>NC_089646.1:12862500-17862500 GCF_037042795.1 Molothrus aeneus
GACATAAGAAATTTAGCATCTATGACATTTACCACTTCTGCAGCAACCCAGATCTAACTCTCCCTTGGAATTAGCACACCCTCAGCATGATCTCTGTTTGAACACAGAGCAATGAAGACTGTTGTGATTTACATCTGACAGCTGGGATTGTTCCCCAAGGAGCTCAGTCTGGAGTCAGTGTCTCTAAAGGATTGATGACTACTAAAGCAATGGCATTATTAAATTTAAATGGGAAAAAAGCCAATGTTTTACAAGTGACCATTTAATTTGGAAAGAAAGCAGCATTGAAACTCTCGCCCCTCTTCATCATGTAATTACACTTTAGACAAAAAGTTGGTTCCAGTTTCCTTATAAGGCTCCAACAAAAATAGTGTGCAGCCAGCCCAGGATATTTCTGTCAGCCTTTAAAAGCTCATTCAGCTCCATTGTAGGATTAAGAATGTTTTTGTGAAGAACAGGGAAGTCTTGAACTAACTAAGGATTTAAAAATCAAATTAAACCTTCATTAAAACACATTCTCCTCACCTTTTTCCTAACAAGCATAGAATGTCAGGAAACAATTGACTACATGTTATTTAACCAAGTATTTTTCTCACTAACTTTTTAATTTTCTCCATAAGCTAAATGTCTAATTTGTGGAATAACAGGATTTTCTAATCATGTTTATTTTGACATTTATGAAGCAACATTGGTTTTGATGAAGTCAGATTGTGAGACAATAGAGGCAGACAATAGAGGCAAATCCCAGCCTAGCAGTTCCATAGCTCCTCTCCAGTCAGAAAAATATCATGGATATAAATCAGAGAATGATCTGCTGAAATGTGAGGAGAGGGGACTAAAACATGGTGCTAGTGGTTTTAACTTTGTCTATTTTTATTTTAAAATACTGCAGCACCATATTCTTACACACAGAGAGATTGCTCATTAAAATTATACACACCAAATGAATGATACATAAACATAAAAACAAGGAGGGTTGTTTAGCAAACACCTTTGACTTTCTTTTCCCCTGCAGTCACATTTTACAAATTCACATCCATTCACATTGAATGAAAGCTTTTCATGTATTTTTCAAAATATTTACTGCATTTCTCTATTTTTAGAGGAAGAAAACACTGAAAGTAGGGCAATAAAACATACCAGCAAATAAAGCCCACTGTGAGCAAATGGTGTTTAGAAAGCCATGACAAAGCAAGGGAACATAGTTGACTGAAAAAGCTGGAACCAGGAATATGTCTCTAACTATGAGCCTGACTCTTGTCAGCAGTGCTCAGCAAAGACAAGTCAGGTGATACACCAGATTTCACTATGGACACAAATGTGTGTCTGTTTCTTCAGTGTCATGTTACTCTTGAAGAACCTGAAAAATCTTCCTGGGGAGCTGCTGCTCCCAACTCCCTAGTGTAAGGGAGCAAAGTGAATGAAAAGTAAAGAACACATCCGAGTCTTTGGGCTTAATAGGATCAGACTATGCAATTTGGGAACAAGCTTCTTATTTCATTAGCTCTGATAGCTCCAGTAACAGAAATTTACTCAGGGTGATCTGAGGAAGTCAAAGGAAAAAAGGAGAACAAAAGAAAAAAACCAACGATATGCAAGGAAACAACTGAGGCTTTAGAAACCATCGATCTTAAGCTGAAAACTCCAAATCTAAGAGTCAGAAACCACCTGAAAGATCTTGTCTTGGGGTAAATTTAAAAAAAAAGTAATTTAAGATGGGATGCATCTAATCTGATTGCAGTTGTCTAAAATTTAGGCAGAGATAATTTCTGATCTAGGCTATAACACACTGAGATAAGCAATTTCAGAGTCATTGACTGACAAAATTATAGACATGGTTTAGGACAGAATGATTTTCTTCTGAATGCATTTACCTCTCATGGGTGCCTTTTAGAGAATCATAAACATCAGGCTTTTACTGGACAGTCAACATTTCCATCCAGAGATTTTGTGTTACACATTTCAACAAGATTCCCAGAGAATCAAGCAGGTTATCACAGTGTCATGATAATTTATATAGTGGAATAATATCACAACTGAAAATTGCTCTTACCAGGTGATTCTGAGTAGACATAGAGAAACTAGCATAAAGGAAATTAATTTTATTAATCAAACCTCACAAATGCTCTGAGTACATTGATCTGATCATGTAAATCATCAAGTCTCAATATTTTTTTAGCTTAAAAACAGATATAGCTGATATTGTTATGATAATTCCTAGTGAGGCTGTAATGTAGTTGCATCTACTCACAGTTGTTTGAAACACAAATCTTTTCCTTAGAAAGGAAATTTAGAAAGAAGTTAATTTTATTTTCAATTTTAGAGGCCTCTGATGCCAATTATTTTTTATTAAGTTAAAAGGAAAAATATAATCTTCTTGATCACGCAATTTCTTAAAATTTAGACTCTTATTATCATTGTTTTCCAAAAAAATAGCAAGTTGAATTGTTCAGGAATAAAAATGTCCATTTAGATTCAATCTCTATGTAATTTTTTTTTACTTTCATAAAAATATAATTCAGTAATTTGAAGAACAAAGAATCATTAAAGCTTTTTGAAAAATCCAAATTTCTACATGTTGGCAAAACATCTGTCAGTCAGTTGATTTTTGCATAATCAAATCCAGTATGTCAGGGGCGTGTGCAGCTCTTACTTGTTGTGGGGGTGATAGGGATTTTTTTCAAAAAGGCAGTTGATTCACAATCAAATGTTTTAAGACACTGAAATAAAGTCATTATACATAATATAGAGCTTTCAATAGTAATGAACTGCATTAAATTCCTATGAAATGGAACAGATACCATAGGATATTAGGTATATTAAGAACTTTAGTATAGGTAATTGCTCAAATTGAAGGGCTTGATGTGTTCTTTCTCATATATATCACATATTCCTTGTTGATATTTACATTTTCATTTGAAGTCCCAATATTAATAGAGGAAAAATGAGGGTGATTTTTGTCTTGGACACAGTTTCAAAGCTTGCACACCAATATACCTACACAAAAACAAGGGGAAAAAAGGGGAAAAACAATCTCAAAAGTTGTGGGCAGCAGTGAAAGGGTGTGTAATGAAAAGTATTCATGCCATTGCTGAGTGCCAAGAGAGACTTTTCTCCTCTAGTTGGAAGCCCTGCAAGTGGGGAAACCCTCTCCCAAAAGCCAATGCCAGCAGAGCTGTGATAAATCCCTCCCATCCCCAGAGAGTGAGCCCTGCTCCCTGCACCTGTGCGGTGCCAGAAGCTGCAGTGAGGAGTAGGTGAAGAAAGGGTTGAAAACACTGACTGGAAGAACAGGAACCCTGTGAGCTGAGCTGCAGAGTGCTGCTGGATGGTAAAACAGGGGTGGAACATGCTGCCTTCTGAATTAAAGAGGGGAATCAGAGGAAAACGGGCCGCAGAACTGAAACACATCACTGTGAAACAAGGGAGATAATTTTGCTTTTGTGGCTATATTGAAGGCATTTCAAGCCATTTTAATTTCTCAAAAGGGAAACGAAATATATCTATTATTAAATTTATATGAGAACCTAACAAGCTAGCAGAACACCCCCCAGTGATTTACATAAGATGCTCTTATTATCCATGGATCACTGACATGCTAGAGCATAATGACATCTGAAAGAGTACTTGGAGACCACTATTTATTGTCAATGAGCAGTTAAGAAGCCCTTAGCTTTTTGGAGCCTCAGTTTATTGTGTCAGTCTGTGGAGAAACAGACACTAAAGGCAGCAATATCTCCATATGATGAAGCCAACTGGCATCCTAACAGCATGCCTGCTCATATTGTACTTGGAAGGGCTTTTTATTCATGACTAGCTCTGTGTGAAATAATCCCATTTTTCATTACATTGCTGTGTGTCCATTTCCTGAAATATTAATATATGAGTTTGAATTCAATCAGCTCTGCATGTAGAACGACTAAGTTTTTAATTGACAAAAATTTCACATATTTCACAAAAATAGACATAGCTGGAGTGAAAGCACAGAAGTCTTAATGACTGCTTTTTTAAGCTTCAGAATTATGAATAATCCAGCATTTTAAACTGCCATGTTCTCTAGAGTTAGGTTCAATTGTTGTCACTAACTGGTAAGGGGAGGTGCTAGCCTCACTTGTCACCTGGTTATATTTTCAAGAAATCATTTTCAGGCTTTGCTGATGTTGCCACTCACAGTGCTAATAACCCTTTGAAATAACCTGCAAAGTCTTTTCACTGTCATCTTTCTATTCCTATCCTGGAAATTTTCCTTTGCCATAAAACCAGAGAATTTGCCTTAAATCAGACCAGAGATGTGATACCATCAAGTGGACAATATATTCCCTACATTTCCTTATTTTCCCACACCCAATTGTTGTGCTGCTTTATTTTTGAATATTTTAAGCACTGTGAGGGAAGGACAGTTTGTGTGTACAATATCTTGTGCTGTGAGATATATTGCTTCCTGACTGTGATTGTTAAGTGATATCACAGTATATCATTAGAATAATAAAATCTGTCTTGCTGAAGGAGCTGCTGATTCAAACATCTGCATCACCCAGATATTGTGAAATCCTGCTTTGAAAATCCTGGCCTAAGATGTCAGATGTGCTTTCAGTGGCTGTTGCCTCCCAGCCAGAGAAACAGACCTGGTGCACTGTTTATTTTTACCTATGTTTTTTCAGAGTTTTAAATAAAAGACAGAACCAAAAATTGTTGTAATTCCCTACAGGTCCTGATCCAAAGCCTTTGGGAGTAAATTCTTTCCATTGATTTAGGTGGTCTGAGATAAACCCCAATATGTGGGAATTGTAGTGTTATTATGTCAGCTATAGCATGTATCTCTGGAAATCATTCTCATTCTGATATTAATAAAAGGTTTTATAGCAGTATATTACATAGAACTGCCTTGTAAACTTTATTTATGTAATAATCATTACTGAATTATGTCAAAGGACAGTTATGAAATATTGAAATAACATAAGATGCTTCTTATAGTAATTTTAAAAAAAAACAGGGATTAAAATATTTCAAAGTGATTGAGAGAATATTGTAAAAATTGATGAAAAAATCAGCTCTATCATAAATAGGAAGGTGTTTTGTTATGGGATAATTAAACAGCAATGACTTGCTATCAAGATATCAAACATTTCTACTCAACCAATAAATCTGTGACTCTGCCTGCATTACTTATGTTTGTCCTCTTTTATAAAGAAAAGGGTAATAAGCAAGAATCTTTGCCCTTCTTTTCCTCCAGTGCTTATTGTCTCAGTTTGATCTATCCCACCTTTCTGGATGATTGAACTCTAATCTTATTTATTTATTTGAGAACCATGGAGATTAAAAAATATCTGTAGAGAGCTTATATAGAGATCAGATATCTAAGTGCAGTCTTTGGGACTTGCAACTGTGAAACTGGTGAAACTATTGTAAAGTGGTAAGTTAAATGACATTCTCAAAATAGAGTACCTAGCTTCAGCAAGTGAATTCACTGGATATCATAATTTTGTTTACTGAGAAACATCAAATACAGTTGTTTTATTGAAGCACTGACAATTTTCATCATTTGCATTCAGCTCTACTTCACCTTTACATGCAATAAAGGAGTTCAGCACTACCTCCTCCATGGTCACATACTGTCTGAGTAACAGTGAGGAGCAGGAGTGCCATGGAAACCAGCAGTGACTGCTTACATCAGAGGGCAGCTGTGCCATTCCAAACATTGGTCTGTTCAGCTGGCAGAGCTCTCAGGCCTTGCTTGTGGCTTCTACTATCGATTTTTCAACAGGCTTTAACCACTATGATCCCTATGGACCATTTCCCTCTGGAAATGCTTCCTAACCACCAAAGAGACAGATATCTGCTAGTCTGGTGAAGCACACCATGCATTCCTCAGTAATCAGAATATGAATCGCCACATTCCTGATGCTGTTCTATTATTGCTACTACTGCAGTTTCCCTTTACCTCACTAGACCTTGGAGAAAAGGCTAACAGGGACCGGAAAGTGGTGGTGTTTCCCTTCTATATTTGGCTGTCCTGCAAACAAAGGTACTGGACAGGCTTAGCAGAAACTGTGCTTGAAGCAATTACAACAATTACAACTGTGTCGTGCACTTACAACCTTTTGCATTCATACGTTTTAAATTTCTGGGTATCATCTCAGAAAAATATCAGCTGCCCAAAAGTTCAGTTAATTTTTGCTTTGTGCAACAGTTCAAAATTATTTTTAGAGTCTGCATGCTTTTTACTTGGCCAGTCCAGCTGAATTTCTTTCAGACACTCTTTATTGAGGAATGCATGGCCACTGTATTGCAAACAGGGTGTTAGCATAAGCTGTTTACAGTTATCCCTTAAGGTCTTCAGAATAACACCCAGGAGAGCAAGAATTTCCTTTGTATGCATTCTTAGAAGTGCAAAGGTCTTTACAATTCTGCTTTTGAAGGACATAAACAACACAAAACTTTTCAGGCTACATTTTAAACATTATTAATTTCTTTTTAAAATATCTAAAGTAACTGGATTAGAGATGCTACTTTATCCCATGCAGTCTTGAACAGGTTGTTTGCAAGATGGTGAACCAGATACTCTTTATAATTGCCTTATGAGATGGTAGTTTTACTTTTTGCACTGACCCAAAGGCTTTCTAAATGTGTATGTTATTTCCAGTTCCTTCAGAACTTGTCCTTGAACCACCAATGATTAGCATCAAGAGATTTTTTTCACAGAAGGCACCTAAACTTTCAGTTCTCTGTGCTGTGCTTTCTGAGACTATCTAATTTATTTGTTGTATGAACTTGATGAAGTATTGCAACTCTCTGGCACCTTTGAAACTGCCATATCTACTTCACATTTTGGGGTCAATTCTGTTTCTATCAAAGACTGCTTTTGGACTGAGTTATTTTGCACCATATTACTAACCATTCTCTTAATGCATCTCTTAAACTCCCTCAAAACTGGCGAAGCTCATTTAGTTGCTTTAATCCTGTCATATATTTAGGAAATGTTTCATTTGCTTGATTTTATCTCTAAAAGGAGGAATGCTCTGTAGTCATAAGTGGCTTTGGGGACAGGTAATTTTACAGAATGTCCACAGTCTCAGCAAATGTTTTGTCTTTTGCTTTAATATCATCTTTATTGTGCTGTGGGAGATTGTTTTGGTGACCATTACACTCAGCAAAACAGCCAACTTTTATATAATATTGAGATCATAAAATAGAGTTCAAGTCTTCCAGTATGAAGGTAGCAGAATCCTTCATCAAACTTTCAGGTAAAATATCTTCAAATAACTCCACGCTTTCTTCTCTCCTACACCTCCACAGAATAAAGTCATTCTTAGCACAAATGCTGCAGACATCTGCACACCTGCACAAGCAGTTGCTGTTTCACTGTATTCTGCAGAGTGATTCCCTTCTCCTTGCTGACCTGGCTTTCTCTTCCCAGATACCACAACCAAGGGAATTAAAAAATTATGCTCTAGAAAAGTGATGTGTTGCTGCTCTGAAAGACTTTTAAAGGTGCTGTAGGGGCAGATACAGAAAGCTACTCCACCAGGTAACAGCTCAGCTCTAACCACTCTAGGCATGGCTCAGTCTTTAGTTGCTTGATCCCATCCAGGGCAGATCTGGTGATGAACCTGGATTTGGGAATAAAGGATGGGGTAGGGTATTAGATTACTCTTTCTGTGTGTATCCAGCATGAGGTTCAGTGCCTGAGATGCAGATGCTCACAAGCACCACTGTAGTGAGGAATGCTGTGTTCACACAGTACTGCACACCACTAAATAAGTTTTCCAGGTGCACAAAGCCAAGTCAGTGATGGGCATTCACACTGAAGTGCTGGGAAGGCTTCAGTCTGAGGGCCTGAAATGCATCAGCTATTGAAAATCTGGTTGACAATTCATTTGCAGTACATTTGCTCTATATACAACCACTTAACATGGATTTTAGACAACACTCAGGGCAGGATTCAGCATTTCATTGAGTAAGGCAGCTACCTTTGGTCAAATGCAGGAGTTAGGTGGTCAAGCTCCCCTTGCAACTGAAGTGTATTTGCCCAGCAGCATAGTATGCTTTGTGTGTACCTGTATGCTTAGGCAGCAAAGCTGACTTCTGGATATCTCCTTTAAAGTGAGGTCAATACCTCTCTGCATTCCACCAAATCTCCAGTGTATAAAGGGAGACCTTCAATACACATATCCTCAGAAAAACACAGTTTGGTGTCTTAACCTGTGAGCTAATCCATTTAAGTGTGCTCATGAAGTAACTCAGCTATTTCTGGCCTCAGCTTTTTTTATGCACCATCTTTAAAATTAGGATAATGTATCTCCTTTATTTCTGAGGGCCATTGTGAAAATGAAGAATGATCAAATGCTATAGGGAAGTTTATTGGATCTGAGTATAAGAAGGAATTTAATAATTACCTCTTCAGCAAAGGTTTTAATATGCATGGGGAATGACATAATGCAACAAGTAATAAAACACTTTCCTTCATAAGAGTTTAATAAGGCAGAGACAGTATCAAAAAAGAAGTATATGATCAGATAGTTAATGATTTGGTCACAGTTCATGAATATAGAGATAGACCATGCAGGCAACATTCACTCTGGCATATCCTAAGTCTCAATCTTGCTTTTTCATCCTTAGTAACATTTTAAATGTACTTTTTTACATACTTTATGTGCAGACCATTTATGACTACATAAAATGTCTTTTAGTTTCATGTTTCTTCCTTGCAAAAACCCATGCCAGTAAGTTTTCATAAAATTTTTACTTCTTAATCCACTACCAAGATCAACAAACTGAAAATTATATCTGCTTTTTTTAACAATATTGATTTGATCTGAAAAATACATCAACTTTGTAATCTTCTATTACTGCCTGACATGAGCATTAAAATTAAGCTGAAAGCCCAATGCAGTCATTACTAGCTGCCTTATATCTTTCCATCTTAAGCCTGCCACAAAACTATTGATAATAACAGGAGATACATCTGACAGAACTGACAAATTTTAGTATATTACCCACATTGGTTTTCAATATTAAATATAGTGACTATTGTCTTGGATCCTTGGGATAGTGCCTTGTTTGGGTTTTTTGTTTGTTTGTTTTTGTTTGTTTCTTTTTAATTAAGGGAATGCTGGAGAATTGCAGTACAAATATTGTAATTCACTTGAAGTTAAATCAGAGAGTCTTTAGGGCCCACCCAATTAGCCACTTCCACAAATTTGGATATGAGGAGAAACAAAAGTAATTAAAAAAAAAGCAGCAAAATTGCACATTCTTTTCCTAGCTTTAATAAAATGAGAAATAAAGGGTCAAGGTAGAGGAAAAAAAAAAAAGCCTGAACAGCCTGCATGGTTCCTGATGACATGCAGAGCAGACATGAAAGTAACTCATATTTCATCAGGGATTAAGAATCATCTGAAAGATTTTTAATTGGTTCACAGAATATTCTAGATGAAATAACCCAGTCTTGGAGGTGGGTCTTGGTATCCAGATTGGGAATGTAACTGATTGCTGTGCCTGAGGTTCCTTTGGCAGTTTGCAGGATTTAAGGAATTTTGACATCTGATCTACATAAGACTATTTGTGGCTGATGTTTTGTTACCAGTTACCTGTGTCCTGCCTTACAACTCACACACATTTCTGAAGCATATGCAACATAATATTATGTCAGATGCATTTTAGAGGACTTTATAGGTTGACATGCACACTTGTTGTTTCCTCCTGATCACTTAGAGAGTTAAAATTTCTTATTCAGTTCCCTTAATCTCTTCTGTTGTTTGTTTCAAGACATTTGTTACATGCCTACCACCTTGTGAGTACTGCAAAAGAGCTAACAAAAATGAAAATAGAGAAAATATCCCCAGCAACTGAGCAGCAAATTAAACATCATATAACTGTGCCAGCTGTACATAATGTTAAAAGGAAAAATATATAAAGAAATATGCTTTCATTCACAAAATGAAATAATTATTTCAATGTTTGTGTCATTTATATAATGAATATATATATATACAGATATTCATTTATATAATGAATATCTGTATTTGAACATGATATTTTCTGAGGTTTGTCTGTCACAAAATTTTATTGAAAGTCAATAGACTCAAGAAAGTCCCACAAATGATATTGTTTCTTCAGTACCTAAAAAAATTAGTGCATAAATTAATATCTATGCAGGATATGTAGTGCATGTGATCAGAAATGAAGCTCCTCTCTAAATGTCCTTTAATAAGAATCTTCAGTCAAATTTCCAGCCAACTTGCATGTGTATAGATGGGGTTAAGGTTAAAATATCTCTCTGGATTCACACTGAAAAAGCTTTACAGGGTAGGGAAATTTCACTGTGTTCATGACTAGTCTATTTCCTTTACTCCTTACAGCCTCTCTTTACTACTATGTGTCCATGAGTATTCATAAATGGCACTTTCCCACAGAGATCTGTAGGAATGTACTTTTAATAAACTGAGAACACTAAACAAGGCAAATATGGCCTAAAATGACAATAATAAATAATTATAAGGACTAGAGATGTGTTCTTTTAAAACCTACTTTTTAAAACCTAATCTCGTAAGTTATATTTCACAATGCCAGCTATTGACACCATGAAGGAGAAAAAAAAAAAGGAATTCAGTCTTCCAAAGTCCGAAGATTTAGAATCCAGTCTAAAACAAATCATGTAGGGAAGCTGCATCTGTACATTATATAAAGCTGCAAGGAACTAATGATACTGAACTGACTAATATTAGGTGTTGTTTATACCAGATTGATTCAGTCTCAATCTGTAGAATTTTTGGCAGAAACACTGTCTCCATTGTTTCTTGACCCACTAATTACATATCCAGATTATCACATGATATCAGATGGAAGGATCCAAAATACACCAAACTTTGAAGAGACCGAAGAGTTCTTATATGAGGGTTTTATATAATGGAAAGCATGAACACACTCCAATTATGGGAGGTTTCTGTAATCAGAATCCAAGAACTAGAGTCCAGTCTTGCTCTGAAATGCAAAGATTGAGCCAGGTTTTATGTGAGGAGGTGGCAGTGTCAAGGAGACAAGGAGAGACAAGGAAACTCAGCTGAAGGCTTTGAGGAAGGCAGGCTGGCTGCAGTAAGATATCAAATGTTTCATACCAACCAGCGCAGTTGCAGCACAAAGCTGACAGAAGGTTGAGTTGATTTTTACAAGGTGTGCTAATGAATACAGATGGGAAGCAATAATGGCAATAATAATAATTATGAATCCTCCTGTGGTCTGTTTAGGCACTCCCTTCAGCCACAGAGTTCTTACACTGAGTGCAGTAAGAGAATTGGGCACTTGATTTGCTACATGTGTTCAGGGACTTTTCTGTAACAGAAGGTTGTCAGAGCTGGATTCAGACTGCAGCCTCTGCACTACCCAATCAAAAAATCAAGTGCTGGGTCAGGAAGTGGTAGTCTGAACCTGGCTGCATAAATAGGTTTTTTATATAAAGCAAAGTAGTCTGGATGCTCAGTACAACAGGAGAGCTCAGCAAAAAACAGCCTGGACCTAGGGCAAACAGGAGCTTTAACAAGCACCTCTCAGGTGCCACAAGTGCTGGAGCAGACACTGTTCTTAGATGACACAGCTGAGGCTTTCCTCCTGATAAGGCAGCCTGCCTCTAATCATTTCACTTTAGGACAAAGAGGTGCCCTTCTCTTGTCCGTGCTAACCTCGTGGTCAGAGCATTGCAAGACTCAGTTCAGGCCGCAGACTGAGAGGGGAATTATATCCCCTGCTTGCTTGAGGAGTGTTTTACAGCAATGTATTGCCTAACTCAGGCTGTTGGTTGCTCTCCAGCTCTCTCGGTTTTGTTCTTTCCCTACAGTACTGAATATGATTCAAAATTCTGTATGCAGAGAGTAAATGCAGAAGGAATGCAATTCTGTACTCCAGGGATTAGAACAGTCAAGTGTAAGTGGGATTCCATATGTCCAGTACTGCTGTGTTTACTTAATTGGGAATTTATAATTTTAAGGTTTTGGTGGGTTTTTTTTTCATTAGTAAAGTTGTCATTTTCAAAATTGAATTACTTTTAATAGAATGGACTTTTCCTTTGAAGCATATACATAGTTAGTCTCCTACATGTACACATATGTGCACCAGCAAACTCTCCTGATTTGACACAAACCTGCACCTTGCAAGAAGAGGTTCTGGGTTCAAACAAGAACAGCCATAAGCTCAGAAATACATTGTGCCTACATAAAAGTTGTCCAGACTGTGAAATATGATCCTGAATTCATAGATTCATTCCACTGACTGGTCTTTTAACACTATGGACATTTTCCTCCAGACTTTATTTTCTCCTCACAACTTGCTTGGCTTCTAAGGTCTTCATTCTGAATTTAATCATGGAGCAAACTAAAATGCCAGGATCAGTTCAAGCAATGATTTTCAGTTGTAATAGTCCACCCACTCTGCTGTTCAATCTGGACACTTTCCAAATTTATCCACAGAGAGAAGTGATGTTTGAGCTAAGCTTGGAATGCTGAGGAAAAACTGGGGGAAAAAAAGTGCTTCAAATGTAATGAGCACCAGAAAGAATTTACTGGTATAGAAAACAATAAGTTCCACTCTGCTTCCATGGTGTGAGATGGTAAAAAAATACATTTCTTACATTTCTTTCTTATTTATGTGTCTATTGATATGTTTGGTGTTTTATGCTATGGTGCTAAACTGTCCAAATAAAATGTCATAAGATAAATGTTAATTTGGGGGAAATAAAGTAGATATTCCTCATTTATTTATATGGAAGAAGAGTGCATCAGAAAAGGAAGTCTTAGTTTACAAGAACAAATTGCAACTAAGAAATCAGAGAATAAAAGCTTCTCTAGTTTTAAAAAGTAAGAGGGGAATCTGAATGTTACTCATCAGTTACAAGTAAGGATTTGTCCCATTCCATATAGATTTTAAAACTTGACGGAGGAATAATTTATACCTTAGAAAAACAAAACTTTCTTTGTGGAAAAAGACTAATCATTAGGATAAATTCCATGTAGCTTAGAAAGGTCTTTTGGATAACCCTTAATAACTTTTTAAGTTCTTAATTTAATTGAAAATGCCAAATTTTTTTCTGCAATTGTCAATCCTAGCTGACTTTACAATAGCATGGGTTCTAATGTATCACTTTTGATATTGCTGAGTATTTTCAAGCTGATTATTTTAGTAGGTTTCAGACTGATCTTGCAGTATCAAAAATATGATATGTATATTTTTTTTATTGCGTGGTTGATTTTTTTATCCAGGGTGAAGCTCATTGCAAGTTTTGTGGGCCATAGCACAGATCAGCCATAACTGAGTGACAGTCTTTGAAAAATTCATTACTGAGCTCTTAATGTCTACTGAGAGAACCTTGTTAGGAAATTTCTCTGAAATAGTTTGTTCATGGTTGACATTGCTAATCATAACAATATTCCCAAGGAATTGATTGTTATATATTTCATTGTTTTCAGTTTTATCATCTCTAGCCTGTTTTGTATTCCTAATATAATTTTAATCTGCTTTTTATTGGTAGTTGAATGACTAATAGGTATAGCACTTTGAAACGTGTCTTCTTCACATGCAGACCTCATCAGAATTTCAACACTTCTTGTAGATGACATACCCAAAAAGTGTTTATCTTCTCAACAATGTTAAAGGGACCAAGTATTCTGAATAATTTCCTTAAAATGCAAAAACAATATAACTTTTTAGTAACAAATATAAATCCCATAACTTTGTTTCACAATACTTGTAGACTTAGTCTACTGGCTCAGTTGTAGCTAGATACAAAATAATTTCTGTCTCTAATTAGCATAAGTAAAGTACACTTTCCTTAAGAGACTGTTATACCTCTTCCTTTGGTAAATGTTAACATACTAAAGTGCCAGGGGCTTTTATGAGGTTTGAAGAGGATGAGCAGTATAGGCAGATCATCATTAATCTCTTGGGCTGCTTGCAGCTAAGTCTGTATTTTTGGTAAACTTTGCTGGAGCATGGGAAATGATTTTGAAACATGTATTCAACAAGAGAATGGATCGATGACTAGACACAAATTTATAAAACCAATCACAGTCATTCCTCACAAGAAAGCAACTGAAATGTTTTGCCATGAAGTTATCTGCTCAAAGAACCAAAGACTGGAATTTAGGGGATTTAGTGACTTTATTTATATAGCTGGATTTATAGCCTGAGACACCCAAGTTTTAGATTTCTCCCAAGTTAAGAAAAGCAGCATTGGGAAAAAATGGCTTCAACATCTCTGATAAGTATCCAGCTAACATGGGTTAGTACCTATTATTCTTGGCTAGAATGTGGTCTGGTGTTAGAGCCAGTTAAAGCTATTTTCCACCAGTGATTGAAATACTGAGAATGTAACATCAAAATTGTTGTATTCTCAGTAACATTTTCAAACTCCATAAATTTGTAAAATTTTAGACAAACTATATACTCAGACCTTCTCTCACCCCAGAACAATTGACTATGTCTTACAATGTCTTATTGTCTCCTTGAAGTTTAGCTATTACAATAGCTATGCACCAGAATTATGACTGGTGCATACGGATTTATGCCTTGATACTGTTATGCATATTTATGAGTTTAATGAATTATATCTAGTTATATCTTTTCCTATTTTTAAGAAGTATCCTCAGTGAAACAAAAGAAGCTCTCATTTAGCTCAAGGAGCTGACCTAATTTAATCATGGTCTCGCTGCAGAGTCATGAACTTTCATTTTAGAATCTTCCTGTGGATCTCACAGCCACATGAAAAACAGCAACATTTATTGTCAGTTATGTGACTGAGCAGTAGTGAGCCAGTGACACGACTGTGGTTTTATTAAGGCAAACAGAAGTTCTGTCCCTTTCACTAAAGGGATTTCTGCTTTCACTAAAGCACAGATTTATGAAACCAATTGCATATCTTGTCACTTTCGGAGTATCTAAAACTGTATGATAGAACTAAATGGATTATTCCTAACTGAGATAAATTTAATTTAACATTTTAAATTAATTATAATTCACTAGCATAAACTATTCTGAAGTTGTGTATCATAATTTTATAGGAAGCTTTCAGGAACAAAAATCATGAAACCCATTAATTGCTTCATATGTTAAAAAGCTATATAACTAGTAATTCTGGTGCTAGCTTTTTGTTTTGGCTGTCATTCTGCATAGGTTCTACTGGCAACTGAGAAATGTTGTAGCTTAAAGACATGCACTTATTCTATTTCCTTTAACAAAGAAAACACTAATAATGTTTGCTATGAATCATGAAGTTAAACCAAACTGCATAACAGTAATACACTTCTCTACAAAGGATATGGAAGTAGGGCTCTTTGAAAGCTGGAAAAACATTGGCAATCAAAAGCTACATGAAAGTAATCTTATTTTTATTACATACAAGGAACATTTTCCCAGGAGTGCTGATGCCTGCCAGAAAATAAATAAGAAACCAGGATAAAAGAAAGAAGGAAAGATTACTGAGTTAAGGTGTTCGGCCAGGCTTTCCTTAGCTTCACATCCCCAGGAGGAGTTGGGATTCTTCTGTGTTCAGCTACAATTGATGGAAATGTCTGCAAAAAGACTTTGTTAGAACCTAAACCACAGCTGCAGGATCTCTACTTCTGCTGCACCATTCCATATTCACATTTCTAAGCCTGACTCTAAATCTGAAAGCCACTGCCTATTGCTTCCTAAAGAGCTACTGCCTGGTGCCAGTACCTTCAATCATTAGCCCTGAGGTAAGCTCAGAGTGAGACTAAAAGAAAAAAAATTAAAAAAAAACCAAACTTGATCCTTCTTTAAAATAATAATAATCATCAAACTCACAAAAACGTAAATTAATTGGGCGCAGGTGATTTCGGTATTGAAATGTTTTTGAAACATTTCCTGGGCTTCTCCCAGGAAGCCATGGAAATGGAATGTTTGAAGTTACCATTGTGGCTTTGGAAAAGGTCAGGGAGCTCTTAGAGAGGAAGAAAACCACTCTGAAGGAGGTCAAGCAAGACATGCATTCAGTTTGTTAAACAAGACAAGAAGGTATCACCACATAAAGTATCTCTCTGCAGGGCTGTAGATAAGCTGATAACTCACCTTGCCTACAAGGCTGTTTCCCCTCTTTGGTGTGGACTGTTCCTGGGGCTAACAGCAGTTCAGGGGCTGTAGCCTGTTTCAGGTTCTAGGGCTGAAAAATGGCTGCTGAGCCACAGCAGTGGCTGATTCTCCTGCACAGATGCTGACCATGCACCCTGCTCACAGGAAGTGCTGCCTCAAGGCATGAATTCCTCAGGAAATTGCATGGGCTGGCTGTTCCCTGGCATGTCCTCATGATGCCTCACTCCATGCAGATGCAAGACCTGCCCATCCTGCTCCCCTTTGCCCATCACAGTTCAGGAGCTGCAGTGCAGAAAGATTTATCTTTAGGAACTATTCCTCCACCACCTCCATCAGGAAGGATGCTGATGGGATGAGTCCTTCAGGGCATTCCTGGGAAGCAAAGTGTTTAGGCAGGAGGCACTAGGTGCTGATTGGTACCTGGAGTCAAAATGCCTGCTGCAGGTTTGTGAGCAGGTATGTGGGCAAAGTCCAGACAGGGCTCCAGGTCAGACACAGTCCTGGAATGTCCAGAGGGAGCAGGGTTGTGGCAGAGCTGGAGACCAGCTGGGAATCCAACCAGAAAAGCCCATGGGCTTCCAGACCCTGGATTGGTGTTAAAAAGACCAAACATGTCAACCTGCCCAAACAGCCAGATTCTGCAGTTAGGTGAAATGAGGCATGTCAGTGTTTTTTTTGCTTAATATTTCCTGTGGTTCTAGTTGTAAACCTCACAAAAGCTGCTGTTTTCAGGACACTTTGACTTTTTAGGTACTACACCAAGAATTGTTTTGTTTTTTTTTCCTGTAATTCAGTGTGTCATTTCAAATTTAAAAAAAAACCCACTAAATAATTGGCTCAAGTTCAGTTTGACCTCACAGTCTGTTTGGGGTCAGTTCTTATTTTTACCTATGCTAATATTCCCATGCCTAGTTTAAGGATAGCAGTAAATGATTGAAGTACTTTTCTAATTGTAACTTCATTTCCATGTAAAGTGAAAGACAGACTCTTGCTTGGAGATTACCAGACAAGCAGTTAAAGAAAAGATAGATGGTTTCTGTGGCTCCTTAAGGCTTTGCTAAATAAGATTGATTTCAGCCCTTAATCTCTTTTGTTAAAAAATGCTAGTAGACGGTTTTTAAAATTAAAAAAGGCCATATTCCCTTCACATTCAAAAAGTAAAGATTGATGTTTCTTCACTTGGCAAATATAATATGCACATTTTAAAAAGCCCCAAAACAAAATCAGACATGAGATCTCTCCTTATTTTATATAATAGAAAAAAAGACTTAAAATATTTCTGCTTCTGTTAGAAACTTTATTCAAAACAACTGATATTGCAGGAGGGTTTGGGGCTTCTTTGTTTTTTTTTTTTTTTTTGGTTGGTTGGTTGGGTTTTTTTTGGATTTTTTTTGGCTGGTTGGCATTTGTATTAGTTCAAATGTCTTTAGTGTATTTATATTGTCAGTCAGGATATGAATTTTAGTGTTACAGAATATATTGATTCCTATGTACAAGACTTCTAAGCAGAACACATTAGCAGCTGACCATTAGCATAGAGATATATCTGTTTAGAAAAAGACATTAAGCTTTATTTCTCCATTGCCTTTGTACATTTTAATGGGAAGACATTTGACTACTTAAAAATTCTAGAAAGGTGTTCAGAGCATCTGTGCTTCTTGAAAGGCAGCCAAAACATCTTCTACACATCTCAGCCACAGCCACAGTCTCTGTCAGCTTCGACAACAGACACAAGATTCTGTCCAGAGGATGATATGAAGATACCAGTAAATACTGGACCCAAATCTGTTTACAAGGGTTTGGTGACAGAAGGCAGCAAATAAAGTCAGCAAGAACTTGTTGGAATGATGTGAAATCACAGACAAGTTCTGGTTCACACTCAGTGAACCATTATTATCCACCAAGGGCCAATTTGCTATGCCCTGTATCCAGTTGGGCCCAGCAGCATCACTTAGATCTTCTCTTTGATGCAGGAACTGGAAAGGCAAACCCTGTAATTGCACACATGATCCTTCATGAAAGGGGAGGAGAGGTGAAAGAAAGAAGGCAGGGAGTGACAGAGACTCATTTGGTTGAATAAGATCATAGAGATGGGGAAGGAAGAGGGCAAGGGAAGAAAGACATTTATTCTTCTATGTAGCTCATGGATGTGCATGGTTATAAATGCAGCTTATATATGGTGAGGCCCAGTAGTAAAATAAGACTGAAAGTAGAGAAAGTTGAAACCACAAGAGGAAGAAAAATGACACATGTGGAAATTATGCACCAATCCATTTAAATTAGAATGAAAGCCAGAGAAAATTTGTGGACTTTTTCCTACCTGAGGTTCAGCAGGATGCAGAGACTCCTGCTGAGAGTAAAAAGCAGCAACCCCTGGATATCAGACTGCAGGCATGTTTCCTTTGCTGTCTCTGTCTGAATCATGCCAGGTCTTCAGATTGTGCAATACCCAATCAACAGCTGAAATCTTTGTCTTCACCTACCTCTACTCACTTTCTGCCACAGAGAAAATATTGATGGCCTTTCATTTTCTGAGTCATTTTTGCCAGGCATAAGCTTCCTGGCAAATTAATCAGTTAAAAGGAATCCTTTAAAAACAGCAGGCATATTAGCATCTAAGTGGATCTTCAGATGACCCTTTACAAAGTATGGGATAGACAGAGCAAAACACTAACAAATATGCATTTTCTGGTCATTCAATTTTCACGCAAGTTTTGGAAGAAAGGAAGAACTGTTCTTCAAAAAATATCATTACTGTTCTTTTGGAGAACATAAATTTTGTTAGAACATTGTTTTCCACCTAGAGGCAATAAAAAAAAGCATTCTTCTACATTTTGAGAGCAAAAAGGCATTTAAATTGAGGAAAGATCTGAGAGAATGTCATTCAAAACAGCTAATTTTTTTAATTTTTTGTCAACGGTCTCCCATTAAATATTAATAATAAGAGAGAAAATAAATCAATTCTAAATTTGCTAATTTTACAGAAAATGTTTTACCTCTAGTAATGGCAGCTTTAGACTCCTTCAGTATAACAAAAATTGACTCAGCTATATAAAGTCACCCATTGCTGTTATGATTTAGTTGTTCTCAGCTGTGCAACTGGCATGTCATTTCAGGGGGGTTAAGTTAATGTATTTATAGGAAAGAACTTTCTTTAATGGCCTCTGTGCTAACAAATTATTGGATTTGAACTCTGCTCCACCGCACCCGCTCCCTTCTTTTACTAATACATTCCTTCCTCCTTTGACAAATCCGGTAATCTTGCCAAAGAAATAAAAGAGAGGAAAAAAAGCAGTTTCTTCAGATCTGGATGGTTTACAGCAGTAAAGATTTCCATTTTGACAAAGGATGTATAAATCTTGAGGGAATCTGGTTCTCAGAATTCTCTATATTCAAGGGATAATTTGAAGATGTTATGCAGTGTAAGAAAAGCATTGGGAACACAAAATTTTTGTATCTAACTTAAAAATGAAGGGATCTAACTTATTATTTTAATCTCCCTTTTTCTCATTCATCAACAGCTTTTTTTCTATCATCATCCCGTGATAGAAAATGGTCCCTTGCTCCCTGCAAGGCTTTAATTTTGCAAAGTAGTCCATTATGAGCCTTCCCCTACAAAACTTCATTTACATGTGTGCAGTACCCTCCCTTTCCACTACAAAGAGAAGCTGTAGTGAACTGGTCTGAAAATACCCTTTCCCTTTTCCAGGAAAGTCTCTGAGGCACAGTTTTCACTATAAGAAATTAATGAGTGGCAATAAAAAATAACATAAATTCACACTCTGTCACCTCTTCAAAGTGAGAAGACACCACTTAGTTACAGCTTTCATGATCAATGATAGATCCCTACCAGTGGTGCTAGAGATAAACCTGGCACAGTGGAAAAGACTTTACAAGGAACTTGCAAGATAACCTCTGATTTTTATCCTATTTGAAAGTGGCCACATTGAGCTTCTCCTCTCTGCAGTTTGTCAACTGCAGGCCCAAGGAAACTTCTGTTGTCGAAAGTCCTCTTCAAAATCATGCTGATGACTTCCATGGGGTTTTTCATGACAGTTGCTGAATCTTAATGGTGAAATAACCTCACGTATACAGACTATAAAATACAATTGAACTTTTGACCTTGCAAATGTTAGGAAATACCAGCATCTTTCAGCACCACTAGTTTCACATCAGTCAGACTTAAGGCAATCTCCTGCTGATCTCCTGCCAAAGAAATGAGCAAAATGGACTGAAAAATAAAGTAATTACACTGAGAATTGTCTCATATTCATCTCAGACCTTAATAATGCTATGCTGACACCACTATAAGGGCACTGCACCCCTAGATGTGTTAAGAGAACTTACCATTATGACTTTCAAGACAAATGAAGGAAGTTCCAGGTGCCCCAGTTGCAGTTGAAGTCCCCATGTAGTGTAGGTTGTCTCACAATAACATCAAAAGTGAAAACTGAGCACAAATTCCAAGAGAAAGCAGGTACCAGATGCTAGCATCTGCTTCTAAATCTTAATGTTTACCAGGAAACAGCACTTGTCAACAGAGGAAGACAATAGACCATGCACCTGGTAACCCACCATTATCTTCAACATGGTCTTCAGGCAGCTATTCTGGAGAGGAGAGTTGGCTTAAGGGAATGTTCCAGGCTTTGCTGTCCTAATCCTAGAAACCAGAGTGGTGGATTTTTAGTAGAAATCACACATTCTAACCCAAAATACTTTCCCTCAGCCCCATGAGATCAGTTTGCTGATAGCATCAATCTCCATATATTTATAGCCAAAAAATTACCGAAGTTAATGGTAATTTTAAGAAAACTTCATTACATACATCTTTAAAAGTCAATAAAAATGTTATAAATTATGTCAAAAAACCAAATCCAAGTCTGGTCATGCTAAGAGTTGTTCATACACATATAAGGAGAGTAAAATATAGCATTGATGTGTCACAATTATATGGATGGAAAGCCATTTATTTATTGGAACGACTTTTCATTAGTAAGATCCAAGTAGTTGAGGTGTTGGGTTCTCCAAGAAAACTTTCATGCAGACATTTGAAAATGAAAGCATATCTTAGAACTGTATTTGGAGAAACCAAATCTTCTGTAAGGGATTTGCAAACTAAAAGTGAGTCTTTGTCTCGTGTGGCTTGGATGCCTCAGAATTACGGTTTGGCTGCTGGAAATCTTTATACCTAGAATGGAAAAATCCCTAAACTTCTCAAAAGTAAACAAAATCAAGAACTTTATGAACTGGTAGTTTCATTATCCTTTCAGAATCTCTCAGGCCCACTCTGCAACATAGACAGGACTGAAAATTATGCAGTTCTGTGAAGTGGTTGAACTAGTGAAGATCCTTATTCAGCTGAAAATAGACGTACTTATTTTAATTGTGGCAAACACCAGAATACACTTGCTGCTTCTGTACCTGGGTAGTTATAAGCCAACCTATCTGATACAGAGGTCTCTAACGTCAGAGGAAATTGTGTTATTCTACCTTCTGAACTTCAGATTTGCTTAGCAGTGTGTCAAAACCAAATATAGGTAGAAAGCAAAAAAAACCAAAAGACCCCAAAAAACTTGAAGAAATAATTACAACAATATCAACCTCTATATCTTACAAATAATGTTCAATTTGCTTCAAGTTCATCATAAAGAAGACTGCCTTGTTGAAAAACAAGATATGCAAAAATTCTGAATTGATTGTATAGAGTAAAAGGAAAATGTAAATCTGTAAAATGGGTTGTTTACTTATACTTATGGAGAAGCAATATTTAACTAAATGCTTTTAGAAAAATTGCCTGAGTTAAGAGCTCATTGACATGCTAAAAATATTTGCAGTATTTACTAAAATATCACACTATGTGGACTCAACTAAGACACAAAGAAGCAACTTTTGAATATGTCTGGCACTGAGCACATTTTTTACCCTTTTATTATTTATTATTTTATTATTTTTCAAGCTCATAAAGAAATGCAATTTGAAGGTTTTTAAGAATTTGAGTAATTTGTTATGAATTTAAAACCAATGGAGAACCAGATCTTTTTTAATTAAGGTAATTATAGATGCTATTAAGATCTAAATAATGATGTAGTGAACTTAAAAGTAAGCAAAAGAGATTGTAAAAAACCCTACCTCCCAGAACATTGGAATGAAGAAATCAAGTACGCTCATGTTTGAATGTGACAGTATGTTGGGATATTGGACTGCTTTACATTGGAAATTTGCCTCAGATGAAACTGACTGTAATTCTGCAATGGCAATAAAATCATGGCTGGTAATCACCAGTGGGAATTTTTTTCTTGCTGGCTGGAACCCCAGAGCTCAACAGAAGAATGAATCAAGCAAGTCCAGCATTTAGAATTACATTGGAATAGGGATCTATTTGAAAGCTGTCTGGAGTCTGACCTGCTAATTAACTCTTATTTTAAGAATTTAAAAGGAAGATGAGACTTCTGTGGGTGTGATGTCTGCTACTCTATAATATTCATATTAAAGCAGCAAAAAGAAAATGCCATACCAGAGAAAAGCAGAATGTGCTGCTTACTGATTCCCTTCTGCCTATACCACAGAAATGAAACTTATCTGAGTGAAACAGCTTAGGAAAAAATCACCCACACCCAGTTGATTTTATATATAGCTCTTACTTCAGATCTCGTCAAAGAGAAGAAAAGCCTATTTGATATTCAGCTACCTCTTCAAAATATGTTTTCGCATCAGTAAAGCACAATATGTTTGGAGACGGTCACATTTCACTTCTTAATGGACCTGATCTGGCATAACACTTGGGGCCATTCCAGAATAAATTATTGAAGGCAATTTTTTCAGACATAATTCTTGAGTCCTTGAATAGATTACTAAAATTAAATAACAATTAAGAAAGCCCCAAATAAAAAAAATACACCTATTTTTATATCTTGAAGACACTTTATATTTTATTTTCTCAAGTAGTTCATGAAATCCATTAGTTTTAAAATCCTCTTATGGTTCATTCTAATATTAATTCTGTTAATTCTTTTTTTTTCCTTTAAGACCTTAATCCTGTTTCAGTGGACAGAGATCTCACCTACATGACAGGTTAATTTGGAATACATTCTTGAATTCTGGAGCATATTTATTTATTTAACTAAGATTAGAGCTGCAAGTGAGTTGAAACCTATAAAACAATTCTTATTGGGTTCCAGTGTAACAAAGTTGGGGGTTTTTTTATGCTAAATGAATTATACAAGTGTAACCATCTTCAGCTGAATTAACTGAATATGAGTGATGATATACTGTTCACACATAGAAAGACTTAGACATCTACTGCAATTTATCATAATACCCCTTTAACACTAAGGAGATCTGAATATTTAGAGCAGTAATGTGTCACTGTATGATTGCTAAGATAATTTGTGCTGTGCATAGCACCCAAGAACTGCAAATCCTAATTCACTTCTTTTCTATTTGTCCTTGTCTCCTGAAGAATTGTTTGGTTCCTAAATCCTCCCTGTGACTTTCAGAAGTAGTCTTAAAGCTAGACAAATTTATGGTTATTTTATGCCAAATGATTTCCTAACATGCATGGCTGCTGGAATTACAGAAACTGAGAAAATGATGCACTCTGTATAATGTCAGAACCTAATATTCGTGAGGAACTGAACGTGTTCAAATCCTCAAAGAGCAAATTCTAAAATGAAAACATTTGCTCTGCAAATAGCAGCATTTTGGAGGGTATGGAAAGGACATTCTGGTTTGTAACTCGAGTATTGTTTGGATGGTTCATATTAACAGCCTCATTGAAAAGATGAAAGGGTATCACCAGTGTAAACAAAACCTGTGTGAAACAAATAACCAATTCATATTTAGGGAGCTATAAGTAATCGAATGGGCAATGGAGCATGCTGTGAAAATTGTAAGATTTGCATACTTTTCTGAGAACTTCAGAATTAACTCACAATGGCTCTCCTGATCACAGCACTGCAGTAGCAACACTGGACATATTATCCTTTTATGGCAAGGGAGACTTCAAAATCTGTTGTTAGTTGTGGAATATTAATTAATCTGACAGACAGCCCTTTGAAAGGTGGATTTAAAAGACTCCAGAGGGAGCTGGTAACAGCTGGAGGAGAGAACATGTCACCAGCTTAGAAGAGCTGTTTTCACTGCTATCTGGGATTGTAATACCTGTCTCCAGTAGAAGTTAGTGCTTGTGTTTCTGTATGTACATATTTACATACCTATTCAGTCTAAATTTAAGTGTGTACTTATGCTTGCTAATGTTTATGGTGCAGGGGTTTAAAAGGAGAAAATACGAGCTATAAAATACCTTTATTGTGGCACAAAACTGATTAAATACATTAAAATAACAGCAAAAATATACATCAAGGGCAATTTAATGTAACATTTCATGCTCTTTTGGGGAATTTCATTCTTTCTGAGCAAGATTAAATACTGTGAACTGTGGCACAATATTCTCAATAACGATAAAAGCATAAAAGTACAAAGACTGACATGATGAATGATGTCTGACTGAAAAAGTCAGGGATCCTGTGAAAAATTATGCAACTGAAACTGATGGCAGAGTTAAAAAAGACTGGCTGAGTGATGAGCACCATGTAAAGGGACTCAAGTTTCCAAGCCTGAGCCACTTTTGAAGAACACAAGTGATGAATGCACATAGGAGTTAAGGAGCTAAGGAATAAAAATTGTAGGAGCAATTCCAGATTTTTCACATCATAATTTTGTTTATTTCTTGGCTTTGTCCTTCTAGGACTTTCCAGTTAATGATCAATTTTCCTTCTTTCCTTCTTTCTTGTTTTTGACCTTAAGTCCAAAGTTAGAATGTAAAGAGTTTGAGAAATGGTTAAGATAAAAGGACGTTCTGTCAAGCCAAGTGTTGATATAATGCAATGTTTTTACTCATAGGTTCAGTCTTAGATCAAAAATGGAATTTTGCTTTCCTAATTTCCATTGTAAGATGTTAAAATCATGGAGTTTTGGAGCAATTTAGTTTGGAAAGGACATTGGCTGGCCATCTGATCTAACTATTTCACAAGGCAAAAACTTGATCCTCAAAAATTAGATTAGGTTTTTCCACCTTTAGTGTTGTCCAGGTTTTATTATCTCTATGAACAGAGATGCCAAAACCTCTATGGACAACCCTTTTGACCATGGTCTTGGTGAATTAAAAATTTAAATATCCAGTACGAATTTCCACTGCTCCATTGCTTTTCTTTTGTCCTATTTCTAAGTGTTCCTGAGGTGAGCCTAATAGACTTCAGGCTGAATGGTTCCAGCTCTCCTGGCCTCTTCTCAGTGTTCCAAGTCCTTAATGACCACCACAGACCCTCAGTGAACTTATTCCAGTTTGTCCATGTCTGTCTTAAGCTGGGGAAGGATCAATTCCTTGTAACTAATGCTCTGCCCAATGCAGCCCAGGATGCTGTTGGCTTTCTCTGCTGCAAGGGTGTTTTTCTGGCTAATATTCTAATTTGTGCCCACAAGGATCTCCAGGCCCTTTTATTCACAGGAATTTAAAATCTTACCTCATATCCTTTTACAATATTTGAGGAATGGAGGTAATTTTAGACATGTTAGATACAACAGTAGAAGTGATACTCTAGGGCTGTCAAAAGCATCTCATTGTGTAATGAGGAAACTCTAAAAAAATGTTTTAGTTTGCACTTATCCTGCTAAATTTCTACCTTGCTCAGGGAAAAACTGTGCAGCTCTTTTACTCCTATTAATAGTTGTTCAAAATTAATTTTAAATACATAATTGTGAATTTGCAAGTTTTAATATTTTCTTTCCCTGTTGGGCAGTACAATACCAAATATTGTAAAATTAATTAGGACATAGTGTAGAAATATCACAGTGGTTCACAACACATGAAAAAATTTACATTTCAGTACTCCTTAGGTATTGAGGTATGCACTGTACTCTTTTACTTTCTGTTTAGCAATATAGAAGTAGGGAAGAGGTCTACACTTCCAGGGGAATTAAAGGAAGTAGTTTGCACCAATTTAAATTGCTAATAAAAGACCAGTGTTCCTCCCCCTCTTACCCCTGAATGATTATGAAAATCAGAAGCACAGAGGAAACACTGTAGCTGAAAGAGGCTTCATGCATAAGAAACAGATGGGGATAACTTTCCTATACTAAAGATACAGCATATAATTCTAAAATGTTACAGAACAACTACATTGAAAAGCTATAGTACAATATTATTCCACTGGGGAATGGTTTTATAATTCCCCATAAAGCTTTCAAGTCCCTTGTTGTTGTTTTCAAATTATGCTATCTCTGTCAGTAATATGCTAAGACATTAAAGAAAAATCCAATAACTGTTTCATAAAACTATGCAAATTAACAACTAGACTTAATCTTCCAGGATATATGAAATTTTATATAGTAGCTGTAGTTACAATTAAGTTTAATGTCAGAGGCCAGCTCTGCAGAAGAGCGAGTGAAACTTGCTCATTGACTGTATTACAAACCTAACACTTAGACGGGTTACAGATGGAATTAGAGCAGCACAAGGTATGAAAAAAAATGTAATAAGGCTGTTCCAGCCTCACATTGCTAACTAAGTTCTAGGGAGAGAAATTAATGGTACAGAGATCTTGAACATCTCCTGTGCTTGCAAAAATGCCAACAGCACATTTCTGAAACATGCACTCATGAAAACTACCTACTTACCTAAAAGAGGTGCACAGTTTCACCTACTTAATAATAAAGAGCAGAACAATACATGGGGAATAGTTATGAACCTCACATCCTTTGGTCCATGCATTTGGTCTCACTTTCCAAAATGAAGTCTTCTTTATCATGCTTGCTATAATTACAAGATTATAACTGTGATCTCATTCTCACAGGTGTGTCTGTCATGAGCTCTCATGAAATACCTTGCTCTTATGTGTATTTGAAGATTTGGCACGTTTTCCACAGCTCTGTGTTGTCTGTTGCATAAACACAGACTACCACTTGCACTCTGGGTCTTTACCTTCCTTGCAGACACATGGACAAACACACATTCTCCACATGCACACAAAAATAGCACCAGGGCACTGCTGACTCACGGTCAACTTTAACCAGGGCCCCAGGTCCCTTTCCACAGGACTGCTCCCCAGCCTCTTGTTTCCCAGTCTGTGTGTACGTATAGGATTGCCCTACCCCAGGTGCAGAATCTGCCTCATCTGCCTCAGCTGATCACCACTGAGCTGTCATGATTCTTATGTCAGTCTGGTACTGACAGAATTTTGGTCTATAATTGAAGAAGTTTCACATCAGAACTGCAGCAAACTTAACTACATGCTTGAAAATGAGAAAATTGTACTTTTTAAAAAGGAATAGTGAGCACCACCAAGTACAGAGAGCTTGGAGGTTCCTTGGGTAGTTTTCCCTGTCAGTGAACCCTATTGCCAAACGATTAAGCTCTTGAGTTTCTCTAGGCTCTGATCTCCAATCCACTGTCACGATAGTAAGTCTGTCTCTGCAGAACACCTCTAAAACTGTTTCAGCATGTTCTGGTTTTTTATTGTCTGGACATGCTCTCACACCAAACCCAGCATTCCCTCATCAATATGTGCAGGAGAAAGAAAGTATATAAGTGCATGTCTGTGTCCATGTTTAATGATGCAGGGCAAGACAAATGACACAAGGACAATGTGAAGTGTAGCTATTGCCCATATCTAGTCCTTTAACCAACCAATGGGAAAACCTATGTTAAGTCTAGAAATCGCTGTCTTAAGTGATGCTGATGGAACACTGTTTATCAGCACTTACATGAAACTCTTTGTACAAATTCCTCAGAATCAAATTTCAAAGTCTTTTAGACCTCAATAATGCTAGGATTCCTCTGAGTGTTGAAAACTTGAGCCATTAAGACCCCAATTAAAACCATTAAGACCCCAAATTCTGATGTATACGATCATGTTATTTGATATTATAATAATTCTTACAAAGAAGGATTTCTGAGAGTGAGAAAGTAGTTCCTGCAAGTCACTCTCTACCTCCTATAAAGTGCTTTTTAAAAAAGGGTTACATGTATTGCATGTATTCATGCCACTGGTATTCACTGGAAAAGTTTCAAATATCTAAGCATAGAAATCATGAAGCAAAAACATGTCCATAGGTGGTTATGCACACAGACCAATGGTTAAATCTTTAAACAAAGGTCTATTAAAACAAACAAAAAAAAACCCAAAAAAAACCAAGACTGAACTACTCCACACTGATGATTGCAAGATTACTCAAGATAAAACAATCATAAAAGATCCATTCTGAATGCCCATATAATTCCTCAATACAGTATCACTATAAAACTCTTTGTTTTTAAACAAAATGAAAACACTGACCAATTTCTGAGCCTGGAATTAATGTTCTAAGCTTTCAAAGGTGTTGCCATTTTAGACTGTAAATTTTGACCCCCTACTAACAGCAACCACAAAAAACTCCCATGTTATAAGATGGGGTACTGTTATAACTTATATTTATGTACCATAACTGAATGCTAAAAGACACAAAATTCTTCCCCATTGAATAATTTGTTCATTGTCTTGACTGCCCATGAATTTCTCAGATAGGCAATTCATGCTGCTGATCACAAGTGACATTAATAAACCAGCTGTCATGTAATGCATTTAAACTTGCCTTTTACTCTACAATCCAAATGTATTTTCTCTGAGCATTCTGAGTGCAACTTAACAGCCGGGAAGGAAACGGGATAACTGGTTAAAGAGATTCACAGTGCACTATTAGTATTTTTATTACAGCTATAATTTTATTGTGTATTTGACTTATGAGGGAGAGAAAAAATGAAAAGGCATTCTGTATCTTTTTAGTCCAACTAAAATGATTTGCAACCAGAAATTAAAGTGCTGACTAAGATGGTATAATGAACCTTAAGAATAATCATGAATATTTTACCCGATTTTGCATTTGTATCAGTCTCAGCAAGAGAAGAAATATTACAAGAGTGTGTTTTCTACCAGCATTTAGAGCTGTATTAGGAGTTGAAACCATTATAAATGTTTTCATTAAAGCCTTATTTGGATAAGGAAAAAGAAATATCTTATAGAACTAAGAATAACTGAAGAAACTTAACTTTGAATATAGAAAGTTTCTATGGCAAGTTGCCTAAACTTTGTATTCTCCTTCACATTTTTTATAACATCTTTCTGAAGTTTCCTTTACTGTGGCATTCTGTGTGGCATATTGTATGTTCTAAGAGATAACTGTTAGTCAGATCCAGGTTTTTTTAAACAGACATAATGCCTACAGAAAACAATGGGGTTTGCCAGAGCAAGTGTAAAATGGAGGATAAGGCATGCTGAGAGAAACATCAGAGAAATTCTAGCAGTGATGGAGAAGATGCAAAGTAGAACATTGAGAAGATGCAAAATATTCATTTATTTTCCTCATGCACATTTGTATTTTGACCTTTTTCAACTGCTTTAGAAACAACCACAGATTTAGAATGTCTATGCAACACCAGCCATTTACATCTCCTGAACAGCCCTTTGAGAGGGTTAAGATACTGCATTTTTGTGGCAATCTAAAGAGAGGAAAATTGAAATTAAGTATGATATTGAAACTCACTAATCAGATTTAAAAAATAGACATAAAATATCTCATGTCAACAGAAAAATATTAAAATTTGTTATTAGGTAGATGGAACTTTCTGTGTGAGTCAACTACACCATGAATCAGTCTGTGAAAGGCAACATTGTCTCAAGATAGTCAGATCCAGACTGGACAAATATAGTCTAATAAATCTCAGGGCGGTGACTGGAATTCAAAATGCACAGTCCTGGTCAAATGACCAACTTGTGATAGCAGACAGTAAGCGCACATGACTTTAGAGGGCAAACAAGAACAAGTCAGTACTGCTCATTTCCAGGAAGGGATGCAATGGACAGCTGGAAGAGATTTGAGAGCTAGTAAAAAAATCCCACAAGTGGTTTCTATTAAAAATAAAATTTTAAAAAGGTATTTTCAGAATTGTACATTGTACGTTTGGACAACGTTGATCTCTAGAAGCCTTCTCTTTCATACTCTACAAGGAAGACAATTAAATTATTTTTCTCAGCCTGGGACTAACTGGATGGAAAATCACTGATGACTTAGAAACTATCAGAAATGATCAGGGAAGTGGAAATTTAAGTCTTTGTCCGTGTTACTTACTGCTGAGACTTACCTCACTTCCAAACCAAAGTCAGAGATCAAGCCTGAGTCTATTTCACACCAAGAAATATCTTTCTTTTTCTTTTCCCTAATTTGTTCAGCAAAGCAAGTGGTTTACTGTGAAGTCATTTTCAAATTCTAGTTTACTAATGTCAGTCTGCCTACCTAAAATACCTTCTACTCTGTTAATTGGATATATTATTATTCCTTTCTTCCTGCCAAAACCTGTTACACAGTTTTGCTTTGTATTTTTTATCAGTAATTAGATTTCAAATGACTGCTAGTGTTTCAAAATCTGAAACTAGCTTATGTGTTATGTCTGGAAAATATTCAATAACAAAATGCTTTATATACATTAATGTTATTATTCTCAGTAAGAATTACTTGTCATGTACAGAGGTGAATTAGTGCTTACTTCAAAGTTACAGTCTTTGCTTCTCTTGTTTATTGAAAGGGTTCTGAAAGGCTAGCCACAATTGATAATTGATAATTTTTATAATTTATATTTCATATCAAAACGTTTTCACTTAATTGTGCTGTATAAAATGTTTCTTCTCAAAGTGGGGAGCTGAGGAGTCTGACACTGACATCTGTGTCAATCACCATCTGTGATTTTGGTTACAAGCCTATATTACCTTCCTAGATGCACTTATTTTAAACCAGAGCTTGCCTGTAAAACAGCATGATTTAGAGCTGATCATATAAATATCCAACCTTCTGTTGTGTGCCTTCTTGAAGAGTACTGTTTGTACGTTCACATTTTCAAGCTATGATGAAGTGTGCCCCTCTCCCTTGCTACATTTTCAGGCATCTGCAAAGCCCATATTTAAATGGCTGAGTGAAAAGATTGTAAAACATATTTTGAAATGTAAAAGTTTCCAATGAAATGCATTTGCCTGCCTTGTGAACTTTGAATTGAAGGCTATCTCTCAGTATATCACATTCATTGCTTGCTTTTATTATCCCAAACCTGTAGTACCTTTGCTTTCCCTTTTGCTCTGTTTGCTCTTATTTGTTTTTGTCATTCCTCTCAAGGGTATCATGCCCTGGGTAATAATAAAATAAAAGGTTCATTCCTCTTGCAACATTCTGCACACAGACTGAATTGTTCTTAACTCCAGAGGCTGAGGAAGGCAAACCAATGTGAATGATGATAGGTGAAAAGGTCACTGTTTCATTCTTGTATAAAATAATTTTTGGTGCCCACACTTTTTCACTTCTTTTCCCCCTTCCTTTCCTGAAGGCTTTTGTTTTAAGTCTCTTTTTAACTCTCTTTAAATGATTTATGATCTCTTTCACACTTTGTTACCTTTCTCTGCATTGTAAATGCCACTGTGCCACATCTGAGAGATGGGAAGTTAACATGCCGTGGGGTTTTATTGACGAGTCTGTGTCAGTGCAAAAAGAAAATGTTTTTAGCTGGTAAAGCACTGCATTTGTTATCCAAAACCTCCTGACAGTAGTAATGATAACACATGAATGAGATGAAATACTGTCAAGACCTTTTCAGTGTGCTGGAGCAGAAGATGAGTGAGACAGGGAGAAAATTCCAAGATTTCAGAAAGTTGTTTCTTTAAGAAATAAATCACACATCACCTACTCAGCCTATATGAGTTCATCTATGTACCTGGCACTGTACACAGTCACATTTGCATAAAGATGCATATCAGAAGACATTATTCTTTTATTCTCCCAGCTGAGAGGCAGCACTCCCAGATGCCTGTGGTAACCAATTGGGATCTCAGTCCTGCATCCCCCTCTCTATCAGTTACTAGCCCCCAGCTCACCTTGAAAAATTCACTTCAGCTCTCCTTTCCCAGTCTCTTGATATGCAAAATGGAATTATTGATCCACCTCTCTTTGGCAAAATGCATTTGAGAAGCACCAGTAAGACATGAAATAGGTAGAAAAGCTGTGAAACATCATACACCCATATTTATAGCCCTGAAAGATGTATTATGGAAATGAGAGCTGGCAAAACTCTTTAGATCATTTTTCAGGAGTATGTTTCCTGACTGAGAAAAGTTAATAATTCTGTGTACTTGAAAGTCAGTGAAAGGGTTTCTGCCAAATTCACAAAAGGACCTAAAATATTCTGTACAAAGTCTTCATACAATAGTGACAGAGAAAAAAATATAAATGGAGAAATGAACTATGAGTTACAAAAAAAAGGTTTCAATCCCTTATTCAAATTAGGTAATACTATTACTGCACTCACTGTACACAGAGTCTTAGGACAGATATCAAATAATGTCACCACTGAATTTCTCTGTGATGGCTACACAGTTAGCAGGGCACACAGTCAGCTTTGCATAGACCCTGGAGTTTCTCCAAGAAGAAAGAGGCACTAAATACATCTTTTCAGGTAGCATTTTCATACAGTTGCTGTATCCCATTTCCACTGCTGTACTAGCTGCTGGAATCAGCAGAACTTAGGTTTTCTTCCCAAGAATATGTGCTTTCTCTTAGTTACTGTGTGGTATTTCAATTTATCCAATTTCTGTTGTAGCCCATGAACTTCCATGGCAATAACAATTAATACCTAGTTTGCATCAAACAGCTGATTAATTTCTAAACCCCCAGCTGTTGGAACAATTTTTCAGTTTATATATATATATATATATATATATATATATATATATATATATATATATATATATAAACACAAATATGACAACGTTTATGGTTTCTTTTTCTTTAGGAAAAATATTATGGACAGGGTTGGTAAAATATTGACTTCCAATTACTTTGCAATGGAAAAATGGAGGTTTGGGTGAGCTTTTGTCTAGAAAGGAAGGTAGCCCTTTTTTGGGTCAGTTAACTTGTGTGATGGGTGAAAAAATTGACTACAAATTGACCACATTCTGCTGTAAAAGAGCAGAAGCATGACTAGAGACCTAGCATTAACTGAGAGCAAGAAGGAAGACAAAATTGGTTCCAGTATAGTCTGGACTGACGACTGAAGGAACTCTTAAATATTTAGCAAGAGCAACTGGCTGTACAATTATTATGCATTAATTTTATACTACAGAGTCAATAGATAGGAAAAGAAGGAAGAAAAGGCAGATGTGAGTGGATAATCAGAGGGTTAAACTGTTCAGAGAAATACTCAAAGGAAATAGGATCTTAGGGCTGTGTCTCACAATCAGAGAAATAACTTAGATATTTGTGGCATGAAATGCACACCAATAATGATAAAGGATGTCTGAAAAAAAACCCAAAAACCTAAGAGATGAGGAAAACATCTTGAAGTCTGTTGAAGATACAGAATATCCTTTTGAGGATGGGGAGATAGAAAAAGCCTCTCAGTGTTACCAAGGGAGAACAGGTACCAGATTTCTCTGGAGAAATAATTGTCCTAGCAGAAAATCTGACAAAGAAGGAGACCTTGGGAAACCATGAACCTTCATCAACTCAGTAGCTCTCCAAGAAAATTTAAAAATAGCAAGCACTGAGGTAGGCATGAATGCAGAAGCTGCAGCAAATTTAGCTTATTAAATGTGAGAGGTAGAATATTTCCTATGACATTTGAGGAATAAATAAAGATATCTGTGGGAGCAGGGGTAGTGAAGGGGCAGACCAGTTTTAGATTAATACAACTGCTCAGCTACTTGTGTTAGAACAGATGCTGAGTAATTTTCTAGTACAGAAATTAAGATATTGCTAAAATTTGATAGGCTCTAAATAGGTTTTTGGTAGTATTTTAAAAGAAGGCAACTTTGTAAAATGTATATTATTCTTTAGAAAACAATGAAGCTGGTAGTTTACCTTTTCAGTAAGCTGACGGGTTCGGTGAGAATAGATGAAAGATTGTCATGAGATTTGTTCATGTTACTGCTAGAAGGAGTCATAGTTTTACCTTTCAGATGTGAAATAGAAATCATGCTCTGTTAGGGGATTGTGAGGAACTGTATATTCACTGGTGGCCATGAATTCACTGACCTGAAGAGATTGATTTATCAAGATTAATTTATAATAGAGATTGAAAAAAGCAGAAAATATGAAAACAAAGACTAACAGGAAAAATATTTTAAAAAGACAGTTGTAAAGAATAATACAAAACAATATAAAAATTAAGTAACCATGAACTAAAATAGGTAGGAGAAAAAAACTTTTTGAAAGAGAATGTTTTACCAAAGATATCTGAAAAGGAGTCTAGTTACTGTAGAATTTGTAAAAATCAATAGGATTTGAAGGATTTTTTTTTTAATACAAATAATTGATTTAAAGTTATGATGTTGTGTCATATAAGCTGTGTCATATAGAACTGCTGTTTTACAGGCTGGAATATAAAAAGCCAGAGAACAGACAAAGATACTGGCTCTATAGATGAGTTTCCTGAGGGGAAATCTTCAGGGAGAGAATAAAAACCCAAACAAGACAAAACAAAACAACAACAAAAAAAGCTGATAATGAAATGGTTTGGACAAGAAAAAATAACTTTACAGATCATCTAAGGCAATTGACTGTGCCTAGATTTGTGTCAATTGTAAAACTGACAAATGTCAGACTTGATGAAACCAAGTTCAAGCAATGAAACACAAACAATCAATGACAAGCTGGGAAGATTAATGAGAAATGATATAAAAGTGAAAGAGCTTTTAAATTATCAGTAAAAGGTAGGAGTCAAACTATTTTAGGAGTATTCAATTCAAAGATATAAGTTATACATATAAAATACATGAGACATGAGAAAATACACAGCAAAAAACATGGGTGAAGAAACACATTCCAGTGTTGCACTAGCAGTAATAAACTTTTTTTGTGGTTTTTATTTTAATGCAAGCAATTTACCATACTTCTGCAAATAGAAACCTCACTCAGGTAGAAGGATGCCATCACTCATTATATTTTAACCTGAGCATTAAAAATGTGCTTGAACCTATTTGCAGCTGAGAATGCACACAAATGTGGGACCCCTTTCTCACTTAATTTTGTGGGTTTTTTCATGTGTGCCAGCGTGCTGAGGTCCAGAGGGCTGTTTAGAGCATCAGGTGTTTACTTGGCACTAAACTGGAAAGTTCCCTAAAGTTTCTATTAATTGCATTCACTAGCTGTCTGCACTACCTGTCTAGATTATATTTAATCAAACATTTAAATTTTTTAATTTAAATTTAACGTAATTTTTAAATTTAAATTTAACTTGATTTATAATTTTAACTCAAACATTTAAGGTGTTTGAGTTCACTTCTATGAGACAAGCCCAACCTAGAAGATCAGGGCAGTCACTTGCAACCTACTTTGATTGCCCACAGGTATGAACTTAATGCAGTACCTAATGGTATCTGAGATACCCCATTGTGATGGTCCTTAGGACCTGTGGGAGATCTGTGACATTTAGATGGCAGAAAGGAGCATTGGAAATGTCACTAGCCAGCAACATATGGGCAATTGAATCCAGCCTTCAAGATATATCACATTTATCATGTGCAAAATAAATGAACAATAGACTGGAGAGCAGCCTGAAGTTAAGCAACATTCAGCTGGCTTTGAAAATAGTGCAGAAAAAAATTCAAAATAGGCTTATAGTTTAAAGAATTTAATGTAATGATAAATAATATATATATATAATTTCTTTCTATTATTTTGAAAAATAAAGCAGTAAAATGTCCTTCATGGAACATGTGCCTTTAAGTTGACAATATTTCTTACACTTTAGTGAAAACAATGCACTTTCTGACATTTGTAAAAAATGGTAATTACCTGTGATCAGAACAAAAAAATCAACAAATAGAAAGATATGACATATTTTAAATGTGTTCAAAACATGCTTAAAATTGGTTCTGCAAATACAGTTGGTGAAGTGAATATCTGTCAAAGAAATAGACCTGGTCAAAAAATCCATCACCAGTGAACTGAACCAACGCACAAGCCCTGTGCTAGACCTGTGCTGAACAAGCACAGGAGCTATTAACCCCTTTTCAAAAACTTCAGCTTCACTTGTCTTTCATGCCCAGTTCTTTGCCTACTGAAGTCAAAGGCAAATTTTATAGCTAGGAAGAAATTTCAGCTACTACGATGTAAATTATTATCATGTACTTGTATTCTCTTTTATTCACAGCATAGGAAAAATAAAAAACAAAAACAAGTACTATTTGCCCTGATAAAATTAGTGGTGCTTTTTTTCCCTGCTAAATTTCTTTCAGGGGGGTTTTGAGGAGGTGGGGGAAAATTGATGATAAAGAAACAAAACTTTTAAAATAATAGGTCAACCAAAACACTGAGGAGAAAACAGAGGTTGGAATTTTAATTTTTTTCATTGTACTGTTTAAACTTTTTTGCAAGTATTAAACACTGTATAATGCTTAATTGGGAGACAATAACTCTGCTACTGAACATCTATAAATTCATTAAGTACAATTATATCCATAGCCTTATAATATTTATTTATTCTAAATTATAATTATAAATGTTAATTAAACTTCTAACGAATGGTATTAGAATAAGCGCTAGAAATGTTCTGAATGGAAATAAATGGAAAAGGTGAAATAACTTTATAGAAAGACATGGATAAGCATAGAAAATATGCCTTCTAACAACATTGGAATACTTAGAGGGTTCCAAAAGCAACAAAGATGAAAATCACATTAAAAAATGTCCAAGAACATTTTTGGGGGTTTTTTTGTGGATTTTGGGGTGTTTGTTTGTTTGTTTGTTTTCAGTTAGGTTTTTGTTTTGTTTTCATATTAACCTATTCAAATAAATTTTATATCTATTTATTGCAGAGAAGGGAGACTAACCTAATTTTGGGAATAATCCAAAAAACTGTATTTCCTGTTACTTAAGATAAAAATAAACATTAATTCGAAAGCTGCAATGTCGATAGGCAATGCCAAGTTCCAGTCATATTCAGAGTGAGGAAATACAAAATAAAATATCCCTATCAACTGTTTCATAAGTTTTTTATGTTGATTTGTTTATTGCTGTGGTTAGCAAGGATTTCTTTTTAATTTTGTCTTCATGGAAGGCACTCAGTCACAGAGACCTCAGCTTCCCTTCAGTTTATGAACCAGCCCTGTTTTTCATGTAACAGCTTTGTCAGGCACTGCAGAGTCAAACTTAGAGATGAATAGTGGAAAAAAATCTTCTATCCCACACAAGAAGAAAATACTCTAACAAGGCCAAATGGAACTTGTGCAGAAAACACATAAATGTATTATCATTTTAACCAGCTCCTGCTTTTCATCACTTCATGTAGGATCATGGTCATGAAGAAATATTTTTTGTAGTAAGCTGCAAATCTTAAGCATTAGGAATGCACCATTTTCTTTACAAAGTCTTTGTTTCTCAATTGTGTTCTATGTTGCTTCAAAGTACCAGTTTTTGACTGATAACAAAGAGGTTATCTGCTTTCAGTCAAGAGAAAAGGAAGAATTGCTCATCAACAGTGTGGTGTCACTCAGAGAACAGGATTAAGCTGCATAAGAGCATGCACCAGTAAAAGAAATGGAATTTTCTCATGTCTGTGTGCTGTAGCACCCTACAGCTGTGTTAGTTCTCATCCCCTGGGCCAGTGGGGTTTCCAGAGGAAGTGCACTCCTGGTATAATGTTGGTCTCTGCTGTGGTTTAACCCCAGCTGGCAAATAAGTACCATGCAGCCACACACTGTGCCAGCTTCCAGGAAGAAAACTAAATCTACCCCATTCAAAACCAATATAATCGCATAAAGAAATTTCAAAATACTAAAATATTCTAATTTTTGTCTCTGTTTTTCCCACAATTTGGTCTCCCTCATGAAGGCAGAGAGCCAGTGGGGTCTGGGCTTCAGCTTCCCCACATATCAGCTTATATATCTCTTTTTTGTTAACTGAGCATCCTACATTTCCATGTCCTTTCAGGTCATTTTTATTGAATTTTCTTTTCAGCACCTTTGTGTTGTTTGGCACTCTCTTAATCCAGACATGTTTTTGTCTCTAACTCGTCTTTGAGATCTGCTTTGCTTATATGGGCTGGCTATTACAACAATCAAATGATTTACAGCCATCAATGAAATTCACCCTTACTTTGCCCCCAAGTGAAGGGAAGGGAAGCACAGGAGGCCAGATCAGCCCTGCCATGCTCATTTTGAGAGCATCAGAAACTACACAGGCAACAGCCCCAGAAAGGCTATGGTTAGTCCCATCATATCACAGCAAAGTATGGCAGAGACCTGGATAGTGAATATCTTGTACTTGTACTTTTCATTACCAATTTCAAAGGTGTCTCCAAGGAGGAAAAAAGTCCCTTTCCACTAATAAATAGAATTCTACATGTCTGTTTTCATTGTTACCTTCTTGTTTTTTACTGGGCACTGTCAGGTTTTGCTCTTGCTTGATTTTACTAGGCAGGCAGAGGAAATGAGAAAGGGTATTTAGTATGTAAGCACTCAGGCACCAAGGTGTTAAAGTCTGCTCTACTCATATATTAAGGTTTTACTGGGAAATGTGGTACTTGCTCATTCAAAACAATTTATGCTGATCTAATGCTTTATCTCTAAGGCCCACTTCTCCTCCCAAAGGAATTCTGAAAATCTTACTTCTTGTTTGTCAGAGTGTTTACTGGGAGTTTACTGGGAAGCAATGATAGCAAACAGTATAGGAAATTCATTTCACTACAAAGAATAAAATAGAGAATATAATGATTTTCCTTATACAATATACATGCAAGAGAGTCTAGTTCAGGCATATACTTATAAATGTTGACTACCCAGATAAACACTTGTGTGTGCATACAAATACATATGTGTGCACATGTGTGTGTTTTTAGTAACAGCATGAACATGAGTTTTTGCTTGTGCCAGAGGAAGGTCCCAGAATGTGGCAAAGAGAAATTGTAGATGTGTGTCCCATCATTTCCAGGAAATTATGGCATGATGTTTAAAGGTATTTCCTTATGATACTTGTCCAGCATAAAATATTAAAATTCGTGTGTGTACAATACACTTACATATACATCCATATATTCAAAAATATGTCCTTTCATTTGGTGTTGAAATTAATTATTACTGAAATTAAATAAGTTATATGATGCTAACTAATCATAATGAAAACAGACTCCTTAAATTCTTTGTGATTCTATCATTCTAGTCACTTCTTCAGGCAGAAGACAATGAAAAATTATAAGAAACAAAACATCTAGACCTATCTCTGTGTAGCTCTACTCCCTGCACTGTTTCTTTGTAGGTGCAAACACTTCTGTTGGGTGGTTTTTACACCCACTTGGCAGCAGTGGTGTGCTCCAGAAGAGTCAGATCCTTTGCTGCTCTTATTTCTTACTTCTTGTTCAATTTTCTTTCTCATATCATGGTCAATTTATACTACAGGTTTTTAGAAAGATAGTGAAATAATTCCAAAGAGTTATTCCAAGCCTTGAAATGACAAAACCAAAAAAGTGTTTCTTGATACAGAATAATATAACTGTATAACAATTCAACTCTCAAACAAGTGAAAGGCAAATGGAAGGGGGGAGTGGGGAGTCAAGAAGCATAGCAAGTATCTCACTGTGTGCTCTGTGAAGTGGATGAGGTCAAGGAATAATCTTCTCATCTAATTTCTTCACAGATAATAGTGCAAGTATTTCAATGATGTTCTGGAGACTAAATTTTTAGTGCTGGGGACATGCGTCTTTTGGCTGCAGCTCTGCCTCTTCCTCCTTGAAATTGCTGCTGTGATCTCTCCTCTAAACTTTTTCAGTCCGAGTAAATCAGGGGAATGCTAACAGCTTAAATAATAGGCAAAACTCCTTAATTTAAAGAAGCTTTATTGGAGGCCTTTTGCCAGAGACCTTTGTTCCTATGCAAAAGGAGGCAGTGGCAGTAGAACACCTCCTGTGCCTCACCAGCACAGGGAACGTAGCTCCATTCTTTCCACTGCCTGCCCAGCGAGGTTTAGGTTTAGGTTTGCCCCTAAAGTGAGACATAAAGGCACCTCCTCTTGTACATGGCTTATGATAAAACCAGGGGGTGCCCTTAAACCAGATGATCTTATATCTTCAGTGACTCTTTATTAGAGTTTCTTTACCCATTGGAAGCTCCTCAGACAGTCCCTTGGTGACTAAGGAATAAGAGAGCTCCAAGTGTTTTCACATAGATTAATATTTCCTGAATTTCAGTGTGAGGTTTGTCTGGTTACACTAGAAAAAAAAAACTCAGAAATTAGGCATTTGGATTATCTTTTATTCTGGATATTTTAATTCAACTCAATCATACAACATTAAGTTTTACAATTCATTTTGTTATTGAAAAAAGACATTTTTCACACCTTACTTGCATAGTAGCAACAGTGGATGCCTAATCAAAATGACCCCCCATCTGCATATTAAACACAAATTCTGAAAGCATTAATCCTCTTATTTTATTAAATGTCTGTTAAATTGGCATATTTGATGTGTAATTGTTGAAAAAGAGCAATGGCTGAGACACACTGTGTGCAATTATTCTTTGGGGTTTTTTGTATAGATTGTCAAAACAAAAATAAACCCCAAAAAATTTAAAGCTCCACAAACTCCTAACATGTAAGCAGATTCTGAATAAATGGCTTCCTGGATTATTTCTATTCAGTCATTTTCATAATAATGTACTATGCTTTGAGATTTCCATAAAATTGCTTCAAACTACAGTGATTGTCCAGCCTGAGTCAGAAAGCTTCTTTGAGGTTGCATATCATTCTTTAATTTCATTTAAAAAACAGGCTGATGCAAAAAAAGGTTAATTTCTTATTTTGAAAGCGCTGATGCTCTGCCTTCACAATTGTTTTGATCTGAAATACTGTATACTATGTAGAAAACAATCACTTTTTAATTATTACTCTCAAAGAAATGAGAAAGCTTATTTCTAATCACTGAGACAAATTTATCTTTTTAGCATTTTTCATAATGAAGAGACATTAGATTAATGTCCACTTACATAACATGATTAATGGTACAATCAGAAGTAGCTCATGTTGGAACAGAACAGTGCAAACCACCTAATCAAACAAAATGATTGGGGGTCTTAATTGTTTATAGCAGAATAAGGTCATATGAAGTCCCTTCTAGTAACTCATCTTTCTCTTCCTGCATTTTAGTTCTCCTTTTCTGTCCCTGAGAATGATGATTAGTTACAATTAAAGGAAAGCAAAGCAGTTAGCTTGACAAGCTCAGGATTTGGGAATTATTATAGTCATTAAAGGACCATCTGATAACCATATTAAACTTCATCATTCACATACTGTCAGGTTTCTCTCTGTCATACACAAAGCAAAGTACATCAAGTACAGCACTGTTTCAAGAGAGTGAGGCAAATGTATCACCTGATTTTACTTCACTGAAGTGAGAGGAGATACACTCCAGATTAATTTTGTCCTGTGAATTCTCAACATTAATACAGTTAAGTGGGAGACCAAACCGCCTGACTTAAAGGGGTTCTTTATGTTCTTGTTGTTGTTAGGGTGTGGTAATCTCATATGACAACCTCAAATGCACACTTAGATTTGATTAATTGTTCAGCCTCATGTTCTGCTTGGACTTCCAGAGCAGAAAGCTTATAGAAATCTAATTTCAAGAGGCTGTTGACTTTTTGAAGCAACCTAAGTCCCTGGAATTTTGATTTCTTTTTTTTTTTCATTTTAGAGTCACATCCTAGTCAGGATGAAACATAAATAACTTTCTGAAAAAATGAATAAACATATTCTTAAATCCATATTCCTGTGCAGGTCATTGTAACATTTCATGATTTTTACTTTTAAAACTTGCCAATTAAAAGAAATTATGGCTAAGGCACAAGGAGTAAGTGACCTATTCAGGAACAGTATCTTAACCCTACAAACACGGGGAGAGACAAAAATTGTTCTTCCTAATACAGTTCTGAACCCCTGACCCAAAGCAGCATAATGCACTATTTTAGCAGATCAATCACACAGCACAGTGCAACTTCCCACAGAGCACAGTGGTGGGCTTCAGCATTTGCTTACCTGCAAGCACTCACAGCAGTGGTCAAAGGTTACCAGCAAGATGATTAAAAATGTGCCTGCTAGACATCTTTCAATATGTCACAACATGTCATTTTGTTCTATGCATTTCAGAATGAAGTAGCTTTCTCCTTTTAAGACATTGTCATTTGCTCTGTCAGTTTGCTTTAGACTTCAGAAGTACCCAATTCCTTTTGATAATAGCTGCCCAAAATGTAACAGTTCTGGAAGCACAGGAAAAAAAATCAGTATATTTTCTTTACATCTAAGAATAGTCATTCTGTGAGATTTAAAAAAAATATTTCTGGCTTTTAAAAGAAATTGTTTAATCAGATATAGTAAGAATGAACTGCAAACACAAATGATGCAGTATTTTATTTCTCCTACTACACAGTAGCACCCTGCACACTTTCTAAGTACATAATAGAAGGAAAATAAGAGAATGTGATTGTGGCTGTTCAGTCTCAGCTGGAGGTGTCAGGCTAGATTTTGTGTCATTTGTTCATTTTATATAAGGCACTTCCTCCAGACCTAGTTTATGTCTGTGAATTTTGCAGTGTTATGGAGAAAATTCAGGGGTTTATTTGAACTGTATTTTTCTCCCTACAATTTAGTCACAGATTTTTTTTTCTTTGCAGTATAAGATATTATTTTTGCCTTTCTTGCATCTCCTTTTCAAAGTTCTGATGTTAGGGAAAACTTCTAGATAGCAGTAGGAATTAGTCTCTTTCTGGAAGCAGATATGCCATATAGCAAACATGCCACACTTTGGTTGACTAGAAGGATTCCTAAGAAATACAATAGGATCTGAAGCCATCAAAACCAGAATTAATCTAGTGAAGCCTGCAAAGAATTCTTAAACAAAATTAATGTTTCATCTCCACAGAGAAATAGGAGGGAGACACCCATAGACTCATTAACCCACTAACTAAGGACTGATATGAAGATTTATAGCCCTTATTAGGTGTGTTACTTCTCTTCCCTTATGCCATGCTGGCAAGAGGTTTTCAGGGCTCGGCTTCTGGGACAGTGGTGGTGACTGGTTTTGTTTGTTTGTCTGTTTGTTTGTTTGTTTTTAATGACTTTGCCTCCTAAGTTTACACACATGCAGTAGCTGTGCACACCCACATTAGAAGAGCATGGAAGGAATCCTGCCTAAAATATGTACCAGGGAAGGCATTTAAAACCAGAGCTACAAATGAACTTGGGTGCTCACTGTTTGACTTCCAAAATCCATCTCATCTCTTCCAAAATCCAATCCATTTAACCATTCGTGGTAAATGTTTCCTCTTTTCACAACGGAAGTGTTTTGGATGAAGTGGTTAGAGCCAACAGCTTTGATGTGACCATTCATTCCAAATACAAATGAGCACAATGGAATTATTCCTGTAATGGGGTGCAATTCACCAGTACAATTTAGTCAGAAATTAGTTTTGTGTCATTGACATCAGTGTGAAACAGCAGATGACTAATGAAACAAATGACACAAAACTAATGAAGTAGCATGGTAAATTAATATGCAGACCTTTCGATTTCTATAAGCAGCTAAAAAATATCTCTAATGGCTTTCATTTGTGATTATCTACAGCCAGTATTTTTTAAAGAACCATTGATCATTTTCAAGCGAATAAGAACTGAACCCCGCTACTGCCTACAAAATTCTGCCTTGCCTCCTACCACTTTGACAAATTGAATGTACCTATTGCCAGTTATGCTAATTTTTAGTGATAATCTACTGTGCTGTTTATTACTGAATTGTCCAATTTCTTTTTATTAATTAGCTCACTTCATTTTAAAATGGTAATATCCTCATGTTATTTGTCTTTGGTCTTATTTATTTCACATGAAGCACATGGAAATTAAGCGTTTTAATTTTTGGGTTTTTTCCCTGCTTTAAAATGTGAGATGATATTCAAACACCAGTATGATCTTTCTTCGTGTTGCTCTTGCATTTGTAGGGGTTAGAGGGGTAAAATGTCCTGCACAGGGAGTTTTGTTCAGCATTCAACCTGATGGCCAATTAGTAAACTCATATAGCAATGTCAGTGACACAAGATATAAGGCTAATAAATCTTGATAGATAACGATTTTTACCATCATTTAGACAATAGAATTATTTTATAATGTAGCAGCTCTTCATGTACTACCCTGTATTTTTCAGGCAGTTTTTTTCACATTTCCTTGAAAAACTTAATAGTTGTCCTTGGAATCCTAGAATTTAGAGTATATGAAACTATCTGACTTGCACTGAATAAATTTCAATGAAACACTTGTGACCTTGAGTCGATGAGCTTTGTGAAAGCTTTCTTATGCTGAATTTTTACAAGAAATGTTAACAGGAAATGGAGAAACAAAGAAAAATTAATCATGAAAGAAACCTTTCATTTTCAGAGCTTTTCAAGTACTTTTACATAGACCCTCTTCTTAGGGAGAAGGGTCATTTCTCCCAAGAAACTCCATCTAGAAAGTTCTATTATTTTTATCCTTGAATACTGCATAAATTATTGCATTTGATGCTTTTCTTGTGATATTTCAGTATTTCCAAATCCAATCTGTTCCAAAAGAAAGAATTAGGGAGTTGCAAAATCAAACCAGAAAGTCAGCTGTTTTCTTTTTCACATTAAAATAAGGTCTGGGTCTTGGTCAAAGGTCTTCATGGAAGAATTCAAGAGTTTCTTCTTTCAGTTAACACAGCTCAGATTTACTGAGACACAATCTTCACATACACTTGAACATAATAATAATTATTCCAGTTTCCTCTTGCCTTGATTTGCAGCACTGTCAGATCCACCAAATATGCCATTGTCATCTCATTGGACTCTATTACTTTTTCATAAATACCTCTTTGTTTCAGAAATGTTTCTTCTAATCCAGACACTAAGTAATTTAGCTCATGAGATATCTTTAGCAAGATTAGACATTCTTGGAGGAATGACTTTACTATGAAATGCTGACATCTGCCAACAGAAGCCAGACAGCCTCAAAATGACGTGTAGTGCATTTAATAATCTAAAATTGCAAACAAAACTAAGTATTATGCATTAGTTTCTAAGTGACACAAGAATATCCTTGGAATTACTTTAAATAATAGTCCAAGCAGGTTTTATTCAAATACTTATGTTGAATTTTCCATGATTTTTAGAAAATCATGGAATACTATAATGCTAAAGGATAGGAACAGATGTTAAAGAACACCTAGTTCCAGCCCCTCCTGCCATATGTAGTGACACCTTCCACTGATGAGGTTACTCAATCTAACCTGGTCTTCCTGGCAGGGAATCCCTCTCCAGCTCCCCAGTAGGTCCTCTTCAGCTATTGGAAAGTTGCCATGAGGTCTCCATACAACCTTCTCTTCTCCAGGCTGAACAGCCCCAGCTTTCTCAGACTGTCCTCATAGGGGAGGTGCTCTAGTCCTTTTACCAGCTTTATGGCCCTCCTCTGGACTTTCTCCAAGAGTTCCAAGTCCTTCTTAAGTTGGGGGCATCAGAACTGTATTCCATACTCCAGGTAGGGTCTCAAAAGGGTAGAGGGGCAGGATCCCCTCCTTTGACCTGCTGGTGACACTCCTTTGGATGCAGTCCAGGATTCCACTGGCTTGCTGGACTGCGAGTTCACACCACTGGCTCATGATGAGTTTTCCACCAACCATCACCCCCAAGTCTTTCTCCACAGGGCTGCTCTCAATCACTTTTTCACCCAACCTGTTGGTGTGTCTGGGATTGCCACAACCCAGGTGTAAGACCTTGCACTTTGCTTTGTTGAACTTCATTGGATTTGCAAGGGCCCAATTCTCCAGCATGTCCAAGTCCATCTGAACAACATCCCTTGTCTCTAGCATGTTGACTGGATCACACAGCTCGGTGTCATCAGCAAATTGCACTCAATCCCACTGCTCAGGTAACTGATAAGGATGTTGAACAGCACTGGTCCCACTACTGACCCAAGGAACACCACTCCTCACTGGACCCTCTGTGTGCACAGTCTGCGTGCAGCCATCGAGCCAGGTCTTCACCCACAGAGCAGTCCATTCATCAGACCTGTGTCTCTCCAATTTGGAGACAAAGATATCACTCAGGACAGTGTCAAATATTTTCCTTGAGTCCGAGTAGATGATATCAGTTGCTCTGGCCCCATCCACCAGTGCTGTAGCCCTGTCATAGAAGGTCCCACATTTGTCAGGCATGACTTCCCCTGTGTAAAGCCATGTTGGCTGTTACCAATCACCTCTTTGCTTCCTTTGTTTTGGGATGCTTCCAAGAGATTGCGCTCCATGGTCTTGCCTGGCACAGAAGTGAGATTTGCTTGTCTGTACTTCCCCAGGTCTTCCACTTTCCCCTTTTAAAAATATTATTTGACAAATTAATTTAGCTTAATAAAACATTCTGGACCACAAGTATGTACATGACTTAAATACAACATGGTACCATCTCATCAATCATTGATGCAGGTATCACAGTCACAGAGCAAAAAAAATTCTCACCATAGCCGAGATTTTATTAATTTCTAATATTTTTTCCCATTTTTTCCAAATTTTCTTTCTATATTCATTCTTCTCTCGAGTAATAAAGATACCGAGAAATAAAGCACTGATTCTACCCACCCTTCCTCAGTGTGTAACCCACCTTGTACTAAAATTTTATTGCAATTTATTTCAGAGCAAGTGCTGATCTTAGGTATACAAGTAAAATATAACAGACAAGTGAGACAATATAAGAGTTGAACATAACAAACCCTGCTTGTGAAGCCCATTTCTGGACAAAAAATACAATAGAAAAGGCTCAATACAATAGAAAAGCCAAAAAGCACAATGAGCTGTAGTAAATGTTGAACTGTTACCAGGAGTAAAAATTCAGATTCCTTTAGCTGACCATGAACCTTTAAGACAAAAAGAATAAAGATCCACTGTCTCAGAAGAAACAGAAAACAATATTCACCAGAGTAAACTTTGACTTCTGCAGTATGAAGGAACAAGAATGTAACCCCACATTGTGCTCTTACTGAAAGTGAACTATCAATAACAGTAATGATAGTAGTGAAAATTGGTTAATTACCTAAAGATTCCTATCAGCCTCTTTGTGAAAGAGGGATTAAGAAAACCTTCAAGGGAAAACAATCACCTTATTTTTTGATGCTCTTTGCATCTTAAAGCTTTGTTCTCTTCCAGACATCTGGAATTTCACATTTCTTAATGATTTTCCACAATATTGGGAGTTCGATATTTTGGGTGCTCTGGGCTCTTTTCTGTTCTGTTTGTCTCTAAAGAATACAGCTGTCTCAAGCAGAAATAGAAAAGCTGCTTCTGAACTGAAAATTCACTACTCATGTCAGAACAGCACTCCTTATAAGTTAATTCATATTCTGGTGCGGATCTTGTTTATGCATTTATAAATTTGTGATTCTTTTTGTACTGAAATAATAATAAAATAAACCAAGCTTGGGAATTCTATGCAGTGTTCTGTCTCTGATTACAAATGAAGCTCTTCTGTGTCCTCTGCCACCCCTCTAATCAGGAGCAAATTTATACATTTTTCAGAAATTAACAATAATTTCTCAGAGACTCTACATGTAGAGCCTTATTCCTGAAGATATACAAGTGATATAGAATTCTAGTCTTGTGATTAGCTATAAAACTGATAGTAACGCTTAAGATCCCATCACCCTCAAGGTTAGATCAAGGCCAGACATATTTAGACACCTACTTGTTTGAGACTGAATCCAGTGAATCTTTTAAAGAGCTTTGAAGCACCTCATATCCTCATGTGATGAATCCAATTCAGGAGGCCTTAGGGCAGACCTTACAAATGACTTTAGAAGGACGTAGTTACCATAATGTTTAGCTTAAATCTTAGGTGTCTGCATGGTAATAATTCCAACTTCAAATCTGCAATTCCTATTTTTGACCTGAGTTCAAAGCACATTATAGAAAAGTGTAAACACTAGCTTGGGAATAACTGGACTGACATTCATAGAGGCTGATATAAAGAGAACTGAAATGACTAAGCTAGAAGAGAGATATTATCTAGATTTCCAAATTTTATAGTTACAAAGGTGAATTTTGTAGCACCACCACCCCAATTCTATTTGAAAATACATTGTCCTTGAAAAAGGTGAAAGTTACAGGATGAGCTTCAGTATTTTTCTAAAATGTATTTCCAGATAAAGCAGTATTCAACCAGAATATTACCTTATATTTTTTCTTCTGTCACTGCAGGGAAAAAAATAAAATCTGCAAAGATTTTTTTTTTATAATCACAGGTACAAAGACAGTGATAACAGATCCAAGGCTCTGAAAAATTCTCATAAATAAACAGACTCATGCACACACAAAGCTTTCCATCTTGTTTTAATAGAAATTGGACTGAATCCCACATTCTTGATCTAATTTTGTGTATGAAGTGGAATCATATAACTGATCACAAAAATGCCAACTTTACTATAGATATGTCAATGGCTGAATGAGCACTTCACTGGGGGCTTGTTATTGTTGGTTTTTGTTGGTTGTCTTCTTAAGGGAAGTAGTTTAAGTCTGATTGCATCAACACATTCCTAACCAAAACTAAGCTTCTGCGCGATGGAATATTGCTGAGAATGATTATAGTTTATGGATAGGTACTTTCCACTCAGTAAATCAGATGGGGAAAAAAATAGACTGAGGAAAAAAAAAAAAGAAAAAAAAAAAAAGAAAACCCAAATACAACAAAAGAAAATCACATCTTCACACTGAAGAAAAATATCTTCTCTGTGGCTTGAATATATCTAAGAACAGGATAAAACTAAAAATCATGAATGCCTTCATTAATATTCTAATTGCCTCAGAATCTATCAGAAAACTGTGTAAGTATTAAATAATACGCCAGAGCATACAAGAAAGATCTGAGAGAAACCTTTAAAAATCCAGTCTGTAACTGCCCTTCCCCCAGGAACCAAACTATATTTCATGAGAAGTGCCTTCCAAATGCAATGCTGATCCTTACCTGGAAGGGTGCCACTTACATACTCTGGCATATTTAAGGGCAAAACACATTTCAAAAAGAAATGTTCAGTGCTATCAGAAAAGGGGAGGCTCTGGCAAAGCAATTTACTACAAATGGGTGTGTTGGATAAGATTTTTTTATTAGCAGCTGACAGAGGGAACAAAATATTGGTGCCCAATATTTAGAGAGCAGAGTAAATTACCAGCAAGGCAGGAGTTTTGGGGTACTATTCTGCTATTTTACAGTTTGAATTGCTTCTCTGCAACTATTTCTGTAAGATGTTAATGTTTCTGTCAAGGTGACCTTCACGTCAATTAAGTGTAATTTTCACAAAAGAACATTTGCATGTCCCTTATCTTTCTATCAGGACTACCAATGCTTCTGGACAGATAAATTCACAGCTAGAAATGGATTTAAAACATCTCCCCTATGAAAAAAAACACATAAACAGATTTTTATACATGAGATGCTGATGAAGGTGTTCCCTAATGCTCTAGGGTGTTTTGACTGGTATCACAGAAGGACTGAGTACAGCTAAAGCTGGTGCAAATATCCCTCATGTTGAAGTAACAAGTGATCAAAAAATGGAACAGTGGTCACTATCAGCAGTTTCAGTGGAATAAGATGGGGTTTTGTCATGATGTAAAACTGACTCATTTTGTACCTTGCCACAACAGCTTTTTCCTGAGAGAAGTACAGATTAGCAAAGGTATTTATGCAGTCTGTCCCAGAGACAATTCCTTCTGGAAGGAAATCATCATTCACTCCCCTGTTCTCAGCTGGACTCACCAGCCTGGCTGTGGCACACAGCAATTAGATCATCTGAAGTACCACAGACACAACAGGTTCCTAAAAACACTCTAAGAAATTTGTCATTTGTACATGGAAACGAGTCAGCCCTGGAGCACTCTTTTGGGAGCTGCCATTTCAGAGTCTGTGCCTGACACTGGAAGTTTGCCTACTGTGAATTCTCCTGGAAAAAGAGCATTCAAGTTCTCCAGAGTGCACGATGACAGTTTAGTGGCACCATATGGCAATATTATCTGATAATGACATTTTCCAGGTACAGATAAAGTTTTCTTAACTTCATTGATTTCAGGAGTTGTGATACATGCAAAAGAGAAGAAAATCAGTAGTGGAGTTAACATCACTGTAAGCAACATAAGCAGAGCTCAGGGAAAGGAGATATCACACATTCTTATTCTAGTACTACACCATTAAATGCAAATGTGTTTTCTGTTACAAGAGTAGAGGTCATTTTGCATTTCAGTTCAAAAAGAGAATACAGCCAAGGAGGTCACTTTACTCCCATTTTCTAATAGAAGTTTCAGATTAGTTCTTTTTTTTTAATTATGAAATAAGCTCTTCAAGCAAGAGATACACACTATTCAGAGAGAGTGTGGTAATGAAAATGTGACTTGGAAAAGTCTTAATATGGAAGAGAGGTTGATGCCTCTATATACACGTATAAGTGAGAAGCTATGCTCACGGTGTTCACAATTCAGTGGATTAGATAAATTGTGTAACAGTGCATTTTCCTGAGTCCTTTCTAAGATTTTAATGCTGTAATCTTTATCAAAAATATCAAAAATTCTAATGAGGGTAAATAATTGAGATCATTAAAGTCTCCACACTAACAACAGTAACAGGCATAGCTCTTAAGTAATCTATGATGAGACTGTTTTGCTAAACTCTGCACATATATTTTCTCTTTGGGCAATGATTATTTCTTCTTTTTCCTCTAATAGCAAATGATTTTTTGAAGCAATATACTTTTTTTTTAGTGCCCTGTCTGCATTTTATTGACTCAATTATATCTGTCTTATGGCCTTTATGTGTAGGAAGTACATGTTGGCCTTTGTTACTGATCAGTCTTATCATGTACAAACTAGGGAATATGTAATTCCTATTTCTGAGAGAAATTCTACAGTCTGATTTAATGTACTTCGTGCTGTACTCCAAAATCCTAAATGCATTAAGATCTGGCAAAATCCACATAATGTTACTCAGGATCATGCTGCTCTGTGGATCGGCTATGGCTTCTTGCACCTCCTGGGACAGCATATGAAGACATTACACTGTGAGAAAAATAGCCAATTTTTATAGCATTCCAGGCCTGTGAATGTGTTTGAATTAGTGTAAATGTGACTGGGGCACATAACTGCAGTGAAATACAGCACATTAGGAATGTCACATCAACGAGGAGTCTTGATGATATTTCCAGTTAAATAAAGCCAGACGCATTTTTCATATACAAAAAACAAAAATAATTTTCAAGTTTGCTTTTCTTAAAAGCCTGCCAGATTTCAAAATCTTTGGAAGAAATGATGAAAATTTCAATGAACTTTAAATGAAAGACATCCAAGAGGCATGTAGACAGAGCTGCTGCTTGTTCTGCTCTGTTATACAAAATGATGGAAGGGGGGACTTTTTAGGAGACCAGACATTGTGCAGCAGATGAATGTTTTATCCAAAATCCTCATTTATCCTGAACAAGAAGGTTTTCCTTCTGACCATGTCACAAATTCTGTAGAATAAAACTGCCCAAAGAGGAATTTTTCTCCCCATAGGAAATTTGAAGATAAACAGTGATCTCAAAAGAATGCTTTCAATTCTGACTTCTTTTTGCATCAAAAAACAAGTCAATATTTAACCAATTCTAAAGATTTTCCTCTGCTTGGTGAAAGCTTCCCCTTAGACTATGGTGAAAGAAAGTAAGGGAAAGAGATTTTTTTAGTTCAACTTATCTGATACATATTCACAGCGGAGAGTCTGGTGTGCAATCAAATGCAATTTTGGTCTATTTAGGTTTCCAGTCTTCATATTATTTGAACCATTTGCAATCACAGCTCTGTTACTGGGCAGAGAAGCAGTTTTTCTTGCTTTGATGATATGGAACATGGGCATGGAGCAGCTCAGAACTAAGTTTCTAGACAGTGGGATTTCCAAAATTCACTGGTTTTGGAAAGGGAATTAAGCCATAAATATTGTCAGGTCTGTGCTCTTTGGATTCTTGATGACTACATGCCTGCAACAATCCCACACTGTATCCAGCAGTCCTTTTGCATTGTGTTCATCACTTCAAGGACTCACAAAGTGTCTGGGTTCAGCAGTATCTGGCACACGTTAGTTTGCAATATCAATATATTGTATCTGCTGTCAGAATTTAAGCATAATCCTGTTTAGCTGCTTTTAAGAATTCAGAACTGTGTATCTCCTGCTCAGCAATGTACAAATCCATTTGACTAGTGTATTTATCAGGTTTTCCTGGTATTGCAATATGTTCCTTTTTTATGGAAGAACACTGAAAATTGTGTCATTTATATACAGTGTTTATAGTCTCAGGAGCAATGAATATACCAGGTTTCTGGGTTTTTTTTCTTTCTCCTGAGTGACTGCAAATGATGATTTATCAGAAGCTGTTTGTTTTTACCAGAATTTTATATAACCCATTTGCAAATTGGGAAATAAAGTATTTTCTCACATCTCTAATAATAATTAGCTTGACACTCAAGGCAATAAAACAAAATCATTTAGATAATTGCAAGTGTCTAAGTAACCAATTATTTGAAGATGTCTTTGTGGCTTAAGGAGAACAAATAAGGAAGTAGTCCCCAAGTGAATATCCAATGCACAGTATCTGCAAATGTTTCCCATGCAGACACTATTATGAATGCAACACATTCAGTTACTTGCAGAACATTGTCACTTCACATCTGATGATGATGTGCTGAAACAGAGTGTGCTTCTGCAATGCCACGAGAAGAATGCAGAGCATATGTCTGAAACACCTCTGAAAGTCCCCTCCAGATTCTGGGTCCTCTTGTGACATTCTGCTGAATGCTCAATTGCACCACCCTCCAAAATTGTTAGGGCATTCACAGTTGCACCAAATCCCCTGCTCTACTGGTCTCCACTGGAATAACAAAACCAAATTGCTATTTTTCCACCTATATCTCCCTTCAAGTTGGTTTAATTTCACATTAAAAGGTGTAAACAAGTAGAAAAACATTCAATGATGATTCACTGAATACTTTTGGCTAGGGAGTAATGGGAGTTGTTAACCACTTATTATGACTCGTAGGCTGTGCCTCAATGAAGCCAATAAATTGTACTTTTCAGAGAACACCCAGCTCTAAATTACACAAATAGTTACTCATATGCTCTGCCAACAGTCGAGCACTCAGGTCAGTAAAATACTGGAATTCATTTTGTGTGGCTTGGCACTTTCCATAGTGATTGATCTTTCTTTCTTCCTTGGCAAAGCTCTCTTCTTGGGGTGATTAACAATAACAACAACCAAGAAAAAGCATTATAATCTTCCTGCAAAAGCAGGGTTTTAGCTTCCTGCTGCAGGGTAGTGTCAATTGTCAGCATCTTGTTTGGTTTGTTTAGCTGGTTTTTATTCTTCTCTGACATTTGGAGATTATGTGTTTTCCTTTTCCTCCTCCTCACTGCTGGAGCCATCTGTGGGCCTTTACACAGACAGATCCATTAGGAATATCAGATAGACAAAGCTAATGTGCACTGGAGTAAGATGACAAGCTCCTTTTCTTAATTAATGCCATCACTGCTGCTCAAGTGAGGATTGCAAGCTTCTGAAGTAGTTTGAAAATAAATTGTTCTTAATTTCCATGAGTATTTTTCTACCACATTTAGACTGCTCCATAAATTAAACAGTGAGGGGTCTTAGGATCCTGATCCCCTGAAACCACATCTCTACCTGTGCATTAAGTGCTCTCTGGGATCAATCCTGGGTGCTGGACCTTTGAGATCAGGAGATGCCTGTGGGGCTGTCAGTCTCTGCCAAGCCACCCCCAGGGCCTCCTGCTCGGGATTCTGTATGGGCCCATTCTGATCAACAAACACTTTGCATGAGATTCCTCAGTTCTGGAGGGTAAGGGAACTTAGCAGGATGTCCAGTGGAGGGATGTCTTCGAGCAGCCATTACTCTGTTCATTCTATGTCCTAAGCTTTCTCTCTGTGCAAGCTATAATCACAGAGGATTTCAATCCAAGCACTGAAAACTGACTCCAATAAATACTCAAGACCCAGCTGGAACAGGTACCCAGAGCTGTGGCCTGGGAATACTTCACAGCTGCAAATGATCTGCACACAGCTGAAAGAAAGAGTGTGATTATTGAGCACATGGACCCCACATATCATATTGGCTAAAACCCCTTTATGTTTAAAGACTTAGGCTGATAGCAGAGATGGAAAGTCTGTCCCATTCCATCTTTATATGGCAGTATTTTCAGCATGAATTAATGAATTTGCCAGCACCATCTGATCACTGCATCTTATCATTATTATTAGCAACTATCATTTCCATCAGAGAAACTGAGAATACTTTTTTGTATTCCAACTTTCCTGAGCGTTTCCTTACTTCTGTCTCCTACTTCCATGTCTTTTCAGCTAAGCTAAAATAGTGTCCTTATAACTTCCTTTCATACCTTGTTTCATTTTTGTATGTAAAGTCTGCTCTTCTCATGTGTATTCTGTCAAAAAATATTTGGAATGCATGATCATTTCTCTTGATCAGCTATCAGGTAGGTGGCCAAGTTTTGAAACATTTTACTTACTTTTTACTGTGTGTTCCAAGTCGATTTCTATCTTTGTCTTAGTCCTAATTTAATCAGCTAGAGATTTTTTCATCTTAACTTTTTCCCACATTAGTCTGTAAATGCCTGCGTAAATTATTTGTGTAAATATTTAAAATTATTTTAGAATACAAAACCCAGGAAGTTCAGAAAGTTTGAACATTTTACTTCAGACACAAAGAATCTCTGCTCCCTTGCATGAATTTTCATAATTTGAATAAATACAAATACCAGATTTTAAAGTAATTTAGTCATTGAATTTCATTTTACCCTGTGAAGACCCTCTATACTTTGTTATGTTGAACAAGACATTAATTTATAATATTTAGTTTTAAAATCTCTCTCATGTGTACTTATCGCTTCTTACACAGAATTACAATTCAGTAGATTCTTGGAAATGTCTAGAAAAGCACATTAATCAAAACTGGGAGATTATTGCTTAGATTGTTTTGGCTTCTAAAAACTTCGGCCATAAATCAGATCCAAATATTTCTAGGGACGTAGACTAATGGTGAGAAGACATTAGGATTCTTTTTTACTAGTTGAAAATGTAATGATTTGTTTAGAGTCTGCTAAAACAAAGAATGACAATATTTCAGCTGTAATTATATCAAACCTATAATTTGTCTTAGTTCAAAATTAATCCACATCACCATAAAAATGACATTAAGGTGTCATGTTCCTTTAGTAACACCTCTCTACTGAGATCCCTGACTAACAACTGTGCTTCAAAGTGTGCTATGATCTCTGTCTTCTGGCTCAGATGCTGAAGTGTACAGTGATTAAAACACAGCAGGAATGCCAATTCCTCATTAAAGACATTACTGAAAGTCATCCAAACTACAAGACTTTGTAGCAGTTCAGAAGACATTACAGCTACATCCATGCTGGAAAACTAGTATTGAAAGAAGCTATATGACAGATATTTGATTTGAAATCTCTGCATTGCCATGGAAAGAAAAGTATCTACTATCCTCTGAAACTTGTTTTAAATTTTGGATTAAATATATGCATTTATTTGATCTCTTAAATACATATATATTTTTAAAAATAAATATGTATACATACATATATATTTAATTTTTGTAATAAATATATGTGTATATATATTCAGTGTATGAATATATGCTCCATAAATATATTCAGTCTGTGAACAAGTCTGTGAAAACTCTTAACCTTCTTTTGCTAAGATAAAATAGATTAAACTCTTCACATACCTTTATGTTGGTTTTTAAATACTTCAATCAGTACTGTGGATTGTCTCTGAACTCTTTCCTATTTCTTGAGACACATATAACAATTCTAGGCATACAAGCCCTGAATGCCCAGCATTACCATCAGCTATAAGTATTCTCTCATTTTCATGTGCAAGAGTCTTAGTCCTTTTAGCCATCACACTGAGCCTGGCAGTCTTAGTGGGTGACTGCTCATTCACCTCCATCAGACCCCTCTCTCTGTGTGTTTGATCTGTTCAAACTGGAACACTTCCAAACCACTCCAAACCACCAGAGTTCAGGTGCTGAGAATGGGCAAGAGGCCATTTTAAATAGGCTTTTCTCATCTGGAAAACATTTTGAAGACTAGGAATCTTTCATTTTATATAGGAACACAATTGTCCACCCAGATGCCTGAGTCCTTTCAGAGTAGCTCCTTCTCCAGGACTCTTTCATCCCATATTGTCCTTGCTTCCACACACATGATTTTGTCAATGTTAAAACACACTTTTTTTTGTCTGTTGGTGGTGTTACTCAATCCAGATTGTCCTGCATCATGAAATGGGTAGGCTTTTTTCTGTTCACTTAACACTCTTCCAACTTTCTACCATTTGCAGGATTTACTGGAGATCATCTTAAGCTTTCTAGATCACTGATAAAATAGCATGGGATGAAAAAATGAAAATCTCTGAGAATTCTTCAGAAACATCCACTCACTGATGATTAGTCATTTGCAATTTGATGTAGAGTTCCCTTAATTAACAGGTCTTAATCCTTTTAACATGTTGATAACATATTGTTCAAATTCTTTAATCAAAAGGGCATGTGATGTGAAATCAAAAACATAATCATATTACATGAACACTATTATCTTTATCAGACAAATATTTAATCTCATCAAAAAAGATATTAAGTTGCTTTGACATTATTCATTTTACTGAACCCCTGTTGATTGGCATCAATTATATTTTCCTTAATTCTTTGTTAATTAAAGTTCTATAAAGCAAGTCCAGCATCAGCCATTCTACTACTGCTCCCTAAAAAAACATCTCTACTCCTTTGGAATGACTGAAACATGAAAGAATGGACTCTAATCAAAGCTAATGAATGATATAAAAATTAATAAGGGAATGGTACATGTTTGTTTCTTTAAAGACACTGTAACTATAAGCAGTCCCTAAAAATCAGCATTTCCCCAGATTTAAGTTCCCAAATAATAACTTCATCATTATTGGTAATCCCTAAGTACAAACTTATTGAAGGACTTTTTAAAGTATAGAGCAATACCTAAACTTGTGCAATGAGGAAAGTTTTAACTCAAAAAACCTCATTGCAGTTATATCACTATTCAAGTGACCTTATATTCAACTAAATAGGAGAACTCTGATATTCAACTTCAATTTTTATTTACATTTATATTTTGATTTTAGAACAAAATTACGTAGTCTTTTTTTTTTCTAAATATAAATTTATTTTTAAAAACCAACTATTCAGTTCATGTTACTTTTTAGAAATTATTTTTTAGCCAGTTAAACCAATTTAGAAAAAAAAAATATTATGGAAAGATTTCCTGATTTTTTTTTGGGATTTCTGCTTTTTCAATAGACACCAGCTGTTGCATTTCAAATCAGGCTTAGTTAAATTGCATTTTCATTTTCTGAGACTGGGAAAATGTAAAATTCTGTTCCTTTGGGCAAAGTGGATAAAATAAGCATGGATATCAAACTCCACTATAACCACAACTTTACAGATGATCAAATGTTGACCTGGCACAACAAAGGATCACAGAGAAATGCTAATTAATGGTGATGAAAATGTTAGAGCTATGTGCTGCTTTTGGCTGGAATAAAGTAAATCCTCTTCACAGTAGCTGGTGTTGTGCTGTGTTTTGGATTTGTGACAAAAGCAGCACTGGGAACAGAGGGATGTCTCAGATATCAGTGGGCAGGGCTTGTGCCCTGTCAAGGCCTTTCTGCCTCTCACCCCACCAGTGAGGAGGCTGTGGGGCACAAGGACCTGGGAGGGGACACAGCTGGGAGAGCTGATCCCATCTGTCTGAAGGGGTATCCCACACCCTATGGCATCATGCTCAGCATATAAAATGGGGGCAGAAGAAAGCAGGGGATGCTCAAAGCAATGGGGTTTGTCTTCCCAAGTCACCATTACAGGATAGAGCCCTGCTGTCCTGGGGATGGCTGAACACCTGCCTTCCCATGGGAAATAGCAAATGAATTCCTTGCTTTGTTCTGGCTCCGTGCACTGATTTTACTTTACCTATTAAAATGCTTTTATCTCAACCCACAAGTTTTCTCATTTTTACCCTTCTGATTATCTGCCCCATCCCACTGTGGATGAGTGACTGAGCAGATGTGTGGGACTGAGCTGTTTACTGGGGTTAAACCATGACAGGCTGGTGGAAAATACAAGGTCAGATGTTAAATTCAGTATTTTACACAATGTGTTCTCATTTATTGCTTTTATGAAAAGTAGAATTTTATTAATGAAAGTCTTCTTCTCTTTAAATTTTGACATGTCATTATGCTTCAGGACTTCACTCCAAGCTGTAAAATTAGATTCCCTAGATCTGATTCACAAATTTTTCAAGTATTACTGAAGAATACATACCCTTTCTATACACATTCAGGATTTAAGAAGTTTAATTATTATGTGTTAAATAAGACAAAAAAGAATGATCTGATCTTTTTTGCCGTTTACATTGCTTCCTAAAAAACTTTATTTCAAAAATGTAAAGGAAACAAGACTGTATCCTGCTGAAAAATCAGTACTGTGTCAGTACTCATATCATGATGATTCCACTCACAAAATCATATGTTCAAATCCCTTCAAAATACCCACACCTTTGAATCTCTAAGAATTAGAATTTAGTGCATTTATCTTTCAAAATTCAGAGCAGTAGTTACCTAAGAAAAGTCCCCTGCCGTCGATGCAAATCCTTCCATAGACTTCAAAGGATTTTGGAGTAAGTCCTGACATTACAGATGGTGGATAATTCTCAGTAAATGGCACATCAGACACAAGTGGACCCCTTCTCCCTGCAGGAAACATCACTAAGGCCATTCAAATCCAAAATTGTTAATGCTATAATAATTTCTGAATCCTTGATTTTGATTTTTTTATGACATCAAAAGGGAATCTTGTCAAAATATATTAACTATTGACTTGCACCTTTTAAACACACTAAATAAGAGAGACATGCCCCTGTTGCAGACATCTTTTCACTAAAAATCCTTTCTTTAGAATTTTTCCTTCTGAGAAGCTAAGAGGCCTCAGCGACAGAATGTAAACAATGGTTATCTGCTGCTGTGGAATGCAACAGGTCCACCTGTGATTGGCCCATCTTGGATGTGTATAATTAATGGCCAATCAAGGACCGAGCTATCTCGGTCTCTGCCTTTGTTATCATTCTCTTTTTTTCTATTCTTACCTCAGTTAGCATCTGAGGAAACCTTTTCCTTCCTTTTCTTTTTAGTATAGTTATAATGTAATATATATATATATCATAAAATAATAAATCAAGCCTTCTGAACGTGGAGTCAACATTCTCGTCTCTTACTTCACCTGAAAACCCTCGTGACCACGGTCACATGCCCCTATTATCCATAGGATAATGATGGCTCTATTAGTCATTTAAATAATATAATGTAGACAGCTGATACCACCTTCCCCTGGTTTGGAATGAACCTGTATAAAGGCCATGACGTCACCTTTGAGCCTCACTAGGAAGCCCTTAACCTGTGAACAGTCACTTTTTGGTGACTGCCTCCATGTTCATACTCTAAGTACCAATTTAATTGATCAAGGATAATAATTCCTTCATTTTGTGAGAAAACCATGAATCACTCAATTTCAGCAATATTAACCACTGAGTATGAGTCTCTAGAGATCTAGAGAGAGGATAAAAGGGTGTAGACAATATTAAAACAAGGAGGAGGTTTTAAGAAATGAGGTGTTTTCTGATTTAGCTTCCCTAAACTGATTTAAGTATTGTATCTTAAAAATAGAGACGATGTGAAGGAAATGACAGAGGAACTGATTAACAGTTTCTTACAATACAGACTTGAGTCTTTGAAGGAAACTCCTATGAAAGGGCTTTGAAATAGAAAGGTGTCTATCTCCAAATAACCTAGGGACAGATCTCTGAGACCTACTGGGGGGACTGAATTTGTACAAAAGAAATTCATCCCAGAATTATAGGTCAATAGCAATTAACACATGTAGTCTTATATAAAAGTTTGAGACTTGATAGCAATTTTTTTTCATCTTTTAACACAGAAGTGTGAAAATTAACCAGCTTCAATACTTTCTTCACAAAAAAAAAAAAAAGTGCTGGATGTATGCCATAGTTGTCACATTTATCTTTTCCAAAGAGTTTTACTGCATAAAGAATGCAGGATTCTAAAACATGTTTGATCTTTCTGAGTTAGTAAATACTGGTTTAGAACTACTTTCATTACTCTTTCCTCCAAAATGGTATTTTGAAACTTAAAGAGTCTTACAGAGAAAAAATTGCCAAGCTGAGTGCAGAAAGGTATTAAAATGTGATGTATTTTGCAGTCATTCCCAGAAGTAGTTCAAAACTGCTCCATCTTCTCTCCAGAGCCAGGGATCAAAGCAGAATCATTTCAAATGCAATGAACTTTGAGCCATTTCTTCAGGCAGGTGGTCGATACTCCAGTGTGTAGCAAATGTTAACATATTCCAGGGCTAGGAATAGAACCAGAAACATAATTTTACAAGGCATTCTCCAGACTCATGCTACATTACAAATAGAAAACAGACCTAAAATGAGATTTATCTCTTTAAAAGTTTAATAGAAGTTTTAATAGGTAGGGAAATAACAGTCTGTGTCTTAGGGAAGGTAGGGGAAGGTAGTCCTCTCAACAGTGATCAAAATCAAATCAAGTGATGTGTAGTAGCATGGCTCAGTCTCAACAAAGGAACTTTTATGTAAAAGCAACTAAATTCAGATTCGTAAAAGTGATTAGAAATAGGGAGAATATTAAACCTGACATTCACTGATAGAGTGAAAGCATAGGGGTTTACTTTAAAGATTAATATACTATTAGTGTTCTTATTTACAGGAAGAAACATACAAATCTGAACTTGAAAGAAGAGAGAGTTATAGGAATGAAACTTTATAAAAAAGAGGGTGTGTGTGACCTTTGAAAATCAGAAAAGCTTTTAAGCAAAAGCTGCTAGGTCCATGTGATGTTTGCATGCAGTGTCAGTGGAGTTCTAAAATTTTTGGTAATAAAAATAATTCAAATGTTTGTATAAAACTAACTGTCACCTAAAATCAGATTCAACAATCAGAATTAATTTTTCTGGGTGCTGTCCTCTAGAGAGCAACAGGAATTTTTGTTCCTGATGTGTGTTTTTCTCATGCTTTTACAGAAAGAAACAGACCACTTCCAAATTTTCAGGTCATCATAACTCTTACTTTGTAAATACTTGATCTAGCTAAAACTAACTAATGGCAATAAAGGATATAAATTCTTGATTAGTACAGCTGAATATATTTCAAAGACTTTAGCATATAAACTTCTTATTCTGGAGAAATATTTAAATTGGAATTTTTCCACATCTGGACCTCTAAAAAAGTTGTTATAATTTTTTCAAAACACCAAAAAATATTTAGTAAAGATTGGAGGGTTTTTACCACAATATCTGCCAAGGCTGAAATAGCTCCTTTTTAACACTCCATTAGTGTATTGGTGTCATAACCTAATGTTGGTACAAAACCCAATATCTGGGTTTTAAAAGACCATGTTAATAACTTGTTCTGTTTTATTTTAATGCTATAAGGAAACAAATTCACTTTTTCTACTATAATTTACTGATCTTTTTGCACACAACTCACCCTAGTTTGTCCTCTTTACAGCTTCTCTTGTACTGTAAATCATCCTGGAGGACTTGCCAATGGTGCATGGGGAACATTGAGGGCCACTTCCTATGCTAGGAAAATGTTGGCATAGTCAACAATCAAAGTCAGGACAGTGATAAAGTATTTTAATTTTTTTATAGTATTTTTCTTTCTCTTTCTTTCTTTCTTTCCTTTCTTTCTTTCTTTTTCTTTCTTTTCTTTCTTTCTTTCTCTCTTTCTTTCTTTCTTTCTTTCTTTCTTTCTTTCTTTCTTTCTTTCTTTCTTTCTTTCTTTCTTTCTTTCTCTCTTTCTCTCTTTCTCTCTTTCTCTTTCTTTCTTTCTCTCTTTCTCTCTTTCTCTCTCTCTCTCTTTCTCTCTCTCTCTCTTTCTTTCTTTCTCTCTTTCTCTCTTTCTCTCTTTCTCTTTCTCTCTCTCTCTTTCTCTCTTTCTCTCTCTCTCTCTCTCTCTTTCTCTCTCTTTCTCTCTCTCTCTTTCTCTTTCTTTCTTTCTTTCTTTCTTTCTTTCTTTCTTTCTTTCTTTCTTTCTTTCTTTCTTTCTCTCTCTCTTTCTTTCTTTCTCTCTCTCTTTCTTTCTTTCTTTCTTTCCTTTCCTTCTTTCTTTCTTTCTTTCTTTCTTTCTTTCTTTCTTTCTTTCTTTCTTTCTTTCTTTCTTTCTTTCTTTCTTTCTTTCTTTCTTTCTTTCTTTCTTTCTTTCTTTCTTTCTTTTCTTTTCTTTTCTTTTCTTTTCTTTTCTTTTCTTTTCTTTCTTTTTCTTTCTTTCCAGAATTTGCATCTCTCATGATTGTCATGGCGATGAAATACTATATAGGAGTAAAAGAATTTGCATGATATAAGGCTCCGGAATAATCATAGAAAAATATTAAATGCAAAAAAAGATTTTGCAGATGCTCTAAATCTTTAGTTAGGTTTATAAATGAAACATCATAATCAGAAGTTTTACAATAGTCCTCATTGTCCTTTTGTCATAGCTTTTCTGTTGCAAAACTGGGAAGAGTCTACTGTTACAGTGGGCTAACAAAGAGAACACTGTGAAAAATAAACTGAGATCATGCAAATCACACCTTATAGTCCACCAAAAAACATCTTATTTTAAATTTGTTTGTTCTAGGTTCTTTGGATTCATGAAAATGACTGTTATTTTAAAAATTAAATATATTCCAATATAATATGCAAGATAAAAATTCTTCAGTTCGTTTGTCTTCCAAACAACAGACAATTCATCTGAGACTGCACATTAAATCAAATTATATTCCCAAATATCACTGTACGAAGCATTCTGATTGTTTTACTGCTTCTTATCTTTCATGATTGTCACTAATATGTATTTTCATGTAAGCTAATCCTGTTACCAAATTAAAAGAACATGAGAGAATAATACTAATGCTTTATAATAATACTAATACTAATGTTTTACTGTGAGATTTTAAACCAGCTTTTGAAAAATGAACAGTGTTCTGCTAGAAAATAAACATCAGACTCTGTTAAAACTATTGACATCTGTAAGGTTGTCAGATCTCTACATACAAATAATTGCTTCTTACCAGAGCATCTGTTTCCTTCTCAATAACCTTGTTGGCTAAAAAATGCACCATGGATCATCAAGAGGAAAAATAAAAAGTTACTGGCATGGGTAAAATTGCATTAAAAAATAATTTTTTAAAGCTCCACAGCATTTTAGTTTACCTTGGGATTTGCTCCTAATTTGCTTCTGTAAGATTATCACACTTGCATTTATCTTAAGAATTTTTTGTCCAGTCTGTGAGCCACAATCCTACTTGATTAAAAATAGGTTCAAAGAACACTCTAAGCTCAAAATACCCATTTAATTGAAGTCAGTCTATTCATCATACAATTCTCTTAATCACTATCATCATCATCATCACCATCATCTTCTAATTCTCTCTAGTTTATGGATTTCTCCACTAATAAAGTGTCTTTTGAGAATTAGAAGTAATTCCCTCTGTCAGAGCCTGTTGCAGTCTCATATCAAACAATCTCAAACTCACTCAAATGTGAAACTTCTCTTGACATAGGACCTGGAAGCAAGGTGAGATGTTAACTGTTCCAAGAGTGAAGTATTTTCTTGATGAGTAAGTTTTCTGCAGATCAAGGTGCCAGAAAGCTTGTGCAATGACATTTACAGTTTATGTAGGCTGTACTCCATGTAGCATCCTCTAGATAACATGATATGGAAAAATGTGGCTTTGTAGTGAGCTCAGACCAAAGCCACTGTGATCCTTGTGCTGACTGAATCTTGAAAAGAGATATTCTCTTGTCTCCACATGGTCCTATCTCAAATAAGCAGCTCCTTCATCTTATCCAGCAAACTGTTTTCCAGGAACTCATTTCAAATGTGATAAGTCACGTCTTAAATTCCTATTCGGAATTTAAAGAAATACAAAAGGGGAAAAAAAGGAAACAAATGCTTAAAAATTGACAATTTAAAACTCTTTGAATCTCAGATTTTTTAGGTATAGCCTTTTCAATCTTTAGTCTGAAGTCAGAGCAGTTCTTGCCTCCCTGGCTGAGGACTCCAATACACTTTAATTTTTTTCCATTTTTTCCATAGCAGGATAAGACAATGTTATGCAATGTAAACACAGAAACTAAACCTTTCCATTCAAAGGGAATAGTTTCCCTCATGTCCAATGCAATATGTTGATTCAAGATCTAGGGGTGATTTGTTGTAACCTTCCACATGCATACTAACTTTGGGATTACGATATAGAATGAAAAGTGGTGGAAAATTCATAAAGACATATCCTTCAGTAAATATGCTTAAGTTAAAGTTAGACTAAAATTCCATGAATTACATGTTTATATTTCTATTAACAATACCTTTATGTTTGTTATAACATTTTAGATCTCTAAGAGCTAAATTCCACCACTCAGCCCCATCAGGATAAAAGCCATCTGGCTCCCATATAAAACACGAGTTTGATTTTGGCTGATAAACAGCACACACAGCTGACAAGGTCCAGTTAACCAACTGTCTTGTCTCTGGTAGTGGCCATCAGCAGACACTTGAGGAAGAAAAGCAGAACTCTTCCAAAGCATTTTCCATTTTCCACCTTCAAGACCTGCTGAGTCACAGATGGTGTAATTGTACCGAATATTTTCCACCTTTTTTTTTTTGGTCAATTTTTGATTGATTTTCCAGCTTATATAAAATTTTAATGTGAACAAAGTCATGGGAAAATAAATTCTTCATCTTAACTATGTGTGTAATAAGGTTTGTGCTTATTTTAAACCAAATACATTTGGTGCCTTTGTTAACTAAAGGCACATACAAAGCACCCTGCTCACTTGTAGCTATCTCTGCACACAATAAAAAATGAGTTAGCTCACATTAATATCATGTCAGTATCATTACTACATGCTGCTTTAATATTTTGTGATTTACTCTAAACCCACATGTTTTTCTAAAGTAACACATATTAAATTACCATGAAGTATTTCTGGATTCTGTTATCTTTCTCTGCACTCCAAACCAAATCTTTTCCAATACTCCAGATTCCTTATTAAATATACTTTTATATTACACAGGATGAGAAGGGCCCTTGGAGTTTCATATATTAAACAGGTGGCCTTAATTGACACAGCATGCTGTCTTACACTGCACAGTAAGCTTAACATCTCCTGCAATGCTTTAGTTTGCTCTTTGCTGCTATAAGGTGTGAAATACACGCTCACTTAGAGAATGGAAAGCCATTGTGTGTGGAGATGAAAGGGGCAAAGTCCTCTTACAAATGTCCAACTCAGCAAGAGTGTCCTTTCTGCTGTTTATATAGCTCCTCCACAAAGTATCCAAAGATCAAGCTATTCCCATGGAAATAAAATATTCATTCCAAGTTAATTGGAAGGGGGTTGTTTTCTTCATTTCATGCGTTGACTTGGATAAGCAAGCTGCAAGGATGTGAAATAACAATTTAGTCCCTCATGTCTCAGCAATCAAGAGTGACAGCATCACTGGGGCTCACAGGTGCTCTGGAGTTTGCTCTCAAAATGTTCTCAATATTTGCTCTCTTCTCAGGCACCTTGCAGCCATTTTCTGCTCACTGCAGTTGTCTGAAACAGGAGGGATTTCCTTCAAAGTCTCAAAGCTAGTTAGATTTGAACCAAAACTTGAGCTATTTAGATTGCCTCTCTAGAGCCTTACAATACCACAAGGAACTGCTTGTTTGACAGCCTGTGCACACCTTTTCAGCACTTTTATTTTGTTCACCCCTCCCATAAAACAAAAGGACAGTGGAGTTGGCCTGCTTGAACAGATTTACTAGCTTAGCATTTTCCTTCAAATGAATATCCTCACATAAGGACCTTAATCAACAAGTAGCCATAAAGAGAGCTGAGTCAACGCTACTCACCACCTCAGTTTTGCTCAGCCCCTTGAATGCTCCTAGCCTTTACACTTATCCCATATGCTGGCAGCAATCAGAAATACAGAAATCTTTTAAAAAGGCCAGACTAATCCTTTCCTGCAAACTACTGCTGTAATTGAAGTTCCATCACTTATGGAACTGTGATGTGTTCTATACCTTTCAAATTTAAATATTCTGGACAAGAGGATGCAGCCTTTTGCTCAGAGCCTCAGCAAGTTAACAGGTTTCAAGTTAAAAAAAAATTACTTAACAAAACATACTATCCCTGAGGTATGTCTAAAAAGCATGTTGATTTCATCCTTTTCTTTAGTTATGCTACTTCCTCAGCACTATTCTTACAGGAGCAGCAGGAAAAAAAATGTAATGACTGGGTCAAATGCTGAAGAAAGAATTTGCAGCCTTTTTACAGAAATCTTGAGGCACGCACACTCAGCATGATGAAAACCATTGAATTTTTTCTATGCCTAACTGGTGTTTTCATTACCGCATTTCTATAGCAGTGCTCTCCATCTCTACCTTCATACATGCCAACTGTCCCATTTTCAGCTAGACAATTCTCAATTTTCTTATCTGTTTTTGGCTGTCACATGCCTTATCTGTCTTGTTTGTTTAGTTTGCCCGTGCACATTACTGCAGCTGAGGCAGTTAGCAGCCACACTTCTGTGTAACAGGCCTGGATTATTGGAGGTTGCTGTGTTTGGAGCAGGCTGAGCTAAGATGAGCACTATTTAATCTGTTCAGTTTGAAGGTGCAGGGTGTGGTTAGATTTTCAGTCTTATGGTTTTTAGCACTGTACTAAAGATAGCTTCAAAGCAAAGTAAAACCTCATGGCACACTCTGTGCACAGACTTTGTGTAATATAAGTTGAAAAGAAATATTTATGCATTCATACAATGGTACTTCCTTGTTGTATAAAACATCAGAGTCCTTTTTAATATATGACATTCTAATGCTTAAGTCTCAGGCAAATCAATCCCTTAACGCACAAACGAGTATAATCATTTAAGGTGCCCCTTTTTATTCTTTCAAAAATAAATGCTGCATTAAATAGATTTTGGGGACAAAATAAATGAGATCAGAGGCCTGAAGTACTATTCTTCTCTGATACCTCTCAGTTACATTTCTGAAGGCCTCTTTTCAAGCAGCTAAACTAAAGTCCAGTACTTTTATTATCATCACCTGTTGAACAAATAGCACATTATGTAATTGCCTTTTTTTTTTTTTTTTTTTTTTTGAGAGAGACAGAGAGAGAGAGAATTCCAGGTTTCCTAGCACAAAAATTCCCATTGATTCTGGGGTATAATTTTGTGACCCCTCCAATACGATGACATGAGGATTTTGATCTTGCTTTCTTCTTTATATGTCCTGCTAAATGGGAAGATCTGACATGAATAACTGGCCTCAAATGGTCTGTGTGGATTTCTTGTATGGAATAATAACAAAAGTAATACAAATAAAATTAACAGCAGCAATAATAATAATAGAGAGGAGGATTCTTTAACTCTGTATAACCTGATAGGGCTTTCAGTGGCAGGCATCATAGCAAGAGGATGATTCACACAGCACACATGAATGCTTGTCATCCTTAGGGGCAAACTACAGCAAGTCCTATTAATGATTCATAGGGTGGAGTTTCCTGGTAGAGCTGCATGTTTCAGCTTAGCAGACTGACTTTAACATTATCACTAGATCAACAGCAGTCAAATAAATGCTGAGCTCACTCAGCCCCAGGCAAAGATTCCAAAGGAATACTAGTTAGATACACGGCATAAATGAATGGAAGGAATAATCAAAGCCACTGGAAGAAAAAATAAAGCAATCTCAGCTATATGTTCATCATAACCAATATATACTACTGGTTTATTTGAGACTTGTTATTGTAGTTATATCTGGTCAAAGACACCAGGAATATATCAGGGGCACAATATTCAACGAGCATATGCATATGTCCAGCAACACAAATAGGGCAATATGGGCCAACCCCACATTTTGCTTTATATGGATGGTTTTGATGTCATCCCATCAAAATGCCAGCTTTTTCCAGTATCAGTGTGCCTGCTGCTCTGACAGGCTGCAGGGGCATCATGCACTTACATTTCCCAATCAGATATGCCAATCAGATTTACTTTAGCCAAGAAGCCCCTCCTGGCAAAGGACCTGACCTACAGGAGGGAGCCACAGGGACTGAGGACTGTCTCCTTCCCTGCTTGTTCTGCAGTAAGGAGCCTGAGGGGGAAGATCATATCAGGACAGCCCTGTGGGGTTTGATGGCCTGGTGACACACCTGGGGTTCACTTCAGCAATTACCATAAATCTGCCAGGACTGCTGCTCTCCTGGCCTCTGTTAGATCATTACTTGAGTTTCAGAAGGCTCTCAGGACTGGTTCTGGTTCCAGGTTTCTCAGACCAGTTCTGTCATCTTTTCAGAATTTTTTCTTTTCTGAAGGAGAAAAAGGTAGAATAGGAAATAGAAAGAAAGAAATTAGGCTGCTCTTAAATGAAAACTTAAAAAAAATGATTTCTGTAGAAAATGTCAGGATTTTACAGTTTATTTATAAGCCCAGACTCAAAGCTTTGAAAAATACCAAAATTTCCTACATATCATCAAATCAGCATTTGACCTACTCCAGTTATAGTCACACGGAATGATACTAATAAAAAAGGTCTGTTGTAGAGGGATCTGTTATTAGTATATTTTTCCATCTGTCTGTATTTATTCATAATGGAAAATGCAGTCGTTTTCACATTTTTAAGTAATAAAACATATCAGCATTCTGTGAATTAGTGTCATTATGGTGAGGGATATTTTGCTTTTAAGAGATTGATAGCTCAGGAGACCAGCAGATGAACAGACAGATGAGTAGAATGCTCTCTGCTCTGAAGTTTACAGCAAAAGCATGTAACTCTACTTGTCTACTTTGAAGCCAGACTTCAAAGTAGTCATGTGTTAAAATGTACACAATATGACTATTTACCATATTAATGAGAGAATATGGCAATACTCTCTTATTAGAAAAAAGTATTTGTGTCACTTCTTTTCTTTTGAAGTCAGCTGTTGATTTTAAATCAAGCAGTTAACGTAAGTTTTGTCAGTCCCATTCTGGATGTATGTGGGTCACTGTGCTCACATTAAGTGTCAGGATGGGAAGCTGCCTTCATGAGAATTACACTTTCATGTAGTCAATTTGAAAGATATTCATTCCTCCATTGCTCATGTTTCCTCATTCCATCAGAGAATGATGACATTCAAAAGCAGGTAGTAAGACACACAAAAGGTGTCATTGGAGCCCATCTATCTTGCTTGGAGGAAAATTCAGAGTCCTAATTCATTACAGTTCTTTGAAACTGTAAGATGAAGACACTATAGAATTGCAAAGTACTTTTATTATTAAGGGAGCAGGGGGAAATTTCACCTTTTAAAATTTAAAATAAAACTGAGAAAATCATCCCCCAGGAAACTGCACTGGCTTAATCTGCTTCACTTATCATCATTTTTAACCTCAATTGTTGCAGTGTGTTTTGTTAAGTTATTAGGTTGGTTTGTTCCAATCCCCTTCTGTCTGAAAATGGTTCTGCCCCAGTTCTCCCTTCCCGCCTTTGGAGCTGTCTGTATTCCTGGCTCCACCCCAGCCCACAATGTATCCCCTAAACTCCGCCCTGGTTTCCCTGGAAACCCTTGTATTTTTTTCCTTCTGATCCCTCCCCGGTACCCCGCCAATCACTCTCACTCCCCACCCTTACTGCTAGAATGTTCCAGCAGGGGAGTTCGATGGTTGGCTGAGGAACCGGGGCCCCTCCCCAGAATGTTTCCCGTTGGTGTTACCCACGTGTCAATCCCTTGGACCCCACTCCCCACTGCACCCCCATTGGCCCAATGCCTGGCACCTCCCTTGTTCTCCCTACCCCTTAAAACTTGCTGCCACCCCCTTCCCACCGGTTTTCTTCTGTCGGTCCCTCTGGGATTCATTAAGCCTGGATTAAGCCACAGTTGGAGTCCGCCGTCTTCTTTCCGCTGGTTGCAGCCTTTACCAGACTCCGTCCTGCACAAGGTGTGCCTGCAGCCGCAAGCTGGGCACTGCCTTAGGCGCTATCCCGAAGCCAGCTCTCGGGAGAAGTGCCTCTCGAGCTGCTGGCAGTGCTGGAGCTAGCCGGACGCTGACAATTGAGAGCCACTGCTGCACTCAATATATACCTTAACCTCCATTTTCACCACCATTCCCCCCAAACACACTCCTGCTCTCTTCTTCCTCTTTCTTCATTTGAAGTTTCTCTATACAATCTATATTTTGTCAGTCTCTTTGGTGCTTGGAAGAGTGGGAAAACTCCCCTACCAGATGTTTGTCTAAACCTGTTTTGACAAAATTCCCAAAAAGAGGAATCCACAGCCCCCCCAGTCAGTTTGTTCAAAATATGCTTACACAGAAACAGAATGGTTTCTCTTATGAGAAGCTGAGTCCTTTTTTCTGTAAAAACACATGTGGAAAAATAACTTTCACTTCATTTTTAATCCACATAGGTGAAGGTTTCTGAGACTTTTGGAAGTTCTTTTCCTGTTCAGTTTTGTTCCAGAGAAGGGCTATAATGTTTTTAAATAAAATTTCCCACCAAATCACCTAGACATATTTTAAATGATCCAATTTAAAGTCAAGCTTTATTATTTGCTTCATCTCTTCTGTGCCACTTCAAATGAGTAACAGAAATCACAACCAGCTAAAACAACCTGTGTCTACCCACACAAGTCCAGTTGGCTGAATGTTTGCTTCAGCAATTCCATTTACACCCCTTTTTTGACAACACAGCTATTGGAAAATGACTGGGATTTGCTTGTGCTGCTGAGATAAACTGTACATCACAGAGCTCCCACTCTTTTATATTGCTGCATGCCAGGCGCTGTGCACAAAGCCAGCACATTCTATTTCCTCCTACTTGAACACACTGTTGTAATTAGGTGCAAGTTGCAGAGAGCATTGCTTTATTTCCTTGTCCTTAAAATCACAGATCAGAGCTAGAGTTCCAGAGCAGAGGAGTAATTTCTTTTTCAGTCTTGTTTCTTTTCTCACTATTCTTGCTGAAAAAAAAAAAGAATATGTAAAGGAATTGAAAATACTGAAATGCCATGAAAAGGATTTTCTAAATATAGTTTCAAGCACTAATTATTTTTTCTATTTAGCCTTAGTTCTGGTTCACTTGGGCAAGAAGACCCAGAAGGCCAGGTAGGGCATCTGAAAACTCAGAGATGGAAGAGAGTTATTACACTGCTGTGATCAAGAAAGGCAGTAAGAGACTGGCCTGGCAGGATCCTTTCCCAACCAGATCAATTTCTGCCATCCCCCGAGAGAGGGACAGAAGAGAGCGTGGGAATCAGAGCCAGAGCATGAACCTCTTTAGAGATTTCAGTCTGCGCTATGGCACTTGGAAATTTTAATTGTTAAAATTTAGCTGACTCCTGAAAAAGCACTGAGAGCAGAAGAAAGCTGTGGCACCCTAAGCCACAGTATTTCCACTTCATTTGGAAATTTGCATTCTGCTTCTTAGATTTTACTCTATTATGAAGTCCAATCATAAATGCTTTGTGTTACATACTGATTACTTTAGTTTTAGCTTTCATATTTTCCAGATTCTGTACTGCTTTGGTATATAACTCTGAACTTCATTTAAAGTGTAAGCAAGTTCTCCTCACAGTTTAGTTAGACAAAACAATCCTTTTCCAGCCCAAGAACCAAGAGCACCGTTGCAGCTTCAGGCCCAAAAAATATAAACAGCAGTGAATTGAGGAGAGCAATCTGGGAGGATGGGACTGCATAAGTGGAGTTGTAATTGGACAGTAACCCCAATATGTAAATGTAAACTACCAATATGTAGCTTATAAAAGTGTGAAAACTTGCGACCCATCCTCCATCTTGGATGTAACCCTGGCCAGGCCCTTGTGCTGCCCAAGGTGTATCCTTTGAAGGCCTTTTAATAAATACCTACTTTATGCCTTTAACTCTGTTTAGCTTCTGTTCTAGGTAGCCTCTCAAGACATCACTCACATGTCCAAAATGTGCTCCCATTCCCTGTATTCCATTGTGAAGACCAGACATGCTTTCCCAAGCATTCCTAGATAGTCAGCTAATACCAGCTCCCTTGGAGAAAAGAAAGGAATTTATGTAAATCATGTATGTCTGAAAAAATTCTGTATGAGTAGCCAGTTAGGGTTTAGTGTTCAGATAGCTTCAGATCTGACTAAATATCTAATATGACAGAATACTAAACTTCGGAAGATGTAATTCAGTTGTTGTCACTGCCCTAGAATTGTTGAGATCTTAATCCTTCAAACACAAAATTATTCTTGCAGAGCTCACAGCAGGGGATTGCAGAGAAAGTCTGTACAGTATTTACTTTTTTCAATGCATAGTTTTCCATGCAGTATTAAGAAAAAAAGGTGGTAGATGCACAGTAAAAAACCAGCACAGACTTGATTTCATTTCTGTAGCTGGAGTATTGGAGGTGATACAATCTGATATCCCACTCAAATATAACTCTTCCGTCACATATCTACAGCTGCAACCTACTAGGGAAAAAGATTAAGTGGAAGGAAATTTAAACCACTGTGGGCCTAGCAAGTCACCTGCTAAAGACTTTGGATGAGAGTCAAGGGGTTAGCTGAATTCCCAGTTAAGTCATTCCGTATTCTTTCTCTGAAAACATCTGTGCTGAGGAATGGGATGGCAATGCATACATATGGACTTTTTAAATTTCTTATGCTTAGCTAAACATATCTGCAGAATGATGATGCTTTGCATGGATATAATTTTTTTCCTTGATATGCTATCTCAATTAAACCACTTACCTTGAATATGACCACAACAGGTAAACGACTAAAGATGAAATAGCAAAATTCAATTGTGTTACTACAAAATCTTATTTTCATTGTTTCCTTGATCAGGCAGCAAGTTCTAGAGTATTTCAGTCTGTAATGGAACAACTCAGTCTGTAAGAAAAAACAAAAATTGTGTGAAGTTGTATTATTCTTCTTGTATGTCATGCATTTATTTATTTTCCTCAGGTAACCTAAAATTAAATGTGACAAGAAAATGAAAATCATTCTGAAAATGAAATAATTTATTTTACTAGATGATGCTGTAGTCAATGGAAGGAGTGGGCCACAGACTAGAAAGTGTATCAGTTTTTTGTCCAAATACAATTCTAGCCCAGGAGATAAATTACCTATGTCTGCCAACAATGCAATACAAAATTTACCTCTGCCTGTCACTGGTCCTTTCTCTGCTTGTACTTTTGATGCCATTTTGATACTTGAATGAAGAATTGCCTCAATGGCTATAGAGAAGCAGAAATTCCACTTAATTATTACATTGGTTTTAAGTCTTCTTTGTTTTAGCAAAAGAGCTATGAGAAGGCATTAGAAGTTCAATAAACCTTACTCATTTAAAGATAAGACTGCAGCATCCTCTTTTACTTCCCCTTCCTTATATTCCTGTTAGTACTCTGTCAAATTCAGTCTTTTGTTCTGAAATTTTTCTTGTTTCACAGTGAATTCAGGAGTCTTGTACAGTAGGAAGGTAGAACTGGGCAAGACCATGAGGAACTTATATATTAATGCCCTTGAAATCACAGAAAATACTGTGCTTGATGTCTAAGTTCAGGGAATCCAAATCGTTTCTGCAGTACCTTTTCCCATATAACATCCTTTTCATTATCCATTTTAAAAATATCAAACCTTTAATGAAAGATCAAAAAGAAGAAATATGATTTCCCATGGAAACAGAGCGGGAAGGAAAAAGAAGGTAGCTCCCAGGGCCAACAAAGTTGGGCATGGAAAAGTGGAAACGGGTCCAGAGAAAACTATTAGGATCACTTCCTAATAGTTCCTGTGGAGGACCCAACCAACCAAAGAAATAACCTCAATTCCCTTCAACATGACCTAGTCTTATGCTCAGTTAAATTTTGAATATGAAAAGAAAATATGCTACCTACGTTTTGAGAAATCAAAATTTTCCTTGTTATCTCTTCATACCTTACCTCATGTCCCTTTGTGTCATGGCACATCTCTGCTCTACAGGAAGGCACAAAAGCCACAAAATTTGGAGTTGCCAGGAGGCTTCCTCCCTCCTCAGCCATTAGAGCCCACTGGAAGCCCGAGAGCATGGGAATAATGCAATTTAAGTGCAGAGCAAACAGACAGTAATCCTGTTACATCCAGCCACATCCTCTTTCCATAGGGCAGGGGATCATGGCAAAGCTAAAAATGGAGCCTTTTTTGTGTGAACAGACAATTGGAAAAAGACCTAGAGAATTCCCATTCCTTGGGAATGGGGCAGTTATAACATCTGTGCTTATAAAGGCTGCCTCCTGTGGGATGATAGCACAAAGCTGAATACACAGAGCTCCTCCTCTCAGAAATCTAAGCTGAACATATAATAACACATCAGTTTTAAAAAGGAAAGTAAAAATAATTTTCAAGTACCTTCTGCACAATATTCAAGTCACCAAAATCTATTTTCAACACAAAAAAATACACATTTTCCATTCTTCATATGTTACCCAGTGTTCCTGAAGCTGCCATTTCCACCAGAACAGAGTGTAAACCACAGTTGTAGTTTTAGTGATGGGGAAGATCATTATAAATTCTCACAAGAGGCAAGAGGAAATAGTACTACAATGTACCATGCACAGTGAAATGTAAAGCAAGATAATCAACTTTGACTGACACTCTTTTCACCTTTTTATCCGTTATTTGTCTTGGATCTATTTTTGTCCAAGGGCCAAAATTATCACCAGATGTCAAAAAGTACTTCTCTTGAACGAGTGGAGCTGTATCAAAAGAAATTGATAGAAATGTCTCTTTCATTTAAATACAATCAGATCAAATTGCATTCAAGTGAAAGACAACTAAACTAAAAGGCTTAACCTTTGAATGTCATGTTTAGTAATTAATTTATTGATATTTTTATTGGGAAAGAAATGGTAGGGAAAGAATAGTATTGGGAAATAAAGGTATGCTTTAAGACGTAATTTAGCGTCTAAAGGATGTCTAAAACACATTATGAGGTCTATGCCAAAATTTCTTTTGTTAGAGTAAAAGGTGTTTATTTAGACCCATACAGAAAGCTTTGGATCAGCAAACAAGGAAAAAATGTCTCTACTGTGAATAGCTGGTTTGCATATTTCTTATGAACTGTGATGAAAATAGCTGCTTTGCAAGCTGTACCACAACATCATCATGAAGATATGAAAGGGCTCTGGTGAAAACACAGCAAATAGAACCATGCATCTCTGTTCAGCTAAAAGATGAGAATGATTCAAATGCTAGCATAGATCACTGTACAGGAAAAGAAGGTGGAAAACCAGTTGAGAAGGGATAAACAGAAGGATATTCACATGAAATTGGTTGCATTGCCTCAACCCAGGTGGTAGAATTCTGGTTGTACACTCTGTTGGGACAGTAGTGCCACCAGTAACTCAGTCATGGGGGAGATACCTGGTCTGATTCTGGCCAGGACAGGGCCAACTTTTGCAGCACCAGGAGGGGCACAGGCAGGACCTTGGGGTTATTAATGTCACCTCACACCATGTCCAGGGGGTATGGGGGGTGTTCTTTCGAGTTTCCTGGGAGATGAGATCAGGTAGTGCCGTGTTCTGCAGGGTGAGCAATCACCTGTGAATCATTCCCCTGCCTTAGGCACACTCTTACCAGCACTGGTATCATCACTGTTTTCTTATCTCGTTGCTGCTTCTGGTAAATTGTTCTTATTTCAACCCCTGTCCTTTGCTTTTTTGTTCCTCCAATTCTCCTCTTCACATTGCAACAAAGGGAAGTGAGTGAGCAGTGAGTAGTCTGAGGTGTTTCAGCAGGAACAATAAATTGGGGTATCATACCTAAACTATGACAAGATTTTTAACTGTTTCATGACTATTAAACATAGAGAGACAGTTCTTGGGGGATGGATGTAGCACTGGACTTGAGTGTACCAGTATAATAAAATGAAAGGGAAAAAAATGTAAAAAGGTTAAAAAGTGAAAGCTTCATTTCTTTGGAACCAGTTTATGGGAATGAGATGTTATTAAGTGAAAATCTTGTGTATTAGGCAAAAAACATCTCCTTAGAACATTTTCTAAGCAATTAGGCCAAATTTTGGATGATACTGACAGGTGCACAGAAATCCAATAGGCTACAAATACTTACAGATCCTGCCACCTCAGTGGAAGACCTAAGTAAGAATCAGAAAATGCTGTCCAGCATTTGTCCTATGAAAGTAAAAAGGACAATATAAATACCCCTTGGTGAGCAAGTTCTTTAGTACAATACCAGCAGTAGAAGGAAAATTAAGACCTTTAGCAACAGAAGTCTCAAGGGATGTCAGTGGTTTAAGACAATGCCTCCTAGTGGTATTTTTCTCCTTGTCACTGAACAGCACAGGCAGCTCCAGCCAGAAAGTATCCTGGAAAAGAGAAATATCTGGTCAGAACCTAGATCTCTTAAAAGTTCCTAATTTTCTCTTGAGTAGAACTAGTATGGACAATTAATCTACTATTTATAAAATAATACATCTCAATACATCATAGCAGACAATCAGCTTAGAAAGAAATGCTGCATCATGGTTGTTTTGTAAATAAAATATGGTTTTTCTTTCTAGCACAATCAGTTTATTGATGTGGAGGTTTTTTATTTTGGCTTTTTTTGTTTCATTCTGGGACAGAAATAATTTCTTTCTCAGGAGAATGGAAGTTTGGTCTTCTTTGGCATTGCCATAGAAATCTATAATTCTAAGGAATATCAAAAGATCCAATATATTTTCAAATTTAAATGAGAAAAATAGTCAGAAAATATTAGCATGAAATAGTGTTCTTAGATTGCATGTAGCTATGTAATGGAACTAATTAAATAGAATGAATTATTTATTTAATTAATTGTTATTTATTAGATTATTACAGTTTCCATTCATGTAGCAACATTAATTTTCATAAAGCTGTAAAAGCTTGGAGTCCTATTGGGTAAAATCCTGTAAATGTAATGAATTTCTTAGTAGAACAATGCATTGACTTTGTTTTCTGATATTGTTAACTGTGTAACAGATTTCCGGTGTTCTTCTAACCCCTTAGGGCGTCTAAGGAGCTCCAGGAAACAAAGGTATCTTTCAGTACCTTCTGTTGTTTCTACAAGCATTTAATATTTGATGTAATACACATGCCCTAATAGCACATGAAACACTATAGCCTGGTGTGATCACAGCATATACCAGATACCCAGTGCAGCCTCCTGTTTTTTCCTATTTTGTTTTTCTATTTGGTATGCAAATCCACTCCGTAGTAACCTTATCCGTGTGCTTCTTGTTCTGCTTATGCAAATCTTTGTAGATATCCTGGATTCTGATGCCATCTGCATCTGCTTACATTCCTTGCCTTTAACAAAGAATCAGGAGTTAGCTAGACAGATGGCAAAGCAAAACTATTATCAGAGATTATCAGGAAAATATGCTATTTTAAAAGACTTTAAAAAATGTAATCACCGTTATTCAGGGTACCATTAATACAGTAACATATTGTGCAATTACTGTCACAGTTCCATTGCTTCAGTACAGACAGCATTACAGCAGGGTGGGAAGGAAAGATATTTAACTTTTTATAACATTCTTGATGGCCCTGTTTTACAGCTATTCTGCCATTGAGGGATTGCAGTTATATTCAACACATTTTGTTTAGTAATAACTGCACCACTTACTTAAAATCTCCTTTTGAGAGACTGTTAAATGATACTTAGTTGACACTAACTGAGCATTACTTACTGGATTCTACTTCTGTTAAGAATCCCATTTCCCCACCAGTTGCTGAAAGGAGAGTCATAATCCATGCAAAAACACAGATTGATTGACCTCAGTCAAATGCTCTGTGCAGATGAGCAGGTGCAGCTTAAATTTACATTTGTGAAGAAGCCTTTCAAGACAAATCTTGTGCCATAGAATTCATCTTTAATATTTGATTTCTAAATGGTATATTTCAAAATCTGCATTAGTCAGCCTTGGACCTCTGAATGATCATTGAAAAGAAATAGGCCTTTGAGATTGACACACCAGCTCTATTTCAGATAACTGTATCAGATAACATTTATCTCAGAAAAATGTGGATGTATCAGAGTCAATGTGGAAAAATACCCCATTGTTTTCCACTGATCATAACTAGCTTTTTAGACTTATTCATCTAATATTGGAAACTTTGGTAAAAAATATATGAATGGTCCACTGAGGCATCTAAAATTTCAGTGCCAAGATGTATGTTCTCTCCATATTTCAAAGAACTAGATGTTCTAAAATCCAAGATGTACAGGTAAAGGGTTTGCTGGGGAAGTTGGAAAGGCTGGCATGAGGTTCCTCACACCTCATAGACCACTACATGACTTAAATGTTAATTTCTCTTTCCTTTCATGTACATCATTGTGTGGACTCAGTTGATGACTTGGTGTGTACACCAGGACAAAGATATGCAGCTTTTGCAATTTGTCTTGACTTGTAATTATAATTCTGAATATGATGGACAACAATCATCTACAGTGTTTTCATTTTTAGGCAGAAGGCTACTGCATGCATTATAGCAAGCTCTGCATATCATGAACTAACAGCAAGTATTGGTCTAAACTAATAAAAGGGGAAGAAAAAATGCACCTCAAAGTGCAATTCTCCTGAAGTTTTCGACCCATCAAAGATGAAACAAAAAATCAAAGATCATGTTCTCTGTAGGACTTTCACTTTTAAATGTATCCTCATCCATTTAATTATCCAAGTTGTATACAATTCTTAGATGGATAGGTTAAATTCAGTTCAGATCAGGAAAAGAATTACCCAATCAAGGTACAGAAGTGAGAAAGAACAGCTGTAGCCATCTGTCTTTACAGAACTACAGAACAAGTCAGATCCTATAACTTGACAAGGAAATCACAGAGAGAGGTATTAAGCAATGAGAAGTATTTATTAAGGTTAGGATATTTGGAAAACTGTATAAGTCACCAAGCTGTCAGCTGACAGATACCAGTGCAATTTCACTGCAGTCAAGACCTCACACTAATTTATCCTGAGAACATCCTAGAGTAAATCTAAATTCAGTAATTAAAAATATAATTTAATAGTTTATCAAATTCTGCTCATTTTGTTTCTAAATTATTCTCCTGCTATAGACAAGTTAACAGAAAAAGTCATTATCACAAGCCTTTTGGAGTTGTAATTAATTTCTTTCCCCTAGCGTATTACTAAACCCATTTTCTCTAATACTTCTTCAGCCTTCTTAAATTTCAAAGGCCTTTCTCATGGTCCTTGTGCTGGCAAAGATGCCCCTCTTGGCTCTTTTTACTGTTTACCTTCAATCATTTTCTTCATTTCTCACCCCTTTTTTTTTTTTTTTTGCTCCTCTACTCTTTGCAGAATAATTAATTCTCTTTTACATATCAGAAGTACAGTTCAAATGATTTCACTTTAACCTTTTTTTCTTCCTGGTTAGTTAAAGCTCATTGAATATATCCAGTCTTTCTGACCTCAAAAAACAGTGCCTCTTCTTAAATGGAGATGTTGGCTCTTACAGGTTGTATTTCAAACCCTGTCAATCCTAGAGAAGTGAAACTAATTGTACAGTAGATTCATGAAGCAGTTACACCTTTGCCTAAATAACTTTCATATAACTTCGTGATTTTAATTTGGAAAAAGATTCAACTGCCGAGTTTGTACGGATTTCACTACATTTATATCAGCATATTTAAATCAGTGCATTTTTTGAATAGAGATGAAGATAAAGAAAAAAAACAGAACTTTTTAATATAGTTATTGTTCTGCAGTACTGATTGTTTCCCTGCTTTTAACTTTATGTGGTGTGACAAGACTCTCTTAGGATGAAAAAGTCCTAAAACTTATCAATAATTTCATTAATTCATAATTAATGAATTAAGTCTTGTGATTTCTTATCCATAAATGTATAAATGACAGTTCTGTCTCTTCTTAAGGGCAATGTTTCATGTGTCGAATCCCTACACTTGCAGATAGACATGTATTTTCTTTTTATAGAAACCAAATGTTGTTAAATGTCCCTGGCTTTGCTAAATCTGCCATCAGCAAGGTAGGTTAGACTGTTATTTCCTATGGATTTGTAGTCATAACACTGAGTGATGGAATAAAACTCAATTGTATCAGGAGTTGTCCAAATACAGAACAAATTTTCATCTCCCCAGGTTTGAACAGAAGGGTGAACACACAGTTGTAGCAGCTGATTTAATTCTGTTATTGCTATTAAATGAGCTTAATAGATTATGTTTAGTGTTCTTCAGAGTTAAGATGGCTTTGGCAGAATAGCATCAATGTATTTTAAATTAAAATCACATTTTTTTGTGATTATCCTTAAAATATATTTAATTGCTGCTCCATTTTGTTCTATCATCACTGAAGGGTTACCTCAAGTGCATTAACTCAAAGCCCTTGAGTTAGTTATCATCTAAAATTGTATAGCTTTAGAGAACAGAATAATTCTGTTTATCAAAAAAAGCCTTTTCAAAATTTTCAGGCAGAAAAAAATAATCATGAAAGCACAGAGGTGAGAGATGGAAAAAGACCTATTAAACATATTCTCACTCTATCACTGCAATGTTTTCCCCTACAGTCTTTTATTTTATCTTGTTTAGCTTTAAGTCTCTTAAGGTTTCCTATTCAATTTTCACATGGAAACTATTTCAGTGTCAATCTGCACCTCAGGAAATTCTCTCCAATGCTCCGCTTATGTTTATATTACATAAAATGACAGATATAAAATGCTTTTTGGTAAGCAACTTACATATGTTATTTTCTTAATCTTATTCAGACATTGCTGGAAGAGGTGGTTGAATGGGGAAAAAATATATTCATGAGCATGGTTCCTAACACTGATTAAATTATTCCACATTTGTGTCTCTTTGTATAAGGGTTTCTATAAAGCCAGGGTTGATATTTTGTATTTCGGTATTTGTGGTTGGAAGCTGGAATATTAGTTGACAGAAAGAAGGCACAGGGTATGAGGCTGAGGAAACCAAGGATCTGCAGTGTGATACACTGAGTGTCATTTTCTGCAGAAATAGTTTTGTGAGGGAGTAGGCCAGACAGAAGAGGCTGATGCAGTAGGAGGCAAGCCCATATGTGTAGCCTACTACAGCAATGCTTCATGTGCATAAGGAAAAGGGTTATAAGGATAAGGAAGCAAATGAACAAAGCTGGGAGGAAAAGGGACATTTTACTGAAGAAAAATACCCTTCTTGTGCTCAAAAACCTAGAAAATTCAGAATTCTTTGAAAAATAATGTTTTAATCTTTCGATTTCTATTATTCATTTGCCACATAATTTCCTAACTGAAAGCTGCAGTTTTAAGTAAAACTTTGACAATCAAAGCAGTTACAAAACGTGAAGAATATCTAATTTAGATAACAGGTCATGATGAATTACCTGTAGGTTTCACTTGACAGGTCAGTACATGAAATACATCTTGATGGCATATGTGATCTGGTGAATTATTAAAACAATTCAGCCAGAAAAATTGTACTGGTTGTAGTAAAATGTGCTGTAGTTCAGCTGTCCATCGTTTCCTGCAAGCAAACTCCCCAGCTCTCAGATTGATAATGTGGCTATGCATTTCTAAAGTTATATACAATTTTCCAGAAATAAAAAAATTGTGGATAGATATAATATGTAACTACTGTTATCACTGTAGGGTGATGATGTGGGTCACTATTCATGCTGTGTGCTGTTATTTTTAGGATCACAGATCATGGCTGCTAGAAGCAGGTATGCAGCATAGTGAAAAGGAACCCGATCCCAACTTTCTGCAGAAAAGATTTAAAGAGGAAAATGCCAAGCTTTTTGTTCTGCTTGCATTCTATTTTTAGGGTTTGTTTAGTTACAAGACAAAATGGACACCTGCTTTGGAAAAAGTCTTTGTGTAATTCTAGAGTGTAGGAATTGAACAGCTGTGTTGACTGTACCAAAAAAAGTAGGACATCCAAGAAAATTTCACGTAGATTCATACTTTGCACTTGATTTGGTTTTGGAAACTCAGGTTTAGAAACTTTAAAGTTCAAATAACTTTAATGCTAAATAAAGCTGTCATGCAGTGCAATACTAGCAGTTATTAATGTTCAGGAATGTTACAGTCCTTTGGAGGTATTGAAATTTGAGGAAATTATGCAAAAAATGCCAGATTTCCTATAAACTACATTAAAGTTTACTTTCAAAGCAGGAAGAGAGTACAAATGGGAGTTGTGAGAAAATGAATCAATGAGTCTTGCAGCTCCATGTCTAATTGCCCATGCTGATCTGTGACCAATGGGTGAAGCACAGCTGGTGAAAAGCGTAAAACAGATTTGTTACCAGCGGTCAGTCATTCAGACATCTAAGGCTGCCATAAATGCAGCAACTGTCCGTGCAGGTGACTCCCTGAAAACCTGACATTAGTTGTAGACTGCAGAGCACAAAGCTCATGTCACTGCTGATCTCAAAAAAATATTAGCAAAAGGAAACCTGAATTCGGAGTAGTCCTGTGTACATCAAACTTTAGCATGCTGTGACTGGGCTGTTATGTATTGCTCACCACCCTTTCCGCTGTGCTGAATTCGATCTTTTGACATGACATATTGGCAGATATTCCACTGCTCAACCAAGAACTTAATGTACCATTCAAATTTCTATTCAAATGAGGCTGAATTAGAAGATGAGGATGTATTTCCATGGAAAAAAATGTTCCCGCTTACTCCAGTGGCTGGCCAGAAACTACACCTACAGTTGCCCAATAGCAACTATAGAGAGTTGTTCTCTAGCAACTAGAGAACTTTACACAGAAAAGTTATAGATACTCTCACTTTACTGGCTGGAAAACAGACATGAACAAAAGACATGAGTTACTTTAAATTTCCAGCTATTTCCCTAAAGATGAACATATGCAGTATAAGACTCACAAGTATAATGAATGTTCTCACATATTTTCCTATGGCTTTGTTGGTGTCAAGTATTTTATAAACAGGTCACGTAGGGAATTCCACACATGCACCAGACATCTGGTTCATCTGAAACTGGAGAGTTTTGAAAGTTGTATCCACCAGGAATTTTACATCAGTCAATTAACCTGCAACTGCTGTCTTAGTAAATGCTCTTAATAGAAGTGTGTGTGCATATTTCATTTTGTTGCCTTTTTTTTTTGTTTTTTTAGGCTGAATGCAGTTTATATAATGAAATGTTCTGTTTCCATTAAGGTACACCTGACTGCAAGATTTTAAAAATACTCTTTCTAACAAAAAATAAACAAACAAAGGAGCCCACACCAACCCAATACCTCCCTAAAAAAACCAAAAAATAAAACCCAAAAAAACCCCAGAAAAACTCAAAAACAAACCTTTCAAGTAGAACAGACATATTTTGCATCATTTCATGTATCAATTGTTTGATTTTGGAGAGACCTTTGATCACATTCTCTCCTTTATCAAAAGTTTCACCATGATTTTTTGAAGGTTGGAAGCTAGACTTATCACATCACATATTATTCTTCAAAAAAATTAATTATGGACAAGTTGTCCTTGGGTCTGATAAATCTTGGGTATAAATTGAAATAAATCACAACTCAGATATTTAAAGATCAAATAAAATGGAACATTCAACCACATATTTATAGGTATTTAGGTGATTGAATGAGAGGAGCAATTTTTTCCATTTCCTGCCCACACATTTTTGTGTGTTTCTTCTGCATGAGAAGAGCTGAGACTGAATGCCCATCCCACATCTTCCTTGACCTTACAGAACTTTGGCTTCAGCTTCTTAATCTTTCTGCTGCAAAGGCAAAAGGTTCCCTGAGGAGCTGGAACTGAATAGCAGAAAATCTTCTTTGACCTTCAGTGTCTTAGGTCTCAGTAGATACTGTGCCTGTTTGTATGTTCTCCCTATGTGGAGTAGGCTCTGATGATTCAAACTCCAATTATTTTACTATTATCATCATATAAATTGACAGAATACATTAGTAGAGGTCTGTGTTGCTAATCATTGCTAATCCTTAATCTCACTAGAGGAATACTACTCACCTGAGCATTATTCCTACTGTATATCATCAATGCAAATGTCTTTTATTTTTTGTACCTCTATCCTTTTGAAAAGTGGTGTGAACAGATTTTTTAAATCTCAGTTATGTGTATAAATTAGAAAAGAAATATTACCATTGAATTTCCTCTGTAAGGATGTGTTGGCCTGCCTGTTCAGAAGAGACTGTCCTTCAAGCCCATCAAAGTGATTGTCTGTGTGTTCCCTATCATCTCTTTCAGAAAAGGAAAAATTTCTCTGTATAGAGCTGGTTTGCCAAGTTAGAGAAAACCACAAGTTGGTAGATCAATTCTAGCAGATGCATATATCTTAGATTAGCCTTGTTCTCAGTTTCAAATTGAACACTGTACCTAAAAATGACTAACAAAGCAGCAAATGAAAATCACTTGAAGAAAATACTCTGTAGTGTGTTCTCTATTGCTCTGAACTACACCAGGCAGCAGTCTCTCTTCTCTTACTACACTCTAACTTTCACAATCCCCCTTAGATCAAGTTTTTAAAGGATATTGTGTGTTTAGAAGGAAGGCTTCTAAAATTTAATAAATGTTGCTGGGCTTTTTGTAAATCTAATATCATCTGTTATCTCTACTTCAAAGGGCAGAAAGAAAAGCTGCTGTTACCAGCTGGAATCTCTGACTTTTAAAACGAAAAAGTAACTGAGCCCACATTCCTTATACAGGTCAGGGAAACGGGATACTATTGTAACTCTGGTTAAAAGCATCAGAGAGGGAACTGAAGAGGCACCAAGTGAATTTTTCCTCCATTTTTTCATTAACTGTCAAAGTGATTTGTAACAATTCAGACAATGACAGTCTCCCTCATTAAACTAAGCAGTGGACTCAGTCAAAAATACCCTGCCTTTACTATTATTCTCCATGCCATGGTCAGTGTTTTCCAAGTCAAAAGGTATAACTAAAACAAGGTTTTCAGAAAGAAGTAATGCCTTTTAGGAAGCTGAATGAAATGTTACAATACTTGCTCTTTCAAATCATTATAGTGACTGCAACATTTCTATCACTATTGTGATAGTGAAAGCTTCCACACAAAAGATTCCTCCCAAATGAAGGTTATAATGACAGAGCAATGACTGCTTTAGAAAGAGACATTTGAGGTATTTTGCACATGGAATCTGACTTTCTGGATGTATTAAAATATGAATAAGAAAAACATGATTAATTTTTGCTATTCTAAAGTCCCTTCCAGGTTCCTATTTTAATAGATACATTTGCACAGCCTCACTCACGCTCCTTTCCAAAGTGATGTGCTGTACCAAAGTGACAAAATCACCTCAGTAAATACATTTCCATGAGTCTTAGCAGAGTTTGGATTGTAAACCACCTATATCTTCTCTATTGAATTCAGAGCTATGTGAGGTCATCATTCATATTTTCAGAGAGTGAGAGTAGGGATAATGAGGATGGGTAACATTTCCACATTAATCATCAAAACATCTTAAGCTTCTTCAAAACACTGTGGAGAAACAGGAACATCTGGAAGATAGGTCCACAGACAGTGTCTAAAAATGCTAACAGATTTTCCCTCTAGAAGAATTTCTTTCTAGTCCCATTGGTAATTGATGATCATAGAAAACAAGTCCAGAGATTTTAGAGGTTAATTTAAGTGTGAGAAATTCTAACCAAACACAAGTCATCATAGTCCTATCCTGTGTAATTATTTCTTTCAAAATCCAGATTTTATAATTATGTGTGTTTTTAACATACTTTTTAATACAAACCAGTCCCATGAAAAGCTTATACCACCTTCTGAGGCCCTGCAGTCGATTTTTGAAATGTTCAGTCACCATCGAGAATTTATCATTTTCAGCTTTTGACTTTTATTCTTTCTTTACCCCTTTTCTTACTATAAGAAGTAATTATTTTCCTGCAGTGCACATGGATTTCCACTAGAAAACTTCACTTAGGCTTTCAACTCTCTGCTCTGTGTTTAAGCCACCTAAAGAAAATATAATGGACTCTGTCCAAAAAGAGGATGTCAGCCCTTTGATACTATTGAATGATGTGTTTGGCCTTTAGTCTAAGAAGCTTGGACTTTGTTGATCTGGTTGTTCCTAACAAGGGTTTGCATCCAAATGTTGACCTCATACAACATTTCTTAGCTTGTGAATTGACAAGATTGTAGTACATGATTCTACAGGGCCTCTTAATTAATTTTCCATTATATTTCCACAGTTTTGATGTAGAAAGAGATTTTTAGTGCTTTATTCATTTTCTAATATCTGTCCCTTGGCTGCAGTCCTGAAGTTAATGCTCACTAATAATGTGTTCTTTGTCTGCCCAGTTACCAGGGTCAGCCTTTTTCAAGAGGTCTCCAAAATGTAGAAATGATCCTTCAGTCACTCCTTTTCTTTTTATCAGAGACTTTTTCTATTTTTATTTTGCCTTTATAGCCTGCAGCTCAGATGTTCTGCTCTGCCAATTTTTTATTTACTGCGCAATCCAATTCTTCAGTCATTAGAGAATGAACTTTGCATTTGATTGTTTTAATAGACAAAGTCACAGTAGAAATTGGTATAAATAATCCTAACCAGAAAGTATTTTGATCTGATCTTAGTTTATACATAACAGCCAAAATATTTCTTTTAAGTTACATCACTTACTGACAGTTGCAAGGAGGTTAGTATGAATATGGGCTTATAAAAAAGAAAAGAAATTACAGAATTATCCAGAATGAGGTGTTCTGATTATCTCAGTGGAGAAGAGATACAAATAAATATTTGTTTTCCGTAGAATATTGACTTTTTTCTTTTTTTTTCCATTAAAAAATTCTCAAAATCTAGAAAATATCTTTTCTATTCAGAAACTTTAAAATGTGTACATGATTGGAAAATAAAAGTAGTGAGAGCATAAAAAGGAAAGAGTACTTTAGATTTCATCACCAGACTTTGGGCTGTGTGATGGCAATCTGTGTGGTTTCACTCATTGTACTATGATGGAAAAAAAAAGATCTGGAAGTGGGATCTGAAAAAAACCCAGTTATGGTAAAAATACTAGTTTCAATAGGCTGAGGAAGACTGAAATCCATTTGTAAAGGAAAGGCTTCTCTTTTCAAATACAGTGGACATATTTAGCTTTCTAAAACAGCTTTCTTTCATCCACTGAACTATTCAGTTCACCTTTAAAAACAAAATATCCATCAAGATTTTTCTTAAATTCACAATCTAGTGTATCGAAACTTTTATTTATCCATTTCCATGGGCATGAGTTATGCCTTTCATTTGGTGATGAAGAGCCCAACAGAACTTCACATCTTCAGACAATAATGAAAGGAAAAAGATATAAGGGTTCTGGAGTTCAGCATTACACCATGATAAGAAAGAAAGTATTTCCACATGGCAAGTAGGACCTGAAGTCTTACTCACAGATTTCCTACTGGGATATATTCAAAAGCCTTCAGAGTACTTCATGAACTTTAAATTTCAGCTGACCTACATCTCTGCATTAAATGCCCTTGATCTTTTAAAACCTTTCTATTCTCTTTCATTATAAAACCCCACCAACACATCTATTGGACATGTCTATCTTTTCCAGAAAGTGACATAATTTAAAATATGCACCAGTTACGTGCTAAATTCATAGACTCACAGATTCAAAGATTAGTTTGGATTGGAAGGGGCCTAGAAGATCATCTTGTTCCATGCCTTAGCCAGGGAAGAACACCTTCCACTAGACCACATTGTTCAAAACCCCATCCAATGTGGCCTTGAAGACTTCCAGGAATGGGACTTCCACAAGTGATCTGCAAATTCAAGTAAAATCAAACACACTTTAGAAAGAACTTAAGGAATTTTCTATAAATAAATGGGTAAAGTTTGTTTTAGGGAAACATGAAACTGAGTCATGTGTAGAAGACTGCTTCAGGTACTTAGGTGTTTGGCAAGCACTCTGAAATAATTTTAAATATTAATCCAATTACATTGTTAACATATTTTACATTCCATTCTTGGATAAAAATATACACAGGTATTCAGCATTCAAAAGCTGGTCATCTGTTATTTCAAGTTTGATATGATTTATCTACCTTTCTAAAAGTACTAAGAAAGCCTACTTCTTCACATTCTCTATTTTCAAGAGAGTTTACGGTTTATGCAGGCTGGTCACAGTTGAGTATAATATATCTATGTGTCAAAAATTGGAACAGGCAGTAGACATTATAGATGAATTGCCAGGAAATTACCCCAGTGTGCTGACTTCCCAAATTCCTTCAAATGACTTAACAGGCTTGACATGGCAGCTCAGTGTTCAGTTTGCTTAGGGGACTTTAGGAGAATCAGTGGTTCCAATCCATTGCTAAGGTTTGAGTTTTTCACATTTACATAGCAATAAGGAGCTTAGGGAATCTGTAACTGGAAAAGAAAAAAGCATTTCAGGCAGTATTATTGCCAATAACAGTATTTAGGCTCATGGTACAATTAAAATTAAAAGCCCTTATTTTTCTAAAAAAAATTAAATGGGCAGATGGTTTTATTATTGCTGAATTGTTGATAAGCAGCAGCACCTCTGATCTGAATGGCTTTTGGATCATAGCAGCACTGGCAGTAGCAGACACACTCATTTTTGATGAGACAATGAAGTGTGTAGGGGTGACAGGCTTTATGGCAAAAGGCATCACATATCTTCCACAAATCACTCATTTGTCTGGTTTGGGATGGTATAATTCTGTGACCTATGAAATTAAAAGCAGAAACCCTGATTTTCTCTTTATATAGCTCCTTGCATCATCCAGGATAGAGAATGACTGTGAGGCTCTCATTGCTACATGAAATTAAAGGCATTTTGCAAGTGCAGCATAATTCTGCTGAGATTAGGGAATTCCCCTCAAATGTAACGCACTGTGGTCTAGCATCTTGGAACTTACACAGAAAGCTATGATGTGGATGCAATAAAATAATTTTTCTTGCTTAGAATAAATTTTCCCTTGCTGCATTTTCTGCTATTATTTCAAAGAACCTTTAAATTAGCAAAAAGCTGAAGCAAATACGGGTTTCATAGCTCTAGTGAGTGATAGGAAAATGGCCTCCAATGAGATTTTCCTAATAATAATTGAACTTAAGGTATGTCAAATTGTTAATAATGCTACAACTAAAATATTATACATGCTGTTAGATCTTGGCTGATTTCCAAAACAACCATAGTGTAAACATAAAAGAAAACTGAACAAAAAATTACTAAGAAGTTGTACTACATTAGATATACTGATAAAGATACCAGGAGGTAATTGTTTTGACTGTAGCAACGTCCCTTTTTTACTATGATATAACAGTACAGCAATTAGGTTATTCTTGTAAATGGCACGGTGACTACAGCTGCAAAAAGACATCACTGCCATCTTCTGGTAATAGCTCATTCAGCTTGCCAGCATGTGGATTTTCATTTATTTATTTCTCTTTTTGTAGCAGACTACACAGGCAATCAGGGGTTTTTGTTTACAAGGCCAGAGAAGTGTAAGTATTGTGCTTTAATATTAATTTTTTTTTAATCAATAATTTCATCCTGTTCCAGAATTCCTGCACTGCTATATGACTCCTACTGGTGAAACATTCTTGAGATTGATTTTCATTTGAGGATGAAGATACCACAAGTCCAGAAATTTGCATTTCATAGCACAATCTTCTATTACACATTTATCCACAGTGTGAGTTACCTAATAACTGAATGTATGGAAATAGAAATGCTATGTATCCTGAAGATCAAGTTCAACTGAAAGTCAATGATGCTGGTATGATCACCCTCATTTAAATTTGCTGGGGGGCCTAAGTCTCCTAAGCAGGTTAGAGTTAAGTATTTCTCAGTGCGACAAAACTCTGCTCTCTGCTTCCTCCAGAACATTTAGTGCCTCAGCTTTCCCTCTGATAATTTGGTGGGTTCTGTTTATCACTGATCATCAAACAGAAAAAAATAGCAGCAGTCTGTCTTGCTCCAGGAGATGTAGCTCCATTTGTGACATGAACTTTACTTACCTTAGCATCAAACATAATTGCTAATAATAAATAATAGTACTTCCATTAATAACTAATTCCAATCTTACTTGAGATGCATTTGCAATGTCCCCTCTTGGACATGAACTACGGCATGTAATGCAGTTGCTTTATGAAATGTAATACTCAGTCCCCTAAGTATTTGTTTGGAAACCATTTGTCATAACTTTGGAATTTCCTCAGATAGTAATTTAAAATGTAAATGATTTTATTTTTTTTTCTTCATCCTCTTAAACCTTACCATTGCTCAGTTTATGACAAATTAATAAATACATACACATACATTTTTGTATGAGAATGTAGAAATAGGACAGAAGAATATGGACTGCTTTTGAACAATGATTCACTTATATGAATTGGTGTGTCCTCACACAGCAGCAGTAGAAGATTTCAGGTCAACTCTTCCATGCAAAGCTTTATTTACAGTCCTGACTGAGGTAGTCAGAGACTGTGGACATTCAATGGCAGATCCAGCTGGCACTAAGCAACTCAGTACTTTAGCCACTTCAAAGCAGGCAGTGGAGATGAGAACTTGCTGGCCTTGCTGGATGTGCAGTAAAGGCAGCCAAAGGGGTTTCATTGATTTCTGAAGTTATCCTATTGGCAAGAATGATAGGTTACTCTCACAGTTATATGGATCTTCAGCAGCCTTGTTTTTGCCTTATTGCTTGCCACCCTATTAGAAACTGGACAAAAGTTTGCCCAAAAGTGTCTACATATGCAAAAAGTAATTTTTATGTAGATGTTGCCATGATCAGCATGCCTTAGAGCTTGTTTCTGCAATTAAAAACCTTTGGTCCACTGGTCTGCTGAGCACACAGTAGTCTTTGTTTCTGGCCCCAACTCAACATGCACAGGACAGGGTGAGCAAATGTGGCAGATACTGCCAAGCATCCCCTACCTTCTCTGGCTTCCTCTTCATTGAGCCACAGCCCCACCCTGAGCATCTCTGCTTGACTGGTTTTTCAGAAGGGAAAATATATTTCCCTTGTAGTTTCTCTGTATTGCAAGCCTATCCTCGATTTGCAGTCTATATATTTAAACATAAATCTTGCATTCAAGTCCTCACAGCCACTGTGAGAGTCATATCACTCTTGGAGAGATTTCCCTTTCAAAGCAGCCAGCCCATCCTAAGAAGAGATCTGAGATAGTAAATTTTTCTAAATCATTTTTTATTGGAAGCAGGGCTGCTCTCCATAAATGCAGGAGCCAACCATCTCTAAAACCAGAGCTAGATAGTGGGGTTTCACTGTCCATTCATGCCAGTAACAGATGCCTGGCAATTGGGGGCTGCTTGTCGGCTCCCAGACAGGAGGCATAGAACAGACACTTCTGTTAAAAGAGCAGAGAGGCTGTTGGTTAACATAAGCTCTTACGATGAGGCTGGCACACGTTTTCATCCAACGTCGCTCAGAACCCTTTGCACCGCAGCGCATCCCCCAGCTGTGAGCCAGCTGGTGATTGCCAGGAAGGAAGAACAGAGGTGCACTAAAAGGCTTCTCCTGGTAAGCAACTTTGCACAAATGTAATTGCAGCTTTAAAGAATCCTCCTGAAGCACACATCTCTTTGCCTTACCTGCTGGCTTTTTCTCATTTTATCAGTCCGCTGCTGATTTGGCAGTTTGTTATTATACACTGACTTTCTGCACACTGATTTAAAAGCAAACTGAATAAGGAGATGCAAAGAAAGGATTATGGAACAGGCTTCATTTTGCAGTTCATCAGTCCAAGCTAGTTTTATGGTTACTAATCATGACTTTCCAGGGCTTCCAGAAAACCATTGTAAAAATCATGGGAAGCCATTCTTGTCACTCATCCATGAGCATTGAGTTTAAATCAAATCCAGTCCCATCAATCAGCCCTTCAGAAGGTTTCTGTGCTCAATTGAGTGATTTTGAAAATACATCAAAAAATTAAGTAAACTCTTTTTTTAATCTTTTTTTTTAAGATTCACTCTGATCCTAATCAATGCAGTACACTGTAATCAATAGTGGTGACATAGGGTGAAGAAAAGCATGGAAAAATCAGTGACAAAATAGCAGAAGTACTGGAAGGTCCCTTATTCCTAGACATTTTTCCTGGCTTTGTGATCTTTATAAGTGAATGAAATGAAATTAAATAAAATTATAGATTAGCAGCACATAGGAAACTATGCAATAACCATTACACCATGTCATTTATGTTAGTCCTTTCTCCACACTTCTTTTTGTAAGCTGTTGCATATCTTCAGTCTACCTAGAAGTTGACCTGGATTGTGGCACACTCCCAGGAGTTCCTTAAGAAATGCAATATCTATTTTTATCATATTAACCTTAATAACTCATTAAAAAAGACATCTTCCTCCAGTGGTCTTCTCTTTACAGCTAGTCCTAGTAGAATGGTAGCTGAAATAGTGCATAGGAGTACTAAAATTTCTGATTTTCTGAGATATTAATCAATGAAAACAGCTCTTGCACCAATGCAGTCTTGGTCTGAAGTTTTTCAGAAATTAAGATTGGCTGGAAGAAGTAAAATTAATGTAGATTTTTACTGGTAAAATTCAGTTTTTATTTGTACATTATTTGTATACTATGTTAGCTTTATTTCAAAGTTAACTACCAAATGCTGCTTTGTTTACTGCATTAAAGGTTCTCTTGGTTTTACTCACAATTTGCATTGGGGAAATTCATAAAAATCGGCATAATGACTATTTTAATATTCATATATGACATTTGCTTATAAAGGAATAATGAAGTAAGCATAATAAATCAATGTGGAAGTCTTGATGATTCTCTTGGTTCTACATAATTGTAAGCATTTTAAGATGGTTAGTGACTCTGAAATACTCTAAACTTTCTTTGTAACCCAGATCATCAGGTTATGTGAATGACTGTAAACCCTAGTCTAGAATTTCTCTGCCTCCTTTCAGACTTTTTCCTTTCCTGGTTAATTCATACTTAGGTCAGTGCTACACAGGACATGAAATACAGCTGTCCTTCTGTATCACAGTGCAAAAAGGTATTTAGGAAATTACTCATATAACAGCAATTGTCATATTTGTTTGATAAAGCTTAAAATATGCTCTAAATTCCATCTGAGTTGAGTACCAATCCTTCCAGACCCTGGAAAGAAGAAGATAAAGATATTGGGAAGCCTTTGCATGAGAAGCATTTTAGAAGCCTGCAGAGCTCCTTCTTCAGGTGGTAGTTTTTTTTGGTTTATGTATTTTAAAACCTGATAAAATTTGAGATAGATCTTCTCCTGTATCTGCAAGGTAGTAGGACGGGAATTCTCAGGACCCAACTGTGGTTTCCTGCTACTGGGAAACATTGTTTGCTGGTGCTGGCAAGAATTGGAGGAGTCTGATAAAACCATATTAATACAAATATTAGTACTGGGTCCTTTTTTCTTCCAGTGAAATATTATTCCATGATTAACAGGATATTTTTTCCTTTCAAGTGTGGAACATCAGCACCTTTCCAAAGACTGTTGAGATCTGGCATGTGTGATCCAGTGCTGCTCTGCACGTCTGGCTGTGAGAGACATGATGTCAGCTTCAGTAATACCTTCCAGCCATGTTATCTTGCTGCTTTTATATTTTGCACCCAGACATTTGGAATTCTGCATCAACTACTGAAACACCAATGTTCAGATTGGAGACCCATGGATCATTTTAACTGCTTGAATGGCCAGAAGTCGCCCTTGCTAATCGTTACTGCTTTTAATCACTATCATTGCACTAATTACAGGCTGATAGTCTGGAACGTCTCAAAAATGCTGAATGTTTGAAAGTGAAAATAATACAATGCAAGCAAATTTGATTCTGAAATTTTTTCCTTATTCAGTAAGTACCACAAGAAGCCCTAGGAATGCCAATAAATTAACGCCATCCTAGAAACGCTTGCTGTAGCAAATAGAAACCACAGCAAAAAAAATTGAGCTCCCACTTCTCTTCCACCATTTTTTTCCATAATTAAAAGCCTTCAGGTTTTTTTGAAAACAGAGTAACTGGTAATGCTCCCTGTTACAGATATTTTCTTTGAAAATGCATTTTAGCAATTCTGACATTTATGTAAAAGACATAAAGATTCCAAGCCCCTCGGTGCATATACTTGCATTTTTTCAACTTTTACAAATGTTAAGCAGATTTAGGAAGTGAAAAGTGACTACTGTTCGTTATGAACTGTATTCATAAATCTGCCTTGGATGGACCTAAAGTAGATATGAGTAAATGACTAATGGATCTGAATTATTGAACTGTTACTTGTAGTTCATAAATAACACAGTTTTCTTAAAGCTGCCTATATTTTGTATTGTAAGCTTAGGATCTAAAAGCTGCTGCATCAGAGTGAGTTTGGACTAAGAAGCTTTTTCAGAAACTGCCAGAGCAGGAGATGTCATATATTAAAAAGCAAGCAGCATTTCTATGCCATAAGAAATAGGCACATTCCTTTTGACATGTTTATCTCTAAAATATAGTTATATGGAATTTACTATGTCTCTTCCAGACTTGTTTCCCGAGTCCACTGGACTGGAGGACAAACAATTTCAAAGAGTATAGCTCGATAAGAATAGAAAATAATATTTCAATATATACCCCTCTTTTTCCAGTGCTCATCTTCAAGAACTGATCAAATAATACATAAAACTCACAAAACTTATTAAAGTTGGGTATTACATACAGGGAACATTTTGCCCACAATTGAAATGCAGTAGCATCTCCAGTAAGCACTTCTTGTATATATATATATCTTTAAGAAAACCATGGTATGAAATATATTTGTAACTTGTTTCTTCTTAATAGCTTGTTTCCTTCTCTAATAACTAAAACAGTTATGTAAAAATTATTTTAAGGCAGTATAGCAATTTGTATATAACCATCCCAGTAAACTTTTATCCTGTAAAAGACTGCATCGAGTTTTAGACAATTATTTTGTGCAGCAAAACCTTTTTCTTCCAACTCTTGCTTGTTTCAAAAATGTTCTCCAAGTCACAGCAAAGCATATTTCTTGATGTTAATTGTTTGAACTTTGATCAGTGGGACAATTCTTTTTAATTATTGTAAAAGGTACAAACAGTTCTTGCAACTGTGTCACTGATGTTTCTGCCCATTCTTTTTTAACTACTGTCTAATCATTTCTGCAAACTCTGAGCATTCCTGGCTTCCATATGAGTAAACAGTGCCTATGAGTTCTCTGCTAACATCCAAATTGCGGGAATAGTTTTGCAAGGGACAATTATGGGAGCTTCATTCAAGAGGAAGCTGCCACTGGACCATAAAACCAGCATTTTTGAAAGACAGGTACAAAATTGAATCTACAGCTGGTCTCTCCAACTATTTTCTCCCTTGCTTTTCCACACACAGTCATCCATTCCAGATTTATTATCAACAAACTTCCCAAAGGTCATTAGCTGCATTTAGAGGTGATGAAACTTGTGTTCTTGCTCATGTATCCTATTCTCTTCATCCAGTACATTTTCTGATTGTGTCAGATAAAGAAATTTGTTATTTTAGGCATGGCTTGATACTGTCATTTTAAGGTTCATGATCCTTAAGGTTACCTTCTGCTGCTAACACACATATTTATGAGGAAATAACAAAATGTTTTCCATTTTGTTCTTTTTCCCCTCAAATGTTAAGAAACTGACATTTACAAATTTGCTTGAAGATGTTTCTAAAAATATATTTTTGTGTCCATCTTTTTGTGGAGGTTTTGCTGGTGGTTCTGACAGTAACTACCAAGAGAGCAAGATATACATCATGGACATTTGTAAACATTTAAAGCACTTTTGGGGTAGGATCCTCTCTGATTTAAGAGTCAAAAGAATATTGGTATAGTGCTTATAAACTATTTTATGACTGAGCTGATGCAATCTCCATGAGGATTAAAATTTACTTTGGATGCTCCTCTCAGGATAAGAAAAGACTATTCTGAATATTTTATGAGCTGTTCAGCATGTCTGCTTTAGGTATTGAAAGTTTTCACAGAATAGTGTTCTGTTAGAATATCTACTGAAAATTTTCTTTAAATTATTTCCTAATGTGAGTCAATATTACTGTTTTTTTGTGTCTGAGAAATAGAGAAATTTTATACTCTATTCCAAAGTAATTTTTAAGAGGAAGATTTTCCTTTTCACTCCTGAACCTATTGTTAACATATCATATAATAATTTAATTTAAAATTAAAAATATTTTTTTAAAACTTTGTTACACAAATTTTAACTTATCTATTTTTTCCCATCAGAGTTTTGACACTATTTCCTCAGCTCATGATGAAACCTGTCTGTTTCCTCTAAGCTTGGGAGAGCACCAAGCATGTAGGCTTGGTCACAAGCCTTTTCTAAAAATAAGAATATCTAAGTAGTGTAGTTGTACCCAGAACATACTAGAGTCTAGTGGTCTCCTGTTTGCTTATTCCAGTGTCTCTGCTCTGTCACTCATAAAAGCAGGATCACATCATAAGATCTTTTGCATGTAATTCCCCATAAAATGTTGATCTGGATTAGCACAGGAATTCAGGGAAAAAAGTGAAAAAATTTTCAACATTGATATTAAGCATGTGATGCTGGTAAAGGCACTATTTGCTTAAATCTTGGCTGTCATAAATTGCAGCAAAGTTTTCCTTCTAAATGAGGCTATAACGATTCAGAATTACAAAGAAAACTATTTTGGCATCTTGATTGATCAGAAGCAAAGTATTAAAATTACTTTTTTACACTAAAATTTTAAAATTGTAATATTGGATAGTACAGCATACACTTAACAGATAGGAGCTATTAACAAATAAAATAGATCAGAATAGCTCAAGTACTGGGATTCAGAATTGAAGAAGAACTAATCAAAGCCAGGTTCTTCGGCACTGCACCAAACCCCAGTGACTCAGCTAACAGCTCTGAAAATCATGCATGGAGAAAATCTACCCTCCCATACTAAAGAAAATAAAAATAAAACAGGATTTTTCTGTGGTAAGTGCCCCAGCATAGTGCCCAGATTTCAACTCCATGGACATCCCATGTAACAATGACACAAACAAACTATTTAGCTGGCTCCATGTTTCTGAATTCCCCTCAGTGGCATTCATGACAATAAAATTGTCTGACAGTGCAGGAATGATATAATTCAAGTTTTCTATCCAGTATTTTTTCCTGGGTGCCTTCCCTTTGCTGTCATCAGTACTCAGCCAGATCTGCAAGAAAGACAAAAGTCAAAGCCTTCTGCTCCTGCTTCTGGTTTTAAGTCAAAGACAATTAAGAAACATTTATTTTTTTTCCCTAGGAGCAAACTATTACAGAAGACATCTTTATTTAAAAAATTTGAAGAAAAAAAGTTATCAGGAAATCTATTTCCTTTGTAATCTTTCTCACACACTCAGAGGTTTCCCAAATGTTGGAGGTCTCTGTCCCTCAGGGAAGCACAGAATGCTGCTGGGGAGGGAGGGTATTCATGGGGAACAAATAGCTGGAGAAACGCTTGAAGATGCTAAATTATTACTCATAAAAGAAAAATCTGAGCACAGAGGATCCTTTGTGATCAAGTAAGTCAAATGAAGGCATTTTGGCCAAACGAACTTTGTGTTAACATGTCCATGGTGTAGAGTTTACCTTTTATTTTTCCAGAAGAGAAGCACAATATTTGCAAACATAGGGTTTTCGTGACTCATTGCCTAAACTATGAAGTACTTTGTCTTCTCCTTAATAGCTTAAGCATATCCCAGACAATTCTCTTTGATTATGGTGAAAATTCAGAATATCAAGGCTTAGTCTATACAATCTTAATATTTTATATTATTGAATTTTCTTCTGCTATCTATACTCCTCACAGATTCCCTTTCACTGTTTAAATTTCTGGCCTGCTTTTCTGGAGTGAATAATGCAAGAAACTGAGTGAGAAGAAAAACAATTTTTTCAGAGCCTTTGTACGTGTTTCTTTTTTAAAGTTTCCTGTTGGCTTAGGCACATTGTGTTCCACTGTATCACATCCTTTTAGAGCCATATGTGGAAGCAATAAAGTGTATCCTTGCCTTCATAGATATGAAATATTTGTTTAGCCAACTGACTAAGGAAAATACTATGAACCCATTAACAAATATGGGTTTATGTGGTCAATTAATCATAGAGAGCAGGCTGCAGAGCACAGCTCAGGAAATATTAGTCAGCACAGGCAATGGGGAACTGTCAGTTACTGATCCCAGGATTTCTTGCCAGGGGAAGGCAGACAGCACGTTAGCAACAAAACACACCAAGTCTGCCAGCACTTTCCATTAAAATCAGATTTCCAACCCTAGAAATGCTTGCAGATATTGGTGATGATAGCTGATGAAATTCAAAAGGAAAGTTTTCTTCCTTAAACCAAAGATGCACCCACTAAGGTCACAGCCTGTTTCCTCTCCATTGACCTCAGTGTGCCTTGGTCAAAAATGAAGTGTTTTCATCACCGTGCAAATGTACAGTATGCACTGAAGAAGGAAACCTATTTTGCAAAACTCTGAAGTGCACATGCCTTGAACACTTCACAACCAAAACACTTGAAGATAATAACTTTTTTTTCTCTTTTTAATAAAGAAAGTATTTATGCTTTCCTGACAGATTCTGTCCTGCATAAGTTATGCCTGAAGGTGATTGCATTGCCCTGTCCAAAGTTCAAGAGGAAAACAAAACAAGCAGTAGCCCAATTATGCTATAGAAGAAAGGTTTAGAAGAAAGCAGCCTTTTTCAGACTTAGATGAAATTCACAGAAATGACATCTGATTTTAAAATGCTATTATTTTTACAGGTAAAATTAGAAAGAGTTCCATTAAACACTGAATAATATTGTGTTTTGTTATGTCTTCTTTTTTGGAAACTGAGTTTTATGAGTTCTGAAAGATTTGAAAATCTTTGGGATTTTTTTTGTCCTCTCAACCTCTAAGATTTGGCAAGACTGATTTTTCTTTTCTCAGTACTTTATCAATACCTTGTGTTAGACTGGCGATTTTCAATCTCTGATCTAAACCAATAGTTACATCACAGTAGGAATTGTCCATGTGTTGGAATTTCAGCTCCTTACATGACTGCTTTGATACCCACCTCCTAGCATGGGCATTCCCTCTGTGCCACATCCCCTCAGAGAGCTGACAAGTTGTACAAAGCCACTGCCTGTAAAACTTCAGCTTTATTTGCTTCAGAAGCTGGAATCTGTTGATGAGTGAATTCAGGGAGAGAAAGCTGGGTCCCACAGTCAAGTCATAAAACTACAAACCCCAGGGTTCAGCTACTGTGCTCATAAATCTCTATGTGAAGAAGTGCACGTTACCAATTCAACTTGATATATAAATGTGATTAATCAGACTAAATAGAGAAGTCTATAAAATAGCTTGCCTCCACTGTCAGCAGAGATATAGTCAATATAATCAGTGGAGTATAGGACACAGTTCATCTCATTTTAAAGATTCTGTCTAAAATTTGCCAAACTAATTAGCCTTTACCTATGCATTATATTTTCTTCTGTTGACAAAGGCAGACAGCTCAAAAATGGAAAACCAAAGTTCAAACAGAATAACCATAAAGTCTCAAAAAGGATACAATCTGACACCTTGAAAATATTCTCAGTATTGATAGACATTAATAATTAATAGTGCTATTAAAAGCATTTATTTGTCATAGTTAATACTTTGTTTTTAATTCCCATCTTTCTCTGCTTCGATGATTACAGGCAGCTTTACTGAAGCATATCAGAGAGTAGGCATTTCCTTCACTATCCTTCACACAGGACTCAAAGCTATAATTAAATCCAAAGAGTGCCATGAAGAAATAGATCATTCTGTGTCTGGGATTGTATTGAGAAGATTTGTGGGGAATGTAAAAAAGGTTACAGAGGTACAGCTGCCCAAGAGCACGAGATCATCTTTCTTGAACTGAACCAGGAAGGCCTTATGGAAACAAAAGCTTCACATATATACATCTTTATGGTTTATATCTTCTAAGACTTACAGTTTCTCCAAACTCAGCTGAGCAGAGAAACAAATTGTCATCTGTAATTTTAACAAAACCATGTTATTTTTCATTATAGATTGCTTTAAGTGTGGCAACGCTGCTGAGTCTGAACAACGATGCCTATTCCATGATATACTGGGGTTTTTGGATGACCTTGTCTGTTCAGCTGCAGTACTTGCTCAGCTGCTGCTCTGTCACTAAAAAGGACTGTCACTGGTTCCATTATCAAATGCAGATAGTCTGATAGAAACACACACCAGTTACTCTTCTACAAAGATTTTAAAAGATCTCATCTCTAGTGTTATTTTACACTACAAATGAAATTTTATAGATCATTAGTCCAGAATGTGAGCTAGTTTTTTGACAAAATGAATTAAAAAGTCTTGGATTATTTCGTGCAGAAAAGGAAAGTCTGCACATGTGCTGTAATTATTTTCTCTAGAAATTCATAAGCACTACTGTATCTGCAGACTTGCACTGCATAATTAAAGACTCTGTATGTGGTACTGTGTGGACATTAGTGCTATGCGGCCTAAAAGCTCTGAATTAGCTCTTGAAATATAATGAATAGATGACAGATGAAGGAGTTCTGCAAAAACAGAAAGCTGCTCAAATGCCTGCTGTTGCCAAAATACAGCAAGCTTCTTACCAAGGAATTTCATCTTGTGTTAAACTGTACCAATGTACTGGATAAGGGGAATAGAGAAGCTATCTTTACAGCTATGAAAATCAACTCTGAACTGAATATTTACAGATAAAATTAAGTATCATTTTATTTCATTGGAAGGACTTTTATATATATTACCTAAATTTCTGCTGTGAAAGAGCAAGAGGTCATTCATGGCTTCTAAATTTATATTTTATGATTCACCACATTGAACTCAGTCCTTAATACATATAACTTATGGAAATCAATCCAAGCACTCTGTCTGACATCATATACAGTCCTGGCTGCTTATTTACTCATCTTCCAAAGCAAATGAAAGATGTCATTTTCTTTTCCTATTCTTCCCTTCTCCCCAGTAGTGCACAGACATGAGCTAACTAGGTTTGGGTAGTGAGAACTGCTCCTCCAATTTACTAATAACAAAGAATTCCCTTTGTCTTCAAAGGGGTACAAAATCCAATCTTTAGTTCAAGAGGAGGATGTGAACTTCTCTTTAACAGCAGAAAGCCACAAAAATAGTGCCTTTGAGAAAAAAAAATCAAACACAATCTAAAAATAAAATTATTCCATTTCATCTTCTTTTTCTTTCACTTTCAGTATATTATTGGGTTGTCCCTATCAAAATGCTGAAGTAGTAGCAGAAATATTTCTCTTTAAGGTTTAAAATCCCTGTTGTACCATAGGGCATTTAAGAAATAACACATAATTATAGGCAGTTTTCATTAAACAAAAAACCACAATGAATCCAAACTCTGGCTGTGATTTCTAGGAATGAAGAGTATGTGTTTGCATGTGTTTTTGAATAGGACATTTATTAAGATTTTAATTTGCTGTCAAGGACAACTTACCATATCAAGATGAATCTTTTATGATTCATTTACCAAGTGTGACTGAAGCAACTGACATTAATTTAATCTGTGATTGTGAACATTAGTATTCATAAAGAATCAGAAGCACAAATAGAACCATTTAGTCTGTCTTCTGAAGCGATGGGCTTATGTTGTGTAGTGAAGATCACATTGAGTTATAGACTTTCAAATAAATGTTGGGATAGAAAAATTGAACTGAAATACTAATAATTGGAAAGATTCAGCCCTGCTTCTTAGAGATAGACTTGAGTAAATACTGTAAAAAATATATACAAGTTAAATATTTACACCTATAAAACCCTGTTTACCCTAAACTGTCCTTGTCATTTCTCATTTGGCTCAGGACTTACTTAATTTTTGGGGGAGTTCTAACCTTGATTTAGAATTAATTGGGAAAGGGATGGGAAATAGTCAACATAAAATAAACTTTCATTTTTTATGTGTCCCATATGGTCCAGAACATAAAAGCAAGCCCAAGCACATTTTGCCAAATCAATAGTGCATAAAAAAAAAAACCTAGCTTTTATAAAAAAAAGACAGCATTATTGCATAATACACATGAAACTACAAGGTGTTTGGTGTTAAATTGGTCACAGGAGCAGATCTAACCCGGATCTGAAAATAAAATGTATTAGTTAGGCTTCCCTAAAAACTTTTCCCTAAGTGGGAATGTAAAGGGGGGGAAGGACATAATCAACCAAAATATACCTCAATTTCCTATATGCAGGGCTTTGAACTCGAACTGCCTCTGTATGTCAGAGATTTAGGGGGGAGAATAAAATGCTCTGCCTCTGCATCTGCCCAGCACAAAGCCTGACAGCACTCTGGCTGTGCCACTCTGAGCCACAACATTGTCTCAAAAGTGCTGAGGCTGTCCTGTCAGTGAGACCATGAAGGGACAGATGTTCTTGTTGATTATGTGATTTACACACCAATGCAACACCTGTGAATTTAGGATTTCTCCTGACTCCTACAAGTGTGATTGGAGAAACACTGTCAACAATGGAGCTGGTCAAGGAAACAGAGAAAACTGTACAGAGCACCTCCTGAGGGCTTTCCCCAGATACCCTGGTCTCTTATAAGTCTTCAGGTAAGAGACTGATGCCTGTTAAATATGCCCTCAGGTACCAGCAAATAAGAGATGTAATAATTTAAGCTGCAGAAGAAATAGGAATCAATGCAATGACTAGAACCTAGCAAATTTCTAGATTTCAGCAAGAAACACATTCATAATATAATGATTTAATCACTTCATATTTGATCTAAGGTTAATCTTTTATTCCAGTACCAATTTTGTATTTCAATCAAGACAACCTTCATCAACTGCATGTATTTTTTTAAGTTCTGGCTCACAAAATAGTAGAATGACTTTGAAATTAAGCTGTCTAGGAATACAAATATTGAGAGTTGCTGACTACCTAAAGCTAACCAAATAAATAAAGCTAATTAAGTAAAATACTGATTCTTTAATTTCCATAGACATAGCCATGTGACACTAACAATAGCTTACAGACAGTGAAGAAATTTCTAAGCTGAAAAGTGAAATCATCTGCTTATTTAAGAGAAACTCTTTTAATTGTCTGGGTGTACTGAAACAACCAAGAATATAATTACTGTATTTGTACTCCTTCAAAGGGAATAATAGAATGAATCTATACAGTAATGGGCAAGAAGATTAATTCCATTAAAAATATTTCAGAGATAAATTAAGTGTACCTAATTTTATCCATATTACATACATTAATCCAAGACTACAGAAAAAAAGATTCTACTTTTTACAGTTCACAGTATATAGTGGGACCTCTTTTTTTCCTTATATTCATTCTCATACTCCCTATTTATATTGCAACTTCAGCTAAAACCCATCTGAATGCCCAAAGTAGGAAATCTGTATTTAAAGAAAATGAACCTTGTTAATTTTTTCTTCTTTCCATATGTCAATACGTAAAACTGTATATTATAACAATATTGGGAACTATTAGGAATTTATGGCTTAAACTTTTGCATGAAATAGAACATAGGATGAATTACTGAATTAATTCCTGATTATAGCAGACAATAGGAGAAGGAAATAACCTCAGGAAGAATGTTTTCACCCAAAGGGTTGTCTAGTATCTGAATGGGTTGGTCAGCAAAGTGTGGAGTCACCACCCCTAGCAGTGCTCAAAAAAACAACTTGACATGGCACCTAATGTCGTGGTTTAATTGATTTGGTGGTGTTTGGTCAAAGATTGGGCTGGATGGTCTTTTCCAACCTAAATGATTCTATGATCTTGATTTTAAACATTTCTTTTTAAGTTATGGCTTTTCCCAAATCCATTACCACCAAAAGGAGTTTTGCATTATCATTTTGAAGTTAACATTTAACAGCTGCAGCTGGATGAACCACCCAGCCCTTTCTTTGCCTTCCTTTCATCTGCAGGACTTGCACATATAGAAAGCAAGCCAGCAGTGCCCTGCTGTGACACACTGGCAGGATTCATTGGTGAGAGGAGAAAAAGTTTAGAATTTAGAGTTTAGAGTTAAAATCAGTGGTTGCCTTCATATATTTAAAGGCTTATATCTCCTTTTTAAGGATCAACATCCAGACTGCACAGAAATTAAGATTGAAATGTCCTTTTGAACTGGGACCAAAGTAGCCTGAATAGTAAGATAACAGAAATGAGTGTGGTTTTCTGCTGCATAACAGCACTAAGGAACTTCAAACCACATGATAATGGTAGATTCCTCAAAAAGAATGAAGTAAGGCAGTTTTTCAGCCTAAGGTTGATCTACATTTTAGGTTGGTTTTTGGAGTGTAGACTGGTATTTTTATTTGACTTGGAGACATTTTAGCTAAAATAAATTATCCAGTCATAAGCACTGTCAACAGATTTGAAATTTTGGCCTGAGGTTAATCTGTCAGAAATGAAAACAATGCCTCTGCTATGTGAGGAGGGAGTGAAATCTGTCTCACAAATATCTTCAAAAATCTTTCCATTAATGTCTCTACAATTTATGATGGAATAGTCATTGAATTTTGAACCTCAGAAACATCTGCCAAGAGTTCTGGTTTTAAAGTGTTGCACATTAATGGGAAAGTGACACTGGAAAACCCAAAACAGTTGGGTGCTTTAATCTGAAGCCTTTTTTTCCATCATCCTTATTGCAATGTTCTCTATAAATATTATTAGTGGAAAACTGCTTAGTGTAGTGTCCTTCCATTGGTCTCAATGTGTCAATATGCTTCCCTTTCATCTGGGACCCAGGAATTCTCTGTCATTCCCAACATAATATTTCACACCTAAGACAAATCTTCACCAAGTTCCAAAAAGCTGACATTGTAAATTCTTAAAAAAAAAAAAAAGCAACAGCATAAATATTAACCTAGATAAGAATGATCTCATGACTTCACAGAGGCTGTGCCACAGTACACAAGAGATTTCACAAGAGTACTGTACCAGTAAAAGGATATCATTTTTAATTCTTTTGTTACTTTGTGTTACACACCTGACAGTGAATAGAAATATAGGAAAAAAGCCACAGTGCTGACATGCTGTATTGACTGCATAGTTCTCAAAAAATGAAGTTTTTTCTCAAGCACACCACCTACCTCCAATTTTCCATTGTTGATTGCAACTTTGCCATGCAGTCAGATGGGAGGTGAGCTATGACTTGGTGATTTCAGTGGTGCCTTTCTGACACATCTGTGTTCCAAATTTCTCAAACATACAGACCAAACAATATTCTCTGTAATTTTTGCTTTTCCCCAGCTATGTTCCATATCCCTTTACCCAAAGCATAAATAATTCTTCTCTTAAAAAAACCCCAAACCCCTAAATATTTAAATGTAGTATTCTCCTTGGCCATCTTGCCTTTACATAGTTTTTAGTCTAGACATATTCTATTAATCTCTATTTACTTTGGGCCATGTTATGATGCTCCAGTTCGATAATACTTTACACCAAGAATGAAATTTTGACACCTTTCTAAAGTTTTTTCAGCTTACTTCACTTTTTCAAGGGAATCAAGGAGGCAAAACAAATATACTGCTTGATTTGGGCAGAGGATCTGGAAAAGCCTTCCTGATATGGTTTAGAGGTCCAGACCCTTGTAATCCTGACCCACCAAAATAACTCACACACATAATAGTTTTGTGGTATTTACAGAAAAGAGTGCAAACCTGAGGAACAAAAGTCTATGGTAGATTATTTAAATAAATCCAGTGTAATTCAAGGCAATTAGAAATTTGGTAATTAAGTTCTTTAGGAATCACTGTAACTTTCAAAGAATGAAAGGGAAATCATCATCTCACGATGGGAAAACCTCACTCCACACACATTTCAAACAAAAGAGAATCTCATACTTCCATATTTGCATTTGCTGCAGATACTAAAAGTTCTGAACATTGTTAATTGCTAAACCCTCACATTGAAGCACCCTCTTATTACAATGGAGAACTGTTGCCACCCACTGCATCAGACTGCAGCATTTCCAGAAGATGAATTTTGCTCCTGTCTCAGTTCAGATGTGTCTGGGATCACAAGTTACCTTGTACACAACTATAATAGAATTGTTGCCACAAGTCTAAGGTCCAAATTTTACTTAGCTCTGGTTGATAGAGAATTATACATTTACATGTGTTCTGATTGTAAACTTTCTGCACCTACAAGTTTTTGTTAACAGTTGTTTGGATTATTTTCGAATGTTGCTCCTTTCCCTTTCTATTACCTTCCAGACAACATGCAGTTTTTATGATTCTGTCTGACAGCTTTGGTCTTGATATGTGAGATCCCTAGGCTAGCAGAAGTCTTAAACCCATAGTTTGCATATGGAAATTCTTATACATTTTTATATCTTACTTTACTAGTTTTTACATTACTGATTTTTACATCTGTCTAAAGGTGTGGTTTGTCCTGAATATTGCACGTATTCAGCTGTTCAAAGGACAATTTATTTGAATATGTGTATTTTATAGATTGTAGTTTTCTAGATAATCTTTGGAATTCAATTCCGTAGGCTATGCAATCCTGTAATTTTGTTCTTGTTGCTAAAGAATTCTCTGAGTAAGATGGTTACATGTCAAGAGTGCTGCTTCAGATTTTACTTCCAGATTTCTGTGAGCATCCACACTGAGAAGAGCAATACTGCCTGGAACCAAATAGGTTTATTTCTCCTTTTGCAAATTTGTATTCTGAAGCTCAGCATGAGAGCTGCAAGTGTGTTCTGCATCAGGGTGGGAAAGCAGCCAAAAAGTATATTCAGGGTCATTAAAATTCAACAAAACTTCCCTTTTGCACAAAGAGCAGGGCAATGTCAGGTGTATATTCATGCACCAGGTACAGTGTCAGCTCTGCAGAGGAGCACCAAGGCTCAGAAGGCTTTGACTGCAGTAGGACTGTCACCAGCATTATTTTGGGCAAAAGCAGTAGTGCACAGCCAGACCCATGCTGATCAGGACATGGGGAAGCATGCCAGATCTGCTCATAAAACAAATGGAAACAGTGTTGTAGTGGAATGACAGAGGTAGAAAAAGATAAATACTCCTCAGAAATGGAAAATTAGGAGGAACTGTTGTAAAAGTTTAAAATACTCAATGCTAAGTTCAAAGATGGAAAGGTGAAGCTGGAAGGGGACATAGCTGAAGAGAGCTATCAGCTTTTTCCACAGAAATCACAGGGATCGTATGACACAGCACTGGAGACATATGGGTGTAATAAGGAAACATGATGTAACTGGGGAAAACTGAAAGTTGGCCATATTAGGAAACTAACTGGATTATATAAATACTCCAGAGCCATTAAGTTTATAGAAAGGATAGTTTATATAATGGGAAATATTTATAGACTTAGACCTCCTGGTTATGTAGAAAGAACCAGATGGAAAGTATTGCAAATGTCAGCTATACCTAGCCCTTACACAAAGCAGTGTAAAATTTTGTATCAGTCTAAAATATCTGCAGACTCAAAGTACAAAAGCATTGCTTCAAAGAATGCTAAGAAATTGGGCTGATAGTATAATTTATTTTTAGCACTATATTTTAATTCTGTTTTTCATTTTGTACTTTTATCTGGTAGCTCATTTTATTTTCTCTGAAAAGTGTAAGATTTTTATGATAATATGTTTTCTTCCTACTGAAAAGTTCCTGGACTAACTGTCTTAATTTCATAAACACATACAGCCATAGAATCATAGAATGGTTTGGGTTGGAAGAAATCCTCATGGTCTATAGAATTATCCCTTGAACTTCTGTTCATTGAGAATTAAATTCTTATTCCTTAGGGGCTGGATGCAAGGATTCAGGGGTGAGATAGGGTAAAGTAGGTTAATTACTGTAGCTTTACATTTAAGCCTGGGTTTACCAGACTGTGGCATTGCTATTCAAAGCAGATCTGCTTCATCAAGATAACGTTCTCAATAAATGCATGGAAGAGTTAAAAAAATATGTAGATGTGATGCTTAGGGACGTGGTTTAGTGGTGGACTTTGCAGTGTTAAGTTAATGGCTGGATTCAATGATCTTAGACTTCTTTTCCAACACAAATGATTCTTTAACTTTACGATCCTGTGTGGCTCAGATGTCTATCCAAAGTCTTAATGAAACCTAAACCCCCAAATGGATTGAACATATAATTTGACCACGATTCAGCAATCGTTCAGATGTCTACAGAACTCCCATGACTAACTCACTGTCACACAAGCCTTAACCCAGGGCAGCTTTCCTACCCAGCAAGCCTGAACTCACAGGTGTAAGTCTCACTGAACTCAGGAGATACTGACCTTCCTATTGTGACTGCCAAGAACTTCTTAGACATCAACTAATGTGCTTTGTTAAATATGATATTAATGTTAACATTTCAACATGTTTCAATGTAAATGAGTTTAGTGGCACAGCGATAAGGGAAAAATCCTCACAGCTCTATCATCTCTAGACTGATATTGCATTATTAAGCTGCTATTGTGGCTGCTATTCCCTGATATATGTATAAAAATAGTCAGTTTCAACTCCATTCCTAGAGGAATCACAGCAAAAAATGCTAAAAATTCTTCTTACTCTTTTCAAAAGAAGCAGCACACAGGACAAAAATCAGATTCTAGTGCTGCAGTGATATTCTCCAGTTCATGACCCTAATGACTTTACCTCTAAACCTAGAAATAAACTCCAACGATTTGAAAATGCTAGAGATATTCTATTATCTAAGAAGAAAAATTGTAAATACTATTTTCAGAGAAAACTAGGCAAAAGAATTCATTAGCCAGCTTTGGTAATATTGGTAATCTTATTTATATTGACAAAGAAGCTTATGATCAAATGAGATACACAGCTTCCTCTTCCTTATTTTAGAACATCTGCTGCAATTCAGGTGCTGGGGATTTTTTGTCAGCAAGAATAACTGGAGGTATGTTCAGTCCTGACAACTGAAAATTTTCAAATTAAAGATGGGCTTTTCAAATTAAAGCAGCACCATTGTTACTGAAAACTTTCTGAGTTCTATATAATCAGAAAAATATAAGATGGAAAAAACAAGTTATTCAAGGTTTAGGGTGACTGGCAAATATGGAAATTAATTCCATATATTGACATCAGTCATAAGTTTTCTGAAATATCCTAGCATTGAGAAACTGCCTTGGGTAAGGGGTGGAAACAGCATCTCAAGAAGATTTTCTTCTGAATAATATTTGAATAAACTCACTGTATAAAACTAAAAAAGAATAATTTCTTATCAATAAAGCTAGTAGCTTTTTTTTTAAGTTATTTTTTTCAGAATTCCTGTGCTTGAATTTAAAATATAAGGCATTTACTTATTGAGAGGAAATTTAGATAAAACCCTTCAAAAAGCATCTCTGTGAAAGGAATTGCATGTGTTGTTTTTTTTTTTTTAATTTTTGTTTATGAAGACTATTACAATTAGTTCAGATTGGGGTGGAAATGAAGGAATGAAGTTGGGAGGGGGCTTTACAATTAATTTCCTGCTGATATAATTCTAGCAGCAAGATACAATCAATCTCAATCACATTTGAGATTGTGTCACCACAGGGATTTTAAGTAGGCCAGCATATGATTAACATTTGTCTGCATTAATAAAATATCCACAAAACCTCCAGAATTTCATGGACTGTCAGTCACATCAAACTTAGCTAAAGCTTTCAAGACAAATTTATAATGTGGGACAAATGAGTTGTAAATTGTACATGTTTTGAGTAGTCTTGTAGAAATGAGAAACAGAAATGAAAGTTTCAGTGATTGCATGCCAAATTCTGAACAGACTCTTGAGAACAAAATGGGCAAATTCCATCCTAGAAGGCCTTTGGTGGCTTTAGCTGAAAGAATGACGTTATATTAGAGAGAGCTGAGAGTGTTGAAGGTTATAAAGAAAGAAAAGATAAGGTGAGATGATGTTGTTCTATCATTTCTCTCATCAGGCTCCTCCAAGGCTCTCCCTGACTGGCTAACCCACCCCCTTTTATCCCAGTTATCTTCATTGGTCACAGCTGCAGCCAAATTTAGGACATGGCAGCTGCAGCCCATCGAGGGCAACCGGGACCTCCCGGGGCAAAGCCTCTATACAGATATTCAAATACATTTTCTCTACTATAGTGAGAAAATCCTAGTTTCCTAGCAGGAAATTAGTGAATCCAAGTGTATGGGGAAACATGCAATTCAAACCTCTCAGGTAATGGCAGTCTTGCTATGAGCATCTGGATTTAAAGCCAAGAGAATGTGGCCCTCCTGTCAAAATTTTATTTACATCCACAGCCATCTTGCCCCATTAGGGGCTTTTGAGACATTTTAAAAGTAATGGAATTAGCATGATCCAAAATAAATAATCTCCACCCTTTCTTTGTACCAAGTACAGATAATTTTTCTGTGCATATGTGCTATATTTGTCAACATCTCTGCTCTTAGCAAAAAAACCTCCAACAGTTCCACCTACGGTATGTTTGACATGAAAAATATCCAAGAGACACCTTCAAGGTGTTTCCTGCTGTTGGATACACTGTTTCTTTGCATAAAAGGATTGACACAATAGCACCTGAAAATAAGATGTCACACAAAGCAAATGTAACCACCAGGCACCGCAGGGCGAGAGGATCCCTCAGTTCTCAAAGCAGCTCTGGCTCATAAATCACCATTGCCAAATGTCTGCACGCTCCTCGGGTTTCTGGCTGCTGTCAGTAGAAGTGTGGATAATTCAGGGATAAATTCAGTATTGTTTGGCTCAATACTTTGAAGTATTTGATTCCAAAGTACTAAAACGTACCTCCCAAGGCTGAAATAGCTCCATCAATTCAAATAAGATTTACAGTGTAGGTTGGTTGGAGACAGAATGGGTCAAAATCAGACGCCAAGATTAGTTCATTCTGAGAATAAAAAAAGCTGTTGCATTCCTTCAACCAAGTCTTTCCACAAAAAGTGTCAGCCCTCACTCACAAAATTAAAAAAGGATGAACCAAAAGAAAATCCACACAAAAAAATGAAATCCACTGTAGAGACAGGGAGCTAGGAGAAGGCATAATTAAAAACTATACTACTGAGGGCTCATCTGAGAATTTGTAAAGAAGAAATGTATTTCACCTGAAGACTTTTCTTGACAGTTTGAATAATAAAATTTTGGATTAAAATCCATCAATGACACCAGGATGTATGAAGAAAATTGAAGAGACTTTTATTTAAGTAACTATTGCATCTCATCTCACATCAAAACTGGAGTTTTCTATTTTTTTCCTTTTAGGTTTTCTCATTGCAATTGGTTTGGATATATTTTATACACAGAATACAAGCACAAGATGAAAAAGAAACAAATTAATTCTATTCTCTGTATTTGCTTTTTCATTTCATATTATTAATAGTATAAATAATAGTCTAAAATTATACCTGTGGGGCTAGCAGAAACCAGTTCAGATTTCATTGGAACCAGTTGTAAAACATCCAGCCTTCAGGCCTTTATTTTAAACAACAGTGAATATGAAAGTGTTGTGAGGGGATGGAAGAAAGGAGGAATTAAAGTGAAAGAGGAGTAACTGTATATTTTTCTGGTGTTTTAATTGGGTTTTAGGAAAACAACCTTTATTTAAACAAATGTCAGTAGAGGCAGAATGCCATTGTGGCACTGAGGAGAAGAGGATTAAAAACAATGAACTTCTCACAGGATTTGGTTCAGCATGTATTTTCATTCTTGTCCATCAATTCTAAATAAGGAGACTTGATAAGGAAGCATTTGTGGCATATTTATATTACACGAGAGACAATGTTTTGAAATAATACATTGAAGTACATTAGGCATGTTAGTGTGGGTTTGTCTGCCAAACAGAGCTGCAGAGGAAGGAAAACAAACAAGCAAACAAGTGTCTACAAGTTTGCAGAGACAGTGTAAGCAGCTAGGAAGGGGAGTTCAGCCATAAACACTGGTGTGAGCAAGTGAATGCCATTCTTTTATTCATATTTGTTACAATCATAATGATATATGGTGAAAGAGGAGAAAAAATTTGCAAATTATTATGGTATGTCCTAGTAAGTGTTTTGTGTGCATGAGTACATGGAGGAGGAGATTTCTAACACAACAGCAAAATGAAAAAATATCTTCTCAATCTAGAGTACCCATCCTAGCCTGAAATGAAGTGTGCTGTGTGTTCAGATGCCTGAAGAAAAAATAAGTGGTGTTCTTAGTTGAAGACTACAAAAGCAAGAGAGCAGTAAGTCCTCAGCAGTCTATATTTGCTGGTGGAGTTGTTTTATTTTTTCATGGTATTCTATAGGCTTTTATAATTCAACTTCTCAGTTTTTCTGCAGCTCTTATTTGCATGATGCATAAGGAAAGATATCAGTCTTATATTGTCTAGTTCTTGCCCCACTTCCCCTGGTTTTCAAGTCCAGCTTTCCTTTTCATTTTTTCCCATTTGTTAAATATTCATTTTCCTGGCAGTCTAAACTCAAGAAGAATTGAATGTAGCATTGGCTGCAGCACTTGGCATCTTTTTTCAGCATTTGGATGCAACAGGTAACTTCATTAAAATAGAGTGTGAATGTGGCACACATTTAGTAAATATAGCTGCAATGAAAAAATGGGAACATTGTTTTCATGATGGGCACCCAAAATATCCCTATGGATATTTTAAAAGAGACAGGAAGAGGGAGACAAAAAGTCCAGCCCATTAATCTGTCTCTCAGCACATCCTGTAAAAGGACACCTAGAGATTACTGGGGCAGAAGAGGTGGGACTGGTGACATTTCCCTTAGGCTGTTTAGTTTCTGTATAAATATCCACACATGACAAAGAACATAAGGCATAAGACACTACTTTTACTTTAGCTCCCTGCATCAGGTCTGACTTATGCAAAGCTTGTAAAATAAGAAAAGATACTCCCACCTCATCCTTTTTGCATTAATCCTAGTTAAATTCTCCAGTGATTACTGAGTCTGTGTTTCTGCATTCGGAATAATTGCCAACTTTCTTACACACTAAGTGTTAATTTTCTTTAGCTGAAGCAACTCAGAGCAGTCATTGCTTCCCAATGGAATTACTGCTAGGAAAGAATATGCCAAATTAAAGATAAACCTTGACTGCAGTTTTCTATGTTTGTGCTGTCTAATAAATAACTCAGTGGCTATGCACCTGCCCTGTCAAAACCGTACATTGGAACTCCCTAAGGAAAAATCTTCCTGAATATTTCAGCATCTTGATGTACAACTACCCTTATCTGTCCCACACTATTCCTCTACTGAATAGCCCAAGGGATGCTACAGTCTGCCATGCTGGTGGTGTGACTACTCTGAAATGTGCACTCCTGGGCTGGGAAATCTGTCAGCAGAAGCACTCTGGAAGGATAGCCCTGTGCTAAATGATTCATTACAATAGAGTCAGTTAGTTGGTGTGAGCTTCTAAAATAAAATTGCTACAAAACCCTGCTCCCAGCAGACTGGAAAGTGAATGCCAAGTCATACTTTGAAAAAACAAAGAAACACTGTCCTGATGCCCCACACAAATGTAATCTAGTCCATTCTAGGTGAATTTCCTCTTCAAAGTCTTAAACATTTTAAGACAAATTAGAGTGCTTGGATTTGTTTGGGTTTCCCCCCTTTTTTCAGGCTCTAAGCAAATTCATTCTATGGCTTTATCTCATTCCCTGCTTTCCGTCCTGTATAGTAAGTCATCACACAGATGTGGACAAGCAAATAGACCTTTGATTCTTGTTCCTTAGTGCATTGTCCACAGCTGAAAATCAGAACTGAGCTGGTTTTATCTCTAAATGAACAGTGTCGGGTTCTGGAAGCTTCACAGACTGGGTATTTCAGTAGAAGTCAGGCTTTATAGACTGCACTGCTGATTCACCAAGACCTTGTAATCTGTTCTAGTTTTCAGCACTGGATTCAAGTAAATATCTCTGCAGCAAAAGCCAAGAGAAAGACATACAGAATTCCAAAAAAAGCAAAAAAAAAACCCCAAAAATTATTTTCCTTAAAACCAATTCATCTAAATCAAATGCCTTCTAATCACTGTTCCTCTTTTTTTTTTTCTGTTTTTAAAGATATCATAGCCAAGAATCTAAAGCACAAAATAATTATCTTGTGTGTTGCCATCAAATGTATGCCCAGCACATATTTGATTGCCAAGTTAAAAACTAGAGAAGGAAAATGTTAAGGTTCAGCCAAGTTATCTGAACACAACTGATACAGCAGTGGGTGAGAACTAGGAACAGCCTCATCTGTGGAGACTGCTGGCTCAGTGACCTAAAACTGAGACCCAATCAGGGAACAGAGGATTCAAATGTTATCAACACATGCAAATTCTTAGCTGGTGGCAATTGTGAAAATGTGCAATTTAAGGTTAACCTTGAGGGAAAGAGAGTTGAGTTACTTTTTCGTATTTGCTGCCACTGTTCGTTTTCAACTGTGGAGTTACAGGCACTCAAGTGTTACCCACATGCTCTGCAAAGCTCCTGGTCTTTGATTCTTCAGCTACACCCTGATCTCTTGAGAAGTGTTTCAAACAGCAAATAGAAAAAGATTAGCATAGCTTAGTGTAATGAATATGGGAAAAAGACAGTTTTGATGCCATTGAACTTGGAGAGTTTTTGCCCACTGGGAATGTCTTAGGTAAACAGAAAAGGAGAAATAAATCTGAAAAGTGTCTCCCATCAGTATTCTGCATCTGTGGGAGATGTGTGCAGTGTGACAGCCAACAGTAATGGAATGTGATCACTGACGTGCCACGGGAATAATGAATTCTGTCACTTCCCTTGTTATGCAAGTGCCACAGCTCATTTCTATTCCCTCTGCATTTAGGGGGTATATACCCAGAATCAGGACACAATAAGAAAAAAAATGAATTTGTGCCTCATGTGGCCAGACCAGACATTGTGTTTGCATCCTGAAAACTTGATTATACAATTCCATATATAAAACGTATCTTTGTGCCTATACAGTGATAAAAAAGTGTTATTTGGAGATTATTTCATATACTCCTGAAATTTTGGGCTTTTCCTTAAACACAGTCAATTTTCATTTATGCTTGATGGGAAATTTATGTCAAAATATTTCTCAAGTTACTTTATATAAAAACTGAAATCTGAAATATATGTGTAGATATATTGGGACAGAAATTTGTCTGTAGTCTATATTTTGAAAGGAATATAATTTAATGGGTAGAACTCACAACCCTTTATGAGCTATTTATTTAACATCAAATATATGCTATGAAAAATATAATTCAGCTGGATTTCAAGTAGAAGCAACATACTTTTCTAAAGAGCCACAAGAGGGAGTAAAGAGTTACCTTAAGAAAATTAAAGTTTGTAAAAATGCAAATCTCTGTGTGAGCATTTATCCAGCATGCAGTGAGCAGCAAAGGCACCACAGACAAAGATGGAAGATGACTCCAGGGCTGTCAGTGCTACCTGGCTTAAGAAAAGTCCTCAGTGCTCTAAGGCAACTTGCAACACCAAGACATATTAATTATTCAGTTGATTTTACCTCTGCATTCTATTTTTATATAGTGAGAGAACCACCATAACTCCACACAGATGTTTTTTATTCAAGTTCAGCAACAGTTTTTAAAGACATCTCTTTTTTTGTCTGTCTGTGTAAAGTCACATTTTGTGTGCTTGTACATGGAAAACTTTTGGTCTGCACTGAAACATCAACACAAGGCAACCTATGCAACAAAATTTTCTACTGAAAACCTGCATTTTTCTATAGGTGTTGGAGTGTTCTGTGGCTCCTGATGTGTGGTCATGAGCAGTTGTGGTCTGGTACTGCTGCTCTGAACTCTCCCCACACCTTCACCTGATGTTGTCCTGATCTCAGCCAAGGATAGGGAATATAAATTTACTTTCCAATGCAGATCCACTTAGGTCAAAATTTACCTTTAATAAGATATGAATGATAAGGTAGCTGCTAAAATTAGATGCATATGATATATCTTCTAGGTAATTATTTTCCATTTCAAATTTATTTGTTTCCCCTTTATTATGTGATTCATAGTATAATTAAGATTGAGGGAGGATTTCAGTCTTGGTGCAGTCCTGAATGCAATTTGGCTTTTCTGTGCATTTGCTTTAGCATTAAAAGAGTTGTTCTGCCTTTGTTCACAATCACATTTGAAATAAGTTTTTCCATGATAGGAAAATAGGCCAAACTGTTTCCCTGATGGAGATGCTAAATCTCTAGGGATGAAACAGCTGTTCTTAGGGCAGTTGTTACTCCTAGATCAGCACCTCTCAGCCCTAGTGACATTTCTGCAGGCTATGTAATATTTTTTTCTGCTGACTCTGCCTGGGAGCCCAGCTGTGAACCTGTGAGAGAATGCAATGCTATTGTGTTTCCACTTCCTCCCCATCTCCAAGCAAGAGCTTTGTCAGACCCCACTGGAATGCTGCAGTCTGGGAAGGAAATCAAATTTTCAGCACCAAGGTTTCCTAAGGTGATTATGCAAAGCTTGGATGAGACTACTCAGGAAAAAGGGAAGGAAAAAGGGAAGAAAAAAGTATCACTGTGTAGAAGCAGCAGATGATTATCATTAATTGAATGCATGTATTTGGCAACAAGGAAAGATAGTACATACTGTGCTCTGACATACCAGATGGCCTCCCAGAGAGACTCCTCTGAACATACCAATACTCTGGGAACACCAGGCTAAGCAAACACAGAAACACTTCCTTCAGATTTATTGAAAGATAAATATCCTCATATTAAATTTCTCAGCTCTCAAAATTTGTCTTGAACTCTGTTAAGTCCTAAAATGCTTTTTTAGCATGTGTGTTTGTTACAGGTGTCCTATCCCTGCAGCCTGGAGCACTAAGGCTGCCTGCAGGACTAGTGAGAAGGGCTGGAAATCAGCCCAGGGATGAAGCAGGTAGAGTGCACCAGTGGTGTGTTTAAACTGTGGCCCCAATTCAGTCCTGAGTGTCACCTAACAGGTTTATTAGGCACACTGTGGGCTTTTCTATGAGCAACATGGACCTATCTTGGCAAAAAAGTGACCGTGATCAGCTTTCTCCAGCACAAAATGTCTTTCTTTGGAAAGTATTAGCAGGTCACAAGGTGACAAGGTAGTTTACAGAGAGGTTTTAGTGCTGGAGGAGGTGACCAAGAGCTCTGATTTCTTCTCAGCAGGCAAAGTAGTATGCTCAAATGAGAAAATTGGTGACTGATGGGGAGGGTGTCTGTCTTTGTCCTGCAAAGATGGTCTTGGCTCACAGCTTAGGACATTTGCACTGCAGGTAATTCATCATGTCCATCATCTGAGATTAAAAATGAATCAGATCCATGAGCTGCAGGCTGGAACCTCAGACCTGGAGATGCTGTTATGAGAGTTAATGGACTCTCTTGGAAAGCTCTTGAAACACATAGAGGAACACCTCTCAAGAGAGACATAAATGTGTACAAGCCTGTCTTGATAAAGCCTGAGGCTGTCTCTTTTACATTTTTTACGTCCCCTATAAAATGTGTAATATTTTTCTTTATCCTAATTGCCTTAATTGGTAGAGAGGAAATAATCTGAAGTGACAAAGTGCATATTTAATGCTTCCAAGCTTGGCCATTCCTGCTGTTCCTCAGACATCTACATGTCAATGCTAAAGTTTTGGGGCCTACCCTTCAATGGATAGCTGTGTATTTACAGAGAACAGCTTGGCTTTCAAAGCCTATTCCCTACTCTTTGTGGCTTAATTCTAAAGCAATTAAAAGTGTTTATGGAAGAGAGGACTAAAGTCCAGGGAAGACTTTAGAAGAAATTTTATTTTAAGTATCTAAAATTCACTTCTAATGTGTGCTAGATTTAACAGAAGTATCCCCAGATGTAAATTTGCATCATTCTCTATATTTGACTCTAGGAGAATTTATAGGCTTTAGAGCTTCAGCTCTATAATTGCATAAGTGAAGCTGTGGCTGTTTTTAAGGGGGGCCCGGCTGAAGGGATTTAGAGAGTCCAGCCACCTTCAGCTACACCGGCACTCCCCTGGCACGAAGCCAGTGGCATGTGCCGACCGTGGGTGGGGCGAGAAGAAACAGTCACCGATATTGAAGCAACCACGCTGCAGGAGTGAAGAAAAGAGACGGCCCTCCTCTACTGGGTGAATTAACTTGGTTTAATCCAGGGTAGGGGAAGTGCAGCGTGGCCACCCAAAGGTGGCGAGCAGAGGAGGAGCCCCGGGCCCCTCCGGGGACCGGGTTTTACAGGGAAGGGGTGGGTACACAAGAAACCAATCATAGAACGAAAATTTGCATACATTGAAGACTGATGGGTGGTGTGGATCAATGGGGATAGGTCAGGGGAGGAGCCCAGGCCTACCAGCCAATCACTCGACACCCTAGCTGGAAGATTCTGGAACTTGGGGCGGGGTGCCGGTGATTGGCAGAAGGCCTGGGGAGGGGATACAAGGACAAATAAGGGATAATGAGGGAAAATGAGGAGGGGAAAACCGTGATTGACATAACTGGGGGTTTGAGCCAGACCAACTTGCCAAGCTAGGAGAGGGGGGAACGGAACAAACCAAACACAAACCACAACACATAAGAAATGTTTTGGAAATAGGATTGCCCAGTCTAAATCCAAGATCAATGGACTTAGAAAATCATAGAATCATAAAATCATTTAATTGGAAGGGATCTTTTAAAGGCCCTCCAGTCCAACCTTTCTGCCATGGACAGGAACATCTTCAGCTAGGTCAGGGTGCACAGAGCCCAGTGCAGTCTGACCATGAATGTTTTCAGGGATGGACCATCCACAGATTCTCTGGGCAGCTTGTTCCAGTGTTTTATCACCCACACTGTAGCAAACTTCTTTTATCTGATCTAATCCTTTCCCTCTTTGAATTTAAAGCCATTCCCCCTTGTCCAATAATGACCTCATTAAAAGTCCCTCTCCAGCTTTCCTGCAGGTCTGGAAGGTTCTGTAAGGTCTCCCTGGAGTCTTCTCATGTCCAGGCTGAGCAATCCCCAACTCTCTCAGCCCTTCTTCACAGGAGAAGGGATCCATCCCTCTGATCACCTCTGTGGCCCTCCTCTGGACTGTCTCCACAGGTCAAGGTCCTTCCTGTACTGAGGGCCCTGGAGCTGGACACAGCACTCCAGGTGAGGTCTCCTGAGAGAAGAGTGGAGGGGCAAAAGTCATCTTCTTATAGAGTAAGGAAGAAAGAATAATTTTTTTCATATGATCAGTTAGAAAATAATGACTTTAAATAAACTCATAGCTCTAGAGTTTGCCATTCAGGCAATCAGGTTGGACTATGCAGAAATGTGCATATTACACCATTTTAGACAATCTACTTACATGTTTTCCTGTTGTGCAATCAGAAACAAACTGGATGCATATATTCAATAAAAATAAATCTAGTTCCAAGATAAGCACTGTAAAACAGCTCCTTTTAGTTTTATTTGTATTGGTTTTTCGGATTCTATTTGCTAGTAGTCTAAGTGGAAATGACTGAAATAATTTTGATTAGTATTTCACTCGATCAGTGCCTGCAGATTTAAATATAGTGCTTGGAGCACTGTCTTTTAAAAGATATGCTATTGATTTGTAGTTCTGTACAGTATATATGACACAAAATCACAAACTGCTGAGATTTCTCACAAGCTTTTGTTCCGTTTTAATGATGACTAAAATGGATGGAGAGATAGGAGTGTAAAAGGAAAGTTTGGGAATTTCCTAGGAAAGAGTCTCTTAAGAGACATAAAAAGGGCCTAATATGCTCAGCACCACCTAGACTCTAGTTTATTTTGCACAGAGGACATGCTAGGACATGGGGAGACTTATGGATTCTGATGTGCTTCTTACAAGTGCAAGAGATTGCACAGAAGTGTATTGAGTTAGGGCCAACAAGGCCTTTTGCTGATGCAAGTCTGAGAGGCTGCAAATACAGAAAAGAGGAGCAGAATTTGAGTGCTTTTAGAAATAAGGCTTGGCAGATATGATTAATGCCAAATATTCTTACAAAGATTTTCATTGGAGACTTTGGTTCTCTTTTTTTCCTAAGGAAAAAATAAAAAATGTACAGTCTGATCCAAAACCAGAATTATTTTTCACAGAAGCTTAAATAAGAAAAACGTTTGCCGGTACACAGGAGAAGGGAACAAATCTCAAAACCTCATATGCTAAGAAAAAATTGCTCAATTTTGCTCAGCTTCTATAGGATGTGAAGGATCTTTTTATCACTTATGTTTGATAAGTATACTAATTTCTGACTTTAATTCTAAGCTAGCCTTATGAAGAAAAATATCCCCAAATTTTTACCTAGCCAGCTTTCTTCTGTGTGGTGTGATGCAGAACTACTATATCAAAGTACTTAAAACTCTGCCAAGATAGTTACAACCCAACTGTTATGGGGAATTAACAGTATTGATTGGGGAATTCTTTTTCTCAGGAAATAGCACAGGAAACAGCTCTGTAAACTGCCAGCAGTGCTCCAAGTTTATTGAAATGTTAGCAGAGTAATCCCTCTGAATCAGCAGCTGTGACCATGCCCGAATGCTGAGGGGGAAAGCAGTGATAATCCACAACCACGAAGGACTGCTCATCTCTTAACCTTTGGGTTTCAGAGAGGCTTGATCATAGTAGGCCATAAATATGTATATTTATGCTCCCTGCCACTGGCTCCTGGCCACAAGGTTTAATCCTGTGCCCCTCACATTGTAGGGAGAAGCAAGCAAGCAAGATTGCAAAATCTGCTACATGCACAATTCGTTTATTCCTTGTAGCACAAGCTTTGCCAAAGCTTAAAGGGTGCTGGAGAAATGCTTCTGCTATGCAAGTGCAAAAGGTGACCAACAGATATTTGTCCACAAAACCTCTTCAGGAGGTACCCAGGGTACGCAGGGGCTGTTCTGTTACTACAGCAGAAATTGGTTGCCTTTGCACAGAAAGAAAGTTGTAACTCAGCTGATGTCTACTACAGATTTCTCTTGCTCTTAAAGTCACTTAATAGCTCTCATGTAAATAAAGAAGTTTTCTGAGAAAAGTCATCCCAGTAATGGTGGAGAAAGATATTGTTTAGAAAATATTCCAGCTTAATTCAGGATCTGTTGGATAATGGTGGCAGAGATTTTTGTGTAGGCAAAACAGTCATGTCTATATTAAGTGTTGCAAAAAAAATTTTAAAAAGGTGAATTCCTTGATGCCATTAATAATTTATGCAATTACTTGTCAGAATCTCTTTAGCTATTTCTAAAAAAATAACAGGCTATATTTTGAGCCTATTCCTTCACAGTACATAGGAGCATAGTATCTGAAATGCACTATTTTACAGCGACTCTGTGAAGTTACCTGCTGAGAAAAGTACAGTTTTCCTACCAGAATTGCTGTCCAAAGTGCATTCATAAAGGGGAATCAAGCATTGTGCTAAGCAAAGAAAGAAAAAAAAAAGAGAAAAAGAAAAAGAAAAAGAAAAAGAAAAAGAAAAAGAAAAAGAAAAAGAAAAAGAAAAAGAAAAAGAAAAAGAAAAAAAAGAAAAAGAAAAAAAAGAAAAAGAGAAGTAGGAAACGCCAGTCTCGGTACCGCGCGTGGCCACGAGATGGCGCTCAATGCCCGCCGATAGCGCCAGGCGCGCGACAAGGGGCGTGATGTCATCTGCCGGAGCGCTGACGTCACATGAAACACGTCTCTCTCACACCGGTGCTCTCTTTTCCCTTTTTATTCTCTTTCCGTTTTTCCTGATTCATATTAGTGAAATTCAGCAGTTTTGAACTGGACAAACTTGAAAAAATTCTTTGTCAGTGCATTTTGGAGTAGATTATTAGATAAGCAAAACTAGAAGGAAAATGCTTATAGCTAAAAGTAACTTCTTGGAAATAGTATTTTCTTCCACCCTGGCAAAAAAAAAAAAAAAAAAAAAAAAAAAAAAACCATTATTTGTGACTAAAACTATGAGTTTTTCCACCTTTTTGTTTGCTGTACCTTCTGATGCAGTTTGTTATGGCCACCCTGGTTCTGCCACTCACAGAAACATTCAGTCATTTTGGAGGATGATTTGTAAGGAACAATCCATATGGAGCAATGGGGTAGCTCCTCCCAGAGTCAGTGATCAGCAATTAAGAAGACAACCCAAGCAAGTTCTTTAGGCCAGGTGTGTGAGGACACTCCCTCAGTGGATCACAATCTGGAGGCTCCACTTCCTTTCCTATGGGCCAGCAGAAAATGACAACAGCAGAAAAATGTTCAAGATAAATTAAACAAAATGGCTTCACAAGGTGAGAGAGATTTGCCCCACTGACAACATCCCACAGGTCTGTGTGTTGTGCTCTGATGCTGATGGACAGACTCAGACACACAGGAGGAGAAGCTGCTCCCCTGCAGCTGTGTTTGGCTTTGACATCAGGCAAAGTAACTATGAGGGATTTAAAGGCAGAGTATTAGACTTATTTTTCCTCTTAAAAGTAATATGAACTCATTTTAATGCTAAAAGATTATAGGATGCTATTTTCCTGAAGAAAAATCTGATTCATCTCAAAAAAGGCCAGGTCTTCCTATCAGAAGAATCCAATGGGAATACTGATTCTCACACTGGGAATTAAGATGTATTTTATTGAACATGTAAAATGACAACATAATGACAATCCCAGCTTTCTAATTCCCCAGTAGAAAAGAGGCAGATTAAATGTCTCCAGAACTGACTGATTTTTTTAATGTATTTCCCCCCACCTCTGTCTCAGGAGATATGGTTGATTGTTCAGCTTGTCCTGTTGACTGAAAGAAAATCCCCTCTGATTTTCATTCCTGGGGAAAGCTCAGAGGAACAACTACCTGACTGCTAAAGCACTTTGCCAAGTGGCTGGTGTTTAGCTCCCAAACCAGTCACAATCAGCAGCTTCAAATCTCATAAGCATCTCTTGGGTTAGCAGCAGAAAGCAGCACAGTGCAAATTTCAAGAAATTTTAAGAATTCTGGGCAAAAAAGATTTTTCAAAACATCTTTTCCAGCTGATTGAAAACAGTAGATGTAAATAGGAGGTGGTTTATTCCAATCTTTTTGAAAATGCTTTTGGCAGGACATTGTTTAGTTCATGACTCTTTAATGGGCTGACACTAAATTACTTCAATGTTGTTGCATTTAGTGCTGCAACCAGTTCAAAGTTCAGGGTGATGCCAGGCTTGACATTGGTGGCAGGAATAGAGAGAAAGCTCAGAATTTTGCCCCTCTCTCCCCATCCACAGATCTGTGCTCCAATTTCTTGCCTGGTCTGTCCCTGCATTGCTGCTTATCTTAGAACTTAGACCTTTATTCTTCTCTGCAAGAACTGCTCCCTCCACTGATATACAAACCCTGAAACGTGGAGAGAGAGCCAGGACAGTGTTGTGGTGATATGTGAAAACAAAATACAACAAAAGTGCAGACAAAGAATTGCCACCTACATCTTGACTGTAAAGGATTCTCATCCCATGGACTTGAAATGGGAACCTTTGCATTTCCTGATACAAAGGATTAGCAGCATCTAGACCCCTTATGGGACTGCAGCAGGAGCAGCTGTAGATTTTTTGCCTTGGCTGTTTAATTAATATCTCCCTGCCTCTGGTTTATTTGCACAGCAGCAAAGCTTTAAAAGAAGAGTGTTGCAGCTTTAGGATTTAGTGGAGGCTGAAATCCATTTTCTATTCACCCTGACCTTTGGGTACCACATACATTTAGTTATATAAAAATTTTAACCTCCTTCCAATGTAGCTTCATAAAAAGATTTGTACTGCTATTTTGAGATTCCTGGGTTGAGGGGATGCATAGGATATGTCCGTATTTTTTCCTGTCCCTTAATCTGTTAATAAAACACTTGGGCACACTCTGTCAATATTATATTGAGACATTTGGGGACTCACAGCCAGCTGCTTGTTGGCTGGATCAATATCTAAGGCAAATCTGGAGCAAGGCAGACTTTGGAGGGCCAGAAGAGACTCTAATATAGAAAGAACCAAACACAGAGAAATGAGACCACAGAACTGTAGAGCTTTCTTTCAATTAGTCATGTTGAACCACTTAAACATATTTTTTCCTAACTCTACATACTTTAGTTTTTTTCCCTTTCAACAGGACAGTGTAGCCAAATTAAATAGAAATTACCATACTTATTAAATGGCAATTAGGGTTTGTTTGCTGCATTGCATTTCTTCCAAATTAATTTACTATTGCTATATTGGTTAACAGTTAAACCATTTGATATGGTTGAATGTGCACATTAATATAATTTAAAGAGCATAATGATTACCCATTTTATTACTTCTGTATTGTAATGCTGAATTAATTTATGCCAGTTATAGTTGATTATTATGGTTATTAACATCAGTAAGTGCTCTTTAACAATCAGTCGAGATCTAACACTAGCTGCCTTGTTAGAGCTAAATTAAACGCTGGAGACACTCTGCTCACTCTGTAACCCTATCCAGTTTCACTGCAGTTTTCTTCCCTTTACCTAGTAACCTCAGAAGCTGGATTAACTGCAGCAATTATATGCCTCATTAACAATAAACAATACTAGCTGGCTGCTGGTGGCTGTTGTGCCACAGGTGCACGCAGCCATTACAGCTGTCTCAGCAGACAGAGGGGATACAGCAAAACCTCTTCTCTCTGGAGTGTCTAATCTCCAGGAAATAGAAGGTGTTTTAGCCTGCTAATGACAAGGAATGTTGGGACAATGTTGACATGCCCCATAAAGCTGCAGAACAAGGAAAATGAAAAAAAATATGGCTGCAGCCTCTCTATGACCAACTGAAGAACCATGATTTATACTTTATAAAATTTCTATATGAACAAAATGCAATGCTCAGAGTTGATATAAAATATGTGGAAACTATATTTTCAATGTACTTGATTTTTACTTATATCAAATAGCTTCATGTGAATAAATAAATACTTCCAGCTACATAAGATCAATTCCACTGTTGTTTAAATTCAAGTTTATTTTAACTCGAAAATCAAAAATGTTGTCAGAATTTTTAAATCCTCCTGAACCTTGTAAAAGTTTCCTTCATTGCAGGAAGGGGTAGATGTGTTCTGGTCCCTTCTACAAGCATTTGTTTCTTTCATTTTCCTTAGTGAATTCCAAATGAGAAATAAAAATTAAGCCTGAGAAAATGCAGACAAAGGATTTTACTGTAAGATCTTTTCAATAAGGTGCTGCAGTGGAAGGTGTTGCAGAGACAATTGGAGGGCAAAGACAGTTCAGGTGATCCCACAGGCTCCTGACACCTTGGTAAGGCAAACCAAAATCTGCTGTCTGTTCAAGACCCTTGAAGCAAACAATTCCTTTTCAACTGAGAAAAAGTTCAGTGCGTGAAAAAAGAGACTGGATTCTTTACTAATGCAAACTCTAAATAAACTTCTGTAGCTGGAGATGCTGAATAAAGATACAGCACTTGGGGGAACCCTTGCCTTTTTTAAAAAAAGAGACCATTGGAGAAAATATTGTATGTGCTGTGTTTCACAGAGCCTGACCAACTGGAGCTTCATTTGGGGTTTTGTGTGGTTGAAACTTCACACACAATGTTTGCATGTCTGATGGGTGCATTACAAAGATTTTTAAGCAGTCTCTTCTGTACATCTGTATCCCTGGTCTTGCTGTTCACTTTATCTGTGTCTGTATCTTTCTCTGTGTATGTCTGCCCACATTTAAAGAGGTCCACAGACATGTCCCTGCCAGGAGATCCTGATAAAATACAAGATGTCACTAGAGGAAAGTGGGCAAAGGGGCAGTGGCAGAGAAAGCAAATTGTGACCACACTCTAATTTCAGCAGGATCTCACACCGAAATTATAGGCATAGGCACTTTCTGAGCCTGGCTCAGCTAAATAAGCCTGTAAATTCATATCCTTTTTTTTTTTTTTCCCCAGTTGAAGAGGAAAAGCTGCAGATCTTTAGGGCAAGGAGCGAACACTGGTGCAATTTACTAAGGACAAGAATGGTTTCTTTGGTGATATCCTCTTTTCCCAACCTCCCTGTCTAGGATCACATACCCAGAGCACACCCCTGGGATGGCTGGAGAATGAGTCCAAATACTCCTTTCCACTTCAGCCTGAAATCCAATAACTCCATACACCAATGTGTTGCCAGAAAAAAGGAAAAAAATGCACAGAAAGCAGCTGCAGGGAAGCAATCACCATCTCCAAACTAGAGCAAGAGAGTCTAATCTCATCCCAAATAAAAATTGCTTTATGAACTGCTGTCAAACCCCTAAGTAACAGGGGCTACAGTATAATTGGGTTTGACAAGGGGAGCAGCATATGCCAAAATTAATCAGGGTGCTAGGCTATGTAAAAGAGAATGGCCTAGAAGGTACAAAGAAATCTTACACTAATTAGAAGCAAGAATATCAGTTGATCCCTGTATATAGTGTGGAGGCAATTCCTGTGTGGGATAAGAGACCCCCAGAAACCATGTCTAACCTTGCAAGGAGGAAGATGTGAAAGGATTCACTGGTGCTCTTAATAGCAAGGGTGTGCAGGGTACCTGAGCTGTTGGGCAGAAATGCTTCAAAAGCTGGAAATATGGTTTGGTAAGAGACAGTGAAATACAAGTTAAATTCTTACAAGTAAAAATGTAGAGTGAAACACTGAGGCCAACAAAAAGAAAATAGTAAACATACCTATTAAATTCAGTTTGCTGAATTCTTTGAGCCAGAAGTAGGAAATTGGATGACGAGAGAAGAAATCAAGGAGGAGGGGAGAAAAGTTGTATGGAAAATACACTGACACCATGTTTTCATGACAGGATGTGGAGTGGTTTTTATTTAAGGTGATAAAGATGATCGAGGGGAAAACATTTGTGTTTCCTGAATTTTGTTAAGGAGAAGTCATGGAAGGTTTGAGACTTAAAGGTTAGATGTGCCACCTCCTGCCTCTACAAGCACAGAGGAGCCTTTCACTCTGTGTGCAGCCTCCAGACTCAGACCTGTCAGAACTGGCAGGTCTACAGGCAGTAGGTTTTATGAGTCTCATTTTTGGACATATCTTGGACTCTCAGTAGATGTGTACATGTGTGACAAGCCTCCTGTATTGCAGACAAGCCTGGACTGCAAGCTTTGTCCTTGGTGTGCAGGAGAACCCTTCTTTGCTGACACCATGGTCTTTTGTCTGGGATTTTTGAACATCTGGTAGCCCAGGCTGCTAGCCCTCCTGAAATCCAGCAGTCTGCCATCGGAAAGCTGGCAAGTGGGAAACATTTTTCCTATTCTTCTCTGAGAGTCTTTCTCAGAACTCTGTTAAAATACAGCACTCCTTGCTGGCCTCTGAACATCTGCTCTCAGCTGGAGCAGAGGGGGCACTAGACTGCTACTACAGGGCATTTGATTGAGGTATATAATTCCCTTTTGGAGAAAGTGTGCTGGCAGCTGCTGCGTGGTGCCCTCCTGACTTGTGTGTTTATGTGCATCATATTCACAGACTTCTTTATGCTCCAGTATTTGTTAAGGATTCAAAATATGACTTGGACTCATCCCAGACCTGATGATATTACTCTGCAGTGTCCTTCCTCTCAGAAGCTGCCCAGATTGCATTTTTAAGTGTCTAAATACTACTGGGCATCATGTATCTTCCAGTCATTATGTGAACTCTAGATGCTTCAATGAAGAGGAAAATCTTGACAGACTATTGCCACTGTATCTTGTCTTCCTGGCTGATTTTTTTTAATGCAATCTATTCCTTTAATATGTGATGAAAAGATATAACTTGGTGGGTCAGATTATCAGATTCATACTGATATCAGTCCATTGAAACCAGGCTGTTTACCCCTCTTGCGTGTTAACCCTCTCCTCTTGCTTCTTTCCTGTTTTTTCCTTGTTTTACAGCAGCAACTGCAGGCTTCAGCTGAGATGGGCCTCTCAATATATTCAGCATAATAATGCATAAAAAAGACTGCCAGTCTTCCAGAAAGTTTGGATCCATCTTCAGACAGCCTAACTTCCACACAAACACTCATGTCCAATGATTTCAACTGTTTGTTTCTAAGTTTTATTTGTTTTTGTTTAGACCCAGAAAGACCTAGCATCCTCTAATAGTTCTCTGGCAGGGCACAGTATAGAAATAAGTTTCCTACTTTGAGATTTAAGTCCTATGCAGCTTTATATGTGTTCCCGCTTTAATCCAAGGATACTGAAATTTCCACATGAAAATTGGATGATTTTCTTTACTCCTGTGAGGGGCAGTGTTTAATGATGTTTTCCTACCAGCTTGCAGGCTTTCTGCACTTCCAATGTCAACTCACAAAAAAGAAAAAAAATAAAAATAAAAGAGAAGGAGGGCTTTGAGGGGGACTTTGAGCAGAGCCTGCCTGGCTGAAGCTGCACACTCCACATGTCTCACATGCACATTTGGGTCTTCCTGCGCTGCAAGCTCCTGCCTGACAGCTTCCTGCAGCCTTTGGAGACAGCCAGGCAAAGAGAATGAGAGAGACACATATAGAAGTAGTTGTATTTAGTGTGTCAGAAATAAAAGCAGCCCTTGAAACCTCTTTGGGGATGGAGGGGGCTGGGAAGCAAACTCTAGTTTGCAAACAGTGGAAACTTCATCCCTTCCTTTCTCTCTCTCCATCCATGTAGCACCCTTATATTTCAATGCTAAGTGCTTTTTAAATTCCTCCTAGGGTGACTATTTACATATTCTAATGTGAAGTAATGAAGGGAAAGGGATGTTATGCAAAGCAATTGCCTCTTGTCCTCTTCTCCTGAGTGCAAGGGCCAAGCACATTTCCTGCCATCTGTTTAACTCCATCTCCTGATGCTCATAATGAACCTGGCAGTGCTGGACAGATGGAAATCACTGGCAGGCATAGCTGTTTACTTGTAAAGGCAGCCCTAATTTGTTAGACTTGCCAGGCAAGTCCCCAGTGGTCAGATATTTCATAGTGATGGAGGGTTATTAAAAGAGCTCAGGTGAAGAAAGCTCTTCCCAGCATATGTGCCTGAGCTGAGGGCTGAGTTTTGCCACTGTGCCAGAGCAGCAGCAGAGCTCCATGCTGCTATTAGCAGAATTGGGGCCAGGCTCCTGACCTTGTCTGGTCACAGCTCTCACTCAGTGTCACACTGACCTGGGCTTCGTTAGCTCTGCAGCCATCTGCCACAGATCACATTTATCTCAACTTAGGACCTCACTAAAGAGCAAGAGGAGAAATGTGATTAGGCTTTTGTGTGTTGGCTACAAGGCCATTTGCCTGCTGAAAGGCACATGAGCAGCTATTTCAGTGAGGAAGCCTTTTTTAGAAAATAAAAAGATAAGTGAATAAAATGTGGATGTCATGAGAACACTCTAGGGGCTGCTGGTTGGTTTATCTTTCTACATCATTCATATCTTTTCTTCTCCCTTACCACCTTCTCTCTGATATGAAGTTAGAAATGAGAAACTCAGAGAAATAAATATTTTGTGCAACCGAAGTTGTTTCATCAATCACAAAAATGAAATGCAGAAAAAGAGAGAGGATTAGAGAAATGTGAAGCTTGGAGTCATATAATATATGGGACTTAAAGAAGAAATTCTGTTTCTATTACAGGATTACTTTCCTCTTTTTAAATTTTGCCAATTCTTTTACATAAGACCAATATTTGACAGTCTCATCAACTCTGTGGTAGAGTATAAATAAAAAATAAGACAGAAAGATTTCATAAAATAATTTGTTTCCTAGAAATGTCTGACTAATCTCTTATATTTCAGTCAATTGAGCATTTTAAAATAATATTTAAAAATATTTTGTACAAGTTGCACATTTTGTTTAGAAGTGAAGACCAAGTGAATATAGAAATCACTTCAGATTTTTCTGTTTTGAAGTCTGTATTTCACTGTGCAAGATATGTGGATTCATATTTATTCATTCTGCCACATTTGACATTCCCTACATTGAACTGTGGCTTCTTTGCACACAAATTCCTCTTGCTCTTCTGGAATTACCATTTTTTCAAGGGTGGCTTGAAACAGGGAATGTGAGGAAGAAAAAGCTCTATCAGTCACATCTACAAACATGAGTATTGCAAGGAGTGTCTGTCAGCCATGTGGTCATCCCCAGCCTAATCCAGGACCCAGCAAATGCAGTGGGCTGTGTCAGCAGTGGTTGTTTGGATAAATCAACCAGGAAGGAGCTCTGAATCCACATGACAAAATATGACCTTGACAGAATTTTTTTATGTGTTGAAGAGGCAGAATTCATCTCAGCTGTACTATGAATTACTAACTATAGCCATGTCCTTTTCTTCTTTTTCTCTTAGGATGTTGTATTGTTTCTTGCAATATCACAATAAATGGATAATGTCAATATATATTGTCCAAACACAATTCAACTATTTTTTTATTTTTTAGGAAAACTGAGTTAGGCGTGAACAGAAATGAGCGGGATAAATTTAGTTGTGACTGACTCTGAAACAAGTGCCCACACAGGTAAAAATATTATTTATTTATTTATCTTTTTACACAAAGTAAGTCTCCATATTTTATGGCTGTTCTAAGACATTAAAGAAAGCATTAGACCTGAAGGTTATTATTCATCTAATTTTAAATGGTCAAGCATGATAAAATTGTAGTGTAGATGTCATTGGTTGTGATTCTGCTTACAGCTATTTTTTATTAAGTATTTGAGACATTTAGTGGTTTATGTAACAGCAGAAATGGACTCTGGTTCCTTACCTTTACAAGTGAGTTCCCCCATACATCAACTTTAAAACACATACCAATATCCTTGCTAAAATGACAAATGTGCATAATTCCTAGTAAATTTAAGAATCACCTCCCCTTAGCTTCCACTCCATCCACTCCAATTTCTGCATGAATTTTCATGTGTCAGCTTATATTTATATAATAATTTCAGAAAGTAATGAAGATTAAAGAAATATCAGATTTATTTTTTTTTCCTCACTATCTTGGCAAATTAGTTATTCCTTTGGGCAAATACAACAGAACAATAAATTCATGCTTCTTTCCATAGTAAGTGAAAGAGGATTTGAACTTAGCAAAAGATAAGTCAACTGAAAATCACTCTTTCTACTCTGGTAGACACCATTTTGAAAAAGCAAAGCAGTTTTTTACACAGAAATAATTTCTTACATTGTAAGGCATTGATACAATTCTCCTCCATTATGATTTTTTGGGGGAAGAAAAAACCCACAAAAACACTCACAACAAAATAAAATAAAAACCCAGTAACCAATAAACAAAACCAACCAACCATAAAGACCCTAAATTTAAGTTACAGACATTAGACTTTTGGCATGCCAGAAGTAACACATTTGCTTAACATGTGCTCTTTGCCACGCTGCCATTTGTTGGTTCAGGATATAAGATAAGGGAGAAACTTCTTTTTGATACTCAGGCTGCTCTGTCCATGACTGCTGAGCAAGTAAAACTCTGCTATTGATTTTTTTCCCTTTCAGTATAAGGTTCTTCATGGTGCAAGATGACTAAATGACAAGCTTTTCATTAGGAGTTTATCACAGAAATCAGCCCCAGTGCATGCTTTTTGAAGAAATGCCAATCTAACAAAGTTCCATCCACTAGTTATCAATGTAGCCAGGAGGATTTCAAGATACTCTGTATACTGAAAGACAACATGTTTTGGCTAGCATTTAATATATTTTAATCCTTCTGCAAATGTCTTTTTGACATTTGAAATATAGAAATAGAAAACTTTTTATTTTTCTTTGCAACATACTGGATCTGCTAGAAAGTGAAATAGCTTATAGCATTCATGCCTGTTTAATTAGTCATTGTTTTTAAACTGGAAAGTACATGAATTTTATGTTTGCACTAAAATACAAATAACATGTATTTTTAAATAACCATAGGTTTTAATGGTATATAAAGAAAAGATTTCATAGCAGACAATACTCATGTTTCCAAAAGATTAAAAAAAGTTTAGCATTAAGACCACTGGCAATTTCAATGACTGAGTGCCTATAGGACATTGCTGTATTGGTCCTTTGCGTGTTGTCCCAAGGTCAAGAATCTTTCCATGGCAAATATTTAGCTGAGTGTTACAGCAAAAAAAGTACAGCAAAAATAATACAGACAGTTTTGACAAATATGGAAAATATCTCTCACATTCTTAAAGAAAAAAACAGTAGAAAAATATGGCCACTGCTGAGTGTTTTCCCAGAGGTGAAACATTTCTGAATGTGGAATAATTGTCTTGCATTTTTTCACATACAATATGCAGTGAGAGATACTTAAACAGAAACAGATTTTGTCATTAATAATGGCTACAAATAAGGGGTTTTCCTCTTTCTTGCATTTCATTAGTTACTTCTCCTCTAAAAACAGTGTCACTGGGGCAAGGACCTGGTTTTAAGCTTCAGGTTAGCTCTGTGTCACTAATGAATACTTTGAAAACATTACTAAAGACTGAGTTGTCAAAAAGAAATGGCCTGTCATTCAAAGTAAAGCACATTATGAATTACATTAATTTTCTTGCAGCCTGGTCAGATTTATATTTACATCTCTGTGTGTCAATTTCTCTTTAAAAACAGACCCTTCATTTCCAATTCAGATTTTGAAACAGCTCTGCTGAATTTCAGGTATGATCACTATATACATGTATATATATAAACAAATTTAAAAAAAATATTCAGGACATTGAGTTAATAAGAGGAAAACAGGAAGGTGGCTCTCTTTGTGAGATGATGATGGTTTGCACAGTATATATAAATCACTTCTCATGTGACTCAGCAGAGCTTTTCTGGAGTAGCACAGCCTGCTAGTTTTGGCTGGGGCAGAGTTAATTTTCTTCCCAGTAGCTGGTATGGGGCTGTGTTTTGGATTTGTGCTGGAAGCAGTGCTGATGATTCAGGGATGTTGTGGTTCCTGCTGAGCTGCAGAGTGAACTGCAGCACTCCTGAGTGACACTGAGCTCTGCCTCTCACTGCACCCCCAGCGAGGAGAGTGGGGTGCACAAGGGACTGGGAGGGGACACAGCTGGGACATACCAAAGGGGTGTCCCACACACTATGGCTTCAGGATCACTGTGTAAAGCTGAGGGAGGAAGGAGGAAGCCCTGTGTGTGTGTGTGGGGGGGGTGTGCTCAGAATTTTGGCGCTTGCCATCCCAAGTCACCATTACATGTGATGGAGCCCTGCTGTCCTGGGGCTGGCTGAACAGCTGCCTGCCCATGGGAAGTGGTGAATGAATTCCTTGTTCTGCTTTCTTGTGTACACAGTTTTTGCTTTACTTGTTAAACTGTCTGTGCCTCAAACCAAGAGTTTTCTCACTTTTGCATTTCCAATTCTCTGCCTATCCCACCAGGGAGAAGGCAGGGAGTGGCTGTGTGGGGCTGGGATTAAACCACATACTCTGTGAAACTGGTCATTATTAAAAAGCAAATTTTCAAGATATGTGAGAGAAATCAATAAATAAGGAAAGGTGTCTATGAAATAAAATATCTTAATAACCCATTCATTTACAAATTTGTGGCAATATTCAATTGTTTTTGGTATTCCCAGAAAATACAGTGGTCCAGAAAAGAAAAGGACAGTACATTAAATGTGGAGAAACTGTATTCATAACCCAAGAGCTCATAGTCTATTTCATGCTTTTGGTGATGAACCTGAGGGTGCACAATGTCACTTAGAGTACTATGTAAGTGCTTCAGCGTAATGTAGTTTTATTCAAACTTCTATTGCTTGAGCATTCACTTAATACAGACAACAATAATGTGTACCGTTTAAAAATATATTGTTTGACAATATCTCCATAAATTGTCTCTTTTTCTAAAGAGCAAAAGAAATGCCTAAAAATTGTTATTAAATTTAAAACTTCTAAATATTTATTTGTTAACCCACTCACTCAAGACAATACCTTTCTTTCCAAAAATAGCAAGAACATTTAAAATAATTCCTATGTGTATGTTCTCATTTTTTCATGACTTGTCGTTTGTGTTAACATCCCCATAACATTTGTCATGTAGCATGGAAAGTGATAGGACAATTTCCAGACTTTAGTATTAACTGACCAAGGAGGAAGCCAATATTTAAGCATCTTTCATATTCTTGTCCATGCTTTTGTTCTCTGTAGGGATTTGAACAATAGAATAGAGCTGGATGTCCAACCTATTACAGCTTCCTCATTTCACTAAATATTGTTTTCCTAAGTATTACAAAGGTCAATCAACTGTTCTGTAGGAACTTCTTCACTCCCAGGTATGCTGAAGAGGAAGGCAATAACTCTAAATTTAACCTGAAAACTAGGATTAAAAAAAATGTATATATATCTGTGTGTAGATATAGATATAGATATAGATATAGATATATGTACACACACACATATATATATATGTAAATATATATGTGAGAGAAAAGTACTGTAAGTGCTTCTTGGGTAAATCCAGGTGGCCAGTCATATCTCAGAGCACATTGACACCTCCCTCTGACTGCAGTCTGAGTACCTTTTGCTGATACTGGTCTCTTGCCTACCTGGAGATACATACCAGATCTTACCTTACAGATTCCTTTCCCTTAAATAGAATTTAAAGAAAGCAGTCTTAGTTCACATACAGTACAGCTGGCCTTGAGTACAGCACAGTATCAACTCATGAGATAGGCTCAGGATTTAACTCCTGGATCAGAAGGAAAAAAGCTATTCCATACTTGTAGGTGTTTTTAATGTGTTCTTGTTGTCACCTTTGTTCTTGTTGTCACCTTTGCCTGGCTAAGGAAGTCCACAAGTCTCTCAGTGTGCACATAATATGATCCAAGGTCAAGTTTCCAGCTCTGATTTTGGTATTTATTCTTTATTTTCCAGTCACATCTCCCAGTGACATACTTGGTAGGGCTGTTTTCCAATACAATGCCATCACTGCTTTAATGAATTATGATAAATTGATGTAATAGTGGCAAGCAGGCTTAAGCAAGTAATTCCTTAAAGAAGGAGGCTCATCTTAGACTGATTTCTTAAAATGCTGCCTCATTACTCAACCCTGGGGCTACCTGTAGCGCAATCCCAAGAGCTCCTAAGGTGAATAATGGAAAGATTCTTTGCAAGTAGGACTTATCAGGATCTGCTAAATTTAGGCAACTCTTATAAATTTAGTACAGCTCTAGGGTTGAATTAATCTCAAACAATTTTATTTGTCAAAAATACAGGACTCTAGTGTTGTTCCACAGTCAATGGAAAAAATTTCTTCCCAGAAGATATTTCATCCTTTTAGACTTTAGACTTCATCCTTTCATCATTTTAGACTTGTATCTATAGAGGTATGATTCAGGTTTTGGAGATGTTTGTACCTCTATGGTGACTGTACCACAGGCTGAACATTTTAATCACTATGGTTAGGGTATGCCTAAATTCCTTAATTAGAGCACCCTAAACACCTACAAAAAACTATTATCTGCCAGTTTCAAGGCAACTAATTCACTTTCCCCTAATTTAAGATATATACTTTGTTTAGTTGGGTTTTTTTTAATATTTCACCAAGTAATTATTCAGAGGCCAAAACCAAGTGCAGGCAGTTGTCCTGACTTGGTGAAATTGATGGAGAGTTTGAAGAGAAGCTTCAATTAGCCTTGGGAAAAGCTGCTTAAAAGACAGAGAAATTTAAATTTGTTTGAACATAGCAATACCCAAGACAAAATATCCTGAGAAATGTAACTATGGAATGAGCCTTTTGAGGTCTTGCATGGCAGTCAGGGGAACTGGTTCAGACCTACAGGGTTCAAAACAGTCACAAAAGCTCAGTTTTTCTCAAGAATAAAAAAAATCCAATATTCAGGGATAAAGTGAATATTATAACATTGATTATCTGCATCATAAAATGGAAAGTGTATTGTAATTTCCTTCGGCAGCATGCTTAGCATAGGAGGAGTAATCTCAAAGGAACAGTGTTCTGTCTGACCATATGCATGAATAGATGGCTGTCAAGTTTATACTGCATTGTCTTCAGGCTGGCATCATGCCAGCCCTCAGGCAGGCAGAAGGAAGATATATGTGGAAAGAGGTAGTCAAATTGCTTCCCTATGGCTGCTTTATAAACATACATATGTTAAACACATTTATTAGGGCAATCAGCAGCAGCAAGTGCAAGGGCCCTTCTTCTCCCTCATGAGGGATAGTTGTTGCTTACATAGGAGTGAGAAGCTGGAAGCTGGCCCAGAAATCTGGAAAGCATATTATGCTGGATTCCCCATGGAGGATCACTTTGCTGCCAACATATCTTGCTCTGGGGTTTCGACACGCCATCAATCTGGAACCTGGCAGCCACCATTCCCCAGCTCACCTCGGCTCATGCAGCGAGCAGACACAGTGCAACTATTTGTCTCAGATTGCAGCCCAGCTACTCATGGAAGGGAAGGAGGAGGATGGGAAACAAAACCCCTCTGGTGGAGCTGTGGTCAGGGCTGTGCAGCTGCAGCAGTCGCCTCTTACAGCAGCAGGGCCATTTGTGTGACACACTCGCCGCTCTTTGTGGGACCACAAACCACGGCAAGTGTTGCTGTTTGCACTGAGATGGGGCCCTGAGCAAGGAGGAAGAGGAGGAGGAGGAGAAGGAGGAGAAGAGCCTGACTGGCGCTTTCAGACAAAGTGCTGTCAATTACTTTTCAGCGTAAGCTGTGCTAATGGATTTAAGACTCCAGAGAATTTTAAAAATCTCAATTAAATCTCAAATAACTTCCACTTATGAATGCAGCTGTTGTTCAGAGACCATTGTACTCCTTGTGGGAAGGAAGTTACTGATCTCTTATCCTGGAGACCTTGACAAATGTGAAGGGAATATCAGAGATCCCCATTACATCGGCCAGGGACGCTGGATGGAGTCAGCACATTCCCAGCATGGCCAGCCCTGCCCAAACTCACATTTTGGGGGGGCTCTTACAGACCTAGATGGAGGTCAGATTGCCTGTTTTGCCCTTGCTCCCCTCCTCCTTGCTCTATTTCCATGACATATTCCCAGGGGCATGAAAAAGAGCCTGAGGTAATCAAGAGAGCTAAAATTCTAAGTCTAAGAGCCAGCAGAATCAAATTCTTGATTTTCCTTCTCTTCCACAGCAGCAGCTGATTATGCTCCTCATTTCAGTTGTGTTTACAACTTCTGTTTGACCCTCCTGAGACTAAAGCCCCTGGCAGTATAATTAGTTCAGTGAAGAACTGCTATCCAGTCATTAGTACAGTTGCAAATACTTGTTTTAGCTTTAGTCCCAGCCACTCAAATTAATGCATTAACATGCACTGAAATTTTTCTCTAGCTCAAGGCAAGTCATTACAGTTGCCGTCTGCTTGCAATAAACCTGTTCTGTCTCTCACTTCATAGCAAATGTAGACTTTGAAAATTATGCACAGAAATAGGCACTGGCTGTGCAATGCAGTTATGAGAAATACCAAAGTTTGTAGTTTCAATTAATCTAAAACAAAGAGTGGGAAGTGGTGTAAGTGGTGTATTGGATGGCAAGTGCACCTAAGCAACACCAAGTTACTTTTATATCTTTGTAGCTTACTTAGATTTTCTCACTTTTAGTTTCACACTACAAATTGGAGTTGAAGCTGGAGGCAAACCTGTGCTGGAGGCTTAAGGCAAGGCAGTACACAGGCAGAGCTCAGTCCTCTGCCCATTCTTTGAGACAGATGGGTGGAAGGTAGCTTCAGTTTGAAGCCCATCCAGTTGCATTAATTCATGCTGTGATTGAGCTAATTAGTTCTACTGAAATCTTGAATCTGACAGTGCCCAGCTGGGGAAGCATGGCCTGAGAAAGGTGGATCCAGCTCAACCCCCAAAGCTCTATGGTAATTCAAATGATTTTTTTTTTTCCTATAAAATGCAAGCCTGGGAATCAGATCTGTAGTGGGGCACATTGATTTAAATCTGGTGTCTGCTGCAATAAACAGACTGCTCCCAGAGAGTAATCTGGCCTTATCTTTTCCTCTTTCCAAAAGAGAAAAAGTTAAATGAAAACAATAAATTCCTGACGTTTGACTGACTAAAGATATAAAAAGTGGGGGGGAGGGCTCCCAATTTTGTTACTAGATATCAGCAGTGAATTACCTAATTTTGATATATGTGTGGTCTGTAGCCATAGGCCATGTCTGACATTCTAAAATGGTCTCATTTTAAAACATATGCTCTGGACAGGAATCATCTCATGTAACATATGGCTTACAAGAACACAGGAAAATAGTGAGTTTGCAAGGGAATTCTCTGTTAAAATCAGGAACTGCCTTTACTTCCCACACTGCCTTTGGTGTTTTATTGAAGAGAACTCATTTGTTCTCTTCAATAGTTTAGGCTAAAACCAGTATACAGCACACAAAAAATAAAGTTCTCTTCACTCTATCAGTTGCCAGCATATCTAGATACTTCTTGTGCCCATTGTGACTTACAAATATGTGAAGGAAATTTAATTTTGGAAATACAGAATCATGCAGATCATTTAAGTCCCTTGGTTTCTATCTTTTTCTCTGCCTAAATATACACATGTACATCTAGGCAACTTATGGGTAACAGAAGTAGCAAAAGAGAACTTTAAGTAAAAATTAAGTTTGCTTCCTACATCTGGGATTCATGTCTGAATGCTTTTTTACCCCAATTGAAAAGTATCATGTTTTGGTTCTAGGAGGTGTGTAGTTTGGATTATCGATCTTTTTTTTTTTTTTTTTTTTTTAAGAAATAGGCATTATTTATTTTAAAAGTCTAAAGAATAAGAAGATGTAAGGAAGACTTTAGAAAGTAGCTCTGGCTGTATTTGGAAGCTTTAAAAAGGTCAGTCTTTGGATTTGAGAATTTTGAATTAGAAATTAAAGATTTATAATGGAACTGGGTGACATCAGTGCAAGTCTTACAGTAGTGATTATTCTTAATTTATTTCTTGTTCAGAACAAAATTAGTTTCTTGCAATGAGATCTGTGGGAATTTCAAAATTCAATTTCAGTTAAGCTCCTACCAGATGAAAACTATAAAATTTGAAGTTCAAAACTACAGGATAAAAATGCTTCTGTAGAGGCTGAACTTTGTCTTGAAATTAGTATGTGAGGTGAGCCAAGAAAATTTTACGTTTTGTATGTACCTAATAATATGCACGAGTAATGAGTCTTTGGTTAAAGATAAATTTTATTTCCCCATGCAATTCCAAGGTAAAATTCACCCTTCTAAAAGAAACAGATGCTTGAAAAGAGGAAAATGCCCTTGAAATGTACAGAAGACACATCTTACCTCAGAGTAGAGAATCCTTTTCCCCTTGAAACAAAGCTAGGAATGAAGGAATAGTAAAGGTAAAAGCCCAGGACCTTCATTGATGTAATTTCTTGTAATTTCATGAACTTTATGTCATCTATGTTAATTTACAGTAAGAAATGCTGTTTTATGTGATATTTTAAATAATAGCCATGACACTGAACTTTAGAAGAGTCCATGGGTTCTTTTGGTCCTTAAAATAGTTTGCCCTTAAACCTCAACATCATTTTATGTCAGAAAGACTTATAAAAAGCCTATTATTCACCTTTGGTGTAGAAATTTTGTGTCTATTTTTTAAAGGAATCTTGAAATAGAAGCCTAATTATAACTGACAATGTTGGCATGTTCTATTTTACAGCTTATAAAAACTCCTGAAGATAGTGTTAATAAGAAGCAGCTGTAGAGTTGGTTTCTTTTTCATACATTTTTCAGGCCATCAGAAACCTACTTTTCAATTTTTTTTTATATATAGCATTCACAGATTTGACAGAGTTGTTTTTGAAAATTGTTCCCCAAGCATTTTTTTAGAAATTTGAGGCTCTGAATGGGAGGCACATCCAGACACTAAATAAGCATCCAGGTCGTCCAGGCTGGCATCACGTAAGCATGCAGTGATGTACCACTGAGAAGTGTGTATAACTTACCAACCTATCTGCCATTTTCAAATTTCTCCCCAGACCTGTGTATCTTATTTTGGAGATTCTTTTTGAGATGTGTTTATTTTCTATGTACATTTTTAGTTTTTCTTTTCACAGAACTATCACAGAAAAAGCAATATTTTTTTTTAGTATCTTTCCTATACAGACATCAAAAAGCTCCCTCTGTCTCAGCATCTGCCTCATTGCTGGTGACCAGCTCACTTTCTTCTTTGTCCCTTAGATGAAAGAAGAGTGGCTCCCTCCAAGCTCCAGGGAGGCCTCCTTACCTCTGTGACTTCAACTTTACATTACAAATAAGCTCAAAAACCTTCCACTGCCAAAAATCTTTCTGTCCCTCTTTCCTCCCTTACTGTTCCTTTCTTCATCTCTTCCTGCCAGAGGAAATTCACAGTAACCCAATTCCTGTTCTTTCTATATTCCACTGCATCATTTTTTCCCAAACTGACCAAGTTTTCATATCCAAACCACACAACTGATGCTAAATTCAGACTTTTGTTTAGACTTTGGTGTCTTTGACACAAGTTCTTCTTCCAAAAGCCGTGTTGGATAGTAATATCCTTAATGTCAATCTCCCCAGTGTCCCCATCTATGATTCAAATGGTTCTCACTATGTGAACCTTGAATGCTTTACTTCCTCCCTTCACCTTTCACTACAAACTGCTGCACAGGGCTCTGCTTCTGGACTCCTTTGCATGCTTCACACCTCCTTGCATGATTTCATACCTAAATTCAATTTCCATCTCTGCTGACGATCTGTAGAGACACGTCTCTGGTTTGGACTGCTCCTCTCAGGGCAGTCTCAGACTGTCTCTGATGCCTCCTCACAGCTCTTTAGCTGTGAACTCAGGCACAGCAGAGCTAAAAAATGTGCTACGCCAAGCCCTCACTTGGACTAACTTCTGCTGGATTATGCTAAACAGGAGTGAGCCATCCTGCAAGTCGCTGCAGTCTGGGAAAATTCTCCAGTAGGTTTTCCACTAGATCCTTTTACCAGGGTATGCTTAATTCTCAAAGATGTGTTTCTAAATAACTTCTCAAAGATTCAGCATTTCATATACTTTCATTTCCACCCAGACTCTCACTCTTTCCCTTCTCAGTTACCTCAGTGTTTTCCCTCAGACAATCACACTCAGGCTATCCTGAATACCAATCCAGGATGACTTTGCAAAGATGATTTTCCTGGTGTGCTGCTTTGTTTCCATCCCCCCATTTTGATTTTTACATCTACCAGACTCCCAGCCTGTTTTGTATCAGGCATGAGCCATTTGTCCTCAAGTCCTCATAAAACACCAGTATCCTAAAAATATTTTTCAAGCTTTAACCACAAAAGACATTGTTCTGGCTTTGCTGCTTTGTTCGATTTTTTTTTTAAACTTCTTCCAAATCATCTGTCCCATCTTATTGTATTTGCAGTTTGAGTGTAATGGTCTCAAGATTAAATAGAGGCAGGCATCACTGAGGTCACAAGCTGACATATTTTTTATGTTGTGGATGCATTTTGCCTAAGCACTCCTTCTGAATCACCCATATCTCACAGAAGGAGACAGAAATAAAGCACCCATGTCGACTGGAGCAGTTTACATGTGTTTAGTTCCAAAGCAGGAACACCAAATTTCCTTTGAGGATAGGTTTAAACAACCAGATACAAATATGTCAGCATACATTCAAACAGCATAAACATTATAGTCATAAGCAATTACAGTTGATTATTTAACATATGAGAACACTTCCTTTCAAATTACCTAGAAAGGGAAGTGCCTGTACAGTTCAGTTTCAATTCAATTCAGTTTCCTTTATTTTACCATAGACACAGGGATTCTGGCAAGTCTTGAACCTGAATTTCCTGACTTAGCTAAATGTCTACAATTAGGTGAACATCTTGGATCTTACAGATTTCTGTGGAACTGGTACCAAACATTATTTTTCACTGCTTTTTGTGAAACAAATAAAATATTTTTTAAACAACTGAGTATTCAGAACTGCTTCCTTTTTTCCATAGAGAAAAGTCCCTGAATACAAGACTCTCAGTAATGTGTTGCCTGAGTTTTGATCAAATGTGGTTCAGTGTCTACCTGGTGATGCTTTTCCATAATATTTATGTTCACATTGGGTTTGTGAATATCTGTCTCTGTACAGCATTTCCTCTCTCTTTCTCTCTTTTTATAAAACCACAATACTACTTTTTTTACCTAGAATTTTTGGCTTCAGCTAAAGTGAAATTTATATGGTAGTCTAAATCATTCAGCATACAATTAACACAATCATTTATTATTGTGAGTTTGGATCAAAAAAACTTGGAAAATAGCTTTTCTTTCTTAATGGATAAAAGTCTCCTGATATATATATATATATGTGTATATTTAGGAGTCTCCTGGTCTTGATAATTCATGTAACTTCAGGTATCAAATATTCAAACATTAGGAGATCACCTGAAAAAGATATGAAACTTAATTATTTTCTCTTCATCCCAAAGCCTGTTTTTATTTCTGTTTTTCCTAACGCACACGCTTGTATATGTGTACTTTAAATGTTGTTTTGGAAAATGCAAGTTGTAGGCTACATCTTTTAATTTTCCACAGTATTTATGCTGCTAGACTAGAGATAAGGGAATTAAAAAGATACATAACCAATCTTTTTCAGAAGGAAAGACATTTTTTTCTGCATGTATATGTCCTTTCTGGTTTAGTTGCATGTCTGCATTTCCAGTCTGGAAGTGCTGAATTACCCCAAGAGAAGACAGCTTGCTTTGCAGTCATGACTAAAAGTGCTGAATTATCCCTGGAGAAAAAAGCTCACTTTTGTCAGGATTCCAGTCCAATTTTGCAAACACGAAAGGAGATAATCACTCAAATGTGCATGTGTTCTTACTGGAACAGTGTCCATACTCTGAACCTTTTGAGGTTTGCCCATCTGTATTACTGGCCTGATTAGTTAAAATTGCACATAGCAGTTTGAGAAAGCATTTTTATGTCCTCTGGCTAGGAGTACCTCAGTTAGCACACACTCATATGACTAAATACTGAAGTTGCATGATTGCTAACCTTAGTGATTTTTTTTTAGGCATTCAGCTCTTCCAGTAAACACTGCTTTTTTTTTCCTTTCTTTATTTTTTTTTCCTAATGGTTCTCTGCCTCATATGGCCATGAATGCAAAACCAACCCTGTTGTTATTATAGGGAATGTGTTTTCCAAATATTATAAATCTCTTAAATTCTGTTTCTGCACTCTACTTTCCTAATAATTAGTCATGCTTACAGTTCAGAAAAGGCCAGTTCAGTCAGTCAGCCAGTAAGACTACAACACTAAGTTTCCTGGCAATGGGAGACTAAAGGGTAAATTACTATTAGAGTGAAATTTAGAGCTGCACACAAGACCCATCATAAGACTAAAATACCTACAGTTTTAAAACCATAAGAAATTAAATAAAGAGTGTTTGTTAGGATATCGTTTTGGGGTCTTTATTCTGGTAGCAATTTTCATTTGAAACCAGTTTTCATTATTCAGGGCAGGGATTAGTATAATTTTATTACTTTGGATTGTTACTCAGAGTGTTAATTTACCTATTAACACAGCAGCAGAAGAAAGTTATTCATGACCTGGTCAAGGGAACATAAACATCTTCAAAGTTTGTGACTCGCAGAACTGGGAGAGCAGCTATGGAAATTATTAATCCTTTTTTGATTTACAATAATCCCTAAGGGTGGACATTCACCTAATAAGGTTGAGTTTCTGCCCTGATGGCAGGCATTGTGTTATTCTTATGCATTTTTAGGTATAGGAATCAAGATCTAAGAAGGCCTTCCTTTGAATAATATTTCCTTTGAATAATATTTCCTTTGAGAATTTTTTTAAGTGGAAAATTATTTTGGCCTTATCTTCTGGAAGTAGAATATCCCATATGTTAATTACTCCTTTCCAAACATTTGGGCCTGCCAAATCATTGCCAACCCCAACGATGTGTCTTAGAACTCTAACACATCCACCCAGAACTGCTGCTTTTATTTTTCAGTCTTGTATGTGGTTCAGATGAAGAGGTTGCCTTGGTTTTGTTTCTGACCAGGAAGTCACAGTATGAAATCCAACCTAAATTCTGATATGAAGGACTAATTGGACATCTTATTTCTTTCATGGGGCTATATGAAGTGTTGTAAAATCTATGCCACGTACTTAACCAGTCATTTAATGTGGCAGCACCTAAAGGTTTCTGTAGTGCCACATCCTGTGACATACTTGGGTTTTGCCAAAATATGTAAGAATATTTTGGTTTTGTATGTTTGGGATTATTTGTTGGCATAAGACCATTCACAGGTCACTCTTTGGGTGACTACACAGATATAACAGCAGCAGATCAAATTCACAAAAGGTTTACTCTTCTGTTTAGCTTTAGCTTCCAAACAGTTTCAGAGCTGTCTTTGCCAGTAGGAAAAATGTGTCTAAAATTATTTTACCAAAAAATATTTATATTTTTCTCTGGCAATGGAAAGACTTGGTATTTCCAGCACAGAGAAAATAATAATAACAACCTGTGGAGCTGACCGATGGTGCTCACCAACACAAAGGAGCTGTAGCCATTCTCAGTTACAGGGAGAGTGAAAATCTAAGTTTTCCAGTCTCACCAAAACCACTCTTACAAAGTTTTAAGTCCAGGTTTAGCAATCATACTTGTCTTCATTTAAAAACCTCCCACAGTAATTCCGTGCTCTACATTACCAATGAATTGTGTTATTTTTCTTCTCTTGCACAAATACTTCATCAATGGAAAGTTGAAGTATATTTACTGATTTACATTGATGAGCTGTGGAAGATAAGTAAGCATTCCTATACTTTTCAAGACTGACACATATTTAAAAAAATTATTGTTTTGAATTACATTTTTATTCTGCAACTTTTTCCCCAGAGCCAGTGATTTGCATAATTTTGTCTCTTGTTAAATTGGGGTTTTTTAAGGCTGGGGCAGAGGGGAGTGATAGTCCATGTTTCCAGAAGGGCTAGTGTTTACATTGGCACTTTTTGTCTTAAAATAAAATTAAATTATATGCACTTACTTTATTCAAAATTATTTAAAGTTAATTTAAAACTTGAGAGTGAGTACTTTTTACTATTTATTTTTTCTAAATAAAAATGACAATACTGAAACAGCTGAAAACTAAGAATAAGTTCCAGTAAAATCCTAAAATAAGTTTGAATACAGACTGGTTAAAATAAATATGAATTATATTTCATTACTCTTTTTGGTTAGGTTTTTTCAGCCTTAGAAATAAATTTACTTTATATTCACAAACAATTTATACTTGCGTGATGTCTAAAACATAATAGATTCTTGTTTAAAAAGGCGAGGAGTATCATGAAACTACACAGTTCCAAGAAATGATTGCTTAAGAGAAACACTATAAACTCATGACAAAACCAGAAGAGTTAGCAGTAATACATACGAGTTCGCTTAATAAATCACCTAAGCACCTCATTGCTTAAACCAACAGAAAACTTCTGTCTTTTCCTTGCACATAACTCAGAAGGCTTAGAATAAATTAGAACTGATTTTATACACAACATATCATTCAACACTGAAAGGCAGCAACCATGGTTTCCATATAGAGAGTCAGAAAATGTTCAGATGAGGAGGTTTTTGACATTTTTTCAAAGAAATGAAAAGAAAAAAACTATTCTTTTACAGTTGTAAAATTTTCAGTGGAAGACCAAAGTCATCATTTGGCTTTCAGTATTTAAACAGCAAGTTTCTCAAACAGTAGATGTTTATGCAAAAAACCTTTTTCAGTTCAAGAAGAGCATTAACTTCTAGGGTAACTGTTAAAGAAGATAAGAATGTACCAAATCCTTGCTCTCAAGCCAGCTTTGAGCTATATGTGGGCACAGTTTCTATTCCATAGTGAAGGAGTCTTATATTTTTTAATGTATGCAAATGATATTGGGAGACGGTATAATATTTGGCAACTTTCCCATGGACACAGAAACAACAGAGACAGAGGCTTTCAAGATAATTTTCAGTATAAAACAGTAAAATCAAGCCAGTCTGCTGATTTATGCTTATTTTTACTGCAGCAATAAACTTTTACAACTTGTTCCTGTTGAGGAATTGAGCAGTGTGTGGCTTATTGCAAAAAGTGTGTGCTGTCTTGCAAAAAGTGATGAAGACAACAAAGCTTTTTTTCTGAGACACAACTGATGGCAGTGATGCACATACAGCAAATGTGACACTGGTAATGCTGCAAAGGTGGACACTAAAGCATAACCTGGTCAGCTAGAGCTGTTCCATTTTTTAACATATCAGAAGTCACAGTCTCCAGAAGAATAAGCCAAGGAGCATGTGAACATTACTTTTTAGTGATTTTTTCTATCTATTTTAGTAAATACTTTGAGCAGCTACAATAATTGAAAGTACTACAAAAAAGTTTAAACCCTGTTTCAGCTCAAGTTCTGTGATTGCTTTAACACACCTCTCAGAGGAAGAACTCGAGGCCCATAAAGCCTTGGTTGCTCAGTGCGCAAATAGAAAATTAGGGGTCTGGAGGAAACAGGACGGAGTGGCCAGGATGGGTGCCCCCAATGCCTGTGGCCAGCGCAGCTGCTCCGCTGGTCAGCCTGGGGACAGGGGACACAGCTGGGGGCACAGCTGGGCTGGCCCAGGGGATGCACAGCCACCTCTGCTCCCCAGCTGTGCGGGGCCTGACGCCGAAAACCCCACCCGCTGCCCACATTTCTTTATTCTGACAGTTTGAGGGGTGCGGAGAAATAATAAAATACAAACCGAGAGCGGGTCAGGTGTCCTTTTTAGGTGCAAGCCGCAGCTGGGACAGGGGGCGGGGGAGGTGTGCGAGTGAAATGAGCGCATAAGTGAAAACACATATGGAAAAAGAATTGTTGATGCTTCCCTGAATCCTCGATTAAACGCCAGGGACTGCTTCCCCATCTGCCTGCTGGAGCCCGGCTCGGGACAGGGCGGGCTCAGCCCCGGGCGGGCTCGGCCCCGCGTCCCCCCGCGGGGCCCTGTGGCTGTTCCGGGTGCGGCCGCGCGGGGTCGCTCTCGAGCCGCCGCTCCCGGCCCGGCATCCCCGGCCTGGCACCGACGGCCTGAGGGAGCAGCGCGGCCTTGCCGGCCCTCAGAGCTGCGAACACAACCGATCCCACAAACATTGATAAATCCCGCTGCAAACACAACCGATCCCACAAACATTGATAAATCCCGCTGCAAACACAACCGATCCCATAAACATTTATAAATCCCGCTTGTTTGGCAGCATCTGGTGGCGTTCATGCGTTCTGCTGCAGACAGTAAAGCAGAGCACCGGGCTGGCAGTGTGCTGCCAGAAATGCATGTCTAAACTTTGTGTTTAAAATTAACAACAACGTAGAGGGGAAAAAAACCCCAAAAACCCCAAAACTAAGATTTATTATGATGGCTTGGTGGAAAAGAAGTCAAATTTGCCACACACTTGAACATTTGGCCAGCACAACAATCCAGTGTACATGACCCTACTTCTTTATTAAAGCTGAAATATTGGCCAAATTTTGTATTCCTCAGGTGTCTTAACTATATTAACCCTTAACTACATTAATCCCCCTGTGGATATGATCATATACAAGACTTATTTAACATAAAGCTCTTAGCTCTTCATAAAACTCTTCTCAGTTTATCAAAACAATAAGAGCCAGCCAGTTGAAGATGATAAATTGTCCAAGTCAGTATTCTCTAGGAAATATCTCCAAACACTGAAGCAGCTCTACTTTTCCCAGAGGGATATTTAGCCTGGATATGTTAACCTGCTCCTCATCTAAACATACAGTTCATTGCCAAGGAATCCCAACATTTCCAGCATATCAGCAACAAAACTTACAAAATCACTGCTCTTGCTTGTATTGATTGTATTATGTTATTGGACCCTTCTAATTTTTTGGTTGAATGAAGATCATGCATCTTCAAGCAGTTTCATGGAACTGGCACATGTCCCCATCCAGAGCCATTTATGCCATTAATGCCACTCATGGCAGACCTTCTAGAGCCAGGGGATGTATCTGGGGTCCTTCTGTGTAGATCAGCCAGGGAAGCTGCAGCCTCTGTCCCTGATACAGCTGCTGTGACTTTGTCAGTATTTTCTAAGAGCCTAAGTCAAGCCAAGCGGTAATGCTGGAAAAAAATTAAATTAGACAAATAGAGACCTCCTGTCCACAGCAACATTCTCCATGAAAATCCAATATAAGAAGTAGTTCTTATTCTGAAGACTAGGGTACCTCCTGCTCTGATAAATAAGACTGAGATCATTGCTGATGTTTAGGAAAAGGGTCTCCAGTATAATATGTAGTATGTTTATAGCAGTCAATCATAAGATTTCACCAAGATAAAGGGTTTATAAGTAGTGTCCTTGTATCTTAAATGTAAAAGTTTTTCAAGAATACATTCCCACTGGAAATAGTTTCTTTGTCTAATACAATAAATAAAGAGTTGATTCTCCTATGGCATGAGAAATGCTCATGCTTTCATAGAAACTTTTCTGAGAGGGCTTTTAGTACAAAAAATTAAATATTCATTATTACTAACCAGACACTTTGGCTCAGTTTTGTCTCTGCTGCTGATTCCAGACCTCTCCATGTTTATTAAGTTTAATGTATTCAATATTTAAGTCACATCTGAGTCTTCTTATTTCTCTTTATGATAATATCCCTTCATTTCCATTCCATACTCATATTGCTTTATGAGATCCACTCATCACTTTGGATAATTTCATTTCAAATCATTTACAAATGTATTTTAAAAATTTTGCATTTTAGTATCCTGTTGAGGTTCTCCTTTTTTTTTTATTTAATTTTAATTTTTTTTTTAACATCTACGCTTTACATCCCATAAACTTTCTTTAGGGCAATAAAGTACTCTTTTTTATTTAGTGTCTGTGTGATAAACAAAGCATTATTAAACTTCAGACTAATCCAAATTGAAAAATTAGAATTAGCAGATCTAGTATTCATATATCATTTAGTAGAACCACTCCTTTCCCACACTTTCAAATCATTGAATCTCAGTCTATTTTTCTCAAGAGATTAGCAAACATTAGCAAATCACAATGAACTTCACTTCATTTTTGAATTTATAAGGAAACCTGAAACGAGAGGAACTGTGAGAGGTTTGTTGTTTTCCTGTGAATGCTTTACTCAGCTGTATTGGGTAAAAAGCTGATGAGTAAGGTCTAAAAATGCCATATGGTGACTGAGAGCCATGCCAAGGTTTCTGACAAGGTAACCTCTGCTGCATGGTGGCCCCTGAAGCTCTGCCTTCACACGTTCTGTACAGCACAGATGTGCCATGGGTCCTGTGCAGGCCTTCACTCATCTCCTCTCTCCACCTTCTCCTGGCATTTTACAGCAGGCTTCAAGTCATGATCTGAGGACACCAAAATACCTAACCACAAAGCTGAAAGCATTTGAGGAAGTACCCTTGGAAAAGACAAGCTCATCAATCTGGAAAAAAATGATTCAAATTATTGGAAAATGACAGCATCAGTCTTTAAATACATTCCATCATGAAGTGTTGCTCCCAGTGACATTAGAGGAAAATCTTTACACAGAAAATGTGGATGCAACTGTTTTAAAGGAACAATTGTTATGAGGGTAGAAGAAGGAAAAAAAAATAAAAATCAAGGCCTCCTTTCTTAAGTGACAAGTGAATTCATAGCTAAGCATCTGCTCAGAGGAAAACACTGAGGTCAGATCTTGGCCTTGGTTTTAAAGTGGGCCCAGGGAGCTATATAACTACTTTACAAGCAACAAATATGTGTCTAGTGACAATATCTTCTGTCTTGTTTCTCTCTTTTTTTTTTTTTTGTTTTTCCCTTCAGAGTAGAAAGTTTTCATCTGTTTCACATTAGAACCAGGATGAGGCTTAGGTCAGTCAAGACAGAACCCTCTGAGAGTGATAGAGGGTTTGGCAGTGAAAGATCCCCAAATCTACATATGTATGCCCAAATTAAAGTGGAAGAGGGAAGAAAAAAAGCATAATTTTTCTATCAATATGTCTTTCTTGTTGCATAACTAATAAAAAATAAGCTAAAAATAAAACCATTCCTTGTCATACGAGCCATCTTTACAAAAAAGTTTCTGTATTTTGAAATAAATATAGAACTCTTTATTTTAACATAAGAGCCACAGGACTTGTTTTGTAAAAGAGAAGAATATACTCCAGGAATGGGAAACACTCAACATACAATCTCACACCTGAATGACCTGACAGGAGACTTCTATTCTGTATGGGAATATCCATTTGGAAAGAGATACTGGAGTCAGTGGATGGCTGGGAATGGCACTGTCAGTGTCTCAGCTGCTGCAAATCTTTCTTGCTCCACAGCAGAGATTTCCATCAGCTGTGCAACTGGCCCAGGACCTCTCTCAGGAATGGTGTTACCTCCCCAATGGATGTGTTGGTTGAACTAATGATATTCCTGGCAGGCTGATCCAAGCACAGATAGAGCTGTGGCCTGGAGAGGGCGGCACATCTGTCATTCTATCAAGAATAAATAAGCCATAGTGGAAATGAAAAACAGAAACCAGGGCCTGGGGTCAGGCAACAAAATTGTCTGGTAAAACTTACTGAAGTCTGAGCTGCTAAAGAATTCGGAGCTAAATTTGGAATACAGCACTTTGCTAGAGGCATGAAAATCTCTGTCTGTTCACTGTTTTATTGACATGTAAATGTGTTTCAATGACTTTAATGTAAATTTAGCAAAAGCATAGAGGATTTGTTGATATAATTCCAGACAATTGCTTTAATTTTCAGCGCTGTTTTTAGAAGCTTTGCTGCTTACCTGGTTTATTATTTTTGCTGGGTTTTTTTTTTCCTTTCCCTCTCTTTTTTTCACTATGAAAATCAAAATGCTGTTCTGGAGAGATACTAACTGAAATGCTGTTTGCTAAAGAGAAACATGGTTCTGAATTTTTCTGTTCTCTCCTCCTCAGGAATTTCAAGCAGAAATCAAAAAGAGGAAAAGAAAAGACTTCTTCATGTATGATGAAACTCTAATATTATTGAACCAGTTTTGCAACACATATCATACAGGAATGTGTGGGGGTTTTCCCTAAAAGATCAAGAGCCTGATAATGTTTACTCGCTTTCGGGTTCCTCCACAATCTCAGCCAATCTTTCACTGAAAGCCCCTAAACTTTGGTGATTTAGCTAACTGTGGGCAAGACTGAACCACGTTCTGAGGGGAATGAAGATGAATCTTTTGTGTTTCATTGATAGTAGAGTTCTGGTGGTAGCAGTGAAGAGGCTGCAATATTTAGTCTTAATTTTACTGTGAAGTTTTGGATTTTCTTTTGTAAAGGAGTTGAAACAGAATGAAATATCTTTATTATTCTCCTTCCAAGGGATTGCACAGAGAAGACATCTAAGCAGAGTCCTGGGTGCCATCCAGTGGGCACCAGACCTTTGTGGATGAGGAAGGGAAGCCATGAAGAAGTGTTTTCCCCTGATGACTTGGATAAGGTATACCAGGAGAAATCTAGAGTCAACTGTTCCCAGGTCTAACTATGTCAGCATCAGCCTTCCATTAGAATGCATTTGTCACAAACTCATAGAAAAGAATCTGTCCAGACCTGGGGAACTAAGTGAAGCCTCTAGTCTCAGACTTGGTAATCTCTTATGTGCATGTCTATCTCTACCTCTTTCAGAAATACACACACTAAAATCTGGGTTATGTGCTCTAAAATGACTTCAAAAGGCATACCAAGGTTGTTTTCTGGTGTAGAAAACAACATATATTTGCACAGGACTATAATACCTCTCCAATAATACCTCTCCAATACTTTTTCAATACAAAATTTTATCTCACTGTACTAAGACAAGCATGGAAATCTAAAATTATTCCTCTTACCCTCTGGTATTTCGGACACTGCATAACGATAAATCAAAACCAGTGCAGACTGCAAATCAGAGATGTAGCATCTCTTTGTGGGATTGTAAAGTTTCATAAACCATAGTAGGTGTCTAACTTTGTTAACACCCCTTAAAAGACAAAGAATCTTTGGAGCTGCAAAGCAAAGCAAAATGACACTACTGAAGAACTTTTCTGTGTTAAAACCAGCAATTCAACAGTACCCAAGATAGTTTGATACACTATTGATTGATTTCTTTTGAAAGGTGATTACTCAATCTACCTCGTTAGTGTCAGTGTAGATCTATAGGACTTAACACTTTTTAAAAGCATTTACATCTGTGAACAGATTTATTTGGTACCCAAGCTCATGCAACTTCATTGCCCATAATTAAGTGAATTTCCTAGTAATGTTCTGTCCCTTCATATAAAAAATAAAATTAACAACTAGCTTGAATGTTTATCACAACTTACCAAGAATTTATTTCAACAAGATTTTTTAAGTGCTACACTGCTGTTAAAGTCTTATCTTGCTACAAGAAAAAGTATGAAAACACTACTTTGCATTCAATTTTAGTCATTGAAAGCCTTCAGCTTTTCTTCATATTCTTAAATTAGGACAGATCAGTGTCATATTAAGTACATCACAGAACAGCTCTGTCTGAGGCCTAAGCAAGGAATGTTGATCTCATTTGGAAATTTTATTTGTCAATAACAGGTAAGCAACACTCTAAGTATGTTCACTTGAATCTAATAATAGAAAACATTTGCAAGTCAAGATGTACTTATTACAAAACTTGAAAAGTGTTCAACAGCTTTTTTTATCCCTTTGTTTCTTGGCAATACAACATCAAATGCTGCTTCTGACAGATAAAAAATGGCATGTATAGTACCTCTCTGTAAGAATTTCATAAAAGCTGAAGTATTTTTAACTGAAATATAAATAATTATGTTAAAAACTAATATTGATTGTAATTACACCTAAAGGGTTATTTTGAAAACATCAACTGGACAAAAATATGGCTGCAATGAAGAATATTTCTTCTGAGTAGGAAGTAGTTTTGCACAGATTGTTGGTTTAAATAATTTTAAAGATTGAAAATAGAAAAGGGGGAAATTTGGCAAAAATCAGTCTTTAAAGCTGTTTTGCTAATTTGCTGTATTTCCCTCTACACCATCTGCATTCTCAATATAAACTGCATGTGGTTCAGTGCATGTCTGACATTGTCAGTGTTTATGATATCATACTACAAGTTACCAAATATGGAAGTTTTTTAAGCATCTTGCCTCATGCTTAACTGAATATGGCAAAAATCAACATTTTCATTGATCCATTTTAAGCAAAAATAATACACTTTGCATGTTAAAATAAAAAGAATCACATGAAGAAAAGTCTCACTGTCATTAAATCTAATGTGAATAATAATTTCCTTCCGGGCACTAACATTCTCAAAAGGTCCGTTGTTGCTTCTTAAGGTGACCTGAAAGTATTTGTCATGGCTTTTTCTATGAGACTTAAAACAATAACTTCAGAGAGAGATTGAATGAGAGGCCTAGTCAAGAAAGCTGTCTTTCTTGAAAAAATACAGGTTTTCTTCTTAATTTGAAGAAAATCAAAATTACATCTTCTTGTAACAAAAATGTTTCTGAAGAGAAACCCAAAATCTACCTAAATTGTTAAAAAAAAAAAATCTGCGCTGTTTATTTCACTATTGATGTAGAGTATAAATTAAGGCCTCAGAAGAAGAGGGAAAGTGCATCTTTCAATTCGGCAGCCTTGGCATCAGAAGAAAGTGCTATATTGTTCTTCACACAAACCGTCCCCATTAGAGCTCAAGATGTTCTTTTCCTTTTAATCCTCATTTGTACCCCTTAGCCATTTGTTTGGAATTAAATTAGCTGCAATTTGGAAAATGTGGATGAAAGGTAGTGCATTGAGTAGATATCACATGTTTCCTGAATAGTGCCTGTTCTGCCTCTTTCACAGCCATTCATTGTGCCTGAAAGGGTGTAGTGTGTGAATTGTTGGACTGTCACTCTGCAGTGAAGTCTAGTAGCCAGTATTGCCATGGAAACAGCAGGAAAAAGACAATTAACAAAATGGTTCTGATTTTCCTTATTTCTTGGGGGAAGGGGTGTTCATTAGTGATTTTTTTTGTTTTCTTTTGTTATTTTCCCAAAAGAAACACAGAGGTAAGGGAGGAATATTCTCGTTAAATTAGATATTGTCATCACTGTAGGCCTAGTAAAGCAACAGAAATGTGTGTTTGTGCAATAAAATGTGAGCTCTTAAGTGTTGTCTAGTCTTATTCCTCCCTTTCCCATCACAGAAAAGAGGTCTCAAAATATTCTTAGGTGAGCGACTGTTAATGAGCAGAGCCTGTGAGTTTAACCCTCACACATTCATTGGACTTTTAATTAGTCCCTCTCAGAATCACTCCTATGACAGAAACACAATATAAGCCTGAGAGGGGTTTAAACCAAAAGGGGGCTCTCTTTAGATTTTTAGCAATAGTTTAAAATCAAATAAGTTGGAGGGAAGGGCTGTGGGCTGCTGTAAAAGGCAGATTTTTCTGCCTGAAGGACATTCCAGTGCAGGGGTCCAGCTATAATTTCAAGTCAGTCAAGTTCACATTCTGCATCCAGAAATGCATCAAACAAAGAGGGGAAAACTCAGGCTCTTAAATACACCTCTGCATATGAAATTATTATTTCCCCCTAACAGTGTTAGTAGCCTTCACAAATTGTAGTTAAAGGAAAAAAAACCTGATGCAAATTCTATGCTAACTTCTTATGTCAAACATTCCCAAAAGACTGAACTGCAGGTCGTGCTCATGTCACACAGATACAGGGGCTTCAGGAAAAAAAAAGACCTCTCCTCCCTGCTTATACAGATGCAGTCAAGAACAGGACCAGCCTCATTTTCATTTATTGATCCTTTCCATTGTAGGAGCAATAAACATTGTAGAAAAACTGATGGAGAGCACTGTGATTAGACAAACCCTGCTCCTTAATGCTTGGTGGCAACAAAATTTCACCTGCTACTGGTAGGTTTCTCTACTAATATACTAAAAAAGACATTCAGTTGTCTGCAGTGTTTGCTAAAGACACCCTGGTAAATCTGTTTTGTAATATATATTGTCTGTTGTTGGAACTGATCTGTCCTGTATTGTGCATTTGAATAGCACCTATGCCTTTGGGCACAAGGACTATTGGATCTCTAGACTGCACTGAGCAGTTATTAAACTATAAGAATAGTTGGCTTGGGTTTTTTTTTAAGGAAGAGGTTGCTGTGAAGTCCTACATTAGCTCTCTGAATAGCAATATGGAAAAGAAATTTACTTGCTTTGCTGCCAACCAAAGTGAATTATTTACACTTGTATTTGAAGAAAGGTGAACAGTGCAGGAATAAAATGACAGAACACATACTAAGGACATAGTGTAGAGATTTGGGATGAGTTAAAAGCAAAAGGAGAATAACAAGTGGAAAGAAATTAGATGGAAAGTCTTGGTCACTGTTTGTCTGTCCCAGGTAAATACAACGAACCTCTAGAGCAGTGGAGGCCAAGCCTAGGGAACAGAAGCTGAAGGCATGCCCTGACTCAAAGGATATACTCCAGCAGCATTCAAGTAGATGGCTAATAGGAGAAAAGCACGAAAAGAAAGAGATCAAAAGTTGAAGCAGCCATCAGGTTATCTGATTAATATAACACTGTATAACCTCAGACTTAAATCTGTGAAGTAGAAAAATGAAGGGAAATCATGGACATTTCTTAAAAGCATAGCAGTGAACTTATGTAATGTTTTGCATTACTGGCTTACAGGAGAATCAACACGTATGTAACTGTAAGTGGAATTTAGCACTGAGGAAGTACTTGTTTCTGGTTTTGTTTTTTTAGTGTCTGATTAAGGAATTTTCCATAGTCCTTGAGCTCTGACCTAGCAGCCTCACAGCAATGTTGTTAATACCAGTCATGAAATAGGCTGTTCTTGATGAAATCAATGAGGAATCTTGGGTTTAGATTATAACACAGATATCAGCAGAAACCCAAGAAATGCAAAGAAGCTCAGACTCTTTACTTAAGAGATAAACCATTCTATGATAGGCTTTTTTCCCACTTTCCTTCACTGTCATTATGATTCCAACAATGCTCTATTCACTCCCACAAACTGTTTTACTTTAATTATTGGTTGAGGTAATTGGTGTTTTCATTGGGCTCAGCATGTTCTGTGCTTTACATAGTCCTTAGCATTAACACTAATGCACTTGGAATCCAATACTTTGTAGGTTTTCCTGGGGTTTAACTTCTTCAGGAGCAAAGCACAAGCTTTGCCATCTTACTTAAAGACCACACAATCCAAATTATAAGAAAGGAGAGAAACAGCATCAGGTAAAAGTCTGAATAGTTGTCATAAGGTTGCTTTAGCTCCAGTCAAACAAATCATGTTTATTTGTTTGCTAAGTAGGCAGGGTAATTAGGGGAAAAGTAATTAATGAACTTCTCTGGGGCCAGTTATGCCAAAGTATGTCCACATTTTGTGCCTACTTGAATTGTGGACTCAAATTTCCAAAGCATTCACAGACAACTTTTATTTGGGCATGTGTGAAAACACATATGATTTACTCTGGTATGCATGTATGTAGTTATTCTCATAACTAAATGCGGAAATATATATGAGACTGCTTAAAGCTGACTTTGTGAAAGGAGCCTTTAGGTTTTTAATAATTCTACTTTGGCATATGTAAACCTTTCTTTTACATCATGGTCTTGAGAGCCTTAATTTTTATTTTTTTAAACATTATTTTGGACTCCAATGAAACTCTCAAGTCTCATCAGCAAAATGCTGTCTGAAAGAAATGTTTAGGTAGTTTAGATATCTTAGAATTATTATTGTTCAAAAAGTCATGAAAACAAAAAGAGAGCTATATTAGTGACTTCAAATATTGTCAGGAAGAGTAAAACAGCAAGAATCTTCAGCCTCCTATCATGGCCTCCCATGAACATGCTGGAGGTAAAAACTGTGTTCAGTTTTGACAACACTTTTATCAACACAAGCTTCAGGAAACTCTTACCCTTCAGGTGAGTATCCTCTGCAGGAGGAAGACCTCCACCAGTCAGTTGGTTCCTGTCAATAGAAGATTAACTAGTGGCAGACAGTTTTCAAAAGAAACTGTAAACTTAAATGTGACTTAAAAGAATTGTTTTCCCCTTTTGCTTTATTTTTTTTCCTCCCAAGAACACTGCACATAAAACACTGCTTCCTGACATACTCTTCCCTGTTGGAAAAGAGCATTGAAACTTCCCATGGAAATCTGTGCAGTGGTAGCAGTCACGTAATAGATGATCTCTTGCAACATTAATTTGCTCTTTTTGTTGTGAGTGGAGCAGCCCATTTGCTTCCACTGAGGAGGCACAGTGGGATTGCTACAGCACTGTCAACTTGGTCATGAAGGAACATGTTCCTTCCACTTTGCACGTTGTAGGGCAGACAAGGAACATGCTCCTTCCACTTGGAACGCTGTAGAGCAGACACATCCCAGGCCTAGCCATGGATGTGTGAGAAAAGTTATTCATTAGTGTTTAAAACTAGGTTCTCATGGGCACTAAGGCCATTTTTCACTACACAGATATAGGAGAGTGTCATGATGAGTGATATTTTAAAGCTCCTTTCTAATGCTAGAAGTTGCCATAAAGTGAATGAGAGGAGTTCCCCAAGGGTATGGATGAAACATCAAACACTTACAGAGATCTGGCCTGGATCCAGGAGTGGAGCTGATTTTAGAAGGATCACAAAGGTAGTTTTTATGTGTCAGTAGGACATATGTAGGATACTACATCAGCAGAAATCCAAAGACTTGCTGTCACAATCCTACGTGTCAAAAAAAAGAAAAAAAAGAAAAAAGAAAAAAAAGAGCTAATTGTAATTTTGCTAAAAATAGACTGTATTGTTTATTTTTGTGGACACATTGTACTAACAGAAAGCATTACCTGTCAAATGTGCCTCCACCATCCTGCAGATTTTTATTCTTTTCTCAAAGAGCAATGCCACTCCAAAGCAAAATTCCTATGTAATTATATATTCACTTAAAGTAAAGCTGCCTTAACAACAGCCAAGTTCTCCATAATTGTTTGATGTCATGAAAAACAAGCTCCCCAAAGAATAATGACTCAACAGCTGCTCTTTCCCCCTTTTCCTCTCTTGGTTCTTCTGGTAGCTGAAGGAATCTTCATTTGGGGCTCCTCAAACAATGTTGGGCCAACCTTATCCTTGGTGTAATTTCAGTTGAGTGAGGGCTGCAGGACACGGCTCTAATCTGGTCTCATTATTTTAAACCAATGTTTAACTGTGTCACAAACAGTAATAAAAAAAAAAAGTATGTAAAAATTTTATGGATCCATTCTTCAGCCTCCGTCTAGTCAAAATCATGCTTTAGTCATGATAAAATCATGAAATTTAGACCGTCTATAACATTGTGTTTAAAGAGTTTGTATTAATTCAATGCTACATTTATGAAGATGAAAAAACTTCTTATCCAAGCATAAAAACTTTGAGAAACTAAATTTTTAGCTCAACATTTGAACATTGAATAATATCTAACTGGAGACTAATAAGAGTAGATTAACAGAGATTTGTTCCAAGAACAGAAGACATATGCAATGCCCAAAATTCAAACGATTTAATATGGAAGTATTTTTCTATTTTAAAGTTTTGTTAGTAGTTATTAAGGGAAAAAAATTAATCTTTGCACACTGACATAAAATCAAAAGGAAAATTGTATTAAGTGACTTTTTTACTTTATCTGGACCTGTACAAGAAAGTATTTTTCATTAAATGAAAAAATATGTCTTCAGTCAGGTTTTATATATTCCAATGCTGGAAACTTTACAGTTCTCTGCAGATCCTTTCCAGTCTTTCCAAGCTTTTTAACATTTGGATTTTTTCTGACACCTACTATGTCTGTTTCTTGATATATTTTGAGCACATTTTTTCCTATCATAGCCCTCATAGGCTATTATTTTCCATTGTACAACAGTTTGGAAGACTATTGTCCTCACTTCTTCATGCCGGAACCATTCCTCCATGAATGTCATACTTGGTTCATGATTGAAACTTTCATCTCCTCTCCTGAAGTAAATAAATTAAATCCTGATCCTTCATTCCAAACTGTGTAGTCAACAATTCCTAAATTGAGCATTTTCTACCAGGCTCCATTCCATTTAATTCTCTTTTTCTTCAGTCTGCTATTGCCATTTTGAATTCCAGTCTCTTTTTTCCAATGTATGTTAAAATTCCTCTCAATTTCATGACACTTGTGGGCTAACCACAGGTTTCTGTCTACTTAAGTCATTAATAATGGTCTCAGAAGAAGCAGATCTGGACAGACTCCAGCAGAACAGCTAATTGTTTGCTTTTGCTTGTCAGTGAATCACTGATAGATGTTCTCTAAGCCAAAACTCCTGACTTCCTCCCCTCGGTCATGTGTATCTGAAGACCTTCTATTAAGAATTGCTGACAAGTTCCAGAAGTTTTAAACACCTTGATGTGTTTCACCTAAAATCAAGACCTGTGCTTTACTCTGGTAGTTATGTATTCCATACTAATTACTACACAGAAGCTGTCAGGTATAAAAGCTCATACTTTTTATTTATTGCTTTGAATATAATGTTCCATTTCTTCACACAATTAAACTGCACCAGTGCTTTCCTGCCTTGAAAGGAGAAGATGGTGTTTGCAGAAATTTGCTTCTTTTTTTTTTCCCAGGGTTCCTATAGCCCAGTAGAGGACTTTGGCTATGAACTTTTATCCTATTTCTTGCTTTTTATTTCTAGAGAAAATTAATAACCTCTCTAGGTACATTAACATTGAGGGAACATTTGTCAGCAATTGCTTATTGTGCAATAGAGAACTTTTTCAGCACATGGCCAGACCTCCACAAGGGACAAGAGTAAATGAAAAAGGAGGCAGCAACAATATGATTATGAATACATTGCAAATTTGTAAATTAAAAGCTTTGAATAATTTTTCCTTTTTTTTCTTTCTTTTTTTTAATCCCCTGAAGTGTAGTGCACATGGGCATTTCTAAGTAGATCTGGGCAGGCCTGCAGATAAATCAAAATTCAGACAAGCCAAAGACCTGGCTTTTCTCCCTAAGCAAAAATACAAGCCAAGCTGCCAAAGTTGGCTGCCCATGAAAAAAAAAGGCAGAAACAAAACAAACAAACAAACAAACAAAAAAAAAAAAAACCAAACCCAAAGCAACAACAACAAAACCCCAAACCAAAACAAAATTCTATGTAAAGGCACATAAATTGAATGTGATGAGGAGGAAATCATACCAAAGGATTGTCTCTATTCACAGATGTGAAGCTGAGGCAAAGCTTGTAACTCAACAGGATCTCAAATTAAGCTTCCTTTAAACCAAGCCTAAGTTTAAGTTCTGTAAATTTATATAATTAAAGTAGGATAACAGGAACTTCAACGTCAACACAATCAGGTGCTAGGAACAAGCAAATCAGCTCTTTATTGGAATAAACAGTTCTTACACAGCATAGAATTACACCTTTTACAGAAGAGGAAGTTAGAGAGACACAGAAGGATGAAAGAGGAGCCTGTTAGAGACCTGATAATTAAAAGGGTCTTTTTCAAACACAAACAGAAGATTATGATTGAGTTAAAGAAATAGCAGTGCTTATATATGCACTTATTATCAAGAAAGGTTCTTGTATTTAAGTAAAACAACGCTTATGAAGAAAAATAAGATGGCTATACACAGAAATATTTTCAAAGGACAATGTTGTTCATGGATTTCCATTAAAAATTGTGGCTGTTTAGAAGTTTCCCTTTTAAATTATCATGGACTAAATCAGAGACTAGAACTGAAATGTAGCCACACTCTGAGAGATAATGGCAGTGGAGGCTGCTGTTGTTTATGCGTGCTGTTCACATTTACTCTGCAAATGTATAGTTCAGTTTAATTAGCATGTGATTGAAAAGTGTTGACGTCTTGTGTTTTGTGTTGCTAAAGGGATTTCTTCAAACTGCGGAATATGTAAATTCCTTGAAGAATTGTTTATACTACAAGAATGGCTTTTAAGTAATTTTGATGACAAGAATTAAAGTAGGCAGTTAACATAGTAGTTATTTTGAGGATTTAATATAGTTGTGAACACAAGAGTGTAAATAACTTTTGCAAGGAGCTGAAGCAGACTGTGAAAACATCTGTACAAATTTTTTATTTTTTAATTTTCTTTTAGTTTATGGAACAGTAGAGTTTAATTGCAGCTTTTGTCCCTTCTCATTTCTGGCAGCTTAAAGTAAGATGAATAAATTTAAAAAAAAACAACCTCTCCTTAGAAGCTCTGAGTATAATTTAAAACAGAAAAGATTTTAAAATTTCTGTGTGATTCTTCTCTGGACTATAAAAACAGTAAATGTCTGTAGCTTCATTTGTTTCACAAAGTATATTTCTGATTTGCTGTGGTTTTATAGGAGTAAAATATGGATTAAACTGTAAATCATACTTCTTTGAAGACTGCATATTTTAATTGTCTGTATGGCAGAGGCAAAGTATTGTCAAAGGCTTGCATAGTTCAGAAAACTCTAGAAATACATAGACATTGAAATTTCCACTCCACAGAAAGACTTGTAGCTTCAGAATCAATTTTATTTTGAACCAGAGGAAAAAAAAATAAAATGTTAGAATGACATGGTTTATGGGCTTATATTTTGAAAAAAAAATCTTAAAGAATGAAAAATGTAAAAAAAAAAGTTATTGTCATGAGAATGTCAAATATTTTTTCTATTTATTTTCAGACTGGAAATGAAATAAACAGTGATTGGAGGGTTCTTTAGTTATGTCCTAATGTAGAGATGTTGATAATCATGAGTTGAGTTATATGGGAGCATGCAAGAGCCACGGGCAGCAGCTGCAGCCATTAAGGTACACAGCAGAGTTTGGGGAGGTTGCTGGCAAGACTTCCTCACTTGTGAGGGTGACTTCTTTACCTGTCCACAACACTGACCCACCAAGGTCCCAAAATTATCTCCCTGTAGGTCTGTATCTTTTTGGGCAGAAGATGATGTTCTGATAAGGATTAATCTAAACTGAAGTGTTTGTCTAGCTCGGGCCTGTTAAAGATTCGAGTCACGAGGTCTAAGACAGCTTCCTAAGCTTCCTTAGGACAATGCAGAATCATTTATCTGTTGTAGCCAGATGCTTATGATAGAAAGGATTTTTTTTTTCCACATTAGATCTGTCTTGCTGAGGGATTTGGATCAATAGATGCTGTACTTTTAGGTGGGTAAAACTAGGTGAATTTAAACTCCCTTTAAATGTCAAAATAAACCACATAGATGAGAAAATCCCTTTTTGGTGTATTAACCAGATAACAATCCTTTGAATCAATTGTGTCCCGTGTGTCACATTGCACTAATTGATGAGGGCATTAAACAAAAATTATTTTTCCTCAAAACCAAAGTTAACCTACCCCAGGAAACTACACATTATACCAGCTAAGTACCATATTTGCCAGGCCCTGCTCTTTTCTTTGGAATACCTCTGAATGCCCTTCTGCTTATCAGGTAAAGTTCCTGCCACTGAGGTACAGTGAACGGCAAGAGATCTGATTTCTATCACCAGCCTTTTCTCCCATTTCCATCAATAGAAACAATGTTGGATGTTCTTCAATAATCTTGTTCTCATCAGTCTTGTGGGTTTAGATAAAACTTCAGTAAAACCACAACTAGCACTACTCCCTCTGAACACAGGGCAGTTCAAAGAGGGAGTGGAAAAACATTAACACCTGGATGTCTTATTATGAGATCACAAATCAGACTGTGATAAAGGAGAGGGGAAAAGATATGGAAGGTAAAGGAAGCAGAAAAGACTGCATAATGGATCAGCTTCCTCAACTAGTTCTAGAAAATGTGAACCAGAAAACCAAGGAGATCCAGACCTGCAAAATCAATAAAAACTTCTATTGACTTAAGTGGTGCCACATCACAGTCTCTTTTTATCCTTAAACCTTGGAGAGATACCAGGATAAGAAAACTGCCTAACCACATGAAAGAAACCTCTGCTCTACCAAGCCCAAGATTAATTTAAAATTAAGGCATTTTGGCAAATACTTAAGTTACCCAGTATCTCTTATCTGACAGGCATATAATGAATAGCTTAGCAGGTGATAAATAACTGTTCCAGGATGAAAATCTATCCAAGTGCTGACAGCATTTTGTTATAATTTTATCAATATCTTAGAAACAAACATAGACACAAGCAATCAGTCAGAATAGAAACAATAAGAAAGAAAAATGATGCTTTTTGTATTTGCATCTCCATTTTCTTTTTTTCACATTGAAGGTGAAAAATTACTCTTTATGGATTGCAATGCCCTCCTTAGAAGCAATAAAAACCCATCTGACATTTTGTGGACATTAGCTTGACTTCCAAAGGCATTTCTTAAAACTGCAAGCTTTGTCTGTCCAGTTCCCAGGGTTAATACTTCATATAAAATATACAGAATAATTCCTGAGCTTTTCAATACATATTGAATTCATGAGGTTTGGAAAGTGAGGAAGGAAAGAAATCCTACCATTAATCTTCAGTGTTGATCATTCTGACATGTCAGGTTTTAAAACTGGTAGATGAAAGTCCAAAGATGCTTTAGAAAGCAGGTTGACTTTTACTAATATATTGAAGGAAGGTAATCTTCTGTCTTCAGCATCAGCCAGCATAATCAGGTGGTTCTGCTATTTTTCCAACTATTCTAAGCCATAAACTATGTCTGCAAGGGAACAGAGTCACCCATACACTGGTTCCCAAAAGCAATGGAAATTCAGTGCTATTTCAGTGTGCTGCAGGGATTGGATTGATCTTGGCTGCCTTATTGAATTAAGCAGGACTCGTATGTAGGACTGAACAAACTACAGGGCTTTTTTCCTACTACAGAAGTATTCAGCCAAAATACCAGTTCCCACTGCATAGAAGTAAATAAAATTTAAATTTAGAGTCTTATCATAATATCAGCTTTTGTACCTGTACAAGAGGAACAGATGGAGTATGGGAAAAATTTGAAGTGTTAATTGATTTTGTTTGAATCCTGTTACCCTCTGTTTGGTGTGAATTGTTGAGTTGTCAAAACATTAAGTTATATAAGGAATGGAGCAGAGAATAAACAAAAATTTCGTTCTATTGATATCAGAGGTGTATCTCCAGCTAATATACAATCTTCACACTAGTTATCCCATCTCAGACTGCTAAAAAATAAGCAGGAAAAAAAAGGACTAATAAAAAAAAAAAAGAAAAACCCTGTTCTCAAAAAATAAAAATTAGTTTTGTTTTCCTTAAAAATAAGATAAAAATACAAAATTTCTTTGAAATTCTAGGAAATTTTTGGAGCTCAAATATTTAAGTGCATTTAAATAGGCAGAGAAAACAAATGTACAGGAATATGAGCAGTATCTTGGGGTTTGATAATTACCCCCCAAACCAATAAAAGGAGCATTTATCTTTGTGCTTCACAAATGTAACTACTTGAAATTAAGATCTAACGTGGGGGAAGAGATAATGTGCTGCTCCTGTGAAGCCATGTCACCTTCCCCAGGAGCACATGGTATAAAGAGTTTATGTGGATAAGGTTTAGGAATGATGGAGTAAGATCCTAAATAGAAATTCCTGCATTTACATGTGCCTAGGAAAATATCTATAGGGCAAAATAAGGCACATGGGAAACTCCCAAAACCTCTGACTGCATCCTATGGATCATGTATTTGATAACATGTAGTTCAGATCATAATCTGCAGTAAAACATAATGACTCCACAGGATTACATGGAGTTTTCTCCTGTCAAACACTCACAAAACTGAAGGCAGGAAGAATACAAGAAAGTGATAACTAGCCAGGCTGAGATGAACATCTCAGCCACTGTCATGTCTAACTTCAATGCAATGCATTGCTCCTTTAGCTAAATATTAGAAACCAGATTTTAGGCCACAGTTTAGCTCAAAACTATTTCTCTAATTAAAAATAATTAAAAATTTCTCTAATTAAAAATTTCCTTCAGGAAACTGACCCTCTGCCTAAAGTTATTTTACCTCCACAATAATGCTTTTGACCTTTAATAAAAACCATGTTTTCTTACACCATAAGCAAATCATGAAGTACTGAAGGTAGAAATCAATAACGGAATTTGAGAAAAACCATTCTTTCTTCTGTATTTCATCAATGTAGAATAGAAAAATACTGCAACAACTGGGCAAATATGTGGATTAAAAAACCACTGTCAGAACCACCTCAGCATCTATTGCACGATATAAAGCAAAAGTCTTTGCAAGATAGCAAATCAGATGACCCTACCTTAGCAAAACTAACCCAAGAAACAAGCACAATCAGTTCAACCTTATGCATATGAATTTTTAAGGGGTGAATTAGAAAAGGTTCAGGAATTTTTGTTGGTTTTATTGTTGTTTGAAATATTTCTTATTGTTCGCAGGCATATAAATATCAGAAGTGTCTGGGGTTTTGTAGTATTTCTTGAATGACCCCTTTCCATTGTGAGATTTTTCAATTCAGATTTTTAACTCAAATGAACAAAGATTATGAAATCTGCTGGCTATTTGCTTGTTACCATGACTGAGATTATATGTTTGAATTAACTTTTGGATAGCTATTATTTTTTTCCCCTCTGGAAAATGCAAGATGAGTAACCTGTGCATCCCAATTACATGGGACATTCCAGCTTTGAGGACACTGGTTGGTTCATGGAAATTTATGGAAAAAAGAACCATTATGAAGCAGCATTTGTCAAATTTTTTTGGGGTTAAATCCTAGTTCTGCATGTAGAAAAAAAGCATTCATTCAATATTAAGGACTGTTCCTTTTCTCCCTGATTGTATCTTTTATTCTTGAATCTTTTCCTTTGCAATGGATCTGTACATTGCTTGCACAACATAATGATATCCAGACCTTGCAACAGCAGATGAACAACAGTGTACATGGTTGAAATAATCCTGGAAGCAGCTGGAATTGCTTAAGGCATTTCATAAATAAATAAATACAGAATAAATACTCAAAAACTTTCAATTACAGTGATTCTGAAAGAGAAGAAGGTGAAGAATCCAAGGAAGCAGATCATATAATGCAGCCTGTGCTGGAAATACACATTAGATTATCTGCTGTTTATTAGCATTTGTTCTGTTACCTCTCTCTCACAAAAGCCACAGCTATTTTATGCTTCATTCACTTTCTGTAGTGGCAGATCTACCCTGGACTTAGGGAAAGCTACATTGGCCATGCAACTCATATACCATGACTCAAGGTACATGCAAGGGATTCCCATGTTTTACAAACACATGAGAAATGTATTTATTTTCTAAAGGAAGAAGGAGAAACTGTAATTTGTAGCCTTATTCAAGAGTATTGTGACCACCTGGCATTGTGATAAGATAAATAAATTAAAAAGCTATTTTTTTTCTTTTGTTATGGCCTTGTAAAATCACCCAGTTTAGAATTTTCCTTTTTAAACATCATTTACATAGTGGCATTTTATAAAATGTCATAACACTTAGTTTAGTATCTGTAATATATTGGTGGATAAGAAAAACAATCATTAAAATTTTCAGTGATATAGGGGCTTGGCTTTTATGTTAATTCTGACAATCATGTACTTTAAAATATTTCATCACAACTCTTATTGCTTATGGTAATAGTGGTTAAAACTATCAATTTAAGAAAATTCTGAGACTTGGCAATAATAGCTTTTAAAAGAATCTTTACTGGCTGCAGACAGACAAGAGTGAGTCAATTCATCTGTATTGATAAAGAGCTACTGGTTTGAGTGGAGTGATGGAGAACAGTCATTTGCTCCCTTCTTGACAATAACATGTCTGACCAAAAGAAAGAAAACCTTCCCCTTTTATGGTCTAGTCTGGAAATTTCCACAGATTTAGATAAGTACTCAGGTATGCCTCATTTTTGCTATTCCCTTTTCTCTGCCCTTTGCAAAAACTGAAATATGTCAAGCAGAACAACTGTCTAATTACCAGTAGCTAAATGAAAAGTGTTCCCTGTCCTTACTGCTAAAAATGGTATTTACTTCAGTTTTTCTTTCAGATCTGGACTGGTGAAAGGAAGGATGAAAGTGTGCAAAACAAAACCCTGTGAAATCTAGTTTTTAATCTGGTTTTATATCTGCCAGGTGACTGAGAGCATGTTTTCTCAGTTTGGGAAGATGAGTCAACTAATGTACTTTGTTCAGACATTGATTCCTATCCCAGATATTACATAAGGGTTTTTGCACTCTTACATAAATAATCCTTACATTCTTAAGCACTGTATGGAAATCGTAAGGCACAGGATATTTTTAAGGACTGCAAGCATATCTAAATATTTTTACTGTGTACATCTTAATTTTCAATCCTGAACATTTAGATGGTACACAAAAAAAATTATTACTGGCAATCTGTAACTTGATTATAACAAATCTTCTTTTCAAGATTTTTAAGATTTTGTTTTGTTTTGTTTGTTTTTTTCTTTTTTTATGGTTGGTTTGATTTGTTGATTTTTTTTAATGCAAAACATTAAACCCTATTACCAATTTATTGCAACTAATTTTTTTATAATTACTAATGCATCCTATGTGTGCCTCTTCAGCACTGATTTCATAAAGGTGGTTTTAAAATTAGTGAAACAGAAGGCAGTGACTAGTTCAGGTCAGCCTGAGAAAACAACACTGCTGGATTGCAACGCAAAGAGAAAAGAGAAAGGTGGAAAAACAGGTTTGCCAGGAGAGAGCAACTGAGAAAAGCTTCTCCATGTATCTGAAGGAAATGGAGAACCAAAAATCATTTAATCCCATAGAAAGTCAGATTTCCTGTCTTTGATACTGTCCCCTTTAATAGGAGATATTAAGAAAAAACAAAGGAAACACAATCCTGTACTTCTTTTGAAGTTGAAAGAGGAGCTTATATTGTTTAATAAAATGCCAGCCAGGTATTTTCCCCACTTTTGAGCTTAGGGTCTCATCCAAAGCATGACAAACCAAGAAAATGAAAATGTGGATGTCCTTATCACTCTTGTTTCCTGTTTCATAAGAAATTCTAAATTATATTGATGAGAGAGAGAGAAAGGATGCAAATCAAGGAAAATCATCTATGGTAATATCTACCTTTTATACCAAAATCTGCAAATTTTGTTGTTCAAGTGTTGCAACTGAACTGATCTTGAAGCTTTAGAAAATAGTTTAGAAAAAAGCAGGTGCTCTTCAGACTCCACAAAGTTACCATAACTGTAAAGTCTGATCCTCCTTCTATGGAATGAATGGGAAACATTACCTGAATTTCAATAGAAACAGAGCCACACCCTCACTGACATGAATTGTAAGGCACTTTCTTGAAACTCTAATAATTACATTAGTGATATCCAGGGAGATCTTCAGCGTTTGCCTTGATAGTGAGGATGTAAAAGAAGAAAGCTAGGTATCAAAGGAAGTGCAAGTATTTTAAATCCTACAAAAGACATGTTTTAATATTTCAAAAGCTCAGGAGAAAAAAAAAAAAAAAAAAGGAAACACTTTTTCCAAAAAAGAGCTGATTTTAATGTCCTGCTCAGTGTGCTAGATGATACTTTGGGAATTGTATCCTTCTAGAAACTGCCTCACCTACACAAAATGGACTTGTATGGCTTCCTGCCAAGGATGCCAAGTTGCTGATTTTCTGTAGAAAAGCTGTGTCCAAACTGAAAACCAGGGAAAGCTTGAACATGAAAACATGGAAGTCTTCTGTTATACAACCCTAGTGGCTGATTTCCGGATCTCCTACTTGGTAAATTAATTCAGCTGTGATTGAAGAAGGAGTGCAAGGGGTTTAGAAGAGTCACACAATGCTGCAGTCAACATAAAAACATATCAATAATTCTAAGGGGAACTTATCAGTAAGGTGAGAAACTATCAATAACTGCACCATCAATTTTTGAAGGAATAAAAAAACTAATATTCTTATAAGTCTTTTTACAGTGAAAGAAAAATAACCCTGGGGCAACCTGGAGGGACTTAAAACCAGACATTTTTGAAGCAAATAATTATAATTTAATTGCAATATTGTAAAGAAAAAATTATGCATTGTATTAGGCTTGAATGTATAGCATATACACTTCATGCTTAATAGTCACTCTTGGTAATAAAAATAAAGCAGTACAAAATATTACCTCAGTGTCCAATGCCTCAGGAAGAGAAAATGAAAAGAGATTGACTAAGATTTACATTAAAATATCTATAATGAAAAGTAATAAAATAAGTAATACCATAATTTAGGCTTCTTTTACACTAGCTTCTGAATATTCTTATCTTTCCAGATTACAAGAGCTGCAAAAAGGACTTGGGCAGGTCTTCCATGAAGGGGTTTACAGCAGATGTGCTGCTGATGCACAAAGCAGGCATTTAGTGATACACAGCACTGCCTTTACATATGTCTGCTCTGCAGCCAGGTGTCATTGAAACCTCAGTAGCTTAGATGCTGAGAGGAACAAAAATGTGGGAAGTGGACTCCAGCATAAACTTTGTTTGAGATCCGGGGTATGTATTTGGCAACTAAACGCCACGGTGTTTAAATCACTTAATTACAATATAGCCACACCCTGGGGTAAAAATACACTGCATTCACAAACTGGAATCTGCAGCAAAGTGACTGTGAGTCTACTGTCTATTTGACACTGAAAGGACCAGCTACTATGAGAGAACACTGGGAAGATCCTCTCACCTAATTTTAAGTGTCTAAATTTAATCCCCTTAGGCTCCCCAGGCAGCCTAGGCACATCCAGAGGTGTGTCACTTTACTGCTTGCACTTGCCTGCATTGCAATGGACTGAATCACACTCTGCAGGTATTTATTACCCCCACCACCAACCAACCAAGAAGAAAATCCTGGGAGTCTTGTTTCAGCCTTGACTATTTCAGGGCAAAGTAACCCCACACAGCAGAACAGCACAAAGCTTTGACAATAGGAGTGTTCAGGAACAGTTGAACACTGGAATTTGGTGAGAGGGAATTTGGTTTTGGACTAAGGGTCAGGAAACTGTATAAAAAGGTTCAAATTATATTGTCAAAAAAAAAAAAAAAGCATCTGTTTAATTACACATTTCATTTGCTATGATGTCTATATAACTGAAATCCAATTCCTTTTCCTACAGCAATTACTTCCTTCTTCTGGGGGTTAAATATCCTATAATCATGGTGCAAATTAGCCAAGTGAGATGGTGACATGTTTTATTTTTTCAACTTCCAGATGAAGTACCTGGATGTAATCAACTTAACACAATGCCAGTGCAATCTAAAGGATTATATCGATGATAGATTTGATTAATAATGCATAAAAAATTTTTATCTGTGAACAAACTGTTCAGATTCAGATTAACTGTTCAACTGTTCATTCAGATCAGAACTGCAGATGTTAAAAAAAAAAAATCATAAAAACCCAAGGAATGCATCTTTCCAGGTGAGGTGATAACAAGCAAAGGGTTGCAAATATTGGCTTTCACTTCCAAAAGGCGATGATTCCAAGAATCCATATATAAAGAGCAGGAGATGGCTTAGGCAGTAAATGCAAAGAGATACAGGTCAGTTTGGGAACTTGTATGTACTTCAGACTTGAGGAAAGTCTGCATATTCAAAAGTTGGTTCATTTTTCCCAGATATAGAAAAAAAAAATCTAGTAAACAGTTCCTTCACTTGCAAATATTGTCTTTCCTCAAAATTTGTATATATGCTATAAGCTGTTAGTTCTTGTAGTCATTGAGGGGTTACTCACCTCACCAACATCAGCCAGCAGAGTTAGAGATCTGGATATCTGCTCCAAACTGGTATTTGTCCCAAACAAACATAACAAAGTGGGGGAAAAACCAAAGATGATGACTTGTTATTTCTTGAAATACAATTCCTGACTTCCTCTAGTGAAACTCTTTATCTTCTCACTGATTTACACAGAGATCAGTCTATTCTACTGTTTCCATGAAAGTGTAGACCAATCATAAAGCTTGAAAAAACCTTCATCCTCTTTTTTTGACTTCACAATCTTAGTCACATATGCCCAGATATACTTTTGAAACAATTCAGTCTCTAGGTTTATATAGTAATATGCATGTTCTAGTCAACAATAAGTACAAGATATATCAAAACACTCAATGATAGAGTTACAGCTAAAAGAGCCAAGACTAAGCAGTAAAGAGATGCACATCATAACAGTTTCAGAAAGAAAAAAAAAGAGAAATATTCCCATTTTAGTTCATTACTAATCTCCTCCAGCTGGTTTTCTTGGCCAGAAGTAGCAGAAGAAAAGCTACGTGGAGGATGCAGCTTAAATTGACAATCTTGAAAATGTAAATCTGCTTGCAAAAAAATGTATAAACCCTATAGAAAAAACTGGATTCTGCCAAGTGATTCGTTATTTTAATGACTTCCTGCTCTAATGCACTTCCTCTCTTTTCCTTCGTGCAAACTGCTCTAATCCCTGTTAAGCATTTAGCCTTACAATGGAGCTTTTATAACTTTCTGGATCCTTGTCATGTTGGCATATGGGTCATTCCCTTTATGTCAGGACAAGAAGAAGGTGAAGAACAGTTGTCCTGTGGGATAAGGAAATGTTCAAAGCAGAACTGGCCAGATATTGCTCTGAAATACAGACTGAGTTGTTTTTTTTTTCCCTTAGGAGCTAAAATCCTGGCAGGTAGCAGGCGTGGAGAAAACCTGAACATGTTTCAATGCTATCTCTTCCAGCAGATGTCACTAAGAGGCAATGCTGTTTATAGAATGGCCAAATTGGAGACAAGCAGGTATTTTTAAATCACAAAAGTATGGAAAAGCTTTTCCAAGGTATCAAAGAAATGTTTCAACAATGAAACATTTTTTAGCTCCCAAATAGGACTTTACTTTGGATCTAGGTCTGGAAATAAACTCCTGGTTTCCACTCCATTTCAAAGGTTATGGTAATATATATCCTTTACAGGAAACTGCATGGAGATCAGGAGACAAGCTGAGCGCCACTGCTAAGGAAACAGTGAAGGTTTAAAAGAAATAAAGGTGCCTTAATATCTGTAAATTGTGTATTTCTGAAGGAGGCAATTACAAGAATTTTTGAATGCTGCAAATATTTAAACTTCTTTAAGATGTATGTTATTGTTATTATTATTATTGTTGTTGTTATGATTATGATTTAAAAACCCAAATATTTGGAGTATACCATAGGAAAGAAAATAATGGATTCCCAGGTGAATATCATGCTTGTGTAACCTCCCTAAGACAAGGAACACCTCTGCTGTTTGGCTGTGCAGCATCCAGCCCACTGAAGACTCAGCCCCTGACAGTTACTCTGCTGTTGCTCCGATATCTATCAACAGGGTCAACTGCAAACAGAAGATGGACCATTACATCAGGTCATGGATCAATCCCCACATGTTTTTAATAAGAACAAAGCATAAGCCATGCTTGTATTTGCTGTTATCCATTCCACTCTACTTAGCAGGCACAGGTTTTGCATGAATTGTTCATGTGTTTCAGTTCATGGGCAGAGTTTAAAGGCCAGAGATGGGAGCATGGAACGTACGAAGAAAGAGAGCAAAAAGGTTCCAAAACAAAGCTAACACTTTCCCCTGCAAAGGAGGGGAGGCTGCAGCCCCAGCAGCACAGCCAGATGCTCAGAGGTCTGCAACAGAAACTCCCAGCTAATGGTGTGAGAACAGCGTGAACAGATGGTGCTGCAGCACTCTCACATTGCCTGCATCTACACCCACCACCACCTGCTATCTAATCCCCTTCCACTATTCAGCTTCCTGGTAACAAATCATTACATTCTCACCTTTTATTTGTTTTTATATCACATCAAGCCCATCTATGCTCAATCTGGGTTTACACTACAAAACTTTGTTGTTTTAGGATTACTAACTTTCTACAGATGTGAGAGGAAATGCAGGCCCTCAGCTTCATTAAAATATATATAACTTAATGTGTAAGAATCTTCTGCCCTTTTAAAAACATACGAGAAAACACATATTAGAAGGGAAACAGGAAAATATGTTATAAGCATGCTATGCAAGGTTAATAAGCTTACTGTCTCATTTGTTCTGTCTGCAGCCTCACAGAACTTCAATTAGAAACACCAAAACCCTAAAGATGCCTTGAAGAACACCAATTCAGTTGCTTGGATTTTTTTTTTTTAACATGGGTATGGTCCCGAGAAACATCTGTGTCTCATCAAGAATTTGTCTTCATAAGGAGGTCCTTAGTATGCCCATAATTGTGGGTTACAACTGTCCAAATTCTGAAGACTGCAAATGTCAGCAGTTTTTAAAAGCACCACAGCCTCTCAATTTTAGAAAGGTCAGTAGGACCCTATTACAGTCAAATGTTCTCTGCAGGCTTCATAATTCAAACCTCTATTATTCTTTGCTCTCTATTCCTCTTCCCTATTCCTTTTCCAAACACCCTGTATGAATAAAAGGATCATCATTTCAGTGGAATGCAGCTACCCCTTGGATGGAAGAAATCAGTTCAGGGCCAGTAGCACTACAGTACACAACCATTTCCAGCAGCCAAAATCTGCCCTTGGACATAAGTCAGTGGAAACACATTCAGTGGTAGACTCTGGCCCCAGAAGGAGAAGAAAAGAGTAACAAGAGTAACTAGAGCACCTGAAACTGCCAAAGGGATTTAGGCTGGCAGAATGCATTTAACCCAATTTGGCACATGGTCAGGATACTAGGAGCTAATAGTTCATTGCTTGAAAGAGCTGGTTCCTCGTTTAATAAAAATGTTTGTGATATTGGCTTCATATCTTATCTGCCAACTCCAAAATAAAAATAAAACCCACTTTCCATAATGTTAGCATGTAAGAACTCTCGTTGTTTCGGCTCATTGCATGTCATGACATCAATGAAATTACCAGAAGCAGTTTCTCCTAAAAAGTTCCCTGCTTACTGGCCTGGCCTTCAGACCTGACGTTCCTGTGGAAGTGCTGGTACAATATGGGTGAGATGGAAGAACAACATGTCAGGAGCAGAGAGGTGCCTCTGTTTCTGCCAAGCCACTGGAGAAGCATGTCCTTGCAGAGAGACTACCCGAAATTCCAAGCCTGGACAACATATTGCACAGTGACTGAAAAGAACTGGGAATACTCATATTATCAAAACTGCAGCCTTGAGAATAACATATACACTACCAAAATCCTGTTAAAGTGGATAAAATAGGCTTTTTTCCTTAACAATTTCATTATTATATAATAATCAAGCCATATATTAATCCCCATTTTCACTATTTTGCTTCTCCTCTCTGCAAAACAGCCATTATGCTCCTCATTCTTTTTAAGTCTACTATGACAGTGTATTCAGTAGTGTATCTGCTTACAGCTGTGTATAGTCCTACTGATGTCAGAGAAAGATTATAAACAGTAAATATGGAATTAGTTTACCAGGGTCTTCTGAAAATGTCTGGTATTTGGCTTCTGAAATATTTATAACTGTTCATAACTTCTAATAAGAAGGTTAGACTTTCTAAACTGACCAAACTTCTCCTAGTGCATTAATATATGTTTCTTTATTCTTCTTTGAAGTAGATTTTTTTTTGTAATGACTGTATGTTTTCAATTTGAAGAACTATAGAGTCAGTTCTAGGAAAGTTATTAAAAGTTATTAAAGAAATCATACTTCTTGCCTGTAAGCAGTCTTTCTGCAGCAATCTGTGTCTTTAGTGGAAGATGGTGTCTAACTATCTCCAGCTTTAAAAGTGATGAGCTGAGGTGAAGCTGCTAAAGGTGACTCTTAGAGGCAGCTCATCTGCTGGACTCTCAACAAGGTGAAGGTGGCCCAGTAATGAGACCCTGATCCTCCCCAGGGTGCTGGGTTCAAGCTTTCCCACTTTCCTCTGTACTTAGAACCAGGACCTCCTTAGTGCATCACCTCTCTGGATCCCTTTTAGAAGTGCTTAGTTCTTCTCACATACACAATACAGAACTGAGATGACTTGCTCATTTTATGAAAACAGCACACCTATATATAACCTATAGGTTTCCCTGGTAACAGAAATCAAAATTTAACACCTCCATTTTATAAGAGAAAGACTCAGTTCATAATTTTATTTTTAAGTTGCTTCATGTGAGGAAATATTTGGCCAATTTGAATTGTTTTTTTCTGAAATGTTCCCCAGATAAAACTAAAAAATTTTATGGCAAAGAAACTTTATTCCTGGATTTAAGAGACCATTGTAAATTGTTTAAGAACCACAGTAGTGGGATATTAGGACTTTATACAGAAATAATGAAACAAGTGACACAAAAACACCCAGCTGGATAATTCTATGTACGCTCTTAACTTAATAGATAAATTTCTAGATCTACAACCACAAATGTTGAAATTCCACTTCTGCTTTTTAAGATACAGTATTTCAAGACTAAATCCATGTTAGACGTCAGTTCCAAATCTCACATTTTTCCTTACCAAGGACATTATCTTGACCTCATTGTTCCTTCCCAAGACTTGGCCTTGATATATGCTATTTAAAAAGCAAACAAAGAGCGTGAACTTGTTCAAACTCTGGGAATATTTCAGCCTACAGCTCAGCTAAAAACCTTTATCTGAAACCAATGAACTTCTCTGGACCCCTGAGAATTGACCAGAGGGGCCAATTAGCTGTTGCAGTCTCACTGATTCTGTGTCAATAATTTATAAATTTAGAGAGCAGGCAGATTTTTGCTGCTGGTTTAAAATTGAAGTGCTGGTTCTTACAAAGTCTATGCCACTCAACTGAACTCTGTGGATCAGCACATATACAAACCCACTGAAGATCTAACACAAATAGTACATCATGTTTTCAAATAAATCCTTTCCTTCCAAAATCAAAATTTAGTTCACCATTGAAAAAATAATAATTAGAGATCCATATTTTTTAGAAAGTGAAATAGCTCCTTTGTTTCTTTTCTCTTTCCAAACAGTTTGGAAAAAGCACAGATCAGTTTTACATCAAAGGCAGGCACCTAAACAATCTGTCACACAGCAGAAACAGCCAACATCTTAAGTCATTTTTGGCCCCCTTCATATCACACCCTGTGGCTTTTCTGACTAATAAATAAATTTATGTCTGATGCCATAGGCTGCCTTTGTGTTGGCTAATTGAGAATGATTGAGAATGTTTTATTGGCCATAGGTGACTTTTTCCATAAAGGCAGAGGGCAAGTGTCACATGTACCAGAGCCTTTATGATTCCACTGAATTCACTTACTTCTACCATTTGCTGAACAAAATGTTAATCCACTTATTTGTCAAACTTGAGGCAGATTACAGTGCATTCTAGGGTGCAAAATCTGCCACTACCTAGCTTGACTGAGTTTACTCATTCATTTGGCAGAGGTCACTAAAGGTATTTAAACCAAAGATTGTTAGACTCTGCTGCACAGAAAATTTGCTTTTTGGCTCCAGAAATGGCTGGGCACATGCTGCTGCTCTTTCCAGCTGCTGCAGAAATCTCCAAGCTCTCTTTTTTTTGCCAGGGTATGTGTAAAAGCCCATCAGTCTTCCATGCTGATCACTTGAAAACCAATTAAAGTGTATTCATGCATTCCAAACATTGATCTTACATATGGACAATGTATGATTAGTGGCTAATGTATGAATAGTGGCTAATTTTTTTTTAGCCACTATTCAGGATGCTCTACAGTGACAAATTTGACAGAGGTCCACCCTTACATTCATGGATTAATTAAAAAAAAAAAAAAAAGATCCAGAATCCTCATGTAAGAATTAAGGTAAATAATTCCCACAATATAATTTATTAATATTACATATCTGTGCATCTTAAAAAGATACTGCAGGAAGCAGTTTTCAGGAGGCCCAGGGAAGAGTGGGCATGCAGTTTATGGGGTCCAGTATAGTATAATTGTGTTCTGAGAGAGTTTCCATTTCACATCAGCCAAGGAATCTTGGGTTCCTTTAAATATGTGAGCCAGTAAAAACTGATATAGTTTAAAGATACAGTAATCCTCTTCTGAAGCTACTGTATCTGCATACCTCTGGTGAAATGTCTCTGGTTATTGTGCACAAGTTTAGGATGAGACCTGGCTAAACTCATTTTCATGAGGTGCAAAAATGATGACACGTTTTTATGACCATATTTAGTTCAGTGCACCACTGAAATCCTGGCATTGCTGACTCCACAAAGATTCAATTCATATTTGAGAGTGAGAAGATAAATTTGCTTTAAAAAAAAAAAAAGAGTAGTTGGCTTTTATTTAAGAGAGTTTGATGGTTTTAAGGCTATGTCTTTTTCCATCAAAATCAAAAGTTAACTTGGAACCATACAAGAGACTGTAAATTAAATTTAGTGAATGCCATTTTATGATCCACCCTGATGCATGTAATTGCCATAGGTAGAAAATACATCTGTGGTGAAGAACTGGAAAATTGGAACATTATGGAGTTTCCACCAGGCTCCCTTGTTAGTGAATCTAAACTAATCTTTAGTGAATTCCTGAGAAAGCATGAAGAGGTTTCTTCTCCTAAAAAAAAGTGCTGCACTAGTGAAAATGGAGCCAGAACAGACACTGCCGCTTTGCTTTAAGGATTTAGATATGTTATTTAATTTGATTTCTGCAGAGAAAAAACTAAACAGTGATGGCAGCTGATTCTCTCTGGAGTATCCAGTAATCTATATTAAGTAAACTTAATATGGAATGTAAAACAAAAATCTCTGAATGAAAAGTTGTTCCATACTGGTGGTCAGGCTGAGTTATCTGGAGAGATTCACAACACATAACACTTGAGTTAAACTATGGCTAAGGTTACCCTCCTGTAAAAGCAGTATAGTGTATCCATACGTGATATGATTTTAAATTAACCAGCCAAAAACTGCAGCCAGTCAGCTTTGGCAGGACAAAGCTTAGTGAGGCCTAATCGACCTAGGTGTTTATCCAGATTTTTTGGACAGATTTTTCAGGCTTGCCTAATGCCATGCTACTAACTTCTTTTAACCCTTCTTTGGTCAAGCTATGCCATGGAGTGTCCCAGGTGATTTTTATTAAGTGTCATGAGTAAGGGCTTCAGAAGAACAGAAATGAGATCAAGGCTTCACACCATGGAAGATGGAAAGGAGGACAGAGAAGGAATATCTCCCCTTTTCATCATGTCACCTCAGCCAGCAGCACAGTGGAACACTGTGGTAGCACCCAAATGACCAGGCCCAGGCAGGCAGGACAATCCTCTCTGGTATGAAACCACCAGAATCTAGACTGGGTCACACATCACAGGAGCACTGTGACCCTAATGGTCTACCAGCTCTACCATGTATGAAGGATAACTGGAGCCTTTAAAGACTGCAGTCAGCAAAACAAACTATGGCTAATTAGAGTGCCAGGGGCTGGATGTTTCTAACCTTGATTCCCCATGGAAATCTCTCATGGATTCACAGGGCTTTGTTGTGATTGTATGTCTGTACCACAAAATTGTTGGAGATAACTGTTTCAGCATACTCGTTCAAAGACACGAGACCTATAATTTTACACCAAATTGGCTCTAATTGCCAGCAAAAAACACTGCCTGTGCTGAGGCATTCTCTAAGGACTTGTCTTCACTGCACAGAAACTCAGACCCTCCCACTGTCCACAAAGTAAAACCCTCTGACCTAGGGCTTTAAATATGGACTAATTTATCTGGCTAGGATTACCTGCTGAGAAAACCATTGAACACTAATGATGTGTCCTTTCCTCTTCCCAGCACTGAAAAGCAGGCTGGGGAGCATGGGGCCAGATTCCAAGTGGAATGAGTAGAATGAAAGAAGTGGAGGGAGTTGTCTACAAAGCCACAGGGAGAAATTAAGATAATGGTGAGAGGCACCAGAATACAAGCTGCTGGTAGAAGTTGCTGAGAGGAGACTATTCTGAGGCACCAAAAGGTATATTTGCAGTTTTAAAATAACTTTTCCAATTGCAGGATGGGAAGAACAGCCCACTGGTCAGACCATTAGAAAATCTGGATTCAAGTAGCTGCTGTGTCACAGATTTTCCTGAGGCAGTTGGTTGGCTTCTTTTATGCCTTAGAGACACAAAATGTAGCTCCATTGCCTTTTTTCACCCATCTGCAAAATTGGGAAGGACAGTTCTTCACTACTTCACAAAAACACTAAAAACTTCAAATTGCTCTAAATTTATGGTAATAGGAGCTGTAGAAGCACCTAATCCAGCATGGGTTTTCTCCTTACTAATAAAAATAATTTCTTTTAAAAAACTGCCTTTTCATTCCCTATTGATGAATTTCCAAAGAGAAGAGACCTCAGTGCTCATTAATACCTGCAGTGTACAAGTTTTAGTCATCAACAGTTTGTTCTCAAGTGAAACTGTAATAATATGAAATTATTTATTAATATAAGGAAATTACAGAAACTTCTTTTAAAATTGTGTTGTACACCTGAAGCTCAGATTCTGGAAGTAAGAAATTGCTGATGACAGAACATGCTGCCCTTCATGGCAGCTTCCCAATGCTGCCTTCCCAATCTCAGCTACTGAGGGTCACTCTGTTCAAGGTTTTTTAGAATTATCAAGAATTCTCAAAGAGAAATGAGAATGATTTGACAAGGGCATTATTTATGTTCTAGTCTTCTTGTGTGAGCACAGAAAGGTCTCAATTCCAATGAATAGATAAGAGAATGAGCAAAGAATCTAAGGATTAATGCAATGTTTGCTTTGGGACAGTCTGATGTGTCAGAGAAATAAGTGCCACAAAGCAGTGGTGTGACTGGGAATATGAAACAATTAAGCACACTGTGGGTTTAGGCTGGGTTATTTTAATCTAAAAAAATGATCATATGTCATCCAGGTCACATAAATCCTGATTTCATGTTTCATTTTCTTAGCAGTTTGAAGACTTAGTACAAGCCTGGAAAAAGCACTAGGCTGGTTATTATACTTGAACTGTTGTGAAGCATCAGATAGAAATGTAGATAAAAAAATGGAAGAGGTATTTAGTTATCTGGAAAACTATCTAAACATATGAGTGTGTTTATTTATCAAGAGAGAATAAAACATTACTTTCCAGGATGGAATGAAAAATAATGGCTAAATGAATAATATGTTAAAGTGTCTCTTAAATGGGGGATCCATATGAGGGTTTGCTGAGCATGCAGAACAGAGAGAACAGAATTTACTGCTTTGGTTTTGCTTGCAGCTACTGGTGTCAGCCAATTTCCAATACTCAGTGGCTGTGTGCTGTTTGACTTGAAGGAGACTTGGATCAGGCCCTAGGCCTCTAAATTAATGGGGTGCATCAACAGTCAAAATTTTGCCCTTGTGCTGTTGGAAAATGGACTATGCCATTTAACTTTAATAGCTCTGAAGTAGTTTGACAGCCTCGGATAAAAAAGAGGTACATAAATGCCGAGACAAAATTATGAAGTGGAAACTTACTCAGAATTTCTGCTTTCTTCGTAGTTCTGATCATTTCTATCAGGCAGTTGGTGACACATTATGTCATTCTAAAACACTATTTATCTTTGCATGCCTATGAAAATGGCAATCGTTAAGGTAACTTACTTATAATAAAACATCAATTAATGTTTCTTTCTTCTAGATGGCCTTATTCTTCAATTACCATTTCTATATTATGTCTACAAGAAAATTGGGAATAAATGACAAAAAGTCAGAGTTTTTACTTGTTTTTCATCCCTAAACTAAAATGAGACAAGGAAACAGCAGAAATCTAAGTTTATTTCATTTTTCAAAAAACCCTCAACTGATTTCCAGTAAAAAATGAACTATTATCTAACTAAAAGGACAGGAGTCTTAGCATGGCCAGTTGTAGAAGAAATAACCTTCTTGATTCTGCATTTCTCATTCTGCACATCTTGACATTAGGCAAGATGACACATCTTCCCAGAAATCCATAGGCTGGAGACCAGATTAGTTACTGAGGCAGCCAATGTTTCATGCCCTGGAAGGAAATTCTGTGCTCCCTGGGAGTACATTTCTTCAGTCCGGTATAAGTGAATTTCCTCAGTTTCAGCTTCAAGAGCATCCTAAAACATTGCAAGTGCTAGCTGGGAACACAAGGTTTTTCTCCTCAAGATATTAAAAAAGCAAACTCCTGTGTGCACTCTTAGCTATGGTGGTGGGACCCTGTCCTTCCTCCAAGAATTAATTCCTGAAATTAATCCCTGAAACAAGACATTCTGACCATACCCCACTCATTTTTCTTTCACTTGGATTCCTTGCCTTTCATCTTCACAGACGACCCAGAAATGCAGGATCAGATTTTACTGGTAATTCCCTGATATTAATCACACTTAGTTTAAGATCAGGATCTGTCTGCGCTACAGCACAGAACTAAACTTCAGACCCTGAGCTCCAGGCCAGTCTGGACAGGCTGGATCAGTGGATCAGTTGTACAGAGATAAACAAAGTGAAGCGATGGGTCCTACACCTGGGTAACAACAACCCCAGGCAGGGGGAAGAGTGGCTCAAAAACTGCCCAGCAGAGAAGCTCTTGGGTGTGCTGGTTGACAGGCAGCTAAACAAGAGCCAGAATGTGCCCAAGTGGCCAAAAAGGTCAGTGGCACCTTGTTTTGTACCAGCAGGACCAGGGCAGTGATGGTGCCCCTGTACATGGCACTGGTGAGGTCCCACCCTAAGTCCTGTGTCCAGTTTTGGGCTCTCCTGAGGTGCTGGGGCCTGTCCAGAGAACAGCAATGAAGCTGGTGAAGGGTCCCAACCATAAATCCAACTTCAGGGAGGCTGAAGTTTTTCAGCCTGGAGAAAAGGAAGCTGATGAGAGACATTGTCATTCTCTACAACTTCTTAAGAAGAGGTTGCAGAAAGGTGAGGCAGGCAAGCAGTGGTAGAACAAGGGAAGATGGCCTCAAGTTGTGCCAGGGGAGATTCAAGGAGGATATGAGGAAAAAAAAATTACTAAAAGGGGGGCTAAGTATTGCAACAGGCTTCCCAGGGAAGTGGGAGGGTCACTATCTCTGGAACCCAGAACAAGTCAAACCTGTCAAAAGCCAAGTAGACATGGCACTTCTTGATGTGGTTGTGTTGACATGGTGGTGTTCAAACAAAGCTTGGACTTGATGATCTTAGAGGTCTATGAGGTGTATTGGAAGTGGTCTAAATGTGGAATTATAAAATGCATTTCCACCTGATCTTAAGCCATATACAGTCTGTCTATGTATGCTCTGAGCATTTTTATTAGCATAGAAGTTAAAATAAACAAGTATTCAAGAATATCCCAAATTATTTTTGGCTTTACCATGCTACAAATTTTATTTTTAACAACCTGTGGATTACTATTGATCATGTAGACATTAACCTTTAGAGGCTGCATTTATATGAAGTAAACTCAAAGGGTCATTTTATACAATAAACTCAAGGAATTTGGGGAAAAAAATCCTTATCATGAACATTTTCCTTTCCTATTTCCCCCTGCTTCACCCACTGGACTGCAGAGGAGATTATCCCTTTAACAGAAAGAAAAAGCATATGTCAATTTGCCTCACCTACAGAGCCTTCAGGCAAAATTCATCACTTTTTGGGACTGTCAAGGATTGAATAAATCAGAGATAAGTGGGTTAAAATGTCAGCACCCACTGGGACCAAAATAAACCTACTATATTTTTTCTTCCAAGTGAAAAATCCAAGTTTTTCATCCAGTTTTCATCTGCAGTACCACCAGCACTTCATTCATTCATTCAGGAAGACAACTTAAAATTCTTAATGATTAATTTTCTTAAAATAAAATAAAGAAAAACCACAAAAATAGTTGTTTTTCCCCCTCTCGTTGTAATAAGCCTGTGAAAGTCATCTTGTGCAAAAGGTCAGATAAGCGTGATGTGAAAGATGGTGCTAAAAGGCTTTCAAACTTTGTTTATTAATAGATATAACCTTTTCACCTCTGCTACATCTGTCACCTCTAGGTTAAATATCATTTATCTTACTGGTCATCTGACTTCTTGTTATGAGTACAGGGAAGTGCCACAAAAAACACTGAACAGTCACAAATCCATTATAAAAAAATGCAAGAGAAGAATTGCCTGAGCCCTTCTAATAAAACATAACCTAACATGGAGTAACTGAAGACACTGAGGGTAGCCCCTGGCTTTAAAAGCATTCACTAGGTCATTGATCATTGAAGACAACATGCAGTGACCTCACACAAACATAATGTAAACTCCCAAACTCATTGATGGCATTCCTAGCACTCTGTCTGAATTAATATTGCCTCTCTGTAAACTGTTTGACATAAGCAGTGAAAGATGGAAACAGAAAAAGGCCTCCTCACTATGATGAGCACAGCACCAAATGCAGCTGGATGCCAGTGAATTAACTTGTAGCTTACTTTGATGTTCAAAGAAGTCTCAGGCCAAGATATGTGTTAATGGAATTTTCATAAGATTCTTGGAAGTATATTTTTCCTTCTGGATAGTCCAAAAATATGCTAGAGCATAAAAACTACCTGAGTCTATTTTGAAGAGATGAAGAAAAGAAATGGAAAAAAATATACTCTGTTATTATCCATTTTTCAGAAAGACTGCTATGGCTATGTTAGTCAAATCATGCACTCAGAAAGGCATGTGGGTGTATATATGTGTCTCTCTCTCCTTCCTTCCTTCCTTCCTTCCTTCCTTCCTTCCTTCCTTCCTTCCTTCCTTCCTTCCTTCCTTCCTTCCTTCCTTCCTTCCTTCCTTCCTTCCTTCCTTCCTTCCTTCCTTCCTTCCTTCCTTCCTTCCCTTCCTTTGAGCACCAAGAATGTACAAATGCAGGATCCTCAATATTTTTACACTTACTTTCACTAAGCACGCAGCAAACACTAAATTAATGTATCTGCTTTATACTCTAAAATTCTATAAATTAATTGTAAGGCAAATGCCAAAATGTGAATATACACAGAACTAGAGTAGGAAGCTGAGGAAAGCAGTAGAATTATATCAGTCAGCATATTAACTGTTTAAACAATTGTGGTGTTCTTTTAAAAAAGTTTTAATGTTTGATAGTTTAATGTTTAATGCTTGATATTTAAAATATCAAAGCTCAGATTATTGTGGATGAAAAGCTCGAGGACTTTTGTTTCTTTTTTTTTTTAAGAAGAGTGCTTCAAATTTTGTAGAAAATTTATGATTGATATTTAGATAATGTGCTCCTGCAATGATTAAGTTCTCCCTTCTGTTTTTAAGCTATCCATAAGAGCAATAGGTAAATTCTTTCCCTGTACTCAAAAGAAGGAATGAATCAAAGACAAATAACTACATGAAAGACAAAGAGGGATATTTACAAGGGCATACAGTGACATGATAAGGGGGAGTGGTTCCAAACTGAGAGTGGGTGTAGATTAGATATTGAAAAAAATTCTTTAGTGTGAGGGTGGTGAGACACTGGAACAGGTTGCCCAGAGAAATTATGGCTGCTGCATTCCTGGAAATGTTCACAGCCAAGTTGGATGGGACTTGGAACAATCTGGTGAAGGGGGGTTCCGTCCATGACAGGGTGTTGGAACCAGAAGATCTTGAAGATCTTTAAGGTCCCTTCCAACCCAGGCCATTCTGTGATACTCTGGTTCTAAGACACAATTCTGTGAATGAAGTTGTGTCTGAATGTGATTTTCATCCTGCTTCTAAAATGGCATTGTACCTTTCCTGGGACCTGATTGCAAACCTACATCACAGCTCATTGCTAATCAGCTGTAAGACCTTACTAAATGAGTATTGCTGGCATAGAATGCTGCCACTGTGCCCACATTGTGCATCTCAAGACTTTGCACAATTCCAACTGAAGTGTCAAAATAGAGCTGAACAAGAAAATGTATCACGCCTTCCTGTGCAGTAAAAATTATACAATCCAGAAGCATCTCATAGCTTACAGGTTCTCAACAAAGTTACTGCCTTTAAGTCAAGAGAAATACCAAGTTTTGTATTTCCACTTACTACAGAAAACCACAGATATAAGAAACTGTAAGAAACACATCTGGCAAGCACAGTGACATCTATGAGAACTGCTACAAGATAAAGTATATAGGGAGTACTGACTTGTAATTTGTGGGCATGTATGACACTGTGTCCAAATCCCTCCTGCAGTTTCATATTGTTGTTGTCTCCTTTTTCACCTGTCACCTGAGAGCTCAGTCTAAAGCCTGAAGTTGATAGGAGTAGCTATTAGTAGACTTTGAGTAACCCGTGTCCTACAGAGTGTGATGCTTTGCTTGCTCCATCCAGCCACTGGCTTTGCCTAGAAGTGGAGCATCCCTGGTGGTTCAGCAGCTCTTTTTGAACATTTTCTAGGCTTTCATGGGAGCTTTTTCCCTCTTTGGATCCAGGCTTACATAAACAAGTAATTTTTTTCCCCGTTGAAGTCTAATATTATTCAAATAGGGTAATTAATAATTTTGACCCATTAGCTTAATTTTAGTAGTTTAGTAACAAAAAAGTTACAATGAGAATCTGGGCAGGTAAAACCCCTATGGTTTAAATTTCAGTCTCTTGTCTCCTGCTGCAATTGCACCCACCCACTGCTGCCAGAACCTCTTCTCTTCTAGAAGGACAAAGGATTTTATCCTCTTCCAAATATCAACCTTTTGTAAATCTATCTGGTCTATTTTAACTACATTTTTCACAGCCTGTATCTCCTATTGTCCACTCATCCTCGGAACTCTACACATTCTTAGTCAACTGAAGTGCAAATGGCCAGAACTTCTCATTGGGCTAGCTCAGCTCCTTTAGCCCTTTCCTTCTTTTGATTTCTATAAATCTATGAGTGCATTTTCTCCTGTGTGAGGAATAAAATAAATAGGGACTCTGAAACAAAAGAGGTGAACATTCATTATAATGGCATTTTCTTCCATTCTCCGCAGCCTAACGTGTGAGTAGGTCCTGTCTGCAATCATCATATTTGGAAACATAATCGAAATTATTTCAAAATTGCTTTGGGATGGAACATTTTCTCTGAAAGAGTTGTCAAGAGTCAGGTTTCAAGTGTAACAAGATTCTGAGCCATGGGATTGACAGTGATTAATTGCATCACCAGAACTGGTTGGCCCTCTCAGAGATCTGACTGGGCACAGACAGCGAGTCTTCCTGGGAGGTGCTTAACTCTAGACTCTGCTGTATCGTCTGAAGGCACCAGCTGCTGTCTCTGTGTGAATCACAGCTTGTATGCATCGCTCCAGCTCTGCTGGAGTAACACACCTTCCCTTGGCTGTCTTGCCTCACTCAGCCCCCTCCTGGTGCTGTTCCCCCTCCTGGAGAAATCACAAACACCTTGTATGCTCCTCTGCCCTCAGTTCTTGCCTTGGCTGGACTGCTTGGCTTGAAGCACAGGGTGACAGAAGGGCTGAGGTTGTAAGGGACCTCTGGATGCCATCTTCTCGACCCTGATGCTGAAGCAGGAACACAGTTGTCCAGGACCATGTCCAGACAGCTTTTTAAAATCTCCAGGGAGAAGACTCCACAATCTTCTCTCGGGGTAACCTGTACCAGTGCTCAGCCACCCCCAAAATGAGAAAGTGCTTCCTGAAGTTCAGAGGGCACCTTCCAACATGTCTCTGCCCATCCATTCCCTTTTGTCCTGCCACTGGGCACCACTGTGCACAGCCTGGCTCCATTCTATTTGCACCCTGCCTTCAAACATTTTCTCCAATAGTAAGATTGCTCTTCTTTGCCCTCTCTTCTGATCAGAAGTTCCACAATCTCCAACCATCCTTGTATAGACGAGAATTCCCACTAATCTCCAGTACTGAGGCCAGACCCGGACACCGACACTGCTCCAGAAGCGACCGACGCTCCCACCAGCACAAAGGCAGCTCCCTCTACCTATGGGCAACTCCTGTGAGCAATAAAGCCACAGTCACCCCCTTCTCTCAAACCTAGCAGAGACATCTTTGCCGGCCCTTGTGCCACGTGGGATTCCCAGCCGGACCCCGGTCCTGCCCTGCCCACCCGGCCGTGCTAAACCTCCCCAAGCTCCGTCTCTTCCCGGCGCCCGCATCCCCGCGGACGGATGGGATTAGTGGATAGCAGCACCTCCTCACCCCGCTGGGAACGGCGTCAAAACGAAGCTGCGTTGGCCGGGAATCGAACCCGGGTCAACTGCTTGGAAGGCAGCTATGCTCACCACTATACCACCAACGCCGCCGTGATAGCACCACCCTGCTTGCCTGAGTCCTTCCTTTCCGGCTTCCCTCCGTTCCCAGTTTGCCCACAGGATTTATTGCCCGCCCTCAAGCACAGCAAATAGCTACTGAGGGAGGCATTCAAGTTTCTCCACGGCTGCCAAGGCTACTAGAAAATAAGAAGATTGTTTGCTTTGTTTTTAAACACTGATAATAAAGTTTTGTTCAGTAAAATTTTTCCAACGTCCTGATTGGTTTAAAAGAAATTCCAAATAGGACTAAAACCTTCAGAAGGGGGACTGTGCACAATTGGAAAAAGACAGACTGACATCTGATGAAATAAGTATCTTCATTTTTATAATAGTCTTTCCAGCATTAATGTTGCAGATGAGATTTTTATCTCATGTCTGAAAAATTAAGAGGAAGAAGTTTTAAAGAACAACATATGTTGTCCTTTCCATCAACTACTGCCTTTGTGTTCTCAGTATCATCCAAAGAAAGAGAAGATTACATGGAAAATATAGCTGAAAATAAACTAAATAGAGTTGCAAATGATTGATATTTGAAAGAGGGTTATCTGAAATACAACCCTGAAATGCTGAATCTCAAACTTGAATACATTTTTGTGGAATAATGTGTGGTGAGAAGTTTTCTACTACAGTGTATAGAGCCAACAAAGTATTTTAGAAGAACAAAATCTCAAAAACCTCACATGGTGTGAGAATATCCTACGAATAACCCAGGGCACTTTAGGGCATCTGTGATTTCACTTCTGAGAATGTCCTGTTTACAAGCAGATATGCCTCTTAACATGTAGGAAGCTCAGCAAGTTTGTGGGAGAAACCATTCTGTGCCAGCAGAGAGGTCCTACAGAGAGAGACCTTCATGTCTCTTTCATTCTCAAATCCTCTGTCTTCAGCTTCCTGCAGCGGTAAACAGAAAAGTTGTAAGATGCAATATTGGTCAGACATCCATCGATCCTGTCACCTTCTGTCACTTGGCATCTGAGTAATTAACAGGCCCATAGAAGGTCCCCCAGACCTGTGCATACTCTGGCCATTTTACAAGTGCTGGTATAGATGACATTTTTGCAGCCTTTAATGAAAGTCTGTCATGCACAGTTACACCGTAGTAAGGATATAGAGTCTTCTCTCTCTTTCTTATCATATTTTACTTTAAAAGTCAGCAAAACCGGCTGAGATCCTATTTGGAATGCTCTGCAAACAGCTCATGAGGGCGTAATGTTACATTAAGTGTACTTATAACTAAGATTTAACAAAACAAAGAGGGCTCTGCTGAATGCTGCAGAGTCCATTTGACTGTGTGTAACATGCAATGCACACAAGTTGCTGTGCAAACTCACAGCTCAGCCATGTGGTGAGCAAACAGCAAACCAGGGCTTTTGGGAGCCACACTTTCTGTGCATTTATTGCGGAACATTTTTACACAGGGCCTTGATCTTGAGCCAGGAGGCTTATAGTTTAAGAAGAAATTAAAATGGGACACACCAGACTCACTGATCATAATCACTTCTGAAAAACACATAGCTTATTGTGATGATTTTCATGCTTTTCTACTAATCCATAGGCATCATAAATATTTTCTAGTAATTTTAAGCCTAGTGAGAGTTGTTTCCAACATTACTGAAGACTATGGTTTAACAATAATCATAAATGGTTATTCTTTATATACTCCCTTGCAGAAAAATTCCATGGAACCTGAAATTCTGCGGACAAACATTTGAAAATAATTACTGTTTAGGAAATTTGAATAACTTTAGTAAAGAAGTCAGCCTGGAAGAAGTGTGGATGTTCTTATAAGAATGATATTTCTCTTCCTTCAACTTCTATTCTTAACCACATCTTTGTGAAGTCACCATCCTGTATTTTAAAGCATTGCAGAATGAAAAGGTGATTTTAAAACACTGTAAAGATAAATGGGCCCCCGTTGAATTGAAAAAAAGCACTGAATGAGGAATGCCAGCTCTGAGAAAGCTGGAAGCTGAAGTGTGTGGATAGAACAGGACAGAGAAGTGGGACAGGCTAAGCTGATCTCTGAAAGGCAGCCACCTGCACCTCAGCTCACACAACTGCATGAGATTCCTAAAGTATTTAAGCACCAAAACTTGCAGATTAACTCAGAGGACCACATTCCCAAAGTCAGAGTAGTCTTATCCTTAAGGAATTCTAGAAACACTTCTGGACATCTGTAAGAACCTGGAAATCTGCTGAAATCTGACATCACTTTTCCAGTCTCAAATGCAAAGCCTCCTAAACTCCTGCATGTTCAGGCAATAGACACACGCTGCCAAATCAAGGACTCTGCATGAAATTTGTCCTGGTTATTTATTTTGCCTCCTTCTCTCTCACACACACACACACAGATGCACACAGGTTCCAGTAGCCCTTGATGACCAAGCAGATCAAATTAACCCTTATTATGTCTCACCAGAACATGAAGAATGAGCAATGGCAGCATTTCCTAATCTGGTTTTAATTCACTTGGCAACAAATCTGTTTGCTATGAGTCTACTGCATACAGCTTTTAGCTGAGAGGAAGCATTTTGCTGTGGCATAATTAAAAGTGTTCCAATTGCACACAGAACAACACCCTCTGCTTTCTGACTAAAGGTTTTCTTTGTTGGGGCTTACACCCAATAAGTTGCACCTGTGACTGTTTTTGCTGCAAAATCATCTTCAGCCACTCAGTGCACCACCACGCTAACCTCTCCATTAACCCTTGCTTCAAAGGCTGCTCCCTGCAGGTGCAGTCTCGTGGCTCCTCTGGCAGGGGACATCCCTTGCTCATTGCTGAGGACCTGGGCATGCCACGTGTACTTTTGGTTTACAGCCCAGGGCCTTGGCTAATTGCATAATTGGTGTGGTGCAGATCCACAGCCTGTAGGAATCTATAAGATATTAAAATGACAAAATTAAAACCTAGGCCTTGCCAACACTAAATCTGTCCAGTTTTTTGGCAATAAGCTTTTCTGCAGAGTATAGATTTTAATTTAGTTAGTCTGGAAAAAATATATGGTTATACTCTAGGTCCAAAGAATTCCTCAGTCCTTATCAGAGAAAAAGGTTGGAAGTAAGAACAACATATTCCAGGAAATTCCAAAACTCTTCAGTGCCACCATAGGAACAGAATATGTGTATTACCTATTACAAGTTTTATCAACTACTTTGGAAAAAAAAAAAGCATTAAATCTTCAAATTTAATAAATAATATTTTAATAAGCTTAATAAATTAAAGACATCTCAATTTTGGCAGAGAAAACGTCCTAAATACATGGCAAACATTACAAACATTTGATCCTTTGGAGCCGTTTGAAAGTTGTATGTGTTAGACCTAATGCACCAATAGAAATAAAAATTAAAAGCTTTAAAAAATGGCTTTAGAACTAATTTACTTAGGATCACCCATGTCTAAGTTTCATGAAAAATAACAGCCAACATTTATAGGGCTTTTGTTTGAAAATCTTACCTTTCTCATGATTGATATTCTTTTATACATAAACTGATTGTCTTAGTTACTGATTTCACTTTTAGCAAATGCTGTTCTCCAATCAAAGTGTTCACATAGTTATAAACTTTTTTCTATCAAGGGCAATCTCCATGAGTGATCAGTCCTCAAGATACAATAAAGATAACATACACATGAACACATGTTTATCTTTATCAAAGAAGATAACTACTCAAATTTAGAGGTACTTTAAAATAGACTGTAAAGATGGGATTTCAAAATTCCTGACTTGTTGCTGTTCATCAACAAGTCTTGCAAATATTGTTTAACATTTGTAATGCTAGTTAACTTAGTTGTCTTTATTTAAAACAGTCATAAATTACTTTTTCCCTTCTTAAAAAAATGGTATGATTTTGTATTTGATATAAAATATTAGAAAGACTGTAATTTCTCATGATCCTCTCTGAGGGTTTTATTAACATTTATTAATATGGCTGACCTTTCAAAATAAGCCAAATTCTTTTCTCTACCACTAACTTACTGAACTTTAACGTCAAGCAATAAGATCCTTTCCCTGGTGTATGTAAAATTCATAATACCAAAATAAATAGATAGCTGTTAACTTGAAAAAAATAAAATAAAATTTCCTGAGAAATATTATTCCTAATTTGAAGGAAATCTCACAATAACAGATGCAGGGAAGCCCCAACAAGGCTGGCATAAAAAAGCTAAAACAAAAACTCAGCAATCAACTTCTGTGTAGTTATTCTGATGATGAAATCAACTGAAAATCTAGCAAATTTGCCCAAAATATATTTAAAAAAAATAAATTAAAATATCTTAAATTATTCCTAAACCATTACTAGTTTTGTTCTTTAGTTTTTCTTTGAAGTATCAGTGGATAGGAAGTTTAATGAAAACCTGAACTGAGACTTTTTTTCATGCAGTCACTTGGCTTCCAAAGCTGGGATGCTGTGTATTAATGTGCATGTGCACCTCAGGCAGTGGTTCATTTCAGGTTCATCTCCAAGGCCATCACAGCCCTGGTTAAGTGTCTAAAATAAACTGATGAATCACCTTCTGGATGAGCCTCTTTCTAACAGTGTTAAAAACGGGAAGTGGTTAGCTCAACAATTTTACACACAGTGGCTTTAATACAGACAGATTTTTTATAGAAATGATGAATTATAAAATGATAACTCCCATTCTTTTACAGTCTGGGTCTATTAGCTGTATGTTACTTTGAGATATCACTCGAGGAGACAAATTTTGAGGTTTATTAATGTAGGGATATTGATATTTTTTGGGCAGAGTGGATACCAGTCATCCAGCAGTGAATTAGATGTTTACAGGAGTAACAAAATTATTTAATATTTAGAAATTAGCTACTCAATCAGCCAGACCTTTACTGGCTTTCTATGGTACTTCAAGGAAACAGAAGTCACTTAATTTTCTCTATTCTATGAAAATACAAACAGACATTTTTAAAAATCCAAACTCAAATGAAGAGGATTATTAGAAATAAGTTTTTTGGGTTTTTTTCTTTGAATTAGTGTGGTTTATTCAAGAAGGCAGCTACACACCCTTCTCTCAGTATTCCAGATTTACGAACCCCACCTGAAGTCCTTAAGTAAGGAGATTTAGTCACTTACATCCTTATATTTGCACACCTTTTCATACCAATATCTGTTCTAGATGATCAAATTTATGGACAGAGTAGTAAAAGAACCTCTTTATTTCTACAGATGTACAAGTCACATACACAGTTAGGTTCGTGTGTTGTTAAGGACATTCAACAATCCAGTAAGCTACTTTTTTCTCTTTTTTTTTGCCCTCCAATGACACGGGCAGTAGCTTGGTGATTTCCGCCTAGCCCTCACCTCCTGGCCCATGCCCAGAGTGGCCACCCCCTGACCACCTCTTGAACCACTCTGGGTGGTTGTCACTATGGGACACAAAATAACACAATGCAGACACGCTGCTCTTTCAGGATAAAAAGAGAGCTTTTAATTTCTGACTCCAACATTTACAGATTTCCAAAAGTGACAGTGGATTTAAGGGTGAAAGTGCCACCTCTCCAATGACACTGGACAAACCAAAAGTCCATCAAATTTTTCTTGTTCCATAAAAGAATGCAAAACAATAAATCATTTACATGAAGCGTGTGAGAAAGTTTGTTACAAGAACGTAAAGATAAAAAAGCTTAAAAAAACCTTAAAAAAATCAAAACAACAAGTGGTGGTGGCGTGAACAGAGCTACACAGCTCCCAGCAGCAGTGGGCTGCGCTGTGAGACAACGGGATAAAGTCTTGAGTCAAAGAAGCCAGAACAAAGGAGACAAGAGGGGCCCCTGGTATAAGTTCTCAAGAAGACTTACTGTCCAAGAGGGTCTCAGAACAAGTGACAACTCCAACAGGGTAATAGAGGCTTAAGAACAGGGGAGGGTACTAGGGGAGGATATGAATCTTAACCAATAGTAGAACAGCAGGAGAGGAATGTAGGGCAGGGATCAGATTCTAGGTAACCAATAGGAGATAACATGGGAGGGGATCAGGCTTGGCACACCAATGGAACCTCAAGGGAAAGGTGATAGACAAGGAAGGTTCTGGAGAAAGGGGTGGGGTTACATTTGACGAACAAGGGAAGAGGGCAGTACTTCCAGGATTAGCAGGGAAGGGTCTGGAAATCAGGGAGGTGCAAAGGAGGTTGACATGGGGACAGAGAGAAGATTAGGCGGGAAAATAGTAGTAAACAACTTCAGGGCAAAACTATTGGGGAAACCCAATGGGGTACATGGAACAAACTACAATAAGCTCACAATAAGAAACACCGTAAGATTACAAAGAAAGACAAACCACCACACTCCAGCACACTCCTTATTCCCCATTCCTCCTTTTCTTGGCATGTTTCCTGTTTCTTGGCATGTTCTTTAAGCAAGGAAAGGCACATCCACAGCCTTTACCTACTTTTAGAAGACATCACTGGAAGATTTGACTGTGAAGGCTAAACACAAGGACCTGATTAAAAGTAGGATTTTTTTTAATAGCAGAAAAATTCAGAACCATAGAAAAACATCCATATTTATTTTTTCCCTTTATTTTATCCCATCCTTTATTACTATCTCTTGTAGGGGAAAAGTTTCTGCTTTTGTTTTGGGGTAGGTTATCCTGATTGATTTTGGCTACAGATATAATTTTTTTTCTTTTTATTGCTATATAATTTATTTTTTCTATATATTGCTGGACATTTAAACATTGTTCTGGAGTCTAGGATTCTGTTTTGCTCCATCTCCATCTTTCTGGGAGCTGAAAGGGCTGAAGGGGAGGGGAATAACAGGGAATTACTAAATTCTGCATCTTTAGGGAAATATGCACATGGAAATATGTGTAACAGGGTGCTTGCCTTTAGTTGTGTAGGGATTTCTTTTTTTTCCCCTTCACCTTCTGAAAAGGTTGGCATATTTCATTTTTTATGGTCAGTCCAAAAGATTATGCTTTCCAGAGCCCTGTCACATGAGTATGATTGATGCACTAGCGGAAAATAAATATGGGGGAAATTACTCTGGGGTATTTATGCATTAAATAAGCTAACATTCTCTGTCCCAGAGGCTCACAGAAAAATGAGCAATTAAGCTGCTTGATTCTTGCGTTTCCACATAGAAATTGACTTCTATGGAAATGGGGAGCACTTTTTAATCACTGTTGTGATTGTGGGCATTTGTCAGTGCTCAACTTTTAATGACTTTTGTCTGAGGTTTAGTGTGTGGGTTGTGTGATTTGACCTATCCCTGGTCAGGACTGTCAGGCTTAGACATTTTGGAATCATAGAGTATCCTGAGCTGGAAGGGACCCACAGGGATCATCGAATTTTAACTCACAGACCTGCACAGGACAGCTGGGCAAGCTTGCTATAAAAAAAATTGGTTCAAAATACATACTTATTTTAGAGGGAAAAGTTTTTATTTTTCACAATTCTTGCTGCTGGTGAGGAAAGCCAATTCTACAGTTTTGTCTTAATATTGGTAGGAGTGGTTAAGACTGAATTTATAAACATAAGTGCACAAAAATAATTTTATCACTCATAATTAATGCATTTTATTATCTAAGTGTCAATTCCTGTGCAAGTTAATTTGGAATTAAAGTTTTTCAGCTCAGTACTCCGCATCTGAAGTACAACAGAGCTGCTCTGAGGTTTGCTTATGCTAATTTAGCTTTCCATACTGATAATTACATTATTTTAATCAAAACTTTCTGTAGAGACTCTTGAATAGTTCTTAAATTGGCGTTTTATTGTATAAAAATTAAATTACATTAGCAGTCATACCAACATTCCATTGGATTAACTGTAAATGCTTAATAGAACAGATTTGGCTATACTGGATACCTTTTCTTACCTTTCTTTTGTTATGATTTGGTTTAGAATTTAATTACTTTGATACCTAATCCTCTAGCTAGTCTGATTCACCAAGTTTTCAGACATCAGCTGAGCTGCAGAATTGTTTGTTTGTCCTTCAAGTGTTGATCTTTGTCTGCAAAAGCAAACTGTACTATGGAGCATGAGCATAATTCATATTCACTGCAATTTAAGTTGACTCAGTTGCTTTGGTTAAAAATAGAGATCCGTTTCCTCAGATCTGGTGTAATATAGTTATTACTATATTATTATTACTATTATTATATCAAATTACCATTATTGGTAACTGAAGTTACCAAATTGTTATGTGTTGATTTCTAACTCTTTTTATGGGAAGCCATACATATTAAGAAAAGAATTTATTGTTAGCTCTTCTAAAATCTAAATAAAAAGTTAGAATTAATAGTCCAGTTATACCAATTATATTAGCATTCACCAAACTCATCAAATAGTCAACATTGTCCTATTTCAAATTCTCTACTTAATAGAAATCAGGTTTCATTAAACTATTAAAATTGTTAAAAATACAGGCATAAAAATTAGTGTTACATCATATAATAATGTTGGAAGATAAGCACAAGTTAGAAAAATCAGGGAATGGACTGCTGCTCTTTGGAAAGATGTTATGGCTTAACAAGGAAGAAAGACAAAACAGGCCAAGACAAGTTCAAGCAAGGCCTGGCAAGTCATCATACTAGTTTCCCTTTCTTTAATTGCTTCATCATACCCAGCTTAGTGCCTCTGAAACCAGAAGGCTTCAGATATCTTCATAAGGAAATATGTAGGTGATTTCACTGATGCCTTTGTCTCTTGACTTCTTAAGACAGCAAGTCTCACAAACACCCCAGAGGAAAAGAGTGTTTTCTACACAGTTGTACTAGTAAGAAAATAGATTTTCTAATGAAGGCATTCTGAATTCTTTATTCTTTGCATGTCAGTTTGATAACTATTAAAATACAACAGATGCTTTAGCCACTTCTCTCTCAAGACACCCCACCTTCCCCCTTGCCTGCCTGTTTTGGCAGAGGACTCTGAGAGCTGTGTAGACCTTTCTTTCCTTTTCTTGCTGTTTGACACTCAGTGCAGAGTCTGCAGTTCTATTCCTGAATGCCAAGGCAGTAACTTCTGACTTTTCCCAATAAAATAAGTTTTCTTTGGCAAATTTTTCCACCTTAAGGACTAGTATATCTCATATTCAGGATCATTTCTTACAAAGACTCAGAAGCACTGACCAAATCCCTCGTAAACTGTCTACTGAAAATAAAATGTCTTTATACTACTCTATTTTCCTGTACCAAATTATATGTGTTGTTTGGGTTTAACCAGTGTTATGTAGTTTTACCTCCCTCCTTTCACTTTCTTCATTCTGTCTCTATTCAGCATAATCTACTGTAATTTTTCCAAAGAAGCCATAGCCAGCAAGTTGGTCATATGAAAAGAGCAGTTATATAACTTTAGATGAAATATCGAGTGTGCAAGCATGTTTTGCTAACAGACATTCCCTTTTTCCTCCCTCCTCAATCCACATGTGCACCTGTTTCAAGATAAATCCCTTTACTTCCACTGGGTTCCTGTTGTGTTTGGCAGGCTGGAGAAGTGCAATGGAAGGGCACTGGGCTAATTTTTCAGAGATGATGGGATGCACACATTCCTCCAAAGTTAGTGGGGGCTGCAGGTGCCCAACACAGCCTGAAAATCATGCCTTAGCAGGAAAACTTGGGCTCTCCTCTAGAAAGGCCATTATTTTTAAAAATCTAATAGAGACCTTCTGTATCATCTGACCTTTTCTTTGATGAAGTTCTTCATTATTCTGGAAACAAAAGGAGGCCTAACGAAAGAAGTATTGTTTAATTAATGTTTTAGAGATAGACCACAAAAGAAAAATAAGGATATAAGGGAAAGAATTGTCTAGGATGCAATCCATGGATAAAAGTGAAACTTCTACAAAACAGATAATTCTGAAGAAAGAGGTATTTCAAGAACATTAGAGTGAAGTGCTAAATACTTTTCTGACATATTCAAGCTTTTGCTCCTAAAAGCTGAATAAATGTAAAAGAAAACATCAGAAAGAGTAAGAATGACAGAAGAAAATGGAAATTCATGAAATTAAATTAAATACAATAATCCAAAAGAAACTATAGAAGAGAAAACAAGGGAAAAAGTTCATTCCCACTGGGGCTGCAGCTAACTAAATAGGCTTAAACCACAGAACACACTTTTCATAGTGTCATATTTTGAATGTTTATTATTCTATTCTTTAGTTTCCTTTGGAAGCAAAAAAAAAAAAAACAACCAAAAAACGCCACACATTAAGAAAAATAAAAAAAAAGAAAAAACAGAAGCAAACAAAACAAAAATCAAACAAATAAACAACAAAAACCAAGAAGGAAAATAGATAGTATCATCCATAAATAAAAATTCTAAATGAAATACAGTTAAGATCATAGAAAGTGGCTAATTATTAAGATCTCAATGAAACTTCTGTTAGAAGTAGGAGCAAGAAATGAAGGCATGATTCTGAACAGGGAAAGAAAACAAAGCACAGTAGAGGGATTTGGTACACATTTCATATTCCTGCTGATGCCTATGATACCCCTGAAACTAGTACAGATGGTGAAATCATCTGTTACTCAATATAATCAAGACATTTTTCAGTATCAGCATGTCAAAAAATCTTTTGTTGGTAAGGTGAATCTATGCTGTAGCAGGTTTGGTTGTGACACAGTCACTGACTAAATCAGCTGCCCTTTCCCCCACAGTCACTAATTTCTGTGGCCAGTTTTGTGCTCCAAATAGAATGGCACTTTTGTTCTTTGGAAAAAATACAAAGTGTTTCACACAACACCTACAGCTATATTAGATAGAATAACCTTGTAGAGGTATAATCACAGGTACCAATACATCTTTTGCTTTCACTTACAGTGTTTTAAAATCGATATTTTTCCTTGAGTTCTAATTTCCTGGCTTTTATTCCCTCTTACTTACAGGTGATTTTTTTTTTCTGAGAAAAGTGCTGTAATATGATTATATGTTTTATTGTTGAATGCTTAAGCAGTTTTAATAAGAGGTCATTAAATCTGATGGATGGGGCCTCTACAATCAATGTCATCTGTCACTCTATGCTCAGTGAACAGAAATAGAAGAACTGTTGGTTTCAGTTTTCATAGTTTCACTCTCTCCTTATTTCTGCATCACGTGGGATAAATTCCTTATTTCTAATCTGGTTTTTTAGTCACAGCTGGAACATAAAGGAGAATTTATACCTGACTTGATAAGTTTTGTCTAGGTTTGAGTTGAGAACAAAAGCAATGAAGCATGGAGTTTTTTTCTCAGACTTTCTGCATCAGCCCATTTCATTTTAATTAGGTAGAAGTTTGCAAACTTTGCTAAATTATACAGTCAAACCTTGTTAACTCCTAAGTATCAAAAAGGCCTCAAATGAGTTTGGTTTCACCTGATTGCAGGTTTATTCATAATATAATTCCACCCTATTGGAAGAAAAAAAAGAGTAAAATATATCAGGTTTTAGAAGATATCTGCAGATAAGTGGTGCCTCATCTATCACATTAGTGAGAGCCTACCTAGCTAATTATTGACTCAATGCTGCTTATTTCTGTGAGAACAAGCACAGTGTCAACAATGTGTCATTGCTCCCTAGACCCTGGAATAACAGTTAACTTGTAATTCTGTCATTACTAAATGAAAATCTTTGAAATAAGTCAAAGAAAAAATTAAATTCCCACAAGAAAAAAAAGAAGAATGAAAAGGGTATAATTTTCCTAAGAAAATCTACAAAATGAAATAAAAAAATAAATAAAGCATTTAACATACTCATAAAATTAACAGGACGGAAATTAAATAAAATATAGGTGAGACTTCAGAAGTATTAGTGATCTGGACTGGTACTAAGCAGGTTCACTTCCTCCATTCCACATCCCCTAAAATGACATCCTTATTAAAGTATGAATTTACAGAACATTTGATTGATAATATCTGTAAGGTCAGGTTACCTTTACCTAAAAAGTATAATTAACTATATTTCTGAACCAAGAATGTTGCAGTGAGTCATCAATAAACATCAATGAAATCATTAATTCATCAATGAAATGCTGTCTATTCAGGTGTAAATCTTTATTATGGTTTTATTTATTGGCTATAAACAGATGTCAGAGTCTGAATGAGGCATAAAGCTATTTATGAGGCTTATTGTGCTGGTTGACTATGTTTAAAATAAATCTAGAAATCAACAATCTATCAACATTTAATAGTTTTATAATTTTTATTTGTTGATGGTATTAGCCATTAGAACTAAAAAAAAAAATAGTATATGTTCTGATTTCATAGAGAATATCTGTATCTGACATTAAATAGCAAGATACTTACTTTGTTGGCTGAAGATGTAGCAAAATAATCTGACCATAAAGTAGTAATTCTAGTCTGAGTTTTCCTTCTCCAAAAAGAGCTGAGAAATTTAAAATCATAAGCTGACCTTTAGCAACACATGACAAATAAGTCTCATGCTATGGGGTAATATAGACTACCCCCTACCAGATTGAAGTCAGAAGTTCTCTCTGAATTCATGGAAATTTAGGCTTCAACCAACTAACCAAGCAAAGGCCAGCATAGCATTTGGCTTTAACTTTCAGTAATTTAATTAAGGTAGCATTTAAATTAGACTTAAAAAAAAGGCATAAAGCAAAATATTTTGTGTATAAATGTTTTAAGAAATGCCTGTTTGTTTCTCTTATCAAAAGAAAAAAAAATATAGTCAGTCTGCCACCTAAACCCAAACTTTCCAGTGCTTAGTCCATGAGGAACTTCTCACTGATCACAAAGTGGTCTCTGGGATGATGATGATGGTAGAGTCAATGAAGGCATCACAGAACTCAGCCCATACAAGACTCTTTCCCTGCTGAGAAAACATTTGTGTCTATAAAACAGATTTACAAACCGAACAGACCCTCCATGTTTCTATGCCATATTTCACACCACAGGTTTGAGGATGCAGCAGTAATTTTATGGTGCTTCCCATCTCCTTCCACTCCCACACTTTCTAAATTGTCCCATCATACAAACACAACTGTTCTCTAACTTCACTATTTCAAAACTCATCAAAACAATAGGGATGCTGTTCTTCCAAACACTGGAAAATGAAAATAATCTGATTTTGGGGGAGGATTTCAAAACTAGTTGCCCTAACTCATCTGCTATCTGTTGTGGTTATATCTTCTTCCACTTGTAAATTTATTACATGAATCTTTTATGAAGAAAGAAGGGGTCCAACCCTCACAAATTCTCTGAGTCTAGCTGCTCTTCTTGTTCTGATGCTGTGCATTATAGGTCAGATTCAGGCAGAGTACTGAATAAAGGTTTTCTTTATACTATTTACTCTTTGTCGTAAAAGTCCTGGCACTGGAATTCAAATTGTCCTTTGATAACTGGTATCTGAGTCTTTCTAGTGAGGGAGGAATCAGTGAAAGGAAACATAGATATTCCCTTATTTTATCTGTCAAATCTCTCCTACCCTAAAGAAAAGAGAAATATGTAACCACCAAATTCAGAATGTTTTCCTCATCACTTAAGCAAGGGAAACTACTAAAGTCTTTCTGAACAACCTCTTCCTAACATAGCTTGTAATTTGAAATCTTGACAAACTATTTCTCCAGTATCTGGTGAGCAGCTCCCTAGATTTCTCTGAAGCAAATAGGAATTCTCCTCTTGAAGAATCACGTTGATATTCTTATGGACTGCAAGCAGCTTTGGGATCTTATTACTCCAGTGAGTATCTACCTGGTCACTTGGTGGGGATGAGGAGGGACATCCTTTCTTCAGAGCCATCAGTTCTCTGCAGGGAAGGAATGTGAGGGATGTTAGGGATTAGGAATCCTGATTCTTTTTCAATTAGAGACAACCCTGTCATTGTCTCCACAAGCCCAAACCCCTGCCAGCGTCTTTGTCTTTATCCAAATCCAAGTCTTTCTCCAGTAGTGCCAAGAACATTTCCAATTGGCTCCAAGCACCTCACAGTGGCTCAAGGAAAGTAATTGGTCTCACACATACATTTGGATGTGCATGTGCTCCCAGCAGGATTGCCAGAGCTCGGTGACTGCATGACTGCTCTTCCATGGTGTGAACAAGACTCATGCCACAACAGAGAGCTCTAGCAGGGGGGAAGGTTTACAGCCTCTTTTACTGGACCTCCTCCTATTTTATCTTTCATTCTGCTCTGAGGTGCTTCACATGAACTCAGATAGGAAGCTGAGACAAGAAGAGTAGCTAACAGCTGCCACAGAACCCTTCACCCATCTGTTTGGTTTAGCAAGACTGAATGCACAATTTTGCATTTTATTTATAACTAGTTATCATTCCTATGCACAACTGAAACTATAAATAGCAAAGGCAGGATACAAGGAATGCAGCTTAAATCATCTGAAACTGTTTTAAAGGAGACATCTGGAAACTATCTTTGAACAAGCCATCAGGGTAAGACTTTTTTAAAAAAAATGTCAGGGAACAACCTTTCCACTGAAGCAGAAGTTAGGAACTGTAACTGCATCAGATAAGGACTCAAGTCAACTATCACATTCATGAACTGAAAATCTGACTAAGATTCCACATCAAAGATAAAACAAAGACTGCCAAACACATAGATTTCTGTGAAAATTGATGTGATTACAAGAACTACAAAGAATAACTAAGTGTGTAAAATCTGTGAGACAGGAACCAAAACGGCTCAAAGACAGCAGGAGAACAATGAGAAGACACAAAATAGAGAGGCTACAGTTTTAAAACATTAGGTAAAAAGGAGCAAGGGCATTTTTAAAAAGACAAGAATGTGTTCATCATGATTTCATCCAAGGAAGAAAGTATCTCTGCAGACAGAAACTGCAAAGCTCCTCCTAGACCCATGAGCTGGACAACATGATACAACTGTCATTTAAAAAATTCCTTTGAAAGTGGTAGAAACCTAAAAAGATTTTTTTTTCTGGATTCTTCTATCAAGCCAGAACATCCCTCAATACCCATCAAGAATAGAGGTCTTTTCCAATCTTAATGATTCTATGATAACTTGAAGTGGCCCACTGTTACGGCATTTACATATGGAGGTGTAGAATTTGCTTTTAACCGCCAGCTGAATAGAAAGATCCAGATGTCTGCAAAATATAGAATCATATACTTGTTTAGTTTGGAAAACACCTTTGAAATCATCAGTCCAACCGTTGACCCAGAACTGCAAAGTCCATCACTAAACAGTGTCCCTAAGTCCCACATATTTTAAATACCTTCAGGGCTTGTGATTCAAACACTTCTCTGGGAGGCCTCTTCCAATGATTACCAGACTTTCGGTGAATAATGTTTTCCTAATATACAACCTAAATGTCCCGTTGCTCAACTTGAGTCCACTTCATCTTGTTCTATCACTTCATACCTGGAGGAAGAGACAGACCCCCACCTGGACACAACCTCCTTCCAGGAGGTGGTAGAGAGCGATTAGTTTCCCCCTGAGCCTTCTTTCCTCCAGGCTGAGCCCCCCAGCTCCCTCAGCTGCTCCTCACAGAACTTGTGCTGCAGACCCTGCTCCAGCTCCGTTCCCTTCTCTGGACACAATTCAGCACCTCACTGTCCTTCTTGTGGTCAGTGGCCCAAAACTGAACACAGGATTTGAAATGTGACCTCACAAAGCATCATAATCCCCTATTTATTTTGTTTAAACACAATAGTTTGTGGTTTTAGCAGTCTCCTGAAGATGATAAAGATGTCTAAAGAGTAAAAATTAGCTGTTTAGATTGTCCTAAACAGAGGATTTTTCATGTGAAAACTATTTTTAACTTTCTTTCATAAAGTTCTTTCATTGAAAAAAATCTTAGGCATTCCATTTTCCAAAAAAGCCTTGAAATCTACTAAAGCGTTTACTATGTGTAATTTGTTTAGTTTAGACAAATATTTAGAAATTAACACATGATTTTTTTCTCTAGTTACTTATATGAGTCAATCAGGAAGGATGGGGAAGATAGAAATTGCTGAATTATGATAAGTAACTAATTTCTAGTGAGTGGGAAATGCAAGTAATTTCTAGCAATTTTATTGGCATATGTAACTGTGCTATTTACTAGTTAGCAGTTTTGTGCATGAACTGTAGTCACACAAACTCTTGAAATTCAACATATTAGGAAAGCTACTTAAAAATTCAAATTGCAATTTTACCAAACAACTTTTATTATTCACACAAATTTGGACATATTGAACAATTTTAGAGATTATATTTAATAAAATTTGATTACAAAATAGAAAAGGGAATTATTACCATTTAGTTATCTTTAATTTGCTTTTCAACTGGAGCAACTGGATGATATCTTAAATTGATTCCACAGATTCTGAAAGTGATTTATTTCTGTATTACATTGCAAGGTTTTCTGGCATCAACATCATTCTGAGTTGATCTGTCTGATCCAGTTTGTTATTGAATTTATTCAACTGTAGTCTGGGCCAGGGAAAAAGTAATTTGTTGTTGGTTTATGAGGCAATCACTGATATAAGAATGTCTTGGTCATTGCTGGAAGGCCTCAGTCACTATTACAAGTACATTATTAAACTATGTTATTAAACTAAGTTGTGAGAGAAAGTCACAGTGACAAATGTATTGTTAATCTGAGAGAAAAAACAGAGGAAGTGCTGGTTTTGTTTTCAGATTTAGGAAGATAAAAAAAACTTTCCTTATCATACATATGTTTTCTCTATGCTTGTTTTCTTTACACACATTTGTATATTTTCCTACTGAAAGAAATATTCAGAACAGGGAGCTGAATTGTGCTTGACAGAGTGGGAGGACCCTAATTTGGCCCCAGCTGACATTCTGGCTCAATACCATAAGTGATGCAGATGTGACCACCAGGCAAGCATGTGCCAGTAGCATCACATGCAAGCAGTGGTGTTTTCTCTGTGTGGTGTAGAGAGCAATTGCTTACTTAGTGTAAATCTTTTCCTGTCCCACTAATCCAGCTGGGTGCTCACAAGGACTGAATAAATTGTTTACTCATCATAAAGATTAATTTCAGCTGGTGCTGCTTTGCTGTCTGCAAAGAAAAAAAAAAATAAAAAGCAAAACAAAACACAGTCTTTAACTGAAAGTGAAGTTTCAACTCTCTTGTTCCACGCAGATGGTGCTGTTTACCAGTTATCTCTCAGAGCAGGAAGGAGACCAAAGCCTAGATGAATTACAGCTGGTTCAAACTAATCCAGGCAAAAGCTGAAGTTAATGAGGACTAGAAAAGTAATTTGTTGAATTCTATGATTACCATGATCTCACATCTAGTCAGAATATAACCCCACTAACAGTCTACTCAGTATGCTAAAATGACATCTTTGATAACAAATTATAGTGTTACCAACAACATTTGCTGCATGAAGTGATTACAGACCAACCTTGCTCTAAATTCTGTTTGAAAAAAAAAACACCTCATCTATCCCCTTGAGAATTAGCCTCCCTTTCTATCTTTGTAGGACATGATCTCTGACTGGGCTGATCCACTGTCTGGGTTGGAAGGGAAGGTCATGCAGGATCTGTTATGGACAGGCAGCTGCTGAGACAGGGTTGTAACTCCACTGCAGGTACTCCACAATTCCTCATAACAGGTGTGCTACACCTCATCCAGACAGAACCATGCTTTGCTCTGTGTCACAAAGGTGACAAGTGGCACTTCTCGGTGCACCTGCAGATGAATGCAAGCAGGAGATGACAAACATCACCTGCATCCATCAGGAAGGGTGATAGCTCTGTTATGCAACATGCATGCTTCTTCATCCCATGGCAGCTTAAAGGAAGAACATGGCAATGCTCTGAACAAATAAAGTATACCTTGTAGTGGATAAATGAATAATAAATTGGAAAAAAAAAAAAAAAAAGGAGGAGCAAATGAAAGACCTAACTAGCAGTTGCACACATATCTGTGGTTTGTAAAAGAGTTGTTTCTCGAACTTCTATATGCACTTGTTGGCTGCCAGTACAGATGTGCTGCAAACTGGAACCACGTATGTGAAAATAAGACCTGCTTTTCAAAAGCAGCTTTTCTAGAGATAGCAGACAAATCTCTTCATTTTCTATTGTATCATTCAGCTGAGTGTGTATAAAATGGACTGTTTGGCAGACTATTCTTGGCAGAGTAAATGACTAATATCTTCTTAGCCATTAAACTATAAATATTGGGTTTGCATGAAAAAAGACACATGGATTTCCATATGCTTACTTTGCTTCAGATACTCTGTTGTTATTTATTGGGGTCCACTCATAACAGTCCACTCATTTAAATATCCTTTTCTGCTATAGACAAAGTTTATAAGGTCCTTAACATCCACAATATAATTTTTATTTGACTAATGGAGTGATGATTCATTATAATTCCTAGACACACATGTCATCACTGGAAGAAGGTAAAAAGTCTGATTCACACTGAAGAAACACAAGAGAAATCTCACAGTGATGCAGGGGAGCTTGGGCAAGAAACAAGTAGTTACCTTATTGACTTCCAGGCAATTGCAAGATTTAAGAATACACAAAGATTAAAAAAACTTCTAGTACCCATTTTGTGGAGACTAGGGCAGACAAACATCTGTCAGGAATCATTGATCCTGCCTTCAGGCAAAGCAGTGGACAAGATGACCTCCTAAGGTTTATTTCCAGCCCCGTTTTCCTGTGATACAGTGATGAGACCTAAATTCCCTTGGGAGCATCAAGTGGTAGAGCTGCAGCCTTTTTGTGGAGTTATCCATCGAGGATGGGAAGGTTATTTTCATAAATTCCAGTGTAAACAATTTTTATTAAGCAGAATTATTATTGCTTTGATTTTTTTTTCACTATGTCTTGTTGCAAGCCTATGCTGAAAACCTCCAGGCAAAGCGAGTCCTCAAGGACAATATTAGAAATCTTACTGGATCAATGCATAATTTTATGGAGCTTTTTTCTTCCTGCAGATAAGAGCAAATTTTTAACCCCAGTCATACTGAGTCTGAAGTACAACAACTTTATGAGTCTGAAAGTGATAGGAAGCAAGAACCCCGTTTGTACAGAGACCTGCCCTTTCTTGACTGCAGAGTATGAAATATTGTAGGATTGCCTTATTTTAACTTCCTATTTCAATAAAAAAAAAAGATCCAAAGACATGCAGCTATTCATTTATCCAAAAGATGTTGCTGGAAAAAAAAAAAACAAAACACACACACACACACACACACACACACACACAAATCATAACATGCAAAAGACCATGGTTTCTTGAAAAATGTAATTTTACATCCTCAAGTTGTGTTCCTTCATAAAAAATTAAAATTTTGGCATTTCTTGGTAGGCAGGGTGATTATTTGATAAGATTACACAGATAAAGTGATGCTCATAATATTTCACACATAATTTAATACAACAAAAGTAATATTTTAAATAGATAAGCAAGCCCACAATGGGTAATTATGTGTATGGAGCTTTCTGTGTTACAGTGTATAGTGTATAATTAGACCTTAAGGGACAGTGCAAATTTACTAATCATATGTGCAAGTCACAGCCAACGTTTCATACCAAAGTTCCAGACTCCTGTCTACATCTGCATGTAATTTGCTTATTAGTTTAAATGCACAATTTCAACTCTTTAACATTCAGTTTTGATTGGTTTTGCTGTATTAATGGAATAATAACATCATTCATAATCAATGTTCTCCAAATGTAAATTATTTTAATTGTTCACACATAATAGTGTTCTCTATTAAAAACACATACTGATGCCTCGTTGAGAAAATTAATTTGCTGTGTTTGTTACTATAATGAAATAAAAGTTGTTCCAATTTAATGAATTCAGCAGTAGATTTTGTAACTTCATTATGAACACAAACTCAATTTTCTGGGGGTAACTTACCATTAGTTCAAATGAAAAGATTCATTCTCTGGAAAATTCAGGAGTCACTGGTTCTATTTCTTGGGGTCATTCCAATTAATAAAATGAGAAATATTTAACAATGCCATAGAATGAATATTCCAACATGCAATTGAAATAATTCTTCCTACGTCTTGAATTTCAGAGTTTCCCCAGCTGAATTGTTATTTTAAAAAAAGTTACCCAAGGGACGGAACAGAAAAAAATAGTGACAGCATCATTTAACTATTTTCATAATAAATTATCTAAGTTCCTTTTGTAGCTTCTCTCATGAACTTGAAATCTATGGTCCTGTTTTTGTTCAGCAGGTCAAAAAAATTACAAAGCTTATCACCATTCAGCTTGAAGAAAATGAATTACCACATTGTAAACCAAAATACTTTTAATGCACAGATGTGGAAAACATTGACTCTGAGGATTACTTAATGGATACCACACTTGATTATTTTACCACTGCTGGGTGCAAAACTGTGGATATTCATACTGAGCCCTTGCTCAGTAGCATGAAAAAGATTATGGTAAGCCAAAATTGACAATAAATTTTATCTGATAACTGAAATCTGACATCTAGCTTTGGGGCTTTCTTTTGCTATGTCTTAAAACCAAATTACTAATCTTTGGAGCTTAGAGAACAAAACCTTTGGGCTATTAGGAAAGCAGTGAGAAGGCATGGGTATATAAGAAGTCTTTTCTTGGACTCTGATGTCTCAAATATTCCTCTACTATTAAGTCTGTTCCATTTCCAGGTAGTTGTTTTTTTTTTTAACACAAAGGAAAATTTCTATATGTTTTAAAATCTGTTCTAGAAAATGAATGCCAGTTTAATAGAGAAAGTATACCTTAATTAAGAAATTGTCTAATATGTGGGGTTTATGGTCTTAGCACTTCTGTTCATAGCCACTATTCCATGCCTTTCTGAGACATAAAATTTAGTTCAGTACAAGAGTCCAGGCACAGATATGAAACAGGTTTTGTAGCAGATCAGGATTAATCATGTAATGCTGTCTTCAGGCCTTCACACAAAACTATGACTTTCACCACCACAATTCATTTGTATCTAACTATAAGCATATGGGTCTTTCTTATTGAAATCAAGGAATACAAAATTCTACCTCACTAAAATCACACTGCCAAACTCCAAGTCAGCTTACTCTGCCTAGTTATTAATCTGATTCAAGAAAGTTTTAAACTCTGTTGGATTTAGTGAAGAACATTCAATACCAAACTTAGAGGACTGAGCTATGTGAATGTGGAACAAGTTGTTGGGTGGATTCAAGGGAGGGAAAAATATGCCATTCTTTTCAGCTCTGGATGTGATGTTGGATAGATAGTTCACAAGGTACCTCCTTCTCATTCATCTTTCTGAAATCTGTGTCCAGTGCTTTAAATTCATTGACTTAGGACAATTTAAAAGATACCTTTAATTTTAAAAGATACTTTTAAAAGATAATTTTAATATTAAGCCAGAGTGAGTGAAAGCTTCAGACTTTCTTTATAATAATGCTTAAGAAAAATGACACACTCTTGGACACCCTCCAGTTCTTGGGTAGTTATAGAATTTTTCTATTTATACAAAAATGATACCACTTCAGTAGACTACCATAAATGTATGTGGTATTTTCAGATTATTGCATAGAGAAGTCATTTTCAAGTATCTGCCAGTTTTTCATAAAACTCCAGTTTTCCATAGAATCTGTTATTAGCACCAGAGCATTGTATTAGTTAGCTACACATGAATTTTATCACACAGCGGTCCAACTTAATAGTTACATACATAAATGAAAATTGATCCTCTCCTGAGGTGAGTCCAAAGGAGTAATATTTAAAGTTATGGCTGAATCAAAGAACAGTCTGGCTGGAAGGGACCTGAAAGATCATCTGGTTCCAGCTCCCCAGCCATGGACAAAGACACTGAGACCAGGTTGCTCAGTGACTCATCGAACCTGGCCTTGAACTCTCCCAGGGATGGGACATCCACTTCAATGGGCAACCTGCTTCACTGCAATCACAGTAAAGAATTTCTTCCTTGTTTCTAATCTAAGCCTACCCTCTTTCAGTTTAAATCCATTACCCCTTGTCTTGACACTACATGCCCATTATAAAAGTCCCTCTTTAGCTTTCTAATGAAGCCTCCTTTAGCTCCTGAAAAGTGCTATAAATTGTCCCCAGAGCAGTCTCTTCTCTAGGCTGAACAGCCCCAGCTGTCTTGTTGAAAGGGTGCTTCACCCTTCTGATCACCCTTATGGCCTCCTCTGGACTCCTTCCAACACATCCTTCTTATGTTGGGAGGCCGAGAGCTGGGCACAGTACTGCAGGTGGAGTCTCAAAAAGCCAGAGTAGAGTGAGGGAATCACCTCTCTTGACCTGCAAGTTGTACGTCTTGAAGAAGCCCAGGACATGTTTGGCTTTCTTGGCTGCAAGGACACACTGCTGGGTCATCTTGAGCTTCTCATCAACCAACATTCCCAAGTCTTTCTACCCAGGGCTGCTCTCGAATGATTCTTCACTAAGTCTGTATTTTGCATTTGGGATTGCCTCAATCCAGGTTCAGGACCTTGCACTTGCCCTTGTTGAACATCATGAGGTTTTCATTTACCCACCTCTCCAGCCTGCCCAGTTCTCTCTGGATAGCCTCCCTTCCCTTCAGAGTGTCAACCACACCATATGGCTTGGTGTCATCAGCAGATCTGCTGAGGGTGCACTCAATCCCACCTGTGACAAAGTTGTTAAACAACATCAGCCCCAATACTAATGTCAATTGGCATTGATAACTAATTCAAACTTTAATGTATAAGTCCATAAAATAAATTCCACTTCCACTTATTATGTTGCCACACTTTTCACCTCTCTCCAAATCTATCCATGAATGGTTCTTTCTCTTTTCCATTATCACAATTCCATAAACATCTTCTCTCCTTATTGTATAAGAAGAATCCAGAATATGAAAAAAGTATTGAAAAGAATGGGGTTTATTAATTTTAATTAGAGAATTGTCAGAAGGACAAAGACCTGCATAACCAGGCTGCTTGCATTACAAATTGTATGTAAGTCTAGATGATGATTTCTGTCAGAATTTTTATGGGTTTTTTCCCCAAAAAATCCAGAGTTCTAGTTCTTAAAAGTAGCAAATAGAGTCTTGATGATGACAAGAAAAAGAAAGTTGATTCTAAAATTTCCTCTTTCTTTTGCTTGTCTACAATCAGCAGATAGGGGTGAGGATAAGATCACAAATGGTGATAAAAATAAACAAAGAATGAAATGTTAATTTCATAACGAGAACTTTAATGAAATTAACAGAGCTTCAGATGAGAGTATAAATATATTTTCTTCCCTCTTATAGTAGGATTAGAAAGTAATCGTTTGCATAAGCAAAAGCAACTCTCATATGAGCCATCCTTTGTAACGCTGCACGTTCTGAGATTGATTTACAAATACAGGTAGAAGGAAATTTGAATTTTATGCCTTGTGCTTTTTGCCTTTTGTCTTTTGGGGAGTGGGAATCATGCTCCAGGCTCCTGTGGATTTTCAGTTAAACTCTACAAAACTTTGTAGTACATTTTAAAAGTTAGTTTTGAGAAGGATCTATAATAAGGCATTTCAGGTCAATTCATTAACCAGTTCTCTTAGGAATGCTTTAATTACAGTGCTCTGAACCAGAGGGAAAAATGGTAAATACTGTAGACCCAACAGACCAATATTGCTAATTAATATGGATTGCAGGAGAAAGTGTTGACTAAAAAGCCTTGGATGAAATCTCAGAGGGATAATGAATAATGATCAAGGGGGATTTATTAAAAATAGACCTGCTAAAAATACTAAAATTTTGTGCACTTTCTAACATCTTCAACTCATTTACTTTCTGCAAACATTAATTAATTGTCCAAACATTTTACTAAAGTAAGCAACTACTATGATCCCAACTAAATAGTCTGACACTTTTTCAAATTGAGAAACTTGCCCAGAAGGCAACAATATATCCATGTCAGACTGGGGAACAGACCTTGCCTGCTTTGTTGGTTTCTTCTTAGTCTTAATGTCAGACCACTTTCCTTTAGGGCGTGATCCAAAACCTAACAAAATCAGCAGCAGCCATCCAGCTGACCTCATGGGGCCTTGAATTGCCCATGGAGAGACATATCAGACTTTCAACAAGGGCTACTGCCAGTAAAAATACAACACTGCAGTGGTAGAAAAGTCATGGTGTTGTGGGTAAGGACCGATTGTTCCTTCTCCTACTTTAGGGTAGTATTTGGACAGCAAAAGACAATCTCAGGGGGAAAGTCCAGTTTAGTACTGGATCAGTGCCTCAGTGTGGTATGACAACATGCCATACACTTCTTCATTATTGTTCTATGAAATGAATAAGTAAGTTACTATTACTAAATGACGAGTTTTGCAAAAATATTGATGACAACTCCAACTATCCAGCTAGCTATCTTGTGCCTCTTTATAGTACCTCAAAATGTTCAAATTGTTATATGAAGTTATTAATTTTGTCACTCTTTTATGCATATGCCCTTCAATATGCCACAAAGGATTTAGTTTGCTGTCCTCTTTCTGCCTACTGTTTGAAACAGGCAATGATTCACTTCCAAATGTGGTTGTACATTAGTTCTAGTGAGACTTCCAAACATGAGACATAGTAGGACAAGATTTTCACATATAAGAGCCCAATTAACTTTTTCAACTTTTTATACATAAAAAGCAGGAGATATTTAATGATCTTCTGGTATGGAAATTGTCTTACTTTTTGTAACATGGCATGCTATTATTATGCACAATTTATGTACTTGGACAAAATTCCTTTTGTGTTGAGTGGTTATATTAGAAAGCTCACTTAATAATTCTTTCCCAATTTTACCTCATGTGATCAGTTCTACATGCTTTGATTACAAGATCAAAATAGAATTGAGAAACCCAGAACTGCTCAGATGAAAATCTTTCATATACATATGAATCCAGTGTACAAAAAAGTATATAGACAGCCCCCTTCTGTTTTGGGTTTTTTATAATTTTTTAATAAACTATTTGTTTAGCCCAAGCTATGACTAGAACAACAGTACTGGTACAGTCCTGATACCCAAAATTCTGCAGCCACTCCTGGAAAATGGAGCTCTAAATGGTCACCAGAGGGCACAAAATGTCTTTGAATCATGGAAGATGTACACCAAGATTCTCATATTTGGCCTCCAAAGCTATGTTTAAATAGAAATTTGTTGTGTTCAGAGGTAAATAGTACAACTTAATGTCAGGTCGTAGCTCTCATTTGAAACCAGATGGCCATTTTTGACTTGGTGAACAATTCCAAGCTTACATATATAGAAAATTTTGTTCTGTTTCTTTGCTTGGGACCTAACCCTCAAGTTAAAAAGGCATACCTGTAGCTTTAAGGTATTCCTGGAAAAAATCAGTAAATTATTTCAGTCTGTGAAGCCAAGGAAGTGCCCATTCATTAAGGTTGTCTCTCTGCTTCTAGGGTACAGTCCAAAGAGGAATTACTCCTGTTGTTAGTTCCCTTCCTCTGAGGTGCAAAGATCCTTTGTCACATGTTGCTTCCAGTACCAAGATTATAAGTGACCCTGGCTACAGTCTCCAGCTGTGCTAGTATTTCATGTTGCTTTGAAGCTACTGAGAAGGTGAGACCAGCAGCATGGTGGGCTCTGGCAAGATGCACAGCTTTTCTTACAGCTCTTTGCTCTGGGATCCCTTTGGCCAGCAGTCCCACCCAAGCTCAAGTAAAACACTGGGTCCGTAAGTGATAAAATACTTTCCCTGACAAGGTCTATGATCAAGACACATGATAAAATGTTTGAACTTTTGAATATTGCTTATCACTCTCCTTCTGCTACTGCAGCAGCCAACCACCTGATTAGACAGAAATCCAGTATGGATAATGTACAGATTTCTCCTTGTCCATCTAAAAATGAACTGCAGTAAAATACAGCACAGTCAGAGGGTAAGGATTTTAACTGTTGTACTGACAGTGAGATCTGGTGAAAAAAATGTAGTGGTAAGTGAATAAGTGTAGTAAGTAAATGCTCTGTTGAGGTCAGATTAAAGCCTGTCCAGGAAAATATCCAGTTGGAAAAATATACTGAGCCCTTACTTCATGAATAAGCTCTAGTTGTGAAAACAATATGAGCAGAATCATATCTGTAAAATGTGAGTATATAATGCATTACTCTAGTGCTAGTGATTGTTTCACTGCCTGTTTTTGATATCAACGGCGTTAAAAATTATTTCAAAAAGTTTCTCTTCAATGTAGCTGAGTCCTTTGCCTGCAGTGCTGAAGATCCAGGGTTCAGCCAGCCTATGGCTCTTGCAGAGGCACTATATCCCAACATACGTGCTAATATCAGAACTATCAGGTCAAAGAAAGGAGATCCCAACGAAATATTTTTTTAGATTTCAGTATCAAATACTGCAATGTACTACAAGGCAATTCCCAAAGGTGACTAGAAAAGTCTTCCAAATTAAACATGCTGTTATACTAGATTAAAATGACAAAAACCAGATAAGTCAGATTAAAGTCTGATCCTACTCCAACCTTAATTCACACTGCTGTAAAATTATATCATTACAACATGCAGAACAGTGAATTAAAGATCAAGTGCCAGCTTTAAATTTAATTTCCTCACATTTGCCAGTTTCAGATTATCCAGTGCTATCAGCATGACTGACACTTCACAGGCATGCATGAAAATAAATTCCTCTAATCCAGGACCTTTCTTGCCAACATCTCAGTTGTCTCATGGGGTCTGTAAGTGAGTAGATTGGGAACCTGGTGAAATAGAGGGATGTTAGAATATAACATTAAAACTGAGGACTATTAAGGCAAGAACAGATTCAAGATGGGGAATTAGACAAACCCGGATGAGATGTGATGTCAGGAAAATGCCCCTTTGCTCCTTCTTTAAATACCACCCCAGGAAGGGTTGCCTGAGAGAAAAGCTGCCCGATTGGACCAAAAATGTGGGGCCATATTTCTGCAGCTGCCTCAAAACCATGGTAAGGTATTTCAGCACACATGGGAAGATGTCCCACTGTGACTCTGTTGCTGTACATGCAGTCACACTCACACACAGAAAAAGGGGAGGAAGTTCAGCTACTGCCAAGTGCGTGCACTTGAGGCACTGACTGTGCTTATTCCTCTCTTACTCTGATGTGTCATGATACATTCTTTTTCTTCCTAGACCTCCTATCATCTTTCTGAGTCACTCCTTAGGTCAAACAGTGTTAACTGGTCTGCAGTTCCACATTCAGTCCTGCTTCAATGCATACCTACTGTGGAAGATATTAGAACTTAATTCAAGCCCTGTGTTTAGCTGAACTTTTCATTGAAATCCTCTCTCTAAATGTCATAAAATAGTGCTTTAGTTGTATGTGATGGTTGGTTGTATGTGATGGAAAAGATTTTTAGCCTGTGGGAGAATTATATGTATTAAAATGACTCAATAAATAAAATAACCACAAATCATGTAAACTATAAGTCAAGTGAAGTCTTGTAGTCTGTAGGAGATTGCAGATGAACTTGGGATAGGTTGTTGGAAGAGCAGCACTCATGGTCATCTTTCTAGAAAAGGCATCACACCCCATACAGGTTCTTTACTCAGGATATTGCCCTTTTTTTATTACTTTAGACTGACCTGTCTTGGTCATTAGATTGGTAAACTGAAAACAGAATTTTAACCTAAACTACCCGAGGCTAATATAATCAAAAAGAAAAGGAAAATATTCCTTCCAAAGGAACATATTCTTTCCAAAAGAAGAAATATATTGAATTTGCCTAATAAGTAGCCATCTGAACTTTTGCTATTAAATTTCTGAAACCAGAGGTCAGATTGTAGGAAGGATTTATTCACTTCTTAACTTTATTTGTATGAGCAATGTTCCCAATTAAAGATTTAGTCAAGTGGAACACTAAGCACATACAAACACATTTTAAAACAGATGATTTTATTAGAAAAATGTGCAATTTCATTTGCAAGCACTTTTTTCCCTTATTCTTAATAATCTTAATATTTAGGATAACCTTGATATTTAGGATAACCACAGAGTGAAAGAAGATAATTGATGTCTAAGAGAGGGGTGTATATAAAACCAGCCTGTTGAGCTACCTGAAGTAGCCAGCAGGCTGAGGTGAGATGAGAGGTTGTGTCCTCATGCAGATTAATAACAAACTAAATCATAGTGTAGTGTAGGTACTCCTTTAGGTGTAGTGGACCCAAAAGGATGGGCTCTAGACCTCATCACCTTCTCATGCCCTTCCTGCTGCAGCCAAAGTGGGTTCCCCAAAAATGAATGAGATTGCTTAAGAGGCAAGTAGCATTCAAATAACATGGAAAAAATGAACAAAAATACACACATTTTTGTAGCATTTCAGTAGAAAATCCAAAGTGCTTTCAAGTTTTGTTCTTCTTTGTAGCCGCTTAAATGTAAACATACCAACTCTGATACAAAAACCAGAAATACATTAATTAGGAAAAACATTTGTAGAATCAAAACAGAAACTGGAAAGTGCTTTCTTCCCACCTTTTTCTGCTGTTAAACCCCTTGCTTCTTTGAAAGGTGGCCTTTTGATAGAAGTGAGGGGGAAGGGGAGAGGATTTGCAAAGTCATTGCAGTCTTGTGCAAGATCAGTTGCTACCTCCCTACCACAATATGAACAGTGTCCTTATTTATCTTTTTACTTAACAGAGAGCAAGAAAAGCCAGAAGTATTTAAGTGAAATTGTAATTGGACTCTAAGTTGATCCAAAAACAGTGGAAACTAGAAGAGAAACATAATGATTCATTTTGGCTACTCTGTCGTATCATTTGTTCTTCCTTAGCTCTATAAACTGGTACATAATGACTTTTAGAAACATAGGAAAGTTAGAAACAGAAACCAGATGCTCAGAACTCATAACACCTTTCCTTTATTTCCTCTGAGTTCAAAAAACAAAGCCATCAGCAATTGTGAGTGTAACCTTTTAATATAGAAATGAAATCATGTGTTCTAGTAGCTGATTGTGACAGTAACACTTTATTTCCCCCTTTCTGCTCTCAAGTGGCAAATTGATATGACACAATGCAGAAACATTTTCAAACACACAGCCTGAAAAGCTTAAATTGTATCTGTAACACATTAGTTTCTGAAAACTTAGATGTCTGTATAGTGTGTCCATATCTGTAAATTTCTGCAAGAAAACTAATCCAAGCAGATTTGAGCTAACATCTGTCTACAATATTGGCTACTTAAGTCAATGTATTGTATTGGTCAGGACTGCTTCTAGGGCATAAATTGAAATAGATGTGAAATCAAAATGATTTGATTTAAATGAATAACAGTTACAGTAATTCATATAGAAAATAGTTTTCACTTCTTTAAAAGTTTAGAAAAAAATTGCTTCTATTACTTCTTTCTGTTCCACATCTTCAATTTGTGATAAGTTATAACAAAAAGAAAGGATAAAAAAATTTGGTTTGTAGAGACATTAAAAATGTTAAATCCTGTCTTTGTGAATAAATTGCATAAATACTATTTAGACAAAAAATTTAACAAATTACTACCCAGGTTGGTGCTACAAAAAATTGAGAATTTTTATTTTTACTAGATTAGGGTTAAAATGCACCATAGATTTTCAGATACAGCACCAGGATGTGTCCTACCAGCAATTCACAAGAAAAGTTGTGTTTCATACACGAAAAATAAATTAAAAAAAAAAAAAGTTGCTTAATACAGATAAGTGAATCTGATTTGGCTGCTGTACCTTACAAATCAAACTGTCACATTTGTCCAGGTGTTAATAAGTTCCATTTCCACATAACTTATTCTACAAGTGGCTCAAACACAAACAAAATGTGCCAATGGCGCAAAGATGAAAAAAAAATTAATTTACAGTTGGTAACATTGGCTGCCATGAACTGTAATGGCCTCTGCTTTGATAAGCAATACCAATCCCAGATATTCTCAGCTTATGGAAATAGCTTTTATTTCAATAGCATGAAATTTATTTGTATTACAATACAAACACAGAGACAGATACAACCCAGTTTGACTAAAGCTTCTCTGATTACAGTGGCCCACTCTAATTTATAGGTCCTAGAGCACTTATAAACCCCAGTGAGCACCGGTCACTACTTAAATGGTGAAACTAAGCCAAAAACATTCTCTTTCTTCCTACCTCCACCTGAAACTTCTCTTTTCTCTAAGGGACTTCACAAGAGAAATGGAGCATCAATATTGTCTCTTTATAAAACAGACTGGTAGATAAACAATTGATTTTAGCTGACTTACTTCCTCTCAAAATTATTTAATTCCTGAAAAGTATTTTTATTTTTTCTCTAAAATTTGAAGACATAAAGTAAATGAGTTTTTTGGGCTGGGAAAATAATATTTCAGTAGAAGAAATAGATCTTTTAATGGATTTCTGCTTAGAAATTTTCAAAACTTTCAAGTTCCTTACTCTCTAAACAAAGTATTAAATATTTGCACTCAAATTTCACTTCACATTCTTCCACTACCCCTCCTATGCTGTTTCATGAGGTTTTTTCCAAGTATATTCTACTAACTGAGGTCTACTTCTGACACTCAGAGAGGTGAGGTAAACATTAATCTGACACAAGAAGAGAGATGGCACTCTCATTCTCCTGCTGGAAACTGAGTTTCACTGAAGAGATTTCAATCCTTATATTTGCAGAAGAACATCTGACTCCTTCCCTCACCCAGAGAGGGAAGGGCATCTTCATGGAGAATCAACTACTCCAAAATTTCCAGTCACCACTGAAAATCCCAGTCTGCATGCTCCTGAATGATCAGATGAAGGAGAAGGATAATCAGGCTTGGGAACAAGGCAGATCCTGCATCCCCTGGGAATTTCAACAGCATTTTTCATAGATCTGATTTTATTTCTGGTTCACACCATTAACTTCCAATGCCACTCAAAATCCTGTGAATTCAGGAGAAACTTTTAAGGATGACCATTTATTAAACAGGAGACATTTGGAGATTCATTAAAAGTAAGAAGGAATGGAGAGGAAAAATGGAGAGGAAAAATAGAGAGAAAGGTTAGATCAAATAAGATCAATATAGTTTAGCAAAGATTACCTTACTTTGCAACTCTATTAGAATTTTATAAGTAATTAAACAGATCAAGTTTCAGATCTATTCAAGATGAAACAATATCACCAATTATTTTAAGCTCCCTTATTAAATAATCACTCTGGACCCTGGCTTCACTGTGTGTTTCTTGGAGTTTTCTGGTGTAGATGTGAAACACTGCTGATACACTGTGGTATGGTTTGAATGCATTTTGGAATGTTACAGTGTTATTATGCAAAATTCAAAATAAATCAGAAATAGAACATCTGTTTAACAAAGACAAAACTTATATTAAAAAATAAAGTTATGTGTATATCTTGAGGAATTTTGAATTCAGTTTGTAATAAAAATCAAATTATTGACATTTTCCCTTTTTTTTTCCCTTAAGAAAATAAAAGAATTTTCAGTAAATGCAAGCAGACATTCTTGTCATGTTCAGTCTTCAGGCCCCTGAAGCAACAATCTCTTTCAGTGTGTAATTCAGTAGCTATAAAACATGGACTATTGACACAGCAGACCACATTGTCTCTTGCAGAACCATTATGGTCTCCCTTGTCAGTGAGAGTTTGCTTATTTAAAAAATAATATTCTGTGTGTGAGGGATATGATCCAGTGGGTGAGCAAAATAAAGACAGATGGATTAACTGTGGTGTATTTCATTCCAAGGAAGACTTTACAGTTAAAAAGTCATGCACTCTGCACACTTAACAAGAATTTGCCAAGTTTTATGAAATATAAAATTGTCCAAAAGATATATAATGGATCATAATGTCAATGGAAATAAATTTATTTCTCTATCAAATTCACTACCATGCTGATTCATATCAAGAGGATTTTGGAAGGATTACATAAATGAACAAGGGACACTTTCAATAAAATCCAACCTCTATGCAAATATTGATGCTTCACTTTGAATTTGCTACAACTAAATATACATAATTGAGAGCATAAATAAATCAACATTTAATTTCTTTATGAGATTGGCCTCATCTTTTTTGATGTAATTAAAACAAGGAAAGACTCCCTATTATTCTGGCCAAAAATAAAGTGATTGTTTTCCTGTAGACCTACAGAGAAGATATGGCAAGGTGTTCCATAACAATGGGAGATCCTAAAGGTATCCTCCAAAATTCAAAGCACTGAAGAAAATTAATGGGAAGGGTTACTCTCTTCAGACATTGCAGACAAACAGTTTCATTTAGTTTATTCTTACTGATAAATCTTATAGGTATTAGAGGGGAAGGTTTGTTTTAAATAGCTCTTAAGGCAATTTCTAAATATATGTCTCTTAAAAGCCAAAAGCTGTTTAGAAACAGAAGGCTGCTTCAGGAATTCTCTTGGCAGATTGCTGCTCTCTGAAATTCTGAACCCTGTATAATTTTATACAGAATTTTTCAGAAATGTCAGAGTGTTCAGGCTAGGACAGAATTCAAGGCAAGCACACTGGCCTAGATGATATTTTGTATCAGAGTTCAGAGGTCTGACACTCTATCTAGACTGTACATTCTATAAAGATATGAAACCTCTCATCAAGATTTATATCAGTGGTACTTTTTTGATTATTCAACACTGACAGGCTTCTCTGTCAGTTAAGTTTTTTTAAGTTTAAGGAATAACATTGAAGAAAATAGCACATGTGGAAACTATTACAGCATTGTTGCACCTACAATGGAGTACTGGTTCTATTTCAACTCAGGCAATACTTAAAAATGGGAACTAACTATGCTATGATTGAATACAAAACCTGTTGTCAGTACAGGAAAGAAAATAAGCAGTTTTCAAATCCTCAATCCCATTTTACAGGTGGAACACATGATACCTCCCAGACTTCCACAAAAACAAGGTGTGAAATCTATACGAAAAGCAAATCACCTATCTGTATTCAACAGACAGAATAATATGCAATATAAAAGACATAGGTAAAAAACAGTTTATTTTTTAATTCACCTCAATGAAAAATGAATCTCTGCTTTTGCATGGAAAGTATAAATCCTACATTTTACTTTCTCTCACCAGTGCTATCATTTATGCTCTGTCATCTTCCTATATATGCACATATATTCATGCCCCTGAATCACATAATTTTTACCAGAGGAAAAAAGATACTACATACTAAACGAGGAAAAAAAGAAAGAAAGACTTTTTCTCAGGAAAAATGATGCATCATGCCACTACTAGACCATCAAACAGCAAATAGTAGTCAAAATAAAAATAACAAAATATATTATTATTCCCTACTCAAGCAAGCTTCAGGGGGAAAAGCCCAACATATATGGGAGGATATTATTTGTATACTCAATGAAAAATGAAAGATCAGGTTAAGATATACAATTAATAGATTAATGCCATATTTTATTTTAAAAAACCTGCTAAGAATAAGTATCATGCTTAACAGTTTATCCCTGAAGATTCACTTGGGATTTTAATTTAGGAGAAATGCTCAAATTTAGTGGCTACAATTCTCAAATGAGAAAAATGAGACAAAAGCAAGTTTGTAATTGCAGCTGGTGGAAAGCAGCAGCACTTTTCCATGAGTTTTTTCAGCAAATGGAACTGGAGGGGAGGGAATGGTGGTTGTACAACTGGTAGGAGTGGCAGTAGGTGCAGCATGAATAAAATGGCTGATACAAATAACCACATGCATTCACAGGTGACATCACTTTAAATGAGGCTTTTACATACTTGTGAAGCTTCTTTTTTATTCTATCTGATCATTTGAAGCCAAAATTAGATGAGAAAACATTTGTCTTTATGGCCAAACTACCATGAAAAGGCTAAACTGTGTTTCACCCCCTTAAATACATGACAGCAGCACCTCTTCCTCAACTGCCAGTTTGATTTGATTGTCTAAATATGCTTTCAGTACTTGAAGTTCACTTGTCATTCAAGTGATAATATTTGTTTTCCTTTTTCTTTCCTACCTGGTATTTGTGCAGCTATGAGAAAAACACAAGCTCTTTTGTACTTTATTTCCAAAATCCAGAATATCTACCTTCTCTGTCCATGTTAATAAGCCATCATGAAAATCTTTAGAAGAAATATACAAATAATAAAATGAAAAGCACTGTTAAATTCTAGATCCCTTGCATATAATCTTATTGATGTTGCATGTCCTTTCCATGCACTGACATATTAAACAGTGGGAAGACACAGAAATTAAACATCCTGCTGAGTTTTCCAGTATTAAAGATTCATTCCAGCCCAGCTAAGCAAAACTGTGTGGTTAACTTTGGAGGGAGACCTTAAGAAGGAACATAAAAATACCACTGCTGCCATCCAGTCTCTCAAAATATCATTGCTGTAATTGCCAGAATTATAGCTTGTGGTTACCTGCCACATTCTTTGGTGCTCAACTCATGGTTATTGTGCTACCACAGTTTAAAACATTGGCTCAGGGCTGTTTTGCAATCCACATAATGCTGTATCTACTGCACACATTGCAGTATCAAACAACAGACAGGCCTTGAGACAAAGTGCATTGAAACATACCCACATAACAAATAACATTTTAGATGAGTAGAAAACACTGAATACTTGATGTCCTTCCAAAGGACGTGTCTTAGCTTTTGGTCCTCAACCAGAGTGCACTAATCATAAAAATAAACAATACTTCACATCTTTAAACTTCTGAGATCATCAAAAAGACAAGAGAATGGCCCATTTCTCAAGACTTTTTCCCCCAGTGTTTTTACCCCAGATAATGAAGGCAACTTAATAAAAGTCATGATAGGGATCACATTCATATATAGGCCAAATTTGTCATACTTTTAGCCCCATTAAATGGGGTGATAATTGCAGGATTATTAAATGTATTAAATGTTTCCTGATAAGAAATTGAGTTCTGATCCATGTTGTAAATTTCCTTTTTTCCTTACAAATGATCAAAGTGAGGGAGACACAAATCATGATCCTGTAGGATTTTAAATTAAACTGTTGGTAGCATTAAAATAATTAAATCAGACCATTCAGAAAACAGAAAATAGCTTTCCTCTACCTGTTTCCAAGCATATTTTGAAGGAGCCTACCCAAAGGAAGAGATTTTCCTTTACCAAACACCTTCCAGAGAAGAAAACACTGATGTTTTAAAGCCCTAGGCTGACAAATTTCTCTGGAACAGAGACTATCTAAATTAAGACCCTTTTTATGCTATTGTCTTTAAACATGGTGGTCTAGATTTGTCCAAGTCTCAGTGTTTCCCAAGGTGCTTTATGACTGGAGGTAGAGAGGAGCAAGTGCTGTCACATTTTTCTGAGTCCCAAATTATTGCATATTGACAAAGAGTTATTAAATTTAAAAATATAATGCAAACTTTATGAATGACCAGCAGACTCAGACTGGAAACATGTCAGACTTAAGCAGGAGACTGTTGCAGGCATATGTAAAAGTGCTTGCTGCTGGTCTCTTAATGCCTGTACAGCCTCATTGCTGTTAGCTGGCAAAATGATGTGGTGAATCCCTGTGTTCCAGACACCACAAGCATTATCTTTTCACCTAACCTCTGATCTTAGTTAGGCTGATAATTGTTATGAAGAATGTCCATCAGAGCATGAAAAAGATCTGAGATAATGGTGAAAATAATATATCCATTTACATTGGCAGTCATGCAAATCTTGTCTGCTGTCACTCTGACTAATTATGTAGAAACACAGCGAACATTCTACATCTGCCATGGTGTACACAACTGTCTTGGGTTTGCTTTTTGTTTAGAGTGAGTTGATGACATGGAAACAGAAGCAAAGCATTACTTCCCCAGTGGTTCACCTAATGTTTGAATCCCACTAACTCTTTTCATAATACCAGTCTTTTTATTGACTATTAGATCATAAGTTTAACTGAAGTTTCAAAGTGTTTTGAGTTATTAAAACCTTTGATGATGATTTCCTAAAATTTCACCAAATCACAGATTGGCTCATTCTTTTCTGGAGATAGGAGTAGCTTAATGAATAGAAGAGTTTATTTTCATGTTGCATGTGGAGTAGGAAATCGAAGTTGTGCGCTCTCAGTATAGCTAAAGGACTAATTGTTTTATTCAGATAGTTTTAACAATTTACTGTAATACCATGCAAAAATAGCAGGAATCCAAGAAACTTTGGGTGTACCAAAGCAACATCTACTGGAAGGAAGTTCATACAAGAAATACATCCTTTGGTTTCTTTCTTAAATATTGGAAATATACTAAATTGTATGGCATGACTTATAATCAGTTCAACTTTTACATAACAGCAATTGAAGGATGGACCAAGCAGTGTGATGCTGCAAGGAGGTTTATTGACAAAAGGCACAGATATTTTTACCATTTTAGCTTTTGCATAACAATTTCCAATTGTTCTGTTTACATGTGATTTAGTGTATAGCAGGCCATAATGTATACTGTTTTTTGTGCAATTACTTATCACAGCAGGCTCTTCTGTTCCTTGGGAGAGGGACACATTTTTTGCAGCTCCTTCTGTATGTATCTTTCTCGGTTTCTGCTGTTCTTTTTCACAACTTTTTCTCACAGCTCTTGTTGTATAATCTTCAGCAATTCAAATGTACTGTTCATGTGATTTAACTCATTCTGCTCTGCAACACTTCCACCTTTCTGTTTTATATATAGCACATGCTGAACTGCATTATTAACCATTTTTGCATCCATTGCAAAAAGCAGGGCACAATCATGAAGAGGCACAAAAATATTCTCAATTCATACATTTTTAATTGCAATAACCTCTCAGCCCATCCAGAAATGTTCAAAGACTGGAGCAGTTGACCTAGCTGGTCTGCTTTGTCATCCCACACAGTTTCCTAACACCTTCTTCCAACTTCTGAATACCAGCATGTATGGTTTGAGACTAAATTCATACAACACATTCTTTCAAAATCTTGACATCCATGACCATGGGCTAACAGAAAAAAATCTTTGGCAGCATGATTTTGCAAAGTAGCATGGCATACCGAATCAACATCTGTCAAAATACCAGAGAGAGCAAGGGAAGTTGCATTACTTTGTTGAGCTAGCCAACAGCCAAGCTTTTATAAGGTAGTAAGAGCTTTGGCTGCTGCAACTAATGAAGCAAAAATTGAAGCAATCCTAACCAGCAGGGGATTCCAAACTTGTGCATCTGGGTCACAGTCTTAGGTAAATTCATGAAGCACACACTTGTGTTGGTCCTGATCTGTGTTAAGTGCCTGATTTATAATCATGGTTAAATTAGGAGTTAACATTGTGTGGTGGCCAATTGTCCAAGGTCCTCCAATAACTCGCAAAGACAAAGCAGACCAGGCATGACCACCACAAACCTAAAATATCCCTCGAAGCAATTTTCATTGGAAAGAATCTGAGGGTGCATAACATACAGAGCCTTTGAATGTTCCGGTTTGATTGTACCACAAAGAACTATTGTAGAATAATAACTGACTTGGGGTAGCATCCTGAGTCATCTTGTCGTATAGGTCACTGTTTCTGTTGTACTTTTCTAATTTGCTATAGTTGAAGTATATGCAGACATCTGTCTTAATTGATACTAGAATTTCAAGTTGCTGTGGTTCTGATGAAGTAGGGGGTAAGTGATCATCTCAAGTATTGAGATTATCTATGCATGATACCATGGATTTATTGCAGAATATGTGAGGGAATGTAGCCTGAGCTTCTGTCACAATTGCCTGCAGGTACAATCTTCAGCAATTTAAATGTACTGTTCATGTAATTTAACTCATTCTGCCCTGCAACACTTATGGGGGCCACTAGTGACATTTCTTGGCAACATCACGGTCATTCTGTCACTTTACACTGCAATATTTCCATCCCAATACTTTCATTTGTACAAACAAGGTGTGAGCAGCTTGGTGTGAGGATGGTTCAGCTGATGTATAACTACTCAGGCTGCATGTCATTTCAGCCAAGGCATGAAATCCCAAGAGGTAATGGTTGTGAAAGATCCTGTATTGTGTAATAAATGGACAAAAGTAAATCAATTATGACAGATGGTGTGTTTTTAAGAGGCAGGCTTCATTTGGAGAATAATGAAGAAGGCTGAAAGTTTCTGTTCTGTGAAGAGAGGGGATTTCACAGCAAAGATGGTAAAGTGTAATCATACTTATACTTTCAGAATATCCATTCTTTTATTTAACTAGAGAAAAGAAAAGGAACTAAAAGCTAGAGAAAGGCAGAAAAAAACTACTAATCCAAGAAAGACACATTTAAGACCATAGTGAAGGATGACATTAAGCTATTTTGTGTGAGTATTGATAAAAGGCAACATATTCCTCAAACAGGAGTGCCAAAGTACAGGATGTAACTGAACTGAAATAAACACTATAAACTTATGTAAATCGGGTCTAAAGTCAAATTGAAAGACTTCCAAATATGTTAAGATAGGAAGACAGTCAAAACAACATAAGCTCTGCTGTTTTACAAGGTAATGACCCCATGAAATAACCATAGAACCATGAATGATGGATGTTAATGTTTGAAATCCCAGATTCAGCTGACCTATTTTTTTTAATCCTGTTTGATTTTTTTCTACTTTTTCATACAAAGAATATTAACAAAGTAGAACCTTGAAACTCAGAAATTAATCTTATGTTCCACTGTACAATTTGTATTGTTTATTTAGGCTTCAGCCATAATGACAGATATGTGTACTTTTAGATTTATATCAAATCCAGCCTTGTATTTTTCCTGGGGATTTGTGTTTAAAGATAAAGGTTTGCTAAAATGAAATCATAAGGAGAAATGTCAGCAAGAGGAACAGCAGAAAAATCCTCCAGAAACTAATGAGTTTCATTCATTGTTCAAGTCTAGATGCTTAAAATATTAAAATACATTGTTTATTTTTACAACACTAAAATTAGGCAAGAGTTTCAATTTTTTTTTGAGACAACAGTATCTCACTGTACCCACTTAATAGAAACACAAAGATAAGAACTGGCAACAACTGAGTTTTAATTAAAATCATTTGCACTAAGATTTTACTTCCTAAATTAAAACTTAATTTGAAGTAGATTACCCCCCACACACAATCTCCTAAATAGAAGTGCAGTTATGGAAGATTGCATATTTAGGATTCCACAGAATCATAGAATCAAAAATAGACGGAGTTGAAGGGACCCATTGGGATCACCGGGTCCAGCCTGGGGCTCTGTGCAGGACAACCCAAGATTCATGTGCCTGAGAGCACTGTCCAATCTATCCTGAACAGATGGGGGAAGCATCTAATCAAAACTCTGCCTCTGCTGAAGCTTCACCCACTGCTGGAAGGATTCAGGAGCTGATCTTGTCATTCCTCATCATGTAAGTGACCCTCTCTCCCCAGTACAGAAACTTCCAGCCTCCTTCATTATTCAGCAGATGAATCCTGCCTCCTGAAAACACAGACATCTCTCATAATTGCTTCAGCTTTGCCCCTTTATTATAGAGCTTCCTTCACAAAGAAAACCTTCCCTGCTACAGATACAAGCTTACCTTATTGAATGCATTCAGCACAATTTAGGAACCCCATGAAACTGTTACGGGATATGTTGCTGAAAGAATTATGGTTTTTCTTCTACATGAAGCAATGTATCACTGAATATTTAACAACATAGGTATTCTAGTAAAGCATTTGGAAGGTTCTACTAATTTACAGTAAAAGACTATTTTCAAATAATACCTTAAGTGAAGTACACACATAGTCAAATATATTTAAAATATATGTTATGGCTCCAAATAGAAATTATTCATTCCATCAAGAAGGACGTAATTCCATCATGAAGGATGTTTTTCTTAGACAAGATACCATGAAATTAGATTTTTGTTCCATTATGAGATAAATCATACACTCCTCTTGTGCTTGGAAAACTGGTTTTGATGAAGGATTAACAAATAACTGAATGAATTGCTGAGTCACTCATTTATCTCCATAAACCAACATCAGAATTTTCCCACCTAAGAAGATACTAATATCTGGGAATTTGGAAACATTCAAGTCTTCCATCTGATAAGCAGCTGAATTAACCTTCTACCATTCATAAAGATTCATCCAACTGGAAGATGTTATAATTTATCAGAGAATTCCAAATTTTCTCACATGTAGAGATCCTGGTATTAGTAGTGAGTCATATACTTTTCACATTTTCTAAGCCATAGCTCTTGAAAAGAAAGAAGGAAAGAAAAAAAGGAAAGAAGGAAAGAAAGAAGGAAGGAAAGAAGGAAGAAAACAAGGAAGGCAAGGAAGGCAAGAAGGAAGGCAAGAAGGAAGGCAAGGAAGGCAAGGAAAGAAAGGAAGGAAAGAAAGGAAGGAAAGAAAGGAAGGAAAGAAAGAAAGAAAGGAAAGGAAAGAACAAACTTTGGAGGCCAATATATACCCAAGAAAATTCTGCTAAATCTAAATGAAAAGCCTCTCCACACTCAGCAGCTAGCAACATTAACAGCAAGATACATAAACCCAGGACTGCCTAATGAGATCAGCTCCTTCCATTTTCCTGAAGAATGACTTGGCAGATGACATCTAGACAAAATGACGGGTGCTATGAGTGTGTGCAGAAACACCAAATCTGCATTTGGGAGTCTTTTGTGTAAATCAGAATCCTCAGGAGAGAGGGAAAATGGGAGGATTTACATCCCCAAGCCCTGTCACACTTTGGGTTTTTGCTGGTGTCTAGGGTATGCCTGCAGAAAAGTGCAGCTCTCCTTTCATCCTGCACAACTGAGGAGGAGAACATGGTGAGTTCTTAAAGTTCCTATAAAGTCTCTCTCATATCTAAATATGAAAGTAGTTTCTTTATGAATTAGTTGGTTGAAATAAAGGGTTTGTGTACACAAGGAAGAACACTAAAACCTGTTTTGTTTACAACAGCAGTAATAAATAGGCAAAGTTGACTCACCTGTAAAAACTGAATGCAATGTAAATTTTTATGACCATGCTATTAGTAAAAATAGTCTTAAAAACTTTAAAGAAAATATTTTATAAGATATTTAAAGCTCTTTCTGTTTCCTGTTAAGCTGTTCAGCTTCTTAGTTTGAAGAGGTAATTTGGCAAAATTGTTTTTTCTTGGAGTCCTTAAAAAAACCCATGCACAGGAAAAACCTATGGAAACTGCCCACAGGAAGCTTATATCAGATAAACATAGGAAGTAATTATTCAGCAGGAAAGTTTGGAGGAAATGAGTTGTTTTTCTGTCAGTTCTGGTGTTCCACAAATTTCAGGACATCAGCAGTAATGAAGGAAATAGATTAGCAATTGCAGGGCAGCTATTGTTTATACAGTGTTGACACTAAATGTCACTCTCTTGGAATTTACCTTGTGAAAATAATTTAATATTGGGGAAAGGCAAAGCAAAGCAGTATTTCTTTTATTCTAACAATATCACAGCAGTTAGTCTTTACAGCTCTGCAATTAGGTTTGAGGAGAAAAAATTCACCTGGTAAAGTAGTAAAAAGAAAGAAAAATACGTTAGAAATCTTCAGATATTTATCAGCAATGCTTTGTTTCTTGCTTTTTAAGATTATAAAACTGTGTTTTGGAATAAACAAGTAGCGTAGGAGCACCACAAATTCAACCTAAACAAAAGATTTTAAGCTGTTGCTTTAATTTAATTCTTCACTGAACAGAAAACACCGTCGGCTGAACTAAGTCATGAAGGCAGTAGGAGTTCTCACTCCTGAATCATCAGATCAACATAAGACAAAGATATAAATAAAAATTCGCTTTCAATCAATCCAGCTGAATATCAAGTTCTATCTAACAACAATTGTTTTTTTAAAATTTTCCTAACAAAACTTTCACTGAGATAAATATGCATCTGTATAAAAGGCTTCAGGTTTGGCAAATCAATGTTTTCCCTGTGGAAACATATCATGGGAAAAACATATGCAGTGTACTGTAGTTCAAATTTCCCCCAAAGTGGAGAAAGGAGAGTATGTGGGAAACAAATGCAGCTGTGGAAGGTTCTGTGCTTTGTGCAGGCAACAAAGAGGTGAAAAGAAGTAACCCACTTTATACCCTGATGATGCACTTCTTAGCAAGATAGAGAACAAAAAAGGACAGGACAAGAAACAGGACAAATCTTCAGAAGGAACCCATTTAAATACCACATTCTCATTTTTTATGCACAAATGTCTGCTCAGGACAGCAGGATTTCAGTGATGTCTCTGTCCCTTGGCCCCCACATCAGGATTACAGACATTATCAGCCCCTGCTGGGCTCCAGCAGAACCAAACCAGCTGCTCATCAGTAGCTCTCCTGGTGCTACCAGAAGAGACAGAAACAGAGAAACTCCATATGGCTGCTTGGATGAGCACTTGTTCCAGCTGCCATCAGTCCTGTGCAATTCTGTGTTTTACTGGTTGACTGTGGAATTAATTTTCCTCCTGTGGTTTTAATTTTCTCTCCCTTTTATTTGATTTAGTTGATGATTATGGTAACTATTTCACTTAATGACTGAAAATATAATAAGGAATATTTCAGTTCAAATTACTTAGAATATTTCTCTAACGATTTTATGTCTTATCTTGTTTTAGCCATTCATGATCATAATACTGTATTATAAAGAGCTTATCTGGACATATAACAGACTGCAGTCTTAGCAAAGTATCATAAAGAATCTTGAAAAATTTTAGATATCTCTTCAAATTTTATCAGTTGATAAATTATCTACAACTAACCATTTTTGCAAAGAATGTTAGCTGCAGTACAGGAGCATTTCTTACACATGGAAAATTGAAATAGGTATGCAAAATTTTTCAGTAAATAGTTCTTGAATTGTTCTGATTAATTTTGTTTATGAAAATTGAAGTACCTTCTTCAGACAATAATATATTCTATCAGATATCCAAATAAAAAAGATTTCTTACTACTGACATGAATTGTTTCCTATGTGTACTTAGTTTCGTAACAGCTTAACTTTGAGGAAAAACATTACATTTTGGTACTTTCAACATTGCATATGCTCATCTGTCATCCAAATGACCTCTAGCTTCTGATCTTCAAACATATAATTTTTAATAGATTAGTTTGCTGCATTAAAACATTGATAAGCTTGAACTTATAAGGACAGAACCTTTCAAATTGACTTTAGGCAAAACAAGGTTAGAAAATTCAACCCTGCCATTATTACTCACAAAATTTACTGCAGCAGTTCAATAAAACTCACTAAGTGACCAGAAAAAACTCCAGCTAGTGTTAGAATGGCCTGATAGATTAGTCCAAATCCAAAGTACAAAACTTTCCACTGGGAGAGCAGGCAAGGCTGAGATAGATCCCTGCCTGGAGCAGAGCAGTGACAAAGCAAAGTGCCTCTGAGCTCTGACAAAGGCAGCAGGAACATAGTCCAGGTCTGAAGATTCTTGGGGAAATTCACAAAGGCAAATGGGAAAGCAAAATATAGGGCAGAGGTAGTTGCTGCAATTGTTTTGCCTGCTTTGCCTCCAAATGTCTGTCAGTCTTTTCCTGAGTATTTCTAGCAGGAAGGCTGAAGCACTGACTATTCATTTCATCAGGCATCACAAAAAGGTGTTAAACCAGATGTTTAAGCCAATTTTACTATTTCCTATGACTTTCTTAATGAGATTGTTACCCATTCAAGCTCTCTAAATCCCTGTTATAAGAATGACCATTAAAGTATTTTGATCACAAATGAATTTATTATTTTTTTTGTAGAAGAAGTAGCAAATTCATGGTCTTCAAGCAATTTATCTTTTTCATATTATTCAGTTCATGAAAATCACAATCTGAATCAGACAAGTAAATGCACCATCACTTGAGGGAAGCATTGAAAAGACAGTGATGATCCAGTTCATTGGCACAAAAAAAACCCTTTCTCCAATGTTTTCATAGAAATTGGAGTCTCTGGAACAATCATATTAACAACGAATTAACACTAACAACAGTATAGAATAAATTCAGTTTGGGGGTTTTGGGGGAGGGCTCAGCCTTAGGTTTGGTTGTTTTTGTGGAGTACGTGTCTATCCCCTAAACATTTATTTGTCAGGCTTGAGATTTTGGTTATCAGATTCCAGAGATTTAGTTCTTGCCACCAGCTACCTTTTAAAGATTCTACAGACCTCTTGCCTCTGGGTGTTCTGTGTTTGTTTCTGACTTTCAGAAAGTTTTCTTTAAGAAGATCTGTTAGCTCTTATTGAAAATCAGAGTGATAGCTGATTAAGAAAGAGGGCTGAATAAGCAACTCAAATCTCCTTTTGAACTAGTAAGAGAAAGTAACTGAAAATAAACAATGTGACCCAAAATTACTTTTTGTCTTCAACATCTGATTTTCTCTCAATAGGATTTTCATGTAACAAACAATATGGTTTAATCAGTTCTTTGATTTATCCTGTGATCCCTTGAAAAATTAATTATATTTGTAATTATGTGCTGAGAAATTATTGTAGGAAGCAACATTTACAGGGTAAAAAGCATTTGTTTCACTTCTTTTTGTTCAAAATTTAGGGCATAAAGTCCCCTGGTGCAGTTTCTTTTCAGGAAGCAGCTTCCATTTATAGCATTTATTGAAGTGGGAAGCATCACTGCCAGTGTTACAGATGAGGACAATGTGTGCATTGAATAAAAACTATTCAGGACATTTTGACTTAAAATATAAACAATACAGAATGATTTTATAGTGATAAATTTACAAGGATTAGGGTTTTGCATCTCCACGGACCCCCTGGGAAGCTTGGATCATGTATTTTCCAACTTTTCCCCTTAAACTGCATCCTATAAATTACCTATAGCAATACCCCTACCTAGAGCTAACTGCTGTAAGTTCTGGCTCTCCTTACAGACACTTACTCCAGACTCTATAAAATTTGGTGTGGCTTTTGTTGACAGAGAAATGTAGATGAAAAAAATCCATGAGAAAAAGAGGCAGATAAAATCAGCTGCACCTCTGTCACAAGCGATCAATGGCTGACATGGTTCTAAAGCTGACTGAGACCTGTTTTTACAATTTAATTCCACTCTTGGAACTCTATTATTGTAGATTATAGTTATCACTTTTAGTAAGAGGGGGAAGTTAGATCAGCATAGAGTTAATTTTAAGCAAAATTTAAGCAAATCTGTGAATCTCCAATTAGAGAAATATAAATTTGGGTGACATAGCCAGTGATCTGAGGTTTGTTTTAGCTTGCTTTATCACATCTCCCTTCTATCAGAAACATGGTCTTTATTATCTGTTGCTCTAGTTGTGAGCCCCTCTACATGTGACATGCTATTTAATATCAGAGGGAATAAACAGATCAGTGAGGCCAAACTGAAGTAATTTAATGGTACTTATCACCCAGCCACGTTTACATGGAGAGGTTATGTGGACAAGCTGGACATAGCCATATCATGTAGAGGCATCATTCAGCTTTCACTCACCCCAGATCATAGAAGTTTTTTCTAATTTATATCTTCAAGACTAAAATCCATTTGCTGGTAAATTAAAACAGAAAGAAAGCTCTGATAATGCTTATTTTCAAAGAATTGATCCAAATTTAGAGTTGTCTTGATTAATCTGATTTTATTTTAATTCTTTGGAAAATATTTTTTTCTATATAGAATTTTAGAATTTATATTCTAAGCTTCACATTCTTCCTTTGCTTTTTATAAGTACTATTTTTGCCTCCTGAGTCAAAATCACCACTTACAGGGGTTCAGAAATATGTATCAGACTTCCTCTTGATATGTTAACACTGATTTTAAAAATATTGTTTGGACCTTAAATAAAGAGTTATATTGAGTGCCTTTAAAGGCTGTCTTTTCTAATCTGGCTAGGATATTAATAACCCTTCTCAAATCTTGGTACTGTAGAGGAATCAAACACTTTCAAAGCAGAACCATCACATTACAGAGTGATATTTAAGTAGTTCTTTTTTAATATTTTAGAAAATTCTGCTTGGGAGGAAACAGTTTCATGAAATTAAAAAATAAATTAGTATTAGTATTCATATTTTGCTATTGTTTTGTGTTTTTTTAATTTTGATTATTTGGAAATGTTGCCAGAGTGACAACAAAAATTTCTCTTTATACTTTCGTAAGCTTGCATAGTTTCAAAATTGCTTAAACTTCTGGCATTCAATTACCATCAGAATGACAACCTGAACACAATTCTGCTGAAAAAATCTGTGCAGGTTCTGTGACCTGTGCAGTAGTAAAACGAGCTCCAGTCAGGAAGAGGAAACATTTCCATATATGTCATTGCCCATGTGAAAATGTCACACTATTTCTAGCAATAACAAGCTGCCATTTCATTCATTGAAACAATAGATGCCCATCAAAGGTTAAAAAATTAACTACTTCACATAAAAATTAAGTCATTATTGAGGACAATGCATGAAAAAAAGGGAGCAATCAAACGACAAAAAGTGAAAAAGCAACAAATCAGTCTCCTACTCCTCAGGTACGGTACAGCCAGCAAACAAACAAAATTCAATGCTGCCTGAAGGCATCTGGGAAACTGAAGGTTTTGACCAGTTATGGAGGTGGGCTAGGACCAGGGAGCCTAAAACATTCCCACAGTTGCCAGAATTTCCCACAATGCCCCAGATTTCTGTCCAACTTTTCCCAGAGGCACTTCTTGCCTTTCAATCCCAAATCACTAAGATCCACAGATGGAGTTTCCTATCCACTCAGGGAAGGCTCAGTCCCCATGTGTCAGGCATCAGTGTCAGCCTCATGTGCCTGTGGGCACCATTTAACTGAATTTATTCCTGCTTTAAATCCCTCTTCTCCCGATCAGTATCGGAGACTGAAATAATTGTTGGCGTGAACTCTTAATATGACCTAATGCAACTATTGATTTATTCATATGAGTGAGTGATGAACCACTCCAAGGAGGGATTTGTTATTCTCCACTGTAAGCCTGAGCAGATTGAATTTACATACCTGTCCTTCTAGTCCTGTTAATTGATCTTATGTCTTCTTATCACATTGGCTGGTTATGCTGTGATTGCATGGAAAACTGTGGCAGAGCAGTATGGTGGCAGCAGCTCTCTGGCCACAGAGAGGAACAGACAACTTTCCCAGGCATTGTTTGGGAAAGGCTGTGAGAAGATCAGAGAAAAGAATGAGAAACAATTCTTATCTTAGCTTGCTGCAGCTGGTATTGTGAACATGTGGAATATGTTATGGAGATGTGTTGACCAAAGGGTCGTTTCATAATTAGCCAATGGTGATGGTATTTTGATCGGAGGGACCAATTATGTCCACCTGTAGTGAACTAGGGTATAAAAGTATGGGTTTCTTAATAAAGATTATTAGCCTTCTGTCAATGCATGGAGTCTATGTCAATTGTTACCCAGTCCTGGCCTGTTGTGCTGATAGAACAGAATGAGTTAAAGGACATGAGCAGCACAGCTGATTTGTTAAAGCTTGTGCAACAGCAACCTTGGAGCTGATCAGGAGGCAAGAACCATGTCCAGGGAGATGAAACATCTCATCCTGTTCATGTGTGCAGTGTAACCACAGCCCACTCAGCTCTCCAGGCAAGCACAGTAACATGTAAACAATCGGCATTAAAGGAAGCACCTTATCACAGCTTTGACAAGTATAAGCATTTGAAACCAATAAATGTCTTTGCATTAACACTACAGAGTCTGCACCTTATTCTGCCAGCAGAAAATTAGGCATCTATGTCCTTCTTTATGAATTTTAATTTTCTGTGTCCCTTGCTTCCTTATTTGATTACAACCGTGTACTTTCACATTTACAGTCCCATTAATCAATAAATCTGTTTCCCAGGGTAGTATATTAATCAATATGAGTAAAATCCATTCTCCTGCATATTGATGATTTTATTTACTTACTCTAATATTATTACATTATTTTCTTCTGTTTGCTGCCAGGAAATATCATCCTACTTGATTTCCTACAAAATATTCCTCAAGAAAGTCAGAGGACTCGTCAGAGAAGAGGAAAAAAATTAGTAATATCTACCTATATATCATGTTTATTGATAGAGAAGACCAAGAATGTAGAAAGAGTTTCAGTGTTTACCAGGATTTTATAATGACTGAGTTTATGACCTGATTCTGAAGCCTCACAATTTACAAACATACCCTGTGAGTGCTGAGGCTATCATAATCAAATTGATCATGTCAAGAGCATGCTCCTATTGCCAGTGTGATGAGCTTTTGTCAAGGGACTGTACACGCAAAAGTAATTCTGGCATTGGGTGCTCTATTTTCTGTTATTTTGCTTTTAAAAGGCACCAGTTCAAGGTCTGCCACAGCTCTAGAAAAATACCATATTAAGGCTTCTGACTGCTCTGAAGGAATATTCTACATATTAAATGGTGAGCTTCAATGGTTTATTTCTTTCTTTGTTTCTAATTGAGCATGTGCAACCAGAGTAGAGCCAATGAATCAGATTAGACATGCAAACCAGTAACTGTCAAGATTTATTCAAATCAAAAATAATCCTGGTGATTCACTCAGCAGAGTTTGATGCTTTTTAGCAGTGACAGGATTAGGCATCCTAAATTACAAACCATGATGCAAGAAGGCATAATTTCTCAAATCAGACTTAATAATTGTGCAAACGTGATGGAGCAGTGAGGAGCAAAGTTCTTCCCCTCATGGAAGACATTTCCCATCAGCAGTAAAAGAGATTGATAAAAAAAAATTTATTCCCAAGGATGATTCCTCCCATCCACCAGAAAACTTTAAAGGAGTGCTTTAAAAAAAGAAACAGTAGAACCTCTCCTATGAAATAAAGGGTATGATTTGGTTCACTATGAAGGAAAAAGTTTCTTTTCATATTAAGTTTTTAAAATTACCTGGAACCTATGTTCTTTTCCCAGAAATTCCAGGAAATGTGTTCACTTAGAACCACATACTAACGAGAGCTCTGTATTACCTGTGCAGTCTGAATATCTGAGTAAGTGCTTTTGTCTTGGTTGCAAGCTTCTGTTGTGGGTAAATATTTTGGTGGTCCCTTGGATGTTACTTGTCTGAAAAGTCAGTGAGTTGGCTGTGAGTTTTGGTATAGCATTGATGATTTATGTTGCTGGTGCTCTTAGCACCTGGGAACTCAGAATTTCTAACTTTCATTGTGTCCTGTCATAGTTAATAGCAATAATAACTTAGTATTGTATGTGAAAATGACCATGAAATAAAACATATGTTGATATTAAATACCCAGATTTTATTAAACAATGCTGATGTGAGGTTCTTAGCCATTTGTGATACCTGCTGAAATACAGCTAGCTTTGATGTGAAACAATTAGTTCTAATTAATAGACTTCATCTCTGGAGCTCATGACAAGATGTACACAATAAATTGTGTTGCCTAAACAGAAAGATTTAAGACCAAATACAACTTCTAGCAATGAGGAAAAAGGTATGGAACTCAAAAGACTGTGATCAGCCAAGTTGCTTATTTAGAAAGGAGCAAAGAAGAAACTGGTGTATTCTTGGAAGCCTGGACAATGGACAATGACCAAAACTTGACTGGATGTACACAAGCCCATAAGGAGTTTGGAAAATGCCATTGAGTAACCCCTCTCAATTTACAAGCAGAAATTGATGCCCAAGAAGTTCCATGTGAATATGAGGAAGAACTTTACTGTGTGATTGATTGCACTGGAACAGATTGCTCAGAGAGGGTGAGGAATCTCCCTCACTGGAGATATTCAAGAACCTTCTGGTATTAATTCTGTACCATGTTCTCTAGGATGACCCTGCCTCAGCAGTGAGGCTGGACCAGACAACACACTGTGGTCCCTTCCAATCTCAGCCATTTTGTGGTTCTGTGAATTACATTTGAATGATCATGATGGTCTGGGGAGATTCCTGAGGACTGGAAGAAAGAAAGTTCAGTCTTAACTGCAGCAAGGACAAGAAGAAGGATCCAGAGAACTATGGGCTGATTAGCTTCACCTCTATCCCAGGGAAGGAGATGGAACACATAGCTCTGAAAACCATTTCCAAATTTATTAAAGACATGAGGGTTATTTGAAACAATTAACATGAATTTAGAAACTGGAAATCATGCCTGATCAATATCATAGCCTTTGGTGACAAAATTATTAGCTTGGTAGATGAGTGTAGAGCAGAGGATGTTGATTGCCTTACCTTTGATAAAGGGTTTCAGTTTTCAACACTCTCTGGCATAACATTTTCATTGACAAGCTGAGGAAGTGTGGGCTAGATATGAGGATGGTGGGGTGGGTTGAAAACTGGTTGGACTGCTGAGCTGAAAGGGTTGTGATCAGTGGCACAGTGTCCAGCTGGAGGCCAATCAATAGTTCAGCAACCTGTCAGATAAGCACAAGTTCTGCTGGAGGAAGTTCAATGACCAGTAGAACATGTTTAAAGCCTCATAGCAAAATTCAGTTTCTTGGCAACGTACACTGGCAACATTGCAAACCTTTACTGGCATTGTTCCATTGTGCTTTCTAAAGTTCTTTTTTTAAGAGTCTGAATGTTCACATGCTCACAGATTAGAAGGTATACATTGTCACAGTATCACTGTCAAAATGGAGAAATGATCATGTTTTTGATCGAGGCTGTAGAGACTCATAGGAGAGGCAATGAAAGAAATTCAAATAAACCAAGGCAATAAAATGTGATAGAACAATCAAGTAGTTCCTAAAAAGCTATATTTGGGAAAAACAGTTTTTACTTTAAACTTTAGAGGAAGATTCCTAACATTCACAGACTCCTGCTTCCTTGTATATTTGTGTCCCAGCAAAATTTTCAAAAATGTATTAAAGAAAAAGCATTAAAAAAAAAAAAAAGTTGAGAGAAATGGTGGATGGGTTGCTATTCCACTTCTTGATTTCTTAACTATTCAGTCCACAAGACCAGAGTAGTCTGTATTACCCATGTTAGTTATACACCAAAGAAACTGAACCTAAATAAAATAATTAGCCTATGTGCTATGCAAGTCTTATTAGTTACTGTATTGTTTTGCATTTCCAGTGTATTAATTAGTGGAGGGGAAAGTTTTTTTCTACACAGCTTTAGTCTGCCTATTGCTAATTTATTGTGACACTAGAGCAGAGTCTATAAAAACAAAAAGGAAAGGTAAAAAATAATCCAGAAGTTTTTTATTCTTAGGTCTCTATTTCTCTGTCCTGTGTGAAATAAATATCTATGATTCAGCAGTTACTGTCATAAACTTGTGAAAAATCAAACATGCAAAAATTTCAACATTATTTTTAAGATAAAGAACACATCTTTACTGTCATAGGTGACGAAAGAGCAGAATAACTATGGGAAAATCAATGTGACCAAATCAATCACTGCCATGAAGAATATTAATAGAGTTGCAATAAAGGTGAGTTAGCATTCCTCCATTTTATGCTACAGGAGAGTTTAATAAATCGATTTAAATACCTGCTCTGTGAATTCATGTGTAGCTTAAAAGAAGAATTTAACATATTATTTTTTAAAACTCCTGTCTTCATGGTGGTCAGGAAATCAAAATATGCAACTTTTTGATTTCAAAAATCATAAAGAACTCTAATGACAATAAATTCCTCCCCACCCCTTCTTTTCTTGCTCTGCTTAAGCAATTTTTTGCAGGTTCAGCTTAAGAACAGCTGGCAGCAGAATGGTAGTAAATCTGACAACATAATTTTTCAACATTTAGCCATTTGAAATCAACATCCTCAACATTCTGTATTTTAAGCATACATTCATCTGAAAACTCAGGTTGAAAATACAGTTACTTAATGCACTGAGACAAAGAAATTATACAAACTGCCTAGGGACCAGCATGTATAGGAAACATCAAATTTCCATCAAATGGTGGCTTTTTATTTCTGCTAGGCTTAATTATATGCCACAAGTTTTTACACTTGAAAATGTTGGCATGAGATCTCACAGGTACAAATAAAGCAAGATTAATGCTTCCTTGTTTTCTAGTGAATAGTAAAGCATGCACTACCAACTTGCATTTCAAATGAATTGCCAATGAGGTAGATTGGGAATTGCAATTAGTTACTTAATGTGAGTAGGTAGTTAAAATATCTTTAGGAGAACTGAAGTGTAAATGAAGCTGTGTGCCATTCAGCTAACCTGTGCTTTCATTCATTTCATTAGTGTGCCATTTCAAAATCCTAGTATAGAACTAGGTGGTTTAAACACTCACCATCATCATTCAACATGTGCAATATGAAGCTGGTCCCATTTTTATGCAAGGGGCTTGGGCTTCAAGATCCAATCATGCCTAAGATTCAGGTGGTAGTTTTCAAATGTGTCAGTAAATTGTCAGAGTGAGTTTTACAATAGATAGGAGAGTTTATGTCTAGACCAGCATAGGTTTCTCTTTCAGGGTGATCTGAATAATTCTACCAGCCCAGTGACTGTGTTGATTGGAGCTTCATTGATAGCAACAGGAGCTTACACACCTTGTTAGATACCTTAATAGATATCTTAGACACCTTGCTGACATAAAGGGGCCTGAATTCTGATGGCTGCAAACAGGGTGGGGATCAGCCTCTTCTCCCAGGCAACTGCAGCAGGATAAGAGGAAATGACCTAAAGCTGCAACAAGGAAGGTTCAGGTTGGACATCAGGAAGAATTTTTTCACTAAAAGGGTGGTTAAGCATTGGAATGGGTTGCCCAGGAGGTAGCAGAGTCACCATCCCTGTAAGTGTTCAAGAAATGACTGGCCATGTCATTTGGTGTTATAGTCTACTTGGCAAGGTGGTATTTGGTCAAGTGTTGGACTTGATGATCTTGGAGGTCTTTTCCAAGCTCAATGATTCTGTGAGTCTATTGTTGCCGCCGCTTGGGGCGTGGCGTCCCGGGTCGAGGACGGTTCAGTGGCGGCGCCTCTGCCACATGGGCCAAGCACATGCATACACCAATGTGGTGGACAGTAACTGGCCTTTATTAACAGTTAGACAGGGTCTTTTATAACAGGGGGTAACGGTCAGTAACAGTAAAAGGGGAGGCGTTCTGCGTGATCTCACGATATCTCAAGACCTCGCGATGTTTCCCCACATGCCCATGTGGCAGAGGCGCCGCCACTGAACCGTCCTCGACCCGGGATACCACGCCCCAAGCGGCGGCAACAGTCTATGAAAATCCATCCTCAATTTGCCTCTTTGTTAAATGGCAAGGTGCTTGGAGACTAATAAGTGCAATGTTCCAGAAAGAAATAAGGATTAATTATGGGCAGACTTCAGATTAGTTCAGACTTGATTTGAAGTACATTGAAGAACTGTATTATAGGATGTAGCAGCATGTACCATTTTTTCACTAGAACTGAGAAAAAGTAGAGACCTTTCACTCTTTTATCTTCTCTTTCTTTTATTTTAGGATTTCTCTGTTTGATATTTACTGTTACTGATGTATGTCAGACTGCATGAAAATAACTGAGAAATTATTTGGGCTCTAAGTCTAAAGCGTACCCATTATCAACTCCTTACATAGTATAACAAATCAATGAAGAAAATATAATGAACATGTACCTGGAGTTCATCATGGCCATCATGGGTGGCCATGATGGGTTTTTTTTTCACTCCTGTGCAAACATACTTCTCTGCATCACCCAGCTGAAGGAAATGGCACTGGCACAGGGAGTGAAGGAGTTTCTTCAGTGTAACTTGATGACCTTGGTACTCATGGCTGAATGCTGGACCATCATGTTTGCAATTTATAAAGTGTTGAAGCCATGGGTATTCCTGCTTTTAACAGGGTCATATAGGAGCTGAACAGATAGTTTTAGAAGTTTCTAATAGATACCACACAGCTTGAAATCTCTGTCCTTGATGTGATACATGACAGCTTACAGAGGCTTCTTTCTGTCCCAGAAATTAAAGATGACTGGATGGCAAAGGCCTCTGTACCATAGGTATTTAACATAAGGTAAGAAAAAAAACTACTTTTTTGATTATATGACAGATCTTACTTTATATTGTGTTATATTTATGCAACTGTTGTCTTAAACAATACTATGAGAAGAGAGCATAGTTACAGCATAGTTACAGCATAGTTACAACCAACATAGCAGAGGTATATTCAGGAAAGGTATACATCATTATATGTTCACAGAGCTGTGACCTCTATGAAACATAACCAATAGACTTAATAGATGGATATGTGATTATACCAGCGGTCCTGGAGGCCAAGTACATACATACATATATATATAAAATCAATAAATAAACACATATATATATAAATATATATATAAATGTATATGTATTAAAGACTCTTTCCTCCCTGCATATGAGGAAAATATTAAAGTAAAACATAATAAACAGGTATCTTGAGAGAACAAAAAGATATCTGATAAGGCTCCTTTTTGTCTCTTTAAACCTGATAGATAGCAGATCAGGTATTCCTAAGATCTTTGCTTACCTGTGATTACCTTCTGTAGTTGAAAAGAAAAGAAAAAAGGAAAACTCTTCTCACCCTATTTTAATATCTTCACTTACTTAGATTCTAAGCAATTTGTTTGTGCCTCCATTTGAATAAAGAAAGGTAATCCTAAGGTCGTCCAGGACTGTTATTTACAAATGACTGCCCATCAGTCACACAAAAGAAGCTATTTTTAACTTGGTCACTACTAGAATACAGAGAATCACAACCTGCTTGTTCTAGGCTTGGGCAAATTGCCGTTAGGTTGATGAGCTGATAATTATATGTTTCTTTCTTCAACTGATGGCTCAGGGGACAGATATAGTATTAGTTAATTGCTTTAACAATTAGGAAATTTGTTCAATTTGTCCTCTAATTGACTAAATTACACCTGCAGAGGTCTAAACAATTTCATTATCACCTGTGTGAAAGCAGAACATTTCCCCTATTATCTACATCTATTTTTTTTCTATTTTAACCCCATCATTATCAGTGCTGTGCACATGACCACAATGAAATTGCAATAATTTCCAAACTTTAAGCATATTTTTTCTTTGAATATATGTCAGCAACTACAATACACAACGAGTCCAACTTTATGCTGGTTGATTCTGTTTTCCTTTCAGAGTTTCAGTTCCAAAAGATGCCCAAACATAATTTAATACTAAGAGACAAACCCCAGAAGTAGCAGCAAAATAAAAATATTTTCTTAGAAAGACATAAAATGCAAATTCATTTCTTTAAACAAAATTTTAAACTTCCAATTTTTAGGGGACAGGCATAATATCAAGTGTGTTGTACCTAGGAAAAAATTAGACCTCCTAAAGTTACACCATGACATATGTTTAATGGTTATTTATCTCAGGTCAATTTATATGATACATTTTTTAGGACAGGCACCTTTCACATTGGAATAACAGATTATCTTCTGGATTTTCCCTTGGGTGTTAAAATAATACACAAAACAATAACTGAACTGTATTCATCTGGCTCAAAACAGACTTTTTATGTCTCTCTAGTTATTTCAGGATAAGTCTACCAGCTGGATAGCCCTGGACTACTGAAAATATTTCTCTTGGCATGGTTGTTTAATGGAGTAAAGAGCACTAAATTAATTTCCATTTAAAATAGGGGTTTTTTTTGTGTGTGTTTGTTCCATCCAAAACTGGTCAAGGAAAAGTATTCAAATTAATTAAGTTGTTTTATCTGTTCATTGTTTTCATCCAAAATATAACTCACAAAATACTCATGTGTGAGAGGCAAGAAAGTACAACTACTATACAAAATTTCACAATTTGCCATCATTTTCAGCTGACTCAATTACTTCCTCTGTTCATGACCAGATCCACAAAGGCCACACTACACTGGTAACTCACTGAGTGGGGCCTGGACCCTTTTTGGGAGTTCTGAAGATATCAGAACGGTGACAGTAGTCATTGGTCTAAAATAACAGGGATTCGCAGGCTACACAACCTGTGTCCTGGCTTTGTATTAATGGATATGCATTGTATAGTCTGCATATTCCTGCTGCCACTGTGAGTGGGTCTTTTTTAGTTGTGCAGATTGAGAAAAGAGAATGCTAGTCAGCCATATGTAGCAAAAGAATAATAAAAGATCTGCCAGTTGTCACTGCTGCCTTTTGGAGCCATTTCTAAGGAACATATTATTCTCTGCTACCTGCCTCATGCTCAAATACAATTACAATTTGCTCTTTTCCTGCCTGAAACATATAAGCCCCTCAAGCAGGCATTTTCCAAATCTATAGATAACTGGGAGCTTTATTTCCCACAGTATTTAACTGACCATCTTCTTTTCTGGTACACTATCACTGATTTTCATTAGAATTACGTTTGAGGACCTGCAGGTTAACTGTTTAAATATAGTAAGAACGACCTAAGTTTCAGTGAAATACAAGACATAGAAAATTAAATCTGTAAGCAATTTTTAAACTTATAGAAAGTACATGTCAGCAAAAAGCTTTTCAGTAGATTTAGTTATTAGAAAGTATGGATAGCAGCTTAGAACCGGTAACAACAGTGTGTTTATTGGTACTTCTTTCTGTAATGGTGAAATGCTTCTTTCACTTGTGTCCTAATCTTACATTGTGGTTTGTATTTGCATATGCTAAAAGATGCTGGGCATAATGTGTCCTTCACAATGCTCTTTGCAGTGATCTTTTGGTTCCCAGTCACGATCTTTAAGTATTGCAGCAGCGATCATGACTTGACATAGAGGTGCTCTGTTCAGAAAACGATCCCGAAAACAAGTCATTCCAAAGATTGTGCTGAATTAAGTTGATTTTCTTAGTAACTCTGCCACCTGCAGCACTAAAGAACAAATGTCTTCATGATGGACAGGTCAAACATAGTTTTTCATAAGGTGCCCACAGCTGTTCTTTCTTTTCCTAGTGAATTAACCACTTCATTGCTGTTCATTCATGCATGTGTCATTGTAGTTTTAAGGAGAATGTGAAAGGAAAATGTAGCTTGAAGGTCTAGTCTTACTGAATCAGCCTCATTATCCTGAACATACTGATATGTCTTAGTCCTAAAGAAACTATTTGTGCCTTTCACTACACATATATGCAAGAACACATAACATTACTTAGGAGAAAAAAAATTGAATTTTGACTAATCAGGGTTGGCAAAATCATAAAGAAAAGGTAACAATGTGAGTTTTTTTGTAACTAAGCCATATGGCCTATAAGATCGAATAAACAAAGAAAGTTAAAGAAAATGTTAGGTGATGAAAATGAGACAGAGTGCAAACATTTTTTACCCCAAGTGAACAAAACTAAGAACACATATTAAAGTTATGAGGTAATCTAAAACTAAATATAATTTGCACAGCAGAAAATGTAACTCAGTAGGTATTAGCACTCTGTGGGTAATAAAATACAGTTCTCTGTATCACTTGGACCAGATGCTGGTTGGATATTCATCTATAATTCAAGTTCCCCATAGCCATACTAATACAAGAAATTATCTGTTACATTACAGAATGTTTGAACATCCACTAAGGCTAGTTGTAGACTTCCAGATAATATGGCAAAGAAAAAAAAAATAAATCCTTAAGCAATGGAAAAGGAACAATTTAGTGTTCCAAGTGCTATCCAGCTGTTCCTTTGCTCTATCCTGAAGACCTTATGTTAATTCTAGGATGCTTGTCGTGAATAGTAGAGTCAGAGCAAATGGTTACAATCTTTTTGATTAATTATTTCTAGTCTTTACAATTCAGCCTATTTTACTTGCTCACTTTCAAATTCCCTTTCAAAGTATTTTGGAAAACTTGTTAAGGCTTTGGGAGGTTCAGTTTTCAAAATTTATTATCCATTTTTAATTACTGAACTTTACTGGCAATTCCAAGAAACAGTTAAAATTTTACAAGATCATAAACACTGCAAGGAACAAAAATGATTATTCAGAAATTATTCAGATATTTCATGTATAATAGGGGTCATAAAATCTCTCTTATGACAAATATTTGGTTGCAAAATTTTGCTTAGTTTCTTCAAAAGTAAATCATCCACTAGGCTTCCAAAGCAAAAGAAACTACACTTGAAGAGTCTTCATTTCTCATTTACTGTTTACAAGAGAGTTCAAGTTCTCAATAATAGGGTTTTTCTGTAGGTTTTCCTACTGTACCAAATGGAAGTTTCCATGGAATTTGTATGAAATGCCTCAATTAAGGAAGACAAAAAATAAATATATCCACTTATCTAACCTAGCAAAACATATGTTGAATAATATTGATCTCTTCTTCTTAAACTGGGCTTCCTGGATTCACTGCAGTTGTCCTGAAGTCCCAGTCTTTAATGAATCTTTCCAAAGGCCTGCTGGTCATTCCTCATCTTCTCTACAACACCTACATGCCAGCAGTAAGGGGTCATGAGTCCAGCTACTGACAAAAGCCTGATAAAAAACTGACTGAATATGTCATTTTCAAATTCTACAGCCAGGCTCCTGTCCACAGGTGTTGGGTCCTACATGAGGACCCAGTTCTGGGTGATGGGAATCACTACAAAACTAGCAAAGAGTTCAGTGAGAGCAGTACCAGATCCAAATTACAGAGTAAATTAAAACCAAACAACCCCAAGTAATATTTCTGGTATTATCAAGAACAGTACAGGAAAAAAAAGGTGTCCTGTGGTATTAGCTGAATCACCAGGGTGTTCCTTAAATACCCAAACTGATGGATTTACATAGTAAATAATGTGTATTTTCTTACGTAGTAAATAATGTCTATTTTCTCACATAGTAAATAATGTGTATTTCTCTGACTGCATTTTTCGCTTAGAGAGAAAGACTTTTTCATGTAATTCACAATTTTTGAATTTACATTTAAGCACTGATTTTTTGCAGTGTACCCCAAGGAAGAAGTGAGTTTAGGCTGTAATTAAGATGTTTCTTTAATCATCTTTAGCATAGCCCACAGTGAATCTGAAGAAACAGCAAGCCTGTTAAACAAGATAAATTATGATAACTTTCACTTTTTCTGACATGCATGTTACCAGTTTTCATAATCTCATATAAATAAACCCAGAAATCTGTGCCAAGGCTTGTGGACTCTCCAAAAGAAAAGTAAAACCTTCCAGCAGGAGTAAGCAAGCATAGTAAGATAATTAACATTTATTGCTGTCTTTGTTGACAATTGCCAAGTAAGATATAAAAAAGTTATTCCAGGTAACTCATTCATGGAGAGATCATGGACTGAGAGTTGTTTCCATTCAGCCATGCTGAATATCTTTATCCTCATTTAGAAAAAGACCATGCAACTGAAGAAAGCAACTTCTTGCACAGGCTCTATTTTAGGAACAACTCAAGAACAGATATTTCAGATTGATAAATTTAGTTATAAAAGGAGCATATTTAATTAACTTGCACATTAAATTTCCTGAGAACAAGATAAATCATTGTTTTACACCTTTTTATGCAGGCTAACATTAAAAGTTGAGTAGTTTTTGGCAAATGTGGGCCACACTCAGCTTTTCTTAAAACAGTTTTTGATTAATTTCAGAGGATTTTATCTACAGTTTTGAAAAGTTTTATGGACTAAGAAAAATCACATTTATTACAGCATACTGAAGTAGCTTCTCTGATGCAGATTTGTTTATGTTGACTAATTCTGGATTACTCCACAAGAAGATATGAGATCTCCCCACTTTAGGACTGACCACGAGGAAGGTACTGAAATACAACCCACATTTATTTATCCATACAAAGTTCTACTTAAAATTATCGTTGACAAAAATATAACTACCTGACTTAAAACCCCATTGCTTGGGGTTTGTTTCAAGTTCATTCTTACATTCACTAGCTCTGAGTAATCAATGAGATTTTTTAACATTCCTCATTGCCCAACACAGTAGGAGTAGTTAGTTTAGTTCAGGTTTGCCCTTACTGATATCACTTGTGTTTCAGGGTAGGTAATTTGGTAAGCAATTTAACCTTTTTAAAGTGTCTAATCCAATGCATACAGTCTAATGGAGAGTTAAAACTGAATATCCCTCTAATGGAGAGTTAAAACAGAAAGAACTAGTTTACATGGAATAAACATTTACAATTTTTTGTCCACTTACATTCACAAATGGGGATCTTCTGTGAAGAGATCAAACTTTCAATAGATTAGGGGTAAAATGACTTCTAGATTGAATTTTTTTCCAACTAATAACTGGAAACCACACTCAATTGCAATATAATATAAATATATTCAATGAAAGGCAATGTTGTTGTTATTATCATAATATTATAATATAATAATATTATGATATCATAATATTACATTATTAGTTGTATTAGTATTAGTATTAGTATTAGTATTAGTATTAGTATTAGTATTAGTATTAGTATTAGTATTAGCATTAGTGCTGCCAATTTTCCAATATGTCTAAATAGCATTAATTTTCTTTCACTCATTCATTCATTCATTCATTCACTCTTTTTGAAGGGTGAAGCTACTTAGCAACTTTTCAGGTTGGCTGAAACACATTTTAATTTGTTCAAACTATAAATAGATTGATTACACTGAAAATGTTCCATTATTCTGCTATTTTATTATTTTATTTTATTTTATTTTATTTTATTTTATTTTATTTTATTTTATTTTATTTTATTCTATTTTATTCTATTTTATTCTATTTTATTTTATTTTTAATCAGGCCATAAACTCATAAAATTTAAAGGTGTGTTTCCTAAAATTTCCAGATGTCTGCATACCTGTCTGTCCTGGATGTTGTATTTCCTGAGGGATCTTTGTGGTTTTGGCTCTTCCATTTCTGTACTTCTCAACACTTGGCAGGCAGTGTTACTGTGGTTCTGCTTTGTTTTGCAATTGGACAGAGTGGCTACAGCAAGTCTTGTAACCAATATGTTGAAAGGTTAACAAAATACACACAGCTCACTCTTGTCGTCTTTCTTGAAGCTCCTGTGAATTGAGGTTTCTTTAATTTGTAACAGTCTTTGGTCGAAAGTGCCTTACTTTAAAAGACATCTGTCAAAACAGCATTTTGGAGCTCCATGAAGTTCTGAGTTTACAGCAGGGGAATCTCCTCAGATAGGATGAACCTTTCAAGTTACCTCTTTCCACGGCTGATTAAGGAAGTGACACAAGTTGAGATATTGAAGGTTTATATCTTGGGAAAGCTCCTGTGGGCACAGAAGGCCCGCAAAGAGGTATTTTCTCTATCCTTGCCCTTTATCTCCTGCTTTTCAAACAAAATGAAGGTCTTGGTCAGCTGTTGCCTAAAAAATTAGTAAGATCTGCTCTTGGCTGGGTAAAAGTGTGAACTTCTCCATTACTTCTGCTGCGTACGAGATTCATTGTCTGACAGATCAGACAAAGTTGTTCCTGTTTTAAGGAAAATATAATCATGGTCTGTGCTAATGTGAGCATGTGTAATAACTTTTATAACTATTTTTAGTCTTTCTGATAAACCCTGCTTGTCCTTTGGCAGTTTTCCTTCCCAAGGAGCCAATATCATAAACGGTCTCAAAGAAGGGCAGAGAAGCACAACAAACTTCATCACACAGTTTCTCTCTCCTTGTCATTTCCCATTTCCCAAGGAGATGAACTTCCTTCAAAGAGAATTTCTCTTTAGATCAGTTTTGTGTAAAATAAATGCATAATTCTGTCTGCAGTTTAGCCTGTGTGAAAATTCAGATGATCAACATTTAACAGGACTCCCAGCAGTTAACATTACCAATGCCCCAAACCACTGGCTAATATTAAATTCTATACTAGACTGATTTTTATATTACCAACAGCCCAGAACTTGATCAGCCATTCAGCCACTCTGATATTGTTTTTTTATTCAAGAATAGTTAACTTAAATACATTCAATGTGTTTTTTCAACCTTGTGCTTATCTGATGATTTCATAATGAAAATAGATATGCTGTACATTCGATACAAGATGTGTAGCAAACCACAGTTCCCTCTTTCCAGAAATTAAAAAAAAAAAATCTGCTTCTAATTAATGTCAGTACTTTTGATGGATTTGGCACTGCTACCTTATGTTGATCCTGGCAAAATTTAGTCACAAAAAATGGGTTTATAAACTGTAATCAATTAAATCCTAACTTTTCCTTGTACTATTTATTTACACTATGGTAGTGTCTAGAAAATCTAATCAAGACCAGATTTGTATTAAAAGATAATTATAAGCAGACTTCTATTAAAAGAGAGATTTATATGAAATATTTCAATTAATTGATTCTGTGTCCTGAGTCAATAGTTAAATACAGGAATGAAAGGAATAAAAGGAAGTAAATTTGGAAAGTGAAGTCATATATGAATGCCCATGGCCAAGAAAAGAAAGCTCTCTCTGAATTTTTGATGTAGTGTTTTACCAACAGGGCTATGGCCTTAAATCAGTAGGGTATCCGTTATAGTTATGTACAAGCTGCAATCAAAACCACATTTTCCCTAATTTCATCACTGTGGATGTCATATCCTATAAGGCCTGGCCAGGATGGAGCTTTACTGATGAGGTGCAGCACATTTGTTCTGCACAGGGTGCTCAGACACCCACTGCCCTGCACAGGTGATCAGCACAGGGCACACACACAGGAGGCCTCATCTCTGTCCTTCCTGTAAATAACAGGAGAAATGAGGTAAAACTCCTCAGCCAGGTAAGGGGCTCATCCTGAAACTTGGCATCACTGTTACAGATAACCAAGATTTAATGACCAGGAATTGGGATTTTTTTGTTACATTATGTACTTACACACACATAGAAGAACTCCTAGGTCCATGAATTGGCCTGGCTTCAGGCTACATAGAAGTAAAAGGCATCTTAATATCACCACTTTCATTAACTCTACTTGCCCAGTAAATATTTTCTAATTTTGATCTACCTTATGCTTACTAATTTGCTGCAAATACAGACTTGGTACTTGAATAAACAAAATAACAAGAACAATAACAATAGCAGCATTAACAAAGCCAAAGATAGATGGTACCTTTCATGCTAGATTTACTGTAAATTTACCTTGGAGACCCAAATCATAAACCCTTCAGATTTTCATTTGAAGAGATCTGGATACAAAAAATGTTCTAATATACAAAGGGGAAAAATAGAAGCATTTCTGCATACACAATTTTCTATTAGAAATTCAAAATTAAAAGATTGATTACTATTATATTAGGAATGTGAAACAATATTAAAATATTTTAGTTAATAAAAATATTGAGTAAAAATGTTAAAAATTATTTCTCAAAATCCATTTTTTAACAATTTTTTTACTTAATACTTTTAAAGAACTTATTCTTAGGATGCATAAGTGCAGTTGCACAGCCAGTTGCAGCAAGGTGTAAATCAGCAAAGACCTAGAGCTTGAGTTCCACACAAGAGTCTCCATATTCCCACGTGCAACTTTGAGGAGTGTGGAAGCAGCAGATCCACATCTTCACAAAACTATGCCTAAGTCAGCAAACCTAAGAAAAAAGTTACTCAGTGCCTGGCCACACACACAGGTACCCTTATTTCTGACTGGGTTGTGCCTGCTATGGCTGTGCAACCTGTAATTGCTTCTGTTACAACAGCACACTTAGGGGTGGATTCCCATTTGATATTCCAGTCAGTAGAAGTATTCTTCATCAGCTATTTCAGATCACTTTTTATTTCTGAGGTGATGTATTTTGAGCAAATAAAAGAATGGTTAATACTGTAAGACATTCAGAACCTGTGTACAGAGGAGAGAAGCAATGTATCACAATTAACAGCCCATACTGAGCCTTTCACTGCCCCCCAGACCCTGGAAGATTGTGCTCCATGGCTTTGCTGTCCCTAAAGAAAGGGCTGGTATACATCACATCAACTGGATTGAGCTTCTGTCATGTCTTATATGGTTCTGTGTCAAGCAGGAAATGTTGAAAAATAGCCTAAATTACTGTCCTAAAGTACTTGTAGTTTGCATTAGCTGTATAAACAGATGTGTTGCTCTTGGTGTTCCTTTTATTTTTGTCACATTTTTGTTTACACAAACTGACACTTAACTGGAATTCATGCTGGGCATCCATTAATATCTTTCCATATAATCCCAAACTGTAACAGATGTTATTAATCTTCAAAAAGGATTAGAGAATTTTTCTTACCATAGACAAAAATATTACATTAGTCAGGGCAACAATCCCATTAAGAAACCAAAGTGAACCATACAGCCATGACAAACTGAGGGGAATAGATGCACTTATTGAATTATTATATGGGCATATATATAAAATAAATACTTTAAAGATGACCTACATGTTTTACAGAAAAGTATTTCATTGTGGTTTTACCATTCTCCTGATGAGAAATAATATTCTAACATCTGCTGTGCAGCCAGAGAAATCTTTCTGTCACCTGTTCACTACAGGATTTGTCACAGTGTGTAGTTATTAGGAATAGGTGGAAAAAAATCATCCCTTGACTTTAGGAGCTTGACCTCAGCAATTCAGTTCCCTACAATCTGTGAAGAAAGGTGGATATTTTCAAGGGATACTCAGAATACCTGAACTTGGCAGCAATTAGGATTCCAACTGCAATTCTTTGAATCACCTTTAAGCATAACTGGTGTGTTATCAGAACCTTTTTAGCTACCAGTGCAAAGCACAGCACTGTGAACTGCATCTCACCCAGACCCAATGCAGGGACATTCTCTGTTAACTGTGTGGGGAAACCAAAAGTGCTCATCCCTGGCAGTACAAACACCCCTCTTCATCTGCTGCACTATTTCAGTGGGGCTGAAGGGAACTATCTGAGAAGGAATCTTTTTAATCTCATGTGTGTGGTTTATAGATGCTAAACAACACTCTTACAACTTAAGAAACTGTCAGTTGGTCTGATTTCTTTCCTGGATATATCTGTAACCTTTATTATTCTGATTTCCCTGATTTGTCATTCATGTCCTTTATAGAATTATTATCTATGTAATGGAAACACAAGGAGGTGTTTTGGATTCATAAACCCATTTTGCTAAGGTAACTACTTAACATGAGAATCATTGCACCTCTTTGAGCTGATGCTAAAACTCTGCAGTCTTACCAAAAGAATGCAGTAAAAGTTTATCTGGTCACTTACACATACAAATGTTGTAACAAAGATATTAATTTTTGCATTTGTCCATAACAAAAACAATATATTTCTGGGCAAAGAATAAATGAATAATTTTAATGACTAAGTTTAAAAATTCACATTAAATATCATTTTAAGAGTGATTCTGTGTAAATCTAAGAAGTACCATCAAGCTATATGTCAAAAGTATATATCCAGTCAAAATGAATACTTCTTTATTCTGACTATTGAAGTACCAGCAATATCTTCACAATCTTCAGTATCTTCTGAATGAATTCTGGAAAATAAAACAAATTCTGTGCTTTAACAAAATGTCAACAAATTAGGTATGCATTTTAAATTACTCCCAACTCCATACACATTTTCTAAATGGTATTTCACAAAGCAAGAGAGAGACCTACTGAAGGTATTGAGGTTACTGAACAAGTGAGGTAACTAAACTCTGTAATAAAACTGCTCAGTTTGAAAATAAATATTTGACTTCTGTTGAATGCAATGAGAATTGATGCAAACCTAGAGTCCCCAGTATGTACAGTACTGTAGTGTTTCAAGGACATTCACCAGGTCAAAAAGGCTATAAAATATTCAGTACTAAGACACATGGCATTACTGTTGGAAAAATGGTTTATCTATTTTAGGACTTGGAATAAGCTGTACAAGAATTTTCCCCCCTCTAAGCCAGTAAACCAGCACCATCTAACACCAAATGTAATTAGTTACAAATTGCCTGTTACAAGTTAATTAAACTTCCTTGCGTCTCTGCTGCTTAAGCAACATGTAGATTCTTTTATGCACTTGCCAATTAGTGCATGGGGATTCTGCTTTCTAATTGGATGAAAAAGTAATAAACTGAGCAGTGTGCTGTTGATATCCAGAATGACTTTGTTAAAAAAATAGTGGAGACAGGTTTAATGCTTCAAATATTTATCTCAATTGAAATTGATTAAAACAATTTGAGGTTCCATTAGATATAGATACAATCCTTTTGTTAACAAAGTCCATCTGGTCTCAGAAAGAAAATTAAGATTCACTAATTGAAATTTGGAAGCTTTTCTCCAAACATGCATAATTCATACTGACAGAAAACAGAAGCTGCAATTCACCACAAACTGTCAAGTAGATGAATGTTTCATTTAGATGGAATTTAAGATTTCACCCAGCAAGAATCTACAAATGCTTATATTAAGTCACAGCCTGAGAAAAGAAAATCTGTTCTCTTTTTACTGGCTCAGTATTAAAATCTTTTTTTCACTGTGAAGCCATTTTAACCTTTAGTGGCAGCACATTTGACCTTTCTCATTGCCAGCACTGGAAGGACATTCTAGATCATGAGCATTATTCAGCTGTGCAATCTTGCCACTTCAATAGCAAGAAACTCTGGTTTTTTAACTTGTCATATATTTACTGTGTCAGGATGCAATTTTGTAAGAAGGTTACATTTAATTATTTCTCTCATTGGTCATTTTTCTTTCCTCCTGCCCTGTACTTTGTCCCTCAAAAAGCAGTGTCAGATCATTTATCCAGGCTACAAAGTGGTGCTGCGCTGTTTCACTGAAGGAGCCGAGCAAACTGCAATGAAGGTTGGGAACGAGGAGCTGCAAAGAAAGGCCAGGAGATTTCAGATCATTGTGGCCAACACACACTTCTCATGGACAATGGCAAGAGAGACATTACACAAATACTCTCTTTTTCACCCTGGGACAGACACTGTTTACCTTCTTTTCCATTTACATTTATTTGTCTTTTCTGAGCTGCTACTTTGCTGTCTTGAAAAGTTTGAAACACAAATGAAACTGTCACTTTTTACTGAACTGTAGGAATATCTTGTACCAACCATTTTGTTCAACTCAAACTACATTTAGCTTTTCATGGATCTTGGCCTTATAAATATCCACAAAAAAGATGAAAGTTTGGCTTTCATAGAAGACCCTGGCATTTGTATCCCTGGTATCCCTGGCTTTACTGGTGTTGTGTTTTGTTACCTATACACGATTCACTCCTCATGAAAACAAAAAAAATTACGCCTGAAACATAGTGGTTATCAAATAGTGACGGGGAGAGAAAACTGGTGAAAGATATGCTATAATTGGAATTTATCCTTCTGCTTTGCAGTATTCTTTGGATGAATTTTACATCAATAGAGAACTTTGCTGAGCCAAGATAAATAATCACTTAAGTCAATGTACTCAGGCAAGAAAAATCAAAGGCATAGCATTATGAAGGAAGCACAGGTGTTTTCTGTTCTTAGCAAACCACATGCTCACATACAGTAAAGGTAGCAGAAATGAGGTCTAGTTTGATGATAATTCGAATATGAAAAAGAAATTATTAGGAAGTCAAGTACAAATAAGTGATATGAGACTTCAGTGAAGTCATTAAATAGAGTGGAAAACAATCCTCACTACACAGCTATAGTGAGGCTTAAACACTCAAAATGAAGAATTTAATGACACTACAGATGCTGAAGAGCAAGATATCAGCCAGCAGTGGTGGGGAAGGTGCCTGACCTAATTCAGGTATCTGTTGCAGCAGCCCAGCTGCATCCACAAAGAATTCCATAGTGGCTAATTTAACCTGTCCTCAGGTACCTCGTCCTGTCTAGAAAAACTTACTGTATACATCCAGGATGTCAGTTGAATCTTCTTTTTGTTTTCCTCCCCTCTGCTGCACTCAGAGGAAAATTTTTTTCAGAAACAATAAAACTAAATCAGTAACAGTGACTTGTTACACACATGCACACACACAAGAAGTTTACCTTATTTATTAAATATTTGGGATTATTAATAATTTTTGACTGAAACAGGTAGAATTAATATTCAAAAAATGTTCTGTTCAATGAGTAGCACTTCACTCAGAACTGAGGTGCATTCATAGAGCCCTGAAGCAAAAGCTGGAAGACTGTTCAAAGCAAACCTTCCTCAGCAAATGCAAGGGCTTTTCTTCTATCTCAGCTTGCAATTTTCTCTAAATGTTAGAATCCTCTATTAAATATATATACAGGGCCAAATTCAGAAACATATAATCCAAGATATATTTTAAATTTCTTTACTATGATTATTTAAACCCTGTAGCTGGTAGACAGAAAAAGAACATATTTGGTGCAATCCGCAGATCAGAGGAACAGAGCCTGTGTTAATGTGAGCCCCCACATTTCCAAAGGAGAGATAAGAGTTCCTAACTCAATACAGTTTTTAAGTTTAATTTTATGTGACATACAGGACCACGTGGGGAGGGCAGAATAAGACTTCATCCTGTGATGCAAGACTTTAGGATTTAAATTGCAAAAATATTGTTTATCTATTAATTTAATTTTAGATTATTTTAAAATTTTCACATTTTTCAGCTATATTTTTGCATTAGTGAAAAGATGGTCTGCATGACCTAAAAGCCAGTTACACTCTTCTACTTCTCTGAATAGAAGGATGTTTCCAAGGGAACCACTTGCAGTCCTGTCATCTGGGCTGTAGCCATTTAGCCACTGCTACCTTGAATATATTTGAATATATTTTCTCACTCCTTGCAAATTCTCTGAAAGGTTTCTTTCCTTTGTGCCCTCAGACTCACTCACTACCCGCCCACCCTGCTGCTCTTTTTTCAACAATTTCTTGTTAATATGAACTCTCTAACAAAAAGCAAATACAGGCTTTTTCCACCACAAGCGTGTTTTAATTGCCACAATTCTGTCAAGCTATGGAAAACCATAACTGTATTCCTACTGCAGTCTTAATGAAGTGACAAATGGCTGAGAGTTAAACTGACATCATGATTAACACCAAGTGGTAGTATTAATGGAATACACAAATCCAGTTTTCCCACCTCAATGCATAACTGTAGGACCGAGGTTAATCACCAATTTTTCTCATTTATGTCCTCATGCACTGGCCTATTTCTAATTAATAGCTGGAACCTTAGCCCCTACACTTTGCAGTAAAAAGAAAATAAACCAAATATTCAAGAATTAAACAGCTTAAAAAAAGGTTTATTGTACAGACACATTCCACTTGTGACATTCCACTTGAGGTGCTAATTCCAATTCTTCATTAAATATACTTCCCCCAGTAGTTGCAGAAACCTGGTAGATGGCCAGGAGGAATGCTTTAGGATGGAGCAGTCTTTCCCAAAATAAATCTTCCTTCTGCAACTTACACCAGCAGCTGTCAACAGGGACAGATTTCATTTAGTAAGCTACAGTCTAAGCATCAGTTCCAAGTATCTGGAGAAGAATAGTCAGATTATTCAACACACATAACACCAGTGCTGAGTATGCTTAAAGAACAGTCTGAACCTTCAGAGCCAATTAAATTCCCCTGTTCACCTCAGAGCTCTGTCTCAGACTACAGAGTTGACCATGAAGGAGTCAGCATTTCTCTAAAGCCAAAGAATGATCAATGTTCAAGCTGTTACTCAGAGTTCTGCTGGATCAGGACTGCCATCAGTGCTCCTGCAGAGGCTGTGTTCCTACAGGGCTCCTACAGGCTTGCCATGTGTTCCTGCATCCATCCATCCATCCATCCATCCATCCATCCATCCATCCATCCATCCATCCATCCATCCATCCATCCATCTCACAACAGGCAAGGGCTCAAGGCATTTCTCAGGAATAACATCAGTTATTTCCACACTGGTTCTAAGAAATAAGCCAAGGCTGACCTAGAACAGAGACTAGACAGAGTTAAAGAATAAAGTAAGTTTTATTAAAAGGCCTCCATGGATACACCTTGGGCAGCACAAGAACCCAGCCAGGGCTACACACAAGACGAACCAAAATGGTCACAAAATGGATGACTGGTCATGGGGCCTCACATTTTTATAAGTTTTTGTCCATTTGCATATTGGAGTTAATTGTCCAATTACAGCTTTAGGTTATGAAGGCACATCCTTCTTTCTCTCTCCAGTTCACATTGTTAATGCTCCTGGGCCTGAGATTTGGATCATTTCTCTTTGGTCCCCAGCTAGAGAAGGAATTGTTTTGTCTACCTACTCTGTGAAGAGAGTTTACTATCCCCTTATACGAAGCTCAGAACTACACACTAAAGCAGTTCAGAATCTGAAAAACATAAAAGCTAAAACCTGAGGCATCATATGCTTCTCAGTTTCCTCAGAAATCATTCCTTAATGTCAGTGGAACATATGACAGGATAAATTTCTCCATGGCCTCATCTTCAAGAATTGATAAAGTTCAAGTGTTTTTTCTTGGTAACTGGAAAATAAAATCTTGCATGGAATAAGGTAACACAGATGAATAGCCTTTAATAAAATCTAACTTCAATATTTTCCCTGAGAACTATTCAAAGCTGACCAGATCAATGCAATTTAGCAAAGTTAATAGAAAATACCTCAGCTATAAAAAATGGTATGGCTAATCATCACTTGTCTTATCTTAAAATTTAAATCTCAAGCTTCCTAAAAGCAGTTTCAAATGACACTACTATTTGTTAATTTATATTTGGGAGATTACTTGCAATAGACTGAATAGTTTGTAAATAATTTATTGGATGGAAGAATAGCTAAAGCACTTAGGAAACTTAGCAGTTTGAGTCTCTTAGCAACTCAAATAGAGTTAGACCTACTTGGCTGAATCTGTTCACAGCTTAAGGACATCCCCTCTCCCTTCAGCGATACCACTTTCATAAATCATTTTTAGATTCCAGCTAAGGCTTATTACCTTATTTTTCCTATATAGTTGTCCCATTCAATTTTTTCAGTCTTTGTTTGTTTACTTGTGGGATATTTTTGTCAGTATTTGCCTTATTATATTAAAATGACTTGATTATATTTCTGCATATTGGGGTAAATAGTTTGTGAATTGCTAACAGAATCTGTGATACAGTACAGGACAGAAAATAGATTTTACACAAAAATTAAACACTTGAAAGAGTTATTAAGAACAAAAAAAATGAAGAAATGCTCAATAGTTACTTTGGTTTGGTTTTGGGGTTTTTTTTTTGGATAGTTACCCTGCAGAAAAATTATTGAAGTGAAAGTGAAACATTTATGAATTTCCTTCATAGTTTTCTTGCTGTGAACTGGAAATCTGTCTTACTGTGACTCTGTCTCTACCTTAAATAAGAAATATGCAAATATCTATACGTGACCCTCAGTGAAGCCAAATTCCAGGTCAGATCATACTGGATATTACTGCTGTACTTCATACACTGAGGAATTTGTGGAAATGGTTGTGAACACTTCAATTAGGAGTTGTGGTTATATAAGACACCTAAATTCTTTTAAGGTGTTGTGACTTTTGTTTTGGATTTTTAAAACTGAGATATGAAGTTAGCACTGTGGATCATGTTGTGTAGAGTACAAAGCTGTCATGGTTCAGCACCTGATGGGTCTGAGCCTCATAAAGCAAAAGAAGTTTCAGGCTGCTTTCCAGCTTGCAAGATCAGGTCTTGCAGAAGGCACTGTATAACAGGATTATTAACCCTAAGTAGGTACCTATATTAATACCTGTTCCCACTCTTTTGTCAGGGATCAGGCTGTCAACAGATTAAGTCTTAATACTTAGCAGGGGACCTGTGAGTCAGTTATCAAGTGTTTTAGTATTTACAAAGCTGTGGTGAACTGACATACAGCAACCAGAGCCCCTAGATGTGGCCAGCCCCAAGCATTTATTGCTTTGGCTTAAGATGAGAAAAATTAGAACAGAATTATTGCAAGGGTATCAGACACAGCTGACTGCAATGCTGTTGTTTGTACAAAGAGTCTGAAAGAAGTGTTAGGGTAGAGGAAAGAATAGCATTCCCTGTGCTGGTGTGAGTGACATCCATTAGAATCTGTGAGATTATTTAAGTCTAGGTCAGGATGTGCAAGAGAGCCAATCTAACAGAGTCATGTATTGCTGCTAATTGGGGTCCTTGAGTTTTGAAGGCTGTTAGTCTCAGCAAATAAAAAGCAGGAGCAGAAAAAGTTCTCTCCTGGACTAGGTCAAGTTATATGACATTGTCCTTGTAAGTAATAATATTGGTATACAAATATATATAAAAATCTTCCACAAGATGCTTGGTCATCTTCAGTCTAATCTCTGATAAACTGTGGAAAATCATCACTAAATATAGTACAATGTTAGTTCAAATACTTTCCAAAATCTTCAGATGTAGTCAGTTTGAGCCCTCGTTTTTCTCCTTTAAATATGGTCATTTCAACAACGTTAGACAAACTGGCCTCATCAAAGGAATATGAAAATCATAAATAATTTATTTCCATGTGGCAACAAAGAAAAGTTGGTAAATGAAAAAGTCATCACTTATTTGTTAGTGAGACAAGTACTTCCTGGATTCCAGACTATATCATTAAGTCAGATTAAAAAAGAAAAAATGACAAAAAGAAACCAAAGGCAATGCACATGTTTACTCTCAGAAAATCTTAGCTTTATTCTGTTTCTGTGAAAGTACATGTGTCTTATTCCCAGTTAAAATCCAGAAAAATAAACTCTTCCCTTTTCAGCTGCTTATTTTGCTTTCTTGCATTTCTAAATAAGAATGAATCTTCACATAGGGAAATTGAGAAAGTCCCAAGCCCTGATGCAATTCCCTCAAAGCTTTATTGTTGAAATGTAGCTGGAGATTGCACAGTGTTTTTGCCTGGACTGAAAATATCACATATATCTGTAATATTTCTTTCTTCAGCTTGAGTCAAGTACAGAAGCACAAGAATATTTCTCTAATGTGGACAATTTCAATCAGCCTAATGAAAGGATGAGGCTTAACTATGTTCCAGTTTCAGAGTTCTGTTTTGAAGTGGTTTATGAAGTGGTCTTGGGTTTTCCTGCCTTGCAAACCTAAGCAGAGATGACTGGTGTCTTATTCCTCTGGACTTGTGCAGGACTAGCTCATCTCCAAGAGTATCACATACCCTTTTTGCTGAACACAGCAGTCCCACAGACCTTTTCCTGCCTATCTGAGCACAGCTTTCTGAAGGTGTTGAATAACTGGCACTGTGCTGCTACTCCTGTACACTCTGGCAGTGATCCTGCTTGAAGGGCCCAAATTGGAGGCTGAACAGCGTGCATTTGCCTTATTGAAATAACGACATGTGTTCTCACTTTAAAACAAAATTAAACATGTTCATTTTACCCAACAAGAGAGGCATCTGTGTTCAGTAAAGACACACAGATTTTTTGTCATAGCCACTGCAGTGCTGTGAAACATTTATTCAGCTGCCATTGCTCCACCATCGCTTCATAAAATTCCTCTATTTAGTTGCTGACCAGTAACCACAGTAACAATTAAGCATGTTCCTTTCAGCTGGATAATTAAATGCCAAAAAACCTCACCACTCAATATGTAATTCACTCAACATCTTGTTGTTTGAAGGGACCAGTGTTCACAGATAGGATGGATTGAATTCCTAACAACATCTGGCATGAGCAATGGACTTGGCTGTCTCAGTAATAGCATTACATTCATGGTAGGAATGACAGCTAAATGTAGAGAGATGGATGGGCCTTTTCTCTGAAGTGGCAGATTCGTGGTTGCAGCCTAATGAATCAGTGTGTTGTAACCCCTGGCCATGTACATGCTGGCCTGTTGGTAGTGACAAGCTGCATCAGGAGCTCCAGAGCAAATTGTAGTTGTCAGATCTAATGGAGAAGGATGCTGGCTTACAAGTTACTGGGAAAGCTCAGTATAGTTTCCATTCCAATAATCTGGATCAAAACACTTCCTGATCGCCTTGGTCAATTTATTCTGTCACTTAATTAAACAAAAAGCATTACAAATCTCCTCAGTAAAAGCAAAGGACAAAAGGAGACTCTTTAACCTTGGGAAAAAAAATCTAGATGTTAGGTCCCAAGTAAAGTTTCTTTTTCCATAGGATCTGAGTTTGTAGAAAGATTTAGAACAGCTATGCAGTTTTTTGTTCCTGGATGTCCTAATTTTAAAAGTGTTTTCTACTTGAAACCATTGCTTTCAAAAGCATCCTTCAATCAGACACACAAAACACTTACTTAAAACAACAATTCTTTGATCATCTAAATGGATTAGATGATGCTCTAACTCATGAGGAAACAATTTTGCAATTAATAGATTAACAATAATATGTCCTGGTTATCTATATGCTTCTGATAAACTGAGGGGGCGTGAAGGGAACACAGATAAAACAACAAGAGAGAAGAAGGGGTTTAATATTTTTGTTTTAATTGTGTTCTGCTTAGCAATTAACTGTAAATGATTGCCGGGCTTGGGGTTTTTTCAGGCCTCCAAGGACACAGAAGAGAAATAATAGATGTTTTCAATGTACACTATTGACACTTATCAATATGATCCTTTCCACCTCTTCTAAAATTGCACTACATTAATTAGCAGAAGTCTAGGAGGAATGATGCCTGAGTGTGCTAGGCTCAACAGACTTGTCCCTTGAGAAATTAATTCAGTATATATGTGTCCATCATTAGAATTTTCCTGCCTTGCTGGTATATATTGTGCTGTACTGTAAAATACCTAAAGCAGAAGCCACTGTGCTGCTGACCATAATATATTCTGCAAAGCTCCAAAGAGTGCATTTTAACCAGTCTTCTGTTTGCACATTTTTTTTTGTGTGTGTCTGCTATTAATGTGTGGTTATTCAGCTCTACCCATTTGATTCTCTGCCTATGAGCATTCTTAAAAATATGATGATTTGGCTCATGAGCAATCATTTTGTGATTGCATTTGTTTATTTATTTAGGAAATGCACAAAAGCTCTTGAGGACTACAGAAGCTGTTTTCAAAAGAAATCTTAAATCAAGATAAATTAACTAACAACTGTATTTTTTCCCCAGAAAATATATTTTCAAAAGATGCAGGCTTGTGTTTTAGGTTTGACAGTGATGTGTCCTGTAGAAATCAATCCTGTAGGAACCTTTAATTTATAAACTGTTCAATTGTGAGTAAATGTGTTTGTCCATAGGGAAATGCTTGTCTTACTTACAAGGTAACATTGTACATTGGAATTCTCAGGAAACTGGCAGTGGTATTAATTTCACACGTGCACACAGATTTGTATTGATTGTTCTTGTTTTACTACTGTTACTTAGATTGTTCTGTGTGGTTATTTATTTCAACAATATTAAATCATACAAAGAATGGGGATTCTTGTGTTTTGACACTGTTCTGAGCCATACAGTAGTACAATTTGAAACTTTTAACTCTTTTACAAAATTGATTGTGAGATACCTGTGCAGGGTCTTCTTAGAGAGACTTGTCTTCTTACAGTGCCTGAAACTAGAAGCCTATTAATTGTTGAGAAAAAACAAAAGTAAATAAGAACTATTAATCAATAATCCATCTAATAATGGAAAACACAGGTAAACATCAAATTTGAGGTCATGACAGTTGGTCTAAGATTGGATTTTTCATGTATTGGAGAAGAAAAACCAAATTGTTTTAGAAGAAAAGTACCCTTTTGAAGAAACAGCATATATGTCTATCACAATCTTATCAGATGAAGGTGGTTTATTGTGAAAATATTTTTTACATAAAACCTGTTTCTGAAGGAAAAAGCTGTTTCCAAGTAAAAACAGAAACTGTCTTTTTAGTTGGTCCAAAGAATTTTTATTTCTTCTCTCTTTTGTTGAACTGATGAAAATGTTTTGTCAAAATACAAAATCATTTGACAAAAGATTTTTCCCTATAAAAGCCTCTGGCAAATATACACTGTGTATTTCCACCTATTACAAGTGTAATGATGAGCAAATTCATTTGGCTATCACTGATTTCTAATGGGAGCTGAAGGAAGCAGAGGCAGCCTGGCAGGTCCATGAGATTGCAAAAGTCCCACTGATTTTATAATGAGCATTACCACGGTGGAGCTTTTCTTACTCTTTTTTTGACACTTTACAGAGTTTCTGATCTATCTGTTCTTACAGATTTTTGTGAGGAGAAGGATAGAGGTGAGACACTGACCCACAAAATTAAGTAATTTGAACATCTCTTACTGGAAGGACCAGTGGAAGTTCAGGATTATTGGCAGGTCCAGCCTGCAACTTTCAAAGTTGCCTGCAGAGTTAATTTTCCAGACTCCGTAGTTTCATAAATGATCTTTAGAACTATCATCAGGGTTCTGTGTTTTAGAAGTTTGATGCTCAATAATTAGAGGCAAGACGTGGAAAAACAAATAGTACCGAAAGAAAGGTGCAAGACCCATCTCAGCACAGAGAGGTCTGTTCACCATAGTAATGAATGAAGATAAATAAAATGGATCTGCAGAGCGCACAGGCCTTGACTGGGAGGGATGGCAGTTGCAAAAAGGAATAGACAAATATCCCTGGGACTGGACTCCTGGTCGCTCTCACATAACAGGAGCTGGAAAGTTAGGAGGTATAAAGCTGTGATTCTAAATAGAACATTATTGAAATGTATTTGTTATTTATTAAAGTGAGGTAGTTAATGATACACATTTTGCCCTGACTTTGATGGAACAGTACATAATACTGGCTGGTGGTGGGGATGTGGGGGATGAGGAGAACCAACAAGATTTAATGTCCATTTCAAAGCTTGTTCTGTCAAAAAACTTAGCCTGAATAAATACAATTTCATGATTAGCATTTTAGAAGTGTAGCACACACAGTATGAAGAAAACATAAGCAGGTCTCACAATGCTTAGGAGAGCATTTATCTTGTTTTACTTTTAATTAAAGTGGTATTAACATGGAAAGTGATGAAATAGATCACCACCATTTGCAAACTACAGAGAATACAATGATTTAATATTTTTTAAAGTTGATGTGAGTTCACCAGTCTATTTGCTTTTGCTAAGCCATTCAATAGATTGCTAAAGTATAATAAGCAATGGCCTCTTGGATTATGTTAATTGAGATGTTTTAGTTTATTGAAAATGTCACTTCATAGAAACAAATCAGATTAGAGTCCAGGAGCACAGTGAACTTCTGAGAAGCTTACACCAGGTGCAAGAGGAAAATAATATCTGGAACAGAGAGATTGTGAAGGAAAGACTGAGTTCCAGGTCAAAAGCTTACATGGAAGTTTGTTTTAGGTTTATTAAATTTAGCAGCTAAATGGGTTTCAGGAACAGGAGACATACCTGGGAAGGTATATCCAAACCATTTAACCTCTATAGCAAAATGGAGATTGTTTTTTCTTACATCTAAATAGTTTTTCTTATTCATTGTTATTAATATTAATATTAATCTTCTGTATTGTCAATAAACTTTCCTGCATGTTTTAGGAAAACATTAAAGTCTTTGATGACAGTGATGACTGTTCTGAATTTGATCAGACCCTCAAGAAATTTGGAAGCTGGTTTCTGAACTCTTGTGAGAAACATTGTCTATTGATGTGTTGACAAAATGTTATGAAATAATTTCTGTGTTTATCTTTCCTTTATACTTCACTTTAGACCCTTACATCATTTACTAATGTACAAAGACAGCTTCTGGCTGCTAAATTTTCAGGATGAGGAGGGCAATTTCTCTTATTTGGCTGAAGGAACATAATTTCTGTTAAAAATTTAGAGTATAAGTGTCTTGACTGAAGAACAAGTATTCTGTTCATTCTTCTATTTAATTCCTTTATTTGCAAAAGAAAACATTTAGACATGAAAGTTAATGTGCTGTTTTTAGACTAGATACAACCTACCTTAATTCTGAATTTTGTTCTTTGATTTAGTATCAGTTACCAAAGAACCTTCTCTACTTACACTGCAGGCTGGAGAATATATAAATTTTTTTTAAAATAACAAACTGAACTGGCTGTTCAGTTTGCAGATGTAAATTTTGACAGTGATTTTGGGCATTCATTCACAGATGCCTAAAGGACACAAATTACTTGCTTTATTAATTCCTTGTGAAATCTAGGTCATTTCACCATAGCTGAATATAGCCAAGAATGTTCAGATCTGCTTAAATGTAAGGTCAAACAGCTTGACTTTTTAATTAAGGGTAAGTAAAAATGCAGCTATTTCAGAAAATGTATTCTTGTACAGAAGGTATTTTAGAAAAAGTATCTATCTGATATGAACTAGAATTTTTTCAGGTGTTTGCTACTAATACTTGTGTCTGCTTTCTAATATTTGTCACCCCAAGATGTTTTAAGATCTGCATTGGCATAACCTGTTTTCCATGCAGAATTACATGTTCCAATTTAATTAGGAGTGGTAGCTCTTATTGCAATGCCAGCAACAATTTTAAACAAATACCATCTCCTGCAGTCTTTTGTGTGCAATTAACTCAAAGCTACAGAAAGAGACCTCATATCCCATGGTGTTCTCAGAGGAAACGCTGTCCCATTAAAGGCTGCATTCCATTGTTTTCTCTGTCACTGAGAAAGCCTTGTTCTAATTGAAAAAGTAGTTAATACAAATTTCTATTCTAATAATGGCTGGGCTTGAATCTGGAACAAGTCATTGTTAACAGATGCCACAAGGCAAGGCTCTATGTGAGCAGCAGAACACTTTAAATCCTATTTGCTCTACAAGTCTCTCATCTTCAAAGGAAAAAAATTGCCAAGTACTTCACTGAATTAACTTTTTTAACATTTCTTTGCTTGTCACAGTCTTTTAAGGGCTTCCTCACAACATGGCTTATTTTTAATACTCATCATGCCTTCTTAGTCTCCTTTTGTTTTATTTTGTTCTCTCTGCACAAAATGAGAAATATCACTGGTTTTCACTTTTTCCTTTGGGTACCACCTTTATCAAGATATCAGCCAGTTTCTGGGAATTCTTTTGCTCTAGCTGCTTCATTTTGGTTAGGATTTGCAGCAACAAAGGTGACATACTTTGGGGTACATGGGTAATGCTCATTGTTTTTTAAATGACTACTGCAAAAGTATAGATTTTATATCATATATTGAATCCTGAGTATCTTCAAAATCTCCTCTGGAAAATTTTTGGGAAGTTAGCATAGTTAATTAAAGCATTGATTATTCATTTAGGAAAATTTTCTGTTTAGGATGAATCCTTGCTGAAAAATCAATAAAAACACTTGTGTACATTGTTAAATGCCACTATGAACACTGATGTGTTGAAAAAAAAAAAAAAAGAACAAAAAAAGGGCTCCAAAACATCTCTAGCATTTTGTATATTGCACTTCTGATGAAATATTTCTATAGATGCAGATACAGTATAGAAAAAAAAAGACCTTTTTTATCAACTATTGGGGCTGGGGGGCTGGAGAAAAATTATTTTTAAATATCTTTGATAGATTAATAGTCATAAAATGAGAACATTGTATTCCAGGGTTAGGTCTAATTCAGGGACATGATAGTGCAAACATTCATGTTGATGCCATGATATTTAACCCACAGCCTTGAGTGGTTTCTGTAAACCTCAAACTGGAAAGGAAGAGGACACTCAGATGTCCTTTAATGCCAACATGTTTCTTGAAGGAATTCTCCACTTGTCTTTCTTACTTGAATAGGGAAATCAGGAAGCTCACAGCAGAATAATTGTGTCACCTTGCCAAGGCTGTAACAATTCCTGCTCAGATGTGTAGTTCTTTTTGACATGGCTGGGATATCACAGACACAAAGCCAGGGCTGGCAGATACAGTGTAAGACTTTGGGGCAGACCTGCACTTTTCTGGCTTGGCAAGTGGTGAATTCCACCTGTAGAGAATGAACCAAAGATATTATTACCAAAGCTGGGGGAGAAGGTTGTTTTTCTTCCTTCTTTCATATTGTTTCCTCATAGCAAATGTGGAGTTTGCTGTCAAGTTACCATGATTCATAATAAAAGAGGTAGAACAGTGTGCCCCTATATGCTTTTATCCTGTGCTATTCCACTCACAGCACACAAAGACACATGCAAGATCAAGATAAACACCTATTTATATGCTAAAGCCTTCATATGCAAATATCAAGTGATTTAATCCACTTTAAATCTTTAACTTTCTTTCCACCAAGCCCTGTCTTATTCCATCTCCTAAAATGTCTTCAGCTGATCATAATTATTCACTAGCAACTTTTCCCAATAATTTCCCATCAAAGGAGAGATGCAGTTTGCCTTGCCTGACTGTTGCTTGCATATGCAACTTTCTTTTCCATGTAAGTCACTAATTAAAATTAGTTTCACAGTTGATTGATTCCATGTCCTATGAAGTTATGGGTTCAAATTTCAGTGACATCCACAGAAAGTTTCATCAAAGTGCTGTGTGTACAATCCCAACAAATTCAGCAGAGGTCCTTACTGGAGGCTCTTTCAGTCCATTTTTCCATACTTTGTCAAGGCTAAAGGCATGAGAATCTCCTAAGCAGTGAATTTTGAAGTCAAAAATTCATATATCAGTTATATTCATAAGGATTCTTGATTTACTCACAGACCAAATTCCCATCTTGAAAACATAACACCATCAGAGGGCAACGTCCTCAAGCTGTCTCTAATTTCTAGTGGCTCCTATCTGAGCAAAATCTTAATTGTCAGCTCTGATTTCAGTGAGTGGATGGAATAGTAGCTTAGTGCCTTTGCAGATATTGCTGGATATTTTCTGGCCAGGTATGTTTTTCTTTAGTCAGGAATTTCTAATCACTATTTAAAAATGACCATAATGAAGTTTTAATGAAGTTTGAAACTTATAAGTGAAAAGTAAACAAAGGTTTCCTCTTAGAAATACATGTTTTTCACAACAATTACTTCTAATCCAAGTAAATTGATTTTCTAGCCTTTAATCCATCCTGGAATCTTGGAATTAATTTACTCTTTAATATAATGTCAAATTGGCTTTTTCCTTTCTTGCTCCCCAAACAGCCAAATTATCAGCCAACATGGTTCTACATAATTTCTCATTTGAGTCTTGGTGATAGGGGAATCATTCGGCACCCTTCTTCCTTAGAGTAAAAAACACAAGTGTGCCAAAAGACAGACTGCTGCAGAGGTCCTGACATCTACAAACACAAAAAAGGCAAAAAAAAAAAAAATTGAAATTAAGTGAGCAAAGCAGTCTTGCTGAAGTTATATGTGTTAGCTTAATTTAACGAAGGTTAAATTTTTTAATTATAAGAGTGCAGAGGGAAAATAAAACACGAGACTGGTATTGTGGAAATAGAAGTGACTGGGTTGAGGAGGAGACATGGAAAAGGAGAACAGCAGCACAAGAACAAAGGGATTGTTGAAAAAGGTGTGGAAGAAGGAATTATCTGCTTTCTTATCCTGTACAGTAATTTACAAAGAAAGAAGTTGATATCCTTCTGCACTTTTCTGGTTCTGCAAATATGTGCAGGTAAGGTCAAGTGGCCATAAAGCAAAGTGTCCTTGCCTGCTGTCACCACTCCAGCCAAGCAAACCCAGCCTGGCTCAGCACCTGCGGGGCACACAGAGAGGAGGGAGTTGGATTCAGTCTGATACATGATCTACACCAGAATTCTGGGCCTTTGAGACAATGGGAGACCATAGGGAACTGAAACAGGAATTAAATAGTACCAAAGTAGATACAACTTCAAACTAGGGAAAGCAAAAGCCAGTATTAGGATTTCCTGCCACTTTCATTGTGGTCATTTTTAAGATTCCCTGTGACAAAACACAGGCACAAAGAAAGCTTCTGTTGTGAAGGGCATTTAGGCTGTATGACACAAAAAACCTTAATATAGGATGATGTTAATGTTTTTAACACTGTAAAACTTAAACTCAACATAAGCTATTTTAACTCCATAGGAGAAATCAGAATAATTTAGGAAGCTCTTCACTGCATTGAAACATGCTCTGCTGGTACATTTTCATAAAGAAATGATAAAAGACAACAGCAAGAGCAACAAACAAGAAAAATGACTAAACAGTATCACCACAATAGACTGATTTAAAGGAAGGAAACCAAAGCTGGGAATGAATGGCTATTTTCTGCCCTTGAAGTGAAAGGCAACAGTCACTTTGCTATTGACCATATTTCTGAAGGTTTTAAAATTTTGAAAAAATGAGGAAAATTTCCATTTGCTGAAAACACCAAGCAGGTACTAAGGATAGTAAGAATGAGGGCAGACTAGATGAAATCCATATTCAGTGACTGGGCATTTACATTCCAGATGAAGGGCAATTCAGATAAACAGGAAATGATGCACATTAAAAAATTAAAAATTGCAGCTGATAAAATTATTTCTAAGCATATCATTATAATTTAGGAGTAAAACTTGTCTGTATCATAGATCAACCCACAAAAATATAAATGCATTACTCAAAAGCAAATATTAAAAAATATTTAGAAGAGATAGAGAACTAAACAGAATGTCATGTATTTCCCACATCTTGAATCTGATACACACCTTAAAGAAGCATTTATTAGTGCTAGGAAAGCTCCAAATAAGAACAAAAAGGACGTTAAGTGGCAAAAAACTGGTTAAGTATTAATTATCTGGGGTAGAGTATTTTCATCACTGTCAGCACAGTCTCTGTGTTCAGGCCATTTACTCATACACTGATAAACTTATTTTTACCTCCTTTCCAGCTGCTGCTGCTGCTATTGCCAAAATTTTGCTTTTGTTGTTTATTTTTTTTCTGGCAGACCACAATAATAAGTTGCTTGTGGTAGGAAGTGTTGTATTTCAATACCAGGAAGACTGAGCTGATATGCAAAAAGATATTTAAATTATTGTTGCTCAAAGGAGAGAAGTGACATAAGTGTTGAGATCCTATAGGATGTTGGATATAGCTGAAGGTAGATGTGTATGGGATTAATAGTAATGATGACAGGTAATTTACCCTCAGAAAATGAATGCATCAATAGTTATAAAAATTGGGGATTTTTCCCACATTTGATGAAGTCTTAGGCAAAAATTATTTTGCTGGTTGTATCCCTAAGGCCCAGGCTCAGAACACACACCAAGACTTCAGTATCCCTCCATGAATTTCTATTCAGGAATCCTTTGAACCAAAGCAGTATCTTTGCTTTACACAGAACACACCAGTGGTTACATGTAGCTGTCCTGACCATACATATAAAGGAAGCAAATATAAGCAAAATAGCATGGGGTATTTTCAAAACTAATATTGAAATTCAATCTCCAAACATTGTAACAAATATTATTTTTCAAACAAATTAACCTATCTTTTGCTTTCCAAAATTGTTTTGATATTCATATATTGTAAAATTCTTCGTAAAACCCCTCAACAAACACCCTTTATAACCAGTAGAATAGTAGTGACCAGTGCACCAAAAGTTCTGCACATTTTTCAAAGCACAGCTTTCAAAGCAAGATGTTTTTCTGGCCAATCATCCTCAATTGTAACTTTTAAGGGGAATTTTTGAGGGCAGGCAAAGTAGGCTACAATGAAGAAATGCAGGACATGACAATAAAAAATATATGCCATAGAATCACAGAATAGTTTGGGTTGGAAGGGACCTTCAAAGGTGAACTTGTCCAATTCCCTCCCTGTCCACAGGCATCTTCACCTCAGTGAGGTTGCTCAGATCTCAGTCCAGCCTGACATTGAAGGTTTCCAGGGATGGGGCATCCACCAGTTCTCCAGGCAACGTTCCAGTATTTCACCATATATAAAAACTCAATTTGCTGCAATTAGAGCTTAGAGGCAAGAAATATTTCCTCATTAAAACTGTCAAATTTACAACAGTGACGAGTCTAATTTTCTAAAACTGATAGAAGGGGGAGCAGAAAAATTCCTCTAACCCTAAAAATTATGCAGCAGTCAAAGTCAATTTGTAATATATATGAAGTTAAAAATAGGACAAGGCATTATTCAACTTGTGAAGGAGGAGGTTTCAAAACTAATGTACTTTTCCCCTAACCTCTTCCTCAAAACTGCTGTAATGCCATCAAATTAATTTTCCATTCCAGCATTCTTCCTCAGGTTCTAATCTTCTCTGGCATCTGAAACATTATCAAAAAATAGACTTCTCTTTCTCCCTGTAGTCCTGTGAAAATATTTAAGAATCCCAGCCTATGTAACTTGAATTATGCTGGACAAGGTTAGCTTATTAAAACAAGGAAGAAGGAGTAGGAATCAAAACAATTTGATGAAGTGGCAGAGCTCACTATTCTCACTTCTGAGTGCGCTGCTCAGCAGCTCTGTTCAATTTGTAGGGCAGAAAAAAATATATTTCCTAATCTGGATCTTTCTTAATAAGCTCAGAGTGCAAATTGTTAGCAAAGAATTGCTCAGATTCATGAAAATATCTGAACACATTTATTTAATTGGCTTTAAAAAACTATTGAAAAAATAAATTCTTATAACCTGGCTGTGTTCCAGCCTCTGCTAATTCTGGGTTTGGCACTGCAAAACTCAGCTTTTGTTTATAGAAGAGTGAATTTCTGCCCTTTTCCACAAAGTAGAGAGAATAGTGATTTTTGCAGTGAATGTGAATATGTGTGGAGCACAGCCCTGTGTCTATCATGCCCATTTGCCTGACAGTTGACAGCAAAGGTAAAGCTGTACAAATGTTTGATTTTAAACTTTGTTTGTACTAAAATCAAGTCCAACTGTTTGAATTTTCTCACATTGAAAGTAAAATGGCATTCAGAATTCAAAATCAGTGAAACTCAGCAGAAAGATTACAGGAATAAGGGGAAACACTTCTGTGGTGAAGGCCTGTACGTAAAAATCATCTTTCTCCTTTTTCAGTGGGCTTGAGTAAGTCAAACTCTGCAACCTTTAGTAATTCAAAACATTATTTTCTCCTTTTCAGTGACAGGAAAAAAGCCCTGAAATGTAGCTCTGCACCCAATGTTTTTGGGTAAGAGAACCTTGAAGTACCCATACAAGTGTAAAGCAAGTAGTTTAAATGCACTGTAGCATTTACACTGTGGAAGCACATATAGAAGTAACAAGTTCAAGACTTCCTTAAGAGTGTGTATTGCATATGACCACAAGAGTAGTTTCTAGTTTGTTATTTATGCAGCATCTGAGAAGCAGAAATTTACTAGGAGGAGGGAGCATGGAAAAACAAATTTGCAATTTGCTGAAAACTGGAACTATCTTGAAATAAAAACATTCCATATTGAAAATTAACCTTTTTTAATAAAATGATGTAAAAATAATTTATTTACAACTTCATTCCTAATTTACAGAAAAAAAGTTTTAGTGATTGCATAGCCCTTTTGTTATTTTTCCAATGTCACATTGCAGCATTTCTTTTGACCTTTCCTCATAACTTCACATACATTAGATATTATAATATAAAAAGATCTAATTCTCATGCAAAAATGTGAAACCTGCTTTGCCCATACACCTAAGAAGATAAATTGTTGCTGGATTAAAATTTAGATCTCTGTAACATCAATGTATAACAGCAATTCAAATGATACACAGGGATAATGACATCTATTTAACTCCTTCTCATCAGGTTCTCTTACTCTTTATTATTGGCTGCATCGATAAATAAGTAAATGTATCTTGAGTTTGCATGATCCACCTTGATCTGAACAGCATCAAAATCCTGGGTTAATAAAATGGGAAAAAATACCAACTATATTAGTAACAAGACAGCAACACATGGTGAACTATGCTGATTAAATGTACAGATGCTATACATATATTAAAATCAGAAATTAAGTAGCAGTTGGGAAAAGAAGGTTCTCCATTTCATAGAAGGAAATTAAACACTCTTACAGCAGGTTATGGTATATTATGGTAATTAATTTACACACTTACCACAGTCTAAACTCTCTTTAATACAGAACCACTCTGTGCATTATTTAGATTTGGTGAGTAACTGCTCTCCCCTCTCTGTTTGTCTATCTGTATTGTTGATTATTTTCTTTTTATCACTTTGGCAAACTTTCCCACCATTTACCACTTGTAAAATAATGACACAGTGCATTTCTACATTCCAAAACTACAGGTCACTGTAATGTCTGAGTGTGTATCACATGACCTCAGAAACTCAGACATATTTTCTACAGCTACCACAATAAAATAGTCTTCCAGGCTCTGGTTTTAAGCATCAAAAATTAATAATATTTTCATTAAACCTCAATGTCCAATGCATATTGAAATTATGCCAATAATTACCTTGCCTTGGAAGTGCATTTAGAATGGAAATTATTATTGCAGATTTGTTTGAGAAATTAACTCTGGGCCAGAACTGCAGACTTCATTTCACAAGTGTATGAAAGTGTGTGATTTTATTTTTCCTCTCCCCACCCTCCTAGAAATTCCCACTATGCAGACCTTCAGGATATTTTTAACACAATAATATATTAACATGACAAAGTAACCTGTGTTACAGAGAGACAACACTGCAACCCAGGGCACAAGGCAAGATAATAAAATACAGAAAATAAACCAGCTGTTAACTTAACAAAATCAAGTGGCCAATCATGTATGGGTATGCATAAAACCCATAGAAAAGTACAACTGTGTACATTATATTTAATTTCAGCTTCTGCATTCTATATTAAAATAGCCCTTTAAAGACTTCATTTCAAGGCCATAAGGAAATTTCAAGAGGTGGAAAGGAGATACTGTGCAATGTATTGAAGAACAGTAGGGCAAGAACAAAGTAGGCAGTCTAGTAAGAAATGGCTTTGAGTGGTGAGCTATAGATTTTAAACCTCTCTCCATATGTTTTTTATATATAAATTTTCTATTAGATAGTTAGTACAGGAAAAAACCCACCATAAACTGAAATAATCCCAAGAGTACTCTTCTGACCTTCCCCAGACAACAGGCAGGAGTCTCAGTTCTTCCACAGCCATTGAATTCCCATTCCTGACTACTTAAGTGTATGGATTGAACTGGAAAAAAAATTCAAAACTTTGTTTTCTCAAAATCTTCCCCTTAATGGTTTGGGCAGTTTCCTGAAAGGCAGGAAAGCTTTCTTTGACTGGAAAGGCCCTAAAACATCAAATGGATAAACCCCCTTGTACCAGGCTGCTCTCGGGGAGCGAGGGCTGCGATGAACGGCTCCCGCTCCGCTGGGCTGCTCTGCTAGAGGGGACAGAGGCTCCCTTGCCTCTTGCTCCATAGGTTTGGTGGCAAAGGAAATGTGTCTGGCACCAGCTGTGACACGTCCCAGAGCATTCCCCCACATCAAAAACCAGTGATTTCACTGGTTTGTCCTCGGGGAATGCCATCCCCTTATCCTCACCCAGGCATTGTCTGAGATAGTGCTAATAAGCCTAACCAAAACCATGCCAAAGAAATATGAATAATTAAACAGTGTGTAGCATGAAAATTCTCAGTTTCTTGCCGTGATCTCATTTAGTTCATTAACACAGGCAGGCAGGAATTGAGGAGAACTACATTTTCTGGCATTTCAGTCTCCAAATATTATTGTCTGAATCTTCATTGTCTTATAGCATTGTTTTCTTTTGTCTTACTTATTTCTAGTTGACTTTGCCAAAACTAAATTTATGATCTGATTTTCAGAGGTGACAAGGAATTAAAATGTACACTTTCAATAGAGCTTTAAACATCTGGATCATCAATTTAATTTTAGCAAAGGGAGTTAAGGCCATGATGCAGTGAACAGAAACACAGGCAGTCTCCTTAGAGGAGCACTTTAGAATGAAAACACAGGCTACTAACAAGAAGGCATAAAAACAACACAATGAAGTTAACCTTGGGTGAGAAGAAAAATTTTTGCATATTTTTACTGCTTTAAAAATGTTAATCTTTTTATTATAATTTTCTAAATTAAAATTTATTTCAAAAAGGAAAAGAGAAAAAACAATGATACTTATGTGGAAAACAGTGCCAGTTTTGTCAATGTTTCAACAAATCCTTGTTTTGTCTTATTCTGTTATAGCTTTAGTCTCAACTAGATCTCAGTCTGATCTTGGTCTGTGATGAAAACCTTGGTTCCTACATGTAGCAGGACCCACATATATCTGTACTTTCATAAGACTCATCATCATTCACTTGCTGGCTAATGTACCTTGAGCCCTATGAAAGCTTATGAATTTTATTGATATTTTCTCTGGACAAATGCATAAAATATGCAAATCTATACAGAAAACTGACAAACATCTATTTTTAAATGTTTAAAATTAATCCAGCTATTGCTCCAATTGCTGTTGTCAAAACAAGAGAAGAAATTCTATGTTTAAAATCTTTTCAAGTATCTCTATTTTCCCTTCACAAAAGTCTTTCAGAAAAGTCAGCCTAAATATTACAGAGGTGGAGTTTACAGGGGGAATGAAATTGTGAAATGGTGATTGTGTTTCGTTTCTTTTTGGCAGGTCTCTTAGAACAGAGTTAGCAGTATTTCTGTTCCTACATTTTCCAAGAACACACTCAGACTGGATTCACAGTACAGTTCTACAGACAAACCACAGACAGTTTATGAGGATTGAGAGGATTCACAAGAGGCCCTAAACCTGCAGACAGTCTGCAGAAGTTGTGGTCGAAACATGGTGGAAATTCAAAACCCATAGATTAGGCCTCCAGACTAATAATTGTTCCTCTAAGTAGAAATAGATGAGTATAATTTAATGCACATATGCTTTTTTGGTTCTTTTCTTTACTAACCAGCTAAAAAGGGTCATTACTAAGGCAGGTATAATTGTTCTCCTGGTTACTGAGACTAGTTTTCTTTCCTTGCTAAATAAGAACTTTCCTAAATAAGTTATGGTGTTCTGATGGCTTCCGAAAGAAGACAAAAAATATTTAGGTTTTGACAACTATTCTGTAATTTAAAGCTAAGGAAGGAAGACCTAGAGTATTCTGCAGTCCTTATTTTATTTTATTTTTTACTATAAATTCCTTTCCATTTTCCTTGCTTTTTCTTAAGAAGTTCTAGCTAGATCCCAAAGAATTGTAACACATTTGCTTTTGACAGAAATTTCAGTCTTAGATTTTATTGTTGCTATTTGTTATGTTCTCTGCAGTTTCCATATGTCACAAACAACTTGAAAATGAGAAGAAATTGGCATTTAAGGGGACACCAACTACCTCAAACAAGAGAGCCAGAAGTGAGCCATTTGGGATGACAATTTAAGCCATTCTCGGGCTTGCCAGGTACCTTGAGGAACTTCTTGCTTTCAGTACTAGGGGAATCAATCATATTGGATGCCTTGATATAAATCCCCCAGGGATTGCCTGCGCCAGCTCAGTTTCTGAGTCACTAATGAGTCATAATGCTTTGTCAAAAAATTGCTCCGCAGCACTTCAGGTTCAAGTGGAGGGAATTCTGAACTCACACCGGTGCTCCATAGGAGGCCTCTAACAAAGCAAGGCAAGGTCTGCAGGCAGACACAGTACCTTTCATTCTACCACCTGGGGTGGCTGGAGAAATTAGACTGGCTTTCAGGCACAGAGGCCTTTTTTTAGGCCTGAAAGAACTTTAAAAACTAGATACTAGTAGAGACCAATGACTCTGAGTTTAGTTAGACACGTATCAATTAGATCAACCTTGAAAGAAAAGATAGTTTGTGACTGTGGAGTATAGGAGATGTAATTAGGGGAAGGCAGAAGAGAAGCAGTGAGATGGTGAGGTTCTTTCAGCCTACAGAAAAGAGAAAGAAAATTGTCCTGTGGAACATGGCAAAAAGAGGCAAAGGGATGGAGAATTTACTCTGCCATAAAATCAGTATCTTTCTGTAGAGCCCCTGATTATCATGAGACATAAATTTTAGTTCTCAGTATATATTAAATATATATTTTTAGGCTTATTTTCTTTTTTTTGTCAACTATAACTGTGCTTTAACAGGTGATGCCATCTCAGCTTTACTACTTCCTCGCTATTACCTTCTTCATGTACCTGCCACCTTCAATACCTACAGCAAAACTGCACTGTAGCAAAACAAGGAAGTAAAGAAAATAGTATAATAACCGAAAAGAATAATTGCCTGAAAAGAATAATTGATAAAGAAAAGAATGGAAGGTTGATATGTTGCTTGAGATTTCCATTTGTCACATATTCATGCAAAAGATCTTCTTTTTTTTTCATTTTTGTGTAAGTTTACTTGGTCTAGGTTACAAGGCTGGAAGAAATTGTGTCAATATTACCTGTACACAGATGGGACAGCAGAGCCTCCCTCTTGTAAGCTCATATATGTGCATAGTTGAAGAACAGGTTATATCTTTGTGTCTCTCTGCATCTGCCTTTTGTGAATTACTTTTCAGCAAAATTACTCTTCTTTCTGTTCCAACACAGCAAACCTCAGTTTTATTCAGTATCTGTCATGTTCATGACATCCCAGATGTTCTTGTTACTTGTAGATCTGCACAATTACCTAAACAAATTTCCATTTCTTCCAATACCAATGCATTTAAGATATAATGAAAAGCAAAAATGTTAATCCTGAACATTAATGAGCACTACAGTATGAGTAGCAAGTCATAAATTTATTCCTGTCTCTAAAATACTTCTAATAAACATGGTGCAGATAAAAACACAAATGTTTTAGATCTCAGTTAGCTAAGTGGTCATTAGTTCCTTGTGGAAGCAGAAGACTTTTATTCAACAAAGGGCTTAGGATAAAGACAAAATAAATAGCTCCAGGGCACAAACACAGGGTCAGTGCTTTCACACATCCTGAATGATTTGACAGTGTTTATTTCTATTTCTAAACAGTAGATGCATTCCTGTAGTAATGATGACTTTGAACACTCACAAAAACATACATACACACCCACACACATGCAAATTCACACATGTACATGTGCATGAGTGGTCATGTGTGGGGAGATGCTTAGCAAGTTGGAAGCCCGCTCCTTCCTTCCTTCCTTCCTTCCTTCCTTCCTTCCTTCCTTCCTTCCTTCCTTCCTTCCTTCCTTCCTTCCTTCCTTCCTTCCTTCCTTCCTTCCTTCCTTCCTTCCTTCCTTCCTTCCTTCCTTCCTTCCTTCCTTCCTTCCTTCCTTCCTTCCTTCCTTCCTTCCTTCCTTCCTTCCTTCCTTCCTTCCTTCCTTCCTTCCTTCCTTCCTTCCTTCCTTCCTTCCTTCCTTCCTTCCTTCCTTCCTTCCTTCCTTCCTTCCTTCCTTCCTTCCTTCCTTCCTTCCTCTTTCTGTCCTTACTCACTTTCTCTTTCCTGCCTTTCTACCTACTTTTCTTCCTTTCTTGTTTTTTTGCTAGAAAGGAAATAGCAACAGAAATTTGAGTACAGTAAATTTTTAGTGTGTTCATTTCACTTAGTTTTAGCCACCCAAGCTCCCTCCAGATGAAGTGCCATGTGGATCTACTGCCTCTTATCTCCCATTACCTCTGAAAGAAATACATGTCTGGTCCTAGCAGGAGGCAGATAAATGTAAGCACCTACTCCAAGGTGTTTGGAGAGCTGTAGAGAGCCCAATGTGGACACCAGCATCCAGTCAGCTGGGTGACTGCAGATTCTATCATCTGACTCGACTAAGGCCAAGATAAGTTTGCTGAAACAAAGATTTCTAGTGTAATTTGAGATGCCCTGGAGAATCCAAGATATCCATAGAGGATCAACAGATAAGACTCATGGAAAACCTGTGTTCTTCTAGAGCAAAATGGGGAAGTCAGGTGAGAGATCCTAACGCATTTCATGCTGACATTGGGTGATTATTTCTAGGCAACTGAACTGAATGACTGATCCCTCTGGACTGTGCAAGGAGTTCAGATTACAAATAATCCCCCAAATGTAGCTGTATTAAACTGAATCCTTCTTTGGTTGATGGCCTAACAGTGCACACAGCAGTGACTTCAGCTGCCTAAACATGAGCACCAGAGCTATATGAGAGTCTCTAAATCACTTGTAAAATCTGACCTTAAGAGGCTGAACACAAGACATCAGGGACACAATGAAGAATCAAGAGTGTCTATGGAGACCAGGCATGAAGCACCAGAAAACCTAAATAAAGAGATGCCTAAATTCAGGAAACTCAACCCATCCTCCAATTTTCATTCAAATAAGAGCAGATTTGGTTAGTCTTATTTTTAGTTATGGACAAAACTAACACATTTAAGGTCTGACTTTGTAAAAAAGAAGTTCTAAACTACAGAGGCCATATATTTAAGCTAATAACATTCGTATTTCTCCTACAGTAGTTAAAGTTTTGTAAACAATGTATGTACCTTATAATGCCCCATAAACTAGCTTATAACATCATTTAAAAAATTCTAAATATCTATCGATTGAAATATTTTTATATAATTAGGAGTGTATTTTATGTAGAATAAAAGTGGTTTCAATGGAAAACTTTGCACTTATTTAAACGTTTCTTTCTGAATATTCCAAGTCATTGTACAGCTTTGAATACATGCAAGTTAATAGAATTTCTGTAGCATTACATTACAGATTCTGGTTTTTAAATGATAAATCATAACAAAATGAAATATTCTGTAGTGTATGAATGATGTGCTATTAAAAATACACTTGTATATCTCATGCATCAATGCTACAATATAATACATTTCCTGATCACAGAAAATTGATTGATTGATATAGTTTATTCTATATTAGCTGAACTTGTTCTCTAAAGAGTGTAATTCACAACAGGTTCAGATCCCAAGACAAAAAATTTTGATAAGCTCTCCTGAGCTCTCATCTCTGAGTTAATCCAAATTGTGACAGGTGAAAACAGTCTTCCACTTTCTGTTAATCTCTAGTCTCTTGACTATCCAAGTTTTCTCGTCTTTTTGACAAGATGAACAGTTTCAGAAAATTTTCCTTTCTTCTTTAAAAATCTGATTGTTCATGATCTCTTCATTGATGTTGATATCTTAACCATTGATAGTATCTGCTTTCTGTGTTTCCTTATCAAAGACATTGTACTAATCCAGGGAAAACTGCTTTTATTTACCCAGGTTCATTGACGTCACTCCTATTAAGTGAGATTTTTTTAAAAAGGGAAAACAACCAAAAAATCCAAACAAAACAAACAAACAAAACCCCAACCCCATCCTCCCTCATAAAAACAAACAAACAAACAAAAACCAAACTGTGTCAGCACTCTACAACAGTCTCAGAGCCAAACTCAGGTCACTTCCTAGGGAATTTAGACCATAGGCACTCAACACTATTTACATGACTAAAAGAGGTTATTCAGGATACTTGTTTTGCAATGTTTCCAGACTTTGGTAATCCATATATTTAATTGTGCCATCATTTTTTCAGCTCTGAAGACATCTATATCCCTGATCATAGTTCTAAGCGTGCCACCCCAAGTACCCGAACAGCTGGTAGAACCAACAAGTGCCAAGTCATGAGAGCCCCTCATTGTGTCATCAGAGCACTTCTCACATCCAGTCAAGGTGAAAACACAATGGGCATGATATTGCCTGCAGGGACAACAGCAGTGCTTAGTGCCTTGCTCTCTGAAATAGACAACTTGGACATCCCCAGGCAGGAAGCAATGTTGAATCTATTGGGTTAATCCCACACTGCTGGACTAACTGTAAATAGGCAGCTTGAAGGGTTCTCTTCACCCCAGCCATCAATACTAAATCACTTCTCCTTTTATGACCATCATGTTTCACAGCAGATATCTTCTGCTGCAATGATAGAACTGTGTTTTAAAAAATATATGAGCAAAGGAGATGGAAAATTCAAAAGCACTGTGCCTATGCAATGGAACTCACTTTTCTATAAGAAATAAATAAACCACAGATCTCTCATTGTCAAAGTATGTGAAAAATTCATTCTTTCCATTTACTTTTTCTTCACACAGATTTCCATAATACAATACTTTATTAATGAATTAAAGTCTTTCTCCTATTTATTTTTAAGTGGTGATACTGATAGTCCTATACATCCAGTTAGCCAAGCCTTGAGATCAGACAAAAATTTCAGTTTTTCTTAAAGGATTGTTAAGAAAATATTGGTTTTAAACATTTAGTTTTCTTAAGATATCATTGCCCAGCAAAGTTGCTTACTTCCCATCATGTGCTCCAAGATAATTGGAAGTGTTCAAGCCCAGGTTGGATGGGGTTTTGAGCTCATCTGGTAGAAGATGTCCCTGCCCATGGCAGGGGGTTGGAATCAGATGATCTTTAAGGTCAGTTCCAACCCAAACCATTCCATGACTTCATTATTTTACTATTTGTGTTTAAATGTTGTAAATATCTATAAATGAACATTATCTTTTATCATTTAAGGAGAAAATTAGCAGTGCTAAAGTGTAACAGAAAGGTGTACTTTACTTTAAAGTTCTAACAGAAACTGGCATGCCTCTCAAACAAGAACAAAAAGATAAATCTGCCTTTTGGGGACTGTTTTTCTTTGAGTTGGATTCTTCACTTTAAAAATCCTTCTTATTTCTATTACTTTGTGGCATAGCAACATAAAGATAGAAATAAAAGTCCCTTTCAAAGTGCAATACAATGAAAAAAGTCCATCTGCAACATTCTAAAATTCAATTTTTTTTCCATATCCACAATTTCCTATGCATCTTTGGTTAAGCGTTGCTATAATCATCACTAGGATTTGCTAATCATGTCTACATCTTTTGTACTTCCACCTCTGAGTAAGAGGTTGGAGCAGGGAATGTTTGGAATAACCCCAGCAGGTGGAGATAAAGAGTAGTGACAGACAGAACGCGCCTTCAAACGGCGCAGTCTGGTTTTCATCATCTGGGAGTTTGTGTGGTTGAAGTGACAGCGCCTGACACAGAGGGATGACGGATCCGTGCCTCTGCCGCTGCCACCCCTGGGCTGCAGCCCCAGCAGACTGCCTGGTGCCTCTGTGCTGGCAGCGCTCGGGTGAAGCCCACGCCGGCAGCTCGCCCCGGGACACCAGCTCAGAGCCAGCTCCGCTGAATCACTGCCGGGACCTGGAGTGCTCGGAGTGACTAACGACGCAGGAAAATACAGCCTAGCAGTAATGAAGCTTGCTGAAAACTCCTGATGTCACCACTGTCTGCTTAGCTTTTTTTGTTCTTGCTGGCTGACCAGCATGACAGCCTGGTTGTACAGACAAGGTACAGCAATTTCCTGAAGGCAGCAGGAATTAGGATGAGAGGGAATGGAAGTCTTATCTATGAATAGGTAAATTAAGAACAGACAGGATTTTTAGCTTAAATTTGTAGCTTGCAGTAATTCAGAACTACAGAAGTAGAAATCTCACTGTCCTTTTCCTTGCTGCTCACAGTAATTCATTGTGGAAAGAGCCAAAGTGAACAATCAACTCTCTCTCTCACAGGTATTGAGTCAACAGATTGTGTAACAAAAGACATCTTCTCAATTATGATAACTACATATTGTGAAACAGCACAATTTCTTGATTGTGAGAACACCATCATGAAAATATTACCCCACAGCAAAACCATAATTCCTGAGATCCTGACACATTTATTATTGATTGCTTTCTTCCTAAAATCACTTTCTGGGTTGTGAGCACAACCTAGAGTCTTGCACAATGGTTCTATAGCAGCAGCATTATTAGCAGAGCATGTGTCTTGCCTCTATATTCTAACAAACTTAAGCTGGGTATTTTACCCCCTTTTCCATCACTGGGAGCAGGTAATCTGATGAGGCACATAAGAAACTGGCAGGTGTTTTTGACTCCTTTAACAAGATGTGTACAAAAGATGTAGGTGTAACACTGTGGTCTTTGAAGTGCGACTGCCTGTGGTTAAAAGACATGGATCTCAGTAAACATCAGTTTATTTTCAGATTGGAAATGGGCTTGTTTATGAGGCTTCTAGTCCTGTTGTTAGAGATCTCCCATGCTCTGGCAAAGGCTCTGGACATTGCCATTCTCTGGGTCACACAATGCCCATGGGCTTAGCTGTACAACACAACAGCAGCTCCTGTGCTGGGGACGGTGTTTGAGAGGGGGCTGGAGCTGCATCACGCTAAAGGGAGAACTGCCCCTGTTTCCATGCAGGAGTAGAATTTGGAACATTCTTCCTTCTCACCAACCTGTTCCAAGGAGTGGATACGGCATTGAATGGAAAGATTGAAGTTAAAAGATCCTGTGTTAAGTGAAAGGAGCACAGTTCATCATAGCCATCATTTCCAAGGGGGAGGGAAATTCACTTTGGGATGCTGTTACATTTGAATAGTTTATTTTTAAAACTCCTCTCTTTTTTTCTCTTAACAGGCACTCCTCTGTTTTTTTCTTAACATGTAAATTAGTATCCAACTGTTTTATGTGGAGAGTGAATGTTAAAAGTTGTTTGAGCTGTTCTTTACTCGCTGTTACCTGAATTTTCACTTTGTTAGCATGTAGTAAAATCTCAGTCTAGTGAGAAAGAAAACAGTAATGATGGACATGCTAATGGAGAAAAGAAAATGTAAATTATACCTGTTTCTTTCTCAAACCTACTTATTCTCATTCATGATTGGTCTTTAGGTTCAAGAATCAAAGACAGAGGCCACATAAATAATGTTATTCTGAGTGTTTTGCTGAATTTAGTGAGGCCATGTAATTTTATGTTCCCAAGTTATAGAACAAAATGTTTTTCTTGCATCAGTTAACAAATATCTGGTTTTTATTTAATTTAGTATTTTAGGTTATTTCCATACAATACAATAGTAGGATCCTGAGTCATCTGTCCCTCAAATTTCAAATTAAATTAGAAAGATTTCAATCTGTTGATAGTCTTAATTACAGAAGCTAGATAAGGATTTAGTCTTTTTTCCAAAGAGAAAACTGCAACTTTTTAATTGCCTTTTCCATCCTTGACAAAGACTTTACCTAAAGTGTTCAGAGAAAGCACTGAACTACATCACAGCAGTTATTATTAAGTTCTTAAATCCTCAATCTTTTTCCTCTAATAGCACATTTTCAATATTATTCCATTAATCAGTAGGGTTTATTAAACTAATTTTCTTTCCCAAAATATATGATTATCCTATGAGGTCCTTATTAGGGATAAATGTAGTTCCTGCTGTCTCAAGAGTTTCTTCTATTCCAAATATTTTAAATGCAGACAGACAAATTCCCGTCATTTTAATTTGTGTTGATTTTATGCTTGTACAAGAAATTTAAGCCCAGCATTTTTAAATATACAATTCTCTTTTTGCCTACTTTTATTGCCCATTTTTTCTCAAGTTATGTACTGTATAACATCTGGGGTATGATACATGATAGTCAGTACTGAAATTTATCTTCAAAATACTAATAGTTTTGTCATACCATTTTTAACAAACTCAAGAAGCAGATAATTTTCATATAATTTTTGTTTCTGATTTGAATGACAAAAAGAGCTGTTTAATTCTTTCAGTAGTGTGAAATTCATACAGTCATCTACATAGACACAACAAACCACAGATCACAACTATTGAAATAAATCTCAAAGTACATATGTGGTTTATTTAACATCTCACAAAGCCCTATAAAGTCTTCAAATGCTGAAGTCTCTTCTGCAAATGTTTCTCCCTTATAAGAATGCATTTTTGTGTGTGGTCTTTAGCATTGCAGGAGAGCAATGGAGGTTTGTATTGAGACAGTGCTGTATCTTGAATTCAGTAGTCTAATGCTTTTTAAATAAAAAATAGTCGAGTACATATGTAGACAAGCTGATACTGTACACTTTGTTTATTCTACAAGTCTATCTGTGATCATAAACTCTTGGTAAATATTTGCTCTTTGGAGATTAGATTTAACATACTTGCATTTACTTGCAATTACAATATTGCTTTCGTGATGGCTGTTGCATGAGCTGCTGTATTTCATCAGTGACATAACGTAATGTAAAGATAAGAGTTAAGTGGAAAGAAGCCTGTTGTGAATATAACCTTGGTCTGTTTCTGAAATCAACAGCTTACCACAGTCAGATTTGAATAATATTTCTCTTCTGTAACCTTATTGCAGTTTGACTCTATCAGATCTCAAATCTGTGTTTATTTTATTTTTGTTAATTTATTTTCTGGTGTATTCTTTTCCTTTTTTTCCCTTTAAAAATGGCATCATTTTGCAGCCTTTACCATTTTTGTTTAGGAACAAAGGTGCTTTTCTTCTTTCCTCATATGATTTATTGACTATTATGCGCCCAAAACTTTCAAATTGCTTCCAAAGGCAATAAAGTAGCAGGATAAATTCTAAGAAACAGAATTCACTTGTTGACTCTAAAACCAGAAAATTCAACATTAATGCTGTCTTTTTTCATGGTATTTAAGGTTTTTAAGCTAAATGGAAAAAGGTCCTTTTATTTTGCCATACTGCATCAGTCCAAAGGTATTAGCTCAGTATATGAGAGATATTTATGATGCAAGGAATATAACAGCCTTTCAGTAGCTCCAAGCCTGTAATACACTTTTGCATTTCCTTTCATAGCTTTGTTTATTAAGCTAAAACATGCCTAAAGCAGACTATGTTACTACAGACATCATAATTGTACAATGTGTATGTGGACCATGTTTTCAGCTGTTTTAAACCGGCCTGGTTCTGCTAATTGCAGTGCAGTAGCTCTGGTGCATGCAAACACCTTCCTGCCACACGAGCCCACGGACACACATGTGGTTATACCAGCCAGCTCCAAAGAAACTGGTGGCACTGCTGATTCTAGAAACTTCCATTCCATGGAATAAGAAATAAGTGCACAGCAAAAATGAGGACACATTTTAAAAACCCATTTCAGTAGCAATTTCACGTCTCAATATTTAGATAAGGAAACAAAGTTGTTATCACTTAATCTTATTTTCCCTTTCCTCACACTTATGAATTCATAATTTCTGCCTCACCATCTTCACCTTTTTCTTGCTTGCCTTCCACTTTTCAGACTTATTCAATAGAAAAAGAATGTTTTCTGACTTCTAAAAAATGAAGTGTGCATCTTCATCTGAATTAATTTCTCATACTTTTTCCAGCAGAAATTCAAACTCTTTTCCTCTGTGTCCATGGTTTTGTTCTACTTCTGCCATAAAAATTGTATAATTTCTTTTCACTTTTCTGTTACAACATTATTATAGACAGTACATTATATGGGAATCTAACTAAATTTTCTGTCTTTAATCAATTGTTTCTGAAATCCTTCCTGAGCCACTCTTCTGACACTCTATACATACTGGGTGCAATTAATTGGCATGAACAGAAGAATATTTCTGTGTTGTGCCATAAAGCAGTCATTGTTTTTCCTTTGTAATTTTAATATGAAAGAAATGTATTTATAATTAAGTATATGGAAAAATTTATTTATGGTGGTTGTAAATCTAGTGCATGTTTCAAAATCATTGAGCTATCAACACATAGCAAAACTAGCGGAGATTTAACAATGCATAAGTTCATCTGTTCTCTTCTCCATTGGCCAATACAAGTACAATTTCAATTACAGAATTTTTACCTCCTATGAAGCTGTGGAGTTACATGGGAGACAGAATTTTGTTTTCCTTAGTTTTGCCAGTTTATGACAAACGCAAAAATGCATACCTTTTTATAACTGAGGATCATCCTGGATCATAACTTTTCTGTGAGGATCACCTTTCAGTCCTTCTACCCACTCCCCCTACACTAGGGTCAAACACCTAATGAAACTTGGAATAAGGAAAACAAGGATCATGCCCAGAAAGGAGGTAATGAGCAGAGTAGAATGAGCCTGATACAGAAGATATTCCCTTGATGAAAAAGATATTGTCCTCCAATTTGTATCATTATGCAGAATCTCCACTAGATAACAAATAATTTCCAAATTCATCATTCTTTATCCAGAGGATGGTTGGGCATTGGAAGAGGCTCCCCAGGGAAGTGGTCACAGCACCAAACATGACAGAGTTCAAGAAGCATTTGGACAACACCCTTGGGCAAATGGTGTGATTTTTGGGATTGTCCTGTGCAGAGCCTGGAGCTGAACTCAGTGTTCCTTCCAGCTCAGAAGTTTCCATGATTCATGTCTTCAACAAAGACATTGCTCCTTCATTGACATTGAGGAACTTATGGACTAACCCTCACAGAATTAAGAAGTTCTCTCACCTGGGAAAAAAGGGTCTGTGATCCAATAAGATGCATTAATACAGTGCTCTGCAAACAGGTAGGAATCTAGAAAAATTATGTCTCTTCAAAAAGCAGCAAGCATTCAATATCTTTCTTTAATTTGAGACAATCCCCATTCTTTGGGGATTTCATGCTGCTCATGACTTCTCCTCTTAATTTAATCAAGATCTTTTTTTCAAATTTTTGTAATGTGTCACTTTAATTCCCATCATTCCAATGATTAAAAAAAAAAACTTAAATTTTAAGACAAGAGTATTTTAAATGGGACCTAGTTTTTTCAAAATATTTTTCCCAACAGAAATGAGCTGAAATTTTGAGAATCTCTTATGACACACAGTTCAAGGTACTTTTCCTTTTAGGTGAATAGAAGTATATCTTTCCAACCTGTTTGTTTGCAGGTGAACTGCAAAGCCTTGAAATGGTCACTAATATCATTAGCAACCATCTCTCTCCTACTTCCAGCCCTACCACACAAGATCAGCTGAAGCATTCACTTTCCTATGCTACCTCTTTATTTTATGTGTGTTTCTTGATCTGCCTGGCACTGTCTTCCATCTAAAGCAGGATGACTCTATTTACCTTTAGAACACTTTGCAAGGCCAAATATTTTGCTGTTGCATCGCACAGGGAGGTAATTAAATACTCTGCTAAGGATTTCATTATGAATCCCACTGAACCCTCTGGTTGTATTTAGCTCAATTATTTAAAATTACACATGTGATTTAATTAACTTGTGGCTTATTTGTGCATATGGAACATAATATTTCAAAAGTTTATCTTATGAACCATATTTTAAAATGTTGCTAATAGCTACTAATAGGTAAGCAAATTAAAGGAAAAGGAAACCTATTTCTTATAAGCATTCAAAGCCTTTCCTCCATCCTTGCTCCTTCCCCTGCCTGAACATTGAACTTTGAAAAATATAAGTCCTAGATGTACAATGTATCTTTGTATTTTGAAAAGCTGAATAAGATTTTTCAAGCTTGCCTCCTACGTGCCATAAAATATTTTGGTTAATGAAAGAAAACTTCGAGAAGCATATATATGTTTAAAAGAAAAAAAAAAGAGATTTTTATTAAAATTTGTCAAATTGCAATTGCCCAAGCCATATTTTATCTGATAACAGCTCACTAGTTCTTTTTAATTAACTATATTAAATAAATTGATTGCACCTTTCCTATTTCTCTTAATTAATATGTGCTAAGAATCGTTGTAAGAAGAAAAAGGAGGATGTACAGCACTGATGGTATCAATGTTACAGCTGCCTGTCACATCTGCCAAAAAAAGTAGACTAAGTTTCTGAAAAATAGTGAGATACATTATAATGAAGACTTAGGGGAGAGAAAGAGACGAATACTGGCATTTTAAACTTCCATACCAGCCCTTGCAGAATTGATGACTGCAAGTGGGTGTAGCTGTCAACTAATATTCTCTGAATAACTCTATCACCTAGGGAAATCAGTGACTCCAGCGAGTTTATATTTTTACCCTCCTGAAACTAGTGTACATATACACTGTGTCAAAGAGCTATCAGATTGCTTCCTGCATGATGAACATGTATAATCCACCATACCATCTACCTCTGGGTACAAATCAGGGAAATATATACCCTTTGGGGTAGTGCATTTCTTCTTGAATTTCACTAAAAATCACAGGCCAGCTCTCTTCCATGTCTGGGCATGCATAGCTCAACTTTTGGGTAAGAAAAATCTCCCTAATCCCTGCAGAGGGAGTATCCCTGTGATCTGCTCACTTTCCTTCCCTTTGCTCTAGAGGTGCCATAGCACAGTGGGGCTCTACAGCTCCTTTCTGCACTGCCTGTCAATCAGCTGGGTTTTGGGAAACATAAATCATTTCCATTTTTAGTTGGACAGCTGGTAGGTTGGGAAAGGAAAAAACTGCTGGGTTGTTATGCAGCTGTCAGAAATCAAACCATGATATTTTGGTTTTATAGCACAGAGTTTTCCACACAGAATGCCCAGCTTCATATCCATTTACAAACTCTCTCTGTAATGTGGAGAGCCACCATCCTCTCAGAAGCCATTTTCTCTGGTACTTGCAGCACAAATAAGGCAGGGTTTCCTCAAGAGTCTGTCATGATGTCAATGATAGGACACAAGGACGGAGATAGAGTGGATTTAGGAGGTCAATGAAAAATTAATAAAGTCTTGATGAATCTTCTCGACCCCCAAAAGTTTCACATTAAATTATGAACAATGTCACAAATTCACCAGGTTATGCTGCTTAAAATTTTCTGTTTTACACATCTAACATTGATGCTTCCCTTTGTTCTTCAGTGCAGTATTTCAGAAACATGCTTAACTACCTTATTTAATTAATTATCTCTCTTGGTACAATTCTTCAATTTATTGTCTGTGAAATCAACCATTTTCACTTCCATCACCCTGCTGTCTGTCATCCAGAAAACTGAATCTTAATTTGAAGTTATTTTTTTTTTCTCTGTGTGGAGAGAATCAAAGGTCAGTTTTAAAATGCTGCTAGATTTTAGTCTCCATTTCTCAGCCTGAGTTCACCACCTTGTACAAAACCACAGCTATCTGGTTCAAGGCCCTCCTGTTAATCTTTTGCACTCATATTTTTCTTCACTATTATACTTAAAGTTTTCTGCCACTTATGGCGATGAATATTTATTTTACTTGGATTAATTTTGATTGCAGCCTTCTTGACTGCATCTTAAGTATTTCCCATGCATTACTGAATCCCAGCCAAATGACTTTAACTCATTTCACATTCATTCAAGTAGCTATTGACTAAGTAAAAATAATACTGTATTATAATACTGTGCATTAAAAAACTTGAATAGTTTCCTTTCTGATTAGTGTAGCAGTTAAAAACTCAGACTATCATAGGTATCCCTGTTCTTCTGAATTTTAAGGAACAGATTTAGATCCCATTTTTTGTCAAACATTTATAGATTTAATTATGAAAAATTTTACAGTTTTGAAAAGTTTTACAGCTTTCAGTTTTTCAAATCATTCCGGGCTTCTCATTTTGTCAATAAAAATGCTATGCAAAACTTTTGATCTTAAAAGAATTTACATCCAAATAGCACCTTCCATCAGTCTGAATCAACAATCAATGATATTTGAAGAACGTTCAGGAATTCAATAACAAATAAACTAAATTGTATAAATGGTAATCTTTGAGAAGCATGACTTACTTGCAAGGGCCTCATTTAGTTCTCACTCGCTGTGGAGCTCATGGAGTGACCAGGTGCGCAAATCACATGGGTATAATCAGCCCAGATATGCAGATGTGCCTTCAGTCTTTCTGGTCACAATCACTTTCTTGTGAAATATTTGCATTTGCTTTCAGAAAAAGAAGAAAAGTATAGTAAAGTGTCTGTTATGAAAGCGATCCAAAAGTAATGATTTACATCTAGGGGAAAAACATTGAACTAATGGCTTAAGGTACAAATATGATGCCACAATAGGAAAAATAATTTCAGTTGGAAACTGTATTTTTGTCTTTCCATAAAAGCTATTTAGTCAAACTAAGGTTGGACTAAAAAACCAGATTTTCCCAGACAGCTCTTCTAAAGAGCAGGCTGGTAGATTTGGAAACAAGTTCTCTGACCTTTGGCTAGTAAGTGGTACATTGTATTTTGTTTGAGCCTTAAATAATTTTCTGTATCAAGACAATTCTATGTATCTAATTACAGCATTAGTGTAAAAATTGTTCCAGCTGTCCAGAAGGTTTTGCTATTGGATGATATCATAACCAGGGTGTTATTAAATCTCACAGCAGCTGGAGACTTGACTCCAGTCAAGCAAGAATCCTACAGAGATATTGAGTAGTGATGGATTTCCTGTATATCTTTCAGTGAAAAAAAATGAGATTTTTTTAAAGATGTCATAACATCAACATACAGCTTGTGAAATAAGTCTACATCATAAGTTGAGACTATTTTAAATTGTGTATGAAGGTAAAATTTCTTGATAACATTTCTTTTGAACTCTAAAAACTGTCACATAATAAATCAAAATCACACAATCAATACAGATATTTCTTCTAATTAATGTTTCCAAACATTGGTAGAAATAACATGAAAAATATAGCATCAGCATATTTCTAAGAGACAAAGTACTTCTCCAACTTTATCTGAAAAACACTCTTTTTTATGAATGCAGAATGTATCCCTTCAATAAAATAATAACATAATACACAAAGAAGGTTTTAATTTGCATTTAGAATCATACTGAGCAGCTTAAGACCTTGCAGATTTTTCTGTGCATTTTATATTCAGTCAAGGCAAAGTATAGTCCAGCTGGACAAGGAAATATGCAAGTGGTCATCAACTCTGATTTTCATCTCCCTTTCTTACTATGTCATGCAACTTGTTAAGTTTTTCTAATGTAAATGCTAATAAAAATATTTTTAAAAATTAGAGAAATCAAGTTATTGCATATGATCTTGCATGTTGGACTGCCCTAGGAAATCATAGTGCCAAGTAAAAAACACATCTCCAAAGTACTAACGTAGTGCAAAAGGGGGCTGCTGATCCTTTCTAACTTCATTTCTCCATCTTAATGAAAATATTTAGACCCCCAGTTTTTCTTCAAGATAATGGAAGACAGGTGGGCTCTTGTTTTGTCTGTGAATTAGACAATATAGTAGACCTATTCACTAATATGAATTAGTGGATTATATAGTCCCCATTTATTTATGCTGATATGTATTAATGTACATAATTGGCTTTGCTTTCAGAATACCAACATTAAATTTTTCCAGGAAGTTTTACTTTTCTTATCCTATTCCCAGACTCCTATCCACAGATCATTTCTCTACATCCACAGAGACAGAGAGAAACTTGGAGTAAAAATAGAGGCCAGAAAAATAAAGTTAGGGAGGGATGGGAAAGCTGATTTTGCCAAATTTAGACCCTATCAAAACCCCTTGGGTTCTCTATTGCAAAACAGACCTGGAAACTTCTGAGTACTGGTCTGTTCTGCTGTTTGCTACTTTTTTTCCCCCTTTCTTTTTCTTGTCTTTTTTTTTTTTTTTTAATATTTCTCTGGTAACCCTAGAAACAGAGAAAGGATTGCTTTCAGGCAAGAGGCACTGCTTGCTGGAACAAGTCAATGCTTTGAAGGAATATATACTCAAAGCTGGAAAAAGAAGGCAAGCAGAAATGGCTTTTTTGCTTGGCCAGCTCAGGAGTTCTAACTGGTATTTTCTGTGCTCTGACAAATTTCAGTTCTTAGAAGCCTTTTACTCAAGAAGTGGCCAATGCTCTTCAACGAGCTGTGAAATCAGCACAGAGAATGTACATGTTCAGGAGTGGACGTTACAAGCAATTCTTTTTCAAACACCTTCACTTACTTCACAGAGGAAAGCCTGATCAATGATCACTATTACAAGACTAAGCTTTTTTTGCTTTTCCTACATGGTCTTTGGAGGAGCAGTATGTCCAAGAACAATGCTATAAAATTATATTATTTCCATAAAAATACCACAGAATAGCAAGCTGTAGTCTATCCTATCATGACCAACTTCCTCTGCGGAAATCCTAAATTCAGAAGCAAAGGATTTAAAGCAGAGAGGCTTTTGAAAACACTGATTAGCCTGGACATCCTGGCAAAAAGAACATATGTGGGCAGCAAATTTTTGAGCTCACTCTGGAATCCAGGATAACATGTAGTCATAGTGCTCCAGGTGAATCCTCATCAGAGTAATAAAAACAAACCTGTTCACTTTCCCTTCTGTGCTCCACCTGGAAAGGATCTTTCCAATGTCCATCTGGAAACCCTGTGTAGGCACACACCTCCCCTGAAACCAAGTTTGGGTCTTTGCAAGGAGATGGATTTATGCATGAATTCACACTTGTAAAGAATTCCACCTAAATTTTCTGCAGAAATTTTGACAGTATAGGCTTTCTACTGGTAATCAATTTCTTTTAGCAGACTTAGCTGATCACTGAGAAGTTATGAAACAAATAATTAAATCAGTTTCAGTTACAGAAATCCTGCCAAGATCTGTCCTTTCCTCTTTTCTGACACATACTATGCTGGAATTTTACTGAACCAGTTCCAGCCTGTGCTGTGCACCTAATTTTTCATGAGGTAGCAGACATCTTTCCATTATTATTCTGTGAAGAGCATTCACCTGTGACCTCAAACACAACCACTCATCAGAATCTTGCTTCTGAGAGGAAACTGTGCTAACCCTGCTTCTTCAAAAGAATTGCAACTATTTAAGATTTAACTTTCAGAATTTCTACCGCCATGGTAAAAATAGAATAGAATTTGCCAAATAAGCACAAGTTTTCCCTGTTTGATGGATGAGGACTGTTAGATATTTAAACAGATGAATATGTAAATACAGATACAAAAAAGCCAGCCTCCTCCAACATGCTATCTGTGCCCCTCATTTCTGCCTTTCTCATGTTCACATCCTGTACTAGAGCTAGAAAATTTCTGATCAAATTGGGATGTGAGCAAGGAGCTTCTATGTGCCTCATCAGCAATGGAGATTTGTCCCAAAAATGTGATTCATGGAAGTTGATGTAAAAAACAATAATCATCTTAGATTAATTATTTTAAAAATGATAATATTTCAAAAAGAATTGTTATTGGCTGCAGTTGAAAGGATTTCAACGTCACTGAGATCCACCTAGAGTTAGTATGGCTGGTTAGTGTTCTTCATAAAAACTGGAAATGTGAGTTCTCTTATTTTATTTCTCTAGCTTAGTGGCCAGCACACTTGCTCACACTGTGCCACTGGGATTATCTTCAATTTTGCATGAGAGAGTCTGAACCAGAAATTAGGGTAAAAGATCTACCAGTTAGACAAGAGAGTATTTTTTTCTCAAAGCTGTGGATATAAAAGAATTATCTCACACAGGAACTGAAGGAATAAACCTGCGTGTTAATTTCATGTCAAAAGACCACAGTTTTTGCAAACTTTCTCCCATTTCATTAAAAAGTGAGAACTTCAAGCTTATTAATTAATTCAAGACTAAAAAAGCCACAGTAGATGGTGAATTCAAGGACTTCTAGGCCAGGGAGGATCATTACACCAAGACTGAGGTATAACATTACCCTGTCCTAGACCCAGTTCTCTCTCTTTGATTAAAGACAATGTGAGGGAAGGTTCCAGCCTATTTTTTTTCCTTTTTTACCATTTCTACCATGAAAATATGAAGGCTCTGGAATTTCCTTTGCTAGTTTGTGACAATAGTTAATATCCTCTCTGGTAAAGAAAGCAAGAGAAGTGAAGAATTCTTCTGTCTTTTTCATGTTAATATTACTGTAATATAATCCACTGTGTCTGGCTATAAAAGTAGCCTGACCATTGTTAACTCTCATTTCTTCACTAGAAGAAGAATAATCATTTTCCTGTTTCAAGGTTTTTCCTAGTTATTAATCACATATTTCCATCTGTTCATACTAATACCTCTTCAGTAGTTAAATATGATTGATTTGAAACAAACTCTGCAGAAAAAAAGAGGTATTGTTAGAGTTCAATTGTCTTATAGAGTGTTTCAAGTGCAGCCATGAGCTGACATACACATAAATTGTTTTGATTATTTCCACTGTGCTTATCTAAATTTGTCAAACTGTTTGAGCAGATGTATTTAACTAACTCTTGGTACTTCCTTATTTTGGCCTCTATAGCTATACATATAAATCTATATCTATGTCCTTATATATGACATTACAAAATACATTATATTTAATGTTTTATATAATATTTCTGAATGCCTTCACCACTAAATGTAATGCTTTGAACACTGAGCACCTGCCAAACCTTGTGCCAAACTTATACCAACTGGGCTCACTGAGGATGAGGTTTTAAGTGCATTTTCCTAATCAGCAATGTAAAATGGTTCCCTCCTCCCTAGGTTCCCCCACCCGGCATCTCAGCAATTAGAGTACAGGCTCTTGAGGTGTGTGACAGGAGCCAAATGTTCATTGCTGGCCAATGTGTGGAAGTTCTAACCATGAGGCAACACTGTTTTTAGTGATGAGGTGCTCCCAGGCTTCCTCCTTGCACAGGATATGTGTTCTGCTCATCCTTCCTGCTACATGGGACCTACATATATTCCTGATCCCATTGTGACCAGTAGGTCACATCCTCCAACAGCAAAAGGATGTGTCTTTCCTTAGCAGGTAACGGAGGTATTTACTCTTTCAGTAGCAGCTATGAATTTCATTTCATATTTCCTTCATTCTGGCCCAGAATAGCTTGCTGCTGTGGTTTACTGTCATTGTCTTAAGTCCTCCCTGCTATAGCATTTAGCATTTCCAATCTAATGCCTTTAATTGCCTGGTAAGGCAGCAGGGCCTCCAGCTGCAGTGGAGGGAATCTAAGGCAGAAGGAGTCAAGGTGAGATGTTTGCTTTTACAAAGGAATTCTGCAGTAGGAAAAATAAGTGATCTTTGGATTAAATAGGACATAATTTTACTATAGAATATCTGTCCAAAAGTTCTTGTGTCCAATTTAGCTTTCTCCTGTCAGTGATTCAGATCACACAAGGAATATTAAAACCCAAAATATTAAAAGTACAAAATGAAGTTAATTGAGGATGCCAGAAAAGCTTTATCTGTCTACTTTGGACTATGTCTGTGTGAAAAAACAATTGCCTTTTTCACTCTGATTCAACTGAACTCCTACAACAGCTTTGTATTGACAGAAGGTCCTTGATTACTCAGGCTCTCTTCTTGTCTCACCACAGGTTCCATAATTTGTTCCTGTGAAGTTAAAAAATGCACATTGTGTTTTGTGTAGATCTGTTACACCAATTGTTACATTTTGCTTCTTAACTCGAAGTATGTTACCCTCCAGGGTGGCAATCAGAGAAGAGTAAGGTGGATATTTCATATAGGTTGCAAAAGGGCTGATTCATCCTGTTTTTTCTTTGCTGGTTTAGTTATGTTCTATATACTAGAGTCGTTGAACGTGGTAAAGCCAGACTACTTGTCTCTTCATAGTAAACACAATAATTTTTTTTTCTGATCTGTCCACTGGCTTCTTCCTGTATTTGGATTGATTTTAACATTTACTAATGATTTGAGAGCTTTTGACCTCTATGCAATGATTACTATCTTTTTCCCAATAGAAAAATAAGAATAAACTAACCTTCTGTTATTGTTTTCTAGTTAATTTTGAATTTTTCTCTAAGTCTTTTGTCTACAGGAAACTTTTGGTATACAAAAGCAACACTTAGTGAATCCTATCTTTCCTGACATGTAATCAGATAAACCATTGATTGCCCCTTAACTCAGCACTCATGATTTACACTTTCTATTTCACTTCTACTAATTAGTATTAATGTACTAATGAGGTATTTCTTAGCCTGAAACAGAGGCTGTTATAAAGCACTGCCCCATTTCAGAGTTTGATTCCATATTATGACTACAAATATAATCGTGGTGTTGTCACCAAATAGTTGATCAAGTTAACTGGAGTTGGGGTAATTAATGGGATGTGTGCAATAATGGATCATCAACAACATCTAAGCACAGTGATGCAAAGGTGCTGCAAAAATTGTGAAAGAGGTGTTATAAAGGGCATCTATTATTTTATGGAAACCAGAACTGTCCCTGGAACAGGCCTTGTACAAATACCCACAAAAGGGTGGTCCCCCCATAACACTGCTCGTCTGCTCACTTAAGGACATAAATCGTATTGCTTCTTTGGGGATGATCTTAAAATAAAATGCTTTGTTAAATCACATACGTGATGGGAGGAATGCATTTCATCCTACAGGTGTTGCAATTTTGAAGCACAAGTCTCTGTGAAGGCAACAGTGTTCTGCTAGATGTAGCTTTACAGAAATACTGTTCAGTTAGTTTAGAAAACTGATGTTAAATTAAGACTTAAAACACAAACTGTCTGAGACCTGGAAAAAAAAATGTAAAGCAGAAATTAAATCATATTTGGATGAGTCTTAGTGTTTAGATACAAGACCAGACTTTTGATAATATTCTGAAGTATTTTCTAAAATATTGTGTCCATCCAACAGCTGATTGTTAAGAGGATGTGATGCTAATTGCTGCCTGTCAGGAGAAGTGGGTGCCTGGTTGGGTAAGTTATCTTTCAACCTTTGTCTGAAATATACCTGTTAGATATAATTCTTCTCTACTGGTGCAGTGGTTGCACAAGTCCTCCACAAAGATTCAGTCTCAGCAAAAAGACAGCAAGTTAAAAGCACTGTCATAATGCAAACACTGAGGGCCACAAGGCTCATTGGGATGTAAAATCAAGGTCAGGCACACAATAAATACTTAATATGAATGCATTCTGTGTTGCCACATACACAACACATACATAGATATTATAAACATAAGTATATATATTGCTATATTATATTATAGACACTTCTTCATAGGTGTGTCCAATAATTTTATTAGTTCAGATTAATAGAATGGTTCTGAAGCAAATGGATTAAAATTTTCCTAATTTGTCAATTTCAATGAAATATTCTATCAGCCAGAGCAATCTGAATTCCTTGAAGATGAAATATAAGGAGAAGGTATCTTCTAAAAATCACACCTAATCACACCTAAAGGAAATTCAGTTCATGAGTTCAGACTAAAGGTGGTTTGAAATCAATATTCATGTAACCCATGGTCAGGACATGGATCCTTTGCACCCTCTTTTTCACTTTAGAGATCTTTTGTAATAAGGCCACATTAGAGGCAAAATAAACATACAGTGACTCAGTCAGAAATATCTTTTTGACTTAGAATTATATAATCACTTGGCTTGGAAGGGACTTTTAAAGACTATTTCTCCAAACCCCCTACAATGAGCAGAGGCATCTTCAACTAGATCATGGTGCTCAGAGCCCCATCCAGCCTGGCCTTGAATGTTTCCTAGGAGGGAGCATCTAAGAGCTCTCTGGACTACCTGTTCCAATGTTTCAGTACCTTCATTAATAAAAAATTACCTTCTTTTATCTAGCCTGAATCTACCCTCTTTTATTTGTAAACCATTACAACTTGTCCTGTCACTACAAGCTGTACTAAAAACATCTGTCGTCATTTCTTATAAATCCCCTTTAGGTACTGAGGGGGTGTTATAAGGTCTCCCCAGAACCCACTCTTCTCGAGGCTGGACAGCCCCAAATGTCTCAGGTTTTCCTCATAGGAGAGGTGCTCCCACTCATGGTCCTCCTCCAGACCTGCTCCAACAGGTATAAGTCTTTCCTGGACTGAGGACTCCAGAGCTGGATGCAGTACTCCAGGAACCCACCAGAGGGGAGAAGGAAGGGATCATCACCTCTCTCAACCTGATGGCCGCACTTCTTTTGGTGCATTCAGGATACAGCTGGTTTTCTGAGGTGCTAATGTACATCACCAGCCCAAGTCCAGTTTTTCATCCACAAATCCCCACAAGTCCTTCTCACAGGGCTCAGTCGTTTTCTCCCACAGCCTATATTCATTCTGGAGGTTGCTTGACCTGTGTTCAGGGCCTTGCACTTGGCCTTGTTGAACCTCAGGTACACATGTGCCCACTCTTTGTCTTGCCCAGGTCCCTCTGGATGGCAATGCATCCCTCAGGCGAGTCAGCCACACCTCTCAGCTTGGTGTCTGCACACCTATAGAGGGTGCTCTCAATCCCACTGTCTGTGTCATGGATGAAATGTTAAACACTAATGGCCCCAACACAAGTCCCCAAGGACACCACTCATCATTTTTGTTCACCTGAAAATTGAGCCATTGACCACCAATACCCAGATGGGACCAGGTACATCTTCATCCTCTCAGTGTTTTTTCCTCAAAGCACCTTTCTAGTCTTATAAGAAAATCTAAAATATTATTGTTTGTGTCTGTACACAGTTAGGCAACCCAGTATATACACTAAAAAAAAATAAATATTGGTCTCTGACATAGTGCATGTGAATAACTCAAAGCACATTCCTTTCCTAATCAGTCTTTATCAACAATGATATAAAACAAAAATGCTGATGATCCAATTACTTCAGTACATACTTCAATTTATACTGTTCTCCTGAGCCTGTCATTAACAGCTCATTACAGCAACTTTCATGTCAAATTCCTGGTAGATCTGGAAAGGGAGTTCACATCAGCAAATATTACTCATGCAAGTGCAAGTTGCAGAGTAAACCAGGGAGGAAATTCAGCAGTTGCACCTTTCAGTTTTCATACCACCAATAGCTAGCTAGCTATTATTTTGACACACTGCATTTAATGATACAGTATTTCACAGGAGGTTCACATGCCCCTGCACAACCACTATGAAATATCAACTCCACATGTTTCAATCAGGCCATACGCTGTTGAAACAAGCATAGAAAAAAAAAATATTACAATGTATTCCTAGGAGGCTGACAAGCACTTCTGGACTTGAAGGGATGTGTCTTGAAGACAACAGGCAAGTATTTTTTGTCTACAAAGTCATAGCATGTTTAAGGCAAAAACCAATCCGCTAAGACGGACAGTCTTTAGACAGCAATCATACCAGCAATAAGATCTTCCACAACTTTAAATCATTCAGAAAAGCACAGACTTTAATTTAATCAATTTTATCAGGAAAAAAAGAAAAACAGCAGCTTCCTTTTTTGGTTGGTTGCATCAGCTGCCTAGATTTACTGAGACAATAACTCAGTCATAGCAGGCAAAGGAGAGAAGAGATGATGGAAGGTGTACAGCTGTAGGTTGTCTCTCTCTGAAATCACCAAGTTATTTCTGTGGGTCCTTCAGGATCGCTCTGTCATCCAGAAAGCATTATGTGTGCCTTTCTGTGTACAAGCAAAGAATTAGAAAAGGCAAAAAAAGATTAGAGGCAGGCAACCTTTCTGTATATTTAAGGCCATCATTGGCTTTAGGAGGAAAGAAACCCACACTATTTTGGACAATATTTTTATGTTTTGCAAAAGTGGATGAGGGAGGGGTGAAAGCTTAGAGTCTACCTGTCTGAACTGTAGGACAGGCCAAAGAAGAAGGATAGAAAGGTCAGGGGGATGCTGGGCACCTTGAACTCATTACTCTGGCCTCTAACTTGTGTATGTCTTGTAGTGGACGTTAAAGAGGATGAGATTGGCATTTGTTTCTTTTATCAGCAGGGTTGCCCTGTGACCTCCCCTAAAATGAAGGAGTATAATCTCCATGGAGCAAAATGAAAGCCAGCAAACTTTCTGCCAAAAACCAGACAAGGAGAAATGGTTTCTGGGCCTTCCTCTTTGGGACATATGCCAGGTGAAACATTTTAGGATTTCTCCACCATTTACATAAACATATCTCTCTTGTTTTCTTAATCATAGGAGGCTGGGAGTGTGGTTTTTTTCTGTACTTTTGTGTTTCTCTGCTGGTTAGGAAAATAAATTGCCATTGCTTTACATACCTTGGTTGTTAAGCTTTAGGATTTGTCTTCTGAGAGCATGGTAATAATTGTAGTGTTTTCTCACCAGTATTGTATTGCACAAGTGCAGCCAAATTTTACGGTTGCAGAAAGCATTACCAGGCCAGGCCAAGAGGCACTTTTGACTTTGATTTAATATGAAATTTTACATTGCATCCCCAGCTCTTTGCATCATTACTATAATTATTTGACATGTTTTATTTTTCACACTGACTGCAGAAAGGTACTCTCCATGGCCCCCAGCTCAGATCCAGGGAGGCCAGTCAATCAACAGCCTGTTTGTGCAAGATGCAGTATTATTAACTATATTCCATAAATCTTAGCTGTGTAGACCCACTGTAAACTCATTCTTGTTTCTTGCTATTATTTTCCTATCTTTTTTTTCCCAACTAGTTTGCAAAGTGTTTCCTTTTTAAAACTTGGTCAATTATTTTTAGAAGAATACCAAGGGCACGACATTTAACATATTGAACAAGGACAGATTCCCCGCTTTGAGCAACTTTGAGCATTAGAGCTCAGTCATGCTGTGTAGGCACAACTGAGATTTTCATGCTTTGACAAGATAAAATTGTTCTGGAGCTTCAAGGCACTGAAAAGACAACACCCTACTCTACCTTCCTTTTGGAAATTCTAGACTTTCTTCACTGCAGCTGACCTATTCTTTGTAAGATAAGGAAAACAGTTTATTCTTCCCCTCTTCCTGTCCCACAAAAATCCTTCACTAATCCTATTGGAAGAGTTTTTCCCTATGATAGAAATCAAAAGGTGAATTTTTTTAAATGTCAACCATATAGTATGGGGACCTGTAAGGAGCAGTCACCACCCAACTTAGACACATCTGAAGGTCATAGCTCTTCTTCCTGCACAACTCCCAGGAAAGTACAAGGAGCTGAAAGTTAAGGAACACCTACTAAACCATCACAAATACAGCAATACCATCTCTGTGTCTTTAGAGCAGTATAACAGGGGATACTTCCTAATTTAATTTTCATGCCATTTAGAAGAGTGAGTTACAAAGGCATCATAAGAAGAACAAAGAAAAGGCAAAGCTGGAACTGAGGAAGGAAGTCTGGTAGAGGGTGAGGTTTACCCACCAGTGGCTCTGACACATGTAAAGCTCTGGCTTGGAAGAAAGCTAGAATTCTCACATAGTGAATAGAAATGTCATGGTGAGAGGAGACAGGGCAGAGGGTTCCAGGCATACCAGTAATGAGTCTTTGACAAGGAGACCTTTGCAAGTTAGGTGTCACCACAGACTAATCTGAGAAGTTGTTTGAGGAAAAGATGTTAATTACACACATAGGTATGGAGAAAAGAGCTTATTTTCTACAGAAAACGTTCCAGCTTCTTTCTGACTTCAACATGATGTAAATACCACACTGTGTCTCTAGAGGATATGTTCAGTCTATGCCCAACATGGCACTAAAAAAATCTAATTTATTATTGTTGCTATTTCTATTACAGTAATTCCACTGGGAGTTTTAAAGAAAAATCCTGTAATTTAAAGGGGTTTTTCAGCTTTTCTCTTGATAAAGCTTAGTGCAAGTCATAGCTCCAGAGGAACCATCTGGGATTTCAGACATAATGACTTGTCAGTCCCTCTGCATGAGAAACTGAAGTTCTGGTACAAATAGTGGCTTGCCTCCATTTCCTATCTGGATAACTTTATCACTATGCATTAATTCTGAGCATTAATTATTTATTTGTTTGTTTTGATACCTGGTATGTCATGTGAGGCAAGGGCTATTTTACAGAACATTGGAGTCCAGTGTGAAATTTAAAGGTTTTAAAATCATGAGAATAAGTTATTATCTTTCCTTTGGTGGTTAAGTTGCTAAATAAAAGCAGAACACCTCTCTTAAGTCAGCACGAATTTTAATTTACTACATTTTCTTGTAAAAAATAAATATTTCCCTTCATGGTGGGAGATAGGATCAAGTCAGCTTAAATTGTTCAGTGATTTGTGAGAAGATACAGAAGAGTAGAAATTCAAACTGCTTTCTCATAATTTTTTGCAGATGTTACATTTTTCTAATTCAGCATGAATTTTCAAAACATTTAGTCTTGTCAAAATGTATTTTTGACTCACCATAACTCCTAAAACCTCATGTAGTTCCATTCTGTACACCCTATATAAGATTGACTAATAATCTGGTCAATGTGTAATTATTTTTTTAAATGCTGGTGGAATTGAACATATCACATCAGAGAACTCCTCTCCATGGACTACTAGCTTTGCAAATTATTCTAAAAGTTCTGAAATCTAAACAAAAATCATCCAACAGAGTTTTCTTCCTCCAACGGGAAATTCCTCAATCATTAAACAGCATGGATAAATATTAAGCACTAGAGAAAAAAAAATGGGATCCATGATTCTCATAAACATTAAAATAGGGATTTATTGAACTCTGAATCCCTGGCTCTGTTGGTGTGGCTCAGGAAAATTTAAACTTCTTTCAAAATGACAAAAAAGGATGCACATGTTGTACAGAAGCACAGTTTTTTATATGGGCCTTGTAAGGTTTGCTGTTGACTGTATCTAAACCTACAGCACTTTCTCAATGATGGCATCTAATCTGTCTTTCAGCCAGAGCTGAGATTCTTGGGGAGTCATCCAAATTTTTTCCCTTTGTCTGCTGCAAGGTGCATTTTCATGCAAACCTATTCAGCTGACACAGACATTTCTTAATTCCTTCCACAACCATCAGATTTTGCCACTAAACAAACACACTGAATAAAGGATTACAGTTTCATTAGGGCTCCATTGACAGTAATTGTCCAAGGCTCAGGCTGCAAGAAGGTAAAAAGCCTGCCTTTGTAATACTATCAAGAGAAGCAATATAAACTTCATTCTTTGTTTGCTTGAGAACAAACAACTTTAAGAATAGTTAAGCATGTGGTGCCAATCTTACTAATGTGAGTAATTTCCTCAATTTGTTATTTCTGTGATGTACTAAGCACCTGAAAAATACTTCCTGTTTTTTTGCCAGCATTCTCCCTTTCTCTCTCTCTCTCTCTCTCTGTCTATCCCCCTACAAGTCACACATGGAGAAAAGAATTATCAGCTCTTTTCCATAAGTGTCCTTTTTTTTGCACCAGTGCATGAAGAAATGCATTCTGTGATTGATCTGTCTTGGCAAATTTCCGTAGTCAATAATTTCCTATAAAAATTATTTGTGAAAATGCCCATTTATAGTCATACCAAAAGAATGATAGTTTGAGCAGTTCTGCTGTCCACAACTGTGGTTTTATCTCAGCAGAAGAGATATGGTCCCTGAAGTAGGCTTCAAAATACTAAGGACTACATAGCTTCAAGTCAGCTCCACTAAATCCAAAGAGTTTATTTTGCTGCCATCAGTGTAAGTTCCATGTATCACCATTCTGCAGTGCTTTCATTTTCCAAGTGGTCTAAGATACAGTCATTACTTTAGACTAATCCTGAAGAGATAAATATGTGTCTGATAGTACAGCAGGGGTGAAAATCAAATGTCAGATTGTGCTGAAAAAGAACAAAACCAGAACTCAAAGTTCCTTCTGTAGTAGTCAGAAACTACAGGACAAATAAAATGATCCCCACATTCTGAATCAAACTTGAATGTTGGAAGAGGGAAGAGGCAATCAAGCCTTTCTTCTAGCTCCTTCCTAGTATCTACTAACCTCTCTGACCCAGACACACTCACCATTCAAATAATCTGGACCTCTTCATTTAAACTTCTCTGGTGAAGCCTGGCATTGTCAGGTGCCCTTGACCCATCAGCTTCTGGCCTTGAATGGGGACAGAACAACTGAGAGAATGGTGAACATCTCTGAGACCTACATTATGTTTGTTTGACCTCCCCAAGGCTTTGTTTGTACTCCTTTCCTTCCTAGAGAAAAAAATCAAAACTCATCAAGATCTCATTAATTCGCAGCAACAATTAATGAAACACTAGAGAAGACTCCTCTGTCTTTCTTCTCACTGCCATATGAACAACAATTTTTGTTGAAAGCTGACATGTTCACATACTGTTCTACTTTATGGCATCAACTTTTGAGCTAATTGAAAATTAAATGAGTGAGTTCAATGCAATTGCCTGGTTTGTTCTTAAGGCAGAGACAAGAGAGAATACAGTGAAATACATACAACTGTATAAATCTCTGCATGCATTTGTCATTTGAGTTATTATAAAATCAACAGTATTCAGTAGTAGATTCCTCAGTCCATCTTCACTCTCTCAAACAATTCTTGAGCAGACATGTTTTCAGAGGAAGAACTTGAGAAAGATTTAAAGGGGGAGATGGTGAAAGCTAGAGGGCTTTTTTATATGTTTAGGGGGATTATTCCATCAAAATCCATAAGGTGTGTACAACCAGAACCTCTGATTTACCATAACATGCATTTAGAGTGTGGCTGTAAATGAAGAGTCTATTATAGGAAAAATTGTCAATGGAGAGAGTAATTCATACTGCAGAGAAGTAGGAAGGGACACTGCTGGAGGAAGAGACTTGATGACAAGGGAAATAAGAACAACTGACTACCTAACAAATAAGTAGATTTGTAAAAATGTGTAAGTCAATCCATGGTGAAGTTGCAGGAAATTCAAGGTGTTTTGAATAAAACAGTCTCTTTCTGTTTCACCTGAGAGTTTTCCTGCTACAGCCAGGTCAGTGAGTACACTTTATCTTGGGAATCCATTAAGAGAAAGAGTAGAGGGCTTTCTGCCTGCCAAAGCCTAAACTATTTATACTTGACAAGAGGGAGTAAGAAAATCTTATGGAACAAGGCATTTTTCAGGGATTTAAATGACTCTGAATGCAATTCTATGATTTACAGTTCTGCCACTGATCTATCACATGACCTTAGGCAAGTCACTTCACCTTTATGCCTCAGTTAACCTGTTACACTGACATAATAACACTGAGCCTTACTGGGCTTCAGGATGATGAAATATTTCTGTCCTAGAGCTAAATCCCCTCTGTGATGTGAAAAAAAAAAACCTCTCACCAGTGATTAATCCAACCTATGGTTCAAACTGAGCAAATGTTTGAAAAAAAAATATTTCAAACTTTAATGATCTAATGTTTTATTTGCAATCTGAAATAACAACTGGTGTGGAAAGGCTTGGTTAAAAAGAATTGTGAGGGTTTCCTAATGTGAGTCCAGGAGTGGATGTGTGGGGATCTCAGTGGTAGGGAACGTGCATATAACAATTTGGAGTCCCTTTGCATTCCCTGCAGCATGCCTCTGGCTGTAGGAGCCAGAATCTAGCCCTAAATTAATAATTAGCACTTTCAGTTTAAGCTCTCCAGGAAATGTCATGAGGACAGACAGAAGCCGTAGAAAATGTTAGTGGGCAGTGTAGAAAGATAAGTGCCAGGAGATTTATACCCTGCATTCTTGACAAGCCAGAACAGAATATCAGGATTTAAATAACCCACTGGCAAGACCTTTCACATCAATTTGACTGTGGTGGGAGGATAAATTCTGCAGGGATGGCCTGCATGTGTCTTCACAGGTAATAAGAAAGAGGTACCCACATCAGCATGCATGTGAGTGCAGAATGGGCTAAAATCCCTGTATTTGCAAGTGGCTAAAATCACATATATCAGGATTTGCTTTCCTTTGGCTGTGTATGTGTTTTTCATTTAGCAGAAGAAAGCAGGGCCCCAAAACTTTATGATCAGCATGAAGAAAATAGATTAAATTCAGCAATAGAAGTATCACAAACTCTCTTTTAAGGCTGCTTGTAAAAACCTCATTTTCCAGTACAATTTGGTGACATATTTTTCTTTTAAGATAATACTGCCAATGTTCACTATGATACAGTATGAACACATATTTGATGAAGGCCCAAAAAATTTTATGTCAAAAATTTGTCCCAAGAATGACATTTTTATTGCAGTTCCATAAAACTAGCCACTTCCTCCCACAGGTATATAATTAAATTAGATTTTAAAACACCAACCACAAATGAAAAAAAATTGGTTTAAGTAATATATTTTGCAAGTATCCTGCAAGTTATCCTAAATAAATAGGCACTCATTTTGCAGAATTGCTATTTCACTCCTAAGTGTTGTAACATGTCACTGAGTCAGCTGTAGAATATTTGATTTATTCTTAACACATCTATTAAACTAAAAATACACCTTTTGTAATTTATGTGTGAATAACACTATTAAAATGCGATATCTGGCTTACTCCTTGATTTCTATAAGGCAAGGGAAATTTTTTGAGATGAGTTTGCGACCTAGGTTTTTTGAACATTGTGTCAGAATACGCAGTAGTTGACACAGAAATTATAAAGCTGTGCGTGAAAAGCTGCAGTAGAATAAAAAAGCATTCCACCCATGCCTGGAAAAAGTTTAATCTGATAGAACATAATTTCATATAATTGTGTGTGTGTGTGTGTAATGTACATGTAAAATGTGTGTAATACACATGTAAAAATATATGTATACTGTGCACATTTTTCATATACATAAAAGAAAATAACAGTAGATGACATCACATTTTCAAACACAATATTTGGCTCAGATAAACACACCCTTGGGTTCTACAGGGACAAAATTAAGCCTCTTTATAAAACCTGTATCATGTATCAAAGAGCCCATCACAAGGGGTTGAGGAGCCCATCTGTAGAGGGTCAGAGATTTAGGTGATGCTTAGTTGTCCAAACACCCTGCTGGGTTAGCAGAGGTTTGTAGCCAGGTCTAGGGAGATGTTACCAACCTTAGCAGCACTTCTACTGCAGTACAGGCATGCTCTCAGGGGGGTGGGATGCAAATCCTGACAGGGCTCAGCCCTGAGCTGACTACTGAGCCATCCTGGCCAAGTTAAGCAAATCAGAGCTGCCTGCTTGGCTGCAGAGTGCACCAGCTTCTGGGCTGTGGGCATAGCCAAACTTGTGTGCACATGCATGCAGCATGAATGTGTAAATGAGTAAATGAGTGTGCAGCTCTGACACTGATCAGCCAGTGTCTTGGGCACAGTGCTGTGGCATACTGCCATCCCTCAGGTCACACCTGCCTAGGCAGGAGACCTGCAAAAGATGCACTGAAGACTACATGGGGTTTGAACCCTTCTGAGGCTGAATCATGAAGAAGGGCTGAAAGCTACAGGATGTCAGGATTTACTTCTGCTGAGACCCCCAGCAGCATCTTTTATGACTTGCTGGCAGCAGCAGAGGCACCTTAAGGGTTAGGCAGCAACTGAGCTGCAGTTTTGAGAATCTGAGTGATGCCAGAAAAAAGAATTTCACTATTGGTCCTGAATTAGGTATTAAAATAACTTCAGTTAGCTGTCAAATTTGAAACTGCTCCTCAGAAAAAAAAAAAATCTGCCTTTAATTGTGGCTGATGAGCAGTTTCAAAAATCTTTACAAACACACTGTAAATGTAAGCAAGTACTGATGCCTTGTTGAGTTCTCAGATCTATTGCAAACAATCTGAGCTTTCATAAAAATACACAGTTTTTCACTTATCCTATGTTTTGTCTCACATTAGGTCACTTGCCAAAAAGCCTCTTGCCAGCAGTCAGTTTAATATGAAGAAGGAAACAGTCTTATTAGTTTAGCTTATTTATGATGACAAAAGGAAAAGCATGAAAACCCCAAGTTGTAAGTGGTAATTTATTCTTGATAAGTAGTAAATCAGCAGGACTTCACTGCCCACATGGGGACCTGCAGTTAAATAATTAATGATAAATAATGAGCCTTATAAATGTTCACAGTGTTTCTGAGCAACTATTTACACATGAGCTCATTCTACAAACTCTCCTGCTGCTATAATCATGATAACCTGGTGTCCTTTCTGCATTACAGAAACATAAGATGATAACACCAACCATCTCTGTGGTTCAGTTTATATTGTTCATTGCCAGGTTACACTAATTATTCACTGCCTCCAAGGCAGTGCTGGGTTAATACATCAAACTGATGTATCTTTTGTCATGATAAACTTAGCTCACACTATATCATCATACATTCCACTGATGTGGCCTTTGTCCAAAAAAAAAGTGCAGAATTATTAAAAAAATCAGCAAGGGGAGAAGACTGTAGATGTTTATGTTCTGGGTCACAAACTGATAAAAAATACTGATATTAAAATAATAAAAGAAAATTTTAAAATACAGTAAAAAAATAATTTCAAAAGTATCAAAGGGTCTGGACGCCTGTAGATTTGTGTGCATCCTTTTTCACCATCACTTTTCAACATTAGGCATTAGAAGAGACAAAGTCAGCTCTAACATGGTGTTTTCACATGCCTGAACCTGGGAAACCCTCAAGTCCTTGAGAAAATAAATCACCTGAGAATACCTTCAGTCCTCATTGACTCATGTCCTGATAAACAGCCAGGATAATGCCAATGCACTTTTTTTTTTCTTCCCTTTCCCTAGGTCGCAATCTTTCCTCTTCTGCATTATCTAGCCACTGCATCATGAATTTGTTGGGAAGCAAGACCAGGAACTTCAATAGTTCAAATCTGTTGGGCTGTTCACATTTTGGTTTGCTTCTGAAGCATCCAGCATGACTCCACAATGACCCAACCTGCAGGGGCTGAGGGTGGTCATCACCACTGTCCCTGTTTTTGATCTTCCATCATCCCCAGCACATGGTCCTTCTCAGTGTATTAAATTCAAAGTATTAAATTCAGCACTGAGTTGAACTTCAGAGCCTCATGAAAATCCAACTTTTTCAGCTGGACTGTCCATGCTTAGACAGATTTTTGGAAAGATTTAGAAGTAACCCCTGATCATTAAAAATTAGTCTGTAGGGCGGTCTTGCAGGAGGTAATGCTCTGGGGTGTCTGATGCAGCACACTGCCCACACAAGTGAATTCAAGCTAGCAAACCACATGGCCATTCAGTTATTTTCTTCAAACTGATAAAACACAAATGATGGGGGAGAACACTTGGAGAACTTGGGAGAACTTGGCCCAAATTTTATTTTTTTTTCAGTTTGAGAGGCAAGAGAGGGATGGGTGGGTGCAGAGAAAATAGAGAATGATGATTTTTAAAAAGTTAATGCGTGCCGATTCACAAAGTCATATTTTACAACAGGAAACAGAAAGGGAACAGAATGGGAACAGAAAGGGAACTGCATGGAGCAGTTGTCTGGGTTTGTCTACATAAAAAAAAAGGCTAAAACTCAAAAACCAGCAACCCAGACCATATCTGATGCAAGAGGCTCTGGCAAGCAGGAGAGAATGGCTGTGAGAGAGGAGCCAAAGCCAGGATCTCCTGCTGGGGGGTGAGCAGGGACACACCAGAGCAGGGCACAGGGACAGCCCTGACACCTGCCCATCTCCCAGTGCCTGGGCTCAGCTCCTGCAGCTCAGCTCCTGCAGCAGCAGCCATGATCTCCTGGAGGATGCACAGGGCAGACACCACCCAGCCCACCCCATGCAGGGACACCCTCAAGGGCCTGGGCAGGAGATGCGGGATTGGTCCCCACAGTCTGTGCCAAGCACCACCCTGGCGCCAACAAGGCACGATGTGTTTGATTCTGTGGAGTTGAAAGACAACAATCTGTGCTCCAGTGGCCTGCTACCAGCCTCACTGGCCTTCTGCTGGAACATGGGAACAGAACCTCCTGTAGTGTAACCAGCCTGCCAGCCTCCTGCTCCTCAGAACCCTGCCCCTCAGAACCCGGCTCCTCAGAACCCTGCCCCTCAGAACCCTGCTCCTCAGAACCCTGCTCCTCAGAACCCTGCTCCTCAGCACCCTGCTCCTCAGAACCCTGCTCCTCAGAACCCTGTTCCTCAGCACCCTCTTCTTAGCATGCAGCCCTTCAGAACCCGGCTCCTCAGAACCCTGCTCCTCAGAACCCTGCCCCTCAGAACCCTGCCCCTCAGAACCCTGCTCCTCAGAACCCTGCCCCTCAGCACCCTGCTCCTCAGCACCCTGCTCCTTAGCATGCAGCCCCTCAGAACCCTGCTCCTTGGAAACCCTGCTCCTCAGAACCCGGCTCCTCAGAACCCTGCTCCTCAGCACCCTCTCCTTAGCATGCAGCCCCTCAGAACCCTGCTCCTCAGAACCCTGCTCCTCAGAACCCTGCTCCTCAGCACCCTGCTCCTCAGAACCCTGCTCCTCAGCACCCAGCCCCTCAGAACCCTGCTCCTTGGAAACCCTGCTCCTCAGGAAACCCTGATCCTTACCCTCTCCTGCTCCTCAGCATCCTGCTCCTCAGAACCCTTCTCCCCAGGAAACCCTGCTCCTCAGCCCCTCCCTGCTCCTCTACACTCTACACTCCTCAGCACCCTGCTCCTCTGCCTCCTGGCTCCTTGACCTCCAGCTGCCCACAGGTCCTACACCCTGACAGGGCTCACAGCTCCTTCTCCACAAACATTACCATGAGACTGCTCTGTCCCACCACACCTTTGCCCAGTCCAGTGTCCTCTCTCTGGGTTCCAGAAAGAGGTTTGATGCTGTATTGGCCATATCTGTAGGCTTTCCTGCTCCCATTTTCCTTCACATCTAACCAAATTGTCATTATTACAGTCAGTCATAGTCTCTCTGAGCAGAGAGAAAGCACAACATCTTTTCCTGCTCTCTATTCCTGGCAATAATAAACATCCTTCAAAACCTCCTTGCATTGTTAGAATGGAGGCATGGACACTCACTCTGGGCATGTGTTTTTGCTATCAAAAGAGAGATTCAATGTTAAACTGTTTTGCTTCTTGAGACTTGTTTATTTTAAGAGCAACTATTTCTTATTTTTTTTCTTTTGGGTGTCATAGAATTTCATCCACCTGGGAAACAAGGGCTTGAACCCAAAATGAACTCAAAGCAAGGACTCTCCTTCCATGTATTTATGACTCAATAAGTGTGTAATTTTTTCTCAGTCTTAGTGGTTGTACAAATTCTGTATGTAATTGTGTGGAAAAAATGGGAGAAAAAAGAGGTTTATTTTTAGACTGTTACTCCAAAAAGCCCAGTTTTTCCATCTCAGCAAGCATGTAGTGACTTGCCTTGGAGAAACAGAAAAATTAAAAGACAGGCATTCAAAATAAAACTCATAACAAATAAGCTATGTAACTGTCACCTCACAACATTTGTTTCTTGACACTGCTGATTTTGCAAGAGAAATAATTTCTTCCTCTGGGACAGAGTTATTTTTTTAAAATATTACTGAATTCAAGTTGCACACCCTACCTCTGTGAAACAACACTTGGTGTCTGCAGTCCTGTATTCAGAGGAGTTGCTTACAAAGTCAATGTGTCTTAAGGTGATTTTTCAAATTGACGAAGTTGAAATATAATATAAATTCATTGTATTTATTAATGGCATGCAAGAAATTGGTGGGAAGGTAAAGTTTTGGGTGTATATATATTCCCATGCACATGTAATATACATATATATGAATGAATACACATTTGTATATACATAGCTATGTGTACCTCTGTGAGAATATACATTATATACATATATTGCAATATAATTTATATATATAGTATTAACAAGTCTGCATTTGATTATTTAACTTGGAATTATTCCGAGTTTGGATTTTTTACTTTTTTAACTTATAAACCACTGGGGAAATAAAAGCATTTCTGAAAGGGGAAAGAGGTGGGTCAAAGAGCTTTGCACATCTCAATCAGTGTGGGGAAGTTGGTGAGACTCAGATGAGTGAAGTAACTTGCAAGGAAGACTAGCCCTGTCCCTAGGTTTGCTGAAATATAAGATGAAAACTGTTTCACTTAGGCCATGTTTTGTGCTGGACTAGCAGCAAACAAAGTTTAGTTACTGAGTGTAAACTGAAGGTCAGGATCTCCCATCTGAGAGGTGACTTCACAAGATATATTGGCTTGATCACTGAGTGAACAGCTAAGTCCATGACAAACTTGTTCCATAGAAACAGAAATACTGCCCCATGTCAGACCACAAAGTGAAAATTTCTTCCAATGGCTTTGCTTAATTCATGAGGAGTGGAAGGGTTACTTTCCTTCAAAAATAAGCCTTCCCAGCTAGCATTGTGGAATATGTTCCCATATGAAATCTGCTTCTCCTTGGAATCCTGCTAAGCCCATGGCCTCAGTAACATTTTGTTACAACAGTGTTTACAAGGTAATAAAGAAAAGGTATTTTGTTTATTAAGTGTTAGATCTGGTGCCTTTCATTAAATGCCCCTTGATCTTTTATGTCAGATGACTTTATTGTAAAGACTGAATGAGAGCTCCCAATTTATTTCCTCAATATGATTCGTTACATAACTCACCTTTTCACCTTTTTCTGGTCACCTTTCTAATAAGTTCCAATATTTTCCAATACTTCCTTCTACTGAAAGCTTCTGAGCCTCTTAGGTTGTTTGATGTTCATTTCAGAACTCTGTTTTACTATCCATTTCTGCATGCAAAAACATTGGCATCACTGCAGTCAGTTGTCTAGTTGAAAGCAGACCACTGACAGCTTTCTATTGTTCTGTGAGCTTTCTCTCTCTGGCATCCAATAAATTTCATCAATTTTTTTGTCCATCATTTTAAACTGATGGATATGTAATCACAGATTTATGGACCATTCCAGAATGGCTGTGCACTTGAACCTCTAAGTAGGTCCTTTCATTATGTTCTCCATTAGAACAGGTAAGCCAGTCTTCAAAGGGCTTTTAGCAAACTCCATCTGTTTAAACTGAAATCGTAGTGGGACTAAATTCAGGCACAGTCAGAAGAGGCCACAGTGAAGATGAGGCAGCAATATGATTTCTTTCAGGGGATCAAGAGTCATATCATCACATCACACTGCACAGTGGCTTTTCTAGAGGAGGAAAAAGGAAGAGAGGGGACAACCTTTAATTACTGCCCTGTGTGGAGAAGTGGAGAAGTGCTGAGACACATACTGACAAAATCGCTATCAGTTTTCACTAAAAAACCTATTTTCCCCTTCCCATTTTCCTGAAGGAAGAGTCCTCATGGAGATTATCTTCTGAGAAATCATTCAAACCAGAGTCAGAACACTGGAGTACAAGGGTCAGGGACTTGAATTTTACTGTTACTTCGACCAGCAGTACCAGATCATGCTCAGGCATTGCTCCTCAGCACAGGGGCAAGAACACTGAGGACTGCCTGGGAGACAACAGTGTCAGCTGAGATTTTGGGAGCACAGGGCTTGCTGGGATCTGTTCCTTCTAAGACAGTCCTACCCTCTGAAGCTTTCAGAGCACAGTGCTGTTTTCTCCAAAATCCTTCTTCACAACACTTAGCATTATTGTAAGGGATTTTCTGAAAACTCTGTGAGCATTAAGTTGCAAGACCAGAGTGGTGTAAAAGCTCTAAGCTGTATCTGCTGCTGCTTTAGGACTATATGCTACATTAAGGCTTTCCTACAGAGCACAAAGATCTTTCCTCTTTACCATCTGAATAATGAAAAACAGAAAGATATCTGCTTTTAAGATAAACCACCCATGGTTTCTTATGTTTGGTGAGCTGAAAAATAGAAACTATGGCCTAAACCACCAGCTATGGATTATCTCACTGAAAAATCATAGAATAGCAACAAGCTATTAATTATCTTTCCTTACTATAAACTACTGAAATCGCTCTGTAAATGTTTTTCTTTTATAATGATAAACATTTCTGTCACATAGTTTGTATAATTAATCACTTTTCAATTTAAGGGACCATCTCATTTTCACCGGGAAACAGTTTATAAAAACACTCAAGAGTGAAAGATTGTTAATAAATTTTTCAAAGTACACACCACATTTTTTGGTTAAACAGTCACTCAGTATTTGTGGTATGTTTGCACTGACATTCAGACTATGTCAAATTATGCAGCTAAACTGTTTCCACAGAGGAACTGGCATTAAAAAATCATGGACGTGGGAGCTGTTCAGTGTTTCTCAATTTAGCCTCTGTAAACAAAATTTAAACTTTTAAAGAAAAGTTGTTCATGGCAGCTTAATGGGATGAAAACTGGGAAAGAGACAATTAAGATTCTCTGGTTATGTTCATTCCCCAAACTAATAATACTATTATTAAACAATATGAGAAACCACGTATTCTCTCTTCAAACTTCTTGTGTTCACATCACAGAAGGAAACATTATATGGAAAATTATTTTATCATATCCATTCAGCTTCCTTAGCAGCCCTGCAACTGCTCTCCCATGAGTGTCTTCTAAGATTGTTGAGAAACAGCACCCCCAATGTCTTTTCAGCTATTCAACCTGCAGTAAAGCAATCCTTTCCTTCAATGTAATATTAGGATATTCTTTTAAGGTCTGTGACTGAACAGGGCTCCTTCCATCTCAAAAGCATCTTTCATATGGCCAACAATATGAAACTAAACTATATCAACAATCCTGCAACATCGAAGGACTGAACTGAAGCAAGAAATTAATTTGAAAATGCAATTCTACATTTGCATTTCCAAGATTCCTATGCTATGTTTTCAAACCTACCCAGGACATCACTTTTGTAAAGACAGGTTGTGTTTGTGTTTTAATGAAGCTTTAATTGGCATTCTTTGTGCACTGACATTCTATTGCAAGCAACCTGAACTTTTGAACTCAATCCTTCAAAATATTTCACATATTTCTTACCAAAGATGATATTTTTCTGGACGGAATTTTTAAAAATGTAAAATTAGGATGTAATTTTTTCCTTCAAAAAGAAGTGTTTATAAGTAAACAAAGTTAAGCAAAGTTGGCTCTCAGCTGTTCAACGACCTCTACTCTATAGGTTTTCTGTTACTCTTATTTTCCCATAATGGTTTCAAATTTCCTACATGTTACATTCATAGAATTTCCAGAAATTTATCTATCATGGGAAGTTGACACTACTTGTGCAGATAGAAACAAGCCATGAAGCAATGAAACTGTATTTCCATGTTACAACAGCTGGGAAGGACACAGATTAATATCAAATTGAGACAAAAGCTTTTGCTTGCAGAATATCAGTTTATAATAATTCAATATTTTATGCTAAAGTAAAAGTTATGTGTCATGGCACTCAAATTCCCATTTTGCTACCATTCTAATTCCCAAATTATTCTGTTTATTTTCAAACAAGTATTTTGATACTTGGTTACCCATCTCGGTACGAAAGAAAAATATTTCTAAATATTTGTAGACATTTGAATAGAAATGCATGTACCTACTTGACATACAACACAATATTGATCACAGATCAGAATGGAATTCTTTCTACTGTATTTGCACAATATACCCAGTGTCTTTTTCTGAATTGCATCTCACTCCTGGCCTCATATTGGCTCAGTTCCAGGTAATACAAACACAAAGACCATTTTTCTGGAGATATGCCCAGAACAATTTAACACTGCACATGTAAAAATTTAAGTAGCACCTGTGCCACTACAAACCTCATCAGCAGAATTAGACACACACCTTAAATCCACAGCCAAAATGTGATAGATTGAATCACACTTAAGCTAGTGGATGCTGTGAAAATGTATAACCTCATATTTTATTTTCTCCTGTGACACTGAGAACAAGAAAAATGCACATAGAGGCAAGAGAGTTGTTTCCAATATGTGTGACAGTGTAATGCATAATTTTAACTGTAGCAAAAACTATAACTCCTTCATTCCTTAATAACTGCTGTTTTGCTGTGCACAGTCTTGTATAATTGTTAGCACACCTTAGAGAGAATGCCAGGAACAAAAGAAAAAGGAGGGAAAACAAAATGGAGAAAAAAAAAAACTCACCCAAAAAACCTATAATAAATAATAGCTATTCTTGTGTCATGATTCATGTGAGATTTAGCCACAATCTGATGTTACTAATTTCCAGACAGACAGTCAAGACATGTTTAGACAGCAATGTGTTCAAGAACGTGCTAGTGGAATTGTTTAAAAATTTGAATCAATCCTCTTTTTTTGTTGTGTGATGTTTACTCCTGAGATTTTTGCATGGGATTCAAAACTTTACACTTACTTGATTTATAACTAGCTCACAAATGCTCCAGCACTTTTCAAAGCAATAGTGAAGAAACACTTAAGAGTGGTGATCTATTCATTGTGAGTATACATGGGTAAGGCCTCATAATGGTGAGGTTATGCTTGTTCTCAGCTCACAATGGTGAGAGTTCAAGGATTGCCAGGTGAAGGATTCTTAATCATTTCCCCCATGTTGTCCCCATATAAATGAGGTTACTGAAAAGCTACAGAATGAGAGGCCATGCTGGAAACTGTCAGTTCTAGCTTCTCAAAGCTTTCATTACCCATGTCATGTGTAATGACATAACAAAAAATTCTTTGATCTTGTGAGAAGACAAAACAACTAAATTGAATGTGAATTGTAGTATGAGAGACCTCACACGGCTCTTTAAAAAGGCAAAGGGTTCCTGAGATCACACATTTTATCCATTGTCAAGAATGGCCCACCTCTATCTTGGAAGCCACTTTTCTGGCATAAATGGTGAAATATCACCTCAGACAAACCGAGCAGGTTTTCAAAGGGATGTGCAGGAGGTTCACTAACAATTGCCTCTATTAGTCAGTGGGTAGTTAATAAACACACTGCTTTGAAAATTTACCTCTGCAAGTCCAGTCTTCTTTCAGCTGTACAATGGCAGCAGCCAGTTTTCTAAAGAAGCTCCACCCAGTCAGCCTTTCCAGCTGGGAGGGCAGGAGGACATCTGTCCCCAGAGCCAGTGTCAATCATATTCTAACAATCAGTGCTTCTCCTCAGCTGAATTTATTATTTGCACTAAGTGATCTGTTTCTCTCAGCTAGTCTTCTAAACTCCCTCTTCTGAGGCTTCTGGTTATGAGATATAAAATCTATGTCTTGCATGGTTTTTTTTTCCTAAAAGGTTTTTTTTTTTTGTTGTTGTGAAGATATTGCATTTTATATATATATATATCTTTAAAGAATCTTCTAGATTCTTTACTGATGTATCTTCAGCGCTTTTACCCCCTAATATCTCTGCCTGATTTGTCCCTCACTCTAATGCTATTTCACTCTACTTGCATTTTCTCTCCTTTTGCAGTAAAAGTCTTGTTCAAGAGAAGGGTCTGATGTGTATTGCACACTCTCCCAAGCAGAGAACTTTGCATCCTGCAATTTGTGAAATAGGACATATACCAAACAGCAAAATAAGAAATTATTACATATTACATGCTAAGTAATTGTGATAAAGTGAAATATGCCTCAAATAGACATATGCTTCAAAGCTTTCAGAGGAAGCTAGAAACAAAACCAGTTGTCATGTGCTTGTCTGTATTAATAAGTTGTTATTTAATTTAGCCATCCAAAATATTTATTGAGGGTATTTTACTCTGTGATGTTTATAATATTTTGCAGTCAAAAACATATCTCACTTTCATATTTCAGATACAATTTGCCATATTATGTCTCTCTCCATTCTAACATGAAATCATCAGGAACACTTAAAAACAGAAGGTATGAATTCTTCAGGGGCCCTTCAAACAGAAATAGGACTTTTTCCTGTGCAAAGAGGCTAACTGGGAATTTGACATGTAAATTAGCCAAGAGGCTGATGTCAGCTTCCATATTAACTTCTTTGCAAAGGTAAGACACTAATTTCCATTTTAGATGGTCCCAAACTTATGCCCATATGTTGAATTTTAAAAGACCCACAGCTGGTTTTGCTTGGCTCTGTCTCACAAGAACTTCTGATGAGCAAGATATTGAGTGTAAGAAGGAAAAATTGCATGGAACATATGTCATCATAAATAGCAGCAGCTCATCATGTGGCACTCATGTTTGTGTTTACTGATGTTTGAAGAGTGGTTTGTGAATGTATTCACACCAGCCTTGTTTCATTTCACTTATTATTACACTGTAGTAATGTGGAGTTTTAATCTTTAAACTGTTTTCATAACAATATTCCCTCTCATGTCTGTGTGCAGATATGTCTAAGTCTCCAGCCATCCATGTAGGAAAAGGCTGACAATGAATATCTGAATAATCTGCATAGCTGGACAAGTAGCAGTATGAGAATCTTTACTGGATGTTAGTGATTCAGAGGCAAATGGTGATTTAGATTCCTGGTGGAAATAGATAAGTACACTCATATTTTATTTTAAGTTTTCCACAAGCACATTTATCTGACTATGCTTCCTCTCTTCTGTACCTCTGTGTAGGAATTGCCACAAAATGCTGGATGGCAAACACAGCAGCTAAACCAAAATGTGTTGTATTCCCTTGACCTTAATGAAATATCCATTGAAAAAATAGCAAAATCAAACACTTGCATGGGTATGATGGGCAGCAATTTCTTACTGATATTTTGTTCCATATACTTTCCTTAATTTTTGGCAATTCTCCCCAGCTATGACATCTCTTACCATGTTAAATATTTCCTCTCCATTTTTAATGTTTAGACAGGATTTTGTGATGCTGCTGTGTCTTTCACTGCTGGTCATTTAGCCCAGCAGTAGATATTTCAGTCTATGCATTATTCCAACTCTGTGTGAGCATTTTCCTTTTATTCTGATTTTCCAATACAACCAGGATTGCTATTGAAACAGATAAAAATCAACAAAAGATGTCAAATAAATGTATATCTTAGTATTCTTGTTTTAAAGGAATCTATTTAAATGCTGCTATTTTAATTTCAAAAGTGCCAGGTTACTTTATCAGCTGGTGAGTGAGCGAATTCAAGCTCAGGATATGCTCAGGAAATCACATACATCCTCAGCAGCCCTAGATAAGGGCATGTTTATGTTAACACTGCTCTGTTTTTAGTATTTGAAAAATATGGTCACAGATATTTCAAGATGGTTTGAAAACAGTCTCTTCTAGAAAAGATTTAGAGTAAAATGAGGCCATGCTGAAAATCAAGGGAGTTGTAATTATTATTTGGATGATCTGGAAAGCAGCTTTTCACCCCTGAGCTTTTTTTTCTCTGAACAAGGCTGGATGATTATGTCAAATTAATGCTGTGGATGTGTGCAGGTGAAGTGTTGTCAATAAAAGCCTTAGTACTTAGCAGGTATGTATCAGATACTTGTTTGACTGGTTTTAAGGCATAAATTAAAACAGGACTGAAATAGGTAACTATTTAGTTAAAAAAGGCCAAATTCAGAGATATTCCATAAAACTATCTTAAGAGGTGGATTTAGGAGTGCTGTGTGTAAAGCAGTAACCTAACAGAAAAAATAGTGGCAAGAGACTACCCTTGCTAATGCTACCCTTTATCTTTAGCTGTGCACTTCAAGAATCCTTGCAAACACGACTTTTAACAACAACATAAAATCTCGGTATCATCCATGCAAAACAATCACTATAGGTACTATCAATTTGAGTAAATACATGGATTTAACACATGGATTTTTTTGTTTGTACAAGCAGCTGCAAAACTGTGGATTGTGTGAAAGAGGCCAGCACAATGCTGTTCTGTTCTGCCTTTCCTCCTGCACTAAACTTCTCCCACCCTCTGAAGCAGTACCTATCCACCTCCACACACACATACTGAATTCCTGAGACGCTCACATCTGCTTTTGTTTTGAATGAAAGTGTGCTCAGAATTACTTTTATAGTTTTTCAAGTGGGATCTCACTGAGTTTTAACAGTTTCCTGTTTATTTTCTCATCTCTCTCATAGTGGATTACTCATTTAAATCATCATGCTTAGCAACATAAGCCTTAAAACAAGAGGATTTTTTATACTACTTTTACCTGGATGTATTGCAGAAATCATATACTGATCACAGAATTCACAAATTCACAGAATTCACAGAATCACAAGGTTGGAAGTGACCTTCAATATCATTGAGTCCAACCCAGGCTTAACACTTCAACAAAGCCATGGCACCCAGTGCCACATCCAGTCTTTTTTGTAAACACATCCAGGAATGGTGACTCCACCACCTCCCTGTGCAGACCATTCCAGAACTTTATCACTCTTTCCATGAAAAACTTTTTCCTAATGTCCAGCCTATATTCTAATATCCCTTGACACAGCTTGAGACTTCATATTAAGGCTTTTTTTTTCAAGACAGCCACAAGATTAGACTTTCAGAAACTCACTCATATGTGAGAGTGCCAATACCATTCTGATGCAAATGAACCTGTCATCAGTCATCCCATGCAATTGTGAATGAATATTGATCTTCTTTTTTGCATCAGTCCTTCACACTGATATCACAGTCTAGGACAGGAGTGTCAGCATTATCCAGCTATGTAAGTTCATCCTTAAATACATCAGCCATTTTCCCTATTTCTGAAGTGGTTGACTTCAGGGGAGGAGGGACTTTCAGTTGTGCTGAGAGTACAGACTGCACCCTTGGGAATATGGATACAACCCAGAAGGCCTGGTGTTCTCATGTTAATAATACACTGGATCCTCTCCCAGCTGACTTATTTTAATAATGGAATTTGAGCTTAGGGAATAGACCTAATTTGTAGAGTTTTATATTCAAACAGGAACAAATTCACATAATTGTATTTCTTGTGCAACTGTCCACATCCCCAGAAAGGAGCTGAATTCTCCAGATTTCACTACTTAAGGGTAGAAGCAAGCTACAAAGAGAGACTTCAGGGGTACTATAGAACTCCTTTGGAACTGAGCAGTTCAGGTTTGCATTCCACCTCTCAGTCACAAGGTTACAGAAATGGGACACAGATTTGGCCTCTGAGTAAGGAAACTGTATATGAGCACAGACTCCTGCGCAGAGAATATTCCTGGTCACAGATCTTAGTTTAAGGATTTATGGGTGGATATATTATGTCTCAGCATCTGTTCTGCATCACAACTTCTGACATGGAGAAAGAATCGCCCACAGTGATTTCAGCAAAGAAAACACAGCATTCATAGACCGCACAGCAGACAAAATTTTGGCCCTGAAAACAAAGTATTTGGTTCATTGGTTGGTTGGATTTTCTGTGTATAGTCAGGCTTCCTGCTTTAAAATTCTGCACATGTATTAGACCTCAATAGTTAAAATTGGGTCACTGCATGGTTTTATCATCTGTACATACTCTGTCAAAATAAAACAATTTGCATTTTAAATGGGGAAAAAAAAAGAAGTTCAATATAATTTTGTCTTTTCTCTACACAACTTTGGCATTCTTTGTCAGAAGCCTGGTAAGCCGTCTTTCCCATGTAAGCAGGGTATGATGTCTAAAAATCATATAAACTTATTTCAGACTGAAGAATTTTCTTTTGAAGTTTCATAGAAAGGTGTCACTCAAAAACGGGCTTTGCTCCTTACTTTACATGACATTCTCCTCATTCTTTCAAAACAAATGCAATCACTTTAATTGATTGAAAAGACTTCAAAGGTTTTGAATGAAATGTCCAATCTTTGATTTCTCAGCTACAGCATATAAACACTCACAAGTTTGTACCAGTGACATACTTGGTTTTATATCTGTCTTTTAAAATTAAAAGATATTTTTCTGGTGTTATTATTGGTTCGATACTGTCATTCTCTCTGGCTTCTTTCATGACCTTTATCACTGTTGTATTTGAGAACCTAATTAATAAGATAAATTCAGGCAATCTGATAAGTCAAACAGTCTGTGGAAAAGGTAATGGAAAGGAGGTGTCTTTACTTAATTTCACTCTGCTGAGGAAATAAAAATAAAATAAATAATTAAATACTAAATTAGAGAAATTATAAGAATCTCTTTTATGGAAACAGAGAGAAACAACTTGAATAAGATATTATCTCTAGAAAGAGACTATAAGAAAATTATAATGAAACAAGAACCAAAATTTAAACTTCTTTAAGACACACTAAAACTATGAGAAGGAACATAAATAACACTTCACCAAAGGACATGCTGGCACACAAAAGTCTAACCAGCACCTCCTTCATGAAGTGCAATCTAACCCACTACAAACTGGGATATTTTAGTCAGAATTCTCTCAGAACACTACAAATTCTTCAAGTGTTGCTGTGATGGGTCCATTTGGCCCTTGCTTGAAGGCATAATCTGGAAGTGACATATATTGTTTGTTGTAATTTGGGAGGAATAGCTATCAAGCAGCATTCACAGGAATACAGACTAATTCACCATCAAATGATCGGACCACATATTGCATGTTTTAAGGCAATGACAGCAGAGATGCTGTATACAAGAATAAAATTATTTTCTCAGAGGAAAAAATACAACATAAGAAAATAGCTGACTGTCAGACAGTAGCTTTGAAATTGCACACTTGAAGGGTGCTAAAGATATTAATGAATCAACAGAAGGGTTTCAGTTTAATGGAAGCAAACACCATTTCAGGGGTAATTATTAAGATATCTATTTCTGCTGAAGCACTACCCCTCATTTACTTCATCCTCTTCCAAATTTTACAAAATTGGCCATGAAATTATGGAAAAATATCTCAAGAATGGCCGAGCGCTGTCAGCCTCCTCCTGCAGACAGAATGAGAAAGAGTATTAAGAAGCAGCACTGTGAGAAAAGCCATATAATTATTCCACTGTAGAGTTTAGCACAGGCTACTTCTGAGTGGAAATGGGTTATGTGCCCAGGTTAAATTGTTCAAATACATTTAGCAATAAATAGACATTATTGCACCATCTAGCAATATGTGTCCAATTCCTGTTTACATGATAATTAAATTCCTTTCTGATAGCTTTTACCTTGAGAAAATGTTCTGTATGTAGCAGTAAAAATGCTGAAAAGATAGAATATTTCAGATCTTATACAGTTACCTGAAAACACTTTTTTTTGCAGAGACCTAGGTGCCACACACTCACTGCCTCTGTCTCTGCAGGCTGATTTCTTCACACATGGGGTATTTGAATGTTAGCATAAAGTGTCTGTTATATGATCTCTCTTTAATACGGAAAATTTAAAAATAAGGCACTTTTGGTCCTTTTAGTCTAAGTTTAAGCAGTTTGAAATTCTGCATGTGCTTGGTGTGGTCTGCTGCTACTGAACTCATTTAAAGTGCTCATGAGGAAGTTGTAGTATATGTGGGTAATAACCCTCACAGGAAGAAAATAGCATAGGAATGGAGAGGGATGTGCTGCACTGAGCTGCTAGCACTTCTGATCTCACCAATGCTATTTTATTAGAAGCAAATAAAGATCCACAAGTCTGCCTGCCTTTTGGGGTATGTCATTAAGTAAAGGTTTTCAGTATCACAATTTGAATGGGAGCAGTAACAGCTGAAAGACTTTAAAGATATACACTTTCAGTCTGCTGTGCAGTGTCTTTTCCAGCCCCTTGGAAAACTGTAATTTGGAACTAACCATTGGAATTGTTCAATGTAAATATTTAAGTTGATTATTCTTATCTTACTTGTGCATTAGTTGAAAAGCCCAAGAGTCTGCCAAGCAAACAATCCTGAGGAGCTCTTACAGAAGAACAAGACATTCCAGTTACAGCAGTAAAACATAAACAGGGTTTCTCCTAACAATTAACAAAAGAATAGAGAATGTGAGCATTCCACTAGTTACAAAACAGTGCAAGGGGAAGTCCTTGTCTGTTGAAAAGCAATTTTTTTTCTGAAAAACTATTGATTACATTTAAATGCTTGTTAAAAAAATAGTCAAAAGTCTAATTTTCCTTTACTAGTCATAGATATGCTTTTTACTCCCCCAAAATTATTTTGTCTTGGGAAAGTGGTACATTTTTAATAAGATTTGTATTTTTGTATTGTAACATTTAGACAAAAACAAACAAAAAAAGGGGGGGGTGGTTTTGGTTTTGTTGGGTTTTATTGTTGTTTTGTTGTATTTATTGATTGTATTTTTGGTTTTTGTTGTTTTGTTGTTTTTATTGATTGTATACAATGTGAGGCTGCTCTGTGGATCCCTTATTCATGCAGAGGGAGTGCTTATCAAAGTGCATAGTTTCACTTGTGGCAGTGCCTTGAAGGATAATTTTCCCATGTCACTGTGGGCACCATTAGACACGATGCTGTCTCAGACTGGTTGTGTCACTCTCAGCATTCACGTGACAGGAATGCATTGAAGTTCCACAGGAGAACCTTCCCTGCCATGTGGGGTGGTCTGCACAGAAGCCCACCCTGGAAACATGGCTATGGAGCAAGTCCATCTACATCTAGTGGCACCATGACTCCACATAAAACTGCAGAGACATTTGCAGTTTGCCTAAACCCACTGCACCACATAAAGTGTGGGATTTGATTAATCCAGTGTTCCTCCTCTGCCCACCTACAAACACTGTAGAGTTCCCAAACCCAGCTTTGTCTCAGTGTGATAGATAATAATAGTGCTGTGCTTCTTTCAAAAGTCCTTTCTAACAGCCTCCATATGCCCACTGCCAGCACAGTCCATACACTTCACCAAAAACAGTTAGTTGGCTCAGAATCTGGTACTCTAGAGAGTATTTTCTTAATTTATTTTATTGTTTTAATTGTGGTTACTGAGGAATATCTTCTTCAGCATAAAAAAAATAGCTTAAATTGAACCAAACTATTTCAAAAAATAGTAACAGGGAAATAACTCCTGAGACTATTCTTTTATCAAAGGTGAAATTAAAGTTGAGTGGCACATTCAGATATTCCTGCATGTCAAGATTTCCACTTAGTTTAACAATTGAACATTCTGAATCAGTTAATTATTTTTGCTGAGATACATATTTGAAATGTGAAAAATTTTGTAAAAATAAGTAGAGATAAATCAAATGGAGACTAGAACAATTGTTATTGACCTACTGAGAAGAAAACTGAACCAAAAAATCTGAATTAAATGTTTCTACAGAAATTTCAAAAATCAAAAATGATGATGCATGTTTAGGAGATAGAATATATATTGATGAAAACTCTTCTAAATTATAAAAACAAATCTTCCAGAGAGAAAGCACATTATGTGGTTTTTACATACATACATACATATATATATATATGTGTGTGTGTGTGTGTGTCCACATGTATGTGTACCTTTGTGTGTATATATACATTGTTGGGTGTGTACACACATATATGTTGTGTAAATGTATGAAATGTGTGTATTACTTTGCAGTGTCAAATAATAGCAGCAGTATCCCTGCAGCTGAGCACACAAAGACACACTTGTCCCTGAGGTCTATTCACATCTCGTACGTACTCCCAGAAACGAACGTAATGTCTGCAGCACAAGACAGATCATTTCCCTTCTTCCTTCCCTCTGAATGTGCCATCTGACCTAAGGGCTCCTCAAAACAACCCAACACATGTTGCTGGAGTTTTCTGGTTATAGAGTTGGAGCATTTCTCCCTCTCTTTTCATCTCAAAGTCCAGCAATAATCTGTTCCTTTCCCATGTATCCAAAATCCCTCCATGATAGTTTCCATTCCATTCTCCACTGGTATTACAGATTCATTGACTATTTTTCTTTTTTTCACTATGAAAAAATAATCTTCCGGCAGAAGCACGGTGCCTTTGAGTACTCTCCACACTCTAATTTTGTCCTTAATATAATTTTCTTCTTTCTCTTCCAGCTGTAGCCATGTCCTAATTTTAGGTTATTGAACTCAGTCCATCAAATCTACTTCTACAAAGAAACATTCCTCTCCCACATAATTATCTTTCCATCATCTCTTTTAACTGTAGAGTGGTCCAGAGCTATGTTTTCATTTGGGCCCTGTGTATTTTGATTTCTGCATGCAGTTACTGAGGGATTTTTCCCTCACAAAAGGGTATGTATTTTATGATGATTACCTGATGATGGGATAAATGGTTTTTCCCACTAAGCTAGCACCAGAAATTAGACATTTAGCTTCTTGTGTTCCAGATGTACACAGATCCATGGAAATTAGAGGAAGTCCATTCAAGAACTGGAATGAAAGTTAAAGGAGGAATATTTGAGCCAAATGTGTGAGAAAAATGTCTCTCAAACTTCCTGCCAGAAAATGGGTGCCAGAGAATGAGAGTATGGCCCTGAAAGAGAAAGAATATTCATCTATTTCTAATTTTTATGTCCTAGTTTGTGGCTTTGGCATAAGACATTTGGTATTATCTCAGAGGTATCTCTTGCTGCATGACATTGAGATTCACTTCCTCAGTGCTTTCCCTTCAGCCTGAAAGGCTGGAATTTATCCTGATATCCAAAATATTACCTTTGCCATTTGAGGCACCTAAACAGACTAGGTGGATTTTTTTAATAAGTGTCCTACATGTTTAAACTGTCATTTAGACATTTGAGTACTAGGCTAATGCTGGACTAAACCTATTTAGCAAATTTCACACACCCAAAATTACATCATTTCCAACATGCCATGTAGGCAAGACCTTCCACCCACCTTACCACTCCCTGCTGAGCTGCCTGCACCTGCTGCCTTGTGTGCGCCCAAATCCATGCTCCAGGATAGTGGGCAATGAAACACACAGTCAGAGTTAATGATGGCCAAATGCACCCCAAGTCCTCTGGTAAGAGAGTGAGCAAATTTACAGGGAAAGGTAAAAATGTCTCAGTGAGTCTACATTAATGTCGTCAAACTATTTTTTGAAAACTAAGATATTGCAGGCAATTTATAGACTACTGTAAGATAAAATATCCAGATTCAAACAGCTAAGAAATCCCCTGCTTTCTAACCTTTCTCATGTAACCTATAAAATGTAAACCCAACCCTTTCAAAAGCAATTTTGGAAGTAGAATAGTATGTATGGGTAAAAGTAACATCAGGTTATCAGATATTAGTTTATATTCCAGTGTCACTTCCCAGCTGTGAAACTCTTTTAAAAGTTGTGAAAATTTTAGGCTAATTCAGTAACAGTAAATTAGATTGCCCTAAATGATATTTCCTGTGTTATTAATGTATGTGTGTGGGCCTAAAGATAATTTGCATAGTACAGTCTGTATTACAGCAAGATGGGGCAAGCACAATCTGTTTACTTTGGTTCAACAACTGCTCATTCTGTAGCCAAAGAATAAGGTGGGGCGGGTTTCTTCAGGTTCTCTCTGCTTAGCCTCTTTCTTTGAATCATTGTTGCATCTCACATTTGAGGTATGGAAAGTGGCATTATAAAACCTAAAGTAATTTATTTGAGGGCTCTCTGTTTCATTCGTGTAGCTTCTCCACAGGACTTCTTGGTTAAAGAATGCACCCCACTGTCAGAAAACCTCTAATTCCAGGTTTACATATTTGTGGTGAGAACCCTGCCAGATCAGGTCTGCGTGTAAGGGTGTCAGTGGTTCTGTAAATAAAACAAATGAAGGGCTATAGTCTCATCCAAAAGAAGATGGTATTTCTCACATCTGTGCAGGTAAAGACTTTTCCCTCACCTTCACCTACTCTGTGTGCTGCAAACAGTATATGGCTTGCACTATGCCCTGAACTGCACTCCAGTACATCTGAGAAAGTCTTAGCAAAGTTTTGTGCCAGGCAGAACACTAACAATTAATGAGTCGACAAAATGGGAGACTGCTCGCAAGTGTACTCCAGCCCTATTAATATTTTAGATATACCTCTGATGATAGGAGAGCGGGTGTCTGCAGGAGTGGGATGTTTTGTGTGCTCTTTTTCTCCATCATGGATTGAAACTAAGTAAACATGAGCAAGACTAGCAGTTCCAAGCAAACTTTGCAATTGTTTGTATGAACATCTTCAAAAGCAGAAGTTGACTTGGGGTATCACCATCTTTCCATGCCTTTCTTGAGGTTCTTCATTCTTTATTTGCACAGATGAGGTGAATATGCATTCCTGAAACACTTTTGGGTGTTTTAAGGTGGCACTCAAAGTTAGAAAGCATTCTGCATTAAAAGTGTTACAATTTTACTGCATACCAAATACACATTCCCTCAAGAACCTTATACATTTGTTTTAAATGGCCTGCTATTTTATTAAGTTAGTTGTGTTTGCCTGTGTGAAGTTTATGGCTTTCTAATGAAACCCTTATTTGGGTTTCTTTTCATTGGAGAAGTGTTCTATGGCCTACACCATGTGTAATGTGGTCACAGCTATTTTAAAAGGTAATTCTCAGTGGACCTCAGAACAGCTTAGCCTACCTAAAAGGTGTCATTACTTCATGACCCTAATGAATGACTGTTTAACCTTCTTTAGTGGTCACAAAAAGGAGAAAACAGAGTCCAACAGTGTTGCATGACAGGATGTCCTGAGATGAGAAATTCATGAGAATTTCTGTCTTTGGATCTATAAATTTATTTGTCATCTTACTGTGGAGCAGAGCCATGCAGCATGAAAAGCCACTGTTTTAAGTGTCTCTAATATTTTAGAGCTGAAAGCATAAAATGCTCACAATGCTGACATTTCTGCTTAGGCTTACATAATCAGAATCATTTCAGATGTACCCAGGACACAAATTTTTAATAATTTGTAAATTTTTTTTCACTGCTTGATGTGGCAAATACCAATCTGATGCTGAGGCATTCAGTAGCTTTATATTCTAGGACTGTTTTTGATTAAAGCAGCACTTTCAGGTTTATTTAGACAGCCCTTGCTCTTTTTTAAAAACAACTGATGTCCAGAAATCCTGGCACTGGTTCTGTTAAATGTCCAAACACCATTTCTCCCGTCTTTTATGCACTGGACTGGGTTGAGAAATTTTAGAGCAACTGAGAAAGGGGCACTTAGCAGCAAAGGTGAGCAGGTCTTTGTCATGCCATGTTTACTTCCAGACTGTATGGTCACAGACACAAGACTCCTATGAAATCTCTTGGAGTTTAGGAATAAGTTAGATTGCAACAGCAATTATCCTGGTTTGAAAATTATCATCTACACATTTAGTAAAAAGAAGGATCTAGACATACAACTGCATTTTTGGTTTCTTTGACATAGGTTTCAAAGAGCAGGGTAGGCACTTTGAATATCTCAGAGTTGAGATGATGAATTTAAGGTTATTTCAAGAGAACTAAAATTGGCTCCACCCATCAAAACTGTGCTTTAGGTCCACAGATGCTGAGGATGGGCATATTAGATTTCCTCTGGGCCACTAAAGCCAAAAGACAGCAGGCATTCAGATGTATTTCAAATCAAGCTTGAGGCTGCCAAGAAAATCTTGTCACCTGAGAGGATAAGGCCCCTTCAGGATATGAAGCTATGTTTTCTTAGGCTTCAGCAGTGGAATTTCAGTATAACCAGTGCCTGGGTGGCATTACAGAGACCTCTGTCCAGGTTGTGCTGCATATCCACTTTCTGAGACCCAAGTCCATTTATGCTATCTGACATTGTAAATCTAAAAGTTAAGGCACCTAGGGCTATTATTATTATATGTCAAAACTCATTAAAAATGAAGACAACTGTATTCTGGCTCAGCTAAAACAAGCCAGTGTCCAGATACTGTCTCTGTTAATTCATGAATTGTCTGTTGAACTTGAGATGCTCTCCCTTGGAAGCAGTTTTCTGTCTCTTGTGTAAGGAAATTTCCATTGGTACCTGAGTCAAAAAAATTTGGTCAGAAAGATATAAAATATCTAAAAGAAAATTGTTACCAATTAAAAATGTGTTTCTTTTTTCTGTACAGGAGAAAGAATAAGCAGATTGCATAATAAGATGAGAACAAGGGGAATTTTACAGATCAAAATATCTAATTTTCTGTATTAAATGGAGCAAATTACTTCAGGAGGTAATAAACAAAAAATTAAAAAGATGAGAGAGAACAGTTACTTGGCTTTTCCTTATCAGCATGCACGGTAGTGGAGAAATGCTTACATTACCCATTGTTCTGGTCTGGTTTCCTTTTTGACTGTCCTGGAAAACTCTTACTAAAACATTGACAATTGATGGAAGTTCAAAGTACAAGCAACTTGATTTTTGTTTGAGAAATAAAAATCAGAAACCATCTAAAAACTTTATTAATTTAACTTCCTCCTTGAATTTTAGGTCATATTGTGCATGTCTTTGCAAAGCAAACACTGAAGAAGGCAGCAGTCAGACACTCCCTGTAAAAGTCCTAAAAATTCTTACTTTCAGATACAAATGTGCTCATTTACTGTATAATTCAGGGGTTTGCAGACACAAGCACATGTGTCACATCACCACACATCACCACCTCCAGGAATGTGTTTTATAAATCCAATGAGGGCTCTGTTCAAAATCCAATTGAAAAAATATAAAAGAGTGAGAGTCATATTGGTAAGGCAGACAATGGTGCTACTTCTGATCCCAGTTGAGCTAGAACTGTTCATTAATTTTATCTGTACAGACAAGCAGGGTATCTGAAAGCCTTGACCAGGGATTAGTTTAGAAGTCTTGCAGCCATATCAAAGCTATGTTGAGTGAGTTGATCACATTTCTGAAGTTCTGTCTCAATTACATACCTAGTTGAGTTTTAAAAAGCTGCCTAGATTATCAAAATGAAAAAGAGTTAAAAATTGACACCATGTTATAAATTCTTTATCTTTAAATCATTATATGAAAAAGTTCTTTAATATCTTAGAGAAAAAAAAAACAGTTTCAAAACTGTCACATATCTCAGGAAAAAGAAATATGTGCAGTCATTTTCCAGTTTGCTTAAAAATAAGGAATTAAATGCTGTTATTTTTTACATTATTTACATGAAGAACTCAGGAACACTTGTTATCATTTTATAGGAGAGGAATTGTGTTCAAATGTTAAAAGCAAACCAAAAAATGGTTTAAATTGTATCCTTGAGTTTACCTGAGAACTGGATGAATAAAATAAGTAAAGCAACCTAAATTTCATGGTCTGACTAATAGTTACTCATACTTACAAATTCCTCTTCAGCTACAATTTCCTCCTGCACTCTGACTGGCAATGCTGATGCTATCTTTAAGTGTAATACTTCTCCTTTTACCTTTGTACCATCATGCTGAGCAAGGGCAAAAGGTGAGCAGCCTGAGGAATTAAAAGTGGAAATGAAGCACACTTTTCCAACAGAAAAATTGCTTAATTAACTTATTTGGAGGAGTCATGAGATCACAAACTTTGGTTGAATTCCTATCAGAATGCACATTTTAGTTTAGTAGAAATGTAGAGGGAATTTGAAATCATGCTGTGTGTGAGAATAACTGGTTCATTCTTAAAGTTGTGTATCTAAAAGTCTATATGTGAGAGAGTTTCTGAGACACTACCATTACACAGACTGCAAACATTTCTATCATTTCAGAATATGCATGAAGGTTGCCCAGTGGAGGACATCTCCAGTACACCAATGCAGGACATCCATCTCAACATTAATGACAGTTTTTACCACGGTGCCCCAGCAGCAGGAATGAAGTTGATGATGCAGCGCCTCATTGGCAAAACAAAAAGCAAGTCAGTGCAACAGAGTCTGCTACTGATGGCAAGAAGAAATAAGGAATATTGTATATTCTGAAATGATAACATATTCATACTGATTGTACTGGTTTTGTCTCAAATAATGCTCTGGTAATCTTGGGGGGGAGGGTTCTAAAAGAACACTCATAACTTAAAAAAAAATCACTTTTCCCTATGTATTTTTCTTATGTCTAAGACCATATGGAGATATTCTGAATATCTCCTCTGTGATTTATGCTTTCATACTGTTTCTCACTAGGACTGAAAGATAAAAGATACTTTCATCCAGGGACTGCATTAGAGCTCAGCAAGTGCTAATGCTGGCCCATGGTGGTATCAGCTTTTATCATCCCTATGTCTACCAATATTAGGAATGAAATCTTGGATCCACTCTCTGTAGTTAATCCTTCTTTGGCATCCTATTCATAGGAAAGAAGAATTGGATTACACAGAACTAATTTAAAGTCATATCTCCCCTACATATATATAATCTTTAGTTAAAATTCTACGCTTTCTTACAAATGGATATATTTACAAAACTCAAGGTCCTATAATGGGTTGTGCTCTTCTGTAATTGCCAATATTTTTTACTCAATGTCTTGGCTATGGCTGTACACTGTTTCTGCCCAGTGCTGACAAATTTAGATTCTGTGCCATTGGAATGATGGAAGATGCAGCTACTAGTGGGAATCACACAGCTGGTCATGGTGAATTGCATTTAAAATATCTTGCCCTATTTTGGTTGCTTGGGATATTTTTTTCTTGGAGCTCTCTTTCCTAATGAGGATTATTAGAAGATTATCTAAACCAGAATACCTTTGCAAAAACATACCAAATTTTGGATATTTCAGACCTACTCAGAGACAAGAACCACAAACCTATTCACTGGTTTCTTCTCCCATGGCCTGCCTTAAGCCCAGACACAAAGTCTGGGTGATGGTAGACATGCACAGCTTTAGTGCTGCCTTATTTTGATTATTTCTAAATACAAGGATGAGTCGTGGGCAGTCCTGATAGCCAAAACATTGAGAAGGTCAGGGCACAGCGGGCACAGGGCACTGATTGTGTACAGCATGCTCTCCTCAGTTACACTCTGCAGGTGTGTGTGTGTTTTTCTCCTTACTAGGGAACACTAAAATAGGATGAAGCAGGTACGTACAGCATCTGAGTGCAGCTAGGATCTCTGTGCAGGGAAAAGAACAAATTACCTTGTTTCACTGAGCTGCAGACTAGAGACTAAAATTTTTAGCTGTCAGGACAGCAAGACGCAAAAAATTCACTCAAACTTCCCTAGTGACTACATTTTTATGAAATAACAAGTGACATCAGTCTGTGCTAGAAGTTACTGGGAAATTTCAGATTCTAGCTACAAACCACAGTGCCCTGCAATATATGCTTCATTATATCTTCCAGTTCTCATAATATAAAGAGTTAAGGTCACAGTTTGAAAAAAGCAATTATTTTTTTTCTCCAGTCCTCAAAATATTTTCTCCACAAATTATCCTCTGCTGATCAGGTGTGGAAAATTTTTTTCTCAGCACAGAGTAATCTAGATTCTTTCTGATTATTAACTCTGTAAAGTAGATTATTACCTTGGTTGCTCCATCTTATCCAGCTGAGATGGAACTAAAATGTAAATGAAAAACAAAGTTTCTGCTGTAATCTTTGCCTTGGGCTTAACCTTGAATTCCTCGAGTTTTTACTTGTCTTGTTCGTTCCAGTACAAGCTCTGGAACAATTTTTGCTGCATTATTTGAGACAACTATTCAAAAGTGGTGAAAAATGAGAGAAATTTAACAAAAGGCAAAAATTAATTTCCCATTGTGCTTACCTATTCCTGTTCTTAAATAATTCAGGGGGTGATTAGGATGTTTATGCTCTCTGCTCTGGTACTGTCAGCACTGCTATTATGGGTGCTTGATTAATGGACTGAATTTCACACCCCAAATGTAGCCTGGCAAGAGTGGTATCCTAGCAAAAGATTTTATAATCAGACTCGTCATGGATGTTGAAAAGGATATGTAAGGCTTATTAAATTCCAGGTATCTGTTTAAGTGAATAACCCAAATGTTTATGCCCAAATAACTTACTAATAAAAGAATGTGTAAATTGTGTTGTGAAATGGGGATTAGTAAATGAGTAAGATAAATTATGTGTTAAGGGATTAAAATGTGAAGTTATTTGTTGTGTAATTATGCCTGTCAGTGTTCTATATTAACAATTACTAGTTCTATTGTTAATAAGATGGGAGGTTATGACTTTATGATCCCCTGGTGGGTAGAATAATAGCAGTATGTGGATGACAGGAAGGAAAAAAAAGGGAATAAAAATAAATTTAGTTAAATTCTTTATGAAAATATAGGCAACAAACTTGTCTAAGTTAGGCACAAAGGAAAGAAGGTGCTAGAAGCCCAGGAGTGTCAGCCTGGCAGTGGATAGAATTTATAGTGGGTGTTACAGGTGGGGTTATTATTCCATACCATGCATTATTTTTACAAAAGCACTTCCCATTTCTAGCTGCTTAGGAAGAGTTTTATCTTCCCTGGGCTAAGAATGAGTCCCACTGAATTTCTTATTACCTTTTAATTTCAGAACTTTTACATCTGGTCCTAAAGACATTCCAGGTTCAAAGAAGGAAATGGTGGAGAAGGGATTCCCCAAAAGAAAATCCTTCCACCAGTGCAGAAGTCAAGCACTGTCACTTCTTTCAGAAAAGTTGGTTTCTAAATTAAGAAATTCGTAGGAAAGGTGTAATAGAGGTGCAGGGAATACTTCTGTACTCAGAGTTTGAACAGCTTCTATGGAAGAAATGTGGCATGAAGCATCCAGGTATTTCCACAGCAAGAATACTGAAGACCCAAGAGATGGTGAGGGGACAGAGGTCTGTGGAGGAGAGGAGAAATGGATCTGCTCAGTCTTCAGAGAGGAAGGGTAAGGGGCTAAGAGGAGATCTTATTGCTGTCTGCAAAATACCTAATGCAAGGATGTAGGTAACATAGATCACACTCATCTTTCCAGTGCACAGTGATCTCAGAGGCAACAACAATAAAACTTGGAAAACAAAAAATTCCAATTAGATCTCAGGAAATAATCTCCCTAAGCCATTTGTTTAAAAAAAAACAACAATAAACTGTGGATGTCCTTACTTTATAAAGGGTACACAGGTATTTTAACATGATTTTCTCCTTAAATGTTGAAAATGCCATATTTATAATTTAAAAACCAACAAAATATCAAACTATTTGTAAAGGGACAGAATGAGTCTGGAAATACACAGAATTTCAACCAAGACCCTGAGATCTATCCTTACATAAGTTGAGATATGCATTGATTTATGAAAAGAATGTATAATTAGTGGAATATTTATGATTAAAAACATTGTAGTATCTGAGAAAACTGATGTGATTTAGAAAAATGGTGACAAGTAAAAAGGGAAAGACAATGGCATAAGGGAGAAAATGAAGGCCTCAGCTGATGATTATTTACATTTTTGAGTTTTCCTTGGACTTAACCCATTTCTACAAGAAATGATCCACACTTCTTGATATTTCAGTGAACCAGCAAGTAAGCATTTTAGCAGTTCTAAATTGTATAATAATCTTAAATTGTGGGTACATGTATTTCATCATCTGTGAAACTTTCTTCATGTGTTTTATTGCCAAAAGGAATTCAAGGGGAATTTGGATGGAAAAGATTTTCCACCGCAGAAATTTTGGTGACATTTTTTCCAAAGTAAAAAAGTATTGCCTGGTCATTTTCTTGAAAGGTAGATTTTTACCCACTAAAATAGAATTGGAAGCATATAGCAGCACTTTCTTACACCATGGGATGGATTATTTAAACTCCACGAGGGGAGAAGCCATGAGAGCTCTTTTCAACAGTTCTGTTGCCTGCATCCAGGCAATACCTGGCTCTGGTTCTTGAGTGGTTTGGGCTGTGAATCCACCTAACTCTTTCCATATACAGAATTTCAGTAGGATTTCAGGAAATAGAAGATCATAACACTGTTCCAGACCAAAATAGTTGTAGACTTCTGCCAACTTTCCTACATCATTGTCTTTTAGTGGTGGCTTACTTAAAGTTTTCTCTGTGTTCTTCAGTTACAACAAAAGCAAGAGTGTTTATTATTTTCTGTCTAAAATACCCTGGCATAAGTGTATAAATCCTGTGCCGTGAGCCAGGCTTCTAAGACACTACAGGTAAGGATGAGTTCTTGAAATGTGATTTTAAAGTGTGAATTTTTAAACTAATGGATTTCATGTTCTTTTCTATTTACTGGTTCTGTTTTACATGTCTCTGGATTTCATGCCTGCAAACTTATCTTTCAGTTACAAGGCTGGAAATTTTTATTTCACTGTCTTTCTCTTTCTTATTTTAATTTAAATAAAGGCAGAGATATTTTCCTTAGCTTTAGTGGTAAGGAAAATATATATTTGCAAAACCCAAAAGTTTTTATATATATTTTGTATATATATATATATATATATATATAAAAATAAATGAAGTGTGTCTATACACCTCTTGCATGATTCTGTACCCATTCTATATTTGTGGGGGTTTTCACATATATATTTTAAAACTAGGAAGATCAAGGATACTATTACTCTTCTAGAGAAAGTATTGCACAGCATTCTTCCTAGCTTGCATTGGGGACTGGCAGTTTTAGAGAACATAATGTATTTGTTGCACAACAGTGTGCTTTGTATAACTTGTCCTTCGTCCCAGAGAGAAAACTAGGTTAAACTTAATATGGTTTGTATGTAGATAGGTGTTTACAGAGAACTACATTTTGTAATCAGATCTTAGGCAACAGACCATGCATTTAATTTAGTTTGGAAGCAAAAATCCTGTCACTCTGGTAGAATAATTCTTTGAGAACATTTATTTTCACTATTTGAGGGAGGAGGGTCATATTCTTCTTTGACTTCCTGATTTTCAAGCCAGAGGCAATTCAAGTGGCTGGAGAAGTGGGAAAAAGACATTAATTTGTCAGTCATTCTGGACCTCTATTGCATATAATAGCAATTAGTGCTGCTCTTACATGACATTGCTTAAAAATACATCTCACACCACCTGTCTTACACAATGCAATACAAATATACAGATGAGAAAAATGAAGCTCAAAATTGAAGGAACCAAAGTTATCATTATATTGTTAATATATAAAGAGTTCTATATAATTGATGTTCTGCACTGTTCTGCTGTGGTAGATCAAATAATATTGCCATGTATCTTCCTTAATATCAGGATACTTAAAGTCACATCTCACTTACTACCAAGATTTCCAGATGCACTTTGAGTTAATAAAAATGCCTGCATAAAATTATAATTGAAAAATTAATATAATCTGATTCAATCACCCACTATAGGATCTGAAAATACATAAATTAAAAGTAATGAGATATAAGTATTTTACAGAGTGAGAAAGCAGACAACCAGGAAGTGCTGAAATTGTTGTTTGCTACAGTTGGAGTAAAATGCCTGAGTAACAACAACAGCCTGAGTAAAATGAAGAGAATATTAAGTCTTGCAAAGGAATATTCTTTGCACTAACAGACAGCACATCCTTTATCAACTGTCCCAGCACACAAAGAAAGTGCAAAGCAGCCTAGTTTTGACTTTAAAACTAAAACAAAAACAAAACATAATAAACAAAAAAACCAACAAAACACAAAAAAGCCAACTAAAAAAACAAAAACAAATGTCTGCTGTCTACTGGACAGTCAAGTGAGTGGCTGTTTGGTGCCTTAGCAGGCAGGGTTAGCCAAGCTCTGCAAATAACTCAAAGACAACCATAGAGGGGTAAAAATTACTGACAAGAATGTTGTGTATGCAGCTGAACACAACAGCACACAGAAGTACATTGGCAAATCAGAAGACATTTGGGCAAGGCCCTAACAATCTAAATTCACTGGGATAACTCAAAATTACTCAGATGATGACTAATGTCATCTTCAACATTTACAACTACTTGTGGGATAGTAGAAGAACCATTTACAGGTAAGGAGTAGATTTGTGAAACCTAAGTTCAGAAAAAGGTAGTTAGAACATAAGGAATCCTATGTTAAGGGAATGCTTACATCAGTAAATGATGTGTTTGATACCATTAACTAATAATGAGAGAAGACACAAAGCCTAGAGTACACGGAAGAATGACTCTGGGCTTGGTACCACTTCCTACAAAAAGGCAATGGACTACCTTAATCAGAAATGTGCTAGCCCTGGTATTGAGATGGATGCCTCACATACAATAGAAATGCACAGTTTTAGTGGAGGATTAATTTATTGTTTTTGTAAAACAGATTACACTATTGTTATGCAATGCCTAAATTACACTTAGTCAAAAACAGCTGCAGCTTGGTTTTGGTCTAGTATTGCCTTAGTTTTGTGGATAGTAAAAATATCTCCCAGAGATCATTGGATCACCTGCTTAGCTGCTGCAGCCTGTTTAACTCTTGTGAAGAAAAATGACTCCTAGAAATCACCACAAGCAGTCACTGATTGAACCTGCATGGTACATGTTATATGTTGAATATGATACTGTTCAGAAGAAGTTTGGACTACTGTTCTTTTCTACTTTCTGGAAAAGACATCAGAATGACATGATAACACATCTCTGACAGCCTTTGTAGAAGATATATTGAATTATAAGGAATCAGAAATATTCTTCATTCATGATCTGGTGGTTTGGGAATGAAGTGTTTGCACTTAATTGTTCAAAAAATATATTGACATAATTTTCTTTTTAAAATAATGTTCACAGAATAAGTCAACCTTTTTACCTAAGAGCCTAAAAGACAATATATTTACAAACTCTGGCTCATGCATGACTGAGGCACAGTAGTTAAAAGTGCTTCTCTGAATGTTTTGAATTGACCAAACACAACTTCTAGAGGCTGAAAGCCCATTGTGGGGCTCAGTGATCCTCTTATCTATTCCCTCCTACAAATTGACCATTGATTTATGCCTTGCCTGAAGCTGCTGGAGGTGTCTCTGCAGAGGGCAGAGTGGCTCAGCAATTCAGATCCCAGTGGGTCAGGAGAGGAGAAAGGGCAGAGTTGAACTTTCCCTCAAGAGCTCCTGGGCTTTCAGATACTCACTGAGCTGCTACTTAGTCAAAGAAAATGCAATCTAAGTAACATATGGCAAAGACAAGGAAGAGCTACTAAGCAGCAGATAGTCTTTTAACTCCTCTTGTGGCGAGTCACTTTGACCCTGGCTGTTGTAGGGCTGCCTTTGCCATCACTGTCCCTCTCCTGCCTGGCCTCAGAGGGAATCTGCTGAGACAAGTGTCTGGTATGCATGAAACTAAAGTTCTTCCTCCAAATTCCTCTCCATCTGGGGCTCACCTGTGCCATTCCAATCCTTGTTTTATGCCTGTAGTTGGCAGCAAATTCCCTTGTGCTTCATCGTTTTGTATATTAGTTAATTTCCCTCCAGAAAACGGTGTATTTCCTTTCCTTGCCTCTTTGTAATCATACTGAAAAGTTTTTGATCACATGTTATGCTATTCCTTACCACACCAAGCAACAATATTTCAATATTCACCTTCTCAGGATTCCCACCTAAGTGGGAGGGTTGGCATCCATAAACACAGTCTGTGGGGGACGGAGTGGAATGAGGTAAGGGCAGCTATAACACACACCTCCTCCTTCATGTCATGCTTGCTGAAGCCTAATTTCTGTTGGTGGGAAGAAATTTTTTTGTTCCTGTGCTTGGAAGGAGACACCTGGGAGGGTTGAAGACAGCAGCCATGCTGTCACACCCAGGTGTAGGACACAACCCCACAGCCGGATTCACAAGCTTGGCCACAGCTCTCAGATAATGCAGCTGTGTGGAGCCAGGTATGACACCATGGCAAACTTAGAGTGGGAGAAGACTCAATGTATGAACCAACAGTCTGGTTGCAAAAGAGTGTGTAGATATATTATTTATTTCTTCTAAAGCAATGCAAAAGTCTGAATAGTGTACCACTGACATTTATGAAATTGGCCATGTGTAACCATCATTGCTATTTCAGTCAGAAATTCACTTGGGAAATGTTGAGATTCCATCCTCCCTGAGAAAACTGAATTTTAATAAAGTAATTTTGAATTATTATCAGCTCACAAATCTTGAAGAAATAAGGAAAGGGAAGGGTGGCACTACACTTCCCCTGCTAGTGTCCTATAGATAAAAGGAGAAGGAAACCCAATGATTTGTACACCACCCTCATTCCCTATGAATAAGAATCAAATGATAAAATTTGAAGAAAGCAGTTTTAGGAAACTTACTTGCACTACCTATGCAAAATTACACTCAAATCTTAATATGTTCTGATTATGGTATAGGAAAGAATTTTTAACAAGACCTTTGATCCAGCCCATTTTATGGTGAGCACAGTTCAGTTGCTATCAGGTGGGCCCACATTTTTCCATTAGCATTTCATTATTCATTCAAACTCAGTCACAGTGATTGTTCATGGGGCATTTCCCTGGGGTCAGTATAAGTGAATTGTATATGCAAATATTTGGCATAATGAAGTGCAGATTCAAAATAATAGTCACAAGCCAAGAAGCCATTTTGAACAATCAGGGCAATAAAAATACAAGGATGGTCATCCCTGTTGACAGTTGTATGAAGCAGATAAAAAAATTGCTACAGAAAATGACACAGCTTAATATTTTATAATACTTCACTTCACACTAACCATTTTTTCCCAGCTCCTTGTCTCCTTTGTTAAGTGTTAACAGCATGCAAGACTATACTGCAAGAATATCATCATAATCATTTTTTAAAATATGTGTCTCATCAGCAAACAAATAAAATTTGTCCAAGAGTAAAATACTGGAGCCAGTCCACAGAGAAATAAAATTTTCTCTAAGGTGCATTGGCTTTTTAATCTGAGAAGGAGAAAAAAAATCCTGCCTGACAAAATCATGTTAACAATCAACCATTATCAATATTTTATGCCTGAATCAAAAATATGGGCCTTATCCTGACACTCTGGTGACACCAGAGGAGCAAAGACTTATATTAGGGTTTGGTGTTTGTCTTATATTAGTGGTGCATTAAAAAGCACTTTTTAGCACAAAAACTTAAGGCATATTACAGAAATTATGACTCTACTTCCTCTGTGCAGGTCAGAAAATAGAAAATGTGCAGTAGGAAGTGACTAGCTGAAGTCATATAGCAAACTAATGTTTAAATTGGGATCACAAACTTCTCATGAGTAGTACTAAGAGTACGACAGAATGCAGGTGACATCCAAGGATTTCTGGTGTCTGCAGAAATATTTGTGTTGAATAGATTGGAGGAAAGAGTTTATAAATTTGAACTGAGCTAAAGCAAAAACTTGCTCTGGATTTAAACTGCAGTATTTTTTTTCTTCTTGCTTGAATTTTTTAATATTTCTTATTGTCTGCATCCATTAGCAAATAACTGATTAAGCTCCATAGGCCAGAACTTGTAAATTTTATCATGAAATCATAGGTGTGAGCTATGACAGCACTATCCCTTAAAGCACACCTCAGGTCTTCATTTCCTCTGACAAGGAGATAATTGGAGAACAGAGTAGTCACTGATATTTCAATCATCAGATCACTAAAATAAGCTGCAGTTTAAGTGTTGGATTCTGCTAAGCCAATATGAGCTGTCTGCAACTTATCTAAAGTTAGATAAATTTAGATAAGTCCTCTGTGCTTTACATAATTCACTGGAAGAAGATTGGCAGCTGCTGAGAGCAATCCATGATTCCTATTTTACACATTTTTAATCTTGAAAGAAATGTCCTCTGGAGGTACCTCTCTCTCTTGAAAATAAAGAACATACAGGCAACTAATTTAGAAACTATGTAAATACATATGACTAAAATTCTTGAGGAAATTCTTACATTAGTTAAAATATTCCACCAGTTGGACTGTTTTAGTGTACTCATACAGATTTCTACATTGTCAGATAAATCCTATTTTTAGTAGTGTTTGACCTCACCTTAAAATAGTAATTCAATTAATAATTATCTCCTGTTTGACTTTTGTACCTCATTTGTTACAAGCTTTCCCTTTCCTGCTTCCTCTTGACTAATAATGAGATTGTAATCTTTTCCAGGGCTGAAATCCTTCTGCCATCACATCTCTTCAACAACCTTGTCCCAAAACTGAGGATTCCTGCAAAACCACAAAACAAAAAGACAATGAAAATCACATTAGTATATCATATTATTAATTACAAGAGGCACAATAAATAATAATTTTTATCTCACCTTAGTCTGCTACTACTCTTAATACATTAAGAAAAAAATTCATAATGGCTTAAAGATGACAGATTTTGGGCCAGTATGGGAGATATCTACTGCATGTCCTCAATTCAGGGCATAGAAAGCAAATGTTCAAATGTCCTCCTGAATGAGTATTTCAAAGGTATGGACATTTCCTAGAACACCAAACATTGATAATATGATAGCATAATCTCACAGGAGAATTTTGAAAATTTCTTCATAAGCTATAGTAAACATTGATGATATTGCTCCACTTAGTAATGGAAATAGTACTGAATATATTTATATCAATCTTAAAAATGTCTACTTGAATGTTTTTAATCACTTACATATAGGTTAGAGACATTTTTGCTTATGAGCAGAATATGTATTTTTCTCTCTGTATATTGAAATGGAGAGAAAACCAAGCCCATGAAGTAGTAACTAACAGTTTGTGCAAAATTTCACAGTCTGTCTGGGACTGAGAAACAAACTTAAAAATCCCCCCCTAGTCATTCTAATTCTATTTATAGACTATTTAAAGTCTATTTAACTTTGCACTTTTAAGGAATATTTGTAGGTCAACTCAGTCCTGAAGTAAAGTCAACAGACTGTGAATTCATTTGGTGTGGGCAGAGGTAAATTGGTGGTTAAGTGTAAAGTGCATGTGATAACCAGCAGAGAATATTGATTATTATTTTTTACTGTAAAGAAATTTGAGGGGGTGACTTTTTGAAAGAGTTTGTCTTGTTCCTAACAGCACTGTAACTGTGGCATAATTGGGGACTGTATATGTCTTAATTCCACCAGTCAATCCTATGCACTGCTCCACTGCCTGCTATTACGCACAATAACACTTTGAACTTTCACATGCCTATATTTATTCAACAGATGGCAGAGCTTGTGAGAGGATCAAACACCTTCCTGACAAGAGAGCAGCTCATTTTGTGCAAGGAAACTGCCAGATATCTTTACTGGGTGGTAAACAAACTGATAGCCTGCTTCTTTTCCCAGGAGGAATTAGCTGCATGCAGCAGCCACAAAGAGGGCAGGGAGGCATGAGCTGCTGAATCCTGCAAGCCTTAATTCAGTGTCTGGTAAGGAGACACTGAATGTGCCTTGCAGTAAGTTGCTAAGACAAAAAGTTCAAACTCTGCATCATCTGGATAAAAAACACTTACGGAAACATTCTCTTAATTGTAATAGAGAAAGAGAATCTTTCTGTAATTTTATACATTAGTCTACAAATTCAGATTATTTGTTTAAATAAATCCTCAAACAACTTCAGAATGGTGTTATGGCTTTATCAGAACATGATGTTAAATAACAGGAGTTTCAGTGGTCCTGTATATTGAGTAATCTGTTTTGAGATAGCACCATCAGAAGCTATTATTGGAACTGGACAGTTTTAACTGTACAATATTTTTATAGAATCTTCTTTCCATTGGAACATATTGTTTTCCTTTCTAACAGTTTTTCTAGGACTTTTCATAACAGACAACACCTCAGCATGAACTTATCACCAAAATTTTCAAAAGGCATCAGACCTAGCTCTGTAGTTTTTTTTTCAGCTTTAAAGTGGGGTAGAATAGAATTCACTGATTTACACCTCTGAAAAATGTTTCAAGAGGAGTAAAATAATACTGAAAATACAAAATATGTATTAGAGGAACCAGCGTGTGTTGGTGAAACACAGAAGGAGTGGAAAGTCCAGTGGGAAGTCCTTTATAACAGCAGCAGACAGTGCTTCCTGAAGTGCCCTTAGAAACAGAAATATGTGCACTGTTGCCCAGGTGACAAAATCCAAGTACATGGTGCCTACTGTGAATGAAACAACTGACACTGCCTGCTCTTGTGGAGTGGCCAGTGTCACTGACACTGAGAGCTATCACTTTGAATGGGCATGAGGAGCAAAGCTGCCTTTTGTGGATATGTGTTAATAATCTGCTGGACTAGGCAGCTGTAAAGGTATAGCTTCTCCAAGGGAGATTTTTGTAATTAAGACTTATTTTACTTTCTACAAATACATGAGTAATTTCCATTATTTCTTTCTCATATATTTTGCAATGCCAAAGAAAATACATAAGGATTTTCTCAGGTTAGACCTTATTTTACCTTGGTGATGAGGTTCAAGTGGCATTTGTTTCCTTAAGCTGATTTTTAATTTCTCTGGTTCTTTCAGACTCTTACACAGTTACACTCTTAAAACATTAGGACATGCAGCACATAAAACTAACCCCTTAAAGGTGAATTGTTTTCTCCTTCTTCATCCATTCATATGTCCTAACTTGTTCTGCAAAGCATTTTTCCTAATTAAATGTTCCCTTTCACTTTAATCCCTTAACATCTGCCTAGTAATCAAGAACAAATGTTTCCCATTGGTATCCTCATGGAGTTGCTGGGCACTTACCTCTCTTGCTGCAATGTTCAGCCCTTGATAGTTGGGTTGCATTTTCACTTGAGTTAGCAGCTGCCTTGGCTGCTAGTTACTGTTTCTCTGATTTTCTGCTCGGTGGCTTCACCAGCAGCTCATTGCCTAGCATGAAAGAGAAAACTGAACGCAGAAACAAAAAAGAGAATTCACAAAGGTCCATATCTTCTCTTCCTCTCCGGATTTTAGGAGGTTCAACCCTGACAACACACTATCTCATAATTATGTCTGCCCTTTTTATAGAGATAGTTTCTTTATGAAAAATAGCACATCCAAACCGGTGATGGTGTATATCTTCAATCCCTACTGAACTGAACAGAAAGTACTTGTAGAAAGGTTAAGGATACCCTGCACAGCTCTCTCTCCCCTCTCCTATCTAATACAAACTAAATTATTTCTCTGGGTTTTTTTTCTCTAATATAGGTCTGTAATCTACTGCCAGCAGCACCATTGACTTCCTCTGCTTTTCATATGCCTTAAATGACAGGTATGACTTAAACAGAAAATGCAGGAGAAAGAAGAAAAAAACACCAAACCAAAGAATGGAAGAGACCCAAGAGGACAAGGACTTGTTCAGGGTGTTTGATTTGCTTTTTTTTTCATAGGTGATGGCAGCTTCAGTGGAGGTTATGTACTTCTTGTACACACATCCGATAAATATTTTTCAGAAAACCTGAAATCCTATGACATGCCAAACTTTTATTGCAGTAAAGATGCTAGGCAAAATTTCAGGGAAGGCTTAGAGCAAGAAATAGGTTTGATTATTTCCACTACTACTACTCAGTTCCTTGGAAAACTTTTCTTTCTCTTCACATCTGTATTTACCCTAATGCCATGTGTAGATGATTCACAGCTGCTCAGGATATAAGAATGTAGAAAAATATGACTTTTTCTCCTTTATCCTGCATATTATTATAGAAATTTCTTTCAATTTTGATAAAAAAAGGATTCATCTTGTATGGGAAGTTTAATTCAGGAGGTACAGACATATATTTGTTTAGATGGTCTATTTAACTGCACTGGCTCCTTTTAACAGAGGCTTACTAATGCAATCAACTTTCTTCACTAATAGCAGAGACGTGAGGGGCTGCTCACTGAAGATGCTCACATCTATATATCAGGGACTAATATCTAAAGAAACTTATGGTCCCTCGGAATACAGAAAAGAAAAATAACCTTTCAGAACAATGTGGCAGAGCACACTTCATTATCTCTGTCTTGCAGCTTGCACCACATTTGCCCATAGTTTTTTGGAGCTGTTATGGTATCCAGTAAAAAACAAGATTGCTGCCTTGTGGCTGGGTGATCTCCAGCCTAAAAATATTTTGATAGTGGCAAAACCAGATGTAATATTTTTCATTCCAAGATCGAAATTACAATTTTTGAGAGGAGTCCTTATTCCATTTTCAAAACACTTCTTTTTAAGCCATCACTTTCAATTTTTGATATGCAATTGTCTGAACTATAAAAATACCTAAAATTAGAAATTCCTCATTAGCACCTTAAACAGCTGTGGGAACTCAATCAGTGACATTGTTATAAACTGGTTTACCAAACATCTCTCAGGAACAGTTGAGGTGCAGTCAGCTTTTTCTTCAGGAATTAGGGTGGCCTGATTGACCACATTCCAGCCCTATTTTCTATGGCTATATTACTAAGACAAGATGAAAATACTTTTAAGTCAATTTAGTTTATAAAGCTTTGAGAAGTTATTTGCAATAGCAAACAGCATCATTCAATTTCACAGCTTAAAGGAAAACAGCCTTTATGTCTGCAACAAAGCGGAAATACCTCAATCACATACACACTCCAAGGTTCCTCAAAAATTATTTTTAAAAAAATTCTTTAGCATGCCTCAAGCCACCATTAGAACAAAGTATTTCAAACCTGAAAATGTTTTGGATGGAGTTCACTCACCAGCATTGTTCCCATTTCCTGGGGAGAACCATCACAGCCAAATACAAAAGAATAGAATCATAGAATTATTTGGGTCAGAAAGACCTTAAAGATCATCTAGTTCCATCAGGCCATGGGTAGAGCTTTGGGCCAAGATGGAAGTTAGCTGTATACCCATCTCCACGTGCAAGGAAATGCTGTTGGTTGCAGCAGTGAAGGGGCAGTGCCTGCTCACATTTTTAGGTGACTGTTGAACAGGGAAACAGTGCAAGCATTACTAAAACATCCTCAGAGCAGAGCAGATGAAGATGTCCTTCATTGTTATTGGGCTGGAATTACTGTCAGACATGTGTAGAATATAAAGTGAGCTTAAGAATAAGATTAAACAAAAAGTCAAACATATTTGAATTAGTAACATTCTTTTAATCATCTGTTCTTCTGTAAGAAGAACTACATACTTCTACAAATACATATACATTTCCAGACAGTTGAAATTCAGCATCTGAAATTCCAAGCAATAGTAATTTTTTTAAGACATTTTCACTGCACCACCTGGAATTAGTATGAGATCTACTATAGGTCACGTACATATATACACTACAGTGCACTGTGGTGAGTAAAATGAATCATGTCAATAATTGAAAGGATATGTCCTTCCAATGCTACTCTGAAATACTACTCAACTCTCTCCATATTCAGCAAAGGAATGCAAGTCCCCTTAATAGGACCTGAACTTAGCTCCAAAAAAATTTAGCCATGCAGTTACAGTGCTCAATACAGGTAAAGGAGGGACTCTACTTCTCCATCTGAATTTGTGTTGATCCATGGAAAGGAACTCAGAACTGAAAGAGAATTTTATTATGCAGCCTTTTGCTTAGAGGACCCATGCAGGATGAGTAATCCTGGATTTCATTTTCAGGACTCCTAATGGTTAATTTTAGTTCACAAATAATCATAGGCAAGGACAATTGATGTTAAATGCAAAAATAATCATAGGCAAGGAATCAAAAATTATTTCTTCCAAACTGAACAATGGCTGTTCTGTCTTGTGTCTCTCTTGGTCATTAGTTTCCTACAATTTTTTTTCATCCTTCTTTTGCTACATTTGCTACATGGCACTCTTAAATAAAGACCTGAGTCTTGATAAGTTACTCCAATAGTTCTTTATTTTTTTCATGAGAAAGAATCTGATCTCCTGTAATCAGATGTAGAAAGCTTTTAAACTCTCTCAGCTTCCACTTGTGATTTAATTGCAGAAAATTATTTGCTTTTCTCACACCCTTCTTAAGTCTATGGAAAAAATAAAGTCTTCAACAGGGCAGCAAAATGGACTCCTGATATTAGAATAGGTCCCTGGGCATGCTTGTGCTGCAAACATTAACAGTGATGTCTTTTAACCCAGAGTGGCTGAGCAAATGCTGTGCAGCTGTCAGCCATTTAAGATGCCATTGTCAGTCACCAACATCATGCTGATTACAAGCAGAATCTCGACTGGTACAAATCCATGTAACTCCTATCAGACATCACACTCAACAGTTCTTGCCTTCTCTATGAAAATGTGCCTTCTGACTGCCATTGTCTTTAATCAGTAGCATGTTTGCTTAATGTGTCTGAGGTCTGTAATGGCATATTGAGCAATATGATAGGCATCTCGTAAGACTATCTGATCTCTTAAGGTCTGGGCTGAACTGTAACATCCCTGAAGCACTCAACCTCTTTTAATTAGTGAGTCATTTCTGTCATAGCTACCTACTGAAAGACATGTATGCCTTTCTCAAGCTCCTTCCTGTCTTAGCTTATCTGGTTTTATAATAAAGACTCACCTTAGTTATAGGAGACACAGGCTTCTCATTAAGACACTTGTAAGAACAATACCAGTTCATGTTCAGTGAGAGCATACACCCAAAACCTCTTTGTATAGTATCTCTAAAACTCCACGTTCCTCTTGTTACAGTAAATAGTTCTGCAGTGGAGGACACCATACTTTAATATGTATGCACCTGTAGTTACATTTACCATTCTTGTTTTATACATATAAAACCCATCAACTTCATTGGAAAATTTGACTGTGCAAGTAAGGACACTCAAATCGGGATATAAGTAGGATAAGTTTAGGTGGGGTAGAGTAAATTTTCTTCCCAGCAGTTAGCAGAGGTTTATGTGCTGGAAACATTGTTGACAACACAGGGATGTTTTGGTTACTGAGCTGCAGGAAGGGCATGAGCTACACTGCTACTGAGTTATACAAAGCCAGGGCCTTTTGTCTCTCACCACACCCCACCAATGAGGCTGGGGGTGCACAAGCAGCTGGGGGGGGACACAGGTGGGACAGCTGACCCCACCTAACCAAAGGGGTATCCCACACCATATGGCATCCTGCTCAGCAGTAGCATCTGGAGGAAGAAGAAGGAAGAGGAGCATGGTTTGGTTTGTCCTTTTAGGTCACCATTGCACATAATGGGAATCCTACTTTCCTGGTGATGGCTAAACACCTGCCTGCCGATGGGAAGAAGGGAATATGTTCCTTGTTTTGGTTGCATCCACAGCTTTTGCTTTACCAATTAAACTGTCTTTATGTCAACCCACAAGTTTTCTCACTTTTATTCTGATTAACTCCCCCATCCACTGGGGAAAGTGCATGAGCAGCTGTGTGGTGCTTAGTTGTCAGCTGATGTTAAACCTCAACAGTCCTCTGGCACCCAGTGGGAGGCTAGAAACATTCAAGATAATGAGAGATTTGATTGGAATATGCTAAGTTGTATTTACAACTGTTATTGCTGTTAAGCCATGAATTGAGAAGCTTCTGTGCTTGCCATGGGGCTTGCTTGCCCCACTGTGTAGTAGAACCTACTACATTTTAGTGGCTGCTTTCTGTTCTCACTGCTTGCTGTAGTGTTTGTTGTACTGCTTATCATCTCACTCTGCTGTGCCTGAGAACATTTTGATAACAGCAATGGCCATGTGCCTGGGCTGGCACACAGCCAGGGGATCACTGCTCTTTCTGTCCTGCTGTTCTGGACAGACTGGAACTGCAGCCAAAGGGACTGTGGCCTGTGGTTGAGTCCACGTGGAGGCAGGAACCCCAAAGCATTGGTGGCCATGGATCAGTCCACATTAGAGTAGGTATATCTCATAATGTCAGTGATGGTGGCTGTGTCTATGTCACAGCTGGTGTACCTCTGAAGGGAAGGGCTCATTCCAGTGTTAAACCCTCTGGTCTGCTCCAAAAGAATGAAGGGTACAGATTATAATAGAAATTTCTTTAAATGGCTGTAACCTGGGATTTGAGTTGCATGTTTAGGAATCACTATGGCAGGAATTGCCTGAACAAATGGAGGAGAAGCCTTACAAGAAGCAGTGCAAATACAGTAGTGATTCAATTCGAATTGCCTTTGGTGCCCAGTAACTCCACAAAGCACACCACCTCCCCTGTCCTGAGTGATCACCATTAGAAATGGAGCCCAAAGTCATGGGCCAAATGAGCTCAATGGACATTTTACAGACATTTCACATGTGTGGTCCATCAACTAAAGGAATTATATTTGTGTTCTGCACCAGAAGATGGAAAGGAAGATGACAGCTAAAGTTGATGTATTGGATAGTGTCAGACCTGAGCATGATGTAAATGGTGTGGAATAAGTGGTACAGAATGTACCGGTTTTGACTGGAATTGAGTTAGTTTTCTTCACAGTACCTGGTATGGGTCTATGTTCTGTATTTTTGAACAAAATCGTGTTGATAACAAGGAATGGTTTAGTTCATGCTGAAGAAGTGCTTACACAGCATCAAGGCCTTCTCTGCTTCTCACCCCACCCCACCAGCCTGAAGGCAGATGGGAGGGGACACAGCTGGGACAGCTGTCCCCAGCTGACTAAAGGAATAGCCCAAACCATACAGTGTCATGCTCAGCAGTAAATCTGAGGGAAGAAAAGGGAAGGGAGGGATGTTTCGAGTGATGGCATTTATCTTCCCGAGTCACTGTTACACATGATTGAGCCCTGATTCTCTGGAGATGGCTGAACACCTGCCTGCCCATGGGGAAGTGGTGAATGAATTCCTTGTTTTACTTTTTTGTGTGCACATCTTTACCTGTTAAACTGTCTCTATCTCAACCTACAAGTTTTCTCACTTTTACTCTCCCAATTCTCCCCGTCACGATGGCGTGGGGAGCGAGCGAGCAGCTGTGTGGGACTTAGTTCTGAATAGGGTTAAGCCATGACAGCAAAAAATGCCATTTGGAGCTCATTAAGCAGACAAAGCTTTTACTGCCTCTAGAGCATGTTTGCTCTCATGTTCATACACAACGTGGGGGTACTATATGCACATGTTGTATTAAAAGTTCTGCTCTTGCTTCGTTTTAGACAATGGCTGGGCAACTCTCCAAATTGTTCCTTATGAAAATTTATTAAATGTAATGGTTTTGAAAGAAAGGTATTGCATGGGGTCAGATAAATGTAAAGCAGTTCCACTGGGTACCAGAGCAGTAGGAATAAAAAGTGTGTGAATTAATTTTTCCTTGGCAGTTAACTCTATTCAGTGCAAAATTTGTTCAGGGTTTGTTGCAGAGCTTAAATATTTGAGATTCAGATGAAATATATGTTTGTTTTTTCTAAAGCTGTTGGGGCATGCATGTGTCAGTTTTCATTAAGAATAATTTCCCTCAGGATCTTTGGCTTAAGTTAACCTTCAGACCTCCACCGACCCCTTCCAAGCCATCAGGATTTCTTTTTCTGTATTGTTCCACGGATTAATGTACCTGCCAAAACCTAAGAGCTTCAGAGGATGATGTTGACTGAATGTCTGAGCAGTTCTCAAGCCTAAGAAATGTGCCCTGCAAACTACAGCAAGAAATTCACTTCTTTCCTTTCCTCTGAAATGATCTATTTTCCCAGTACCAACAAAACAAACACTTAGGTAAGTGTATATAGCAGGGACATTTAAAAATACTGTCTTTTATGTTAAAGCTTCTTTCTCTAAGAATCACATTGTGCTGTATATGCTTAAGACCAATTTCCACCCTGAAAATTTAGACTTGCAAATAAATGACAAAGTACAGATCTGGCATTTCTTGAAATATATGAAAAGGAATCCATTAACTTGACATTACAAGAGTAATATGTGGCTAAGGCAGCTTCTCTGGACAAAATGCTGCTTTTTCACTGGCCAGGGAGACTTCCCAAAGACCATAAGCCCTGCTAGAGCACTGGTTGGGGCATATGATTGAACCTTGTTTCACTCTTTGCTGATTGTATAGGCCACCAATTTTCTTAAGAGTTAATTTTGTTCCCTGCTCAAATGCAGCAAATAATTTTAGAGTTAGGTCATTGCTGGCAAGTAGAGGAGGACTGCTGAAAATAAGGAAGTTTCCAGGGAAAAGCAGAGACTGAAATATTATTCAAGGAACCTTCTGCCTAAAAATCATGAGGTTATTGTAACATAGCGTTCTGGTTCACACGATCCACTGATGTTAGCCAGTAAGGAATGCTGAAATGTTTTGATTTGAAGGCTGTGTTGGAAATGAATAATTCACTTCATTTTTGCACCCATGAGTTGAGAAATGAATGTGCAATACACACTTCCCTTATACAATGATTTAATGAAAGACCTTATTTTCTTTCTCTTAGATGAAATCCCACAATTAGCTTTTTTGTAAAGAGCTATCAAAAAAGGTCTTTTGCTGCAGGACCAAGGCAAGGGATCAACTCACTGATTTGCATTAAACCACACTGGTAACTGATACTTTAATATCCATTGTTTAGCAATATGAAACCTAAAAATTGATAGACTTTTGTAAACATATCACTCACAGTGCGGTTAATCTAAAGGTATTATTAAAAAGATAATAAAACATTTTTCAGTGCATTTACTAGTTGTAGAATTCCCTGAAAGTTATGTACTGAGCTATATACATATCTACAAGGTGGGTTATAGAAAAATAGCTTCAGAGGAGGTATGTATTCAGTACTAGATGTTGTCTCTACCTCAGCTCACTCCATTTGCCTTTTGAATGGCCTGGATAAGAGTACAGCCCTTAGCTGGGTGAAATCTGGCCCTTATTATTCATAGTTTTGACAACAGAGGTAAGCTAAAACTATTCTTAGGAAGATATTTTTTCTCCTAAGCAGGATTTCTTGTATGTTCATCGTATCAGTGATATCAGTGATATTGCAGTTTCAGACTTTACCCATGTTTCAAAGCTTCTCTGTATTCTGCTTGCGATATTGCAATAGCCAAACTAGAGTTAAACAAACTCCCTCAGGAACATGAACAGGTCTGGTCATGACAGCAAAGTGCACTGTGGTTATTAAGTATATTAATAAGTTTAAAGGGAGATACCTTCTTAGAAACTTTTAAAGTAAAAAATGTGTTCGTGAAAGTGATATACAAAAGGTTCCAAACTGCCTGCCCCCTCAGCCATGGTCTGCTGGTTACCCAATTTAAATATCAGTGACCCCATCTGGAAAAATTCCTAGGAGAGAGAGGAAAATATAGAGCATGTCTATGTGGTCAGAAGATGGATGTCATTCCCTTGCTCTGTCCATGGCATAGGGCCACTGAGATGTTATTCTGGACTGTTCCACCAGGCTCAGGGCCAGATCTTCCCAGCATACCTAGCCCAAAAGAGATTTAGGACACATCTCAGAACTGTAAAATTTACCCTCTTTCCCTGATATTTTTGTCTGTCATATGGAGCCCATTAGAAATTAAGGAACAAGATCAGTGATTTCCAATAAACCTTTATATAGGTATTGAAAAATAATGGACCTCACTAAAGTATTCCGGACTCCAGTTCCCACTCAACAGTTTTCTGTGAAGTATTGTCCATTAAATGGCCAGGCAGTTTCCTCTGAAGCAATACTTTTAGAGTCATTGCAAAATGAGTTGGAACTCTCTGACTGAAATTTGGCTCTGAACTTAACCTCAAAAATAGTCTTTTCTTTTTGGAATAATTCAAAATGACACCAATGAACCAGCACTGTTCAGTGCTAGTTGGTGTCTCCAGCTGTTACTAATTATTGCATAGCATCTATTTTTAACTTGAAATCCCCCATCTCCACTCTCCTCACACCTTTGCTGGTCATTATTTTTCATATAATAGGATTCCCTCAGTTAGCCTAATGTTGTAAAACGTGTCACCTGGTATAGGTTAGCTGCCAAGGCTCCCTATAGAGGCAATGGAAAAAGCCAGGTGCAAATAAATTAATTACTTTTGTTATTCTACCTTATTATATCATTATCTCTGTCTCTGGTACAAGACTCTATATCTCCATCAGCTACAAGGGAAATACAGACTATCACCTACACACCTGACTTTTAGGTGCCTAAAATCCATTTAGATAAATCCCATTATTTGTCCAGATAAGGTATCATGCAATAATGATCATAACCTAAAATTCTGCAGTTACAATCTCATAGAACCAGTCTATGAAAACAAACCAAAATTTACTCTAATGCAGTTTGTCCAAAACAATCAGCTATATCTAGCAGTTTATTTTTATTGCTTATCATTACTTAAAACTGTCCAGTGCTGCAAATGTTACTCTGTTTCTGGTAATATTAGGGGGAATAGTGAGTGCTCATTATCAGAAGTAAATCTTATTTTGTCTTGCATTTAATACGCACAAAGAAATACCAGGATATTTTTGAGCTATTTCCTGGATCAGTCATATCCTATTAAAGGTAACCAAAATCATGATGGGGAAAGCACCACAGCTCTCCTAAATTCTGGGAGTTTGGCTCAGAAAGACTGGACTGTGATACTTAAAAGGATCTCAGAATTGGATGAATGGTAAATAAATGTACAACCACTCCCTAAACAGAAAGTTCATCTTGACTCACTCCTTTTGCAGTACTGCCCTTGGCTTAACCTGCAGTGAGAAGGACCAGACCTAACCACAGTGGGCCTGAGCAGAGCTGTGTTAAGCCCATTGACGTGAAGTGCATGATGTGAATGGAATGTGTGCACTTCACTGGCTCCCCCACTCCCCTTACCTTCAGTCATCTGGCCCTCACACCACCCTTCCAAAGAATAGGGGGATTTTCCTTAGCCATGCTGAAGAATCACTTTTGAAGACTTACAGAGAGATGTCACTGTTTTAGGACTCTAATGGGATGAGAGTTAAGTAGGTAACTCCTTGGAGAGAGTTGATAAACTATATTGGAAATGCCCTATTTTTAACTGGAATTGTTTGGTAGATTTACAAATAAAATGTTCTCAGAATCTTTTGGTGCATGAACAAATAAAAAAAAGCTGCCAAAAATATGTCTTTATATGAAAATCTAGCATGCTGGAAGTAGATTAGCTGATTTCCACTCCTATACCCTTGACAACTGAGTAGAATTATACCAAACAAGTTCCTTATGGATTGGGTTCTAATTGAAGAACCTCAGCTGTCCAGAGAGGTGCAGAAATAGAAATACAGAATTTAAGATCCAGTCTTATTTCACTCTATTCTGGTTTAATGGGGAGCTGCAGATTGGAGGGTGAGCTGTGGGATTATTATATTTGCAAGTGTGTTTACAGATACAATATTGATTTCCTTGCTCACTAAGAGCATTTCTGTACTGCCACTGCTTGCAATAAACAACCCTGCAAGAGCCTACATGGTTGTGAAGCCATGATTCATTATTTAACAGGACCTAATCAATATAAAACAAGCATTCCCTTTGTTACAGGAGTGCTATTGACAGAATGCTTCTCCCTTTTAATTTTTTATTATTTTGCATCGATTGCTGTAGCCCTGCATAGTCTTCAACAACATATACTGAGCTAGACCTGACCACAAATCTCACTTTATATGAAAAAACAGATTGCCCCATTTTAGCACAGAATTAATTTGGAAGAATATCCAGCATTCTAAGAAATCAATATGAGCATAGCCATTAACTTCAATGGAAGAAAAAACAGGTCTTTGATCAGGTATAAAAATCAGTCCATTTAACCATCTCTGAAATAAAAGATTAATATAAAAAAAAACCCCAATCTTTCCTATTCCCAAATAAGCCCTTGACTTAAGAACTTAAGAGTTCACCTGGCAAGAATGCATGCAATTTGAATTACTTGGCTAAGAATAGAAAAAAAAAAAAAGAATTTTGCCACGGGTAATTTCAAAAATAATATTCTATACACTGTGTCTCATATTTGCCTGCAGTTCTACTAACACCATGTCTGTAACATCATTCAAATGACAGCAAACAAGTGCAACATGGGGTTTATAAAGCTGGACAGTCTTACACATATCTCAGTTATACTCTCTCAAAAATCTTCACCCAGTTCAGTCGGAGCAGAGATGAAGTAGGCAAAGAACACACCTAAATTTCCACACCCACTTCTCGGACCTTCCGTTGTAAGAATGTGCCTAATTAGTGAAGTTTTAGGATCTTCATAATAAAACTCATGAACATAATTGTCAACCACCCTATTCCAGGCTCATGGTCTCAACTGGCAGCCATTAACTGCTAATATGACATTTAGGGAATCAGATAATTTGGAATACAGAGATCTCAAAAACCCACTAAATTAATCTGTTGTTTGAGAACATTTATTTTCAATTTTGTAAAAGGAAAAATTCAGCTTTTTAATACAGTCTAAAAGTTAAAGCTTTACATGAAAAACTGAACTCTAAAAGTAACATAACCTGATTATTTTGACCCTTTCTATGTTTACTGCAGTGAGGGTTTTAGATATTGTCCTAATTGAATGACAACAAATTTATCATTAAAAATTGAAAATCTTTATGAAGAAAAGGGTGAGGAATGTTGTCTCTGACATTTTGGAAAGTGATGAAAATGGCAAGTAAAATAAATATGAAGCATATAAAGGCAAGTCCCAAATATGAAGCAGGAAGCTTTTTATCTCTAGCTCAGAAGAGATACTTCACTACTATCTGAAATCTGTTTTGAAGAAAGAATAAACTGGGAGAAGATATGCTTTGCTAGTTAGGAGGTGAGAGGGAGAAGATAGGAACAGAGGATTTCATATTGTTATTTTACGGTTAAATAACCATTAGGCATTCGTTCCTGAATGTAAAACGTTTAATGGTCTGAGGATGTCCCTTTCAAGTCACTATTAAAGAAGTCATTACAAATTGCAAACATCATAGGTATCTAAAAGAGTTTACAAATATTTTGTAATTGTTTAGAAGTATACTCTGCTACACCATTCTATTAGCAGACAAAGAAAAAGAAAAAAAAAAAGAAGATATTTTGCAGAACCTCCAAGCTTATACCTCATAGCATCAATCACAGTGAAGAGCACAGCTTGCCAGAGGCATTTCCTTTGTAATCCAGAGGACCATCTGTACAGTGTTATGGAATACAGCAAGCAGAAGTTTTCATACTGCTGGCTGTGCCCATGTGCATGTACACACCTACTGCAAGAGCCAAGGGGATACCAAGGGGAGAAGGCACAACAGGTGCTCACTTTATAAAGGATACACTGGATATTAGTCATACAAAGTTTAAAATTTTTCCCAATCACCACCCTTGAATACTCAGAAGTCTTCCTGTGTGGATGTGAAGGCTTGTCATACTCAAGTCCCCAAATTGAGGAGAGTGGAACAATTATTCTTTGACAAACTGACAGCCCAAGAGGGGTCTCATGTGAAGTGACAGGGAACACTGAACTAGGAGTATGTTCCCTATCTGGCAGGCCATATAGACGCAGTTTAGCCAAATTATTAGGATTGCAAGCGCTTTTCTTAATGAGGGAGAGACCCTCTGAAGTCTGCAAAGAGATCCAAACAGCAGACAAGCCAGAATGGCCAAGTGGACTTAGCTGGTTTGTATTCTGTAGTGGGAAATCCAATTGTTTCATCTTGGTTAGATAGACATAGACATAAGGCTATGCAGATCTTCAGAGGTGCAAAATCTCTCTCAACAAGGAGAAAGAAGAAATTATCTGGAACTCTGAAGCAGGAAGGTAAACCCATGAAGTAGGTTGAGTGCTCCAAAGAACAGAAGATAGGTGCAAAACAAGCCTCAGGGCTGCCAAAGCACTGAAATTCTCACAAAGCGGCACCACAAAAACTTAAATGTATGCTGATGGCTTTAGAAACAGAGCCAATCTGCCTGAATAGGTTAACCTCAGCTAAAGATTTAATTCCAAGCTTGTACAATTTTGCAATTGCAAGACTCTCTCTCATGTCATGACCTAGAACAAATTCTCTGTATTGGCTTTTTTTATACTACTTTCTAATTCAAAGAAAATTCATATTATTCTGTTAGGATTCTATCAGCTTCATTTCCTTCTCTCTTCTTACTCTAGGAGCCATCCAGTAAGAAGCACTGTCGATAATACTATATATATGAAAAGATAAACACTTGGCAACTTGGCAATACTCAAGCATTCTTCATCCTGATTCTTTTATGCATCGTAAGGATCTGCTCAGAACACCCACATACATGCACAAACATTGTGTCACTCACACATAATACACTCCTTTTTCCAACCACAATTTTTCCTTTCCTAACAGTTCCAACAATAATTCACTGGCAGAGCAAAATGTTGGAATAAGCATCTCATTTATCACTGGACAAAGACAGGCCTTTACTTCTCCTCAGCCCTAAAGGCCAAAGTGGAACTGTTTGCATCTCATTTGTCATAAACTTTCAGTAGATGAGTTAGTTTATATCTGGTGGACTGAGACAGGCTGGAGCTTACTGCAGTGAGGTTTTTTGTTGTTTTAGTCAGGATGGGGGCAGAACTCACAGTTCTAAAGCTTTACTTTCACTGCTGAGCAAGTCTGACTTTATCCTGCCTGAAAGAACAGAAGAGCTGTGGTTCAGAAGGGCTCCCTAGGGTGCTCTGGCTAAGTAATTACAGTAACTTGCATAATACCTCTCATCAAGAAACTGCATTTTTGCAGCAAGAAGAGGAGTCTTGTTCCATTCACAGTAGAGACTGAAAAAAAAAACCAAAAAACCAAAAACGTCAGTCTTCAGTAATAAACTGCCTGTATTCCATTTTACCTTACCAACACAAGTAAGGGCAGAAAAACTGGGGAAAAAATAAATGAAAAGTGCTATGTGCAGCTTACTGGGGGACTAGAAATGATGCTATTCTTTTTTTGTCTCAGTTTGGTAGAAGGGAGCCCTCAGGAAGAGTTTGGTTAGTGACCCCTTTTCAGCAGAGCTCTCTCAGAAGTTATCTCACAGTTCTTCACTGACAAATTTACAGGCTACCACCCAATCAAGGATTGTGCCTAAGGCTTGCTCTTCTTCTCCTCATCTGCTTGGTACATGCAGATGCCTGCATGTGCCTCAAAAATTGAGTTTGTGCAAGTTGCTCCTTCCATCAGCCCCATGTCAGTCCTGCTCCCTCAGATGGGGACACATCTGTGATACTCTCCAAATGACACCTCTCCAGGCCATTCTCAGACCATGAGATCCAGCAAGGACCTTTGGTGGACTCCAGGGAACAGAGGCTCTCAGGATGCCAGGAGAGAGCCAAGAAGAAGGAAACAATTACATAAGCTCTTATTTATAACTTGGGAGAATCCTTAGTAAAACCATAGTTGTATCATGTGCAAATTGGGACTACAGCAATAAGGAATAATTTAAAAAATTGTGTCTCCATAGCATATTTCTTGAAAGGTAGAGACAGGGGTTCTCCACTGGCATGAGAGCCTCCTGCCCCATCCCCTTAGGGAAGCTCCCCAGCCAGTGAATTGCTGACTGCAAGACTGAATGCATCACCTGCTGGCTTTATTAATGGTGTACAAGTCCAGCATGCTATTTCTCTAGCTTTGATTTTAATGAAAATATGTTGGTACGTAAATTGAAATGCTTTGTTTTATGGGGAAAAAAAAACCCATTCTGTACCCCAAAAACCTGCTTCTAACTAATTTCATTTCTTTCTCATGTAGCAAAAGCAAGGATATGTTTATTAGTCTTAGCTCAAGCCAAGCTGATTTCCATTTTTAAAAGATCACTGGCATTTAAAAGGGTACAATACAGTGCTTTGTTAATGAATCCCTATTCCATTCCCTGCCCTTTATGCAAGACTTAAAAATTTTAAAATTTTAAACTGTGACAACTTTTACTGAGATCTTGAAATGTCCATAAAATTTATTTGATGAGAAAGCTTAGTCTTATATATTTGTTCTCTATTCATGAGATAGAATGTATTTTTACATTTCCAATTTTTAAAGGTTCTGCTTTCCTCCACAGAAATTAATTGGGTCTGTTCTCCACCTATTTTAACCTTTTTCCCCAAGCTCAAGGATGCCAAGGCTCTGCTTAGTGCATAAAACATCTGATATTTTGAAAGAATAAAAAAATTCCTTTTCTTTTCTTGGTGAGGCGTATATTTAAGGATGAATAGATCATTTTAAAATTTCAGCAACAGCACTTAGCCAAGAATGCAGAGATTGATAGTTTCTCAAAAAATTAAGATTATTTTAGGACATATTTGGTTAAGAAAATATCTCAGGTTTCCCACCCAGCCTCAACAGTTGGCTTTTGCTGTACTAACCACTGCTGTTAAATTATATAGTGCACACTACACTTATGATGGACATGGTTATAATGGACAATTGGTTATAGCGGACAAAAACAGATCTCCCAAACCAAACATATTAAGTTCAAGACATTCCTCTCTGGTTATAACTGAAAAACATTGGCCACAATGCCATTTTCTGGGCTTTTTTCTCAACCCTGTAAGTGTACTGAATAGAATTGGTATCTAGGGAGGAAAGTTACAGGAATACTGTGTTTTCAAAATAGATTGAGCCTTAAGCCAAAGACTGAATGAGATGGTAAAAGAGGTTATGCCAGACTAGCACTTTCTGCCAGCCTGATTGACCACTGCACACTAGATAAACCCAGAATTTTCTATCATCTGATCTCTCCTGCTCTTAGAGCCAGCCTCAGTGAATGCAGTACCACAGAGGTGCAGAAGGACTCCAAGTCTCCACTCCTTTGTGGAGCTCTTCCTCAGATGTCACAGCCTGTCCTGGGCATGCAAAATGCCACAAACTAAAGGTACTGCAATTGACAGAATAATTTTCCAGATAACCCTTTGCATCTGGTTTATATCCACATTTGCTAAGAGTGCAAGGGGCCTCAGTGGGTGAGTTAAAATGTCCCCATTTCAAATAGAAGGGACAATCTTGTGTGCTGTCAAGAAATGTGAAATATTTATGATCTAGAGCTCATGAAAGAATTGCATGTTAGGCTCAGTCAAAATCTCAGGAGATTTTCATGACATTAACCCAAACCAAACAGGTATTGCAGATAACAAACATTTAAATGATCATTCAGATCCATTTCTTCCACAGCACATTTCCTGGCTAAATTTCAAAAACTAAACAATCGATTGTGGGTATAGAAGTGAAAGTTATTTTTCAGGTCTGCTTTTAAACAAAAAGCAAAGTGACTTTGCTTTTCACTTCTATTAGAGGCAAACTGTTTGAATTTAAAACTTTTGATAGGAAAAATAGGGACATAAAGACCTTACTCACCTGAGTTCCTCATTGGTGTCTTGGCAGTAAAACACATTACCCTTTTTGAAAGGCTTTAGTACACACTTTTCCTCAGTAGCCACACATTTGTTTTTACAAATGAGCCTTGAGGCAGACCTTTTCTTACCATCATATGTCACTAGCAGAGCTAGTTCTGCAGGAACCTTGCCTCTCTGAAGCTGAAAAACTCCCACTCTGCTTTATGACTTAAAAGAGAGTAATAAATAAGGACATAATTCACACTTCTCCATTCACGAGCACCCACCCACACCTATGAAACAGCTTTGGTAGAAATAGAGAGGTTCTGTATTTGCATGACTAATGTCCTGCAAGAGGGTACCCGGTCATCTGATGCTAATGGAGAAGAAAAGCTGACCCAAAATGTAATTCTGCATTTCAACAAGTCTCATTTCATTCTGTATGTTCTTTGGATTCAAAGTCTGTTAAGGCACAACCTTGGTTTCCTGATATCTAAAAGCAAAAATGAATACTTATTACATTTGGTAATAAAAACAATGTTACCTGTGAATTTTAGTTATGCCCTATGTGACCTCTGCAAAATAGTGATGAACATCCCAAGTCAGCACAAAGTACATTGGAAGTTCTTTACCTAATCCCTAAAACGAAGTTCCAGAATAAAGCTGAAAATAAAACATAGAATCATAGAATATCATGATATAGAGGGTGGCCCACAAGAATCACAAAATCCAAATACTGACACACACAACAGAACAATTCCAAAATCCATACCATCTCCCTAAAAACAGCATCTAAAATATTCTTGAACTCTGTCAGATTTGGTGCCATGACCAGTTCCCTGGAGAGCCCACTCCAGTGCCCAACCACCCTCTGAGTGGAGAGCCTTTTCCTGATATGTAAACTTCCCTTGACTCAACTTCCTGACGCTCCCTCTGGTGCTGTCACTGGTCACCAGAGAGAAGAGAGCAGTGTCTGTCCCTCCCCTTCCCCTTTTAGGGAGGCTCCAAACTACAGTGAGGTCTGCCCTCAGTCTCCTCTCCAGGCTGGACAGACCAAGTGACCTCAAGCATTCTTTAATGCTTCCCCTCAAGGCCCTTCACAATCTTTGTAGCCAGTCCTTGGATGCTTTCTAACAGCTCTATATTCTTTTTGCATCATGGCATGCAAAACTGGCCCCAGCACTTGAGGTGAGGCCACTCCAGAGCAGAGCAGGACAATGCCCTCCCTTGCCCTGCTGGCCATGCTGTGCCTGGTGCACCCCAGGACAGGGTTGGCCCTCCTGGCTGCCAGGGCACTGCTGACTCAGTTCAGTTTGCCATCAATGAGGACTCTGAGATCACTTTCCACAGGGCTGCTCTCTGGCCTGTCGTTCCCCAGTCCGTGCAGATGTCCAGAATCTTCCAGGTGCAGAATTTGGCACTTTTCCTTGTTAAACTTCACATAGCTGATGATTTACATCCTCTGAAATATGATGGCAAAATATTTGTCATCCAAAATATCCTGGTGTGACAGCAGACATTCAGAAAGATGAAGTTCACATAGTGATTTTCCAGGCAGTAGATTCCTGTTTCCACTCATACATATCTTCCCTCTTTGTCATAAAACAAGGGCATCACAAAACACTGTGATTGTCTACAGATTGTTTCATTTCAACAGCAAGACAGATGCCACAAGTTTGTCCTACTCTGGAGAAAAATTGCTAGCAAAATCAGACCAGGGAATGATGATTATGGCAAGTCCTGTGACTGGAAACTGTATAGAGAATATAAACTGGCAAACACATTTGCCTTCTAGAGTAATAGTAAAAAGGGTTTTCAAAATATGTTCAAATGTACTGTAGATTCTAAAACTGTAGAAAATACCTCTATTTAATTATTCCACTCAGAGCATTTGAGGTTTTGTTTTTTGGACTTTTTTTCCTGAGTTTCAATATTTTAGGGTCTATTTTCTAGTTATTAAATATATTCTACCTGTATTCAAGCAGCACTAATGCACAGAATTTGAAGGACAACATGAAATGTCACCAAGAGATGTAGTTGTCATACAGATTTCTACTCATTTAAACTATCATCGTGGCACAAAACTTCAATTACTGGACTTTCTCTTCACTGGCTAACCCAAAACCACAAGAATAAAACATAAATAAGTGAAAAACATCATTTCCCCAGAGAGTGTCTTAAATAATTGGGGGTATCTTGATCTCTTTTTCTTATCTATCTTCTTTTCATTTCCTTGGTTAAAGATATAATACTCAACAGAGGAAAAAAAGGAAGGCAAAGAAAAAAGTGCATTAAGATTACGCTTGGCATTTTAAATACAACAAAAGGTACCTATAGGGATGCTTTATTGTACAGTCAAGTAAACTCCAGCTGTCAGCCCTGTGATCACTTCTTCAATAGGCAAAAAGGACTCAGCTCTAACCTGGCTACATGCTGATTCTCACCAGTAGAACAACTACTTCCTTAGGAATTGCATTTACAATTATCCCCTGAGTTTCAAAGAAAACTTTGAAAAAAAATGTGAATAAACTTCTTAAGTGAAGTGGGGGTCTTTCCCTTTTCTTTCTTTTTTTTTTTGACATTAAATAAAAATGCTGTTTATCTGTTTTTTGTTAGAGCTAATGCAAAACCTTTTGCCAGAGATGAAAACTTCTACAGGATAACTTGACAATCTTGTGGGTTTATTGGTTCTCCTATTATGTTCACATTAAAGAGACCTAAATATGTTAAATATGACCTTCTACCTGCAGAGGGAGGAACCACTGCATGGAGTCAGAGAATATGCACTGATAAAACTTTGATCACTTCTTTAAATGTGATATTATGGCGAGAAATCCCAGCCTGAAGGAAATGGTATTTCTGTCATTGGCTTCAACTGGACCAAGCCATTACTGTCTGATAGCAATTTCTAGATCTGTTGTGTAACTTTGTTCGAGATGCACATTTCACAGAACAAGCATAACTGAATGCTAGAAATTATTTAAAATTTTCAGCATTTTCATGAGAGATTTTCTTTTTTAGGGCATTCTCTTAAAAAATTAAATTTTGTGGTAGAAAATAATTTAATCAGATAAACTTAACTTTGAAAATCTGCATCAGTCTTACTTGAAATGTCTAATATCATGTGTTTTTTCTTCTGGCTTCTCCCTTTTTCTCTGTTGATTTCCATCTTTATTTCCTTTAAAATCTAAACAATAGAAAAAATAAAAATAAAAAACAGGAAGTGTGAGGAGGGGGAAGAGGAGAAGAATGACAACTATTTTGGAAGAGAGAGGACTTTTGCCCTTGCATTCAAAGTCAAAGACAAGTCAGAGACAAATGATATAGCTTCAAAACTACAAAATTGCAATTTTTTTCAGCATTTTGCTACACTGCTTTCAAGAGAAGCAACTGTTTTTTAAAATATAATTTAATTTGGTTTTTGTTTCTGTTATGAAATTATCTTCTCTTTCTAAGTCCATTCTATTAACCAATTTTTCAGAAACTTATAAAAAATTCTACTCTAGATTTCTCCTTCATGAAGATATGCTAAACACAGCAGAATGACAATAGCAACCTGTGCAAGGCTAAGCAGCATATGGTCTTCAGCACAAAAAGGACCATAAATAATTTCAAAAATTTTTTTACTGTGGCTTATACATTTGACAAACTTTAGGCAGCAAACCAAACTACAGACAAATATTCAACCATTTATTTTCAGTGACATGCTTCTCCATGTGACTGAATGCTTAATTTTCAGTTCTAAACTCAATTTTCAGTCAGCTATCTAATCTGCTTTTTCAGCCTTCCACAAGTTGATCAACCTTAAAACTTGATAAAATTCACTCGATTTGTTTTGCCATAATTTCTTGAGCAATCAATAGTCTGCATGTTTATATGAAAATACTTTTTTCAAAAGTCTGAAATCTCCATTTATAGGGTATTGAGGAAAGGGTTAACTGTTAAAATGACTGGCTCAAAGCATGAGGGGAGCTGTCTGAGCCATTTTTTTTGCTTCAATAGTAATTCTTATTACCTTATAATCCCATTGAAAAATTTTAATGTAAACATGCACCAATGGAAATATGAAACATGAGGAGTGGCGTTGTTCAGAGGTTTTCTGCCAAAAAATTTCACTGTTATATAGAAGAATCAAAACAATAAGAATACCTACAAAATTACATATTTGGTTCATGAAGGTGCTTCCATCCTCAGGAACAGAGATTTGTAAAAAAGAAAACCATACAGACATGAAAGATTGTCTAAAAAAAATTCAATTTTGTCTAACAAAAATTCATCAACTGTACACTTGCTTTGTGCCTACACTCAAGCAATGAGCAGAGAAATCTTCAAGTCCTTACACTTCATTATTCGTGTCATATATTATCTGTATGACATAAAAAGAGATAATCTCTGATACAGCGAAACAGAGGGTTTGCTACAGATCCTACCAGTCCTTGCACAAAATATTTTTGTCAGTTAAGAAATTTTCTAACAAAGTCATCAATAAAAATTGCACTGGAAAATATTTGAAAAATTTAATATCTGTACCTGAAGATATCATTAATCAGGGGTGAAGGTTTACTTTTTGAAAATCTTTTCATCTAGCATATCTGTTAAACATCTGTAAACATCTGTAAACACCTGCCTACCTTCTGGGGATTCAACACCCCGTGGCTCTTCACTCTTTCCTCCTAAGTTCCATCTAGCAGGGAGCTGCAGCTATTTTTTCCTGCTAAAAGCACTCCCAGTTGCTAAGTGTGTCTGTGCCACTTCCTCCAGAGTGGGTGGAAGAGCCTCAGCAGCACCAGGTGAGACAGAAAGAGCTCCCAAAACATGAAGTGTACAAAAGGTGATGACAGGAATCTCATCAGAGCTGATGCAAAGCCCAGGATCAGAGCTGTGCTGAGTTAGGGACTGGCTGAGCCACCTCAAGCCTTGCTGCAAACATCTGCTTCCCTACTCTTTCTCACTATGGCACACACTCCTCCCTTCTTGCTCCTTATTGATAGACAACTGCCTGTGAAAAATTTGAATTCTTTCTTAAATTACTTACACCTAGCTACCTCTTTAAAATGTCAAATCCCAAAAAACACTGTCCCCTTCAGTAATCATGATGTTTCAATATCAGGGGTGACTGCAGCAAGTATTCTCAGTGGTGCTTTTACCCTTTGGGATATCTGTTACACCACAGAACCTTAAAAGTTCTCCATAGTATTCTAGAAGCCACAGAAATCTAAAGCTTTAAAATAAATTGGATTTATTACTATCTCCTTAGACGCTTTCTAGATTTGAATTCCTTTCATTTTGTTTGTTTATAAACACTCAAAGAAAGCCTTTCTACACATAATTACCTGAAGTTTGAAACAATGAAGGAAGTGAAAGCCATAATAATGTATTGTGGCAATTTATACCAGTGCAAAAAATAGTTGTATATTATTATCAAATGAACCCCATTATACTGGTATTGAAGAGCACAGAGGAATGGAAGCCAGAATGTGACATGGGCAGCTGTGAACACAGATGCACTATCCTGTTCCATAGGCTGGAAGACAGCCCAGAAAAATAATACCTCTAGGTTTCAAAACTTCTGTTAATTGAATATTTTGATTTCTGTTGGGGGGTTTTTGTCATTTCATATTTATATAAATATTTAACAATACTCAAAATATATAACATTAACTTGAGTAACCAAGTAAAATTAAGCATCCATTTTGCCTAGGCACTTTCATAATATCTCTTTAGACAATCTAAATCTTTCAGGACCAAAACCAGTTAAGGAAAATATTACCTTAAAAAAGAGCTTTTAATACCAAATGTATTATTCAGTTCAGCCACTTAGAGATAACTAGACAGATATCCTAGTAGTGGAGATTTTCATAACCAAAAGCATAATCTGCAATATTCTTCTATTTAGAGTTCGTCTTTCACGCAGTTGGAAAGACTTAACCACACAGTCAGTCATTGATAGAGATGTACCATGTGTTAGATTACTTATTGGCAGTACTTTAGCTACAGAGGTAAGAATTTATCCTTTAACCATACACAGGGCTTATCACCTTTTATCAGACAGATAGCAGCAAAACTACAAAAATTAAAAACTAAAAAAAAAAAATAGAAAAAAAAAACCAACAAAACCTCTTTTTTTCAGTGAAGGCTGTTGAGATATCAAGAGCATTTCCCACCCTTTCCTCCTGCTTGCTCACCTCTAGGTGGGGAGAAAAATCAATCGTTCTGTACACAAAAACCTTCACTTTTGTCTCACTGGCATGTTCCAAGTCCATGCAGAAAAACACAGCCCATTTAGCAGAAATCTACCATTTACCATGTGGAGTATAAATCTGTCTGTTTCTGGACTTCCCACAATCACATGCTGATTTCCCAACAAGATGGTTTCTGCACAGGTATGGTTCTCAGCATAATTAATGTGTTATAAGAAATGAATTGTGCTCTCTGCTTGTGACTTGGTCACAAGGGTTTTCAGGATGAAGAAGAGACGAGAATGTTGACTCTATGATCAGAAGGCTTGATTTATTATTTTATGATATATGTTACATTAAGACTATACTAAAAAGCAATAGAAAGGAAAAGGTTTCTTCAGAAGCTAGCTAAGCTAAGAATAGAAAAGAATGAATAACAAAGATCTGTGTCTCAGACAGAGCAAGAGCCAGCTCTGCCATGAGTGGTCAGTAAATCTAAACATCTACAGGAGACCAATCACGGTTTTACCTGTTGCATTCCACAGCAGCAGATAACCATTGTTTACTTTTGGTTGCTGAAACTGCAGCTTCTCACAAGGAAAAATCCTAAGAAAGGATTTTTCATGAAAGATGTCTGTGACATCTGCTATAGGAGAGCTCTGTGCTGCCAGGGTCACATATCACCTCTCTCCTGGGCTCCCAGGATCTCTAGGAGGGCTGGGAGAGGGCCAGAGCTCAGGTGCTGGGGGACAGGGCCAGCAACTCCCCTGTGGTACAGATTCATCAGCCCCAGGAAGGGCCCATCCACCACCTGCAGTCCCAGGAAAGGGAAAAGGGAGCCAGCACCAAGGGAATTTGTGTGCTCCTGCTGGGGAGAGCAGGCTGCAAGTGCTGAACTGGCTCCTGACAGTGCAGGAGGGCTGTGCTAGAGCTGAGAATGGCCCAGGCTGCCTGCAAACACTCCCAGCCAGGGCTGGGCTCGTCCCTGTGCTCCAGTTGCTGCAGCTCAGCTCACAGCAGGTGAGAGCTGCTTGCTCTGTGCTCCCACGGCAGGATCAGACAAGTCCTTTGGAATGATATTTGGAAAAATCTTTTTTTTTCCCCTTCTGTCTTTTGCTTAGTCCAACACTCAGACCACTTTTTCACTTGGGATTTGTTCAGTGTCATCCATGTTCGTTTATGCAAAAGAGCCTCTATAAACATCTCCTCTATATTTATGAAGTTTAGGGGTTTTTTATAAAACCATCCAACAGCAATACCTGTGACCTCTATACAGTAAATTAAACAAAGCAAAACTCTTTTAATATCCATCTCTCAGAGGTTAAGTCTGTGCCTTCAGTTTCACAGCTACATCTCTGTGGCCACTTTGGAAAACAAAGTTTTCCTCGAATTTGCCTTTTCCTCCTTTTATGAGTGAAATCAGTACTCACAAAACAGCAACACTCAAGGTAGACAGCCTTGACAAATATAACTGTTCCAATTTGCAGCTTGTGTAATATCTCCATGTGAGGTCTGAAACTGAGGGAAAAAATGGAACCATCTCCAAAATAATGAAGCTTGGTTGAAATAAAAATAAAATCCAGTGGGACACTAAAAAAGTATTTTGGCTATAAAGCCAATGAAATGCTTAGCCAGGTAAGTAGGATATAGCTCATCTCTTCATTACAGTATTTTACAAATAAAAGAAATTTTTTTCTACGTTCTTTCATTATAGCAAATTACCCCTCTTCTAAACGTTATTCCAGATAAAAACCAAATTTAAACAGTTTATTTTCTGTTGTCTTGTCAATATTTGACCCAACACTTCAATTCTTTTTCTAGTAACATCCATTCACCAACATATAGAAAGAAATACAAAAAGAGCTTTTCAGTTTCTTTATATGATTACAACACCCTACAGATTTTAAAAGAAACACCTTCTTAACAAATAAAGAACATTATTTTCAATTAAAGGTCAGAAGAATTGATTTTGATTGGTTAAATTCCATAGTAGGCTCATGTCAATGAAATCCCAGCTTTCTTTCAGTTTGCCTTAGTGTTTAGTAATGTCTGTTACTGAGAGAAAAGTTAATTTACTGAGAATACCTTGCAACACTGGATATTTTTAAGGATGTTTTATGCAGCTATGACAGCTGTATTAGCCCATGAAGTCAAGCTGGGGGAAACAAAAAGGTACTTCCAATTATTTCTTATATTAAATGGTGCTCAGTACCAATATAATACACTCAAGTGTCTTCTAAATTCTTTCTAAGTCTTTAATTTTATATTTATATAAAATTTATAAAGCTTTTAACAAGTAGAATGATTAATTTTAATTTTACCTCAGCCATATCAGAATAGCATTTAGGAGATTACTGAAAACTGTCCAAATTGTGTAAAATAATATTTTCACTATTCATTTGAAGTAAGAATGGATATAATGATTCCTACACATTAAGAAACTGAAAGAAGCAAGATCAGTGCTAGAATATTTCACCATTTTTTAATTCAAGATACTGAAGCATTGACAACTAATAGAATGAAAATTTTGACACTTCTCATAAAATAACACTCAGCAATAATAATTTCAGCAATGTTTAATATTTTCTATAAATTCACTATATTTTTTAGAGGAAGATATTAAGGTATTTCTGTGTGCTGAAATCAGTGAGAAAGCAGATGAAGACTTAATATATAGCACTGAACAACATTCCCCTTTTTCCTAAGGTTTATTCAGCTGAGTCACATTATTATGCAAAAAAAAATCTTTTTCTGGTTGCAAATTTTTCTTATTGAATGTATTATGGCATAAGACTTTATTAGAAGTAATATCACATTGTTACAACTATACAACATCAACTTTTTCAAAGATCAACCATAAATTATCCTAGGCAGCTGTTGAATCATACTTAATATTTTAGCTATTAACAGTCTTAGAGAGTTTCAATTGATTTGTATTCACTTAATGTCCAAAGGCATTTCTAACAGCTGAAAGACATTTTAAGATATTTCCAACTTCAATCAATATCACTTATGAGTATAGTTTTTTCCTCAGAATTACTAAATATGCCAGGCTGAAAACAAGAATATTTTCTAAAATTCTAATGTTATTTTCCTAGATAATAAGAAAAATGTAAATGCAAACTTATACTACCTATTAGCAATCAAACAGTAGTATATGAGAAATTGCAAATACTTCCATACATATATTTGCAGTATAGGCAAATCACTGTGTGCTTAGCTCTTGGAAAATACTCATTTTCATTTTCTTTGCACCTTAAGAAACCAAGGTGCTTTTCTTGAAATCATCACTTATATTGTGAGCAGCAACTTATGTTGTATCAAGTAATATAAAAGTTATTTATATTTGCAAATAATTTTACATAATCACTTTGCCATATTGAAAATCCAGTACATAATAGCTCAGTCCTTAAGTTGTGCTAATTAAGGACCCCAAATATTCCCGTTATTTTTCAGCAGTCACAAAAGAGCATTTCCTTTACTGTCAATTTTCTCAAATAGGAAATATGTTGTTGCTGTAAATGCATGGCATTTCAGTCCTGTAGAAATAAATGTAGCTCTATTACATTTCAGTGGTGGATGATTTTTCTTTTGAGTTCCCAAAGAAATATAAGTACTCTGTTATTTTAGAAAGGATCTTTGTGTACAAACATTTTCTGGTCTTACTGTGGCCACTTCTCAGTCTTTAAACATTAGCCTCATTCCAGGGTATAAGGGATTCCCAGAGGAAATTTACAGTGTCATTTGAAAACTCCATCCAATGTGAGAAGCAACTAAGATCTCATTCTTGCACCATCACAGTTCTGAATTCAGTCCACCACCTGCTCAGCACCTCAGACCACCACAGTGGCACACTGCACAGCAAATTTCTGCAGACAGATGTCCTGATCTGTTTAGAAAATTTACACCTGAAGAAATATTTTCAGAGAGCTGTAAGAAGGCCTTTACCTGAAAACTGTCGGGAGTTTGCTTGCAAACACATTTTAAAGCCTCACCCAGAGGATTTGCAATAATGTATATATCAGTGCTTGGATGTGGCCAGCACTCTTGGAAAGATGTAGGAAAAGTTCAGAATATGTTCTCTTTTTTTGTCATGACATTAACCAGACTGGGCTGCACAGTCCTGGGACAGTATCTTGTTTGCTTGAAGAAAGCATAAAATGTTGAGACTCACACCTGAAATCTGGAAGCAGATTTTAATTAAAGTGACCTTGTTTCATGCTGTTCTGCAAAGCCTCCACAGATTGATTTAGGCATCTCTTTTTTAGGGAGGAGTTGCATGAATTGAGAAACATGCTCTGTGATGAGCCATTACAGGGGACAAATCCAAATGAACCACAGCCCATACTCTCCTCCATGAAGTCATGCCATTCTGTTTCCCTATTGTATTTTCTCATTCTTTTGGCTAATCTTATTCTGTGACATGCAAATTATATTCAGAAACTTTGTGGTTGTTATCTCTATCTCAGAAAAGGCTGAGAAAATAAATCTTACACCCCAAATGTATAGATTAAAGTCTTAGCCTTCAATCTCCTCTGTTTTTTCCCTGAAAACTATAACACAAGCCCCAAAGAAGTACAACTTCCAGGGTCCTTCAGGAGCACAGCTCATTCTGTCCAACATCACTAGATCCCTTCCTGTCCTCTAAACTGCCTTCTTGACCTGCTTCTGCTTTACAGCCCTGTTCAACTTACAAGTCTGTGCTCTATTCGACTCGTCAGGAGTTTTGAGTCCAACAGGAATTTTAACCATTAAACATAAAGAGAAATGCAAGACACCTGATGCAGAAGTTATTCTGACACAAAGTCAGTCTGTAACCAGAGTCCAGACTGAGATCCAGAGCCCTAAAGATTGAGATTGGCAGAATTTAGGAAAGTAAAACAAACTTTTGCCTCTCAAAACCCATAAGCAACTCTCCTGTAATGGAGAGTTCCTGGCTGTCTGAAACAATTTTGGCACCTAAGGAAATGTCTGAAAAGGTCCTTAGGGCTGTGTTTGGAAGAACAGGTTTGGCAATATCTCCACTTATTAAAAACAGGTCAGCTGTCCCCAGGAAAGCACTGGAAACCAAGAAACTGGAAAGAAGGAGAGACACATCTGCCAGACTGCAAGTTAGACACCAACTTCCAAGAGGCAAGACCAAGCCAGTCCTTTGTTTTCAGAAGCAGCCCCCACTCCATGTGCTGCCTTTGCCCCTCTGAGCACACACTGAGCATCCCTGTGTGACCCAGGGCTGTCCCTGCACTGCCTTCCTTGTTGGCTCCAGCAGTGAATCTGATTTAGAACCATGTGACTATAAAGTTACAATTGTATTTCTGTGAAAAAAATTCCCTGGTTGTTTTTAAGGCACCTTTACACTGTTGCCCAGAGTGAGAAAACACCAATAATTTAATCCAAGTATTTATCCAGAGAATCCAGCCCTGACCAAAATAATCCATGTGGCTGTTTCATAAAGTTTTAGAAAGGGCATCAGTGACATTTCTCACAGACTTCAGCTGGCAATAACTCAGCAGGCATTCCAATTCATTATATTTCTCCACTCCCCTATCACAAAGGATATTTTAATTTCTATATTTTGACTCTGCTGAACACTTGAAGGCTGTATTGTTTTGTAGTCCCTAGGGCACCAGGCAAAACAAACATAGAATTTCAAACTTTCCACAACCTCATGCTGTGATAACATTTTCAGTTTATCCTTATATTTTAAAGTCTGTCTCCAGTCATCAGGATTGAGAACATGGGGTAAACTTCTGCTGCACAAGATTTATTCACTTTTTAATCCTGTGTGGCTGTAAGTTGCCCCAGCCCCTAAAACCACAGATTTTTATCTCTTTATAACTCAGGGGTATATGACTCACTTTTTGCCTTTTTACCAAAACAATTTTGACCTGGTAAAAGGGAGAACATAAGGGATCTTGGTTGTGGAGAGAACAAAAACAGTGAAAATACTTGTAAAAGAGACAAGATTTTAGTAGTAATAGTACTGATATTAGTATGCTTGCAAGTACTGACATTAAACAAAGCAAAAAAACTTAAGAAAATTAGTAATGTCTGTGTTCAGGTTTAGTGCCTTGTTTCTTTGCTGAGGCTGTCCTCAATCAGCCTTCACTATGTGTCTCTCTGGTTTCTTACACTCCAGTTCTTGGGTGCAAGGATTGTTTTTTCCCTTGTATTTGGAAAGCATCCAGGTCATTTTAGACATAGCCACACCATAAATAATCATTATCCAAGCTGCTGGAATGCCCACTTGGTGCCTTAGCTGCATGTCTGCACGTTCAGTCACCTCTTGTTCTCTTCCAAGGATTGTCCCATACTTCCTGCAGTTTACTGCCAGCAGCAGGGAAACATCAGAATCAAATGTATAGTTTCAGAAAAAGAAACTTTTTCTAGGAAAATTAGATAATGGCAGTTGCTACGAACTCACTGAGAGGGTGAACTGCAGAGCCCGCCAGGAGTGAGGCTGCATGCATCACTCAGCCAGACCTGCTGCACACACAGCTGTGCAAGTGCACAAGTGCAGTAAGCACTGCTGGGGAGGCTGCCTGGTGGGCTCGTGCTGCAGCTGTGCAGCCCTGCAGTGCTGGCCAAGTGACCCCAGTCTCAGCACAGTCACAGAATCCAAAAAGCTGAGTTCATAACAGTTATGTGTTCATAGGCAGGGCGAAAGAGTCAGAAAAACAAATATTTCTTCTTGTTTTAACATGTGGGATTGAAAAGTATAAGGCCTGGCTTTAAATTACTGCCCAGGTTCTCCAGCTCTCCAGTGCATCAGCTGCTTTGTGCTGGCACACGTGGAGCTGCAAAGAGGTCAGTGGGAGTTCCAGCTGACCTCCATGAAAGAGCCGTTGAATAAAACACATCAAAGAAGTGGATTCCCTGAGCAATTTCTTCCTCAAGTTTCCCTTTTGTAAAGGATTGGAGAATGTTACTCCCTTTATTACACAGAGCTCTTTAAGAACTTTAACAGAAAGGCAAGAAATTAATTCAGTGACAAATTTTGGCATAACTGCTAAATATCTACTCCTCTAATGAAAGAACAATATCTTCATTTATAGTACTATATATAGTATACTAAATTAAATTGGTTTTGAACTCAAAGTTATGTAAATTGCAAAAATTCATCCATAATTGGGAAAAAAATGTATTTTTTGAGAGATAAATGGACAATCTATTGTAAAGTGAAACAAACATTTCCCATATTATTAGATCTTTCACAAAAAGTATGCAAATTTTGTACATTCCAAAGATGAATCCCCTCCTTAATTTAGATCAATTCATTTTATCTATAAAATTAAGAAATATAACTATTTAAAACCTGAAAAAAATTATTAATTATTAGTTGCGCATTTTACACATATCTCACTATCCAGATGTACAGCAATCGACAGGAATCCCTTCTAATAAATAGCAGTAAAGCTGTATTTTTTGAACAATTGCTGCTGAAGTAGCAACATGGCAGATTCTCCATTGTTTCACATTACCTTTACATTTAAAGATAATATATAATGCTGAAATGGATACTGCATATTTTGTGCTGTAACTAATGAGCCAGCAAGCCACCCAACAATCATGCTAAAATTATCATTGGAAAACCACGGAGTAAAAATCAACTTTTCTTCTTTCCAACCTGTGTTTAGGTTTCATTGTCCTAAAACCTGGTCAGACTTCTGCAAATTTCTTCACAGGAAACCTTTATTGAGATACCAGGGAAGTTTTAATTTCTGCCTGTTTTTCTTGCAGACATGTCAACTGAAGGAATGGCCAAGATTCACACCAAGAGTTCATAGGATCTGCCTACAGTAAGTAAAGAAGTACCATTGTAGGTACCTTGTAGGTAGTGGGGAAGGAAAGAAATATTAAAGTAAAATAATTGCACAAGACACACAATTGTCTGTCTAGATTAATGTAAGAGGTTACTCAATAAAGAGCATTTTCAAGCACATCTAGGTTAGGTAATGGGGTAATTGAGCTTTCTTGCACAACCTTAATTAATCTCAGCAAAGTACCTACATTATGAGACAATCTTAAGTGATTATGTACTACAAATCCTGTATTGCATTTTATAATGCACACAACAGTCTTTCTTTTTTTCTGAAAATGGATCAAAATTTTCTAGAGTTGTCTAAAGAAGCCCTTCTTAGGACTGCCTTTACAACAATAGGAAGTTTTATGTATCTAAAAGTAAATAAAAATAGTACTTAACAGTGTTTTCCATCTGGGATCCTCAGGAAGATTTACAAAGTCCTACCAGAATATGTGGAATCTAGTTTGCAAAGGAAATAAGTGGAAGCACAGCAAAGTCTTCATCTGTACTTTGAAGACCGTTCTGCATTGTTCTTTGAAATGAACAGAGAAAAATAATAGATCTCAATTTTCTTCCTTTCTTAAAACTACTTAAAATCAGGGATTACATGGTTCACAATGAACTTTTAGAATTGCTTTCTAAGGCTTTGTCCAGATATGTATTAAAAGCATATGTCTTGTTGCACTTTCTAAAGATGGAAAGGGTTCTACCTGTATTTACATATTTTGATTCAAAATCTCCTTTATTCTCAGCTGGGAACAGAAAAGCCTTTATTATTCTCAGCTGGGCCCAGTCCCACAAACATTTCAGCTCTGCCTTCATCAGATGCAGATCACACCAGCATTTATCCCCACTAATCACCACTCCCTCTGGCACTGACATTATCCTGGGGAGTTTCCCATTCACCTGACATCAATTACCCTAGACCCTGCTGATACTTAATTCATATCATCATACTTAATTAATCATTAACCCCTTCACTGCAGTCAGTGTTCTATAATTGGTGTTCACAGCATCTGCAAAATATTAAGGGTATTTGACTGTACATTTATCATGGGCTCTTCTACTAGAGCATAAGGTATGGGCTACACACTTCAGCCATGTTTCAGAAGGCTATCACACAAATATATTAACACCAGGAAAAATTAGTATTCCTTATCCAGCAGCTCCATAAATCTAGCAGTTGCACATTTACCATTCAGTTCTCCTCAGAGGCATTTAATAAAGTCCTGTTCTCCCAAGGATATCAGAAGACCTGCCTAATCACTTAGCCAGGAAAAATGTTCATGGAGAGTTCATGGCAGAGCTTCATATTTCAAAATATTTAAATAAAATAGAGTTAAAAATTTAAAAGGAAAAGTCCAATTCTAAATTTAACTGTTGTCAGCTCACTCTAGAAATGGGTTTTTTTACCTGATCTTGCTACTGACAGAGGCTATGGTAAAACACATACCTGAAGTGAGTCTACAGCAAGCTGTGCATCTCTGAGAGTGTCTGATGTTGTTTAGGTATACCATAAATATGGATATTTTTGTTATATGGAGGCTGGAATTCTATCAAGCTTCAAAAATCCACTTACTCAGATAAACATTCTACCTTGTTTTGTTTGGTTTTCCATTGGAGACCCATAGAATGGAGGGTGAGGAGAAGTCTAATGTGCATGGAACCTTTGGTGCACGACTCTAAACATACAGTGAGAAAGGCAAGGAGACTGAGAAATGAAACAAATACTGGGAATGGCTCATTTCAGAGAGCAACCACCTACCCAGATTGTGAGAAAATTATCCATTATCAGTGGATTGGATTCTTAGTTACATCCCATGGGGTTTTGTTATATCTTATAACCTCTTTTCATGTTTATCTTTTAATGGTACATTTGAATAGAATGTCTATAAAATTACATTTATCTGAAAGAAAAGAACCAAAGATTTGGTACAGAGGATATATCAGTGGATCTTAAGTTAGCAACAAATCAGGAGGTCCATACTCTACACTTATTCTACTGAAAAACAAATAGCACGTTGCTGATGAGATGTTTTCCAGGTCTTTATATTCTGCTTTTATTTTGTTTTGCTTTTAGCTTTACAGAAGAGAAATATTTAAAGAGTGCAGTATCTAACAAATCTCATTTCACAAGCATCAAGAAAGAGGTTAATGAGGTTTCAAAATAGGGTTAAGTGGTACCACCATCACAGAAGCTGTGAATGTTTGTAGAAGATGCACATGAAAGAAGACCCATTTTAATAGTATGGAAGATTCTCACTTTCATTTCTTCTAGCAGAGTAATGTCAGAAAGATTTTTAAATTTTTATTAGAGGTGCAAGATAAAATAGAACAAAGCCACATTTACTGGTCTCCTATCTTCACTAATCAGGTTGCAGAGATCAATTAATACAAAAATAAAAATTTAACTTTTTTTTAATATGTATTTCTCTTAGAAATATCTCTAGCAAATACATCAAAGTTTTACATCAGTCCATGTCAGACTGAAATCAAACAGTTTTTCCTTGTGGCCAGGCAGAATACAAACATATCTGTAGATCAATGCCTATAACTTCACTTTGAAAACAAAATAAAACAAAAATAATCAAGCATTCTATTCCCTGCAGTTCCATCAAACTGGTTGTACCAGTCTTTAACATCTCCCAGAGACCTGTGGATCCATGTGGTAGGTCAAAATTTTAGTGGCACAAAATCACCCCTCCCTGTTACCATCTCCTGTGTTGTTTCCTTTTACCAGGTAAAGAGTTTGCTGAGCATTTCCAAAGAAAGCTTTAGAAAGAAATCCTATATTGCTACAGGAATCTTCAGCTGAAGAAGTCAAGGAATATGGTTTATATCTAGTAGTTGGAAAGAGTTCAAGCCCAGCCAACGAAGAGAAGATTTCTTTAGCTAAATTATTTTTGTCTAAATTTTTCTAAAGAATTTAGCCAGAGGCAGTCAGTGAGTACAGAAAGTTCAGCCCAAGCAGTTGAAGTATGATGAAGATATTTATTATGAGACATGTCAGGCAATTTTAGTTACAGGTCTTTCTACTCCACCCCTTCCACCCCCCAATATTGATCTCCTTAAAGGCACCAATTACAGCTATTAATTCCAGACCTGGTTGTAATGAATGATATCTCTCCCACTCTCTTTCAAGCTAATTGAAAAAAATAAGCCCATACATTTATGGAATCTAACATCATGAAAAACAGAATCTTTTTCATGAAAGAACTGTCCCAATGGTAAAAGCTGAGCAAAGCCAGGCTTCAGATTCTAGGAGTTTTTCTTGTGGCTGGGTTATACATCTAATGGAGGCTCCATAGCCACAACATGGTATACAAAACAGGAAAAAGTCTTGTACAAAGAGGCACTCATGAGGAAACAAAAGAAAAAGACCTTGTGGCACAGGAGAGGATTGAAAAATAAGTTTGCAAACTCCAAGCAAAAAAACTTCTGTGTTATTACTTTTTCAGCAGTACTTGTTCGGCATTTGGGCTAGGACCATCATTTTTTCTCTAATCAGAAAAAAAATCTGATAATCATTAACAGTATAGAACAAAGAGAAAATTTATAATTATTTTTATATACTGCTTTGTGAGGTTTTACTTTTTGTTTTGTTTTGTTTTCTCCGACATAGGAAAAGCCTTTACATAAATTTCCAAATATATAATATTTGCATTTAGTTTATTTATTTGATATCACTCCCTGTTCTTTATTCATAATACTTAATTCAGAGAAAGTGTTTTTCTGTGGCACTAGTCTCTGTAATCTAGAATTATGTTAAATTAATACCTGAGACACCAGTTCACACAACTCATGATGAGTCTTCCTGTATTTGTCATCAAAAACAAGGGTTACACAAGAAATAATTTGTTGGATTACGCTGCATTAATAGTTTCTGATTTAGCACATTTCAGTTTGACAGGAGAGACAGACTTCTATTTCTAGTGAGAAAGCAAAATGCAACAGATAATTGGGTGACAATGGCAGCTCTAAAGCCTCCTCCCTTTACATGCCTAGAGCACTGTGCAGTGCAGACACACACAGCAAACACATCCAGCCCCAGTATGACACAGTCAGCTGCCTGAGCTGTTCCTCCTCTTCACATAGGTGCCCACACTGATGAGCATCAGTTCTCCTCAGTTTGCATGCTGATCATTGCATAACAGGCTCAGGTTTTCCCCTAGTAACCCACTGGCTATTCCTCTTCCCCAAACACCTCCCCAGAAAAACATTTCTTGACCCCATAGTCCACCTGGCCATTGATCCATCATGGCCAAGCCACAGGGATGGAGATGCAGTGTCTCCTGGGGACCCAGGGAATGCCCAAAAGACAGTGGAGCAGCAGTTTCTATTCCTACACAAAAAACATGTCCTTGAAGTAAGAAACAATTGCCATTAACTACCATTTGCAGAGCTACAGCCAAAAAGGATATTGTTCCTTCAGGAAATACAGAGTCTAGGGACTCCTTTAGAGAAACCACTTTAATTGGTTAGAATAGTTCCAAGAGCTGCTATGAATCTTATTGGCCCTTTCTCCATCTAAAATACTCTTATAATCTCAACCTAAATACATAGAAACAATATCAGAGGATTAACTCAAATTGAAATCAAATTATAAATTCCTTGCCTCTATACTTTAAAAGTGCTCACATGAAAATCAGTAATTTTTTTCGATACACATTTTAAATTTCTTTAAAAGTCACCTTAATCATAACTGTGTGAATGTAAACATTTTCTAGAAAGGGTAGGATATTTTAATTGCTGTCTTATGGCTGACTGAGAAACATTCTTTCAGGGTAGGTCTCAGAATCAGATTAAATATCCACCTATAAAGAAAGCCTCTCCTGGAGGGACTGCCTGAATGGCAGATGGACCAGCAGACTCTTCTGGCTGTTATTGTTGTCTGACTGTTGACGATAAGTACAGACCAAAAAAAAAATTTTAAAGCAACTTTTGCTTACCAGCTGAGCAGAAAATAGCAGCCTGGTATATAGAATAGAAATAGTAAATTTGAGGCATACATGGATTTGGAACTGTAAAGAACCCCTGATAGGATTGGGCAAGCAGCTTCATTCCAAGTCCAAACAACCTGAACTGCAGCTCTATAATTATGTTTGGATTTGGGTTTTTTTTCTGCCCGTAATATTTTGTTTGGCTTCTGAATGGTTTGGAAGTTAGAACTTATGCTATTTGCTTATGACATTCTGTGTTGGCAAGAATGATGCATTTCTGAACTATGGAAATCTAAATCCCAAGGATATTTGAAAACCATAATTTTCAGTAAAAAAGTTTAGATATTGTGGGTAATCAGAGCAATTTCAGTAATAGGAGTCTCACAATACATCAGCCTTGTGACTTAGCTTGAAAGGTAAGAGGTGGGTCAGCATGTATGTGATATGAAGTAGCAAAAATTAATCTTAATTATTATGGAAGTAAATTGGTGTCACTGATAAACATTATTCAGGGCCCTCCTAGTTGGATGTGGCCTATAAGCAGGGTTTCTCATTTGCAGAAAATGCTGTTTCACCTGGTATTTTTGGCTGAAAATTCCGTAGAACTTTTTGAAATTCCTTGTGAGCTCAAGGCCCTGGATCATCCCAATGTTTCTGTCAGACAAATCACGGTCTTCACCACCAAAATTGCCTCCTACGAAGCAACAATACTACACTTGCCTTGCCCAGCATGTACTGCATTTTCAGAACACTCAGCATGACTGGTGAATCCAAGGGAAAATAAGATATACATTCACACAGAAATCCAAAATAATCTCTGCTCCTCAAACAGTAGGTGGAAGGATTGCATAGGTGCTTCTGTAAAGTATGCTGTACATTGATGCAACTGCCTGAGTTTAGCTGATCCCAATTCTACTAATTTCTTGCAAAGCATTTACCAATTAGTTGATCTTTAACATATTGGCAAGTCTTCCCTCTTGTGCTAAATGCCTCCTAAAGCACCCTCTTCAATGACCCAGAATCTTTGTTCTTGACTCTGCTCTGCACTTTTGACACAAAACCTTCAAGCTTCTACATGAGATACTGACCCTTTAAAATTTTACCTGAAACTGATTAAAGTTAGAATTGTCTTTGTATGTGTTGCTCAGCCTTTTTCATACTCATTACTTCATTACCAATCTAAACTTTTAAATTGTATAACAAGTCCAATGATATAATATAACCTTACACAGTGTTGGTAGCTGGTTGCTACAGTTTACAGGAAAAAAAACAAAAACCTTTAAAAAAGCACATATTTTTGAGATTTCAAAACTTCAGCCAAGAACTCCTAAAAGCTGGTCTACCATCTCCTTTGGAAATAGGCCTGATAAGGAACTACATCTTAGTAAGTTCACTTCCAAACATTTTAACTCCACTTTAACCATACAAAGCTGGATGTTTTAAATAAGTGTATTCTGTCACAAAAATGTCAGGTGGCTCTTGTATGAAACTGAGGTGGATTCTATGGGGACTCATTTTATTTTGTTCAAAGCACTGGTTAGGAAAACTGAGGGAACATTTCCAGGATATTACACAATGATTCTTCATTAGAAGACCATAAAGTTTGCTGAGTAAAAATAATTACTTCTGGCTTCCATACAGTGTAACCCCATTTAATGCTGTAAAAACCCCTCCAAAATTGGCTTGCAGAGAGGCCAGATCTTTTACTCTGGTCGTCCCTCATTAGTCACTAATATAGTTAAATTTGTCTCAGAGTTTCCACCAACAAACTTTGTCTTCAAGAGGTTATGATTCAGCTGTAAATTTTGACTCCAGAGTGAAATTTAGCAAATCAAAGGCTTAACCTTATAGCAAATAATAATTGTATGAATACAATTATATATATTATGTTTTATGCTTTATAAGCTATTAAGCCTTAAATGTCCCAAACAGCTTTGTGCCTCCAATAAGTTTTAAAAGGAAGCTACATTTAAGTCATGTCCAACTGACAGTACCAACCCCAGCCTAAACTGTGTTTCTCTGACCCTCCCAGTGATGCCCACTGCCCTGGGTACCAGCACCCCCACACCAGTGGCTTTCCTGTGAGTGCTCAGCTCAAATGTTGATGCAGATATTCAGTTGCACCACCACTGACCTGCAGATGAGGGCCCTACATCAGTCTCCTCTGCAGTTGCTCAGTCTCAGGGCAGCTCAGGGCTTTTCAAACCAAACAGCCGTGAGCACCTGCAGCCCTGCAAGGACCCTGTCCCTGGCCACGCTCACAGCATCCACCCAGGGCCCAGCAGTGGCCCCCAGCTCTCACTTTCTTTCATTTTTTCACACCAGGTTAAAATTCTTTTCCTCGACATAAAATCTTACCCACATCTGCTGTTCATTGTCCTCTAAGACGCTTTGTTGGGTTTTTAATTTATGGTTTAAAATATCACATTTTTTAATGTCTTAGGTCTTTCTTACGTAAATCTGAATATCTGTTGCTGGTCACAATCCACATTAATTTTTAAAATAAAAGCAAAAGTTTCTGGATCTCTCTCTCTCTTTCTCTGTAACTTTAAATGAAGAAATAAATGGCTACACAAATAATGCCCACACTGAACACTGAACATAAGAATTTGATACTACATTACTTTTTCATACAAATATATTTACATGTATTTTATACGTGTATAAAACCATGTAATTTTCAATAAATTTCACAGTATGAAATTATGTCATTGGGAAAATGTCAACATAATTTTAGTATTTTTTCACAAAAAAACCAAACAAAAAAAACCTAAATCAAAACAAACAAAAAAAACCCTGTCTTCTAGCCAGAACAGAAAGTGAAATCTGAGAATTTTTTCAATAATTTTGATAAGCAACGTATGTCTTTTTTTCAGTTAGTAATTCTGCCTCTCACAATAAATATTCTCTGTTTTACTTACTAGTAGTAGACAAACACACAAAAAATTCAGAATTTTAGGAGCCTTAATTCCTTTAAATTGAGAACTTTTAAAAGAACCTCCTCACTCATAAATATTTTGAGGTCACAAATATAAAGGAAAAAGTTCACTAGAGCAGCAAAAATTTAACATCAAGATAAGGAAAAGTAGCAGAAAATGCTAAAATGTCTTGTTCAAGATAAGAAACAACATCATACAGTCCTGGGTCCCTGAGGCATAGTGCTGGCTGTTGACATAGACTGGGGTGCAGCCCCATTGTTTTCTCTCTTACAGACACATTGTCACAATTTTAAGTTGTAATTATGTATTTTGGGGATATAATTTTGGTCTGATGTATGAGAAAGACAAATTCTCCATGAGCTCATAGCAAAAAGAAAAAAAAAAAAGGAAGAAAAAGGACTTTCTTATTCATCTGAACTTTATTTTTGCCCATTTAAATGAATTCAATCTTCTGTCTGTAAGGTAAAATAAACACTTTTCAATTTCAACTGACGAGATTTTTAAACCAGGCCTTTGTCCCTTTAATTTGTTTTGCAGGGATCCAGTGATGGCTCACCTTTCTAAGGTCCCCAGCCAGGCATGTCTGAGCTGCCTCCTGCCTGGGCTGTGTGCAGCCTTTCACACCCACAGCTCTGAAATGCAGCTCACCCCAGAGGATGTGCCCACATCCTCCAGGACCAGCCCATACAGGTATTTTGCTTCAGAAGCATTGCATAAAATGTAACAAAATCTACACACTTCTGTGGCTCTGACCTTTGCTCTTTGCTATGTGTTTAGTAAAATGGTAGGGGGGATTTTTTTGAGTTTCAGGAACTTAAATTTTTCCATTCACAAAAAATATAAATGTTAAGTATGTGTACATGTTGTCTCTGGAAAAAAAAAAAACTTTTTGTTTTTAATCCAGCTAATTATCTCTGTCCTCTTTTTGAAGACTGTAACTTTGTAAATAGAGCACAACTTCCTCTAACTTTCAGTTGGAAGGCCGGGCTGTTAGTAAGGTATTGCTATTAGTATTTAGTAAATCCTCAGCTTAAAATGCAGGTCTGCATAGGACTACTTGCATACCACACCTTTTAAAAGCTTCAATAATGTCTAAAGCATGTTCAGTCCTGCAGTACTCAGATCCACATTTTGCAAAGTTGCTTAATGTCTCGAAACAAGGTTTAAATATACCAAGAAAATATTATAGACAGACCTCTAGCAATATTTTTATGTATCCATTTTTCCAAGGAAAAAGTGATTGAATTGTATGGCTACACAAGCTTCCCCTCTTCCATTTTATTGTAAGAATTCCCTGGTGCTGTTAGTTCATTCAAAGCCAGAAGTATCACTTTACACAGTTTTTCATTGTACTCAGGGGAAGTATATGGAAATTTTAGAGCAATAAGCTACAAATGGGGAGCTGGACTACAGCCAGTCTGCATCCTTCTCATGCCCTTACAGCATTTTTTTCAGCATTTAGTGTTCTCCACAGTGTATATCCTGAGAGGCCATTATATTTGTTTTGGAGATGCAAAATGTAATAAGTAGACCTTTACCAGTGATGTCTAAGAGGCAGAGCTGACATTTTCTTTTCTTTTTGCTTCAAGAAAAGTTCATTATTGGAGTCTTTAAACACAAAAGTTCAGACTTTTACATAATGTGCAGCTCTTGTGTTTCAAGTCTATTCTTTTCCAAGTCATCAGTAATTCCTGTTCTTGTGTTATACAATTTGACAATCATTGCACAATTTGCACAAATTGTTAGAAGGTGCAGGTTGACCTGAGTAGGGGCCTCAAGTTTTTTCTTTGTACCTTTATAAGAGAAAAGAGGTGATAGCCAAAATAGTGCTATAACTGCTAGAAGAATCATATTTTATGAATACAGAATATATTATTAAAATGTGTTATTAGAGGATAACATTTTATGAATGTACTCAAGTACTGGAGTATTTAAACCCACAGGGAAGTCACTGTTTCTATCCCCTCATGACGTGATGAACCAGTAATCAATAACACAGGTGACATTTTTACAGAGGGCTAACATTTCTCATCCTTTCTATACTGTGTGTACATAAACATGGCCAGTGCAGGCATCACAGTCGCTCCTCAGTTACACCATAGAAAATAGAATATAGAATTTTACAATTGAAAGGTTCATTTATCCCATAGAAACAAGAGATGGATGATGACTTCCCAATGCATGAAATTCACTCTGTATCAAAATTTTTAAAGATTGTCTTTATAAGACTTTCTTTTCATAGGTTTCGTAGGTCTTAGGTGTGAGCTGGCCAAATCACGTATTTCAGACATCTATATTTGAATCAGATACTATGTGTGCTGTTTCCAGTTGAGGAAAGGAAGTTGTTGTTCCAAGGAAAAAATACTGCTGTCCAGTTTTAAAATTAACTTTAGGATAAAGCAACACTAGAGTGAATTCACATTGTCTCTTCTCTGATAATAAAAGGGTACTAAAAGGATCGGTTCTGAAGAGCTTTTCTATATTATAGATTTTTGCATTTAGACAAAGTAATAACCTAGTCAGTGGAACAATGACAGGAGGAATGGTATAGTCAGAAAAAGAAGTGGTACATGCCTGAAACTCAGATGCTATCACACTAAACCCAACCTCCTAAAATGTCTGTATATATCAGCCCAAAGATTTACTCAGGATAGATGTGAAATGAACTGAAATCAATAGCAAACTTGTCAATATTAATGTAGTCAGTCACATTTTGAATTAGAGTCAGTTCCTGGAGATGCAGTTCCCAGGATGTTGCTAACACTTTTGTGATCCAGCAGAGTAACAGCAATAAGATCCCAACATGTCTTGAAAGGCAATCAATAACATGATAATTAATCATAAAAACAAGTATATTCAGGGCTAAAATAAAATTCACCATACTTTTTTTTTACAATGTGTTCTAGGAAAATTCATTTAATCTTTCTGTGCCTCTGTTGCCTATTTGTTCAGAAAAGGGACAGATTTTTTAAATTCTCCTAGATTTGTAGTATTAGACTGAAAGTCCTCATTGCAAAGATGCTCTAATAACTTGCTGTGTATCTCGGAAGTGTCTAATACAAAGACAGCTCAGCTGGGATCTTTGCTAAAGTTGGATTATACACAATAGCATGCAAAACCCATATTTAACCAATGCTGGTTCCTCACTCTTAACATACATGCATATGTATCACTCCAAGTTGTTAAAAATGTTCTATTTTACTTAAATTTATTTGTGGAAAACTGTTTCTACTATATATTCACTGCTATTTCAGTGGGTGCAGATGATTTTTTAATTTAAAGGCTAACAGCAAGCATATTTAAGCACAAGAATTCATGCTTACAGCTCTGTGTTTCTTTTGCAGCATTTGATTAGTAACACCTAAAATTATACTGGGACCTATATTTCCTGCATCTTTATATAGCCTCAGGGCTATCATCACCACCAGAGGGGACACAAAGATTTTTGTATAACCACAAGATTAACAACTAGGGAAGGGAGAAACTGATTTTCAATTACGCATATAAAATAATACACTGTATATTCCATGTTTATTTTTAATATGAGAGAAACATTCTGCAAATGGTACAAGATTTTCAACAGGTTACTTTCTAATACTGTTTTACCATTCATAAAGCTTTTTACCACACCAGTCTGTATGGACTCATTTTTCTTGATGATTCTTCAGGAAAATGTGAACTTTTGACCTCCCACCTTCCCAACACAGCTTCTATTCATTAAAAAAAAAATAGAAAGAAAGAAAGAACAAACAGCTTACACACACACACACACACACACGCATGTACATGTAATACACATGGTGAATACAAAAAGAACTTGGTGTGCTGCTTGCTTAAGGTAACCCCAGCAAGAAGAAATCATTCAATTTATCAGGGACAGGGGGGAGGGGATACATTTATCCTTTAAAAAAAATCTCTCTTAAAAGTGCAAAATAAAATTCTAAATTACCACATGGCATTTCACACTTATGTATGTCATCAATTCTGTCCTTGGAGTTACTGTCTCATGGAAACAAAAAAAGCAAATGGACAAATGGACAATTATATGATCAGGGACCATTATGACCTTTTATTTTTTGCTTTATGTTTATCAGGGAGAGTTCTTGAGGTTCTGTTGCAGTTTGAATCTATTATCTTTTATAACCTAATCAATTCCATGATTCACTTGGAACAGGTCCTTTTTTCTGTATGTGGATCTGCCTATCAGTGAGTTCTGAGAAGGATTAAAAGGTTGGCTCTTCATATTGCCACTGAAAGTCTCACAAGAAAACAGACCTTTGACTTCCACTGACTTTAAGAGGCTGATGACTGAATTTATTCAAAACATGTTGAATTTCTGGACTGTAAGACTGGAACAAGCAGTACTTTGTTACAGCAGGGCACTGTCACAGCCAGCAAAGATGCAAGCAGGTGATTTGCGCAACGGAATTCCATATTTGCCAATAAACACACTGTCCTGTGCTACACCAATATTGTGAAGAAATCCTATACCTAGTAAGAGGAAAGATATCACAGTTTTCTGTATGATAAATTAATTCTTAGATTCTGCTGTATACATTATCTTCTACCCTTTCACTTTACTGTGTATCTGGGTGTAAAGTGAAAAATAAAATGGATAAAGAACTAAAAATAAGTGTAATTTTTCTACTTCCCTTCACACTGACTCACCAAGAAATGTCAGCACACTGAAATAAAATCTCAGGTGGACTGGTAATCACCAAGATATCTGCTATTATATCTGATAAAATATCTGATATTTTTCAACAAACATCTGGTATTTTGATACAATCCTACATTCTGAGCTGAGTGCAGTGTTATAATCCAGGTAATCCTAAATATGAAGAAAATTTAATCAAATCTAGTTAAAAAAGGAAAATAAAACACTGAGTTAGTGTCTGTTATTTTATTCAACTTTGAAGGGCTTGAAATATCTTATGGGCAAATTAAAAAAATGGGAGAATATGTTTCATCAAATCTGTGATATGATGCCTCCTCATAGTTAATGGGCAAGCCAAAACTTGCTGATTTATGCAACATAAGAAAAAAGCTGAATTCACATTTACATTTCATAAATCAGATGACAGACATGTAGATACAAACCCACAGAAATCTACAGAATCTCTGCACTTCTAGTCACTTAGCTGGAGAATTCAAGTCAGAAAATGAAGAAAGCTATATTTATTATAGCAGATAATATCAATTTGTACTTCATTTTTAAATTAGCTGTTTCTCAGAGATTGTACAATTATCCACAGACAAACAGCTTTCTAATTTCTTCTGTGTTGTACTCTGTTAAAGAAAGGTGCTCAGTTTGAGAACACCACAAGATAAGTGATTGCTTTAATCACTGATAATTTTAGATCCTTGTTTCCTCTCAGTGTGTGTGCTTGCCAAAATGAACACCCAGCTACAAGATAGGGTTAAAACTTGTAGATCCTGATCAGACACAGCTCTGTCATCCTCTAATGTGGAGTTGAGCACTACTGTCAGAGCTGTATAGCAATGAGTCCAGCTGGTCAGTGTGAGATGCTCTAATCTCACTGGGTGCTGGTTGGTGGTAGCAGTGCAGAGAAGTTGCCTTAGCACAAGGTTACTTATGCTGGAAGTTAGCACAAGGTAACTTATGCTGATGTCTGATCTCCCACTCCTCTTGTGCACAGGTTCCTGCCTAAGCCCTGCCCTGTGTGACTGCAGTACACCCATGAAACATTTAGTGCAACTCAGTCCCATCTAGTGCTTTGCTTTGCCAAAATGAGAGTTCTAAGGACTGTGAACTTTCACTTCCGCTAGAACCAAAAAATTGGGATCATTCATATTTAGGAGCAGATCTAGCAAGGTATATATTGCAAGTTTCTTGCACCTCCCTTGCATGTGATCTGGGACACACAGATGTTGCTGGAACATCCATAAATGACTTCCCCATTCTCCCTGACTTTCGGAAAGTCTTACATATCAATCTCTCCTCAATAAAAGTCAGTATATTTGGTTCCCATCTAGACAAGTGACTGACTGCATCAGTACTTTTTTACTACTGCCTTGGGGGAAAACTCCCACTGAAAAACTATAAACATTTAGAATCCAAAACTTTGCAGGCTTGAATTGCCAAGTCATTATGTGGAGCTGGATTGGAAACTTTATCCATTATCAATTTTCTGTGAGTTTCACTTTTTTGAATGCTGCAAATCACTCAGGTGTTTTCTGCTGCTGTTTTATGAATACTGCACAGAGACTTGCAAAGAGAAAAAAAAAAAGACAATTATTTCTATCCATCACAAGTTGTACATTATTAACCTTGCTCTCATAATCCACTATCCATTGTTTGTTGGCCACCACACATCAGATTTGAGGGCTCATTAGCCCACAGTTAGCCAATGATGAAGAGGTAGGCACTTGGAGGTAAGCACAGATGTCTTTTTTAGCATGGTCTCCTGACTCAGATACACCAAAGGTCAATTAGCAATATGACTGCTGAGCTGAGACAATGATGATGTGAAGAGAAGTTATTACCTCCTTAGGACATGAGGGAGCCTTTGGTGCTGGAGCACAGTAATCTGTACAGTCAGGATGGCCTAAGTCTGAACAAAGGCAAAGTAGTGCCTTGAAGCCTCAGGACACCATTTCCCTTGTTCTCAAACTCACTACTAAGCACTTGAGGCAAGGTTGAAATGTTAATGTAGGGGGTAAAGAGGGTCTCCCTCATTCTCTGGCTTGTCTTTCAAGGGATCTTCTCCCAGATTTCCATTTGAATTCTGGGGAGGAGATACATCAATACAGTCTTTCAAAAATAAATGAGGCCACAGGCACCCACTGACTGTACTCTATTTAAAACTCTCTTATAATACTTTGGTTCAGCCAGTCTATAGGTTCTTGTACTGTACAAAATCCCTACTGAGTAATGGCAGTGCTACTTAGAGAGGTGCCAAATCAGCACTGCAGGGATCCCACAAGTCATTGCAGACAGCAGGTGACTGCAAAGTGCCAGTAATGATCCACTGGATACCTACAGATCTAGACACAGATGATATTGCTAAGAGGTATAGAGCTATAGAGATGATAGAGGTTATAGAGAGACAGAAATTAATGGTGACACTGACAGTAGAGGAAGGAGAGTTAGAGAAATAGGAACAAATTTAATGAATATATGTGCCTGAGATATTAATCTAGTGAGAAACAGAGTGCAGAGAGTCCAGCTGCTTGGACAGTGATTTACAGGAACCCTCAGTCTAAAACCTTGCAGTTGTAAGCAAATGAGTAGTGAAAGCAAATGCCTGTATGACCTTGTGCTACATTAACAGGTGTGGGGTTCCAATCTCCAACAGATGAAAAAAGTGGGACCAGAGTACCACAGTTAGGGATTGCTGGAGGCACCACTCTATGGCAGGTTGCTTTGCATTCATGCCACTATGAACAAAAGTAGCATGACAAACTCTTTCAGAATGGACGATATATTTCTCATTTCCTAACAAAAATTCTTGTTATTTTTTGTGATTTTTTTGCATTGCATTTATAGTAACTGATTTATGGAGACAAATCACCCAGAATAATATTAACAATGTGGCCATGGTTTAGCAGATAGCTTCCTTTCATCATATATATTGTACAACCTTAGCTTGAATCCAATGGCTTCCCGACTTCCATGAAAATGAATCTGGTAACGTAAACTAGATCTGAGGGGGGGCTTCTTGGGGGAAGGAGGAAACAGTGTTAATTTTTGGAGTATAAACACAGGTTGAGATTGTAAAAATTGAGTATGAATTTTCTTTCTTTGCAAGGAGAGATTTCCTTGCCTTCATTTGCAGTGAAAGATTATCACCACAGTGCTAATTGCAATATGGCCCTAAAAGAGAAGCGTTCTAACTAAACAGTGAAACCGCAAAAGAGCATTATAAAAAATTCAACAATGAAAAAGGACCTGAGAAAAATGGGATTCAGCATTTGCATAAAATATTCTAGCATCTTGAAGTGGAAGGTTCTGAAAGTAGATGATCACCACCAGCAGTTAAATCACTGCAGGGAGTACTGGAGACATTTCTGTTGGCAGTGTAAAAAAACCAATGGCATTACCATAAGTCTTGTCTAAAACTCAGTAGCTGGATTAAGTTCTATTAGCTCAGAAAGAACCTGGCTAATATCACATTCTAAGTCACAGATGGTGGATCATTCCAATGTAAAAGTGATATATATTATTTAGTCTGCAACTGCAAATTATTACAGCTTTTCTCACTTTTTTCCCCATCATCTAACAAGCCAAGCAATCCTAAAGTTCAGCATCAAGTGTAAACATGTCATCCCTACTCAATGGAGAAAGTCAGACATGGGAAAGAATGATTTATGTCATTTCAAGGGTGGCCCTCCAAAGTCACTATATCTCCCTAGTGGCTATGGCAGGAACCAAGTTTAGCTGAGTAATCTTCAGGCAGCTAAACAAGTTCCTATGATCATAATCTAAGTCTTATGAAGTCCTCTATGTGCATGGATCAAATAAATTCCTGGAATTGCAGGTGAATCAGTTAGCAAAGGCTGTTTGTGCACAGTAGGAATCAAATCTTATTCTTACCAGGAAGGGGTCAACGTCTTTATTTTTAACTGGAGAAAGATATTTTCTCTTTAAAGAGGCAAAACAGAATGAAAAGGCTAAAACCCAGAGGAGCCTGACTTACTTATATTTCACAACCCCAACAAAAACACCTTCACATCTGGAGGCAGAGCTCCTCCTCAGCAATAAGGAATAAAGCCTTCCTGTAGGGTTGGGGGTGGTGAGAGGAGTCTTGTTTTCTGGGTGTCCCCAGAGCAATACCACAAGTAGGAACTGCATGTTGCTTTTCCAAGCAACTTCAATGCATGTACCTACTATTCCCTGGCAGAGCTCTTGTCCCTGATTGCAGCTGAATAGATGGCTGGGTGAGCAACCACAGCCCTCTGCCTGAAGGCTTCTCAGAGAAGAGAATATGGTGCTCTTGGCCCACCTCCAGTGTCCACCTTTGTGATCTTTGGAGAGGTGTTGTTAGGATGCCACTTGGTGTTACCTGGTCTCAGATGATTGCCTATACCTTTGGTTCACCTCCCTCTAACAGCTCAGGAGGGAAGGCAATATCCCTTGGATGCTTGGACAAGCTCTTGCCAAGTTCACAGTCCCATTGTCACTAAGGCTGCATCTCCCACCATACAACTTTGCCTTATTTTTCTTGTCTCCTAATGCCAATGGGAACTGAATCCCAAGTCCTTGTAACCCATTTAAGCATTCCAGCTCCTCAGATGGGAGAAATTTTGTCTGAACGTATATGAATCTTTTTGTCACATTATAAATACAAGCAATTTGTTAAATTTTAATTGCACAGTGCTTTGGCAAGTGAAATATAAAATAAATAGGAGGTATCTATGGACAAATTTATAGAAGTAAAAATTATCTAGAGGTTATCACTTCTGTTTAGCAAACCTGGCACATGCCTGGCAGACAGGAAAGCAGAGTGTGTGTACTGGATAGTTTTACAGATAATTCCTGATTCTGAAGAGGCTACTTGTTCTCACAAGATCACGTGTTAGACATTTGTCAGTGTCATTGATTCAGAAGAACTTACCTTTTGCCTCTTTTAAATCACTGGCAAATACTTCCTAAAATTATACAGTGTCACTGATTATTCTAATGATTGTTAATCGAATTCTAATTCCATTTTGTTTACTCAAAGTTTTGCTGCTAATTCCTACACTCAGATGAAAGTCATAGTGAGCTCCTTTTGAAGTTCAATTTCAATTTTTCCATGCATTTGTGTATCTCCTGTCTTTTTGTACTTCCATGAGCACTGTCTCTGTGCAAATGAAGCTACTCAGTGATTTAGCGATTAATATGAAACCATGCATTAAGTTCTTCAGGCTGCACAGATTATAAAGCTTTGTTAACAATGGGTTTCCAGAGCCATTTTTTGGGTTTTGTTTGTTTGGGTTTTTTTGGTTTTTGTTTTGTTTCGTTTTGTTTTTGCGGTTTTTTGTTGGTTTTTTTGGTTTTTTTGTTTGTTTGTTTGTTTGTTCTTTTGGGGGTTTTTTGTCAGTTGGTTGGTTGGTTTGGTTTTGTTTTAATGGAGAAAATACATTAAGACTTGATCGCTTTTCAGAAAAGTGGAATGTAATAGGGAGTATTTTTTCTTTTTTGAAGACAAAATCCAACACTCACCTCCATGAGCAGACTTCAGCTTCTCCCATACCCTAGATCTGGCTTATTAACTCATAGAGTTTAACTTTCTTTTATTTTTTTTTTCTCTCTTTTCCCTTTTTTCATGGCCTGCAACTGTTGCCACTGTTTTCATTATGACATCCTTCTCATAATTTTTATTCCAGGTAAAGAACTGGTTTGTAAGCCTAATTGTAGATATTTTTTCAAAATATGGGACCATAACTTTCACCCAACTACTGACCTGGTAATATGACTTGAAAATAATTTTCTTATGTATTAAAACTGCTGTCATTATAATATTTTTCTATGGATATCGTATAGTTCTGTAATTTTCACTGGCTGAAACAGTTCACAGCTCCTCTCTAGTAGCTTAGATTTTGTCTCTGTTGTTGTTGTTGTTAAATTAAACTGCTGTTTGATAGATTTTATTTTACTTCCACTTGAAGTCTGTGATATTTTCCAACCAAGCAAGAGATTTTTGCCAGGAGGCTGTATAATTCCCTTATGATTATGTATGCATTCCTCCCTCTTCCCAGCCTACCTTTTAAGCTGTTTTTACAAGTTCTCTGGATACTCCAAAGTGTTCATAATTTATCTATCACTTCTTTTGAAGCACCCTCAATAATGTTCATTTTCATATATTCTGTGATTGCAGTTTTGCAGATAACACAAAATTTGTTGGTTTTTAATGTCTGTCACGCGTCTTCTCTTTTCTCCTGCTCCAGTCTCCTGAATTGTGTAACATAACAGATCATCTTACAAACCCTGCATGCTCCTCAGTAAGTAGATATTGACACTGCTGAATTTTGTGTACTATTTCAGTTCTCCACAGACATCAGCATGGCAGTCACAACCATGCACTTGACATGCTCTGCTTCTATTGAATACTAGATTTCTTCTAGCACACTGGTAAATCCAACCCATTTTCTTTTTGAATTGGATATACTCAGACAACCTGTCACAGCACACTGTATGACATGGAAACAAAGGACACAGGAGCTCATCATCACAGTGAAATGAAAGTCCTCTCAGATATGCAGTCACATTCGCTTGTTCCTATAGATGGCAAAGAGTGAATGTTGTGTTTGACAAGAGCTGTCAAACACAAAAAAGATGGGGACAGGGAAATTATTAAATCAACCCATATCAATGTTCCCTCATTAGTGGCTTTTGCTGTTTGGTAGCCAAAGTAAAGGTCAGTTAAACAACACAGCCCTATTTTTAACCTTTGGATTTGTATTGTTGCAAAAAGCCTTCAAGCACAGATTCAGGCAGACCAGATAGTCTGGGGTAATTTAGTGCTGCCCAAGAAAGTATTTTGCATCTTCATTTACTTCTCTACCATTTGCTTCAAAAAAAATGAAGCTTCATTTTGAAATGGGGAGATAGAGTAGAGGACCTATAACATAGGAAAATGGGCTGAATGATGAATGGTACAAACCTAGAGGATTTATCTCAGTGATACTAGACTGAAACATGGTTGGGATTAGTTCTTACTAGGAGTCTTTTCATTCTCTCCATTGTACTCTTTCAATCCTAAGATAAAGATGCATTCTTCTTTAAAAGCATGTTCATGACATTACAGAAAATGTCTTCAGAGTTCAGATGTTGAAATTTTAATGTAGACCATTTTTTAAATGCTAGAAACAACTTTTGAAAAATGTATTTTTATTGTTTCACCCAGCAATAAAATGATGTGATTTCTTACATGGTTCTTCTTCAGGAACATGGAATCATTCCACTGAGAAATTGAAGAATATTTTAGAGAAGTGAAATATAGTCCCATTTATCCATCTCAGAGCTCATCTAAGTTGTCTCTTCAGATTCAGTGAATGAATAAAGAATTAATGGTTCAATCTTGTGTCTGAGTTTTTATTCCAATTCCTTTCAGAGTGACTTTTTACCCCCCCACTACTACCTAACTTTTCCTGGCAGGTATTTCCCCTGGATTAAGGTTCTCAGAAATCATCATGGTTTTCAGTGCTTGGAGAAAAGACTACAGGAGGAAGCTCTTAATTGCTCTTTTAACAGCAGCTGGTAAAAGCATTAGGTCTTTAAATCCCACTGAAATTTGCAAGCTTTTATAAAGGAGTTTGCAAGAAGGGACCAAATTCAGAATGGGCTCATAGTGCTAGGACAGAGAAAAAAATGAGAGAGGATATTTTATCTGCCTTTTCAATGTTCTGCAGCTTCTAAACTAGGAATAAAAAGAAACCCACAGTTTTAAAAAGCTGACTCTGTGGGAGGTCTGAGTGAAATAGTCCATAGCAGAAGGCAGAAGCCTTTCAGGAAATGTGCCATTCCTTCTGCATTAACTCTTGCCTCTCTTGAATTATTGTTACTAAGCTCACTAGATCTGGTCACTGATAAAATGTTCTTCTAAAAGTGTGTCTTGTCCAGGACTGTTCCAGGAATGGCAGTGCAAGTTGTTGAAGGCATTTGTGCATACAATAGAGCTCTGTGGGAAATATATGGAATAACACTGTTGGCGTTTTTAAGTGCTGTTTAGCATGAGAGTAAAGGTTTACACAGCATACATAATATATAGCTCTGGTTGCTAAATGTCTGCTGCCAGTGCTTCCTGATGTCAACAGAGGCTGCCATTGTTTAGTCAACTTGAAATCTTTAGAAATATAGCTGTGAAATTCTTTCCTCAAATGCAAAATGAACAGCCCTAATAAATACACTGAGCTTTTACCAACATGAAATTCCCTTTAGGATTAGAGGAAGCTGAAGAGGTTTGTTAACATAGTGCTCAGTGCTGTTCAGAGTAGGTGAGGTAGGAGGAAATTCAAAAATACTCAGCCTGGCCTGATTGGCTAAATTCAACCTCCCATTTATTTTAAGGGCCAGAACAGAAATTAATCAGTAGTACAAACTGGATCTGATGGAGAAACTCCTTGAGAGTTTTGCTCTTGGAGGTGCTCTTGGCCCACCTCAGGTGTCCACCTTTGTGAGCACATATATTGCCCTACAAAACTAACCAAGTTACTGGATCATAGTTGTCTCTTTGGCTTGGAACCCTCAAGGTTTTGTTTTTCACACCTCTTGCTTTCCAGTACCACTTTGAGGTGTTCCTTTCAGACAGAAAGCACCATTTTGGTTTCTGTAAGAACATGATAGCATTGCCTCAAACTTACTATTTAAAAGGATTTCTCTGACTTGCTCTTTCAAAGCTCTCCCACATTGCTTGCTGCAGGCTTTTGATATTCAGCAAAGAAAATTTCTTTGGGTAACAAATCTTCTCCCTCCACCTCCCCCTCAACTCCTTTCAGATTCGGTCAAGATTTAAAGTGAATAAATGTGATTTCAGATCCCAGTATTGATTGGAGTGAAGATGGGAGACAAAGGAGAAAATAAGATAGAAGAAAGCATCCCATTTGCAAGAACATTTGTTTTGCCATTTGCTTTTACAGTGCAAAAGAATGCAATAAATTACACATGAACCAGGACAGCAGAAAAACAGTAGTACAATCTGCAAAAACAAGTTAGGGTTTTCTATTGGCTTTAGATTTCTTATTTTTTCCCCTTGTACAGACACAGTAGGCTCAGTGCAAACTGAAGATTTTGATAAATATCACTGTGAAGTACTGACAGGAGAAGGTTTGCATATTAAATCTTCAATCAGACCTATACTACATGTTATGGGAACATTACTTTTAACCTAAAAAGAACTTCTTGAGTATAGATTTTGAAACATTACATTCAAATATATAAATAGTATTACTCAGTACTGTACCTTCCATTCTGTTTCTTCCCTAAGAATGGATAATGAGTTTCATCACCCTTGATTAAGACTAAATCCACTGTCATCACAATGAAAGAAGGGTCCCCTGATTTAGGCTCTCAAAATTCAGTCATTTTATAAGTAAATCTTAAATCCTTGGGTTTTGTGATAGTTTTTTGTACTCTGATTCTTAATCACACAATCTGCAGTCATTTTTTTCTTCTTTTTCAAAAAGTAATGGTATGATACAGTATTTTCTGCAAACAAGATAGGTAGAAAAGCATACCAGAGATGTGCTGAAGGACAGACACTGTCTTTTCAGAAGATTTCATCTCAGAGGTGAAGTCTATCTCCTCACTCATGCTATTCCCATTGCCACCTACAGCAGTTACACATTTGCTCCCCATGACTGTCACTCTGGTGCCACTGCCTGAAATGGCAATTCCCGTTCAGTGAGTGATCACAGTGCTACAACCAGAAGCACTGGCACAGACAGGGCACACAGGCAGCTGGGAGCTGGGCTTGAGCAGTGTGTGTGTTGAAAGAAACAAGACAAAACAGCGTGGAGAAGGGTGCCTGAAATTTAGCTTTTCATTGTTCGTTTACAAGAGTTTTGGAAATAAATCTGCCTGAGGATGTTGGGATTTGTGTGTACAAAAGTTCTATCTGCAGCTGTCAAGTGTGTGTTACAATAAAAGTTTTGAGAAACAGCTCAGCATTGGTCTGTGGGCCAGTGAGACTTGATGCTTGTCCTGCACACACACATCCACAGTGCTGGCAGCATTTTGCAGTTGGAGTAATACTCCACTTCTAGTCTCACATCACTAAAAGAACAATTTATCTCATTATATTTCCACAGATCTAGGCAATAACACTATTTAAATGACATACTACTTTATGTACAATTATTTCTAGTCAGATTCACATTATTCATTTCAGACAAACCTCAGTGTATGATGCTGTGTTAAAGCAGGATTTTACCTGTTAGAATTCTGGATTTGAGGGACCAGTTTTCTGTGTTCACCCTTCCTATCTTCCCCTCTTCTTTCTTTGAAACACTGTAATGCTATGTGTTCACATTTGGATTATTTGCTACTGATGGAAGAAGCAATAACAAAACTAAGCAATAACAGATGCTTTTTTTCAAGTTCAATCATATCTAGGTCAAAATTCATCACTCATAGTCAATCTTGGACTCATTTTCACATATTTGGAACTTAAAATATTAGGGAGTTCATGTCCACTGAAACCCTAGTGGAAGCTGTTTATGAGTAACTTCAAAAAAACTTTGTTTATTTTTGGAGTGTTTAGAGGGTGAACATCAATAATTCTTTGTTTAGTCCACTGAGCATTGTGACTGTGTGTCTGAATCACTACAGCTTGTCTTGGATTAGCATTATAATCCTCTGGTTTTGAACAGGTGAGATATAACAGAGTAAAAAGATGTATTGCAGAATAAAAGTTAGAAAAATAGTTCTTCTCTTACCAGAAAAATATTTTGTTTGCATATTTAAATGTGTACTCTCAAATTTGTTGGCTAGAGAACCATTAAACATTAAACAGTGTCTTAGGCATGTAACTAAAATTAATTTCTCTGATGGAGAAATTTCTTTGTAATTTCAAAGTATAGAAACAGCATTTCCTTAATTAACATATGGATTTCCATACAGGGATATATTATTTCTTTAACTTTCAAAGTATTGCATACCTAATAGTCAAATACATAGATGGTCAGTAAAAGAAAGAAAATCAGTTCTTACCTTTTTCCTTTTTTAGGTAGAAAAGTAAGGGAGTCAATAGCTGTGGTGATAATGCAAGAACTATCTCTCAAAAACTGCAAAAAAAATAGGTAAGTTAGTGTTAGAACTGCTGTAATTTTGAAAAGAAAACATATAGAATGCTAGGGAAAAAACAGCTCTCCTAAAATTCCTAAAAAATTTAAGCCTTCCAGGAATGCTACCCATCAATAAAAAGGGGAAAAGATAAACACAGCATCCTGCAGGACAACCATTCTTTTGGCTGTAACCCTTCATATGAAAGCCATTTGTTTGAATCTTTCCTTGCTGAATACCAGTGATTTAAGCCTACAATCATCTGATAGCTGTTCATCTGATGGTACAGGTCACAGCTGACAGGCATGCATCACCCAAAACCTCTATCTGGTTTTCCAGCTGGTGAGCAACATCTCAGGGACATGAGATAAAGTCCATTTATCTATTCAGCTTCATTTGTGCTCATTGTTTGAAAGAGAGGTAGCAGGGGCAGGTGTTACTCCTCTGGCTCTGGGGTCATGTCATGGTTTTGCACAGCCTGCAAATCAAAGGTTCCTGCAGAGGAACCAGCCATTTGTGGAAGTTCAGGCAACAGCAGTCATAGCTACTAAGCCAGCACTATACTGAAACACCTGCTTTTGTTTGTTTCTCTGACAACTTAACATTCCTTCAGGATCAGAATTGCACTTTACATGGCTCTCTTGTTTAATAGTTTTTGGAGTCATTCCTGTGTTTTTGCATGTTTAGCATGCATTATATCAAAAATTTTCTTTTCTTGGTTTGTACACAGCTTTTGGGGTGCAGTTTTTTGGTGGCCCAGAATTAGCCTTAGAAAATAGACACTGAATTTTGCCTGCCTTGATAGTTTTGCTGAGTGAAGAACTCACGAAGCTCATAGTTAGATGGATTTCTGTATACTTTACTTTAGGAACAAAGCCATTTCTTCATAAAGCACTGGGTTGTGTTGGGTTTGTTATTGATGGGGATTGTGATCCTTTAGGCTCATACATTAAACCTCCTCCATTTGAAAGTGGCTGTGCTTCTGCTCCTGTGGTTGTCACTTCAGAGTACCTGTTGATATTATCTTGCTTAGGTGAAGGAAGTAACACCACAGAGAAGGGGAGGCTGAGAAATGGGTACCAGAAAGTGGAAATTAGGCACAGCAGTTCACTAATGTTTGTGTAGGTATCTCTGAGCTGCCTCAGCCTTTAGGTGTGTGGTTTTATTAGAGTCACCTGCAGCACACATGGAGTTGAACAAGTCAACCTATTGAGTAGATGAGTTTGTACCAGTAGCACAGGGGAATAATGCTTAGAAAAAACCACTATGTAAATATGTAGGTCTGTGTGATTTCAATTTTTACGATTTTGGCAGCCTGCTTTTTCTGTCACCAAAAGCAAAAATGAGCCTGTCATTAAGAATGTCTCACATACCTGAAGGGATAGAAAGATTGACCACTTAGGATATTTTTTAGTTTAATGAACTATCTAGAAAGATGCTTTATTACTGAAGAAAAGTTAAAACAGTAAAGACCACCTCTCCTTCAGAATCATTCTCAAGAAAAACCTTTATTTCTCCTCATGTGTTTTTTTACCTCTTGAATTGACCCAAACTGCCTACATGGCTGAATAAAATGTGACAATTCCTACAAAACTTATTCATTTCTTATATTTAAAGAACGAGTAATAGACAGTGACAAACACAATAAAAGTAACCCAAGCTGCACAGATAATGGCAAGGCATTTGTATTTTTAATGCAAACTGAAACAGAGAAATACTGAAGCTTTTCACTATATCCCCAGGTTCCCATACTCAGCTTCACAAGTCCTTGAGCCCTGACCAACTTCCAACAGCAAGGCTGCAAACTGAATCTCTGATTAAAATCTGACTCTTCTCCTCGAGGGAAGTTACAGGATAAATTAAGGAAGCAAATGTAAACTCTTATTGGTCTTGACAATGTCTTGAAACACCAGCACTTAACAAGAGAAAACAAAATTTCCAGTACCTATGAGCAATCCTAATGGGGTGGGAGGAGGGGGAGATGGCAGGGCAGAAAGGATGCCTGCAGTGGGGAAACCTTTCATTTCTGGGGCTGGATGAGGGCTGAACCTCTGCTGTGTCTCTGAAGGCCACAGGGTCTCTCTGAAATGGGGCTGCTGCCTTGTCACCATACACACACACACACACACAATGTGCCAGCAGCACAAGGTCCCTGTGCCAGGGGTTACTGTGCCACACCTGGGAGAGCAGGACAGGTTTCTGCAGGATGTGCAGGGTGTGCAGCCATCAACAGGGCAAATCCAAGCTAACTGAGTACTGTACCAGCAGCACTTGGCACTCTTCAGAGCTGCTTCATCTGACAATAACATGGTTTCCCTACTTTGCTATTGCTCTCTCCCTGTGTCCTCAGGGAAGTCAGGTTTCTGTAGGAAACTCAGCTATGGAAAGCTGATTCTGCCAGAGGTCTAACAGCAGAGCCCCTCAGGCAGGAAGGCAGCACAGTGGGCCCACTGGGAAGAAGCAGATGGATAGAAAGCCAACCTGCTCTCCAAAACTATTTAAATCTAAAACGCTCCTTTGCTGTGGCTCTGTAAAGGCCATATAAAATCATGAAACATTTAATCAAGAAGAGGGGTCACGGTGAAGGGCAAAAAGTAATGCCAAAAAGTGAAAATGGATAGTCCTTTGTAAATTAAAATATAAGCCTGATAAAGGCTGAGGTAAATCTGCATCTACCCCTTGAAAATTGTGAAGCCACACTGCAAAGAAGGGGGTTCCATAGAACACCTAAATGGGTAAAACTAAACTTTTTGATGCTGATTTTTAGTTCTAGGGTTGAAGTTTGCCTTTTACCATGACAATAGGACATATTCTTAATAAATTTGTGCCCTTGATTCAGCTGAGGGCTGTTACAGGATGAGAGCAGAGCTTTCTGATGCTACCTTCCCATCATACAACTCCTTAATTTTTGAAGTAAATAACTGACTTGTGTGCAGTACTCCACTGATTTCCCTGATGGTCTGTCTTGTACCTAATGTGCTGAGAATTCTGGTCTCTTTGAGAGAACCCCAAACTTCTACCAATCACTAACTTACCTGAATACAAACATTCTTCTAACTGCCAAGAAAACTTATTGTGGGTCTGGAAATAGATTCAAGCCAGTACTAGCATCATCTTAGCCTGTCAAAATTATAGTGTAGGTAATAACTTGCATGCTTGCAGATTGATAGGCAAATGAGTTAGGGTAAGCATTAAGACAGACATTTTAATAATAATCTGCCCACAGACAAATTTCCCCCGGAAGAAATATGCTTTATATAGTAAACACAGAATCAGAGTCTTCAAGGTTATCCTCTCAGTGGAAAAGTTGGATACAAACATTCATCATTTCACATATACATATATATAACATTTCAAACCTGTGAGATATATAGTACAAACATAAGGAACTAGCATTTAGGGCACAATTTTCAGTTAAAATAAAGGCCATTGTTTGTCTATGGTGTAGGTATGAAGTTATGAATACCCCAAAAAAACTGCTGAGTGCTGTGTGGGAAAGAACATGAAAGTCCAAGTGAGGAAAAAGTCCAAGAGGAAAGAAGTACTAAGGATTACACTTTCCAAAGTGCAAGTACAAAAGAGGATTCAAAATACATTGATTTTTCAGTCCTTTGTTGGATATAGCATGTTTATCTTATGCTTAGTGTTTTATGGGACTGGTAGTGTGAGTTCTCTGCTTGGAAGATCACTCACTGCAATTCAGCATGAGCTGCCTGAATGTGACTTCCCCAATGTATTGCTCCAGGTCACATAAAAATATGATGACCAAAACCAGAATTTTTATTTGGAAAATCTTTTTAACATTTATAGCCTTGCTTACTGATCAAACTAATAATCACACCTTGTTAAAGGCTGTCAGAAAATAAATCCAGTCAGTTTAATGCCAGCAATAGCACTGAAGTGTCCATTATGCACATGCTTGTTTGAACAAGACTCTTGCAGGAACAAATGAAACTACATTTCCTGGATCTGACAGTTTTTCATGCCATCAAACTAGTGATTCACATCTGCATAGTTTCAGTCTTTGTTACCTGCTTCAAGATATCTGAGAAACATGCAAAATCTGCAGTCTCTCTCCATTGCTGGCTCAACTGTTCTTATGATCTTTTGCTAAATTTCTAGTGTTATTTAGTGCCTGGACCATGGCAGGAATTTTTGCTGCATCTTTAAGAAGAAATTCTCCTGTAGCTCTCTGGTAGAGCTCTGAAGTTACCTGAGTCCCACATCAGCAAGGTTGACACAAGAGGAACAAGTATTCCAGTGTTCCCTCTCTGACATTTCTTGTTTTGGCTTGAAAGGGAACAAACTTGGGATGTAACTGAGCATGTTCCAGAACTGAGAGAAGAGATAGCAGTGGGATGAGCACCAATAAACAAAGCACCCAGTATCCCCATCCTAGATGTAAAGAGCAATTTGTAGAAGACATGATATAGATGTTATGGTATTTTATGGCACATTTTCCTATGGAATATGCCTCAGATGATTTCAGAATCCCATTGAAGTCAAATATCAAATGTCTGCAGAAAAGGTATTGAAAAGTTATTTTATAAAAATGTGATTACGTGCTGAAAGTGAGAGAGCATATGGAGTCTTATGCATGAAAACAAAGGCATACAGAGCTCATACTAGATGCAATATTCATTCAGGGATCTTAAGGGAAAGAAATATTTCCTTTCACCTTATTTCCATGTCAAAATAGGTATGATCCAAGCAACATGCCTTTTCAAAAGTTCTGTTCAGTGTTGGTTTTAGGTTGAAGTGAGGGGTTATGATTGTCTTTGAACAGTAGAAAACACACCTACAATGTCCAGAGGTGAAAGTGCCTTAAGCATGAGTAACTGTGTGAGTGAGCAAAATTGATTGTGGATAACAACTGGATGCAGGGCTAAATCAGCAGGCAACAAAACACCACACGAGAAGGAAGGCGTAGGTATCTCAGTGTTAGAGTTGTCTGCAAGCTACTCTAAGTTTGTGGTAAAAGCACAAAGGATAAAATAGAAACGTAAAATTAGTATAATTTAAGAAATCTTATGTGTCTTGACCTGCAGCTGACACTAGCTTTAAGTTGTGCCAAAGAATCAATTCTGACTCTTATGCTACCAAAATACTCTCTCCTGCAAACAATGGAATTATCTCCTCCCACACATACCAAGATTCTCTAGAAGTTCAATGTAACTCAGTACATACAAGGATCTGGGCAACATTCACTTCATATTTTTAAGTTGAAGTAATAACAAGGGAAAGAGTTCTCTTGAGGAAAGATACAAATTTTTTCCACCAGAAAAAGGAAAGAAAAAACCTAAAGATAACAACAAAAAATAGTGCAAAATGTGCCAAAAGGCTTAAAGGAGAAGCATACCCTGCAAAATCCTCTGCTCAGCCCAGTGTCTCTTGCCTGTGCTTGCTTGGGGACCTTACCCTCTACTGAGCATTACTCATTTTTTAAGGGTTTTTAGTGCAAGCCTCCTTGGCTTGTGGGTTTCTACACTGGCTTTAGCCCTATGCAGTTCTTATTTTAAACCCTGACTGAGATCACAGGTGTCACTGGGAGGTTTGTTCCCAAGGAACATTCCTGACTCAGGTCATTTGGCAGCCTGAACACACCAAGCACCAGAATGCCCTGGTGCTACTGAGCAGGAGATTGTAAAAGTGACACGAAGCTTCTCAAAGTCAAGGTATTGCCTGTAATTCTTTTGCTCTACTGCTTATCTTGATGTTAAGGCAGCATGTCTTTCTAGAGGATGTGCTACAGTTCCACAGGAAACTTCCAAGCAGGGAAATATTAGTGATAAAGAGCCTGTTTGCAACATTATACAATGGCATAGGCTGTGTGTCATCCAGTTTTCTTTCTGATTTCAGAGCAAATGAATTTGGGATTGCTTTGAAAAGGAAGACCAAAACTGAACTTCTGAATGGATATTATAGAATTTCACAGAAGATATGTCTGTACAGTCACTAATATTGTCATAGTAAATGTAATTTTAATAATAAGGCATGTAATAATTTAAAAGAATATATGTTCTGCTGTGACCTTGATGCTTAATTTTCCAATTTGGTTTTCAAATGTCACATGCTTTCTAATGGCTTCATAGGAGTTCAAATCCATTTAGAATATGCTTTGGAAATTGAAAATAAAAAATCCAACTGTAAATTAATTAAGGAAAAAAGTAAATGTTCACCCAGAGCATTTTGTTAAGCATATAGATGAGTCATTAAAACAAAAAAGGAGAAAATAATTGAATGGTGGTTTATTTTTTTATTAATTGCTCACCAATGGATTTGTATGTGTCTACCAGGCATCAGAATTTATGGTGTTAAAGTGATCATAAGTGGGGACTTAAAGCACAACTATTTTTATTCTCCCCTATGCATTCCAAGATGGGGATTTTCCATCACTAGCCTTCAGCTGAAGGAACCACCAAATAACATTTCTCTCAGCCTCCAGAATTTCCACCATATCGCATATTTGAAATAGGTAATGCTAACTTCGTCCTCTAATTCTTATTCCACAAACCCTTCTCTTCTACAATATTTCTAATCTACTGCTTCAGAGTTTCATGCATCTGCAAACCTTCACACTGGAGGAGACACTCAAAGCAAAACTCCTAATTCTGAGAATATTCTTTATCAGTCACTACGTTTTTCTGCTCAAAATTTAAAAAACCTCCCAGTTCAGACATCTGCACGTCAGCCTGGAAACAGTGAAAACTTTTTTTTGCTCTCTCACCCCCATTTAATGAATTTAAAGCTGGCTGTTGTGTTGGCAGAGAGAGGAAGGGGGATGGGTGTCCCTCCAGCTGTTTGCAGCGATCTTGGCACAGAGAGGGGCTCACATCCAACTGCTGCAGGCTGGACTGAGGGCAGTGCAGTAATCCCACAGCAGGTCCAGCTCCCAGTTGTCCCTGATTATTTTCATCAACAATCTTCATTCATTGTCCTCTGTTTTGGAGTGTCCCTTCAGTAAGCAGGCAAGTTTGGAAACAGTGAAAAAATTTCAATTTTAAAAGCAGTAGCTGAATTGTTCTGTGCCTCCTTTAGCTCCTTCATTCATTCACAGTTCCCTGCTCATAGTTTTTATAATTTTTGTATAGCTTTTGCATATATTCCAGCTTTTTGCCAGTTTCATTCTTTGTCCTGTCACGTCCATGTATTTTAATTTTGTATCCAAGTTTTCTATTGTGATATGCATTTGAGACGGTTTGCTGGCAAGCAAATATTTTTTAAAATGAGCAATGAGTGGCAGGGTGTATTGATTTCTCTAGATTTACATTTCCCTCAGCATTCACAGAAGTCTAATTGATTTGTGGACCTCGTGAGCTTTCTCCCTCCAAAAAAATAATTGTGCATGCAGTCCAATTATACCAGGGCAATTAAGAATTACAATTTGAGTTAAGAATAATAACAGAATTCAAGACAGAAAACAACCATCTTTTCCTGGTCTGTTTCTTTTCTAAGAGGTCAGAGCCAACACTTCTACCAAATTCAAGAGGAAGACTTTTCTGCCTTTATTGTCAAACAAACACAGTTAAAATATATAAACCAGACATATACAGTCAAAATACATGGACTATGTTTAAGGCCAAATTTGGTAACTGATCACAATGAATCACTGTTTCTAAATGAGGGCAAAGGTTGTCCCTACAAGACTTTTTCTTTTATTTAAGATTTAAGATTTCAGTAAGTGTTGCTGAGTTTATCAAGACCTACTTTCTTGTTTTGTGTACAGAGTACTTCATGCAGTGGACTACTGCTCCACATCTGAGACTGTATGACAGGTCTGCAGCACAAAGACCAAACAGAACCAAAAAAAAAAAAAATCCAGTATGATTAAATCCTTTCATCTGGCATCTTTCTCCACAGTACTGCTATTGTTTATGCAAAGATTGCCATTTTGAGACAAAACTAAGGCCATCTTTCTAAAATCCTAATGTTGAAATATTTTAGAACACCTGAACACAGCTGGTGGCATAGTCCCAAAAATTAGAAGATAGAAAAACAAAGCAAGCAAATTCCAAGAAAAATATTAAGCTGGATTTCAGTTTAGTTGAAAAAACCTTTAGGCTTTGGAAGCATCCTCTGCAGAGAAGTGCAGAGAACCTAAAGCTTGAATATGTTTCCAAGCAAAAAGAAAGAGCCCACTGTTGCTCATAGTCCATGATCTGAAGGATGTCAAGGGATGGGAGCACAGTTCAGTCCCTTGGAAGAAACAGCCTGAGAGTGGCCACACAAGAGCCAACTGTCCAGTCACTCTCCAGCAAGTTGGCAAACAAGGCAGGGGAAGACAGCAAAGGGACCAGACCCAGCCCTGGCTGTATCTGTAATTGCTAGAAATGCTGTATTCCAAAGCAGAACTGTAGCAAATGATCAGTGGGAGCAGGGGATGGTCTACACACAGAATGAGAAATATTTTAATGTGTCAGGAGGCAAAGGAAAGTTCTCTAACTCTGCTAACCTCAACCACTTCTTATGACTGATAATATCAGGGACACAAAGTGCAGGAAAGTAGTTAAGAAATGGCTCCCATGAGGCCAAATCTACACACATTTGCCCTATTCATTTGTAGGAAACTTTCTTTCAAGGTAAAAGCCCTCCCAAGGCAACCCTCTGTCCTGTTGGTAGATCCCACATAACCAAAGGCTCCTGATTCTCTCTAGGGGAGATTTTGTGAGGTACAAATGGGAGTTACATGTCCAATTCCCATTATCTCTCAAAGACAATTACATGCTAAACTGACCTCTGTTCCTTTTATAACCTTCTCTTTTAGAGTCAGAGGTTCCTGATTACAGAGATTATCTACAAAAGGTTTCACAACAGCAGTACTTTGAGGTACTTCTTTAAAATGCTATTGGAAGTTTTGACAGCATACACAAAATATAGAGTAATAATCATGTATTCTATGGATTGTTTGTTTTAAGAAGCTGACATTTACATGCTAAAATAGGATCTATTTTTAAGGAAGCATACTCTCAGTCTAAAATATATGCAATTGTGGTTTATTCTGTTGCTTCAGTGAATTAAAACAGTCATTCTACAAAACACAGATGAGATATAATCTGGGGGGGGGGTTGATGATTTTTTACAACATCTCAGAAGATTGAGAGGGAGACTGCTGTAAACTAGCTCGCAGTAAATGGAGTTTGCAGTAGAAAATTATGTCCACTATGTGGTAAGGGGTTACTGTCACTCTCAGCTCTGGGCTTGCTTTATTTTATTTTTCCTAGTCTAGCTGGCTGTAAATCTTTGAAATTGCATAATGCCAATAAAGAAAAATAAAGAACAAATTGAGATACCAGTACTCATAGAGGAATGCTGTTGGCTGAGGCCCCAGATACTTTTTATGTCTCCAGTGATTTGCCTGTAACTGTTCCAGGAAGTTTGGGGAAAGCTTTGCATTGACATCGTGCTGCAAGTGCTGGAAAAGCTTTACCCTGGGAAAAACTTGAAGCCTAGTTCAATGTCCTGGGTAGCCTATCCTATGACTTCTGTGGACATTCTCAAGGTTAATGAATTTAGCAGAACTCCAACCAATCTCCTCACATACACTTTTCAGAGCAGTTCTACTGAAGAGACAGTTTTAAAATTGTTTATTTTTAGTGTTATTTTTTATCCTCACTTCTCTTTTCTCAAAGTCTTGGAATTTTATTTTTCATTTAGATTTTTTTTTCCTCTCAATGCTAATATGAACTTCTTAAAGGAAAAGAATTTAATATAACCTTGATTTTAAAAAAGAATAAAAGAAACCAAAAAACCAAACATATGAACAAAAGCAAACAAAACCCCCAAATTTTAATTCCCACAATAGTTTATTCTCATTTCTAAAATCAGAAGATTAAGAATGATTCTCCTCTTCCTAATTCATAGGTTTTGGACTGGTTTTTCTTTTTACAAATGAAAAACATTTTTAAAAAGACAAATAAAAAGTAATTCTGTAGAACAGCAAAGACAGTGGACCATTTAAGCTTTGGCTGAGGATGGTGGCCACTGTAGAAGGATAAGCCATCCCAGGAGTTGTCTTCTGAGGAGGGGAGAAAGCATTCCACGTGTGCTAGGTTCAGTGCTCCATCCATCTGCAGAGATTCAGTGGAATTACTCTTTTGAGATGGGTTTTGTTTCCTAGGAATTATTGCATTTACTTTCCATTGTCAGAGGGTGGTTGGGCTCCTCTGACCTAGACTGACTCCGAGGCTGGGTGACCCAGTGTGCGGAGTTATCAAGGACCTGGAAGCTCACTGCTCTTCTCTAGATGCCTTCTCTGACTACAACAAGAACTTGATGACCAGTGTGAACCAGAAACATTATTTTTAGATGACTAAAGTTAGTTTAAAAAAAGGTCAGCTAAATAAACTCTAATAATTTTATGGCTCCTAGTTTCCAAGTTAAATCTGGCAATACAAAAGGTGTGTAAAAGTAGTAAAAAGATTGTGGGAAGCAGAAATCCCTTTTCTAATAAAGGTTGGGGAAAAAAACCAAGAAATATAATGACCTTGAAGGTTCACAAAAAATTAACTTCTATGGCAATTAGTTCTAAATATGCCAGTTTTCCAAACTTCTTATTCTTGTAGTACATTTTCTTCATAAATATGATGTATAAGAAAATTTTTATAGCTTCTCGCATTTAGCAAATTGAAACCCCAATATCTCATTTTCTTTGCTGATATTTTACAGACAAGGGCAAGTAACATCACAGAAACAATGCTGACTGTGTGTACTTGTTGTTTTTAATAAAACTGTCAAGTACTAAAACCCTGAAAGTACATAGGCATATTTATAGATTGTTTCTCTCCAAATGGATAGGAAGAATTATTTTTAAAGTTGCATTCACAAGTGTAAAGCTCAGGGGAAAAATCAACTAATTACACAAATATTATAGAAAAATTAAGACAGAAAAAGACAAACTATTGAATAAATCCCAGAAAAAATTATTCATTCAAAAATTTATTTAAAGTAAACCTTTAAAGTGTGTTCTAAAAATAGTGTGATTATAAGAAAGAAAAGAAAAAAAATTAACTATTAGAAACTATTTTGTTTCCTCTTGGTTGTGGTGTATCTTCCTATTGTTGTATCAACATTATTCAAGACATCTACTATTAACATTTCAGAGTATATAAAAGCCCTACCTTTTTTTTTTTTTAATACAGGTAAATATACAAACTCAGATAAGAACTTGGATCTAGTAGACAAGTACTTTAAATAATTTTCAGAGGTACTGACTGCAAAAGTCACAGGGAATTTAGTCAGGAAGAAAATCCAGAGGTTAGGTCTGCAAAAGTATTTAGGCCATTTAATCACAAGAGCTATTTTTGTGGAAGTTGGATGCTTAAATACATTTAAGGATATGGCTATAAAACTGCAAGAGCAAATTAAGTACTGCAGTTCTTAAACTTGCAAAAATAGCTGGTCCTGATTAGATAGTCAGTTGTAGCACACAAGCCTGCAATAGTAGCAATACTTTTGTGCACTTATGATTGGATGTGCAGAACCCATCATGTTAAGCAAGCTTTACCAGAACCTGAAAGTTCATCTCAGTCCCACATTTCTAATGTAATTTAGTCCATAGCCTCAGATAAGATTTTAAGTTTTGTGTAACGTCTTAAAGTGAGAAACCCAAGTGAAATTAGCTTCTTACCTTCACATAAGAAGTTATCTTCTACATTTCTCAAATCTGAAGGCCACATCTACTGTACTATCCTTGTATAGAGGCATCAGAACCAGAAGTTATGCTTTTGTATTCTATACCATCCTCACAAACGCTAACAGAGTTAGCAGAGTTTAGACCGAGTTTAGACCATATGCTTCACTGTGATTCTCCTATAAGGACAACTAATACCTCTAGATGTCCTTCATCTTGATATTGATGAAAATGCGAAGCTTAAAATTCTCTCCTCCTCAAGGCTGAAAATTATCACAGACTTTAAGGACACTTCAGCTTTAAGAGTAGAAATAATCTGCCTCAGTTTAGATGTCAACACAATTAATCATTCAGGGTTCCCTTGACAGTCAATGGAGATGTATTCAGTGCAGACAGTGGAGTTCAGGTTGTGATTCATTTCATCCTGAAGTACACACTTAAAATAGGTCAGTGAAATCATGCCCTAATAAGGCCTGTTTCTCTTCATAGACTACAGATGGAGCCTAAGATGATGAACTCAACTGAAGATAGCTGAAGTTAAAATTAATCCATGCCTCTACTACGCCGTACAACCTTTGTGGATGTAGTCTATCATACCCAGTGTCCTTTTTTCCATAGAACAGGGTGAAGAAAATTAATTTTCAATTATAAATATTTTTAAGCTGAAACTCTTGCAGATTTGCCTGTAAAATAAATCCCAAAACTTTATTATATCTATTTAAAGGTTACAGTAAAATTAGTGTAAACAGAATGTAAAGAATTAAGATCTTCAAAGAAAAAATATGAAGTAAAAATTGGACATGGGATTTCAAAAGCAAAGGGATTTGAATGTCTAATGAAACTGAGTAAGCATATCTCTTGGGTTTCTTTGGAAGCCTCAATATTAGTAAAGGGAAAATAAAATCAATAAAATGTTGGCATTTCTTACCATTTCTGTATTGAAGAGGGAATGCAGAAAAAATAGCTTGTTCTCTTTTAGCAAATATGTTAATGTAAAGTAGTTATTAATTCATTCCATCATATTTTATGACTGGAGAAAGAAGAACATTCCAGTAGTCACATTCTATTCCCTTCAGCATTTTCAGAGCATATGAATCCACATTTATGCAACATCTGACCACTGATTCTGAAAAATAAAACTCACAGGAATTCTGTGAGCAGAGCAGTTTTTCAAAAGGACCATTTAAAACTTTAAAAATAATTGCTTGTGTTACACTCCAAATACACAATATTAAGCTCTGTCCATTAAGAAGTTTCTAAAGAGATTTTGAGAGGAAGACTTATAATGAATACCTCGACTAATAAAAAAACCAAAAATGTATGTATTTATCTTTACATTAGCCCGCCTCTTTCAGCAGGAAACATTATGGAACTGCGATTACCAGGCACTGAGGGGTTTTTTAATATGTAAAATAAAGAAGAGAGGGGATAAGCTCTGGTGAGGAAAATGCAAGCATTGTACAACTCACCAGACCTCCTGTCCCAGAGAGATTTATTTATTGGAAATTGCAGCAAGAGGAAAAAGACTAAATAACTTTAAGTCCCTAGTTATTATGTCATATGTAGCCCCACAGTACAATGCAGTCACAATCTGCTGTTTTGTAAACTGAGCTGTCAAACACTTGTTATTTTAAAGCTGCAGCTTTTCAAGGTCCTCTGACAGCCAGTGGTCTCAGCTCTCAGGCTGATTCATGGCTGGCTCTGAGACAGAGGAAGTTCGTGTCTGCTATAATCTAAACACTTTGCAAATGGAGCATTGGAACAGTGGTGAAAGAAGAAAATAACCTAAACCCTATAACCCAGACAAGAATCCTGCAAAGCTTCTGGGGAGAAGAGAAAGGAAATAAGTACAACAGCATAGTCTGCAAGATCAGCAAATGTATTCACATGATTTTATTTCAAAAAACTCTCAGAGTTTCAGGCAGGGAGAAGAAGTTGATTTTAAGCCACTTAGCTGAAAAGCAGTGAGAATTAGTCTCTGTCAAAAGTATGGAAACAATGTCCCAGACGTGTACTTCTGCAACATCTGTATTTTCCATTTCGAGAGTAAATACAAAAAGGTTGGTTGTAGGAGGATTTATCCTTCTCCTCCTCTCCCTCTCACCCCTGAGAGTTGTGTCTCGCCCTTAAATTCAGAGCAGTGGGGGATTATAAAGCATAAAGAGATGTGGATAACTTCCACTGCACTGAACTTGAGATCTAATGTTTCAGAGGTACCATGCAGACAGTAAAGGGAAGATGTATTCCTAGGCTGTGGTAAATCACCTCTGTAATAATGAAATCAAGACATAACTACTGCTTAGTCTTTCTTAAAGGAAAAAAAAGTAAAATCCAGGGAGAAATATTTTAAAAGCTCTCGAGTCAATTAACCAAAACCATATGAAATGGTTTATGATATAATATTAGTCTAGAATTAATTTCCCATTTTTCCCTTATACAATTCTTGCACACTTGCAGTCTTCTCTGTCTCTAGTACACCTCTGTTTGTTACGAGTATAAGCCTCATTCCCTGCTCCCCTCCTACCAACTTTCAACTCACACCAAAATTCTTTGCTAGGATATAAAAGAGGCCCTCGAACTGTCCCTTTGCATCCTGGTCTGACCAAGTGTAAAAGTTTCTTATTTTGATTACTTGTATGGACACATAGGTAGCCTCAGGGTAACATTCTAGCTACAAGGTTCTCTCAACTGTCAGGAAAAAAATATGTTTCTGGATGCACACTTGGTAATTCTGTCCTACCAGTCCTCTTTGCAACATAAATCAAATGTATTTTTTGCAGTCCATGTCTGGTGAGTTACAGCTCACTTTTTAGCATTCATTTTGTAGACAGTAACACAATACAGCAGGAATCATTGCAAAAGGGAAGAATTTGTGAGAAGAAGTATAATTTGTATACATTCTGTGCAGAAAGACACCATGCTGAAGATTTTGGCAACTTACTTGAAATGTTTATAGCAGCCATAATACTTGCCTTTCAAAAAAATGATTTATGGACAGCTGGAATTTACACACATTGCTTGGAATCTGTGGAAAAGTCTATAGGATAGTTCATGTCCTTCAGAGAGCTGGATGCCTAAAACAGAGCTATGGAGACTGTAGAAAGTACACTCACAAAGCATCTGCAAACTAGTGCCAGCATTCTTGCCTTTGTCACCAAGCAATGGAAAGGCTTTTTTAGTTAAACTGAAGTAATTAAATCTCCCAGCTTTCATTAAAAGGATAGAACTGTCTGCTGTTGGTCTGAAGAAGTTCACTGAGGGAATGTAAATTTTAATTTCATGGTGCAAGTGTTAAATTATTGCCAACTAAGCTGCCTGCCAATACTACATGAAATGCCACTGCATTTCAATAATTGTCCTTTTGTTTTAGGTGGAAATACCACATGTGTTATGATTTCGAAGTTTTTATGTGCAATCAGAGTCCTGAGAACTACAGCAGCATAACCACATTCAGTTCACCTAATTGGACTGAGAAGAAATTATCACTACTGAAATGGTTTGTGCCATTTTGAGTGTCTGTATTCATGCATGTGTGCATAAAAAAATGAAACTTCTTTGCTCCTTCATCCTCTGTTAAAATAGGAAAATTCCTTGAAGTTCAAATACAAGAAACAGCTGGGTGTTCTAAATTAATCTCAAAACAATTGTTGGAATGCATGTAAATACAGACCTGCCCTTATGAATCCCAGAATTCTTTCCTTGTATTTTGGGGTTTTTTTTATCTCTTACGCTGTTAACATGGATTTGTTATCAATTTACAGTGCACTTATGAGAGTTTTCAGATTCCCAAACTATACAAATCAGAGCCATTCTCACTATTGTGGAAAGAAATACTAACTTTTCTTTCAGAAGTGCAGAACTTTTGTGACAAAGTCAACAATGTTCATTAGATCACGTTGTTGTAAGCAGTAGTAACAAAGAAAACCAATTGGAGATCTTTTCACTACAAATATTTTTGAAGGGTTTTATAAACTTATACAGAAAAAACCCCAGAAAAAACAATAGGTGAATCTCAAATCCTTTTGAAACAATCAGCTTCTGCCTAGGCAATTCCAAGTTGTGTTGTGGGGTCTTCTATAAAGGCTTTTAGGTAATACTAAAATCACATTTCTACATGGCCAGTGTCTCACTGGCTCTGCAAGGTCCTTCACCTTGCTAAGAAGCTAGTTGGCTTTTTTTGTCATTTGTTTTTGAATAAGTGGGTTCACCATTCTTTCTGGCCCCACAAAATTAACACTGGCACAAGTGCCAATGAGCCAAAATCTAGAAAGACAGAGAAATGCCACTAACCCTGCTCTTTCCTGACTTTATAATTTCTGTCCAAAAAATAAGCTAAGAATTGCAAATCCAACCAAAGTTATGTTTCCAAGTCCTGTTCCAGTACCTAAGCTTCCATTAGAACTCATATGTAGGCACACAGAGACTTAAGAGCTCACCTGCCCATATGAGTCTGACCTTCCTTCAAGTAGAAATGGAATTTCTGAGCTTTTCCTTTCCTTTTCTTGCCTCTTAGTGAATAGAAAATTTTCCAGACTTGAGCAAAATAGGATTCAAAGGAGTTTTTGCTTCTCAGAAAAGCCTAAGACTTATGTCTCTAATAAGTGCATCATATTCTGGGAGAATATCCCCTTTGTTTCCCTTTGCAGATTTAACTATACAGTGAGACACAATAGCAGATGAAAAATTGAGATTTGGAGAGTCCTCTCACAGCACAGAGAGATTATCTTATTGCAGAGTTAGTGGGAAAACATTGAGGTACCACAGTCCTGTCTTCCAAATGACTGAAGGTGTGGACAGTTCTGTGCATGCCTAGAATATTTCTCGCTTTTGGAGAAATTTAATGACAGAAAATTAACCTTCGGTGGGATCAGCTAGAAACTAGGGAGTAGTCTTGAAGATCAGGAAGACTCCCACAAAATTCTATCATACTGAGACATCTGAGATGTTTACAACTATCCAAGATTTATGTCTTTAACCAAAATTGTGTTACTAAGACAGCATTGTCCCAATCCCTGCATTTGCCAAGGTGAGTGAACCTGTTATCTCCTGCCTTATCTTCCTCCAGGATACTGCTGACTACACAGAGATGCCCAGTCTCTGGCAAGGCAGACATTTCTCAACACTCTTGTTAAGTATCCTGTTCATACAGTTGTCTAAACTCACATTTCTAGTGCCATTTGTAGCATACATAAAGCTGGCAGGGAGAACACAGGATTCTCTCTCCCAGGTGTGCAGCTGAAGGAAAATCAGGTGTCCTATGACATCTCATGGTCCTGTGTTTCACCAATCCATCTACAAACATATATACACAACAGACAAATGCATATATAGATGCCCCAGAGGCATACACCTAAATTTTGGGTTCAATCAGTAGCAGTGAATTCTGTACAATCCGTGACAATGAGTCCTGCCCAAGAGAAGAGGCTCTGAAATAGAACATAACCCAGTGGAGTCCCTTAGGATCCACCTAAGAGTTCATTCTTCATTTGCAGTACTCTGTGCTGCTTGTGAATCAGTAACTGCAGATAGAAGAGAATAAAATCTCAAGGCAGTGTACTTGTAAACTTAATCTTTTCCAAGAATACAAGAATGAAGTGACAATGATAATGGTCATAGGGTTTTATATCAAATAAATAATCTTTTTAGGTTTGAGTGTTTTGGAACAAGCATTGACTATGATTTCACATGTATAGCTTGAAAATATGTGTAATTATCATGCATATTCCATCCAGGTTTACTGGTGAAGATCTAACATTGTAAACAACCCTTGTTTACACAAAAAGACAATTGGATCTTCTTTTGTTTCAGAGTTTACATGGTTAGAGACTGAGATCATTATTTTGAAATGTGATGATGGGAAGACACACTAAGTACCTTTGTGAAGTTTTTACAATGAATTCTGTAAATAAAGCCCACAACAGAAATGCACAGTGTCTCCAAAGAAACAATTATCATGTACTGTGTTTGAATAATGACTCGCAATATTTTGTCATCATCTGTTTACATAATAAGTCATAATGACATTTCAAAATATGGTGTATGCTTTTTTTATGATTGTCTTAATTGTGCAGAAGGGAATTGCCACAGCCTAGCATCATAAACTTTGTAAACCTTTCTTGGAGACTGCTTTTTTTATCCCCATCCTCTTCTGCTCAAACAAAAGCATGAAGGAAACAGAGCACACAAATAAAACTGCTTTAAAATAGTCCCTTGTGTCTGGCTAAAACAAAAGACAGGAAATTCTTAAAAGTATGGTTATAAACTGAAAAATGCCTATAAACATGGCTGCCTAATGTCCTGGGTTTATGTATCCGTGATTATTTCACTATCAATATTTTCTTTGTTTATATATATACAAATGACACTTGGTCAAAGTGCCAAGACCACATTCTTAGTCTGAGATCTGGAACACAAGTCCTGCTTCTGTTGGCTCCTACTTCAGCCTTAAAAATGGAACTGAATGAAGCCCCTAGCTTCCAGCTCCTGCAGGTTTGATATGACACTTTATTTCTAACCTTTAGCCATAGTGCACTGTGGAGACTAAGGTCTTGATTCAGCTTTTTAGAATTACATGGTAAATCTCAATTAACTCCTGGAATGTCAGGAGGACAAAACACACAGTTACAGCAAAAGTGCTCAGCACTATCCAAGGGCTTCAGCGAGACCTTGGTGCTCACAGGATGGTCTAGAAAAGGGCCATGGGGCTCATAGACCCAAACAGGGCAACATCTGCCTGAACTTCAGGCATTGTAGCCAGCAATCCAAACCCAAGATTAGATATTTGTTACAGGAAACAAATGACAGTTCAGGACACCACTCAAAGTAAATGCAAAGAAATATCTAACTCTATCTCACAACAGAGAAACTCAAATTATTTCATCACCCTATGAAGTTTAGGCACTAGCTGAAATCTGTGGCTGCTCCATCCACATGGGATCCATAGACCATGAGGGCTATTCAGCTGTTCTTCAAATGTTCAAGCTTTCTGTAGCACTGACAAAAATTAGATACAACAATTCAGAGGACTATTCCTAATTTTATCATTTAATTAAAAATAGACATAAGAGTTTTGTGGAGCAAGGACAGCTTGCTCTACACAGTTTCTCTCTTCTCATCTGTCTTCATGACTCCAAGTCACCTGCCCAGCTATGCAGGTGTGGCCAGGACCCTGTGGGACCCTGCGGGACCCTGCTTCCTCAGGAATGAGAGATCTAAATGCCTGACATCAAAGCAAATGGGAGGAGGGGGGAAGGGGGAAGTCTTTCTGAAACATTCACATTTTTATTGGAGTATATTAATAGAATTTCTTGGGTTGGAAGAGCCCTTCAAAGATCATGTACTCCAACTCACCTGGTTGCTCAAAGCCTCATCCAGCCTGACTTTAAGCACTCTCAATGATGAAAGATGAAATAGCCACAAAATCTAAATTCCCTGAATAACTTTTCCAAAGTCTCCTCACATATATTGTATGAAATTTCTTCCTGATATCCAATCTAAATATACCTTCTTTCACTTTAAAACCATTGCCCCTGTCCAGTCTCTACAGGCCTTGGCAAAAATCCTTTCTTCTTTTTTTTTTTTTTTTTTTTTTTGTTACAAGACATCTATTTATATTGAAAGGCAACAACAAGAGTCTTCCCAGAGTCTTCTGTTCTTGAGGCTACACAACCCCAATTCTCCCAGCCTATTAATTACATGTGTTTTACCACACTTCCCAGGTCTCAGCTACAAGGAAGCTGCCTCAATTCTCTTCAGGATTCCAAGAGTGTTTAAATTAGATGCTGTTACCTGTCTGGTTATTCTTTCTGAGAACAACAAAAACTAGACTATACGACCTGAAAAGCTTCAGAGCAAGCAGAGAAGTCAATTATTTTTTAAAGACACTGAGATCAGGCAACCAATGAATGCAAGGATTTGAAGCAATAATTTCAATGTGGCAAATTAAAACTCATGTCTTCTTTTTTAGTTAAGTAGTTTCATTGACCCTAACCTGTTGCAGTTTGGTGAAATGTGAAAGCATGCAGATATGTTTTCCATGTCTGATGTTACTTATGCATTGCTTTTGAAGAAGTGAGCAATTACAATTAAATTCTCCACATAAATGAACATAAATGAACACAGATACAGCTCAAAATCTGCTCCACTTCCAAAAAGACATTCTTTTTTTTTTTTTTTCGCATGGAACACTGATGAATTCTTCAAGGTTTTTTTTAGAAGGACTTTCTGACATGTATCATTTGATTTAAAGTTTATTTATGTATTTCTCATGCATTGCATTCTTAAGGCAAAAAAAGATCAAAAGGATAGATAGGTTCAGAGCACAAGATGTAAACTAGTTAGATTTCAAGATGATTGACAATCTTTGAATCCTGTTCTCACAAACTATACAAATGACTAAAGAAGAAGGATTCTTCAGTTGACTCTTTTAAACAAATTTCTACCACATGACTAGATGTGTCCTATGGCAAAGGGAAGGGTTTGGGCTGTGCATAGCTATGCAGCCACTGTTGCAGCTCCTAGGACACAGCTTCTTTTTCTTTCCTGCTGTAAATCCAGGTGCATGGTCCCAAAATTCCCACTCCCAGCTCAGTTTCATCTACCTGACCTCGGTGGAGATCCTTTTCTCAAATTGTATAATCTCCTGATATTTCATCCACCCACTTCATGAGGTCAGCTGAAGTACCACTCATGGCCATATCAGTGGAGGCTATGCACAGTGTTGGAACACATAGTTTATGTTTCCTGTATGATGGCAATTCTCTTGAAAAAGAACTTGCTTTTGCTTAATTATTAAAGCTGTATAGTGTGTCAAGACCAATGCAGCAGTTCATGAATAAGCCATTTTTTCTGTGGTCAGCAAGTGCTGGCCAACTTAGATGCTTGAAGATCATCCAACTTATACATGAAAAGGAACTAGTTTGTCTTCTTGGGTCATGGAGTTGTTCAGTTTTGCCAGCCAGGATCTTGTTGTTTGTTTTGCCAGCCAGGATCTTTCCATGGTATATCTTATTTTCTTGTGGGGAAAAAAATAAAATCACAAATACTTGGATCCATTTGTACCAATTGTTATGTCATTCTGTTCTGGTTGAAAAGCTTTTATAATTCAGTATTAAAACATAAAGTGTTCTTAAATAATTTCTGTTAGACTTTTTGGCTTCACACCTCTTACAAATCATAAATCTCACCTTTCAGCTTTAGCTCTCTCACAGCACATAGGTTTTCCTGGCAACACTGAAGTAAAACACACCTAACTTCAATGTCAGAATTTTTTTCCAATTGAAATTAACCCAAATATTAATTTTCTCTCTATTTTTACTGTTTAAGTGCATCAAATATTTGAAGATGATTATCAGGTTCCTTGTTAGGCCTCAGTTAACTTATAGTATATATTTTTGCTCCTTTAATCTTTCTTCTTAAATATTTTTTTCTATACCCCTTAATCATACATATTTTTCCTTTCTGAGCTCTCTCCAGTATGAAAGCCTTTTTTTATTATTTTAGTTCCCTTGCTTTAAAAAGGTCATAATTTTAAATTTATTTAGGATCACAAGGGAAATTCCAAATATTACATAAAATGTTTGTTACAAATAAATAATATAGTATAAAAATAACATTTCCTATTTCAGCCTATAGCAGACATACCTAAATAAAGCTAACAGGTATTACAAGTTATTCCCCGTTTTCTTTTGCTATTTGTGTTGGATGTTCACAGTACAACACAGTGTAACTTAACTGCACTAAAAGTCATGATGGCATTTATTTTACCCAGCTTTTGGATTCTGCAATTTTCTAACCTCAGTACTTAAAATCCTACTGGCCTATTACAGTTTGCTACCTCAGAATGACATGAGTCACTGCATTGACTACAATGCCTACGAACAAAGTCTGAGACACTCGGAACCCAACCTCACCTGAAGCTACTCTACCAGAGCTTTACATACACAGACTTTTTTATTTAGTCAAATGAATTCCACCCTCATGTAATCTTCACATTACACTGCTTGAAAAAAAATGCTTGAAAACCAAAGGAAGTTCACTACTCTCTAGCATAAAATTGTTCTTTCTACAAATCAGGCTACTCAAAGTATTGTATTTATCTGGGGATCTTCAAGGTTTTTGGTGTAAGATACAACCAAAGTCTAGACAATGCAGAGATGGGAAAGCTCTCAGTAATTAGATATCAAGACCCCCAAGGCATTATATCATTCTCTCAAGCAAGAGAGTACTTGGGAAGTTGGCATCAGAGTCAAAATTTACACAGAGACACAAACACACCATATAATTAGAAGATTAAGGTAAAATTATGACAGTGCCTTTGGGAAAGTCTATCTCTTAATTGTCAGAACCATGATTAAACCTGCCACGTCAGATACTTTTGCTAAATTGAAGATGTTAAGTGGATGAGAACTATAAATCAGTTTGTTTTCTTAACTCCTGAAGAAGAGCCAGTAAACTGGTAAATTTCTTGTCAAAAAAGTCATGATCAAAAAACTCCTCCTTTTAATCAATTCCTCCAAAAAAATTCAGGTAGGTTTTCATTCTTCAGATAACCCATTGCTCCTTAGGGAAACATTTGCTTCCTAGGGAACTTCTGTCAAACAATTTTTTCCCAGCCAACAAACATGGGAATTCTAATCATGAGTGATTGAAAAAGCACATACAGATGTCCCCTAATGAGTGAATGTCCATTTTCTGCAATTAGCCATGTTCTTTCAACCTCAGCAGTTTGGAAGAGTTGCTCCTCTGTGAAGCTGTGCTCATGGAAGGACAAGGAGACTGGAGAAGTCACCAAAAGAGCCCCAAGACTCGAGCAGTAATGCCACCACTTCTGTGGAGATCAAGGTCAATAACAGCACTTACTTGGAAGAGCTTTTGAAACATCCCTGTGAGTATCCAAGGGAACTGCAGCAACACATTCCTGGGAACAGTAGGGAGCAAGTTCAACAAGGAGTGGTAGGCCTTGTTTCATGATAAAATATCTTCCTACAAGGAAACTAAAAATTATTTTTCCTCCTTTTTTTTCCACGTGGTCCAGTGTAAGACCATGATTTCTGCACCTGATAAAGCAATTGGTAGTGCAACATTGTTCAAGGTCATATCAGATATTTGTACACCTGATATGTAGGTTTCCATTTTATGTCTTTTCTTGGACTTAAAATGAGTCCACTCTTCTATCAATAGTGACAATAAACAATCAGACTCCATCTGTGACTGCTTTTTTTCTTCTTTTTTCCCTGTGTAGCCTGTAAAACTGTTCATTTTTATAATAAATAAAAACATGATAGACCATTTAATTAAAATTAAATGGAAGTACCATAATTCTTTTCTGTTTTAAAGATTTTCATAGATATAAATACACATAATATTTCGGTAAATGGCTGTGGTTTTCTTTTTCCATTTCTGCTTTAAGATTTAAAGAAAAATGTGCAGAAATACGGAGAGACAAAGTAAAAATGATAACCCTCAAATATTTATAAGACCTAGAAAGTTTTTCAAAACTCTCCCAAGAACATTCTAATTCCTATAAAAATAAAAACTAGTAGAAAAAAATTGTTAGAGAAACACAATTAGAAACCTGTTAGAGATATTTCTCTTTTTACTTTACCATTTTCCATCATAAAATCAGGATATTAAAATTGTTCCAAATAAATTAGCTTTGAAATATACTTTCTCCCACAGTTTCAGAACCAAAAAAATTTGCCATATCATTTTCAGGAGACCCTCCAGTTTCAAATACTGTAAAGACACTTTCCAGACTAAATTCTTTCACTTGCACTTTTTTCCTTCATTCTCACATCCCAGTGACAGCTGTGCTCTGTGCCAGTGCTCGTGCCATCCTAAAGGATGCACCTGTAATGAAATTTGAAATTTTCCTACTGCCAGCACACAAAACATCCTACTCTGGAACATGTGCTGCACCATGAACGGAATCTGGGTTTGCATTGACCCACTGGACAACTTGATTCCATCTGCCACTGTTGGAACTAAAGATCCATTTTGATTCTAGTTATGGATGGAACAAGACAAATAACAGCATAAGCTGTAATTGGTGAATATTAAAATATATAAATACAGTTTGGAAAAAGTTTTCTTCCCACCATCTCTGCAGTGGCAACTCACAGGAACTAAAAAAACACAGCTATGACACTCAAGTAGAGGTTTAATAAAGGAAATAAACCAGGAATTCCTCTTTCAGGAATTTCTTTCCTTGATTTTCTGCAAGGACATATATAATAAACAAACCTTTTAAGACATTTTTAGTTATCTTCATCAAAGAGCTCACAAAAATTGCTTTTGAACAGGGCACAACTAGCAGTTTACAACTGGAGCTATGTTGTAGCACAGCACAGCAATTAATTCTAGAGTATAAAATTAAGTCAAAATACATTAGCATGCATCAGGTACACTCAAAATTTCATTACACCTAATTCTAAGTGTTCAAAAATAGTAAATGTTTAATAGTGATACAGAAGGAAAAATAAGAATAATCAAAAAGGACCCCTAAAGGATTAAAAAACCCCACTAAAATTAATACATAGATCAGAGAGTAGGAAAAATAGATAAGAGAAGCAAAATGAAGATTTTACAGAAGACTACAGACCTACCAGAATGCTTTTAAATATCTAAGAACAGAAGGTGACTGAATAATTCTGTAATGCCTAAAGAGGATAATTTTTAAGGGATGCAGAGAAAGTGCTGTGAAATTTCAATAAATTCTTCACATAGCTTATCAGAAATAAAATTATAGGCAGATGGCAGACCTATACACACACAGGTATACCTTTCCTGAGGAAGAGAGAAGTAAACACTGAAAAAAATACAAAATGCATCTGAAATATTACAGGGTGACAATCTTAGCACATATCAGATGAACTAGTGTCTCAGAGCTAAGACAAATCCACTTCAGAATTAGCAGAAAGGGACAAAACTTAGGCCACTTCACAAGAGTAATTTAAATCACTTCCTTGTTCAACTAATTAATTCCTTATGCAAGACATTACTTTGAAATCAATGGGGTTGTTCACACAAGTGACAGCAGTGGGACCATGGAGAGGAGGAAGCTTTAATGGATTTAAAGAAAAATGTGTGGAGCTGTTCAAGAATGGACCTGGTGCAACCCTGCTCACAGCTAACCATTAACAAAATAAGGACTGTATTTGAGTCAGAGAAACAGTGTCTCTTTCAGGCATATTTTAGAGATATCCTTCAGAGAGGTGTTATTCCAGTCCAAACACAGAAATACATGCGTATGGGAACCATATATTACAAAAACTATAGAACATAACTTAAGCAAACTATGGAGCAGTGGCTATTGCAGTGAGAGAATCTATCAATGAAAATCAGAAGATTTAACTCTGAGCAGAAGCCATGAATTCTGCTAGTCCAGATTCAAGCTCCTAAATCTCACCACTACTGTACACTGAAGATAGCTATCTACAATATTTTTAGCTAAATCTATGAAAGAGTTCAGTAAATTCAGCCTAAACAATTCAAAACACAGACACGTTTTCAGCCAAAACAAAGTCAGAGCCAGCAGTAATTTTAATTCTCTTCACTAAATATTTTTTGACCATGAGAGTATGTGTAAAATGGATACAATTGTAATCACAATAGCACAGGGATATGTAGTGTTTATAGGGTGAACAACAAGCTGAGAAAGAATTTGCATCCCTAAAAGATTATATTTTCATCCAGATGTAGTGGTTCCTGTAGGAAAAGTATTTTTCTCTCCTTCCCAATCTTACTCTTTCCTAAAAATCTTAGTTTTGGAAGCAGTAAGACAGCTCAGGACTTTTGGTTTGGGTCCCTGAGAACAAACCAAGAGTTTTGGAAATGCCTCCATTCTCTGCAGGAGCTCTGCTTGCTCCCAGTCTGCACAGTAGACTCAGCTCTGTCTTTGGGCTGAAGACAGACCAGGAGAGACACGTGGATGTTTGCTTCCTGCACTTCCTCCTCTCTGGAGAGAACAGTCACTTTGGCTGGGATGCACCACTCTGAATCTTTGGAGGGATACCACATGGGCTGTCTGGAAAACACCTGCATGCTGGGAGGTGGGAAACTGAATTGGGCTATTTGAGTTCCCTTTTGTTCAGAGAAAAAGGGCTTTGAACTTATAAACAGAGGTGCTTCAAAGGGAGACAACTTCACCCTTCATCCTTCCACAGAGGAATAACCCAAACTTCCAAACTTTTAACCAGACAGCAATATCAAGAGCATCCCAGAAACAGAGTGAGGCAGTGATGGCAACCAACAGCTAAGATTTATTAATTGTACACAAGATCTGCCAGTCTACAGGTCTGTCCAGTTTTAACAGCACACTTGTTAAATGCTTGGTATTGACCAAAATAACTTGCAAACAGAATAGCTGCAAAGTATATAGATACTTAAGCATAACTCTGTCTTCTTTCACTGAGATAAAAAAGGATGTTTCCAGTCAGTGAAGTAAACAGAAATAAATGTAAACTGTGTGCCTACAAATGGACAAGCAGAGGAAGTGTCGCTAAAGCAGTCAACAGGATTATTAAAAGCCATTCCTCATTACTAACAAAATAAAGAACTCTCTCTCCAGAGACAGCTGAAGAGAAGATAGCAAAATACTAGAAGACCAAACAAAACTAATGTTTCCCATGTCAGCCTGTTAGCAAGTCAGTTAATCTGTAAAGGATGACTGTGTCTCTGAAAAATATAGCAACAAGAACTAACAAGACAAAGCTCTATCATCAGCCTGAGCCAAAAAAATTCAGGTGAGGTATTACTTAATGTTAAGTGCCTAAAACTAAACAAAATTAAAATCTGAAGCTATCAAACCATTCATTTTGGTATTTCTGATATACTTTTTCTCTTTTTCTCTGATAGAGTTTTTCAGGACAAATTAAAGGGGTCTAAAATATCATATGGAAAATTAAGAGAAGAGAGTTGCCTCCTGTTACTCACTATATCCCAGAAGTTACACAGTTCACCAAACCCTCTTGTACTACCTTGATCCTTGAAGTTAGCTTCACCTCCCTCATCCAAATACCATTCTGTTTGCAGGAGTACATTTCTCCATATCTTACCAGATGCAGCTGATTCATTTCATACAAATAACTAATGGACCAGAAAAATAATATTCATAAAATATCTTGGAAATTCACCTGACCAAGACACTGCTTGACTTTGATGGTGCAGTTGACATTTCTGTTTCTGTAAAAGGTTATAACTTCCACAAGGGACTGAAATATAACTTCAGCAATCAGTTTTAGTGAGAGTAAACAGAAGGAAATTTTTGAGTGTAGTTCACCCAAACTGTGTGTGAACACCCTCTTTACTGGACTACCAGCTCTTCCTCCTCCTCTAGGTGGAGAAATTTGCTTCACCCCACCCCAAGCTTTTCTTTTTTTTTAATAGAGTAGCTTGTAATAGAATTTCACTTACATGTTTGGTTTGCTCTTTTAATTTGAAGAAAAACTAAGAAAATATATTTTGTGTTAATGCATAAAGAGTTTACACAAATGTCAATGAACCAAAAACAACCAGATACTTTATAGAGAAATTACCTCTTCTGTATCAGGTCCCTTTCTTCACTTTAGTTGTTATTCCTGTTCTATTGCAAGACTTTAGTGAAAACACTATTAAAATGAGTACATCTATGCAACTGGTGCTCTTCATGAACTCTTCAGCCTGTGCCAAAAGTTCAGGCTGAAAGTGGGAGGTTGTTAATGGGCACTTGTTAATGGGCATTTCTGGTGTTTCTATTACTTTATAAGTTTTCTACCTGCCTGATTGTAGGTAATTATTACCATTTGAGGCACACAGCAGAGAAGCCATGATTTTCTTCCTCACTCAATGGTCACAGAGTACGTGGGGTAGACCAAAATCTAGAAGAATATCTGCAACTATGACCCATTCTCATTATCTATTTCTATTCTAAGTTATATCAGTATAGAGTTTTATAAAATGGTAATGAATATTGAAAGTGAATTTATACTTTTCAGTGGCAAATTACAACTAGATGTGACCAAGGAAGGATTAAGCCCATCATTTTGCTTAAGAGCTCAGATGGTTGGAGTAATTGGAAGATAGCTGTAGGGCATCCTTTTGGTCTATAATTGGGTCATTTCTATCTCATCCCCTCGTGGTGTGTATAATTACAAATTAATTTGAAATCCCACTGTGAGTAAAGAAAATCAGTTTAATATAATGGAAGTGCAAAAGCAACAGGATATTATTTTTTAAAAGATTTTTACTCTTTATGCCAAAACAGACTGGTCCAGAAGTCAAGTTCCTATGGACTGCAGGGCTCACATATGGTTTCTTTCCTGTCTTTTCTGTGGACACAGGTAAATTTTCTCTCCAAAATAAATGACATTTCATGACCACACCAGCCATAAGAGTTTTGATGGGTGCTACCAGAGGACTCCCAGGCAGCTCTAAACGAGGTGATCTAGTTTTACTAGATTTTACTCTTGCCATGTGAAAGGCATTTTTCTGCTTTTCCACGGTGAAGCGTTGCTGAGCCCTATCCAGCACAGCTGCCCCTGAGTGCTGCAGGAGCTCATCCATTCCAGCTCCTGGCTGAGCAGTGCTGCTGGAAGTTCTGCTCCCAGCTTTTATCCATCTCCCTGCCACAGTCGGATGCGCTGGAGCCGCTGCCGGCACAGGTAAAAACACGCGCTGCTGACAAATGGATAACCCCAACCACAGACAATGTTTTGACTTGCTGAACTTCCTGTTTCACTCCAAGTGTTTTCATCTCTCCCCAGAAATGTTGAAAGGGGTCGGTGAGAGGGTCCCAGGTGTGATCTGAGCACCCGGAATGTTGACAGCGAGCCAGGGGCTGCGTGGGGTGTGCACTGTGAGGGAAGAGGAGAAAAAAATCTGTCAGTGCAGAGAACAAGGGTATCGAGATTTGATCACATTTGTAGGTGTCTTGTAAAAACTGTAGAACATCCCATGCCATTAGCATGATAAGATTAGACTTCTGGTAGAAAAGTTTTAAAAATAAAGAAACAAAAGAAAAGAAAAGGGGGGGGGAGGGGGGAGAGAAGAAAGAAAAGAAGAAAGGGAACTGCTTAGATATACGATCCAAAGTTCATTGGGAGTGTTCTTTATTGCATAGCTCCAAAGCTAAGATGTGCTGGGGCATGTGGAAAAATAAGGAGGTGTTAAAAAGCTACCGAGCTTCTTAGTTTTCAAAACCAGTTCAAAGTCCCAGTCTTGGATTATTCACACTGTGACCTTGAGGCCTATTTGGGATGCCATAAAAATTGTATTCAGGAAGGAAGGAAGAGATTATCAAAAAGGAAAGAACTCCTTTTCATTCTAATAACGTCTTAAGAGCAACAATATTTTTCTTTTACATAAAACCTTTCATTTGAGTACATCAACATATTTGTTAGATTAAAAAATATTAAAATCTCAGCATCACAAGGGAAACCTGAGGCAACCAATTAGGAAGAAGAGCTAGAGAAAGAGATTTGAATGTATTTATCACTCACAGGAGAAATATGCAACAATAAGGTAATTTAGTCTTCTCATCCCAGAAGTAAAATAGACATGCTAATAGGATATATCCACCACAGTGTTTCTCTAGTGTAATGCCACTGCAATTTTTGAAACAAGAAATATTTTTAAATTTTCATATGAAACTAAACCAGCTAAACATTAATTTTTATATTTTCATTACATTTTTTTAATTCCAAGAAAAAAAATTTTACAACTAAATCTCATTTCCTACTTGGAAAGCTTTCTACCTTCTCCATGTAGCTTCTAGGGCAGAAGATACATATGAAAGTTATATAAAAAGCAAATAAATATGTAGATTAAAGAATTAGCTTCTCTATTTGTATTTTTTTCTTGCTGCTGTATTTAAAACACTATATTAATTAAAAATAGATTTTTTTTTCTGCAATACAAATAGTACACTTGGGTGGTTAGTCTTCTATAGGGAAAAAAAAATCTACCATAGAGATCAATTACCTATAGGTATTCACTTACCCTGCTATGATTTTTTTAAGTAAATTATTTTGAACAGCTGGCAGCTATCAGTGAGAGTTCTTATATAAAAATTAATACAAGAGCCAAACCAGAATAAGTATTGGGTTGTTTAAATTCAATTTCTTAAGATTTTTTTAATCTCTCTAAACCACAATTTAAAAAATGGGTGGTCTCAAATTAGCTACTATATAACAGAGTTTAAATTATGTGAGTGGTGAATTAACTCTTTTCCCTCTAAGCATTTACAACTCTTGGTTTGCTATGTAAATAATTAATGACATTTTATTTATAACAGATCAATGGGAAATAGAAACCCATAATACAATATTGTCCTTCTCTTATTATTCTCTAGAACTTAATGCTAGCAACAACAAATATACCATTGACATCTGCATTTAAAAGACAGAAAAACATTTATCCTTCCTGTAAAGCTCCCCTACAATCATTCCCCTGTTCAGGAGTATACTAATAAATGGAGCAAATAAATCCTGCTCACAGTTTGCCCACACTCCACCCCTCAGGATGCTACCAGAGCAGCACAACCCTCACCTCAAACCTCAAAACCACTGGAATAAAACTTTGGTTTGATGTGTTCCTGACCCTCAGGCAATGCTTACAACAGTTCGTGAATGCAACTTGAGGTTTTGTATGCATCTGGGAAGTCTGTGGTCTCTCAACCCTTAAAGTTTCCCAGGTGGTATTCTGACTTCCTTCCACCTTTGTGGAAGGAAGTGGTTCAGATTCCTAGGGGAAAAGGGTGAAGATGGTGATTCAGAAATATAGCTCCTAAAAATGTTCTGATGTGGTAATGAAAGAAAGGACATTAAAACAAAACAAAACAAAACAAAACAAAACAAAAGCAGCCTGGAGAATGGCAATTCCACTCACAGCAAATATGAAACTTGTCAAATTCCTTTGTGTTCCACATTAATCATGGAATGGTTTGGCTTGGAAGGGTTCTTAAAGATTATCTAGTTCCCAACCTTCTGCCATAGGTAGAGAGAGATTAGACTTAAAACTATTATGAACATTTTCCTAAAATACAAGATTGTGCTACATATCTGTTTTCTTTTAGACACCTGGTATAAGAGAAAGAAGAAGGTCTAAAAGTGTGGGAGGCCAAGCTAGAGGTCCCCAATCTGCTTGATATGAATCAATATAACCTTCAGTGTGTACTGACTGAACCTGGATGTTTTCAGTTCATGTCAGTGCCCTTTCCACCTACCCTGAATCTTGGGCAGTGGTTCTTCCTTCAGCAGAATTTCCTTCTCAGAACCTTTTTACTTTTCATATGGGCTATTTCCTGAGCCACTCTCTCTGCAGAAAATTTTCGAGTGTTTCTCGGTGGAGCCATTTCAGGAAGCAACTCAAAGAATGAAAACAGATTTAAAGAGAGTGAAAGTGATTTTTCAGCTCAAAAGTCACAATAGTCACCTCTGTGTTGAAATGCTGAAGCCACAGTAAAAGTTTGATTCCTTCTTCAGGAGCAGAACAGAATTTATTGGTCTTGTAAATCTTACCAAAGATGCTAAACGCCATAACACTGTCCTAGGAGGTGTTAGTTTAAACAGTCTCTGGCATGGGTGGCTGAATCTTCCATCCCAGTACTAATCCAACCCAGCATCTCTAAATAAAGGAGGAGCTTATCCTCCAATCTGAATTCTGATTGACTTTCCCCACTGCTTTTCCTTCCAGTGCTTTTCTTTCCTTTCTTAAATATTTATCTTTGGGCTATGTGGTGGATCTCTTAGAGTATTTTACATCTAGCTTTACCTTTCACTCCAGGAACATTATTCTTTTTCAGTAACATGTTGTTCATTTTTGCCATGGGCCCCTAAACCCCTAATTCTATACCAGCAACAAAAAGGAAGAGACTCATCCCTTGTGTGGTATTCTTGCAGCTGGTAATATGGTAAAATGTGTGAGATGCCTCACTGTGCCTCACAGGAACAGGGGCCTGCCTGTGCCTGATCTATTCCCAAGGGCACTGAGAGTGGATAACAAAGACTTGTACGTGTCTGTGAGGGCAGTGTAGTCTCAGGACCAATATATATTTGGTAAGGCTAATTTCAGATTAAAAATATCTAATTTCAGATAAAGCTAATATTCTTGACACTGTAGCACAAGATTAGAGTCCAAAATTTAGTCTGATGTAAAATTTTATGATTCTATTATGTGGTATGATGTAGTATGATGTGGTAGCCTGGAATTAATTTTAAAATTCTGGTTCAAAACTTAAACCCAGATCATCTCTGCCACTTCCTCCAAACTTAGATCTATCAAAGTAGCTCCTCATAAGTACAAAAATAGTGCTTGCCAACAGGAACATTTCCCTGCATTCTGTGTAGAATATTCTATGTAGAATATATAGACACAAGAGCTTCAATGTTCTTTCTTTAATTTTAGAAAGGATTATTAGACTACCTAGATATTCTTGCCTTTCAACTGTAGTAGGAAGGTTTTGACTTCGAGCAGGACTAACTTTAGTTTCCAGATCTTGTGGTTGCAAATGAACATGTCAGCTGTGATCTGGGGATTATGTAAGGTTTGGGGTGCAGCTAAAACTTAATTAAAAGTTTTCATAAGCATTTGCTTAAGCTCCAAAGAGAAGAGAAAGGGGAAAAAAGAGCCTACATGATAAAGCAGGCTGGATTGAGTGGACCACTAATTTTTAATGAAGTTCCACTTGTAGGTTTAAACTCAGAAGTGACCATCCTGTCTGACCCCAAGTATAACTAAGGCCATAGATTTTCACCTAGGAATTTCACCCTTTCACTCAGTAACTCAGAGCTGATTTGATCTTTTACAAAAATATGCAGTCTCTATTGAAAGTCATGAGGAGTTTATCCCTCCTCATCAGCAGACTTACAGGTAATATTACATACTAGCAGTTGTCACACTTCTAAGGTTACTCAGCCTCTGACAGGAAAATCCATTTAAGAAACAAATCTATCCTGAACAAACAGGCCTTTAATCTCTTGCATTATCTCCATTGAAGGTGATTTTATTCTAGGAAGCTCAGGGAAAAAAGTCTTTTATAATGGCACTGCCTGCATGTGAATGTGTTTAATGACTTTTTAACCCATTAGCCATCCACAGGATAACAATCTCATATAAATGTTTCCCAGAAATAGGCAGCTAGATTAAAAAAAGTCTACTAGTGGCATACTGGATTTTAATATTAGACACTAGAAAGTCTTCATAGGAAAAAGAGGCTGGAAATGCTCCAACTACAGAAAAGCTCCATCTGAAAACTGCAGTTTCATAGGCAACACAGGCTTTTTCACCCACAAAATCCATCAAAGGGGGTGTATGACCATTCCTCTGAACCACCTAGGAAATATGGACCGCCATCAGATAGTTCTGAGGAAACCAGCTCACCTTGGCTGAGTCCTTTTGTCACAGCTTTGGTTTTAGTCACTTTTGCTCTCAGTTCTGTGAATCTATCCTCTTTTTTACAGATTTTTTTTTCTCCAGTTCTCAGAGAAACACTTCCCAACATTTACCAATTCAATAAAATGAAGAATATAGGTGAACAAAAGAAAAAAAAAATCTGCATTTTGTTTCAGTGTAGAAAAAAAAAATGAACACCTCAAAGATTTATTCAATTTCAACTCCTTATGTCTCAACTGCTGGCCCAGCACCAATCCCTCACAGCATGCTTGTACCTCAGTGAAGGCTCATTCTCAGCTCCCCTGTGAAGCAGGACACTGAGCAACAGCCAGAGAGGGACAACCCCTGCCTGACAGGGCTGCAAATTTGCAAATTACAGGAAAAATTTAAACATGCATGTAAGAAGGAAGGAAAACCATGTATGAAAAGCCACTTACAGAAGGACAGGAGCAAGGAGAGGATCTTCTAAGTCCAGCCACATCTCATCTCCTTTGACTTGCACATTTATCATAGTACAGTTTGGTTTGTTCTATAAGGGTTTATTTCAGCTAAACCAGATAACAATTGGCTCTAAATGGCATAGCTCATTCTGCAATAGCAGGGATCCTTTTGGAAAATGTGAGGCCAAATGCTCTAACATCAGTTGTGTGGAAATCAAACAGTAGGGGAAATTGTGCTGTCCATAAAGAAGAACCATATACTGAACTACAGAGAATTATAAGCAGGAAAATAAAAATATCAGAGGGATTCTGAGTAAATAAAAATAATTTGGGAAAGACTCTTCCCCATTTATTCATTCCTAATGAAAATGACCTCAGCTAGTAAGGATGGAGTTACTATCATGGATCTTCCCCTCCTCACTCCATGCCAAACCAATATCTGTAAATAGAAATGAAATTGAAAATAGTACTCTCTTCATGGGAGGTGATCCATTCTTTAGGCCCATATCAAAGGTTTGAGATTTTAATGGGTAATCAGCCATCTGGAGACATTCCCTCGAGGTGCCTGCATATTTTGATTACAGGAGAATTCAACACTACAGCTCTGCTGCTCAGGATGAGCTTTCTGTGTCTAGTACCTTATATTATTAGACATATATTTTGTATTAATTTATACCTTGGGGAATTATGGCACATTAGTTTGCAACTTGCAGAAATCACCTGTCTCTTTAAATTGACATCAGGTAAAGCTCCTACTGCCACAGAGTAAAAGCTTCCTCACATACACATATAAAGGAAGGCCTCTCCCAGGCACCAAATGGTGATGAAAATGGCCACTTAAAAGCCTTCCACACCTGCAATATTGCCAGCTCTTGGCATTCAGGTCTCATGATTTAAACTTTAAAAGATATCATCAAAATATGTTTCTTTACATTTTACATCTTTTTGCTTGTCTTTACATTTTCTTTCTCTCTTTTTCTCTCTTTCTTTCTCTCTTTCTTACTTTCCCTCTCTATCCTCTCTTTTGTTCTTGCCTTCTTGCCTTTTTTCCAATTTTCTCGCTGTCACTGTAAGGCCTTGGAAACCTCAAAACTCTTAAAAGCGAACACAGTGATTTTCACTCAACCACATTACTTTAGTATATGATGTTTTGAGAAAACCACCAAATATTGCAAGGCTCACTAATAAAAACACTGCAGCTGGCAACATGGTTGAATGAATCATTCTCCCTAGGATTTTTGTATAGACCAAATATGCTGGCATAAGCAACCATTCTGTTCAAATAGAAGTGGTGGAGCCAGGAGGAATGATTACAGCACAAAAGCTGTGACCTGTCCTGAATAAACTCCTTTTTATATCTGGCTTTGTTGATATCTTCTTGTTTATTCTTCTGTGAGCATAGTCAGAGTCCTTATGATCTTTTGCTAACAGTCTTGCATCTGTCTTAGAAATCTTCACAGACAGTCAAACACAAATCAGCTGCAAAACAAACAGGTATTGCAATATTATGCTCAAGATTGTAAGTCTGGCTGAGAAGAGCCTAAGAACCTAGGCTCAGTGCCTGGTTTACATGTCTATTTATTCATCTTGCTAAAAAACCAAAACCAGCCTCTGTGTCCACTGATGAATGATCACAGATGTGTAGCCTAGTGTTATCTCCCACCACCCACCCCATTTCAAAATCTCACAGTTGTTGATTTTTTTTTTCTGTACTTGTTCCTCCTGACCTGTGAGCCTGCTCTCCTTTCTCCTTAGAAATAATGTTCAGCTGTGTTCTATGGGTACCATTGTGGAAGGCCAGTTCACCATTCACTTAACAGAGTTAAAATTATCTATTTTAACACAAATCAGTCATAGCTCAAGAATTCTGGCCCTAAGGAAGGTGTGCATACTGCAGAAAAAAACCTCACATACTGTTTGAGATCTCATTCACTCTGTGACTGGGATTGAAACAAGGGGTGAGAGCATGAAATCCTAAATGCTATGTCCAACACTGATGTTGTCACAGGTCTTATATATGTGTTCTACTTAAATCAGGAGGCATGCAGACATTTACCATATAAATTCCCCAAGTGTCTCAAATTCTCTGTCATTATCTGCATACAACCTCCTGAGGTCTCTCTGCCAAAGAAACCGACGTCAAAGTCCCACCAGAGCTCTGAATCCACAAATGAGGACCTCCTCATCACAGGGCCTAAAAGACACAAGAACATATTTTGAAAACAATTCCACAAACATTGTTCCCTTTTTTTAAAACATGAACCAAGTAGGAGCTTATACCCACCTCTCCTATTCATTATTTTGAGGGTAAGAGCTTATGGGAAAACTGAGAATAGTGGGCTCTACATAACCTCTTTTCTACATGCTCTCCTAACTTTAGAGCTATCCAGGTAGAGAAGAGCACACTTAAAGCTCTCCCAAAGGTTTTCCATTTTCTATAAAAGTATTAAAGATCTTCTAGTAAAGGAGAAAAATATAGAACAAGGTGAGTCTACACCTGTCATTAGAGCACTCAGCTTGCAAAAGGGCACAAAAAGTCATAGTTGTTGAGTTCTTAAGGCCTTTCTGGATTAAACTTCCATGGGATAAAATAGAAGCAGGCTATGATGAAGGGACTGGACAGACCCATTCCTTCTCTAAAGTGAACCCTCCAAGTGCCTGAAGAGTGGGGTAACCCTTTCCCAGTAGGCAACAGAGACCATTTACCACCATCTGACCTGCCATCCTGGAAAATGGGGTCTCCATTTACTGACCCCCAGTGAGCTGAGATATGCAAAGAGACTGAGCCTCCTGCCGTTGAACTGCAGGACTAATGGCTAAATTGCTCTCCCCACATCCTCTGTCTGTTATCAGAAAGAAAAAGCATGATCCTGGTTGCACTTTTAAAAGAAAATTTACAGATGCTAGCATGCAGGAGAAGCTTCTTTGCTGTGAATTGCTCACAAGTGACAGCACTGTTTCATAGCTCTCAGCAAAAGTACTAAAATTCAGGGAGAGGGAGCACTGGTATGTAAAACACTTCACTCATTGATGGTTTTTGTGGCTAAATTAAGAGTTCCTGCTCACAGTCCTGTTTTAGGCATAGAGTCCAAGTATTGCATGTCATCAGTACTATAACCAGGATTGTTTTGGAAGAGCCTAGATGCAGATGCTAAGCTGTGCAACTGTCACCAGTTTGGTATCTACATCTCTGGTCAGAGGCCATAAACTAACCATTCAGAAGTGAAATGGCTCTCAAAAACATATGCTCAGCCCTTAAATTTATTCACTTTATTGAAATATGAAAGGCTACTTAAATATAAACCTGAAAAGGTACACAAAGGCCTTATGTTCATGGATATCCTTGTAACATTTAATTGACCCTGATTAATTTTTGAGGTCAGTCCAAAAATTTGATATCTTTATATGGTAAAAGGAAAAATTAATTTTTTATCAAACAGGTGTCTTTTTATTAATGAAGTACCAAGGAATAAATTGTACTTGCATTTGCTAAATATTATAGGTTGATTCCTGACACAAATAAAAAGTATCATGGAAGATGGTGCATCTAAATATTAGGAAAATATCTTACATCATAATTGTAATAGATATTTAATAATTTAATAAACTGGGGACAAATATAAGCCTTAACTATTTCAAATGAAATTTTTGTCTAATTGCTAAACATCTCATGACCGGTTTGTGTCACCACCTCTAGAAAATTCATTCCAAACTTATGAGAACACAAGTGAAGATTAGAAATTCTAGACCACTGAATTGTGGAAAATTTTAAACACAGTGGGTCCTGAAGGCAGTTTTTCCTACAGGAAAAGCAAAACCAAGCCAGAGATGAAAACAAGTTATGACAGGCTGTGCATGGACATTGCTAATGGCCTGTGCCTTTGACTCAACGTTTTCTCAAATTAGTTTAGCCTTCATTTGCCAACTTTTTCTCTTTGTATATTCAAGTGCTATATTTTTCTTCTCAGTTACTAAAGTCTTCCAGAATTATCTAATACCTGACTTTTAAAAGTGTTTTCTGTGCAGCTGCTAATAGCTGTCTACATGGAAGCCCTATTCAAAAGCTGCCAGTGTCTCTGCAGACACACCTGCTAAAGGCTGCAGCCCTTGGAGCACACAGCCTGTTGCTGCTTTGAGAAAGAAGGCACACTCAGGTGTAGCTGTTTTCCATTCTTCCTGGGTAGGCACAGGCACAGTTCATGTCCCACATCCTCCAAGTCCGCGTCCTGTGTGGTCACAGGACCCTGTAGGCTCTGCTGTGGTTACTGGTGGTGGGTGGTGCACGTGGATGTGGGGTTCAAACTGCAGCTAAGTCACTCACAGAGGTTACTGCAGCTCCTGCTGCTCTTTCCCAACACACTGAGTGAAACCAAACCTCCTAACCTGCCAAAATGATCTGGCTTAGCCTGACCACCTTTATAAGCAGTGGTGCAATTTAGAGAACCAGCTCTTTACAGAGCAAACATCTGTCAGAACAGGAGTGACAGGATAACTGGGTATGAGCTTTATGGTGAAGCTTTGGAGACAGAGATTTCAATGTCTGAAAGCAGCTGAGCTGAGATTGGAGCAGCAGCTGCAGCTGGAAGGGTCTGCAAGCATGCAGCTGAGTAGCAGAACAATCTTTCCATTTCAAAATAATCATAATGACCTGTCATTCCTCCTGGGGACTTCTGTGCCATTCAGCTGTGGCTACAGGGGACTGGCACTGCCTAGGGATTGCTGGTGAGTGGGAATACCTGTTTGTGTGAGGAGTGGTGGTGATTCAACCTGATGTCAAGGATATGCCAAATAGCACTAATCCCATAAATATGGAAGGAGATCAAGGTTTGGAGAATAGTTTAAAATAGAGAGAGTAGCAGTTTTCTGTAGGAGTATGGTAAACAGAAAATCTGAATGGGATATGAGAAAAGGTTATCTGGTGAAACCATTTGATTAATAGCAGAATTTAGTCTCAGCTGACAGAGATATGTGCGAGATGGGAGAGAACATGGCAGACTGAAGAGGAAAATAAAGGGAAGCAGGTGATAAAAATCCCATGAAAAGACGGCTGATCAGAGAGGCTATTGTCTCAAATTCTACCCCACAGAGGCTCTCAGCCCCACAGACTTCTGAAATCACTGATCACACTAAGAATGACCACACTAACCTATCTCAGTCAAAATTAATAAAATCAGCCCAAAAAAAAGATTTTGAAGAAGTAGATTCTGAACTACTGTCTTCCATCTACTTTTTCACACATCTTCCATATGGTTGTTGAAGTCTACCTAATTTCTTACATCTAATTTCAGCTCTTTGGGGAACACAGAGAATTCATATAAACAAGCAAACACTCAGTTTCTGTCCAATGTGTTCTTTTCACTGACATTATAAAGCAGTGAAAGAACAGCAGTGAGGAACTGCAAACATAAGAACTATTAAGTCAGCAGAAATCACTGCAGAGAGGGACTATGGCTGCTGCCTGTAGACACATGAGAGGGGGAAACTGCAGGAAGGGAGGCCAATACCAGGTCTCTCCAAGTGCTGACAGACCCCAGCTGGTGGGTTGTGCTGGAATGGGACCTTGCCTGTGGCAAATGACATCCATCCTTCACCCTAGCATGTTGGCACCAGTACACTTCCAGCAAGCAGAGTGCACTGTGCACCAAACAGAGCTCTAGGGAGGCCAAAGTGTGCTTGCTGCAGCGTAGGGTGTCTGGACAGGACTTATCAGTGAAGGGTGACAGGACACAGTGAAGGGTGAGAGGTATCATCAGAAAAAAGGCAGCAAAATGCAGCCTGTGCACTAGAGGATGTAAAATTAGGTCCTTAGGTTCATTGAGTCAAACTATATAGATGTTGAAGGGATAATAAAACTTCAGCTAATAAATGCTAGTAACCTCTAAACATGACTTAATAGCTTCAATTTAATGATTTGGGCTATGTAGAATGGCAGAGTTGAAGTCCCAAATATTTTAGGTGACTGGTCTTCATCGTGGAACCTGATTTAGGTGCCAAAATTCCTTAAAGAAAGGGCTAGAACCTCAAAACAGGACCCAAAACAGCCAGCTCAGTGAGGAGCAACCCAGAGCTGCAGAGCCCACCACTCCCTTCTAAACGTAATATTTTTTTCTTTGAAGGAACACCATGAGTTTTTCAGAATTTTAAGGAAACAAAAAAAATTTCTCAAAGTCTACTGATTTCTGTCTTCACATAAGAGGTTGTGTTCACATTCTTTACAGCAATGGATTAGAGCACACACACACACACACACACACACACACACACACACACACACACACACACACACACACATATCTTCTAGTGAGAAGAGTGCCAGAACCTCGAGGCAGTGGAAGTAGATGGAAAAGTTTTTCCTAAAAATGGGATTTTGTTTTTTTAAATAATAGTGCATGTAAGAAGACACTAAATATCTGATTGCTAAGTGATTGGTTCTGGTGGAGACAAGCTAGTGAGAAAGTGCAATTCAGGCAGTCAGAGGTGAATGACATGGCTCTGCAATATATTACATGGCTCTCATCACTTCATGTGATATATGTGTGAATAATTAAAAACTTGAACCTGCCATGTTTAGGTTAGAAACAGGGAATTTGATGCCTGATACATAATACTAAAAGCAAATACTTATTGGTCACACCAAATATTATTGGTATGGAATCTATGAAAAACAAAACAAAAACAAAACAAAAGAAAAAGAGAGACATGTGGCTCCCAAAAGTGAAAGGCAAGCAGGTTCAAGTCAACCCTTTCATTTCCTCTCCACAATTGTAGTTGAGAACGCAGTTAACTCAGTCAAGAATCTTCTTTTTTTTCCCCTCCTTTTTATTTTGACAGGGGCTTTCACTCCCCCCACTGAAGGAAACTCAACTCAGAGAACTTTAAGGCATTTCTATTGACTCTGTGAACAATCTTGACTCTATGGATTATCCTCAAGCAGCTGTGGAAAACACAAAAGATTTCCCCAAACATAAGAAAAAGAATACTGATGCAGCCTGGGGCAGGTTTTTTTTTTTCCTCAGCTCTCAAGTGATTTTTAAGAGCCAGGCGGTCTGGAAAACGATGGATTTGTTTGTAGGAAAGGTAAACACTGCCAAAATCAACAAGTTCCTTCCTTAGGGGCCTGTAGAGCAAATTGGTCCACAGATTAAGACAGTTCAGTTGAGTCATGTTGGGGCTGACATGAACCCTTCAGGCTCCTTCACTTTTACCCCAGAAAATAAAAAGAGAAGTGATAAGATTTTTATGAAGGAATTGTACACAGTAGGGTCAGAGAAATTAAATTAATTAAAATTGATCTCCTCTGTAAATTTCCTGGCACAGGATTTGAGGGGTTTAACTGAGAGGGTTGCTAGGTTTACCAGTAGTCTCCTTTACACAATTTTGAGTCAAATAGGCTCTGTCTTGATTCTCTAGATTGGTATCAGTGAAGGATTTAACAGTGATTAGAGCTGGATAAAATGATCTCATATGTTGTCACCTGCCAAAGAAATGGCAGTGGATGAATGAAGTCTAACCCTATTCACAAGTCATTTTTCCAACCCAAAGCAGGAAATGTGCTAAACAAGCAGAGCCACCAGGTATTACAGAGGTGGATTTCATCTTCATGAATTCACAGGTTATGTGTCAAAGTGAGATGTGAAAAACAGCATTTTACAATCTGCTTTGCAATTTCCCAGCACTTTTTATTTCAAAGACGTGAAAGAATTAAGACAAACTGTTTTTTAATCCTGATAAGACACTGAAACATTCATCACTCTCATTTCCAAAATCAAGAAAAAGAAGGAAATAGAAACTCAAGTCTCATGCCAATTCTGGTGCCATAAATCATAAGAAAATTTCATCAGAAAAGTATAATAGGAAGGTAAGGCAAATTTTTCAGGTTGTTCTACTAGACAATGGTGCTTAAAACTTTAGCAAGCAATTCTGAATACTCTGGCTGGCTGTAGCTGACATGGCCAGGTCATGCATAGTTCAGTTGGACTTTATTGGCATGACAACATCTTCACACACAGCTACAGGAAATCAGCAATGCAGCTGGGAGGGAACACAAACTCCTGACTAGCAATTCTGTGTATTAATGACAATGCTCTGCTTCCTAGTCCCTTTCATCCTCACAGCATTTTTCAACCATTAACTAATGCATCAGTGAGATTTTTTTGAGATGGAGATGCAACAAACAAGCTCAAAATGAGGAGCATGTAGGGCCTCCATTTCAGTGGGGAAAGGTTAACTAACTCTAATTAAGTCCCACAGAGCCTCTCTGTTCAGAAACCACCACATTTTAAAACCAATGAGAGTTAGCATCTCATTAACAGGGAGGTTAGCTGCTGAAAGTCTGCTATATATAAACATTTTTAAGGCTTATTTCTGCTGGAAAACATTGTAGAGGAATATTATATTCAAAAATCTTTGTCAAAAAGGCTAAACAACTGCTAATCACTGTGCTTACACTCTCATTCTGACCTAAATCCACATAGCTCTGCAGACTTTTCCTGCACAGCCATACACAAGACCCTCCATGCTGTCTAACACAACCAGAGGAGCACACGTGTACATCAGTCTCACAGCAGACACCTCTGACTCAGGACAGAGCTGTCACACTTGCTGTCACCAAGAGGGAAGTATCAGTCCTGCTGCTGGTGGGGATGGTGATGTCTCTTGCTGTTCAGAGCTCCTGTGGACCCAGCTGTCTCTCCTGCTCCAGGACTGCAGGCACACATGCTGAGCATCACCAGGGACAAGTGCCACCAGAATTCCTCAGCTTCATGAGACACAGGTACCACAGCACCAGCACAGCCTGAGCCTTGTTCACAAATGGTGCCAAGTGTGGAGCTGGCATGTAGCACTGATCTCTGCCTTTCACTGAGCACAGGCTTCTTTGCATTGTTCCTATCATCATATGACCCCTCCTGACTATGTTTTCTATTTATTATTGCCACATAGAAAAAGGTTTTCATGTGCTTGGTATATATGCAGACACTAAAACTTTGCCTACTCTCAGAAAGATATTTGATTTATATTAATGAAGTGCTATTTTGGAGGTGAGTGACTGACTAAGAAATTTTATTCAGTTAGAGAGAGACCCAAGGAAATATACACCTCGTTTATGACTCATTGTCAAGAAGGAGGAAGAGCTCACGCCAGCTAGAAGAAAATAGCAAACATCCTATGTGTTGTTAGCAATTCACAGATATTATCCACAGCTCTACTCACTGAAGCACAAATTTACAATTTCACTGCTGGTTATATGACAGAGGGGCTTATTTCCAACACAGTCATGGGTTAATAACTTTAGTTAGCTTGTAGCAATTGAAAAGTAGCAACAGGCATCATCGCTGCTGATATGGCCACAGGGTGGTAACAGAATTCAATGAGTTCTAGAGAAAAATACTCAAAATGTCAAAACATAAGCTTAACTGAAAAAAAAGACTGAAGTGTAAGCCCAACCCAGAGAATGGAAAAGTACTGGATAAAAGACTGGAAAATATACTGCAGGGAACAATCCCGCTTTGGCAGTGGGATAGACTAAATGACCTAATACAACTTTTCCATCTCTAATTTATATGATTCTATGATTCAACAAAAACAAACTGTGAAATTAAAAACTGAAGCAAGTCTATAACCTGACTACCACATTTTATAAATGTATATATACTTGATTCTATAGGTATTTAAAATAGTGACTGTCTTGGCACTAGAACTACAGAAGATATATGCAGACTGTCAGATTTCCTCTTAAAACATTCATCTGGCTGCCAGGCTGAGCAGATGCCAGCAGCCTCAGAGATAGACCTAAGAATAACCTTTAAGACACTCTAGAAAGAAATAATCACTCAAACTGAAAAAGTCAATTATGGTGACTGTCATGAGCTAAAACTCTGTTTGCATTGTGAAAATCAATGTAAAGAACAAAAATAAAATAAAAAAATAAAATAAAAACACACCTCAAACCAACCACAATCAAAACAAAACAAAACAAAAAACATGGACAGAAAGAGGTTGGACCCTCAATGTCATCAGCTATGTTGAAGAATGGGTACTCCACAGGATAGGCACCTACTGTTCTTTTACATGTTGTGCTTCTCCTGTGTGGGGACACTGACAAATAAGTTGGATACATGCACATCATAAAAAAAAATAATAAAATATGTAATACATCCAAGTCCCTTCCAAGCTTTTTTTTCTTATAAGGATCTTCTTTTAAAGGAAATCCCTACTCTTAAGTTACTAAAAAGAGATATATATATTTAGGTTCTCTTAGCTTAGTTTAAAAGTATTCCAAATGAGAATATGTATAACAAAGACTGTCCTGTTTTCTGAGAAGGAAATACTGACTTACAAATGTGCTTCCCCATGCAGATAATCCTGTGACCACAGAGGTTCCTGCAGTTGTAAATAATTTGAGACCACCTGGACATGTCTAATGTAGATAGCCTGGGGAAATAAGTCATTCAAAAGAAAAACGAAGTCCTCTTATTTGAGTCCCTGGGTACAGATCTGTAGCTCTAAGGCTAATCAATTAGCTCCTAGCAGAAGAATGGGTGGCTCTGTTCTGGAGTACCAGCTTCAGTGCCTTTCTAAACAGTGGAAGAGCCCTGTCATCCTGTTTTAAATAAGGAAAAAGCTTCACCACTGAGGAGGACAAGTATATGATTTAAACAAATAGTTTATTAAAGGAGCAATTGTGAAAGAAAAGATTAATCCCTTTTTTTTAAAGTAGTGTTTGTGCCATCTGAGAAAAATAGCTACTGTGAATTGCCTTTCCACAACAGTGAGTTTCCAATTATTAAATAATGGGGTTTTTTCTCAAAGGAAAAAAGAACACTAGTAGTGTTGAAAAAAGCAAATGCTGCACAGACCATAATCAAGATGATTGCCACTAGAGTGAAATCAAACAAACCTACTTGGGAAGGTGACAAAGAAGTTTCCTGATGGTAAAATAAAAATAGTAGATCCATAAAACCACAGGCTCCATCAGCTGCTTTTAAACCCTTTTAAAATTGCCTTATTCATTACTGTCCCACTTTTTACATCTGCTTCAGCCCTTATTCTACAGCAGAGGCTAAAAGAGGCATCAAATCCTTACAGAATCTGAAGTCTGGTGACTTAAGGGTGTTTTAACAAACTGAGATATTTAGGAGCCAATAGTACTGATTTTCAGTGAGGTTTGGGCTTCTGGGACAGGATTCACAAGAGAATTTTATTCAGAGGCTCAGAGTTCCTACTGCACTGTCCTAGCTGTGACCCTGGAGGCCACAGCTCTCAGTGGCACAGGCAGCACAGAAGCATTGGCTGGACAAGACCTGCAGAAGCCCCAGGAAAGAGCTTGATGCTAAAAACAGAAATACCACACCTTGTCTCCTCATTAGAATCATCTTAGTTTATCTCTCTTCAGCTGCTGCATTTGTTTGGCCACTATAAATATATTTGCCTGCAGACATGTCAAGACTGTAAGTTAGACTCTGTTTTACAAGTTACAGATCTAACATAGCTGCTTGACTTTGCAATTCTTCGTACAGTTCTTTGTACAATTCATGGAACAGTGCATAACATGAACACCCCATCCAGTAAATCAGCAGACACATGGAAGAGAAATGCTTCACCAGGCTGAGCCAGAGGATATTTTGTGAGTTGAGCTTCAACTCACAAGCTGAGCAAAGCTCCTGGCCCCACTTGTGTTTCACAGCCATGAACTTTGCAGAGCCAGGAAGCTAAGCCTTCCACAGAAAAATGGAGGGAAAGAAGGGGGAGGCAGAAGTCAAAAAACTCCCTTATAGTGTTATAACTGGGATATTTATTTCAAAGATCCACATTCATATTCCTCTTTGGGTAATTGAATCTGAGCCCCAGCTTCTCTATGCATGTGCTTTTGGGTATCTGGGGACAATGTTTCTCAATTCCTCAGATCTTTCCTTCTCCATTAATTAAGTAGTCTGCTCTTTAGGGTAGTGAGAGGAAAGCAAGAAATTAAATAAAGGAAAAGGCTGAAGGAAAAAAACACCCCCTAACTTGCCAAACAGAACATTTCCAAGAGAAGTAGGACACCTGGAGCTGAAACAAGTTGGACAAACCCCATTTCCAGGGCTACATTTTCTAACCAGGTCATCCTCCTGCAGCTGAGAGATGCCAAAGAACATGTAGGAAATTTGAGTCTGAACTAAGTACATCTACCCAGCAGGAAAAACAAGATACATTTAAGGATGTGCTACATGGACCAAAGTAGTAGTACTGCAAGTATTTTAAATAGGTCTATACACCAACCAGAAGGAAAACCAGAGGGCATTTTGATAAAGATGCACAGGCAGCTATGATGGTACCTAGTCCTTGGATTTAGAAGAAACAGGCTGGTGATGTGGATCTACACTTTGATGACAAGGGATTAATAGGGTACCTTTGGAAAATGAAACAGTGTGTTTGAAGAGGGATCAGTGGGTTTTTCTGAAGGTGCCTCCACTGTGCAGGGCAGTGTCCTGCAGAGACACCTGGCAAGTGCCACACCTGCAGGTGTCAGAGCTGTGCTGAGCAGGTCCATGGCCTCTGGCCATGAGAGCACTGCACTTCATGGGTGCCCCAGCTTGGGCCAACATGGCCCAGATTCTGTTCTCTGTTTATGATAGTTAACTACAACTTTTTATGCCCATATCTATATTCTTGCCCTAAGGAAGCTCTTAATTATGCTTAACAGTATAGTGTGTACATCCCCATAAAAAATATTAAAGATGGTCCTTCATTAGTTTTTCATACCCATCTTCCCTATAAACTGGGTCATATGGTGCAGTACACACAGTCTGAGTAACTAGGGTAGGAAATTTGAAAGAACATATAATTCTCTTTCAAACAATATAAGGTGTTTCAATATGTTATTTCAAACAATGTTTTTATTATTTCTTATTTTAATAGCTAAAAACACAGTAATAATAAAACACCAACACTGATTTTTCTTCCCTCAGAAAATTGTAAAACTTTGAGAGTTTGGGACCACATAGAACAATGACAGATTTAAGAAAGCTTGAAATGTATTATGGAATGGAATGCCAGCTTTCCTCATACTTATATGCAATTTAGGCCCCTAGCTGCAGTGAACTATCTGGTTTTATGGAGTCTGTCCAGATAGTCTGGATTCTTTGGTCTGAATCTGCAAATTTTTTTCCCATGCTCAACTTTCTTACTGTGTGTGGTCCCACAGAAATCAATACAACTCCTCACAGTAGTTAAACTAAAGATGAGTGTGATTTTTTGAGTGTGAGTGTCTCATGGCCTGAGACTGCATATTCCCATGCAAAAGCAAGTGTTATTTGGGGAGAGGGAAGGTTCTCTCTGAATTACCTTACACACTTATTATTCTGTGTAAAAAATGCAGATAAAATTATAGTGTCACATTTTCCAGCTGAAACTGTCTGGAGGCTTCCTTATATGATGCCAAGAATCATATGTCAAAAGCCTTTGAATAGTCAATGAGTGTTTCAAATTATTCCCTTATTTTCTCAAGTTGCCTGGGCAAGGATATTTTACATGGCTCTTAATTTATTATCTTTCATAATAAGGAATGTTTTGCAGGAATATAACATTATGGAATATTGCTGAGCATATTATTAAATATACTCATCAAGATTGTATGGTCATGTCTATATTTCTCCAAGATATTTGGGTAACTGGCAGTTTCATTCTTCATACATCTCAAACTCCATTTATGTTGTTAAAAGAGCTTAACAAAATGGGTGCTCTGGTAGGTTTCCACTGCTTTTCCTTCCTGGAGGGCAAGTGCTGAGTCAGAGGGACCATGCACAAATTCCAATGGTCCAGGCCATTATATTAATCTCAAATGAGACAAAAAGTCCACATTTGAAAGAATTATTAGTATCAAGAATACTGTTCCTTTTTATTAGTGTTTGTGTTTTACAGAGCACCAATTTAAAACTGTCATTCTTTTTAATTTACCATTAGGGGGGTAAAAAAATCACACAGAATCACATAAAATCAAGTTTAATATGAAGCAATGACTGATCCCAAACCTTGCATTATGCAGAGGAAAACTGTGTAGTCAAATAACAGCTGCCAGCTGTGATTTTGAGCCAGAACAACAATTTTTCTCAGCAGTGTGTTGGGAGACATCTCCAGAGTGTGTGGGATGGTTTGCAGTGCTCAAGGGAATGGGCTGTGTCACTTCTGTGAGGAGCAGAGCACACTGAGGGAAGGCAGAAGCAGAAAGATGGGGACAAAAATAAGTACCTGGGCCCTGACTTGCCTCAGTGGAACCCAGAGAATGTAAATCATCTGCATTGCAGCCATTTTTAGGATTTTTGCCTTCCTGCCACAGCCAGGCTGGAGCAGCAGCTTATGCAAGTGTGTCTTAGGTCTGAAAGGAGAGAGGAGTAAGAGCAGGGGCAGCCACACAGGCCAGGCACTAACAAAAGTGCTTCCAGAAGTCCCCATGAAATATTATCTCTCGCAGGCAGCTGTTCAATACCTCATGATGTGTTAGGCACTGCCTTCCTGCCAGGACATGCACCCCAGCTTACTGCTCTTTATTAGATTGTGAATTCAAAAGCATTGCTCCCATTGCTCCACAGACAGCTTCCCCCCCCAGGGACTCAGAGCTGCTCTCACAGCCCCCACCTACCCCAGCACCATCCAGGCCATCATTCATCTCCATATATCGAGCACTCAAATGCCTGGGAATGCACTCTGATCCACAACACACAAGTAAAACAAAGCTTTGTCTTATGCACATATATGTGCCAAATAAAGAGCGGATCACTTCAGCAGATGGTAAAGTTACATTACTTAAACTTGTCACCATTTTGTTTGCAAATTTCTTTTGTCTGCCTGTGTTGAAATCTTCTTTTTGGTGACATTGTGTCTTTCAGGGAAAGCTAAATGGAAAAAACAAATAGATCCTGGATGTTCCTGCTCAGTGAGAGCAAGTCCCTTGTACCCCACCACAGCCCCAGCCTGACTGTAAACTGGCACACAAACACAAAACATGCTGAAGGAGTAGTGCAAGCCCAGCAGGATCCAAGAGGCATCAACAGTTGCTAATCTGCTGAGGTTTTAATAAAAGAATGAAAAAGAAACAAATCTTCTGGGTGAGCAAGATGAATATACAAAAAGTTCCATGAAGTATAATTCAAAAGAAGTTTGGGATAATTTACTGCTGTTTGGATTAGTCAGCATAAATAAAAATATATTTATTCACAGTCTTAAATCCAGGCTAGGACTAAGGGCCTGTTCCACAAGGCTCAATCTGCCATATAAGTGGAGTTTAGAGTAAGGCTTCAACAAATCTCAGAGAAAATTTTATTGTTCACCCCTTAGTACTGCAAACCCTCCTGTAAGTAGTCTCTTCTGTTACTGACATAAATGCAGATTGTTTTCCCTCAGAGAACTGAAAATAGAAGGCAATAGTTCCTTGGTGAGTCAAGCTGAAACTTTCTGAATTATTAAACAGTCATTTAGCCAAGGTCCAAGACCACCTATGAGTGTAGCAGAAGTTCACAGGAAACATGGACAAAGGGTGCAGCACTGACGATCTGTGACCTCCAATTTTTGTCTGTATGGTGTTACACCTACTGGCAACGGGAAAAATGAGTGTCGTGGAAAACATGGACAGCAACAGCTCCTCTCATCTGAGCTGCATCTGTTCAGCACCTTGTGGGGGCAGAGGAGTCCTTATTTCTGCCAGAGCCATGAGGAGCACCGGGTGACACAAACCAGTCTCACCACTAGATCCAAAGCATTAACCAAAAGAAAGATGACCGCAATGGATGTCAGGAAGATCAAATTAGGGTCAAGATAACTTGGTGTCCTGCTTGCTTGCTGCTTACTCAGAAATAATTTCCTCTTTATGTGAGTTGTTTGCTCAAATGAGGTTTGTAAGAGCCCTTATCTGACTCAGCCTCCAGGCAGCAATGTTTGCCTTGCTTGGTGAAATCATTCAGGCACTGAAAGTAGTGGGAACATTCCTTAGGATTTCAAATGGGGACAAAGCCTAAGGTAACATACACTATAGTACATATTTCCTTCAACTCCCCACAAATTAAAAATAACCTGCCCATTAATAAAAATTAAACTAAAATTATAACAATTGCAACACCTATTTTCTTCATGCAATTATCTTTTTTTGTCCTGAAGAAAAGCCTACACATACAGCTAACTTTATCTGTTATTTTATGCTAAAAGCTCACTGTATTTCCCCACTAAGGTTGAGGACAAATATTGCATTACCTTCTAAGAAAAGTATGTCAAGAACTTGATCATTTCATATATTAAGCAGATTGATTCAGGTTTCCAAAGAGTTTCTGCTCAGTTTTCAAGCCATTTTAGTCTTGCACTCACCTACCAGTTCACCCTTTTCCTCACTGAATTTTGAGCCACTTGCAGAAAGACAGAAAGAATTCTGTATTTGTCACGATACATGAGATATAAATATATTTTCATTTGTAAGTTAATCTCATGTTGTCCAACTTTTCCATTGTCCTCAAAATTTCTTAGATTAATTTGTTTATAAATGTCTTTCCATTTTTGCCTTTCTTTCTCCATTTAATTGCTTTTTGGGTTCTCCATTAGCCTTCAGATAGTGTCTTATCTAATTTTGTGAGACTATGGAATAATCATCATATGAACTTTTGATTTCACACTGTTCTCTTCCTCCATCTTTGCAATCCCTATTTTCCTATTTCATGTTTTAAAAGTGCCTTGGTTTTACAGTAGTCATGAAAGATGAAATCCTTCCCTGTGAGAGATTGTAAATGCTGGACTGCTGACAGCACAGAAGCAGAAAGGAAATGTACAAAGTGCATCCTGAATAAGAATTCTCCTTTTCTGGCAGCGTTTTCCACTTCTGCCAATGCAAAGGCAGCAGCACCAGCCCAGTTCACCTGGTCCTACCAACCTGCTGTGCCTGGTTTGTTGCATCCAATGCATATCTAAACATGTCTATAGATTTAGCTCCTTGGTATCTCTTTCTTTACCCTGTTATATAAGTAGTGACCACCTATTAGAACCTAAGTCCCTAAAGTATTGCTATAGAACAGATACCACAGAAATCTGCCTTTATGTTTGGGTTTCTTTGGATTTTTTTTAACACAATGATTAGTCATCACTCCAGGAAAGCACCAATTTTTTTAGCATCAGAATTTAATTCTTTATTCACTCTGTGCTTCTCAATAAACATGTTCATTTGGAGAGCTAGTTTTATCCAGCTAATACCCAACTGCTGCTGAGTTAATCAAACAGAAGCAGCAAGGAGGCAAAAACAGAGAACAGACCTGCCACTTACACACTTTGCAGCCAGTGATGGGCAGGCACCCAACCTTGCTGGAGATAAACAGCTCAAAAATTATTCTTATCCAGATTATGTTTCTGTCCCTCTGTCTGTTAAAAAAAAAAATAAAGAAATTGGAGGGACTGAAACTACTTCAGAAACGAGGCTTTAAAGCAGCATTTTTCAAATCTATGAAAAAAAAATAAAAGAAAGCAAGGAGAAAACAAGCCTGTCCATCCCCATTCAGGGATGCAGAGATGCAAGAGACACTGACAGATTTTCAAACTCTGCTCTACCTCTCTCCACCTTCCAGTCATTTCTAGCCAACTCCCAAGTGTTTTTGTTAGAGGTAAAGCAAGGGAAAATGAATTTTCCATAGAAATGGAATTCCTTAGGGAAGTGATTACTCACTGACCCAAAACACATCACAGAAGGACCTTTCTGTCCATGACATTCAGTTTGACCATGAGCACACTTCTGTGAGACTTGAGACTTCCTGAAGCTCTGCTGAGATTTGCAGGATACAGTGTTCAAGCAGCCCTATTCAAACTCAAGTCAGAGCTTTTGCATTCCTTGGCCATCATATTGTTAATTTCCCTCAATTTATAGCACTCCTTAGAGGAAAAATTAAAAGGGCAACGTTTCGTTCAAAAATTGCTACAATCAGGTGCAGCTTAAAGAGTTATCTTCCAATTATGTTATTGTCATGATGCTGTTTCACAAGAATCCTATTTGTAACTGTCCTCCAAATATGCCTGGAACAAGATTTCCAAACAGTGAGGTTCCCCTGAAGTACTGACCAACTTTCAGTCATCTCTCAGTAAAGCTAATTCACAGTCTAGTGCAAAATCCATCTGGTCTAATTAGGTGACAGAGTTTGACTCTCCCTGTTTCTCACCTTTTCCTATTCAGTCCTGTGCAAGATGGAATAGAAAACTTAATTCTAGATGTTGGAGACCAGCAAAATGAAGAGCTGTTAAAGAAATCAAGCAGGCCTCTTAAAGAAACTGATTTTCCTTCCATCAGACAAAAAACCCTGTGCAATGGAGACCCATTAAATGAATACATGAGGAAGCTGGTCTGTAGTGCATCCAGCACAATGGCTGAAAGAACACTTAAATTTATCTATCCAGCCCAAAATATATTTCACATAATGTGACAGACTGCTCAAACAAGTAACTCTCACTCAAGGGAACTGCTAAAGTATTTGGGCGCAATGTGGATGCATATTTAACAGATTTATACTTCAGATGGAATAACCCTTTAGAGGTTTACCATGCTTATGGCTTCAAAATCAGGATGTAAGTCTACTGACTGCTAATAGGGACTTTATTGATGCCTTTTCCAGTGCAGAATAAAAACTGTGTAGTACACTGGTATTGACTTTCACAGCTCCTGACTATTCTTTGTACATGTTTCTTGTTGTTTTGAGGGGACGCGTGACTTTATTTCATTCCATATGCAAAGCCAGTAAAGCTGTCACCAAAGGGACCTTGGAAATGTTTATTTGAAAAAGAAAGTAAAGTTCTATTTTAAAAAATTAATTTTTCCTCTTCTTGCTTTCTGAATAAAAATGTTTAGGGTAAAAACATATTTCTAGTGTCCATGGGACCTCTGGAACATTATTGATTTTAAAGAATTTTATAAAATTTTAAATCACAAGTTCCCTAACATCAGTCAGTAATCAATATCTTTGTTAATATTACATCCTCTGCAAATTATGTGTGTATCTTTTCTGAAGAAATTTCTTGGAAATAGAGGTTCCCTATTGAACAGGAGCTATCTCAGACTTTCAGGAGGACAAAATTCAGATCCTTTCCTGGAAACCCCACACTGCAGTCATTCATAAAGCAGACTATTCAAATAATATAATGTCAAGTCAGCTGACCTCTACTGTCAAACAGGAATGAAAAAGAAAAGCAGCATCTTAATTAGAAAGGCTTCAAATCATATATAAATTCATAAATCAATAGCAATCACTCAGAAGCTGATGGGGAACCAGACACTTAATCAGTGAATTAAAGTAACGTGCTTCATTCAGCTGCCACTCTTAAACAATTTCTGTCACATATTTTGCCACAACGTTCAGGTATGAAGCATATTTCATTATATAGTTTGAAAATCCCAGGGGTGTGGATAACTGCAGCATCCTTAGAAATTCCAGATGCCTTTAATATTCACATTAATCATTCTTTCTCCTAACCTTAGCACAATGAAAAGATTCAGCAGTCTTCAAAATGTCTATCTCTCTCACAAAAATCTTCATATTCTGAAAAAATTACAAACCTGGTTTAGAATGGAATTCAAATTTTCCCATGAAGGAATTTCCTGGAAAAAAGAAATAAGGAATTAATGTCTTTCTCTTTCCTGGTTCATAAAAGTTTTCCACAGCAAATGAAAATGGAAAAGCCTGTTCATATGGGAAGTCAGAGAATTTTGACCTTTTTTTCCTGTGCAAAGTATTGATTTTGAAAATAGCAGAATTCTCTTTCAGACAGTTGCTTCCACAAAAAAATCTTTGCTCTGCCCATTAAGCACAAGAAGTTATCCAGATTCTCCTAAAAGTTGACATATATCGCACAAAAAGGTGCCATGAAGTATTTTGTCTATATCATTATAACAAAAAATGTGCTACTATCTTTTTGTAGTGTCTAGCAGTACCTCCTTGTCTTAGAGTGGAAATGCAATGGAAAAGAGAATTCCCAGTAAAACAACTTCAGGAACTACTGATACCATGAGGCAATGTTTCCTACATGTACTGACATAAAACATGGCAGAAGGCTGAAACTTCCAATTTCAGCAAAGTCAGGACTTTTTCCTTGACAAAATGCTGACATTTCAGCGAAAATACATATGATTTTGTAGTGTGTTTGCATTTCACTTGAAAAATAAAATGGGTAGGATGAGTGTTTCCAGACAAGCTCTCTTAAGGAGTGAGAATGGTTGGCAGAAGTTCAGTTCTAAGACCATTGCTTGTCGCTTCGGGACACACATCTACCACCACAGAAGCAGACATTCTCCAGATTTGGTCTGAGAGAGCAGTAAAAGCTCATCACAGTAAAAACAATCTGACTTTGCTCCAAAAGAGAGAAAACAGAGATTCACTGAGCTATATACCACCTGGAATGGCTTTGCATGTCAAACTTCAAATGTATTCTCTGAGAGAAGAGTTTATTTTCTTTTTGCTTCCAAGAAACTCCTTATTAAAACAAATCTGTTTGTGGGATTTATGGCACCTACACCCATTGACAGAGTCTTCACAAAGCTACTTGTGTGTTGCCAGGCCATTAGATATGCTGCTGGGTGAAGGTACAAAGACATCACCTGTGCAATAGATTTCTTCACCCGATGACAGCATTTCATTTTTCCCCCTATCTGAAGACAGCATGAATACACCAAGGATCTTAGGAAACAACTCTATGAGATAAGATATAAGGGAGTTTTTGCCAGCTTAAGCCAATTCAAGGTCCAGTGAGATTTTCCAGCTGGAATTTGCTTTTTCTGCCTCTTACATGTGCACTCCCAGCCAATGTGTGAATTTGTCATCAGGCACTAACAAATTTCTGTTTGTTTTGCAGACTGCCCATGTCATCCCCAGCAGGAGGAGCAGAGTGCAGGGCCAGAGGTCTCACAGCTGGAGCAGCAGCCCCCATGGCAGACACGAGCCAACTGCTGGGATTTAGTGAGTCCCTGCTCCCCAGACAGGCTGATCCTGCTGCACAAGCTTGCAGCCAGGTCTCTTCCCACTGTTTTGCCATGCCTGTGCTTTGTAACCCCAGCTTCAGGAGTGGTTCCCTTTTTATAGCCACAATTGCTCAGTTCTAGCAGAGGGCCAGGCAACAGACCCAGAAGTAACCCAAGATTGCCAAAATTCTCTCAGGTAAAATCACCCTGCATGTGACAGAACTGTGTCCTGTCCCCACACACTCTTGATCAATGCCAATTATTCATTTCTTTATAAGGCAGTATTAAGAGATTCTGTTACATGTGTTGCAAGGACGTTGTCATTCTTTCAATTTCTCAGTCTACCATGGGAGTAATCTCCATAGAGCAGCAAATGATGATGGATGAGTAACCTAAACCAGGAGACTTCTATGTTGATTCAAGAATATCACTGGAAGAGCTTTCCCTAGATTTCAGAGCATAGTTGTTGGGGTTTTTGGTTTTGGTTTTTTGGGGTTTTTTTAATACATATATATTTGTCATTTATACATTTCAAGAGCATTACCTCAAAGAGAAACCCTTTTTGCCCTCTCATATTCAACATTCATGTAGCAGGAGTCAGCAGTGCTCTCCTCTCCTCTCCTCTCCTCTCCTCTCCTCTCCTCTCCTCTCCTCTCCTGCTCAGTACACATATTTATCTAACAAGCCTACTAATCTTTTAGCTTAAGAAAGACTTTATTATGGAGGAGTGGAGCTAAAAGAACTCTTAAATAGGCTATTCCTCTCTCCTTTTTTAAACCTCTCTCCTTCTATCACTTTGGTGAGCTGTGATGATGCCCCTGACCAGTCTATAACAGCCTGACCCCAATATCCCATATGGTCTAAACGTCACCAGATTATATCTGACACACTAAGAATGAAGTAGATGGTGCTTTACCATCTCTTTCCCCATCAGAACTGCAGACCAAGTACTTATATGACAAGACTATATGTGGAAGCACTCTGAAGGCATCCTCCTTTAAAAACGAGAATATATATATATATATATATATATATAGATATAGATATATATATATATATATGGAGAGTTTTTCTATTGCTAAGTTCACTGGAAAAAAAATTAAATTGTGCTTCCTGGTGCTCCCTACAAGCTGAAATTAGAGGATGAAATTAGAGGACGACCCCACAAGCACGAATATAATAAATATACCTTTACCAAATTCATCAATTAAAAAGAAGGGGGAAAAATAATTTTCTGCTGAAAAAAAAAAAAAGCCACAAACATTGTCTGTGACATTAACCTTTTACCAAACACAATTATGTAGCAGATTGCTGCAGTAACTGCTGTAGTGATCACAAAAGAAAAGAGCTAGATCTGTCAAATGAAATTGAAGTCTTGCGTGCATCCCTGAGAACAACCCTCTCTCTCTCAAGGTGCCTGTCTGCCTTCTTTCCTCAGCCCTCAGGGCAGACAGGAAGCCTCACCTTAGGTTAGTGTTGCCAGGCAATGAAGCTGTACTGTAGAGAGGGGAATTCTGAATCTCAGCTCTCTAACTTTCTGCAAAATGCATCTGTAGGCAATGTCAAAAATGTATTTTGAGAAAATTCTTCATGGCAGTCTTTGTTCTGAAAGATTTTCAGGCAGACACAAGAAGAGGTGTAGAAATCCTATCTGAGCATCCAAAATTATGTTCCAGAAAGTACCAGGTACATAAGCACTCTTCTTCTGGCTGTCCTCATGCACCTGTGGCTCCCTTGAGTTGCTTCTGGAAACCTGAGCAGCAACTGGACCCAGCTGGGTAAATGTCCTGTGTAGGAACATCGCAGATCAAAGGGTGGACAGAACATGATCCTGTCCACTTCTCAGTGAACCTGGGGTGTAGCTGGCAGTTCCACTCTCTAGAGAAGATCCCACTCTAGATGAAGGGAGAAGGAAGGCATCAGGCTGCAAGACAAATATTTTATATTTCTCATGAGAAGAAACTAACTCCTGAAACTCAAAGAAGGTGTAACCAAGTTCTGTTACTTGCCTTTAAAGTGGCTGTTTTTCTCTCTTAATCTTCGTGTTTTGGGGTTTTTTTTAACCATTGCACTAAGTCAGAACTTGTCGTGGGATATGATCAGTTCCAAGTCTTGTGGCATAAGAAGGAGGAGAGAGGCATAATTTAGGTCACTGGCTGCTGTTGTCTAAACCTTCCCACTGAAAACCAGAGGGACTTTGCCTAGACAGAGGACAGAAGGTGACGGGGAATAAAGGCACATCTGAATCTAAACTGTGTGGGTTAACAGGCAGGATTACCCTACTAACACAGAGTAGAGAGTTTGCATATTGACCAGCTGCCCTGGCAGCCAGCAGTGAAAACCCCTTTGTACACACAGGAGAGAGAAGGGCTGCAAATTAACTTCTCTAAAGCCAGGACAGCCTTTTGCCTTGGTCAGGTGAAAGACAGCAAGGATCTGGATGCTCTTGTTCTACCCATTAGGTTTTTTCCATCTTGCATTTCACAGATGCTCCAAATGAAGGAGAAAGTTTTCTGCCTTGAGGCTCCTTCCTGAGTTATACAAAATGAATCATGACTTTATGCAAGAAAACAAAGTTATCTCTTGACAGGAAAAAAGAAACAGGGAATGTCAAAGATGCAAAAAATTGCAGTGTATGGACTTCATGACTCTTGAAATAAAGTAAAATAAAATAAAAATCAAGACAGCACCTTGTGTCTTGGGTCATTTACAATCAATGCCATTTTTGTTCTCATCTGTGTACTCAGCCCTGAACTCAGAGCTGTCATGGCTCTTTGTTCCTAAATTTCTATGAAGCATTGCAAAGATGGAAGCTGTTCTACTTCTCCACCCTCACTGCATTCAGGTTTATTCTCCTTCCCCCTCTATTACTTCTCTGTGTATATTTTTACATTCATTCCTCTTTGTTCTCCCCTTCAGCTGCCCACTCCTCCCCAGTCACTTTCAGCCCAGTCCCCTGGTCTCTGCTCCCCTCAGCTCTTCCTATTGACATCACTTGTCTTTGCCTTTTCCTGTCTTATGCTTCATGCATCTCTCCTGTGCTTTCTTGGTCCACAACAGCAGTTCCACCTGCTGCATTTGAGCTTTAGCTAACCCTGAATTACAGTTCACATGGAGAGTAGCACAATCTCACAGAAACCAGGACTTCTCCTATACATACAGGTTTGAACTGTACACACATACTTTTCTTGTAATGTAGTGTACAGGGAAAATAAGCCAAAAAAGTGTAATTTTGATCCGTTCATTGAATTCAGATGTTGTGAATTCATTCACACTGGCTATTACAGGAACCAGACTGGACCCTAAGTGAAAGTATTGCTGGTTGGGTATTTTGCAGGGAAACTGCTTTTCCAAAGAATGGTTACTAATCAGAATCTTTCTGCAGCACTGAATATTGAAAATACTGAAAAAGGGGGGTAGGGGGGGGTGGGGAATGACTTTTGAGATGAAAAAGAGAAAAATCTTCATAGATAGTTCATTAAGACAATTGTTCTTTCATTTCCCTCATCCAGACTCAGCTCTTGTCTGACTGCTTAAAATGGGTCATTTGCATCCTCAAACCATATCTGGAGGAGCTTGAACCTACTCAGACAAGATTTGAGTTGTTGGTTTGCTGTTCCTGATTGAGTGCTGTGCTGATTTGGTCGGGCTAAAGTTAATTTCCTTCACAGTGGCTACTATGGAGGTATGCTAAGGTGTGCTGTGGAGTTTGGAAGGTGTGTTGTAAAGTTTTAAGTTCAGGAAAGACAAAGACCACGTCCAGCAAATACTGTCCTTTCCCATCCTCATAACAAAAATCTGCACAGAACACTCTGGGCATTAGCTGGGAAAGGCTATGATCTTTTTTTTTTTTTTACTACTCACATTTGACCAATATTTTCACTTTGCCAATCCTACTTCTTCTCATTCAGCAATAAAATACACACAGCCTTTTCATTTAGCAAGAATACATTCTGGAAAATTCTTGTGAAATTTTACAAAGCAATTGTCAAAAAATGCCATGTAAGAAATTCTTATAGTTCTGCTCAAACCTTCTTCTGCTGTTAGAGAAAAGACAGGTGCCAGACTATTTTGGGGGCTGCTCAGTGACAGCACAAAGAGCAATGTCCAAAAACTAAAATGTAAGATTCTCCTCAGCATGAGGAAGCAATTTCTTCACAATGAGGGTGGTAGAACACTGGAAAAGCTGCCCAGGGAGGTCATGGATTCTGCCTCTCTGGAGAAATCCAAAACCCACCTGGGCACATTCCTGTGGAAACTGCTCCAGGTGACCCTGCCTTGCCAGGAGGCTTGGACTCAATGACCTCCAGGGGTCCCTTCCAACCCTACCAATTCCATGATTCTGTGAAATGTATTTTTCCAGAAAAGGGGCATGTATTATGCTATGCAAAAATAGCCTGCTTGTTATTCAGTACAAAAGGAGTTAAACCAGGACAAAAATGTACTCTCTGAACCTGAGAAGTATTTTTGGAGACACTTGTTTTGGAAAGGGGAAAACCTGTTTGGTTTTTGTTTAAACTAGAACCAGTATTGTACTGACTGGCTTAGGTTTTCAATGTATTTTCCAACCTGTTGGACACCTTCCACAAATATAAAAAGGCATTACAGACATAAGTGAAGAGAAAGAGAATGTTACTTTTATGCACAAATTCCTCCCCAGGGGTTTATAAAGAAGGTCTGCACACATTTTTGTGTAAAGATACAGAACAAATTTACTATAACAGAGAGGAGCAGTAAAAGCAAATTTATTATCATTTTTATCATTCTTGACAGTATTTCCAGCAGACAGCCCAGGTCCATGAACTGTGCCTCAGAGTTTCCACACCCGAGAAAATTTGGGAACCAAAATTCACTGCTCCCATCAAAGTGGTCCAAAAGAATGGGCCACCTCTGCTAGTACACACTGTGTTCCTGCACACAAAGTCATAGAGAGGATCTGGAGGAATGTTTTTTCCAGAAACAAAATTAATTTATTTTCCTGATGATTTTAACTGTAAAACTAGATAGTTTAGTATGTTGTTTTGTTTGGTTTGGGGTTTTTAAATTGCTAGTTGCCTTTTTTTTCAGATTGAAGATTCTTTTCCTATTTGTTAACTTTGGATAATTTTTATTCAGTACCACTGACATAACAGCTCAGTGTCTGAGGACAGGGGTTGGGAGATAACAGCAATTTCACAAAAAACAGAGTCCTCTGAGCCAAATACTCTTCCAGACACAACAAGCCCAGCGATTCTCACTGTTTCCACACAGTATTTCTGCAGTATTTTCTTTACCCTTGAAATAAGTCTGTCCCTTATTCTCTAAGAACTGAAGAAATATCTTCTGTACCTGGAATGAGAAAAATTTGGGAAAAAAAATTAATTTCCATTGCAATTAGTTTTACCCATCTAATTTGCAGGCTTTTCTGATCTGTTCCTCGTGGGTCTAATGGGAAGCATGTATTGCTGAGTATGGCAGCTCATCCCACTGCATTGTTATACAGGCCTAAGGGAGTCCAGTAAAAGATTAAATACATCCCTTAAAAAGTATCTTTCTGAAAAAATAGAACTGTTTCTGTAATTTATCAGAAGACAGAGTCACCTTTTCCATTGACTGATCTTACTGACCAAATTCTGCCCTTTGTTTGGAATATAAGATTTTTTTACTCTCTAACATTAAGCAACATTGTTCCATTTCAGCTGCAGTGCTTCATACCTCCACAGTGCCATTTCTGTCTTTTATGTTTAAGTCATATTTCAACACCCCAGACTTGGTGCTCAGATCCTAGATTCCATCTACAGCAAAAGACTGACTTGCCAGGTGAAATTTTTTTAAAGCCCAGTTATAAAACCAGTGGGTCTAGAAGGAAGAGTTTGCACATAACTAAGTACAAAAACATTTATAACTAAAATCTGACAGTTCCAGGATTTACCCAAAATTCCAAAACAGTTACTTTCAGCTGGCTTCAATAATTTTTGAATATGTCTGCTTATAAAACTTATTAAGGGAAGTTTCATTACTGCATTCTCCAGCTCACCTGCAAAGAAGAAAGACACTGAAGTGAGTTACTTCTGACTTGAATCTTCATCAACATTGTCTATCTTTCAATGGCCTGTGAATGCAACTATAATAAACATCTGTGAAACATCTGAAAGCATCTGGGTTTTCAGGTTCCCTCTGAAAAAGAGAAAAATCTTCATAGATATCATAAATCTTCTGAAACAAATTTCTAGAATCTCCAAAATCATCAAGTAGTAGGCAAACTCTTCATTTTCCAAACAAATTCTACTAGTGTTCACAGAATAACACAAGTAAATGCACTTAGCAACATGACTGAAACTTCTCTACAGTATTTTTATTCCAGCTACCAAACCAGTTAGATCACAGAGATCTTCTGGATTCATGGCAGTCATCATCTTCAGAAAGCATTTGACTTTTCTCACAGTGCAGCAAATGCCTTTCCCTGAGGGTGAAAGTGAGGACAGTGCAGTCCCTCTCTGCATTGTCATACTCAGCTGTAACAAATTGGACCCCTGCACTCATTTTCCTGCACCTGATAAGCATCCTGCACAAAATTTTGGGGCTATAGAGGACTCCCCATCTGTGAGGCAACACTTGAAAATTTTGATGCACATTTTATTTCTCCTTTGGATGATTGTTAATAACTACCATGTCTGTGAAGGAGAAAACAAAATCAAATAAGCAACAATGTAAGACTCAACTATCTAGAAAAGGCATGATTAAACTGATGAGTTTCTTTTGTACTTGTCACCGTGATTTCATGCCAATGTATGCACTGGATATGCACATAATTAATACAAGTAATTTCATGAGTGTATTGGAAGGTTCTTAGAAAAGTTTAAAAACTGGACCAAATTCAGGCAAGAGAAGAAAACTGCCAAATTAAAAGGATTTTTACAGGCAATTTATGCATGGAAGGAAAGAAATCCCCTTTATGACTTGATGAAAACATTCGAGGAGAATCCTCATTCTTCTAACTAATTGCTATTTTTGTCAGAAATGTAAGCGATTGTCATGGCACATCATAAATTACTGATAACATATCATCAGTGAACATTTGTTAAGTGAGATAAATGCAGAGAGTATTTATACTGCTTCCAGACCAATTAACACTCTGCCACCCTTCACCACCCAAGTTCGCTGGTATTTGAGTTATTGACAACTTGAAGCTGCTTGTCTTTAAATAATCCTAGCTGTTGTGGGGTATTATTATCCCAGATGCACTGCAGAATTCCAAATCCAAGTCAGTTATGAAATTTTCCCCCAGCTCCCTCAAAAGGGGCCCTTGTTGACTTCTCCAGTGCTCTGGCAGCCAGCGCCCACAGTTTCTCTGTGGAAAGATGTGACTCATGCCCAATTCACTCACATTTAACATTCTCTCCAGCTCAATAACTTCTGGCAGTCGTTTCAGCCATTTCTGGGTGTCAGAAGCACAGGCTGTTTTATCTGGATGTTCTCTGTGGCTTGTCAAGTGGAGGAGCTGGATTATCATCACATTCCCATCAATCAGGTGATGTTCACTACATATTACAGATGAACCAAGAAAGAACATTGTAAAGCAATATACTGGTTTTGCTGCTGCAATGGCTGACCATTCAGTCATTGCACGATAATTTGTTGGAAATTAAGGAATTTTAAGGCACAACTTCAGCGATTTCCTACAGCACAAACAATTTCTGAACTATTCTATTCTATTTGGTGTGACTCAAATCAATCTTTGAACTTGTATTACAAGAATTCCCCCTTCTCTAGAAAACACAGACAACCCACTGACTGACACTGACTGCTTTTTGGAAAGATAAGTCTGTGTCTGCCACCAACCACACAGCTTCTTACAGCTGCCTTAATGTACACAAGTCTTCTCCTGAGAAACACCAGGCAATGAACAGCCCCTTCTTTGGGAGCTGCTAGATCTGATTAGCTCCTACCAAAATAATATTCCTATTCTGTTCGTCATACACGTGGAACTAATTCAAAATGAATCTACAGTCCTATCATCTACTGCAGCAAAATGCTATAATTCACCACTGCTAGATAGATTAAAATAGTAAGATAGCATTATCCAAATGGCAAGCCTTTAAATTTTCACAGCTTTCTAGGCTGCATGACATACACAGGGTGTCCTAAAGTGCCTTCTCAGATCCAGAGAAGTTTGACACTACTTTGGATTTATTAATAAAAACACAACTAAGGCTGGGGAAACAAATACAAAAACTGCAATTTTATTATTCTTTCTGCTTTACAATGCCTCTGCTCATCAGTCTACCAAAAATTTTGATTTCCCAGGAAAATTTCAAGCCTAAGACAATCTCCCATCCTCAAAATGCAAGATATCCTTTTAGAGATTTCTGCAACACCTGCACAGTTTTACATTTAAAAGAATGGTATTGGATACCTCAGAAACAACACCAAGGAGGACTGTCCCCTTTTAATACTTTTGTGAAAAAATTGCAATGCACTTTTAAGTACTTAGGGTGCTCACAAACCCCTGCACAACTGGCAGAGCCCCCATGTGACCTGCAGCCATACTTAGCAAAGCCATCTCTCTGAACATGATTTTGAAAATTTGTCAGATACAGGTTTTTTAGAACTATTTATGTAATATGATATTTGGAAATGGCTATTTAAAGTGAGTTCAAGTGAGAGCGGGACTTGCAAAAATGTAGCAAAACTTTTTCAAACCTTCCATTCAGCTATCTCAGTACTTCTTTGCTTTGATTCATCATAGCTACTTTTAGCCAACTAGAAATTTAATGCTTCATCTAAGGTACCCTTTCTCATGTTGGTCAAAAAATATATAGTTACTCTACCTTAGACCTAAAATCCAATTTCAGATTTTGTATTCTTTCTGAGACAATAAAACCAGAGGGTATTTCCAGTCAATCATAAGGCACCTATGATTCAAAATTCCAATAAAATTAGATGCGAGTTAGAACTCACCTCTTTTTATTGGTAAAGGGAATCAGGCATTTAAAGGTCAATGATTCCTTTAAAGCATTCCCTTTTTGTTTCCTGTAGCATTCACGTTAGATTATCAAAAATTGCATTGTTCAAAGACACAATTTTTTAAAAGATAAATGCATTCTCTGAAAAGGTGCAGTTAAGAGATAACCAGGAATGTACTTCCAGATTGTCCTAGCTCTGAATACAACTCAGCAACACTATGTAGTTGTACACCATCATCCAAGGCATGCAACTGTACACAATTTTATCCATTTAAAGCAAAACAAAGCTTTTTACCCAGTCAGGAATCACTGGAGATCCACTCACAGCATTTGCATGGCAAGAACAACTCTGCACTCTGCACTCAGGTGGGAGAAGTGTGCATCCAATAAGTCACACTGAACAGGTTTTTCCATTAAGCACTGGCTTTCCCTTTGATTATCTCTTACAGATCCATTCCATTGATTGGTCTGGTGCTACTCAGATTACTCTGTGCAGTATTCCTTGGAATTAGCCAGGCATTAATACTGCCTACAATGAGTGCATTCCTAATTAGGAAATTCTAGTCTGTGGGCTGATTTCAATTCCCATTGATTTTGATTTTAATTTTCCTCCTATTAGGAAAAAAATAGGTAGGCAGCTTGTGCATGGGTGTGTTAGGAAAGTCAGGGAAGAAAATCAGTAGTGAATGTTTATTGTTCTATCTGCACTTTCTCAAGGATGAACTCCAATAGATTGTTTGGAGGAAGGTTAATGAATTTAGACCAGGGTTTATAACAGCTGCCAGCACAGGGGGAGAGGCTGGGGGGAGCAAACTGCCCGAGGTGAGGAGAGGCTCTTAGAGTAGCAGGAAAGCACATGCTGAGAATTCTGCTTTTTGACAGGCCAAGTAAAGTGCAATTTATGAGATCAATAAACAGACCTGCCACTATAATGGATTAACCAGACTTTCCTTCATCCAGAGGCTTGTGCATTACTGGAGAAAGTGTATATTATTCTGGGACCTTCTGAAATTGGCAGTTTTAGTTGGAATATGCAAGGAAAGTGGAGGGGAAAAGGGAGACAGGATCATCACAAATTCAGGTTTTTTGACTGTTTCATCAAAACATTCCTATACATAAGTCTCAATACAGAAGTTTCCATTTTTTCCAATACTAAACTCATCAACCACTCAGAGCTCCTAATGTGACCAAAAAAAAAAAATTAGAAATAAAAAATTGAAGATTTGATTTCTTTATCCATAGAGAAATTTTCCTTACAATCTCCCCCTTATGCTCTCTCCCATCTAACACTTACACATGTGTCAGCTGTTCAGATCTCCACCAAAATAATGAAACAGGTGAAGGCCTCATGGACCTCTTTTTATGGTGGTGTGCCCTCCTGCAGGTCTCCTGCTCTCTCTTTGGGACTGGTGAACATGCCCTGTAAGAGATGAAATCATGTTCCTTGGCAGGCTTAGGATGTGACAGTGCTGAAATAATGGGTCTGGAGCAATAGCAAGGTTGAGCAGCCAAATGATGAGCACATGGTAAATTCCATGATTATATGTGAGAGCATGAAGTTCAAGTTCCCAGGAGGAAGGAAGTTATCTCCTTTGAGTAGGAGCATACAGGGACACTGAAACCACTTACCCCTGAAATTATGGACTTAGATGAACAGCTCATCTTTAGCTCTGTATTTGTGAGACACTAATAATTACACAGCTCCAGCCCTCACTGAGGTTTCTTAAAACTAATATCTAATATCAATAATAAAGACCCTTATTCCTTCATTTTTTAAAACATATTGCCATATGAATAAAATAATGCTGTCTTGTTTGAAGCCAAGCAAAACAATTCAGATTTGGAGAATAAATATTATCTGAAAAAAAAGAATAATAATAATTAAAAAAATGACACCATGTGCATGAGACCAGAAAGTAAACTGTCATTTCTTATAAGATTGTTGCTAGATAGGATGAGACATGAACCTCATGCCAGTGTTTCATCTGAAATGGGACAATGGGAATTATTCTCTTGTGAAGATATTGGTTGAAGCAACAAAGCATTAAAAAAAAAAAAACAAACAGCTGTAAATGTTTAAATCATATATTTTATAAATAAATATGTAAGTATACACATATTTAATTTCTTACTCCAAGATTCTTGTTAATGTGTATTTATGGGGGAAGTTGTACTACATGAAAAGTAAAAGAGAAAAAAACTAAGTAAATGTCAGTAAATATTTTTATATCTATTTTAAGTAGCTATCCGGTGCTGCTTAAATGCTAATTATTTGTTTAGGGAAAACGAAAAGTAGTAATTTATTTAATAAAATACATTTCAGTTTCAGAAAATGTCATTATCACACATACCATCTGGCTTGTCTTATTCAGGTATACTATTGATTCACTTTTATCCAAATTTATCCAAGATATCAGATGCCACCACAATCTGAGTATAATGACAAATATGTGAATATTCTTCTGTGTTTGCATACTTTCATAAATGTCAATACAACTGTTGGGGTTATCTTGTCACCTATGTGATCCTTTATGTTTTCTCCTTCTTGACAAGGAACTAAACAGACAAAACACCAAGAAAATAAAATATGCAAGTTGAAAGAGTCCCATGGTTTTCAGATTTAGTATTTCTTTGCTATTTTTGCAATGGGGGTACATAGGCTACTACACAGGTAGGAGGCTTCCAAGCTTACAGCCAGGTGTTGTACATCTATCTGCCTTACACTCCTGGCCCCAAGGGTCTGACTTTCAAGCACTCATATTCCATGCCTGCAATTTTGGGTAGCTAATTGCCTCGTCTAGTGCAATATTCTTATCTCCAATTTTTGCCACAGAAAACTTCTTCTCCACAAGACACTGAAGACTTTTCACGCTTCAGTGCCCTACATTCTGTTCTTTAGCTCCCCATCCCAGCCCTAGTTTTTTCCTCTAAAGAATAATTCCCATCCAAAAATCCCAGTTTTCATCATCTAGATAGGATAAATTTTGGACAAGACTAAACATACAGAATAGAGGAGACCCAGAAGGATTTCTGTCCCCACATCAGGTACCATTCATCATAGTTTAGACAGGTCTCCAGTGCTGGAGGTGTGATGGAAGATTTGAGACATCTTTAGTCTTATCTCAGTGTAGTGTTGATACAGTGCCATAAATCTGAGTATAAGATGACCACCAGACACCAGTCCCAATGGCTGCCACACCCTTTTTGTACTGGTATGAAAGCAATCTCCTGCACTGTCTTTGGTGTTACATACTTTGCATCTTATAAAGGTGAAAGGAATGTGAGAAAAGCTGTAGGCTTTTAAAAATAAACACGTAGGCTAAATAATACCTAACCTGTACATTGTACCTTTCTGGGATTTTTGTGGGTTATTTTCCCTGCCTTTTTTTATAAGTTTTTTTTTAAATTTGAGTCACTTGCAAATCACATTGTTTCACACGTGGAAATACAATTACTGAGTGCTTCCCCAAATGGAAAAAGTGCTGTTCTAAATTAATTCTGTATGTGTGTTACAAGATTCTGTGTGAGGCCGAGGGCTGTTGACCTGTTTATTCTTCACAGTGTAAAGCCAAAATTCTTCACTCAGTGATCTTCTAACACAATTTGAAGGGCTGATGAATGTGAGGAGACAGCCAGTGGTGTGAGAAGAATTGGACTATCTTTCATCTAAATTGCAGCACTGTCTGTCTAACAGATCCTTGTATTCCCTATTCAGGCTGTTACTGCAAACCACCTTCTAAATCCATTTCAGTGTGTTTTCACTGAAATTTCAACAGCTTGTGAATTTTGGAACTGTGAAAGAATGAGATAATGAACCTGTGGAATCTCAAGGCCTGCAGAACTAAAATTTGCTGGAAGAAGGTGGTCTTGCAGCACTCAGATGCTGATAAACAGGAAACAGCCAGGCCCCAGAGGCTGCCTCAGTACTTCAACAGCCAGCATGAGAAGGGTCTGGTTACTGTGCAGTTAGATATCAAAAAGATCTGATAGCTAGAACACTACAGACTCATTTCTCTCTTTTCCACTACTGCTTTACTCAATATTTTCAAAATTAAACATTTCATCTTCAGCATTCGAAATGGTTTTCCATCTCAGAATTAAACTGGATTTTTAAAGGGGTTAAATAAGCATGGGGGAATAATGTCATTGTTTCATTTAATCCAAAATACTGTTTTCTGGTTTAATGTTATTTCATTTTATTGAGAAGAATTGCAAAGATTTGCTACCCAAACAAAAAAAAAGTTACTAACTTTTATAAATATAAATAAATGTGGAACTGGAATTAATTAATTGCAAGCAAGCAAAGATCTTCCTAATCTAAAGAATAAAGTAAAATAAATAATTCCCAGAGTTTGTTACAAAATCCATACTTAAAACTGGAACTGCAGATGAAATTTCATAGGTCCAGGTAGATAAAGGACTGTCTTTATTGATCTACTTTTATGAACACTTGGAAGCTAGTATAAATACAGTTTCCCATCTCAGGGAGCTGTTGCCCATGATTATTGCACTCTACACTTTGGATTTTATATAGTATATTGAGTATGTATATATATATATATATATATATATATATGTATATTTTGGATATTATATAGTATATTGAGTATGTGTATATATATATATATATATATATATATATATACACTTCAGATATTATATAGTACATTGAGTATGTATATATATGTATATATGTGTGTATATATATATATATATATATATTTTAGCCTGCTTCTAATATATATCCAACCATGCACAGTCTAAGATGTATGAGATTTAAAAAACAAAGGTTTGTTTTTTCTTCTCTTCCTTACCAGAAGAGTGTTCTGTCAGGCTCCACCTTCCTTAGGCACCTGAAAGTTCACTATTTTGTCTGAAGCTACTGACTGGGATCCCTCAATACCAACACAAGCTCCTTGGGAGTGAGATTCACACATCCAAAATAAGGTCATCTGAATTGCCTTCCATTCATTATAGAGAAGACTAAACAATATACTGTGGACTTTTGGAAAACAAAATTAAGATTAAATTAATTGTGTCTGTTACCATGTAATGGTTGTTTATAACAACAAGAAAATAAGCATGAAATTTAAGAAGACAAATCCCTTCATTTTCTACAGATGTTTAGAGTTTCTGGGCTAAAAGGTGTTGTCAAAAATTACAGAAGTATTTATCCTTTTTATGTACACAGTCATTGTCAATGACCAATATCTAGGCTGCTGCAACCTATTCCCTTTATTATTATACTTGACTCTTAACTGTGAAGTTTTTTTCCTAAAGCTTAAGGATTCAAAAAGTACCTCTATCTTGTCAGAAACAAAAAACAATTGTTCTGTTCCTACAAATTTGCAGTGATGACATTTTGTGCTACATCTTCTGATGGCAAACAAATACACAAATACACAGTCTTCTAGTAATCCATCTGAAAACATAAATCTTTCCAAGGTGCTTCCTTTGAGAGGCTGAGTGCTCATAGTCCTACTTAGATCAGCCATTCTGTTCAAGTTCCACATTACCTCCCTGTCTTTCTCGACTTAAAAAACCTGCTCTGCTCATTGAATTATTAAGACTTCCATCCAGATCTGTCCTCTATACTTACAACATTATTTTATAATTGGAAAATGATTTAGCAACAGGCTGTGAGTAGAAAAATCAATAGACCTTGGTAATGAGATCTGTCCTACATGTTCCTAATCAATTATTTAAAAAAAAAGAAAGTATATTACAGAGGTACTTCACATGTTACTAATCTTGCAAGCCAATGTTCTGTATTTCTATTTTACTAATAAGGTCTTGTGAGGAAGAGTGAACTCTGTTTAAACTATCATTCATCTTCATTTCATATCCTGCCAAGTCCCTGAGCAAGGCCAGAAGGTCACAAAGCTTTTGTGAAATAATAAACTATTCCTTACTCAGAACGTTGATGATATTATCTCCACTGATAGAGCATCTGTTTTCTACCTCATCAATCACAAACATTGCAATGCTATAAACCCTGTTCTTCAATCTTAAAGAAACAATATTTAGCCTATTTCAGCCTTATCTTTTTGACAAGCTCTGCTCTGCCTACTGTAATGGCAGAACTGTTTTCCCTTCATGTCCTAATAACTCAGTATATCTATGTATAATTCAGTAATCTATACAAAGTAATTTTTTGTTCTTCTTTTGATCAGATTATTTCACTTTTTGAGAAAAAAACTCCACTGAAATGCAGATTAGACAGCTTCTCTGTGATAATAATTTTCTTTTCATTTTTGCTTTGTTAAGTCTTTTAATACCCATGCAGAACACCTGGGGTACCAATATTTAGACCTTGACCTGTGCTGACTGCTGCACTGCCTCACAAGAACAAGAGTAGAAGGAAATTCTGAAAGCTCAACCTGAAAGTCATGTTTGGCTCCCCTTTATTATGATGTCACCCATAACACAGTAAAAGTTTTATTATTAATTTCTGCACAAGATAATTCAGCTTCCTCTCTCAAAATAATAGACAGGAATTTACAAGAATGTAGTCAGGAGTACAGGTGATTACCATCATGAATACAGAGAGAAGATATTTTTTTTTAACAATTCAGCATTTTTTCCTCTCAATTTCTCTGTATTAAAGCATTTTTAGTCCCATTCCAATTGTACAAGACTTCAGATATAATAAGTCAGACCTGAGAAAGAAGTAACAGAGAGCATGGCAGGTTTCTGAATAGGTGGTAGTGTTTATTGAGATGCAAATATGATTTACAAAGTTGTTAGTCTGCTGAATTTGAAGCTGTTACTCTTCATCAGCACACTGGCACATAAAGCTTCCTGAGCAGGTAGGAATTTTCAAATGCCTTGAAATGTCTATTAATCTAGGTTGTGATCCAGTGTCTAGAAGTATTTGATTATTTAACTGGAAGTTATAACTACTTTGAGAGTCATGTTGTCAGTGACCACCTCGTATTTCTATGAGGCTCGTGTCTTTTATAAGGGAAGGCAAAAGATTTATGAAAAAGGTGACCAGCTGGAGAATGAAATTATGCCTTTTTTTGTCTTTTCTTAAACCATGTTTCTTCACATTTGTTCTGATGTGAATGATTTGGATATAAAGGGACACCAACAAAGGCATGAAAGGTACAGAATTATTTGCATTTAATGGCAGCCACAGGAAACGCCATGAAAGAGAGTGCAAGGTCAGCCTTGAAAACCAGAGAATCAAAGACTGTAGTTATTCAAAAAATTGCAAAATCACATTATTAATGATGCATGTTTTGGGGTGGTTAAATGGCAATTGCATTTGTATTTTTGTTCTGGATTCTCAATTATCCATGCCTTGGATTTCAATGAGCCTTTTAAAATTTCTCCACAAGAGGAGGACTAGAAACTACCTTTGGTAACAATATCTGCAATTCAGCATCTGCTGAACAGAGGTTTGTAAAACCCACCAAGTACTGATGAAACCAAACAAAAAAAAAGCCCAAATTACCTAAAAGTCACAGGGGTTCTCGTAGTGAAAAAAGTTGATACCTCAATAAAAAGAAGCATTTTGTTCAGGATTATCATTTTTGCAGTCATTCTCACATACTCAAATGTTTACAGCTAACTCTTATTTCATTTGAATAGTCTGTTCTTACTGTTTTGACTCAAATCAACAGTTGACCTCATTATCTTTATGATAGTCAGCTTGTCAAGGTCACAGCAGTGCTCATGTCAATAGCTACAGCTGATTACAAACTTAAAGGTCATCTTCCTTGTGCTCTTAGCTTTCATTTTGATTAGGTAAATAGGAATTTCATGTAGTCGGTGATTGAACTAGCCAGTGGAAAGTTCCTACAGCAATTAAAGAGGTCCAGGAAAGGCTAAGTAATTTTTTTATATATACAATTATGTTTCTGAAAATCAATCCAACCTTAGGAGTTGGGTCAGAGGGACAATTCAGGCACAGTTAAATATGTATTTATTTAACCATAGTTTGCCATATATATAATTTGCCATATATATGGCAAATTATATATATGTATATAATAATATACATATATATAATTTAAGTATATATAAAATATATATAAATGTATATAATATATATTAATATATAATATATAATGAAATTAGATATTAAATTGTATATAATAATATACAATTATATATATATTATATTGTATTAGACACAAGCACAATTATATATATGGCAAACTGCATCAAATATTAATTCAAAATAAACCTCATACAGCCCAGTGATGAGCAAAGATCATTTCTGTAGCACAGATAAAAGCAGGGCCCAATGTGCCATCAGTGGCAAAAGGAATTCTGTTCCAGATGAGACTCTCTTGTGCCCAGTGCTGAGCTTTATGGGAATCATTTCTGCTGAGATCAGTTGGTGCAGAGCAGCCTCCCAGGTGTGGAGTTGCTGAGCCTGTGCACAGGCAGCCCCAGGAGAATTTCCTTCAGGACTGGCAGCATTCCCAACACGTCTCAGCAGGGAGCACACGGGTGCCAGAGCCATGCACAAGCTGAACAGTCTGAACTCAGGAGAGCTACCACAAGAGCTAAAACACACAGGTCATAATGTGCAGCCAAATTAACTGTCTCACAATGAAGGAAAAGGGCTCCTTTTCCTGCCTGTGTGGAAAGCAAACAGTAAGGTATTGCTTTACCTCAAGTCAGTTCACTCATAGTGTTGGACCACACAAGTTCCTTGATCATGTCATAAATTATCAAAACTGAGCAAACAGTTGACTTCAACCTCAGAATCTTTAAGAAAAGCACCAGATGTCTTATCTTTGGTCTTTCTTTCTGTTTATGTCTCTATTGTTAGAGTTTGACATTTTAACCTTACTGTGACATCTGTGCATTGAGGAGGGCCACAGTAACACACCTGTCCACAAGCAGAGAAATCCTGCTCTGGTTGATGATTACCACTCTGTCTTTGCTCTCTCATCCCATTTGAGTTACACCCAAAGAGAATTAGCACATGCACAACTGCAGGAATCTTGAATACATTTTGATTTACTACACACATGCTAATCTGGCTCAGGAGCCCACAGCTGAGATAACACTTTAAAAACTGCTGAGTGCTCTAACCTTGTCCTGTGATACAGAGATGATAGAAATAATGTCTGCTGATAACTTAAGAGTAAGTTGCTACATGGAAAAATCAGTTTTCAATTAATTATAAAGCTGACAGAAAGATTAATAGAGTTGATGTAAATATTTGACCAAGGCCATTTAGAAAGTCCCAATGTATCTCTCAAACCAGTAGGTGAATATCCCAAAATCAAATCTACACAGTGCAGCTGATTTGGCTTTGGAACTGCTCCAAACCCTGACAAGCATAAAATGAGTGTAACTTACTAGCACATGTTTACACAGTGTTTTCTAGTTAAGGATTGCAAAGTAATAATGATTTAGGCTTTCCAAAAGCCCAGAAAAGTCAGCAGTCTTTAGGCATGTAAGTACTAAGACATTGAGAGGATCACCCCAAACCCTTTTCAAGGTATAGGAGAAAGAACTTGTTTAAAAGTCTCATTTATGATACTCAAGCATGGAACTTCTATATTAATTGATTATTTTCCTCAGCTAAATGCAAATACACACTCCTTTATACTCGTTTAGATTTTTGTTAGTCAGCACTTGAAAACATCTCCAAAATCCCTGGTTTTGGCAGCAGACTGCAGGAACAGCAAAGCAGAAGTGTGTGTGTCTAACCCTGCCCCAGAGCTCTAGGGCCGTGTTAGCCCAGCATGACAAGGAGCACATCTCCCCCACCCCTCACACTTTGACGAGGTTGTTGTTTGCAGACAGACGTGCTGCCAGCAGCTCTCACTCTTCAGACACTCTGCAGTGCTCCAGCTGATGTGCACATTCCCCCAGCAGTGCCTGAGGAGCAGCTACAGCTCTGTGCAGACCTGACCATGGGGGTTTTAGCTCAGGGCTGCCTTGTGCTCCTGAGCTGCCTGAGCAGCTCTCTGGTACCCCTGCTCTGAATGGCCACAGCAAAAGTGCTTCCCAGATCATCCTTCAAATCTTCATACACTGAGTTTTCTCTTCTAACTAATGCTACCTACACCTGAAACCTTTTCTTCTCCCATTTGTTAAACCAAGGTTGCATTAATAAACTAAGGCCCAGAACCAGAAAACTTGGACTCATAATGTCTATTATATTCTTCATTAAGTACTGCTGAACCTATCTATAAGTGTAGATTCATGAAAAGAGAAATTCCTGCCACACTACATATTTCAAGATTTCTGCAAAGCTATCACAATCTCACAGAATATTTCACATTGCAACAAATATTTCTGGCTTATAGGAGTTTCTGGAGCAAGAAAGAACATGTAGGTCTTGTGAAAGTCTCTCTATGTTTTGTTCAACTTACAAAGAAATGTGTCCTCTTACGGAAATATTTCTCCCATGGCTGGACAAACAGTGCTTGAACCCCAAACATTGCAACAGCTGAAATCCCACAGTATTCTTGTCACCAGCAGCCCCACAAACCAAAACCAAAGTGAAAACGAGTTTGCTCCTGGCTAAACTGGTTGGAGTTATGCTGTTATTCTCAATACAAAACTGACAATCAGTAGTTCCCAAATGATGATAATAACAGCAATAAAAAGAGTGACACTAATAATAATAATAATTATTATTATAATGATATGTCTACGTACCTCAAGTTGCATTTAAAATCACTTAAAGAGAATAAAACTGATAAAACCAGATTCAGCATGTCACGGTCTGATGTATCCACCCAGGAAATTCAGAAACACATAGCTCACCACAAAGCAAAAAGAAAACAATGAAAACATTTGCAACAGTCTCTTGTTAATGAGATGTTTATGGGCCAGTGCTTAAACTGGAAAAAAGAAAAAAGAAGCCAGAAGTGCTGATTAGTGTTTTTTAGAAGTTGAAATGTTGGGTTTCAGTGTTTCCAAATTAATTACAGCATTGAAAATTTTACTGAAAGGTATAATCCAATAATGGTCACAGAAATGGGACATTAAAAGAAACCCTCCAAGTTGCATGAAAGCTGCAGCCTGTGTAAATCAGCAAAGTTACTCAGATATCAATGGAATTATACCAAACTGCACCCACTGAGCTTTTGGTAAAAAAGAGCAACAAGGAGAAAAATGCAAAGGTATAAATAGAGATACCTGAAAGCTAAAGGAAGACATTTAAAAATACTGAATGGGAGACATAAAACCTGAATGCCTGAATCCCACCCTAAGCCCGTGCAGTCAATAGAAACTTGAGGACAGCTTAGCTGCCTGTGTATAGGAGCCTGTCTTATGGTGAGACCAACCAACCCCAAAGCTCCAGGTGTGCTTCAGATGAAAATTCCATTGTCTGTTACAGAAGTTTATAAATCCATTTTATGGGTGAACACACACACACACACACACACACACACACACACATACACAAGTGCCTAAATTTAGGCAACTGAGTCTGCAAGGTCATTCCTTCCTGAACACCACAGGAAGTAGAGAAAAACAGGCACTACTCCACAGCAGATATCTGACCTCCATTAGACCATAAAGCACCATTAAAGTGAACCATTTTCCAAATAGCAGTTTAAAAAAATGAACACTTTCTTTTTAATTCTGAATGGAGCCAAATTTGTAATTCTCAAGTCCTTTCCCAGAATGAACATAAAATCTCAACATTTCATTATGCATTTATTTTCAATATGCACTTATCAAAGTAATATGGTAACATGTTTCATACCTTATTTGATTGGTTTTGTTTTGTCTTCAATTTCCCTTTCATAAGGGGACATATACCTCCAGAAATGTTAGAAATGGTTTTCATTCCTGTGCACATAAGCCTTTAAAACTTGCCCAATATTTTTAGAAAAGAAAGAACATATTTTCACGAGTAATGGGCTGGTACTGTGAGAGGGAAATCACTGAAGAAAGCTGAAGTTCAGTAACACTACAGCTCACAAAAATGTGTTTCCATTTAGACATGACTAAATATCCTGTTTGCCTGTTCTTTTTTTGCCTGAAATATCAGATTTTTTACTGCATCTGAAGGTTTTGGATCACAGCATTAAAAATAAAGGGCATCCACTCCAGCTAGCTTTTCTTCTCTACCTTTCTCTGAATTCTGTTCACTTGCCTCATCCCCTTTTCTCATTTTTCCCCAAACCATAACCCACCTACTGAAGCCTCATTTTTTTTCAAACACTGCTTGAAGAACTATGTTTCACAGAGAAAGTACAGGAGCCAAGTGTAGGTGTCTTCTCCCTTTATGCAAACAATGGCATAAAGACAAACCTCACGTGTTTTCCAGTGCCTGTTCACCCCATACAGCTCTAGAGCACTGAGGTGAAATCCCCATTCCCTTGAGTTTACACCACCACTTGAATGACTCAAAACTGTAACTAATTTTTCAGCACTGCAGGTGCCTGGTGCCTGAGTTTTTGGTTTAATTTCTCTCTCTGGATCCCTGGTGCAGTCGTGACGCTGGGTTCTGGTTTTATGACATCAATTCCACTGGATCTTTTTGGTTTCCTCTGTACCAATGCTCCTTCAAGCACAGGTCCCTGCCCCTCCCAGAGGTTCCTAGTGGGGAAAGCTCTTGCTTGGCTGCTCTGGTGGCTGCCCCAGAGGCTCCTGAAGTCACCGGTGTCACCGATGTGCCAGGGCTTCATCACACCCACATCCACCCACGGGGTCTGAGGGGCACAAAGGTGCTGCACTGCCAGGCACAGGTGTGATGAGGGAGATTTCTGCATTCACCCCTAATGGAGTCTAGGATAGACTGCTGTCTACTCTTTTTTCACAATTCCTTTGCATCAAATAACGTGGTGTAGACACCTTACATAACCAGTAAAGAGGTTATGTATTAAGACTACAGGTGTGTTGCCTAAAAAAAAGAGAGAAAATTCACTCCTTTCTTCTTTGTCATCTCCTTTGAATTGCTTTTAGTGCTTGTACCATGCATGCGTTTTCCTGTTGTCACCACTTCTCCGCAGTACTTTGCATCCCTCCCGACATGTAGAGGCTAAACACCAACTCTCTCCAAAATGCTAAGGTGAGCTAAATTGACTCTCCTGTTGCTGTGTTAGCAATTGAATAGAAAATTGCAAGACTTTCTTCAAAATCTAGTTGTATTTCCTGCTTTCAGTCTTGGCTGCAGTCCAGAAAAACAGAGATGTATAAGAAAATCAAAAAAATGTCACCATGTTACGTTAGAAGGAAGGATTACTTTTCTGCATCTTAAAAAAAATAATCTTTATCCTCATATTTTACTTTCTTTTCAAAATTTTGTGGAGTTATTTACAGGGAGTTAGGTTGTTTTTCTCTTAGCTCATGACACACATCAGGAGCAATGAGATTTGGAGCACCACACTACTTAGAAGCCACAGTCTCAAAGCAGCATCCATTTGTGCCAGGTAACACAGAAATATTTCCAACAGGCCTCGCCCCTAGAGCTAAGAACCAGCAAGGACTAATGCAGCCAGCTCCATCTCAGCTGCTGCTCTAGCCACTCCACAGGTAGCACAATAAAACTCTTTGAAAGTAATGGCCAGATTTTAATAATTTTAATGGCTGTAAAGGAGGCCTACTGTGACAAAGCCATTGTCTGTCTGTGCTGCAAAGATGAAGACGCCTGTGCAGAGCCATTCCTGTCTCATGGCACACACTATGCACTACAAGAGGTGGCTCTAAGTAATGGAGATTTATGAATAACCAGAGCCATTAAACTCAACTGCAAATTTTCTGTTTTGATTTACCCCAAGCAAATCAAGTGATGAACCATCATCTTTGATAGGAGCTTTTATTTTTAATTTTGACCATCTGGTAACCTGTGTAAAAGATGGGTAACTGCAGTATTTATCAGCCCTTAACCTCAGAGCTGCAGGGAATGCAAAGAGAGAAGAGCAGAAGACAGAGCAGACAATCTCAACATCCTCTTGGGCTGGAGACACTTGTGCCAATGATCAGAGAAACTTCTTGGCATCACATCAAACCAAGGAAAGGAAGACAATTTGAGCTCTGTTCACTTCCCTCATCCCCCTTTCTCATTTCTACCCAAACCATATCCCACCTACTGCAGTCTCCTTTTTTTTCAAACACTGCTTGAAGATATACGTTTCATGTAAAGATAAACATGCCAGAAAAAGAAGCCTCGCCAAACAACTTGTAAATTTTTGTAATTTCATTTACTATTTTTGGTCCAAAGGTCTGTGTGATCACACTTAAAGCTTATTCTTTTGCTACTAATTTTATTGTCTTCTTACTAATGGAACTTTAATCATTTTTTCAGCCACATTGTTTTCCTTTTGGAGACCAGCCTTAAAGAAACTGTTTCACCTTGGTCTTAGGAGAATATGTGGATTCACTCATTTAATATCTTATAGCAGCAGCACCTTTTCTGTCATTTTTGCAATTTCTTCTTTTCTCATTAACATCTTCTGTGTTCCTGCATATTTTCACTGGTATTCATACTTTCTTCTACTGCATAAATTGTTCTTTAAAATCCCTTACTCTATAATTTTTATATAAAAAATATAGTAGAGCCCACTAGATATTTCATTTTCCTGTGAGAGTCTCCTCTTTTTGGCAAACTGATGTTGAATAAGTGCAAAAGGAATCATTAAGTGCTTAAACTTAGTCCCAAATAACACATTATGGAATTCACTGTGGTACTTATACTGGAGAAGGCTTTTTTTACTACATAATCGGTCTAATTATCTCCCCAGAAATTCAATGTTCTTTATTACAGTAGGAAGAACAAGGTACACAGAAATTAACAGGAACCATCAAAGAACCAACAAAACAAATATAGAGAAAAAATACTTTTTCCTCTAAAATTGAGATGAGAGCCTTACCTTGTCAAAGCACTGCACTGTTTGAGAAGCACAGGTCCCAGAGGGATCAGAGCAGCTAATGATAGAGGTAACTCAAAACATATGATCATTTGCAAAATGTTTATTAATATTATTAGATTTGAAGCCTACAAAAGCTGTTGTGATTATCTAATCTGACACTTGCATATCAGGGGAGCAGATTTAATTTCTGCAGTGACTCTACAGTGTCTGAGTAAAAGCATTTATTAAAAAGACTCATTTTCATTACTTAAAAATAACCCTAGTGATAGATAATCTGTCAAAATTGACACAATATTAGCCCTTTGTTTACTTCCTCTTACTTTTAATATTTGTAGTTCATTTCTCATTTATATATCAATCTTTTAATTGTAGGGAAGTTTTTTGCATTTAGCTTTGTTTGCATCGCTCTGATCAGATCACTCCATTTTTATGACTGAATTTCACTCCCTCATGAAAATACTGGTTGATGCAATAAAATCATTTCTACCCCTTCTTTTGCACATGTAGGTCTCATAGACATTATGAGATGGAGGATCATCATTGTATTTTTACCAACTCCATCATTCCTGTAATCTCCTTTACAAAGCATAGATGCCCTAATGGGACTCAGAATTATGACTCAGTAACTCAGATGTCACTTATTGTACATTATTGCACAATGCCATTCCCTGCTCCTGAACAGCTTTCTCCAGTTTTATCCAGAGATTTTTTATTTTTATGGTAGATTCATGGCAAAATAAGTCACGTCTTTAGACAAGTCTTGAAGACATTTCTTACCTTCCAGAGCATTGCCTGACACACTGTAAACTTGACTGTGGTTTTCCTTTCCAGATGTGGGATGTTTTATTTGGCAGTACCAAAAGCAACATTTTCAGTGTTTTTAGCAAAAAAATTCACACTGATCTGTGTTATTTATTTCTTCTATTAATAAGTTCTCTAGTAGTCTTTTCGATGTATATGTCTTACCAGCATTTATTTTCTACTTTCTTTTATATTACTGACTAAAGTAATAAATAATATTTAGCCAAGAAATGCATCATAGGATGATGAATTCCCATACATAACACTTGGAAATCTATCAGTAAACCATTTTTTTATTTAATTTAGAACACTATATTATGATAATCATTCTTTTCTGCTTGACAGCTTCCATATTTCTGTGTATTGTCTACATCATTTTTTCATTCTTTTGTGGCTGGACAAGCCTATAAATAACTTCTGTTTGAAAGCCATGAGTCTAAAAATAGAGTGGAATGAAGCTGAATAGTCTAGGACACAATGCACATTGTTATTTTGCTAAACAGGTGGGGAGGGAGAACTTATATCTAACACGTATTTGAATGTTTTCTCTAAACTTCCTTATTTAAAAGGAAAAGCTCTAAGGGTGTGTGAAATATCCAGATGTCCAATCTGCTTAACATAAGATTACAGTTTGTGTCTAGTAACCACTACTTTTAAGAGAGTTTTCATGGTTATTTTAGACAAGGTTCCTTTGAAGGAGGGGAGATCCAGCCTAATTCACAGGTGGATTTCTCTCTTGAGGCAGCATATCCAGACTAAAAGAGTTTTCCAGTCTCCTGTGCAAGGAGAGATGTGCACCTTCAGACCACTTTAGATAACCTAATTCAGATAACAACTTTAGAAAGGGATTGTGCTCTGAAGTCTCTCTGTGGAAGCCTAAATTATTAGTTGGTATTAAACAACTAATTGGTTGTCAAAGTTGAGATGGATACAGATGTGGGCACTTAACCTTTGACAGGTGATTGTTGCTGGAGAATCTTGCTAGGTGTCACTTACAAGTGACACCTCCTCCTTCCACTGCTGCATAGAGAAAATCCATGGGTGCTCACAGTCTTCTACAAGATCTTCACTAAACATATGCACAAGTAAGATACTTGCATTAGACATATTATTATCAAGTATTGTTGCAATTTCAAATTCTACGTGTCCTATTTTTGATTAAAATCTTACTAATGGCATCATTTTTGCAATCACTTATTTTCCAGATTAGCCTTACACCAGTTTTGCCAAAGAGCAGTGACTCCTCTTTCATTGTCAATCAATTACCAGTCACGTTTGACTGATTTCTGAAGGATTTTTTAAGTTCCTCAGTGCTGCAAGATTTGCAAGTAAGTAAAAGAAATTTAATCTCCTCATTCTGACTTCTTTGGCACTCAAGGGTGCCAGTCCTGCTGATTTCAGAAAAATATTTAACTTCCACTGTGTAAGTTTATGGTCCTCCTTATCTTCTAGCTCAATAGAAAGTATTTCCTTAATACTTTATCATAGGAGTACATCATCCTGCTTTTCTTCAGGAACAGATTAAAAAAAAATATTTGTTGTGCACTTCCTTTTCTATGTTGGGATTACTACCCTTATCTCATGTTGTACTGATATAGTTGTTGAACTGTTGTTTGTTCCTGACACACTTAAGTTCTCTTCTGAAATTCTGATTGGTTTTTCTGCTTTTCAGCAATGGTTATTACTAATTATTAATATCAGCTTAGATGTCTTTTCATAACTTGTCCTGAAAAGTAGAATATTATGATTTGTGCAATCCAAGTATCTTAATGCACTTTTTCTTTCCTTTTGGCCATGGGAGCAACATCTCAGAGCAGTGCCTTTCATTTCAGAGTAATGAATCAGAAGTTTGTGAAGCTGTCTGTTTCCCTTAAAGCAGATTTTGCTGTTAAAACAAGCTAGAAGCACCATCAGTCATCAGGTCTGCATCTCAGTTTGCTCCTTTCAGTTTACCCCATCTGTTCACCTGTCAATCAAAACCTCTTGTTATGAACAGATATGAAGCCTGCAGAGATTAACAAATTGAGACCCCATGATGCAATCCTGAGACACAAGTGGAGGGATACAACATATGGAAGCCAGTTTCTGGTGAGCCATAATATCTCTGCCTGCTCTGTCCAGATGTTTGCAGGGCCCCAGACATGTCAAACTCCCCTTGGTGTACCACACTGTCAAACAGAAAAATCAAAGCACTATGAGAAAGGCTATTCTCATATGCCTGTAACCATGATGAAGCCAGATAAAGCCAAGAATACAGAGCTTTACAGCCAATCTTCTTATTAAAATACAAAAGATTCTGACATTCTTTATGTTTTGTAGGACTACATGAGTCTGACTTCTGTATTACAAAGGCAAAAGAAATGCGCATGTATTCCTATAAGATTCCTATAAGATTAACACCTTCTAACCCCCACTTAAAAAGTTGCTTCTCTGTCCTGCTAACACCCTTACTCCCATGTGAAAATCATAGGTTGCTTTGGAAACTTTTATAGGGAACCAAAGTGAGAGCAAGGAAAACCAGCTTGACCTCTGTTGCCCAAGGTTTGTCTCAGACCTTCCAATGACCAACAGGCAGTTACAGGATTTTTATATCAGGTTGCCTATTCCACCTCATATGTGCCTGCTCTGCATATATGCCTGCTGACAGGGTCTTTAATTACATGATTTCATAACTTATTTTCCATTCAGTAGGTGAATCAGCAGTAAAAATGAAGCAATATTTTCTTTTTCCTCTCAGCATTCAGGGTGCAGTTTTCAGCCCCATTTACTGGGAATCATCCAAACCTTCCCCAGAAGATAGAGTCACTCATTATCTTATGAGTGTTTCTGTGGGCATGCCCATGGCCATACAGTGATGGGTGGTGTTAAGACTCTTTGGAGAGTGCTGCCTGAGCCAGCTCTTGAACCAGAAGCTGTGTTGCCATATCAGCAGGGTGCTGCAACTGAACTAATAACCTTCCTTGGAGCCATTTGGCATGGGCATTTTGACAATCTCATGGCTAGCTGGAGTCATGGTGTAAATTTGCTCAATGATACTCATCACAACACCAAGATTTAAACTGCACAGAAGCAAACTCCTTTCATGCCTTCATCGATCCATTTCACCATTTTTTGACCTCAGTTTTAGAAACACTAGCTAATGCATTTCTTCCTTCCCACAAATGAAACTAAAAGCACTTCTTTTCAGAAAACTAAAATTAATTTAGAAAGTCTAGCTCACATCATTCTGAAAACCAAAGAGCAAGTTCAAAGCATTTTCAGAATTGATCAAGCAAATTTTCAAGACATAATGCTTTCACTGAAAAAAAATTTCTTTTGTCTCTGTGAACTGGGTTTAGCTTTCAAAAATTTTAGTAATTTTATATTCTTTCTTAATGAAGTTGAGGTTCTGAGGACTGTGGAGATGGATGCTAATTTTGATTTATCACTACTCCATAACATTTAAGGAATCAAAATAGGCAAATATAAGAAGGCATCAATTGTTAATGTCTGTATTTTGGAATTTATATGTCAGATAAAATGTGATAGATAGGCTGTGCCCATTCCACAACCAAAAACACATTCAAGCTTTTCTACAAGAGACACAAATTAGTCATGAGCCAGCAGGTTTGAGAAACACAAAGAGGTAAATTACAAAGCAATGTGCAGGGATTTAGCTGCATGACTCCTATTAACATCAATGGGATTTAACTGTGTGACTCCCTGTGCACCACTTTGCAAATTTCCCCTAAATTGACTAGCGTGGTAATTCCTAGACAGCATGCAGTGGGGAAGTGACTGCTTCTGTAAACACAAGGGACTGTTGATTCTCAAATGTCTCCATGCTGCACTCAACAAAGAACAAGCATTCAAAGAAACATTTTATTCCCTGCATCACAGGAGGACAGGAAATAAAGACACAAGCTCAGAACTCCATAGGGGACTCCAGTTCCAGAAATGTCATTTAGGGAAAACAAAACTCTCTTAATGATTCCTGGTACTGTCAGATTCCTAACCTTCTGAGCCAAAAAAATATGATCCTTTAGTACTATGTAGGTACTGAAGCACCAAAAGAGAGTATTTTTTTTAATTCCTGTACTAAAATTACCTGAGAAAAGATAGAATCATAGACTCATAAAATGATTTGGGTTGGAAAGGACCTTAAAGACCATATAGTTCATTCCAGTGCTCTCTTCAATACTATTCCTCCTGAAAAATTGATCACAGAGTTTTATTTGCTTTCTGCTGAAAAAGGTTTCTTCATTTTCTTCCCTCTGTTCTCATAAATCTTCTCTTATTCTTACATTATTATGTAGCTAAAGGTTTCATTATTAGGTACTTAAATCCAGCTCACCTTTTATTACCTTTACATATGAGCTGGAACAGTTGTATTCCTGGCTGAATAAAAGAGTACAGGCCTCGTTTGCATTGTGCATTTCCCAAAGCAGAGCACACAATTTCAATAAAGGTAAGAAACACAGTATGTGGGACAGCAGAAATTTAGCATGCAGGTGGTTTGTGATTTGAGGGGCATGGAAATAGTCAGTGGAAAATTTTGAAGAAATTTTTAAAGTCAGAAATAAAAATAATGTACTCTTCTTCTAACGGAGATATTATTTTTAGATTTTCAGAACTGCCTGTAGTTTTCTGTCCTATAAAACCAAACCACTGCTCCTCAATAGGTATCAATCTGACAAAAGACAATTTGGAGATGGTGCTGTGTCCTGGAAAGGCAGTATTATGTTGTAACCTGTTGTATAAATACAGCAGAAAAGGAAAGTAAAGAGGATCAAAGCAGAGCTCTTCTGATTGCATTGTTCTTTCTGGCAAGTTATTGTTCTATTGCTGTTTATATTATGCCAGTTTCCAAGGGCCTCAGTGAGAATCTGGCATCTCTCTTGGGTGCAAAATTAAGACGGGAAAAGCCTAAAAGAAGGGGCTAGAATGGTGTGATAAAACATACAGATGAAAAAAGACTCAGACACACACAGGCCACATCCAAGCATGCATGCATCATTACTACCTGTTGCATTCCACTCTACAATAAATTGATTTTGCATTAGAGAGCCCAAACTTTCCCTTATAACACATGTAGGAGTTCTTCAATATTCTCAGAGTTAAAATATGGACTTCAGGTCTACAGGAATGAATGAAAAGAGTTGATAAAGGACAGTCCTATATGACATCAGCTTCCTTCCATACTCCTCATTCAGTCTTTTTTTTGAGCCTGGGGGAAGATCAGCAGGTATCTATTTCCATCCTGTATTATCTAAGGATTCTCATTTTCATCTTCCCATTTGAGGAGTAAGTAATACTTCTGTATCACTTAGCTCCTCTATTAGCACTGAATCTCTTGAGCCCCTTTAAAGTGGATTCTCAGATTAAAATCAGCTATCCTCACAGTCTCTTCATTCAAATGCCCTGAAAAGCACTGAGAGGGAACTGTATGTTGGATAATTATCCTGATATCTAAGCACAGTGAAAGGATACACACATCCCTTTCATGTCTGTGTCATTCTAAGGGGTTAGCAGTTCAGATCTGCTCACTCTGACTCAGAAACTCAAAGCAAACCTATCCCCAGCTTGCTGATTTTCAAACATACTAAAAAAAAATCAGTGTATTTTTAGTATAGCATCTGTGAGAAAAAAAATGTAGAAACAAAAATAATTCACCCCCACTCAAAGTATTGCCCCTGTTGAAAGAATGCTTCTTTCTATCCAAGAATATTCCTTCCCCAGTGAAAATATTCAAGCTGTTGCTGGACTGACCAGTAAAACCCTCTGCAGTCACTTCTGCTGGTGAACTGGTAGGGATGTGTGCATGTGTGCATACTCAGGCACTTAGTCCCTTAAAATTTTGAACTTAATGGTATTAAGAATAAATACTGTGGCTATTAAGACATTCTCAAAGTTTTCAATTTCAGCAAGCCTATCTACTGCCCTTCATCTGCCCACAGTCTATAGCCAAATTCATTGTTACCATCTTTTTATTTAGAGCCTTATCCTGGCTTCATGGGGTTACAGAAGATATTCTGCTGTATTTCCTTATTCTTTCTGTATTCATCCAAAGAACAAATAGCATGAAAAACCTGAAAATCCAATTCCATAAGGCTGAAAAACAAAAATATAGAAAGCACCTACTGAGTTGAGAGTAGTTTTTGAAATGTGGTAATTAGTTGCTATTATCTTGTTATATTGAAGGAGTGATTCTTCAGCCACCCCATGATCTCTTGAGAACTTTGCCTCTGACTGCTGACCACTTGGGGCTACAGAGTGTGTAGAAAACCCTGTGAGAGTGACACCAGTTGGAACATCTTGTGTTTAACTGTCTGCAGCCAAGAGGACTCCTGAATTTCAGCTGTGCTCAGCTGTGTAACTGATGAGCAAAGTCTACCCTCATTTCAAATGTCCCCTCTCTCATTCCATGTGTAAAAAATACACCCAGATAAACCTGGTCACAGAAAAATGTCACACACAAAAATCCTTCTACTGTATCCTCAGACTGATGTTTTGTTTATTGTGATGGAGAACTCGTGCTGCTTGCCCTGGAGTGGGGGACAGATGATGAATTCTTTCTCTCTACCTGAGCAGCAGCAAGTATGAGAGAAACAGGCTCCCTGCCAGTTTCTTCTTCTTTATTTCCTCCCTCCTTCCCCATTTTCTCCTCGCTGTCTACTGTCAAAAGGAATTGAGCAGTTCCCAAAAAATAACCCCAGCAGTGTCCAGCAGGAACTGAAATCAAGCATGGGCAAGAGCCAGAGCTCCCAAGGACACACTGACTTGCAGCGCTGCTGCAGCAGAAGACGCTGGGGACCTTACCTGGGTCAGCAGCAGACTGCCCACCCACTTGGCACCTGCCTTGAAACGTGGTGGGACAACAACCTTGAGACTCATAGATACATAAACTGGGTGTGTCATTAACTGTTCAGTGGGCTGGGATTAGAACACACTGAGATACATTCTGAAACATCACTGTTCCTAAATCCCCAGGCCAAAGGCCTATTTCTCCATCAAAGCCATTGGCACCTAGAAACTACAAGTACTCTCTAAATGTAATTTGGAAAGCAGGACTGAATGTCTGCATTCAGCCAGAACACATGTATCTCACACAAACCCATTCTTGAACTCTTTACCTGTTAAATTTGCTGAATTCTTCACATTATATATGGTTTCAAAAGTGAAGGGTTCAGTCAGCTATAGAACTATGAAACTATTTTATTTTTCTCTAGTAGGGCTAACACAAAGTATTGTACAGCATGTGTGGCAATTGTTTTGAGACATAGGGACTTGTTGAATAGAAATTCAAGTAAAATATTTTAAATTCACCAGTGGATAAATTTCAGATAAGAACAAGAATTAAGAAACAAATGTTGCTATTGTCAATAGATTCAAATCTTCCACCATGGTTCTACGTATCCTTTTGTTATAGCTGTGCTGATCCCTCAGCAAGGACTTAGCAAATCTCTTTCTTTTCTGTTCCTGGAGGCTTTCAGTAGCATAGAGAAAACTCCAAAACAAGGACTTCTGTATCTACTTTGTAAAAACGGATTTGGCAAGCATCTTTCAGTAGCAGGAAATAACTTTTAACTGATAGCAGATAATCAAAATGTCTAGTGCTCTGGTCACAGAAATTACTATGGTATTCATCAGGTAGGAGAAAAAGAACTCATTTGTGTTAGTAACTCTGCCAAAAAGAGTTGATACTGTAAAGTCTGATGGAGCACACACTGTATGCATAGCTTTTATTTTCCTGGAAAGGTTACAATCAGATAAAATATATTCATTGGCTTTAAAGCTCACAGAAAGCTATCCAAGACATTCATTGTAAATCTATCATTCAGTGATGTCTGCTGTATTTTACTGACTCTTTGATTTTCATTTCTAAATACAGCTTCAGGTGGAGACATTTTGGCTGGCATTACTGTGATAACATTAATAGGCTTCTTGCACCATTTTTGACTGCCTAACAAAATAATTTATTGCTTACCTTCAGGAAGTTACAACACAGAGAACAAACTTGTAGGTTACAATCCATTAAAGCTTTGTACAGGCGTTTTGATTTCTCAAAATCACGGGCTGAGTATCCAAAGCAAGAAAAAAAAGAACAACCAAGCTGCTTGAAACAAGAGAACTTTTGTTATTTGAATGAGGTTGAAATTTCCAGCACTGACATCACAGATCTCTCTTCATGTATTTCAATTCAAAAAATAACAAAAAAGGCATGGTGGGAGCATAAACCAGAAAGGAACTTGTCCAACTGACACCCATGGTAATAAAATGACAAATAATAATGCTCTAAACATGTTGACAGATACTTGTAATATTCAGTGCCTTGTATGCTACCTTCAGCATAAAAATGGGCCAAAAGTTATGAGGCATCCTGTATTGGTATCCAAGTGTTTATGCCCTGTGCTGTTGATGGAACTTTAGAGCTGCCTCCACTGCTTGCAGACAAGCTTTGACAGATGCAAGCCACAGCTGTACACAGAAGTGCTGCTGCTGAGCTGGGAATTTTTTCTAACACAGATTCTGCCAGTTTCAAAAAAACAATGTTCATTTATGGGGAAAGCAAGCCATCTGTGCTGTTCACCATACTGGGGCTGGTAAAGTTTCCTTCCATCAGCTGCCTCAGTACTCTACAAGTCACAAACCAGCCTCTAGAAAGATTAACTTCCTTTCCAGGGCTACATCTCCAAGATTTATAAGAGAACAGAGAACTGTCATATTTTGCCATTGTAATCTATGGCTCTCCTGGGTATTTTGTAGCAATTCTTCCATCTTCCATTTGCCTAATTTAGCACTCCTGACTTAAGCAAATGTTCAGTTCTACTCCCTATAAAGTTATGCCTGAGAAAAGAGGCCTGAGTAGGTCCCAGAAGGGAAAAAGCACCCAGTAATAAGGTAAATTCCACTATACATAGAAAGGCTACATTCCTTCCACACTAAATCAGCTGAAAACTACTGCAGTATGCATTGTACTTGAGGGAGTTCCATGTTTAAACTTGAAAAGTGGCCTGACAGTGGTCAGAAATATGTTTTGAGACATCAGCTTTATGAAGTAATAGAAATTATGTGAAATTATGGCTGGAACTGTACAGCAGATAAGAATGCCCTTGAACTTGGCTAGCTTCTGAAATAGTTATTCATTCAAAAAAACCTTATAAGGTTTTACTGCTCCTGAACTATTATAAAACATATAGTTTGAAAAGTCTACAAATAGGGGGAATTTTGAATTAGGCAATGGGCTTTTGCATTTCATGAAGTTTTATCTTCTAGTGGTGCTTCTGGTCTCCCACATGAATAAATCCTCAGCATATTTATATCTAAGAGAGAAGATAATCATAAAGTTTCCAAATTCTAAGTTCATTTTTAGTCAACGCTTTTCAAAGCACATTTTTACTAGGACACAATTTTAGAAAGTATTCAAAAGAAATCCAAGGAAAATTAATTGCATTTTAATTAACTTAGTTCTTCCTTTTCAAGACAGCTATACTGTAGATAAAAGTTATGGATTTATTTTCTAATTATAAGACTGAAGACAGAATTTTTGTCAATTCTGCAGATATATTGAAAAGTTTAAGTAAACAGAATCTCAGTGAAATGGTCACTGTTCATTTTACCCTTATATCTCAACAGGTTACAATCAGACAAAAAACAAAACCTCTGCCAAAAAAAAACATAAAAGCCACAAAGTCACATTTCAAATCTAACAGTGTCCTTTGCAGGAAATGTTTCCTTCCATAGTCTCTAACATCAGCAGTTGGCACAGGCTGTAACACTATGCAGTGGCTTATTTTAAACAATTTTAAATGAAAAGACAGCACTCTCAGACTCCCTGACTCTGAGGGATTTCTTTTGGGCTCAGATTAAAGCTGTCTGGTTCTGTAATAACTATCAAAAGTTTACAAAGGGCTAGAAAATTATTTATCACAGGTTTTGTACCATTAACTCCATCTCAGGATATGAGTAAGGTGGTAATATCAAAGCAAAACTTGGGTAAGATGAAGAAAGACACTTACTTGGGTAAGAAGAAGAACAAAGGTACTTACTTGGGTAAGATGCAGAAGAAAAAGTCCTGGAGGAACTAAGACAAATCAATACTTAAGCTAAATTTTAAATTTTCTTTCTATCTAAATCAAATACTCTGAGCAAAAGACTCACCAGAACATTGATAAAGTAGAAGCAAGTTTAGAACAAGCTCACAGCAGATTCAAGTATTAGTCTTTTAGAGATTATATAATAAAAACCCTAATGTCCCCCTTAAAAATAACATATGGAGGGCCTATAAAGTTCCTGATTTCTACAGTCAGTGTTGGTTGCAGTGGTAAAAGTGTGGGAGAAATACTTGGTTTGGATTCTACTAGGTCGTGACTCTTTTTCCCAAATAGGTGGCTGCAGAACTGGCTAGCAAGTGAGAGGTGTGGGCTTGATCCACATCAGCTTACACAGTTTTTAGTTTCATTTACCTGCTTTTCCAGTATGTTTACCACAAAGCCTTTTGCAGCAGCCTTCCTATTCTTGCAAAAACTGAGAAATGTGACAGATGCTCATTCAAGCTTTCTTCAAGGCTTTATCTCTTTTCCTTGTCTTCCTTAATTTAAAATACATATGTATCATGAGACAACTTAAAGAAGGTGCATCTCAACTCATGCAACAGGTTGGAGCTTCATGGCAAATGCTTTTTATGGTAGCATTAAAGGCACTTGTTACAGGTTAAGGAAGTCATTTATGTCTCTGTTGGTTCCCTATAGTCGACATTCCTCAAAGAACTGGAAGGCAGATGACCACCAATCCAACTGTTTATGACAGATCCTAACTGTTCCAGGAAAGAAGATAAAATAAGAAATCTCATCCTTCAGAAACTGCTCCCAGGTTTAAAAAAAAAAAAAAAAAAAAGGCTATTGTCTTCAGACAGGAGTAAAGATTTGGCTCAAGATAGTCAAAATGCTGTCTATTACCTTAGAAGGAACAGTGCTTGTTCAAAACCACCTACATGTCTACAATCACTATCTCACTATCTACATAGTATCAAATGATGCAACATTAATTTTTACAGGTTCTTTTCTCAGGGAACCAAGAAGTCTGACTCAGTAAATTGCTATTCAATTAAATCAGACAAAATCTCAATCCCTGGGTGTTAAAGGACAGCTGGCTACATTTCTATATATAGATATTCTCTATATCTTCCTTGCAATTTCCACTGTCACCCTTTTCATTCTTGTAAAAAAGCTGATGAGAATGAAGCCCCACCTAAATTCATATTTTTTCATGGTTATGTTTTCTAAGGAACAGGTTTAAAGCAAACTTTCCACATCATCAAGGTTTCAATCCTGCCAACCTTTCTGAGGACAAACATTGCCACAGGAGGGTAGAGACTGAGCTGGCTGCAAGCCCACCCTGCCTGCTTGGGGAGGGGCAGAAATGTTAAGTTAACATATGACCTGCAGTGGTGAACAGGAATAGTTTAAAATGGTTTAAAGATAGCTCAGTCAGTCAAGTACACAGACACTTGGGACTGCAGGATTTATTCAGCTGGGCTCAGAATCCTGGTCAATCCACTAAGAACAGACTAATAAATAGCACCAGAAAATTATCTCTGTGTGTGAGAAGACAAAATTGTAGAATTTTGTAGGCATGGAGACAAGTTATTTTTTAAAACAGAAGTGTTATGATTACCTGTCAAAACATACAAATCTTTCCTCTCTTATGAAAACTATCACCTTTCCAACCATACAGTAAGAACCATTTTAAATAATGCTTCCAGGAACTCTTGGAGATCCACAGAACCAGATATTGATCCACCTGTCCTCTGGCATTACAAAGCATCAGTTGCCTGAGTTTGTATCCCCTACTCTTTTATCCCCTACTTTTTATCCCAAACCAGCAGTATTACTGTGGCTCCTTGTAATTCTCTTCTATCAATAGCAAGAAGGTGAAGACAGGAATTATCCAAACAGCAAGACTGTAAAGGGAATATTTATTTGGTGATTTTAATGTGCAAGTCTTGAACCCATTACAAACTTGTATCTCTTGCTCTGTCATGACTGATCCTATGTGCATTCTTAAAACAGAAAAACTAATGAAGTTTATATTAGGTTCCAACATGTTATACTCAACTAAATCATCTCACATATGCTGAAATTTTTGACTGTGCAGGCTGTTTAGGCAGCAGCATCTCCACCTGATATATTAGAGTTAGTATAAACCTTAAAACCTTAAAATCTTTGGTCTGGATCATTTTCTGAAGAAAGCTGTTCTCTAATAGTATTTAACACTGTACACACTTATAGGCTTTGTACTGACACATTTAACAATGACAATTGGGTTTCTTATTCCCCAAAATTCATAAGGCCAAAGCATGGAACACTATCCTGTAGGTAGCAAAGTGCAGCAGAATCTTACTCATTTTTGTAGATAAGTGACCAAATAACTTCATTTTAAGTCTGGTCCAAAGCCATCTTAAAAGAGACTGATGTGTTGTAGTATGGCAGGTGATAGTTTTTGCACTGATGAACATGAGCCATTGGTATTTCTGTGTTCCTGTCTCTCACCAGAAGCTGCAGAAAACACTGCCAACCATGCTGTTAGCTGATATTCATCAAGCAGCAGCCTGACCTTTTGTGCTTTCTCACTCTCCCAGGGAGCATCCTGTGCCCTCACACAAAGAAACAGAGGAGAACCCAAAGGACACAAATAACAAAATATCCTTATTGACCACGGAAGAACAGACATCACCTCACACAGTGATCTCCTCAGTTTGATCAGAGCTTCATGCACCACTTACAGATGTCTAAAGCCAGTGTGTCTCTGACCCTCATGCCTCTCCACAATTACTCAGCTGCTCTCAGTTCTGGCCTGCAATGGTCAAGAGGACAACACATGTTTGCCCACTTTCCCCAGCTTCAGTGTTTGCCTTTATTGATTATGATCAGCTGTAAAGCCTGTGAATTCTGGGTGCTCCAGGGGTTTTCTTGACAGCTAACTAAGCCTGAGGCAAATACAGACTCATGCAGCTCCAAACAATCCTACCTGGGTTTCTTCCTCCTCCCCCTTCACCAAGCACCGCATTTAACAGTAATTGTTTATGATAAGGAGATTGTAATTAGGAACATGCACTAGCATAAGTGTCCAGTATTTCATATGCCAAGCATGTGCCACCAGCACAGTCAAAATACCTCCAAGGATTCCTTTAAATTTTTATTATTTTCTTACAGTAGATGAGGAATCCCTCCCCCACTATGCACACGTACATTTATGCAGCTGAACTCCACTTCCCTGTGACAGCTGATTCAAATACAGACCAAGTTACCAGTGCTGCACAAACAAAGTTGTTGGTTCTTTCCCAGTAAATAGGAGACAAATGTCACCGAAACCAGTACAGTGAGCTTTTAAAATGGAAGTCAAGCAGAGAAACTTAGGGCTAAGCATATGGACAGACAGCTAGCCAATACCTCATTTGTAGTCTAGTGTTCATCCAAGAGTGAGAGGCAGTATGCTGATCTTTGTTTGCAATTCCTGCTTGTGCTGCATAGGTTACTAAAGGATTTCAAAATATATAATATAAGACTATAAGGAAAAGGTAAGTATATGATTGAGCTCTCTTGCAAGCACACACAACTCCACACAGATGCAGAGACAACGCTCCTGTGAGAAGTGGAGTTTCAGGTTTGTAAAAGGTGGAAGTGAGAATGGTAATTTGAGTCTTATGTTAACACTTTTTCTTTAAAAGTTGCTTATTCATTCAAGCTATCAACATGTTGACTCATTTCTGTTTGGCTAGAGGTAATAACTGCGCTCTCCCATGCGTTTAAGTTTCAACCAAATTAGAGTACAAGTCAGGATTCTTCGCCCCTGGCTGACAGACTTACAGAGCTGTCAAGACAGCAGAAGGCTTTCTCCAGGTAAATAAGATCTGCATTGCCATAGCACAGTTCTTGCTAAATCCTTTTATCTGATGCTGCCATCAGTAAGACCCACCAAGGAAGAAATACATGCCATGCCCACAATTATGCATATTCTGCTAATGGAGTTTCCATGCAAAATGAAAAGCTTCTGGGGAAAAAAAATCTTTATGCAACTGACAGAATTAATGCCTCAGTCTTTTGGATTTCACTGCAAATATAAAGAATAAGACCACTCCAGTTATATATTTTATAGGATTTGGAGAAGAAAAAGGCCTTTTTGTAAATTACAGACACTTTTACAAGCACTTCTTGCAGTTTAGATTTATCTGAAAGATGGCTATTCCTCTAGAGATGTAATCATCATTTGGAAGATGGATTTCACAGCAAATTATCAGGCAGTTAAGACCATAAAGTTTTATCATTCTACCTAACTGAGTACAGCTCAGTAAATAGATTGTCTAAGAACCTCAAAGGCACACTATGCATTTCTGAGCCTTTAACCATCAACTTACTCCATGTCACATATAGTAATCAAGAGTATAGAAATTCAAAGAAGCCCTTTAAGATCAAGAGGCTTGTTACATTTCAAGTCCACAGCATATAAAGAAAGAGGCCAGTAAGGTTTCTGGGCACAGTGCACAGTCTTCCGGGCAATGTCAGAAATAGCTGGTGAGCACACTTCTATACATTATCATCTTCCCAACTCTTTAACAGCTCTACCCATTCAGCTTTTACAGCTTCTTTTTTTTCATCTGGTCAGTCAGTTCAGGTTTACCTTCATTAGAAAAAAAAAAGTCATTTTTAACTGCTATGAGAAGTAATATCTAAGGCAAGATAAACTGCATTGTAACTGCATATTTAATAGAAGCAACCCTAATGTTTATGTTACTCTTCAATTATGAAAGATTATGGTCTTTTCCTGAGATACCTTTGCAATAGAAGGCCTTGCTGCACACCTTAAAAATCCAGCAGAAAAAGCCCTTGAGCTAAAAAAGTGATTTCCCCTTGTCTTATGAAATTCCATTCAATTTTAGCTGCAATCTCAACTGTTAACAAAAATTAAAAATCATACTTCCTTTCTTTCCCTTGCACTCCCCAGAATAAGAACAGCTGCACTAAGTCAGACTAAAGGCTCATCTAGCTCAGTTCCCTGTCTCTTTGACAGTGGCCAGTAGCAGATGTTTAGGGAGAACATGTGAAGTATAGGGCAGACACACCATATTCCCTAAAAAACCTCCCAGCTTCTGTCAGCAGTTTAGGCATTTCTTGGGTCCAACTTAAAGCCCCCATACTGCATATATAATTACATGGTATATTCCCCATGTGTATTAGTTTGCATCTATCAACACGAATTTTGTCTGTCCAGCCATTCAGTATTGTCAGATAATCCTGCAGAACTTAAGAGTCCATTTCTTTTTTTTTGAAAACATTTTGTATCCTTGTCAGTCCTTTTCAAGTCATACATTATCCCTTTCCCCACACTCTTTAATAATATCTTAAGTGGCAAAAGCTCTGGAACAAGTTTCTGTGACATTCAAGCATTAATCCTGTCCCATTCTGAAAAATTATCATCCTTACTTATTAACTTTCTTTATAATATTCATCCCATGATAGCTTTATTTCATTTAGAAGTTTCAGTAAGGACTACTGAAAAAGTTGAGATTTGAAATGGTAACCTTATCCACATGATCCTTTACTGCTTCAAAGAACTCAAATGGATTTATAGGGAGACAATTTTTCAAAAGCTGTGATGAATTGGTGTGTGTACTCATTCTCAATTTTATTATTGTTTACACCAGATTTCCTATTACAAAACCCAAACAATTACTCAAAAATCTCTGGAATTAATTTAAAACATTGGGGCCATATTTCATTCTTTATGTGAGTTCCTTCTGAGTTTGTGTGTAAATGACTCTGACAATTTGCTGCCAATCTTTTCACTATGGAACAGAGTTCATAATGAAACATCTCCTGTTAATACACAATTTTCAATCATTTTCTCCAAGCCATCCTGCATAAAAGACCTCCCTTGCATGTGATCAGTCTCCTGTCCTCCTCCAGCCCACAGTGAGTGAGTGAGGTCCTGGGCTGCCCACTTGCCTCCACCTGAGGATTTCTCAAAGCAGAACAAAGCAGTGACTAGATTGTGCCCTGTGAACTTCTATGATCTATTGCACTCCAAAGTTACCACTGGGGACCAATTTAGGAGCACTAAGCTCTGAAGGGTATTAAAAAACTGTTTAATGTCATTCTGAAATACACACTCTGTGATTTTAAAGTCAATTGCAAATTAAACACAACTTTTTCAAATTCTGTCTAATTAGGGGATCAAAAACTAGGGATGTCAGTTCTCTAAGCTGCAAATAATGTTCCTAAGCCAGCAGCTGCTATTTATACCCTTTTCACATTGCAAAAATGGCTCCAGCCATTTGATTCAAGAAATACCTGCAGAAATGTTTTGTGTTTGAAAGCAGCTGGAGGGTGAAAGAGTCTTTGGTTTGAGCATGGCTGACCTGTTTAATTCTACTGCCTGAACCAGTCTGTAAAGTACTACTAATTCATGCTTTTTCACTGATACAGCCCCTGGACACTCATAATAAGGCATATGCCAAACAAAAGAACTCCCTTTGGCATTTCTTGCAGAGGACACAAGACTTGAGTGTAAGAAATAAAGGGGATATTTTATTCAGACTACTGAGCAGAGGCACTACCTACACTTCTCCTTGGTGCTTTCATTTCTAGACCAAACAACACAGACTACACCATACTAGTGAGCTGATGCTTGCTCTTCACTTTAATGCCTTAGCTTTTCAAAACTGCATTCATGCACATGGATGACCCCTCAACCAGCATAGAAAAATAAATTATTATTATTTAGAACCTCATGTCAGCGAATCCCATTAAAATTCTTACTCTATGATTTAATATTTTCAGTTTACTATATACTCTGGTGTTGAAAGGAGTGCTTGTAGGCAGAAATTGTCTAGGCAAAGCTAGTTGTTTCAAAAAGTCAACAGAGATATGAAGCAGCTGAAACTCTTGATTTAAGGAGCATATGATTATTTTTGGCAACTAAATAATAAATGAAGCTTTTAGGTAGAAATAGGGGCAGCTGTGACAGGCTTTAAATTAAGAGAAATACCCATATGTGCTACATCTCACACGTACAACACATGGTATTACTATGAGAAATCCACTAAAATAAGTAACTATTGAATCTATAAAATCTGAAAGTTCAAAATAGGAATCAGGCACCTATTTATTAGACTGTCAGCAAGGTGGATAACACAGTACTTCAGCACCTGCAAGCCTACTGAAAACTGCATCACTCCTTGCAACATTAAGCTCTGAGTACACAGTTTGCAGCTAAGTCCTGGGTTTTGTTCAGCTAACATGTCTAACCCAGATCCTCAGTCTTTGATCACACCTATCACATCCAGACTTTGTACAGTAAACACAGAGGTAGTTATGAATTTTTATTCCACACCAGTGTTATTAGGGCATTCAGTGGAAAACTGTAATGTCAATCTGGTCCTTGTTTTAAATCAGATAAAACTTCAAGAACCTCTGTCCCTTTAGTGGTGGAGGATGGTGGCAGTGCTTAGACATGGATGGGAAAGAGAAGAGCCTCTATTTTGTTGTTGAGAAGGAGTCCTTAAATTCACTTGAGAGATGGGGATAGATAAAATTGCATTCTGACAAGGAGATCACAAAAATCTCCACAGATTCTGAAAGATAGGTAGGTAATTAGCACATTGTGAAAAATTACTATTACTGTTAGCAATGAGATTTCATTTGGGTGTTTCGTTACACTATCTTTACTTGGCTTAGAAAAAGAATCTAAATTACCTAATTCTACACCCATGATCTCTGAGATGGACACATAGGACAAAGAATTTTTCCACTCTAATCTTAGCTGCTTACAAAAAAAAAAAAAAAAAGAAAGATGGGACAGCAAATACTGCATGAATTCTGAACACGATTTGAGTGAAGAATAAAAATAACCTGTTGCACCTAAAATCTAGAACTTTTTTCCCTCAAAATATTAATTAATTAAATAAAAATACTTAAGGTTATTTATAAAGTGTATATATATATATATATATATATATATATATATATATAAAAGGTTATTACTTAAAAATACTGAGGTTCCTAAACTGTTATCAGGATTATAAATGCCCCTGAGTCCACAGTATAAAAATAAAAGTTTGAATGTTCTTACTCCAAATGATGATCTGCTCTGAAATTGTTATTTTTATGTATTATAAGCTGCATCTGTCAAAATACTGGGTTGCTGGAAGTTTTGACAGAAGTTTTGCAGGCATTTATGGTACATGTCACTGTGCTTAACTATGTGAGAAACAGATTCAGCAACAAAAAGTCAGAGAGCAGTCCATGAGCAGTTGCCCCCTGCTATGTATTCTGCTCTCCTGAGAAACATTCCATGGACTTTATGGAGCAAACACACACCCAACCCACCCTTTGTGCACCTGGCCCCTTGGGGAGCAGCAGCCTGTGGCTCAGCCACAAGGGCACCTCATGGCAAACACCCAGGGAAGCTTTCACTGCCCCCACACCCCTGTCCTGAGATGCTGGGCTCCATCACTGCTGCCACAGCTCCTGCTGCCTGCCAGCCCCAGCAGCACTGCCACCCTGCAGCAGGCAGCAGCCAGCGGACAAAGGGATGCTCTGGCCGTGTGTCTGCCTCCAGCATCCTCCAAGGGCTACCTTCAGCAATTCCCAGCTCCTGTGAGTCCCACTCTGGGTCTCACACTCCCCTTGGGCAGCCATGGGTGTGTATATGGGGGATGGAGAGGCTGGCATTCACACAGCACAGCAACAGGCACATCACAGGATTTCCCAAGCTTACAGATGTAGCTTAGTGTCAAAATGCTAGAGTAATTTTATGAGGCTTTAGATGTCCCATCTTTTTGATATTAAATATTTATTAATTTGATTATCTAGTAGCTCAAACAGGTGGCACAGCACAATTGCACAGCTTTTCAAAATAACTGCAGCACAAAAGTTAAAACAGATTCCGTTCAACTCCACTTTTCAGTGGAACACAGCAAATTCAGAGGAGCTGCAACATGCATTAATCTGTACTGGATACACTGACCTTCCTTTAAGCTTAGCCATTTAAAAATAAATACTTGAGAATTATTTACATTGCATTTTTTTTCAGATCAATGAATAGAAAAAACTAAATATTCATACATTGCATCTGCATTTTCATGTAATACTACCAAACTTCATTTTCACTGCTTCTTTAATGTTGGCAAGGAGAAATTAATTGCATTAATTCCTTAATTTTTCTGTGAGGAATCTAACTTTGATTTTTAAGATATGGCAGTTTCCTAATTAATTTTACTTGAGGACTTGCTTCCCTGAAAACAAACTCCAGGCAATGTTATATGTAGCTACATATTTTACCTTGGTTTGAAACCCTTATACCACTAAATTTTTTTTTAGCATTTTCAAAGTAATTAACGAAGTCAAAAAGTCTCTCATGACATCATGTTTCAGCCATGCTAAAGCCTTCTACTTTAATCTCCACTCTCTGGCACTGAAGTGGCACTTAGCTTGCCTAAGTGAAATAAATTAGTGCAGGAAAAATTCAATCCATGATGTACTTCATTCTGTAGTCTTACCCACTTTCAGGAAACTTCATGCCAGTAGTGTACCTCTCCCAAGACAAATGTAGCTATGCTCTATACAACTGCATAAATGTTAAAATAAAGTCAGGCAGAAAAACCTGGCATTTTGCCAGTTTCAAAAGGCAGAGAAATATGTTATTCTCATCCACTACAGGTTTACAAATTTTGCTGTGAGCAAAACACATTTTTTCTGCATCCTTTCCTAAGTAATTTTCCCAGGGTAGAATATGATTCTACCTTGAAGAATTTTGCTTTGCAAAAAGAAACTGCTAGAACTTTTTTCCTTATGAAAAGCAGTTTTCTGGAGTACCTTACAATGAAACACCTCTCCTAACCACCTAATTATTCCAGCATCTATAGAAATCAGAGACAGGTAGTAGCAAAATAACAGTTCTAAATTCTTCCCCGAAGGTTTCTTTTCTCTGCACTTCCCCACCCTCCTGGAGCTCGTGTTAGCCAAGCTCAGAGACATTCACTCATGAGGATGCCAGAATATTCTTCATTTTGGACTAGAAGTGAGTGAAAAAAATCATCATTCTTCTTGGTAAGATTTAATAATTCTCAAACCATCTTTCTCAGGGAAAATATATTTATTAGCATTGCACAGCTGTTATGTTATTTTTTAGCAACACTGAATCAAGCTGCATTTGGGAAAAAAAAAGAGCTAAAACCCTTTTATCTCTCAACTGATAATTCAGTGCAACAGGGGCACCTTCTGGAGCAGGCCAGTTGTGTGCCATTCCTTAAACATTATGAGCAGGTGCTTTTCCCAATCCTGAGTGAATGACATAAACCCCTCCTTCATGCTGCTGAGGGACATCTACACTGCAGGTCGTGTAGTTGTCTTCAAGATTCCTAGTTAATATAATCCCAGAAGCACAAGTATGGCAGCACAAAGCACAACACGGGCAACAAAAGGCTGTGGAATAGAAACATGAAGAAATAAATATTCAATAATTAGCCCAAACAGAGCTCTTTTAGCTGCTATGACCAAAGTGCTACTGAGCCTTAGGCTAAGTTGTTTAAAGTTGCTAAGGAATGTCTTACGGTTCACGTCCTTAGCATTCCTCAAAAGCTCTTTTTCCTTTCTGTTCCACCCTGACTGGATGCTGATCCAACAAGACACTGCTGATTTATTTGTTGGATGAAGCTGGCAAAACCACGTATGTCCAGTGGCTTGATTCATCTTCTATGTCTCTTTCATTCCATGCCAGTGAGGAAGATTTTTTTATTCCCTGACTGACATGCTGTAAGGTTTGTTTTCTTTGCTTTTTTGTTTTGACTATGCAAATTAGATGCAATCAGATGTCATTATTATTATCTAAATTGCTCACCAATATGTCATATCTTGCAATATGTAATGCACTTTACACACACATGTAGAAAGAGCAGAGAGTGAAAGGGCTCACACTCATCTGTTATAACTAGTATGGAGGCTGGACTTGGTAAATCAGCAGCTTAAGCTTTATATGAAATAAGACACTTTTCTATGCAGCCTCTGTACACAGACTCAAAAACCGAATATGTGAGAGGTAAATAAAATGCAAAACAGTTCTCAGCAGATAAATTCACTGGATTAAAAAAAAATTAAATCAATTACTTTTTCCCAAGTGGTCACTGAAAAACAGCACATGTCAAAGCATTTCATCAAATGAATAAACATAAGTGTAGTTAAAAGAAGAGTTGAGGGCCAGGGCTCCAAAGCTGACATTGACTCAAATGTGACTGTTGTCACAAAACAGTCAGTTCTGCTATAGGAGGGTGGAACTGCTAGATGAGAATTGGAAGCTGAGCTAAATTTTCTGTTTAGGCACTGATTTTGCAGGCTCTAGACTGTGAGTTTGGGCTATTTTAGTGGCCTCTTTGTGAGTTTTGGACCTTCTAAGAGTTATTTTACTTATTTCTACCTCCAATACATTATTTCAAAGGCTTGACCTCAGGCCGACAGCTAAACGTGTCTGTACACTCACAAATATGATGGCTCTTTATCTTAAATTTAACGTGAGGCCACCAGAACAGCAGGCATGCATCTCTGCAGTTAGACTGGCAAGGTTTTGAGTTGGAGACCACAACCATTTCACACACTGAAGAGGCAGAGTGGGATATTTAAGCTGTGCTCACTGATGGGTTGCCCAAACCCCATTGACTTCAGTCTAACTTTGCACTTCCCTAGGAGGCCCCAAACAAGCATGAAATAGCACCAGAGCTATAGTTTAAAACTTGTGGTTGACAAACACTTTTTTTCTTTTATATAATGAGAAACCAGCCATGTCTTACATGCAAAGTGAATGCCAGAAGAAAATCCTTTAAGACACTGTGCTGAAAATTTCAGTCAAATATACTTTGGCAAACTAGATACACACTCTATATATTCTCTGTGAACTTTCCCCTGCTGAAAAAGGGTCATGCCTTCCAGCTATTTCAGAAATGAAAATACCCCACACAGGTTATATTAAAACATGTGCAAGTGTATAAAATATATACACAGTCAAATGCAGAGTCTACAGTCAAATGTAGCATTGAGGTTGCTCAATCAACCACACAGGTCAGGAAATTTCAGAAGTTAATGGTGCATGGTCTTCTCTTGTATAACTCCACTGAAACTATTTTGCATTCCCAAAACTCACTGACATAGAAATATATGAAGAATTTCCATTCATTTTCGTTTATTAATGTTTGTTACTTAATTCATGGTGGAGACTAGTAGAAGATTTCATCTGGACACATCAACATTATGATAAAACTGATTTAATTTCAATCTGGGTGTATAATCTCTGCACGAGAAACCTGAAGTCAAGACCAAGTGGTCCAAAGACCAATTTAGTACTTAACAGCTCAGGAGTTTAGTTAATTTCCTATCTCTCTTACAGATTCCCAAGTGACCTCTGGTAAATCACCTCAATCCCCATGCAATACTAATTGATTCCCATATTAATATATTTAACATAAAATTACTTCATTTCATCTTGATCTACTTTATTTTCTTCTGCAAGATTAATGAAATAAGCCAATTTTAACTTGCATCAGTCATATTTTTATTCATTAGAACATTTATTTTGAAATTGTATCAAAAGGAGCATATTTTTCTAACATTGTCATAACATAAGAAGCCCTTATAATGCTTTATGAAAATTCAAAATGGACTCACTAGTCATGGAAAACATCAACATGTAAGGATTTTTAGAGAGGCAAGACTGACTTAAATAGGATTAGAACTGAAGTTTGAACATATGAAGGAAATTTGGACAATTATCCCACTGACTTTCCCATTGTCAGAATGTCACCTAGCTGTGTCATGTTAGCTGGCACTGCTACATTGCCCATTCTTCTGGAAGAAATGCACATACATTTCCTGAAAATATTGAAGAAAATCATAGTTCCATTGATTTCTTTTCAGAAAATAAGAAAACCTGTCTCTTGTAGTAAAGTTCCTACAACTTGGTTGTTTTACAGTTATTCAAAGGTTGAGTGAGGAATGCTTCATGGTTTTGTATTTTTATTTCAATTTGAAATATATTTTAAAGTAATAATATGTATAATATGTTTTTATGTATTTGGAAAGTACCTTTTACTTTTCCCTTAACCTAGTTTCTTAGTGAAAAAAGCAGATCAACTCTATTTAAGTCATTGTCTGAATTGCTAAGAAATACTCCTCTAAAATTGCAAATTTCTAATATTTGTTTAGAGAAATGAAGCTGAAACACACTGGCAGCACTAAAACACTATGGACATTGTTGATTTACATCAAAAATTGTCCTTGTCCTTATTATTGTGTTGATGTGTCTTGTTGGTTAAATATTTCATTTGCCTTCAAATATGCGGACCACGTAGACTCTTATTTTTCTAAAATGCAGAATATACTTGCTGTGTACTTACAGTTTCATTAAGTTGTATAGAAATATTATGAAATGGATGTATTTGCTACTGAGGGTGGTTTCACAGGTGTTTTAAAATATGCCATCTAACTTTCCTCTAAAATACGACAAAACTTTGATATCATAATAACATTATATACTGAGATAGCCCAAACACACATTGACATTCCTCTTTGGGAAGTATGTGAGATCTAGTTATAGATGCTCAGTTTTCCTTTTCTGAATATATTTCAATTTAAATGTAAACACAGAATTAAAAATTATGTAAAAGAAATGGAAAAAACTCACTGAAATTTCTCAGCCTTGAAGTGTGAAGTTTCAGAGATGTTAGATTTCATATTCTGTTTGCTCTCGAAGATATATTTTTGTCTTTAGAATTGTCAATATATGGCTAAATAAATGTGAAAAGCATTTGCATGGCAATCATGTTAAAAAAATATCTGATTAGCCTCTATTTTCCATAAAAATAACTGGTGAAAATCTCTGTCTCCCAATGTATCAATAAAATAGGACTGATTTGCCTGGAAATTTCATGTATTCTCTGAAATTCAGAAAAAAAAATTCAAGAATGAAAACTAGTTTTCTGCAGGTCCAAGGGCCCCAAGAAAATGCTACAAATCCAAAGAATGCTCCTGCATGTTACATTTTTGATACTAATATCTCCTTTAGAAGTCAAATGTGAAAAAGCACATGTAGCTGGGAAACTTCCTAACAACAATACAGGGGGATGGGAAAAAGCACACAGCTTTTAAGTGAGGCCAGTATTCATTTGTGCTCAAAATTAAAAACTATACTCATTAAAATAAATGTTTATCACTAACTAAAGAAACTTTTTAAGAGGTAAGACTTAAGCCCTTCCTCATCTCTAAAAAATTAGTCGTAAGTATTATTAAGTTTTAAAATCATCTGTCATTAAAAAAAAATTACCTCAATCTTTTATTTTCTATTTCTTGATAGGAACTTGTGCTATTCCCTGGGTATGGTAAAGATATCCTTGGACTGTCCCACTCAGCAGTACCACTGCTGACAGGAGTTTGCTGTTGCTGCTTCTGCAAAGAGTGGCAGCTAGGATGGAAAAAGAGCTCCTGGGTCCCCAGCCCACAGCTGTTCACAAGTTCCCCCTCCACAACTTGCAGTGGCTGAGAAAAGATTAAACCGCAAAGTCCCCCACACCGTTGGGAACAAGGAGAAGAAGTTCAGATTTCTTCTTTCCCAGGAAAGTGATGGCATGAGTGACTGAGAGACCTTAGTAGTCATTGCACACAAACCTCAGTGCAATGCAGGGATGTCTGTGTCCCTGGAAATTCCTTAAAACAAAGGGATTTAATTGTTCGTGTTGCATGTAAATCACAAATAAGAAAGCTCCAAATTACCTGGAGATTGGAAAAGTGACAAGAGCCAGGCCATTCCTAACAGATTCAGCTATATAAGTGCTAGAGAAAGTGTTTTACCTTCCCAGATTTTCTCAGCTAAAACCACAATCAAAACAGAAATGAAAATGCATAGCTACCAAGATGACAGTTATTCAGACCTTCCTTTGAATTAAAAATTATTTTTAACAAATAAAAAGTCCTAAAACTTGTTCAAGCATTTTGATTTTTAAAAAATAACAGCAGTCAAAAACCATCATATTCTTTTAGTCTGGTTTTCTATTTGACAATTTTTGTGTTTCCTTAATTATACATGGCAGTCTGCAATACATGGCAGACTCCTGGATTTTCCCAAGAGGGTATAATATACCATCTCTTAGAACAAACACTTTAATTGGGTACATAATTCTGGTTTTTACAAGGTGTCTAATCAACTCCTAAGGCAGATGAATTCAGGTTCGTATACCACATGTTTGAGTAAAAATATGAATGTTTTAGTGAAACGTATTCATAAAGGCCATCCTTGGCCTCAGGGGTTATGCAATATCTCCTGCTTTGAAATACCCTCTGCCAGAGCCTCTCTTACTACCAAGCACAGGGACAGTTTCAGACAAAAAAAAAGGCTGAATTGGCCATTGTGAACACCACACTTCTAAACATGCAGAATTTTTTCATTAAGAGATTAAAGTGCAGGTGGATTATCAATTTTCATATATAAATAGACTCACAGACTAATGTCTTCATGTTGTCTCCAAACCCTTCTACAGCTTGTGCCTCTCTCACTAAGATCAGTGCAAGTCCCTACAAAACCTATGTGTATAAGTTCTGGCTGGATCCAAACCCCAGCAAAACAAAGCTTTCTTGAAGCCTACAGGATTAACAAATACTACAAAATTAAAGTAAACTGTGGGAAATGAAAAGCACAGTGTAAAGATCCAGTGAGTGTTCCAAGAGATCACTCCCAGGTGTAGAGGGTGGACAGACTCAGACCAGCTTCGCATTATGTGATAGAAATGTTCCAGCATTCACATTATGCAAGTGTTCCATAGTGAAAGTTATATTCTCTGAAGCATGAATATAAAATAAAGAAGCTTTCAGTGGAAAATATGTGCACTTTCATCAGTATTTTTCATTTAAATGCTCTTGCATGCTAATCAGAGCCATCATTTAGAACGCAAACTCCCACTTCTCTGGTATCTCAGTTCATTAACTGTTCACAGAAAGGGCTATGGATTCCAGAAGAAGCATCAGTCCAGAAATTGCTCCACCTGGGAAAAACTCTGATCTTCTGTTTGGCTTCCAGAGAAATCAAGTGAGTTTTATAACGATGGGCATCTGAAAATTTGTGGGTGATGAGGTCTGAAAGAAAGACCACTATTTAGATTATCAGATAACTCCAGACTTAGCCAGCCAGCTCCACTAGAAAGCAGCTTCACATCAAATGAAGAGCAATTGATCTCACAAACACAAAGGGAATGAGCTTAGTCTAGGAATCATCCAAAAGCAATACACAAATGCATCCTTGAGAGACAACAGGAACTGTATGGACATAAACCACAATACACTCTGCCAGAAGCATGACATCTCAGGATAGGAAGAGACATATGCAAGAGTCCAGACAACATTTATCAAGTTTTAAAATGCAAAAGCCACAAATTCTTTTGTAACATCACAATTCCCTTATTTTTTGTCATGTAAGTGAATATTATTGGTGGCAAAATTGCTTAAAAATCATATTATCTCTTTCAACATCTGTTGGATTTTCACATGATAAATTCATCTCAGTCCATATATTTTTCAAATAACTGGATAAGGCAGACTCAGTTTTCTCTAGCACATCAGTAGTGCCTAGAAGAGGGTAAATATATTTTTGGACCTTGTGGAAAGTTAATGTGTATCTTGCTGCCTTCTAAATTCTGTGAAGAGGATTAAGAAAGAAGAAGATTCCCCAGAAATGCCCAGAGATACATGGCAATCTGGCAGCCTTACTCACAGGCTACCCATGGAGTAAAAGGACTACTTAACACAAGTACAGTTTGTAGGTTCCAGATTTACAAAGCTGATGAAATATTGGGTCCTTTTATTTGCATTTTCTGAAATGTAAAAGCAATAAATAGTAGAAGAAAAGATTTCAAGAACATTTTTGTTTGTTTCACATTATTAATTAACACCAGATGTTAATTCTCTGTATTTTGTTTTTAAGACTGTGGACTCCTAGGTTCATACGAGCTATGACTTCTGGCTAAGCTTGATTAACTTCCCAATTTCTACTATGTTCATTCTTGCTGTCATATTGAAATCCAGTTTTCAAGGGGACGCCAAGTCCTTGATGAAAACAGTCTTTCATTATATCCTAACCAATGGATTAGAATTAGATTGGGCTCATATGGGAATAATCAATCAGAGCTTACATTTAGGCCATTCAGCACATTTGATATGCACTTACACATACAATGTATAAAAAGATATATACTATTAAAAGCATTGTTTTGACACAAGTGAAGAAAATACAGATTCAGAGTATTCTAGGTCATTTGGACACATCTTTCTTGCATTAATTTTAATGGAAGAGATGGACCAGGTTCATGCTTGGCTTGCAGTGATACAATTTCACAGAAGTCAGTTGGACAATATTGATTTACTTCTGCTAAGAATAAGGGTGTAGATCTCCCAAAAGAGAATCATTTTGTGAAACAAAATGATACTGTGCCAGTAAAATTCAAAAGTATTCTCATTTGGCTAAGATATATTGAATAAAACCCCTGAGCTCCATCTTTCCTTTCAAATATTTAATTCTTACTGATTTTAACATATATGAACACAAAATATTTAAGTCCCTTTAAACATTAAAAAAGTTTCATAAATTAGGGCTTCTAGATAAGCAATTTGCTGGTTAACCTCTTAAAAGATTTCTGAGAATACTGATGTCCTCAGAAGATACTACTGGACTTCCTCAAAAATGTGTTAATTTTGGTAGTACTTTGTTTCAGCAAAATATCCAAGCAAATACAGTTCAGTTATTTCAAACCATGCCAACAATGTAAGAATGCTAAATGAGTTTTTACTTACCTTCTATTTAATACATTATAAAATATACTCTATAGCAGAAAGATATAAAATCAATATCAAAAAAAGTCTTGATTAACTAAGATATATTTCAATGCGCTTTTCCATATACATGAATGTACTGCAGCATAAGGTATTTCTTAAGATACATAGTTCTTGACATGATTAGTTGGAATTGATTTCAAATTATTTCACCTTTAAAGGTTTAGGTTGACTAACTACCTAGATAATGCATTTTACTCTACTACACAAACATAATACAAAAGTATTAATTCATGTAAGATGAGATGATGCAAGCTATCAAGTCTGTGTTCCATTTATTTTCTGTAAATTTTTGTCTTCAGAGAAGATGATTTTAGCCACAAGCAAACCTATGGTGAATCCAATCTAAATGGTAATATAAAATCCACTTTTGTCACCTTCCTTAAATAACATGCTTTTAAAATATGTCTATTAGAAACTTTAAAAAAAAAATCAGACTTTCTTGTCAGGAGAGTTTCTTAAATTGCATGATTCTTCAAGAGTGAAATGCAGGGATACAAGCCAATAACATTTTTATAAGTACTTCTTCACCATATCAGAAACAAGATGAGAAAGTTTCTGAGTAAAGGAGAAAAATACTTTCTCTCTGAGTTGTGGGAGATGCTGAATTAATCCTTCATGATGTCATGTAGGCACAGTTCAATAAGAAGAACCACAAATACCTGTATATTAAAAATAGAGTTCAATTTAAAACCAGAAAAAAACCTCCATTTCTCTGGAAAACCAGCCATCAGTTCCTCATTACCACTCTGTGCTGATTCTTGGCTTTGACTTTCAGACTCCCACCCAATCAGGACTATTTTAAGTCCAATATTGGCTTTTAGTTTCACTCAGGGACAATAGTCTTTCCATTGTGTTTTTGAAGTTATTTTGAGCACCACTGAGTGTAGCTTTGCCAGACCTTTATAGAGCTCAGTTCTCTGCTTTTTCACTTGTGAACTTGCCATGGATTAATATATAAAGTGTCCCTGGTCATGTTATAGTTACAAGTCCATGATACTAATGTACACATATGTTAATACATTAAGGACATGCTATACATCTTTTTTAACCTGCTGCAAGATTAAATTACTGTTCTGGAATACCCAGGATATTTTTTCCTGCCTATGAAGGTTAACTCAGAAAAATACACCAAAGTTTTCAATGTCTTCCTACAATGACATTATGGTGGTTCATTTTGAGTGCTAATGGCAGGATGATGTTGCTGTTTTCAAAAAAATTTTGCATGGCAATACAGAATTATAGAACAAATAATTTCAAAAATAACCTTAAAAGGCCATCTGGTCTAATTCCTGCTGAAAACAGGGCTCTCTGTAAATGCCTTCTACAGAACTGAGTCCTATTGAACAGCTTGCTGTTCCTATTTAGCTAGAGAAAATTCTTACAAAATTATACAGGCCCTGCACACTGATGATCTATTAGACAATTGACCTGTTCAGAGAGGATTCTTGTGAGCATGATGGGTTCAGCATCAGTAAAAGGACTTAAGAATAGCTGAAGTAGTTGCCCCCATGTTCCACATTTCAGCCTTAAAAAGTGGTCACTCTTATGTATTTGATGTTTTGTGGACTGTTAAAATCTATAGACATCTGAATGCTGATGTATTACAGGTTTCAAAAATGTTTTCTGTGGGGAACTGTTGATTTGCTGGGGTTTTTTAACAAATTTTGTTGTTATGCTCCCAGCAAGAGTGGAGGGATAATTTTTCTGGAATATTGTGTCTGATTATATTGAGTAAAGGCTGATTTTTTTTTACAAAATTAAAGTATAAATACAAAGTTTTTGTAGACTAATCTGGAGACAAGAAGAATTATTTAAATGGTTTGTGTTGATAGCTTAGTATGTTTTATCATCTAATAAAAAATCACAGCACAGTTGTGACTTTTCCTCTCTTCAGTGAAGTGGAAAATATCACATGCTTTAGCAAACAGACTTTTTTAACTTACAAACCTATGCAAGTAAGATATTCTGCCTCCTAACAACAAGATGAAAAGCTTTTTAATTTGTAAAATAGGAAGAGGAAAGTAAAAGACAATACAAAACAAAACCAAAACTGCAGGGTTCCTCAAAAAGAGTTGTTCAGTTTATAGCTGCAATTCTTTAATTTTCCATTTCTCTCCTACACCAGAGCTGTATGTTCTGGACACATGCAGTGACTGACTTCTGCAATGGCCAGAGCCATTTCTCTCCTCAGAGGACCTTTATTTTCCTCTGCATTTAAAGAAGACTCCTCTTGAGAAAAGGGCATTGAGAGGTGATGAATTTGGTATGGAAAAGACATCATAGAGCAAAGTTGCAATATTAGAATACTGCTAGAACACTCATTAATGTCATCTCATTATAACTGTTTAAGGTATTCCATATGCACCCAGCCTTGCAACCATTTCCTGGACTGTTTGCTTTTAACACCTTGCTCCTTGTGTGTACCTCCAGCACTCCCACTTTTTTGTCTCATCAGCTATGAACTCCTCACCTTTTCCTTCAGCAGCCCACTCCTGCTAGCTCACAAGGACTAGCAAAATGTTCCCCACATCTTAATTTCACATACATCTTCGTATTTCAAGTGCCTAATAGTGTCTAGGCAGCCTGAGATTGCAGCCACACCTGCAGCTCTGCCTTGTCTTGCAGTTTCTTTGTGCTTCCTCTGGTTGCAATGGACCCAGCAGTTGTGTCTGTCTCATGCTTACGATTTGTGAGTTGTATAATGAAGGATTTTCTTCCTTCTGAGTTTTTTCAGACTGTGTAGTTCAGCTTGGTCAGTGAACATTCCTATTGCAAGAGCAACATACACTGAAGGGGTAATAGAAAAACATTTGCTTACAAGAAACTAACAAAAGTAATACATTTTGCTACCCTTTTTGGTAAAAATAATGAAAAGTTTTTAAGACGATAAGACTCAGCTTGAATAGTTGCTAAAAATTCAAAAATTGACAGGGTTCTCTTTTAAATGCTAACTTGCCCTGAATCAAAAAAATTACTGCTTTTTATCAACACTGTGATAAAGCTAGCCAATTTACAGTGTTGTATAGCTTTTAATGGATTTATGTATGGAAATGCTCAAAAAAATGAAAAATATTTGCAGAAATATTGTCTGCAAAGCCTTCAGTAAAACCTTATGTCATGTATGGGAATGTGCAGTATGCTCTGGTACTCAGTGATTGATTGCTTCCCATTTAAATGACACTTGCTGAATTCTGAGGGACTTTCATTTGATGTATAACATTTCTTTTCTAGTCCTTAAATACATGCACATTCACACACAAAAACACATTGAACAAGACAGATGTATTAACACTTGTTAGCAGGTCAAACTAAAACATTTTCAAGGACACAGTGTTCTCTTTGACCTGCTAACACTTAAGCAAGCTGCAGCAGACCTATATAATTCAGATTGTAATATGCTTTACTTAACCTTTGTTAACTAACACATGAAGGAACAGCTTTTCCTTTTAGTGAGGACAAAGCATGGTATTTCAAAAGGGCTTATGTGAGTTGAGAGTATGGCTCTGTACACAGTTAAATCCTACATTTGACTGCTGAACCCATTCTTTCCCCTTCCCACCCAAATCCACGCTGAAACAACAGAATAGGAAAAAAAAAATTGTAGAATTGAAAATACTTTTAATTGTTTTCCATACCAAACTCAAAAAATACATATATTATTTTCCATTTGTACATGATGTTCCCTTGTAGACAACATGAAACATCTAAAGGTACTTGTCAGGAACAATCCAAGGAAATGAAGGATTAGGTTCAGGAATATGCTGCAAAATAAGACACGCTGGTTTATCCTCTAACTTAGTCACTGGTGCACATCCTATAATCTCCAAAGTACAGTTCTTGCTTTTACTTCTGGGATTTGAGATCAAACATTTTGACAGTCCTCAGCAGAGCATGCCCTCACGAGAGTGCTGTAGACTACTCCAGGCTACTTCTCAGAGTAGTTGGAGATCCAGGTAAACAACCTCATCACTGCTGGAGTTTTTGAAGCGCTGAGTTACTGGGGGGTGACTCCTCTCCTGATTCTTTTTCAGGGATCATTAAAGCATACTAAAAACTTTTTAGCAGCTTCTGTTTCAGAGACTGTAGGAGCTCTACCCAACAAGAGCAGTGTCATCTGTTTGGAGGAATATACTTCATTCAGACACACTCTTTGCCTAGCTCAGATCCCCCATCTGGATTCAGTAGCCCAGCCATCACATTTTTAACTTCTCCTAAGCCTTTTGAGCCTCCCAAGCCTTTTCACTGTGGTCTGTGATTACACTTGACCTTTGTATAGGAAGCACAGAGTAAGGGAATGAAAGGGTCCTGCCAGACACAGGCTGTCCTTAACAAAAATATGCTGTCTCAGTGAACAGGGTGACTCCCTGCAGGTCAGAAGTATTGTTGTGGTGAGTCTAGCAAATCTTGGGGAACATCAGAGATTAAAGAGCTGTTATCACTGAGCCTTGGTTCCCCTTGCCTGTAGGCTTATCTGGGAATTGTTCTTCCATTCTTTCACTGCCATCACCGACTATATAAAGTGAAAATGTGATTCTTAATTAAATTTCATAGTCTATCAATTTTCAAAAAAACCTCCCTTTTGACACATGAAGGTAAATCCAAATGCCTGTCTGTAGAAAAATTAAGTCTCCAATAATAGTCCAATTTTGAAAGGTAAAATGAAGATTGGAAAGTTCAAATGATCTCACTTGAATGATCTAGTGCCAGTAATTCACTTGAAGAAATTTGCAAGAAAAAAAAATCCCAAATTTATTTTAATTTTGAACACAGTTAATTGCAGGATTGTCAGTCCTGAATAGTTCATAGCACTGGGCAAGAGGAATATTGAAGATATAGCTGTCTTGGATCATATCTTGGATCTTCAGGTCTAGTCTTGGAACATTCTGGGACCTCATACAAGTTTGCTGACTGGGACAGTGATTTTAAAGGTAACTGACACTACAACCTAGACTAAGGTAAAAGTAATCCAGCCTGGTAGGCAAATTTAATTTTCCTCTGTCAGTACAATGAATTCTGCCAGGGAGAACCTCAGAGAAGTAGTGAGATTTGTGTTGGAAGCCTCTGAGCAGAACCACTAGGATTTTAGGAGGTAGATGGGAACAAGTGTCTAGGAGGAGATCCTGCAGTTTATAGGGTCTCAGGAAGCCTCTCTCAGCCTTTCCCTTTTTCCCACTTCTCATTGCTTCCCTATCATTTTCTATCTATATACAGTCAAACCACTGAAAAGATAATAGAAAATCATCCCAATGTGGATCAGAATTGTGAAATAACATGAAAAACCACCATCTTCTGTTTATTTAATTTTCTTTTCCACCATTAATCCCCAGGAAAGATACAGAACAATCTGACTTAGTGATGCAACCTGTCACTGGCTTGAAAGCAGGCAAAGCAAAGAAAGAGATGGAGTAAGAATTGCAAAAAACTGAAAGAGTTCTCAAGACCTTCCCTTGGAGGCCCTGGAAGATGTTAATATAGTCTCCTAGAGGCTGGGAGCAGTTCTGGAGGCACATGAGCAAGAATAAAATTTTAGAATAACAAAAGCTGAGAGAGCTTCTGTAACTCAGTATGTCCTCATTTTTATAAAAGCATCAGTATGACAGGACCACTAAGTGAAGGCCTTCAGTTTTCTTATTTAAACAAATTAATTACAAAATACATCAATACCAAAGGGATATCTGCTATATTGCCCAAAAGCAATATTTTTCTCAAGTGAGCACAGACATTGGGGAATACATGTCATTGTTCTATGTGAAAATTCAGGTTCTTGGAGGGCTTCAAGCACTCTCCAACACAACTATTGTTTCCTTCCTCAGAGTGTTCAGAACAATGGTGAGTGCATGCAAGGAGAAGATTTCAATATCTGAAATACACCCTGTGCTCACAGAGTGAACAGTTTCCCTTGTGTCTCTATCTTTCCTTCCCAATTCCCTGGGCTTACTGAGGAAATAATTGAATGAAACTAAGCTAAACAAGGAATACTGCCAGAAGAGGACACACCATCTAAAAATACAACTGCAGAATAGTCTTTACAGATAAAGGCTGAAATCACTGACAGATCTCTGATATTCAGCCAGAATTTCCTGTCTTGGCTTTCAGCTGTTCTTCAATACATATGATGGCTTATCAAACAATGTTAAACAAATTGCTCAATCTCTTGGTTAGAGCTCCTTATATGTGACATGGGGAGAGTACCAACACTTATTATTTTCTGTTTCTATCTGTTTCTGGTGTTCTGCTTCTACATCTGTAAATATTTAGTCATCTCTGTACCAAATAGTTTACATTCTAAGTTTATGTAAGGTTTTTCTTTGATTTTGTCAGGAACTACGATGCATGAAGAAAAATACAATTCATTTAAAAAATCTTGAAGGCAAATGTAACACTTGTCTCAGTAAAAACCAACAACTTGCTCTTTGTTGCTGTGTTGCTACAGCTATTTGCTTTTTCCAGTTCTAAGTACAAATTGCAATTCTACTGTGAAGTTATGAAATACCAAATTAATGTTTTCAGCCCAAATAAAAGCACACACTTAAAGAAATATTGTGTACATTAATACTCATAAGACTGATTCGTTTGGCTGGCTCTTTAGTTCAGGGGTTCTTTGGTGTCACTCTATCATGTTAATAAGTATTCAGCACCTGAAACTTTTTTAAAGTATTATGTTATCCCTAATTGCCTCTATGCCACCTTCTCCATGGCTACAAACAGAGTAATCACTACACACTAGTGAGCAAGTTATATTACAGCTGTATCTCACAGTCTGTATCTGCTCCTTCAAACACCCTAAATATCAGCTCAGTCTCCACAATACATTTGAAGGGGAACACAAAGGAAGTGGGAAAGTTTATTTCTAATATTCCCACCCTCCACCTTTTCAAATGCATGGATAAGCATTTCTGCTTTTAAGATGTGTGCTGTGACCTGCTGCTTTAATTCCTCAGCAAATCTACCCCAGGCCAGACTGGCTGAGCTCAAGGACCCCAATACTATTAACAGTCCAATCCAACAGCTTCAGTCCCAGCTTTCCTGTTTCTCCTCTCTTTGCTGGGAAGGAGCCAAAGTGGTGGTGTGTACATTGCTTACACAACTTCACCTGTCATGGGTTTGGCACCAGCAGCTACAACTCCATTCTAAACCTAGGACTTCCCAATAGGATTTGAAACAGTGCATATCAATAACACTTCCCCATGAGAAGATAAACAATGTTTTCCTATTAAAGTTAGACTACTGCACAATTTTGATTACACTGTGTCAGTTTTAATCAACTACTTCACTCTGATATTGCTTTAGAAAAAAAACAGAAGGCATTTCATTTTCTCCTCAAATCTGTCATCAAGAGCACCAACTACCATCTTAAAAACTTTCATTCAAAACACAAGTTTTGCCAATCTCAAAGGCTGTCATCTCTGAGGTACATTGAACTAATTAGTAATTTAGCAGGAGTAGAGGGAAAGAAGTTCACTTCAGGCACTTTGGTAGACAGACAAAGAACAAAGTTCCTTTATCTGTATTAATACTTTAAAAAATAGCATTAATGTCCTGCAGCAAAAACAGTACCTGGAATGATTTCATGGAGTGAGTGCTTAATTCGAAAATATTCACACACTAAAAATATTTAAATGCACAACACAGGTCCATCCCATTTCCAATGTCCAATGGTCCATCCCATGTTCCAGGGTGGACAATCCTTTGTGCGGCCAAACAGAACCAAATATTTCAGGCATATTCAAGAGAAAAGAACAAAATCCTTTTCTTATGTATACACCACCTCCCAAGTCAGCCCATGGCTGATAGTCCTGATGTGTGACAGTCTTTGCCCTCTAAGCCAAAATTGTACCAAGTTAAGCAGCTGTAGCCCAGCCCAGAACTGCACAACAGACTCTGCTCCATCCCAGCAGGCTCCTAGCCCACCTAGTTTAAATGCCTTGCCTCCAATAGCCCAGTTGCATTGGAAGCAGGGTATTTTCTATTTCAATAATTGTGCACAATTTTTAGAAAAATATTTATACACACAAGAATAAATTAAATATAAAAAATCAGTATCCAGCTAGTCATTATTGCCTGTAATGTGTTACATCTAGTGCATAAAGTCAAAGGAATAAATACAGAAAGATTTTTATACATGATTAAAAAGAAAAGTATCCCAAGAGTGATTAAATGTGCTCTATTGGCCTTTATTTTTTATATTTAAGCTTTCAAACAAGCAGTTTGCATGATGAGAGCTTTCAGATCTTCTACAAAATCCTAGTGAATTAGGAAATTATGCAGTGAACTGATAGAAACTTGGGTTTTAGGACTCTAAGTCAGTTGGTTTAAAATCATTTCCTTGAATCACAGTGCAAGATATGTTTTTATAGAATGAGGTAATAAGTCTTGGTTCTGTGGTGATGATGAACAAGTTGGTATTACAGGTGAACTTTTGCATTTCTTAATCTTTTTCTTCTTTTAGCTATCAAAACCAAATATAAAATCAGTGCACAATTCCCCCAATCATAAGTTATGGTTCACTGGCTGCTTTTAAGGAGGTTGCCATAACCCTGTTGTTTCGTCTTGTAGGACCAAAAATTTCAATGGTAAGTTGTTTATGAATGCAGTGAAAGGATTTCATTGCTTTTTTAATATATATATATGAGATTAATCTCATTTCTTTGAGAAGCAAACTATTGTGTATAGCTGTCCTTACCTGATAGATGGATGGTAGAAAATTAGTAGTCAGAATGGTATTTTTACTCCTCAGATAGCTTTTTACCACACAGTCAGAGCTTAAGGCATTCTAGCTCTAATTGCTTGAAGTATAATTAGACAGAGAAAAATATGAAATGAAGGAAATAAAAATTATGTGTTCAGTGTCAAACCTTTCCACACTTGCTGGAGCTTGGCACTCCTCTGACTCACAGATTCTTGTGACACCTGTAACCCTGCTGCAAGGGATGATGACCACATAGAGGAAGGACCAAGTGAGTTTTTGCAAAAGTATCTGAATTCCTAAATGTATTTGTAAAACTTTTGTGTCAAGTGACTTGTCTGAATTGACATAGACACTTTTCAGAAGAAGAGGGGGTCCTCTGAGTCCCAGAAAAGTGGTTTAATTACCTCAGCCTTCTTCCTTAGCAGGAGCTATAAGGCAATAGAATAATTACATAATAACTGTGCTTAAAAGCTCATAATTTAGACAATGCAAAGTGAACTGAAGAGTTGTAAACTGACATTTGGAAAGGTGACCTGAATCGAAAACAGGTACTTTTTCAGTCACTTACTCTCTGAGCTGCAAAATTTGAATTCTAAACTGCACCTAAATGTAACCACTGGCAATTATTATTTTTTAAATACCTTAAAAAAGGATGAATAAATGAATTTTCTGCTGTCTGGGGATACTAGTACTAGAATGGTATGGTATAATTTAAAAACACTCTGAAACAAGCAAAGTCTCATCTTATTTCAGTTTCTTAATTTTACTTGTAAATTTTCACCAACATGCCATAAGTAAACTACTTGCAGCATACTTTAATCATTTGCCAGACACAGTCAAATAAGTGAGATTTCTGGGCAGGCCATTTGTCTTGGATTTGAATCCAAATAACAGAATTATTTGTATATAGCACAATTAAGTCTGTCCAGTTATGATGGCCATTTAATGAGCTTCTCCAAGGCAGAAGGGAGTTGGCTCTACCTGTCTAACCAGGGTTTTAATATGCCATAAAGCTGACATAATAAATAAAGCTAAGACTTTCCCAGTGACTCAGTAATGTGGATTGCCACATATGGAGAGAGCCATTAGGAATCCAACCAAAAACAAAGTGAAAAAAAGTAGATCACAATATTTGACTACTAAATATTACAAATGCACTGTCTCTCTTCAATGGAACACGTTATGGTTTGAGATAGCTGTAACTTTCACTTGACAGGAATTCTGTGGCTCTGCCTATAGGTCTGCTCTCAGGTGTCATGTTGCTAGAAGGCACAGTCCTGGGGAAGAGTGAGTGGATGAATGAAGACAGGGAGCATCTCACAGAGTTGTATCAGAAATCATATGCTGCCCTATTTTAAACAGAAAACCCAAATGATTTCTATCAGACACTAAATTAACCCAGCAGGGATTTCTGACTGTTCCAGGCACAAAACTACTTTATTCATAGGAATAGTTGGATATTCGAGAGATCATCATGTTTTGTGCCATGGGTTGTAAATGTTGGCTCATCCATAAAGGATTGTCATGGGGTCTGTGCCTCTTTACCAAGGCAATTATGCAGTTGGTTAAGTTCAGCAATGCCCTGAAACCTAGCTTTAGGACAGAGTCAAGGTCCTAAACCAACAGGAGCTGGCCTTTTCAGTGCCAAGCAGGAATGAAGTTGGCAGCATTGCCACAGGACCCTCCTCTGTCGCTTATTACATGAACTAGCTAAAAGGAAATGGAAATTATTTTGGAAATGGAGAAATGCATGGAGGTGAGGGGGATAAGAGGACTGTCCACTTTTAAGAAGGAAATGTGAAAATTACCCTTAGTTATGGTCTTCCAGGAACAAAAGGAGGATATGATTTTTACATCTGGTGAATTTTCTAAGTCCTCCCTTCTTTTTGGTCACAAAAATACATAATTCAAAGACAAAACATTTTTTCAGCACCATAAAAAGTTCACAAGTTAGGAGGTAATTGCATTAGCACGCTGAGAAAAGAGAAGAGAATGCAAGAAATCCTGATTGGCGTTCGTCTGTTTAAAAGGAATTATTTTCCAATACCTGAGCATGCCCAGAGGAGCTAGTCTCTGAGCAGCTGTGAAACAGAACCTTTTTACTTCAGGGTTAGTGCAGGGAGCTCATTAGCACAGCCTCAACCCTCAGCTAAACAGCCTTGTTTGCATATTGAAGCAATAGAATGCGAAGGTGTTAAAAAGGAAGAATTGCAGCCGCTACTCCTGACTGACATGTCTATCTGGGCTCTTGTGTTTACAAGAGAATAACGAAGCTGCCCCAAAGCCCCTACTGGGCCTGATTATTATGCAGAGGCTTCTTAGATTATGTATAATTGATATCCATTTTCCCTCCAGCTAACCAATGGCAGCTCTCAGGAGTAATGCTCACTCTCCTGCATCTTAGCAAGCAAGCAAACACTGGAAATTGCTATCTTTTGCTAGGCTTAATAATTTTTAAAGACCAAAAATTGACATTTACATTTTTCAGAAGCACAGATTATTGCACTGTTGGTGGGGTTTTCCTGCTAATAGCAATCAAACAGTGGAGAAACTGTATTTAAGGGTGAGAATAATCTGGGGCTATGTTTGTGTACCATTTCTATATATTTTTGTAACATAAGTTTAATGGACTGTGTATATAACGTGTGTGAATGCCCCAGTTTTTCCATACGATAACAATATGGTAACAAAAAGCAAGGGCAAGTTCTGAAAGCTTACTTTCTGCTGTTTTTTGTGAAAGATTTGCAAGGGGAGTTATGCAGGCAAGGACATTCCTTCAATTACATTTACCGGTCCCCTTTCTTTACTTACAATAGTTATCTTCATCCTTACAATTTAGGCCAAATGTTCAATTCCTAAAATTGACACAGGCATGAAATTAAATAGTGCAGTGCTCATTTTTTATTGCTCAGATATTTCTCTCCTCTTCTAAGAGAAAATCCCATTGAAGTTCTTCCTCAAAAATGAAATATTACATTCAGGCTTTCAATTACAAAGAAGTTAGGAGATATGAGAAAAGGGAGGTTTTTATTTCATTGACCAATTTTTTGGGTTTGGGTTTGTTTTGTTTTTTTTCCTGCTTCAGAGCTTTTGAAAATATGTTTGTGCAGGAGGATTGGGCACAATAATTTTTAAAAAGTTTTTCCAGTAAAGAGTTGATCTTGAAAATGAAATGCTAATAGCTTGAGATAAACACGCAAAGTCTGTATAACCCTCTCAATGTGCTGCACTTCAATCCTGACCTTCAGCCTTTTTGCTGTTTTGGTCCTGGATATCTCTTCAGCACAAGCTGTCAGTTGCATGGAGAATTTTTCATCCATACAAATAGTTTCCAGAATAAGGATGTGTCCAGTCCAATCATTTTCATGTCACCTTTCTCTCTAGAGGTGAAGACCTAGCTCACTAATCCTTTCTGCTACCTAACCTTGGCAGAATTTTAATTTTAATCTGCTCTCTGAGGAGATGCACAAGAAAATGCAAGGAATATTAATACATGGACTGAACTAGGCTGAATGCGCAAAGGTGAAGTTTCTTTCAGCCACTTGCATATATACCTATTTAAAAGCATAACCATTATGAGTGCACTAAACCTCCTCTCTGCACAGAGCAAGAAAAAACAGCAGAAAGGAATATTGTGAATTAATTTAACCACTTATACCTTGAGATTTCCTACAAAAACCTAAATACTTCTTCCATGCACTGAATAACTGGGCAAAACTAGAGAATAATAAGCAAGGAGCGTACAACCTTTACATAGCTGATTTTTTTGTTCCAGTAACTTTTCAGAAACCAGAGAGCAGTCAAAAAAACTGAACAGCTTGCAGCTGCCCTTACCTTAGCACACCTGCCTTTATGTTACAGAAACATAAATAGACAGAAACCAACTGTAGCAAAAAAAATTCTGCCAAAAGAAAAGGCAGGAACAGTCCCAACAGGCAATCATTCATATAGTGATCTCCTGACCTGTATTTAACAAAAACTGCACACTAGTTCTAAGAAAGAGTGAAGTCAAATAGTCATTTCAGAGTTGCACCTTTGGCCAGTGGACCACGGGACTGCAGTCTGCCCTGTCACACAAGGATTCCAGGCCACATAATTACATTCCAAGCAGTGTTAGTCCTGCATTGACCAGGTATATCTGGTAAGAGATAGATTAGCTCTTTTTTATAATGCAAGCTTCTGCTTTTTACATAAGCCTCTGCAAAGTGGTTGCTGCAGTTCTACAAAGAGCTTCCTGGTCACATACATCCGTCTCTCCACCTCCTTTCAGGTGCTAACTTTCATTAAAAGAAGCTTCAATTAAATATTAATTTATTACTTATTTATTACATAGTGCTTTTCCATGCCATGAACTGCTGAGCTTGCCATACAGATCCTATTTGATCTCTGGGAGGAAAGGAAGAAAGCTGTGTGTCCATGGATGGGAGGGGGCATGATCTGTATTGAGATGCAGCCCACATTATGAAAGACTTAGGTCATATCCAGCACCTATAAATCTCAGGAGTGGCTCTATTATAAGGCATGTTTGTATTGTTCACACTCTTAGTAAGACTTTGAGATGCTCCTCAAAAGTATTAGTAGTATTCTGCCATCCCCTCTCCTTGGTAAATATGTTAGCAGAAAGACATTCTGACCTTTTCTTTTGCTTTTTCTTTAAAACGCCAAAGCAGAAGCCTCCTTGGACCTCCATGAGTGTCCAAAAGAAGACACAATTTATGTTTTTCTCTTCTTCAGAAGTATGGAGCCACCTCACTGCTCTCAGTTTGGGGTCCTTCTGCAGGACTCTCTCATGAGGAGTGAGCACGTTGGGCCTGATTTGCTCTGCACTTGTAGGAGCTATCAGTAGAGATAGGGGCTGGCTTTAATAACACAAAATTTGAACTGTTACAGTGATGTAACTCTTTTCCTTCTGTCTTTGGCTCTGTAAGTCTAAAATAAGGGCTCAAAGCCGCCCTTCTAAAGAGTAGACTCTGTTTCTTTCCCTGAGAAGAGATATAACAAAAAAGAATCTTTTTTTTATAATTGAGAATACTTAACAAAAATCCATTTACCATCAGCGCAGGCAGAATATTTGTGGTGACTCTCTGAAAGAGATCATAATCAGTAAATATGCCAGGTGATGTACACACTAGAGGTTTGGTTCAATTCTCTGTATGACCAATCAACATCAATTAAGAAATATTCAATGTTTGGTCCAGGAAAGCATTTAAGTATTAACTTTTGTATTAAGATTTAAGTTTAAAAGGTTGACTGAAAACCTCATAAGAAGTTTTTCTCTTTCTTTAAATTTGATTTTAGATCACACCAGATTTTTCTCATCCCAGGTTTGTAATTTCCCGGGTCCAAGGCACACAACCATCCATGAAAATCTACATTTTAAATCAGGCAGCAGATTTTTTTTATTTATTCTTTGCTTATAATTTTGTTTGGTAGTAACAGGGGGCTTTTGAGTCACAACTTCTGGGTCACCGTGGTGGCACATGGCCCACAGATGAAGCCATAGCATAAAAACAACTGCAGGACATGGTTATAGTAAAGAATAATTGAAGGCCAAAGGAACCCCTAATCCAGAATAAATTTTAGCTTGCCATTCAGTGTACTCTTCACTCATTACTATTCAGTGGAAGTTCCATACACACAAACAATAAAAAAGTTTAGTCTTGATACTAGATTTGTCACCTGCAAGAAGGCAGAACAATCTAAAGTGGAGAAAAATAACTGCTGGAATGAATATTTAATGACTTTTTCAAGAAGTTAGCACGGGAAGGGAGAAGAAAAAATTTGCCCTTCAGAGAATGCTCTTGTTTAAGGTCAGTGAAATTTGTTTTACAACTCTTCTGAAATAAAACATAAATTCCCTCTTAATTAAATTGGTCCTTTATTTGTTTCTATTCTCAGACACACTGTGAAACACCTGAAACTTTGCATATCCTAAAGAAACTGTCTGTATTTTTATGCAAATACGGAAATTATTATAATATCTTTTGTAGTCAAAACTCTTATTGTTCCATATTGTTTCCTACTTCAACAAAGGAATTTAACACAATCCATTTGCACAAGCCAGTGTCCAGGAGATACCTCGACTCTTCATTTCCTCTATACCTTGCTGGGCTATAGCTATTGAACATTATCTGAATCTTACTGACTTTAGTGCCTTACAAAAGGTTTTTGCCTCAGAATTTACATAATTTTGTGTACAGGAATCACAAAGAAAATATGACAAAGTAAAGCAGTGTTCTTTGAAGAGACATTTAAAGTTTCACTGTGCAAGACAATCACCTTCCCCAACTCAATGAGCTAAAATTTCAAGTTGTAAGGATCTGTTTGTATCCAGAAAAACATAGGTCCTAAAGTTTTCAAGACAGTATAAAGAACAGTCTCTTATTTATTTTCAAGACTGCTAGTCTTTCTATCTTTCATATTTATCACTGCATGTCTTTTAATTTCCTGCCAGACCAGCTATATGGATAGAATACCACAGAGACAAAAGAAAACTTCCACAGTGAAGTGCTGCTTGCTTGGGCTGCTTTGTTCCTCAGAAGTCCTTTTTCAGGCAGCACCTCATTGCTGCAACAAATTAATCACCAAAACCCAGGTCTGGTAATGAAGTGCTATGGATTTGCAAGAGTTTGAAAGGCATTACATCTATTACCTGAAAGAAAAATGAGGTGAGTGCTCAGCCTGGGAAAATTAGCACAGCAGCTCTGTCAGAGGCCAGTCATCCTCTGGAGCAGTTTTTAGTGAAGTTAGCAAAGTCTCAAAACCCTGTGGTTCTTTTCTGGCCTGTGCCAAAGAGTCATGTCTAAAGTTACACTTGAAATCTAGAACTGCATGGATCTTGGATTGCCATTTACCACAGGTTTGGTGAAACTGTTCTCAAATACTGGCATCAGCCTGATCTTTGTTAGTACTCACAGAGGCTGAGATTCAAATAAGGCTACTCATTAGTCTATTTTCATCCTTTCCCTTTCTAAGCTTGTCATAACTTTTATCATGCTCCGAAGAATAATTGTGATGTTTATCCCATTGTTCAAGGGGCTAAATTAATTATGTTCTATCTCCAAAAGTTTTTGCATTTTGCCACTGTAAAATAAGACAACACTTTTGGGAGATAGGATGGACAGATGTCTTTGGCTTTAAGCTAAAACAAGAGGATGGGGAAAGCACATAAATGCATAACTATGGCATTTCCTGAGTCCCTGAAACACCCCGCAGAAACATTCAGCATATGTCTCCTGTGACACTTGAGACTCAATCCAAGACTGCTATAGCAATCAGTCTCTTTATGTTCCACTGAGACACTTGTTCTGCTCAAGCTCCACGTCTCTCTGGAGAGGAAGAGTCAGCAACTCCTCTTCCAAGTGCTGTTGGTCCAAACTCCTCCTCGTGAAGATGGATCAAGTGCAAGAAATCATCCACCATCAAATAGACCCGCTCATTTCTGGCAGAATGGATACCTTGAGACTGAGATGGAGCTTGGCCTGCCACAGGAGCTCAGTCATGACAATTTTGCTCTGAATCCCTGAAGTTACTCTATTTTTCTTTCAATTAAAATTACTGCAGCTGAAAGCAGAATCAATGCCAAGTAGATTGTATTGCTGACACAGCAATTGGGAGCTCAATAGCAAAAATACATCCCCTGCCCTTTTATTGGAAATTTATCAATTTATCACCCAGCAATAAAGAGAGAAATGCAGAGTATATGGTGAGGTTTCCAATTAAAGCATTACCAAGCATGTCAAGTCCTGAACACATAGTGCATAAACACATCAATCTCTGACTCTCAGCTTTTTCTAAATCAAGACATTCTCCTCTCTCTCCAGGCATTACATTTTACTTCATTTCAGGACAGTGGAATTTCCTAGAGTTCGTGGCCTTTTTCAGGTTCATAATATGAGCCATTAAGCAAAACATACCCATTCAAGATTTTGTATTTAAAAATAAATTCTAGCAATATCAGAACCATGTCTCTGCATTATTCCAGGATATTATTTAACAAATTTTTGCAGAGTAAGCAAGGAATGTCCTTCTTTTAGTTTCCCTTACATTTCAGATACCTATAAATATACTTACAAAGAAAGCATGGAATATAAACATTTTTGTAATGAAGCATACTGTGGGAATTCATCTCATCCACTTAAAAACACAGACTCTCAAATTAAGGTAGTTCAAAAAAAAGCACATGTCATCCTATCATAGGTGTCTAAGGCAAGTGTAATGAAGCTGAGCTGGTTCAGACTAGATGTCTAACATTAAGATGCCTGAAATTAGAGAAGATGAAGACCCACTGCTGTATGGCAGACCAAGACAAAGGATTTGGGCCAACATGGGAGGACTGGGACCACCTGTATGAACTAACTTTTGTTAAAACTTCATACAATATATGGTATATCCTGTTATTCTTGGACAATTTGATTCCCTGACCACAGGTAACAAAAGGGATTTGTAAGAGAAGAACACATTGTCATTCACTTAGTGAAGTAATTTATTTGAGAGATCATGTACAACACTCCAGTGTGCAAAATTCCTTCTCCTGTGACAAATAAGCTACCCTATGAAATTTAGAAATTAATATTTATCTACATCTAAAGCACAAGACAATTTTTAGATGTGCAGGGTAGCAGCAAACTTTCAGTAATAGACTGATCCCATACCCCAAGCATGAGAACTTTGCTTAACCAAAATTACTTCTGCATATCACACCTTTATCCAAGCCTCACCCTACTGACCTTATCAATGTCTCTAATTTAGAATTTATTCTTGTGTGTTACATAAGAAATCTATAGATTTTTGATAATAAGAAGGTTGAGGGTGAGTTTTCCCAAGACTTTTAGATGCTGATATTGAGAGAAATAGCCATAATGACTAAACAAGTAAGAGAGCCACTTAAAAGAAAAAAAAAAAAAAAACATAGCTGTCCATTTTTTACATTGATTCTCAGAAAATTTTACATATTTTCAAAACACAAGTTTCAGCAGAAGAGGGTATGTGGGGACATGAAGAGGTCAGACTCTCTTCTAGGAAGGAAGAATCTGGGCATGGCCAACAATCTGTTAGTTGTGGAAAACCCTACACCATGAGAGCTAATAAGCAGTCTAAATAAAGAAATTAGTATAGATAGTAAGGTCTCCCCTGAATTCAAGGTAACAAAACACCTTTATGTAGGCAAAAATACTTTTAACCATCAGTCCTCAGTTAATTCATAGTTGCCATAGCAGAAAGCAACTGAAGTATTTCAAAGAGTGTCATTTCAGAATTGCTGCCAGAAATTGGAGATGAAGGCTTATCAGCATGGAAAACACAAATCTGGCACAGACCTCATGTAAACTAACAGTAGCAAGTGAGAGGCTGAAGTTCAAATGCTCTTTTTTGTTCCATTCCACCCTGCTTTGATATTGTAATTTCTAAGTTTGAATCAATGGAACACAGTAGCTGGTCCCTTGCCTTAGTCAGTGTTTGTCTGGCATCTTCCAAAATGCAGCCTGACCTATGGTTCCACTTTCCAGGCATTAGAGAATAAATGTATAATCACTAAACATAATCATTCATTGAGTTGATATTCTTCCTATTTAATCTCTCTTACTAAAAAATTTTCTATATCTGTTAGCTAGGAACTTCATTAGAAATACAAAATCTATGAGGAAGACTAAATAGTAACATGAATAAACAAATACTTCCATCAATATCTTACTTAATAAAAAGAATATTCAACAACCAGCTCCAACAGGAAGCTTCAGTCACTTGCAACACAAAAAATCAGGAACCTCTTCTTCGTGTTAAAATTCAGTTAGAGAAGTTGTGATAATGAAATTAGGATGGTCTGCAGATAAAAGCATGGCAAATTGTGTAGGGGAAGATGATGTTCTGCCATGGTATTGATTTTTTTAATTAGAAAAACACAGATGAGTTTGCCTGTACACAAACTTCAGAATGCAGTGTTATTCTTTGTAGTTACATATCATATTGTATTATCACCTTTTGTTCTTCTTAATTACTTCCACAGGCCAAAATATTTATTCCATTGACCATTCCAACTCCCTAGAATGAATGCCATCTACCATATTAAAAAAATTTTGTTTATAGACTAGGCTTTGCTTCTACCAGCACAAAGTCTTTTTCTATCTCTACTACTGTAGATATATTATGTCTTTTTTCTGTACTGCTGTTGTCTAATGAAACCCTTCCCAAAATTGTGCCATGCACTCTAAAGCCACAGTGGGAAGCGTTCTTACATTAAAAGCTTTGTTACCTAAATAAAGAAAACAAGGGAAGAATGAAAAAGAGAGCATGTTACAGCTGGGGAACTGAGACACAGACTGATTTGCTCAAAAGTATTTTCCAAAGACATACAATAAATCAGTGGCAAAAGGTCTGATTTCTTATTCCCTATTCAGTCTCAAACTTTCTTTTATTATTTCCTCTTCTACATGATATTACTTACCCATACACATAAGCAAGATAACTATCACAACTATTATGCTGTGCTATTCTATAGCACTAAGGATGAATAAAAATGCAGGCTATGGAGTGCATCAGTTTTATACTGTGCTTTTGAGTGTCACAGATCTCCACCCATAACTGCTCTGCATCACTGTTTCCATAGTAACAAGATAGCATGAGAGGCTTTGGTGTCTCTGAAAGAGTCCAAACTCAAGATGAGAATATCGTATTGGACTTTGTAAATGAATTCTGATTTGTGCCTTTCATGCAAAATATATCTCTGAATGATGCACCCACTTTAATAGTGAAGTTATTCAATTTGATGATAGTAAAATTATAGGTTGAAGAGAAAACAGGTTTTAATGTGTAACAAGGAGCTGAAAATGCTTTTCTTTTTAGATAACAGGAGCTATAAGGCAACAGATTCCCATGCCAAATTAAAAATGTTTATAGTAAATTGACAGGAAGGAATTATGTGGTGATGATACTGGCATATAAGGACCAAAAAAAGACTGTAGAGAATTTTTAATACAGACTAGTCCCTAAAATATAACTGATGGCTGAGTAAAAAGTGTGATGTGAGATCACTCCATAGTACAGATATAATGGTAGCAACCCAGGTGTCTGCACATCCCAGCCGTTGAGATCTGGGAGGTGACAGACAAGAGAAGTAAAACAGCCCAACGACAGGACAGCAAGCTACAGTGGAGCTGAGAAAAAGCTGCAGGTACAATGGAAAAGGATCTGATTTGTGTAATATTGTCCAAAAATGGCTGGGAATATGTACATGGAGGCTGTAAGACAGAAGAGAGGCAATGGTACTGCAAAGATAAGTATGAGAAAAATCAAGTACAAGTTGTAGACAAATAATACACATTGAGTTCCAGGAACCATTTTTACCACTCCTAAAAATTTGACCTGAGTTGTTACAGCAATACCAAGAAACCTCTTCCCACTGCTGAACTCCAAAACCCACTACATAACCTCACTTCCTGATCTTATTTTTGGAACATTTTTCAGGATATTTTCAGTTGCTTCATGGAATAGTTTGAAGTGCAAAGTACATGTAATAGGTTGTAAAACATAGGAAATTTTCTGACTGGCTCCCTGTGTGGCAGGAATGTAATTGAAATACTGTAATACGATATGTTCTTGTAATTCAATTACTTTTTTCATATATTCTGGCTGTTTGTATTTTTTGTCTACTTTTGATGTCTAAAAGTTAAATGGATTCAAAAAGTCTACAGAGTTGGAAGAACTTCCCTCTGACTTGCAGAGATGTGCATGGCTGGACTTGCATTCTGCCACATGTATCTCTTTTAATGGTTGCAACTTCAAGGGGCTGACAGCATTTCTTCATTTGATCAATAGCCTGAGCAGTTGCTACGTGCTCTGGTGTGTACAATGGAAGGGGCCTGGCAGTGCTACCTCTCTCAAAAAAAGCAATAAGAAAAAGTCACTTCTCTCCCCAGCATTCCTGCATGGCAGCTCTTCATTCTGCTGAATGTCACTAAATGCCACGCTGGAGCCACAGCAGCGCCGTGCTGCTGAGGTCAGCAGCCATGGGAGAGCACCAGGGGAGGGCTTGCATCAGTCAGGACACAGCCAGTCCAAAAGAAATTAAATTACCTCCACTAAAACACTGGCCAACCCTCACCACAAGGACAGTCTTCAGGTAAATGCTCTTTTCTTCTCTCAAAACTTTTCTTCACATCATTTGTGAGAGGAACATAGGGGAACCTTTGTAAAATCATGAGAGCTGGGGATAGACTTGTGTGAAAGCATAGCTGTATAGTCTACTGTGCAATAGTTTTCCACATAAAATAAGCCATTCTCCTATTCCTGTTCCATTCAGGCTGGTGGGGACTCAGGTGGCTCTAATGAGACAAGAATGAGCAAAAGGCAGACACACAGACTGTGAACTGAGTTTCAGCAATAATGTTTCTCAGGGGCTGGTTATGCTCCTGAGTTTTAAACACCACTCACTTATTGAAGGATGATAACTGAAGGGAAGGTGAGTTTAAACATGTATTTGTATGTGAAAAAAAGTGATTTTTACACCAAGGCACACAGTGATCTCACTCCTCTCCCAGTGAACCAGTCCTCTGACCTGCCCTGTCAAGGCTTTTCTTTTTCCTCCCTCCCCGACAGCTCTGAGCATCCTTTTCATCCAGAGGTCTCTGCCATTTCAGATCAGCTGCTCTACAGCTGACTTTTGCTCCAGCCCTGCTCAGGTTTCTAGGGAGTTCAGAAATGACCTTATGTTTTACAGAATTCATTCCAACTTTCAAACACAGTAAGGAATTTCAGAACCTATTGTATGCTGTGCCTGTCCATAATATGGCACACCACAAAACTTCCTGCCCTACCTGCAGATTATACAGCTGAAATGTATTTAACCTGCAGTACATGCTAGAGCAAGAAACAGTTAGAACTTTGCCTCATAGTAGGGACATAAGAAATATGAAAACCTGGTAAATTATTAAGGAACAAAGCTTTCAGTAGAAAAGCGACATTATAGTAATGCTGATAATTTGACTATCATAGGTGTTAGGATCTGCAATGGAACTCTTCTCCCTTTGCAAGTTCCTTTCAATGGAATTTGCTAGAAGATACAGTCTTAAGCTGTGCCAAGGGAAATATAGGTTGATATAAAGAAAAAGTTTTTTATAGAAAGAGTGATAAAGTACTGGAACTGTCTGCCCAGGGAGGTGGTGGAGTCGCCATCCCTGGATGTGTTTAAAAAAAGATTGGATGTGGTACTTGGTGCCATGGTTTAGTTGAGGTGTTAGGGCTTGCGTTGGACTCAATGATCTCAAAAGTCTCTTTCAACCTTGTCATTCTGTGACACCAATAGGACTCCAGTCTCTAACCCTACGCTTGATTTATTCCCACAACAACAAACTGTAAGGATATTCTTTAAAAGATTACTCAGATTTGCCAGATGAGATAAGTAAAGCAACACCATTGGAAGCTGTTTCACTCCTTCACAGGGAGAGTTTGAAGGGGGTGCCTTTGTAGTGTGTTTTGTTTTATGAGGGCTTTTTTTTTACAGTCTTTATTTGCAAGTCAGCAAGTTTCAGTGACTTCCTGCATTACATTGACCCTACCTCACTTGGTCTCCAAACAATTACTCTTCTGTTCATCACTTCTAAATGCTAGTTTTGAATCTGGTCCTTGTTTCAGAATATACCCTGCACAACTCCCAACTCCCTGCTTCCTTATTACCTGTGTTCATCATTTCTATTAGGGAAGAGTGTAATTTTTATTTTCTTCCCAAATGCTCCAGACGCAGGCAGGATAACAAAAAGTTGCTTTCCTTTTTGCTATTACAGTACACAGAATGTGCAGAAAAAACTGAAATAAACAAATCAAGTGGCTGTATCAGAGTCTTGATATGGAACAAAATAATATATTTCTTTCACCAGGGTTCCCACCTGTGGCCTGACATTGTCTATGAACCCTGGATGCAGTTTGTATTTATAGATGTCTGCAATGCAGTGGTGTGGGATGGATACCAAAAGGTTTTCTTGATAATGAGCTAGAAGAAAACAAGCATTCAAGGGTGAAAATAATTTTAAAATGTTGATATGCTTGGTTTAGGCTGAGACGTACAAAACCTTACTTCTAAGGGTAAAGTCTTTGGGGGCTGTTTAGGAGCACAACTTTAATTTTATTTCTCCAAAGCAATCCAGACATAAGTGGATCAAAAGTGGAAAATATATGGCAGGTATTTACTTCTTGAAGACTTACAAAATTGGGGGGTTAGTTTCTCCTGTTGATTGTGGCAGGATTGTATTAATTGATTAATTGCCCAAGTGGTTTAAGATACAGACCTCTATAAGGAATAACACCATGTGCTGAAAAATAACATCACTAAGTGAAGAATGCACCAGAGAACACATTGAAATAATGGGAGAAATCCTGTTTAACATATTTTAAAGCCAGTTATGGAAAACAAAATACTTATGATCTCTATATGCTTTATAGAGATTTTTTTTTTTTATTCTTCAATAGTATCATGTCCTCTTATAATCATAACAAGCAAAAAACATCCAAGTAAAGACAACTACTAATTTCACCACTAGATCTTTTTCTTTAATCTCCCTGAAACTGCAGGGCATTGTTTTGGACAAGTGAGACCTCCCCATTCACTAAAGGCTCTGTAGCCTTATGGAAGTAGTCCTCTAACAAAGTAAGAATAATTTCTCATTACAATTATGCTAGTCCTCAGGTTACAGAAGAAGCCACAGGCTTATTTCCCTGCAAGTCTACTGGAAGTTAGTACTATTTATCTTAAGAGTGGATTCTTTGAATAAGAAGGAGCAGGGAAACTTTTGTATTGGTTTTCTAGGAAGTTTTGCATGTTATATTTCATAAACCTCTGTAGCTCTCTTGGTAAGGTCTGGGATCTTCCTAACTCATTCTGTACCACACAGAAAGTTGTCATAGGCTTGAAGCTGTTAATATAATATCATATTAAACTGATAATTGAGACATATAAAGATATATAGATACTGATCCTCTATTCCTGGTCTTCTTGTCTAAAAGCATCAACTTCAAAAAGCTTTAATTTCAGAGAAAGTCTCAAGCATGGTTTGCTTTTCTGTGTTGGTTAGGAAATTTAGACTTACACTTCAACCAGGAAAAGTAACATTATGTATCCTCCATGGGTTGTATATTGCCAGTTACCCTGGAGGATTAGGAACCCAGTCTTTTGCCCTATAAAAGCCTCCTATGGTTGTTTTGCTAAAAGAGTTTCTCTTCAGGTATTACAAATTAATTGCTTCAATAGCTCTTCAGCTCAGCCCCAATTCCTGCAGACTCAGTTCTCCCTAATGCCTGCTGCATTCCTGGATTTCCTGTGTCCTTTCTAAAGACAGGTCTGCACAATATTGGTAGGTGCAGTCTGCTGGCTCCTTTTCCTGGTGTCCCATCATGCTGCCCCAGGAACCTGCTGTTATGTGACTCAGTTTTCATCACAGTGTGTAGGGGAGAACAGAGGGTACAGTACCAGACTAAAACTTTGTGATGTACCTGCAGCGTTTTCCAACCAAAGGTTTAGAGAATTCCCCTACTAAAAACTGAATTAGGCCAATTATATCTAGTAGTTACATATATATATATTTCTGTGTCTGTGTGTGTGTGCATGTCCATGTGTGCACACATATATATATGCATAAAAACCTCAAAATCCACTCATATTTGTGGATATAACATAATAACATAACATCTCCATAACACTTTGTGTGGAAAAGTTCCAGGTATTATTTTGCTGGCTTCTTGCTACATGGTAATTTTCAGCTCTTGTACTGCAAAAAAAAATGTAGAAAATTATTCTCCATCCCCTTCTCTGACTGTGCTTTTCTAGCCCTCTCTCATATTCCTACTTTTTTTATTTCAATGTCTCTTATCTGAAATAAAAGGTTTTAATTCATTTATTAAATATTCACATAGAGATCTGTTTCACATTTATTGCCATACTTCTTGCTCTTCTGCCTAAATATTCTTGCTGGTTTATATGTTTTTGTCAGGGGGATATCAAAACTTTTGGCAGTGTATAATAAGTGAGTTCACCCCTGAATTACAAAAAAAAACCCCATATATCTGTGTTCTGATCTTCTGGTCTCTGCCTCCTCCCTGACAGCATGAGATCATTCCAAAACCAGCATGCTGAGGAGGACCTGCTCAGAGCCAGCTGGTAGGAAACACTCAGAGCAAGGACATGCAACCACTAAATCCCATCCTTCTCTGGGATTTCATGAGCTCCAGATCAGGAAAAAAAAAATCTCATGAGGAGCACTCCATGGCATCATATATAAAATACTGTATTGTATCCAGAGCACTCTCTGGATCTGGGAGCACTCTGGTCCAATTTCTCTCTTTCTGCTGTTGATGATTCCAAGCCATCCTTCTCAGCTCCACAGGAGCACCCACAAAGGTGAACCTACAGGTGCATCTCCTCCCAAGTGACACCTGGATGGTGGAGAAAGCATCCAACCCTCCCCAATGGGTCCGGGGGGTATTTTGTAAGCTTTTTGTAAGCTTTAAAGGAAGGGATAGAAAGAGTCTAGAGGAGTAACAGGGCACTCTTCAAAAGGAAGAAACCTGGATTCAAATCCACGGAATTTAGGAATTAAACTGAGGTTTTCTGCATGCTGGTCAAAAGCTCCAACACGTGAGCTGCTATACAAAGGGGAAAGAGTGTTTATACTCTCCAGCTTTGTTAAAAGAGGGGGGTGTCAGAAATTATTATTTACTCCTAAATTCCCAATGTAAAAGCTTCATTTTTGTAAATTTGTATGAATAAACATGGAAAATTGTACACTATGCAGTGAGACTCTTTCAAGAACAGAAAAACAAGACATTCTTTTCTATTTTTCCTAGCATACACAGGCTTCAGAATTCAGTTCTAACCCAGTATAGCAGCAAAAAAGTAGGGAAGTTTTGGCCAACAAGTTGCAGAATCTAGCAACAGGGAAAGACAGGAAATTTTTTGCTTTTCTTTTTCCCTTGCTTTGTTGGAAAATTTTTCCTCTAGATATTGGAAATGAACAGAGCAAAAGGAAAGGTGGGCTTGAATTCAGAAGAACTGAAGCTTTGATCTTAAAAAAGTTAAAAGTCAGAGCACAGAGAGTACACATATCACTAGGTCAGGGGAAGTGATGTCACGCTCATAATGAGCAACAACAATGCTTCTGAAAAAAACAACTTCAAAAAATGCCCCCAGATATTACATCAAGGGGTATGTTTGCATGTTAACTGCCTCCAAGCAATCTTTTATATTAAACTACTTTATGTGCAAGACTTCCAGATCGTTTACAGGACAAGTGCTTAGGAAAGTAGGGGCTTTCCAAGCGCCTGAAAAGATTGTCTGACTGATTGTCTGTCTACAGGTTTTCTTTTAAAGCTATTTTAAGTGTATGATCCCATCCCAGCTATTTAACTCAGGAACCTGCCAATCACACACTGCCTAATTGAACTCTCGGATATTGTATGATTGCAAGCCACAAAGCATATGAACAAAAATGTGAAGAAAGGGTTTTCTGCTGTTATTTCATTCTTCAAACCCAATTTGAAAAGGTCAAACTTCAGATTGCACAGGCCCATTGAGACTCAGGGACTAAACTGGGACAATCAAAAAAAGAAAATAAAAAGCTAATTTTTTTCTTCCATTTTTGAAAAGCAAGAGGAGGTCTTTAATACTAGTTACTTGCTGGGGCTGATAGCAAGGTCTTAGGGTGGGGAAAGGACAATGAAAACTGAAAAAGGGAGACATGATTCAGTTTTTCTACTGCTGAGCTGCTAAATGATGACTGACTGACTGTATGACATCCCTTTCAGAGACACTTGTAATCTTGCTTTGTCTTGTTTGATTTTTTTTCTTCAAAGAGAAAATATGGGAAAACAAACATAATTAGGGTCTAAATAAGGGAAAATATTTCTGGAATACATTCTACAAAAGGCTAGAAATAAATGGTATTTCACAACGGTTGGACTGTGGTTCTGAGCCAAAGCCCCCTGAGGTTAAGTGAAAACCTCCTTGATTTCAACATGTCAGAACCTAAACCTCAGTGTTTTATGGAAATGAGAGTGGCAGTATTTATCTTGGCATGTATTAAACAAATTTAACCTACTTATTTAACCAGCATACAAATGTGCTATCGTTGTTTCCATGTTTATTGATTGACTGCATAAATGTGTGACCTCAACTGGCATAAAACCTTAGGACTCCACCAGCTGCAGTGGAGCAGTGAGAGCTAATGTCAGCAGAGAGATCTGAACCATAAAGAAGATGGGACTTTACACAGTCATGGCCATCCATGTTCTTAAATGAAATATGACGCAGTGAGCTCATAATATTGGCTGAAGGGGAGTTACTCTAAGGAAGGAAAAGCATCTGACCACATTTGCTCATGCAGCAGGTGGTTTGCAATTGTGATCACCCCCTAATGGTGTCAGCAGTATGTCTTTGATATTTAAGGGGTGAGTCTTAATTCTATTGACCTTGTTTGCAGAATTTATTCCATCCTGTGAGAAATTACTGACTGTCACACTTTACATAGCTGTCTACTGGATGTTTTACTACTAGTGATTTTTTTTTCACCTGAGGCACTTCAGTCATGTAACTTCAGCAATCAATTTTGGCCCAAAGCAGCACAGGCCTCAGTCACAGAAAAGCAAGTATTTGCATGCAAACTTGCTATTAAAGCACCAGGGAGAAGAGTGAGTACACAAAAGCTTAAGAAGTTGGAATCTGAGTTGAATCATCACACAGTCAGCTAAATTATTAGCCCTGCAATTAGCCTTTTTGGAGGTCTCTTAATTGTTAATCCCTTTGCTGGTTATAATTGCTTTATTGAATCTAAATTAATCCAATTTTTTAAGAAATAATCATGCAATTCTAATAGCTACATAAAATTCAAAATATGGAAACTACTTTGAGAACTAATTTAGATGAGGCTCTATTGAAAAAATTAGTCTTGGCAATGATATTTTTTGCAGGTTTTTTTTACTGGAACATTGAGTTGCAAGGATGAGAGGGGTTAATATTTCATTTACACAGTGTATGCAAAGCAGTTGTATTTAAAAATTCACGAGATTGGGAGTATCCACTGCATATGGAGAGTGAGTCCGTGCCAAATCAGAACTGGATCCATGCCAAGGAAAGAGAGCCAGGGGTTAGACATCTGTAAAGTGTTGGATGGGATGAAGACAAAGGTAAAACACTTTGGTTCATTACACATCTAGGCTATTTCCTAGCCACTCATGTAAATCAAATTTTCCAGACCAAAACCACCCTATCTAAAGATGGACATTTGCATACTTTTCAGTACACTGAAATTTTATTTGGTCCCATAAGGACTGATTTAACCTGAACATATACCACTGGTATATGTTAATATAATATAATACCCAAGGTCTTATCTGACCCAGTCTGGGATAGAGAAAAAAAATATATCTTCCAGGTGTCTGGGACTTCCAACACTACCAGGAATTACCTCATTATCCCACAGCACTATTCTTTATCCCTCATCAGATAAAGAGTATGGGGGGAAGGACATGGAAACTTGAGAAGAACAGATAAAAGGAAACTAGGGAGAAGAAAAACATGTTGAGTCTTAATTGAGCTTGGAGAGGAAGCAGGAGGAGAAAAATATAGTTGGCTGGTTTATGGTTTTTTCTCTTTAGTGATCCATGTTTGCAGTAGATTGAAATCTTGTTCCTAATATATATTTTATTCCTTGTTTATCAAGTGTGAAGTCAAGGATGAACAAGTTTAAGTTATGGGCAAATTATGACTCTTCTTTAGAGCCAATGTCATGAGGAATTATATTGTAAATCCCAGTGAGCATGTTAATATTTTCCAAGCAGTTACACATCGTTCTACCCTGAGCCTCAGCTCAAGGAATACATTGGTTTAGTGTGTTACAATAAATATTTAAATGTATTAAACTTTATATAAACCTTAATATGCATAACGTGGAATCTTGATGCCCAGTGTCTCACCAAGAAATCATCACTGACTGGGCACAAGAAAAGACACTGAGGCTAAATTTGGAAAGAGAAAGGGGAAAGGAAGAGCAGAGCCAGATACACAAACCAATGGAAATAAAATCTTCTTTCTCTTTCTCCATTCACATATTGAAATAGGGAAAGATGCCAGGTTTGGATAGGTAGCAGGAGTGAACCACTACAACAAACAGAGATCACTGGTAACATGCCTCCAAGATTTCATAAATGATCATAACTGTTGAACCAGACTTTGCACTTTGATTCCTGTTTGTGGACTATTTCACTGGCTTTAAGAGAATTTCTATGGATTCTACGTTTACATGCACATTCAAAATTCCATATTAATATGTACAGATATGTATCATCTTTTATAAAAGCTACACTGTGGAGAGTTGAGGCTCTAACATGCTCCTGCAGTATGTGTATGTAGAATACCATCACAATTAGCCCTGATAAAAATGAAATGAGGGTTTGAAACTTAGTATATTGTATATACTTAGTTTCAATATACTTAAGTGCCCAGTTTGCCCTTTGAAAGCAAGCATGTAATAAAATGTTATTTTTAAAATACAGCTCTCTATGTCTTACACACAGTGAAAAACAGCCATTTCAGCAACAAAGCTTGACAGCTGCTCAGAAGAATTCAGTGTCTCTACACGCTGTTCTCTTCACTTGGTTATGATGCCATCAGTAACTCTGCTTATGGAACTTTTAACTAAAGATATTTTAACATGTGCACAGAGGAGGATTTTACAACACACAGCTATCAACTTAATTTTAAAATGTAATCCTTTAAAGGATAAGAGATCTTAACTTAAAATCTTATCCTTTAAAGGATAAGAGAGCTTAACTTCAATTACCAGAAAAATATCAGAACAAATAATGAAAAGGTCCATTTGTAAGAATTTGAATATAAACAGGATACAAAGGACAAATGAATTTCTAATAAATATATCATGTAAGAGCAAATTTATTTCCCTCTCCAGTAGATAACAAGCTTTTTGGACAGAAGAGTCAAAACACTGTTATGAATCTGGATTTTGGCTTTTGACATCTCACAGGACATTTGTATAGACAAGCAGATTTGAGATAGGTAGTTATTTGGGAAATCCCATTCACAGAATTGGTTACCAATAGTTATTAGTGATTCATTTTTAAATGAGCAAGATGCATCAGGTCAGGTTCTGCAAGAATATGCATGACATGTTTATTATTGAACTGGTAGATGATTAAGATGCTTTTTGCATTTGAAAATTACACTAAGCTAAAAACACTTCAAACCCATCAGAGTGTAGAATGTACATTTTAAATTATCTTGGTTCACAGCAGAAATCTGAATGCAGCTAAGCAATTAAGTGAATTCACATGCACCTATACAAGTAAAATTACATGCACAAATATAAAAAGGAGAATGACTAACCAAACTCAGTGCAGAAAATAATCTGGCAATTAGAATGGATCACAAAGAAGCAATACAATTGTACAATTGCCTAAGAAGCAATCATGCTGTGTTAGACAAAAGTAGTACATTTCATGTGAAACAGACAAAATATTCCTTCCTTTCTACTCAGAGCTGGTAATTCTTTACCTGGATCCCTGTGACCACTGCAGGTTATCACATGTCAATACAATACATGAACCAGCTGGAGAAAGTCCCAGAACCTGAAATAAGAATTAATTTAAAAGAACTTTCTAGCATAAGACTTTGCAAGAAAGAACTGAGCTTGCAAGGCTTAATCCAGGAGGGGGAAGACTAAGAGGAGGTTTGATAGCAGTTCTCAAATTTTCAGAAAGACCTTTTGTGAAAGCAGGCAATGAATTGTTTTGGATACTCTCTGAAAAACAGGAAAGATTTCAATAAGGGAGAATTAGGTTAGAGGTGAGAGAAGTAATACAATGTGAAAGGCCAACTAAGCAATGAGTAATAGACCTACAGAGCTTTTTCCTGATTGCTAGAAATTTTAAGGAGGAGCAAACCAAGCAACAGTGAGGACTGGTTTTCTGTATCATTTCTCTTCTGGAGCACACTTTTGACTTAGTTAATCTCATAAATAATGCATAAAAAGTATTATTATCAAACAGTATGCAACTTTCTACCCTTGCTCTATTGTATAGACTGTGGTGCTAAACATACATCTCTATTAAGAGCATTACAATGTAAGCTGAATATGAAAAATGAAAGTAAAATGAATGTCTTAAACAAGGAATCAAAATCTCTTTAACTAGGCAGCATGCTAATGACTGCAGCAGATGAATTGAAACTGGAGATATACAGGTTTCTCACTGATTTTTCACAGTAGATCACTGCTTTCCATCCAAATATTTAATTGATCCAAAAAGATTAAAGTTTATTTATTAATTACACCCACAAAATTGAATGCCTTTGTGAGTAGCCCATATTGCATTGACTTCTAAGGTTACTGCATGCACAACAGTTGTCTATTTCTTCATGTTAAAAGGTAAATAAAATAAAATCACTTTCTCTATCCTGTAGTCCATTATTTCAGAAGTATCAATTCTTATCACTTTCTTTCCCATTCTGAACTTTTCAGGAGGTCATTAGTTATGTAACACTGTGGATGATATTTACATCATACAAGCATGATTACCAACTCACCTAAAGGTTTGATAAATGCATCAGTACACCATACAGAGGCAAATTCTTTAAGCAGTCTGGATGACATTCCTCTACATTTCTCAGACAGATGAAATTATGAAAATTACACCTTGGGCCATTTAGAGGGAAGGTGGTCCCCATCCTGTCTGACATAACTGCATTCACATATTCTCTACTTTGTTGTAGCCTCAAAGCCTTTGTCCCTTCTTACCTTAATATTTCTGAGAGAAATAACATATGAATGTTTAATTAAGCCTGCGATATGTTCCATTTCCAGCTCTTTATAGTGCTTTAATAGCACACTGTTAAACAAACTTCTCCATCTGTGTGGAAAAATACCACTGAAGCCAAGAGAAATTCTGCACCCAAAGCTGGAGAGGACCAAGTGCAAGAATGGTGAGAAGGCAGTGTGCTGAGCTTACCTTCACTACATCTGAAAGTTCTTCCCTTTATAAAACACATTTCCTAGTCTTAAAAAATAACAGGGAATGGCAACGAGCGGCTGCTGCTAAAAGCAGCAAATGTCCCTGTTGCCGTGCACTCAAAAAACTGACAAGTCTTTGGCACAACTTTACTCAAAATGGTAAATATATATTAGAAAAAGTGTTCACAAGCTCACACTTGCCAGTACGGATCCTTGTACTTAGAACAAATCTATGTATGCACATATTTTCTAATAAAAGTGAGCTACTAGGAACTCCTCATAAAATATAGCCCTATAAAAAAAGATTATTTCAGAAAGTTTATTTACTTCATCAGTAGGATTTCTCAAAAATTGTTGTCATCAAAAATAGTATTTGAAAGAGGTTTTAAAGTTCTTTTTAAAAACAAATACACGTACTTTCTGACAGGAATAAGAAAGCTTATGGTGAGGTATACAAAACCACAACCCACTGCTGTTCTGATCATTATTCCCAGTTCCCAATTCTTGGACTACATGCCAAAGCAGCTAAGAAGACAAAGTCCAGGAATAATTGTGTTGGAGCTTTAGAGCTGCCTCTGGATCTGTCACATTGTTGGACTGTCTCTTGGTTGCTCATCTTCCTCATCCTCCAGAAGGCCATTTCCTTTCCTTTTGACATTTTTCCCCATAGTTTGTCTGGTTTTTTATCTGCTCATGAGCAACATTCCACTCAAACCCTTTATACATCCTGCCATACACAAGATGTGTTTAGAGGACCTTCAGGCTGTGAGTGCAGGTTTTGTCAGGTGGGCAGATGGATTTAGGAAGCACATACCCACTAACATGGGAAATGCATACCTGGAGCCTTCCTGCTGAAACACAGCCTGCACACAGTCTGAAGCCTTCACAAATAACATACCACACCCCCTTAGTCAAGTACCTGTTTCCTATGACAATGTTGGGTTCATTTCCTGACTAGATCCTGCTTCAATATGGAAAATGCAGACTTGGCCCCATATTTCATGTGTCCTGTTCAAGTCAGGAAAGTTTAGTGTCCTGTCTGAAAGCAGCTTAAGGACGGAGTTGGATTTGATCTGAAAAACTCCTGATGAGAAGTTTTTGATCAGAAAACTCCTGAGACCATCCAGAATACCCTGTGTGCCTGCACACTAAAAGTGTTTGAGTCATTGCCAGCATTTTATAGCTGTACCTCCCACAAGTATGCACAGAGAAAATCCTGGGGCACAGATTCTGTGGTGTGCAATAAGTCATCCATCATTCCTTCTCCCATTTTTTCCACACTGTGTAGATGTTATGAGCCTGCCATGCAACCCTACATAAGACACAGGGTCTCAGAAATGGCTGGGAAGGACAGGAAGAAACCAGAATCACAGCCAGGTGCAGGCCCCACGGTGTCAGCCCTCCCCACAGTTTCCCAAGTGCTGACATTGTCTGAACTTGCAAATAGAGGCTGTGCCTGTGCTTGGAGTAAGGATAAGAGAGCACAGCCATGCTCATTAGCACAAGGGCCCCTTGTTAGGCAAACTGTGGAGATGCCACCACTCTACCAAGGGTCTGCAAGCCTGAAGGTGGGTACAGCCCTGTGTGCAAGTCCCTGAACAGCAGCAAAGCAGCAAAGCCGCCCTTGCTCCTGCAGGGCACACCTGAGACACAGCCAGGGGTGCACCCTCCCCTCACAGGGGACTCTCAGTGCCCCTCTGAGGCTGCTGCAAGGTGTGGGAGGGTGGGCAACCAGGACACTTTGTCTCAATGACACATTCAACAGAGCCACAAGGCACAGGGCCTTGAGGTCCAGCTATCACACTGACTATCTCAATCACCTTGTTTGGAAACCACAGTTACAACATCCTGCACAAATAAGGGCTTGTCAGGAAAAATGAGATCCTTGAGGGCCAAGCTGCAGTCAGTGCTTGCATGATATGCTGCAAGCAAGTTACTGGGCATCCTCCTCCTCCTCCTGTTGTCCCTGCATAGTGCCCTGTCAAACCAGTCATTGCTGCCCACTGGGGAACAGGTACCGTGTGCCACAAGGGAGAAAGAAATCTGGATAATCAGGGCACAGGAAGGAGAGGGTCTAACCTGTCATCCTACCTTCTTGGCCTTGGTTCTGATCCATAGAACACAATGTGATGTGATTGGTGACCCATGGAGATAAGGAATGAGCCTGCATTCTCCTTTATTTGGACACTGGACACATATCCAGCAGATCAAAGGGAAGGTATGAGATCCTTACCAAGCTCCATCCAAGCAGCTCCACACCATCCATTGCCAGCTTGCAGCACAGGCCTCCTCCCATGACAAGACACATTTATACCATAAGTTCCTTACGGCCCAGTTTTCACATTTAGAACAAGCCTGTGTTTTTTAGGAATAACAGATAATGCTATGTATGCATTGATAGATTGAGAAATAGTAACAAATATCTTCTGAAAAATATTAAAAATGCACATTAGGAACCATTATGAAAAGACAGTGATATTGCACAGTATGGATCACATTCTTATCTCCAGAATACCCTGACCTGAATCTATCTTTATTCAGCTTTTTCAGAAAGATGGAATAATCCCTGGGGATTTCACAAAGCACAGAGAGGCAAAGCCGTTTGTCCACAGTAAGTAAAACAGTGATTCAGAAATGTTCTTCCTCAATCCATTATCTGTCAAGCAATATTTCTGCACCTTATTAACAGGCTAAGAGATCATGAGAATTAATCACTGTGATTAATCGTGCTTCTAGATAAAATGTATATCACAGATTGTGTTTTATTATGTCTGGAGTTGGGGAGAAATCATACATTGCATCAAATGACTGTCAGTTCAGCTGCAAACTCAGTTCTGCTGCTCAGCTATAAATAGTGCTCACAACACATGTGAAAACCATCACGCTCCATTCCGAGGTGGGAAAATGCTGAAGTGTTCTGGTAAACAAACCCTTCCTGATGGCTCTCTGAATATCTGGCAGTGAGCACAGCTCTTGGTTCATTCTGCTGACAAAATCTGCCTTACTCCTCCCTGCTAATAAAGCAAGGCTGCATGTCAGGGAAGGCTGAGACCACTGATACAGAAACAGAGGAGTCTTGGTTTCAGCCTTAGAAAAACCCAGCCAAAGCTGCAGTTTTTATCAAACCATCTCCTGGGTATGGCCTGGGTGTTTACTGCAGCTCAAATAGCTATTGATACCATCATGTCCTTGCCAGCCCTCAGCACAGGCTCAGCAGTGCTCAGCCCTGCATGGCACACACAACAGATGTATTTTCCCAAGATTGGAGATTCTTGAGGACAACAATTTCACAGCCCCTTTCAGTGCTGCTCAGAAAGGCTTATGTCTCGCTAGGGTCTTCTCTGCTACAGTTTGAGCACATTTTTCTTTCCTGTCCACCAAGAATATGGAGAACAAACTATCCTTGTTTGTACTCTCCTTGGTTTGCTTTAGACAAGGTCACTGTGACTGCTAACAGTATTTCACACAGTTCAGAACTGTTCAGTGCTCATATACCATCCTGTTTAAGGTATGTTTATGTTTAAGGTATCACAGACCTGTGCTCTGTTCTACAGTGTCACACCAGATCTCCAGTACCTGGATGGCACAGCATTCAATGGTCTGTTTTCCCACCTTACCAATCACAAGCACAGTCCCGACTGCAGCCATGCCAAACATCCCATGCAGTACCCCTGCCAGGAAGCCTGGGAATGTTTTTCCTTTCATCCACTAAGCCATTCTTACACAAGCATAAAATATGGCAGCTGATTTTGCTATTACTAAACACACCCCAAAACTGACATACAGTTTGTCCAATGCATTTAGTCTGCAAGCAGTCACAGTGGGATGTACTCACACCATCCTCCTTGGCAGTTTGCACAAGCCATCCTTCAGATGTGCCCACCCCTCTCCAGTGACTCTATGAGGAACACAGGATCCTAACTTTTGGTGAACCAAATCACATCTTAGTCTGATATCTAAAGTGGATAGTGAGTCAGTCTTGCATCAGCACCTACATGGGTGGTTATCTCAGCATAGGACTTTGGGCATATGCAATATTTGAGTAAAATCATGCAACAGAGCTCCTCCATAAGCTTTCAGGCTAGCAAAATGCAATGGCTTGAATACTCCCAAAAGAAGAAGCCCAGTCCTGAATGAAATTAATTCTTTTCTAAATATAAGTGAAAGGACAAAAAATATTTTGCAGTCATCAGTATACTAGCAATGATGAGGCATCTAAAGTCTTCATTTTGAGTCACTGGTCAGTGTTCACACACACCCTTTAGGTGGTTAATACTCAGTTTCACAGTATAGATAACATGTTGTAAACTTCTGTGTAGCTATCCAGATCTACAGAGAGAGAACCCATCTAGTTAACATTGACATTTGGAATATGTGCATGGTTTTCCTTCTCCTTTATTTTTGACAGCTACAGTTTAAGAATGGGCTTCGATACAGCCCATGACATGGCTGAGGGTATTTTTAAAAAGCAGTTTGGGGGAAGAGGAAGAGAATGAATACATGAAAATAAAGCCTGATCTTAATTAGTAATTTACACGTTCCCAGGTATTTCCTTCTTGAGATCTTGCACAGAGCAACTACATCAGATCACCTGTAGGTTTAGGGTTTTCAGTTTTTCAATTAACATCTCCCCCTTTTTCATAAGCTTAACTCGTGTTTTCCAGAGTAATGTTGTTTTCACTTCACATCATTTGAACAAACAAATGAAGTTTTCTCTCCCTCACAAACACCAGCACATGCTCACACATGCTTCTCTCTTTGGTCTGCATAAGGTAGCTTGGCACCAAAAAAATATGTGATTAAGTTTTAACAAGTGTCAAAGCCAAGAGGCTCACAGACACTTACCTGGAGATCAGAATGAAGTTTAGGTGCTTTCTGAAATTCAAATTAGCAAGTGTCATTCTTCCTGCCTTCTACCACACTTCAGGAAACGTTTGATCTGCAGAGAGAGAATGAGACAGAGAAAATGAGGAAGTGAGAAACCTCCAGGATCCAGAGGCTCAGACTTCCCATTCCCCAGAATTACCACTGTCTCTAGGAGCATGTGAATAATCTTGGTTACTCTTGCTTAGGTGGTCCTACTGCAGGGCACTAATGTAAAGTACTGTAGAATCAAATTACCCATATTTAGGTCAAGGATTTCAGCATAGAACAAGAGTACAATTAACAATTCAAAATGCTGCCACTGAAAGTTGTTTTTGACACCATCAGCTGGAAGTGAGCAGACACGCCTTTGTTAACTTACACTGTAGTCTATCATTTGTAATACAATATCAATGCAAAAAGCAACCTCCAAGAGCATTGATCAGAAAATTCATAATCTTATTTTTTGTTTGCTAAAGCACACATTTTATAAAGGCTCTTGTGATCTCATGTTACTGCCATGTTGCTCAGAAATAAAAGACATTGCAAGGGAAGGAAGGAGATCTAACATCTCATGACCTACATGGGTTCTTTATTGTTAAAAATGCTAAATTTATGTAGCTTCTGTATCAGGGGAAAAATACACTGACTAGACTACAGAAAGTGTATTTTATACATCAACTTCAATACAAATTTTACACTATACATAGTGATCTGTATTAATGTACTAATGCTTACCTTTATCTACTCTTCATACCTCTCTAATACACTATTATACAAGTGTTTGAAAAAATATGAAAAAATATTTAGTCCAGTGACCTTGGAGACCTGCATCCTTTTTCCACCTGAGCATCCCATTAAGTTGCAGCTGGCATATTGCAAAGGAAAAGAAGAAAGAAAAGGAAGAAAGGGAAAAAATAAAAGGAAGGAAAGAAAAGGAAGGAAGGAAGGAAAGAAAAGGAAGGAAAGAAAAGGAAGGAAAGAAGGAAGGAAGGAAGGAAGGAAGGAAGGAAGGAAGGAAGGAAGGAAGGAAGGAAGGAAGGAAGGAAGGAAGGAAGGAAGGAAGGAAGGAAGGAAGGAAGGAAGGAAGGAAGGAAGGAAGGAAGGAAGGAAGGAAGGAAGGAAGGAAGGAAGGAAGGAAGGAAGGAAGGAAGGAAGGAAGGAAGGAAGGAAGGAAGGAAGGAAGGAAGGAAGGAAGGAAGGAAGGAAGGAAGGAAGGAAAGAAATGGAGCGGTGGCCGAATAAAAGGCAAAAAACCCAGGCTAGATGAGTGTCCAGCCAACCTCCAGCCAGTAAGGCACTTCCCCAACATGAAGTCAGGGCCTTGTGCCCAAGGCGATGCCAAGCCTTGCGGACGTCGGCCGCTGGGATTCTCCAAGGTCGCAGGACGAAAGGAAGAGGCGACTCTCAGTCTCTTCGGGGTAGGAGGTTTTATTGGTAGGGGATGCGGGGGGCAGCGAGGAAGAAGCTGAGAGCCCCGAGGCAGGGAAAGCCTCGTCTTTTAAAGAGTGTGGGAGGGGTGAAAAATAGCAAATCAGAGAAGGATACATTAAGGATTGGCATAATCGGAGAACCAATCAAACACGGTTGTGGGGGGGACCCTGGCCCCTAACCCAATCACCCGACACCCTGGCCCGAACTTTCTAGAAAAAGAGGCAGGGGTGTTGAGTGACAGGCAGGCAGCCAGGGGTGGGGAACAAGAAAGATACATTTAGTAACCAGGACAACTGGGGAGGGGTTTGGGGATTGACACAAACTGGTAACAGGGCAGCACCTTCTGAGAGAACAATGGGGGGAAACTGAACAAACATAAAACACACCACAACAAAGAAAGAAAGAAACCAAGTATAAGGAAAAAGGAACTGTCCAAGATGCACATTTTTTCCTCTTGCTTGTGCTCAGTCAGTCCTGAACCATAGGTCTTCTACTTTCACTTCTGCAAGCAAGCTTCTGTTTTCATGCCCAAATCTGAGGAGTCCATCATCCAATCTTACACTGAGCCAGGGGCTGAGTTTTAATGAGTTTTAACTGCAAAGAATTACCTTTGGCCCATTTACACATATTTTAAATACTGACTCTCTTTTCCTGACACAGGACAGGCAAAAAATGACATCTAGTTTATATTGGACCTTCTAATTTTATGTTGGCTTGTTGAATTTTGGTCTAATCCTTTCTTGATGCAATTTTGCGTATAAATACAAGCAATGCAAAAAATAAATGAGACAGGAAGAAAATGTATGATCAAGGCACCATGAAGTGTTTATCTCTTCTATGTGCTTTTCCTGTAGTTCCATGGCTTTCCTCATCAAATTGCACGAGGACCTGTTACACCTAATTCTGAGAAAGAAGGCAGTGGTGTGGTCATGCAACAGGCACATGGCACACAGCAGATGAACCTCTTCCCTGACTCCTCCTGGTTAAAAGATGGACTAAATGCAGGCCTGTCAAACCATACCTCATCTAGTTCCCGAGTGTCCTGTTTCTCTACTCACAAAGTAGTGCAAGGCAAGGACAAAGGGGAATTAATATATATGAAACTACATATGCCTCTTATTGTTAAAAAGGGCTCCCATGTATATAAAAGAGGTACAATTGCTAGGTCTGACTAACAAAGAATCAGTCTACTGTGAGTGGCTAACCAGTTTTATATGTACCCATCCTTGGAAGTGTTCAAGACCAGGTTGGATGGGGCTCTGAGCAACCTGGCCTAGGTGTCCCTGCCCATGGCAGGAGGGTTGGCACTGGATGATCACTAAGGTCCCTTCCAACCCAAGTCATTCTATGATTCTTTGATTCTATGAGTATAGGGTATGCTGTGTACCTTAAAATCTTTGCAATGACCTTTTAACTTGTCTTTGCATGCTGCCAATTTTAATGGGGCTATTTTTGGTAGATAGCAGTAAGATCAGAATGCTTTGTGAAAAACACAAGAGGATTTAGAATAATGAAGGGTCCAGATCTGAAAACATTATTTTTTACTTAATTCTTATTTTTTACCTTTGGCACATCTGAAAACCTATTCTTTTAGACTGATGCAATCCATTCAGAAATGGTGTCATAGCAGCAAGCTTGAATTGCAGGACAAAAAAGCAACAAAGAATCACTGTTTCTGCCTTGTCCTAAAGACTTTTTCAAAATATGTATATATACACATTTATAGCTCTGTTGAACTATAGAAGTGAAAAGAGAGAAAAGCACTGAATAATTAATCAAATTTTCTTCCTTTATTACACATGTCCAATTTTCCCACATAAACATATAAAACCAAACTGAATTCTTACAAATTATTAATATTAAAGATGCAGCTAGAGGATTTCATCTCAAAGAAAAATAGTCTTGCTAGTCAGCCTTGGTTGAGTTTCTGTGAGTTAGAGACAGGCATGCAGATCTGAGGCAACCATCCCTGTCTCTGTGCCTAGTCCATGTAGGTGACAGAGTCCAGTGATTAAGAGGTCTCATCCTAAGCAGAGATCTAAAACATTTGATATAATAATAGCTTGATTGATAAGAACATTTGATATAATAATAACATTTTATATAATAATAATAACTTGACTACATTACAACAGTGTCTATCTCTCTCACTAAAAATAAGAAGAGTCCAAATAACTATGGATATGTACCCCATAGATGCTTAAAGTCATGAGAGAGTAAAAATTTCCTCTGAAAAACCAACTTACATAAGTTAAATTATGCCAACAGAAACAGTGTCAGACAAATACATAATGACATTCAAGAATATTCTAAATATCCTGTTACCTTCATGCCACTGCAGGGAATTCCAATTAAAATATACTCTCTGGGAATAACCAGACAGACCCATTGCAGATTTTAGATGTCAATAAAACACTCTCCTATGACAGAACTTTGACTTAACTGCAGTGAAATTGGGCCTTAAGCAGAGAACATCCTTGCTATAGTGTTTACTGATTTACTTGCAAGGCAGTGTTTAGAGGGATATTAAGAATTAACTAGCATGTTCTCTATTTGTGGATTATGTGTGTAATTCCCCAATCTGAAAGCGAAGTATATATATCTAAAAGTAAAGCTCCATACACAGTTTCCCATTAGACATTGCTTACTCATTTAAAATGTATATTTACTTAAAATTTTGTTCCCTGGGAAGACCTAATGAAATATACATTTCATTTTAGCAGGGATTCCCAGAGGAGTCAGCTGCCAGGCAGTCTTTTTCTCGCTCCTTCCATGCAAACTATGTAAAGCAGGACACTAAATCTGCAATAGCAGGTGACACTCAGGAATTAGAGCTTCAGCTCTGTTTATGCAGTCAGTGCTTGAGGAGTACCTGGATCTGAACAATTCTGTTAGTGCATTGATAATTCATTCATAGCAATTTCTTACCTGACATTAATTTCCTACAAAACCACAGTATCTAAACATGCTCCACATAAAATCACATTTAGGAAAGTCAGAAGCTAAGAGGAAATGAATGAGTGAAATTTCCCTAGTTATAAATGCTTGCAGTATTTTGGCATCCTAAAGTCCTGCAAGACCCACAGCTTAATTTTAGCTGCTTTTGTCTTAGGCAATGGATAGGCAATACTAATTCTTCCAGCTAAAAATCTACCTTAAATTCTGTCCCACATTCTGAAACTATGAAGACAGATTAAAAAAACAGACTGAAGAAAGTTAAAAAGTATTACATAAAGTTCATAACTACCAGAATTTGTATAAAAGACTTAATACGATGTATTTTATCAAAAAAGGTCACACAGATCATTTGCATTGTTAGAGTTAAATATCTATATGCCATGTGAAAAGACACGTGTATGAAGAAACATTATTGTATACACTTTTCAAATTCTGGATTAGTATGTTTTATTAATTTTATATATAAATTATATTTTATATTATATTAATTGTTTTATAATTATATTGTTTTATTATATATTATTTATTTTATTTATATTTTTATAAATGCTTCAAAATCAATGTCATAAACAATCAAAACAAGAAAAGTTACATTACAAGCCTTTGGTTGAAATAAAGGACAGGGAAATAGTAGTATACTTCTTGGCAGGAGTTCTGAAGACATTTATATCAAGAGTCATTTAGAACTCAATCAAGAGGGATCCAGGCATCATTGGCTATAAGTAGTACCAGCCAGGAAAACTAATCTCTATGAAATGATACTGAAAAAACATTTTAAAACAGACTCTTTTTCCTCAAAGCCTTTCACAGAATAAATGTCTTGAAAGAGTTTGACTGAACTGACAGACAGATCTGAATCTCTTACTCAACAAATATAAATCAAGATGAAACTATAGCTGGTTTTATGGAGGAAAATAGTGGTAAACTCCAGAGACAACTATAGTCTCTAGAGAGAAAACAAGTACTCTTAGTTATGAAAACAGTCGGAAAATACCAAAGGAGCAAAACTCTCCCAGAGCTTTTATCCAGCAACTAATAGCAGAGGTGAGTGGCACTTGCTACAGGGAGAGTGGAAAGTGGGCTACTCACAATATTGTTAAATACAGGATTGGGTTCTGCTCAATCTTTCAGACCTGCCAGACTTGCTGCAGAGCCATCTACATCAAAATGCATCGCAACTCTATGATAAGAATACAGCATATTTTTTAGACTTCTCTAAATTGGGCAGGGCTCATAACAAAGGAACTACTAAACATAAAAAGAAATTTGAAGGAGGTTGGTTAGAAATAGGATAGAAAAACAAATAAGAAAGAAAATGGTAAGCAATTTTTAAAAATTTATTTTAATTTCATACTCTGGCTCTTTGTAGCCTAAGCACGGTATCTACAGAAAACCTAGAGTTCAAGACAATTTGGCATTGAAAGAGGAAATGAGCTGTTAGTTTTGAAAGAGAACGTCAAGAGGCAGCAGGTTCTGTCATGAGAAAGTTATATGAAAATCATTTTGCAGATTTGAAGTCTTGAACATTAAAATACACAACAGCACCCTTCTGTTTAAAGGTGTAATAAAAACCTTCTGACTCTTGTCAAAAACTGATTGCTGGAGCCGTACTGGTCCCCAGCCTTGCCACGTGTCATATTCCATTCCCCTGCAGAGACACAGCAATATCAGCTACACAACTTTAGGCTAAGGAAGGAAACAATCTCTCAAGCTTCTCCAGCAGGTGATCAGATATCATACAAGCCTCCCCCAAGGTGTCAGCCATCAGCAGTCACATCTTTCCCCAGGACACCCCACAGCAAAATCCATCTGGCTCCCAACCATAGTATTTATCAACTCAGTAAAAAGATAAAGACATTTTGTTAGCAGAACTGTTAGCCTCGTGACTGAAAAAGGATTTGCAAGACTGTAGTTGTTTCATAAATATATGCAAATGTTCCTTAGAGTTGCAGCATCAGTGCCCAGGTTAGTTAAATGAAACCATTTATCTCCCCTTATATGCAACAAGCCCATTACTTTTTTGTCTTCTGAGGCTTCAGATTGACAGTACTGAGGTGGCATGGTTATCAAAAAAAAAGAGAGACTACTACTAAACTACTCATCTCAAGCCACTGGTTTAATCTTTTTTCTGATTCTCCTCTCCATGCCAATGGGGGCATGGGGTGAAAATTGAGCATCTGCATCGTGCTTTGTTGTCAGCTGAGGCTAAACTGTGACACTTCTTTTTCCCTTCCTTGGAATTTATTTCCACCTCCACCTCCACCTCGACACCACCCCAAGCTGCACAAGTGCTAACACCACCTATTTCTCCAAAGGATCAACTCCTGCATCCAATTTACCAAGCAGCTGCAGCAGGTCAGGGTGCAGAGTTAATGTGGCCAGAGGGAGGGAGAGGGAGGCAGCCAGGGCAGGGTGACTCTCACAGCCAGGAGGGCTCAGATGCCTCACACACAACAGCTAAACCCCAAAACACCCCAGTTCAGTTTGATGACAATGTCCCATAAGAAGCCCAAGTAATTAGAGACCTGAGATATTTAGTTGCAAATGTAATTGCTCTGTAAAAGAATCAGATAAGAAAGGCTGTTACCAACAATTAATTTATAGGTTTATTAGAATTCTGACTAAAATTTAATTGAAATAGAAGATACAAGATAAAATTTAAAAGAACTATGCTAAATAAACACATCCATATCTACTGCAACTCTATATCTACTGTTTACTAGAACTGCCATGGTACTATTATGTTGTCTCTTATATTAAGAAAACAATTATAATCATTTGCCCTGATAGCATTTATACTTATCTTAATAGATGAAAAAAAATTTGTTCCATTTCTGCATTAAATCACAATTTTTAAAAAGCTTCTACTTAAGTTTTACCTCTGTTAAATTTTGCTGGACTGCTGTACTCTTCATTACTGTTGTCTCTCAAAATATCACCTTCACTTCAACTGTAAATAGCCCAGGAAAATAGTTCAAACGTTAAAGGGAAACTTCCAAAGCAAAGATATTTTTTCCCTCATAACTGAGACCTTTCCCAAGGGAATAGGACACTTTTGGAGGTGTTAGTGCTTCATGTTTGTAGCAATGGGAAAAAAAATGTAGAGAAATAATGGGTTGGCTGAGTTTATTATGAAAGGGTTTCTCCTATTAGGAGACTCAGGGCAATAAGAGTCAAGATAAAACAAAGTTATGGTGGAAAGTTGGAGAATTTGTACTAGTTTCAATATCTTTGCTTCCATCTCCTAAATTGCCAATTGTCATATGTCATTACTGCTCAGGCTGTTAGCTGCTCATTTGATTACAGTGTAGATCCCTCTCTGGAGCACGGCTCTGTCCGCGTGTGAAATCACAAAATGTGCTTGTGCAGGTGCAAAAGCTTGGGAGAACAGGAAGATGATAATTAAAGTATTTTGTTGCCTTTTAAATACGCAGTTACATCTACAACAAAACACAGAAATACTAAGCTGTTTGCTTCTATTTGTCCTTAAAGGATTTGTGGCTGGATGTACTTCAGTAGTTGCCAAGAGTTCTTGCACAGTATTAATACTAATTTATGATGAACCATACCAAATGAACCACAAGTTATTTAAGAAAATGAAATAAAGAAACTTTTGAGGTTTTAGCAGGAAAACAGACTGATGTGTGAGTAGTCTGATGTAAATGAATAGATGGCTTCAATGAAAATGAAAGAGAAGAAAACTCCCTCCTGGGGTTCATTATGCCTCTTGAGCTGTTGGTAGTAAAGTTAATTTTTAAATGCTTTGAGGTGATTAAGAACTCAGGCATCACTCTAAATGTAAATAAGTCCAGCTTCATTTCCTCGCAGTTAACTGATTGCAGCAGTCACCAGCTACTTAGCTTGCTCATATTTTTGAGATCTGTAGTCTAGTTCATCATTAACCCTCTTCATATGAAGTGATAATGTTAGCAAGCCTGTTGTTGAACATATATAACCAGGATGTGACATATTCACTCACTAGGGAAGGAGAACGTTTACATTTGTAAATCTTGAGGGCACTATTAGAAGCAAAAATTTCACAGAACAGAAACCAACATAGAAAAGGAATTTGTTTCCATTTACATTGGATGCAGCTTAAAAATGCAATCAAAATATATGCAGTTTAGAACATTCAGCATAAACAGAATAATTATTTATAGTAAAATTAAGAAAACCATTAAAGCTTTACCTATTCCTCCCCATCAGGTCTACTAAAAAGAAAATTTCAATAATCTGTAGATGAATATCACAAGTGAAAAATCTCAGATGATAATCCATTCGTGTAATGCATATAAACAAACAATTAAGAATTAACATCAATAATCCTCTTCAAAGCAGTGATTGGACCCTTGAAATCTGTATTCTCATTCCCACATCTGGAATTGAGGTAGTTTCATGGCTAGGCAAAAGCTTCAGAAGTCACTAATTCTATTCACCAGTTTGAAGTTACCTAACCTAGGATGTGCTAAGCCATAAACAGTGAAAGTAGCTCTACAGGATGCTGAAACAGTGAGACAACCAATACTCAGCTCTGGGACAAGCTCCCCAGGTTGTGGCCATGGACCAAGCCTGTGAGTGTTCAAGAGATATTTGGACAATTTTAGACAGTCTAGATAGATTGGACTATTTTAGATAGTCTAACTTTTAGTTTGCCCTGTGTGGAGTCAGGACCTGGACATTATGACCCCCATGGATCCCTTCCAAGTCAGGATATTCTATGATTCACTAAAGAGTAAAGATACAGGCTTTATTAATACAACAGGTATTCAAGTAATCCAAAGCCCAGAAAACTTGGGTTCAAATCCTAGCCCCAAACTCTTTAGTGAAACATGTCTATCACCTGCTACCAGGTTTCTTTACAAAGGCATATGATGTTTGTCCAAACATACTATAAATGCTTGAATATTTCAAGGCAAAGGGATTTACACTACAGAGATTTACACTTTAATGTCAACCTGCAAGTCAGCCATTTCATATGTTTAGTCAAATCAAATTTAAACCTTTTTTTAACTCAATTGCTTTTATTCACTTGAATATCAGAAGAATTGTCAAAGGAAAAATGTACACAAAATAGACATGAAATTTTCACAGGTCTTATCTAACCCAAAAAGCAGGAAAATCTCACAGTTGTTAGGTACACCTCTGCCTTGCAGAGAAAGAGATTGTGCATCTAACCATGGCAGATCAGAATGAACAAAGAAGGTAAATAGGATTCATCAGCAAGTATACTAGCAATACGCTGGTAATTTCCAAATAAATAACAAAATGCTAAAGTCATTATAAATAAAGTCTACAAAAACGCAGTTGCTCTTTTCCTATCACTGGTATTTAACCCTAAGTAGGTAAATGTAAAAGGGAAAAATGTCCTAAACTGATCAGGATAAAGACTTCCTAAAGTTGCTGGCAGTCTGATCTTAGCTAGAATCTGCCCCACCAAGAATCCTATTTTTGCTCTAAGACTGTCATAAATTTATTAGTAAATTTGCTGATAAAATTGACTACAACCATTTTGAAAATCAGGTCTTTCATGTGAATACTCCCAGTTTCCATTCTTCCACTGAAAAGTTTCACTCTACTTTGTTTTCAGGTTAAATATTTCATTACAGTCTTACCTGACAGATATCTTCAATATAAATTAGCAGCTGGATTGCTAATTCTTTCCTTCAAGAAATGACAACACAATATAATAATATCCAGCTAATGAATAATATTTCACTGCATTTTAACGATTAGCTTTTACAAAAGTTACCAGAAGAGTTTTTCTCCTGCCTTGCTCTTCTCCAACTTCTGTATCAAATTACAGCTAGTATTGCCTGTGTCTCTATACCTCACAGTTGTAGCTAGAAGAAGATAGGGAGGGAAAAGGAGTTGATCTAGTCATTTATTAATGTCAGGAAGCTTCAGGCTAGATCTTTTCCGTGGGGGAGAAACACTGTTAGTGCTCTCAGTAAATTGAGGCAGGTCGCATCAATCTTGCAAACAAAAATTCTCCAGTTGTTCACATTTGCTAAATAAAGGCTCTCTGGCCAGCTGCCTGCTGACAGCCACAGAACTGCAGCAGCAAGAAACATTGCATATCTCTCAGGCACCTGCAGGGAAAACAATGTTGCCCCATAAAAGGTTCACAGAATTTTCAAGTAGCAAACAAAAAGGCACCGAGGAATCACTAGAAAGCACATTCAAAACAGAAGTCTGATTATATAGTTATATACATATATAGGTATATATATATACATATATAGGTATTATTTGTTAGGAGGAGTTGGCTGTAACATCTCCAGCAGGTGAGATCTTTTCTTCAATTTTATTCCATACCCTAAGTATGGTTAACTTCATAATTTATTTTTTAAATTATGCCAGGTTTGTAAGTTAGGCTTGAATATACCTGGATATGTGCATTCAGTGATTGTGAAGATTCAAATTAATCTATGATATCTAGACTATTTATATTAATCAGAAAATCAAAAATTAATCTCTGAAAACAACTCTCAAATCAAAGTAACAGCTGCCAGACAGACGATATTCATTTTAGCAAGCATAGCAGTTACCTACTCCTGTGTTTGAAATTCAGGCCCTCTGCACAGTGCTTTAAAATCACTTCAGAATTCTACATCAATGCCCTTATTTGAATCACATTATTAGCAGGTGGACATTCTCTCAAAGGCCAGAGTCATAGCCCATAACAATACCAATCAATATATGTGGATTTAGAAAGGTAATTTCTGTTATATCCTGCTTACCAGGGATCTGATAAAAACTTTTGGTAACTGTAGCACCCCATGAGAAGGTATGCAGGCAATGAGCAGGTCATTTTGCTCCTTTGCTCTGAATTTTTCATAGGGCTTCTCTTTTGTGTGCTAAATGAGGACAGATTCTTTGGATGGAAGTTCCTCACCCCTCAGGTCTTCTCCACACACCATGAGAGACCCATTCCCACAGAGAACAGGTCACATTCACTGTTTTGCTCCACAGAATCATAGAACGGTTTGGGTTGGAAGGGGCCATGAAGATCATCCAGTTCCAACGCCCTGCTGTGGGCAGGAATGCCTTTCCATAGACCAGGTTGCTTCTCTCTGGGGCTGCTCAGTCACAGAGAAAAAAGAAAGCTAAAAGTCTTCTCATCTTACTGACTGGCCACAGCAAAGGTGTTGGAAATCCTGGAAGGCCTTTCCAGCCATCTGGATGGTCAGCTTAATGCAGAAGCAGCCAGGAAGCCACAGAGCAGGAGATGGACACAAGAAGAGCGAGGCCCTCTCTGCGCTGTGGAGCAGGTACCGCAGTCCTGGGGTGTGTGCACTGCCTGCCCACATGGCTGAATCCAGGGCACGGCCACGTCCTCAAGGAGAACAGGGTACTCTCCCCTCACTACTCACTAAAAGCAAACAGTCATCCCAAAAAATACATTTTTTTAAGCCTTGAGATTCTTAAAACAATCTTGGTTTCCATAGAGCTGAAAAAGACATCTGACCAGTTTTGAAAGTTCATAAACAGCAACCAGTATGAAGTGTACAAACCCACAGTACGTGCTGGCACCCTGGTGCAATTGAAATGGTCGAGTATTCTTTCACAATACTTTGGTATGGATAACAATTTCCTTCATTGTACCACCACATTAATGGAGCCTTTCCCATGCCTGACCTGTCTGGGATAACAACACTTGCTTGTTCAGAGTACTGCTGACATTAATAATGAAATGCAGCAGGAATAAGGTCCCTTTAGCAGGGCAGCAGCACACAGCCCTGATGCAGTGCCCAAGTTTGCCTTCCCCAGTTGAGGACACTCAGCCTCAGCAGCCCTCAAGTGCAGAGCATTAGTGGGTGCTTAGCATCTCTCACAGCATGAGCAAGACTGAGCTGCTCCAGCCCACACTGACTGCCTGGTGAAGATTTTCTCATCTTATCCTCAAAGCTTTTCAAGCCCTGATCCTAACAGAGGTCTTAGGAGACTTTTTAATCTTCATGCTTCTCAAACTCCATTTAATTTAGCTTCTCCTCTCAAATCAAGTCAAAGACTTAGAGGGATTTGAGGGAAATACAATCTTCTTTCATTAAAAGCAGGGTCTTATCACAGATCTTTGTGATTTGTATTGTCCTGGCAATAGGGGAGATCATGTAACTGGGAGTGTTTATTTTCTATGAGGCAATTAAGTTTGAGAGATATGATTGTAATTCTATGTGCTTACTTGCAGAGCTATGTACTCACACCTGGGCTGGGCCTGGTCACTCTGGCACCAGTTGCTGCAGTTCTTTGTGTGTGCACATATCAAGGGCTTTGTGAGGTCAAAGAAGACCATTCATTTGAGACTTGAAAAACCTTGTCAGTGTAAACAAAATTCTTATCCATTTGAGAAAAATGTTGGGTTTTTACATCCCATTGGTCTTTTCCAATCAAGTCTGCAGAAATGAAACATGAACAGAACAGAAAGAGAGAAAAACAAAAAGTTCATTATTACATATTATGTGCTCTTCTCTTCAATTCAGAAATTCTCTTCAATTTAATATCTCTGGAGTTAAAAAAAAAAAATAGGAAAAACCCACCACAACCCCAAAAACCCACCACAACCCCAAAAACCCCAACAATTTATTTACAGAACAGAGAGAAGGTTGCCTGGACAAGGCTATGACTTGCCAAGCAAGGACAGCCACAAGTGCTGATTACAAAAACACAGTTTTCTGTTTTGATTGAGGATGAGCTTTTCCAGTAAAATGAGATGCCAATTAGCATTTACTGTACATCAAAAAGCCTAGTTCTTAACCTTTTGTGACATGAGAAAGAGCTGAGGACAGTTCAGATAGTCATATGATATACAGGTACTCAGTTAATCATAAAGCACAAACACCCTCCTCAGATAATCACACAAGAACTGTTAATTATGAAAATAATCGATTCTACTGGGAAGAAAAAAACCCCAAACACTTATTCTAAAACTTTTCTCCTGGGCAAGGTGATTTCTTCTCCTATACTGATGTTTATTACATTCAGTCTTTGCTCAAGGGATTTTCTTCCAGCAGCTTACTGTTCTCAGCTACATCTAATCTTTCACACCTGTTCAGATTCTTTAACCCTTAAAAATCCTGCACATTGATACCTTTCTTAATTAACTTCACTGCTTGTAACTGAAATCATATAACTAGGAAGAATTTGGTATGAAATTTGGTTCTTAATCACTTACATTTTTACCTCCTAAAATATTATACAAATCAACCTATATTTCCCAGTCAGTGGCCAGTTCCTGCTTACCTGAGCTCTCCCACTCTCAATAATTTCTGCCCAAAGACCAACCAGATGAAGCTGATCCCAGTGAAGCTTCTGGTGACAAAAAGACAAAGCAATCAGTAGCATTTTTAGCCCTAGTGCATTCTCCTTAGGACAAAGGACCTAAACTATTGAATTAGGATTAATTAGTACTGACCTATATACTGGTGCTGAATTAGAATGTCATGAGCTCATCAGTGTTCTTTAACATCATCTTCAACATAAGAAGAGTACTTAGTCCTGATCAGCTGCAAGTTTTCCTCAAGCTCAAATACCAGTGCTGTTCTGCAGCATTGGAAAAGTTCACAGAATCTAAAAACTTGCACTACCTCTTGCAGTGTTTAACAAAAAATGCTGCATTATCCCAGATTTGTTTGCCAGATTCTACATCATCCCACATAATACTGAATATAGCTAAAACAATGAAATACCATGTTCAGAATAACTTATGTCTAGAATATTGATTGAAACCAAAACTGCCATTTACTTGGCACATTGGGACTTCCACCACAAGAATAAACTTTGAAGGCTACACAAGGCTACATAATAAAACTCTCACAAACCTGACTACCTCCTGAAAACCTTGTTTTCCACACAGTCAGCATTATATAGGTGCACGTGTAGGGATGCTCCTTTCAAAAAAAAACACAATAATCCAAGACACATTATTGCAAAGGCGTCATCTTTTTTGGAAAAAAATTAGGTCAAATGCAGCAGGTGTTACTTATGTTGGTTAATGTGGCTGTGGAAGGCAGAATGCAGGGTGGTATAAGGAACCATAGGATGCAAAAGTCTAAATGGAAATGAGTTTATGAGGGTCTGTCTCTAGAGACAAGTGATTAGTCTGTGATGATTATTCAAAAAGAGCAGTCTCTGATAGGGGAAAAAACAGATAGAATGAGGGTCATGTGGGATAGTGTGCATTGTTCCAATATTGATAAATAAGCTGCACAGAAGGGGGTAGTGCCTGAGGTACCAGGCACAGCAATGGAATTGCCTATTTACTGGAGGAGGAGAATTACCAAGGTGAAAATCCACCGGAAATGGATGGGGAATAGGAATGCAGAAAGACAGACAGATTCATGTGAAAATGTTAGAAACCCCTTTGACAGGGATGGAGCAGTAACTGCCATCTGCAGATTTACAGGCAGTAGGAATGGAGCTGCACCAATCAGCCAGAACTTCTCTTTTCCAATCAAATTAAGGTTTAGCAGAGAGAGAGAGAGAGAGTGTGTGTGTGTGTGCGCGCCCATGTAAAATGACAGATTACATACAAATTGCTCTTCATTTCTTAGGATTACAAAGCTGGGGTTCTGTTCTTATTAGTGTCCTGCTTTCCAGCACACAGTTCCTAGAACAACTGCTGTGTAATTACATGTTTCACAAAGTGGGACATTTACAGAAAGCCATGACTAAATATTCCTACCAAATTAGCCTCTCATGTATTAGTCACTCTTTTCATAGAAGAAAAATGGAGTTTGACTCTTCCTTCATGTCAACACCTGTTTTGAACTGACCTCATCTCACTGCCTCTACATGTGATCTGCCATTGCAAGTAGAAGACTGATCTCTTGGTTCAATTAGCTTTCCAAGACACATATTTTCCTCCAAATGTTAATAGTATACAGAACCAAAAAAGTACAAAGTGATGTTTATATATAGAATGTCATATTTGAAAAGAATTAATGATCTAACCAATATAAGCATAAGAATAAAGTTCCACTATGCAGCAAAGGAATGCAGAGTATGAGGGAAGTTTCACATCTTACACATATATTTTTATGTACATAGCAATAGAAGTGTGCACTGAACTTGAAATTTATGTAAATAATAAAACAATTCTTACAACCAGAGAGAAGAAAGAGAGAAAAAATAGTTCTATGCAATATTTTTCCTTCATCCCTATCCCAATCCATTCCCAATAAAGAGACTAAGTGGGAGACTAATTAAGTAGAGAACTTAATTCAAATATGTTAAGATAAATCTTTTTTTAAATATGGTTGACTCTTACTATAGAATTGCCATAAAACTTGTCAGTTGTATATATAACATATGTTATAAAATGTTCCCCTTTATAGTGACATCATTAATTTTATTTGGAGGAACTTTGCTGATCTCACCTTTATATGAGACTTTTCCTTGCATAGGAGTAGGTGGAAGGGAATGGTGAGTACAGAAGACAGACAGTAGTGTTATTTTTTGTCTGCACAGCACAGTGGAGTGATTACCACAGCAAAATGTCAGCCACCTGCAGGAGGTTTCTCTTTCCCCCTCACAGTAAAATGAAAGCAGATCTGCATTTCCAGATTGCATCTTTCCATTGGAGCAGACAGTGAGAGTATTACTTAGCAATTATCTTTCTCATACTAGAGATACAGAATGGTAAGTCTAGAAAAAACTTGATTCCATAGCAGTTTTCTAAAGACAGCAGGGCAGACTGTGACACTGCAGCATTAGGATCTTTCTTAACTGCTTATGTTAATCAATCGTGTCAGTGAAGGAGGAAAACTGTGCAAAGAACTATTGACTAAATCACCTGCAAAGGGTTTATACTGACAGCTCACACTCCTCCCAAATGAAGCCCCAAACTGTGCATCACCCTCTACAGATATTCACAGCATAATTCCAGGGTCCCTCTCTTCACAGGGAAACAATGGGTTTCAGTGTTGCTCCTCTTCTAGCATTACTAGTATTTCACTTTATCCCATTTCAGAATAAGTGGTACTTATTAAAAAAATCTTGTACTGTGACTTCGGATTAAAGATGCACCCAGAAAACCCCTACATCTTAAACAGAAAGATAATTAGGACTAGAAAAATAATACTTCCTCCTGACTGCTCTCTCTTCCTTTCTAAGATAGTGAGTCCGAGAAAAAAAAATTATCTGTTTGAATAAATGAATATAGGAAAGGAACAGTTGACTTTATATTCTCTAAGTTGACTAGCTGAGCAAGAAATGTTCCAAAGACCTTGAGTGCAAGTCTTTGTTTATTGAGAATAAGCAATCAATCAGCCAGAGCACACAACAAGACCTTGTTCAAACAATGGATAATGCTGAGTGCCTCAGTCACACAGCTTAGATTGAACAAGTAAGCTTGACATTACCAGCAAAAAAGGCAAAGTCAACAGCATGAAAGTCACAGAATAAGACAGTTCAGGGAGGTCTCAAGCACAGGAATGTTAACATACGTTCAAATGGACACAGGGCTTTATTGAGATTTTTCTTAAACAAATTGTTTATTATTTAAAGCTCTCAAAACTTGCCTTGAAAACTAGATTAAATAAATCCTTCACATTTGAAATGTCTATGACTAAAGGCCCACTTGTGTTAACTTTCATAAAATTAATAGTATCAAGATTATTTTTTCTTCCTGTATATATTTGTATATGTTTTCTATATTTCATTTACAGCAATAGCCCCCATTTATAAGCTTCACTTGAAAGCAGCCCCAATGTGAACAACAGCACAGGAAAGAACCAGTCTACATGATCAAGAAAAAAATTAATATACAATCTAGTGCAAAACAAGAAAAAAGTATTCTGTGAAATACGTCTTTCTATTTCTCTGTTCAGCAGTTTCTCAATTATGCCGTTCTGTATTAAAAATGAAATTATAAGTACTCTCAAATTTTGCAGCCAGTAGATCATGACAGTCTTCTGATCACCTGGTGATGAATGAACTTGCACTATTTACACAGGAATTTGGGGTGGGAGAGAGGGAGAAAGGGAAATGGGTACGTGGTGAGGGGTGAGAGACCAGATATAGAGAATGATTTCACATCCTTGGGTTAATGAACAGTAACAAGATGAGAACATCACTTGCAGCCTGCAAAGTATACTGGAAAACAGAGCCTGGTTCAAGATAAAATTCATGGGTCTGCTTTACTCGCTGCTAACTGAAAATTCTATCACATGCAGTCTTCTTTCTCCCACATTTTCTATGACAGCAGCGAAAACCTTCAGATTAGCCAGGCTATTTAAGACCATAAGATCATGTCAGCTGTGGTATAAAACATCAATTTGTAACCCAGGCTGTTACTGTGAACCATTTCTTCACTGCATCCCAGCAGCCCATTCCTCAAACCTTTAGCTGCTCATGCAAGATGATTTTCCTTGAGCCCTTGCAGAACTTTTTTGTTCAAAATTCCTCATGTGTCAAAATTCCAACATGTCTGCTGAAAATCATGCATTTAACTTATTCATGTATAAAAATAAAAGATTCAACCAAGAATATCCAATGGAAATTATCTTAAGACAATCTACTACATCTTTTGGTTTTGATAAACTGAGCATTCCCACAGCTACACAAACAGAGGGCATTACATCTCCATAAATTAGTATCAGTCTTATCTCATTTATTCCCACATGCACAAGAGAGACAAATGCTGGAAATGGAAGTCTGAGGTATATTTCATAGTGGACAGAACCAGGATGTACTTCCTTCTCCTGTGCTGCACTGGGACAAGGATTCTCCAAGACTTCAGCCTCTCTTGTGGCTATGAAACATTCATTTTGTACAGGTAGAAAGAAACTAAATTACACACTGATAGCTGCATTCAACTGCTCCTTCTGGCAAAAGGGAAGAGACTGTGCTGAATTTTAAATGAAGTGAATTTGATAGATTTTCAGAGTATGAACTGCCTGATGCCCTGTTCACTCCAGGGGCTGCAGAAAGGCAACAGGTTTTTTGTTGCTTGAGATTTCAGTGGGTGCACAGCAAAAGCGATAAAAGCTGAATTTATGTTGCATTAATTTTCCTCCATTTCGAAAATAAATATATACAAAAAGGAATTTATTTTTTATTACTAAGGCTAGAAAATGTATTGTTAAAAGTGTACACTAACCTCTAGTTATTTTGAAGCATTCTATCAATTGAAAGACAGAAATGTACAAATCTTAAAAGTTCTTACTCTTTCAGGTACAATGCTACACATCTTTTTTTAATGCAATTGTTAAATTCTAAGATGATGGTGATGATGATGATGATGTTTAATATTATAAGTGAATAGGAAATTTTCTGTGGGATACTGTTATTCTGATGCATAATCAAGTCTCCAGGGATTTTTCCAGGAACTGAAATTTTGACTAAAGCATTTTCAATTGCACCCCTAATTTATTCTAGCTGGTTATAGGGATTCTCCAAAGGATTAGCATGACACACTGGCAAATGGGTGATACCCAACAGAGTAGATGAAAATTTGCCTACACTCAAAGGGTAGTAGGGAACAGTTCAAAGTCTAAGGACTTATAAGTGGTGGTGTAACCAAGGGGCCAATATAGAGGATGACATTATTTAATGTCTTCATCAGTGAGCAGGAGAGAAAAAATAAAAAAGGCTGATGGCTGATGCCAAGCTATGGGGAAAAGTTTCTATGCTGAGGAGCTGCATTGCTATGCCAAGGGGCTTCAACAAGCCAGAGGGCTGAATAGAGAGGAAACACTTTTGGTTCAGCAAAGGGAAATGCCAACTACCGCCCCAAGGACAGAAATGTCCCTTGTGGCAACGCAAACAGACTGGGACAGACTGCCTGGCTTTTAACTGTGCAAGAGAGGCCTGGGCAGGGGTGCAGAATACAGTGCTGATTTCACAGAGAACATAGCCAGAAAAACAAGCAGAGTGCTGCTCCTGCTCATCTCTTGTGAGGCTGCATCTGGGTCCAGCTTGGGGCTCACCAATATGTGACATATACTTTCAAACTGGAAAAAGTCCAGAGAAAGGTCCTTTATCTGGGGGCTAGAGCAGATTAAATCCAAGGATAAGCTGCTAGGACTTGTTTGTTCAGCCTGGAGAAGAGGAGAGTAGAGGAGAATTTAATTGCAGCCTCCTGCTATAGAAAAAGGACTTTGCATGGGGGTCAAAGTCTTCTCTGGGGTGCTCAGCAAGAGGTTAACAGTCACAACAAGTTGCAGCAAGACAACATCTAATTGGATATAGTAGGATAAAAATGTAGACTGAGAGTGATTAAGCACTGAAAGAGGTTGTCCAGGGACATGGCAGAGTCTTGTCTTGGGAGATTTTGGAAACAAGACTGGACAGGTCCTGGTTAACCTGGTTTAAATCTGAAGTAATTCTAACTTTGGTTTGGACAGTGTAACCTCTGGAGGCTTATTCCAACCTATCTCTTTGACCCCAACTCATCTTATGGGTACCACCACCTCTGAAGGTTGGAGATGGTTTGTGTCATGACAAATGAAAGCACAGGAGAGAGCTGCCTTCTGGAGACTGAGTGCAGCAGCAGCAGAATGCAGCAACACTTTCAGAGGATCAGCTAGGCCTGAGCCCTCCTATACATGCCCTCTGCTGCAGTATCTGAACAGCATCAAACATTGTTGGAATCTCTGCAGAGCAGAGAAGAGTCTGCTGTGCCCAGGGGGAACAGAGCCAGCACAGCAATTTGCCCAGGAGACCTGCATTCTTTTATCCTGGCCTGTTGTCACAAGCTTTGTTCAATAAATTCGCTGGATCTCCCTAGGAAGCCCCAGTGAGACGGTTTTCACATTTACTCAGAGACCAGTCCAGTGAGGTCCAAGTCTTTGGACAGTTTAATAAGATAAATATTTATTAATTTTAGTTACTATAATAGCAAAAGTGTTTAGTGTCTGTGAGAATTGCTTCCTTTTGGTCTCCTCCCTGCAATTTTCTACAGCTGGAAGTTGTTCTTTCCTTCACATTGCCTGACTGCCCTCTGAACTCCCCCTCACCTCTCTCCATCCTTCCTGTGCAACTGGCATTAGACTCTAATTTCTGCTGGTTTTGCACTCTGCTACTGCTTCACCCACTCTCTTCTTAGCACAGCCAGCCTGGGAGAACACCCACCTCCCATTTTTATGGGTTTCACATGCATCTCTCATGCCCATAATTCCTGCTACCACTTTCTGCATGATTTTCCTTTGTCTGTTTGGATGGTGTGTCAGACCAGGTGCTTGGATGCTCATGGGAATGGGTGTGGTGAGTAAAATTTATAGTTTATGATAACGGAAACTTCTTAACAGCACTGAATATCCAGGGTTAGGTAAGTGCAAACTGCAGGAATTCACAGGACCAGGCAAGAATCCATGAGGGAATAAAAGTAATGAGATATATTTGTATTTCCAAGCCATCCTTCCTTTGAGCCTGACCCCTGGCAGCCCCTGAACAGCAGCACCAAACAGCCGTGGTGCACACTGTCCTGCAGCAGAATGAACAAAGCTTCTGCAGGCTGTAGCAGGACACTCACAGGGGCAGGAGGGCTTTCTCAGTCCCCCATATTTTATGCTCACCTAACACATAATCAAACATTACTGGTTTTTACAGTTACTTTTTTTTTAAGAAAAAGAAATAAACTATGCCTGACTACTCAAAACCAAATTTGTGGAATTGTCTTTTTATTTGCCGAAATTTAATAAAATCCCTGTGAGAGCCCCAATTAATGCAGCCTGATGTTTTAGAGGACCACAACTGTGACTGCTATTGGGTACTGGGGTAGGCATGAGTTGCAGATGAAGCTTTCTGCATGATGGAGACATTCAGAAATTTTCTCTTATGATTTTCCTCCCTCCATGAGTGAGATCATTTTGTGGTCACACACACATACAGAGGATGAAGACCTAAACCTCATCTTAGGAAATCTGGCTAAACAAATGAAAGATGAAGAGATGGAGCAGAGAGGTATACTTAGTAGTCAAACAGATTTTTTTTTACTTTTTTTTTTTCCTTTCTAATGAACACATAAACTTAAGACACTTCATCCTACTTATTTCTGGGTAGGTAGACATTTTCAAAACCCATAACTTTAGTCATTTTTGTCTATCACTCTACCATATTTGTAGGTAGCTATCAAATCTCAGGCATTTTCTCTTGTAACCCAAGGTTTCCAGTGAAGATGGCAATATATAAATGCAATAGTTTAAACTGCTTTATAAAGCCCATGAATGTAACTGCTTCTACTTTGCACCCATCAGACTGTCTGTTGTTAGAATTAGAGCAACTTTTGAACAATAAACCTCTAAAAACATGCATCTTGTAGATTTTGAAATAAATACAATAGTATGTTAATAAACTCCAGGAAAAAAAAATCCTGCTCCTACACATGTTCACAGTTGTATTTTTAGGTTATATATAATAGACAGCAATCTTTGTTTGGAAGCCAACACACACTTCCCCAGTGAACTGCAGGATACACATAAATAATCAGGGCTGGAGAAAGGTCATCACACGGCTAGAACTGGGTTAGCAACAACACCAAGCAAACCAATTGTTCAGAAAGCCTTAAGGAAAGCAAATCAAGCTAAGTGCAACATAACTGACTGTGCTGAAAGCTGAACAGACTTAATCATAGGGATGAGCCAACCTTGAACCTTAACACTCAACAAATTTTATTAAGAATGGACAAGTTGTGAGAGAAGTTACACAGTTAAGCTGTAGCTCAAGGGAATAAGTGTGCAAAAATAAAATGAGGGGAATTTAATAAGGCCCAAGGACCACCAGCTGAGCTCGTGAGAATCAATCAGTAAGAGCTTGGTCCCAAGGTCTCCTTGTTACTGGAGTAGGGAACATATTAATGGTATATATTGACTTGTAATAAGAGATTCCTGGAAATGTTTCCCTTTAAACTTTTGCTACATAAAATTTAGTTAACAGCAAACTGCATCTGTTTCCCTTCAGAAAAATAAAATAGACTTCATCAAGACTTACTTTACCAAAAGCTCAATTTCTGTAACCTAAAATTGAATTCTTCCATTTCAATGTACTCGGACAATGTCTCATGTTTGTGTCATGATCTCATTTGCTTTGTTGGGCCAGAACCCCTGGACAAATTTACCTGCACTCATACCTGGGGACTCCCATGTTGCAAGCAAGAGCCCCTGCCTGAAAGGTGGAATTGTCCCATGGAAGGCACAGGTATTTTCATAAAGAATAAGCCCCTCACAGCAGCCCACAAATTGTGCCCAGAGTGTATGGCATGCTAAGAGTCACTGCTCAGCAGGAGGAAAGGTGGGAGAGAGAAAGGGGGATTTTCAGAGGTGTTATACACTTTGCAACTGAATTGCTGAATTCTTTAAATACAGCTTCACAACACTAATTAGAAAGCTAAGCCTTGTGATTTCCTGATAGATTTCTAAATATCTTAGAAAAACCCTTAGGGAGAAAGGTAAAAGGCAGAAATTCCACAAATTGACTGTAACCAAACAGAATCAGCTTTGAATGCCACTCCAATCTGTCCACAAAGTCTGCCTTCTGCCTGATTTTTTAATGTCCTATATGAAGGAACCATATTTGCTTGGATTTTTTGCTTTTCTTTTCTCTCAAAAGTTTCCTGTAAACTAGATAACACATTTTGGCCTGAATTCTAAAGGCATTTTAAATTAATACTGCATACTTAATCTTGTCTTAACATGCCTTTTGGTTGGTTTGTTTGGGTTTTTTTCCCATTTGGTCTGGGAGCTACACTTGGTGGGATGCAGCAGTTGTACTACTGCTGATTACTACTGATTAACTGATGTTACAGGAATGTTATGAAATTTAGGTAATTGAAGTTTGTAAAAAGCTTTACAGAATTTTAAATTAACACCGCTTCAGTTCAAGTAAGAAATAGTTATTAGGAGTAGAAAATGGAAAGACATCTGATGAAACAACGTTTAGAAAAACTACAAAACAGAGAATCTATGCAAATCATAATTAAATGAACACCCATTTGTAGCTCCTTTAAGAGAACAGAGTGATTGAATAACATGTGCTGGAGCCTGATCTCATTTATCTGAACTGTGCTTACAGGAGCTGAGTTATTCCTGATTTACACCAACACAAACAAGACCAGAATCAAGCCAGGCAAGAGCCCTAGGGGTACCCTTAGAATGAGAAGAAAAGGAAAGAGCTCTGCACTAGACAAACCCACCAGCCCAGGGGATTCCTAGTTTGAACTAGTTTTTATATGACAATTGCCAGCCCTCTGGCAAAACTGCCACTTGGTACATACAAAACCTTCCAATCATGAAGAAGAGCCTTTTTCTTCCAGAGGAAAAATTTAGTGTCTGGGAAGGGACAATGTGTAGTGGAGGTCAGAAAAAATGATCTGGTAAAAACAATTCCCCTTCCTTATCAATTGGACTCATTTCCACTATACCTGAAGGAAATCTGTTCATTTTACTGACAAAGGCTGTTTTTCTTAGTCACTTGCAAGGTGGATGCTCTTTTGAGACAAATCTGAAGCACAATGTGAACATTCTTTTACATCCCCAGCAATAATTCTGGTGAAGCTTCACTTGCAGCCCAAACAGCAGTTGCAAGAATTGTGATGGAATTACAGCACAGCTAAATATGAAGAATATGATTACTCTTAAAGGAGCACTTGCAGCTGTTGAATAAAAATTCAATCTGCACATGTCTGATGGAAAGGTTAGTCAGAAATAACCATCTATGTTGGCAAAATACTTTCCAGGGTAACTTCAATGTATATTCAATGCCATGCAGGACACTAGCTATTGAGGAACTGTGAGAAACAGCAAGTCCAAAAGGAAATATTTGGACTTATAGCCCACACAGGTGCAGCTGGTTCCTGAACTGTTGTTTGACACAGATCTCATCTTATCATTTAATCTGCAATTTTCAAGTCAGTATTCACTTAGGTCCTATTACCTGCAGCAACTACCTGCTTCTTATTACAACATTGCAGGGAAGAGAATGTCCCTGTACAATTTTCTTTGCCTTACAATCCAGAACTTCATTTTCAGCCTCACACTACATTGCATACTATAAATATATCTGCAATGGTTTAACCAAACAGTGCCCATCTCGAAACCAGAAATCTTGGAAAACCCAAGTATTAAAGACAGATCTGCAAACACCTATTCAAATATCCATATTTAGGGGCCATTATTCTTCTTCAAAGACTGACAAAAAAAATTGAGACTGTTTCAGATGCCTGACAACAGTTGTATATGACAATCTAATACTGCCCTCTGCAATATATTTGTTCCCTTGATAGCTGTATGTGGCAGACAAAACTTTAGGACAATAGGTAGAAAAAAATTTACTAATTCTACCTATTTCACCTACAACTGATTTGAATTCTTTTTCCAGAAAAGTGACCATCTCAAGAGGAATTCTTAAACAGTAAGAGAGTACCAGGAGCGGGGACCAAATGACCAGCCTAAAACCAAAGTAGGATTCACTTTTCTAGTATGCTATTTTTTACACATTGCTCACACTAAAGTCTTCCAGGATAATACAATGCAGTTTTATTTATTAAAAATAGTCTTTAGAGACTATACTTTGGGTGTTTTGTGGCTACCACAGTAGATGAGAATTAAATTCTATGTCATGGTTTTTGTTTTTTTTCTTTTAAGACCCTGATCAGCAAACACTTAAGATCACTAGCTGCAAAGTGTCTGTCATTTGAAGACTTCTTTTCCTTCGACATACAACACCAATCTTTGGAGTATTTTGTTCCACCAGTCCTTTCTTTGTTTTAAGAATAAATTTTAACCTCCATCCTGCTTATAATGAGATTGAAATATCTGAAGCCTGTTGCTTCTCACCACGGAAGGTGAGCCACTGCCCAAACACCCCTCCTGCCTTCTCAGTGCCTTTCTGCTCATCACCTTCTGTATTATTCTGTGTGCTATGGTATCACCTTCTCCCACCTGGGGTGATTAAGAGACGACTACTTTCTTCTTGGATTTCACTTTCTTTGGTTCCTCAGAATTCAAATCATTTCTTCATAGACCTGGAGAGCTGCTGCCAGTCAGCTCATCAAGAAAGACTTACCTTCACTTATATGCCACATTACCTCAGCCTTTCATTTCATTTTCCTGATCTTTATTTGCTAGACCCATACTGCTGTATTTGAACTAAGGTTTCAGCAAAAAAGGCGACTGATTCATATCTTGCTCCTTTCTAATTTTCCAGTGTCTTCATACTTTCCACCTTTTGCTCTTTATCTGGGGAGTTCTCTTTTCACGAAGACAGTTATTATCCGCCAAATTCAAAGAAGGCCAGACTTTCTTACATATCTGACTTACAATTTACAACAACTCTTCCTTGTATCTGAGGTGTCATATAGTGTGACTCTGATTACACTTGCACAGCTGTAAATATATTTTCTTAAATGGAGATTTTCCTGACACGAACAGAAAGCCCTACAATTTCTTAGCATAGATATTCACTTTATCTAAAATAGGGGTTTATTATTATTTTGTAAAAAGAGGATGCTTTCATTCTGACCTAGATAAGAATCTCTTTCTCTTCCCTTCTTAAGACAACTATGAAAATGAGATTGTAAATCTCCTATGGAGAAGAGACTTGGACAAATCAATAATTTATGTTATGATTTTGAGAGACTTTCACCTTGAGGAAGTGCCAGCCCTATCGTAATTCTGTAGCTCTTGTTTGAAAATGTTTTCCATTACTAATCGGGAGAACCTTTTTTTTTCCTTATTATTTATACAAGGCTCCTTTGATTTTCAGTGTGTGACACTTCAGAATGAAAATGGTGTCTGCATTAATTAAAAAATGAAGAAGAGAACTCTTACTTTCCTTCCCTCTCACTTAAAATCCAAGTAAAACGCTGGCAGGCAACACTCAGCATGTAGTGCTCTACTTCCAACCATGAACCCCTTTAACAGATTTCTGTCATTTTAGCTGCTTCTGGCTAAAATCACTTGTTATAACAGTGACTTGGAAAGAAAAATGAGCAGAGAGTTAAGAGCAAAATGGGGGGTAGGTACATGTAGCAATTAAATAAGCCTTCTACAAATGTCAGGCAGAGAACATGTCAGCCATGTCATTCCTAAACAAGGCCCTGGCTGTGCCAGGTTTATGCTGAGGCCTTTGGGGGGAGAAACTTTATGAGTTTATGCCCATGCACCTTTCTTTTGACCTCCACAGCTTACTAAAGAGCAGACTGCCACATCGACAGCTCACTCCCCTAGATCACCCACAGTTTGAAGAAATCTTCATCATGGCTTGCAGCAGCATGTTCTAGCCACAGGTTTGCTTCGGCCACACGATCTCCTGGAGACTGGATGATTAAAGGTCACCCATTCTTACCCATTGCACCATAAACCCAAAGCACTCACTGAAAGTGGGTCTGCCCACACAAAGTGCACACACAGGAGCTGCAGGAATGGTGTAACCAACAGCGGGGCTGAGACCAGCCTCTTGGGATGAGTTCCACTTTCTGCCTGGCCACTGCAGGCAGCTGTGACATTTCTGAACCACACCTGCAAACAGCACAATTTGTAAAATTTGCATCTGACTGCTCTATGCCACGTAATTGATTCCCTTACCTCTCTATAGCAAACCAATTCTAAGACATGACAAAGCCTAACAAATCTGAAAGAATAGGAATTAGGGGGGTGGGAGGAAATTTAAGGGAGAGTTCTTTGGGCCAGGATTTTGAGTGTTAGCATCAACTTCCAGCTCCAGTTGATTTAGACTTTGTTTAAAATGAAGCACGACTATAAAAATTTTTTACAGCTTTCTGGGATGAAATTACTTCCTTTGTGCAGATATTTGACTACCACTCCAAACTCTTTCTCACAATTCACTGTTATCACTGTGGAAAAATTTCTGAGCTACATGATGTTGGAAGTATTAATCTATTTTGTTCACAATCTGAAAAAAATACAACCCATATACTATTGAAAGCAAAAAGAAAACCCAACAAACCCATTTATTTTTCCCAAACTTTCCAAGTCTTGATCAAGTCTTTATGTTGTGGTCTTACACAATTAAGCCAATGTAGACAATTAATGCACCGATAGGGTGACAAAGAAGTTTGTGGGCCCTGGACAATTTAAGAATATTCAACACTTATCTCAAGATGAAAATAATAACTGTTGGGTTTTAAATAGCACAAAAAATTGACCTAAACTCCCAGTGAACATCAAGTTATACTGGAAAGGAAACCCTACAACCTCTAAAGATGCCAATGTGTAGAATGGGAACAATATAGCTCAGAGGCCCTCCTAACTCCTCATCTCACTTATTCCCTCCCAATTTTCATATCAATTTTTTCCTTTTTTCCTTACCTCCCCCACTCCTACAAAGTAGCTCAGATATCCACATATACACAGAGCATTCATGGCAACAACTCTGTGACTAAAACTGATGAATATGTAACATGATCTTAAAAAATGCATGTGAAATATGAAAGGCATCAACTTAATGAGTACTTTCATTTTGTCCTGTTTTTGCATTGAAGGGTCAGTTTATCTAACAAACAGCATCAGAAGAAATCACTTGTGTTCTGAAACCTAAATCATTCATCTTGCTAAACAAGGAGATTTACTTGAAGGACTGGAATTCTACCATAGGATTGGACAGGATGTGCTGTTTGTATATCAGGGCACCCAGGATATTTTGATATGTCATCTGAGGTCTTAAAAAAGTGTCATAAGAAGTGAGCTTCCATTAACTGAGCAGTCACCAAGCAGAAACTTTTTAAGAATCTTCACTGAGTTTTTAAGATTGGTGTAGCAATTGTTCATTTTGATATCTGGAACTGAAATGTGACTATTTTGCAAAATGTAAAATCAAAAAAGAAGTGCCATCATTTGCTATGGCTTTGTTATTTCACCTACCTGCTCATTCTCAGAAAAGGAATTTTTAAAATCCCAAAGAATCCTTAAAAGTCTTAAAGCATCCTTTAAGAGTGACAGAGATGGGCTTTTATTTGTGCAGTGGTGCATGATGAATCTTCATATAGGCAACCATGGGTATACTAGAACTACTCATTCAGACGCCTCACAGGTGTCTTTGGATATTGTCTATGAAGTGCAACTTTAAAAAGAAAAACATGAAGGAACTATTTACAATTTCAGTCAGTGTGCTGAGAAGAACAATAGCATGTAAGCTGAGTAGTTAGTTCAAAACTTCAGCATTTGCAAACACCAGGTTTCAGAAACCACACTCAGAGTAAAATCTGACATAAATTGCATCTACATTAAATTGTTCAAGTAATTTGGAACTAACACATTCCTAGTAATTTCCAGCCATGTTTGTTTGGAAACAATTAAACAAAACTTGTTTAAAAAATAATCTGTTGAGGTAATTTCCCCCATCTCTTCCAACAAATAATTCAACTCCAGAAGTTTCACTGTGGTTTTTATAATGTATGGGGTTTTTTTTCACCTGGGTCATTTCTTACCCATGTGAAAGTTCTACTATCTCACTTTTTTGCCTTCAACAGTTTGAAAACTAGAGAAATCATTAATATTAAGAAGAATGCCAAAGACGATAGTTTTCTCATCTTGTCTTTGTTTCTCTTTTCCTCTGGGCCACATAAGGATATTCAAGTCAGCAGAGACAGTGTTACTCTTTAAAAAACCCGCTGATTTAATATTTAGTAGGTGATGGATTCCACCTCAACAATCAGTCTCAGGAATAAAAATAGTCTGAATCCCACTCAGCGCCATCCACAAATCCATGGATAGAAACCCAAAGTATTGTACAGCACAACATTTCCTGCTCAGTAAGCTTGAGACAAGCTGCTGTGATTCCCTATATATACACATATATTCTGAGCTGATGCCTGTCAAACCAGCCCCTGGTTAAGTGGCAAGCATAATATAGCTTCCTTTCCCTAGAGATAACTGTCCTCATTACTGAAGCGAATGAACCCCTAGGTGTATAATAGATTCTTCTTTAAAATATTCATCATATGACAGCTGATATTTCAGCCATATTTGGCTGGAATGCTACATTTTGGGGAACTTAGGACTCCATAGTCAATTAACCTGGTATTTTGCTCGCCATCTAATTTTTTTTTTATCATAAATCATTAAACATTTATGTTAGTATGTAACTTGTTATTCTCCTCTTCAGGACTGAGTCAAACAGGCAGACCAAGCTTTCTCCTACTGCAGCAATATCCATTAAAACATCTGGACTAGCAAAGCTGAAACTTTACACTTTCCCTCAGCCAGAAAACATCAACTTCTCCAAGGTGAGTCACATCATCCAGCACGGTTCTGTTTCCTTCACACTTCTCAGAATCAACACTTCAGACTGTGAAAACCTCCCTCTGCCAGCAGGTCTCAGGAAGACCATGGGCAGGCAGGGGGAAATAACACAGGGGCCAGAATTCTCCACCAGAAATCAGGAGAAAAAAAAAAAAAAAACTATGTAGGGAGAGAAAGAAACAAATAGAGCAGCAGGTTATTCACCCCAAACATTTCCTTATTCAAACACCAAACAATGTCTTCTTGACTCTCCATTATTCTTTCTCAAGTACTGTATTTCTCCCTGCCTACTCTTCCCATTTTTTTTCCCTACCTGTTCTTAATTACAGCCACAAACTTCAGAAGGTCCTATTCCACCTGCCTTCCCCTGCATTATCTCACAGCACAAGTGCCCGATTCACTTTATCCTTCCAGAAGCCTTCCCTGCCCCGTTCCCTTCCTGCACACAAACCAGGGAGAGCATCACAGGCATGCAAGGCTGCTCAGGAAGTTTACACAGCACTTGCTCAAACTCTGCAAGCCTTCCTGACACCAGCTCAGCATTCCAGCACACCAGCATCATTTTTATGTGATTTCTCATGTGATTTGTGCTGTCTCTCCGTTCCCACATGCTACTTAGACCTTGGTGGAAAAAAAAAAAATTCATTCTTACTCTCATCAGGACTTGTTTGTCATCAGAATCCCTCTTTAGTTTTAGTAATTTGCTTAGTTTTAGCCTACTTATCTCATTATGCTGGTCTAATTAAAATCATTTGCTGACAAATATTGTCAGTAACGTAACAGTTGGCTAAATTAACACTGGCTTAGCTTAGCTTTGTTATCAGCTTAACTACACAGCACTGATTGATGAGCATTTTAAAGCAGGAATTCCTTTCTTCAGGTCAAATGCAGAGAAGGCAAAGCTGGAGATTTGAATGTGATACATCAACAAGTCTTACCAGAAGAAAGTCAGATATAATTGTGCAGAAGCCAAACCAAACTCACATCTCCACAACTTCTCAGCAATCTTGGTAATAAAAAGAAAGATGCATTTGGCCCAACCTGTTAAAAGAGCAGGAGCATAGCTTAACATCTAAAATTACTGTTATAAGCAGTATGCCTTGTACTGTGATTCTTATTTACTTTTTTTGGCATAAATTGAGTATTTCTAGACAACAATTATTCCTACAGACAAAACTTAATTGCAATATTCATCACCAAATATGTCTAAATGATAGGGATGCTGAAGTGTTTTACAGTGAAAACACATCCAATTTTAATGAAGTTCAAAAGAAGAAATGTTTATTTATGGATTAAAGTACACAAAGATCTGCTGCTCACACTTTCTGAAATACTGACAGCTTTTTTTTTTTTTTAAGAGAGAAAGAGAGTGCAAGGGAAGGAAAGACTTCACATCTTGTAAATAGTTGTGGTGAGTGGATCAATGTTCCCAGCAGACAGGCAGAGAGCTCCTGGGTCTTTTGACACTAGTTGAGATCAGATGATATACAACTGAAGTCTGAAGACAAAGTTGCCTCTAAGAGACTGCATCTGGTGAAAGGGTGGAGATGTGCTGTTAATCCATTACAGCTGCAGGGGGATGTCTCAACATGTCTTGAGAAGGACTGCATATTTCTCTGTTTGGGGCTGAGGTTTGCTACTGTTCAAATTAAGTGACATCTTTTTAACACTCCTAAAGAAGAAAAAAAGGTGGAATCCAAACTAGAACAATATCCTGTAGAAAAGTGCTTTCTATTTTGTAGGCTCTTATGAGGGGGAAAAAAAGCATAACTATGTATCTAAAATTAGTTCCTCTACTGAAGAACTAAACTGAAAACAACTTTAAGAGAAGACGAGAATGTTTCAGAGCAAGATATAAATATAACAGAACCATTAAAAAATACAGAGAAAAGTCCAGGTTTTGGATAGAATTTTCAGAACCCTTCCCTACTTCAGAATTTGCAACCACCACCTATTGAATGAGAGCTGCTGCTGTTGGTCTTCAGAATGATCCATTAGATGAGAAGGCACAGAAATGTTACAGGGGGAATACCAACCTCCAGGAGATACAGATTCAGCCTGCTTGGAATCAGATATTTGTAAAGAAACTAGAAAGCTGTGGCTGTGCATAGACTTGATAGTGCTCCACTGGAACAACCAGAACCCAGGTTTGCACAGGCTCCAGCAAGTTAACTTGCACAAGAAATCCCAAGTGTTTAAAAAAATATAACTTGGCTTGGGGAGAGGAGTAACTGGGGAAAGGGAAATATAACAGACAGGTAATCCTTATTGCTCTGAAAACTGCTATCACTGGCCTGCTGTCAAGCCATCCAAAGACAAGAAAATATACAATCTGCTGCCATTATTACAGCACAATTCTCTATGGATTCAACCACAGGAAAAGAGTAAGCCCAGAGTTAGGCCTCAACTTAGAGTACATAGGCTGAAAAAGAAAAAAAAAGACAATTTTTTGCTAACCCAGCTAACAACATGCTGCTGCTCCAACACTCTGCCTCAGGCCATGCAGCCTCAGCTGCACCATCTGGGCTGGAAAGGCTCCAGGGAGGAAAGAGCAGCTGAGAGTGCAACAAGTTGAGGCTCCAGTATAACCATGACTGTTCTGTTCTATGAGTTCATCTGAAACCTCACCTCCCCAGTTCCTGTTTCTTGTTGTCAGACACCTACTTTGTTAAATTGTTATTTTTGATGTGTCCTTCTCTATCCAGATGTCTTAATTACTTGTTTCTCACTAAGTGCTGGCTTCATATGCCTTTCCAGAGTATAACCTTCTCCCTGGATTCACAAGGCACAGCATCCTGATGAAATGCCACTTACAATGGAGGCATTAGGCACCAGGAAGTTCAGATTATTTTTAAGAGCAGTAAAACCCCTTCCAAGATCTTGTGACATCAGTTATCAGAAACAGAGATAAAATGCTTTTCCTATTTTCAGCAGCAACATTCCCATTGATCTTAACACTGCAGGATATGCCCCTGTGCACTGAAACAAATCACCTGTATATGAATGCAGTCAGGATGAAGTGACCTCCAGCACAGCAATTTCTTATCCTTTGATTCTGAGGAGTAATAGTAAAAAGATCTGTCCCTTCTATCTGTATCTCAGTCAAGTCACCCACAAAGAGATATAAAGTTCACACTCATTTGTTCCCCTTTCCTTGACACCTTACCATGCTTCCCATGTTGTTTATACATTTCCTTTTCATTCCTGACATGCAAAAGTTACCAACTTTACATGAGGTCATAAGGCAAAGATGTGTGCTTTCTGAAGGTTGACTGTGTTAGCTAAGGAATGAAATCCAGTGGTCTCCTAGGGGAAGAAACAAGAAGGCAGAATGAATCACCTGCACAATTAATGTGAAAACTCCATTTTGGATAGCCAATCACAGAGCAGATTGGGGATGTTTAAGTGCAAATCTACAAATTCAGGTGGAGAACATAATATTGTGCTGGCTGTACAACACACACTCCCTTTGCAATTCTGATTCACAAGAGATAAGAATAAGATTGACTCATTATATAAGAGCTGCCCTTCCCCAACCTCCACAGCAGAGCTGTGGCTGTCCCCTTGTTACACACTGTACACCCTAACACCCCTTCTACCAACTTCAGAGGCAGCAATTCCCATGGGGATGTCCACATCAAGCCACAAAATACTCCTGGCAGAGCAGAAACTGTTGTCCTAAAACCCCTCCACACTCCCCAGCTGTACACAGCTCCATCTGACAGGGATGGATCCTGAGGTCTAAGTGTACACCTGAAATATTTTGCTACCATCTTCATGACATCAACATCAAATCTTAAATTGCCTTGAGCAGGATAGGAACTTTGCATGGCATCACATGAGCCTGCTGAATGGAAAATGTACATTACCTGGAAACTGCCTTCAAAACTCATTTTAAAAAGAGACTTTGGAAAAATCTGACATTGTTTTCATCTTTACAGATGAATTAAAGAAGACACCTGAAAATAATTTAGAAAGCTGTCTATGTTTTTTACATTCATGCACATTAGTTTCTGCTTTTCAAAACCCAAATTCTGACTATTTCCACTGGTCTTACTGCTCTGCAGGGAAGCACTGCTTCTCTGCTGCTACTCATCACATCCCCATGGTAAAGGCAGGACTTGTTCTTACATGTTGAGAACTGGCACAGAGCAGAATTTAATGATCAGAATAGTACCTATTACACACATTATTTCAGTGCTCAGGATTTTGAAGGAAATATTCTATACTACAGTTCATTCTATACTACAGTTACAGGGAATGTTTCCTGAAATATTCACATGTATATTTGAGTCCATCCTTGGGATCTGGATATCCAGCAGATGACTTACAAAATCTGACTTGTAATGATTTTATTATCAGGGCTTACCACTGCCAAATCCATGTCCTCTGATATCTCTGACAGAATCCCATCATCAGTTCAGGGAATGTGAAGCAATACCCAGTATCTGAGGAAAGAATACAGGTGTTCAAACACTACAGGAGACAAAGTCAAATTTCCTAGGCTAGAGAAGAATGTGAGGAGAATTGAAGTGGAAGGAATGAGCAAAATGTCCTCTTGCAGCAGGTCCATGTGGGCGTGGGCACATCTCTCCCCTTCACTCACAGTTTGCAGACTGAAGCCACTGTGATCTCCTTTCTGCTCCTGGAGAGGGATATGCAGCTTCACATGACCTCTGTCAATGAACATCAAACATGCTGTGAGGTTCAGAAAGGTATCTGTAGGGAGAAGGAAAAAAAAATAGGAAAAAGCAGCATAAAAGTACTTTCTCAGGACAGAACAGGTCAGAAGCGCAGAGGATGTGGATCCAGACATTGATTGGCAGTTCTTACCCAGTGGTGTCTAACCCCTGAGGGCCCCATGGCAGCTGCTGCTATGTGACCCATTTCTCGCAGCACATATCCAGGGAGCATGACCTGGTGCCACCACACCAGCTGGCATTGTTTCAGATTCATCACAGAGTAGAAGAGTGAGCCAAGCAGGGACACAATTTTATTCCTTAAAGGAAGAAGACATTAGGGAAAGCTACCTGTAATGACTCTGTCCTTAGTAAAAATGGAGGGGGTTTACAAGACCTTTGCTCTCCATAAACATATTTGGAGGGAGAAAGTTACCAGTTTGGCACATTTTGCCATCTGTGTGACCTATTTATACTCCACTGTATTTTCACAAGTGCAATGTGCACAATCTGCCTATTTGAACAAAGACAGTAAGACAGAGATGTCCTGAGACACCACAGGGCACTCCTCAGAAAAACCCATTAGGAGATTTAGAGGCTGTAGGGAGGAGGAGATCCCCTGCTCACAGCAAGCCTGCTTTCCTCTCCTGGATTGTACCAGAACACTGCACACTGTGTCTATGGCTTTCCATGCATGGAAAAAACAATGCCAAGGAATCTTTAGATAACAGTCTCACCAAGTGCAGCCAAGAGCTTAATGAAGGCAGCTTTCACAAATCAAGTGAAAAGCTCTGGACACAATCCAGAAGAGGGTGTTGGGAAGAAAATTTCTGCGCTGACAATACATTGGGTTCCTATGCTCAAATTTTAATGTATTTAATTGTATTTTGAGGCTATTTTCCTCTGTAACAGCCAAGAAAAATGAAGGGACTGCACAGGAATGTATAATAGTTGCTTTACAAAGGGTATCTGAAACTCCCATTTCCCATCCTTACTACAACTGAGATTCACAGTTCCAAATCTTTCCATTAAATTACTGACCAAAATTATGCTATTGCAATTAGTACCAGCAGTGGAACAAAGTTTAGATTCTGCACAAGTTTAGATGCAATCAAAAAAATATATTTATTAGCATGTACCAGATGCTTTTTAGGTTATTTAGTCATCTTAAATATACAGCATTGATCAACTATTTATATTTTTAAAAAAATACTACCCAAGACACATATGGCAGTATCCAGATTATGACAGGCACTGAAATTTTTGGTCCAGCTTTCCAGCTTCTCGCAGCTGGAGATCAATATGGCCAGCCAGACACCAAAATCTGCACAGGACACAACCCAGCATCAGGCCAGGTTGGATGGGGCTTTGAACAACCTGGTGCAGTGGAATATGTCCCTACCCATGGCAGGGAGGGTGGAACTAGATATACTTTAAGGTCCCTTCCCACCCAAATACTTCTATGATTCTATCAGTAACATTTCCTTTTCTTAGATGACCTTTTACATCTGTCTTTTCTTTTAGGATCTACTGCTTTTAAGGACCAATTTTATTCTACTTTAGGGAAAAACTGTTTTTTTCCCTAATGGGAATAATCTGTAGCAACCACTAGTCACCTCTTAAAGAGATGCCCATTCAAAGGCAGAGACTCACATGAATCAGATGAAAAAATATGTTCTCTAGTAAGCTCTGGCATATTGCAAATACACTGAATGCTTGACATTTTTATGATTATGCAAATGTTGTGACATTTGATGTGCTTGTTTTTTAAAAAAAATCATGCAATTAAGTTCTCCGAAAGAAAACCAGAAAGAAACAGATCAATCACTGAGAAAGCAGAAAGAATGAAAACTGCTTCTACCAGCTTTAGAAACAAATGCCTGCTAGTCAATGGCAAACATTTGAACTAGATATTTCAGACTTGTCAGTTTTACTCTGAAAGTAAAGAGCACTGGTAGGGTGACTTTCAATTTTTAGTACAAGCAGTGGCTTCACTTTCACCTCTTCCCTCTACCTTTGAAGTATAATAGCATTTGTCATGAAATGACTCTTTCACTCACTGAAAGAATTATAACCCTTAGAAAACTATTGCTTCCTTGTAGACAATTTCAAAATATGCACAACCCAATTAGGTCACAGAACCTTGCTTTTAGCTTCACCCCCTTTTAAAACACTGCTTCAGTTATATCCCAAATTAAAGTAGGAGAGAGATAAGATTTATAATTGCCAATATAAATTATTTAATAATTCCTCTCCTGCACATACAAACCTGAAGATTTACAGGAAGAACCAGAGAACTAAAAGATGCTCTACTGGAACAGCCCAGTGTTTGATGACAGGAGGGCTACATGGATCCGAGCTGTGGAGCCAAGTAGAAACACAGAGGAGCAGCAGATGCTAGAGGAGAACCACAGGGGGATCCAACTGCTTATTTTTGGTACAAAGCTACAGAAGACAGAAGAAATGGCAACCTGAAGTAACTTCATAGCAACTTTGGAAGTAAATTAAAAACGCATTCTTTACCTCAGGTTCTGTATACATTAAATCTCTTGTTAAAGACAATTACTAGTCCAATTGAGTTTAAAAATAGATCTAACTTGATGGGGATTTACCACTGATGAAATCAAGAATCAGCTTAATTCCAAGAAATTCAATTCCTTACATGATACATAATCAAGGCAACAATAGCAAGCTTAGGAAAGTGCAAAAAGAGACTACAAAAAGAGGGTCAATAAAAAAAATTTGAATTCATGGTCAATTATTGGCAAATCCTGAGTTAAACTCTGAAAAGGAAGTTATGGAGAGGACTAAGCTAGAAAACTGTAGGAGCAGTTTCAGCTCTTTCCCTTGAGACAGTGCAAGATAATTTTAAGTTAAAGAATTGGTCTGAAACTGAAGGGAAAAAATAAAAAGGATTTTCAAAATCAAAAGGAATGAACCAGCAAAACACAAAGCCTAAGAAAATAATCTCTTCAACACACTCAGAGACTCCTACACCTTTTCTGTTCCTAATAAAATGTGTACGCCTGAACCTTATCGATGTCCTCAGTATTTGGGTTTTTTCAGATACATTCACTCTGGGATTAACAATATAGAGCCACTTGACCTACAGAAAGATCTCCTTATATAATTGGCATGGCAACAGATGCAGCATTTCTCAAACAGAAGTGAGAACTTGTAGGTCCCCCTTTTGCTACCCCTTCAGTATGACATGAACCCTTCCTGAGTTACTTTCCTACAGCATAAAAGGAAACCCAAAGCTTCCCAGATCAAACATCCTTCTCTTGGGATGTTCTATCTTGGAGGCACCTCAATATCCCAAGTATTTCTTTCCTTGGTCATAGTCTCTAACAGAGACTAACACTTCCTGCTTTTGCTGGCTGCAAGTCTTTGAGAAAGCTGACCCATCCGCCAGTGGTGGTCAGAAGAGGAACAAATCTGGAGGGACAGTGCTTCCTCCCACTGAACCAGGTGCTCTAGGTAGGTCTGTGCCGACATGTGAGGTCAACTACAAACACACTGATCACCTGTAGGTATGGACTTAGCAGAAGTATGCCCCAAAATCTTAAACTTTTAAGGATGGCTTTTCAGTACAGACCAGCATCTCAGCTACGTGACCTGTAAAGACCAAGACTGAACCAGAGCAAACATACTAAAGCCTATTTTATCCACCTGGGACCAAACTGGAAATATTTTGGGTAGATTTCATCTGATTTTAATCCCCTAGAGTGTAGGTGTTTATATTTGAGCTAGTTAATTTGGGTTGTTTTGGGATTTTTTAAGTTCAAGGAGAAAAACAAGCATTTCAAGATGATTCATCTAACCTACTTTTGCTGATCTACACTACAATGAGATCGATCACACCTTAGATTTTGTTAAGTCAAATGAGTCAGCCTCTGTCTGACTTAATAAATAAAGCATAATTATTAGCTTAGAAATTTTGAACACAATCTAATCTTCTGCTGACAATGGAGACAAGACACTGCAGGAGTCTAGACTCAGTACACTTAAATTCTTCTTCTCCTAGCACTCGACATATACCCTGCAATGAAGCTACTTTGTTTTCCACCAATAAAAAGGACCTTCAGCTTTTTCCATCTTAGCTTCCTTTTCTGATTTTTGCAATGCAGAGAAGTAAAATGATATTTTGGTGAAGTATTTTCTTCAACCTTTGTGAATCCAAATCAGAAATGAAAGCGTGCCTAAAGCATTCACTCTTGAATAGGAGGTGTTATAGGATCTGTGTTTCTACTAGACACAGAAAAATACCATAGCTGAACTTTGGTTTGAATTCATTTTCCTAGCCAAACTCTACTAGTAGAAATAAACAGGATTTAATACAGTAGAATATCAGACTTTAAATGCACCGTAAACTGATGTGGTTTTTATAAACCCAAACCTAACTAAGATTTTTTAACCATGCTCATTATAATTAAATGTAATTATAATATCCACAGCTTTAAATAACGGTTCAATAAGGATTAAAATAGTTTCTGCTAAATTTAATTATTTTAAAATATAAGTTGAACTAAATAAGGCAGTATTTAAAAATACAAAAATAAAAAAGCCAAGCTCAGAGATCTATATCTTTTCTTTATCAAATGGTATTGTGAAAATTAATTAATGAAGTAGCCAAAACTGTAACAGTAAAGTCAAAGTAAAATTTAAAATAAAATTAATACTTCCCAAACTCTCCAAGGTTTTGGTTACTTTTGCATTGTCAGTTCCCTCATTTCAAAGTGCTGAATTTACAACCATGAAAACTAATGACAGCTGGGGTTACCCAGCATCTCTGAATATCAGATTTAGAGCACCACACCTTCTTCCAAATTTAGAAATTCCTTCTGACTGTATTTGCTAAAGTAGTTTCCTGTTATACTGTGCAACTCCTTAAACCACTCACAAGTCATTCCTGAGACCAAAGAGATCAAACCTCATTTCCACCAAATACTGATGGAGTCCTGACACTAATTGTAATAGGTAAAAATTACCCTCTATAGAAATAAGTGGAGGGGGTGTATACGAAGGTTTTGTTGGATTTCTTATAAGGAGTCTGCTTTACCTTTGAGTCATTCTGTAATAAATACCATATCATTGCTTAATTGTATGGAAATGGTTATTAGTGGTTCTGCAAATGTTTTGTTTGGGATTTGCATTTTCTCATCAAAGGATACTTCTCTGCCTTCATATGTTGTCAGCCTCTTTCAGATGAGAGAGCTCAGCACAGAGATGCCTCAAATATATCAGGAAAAGAAGAAAACATATTAAACCACCAAATGAAACACAGAGACGCTGAGTTCAAACACAAGGGCTTGGAAATTAAGGGAGTTGTGGCAAAATATTATGGGTTGACTTAATGCCATGCCCCAAAATTTAAGCTACTTGCTTTAAAAAGAAATTTCAGAGACTAAGGCAGAATGAAAAGCAGCAGAAAATTTTAGTTTCTGCTCTCAATTTCTGGCTTCAAAATCTTTTTACTTTATTTTACAAGAGCAACTTTGGGGGCTGTGTATATTTTAAACAGCTGTCAAATGCATGTAGTGTAGACCTTCAGCCATGAGGAAGTGGTTAGTAATGGGGAAGAGATTATTATCTCTTATTATGGTGTGGAGCCACCATCCTCTTCAGAGCTCCTAAGATATCCCTGGGTTTTGATAGGTTTCTCCCACCATACTGGTGTGGTCAAGGAGCTCCAAACTCATTTGCATTGTGATGATAACATTGAACAGAATTTGCTGTATTCAAAACCAAATGACAGTTCTTTGGAGTTGCATTGATTTTGTTAAGAAAGATGGAACATTTTGTTAAAATGTTCATACGCATTTACTTCTGGCTATAGCCATAATGCTATGATAAGAAATATCCATTTATAACACTTTTTAGCCCTATTGGAACACAAAAAAATGCTGCCTTTCCTTCAGCACTTCTAAAACTGTAAACCTGCAATAGCTCATCACATCCTTCATGCACACATTTATCAAACTACTTCAAATATGTGTTGTGTAGCCCATATGATCATAACAACAGCTTGAAATTAATGAAAGTTAAGTGCCTTTAATTCTAAATTATTCCACTGCAAGTGTGAAATAGCCCCACAGCTGAAGAAGCAGGAGTCCATACAGGATAGAAAGAGGACCGAGCCACAGACTCTAGCTATAGGTTACTCCTGATGTGAAAAAGTTCATTTAGAGCCCATTGCTTACTTAGGCATGCACTATAGTAACATCAAAAAATATTGGTTTGTCTTTGTCATAGCTTCAGTTTTATGAATTATGATGGATAAAAAACTTAGAAGAATCTAACAATTAAACTAGATTATTGATTGTTTTTTTCTGTAAAAGGATTTGCTTGACTACTGTCTCTAGAGGTTGACATCCTATACATTGTGTTTCTTACAATATTCTTAAATGTTGGAGGACAAGTTAACAGAACAGCAAATCTTCTAGTACCAAATCTAAGTCTAAGAACACCAGAAGGAGTATAATTTGGAACTAAATGAGACGTAAATTTACAGTTTTAGGATACCTGTCCATTAGGTGTGTAGTGAACTCATTCCATTACATAAATCTAAGTAATAACAGAAATACTAAAACTAGCAGCCCCACAGCCATACATTGCATATTCTTCTACTTAAGGTTTCCATTTCCACTCAAGACTTGGCCAACTATTTTATTTCACATGTTCAATAAGTGGCTGCTCCAACAACATATAGCCTTCATTTGATCTGTCACTGGATGAACTGCCCATGAAAGTCTCGAAAACAAATACAGGACTCATTCAGAGCCACAGAATGGTTGACATTGGAAGGAACCTCTTGAGGTCATCCAGTCTAACCCCACTGCTCAAACAGGATCACCTACAAAGAGTGGCCCAGGCCCATGACTAGACAGTTTTTTAATATCTTGGGGAGGGAGACTCTGAGCACCCTGTGCCAGCACAGCAACCTGCAAAGTGAAAAAGTGTTTCCTCATGTTCAGAAGGAAAGTCCTGCTTCAGATGGAGCCCATTGTTCTTGTCTTGTTGGGCACCACCCTCTTTGCACTTTCCCTTTACATATTTACTTATGTGGAGAAGTGCCTCTCTGAATTTTCTATTCCCTAGGCTAAACCCTTCCAGCTCCATCAGCCTTTCCTCACAGGAGAGATGCTCAAGTCACTTAATCATCTTCATGGCCCTTCAGAGGACTGTCTCTGGTATGTCCATGTCTCTCTTGTGCTTAGGGGCCCAGAACTGGACACAGCACTCTGGAGTGGCCTCATCAGTACTTCAGAATGGGAAGGATCTCCTGCCTTGACTAGCTGGAAACATTTCTCCCCATATGGCCCAGGATACATTGAGCATTTGCTGCAAGGGCATGTTTGTGGCTCGTGACAACTTGGCATCCACCAAGACACCAGGCTGTTTTCTGCAAAGCTTTTCTCCAGCAAGTTAGGCCCCCACCTATGTTGTACATGGGTTTGTTCCTCTGAAGGTGCCAGGCCTGTCACTTCTCCTTGTCCACCTCTGTAAGGTCCTTGTCAGCCCATTTCTCCAGCCTGTCCAGATCCCTGAGGATGGCAGCATTACCCTTTAAAGTATCAGAAGATAATCTTGTGCCTGAAGTGTAAAACTTGGGTCTGATTCCTCATCATATATTCCAGCATCTACAACTACAAAGCCTCCTCAGGTGAGTTACCAGACTTTTCCTTCTTGGGGGAAGTAAGGGATTCACCAGGTGCACCTGCCCAGTTCTTTGCTCCTTCCAGCAGCACAAGGGACAGCTGTATCTTACAGATAACCTTTTAATTAGGCAAATTACATTCCTCATTATAATTCCATTGCTAAGGTCATGAAGTAAAAAAGGACTGTACCTCACACTGACACGTTGACAGCGTTATCTGTTCTATCAACACAAGCATCATAAAGACAGATTCTCTCTCATGAGTACCAGCAGTTTTTTAACAGAAAACATAAAGAAATATTTGAACGGGGGCGGGGGGGAGAAAAAGGTAGCTTTATAAGAAAAACATGGAGTTTTATTTCCTATAGAAAAAGACTAGTGTCACAAGGTTCAAATATTTTAAAATAGTAAATTTATTGCCTGATTGAAATTCACTGTAAAACTGATATTACAGGGAACTGATAAACCCCTTGCCAAATAGTAACATATTTAAAAAGGGAACTCTTTGATTTTTGCTAGCAAACAAACAAAAGAGAAAGTTGGTTAATACTACTCTGATGCTTACTCCACCTCTTCTTCATAGCTTTTCATTAAATTCCATTAACTTATGATCAAATCTCGAGTTGTATTTAAATTTATTGAATTCAGGAATTATTCCAACAGCACCAGACTAATGAGAGAATCAGGCTGTAAGAGTTGCTTGTATAAATATTATCACACCTCTACATAGCAACTTTTTCTTCAGTTTATTAGTATTATTATAACATTTAAGTGGAAGGGCTCTTGCAGGCTGCATATTCCTCACTCATCACTCTCACTTTGCAAAACATGTGTTTAATGAGGCTGTGATCAAAATCAACTTTACAAGTTTGCCTGGATGTCATAAGCAAAGAGCCTTTGGACTACAGTGGAGTGAATACAATACATTAGTCTGCAAACAGGGCTCCAAAAATGGAAAATCAACCAAATACTCAAAGAACCATCAAACCCCAAAGAGAAGCTTTTATGATCTCTAGAGGAGACACTGCATTAAGGCAAATTGAATTAATTCCAAATTTATTTAACAAGGCTGGACTGATATGTTTACAGTTTACTTCACAGCTGTTAATCATTAAACACATTTTAGATAGTCATCAGATATTCATTTTATGCACAATAACATTTTTATTGAAGTTAACATAATAGTACATCTTAAGAACTCTTTTGAAAATGTTCCCTAAGGAAAAAATTATCTGCAAAGTAAAGCCATGAATTGTGTGCCTTGTGAGTTAACCAATTTTGTAAAAAAGTGAACACATATCATTATGACACTATTCTAATGCCATACATATCCCCTGCTTTAATATGCATAGTAAATGTTTTGCCTGGGTTTATTTTATGAATATCACAGATTTACTCAACCTGGACAGGACAAAAGAGGAACTAGAGAGATTGTAAGCTACTGTTTTACAGCTATCTTGTTCTTTCCTGTTTTGAGAAAGAATTTTGTCAGACAAGACTATTTTTTCTGTTCCCACAAGATCCTCCTCTGACTTCAAGGAAACTCCTCCCAGAAAAGTCACTTTGGCCCTAATCCTGAAAGCTGATCTGTGTCAATGGACATGCACACTATCCCACTGAACTCAGCGGAGCTCAATATGAACATGAAGGTTTTGTTGATTTAGTATGAAGAGAAAAGTATAAGTCACAGGTTTCCAAGGTAAGGCCTGTACTTATATCTGTGGTGATTATCTGGCTTGTGTTTAGCTGCAAGTCCCACCAGCCTGTTTTCCTAATGAAATGTAGCTGGAATTCAATGAAAACAATAAAAATGTTTCAAATTCTCAAAGTTACTTTTCAGTCCTGAAATTATATTCATTTCAGTGACTTTCTGACAATTTTTTAATAAAAATATTTCAAAATAACCTTATGGAAAGAGATTTTTTTGTCAGCCCCTTTTCTCTAAATCACCCAATTCTGTTACACAAAAAGAAATTTCCCCACTTAGTACTTTGCCTAAAAATTTGATCAGCACTCTAGTGGCCTCATTGATCAGAACTGCAGTGAAGATGAATTGTATGTAACTGTCCAGAAATTATTATTAACAAAAGTCTACCTAAGTCTGAAAGTCTCCTTTAGCAGAAATCCAAACCTATAACCAACAAAAAAACCCTCAAGTTTTTTCTAAGAGTTTAACAAGCTGCTTGTGATTTTTTCTGGCTTATTGGAGGAAAGGGAGTCAAGAGGAAAATTCCAATAAAACTGTGTGTAAGCCAAAGGTTTGTTTATGTTTGTATGGATTAGCATTCACACGTTTCCTGTTACTAGACTTCCTATTAGTGATGTTTAACTTTAACCACATATCCTGGGTTAAGGAATAGCTCCTGAAATCAATTTCCTGATGAGGCTAAGAGAGGTCAAAGGTTAATTTTTTAGCCACATGATTAAGCTACCAACAGCTACTGCATAGCCTTGTTTTAACATATAAAGTTACTGCAAATATTAGCTAAAGGAGGGGGCACACTCTGGTGAGTACACAAACTGTTGGAGAAAAATAATTCCAGAATCTTACTCTAAGTGAAGTTTACTCTCGCCACATGCACGCCTAGAACCCACATCAGTGGAGTGATCTCTCAAGCATGGTGAGGCCAACCTGACAACCTCTAATGTGTTGCTCATTTTAAACGTGGCTGTGTGACCACTGCCAGAGCCCAACTGCCAGCCAAGAAACTTCTGCTGTACATCACAGACTTCCTTCAAACACTTGCTGCAGACCTTGAAGAAGAAACAATGTTTATGGTAACGTAAGAATCCACAGACTTGTATGTATCATATTCTCAAATAAAAAGCACAATGATTTCTGCTTCCTTAGGAAAAAAAAAAAAAAAAATCAACAGATGGTTGATGACTTTGCAAACAGCACTGCAGCAGATACTGCTCTTGTACCAAATCAGCAGAAATTTAATGCATCAGTATTTTTTCTATTTTAATACTAAAATGAACAATCCTCTGCCCAAACATTTCAGATGAAACAAGAAATATCTTTAAAAGTTTGTGAAGTTTCTGCCTGGAGTGATTCTTGTTTCCAGCAGTAAAATTGATTCTTTTTTAATAGTGGCATGAGTAATGACAGCCTACTGACACACATTGATAGCAATGAGGAATTCTAGAGTTAAAGCTGATTATCCAGATTCATTCACACTGCACAGCATTGTCCTTTCCTGCTGAGTTCTCATCTACAAATTATTTCATTCTTATTCACTTTTGGTAACTTGCTAGCATGGAAGATGACAGTCGAATGAAATCCCATGTACTGACATTATAATTTTCTTTTAGATCTGTGAGACACATGATGGGAAAATTTTATATTAGATTTAGTGAAGATAGTGCTGGTATTTAGTTGTCTCATTACAACTACTGGAGTTTTAATAGAGGGCTCATAAGTAATTAAGCAACTTGGGTTGCAAGTCATAGTTTTAAAAATAAAGCTTGGTTTGACCCAAGGCTTACCATTGCTAATACAACCACCACTCTTTTGGGCATTCCTCTCTAACATTATCATTTTTGTTTGTATCAGTCTGGCAGCATTTTACACTTGTTTTGCACAGGGAAGGCCTCTAGATCAGATGCAAGATAGAGGAGACAGTCATCAGTCTTTACTCAGGATTTCCTGACTGCATGTGAACAATAACAATTTTTTTTTGTAAAAACTAATGCATTTCAAAATATATATATGTAAACAGAGAACATCTGTTTCTCATACTCAAATCTAGTTAAATTCCATTCACAAGGAACTGGCTCAATTTTCACATTTAGGCTGTTTGCAAGACGTAATTTTTGTGAATCCCTCATAGTAATTTAGCCTTCATTGCTTATAAAAAAACCAAATATAAGTGGATGCACATGAGTTGTTCTTCATTCATTTGTGGACTTAACATTTGGAATTCACTTTTCCAGCCACATGACTGGTTCTACCAGTCAGACAATAAAAGTTTTGTTCTCTAACTAGGTTTCTTAAACTTTGTAAACCGCATAGCACTTGAAAAATACGTTCCACCTTCCAATAAAAATGATGAAGATTACCTGAGAAATAACAACTTTGAACTGAAAGAAAAATCTAATTACTTTTGTTATATTTCAAGAAATCATCTTTTTTTCTTTTTTTTCTTTCTTTTTTTTCTGAGGGATATTTCTGCCTTGCTACAAGTATCCTTTTCAGATTTTAAAATACTCTCTTTCTTTCCTAACATGCAGTGAGCAGGGGAGAAGGATTTCTCTTGTCACATTCAAACCAGCTCATCACTACAAAACCAGCTTTCCTGTCTGCCCAGGAGCTGCCACATTGCTGACCTCTGCCTCCTTATTCTCCACGTGTCTCCTGCTTTACTTTGGGCTTTTTCTGATGAGCAGCTTTGACACTTTACCAGCTGATTTAGGTTATCTGAAAACACTAAATTCTAGGACTGTTTACATTTTAAATTGTAAACTCTTTTGTAGAACATGCAATGACATTTCAGCAGCACAAGCTCCTCTGATGTAAATCCTCCGGTTCCAATAATTGACTACACTGCAGGTACAAATTCCCTGCATTCTCCACTTGGAATACAGCAAGGTCTATGTCCAAGAAATCTCACTTTCTACAGTGCCTTTTTCCTTTCTTTTTTTTCCCTAATTATTGGGACTGTCTGTTCTACGACACCTGAAAAAATAACTGCATTTTTCAATCATTTGTCTCCTTACTGCCTATAATACCTGCATGCACACACCCAGCAGGTACAGAATTACTGGGTAAATCACTTTGATAAAAACACAAGTTTTGGCAGCCAAACCCATTGATGTTCTGTGCATGTGTCTAATGGGTGTGTAACTGCATTCTAATAGTTCTGAACCTGTAACCCAATAAATGGAGATCACTCTTTTGATTGTAAAATTTCTAGGGTTTCTTTCAGCCTTTTTGGTGAGGGACAGTTGAATAACTAACACAAGTTCAGTCATGTAGAAATATTTCATACCTCTCATTTCTTTGAAATCCCAGAAAAACAGCCCCAGCTCTTGAATGGTGGCACTTTCCACCACATAGGCAGTGAGGTAGATTATCTGTTCCTCTCCTGTGAGAAGAAATGCTGCACACTTTCAGCATTGATGGAAAAACTGTCAGTGCCCCTGCTTTAAATGACAGTAGAGCAACTCAAGTATATCATCAGATCCTGGGAAACTTGGTTGAAATGTTCTCCTGAGATAAAAGGTGTTCATCCCCTATTTTCAAAGAAACTGCCCTAACCACTAAATTAAAGCTTGATCAAAGTGTCCTGGTATAGCTCTGCCCTGCATCACAGAGCAATACATGAACATCCACTGAATTCATCTAGAACCAAGACTGACTTTAGTTTCCTATTGGAGATGAAGGGAGAAATCTGGCCTGTGGTTAGATATCACTATTCAAGATTTCCTAGAATATGCAGCAACTATATTCCTCATTAATTGCTGTCTACTTCTGTCAAGATAATACCACAGTAACTCCAATGAAGTTACAGCACTTACAGGAGTACAGCTGATAGCAAAACTTGGCTCAATGTCCTCAAACATAAATGGATATTTTATCTGTTTAGTGCATGCTGTCTCTTTTATTGAAACTGAAACAGTGAGACAAAAGTCATCCTGAAGAGACCAAAAGAAACTTAAATATGTAGTTTTTTCTAAGCATATGAATATTTTATGATTTATAGCTTCCATAGTGCTTATTTACTTTGTTTGTTCAACATTTTGAGTTGTCAGAATAGGCATTAGACAGAGCAACAACAGAAAAATGGAAAGTAAGTCAGCACCAAACAGAGTTCTTACATTTTTCCTTGGGACACAGACATGAGGATGCACACTCCAGCAACATTTTGCAAATGACATACTAATTGTTGACTTGTCTCAAACCACGACTTTCAGACTCCCAGAAAGTATTCAATACACAATTTTTAAATTATTCCAGTCACATTAAAATGAAAAGTCTCAATAAAAAACAATCATAGAAGGAGAAGAAAAACCAGGTATATTTTGGAAGAAAACAATATGTATTCAATACAATCAGTTTATCAGATTAGCAAGTTTCTTACTAATATCTACAATGAGATGTTTTCTAGTCACATATTTGTGCAAACAGTTTCAGAAAAGGTTAAATATTATGAGGGATTTCTTTAAAATCTGCATTATTAATATTTCTTCCATTTCTAATTCTTTATTCACCAGAATTAAAACTCTATTTGCACTTAGATTTTTGATATTGGTTTTAAATGTATCACAATTTGCTTCTTCCTTTTAGGTAATGGCAAGGCAGGAAATAGCAATAACAGGCTTTCTTGGGAAATGCACAATATTTTTGACTCTGTATTTTCCAAACTCTGTGTTGTCTTCCAGTGAAAAGCAAACAGAAATATTTAAATTACTTAATTGCCTCTCTAGGTTCTACCTAAACTCTTCCTAAAGTCACACTCTTTCCTTTCAGTGAACCTCAACAAGGCAAACTGAAAGCTTCCTTTGTTATCCTGGTCTACAGCACCTGAATGGTGCCAAACAAAACTAATTCAGAGCTCTCAGCAAAAGGATTTCTTTCTCTTACTCCTCCTCATTATCAAATAGATTAAAGAAATTAGTCTTTTTCTTTTCTCTCAGTATTAACTAACAGCAGAGAAAACAAAAATATCATCTCCCTCATGTACACTCATCTTCCTCCTTTTTTTATTTCTTTTGAGCATCTTTGATTTCTTATGGTTATTATTCACCTACATAAAGATGTTACCCTTGATGGTATGAAGTGGTTTTACGTGGAATCCTTGTAATGCAGCAACTCATAACCATAATGTAGGCTAAAATATGCTATCCAAATTGCTGTGGTTTCAAAATTTACAAAAAAAATATATTTCCTGGAGCAATCTAATTTATCCTTTTACTACTACAACAATGTAAACCCATTAGGAAGACTATGAATTTCAGCAATTAATTACACACTTAATAATATTTTATAGTTTTCTAAATACTTTAAAGTTCTTTCCAAACATTATGATTCAGTTCCTGCTACCACTTCTCACACGGACTAGGAAATTAATGGAATCACTCCAAGAGCAAATTACATTTAGGTTCTCAGAAAATCTGGGGTTTGATTCAGGTTTTTTTCTAAGAATTCAATGAACTCTGTGACTGTATGCATTTTGCAGACTGGGAAGTGGAAACCCAGATATTAGGCTACTTCATGGAACAAAATGGTGGAAAGACAAGATTTCTCTATTTAAAAATAAAGTTCTTACTCTTAAGTATCTCACTGGTGAAGTGTTCCAAAGGCACCAAAGTTGGTCGGCCCCAAAACCAATATCAAAAGTCTCAGAACTGTATCCTACCTCACACTGTATTTCCTTTTTTTTTTCTTGTTGTAGTACTGGACCATAAGAACATAAAGAAAGAATAACTAACTATTGCTTAGAGTTTCATATTTATTACCTAATTAAAGCCATAATCACATCAAAAAGCTACAGAAATTAGAAGAATATAATCATAATATCAAAAAAATCTTAAATGTTTCAAGCATTCCACTGATATGACAGACTTTAGCAGCTACTCAAACCACATGGTTTGCAAAGGCATCCTTTCTCAAACAAAATAATTAAAATTTACATTTAAAGTTTTTTTTTTAAAAGACAATGAAAAATACTGACTTTGTTATATCTGAGTTAGAATTATAAAATTATTAGCCAAATATTGGTGATTTAAAGATATTGAGTCTGAGAGTATGAGCTACTAAGTGAATGTTTAATAAAGTCAGGTACAAATTAAAAATTTCTCAGTTCTGCACAGAAATCCTCAGTTTGGTGGTTGGGACCACATTAAATCAAATTTTTACTAGGTTTCAAAAAAAACTGCATATATTCATGGTTTCCAGAGGTTAGTCAAGAGCTTGAAATATTGGTCTTGACTATCCAGTCAAGACCAATTCTTTCCACAGGAAAGTAATTCTCAGAGGAAATTATTTGTCACGCTACTTCCAATCTAAAGATCTAAACACAGTCTTTCCTCTAGCCTTTGGCACAACCCATAATAATTGGACCATGGGAGAGAGTGACAAAAAAGTGGATCCACAAGATGCATGCCAAATATCACTACCAGCTCAATAATTTACTTTCTCACCTTTCCTCCCCATCAGGAATAATCAGTGGCTGAAGTATTAAATGACATGTCGCAGTCATTCACTGATGGAGGAGCAAGACAGAATGACATATTCTGCTGATCATTTATAGCTATTGGTTGTTATAGGATACTAACTTGCAATACACAGCCTTGTTTGAATTTCAGATGAGCAGATGGCCAGATGGATTAGCCTGTAAAATTAATATTCCAAACCCATACACAGCAGGACTTTGTATGGGAACTAACTGCTTCAAAATCCATGAAGTCAGTCTAGAGGATTTTATTTTTCAGGCCTCATTTATTATTTCCTCCACAAATACTGAAACCTGCAACGGCAAAAGGCAATTCTAGAACACTCTGCTATTTTGGTGCCATGGCTTCCTTGAATATTTCTTTCACCATTCCAGAGGCACCCATTTCCAGCACACACTTGGTGAAAAGACCAAAATTCATTTATCTAGCTTACATTAAAATATTTGCATAACCCTACAATCAGCTGCATTGTACATGGGATAAAGACATATTTAGGCACCTACTTTTGGCAACAGACTTTAGCAGCACTGTTCAAGTTATTCCCAAAACCACTTCTCTGTGCTTTTGAGGCCTCTCCCTATGTAGGACTGTACAGATACCTGACAGATGCCACCTGCAGTTCCCAGAACGACCAGGAGCCAGATCTGCTGGAGCAGCAAGGAGCCACCCACTTACTGGTGGTCATAGGGACAGAGTGCAGCTAGCAACCACAGCCTTGGAGAAGGGGACAAGTTCCAGCTGTTAAAAACTGAATTTTCCATGTCCCCCATATCTTTCTGAAAAGCTTACCTCAATTGCAATTAGTCTGACTTGGCCTCTGACCCACTGCAGATAAACATAATACAAGTCTTGAAGGAAACTTCTGTATTTTAGAGCCACCAACTTGATTACTATTGATTACCTACTTGCCTCAATGGTAATTTCCCTTTGTCAGTAACATTTCTGCCTGACTGCTCCTTCTGGGAATTGGGTTTTTTGTTATATTCCTTTTTTTTTCTCCAGACCAATTCCAAGAAATACATTTTAGTTATTGTTTTGGGTCAAGCAAGAAAGGTAATAGAAGGGAAGGGCTCAGCTCTAATCATGGCAGGAGCTTATTAAAGAAATCCCTTGTTGTTCCAGGGTCACCAAAAAGGTAATTCTACTTTGGAAAATTAAGCTGTCTCACGAAGTTTCCCTTTCACCCTTTGATGGAGAAAAAACATAACAATTTAAAATAAATAATATATGAGGCATTAGAATACTTCCATGTAGTTACAATCTCTCTACTTAATGAAGTACTTAATGAAGACTGAAAGGATTCCTACAGTTAAATTACTGTGTGGTCAAAAACTAAGTTTAGAGCTGACTGAATATGATGACCCAGCTGAGTGGCTCGGGAACAATGAGGTCGGGCCTCCAAGTGGCAGATGAGGCTTTTGTTTTATTTGTTTGACAGTAAATATCTGGGCTGTTGCTTAGCAGCCACAGACAGAGACAGAGGCGTTTCCAGACAACATAAACTACACTGCAGCAGGTAAACCTTTCACAGCAATTACCAAATGGAAATGAGAGCTGAACCATCGCTGCAGCACAACCCAACACCTTCGTTTCCTGCAGATGTTTTAACACACAAATGGCAATTTGGGATTTCTCAATGCCAGTGTGAGAAGACTTCATATCTTAAAAAAAACCACACTGATTTTGAAAAATTATATGCTGAAAGTTCTAGAAACAGAGACCAAAGTTTTCAAACTTTTGTCAGCTGTTAAATCCATATTTAAATAACATGTTATTTTCTCTCAGAGACAATGAACACTTACAACTGTTGGTTCCAGGGAATTTTCATGTGTCCCAGGAGCATTGCACTCATCCAGAACTGAAATACAAATAACAGAGCACCAGATTGAGAAGCTTTTGTGGATGTTTTAACTTGATATTAATTCTGATAAGTCTTATTTCTATCTTTGCTGTCACAAAAGCATCCCCACTCCAGCCAAAGCTCGTGCATGTCAGCTACCCCTGCGTGCTTCATTTCCACACAAAGTCTTCAGCTTTCACAGGACTCACCTCCTAAACCAAAAAAAAAAGAAAAAAGGAAATGCCAAAGCTACTCTTGCATATCACAGCTGTACAGCTCCAAGGCAGGTATTTCACTGAGAAAGCAGCACTTGGCCTCAGTGAGCAAACAGAAAGGGCCAAATTCTGCTCTCCTTACCCTGGGGCATTCCACCACAAGGAGGAATCTGCATGTGAATAACCCTAGAGAAGAAATGTGTTTCCAGACACTTGAGCTTAAAGACTAAAAAAATGCTGTTGTGAATTCTGTCATCTTATATTTTCATTGAGGGGTTTTTGGGGGTGGGTTGTGTTGTGGGATGTTTTTTTTCACTCTCAGAGTTGATCCACGGGGCATTGTCATTATGTTGCTGTCTCACCTTTCAGTTGACAGACAGACTTCCTGCTGGAGAGACATTATTATTTAACCGGATCCACTCATCCTGCCACTGATTTGTTTTACTTTTGTTCCTGGCAAAGAACAGCAACTCTAGGTAATGTTTCTTTTCTCATTTGGGCAAGTCCTTCAGAACACTTTAGCAAATTAACCCTATGCAGTTCACTTGGTAAACACAGGATCTCCTGAAAGGATTTATAAAACTAAATTACTTTAGATTTTCCAGACAATCTTTGTTTTTCTTTCGTTTTGTCTGACACAAGCTTAAGAAAAGACTCAGGAAGCAAATGTGAATGCTTAATTCCTCAGCAAATAGAAGTTCTAAGCACAGCATGAGAGAATCAAAGTAAAAAGGAGAAGTTTTAATAAACAATATAGATGAAGACATGCCAACTCTGTTTCTGAAGTAGAAGCATTATTAATGAATCTGCAATAGTTTGTTTTAATTACATTTTTCTTTTCTAGTTAAGGTTACCCTTCCCACATTATAATCTCTCTCTGTAAATCTGCATCTTCAATTTGACCACAATCAAATTTTCATTCATTAAGTTTAGGATATGTATACTTGCATTTGTGTATAAATATTTATGATATAACCTGTACTATACATCACTGTTCAAAGACAAGTAGGAGGCTTCCTAAAAACATTAGTGACTGAAATTTGTTCATCTCGGTCACATCAGGCCAGACAATTATAGAAGTCTTTTACTTTCATCTACAGATCTATTAAGAAAACATATTCAGCAGAGCTGTGTTCAATGGGATATTCTCTCTCCCACACTGTCAGACTAGAAAGTTCTATCAGGTGTTAACAAGTCTTTAAAATATTACATTATAGATGCCATTCATAAAAATTTCCTGAAGGACCCAATTCCAATTTATGTAGTAGATATGGAAAATTATCCAGTTACTCTAAACAGGCCTTGGTCTAAGCTGTAGAGTGACAGCCACTCACCACTAACTTTATAGATATTTTCTTCTTTCTAATTAGAAAATTAGGAATATAGTTTGCTCAGGAGTGTCTGCAGACTAAATGAAGGATTTCTCTTACTACTCACTTTCTTGTTTCTTCACTCCCCAAATGCTCCAAGAATCACCAAGACACTTTTCAAAGTCTTCATTAATGCAGATTAAACAAAAAAAAGGATTTTTGTGCAAATACAGAATATTGCAATGAGTAACTACTAGAGACATAAGCACAAGGGAAGACTCTAGAGATTCATAGGCTCAGGGACTTGCTTTATATGAGAAAAATTAGATGGTTCAAAAAAATTCTGGCTGTTAGAAATTAGGCAAGATTATTTCCAGGCTCCCCAGTTAGGATTTAAACACATAAAGGAGACAGAGGAGGGTCACAAACATATGTGTCATCTACTTACAGTCCAAATAAACAAAGCAGCTTTCAAAACCTGTATGAGTACCAAGAACAGTTCTGCTCCAGAGCAGAAAATCTCCAAGCTAATTTGGAAGAGGACAACATTAACCTGTGCAGAGTATCAAACTGGATTAACCCCTGTACAGAAATTAGCTCAGTTAAACCCAGTTTAAATACCTGAACTCTCACTCTCCTATAGTCACCCCACCCTGGAGAATACCCTAAGAACTGTGCCCAGCAGAGGTGGCAGCAAGAACTCTGCTAGTTCCAGAATGGAGGATTTCTCAAGCAGGATTAGTGTGTTAATGTCAAAGCAGCATTAACCAAAACCATCAGCAGCACAGAAAGCAAAGTGAAGCACAAGCAGAAGGGACAAGTACTGCAATGACCTTTAAGACCATCCTGCTCTGGTGGAGCCACACAAGGGCTGATGGCTGGGTCTGACTGGGAAAAAAGGTATTTTGTAGGAATTTTGAGAACCAAGTAGGCAATGTTGACTCTGCATCAGCTTCTTGAAAGTGAAGATCTTTAATATATTACCTAAATGGGCAAACAAAAACATTCAAAAGAATCCCTCTGAAGTCCCTTGTCATCAGCTGCCTGGACTCCCTGTCCACCCTGGACACACTCTCCTGGATCTCTGGGGTTCAGCAAACTCCTTCCCCTTCCATACTGCTGCAAATCCTCTTTCACCTGAGCTGAGTTCATTGGCAGTGACCAATCCAGAGGTGAACATCAGCAATTTGGCAAATCCAAGCCAAAATGCACAGTACTAAAACCAGCACAAGTTCCCAGCCAAAACTGGTGTATGGGTGAAAGTTCTTAGGAACTTGTGCAGCAGGAGGAGATCCCCCTTCAACCTCACCACTAAATGCTAAGTATATCCAAAGAAATTCCACACCTGAGTACAACCAAAATAAAGTACATTCATTTATTTATAACTAAGTCAGGGCAGCTTAACAAGAGAGATTTGCAGCAAGGGTTTTTCTTAAGTGTAAACTCCTGTTCCCTTCATTTTCAGTGTTCCTGCTATGGTAAACAATTATTACACTTAAAGACAAAGCTGCTCTGAAGGAGAGCAAGAGCTGAAACTGCCAGAACTGAGGCTGAGATATTCAGTTAATAATTTAGCAGCAGCTATTTATCAGGATACACAAGTTCACATTCCTCCTTTTCCCCACAGAAATGTCTTCTTCGTGGAAGAATCTCTTTGGGAGGTCACTGCTAGAGAAGAGAGTGAATAGCACTGTCTGTGAGAAAATGCCTATTTCTGGCTCCAAGAGTTATTCTGGATAACTTGCACAGACCATTATCACCATTAAATGAATGGTGATAACATTTTTTTAAGAATATTAAATCTTCTATACTGAACTCTTCAGCCACGCTGCTATTTCATCATTATTTGAAAATAATCTAGGTTTTGCCCTAGCGCAATTCTAGCCAGAGATCTATACAAAACATGCAAATCAAAAGAAAAAAGTATAATTGAGCTCTTCACTATTTAAATTTTAAGTTTTGGTAGAAGAAGAATGAGAGTGATTAAAATATGTCCAAAACCTAATGTCAAATTTTGGACTGCTGAAAAGAGCCCATTCATATCTTGTTATAAAAGAATGTTTAGTCACATGCAGTATTATCTATTAAATATTACTTATTTTTTCAGAACTTTACAGCTGCCATTTCAGGTAAATGGTACCATTATTTCTATTTCTCTGTAACAGAGTCATCCAAATTAAACAATATTTCTGCAGTGCATCATCAAATATGATATAGTCATCATCTGTGATACACAAATGGAAATTTTGAAATACAGGCTGTAATAATGTGTTCAAAACTAATAAAGGTGGTGCAAATGAAAATCATCTGGGGAAAATAATTAGGTTTTGACTCATCTTCTTAGCCAAGCAAGGCAAGGCATTTAGCCAAAGTTTTAGTGATCAACCCCCAAGATTAAAAATACACATTTCTGTAAAATTTAAATGCTTGTATGTTCTTCTATATCATTTTTTGCTAAGGACAGGAGATAAATTTGAGGAAGTTTTATTTCACTGAGATCCAAATTCATCTCACTAACTGCAGGAATTTCTCTGGGGTGCCTAATTAGGAGGCACATCAACAAAGGTTGCCTATATAAGTCAATGCTGAGAGACAGCTTTAAAGGATAATTCAGTGTTGCTACTCTAAAATTGCCTCTTCTCATGCTCTATAGAACAGGGCTCCTAATCTCAGCTGGGTATTACAATTAGTTGAAATTAATTCTGGCCCCATCCCTAGGGTTCCTACAGTAAAAAAAAAAAAAGCCCTTTTTTCTTTCATTCTGAAAGAAAAAGAAACATTTTTTTAACTCACAAACCCAAGAAACACATAGGACAGATGCTCCTGTCTTTCACTTGGCCCTGCAGGCTTCTGAAAACCTATGGAAAATGCCATTCTCACTGGTGTTATGGCTTCACAAAGTCATAACCACTGCCACTGCCTCAGACTGCATTCAGTATTCCCAGTAGACATTTCTCGCTATCTCGCTTGAACTTCAAATTCACCCTCTTTCTAAGCCATTCCAGTCCCCAGGAAGGATCTTCAACAGTCTCAGGCTGAATAAAAAAGAACAATGATGTGGCTCCCCACTGCAAACCTGCAGTGTTTTTGAACACAGATGGAAAAATTAAAACAGAGCCCAGAGTAACTCCCTACATGCATGATCCACGATTCAGTGCACCCTGGAATCCTGAGGATACACAGCTCTCACAAGGGCACTCTGCTCTCTAAGTAACCTGGTTGTGAATTTGACCCAGGAAGAACATAGAGGCATGAAATTTTAAAAAATTTTAAACATTTTTTAAAAAATCAGGTCCACATATTTATATAACTTCTCAGGGTACACTTTACCTCATTCAAGGGACACAAGCTCCACTAACCTAGCCAAGTTCAGTATTTTTTTCTATAAACCAGGTTTAAAAAAAAAACAGGTTAGTGGCATGCCAACAAAGTAAGAGTCATTTAGGAAAGCTAAGTGAGAATATTCATCTTTCTAGGGTTCTGAAGGGGATGGAGAAGAGACAAAATTTCTCAGTGCTTCTTTCCTTTAGAGACTAATTTTTTTTCCCCCACAACAATGCCCTGTTAAGAAAAAAAACAGTGCTGTTTCATGCTTTCACACTCTTGTACATGACAGATGAAAAACTAAAAGGAAGAATCAAGGAGGTGTTTTAGCTTGGTTTTATGGTCAAAATTCATGCCTGTGTACTCTGGAAAGGCTGCAGTGACTGAAAAATTTAGGAAATTTTGATATGAGAAAAAAGAAACAGGAAAAAGTAAACCCTACAGAAACAGAGATTACATTTTCTAGTGTTCTTCAACCAAGATTTTCAAGAATGACTAATGATTTGGGCTTTTACAGTGCCTGAATTGCCTATGTGGCTAGTAATTTCCAGAAAGTGCTGAGTATCTTTCCTCTGCAAATCAAGCCTCTTGAACCAGTATGTAGTTGGGAAACAAAAAAAGAAGGCATGGAAAACTTTCTTTAAATTTAGAATCTTTTTTAAACACCCACTTAGCTACAATGCCCAAAATCATACTTGGAAGAAATAGTGTCAATGTGATCAGATTATCTGCTGTATAATTACAGTGTTGCAATACATACCCCTGAGATATTCAAGCTGATTGTGAGGAAAAAGGAGATGATAATGTATTATCTGAGACATGCAGAGTTTAAAAATAGGCAGAAATAATGCCTCCACACATTTTTTATTTGCTACACCAAAATGACACTCTTCAAGTATATTATACATTTACTAGAGATTGAATTTACCATGTTAGTGATTAGCCATAATCTAAACTATTTCAAAAAAGTGTTTTTGCAGAAATGTGGCTTTTTTCCAATTGCAGACACTCTCCTGCAGTTATAGATACAACCAGAAGTGAACCCTGCAGAAACTGATCAGTTTAATTTACATTTAAGGGTTCATATAATTCATACAACTATCAGGCCAAATAGGACTACACAGATTATTTCAAGGAATTGTGTGATTGGCCGTCTATAGGATTAGGACCTTCCCCATAACCTCCACTTCCCCAGAACCTCCACAGCTCTCCTGATATCTGAACATTTGCTCCAATCCACTTGAAAATACACCACAGCACACCAATCCACTATATGCCATTACTTAGCTTTCAAGTTCCACAGGAGTTTATTCCCAGCAAAATACAAGATGCAAGCAGCTGCACACAAGATTAAATTCCCTACCTCCAGCAGTTTTACAAAAGTTTTGCATGATGTACGTTCATTACACAAAGCTAAGTGGCCACCAATCAAACTGCTATGATTGCCCCCAAACTGGTTATCTCTTCAGAAGATAAAGTGTGCTGTTTATATAACTTATTAAAAATTGCACCCTTGCATTCCTTTTTCAGATAAAAAGTGTGAGGGCACTGCTTTATCACTTTAACTATGTGTTTCTTTGAACATATTTGTGCTTTAAAGTAAACACCAATGCTATTTTTTTACGACTACTAAAATCAAAACACATCTTTTCAAACTAATCTGTACAATGGCTGGGAAGAGCCTTTGATTCAGTACCGTAATTATAAACAGGCACTTAAGTCAGATGTACTAAAAGAGCATCAGTCATTTAAAATCAAATTAACAGTTTGATTAATCAAACACCAGACTGTCAAGTCAGATAACATACCTGATGGCTTTGTTCAGTTACCAAAGAGGGTTCCACTTAAAGCTCCACAGAATTCATCAGCAAAACAAATTTTACTCAAGCAGAAAACTTTGGTTTTCTTCAAATGTGCTCTATAGTATTACTGGTAACACTTTTAGGACAACCCAAATTCTGACTCACTTTCATGTAGTCACATGGCAGAAAGGGGCAAATAGATTTCCTGTCTTGTTTAGGTCCAATTTCCAGGCAGAAAAGTGCAGTGGGATTCAGGAGAATGTGCATTAACAGCATCACGTTATGCATGTGTGGTATACCAATGTGGGAGAGAAACATTCATTGGCTTATTTCTGAAAGTTACTGATTATTTATTAGAATATGCATGAGAGGCCAGTGCACAGCATAGGGGACATTGCATGCATTTCACACCTGAATTTTCCTCCCCTCCATTAGATTATTTTCTTTTCCTACCATACCACAGAAAATCGGTCCCCACAAACATCTGGCAAGACATCTGCAATTTTGTTAGAACCCCAAAATGCAACAGGTCATGCTCTATCAATACAGTCCCAGAGAAACAAAATGTACAGATGAGGGTATAGAACCATTATGGAAAACACCACCCCTGTGCTCCAAAGAGCAGGGTATTCCTCTGTGCAACTGGGACCCAACAAACTCAAGAAATTATCACTGAAGAATTGTCCTCTGAAGGGAAGCAACTCATCCTTGATCCTCTGTAAGTACAAGTCACAGCAGCATATCTGGCAGGAGGTGTCTCCAGATGTGTTCTATTTGATTTATGAAGAAAAACCATGTTAGTCAATACAGAAAGAAGGCAGACATTTCAACTGACCAGAGAGGTTTCAAACAAAGAGAAAGGAAAAGCCATCTTTCTTCTGCAGCATCCAAATTTTCCTGGTGTTGGACAATATTCCAGGATTCATTTCCAATCCCTTGGGTGTCACAAGCAGCCTGAAAAAACCTAAGAAAGAAAAGCAAGAGAGAGTTTCTCACTGCATGAGCTCACCCACTATTGCTAGACACTGGAGATTGCACCTAAGACCAGCACTCTGAGCTGTGCAGCAGCACCAACCAGCAGATGTGTGCTGCTGGGGATAGGCCTGCTTTCAAAAGCATCATTGCAAATGCATGTCCTTTGCAGTGTCTGATCCAGAGCCCATTTCCAGCATGGCAAGGAAGGATAAAATGGAAGCATGCCAAGTATACCAACATAAAACCTCTAAATTCAGAGCATACAATTAAAATTAACAGGAATAGGGACCAATTCCAGATTAAACAGCAGCAAAGGAAAAACTTGAAGAAACAAACCCCATCACCTCATACACCAAAGATCTTTCTGTCATGATTCATTATGCTGCCTGCATATATCTATGGATTTGTAACCAAAGAAAAATCAAAAATGCCGCTTGTAAATGGTGTTTTGAAAAACTGATAATTTCTTGGCTTCATTCCATAACTGCTTTTGATACTCGTCCATTTATGATTATGATTCAAACTTTAAATGCCTCTATGCTTCCAGCCTAAAATACATATTATTTGCTAGTTGTATTCTGAATGACAGTTCTTTCAAGGTGTCTGCCTATGGGGCCATTCGGGGGCGAACAGCCTAATTCAACTTCATGCATTTTAATGTTCAGCACTGCCCATTGATGAGCTCTATTGAATGTGAGAGACCTAAAAATATGCAGAAAGTAATTGTCCAGTGGGATATCCCCCCCCCCTTACCCTAATTACAAGAAAAAACCTTTAGACTTGTTCTTTAAAAAAAAAGAAAAAAAAGGCAAGGAAAAAACTTTAACCCACTGCTAAAGTGTGTTAAGAATGAAGCAAGGATCTTGGGTTATAAGAAATCTAAAGGCTTATGTTAAAAGCATTTCTCTTGCTTACATTGGCATAAAGACAAAAGGTTTCAAAGAAAACGTATGTGGGGTTTGCCAGTTCATTACAGTATTTCTGCTAAAAAGAATTTCCCTCACAGGTCACAGTCCAATGATGTATGAACCACAATGTCTTCTGAAGCTTGGATCATGTGTGCCATGAAAATTGCGGCTGCTTATCTAATCTCTGAAGTTTCCTTTCTTCCTTTTCCCTTCACAGTCTTGATCTCTCCCTCCACAGCCTCATCTAAAATTATTACTACTCATACCAAACCTTCTCACTGCTTTTAAAATATCACGAGTAAATGCCACCAAAGTCTTTTTTTCTTTCTTCTAACCACAAATATCAGTCTGATAGCTGTTTCAGAAACCAAAGCTCGGGAAAAGAGGAGTGGTAACTTATCACAACACCAAGATTCAAAGCTTGTATCTGCTGCAGTGAATTCTTCTTTCATATCCACAGATGTTTCCTCAGGACTGAATGAACAGGAATTCACCACCTCCATCCCACGGTCCCTCTGCAAAGACATGCCCTAGAGATCGTAGATACTGCATACAAAAATTCACCTATGTATTTGCACAACTATATAGGCAATTTGGACTTTAAACTTTTTATTCAAACCCATTACACCTGCAATTGATACAGCTGTTGTTCCTTTTTAAAGCAAATACTTGATCTTTTAGCTAGATGGACCATCAGATACTGATGACTAATGAATGGCTATGTATTGTTTCACCTTTAATCCTCATTGATATTAATGGAGGCACAGTTTTCAGTCTGGGGCACCTAATAGCAAGCAACCTCTTCCCTTCATGTTTGAAATATCTGATATTCTATACTGATGCAGGAAGATTTTAGAGGAAAGAAAATTTATTCAGTAGTATTCTCTGGAAAAAGCAATTTTAACAAAATACAAATGTGATAGTTTCTAATAAACAACTACTGCTGTATTTTTTTTAAATTTCCAATTTTTACTTAATCATTTCACTTGTTATATACCTTTGCCATAAAATACTGATATGCAGCATGTGTCAATGCTCACAAAGCAAAATCACCTAAATATCAGGTTACAGCAATTCCGATTTTTAAAAATTAAATTTCTCAGGGTTTTCATGCCATGAAAAACTTCAAGCTTCTCTCCAAGTTAGAACAAAAAGAGAAGCCTTCATATTTTATCCTGAACAACATAAAAAAAGCCAGCAATATAAAACATAATTAAGAAACCTAATTTTCATGGCCTTGGATAAATATAAACCTGCTCAAGACACATGTGAACTTCATTTTCAGGAAATCTCAGAAACATAAAATAATGATCAAAACTCAGGACAGAATTTCTAAAATTTTGGGTTCCTTATTTTTCGTGTATATTTTTACTAAAAAGACAAACAAACAAAAATTTTCCCAAAAGCATAATATCCCTTTTCCACATCCTAATGGACATTTGGCTCTGTCACTGACACACCATTGTCTTGGGACACACATGGGAAATTTCAGTCTACTGGGAAAATAGAAATGAACTGACTGACCCCTTTAACCTTGGCATCTTGGCCTGTGAAGATTCAGGACAATGGATTTTGTATTCTCCTCCAGAATACCTTTCCATGCCCTCCATGCTCTGCTGGAATAACACAAGAACACTGCATTGTAAAATAATGAGTTTGCTAAAAAACCAACAGATTTTACTCTATAACAGAATCCCTACATAGGAAGGCATTCTGAAGTAAGTGTAATGAAACAGTTTATTTTCCTGTACATTGGCCAGTCAATTTATCTAAATTCCATAGCAAAAGCCATTTTTAACAGGCATCCAGGCAAATCATTATCACACCAACCCCTCCATTATCACTAAAAACAACAATACCTTACTCGGTTTTTATTCTCATATTTTGCCTGAAGTCTAAAGTAATCTTAAAAAAAATATATATAAATATTTACTGTATTTCATCATTTTCTAAATCATATTCACTTAAAGTAAGCCTCTGAAATTAATACCAGAAGAGAAAACTTTAGACAACTGGGTAAATTCATGTCCCTCATTTGTTGTAAGCAAAGATTATATTCTTACAACATTCAGGCAAAACTAATTCAGGTTGAATTAGTTCAACCTTTCACTCTCAAGCAGCTAAACAATAAAACAGAGCTTTAAAATGGTCAGAAAGACAGTGAACTTCTCCAGAAGGCCATCTCAGCTGAAATCTACACTCAGACTTCACTTGCTTTAATCTGGCACATAGATATGTCATCTGGCACACTAATGTATATATTCCTCACTAGTAACAAGAATTTGTAGGAGTCTGGACCATTTCCTACATAAATCTTAGGGGTGTAATAGAAAGAAGTCTTTCACAATATGTCACTGAGATTCTAATTCATAAAAAACTTTATTTCACCAGAAACTGTGGCCATTCATATATGTGCTCCAGAGACTTCTCTTTTACCCTTTGAATTAGTTGGAAATACAGGCTCATGCAACTGCACAGAATATTAGCACTCAAAGAAAAAAAAAAAAAAAAGAAAAAAATTAAAGGAAAGGAAAAAAATCCCCAAAATAAACACAAAACCAAAAAAAAAAAAAAAAAAAGAAAAAAACCCCACTAAATGTTATAGAAAGAGTTGTAACCAGGAAAATTCCAGAAAAGGGGGAGAAATGGGATTAATATACTACTTTTTCCATATTGGTACTTACTGTATCTTTAGAACAAACATTTATGGAAATTAAATCAAGACTTTCTCAAACTTCCTGTTTCCTTTGTAACATTCTCTCTCTTTCTGGTCTACATACTGCAGAACACATTTAGCTGCCTTTTCACTTGGCACCTTCAGATCATGCTTTCCAAAGAGCATTTGAAGGACAACTGCACCTAATTCAGTCAGTCCAGCAGACTTAAGGATCTGCACAGGACAAGAAGCTCTTCCCACAGCAGACAAACCATTCTATACTGTTCTTTGTATGTTTAATTCCAGCAGGTATTTCTCAGGACTAATCAAAAGGACACCTCAGTCACCTGCACACTGTTGCAGCATTGTTTTAAACATCTGAAAGGTCAATACCAATAAAAATCTGTTCTCATAATGAAGAGTTCCCTTTCTGACATCAGCTGCCCAGCACATCTTGCTTCTGTCCAAACACTGTGCAGTCTAAAACCAGAGACTGGAAACAGCTTAGCTACAGGCTCAACAAGAACAATGGAATTCACCCCTTTTTCCCAATTTTTGTTTGTTGCAATGTGAATAGCCATGGTTCAAGTAGCAATTGGAGTCACATGTGAATTCACTTGCCCCCTTCCAGGGCAGTTTTCCCCAGCCATGGGCCTGAGAAGGCAACTTGACAATGTCAAATTCAGGCCTCTTTTCTTGTACACTCACCAAGAGACAATAACATGGGGCCAGGCCTGCGTTCCTGACAGCAGAGATTCGGGAACAAGAATGTGTCACTTAAACAAAAGAATGAATTATTTATTCCATTGCTAGCAGAACCCTAACTTACACTTTACAGCCTTACATAAATGTCTATGATCTGGAAAGAGAAGGTGCATTTAAAGCAAACTGAATATCCCCTCAGACAAACTGGCTTCTACCACCTCAGCTGAAAATATGGGCATGTGTGCAATACAGCAACACCTGAACACCCCAAATAAACTTGGGGCTCCTTGTGTCTGGTGCTTCAGCCACTAATGCCAGGGGATTTTGCTACAAAGAATGTAAACAAATAAATAAATAAAAAAGAAAACCAGGAAAACAAAAAGCAAAAAACAGGCAAGGAGATTGAGAAAATATGCTTATTTCCAGATTATTTCTATAAAAGTGAGGAACACACCTAACACCAGAAGGGTGTACAAAGTACAACACCCATCACGGTATCTCACATTACCTAATCAGAAGGTTACTATTTCCTTTCTACTTCAAATCCTTTCAGAATATATGAACATATACCATTTCCTTCTTCTGGGTAGGACTGTATATCCAGTGGATTTTCATATTTTTGGGCAGCACATCATTCCTTGAAATTACTCCAAACCTGAATAACAATGCTTTAGAATGAACTCCAGTCACAGTTTCACTCATCCTCAGTGGCGATCCAGCTCTGGAAGGGGCTGAAAATCAAAAATACCCAGATCCCCTGTATTCTTACCTAAGGGTGGCCCTGCCAGGTCAGACCAAGGGTCCATCTGGTTGGATATCCTGGCTCTGGCAGTGGCCAGTAGCAGATGCCTAAGGAAAAGTAGAGAAGCAAGGCAAGCACATCGTGATCCTTCCCCTCGTTACACTTCCAGCATCTGGCAGTTTCAAGGTGTCCTAAGCCAGAGGTTCTGACAGCAGTTTTATATGCTGAATTACAGGACTCAAATACCCAGCCCTTTATTTTGTGTAACAACAGGAGAAAGAAATATTTTGCAGTTAATTAATTCATGTTTTAAGCAAGATCTGTTTTTTAGCCTCAACACAATTTAGGTGCTCCTGCTGCAAAATTACATTTGTTTAGGCACATTTCCATGTCACACATCTCGACACGAATTCCATCGATCTTCTCATTTCACTTGCTGTTTGAAGCTGCAAAGAATCCACAGTTTGTCCATAACAGATGCCAAAAGCCTAGAAACTTATTACACACTGCTCACAGTGTGGGTTCAGATACATTATCAGCATAAAAAGAAAAAGGCAAATTAGGCCACAGTAGGAGAACACATTTTTAATATTACAGGCTGCAGTTTGCATCTCTAATTTAATGCTGCTGCTTCCCAAAGTTCTGCTGCATCATTCTAGGTTGCTGAATTGAAGAGATGACATTTTACAAGTGACTGGGCAATGCAGATAGCCAGTGCTCTTCATGAATTCCAGAGAAACCCTCAGGGCCAAAGTGAATGAGACATTTTTAAAGAATTCTTAGGGCATTCAAATTCATAGAAATTAGGTATGCACATGCTTGGTGTATGAAATTTAGGGAAAAGGGAGATTTTAGTGCATTCTTCCAAAAGAACAGAAAGGAAAAGCACTCAGCACCTGTAAGCAAATTGCTTACACCCTCTGTAAATGCTTAGTTCTGTTGGTTAAATACACACACCGCACACACGTCACATAAATTATCACCTCGAGAAATCATTGCTTACTGAGGGGATTATCTGTGCCACTACGGCTTCTCTGGAGCTGATAGATATCTTTTGCATCCTATCTGCTGTTTACTCCAGCTACAGCAGAAATCTTGAAAGTAGAAATCAAAGAATAGTAAAGAAATACAGTCAGCAAGGAAAAGTAACTTGCAAAACTTCTGGTTTCATGATGTGTCTTCCCAAGATTCCGTTCAGCTGGGGCAACTATGTTTTGCCTAATTTAAAGTTTAAATTAAAGATGGTGAATCTCCCAGCGAAGGATTAGATAACTGATATTGAAGAACCTCAGGGACAGTGAAACAAAGTCATGCTGGTTTTATGAAGTCACAGATTTTTCAGTTTAGGAAGAAAAAAATCAGAGAGCTCATATACATGAAAAGCTTTGACCTAGTCAGATGGAAGCAGAAAGGAAAAGAGCTAGCACCTTTACTTTACACTAAACAGAAGTCTTTAACATTAGACAGGTTCAATTTCAGTAGTTGCAGTACCCTGAGATTTTATAATACCATTAAGATGAGGTGGCCTTATCAGAGTTTACCCACTAAAATTACTTCCAAAAGGTGACAAGTTCCCACCTGGAAAGTTTACTTTGATAATTACCAGAGGATGCATACGTGTGCACCACAAAACCAATCACCACTATGTCTGCCCTGGCTGCTAGCTAGCAAGTGGCAGGCACAGTAGAAAATTATTCAGAATTGCAATTAATCTCACGATTATTCAGCCAGCATTTCATCTAAGATGCTATAGAAGCTCATTTTACATTGTCCAAAATAAGCATCCTGCTACCATCAGATATTTCCTTCATGCAAACTAAAAAATTCACAATACAAGAGCATTTCAAAAGAACTACACAATAGTCGATTTTCATGTCAGCAAATTGTTATCAAAAATTGCAAAAAACTAGCTGTTCTTTGTGATGAATATTCAACATGTTGGGGCCTCTTCTGCATCTCTTGGCTTGCTCAGGGGAATAAGCAGTTTGAGACCTTTTGGTCTCTATTATGATCTAAAGTATTGTGTTACTTGAGCAAACAAATTAAACATAGCAATTAACTGGGAAGAAGGTGTCTGTGATTCTTGATATCCTGAAGTGGAATTAAGTTAACACTGGCACTCATATAGCAAACATATTATTACTGCTGGATGTTTATTCACCAATACAGCAGGGCTTCAGACCTTTTAAATTAAATTTACATGGACACTATTTAAACAGAGAATCAATGGTGCACATGTCTGTAGCATTTGAGATATGTGTGGTTTGCTAGACTGAATCACCAGGTAATTTTTTAATTTTCTTTTTTTTTTTTCAGGAAAATATATAAGAAGATAGGAAGTGTTTAAAGATATTAGACTCATTTGTCAGCCTCAGGCTGATTAGAACATAAATTCCACACTGCAGCTAATAATTTTAAAATTCCCTATTGAAGTTCCAGAACTCTGACAATAGCACCATGAGTCCTGGGACACAAGTCATCTCATCCTGCTGATCTGTCATTTGCACTTCTGAGTACTATCTTGCTGTACTGCTGGCCAAGCCAGATTTAGGAAAAGGTTCTTGTTTAAATATTTAATTTGATAGGTGGTACACTGTTACTCTGAGCCTCTAATGTAGGGTCTTTAATCATTTTACCCTGTTGGCTGCTCTTTTTAAAGAAGCTTTCCCTTTTTTACATGTTTTCCTTTTTTGAATTTAAACATTACTACAGTATAGGAGTTTTTTCCTTCCACAGGACACAAACTTTTAATTTGTCCTGATCTCTTCAGCCTGAAATGTAATAACATCTTGAAATACATTCTGTGCCATGTTGAGGATTATCCAGATGTCACTTCTGCTTTTTTTCCACTTTTGGCTATCACTAATAGAGGAAAACTTCCTAGAAAATACCAAAGCTGGTACTTGTTAGTGGCAAAAAATGCAAGCCTGAACTGCTTCTGATGCATTAGAGAAATTCCTATGCCACTGAGTCAACCCCTGAGAGTGTCACAAACCACAAATCATAGGTTGCTGATTAATAAGGCTCATAAATATCTTTCATACTATGAGGTAATATTTATATGTAGGAAAAAAACAGGAATTGCCCAAACTTCTTATAATCATTATTTCAGTGCATAATATTAAGATTTCCTTATTTTTTTATGTAAAAGAGCCATAAAGTTATTCCATCTTGCTTATATTTTAAGTATATACCAAGGATAGTTAAGTAAAATGCAGTTTCATATTCTGTTTCCAAGTCCACAACAGGTGGTAATTTTACAAGGTAGCAGCTAGAATCTCAAAAAAACTAAATAAATCAGAAAACTTGCCTAAAACTGAAACTTTCACTACCACAGTGTTGTTAAAAAGAGGAAAGAATTCTGCTAGACCAACAGAAATCCTGACATAACTGAAGTGGTATCACCCTCACCACCACCAAAAAAATCCCTTTTTTGTAAACCACAGTCAAACTAAGCTCTGGCAAAAATTGTTCTCATTTAAAGCTGTAATTATGGAATTTGCAGTCTAAATTGTATAAATTTGTAAGTATAACACAAGCAATAAACCTTGCATAGATTAAAACAGCCTTAGCCACATCCATAAAATAGCAGTTAGCAGAGGAGTGGTTCTTAAACACAGGCAGAGCAAAGACTAATCCTGATTTAGCACAAGATCCAAGGTCTGTGGGCATGAACACAATCTGTATCACCTTGACTATTACTGTAAATTGATTTTGAGACATACTGGAAAAACTAAAAATCAAAAGCAGGCAACTACATTTGCAGAAATGTGTGGTGTTTAAATGTAATAAAACATGAGATTTACACTGATTAGATACAGTTGTGCATCTAAGCTACAAAATAAACAAACAACCATAGTAGCACATATATTATTTAGTTCATGTTAAGTCTTTCACCTTTGGAAGTGCAATGGTACATTGGATTGGATTAAAAATACCGCCCCATGTTATTGTTAAACAGATTATCAGTAGAACTTACCACTGTTGAGGCTAGATTTTCAGGAAAATTCAGCATTCAACATTTAGACACCTATCTCAGCAGACAGGCTTTCAAAGGAACTTTGTCCCCATTTTGGCACAAAAAATGTATTGATTAGATTTCCAAGAACTCAATCCTACACCTTGTCAGGTAGTTGTGGCCTTGCTCTCTTGCTTCTATTTGGAAAGGAAAGAATGTATAAATTGTGTTTTATTGACCTAAGTTCTGTGAACACCTTCACAGTCCCTGTTACCATGTTTACTTCTTTTAAGGTAAATTTTACTTCTTTTTAGGTAAATTCTTTTACCTTTTTGTTCACTGATGCCTCTCAGTGAACAAAGACATACACGGACACCTGCTAAGCAGTTGAAAATATTTCCTGGAAAGCATTCCCTCTGAATTTCTTTTCCCATTGGTTTTAGTTCAATTTTGGCTTTTCCACAGTCTTGGGCATTGGCCTCTTATTGTTTCTATCATTGCTGCATAAAGACAGGGGTCACCATTCTTTCCATTTAGAATGAGTGAAAAATGGTTATTGCCAGTGAGGAGCAGCTAGAAAGATGCCACCTTTAATAAACACAAAATAAAACGCTGCACAGAAATTGCCCTAAGGGCTGTCATAGCATCAGTGTGAGCTATCAGTCATACCTGGATCAGGGATCACCACAGATTGGAGAAGGCAGCTGTGGCTGCCAACAGCAGTTGCCCACTCCTATGCTACAGGACCCCTCACACCCCCATGGCCACAGGAATTCTGCAGCCATGGGAGCACTCCTGCCCTGCATGAGCCACAGGAGCCATCCCATCTGGCTTTACAGCCTGCATTAGCAGCACTGTAACAGCATTTGCAACTCCTTCTGTGGGACACCTTTTGTTTCTGTGAAGCTGACAGCCTCCCAAGTGCAGCTCCCCTCTGGTTAACAGTGAGCACTGCTCAGGGATACCAAGATGATTTTGTCAGTTCCAGCATCTCATCTGATGGCATCTCTCTGCTACCACGTGGAAAGCTTCACACAGCCTTTTATCCCAAGGCTCTTCTTTTACATACACATTTACAGCTGTTAAAATTGCCAGCATTCTTCACCAAAAGGACATTCCTATGAATTTATCACTTTTACAGAAAGCTTTCTGGATAAAGGGAATTAAAACTGTTCTTCAAAATGATGCACATTCTTGTAAAGTGTAGTAAACATCACACTAAAAGGGGAAAAAAAAGAAAGAGCATTCCATGCAGCCAACAGCTGCCAAGCATCAAAGATTTCATTTCAACATTGTGTCAAAACCCTATGATGCTCTAAGGTTCATCAGAACATGAGTACATCTCCAAGGCAGATGTCTTGACTCCCGAGGCTGTTGAATGGCTGGATTATGGAAAAGCTACCAAAAAAAAAAGTGCCCATGCATCTAAAATTTTTGAGAAAGAAAAAGCATCCATGCAAACACAGCAATAATAGTTACCCTTACTTGTGTCTACGATTGTATTTTATCATCTGCATTTACTGTATCTAGCGCTCCATTTCTCAGCTGCTAAGGCCTTTGTGATTTTCTCTTGCTTTCCAGTTCTAAGCAATTGTTACTGTTTTCCACTGGCATTTTTCCTTACTTTCCTTTATGTAGGTCTTATAGATTTTTATATATCTTATAATACACATTAATAAAGTGTGCAAGAACATAACAGGCTAAAAAAGTCCTAAAACTTAAAAAATATTTAAACAGAAAACCAAATTGTATTTAATCCAACTTTGGTCCAAGATAATGTGTTACCTAGCATACTGGCTCACAAAATCTGAATATACCTGTGCTCTAAAGCCAAACAGGGGCAAAACCAATGTTCTCCAGAGCACACAGAGATTTGTCCTGTGGAGGGCTGGGAGCTGGACTTCAAAGATCCTCCTGCATTCTCTCTATGATATTCTATGATCTCAAATAGGTGAACTCTTCAATTCCAGTGGCATTAACTTGGTGTCAGGACCAGTTAAAATGATTTAAAAAGCCAGTAGCAGAAGTGTTAAAGATATAAAAGCTGTATTAATTGCAAAAAAAAAATATATAAAACCAGATCAGACTGGACTTATGAAAACAAAAATAAATCAAAACATCTTGTTAACCTCAAGATTCTAGGGAAATAGCCATTGACATGAAGAACTATAGCAGCAGCTGCAATCTTGACTGTCAGAAAGCCTTTGACAATTTTTCACATGATAGATTAGTGCAGATAGTATTAAATATTTGCTATCCTAAGGAAAATTGTGAGACTGGTTAAAGAAAATCATAAGACTAAGTAGTAGGTTTATAGACGGAAAGAAGAAAATAAGAATTTAAAACATCCATTCATCACAATATGGCAAGAATTGTTTGCATGGGATTTAGATCAGATAGCTATTCTTCATAGTTTGATTAACAATTTACAGAAAGAATTAAATCTATTGTCATCAGCATCAGAGATTAGGAAATGGTTAAAATTAGAAAAAATATTTATATTTTGGCAGATATATACTCAAGGTGATATGGGAATTTTAAGTCCCAGAATGTAAAATGTAGAATAATGCAAGCAGAAATGGTAACTTCTTAATTAAATACAGGTAAAATAACAGGAAAACATGGTAAAGGAGAACATGACCTAAATAGGTATGATCACAGTTTTTATTTCATCTAACACAAAACAGATGTGTTAGATGTTAAATTTAAATGGTTTTTTTGTTTTTTTCTGAAAGGCTCTTTTGTAGAAGAGAATTCCTCATGGATATCTGGACAAGTTTCACTACTAGTTTCAACAGGATTTCACCAGAATTGTGTGACATTTCCTTTACTTACCTAGAACTAGCAATGTCACATGGGTAAGTGATAAAGTTTGATGCAATAGGAAAGTTTTCCACCTGAGAGAAGACTGGGGCAAGTGCAGATAGGGTAGGTAAATTTACCCTGATGGATTTACGTGACTAATTTAATAATTTACTTTCTGTAAATTAACCACAGTCAGCTGCATCAGCTGCAAATGTGCCTGTCTGAAATTGCTTAACAAATGATTCTTATAAATGTAGGAAACACTCTAGGAAAGTTCACTTTCCTAACATGCTTCTGGGTTCACACTCACCACCTCCCTTTGTGAGCAGAAACGAATGGCTGTCACCTTCTGGGTTGGTTGTAGAAGGTCAATGTGTAATTTAGATGAGATCCATAGTTTTTGTAATGAAGATGCTCACTCCTTGACTCTCAAAGATGAAAATACACAACAGGTCATTGAATTATAACTGGGGGTTTTAACCATATTGGTTGTACTGCTGAAAGCCATGTCCCTATTTAATGAGAAGATAGGGAGCTTGCAGAGGGATTGTCTTTGAAATCTATCACTTTGATGTATATCCTCACAGAGAAAAAAAAAACATTTTACACAAAAGGACAACAGATTTCCTCAGAAGACGCAGTTCACTGCCACCTTACACCATGCAGTCCCCAGGTGACAGTCCCTCACTCTTCACATCAAGTTAGACCATTGTGTTTGAATGAGGTCTTCGGCTTGTACATTCTATCAGATTTAGGTATGGAATCAAAACATCATTGCCTCAATTTCCATCACACTTATAGCAGAAACAGAAGTTTCATGAGTTTACTGAGATACCACAAGTCACTATTCAGCATATCTGTGTAAAACTGCTGCCAACCTCAGGGCACTGCCTTTGTCTTTTGTTTCTTTACTCTCATGAATCAGGCTCTTTTGGTTTCCTCCAGTCTGTCTTAGGTTCTGCATTTCTTTAGCTGTAAGAACTTTCCCTCACATGTACCTTTATTCTCCTTACACACACTCTCTTGTCCAATTTGAGATACCATATACTAGGTTTAGGTGGAGCTGAAAATTCTTGGAATTTTGGAGTCCACACTACAATAAAATTGAAAGCAGGGCAGAAATCAGGGCTTTGGTGATATTCAAACTACACAATAATATTTTTCCAGAAGACCTGAGTAATTTTGTGGTGTCCTAGAGGCTACAAAAATATATCAATCAGAACACAAGTCTGAATACCATCTTCTGTGCAGGTAGAGGTCTTGGTGACCCTGGTCCTGATTCATCCCGCAGTAGCCTCTCATGTCAGAAGCCTTCTACTATCACAGAGAGTCACAGACATAGACTAGACATGCTGGATGGTTTTCTGTGTAATCCTGATCCACAGGTGTCTAACTGCAGAGTGAGAAGTAAAGAGAATATTCTTTATTCTCAGTCTTGTGCTGGAATTAGCTGTGACAAACCCAAGTTACAGCATTTTTCCTAAAGTCTTTTCCTACATTACAAACAATGTAACTTCAGGAAAAGCTTAACATTAACATTATTGACTTCCTTAGAGCTTATTTATGCTTCAAATGGGGTGGAAACAGCATATAAAATTTCAGTGTCTATTACAAACAACTAGGAATAACCAAGAGTGTAGGGAGATACAACTGGAATAAATATTTAGGCACAATTATTCAGAAAGGATTCTGGAATGGCTGTTCTTGGCTAGCTCAATGTATAGTCAAGCTCTCAGTCAAGATGTTTTCCTAGGTCAGGGTGACTTAGAGATGGTTTGTAACAGAGAAATCCTGTATTGCCAACTATCAGCCTTGGTCTGCTGACTCACCCTCTGCAGGTGCTCATCTGTCACTGGGAGTTACCTACACTCTCACCTGGTATGCTTTGGCAAATTTCATAAAGTTATGTGAAATAAATTGTGGCCATATCAATTTCATAAGTCTAGTTAATTCAGAACTGGAAAAAAGTATAAATTAGTAAGTTTAATTACTTGAGACAATCTCAAAGTTAAACTATCCTCCATGGAATAACTCCATCAGAAAGAGCAGTTGCTCCACATATAATTCAACCTCTATTTGACAGCCCACTCCAAAACTTGTATGGACAGGCTCATTCAAGAATGAGAAAGAGCATGTGGTAATGGGAGGAGGTTCCTTGACACTTTCAAAATCTACACAGGACCTCTGAAAAAAGACAGAACTGGAAGTATTGTTACAGACAATCTATCAATAGATTATGAACAAGAAAGTCAGACAAAAATTGATTTTTAAAAAATTGGAAAGGTAAGGAAAACACAGCATTATAAACAGAGGCAATAATTTCCAGATAAAAATTAAGCATTATTAGTATATGTGAGCCCAATAAAAATGGATAACATGAGCAGTGTTCAGTACCTTTGAGGAGCATTCATCACTTCAGCATGCAAAAAAATAATTTTGCCTTTTTAGGACTCACTGGGGATTTTGGTTTGGTCATAAGTTGCCTCTGCCATATCAGCTATGAAATACTCTGGTGTTCTTTCATTCTTCACTACAAGGTGTAATTGTGATATCTGCTTTCAGCAGGGGTTTGTACTAGATTAATGCCAATTAATACTAAATTATTCCATGATTCTAGAATGATAATAAGACTCAAAATTTCACCAATTTATTAGGCTGGGGAGTTTATCTTGCTGCCCCAGAAACTAAATGCTCCCTGGACCAGGTTCTCTGCTGGGTTAATGTAATGCACTGCCCCAAGGAGCCCAATGTCCTCCATAAAGGACAGTCACACATTCATTGCCCAGAAGCAGCAACCAGAGCCATTAAAATGTTAACCATGGCTGTGACAGGAAAAACCCTTGGAACATGGGGAGTCCAATACAGTGTGGAACTTCCTACCTGAAGGATTTGTTTCAGGGACAGCAGTGTTTGTGAAAATTATGTTTTGCATAATTTTGTGAATAATAATGCCAAGCCATCCTTCATGTGAAGGTACACTATTCTGTTTTGGTGCAAAAAAGGCTTCCACTACCTATTCTTCTCAAGGAAAAGTGGTTATGGAGCGTTGCTGCTACATTAAAATGGATATGCTCATTATGAAAGGTTAACCACAATAAAAGCCTGTACATAGATAAAATTGTTATGCTCTTTTTTACTTTTAATATCAGACACTATGCAAGATAAATTCATGTTGTCAGAAATTAACCTCTTTTGCAAGAAAGAATAAAATATAAAAATATTAGGAATATTTTGAAAAATATGTACATTTTCTTTTTAAAGCTAATCCCACTACATAGCAGCTCTTGCAATGTGTTCCTAGAATCATTTGGGTTAAGAAAGATTTCTGTCAATAGGATTTCAAGGAGTACCTAAATCCAAGCCTCCTGAAGCATAATTTCACTAATCCTACAGCATCCCTGACAGATAAGTATCTTGTTGAGTCTTGCATATTCCAGTGATACTGGTTAGGAAACAGCCCTTGGCAGCCCCTTCTATTGCATAATTACTCCTATGATGACTGAGTTGGCTTTATATTATAGAGTGCAAAACTTGGCAAATAGCCTCTATTTTGAGGAGTCAAAAAAAAAAAAAATCTAAGTTTGGGATCCATTTTGCTATAACTGAAACTGTTTCTACACAGCCATGAAAAACCTAGGCTACCTTAGGTTGGTGCTTAGTATCTTGAGCACATGGAAGATTTTTGCTGTGAAGTTGCTGTGTTCTTCCACTTATTTCTGAAAGCAAGCCAGTGTTAGTTCTTTTCTACTCAAGTCCTCCCTTCATTGATCATCCATACAAAAATCACAGTCAGTGGCTAAAACCCTTAACTTGACAATGAATTTAAGATTAGACTGGACAAATATTTGATTATTCTTAAAATAAGAATTTTAAGAAATAAGAATTTTAAAAAATAAGAATTTTCTCTCTCCTGATGACATTTAAGGTTTGTCATTATTGCTGTTTTCTTCTTAAGCAGTAGGAATAATTGATGACAATAATCCGCAGGTATCTCTTTGAATGCTCACAGGCATTATCACATCTGTTCTGGTATCTGTTTGTGGTGGGTTGGCTCTGGCTGGATGCCCACCAAAGCTGCTCTATCACTGCTCTCATCAGCTGGACAGGGGAAAGAAAATATAACAGAAGGCTCAAGGGCTGAGATAAGGAGAGGGAGAGACCACTCATCAATTGCTGTCAACTTGAGGAAAGAAATTAAGATATTACCAATCAAATCAGAGTAAGAGGATGAGAATTAAAGCCAAATCTTGAAACAACTTGTCCCTCATCCCTCCCTTTTTCTCAAGCTCATTTTCACAGAGCTGTGGTCAATCTACCCCATGCTGTCTCTGTTGCTTCTTCCTCCCCTGGGAAACGACCCCTCCCAGTCTTCTCCTGTTCTCATGAGGAGTAACTCCCACAAAGACAGTCCTCCACTAAAAATAATCCTGCCAGCAAACCTCCTCCAGTGTGGGATCCTGTATCTCCATGGGTCCACAGGTTCTGCCAGGAGCCTGCTCCAGTGTGGCCTTTCCATGGGGTCACAGCCTCCCCTGCTCCAGTGTGGGGTCCCATGGGCTGCAGGTGGATCTCTGCTCCTCCATGGACCTCCATGGGCTGCAGGTGGATCTCTGCTCCTCCATGGACCTCCATGGGCTGCAGGTGGATCTCTGCTCCTCCATGGACCTCCATGGGCTGCAGGTGGATCTCTGCTCCTCCATGGACCTCCATGGGCTGCAGATGGATCTCTGCTCCTCCATGGGCTGCAGGGGTACAGCTGCCTCACCTTGGTCCTCGCCATGGCCTCAGGGAAATCTCTACACCTGCAGCACCTTCTCCCCCTCCTTCTCCATTGGCCTTGGTGTCTGCAGATCTCTCTCACTCATATTCTGTCTACAGCTGCAGCTTTCTCTTGAACAGTGAATTTTCTCCCTTCTTAAGAGTGTTAGCTCAGAGGAGCCACTGCTGCTGCTGATGAGCTCAGCCATGGCCAGCTGCCTTTGGTTCTGCTTTGGCTCTGTCAGGCACAGGGGAAGCCTCTGGTGGCTTCTCACAGGAGCCATCCCTAAACTTTGTCACCTTGCCACCAAATATATTTTCATATCTTTAGATTCCAGCATGCAGTGACATCTACAGCACTTTATTAGCCCACTGCATATGATTTCATTTTCTACTATCAAAGCAATAAACACTCCTCAGACAAGAAAGGGACAGTGTCATTCACAGCAACTTTCATACCAAGACCATTCATTCAGATTAAATGACAGGGTACAATTGATGAGGGATTTAAAATAATAGTACTCTTAGGGGGCAGAAGAAACTGCCCCAAGAACCTGTCTTCCTATGATGAAATACATTCCAGTATTACCCATAATTTTAATAAGAGTTGTTTACTAGACTGCTAGACACATTGGATTAGTGTTAGGAATGTTTTAATTCCAATGCTTGTAGAAACTATTTTTACCCCTCCAGAGTGGTAAAAATGCCCAACAAAAGCTCAGCTGCTATTCTCAATTTGCAGATTGTGAGAGAATAAATGTTGCAAGGTGTTTTGTTGGTGAACTTCAGTGAGCATCATTATGATGGAGCAATGGGTAAAGATCTGAACAAAAAAAAGGCTGTTGCTCTGAGACAACATTTATTTTGCCTTCCAATACAGGAGAAAAGCTACCAACACATGAGAAAAAAAAAAATGAAATTAAAGGCTTTACCTTCACTGTACACACCAGTCTTTGCTAATTCTTAGATCTTTCTTCTGTGCTTCCTAATAACATGAGCTGTCAATGTTTGCTGTAATACTTACATCAGCTCTGCAAATGTAGGAAGAATTAGCAAGAAGAATTCAAGGGCATTTATCACAGTAAATATCATATATACCCCTCAAACCCGTAAAATTTGTTTCAATGTCATGACCTTTGGAAATATAATTACTCAATGAAAAAAGGTTAAAATTATGTCCTGGTCCATTCTAAAGAAAATCAAACAAACTAAAGTTTAAGGTATTGTTTTGGTGATTTGGGCTTTTTCCTCTGACACTTGACCAAATTCTTGGGCAAGGAGCTTGTTTGTTATGCTGAAAAGCAGCAGAGAGTTTGCAAGCAGGAAACTCTATTAATATTTAACTTGGACTAGAATACTCCATGTGTTGGTGGAATCAATGCACAATGATTACAAGAGTTGGTATTGACAATACATCTACCTGGAAAAATACCTCTGAAAAGTCTTATAGTGACCGTATGGCATCACACAATTAAAATATCTGTCTTTCCGAGTTTAAGCTAATACTTCTGGCATCTGAAAAAAAAATCTGGTAATTACATGCTTTTTATTACTCAAAAACATTTATGAAGTTAATTTTCCCTTGAAAGGCTGAATTTTGCTTTTCTTCTTGACTCCTTAATGCACAGTAAAGCCACTGTTCTAATGGTACAAAATCCATAAAGTCAAATATCCAAATCAATGGCATTTTTTTAATGAGGGAAACTAAAGCAGAAGGAAAAACAAAATATTTTTTGGGATATTTTTTGAAGACTCTACCAGGTATTTCTCAAATTCCACAAAGGTAGTGGTACCAGCATATTTTTGCAAAATGCATTTTCTAAAAACCTTCTCAGTTCTTTTGTCAGTGACAAATTAAAAATGGGGGAGATCAGCGTTACCTGAAACCTCACCAAGGTGACCAGCTCTCTGTTCTATCATCAGTCACCATGACCAACTCCCAAGTCATGATACAAAGATAGATTTCATCCTGCTTTTTCATGAAAGTCAAATATGTCCCTGCTTTTAATGAAATCAATAAAACCTTTATATTCATAGCAAGAAAGAGAACTCTGTCCTACATCACCATGCTTCAACATACCTATCCATAAATAAACAGCTAGAGAACTAAAGAATTCAATTAAGTTTACATTTCTCTCAGTCAACTGCAGATCACAGAGGAAGCACCAATGACAGCAAAGACAGATGATGAAAACCTGATCAATTGCTATCACTTCAATTTAGATAAAAAGTCACTCACTTTTCAGCACTGCTTGGTGCCCAGAAGAGATTAGATTAAACTAAATCAAGAGAAAAATAAAAAATCTAAACAACAGCCAAAGAAAAACTTTTCCAGCTCTTGTAAAATGTCCTCAGTCAATCCTACTATGTAAAGTCAGGCTACCAGCAATGGCTAAAAGCAAATTCCAGAAAGTTATTCCTTTGAAAGTTATCAGTACTGTTTAACCTTCAGAGAAAAGGAGCATGGAAAGTTAAACTACCTGTTTGCTTAAGTTGTCTCCTTCTATACTGGATTTGGGACTATATTAGAAAACTTCCTAGAACACGACTGGGGCAAACAGTACAAAATCTTGTGTCTGCATCCCCCACTGTCATGTTCCACCATGTTATGTGTGATTCCCAGAAGTTCTGGTGTTATTTGATTGCTACAAAGCTACTGCAGAAATTTGCTAAGATTTATTTCAGTTTTGGGAAAATATAAAGCATTGAGATGTAGGATCAGCAACTGACACTTTAATTTGGTTTGGATAACCATTCTGCAAGTGGCTTCATAGAGTGAAATATAAAGAACATGAATTTAGCTCATTGTTACAAATGGAACACAAATAAAGGGAGAAGACATTTATTTCACCACCACAAGGCTGTCATCACATATAAGAATTTATAAAACAACAGAAGTAAAAAATCTTGACTGCATTTAAAAAGAAAACACATGCTTTATTTAAAAGCTGAGGAATTAAACTTGGTTCATCCTACCAAATTCTGTGTACAGCAGCAGTTCAAATATGAGTAGCATATCTCAGCAGGCAGAATTAGCACCAAAGGAAACATTTTAATGAGAACAATATTAATCCTAGATTTTATCTTTCTTCTGTCAACATTTGTCACCAGTACAAATTACACAGTCACTTAACACATTGTCTGGTGATGCCCAGCCCTGTGGCTGAACACACACCGAGGCCTTGAGCTGTCTGGAACCAGCTGTGCTGTCAACATGTGACCTTGCACCCCACAGGGACAGCCCCATGGGCATGGACACATCTTGGCTCATCACAGAATCACACAGCTGGCCTCACCCTCCCCACCTTGGGGTTTATTGTGCACTCCACACATGGACAGGGCTGCCCTGGGAGTGCAGCAAGGAGGAGCTGCAGGCACTTGGGACAGGTTATGCACTGGCATCCAAAGCTGAGGGGCCCAGGAGAGCACAGGGAGCACAGAGTGTGTCACAGATTGTGTCAATTATTCTGCCAGGCTGTACCAGGGCTTCTATTGCCACCTCCATGTGATATGAATAATCCTTCACTTAAATTCACTTTTCTAGCTGTTTACAATCAGCAACATACAAAAGAAACAATTTTGCAATAACAAAAAAGGACCAAAATTTTAAAAGCATCACAAAATATTTCTCTTCTTTAAGAAGAATCTTGTATGACTTGGCCCAAGTTACCTCATAAGCCCCATGTTGGCTCAACAGTGAAGACACTGATGAAACACTGAATCAGAAAAACTGGAATGCTTTTCCGCCTCTGCTGCTAGCATAAAATTGGTTTTCCTTCAAGCTTTCTATTATTTAATTCATGCAGGGCCACCATCGTGGTCAGCTGGGGGCTTTTTGAGAGTAGCTAAAGAGAGGCAGAGAGCAGCCAGCACCAAGCACAACATGACAGTGAAAGTGCTGGCTGTGCACTTGGGTATGTACAGGGAAGAAAAATGGGACACTCTGGATAAAGCAACAAAACAGTGGCATCCTAAAGATCCACCAGACAGAAAGAGGTAACAAGGGTTGAATGGCACTCCTCTACATCTCATGGAAGCCATATTTTCCAAACAATTCAGAAGTCCTACCCTGAATATTGAGTCAGCCCATTCAGAATCACTCTTCCCCATTCTATGCTGGCTGAGCCAGCTTTCATCATTTGTCTCTCCACTTCCACATAAACCATCAATTAATACTAACATAGTTAAAAAGTCTTCTCTTATGTGGACAATAAAGTCTAAGTCTTAGTTCAGGACTGAGAAATTTCCTGCAAAAAGTAAAAGCCTTGATTGCACAATAGCCAAGGCTTACATCCCTCTCCACAGGATCATTTCTAAACAGAAGATACCTTAGCACGGTGACCAGTGGTGGTCACAAAAGCAAGCAGTAGAGGAAGTCCAAATTTTTTTTGCAGGATATCCCTGGAAAAACCTGACAGATGCAAGTTTTTATGTGTTCTTAGTAAGCATTATTTTCATACTCACAAAGTTTCGCTTAGCATAGACAGCAACTCAACACCTGACACGATGCACAACAGAAGTTGTCTGGCTGACATGCAATGCACTGGTGAGAAGGGACTGAAGTCAACCAGCCACATGTTTGGGCAAGTGTTAAATTTCACAATGGTACAGACACTTGCAAAAGCACTGTTTGGCTGTGAGGGTTTTTCTTATGGTGGTTTCCATATTTTTGTACCCATTCTAGTCAACAATGACAAGAGCAATGGAATAGCTACAATGAGTAGCATTTCTCCAACAAGGCAGGAAAATGGGAAGTGTTGATCCAATGGCTGAATTTCCACGGATGTACAATGCCAGAAAACACCCGCTTGGGAAATTGAAGATTGCCTCTTTTTTATTATTTATTTATTTTTAGGAAACCATTGCTATTAAACAACACTTTGACTGAAAAATGCAGGACTGGTTTCTGCCACAGTTTGATACATTAATTCCAATAATTGTTGGCATTATGTTTCAAGATTTAACTGTACTGCACAGTTCCATAGCTACTAGAGAAAAGCAAGGAAAAATGAAAATATAAAAATCAAAACACACATCAATATAAATACTCATTTGGCAGTGAAATAATTAATTGTTATTTTGGCAAAGCACACTAACCCTACCCTCAAAGATAAAGGGACTCCTATCAGTTATATTCTCATTGTTTCCGTTCCAGAGGAAGACTGAAGAATTACTACCCTAGCAAAAAATAGAAGCAGCAATATTTCCCCTGAACAAAATTTGTTATTTTATGCAACCATATACATTCAGCACACCTTCTTCAAACTAAATATTCTCTATGTCCTCTTCTATCCCCTCCATTGTAGCTTTTTAAATCTTCTGAAAAGAGCAAATGAACACAGAATATAGGCAAAGTAAGCCTTGCCTAGACTAAGGCTGCTCAGAGGATGAGTTTTAGCAGACCTGTGACACCTTCACTTTTTACAGCAGTGAAGCAGAGGGTGCACACATCACAGTGTGATTTTGCATTATGAGGAACACCTACTACATAAAACCTGTACTGCTTCATTGTGTGATTATGTGTGGAATTCTGAGATTTGTTCATCTTCACTGTAAATTTACTGCTGTATTATTTTCCAGAGACATTTCTTCTCCTTGATGCCCAGGGAAGCATTTGATTGATTAGTGTTGGTTTTCTGGTTTACCCACTAAGTTGATTTGAACAATCCATTTGTTAATATAGTGAAAAAAACATTCACGATTATAAATTGTTTAACAAGTCTCAACAAACAAGTCCCTTGGTGGTCCTGAAGTTTCTTAAAAGCAGATGGATGAGGTACAATTTTATAGATTCTCTTTCCTATTTGTGAAAAGCTGCTAAGGTCGGAAATAGGCTTTAGTGCAAACAAGGGGCATTGTCAGACAATAAAGAGACAATTGCCTGTGTTAGCACAACAATTAATTTATTTGCAGAGAACCACTCAGTCTATTTGTTACCAGAAATGTGCTAATTATTCCTGCTAATTACATGCAAAACCTTCATTATCACCTATATGAGGAAGAGGACCCCTCAGGTTTCAGTGACAAATTAATTACTGTGTTTTCCTTCTGAATGTACTTCTTGACAGTCCCTGTTATCTGAAAAATAAATTGGCTAGCAGGAAGCTTGTCTCTCAGAGACATTCTACAAACTAAAAGCAAACGCACAAATATCATATCAAGTCACTACTGCTATTTGTTCAAGCAGGTATATTCTGAAGCTCTCAGAAATTCTATATTAATTTACAAGCTCTTAATCCTAATAAAATGTATCATGCACTGCTAAATTCCACTATGTAGCTGCTTTCAGAGCCCTTTACACATCTATAAAACAATGGATAAGATAGCAGGCATTAGGTTTTAAAAATACAACAAATAAACCCAATGGTAAGCTACATGTCAGCAAAACATTGACATAATTTCAGGGAATAAATATTATTTAAAATTCATAACTGAAGCGAAAAGGATAGCAAAGGGGCTGAATTACTCAGTCTTGCATTATCACCATTCTAATTCAACACACAGGACACTTGCCAGCAATTCTTTGGAATGCATGCCCAGGGCAGGGGAAGCCTCATGCAGAAGGGTGAGGAAGAGGAGGCAAGCAGGATAAAAGTCTTAATTTTAAAGGCAGAAAACATGGTGAGTGAAAGAGTTGCAGCACAATAAATCTGGCAGAGGAATCAATGGAGACGCTGCAGTGAATACTCAGCACACAAGATAAATTGACTATTCAAAAAATTATTTAAATCTCTTAAATTTTGTTTAAGAATCTGTCAGGTAAGTTTCAGCCATTCCTGTATGACACCTTGCCAACAGTCTGCCTCCACTTTCATTAAAAGCTGCTCTGGTGACTTGTGCATCCTGCTCATATTTACTCAAAGCCTCCTCAGTTTCTGTGTTCAGTACAGCAGAATATCAATACCTTAACAATTCAGAGTATCAGCAGCATCCATAAGTGGGCACATGAGCATCATCCTACAACTGCAGAATGTGGGTTTGCAACTACAATTTTAGGAGCAGCTGCAATATGACATTGAACAAAACAACAGCTTATTTGAGGCTGGATACAAATGGTGTTGTCTTGGCAATGTGCCAGGGATGGGAGACAGGGCTCAGACAGGGCTACTAAAACGTTAGAAATAGTTTCATAATGAACCAGGTGATGATTAACACACATGCAAAGTCAGATTTCAACAGCCACTCCACCTTATGAAGATAAAGCAGGAGCGGAGGAGTGGATTCAGACTCTGGATGTCTGTAAGACCCAGCCCCACCTCTCCAGACCATCAGCACAGACAGGCAGTGCCCAAGAGCTGCCTGGCCTTAGAGACCAAGAGTTCATCCATGACTCACTGAACCCATGCCCTTCCTTCACTGCAGTTAGGGTATCACTTGTCATACAGCATGCTCTTCTACTTAAAACATAAGATACTTAATTTTTTACTTGCATATGTAGCCCATTTTTCAGACCCCTGTGTTTTGTGTATCAAGTGGTCCAGATAAGCCCCTAAGTCACATAAGTAACCATGTTGGTGCTTTCTGCAGCGCTGTCTCTCTGAGGCAGGAAATCCCCAGAAATAACTAGGTGGCAACTTCATTATTCTTCAAGGCTACCTTCATCCTCTCCTTTCCTTGAAGCCTTCAAAAGGCTCAGTAACAATATTTTACTAATACACTCAGCTTCCATATCCTGTACTACTGAATACAGTTCCCATCTGTGCACCTTGTTTGTGTCTTTGTCAGAAGGTAAGTTCCCCAAAATAAGAGACAACTCTCTTGTGCATTCTTGTTGTAGTTAGCATGGCTTAAACATTACTCAACTATAATTATTAATGGAAGTAGTAGCAGTAGAGGTAGTAGTAGCAGTATGAGGGGGAAGCACAGTGCAAGTTTTCCAAATCAGAAACGCAGCAAAAGATTCAACATTTGGAGACCAACACAACAGTTCTCATAATTTAAAAAAAAATTAAAAATTAAAATCTAAAAAATAAAAAACAAACAAAAAACCTTTCATGACAAACCAGCAAAGGAAACACACAAACTCTCATGTAACCATAGCTGTATGTACTTATAACTTTTATTTTCATTTTAGCCTGAAATCCTGACTGAGGTTCTGGCATACATGCATTTTCTTTGTGTCCTCTAGCTCATCATCTGCCTTCGTTCAATAAATCACAATGAAAAGAAGTGGATGAAAAGGAGTGCTGTACTCCATCTGAGTGCAGTAATTTGGGTTTTTTTAAGTCAGAGACATTCATGTAAAAGATAGAATGTACATGGTTTTATTTCCCAAAACCAGTAACTCATAAAATTATGCCTACAGCTCCTTCCCCACCAACAGAATCTGCTTTATTGATAGGTATTAGTCCAATCCATGAGGATATTAAACAAAACTTTTTACATACACAAAGTTCTAACCTCCAAATCCCAGTCTATTACACCAGGGGTTTTTTTTTGTTTCAAAGGATGGGAAGGGTTCCTTGGCATAAGCAAAAAATCACATCTCTGAAATTTTAAGCACACTTTTTTTAAGAACTATATCACTCTGAGTGACTGAAAACCTCAAAAAATAAGAGGTTAGCATAGCTGCTAGTCCTCTAACAAGTGCCCTCCAACCTCCTGTCCCCAAAAGCACTACAGATCCTGAAAACATAACATTAACCTACTGTCAATCCATTGAAAATTGACCTCAACAAGCAAGGCTTTAGGAACAGAATTCAAAAACAGGATATAACTTTCTCATGACAGAAAGTTCTTTTTTAGTTTATTATAGCAGGTCACTGACCAGATTGTTTTATCTGTTTGTCAATAACAAGAACAGCAATACTTGACTGACCCTGAGAGATGACTGGCAATAGGGCTGCCACGTGGCAACCAAGGAGGATTCTAAATCTGAAGGTCAGTTGATGGATGGGGGAGAATAATCTGAAAAACAGAGGTGCATAAAGAGACCTAGATAGCATCAAAATTATTGAGAAATGGACATGAAGGGGACAACAATGGAAAAGCAGGTGATTCTAGGCTATTTTTGTTGTGACACAGAGAAGGAATACATTGATTTCACAGTGAAACATTTGAGCAATAAAATAATGAGTGTGCCTACCCGGCAAAGCCTTTCTAATTTGCCTGGCCTGAATTATGAGAACATATTTTTGGCCTGGCCTATACCACAAAATATGAGTAGGATTAAGTGCAGTCAAAGTAGCTGACAAGATGCTGAAGCAGAAGAGAACCTTCCCACAGAGACAAGAAAGTTGGGGTCAGCACTGGATTAGCTGACACATAAACTGCATCTCATGTTCCAGGGGCTTAATCACTCCACTTAAACCTATCAGCATAAAAAAGTAGCAACAGAAAAAATTATAAACTCTTTGTCATAGCTGGCTTTGGCAACTAAGCGACAAAGAATGACTCAGTAATATTTCTTCTTTCTTTCCCATGTATGAAGCTTTTAGAGAGCACTCCTCCCTTCTTATTCATTTACATCTAGATAAGAGTTTCTATAGCCAGAATTGTTACAGTTGTAACAGTTTGGTAGTAAGGTACATTTAGTAAGCTATTTTTTTCAAATGTTGGAGCCCAGAGACTTATACACCTACAGCCACAAAGGATAGGGATCCACTTCTCCTGAAACCAACACTGGTTTATCAAGTTCTCCAACAGAAGAAGTAAATACTGAAGTGAAAAAGAACTGATCTAACTCAAAACTATAGTAATCATAGAAGATTTTTTGTTCTTTTTCTTTTACTTAAAAACCACGTGCACTAAAATACCAAGAAATTTTAAATTCCTTTACATTTCATGAGGTGAAGGAAGTAGTTGTTAGGTACAGGATTTTTTTAGATCTACATTTTCCTTCAGGTTCTCACATGCTCTTGCATAAACATTTCCTGGCTCAAGATTGTGTTTGCTCACACCAAAGTTCTTCCACAGACGCTTTTACTTCCTGCTGCAAAGAAGGGGGAGGGAAGGCAGTGTAGCACCATTTATCCTTTTCAGACAAGGCTTGATTTAGAAAAGGACCAGTCACAACTTGCTGGGAACGAGAAGCCAAATAAATTATTTTACTGTTTGATTATCCACATCATTCAAAACCTGTGTCAGTGGCAATTGGCTTGCTTCCTGTCATGCTGGGACCTGGGTTGCACAACAAGTTTGTCTCACAGAAAAATGTGAGGTTTCTGGAATTGAAGGCCCCTGGAACGGTTAGTTTTCAAAAATTTTGTCTTGGACTGAGCACCTTAACTCCTCCCTGTTCCCTAGTACAGCAGCTAAAATGGAGCCATCCTGCTGGAGCCTGTACAGCCAGCAGCTTCCCTAGGGATCCCCCACACCCTTCCCCTCACATTAACGAGCAGCTAACTAACAAAGTAAATGGAAATAAATTAGCAACAAACTCATTCTGATAGATGTCAAGGAAGAAAATAATTCCAAAGAGGAATTTAAACAGGGAAAAAGATATATGAGCTTAGCAGTTCATTGCAAGAAAGAGTGCTTGTGTAAGATACCACATTAAAAAATAAAAGTTCTTATACAAAAGGCAAAAGACTTGTTAAAAAAAAAAAAGAAAGTAAGTCTCTAAGGCTTGCACCACTAATGGAACTGTGAGGAGGGATGAAAAATGTCAGCATTATCTCTGGCTCAGGAAGTCCCAAAACCATGATTCAGTAGAAGGTAGGAGAGTACACCAAGAAGGGATCATTACATGCTTGACATTTTCTTATACTCTACCCCAGGCTGCTGTCAGAAACAGGATACCCAGCTAGACAGATGTTTAGTCTGATCCTGTATGACTGTTCTTCCTTTGTGATAGTAGTAAGACATAAATGTGGATAGGAAGAAAGTTATGTGCAACTCAGGGATCACATGAAACTTGGAGTTGATGCAAGCACAGCAGCTGACAGTGCAGAGATTCAAACCAAGGCGTGTCACCTCTGGGCAAATTCTGATCACTATGGACTTTTCCCCTGGGAGAAGTTCATACTGTCCAAAAATCCTTCTCATAGATTTTAGGATTAAGGTAAGGGCGCCTTTGGAGTCAAATCACTTCCCCTATCCTCCTCTGGTCTTTCAGTTACATATTTCATTCTTAAAAAAATAAATATCTCTCTGTAAATTACCTAGGATCATGCTGTTGCCAATGGGGACATTTTCTGCATTGTATTCTTTAGGTCTCTGCGAGAAATCAGGACTTTCCAATGCCACCTGTCTTTCTGATACACAAGTCAAAACTTATTCTCAAAGTACAGCATTCATTATCCTGCCATCAAGTATTTGGGAGCTAAAGCAGATATGCAGAGAAATTTTGCAGCATAGTGACAATGTCACAATGTCAACCATAATTTCTACATTGTACACAGATGGTCCAAATCATCACAGTTCAAATACAGCTGGAACAATTCCTAGTCAGGAAGAGTTTTACTTCCTTCTTTACTATAGACTAGAGTGAAATAAGGAACAACAGTCACAAGAAATTTTCTTTCAGCACAGCCATCAGAAAGACTACCTGACTCCTGGCCATTTAAATTCACGCTCTTTCAGGTGAGTTTGCTAAAGAAACTGTATGTAGAAAATGTTATACAACAACTGTAGCAAGTAGCCTATGGAGCAGCTTATTTGCTGTGACAAAGTGCACAGAGCATGCTGCACACCAATACTCCATATTCTCTTCTGGGTCACTGAATGGATTCTGGTTCAAATTCCTGACAAACCATTTCATATGTAAAAACATTCAAGGACTAACACTATTTTCTTTTGCTAGCTCAGTCTAGCCTCTACTCTAGGAGCTAGGGTGGCCTGCAAGGCAATACACAGCATGGATACAAGCCCACCCAGACATTTCTTGGGTGAATATCTACCTACTAAAATGTTATGTAAAAGGGAGCTGCTCCATTTTTCTGGCAGAAGCAGCTGCTGTCACTGCATTTTAGGAGGAGATGAAGCTGTTCAAGGCTATTTTGTGCTCTGGGAACAAATCAGCTGTGCCAGGTAATTCTGATCCCATAACATCTGATTCCTGCATCCCAGTCAAGCTGCCAGAGCAGGGCAACAAGGAGCCCCCATGGAGCTGGTTTGGACCTTGGCTGCACCCAGCAAGGCAGGAACCATGGAACAGGAAAGCTGCTCATGGGATTTAGGTGTCACCCGGGCTAAATTGCAGTTAAGGAGGAACTCTTAGAGCCACAGTTTTGGACTTAAATAGCTTACTTTTCCAAATCTCAGGTTAAAAAGGGTATCTTCAGTGGTATGTTTCTCTCAGCAGTATCATACACTCCACAAATGTATTGTTCAGCTGACATAAAAAATTACTTACTGGTTGTGTGCACCATAGCCTGATCCCCAAGATGATTCTTCAGGATAGGTAGGTAAAATGTGAAAAAATTATAATGGAATGATTTTCACTGTGCAGGCAATCCTCTCATTTCACTTCAGCCATCTTTTAAAACCAGCATCTCTTTCATAATGGGGAGGTGATTTGGTGACAGTACCAGCTTAAGCAACAGCTTCAACAAGGTCAGACCCAACACTTAACAAAAATACTCATGAACAAAGTTTAAAACAGGTGGGTCAACTGGCCAGAGAGCAGTATTTTCTCTCTGTTCTGATAACAGATGAAGAAACATAGACAGGTAGCTTAAATTAGAGAGCAAGATCCATGTGTTTATATTACAATAATCAATGTTACCTTGCACCAGAAGAAATAATATACATGCAGAAGGATTTCTTTAAAGATAATGCACTTTAATTACATTGGTATACATTTAGTTAACAGCTGTAAACTTTTTCTGCTCTGGGACTCTTGCAGACTGCAGACTTGCACAACAAGCCAGGTACACCAGATTAGATTGACACTATATTAAGAAAAAGAGAAGTTCTCAAAGCAGCAATAGAAGTTGTTTAATTTACCTTACCCTACACTGTCTATCACAGTAACACTAGCTCTTATTACTAAGTAAAAAATATACATGTGTCTATGTAAAGAGAGATACAGAGATGGATATTCTGTTATTACAGAAAGGTTAAAGATTTTCATCAATCTTTACATATTAAGGAGTGCTTATAATTTCTATTACAATGTCCATCCCAGTCATAATTTATAACAAATGGAAGACCACAATTCATCTCCCACCTCTCCAAATAAGAATTCAGTGACTTTGGTTTAAGAGCTTTTAGATCAATTGTCCCTCATGACTGAATCCGTGTTTCAACAAGAAAAACTTTACTGGGGTAGGCAGTGGGGAGGTAACTTCCACTAAACCTGTAATCCTTACCAGTGACACTGAGCAGCAACATTTTATTGCTCTCTGACATCAGATGAGAAATCGCTTTCTAATTAAACGGGAAAGTAGCATACACATGAGGTAACAGCCAGCTTCTGAGTGGGGAAGTAATACCATTTTCTCATTTTTCAGGGTAGGTCTGCCCTGCTTCTTTAAAAGAAGACGACCTTGGAAAGATTTTCTATGTATGGCATATAGAAACTGCTATTCCCAAGACTCCACAGCTCCTAAGTGTTTCAAAAAACAGGCACAGAAGAATGAAAAAACCAGACAGGGTGACAATAATGGAATCAGAAAAATACCTTATGCCTCACTCAAGTATTTTATATTCAAGGCATAAGTTACAACTCATAAATTTCATTAAATCTACCTAATTTATACTAGAATTCATTGCCTCTTTGTATTTCAAGGGAATAGAAATACACAAGAGATTGTGGACAAAAGTGATATTTCTTGCAGGAATAAAATCCAAACAGAAAAAGAGAGAGACTTAGGCTTAATCTTCCTTATTATTTGATAAAAAAGCATTTTCAGAGTAAAGGTACAAGTTATTTATGGTTTTGATCACTCCAGTACACTGTTCCATACCTAAGAGTAGAAAATGTTTCAAATATTTAACAAATCAGGGCTAATTATACAGAATAATTGAATCCTTAATATAAAGCCTGAGAGACTTTATTCTTCTAACATTACTTGCTGCTGATGTGAATACCATGAGAAGAGATAAAACCACAGACCTGTTAATACAAAGAAGACAGTTAAAAATTACTTTCAGTCTTGAGAAAAACACTAGGCTCTGAATATAAGTTTAATAATTAAAGTTCGATTCCCTTTTTCCCCCCCCAAAAAAGTTATTTTAATTACTGCTTTTTTATGCCAAGTGTCTGCTTAACTTAGGAGAAGAAATGACTTTTTATTTGAAGCATTGCCTACTAGAAATAAGAGTTACTCAAGGGCAGTGTTTTATTGATAAAGCTTTTTTCTTAATAATCATCATATGTCATAACATTTCACAGGATTCATGAGGTTCATATTTTTTCAAAGGCAGAAACAATTGGAAGTTCGGATCTGAAGCTAACAAAAAACCCTGAAGCACTGTCAAATGTTGGAGTCATTTTTGCATTTTAAACCCTAGATATAGTAAAAGTCAGGTCTTCATAAAAGTAGGAGAGGTTATTTGTTACCATAAGAGCCACCATTTTTAAACTGTTATGAGTATTTGCATACATTTACATGCACTGAAAGCACAGCCATTCAGAACAAACAAGGTTCATTATGAAGACAAACATGCTGAGTATGACTGACTGACAATCTACACAATGGCTGATTTAAACTTTACATTCACCAACCATTTTTCTGAGCAGGAGGAGGAGGAGGAACAGCTAAGGATGACTTGCATCGCTTCAGCCGTTTTTTATTTTTGATAAACCCTGGGGCTGCCTCTGTTGAGGTGAGAGAATACACTAAGCCCATTCAGCCTGCTGAAAACCCCTGCTATGGTCTCTGACTTCTAGCAGGCAAGCTTAAATGAATCTCTCTCAAGTAGTGGAATAGGTAGGAAAACTGGTTTATCAAAACACATACACAGTTCCCTTAAACAGTTCAACTTTAAGGCATGTCTGCATGCATTCCTACTGCCTGTGACAATAGTAACACTTCCTTTCAGCCTAATAGGTCCTGAGCCCCATCCTTTGTCTGCTGATTAACTGCTCTATTCATTGACCAGACCACTAATTGCATGCTCCTTATAGTTACCCTACATTACTGTAAGAATTAATGAGACACAATTACAGCTCCCAGAAATCTCAGGCCTAGCCAACTGCAAAGCACTCCAACTGAATAAGAACTCCCCAAGAATAAAGAGAAAAATTCAGCCCATTGTTCACAGGAAGCAGAATGTTTTTTGTTAAAAAATTGTATTTATTTGAAGCTGTTTCATAATTAGGCCCTGGAGAAAAAAAAAAAAAAAAGAAAAAAAAAGAAAAAAAAAGGGAGAATAGAGAAAGAACTTGGGAACCAGCATTCAGTGAGAAATCACAGCGGATGCAGAGATGAGCACACAGTTCAGATATGAAGAGAAAAACACATAAGGAAGGATTGCATAAAAAATTAGTGCTATGAACACTACAATCATCTATAACCAATCAGCTGTTTCAACAGAGCATGTCCCACTGTATGAGAATTACCACTAATGCAACTTTATATTTGACAGCTTCAATCTTGAACAACTTAGAATAAGCATATGGAAGCTTCTGCAGTCATGCCTCTGAGACAGAAGAAGAATTTAATATGCACTCAGAATTTAATATGCATTAGAAGTCAGTGTCATTAGCCATGAAAGTCAAAATGAAGGACAGAAAATGAGTTTTTTGAAAATCACCCATATTGAAAACTGCACTCACATTTAATCTGTGTAATCAACAGCCACAGCTATTCAAAGTCTTAGTGACTACAATCACTACCTATTAGCCTGTAAGTAGTTCAAAAGCTATTATTCTCACTTGAACAATTTCCCAATACACAAGAGACTGCATTAAGTTAATGAAGTTAATATGCAAAGTCAATATTCTTTGTTATGAAGTCATCTTATTCCATTGGTTCCTCTTCAACTTATTTTCACCATATAAATTCGATTTAAATTACATGTATAGCTTGACAAAGCCACTGATACTTAAAATAGAGCTTGAAATGCAGCACTATACTTTATAGCCCTAGTAACCATTTTCCAGGGTACAATTTATAGCAGCCACTGAGACCCCAAACTAAGCATGTCAGACTGGCACTGCTACATTCCAGAATCAACATCTTTGGACAGAGACAACATTTTTTGTACGTCTCTACAGGGATTCTCAATAATTGCACCTAACTGCAGTAATAGTTTAAATTCATGGGAAATGGATGTTCTTCTGATATTATCGCTCACTGATATCACAGCAGAACTCTTTCCTGCATGAAGCAGACAGTTACCACCATGTGGTGCTGAATCCCAAGCAGGAAACAAGGCACAAATATGGATCAGAGACCTTTGTGTTCAGTGTATAATAAGTCCAATATCCCTGTCATAGAACAGCAATCATTAACTCAGGGATCTTTTGTTAAATGGCCCCTGTGGCTGGACTGGTAACAGCAGGGATCGAATTTGCAATCCTCAAGACTAGATTCATCTGTCAGGGAGACTGCAGACCTACAGATTCATGTATTTCCAAAGTGAGTCTCTAGGACTTCACATGAACATACCAATTTCAATTAACCTTGACTGATTAATCAACCTCAGTGCACGGCCACAGAGCTTACATTTGCAGATCTAACTCTGGCAGTATTATTTGAAATGGGCTTTCTTCATGTCTTGAAAAAACCTTTGAGGAAAAAAGAAACCTTTGTCTCAAATAAAACATCACCTAGCTTGTTCAAGCTGTTCCTGTTTCAAGCCCAAAAATAGAACAAGTCTGAATTCCTGCAGAGTATGATGTGAAATTATTTCTACTAGTGCAAATAATGTATTCTGGTACCTGGTCCAGCCTTCATTTCAGATGTTATGAAGTAACTTAACCAATACAAAACATCCACACACTGAAGGTTAGCTGCAATTTCTAGTTGAGGTGTCTCTCTCACCATAAAGAACAAGGAGTCCTTCCTGCAACAAACATTATGAGCCCAGACTTTAGGGCATCAATTCTAAGGGAGCACTTTTAAATGAAATATTATTAGAGGCATACAGGAAGAGCGTTGTAAGAGCCAAGGGAAGGTTTCAAGTCTTAACCTGAGCTCACTCAAACCTACTCTCCTGTTCCACTACCAATTTCTTTAGAGCTACTTGCTACTTATGGTAGTGCATATAGCACCAGCAAAGGACAATCCTTATCCACCAAGTGTTCCCCACATGCTTATTTATGCTGGAACTGATTCACCTAAGGAAAATTCCACTTTTGTACTTCTCATCCTTTAGTTTGCATGTTGCACATCATAAGCTTCACTACTAGGGAGCTTCTTTCCCTCCTTTTCATTGTTATATCTTGTTGTCATTACATTGCAAGAGTTCTATATTGCTAGAGTTTCATACCTCCTTCATGTTTCTCATAGGCAGCTCCTCTAGGCACTGACTCTTCCTTGTCCTCACAGGAGCCAACTGACTCCAATTCCCCTTCAACCACCCAATCCACTCTTTTATAACACTCTTCTTATTGGCTACAGGTGTGGCCTGTTCACATCAGGCCTGATCCCAATCTCTAATAATTAACCCAGCTGCAACTCTTTAGGGGCTAAGATTACATTCTATACTACCTTTATTTACTTATGTTCTATCCCCCTACAATATCTACCTCCTGCCCTCTTTTTCCTGAAAGTAGTTCAGTTAAGCAATGGTTTTGTCTGTACCATCTCCTAAGTCTGGCCCCAAAGGTATCCTCAAGACTAGAACCATCAACAGGAGAGATGCCAAACATGAACATTCAGGCATTGTCAGGAACTTGCAGCTGTAAGACAAGCCTGTAGGCAGGAGATGAACAGGAGATAGCGACATTACTCTTAGAGTTGCTCTGGAGGTCATTCTTGGGAGCAAGGTAAGCATAAGCTATGATACATCATCTCTGTGTGCAGTGACAAACTGGCACATGAGTCCCCTCAGGATGAGGCTTACAGCTGATTTACACTAGAAAGGTTAATACAGAAATTACACTAACAAGAACTCTTCTTCTCAAGCAATCCACACCTATCCCTCAAGAGAAGTAAAATGTTCAGGTAAAAGAATTCCTTATGCAGCTTCTGCACTGGTTTTTTTGCTGGGATAGCTAGGTCAGCAAAAAATTCATATCCCTCCCTGTCAGGCCTCCTTGATAACACTTTCAAGTGCAAACCAGGTGTCACTATTTCTGTTATGACAGAAAAAGATTTCTACACTAGTCATGAGCTGAATATTTGGCCTTTCACGACCTGGAAAAGTCCTTGCTTCCAAGGAGGTCAAATCCCATGATCATGTTTTCCACCAGCATAATCTCTCATGACCATAGTACTGGTACAGTACAGTATTAACACATATTGAGTAGAAGAAAATATATCAGTAGCCAACCATTTATATTCTGCATTTCCATGTAAAAATTATCTGTTTACACTAACGCCACAAAAAATCCTGTGAATGGGAAGCACCAACAGCTCTATTTTTAAAAATTGCTGTCATTTTTAGATTTAGTCTAAAAATTGTTTGAAATTCACTAATCTCTGGACATTTCAGTTGGTTATCTTTGGCACTCAGAAATATTTAGATAATTCTAAGAAGAGATTCTATAGATTGAATTCCCAGAAGCATCCCAGATCATGGAAGAAGCCAACCAAGAACAAATATCTTTCATTTTTATCAGCCTCGTTAGGTAGAAAGTTAACAATATTGGTTTGAAAGCAGCTGGATAGCTTTAAAGAAAAGACAATTAAATGTATAAATCTATCACATGGCAAGAACTCCAGAGCTGAAGAGATGTTTGGAAGAAGACATGCTGCCCCAGGCAGTGTTGCAGAGGGCCCCTCAAGGATCACCAGCCTGTTCCTAACATAACTTACCATATTCTCTCCAGCTCCAATTCAGTTACTCTCTGATCCTATAAGATGGTTTATGGAATATGTTTTGGCCTTGCACTGATAGAGCAACAAAAGGCTCTTTGAAAGCACCCCTCACTGGGCTGGAATGCACAGGCCATGGTCCACCTGGAGTGCTCCTCAGTACGAACTAAGATGTTCTGTGATAAAAGTCAGCATGAATAAAACAAAGTGTTTATAACTACTTACACATGCAACACTCACAGCCATCAATTGGCCAAACAGCATGAATCCCTAAGCCACAAGAAACAGTCAATCACATTAATTTCTCAAGTTAATTAATTAATTCATGTTACTTTATTGGCCAGAAAAAAGGAAGATATTTCAGAAACAAAAAGGAACCTGCGTTATCTAAGCACTTAAATCCCTACCCAAACTGCATCCGACTCCTAAAACTAAGATAAAGTTTAGCATGGGAAGAAAGTATTACATTGATTTATGCCCTGGTTTACTATTGCTGGTTTCAGAAGAGCAAACAGCAGAGCAGAGAGTAGTTCCTGAGCCAAAAGCATTAGACTGGCACAAGGTTCTGCATCCTTTAACTACCTGTGACACACACCCCTACCCTACCCTTTTTGTCACTCAAATTAAGTAGAATTTGGCTAATATGCAACTTGAATATTGGTTGGTTTTTGTCATTATATTGCAAGGGTTCCATATTGCTAGAGTTTCATACCTCCTTGATGTTTCTTGTAGGCAGCTCCTCCAGGCACTGACTCTTCCTTGTCCTTGCAGAGCCAATGGACTCCAGTTCCCCTCAACCAACCAATCCACTCTTTTATAACATTCCTCTTATTGGCTACAGGTGTGGCCTGTTAAAATCAGGCCTGATCCCAATCTCTAATAATTAACCCAGCTGCAACTCTTTAGGGGGTAAGATTACTTTCTATACTACCTTTATTTACTTATATTCTATCCCACTACAGTTGGTCAAAAAGTAGATTGGACAAAATCGTCAAATCCCTGTCAAATTTGAGCCCTAATGATTCCCTTTGTAGCATCTTTACAAGGTCTTCTATAAATACCAGCAGTCCTATGGTTCACACCTGCCATGGTAAGAGGGAAGCCAGTTGCTGGAAATTAAGGGTGTTTATTATGTACAGAAAGTGTAAGAGTAGAAAGTCCAAAGAAATACAGGATAAGATTAGCAAGAAACATCTCCCAAAACCAAGTCATAACTAAGCTTCCAAACTACTAAATAAGAGTTAACAGCCAATGAGAGAAACAAGTAGGGAAGAATGCAGGGATGTGTGGGGAATTAGGAGGCTATATTGCAACTAAGCTTTATACATGGAGAGTTACAAGGTACTTAGGTTGCTGAATCCTATTTAAGAACATAAAATCCCACTCAGTTCTAGAGGAGATCAGGGACCTTCACGTCTCTGCCAGGTGGGGTTCAGGGACTGCTCCCACGGGACATTGGGGTCTGTGCCTCTCAGGGGCCAGCCTCACTGGTCAGGCAGCCACAGGAACATTGTGAAGAAACTCTTGATGCACCAGTGACTCAGAACAAAACTCTCACTCTACCATAAACACATTTAATGTCCCACGCGTAGGACCATTTAATGAGACTCAGTAAAAAGCAGTTTTTTGGGGGAAGGGAAGCTACAGGCAGTTGCTTATTCTGAACTTATGCACAGGTCCAGAAATTTCCTCTGTGAAGCTGCCAGCCTTTCTCCACGCACAGTTATCATGTACCATGTGTGTCACTGTAGAACCTGTAAGCCCAGGCTATGGATCAGTCCTACACAGATGCAAAGAAAAAAAGGACATGCCTAGACACCTGAGGCAAGTCATGAAACTAAAACAGTATCCATAACAAAATTTAAAAAAATTTTATTCCCTTAAAGCTAATTAATATCATCCATAGTAGTACTATCATAAAAACATTCTTCATATTACATTTGAACAGGTTTAGAAAGGAAAAATATGCACTGAACCACAAGGAGAAATACAGATTATTACATAAACTCTGAGTAGACAGGAAAAACACCTTTTTTGAAAGCAATGGGTTTTTTTACATAGCTAGATAAAATGTATTCCATGAAAATGACTTACAAAAACTGAACACATGGGAACCACTCCAGTAACTACAGTCTTGAAGGGCTTTCTGTTACAAACACAAGAATATGTTTGGATATCATTTATAACACTCCCTGGCAATAATTTACCCTTCCACTCAGAAGCCTTGTATAAAGGTACTTCACTGTTACCACACAAAAAAATCAGAATAACTTCAGAGAGAGCAACAAAGGAAATTTGCATCTGACACTAATATCTTCATAGGATAAAGTATATTTTAATGAAGATATTGTCAGCAATACATGTGTTTATGCTTCTTTTTTCACTTCACACTTGGATTTTATTTCATTTATGTCATAATGTACCTTGCAAGTTTAAGAAATGCATCATTTATTCATGACCTCTACTTTTTCAGAACCTCTCAGTTACACAGAAGACCAGGCTAAAGAAAAATCAAGTGGTTTGTCTGATAACAGTTAGTGTCAAAACAAACTGTGTATGTTGAATTTCTGTTAGCTGAAGTCATAATAAAAAAAAACAAACCCAAAAACCAGTGCTTGCTTGCTTGCTTTACCTTTTTCCAGAATAAACTCTCATAATTAAACTTTCTATTTTTCCAAGTACCTGACTATGTATTCCTGCACAGCAGGAGGTTTTCTCCACAGACATATTAACTTGGACAATAAACAAAGCAAAAATCCCTGACTGGAATTTACAGCTAAATTTAACTTTGCATATTGTTAATAAAATTTGCATATATGTCTTTCAACATTAAGAAAAAATAAAAGTGGAAATTCAACGAATTTCGGCACTGCACTGCTTTGCAAGAAAAAAAAATGAGATTTAAGTTGTAATTTCCATATTTATTGAGGCTGTACGTCAAAAGAAATCTGTGCAAAAAAATCCTGGTGCTGCCTTGATGAGATTTGAAAGATGACAGCATATTAATAGTAAAGGAGCTTCTCCTTAGCAAAGATGGCTTAAACAGTACCTATAAAACACTGATGAAAGGCCACATAATTTTAGAAAACATTTTCAGCATCTCTTATTTCTCTGTCCTTCAACCACAAAACAAGTAAATGCAGTTACCACGTTTTGAAGAAATGTCACCCACCCCTTCCCCTCAGTGTCAACTTTCCCCATGAAACATTAACAGATCAGTCAGCACTGACTTGGTACAATTAAAGGTGTGAAAGGAAACTTTAACTGATACTTTTTCATTGATTTTTTATCACAACACTGCATCACCACTAGTCCTCCAAAGCTATGAACTATCAGTAGCAAATATCCAGCTTCTATTTTTAATTATTGTGTCTTTTTTCACAGCATCCTGGACATTTGGATGTCTTAGGAATTTAATTTAAAGGAATTAAGGTTTCTAGTTCCTTTAAAACTAAGTTACTTTAGCTGGATCTGCCTAGCCACAAAGAGTAGACAATAAAATGCAATTCTGCCAGCATAAAACCTTTTAGATAAGCAAGAAAAACTTTCCCACTAAAGAGAGAAGATCATACTCCTTTGAGGTACTTTTCCAGTACAAAAGCTGGATGTATTCCAGGGATTATGCTGCTGGTTGGGTGGTTTGGGTTTGTTTTGTTGGAGTTTTTTTTCTTTTTCTTTCTTTATTTTAAACTGAAACTGTGAATTTTTATCAGTAAAGCTCTCATTAAATTATGAAAAATTGTTCACATTACCACAGCATGTACTTTATGGCTTTTAATACTTGCCCTTGCACTGGGCAGGATTTCAAGGACATCTTTAACCTTTGCTTAAGCCTTCAGAGTTTGCCTGCTCCTCAGCTGGAGGAGTGAGAGGGCAAAAGTGAGGAGCTTGGTCATCGCTTAAGGCATTACCTTCAGCTGACTGTGCAAATAAGTGGCCCAGTCACTCTTTTCTTAGGTTTCAGGTGAAACAAACAGCCATTACCACCCCGGTGAGATGCACAGATCAGCTCTCACCTCTCAAAGCACTTCTAGCAACACTGCAGGCCTGGCAGGGGATCCCTGTGTCCTCTCCTGAATTCTTCCTTCAAGTACAGCCACACGTTCTTCTTTTCTAGCCAACAAGCCGAGCTGGGAGAGAAGTGCACCCCAAGAGGCACCTCTAGCACCCAGCCTGTGGCTATAAACAGCTTCACATCATCACAAAGCTCTGTTAAACAGCATGGCACCTTCCAGAGCACCCTCTTGTGAGATCCACGTGCTGCAACATTACTTCAGATTTTTTGTGCAAAATGCTGCATTCAAATATGGTGGGACAGAGAGAGCTGAGGAAGTGCAGGAATAATTTTATTCTGCAAATGTGCAATAAAAACTAGGTCAATAACCTCAGTGACACAGAGGAAGTCTGTGCATTCTGCATTTCCAACCACAGGAAACCAAAAAACTACAGGAAGATAGGACTTTCAGTGAGGTCACCCATGAGAAGCTGAGAGCTCACTGGGATGTGTTCATGCCATTGAGGTCGGCAGAAGTCAAGGATCACAATTCTCCAAATACAAATCGCTGAGCAGGAGCCCAAGCCAGCAGTTAAGCATTGCAGAATCAGGCACTGAAATGAAGGAGTTAAAGATGAATTCACTCACAGACTGTGTGTACATGGTCACCTCATGGGGCCATCACCAGGAAGACAAGAGATCTTCTTAGAAGAACTGGCTCTACCAGAGGCTAATTAACAGATATGCTGCCTGTAAATAAAAGCAGGAGGTGGTAAACAGAAAAGAATAGAAAGTTTGATGGGGCTCCCAACAGATGCTGTGTGTCAATAAACGTCAGCTGAAACTTAGATGCTGCTTTGTGCTCTCTTAAGGAAATCATTATAATCACATTATTCTGTAAGACAGTCTAGCCTAATCTCTATGCCTCATACTAGAGAGGATATTTTGATCAACTAGACATTTGTTAATTACAAAACCAAGCACCTTGAAGCTATTTTGTTTTACATACAGAATGAAGCAGCTTATTTAAAAGTGAAAATTATGACATTCATATTTACTACCCATAAAACTAACAACACCCATAAAGCTAACAGCTATTTCTTATATCCCAAACTAAATTAGTGGCTCTTGTAAAAATATTCTTTGCTTCAAAAATGCCAGTTAGGTAGCACAAACATGTCAACAAAACAGACAAGAGATTGATATATACAATGACAATTAGGCTTTTTAAGCACAGAAACACTTTTTCAGTTTATCCTCATAATTTCCTATATCTGTAGATGTATGCCTTAACTCTAGGTTTTGACATTAGATTCTTTACATATATTTTACCACAGCATTTGCCTTCACTGTCTAGTTCACAAATTTTCTGCCAATGAAGGATTCTCCATAAGGAAACCAGTTTTAATAGTACTGAACACCTAAAAGATGGTGATATTCATTGTCCATTCTCTGCCCCACTTCTCCAAAAGTTAACTCCCACTAAAAACCAGATTTTTTGTTTCCTAATCCCATCTCCATTTTAACCACCTGGTTTGACAAACCTTTTCTCAAGCAAACAGACATTTTACAGTAACCAGCTTCACTGACAGGAGGACAGATTTTTTTGCATGACAAAGTTTACAGGATGTAATCTTCTCTTTTCCTTGAAGTTAAAGTAATTACTACCTAGTACTGAAATGAAAGAAATTTAATAGTGTCAGTCCAATTACTTGTGAACACATGTTTATTTTGCACCCAATTACTCCCCTCAATTCTTCAGTTTCAAGAGTGGACAGATTTTGCAACTCTACTTTATTCTCAGTTCTTGACATTATCATAAAAATTCTGATTAAACCATACAAATTATGTGAGAGAAGTTGCACTATTCTGCCATTCTTGACACACTATAGAGACAGGATTACAATATCTTCTTTCACTTCACAGAATTTCCAAATTAATTTTAATAGAATTTACATATTTTTACTGGCTTTTTTTTGGGGGAAAGCATGAACATTTTTTTCTACTTTTTCCAACTCATGAATTCTAATGGACTAAAATTTCTTCCTTGTACAATGATTATTTGAATTAATGCTAATTGACTGTGGAGCACTATGCTTCAGAAAGTATTTAGATTCCACACATGAGCAGCTGGCACCATATGAGCTCACTCTTATGCTTCAATATTGTGCTTTCCTTTCTCTGTTGTCCTTCCTGCCACACTTTGGGTTGATGAATCTATTTCTCAACAATACTCAAACCCTTTCTTTCTTTTAAATGTTGTCTTGCTGTTATATTTTCTTGCAAATATTTTTTTTAATAGTTCTAAAATAATAAAAGGGAGCTTCTAGTATTAACAATGTATTATAGTAAAATTGTGCTGACAGAAATCTGAATAAAAAGTGTCAGGAAAAGAAATAATAGAGGCCCCACCTATTTTGGCCAATATAACACCCAGGTAAATTTAAGCACATAGGAGTAAAACTAAATATATCTATTTTCAGGAAATCATACAAATTCTGAAGAGTTTATTAAAATATAGGAAAAAAACCCAAACTGCTGTTTTACCAAGAGTATGCTCCTTTACAGATTTTACCATTAATGCCTGTGAAGACTTAAACAGCAAAGTATTACTTAGCAATCATGAACTAAGTTAAACTACCATGAAAACAAAGTTCAGAATATCTGGAAAGATATTTCTGTAAAGCTGTTAGAATACAAAACAAGCAATAAAGAATAACAATCAATTTTTGCTTAAGAAATGCCTCGTGTTGCCAGTTGGTGGTAGCTTCTGGCTACAAACTGCATTCTGACACTGAACTAATGACAGAACATAACTCATACTGAAACTAATGCAGATCATACTAACAATGTTCCTCCCTGATTTTAAATATCTGCTTTGCTTTCTCTTCTTGTCATAATGCAATGTCCAATGGATTTTGCAGGATTCTCACACTAATGTTCTACCCACCAGCTTTGGAAAAACACACAAAAAGGTCCATAGTTGTATGAGACATAGTTGTTGCATATTTTTACTTCTACAAAAAGCAACAAAGAAGAAATGAAGCTGCAAAACCTACTTAAAAAAAAAAGAAATCAACAGAATGCTTGAGACTCCAGAATCACAATCTATTCAGATAAAATTCTCTATTCCCATGCTCATATATTTAGTTATTCACTTGTACTTTTCTTGGTGAAAAAAAAAAAAAATGATAAATTTTGCTGAATTCCAGATGGCCAAAGCCCACACTTACTCATTTGTTAGTGTACTTCTCCTCATCCAAGGATAGCTATGACAATTCAGATCAAAGGTCCATTTAGGTCAGTATCCTGCTTCCAAAAGCAGTCATAAGTCAGAGTGGAGAGAAGAGAGCATGAGCAAAGAAATCAAATACTTTTTTCCCAGAATAACTCTCTAGCATTTCAACTATATTCCACTCAAGAATTCCTGAGACTGATGTGATTTATCTATTTATTTTGCCCAATGGACCTACTCTTTCACTTATCCAATTATACCTTAAAATTACATAAACTTTTGCATCCACAACGTGCCAAAGCAAGGCTACCTTGGGCAAAGAACTAGGAGCTGCATTGTAGTGATAACTGTTTGTGCACAGTCAGTACACAGCACTCATATTTTCTTAGTAAAACACAGCCAAAATTTAAAAAATAAGTATATAAAAAAAAGAGCAAGATTGATGCACCCCTTAAAAGAAACTGAGTTTGCACATACTCAAGTGAGTGGAGTCCAGTGGGAATTAGCATTCTGAACACAGTAAAATGCTGCAATAGCAAGAGTTATAACAAGGTTGAATATAGTTTGAAAAGCAGGCAGATGTCATGAGTGAAAAAACAGACACCCTAACAAAAGCAGCCAAAAAACTCTGTAAGCCTCCCTCAGTCCAACAACCAAATTCTGATCCAAGGAGGTTAAATATAGGGCTGCTTGAAAATTTTCCACTGCATCTATTTTTGATGGGAAATGAGGCTTTCAGCTAAACACTTTCTGGTTGGATTGTTTGGGGGTTTTTGGCATGTCTAAATATGTGCTTCTGCAAGTATACTTTCCTTACCAAAAAGCCAAACTTATCAACAAAAATATTTTGATTGAAAACATAGTATGTTAGTAAGAAATGCTAGTGTAGCATTTCATTGTAGCTCCAGTTTACCTGCTTTATGTGGCAGATTTCTATCAACCAGACTTACCATTTAAATGAGAATTCTGAGGACAGATCACTTTGAGGGATTCCCCATTTACAGCAGTCCCTTCAAGGAGGAAAGGTCATGGCAAAATGTCAAAGGTGGAAGGCAGCCCCAGCCTTGCAGAGCAGGGCCAGCAGGCATCCAGGCTGTAATGTCAGAGGAGGACTACAGTAACATATTTCAAATCCAGAAGTTTTTGATTCCAGACAAAGTCTTCCAAAGTCCTCTGAATTCTGTCAAAGCATGTTGTGTTTCCTGGAAAATTAAGACAAAAAAGAAACAGAAAAAGCTTTTTATTTTTTTATCAAAAATTCATGCGGGAAATTTCATGGGTCAAGAAAGGTCTTTCTTTCTCACTAACCTGCAGATTCAAACATATCACCTGGACCCACCCACCCACAAATCAGAAAAAAATTAAACAGCAGTAAAATGGTTCAAGTTTTCCATCACAGTTCTGTTAGCAGGACTGTTCAAAAGCCAAGGAGCTGAGCCCAAACAAAAACCAACAGTTGAATGGATGTGACAACTTCACGTATGAGCCCTAACTTATAAAAGACCAACCAGCCTACCTTACAAAAGCAAAGGATGAAGATAAGATTCATACAATGGCTACACTTACTAAGTAAGAAATCTATAATACAAAAATATGTATAGCAAAATTAGCAAAGTGGCAAGAAGATAAGATACTCCAGTTATTATTCCCTTTCAAGGTTCTCTTTTCAGTAAAGTAAACTAGAAGGAATAAATCCAATAAGACTAATACAATAAAAAGTATCAGCTATCCCAACATGGCTATTATCATCCCTTTTCTTGGAACCCCACAATCCCCTGGAAGAACTGAAAGCCTTTCACCCAAAACCAGGCCCTGATCAGACCAAGACAGAGAAACACTCAATTAATACTACCAGGAAAAATGTTACAACTAAATTTCTAGTATTTTCTCTCCCCTTGTGGCTGTTTCCTGACATACAATTGCATCCCCTCACCCCAACTGCAAAATAAATGTATAAAGAAAATAAATAAAAGACAAGAAATCAATCAAGCCTGCACCTTTTGTAACACTGTTGTGAACCTACAAAAGACAACTGCAGCAAATCTCATGGCAGTGGAGTACTTCTTTCTTTTCCCTCACCATACACAGAGAGGATCATTCCTCTATGGACTATTCTTGCCATCATTATGCCAACCCAGAATCAAGAAAATTCAAAGGAACTGGCAAAGAAATATCCTTATTTTAGAACTCGGGGAGTAAAATGAAAGGAAGGACATTTTGCTATTACAGTGAAATTCCTTTCAACACCTTGCTTTTCAATCACACCATTCTTTTACTAAAATAAAAAATAGAGAAAGGTTTTTAGCAGTTTCTGCTGAGACCAGGCACCTGAAAGCTCCCTATAAGTTCCAAACACTGCCTAATGCTAATTCCCTACGAAGTGTTAACATCTTTGACTGTCTAATGCTATCAAGTGAAAAGTACTAACACAATTTGTCATTCTCAAGGCAAATTTATTCATCAAAATTAGTACAAGCCCAAGCTTGCTGTCCTTACTCGTATTTGGAATTACCAAGCACTGTTGTCCCAAAAAAACTAGTACACTGGAGAATTAGTCAGGGTCTAACTGTAGAAATAAAAAAAAATGTTTGGAATAAATGAAATACAAATAATAAATATTCAAAATCCGTGATGAAAGGTACATCTGTTATTTCAATTTCAATCTCCTGGATAAAATGTGATTTTATCATTCAGTATTTTAAAAATTACTACTGGGCATCCATCAAAAATTTGGATTGGAAACAGTGGAACTTTAAAAATGTCTATTTCAAACATATGCAAAATATTATTCCCTTAACTTATAGTTTCACTGACCTCCAAGGTGCAAAAAGTAGTATCAGAATTAATGACCAACTTCATATTGTTCAAGGATTTAATGACATGTTTCTCTTCAAATCAGTTATACAAAGTTCTGCTTTCTTATATCTGGGTTTTAGTCTTATCCATGCCTTTTAGAATAAAGTGTCATTTTGTCTTTCAGTTCACTTCTTACTCATAAGCACATCACCTCTTTAGTTTCTCATTTAATTTACAGCATGTGAGAGGGTATATGTGCAAGCTAATGTCTCCATGTAGCTTATGCAGAAGTTCCTAGCTCAAAGTGCACTACACTGCTTAATCTTGTCTCTGCACCAACCTTCTCCCACCAGGCTGGACGAGCTGCACACAGGCTGGGCTGGATTTCTTGCCAGGAGTGCCACCACAGCTGTGTGAGTGTGGCAACTGAGCCATCCCAAATGTGACTTACCCTACATGAGAGACAACCTGCACTCCCCACCCCCTCTGCTGTGGCTCTTCCTTTCACCCTGTCAGTACCAATACTCAGAGCTGGTAAGAGTTAAATGTGCTACACACCCACCTGCTATCACCCAAACATGGACTAAGTAACAAAGTCAAGGAGGTCAAGTTAATGATGGAGTCCCCTTAATTCCCCCAAAGCTGTGACATCAAAGTCCAGGTATCTGCAGGTCATGCCATCTTAAGGCCAGGTGGGAGCTGGAATTTGGAAGCTGCCCATTCCAGAGGGCCACATCCCAGACAGGCAAGGCAGGAGTCAATGCAGCAGCAGTGGATATTTACCAGAAACTTTGCAGGGGTTCATACCCAAGTTGTTAAAAGTGAGGTCTCCAAAACTGAAGAATGACCAAATGGACTTCCCAGCTCATGCTGGGAGTAGTGATGGGGAATGTGCCATTCCAGCATATATGAGCACTAATCACATTTTGGTGGAGCATGGAGACAGAACCACAAACATGACTGCAGGAGTCACTGGTGTGCCAGAGGCCTGGACATGCTTTCACTTGGAGAAGAGAGTGGTGCAAGTTTATACTCAGGGGTGCATGTTTATATTCTCATATTAACCCCCAGAAACCAGACTGGGGGTTAATACCTTACCAAGCTGAATCCACATCACCTTCCTGAGATTCAGGAGTCCATTTACATACTAATCTTCTAGCAGTAGCCCAAGAGTAAACTCATGGTTACCTGGGTAATCAGAGGAAGACAACACTACTCACTCTGTCCATATAACCTCACATATATTATGGTCAGCAATTCGACTGCATGGAGTTTGTGTTGCTCTCCAAATACAGTGACAGTGGATCAACACACTGTTTAATTCAGTGCAATTTTTCTTCAAAAGTCACATGATTTATCATGTGTGAAACACCACACCATGAGGTATTACAGTCTGTAGCACAGGTGGATTATAATTGCAGCTTGCTAACTAGTGCTGGGAAAAGAAAAAATAATATTATGGAAAAACCCCTCAAGAACACTTATTTTCCTTCACAATCTTTATAATCAGTATTTTCTTGCATTCCTTTCTCCTGCATTGTTTCACTAATGAGAATTGAAGCAACATACAATTACACTGAGAGAGCCAATACTTTGCAGCCCAACATCAACTGCACAGTGTGGGAGAACAGGGCTAAAGCCCTTCAACAGGAGCTCATCTTATACTGCCCTCATGCCAAACTGCTGTTCCCAAAGTCCTAACACTCATTCTGCAGCTCATACTCTAGTGAAGCCCATGCACTCAAAGCAGCCTCAGGAAGAAATTTGAACATGGTCAGCAGAAAATCCTCCAGCCACATTCAGGGCCACAACTTGCAGCTTCTGTGTCAGAGCAATACTCACACCACAGCACTGATCAATCCCTTTGTGATCGTCCTTTATGACAAAGCAACAGCAAAATACTCTTCCAGAAGTTTCTCCTCCTCCTCCTCAGGCACCTGCTCACTGCACTCCAGGAGTAGCCATGGCAGCACAGTGTGTTCAGCCTGTTTTCTTGTTTCCTGAAGTCTCTATCTCACTGAACAACAGTAGCACCACCATGGTACTGTGCCCATCCCCAATCAGATCTGACATGCCTGAAGAAATGTAAGCAGAACATTGTCCTTGCCTACAAAAAGTTCTCATGAATCACAATAAAGTACAGGCTGACTCAGAAGATGTATGAATGCCATTTATTTATTTATTTTTATAAAAGGAAAAATATCAGACTGTAAGACAGATATGCACACTGTATTCTCCTATCCCTATTTCTCTTCAGGTTTCACAGCACTGGATTTTTGCTCATAATTTGTGCTTTTTGGGCTCACAGAAGTACAAACCAGGCAATTCCTTCCCATACTTGGATGTGTCATCATGTTGCTCAGTTCTGGACCACATATGGCGTGTGAGAGAAAAGGACAGACTGGGGAAAATAACAGTCTCTCAATTTTAATTGGAACTTTTTAGGGGAAATCTGAACATAGATGCAACAACTCTACCTCACTGTGTTTACTAAATGGCCTGTAAAAATACTCTTTCTTCCAGCTCCTATTTATCCTGTCCTCAAAAAGTTCCAGTTGCCAGTTTCATGGTGTTGTTCAATGTATTGTCCATGCAAAATCCCCCATGTCTTGCAGCTAACCAGCATTTGCTTAGACAGTCTCTGCACAAAGCTCTGTGGCATGTGATAGGAAGGAGATCAGCCCAGCCAGCCCTTCTGGGTTTAATCCATGAAATTACTGCCTTCAGTCAAGGCTTCATTCTAACAAGATTATTTGAACAATTTCCATGGGCCAAGTTCTTCTTTTCAAACACTTTTATAAAAGCACCATTCAGTAACCTATCCAATGCAGACAATGCCACACTAAAATTTACTGGAGAACATTCAGTGGGAATTAAAAAGCAATTTTTCTTCAATCTTATAAACTAAACATCTCTATTTTTACATAAACAAAATAGCATGTTAAATCCAAGATTTCATGTGGCTTTTACTTCCAGTTAAAAAAAACAACAACAAACAAACAAAAAAACCCAGCAAATTTACTTATTTTGAACTAAAACGTCCTGTAGTTACCATTACCTGGTTTGGTGGGATCCCTATAATCCTAAATGCAAAGCCTCAGATGCACAGAAAAATTAAGCTTATGTTAGAGGGGCCAGTGCCAAACCTAATCGTTTGACTAAAAGAGGCGTGAGTATCTGTGGCAGCAAAGACCTGTTGTGACAAAGACCAGTCAGAAAGTGACTAGACTTGACAAGAAGTCAAATCTGTAACTTTGTAAAAAGTTATAATATCTGTTACATTCTTGCCAGCTTTATATTTCTGCAGGATTTGATGACTGGACATCTGTTTTGAAATCCCGGGGGGAAAAAGTGCTCCAAAGTATTCTGCATTGCTATAGCAAAGTTCAGCTTTTCAGAAAAAGCAGCTGCTGAATGTTCTGGAATAAACACACAAACCATTTTAAAGACTTGACCCTTGAGTCCTTCATCACAGGACTTCTAGGGACTTCAGGGAAGTCTCCAAGTATGAGGAACACACAATGGGCTCTGATTCCACAGTGTTGAGCTAACCAGGCTGCTTTTCAGTTCACATAAAGCAAAGCAGCCTCCTCACAGCTGTGCTGTTTTATATACCTGAAAGACAATTTTGAAAATTATCATGGTCTTACTAGGGAATTTGGATATGCAGTCATTACTAAATTACCATAAAGTTCCATATTACCAATTCTGTCATTACTGAACAGCTTCAAGACACACAGTATCTTTGTGCTGCATCTCTTCTTCTCGCTGTAAGAAAACAAGAGCATATGAATGACAGCCAAAATGAAGCCAAATGTACTGTTGAGAAACTTAGTATTCTCTTATTTCTAGGAGAGTTACAGTGTAATTCTAAACTGCAGCATTCAGCATGTCTCCTGAGCTTCCTCGCTAAAATATAGCAATGGAAATTTTACAGCATCTGTGTTGCTTTTGGAAGCCATCACCTCACATCTGCTGTCTCTGTAGTGTAAAGTTTAAGTTCAGCATAAAAAGGTACTTTGTAACAGGCAAGAGGAATCCTGACAGAGCGGTAATTTACAGACTCGCCTGGCTCCCCCGAATAGACTCACTGAGTTTTACGTTCCGTAGAGATTTTTAAATAAGGTGCCCTTCAAGCAGCCACCACACAAAAAAAAGTCACTCCTTAAAATGGAGCATCGCATCCAGGACTGGACACTTTTTAAACCTCCATCCGTCACTGAGTCCTGTGCCAGACGTTTTCTTCACCGGTCATTGTTCGAGCTCGTAACACTTTTCACAATGCTGTTAACTAAATTAGCGCTAAAATAACCACCTGCTACTTTTGGGAAAGTTCTGATTGTGGTCACAAACATCACCGCGCGTGTAATAGCGGGACCGACCGCGCAGTCCGAGCAGGCGGAGGAGCGCGGCCACGGCCTCCGGGAGCTTCCCAGCCCCGTGAGACCCGGGGCGGGCGCGGGGTCGGGAGCGGCGCTCGGTCAATTGCAAATCAATTGTGGTCACACAGCGGGCGCGTTTATCGCCCCATCATCGCCCATTTCCTCCTAACGGGGTAATCCGCGCGTTCGCTCACACGGCGACCAGCAGCTTGTTGGCTCAGCCAACAACCCGGGGATTGTTCCTTGTTTGGCCTCACGCGTTCCATTTCCTCCCCGGGCGCCCCGCACCGCCCCCCGGGGCGGGCTCGCTCCCCCCCGGCCCCGCTTCTCTCCGTGTGACTCCCCGCGAATCACACGATTCCCGCCGCCGGCAGACGGGCCCCGCCGCGTTCCCGCGGTTCCAGTCATTAGGGCCGCAGCGGGAGCGCCGCGCGAGCGCCAGGCGCAGCAGCGCCTCAATTAACAAACAAACGCCGCGTCCCGGGAGCGCGACAACCCCCCGGGACGGCCCCGCCGCGCTCGCAGCCCGCGCCCGCCGCCGCCTCTCCCCTTAAGGTGGTCTGGCTACCGCGGGGCCGCCGGAATTCCCGCCCGCCCCCTCCCCGCCGCGGGCGGAGGAAGGCAGCGACTCCTCTCGCGGCCCCCGTGAGCGGAGGGCGGGGGTGCTCCCCGGCGCGGGGCCATCCAGCCGCGGATGGCTGCTCTGCCGGCCCGGGCGGGACACGCCGCCCTGGGAGCCTGCAGGCGGCTCCTCGGCGAGTCACCGCCGCGGCGCCGGGCTGGCGCGGGCGCTCGGGAGCCGCAGCTATGCCAGGACCGGCTCCCGGCGCTGCCCCTGGGCTGCGGGGCAGTGGCCGGCGGCGGCCGCGGTGCGGGCCCATGTCCCGTGGGCAGTGTGCGCTCAGAGCTACCGCGTGTCTTTGCCCGGCTGGGCACCGAGCGTCCACCTGCCGGGGCGCGGGGCTGCTCCCCGCCGTCCCACCGGGAGCTCCCGGCGCCGGCCGGGGCGCACACACGGCACCGCCTGAACGCGCCCCGGCGAGCGCCGTGACCCGCGGCTGCCCGCGCCTCGGGGGTCCCCGTGTCACCCGTCACACGCCGCGACCCCGACCCCGGGCAGAGCCTCCAGCGCTGCGCTTGCACCGCGCGTTGTTCGGAGCTCGGCACTAGGGCCGGAGGCGCGGGCAGCCTGGGCGGCGGGGCCGGGTGGCGGCTGCGGTGGTGCCGTGATCCCCTTAACCAACACGTGCAAGAGGATGGGGCAGCGCGCACACCGGCACGGGCGGCGATCCCGCGAGCAGAACGAGGTGATAGAAAACCCCTTCCGAGACAACCCCGAGCGCTACTTAAACTGCGGCTGCGGTGACTGTGACTTGCCCGGGAGCCCGTGCAGGCGGATGGAGATCCCTGCATAGCCCAGCTGCCACAGCCCACGCACCGCGGTGCAGAGCCGCGCGTCTCCGCACGGGCGGGGGCCGAGCAAACACCGCCACGTCCCCGCAGCCACTGCGACCCAGCAACACCCACCGCGGCCACAGTCCGGCACCGGCGCCACCTTAAGGAGCCCCGAGGCCCGCCCCCCGCGTCCCGCCCGAGCGCGGCTGATAGGCGGACGAGGCGGCGGGGGCGGGGTCTGGCGGCGCTCGCTATAAATATTCATGAGAGCGCGGTGGCCGGAGCGCCGCTGCCGGGGCCGGAGAGCGAGAAGTTGGCGGAGGTGCTGCCGCGCTCGACCCGCGGCTCAGGTGGTGCGATCGCGGCCAGGGCGCCCGGGAGCCGGAGAGGGACCCAGCGCAGGGCGAGGACCAGCTGGCTGGCAGTCACCCGCGGAGCCCTGCGCCCGGGCGGGCGGCAGAAGGAGCCGCTCCAGCCGCCCCATCTCCGGCCCTGTCGCTGCCCGTTCGCTCGGGGCGGTGGGAGCCCGGCACCGCCTGGTTCCCGGGACGCCTCAGCCTTCTTCACCGCGCCGCCCGGGGGCTGACGGCGAAACTTCTCTGCCGCCGCCGCCCCGTGCCCGGCCGGTGCTGGAGCAGCGGCGAGAGGAGCCGCGCCTCCCCCTGCGAAACCGACCCCGCGGGGAGCGATGCGACGGCGGCTGAGGGGCCTCCCGTGAGCCGACCCCCATCCTCCGGCGCCGAGCGGGGGCTCCCCGTCACCGGGTGCCCGCGGACGACGGAGTCCGGCGGGAGCTGCGAGACCGCTCACCTGCGACCGGCACGGAGGGGGCCGCCCTCCGCCCCCCCGGGGGTAGCCGGGGCGGGGGGGTGCTGTGGCGCCGCGCTCCCCGCGGCTGCTGAGCGGGACGGGAGAGGAGCCGGGGCCGCCGCCCGCGCGTCGCCGAGCATGGAGTGGAGTTACCTGTTGGAAATCACCTCGCTGCTCGCCGCCCTGTCCCTACTGCAGCGCGCCGGCTGCGCCGCCGCCTCGGCCGCAGCCGCCGCGTCGTCCTCCTCCTCCTCCTCGGCGAAGGAGCTGTCGTGCCAGGAGATCACCGTGCCCCTCTGCAAGGGCATCGGCTACAACTACACCTACATGCCCAACCAGTTCAACCACGACACGCAGGACGAGGCCGGGCTGGAGGTGCACCAGTTCTGGCCGCTGGTGGAGATCCAGTGCTCCAGCGACCTGCGCTTCTTCCTCTGCAGCATGTACACCCCCATCTGCCTGGAGGACTACAAGAAGCCGCTGCCGCCCTGCCGCAGCGTCTGCGAGCGGGCCAAGGCCGGCTGCGCCCCGCTCATGCGCCAGTACGGCTTCGCCTGGCCCGACAGGATGCGCTGCGACCGCCTCCCCGAGCAGGGCAGCCCGGACACGCTCTGTATGGACTACAACCGCACGGACCTCACCACGGCCGCGCCGCCGCCCGCCAAGCCCCCGCTCCGCGGCTCCAAGCCCGGCACCCCCGCCAAGGCGCCCCCCGCCGCCGTCGCCCCGCCGGCCGAGGCTCCGCGCAAGCCGCGGCCGCCGCCTCCCTGCGAGCCGGGCTGCCAGTGCCGGGCACCCATGGTGTCGGTGTCCAGCGAGCGGCACCCGCTCTACAACCGCGTCAAGACGGGGCAGATCGCCAACTGCGCCCTGCCCTGCCACAACCCCTACTTCAGCCCCGACGAGCGCGCCTTCACCGCCTTCTGGATCGGGCTCTGGTCCGTGCTCTGCTTCCTCTCCACCTTCGCCACCGTCTCCACCTTCCTCATCGACATGGAGCGCTTCAAGTACCCCGAGCGCCCCATCATCTTCCTGGCCGCCTGCTACCTCTTCGTGTCCCTCGGCTACCTGGTGCGGCTGGTGGCGGGGCACGAGAAGGTGGCGTGCAGCGGCGGGGCGGGCGCGGGCGGCGCGGGGGCCGGGGCGGCGGGGGCCGGCGGCGGCGCGGCGGCGGGGGCGGGGGGGCGCGGCGCGGCGGGCGGCGCGGCCGAGCTGCAGCCGGAGCTGGCGGTGGCCGAGCACGTGCGGTACGAGAGCACTGGCCCGGCGCTGTGCACCGTGGTCTTCCTGCTCGTCTACTTCTTCGGCATGGCCAGCTCCATCTGGTGGGTCATCCTCTCCCTCACCTGGTTCCTGGCGGCAGGCATGAAGTGGGGCAACGAGGCCATCGCCGGCTACGCGCAGTATTTCCACCTGGCCGCCTGGCTGCTCCCCAGCGTCAAGTCCATCGCTGTGCTGGCCCTCAGTTCTGTGGACGGGGACCCCGTGGCCGGCATCTGCTACGTGGGCAACCAGAGCCTGGAGAACTTACGGGGCTTCGTGCTGGCACCTCTGCTCATCTACTTGGCCATCGGTTCCATGTTCCTGCTCGCCGGCTTCGTCTCGCTCTTCCGTATCCGCAGCGTCATCAAGCAGCAGGGTGGCCCCACCAAGACCCACAAGCTGGAGAAGCTGATGATCCGCCTGGGCCTCTTCACCGTGCTCTACACCGTGCCGGCTGCCAGCGTGGTCGCCTGCCTCTTCTACGAGCAGCACAACCGGCCCCGCTGGGAGGCCACGCACAACTGCCCCTGCCTGCGAGACCAGCAGCCCGACCAGGCCCGCCGCCCCGACTATGCCGTCTTCATGCTCAAGTACTTCATGTGCCTGGTGGTGGGCATCACTTCTGGTGTCTGGGTCTGGTCCGGCAAGACCCTGGAATCCTGGAGGGCCCTCTGCACTCGCTGCTGCTGGGCCAGCAAAGGCGCTGCCGTGGCTGGGGGCGCAGGGGCAGGGGCAGGTGGACAGGCAGTCATCACCACGGCAGGAGGACTCGGGGCCGGAGGTGGTGGCTCACTCTACAGCGATGTCAGCACCGGCCTGACGTGGAGATCAGGCACCGCCAGCTCCGTCTCCTATCCCAAGCAGATGCCCCTGTCTCAAGTGTGAGGAGGGGGAAAGAGGCCAAAGGTTAGGGAATGAGGGACACTGGCCTGCCTAAAATGCCTCCTCACTGTTTGGTGCCATTAATGAACCCCTAATGGTCCTTATTAGCCACAGCTTGTATAGAACAATGCAGCTGGCAGAGGCCCCAGGCTCCAACCCCCTCCTCCTTCCCCTCCATTCAAATGCAGGGAGCATGTACTTCAAGGAGCCAGCTTATTATTTTGCTGGCAGAGGAGGGTAGAGGCTCACTCGTGTCTTGCAGAGGGCAAGGCACAGCAGCTTCTGAATCACTCTGGACTAACAGCAGCTCTTTACTCATGGGAGAGAGGGTCTTCCTCCCCCCCTACCCTGTCCTGAGGTGGGAGTCTGCTGGGGACTGCAGGTTTTTGGGATGTGGATGACCAGGCAAATGCCTTACAATATTGACTGAATCAAAAAATGTCTTAATTATACACCCCAGCTAAATACGGGTTTCCTACATTAAAGGATGTATTTATATAATTATTTGTTACCTTGTACAGATGTGTAAAATATGTATATATCCAAAGCTATACAGTCTGTAAATTTTTTTGTAAAAATTTAGAGGCTACCCCTGTAAGAGCAAATATGAGTATTCTATTTTGTCAATAAAATGACTTTTGATAAATGACTTTTTCAAGCTTTTCCTCTCCTCCTGCCCTGGTTATTCCAGCTGCTGTATCTTTAGGTAGTTCCATAAACTATGAACTACATTCATTCTCCAGTCATTACCTGTTAAAGAAGTGAGATATGTAGACACAAGAAAACAAGTCATTCAACAAGTTGTTCTGAAAAAGTGTTTGCCAAAACTGGGAGGTGCTTTACCATACTTCTTTCCTTTTTTTAAAGATGATGATGTCTTTGAGCCTTTACAAAAGAGTCATCTCCCGTGGCATGTTAAGTATCCTTTTAAAACGGGTGTTATTTTAGGAATGTGCACACCCGCCTCTCATATCTGTTGTCTACACTTCTGTAAGCACCTGCCTTTCCTGGGATGCATACTGAAGTGTAAAAGGTTAATGTTTTAAATTCATAGCTCATGTACTGTGGTGGAACAGTGAGTTGAAATTTGTTAGATCAATCTCTTCTTAACAGATTAAACTAACATCTTAACTTTTGTATATCAAATATGGTCCTTTTTCAAGAGAAAAGGTATTGTTCTTCTGTCAGGAGTAAGCTAATTTATTTGAGCAGAAGGCTGTTGAATTAACAGAAGAATGCTTTGGCAATTGTTGAACTTTTTACCTGTCTGCCCAGTGGCTCAGAACATCATTCCTTTAAGAGGAGCTAAATGAATAGGGTTAATCTGTAGGGAACTTGGTTTCTTTTGAGTTTGGGAAAACTTTGATCTTTTCTCTTCACCAAACGTGATGTATAGTCTGAAGTTTCTTTCCCTGCTGCCTGGTTCCTCTTGTTGCAGACCAATTGGCCACCATGGAGCCTTAAAGTTCTTCAATTAAAGGGACATGGGACTTTTTTTTTTTTTATTTTAAGAGGAAGACTTGTAACAGTTAGTGAACACCAGAGGGAAAAGGGAGAACAGCCTTTTAAACAGCTTTTCCCTGCATTGTTAGCCAGACTGCAGGCAGCAAGGCATGGCTTGGAGCATTATAGAAAAGAGCTATGAATGCCCTACAGGTGGTCTGCTCACATAATCTCCCCAATTTAAAACATTTTCCTTTACAGGACAATTGCATTACAAAACTCCCTTCTCTTTTGGTCCTAATTGAACCAAAGAACAACTACAAGATTTTCTTTAAAAACTGAGTGTCCAAAAAAATTTTAAAATCTATTAACTTTCTAATCTGTTTTCTAAAATGAGAGATCTCAGAATACCAGGAGTAAAATCTGCATTAGACATTACTCCAGATATTTTTACATATTCTGCTTATATTCTGTCAAATTAGCAGTCATTTAAAAGCAATTGGTTAGGTTGTGTGCTAGCAGTGAAAAGATAGCCCCAGGTCCCTTATTAACCTGCCAATCATGATAAGAGATGGGCAGCTACCCTCCTAATGACACAGATATCAGTCATGATTTGTGGGAAAAACCTTGTTTCATTGAGCACTGACTTGATTATTGGTGTCCCTTTCAAAGATCTCCTGACTTAATAGACCCCACTTCTACAAAGTTGCCAGGAACATGAAAAGGAGTAATTTAAAATGCTAACTAACTACTTGATGGGAAAAATAATTTTAACTTCTTAAATGCAAAGGAAATTCCCCTGGGATTTACACATGGTACTTATTTATGCACCAACTGACCAGCATCAGAACATTGACATAGCAGTAAGTTGAAAAGGCCATACTATTTTTCTATATTACTGGAAACATTCTTTTCAAGGTTGTTAAATCAACGTGGCACTTTTCCCAGCTGTCAGCTTTCCTTTCCTGCTGGGGAAGACCCACCTAGCACAATCAGTTCTGCAGATAAAAATCTGAGTTCCTTCTCCTCCACCAGGTTCCAGCAAGGAAGACAGAGGAGAGGTACAGCCTCAACTCCTCTCTGAGAATTTGTTTAGATAGGTCTCTCACAGGCTGCTGGTGCAGGTTGCTCACACTGAGATAAAAGCATTTCTAGTAAAAGAAAGAAGTAGTGCTTTGGCTTAACCTCCTCCAGAATGAGCCAAGAGGGGCTACAGGTGAACTAAAACAGAGGGGTCTCAGAGCTAGCCAGGTAAACAAGATGCCTGCTTTGGAAGTGACTGAGTAATAATGCAAAGGTTAAACAAATGAAAATCAGGTAAAATTAAAACCACTAGAAACACAAACCTGGGGAAATGGAGCTAAAGAAGCTAACTTAGAAGTACAGGTTTTTGTGAATCAGCATAAAATTTGTAGATAAAGAAAAACAATCAGAAACACCACCAGCAAGAAATTTAAGTGCATGAAAAATAAAAATCCACAGCTACAATGAACTTCACGTTATTAGGATGCCCTTTATCAAACTTTAAATTTTCTATGAAGATCCAAAAAGTATTGGTAAGGTGATAGAAATGACATGGTAATTTTCAAGATCTGATGATAAACTGCCTTCTCTGCAAATCTGCCAGAGAGCTACTGAAAACAGCCCAAGGTGACCCATGGCCCATGCCCTGGCCTGCAGAGCAGGAGTGCCAACAGCATCCCTGCTGGCAGAGGCTCATCCATGGGCAGGCCAGCACCCACTGGTTCTGGAGAGGTAAGGGGAAGTTTTGCTGTCACTGATATGGCCCATGGCACAACTTGCATGGCAGCATTTGGGGGGCTGGATAAAGGCAACTGAGAGCCTCCCACAGAAAGGCCAAACTGCTCTGCTCAGGTGAGTGACCATGTTAGCACAAAAACATGGTTTGGGATTTTTTTCTTTTCTAATAAGCAAGATACCTTTGAAGAGCTCTCTTACATTTTTATTCCCAATCCTGCCTTTTTTTTTTTTTCCCAGGACCCCTCCTTACTTTACATGCTCCTCCTTCAGAAAGGAAATCTTACAGATATTTCTTATCCTGCTGCAAAAACTAAAAAAACCCTGCAGCCTCCCAGAGAGCTGGCCTAGCTTCTGGTGTGCCTCTTAAAAGGAGGCACAGCAGAGCAGGTGAGCTGCAGAGCCTCAGCAGGGACACAGTACATCCCCTGGGCCCTGCTGCACAGCCCTGGGAGCTAGCTGGAAGTGGGCTCCAAAGCTTTCCCTGAGCAGGGGAAGTCCCTGAAACTTTGGTAATCAATCTTTTGGTTGGAAAAGGGCTTCAAGAAAAGGAGGAATTAGGAAATTCTTGTATATTTTAATAATACAAATGTGATCAGGCTTTCTGGGAAGGCTTAGACTGGCACACAAAGAACGTGTGTGCCAGTCTAAGCCTCCTTTCTTACACAATATTTAAACCATTGTAAAATGCTCAAAGCTGTCCCAGGTGGGGTGGGAAATCTAGAGGCAGAGGTGCCTCTGTGCACACCCTACCCACAGTGTTTTCACCCCAGCTTCAGAGCCTGGGCTTTTTCCAGGTTCCCTCAGGAGGACACATCTCTAGACACCTGAAAGTGGCTTGTAGAAAAAAGCAATGACAGTTTTCTACAAAAAAAGGAGGAAAACTGGCACTGGGAGATAAGGCAGAATGCCCAAATTTAAAAAGGAATCACTAGCTGAGAAAGAAAGGCATTGGGAGAACCCCAGCTCTACTTTGAAATAGAAAATTCAGTACAAGACCACTTCTTGATCCCATAACACACTTACATCACAAGCACTACATGCAGTGCAAAAGCCAAACCTAGCCTGCACAGTAAGGTAACCATCTTAAGCAATAAAAACATGACATTTTACCTGGGACAGACAGGTCACCTAATGTGAGGGAAGAGAGAGACCTAGTGATAATGTACATTGAAAAATTACAAAAGATGCTCCTGGAGTGAAAACTCACCTGCAGCCAAGATCATGCTGGAGGAAAGCTCAGTGTGGACCAGTCAAACCAGCTTGTGGAATCCCAGCCAGTCTCCAGAGTGCCTGTTACAACCTGCCTGGAGCATGCCCTGCTCCTGCACCCCATTCCAGAGCCACACAGCCTGTGCTTCTCCAGGCACACACTTCCACTCCCACACACCATGGCCAATGCAGCTTCTGGCCCAACAGGGAAGGAAGTGAAGAGCAATCTCTCTCCTTCCTGGCCATGTTCCCTCTTTTTTTGTCCTGCATACCAAAACTGCATGGTATGGAAGGACAGCACATCTGTGCCTAGAATTAAAGAGGCTGGGCAACAAAGGTCACCCTGGAAACAATAGGATGAGACTAAGAAGAATAAAGAGATCTGGAAATGTCAGTCCAAAGAAAAAACATTAAACAAGGCAGGCTCCCTGCATGTGGTCAGGATGAGCTCTAGGCACCCTTTAAGAGAACTCAATTAGAAATCTTCAGACACCTGTATTTATTTAAATTTTACAACTGCCCATCATTACTGTAATCAGGTATATGAGTTTCACTAGTTCAGCAGAAAGGATCACACATAATAAATGCTGTGGTGGTATGGAAATAACTAGTGTCTGGTATGAAAATGTGGAGCAATAATCTGAGGTGACTAAGGATAGTCAAATCACCCCAGAAACTAGTACCTAAGGTCAAATGCTGAACCAAGCTTTTTGAAGGCTGAGATAACACTTCTTCACTCCTACTAGTCTCTTATCTGTCATCTCAAAACACTTTACATTCACTCGTGAATTAATAGTCAAATTTCTTCTTGCGAGGCAGAAATTGCAGTAATAATACCCAGGCTAATGAAACCTCAATGCAGGTCTAGGAGGAAAACCTGGATTTCCTGACTCTGCTGTGTGCTCAGTCCAGCTCCATTTTCAGAGCAGTTTCTCCCACAGGGTCCCGCAGAGCCCCCGCGGCCGCAGCCCCGAGCCCGGCTCTGCCCGCCGCGCTCCCGACCCCACCGGGCCCTGGCTGCCGCAGGGCTGGGGCTGAATTGGCTCGTACTGGAGCAAAATTCCTCATTCCTCCCACTCCCTACGGCAGGCAGGTAGGGAAAAGAAGGTTTACAGCAATTCTGGAGCTGCACGGGGCAGGGGCTGCGGTGGCAGAGGCGTGCGGGCGCAGCGGCAGCAGCGGGCCCGGGGCTCCAGCGCTCGCCATCCCGCAGTGCCCTCCGCTGGGGACAGCGGGAATTCCAGCGCCTTCCGCTGGGGACAGCGGGAATTCCAGCGCCTTCCGCCGCTCCTGCTCCCGCGGGATTCCCGCTTTGCCGCCCTTCCCGCAGCCTCTCCTGTCCGCGGAGCGCGGCGGGGAAACGGGAGCGCCGCTGCTGCCTGGCCCCGCACATCGCCGCGGGCACCCTCGGGACAGGGCTCAGCATCCTGCGACGAACAGGGGAGAGCGCAGAACTAAGATGCTCTTTCCTAAAATCCAGCTTTGCAAGAAAAGAGAAATTTAGCTGGAAAAAATGTGGCCACGTTCCTGTAGATGCCTAATATATTATAAAGGAGAAAGCTGGGTTATTTCTCTTGAACACTATCTAACTTCTTTAATATGTTGCATTAAAAAGGGGTTCTTATCCCGTTAGTTTTGCCTTATGTGTGACTTGTTAGATGCTTTCAGGTATGCTTTAAATGCATTAGTTAGAAGTTCTTTCCTCCAGACTTCTGTCATTGATAATTATACGTGACATTCTTCACAAAGAAGCATTAAATCTCAAGTCTCAGTTTGAAGTCTCAATTTTTTTTTTCTACTTGATTTTTTCCAAAAATAAACTTACTACCAGAATGTCCCATTTTCACATCTTCTGAAATAAAAAAAATAATAGTTTTCGTGCTATGAAGAGATTTATTCAAAATGTGTTTGAGACATGATACCTTCATCATTTCTCAGTGGTTGAAATCTAAATGATCTCTTTCAATGTAAATCAGAAAATGTAGCCATCTGGCTTAGGAAACAAATTACTTGCTTTGGCTTTCTGTCCAGATGTAGGGAGGGAACAGAATGAAACATTTTAGGAAAGGAAGGGGCAATGTTTCCCGTGCAGACCGTGCAGCTTTGGGCACTGTGTGTTCTGTACATCGCTGCCATCCGGAGCTGCAGCCTCTCTGCAGGGAGCTGCACGACTTTCTCTCTCCAAACCTGTGGGGTGGAAAGCACATTTATCATTGTGGGTTTTAAACTGAAGTTACTTTTTCGCAAAACTCTAGGGAAGGAATATTTTTGCTATAACAAGTTGTAAAATCTTAGTTTCCAGGACACAGAGCAGGGCATTTGGAATAGCCAGATCAGGAAACCACGGAGACCCACACGGAGCTTCATTGCTGCCATCCTCGAGCTCATTAGTGTACAAGAATTGTGTGTGTTGTTTTTAGCAGCTAAAGAGTTATTTATGGCTTCTATGTTCTCAAGCCAAAGTGAGTGAGGGGTGCAACCAGGGCAAATGCATCAGAGCAATGCAAATCACTGACAAGGCATCATGAATACAAGCTGAGCAGAATTTAAATACAATCCATGAATGAGAGGAAAGATTTGCATGAGGGAAAGAATCATTAGAATCTGATTTAACAAGCAGTACATAAAATGGGCCTTTGCAGCTTAAAATGAAGCAAAGCACATTCACGTTATACATTCTTAATGGAAAAAAAAAAGCAAAATCACAAAAAACCTAATTTATTAGTAGAGCTTGGAATAGAAATGGTTTTCACAGAATACCTTTAGATCCTGATTTAGAAACTTGTGCTTGATTGCTTTCTTGAATAGAAGTGGATCATAAGCATGTAGGGTGGTAAGGGCTATTTAAGTGCATGCCAAAGTCCCATTGATTTCAGTGAGATTTTATAAGATACTTAAAGTAAGCATATGCATAAATGTTTTCCTGAGCAAGAGTGCTTTTCTGAATTAGGGTTTAACCCATGAATTTACACAGTGCTTTTAAATATAATTCCTTCTGGGAAAATAAAGTAGACAAGAATATTTTTAAAATTCTATATTTCTGCTTGTCTTAGAAGAAGTTAATGGAAAATTATTCTGGATAGAATTTTCTGTAAGGTCCAAAATGAACAGTGAACAATCTGTGAAAGCTGAAAGAAAATAATGTACATACAGCAACTTTTATAGACTGTCTGTTGGCTTCATCTCAACTAAATTATGGAAGTTTGTGAATATAAGGTTACATAGATAATTTGGAAGGAAAGTGATAAGTTGTTTTACATTAAGTGATATTATATTTGGTCTTCAAGAAAAGTAAGAGCACTGCTTTTAAGAAACACCTGCTATTTTTTGTTTCCAGTCAGTGGTCACTAACATTGGGCAGAACAAATTTTTAATGTAAAATCTCCTAAAATAAAATGTGTCTACCTCTAAATGTCTTGTCTTTTGAAGTAATGGCTGAAGTGGCAGATTCTGATGCAACTGTGTTTTTCTGATACTAAGAGATCATCTGTCTCTGTCAACACTGGATAATTTTTTTGTTTCCATAGAAGCATTGCTCCAGCTGTGTATTTACATTTCCTACCATATTCCTCTGGAAATGCAACACTTCTTTTATGCACTTTTCTCAACCAAGTCTTTAGCTACAGCAAACATGAGAATTCAAAGAGCTCAGTGTGTGACCATGTGGCCATATTGACTGTACTTGTGGAAGTCAGACTCTAGTGTCAATTTTTCTTTTTGCATTTTAGAAGATTTTGGGATGTTGCGGTGGTGCCTTGCAAGATGTCTTTTTGAAATATATAAATGGTATATTTATATTTTTATATATATATATACACACATACCATTTATATATTTCAGTGTGATTTTTGCCTTTTGTGCTCTCTTTCTAAATAATTATACTGTGAAAATGTTTGGCATCATATGCTATTCCAGGTCAGCAGCAATACTGTTCTCCCAACTTAGCTTTCTGTGTCTCTTTTGTTGAATAAAAACCAGCATCATAATTGTTGAAAGGTAACATCCTCTACCTGTTATCACTGCCTAAATATTTCTCAACATTTTCATACATTTTTTTTCTCCTTCTCCCTCCACACCCCTCCTTCCAAGTGCCATGTTTAGGCTGAGGTTCAGCTCAAGACTAGGACGTGTAAATGCAGGTAGATATCTCAGTAGAGGGGGTTTTTTTAAGGTAAGACATTGTATGAACTCTTATTGAAGTCAATAGAGCATTAGAAATGTCATCAGTAGGTCATGGAAGCAGAATCTGGACTCTAAGTTACTTGTGGGCCTCGGCTCAGCTGCTCAGACAGGGGCTCCAGGTGATCCTGGAGATTCCTATCCAATCTCTCCTTGCCTCTCCAAACAGGAGACATGGGTCTCCTGTAATTTTCTGTCATGTCTGAAAGACACAGGTGACTATCTCAGTTACCCTCTGGCAGCTCTAATAACATGGGATACTTTTGTGGGCAACTTATTGCAGCCCAGACCTGGATTTGACCAGATCTCCTCAAAGAGTAGTGGGACTATTGACCCCGACCTCACATCTCTGTGACAAAGTGTAGGTGTCTTAACCTTGAGCTGAACCCTCCCAAGAGAGGCTGCTGATTATTTCTATCATCTCTGTTGCAAGATTTCAGTATTTTCTTGCTGATGGGTTCTTTAATTGCTGTTTGCTCAAGTTTAACATTATTTGCTGGGCTCTCTCATGTCTTTGTACAAGCTGGCACAATGTATAGTTTTGACTGTTGTGTAGAGAGGTTTCTTCTTAACCATTTCATTGCTCTGACCTCTTTGACCCCTTAAAAGCACTCTGCTCCTTGTCTGCTAAGGATTTGGAGGGAGGGGTGTTATTCTTGACATTCTTTGATTGGTATAATAATAATTTGTTCAGTATCATCAAAATTTATTGAAAAGGTGTTATTTTAGTATCACCTCTTTTGGCAGTCCCCTCACGTGCTTTCATCTACCTCTTTGTGGTATGTTAACGTCTCTATTCTTTACTTTAAGTTTTATTTTGCTGTTGCTTCATTTTAGAGAGGCTATTTTTTACTTCGGTTTTCCTCTTTTTTGAAATTTTCTTCATTTATCCAAATTTTAGGACCACTTAAAGTACATGACCACATATCCTTAAATCATGCAAGTTCCATGAGCTCCTCTAGAGAGCAGCAAATATGTTCCAATAAAATTGTAGCAGGCTTCAACCTAATGTTTCCTGAAACAAAATCTTCGGTAACTCAGCTTGCTAAGTACTGCTAAAGAGCAAAAAAATATGAGGAATGAAGGTCTTATACCTGAGCCTGGCATTTTCAGGCATTGTCTGAGAACTGTCCTAGCCCTGGTATTTAGTGTGGAAGCCTCCTACCCTCTCCAAAAGCCAACACCAGCTCTCCTATATCTTATGGCAGAGGGGAGAAGGAAGGCAGCAGGGGTTCAGCCTGGGCCAGGGACCAGACTTGGATGCACACCAGATCTGTGGGCTGTAAATCTTCCATCTTTACACAGCACTGGCAGCCAAGAGGAAGCACTCACTCTCAGAAAAACACCCACAAGTTCTCCATCCTCATGTCCATCAGTGGGCGTTTGACAGATGGGACTCTGGCTCCTGGTGTGCACTAACTGGGGCTTGGGGGAACTGACAGGGAGCCACAATTCTTGTATTTGTTAAGAAAAATAGCCAAGGTAATGTGAAGCCTTCCTAGCTACAGACCTCTTCAGACTAATGCCACCAGGAGTTTGGACCTAAATGCTACATAAATCTTCAAGAGAAGGACAAAGGTCCCTCTGTTCTTTGAGAGCAGTCTCCAAGCACAACTGACAGCTGCCTGCCCCAGAGCTCACACAGCTGGCACAGTCCTAACAATGCAAACCCATTCTAATGGGGAAACCAATATAACAGAGCTTCCAAAAACATGCTCATGTTCACAGACCTCTCTCTGGTAAGGTTTTCTGCCAGTAAAGCTTCTTGTTCTGTGTGATTGTGTTTGCAGGGGTCTTAGGATGAGGGAAGAGACGAGGATCTGACTCCATGTTTCAGAAGGCTTGATTTATTATTTTATGATATATATTATATTAAAACTATACTAAAAGAATAGAAGAAAGGATTTCATCAGAAGGCTAGCTAGGAATAGAAAAGGAATGAATAACAAAGGCTTGTGTCTTGGACAGAGAGTCCGAGCCAGCTGACTGTGATTGGCCATTAATTAGAAACAACCACATGAGACCAATCCCAGATCCACCTGTTGCATTCCACAGAAGCAGATAACCATTGTTTACATTTTGTTCCTGAGGCCTCTCAGCTTCTCAGGAGAAAAAATCCTAAGGAAAGGATTTTCCACAAAATATCATGGCTACAGGTCTGTATTGACTGTCTAAAGCAGCTTTTGCAAAGGTTTTTCTCTCAGTTAAAAGTCTGGTCAATTAAGCCAGCCTCAGAGCTGCAAAAAGCCCATGGCTGCAAGCACAGCAGCTTTTCCTCAGTTCCTGTGACCTGCATTACATGTCACCACTACCACCTGTGCTGGTGGCATTCCCTTTAAATTGCCAGGTACCCAGGTACAAATGGGAACCACCTTCCCCAAAGTCACCACCTGACCTCTGTTAGACATGAAGAATGCTAGGAGACAATTCTGGACAGACAGAAACCATCACCAGTGTAAGAGTGACTGCCAAGGCCATGATGAAGCAAGGGAATCCTTTCTGCAAAGTGGATTTGCCATCAGTTGGCATCTTCCCTTGCCTCAAGGATGCTCAGCTTGTCCCAGCATACCAGCATAACATGGAGAAGGAGATGGATCCAGTCAGGCAAAGAGGGGGAAACAGCAAGGAATGCTTTGCATGCAGCTGAAGATGATGTTTATCCCATTTTCCCCTTTCCTGTGTCACCCTTCATACCAGGATCCTGCCTCTTCAGTAGCTGCATGGCTGCTGCTGGTGGGCTGGATCAGTCAGATACAGCGATGCAGACAATCTGCCAACCAAGTCTCACCTCATTTTTTGGAAACACACTGCCAAAGATCTTGGAAACTATGGAAAAGGTGCTCCTGGGTGGATGGTGGAGACTGCACCTTGCTGCTTTTTGAGGTGTGTGCTGGCAGCTGGGGCAGCCTGACACAGGGTGCAGCTGGTGCATTGGACAAACACAGCCTTCTGCACCATGAGAGCCAGTCTGGCATCAAGGTAGAGAGAATATAAAGGCACTGGCAAAATGGGAAGTAGCTGGCACCAGCACTTCCTTTTTACAAACTAATTCCTGCCAACACTAACATGGACACTAACATGGAAATTCCAGGGAACACTCCACCAGGAGAGCTCAGTGCTCCCTGAGATGGTGGGTGAGCTCTTGTCAGGTGCTGACTGAGGCACCCACACCCTCATGATATGTTTTGTACAGTCCATTTTTGAGGAAGATCCTGATGATTCTCCAGTCCAAATAAATTTATCTGCAGTTAACTTCGCAGTCACAGACTTGTGCTCACAACCATAATAAACAGCTGCCCTGTCTGGCCTTAGCTTTGCCACAGTTTCTCAATGCAGCCCTCTAGGATGGGATCAGCTTCAAGTGATCTACTAAATTCTCATTTATCAGCAGAAGTCCTTGGAGTTCAAGGTGTTCAGTCTGTATTGGCAGGGCCTGCAGGCTGCCTGAGGGATGCAGAGGGCAGCTCTGTAGGGACTGGAGAGACATGAAAGTTGTATTTTGGTGTCCCTGCTGGACTATTCTTATAATATCTGCACATACTCCAAAATCAGGGCAGAATTGTATAGAATTTGGTGTCAGAAGCAGTGTGGGACTATGTTTCAGCTGACCTGGTGTCCAGGCTCTAGTGGGCTGAATCCCAGGTTCTACACAACAAGAATATTACCGATGGATACCAATGAGCATGTAAACAGAAATAAACACCCTAAATGTTTTGCTTAAGCCTTTGCTTTCAATTTGTAGCAAAACTTCTCAGGAGATAAAGTGTGCTGAACCCAGTTGTTTCTGGAAATGAGCCTTGTAGGAATATTTCAGGAACTTCATGTATATAAATAAAGCAACTGTTTGGATGTTTTAATCAACCCCTGACTCCTTCTCCCCCACCATACTATTTTTAGGATTTTTGCTGAAGTACAAAGGGCTAAGTAAATAGGGAACGTAAGACTGCTGTTCTAAGGGGTTGTCAATATTTCTATGTAAAAGTCATGGAATATATTTTTCAGATATGGGTAATTTGAATAAAATATTTCCTATTTATCTGCACATTCTAAAATCTACTGCTATAAGCTCTGAAAATCAGGATTGATTTATTCTAAATTGAAGTAGCTCTGTGTTTCATGTAACTTCAGCCCATGACGTGGATTGTTACCATATCTGTCTATCTATATTACAAAAAACAAAAAGTCTGTGTTTGTACCATTCCTTAATATTGAGTCACCTTGTGAATTTCATAGAGGTTGGTAGTCCATGGATCAGTTCTGAGTGACTGCTGGGAGACCAAAGTGGGGCTGCAATGCAAATCCTGTGCTTTTCTCCAGTCACTCCAAGATTAGGTCCCATCAAGTCACCAAGCTGGATGTGAAAGTCTCTGGTGAACCTGGACAAACAGGTATCTGTCAATGCATCACAACTGGTAAACTGTGTTACAGATATTCCTAATTTATGTTTTAGAGAAATGCTTCAGAAAGAGGCTTGCTGAAGAAGAAAAAAGCTTGGATTTGTTAGCCAGTGCACACAAGTTGTTCATCTGCCTACCTTTGAATATCTCCACTAGACCTCCAAAGATAGCACAGAGCTTTAAAGTTTGTGCAAGAAAGAAAGAGCTCATTGCACTGTATATTGTCTGTCAGAAGCAAGAATCACTCACACTGACTCAGAGAAATGAGCAGAAGGAGTGGGTGTCTAAGGGGGTGTTTAATTTGTCAGGACAAGTGGGGCTCTGAAAGCATCTTATCCTGGCTTCTCTTAAAAAAAAAATCCTATCTTCAGTGCAAGGAAAAGGCAAGTCATCACAGGGGAAAATTCAAAATTTTATTCTGCTAGGTCAAAATCTCCTGTTTATTTCCATTATTGTTATTTCTTTTCTAAAAGTAACATTTTCAGTGCCAGATAATGCTGTGGTGCCTAAAGTCTCACTGGCAAAATAGATGTTACTCACATAGGAAAGCCAGAAATGAAGGAAATTACCTCTGATTGCTGAGCCCAAATCCCCCATCGTTCTTGAGAGCACCACATATAAACCTCAGTTTCTAACAACAGGCTCAAAAGGCCCCATCATCCTCACTCAGTAAATTGTCCATCAGTGAAAGCTTTTCAGAGCTAATCCAGCACTCAGCATAACAGGGAGCCACAAACAGCATAAAGTGTTACCTGCAGACACTGAATTGGAGACAGCTCTCCACCTCCTGGCATTCCCACTGCAGTGGGACCAGCACAGGGTTATAAAAATGTTCTCAGACTTAGCACTGGGTGTGCACTCCCGTGAATAAATTCCAGCTGTGGAGATGCCTGGGACCTCCTGCCTGCCAAACCAAATGGAAGGAAACAGACAGTAAAGTGGGAGAAATCAGAAGCTAGTGAAGCAGATTGTGATTGCAATCTATCTACATGGACACTGGATAATTTGAACATTCTGATCAGATTTCTGCCTTGGTGAAATCATCTTTCAGAGCTGGCATTGCTGGGTACCACAGGCCAAGAGTTCATGCTAGGAGTGAGCAGTGACCATCTAATGTGCAGAACATTTTAACAACTCAATTACAATGTAAGACATTATGCTGTAAAATTACTTCTCTGTCAGTGGAGTACATCAGGCTATTAAAAGCAGATCAAAAGACAGAAATTAAAGAACAGCCTTTTGAACTATTCCACTGTCCTATTTTTTGAGATGTATTTCTTTATTGTCCTAAAATACTACAAGCAGTAACAATTTATCTGTTCTCCATTGTAATCAGGACATTACAATAATATAATGCCCAATTAATATGCTCTTTAAGGATTTATTTCAGAAAGCTAATTGAAATAATGATGTATCATGTAAGGGCAGATAATAACTTGAAAGAATACATTGAGGATGTCTCTACACTGCTAACTTCAGATTTAATACTTATTCTGGGCTGAACTGAGATATTCATGGAGAACAAGTGCTGCTGACAGGAAATTATACATTCCCTAGACACCTATCTACAATGTCTTTCACAAGAGAAGAGAGAGTCACAGCTTTCTGTTATGCTGCTGAGAGTAAATCAAAGTGACCCAACCTAAAAAGTGCAAGAAGAGGATAAAGTGATTATAACTGACTGAAACTTGGCTTCTAAACTAGTTTGGCTTTAACTTTGGTATTTTAAAATATATTACAAAACAAAACAAAAAAGTGAAAAATATTTGTTTAGAGAAAAACGTAAATATATTTTAGTTAGAGGCAACAAAATTGATGGTTTTTTTCTTTCAATCATGTTCATACTGCAGAAACTTCCAGTGATACTTGATTTTGCTGCATAGAAAACATGAAAATTCTGTGCCTCCAGCAGCCTACTAGATACTTATTTAGCAAGAGAATTCCTATTGAATTGCAATTGAAGATACTAAGAAAAAAAACTATTTTAAAGATATTTTATAATTTTCCAATAAAAATTTCACTCCTTATGTGAAAACTATTTTATCCTAGATTTTGTGATCTGTTCCAACTCTTTTATTTCCAGGGAGCTCAGCTCTTTCTGTATAATCTCATGGTCAGCTCCACATGAGGCCGGATGAGAAATGTATATATATGTGTGTGTATATATATATATCTATCTATATATATCATATATATATATATATATATATATCTTCTGTATTGTTCCATAAAGCCACCTCAGGGTGCAAGTGACACCTGCACTTTGAGCACAAGACAAAGCTCCCTGAGGGCAGTTTGAGGAGAATTGTGCTTTCAACCCATCTTTGAAATGCTTTTCTGAAGTAGATAGGTTAAGAAATTATTTAAACATAATAAGAACCTTTTGTAACATTTTTCTTAATATGCAATAATTTCTGTAAGGACTTACAAAACCAATACATGAGTTTAAAATATTAAATTTTTGTTTTAAGAGTAGAAAGCCTTGCTGCTTCTTTGCTTCACATCTATCAGTTCTTCTCTTACTCTAAGACATCTAGACATGTCTACAGCACCTCCACATTCAGTGATATTGAATACAAGGAGAAATTTGAGCTGATTTTTTTTTTTCAAGCAGATCTTTTTTTGCTATTTTCTCCTCCCCACTGTGGATTTTGCTACTTTCTCTTCCCCACTCCCAACCATCACTTTTAATTTCATTGAGCTCTGGAAGTTCACAGCAGTTCAAACTTCCTTTACACTTCTTTCCTTGGTATTCTCTTGCTGACAAATCAGCTGACTTTGCTGCATCTTTGTAATTAATAAATGTGACTTGGAGAAATAGCAGTAAAGGACTCTGAGTCATTGCCCTAGGAGCAGGTTGTTGATGCCAGAGGTTTCTATTCACTCCCCAGGGAAAATTCCATACCAAATTTTTCTCTTTTAATATGCAGTTTTTATAAAGACATCAAGTGCTTGTTACACTGACTGTGAATTATGCTCCAATTGAGCCACAAGTCCCAAAATCAGCCAGGTTTGCAGAGATGCAGCACAAGTCAAAGGCCACGGTCTCTGCAGACGAACGAAGACATCCACTAATTTCCCTTTCCATTTCAAACACCAAGAGGATCTTTCCAATTTCAAACGAGACTCTTCAGCCATTAAAAAATGTCTAACCAGAGAGAAAAAATGAAACTGTGTCCAGCCAGAAGGCATTTATTATTTTTCCTACCCTATTTGTATCTCATGCTCTGGGATGTGTGCAATAGGCTGAATCCACATTTGCTCCTTGCATTCCTTCTCACATTTGAGAAGATGCGATGAATCATAAAAGGTTTCATTGTTGCAATGTTTTGTCATGGCATGTGTAATCAGCACAGACCCCATTAAAGAGGCTTTGGAGGACGAGAAGTTTAAATATTTAATGTTTTTCTGCCTATGATAAGTTTAATAATTAATGCTGCTTCTACCCTGGAAATGACAAATCACACAACAAGCATGCACAATAAAAGAAACAAACAGATCTAATGGAGAGGAAAACCTTACTTAGAAGGTAGTAATTAAAAATGCCCACAGCCTACCTCAGGATCCCAAAGTACTCTGGTTCCTGACCCAAAGAGCAGTTCTGTCTACCTATTAAGCCACCTAATTTTGGGAGAATGCAGAAGGGAAGGGATAATCGCTAATCTTTACCTTATACATGTGAGAAATAATACACAGGTGAGATGAGCCTGTCTTGCAGACTCCTGCACCCACAGGAGAGAAAAGGTAAACTGTGAAAGCTGTTGTCCCTACATGCCCTGCCCATGGGAGCCAGCCCTTGAGTTATTCCAGAACCTTGTTCTGTGCCTGCTCTAAACTGCATCATAGCACCAAGCAGGATCTACAAACACCAGTTCTTGACACCCCCAGGATAATTTGTTTTATAAGACACTACCACCAGCACATTTCTCTGGGTACCTGATCCTCCACATCCACTCCCACTGGTGATCTGCAGATATGTGCAACCTTCAAACCCCACTGACTTGTAGCTAAAAGAAAATTCATCTCACGCACTGCTGTGCTCTGGTGCTGGACCACGCTTATGCAAATGTGACAGAATTAACACTGAGGGAAGGCACAAAGTGTAATTGTAATAAAAGCTTCTGTGATTCACTCAATTTAGACATGTTTTCAAATTATTAGCATTATAAGTCTGTCAGACAAAGAGGGTGAGCACTTTGATATAGACATTGCCACTATATCCTTCTTTCAGGGTAGAAACCATTTTCCCTAAACCCAGGTCTGAGATAATCATATTGTGGGAGAAATAGGTGTATCTAGAAAGTGACTCATCTTACCTTTAGAGACCCCCAGAGCAGGTCAGGTGACTCATTCCCAGCTCCTGAAACTCATTCCCAACTCCTGAGAGCCCTGTGTGACTATTTAAGGCTGAGAAGTAACACCCCGTGGAGGTGTCAGTGCAGCAGAGCACGAGCATTGCTGCTCACTCCCTGTCAAGCTGCTGGAGCACTCCCTGACACTCTTCTGGCTCACACCTCCTTGCTGTCTCCTGGGAAATTCCCAAGCACAGGACCATGCCCAACAGCTGATGTGGATGCAGCCACTCTGTTTTGGAGGTTGTTGTAGTTCATAGAATGGTTTAGGTTGGAAGGGACATTAAAGATCATTTAGTTCCACCATCTCTGCCATATGCAGAGACACTTTCCATGAAACCAGGGTGCTCAAAGATGCATCCAACCTGACCTTGAACACCTCCTGTTGTGGGACATCCAGGACATCCACAGCTTCTCTGGGCAAACTCTTCCACTGACTTGCCACTATCAAATAAATTTTTTCTTTGCATCTAGTCTAAACCTACCCTGTTTCAGTTTGAAGCAATTTCTCCTTGTCCTATCACTACATGCCCTTGTAGAAAGTCCCTCTCTGGCTTTCCTTTAGGCCTCTCTAGGTAGTGGAAGGTGTTACAGTTGAATATCTCAGGTGTGATCAGATTGCAGCTGGCATCAGTGTCAGAGAAAGGAACTGCCCTGGCACTGCTAGCTGGGAGAGGGGTATTGCCTTCAAGTAATGAGATCCAGGGGTTTTTAATTAACACTTTGCTACAAAACAAGTGTTTTCATTTTATTCACTGTCTAGTCTTCTTCTTGGATATCCTGTCTTAGAGTGGGCTTTGAGAATTTTGTATGAGGAGATAAATTAGGCTTCTGAGAGTAGACAACCTATCTTTGCTAAGCTCAATCTTGTGCAATAAAACTAGGTTAGAGTAAACAAGTTGATCACATCAGTGACAGTCCACAGCCTTTTTAAACCATCTACATGCAGAAAACCATAAAGATGTCACATTTTCTAAAGAACATGTCCCTTAATGTAATAACCTTGAAAGTCTTATCCCAAGTTTTTGCTTCTTCTCCAATGGAGTTGAGTGTCTCTGCAGCATGACCACAGCCAAGGGATTCAGCTGAAACTCCCTGAAGCCTCTTCAGTGATGCAATGATTTGCCCTGCCAAGGTCACAATACAGTGCTCACTCTGGCTTCTATACCCATTCGGACTTTTTTGACCTCAGGCAGCTAGAGCTGCTATAATTTGATTGTTCATCAGGGCTTTTTAGCTCAGCTGAAGGGTAGAACCCTAAAAGCTTGCTCTGAACAACAGAGGAAGAAACTCCAAGGGGAGACTCCATCTGAGATCTCAAAGCCAGGGCAGTATCTTTAATGAAGTCTTGCTGAAGTCTGGGTCTCACTTGGGTGCAGGGAGTTCCTTGGTGGTCGCTGGCACACCAGGGCTCTTCAGTGCTCTGCTGCTTAACAGCAAGGTCTCCTGGCACACAGCAATTATTGCTGCTGCTGCTGAGGTTAGTGCTGGCACTTTGCTGGGAGACACCTCCAGGATGAAGAACAGCCTCTTCTTCCTCGCCAGGGAGCAGTGAGCAGGAGCCATCACTGATCTGACAGCTGTTGGCTGCTGGGCCATCCTCATTTTGAGGTGGAGAGGAGCTACTGTGCTGGACTGGGGGAAGGTGTATCCTGCACTCCTTGTCTGTGCAGAGGTTTGCCAGCTGCTTGTTCTTTTGGTTCCTTGCTGTCGTTCTCCGAAGAGCACAGACAAGATCAGCAAGGCTGAGCAGGAAGGACAGACTGCTGACCCCCCAGATGAAAATCATCATGATGGATTTCTCAGTGGGCCTGGAGATGTAGCAGTCAACAGTGCTTGTGCAGGGTGAGTGGTAGCACGAAAAGCGGTCAGGAACAAAAAATCCAAAAAGAAAGTATTGCACAGCTGCAAAGGCAACCTCAAGTAGGGTCCTAACAAAAAGATGAATGGTATATGCCCCTGAAAAATTAAGGACACTTAGGTTGTCTGTACCACAATCTACTCTATTGACAACTGCACTTCTACAGAGCTGCTTCACATCTTCGGGGCTTGATAAACCCTTGTTCGTCTTGCACCCGTGCACCAGACAGCGCATTCTGACAATGTGCACAGCCACCTTGTGCAAAACATAAATGCTGAATGCAGCATAGGGCAGCAGGATAGACACAGTCTGAATGAGCCAGAACCTAAAGTGAGACACGGGGGAGAACAAGTCATAGCAAACGTTGGAGCACCCTGGCTGCAGGGTGTTGCACACAAAGCGCTCCTGCTCATCCTGGTACAGGGGGTACCCTGCTAACACCACCACTGCCAGGCGCAGCAGGATCATCAGCACCAGCCAGAGCTTCCCTAAAGAGAAGGAAAGGTCAGAGAGTCAGATCCTGAGAAGGAAGGCAGGTCATGCACTGATGCTCTTTCTATACATGAGGCATTTGAAGAAATAATCTCCCCATTTACTAGCTCCTTTTTTTTTTTTTTCTTGACTGTGACTGAAAATCCAGTGAAAATGTGTAGCTTACATATTCCATAATCTTCATCTAGACTCAACAATGTAGGAGCCAAACACAGAATAAGCAATGCCAACAGAAACCTAATGAAAACACTCTGATAAAAAGAGATCAAAACTGACTAAATAATCCACCTCACTCACAATTTTTCCTTGTTGTTGAGTTCCTGCACCTGAATATTGTCCTATTTCAACAACAGGACAAAATTCAAGTTCAGGTAACACAGTATGAGACTCATCTAGACAGAAAAGATTGCTCCATGACATAGTATTTGTTCTTGGTCTGGGCCATGACCTTGTATGTAAAGTTTACTTTGGCCAACAAAATCTTTGTCGTGTTTAGAATGGTATTTACTAGCAAGCTATCAATTAGTTATTATTTTTATTATTAGCAAATTTATGCAAAGTGTTCTACAAATGTACATTTATGCACCCCAGACATTTCTCTCTGTTGCTTCTCTGGTTGCCCCATCTTGGCCATGATTTCTGACCTTTGTTCGCCTCTGTGAGCAGTTTTCTCCAACATAAAGTTCCCTTCTCTCAAACTACTCTATGATTCTATGAAATTCTAAAACCTTTTTCTGGTCAGGATGGGAAGGCTTAAAGATATAACCATTCTGTTGTCAAAAGTTGAAAATGCATTCTGTACAAACACATATTCAGCATCTGGAGTTCAGTTTAGCATTTGAACTTCTCACATTGCCTTTTGAATCCCATCACCAATTCCCTATATAGTTTTGAAAAAGTAATTTAATAATCCCCTACAAAAAAAAGAGGAAAAAACCTCTTTGAAAACAAAAAGAGGGGGAAAAAACAGAATTAAAGAATTATAAGATTAATTCTGCTTTAAAGTATTTCTAAGACATGAATTATAAACACAAGTAGAGAAAGAGCAAGACTCAGTGACTAAAGAAGTATATTATACAGATTTAATGGCTGAGAAACATACTGAAAAGCTCAAGTCATTAATAGTGAATGCACATCTCACATGCACATAAGGTTTTGTGTGCAATCTGTAAAATAGCACCAATACACACAATAAAGGCTTTTAAAAAAACATGTCACAAAGCATTTTTCTATAAACTATAAAAATATTTATGGGTGTTGCCTTGGAGCATTTTCTTCTATATTTCTCATAAGACTATTTCCCAGTAGTTGGTGTGAATTTAAAATATTCAAATATTTCCACAACATTGTGTGATACCTGTTACTGTACTGAACATACAGCTCAAGTGCCCTCTAAAAACCATTTGTGGCCACTAGACTGATTATGGGCTAGAACAGTAAAACTGCACTCTGTAGTGAAAAAATGTGAAGAATATCTAAGGTTGGTGAGAGATCATCAGAGAAACTGCTGCTTCTGGCAAAATAATATATTATCCAACCATAAATAAATTGAAGCCTTTCCATTTTATCTTTAATCACCTGGGTTGTAGTGGTGGTTTTGCTGTGTTTCCAGCTGCCTGTGTTTGCTGGCAGCCTGTACTGTTACTCACTTTTTGACAGTGGGTCAATAGGAAACACAAGCTCTACAGAATCTGTCATCTTTAGCAAACCACGTTTCATCCCTTGGTAACATTTTTTTCCCTGCGAGGACCTCAAAGTGTTTGAAGCTCATTAGTTAATTAGGCTCAAAATACTACATGCTATTTCACTATCAATTTTTAATTTGAACATGTACAACGGGGAGTACTGCTTAAGAAAAATCAATGGCTCCTTAGGAAGTAGTTTAGTGTGACATACATTTGAGAGATAACCCCTCCATGCATCCCTGTCCCTAAAGACCCAATCTTGATTTAACACACAAGAACAAACCTCTCCAGCAGCCCTGCTGGGGCTCAGCTGGATGCTCCCTGCAGTGCACAGCATAAACTACAGCAACTGCTGCAGGCAAAGAGTCTTTAAAGGGCGCCTGAAAGTTTTCCTCTGGCTCACACTTTGTTCAAAGTAGCCCATGAAAGAGGAACAGAATCTTCTTTAAATTACATAGGTGAAAAAAAACCACAGCAAACAGCTAGCTAAGGAAAAGACAATGGCATTTTGTTTGGGTTTGACTTTTTTTTAAATGCATATAATCCTTATTTGTTTACAAAAATAAAGAATGAAAAGCAATAATTAACCACAATGGTAGTAAACACAAACTTCCTCCTGTAAAAGAGAGTGGGTCTTCTGTCCTCTTCTTTAACTTTTTTAATTTGTTACTAAAGCTACTGCATACATTCTACCATCCACTTTAGGCAGTATAAGTTCAGCATTACTTCTGTGTTTTTTTACCATGATCCCTTCTCTCAGCTGACAAGGAGCCCTGTCATCAAGACCCAAATGTGAAAACCTTGCCAGAATATTTTATGCAATGTTCAGGAAAAAACTATCAAAGAAAAAGTAATCTGTTTAACAAGAAAATAAATACATTAATCTATTCTATCAGGTATCAAGGAAACAACTTACTGTACAGGTCACAGAACCACAGCCTGAAATTAAAGTTGATTGTCAGTAGGGCAGTTGGGTGGCGTCAGGATATGAAGCAGCCAAAGAAAGAGGAGAGCTCTTTTAAAGTACTTACCTACAATAGTCACATTATAGTTGAGTGTGACTATCAAAAATCCCAGTGAGTCCCAGTGCTCCATGTTTGAACAGGCTCAAAACACTTCCAGCTCCTGATGTCCAAACGGTTTTGTCACTTCCAAAGGAGATTAGACCTGGACAGGGAAGAGGGGGGTAAAAAAAGGGAAGAAAAATAAAAAAGGAAGGAATTTTTGCTGAGGGTCAAGGACAGAAATCAGGAACTCAGCCAAAATAATGGGTTGATAAAGGATTATTTTGATGATTTGAACAGGAATGTTAGTTTTGAATGTTGATCTTCTTCAGGCTTTAACACATTGTCTTACAAAAGCTCTAGCTTGTCAGATCCAATTGCTCCTACCTCCATGTGGATCCTCTGTCCAGGCAACTGCAAGTGGACAAGCAACAACAGCGGTGATCTCTGCCATTGTAGACTATTCTTACCCTCCCGGGGCATACCAGCCTCCTGGCATTGCTGAGATACTTCAGTGCTGAAGGACAGGGGGAGAGGAAAAAATAGCATAGACCAGGAAATAACAGAGACCTCTGTCTCCCCACAAGAATTGCAGATGAATTAGAGAAGGAAAGGGGATAGAAAAGGATGAGCATCTCTGTGTTTGAAAGGCAACTTCAGTTCAGGTCACTGGAAGCCATTCCATTGAAATTTCCCAAAACCACTTGGTTTTTAAATCAAAACCTCCTTGACAGAACACCATGGCCCTGTCAATCACAGCCATACCAAACTCTCCTCTGTGTGCTGAGCCAGCCAGCAGGCTGAGCCTCCCTGCAGGCAAGAGGAAAAACAGGGGAAGCTTTAAAAAATAAAAATCCTAATGGTGGGGCTGATTTTCAAGATGCCGCAAGTCACTTATTTTTAATTTATATCAGTCCTTTCAGCTGAAACGGCTTGGTACTTCACTCAAACTGCTTGGAGATAACTCAAAAGGTGATTGACCATCATTCTCACACCCAGCAGCCCCTCAGCAGTGGTGGAGGGAGCTCCTACTTGGAGCAGAACGCCTGTGGGCTCAGCAAGAAGCAACTGCACAGCATGTCCTGGACATTGTGACACTGCCCTGCACCCCAGGAAAAAGCAGGGGTGAAAATCAGACTCTCAGCTTTTTGTTCCTTGCCTCACTTTTCACCCTGGTTACCTTGGGGAAAATAATCTACCACCATATTCCAGCCACTCTTCCACCAGATTTGGGATGTTGCTCTGTCCCTTTTAACCTGGGCTGTGGTAAGGATGAACATATTGTAAAATCTTAGTCAGGAAACAGTAACAAATCCCTGCAGCTGAAGGAGGAGTCTGTGTGTGATATAGCAAGGGAGAAAAGTGATTTCCTGACACCTGTGGGGTGCCAACAGCCCAGGCACAGCTGGGCACTGCAGCCCTGCTTGTGTGCTTCGGCCCAGGACTGCTCTGGGGGAGCTCAGAGGGAGCTGCATGGAGATACTCCATGACTTGGGGGCTGAGCTACACATCTGAGCACATCTTACCTCGGTAAAAGGTAAAACTGATAGTTTCATCAAGTAAAATATACCTGCTCAAAGACTTTCTCCCCAGCTCTCTGCTCACAGGTTTTGCAATGCCTTGGCAGAACACGCTGAGCATCCTCTCTCCAGTAAGCACCGTCCTAAGGAAACCCTAAAAGTGAGGTTTGAAAAGATGGCCCCCTTCAAAACCCTTTGTCTGTTATCTGTGCAAAAAGATTTTTAATTGCAGTGGTAAATACAGAACTTTTATTGGTTCCAGAATTTAGTTAGGTAAAATATTTTCCAAACTGCCACTTCTGTTATCAAGTTTTAGTCATGGTTTGTGATGATGGTTTTAGCTTCATTTACTTACACACAAATTTTCAACCAGAGATGAGTGTGTGTGAGAAGTAAGGGAAGGAAGGAAAGCTGGAGAAAGTCAATAGAGAAAAGATGCAAACAGCCAAGATATGAATTATGCTGAGGTCTGAAGGTATTCCTGGTTAAACACCCTTTGTCAAAAATAAAGTCAGGAATGCCAAGACGGTGGCAGGATATGAATGCTCAGCAGCTGCATCCACACAATAGGCTATAAATTGTCTCTGTCAATATTGTTGGTTAAAATATCCTTGCTTGTGGTTGCTGTGAGACCTCTACCATTTGTGGAAGAGGGATAACAGCTAGGAATTTAAGCCCCCAGATTGTTGCCTGAGGAACTATACCAGGCAACAACATCTGATCCCACAGCATGGATGCACTGAGATAGGATGGCCCATTTTTTTCTAAAAGAAAGCAGGCACCCTCCTGTCACAGTGCAGCTTAGCTTAGGTCAGAAAGCTTGAATTACATTTTAGCTTTTTCAGACAACTTTAGTTTTTTTAATTTTAGCTTTTCTAGACAGCTCATATCTCACTTGAATCCAGTGCTTCTCCTTTCTGTGGTGTGTTCTCTTCCCAAGCCTCTGCCATCAATCCCCATTGGCTCCAGTCTGTGGTGGTTGTTATAAAATGTTTGGTCTCCACAGACCCACAGTGCTGAGCAAAGGGATGAGGAAACTAAAGCCCATCTTTCAGGGCAGGGTTCCCACCTGAAGATTTTCCACATCACAGCTGGAGATATTCACCACACAATCCCCCTCATTTATTCATTATCTTTAGCTGTTCCCTGTATTGCCTGTTGGCCTGTAAGGACTACAGAGAAGTAGGGAGAGCAGATTATAGACAGGGCCCCAGCTCTGCAGTGCCACCAGTGGGTTTGGCACTATTTCCCACACCAGAGGATGGGCACACACTCCCGCTCTAGAATACCAAAACAACTCTTCCTAAACGTAAAAAAACTCTCAAATCTGTGCACTAGCACTGCATTCTAGTCAAAAAGAAAGGCAGGTAGAAAAAACTGACATGATATTGGGTAAAGTTAAACTTGGAAACCCAGCAGTACCTCATCACATCTTGTTTTAGGAAGGGCCCTAAAAGCCACTGGAAAGCTTTCAGAGACAAACAGTGAAACATAAGAAGACACACTTTATCTATTTTAAAATTTACAACTGTTGTCCACATTTATAACCCCTTATCATAGGTCTAGGGCTTGATCCTGCAAAACCACACAGATTCCATCACTGTGAGAGACCCACTGAAACATTTTGAAGTACTGGAACTGCATCTCACTGCAGTGTGGACCTGTGCCACATCCCAGGCTTAGACCTGGGTTACTTCACAGAGCAAAACACTGCAGCTGGTCCTTGGCTCAGAATGACATCCAGAGGTAAAACTGAGTTCGCTTGAAGCCACTTCAGGATCAAATCTGTCACCGGAATTGTGCCACAATCTACATCACACATCAAAAAAGTTCCCAGAAAATAAAGGCCTTCCTGTGGCCCAGCAAATCCCAAACCCATCTGTCTTACCCAGTCAAGACCTATACAAATGACACTGAAGTGAGAGTTACTAAGGGAGACTGCACCCTACCCCACACCTGGCAATGAAGAAACATCCTTCTACCAATTTAATTAATGTTAAGGCAAAATAGGTCAGCATAGCTGCTTCCCTAATAGAGTAAATGCCAAAGTGATCTAGCATTTTAGTCCAGGGCCTTTGGTATATCACAATTTAAGAAAGGAAAAACACAGTTGCCTATTTTAAAGTCTAAGTAAAAAAATTACTTAGAATTTTTTAGTTAGCAAAATTTATGTGTTAGTGATTATTCTTGCAGGAAATCTGGCTCTTTTGAAGGTGATTTGTGAATGGAGGGAGAAGAGGAATCTATTTGGAAGGGACAGTAAACAATAAAAGACAATTTATCTTGATGGCCTCATTTTAAAAATTGTGAAATTCAGCAGAAGGGGGAGAGAAAGAAACAAGCTAGCCATGAAGAACAATAGCAAATTAGTAGGAAAAGCTGTCCTGAACAAATGCTCTATTTAAGACATAGGTACACACATGTATGTAAACCTTCACAGCACTCACAGAGCCAGGAGCCAGCACAGCAGGGAGAGCCCTTTGCTTTACACAGGCACAACCAGCACTGCACACTTTGCATTTCCTGGGTGTTGCTGCTGCTGTTTGAAAGGAGCCTGTGCCCAGAACAGCCACCATAGCTACTCAGACATGGAGAAGGCAAGGCAACCACAGCTCCAGCTTTTGGGCTACAGAGCCTACACACACTGAGGTAGGGGAGCAGTCAATGTTTTCCATCATTAAGTATTCCATGGGGAGCTTAAACAATGTGCTCCTGTTCCCCACTGCTCAGCCTGTAACTCATCAGCCCCCAGAAGCAGCAGAGTTGAGTGCAAAGAAAGGAAACTTCCCACAAATGCTCCTCCCTCTTCCCCATCCCTTCCTGCCTTCCATTCCCAGGGAGGAGCTGCATGCACACGTGTTCAAATGTACATAAATGCCAATGCATGTGTGTCTAAAACAGCCCAGAAGGACACCCAGAACTGTGAAGTTCAGCTCATATTCATTGGATTCAACCTTGCTGACTTCCACACCAGCTCTGTCCTCTTGGACACCTAAGCCTGGTGCCTCAGTTCCTTGCATGTGTTGTTTTATCTCACTGTTCCTCTACTAATTTAGTAAACCTAAAAGAAGAGTCTGTTCTACTGCATGCTCTTGAGGATTTAGACCATTCTCCCACATTGTCTCAGAGTCCCTTATTCTAAATGCTTGAATATTCAGAATTAGTATTTCTAAAGGGAACCTGCTTCTAAGAGGATGACAAATGGAAAAAGCAGCTCTTCTTCAGACTTTGCTTCAGAAACTTTGCAGCTACTCAGCCAAGAATTTTGAACACTTCAAGACAGAGATGAAGGAAAATTAAGTAATGGAAAATATATTCTCATTCAGGAGCTCAGGGCCAATTTCTGCAAAAGTATTTAATTTACTAAGTAGTAAAAGTACAAAATGAGTACACTGCATTTTCAAAAGCACATTATTAGTACCTGCTTTACTCCCACTGAAATTGGTAGCTACATGAGCACATGACATTATTACTGAAATTTGCTCTGCTGTAACACAAAAAAAAATCTTGTATAAGAGAGATTCTAGCTCCTTTTTAAGTTTTGCACTTCACATTTAACACTGAGTTTTACAGTTTCCTTTCTTTACGGTACCAAATACAGAACTGAAGGTTTGGAATGCTTAAGGATCCTGTATTTTATGATGAAGCAGGTGATTTCATGTTTTATTAGTGCCCAACATCCAGCACTACTAAGGAGTTCTTCCCTCAAGCAGTTCCACACCTAGCAAGGGTCAGGCAGGCAAAAGCATGGTGAGCTGATACCATGGAAATTTAAATAAGGAAAAGGCCCTAGGTAATTGAAAAACAGATTTCATAATAAACAGAAGACTGCAAGAAATCTTTGGGTCACCATGTTTTAAATTTAATACTTGGTTTCTAAGTGTGAATATTGCTAGAGCTGTGAAAGGCAAATATCCCTGTTTGCACCATGCACAACAAAAGAGGTTACTGTGCTGGCTCTGGATTTCAGTAAATAAATCTGTCATCTTAGATTTAACATACAGGCAGCCACTGTGCATTTAAAATAAGAGTTCTTTACACCTTCTTGTATTTCATGGCTGATCACTTTAAGAAACAAACCCTTTACTGTTGTGTCTGTTATTGAACACTGACACTGCTTTTTCTTTCACCATGGACAGATGCACTGGAACCCTGTGGTCATTAAACCAAGCACAGGGGAAAAGGCTGAATGAAAGGAGGAAGCTGAAAGGAGAAAAGAGATTTTCCCCCTCTAACTCACATACAACTTAAACTTCAGGAATTGCTGCAGGCAGTACCAACTGTGGATTTTTTCTAACACATGAAGAAATGTCATTTTGAAGTCAAATTCATTCTTATGCAGAAGTCAAAAAGTACATTGTATTAAATCTCATCTTTGTCTTGAAAATATGGCTTGAAATAAATAAAAGCTGTATCCTGTGCATAATAAAATCCTTATCCAGAAGAGTACTTCTGTCTAAAAAGAATGTGTACATCTATCATACTGCTTCAGAATGAGAAATTTTGATATTCAACTGTGTTTAATGAAAAATGAAGGGAAAAAATCTAATACTCCTCATAGTTGCTACTCACACCTTACTAGACAAAAGAATTATTAGATTTCTTGCATCAATATCAGGATGTACAATTTATGTATGTACATCTGGCCATTTAAAGGACAACAAGAAACTCAATTTTTGCACTTCACCTTTATGACATGCACATCACCTTATGGTTTTATGAGGTTTGTTTTGACCTTAAACTGTGACCTGCTAATAGTCTGTAAGTTTAAGTCTAGTGTGGCCTTGTAAAAATTCATTTAAACAAAACTCAGATAGGTCAACCTCCACAACATTTGGAAAAATTACCCCTAATTTTTATTTCAGGATTTGAATTTGCCCTCCGCCCCAAACCTTTGCTTTACAATACAGCCCTACCATGCCAGTTGCCTACAGTTTCCATGGTTTCTGCTTTTTGTTTTCTTCCAAGGGCCATTTTAATAATCATTGCTAGTGTACTCAACACATACTGGGCAGTACACAAGGAATTTCCTCATTAAACTGCAATAGTATTTACATTCTATGTATTCTATCAACCAGGATTTTTTGTTTTAAAGAGAAAAGCATCATAAAATTCAGCTCGATGGCTCAGTCCATTGATAGGAGTTCAATATTCAACTGTCATGCTTCCTTTGAAAATTCCTACCACAACATCAAAAGGGTAACAAGGACCCTGAAGGATTTATTCCAATGTCTTAGAGAGCAAAGGAAAACAGACAGGAATGATCAAGAGTGGATTTCCCCACAGGACCCATGCCCAAGGCAGGCTGGGAACAGACAGCACTGCTCCCTACCTTGGCGCAGCTCCCAGTGTTGTCCAGAAGCAGGGAAATCTCACATGATGGATAAATAAGTGCACTGGCAAACAGCCTGCTGGGGCCAAAGCAGAGAGCAACAAGATTTTGCTAGGAAGGTAAAACACAGCAGAAATGGGGAAGTGTCACAGCACAAGCCACAGCACATGTCCCAAACAAGGCAGCCACAATGCACAGAGTGTCACCATACAACTCCAGAAACCTCCAACCCACACACAGTAACACCTTACCTCTTCAGAGGGCTTCAGGTGTCTGCTCTTCTTGTTCTTTATCCCAATCTTTTCCACCCCCCATGTTGATGCCTTGCACCTGTGTGCCCCCTGTTCCTTTGGTGGTTGGTCAGTGCCCCTGGTCACCCCATGGCTCCTTGCTGTCAGTGCTGCTCACCTGCTGCTGCTCACAGCTGTGCCCATTGGGGATGGGGCTCAGCTGCAGCCCTACCCACCACAAACTGTGTGCCTAGAGGGAAGAACACCAATTTATGTCCTGTCTGTTTTTAAATTATAGTCTGACAGTCTATTTTCCATGAAGGAGCAGGGATTACTGCTTATGCCCCATTTACTTACCCATCCTTTGCACAGCAACTCAGCCTCTCAGTTTACTGTGCCCTGCACAAACACAGAATAAGCCACCTCCCATTTCTACATTCGCTCTTCCTAAGCTTTTTTCCAAAGGTGGTTCCCCCTCAGAACTGAGAAATATTTCCAGCCAACCTCCTTTGCCTCAGCAAAACCTTTCAGAGCACCTGAGCAAAGTGACTTTGTCACTCCAAGATATCAAATAGCTTCCACTGAAAATTCTTGCAGTACCAGTAAAAGAAATGAAATTTTATTACTACAGCAAAGCACAAACACAGCACAAGAAGACAAAACAGGGCCATTAGCTCAATCTTTCTGCCTCCTCTGCATTATGACAGATACTTTCCCATTTCAATTGAATTGACAAAATTGCTACCAATTACTGTGTTCCTGACACTATTAAAAACTGCATTAGTTCTTTGAATAATAATAAACAGTAGACTGCAAGCCCACTGGTGTGGGCTGAGCACTGGCAAACCCAGGACAACTGGCCACAGATATTTATGGATATATTCCCCTGTGAGCTGTATTGTGCCTCCTAACTGCTGTTACTATTTCAATTTTTCCTCTTTTTTCCCCCTGCATTTTTTACATTTTGCTGCTTTCTCTTTTGACTACCTTCACTTCCCTTCCTGAGGAAAAAATATTTAGGCCATCAAAAAGCTCATAGGAAGAATCTCAAAGAGAAGTTAAGTACATTAACCCACACAAATTTGCCAATGATGTTTTCATTTCTGGAGAATCAACCCAATAAATTGCCAAACAGAATCATGGTAGATGATATATATATCTGCATTCCTGAATAAATTGTATTATTTTATGTACATGATAAAGGAAGTTATTTGGTATTTATGTATATATAAGATGATTAGCCTTTCTTTCAATGGTAACATTCATTTATATGCAAAAAATAGACTTTAGAAGGTCTTACATCTTTGAAATTTATCATGAGTGCTTCAGGACATGCTTAAAATGCATTCCCCCACAGTAATAATGTGGTTTCTCATATAGAAAGAATCAGAAGGACAAAGTTTTTCACTTTAATATTACAGCTACTTGTGTATGGACTAATTCTCTCCTTAGAGGTTTGTGTCAGAAACCCCCAGACCCCTGTTTCTAATCTGCAGGGATTCCTGTCCCAGGTTGTGATGCTCAGATAGGCAAAAGCAATTTTCAGTTCAAGTAATGTGGTCCCCTAGCATTCCTTCCTGCCCTCAGCAATTATATGATTCATCCCTCAGGTTTAGAGGTTTCAGCTCTTCTAATGTTGATAAAGTAACCCAAAGTCACTCAGCTGAGTGCCCTGCTCTCAGGGCAGGTGTTGTTACACAAATGATGAGGTTTCCATCTTGCCTGGCCACTGATGGCACTAAAGACAGTGCTGAAGAATGTGCAGATAAACCAACAAAACCAGGTCAGACTGGAAGGGACCCTGGGCTGGTGGAAGATGTCCCTGCCCATGGCAGGGGGTTGGAGCGAGGTGATCTTTGAGGTTCCCTTTAACCCAAATCATTCCAGGATGGCCACCAATCATCTGTGTAACCTGACACTAAGAGAGGCATTGCTGCTCATGTAAATATCACATATTGGAGCAGGGAGGAGGCCCAGCCAGGTGAGTTTAAAACTGCCAGGAGCTCTGCCAACAGGCAGGTGCCAGACACTGGCACAGCCCACAGTGACAGGGACAGCACAGGGGGAGGCCAGGAAGATGCAGAGGCTGATGCATGAGATCCATGCAGGGAAAAACAGCTGCAAATCTGTGTTAGGTGAGATGCACTGGGGCTGCCCAGTCATACTGACCCAATTTCACTTCCCTGTGTCCCAAACACACACACTTAACAGCACAAACTAGTGCAGACCCACAGAATTCAATAATTTCAAAGCCCAGAGTGGCAGCTCAGGCTTGTGGCTGCATGGATGAGGATAAGGAACCTGTGAGCTGGGAAGCCTGAGCTGCTCATCTCAGCACCTCAGACTGGTGCTGACTCAGCTTAAGGGCACTTTTCCACTGCCCCAAGAGATCCTCTTCCCCCACCCTCCTGTATCACCCACCATTTTATGCTGCATTTCAGCCTGATTTCCCCAGAAATGCACCTCAGGTTTTAAAGGGTTGAGGGGGTTGTGACTTTCTGTTCAAATCCTGAGAAAATCAGGAGAACACAGGGCATTTGGCAACAGATGCTGAAGCTGTTTCTAGGGACACTTTATTAAGAAATAAAGCTGAGGGAGATAGATACTAGAGTCTGCTCTATTTTTTTTCTCAATTTGTTAGAAATCAAAGCTACGGATTTCTTTTGTTCTCTGTACTTCTGGTCCTCTGAAGCTCTCAGTTTATACTGAAAGTATTAGAAATCTGTAAAATTTCTTACAAATACTGAAAAATGTATTGTTAATAAAATATACATTGTTAATATATAATAATATATATTATATATCCTTATACTATATATTATATATTATTATATAATATACATTATATAATATATGTAATATATTATAACATATATATTATATGTTATAATACATACTATATATTATATATTATATAATATTATATATTATTTCATTATTATATTATTATTATATTATATATATTAATATATATAATATATAGTTAATATAATATATATAATGTATTGTTCATGTAATAGGATGAAGTGGACAGGGCAAAAATCTGCAATCTTGTATCACTGGATTTACCGATTCTTAGTAAGTCAAAGATAAATGCATTCCTCAGGGGGAAAACAACAGGTTCAAATAACATTTTAAATAATTGCCTTTTTCTATTAGCAACTGCCATAGAAATTATTTATCTAATGCAATTAGAACCAAAAATAAATGTTCACATGCATACATGTACTGAGTTGTCAAGGAAAAGCTCAAATCTGAAATTATAAAGAAAAATCTGAAATAGAAAAATTAAGATGCTTAAGATATTTTGGAGAAAACTTATTGCTTGCCCTGGTTCTTTTTTCTAAGAGAAAATTATTTTAGAAAAGGTTAAGGGAAAATGTCACAGCTGGGAATCAGATGTCTGAGCAAACAATTTCAGCTAACACATGGTTCAGCTATTGGACACTTTAAGGGGCAGAACAACTTTGTTCTGCCACATGCCAGCAAAACAGAGCAGAACAAAAAAGCCTTTCTGATGTACCACAATGACAGGCCACCACAGAAAAGCAACAATTTCATAGTCTACATTTCTCCCAGGTCAGAAACACCGACAATGTTCTCACTGAGATTCATGATTAAATGGGCAAGCAGAAGAATCAGGCCAGTCCTTCGATCACTGGAGCTCGGTGTCAGGGTGACATGACCACAATTTCTCTCGAAGTCAGTACTGTCAGTTTATGCTTTGAAGCATTTATTTCTGTTCAGCTGAAGGAACCATTGATCCAAAGCCTTGAATCAGGCAGATCTGGAAGATCACCTTACCTGACATTCAAAATTATCAAGATACACCCAACTATTTTCCTGGGTTAAAAGAATCATTCCTCCAGAGGACAGATTTAGAACAGGTGCCCTACAAAGCACTGGCAGAGAACACATTCAGACTGTGGACTCATTCCCATGGCAGAGTGTAAGGTACGTACCTGCTGGCAGTAATAAGTTAAATATTTAATATTACAAATGCTGGTGGTGATTTACACATTTAAACCATTCTTACTTTTGTAAAAAGCAATGATGCAAGTTGGAAGATAATTTTCCATCTCTGTTCAAAACTCTGCTGTGCAAAACTACTGTAAGTACAAAGGACTTGTTATTACCAGGGGACGGGGGTGGGAGGTTGTTCTCCACAATTCTTCTCACCTTCCCAACCTGTGACTTCAGAATTGGGACTGTCAGTTGTCACAAGCAGGAGACTCTCATTATTTAATGCTCATACTGATGAAGCCCCACAGCAACATCAGGTTACCCTCTGCACCTTTTGTTCTTAACAGGAACTCTTACTACTTTTTTTATTTTAACTTTTTTTGTAAAGTCTACTTGCACGTATTACTGATTATATTCTAATAATTAACAATGTGTACTAATCTTTTGCCTACAAAAGGACCACCTTGTACTAAAATGCCATAAAAGAAAAAGGATGTTACTGTGAAAGTAAGGGGACCACCAATACTTTCCAAACATTGAAATAACGTACCAACATCAAGCTAGTTCTGCCTTTCTAACCCTTCATGTTCAAGATTATTTGGTGTATGTATTTTACATGTTCTTCTGTACCATTTTGCTCAGTACAGCCTGGTCTTCCTCCTCCCCAGATCAATGAAAAACACTCTGCACATCCTGTCCCATTGAATAATCCCTTAAACTCTTTGCCCAAGAGCTTTAACACCATCACACCTCTCAAAGTATCATCAATGCTTTTTGGTATTGACAGCATAGAAAGTACAAATACCTTTCTCCATCTTTATTTCCTGGATTATTTTTAAAATATACACACTGAATTGTGCCTCACAGCCCTTCTAGCACACCAATCCCCATCTTTTTGGCCTCTCCTTTTTCTACAGCAGAATGCTTCATTTGCCTGAAATACATCAAAGAGAAGTATGTGGCCACAGGATGATCTGTATTGTTTAAATATAAGACAGCAAGGTTATCACAGCTGCCAGTTCCCAAGATACTGTTTCCATGGAGAATAATTTATATTAACATCTAAACTACAGGGGCATGAAAACCCAGAGCAGTGAAGTAAGGAAACCTACAGCTAAGAGAAGAATTAGCTCTATACTTAAGTATGCTGTGAAATCTCTTCCATGAAGGTGATGTCTTACTCTTAATGCCTGTTTAGAGAAGCCCTCATGTCACATGAGTAAGTCTTCATCTGCTTTTTGAGGATTCACTTCACTGCCAGTGAATTCAAAGGGGGGGCAGTGCTAGTTCCAGAGATTTTTCAGCTTCAAAGTTTTACTGCATTAGTTACCACAGCATCCCAGTCTATGGGTAAGAGATGGAAGGAAAAAAGGTCTGAAACTAAATCAGGAACATTAGGTAAATGATCTAAGTACATTGGGGAAATTGTAGTTTACAAAATACAATTTCTGATATTTTGTTATTTGCTGTTCTCCATCTGTAGTGACCATCGACATCTTCACCTTTACAAACTCTCAGTAGAGGTTCTGGACAACTCATTGGTATACAGCCCCATTTCACCACACCAAGAAGCTTGCTTAGCATATCTTCACCAAACAATATCTCCAGGTGTAACAGCTGAAAGCCTCTGCTGATAATACTGAAATACATTCCATATGGTGTAAAGGGCATGAAAGAACTCTTTTTTCACATCAAATTGCATCAGGCCAACTATTCTCAAAGGAACACAAGAAGTACAGTCTATTTGTCCTGCTCTGTCACCTGCCTTTCTTCAATTTGCCATCCTGCTGCTCCTTTCTTCAGTGGGAAGAGTGCAGTGATCCAGGCCAGGCAAGAAATAAGCTTGAGCCCGGCTTTCCTGGCTGTAATAATAGAAAAGCTTGATTAGGAAGGGACCTTGAAGATAAATTATTAACTAAAAGAAGTTCAAATTCTCCAGCCATGAACCCTTCCAGGGATGGGGCATCTCCAGCTTGTCTCAGCAACCTGTTCCAGTGCCTCAATGCATTCAGTCCTTTTCAAGCTGTGGTTCTGCAACTCAGCAGTTACTTTTTGTTGATTCTCATAAGATCCAGAAAAGCAGGTTCACACACTGTGAAACAATCCTTTTCAACATCATAATCTACATCTGATATCACTATTGTTATTCTTATAAGCAGCAGCTTTTCTTCTAAATCTTTTTTCCCTTTTTAAAGCATTTTCACAGAGCAGTGGTCACTACACATCTGCCATCATTACCTTCAGTTCATGCAGCTCAGTCTCACCAGTTCTGTGGTTTCCTCAAGATGGAATTCAGTTGATGAGAAGAAAGACAAAAACAGCAGAAATACACATACTAGACTTTGGGTGTAGTACATTCCCACGTACATCTAGGTGAACTCGCACAGGTTTGTTTGGGTTTATAGTTGAGCTGATTTCTCAGAACCCATTAGAGACACTAAGTGGGAACTTCACTGCAGAGTAGGCAAATGTTGTCAAGAACTGCCAATTCAAGTAAAAAAAAAGTTCTGATTACAGAAAAATGTGTTTTACACAGAAGTGAGGAAAGTGCTACAAGCTAGGCTGAGTGTATTCCACATGAATACCAAGAACAAGCAGAGAGCAACACGAGCCTGCAGTGGATGTGCAGCACTTCAATTAGGAGTTCAAACAGGCACTGGGAAATGAAATGCTCATTACCAGCTAACAACAACTGTAAATAATTTGTTGCTTCAGGTGTTAAGATTTTGGGGTTTTTTTTCTGCTCTTTCAGTTCCTCTTTCCTCTCCCACATACTGCTATTTTTATATATAGCCAACACTACCAGATGTCATTTTGTCATCTGCCACCATTACACCATTGCCTTGTTCTGATGAGATTTTTGTTACTTCTAATCTTTATATTACAGCTAAGCTTTCTGGCATTAGGGGAGCTGGAGAGAAAGGTGTTAAAACACCAAGTCTTAATTCAGACTCCACAAATGTAAACAGCAATTATGCAATATATGCTAATTTCTCTCTTTAAGAAAAACCCCCAAATCCTTAACAAAACAAAACCATTACCCTGTTATAGGATAGGATTTTGTATATTTTTAGCAATAGAAAACATGCATCTTTTGAAGAGCTGACTGGGTTTGTGGAAGGTGGAAAAAGGTGATTTGACCATTTTGGTTTTGCACTTCATCCCATGACTCCAGTGCTCTCAGTCCCACATGACAGTGTCTGTCAGAATGATATATGTCACTGACAAACAATGAAATACAAACAGCAAATCAAATATAAAGAGGTCTGCAGGTGGAAAGAACAATTATGGCAACAACTCTGGGCTGCATACGGATGAATGACTAAAACCCCTACAAGATGCCTTTTTCAAATATTGATCCAATTATCAACACATGAACGACCAAACAAGTGGCCCACTGGCTCAACAAATAAAAATAATTCATTAAGACAATGATACTTGAAGGGACAGGTTTATTATATCTCCTACACCTTTTCAGTTCTGAGCCGGTGACCAAAGCAATAATGAAAACCTTCATCCAGAAAACATTTACAGCAAAACACAATGTCTTTGTGCTGTTAATTAAAATGCTATATGGTTCTCCTCCCTTCTTACATCTCCGGTGATTCTCTAACTTTGCAATGGTATTTTCCATATAGTAATGCTGAAAAAACTACACTAAACACAACATAAGCCTAAATAATAATTAATTTTAATTACCTGGTATAGAATACCTTGCAAACAAAAGACACTTTTCAGATTTACTGACAGGTACTGTATTTTTTTGGCAACCCTGGAACAAACCAGAAGAAAAAGCAAAGAATTATTCTATAACCATGAGGGAAAGAAACATCCATCTAAACGTAGAGGATTCATATGGTAAAACTAAAGAAAAAATCCACACTTACAGCAGATTTTTTTTTAATTCTTAGTGCAAGAAACATAACCAAGTTAATCACAGAATCAATACTAATTAAGAATATGGAAAATTCTCCTATACAGAGGTAGAGTCCAGTGCACAAGGCTAAAACGATATTCAATAGTCTAAACAAGACTGAGCCAGGTTTTACGGAATCCACTTTTTAAAGTATCAGACTGTATGTACATACATACAATAAATAGACTATACAATCTTTAAAGTAGTTTAATAAACTTCACAAAAATTATAGTAGATGCATTGATATCTTTACATAATCCAAAGTTCATATCTCTATCACCCAGAAATGGATAAAACCAATATTCCTGATATCAAGTTAAATGGAAAATAGTTTAGCAAAGTGTTGATAAATCAAAATATTTTACATATTTTAAAGCCTAAATTTATGCTTATAAAGGATGAATTTCAAATGCTCTGAAAATGTTCCTTTTGATACTATCTGTAAAGAGGTTTCAAATGCTGTAATTTGTTATAAACACTTGCCTTACATTCCATGTTCAAGGGAAAAATGGACTTCGATACTCACAGTTCTGATGCATTGGCACAACAAGAAGTGATGAGAATTAGATTATTTTAAAGGCCCAAAGAACATCAGGAGAATTTATGGACAAAGCCTTCATGTCTCAAACTAAACAAATCCAATTGGAAAGCTGACAGGAAACTGTCTGGTTTCTCTGCTGTGATCCTGTGGGTGCCTCCTGGCCCAGAGGCCCCGGATCAGCATCGCTCTGGGAGCCAGGTGTGCATCTCTGGCCCCCAGGAAGCTACAAGCCCATAGGGCTTAACAAAACAAACATGGAATCTTCGTGGGTTACAACAGTAGTGCACAAATCAGGGACATCTGCTGCCATTCCCTTCAGTGACAGTCACAAGGACAGATTTCAGGGAACTGAGAGCTTTCAGCTGTATCTTTCTAAACTGTGCAAAAAAACCCCAAAAAAAACCAACCAAACAAACAAAAAAAACAACTGGGGGGAAAAAATCACCCTGTGGGGTTATGAAGCAAATATGCTTATACTGACAAGTTATTTTGTATAAAAGGTTCTTACAATTGCCAAGGGGGAACAGCCACAGTAAGAGCGAAATAATAACAACAGAGGAGTTCAATAATCCGAGTTGGAAATTATATTCACAGTTCAGTTACTTTTAATTTCTATAAGTACCTACACTGAAAAACATGAGGGTTTGTATTTCAGCTTCCAAATCAAATCTCCTTGTGACAGATACCTTATTAAGATTTCCATTCTGCTCTTCTAGAGGCCTTCTCATTGGAACAATTTTTTTATTATTTTTTATTTTATACAAACAGACTCACTTTGATTTAAAGTAAACATATAAAAATTGAGAATATTGCTTGCAACAATGGACCTGGAGGTGAAGGAATGAACTTGTCAGGCCACAAAAAAAAAAAATCTCCTTCAAAATGGATGAATTCTGCTAAACTTCTAATGCTATGAAAATCTGCAAAAAGGATCACAAGATCTGTTGCAAATTTCAGAGATTTGGCCCAAGTCTTATCATCATCATCATCTCAAGACTTTAACAACTGTATCTTTATATTAAGGAAAAATAAATGATTCCAAGAACTCAGGAAGGCACACGCACCCAAGTATACTATAAATAAAACACATCATGAAATTACGAAGATCTTCTGATCCCTGTACACACTTTTGGTTCAGCACTATGGTCAAGTTCTCTCTTTTGAAATACAATAAAAGGCATACAAGAAATGTAACATATGCATAATAATTAAGAAGAATAATGCTAATAAGACAGGTTACAGAGAAAAGTGCAGTGAAAAAACCCAACGCTATTTATTCAGGGGCTTGTGCTACTGTAAATACAGATTTTGCATTTCCTGCTGTGCAAGGGGAAGAATTTATCCTGGGAAGCAGCAATGAGGAATGCAAAAAAAACAACAACAACAACAAAAAAGATATTAAGAGAAACCTTTAAGATGGAACTCTCCCAATGTCATTCCTCTAGTGCACAGTCATCTGACTACACGTTTTTTTTTCATGCTGCCATTTCCCTTCATGAGTACAATATGATAGAAAATGGCAGAGTTCTTAAATATTTTTCTGCCTCTACTTCATTTTTTTTTTGTTTCTTATTCCAAGCACCTGATTTGCTGTTTCCTCATAAAAGTGTAAAGCTGTTAGTGGAAGTGAGAAAATAATTGTTGCTGATCTTCTCTCCCGAACACCAATTTCTGCATTTCTCCTTCCGTTAGGCATTTCACTCGTGTGCTACACAATGGGGAGGCACTGTAAAGGCAGCTTGACAGATTTAAAAATAAAAAAATTAAAAGTCTTTTTTTCTTTATCCCCCCGCCCCCAGCCCACTCTGAAAAAATGGATGGATGAAACAGTAGGTCCGTAGGAATATTCCAGTCTCCTCTGTTAGGAGATAATTGCAGGGGACCATCTAACCACAGTCAGATTGTCAGCACTGACCGACCGCTTCTTTGCAGCTTTCCTGAAGTCCTTGTACTTATCTTCACACAGGCGAGAAATGGCCTGCAAGAGACAAGATGAAAAACCCTCAATGGCATTGCCCACAGCTGTCCAGGTAAAGCAAGACTAAAATACAAATTTCTACATACAGGTGAAATTAAAAAAGTCACTTCATTAATCAAAACACAGGAAGACATTCTCCTCAAATCCTAGTTTTCATTTCATCTTGGAAGGAAGGCTTGCATTGCCCCACATGGCAGCTTCAGAAGGAGCCAGCATACCCCAAGCCTTGTCTTTGCAGGGGAACCATCACAAACCTCACTGAGGGAGCTGACAATGCTTATCCATTTCTACAAAGTAACTGATGTAGCATCCTTCATACATCAAAAATCGTGGAAAACTTAATAAAACAACTATAGAAACTGAAAGTGTATTTGGAGAATTTAAAAACTGGGTGGCTCTTAAATTTTTCATTTCCTAAAAATCTTGTATCATATTTTTCTCTTTTGAGAAATGGTCTTGCAGAACACTCACCCTGGTTTGCCTCCTGAGCTGATGTTAACTCACCTTTCAGAAGCAGATGATCATTTTTATGTGACCAGGCTATCTTATATAATTCCTTATATATAGAGAAATGAAACTTCTATTCAGAATAATTTAATTCATGTTATAAATACATAGTCATTTTTAAACCTTTTGAAGAGAGAGACAAACATTATTCAAGTGTCAACTCCTTTTATGCTATACTGGAGTTAATGTTTGATATTTCTTCTACTGTTATTAGCCAAGTTTAAAAATAGTATTTATTATGGACCTCACATGCATGAATTTACTGTTCCCTAAAATAGCCTATTAGAGTTCATATGGCTAGGACAGGCTGTGGTTGGCATCAGTAGAGATGTTAACTCTGGCAATCAAACTGTAGAGCTGCAGAGAAAGCTCACTGCAAGGAGTACTCAAGGTCAAATTCAAAAATACGACAAACTGAAGCAGCATTTTTTTATTTACTCAGGAATGCTTTCAAGTTATGCCTTAAGATAAGATGTTTAATAAAGAGTACTGTACAAACAAACCCAGTAGAAGTGTTTGATTATAACACAAGGCATTACAAATAATTAAACCTCCTGACTCCATGGATCATCATTTTCTCTCTTGATCTTTACTCCTATAACACAGCAAGTTGTAGCAGTGAAGAGTCTTGAATTTGAATAGTCCTGCAAAGACCAGGGGCAGGTATGGCAGAAGTACACAACTGATTTATCTGAGAGTATGTTCACCTAATGCTCTGGTCAAGCCAGCCACAAAACATCATTAAATTAGAAAACAAAACAAAACAAACTCAAACCCCAGAACAACATAAAACCTACCACCACCAAGGGAACAGTTGCTACTTTTTAGCTGAAAACTGCAAGTATTCATATTGCTTCTTAGACCGTAACTTCATTCACTTAAAACAGCTAAATAAAATCTTATTTAATTTAACCAGGAACTTGGTGGACTAAGAGGCTTTATGCAATTCAATCAGATTTAAAATTAAATGGGTTAAAAATGTTTATCCATGAAATAATGTGCCAAGGCATGGCATGACAAAGGGGTGTACTTAGGTGAGCTCAGCTTCTTCCAGCTGCCAAATCAGACTATTACCTTAGGCATCAAACAGTCAGAGAAGGTAATCACTTCAAAATTGCCTGTGTGACACAGGAAAATTTCTGTTCTGGCACTTGGTCAGACAAAATGAAATGTTGCTTGGAAGTGGCACTTAATATTTGGCATCTCTAGGCTATGCTGATGAATCATATGGGTAAGAAACACACTGCCATTTAAAGCAGCTCAGTATCTAAAGATTCCTCTTCATCTGCAAGTAAGTTATCAAATCAACATTTGGAGCATACTTGGCAAGGTAGTTAGTCAACTTTAGTATAACATATGGGGGAACAAGAAAAGCAGAAAATGGTACATATTTATTCTTGTCCTTCAGTTAAAATAAAACAAAATAGCTATAATCACCTTTCTATCATCTGATAATTCTGTTGCTTTTATTGCTAGAAAAAGAAACCAATTTCTGACGGTTGCAAGGAACAATTTTTCGACTCAAATCAAAACATTCTTAAAAACCAGCAACACTAATTCATCATGTGAATTTTTTTGGACTTGGCTGTAATGTATGTATTCAGCTAGAATGTATACACATATCTATTCTTCCATTATACCATGCATACAGAATGAAAGTCAGTTCCTCTGCTGAGTTATATGATGCTCCTAGAGATTCCATCACTGGAAGAAGGGACAAGTAAGGAGAAAAAAGGCTGGAGAATGGCTGTAGTAGCAGCAGCAGTAGTAGTAGCAATAGTAGAAGCAGCAGTACAAATTTTGGCTGCATGCACATTTGTGCAGGTCAGGAAAGCAGCACAGCTGGTTATGGGCTCATTCTCAGGAATGCACAAAGGAGTGTTGCACACACTCCAAAAACTGACAAACCAGAGGAAACTGAGCAGGGACAAACATCAAGTAGCTCTCCTTAATTTATAAAGCATGACCAAAGCATAACTGGTTATCCTGAGACCCAAAAAGGTGAGTTTTGCTCTGTTTTGCTCTTCCTTTTCTTCCTGGCTCTGAGGGTTCTGAACACACAAACATAGAACTGCAATCAAGTCACTGTGACAGTGGAAAGCCAAAGAGATATAAGGACACTTCTCTGTTTCTAACTTAGATATTTTTCTCCTGGTTTTGTCTATTTGATCTATGGGACTCTCTTTAGGGTCAATAAAACAGCATGTATTTCAAAGGGTTTGAAGTATGTGCTCAAGTACCATCCCAACAATAAAGACCTCAGACAACACCAGTTAAACAGAGTGCTAATGAACGCTCTCAGAAAATCGAACCTTGGAACAAGCGCAGTGCTAAGATCACAAGCAGCAACAGGACAGACACATTTTGTCTACTTAACCCAAAGAGGAGAATCTGACTCATATTTAGCTCAGGACATGGGAGAAAAACCAGGTGCAAGAGTAGGAAATGACAAAATAGTGGATTAAGGCTGGACACCTAACAACCTTCTTGGCAGAAAAAATTCTCCCATATTAGAAAACAGGTCTCAGGAAAAGCAAAGGAAGCCTTGACATTTGACATAACTAAAAGGAAGAACAAAACACACTATAACATATGCTGTTTGGAACAAACAGCATTGGCAGGTGGACAGAGTGGATGATCTAATGAAAGTTTATTTACCATTTTTAACCTGCCTGATTCCATAGAACAGGAGAGAAAAAAAAACCAAGAGGATTCATAAAAATGGTTTCTGGCTAGTAGGTAGACTAACAAATCCAGGACTGGACTTGAGTCCACAGGTAATTAAAAGGTTAAAAAAAAATACTTTCATTTCGTCATTTAAAAGACAAATCTGCTTTCTAAGTTTCAATTCTGAGAACTTTAAATAAGAGAAAACATCCACTGCAGATGCTTGAGAAAGTGATGTAATGTTTAACAAGTACTGCAATCTCTTGTAACACCTCTAAGCTGATGGATCTTGTCCAGCATTTCCCTGTGATGAGGTACATTTCTTACTAGCCTCATACTTTTAGGTCATTTTAGGGTCTTTTTTCATCATCATGGGTATTTCAACTTCATTATATTTGCAGAAATCACAAGGCAGATTCTGCCATGTCAGATCTAATGCTTCTGCTTTAGATATGAAAAATAAATTTAAAATGCAAAAATAGCAAAAATATTTTATAATATAGCTATTTCTCTACATAACACCTTTTATGATCTCAAATGCCATAAGTTGTTTTAATCTTAGGACTGAGGAAGTTCTCTTGAGTTTATCACACAAGGCAAATCCTTCCACTGCATGAATAGATTTGCTGTGAGGCTGTTGTCTTTCATCACAGACTGCAGCTCTTCTCTCAGTATCAAAAATATCACAGCCTGTGTGGTACTACATCTACTCCACTTGACAATCCAGGCAACTGTTTTAAAACAGAGAACTCTGGTCTGAACAGCACACGAGAGACTACACAAGTGCTGCAAATGCATTTTGATGACTCTTGGCAAGCGAAATGCTTCACTGTGCTCAGGGAACTGGGCTATAAATTATGCTGTCAAGTAGTTTCAAGGGCACACTAATGACAACCACGTACTGCCAGGGAACAAGGCAGTTCCCTTCCTTCTGGCCACAGAACAGAGAGGCAAGGAGGTGGCAGACCAAGCTGGTTCACAGCAGATACTCCTCTTCTACCCTGAAGACATCCCCTGGCTAACAGGGTTATTTACTGCCAACTTCTGTTGGCAGCTCAAAGCATGCCCAGTGGGGAAGTTTTTAATAATACAGATTTATTGAAAAAATATTCCATTAGTTCTTTTTAAATATGCCCTTTCTTTAGCTAGTACAGAAGAATTACCAGTATTCTCTGTCTATTTACCATCATTTCCCATTTTCCTTTTCTTCTAAGGTTTTAGGAGCTATCATTGTTGCTTTCATTTGTAACACACTGTTATACATTGTGTGTGATATAGATAAACCATTTCAAGAAACTGTGGGCTAAATCAAAAAGCAATTCATTTAATTTTGATATATGTAATAGCACTTATTATCAAGACTCCCATAACTCAGTAAAACACCTCTTTTCAAGTAAGATTACAATCCAAATGATTTTTTTTAATATTCTCTTTAATAGAAACAAAATCTGATGCAAATTTAGATCACACTCCATACAAAGAATGACATTCTTATTGGAGCTACCTGTGCAATTTAGGAAGAATATTTAGAAAGAATGGGAAATAAAACTTAAGTGAAATTTTCTTTGTTTCTTTCTCCACCACTTTTAGCTCCCATTAGAGTCACAAACAAGTCAATTAACCTTCCCACACACCATTTCCCCCCACAAAAACGCGCATAGAACTGCCTGCCTGTTCCACAGGAACACTAGGAATTTCAGAACATGCAAAGCTCAGTCTAACCCACAGGCAAACAACCTCCAGTGCAAAGTTGTTATGTAATTAAAGATGTGTACTGTTAAAAGCAGCCAGCATCTAATAAAAATTTTCAAAATTAGTAACAAAATGCATATCCAGTGCAATAATGCCCATATTTGAAAAACATATCCAAAAAATGAGGAAAAATATGTTGCAGTCTTGCAAAGGGCCCACAATTAGCTGATAATTTAAATTCCTCCTGTGTCTGTGGTATTCACAGTGCCCAGTATTTCACAGGTACAGACCATCCAACAGTGCTTCTGGCATATTGTATACCCACATCTCATAAGCACTCATGACTTATTCACTGAAGGCATGTGCTCATTTCTGTTCTCCCTTTACTGAGAAAAACATAATGGGAGATAAACTCGGATCCATATGAAACTGAGCACTTGCAGAAGAAGAACACTGAATAGCTATTATCAGCAATGTTTGTTAATATTCTGTCATTTAAGGTGGATAATCAGTTTTAAGAAACCAAATGAACAAACACCACTAGATTGTGAATATAATAATTATAAAACTTGGGGGTACTTTCACAAGGCCAATATAGACAACTGCAACTGAAAAGAAATGGAAAGCAAGGTAAGGTATGAAGCAAACAGGGTCAAAAAGCTGTCCCCACAAACATGAATACTCAAAACATAAACAAAACCACTATAAAAATCAGGCTTATGATATTCTAATACCTCATGGGAGTATCTGGGAAGAGATGGGAGAAGAGAGAAAAAGCACAGAAATTCCCAATCCCCCTATACATTTAACACGAGCAACCTAAAAAGAGTCTTACCTCAAGTTTATATGCCCTGTCCCTGCTGAGGGGCTCCAAGGGAAAACTCAGGTTATTGGCTTCTGCCAGGGAACGCAAATCAAAATAATACTTGGCATAAACACTGGAGGGAACATTGATATTGAACTGTAACAGCTCAAGAAACTGGCGTTCCAGCTCATTCCTGCAGAAAGAAGATAAACATGGAAACGTGCTTCAGACTGTGCATTCTGAATGTAGTTTTACTTTAAATTGCAAATGGTTCAAGTTCATTTTTTATTCTTGCCATATGCAATTATCCCAGCCTAAGGTTTGACCTCCTCTACCAAGTTCCATCACACCAATGAGAAATATGAGAGATGCTGCACCTCGCAGCTGCTACTGCAATGGCAATCAAATCCAGACACAAAGTTCTGCTAGGGCAAGGGCACCTTTCTCAGTTTAGCTAACACGGTTTTGGAAAGAAACCTAGCAGGGAAAAAAATTTCTCGTAGTTTCTGCCTTACCTCCACTAGGTGGGTCTGCACACACAGCTATGCCACAACAACACACACACAAATTTGTCCTAAATTTGTCAGGCTCCTCTCATAAATGCTGCAAATTACTCTAGCACATAAATTACTGAAGAAGATATTTACTCCCTGCAGCTCTTCATAATCAATCATTTAGAATTAGTCATGGGAAACCTGAATTTTTCATCATACTCTCTTTATGAACAGAATAAAGCAATTTTTCCCTTAGACATGCAACCAAAATTCACAGTGGTGATCACCGTGTTTTCCAGCATCTAAACAAAACATGTTTGTCAAAACACCTGATAGGAACAGAGCTCCTGTTTGAGCTCCCACCCTGTAAAACTTGGGTGTACAAATACATGATTACCTACACCAATACATTAAAAAGTACACTGAGAAATAAGCCAACTAACAAAATTAAAGACTGGATATTTTCATAAATTGTTTTGATATCCTACTTAATACTTATGCAGGGGTATATGATACATTCAAAGCAATGATTTCAAGATATGAGAAATAAAAAAAAATAAATGAGTGGTGAAGGCTATCAGTGTTTGCTGGAAAGCCCAGAGACTGCACTGCTGTGTTACCAGTGGGCATTGACTGATTATATTGTCTTTAAGTTACATTTTGACTGCTGTGCAAATGTGCAAGGAATATGAAACAGAAATTGCACAGTTGGCAGTAGAAGAGGAAGGATCTGAAGATAAAAAGTACTGGTGCAGTATTTTTTTAACACTGAATTATTTTTCTCCTTTTCACTCTTTACCCTTATATAATTCTTACATTATAAGAATTGTCCTTCCTTATCCTCACTCTCTGTGCCAAAATTCTATGTTTACATAATAAGTACTAATTAATACTACAAGACTAACTAAAAGCTGGATATGGAGTCATGGGCTTAAATTCACATTGTTGAAGAATCCAACTTAAAAATCCAAGTAAAAATGTCTATAAATAGAAACAAAATATTACCCTTACATGTCCTTTTATACTGGCAAGGTTGTGCATTCTGCAAGCTAAGCTCTATGTTAATTGATAATATAAAGCCTATTTTACTGACAGAAGACATTGGCTGAACCCTCTCTGAAGGGTACCCTCAAAAATCTCAAATACACAGCCTCAGTTTCTTATTATCCCCTATCTCCAGGATCTCAAGTTGGATCAGTAGACTAGCTACAGATCAGAAAGGACAAAAGCACACAAGTATTTCTTACTGAACTTACATAATTTAACTAACCACCACACCCTTCTTTCCCCATACATCTCCTTCAGACTGCTTTAGCATGTGCTTTCCTAGGCCACTCCTCAGAAATTCAAAGTAATGCCACATACAAGACTACAGGTACCCACTCCACTTCAGTACTCCCAAGTTCTCCACTCTCCACTTTTAGGCACAGTTCGCTGCACTGATGCTGACTTATAAAACCCTGAAAGGTCTGCTTGATGTTTTGCAAGATCCACTTATGCTGAATGATTCACACAAATTGAAGATTTTGACCTAGATCTTCTGCCTTACTAATACAATGAAAGGCCCTGTCTTGCTTAGAGCCAGAGACTTCAAAATCATCATACTGTACTGTCCCAGCTGAAAAATAAAACAGAAAAAAAATCCACCAAAAAATCCATTGCAGATAGGAGGAAAACAAAATTTAGAAAAACTGACAGCAGGAATAAAAGCACCAGAATCTTTGCTGGGGGATTCACACAGAGCCCTAAACACAAAGCCCATGGAGATCACCAAGTACATATAGAGAACTTGGGCTCCCCCAGAGGCTTCTGGGTTTCCAGTTTGTGAGAACCCTAAAATCTTTCCAGGAAAGGGTAAGAAGCTAAAAATCCTTGAGGACAAGGACTCATCACAGTTTGGCTTAGGGAATGTGCAGTGCAGAAAATGGCTGATGTGAGCACAGGTCTGCCATGTGAGTATTGGTGTTACATAGCTCAAGTGCAGCTTCTAACAGTAGCACCATCACATGTGCTTGTCAGAAACAATAACTTCTTTTTTTGTTTCCTTTCACACCGCCTTCAAGAAAAGCCCTGAGAATTATCCATTTCAAACCTCACATTTGTAACCATTCCTGATTAATACCGTCATATGGCACAGTCAAACCTGTGACTCTGCTTCAAGCTGTTCAGCACTTCAGCTCATGTCCCAGCTTAGGAACACTTGAAAAGCACCCAGATTTGCTTTGGAGGAGAAGGGAGTGGAAGGAGACCCCCACTGCTACTGAATACTCAAAAAGCATGAGAAAAGGATCAAGGGGAAAACTAAATTTGTAAAATCACTCAGATTCCACTCAATCAGTTAAGGAACCATTAGCAAATTCTTCTGCATGGAATATTACACACAGAAATGTGAAGGGCCTGATTTTGGTTCTTGTCCATCTTCTCTCCCTCTTCTATTTTGGAAATCTCATTCTGTCTAGATTTTTAACATCTTGAAAACTAATACAGCAGGATACGAGGGGAAAAAAGGTCAAAACCCAAAAGCATCCATTTTAAATAATGGCAATAAATAACTGGGTGATCATCTAAAGGTCATTAAGATAACTTCCTTTCCTGCCTTATATGTCCATTCTCTGCATGGAGAATTATATCATGACAGTAAATGATGCTGAAGTGAATACATGCAGGCTCACTGGAGGTGGGGAACTTTATCAAACCATACATTTAAATATTCTGTAGATCTGTTCTCATTATTATGCCTGAGTATCCAGTGGTAAAATATACTTCAACCAGAAAAGAAAAATAATTCATGTCTTCTATGTAAGCAGCTGTCAAGCTGACCTCATGCCATCTATCAGCATTCACCATGTTTAGATACAACACAAATACACAAACTTCATATAATTTATGAAAGAACTTCCCATCCCCCTCTCAGACACAGATGTTGGCATTCATTGACAAAGATAAACAACCTTCACTCACATGTCTTCCACCGTGATATCCTTCAGGATCTGGCAGTAATCCACGTTCCACACTGCCTGGTCATCCCACACTTTAGATGCCAGTAGAATCGCCCCCAGTACTATTCGCTTCCAGTTTGCTGGACAAATATCTATCTCTGCATAAGTTAAGAGTCTTTCAAGATATACCTGTGGAAACACATCAAAATCAAGATTTGATCTATTTTGCTACTAAATAGAAACGAAAAAGAAAATGATTCCCATTCCAGCAATTCTAAAACAGTATGCTGTTAAAAAAGCTTTCAAGAAGATTATTTTATTATAAAAGTTGTAGTTTCAAATACATGGCATGTTAATGCCAGGCTCAAAACTGGATGTGATAAAACCACTTTAGTTGGTCTTTGCCTTCTGGTCCGATTACCCATTTCAAGAGGTCAAAGACCAGACTGCTAAATACACCATTTCTTCTTTAGCTGTCATTTTCCCCTGCCTGCCATGCTAAAGCTGAAGAAAACCTTAACTCTATCTTATAGTACTGTAAAACAAAATACCACTAATTGTTAAAAAAATTATTTTACTTCAAGGAAAGCAAACTACTATTATTTAAGAACAAAATTCCAAATTATATGTCAAGCTCATTAGTGAAGATGGAAGTTTGACTTTTGCCTTAACAGATCATTGTGAAAAGACTTCCATGTACAAAATCTGTTAATGGTGAGACTGCAGAAACAAAGCTCAGTAAGAAGGTGGCACATGGATCTCCCTGATGTCTGCACTACCTGGGGGTTCTGTGCAAAACACTGTCTTTTGCTTTCCAGACAGCCTGTGTAAACAAGCTCCTTACAGTCTATATCACATAAGGCAATTTGTCAACTTTGCAAGCAAAACTGCTCCTCAAATAATGAAAATACAGCATTCCCTGGAGTCATCCCTGGGAAGCTGAAAACTTCTTTAAAGCAATACACTAGCACTGGGAGCTTCATAAGCAGAGAGCATGTGGAAGTTGTAATATTATGCCACTCAAATTAGCAGATAATTTAACTTTCTTCACATCAATGCAGAATTTGACTCTCTGTTAATGCAAACCTTTTAAATCCCAACTTTTCACATCCAGTTTTGGCAGACTTAGAATGAATACTCCACATTTATATGAGATAAATCATACAAAAATCAGAAAATATATCTTTTCTAAGGTACAGCTCTAGCTCAGAAAGAGAGAGAACTTTCTGGCTTAGAAAGACAGAGAGAAAAACAACTAAGTAAGGATTTTGTGGGGGCTGAAATTCAAAGGCACTTAGAGAAAACATAAACAGGTAAGAATTATATTGCAAGGAAAGACATAGAATCATAGAACAGTTTGGCTTGGAAGGACCTTGAAAAGCCATGTAGTTTCAACCCTGCTGTCATGGGCAGGAGCATCTTTCACTAGACAGGTTGCTCAGAGTCCCATCCAGCCTGGCCTTGAACATTTCCAGGGATGGGGCATCCACTCCTCTGGGCAACCTGTTCCAATATCTCACAACCTTCTTATAAAGAATTTCTTCCTAATGTGTAATCTAACCTCCTTCAGGTTAAAGCCATTTATAGCCCTTGCTCTATCACTAAAAACTCTCATAAAATGTTCCTCTCCAGCTGTCCTGTAAGCCTTCTTCAAGTACTGGAAGGCTGCTGCAAGGCATCCCCAGAGCCTTCTCTTCCTTCAGGCTGAACAGCCCCAACTCTCTCAGCCTGTCATGGAAGAGGTGCTCCAGCCTCTGATCAGCTTCATCACCCTCCTCTGGACTTGCTCCAGCTGATCCATGCCCCTCTAATGTCAGAGAGCCCAAAGCTGGATGCAGCACTCAGATGAACAGAGCAGAAGGACAGGCTCCCTCCACCTGCTGCCCACGGTGCTTTGGATGCAGCCCAGGACACGTTTGGCTCTCTGGGCTGCGAGAGCACACTGAACACATCCAGCTCCTTCCCAGCCAACACATCCAAGTTCTTCTTGGCAGGGCTGCTCTCAAGCCTGCATTTTGTGCTTGGGAGTGCCCTGACCCTCGTGCAGGACCTTTCAGCTGGCCTTGGTGAACTTCATGAGTATTGCACAGCCTCTCAAGCCTGTCAAGGTCCATCCGCACAGCAGATGAAATTACACCTCACTAAAAAGGCAGCATAAACTTGCCACTATTTTCCCACCAGCACATACTTGAGAAATCAGAATAAAAAACTCAATAGGAGTTTGATGAGACTCTATTCCTACACCTACTTCATTACCATATTGATGCATCTTCCAATAGCATGTTGAGGGCTGTGAAAAATCACTCTTGCTTCCTTGGTGATAACTTGGGCATGACTCCAGATATACTGCTTGCTGGAACAAGTCTCTTTATCATACTCCAGTAAAACTGAGGATGATAAACAGCTCTCCATTAGAAAGGCACTTAGTGTAGCTTTCAACTCCTTTCTTGAAAATGCCATAAATGAGCATTTATTTTGTTCACTTGCTGTGGCCTCCATAACTCAGTCTTGGGTTTTAAGTATAGATTCAAGTAAGAGAAGACAGAAAAAGAACAAGACTGCTTGCAGCAAACACTTGTTAAAGTTTAATAAGGTCCTCAGTCAGTGCGAGAACTCGCTGTAATCCAGGATTTGTGACATCATCAGTGCACCTTTGGGAGACATTAGTGTAGATGTTCAACTTTTAATCAAGCTCACCCAGGCACACACAGTCTTTCTTCTAACTCTCCCTGTGTCTCTCTCCCAGAGAGAATCCACTGACTGCAGACTGGGAAATTCAGGCTGGTACATACTTGAGCTCTTGCCCTGCTGATGTAGAGCAACCTCATAACAGCAGCACACACAGAGCCAAGTGAGCAGTTTCCAATGTAAATGTGTCCCAAGTTAATTATTTCTGATAAATGGAGCTGGTTTCACTCCAGAGCATTTCAATATACAATGCCCTAGTGGGACACAGTACCAGCCCATGATGGGACATCAGAGTAGGACAGGCAGAGTCTGCCATGCTCTCACTACTGCAGGGGGTGCTTCTGGCTGCTGCAAAGATGTGCTGAATCAGGAGGGACTTTTGGAGAATGGCCAGGTGGCTCTCAGCCTGTTTGAAGAGGAAGGCTGGTGGGGTGGTTAATCACTACACTATTCATCCCAAACAAACTCATTGCTGGTGGGAGAATACCACCTGCTTCTGCTGGCAAAAGCCAGTGAGTCTTCCCACACACACAGGGAGGCATGCTCCACCTCATTTAAAAAAAAAAAAAAAAAATCACTGGAAATGTTGGCCCTGTAATGGTAAACGTGAGATATGGAAATATGGAATTTGTGTGCAATTATGTCTAAACATTAAACAGTGTCTTAAACACAAGGGTCATTTTCCTAAATATGGGGTTTTTATCAAACAGACTGGGATTATGAGTGTACTATGTGGTTCAGTGTACTTTTCTCTTTGCTCTTGTAATGAATTTCACTGGCCTAATTTTCAAAAGCAAAACACTTTCAACATCTACTTTAGAACTAGCTGCTATGAAGTAATATAATAAAATTGAATTTTAAAAGGTCACACTAGAAAAGAATATTACATTTTCCATCTCAGAATGCTGGAATAAATTGGTTTATATGGCAAAAATTAAAAAAATACAAAAGAAACAATGTAAGAAATGCTATTTTTCTTTCTCCCTTTTTTTTTTTTACAACATACGTGTAAGAACTATCTGTCTTTTTTGATTATTTTGACAGGTGTTCCTCCATGGAAACAGAACTAAAGAGCTTTTAGTGTCTAGACGTTAAAATATCATTTGCTTCCACCAACTTTTAACAGCTGTATCCATGCTCAAGAATGGAGCTAAAACTTAAAACAAATTGAAGCTGTTGCACCATTGTTACTTTTTTCCAAATTTGCTTCATCCTTTGCAGTGCCCAAATGTAAGCTTTTGAGGCAGAACTTTTCCGTACTTCTCTATTAAACATTCAAAAGCCGAATTCTCAAAAGACTCAAATATATTCTGCTTTAATTTAACAACTAGTTCTGGTCAAGCAATTTCATGGCATCCAAGAGCCATCTTCATCACATTTTTCATTGCCCACTTAGTTCTATGACTGTATGTAGAGATATTTTTTAGATAACTATAACAAGACTACTTATACAGATTAAAGTTACTGATGTGACATGAGCAAAAACTTTCAGTGGTTTCAGTCAAACAATACACACTTCTGAATTCTTTCCAGATTGCAAAGAACAAATACAACTCCGTGTTAGTAACAACAACACTACAATATTGAAAACTCACTTGTACCATAATTCACATCCTAGCTGAAATGAAAAGACAATTCTGATTGGGAAAAGGCCAGTGGCCATTGGTCTGTCCATACATTTTTATTTACAGACTCAATACCTCAGAGTCTGGTACCTTCATTATTACTCTACATCCTGCATTTGGGAATGAATCACATGATTTCACATGTGTCAGTCTAACAAGCTTCAATGGACAATTGAGCTGCACCTCACTGGGGATGTTTTAACAACTAAGCACAGGTCAGAATGCACACTGCACAGAGTTCAGATTTCAAAGGAACAATATTGCATTATTTTCCATCTTTTCCCACAGACTAACACCAAGCTTTCACAATGACTGACCTTTATACTTGGAGTATTAGCAAATTATTATTTAATCATAAGTGAAACCAATTTGGTGATTTGCCTCTTTTAAAAATTCATTTATCTGAATGAAAGAGACTTTATTTATACTAATTAAATAAAATTACCACTCCATGTGTATAGATAATCCCAAATTGGCTGGAAGTTCAATGAACTCTGGAGAGGTTCATTAGCTTAGATGTAACACCACAGGAATGTAGTTAAATGGCTTGCAAAGCCATTTCAGGTCTAGCAGAAGTACAGAACTGATTTGTTTCAGCACATATCTTCAGCTCTTAAATCTGCCAGACTGAAACAGCTCCATGCTGACCTAGTTTGGATGCCTCTGATCTTGACTCCCAGGACCTGGACTTGCAGTGGCATGCTAAACAGCATTAGGCCATCCACTATAACCACTAGTCCTAGGGGGCTTTTTTCATCCAAACACAGAACTGTAACATGGCACAAACTATCAGCATCAGCATCCAAGGCCCAGCAGGGCTGCTCCAGCAGGGCCACTGCTGAGCTTGAACTAATCCCCAGGGTGGTTGTTTGCAGGTGGGTGAATCCATCCTGCTCTCCCCAAGTGTTTAACAGTAGCTATCCACAGCATCCTGTGTTGTCCCAGTTATCTAAGATGTCAGGCTCCCCATGATCCTGGATAGCAGAGTGTTGGTTACACAACATCCCAATCAACAGAACATAAATCATTTGAAGAAACTGAAAACTAAAGATAGCATTGAAGAGTTGATTTTTAATTAGTGAGAAACAGCATCTCATGTTTCCCATTTCAGAGAAATATAGCAGGCTTTGGACATTATATAATACATTCAAGTAAAAAGAAAAGTTAAAATACTGGGAGAATATGTCTTTCCCTTTTTTCCCCTCTTCAGGAGGATATATACCAAATATGAAAATGTCAAATAATTTCATTTCAGTATTTCACAATCACAAAAACCACTCATTTTTTAAAATACAATGGGGCTCTTAGAGAAGTTTTGCTTCTTTTTGTAACTTCATCTTGAAGCTGTTCAACATTAACTTCCAATACTGCACTGATACCTCTTATCACATTGGAGTTGCAGTCTAAACACTAAAAATACAGTAGTTCTTTTTTTAGGCTTCCCTAAAGCAATGGAGAAGGTTTTCTGTGGAAGTTATGAAATTTTCATCCTCAGAGAAACTCAGAACTCAACTGGTCAGGCCCTGATCAGCCTGGTTGTGCTTTGAGAAAAGGCCAAACCAGACATAACCTCTAGAAGTCCCTTGCAACTGAAATTATTATGCAATTATATTTGTATGCACTACTAGAATTTCCTGTGGTGCCACACTAAGAGGTCAGGAACTGTGTGTTGCCCCCAAGGAACTGACTGGGAGTCTCAGGACACTCAGCAATGGGCAATCTCCGAGGAATGTCACTGTCATGACTAGAATAATTCTGAATTTTGAGGCAGCAGCAAGAGCAAAACATTATCTTCTCCCACGTGGTTTTTATAGGGCTTTATGTAAAATTCTACCTCTATTTTGCCAATAAAACTCTAGTGGCTTAAATTATTTCTCACTTGATTAACATTGACAAAAAGGAGACAATGGCTTTGCTATTTTAATTACTATAATTGAGAATCTACAAATTAACCTTTATTTGCAAACACCTCATTCCCCCTTATCAGGTAACCCACACTGTAAATTGCAGGAGCACAGAGTAACTAATAAAGACATTTCCATCCCAACATATTATGGAAAAATACAGACTCATCTCTCTAATGAGAAAACTTCAGTGTGTCACAAAGCCTTGAAACTGAAATGATATCTTTATGGAAAAGATTATAATTGGTAGCGGGTCTCACACAGCCAAATCAGGCTCTAATCCAATCACTAAACTGCCATATGCTCTGTTCTAAGCCATCAGCCAGTTCCCCACCACGACTCTCCAGAAATAACCGTGGTTTGCAATTGCCCAGCTGGGCATTTAAAATATTCTACAAAGGTTTGGTGCCACCTATTTGGTGGAAAAGGACATCATCTCATTGTGGTCCTTGCAAATTCATCCCCATTTTTATTTCTGAGACCAAATGGTGAAAAGAAGTAACAAGAGCAGTCACAAAACTATGAAAAAAGGTGAACTGCAAAGTACCATTACAGATATTTATAGAAAGCACGAATGGAACTGAGAGAAAAGTCACACATCTCCAGGTTTGCCCCCAAAATTACTCTTTTTAAGAGAAATACCTATAATCCATGTCAAATGCACTCCAAGTGTTAGGCAACATTGACTTTCCCATCTAAAACTGGAATCAGCATTCATTCTTTGCCCACACAGAGGCCCAAGAGGCATCAACTCTTAGAATGTCCTCTTCCCTTGCGATTTAAAAAGAACTCTCCCTCAATGCCCACCTCAACTGTCCTCTTTGCATTAAGTGCATATCCCAGCAACACTAAGGCAAGAATTGACTAAGTAGACGTGTAAGTATTAACTGGTAATCACTCATGTGCTGTACATTGGACCATAATGAAAAGATAAGAACAGCCCTAAAGCCAGGGGCCAGAATCTCTTATCCCACCAGTATCCAGAGCACAGGTTCCTCCTGCCCTCCTCCAGAAGTACCCTGAGCCACATCCAGCTGCCAGGGAGCTCAGGATCAACAGCACAGGTCAAAGGACTTCTCTCTACACCTTGAAGACCTTCTTCTGATGTGACCAAGTGCTGGGCTTTGGCACCTCACCAGGAATGCTTGAAGATCCCCAACACCAGTGGATGCACACAACTCTCCTCCTACGGCAAGACAGAGCCCAGGTTCACTGCCTGGCCTGGCTCACACCCAGCCACACTCAGGCTGCCTCACAGCACTGCAACAAGCACTGCTTTGGATGGCACTCCAAGGTCTTCAGGGAAACCTGCATCTTCCATCAGCTGTAGAAAGGCTGGAGGTTACACTCCAGCAGAAAAGGACCTCGGCAGATCAAGTGCCTCTATGGACTCTGGACACCCTTTTGTGTTTTCCTTTCCTTTTAAATGAGTATCAATTTTTTTTATACCTCAATTGAAATATACTTTTTAAATAAAGTATTTTATCAACATTCAAAAGTTGTTGAATGTTGATAAAAAAAGTTTTATCAACATTCAAAACCAGTAAAAACATCCTAGTGAAAAGGAAACCAGTAAACTTGCACAATTCCTCCAAATACACAGAAAACAAAATAAAATTCTCTGCAAATACAATAATTTTCACAATACAGCTCAGCAGTATTCTCTCTTTACCTAAGTGCTGAAAATGTGACCGAAGAGTACAGTAAGAACTCGAACATCTGGCTGGATTAATTAAATCCCTATTTTTCATAAGGAGAATTTATTCCTACATACTTCAAATTTCAAATTTGCTAATATCAAATCCCCTCAGTCACAGTATGAACTCTTTAAGGTATTCCAAAAGCATGCTCCTCTGAACTTCTCAGAATAATTCAGCTTGTGTACTGTATGTATTTACATATCACTGTATCTGATCTATCTACAGCATGCAGACCCAGCACACTTGCAAATGCAAAATGAAACCACTAGGGACACAGATGTATATTAAAAGTGCCTTAAATTTGGCCTATTTGCAAAAAACTCAAGGAAGTCGTGCCAAGGCAAAGCAGAAAACTTGGACCATTCTGCTCTTCAGGTCTAGTTCATAGGATTGTTTTCACAGAACAAAAGAACAAAGCATAAATATTTAATTCTCCTGACATGCAAACACTGCATTGTTTTCATGTTCGTATGAGTAACACTCCTGTTCACATTTTTATTTGCCATCCAATTAGTACATTAACACAAGTACAACTTCCCACCTCTGCACTGAGGGAGATGTTAAAGAGGAGACAGGCATTCCTCAGTTTTAGCAAAGGTGGGAATACTCTGGGGTGAGAGACTTTTTTCAATAAGTCAGGTCACAGAATACAGTTATGCTGATCACTGGGGTTAGAACCACTAGTCACAAGCTTTAAATTAGCAAAACAATTCTTAGAACGAATTTTATTCTTATGGTATTATTTTATAAATAAATAATGTGAATTAGTATTTAATTGTTTCAACCTGAGGTTTTAATTTTCCACCTATCAGTATGGAAAATCTCTTGGCAGCTCTGGAGGCTATGTGAAAATTAAATTTTTAGTTTAATTATAAATCGGTTTTGCTGTAATAAAGGAGGCTTTAATTGAAATATTTTAATTAAGTGCTTGAAGCCACACAATGCAGGATTTCTGCTGCAGAGTAGCTTATCTCAGAGTCTGGAGTTTCACATTTACTCAGCTCCTGCACTGAACACAGGCTGCTGCAGAACTAATTGTTACTGCTGCTGCTTTTACCTGGTTAATGCACGTACCAAGACAAACAGTGGGTGCATTCAAGCACGCACATCAGACCATGTTAATAATGTGAGCAGTAAAAAAGGGTCCTTAGAACTGTTTAAAAATAAATACAGTGAGTGAAAGAAAGAAAGCTGTAGCATCTTATTCAAAATGTCCTTGATCCCCACACCTCTTGCCTTCTGGCAGCCCTCCCAGGAGGAACAAGTGGCAGACAGGGCTATCAGATTGCTCTCTGATGGACAGCCAGACTATGGCAAAACACAGCAGGGAATGCTGATCTCTCCTTCTCCAGACAGGATATCAAAACTGAAAGCACTTGCAAGGCTCATAAACAGCAGGATCAACATTATTAAGATTTCAGGAGTGTGGGAAGGGGGAAAGGGCCGCTTGCTTTTTCACAGATTAGTTTCCACACATGAGTATTTCAACAACAACACAATCTGTGTCTGGGGCCCCTCCTGATGACACAAACAAATAAAGAAATGGGATCTAGAAGTACAGAGAAAACTGAGAACAGCAGCAGCAGAATTTCACACTTGTAAAACACTATGTATAACCCTCTGAAGGTTTCTGGAAAGGGGGGTCAGGCAGGTGCTATTATCCTGACAACACAGGCAAGAACAGCAGAATGGTAAACACTGATCACCTGCACCAAATCTACCCATAGGCATCTGCATGGCTGTTCTGAGAACTAGGCTAGAATACATTTTCCTATTACCATTGCACTGGGTAAAAAAAAAAAACCCAAGTCACCTAAGTTTTCAAGCACTAACAACTATGGAAACAGCTTCTGCAATATAACAAATTAACTAAAAACATTTATACTTCAGAAGAGTTACTTGCAAGGGGACCACACAAGAATCAGAAGAGGCAAGGAAGTAGTTATATAAGACTTGTGGCAAAGAACTTCCCATGCATTGCAGTAACAGAAAGATAATGCTGTAAAAAAAGGGGGGAAAAAAGCCCCCTGTCTTCTACTAAACAGTGCCCTCACTGATCAAATAACTTAAGATTGAATAACAGACAAATACAAGGTATTTGACAGTGGGTTAATTAAATTACAGAAGAACATACTGATTCATACAACATATCTTGTCTCCAGCAGAAAACACTTATGAAGGAAAAAGGACAAGCACTTAGTACAATTATGTACAAGAGACAGGCAAAATGTCATTTCAGAAAACAAATATTGGCTGTCAAGCGACCAGGTAGAGTAAAACCACAACATGGAAGGGTGGAGCACTGGTGGGTGTTTCTTGCCCTATTTCTCTTGTATTCCTGCTCTTTACTGGCTAGTACAACTCATTCTGACTGTCTGAAGGAGAAAAGCCTGCCAACTAATCTTAGAAGCCAAGGGAAATAGATTAACAGAGGAAATGAGTAGGCCTGGACTTCAAAATTCACCTTCTCCAATTTCTCCTTCCTCCATCTAAAATGCACAACTAAGCTGTCATGAAACCACATGTTGTAGTAGTAAAAAACCATTTTGTTATTTTAAAATCCCTGTGAGAAGAACATGGCCAAAATTGTGACTGAAAGCTGAACAGACTTGTCAGAATTGGCAGGATATAAATTTCAAGAAAATTAAGAAACTCCCAGCTGGTAGAGATCACTTTAGCTCTTTTAATCCACATTGCTATGCTGATCCACACCAGCTGAAAATTCGACCCTTCTTTTGTGTAGTGCTATTTTTAAGCAGCTAAACGTCAGACTTGAGTACAATTGTTCAATCCCACGACAAGCATAGTGGAAGCAGAAGAGAGCCAACGTGTCCCAGTCACTCACTGAATCCTTCATGTGCCAGTCAACTCCTATTAGTGCTATCAAATCACCCACAGCTGTTCCCAAGTCTCTCCTGGGAGCTACAGTGAGGCACAGCAAACTCCCTGAAAGTTGAAGACTTTCTGCTTTTAACATTCCCTCATGTTCAGACCACCTATGCCACCTACATTTTCTATAAGTCACCTTGGTGGCCTGTAACACTCTGTGAAGGCAGGACCCCAGGTTTTGTGTCACATTACCCAATCTCTTCTTCCTCACTTACTCTACCCATGAAATGAACTGTGCCATCTCCTCCCATCAAGAAACTTCCTCAGTCTCCATAGTGAGAAAAAATTCCCTGGCAGCACCTAGATGTATGAAATCATGCAAACACAACTTTTGAGAACAAAACTGGGTCTGTCAGATGGCTGATGTCATCCTTCAGACACTCACCAGGGTGACAATGGCACATTCAGCAGTCAGTTGAGCAGCACTGAACAACGTCCGGACAAAGCGGTAAATCTGTTTCTGCTCCGGGTCATGTTTGTCATAGTCTGGTGGCACTTCGGATTTCTAAGGAAGAAATACTTCCAAATAGGTGACTGAAACAAAACGAAGCAGACAGAAAAAAAAAGACAGTTCACATGAAAGGGAAGGAGAGGCAGATGAACTTACCGAAAGGGGATGAAGGTTTTCATCAAAAATATCTAAGAGCATTCTTCCGTCTGTGTCCCTAAAAGTATTAAAACCAAAGCACTGTCATTATCTGAACACAACAGCACACAACCCTCACAGACACAAGTGCACCATTCAAACTCCAACACTCCCCATGCTGTGGGGTGCTTAGAAACACGGATGAAACATGATTTTCAAATACAGGTTAGACCTACTCTGCCATAAGGCCCTCGTGTAACATGAAATTCATATTACAAAACACACTAAAACACTCAGCTTTCAGTGCCCAAGATACAAAACTGCTGTGCTCTTTACTATGAGGCTTAAAAAGCACTACTACAAACTTGATAAAATCAGGCCAGCTTACTCTCCTTTTCTCCTTTTTTTAACTTATTCATGTCCACCCCTGCAATCTCTCAATTCCTCTTCCTCCTTCATTACCAACATTGTAAATGTTTACTGTGGCATTCACATTCTCTGAAAAAATTCCTTCACCCAGGGTTTATCTCCAGGAAAGCTGAAAGGCAGCAAGAGAGGCCTCAGAGAAAAAGAAAACAATTCTTATCTCATTTGCTTCTCCTGTGTTGTGCTCATGTGGAATGTGTTTGGAGATTGTTTACCCACAGGTGATTGCTTGATTGGACTCCAGTGTGAGTTGTTTTGACTCTTTGGCCAAACTGTGTCGGAACTCTGGGAAGAGTCACAAGTTTTCATTATTATCTTTGTAGCATTCAGTAAGTATCCTTCCTGTATTCTTTAGTATAGTATAGTATTCTTTACTATAACATAGTATAATAAAGTAATAAGTTAGCCTTCTGATAAGATGGAGTCAGATGCATCATTCTCTCCCCTCATCTGTGGACCTGCATTTACAATAGCTCACTAATATGCAATGCTATTTTTACAGTAATCTTTTAGTTAATACATACATAGTTCACTTTTCATTTATCTGAAAAACCCTATTGTACTAATGAATTCTAAAAGCCAAAAGCAGCACATACAAACAAAAATTCAGACAAAATAATATTCCTATTCATTGTTTTATAAGATGTTTCTCTGAAATGCCTGCAGCTCAATATCAGCATGCACATTGATGCAACTTCACAAGCCTAACATCCAGGATGCAATATAAGATTTTTGCTGTATGTAACTTTGGCAAGGACACTAACAAACACAAAACCAAGAAGTAACACTGTACCAGAACTGGCACTTTCTGGACAAATGCATCCCTGTGACCTACTTATTACAGTCCCATCTTTATTTTTAGCATCCCTGGTACTCTGATCATACAGTTCTTAACAAACAAACCACTGAATACATTTTCTATCTTTACTTAGCAGCACGTGTCTCTCAGAGCATACAAACCACAAGTTTTACAGTGGAGTTATGTCTGGAAAATACATTTATTAACTCAACATTCGAAGGTGACATTTTTTCTACTAAAATGGAGGCTAACACTGGAAAGAAACACACTTTTAATATAAAACAGAACATCTAAATTAAAACCAACAACCAACAAAAGAAAACAACAAAATGAAAAATTAAATAAAACCAAATCCTGGACTGAGGTGACTGGGGTAATTACTAGAAAATTCCCATCAGCAAGGAGTCTAGGCCAGACTCTTAACCCTACCTAAAAAACCAGTATCTTAATGCAGAAGTAGTCTCCCTGAAATGATTGGCGTGCTACAGTAAACTATGGCACTTCACAATGTAAATAATTTCTGGTTTTATTTCTTCAGGTTGTAGCTGCTGTATGCTATGAAGTCACACCTGACTGTCCTCAAAAATCTATTTAAAAAAACTTGAGAGGTTTTTGTCTTCATTGCAACTCACATTGTACTCTTTCAAAAATGGACCATCTAGTGATTACTCAAGCATTCTTTATGGTCAGTTTGCTGGGGTTTATTTTATTTCTTTAGCAAATTCACCAATGCTTGTGCATTCCTCCAAAAACAAGATGGGCATAGTTTTTTAATTACCTGTTGAGTAGCTAAGACAAAAAAACATTAAGAAAACTGATCAGTATAACCATGATAGAAGACACTGGGAAAGGGAGGAATGATAACTAGAATGCTACAATCAAATGAAATGTGAGAAACATGTGAAGAAATATTATATTTCATGCATAGCTTCTCAAAAAAATTAGACTGGTGAGGGTTTGAAACATTAGGAAGTAATTTTGGCTTAAGTCTCCTATACAGGAGAAGAGGACCAACTAAATACTGTCTAAAATGAATTATTCTCTGGAAAAGGAGATGCTTGACTCATTTTCTGTCAAAATGAACCTTGAGTCAAAGAGTCACAGTGGTTTCATACTCCCCATCCCCCTTAATGAACCACAATCTCCCATATACGTCAACAACTTCCTTTTCTCCTATAACAGCAGGAAACAGAACATATGTTTTGCTCTTGCTGTTTCAGCAGCAAGCACAACTGAGTGCTGTTATCACATTGTCCCACCATTCCCAAATCAGAGCGAACCCAAGACCAAACAGTTGTTTCACATCCCTCATTCCCAAGTTTCTAACTGACACACATGAGCCTGGCTCCAGCATCACTGCTGGGACTGTCCCAAGTGCAGGCACAGCTCCTCCCCACCCCAGGCACATTCCAGGGAAAGCAGCAGCAAGCAGTTTGCTGAATCAATCACCTCTCCATCCCAAAAGTGAAAGGACAGATAGCAACTTTCCCAACAAAGTAACAGTCAGAATGCATTTGTTTTCAAGATGCTGACACAGTACTCTTTATTTTATAAAGGTCTGGTCTCTCTGTCTACCAGCTGTAGGTCACATTTGCATCAGGCTCTGCAAGCCAACAAATGGGCATAATTTCCTGCAGACAGGGATCAGCTCCATGGCAATCACCATAGATAGCCACATCTGGCACACTGTGGCTCTGGATGCCCCTGGCTCTGGGTTCTTCCTGCTCACTTGAGAATTCTTACTGAGGTTTCTTACCTCTTGCAGTCTCTAATGTGCCCAATTCTCTCAAGCCTTTTACTCAGCTGCCATGGTACTTAGGAGAACACTTAATAATTGATTTCCACAAAACTTTGGAGTCTAATTATCTTTGAGATCTCTATTATTTTTTCAAGCATAGCAAAAACTGACTAGCTAACCAAACTAATCCAGGGACCATGGAAAAAAGAGGGGAAAGGAACCACAGATGGATAAACAAATAATCCAAGCATGACCACTCATGCCTTATTTCCTGGTAAATGAGATTAAAAGTTCAAGAGAAGATTTCACTCCAACTTTTGCTTTATATACTGTCATGTTTCAGTCCAAGGCCCACTGATGTCTCACAAAGTCTTCTAAGAGCTTTCAGAGGGAATCAAGCCCTAAGCCCTTCTGCCCTTGTGCACATGTAAAGGTTTCTCTTGGGATGTCAGCCTTGTTTCAAGAAGTGTGATGGGTTCCAGTGACCTGAACCATGGTCCTGAATGACGTACCAGCTGAACTTTAAACTCATGAGTAATTCCTTTTGTTCTAGTTGGACTTCTGATAGTGCAGAAGAAAAAACATCTAAGTGGCTTGATAAATCAAGATCTAAGCCAAGTTGTCTGAAAAGGCCAATTGAAAAACCATGGACACAAAAGTAACTTGAATTATTTATACAACCTCTCCTTAGAAATGTCAGGAAATATTATTTTAGGATACTGTGACGTATCATGAGGACAGGGAATTTAAGATACAAAAACACAATTCAACATGAAGAAAACTCATGTATGTGCCAAGTCACTTTTTAGAGAACCTTTTTTCTATTCAATTTCAATCAACTTGACTGAGCAGAGATCTAAAACATACTACACCAGGAGAGATAAGCCAGGACCTGCTCTTTTTCTGAGGCATCTTGAATGACATCTATTCACAATGCCACTCTTACTGTATAATTCATGGGTTTTATTTCAAAATCCTAACTGATCTCTGACATACACCGTTAACTTTACAAAGGTGCAGCTAAAAATACAAAACTGAAAGATATTATTCAGATTTCTCTACATGTAAAAGCAACATATACAACAATGCAGAAGTGCTCAATGCATATAAAATCAAACATTAAATCATCACAACTTTTCAATGTTGAGCTGTAGTTCCACTTTTTACAGTACCTAATCCTCCAATTTTTATTTTTCTATGTGAAATAATACCTATATAAAATGCATGTGTTTCTTATTGCTAGCCTGTAAGTTAAGAAAACGAGTATCCAAAAACGTCTTGAAAGAAATAAAGCATGGATTTTTTAGGGTTTGAGCAGTTCACTTGTTTCAATAAAAAGATATTTTCAGTACAAGATTCCACTATTCACATACCTGTTTTTGATGTGGTAATATATTGCAAGAGCTACACTGTAAAGAAAAATACAGAGTTAATATCTCAGGACTGCCATATTATATTTTCTGTCATATTGCATGCAAATTTCAAGCCTAGCACAAAGCATGACAAACAGTATACGGTCAACAGCCAATTTTCTTTTGTTGGCTCTTAGATATCAGGAAAATTGCTGTAAACAGACAATTTAATAATATTTGTTTTGTACATTTCAACTACATCCTTTTTACTAGTAATTAAGTAATTTACTTCATATTATCATCATATTTATATTATCTTCTTACTTCATGTATCAAGTTGCACATGCTTTGCATTTAATGCCCTATTCCACTAAACCCAATGGTTAAACCCCTACTGACTTCCAAGGCTGAAGACAAAGCACCACAGGCATTGGACATTCTCTTTAGTTTTGCTGCCAGGTTAACACAAGATGTTTATACCACCATTGGCTTATGATTGTATATTTAAACCCATTGCTTGTGTCTGTCTTTATATAGCTGCTCAAAGAGCAGACTCAAATACCACTCCTACAGTTTTATGGCATCAAGTTACTTATTTTAACTCAGGAAAGACAACTCCCTGAATAACTAACTGCATTATGCATTTCCCCTACTCTCAACCACACACCCAAGCACCCCTGTTTATATTCTGCACACAGACAAAAAGGGTCCTTATATTCACGGAAAGTTAAGATTTTGATTACATACACAACTAACTGATCTCATTTTGTTCTCATGAGATGGAACAAAATTAAAACATGGATTCTTATTATCCTACAGTTTCTAACTCCCAGCTCATGCTTTACTCACAATATATTTTTATTGAAGAATGAAGCTGAGCCAGCACTCTCCCTACTTACTGCAGCAGCATAAAACCAATCTAAGCTAAAGGGGAAAAGATGGAGGAGGGAATTCACTGATTCTCTTTGTGGACAGTTTGTTTCATCAGTGATTCACCGTTAGATACTTATGTCTTACACTGATGGAAAATTGCCCCTTTTTTCCTTAAAACACCTTTCAGAGTCAAGTAGATGCTCTCTGATTTTATTTCAGAATTTTTACATGAAAACTGAGATACTGCATGTTAGGAAAAGAATACGTTTGAGCTAAAACGCTAGCAGAATTTTAAACTATTTCAGGTTTGATTGCGTTTTTTTTTGAACAGCCATACAGTAGAAAACATTTTTATCATTAAAAGAAAATATAGTTTACTAAATTTTTATGAGCTTTTACCTACCTGTAGTAGAAGTTCTTAGATCATGCTTTCTAAATTTGGCTTTTTTCTACAAACACATATTTAAGGACTCAAGAGATAGGGTATACCACAGACATTTAAAGATCACAGCTGTTACTCAACACAAGAAAAGCCCACATTTATGAATGAATTTGATTTGACAGAAAGATATTCACAAAATGAATTAATCCGAAAATTTAATTTTAAATTATGCCCCTAGGAACACACTTGCAGCTCCAAGTTCACTTAATGAAAGCAGATGAAAGAAACTGTGTGCACAGCTCTGCTTGGTGCCCATATGGTTGCCTTTGTAACAAAATGTCAAATTAAGTTTAGAAAATATTGACTATTTAGAAATCTGTATCAGAATCTGAAAGTCTCTCGGGGCTGCAAGACAGTAACTCACCCAAGTTTCATTCTACCTTTCATACACTGGTTCAGCTGGCACTAAGAGTGCTGAAATGATGATTATGGAGCTTTCCATCACCCTACCCCAGTCACCCTGACTGCTGCAGATGCTGCAGTGGATACAGTAATATTTTAAACACACCAGTGCTTAACATGACCTAGAAGAGATGAGCAAAATGCCTCCCTCTTAGATTTATCTATGTGCAACAGTAATTTTCCTGTAGAGAATGCAAGGTGTGGGGGAAAAAATGAAGTTGCCCTACAAAAGCAATAATCCTACTGTCTCCTCACCCTTCAACCTGCCCAATGTGCAGCTGGGACAGAAGATGCAAAGACTTTTGTGCCAGAGTTCAGTTTCTCACCCTCTGTAGACTCTTTTCAAGCCCTCTGAGCCCTTGCAGCTTCCAACCCTCCCCATGCTGGCAGCCTGGCCTGAGCCCTGCACGACCCCTGCCCCATCCCAGCACGGGCTCTTCCAGCCCTTCTGCTCCCCTCAACGCACCTGAGTCTCTCCCAGACAATCCACCCTTTTCCTCACTACCAGCTCGTCCTTCTGTGTCCTGAAAATGTTTCTTGGCTGCTGCACCTGAACCCATCTCTTCTTCCCATGAGCCATACCAGGTCTAATGCAAGAAGACACCCAAAACCCACCCAAAAAGGCCGCACTTATTCTGCATACAAAGGATTTTAGAGCAGAAGAGTATGAGATTCAAGAAGGAAAAAAGCCCAAACACCTCAGAAATGGAAGACCTTTTTCAAGTGTTAATCAGAACTATTTTTAAGTTACTAGTGACAGAAATCTGAAGAAAAGCAAGACTATATTCCAGGCAGAAAGAGCTGACGAGGAAATCAGGCATCAGTTTAACTACAAAACCTTTCTCCTCTCCTCTCTTTTTCCTTTAACAGAAAAATTAAGGACTGTCTAAGTGACCACATTACAAACTCCTTTGGATGTGTTAGTCTAAATAGATTTGTCTCTCATCTAACACCTCTGCAGCAGAGACACTGTCTTAATAAATTTTTGCATTTGTGTACACCAAGGTAACCAACCTACAGCCAACTCAAGAGAGGCTATCAGCAACCATTAACAAAGAGCACAAAATGCCCCAGCATTTGGTCTCTATTTTCCCCTTACTGTACAAAATGGAAAGAACAATACTCTACAAATATCAACTTCATTTCTCTCCAAAAGTAAAAAGGCACCAGTGAAACTTAAAATGCTCATCTGAGACATCCCCCAGTAACTCTCAAGCATGACTGATGAAATAAATTTACTACTTCAAAAACGAAAGCCTTTGAAGCTTGCTTAGTAGTGGTTCAGAAATATATATACATAAATACACACATAAAATGCAAGTGCTTCCAGAAACAAATAAATAGTAAAACCCACCATTTGATGGTATACTTGAGGTTTGGTTGACTGACCGTGCTGTCATCCAGGAAAATAGTGGAGCAGGAACTGTACTTCCTTCTCAACTGCCCAGGAGGATGCTATGAAAAACATGCAAAAGAACAATGGCAATTATGTAACACCAAAGCATTTTTTAGAGGAAATGTAAGAATTTGAAAAAGACAAATTTCTGTCTCTCACAATGATGCACACAGTAATGTGATCACGTTTGGAAGCAGTTCAGAAAGTTGAGAAATAATTAACAGTGCAAAAGTCACAAAAACCCCTGCCTGAGACTTGCTAATGCTTTCAAGTCCCAAATCCCCTGTGTCCCTCCTTCCCCAAAACCATGCAAAAATTTTTCTGCAGGCTTACTCAAATACACACATACACTTGGAAAGCAAAGATGAATAAGACCTATATTTTTGTCCTCATTCCAAAAGAGTAAATGGAAGAGTGAAAAAGAAATTGTGTTAGCAATGAAGACTAGTTTAGCAACAGATATAAAACCATGCTTGCAGAAAAAAAAATTTAAAACCCTAAAAAAGCTCCTAACAAAATGAAGGGAAAGAGGTCTTTACAGTAGAACTACAAAATTAATAAGGAGAATTCATTAAAAATAATTTATCAATAATAGATTGTTATAAGAACGGAAGAAAACTGATCAAAGAACAGAAGAGTATAAGCAAATGAAAAAACCCCCATATCTTAACAAAAAAGGTTTTCAATACATTTCAATCCTTTTCCTGCACTACCATAGAAAAACACTGGAAAATTAAGCCAAAAAACTGGCATTTGAGAACTCTATTTCTAAATATTTTTTGCTGAGAGCTTCTCCATCAGCTGTTTAGAGTAGCCAGGACTCCACCAGGCTAAAGAGAACAGTTTCAATCACATCAGCTCATAGTGTTCTCAGTTCTTAATCCTCTTTGATTCTTTCTTTGCTTATTCCATCTACACTAGCAAATAACTTGACCAAGAACCTATGTCAGCAAAGTGAAGATCAGTCAAATTACACACTTAACTCACAACAGAATTAGTTTAAAATTCAGTTAGCATATCAACATGGAAATTTGAATTCATCTTACAATTAATGTAGTTTCCAGTGTTTCAGTGGAGGGACCAATATCAATCCCATCAGCAGAATTCACAGGTATTTCCCAGCTCAGAGAACTGAGAATCCAGGATACAGTCCTGTGACTCCTACCTCAGTACATCTTCCCCTGCCCACTTTCCAAAACAGATATTATTACAAGTGCCAGCATCCATCAGCTCACCAATGCTCCACTTTCCATAGGCAGCTGACTTCTTAACAGCATTCACTACCCAGACAGACTCCTGGTAAAACCTACACACAGCTAAGTCATATTTCTGTACTTCACAGCTATGAGTGAAAAACCACACAGTCTCCTGTTAATTGAAAAAAACCCCAACATTTTCTGAAGCTGCCACAACAGTAGAAACATTATGTTCAAGTTACCTGAAAGCTTACCAACAAATTCTATCAAGGTCCTTCACTTGACCAATAAAATTGTTGGCTGAACTGCTTTTCTTGGAAGCAAAAAAGTGTACCAAGAAAATGAAAAACACCCCTTTTCAAAAATCCTTCAGGACTTTGGAAAGGTACTTTGTAATACTTTGAAAGCTGACAATCCATCTACCTTGCAAGCTATTGTATGTTAGGCAAGAAAGAGAAAAACTAGGAGTACTGTGAATATTAATACCATAAAATTTATTATCTAGCATTGATGCACACAGAGAGAATTACTAGGGGACTGGTGATTCATAGCTCTTATTCTACCACAGTTGAGTTTAAATGTCTGCATTAGTCTGTTGAGTACCTTGCACAAGCATGATAAAGGCAAAGCTACTTAAAAACAAGAAAAAAGAGACTCTAGTGGCTGGAGAAAAAAAGGTGATGTACACACATCTCAGCATTGTTAGAAAAAAAACACATGGAAAGTTTTCTTTCTGCATAACAAGTGACAACACGCTTTAAAGGTTTAGATAAAATTTTAGATAAATATACTGGATTCATTCAAGGCAAACACAATCAAAAAACAGAAAACTACATAGCAACACCACTATCAGATTTAAATTTTCCTATGTAAACAGCACTCTAACATTTGACACACATCAATAATTAGGGCAATGCACCTTATTTCTGAAACTAGCACATCACAGAATTCTTCTTGGATTTTCAGCCCACATCACACTTGTTTAGGCTTGGAACTTTTCACACCTCAGGAAAATATGTGGTGTCTCATGCCTCACTTTCTGTTCACAACAACTTGGCAGGAAGAAGCCCCTCTCCTAGTCAGAAGAATGGTGCCAATTATAAAGCCAATTATAAATTATACACCCTTGGGTAAATATACACACACCTGTGCCATGTGAATAACTGACCTGTCAGGAGATCAGCATCCCCAGCTCCTACTCTGATGTCCAGCTGCAGCCATATGATGTAGCAGGTAGCAGATTTTCTGCCCTTTCAAATTGCTGGAAAACACCCTCAGTTTCATATTCCATCTTGACTAAGCTGGGAGATATCTGAAGTCCCACAGTTCAGTCAAACAGACTTTTCCGAGCCCCCATAAAATGCTGCACAGGAACCTTCTCCATCCTTGCACAGGACAAAAGGGGTTACTGAGCATCAGCTCAGCATTCAGTACTGTCCTACAGACAAACTCCCTTCTGTGGCCATTGCAACGGGATAGGTCCATGACCAAAATTGTACAGGAGCTTCACACCTTTGTATTTCAAATCCATCACAGCTCAACACAAAAATACTCCCATTTAGACATGTCAGAGAGACTCCAATTAAGAAAAAAAAAAAACAAACAAAAGAGCTGAGAACAACTATAGAACTTTTGGAGAAATTAGCCAAATTATCTAATGAGATCCTTCTATGGTTCTATCCCACCATAAGGCTGGCACAGGGAAAAGGACAGACTGGGACACCTCCTTTTGCAAATCTTCATATGTAAAAATGAGCATAGGACACGTGTGAAGCCTTGACAACCTCTGCTATTACAAATATTTACTAATTCAAAGCACTCACTGATATGAAGTGGGACTCACTTGATATGTATTTTCAGTAGCTACAGTACTATTGCTGTAGCCAAGATACACTTTAGATGTCATGCCTCTCAACTTCAGCAAGACTTCCAACTTCATCTCACATAAAATTCCCAAAGGGCAAACCAAGGAAAACATGGCAGATAGAAACTACTTGGAAAGTTATATTCTGGTCAGCTAGGGAACACTTGAAATTTGAAGGTTGAAGTAAGGGACATTCCACAGAGGTACCAGTCAACTCCACATAAAATACTGACCAAAAACTTGGATCACAGTACCAAAGTATTTATTATTGAATTTGCAGCTGACATTAACCTGCAGAGGACTTTTTTCTTTAAAAAATGCAATACATCAATAGAATTGATAGAGTTACCATGTATACAACAGAGTAGAGCACCCATCCACTCTGCTTCTGGAATTTTACATCCAGTTTTTGACATTGTATTTCAAGAATAAATTTATTTCAGAGTCTGGAGGATGGAGAAGCAACATCAGTCAGATTTGGAAAACCTGATTTACAAGGGACAGCTGGCAGGCTGGAAAGGTTTTCTCCAGGAACAGAGCAAAAATAATGGCCTTTATTCATGTTGAAGGGAGTTACAAAGAAGAGGATGTTGTTCTCCATGGCCCTTGTAGATGGGATAAGAACAAGTAGCTTTATGTTAAACTATGGAAAATTAAGAGTGTACATGAAAGTGTGAGAAGAGGCAATGGTAGAAACACCCAAGTCATCACCTTTTTCTAATAGCAGGGATACTTCAAATAACTTGAGCAGTGATAGAATCTCCATCACTGAAAGTGGTAAAGAAGAGATAAAACAAACATAGGCCAGGAATAGCTTAGACACAGGCTTCTGCTTCTAGACAAGAAGCCAGACTGAACAAGCTCCTGAGATGAATTCTGGACCAATCTTTTAACATTTGGTGGAGAGGCTTTGTAGCTCTTTACTCCAGAAGCAGCTGCTATTTTCCTCATTTCAACCAAGACATCCACTAGGAAATGCTGACAGTCATTATTCACAATGAATATGAAATAGGTGTTTTGTGGAATTTCTTAACAGGAAAAGATATAGAACAGAAAACTCTGCTTTTTAACTTGTTAAGTCTTTGACTGTGTTACAGAAAAAGCCCTAACAGATCAAGATTCAGTTTCCAATAATGCAGGTGCTCCTAGCTCTTGAGACTAGCAGTTGTTTTTCCTTTGCACAGAAAGTACTAAGCAAATATCACCACTTTATTTTCTTCCAGCTTCATCCTGACACTTTCCAACCTTCCAGATCCTGAGTGTTTTAAGATATTTGAACTATAGGTTTTTACTTGAAGTTTACATAAAAACATTTTATCAGAAATCTAATGGTTTGGTTTGCCATCAAAATCATACAAACACTGCAGAATTGCTTCTAGGTACCTGCTTTGAAAGGGATCACAATGAATTCCTAACTCTTTCACAATGAGAATGAACAAAGGAGTTAATCTCTCTCAGGAAGCATGACTTAGAAATTAAATCTAAGTTTGTGGGCAAAGAAGAAATGTTACTATTTCTTTTGTTAAAATAGGCACTTCAGAGGGGTTTTGTGTAGAAACATCGAATGGATGGTGGACACGGCCCAAAACCCACACTCAGAATTGACCTGAAGGGCCAGCTCTGGCCTCTTCAGCAGCACTAGGGTGGCTCTCTGCCCTGATGCTCAGCAGGATTCATTTGTTTGGGCACAACACTCCCCTAATGAAGTTACACAGCTTTTGTACAAGCGCTGGCCCTCAGCCAGTCAGCTTCCAGTTTGGCAAAGCAGCTTCAGCCTTTTCCAGTGTTCTTTTGCACTTGTCCATTACAAGACAATTTGGAGTTTTTCTGTACTACATAATGACAGTAGTTTCTCTGCTTTCTACAAACCAGGTGTAAGTTGGTGCATGATTTTAAAAGGCCCTATTAAATAATCCTTTCCCCCTGGAAAAACTGAGGCTTGCTTGCACCTGTCTGTGCAGACATGCCCATTAGCTTCCAGGCAGTAGAGGCTGGCCAAGATGCTAAAAGGCAAAACTGGCACATGAAAGTGCACATAAAGCCAAATTACAACAGTAAGCAAAAATACCAGGACTGCTTCTGACTTGGAAAAGGGAGGTTCCTATCTTGAGGATCTTCTGTTGCTTCAGGACATGATTTTGTTTTGACAACATTTTTCACAGAAGAAACATGATTTTACAGGTCAACAAATTACTTCCCAAATCAAGCAAACCATGCAACACAATTCTCTGCATGGCTCTGCACTTATTTTCATCTTGCATAATGCCAATACAGCAAAATTGTCTACTTTTGGTGCATTCACCAGAACAAAAGTAAAAGGAAACTGCACCATTGTATGTTCATCTTCCTCTGCCAACAAGTACAATTTAAAAAAAAAATCCAGTCCAACTACTCTTAAGTAATACCCCTTGCTCCTCATGATTCAATTTTGTCCTCAGCTGATGTTTCAGCAATGTTTTATAATGTCCAAAACCAGCCTAGCTTAGACTAGATCTGTACTTGCAAGTTCTGGGCTCTCAAAGCTCGTCCTTACTCGTGTCAACTATAGAAAATGATGTCAGCAGACCACTGAGCTCCTGAGGGGCTCAGCAACCACCAGTAAACTCCTCTGCAGCACATGCAGGCCCTATTTAACCACTGATAAAGCACCCTGCTTTACAAACATGAAAGATTAAATATTTCCTTGACTGTTAGAATCAGCTCAAAGGCTTATATTTACAAAGTGTGTAATTGCTACTGTTGTGCAATTTCAGAAGGACTTTATTACATCCCCAGCAAAGCAAGTATTACACAGCTCCTTGTAAAAGAGCTGTCCTGCATGTTCTCATTCTAACTCCAAAGTTAGCTTTTGTTTCTCCCCATTAAAAAGTTTATCACTTCACATAACCTAGTGCTTTGAGGCTGACAGGAGAAGTAAAATTCTTCACCCTAGAAGACAGGAAAAGAAGCTAACTAGAAGACTTTAGAAAAACACATTTCAAACAGTAAATTTAGGTAAGCCATTAAAAAAAGCCTGTTAATTTTAACTTACTAGATGCCTGGAAAGAATCTTAAGCTGCATCTATTAGGAATGGCATCAGTGTAGAAAATCTGCTAAATGGACCAGGTGGCCTATAAAGGCCCCCTCCAGACCTGCTTTTTGTGTGACTGTGTAATGGAGAGGAGTAAAGGCCACATTAAGCAATCTCTAGGAGAACTTCAAGAGCACCTGAGAAGTCTCTAATCTATCTCTCAGTTTATTTTGTTCTTCTCTTCAAGTAAGGAACATCAATTTAAATATCTTGAAGAATTTGGACAGCAATTATAAGCCTTTACAACAGCCAGCCTCAGGTAGTCCACTTGAAAACAACATTTCATGGTTTATGTTGTGCTTTGCTTTCACAGATTAAACTACTTTTCAGACTATATTCCCATTTCAGCATGGATCTTATTTACCCATTAATCACTAGTTGAGAGTGTTTGATTATCAGTCCCATGTCCAGTAGTTTTACAACAGAGAAGCAGAGCAGCCTCTTTATTCAATCTGACAAGAACATTTGGGAGCTACATAGGAAGCAGGCAAAAAGGCTCATGGATATTGTTCTTGCCTCAACATGTAGAGCAAAAGACCCAACTGTTCTCTGCAAGTCCCCAGTACTGTGTCTGGGGAGAAGCTTCCCCTGATGTGAATCACTACAGGGTCACTTAAAAAGACCAGGGCTGTGACAGGAGGGTTGCCCAGTAACTTTTCCCCAAGATGACAAAAAAAAATTCTGGTCTATACATAGATGTTAACTTTCTACTTGGAATGATAAAAATAGTATTAGGTTGCTGGAATTTAACATCCAGTTGCCAGGTAGCAGCAGAAGCCATGTCCAGATCCCCAAAAAAGACAATGATGAAAGGATGATGCAGATACAAGGCTGGCAAGGAGTCGCTAGAATAAAAAATATGCCAAAGTGAGACATGATTTCCTTTTATTTTCTTTCCCTTTTCCTACCCTTTATCTTCCTACAGAAACATATGTGAAAAATAGCCCTTATTTGCTCATAAGGGATATAAACTGCTCATAAACAGCTTCATTTTAAGAGTGTCTGTCACCTAGAAGAGAAGTAATTACTTGGGCTAACAAAGCATTTTCTCCTTGTCTGAAAGGGAACATTTCTAGAAAAACTTGAAAGAGAAAAATCTTTTTTCTCCCCTCACCCTGCTCCTTTCCTTTACAAAAAACACAGTAAAAAAAGAACTACCTACTGCAACAATAATAGAAGATTCACTCTTTCTCCACCACCTCCTCTAAAAACACAAAACATGTCTGTCTTCCTGCTTGCTTTCCTTGTACAGGCAGAGACACTGATGCAATCTCTCTTCTCTGACAAAGGAAACATCCCTAATCTCAGTCTGCATCTTTATCCCTCTCAGCAGCTTGACTAAGCAGATGAAAAGACATGTGCACACCAAGGCAGCATAAAAAACCCCATAAAATAATAAAAAACAGTGACTGCCAGTGCAGGCAGGAAGAGAAGGAAAGAGAAAGGAAAGAGAAGCAGAGTCTGCTGCAACTGCTTAGGAATTAAAACAGGCTGGAAGAAAGCAAACAGGTCAGGTACATGGGAGGTAGGGAACTTCCAGCATCATTCCCAGCCTGTCATGTGTCTCCCTGGGCTCTGTGGAAAGACTGAGAGATGGCAGCTCCTCCATAGCATTCTGTCACTCCCTCCTTTCATTCTTTCTCCACCCCAAAAAAAAAAAAGAGCAGCTGCTGGCTTCTTCCATCACACCTACTGACAAGTTGAATCTGAAACATGGCAGCTCTCAGCTCTTGACAAAGTGTAACAAATCAAAGCAGGAGCCCACCATTTGTGTTTGGGGATCACAGGAAACTATTCAGGCAAATAAAATATCCTACAAACAAAAGCAAGTGAGAAAGGAAAAGAACAGTGGTGTGATCATGCTAAGAAAGTCCATTTTTAAATGAGGAAGAGTCAATACTAATTTTTTTTCATAAGTAGTATTTCAAAACTACACTTGTATAAATTACTATTCTCATCTGTTACTACACAGAATTTGGCAAGCAGTTAAAAAAACACCACCCAGCTTTTCTTGACACTTCTCTTTCTAACCAGCCCCCCATATCACTTGGGAGAAATCCAATTCTGCCTGCAAAATAACCAGTTATGCAGATAGTGCAAAAAAGATAAAAATTTTTTGTTGCTCATCTTGGTTATTTATCACAAAAAGAGAATAAGCATGAAAAACAACAACAAAAAAGATGACATCATTGAAAAACCACAAAATAAAGTGCTGCAAAATGGTGAGGAGTTCTCTTAAAAAAAGACAATAACACTACAGAATTTGTCCTCTGAAATGTTTCCTCCAGAGAAGATGTGGGGACCCAGCACTTCACATCAACAGGGAAACAGATGAGCAGCAATAACTCCTATTAGCACACACTGAGAAACAGTGGAAAAGAATTGATCAATCTACAGAGTACATCATAAACCATTGCACCATGTAAATAGAAACGATCATTTGTCACATACAACTGTTAAATCTAATTCCTTCAATTTCTTCCAACAAGGTGGTCCAGAAAAACCATGATGGTTCCCTGCAGTCTGAAAATCTAAACACAGTTTCCAGTAACAAGTCACAGCTACCCCTTCAAAAATGATCACTCAGTTTGTACATCAGGTTTAACACACTGAAGACTTAGGAGGTGCTGAATGAATAATTACAGATGTGCTGAATGTACAACTTCAAGTATTACAGGACATGTCTGAAAAAACAGTTTTTATCTATGAGTATTGCCTAAAAAGCTTAACTGACCTGTAAAGACACAGACATGGTAAGGACTCCAGCCTCATAAAGGTTATTTTTAGCTTTGTAATTCAGAAGTACTTTATAAGCACAAAGACTTAAGGTAGCAGTAAACCACTGAGGGAAGTTTACACTACTGCAACCTCAGCCAATATTTTGAATGGTACTTGTGAGGGGAAAAACAAAACAAATTAAGAAGAGGCAGAGCACTTGGCACATCAACTGCATATGCTGCTACACTGAGCTCCCAACAACACGACTCCTCAGTGACATGATCGCCCTTCTCTTTTTTGTGGTATGTCCAGCTTAATCTAAAAACACTTGAACCAGAGTTTGCACTAGGATGCTTCCAGCAGCATCTGTAATAGTCATCTTTGTTAATCTGCTGGAGGAATCAGAACTCACAACACAATTTTTACATATGAAATGGTTGGTACTGAGTAGACATGATAAAGTTTACAGGAACCCAGTACACTGGCTTGCCAAGTAATTTTATAACAGGACAACTGCTCTGCAAACTACTCTCACATGCACTATAAAAAATGGGAATGCTTTATAGGGGAATAGAAGATGAGGACCAAGAACATCTGCTAACCTAGTGAGGGCAGCTTTAAGGGTCTTGTAAGCCGCACAGTATCCCATGACTTCTCCGAATCTTAACTTTTGGGAAACTGAAAATCTCAGTTTACTTTGACAGCCATGCAGTAGTTTCAGAAATACTCAACACCAACCAATTCTATCAAAAAAGTGCAGCAGTCCTGCCCTCTCACCCCACACAGCAATTCATTCCTGCCCTCATGGCTCCCTCCCTTTCTGCAGGTGTGAGCCCCGGAGTGAATCACAATTAGGAGCTCCACTTTAGCATTCAGCTGAGTCCACCTGCATTTGTGCCCTGATCCAGTTTATCTGGAGCTAGACAAGTGTCAACTTCAGCACAAAGAGATTAAGTGGGTATAAACCATATCTATTTCAGCAGCTGTAGTGTCAAAGATGAAATAGAGAAAAACTTGAGAGCTTCTCCCCATTCACCTTAAAGGCAAACAGCATTTGGTAGAAAATTAGTTCTTCCCCTTCTCAATTTCACTGAAGCATGTCTCCACATATTTCAGCACAAGGCTTCACACACTTGGAACCACACTGGTTCCAGGTGCTTCAGCAGTACAAACAATGCTAACTGAGGTGAAGAACCTTCTCCTGTACCCAAAGCAGGCTACAGGGTATTTGCTCTCAGCTTCACTGCGAATTGGATTCAAACAGAAGAGAACCAAATTGAAAAATGCCCAGGGTACATAAGCATATCAAACCCCCATCTTCGTACTCAGCATGTAGCACATGTCAATTCACATTTACCTTGCATCAACACTTAGAACAACTGTGTAAAATCTAATGCTTTAGTTCTCTGCCAATGCAAACTCAGATACAAATGTAATCTAAAGTTTCAAGAGCTTCTGTAGTAATTTAAAAAATCATACCAATGTGTGCAGCTCTTTTTCTCAGATACCAGTTACCTATGTACACTGGTTGTGAGCATCATACTGTCTTGAAACCAACAGATTTGTTCCACTAACTCAATAGTCAAGGCCTATACTTCAGGATCCTGATGCAGAACAAACATGTGAAGCATCAGAGCACCCTCTCAGCAATGTGGAAATCACGTTGATAACTCTCATTTATAATATAGACAACAAGGAGAAAGCTGCATAGCGAGACATTTTCACTTACGTGGTTTATATAGAGACTCTTGCGTTTTTCTCTCACTGCAAAAACACAAAATATGATAGAAATATTACATGACTATTTTTCCCAATTAAGCTTCTTATACACCATTTATAATAAAAAGAACAGGAGGCTATCTATGTGCAACATTATAATTGCTTTTGCACTAACCAAGTATATTTATATAGCAAACATAGAAGAAACATATCTGTATGCATAAAGGCATTTAGGCTCACTAGCGTGGTGATGGGTTAAAATTCTCATCCATTTGGATACTTCACCAGGTGCTGGTCCACATGGGCAAGCTAATATGCAGTAAGCTGCAGTCCAAGGTAGCAGTGGCTTGGCCATTCTTCCCCAGTTCTCTGTGTGGGTACTCCTGAGCCACCAGTGCCTTCATCCAAGGTACCTTGATGCAAAATGGCCTACACTACTTCGCAGGTATGAAAGCACCTAAACAGCTACACCACGGAGTTAGCAAATTCTCATCACAGCTTACTGTGCACTAACTCCCACAGAGAAGCCTTGAAACCGTATGGATTACACCACTGCCCTCTATAATGATCAGGCACAAGCCTGAAACTATTACTCATGTTGGATGTAACAATGAAAATCTATTTCCTTGGTGAGTATGAACCAGTCACCACAAGCAATGGTTGCAAGTCAAAGCCACAATTAGCCAAAACAGTCAGAAAGTAAATAGCAACAAAAAAGGAGATAGATATATAAAGTCTTAATTGTCAGGAAAATGCTTGTTACAGCTGATTATACATACTCTATTTCATTTTTTTTAAAGCACTTCCCCAATTAACTCACCCCATAGAGAGCCTGCGGAGCTCTGTTCCAGTGAAAATACCACAGCATTTAGGATACAACTCTGGAGGCAACTACCACATAAATCAAGCTGCAGGATTAAAATAATAATGGTTTCATGCTTTAGGTGATTAAATGCACTTTGGTGCATCATGATTTGAAAGCTATGCAAACCAATGCACTTAGCAAAATAAGAGTGTTCACAATGGTGGGATAGCCTGTCCATTCCCTGCTGGATGAGAAGCCATAATCTGTGATTTATTATAAGCAAGCAATCTCACATAAACAAGGCTGTATGTGTGAATACTGTGAAATAATTGTGTTTAATGCAGACATAAAATGAAAATAAAAAAAATAAGAAAAAACTTTGAAAAATCCTTACATAATTTTCCTCCCAGGGAGCAGAAAGGAGAATCACACATGACAGATGTTAGCCATGTCACTTAGAATATGCTCAAATCCACAATTACGGACATTGTATAAGAAATAGAATTAAACAGGAACAGCAGAAAAATTCTGATGATCTAGTAAATTGTTAAACTGCTTGAACTCCTGCTAAAACACTGCACTACACTTAAGTTCCACACACTGCATTTATCACCAGCAAAACACATAAGACATCTACACAGGGGAACATAAAATGATGGTAGGTACTTCTAAGAACAGCTAAAGTATCACATATTGCAATGTACAGGCAGTAAACAATTCTGATAAGCTGTGTGCAAACCTAATAGAGTGCTTAACTCCAAGTTAACACCTATTAACAGTGAAATTTTGAATACAGTTCAGTATTTAACAGTTTTAATCACAAATAATTATACCTCATTCAAAGTTCTTCAAATCCTACAAAGACAGCAGGCACATATTCTCCAAATTCCATTTTAATGATTTTTATTCCCTTTAGATTTTTTCTTCTGTATTTGTATCCCTTATTCAATTCCCCATAAAGGTACAACCCTCTACTATCCAAAGCAAGAATATAAACTCACAGCTCAATCCCATTTGCTATTTCCAGTCTCCAGAAGAATATGTTAACATATTTATACAAACCCTTCCCTTTTGCCTGCTCAAGCACTTCTTGTGCACATCTTTGCAAGCACCATGCTGACCTCCTTTCCCTGCCTCCCCATATAACAGAAATATAACAGAAATTCAGTTAGCCTGGCCTCTCAGGTGAGGCATTACAGGAAGGCAGCTGCTTCTTTCTGTGCTTCTGGCTCACTCTGCATAGTGTAAGGCTCAACTCTCTCCAGAACACGTGCCAGTGGGGAGTCAGGCAGAGCAGACACCCATTCTGTCCCAACCATTCTTTTATAATCACAATCCCCATTTTCAACAAGGGGAAGCCAATTATTGCACAAGGCAAGATGACTGTAAAGAGGCAATTCCATCACTTGCCTTCAGTCAGTTATAAAATGCTTTGCTGCTCACACAACTCAGTGTGGTCTGCAGCAGGCCAGACCATCATGTTAGAATGAACCAGCATTTTGCATCATAAACTCCTAACTGCAACTCCAGGATTTTGGGTTTCAGGCATGGGGTTTTGATGACGTGAAGCCAAACAGATTTGGAGTTGCAGTTTAAACAATACAAAATTTCAAAGTTATACTCTCAAAGTGGAGCCTGAGATTGTGCCAAATTATCTCAGTTTTCCTCAATCTGCAGTTGATGACCTATTCCTGTTGCTACAGAAACTTTCAACTGTTATCGTTGAGCTTTTGCAATAGGAGGAATGTACCCTGAAATTAAAAGGGAATGAGGAAATATACACAGAGGCATCTTGCATGTACATGCATGTATATATGTATTTTTCATTGTGCTGTAATAAGAACTCTCACTGTGCCATAGACTTATAGACTTCCTATAGACTGATTTTAATGTCAATCATATCAGGATCCAAACCAAAATTCTTGATGATTACAATTATAGGAACATCTTGTGTTTTGGAAGTGGAATTCCCAATAATTGTTGGCAACTCATCCAATTCTGTTTTAATTTAGAAGACTGGTCCCAGCTAACATTAAAAACTAAAAGCAGCTTACTCCACTTCTACCTGCCTATATAAACACAATTTGAAAATATTTTTGCCTGAAGCCCATTGTTGCACTGATACTGCAAAATTTAGCCAGTATATTGAACGTGTAAAGCCCAATGTTAGTTAGAGGGGTGCAGCTGGAGCCCACTGACAGGAAACACCACTACCAGCACCCTGGAGGAGCAAACATTGCCTTCTTGCATGAAAAGGCAGTTCCATTGTTGGAGTGCTGTTTGGAAACCCTGGGTTAATCACACCCACACACTAAACAGTACTAAATAATAAAACCCACTAAATAATGGGTTTGCAGTCACCCACAGCTCACTGGCCAAGCTTAGCAGATGAGGCAGAACATGCATAAAGCACTCACAGAAGTTATAAACATAACAGGCAATATTCTGTACCAGCTCCCTAAATAGGAAGAATTCCACACATATGATTGAGTACCTAGAAAATCCATAAAAGCGATGGAAACACTTAGAAAAGCTCATCTAGCTAGGAATCATATTAATACTTATTGTGACTAACTTTTCTGCAGATTCATTGAATGTTCAGGTAATTAAGGATTCATTCAGACTAGTGACTAAGAGGGGCAGGACAATTTACATGCTTAGCACAGCATCCAGGCTTCACAGAACAAAGACAATTAGAGACCACGTAATAAACCCAGATGCCACATCCTGTCTCATTCTATTTGTTGCTCTTTGCCCACATGTTGATCACAAGCAGGTCAAGCACAGCTTTGCCAGAAGAATGCTATAAGACTACCAGTGAGGCTCAAAGAGCACAGGGCTACTAGAGAGCCAAACATGGAATTGTCTAAGCTAACCCCGGCAAGTCACTCTAGCACCTAGCGATGGACTTGGCCATTTCCCTTTGTAAAACCATGAGATGGACACTCCCAGCCAGAACCAGATCCTGGATGAAACCCTGAATCCAGATGTCACTTGACTTCCTGTGTATTGTAAAATGTGCATTTTAAATGTCCACAGGTCTTATCTATAGAAATATTTGAGCTTACAGTCAACAGGAAGGTTTACCAGCCCAATACTATTCAAGTAATGGAGTAGTTATTCGCCCAAGTTAGATGTTTTCAACACAGCTAGCTCAGCTCTCCTCTTCTACATCATCTGAAGAAGTCTTGGGGGTCCCCTAGATTCCACAGCAACCTGTCAGATTACAATCCCACATGCCCTGAAAAATCCCTTGATTTTCCTCTTACCAAGCACTTGATTGCATTTTGGTTAGGCAGCACCCTTGAACAATGTGGTAACTCCTACGGTCCACTTGGTTCAACAAGGGGCCCAAAGCACAGCCAAGCAAAATCCTTAGTACTGGAAGCTGTCCCACCAGAACACAATAGTTCTTGGCAACACATCAGTAGATAAATGTTTGCAGAATCCTTTTATTTCTATACAAACAAAACAGCCTTTGTATTTTTTCCAATGTATCAAGGACAGCTCAACAGATCTTACACTCCCATTGATAAAACTTCTGTAACATTTCACCAAATTCATTGCTCTTACTCAAAAATATGTTCTTGACATTACTTAAACTAGAACAAAGCTTCATAGACCAACTCTAAAATGGATATAAAGATTTTTATAAAATACTTAAAATTAACTCCATATTGCTATAAATTAACTGCTCCTATTACAAATAAGAATAATCATCCGGTTAGGTCAAAATTTTAGTTGTTGAACTTGGGTTTATTTCGTCCTCTTTCAACAAGCTGTAACAAGAAACAAGTAGCATCCATATGGGATTAGACAGTTTCAAAACACAGCAAATTCACCATAAAACAGACATCAATCCTCATAATACAACTATGGAAATATTGCCATATTCATTTGCCAGACTACCAAACCAGATTAGTATGGTAAATGGGATCCAAACCCAAATAATGAGGCATTGAAAGAACCAGGGCTGAATTCAGAAGGAGAGTCTCAAGGTCAAAGGAGGTACTCACATAATCAACTCTTCAATTAGGGTCTAAATGTATATCCCTCTTTGTTCTAGTCATGCTCAAAAACTAGCAAAAAATATACAGTAAGTGAAAACTACATTATTTTTCAAGTGATGTGTTTGACACTGCAATTTACTATGTAAATGAAAAGCAGCATTTATAGGCAGCAAAAAAGAGGACAAAGAATTCATGCTGAACAGTCAGAATTGAAATGCAGGACCTGCTTTGAAAGTCCTGCTAGAAAATAATGTGTTTTGTATCCATTATTCATTTATTTCTAAACCAACATATCATACATGTCCAACAGGGAACAAAAGAGCCACAGTAAATGGCTTCTATTCTACTAACTCTGTCAGGAGGCTTGTTTAACCAATATTAATTTTAGAGATCATTTTGTCTATGTATTAAAAAAAAACTCCAGACAAACATGATTATATAAAATCCATAACAAGAGGAGAAGACAGAATGATTGGGTAGGATGGGAGTTATTTGATTAAGAAAATCTAGTACTGAACTTATTTACAGTATAACCTATATCAGAAAAACCCTGGAATGTCTTAGCTAATACAAACTGGCATTCGCTAAAAAAATATTTTCTACACATTTTTCAGAAGCCTAATGTTCAGAGTTAAAAAATTTTAAAAGTTACACAGAATATTTTGGATTTAGAGAAAACTTTTCAACAATATAATTACATTAAGCTTCATCCATATTTGTACTACTGATCTGACAAGACCATTAACTGAAGATGTGACTACTTAAAACTCTAACAGGATGCCTCTAAATGCCTCTTTTTGGGGGAAAGGGGGCCATTGCATATTAAAGGACTATCACATGCATTCTAACAGAGGGTTTAGAGATAACTACTGTAATAAATTCAGTAACCTACCATCTGTTTGTGATTTACTGAGAAATATTGTACTGGCCCGTGGATGATCTGATGGGTTGAATTCCATGTTCAAATCTGGAAAGAAAGAACAGCACAAAAACCATTTCTGATTATTCAATGGCAGACACAGATCTTCTCATTCTTTTTAGTAACACCAAGTTTACATACTTAAGCAGCTACTGTAAAACAGAATCCATCTTGAGGCCCACTTTTTTATCCTTCTTTGCACAAGTGGTTCTTTTTGGCACACAAATCATTTACATCAATACAGCTTTGGGATTAGACTTCAATTCTAAGGGCTGCTTTTGGATTAAAACAGATAAAGTAGCTGGTATACAAGAAGTCAGGAATTTCCTATTTACCATCCCTTTCTTCCTACCATGCCCCAAAGCCACAGCTTGGCACAGGAACACAGCGTGTTATATGCAATTATTGAAGAATTAAGTACTACAAACAAATGCACAACCCCTCTACATATAGACAGGTTTCCAAGATTGGACGTGATTAAAAAAAAAGTAGTTATTGATACTGAATGTAAACAAGTAAAATCTAGGCCAGAGTGTTTTATGTGATCAAGATTAGAAAAACATGGCACTTGCACAGATTAACACTCTTTGCTGTAACAATTAAAAAAAAAAAAAACAAAAAAACCAAAAAACCCCCACAACTACAATAAAGAACTCAAAAACCCCCCAAAAAACCCAAACTAGTCCTGAAAGATATTTACCAGTTACAAATTCAAATCTATAATACATTATAGAAACTTCTATGAATGATTTTCCTTATCAACGTTAAACTCAATTCAATTTATTTACCCCCAAATTCCACTCTACTACACATTTGCTAAAGCTTACACACCTGTATCCACTGGAAAACATGCTACTAAAATAGTACAGAATTTTTTAGCATTTCCTTGCTCCCCCAGGGTGGCTTTCTCAACCCAAGCTCTCTTAGATTGTCTCTATCTCCAAATGCACCTTGTCTTGCATTTTAAACAGGCATTTATGTGAGACTACATAGGAGCACTGATATTATCTTCTGTGATTATCCCAGCATTTCTACAATTCTCTCATTCCCCTTTCATATCCTTGTGAAAGCTCAGTAAAACTGGAAATTAAGCCCCAGGTCTTAGGAAAAGAAAACAAAGTCATTTTGCTCCAGGGTCAAGTTCTTCTGTCTACAGCTTTCCCTGTAGCTTTTCCTTTCCCTGCTCTCCTTGCCCTTCTATTTAATAATTTACTAGGTCTTGCACTTCCCTGCATTTTTCTCCTTACCACACACCTCTTTACAAATGTACCTTCTATTTGTATTTTTCCATTTTATGCTCTCTTGGTTTCCTTTTCACCTCCCTGCACTCTGTAGCCCATGAGATGAGCAGCCTGACATGCTGCTGGAAACCTGAGCACAACTTCTGGAAAATATTTGATCTTTCGACAAGAAAGACCTGAGAAGGCAGAAGTGCAACTTCTCAGTTGCAAATGGTCTTCTCATTACTATTATCATTATCATCCATGCCACAAAGGAAAGGGAATCTAGGGATTTCAAGGGAAAGCTATTTTGATTGTCCCAGAAATCACAGACAAGTTTGGAGAAAATCCTAAGAATGTCATCTTATGTTAGGAGTTCTGACTTCAAGGGACTATGAACCAGAATGTTTTCATGTTACTCTATGCATCATCTTTAGACATATAGAAGAAAAAAATAATCATCCACTGACATGGACAATGCTGGTATAGACTGTTTTCCATTTCAGGATGGTTTTTCTGTTAAGCTGAATTCAAGATGCTTTTCCTTACATGAAAAGTAATCAGCACTTAAAAACCCAAAATATCAAAAATGCAATATTATCTTTTGTCAACCTCTTCATCTTTCATCAGCACAATACACCACCAGAAAAAAAAAAGAGCCCTTTCTTGTTTAAAGCACTACAGATATTTTTTTCTGCAACCATTTCAAAGTACAGAAGTGCAAATTCAGTCAAAAAAAATAGGATCAGGAACACAAAACTGAATCCAGCTTGCAAAATACAGAAAAAGCAACTCTTTCCTTCAAGCCTAAAAAATCATCTGCTTGAGCAAAAATAACAACCTGGTACAGGCTCACAGTTTGTTTGCAGGGCTGAAAGAAAGAAAAACCAATTGCCACATCTTACAGTCAAGTTGCATCTCCCAAAAATGCCTGTGTTACAAGGTGCTATTTTGCAGAAGCAGTAAACCAACAGAGGACTTAAAAGTCTGTCTGGAAAAAGCATGAACTACCAAAAAGCACTGTCTCTTAGATAAACTGTTATTCTTCTGACAGGAGCTGAAAGAAGGCCAGCAAAACCCCATCTCAGCAGCTGCAGAGAACAGTCCAGACATTTTTAATTATCTTGGCAGAGCCAATGGTCCACAGCCAGGGAGCAACTGTGGCTCCTTCCCACCACTGAACCCCAGAGAGCAGCACACAGCCTCCTCTCTCCACATCCCTTCTCTCACATCCTCCCCAGCAACAGCAACGACCAAACACATCCATCTGTCCTTCTCAAACTGCCTGCACAGAACTCAGAGGAGGAGAACATGGGTATGGGCAAAGGCAAAGCCTGATTTACCTGCACAACGTGGCAGAAGGGGATAGATGCTGCTGAGAGGGGCTGGCTCCCCACACCCCTCTGATGAACAGCACAGGTCCTGCAGGCAGAAGCAAGCACTGCTTGGTGTGCACCTGCAACTGGGCCAATCCCATTTCCTCCAGGAAAAAGGGTTAGGCAAATCCAAGCATCCCACTTGTGGCACCGCATCACTCCAGAGCACCACTGCTGGCACCCTGGAGCATTAGAATGGATTCACAACATGTAAGATTTCAGTCTCTGGTGGTTCTTAGATGACTTAATTCATTGTGCAACTTGAAAACAAATGTCTTTCTGAATATGACAACAAATCCTGACAGATTCGTCACTACAAAAGGAGAAAGATCAAATGATACACAAATATCTAAAGCTAGTAACTCATCACAAAGAGCATTATCTGTAAAAAGGTCAACTCCATCCTAAAGAAAATAGGATATTCATATTGCTTTTGTGTTATTACTAGTTCTTTCTTTAGTTATTTAGTTATTACTAGTTCTTTCTTTAGTAATTGAAAAGCACCATGAAAACCAGTCATAATAGGAAAGGTTTACCCATTTTGTTATGAAACAGTAAAAGATAAAAAAGAGATTTAAACTCAGACAAGCAATAGTCTACTAATCAGAAAAGAGGAAAATGAGAGCCAGAATTTTAAGTCTCAAAACCTGCACAAAAATGTTCTTCATTACTCTGCAACTCATCACAGCCTTCAAATGAAAGAATAACAGTGGGTACTTCTTCCAACAGTTATCCAGCATTGCAAAATACAAAAAGCCATGGTCTCACAGATAGTCCAAATCTTTCACTGTAGCTTTGTTTTCTGAAAAAAAGAATTGGAATGTTTTTCTATATCTTTTCCAAGTTGGTTTTGGTTTGTTTTTTTTTTTCATTACTAAAGGACTGTTAAATTATGCACATCCTGTAAACAGCTCAACAGTCTTGTACCCCATGAAAATTTCAAGGCTTTTGTCTTCTGAAGATTATGAACCAAAGGTTTGTGTCCTTAAATACACGTACACAGGCACATATCTATATCTATAGATTGGCTGATAGTTGCATATTTAAATGAAGCCTAATTTTTGGTTAACCAAGGGAAAGTCAGACTCACGCACACTTCAAATAAGAGATCACGCGTCTAACAGAATTCACACAATTTTGAAGGATTTGGACAAAACCAGTTACAAACACAGCAAAAATACTTCAGACTGCATTCTCTTATTTGCTTAGCAGCAGCCATATTGACAATTTTTGTAATGGCCATTTTGATGCATCACATCAAAATAAAACCACTGTGAGAAAAAAAAGGATAGTGCATATAACTTAATTTAGTACATAACTGTGCTGAAGTTAAAGACAACCACCAGAAGACCTCAAGAAGATTGATCCTGTACACTATGAACAACTTAATTCCTAAAGCTACAGCAGCTGCATTCAAATATGGCCATAAAAAGAAGAGAACTGTGAAACAGTTTGGCTTCAGACTTGGGCTAAAGCCCAGGCAAGATTTTAAATCTCAAAACAAGATCTTAAAACACATTACTGAGACCAAAAAAAAAACCAAAAAACACCAACTGAACACAGCCTGAGCTTCCACTTTTTAAAGAGCAAAGAGTAAGAATAAAATTTAGATGAGGGTAGAGGTGAGCTACAAGAGTGACAGACTGCTGAAAATGTCTTCAATTGAAAGTCTTGATACTGTAGCTGAAGAAAAAGGAAAACTATGAGGTGTCTGCTTTTCACATAAAACTTGATAACTACTGAATGCTCTCTCCAATCTAGCACACAATAACACAAAAAGAGTGGAAAATGAAAGCAGAAAGAAAGATCTTAATTATGACCTTGGATGATAAAAAAGAAAAAACAATTAGGCAGTGAAGCTCCACACCCAAGGAACATGCACTCAACTTATCTTGATGTTTTCCTTTTTGAGAAGATTGCTTCAGCCAAACATCTTTGGGCTTTAGTCCAGCATGAGTATTTGGGCTCAATTTAAGAATAACTTATGCAAGTTACTTTCTTATGATTCATATGCAGGTCAGATCAGATGATCCCAGGGGCCTCAAGCCTAAGGTCTATGAAATCTTCAGAAATAGCAATATTTAAATTATTAAGCACAACAGCTCAGCAAATCCCAGTGGCACATCTGTAAACTCTCTAAAACTGCACCAAGCTCTGCTGCAGTTCTTCAGAAAGAGGTACATTTTCAAACTTGTGGTTAGAATATATTACACAAGATAAAAAAAACAGTAAAGGATGAGACTCAATCTTTTGTGGCAAAACTTTAACAAAAAAACCCAACTGCTTCTTCACCTCATGAGTCTTACCATGATAGGAGAGGGCATGACAAGAGAATGAAGGATGGGTGCTGTAGCAACTAACTTCTGAGCAATTCACATCAAAGCTCCTGCGGGACACAAACAGGAAAAACCAACACAGGCGCTGCTTTTCTAACAGTGCACGTGGGCTGCAGCACAGGGAGCAGGTCTGAAAATGTGTTTATTCTGTTAGAAAAATAAGATGCTATTTCCTTCCTTTTGAACAATGAAAGTCAGGTAAGTTTGCACCACCAAAGCTCTGATGCTGGTTTGATAACAGGATAAAGTCCAAGCTAAGTAAATCACTGGTTTTAGTCTTACTCAATTCTGAAATAACCTGGTGAAATCCTCTCCTTCCTTCCCTTTGCCCCTGGGACCAGAGGCTATCACCGCCCTGCACATCCACCAATACCATTTGGCAAAGACATAGTGTCCCATATTAATGGCTTATCATATGCTTTGTTTCTTAAAATTATTTAAAGGCACTTAAGGTAAGAACAGACCTGCCCAGGGCATGCTGCAGAGGAAATGGAGCTGACCAGACACTACACAAATTACTTCTTTGACATCTTTTCTCCACCCACAGCCTGACACTACAGTGACTGCCTGCAGTGGGTGGGTGGAAAACAACAAAAACACCACAGAGTTTCTTATTGAGCCATTACAGGAACGCAATCCATGAGTAATATCTAAGCCCTACACTCTTCCAGGAAGGAAGTGTGTCAGAACAGAAGAGAAACAATCACCACAGAGGCAAAGGGAAAGGGAAGCACAGGTGACCTGTGCTAAGGGGACAATGTTCACAGGGATGTCCAAGGCAGAGCCTTCCATGTGCCCTGACGTGGGTGGGAACCAGCACAGCTCTGACTCCCCAGCCCATGGCCCACCTCTGCACCAGCAGCACCTGAGGGGAAATTGGTCCAGCTGGCAGAAAGAGGGAGGTTGGTGCTCCTACTCTCACTATACCAGCCCATAGGAATGAGTTGATGCCGTCTCCAGAAGAGAAACAGAAACTGTATTCTCTAGGCACAGACAGGGAGAGAAGCCTCCCCAACACCGAACCTAGAAAAAAATGCTGAAATAAATTCCAAAAGTCTCATTACACCTTTTTCCTTTCTGCTACTTTCTTACTCTAGTGGGCTGCTCTCCTCTATTAACAGCCATTAGCCATGAGAACAATAATGAAAATATGCCCTTAAACATTATTATGTTATTAGCATTCCCTGAGGAGCTGGTAAGAGGTAAAAGGACACCTCAGCTAAGAGGATCTCCCTCATCTGTCTCTAGTTAAATGAAACTAAAAACAAAGACTGAAATAGATCAGAGAGCAAAGAAACAAGATTTTCCTGAAAAAGGCTATCTCTCACCATTATTATCCATATTCTTAGATTTTATTTTAAAGCACCATAATTTATGCAAAAGAGGTATGATATGACTTAACATGTGGAAAGCCCTATGACTAAATCTAGCAGTAAAGTTTCCATTTGAGATTTCTGTACATCAATGTCTCCAAAATGTGGGATGCACCAAACACTGTGACTAAAATAATTCACTGGGATTAATAAATAAAGTACTGGGGTGCTTTCTGTTCAGAGGTTTACAAAACTTTCAAGCCAAAACAAGACTGAATTGTATAGGCTGATTTCACTGTCCAGTTACAGTAACTGCACCTGCTATTACACTAAAATTTCCAAGATGTGAGATCCATTTCTAGAAGTTTCAGCTCACGTCATTGACACATGACACTATCAAAGCACAAAGATTCAGCAGTATCAGACCACAAGATCCAGCAGCAACTTTTTACAATACTTGAATTTTAATCTAAGCAGCAACTGACCTACCACAAATGAAGATGCCTCTCAGCTGCATGCAGTATTCTCGCAAGAACAAATGTTTGTGATCATGTTCCAGTACACTTTAACACGGATTATTAAAAGAAAAGAAAGTTGGAATTTGGAAGGCTTTCAAGAGCCAATTGGCTGGAAGCATAAACTCCTTCAGCTTTGGCTAGATTGCTGGAAAAACTAGGATGTGATCTTTGCTACCCTGGAGCTATGGCATTCTCTGTCTACCATTCCAAGCAAACAAGGGGCATGACATTTCTCAGCAAGTTCCAATTACATGGTGACTCTGTTCCAGGCTCTGCTCTGATCTCAGTTTTTGAGGGAGGCAGAGAGAGTTCATCAATAAAAGAAACCCTCTGTGGCAAATAATGCTCATTTCTGTACAGTTATGCCTGACCAGTCAGCCAAGTGACAACCCAGAGCAGTTCTTTTGGGCACAGATATATTTATTTTCTCTTCTAGAAGCAAATCACAGATATAACTTTCCACAGGGTGAAACACAAGGTTTGTATCCAGGAGTTTTAGTTTTGTACCACTTATCCGGATTTGCTTTCCCTTACACAGCTGTCTCTCCCAACTAACTAGATACATTTCAAGAGCAAATTAAATGATCTGACATCACATGATACATAAGCCTCTTGTTTAATGTCTCCTTACATTTAGAACATAAACAACAGCAATAAATACATCTTTTCCCTCTCAAGCTCATCTCATGGAAGTTTTTCAGACATTCCAGTACTGCACTTATTCGTTTTTGCTTTAACTGAGACCAAAATTAATTTTAGAAGATTTATTGGTATGTAAAGATAAAAGAAGACAAGGAAAAAAAAAAACTACTAATGCAAACACTTGTTCATTGCCTTCCCCACAGAAAAATAGAGAGGAAAAGACTATTTCTCCCCATCTCATGCAGAATTCAACATGGACTGAAGAGAGCAACAATTCTGTGCTATTATTAAATTAGGAGCATCCCCCTTTATTTAAATACAACTGTCCAGTGTAAAAAGTGCTTAAGACAGCACATATGACTGTGCATACATGTATTTCCATCATACTCAAATACTATTCCTCTGGCTTTTGAGTACAACATAGAATCACTGAATCACAGAATTATTTAGGTTGGAAAAAACTTGAAAGATTATCAACCCAGCACTGCCAAGTCCACCACTTGGATGGCCAGCCATGTCCCCAGGTGCCACAAGCACAGTCTTTAAGATCCCTCCAGGGACAGTATTGTCACTGACAGGCTACACAGTTCAATGAAGCTCACAAAGACAGGGCTTCAAGTACAGCTGCATGACCTTCAGGCAACCTAAGTTCCATAGCAAAGACCCAAGAGAATAAAAACTTCTTGAATGGCAAAGTCTTAAGATGGAGACATTAAATACTATTTCTTGTTGAAGTTAAAATCATAGAGAAAACCTAAGTAAAAAGTATTCTGAGATTAATACTAATGTGAACACAAATACCAGCTGGAAGAATATATGCTCCTGCTTTGTAAGATTTCTAAGTATGCTTTTGAAGTTAAATTTTTAAAGTCTTTCAGCCTGCACTAATATCCTAGCAGTAAATTTGGTCAAGATAAATTTAGACTGGGTAACTGTAGAAATTAGTGATGAAAAGTCAAAAGAGAAATTTAAGTGCACTACTCAGTCCTTTTTTTCTTCTTATTGTACCAAAGAAGAACTGATAGTCAAAACAGACTTAAAAACCACTGAAATTTATTCAGTTATTTTAAAACGGAACTTATATGAACAATGGAACGCAAATATTTAAGCAGCCCTAGAGAACCAAGGACTGAAAGGGGAAAAAAAATGTTCAAAGTGTTCAAGTTTTTCCTTTTGCACTGTTCCAAAGTCTTTGGAACATGTTTCAAGGTGTGCACACAGCAGAAATTAAAGACCTATCCCAGTGAGGGTCATTGCCTTCTAGGACCTCCACATGAGGATAACTGAGGACATGAAGCAGGCTGGAGTCAGGCTAACAGGTTGACCTTTTCTTCAAGTCTGTAGCTCAAAGGAGCACCCAACCGACTGCCCAGGGAGGGTGTGCATGCCCCAGCCCTGGCAGTGTTGAAGGTCGGGCCAGGTCAGGACTTAAGGAAACTGCTCTCGTGCAAGATGTCCCTGGGGGACTGGTTTTGGATGATCTTTAGGGTCCTTCCCAACTCTGAACACTCCGTGATTCTACAGTGACACCACCACTTCCCTGGGCAGCCTGTGCCAATGCCTGACAACCCTCTCAGTAAAGAATTGGTTTTTAATACCCAACCTAAACCTCCCCTGATGCAACTTGAGGCCATTTCTTCTTGTCTTATCACCGTTTGCCTTGGAGAAGAGGCCAATTCCCATGTGGCTACAGCCTCCTTTCAGGCAGTTGCAGGGAGCAATAAGGGTGTTCCCCTGAGCCTCCTTTCCTCCAGGACAAACACCTCCAGCTCCCTCAGCCCCTAACATTTAGATTCTAGTCCTTTCAGAAGCTTCACCGTCCTTTGGACACACTCCAGCACCTCAGTGTCATGAAGCATGATTCATTTTACATTACCCTAAAACATCTGAAGTGTAAGAAAAATAAAATACAATAATGGAATGTAGAACAATGTCTCTTCTAAAAGGCACTTCTTTAGATCAAAATATCTTGACATACAAGAAGATCACTTTCTCTTTGCTTATCTGACTGAAAATCTAAGGCCAGCAAAGTGAAACAACTTCTCAAATATGGCACCTTGAAAATTTTCAGTTTCCTGTTAAAATCAGTAAGAATGGTGACAAGCACGTGTGTGACTATGTCCACCTTCCTTCCTGACAGCAGGCCCAAGGCATGCTACAGGATAAAGGACACTGATAACCCTTTAGTTGAAAGCTGTCCTCACAGAAAGCCTCCCACCAGTCTTGTAAAAATAATGAAATTTTGGTGGGTTTGTCTTTTTTTTAAGAAGAGTTCAACAGAACCTAGCCCAAGAATCACAACTGGGCCCAAAACTTGTTCATATGCACAATGTGCAGGGATATCAAGCAGACACACTGAAATACACACAAACTGACTCCAGAGCTGAGGAAAAACATTCCCTAGGACATTCCAGGTTTTCATGGACAAAAATTCACTCTGAAACAACACTTTCATAATTCTGAGATTGTGTAACGTGATTTTTGCAATGAAAAGCTTACACTGGGACAGCAAGTGGAGTCCTGCAAGTCCATCTCACACAAGAGCTCCCATAGCTTCTGACTCCTTGGCACTGAGCACAGAGCAGGTTTCAGCCCAGCAGATATGGGTGGCCTGAGCCAGACCCAGCAGGTGCAGCAGCCTCCCTCAAAGGTCTCAGAACTGCACACAGCCACCTGCCCCAATTCATCTGGGTGAGCACATGGCCATGGACACACAGCTGAAGCCAAGCAAAACTGCTCTAAACACTTGTCACCACAAGGCAAGGAATGTGTGTGGCATTTCAGTTCTGCTGTTAGAATACAAACACAGGGTAAGGCTTGCTCTCATTTTTTCAGGAGCATGGTCCACTCTAAATATTACAAGTAATATAGTTAAGAAGACTTCCACAAAACCTTTTTTTCCCATAGTAATGATATATGATAGAGTTGCCTTCAAGTAATGTAGGCTGGGGAGAGAAACTCCAGTGCCCATTGTACCAGCATCTTGCTTTGCATTCCTGGGCTTTGCTGCACATTGCCCATCACTGCCCATTTTCTCACTGATAACCTTTCCATTTTGTTACTAGACCACACTTGTGGGCACTTGAGAGCACAGCACTCAAGTTCTCAGTTCTGCCTTCTCTCTTACGAACCTTCCTTGATTAAATGCCAGCCAGAGCACACTGGATGTGATCCTATCCCTGTGCCCACCTTCAGGAACAGAGGCAGGTGTCCCCAAGTGCATTTCTACATAAAGCAGCAGAATGTCACCACCTGAACTGCTCCATCACCCATTTCCAGCAGGATTTAATCAACACCTTAACTATTGCCTGCTTTGTCAACATCACTTCTGCTCCACTCAGGCAAATGTGGCAACAAAAGGAACTAAGCCACTGTCCTATTAACCCCAAAATGAAACTTAGGCATTTCTCCAGTGTCCCTGTTACACCGAGCACTATAAAATGCTTTCTCCCTAACACACTTTCACTTAACTTATACACTACTTGAAAATTAATTTATTCTGCCCTGTTATGTTCCCTTCCTAACAGAAGGGAACATAAAGCATTGTGAAAGACTTTTTAAAAAAATAATTTAAAAAAAAAAGTTTTTTTTCACATAAATGTATCAGAAAAAAACTACATTATGACTCAGTTACCATTCATTATGATACCTACTTTACTTGACACAGTATCATTACAGACCTAAACAAATTACACCAGCTGATGTCACACCAAATTAATTCACTTGTTTGAAACAGTATTACCATGCTCTCCCACCAAGAGACATTAAGCCATCCATGCCCCAAGAGAGGCTGGCTGCAAACCCAGCTGCTCTTGCCACAAATTTAACCTAGAGGTTAGCAGCTGGTAAGGGATGTTTGTCACTGAGCCAAACACACAACACCAGTCAGCAGAAGTGTTGGGTTAACCTACAGTAAAGTGAAGCAATTTTACTTGTAGACACAGATCAATACAAAGTTAGCAGCATAATCATCATCATTCACAGCTGACATTATGAGTCTGAATCTTAGATTGAAGCATTACCTGCAGCTTTGCACCACGGTTCATGCATTTCACCATTCCTCAAAACATTATTGCCATACAAATCAGTAAAAACATGCATGACTTAAGGGTCATTATATTCTGCAAACCAGGGCACAGGAGCCTGAGCTGCAGCTCAACTCTACATCTGGAAAAAGGCATCTCACCATACTGATTGAAGCTCTGAGGAGCTCTCACACCAGCCCAGCAGGGTAGGACAAGTTGACCCTTCCTCGTTCCCCTACAGAAATCATTTTTAAAAGTGCCAGTGAAATAGCATCTTTCCAGGCTCTCTTCTCTTCTTTTGTTTCCCTACTGAGCTGTGTGACCCAAAGTTAAAGTAAGTTGGTAATCCGTGAAATACAAAGAGAAACATATCGACCCTGGTTTCTCAGAAAATTTAGTGCAAGTGTATTATACTACATTTGCAAAGGTACATTTCTGACCTCAAGGACAGGAGCTGCTTTTTTAATATGCAAAAATATAACTTGCAATCTTTTCTGAGGAGGATATTTGGCAAACTACAATAACAGGCTTTCAATTTTTCCCCTGCAGATTTGTATTCACATGGCAACCAAATCACCAAGCTACCAAGATACAGTGTCAAAATCATACATACAAATTACCACCTAAAACTCAAAGTCAACTGATATTACAAACCTCTCTTATCAGTGAATCTCTACATCTGTCAATGTATGCAAAAGCCCATCAACATACCCAGTTAAAGCCCATGCACAAGTGCATTACTCAGCTCTCATGCTGCCCTGTGTGTGCCCAGAAGGCTCAGTCCCATTGAAGGCTGATGGCAGAACAGCTACCACCCTCATTCCTGAACATGCATCCACTTCAGATGCAGCCATGTCATTATTACCCAGACTCCAGACACTACACCCTCCAAAACCTGAACCCTGCAACTTCCACACTCATGCATGCCATACATCAGGCACACAAAAAAAAAAAAAAAAAAAACCACAAAAAGAAGGTAATTGATAATTGAATTCTGGAGAAAAGAGATACAGATCTTTAATTGACATTTATTTTAAGTCTTTCAGTTCTTTAATAAACATCTGCTCTCACAAGAGTCAGCTCAGAGCCATTAAGTGCTGAACTTGAGGAAGCACCTCACAACAATTGAATATGTTATGAATTGTCACTGTAGGAGCTACCATTTCTAGTGAGATAAAAAGCAGTATATTGATATTTTGTTATTTGCTGGAAATTTGTAACAATCTCAAATAGTGACATCTATCTTCATTATGATTTAACATATTAATCTGAATATCCAAATAGCTCTGAACAATGACAGAAAAGTCTTAAATTAAGTCAAAATCCTACAGAAATGCTCTGTCCTGGTCCCAAACATGAAGTTACTTCTGAGATTACACTGGCTCAATGCCCAGGACTAGTAACACCCAGTCACAGTGCAGCAACTAGTTACAGATTCAATACCTTGAATTTCAGTTCTTGATAAAAGCCCTGGACCACTGAAAACAGGATAAAAGCAATTTTCTGTTTGTTTTTTTGGTTTTTTTTCTCCCCAAGTCAAGCATCATCACATGTAGTACTCAAGTCTTGAGGCTGACCTGATCAAGTCATGCAGCCATTCTAAATCCAGGAGATAAAACCTTGCAGACCAAACCCAGAACAGGGATACCTATGCCATTGGTAAGAAGGGGGAGAGGCACTGTGAAACAGAACTCCAAGGAAAAGCCACAGAGCAAGGTTAAACTATGTGCAGCATGGGCAAAAAAGGTGAAGGGGGTACTGCTACTTCCATTACAGATGAGGAACTGAGGTGAAGGAATAAAGGCAATGGCCCATTAAAATCCCAGTGCCATTCTGCACTTAGCCCATAGCTCTGTAGAAGTGACTCCAAGCACCAATCTAGGCAGCCAGAAAAAGAAGAGCACCTAGGGCATCACGGGACTATCTTGTTCAAACTTGATAGTTATTTTTTAGATGTTGAACTCAGAGCTAGTCATCCAGTTGCCCCTCAATAAAAAAGTAAGTACTTCTAGAAGTGCATTTGTTTAGCAGCTATTTCACAAAATCCTATAACAAATGTTTGGGATAGAAGAGACACATCATACTCCAGACAAACGGACCATTTTCCACTGTCTAAACATGGAATCAGTGGTGACAAACTCAGTCTAAAACAAGATGCAGTCAGCTAAGGTTGACATAAATTACTCTTCTCTTGGTTATAAACCCAGAGATTTCTGCTTTGACTGAATGACCCAGGACAGGCTGCTCACAGCTCACTATGAATTATGAACGAAGCTGGACTCTTTGTCTTCACATCCCACTCTCTCTTGATGTCCTCCATATACAATCTTTATTTCACCAACAAATCACACTGGATTCCTACAGACAAGCTCTCCTTCTCTGCACTGACTGATACATTACTTACAGTCCATTCTCAGCACAGGATGAAGCAGGACAGGAATCCTGTTGAAAAACAACATATGGACATATAAAAACTCTGAGAAAGACAGAAGAAATTTCTTTGATTCTGTTTAATCTTGAAAGTTCCAGAATCAGTTTCTCTTCATTAATCTTTTAAGCCTTTCCTCAAAGCCATGAGTATACATTAAGTTTGCTTGTACATCTGGATCCATTTTTTTAGAAAACCTGCTGCCCCAAGAAGCCTTCCAGATTCAGGAGAGGACTGACTAAAATGTCAAGTAATATCATCAAACTATTTGCTCTCTGTTCTCCTTCAGGCACAGAGACCAACATAGTCAGACCTCCCTTATCTTTCCTGATACATTTATCGAGAAACTTACCAGGAAATTAATTAATATATATAAAAAAATGCACTACACTGACCCAGTCATGCTTCTAACTAGTCACATTGACAGTATGTGTTGCTTACTTACTAGGCAGTATCTTATTCCCAGATTAGGGGAACTGTTCCAGCTACCAAGGCTACTAGAAAGATACATCCAAATGTCAGGCCATATGCAATGCAACATTTTTGAACAAACACTTCCTATTATTGCCTACCAGGGAAATGCTAATTCACCAAGTTCAATTCTTCTGAGCCTTTTTTTTTTTGCCTTAAATAGCTCAATGTGTTCAAATGTTCATTGCCAAATTCAGACCTGTGCTCAACCCACTGGACACACTGAAAGGAGCAACAGTGAATTGCTACCACTGAGCAGCTCAAACCACTACACGTGAGCCTAGAACACTGCTTTAAGAGTTGCTATGAGAAAAGAGAATCAGAAAGACAATGTAGTAAATCAGAAAAGAGAATACCTAATGCAGCATGCTAATCAGACTGATTTCATCAAGTCTCCTCCAAGACAATCTACTGAGGGAATCTACTGACAGGGAAGAAAAACCACATCATTAGTGATTTGTATAGCTGCCAGGAATGCATCTAGTCACACTACAGATTAAATGTTTAAGCAATTGCTAAGCAGACATGAAATTTTAGCAAGTCAAAGGCTTATGTCTAATCTGCCAATAAGAAAATTAAAGACAGTGAGCCATTTTACTCAGGACAGCAATTCCTCATCTCAAATATTATCATAGGTTTTTCCATTAAAATGGGTCAGTTCACATCATAGGAGAGGTTGTACTGGCATGTGTTGTATGTACAGAAGCAGGTACCAAATCCAACTCTAACTGCCCTTTAAAAGTGAAAAAAAATACAATTTCATACATTCAGGAGTCAGTTGAAAAATTAACATGTGATATTTACCTCGAGGTCCTACTCTTCTGAAGAGCCTATCTCTAAGAATGGTGTCCTGATACTGAATGCATCCAGATACAAAGTGGGAAAATTGAGCAGGCCTTTGTAATGGAAGGTTACATCTCTCAGACTTTCTTAAGTCCTATCCTTAACAGGATAAAAAATACTTGCATAATGGAGATCTGGCAGATATACAGAATCACAGAACCAATTAGGTTGGAAAAGACCTCTGAGGTCATCTAGTCCAAGCCATGACCGACCACCACCACGTCTAGACCACAGCACTGAGTGCCATGTCTATTCTTTCCTTAAATACTGCACCTATCCCTGGGCAGTCCATTACAATGTCTCATCATCCTTTCTGCAAAAATACTCTTTGTAATGTCCAACCTAAACCTCTCTGATGCAGCTTAAGACTACCAAAAGGCTTTAACAAGGCCACTTGCTTCTAAAACTCAGGAAGGCCAGGCACAAACCGCAAAAATGATGGGAAAGGAAGCACAGGATGAAATGGTCACTTATCAACAACTGTTCTCTGTCATTTTTCAACACATTCAAAACCATGAGGTGATTTTAATACGATGGCAAAGTCTGCAGATGACAGGACATAATATCACAAATGGCATCAACTGTGAAAAATATCTTAGTTACTGGTTGACAAAATGGTAGATGTAGATAAATGCAAAAATTGGGGCAGACAGGAAAACCGTTCAAAATTGCTCTTCAATATTATGAGCTTTGAATATTCCTTCTGAGGAAATGTGCTGTAGGAATTGGGAAAAAATGCAATCAGATATGGGCATACTCAAATCACACAAAAGGAGGAGGCTCCTCAGCAACATGAATGCTGTCTAACAACTTTCCACACATGATGGGAGTTCTTCCAGTACCAATGGGTTCAAAAGGGACTCGAGAGGTTCCTAGAAGACAAATTCACTATTATTTGGAAAGTGCATAGTAACAGCTCAGGGAATTCCCAGGGCAGAGCCTTAAGGCAAATATTGTTATGTTCCTGTTTTATTATTCTGCCACTGGCTCACAGAGGAGACAGGTGAGAAGGCCAGGCAGAACTTCAGGCACCAGTCACATGAAATTTTTCGTACATTGCAATCTGATAAACCAGTAAAATAAACATCTCTAATTAAACCAAATAGTTCCTTGATTGTTGAGAGCTACCAGAACATCTAAATTACCTAAACCCAAAGCTGGGAATTTACTAGGCAAGCGTGTACTTTTTAAGTAAGGAGCAAAGCTGTCACTGCCTTGCAGTTGAACATTAATTAACTTGTCTCCACTGAATTCGACTGCTTGTCCAGCCAGCATCAGATTTATGACAGCATATGGACTTCCACCCTCAGAGAGCACCTTTGTGCTCTTCATCCTCAGAAGCATTTGTCCTTCTGGTAGTTATGGAAAGCAGCAGAAAAAGGAAGTACTGCATGCCTTGTACATGAGCTGCAGGAATCAAAACAGTAGTCAGAAGTGAAACAAGTCCAAACCAAATGTTCAGTAAAGGCTCAATTATTGATCTGCTACAGGCCATGTTCCTGCCCCAGTTACCTCTGAGGTCAGTGCACTGCCATGCTGCAGATTTTCTGGTTGGAACAATGCTTACGTACCACTTCTCACTAAATACTTGTTCATCCACTGCAAATTGCCTAAGGATCTGGACAAGCCCAAGAGGAATTAATGAACCTTCTTTTGCCTACTGGTATAGGTCTACCCTAAAGCCATAGATTAAACATTTGTAAAACAATGACAAGATTTTCTAAATTCTGCAGAAAAAATTACTTTTGGATAGAGAGGAAGGGAGGCTTTAGGTTTGGGGTGTTACCCTGTCTATTTGGAGTTGCTTTCTTTTTTCTTCTTGAAAATGGATTAAATGCACAGCATTTTGCAGGCACTTCCATTAAAGAACACAAGAAACAAGATTTCAGATTCCATCTGGGTTATTATCATGTGAAAGCCTACCCAGCAGTGGCCAGGGGAGGTGCCAAACCACAGGCTAATTCAAGTTAGTATCTAGAAGCCCTTGGTGAACACTTTTACTGATATTTATTTCACGTGTTATTCAATGTACAGCTTATAATGCATCTGTACAACAAAGTGAAGTTCCAACAAAGCTTTGGCTGTATGGAGGGACTGGATCCTGACTTCACCAGGTGCCTACACCAGGCTGCCTGATACACCTAAAGAACAAAACTGCTCAGTGAGACACAGAAACTTTTAACACTCCAGTAAATGCAGATCAAAACTGCTATGTTTTTCCAACATCCCAAGACCCTGGTGAAATAATTTCTGTCAATGTTTTTCAAAATAGCACAAGTTCACGTTTCTAAAAGCTAGATACAGAAAAATGTTCAATGTAAGGTTTCAAGTCCGACACACATTTTTAAAAAGATGTGTGTCGGACTTTGTAAATCATGATCATTGCCAACTAGAAATGGAACATAACAAAACAAATAAAAAATCCTCAAACCCTGATGTTTAAATGTTCCCTCACTGCCTTACAGTGCTGTATTATGATTTGAATGACACAACTGGGCTCTGAGAAGCCACATAAGAAAACTCTCTTGTCTAGAAGGCAACAGTTGTCTTTCTCTGCCTGCCCCTCATTCACATCTGAGCACAGAAGAACACTGGCTTGACTGACCAGGCTACTGCCTATGACCAGTCTGGATCCAATCTATACTTCATCCTTGCCATCCCCTCAAAAAAATCCCTGCTACTTTTGCTGTAATAATGCTGCAAAATTTGGCACCTCACAGCCTCCTTATACAAAATGAGAATTTCAATTTGCTGTTTCTACTTTGTCCTAGCAACATGAAACACACACACACAATTTGATTATATAATCTCCAGATTATGTGGGAGGGATTTGGAGGCTTGCCTGAAAACTTGCCACTTCTTATGCATTCAAAAGCTCAATAGCATGTTTCTCCAAAGTACACATCCATGTAGGTGAAATGACAATTGACTTCCTTCACCCTGTATCATCAAAAAAGCTACCAAAAAACCAAAGGCCAAAAAGGCAGGAGGGTAAGATTTCAAAAAAAAAAAATACAACACGCATGACATTATACAACAGTCTGAGCTTGGTCCCGCCATGAATAAGAACAATGCAAAGAAAAGGTTAATGGATTTACACCAATTTATACTATGCAATAACTTCAGTGGTTTCAGTCCAAATACCAGCAGATCAGCCACTGTAAAATACAGTCACCAGAACTGAGATTGACGTCACTGTTGCTGGCAGCTTCTTCTGAAATCTGTGGGCCAGCTGAACCTTAGCCTTTTGTCAATAAACACTCAGGCATGTACCATACCAGCAGTCCCAGTGACAAATGTTAGTCAGGTCTTCTGTTCCCTTTATCTATCACTCTTCTGTGTACCCTGGTCTTCAGGCAAATGACAGCTTTTCAGTTCTCAATAAAATCAGTAGGTTTTCATTGATAGGCTAAGATTTTGAAAAATACCATAGAAGTAGTTATAACATTCAATTTGCAGTCTAAAGAAAAGCTCCAATTATTCTGTTTGAAGACTCACAGAATTGAAGAAAAGCATAGAAAAGCGACAAGGTTCAACTCGACATATTTTTACAGTAGAAGCACTACCAAGCTGAATCTGAAATGTATCAGCCTTTGAAAAATCATTAGCATCATCTTTGTGTTCTCTTTCTCAGGCTTTAAAACTTGAGGCTGTCTCCAATCTGTATGACTTCAAAAGCAGAAAACTATTTGTCCTCAATAAGAGGATATCCTCATACCTGCATACTGAAAAACACTAGATGAATGTTTTCATTTTGACCTTTTTTTACCTTACATCTCTTCTTTAATATATGCAAATGAAACTTCCACAACTGGTTACCAATTTGCTTCCACATAAGTAAGTGGAAAACAGCTGATATTTCTGAAATATTTTCAAGATCTCAGTCACTTTTCACCAACAATGACAAGAGATGCCATAAGTTACTCTGATCAACTGAATATGATAACATATTCTGAAAGTTCACAGTACTTCAGTTCTTCAAAATACCAGGATGACTGAAGAGACAGGAGCAATTTATGAGACATCCATCTCAAAATCCATCTGCCATGTGCCTCATGCTTGAGGCACATAACAGTGTTCCAGGCCCACAGGCCATCAGCTACCAGCATTTCCAGTGCTGTCTTTTCTTCAGCACAGCAACAGGAAGGTTGGCACTGCAGTGGAGGCAAAAGGCTGGGAGTCCTGAGTTTCAGGGCAAGCATTCAACTCTGTCATGGATTCCTAATGGCTTGACTGACACTTTCAAGCCTTTCAGAAGAACAGCTGTTTCTTGTTCTAAGAATGCCATTTAGCTTCTCAAGGTTCACACAGCAGTCAGCAAAGCACTGTCTGCACTAAAGCAACACAAGATAATTTCAAATCAATAGCCATGTGCAATGATTCAGAGGAAGAGCTTACACAGAGCTTATGACAACTCAGATTTTCAGAAGTTGCTACTGAGCTGCCATATCCTGGCATGGTCTGCTCTATCCTTGATTTAGAAAAGAAAGGCTCTGCTCTCTTTAAAGAGCAGACCTTATTATGTACCCACCAAACTAGGAGGACTGACTAAAACATCCAAACTTGAACCAAATATTTGAAGAACTAATGAGAATTGTTGAAAAGCTTTTCTTAGCTAAGAAAAATGAGTCTGGGGACTGGAGAATACCAAACGAGCCAAGAGGACAGAGCTAGCACAGGCAGGCTGTGGACAAGTTTGAGATGGGGAAGGGGAGAATATCGGTGCACTTAAAAAAGAATGGTGGATCTTCCTCCTGAGCCAAAGCAGAGTTCCAGAAGTGGAAGTAGACCAGAGGGTATAGATTTTGGCCTAATCTGTGTGTAATTTATACTAGTAACTAAAAAGCAATGAAGTCTTAAAATGGTTAAAAAGTTTAGGGTGACACATAACACACTCCTATACATGCATGGGGTGTCTCAGAAAATCAGTATGGATGGAGATCTGGTACACTGTTGCATTTAGGTTCCACATATCCTGGAAGTTAGCACAGATCTGAGAGCTGAAGGCAGTTGGGGTGTCACCCTATTTTGTGACAGGGTAACACCAGGCCTAAAACCAGGAAATCTTTCAGATGTGCCAAGAAACAAACAATACCAACGCTTCCTAAGATACAGAAACCACAGCAGATGTCCCAGCACTGCCAAAATCCGAGACTGAGAAGTGTTCAAATCCATTAGTGTAAGTTCCACCAATCTGACCAAACAAATCAACTCTGGAAAAGACAACACACTGCAAATCAAAATTCCTGCATTTCTGCCACTGGGTGAATCCATCATTCCTGATTAAGTTTCCACTTACTGATACTGCAAAAAGCAAACATGCTAAGAGCTACTCTTGAGCTTTAGGACACTATACAGGCAATCCATGTTGGCCCACTCCCATGTTTTTTAAACCTGAAAAACCAGCAAACAGCAGAAAACTATCATGCATTTCCCAGAAAATTGGATAGGATTACACCTTTTTCTTCTGGTAAGCCATAAGCTTGTTTTCTCACTTTTTGTTCCAAGTTGGTCACGCTGGTGTCAGAAGAAGCATATTTTTACAGAGGACATCCTATCAAAAACACAGCTTTGTTCACTCCTGACTCCAAGATGACTGAACCAAAGAGAAGCTGGACTCCAAATAACTGCAAGAAATTTGTTTAAATGCTTTTTCCAAAAGAAAATTTGTCTCATTATTTTTAACTGTCATAAGAAAAATATTTCTTTCTGCCCTCTCTCCCACTTCTCATCACTAGAAAAAATTCATAGCCATTCTGTAATGAATTAGTACATCTGCAACTGTCATAAAGTAACATACATAAAATCAAGTAGAAAATTGTTCCCTTCAATCCCTCACTGAAACCAATAAACAATAAAAAATAAAATTACTAGAACAGTTTGCAAAATATGTTTATTTTCCTCCCTTCCTTCTACCAACATCTTTTTTTCCTTTTTGGATTTCTCAAAGAAAATTAACAGCACCAAGAACATTTTTAAAGCCACCTTCATATTGCCTGAAATCAAAAAAAGCACATGAATGCAAGTTTTTCCAGCTATGTAGAACCTCTGCATTATCACAGATTTCATCATTTACAGGCAGATGGTTGAGTCAGTGTTAACTTTCCTTATGACATATGCTTTTCTGCTGAACAAAACTCTCAACAGAAATTTAAAAAACTTACAAATTAACACATGAGCAAATGCATTGCAGAGGCCATAAGGCAGTTAGTACTGTCAATTTATGTATATGACACTCCACAGCAACCCAGGCTGCCCTAGTCTCTAGTGTACTCACAGGATCTAACCCCTATTTCTCATTGGCTCACTCAATGGCTAACTTTCTCATTTCTACATTGGCAACTCCCAAGCTTCATTCATCTTCTATTCATGAAGGGAAGAGTAGAAAAGGCCTAAGAAAAAATAGACCAGTGCACAGAGAATGGAATTCCACTGTGATCAGTTATCTCAAGCCTTTGTTATTTGTGGGCAGATGAAGATTCATACAGTTTATTGGTAAAGGTCCTTGATGAAACCTAAATTAAAAGAGGAACCTATTGTGCCATTATTATTTGATTTCTACTCAGACCTAAAGCAGAGGTTGAAGAAATATCTTGCTATGGAATACCTTCCTTCTAGTCACTCCAATATCTCCTGCAAATATTTACATTCTCAACACTACACACCTACAATGAAGTGGAAAATTGTTCCCTTCATCACCTCCCTGGGTGCAGCCTGGTGTCCACCCAGCTGTTATCTTCCGTCTGAGGGTCTGCTCTGTTCTCTTGAGGACATTATTAGTCTCTTGAGTCATTTCTATATACACATTACTTTGGGAACTAAAAATATTATTACACTGCTGGGAAAACTAACTCTTCTGCTCTCAGAAGCATAGAATTGAACTTTGCAACATGTTCTGGATAAATTACCCTTAAAACTAGATTTCATTCCTTCCTTAGTCTTCAGTAAATCAAACAAAAAATTGAAATAGAATGATCTTAGCCAGGTCATCAAAAGTAACCTCTTCTACAATAGATATGACAATTTCCCCATCTCCAGGGATAATTAAGTCTGTGTAATTAGTAGCAGGTGATGATTGTCCATCATTTATTTGACTGTTCCCCCCCTCTTATGCATGTCCCATTCCATCCAAGCATGTGCTCTAGTACATCCTTCCACAACAATTTCCAATGCTGCCAGCCTTTCAATGTTCTTCTGATCACATCTTGGCTAATAAAACGTTTGGATAATATCTCTCTAAACACTCTGTAGACCACAATAGGCTACAAAATCTTAGCCAGAAGTTACTACTCTCTCAAAAGTGGAACATGTGCACTTTAGAAGTCCCCAGGCCTCAACTTCAGGCATCAATGTCTAGGGCAAAACCTTGAGAAAAATAAACCAGTTAGCAAGTTGGTATAAAACATTTTCCAGACAGCCAGAGGGTACCAAACAACAGTAGATGACTGTATTTGGAACAAATTCAGTGTACTTTACACTAGCAGCTACATGCCAGCAACGAGAGCTTGACATATATCACATCTAAAGTGAGCTATGTGTTAGCACAGTTTCAAGTGTATACTTTTATCAAGTACAACTATCATTACTGACACCTTTGAAAGGCAGCACAAAATGCCACTAGAAGCTGCCCTTGTTATATATCACACAGCTTATTATTCTGAAACAGTTTGCATATTGTTAGTGGTGACATGCATTGAGGACCCTCATCATCATGTAAATATAAAAGGTACCATTTAGCATCTTCTAACAGAAATATAAAGATGGGTCTGTATACAGTTTAATCTTTAATTGAATAGAGTTGCTCATCTAACCCATAGATGTTTCTTATCTGGTTAATAAAAAACATTCCTATACTGTCACAGACATCTTTTACAGAAAATCCTTTCCTTAGGATTTTTCCTCCTGAGAAGCTGAGGCCTCGAGAACAAAATGTAAACATTGATTATCTGCTGCTGTGGAATGCAACAGGTGGATCTGTGATTGGTCCATGTTAGATGTTGGTAATTAATGGCCAATCACAGCCCAGCTGGCTCAGACACAGAGCCTCAGCCACAAACATTTGTTACCATTCTTTGCTATTCTAGTCTTAGCTAGCCTTCTGATGAAACCTTCTATTCTTTTAGTATAGTTTTAATGTAATATATATCATAAAATAATAAATCGAGCCTTCTGAAACACGGAGTCAGATCTTCGTCTCTTCCCTGTGACCACTGCCACACTACACAAAACAGATTCAGCCTCTTCTACAACTGCTGCTGGAATGGACATCTTGCTGCCAAACTGCTCCAAAATCAAGTTTCTACTAATAGTTGAAAATATAAAGTAAGGCCTTCCATTTAGGATCGTATTTCTTGTACCGCACCTTAGAATTTATCATGAAATACAGCTGGTACTACACAGTTAAATTCCCTGCTGTGCATGAAATAAATGGATGTCCTACCATCATCCTGCCATACTACAGCACTGGCTGGAGTAGAACTGTTGGTTTTAAGCTACCATGATCAATGGCACGAATGACTATGTCAGCAGACTGGCAAACAGATCTAGTTTTAAACCACAAAAACATATGCTGCTTATTTCACAAGCAAATTGATGCTTATTACTTCAAAGGGAGATGTCACCAACCATTAGTGAAAGTGAATATGTATCTCATGCTCTCTCCATTTCCAGCTTTGATACCTTGATCTATTTTCATTTTTACCCTTGCCAAAATGTTTCAGACACTTGAAGTGCTTGCAAAAGAGATAGCTTTTCTTTTTTAAACAGGATTGTCCTTAGACCTCGGAGTTAATTCAAGAAGATTTTTAATTAAAAACAACATAGCCCTCCTGTAGATCTTCTCTTTCTCATCTTGCTTGAATTCCCAGGAGTCTAGCTTTCCCCAAAGACAGCTCAAGAGGAAAATTATGACAGATGCCTGCAATGTACAGAAACAGCAGGAGGAACAAAAGCAACAGGGAGCAGAGACTGACTGAAGCACATGAAGGAGAAGGGGAAAAGGAGGCAGAATTTTGAGGTAACTCAGCAATTGGGGCAGTCAGCCACTCAGGAAAGGAGTCAACTTGAAAGCCCATAATCATTCCCTTCTCATCCTTCTTAATCCTCTTCCTTGATCTTATTTTTATATGACACAGTGATAGATAGCTATAACAGAACTGATTTGACCTAATTATTTTTAATGTTAAAAGAAACAAAGTGTTGAAGATGCTAGTAAATAAAATATGACAAAAGTGAGAGAAAAAAATACTAAAAAATGAACACTCTAATGGACATTGCACTAAAAACCTGAAATATTATTTCACACTCTTAGAGTGGGGTTGATTGTTTTTAAGAAAAAGAAGAAAAAACTTTCAGCCATTAGGAAAAAACATTACACTAAAGAATTTTATCTATCAGTCATTCTACATTTATACAGATTTGGTTGATTAGCTGCAAGATCAAAAGCCTAAAAAAACATCAAGGAAAACAGTTACAAAACAGATTTCAGAAAAAAAAACCAAAAACAAATCAGGCATTCAAAAATATGCAAGGCCTTATTTACCACAATCACCCCTTCTGGAGCTTGAAGGTGTACAAACAGAAACCTTTCACCAAGAGGTTTATTATATTTCATCAGAAAGCCTGACACTTCAGACAATGAAGGACTTCACATGAACATATTAGTCATGAATAATTAATAAACAGTCAGCTGGCTTGGCTCCTTGAAAAGCAGCTTGGTTCTTTTGTTTCTTTTAGCTGCTACCCTCCTACTTTCAACTGTAAGGCAGACAGCAACACTTTTTCCTTCCTGCCAAACCAGGAAAATAGTTCTTAAATACACAGGCTAAAACAACTTTCTAGATTACACAGAGATACAGTACATCACTATTGTCTAAATAATTCTGAACTCCATAAGAGACATAAAAGTTTAACAGCTTAACCTAAGAATATTTTGAATATCAACTCACAATTTTAAATTTTTTTGTTTTCCTTATCCCTAAAATGTTGTAAGGCAATATAAATTATTTATTAATAATAATTTTAATACCTTGAGATGCTTAGCATGAAGCAGGGCAAACTGCATGTTTTTGTACTCCATAGTAAAACAAATGTTACTGGTAGAGCACACCAGACTCAATCAAACCATCTGCATTTCTCCCAGATTACACCTGTTCTATTTTGCATTATATCTGTAATTAAAAATAAAATTCTGTTCTGAAATGAGAGATACAGTTGATATGTTGAAGGAAATTATTCCATTTTTTCTCCACTTTTATATAGAGAGAACCTGTATCCTTTTTGTCTTTAGAAGCAGAAATACCTACAGTATTATCTGAGAGTTCCCCAGATATATTTTGTGATGTTTCTAAGTATATTAAACCAATTTCAATTTCCCTTGTAAAAACCAAAAAAGCAAGCTTGTCTGTCATTTTATTCAGCCCATCAGGGTCATTTTACAATCACATTTAATACTTGCTTCTGTAACAAAACTTGTAACACCATTTATCCTAATGTATGACATAGTCACTACATGGTCATATTTTCTACTTAAATAAATTCAACACACAACTCAGGTAGATATAATACCTTGAAGGCTAGTAACATTTATGGTTAGGAATGTTATGCTGGAAATGTCAGCACCTCAGTACAGGATATGAATCCAGGAGAGCACTTCCCTTGACTTGTCAGATATTCTACCACGGAGACCATGTCATTATTCTGCTCTGAACCCCAAAGCACCAAGTGGACACTGCAAAAGAAGAGTTCCCAAGCTGGCAGAATGATGATATGATGGAGTACAGAAAATTTTGCTCACAGATGTGGCCATCAGAGTGCCAGTGATAGACTTAATGAAGTCACAAGTCAATCCCAAGAATCAAACTATGTGTCTGAGAATGCTGTCCAAACGCTTCTTGAACTCCGGCTGGCTCAGCTGTGATCACTTCCCTGGGGAGCCTGTTCCAGTGCCCAACCACCCTCGTCAAAAGGGTGAAGAACCTTTTCCTAATGACAGTCTTAAACCTTCCCTGGCACAGCTGCATGCCATTCCCTTGGGCCCTGTCACTGCTCCCCACAGAGCAGAGATCAGTGCCTGCCCCTTGCACATCAATTACCTATTTGAGACTTTGCTCATGTGGTTCTTCTGTGCTTGCCTATCAGAACACATGGCACACCAGTCTCCTCTCTCTGAAAGCAGCCAAGAAAACCTAAAGCAATGCCATTAGAAATAACTTCCATGTGAAAATACAATTTTCATGCAATTTACACTGAAAGGTGTTAAATACACACCAAAGAATCACAGAATCAAACAGGCTGGGATAGAGCTCTGAGACTGAGTCCAACCTTTGTCTGAACACCACATATCATCCAGACAGTATCACTGAGTGCCACATCCAGTCTTTCCCCAAACACCTCCATGGATGATGACTCCACCACCTCTCCAGATAGTCCATCTAATCAACCCTCCTGCAAATAAATTCCTCCTAATTTCCAATCTAAACCTGCCCCAGTGCAGCTTAAAACTATCCTCTCATGCTGTCACTGATTGCCTGGGAGAAGAGGCTGACCCACAACTGCAGGCTACAACCTCCTTGCAGGGAGTGATAGAGAGTGATAAGCTCATCCATGAGCCTTCTCTTCTCCAGGATAAACACTCCCAGCCCCCTCAGCTGCCTCTCATATCACTTATTCTCCAGACCCTTCACCAGCTCTGTCGCCTTTCTCTGGATTTGCTCCTGTATGTCCATGTCCTTCCTGAACTGAGGGGCCCAGAACTGGACAGAGGACTCTAAGTGCAGCCACTTTCTATTACTCTGAAATAACCTGAATCATTACCTAATTATTCCTGTAAATATCCTGAGATATCCTATCTCCTATTTGCCAGAATAAGCAAAGTCTTATCACTTGTTCAAGGTGCCAATCCACAACTGAAACAAATACACAAGGCAATGCTAACATATATTTCATTGAACTGTATTCCAAAAAAAGGGTTGTACTTGGCAAGGCTAATAGTCTTCAGCACTTCAGCTGATAAGCTTGTTTCCAATATGCAGATTTTGCCCTATTACTTACAACTTTGGAAAACTTTGGGAAAAGTGACCAGAAACCTTTCAGCATAGTTCCAAGACTTTGGGAAGTTCAGCCAAAGGAGTCTGGTCTGAGGGCAGCCTTTGTCAGGCTTCCTTCACTTACCCCAGGTGCACACTTCCCCCATGGTTACAGAGGCACTATGTTATCATCTTATTGCAGGAGTTCCACACTGTTGTCTCCTTATCATAAAAGTTTCACACCCTCTTGGTGTTTCTTGTGGGCAGCTCCTCAGAGCACTGACTCCTTCACAAAATAGCCAACTGACTCCAGTTCCCTTCTCAACCAGCCACCCCACTCTTTTACAGCACTCTTCTCATTGCTTACAGCTGTGGCCTGTTAAAGTCAGGCCTGTTCCTAATCTTGGCTAATTGGGCCAGCTGCAACTCCTTAGGGTTAAGATTTCTTTCTACACTATCTTGATTTTCTTATATTCTATGCCCCTAGAGCACTACACACACAAGAGGCAGCTGTAGGAACAAACCTGCAGCACCAAATGAAGACAGCAGTGAGCTGAAGCATCTCTTCCTCTCATCACAGAAAACAAGGTGTGCAGTGGACTGTGTAAAAAGAAAGCAGTCTCTAGTGATGACAGAAATAAAGGTTCCTCTGCCTCCAGACAGAGCTTGTTGCTGCCAGTCAAACCTCAAACTTTACAGAGGCAATCCACAGCTGCAAGTTTCTCATGTGCTGCATGCCTGGACTTAGCAAAATCAGGTTAACAGTTGGAATCGATGATCTTAGAGGTCTAGTACAACCTAAAGGATTCCTCAGTTCCATTAAGAAGGAAAGGATTAAAAGGATTCCAACTCTAAGTAAAAACTCTCAACCAGCAACAACAGCATGTTTGCTAAGAGCGTGAACTGCAACATAATGCACAGAAGCTGTAAATGAGTTCCTGGGCATTTAGAAACAACACTGAATTAGCAGGCCTTTCCAAAATTACTCTGTATTTCAGCTCTCCATCTGCAGTATAAGGATAAATCTGATAAAACTCCTGGAAGACAAGTAAAAATGTTTGTGTCCACAAGCACTACTGTGTAACTTTCCTTGGAACAAGATTTGATTAGTAGGAGACCTGGGTCTGTGACAAACAAATGAGAAAGATGCTGAAAAACAGTCCATTAGGTGACCAATGCTACTGAATAAGGCAAGAAAGTGTCCACAATTGGGGATTGTGCATAACAAGAGGGGAATAACAAGATGAATTAAACTTGAAAGGCAACTTGAACTTTTGATATTCACTATTTTTCAAGTGTTCAATTATTGGCTCTTCATACTTTTTGAACGCATTCTTTATAATACACTTCATACATGGGATGTCAACTGCCCATCAGCTTCACAACATGTTCAAGAAATGTTATATTGAACTTCCTTTACAGAAAAAAATTAAAGGAACAGGAACTGTGCTTCACAGCTGACCACTATATAATTTTAAAATTAGATTCTTCTCTTTTGGTTTTCCAGTTTAACAAACTTCTTCTGTTGAAGTAGTAACCTGAAGTAAAAGATTCTTCGCCAAAAATGGAAACAAACAAACAAATAAATAAATAAATCCCCACTGCACTACAAGGAAAAATGAAGCATGTACTATTAACAAATTAAATAGCTTTTTAAATAACTACTCTGAATTTGAAATTCTTCACTACAAGTGCAGCCCTGTAAGTAAGAACTTCTAAAACCTAATTTCTTTCTAGATAATCTATTCATTGTCTCCAGAAGGCAAGAACCAATAAATATACATTTTTACTGTCAGGGGCAGTAAGGTGTTCAAGAGAATGAGTGGTTCTGCTTTACAATTCAAGTGTAGAACACATCACAGCAAAAGTTACTTGGTTGACAGCTTCCCAAAAATAAAATAAAATACACAGTCCTTTAAAACAGTTGCAAATTGCTTGTAAATGGGAAAACATACTATGCTAGTACATAACTGCACAGACTCCAATTCTGAATAAACACCACTTAAGTCAGCATCCATTGAGATTGGGAAGTGTTTGACCAGTGTCATTTGGTCTGCATTAAGAACAAAACATATGATGCTGCCAGAACAGTTTTTATGCTGCCTCTTCAAATTCATTAATGTGTGCTCTCTTACACCATGGTGCATTTACCAAGTAAATAAAGTAGCTTAGCTGTTAGTCAAGTTAATCTCCAGTTCTTCATTAAATAGCAATCAGTACTCATTTCCCTGTGAGGTTTTTTCCACTGAAAATCATGCTTATCCACATAGAAATAGAAAGAAGAAAAACCAAGAAAATTGGAACAACAAATGAAGTTAATATTCAGGGCATAAAAATAACCACCCAAATCATCTGTCTGACACAGTATTTCATTAGTGCTTATTCCACTAAGTGCTACATTTCACACAAATGCCCTTGAAGAGAAATTTTTTTCAATTGTTTGTTAACCAGCAGGTATTTCAAAGAAGATATTGGATAAAAAGTCTAATTACATGGAAATCTAAGCATTTGTACAAGTACGGTTGCTCAAACAGCAACTGTCTTCATCCATCTTGGCAATAGAGTAGGTGCATAGACAAAGGGGCTCTGGATTTGGGCAAAGCAAACAGGGAGAGGTATGAACTGTCTGCAGACAGTTTTCATCATCATTATTATTGTTAAGCACTATTGTTATTGTTATTATCATCATTCTAAAACTGGCTTCCAAACAGATACTTTGATTAAAACTCAGTGGAACTCAGGTCACTTAGCAAAGTATTTCTTGGCACACAGAACACACTAACTTGCCCAAAGGCTCAAGAAGTCTACCAAAAAATGAAATAGTGATTACAGGGTATTTATAGATGCAACAATTTGCCTATGTATTTGACTGAATCAAAACAGTTGTCATGTATTTCAAAAAAAAAAAAGAAAATTAAAGGGGGAAAAAGAAGAGGAAAAAGGTAAAAAGTAAAAAAAAAAAAAGGGAAAAAAATGAAAATATAGGATGCATGTTGCTAAAAAATTAAGTAGTAAAGTACTGAGAATCTTGCTACCTAGGTTAGGAAATTTCAGCTCTCTTCTAAAGTGACACCTACAGAAGTGCCATACTGGCTTATTTCTGTTGTTCACAAACAGGGCTCGCAGACAATAGATGATGTCAGTGTTTTGGCTTGTAGATAAATATCCAAGCATAACACTATTTTTAGCTAACTTCCTAAGGAAATCAGGCATATCTAACTGTGCTAGCACTCAGCCCTCTGCCCTGAAATTTTCTGAGCACAAAACCTACTTTGACAAATTTTGTAAAAGGCTCAGTACCTCAAAGGAACAACCTGCCTGCCTTTGGGGAAAGCTGGCAGGCTGGGGTAGGGAAGGCAGTGCACCAAAGACCTTGTTAAAAGGAAGGAGGTAGGGATGGTTCATCCCAAGACATGGTGGTGGCTGGCCAGCAACTTGCCATTTCCAGCACTTGTGTGCATTCAAAGACAGGAAAATGGGGGGAAGTGGGGCAGAGCAGTACAGCACACAAGTTAAAAGCAACTATTAAGAAAAAAAGAAATTAAATTTAACAAAGAAACTTCATTGGACTTGCTGCTCATAAAACACTACATACATCTGCATATAGCATACTATGCTCTGTCTTGGCAGGAAGATTAGCTCAATTGTTTAATGGGACTTATCCATATCTGATTAAAATGATCCTAAGTGCTCCCCACAATCTTTAAAATATGTCCCCTGGCACTAATAATTTTATGATGAAAGCTAAATTATGTTCCAATCAAATTAGAAAAATTGAGGCAAATTGCATTAGGCTATTTCATACAAATGTTCCTTCTGAACAGCAATTTCATGGTTATTCTCATATCCTGTAGGAACAAGGACATAAAGGTGATCTGTGTTTAACAAAACCTGCAATGCAATGAGAAGCAAAGACATGGGAGATCATAACTAATAGCATCTGGTTTTCCTCTGTGTCAGTGCCCTACTGCTGGTACAAGATAAATGACTTTTGTATCACCAACCAGGACAGGATATCACACCACCCCATGCCCATTAACCTGTTCTTGGTGCTACCAATTAGAAAAGTGAATTTGCCTACACTTTGCAGATGTTCTTTTTCAGAAACAATTGCAATGCTAGAGTAAAAAACAGCATTATCTATTTGTACATCTCTTTTTCTGAACCTAGGTTTTTCCACTCCATGACCCCAGAGCTCAATTTTTTCTTCCCAAGGTATATATTTTTCAAAGTTATATAATTTATCTTCTCCCTCTTTTGGATTTACTTCTCTTCCCCTTGGGCTTTGGTTTTTATGTTTACTACATTTCCTTTTCTCTTCCTTAGCAGAAGAGAAATGAAGACAACTTTACTTCTCTCTACTCCCCTGACATCAATACTGAGCACTCAGCTATTTCTTCACTAGGTTCACTTACTTCCTATATTTTCTTTACCCACTTCCACCCATCCAGAAACAAATGCAGCACCAAACAAAGTCAAAGCAGCTGCACCAGTGGCTGCCCACTCTATAGCAGCCGAGCTACCTGGATCTCCAGTACCAAAATCAGAGTCTGAAATCAACTGGCAGGGCTCACTCAAGGGCTCCAGCACTGAGGAAAACAGACAAAGAGTTGCAGTACGAAGAGGTGGGGTGGCAATGACTGCTGAGGCACCCATGTGCTCACTCAGCCCACAGGCAATGCTCCAGTGCAGCGCCCACGTGGCTTCAGGCAGCCAAAAGGGTTCAGTGTGAAGCAAAGGAGACGACCCAGGATCCATGAGTTACTGAAAACCAGCAGCATTTGGAACTTTGGAGAGCCACAGAGATGCTGCAGCTGGGACAAGGGAAGAGTCAGCAATTTCCCCACATGGAAAGGACACACTAGGTTGATGTTTTCAATACAAGAAATTCAGTTGCTAAAACAGAAAACTGCTATGTAGGGTAAGTGTGCTGTAGAATAAAGCAGCTTAAAGGAGGGATATGGCCTAGGATTCAAGGGGTTTGCATGAGAACAGTAAGAACTTACACAAGACCAGAGAACAGACTATAATACTAAATTTATAGTACATAAATAGTTTATAAATAGTGATTTCCCCCCCAAAAAAAGAACAAGATCATTTTTCTAGGCTCACAGTCAACCCATCTTGCTAAATAAAGCTTAAATTATGGGCCAGTCACCTCAGGCTCCTGTCACAATTAACAGAGATTAATTTATTGCCTATGTATTATTCTGGGGATATTTCAACATGAAATAGGGAAATCTACTCAATTTGGAGAAGAGTACCTCAAAAAACCCAAGCTAACACCAAAAAAAAAAATCACTAACAGGGAATTAACAACTACATTATTTTGATGTCCTCATAAAAAAAACAGCAGAAAGATGGTGAGTAGATTTGCAAAAGCACATGGAAAACTCTGATAGGATGTGGCTGTGCCCTGGGTTTGCCTTAATTGAATTTTTGGTGAGGAAAAAAAATTCCAGCTACAGGCTGTACATGGGATTTGCTCTCCAGTCTTTCTCTCTGTTCTCTCTCACACATGATCTGCAGCTTCTCTGACCTCCCCATGCTCACTGCCCTTCACATGGCTGAATTCCCCCTGGACAGCTGGCAGCACTTGCATTTTTATTCCCAGCAGATCTGACTGATCCTTGCCTCCTCCAGACATCTCTGATTTCTCTAGCAAGCTCCCAGTCTTCCCACACTGCCTGCACTCCTACCATGGATACCTGGCAAGCCAGCACACACCCACCAAACGTGTGCATCTCCTTCACATGTTCTGCACAACACCTCAAACAGAAGCACATGTAAAAAAGAGATAGAAGGCTATTTCATTAGGATGGCACACTGCAAATCTGATTCAACAGTGCATCTGTTATGCATGTATTCTTTATATAATTCATACATCTCACATAAATGGAGGTATCAAAATTACTATGAACTGATGATATAAATTGTATTATCTGTCTCCTGTCTTGGCAAGCACTTCACACAGATGGTTTTGGAAACACTTCAGGTGCTTGTTCCCCCCTATGCATCTGAGCCTAAGGATGGTAGCTGCTTTATACCATCAGATACACTCCCACTTCCACCAAGACTTGGATCTTGGAGACACTAGTACTAAAAATTTCAGAGAAGCTGAAAAGAGGCAGACAAAAGAGAGAAAAAATAAATAAAAGACTAGGCTCATGTAGGTTCTCACCTCCACAGACATCACTCAAGTTGAAAATTATGTCACACAGCAAAACAATATTCCTGTCAAAAATTCTGTCCATTTTCAACTCACTGCAACTTGGTCATCTTATTAGAACTACCTCCCCAATTTTCTTAGCACTAAGTTGGAGCAATAGTATTTCCCAGCATCCTATATTCAAGGCATGTGTGTAAATATCAGGCTAAATTAGGGGTGTTTACACACCCCTGAATGAGCAGAACTAAATGGTTTTTTGAGTGGTAGGCAGTTTTTCAGAATACCTATCAACATTTCTAAGGCATTTATCACTGTAGGATGTTCTGACAAAAAAGCTTCATTCTATTTCAGTCCCCAAAGACTTCCATTTTCAGTGCTGGAACAAACTGAACAGAAGGTGCAAAAAAATAAATTGCCACATAAATGTAGGCATAGAAAAATCCTTCAAGTCCCACATGAAGCTACTGATGTCTTCTTTGCCCTGGGCACAAACGACTGGTACAAACAAGACAGAATCACATGCATACAGCCTGTGAACTCATCAGGGGCACAATCAAAAGGCATGCACTCAACAACTAATTGCTTTGGGAAAGAAAACAGTACAGAGGTTTACACCTAAAAGGGTTCTAAGCTAATTGTAGAGCAAGCAACCCTCAGCCCTGATTTACAACAGGCCTAGGTTTATTACAAAGCTCCAGAAACTCTCCTGTTCTCTACCACAGAACACATACAGAATGAAATCTTAAGCTTGGGCAGAAGACTTCAGGCCAAAAGCTTTAATCAGAAGAACAAATGAAGAAACCCAAGTGTTGAGGAGAAGCCTTTGCTATCACTTCTGTATGCTACACATGTATTAACCAGGCTTTACATGAGGGATTAAGCATCACATGTGCCACCTATGAACCACTCTGTAATGTGTTGGCTAGTGGGCAAAAAAAATGAAGCATTTACAGGAGTTTATTAAACACCACTTGAAAGACAGGAAAACAAGCACCTGAGTGACCCTACTATCCCTAAGGAAATAACTTATGTAATACGTAGAAATTGTAATGTAATACGTAAGAAATAAGTTGTTCAAATTTTATTTTCTCTTTAAAACTACACTGACACTCTTCCAAATTACTAAAATGGGTCACAACACCTTTATCAGAAAAGGTACATATCTTCCTAAGGCAATATTCATTATTAAACCAGTAGTTAAATTTTTAAGGACGTGTGTAGAAGCTACGTAATTGTTTGCTATTTATAAAAACAGCAAAGGTTCTGCAGACTGAAACAGCTGCTTGCCATAATGAAGAGAGGTGAGAAAGACTCTGAATAAGACAGATGTGTATTTAAAAATAAATAATGCTGTGGATGATGGAGGCCCTTGTGCAACCTCATCAGGGTGGATGAATTCAGGACTTATCTCTGCAAGGATATTTTCCACAATTTATTTTAAGCAGACAGTAATGAACTTTTATCTCAATGCAATATAACAAGAGCTTTCTTACAACGTTTAACTCTGTATTAAAAGAGGCATGCTTAAGATCTGCAAAAGGAATTACTGTTTTATACCATTTTTAGCCTATGACAAAAGTTGCTGACCACAGAACAGAAATGTTGCACATTATGCAGGGTAGATAAAAGCATAAAAGCTGAAAATTTACCTGCCATTCATTTCAAAATAATATGTTTAAAAAACATATTTACAAGCACCTAAGTGTCAACTGCATTTTTCCACTAAACAGGGCACAACTTCAGCTACATGGAAAACAAACCAAACACCCAAAAAAATCCAGCCTTCACAGATATTCTTCTAAAATAAAATTTTTTTGTTTTACCCAATTATGAGGGAAATAAATACTTTTATGGCTTTTATTCCCATTCAATCCCAATTATCAACTGTGCAGCAGCTGGTCAGCAGTCCTGATGAAACTAAAGCATCCACAGCAGCAGGACCACTTCCATGTTATGCCATACATATTGCAAAGGAGGCTGTTTACTCAGCCAGTGGGTTAAAATGAAGCAATCCAAGGAATTTCAAGAATAAAGTATCCCTAGGGAAAAATCACCAATTGAAAATCTCCAGGTGGCTTCTCTGTTAGCAGTTTACTGACAGAGGTGGCAAGTGAGAGACAGGACTGTCCCACAGGTATTCTCCCACACTGAGAAGCAGAACCCACCATGGGTCAGTGGGAAAAATGCAGAGCAAGCCCCAAGTGACCCTGAGGCTGTGATGAAGAGCTGACAGCTCCAGAGTCCCTCTGCTGTTTTTTTGCTAGAGGTCTATTTCTGCAGTTTATAACATACTTCCAGAAGCCTAAGATCAGCCTTATTCTACATTCTTCCTCCTGGGCTGCAAAAGGCTGTGTCAGAAGCCATGCCTGCTTATTTAGGGGTTTTATATAACTGCCCTTGACAGGCACATGAACAGTGCATCAGGACACACAATGCCTTCCCAAAACAGCCTTCACCACTTGACCTCACCTGGACAGCAGCACTGCTGGAAAACTGCAAAAAGAAAACATTAGTTGGAAACCTCAGACCCAAATGACCCAAAGTAGTTCAAGGCACAGTAAACCTGGACCAGGTTTATGCATAACACATTGCTCAAGAAATTAAGAAAATGGAAGTGTCACGTAACAGCTTGTTGGCAAATAAAGTAAATGCATTAACAGGTTATCATAAGGAAAAAGACAATGTCCCTGTCCTTCTCTTCACATTTAACAATGTGGTTTTAATTGTTACCTTCAAGAGCACCAGGAGACCCTTCCATGAGACACTCAGTCTCTGCTTCTGGAGGTAGTCACAATCCAGCAAAAAAGACTCAAGGAAATTCCAAATTTCACTTTCCCTTAAATAGGGGTCAGTATACATGCAGACTTGGCCTGCAGCATATACTCCCCACAACAGTGAGGAAGTTTAGCAGAAGACTGAAGGCACACAGGCAAGTTCAGACACAGCTCTGCCCCCCAGCCATGAGGGCTGGTCCTGATGGCAGTGATGGCACCATGACCAACTCCTGCCAGCTACAGGACAACACCCAGGGCCTGTGCAGTGAAATCAAATCAGACATTTCACAGAAACACACAATGGTTAGGGTCAGAACATGCCTGTTTAGCAAGGTCTATAAACCAGAAACTGGCACCCCTACAAACACATAAAAACATCCCACAGACTGACCAAGGACTCTTCACCACCCCACACACTGCAGATGGGCAAGCAGGGGTGCCTATCCACAGCTGGGAATTGGCACAAAAAACAAATTAAGGGGGGAAAAAAGCAAGGAAAACCTTCCACAGGGCAAATGAAGGTCATAATATGAGAGGAAATGCTAGATAAAGGCAGCAGTGTACCTTAAGAAAACAAAAATGCAGTGCTGTAAGCCAGTATCACTACTGTAATAAGCTCAGTTATTGTTGTAGCTTGCCTTGAACAGCAGCCAATGACATTTTAATAAATTGCTCAATTGTTATCTGGTTGTGCAAGGACTTCCACCTGACACAGAATACTACCTTCTAGCATCAAATACATTTTTCAACAATTTCAATGCAACTTTTTACCTTTCAGAGCAGCAATTCAACATGCTAAGATTAAAGAATGTTACCTCTCTGCTGGGGGTGGCAGAAGACTTTAGTGACAGCTGTGCCCCATAAACTGAGCTAAAAACTTCATCTCACAAAACCAACTTCAAGAAGACAGTTAAAATAAACACAAAAAACAGAAGCCTTAAAAGTAGGCATTTTGCAGACCATATTTTGAAAAAAAAAGTTTCTATTAATATCTTGTTTGATCTGTTCTGACTTAATTCTTTCCATCATCTGTTACTACTTTGCACGTCACCAATCTTTAATCTTTAGTTTTCCTTACAAAAGCCAGGCTGCCTGCTCTCAGGGCTGACCAAGTAGTGAAATGCATGGACAGAGGACAAATTTACTGCTTCAGAGAGCTATCTTTAAAGACTCGAGCTTTCAGTGCACTGAAGTTCAGCCAAGTCCTTCCTGAAGCATTTTTTCAAAATCACTTCTATTGCATCATTGAACAAGAGAAAACAACCTGGTTTTCTCTCTTTTAATCTACTCCTTTAACTTTGTCCTTATACTAAGCTTCACTTAGCTTAGAAATGGCAAATTTGCCCATCTGTGGAGATGAACTATTGAACCACAAAACATTATATTCTAAAAGGTAAGAACTAATGTTACTCTAAATGCAAACTCCATATACTGGCTGCTTAAAACAGAGCAAGGCAACAAAATTAACCACTTATGTGAAACCCCTGAAAAACATCCCTGATGAGCTAAGAGTGCCTCTAAAGTTGAATGAAATTTATTGAGCTCAGTTGTTTCATGATGCCCAAAAGGACTGTGAAATTTTTCCAGATGAAAATGGAATACATTTACACAGAAATTACATCATAATAATTAATCATAATAATTAATCATAATAATTAATCATAATAATTAATCATAATAATTAATCATAATAATTAATCATAATAATTAATCATAATAATTAATCATAATAATTATTAGTATTATTAATTTCTTATAATTTATTTTACTTATTTATTTAATATAATTAAATTATGTTAAATTTAAAAGACAGGAAAGAAACATTTCATACCACACACAAAAAAGGGGATGACAAATTCTGAATACCTAAAGTCAACCCAGCTTGTCCCTCTGCAGTACTTCAGAAGGATGCCATAACTTAAATGAGACCTATACTGACCAAAGAAAAGGCAAAAATCAAATCAAGACATTCCAGGCACTTTATACACCAGACACAAACTCCAGGGAATAGCCCTTGTTTAAATAAGGCAGGATAAGGGAAAAGACCTATTATCCCCACCAGCAATCCCTCTTGTTCTAGTTCTAGCATTTTCCCTTCTAGGAGCAGAAGCATTTATTTTTTAAAATTCGGTATTTGAATATTTTTTACATATTTTCCATCTTAAGAACCACTAACTCCTAGGCATCTCTGCCACCTGACAAGCACCATGGCCCATTCCATAGGACACCACACTTGGCATAAACCAAACAGATCTTTGTCACAAATATCTAAGTAAGGTAATGTTTCTCTAGCTAAAAGACTCAGAATAAGAAGCATCCTTGAATATAAATATAGGACAGAAAAAATATGCAATGTTTGTTGGATAGGTTTTCAGAGTAAAATATTGAGCCTTGCACAACTGAAATTATAACAAAAGAGAATAACACTAAAACATAAAATGTTCCTCATTTTATTCAAGTAGAATTAACTGCCAAAAGCAAGAACTCAAACAAATCCATCCAAAGAAATGGTGTTTTTTACACATAACCTTCACACAAGAATCAAGGCTCCTTTCTCACAACAATAAATGTAGATTAAAACATCTGGGGCTATAGGTAGGAGAGATCATTTTCCACATAAAATGGAGGTACCTTACCAAAACAAAGGAGTGAATGGTACCAAGGGAAATCTAAAGAAAATCAGAGAAAGGCAGCACAAAAAATTTTATTGAGCAGCACAATGTAAGACTTTAAACCTTTAATTACTAAACCCTAAAGAAGCAAAGACATTAATAGCTGCTTCAAGATAGACCAATTTCACCAGGAGAGGACAGAAACTATTTTCCATTACCATTCTAATAATGGAAAAATGCCCAAGGGAATCAAACCCAGAATGCAGAGGAAAGCAAACGTTTCAAAGTGTTCGTGGCAATAAGCTGCAGAGAGCCAACACCCACACTGCTCTCCCCAGCAGGCTCTGCTGAGCCCTCCCCTCCACAGAACAGGGAGCACCCATGGAAAAATAGAGAATAGGAGACAAAAAGAACTGCCCAGCCATACAGATATAAGGAAAAAGCAGTCAGAAAAATAAAAATAAAGACTGGAACATGGAAGCCCCTTCTGAAGCTGCTGGGAGGTGCCTGCACAGATGGTCAACTGGAGCCTGATGTTCCAGAGGCTTTTTGCTGCCCTGAAGGAACACTTCCATATGGGGTCTTCTGCTGCTGGAAATGACCATGAATACACTCAAAGATTTCAAAACAACGGCAAAAACACTGTGGGTGGTGTAGTTAGTCTGGGGTTTGTTTGTTTGTTTAAAAATTTTCAAATAACCGGCCACAATAAGGAACCTGAGTGCTTTGTGCTCATTCCAGCAGCATGGTCAGTTACCAAATTGTATATTGATATTATACTGGTATATATTCACCTCTCCCTGAAGGTGAGTGCCTCCTGCAGCAGTGCCCAAACACAGTCCCTCGGGGGGAAAACTCCCTAGAAACACTTCGGCAAGGAATCCACGCAAAGAGAAATATAAATAGCATCTCTAGCACCCCAAATTCATAGCCCCAAGGCACAGCCTACCCAATTCTATCAACACCACTTAATTCATTTCTCAAGATGACTCAGAAGATATGGGGACAAATAACAAACCAGAGGCAAAACAGATTAGCAGGTTTTTGCCACAGACCAAGAATGAAGAGTAGGTATCAAAAGGGCACTGTTAGCACACAACATTTTATAAGTATTTATAGGAAACAATTGCTAGAAACGTACAACAGGCACACCTGTATCCAGGAAGGAGCTGGAGTCTATTAAAAAACCAAAACCCCACACCCAAAACCCCAAAGTGCATTACTGGAGACTGAACACTGCTCCTTGCTCACTGCTGCCAAGGCAGATGCAGAAAGCAGTTTGTGCCAGCCCCCACTGGCTCTGACACAGCCGTGACCCGCGCGCACACGGACGCATTTGCTGCAGCTCACTCCTTCACCATTAACAAGGTGAGTTTTTTTTGAAAAGAGTGACAGAAATAAACATCTGGGAAGCCTGGTGAGTCCTCACACTTGTTTCTTTTGCTAGACATTCTATGCAATATAAATACTTGTATTAAAGGACAGAAAACAACAATTCACAGGAAAACTTACACAAGTTCAGAACCTCCCCAGGTGCACTTTTGGCAGTGCACTGACACTACCCAGACATCTCTACAGCCCAATTACCACTAATGCACAAAAGCCAATGGGACTATCTACTTATTTAATATATAAAATATTTATTTATAGATATCAGGAAAAAAACATTTCTTTTGGGGAAAGCAGTACTTGACAAAGTGATTTAGTCAGGGAAAACTAAACTAAACATAAGTTCAAAGCTATTCATTTATTTCTAGCTATTTTTAACTATCCAAAAAGATATGAGAAAAAAAATGATTATTTTGATTGTTTTCACTGTAATTTACTATTTCTAAATATCAAGAATTTAATATCATTATCTTGCTATTAAGTCCATTTTCTTTAGAGTAGTAGATTCCATACCCAAATATGGTATATATTTCCCCAATCCTTGTTCTTTCTTTAAAATAATAATAATAATAAATACTTTATGAGAAGAGTGAGTTCAAGTAAGCCTCAGGATGCACAGGCAGCCCATTACACAGCCTATTTCACCCAGCATAAACTCATTTTTGAACACAGAGGAAGAAAGAAGGATTAGTTACCTGAATAACCCTTACAGAAGGGGAAAAGAATTGGATCGCAAAACACAGAATTAAGGTTTGTCTTACAAGAACAAATATCATGTTTATATACAAAACAAATACAATGTTTATATACCTACCTGCACTTCATGCTGAAGCACAGGAAGCCACAAAGTATCATTAAAGGTATTTGAAAATTCAAAGAAGAACACCAAATGTTTTGAAGAATCCCCCTGGATCTACAAGATGGGATGCTGGCACACTGGTTGCCTCACGTTGATTTTTCTTCACAATCCAGCATTTTAAAATAAAACCATCCTACTTAGACTGAAGACTTACTGGAGATGTTGTGTAATTCAGCTAAAATAGATGGATCTTCACACCAGGAGTACTTAGGTGACTCTATATACTTGGAGGCCTAGGACAAACACAATGGCAATATTCACAGTGAGACTTTGTCAGCAGATAGTAAGGTCCAGCACAAAGCTGCTGTACAAGGCTACAACTCCTCCACACACAGCAGGCAGGGCAAATAGTTTCTGGAGACATAAGACACAAAAAATGGCACATTAACAGTATGTACACCAGAAGCTCAAATAACTCATGCCTGAAGACGCGGGAAACATGAAGCTTCCTGGGGAAGCAGATTTTAGTCCCAGGGCTAAAAACCAGCAATGAGCAAGTACTACATGTTTACTTGGTCTCACTTTGTAGTGGAGAAGCTCAACACGTTAATTTCAAAATCCATCTTCCATCTACACATGCTCCTGCATTAAATCTAGGTCTAAGGTGGTGGCCAAAGAAGACTATAATATAATTTGTTACTAGATAAAATTTTGTTACTGGACATGAAAGGAAGCATAGATTTAGTGCTGGGCTAAAAACTCCAGTCACACAACCTTAGAAGCCCATGGTACATCCACCCAAATCTTTAAACTGCTTGGTTAATGGTGTTTGTGCCATGGCTAGTGCTTTTCATCTGGGAAAAGGCTTGTAGTAGCTGGCAGTAATTGAGGTGGAGATCCCTACTGACATAATGCGTAATTCCACAACAAATTCAATCATGAAATGGCATTACAGAAATGGATAAATTACAATAATAAAAGCAGGTGTGACAGTAGGAGAGCAACTGCAGGAAGTATCTTCCCCATATAAGAAAGAGTGCATCTAACAGTTTATTTATTTTCTGCAAGTTTAATTATGTCAGAAAGTCTTTTAAAGTGCAAGTATTTCTATCAAATAAACTGTCTAAGATAAATAAAAAAGTTACCCTTAGTGAGAAAGTTAATTATTCAACAAGAGTCAGAGAGGCAGATTTACCAACCTCGCCAAGTAAAAATGTATTACATACCTACTCTGCTATCTATTTTAACACAAAAAAAAATCCAACAAAAAATTAAGATAAAGTAAGGGTACTTCTGATGACACTGCTTTGATGTGCATCTGTGTTATGGAAGCAAAGGATTCATCCTTGAACAAAAAGAAATGATCCTAAATGTCACCCAAGAACAAAGCACACAGACAGCAGCCCATAATGCCCCACTCCCAATCGCCTTGTCTGCATTTGACTGCACCAATCAGTCTGAAAGCAAAAAACACAATTAGTGTGGTGTCTTGTCAGACTTTGAAATCACATCTCACAGTCCTTCCAGTACAATTAAGAGCACATAGAGATGCAATAATTTGCTGGAGTCCATTTCCTCCTACACTGCACACAAAAAATCTTGAAGGCAACTCCTAACACTGTTTAAATTAGAGAAGACAGACGTATGTAAAGGAAAAGCTGGAGAAAAGATGTTGGGGGGAATCTTTAAAGAAACAATACTGATTATGCTTCAAAATTACAAGAAACCCCCAAGGAAAAGGGAGCATACCACTGCCTGAGAGGTTTAAAAACCTGAACTGGAGGAGAAGTTTGGGAAGAAAAACCCAACACCAAAACCCCCCTTTATTAGCAGTTCTTGTCAAAACAGTAGTAATTAGGCTGTATATCATATAATCCAAAAACATGCAAGGTAGAAAACTAGCAGGTAATATTTGCTAAAAATGTCATTCTGATCTCTCATCCTAATCAATAAAATTCAGCCCTCAGAGGCAGTCAACCATTCCTTATACCAGCTGTTCCCCATGCAAACCATCCCACCTTTTAAGAAAAAAACCCAAATTGCAGTCTCAGACCCTAAATTTTTCTTAAAAATATATCCACCATTGATTAAGGAGGAGAAAGAAACCAAATCAATTATTGCTCAGTCAGATGAAGAGTCCTCCTGCTTCCAACAACAAAGCTGAGAAGGAAAGCTAGTTTGAGTTCCTGCAGTGAATCCCCTTAAAGCTAAAAACTGAAGTCCTAAAGAAGATAAAGGTCCAGGCTTCCCTCAGCCAGCTATTAATGTGAACAAGCTTCTGAAGTGAGAGGTTATGCAATCATTACAACAAACCAGTCAAGACCTCCCAGCAAGATCTAAAGCAGTGCCATATGGTAAGTAACAGGGGACTTGCTTTTGCATTATTACTTCCAAGAACACTTAGAAGCATTTGTTCAGATCTTAATGGAATTTATGATAGCTTTTGTCCTCCTCAGGAATCACTGCTTATTTTTATTTATCAGAAAGGCAACTGCTGAGAGAACATTATGTACTAGAGTCCTAATATTTTCAGAAGAGCAAACCTTTTTCAAAGTTTCAGTACTTCCTTAGTCTCAGGCATGCTGTCAATAAAGTAGGACAGAAATTTGCTGTGCTAGAGAATAGCACTCCTCACTCTTGTCACCTGCAGTGCAACAGCAGTGACACTAAGAAATCACAAGGAAAAATTGCAATTCAGGAGACATTTCCAAGGCAAGTAAGAGAAACCACAATTACCAACCACCATTCACAGTTAATGTACATCTTAAAAACATCAACATCACAGGCCCAGACTAGCACCATATTAAAGAGATCACATAATAGTAAAGTATCATTTGTTTATATATCATGATCTTCCAAAATCAATCCACAACCAAGGAAGACATTATAAAAAAAACCAAAATTAAACAGAAAAATAAAAGCATGTTCAGAATGCAGAAGTTTGCTTCAAATTTTAAGAAAAACATAGCTTTTGTTTAAATTATTTTTTTAAAAACAATACGGCTAATACAGCAGATTCAACTTGCATATTGCATTGATCTACAGCTTAGTCCTATAAAAACTATATTTACAGAAAACATAGCTAGGTCAGACGTCACAGATGTTTTCTTCCTACACCTCAGTCACCTCATTAAAATTAAACCTCAGTGCAAAATTCAAACCTAGTGTAATAAGCATAGCTAATTTTTTTTGAAGAAAACTAATTAATCCCAAAGGTCTATCAAGGCATAGAAGCCTGTACAGGGTTAGGAAAAGCAAGAAGCTTTGAGTTTGCCTATGCTGCATGCTCTTCATATACCAAAGTTCATTAGAAAAAAAAATGGAATGAAAGGCTAACAAGGAAAAAGCCTCACACCCAAGAAAATAGAAGTTAAATTAGCACTGCATGTCTTCTAGTTTTTTTAACTTTATTTTAAAAAAGCCATGTCATCTCAATATTGCTGCATTTAACTGTACAACAATTCCCACCTGATCAGTAAAGTAGATAAAAATATAACCTCCCTCCAAATTAAGGCAGAAACACCATTAAAATACCAAACTTCCCTGCAGGGCAGCTTGCCAGTAAACCGATCCAAGTGCTTGGATTTCCTCCTGACTGTGTGGATGCCTAACCCCAGAGGAAGAGCCGCTGCCTGTGACTGCCCCACAGGACAGCTGGAGCGTTGTTTGTGGGTCTCCAGGATGAGGGAAGAGATGAGAATCTTGACTCCATGTTTCAGAAAGCTGATTTATTATTTTATGATCTATATTATATTAAAAGAAAATTATCTACTAAAACTAAAAGAAAGAGAAAGGAAGCATCATGAAGCTAGCAAAGAAAGGAATGAATAATAAAATATTGTGACTGCTCACAGCCTCAAAACAGCTGCACCTGTGATTGGTCATTAATTAAAAACAACCACATGAGACAAATCAACAATGCAACCTTGATGGTTGGTAAACCATCTCCAGACCACATTCCACAGCCATCAGATAGTTATTGTTTACATTTCCTTTCTGAAGCCTCTCGGCTTCTTAGGAGAACAAATCCTAGCAACAGGATTTTCATGTAACAGTCAGTGACAGACGGCAGCACGCACACAGGACAGGTGGGACGTGCTGGGCAGCATCCCCACCCACCCACTGCACAGCCTGAGTGCTGCTGCAAGGGGACAAAGGGACACTTCGGGGATGCCTGCAGGCCCTTGAGGGGTGGAACCAGCCTGGCTTGTCTTTGGCAGCTCGCCCTGACAAGTCACCTCAAAGGTTGGCGTTTATGGCTTGAACGGAGCTGACGGCTCCCCAAGGGCAGAGGCACAACTCCTCCCTTCCCCGCTGTGCCCCAGGCAGGGCCCTGCTGCTGAGGGCTCACCAGGTGTGCAGTGCTGCCCATGACCAGGCATCTCCTGGGAGATCAGAGCTCTGCAGGTGACCAACAGGAGCCCAAAGCACGGTGCCAGCCCTCCCAGCCAGGCTGGGCAGGAGCCATGCCCAGCAGGCAGCCCACAGGCTGCTCACTCCAGCTGCCTGCCCACATCTGTGCCACACACACAACCTCCAGAATCCCTCCAAACCCATTTGCAAGCCACCTTCTAGAAAACTGACTTCAGCTCACTTTAGTTTACAAACTGGAAAGTAACAGAGGGGTTTCTTGGTGTCACAGCTCTCCCAGGTTCTGCTGGTTGATGGCACACCTGGCAGACATAATGCACCAACACCAAGGGCAGGCTGTCACAAGCTATAGTACAGACGAGCCCTACTATGGCTAAATTATGTCCCAGAGGCTGTATGATGCACAACTTCCCATCTATTGTCATCAGAGCAGCAAAAAAGAGGACAGAAAAAGAGCAGAACACAGCCAGCTCCTCTGGAAAAGTGGGGAAAAACAGTGATTGAATAAAAGGGCTAAATGGAGAAGACTACTGATTAGGTTCCAAATTGATCATTGATTATGTAGTGGAATAAAAGACAATAAATAAAAACATAATTTACCACTCTGGCAATCATTAAGTTAACCAGTCAGAGGAGTATGTGAGAAAGCTCAGAGCCCAAGAACCACTAACAGCAGTATTTTGATGAGCATTAAATTCTTAAGAACATAAATTTAGGTGAAAATTGCACAGATGCATTATTATGTAGTAGATACAATAGAAGGTATTATTAAAGCCATAATAAAACCTAATAGTTGGAAACAGCAATAAATACATTTAGATAAAACTTACATTCACCTGTGAGGATCTTCAACATTTTATTTGTTGTGGTAATTCTTCTAAGTGTTTGTATTGGGTCTGTATGGCTGGGTTTTGGCAGCAGGAGTGGCAACAAGGGTGGATTCTGTGACAAGTTGCTAGAAGCTTCCTCATGTCCAAGAGAGCAAATCCCAGTTGGCTCCAACATGGATGTGGTGCTGGACAAGGCCACAGGGATCCACCTGCAGCCCACAGAGGAGACCCAGGCCAGGGCAGGGGAGGCTCCTGGCAGGGACCTGCAGAACATGGAGAGCACAGCCACACTGGAGCAGGTGTCCTGGTGGGACTTGTGTCCCCAGCCTGTCCTTGAAGGACTGCACCCTGCGCAAGAGCGACCTGCATTGCTGCGGTTCGTTGAGAACTGCTGCCCCTGCGCTGGACTCACGCTGGAAAAGTTCATGAGGAGCTCTCTCCTCTGGGAGGGAGCCCAGGCTGGAGCAGGGGAAGGGCTCCTCTCCCTGAGCACCCTGAGAAATGTGTGATGAGCTGACCACAGCCCCCATTCCCATCTCCCTGTGCCACTGGGGAGACAGCAGAGCTGGGAAGGAGGGAGGGGAAGGGGGAAAGTGTTCTTAAGGTCTGTCTTTACTTCTCATTATCCTGCTATGATTTTGTTAATAGTAAATTCAATTAATATCTCTAATTCTAGCCTGTTTTGCCCATGACAGTACTTAGTGAGTGACCCCTCTCTGTCCTTATCTCAACCAATGAACCCTTTGTTATATTTTCTCTCCCCAGTCCAGCTGCAGAGGGGAGTGACAGAGAGGCTTTGGTGGGTGTCTGGCATCCAGCCAGGGTCAACTCACTACACTCTTCAAATTGAAGTTGAATGCCCTTATACTTTAAGAGTAAACACTTTCATCAATTTAAGTTGGCTATAAGAACAAAAAAAAAAAAAAGGAATATATGAGAACACATGCTTGGATTTGCCCAGTACTGAAATAAATCATTTTATCTGAACAATATAAAATTCTCTGGACTCACTTGAAACAGTGTTTCCACAAAATCTTCCTCCATCCAATAGTGTGAATTTAGAAATACTTTCCTGTACCATAATTTGAACTGCAGACTGGAGAAGTATACTTGGGGACAACAGAGATTTTTTTTTTTTGACCTCTCAACTGATGGGGAGACTTCCTACAGTCTCAAAACATCTGAACCTGCTGCACAGCATGGGATGCCTGAAGGAAAAGTGCCTCAAAATACTTGAACCATTTCCACAGCATTGGTGAATCATTGAAGCATCTCCATGTCAATCCCCTTGGAGGAAAGACTATGCAAGGGTGGCTTCAAAAATTCAGAAATACAACAGCAAGACAGCATGGGACATTTTTAGTTTTCTTCCCATGCATTTGCCACTGACCTATTTCAATGTTCCACATGGGTATTTCTTAAGGCAGCAATTTAGAAACTAATTTTAAAAAAATCAAGTAATGGGTATAAACAATCCTTGATACTGTAAATTCAAATTGATGTTTCATTTTATTTGTAGAAACAGGGCACATGCCTCACTGCCAATAAAGAGGCACAGCCACCGAGATCCCTGACACAAGTAACAACCTGTTTAATCATCCAGTATTTATCTGCAGGCTGGCTGAAAACTTTTGCAAACATATTAGTAGCATGGTTCTGTTTCAGTTAAAGGCCAAAAGAGCAAGCATGGGTGGTAAATTCTTCTCAGTATTTTTTCTTTCTTCCTGGTAAATTAACGTCAATCTAATCTCCATGGAACATAACACTCCTTAAGAGCCCTTGCCTGCTCAGACTGATACAAATAGCAATAAAAATAAGCCATATAGGCTCAGAAAACCTTGCATCTTAATTTAAAAGAATGGAAAAAATTTTAAGCATGGACAAAGTAATGGAAATGACTTTGCATGGAAATGAAATTGCAATGGAATTGCCTTTAGGTAGAACATAATGAAACAACTGAGCAGCTGCAGGAATGCTCGATTTAGGTACACCTTCAGTGTAACAACTCACTCTTTTTGATACTGTTAAGAGAAACAAGACACTGAATATTGACACTGAGGATAAAAATACCTCTTATTAACCTAGTCCCTAACTGCCCCATATGTGTAGATGTCCTATGAACCAAGGCACTCACATTCAGGCTACTCACAACAGAACACTCCTTATGAATACTTTCTAAGCCTGTTTTTATTTCACCATCTTTCTATGGTGGTATCTTCCTCTTACCCAAGCCCTAAAAACATCAGCTTCAGAATAATATGTGAAGAATAGACTAGACTGCAGAAATTCTAGGGAAAAAACACTAACAGTAAGAAAACTGGCACCATACTTTACCTCTGCACATTTTCCAAACTGCAAACTCCCAGACTAACAAATTCCTTAAGATCTGAGCTCTACATCTTTGAGGGGAGGAATTATATGACAGCTTTTAATGAATGTTAAAAATGAAAGCTAATTAAGAACTAAGTTCTTTTTAAATGTCTCCAAAACTTTTTTTTTTTAATATCCAGAGCCAAGGAGAACAGAAAGCTGGGGAACTGCAGGCAGCATTTTGATTTCCTACACACCACCATCCACGTTAGCCATTGTAAGGCACAAGACTCCCTAACACACTGCAGCTACACACCCAAACCAATTCTCTCCTCCTCTTCCAACAGACAGATTTCTGAATGTACCAAAAATATTCTGAAGCCAACACTTAAAATAAACATCTACCACAAGCAAAAGGAATTGCTATATTGATGTGGCTCCTTTCATCCTGGTTTGAAACCACGCTGAGATCCAACAATAACAAGCGACACAGAAGGCAGAGTTTGTCACCGCTCTCTGCTGCAATTTTGACATCTGTTTTACAGCTCTTGGAAAGCCCATTTCCATTAATCTATGAGAAAGGACAGGAGATAAAATTCCCAGGCTGCAGAGGGCATTAGCAGACTTTCCTAGCTGACTGTACATTAAGAGAGAACTGTAACAGCCAAATTACGTTACTGTGAATAGACGGAAGATGCTGTAATTCTATTCCTCCTTTTGTCTTAATGGAGTTATTTATGTTGCAATCTTGAGGGCAGACCACTTACCAAAGACATTGCCAGCCACCTGCCTGACACATAAAAAGGGCAGACTTGGAACAGAAGGTGACATCCTGGTCCCATTCAGCAGAAGCTGGTCTGTGCTTTCCTGACTTAGCCTGCAAATTATCATTTTTAACAGTTTACGCACATTGCTCCTGCTGCACACTAACATTTAAGCAAATTCTACCAAACAACCTAGAGATTAGTTATCAAATCTAGGTAAAGTGAGCAAAGTGACTGAAAGCCTCATCACAGAGTGAAAAAGCTTAGCTTTTGTCATATTCATGCCTTTTAAAAATAAGAACAAAAATGTGTTTGCCACTCAATATTATTAAAACATAAACATAACAAGTTGCTTCAAAGTCTAACATTTCCCTAAGATGAGTATCCTAAAACAAAGAGGGATAGAATACTGGTCACGTACAATTTTCACAGAAATTATATGCACTCAACACAGACATTAAGAATTGGGCTCCTTTAATTTAAACGATTAATTTCAAGCACCTGGCCTTGAAAGCACGAATCTCTGTTTTTATAAAAAAATACCAAACTGGCTTCCCTCATACACAAGCAAAAGCACTACTAAAAGCAAATATAGGATCTGACAACAACAGAAGCTGCAGAAAAGAAGGAATGAAACCAGGAGGAAGAGATGGAAGACTGGTGGAAAAAACAAAATCAAACCATTCATCATATATATGTAACATGTTTTCTACTTTCTTCTAGGGTACTAACACACTGTATTTGCCACTGATGAATAAAAAGAAAGATGTCACTAAGGAGCATCTACCCCTGATATAACCTCAAGTTATTAACCCCAAATACTAAGATTACTGAAGTAAATGTTAGGAAAGTACCTTCAAGCTTGAAGAACAGTTTGTGATATTAAAGTATGTGAGTACTCAGTTTGCAACCCTAAATACAGAAATACAGTGGCTCAGTCATTCGAAAGAGAAAAATTATTGGAAGTAGCTTCTCTGAATTAACCTGATAATCAAAAACCACAATGGTATTGATCCATATGGTGGGAGCTGTGTGGGTTGGAAGATATTTGAGAGTTTACTTTGAAGTGTAAAATAAACTGAGTGTGGTCTCGGTGCAAGTCAAAAGCCAAAGTCCACATATGACCAAAACTCATCTCATTTAATCTGGACCAGCTGACTTCCCAGTAGGACATGGGAGAAGAAACTGTGTTTCTCTGAACAAGACTGGCAGTAGGAAAATCAAAGCACTGACAACTTCACAGCACAGCTGAAAGCTGGAGCCGTCTCCATTTGTGCTAGTTTAAGGAACAGAACAACCACCCCATTGCCTGCAGGATGTTCATTATCCAGCATCATAATTAACACCACTTCAGTTAAACTGCATATGGGAAAGCAGCAGGAATTAAGAGTAAATACCAAAATTCCTGTCAAATGGAAAATTATTTTCAACTAGCTATGAAAACTTGTAATTATCTCTGTGACTGTATTTACTGGGCTGTGACTCCCTCTTAACAGTCCTTCATTCAATCTCAGACAGATGATAAACCACAAGACTTCAAATTTGTTCGGTTTTCCCACTCAAGATAGGGCAGGAGACATTGACATTTGCACGGATTAATAGAAATCTTTACTTTTCAGACAAGATTTAAACATAACCCTAACAAAATACTCCCCATTTGAGGGGAACAGGAAAGGTTTGGGGAATCACACACCTCTTAATTTGCAATCTCCTTTTTACATAGTAAAATCCTCATGGTACATTTCCATAAGTATGAAGGAAACCAAGATAAATAGTTCACTTGACCACACACTTTGAGGTTTAACCACAAAAAATAAAAGGTAGTTGGCTCATGGGAGAATGTCTGTATGCAGTGGGAGCCAGGCTTGAACCAAACTATACCTAAGACTGGTTTAGCTATGACCAAGAAGAAACAAAAGTTTCTGTTTAATGTATTACACAGTGCATTCAGCATTCTACATCTGATCTTGTCTGACAGAGGTTTCCACTAGTTGGAATCCACTGAAATATGTATGTATGTTGAATCATATTATATACAGCCCTCAAGCTACAGGCATACCTCATTGCTTATCAGTAAAATACATCCTTAGAGATGATGTAAGGTTAAGTCCTTCACTTCCACCTCCTAGTACAAATGTATTCCTCCTTTGTTTTCAACTTAACCATACTAGAAAATGGTAAATCTTAGTTCACTCATTTCTCTTCCTCTGTTTTGTCACGTTACTCTGACAAAGAAGGAAAAAGTTCTTGGTCCACCATCAACAGTGAATTCAACCATAGAACTAAATGACAAGAGACAAAAAATACAAGCAATGTTATATTTTTGTCTTTTTCCTCCAACATCACACTATTGCTGAAATCTTATACAGAAAACGGAGGAGAGAACAAACTCAAAAAAACTTGTAATGAAAAGACAGCCAGAACCAAATCAACATTTGGTTTATTTCAACCCAAAAGAACAACAAACTTCTACGCATGGAAGAGCAAACACTGGGAAGGGTGACCATTTGCAAAAATGGTCAGACATCTGAATAAATCTGCAAGAGCAAGGGAGCTCTCCAGACAAACACTTCTTCAGAAAATATCTTCTCTCTTACAAGACACTTTCCCCAACAAACACACAATTAATTGACAACCTCCCACGTGTCTGTAACACGCCACTGGCCAGCCATACATCCTTATGATGTCACCAAATGTTAGCCCATAATAGAAGCCTCCAAGGTTTGCATCAGCACTGAGCAGCAAGCAATGAAAATGAAAACTTGTAACTTGTAAAAAAACAAGTTACATCTCTAAGAAAAAGGAGAATATTGATTTGCTCAGGCCATGGCTCTACATTGGATCAGCCAGGCACAGACAGTTTTCTTGCCCATCACAGTGTTCAGCCAAGGGGAAGCATGACTAGTAAGTCAAAATATAACAGCACTGTCCCTTTAGCACTGAAATTAATAATATTATTTACAAGTGTTGATAGCAAAAATGAAGCTAAAATGCACCAAACTTGAAAGAGAGGTTATTTGAGGACAGGAAGAGAAGGAGGAAGCCTATTCAAAGTCACCTAGTAAAATGCTAAACTAGTTTACAGAAAGAAGATAAGCATTTCTGCAAAGAGTAAGTAAGTTAAAATTAATCTTCCCCAGTCATAAAAACACGTAGAAAACAAATTCAACAGAAAGTCCAAATTTGGATCCATTTCCTCCCATCCACTGGGAAACAGTTCCTAGATGCAAATTCTCATTCTTAAAAAGTACAACAACCTTGTCAAATTTAAAGAATAAGCTATGCAGAGTCCTCCACCAGATGACTCCTGAAGTCCAATTACAGAGCACTCCTGTTTTCAGAAGACAGAATGAGGGAAAATACATAATTACTATTATTAATACTTCAGTCCTCTCAGCATGTGACAACGTTATATGAGTGGTCAATCAAGCCATTAAAAATTTGATTGATGTTGAGACTGAAACACTAATGGGGATCTGTTCCTGAAATATCTCAGAACTGAACAAGTATGTATGAAACAAGCTAGCCCCACAAATCAGATGGGAGATCACAGGAACGACAAACTCAGCTGGCTGCTTATGTTTAACAATGTATTGATTGTTCTGGGTGAAAAAATTGCAGGTGTTATATAGCTTTGGGAAAGGCCTCTGAAAATATTTCTAACACATTCAAGACAAAACTATATAAAGAAATGCAAACCAAATCTCTTCAGAAAAGGCATAAGCTGCTGCTGATTCAGGGGCACATACATAAAGTTTTGGAATTCTTCTGTTTTCACAACTCCCACAACAAAAAACCACAAACAAACAAAAAAAGGTTAAGAGACTCAAACCCAACATAATGTTTTAAGAGTTTTTAATACATTGGGTATTCTATCTGCTGTATATTTTAATGGTTAATATCTACTTTTGCCTCTAGACAGAATACTGCAATTCCTTGCTATCTGAAAGCTGTAGGTCTGTTTCAAACAACTTATTCACCCTCTGCCTGTCAAGACTGTTGTTATACAAAATTAAATACAGCCTCTAGTAGTTATCCATTCACCTTTCTGAAGAGACATAACTGGGTTAGGATTTGTTCTTGCTTTACAGGAACTTGAGAACCTACCCAATCCTCTTATGATAAAGACTCAGATACGGGAAGCCCTAAAGTTGGAGCTTTACAGTACCTTCATTTCAAGCTCATCCCAAACTGATTCCCACTGGGAAGAAGCAATAACTCAATTTGTAGTGTTAGAAAACCCAGCCTAATTGCCCTTTCCTTCAACAGTGACACAGTGACTTCACAGACAAAACATAAAGGAGCTTTCAACTGCAAAGTAAGCAAAGACTGACCAATTACTCTCTTGAAGCATGCCAGAATCCCCATATAATTATACCAAGATCTCAAAGCCAGCTCTGATAATTAATATTTCTAGGGACTTAAAAATTAAATCTCCAACAAGCAGGACTAACACAGAGGATGCAAATTTGCTGCATTTCTGCTTTGGGGCATGGAATTCTTTATGGAGCTGCAAACTTCAAGCCCACTGCCTCATTCATACCATAAAACTTTGGAAACAAATATACAATTTGCAAGCACTCCCCCAAGATAAAACCAAAGCATGCAGTATATTTTATGTCCCAGAGTACCACTGCTTGATAAACAGCACAGTCATTTCCCAAATGTTATAAAATTTGAAGTCCTTCACACATTTCTGAAGTCCAGTATTTACATAGCAGCTTTGTACTAACTACTCAAGAAACATTTTAAAATTGTAGTTTTGTATTGGTTACCTGTTGGTTAACAGGGTTACAGAAAAAAAACCAACTGACACAGTCTTTTCAGAATGCAAACAAAATATGATCATACCAGAAGTTTTGCCTACTATAGGCACATAATGGCAGACAGAGATAAAACCCATGGGGCTCCAGCCTGCCACAGCCCCAGGTGATATCAGTGTTCAACTTCAGAGCAGACATGAGTGGCTTTGAAAGGAGACACTGTGATCTGAGCTGGCAGATTAGAAAGGAAAATTCAAGCCCTTAAAAGGGATTGCATGGTTGAGATAAATGAGCACAGGTGTCACACGTTTAGCTGGAATTAGCATCAGAATTTGGGACTTCAGTGGAGAAATATAACTGCCAGGTAATTATTTTTTGACAGATTGTTTTCCTTCTCTGGATTAATTTATTTACAGATTTAAAACATTCTAAGTTCTCTGAAGAAAAAATTAGAACTAGACAAAGCACACACAGACACTCCTTTCCAAGGGATCAATGTGCCCACAGAGACCAGGGTTAACCCTGAAGCTGTTTTGCTCTCAGCATACTGCAATTCTGCTCTGACTTCAGTTTAGCTAGAAAAGGAACAACCTCTGCCTTACAGCATCCAGCAACAGGCTACAGCAACCTTAAAAAGAGAAGCTCCACTCCTTTGTGATAAAAAAGCAGTTTCCAGCAATTTTGTTAACCAATACAAAAGTGGTATTTTAAAAATTTAAATACTAAGGCATACAGATGTGATTTAGCATTTCCCTAAAAATAAAGTATCTCAAAATCCCTGGGGAAAAAAAGGCCATTCAATCATATGCTTGAAGTCTACTGAATCATTTGCCTTCTTCAAAGGGGACAAGATCATAACCCAGTCAAATCTTTCACACACTTAAACACTGTAAACAGGGTTTTAAAGATGGGGTTCCTTTATCTTGATTTCACAGTGCTGTCCCAGCAAGTTACTTAAACAGAATAATAAGCACAGCAGGTCCTCTCTAACTTTGGTACACAATTCTGACTGTCATTGCTCTTGCTGGCAATCTGAGTTGCACTCCTTCCAGGGAGATTTTGGAAACATAATTATCTGAAACTAAAACATCTATAAATAATTTATCACATCGCATTTATAGTAAAGAAAACCAGCAGATGCATATTTGTGAAAAAAGTTAATTTGCATGATGAGGCATCAATTGAGTAAGCATCAAATCCTAAATCCAAATTACAATAAAATATCTATTTCTTGGTTTGGATCAGTTAAAGAAACATTAAAACATTAATTAAACATTGTTGGTCTCACTTCCTAGCACATTTACATTTCAAGGTGATGCATCCATTTTCTAAATATTCATCCATGTTAACTTCCTATATCAAGCAATGGTAATACAGACAGAGAGGGAGGGACAGAGACACTGCATCTGCTTACAATCCCTACAAGAATAGCTCTGGCCTCTTGCTGTATTTACATGTATCCTTTAGTTCTCAAAATCCTGCAGTGTATAAGTGACCAAAACTCCCAAACCCTTCTCCATTAGTTTAAGAAAATTCACATTAATACACAAGTAGGAATATGTAGGGGTTGTCATTGTTACTAGAAGGATTATGCAATTTTTAAAAACAAGTAAGAATGAGCACAGCATCACAGTGTAATTACTCTATGCATAAGGGCATTTTGCTCACAACAGGGAAAAGACAAACTGAAAATACATAATCAAGAGGACTATAAAAGATGACTTGACATGGAAAATACTGGAAGTAAATTAATAGTATTTCAATTGCAACAAGCAGCTTCTGATAATATATTCATTTCAAAACCAGAATATTTTAACTATTCAGAGCAAGGTAGAAATAAGAACAGTCATCCAGAAAGCTGACAATTCTTTAGTAGTCTATAGGGCTTTCTACACAGCAGTCAGAACTGGTAAGGCAGTCCAGCTAAACAAGAAAACAAGCACTGTTCATGAGTAACAGAGCTTTTTCTTTTAAGCATGAAAATCCATGATGAAAACATCAATAATATTTCAAGGGCAACGCAAATAAAACCAGCATTACATACTAATAGTCAAAGAGATGAAGTTATCTCATCAAAATGACAGAAGAGCAGCCTCACAGACAAAATGCTTATATAGCTTTGTTAGCAGATACAGCTGAAAGGATCAACACAAACCAGAATTAACAATACTAGCGCCTGCTTGCACTTTATTTCTTTAACTAGAGCAACCTTCTTCCCCTCCCTAATGACAAACTTAAAACAGAAAGAAGAACTGAGATTCTTGCCAAAGCAGACTTCAATTTTGTTAAAACTAAAAGCCTTCTGCTGCCTTTCCATCTGCCTCATTGGAATTTCAATGCCCATCACTGAACAATTTCTAGTTAAAAAAACAATAACAGGACTACTGCCAATAGTGGACTCTGGCTGTTCATCCATCAATTAAATATAGCCACTTCCAGGCAGAAACACAGCATGTGCTGCTGTACCTTGTCCCTGACACAGCTGCCAGTGCTGCACACATCTAATGAAAGCAAGATAGAGAATCCACCCCAGAGAATAGCCCTGGGCAGGGACACTGCTAAAATGCCCATTTTCCAAATAAAACCCCATGTCACACAGCACACCTGCACTGGAGGTACTGATCAGCTGGTTCTCTCTTTAGATACAAGAAATGGTAAAAAGCCAAACAGTTGATGATTACACGTTTAAAAACATTCACATTTAGGAAACAAACAGAAGTGAGCATCTGAGACATCAGTGAAGTCACAGGCAGTGACTACAAATAGATAACAGCAGGCAATAATAGAGATCACAGAATAATATCACCTTCTGTCTATTTACTTTTATAGACAGACTCTTCAAGCATCAGACAATGTAGAGACTTTCTTGGAATTCCAGTAATGACTGGAAACAGCTTGAAAACGATGAAAGAACAGATTAAAAATGGACAAGACTTCAAACCTCAGAAAATGAGCTGGGTATGGGGCAGTTTAGAAACACTGATACCTACATTTTACAGGTTTTATCTGATGGGTTTCTCATTGGGCTTCAAATCAAGATATACAAACAGACATGTACAAAAACTAAATATTTTCTATTTAACTGAACCAAAATTGCCAAGGTAAAATTATTTTCTTAATCAGTGTTCTGGATAAGCTTTAGATAAAATCCATAAAAATTATGGTGTAGAACGTCACCTGTTGACTATTGTAAAGTGAATATTCTGAACACTAATCTTCTGTGAAATGCAATCTTTCAGGAGTTTTTTCTATTCATTGGAAATGAAGGGGAACTGAAACAGTAACACCACAAATGCATGAGCACTTGACTGTGGTTTCAAATTGCAATATTGCTTCCTCCTTGAATATCTGTCCTATGAAAAAGTGCAGTATGGAATTTGGGGGGGGGGGGGGGGGTAGAATTTTTTTCCCCTTAATCTGTTGTTTAAGGCAACATCAGACTTGATATACACAACTTGGTGGCTAGTCCTCAACTTTAGTTTAACCTATGACTTTTACTTACCTTTCCAGTACACAACTCTTGCAATTACTAGAGATGCCCATAAAATCAAGTGCAGTATATTCTGGAAAGCACCTTTTCTAGAAGAAAACACTTCCTTTTATCCACTAGCAATGTATTTCCCAATATAAATCGAGTTTTCTTTTCAGTATATGCTAACAATGCTCCCCAATACACAGGGCAGCAAAACTGTAACTGTTAACAGGAGTTTCAAGTTTCCAGTTTCTTTTCCCCTTCACACACTGCTTAGGCAAGGAAAGCCCAGACCATAAAGCACAGCTGATGACCCCAGAGCATTCCTACCAAAGTGTAACTATAGGACATGCAAAACTCAAATCACTCCCAGTATTCTATGCAAAAAAAAAAAAAAAAGAGACCTAAAGAAACCATAAGACTCTATACAGCTCCTTCAGAAATCAGGAGGCCAAGGCTAAACTATACTAATTACTGAGTTTTAGAAAGCCTATCCTATTTCTATAGCTGACTGAGAAAGATACCCCCTTGCTCCTCCCTTGAAGTTCAAATCAAACATGAGCCTTTATGGGCGTGCAACTGTGCAGTACAAGCACTAAAATCATATTTCACACTGAAAACTCCACTGGATTTGGATGTCCTTCGAAAACACAATTTTTTTAAGAACAAAATTAAGTAACCAAAAAATAATTAGTATGTTTTAGCATTCTAGTCAACTCTGAAAACTTGTCACTGTGTGCTCCTAGACCATCAATGTAGCCTAGGCCTTACAAAATTAAAGTATCAAATATATAAGGATGCCTGCTGCTCACACACCAGCACAGCTCTGTAGGACTCCAGCACATGCCCTTCTGCCTGGGAATACAGGCACTCCAAAACAATCCCACAGACAAACTTACTTTCCTGTACCAGAAGCAACCCAAACCTAATACAGAGGTTTATAAACAAGGAATTTCTTTTTTTTAAGACTATTGCTATCTTCCCTTTAAAAAGCAATCACTTCTAAAACCAGTTGTAATTCTTGCCTCTTAAATACTTGTTTACAGGTATTCTCCAGTTCTGTAAAGCTCTTCTAGCACAGCACAGTGCAGATGGTCCTGTGCACTTTATCTGAGCAGCTGCTGCTGGCCCAGAGACATTGCCTGGGCCAACTGGGATTTCTCAAATTCTCTGCTATATGCAAACACAACACTTGAAGACAAGTATGTAAGGCACTTCATGGAAGGAAATAAAACTTAGTGAAGGCTTATTCTGCATTTGCTTTTTAACTTTATTGAGTAATCAAGAGGTTTGGCTTTCTAAAAGTCAGTCTCATTTAGTGAGTCTCTTAGCATAATATACACATTGCAAATACTCATCTGAAAAGGACAGAGGCAGGAATGGACCTTTAGTCTGAAGGCAGGGAGGGAGACAGGAGACCAGTTGGTCAGTTACCTTTTAAATACACTTTCACAGAGAATATTTGAGACAGTAAAAAAAATTGTCCTTTGCAAAAACCCAGGTGGTTGAAAAGGTAGAAAGGATTTTTTCCACAGCTCAAGGTTGTAGCTAATATCAAAACAGCTATAAATTAAACTCCAAGTAGAGACTCTGCTGAACTTCACTCTAAAAGAAAACAGCAAGTCAAATGTATAATTCAATGCCAACTTAATCTTCAAAGGAAGACCAAAGTTGGTGGCCTTGTCTTGGATACATCCCAGCCAAGTGAGCCCACCACATGCTGTTCACCTCGCACCTCCCAGTGTGTGTCCTTCCCATCTCAGCAGTCAGCACAGAATAAAGTATTTTCAGCCAGGACTGGTGAGAATGAAGGACTCCTATATGAGCCAGGAACCAAGCACCAAACCCCAAAAGGGTACCTTGGTTTTGACTGCTGCAAACAAGAAGGTGGTTTCTCATCTTTTTGGTTTTTTTTTTTTTTTTTTGAGAATTAGCAATAGAAGTCAAGAAGAGCAATTGTACAGTGTATGGAGTTGTAAAGGAATTAGCAATATCAGTCTTTGGCTGTTACCAGTTTTATTTAATTTACACGTTGCTGGTAGGAATCCATGTCCCAAGACTTTCTACAGTCACCCAGAACCCTGAATTTTCTTTACCAAAGTGTTGTAGTTGTGAGGGGTTTTAAATAAATTTACATAAACACATGTATACATATGTACATGTACACAAAAAAACCAAATAACCCCATAACTAAAACAAAATCTATTTCAAATCTTCCAGCATTATTTTATTTTAAGGAAGCAAAGAATTAAATTCTTTTTACCACAAGGACTAGATTAACTTTTTCTTTGGTCTAAACTGGCAGAAAACATCTCCATTTCTTTTCTTGCAGGCTTCTGAAAAATTCCACACCCTGAAGAAACTGCCAAACCTCAGATCTCACTTCAAGATACATCACCTTGGAAAATAGAGAGACAGATTTTCCTAAATGTAATTCTACTAAATTCCCTGAGAAGGGTATTGGAACAAGCAAATTAGGGACGCTGCAACTTGTACTACAGTCTGCAGTTCCAGTGAATAAAACAATTATTTCCCCACCTACTGTAAGTCTTCTACATGCTTTAAGGGCTTTTCATTCTCTCACAAATATTACTTGTGGACATGGAAATTCCTTTGCTTGAAAGATGCCAACTGATATTTTTAATTCTAGTTTGCAGCATCAAGATCTTGTCTCTAAAAATATTTAGTACCAGGGGAAAAAAAAAAATCCATTAAGGGGAAGAGGACATATATTAACTTAAAAATAAATTCTGTTCCCAAGAGTCAGGCATAGTATTTGCCAACTATTTAATGTTCAAGTAGTTTTCAGCTTTCTTTGTTCATAACTCAAATCCTTTTGGGTTTTTGTTAATTTCATATTTCTGATAAATAGAGAGCCAAGAACATTTCTTACTGTTGTCTCAGCTTGAAAACACATAAGTTACCCATTATTAATATATTATACTAATAAGCACAAGCATGAGCACATAAAGTGTTTTTCATCACAACAACAACCTCCATTTGCAAGTAATCCCTGATTCTCCATTGTTTACTAGGTCAGTGTACCACCACAGAGATGACAATGACCCCTTTTAATCAAAGGAATGAAGCTAATGGAAATAATTAATGCTAACTACCAATATACTAGCTATTTATTTAAAACACAAAGGCATGTGCCTGGACATAGCTGCTGTATATTATCAGAAGGAAACTCAGCCTTTTTCCCCCCATCTATTTGAAATTGCATTGAGAAAATACACCCTAAGTTTAGTTATGGCACCAAAAAACGCTATCATGGCCGAGTCCTGGATAATACCTTCAGTTTGCTATAAGAATAGGTAAGAAAGCTTACTTGTGGCAAAACAATAAACCCTGCCAAAAAGGGATAAACGGAAGACAAAAGAAAAAGATACAAGAAAAATTTAGAGTATGAAAAAAAACCACCAGACCCAAACAGCAAGGCAGGAAGTAATGCCACTTCACAGTGGCATAAAACTGGTTTTTTGAACCAAGTCTTGGGTTTCTCCCCAAACAATAAGTAAATATTGTCAAATCTTACTTGAAAGATTCCACAGAGATCTTTCCAGATATCAGTCAGGCTCCTGGGTAAAATTTATTTTCCAGGTTCCAAGTAGAGATTATCAACTCTCTAGAAGACATCAATAATTAAGTTTTCGCAGTGCATACTTGCCCTATTACTTTAATCAGATACAAAGAAAAAAGTACCTTAGTTACTTGAGGAAAGCGATCTGCAGCAAGCAATAGGAAGCTCATAGGACTATTTAGAAATTAGATGCAATATCCTCTTTCAACAAGTGCCTTGCTGAATACTAAGAGTCTTGCAAGAGCAAGCTCCATGTTCTGAATTACTTCAACAGAACATTCTCACATGGGCCCTGGTTAGAAAACTTATCATAGGAGTTAACTGTTTGATAGCAACAAGCTTGGATGCTTTAGTACCATTGCAAATGTGTTTTACAGCCAGCAATGCACTTGAGTATACAGTTTATATGCACAGCTGAACTGACACTTGACACTTAATTATATACTGCTGCACCCCTGCCAAAGCATTTTCATCATTAATTATACCACCCTCCATTTGATAGTTACCTGTAACAGCTTATTTCTGGTATACCTGCATCAAAGCTATTTTACCTCAATGAAAGCCAGGATTAAAACCTCTGTGTAAGAACTGGCAATGGCTCAAGTAAGTCAGCACACTCTCATGAAATCTAGCTGCAATAAAATATAATTCCTACGGCATAAATAAGACCAGTTATACAGCTACAGCCACATTTGACAGTGTGCTGACTCAGCATGTGACATTCCCCCCAGCTTTGATTAGCACAGCATCACCAGAGTGAAGGAACTGCTGGTGGAGGTGACAGCACAGCCAGCAAGGGGAGCACGGCAAGCACACACGACCATGTCAGCAGCCTTCTGCAAAACACTTTCTAGAAGTAAACAGAGGGATAGAGATCTCTTCTGACCTACAAACAAAAACCTTCATATGGCCAAGAGCCCAGACTAACAAAACCAAGGGAAGGAGGAGCACCAGTCATGGTCCCACCACTACCTGGCAGGACAGGACTCGGCTGGACCCCAGGAAGGCACAGTGACAGCACAACTGCCCTTCCTGCCCTGCCAGCCCCTCAGGGTGCCACCTGGTCTGCCAGGTATCCCTGGCCAGAAGAGGCCACCAAGAGCCACCAATCCCACTGGTTTGGACAATGGTGAGCTCGAGCACATTCCCATTCCTTCAATAGAAAAAAACCTCTTCCAGCAAGAGACCCTGTCTTTCACTTAGGGCACACCAAATCAGTCAGATTTGAGTCCCCTGATAGAAACCAAGAAGGTTCTTCATTTGCATGAGGAAAGAAATGCAAAAACACATGGTTAGAGAGGATTTACATACAGCTGGACACATTGAATAATGGGCAGAGTATCAATTACAAAGATGGTAATTACCAGGAAATTTCTTCCATGAAATGCAGATCTTAGACTCCTACCGACTAATTCTCTTTTCAGCTTGTTATTCAGAGAAAGCAGTGTATATGCATTCCATACTCCTTAAAAAGAAAAAAACCTACACAGCTTCACAGCCTGTTTAAGAATTGCAGCTCATGCACCATGGCTTATTTGTTATCCCAAACTGTATTTCAGGGCATACATTCAGTATAAAAAAACCACAAATCTCCAAAAAATATTAAGAAAACTATAGATATTAAAATGCACTTGGAAGTACAAAGACACAATGCAGAAACACAGAAATCTTACCAATTTGTGGATAACCATCACACAGATCCAAGAGAACAAGGACTATTTGCTTGTCTGTAAAACATGTAGGAGAGGGAGGAAAGTAGGAATGTGCAGCAAATGTTGAAATGAAATCATGATGCAAGATAATACAGGGCTCTGAATTCAGTGTTGACAGCTATGCTGCCAGCCTGGAATATTCACTGACCCTGCTCTAGAACAAACTGTAATTGTTGTGCACTCCTCATCACTCAAAAAGAACTGCAAAACAGAAGGGGTCAAGTAGGAGGAGATGAGACCAGGGACAGGACGTCTGTGTGGTGTGGGTAGAAGAAGGCTGGGCTGAGCACAGGCAGGAGGCAAGTAAGGCAGATTATGACAGAGTGACACAAAACAAAGGGGAAGAGGGAAAAGGAGATAAAAATCAGAAAGTCTTGGTAAAGCAATAAGGATGGAGGAATCATCAAAAATCATTGGAAGAATGATCAAAAAGAAATATATTGATCTTTCAGCTCAAAGCTGCTTTTACCATTTTACTAGAAACACACCAAAAAGACACAAGCTAACTTCTTACTTTCAAAAGATGATATTCCAAGACATTTGTTAAACATAAGACCTTAAGAACAAATTCCCATTCGAGACCACACACACAACAATAAAATAACTGGGGGCAGAAACTGCTACTTAACTGTAGCCTGCTCTTCTGCCAAAGCCCAGAGCTTCCTGCAGCTCACAGATACCCAAGGACAAACAGCACACTGGGTTTGCATCAGTTACCCAGCACCAGAGCAGACCCTGAGCTGACCCCAGCCACCAGGGACAGGAGGACACAGGGGCCATGGCCAGGCCATGCTGCACAAACCCTTCCTTGGTGCAGGGATCCCACTGCCAGCTCCTGCTCTGCAGCACCAGGGCCTGGCAGCAGCCACCAGCACCATTCCTCACTCGAATAACCACCCTGTACAGTCAGCATGAGTACACTTGTTTTTCCCCTACATTAACAAAGACATTGGTACATCCATGGGAACCCATTCTGAGATAACCAACACAAAATCAGAGACAAAAGAACTACAGAAGTGGTTCCTTAAGTTCTCTTCTCCTTTTCTACCCACAATCATACCTAATTTCACTGCTGCTGAACTACAAATTTATATTCAAAATCAAAACATGCAGTAAGGAGAACAAAACCAAAAGCAAAAAAAAAAAAAAAAAAAAAACCCCAAAAAAAAAAAACCCCACCACAACTGTTGCCATCTTATTGCCAAAGTCCCCATACCTTCTTGGTGATTTCTCATGGGCAACTCCTCACAGCACTGACTTCTCCTTCTCCTTCTTCCTCCTCACAGCACAGCCAACAAACTCCAACTCTCCTCACCCAGCTAACCCACTCTTTTATAGCACTCACCCTTAGTGGACACAGCTGTGGCCTGTAAAGGGCAGGCCTGTTCCTAATCTCTGGTAATTAGTACAGCTGCAACTCCTCAGGGGTGAGATTACTTTCTGCACTATCTTTATTTTCTTACAGTCTATTCCCCCACATAGAACCAAATATGTGAAAGTATGAGAGCAGTTGTATGAGTTCAGGTTCTCATGCAGTAATATAAAACCTTATCATTTGGATTGCATGAACTGTGACTCAAATACTTATTACAAAAATAATTCTTTACCATAATATTTTTTAAAGAAATGTGATTTAATGTTGAGAGCTTACTTTTCACAAAACATTAATTTCCAGTCCAATTTAACTTGGCACTGTCCCCTTCACTTTAGTATCCATTTTTGCCCAGGGGAAACAACTTTCTAGATTCAGAATTTGCATCACTGCTTATATGTGGAATTTTGAATTATTTCTTTGTTTCCTTTAGCTTTCAAAGGTGGCATTGTTTTCTTTTTCTCCATGAAACAAACAGTTAAATCTCTCCTACTTCTTATTCTTTTTATCACAGGCTTGATCTCTAAAACCATCTCAGTTACAGGAATCCTTCCTGTCCCTAATCCCATGAAAAAGTACAGAAAATCCTCCATACAATTACAATTCAAATTTCTACGTCTGACACAGAGGCAGTAACTGAATATTATGAATGCAGCATTCTAGACACTTACCCCAAGTGAATTATCCTAGAAGAAAGGAGGACATTTAGCTGCAGAAGTGTGATTTGAAAGCTTAAAACACAATTGCACTTCCAAACTCTTCACACACTTTCAGCCTCCACTGGCTGACTGAATAAATGCACGTGGATTTCTGCCAGCCAGGAACAGTCAGAACAACCAGCTCCAAGGAGGTGCCACTGAGAGCTGAGCATTCACAGGGAGCATCAGGTGGGACTGACACACAGCTCACAGCACAGGCACATGCAAAGGATCTTGCTGTTCACTTGTGAAACTGCATTTTACCTTGATGTTTTTTGTACTATCTGAACTTTGAAATCTTCTGCGTATGATTTTAACAAGAAATATCATGATACTAACTGGAAAAAAGCTCATGTATCTTAATTTCAGAATCCCTTTTCAGGAACTGTTCACTCCAGATGCAAATAAATCAATCACTGATTACTATTCTAAAATGGAAATACTAGGATTTTGAAACACATGTATAAACAACTGTGTCAAGTGGTTAATTACAATGCTAATTTTAAAAGTAATAGTGAAGAGGGCAGAGAATTTCACATTAAAGGTCATCCTCAACAGATTTTACTGCGTTTGGAGATCCAACGGATTTAAGATTCTGCCTATAGCAGCAGTTGAAACTTTGCCAGCAACTAGAAATAAAATTCTTTCTAATAAAATCTGAAACTGTTTTTTTTTTCCCTAATTACAAACAAAGCAGAATGATGCTATGAATTGTTAGGCAAAATATTTTGCCACTGGACTTATTAATTTTAACTCTGTTGATTTTAGTTCTGTACTTCATAAACTTAATTAATAAAAACAAAATGAGTCTTTCAAAGTTCTCCAAAATAAAGAGAAAACAAAGCAAACAGGAATAAAAAGAGATTTTAAAGATCCCAATTCCTAATAGCTGTGGTTCTACCTCCCAAACACATGCAAAACTGCCGTTCTATAATAAGCAACCCAACTGTCTGGAAATCAAAATTTCTTTTAGGGTTAATTGTAACCTCTTCTTTTTCCAACCTGTATTTCACACTGGTTATTCTAACAGCATTCTTTGAAGAGGAGCAAGTGTGGGGTGACCCACACCAAATTAGGAGAGACTACAGTTTACTGAATGAAAACTGCATGTATACCACAGAGGCAACTTTTTCCAAGCTAGATAAAAACAGATGAGATCTAAAACTCCTAATATGAGCCTAGGAATGAACAGATCTAATTAATTTCAAATGTTGAAAGACCTTCTTCAAGGTCTTTAGATCACTTGCATTACTTTACACCACAACACAGCTCACCAAGTATTTCACAGATATAATTACTGCTTGTAAAGTTCACTGACCACAGCCTGAAAGCTTCTTTTAGTCAAAGCAGGGAAGCATGGTCTGTTGTGTTCAGGATCAGCTACAAGCCCCAAACTTTGGATCTTCTAATTAAATGCAGTGTTCTTCCATGGGAAGGTCAGGAAGGAGGATAAAGAAACCATATATTTAGCTGTAAAATGAAACTATTGATAAATAGCACAAAGGTGTAACTGCTGCCAGTCATTTCACATACACAGCCTCATCTACTGACAATTCCTCAATTACCCCCTCCACAGAGAGCTTGCACAGTGGTGAAAAAGTGTAGGATAGCAATGTGAAATATCTTTGCTGACCAAGCACGGCTTCTTTCCCATGCAGTACTACTTTCAATATCTGAAATGAATGTATTTTTTCCAGGAACAAAGATGGTAATAAGTATCTTTTTCAGTTGGAAGTGTCCCTTAAGATGTCATAAACCAAATAACAACATGGCAACAAAAAGGTACCACTTCCCAGAATACTGATGTGCAGGGATAAAATGCAGAACAGAAACAATTTTAAGCATGCCAGTAATTCTAAATTCTGGATGCAATTCTGAATCTAGAAAAGAACCCTTATATCATTAAGTCTTGCATCTTCACTTAGTAAAACTGCATCTTTATCACATCACTTTGTGCAGCCTGACTTTACAAAGCCCTGGAGTACTCTGTATCTTTGGTAAATTTTGTCTCCTTACAATCCAACATTCAGATGAAGGAACAACTCATCAATTACCACTCTTAATGAAATACCAACACAGCAAAGAAAACAATCTCTTAAAATTTCAACACATTCTCATATTGGTTTCAATACTGTTGAAAGTAAATACTTTCACTTCCCATCTGACATCTTCTGGATCTCAGCCCCAGCTAAGAATCATTTTGCGGACAAAAAAAGATAAGCAAGCCAAAAGTTTGAGATACAACTTTTTTAACTAAGGCTGGGTGGATTTTTATTGAAAAGAAAATTAGGAGTCAGTAGTTGAAAGCTGACTCTTCTGATTGCAGAGAGAAGGATATTACAGCGCAGATTCTCCCTCTAAGAATCACAGTAGAAAAGAGCATGGGAAATGTCACACAAGGTGGATGAAAATTCGCTTTTAATCTTGGGATTAGCTCTATTCCATAACCTTGTCTGAGCATTCAGCATTTTCAGTCTTCTGCAACATTTTCATGCAAACAAAGACAGTAATAAAGTGCCACTCACAGCACCAAAAACGTTGACTTTATTGATACATTTTGTTCAAACCACCATAAGCTACAGGAAGGACACAGTTTTGCAGTGCAAACTGCACCTATTGATGGCATATCAAAGGTATTTCAGCAACATGGTCACAGCATTACCCTGACTTAAAAGAAACAGCATTCATTTCCAAAGAAATAAAGAGAGAGAAGTAAATAAATAGGAGCTGGACTTGAATGATCCTTGTGGGTCCCTTCCAACTCAGAATGTTCTATGATTCTAACACCAGTTCATGGAAAATGTGAATCTTGATTATCTGAGAATCTAGTCTTAGCTGAATGATCTAAAAAATCCTTTCCAATTTGCAGGCCCAAAATGTTATAAGCATGAAGAGAAAGGAAACAAACAAATTAAAACAAAAGGGGGGGAAACCAGAATTCTGTGCAAATTCTCAAACCAGTTTTCATTAGTAATTCTCCATTAATTCCAACCATGGCTCTTTAGCCAGCTTCTATACTAGCTAAGGATTAGAAGCAGGAGCTTTGGCCTGAAGACCAAGCTCTTTCTCAACCCAGTTCAGGCTACTGAGCCCTCCAAATTTAAAACCAGTCCTCCCAGAAGCAGCACAAGAGTTGGTGATGCTCCTACAGGGGCCTACAAAATCAGCAACAAAAGCTAGTTTAAGTTGAGCTCAGTAAAACCATCTCTGAACTTTGGCCAATTTTGCAAAAAGTTTCAGCTAAGGAAATTAACATCCCAACAGTCCATTTCAGCAATTCTGGAATGTTTGCTTTTAAAGTTGATTTGTAAGGAATAAAACTCCTTACAAACTGCTTGTTCTCCTTACAGAAGATACAGGAAGTAGTAACTACTTCAGTGAAGGCACCACCTATGCACACTGCTTGGAACAGTCCATCCATAGTTCTAGATTTAAAAGATTTATTAATGCTTACCAGCTCTTCACATACATTTCAGAGAGGTATGGCACATATATTAAATATTCTGCAGGATGAAGTGAAAAAGATCGCTCCATATGTCAGAATGCACATAGAAAATTAATAAATTCTAGAAGTTCTATTTATCCAAGCCCAAAGGAATGGAAAGAAGCAAAAGTAATGTTGATTCATTTCTACATGGAAAGCTCAGAGATAGGCTGTATATATGCTTTCAGTTTGCAAAGTGTATTTCATATTCTTGCAAAGATGTTAAGCAAGGAAGATATTTAGACTGTGTCTGATGTGCAGCTGTCTGGCAGGACAAGGCCAAGGACAGCCATCAGGTAGTGCCAGACACTGCTCCCTTATTCCCCTTCCAGCCCCAGGATACAAGAGCAGCTGGAAAAAGGCATTCAAAATATCAGTAAGCTGCCTTTAAGTATGGTGTCCCACCAGGACTGGTCCAAAACATCTCAAAATACAGTAGTCCTTCCATTTTCAGACACCTATAATTTTAAGTTTTTTCCTTCTGTTTCAAGTACCAATTTACCCAGCCAAGACTGTATAACTCACTTTCCAAGAAAATACTAATCAGATGGCAGTGCACTAAAAAAATTTCTTAGAAGTTCAGAAATGACTAGCCTTAGTATGTGTACCTCTGAAAGCTTCTGCAGCTAAATATGAAAATACAGGGTGTAAATTTATTGTTTTGATGTGAACAGTGCAAAAATGAGGTTTTAGGAAGGCCCTGTATGACACGATGGTGTCTCTGAGGAGAAGCAGGGCACAGACAGAACAACCAGATGAGACTGGTAACAAAAGAAAAAAGAAAGCTGTGCAGGAGGCATCATTAGCAAGATGCAGTTTAGGCCTAGGTTCACCAATGTTGGCCACAGCAAGCTGCATTTTTAATTTTTTCATGCATCAGAATACAGGGGTACCTTGATACATGACTTCTGACAAATGCTTAGGTAGATAACACCAAATACCTAAACAGTAGTACTGAAAAACACACAGATCACCTCTGTGCTGGAGTTCTGGCTAAACATGAACATTTTTTGAAAGAGAATTTTCTGTAAACCAAATAGGCTTTGTTTTTAAAGAAGAGCTATCCTTTTACAATCCATGTTTTAGCAGGAATGTCTGTGTGCAGCACACTGGATGTTTAATTTGCTTCTGAAATGCTTATGTCTTGACTTTTGTGAAGTAGGTCAGTTCCTTCACAATGTGCAACCCATCATGCCCTAGCTCTTGAAAACACCAGTATTCCTTTCAGCAAAATTCCATTAGGTATATGGGGCAGACATTTTAGAACTTCCTTCTATTTTGCTAAAATCTTGTAACTCTTATAAAACGCAGCAGATAAGAAATACACAAATAGTAACTAATCCCATGTCAGAGACTCTCTTATGCCAGTTCCAAGAAGCTGGAGGAAGGAAAAAAAACATAAATGAACAAATAAATAGTTTTTTAAAAAGCAGTCCATTCTTAGGAGCCTGTACATTATGCAGCAAAAAAATTAACATGATTGACCCATCATGAAAAGGGCTGCAAAGGTTTATCAGTGATGCACAGTTGCACAAGGCATTATGTGAACTAGCAATGCATGACCTACTGACATTAGCAGAAGTTTACCAAGAAGGGAAAAAAATAAATCTGATTTTGTGGGGTGAAGGGAGAAAAAGGGGAGAAGCTGAACATTAAGAACCATCTTTTCCTGAAATAGCCTATGAATTCTCCATCTAGTCTCTGTTTCAAGAACAGCCTTTTGGCCAGTTTCATTGTACAGTATCAGCTTTGCTTCACACCATTGTATTTGTAGTAAGACATTTCCTTTCACTCCCTCACTACAGCTCCATACTTGACAAGCTGACTGTAGAAATCATGCTCCAAACAGAGCAATCACACCTGAGCACATGCTGCCTTTTCCCAAGTTAAAGCACCACTGGCTCCCATTGTGCCTTGATGATGCACAGAGCAGGTGGAGTCTGGGCTCTGGCCAGCCCAGGCAGCGAGGACTGACACCGTGCACACACCAAGCTGCTTGCACAGGCCAGAGTTTGCATCCTAAGAGATACAGAATCTGGCACACAAAGGTCTCAACCATTTTTACTTATGGCTGCCATTAACTGCTGTAAAAAAAGGTCTTGATGGCAAACAGATGTAGGAATCTACGAGTTTGAATCCACTGCCACAATTTTTTTTAAAGTAAACTTCTAAAAGTGAAGCGCTGAAAAATGTGGAAGCTCACCCTAAGCAGTAAATCATCAAAAACAGAAGGTCATCTCTGTATGTTACAGTTACCTTCTTGCCCTTCCTCAAAAGAGAAAAACATTAAAATTCTGTTAAGTGTCCTTCATGATCATGGGCCTGTAGAAACTAACAATAAAATAAACAAAAAAGCATTCAGAAACAAACAAAACCAAAGCATTCTGGGTACTCTACAATATTCAGAGAGGCAATTTTGCATGTGTGGATTTTTGTAGAAGTCCACTACCTTCTTAGAAATTTGAGGGGAAGAAAAAAGAGGAAGAGAGGTAAATTCAACTTTGCTATTCTCCAGAATATGTCTCTTGATAAATTCCTCCTCATCAAAACTATTTCCAAATTCCCCTTCTCCTTCAGATACCAATTTATAAACAGTTGTAAAATATTACAGAAATTGAGATTTTTCTGGCCAAGTACCAGTGATGTAAAAGTATTTTGTTATAAAACTAATTCCTACTGGAAAGTGTCAAAAAAGTTTCCTTTCAGTGCATTAGTCTTTGTCATCATTCATTTAATTAAAAAAACGCACATTTGGCAACACTAGTAATTTGAGAACCCTTATGACTTGCAGGAACACTAAGGAATAAACATCCAGCATTCTCTCTTCACAACACAGATAACCAGACTATTGTTCTTTCATTCTAAAATGGCAAAAATATCATCAGAGGTCTCTGTTGTGAAGGGTTTTTCTCACCCCAATGTCACATCCATAAATGTCTCTATGCCATACAACTTCAAACAATCTAACAACAAAAACATAATAGCTAGTCTAATACAAAATAAAATTTCAGAAACAAAGAATCACCCTATTACATTTAATACTCAGTCATCATCTTTAGCCAAGAGACCGTCAATGAGCATGACTCCAGTGTAACAGATCTGCAACAAAGCACACTTCAGAAAGTTGTTTTATCCCAGTCTGTCCAGTTGTTTTGAATGCATAGACATCTATTACCCATCAGCCTCCCCAGTGAAAACTTACTTCTCAGGCTCTATCCATAAAAAGGGCCAAGAGCAGAGTAAAGCATAAAAAGAAAACCCATAACTGTTCACAAATTTGAAGACAGCGTGCCCATTTGAAACTGTCGCGTTGCACTGACAATGGCCCCAGATGAAAACCAACAAAATGTAAATATAAATAATGCATGAGGTGTTTTCTGTGTTCTAACAACAGGTTACAACTCTACACTTGACACATGCCACACTTTAAAGGAGAAGAGAAAGACAACACATATGCACCTTGACGCAACAAATGAAAGCACCAACCAATAAAGATCTCCTGGGGTTTTTTGCAAATATCTGCTCAGATGCAGGAACTCATCTGCATTGTATGCACATTTTAACAAGTACACATGCACTTACTATTTCCATCAAAGTCTTTCTTCCCATCCATTAAAAAAAAAAAGCACACTGAGAACAAGGCATAAAACCCACACATCTCTGACCAAAAAGTTTACTGCAGCCTGTGTTGTTATAGATGGAGAAATCCGTACCATCAGAGAGAGCTGCATCCTGCTACACTGCACACCACTGATGCTGGAAGAATTAATCATTCACAGATCAACAATTGGTTCTTTCATCTCCCTGGCTTTCTCAGATCAGACCATTATGTATTTTTTTCCACCTACTGATCCTGTTACACTCCATTTTCAGCTGCATGTAGCAAAGACATCTGAAAAACATTCCTCATTCCTATTTCTAGAATGTACCTCACTGAAAGAAACCAGTGAGGGTACCTATATGCTTCCACGGGATTCACAACTTTACCAGGACCAAGAAGTGACAGAACATTGAATTCTGCACTAAAATCACAATGTAATAAGCTGTGAAAAAAATGTGGACGGCAAACTGAAGGGCACCAAAGTCCTTCTTTCTGGCTTTCTACCAAAAGCCTCATGGGTTTGTTCAGTGAACAAACCCATGAGATAGCTGACCTTTTAGCAAGTAAAGTTTTAGTACTAAATACTTCAGCTAATCAAAAACTAAATTACATGTATATATTAACTCAGCCCACATCTTTAAAATAAAGCTATATTCTGGCCAGCACGAATGGCACCACATTCAGTCACGACTAAACCAACAGGAACATGGCTTTTTTAATATCTCTGCAGAGAAAGAGAGGGCAAGGCAGTATTCATGATGAGCACTGCGCCTCATCATGACAGCAACGGAAGAAAAAGTCACTGGAAGAGAAGGTTGTCATGGGAAACATTTCTCCCACTTTTATCTCTGGCAGGGTTTGTCCTTTAAACGCTCACCCCTGCAGAGGCCTGGCAGGTGACATCCCGGCAGGTGACGTGAGCTCGGCACAGCCAGCCCTGCCAAGGGCGAGGGACGCTCCCCTGGGCCACAGCCGAGCCCCGGTGCCCGAGCCCGCCGGGATTGCCCGTAATGTCACCTCACGATCCTCTGAAGGGCGAAGGGTCTCGGCAGCGCAGACCCGGGGCTGCAGAACTGCACCCTGCCAGAGGATGCGGCGCGGTGCGAGGATGCTCCCAGCCCCCGCTGGAAGGGTCCCGCACAGCTCTCCCCGGGGACAGGAGCAGCTCTGGAGGCGGAATGCACCGCGGCATCCCCGTGAGCCCCGCGGGCGCGGGGACCAGCACCGGAGGGACACGGTGCCGGGGCAGCGGGACCGCCCGGCCCGGCCCCACCCGCGGGGGAGCGGCCGGGGCAGAGCCGAGCCCGCCGCAGGGAGCGGAGGGGAGGGGAAGGGCTGCGGGGGCTCCCCGGGCGCCCGCCCGCGCTCACCGTCGATGTTCTCCCGGTCGCTGATGTGCTGCAGGTTGCAGCCCGTGTCCTCCCGGCTCAGCTCGGCCTCGGGGCGGTAGGACTCCAGCCGAGAGTGGGCATTCCGCCGCAGCTTGGGGCTGGAGGAGACGCAGCAGGACGTGGTGTTCCCCATCTTCTCTACCCGGCCCCGGCCCGGCCCGGCTCGGGAGGAGGCGAGGGGCGGCCGGTCAGCGGGGGTGGCGGGAAGCCATGGGCGGCAGCGGCGACAAGAGGGAGCGGCGGCGGGGGAGGAGGCGGCGGCTGCGGTGCCCTGCGGCTGCACTCGCCGGCGGTTCCCCCCGGCGGCTCATCCGCGGAGGCGGCCCCGCAGCGCGGCCCGCCGGCGTGGGCTGCGGCAGCTAAGCCGCCCTCCTCCGCGGGCGGGCAGCGCGGGGCCCGCCGGGGCACAGCCCCATCCTCCCCCGCCCCCGCGCAGCCGCCGGGCCCGCTCCGCGCACGCACCCACGCGGCAGCGTCGCAGCCTCCGCGGCAGCGACACCGCAGCAGCAGCGGCGGCGGCAGCAGCAGCAGCCGCCCCGGGCGGCCCCCGCGAACCGGTTCCGGTTCAAGCGGGCGGAGACGCCTCCCGCCGGGCGGGCTGCGAGAGAGGCGGCGGCGGAGCCCGGCTCGGCCGAAGGGCCGCCCCGGCAGCCACCGACGGAGCTCCCCCGAGCCGCGGCCGCGGGGCTCCCGGCGCGCTGGCTCTTGGGTCCCCGGCCCTCCTCACTCGAGCGTCCCGCACACGGGCGCGGACCCTAACCCACAGCCCGGGGCTCCGCGCGCTGCTGCCGGAGGGAGCGGGCGCGGCAGGCGCTGCCCGCCGGTGCCCGTCGCTCCCCTCCCCTCCCCTCAGGGGCCCGGCCGGGCCGAGGCCGCCCCGCTGGCCCGAGGGCTCCGAGGGAACCCCCCGAGCTCCTGTCCACAGCGGGGACCCCGCGACTGCCCGGATCCAGGCCGGAGCCTGAGCCCGGCTGGCCCCGAGCCTGCCCGGCCGTGAGGACCCGCATCCAACCAGAGTCACTGGTTGTCCCAGAGATTTGTAGGGACTGCACGAATTCTTTGAGAACTTGTTAAACTCTCCTGTGTACTGACTGTTCCAAAGATAACAGGCCACAGAGAAATGAGAGGGTGTTAAGTGCCCCTTTGTACCACCTTCCCTGTGTTTAGGGCTTTCCCAGTCAAAAATCCACTTTTGCCCTATTCAAAGTAATGTAAAAGATGGGGATGGTGCATGGCTTTCATTAGTCTTTTTTGTTGTGTTTTTTTTTTTCTTCTTTAAATCGTTGTAATCTAAGCAAATCTTTTGACTGCTGGAGGTCTGAGTCATGGTAGTTGAATGGATACACTGATGATTTGACAAGAGAAAAGCACTTTTCTATGTTTATAAAAGATGCTTTGACTTACAGCCCGGTGTCCAGGGAGCCATGACTTAATCTATCAGGCATCCCATGATATCTGATGTTTTCACAAGATCTGCTCAAGTCAGATGATTACATGAAAGACTTCTAAGTTCTTATCCTATTTTTTTTTCAGATCACACATTGCAAAGAAAATCAAATTTTTAATTTTCAACAGCCTTTTGAATGTTTATTGATGCAAATGTACTCCAGTGGGATATAAAGAATCAAGAAGAAAGAAAAATAATGTGAGTTTTTTTCAAAATCAAACTGTTTTGGGGATGTCTTCTGTAACTAGTTTTGGGACACTCCCCCCCTCCCCAAACATGGATGGGCAGTAGATTTGGAGTTACATCAGTAGATGTGTTTGGAGTTGCATCGTCCCTATGTGTTTGAGTAAGTCAAGATAAATTAAGGATAGGTTTAGCATCTTTTTGTATTAGTGTATTCAGTAGTTTGCATCCAGACAAAAGGAAAGTCTTAGCTGAGCTCTGGTTTAGAAATGCTGTCTAGGAGGATGTCATGCTAGCTAGTGCCTTCCAGCACCGTGTCATCACTTGCTGAGGGCACCTCAGCCCCTCCACTGGAGCTCACCTGCTCTCCAGCTGAGCCTGAGCCTGCTCAGAGCAGGCCTGACCTTAACCTGGCAGCAGGGGAGGTTAAATGTGAAACGCGTGTAAGCAACAATCAGAAAATCTCAACACAATTTTTAAACAATCCAATCATCTCAGTATATACACAACAGAACAGTCAGATGTTACTGAAGCACTTGGCTTCCCACATCTTACAAAAGGACCTCAAGCTAGTGAGATCTCTGCAGAAGACTTGCCTGAGCTGCCCTGTTAAATTCCACCTTCCTGTAGCAATCAGGGACATGTGCTCATTTGTGGCCTTTTCAACCTGTGTGACTGCTCCTAGGCCACCAGTGCCATTGTCTTTGAAGTACTCTTTGGGTAATGCTAACTGGGCAACTGTTGCCTTGCACTATCAATCCCACCACATTTTTTCATAAACATTTCATAACCCCTACTTATTTAGAAACTTGTAACAATTGTAAATTTATTGTAGTAAAATCTTAGACAAAACTTGCAGTTTATACTTATTCTGCAATTTTCACAAGCTTTGAAACAAAACAGGCCACATAATGATGGAGATGGGTTATGAAGTTTGCTTCTCTAAATGTTTAAGTAGAGCTTAAAAAGACATGTTTTCTTTATTAGAAAGGATTGATTTAAACTTTGTGTTTTATTTAAAACTAATATTATAAAACTAAACATTGTAATTTAATGTATTTAAAATTTGTGATCACTGGCTGTGACCATGTAGTCACTAGATGTAATCACTAGATGTGACTATGTGGTCACTAGGTGGATGCCCTTTAAGGTCCCTTCCAACCCAAACCATTCTATATTCTATCCATAGTTCTATTATTCTGTATAGCTACCTATTTTCTTACTCACAGTCTTTCATTCTAAATTTTTACCTTTATTCCTCCTCTTTTCACTCTAGGAGCTTGCTAAAGTACATTATAATGACAAAGGTGCTACAATACATATTTCAAATCAAAGAAAAGGGATGCTGCTCTAGGGTAATGGTCTCCTGCTGGTATGTAAGAGCTGAGAAAAGGTGAAATATATACCATGAAAATATATTTGGGGTTTGATTATGATTATTTATTTCAGCTATCTGAAGTGCATGATGCAAATATAACTGCATTATTTGATAAATATTCATCCAGTAAAGCAGCAACAGCTCACTGTACCTTACTGACATGCTTAGAAATCAGTGTATGTCCTTCTTTGATTAGAGATTATTCTGTTCTTGAGATTTATGATTTATGTATTTTAATGAGTTTGCCCTCTGGAGCAACTGCATCAGCTGAGGAACACCATAAAGCTCCCTAAATTAAGGCCAAGGCTTTCACGATTGGTCAGTGCTGACATACCTTTGTTTAAAAAGTGCCTATTCCTGCACAAAAAATATTTTAAATCTGTAGCATCTCCACTGCACAGAAGACACTCCAGTGTAGAAAAGACAATGGATTTTAATAGGCTAAAATTAATTATGTGACCCATTAAATTTTGTGCTTGAAATCTTCCTGGAATGTTGCCCAAAAGTGTGTTTCAAACCAGCAGATATAGGTCAGTGTTTTGCTTATATAAGCTTTTTATCTATTTTGAGCAGATTAAAATTAGAAGTATTATTTAATCCAAAAGTATTTCCTGCTCACAAACCAAATGACTTGTGAAGCACAGTTAAAAAAAAAACAACAAACCAACAAACAAACCCAAAACCTTAAGATAGATGAGTGGTGATAACCAGATCTTTTGGTTCTGCTCATCTTTCAAATAGAGCCTGAGAAATTCACGTCACACAATGCCTTCCCCACACTGCCATCTGATGTTTAGTTGGAGTTGTACTCGCAGGCTGGGCGTACAACCACTCTCAAATGCCATTGTGTCAGTTTTCTCACAGAGCTAATCATTGTCTGGAGTTTAACCAAAAGCTTAAAATTAACATTCCCGTGTCCAAATGTTCAGCCTGGTCAACTGAATCATACCCTAGACTTTGTTGATTATAATAGCTAAATTTTTTTGACGATAGTAATAAATTCCAAATCAGTTAAAACCAGTTATGAACACACCTGAGGAATGTTATTATCCCTCTGACAATTGTTAATTTTTGTTATTGTTAATATTTGCATTTATTGTTACAAGTCTGAATTCAGTAGTATTAGCAGACTTCCTTCCTGAAGGCAAGTTCAGAATGCATGACTCTTGATTCTGACCCAGGCTGTCTGGCAAAGCCTTTTACTGTGCTGCTCCTCAAGGGAATGCATTCATGGATCATGTCTTAGATTCCCTCCCACAAGTATTTGCATAACTGTTCCTATGGCAGATTTCCCCTTTGCTGAAGGTGTTGATTCTTCCAGGGCTAAGACAGTATTCTCTTTCTTGGAGGTAGAAATCCAGTGCCTGCCCAAAGACATCCTATCAGCCTGACACAAGTTATCTGCCAGCCCCAACCCCTGAGCCATCACCAGAGAGAGGTGGAGGGTTCTATACATGGCAGATAGCTGCAGCTACTGTCCACAGGAGAGACACCCAGACCTAACAAGGAGTATGTAAGAGATGGGACCTGGTTTAAAAACACACAAATGTTATCAGTGGCGTTATTCCTCTGGTCAATAGCACGTTTGTTTCTCAGGAATCAAGTGCCCTACTGGAATCAGTGAGAAATGGAGAAAGAGTAAATAAAGATTTCTTTTGAAGATCAAGGCAGAAACTGGGGCTATTTGATTAATGTATTCAACTTGAGTGCATAAATTGGGCTATTAGTCTCATGCTAGCCCATGAAGGGGTACTGTTCTAGGCAACAATGCAAAGCCCTAAGTCACACTCCTACTCTGAAGTGTGGCAACCAGAGGACTCTGCCTATTGCCACTTACTGTACAGGAGGAAACAGTTGCTTCAAGAAGGAAGGTGATACACCAGAGAGCGAGTGTTGGAGTACTGCCTGAAACATACATAGCCCAGGTAAGTGCACATTATCTTATATTACAATCTTCTTTATTAATGCCATGTTTCTCACCAGCTTGAAATCAATGCAGAAAGAGGCAGTTTCCCCACAAGTCAGGGATGACTGTTCATTGTTTTAGGGGAAACACTTGAAGAGCAACTGTGCTAAATTATTTTATATATATATATATATATATATATATATGTACACACACACACACACACACGCACACACACACATATATATATGTAACTGTTCTTTTTTATTTTATTGTTTCTCCAGGGATTGAACAAGATAAGATCTGCACTCAGAAGAAGCCAGAAACCCACGCGTTACGCTTATGGGGGAAGATCACCCACAGTGCACAGACGTGCAGTGAGCTTTGGGAGGGAGGAGGCAGGTCAGCACAGTGTACCATGGATGCCCTTGCATTGTGGAGGAAGGCACAGGCAATTGGATTTAACCAGCTGGGTGGAATTTGATTTGATTAGCTTTGGCACAGTTTCACATACTCTCAATTCATCAGTGAATGGAGTAACTATATTGGAAAGCTACTGGGGAAAAACAACATTGCCCCTGATGCTACTGTCACAGGCCGATAGAGCACAATCCCATACAGGCTCACTCTGTGTTTTCCTCTCTTCATTGTCTCCCTAGTTAGTTTTTTTGTGCCAGTGTGTGTCTTCCTGTATCAGGATTGGCTGCCTTTTCTTGGTCTGAGATCTTGGCATGTAAAGAGCAGTAATTACTCCATGACTTGACTATGAGCAAGGGTGGGAGTGCCCCCTCTTGAACAATAAAACCCCTTGTAGAGAAAAGCCTAACTAAACAAAACAAAATGTGTAAAACCAGGCAGTGCTGCCACAAAGCACTTTGCTAGCTAGAGAGTCTACATGGAGTATGAATAAGAGCCTACTGTGTTTTAGTCTGTCTTGCCTGTGAATGATCCCATTCTATAAAGGGGTATGTGTTAGTCTCTTATTTCATACAAGTCTAGGCAAATACATCTTTCGTTTCAATGAAGCTGTGCCTAATCTCCACCAAGAATGAGTACTGAACCAGGCCCAGCAGTTTGGGACAGCACGTTCATACAAAGCCATCTTCTGTCAGATTCATCTTGAGAAAATAACATCCCCTACTTTTACCAACTGTCAATACCTCGTAATTTTGAGTATCAGTTATGGCAGCTCACAGTTAAAAACATTTTTGTGTAGTATGAGCTTAAAAGTCCTGTAATATGAGCTAATAAAGGGTAATATGCAAATGATTGAAGTCTTTTGAAACATGGCTCACCAGAAGATCATGTGTCTATCATGTGTCAGGCTGAACTCTCTGTATGAAGAATATGAGGGAAATTTATTGCTTTATCTTACAGCTCCCCAGAAGACCATCCTTTTAAAGTAGAATAAAAAAAGTGTCTTGTTTGAAGGATAGATCTGAAGAAAAGTTATAGGTTTCAAAGACAGGGAATCAAGCTAAATATGGTGAGCTGTACAGATGAATCTCAAGAATTATTCCTGTGAAACACATTCTCAAGCTAAGTTCCCCTAAGTATTAACATCTGTCTTGAGTGAAAAGAGACTTTCATCAGTTAATTTTCAAATCAAGAGGTGAAATTAAAAAGTGAGAAAATTCTCAGTATGAAAATTAAATTGAAGCATCCAAGTTTTCAACAGAAAAGTGTCCAGGCATGAGCCTTTTTGATTTTTAGCAGGGTACTACAATTGTGAGTGAATATCTGTAGGAACTCAATTGGAACTGTAGAGAGGCCAAAAACCTCCATGTATATGTCTAGAAAATACAGAAAATGGAAATATGTATCTTAAAGGTAAAGAACCAAAAATTAATTCATGTACTTAATGAATGATCAACAGATATGTAATTTTGAGTGTGTACTTCTTACAGATTTTGTTCCACTTCCTCAGGTCCTATGTGGGATTAGGCAGGACATTTTCCTTTGAAAAACAATATAAGACTGAAAATGATACATGAAAAAAGGCCAAAAGCTTTTCTTGTGAATTCTGTCCACCATCAGTGGTCATTGATATCAATGTTCTTTGAGTAGAAAGGCTACAAAATCAATAAAAGTAATAAAAACATTATTTCTTTGTATTCCAGAGTTCTTTCCCTCTCAATGAAAAAGTGTCCAGGACATAAGCAAGCCTACAGAAATGAAATTGAGGCTTCCATGTCAACATTTAAAAATTTCCCCTCAAATACAGCAAAACCTGGCATGATCCTTAGATTAAGTTTCTGTTGGGGAAAGGGGGGGAAGAAGAAATTTTTCTCCTTTAGTCAGGTGAAACTCATGGGTTTTTGTTATCACATTTTAAACTACAAACCCACAGAGACAGGACTAATGATTGTTTTATTTTTGAGAATAACCACCCAGAGATTTGCCCACAGTCAAGGAACCCAAATTCATTTTTCTGCTCTATTGCAGACTCTGCAAGAATTTTGAAAACCACTTAACCCCCATATCTCGTATCCCTTTCAGTGAATGGGAATCATAGAACCTCACTATATGAAAGGGGTTTTTTAAGACTAAAATCTTTAAAACAGAAAGTTGTTCATGTGTTACAGGAAAGGGGACCAAGTAAATAAAATGGAGAGAATACTCTGTAATCACAGATGTGCTGTCCTCCCATGGTGCTTCTGACATGCACACCAACACTGCAGGATGCAGGCAGTGCCTAGACCATCATTAAATTATTAAATGCTTGTCTGTTGCAATACATTTTTCCACTTGTGTAGCTTATTAACTTTGCTGTCACCATCACTCAACAAGCAGATACATCAGCTGATAGAAAAAATGCCAACATGAGGATAGCAAGTTCATAGGTTAAAAAAAGTCTTTCCTCCATAAATAGAGTTGGTATAAATCACAAGAGTCTGCAAAATGGGCCTGGGAAAATTAGCTGCTGACCCAAAAACACTTCCTGTTGGCTGTCTGGGAATCCATTTCACACAGTTAAAAGTGACAAGAATTAAAGTAGCTAAGAAGCAGGACTTTATGGTGAAATAAAGTGTCCTAACAAACATGAAAATAAAACCAAGTGCAACTAATAAAAATACAATTATACTATTGTGCAAGTATTGTAAATAATCAAAAGGCAAAATGAGCCATACTGTTTAAACTCTTAATGAGGAAATAATTATAATATGTTTCAGTGTCCTGCAGTCCTTGTGGCAGCTCTGGAATTTCAGCAGCTGACCAGCCAGCAGGCCCCATGACCTGCAGTTGCATCTGGCAATGTGTGGTTAAACAGGGAACTCAGCACAGCCATTTCTGTAGGAAACTGCTGACTAACATTGGGAAGAATCTAGTCAATTTGAATTATACTGCAAATTAAAGAGAACATAATTAATGAAGACATTTTTATCTCAAGTGAGGAACTAGCTTGCTGTTTTTCATTCAAAGTTAATGCTACCCTTCACTGCTGGAACTCTTCAGCTAACACTTCACCCAAGTGTCCTCTGCTGTCACTCAAAAAATGCCCCTTAGGGAGTGCTAAGGAAATTTATTCAGGAAATAAAATGAGTGCATTGAAACAGGGATTTTCTTAGGTCCAGCTCAGTGCATCCCCAGGTTTATTGCACCATACTTCTGTTGTGCTCATGCATGTGACGCTTCTGTAACACCAATTAATTCAGTGATGAGTGTCTCTTTACTTTAAAGCTACTTAACTAGAAATGATTTAGAGACACCAGATTTTTACATTCCAGGAACTTTGAACTGTCACATAATTTGACAATTAAGGTCTAAAGAATATATAAAAGCATATAACAAGATATGACTATAAGTTGTAGCCCTCTAGATAAGCTTAGCTCCAAACAGAAAAGAAAGGCCTCCTCAAATTCATTTTGAAAACCAGAAAAATATCTTGTGTAACACAGGACAGAATATCTGTCTATAAGCATATGCCCATTTTCTTCAAATTTTGTAGTAAAACTCCTAAAATTGCAGAACGATCTTTCCAATAAATAGCAAAAACACATCAAAAAATACTTGTTTGTTTCTGTAATCTCTCAGTTAAAATAATTTCAAATACTGGGTGAGTTACATGAACTATAAAATTTGGTACAAGATTGCAAAGCAAACTCCCTTCTTTTGGAGTTCTTAGGCAATTCAGGTCAGATATTTGCAGCTGTCCCTTAAAGTCTGGAGACCAGTGAAATTTAGAGTTCAAATCTTTGGACTCTAAATTATATATTCAAGCTTACAAAGTCTCTAACCTCAACCTTAGTTGTCTTTGTCTAAAATAAAGTTGCCAAAGATACATTTCACTGTTTAATATGGTGGATTATTCATAAGCATAAAACGGTATTTTGTCTGAGTTTGTTAATTGGTTTCATGATTTTCCCAGTTGTTCAGACTGAGTTATTTTAAGAATTCACAGCTGGTATGGGATTGCCCACATAGCTAAAATATGTGTCTTGGTAATGGCTAATATTTCTAATCAAATATGTGTTGGCAAAGCGTTTAGGTTCAGGATAAATCATGCTGCTGGCCACAGTGCAGCAAACAAAAGGAGAAAAAATTATACATTATGTCATGCAAAATAATTTTTTTATCATTCATCTAGAGCATTAGGGCTGACAGACTCTTTGAGTAAGATCTATACCCTTAATCATGCATAATCCCATTGATAAGAATTTTTAAAAGTTCCAAAAACAAAACAAAAAACCTAAACCAGCTTTGCAGAGCAAAACTTCCCAGAACATTGACTGGGAGAAGCAGAAATACAACCACTGAGTTAACTGTCTCACTGCAAGTGTTCACTCTCCAAGATATCCATCCTGCTTTTAGATGTGCTTAAACTTAATGTACAATTTTACAGGTGCCATCAAAGAAGTAAATGTGTCAAGGGGCCCTTGTAGAATAGTGCATCACTAAAAACTGCATAGTAGAGTCTGTCCCTAGAAGAGTCAAATCACCCTGGCCCAATGGCTGCAACACTTGAACAAATGTATGAGGATCATTTCAGAAGGGATTCTTGCAACTCTGAGCTTTGGAGGTAAAGGTCCCCTTTCCAGTGAAAGTAAGCAAGATCCAGCAGCCTAATTTTCACTTACACCACTGAAAATCTCAGTTTACTACAGATGCATCCAATATGCAGAATGTCTTCCAGATCCTACTAATGGTACACAAAGTATTTCAAAACGGCCAACACTGAAAGACACAAAACTGTCCCCCTTTCCTTTCCATGGGACCAGGACATAACCAGAGAAAGGAAAATCCTTGTCTGCAATTCCTTCTCTATGCACATGAGTTGGGAACTTTTGCTGCCCCTGATGATAGTTTCCCAATTTTTATATTCATCTCCTCAAAAACACAAGATATACTGACACTCACTCTAAATCATGTGTTCACTCTTATAAAACCAGCTGTCCTGATCTCCCACATGCAGGATCATGTCTGTTCTCCCTTGCCCACATTATTATTTGTATGGCCATACAGGAAGCTCAATCAGTCTGTTCTGCTTGAAGGTAAATTAGGCAAAGTTTTCAGCTAGTCTCTAACCCAGCTTACCATGGAATTGTGCTAACATTATTACTGGCTCAGGAGAAGCAGTGGCAATACGTGACTGGGGAAAGATAGGGCTGTTTTTCTGGGTCACAGTCTCACTCAAGGGGCTTAAGTGACTGAGACAGCAGCCTAAATTTGGGAATCGGCTCCAAGAGCAAATGTATTCTCATGAATCCTCCCTATCACTACTCCTATATTGCCAGTTGCTTTTGCAGGACATGTCAATGTTTTTTCTAAGATGCTGAAATAAAAGCAGGAGAGGATTTTTAATCATGTGAATTTGACTAGTGCCAGACAACTGTAGCTTCAGCAGTTTATCTGAAATCTTCCACTGTGCTGCGCTCTTTGTTTTGGTTATATCATTTGCTTCCACTTCAAGAGCCTAGAACATCAGACAGCATTGCTGAGCACAGACCAAGAACCAGAAATATGTAATACAGATGCTAAAACCAGCACTGGCTTTTTATTACTCTGTCATATTTATCTATCATGTTGGAAATAATAATTTTGAATTACGTCGTTTCACAAGCACAAGTTGCTGGATCTCTGCTGGTGCAATACTTGAACTTGATGCAAAGTTTTCTGCTATACCAAAGGAAAATTAGAATTGCAATGTTCATGGAAATAAGATGCTATATAGCCAAGTGAAATTTAATCTCTCTTCATGTCACTTCTCAAAAAAAAATTAACAGCTATTGCACAAACACTCACCCATTCCAACTTACTATTAGTGAGACGTGGAAATTGCAAGCTACCTGATTCTACTTCCAAAGTTGTAATGTCATGCTAATCTTAACTTCTAGCAATTTACTTTAAAATAAGAGGAGCTAATAGAGAAGATTGAGAAGGATTTTATCTGGCTGTTACCTTCACAAAACCAACAAAAGTATGTTACATCAGAATCTAGCAAATTATAATAAATTTGGGTGATTTACCCTTTGAGGAGGGACCTACAAATGCAAGGCTCTCTCAGTTGTTCCTAACTTCCTTTGTGATTATAGAGTACTATTTGTATGTGAAGCACTGGCATGAGACTCCTAGAAAACTTATTTTCACACGTTTGGAGAACAAGCATAGCCTGGAAGAATTAAATCTTAGCTTCCCTGTGACTCTCTCAAAGTTTACTGAATTCTACCTGAAATAAGAGAAAAATTATTCCTTCATTCTTGAAGTCTAGGTTAAGAATGGACAGCTTTAGTTCTGAGCATTCTTGAGATAAAGGTACTTGTGTATTGTTCCACGTATCTCATTAATACTTTTATTTACAAAAATATTTCTTTTACCTTTTACTGTACACATCTGGGACTTGAGCTAGAAATATTTTTATAGGCAGAGGCCAAAGTTTTTCAGATTGTGTCCGCGATTTCTAGACCCAGATATGTTCTTATTGGACTAATGCATTGGCCATATCATCTGGCTGTCACCTATGTACATTGATTTTTCACATTTCCTGAAAAGTTTACAGCATTGTATATTCACAGCTGTGTATACCAAGTATTCTTGCTTTTTCTTGCCCCTGAAATCTAGGAAATCCTACTTTCTTTTCTCTGTCAAGGCATTTCAGGGACTCTTTTCATTCAAAGGAGGGTCACAGGTCCTTTTTAGTACCTCTATTTTATGCATTTGAGCATCATTTACATCTTTGAAGCAATACATACGGTGATGAGTAGTGGCTGTCTTGGTTATTGTACCCTGTATACTCAAGAAAAAAAACTGTTCATTTGCAAGTGTAATTTTGGAGTGTCTATAAATGTAACTTAATAGAGAAACAATTCCTACCTCCACTGTCAAGCTTCTGCTGCAGAACTTGGAATCTGCATAAGGCAAAGGTTTGGCATAAATCCTGGGGCATAAATCCCAACTCAGGCATATCCCAATCCTTTCTTGTATGCATGGGAGTCCAGTATCTCCAGTCTTCATCCTGTTTTTAGGGCAGTTCTCTGGGGAATACACACTTAAAGTGAACTTTGCCTCATTTCTGTACTTAGCTAACAAGCCTGCCATGGTTTCAGCCCAACCAGCAGCTCAGCTCCATGCAGCCTCACTCTCCTCATGTTGGGATACAGGACAAATTGGAAGAGTAAAAGTGAAAAAACCTCATGGGTTGAGATAAATACAGTTTAACAGGTAAAGCCAAAGCTGTGCATGTAAGCAAAGCAGCCAAGGAATTCATTCATCACTTCCCATGGGGAGGCAGCTTTTCAGCCATCCCCAGGACAGCAGGGCTCCATCACACGTGATGGTGACTTGGAAAGACAAACACCATTGCTCTGAACCCCTTCCTTCTTCCCCCAGCTTTATATGCAGAGAATGGCACCCTGTGGAGTCATGGTATCAGCATGTGGAAATGCCTTCAGTCAGCTGGGGTCAGCCTCTTGTGCCACCCCAGCCTCCTCACAAGAAGCAGAAAAGGCCTCAATGCTGTATCAGCACTGCTCAGCAATAGCCCAAACATCTCTGTGTTATCAGCACTGCTCTCAGCACAAGCCTGAGGCACAGCCACATACCAGTTACTGTGAAGAAAATTAACTCTACCCCAGCCAAAACCAGCACAAAGTCAAAGAAAGTAAGTCACTCCTACAAAGTAAAAATGCATTTTTTACAAATAACAAATAGAATGCAAACCTTCAGGCCCCAGTGGTACAAGACCTTATCTGACTGTAGAACAAGTGGATTAAAACACTAAGCCTGAATAAACACAAAACCCCGTTCTCCAATGAGGCTTGAAACAGAAACGTTGCACAACTGGGATTTCATTTTTTCAGATTGTATCTCTACACAAGATCTGGAACTAATGCTGTTTTCAGTTCGAACATCTGCACAATAAAGCTGTGCTATCTTCAATAACCACCCAACTCAGCAGAACTCCAATGTGATTTACAGAGTTTCCTTTGCAAGACTATCATCCGCAAGCACTGGACAGGAAGCTTAGGCAACAGACTGAAGTATCAGGATTTTATTACTGGTGTAGTAGTTAGACCTTCTTCCTTATCCTTATTCCTTGTTGGCTGTAGTAGAAATAGGAATTAGGTCACAGGTTCAAAGATTTGAGATTCTGAAGTCACAGAAGTAAACATCACAATGAGAGATGCATTATGCCATTAACTAAGCATTACCAAATACACATTTACTCTAAGCTCCCAGCATTTAATGTATGTTGCACAGAGAAGTGCACATGAGATATTCTGTTCTGCTCATTCTCTTATTTTGAAATCCATTTTAATTGCTAAGTCCTGTTCCTTCATCACATATCCATGGGGAGTATAGGAATTACCACACAGGAGCACCTTCTCTTGCATTATGGGCATCATGGATATAAGTTAAATGATATTTGTGGTATCAGAGCAGGTTCCAACAAAAGGGTATCATGCTCACCTCATTTCCTACTTTCCAGAGCTCATTTTATGAAAAGCCATAAACAGATGGCATTTTCATCACACCCACTGGTCTGTTCAGATCAGAAGAGATCAGTGGAATGTCGGGTCCGGCTGTCTGTCTCTGCCCCGACACGGGTAGTGTGGTTCTTGGGTGGCACGCGTTTCAAAGGACGAGTCTGGACTCTTCAGCTTTTCGGTCTTCAGATTGTTTATTGTTTCTTATCTACAAAATTTTCTGTCTGCCCAACAGAGGTCTGATCTGCAAGGCAGCCAAAGGCACTCTGACCACCCACGAGGCGGTCATGTCTTTTTATACTAAAATTTACGTACATGATATTTACCTTTATTTTCCAATACTTTTCACCCATGTTAGCAAGTGCACCTTCACCATAAACCAATCCCCAAGTGCCAACATCACCACAGGAGATGGAAGACAAGAATAAGAAAGAAGAAGGATGAGACACGCCCTGATCCCTCCATCTTGTCTCCATAACCCCCCTGTACCAAAAACCTTAAAGTTTATATTTCACCCTCTAAATGTGTCCCTTTTACACCCTTCACTCTAAAGTGATTCTCATGTCCTCAAACTCTTGTTACTTCTGTGGATGGATCAAAATCAAGCCACCAAACACTCTTGGCAACATTCCAGGATTTCCGAGACCCCCAAGGGTTCTCCTGGCAACTCTGGACATTGGGAACGATGTGCTGAGATCCCACAGTGGAACATATCACAGGGAACTTCAATGTTTTTCTCTCCTTCTGGGGTTTCACACTCCTGGGCTGTGAAGAAAGAAGCCTTCACTGACCTTTTATGTTTGATTTGAGTTTAGGGTTGTTTTGGTTTTTTTTACTATGAGAAAAGATATGAAACATTACTCCAGTGCAAACCAAGTCTTTTTAGCCAGCCATAGCAGGAGGCAAGTGCCTTCATCACTAATCAATTTCCTTTTTATAATAAAGGGAAAAACACTGCTAAAGAAAGTATTGAGGTCCTGATGGGTTGCCAGAAGAGACTAACTCAGTATCTGTGAGATTTTCTGAGAAAGGAATATACATCTCCATCTTTTTTTTGGCAAATAAGGATCTCAGTTTTGCAACTCTTTATGCCATGTTATATTCACCATTGATCTGAGTATCCTGAAGTCTATAGTTACTGCACATATGCGTTGGAACCCTATTACATATGCAATTTAACTATATGGACCAAAAAACCCACGCATTTTTAGGGATAACTATTTTAACAGCCCTATTTCAACAAACTGAGCTGTTGAATTAAAATTAAAAGCCTTTGCTATCCTACCTCATAATGCAAATCAAATTACATAAAGAGAAGGTGAGGTGCACAGAAACTGCAAGAGCTTAAGGCAAACACTGGTTTCCAGATGGGATTGAATGGGTCAGGTAGAGAGAACTAGAGAAGGAAGATCCATAACAATTCTGTAAATCAGGATTTTTTGGTGAAGTGCTGGTAAGACTGAAAGCATAAATACAGGACAAAAAATAGGTTTCTGTCTGCACAGAGAACTAATCACACATGTCCTAAAGCTGTCAGCACCAGTGACACATGGAGCTGCAATTGAAGACAAAAATATCTTCAAACATTTTCAGATATGCACTGATTATTAATTTATGTTGTTCATCTGAATAACACAACTTTTGAAGTTGACATCGGGAACCCACATAAACTAAATAACTATCTAGGTTAGACTAGAAATTTGGGTCAGGGAACTTTATTGCAATATACAATTTGTACAATGTTCAAATTTAAACCTCCCTAACAAAGAAAAGAGAAAAACAAGTCTTGTGAAGAATTTCGAGTTTTTAATCTGAGACTGTTTCACAGGTAACAGTGAATTCTCATTTACATAACAATGCTGAAAATTAGCTATTGACAAAAATCCAACAAATTTTAACGAAATAGCTCCACAACACTTTATAATGTCCTCCTGGGATTGTGTATTTTCAATTCCAAATGAATAGCTGACTCATTCCCAAGAGATGCAGAGGCACATATTAGCTTAAGCCCTTCTTGTATTCTTATGCAATTGTTCAGCTCTGTAAATATCCATAAAATATTTCTACAATACATTCAAAAGGTTAGGAACTATTCAGAAATAATTTTTTACTTAATGCTAAATAAGTTAAAATATGCTAGCTGATAAGGAAGAGTAAAGAGAAACTAAAAAATCCTTATCTAGTATTTCATGGTCATGGATATCTCTGTACTTCAAGCTTAATTATATCCAAATTCACCAAAACAGAAATATTAAGGAGAACATGATATTTGCCTAAGCATACTGCAACAAGGCCAGATTTTGCCAAAGTCAAGGTTTTGCTGTTTAAAATGGGATGTGAATGAACTTGGATATCTTGGTCTTAAGAGCTCCTGACTACAATGGCTACAATTTTGCTACTGTTAACAGCTACAATTTTTTCAGTGCTGACAGGGCTGCTGCTTACACTCAACCCAACCTGAATGTCTAACACAACCTGATACCATCAGGGTTTTCACTTAGCCTCAAAGTTGCAAAACCTACTTCATACCTTCAGATCAAGCTTGACATATGAAGCCAACAAAACTATTACTACCCTTTAAAATTACATAATCCATGCCTGGGATGTTCATGGCACATCTTCTATGGCACAGAATCAGGATCACTGTCCCAGATGTGTAGGATGTATCCAATTCCTCCCTTGCCAAAGAACTTTCTATCTCACCTCTCTTGGCAAGTCTTCAGCTACCATGCTGGTCAGGTCTGCTGCCTGTACACCATTATTCTGATAATGCCATCTCCCCTTCCTTACCACAGCTGCTTATCGGAGGACTTTTTCTTCAAGATTAAAGTTAATCTGTCTTGGGAAGGATCAGGAATTTGTAACATTGGGGTTGGGTGTATCTTGCTTAACTGCAATCAAAAGAACCAGCTGTCTGTTCCTAGCTCCCCTCTGAACCATTTGTTTGTTTAGTAGAAGGAGAGGGACTTCAGCAAGAGCAAATAACCCCACCCTCAGAGTTATGGACTGCACTACAGAAACACTGCCTGCCATCTCACTGAAATACAGAACTAGTCTACAGAGAAATACCTAGAGTTTAGATTTTCATTGTTAGGTAAGACAAGTATCACTTCAAGCAATTAAGAGTTAATTTATCCAGGAATCAGAAGAAAGGAGATGGACTTTCTATACCTACTCCTATGAACTTCTCTGAACTTTAATGTAAGCAGTCATGTATTATGTAAAGAGTTTGTACACACTGAGAGATCCAATTACCAGATTTGGGACCAGATATCTGAAGTTTAGACATGCAACAATTTACTGGATCATTTAGTATCTGGACCTTAAGATAGGGCTATTTCCCATAGCAGGTTCACAAATGCCATTGCAGTTCTCCTGGGTACCATCAGTGTGGGATGCTCTTCAAGGTTTTCACCCTTTCACCACTTCTGCAGTGATGAGGCACAAGTAAATCTGCAGGCCAAGTTCTGGCTGTGCACCAGCTCTGCCCTTCAGGCAGGTCTGCCTCTCTCATCACTGGACATACTCAGCTTCACAAATGCTGAAGGAGAACCAACTCATTTTGTACCACTCCTACTGAGTACTGAGCTAAGACAGTAGGCACAACTATTTTTTCCAGCCCCCTTCTGGCAGTATATTCCTTAATTTTCTTAATTTTGCCTGTTTTCTGCTGGGATGGTTGGGTTTTTTTGGGTTTTTGGTTTTGGGTGTTGTTTTTTTGTTTTGTTTTGGTTTTTGGTGGTTTGTTGGTTTTTTTTTTCAGCTTATATGCTACAAGGTCTAGCTATGCTTTCTGCTACAATTATTGACTGACTTGAGCAAACAAAACCTGCTGATTTGGCCTAAAGTTCATACCTGATGGCATATCAGCTACATTCTCTGTATTTTTGATATCTTGCATCCTACTTTATGTTGCTAAAGCAACAAAGCCGATGAATTCATTAGGAATAAAATCTTTAACTACATTTATCATCTATTTAGCCACTGTGCTTATGATTCTATTCATTTGACAGGCTCATTTCCTTATCAAGTCTGTATTTTAAAACAAAGCTGCTGTCCTGACACCACTTCTCGACATTATTGCAAAGTTAATGTTATATTTTAATAGGATTATTTTATATCAGGAATTCCATTTTGTGTGCTTCATTTTGTTGGGCATCTGTCCAAGATCCCAGATAACTAATCTCTAAAAAGTGACCTACATACTTAACCATTGTCCCGTTCATAAGTGACACTAATAGACTCATATTTTCTGTTTGATCTATACACAATGTCTCTCATGCAATTGCATAAATCCTTGTACTTTAGTAATTTTTTTTTATTTATGCAGATTTTTCCAAGAGTAATTCAGACAGACAAGACTACCCCATATCCTAATCAAAATTTATGTGGACATTGTTAATCATGCTTTCCTTTGTCCTAAATATAGTCTTTCTGCAGTGCACAATGAAGCCATGAAAGCACTAGGTTTATTTACTTACAATTTCAGCAGAGGCAGACATCAGAATCAGATTTGTTACATAATCTGCTGTAAACTGATTCTTTCAGATTCTTTAGACTGGCTGGACAGCTATACTTTGTATTTTCAAAACCTTTGCAGGGGGCAGAGGAGTATGTGAGGAAATGCCTAAAATTTGTTATGAAACTTCAGAGTAGAGCTTTGATAATTTTATTGTGCGAGTGCCCTCTTCATGCTTGAAGGAAGCTTTTCCTTCCTTCAAGTTTGAGCATATGCCTTTATTTTTCCTTGGTACACTTGAAAAAGCTCTTGGACATTGCTGTAGCTGTTCCCTTCATGTTAAGTTGCATTAAAAAGAATAACAAGTTCCCTTGCCACAGGTGGAAGCTGACCATCTTGCTAGAGAAAAATTCAAACTTGAATTTTGTTACCCAGAGGCAGCTAGGCTCTGCTAGAAGAGTCATCAGTCTGAGAAAAAAAAACTTTGAAAAACAAACTAAAAGGAGCCAATAAAAAGTAATACTTCCAGAAATACTAATAACTTGGGCAAGTTCTCTTTTGGGCTTTGGGCAAATGAGCAGCAGAAAGCAGAGTTCTGTTGTCAGTCATTTACAAAGGAGATCTGGTAGAAATGTATCTCCAGAGATGCCTCCTGACCTGAGGCCTGCAGGTGTGCACATCTGCACGAGTGCATGTTTGCTGCTGTGCACACTTGCATGAGTTGTTTCTGTTCTCATCTCACACCTTTCCAATGCTCAATGAGACCTCTGCTGTTCATACAAATGTGCAGCTGGGTTATGAGAGCAAATCCATTTCTGATCCTTAGGGAGCTAATGGCAAAGTGGGAGACCAAACAGAACACCTAAGGATTTCCAGGGCTAAAATACTGGCTAAAGAAATGTAACATTTATTGGTCTCATTCTTGAAAGTGGGGTGGTGTGAGGGTGTGTATAAACTGGAAGCAGAAGGACTTTGTGAAACCAACTGATCTACTCCAACAGCATGAGCTAATATTACGTATTGTTTGAGCATAATGTTTGTCACCTCAGGGATGCTCTAGTCTGGGGAAGAGACACACAACCAGATCTAACACTGGCCAAAACAGCTATACTGAACCAGCTGGGACAGCAAATCAGCTTTGCAGTCATACACTACAATGAAAGTGGATACTGACCCTCTTCAGACTGTCTCTGTTACAACACAAGCTTAACTGTGACCAAGTTAATATTCTGGACTGGGAAAAATTTTGCATGGCATTTGTAACTGGTTTAATTGTCAAATTATATAAATACTTAATTTAATCTCTTAATAACAACAGTTCCCAAACCACATATATTTCATTTTTCATAGAATAGGCCTATAAACTTACCATATGCAAATGCATTTGTTGCTCTAGATCTTGACATCACATCTCATGTATTTGGCTAATTCTCTGAGAAAGAGTAAAAAAAATTCTGTTTAGGTGCTCAGTTCACCCACTTCACAGGTGCTGTGGAAAAACACACGTATGAACTATCCACATGGTCACTTGCAGAGCATCTGTGGGGGACAGAACGCTATATAGTCATGGCTGTAATGCAGAACTGTGCAATTTATTAGAAAAGTGGAATCTACCTATCCTGAAGAATGCTTTTCTTCATGATTTTGTCTTTACCTTTTCCTTTGTTCTGCATTCCCCCTTTTTACCTCCCCCTTCCATTTCCAGAATGGTATTTCCATTTGCCAGGATTAAAGCCACATTATTTCATTTTCCCTTCACATCCTTAGATCTCAGAAGATACTTAAGTTTTTCATTGTATTTAATTTCAGTGATCTAGAACTAACAATGGCTGTGCTTCAATAGCAGTATTTAAAATAGCATTTAGATAAATATTATTATTATAAATCAAAATTAAATAATTCCCATTTTGTCTTTCATTAAATGGAACTATTGGTAAGAAAGACTATAAATTGAAACACTGTCAATATAATTTTTTCCTCTTGAAAGGCTATAAAATTTAAAATAATTTATTTCTAAATACATATTAACACAAGAACAGCAGGAAAAATGAGTTTCTGTCCTCAACACCCACAGAACACCCCATCCCCCAAATCTCCCCCATAGGATACAAGAAATTGCCTACTTTTGGAACGTCCTTTGGCTGCTTTACCAGTTTGAAAATAAAGTGCAGACATTTATACTCCACAAGGTGTCACTCTAAAACAGCTGGAAAAAAAAGGTGTCTTTTTTGCTCTGAACTTTACCCAGAAGGTCAGAAATTACCAGCATTTCAAATTTAAGCCTGAATTATGAGATTCTACTCAGAGCTACTACAATGTAAGAGTATAGGCAGTGGGTATTTTTCTGGTAAATAGTGTATTTCAAAACTAGTCTCTTTTAAACATATTTGCCTAGTTGAAGTGTGGGAAAAAGAAAAGAAAAAAAGAAAGTGTGTCAGTATCAGTAACTGTTTCAGTTTGGGGGAGCATCCAGCAAGTATTTTATCAGGATACATTGCACTGTCCTTTATTCAACTACCACTGGCTTGTTGAAGACACAGAAAACAACATCAGACCCAACAGCTTAGGTCTGCAAGGTATCCAAGCTTTTTAATAAAATACATTTTGTCTATAAACAAATTATCATTTTAAACAAATATATTATGATCTATAGACATTCAAATATCCTCCAAAAAAATACAAATACTTGTCAGCAACAAAACCTCACTTTCTATGGTTTGTGGGCAATCAGTGAATGAATCCTCTGGAATCTAATAGAGAGAATTCCCAGAAAGTTTTCTTGAATCTAAAAAAACCTACATTCCAACTTCTCCTGTAGTAAGTCCATTCCTTCATTGCTAACTACCTCTTTCCATGAACTTTTGAGAGATCTTTGACACATCTATGAACTTTAATTGCTGTAGACCACCAGGTTCAAAACACACTAGAAGAAATGCAATACAAACATGAGCAACTGTCATTTCACAGGAAACAACATTAGTATTTCAGGAAAATGAAAATCATCAATGAAAAAGAACAAAGAATGTATGGAACAGGTCTGATAATGTGAGGGAAGGAGCTGAAGGTAAAAATTTACATAAGATACAACAAAAGAAAGTGGAACAGATTTTGAAACGTTGACACTTTCCATGCTGTGCTCAATACTGCAGAGTTCTGATCCCTACAGAGACCAATGGGGCTTTTGCACAAAAAATACAGAAATTAAAAAATAAACAGTCTCACATCCAAACTTACCATACCTGCTTGTGTTATACCCTGTAACAGCACTGTTTTCAAACACTGTGTTCAATCTACCTAACTTTTCCTGGTTTTCTGTGGCTGTATTTTATTTAGGACCATTTCCAATAGGTACACTTCAGAAAAGCTAATTAGATCAGGCCTCAAATGAGAGAAAAAGAACAATGTCTGCTTTGAAGATCTCAACAGATCTGGGCCACTCAGTTGTCATGAAAGCTGCAGCTCCAGGCCCATGTCTGGATCTTTGAAGTAACTGACAACTTCACTGGTAAAAATGCAGGGGTGTCAAGGATTTCAGTATTCTTTTGTTTGTTTGCCAGCTGACAAACTTCAGAAAGCTTTTAGGTCACACAACCAGGATCTTGGAGAACCTAGTTCTTCAGAATCAACTTCATCAAGCAAAACACCTCAGTATGCATTAAACTTAAAAATGTGTTTGCAGGTTTTGCAGTTCTGTAAGAATTAATGGAAGCTAGAAATGGGATAAATACTTTGCTTAGGGGGAAAAAAATCCTTAAGAGAACTATTTTAGAAAAAACAAGATCCTTGGTCCAGACTGAGCTTGTTAAAGAACTCCGCAGCAGCTTTTACCTGGTGTGAGTAGAACTATATTGGGAAGGGCTGGAGGGGAGAAGCATGAAAAGTGAGAATATTAACAGCCTCATTCAAGGTTGTTTGGAAATCGTATTTTTGAAGCCGCAAAACAAAAACAATGACTTGGCTAGATAACCAGATTTCTGAATTGTGACATTTTTATAGCCATAATTCCATTCACAAGATGGATTAATCACACCTGATTTCACTGACAAAGGCTCTTAAAAGAGAGGAAAAAGCTCAGCAGTTACCATAACAAAGACACTTCCTTCACAGTTTTTTCCATTCAAGTCACACAGAATACAATGAAGTTTTTTTTCCTTAGTCTACATGCAGCACACTCAACTCACACCCTACTCATTCTCAGACTTTGTGCATATACACAGCTTTTGCTCCATACTCTATTGAACAAGCCTGTTGCAAGAAGGAAGTTCTAACTCAGAATTAAAAAAAAAGAGAAACCTGTGAAAATAGACTAAAAATTAATTAGACAAAGAAGAATAAATTGATTTTTGCTACCCACCATTTCCAGTTGGCATGACAGACTATCAAATTGCTCTAGAATTTACCTAAATTATTTTCCTCAGTTATTAAATCAAGCAAATACTAGAACACTTTTGCTGGAATAATGAGATCACTGTTATTCTCATCCACAAGGGCCTCATAGTGCCTTAAAAAAGTCTCCAAAAAAACTAGACCCCCTCCCCACATGACAATATTTTCTACAGAAAGGCTGACAAGCAAAAGGCAGTTACTTCTGTCAGCTGCTTAACAGCTCAGCACTCAATACAGTCTTGCCTTGTACACACCCACACACTAAATACCAAGGGATGAAACAGGAAAAAACTGTGGGCAAAATGAGTCAATCCAAACCAGAATCTGAGCAGACCCCTTAGTTTTCTTTGAAGTGATATTTAATTCAGAAAAAGATCACACTGAATTTAGCTATTACACTGATGTCTGCAGGGTAGCAGTACAGATCAGCAATTACATGTGACAAGAACAGAAGGAAAACCAAGCAGGAGACAACTTGCACTCCTCAGGACTGTATCAGTGCAGCCAAAAAAAATATCTGCAATTATTCTTGCAAACAGCAAAATCTGTGGGAATAACAATCAAAAAGTCCTCCCAAAGAAACAAAATCCACACGTACTCACATAATATACTTATTTTAATCCCTTTCTTCACTGGCCAAAACAGCTGAGGCTGTTTTAGAGAGTCAAGAGAGATCTGTCTGGATAGTCTATAGAGATTTCTCTTTGCACATCTGCTTAAAGAGGGAAACAGTTATGACTCAAATCTGTACCTTAAGAGTAAGCTGACTATTACATTCCTCATCACCCACAAGTCTAGGAAGCTCAAGACATTTTACAAGAGATTATGTTACCTGAGCTACATGAAAATCTATTTTGAAAAAAAAAAAAGAAAATCCATGCAGGCTTGTGTACACACACATTCCCTCAAAGGCCAATCCTCTAGCTGTCTCTCTTAAAGAAATTTGCAGTTGTGTGTGGTTTCAGCAAGAAAGGAGTTTCAGACCATAGAAATGCAGTTTTCTAACGGGAAGGAAAAAACCACAATTTGTTTGGCCTTTTTTCATGATAATGAAAAAACAAAATTCTTGGCTCTGCCAAATCAAAGCTTGGGCAGTGCTCAAATTCTCTTTTAATAAACCAACTCAGATTCACTTGATGTTTCTATATAAAGAATACTATTGTATTGAAAAGGCCTTTTTCCTGCACCACATCCATTGGTGCTTCAGTGTGTGCCTGCTGTCCCAAAGGCTGAGCCCATCCTGGCTGCACCCACAGCAGGGTGGGCAGCAGGTGAGGGAGAGGATTCTGCCCCTTCACTCTGCTCCAGCTCTGGGGGCCCCAGCACAGGAAAGCCATGGACCTGTTAGAGCCAGTTTGGGGGAGCACCACAAACAATCACAGGGTAGGAGCAGCTCTCCAATGGAAATTGCCTGAGATGACTGGGCTATTTCATCCTGGAGAAAGAAAGCTCCAGAGAGACCTCACTGAGCCTTTCAGTACTTACAGGAGGCTTACAGGAGAGAGCAAGAGAATTTTTTACACAGGTAGACAATGACAGGACAAGGGGCAGTGGTTATAAAGAAAAGAGGAGAGATTCACATTAGATATTAGGAATGAATTCTTTACTCAGAGATTAGCACTCAACAAGAGTCTCAGTAAAGATGTGGTTGCCCCATCTCTGGAAGTGTTCAAGGCCAGGCTGGATGGAGCTCTAAGCAACGTGATTTAGCAGTGAGTGGCATCCCTGCCCATGGCATGGGGGTTTAGAACTAAATGATCTTTAAGGTTCCTTCCAACCCAAACCATTCTATGATTCTACTAGTAAAGAAATGAGTACCAAGTACACAGATGTGGAATAGACAAGGATTCCTCCCATCAAATTTCTAACTGTAGTTTAGTACCAGACTGTAGTTAGAACCAGACACTATCGTGAAGATAAAGGGGAATTTTTACTGGAGACATATCTACCACACACACAAGTTTTTCTCTATTTAAGTTTCCAAATCCCTTGTGAGTCAGGAGCAATGCCTACCTGTAAGAGAAAACAGACAGAGCCACAACAAACAACTCACTTGTAGCACTACAGAGGCTGCAAAATGGATCTGCAGGTTGCATTCATCCTGTCCAACCTGAACAGAACCTTTGACTTTTGCTGACCTTAGCACTTCAGATGTATTTTCACAGCAAAGAAGATATTTCAAAGTTTACTTTACTTTTGTTCCAAACCTGCATCAGAGCCTTAGAGGTCAGAGGTATCTTGTTACCTCCTTAAACCAACTGATGTGGCTGCAGGAAGTGAGAGAGAATACCTCTTCTTACAAATGGTGTCAACTTAGGTACCTAGCGGGATTTTCAAAATAGTCAAGAAAATTATCCTGTGTATTTCAAGTAATTTAGGAAGGAATAAAAAAATCATATACATAAACCAACCCACCCCAACAGGGTCAGAGTGAAGAGGGTTAAATGCAAATTGAGTTTAAATTAAATTAGGAAGTCTCAATGACTTCAGTATGATTCCACCCCTCCTCCCCTTCCATACACTCACACTCTCTCACACACACACACCCTCAGTAAAGCCAATTAAGTAGGAAACAGGCCTCTCCTCCTACCACATCAGTAAGGCCATTAGTTCCAGCAAAGTTCCCAAATACTCTGCTCATAGACTGTACTGGCCAAGCAATTAGATCACTCCTGAATTTAAAAAGTACCCAGAAGCAGCTTTGCATATACACTAGTTTTTTCAAAGCACAATGGAAAAGTTGGCACATACTGCATTTACGAGAGCTGTAATCTGGTTTAAACATGGGTTTATTTTAAAAATCTTCAGCTCTCATCTGTAAGCTACTCCAGAACTCAGTGAATCAGCAAATAGTTACTTATTGGAAAGCTCTCTTCCTTAGGACACCTTGACCACCATTCAGTAGTTTGCTGAAATTGTGAAAAGAACTGCACCATCAATCTTCACTACAGGCAACTATCTACAGGTGTTCAGGATCTAGAATGTGAAGTATTCAGGATGAACATTTAAATTTTAATATATAGACCTCCAGTGAATCAAATATTCTGCAGAATACAGAAAATTTAAGTAAATAGCAGCCATAAAACAGAGAGCATCTTACAGGTATTTACAATATATTTAGCATCATGTCATGAGCTTAGGTGTGCTTTTTTCCCTTTGTCTTCTTTCAAATACTCATGGATTTTAAAGCATCTCAACCAGGTTTTTAAAGGAAATCAGACACTACACAGGTTAAACAACATGGTTCTATTAAAAACTATCTTTAACCATGGCACTCAGTGACAGCAATACAATACTTTTTTCCACAAAGCAACTAATATAAAAATATGCCATAAAATCATCTGTAGACTAGTATGCTAGTACATACATATAATCATAACATTCTTTTATAAACTCTTTCCTGAGATACCTTGGGTTGTTTGATTTTCTTGTATTACTGGATGCATTATCTTTATGATTCATCTAAAACAATTGCAAAATATTTTGAATGTGCAGGACACTCAGTAACATGTAAAAGTAATTTGTAAATACATGGCAAAGAAACAGCTCTTAGAAATTATGCACTTTTTTACTTTGTTATATTTTTTAACATTTGGCTCCTTGGGAGACAGAAGGATGGTGCATGAAAAACCTGAAATTAGAGCTATGAATTGATAAAAAGCAGGAAAGCATTCAGGAATGTTAGGAGTTGGAATATATTATAAATGACACAAAGAGAAAGCCGTAAGTCATGTTGGCTATGTATTGTCTTACAAAGCAACTGGACATATCTTAGTTCACAGTATAATAAATATTTTTACTAATCTGTTTTGGAAGAGCAAATGTCTTTTAGGGTTTCAAGCTCCTGTATAAGTTTCTTGTTCTGAACTTCTAGCACTGCAACACGACTCTCCAGACATTTTATGTATTCTTTCTTCCGACGTCGACATTCTTTAGCAGCTTCCCTGCAAAAAGCAGAAGTAAAAAGTGCAAACAAAAAAGCCATTTGCATGCCATTAGAAAGCTCAGCAGAGTATGGAGACTATGACAGAATTCCAAATTTTGGAATATCTCCCAAATCAGTCTGAAAACACTAAGCAAAACTGGGTTCCACAAGGGCCTCAAGTGTCTCTTTCTCAAGTTCATATGGCAATCTGTAGAATTGCTTCCTCTCATGCCTTGATTAAAGTTCATAATAAAGGAGGTCCAAATGAAAGACAGTTATTCTGCTTTATGACAATAAAGATCTTTGAGGGCCTTGAGTTCCTCAATGAGAGTCTTGTTTTGGTTTTCAAGCACAGCCACACGATTTTCAAGACATTTGACATATTCTTTCTTCTTTCTGCGACATTCTCTGGCAGCTTCCCTGGAACCAATACAAGGCAAATGACTACAGGAACAGCCACAATATGGCAAAGACTGGATAAATGCAATTACCTGCAAACCCTGTGGTTCCACAATAACAACAACCACCACCACCAACTGCTGGATTGCACAAACAGAACATCGGATAACATCCAAAAGCAGTAACATAGTTAAAATATAATCCAAAGCATCTAGAACTTGAAACGCATCCAGCATCACCAAATACAAAGATGGAACCAATACACAGAAGAATCGAGAAAAACAGGGAGTAATTGATCATGTATTGACTTGAGTTGCACTAAACATTAGGATGGAAAGCAGCATTTCTTCTTCCAGCCACATTCTATTTTGTCTGTTTATCGGGAGCATTGTCTTCTGCCATCAAAATCTTAAAACCAAACCCAGAGAATATACTTTCAGAAAAACACAAACATAACACTACTCTCTTCAGATAAAAACTAGATGCCAAGCTTACATGTAGATAAAAACTCACAGCATGTTGTAACAATGTACAATACAATTTAATCCAAACAAATACAATTTATTAGCATTTCAGAACTGGCTGCCTGAGCACATTACAGCCACACGAGTCTGTAGTTTTTGTTGCTGGCAAATGATAGCCTGAAGCCATTTTTGTAGTTCTGCTCAAAAGTCTCTAATATTTGAGCTAAACGCTTTGGCTAGTGTGCTCAGAAGCAAGTGACTAAACAAGCATTCAATTCCAGAAGAAATATTAGAAGTACTGGGAGTCCTCCTTTACTACCTTGGAACATGACAAACTACCAAATTGTGAGAGGCTAACATTCCAGCAAGTTACAAGCTATAGCATAGGCATTAGTTTTAAAACTGAAGGAAGAAGAAACAAAAAGGAGGCACAACAATGCAGTGATTCTTGTAAGTAATTTAAAATAAAGGACAGGCATGAGAGCAAAGCAATACCATTAATTCAATTATAAGACAAGTGGCTAAGCAGTGTATTAGAGATCTGCAGAGCAGACTATTTCTACTATTAATCTGCCAATGACAGAGGTGGCTACACATTTTAAAAAGACAGACTCCCCAAGGAATAGCAAGAAGACTGCACAGAGAAAGACTGACATTTACAACACTCAGTCAAGTCCATGACAACTAATTAAAAAATATACAGCAACTTCACACAATGGGCCTCACAAAATGACAGGGGCACTGCCAAGTATCTCATCCCAGCAGCCAAGTATTTGGCAAAGTCTATAATTATCATTCCATCTTTGAATAAGTCCTCTTCACAGCATCATTAATGGACAGCTGCTAATGAGATCCTCAGCTATTTTCCTAAACAATTCTTTGTGGGGATGCTTTAAAATGAAAGAGGCCCTACTGGTCATTTTACTGTCAGTAGTGGGAGAGGACAGGAAGTAAAATGCAACAAAAAGTGTAACTCTGGATCATCACAAAAATTATCTGATATTGATTTCTGAATCACCTAATATTTTCAAACTAAAAATCCATGGCTATAAGGACAGAGTTAACAACCAATACTCTATGCTAGAAGGACATGGGATGACTGAAAAGAATTTCCTGCCTTCCCTTCATCAATTACAGGCAGTGCTTATGACCTTAAGAAGAACACTTTGTTATAATGTTTGGGGGGGTGGGGGAGGTAGTTTCCAACACTGACCATGAATTATTGTATAGTCTTACCTATTTTTCAAAAGTCTCAGCTCTCTCTTGCGTGTGGCCTCTTCTGCCATTTGCTGAGGGCTGTGCAGAGTCCCTGGCGAGGCTGCCATAACCACTCCCTGAGGTAAGGTAGTAGTGGGAGTTCGGATCTGGTAAGCTGGCATGTCTCCAGTGGCAGCTGTATAAAAGAAACATATTTTAAAATCTATGGCAAAAAAAAGAAGTATATCTGAAAATAACAGATTTCTGACATGATTTATCCAGGATCCCAGATACATAAATTATTTCACACGTCTGTCATGACACAACTGTATTTTTTATCTTAATAGCATTTATTTCCATACTGTCAAGTGTCTGAATTGCTCTAGCACGTGGCCCCAGTAGCCAGCTGGACATGCTTCCACATGGCTCTCTTCCTACAACAAGGGGAAAGCAGTCTGAGAAACAGTTCTGGCAGTGACACTTCCTGTTTGCACAATCCCACAAAAAGAAGGCCCTGCATCTAAACTGAGGTTTATATGCTACCCTGTTCTCCCTGCACAGGATTCAATTTGCTTCAGAAGACAACTTTCTCGTCCTTCCTTGTGATAGCAACAGTACCAGCTTTACAGCCTCTCCTCTTCTTACAAAATAGTTTGGCAACCCTTGGATAAGGAGTGAGAGCTGCTGTTGCTACAATGAAAAGAAACAGACAAGTGCTCAGGATATTCAGGCATTTGTTCCCTGGGCAAGAGGACCACACATGGGATGCTGCAGCATTAGCAGCAATAGGAAGCAGTGGCAGTTGCACAGAAAGGAGTGTAGCTGCACAGTAAATCAGAGGGCAAAAGTTCAGATTCAGCTCCAGCTTAGCAGTTTTGTGCCCTCCCCAAGCCAAATGCTGATCTGATATGACTGGAAACCAACACCTTTCTTACAGTCTCACGTCATTTCTTTGTTTCAGATGTACTTGTCCCTACGTGATGTACCTCAACTTAAAAACACTGGGGAAGTCCTAAGTACTTGTGTCTTGTCTGACAGAAAACAAAACCAAACAAAAAACATACTCCACTTTACATTCTGAGCAAGTATTTACCTATTTCCTTCCATAAATATTTTATATTATGATAGAACAAAAATTCAAATTTTGTCATTAAAGCAACTGTATATAGTTGATGTTTCAGAGGCTATTGTTACACTTATTTTATACTTTAATTCTCCAAAGCATTATTCAACTAATGGAAAAACATGTCTCACAGTTTAACCCCAGCCTGCAACTAAGCACCACACAGTCAGTCACTTGTTCACTCCACCCACACAGCTCCCCAGCTGGATGAGGTAGAGCAAACTCATAGGTTGAGAAGGGAACAGTTTGATGGAAATAAAATAAAATGAAAAGGAAAATAACAAAAAGAAAGAGAAATAAACCCAAGAAAAATAATTAATGCAAATTAGAAGCAATTGTTTACCACTCACCAACTGATGGCCAGCCTGTTGCTGAGCAGCAGGCCCCAGGCCAGCTTTCCCTCCAGTTTATATGCTGAGCATGATGCCTTAGGTATGGAATATCCCTCTGGCTATCTGGGGTCAGCTGCTCTGGATGTGATCCCCCACAGCTCTGAGTGCACCCCCAGCCTACTCACTGACAGACTATGAGAGGCTGGAAAGTCCCTGACTTAGTGCAACTACTGCTGAGCAACAACCAAACCATGAGTGAGCTATCAACACCTCTCTCATCCTAAAACCAAAAAACAGCACTGTACCAGCTAATTGGAAGAAAATTAACTCTATCCCAACTGACACCAGGTCAACTTGGAAAAATAAAAGGTAGACAAAAACATCTTGGGGAGGCTGACAGATTGAGCAGTTAACTATAGGGGGGAAAATAAATCTAATAAAAATATACGATTATTCTTACTATATTAATGTAAGTGCTTCACTAGTTCAAAACAAACAAAAAAACAGAATCAAGTTGTGCTTAGATTACAATTCCACAGCCATGTCCTGAAATCATTATCAGCTTAAACCCCATGCACCTCCCCCCCTCCTCAGTCCTGTGGGTAAAAGTGTTTGTGGAATTACAAGATGAACTGGACCAGTGAACTGACCTGGATAATCCCCCGGGGATGTGGGAGGGAGAGAGGGAGGGGGAAATCAGCTCAGAACAGCCCTGTGAGCAATGACAGGCAGCTGCTCTGAGCACAGGGCTTGGTCATCTTGTACATCTACAGGGGAATTGCTTAACCCTTCAAATCCTCCACATTTCTTAGCAGTCCCAGTCATGTCAATGGAATGGTACCTCAGCTCACTAACTATAAAAGTGGAATTTTAGCAACTCTTCAGGCTCACCTTTATGCTGCCCACATTACATACATCTTACAGACTCTATGGTAAGAACTATCTTTTCCTATCTCATCACTAGGTATTATTAAAGAGATGTTACCTTAATTTGCCTTAGCTACAATGAATTAGAAATCCAAGCAAACCATTCTGTAGATGAAGTCATGGTGGGAAAGCTCCACAACCCAGACCACCTCAGCCTGGCAAGACCAACTAATTTGTTGTCTGTGTTTGACTTAAGCTCAGATGGCAGCAAACAGAACTTACTGCAGCTTTTGTGCAGAGGACTCAGAGTGATCATGTACCTTCAGCAAGACTTAACAAAAGCAAGTCCCTATCTCAGCTGGGATCAGCAAACACCACTGGTAAATGTTCTAGTCTGAGCAGGTCCCAGTAGTGGCAGTCTCTGCCTGAGAGTTGTCTCAATTAGAAACCTGCCAGCACAGGAACACAGATAAATAACTATTCTGGTGGTACTAACCTTGCCAATCCAGACACCACTGTTTAGAAACAAGAAAAAAGCATAGCATAGCCCTGACAAAGTATCTTTTAGCTGTGCAATAATATATATTTTCTGACATATCATTGCAAAAATACATTTTGAAGATTGAAAAATGTTTTGTGTATTAGCTCAAGAAATTACAATGTAACTGACTTCCCCAGAAAAAGACCTTTGGAAAGATGAAACAGGTTCTAAACATAGTGGGATAAATTTAATTTTTTTCAAAGTTATTTTAAGCCTAATTAGGTATCTATATTACAGTGAAGAATACCTTCCATTTCAGCATCTGAGACAAATGTCTCACACACTTCATCCAGACTGCCAAACTTCTTTGGCTGTTTCTAATGACACTTCACCAAGGTCTAATGTAATTCCTAAGGTACCAGAAACAGAACTGAGAGTGTTAACAAAGCAACAAACCTCAAGTTGGTGCATTTCCCTAATGCATTGCCCTGGGTAATTTTTTTTTTTTTTACCCCTTAAAATGCAAGGGATTAAAAGTCAATGAAAACCTGAAGCTTTTAGTTGAGACTTACATAAAGGAAATTAAGAAAGCCAAAAGACAACTAGTGAAAAAAACCAAACATGCATTAAAAAAAAAATTAAAATAAAAAAGCAATCACCTCTTGGAAAAAGTAACTTGCTGAACACTAGAGAGCATCCCTGCACTCAGTTCTTTCAGTGACTATCCAGGAGAAAAAACGCCCCATGTATTTGGATGCCTATTCTCCCCCTCTGTGAGTCATAATGGTGGGACTTGATTATCAAGGGGTTTTTAACTTCACCACTAAACTGGCTACACAAGGCATGAATCATTATCCCTTTGAGCATTAAATACATCGACCCTGAGAAGATATTTATCTTTGGATTAATGAAACAACGTGCGGCAGCAGTGAGCAGCAGCACGTAGCAGCCGGCAGGGAAGCAGTTAATGTTACCGAGCTGCCGGAGGCAATTGACGAGGCAGAAAGGAACTGACTAAATCGCAGCATGACTTGGAGCTGACGTCAATGTGTATCTTGTTTGGAGTTTAACTTTTCCAGTTCCCTACTGCAACACGATTCCAGGAAATCTAATGACGTCAGCCTTTTGAACTCAATTAGCTGAGGAACAGACCATTTTAACAGTGGAGGAGAAAACAAGCAGGCGTTACAGTACTTCAATTATTGCCCTCAAATCTGTTTCCATTCAGTGTTTTTTAATACTCGGAGCATAGGGTTGATTTACACGCTAGGTTGAAGCCCATGGCTATCAAATTTGTAGCATCTATTGCTCAATAAAAAAGGCAGTTGTCATTTTTACAAAACCAAAAGCAATTATAAACACAGCAACATATATGACTATCACCACAATAAAGAAAAATGCAAAAGTAGAGTGGTGGATTGTTTTCAGCAAAATCTTGCATCAAGTAATAAAGAACAGTTACTGAATCAATCTGTGCAAAAACTCATGCACTAACAGTAATTTTTAGTTTTTCCCCCACAAACAAAACTGTTAAAATTGCCCTGGAGTCCTACACTAAGTAGAGAGAATTAGAAGCTATCTGCATGACTTTAGAGAGATGAAAGAATTACAGCAACAGGTTCAAAAGAAAATGCCACAAATATTAACTAAACACTGCACAGACATACAAAAATACGATGTCAAAGGCTAACAAAATTTTTACCTGTTTCATCTCCTGTTACAGCCATGATCAACTTCTGCACACACGATTCTGCTGCTCCTCTACCAGAGCTCAGCATGAACTGTTCCAAACTACCAAGCATGTGCAGGATTACAAGCAAGAGCACTGACATCACAATGACCTCACTTGCTTACCGCTGTCATTAACGTGCTCCATCACTGGAACAGCTCACTGAAACTGCAGCCCAAAGAATTCCTTTTCCAGTAAACCTGTTTTTTTTTTTCCTCTTCCATATTGCTATAATCCTAGCTTTGTTCTTTTCCCCTGAATTATTCATAAAGCTACAGAAAGCACTCACCACAAAGCAGGCTGTTAAGAAAGACCTGAAAATTCACAGCACTGACTGACAGAAATGAAAACGTGGCTCTAGCATTCATGAATGAATCCAAATGATAAAGTCATGACTGGATAGAAAATAAGGAAATTTAAAACAGACATGCAGTTGTTTTCATTGGAACAGTTCCACTAAAAGGCAGAGAACTCTGTTGGACAGGCATGCAAGACAGGAAAGCTTAATAAGCTGTAACAAATAGGTAAATGAAAGGCTAGAGCTCCTTGCTTTGCAGGAAAACCCACAACCCACTCATTTAATTTCAGTTAAAAGCTTCAGAAATTATTAAGGAACACTCCAATGAAGTAAGTCAACCTAAAGCCAGTGGTTTCAGATGCTGTAACAAGCAGAACAGTAACTCTGGGTAAAGGCTACCTCTTCCCCCTTCCCTCCTTTTTCAAAATATGTCCAAGAGATCTGTTTCACTCTGCTTTAAAATATAAATTAAAAAGAACAACAACTCAGCTGTAAGAGGGTTACTCCTTATTTACAAATACATTTCAATACAAATGAAATACATTCATTTCAATACAAATGAAATAGTTTCAGACAAAGAGTCCAAGCACTGGTTTGTATGTAGTGCACAGCAAACTTCTAAGGTCTTTGTACTAAACTAATTCAGAGTGGTAATTTATCAACTGTGAAACTGTGCTGGATGGCAGCAATGGAAGCATCAATGTTTGCATTGATGTTCTGTGTTTTACATCCTGTGTTTACAGGAGTGTTCTGTGATTACAGGAGCACTTCAGGATCGTATGTACAGAAGATCAGAACTAAAGCACAAGAAGTTCAAGCCACAGATTTCAAATATCACTAACAATGTAACATAAATACAAATAGATCCCAACAGAATTATTTTTATATAATTTTTCTACACTCACTTTCACTAATAATCAAAACACTTCCTTCTTCAGCTAGCAAAAAAATCCTTAACCCTTAATGTGTTAGGAAACTGCCCAGACACTAGAACTCCCTCTTCTTTTGCCTACAAATGTAAACTTGTAGCAAATACCATGTCACTCAATCAGATCAATATATTTGGCACTTTTATCCTAGTATTTTTCCACACCACAGGTTATCAGAAAATACCAAACACAGGGTTTATGTGATCTTATCCATTATTACATGAGATTCATTAACAAGTACTTTAGAAAAAAAATCAATACATATGCTATCTGAAAGATTCTGAAACAGAATCTGAAACAGATCTTTTCTGTTTCCAGCTATTTGTTATAGTCTTTTCTTCTACTATGATAAAGAAAATATATTATATGCTGCCTACCCAAAATTATTATAAAAATACATATGTAAGTGGTAGGAGTATTAAGCAGAATAATTTTTCTATTATAATCTATGTTATCACAATATTAGGTGAACAGTCAACTACAAAGTGTACATAAATGACAAATGTTCATAACCTGTATGCCAACAGACTTTCTGGCATAGGCAAGATGAGCTGTAATAAGGACATTTCAGACACTTGTATATTCAACTTATTCCATTGTCCCACTCCATTGTAATTAACTCAGGTTTGCTGCCTTCATACAATTGTATTACTGTAAACATTTTCACAATGTTTTTATACATCTTTTTATTTTACTGTAGATGTTTTGTTTTTTCCTAAAGATTTTCCAATATCAATAGCATGTAGAATAAGTTGAAGCCTTTTATCTTCTCATCATCTCCAAGTTCATGCTCATTTACTGTTTGCTTTGTACTTTTCCCTGTATGTTATGTCACATTTTTTACCGAGCTATGAGGCTCAGTAAAGCACTGGACTTTGAATCAAAGGAATAGAGAATTCCAGGAAATAAAGTTCTCTGAGCATGGACAGAGAATAAATCAATTTAGTTAAAAGTATCAAGATGTTTCCAGAAACATGATGTAGAAGGTATTCAGTTACTGTCTCTGAATCCATTTTGAAAGTTTCCATCACAGGCAAAACACTTAAAGGGCAATTCCATCTTGTGGAGCCCTTTGCTGAGACTGAGCAGCCCTGTCAGAGAACAGCTCTGTAATGGAGAGTCTGTAAAGGAAAAGTCAGTCAAATGGAATTCCCAAGGACTGAAATGCTGCCAGACAAAATCCTCAAATGCTGTGCTTCTTCACAGATGGGAAGTTTAAGAAGCAGCTGAGGAGTTATTCTTTCTGCCCTGACACCAAAGCTCTGAAGAATCAAAGCAGTACCTATAAAATACTACAGTGAACCTGGAGAGATGGAGGCGGCCTCTGATTATTTAAGGGATGTATAGGCACACACACAGAAAACATATTAGACTCATACTCAGAACAACATGCAGTACTAGAGTGGGAAATTGGTTTGGGGGACAGCCAAATTTGGGTCTTAAGGCTTTGTTAAGTATGTATTCATAATAACATTTTGGGAAGTTGTAACAATACTCTCTGAACAAAAAAAACTTAACATTTGGCTAAGGTGTTTTCATTTTATAGTCTTAAAGCACTTGAAATGCTTCTGGAAAAGTCTTGGGACAACAATGTATTTTGACATTTATTTGATGATCCTCATCCACTCCATGAATACATACCTAAATCCTTCCTAGCTCTTCTCATGGCTTATTTCAGATAGCTGTTTTGGCTTAAGAAAGTATTCATACAGCCCTCCCCGCTACTTCTCTCTGTCAATAAAATATTTTTTTTAAATCTGTATTTTCTCCATAGCTATTAATTTAGTGTCTCCATAGAGAAATCTATCTCCCATTTTCAAAGGTTTTCATCACGTCATGTGTGCACTTTATAGGACCTTCAAAGCATTCCTCTATGAGAAAACTAGCTTCATTAAAGGATCTGCTTTCTAGTAACTGCAAGAGCCATAAGTTGAAAGGAAATTCTGCCCTAAACATATCCCAGAATCTTCAGAATTTGTGTTTTATTAACATTAACTGCTGAAAAAAACAAATTAGTTTCATATATTAAATGATGTGCACCTTCAGCATCTCACTTCAATCTGTAGGAGTACCTTTATTCCAATTAAACATGTCTCAAAATCTGCAAAGGACAATCCAAAGCAGAAAGTGATGTTATACTGCTATTTCACTCTTTTTAACCAAACACAGTAGCAGCCTTACTAAGCAGAGAACCTGAATCCCTTCCTAAGACTCTTCTATCTTGCTATGACTATTTTACTTAATGGTGCAATAATGTCAACACAAAATAAGAAAAGCTTTAAGAAAAATTGTTTAATATGAAAAAATGAAAACAAACTAGACTGTTAAAATATACCTTGAACAACAACTTGGCTTCCAGGAAGAAAAAACTGTTGTGTGCCATCAGATGACTGCGCTGCATATTGCACAATGGTAGCACCTGGCTGAGGAGCTCCCGAATTTGTCACAGTCTGAATTGTACCACCTTGAGATATGGTAACTAAACAGGAAAAAAAAAAAAGAGAAGTTAGGCAACAGAAAGACATAACACATGCTAAAAAACATGCAATAAACACTGTCTTACGGACTCCTGGTCCTCTCCTTGCTTAAGGATCAATTGTATGACAAAACTTAGATAATATTAATACTGATTTCCACAAATATAAAGTCTGTTGTGTAGTATATACCATACATATAACAGATAAAAAGCCGTGTTCGACACATTTTATGTCTATGTTTCCAGAAATAGTAACTCTACTAAAATCGTTTAAATATGTGGGGAAAAATCATAGCTCCTAGCCATATAAAAGTGATGTTTTAAATACTAACATAGGAGTTATTTAAAAAAAAAATCTTAAAAAAGCCATTTATTGACTCTCAGAAAACAAAATCCAGGACATCAAGACAAAGGAAAAGAAAGATATCTAACACTAATAATCTTTTCCTTAGTGTAAGAAAAAGTTTAGCACAACTTTTAACCAGGTTGTACACAGTTGTACAGAGCCCAATACTCATGTAAAAAATGAAACAGAACAAAGTAGGGTTCTTCCCTCAATGTAATAGCAATATAAAAAAAAAATATATATACTTTCCCCATTAATAAAAATCATACTGCCTTCTTGCCATAATCAAGTATTTATCAAAATGCAATTCCCTAGAGACATCATTAATTGTATATTCCTTTTGAAATTAGCATTGCCTTTGTTAAACACAGAAATATCATTGAATCACAGAATGGCTTGAGTTGGAAAGGACCTTCAAGATCATCTAACTCTAACTCTGGATCTGTTCAAGCACGTCCATGTCTGTCTCGTGCTGGAAACTCAGAGCTGGATGCAGCACTCCAGGTGGGGTCTCACCAGAGTGGAGGGGCAGAATTGCATCCCTTGATCTGCTGCCCACCCTGCTTTGGATGCAGCCTAAGATCTGGCTGGGCTTTCTAGGCTGCAAGCACACATTGCCAGCTCATAGTCAGTGTTTCAGCCACCAGCACATCCAGGTCCTCAATCCACTCATTGCCCAGCCTATATCCACATTTAGGATTGCCAAAACCCATACACAGGATGCTGTGTATTGATGATGGGCATTGGCCTTATCATGAAGTTTGCATGGGTTCACCTCTCTACTCTGTCACAGTCCCTTTGGATGGGATCCCCTCTCTCTACTGAGCTTTGAGTATCAACTGCATCATTCAGCCTGCTGTCACCTGCAAACTTTCTGAAGGTGCATCTCCACAAAGATTCTACATCTCCAACCAAAGATACAAAATAATACTGGTCCCAGATCTCTGAAGGACACCACTCATCGCTGGCCTCCACCTGAGCATCAAGCTATTGACTGGAGCTCTTGGAGCCAACTCCTTATCTACCAAGTGATTCACCAGCCAAATCCACATCTCCTGTGTTAATTAAAGCAATCCTGAAACTTTCAGCTGAGAACCCAATGCCCAAAGAGTAAAAAATCTTTTCTCCCCTAGAAGATATTTAAACTATGCTATAAAAGTCAGACGTAAAAAAAGATAGAGACTTGCCAACTTCTCTGAATTCACTGTCAGATTACAGTATTTGATGCCATTCTTGAAGGTTCAGCTCTGCTTATCTCAATACAGGATTTGTTAGATATCTATATGAATTTTAGAGATTGCTGAGTTCAAATGTTCTGTTTTGGCAACAGTAGGTTGGGTGCTGCACGCAGGCTCCATAAGGCATTGAGGAGAAGGGGAAGAGTGTGGCAAGGGGTAGAGTGCAAGATGTTTCAGTCTGGCCTCCAAAGCAGAAAGTGCCCCATTTTAAGGCAAGACAAAACAGAGAGAAGCAACAAAAGTAAAGCATTGTATCCCCTACTCTTCACAAAGTCCAGGACAATAGCAACAAGATTTTTGTTTTGTTTCAACTCTACCTTCCAGACAAGTTAAAAAGAGCCAAATTCTGCCTCTCAGAGTTAGCACCAGGAATGGTGGTGCATCTACACCCCCACAGAACCCTACCACATAAAACCCAGACAGTTTGGCTTCCTAAGCAGTAAAACATCAGCACAGATTGATAAAAAGCTCTTAGCTCCACAGTGAAACTGGGTAAGCAATTATATCACAGCTGTCCAGCAATTATTCATTCAGATCCCAACCCAGTACTTAATAAACAAAAGTGAATTAACTCCAGTAGCTGCCTCCCTTACAGGACTGATTCCTGCCACATTCCCAGAACAACATACTGCCTGTCCCCCATCCACTGTCCTGATCTCAACCACTGCACACATTTGTTGTGCTGGAGCTCTACTGAAAACTGAGACTTTTATGGTGAGTACAGGACTTTCCTGGACAGACCCTGTAGCTGAATGTCATGCAGGTGGATGGATGCAACCGGCATCTTCTCTTCCAACTAGGAGTGAGGACAGTACTAATACCACCCTCTGAGTATGATCACCAGCTCTAATCCAGAAAAAAAACCCAGATCTTTTTCCCTTCCAAAACTGGAAATGGAACTGAAGTCTTTCCCAAAAGATTTCTTAATTCTCCAGTTGTTAAAAGTTTGTTCTAAGACAGCAAGTAACTCAAACAGATTAAGATTTAATAATTTTCATTCCCCCTGCCTTTTTTCATGCAGATCATGATATTCACAAGCAGGCAGGGGGATGGGGAGACTGATTCACACACTCCAACTGAACAAACAACTCTTACACATTAGACCACTACCACAGGTGAGGGAGGTAATTTTTTTCAGTATTAAATAACCAACATGACAGAACTACAGCCAACAGAGTAGGTGTGTAGTCAGATAAGAATACAACGCTCCTACACAAGAGAGCACCTTGTGCAAAACTACCCATTTGCCTGGCAAAAAGATCACATGTATGTTGATGGAGGTAGCTGGTAAAGATTACATTTTATCCTGTCATGTCAGTCTGTCTGCTTCCAAAGCCAAAGCCAAGAAGCTCCAAGGAAAAAGGTATTGGGAAACCATGGCAACATATCATTTTGCCTGGTGAAAAGTAAGTAGAGAACAGCCACCAATGCTGTTATTAGACAAAAATACATTTGTTTTCCAGAACTATTTACTTATGAAGTTCTTCCAAAAAGAGTCATCCCAGACATCCAGACATAAACACACAGTCAAAATGATCTTTTCAAATTGCCCTTCCTTTACAGGAATAGAGAGAACAGCAGAGAAAAAAAGGAACCAGCAAATGTAATAACATAACACCTCTTTTAAAGCAGGGCACAGTACAGATGATGACACCACAAGGCCAGCTCTTCACCGCCACGGACACTGCACAAAATTAATGCACAAACTCCTGGGTGCCTGCACAGCAGAACCTGGGCAGCCCATGCTGGCCAGGGACAGAGGAGTCCTCAGGCACAGGAACAACAGGCAGAAGCACAGAGCTACTGACAGGAGGCACAAAGATGAGGGAGGTACATGGAGTGACCCTCTGCATCACATCCAGTCTAAAATCAACACTGGATTTGCTACATTCCCACCCAGTGTTCCTGGTTTTAGTTCCTGAGGATTACAGGCAACCAACAGGATGGCTCAGAGATGCTTCAGATCCATGCTTCATATATGTAAATACTAGGGATCAACAGTCAAGCTCTCTTCAGCAGGTTCCAAATTAAGACCCCTTTTATTACAGGGCAATGACCATCCCTGCTACCACCTGGCCTAATTAAAATACACAGACTTTGCTGAGGCAAAGTATTTTAACTTACAAAAGTGTATTTTAACTTACAAAAGTGAACTTAAAAAAAAAAATCTAATTAATGAACTCTTAAATTCAGAAAAAAAAAAAAACTATTTCCAAAAAGAAAAAGCTCTCAAAATAAAGTTTTTGAGCCAAAACCAAGAGAGTCCATGAAGGCTGACATTGCATTTTGAAGCAATGCTCCATTATAATGAGAACCTTAATTTTACAGCACATGTTTTATGCTACAACTATAACTTAGTCAAAGAAAAAGCAGCAAAGAAGAGAAATCTCCCAAGCTTGGCTTATAGCCAAGTTTAAATTAAAACACATGAGATTTAATTAAATTTTTGTGGATTCTGTTCTCACATTGTCAGTGATGCTCCCTGTTGCTTAATTTTCAGAAGTAAATGTCTGATTGAACAAGAAACAAAAACCTGTGAATTTTGTTATTCAGTGAAACACTCCCCTGTCACTATTGTTTATAGGTGTGTTTAAATGAAAATATATTCCCCTAAGAATCACCTCCTGCAAGACATTATGGTCAAAGTACAACTTTGGCTTCCCAGAGAAAGGCACGATTAAACCTAAGCTCTAAAATTTCTTAGAAATCCTACAGGTTTACAGGCTCACTAAGTAATACACAGACATTATTACACTTTTTTTTAAGCCTTGAAATGGCAAATATATATAATCTTAATCAAATCTAAGCAAAATCAAAAATACAATTCAAAAATGGAAGAAAAATATTTAATTTTTCTTAGAATACAAGAATATATTAATACATGCTGGATTCTGCACTGAATAGTTGTAATTTAGGATGATGGTATTCTTTTCCACAGAAAAGAACACTTCAGATGCTGGACATCACACAGCAAACATTTATTTATGTCTAAAGCTTACAGAAAGGGTAAGAAAAGCAGCCTAGGGGCACAAGCAAAATTACTTTCTATGCTGAAAAGACAGATCGCATAGGCAAATTCTGTATTCACATCATTAATAATTAGTTAGTTGCCTAAATTAAAAATAACTGAAGAATTCTATGGGTGAGTAGAACACTACTAGAGCCATTCTATCCTCTTTTATATGCCACTGCAGTGTTTTAATAGACTTCCTCTGTTTTCTCATTTCAGGAAATAAACTCCACAACATTTCTTATGCAATCTTCCTGTCATTATATCACAGGAAAAACACCTGCACTTTAGCGTGTCTACTTATGAAAAGACATGAAAAACCCCTACAAACTGTAGGAGTGTAGCTTTATAAAATACATGATTTTAAAAAGAGTTGTTATTACAAAGTTATCCAAACTGATAACTGATTATGTCCAAAGAAGCCACAGAGTGCAAGTTATGCAACACTGCTACGATAAATACAGGAATAAAAATATCCAAAAGCAAATCTATAGAACAGAACTGTGAACATAACTTTTAACTTGCATTTGGATGATGTATCAAATGCTGGAAACCATGATTTACATTAGTTCTGTGGTGAAAGTGTAGATACTTAAAAACTGGTGACAAAAAGACATAATTCTTTTAAGAAAGGAAATTGGAACTTATCAAGTAATTTCATAGTCCAAACTTACATTTCAAAAAACTCTACTTGCCATTTCATACAATGAATAGCACTAATACATAACAAATCACAAGAATTTGAAACTGCAATGATTTGTATCATTAAACATTCACATAAAAGTGTCAAGTTTTTCCTTTCAGCTGAGCCTCACTTCCACATTTTAATGCACAGAAGCTCTAGAATGATTAAATTTAGCAGCCAACAAATACTACAAGACTAAAAGTCTATAATCCCCATGTTAGAAAAAATTAATAATAATTACTTAAAAATACAGAATCTCTTATTCTTCTTCATGAAAATCAAACATGCCTACTGCATTAGTTAACTCCTAGAGACAAAGCTATGCTATGCTCTGCATCATCACATAGTACATTGCACACATACGGTATTGCCCTGTGTTAGTATGATACAGGCTGGTTGGCATGGCCACTGCAGAAATACCAGAAGGCGTTCCTTCATCTTCTGACTTCTCTTCTTCTTCAATCTTCGCTATTGCAGGTGCATCTGAGGAGAGCTCATTCAAAATTTTTCTAAAAAGAGAATGTAAGTCATTTTATGTACTTGAAGAACCATACCCATAAGAAAATCAAAGAACTGACTTTTATCAGACAGTTTTGCTGTAATGAATAAGCTGCCTTTAAAACCAGCAAAACCAAAATTAAAAGTCCTTACCGGTATGAAGGCCTTCTTGAAAGTATTTCCCTACGTTTTTGAGAATCAATTATCACTTCTGATTGTGCAGCTTCATCTGCAATCGATGCTACCTGTAATAGCAAAGTTCCTGAAATTCATAACTTCATTAAAAAAATTAGCAGCAGAGTAATTTTTTTTAAATTCCTTCCATGTTTACATATGGGAAGTTTGTTGACTTATTTATCACTAATCATGTGATTTTGGACTACTTTTTCCAATGCAAATTGCAAATTCTGAAGTTACCCAGACACAGCCACTCAGATAACATTTTCCATTTGAAAAAGGAAAAAGTCAATAAAGTCCAGGTTACTTTTTTGTGAATGACACTTAGAAAAAGTACTGGAAACAGATTTCTTTAAATATAAAAATATTATACAATTTCATTAGCTCTTAAAGTGAAGTCAAACATCTAAAATACAGAATCCTGCACTAATGTGCCTTAAATAATAGTACAGAATATTAAGAGTGTCTTCATGCCACACCAAAGCTATTTTAAAAATAACTTTATTTAAATATATGCATTTATTAGACTTACTAACATATTCATAAATGCAAAGGCATTGTTTAGCAATGCTGTATGAGTTTTGGAAGTGCCTGAGAAATTCACAATATCTCACTTTCTCAGACCTTTAATATTTTCATATATTCTTTTTCTCTTAAAATTACTCTAGACAACATTAAGGCCTTGGGCTGAATCACACTCTTGACCAGCATCTATCTTACCTCACAGAACGGAAAGTCATTATTGAACAAGGAAAAGGCTTTATTTTCTTGGATTCTTTTAACTACTCAGAACTATTGCTGTGCTGAGATCTCCAAATTAAAGTAGTGTGAAAATCTTTTCACATGAAGACAGACCAGACTGCAGTTTCAGATTAAGCACTTTGTTAAACTAACACTGAACAAACATGATGTAAGGGACTAGAAGACGTCAAGTGTTTGAACCAGCTGCAGTGGAAGCTCAGGGAATACAAGGAAGAGCTCTGGAATTAATGCATCTGCCAGTCCTCAATGTTTGGCACTTGAAACAAAGCCTGACCTCAATAGAAAACGACTGTCTGGAAGGTTCTGGAAATTTATAGGCCTAGGTCACCTCAACTCAAACCTTTAGAACTCCCCCTTGAAGGAACTGCAGGTAATTGCAGAACAAAATTATCTCTTCGCTTGTTAATTTTATTACATTACATTTCCGTGTAAAAATATTTAATGTAGCCTCATTTGGCTGGGTAATATGTAACAAACATCATTAGAACTCTATGTCAGCCACCTAGGCAGTGCGAGTTACTTCTGCATGTGTACAGATGCACAGCTCCAAACCAGACATCAGAGCTGACTGCAGAGATACAGGTGCTTCAAGAAATCTGTATTCCTCCTTCTGCAGGAGAGACCAATGCTGAGCAGCAGAGAGAGATCCTGAAAGACACTTCTCTCCCAATGTGCCTTCAGCAATCTCCTCAAGGATCAACCTTCAAGCCTCTGGCATAATCTTTCAGAAGTAAGATTGTATTGCTCAGCCAAGAAAGAGCCTGGGCATCCTAACTCAAAACAGAATTTTCATTCTGCTGGGGCCTGGGGGTTAATAAATTATCTATTTGTCCCAGGACAAATAGGTCAAAACAAGACCTCAATTGTCTTTAAATTGCCACATTGCCCTAACAGCTACCAACTAGGCCCCCTAGTTTGTGAAGATGGCTGAAGAAGTTGGGAGCAGTCATGTGTGTATTGGTTTTGCAGAGCATAGTTTTTGGTAGCAGAGGGGATGCACAGGTGGCTTCTGTGAGAAGCTGCTAGAAGCTTCCATGATGTCCAGCAGAGCCAATCCCTGACGGCTCTGCAGATGGATGTACCACTGGCCAAGCCCGGGCCAGTTAGGGATGGTGATAACACCTCTGTGTTAACACATCTAGGAAGAAATGAAAACAAAGGTTGGGGGCACAGTTTCAATTCTAGCCAGAAAAGAGGAGGAGGTAAGAATATGTGAGGGAAACAACATGGAGACACCAAGGTCAGTGGAGGAGGAGGTCCTCTAGATGCTGGAGCTGGGATTCCTCTGCAGGCTGTGGTGAGACCATGGTGAAGCAGCTGTTCTTCACCCACAGCCCATGGGGATCCATGGGAGATGCAGAGATTCCCTCCACAGCCTATGGGGATCCATGGGAGATGCAGAGATCCCTCCACAGCCCATGGGGATCCATGGGAGATGCAGAGATCCCTCCACAGCCCATGGGGATCCATGGGAGATGCAGAGATCCCTCCACAGCCCACGGGGATCCATGGGAGATGCAGAGATCCCTCCACAGCCCACGGGGATCCATGGGGGATGCAGAGATCCCCCAAAGCCCGTGGGGGAGGTGCCCACACCAGAGCAGGTGGATGCCTGGAGGAGGTTGTGGTCCAGCAGTAAACCCATGGAGAGACAGGTCTTGCTCCCAAGTTGGACCAGCCTGTCCTTGGAGGACTGCACCCCATGGAAGAGAGACCCATGCCACAGTAGTTCTGGGAGCATGGTTTGCCCGTGGGAGGGACTCACATTGCAGCAGTTTTGGGAGGACTGCTGCTCAAGAGATTGGAGCCATGCTGGAGAAGTGAATGGAGAATTGTCTCCCATGGGAGAGACCAGACTGTTTCACTGGGGAACAACTTCTCTCCCTGTGTAGCAGAGGAAAACCTTGGGTGACAAACTGGCCAAAACCCCCACACTTTGTCTCCCTGCACTGTCAGTGGGAAGGAGGCAGGGGCTGGAAGAAAAAAGGTGTCTTATTTTAGGAAGGAAGGAAAAAGCGCTTCTTTTACTTCGCATTATCCTGCTCTGATTTTGTTAGTTATAACTTCACTTTGTATCTTTAGGTTGAGCCTGTTTTGCCATTGGAATGTTCTCTCCTGGTCCTTATCTCAACTCATGAAACCCTTTGTTAAATTTTCTCTCCTCTGCCCAGCTGTAGCAGGGGAGGTGAGTGAACAACTTTAATGAGGGCCTGGAATTTTGGCCAGTGTCAAACCACCACAATGTAGAAGAGGACATTTTCTAGAAGAAATTTCAAAAGCTTTAATTTTCATCATGACAAAGAGAGAAATGAACACTTCAGAATCACTCTAACGGCAAACAACCATGTGCATACTGTTAATAAACAAACCATTGTAATTTTTTCCTGGACATTGTTCAGATTTCGACTTCACCTACTTCAGCTTCATCTGCATTTGAACAAATTTAACTTCAAACTCATGTTAAGTCTTTCCAAGACCTGATACACTACAAGGGGGAGCAAGCAATAAGTCAAATAACAATTTAAATCTTCCTATAAATAAAACAACATTTAACAAAACAATAAGGAATGCTATAAACATATTTTTTTCATCTAAAAAACAACAGCATTATGAGAAAAACTTCTGAGCACTTTCAGTTGAAAAGGCAGATGTTTGAGGGAGAGGTCATGCAAGCTTCAACACCAACCTTCAGCATACTTCTTTCTTTTTTAAACTGATATAATTTCCCAAGTTCCCCACTGTCTGGCAGAGACAAGGTAGAAGTTAAAGCCAAATGATCTGGAGGAAATTCCAGGTGGCAGGATAGTGTACTGGAAAGGATCACAGAAGGGCTGAACACCCTCTATAATGGATTCTTCTACAGCATCTTCAAGGCCCTTTCTTATCCAGATGAAACCAAAGCAAAATCCTGGAACTAACTAGTCAGCATTAATTGGGACAAAACTTTCTTGTTTCTACTCCTTTGGGAAAGAGCAGACAGCCAGAGTTCACTACAACAAATAGTTGACTTCCACTCCCCTAAAATGACACAGCAGCAGCTGGAAGAGATTCCTGAGAAATTTCTCCTTCTGAGCTTTGAAAAAAGTCCTCTATCTTTGCATGCATGTCCTGACTACACTGACTAAAGGAACAGAAACTGGGAATTACTTATTGAATAAAGGTTACTCAGTAAAATTACGGTTAGAAAGAATTCCAATGGAAAAAAAGTATTTACTTTGAATACTCTGTTCTGACTTCAAGTTTGATCAAATATTGGCACCTACCACACCTCTTTCCATAGTGATCTAGGATTTCAAAACCTTGAGGTCCCATCATCTACACCTACTGCTAAACAATAAAATATTCATTATCTGATCACAGTTTTATTATTTTTCTCAAATATAAATCCTACTTATACATGTCTTTTTGTTTATTATACTGGAAATTTATTAAGAAGCCTTTAAAATTAAAGATGGCTTCTCAAGATCGACAACACATGGCTTTTCCTTAAAAAAAGTTGCTATGGCCACAGGCAAAACCCTTCCCTCCTAATAGGGAGAGGTGTATCACCTTTCTTACCAGAAATAGCAACTGTATCTGCAAAAAGCAATTCAGCTGACATTTCTCGAACAGATTTTAATAAAACTAGAGCAGAAGCCTTCCCAGCTACAAAAAAACCACCAATGGGAGGCCAAGAAACTTTCAAAACACTGCAAATTCATTCACTCTTGCCTTTTCTACTTTTTAAAAACTCTGAAAAGTCTTACACGTTTTGCACCAATTCCTGTTTTCTAGTTCCTGCAACTTTCAACACATGAACATTTGCCACATAAATGTGTGTTTTGAGGCTGCTGGTATTTTTGGTATCCACATCCACAAAAAGCAATACAAGATGCTCTATGAGGGTCTGATAGGGGCTCCAAACAAGGAACCACTTGATACAATATGCCCAGACCCTTTCCAATAATAAAATAGGAGATACTTCAATATTTATGAGTTCATAGTCTCATTAGAAACACTATGTTCATAGAATTTAACAGAAATTAAAAACTGCAGGGTACGCTGAAGTAAGGCCGTGTTATGACACAAATTTGCTATTGCGTAAGTTCAGACCCAAGTTCCAAGACAATTTCTTATAAGATAAACAGGAAGCATTAAGGAATTGCTACACAATGCTTGTAGAGCTGCTCCTGGTTGGATGTTTGCCACCTTTTCCCCTGCTGTTTCCTGTGCCATCTGAGTAAATCTTGCAGCACTGGTTGGAATGAAGAGAAACTGAAGATGGGCTGGGAAAAGAATTATGAGGTACCAAATATTCATGAAAATGTAACAATAAAAAAGCTAACCTGAACAGCTTGCATGTGTGGTGACTGAATGACTGAGGGCTGTGTGGCTTGAATGACACCCTGGACATGAACAGTTTGACCAGAAGGCAACTGCACTAGAGTTACAGCTGGAGATCCTCTTCCAGCACTGGAAGCAGCTACAGAAACCTGCAAAAATTACAATCATCATGTTTAAGTAAGATGCCTTAAGACTTCAGTAAATGCTTTTAGCAGTGATAGCTAAAACAGACTGATTTTGTTGCCACATCTAAAAAATCTCAGATGTATATAATTATCACACACAAAAATAAATTATTTTACTAGTAAAAGTACCAAAGGCATGTATCTTTCCAAATGGTCTGGAAAGCTTAAAACTGTACTCTAAGAAACTGCAATTATTTGGGTTTTTTTCTCCAGAGACTTTGTATTTTCCTTTCAATCAAAAAACCCCAATCCTCAGCCATCACACACCAGATCTGCTGTTGCCAGCATGAAGGTTAGGAAGAACCTCCAGAAATGTAACAAAACCCACGCATATTCACTGGAGTGGAATGTCACTGCAATAACATAAAGGGCAGACTTAGGAAAAAAACTATTTAGAACTGCTTTAGTTTTGCTTTGCTTATTAGGTAAGAAGTTGTGCCTTTTGGATGGATGTCTCAGGAGACATGAGAATTCTTCAGATAGTGAAAAACCACCCTGTTAAATAAAGCCATACAAGGATTTGTAAACTCATTTAGTTTAACAGACTCCTGTTATATATATAATTTTATGTATCAAGAAAAAGAGAGCTGGAGTGCATCAGTGCTTCAAACAACAGCAAAAATAAAGAACAGCTGAATCTTCTCTAGGCCTAGCAGAGCCATAGAACAGCTTTCCCCAGCCTGTGACTCTCAGCCCTCAGTGCTGAGGACTAATGGGCTGAGAAACAGCTTAACACCTATGGACTAAGAAATAGTTCAATATTTGTGCTGTTACTGTTAAATCTATTAAAGAAACAAGCAGTGATGCAAAGGGAAAATACTGTGATTGATCTCTATTTTATGTGATGAAACATCTCTAAACTCGGAAAAGGAAAACAATGCCAAACATAAACTATATAAGAAAAAGAAATGCTGTGTTTTTCAATTAAACTGCACTGAAAAGTCTTATTTCTATATTCTGTATATTCAACAATAAAATCAGACTCAAATATAAAACTGTTATTATTCCCTTCCTAGCTTTGTTCACAGCTCCAAAGGTATCTGCTATGAGCAGTAAACATAAAATGAGATGAGAGTAAGAAGAAAAATATGAAGAATTCTGAATATTAAAAAAAAACAGTTAAAGAAACTTTTGTAATTTTTACATATTTACACTGAGGTGTTTTTTTAATCCAAATATAAAAGCAGTTTTCATTTCTGATCCATAAGATACTGCTTGTCTAGGAAATAATCCCCTTCTTGAATAAAGTAAAAAAATTTAACTGCTATTAAGATGCACTGCTATCAAAAAGTCCTGATGTTGGTTCAAATTACTTTGAAGAAATAATGTTTCTAGGAAACAAAGACAGGATTTTGTCAACATTCACTATGCAATTGTTCAATGTTGTAGGAAACTGAAGCACTTTTCAGAAAACAGAACAATTGAGGGCATTTTTAACCCTGAAATGGGTTCCTTAAATCATTCCTTAAATGGCATGAAATAGTAACAGGGAAATAGGACATACAAACCGTCTTCCCAACCTATTCAACGAATATTAATATTACGAGAAATTTATCAGAAATAGATATCTGAGAATAAGCTCCAGAAAGTCTCAAAGATCTGAAAACTATGATCTATTTTGTGGCAAAGCTTACATCCTAAAGCCAAGCTTCAAGCAGCCATCACAGAGTAGTCTGAATGTTTACACAGCATGCTAACTTTTCAAACCATTATAAAAGCTATTTCACCAAACCTTTCCATTTACTGTTCTCTTTGTGAGAATTGTCATTTGATACAATGCTCAGTGGATCAGAAAGAACTTTCTGAGTACAGCCATAAAACAGTAAAAGGTGAACAGTTTAAAAGTTTCTTTTTGGTACACAATGGGTCTGTCACACATAATCAGGAAATAATCCAGTACTTGAGATTAAGAAACTACATTCATTTTAAAGCTCCTTATTCAGTATAACCCCACAGGGGAAAAAAAAAAGACAACTTCATTCAGCTAATACTCTTTTGGACTAAAGTTTAAAGGAGAAATTGTTTTGTTTCCATTAATTCAGATAAGAGATTAAATGAAAGTGTTTAAGTGCTAAGGGAAGAGGAGATGGTAGTATTATAAAATTTTCAAGGTTCATATTCTGCATCTCTTTTATAGATATTGGAAATTATTATTAGAATTTTGATTCAGATTTCCCTTTACAGTTTTTCAAGCTGAATATTCCTGCGTCCACTGACATACTAGAACATTTTCATGCTGTCATGTGTAAATCCTGACTGAAACAGACTTGGCAAAGAAATTTCTTTCTGACATCAGTGATGAGCAATGCTACCTTTAACATCATTACTTCAAGGACTGTCTGGCACAGCAACTGAAAACAATCCACAGAGGCAAGTCAGGGACACAGAGGCTGAGGGGCAGCTTAACACATTCTATGGGTTCTGTGCTCCCAGGCATGAAATACTCATGTCCAATAGCTTCAATAAACATCAACCATGCAACCCATAATAGCAGTATGGTCCCATATTTCATGTATTTGGAAATGTAAGTGCTCCCTCTTCTACGTGAGGAGAGAAAAGTAGCCAGCAAGAATGACCAGGTACTACCTTCCTACTGAGGCACACACTCTTGCAGACAAAGAGGCTGCCCATCATTTATCTCACTTCAAGATACATGGTCCATCTGAACAGTTATCCTGGATATCCTGTGAATGTCAGATATCCTTTCCCTGCTAAGTATTGGAGAGGTTACCTTCACATTCAACCCCTCATACCTTCAACACTGCCAAATGTAGAACTCAGGACACAGGCCCATCTGATTTCTGCCCCTGCTGCAGACTCCAAGTACTACAAGGACTTTAGAAGTAAAGTGAAAAGCAATTCTGGAAAAGGAAAAGCCAAGGCAAATCCACACTGGATTTAACAAAAGAACAAAGGACCTGCCACATTTGGGCACCAAGTACCGTCTATGAGGAAAAGCTGGAGACAGATGTTTTGATCAATTCCAAAACTACTGCCAAAACAGCAGCACCTACTTTTAAGGAAAATAAGGTTAGGGTGACTCCAGACATTTGGTCACCATATGCTTCAAGGAAGCACAAAATGGTGAAATAGCTGCATGTTTATAATCCTCTAACATCAGCTTTGCTAAATGGCCCGCATTTGCATTTGGCAGGCTGGTTTCATAGCCTTACTTACAACAGCCTAGCAAACTCCCATAGGTCTCAATCTCTAGGGAGTAAAATTTAACACTGTTTGATGTGTAAAGAGCCCACGAGGACAACCCCCCAAAGCGCTGAACTTGAACGGTCCCAGCCTGCAATAGTTACTCACTCCAGGCTCTGAAAACCTCCCTGAAACTCTCCCTATGCTCACTGACAGCAGCTCTCACATTGTAAATCCTGACATATGTCTAATTCAGGGCCAGCACCAAGAGGTCAACAGATGGTATCTCAGACAAGGTCAGAAGACAGCTCTACTGATAGACAACATGACAAGGTTAACAAAAAGTGAATCAAAGAGGAACCCATCAATATGTAGGATTAAAGAAAAAAAAACCCCACAACTGAAAGTGTTTTTATCAAACCTGAAAAGGGCTAAAGTACATTGACCTTACATTGTTATAGTTATATTTAGTGTAGCTGAGCACATAGCAACACAGAATGGCTTCTAGAAATCCTGCAAAGGGAACATCTAATTTCTCTTTGAACACCATTGCAGATTTAAATCTTCCAAGATGTAATTTTGACTACCATCAACACTATCAGAATATTCCAATACAAGTTTACTTCCTTGTAAGTACAGCTCTATATATAGCAACAGATGATCTGTGCATGTGAGACACCCATGGAGCTCATCTCAAAACAGGTTGAGAAATTTTCCATCTCACACCTCTGCTCTTCCCTCAAAGACATCAAGCTTTTGTACAGGTGTGCGGCACATCGTCAACAGCTTCTAAAGACAGCCACCAATAATTTTACTTTCTTACCTATTAATTCTGGTAGCTGGATCAGAAAAATATTACCATGTCAATTAATCAACTGGCTAAAAGTGACAGATGCAAAAAATGCAACTATAAACTGATTCTACAGTACAACATTTTATTTTGAAAACAATCATTTAATGGACAAAAAGTGTATCTCATCTTTGTTAGTTTCAAATTTATTCATTTTTGCTTTAGTAGAAAAAGTAACTTTACTTTCAGCAGCAAAAAATCGCAGGAGAATACAGCAGTAACTATGACACAAGTGAAAAAAAAATGCAAACACTATTTTTTCCTCTACAAATAATGTATAGTAGGTCCTTTGTAGCATTGGAGGCCATCCCATCACACCATAGTGCTCCAGCCCCCACATTCTTAATGTCTCCTCTCTCTCCCAACAGGGGAGACATTAAAAATGCTTCAGCACAAAACAATCTCTGTCCTCTAAAGATTATCATCTTCTGAAGTACCTGGTCCATCCTTTTAAAACTAAATGGCAGGTATTTCTTTAAAAAGCCTATAGAGGAGGGGAAAATAAGTCAGCTGCCCCCCCAAGAAGAAGAAAAAAAAAGGTGTTCACCTCCTATGTAGTTGTATCCCTCAGCACTTTACAAGTCACTCCCTGGCCAAAGCCATAATTCAATTAAATATCAAGCACATTAAAAACCATTACATTCCATCTGTACATAAAAACTCCACCTGTTTTACTGGAAGGGCAGTCACCTACTGGGACAGCTGCCCAGAGGGGTTCTAGAGACTCCATCCTTGGAGACATTTACATCCCAGGCAGACACAGTTCTAGCTGACACTACTTGCACAGGCAGGTCAGACTAGATAATCTTAAAAGGTTCCTCCCAAGCTTGACCCTTCTACAATTAATTCTTTGATAATACACAGAAAACCACAAATTAAAAGACAGTGTATTAAAATGTTTTACTTCTGACTGACCAAAACCAAGGTTGAAGAAATATTTTGTAAAAAAAAACACAAACAAAGCTGCCATCTCCTTACTCTCTTCGAGATATTTGAAAAGGAGCCCTCAGTTTCAGTGACCAGGCATTTTCACTCTCAGCAAAAATCAAGTCATTCTTTTCTACTATTTCTGCATATTTGCAACAAAAATTAGTAGGAGGGATGACTGAAGTTGGCCACAAGATGCTTCAGTCACCTGCAGTAGCTGACATCTCTTAACAACATTCCTACACAGGCCAAAGAGGGAGAAGAGGTCTGTGCTCCTCTGTAATAGTCAAAATACACAGGCACAGCTATGAATTCCTCAGAAACACACAAATTTCCCATCTGGACCAGCACAAAACCAGTCTCATACAGGGGCCTCCAGTGGGCTTTTACCCCTCAACACCCAGGCCCAGCTCTCCATGGCAAAGCGCCTCACCTTCCAAGCCAGCCAGGTAGGAACACAGGCTAAGAAAATCCTACTCATCTTAAGCCAAAGGAGCGCCTCAAAAGGCCTGGCAGCAATAAGTGCTCTGTCTGGGCAGCTTCACCACAACAAATGCTGGGGCACAGCAGCCTGAAGGCACTGAGGGCATGTGAGGGCTGCAGGCCCCAGGAGCCAGCGGCTGAGGAGATGGGCACAGGCCCAGGGCCCTCGGAGAGGGATGGCAGCACCAACCCTGCCTGTCTGGGAGCCCAAGAGGGACAGCAGCACCAACCCTGCTTGTCTGGGAGCCCGAGAGGGACAGCAGCAGCACCAGCCCTGCTTGTCTGGGAGCCCGAGAGGGACAGCAGCACCAACCCTGCCTGTCTGGGAGCCTGACAGGGACAGCAGCACCAACCCTGCTTGTCTGGGAGCCCGAGAGGGACAGCAGCAGCAACCCTGCTTGTCTGGGAGCCCGAGAGGGACAGCAGCAGCACCAACCCTGCCTGTCTGGGAGCCCAAGAGGGACAGCAGCACCAGCCCTGCCTGTCTGGGAGCCTGAGAGGGACAGCAGCACCAACCCTGCCTGTCTGGGAGCCTGACAGGGACAGCAGCACCAACCCTGCTTGTCTGGGAGCCCGAGAGGGACAGCAGCACCAACCCTGCCTGTCTGGGAGCCTGACAGGGACAGCAGCACCAACCCTGCTTGTCTGGGAGCCCGAGAGGGACAGCAGCACCAACCCTGCCTGTCTGGGAGCCTGACAGGGACAGCAGCACCAACCCTGCTTGTCTGGGAGCCCGAGAGGGACAGCAGCACCAACCCTGCCTGTCTGGGAGCCTGAGAGGGACAGCAGCACCAACCCTGCCTGTCTGGGAGCCCAAGAGGGACAGCAGCACCAACCCCGCTTGTCTGGGAGCCTGAGAGGGACAGCAGCAGCAACCCTGCTTGTCTGGGAGCCCGAGAGGGACAGCAGCAGCACCAACCCTGCCTGTCTGAGAGCCTGAGAGGGACAGCAGCACCAACCCTGCCTGTCTGGGAGCCCAAGAGGGACAGCAGCACCAACCCTGCTTGTCTGGGAGCCTGACAGGGACAGCAGCACCAACCCTGCTTGTCTGGGAGCCCGAGAGGGACAGCAGCAGCACCAACCCTGCCTGTCTGAGAGCCTGAGAGGGACAGCAGCACCAACCCTGCTTGTCTGGGAGCCTGAGAGGACAGCAGCAGCACCAACCCTGCCTGTCTGGGAGCCTGACAGGGACAGCAGCACCAACCCTGCTTGTCTGGGAGCCCGAGAGGGACAGCAGCAGCACCAGCCCTGCTTGTCTGGGAGCCCAAACCCAGCAGAGGGACAGCAGCACCAGCCACCTGTGCCAAGCAGCTCTGCCAGCTCCAGGACAGCCCTCTGAGCCATCCGACCAAAACCAGGGACTCCACTCCAGACTGTTACACCCAGCCTTCAAACTGAGGTATAAATTTTGGTTCAGTGTTAATTGAAGGAGATTCATCAATATTTCAGAGTTACTCATTTTAACTGGAAGGTATGAGACATGTACCCCATACAGGTGAACCTTCACATACAGTCCTCAAGCATTAAGTGCAGACAAATATAAAAAGTGTTATATGTTGCACAATATAGGAGTGCAAAGATTCTCCTCTCTCCTACAGCATTAGTGATACCTTTGGATCAACACTAAAAATCCCAAGTGACAGAATTCACAGCTGTCTTCTCCAGAGACTACTGCACCAGCCAATTAATTTTACATATCAACCATCCTATGAAAATTTGAACAGAACTACTAAAGAAGAAATGAGGGGATGACATCAACAGAGCAAACCAAATAAAATTCTTAAAGAAAAAAAAGAAAAAACTGAACAAGCAATATTCCCAATGCTACATGCATCAAAACCAACAAAAAAAGGTTGATAAATATTTTGCAGTCTAGTTTGTGCCTGGAGATCTGACAAAAAAAGCAGCTGCTTTCAGTTTTAAAAATGTATCTATAATATAAATCAAGTATCTAACATGACAAACACGTGGCATCAAATCTTAGCAAATAACTTCAAACTTCCAATGATGAAAAAATTCGGTAAGACTTTTTTAAAAATCAGTTCTTTTATTTAACAAAGGGCTTTTTAAAATCCTTTTAAGTGATCTATACACTTTTCTGAAGCTATAAATCTTAGTATTGTCAGGAACACTATTTCTCTCAAGTATTGAATATTACAGTACAGATTTTTAATGTTTGAGAATTGTTACTATATAATCTTCTATCCATTAACAACCAAACAATAATCCATAGAAAACATGTAATGTATGCTTTAAAAGTCCAGACACTGTCATTGGATAGACAGGGATGAAACAAAACAAGCACACATTAAAAATGTACTTGTAATTAGATTAAATACATTCTGTACAAAAACTGGAACTAGGAGAGAACCATGGCTATTTTTATTCATGTTTCCATTTTTGTTATACAACACATCTTCAAGATACACCAATGGTCTAGATATGTTTGATCTTGTAGCCACCTCAATTCCTTAAGACTGTATCCCATCTCTATGACAATCACCTTGTGAAAGTGAAAGAAAAAAACTTCTTTGTCTACTGATCACTCTTGTCTGAAAGGGCTTCCAAAAATGCCACCTTTTAACAGACCTGATGTTATATTAATCCTTTGTTAACTACTGAAGGCATATTTTCCAGTATATCTTTGCTATATTTTTCCTATCTAATACCAAGACACATAAAACATGAGAATACCATAAAAATTGATTGTTTAAAAATCGTAGCAGCTCTGAATATCACCTCATTGATTCTTCTCATCTTTCCACACTTCAGCTTACCTCAGATCCTGAGGAAATCTGATTCTGGCCTGGCTGATTCTGAAGGTGACCAGCACTTCTCTCTGTCAGAGAATCCACTGCATTGTCATCCTGTTCAACCATTTCCATGGTCATCAGTCTAAAAGTAAGTACATACATATTTAAATAACTCAATACAGGGAGGTATATCAGGCAGCTAGGGAGAATAATTCCAAACTATTTTATATGTGGAGCAGACAGAAAATAAATATATTTCTGTCAAAATGAAATCCTTTCTTCATTCCCCCATATTAAAATATTCACTAATATAGCCAGGAGCTCTAAAACAAGTGTTTTGGAAAGTTGCAGGGAGAGGCAGTTCTGGAGATGGAGGGACAAGCAGAGTGCCAGGGTCCCATGCAGGGCTGGCAGTGCTGCCCACAGAAGGTCCCTTCAGCCTCATGGGCTGCTACAGCCCTCTTGAACCTATTCCCTGCTGGCATCTACACTTGAATTGTCTGTAAACTACTCATGGCTCAGAAGCCACAACAATTCTTCTCACTTTTCAGACTTAAAAGTAGGATAGATTTTATTGAAAACTAAGAACTTGCTGACCCTCAATTTAAACTAAGTTTAACCTTTGTAGAGAAAACCTCCAAGTCTGCTACATATCTGCTATATAAAAATGCAATTACCTGACAGCTCCTTTTCGATATTTCTTGGCACACTTAGTCATAACGGAAGGTGTGAGTTTTAAAACAAGAGCTTGGATCTCTTCGGCTCCCTTTCTCTCCTACCAAACCCTGCACTGAAGGTGCAACATTGAACAGGTGATGTCAAACATTGCCATGGCAACAGGTCAGTTTACAAACAGAACAGAGACAGGATAGGGTCAGGCAGAGGCAGGCAGGGCGCCCTGCAGGCACGCTCCCACCTACAGCCTACTTACACAACCACGGACAGCCTCAAAAGGAAGACATGATATTAGGTGAGAGATTTAAGAGGCAGCAAATCTCGGTTCCCCAGGTTCAGTTTCTCTGACTAGGGGATGACAAGCCTGAGGCCAAAGTTCAATTATTTCTGATAGTTACTTTGGTTTCTTCTCAGGACTTAGACTGAGAGATGCAAGAGGCAGGCAAGGACTGCTACCCACCTGACTCTGAGACTCTGGAATTTAGTCCCTGTTACATTAAATCAAATTAAATGTAAACCAAACTCCTTTTGTGGCACTATTTTACAGAACATTCCATCATCTTTGAAGAGAATAATTTTTATTAGCTTTTTAAAAATCAAAATTTTGCCCAAAATAAAGGCATGAAAATATGAAAAGATACCCAGTCAAATGACGCAGAGAAGCATATTTCTTGCTCATATGCCTCAAATGGTACTCTACTGACCAGATTTAACAGTACTACAGCTAATGGTAGTGAAGCTGCAAAACAATTTAACATTTTATGGGTTAATATGAGTATTTTTGCTCAGAGAAGTTACATATCCTATGCCAGTATCAATTCAGATTAGAATCATAGGAAGCTATTTTACAACTAAAATATTTCTACATTTTTCTCTTGCTAGTTACAACTAATTATCTTTTTGTTTAGATACAATCTAATTAAATACCTACTGAAATTTACCAAAGTCTAACAACTCTGGGGAAAATATTTTCACCAAACTTGTCACCATAATTTTCTATAAGAAGATGTTACCGAATTAAAATATTCTGGTTTTATATATGTGCAATATAATAATAATAATAAAGCAGGGAAAGAAGTTCTTCCTTTGTAAACTAGGGCCACCCATAAAGTCTCAAATATTAAAGGTTTACGTGGTTCATGTAAGAATAAGCTTCAGAATAGCTCACACACCAAGGAAGAATAGATAATGCCGAGGTACTGGCAACATACTCATTGTAATCCCTTCCTAAAGATGGGAATATAGTCAGAATTAATTCACTTTATGAAGGCCCTGAAGTATTTTTGTATCCAGAGCCATCTGTCACAGAAAAACTACTGTTGAAAAAAACCACAAAAAACCAAAACCAAACAACAAAAAATCCAAGTAGTTTTATTCCCACTGAATGCATTTCATAGAAATTTTACCCAGAAAGTGTAATTTTTCATCTTGGAAAAAATTTACTTCCTGATTTTTAGCTTAATTTCTCACTGATTGCAGAACAGTATAAAAATGTATTTACTTCTACTACTTTATCAGGATTTTTCTCCCCAGGACCTTTCATTTGCAGTGCTGCACTATGTTAGCAAAAAGAGCATCAGTGCAGCAGGAAATCTAACAAAGTTATTCCTTATATTTTGCAAAATGCAGTACAGAGAAATGGGTGTATTTTTTGATTATTTATCTTTAATTAGAAAAACAACAGCAAAAAAGATACGTGTCAGTGGAGTGACAAACATAATTAAGATTTATTTACTATTTTTATTTACTTGGAAAACTCTAGAATTTATATAGATTTTCCATCTATAATTGTGTATATTCTGACTCTCAATATAAATGATTGCTTAATTGAAATATTTAGTAGGGTGAAGTAAAGTCTGAAAATTTGACTGCCATAAAATGCAATCACTACTCTGAAACACAGTAAAATACTTTTCCTAGATAAGCTCAAACCTGCTTTTGACAATCTCTGTGACCAAATAGTGACTTGATTTAAAACAACCTCCAAATATAAAGATCCACTCACAGCCTAAAAAAAAAAACAAAACAAAACAAAACAAAAAGAATGAAGTATATGAGTAATTTTAAAAGATACACGAGCTATCTCGGCATAAAACTTCAGTGAGAACAATGACTTAAGACAAACTAGCACATTAGTATCACAATTCAGACATGTTACAAGATGAGGAGTGAGAGACACAACCATGGGGTCACTGAGCTGGCAGGAGCAGGTCAGCTGCAGTCATTTGAGCCCACAGGGTCAGCGGTGGCACAGTCACACTGAGCTCTGCCACTTCACGTGCGCTTGTACACAGCTCGAGACCCGGCACGCCAAGGAACTCCTGGATTTCAGGATGTCACAGTCTTCAGAGCACTCTTATAACCTGAATTGTAATGGGTTTTTATTTCCTGTACTACATGAATACATCAAACTTTTTAATACATACAAAGAAAAAATACTGGGCAATACGATAAATTATGCTTTTCTAAAACATCAGCAATGCAGACTGTGGCAAACTGTTACTAATCCAATTCAGAAAACAGTTTCCACACATATCACACTCAATCAGTCTGCATTGCAAGCAAATTCCAACATATTCATTGTTATTACGTTTCCAAGAAAGAAAAACAGAATTTTCCGCCAAGCCCTTAAAATACTTTATAAAAGTCTATCAGTAGGAGTACACATCACACTTAAAAGTTTACATAACCTTCCTTCTGTTTTTAAAGGAGAAGTAAGCAAATAGTTCAAAGTAAGTGGTCTTGGGTCCTGTTTAAAATTACATTATGTTTTTCTTCATTGTATGACTATATGCAAGTTTTACTCTTATACTCATTATTAATACATCTTTTTCTTATATTTTTATCTTAGTTACTTACAAAGACTGAACAATAATTTTAAATACTAGTCTGGATTTTTAAATTAATAAACAAGTTACACCTCTGCACATACATAAAAACGGGACAAAAATGGTTTTCCATAATGAAGCAAAGATACCTGCTTCTTTCTACAACATTACAAAGACATCTTCAGGATCTGGCAGGAAGTTTAACTCTTACCAAACTAGCAACATTTCAATATATATAAGTACATGTTTACTGTAGTCACTGAGACTAATGGACAGCAGGTGAGTGGTCAGTAGTACTGATAGATACTGATTAAGAATACTGATTACTAATCAGATAAACACTGATTAGGATGATGGATACAGTGTACATCAAAAGCTTCTTCAACTGCGATCAGATTAATAACCCCTGACAGGAGAAATCTGACAGATGGAAGCAGGTAGAGGAAAACAGAAAGTTTTTCCTAGAAAATTTGAAGCAATTTACAGCTAAAGGTGTGAATTCTTTATATTTTTGCTCATAGATAAGAGATGAAGGATAGCATCCCTGGAAGACACATTCTTTTGCAATAAAGAGCACAAGAAATCCTTTAACTCCTCCAGTACTGCTGTTTGTCTGCATATCAACATAATATTTAATATCTATTGGTGAAATTATACTGCAAAAGCAGACTGCTACAGTATTTTGCATAACTGGAAGTGTGTGACTGTCCAAATAAATACCCAGAGGCATTTTTAAAAACAACATTTTATTTCAACCATCCTTTATGCATTAGGGACCGCTTACAAATGTGGTTTGATACAAAGGAAATAAATCGTAAGGAGCTAAAATTATGTTTCAGCCCTTGCTCCAAATCTCTTTGAAGGCCTTTATTCACAGGGGAGTTACTAGAAAGCAAGAATGTGAATTTACAAACACTGTTTTGCATTTATTGATGTGACCCCCACAGTGAATGTGGAAACTCTCAGAATACACTTGTTTCAGACACCGTGTTTTGTATCAGCTCTGTAATAACTGTTTTACCACCCTGGTGGCATGAAGGACACCAGCTGATAAGGTGATCACAGAAGTAAAGTAAAATGTGCAACAGTAAAACAGACTCAATTGTGAAGTGTAAACTTTCAGTTTTCATTATCACCAGAAGTTTCATCACTAAGGTTCTCGTGTCTCCTACGCTCTTATTTCCCTATTTTCTTCCCCGAACACCTCAGCTAAACCCGAAACCCCAACGTGCCATTGCTCTGAGCACAGGCAATGCCACCAGGCCACTCGGCACCCGCCAGCCCAGCCATGCTGACAGTGCAGCGCAGAGCCGGCTGTGAGCGGACGAACACACGGCCCCCTCCAGAGGGGCCGAACCAGCCCCGGGCAGGCCAGAGATCAGTCCAGCATCAGTCCCCGCGGAATCATTTACACGCGGTGGCACTCAGCACCAAAAATGATGCTATCACACCAGCGGGGGAGGCAGACAAAAGTTTCAAGCAAGACTTCGGCCCCACGAAGCGCACTGTGATCCCTCCCCACTTGTTCTGACCCAGCTCCGAAAGCCCTGTGGGCAAGGTTATAACCGGGAGTAACGGACTGAGGGCCAAACGCCACCGGGCACCCCCGCTCCCCTTGGCCGGGGCAGCCCTGCGGAGACCCCAGGACGGGCCGTCCGGGGCGCTCTGCCGCAGCGGGCAGGCGCTGCCCCGCTCCGAGCCGCAACGCCGGGCGAGCCGAGCCGGTGGCCCGAGCAAGCGCTGAAGCCACCGCCTGCCGGAGCCCGGCGAACGCCGTGGCTCCCGGGCGGCAGCGGAGCCGGCGCTCCGCGCAGCCCCTCCGGAATTCCCGGGATGCGCAGCCGCCTCGGGGCCGCCCCACAGCACCGTGCGGGCTCTGCGCGGCCGTCCCTGAGCGCGGCGCGCTCCCGGCCGCCGGCGGGGACGCGCCCCCGCCGCCTCCCGCGCGCTCCCGCGGCGCGGCTGAGCCAAGCGCAGCACAGCGCCCCCCGCCTGCCCTGCCCGTGCCTGCCGTGCCCGCCGCGCCGCCCGCTGCCCTCCGCGCTGCCCCGCTCCCGGCCCGCGGGGGGTCGGGCTGCGCGCACACGTGTCCCCGCCCCCTCCCGCACTCACCCGCCGCCCTGTACGTGCTGCCCCCGTCACAGGGGGTGGGGGGGACCGGGTCGGGCGGAGCCGCACGTCGTCCTCACGTCAGCGCTGATGCAGCCGCGCCGCCGCGGGGGCGCCGAGGAAATGGCGTCTGTGGGGCCTCCCAGCGCCAGCGGCCGCGGCGGGAGGCGGAGCCGCGCGCGGGCGGCGGTACCGGGCGGCCGCGGGGCGCAACGGCCGCGGCGCTGACCAACCGCCGCCGCGGGCCCCCGCCGGCGCCGCCCATTGGCCGGGGCGGGACGCGCCGCGGTGCGGGCGGGGCGGCCCCGCGCTGCCGGGGGCGGGCGCGGCCGGTAACAGCCGGGGCGGCCGCGGGGCCGCCGCGCTCCCTACGCCGCGCTCCGGGCGTGCGATAGCGGGGCGGTGCCGGCCGCTCGCCGCGCCGGCCGGGCCCCGCCGATAAGGGCGGTTGGCTGGGCTCTCCCGCAGGGTCCAGCCCCGGCTGTCTCCGCACTGACCTAGGGAAGGGACGCGGCACAACCCCTGGTTGTCCCCTGGGCGGTGCCGGAGCCCTGAGGGACGCGGAAACCTGCCCAGAGGCCGCCCTGCCGTGGTGCTGCCCGCAGGTTGTTGTGTAATTCTGCTTAGTAAAAGCACGTTCCTTACATCAGTCACTCATGGTATGACATAGTATTTTACATTTATTCGGCTAAGTAAATCAGAAATTGCTAGGAGGTGACAAGCGGGAGCGACGTGCTTGTTTCCCCGCTGGCTTCCACGGGATTACGTGCAGATATCCTGAGTCATGCTGGGTTTGTGCTCTAGGTGTGAGCGCGTCCTTTGCCGGAAGCGCAGGGCCCGTCGGCTCAGGGTTAATAATGTTAAAATGCAATAAACGCCTAAGCCATAAACTTTGTTACTATGGGTGTTTGAACATCGTGTGTCTTATTGCTGCTCAGTATTTTACAAAGTAATGTTATAAGGGATTATACTGCAGTAAATTTTAAAATGGATGTGTATACATCACTACACATACATTCTCAAGTTACGTAATGTATTTACCCATTTTTATGGTTTAGGATTTTTTTCTTCTTCTTGTGAGAATCTACTCAGTGTGCTATATAAACATGAAAAACCTAAGTTAATTTCACATAACTCATTGTGATTGAAGAATTGGAGGATGTGTGTGTCAGGATTGGTGATAGGTCCACACAGGTCAAACACTCAGTCTTATTCATGGCATGGAGAAAACCTGCGTATTGATTTCCTGTGTTTTTTAAAAAAACAAATAACTCTTATCTCTGACTTCATAAGAGATGACTCATATTTATTTGCAAAGGTTTTGCCTTTAAGCGTTTAGTTCTTTAATTTGCTTCACAAGACTTACTTCACACAGCTATCTAAATTGCAATCTAGTGGAAAAAATACAGAATCTTCAATTATCACTATTGCTTGTGCAAGTTTTCTGTTTTCATTCTACATTTCATTTGTTGAAATATCGAACACTCACTTCCTGTTTTGAGTTCTGTTTCCCTCCCTTTGTTTGTTGCATATATATAATGTGTCTGTTCTGGATTTTTAAATAGGAGTTTCTCTTCCCTTAATTAATTCTGCTTTAAGATCTCACCCATTACGTACACTGTTGTTATGCTCATTCATTAAAGATATGTTTCTCTTGTCAATTAAAAATATTTGTTAGAATAGTGACATAATCAAATGAACAGGCAAGTGTTAAACTACTGAGAATTACTCTGCTGAAACCTTTGGAAGAAATTCCAGTTTTGCCTTGTATACTCAAAAAGACAAAAATGGTTCTTAGGATATTAGCAGCACCTCAAAAATATTTTTGAAGGTAGAAGTCTTAGTACAAACAGGAAGAAATTTCAAATGAGAGTGTTAAATAATGGAAACCACTGGAGTGAGTTACCTGTAAACAAACTGACAATTTCCATGAACTCTTAGGGCCTGGATTTGGACAAACAGTTATTTTTTATTAGTTTTCAAGTAAGCCATAAATGCTTTGAAATGTTTAACTAAGAATTTATTAGTATTTATACCACTTCTCTTGTAATGAAGTGTATCAGAGGCATAAGAGCCAGAGGGCCTTAGACCTTGGTGATACAAAGATGACTAACCAAATTTGGCTCTTGATGCAGCTGTCTGAAGCTGGGGGGCTAGAAGGGGAAGGGAATGACAAGGGCCTTGTGTTTTGTTCTTACTGCAGCAGGGCTGGGGTACCTAAGGCCAGACCAACCTGTGCCACAACAGTGCTCACTTTGGCTAAAAACAGTTCTCTTTAAATTGGGATCAATGCCTGATGTGAACCCATTTAATTTCAAATGCTGAGACCAAAAGCAATCCATAAGAAAGCCACACAAGCCAGGATTTGTTGTGATTTTCATCATTTATGGAAGAACGTAAACTTGAAATCCAGGCTCTTTGCTGCTGTCAGAATGACTGCCTGAGTCACCTTTTCTTTCTATCTCAAAATGTCCATTTTTTTTTTTAAGTTTCTTTCAACCTGGATCAATTCTTAAGTCTGATCCACTGCACCATCACACAGAGAGAAGTACAACCTTAACCAGGGAGGGTAATAGATGAAAAGGGAGTTGGAGAAACTTGATTTGGCACCAAAAAGAAACACGGTGCTCTTTGCAGAGAACTTAAATATTTCACCAATGCACATTACATCAGTAGGAGTGCTATCTGTGCAATTTTCAGACAACTGATTCTACATATGGATCTCACAGCTATCTTTTAAATCAACTTTTTAAGGGGATTGAAAGAATTTTGAGCATTTCAGTTCTAGTCTTATGAAACACCTATTTAGTTTTCTTGTAAAAATTCATGGTTTGTCTTGGCATAAGCAATGACAGCAAAATGGATATGCTACCTAGCTTAGTTGTCAATTTCTCTTTAATTAGAATCCAGACATCTGAAGATAATACAGGTATAACTGACAGAAAAATAGACTGGTATCCTATTGGAAATAATAGTGATACTTACTGATTAATAATTTCACTATAGGCCTCCTCATGGACCACTCCAATTTCAGCTGATTGTTGAATAACCCTACCTCTGCTCTTTCATTGCCTGCAAGGAAATAGAGGGACAAGTGCAGAACTTAGAGTGTGGTCACAGGAACGTGCAGTCAACACACAGCCACTGTTTTCACAATTTCTTTTGTGAATTTGATGAAAGTCAGAAGTAGCCAATATCTGCATGCTGCAACAGAATCCTGATCAGTCTGAAACAGAGAACAGATTAGGCAAGAGGTACACTTTAATGAATATAAAATATAAGACTAATATTTTTTTTACCTATTCTTTTCTAAATTCCTAGCAATGCAAGAAAAATATGAATTTCCATTGGCTCACAAATAGAAACAGAAATGGCACACCCTTAGAAAGGCAAACATTGAAGAATATTGTAAAAGGTAAAATCTTTGTAAATATTTTTTAATGTAGATAGTTTTTTTTTAATAGTTACACATTTGAAATATTATTAATATTTTGTGATCTCTCCTTCTCTAAACTGTGTCAAGTTGGAAATAAAACTGAGTAGTATGAGTAGTACAGGAGCAAATTGATGATCCTTTTTATTCTTATTATTTTCTACTGCCATCACTGAAACATCTGAAAATCAATACTGTCTAAATTAGTGCTGTGCTACGGCACCACCTTGACTTTTGTGGGTTGCATAAGCCAGAAGCACAGGAAGGAATAGCCTTGAGGAGTCCCAGGTCTGGCTTAGTGAGAAGCCTGGCCTAACAGCTGTGAGGCTTTGCAGTACCTCAGCTAGCTCTACTTGGCCTTGTGTCATGTAAACAATAGGCTTTCTTTATTTGGAAGGGTTGGATGTTATTGTTGGTGAAGGGGGTATCAAGTTCTATTCTAGGTCCATTTTTAAAATTATTATTACTTTCATTTTCTTGGGTTTGTAATGATTTGATTTTGGATAATAAGTTGCAGTAATGTTACAATATTTTACACTCCAAAGATGAAATACAATGTTGTAATGTGGTTTGTTTGGTTCATTTTGTTTGATTTTTTTTTTTTTTTACTTTTTTAGGATTTGTAATAAGAAATTGAAATTTATAAATACAAAACAGGTATCCCAAGTCATATGCTACTGTCTGGTATGAACTGCAGTTTGAAAGGAGTTCCTTACTGAAGCACCAAAACATAGCAAAGCAAATCAGAGTACACTAGCAGCTAAACTGTGATCACTTTATTAATCACTGCTTGAACAACCACACAAATGGCTAAAATGATTTGTGAATGTGTAGTTAGATACCTGGCATGGTGTTTGTAAGTCATGAGGAGAACTGACAGGATTCAGACTGTTTCCTAATCTACTGGTCCTAGGTCAGGTCTCCAGCACTGTTGTCTCCCCAGTGCTAGAGCCAGAACAAACAAAACAATGGAGAAACCTATAGGCTGACAAATAACTTGGCATTGTATAAATTTCTGCATACTGATTTGTTGTACATTCATTTCATGAGAGAAATTATTATAATGGGAAAATAATATTCTGACTAGGAAACAATGTAAGGCATCTGAAATGTTAAAAGAATTGACTGGTGACTTCAAGACATACACATAACAATATTTCTGTTGCAGCAGAAAAAAAAAAAAAGGTAACTTAGATCTACTACATGAAATTTTCATTTCCTGTGCTGAACAATGAACTTTACTTATACAACACCTTCCTCATAACATGAATATAACATGTAGTTCACAGTATTCATAACCATTTACAATTTATTGCTGTTTGTAGAGATCTTTGACTTTTCAGGTGAAAAGTACCAGATTTGTATAAAGCATTATTTTGTACTTATAGCATATTAAATTTCCAAATAACTGCTTACATAGCTGCAATACATAAAACTTTACTATTAAAAGTTTTCTGAACAGGCTGTGTTCAAAGAAGCACAGTTTGCAGTTGAATGTGAATACATTGTGCCACAGGAATGTGGATATCCCAAACAGTTGGCATACACTTGTACCTTGGAAAAGATGTATCCTGAAAGGCACAGTAAGGCAGTGCAGGAATGTGGCCAGCACTAATAGGACATTGAGGAACTACCTCACACAAAGGTGAATGACATCAAACATTCAGATAATGCAGTAAAAGCTAAACACATACAAAGAGTTCATATTAATTAAATATATTCAATGAAAATATATATTAAAAAAGCATTTGCATTTAGTTAACACAATGGCTGTAGACTAGATTTTCTAGCAACTGTAGGTTGTTTTTGATGGGGGAGCAGATTGTTTTGGTGGTGGTAAATGGTTGTAAATGACAGTGAAGAGCAAGAATGAAGAATATAAAATAAAAAGCAAAAGCTGCTGAATAAATGGAGCAAGGTAAAGGTGTCTGGGAGCTATAAAGGGAAGAGGTACAAGTGAAAAATAACTAAATGGAAGAGTATTCTGTATAACAGAAGATTGTCAGGCTATTTGCAATGTGTTTATGTGAGAGAGCTTCTGTATTTCTTTCATGTCAAGAATTGTTAGTTCTTAATCTACCAGTGATGCAGATAAATGGCTAAAAAACCATATTTTTCTGAAAAGGATATATCTTTCATCAATGCTAGCTCAACTAATTTATCTCTTTGATGATGCTATTTTGCCAGCTGGTTTATTTATGAGCTTTTTTTTGTCATTCTATCTGTCTAGTACTTTTGCACATTACAGGAGGTTTCCATCTCCATTAAGTATGAAATATGCTTTTTACTGGATCATTTGAAAGACAAATAGAAATACTTTTATAAAATAATTTCTCAAGAAAACCCAAGGAAATGGAATGATGCCAAGTTTAATTTGGAAAATGACATGTTAGAAATGGACACTAGACATGTCCCATTTATCACATTTTAGTAGAGACAGATACATTTGTTCTTTTTCCTTTTTTTCTTTTTCTGGAAATAACAGCTCTGCAAATTCAACCTTGTCTCAACATTAAGTTATGTTGCCTAAGAGTCATCATCACTAGGGGTTCTGCAGTCACCAAGTTCAGGTGTTTTTCTTCCATCTGTGTGTATATATATATATATGTACTGCACACAGATGCCATAGAGCTGTATGCTACCATTTTTAGTATGGTGGTAGAACCACTCAAGATTTATATGACTATTTTCTTCAAAACATTGTGCCTAGCAGCTGCCTTCCTTTCACAGTATCTGCTCATTAAATCATAGGATTATAAAATCATTGAGGTTGGAAAAGTCCTCCAAGGTGATGGAGTCCAACCTGTGGCTGAACACCCCCTTGTCAAATAAACCGCAGCACTAAGGGCCACATCCAGTTGTTTCTTGATTGCACCACCTCCCTGGGCAGCCCATTCCAATGGCTGACAACCCTTCCAGTGAAGAAATTCTTCCAAATGTCCAGCCTGAACATCTCCAATCACAGCTCGAGGCCACTTCCTCTCCTCCTGTCTGGTTGCCTGGGAAAAGAGGTTGACCCCCACCTGGCTACAATCTCCTTTCAAGGAGTTGTAGAGAGAAATAAGGTCTCCCCTAAGACTCCTCAAAGTCAAACACCCCAGCTGCCCCAGCTGCATCCTCATATGACATTTTCTGTACACTTCACCAGCTTCATTCCCCTTCTCCAGACACGCTCCAGCACCTCAATGTCTTTCTTGAAGTGGCAGGCCCAGAACTGGACAAAGGACTCGAGGTATTGAGCAGTGTCTTTTCACTGTGTTGTGGCATCTCCATGAAAGAATTATTTCACTATGATTTTAAAAAATGATTGTACAGTGGTGCACATGGTCTATGAGCCTTTTATAACAAGGCACTGCTAAAAAGGGACTTGAACAACTTTCTGAAAACAATTGCATAATTTCTGAATCAAAAGGGAAGGAGAGACTTTTAGAATAAGATTGTTTGGTTCACTGCCGGTACTATAAGCAAATATATTCCCAGCTCATGACCTGGTAGATGTAACAGAACTTCCTTGGAACCTGCAGCTTCCCTTCCCTTGTGTGCAGCATCCTCTCATGGCTCTCTCCCTCTCTCTCTCATTTCCACCAGCAGGGGTAAGTGATGATGTTTGAACAGTTCCATGTCCTCAGCTGTGTCACCACGTTTCCCTAACTTGTGCTAGCTTTGGAATTTTGTGCATATAACCTAAAGCATGAAAACTACAAAGCAGCTTATTTACTAGAGTAGATTTCAGGGGTAGTTTCATATTCAAATTAAACCTGAAAGCACAATCCCAGTAATTAACTCAAACCCAGTCAGATGATGTCTCAGCCAGGACTCCATTTTTAACAATTCAGAAAATAAAGCCACCTAACAGCTTCTTTAGAAGCTTTTTGCATTCTTTCCCCAAATGCTTAGATAAACAATATGATAAATAGGAACACTGAAACCTCTTATATGCCAGGTTGCTTGTTTGTTGGGAAATTGTTGTATCTGGTTCACCCAGCCCATAGCAAGTACCTGAGCCATTGGCATCTGATGCACTTACTGAACAGAAAGGATTTACAACCTTGTAACTGAACACACAAAAGCTCCAAAATCTTTTAGTATTTTGATACCTCATATTTAAAGCAGTTTAGTGTCTGAAAATTCCCCTAAGTAGAATCATTTAGGCCCAGTAACTGAATCATAAAGTCTTGGCAGCTCATTGATCTCTAAATGCAAGTTCTAAATACACAATTTTGCTTGTCAATAATGTTGCAGAATATTTTTTCAGCAATTTTTTTTGGAAAAAAAAAAAGAAAAAAAAACCTAACTAGATTTTCTCCGACAGATAATTTAACTTCTTAGGTACAATGACATGAAAATTAATTGGGGCCCCTTTTTAATAATAGATGGAAAAAAATTACAATTGCAAATTTTTTCCAAGCAATCCTGGGGAAGGATAGAATAAATCTGGGAGTTGAACTAAACACTTGATGGCTAACTAATAAATTTTCTTTGGGAGAGTTCAACTTTTGTTAATTTTCCTATTTCATGGACAAAAAGGTGTGGGTTTTGTTAGTTTTGTTGTAGGTTGAGCAAGTTCAAACTCTCGAACTGCTATTTTGTATCTATTCCGTGCTGCCATCTTGTGGCAGCGAGCGTCTGCTTCTTAATGAAAATTACAGGAGTTAAAGCAGATTAAATAATCATTCATTTTAAATTCTTCATAAACTTTAAAAAATATACAAGAATAATACTTAATTACTGCATATTTTTATAATCACAAAATATTTGTTCCATTTATACATCTATTTTGTACGTTACCGCATGAAAAACAAATATCCACAATAAAAGCCTAGATTAAAAATAGCTATAATGAAATAAAGGTCCATTCTTGCTTTCATTTATCTTGTTTTCAGAAGGAAAATATTATTTTTAAAAAATTTTGTATTATTATCTGCATCAATAATGCAGACTAACTCATCTAGTAAAAATTGAACATGAATACAACATAAATAATCCAGTCAATATTCTCATTTTCTACTTGAAAAAGGCTAATGAATATGTTACTCTAAAAATAGGATTTTAAATCAAAGACAAGAAGAGCAGATAGTAACATGAAAGACATTTGAAAATGACATGGTGGTGGTGGGGAATGTGGATACTCAGTATCAGTTCAGACTGCAGTCTAAACCAGCTTTTAAATAAAGCAGTAGGTGGTATAGTGGCACATTTAATACACTGTTTGTATTACCATAGGACTGTGGGATTCCTAGTTCTGTACCAGAATAATACAGTGTTAGATGTAGCATCAACATAAACAAAATTGAGAGCTCCTTCCAAAGGAAATAATTACATAAGAAAAAAGAAAACAAGTTAATGCAAACAGACAGAGATGCAGAAGTATCAGATAAGAGAAAACAAATGCATATAAACAACAGGGGAACTCAGGACATACTGCAATGCTGGTTAGGACAGAGAGCAGACTTGATAGCAGATGTAATCAAATAAACATAAATTTTATATTTGGTGGCAAAGATGTAAGATGGCATATGCATGTAGTAGAAAATAACCTATGTCACTCACTACTGTTATCAACAATATATAAAGAACTGGTAAGAATTTACTGGGAAGAAGTTGACTTCTCCATAGGACTATCCTGCAAAAACTTCCAGAATTTCCATCTCTCCCCTATCTGTGTCTTTTCTATCTACAACTGCTGAAAGACAACACTAAGCCTTGGTCAAACAGGATAATAGAGTAGTCTGTACATCTGCTGTCATCAAGAAATGCATCAAGACATGACTGAGGTAGCTGAGGGTGCCACTGTTACTTGGTCATGCTTTGCCAAATGGCAACTTTCATTGCTGGCTGTTTGGGGCACATCTGCACAGCAGGTTAATTCAGATTACCAACATCTGGGCTTCAGCAGGTAGGAACAGCCCCACCACAGAGCTAGCACTGAACTGAACTCACTGATTCATAAATCATGTATCCACTCACATAAAGCATCGGTGCATACACACAAGTTTTAGTCTTGCTCTTGGCAGATACATTATCATTATTTCTTAATAGACTGTATGAGAACCTTTGTTCTTTTGGAAGCACAGGCAGCACTAAGAGATAACCTTAGCAACACACAGAGTAATGCTCTCAGCTTGCTCATCTGACTCCTGCAATACCCCGTTCTGTGTTTTCAGGTGGTAATTCTCTGGAATTCCTAAATAATTCTCTGTTATTTCCTAAATACATTTAAATTGTTATTTCCTAAATACATTTAAATCCAAGTTTTTAAATACCTTACATAAAAGCAGTAATGAATGTTCATGTTCTTCCTCTGAATTGTGACTCCCTAATTGTGCTTCCTCAACTGCAGCCTTGTAGAACAGAGTGTGCAGAATAGTTGCGGATTTGGTACCTAATTAAAGTCTGTGCTTATTGTGAATATTCATAATTTCAGGAAATTGCCCCATGATTCTTCCACGCTGAACAACCCAAATTATTAGTTTTGAAAAATACCTCCTTTCCTGTATCTGTTTCCAGTTTATAACAGTTAACTCAGGACTAAACTTCCTCATATAACAGAAATTTATAAAATATGTACAGTGTAATGTTTGGGTAGTGTAGAGATAAGGATGTTTTTCATTAACGGCCATCTAACTTATGATATCTGAACTTGTACAATTAATACATTCACACAGCATGGTTAAATAGCATTATTAAATTGTGCCAGCATCTATTTGAACTTCTAAGAGTTTAACTCACAAGCTTGTGACTAACACTACCACTAAAAAAGAGCCTTCAGTCCTTAAAAAAAGAGAAAGTGCCGCAGATACAATCCAACACTTGCAGAAAATAACAAGCACCCAAAAGCTTAAAGTTACAACCTACCTCCCCACCAGCAAATAGAAGAGCTTTAAACTCTGCTAGTTTCTGTTAAAGTAGCAGAATAGAAAAATAAAGGGGTTTAGGGTGAAAACAGAGGAAGTTGAAGTGCTCTTTAAAATGTCTAGAAGGAGATAATAAAAACACACTTAAAAGAGAACACAAAGGAAAGCATTAAGGCTTAAAGATGCAAGTACTGGAAATTAAATGGGCAAGGGCTTGATTTGAAAACAGGGAAGGCAATTATTTTGACGTGAGTTTTGAGTCGTTTGAACAATAGAGAATTTTCAGAAATAAATGTCTGGTTTCCAGAGGACTGTTGTCTCCTACGGAGGGCTGCACTGAGTGCTCTAAATGAATCCCTTTCAGAGCTGCTCCGCTCAGTTGCGATCTCCCGGGCCCGGCGCGGTGTCCGCGATGCCCGCGGCTCCCACAGCGCGCACGTGCGCCCGGGGCACGTGAGCACGCCCGGCTACTTGGTCTCCACAGCGACTCTACTTTGTTACTCCCACCCAACAACTTTGTGTTGCCCCTTTCTTTCCGCCGGGGCGCCCACGGGGACGGCGGGCGCTCTGCCGACGCAGCCGGGGCCGGGGCGCTGCCCGGAGCGTCCCGCACCGGAGCAGGGCGCTGGAAGCTGGGGAAATTCCCTGCTGGGGCCGGCGGTGGGACGGGGACACTTCCTCCTTCTGAGGTAACGGCGACCTGCTGACACGAAGCCCGGGAACGCCGCGCCCGCGGGAGAGGCCCCGTGCCCGTTCCAGCCCCCGTGCCCCGCGACTCCATGTCGGGAAGGCGCGGGACGAGAACGGTCCCGCCATGGAGGCGGAGTGACGCGTGCGCGGCGACCGCCCCGCCGCTGGGAAATGCGACCGCCCGCGCTCGCCGTACAGTGCAGGCTGTACCAAACCCCGCTGCTCCGGCGGGGGAGGCTGCGATCGGAAAGTCACGGAGCGCCGGGACCCGTCGGCCCCAGCTCATCCTGCGGCCGGCGGGGAGAGCCCGGCGGAGAGAACCCGGGGGCGGCGGCGCCGCGGGTGAGGCGGCGGCGCGGCGGCGACAGCACCGAGCGGGGCCGCGGGGCCGCGGCCCGACCCCGGCAGTGGCGGCGCCGGCGGAGGGGCGGGGTGCGAGCGGCTTTGGGTAATGGCAGCGCTGTGAGGACGGAACGGGGCAGCGACCGCGGCCGAGGGCAGGAGCGAGGGAGGCCGGGCGGGGGTCACTGACTCGGGCCCCGGGCCGCCAGGTAACGCCCTCGCCCGGCCCGGCCCGGCCCGGCCCGCCCGCAGCGCTGGGGGGAGGGAGCGCGGCGCTCGCGGGGAGGTGGCGGTCCCGACGCCGCCGGGTGTGCGCGGGGGCCATCGGGCCCTGCCCCCGTCCGGCCCCGGAGCCGCCGCTGGCCCCCGCCCCGGGCCCCCATCCCCCGGCCATGCCTGTGCGGCAGCGCCCGCCCGCCGCGTCCTGCCCCGGGTCCTGCCCTTGCCCCGCGGCGAGGGCGCGGTGCGGCCTCTCCGGCGGGGCCGCTCATTATCCGCTGGCTGCCCCCTCCGCCAGTTTCGCTTTTGTTTTGGTGGAGGAGAAGGTGGGAGCGGGGCACAGGGCGGGGGCGGGCAGCACTGGTCACCTGTTTGACGCCAGTGCTCCTGCCTGTGGCTGCGTATCCGCCACGGGCTTGCGATGCTGCTTATCGAGGTGGTTAAACAGCTTGGAAATTTGGGGCGTTCTTTGATGCTGGATAGAATGCTATGTTTATTTGTGTAAACAAATATGTACAGTATGACAGTGTTGTGTTTTAAAGAATGAGGCGATGGAAGCAGCATCCTTTCATTATCGTGCCGAGTAAATATGTTTCAATAACATCTGTTTACCTTAGGGCTTATCAAACAGGTATGGCTTCCCATGCTCTAATAGTCTAAACCCTAGGGTAGATATTCTGCCATACTACAGTTCTTACCATGATCAATACAAGACATTTAATAATTGAAGTTGTTGGGCTTGTGCATTGCTGACACTGGAACACAGCATATCCCAAAAAACCCAGTGTCTTACAGTAAAAGTTACACCATACTTGTTAAAATGTCTGTAAAACACATTTAAGTTTATATTTCCATGAAAGTTGTAGGAGAATGCCAAGTAACAGTTGTCTTAAACTATTTAACTCCAGAATACTTGGATGACCATGTGGATGCTTTACACAGTATTAGGTTTTAATCATCCTGAACATGGTGATACTGATTGGGATCACCATGTTGGTATCACATTGGGATATACTGTAGGGAGAACGTTTTTTTCTCCCCTCCTTCTTCCCCTTGGTTTTGCTTGTCTTTGAAAAAAGGGCTCTTTTACCTTGGATGTACCACGTGTGTTTCCAAGACAGCAACTTCTAATGTAGCACAAGTACAGCTTCGTTACCACAAGCACTTATTATGATTTTTAATGTCTTTTGTGGACCATGATTATTTTTTCTTGGGGCCAGCTGGAAATGCTCTCGAGTTTTCCATAAGAGGGGTATTAGGGCTTTTTCAAGATTACCACTTCCCCCTCTCCCGTCCTGGAAGTGAACGTGGTCTGCCTTTGCTGAGGTTCACATTTCTATGAGACATACATCAGTGTGTTTTTCAGCTTACTTTCTTTGGTGGATCTTTGCTTTGTCACTTCTCACTGATTTTTCTGTGTAAGCTCCTGCTGACATATATGGATTGAATTAATAACCATGTTACAAATATCACAACATATACTGCAGTTGAGGAGCTTTAGTTAGAGGGGTGGGTTGTATGCATGCTAAAAGTTGCATCGGATTTTATTGCTTTTTTCTTAAATTGAGAAGTGATATATCCTGTGAGAGATGGTAGTGGTTAAGGTAGTAAGCTGGTTGCTAAGCAGTTTTTTAGCATGACATTTGATTCTTTCTCTTAATGAGGTCTGCCTCTTGGGCTCAAAGTCTGTCACTAGCTTTCTACTTTCCCTTCTGACCTTGAAATTTTGGAAAGACGAGTCACTTGTTCATCTGTTTGAAATGGAAATAGAAGTATTCTTTCCACTTTTTATTGTAGTCTTACAATGTCGTGTTTCTGAGCAGGAGCTAGACTTGCTTTGTGCATGGAATGTCACACATCAGGTCCTTTCTAGATTAGTGGAAATGAGGCCTTCACAGTTGTATCTTTTTAAAATCGCCTTATTTTTCCCCTAGTTTTATTTAGATAATTTGATGTTGAGTGCGTTTGGTTTTTTTTTTTGCAATAAATCTCTTCTGCTGTTTTTGCTAGGATATTACTAGCAGAGCTTCTGTATCTTCAAGCCATGTTTTACTTGAAAGATGTCACTGTCCTATTGCACAGTGCAGTAAGCTGCACAAGCTCTGCATATTGCCCTGTGTTTTTCTTTTTTTCATCCCAATCAAAGCTCTTTTGGGTTTTGTGGCTTTTCAAATGGAACACCAAAAATGTCTCATGAAAGCCTGAGGTGAACATAGGCTACAAACTGACAGTAGGAATTTCAGATACTCTGGTAATAGTTTAGTTTGTTCTTACCCCAAATTTTCTTACATACAGTTGAAACAGTCTTTGAATAAAAGTGATAAAAGTGAACAAATCAAAATTTACAGGAAAGTTGTTTTCTTCATGTGACAATCTTAAATGAATAGTTTGGTGAGATAATGAACTTTACAAAGCATGATGCTGTTAGATTAGTTGGTGTTTTGTTATAGGCTGCTCATGCCTATGGAACAATAATGTTCCATTCCAAAGCATTAAAAATGAGGGATTGTGAGCTTCATTTTGGAGGGGGTGGGTGTTCTTTGTGTCACTCACTCATAGTGGTGCAATGGTGTACAAAGTTTAAATTGAAAATTCAAAGGAAGTGTATTTTTTTTTAATGGTTGTGCAATGTTTTCTGACATGTTTAATTCTTCTACAGATTAACACTAAAGCCCCACAATGTCCTTGAAACCACGAGTAGTAGACTTTGATGAAACATGGAACAAACTTCTAACAACGATTAAAGCTGTTGTGATGTTGGATTATGTTGAAAGAGCAACGTGGAACGATCGCTTCTCGTATCCTTTAAGTGAAAAATCTGACTTAATGTGTTTGTGTGATGTGTTTAGCACAGAGTAAACCTGTGTTATGTAACTGATCTTGAGCAGCTTGTTGTTAGGCTGCACCTGTTATTAGGACTGTGAATAAGTTGAAAGGGATGGGAAATTCTGCATATTTGGGAAGTAATCTATGTGCAAATCACCATGCTGATAAAAAGTAAACTGGTCTCAGTTTTAGTCACTTTTGGAAGCTCTAATACTTAGCTTATGCTAAAGCTGTTCTTACAGGTATTGAAGGTCCCCTATTCTGACAATGAGGTTTTCTTGTATGTTTAAGTGTTTGTGTGTAGCCGAGGAAATACCCAAGACAGAGAGCACATCTTTAAAATTGGGATGTGGGGGATGATGAGGTTGTTCTGTGTAAAGATTTCTCCCTCTTCTTTGCATTTCTAACTGTACTGATAACTACCATACTAGACATTTCCACAGCAAGGATTTATTAAAAACCTTTCTTCCTTTCCCTCCACTATTACTGCCTTATTACTCATGAAAGTTAAGCTATATTTAAGAATAACTACTCTTTCTGCATTTGTATGATACTGCTGTTCAAGTCACAGCTGTACATACATTGTTGCAGAGGAAAGGTTTGTGTTTTACATGTAAAATGGACCTGTAATATTTTGCAATATTTAAGTTTCAATGAACTTCTTTTAAAAGAAGTATAATGTTTCTAACCAGTTATACTGTGCCTTGTGTCTTTATATTCATTAGCCATTACATCGTGGTGAATAATTGGAGAATTTTAGGAGGCTTTGCACCTCTTCTGCAGGGATTGGTCACAGTTGGGTTTAATTGCAAGGGGGAAGAATAGTTTAGATATATTTATTGATATGTTAATTCTTGTGGGTGAAAACAGAAGCACCTGAGAAGATCCTTAGACATAAGTTTTTACCAGATAAGCTTATTCTGTGGGTGGAGGCTTGACTCCAAAGTCTCATCTCATTCTGAACATGTTAACTGTTTCTCAGAATTGCTTTCCCATGTGCCTGTGTTTTGAGCATGTATGTGTGTATATGTACATAGCTCCTAGTTCTTGTGATGTTTTGTGGTGTAATAATCTTAAAGAGCTCTTTCATTTAAAAATTTTGTAATTAATTTCTGGGAGCATGATGTGTCACCTTGTACTAAAGTCAACTTCAAGCGACTCCAGAATTTAAAAAAAAATTTGAACTAATTAGGTGGGTACTTACATGCTGAGAAGTTGTTCTGCAGTCATTCTTTCCAAGCAGTTTTTGAGGATTGCATAATTCAGTCTTTATCAGGTGGTTAAATTCTGCAGCTTAAAACTTTAAACATTTAAACAAGGGTATCTAAAACAGATTTGAATATAAAATAAGAATTGTTGCAGGAGATGTTGTATTGATTCCTCATCACACTGTTTTGCTTACAACTTCTTATGTGGAGACCTTGCACACGAGTTTGCTGTTGATCCTCTTTTGGGATTTAGTCCAGTTGATTGAACATCAGAAAAGGATTGCTTATGAATAGCAGACTCAGGAGCAGTCTTGGAATAATCATTTGGCATGTAACTCTTAAGACCTTACTTAGTATCATCTCTTAATTACTTTCCTTGGAAAGTGGCACTATTAGTGCCTGATTTGGCACAGGCATGAGCCTTTTGGCTTATTGTCTGTGGCTGAATGGCCCAAGGAGTTTGTGTAACTTCCAGCTTGAGTGTTGGTTGTTTAGTATTTCTGCTTCCTATAACCAAACTTGGTGTTTTAACACAAGCTGCTCAATGCGTGCTTAACAACTTGGTGGAACTGGTAGTTCTATGCAGCCGGAATAAAAGCTTTTTCTAGGTTTTATACATAAAGAAGACTTTAAGGATATTTTTTTAAAAAATTGGTATTTAGAAAATACGTCATCTTGTTCCTTGTTAACTTTTTATTCTCTCTTAAATTTAATTGGAGTAGTGTTTCTAAACATCTACAGCAATTCTAAAGGAAATGTTCTATTAACTCTTTCTTATTGCTTAATCAGCACAATAGAAAGATGGCAAATTATTTCAATAAAACCCATTAATTTTTTCAGTAAAACCCATACAGGTTATTTCATTGATTATAGTATCAGTTGATCTTTGTACTGGATAGTCAACACAGTGATTTGGAAACAAAGGATAAGATACAGCAAGCAATCACTGTTTCAATCTGCATCAGTGTATTCTAAGAAGTGTTAGCTTTTCCTTGTGCTGTTTGGGGCAGCTGAGATCCAGTGGAGTATGGAAGCTGACAGTATTTTAGGGATAACAGGCTTGTACTGCACATATTCCACTTCTAGAAGTAATTTTTGCCCCACTAGTTCCCCAGAACTTGTTTGTCTTAACATAGTGTTTCCTTTGTAACTTATGGTAATTTTATTGTTAAACATGGCTTATCTTTAAATAAACATTTTACCTCATATTTGAAATGCTAGAATGGCAATGAGCTGGGAACCACAATGTTGTAAGAGTTAAAATCTTCTGGAAAAGATCACCTGAAAGACCATATGTCACTTTATTTAAAATGTGAGTCATCCTGATCCACCTTTGACCTTCAGATTTCCTTTTAAGATTCTCTGCAGAAAGAAATGTGTATGAACTTGTTTCATTGTCTGGTAAATGAGTGACAGTTATGTCTCTGTTTGAGGTGTTATTGTGAATACATTGTATCACTTTCAAGACTGCTCAGTGGGCATAGGAGTGCTTTTTAAGTTAAGGCTTAGTTGGAGTGGTAGATAGTTCTCTGTACTTTGGTAACTGCCTTTTAACTAGAACTTTTTTGAACAGGTAGAACATCAAGCTCTTCCTATTTTTGTCTTGGGATTTCTACCCCAATAAGTTAACATAAAATCAACAGTTTCCCAGAGACAGCTGTTCTTCAAACAGAATTATTTTAAAAGTATGCAGCATGGCCATCTGCTTTTTTTCACCATTTTTTCTCCAAATTTGTTCTCCCTCCTCTGATGAACTGTTTTGCAAGGACCCTATGATGAACCAGAAACTTAAACATTTATCTTTAAAAACAACTGGCCGAGAAGGAAGAGTAAATGAAGTTCGTATGGTCGTGATTCTTTCCGGCTAAGTCCTGAAAATCTCTACAAATTTTGGTTCTGTTACAGAAGATTGATAAATAGAAATTTTTGCAAAGCTCTACACTGGTTGCCCAGAGAAGTCTTAACTAGGTGCTTTTTTTAACTCCAATGACAATATTTGTGAGTTTTTATAGCCTTGGATATAGTATTTTCTTGTTGATAGTAATTTTGTTGTTGTTCCTTCTTAGTTTGGAAGTGCTTCAGTTTCCCATTGCTGGGTAATACCCCTCAAATAGCAACTACCAAAGCACTTAAGGGTCACAGAAAGGTTTTGATGTTCTTGTTCTCAATACTGAGTGAAGGCCCCTAGGCAGCAGTTTGGCTGCAGCTTCCTCTGGCCTTTCTCACCCTGCAAAACTGCATGCTGAACTGGAAGAACAGATGGCTTTCACCATTAAAGATAAATTATTGAACAGTAAAGTCTTCTTCCTGTTGTTCTATGGGACAACAGTACAGGAAAAATATGCTTTAAGTTTATGGAGTAAAATACCAGTGATGAATAGTGAGATTTTTTTCAGAGATTTTTTTTTTTGTTAAGAGAGTCAGAACACTTTGAAGATGACACTTCAAATTTGGATTCAGGACTCAGAGATAAAATGCATAAAGAAACAAGTACAAATTGAGCAAGAAAGAACAGTTTTGCTTCAGTCAGATATATTCCAGTCTCATGATAACTTTTCTTTTGTATAATTCCAGAGAAACTTGATATCCAGCAAGTAGTATTTGGTTTATACAGGAGGATTAGGTGCCTGCTCAAGTGCTTCTGTGATTAAGCTCTTAGTTTGTCTATCTGCTGATATTAAACACAGTGGCAAATGTCAAGAAAGAGTACTAGATTCAGCTTTCTTCATTTGTAAGAAAGTTTGTTCTCTAGAACTAGGAAAGGCATGTTTGGACGATGTGCATTTTCATGAAGGAGTAGAGATACCATTTTCATTCTTAATTAGGATTATTAAAACTGAGAAACTTGTTCACAAGATAAAATCAGAGATATTTGTTTGGTGCTTTCATCAAATAAACTGCCTTTGCTATATTCTTGTGCTGGTGTGGTGAAGACTGGCTTTTTCCTCTGAATTTGTAAGTTGTTCTTGTTGTAGAGATCTGTAGTTTGTGGTGATTCAGGTAGTGTAGTTGTGGATCAAAAGAGAAAAAAGTCATCCCCTTTGCTTGTGAGCAAATTATTAAGATTTCTAATTCTGAGATTAATTTCTCAAAAATAATCTTTGCATAATGAAGAGGCTTGTGGCTTGAATTATATTGAGGATGCATTTGGCTACGCACCATCCTTAGACTGAGAAAATTTGTTGGAGAGGGGAAAGTGTAAAAACCAATTATTCTTTTCAATCTCTTTAATAGAATATTTCATTCTTCACTATTTAAGTTTTTGATATTTTACTGGTCATTACTTTGCAAGCTGGTGTAGTGCAATGGTAGCTGCTGTTACAGAGCAGTGGATGTTGCCCATTATGTTTCACAGTGTTTCCATTTAACACTTTTTGCTGTTCTGAGGAGAATTTTAGCAAAGATGATCTATACGAGTGAAATAATGTACTCTAATTTAGATTCTGGTTGGGGTCTCAGATTCCAGTTGCCAGATAAAGGGTTTTTTCCTAATTAGTTCTCCTGCATCAGAATCTTTTTTGTTTTGAGTAGTAATTCTATATAAAAAATGAAACACGCATTTGGACAAGCTGTGTGAAGAGAGCTTGACACTGTTCTGTAGATTATCAGGTGACTCTTCAACTGTCTGTCTTCTACCTCCTTTCACACAGGCATGTGCTTTTTTAGGGTAGACTAGAGGAAAGATCTTGTGTCTTCCCTTGATTGAAGTGATATACTAAATTATTGATTTCTACCATGGCTTGCTTTATAAAGTGCCTAGGCTTAGTGCTTAAGCCATGTTTGAAAGTAATTCTTGCACAATCTCTTTATTTCTCACAGTTGTTCATGTGAAACTTGACCTAATCTTTGCTTGACTTTTCTGAAAGCAAAGTTCTCAGTCATAACTTATCTTCCTCAAATTACTCTTAAAACTTGATACAAACCAAAAGTGTAGCTCTGCAAGGTAGTTTAGGGACAAAACCACCTTCAGGATGGCTTAACAGGTTGCTGCTGCCTGTTTAAATTATCAAGTACAACTGTTTTTTGTGGCTGTGATCCAAACAGGATTACCAAAATTATAATAATGGTTAAAAAGAATACATACTTCGTTTTATCCACACCACCATTGTGATTATTTAATTTTCAGTGTCCCCTGAAATTGTTTTACCTGTGGAGGTGAGGGCAAAATGCAGGGACAGTAAGTTATTTTGGACTCCAGGAAGGAAAACTTGAAGTCAGCTTCACCACGTGTTTGCTCTGCTCTGTACTTGACTAATCATGTTCTTAATCTAATTAGTGCTTCTTTCCATTATATGAGAAGAGTTTCAGTTCATGTTGGCTGCAAATGCAGAAGAATGGTACATGAAAGCTGCTTTTCACCTTGAGATTATTGTATATTATACATGGCAAATAAAGGGTAGGAGCCACATCAGTATGGGGCTATCAGAAGTTTCAAGATCTTAGCTCTAACATTGCCTCAGCATTCACTATTTAAAATTTATTATCAATGCTGTAAACTTGGATTTTGCACAAGCCAATAGTTACATTAATTTCAGAAAATTATCCATTTTATCTTTTTTGCTTGATGTAAAAAAATCTCCAAAACCTAAACTGCATGTGTGGAGAAGAAAGGGTTCTTTAAATCATAAACTTTGTTGATATATTTTCACACTTTATTACAAACCTTGACTTTGAGCCCAGAGACATTTATGCTTTGTGTGTGGCTTATCCTGAACCTCTTGGAGAGAGACTTTATACTGAGACTAAAATTTTTTTGGAGAATCATGTACGCCATTTGCACAAGGTAACCTGTACAGTTCCTGATGTCCATGTAGGTGTTCTTCATCCTTTTTTTGACTTTTTGTAGGCCTTATATGAGACTAAATCACAGATGACAGAGTTGCAGAGACACAATACTTGTGTATATGAAATATGTAACACATGTCACAACATGTACACAAATGTAGGCAGGTATTATAGATACCTATTGATATGCAACACAAAAGAAATAATTTTCTTTCTAAGCCAACAGTTATGGTTTATGCAATATATTCATTGGCTTGAAAAGCAAGTTCTTTCTTTTACATTGAATGATTATAATCAAACAAGTTAGAGAAACATCTTCATTTTGCAAATGTTCTGTAGTTTGTCATTAGCCTTCTGTTTCAACAGAAATGTATCTGCTCTAGTGTCTTGGAAACTGATTGTATATACTCTTAAAAAATAAACAAAACCTTCTGAAAGATGTGAGAGATAACACAAACACTTGGGAGGAGAGGAAATAATGGCAAATCATTTATTATGACAACAATATTTGTATGTCTGTATAGCTGTGAGTTAACTTCTGTTTCATCAGCTAAGACAGCAAATTTCATTAGAATTATGATTCATCATGTTTAGTAGATAGGAAAGATGAATGGTGCCTCCATCTATATCAGTGAAAAGAGAAGTAGATTTAACTAAGATGCTTATAGGTATCTTTAGTGTCTTTATAGGGAGCAAAGCATTGCAAATTCTGCAGAGTGCTGCTAAATGGCCTCATGCTTAGGTACCAAGTATTTGACAAGATAGACTGGGTGTCTTAATGGGCAGTTCCACTGGTTACAGAGAGGATAATTCTGGCACTCTATAGACTAAATCAATTCACTAAACTAGCAGAGAACTCTGCCAAATAATTTCTTCCTCATTTATTTAGTGAGCTGAATGAGCTCACTTAGGATAATCAGGCAGGTGCCAGCATAGTGGAAGCTTTGGGAAGTAGCAGAAAGCATACATCAGGTTTTTAAATTGACTATCCACTACTTGTCTCTGAGATAACGTTGGAAAACCTTTGCAAAATGCATGCAGCAGAGTAAAGCATTCTCAATTCTGTTTTATCTACCAGCTTTCATATTTCATAATTTTTTTACCCTTTTTTGCATTTTTTGCATGGGCTCCTTTGCTGCTTGAGCCAGATTTTAAAATTATAAATTCTAGAGAGAATTAAAGTTGAATTCCTAGGATCTTGTCCCCCGTCACCAGTCATACTAATTAGTTTAAATTGTTGAACTTCCCTGAAGTATGAATCTATTTTGATAAGTTCACTAGCTTTTTAGATGATGATTTGCTTAAATTTCAAAAGATTTGGGCCTAGATTTGAAAAAGTTTAATGCTTTTTTTTTCATTTACATGTATCTGTGCTTTGTTAATCTTGTTTTATTCTGTGATTCTTGGTAAGTGTGAGGACTTGTCTCTCCAGTAAGACATAGTGGTTTTAAATGGTTATAGTTGGGCAATTCTTCCAGTGTGCGGTGCATGTGGCTGGGTGAATATAAAACTGATCTGTGTCAGTGAGAGAATGGTTCTGTGAGTTATCTCACCAGTTTGATGTGAGAATATGAACCAGGCTTATTCAAGCAGGTATTTCTGAAAAGATCAATAGAAAATAATTCGGTAGAGAGATAGCTATTTTTAAATGCAAAATAAAGCAAGTCCAGGTGTTCTAGCTGGCTTACCAAAACTTAGTAGTATTAAGGTGTGTTAGCTTTTTGGTCATTGCCACAATTCTGAATATGCAAATACTATTCCAAAATTGTAATCCCATGATAACTTCCTAAGTATGTGTGCTATTTTCATACTAATTCTGGTGTGTGGGGTGTGTGTGCCTTCACAGAGAGTTCTGGAAGCTGAAGAACAAGTACTGGTTATGTATCACAGATACTGGGAAGAGTATAGCAAAGGGGCAGACTATATGGACTGTTTATACAGGTAAGCTTTGCAAAAGAATTGTTAAACCTTTGAAATTAACATGAAATTTAACATGATCTGCAGGTTAAGTTGAAGAGTGTTGAGAGAGAAATAGATGAATATGCCTCAGGTTAATTTTGGAGAGAATATAGTTATGGTAGCAGAACATGAGCAAAAAGGAATAATGCCTCAACAGGTAAGTATCCAAGACAGTTCCTAAAATTCTTTCATTACTAATATATTCTGCTTGATGTTGCAGTGCCAAATATGTTGGTGCTAATCAACCCTGCAGTGTATAAGCTCATAATCCTATGAGTTCTACAGGGATGACACTGTACTGCAGTTTGCAGTTGAACCAGCATGGTTTGAGTCAAAGCTTTGGGATATTCTACTTTTTATGAATCAGTTGGAGTTCTTTTCTTATTGCATGCCTGCTCTGAAACAAGTACCATAATTTAGTTGACTCGGTTGTATCCCAGCTTCTAGTTTGTATAATTCTTCCAGCAATGAAAACTGATTAATATCTATAGGTGGTAATCTGAAAATTATTTTCAAATAGATTCCCTTAAAATTTAATTAGGCTTGCATCTCTGCTTCTAACCTGATAGTCAATATTTGAAACACTACTCAGATGTGAGACACTTTTGAGCAAAATTCCTAAAATGTGAGATCGATCATGTAATTGGAAAATGAGTTGAATCTTTTCTTCAGTGTTTATTTTGGTTTATTTTACCTATCCTCCTTGGTGCATTTTGCTAGGAAAACAAATCTGGATTCAGTTTGAAAATGAAAATCCCACATGTGCTTGACTAAACCAAGGTGATAAAACTGATGGAATAAGGAACACTGAAAGAAACTTCTTCAGATAAATAAATAATAATAAATAAATAAATAATAGATAAAACCATTGCTGGACAGGCCTTACCAGTGTCTTGGTGCTGTAACTGGTTTCACAGGTACTTTAAAAAAATCCAGTCTGTGTACTTTAATTTCAAGTGATTGGGAAAGTTTCCTTATCCAGTAAATTGAAATTAAGTCATTGAAAAAAAAAAACAAAAAAAAAACCCCACAACAAACCCCAAGTGTTATAATTTTTCATAATAAAATCCTGAAAACTAAACACACATGGTGCAGCTTTTGCTTTGTTCCATTTTGTCTTTAAAATATTTATAATAATACCAGCGTATCATGGTATAGCAATTTTTAGTTGTACATGCTACTTTGTACGTGCTGATGGAAGACAGACTAAGTGAGGGGAGTGCAGGACTTTCCTTCTTAGCAAGTTTAACAAGAAAAAGCAGATTGGCAGCTGTTGGCTTTGTTCACATGGGGGAAGATGGGAAAATGCCAGCAAGGAGCCTGGTTACAGGACTCTGTAAGAGTCTGAAAGTAGCTCTGAAAGTGGCTGCTGAACTCCAGTTTGTCACCACTGCACTTTGACAAGTCTTCCTTCTTTGGACCCTGTGGTGTCCTAAATTCTTTCAAGTTCACAGGATTTCACAGTGTGTTCATCCTTTTCTCCTTTGCTTGGCTTTTGCCTTCATGTCAAGAGTGTTCAGACATTTCTGATCTGGTGCAGCCTCTGAAGCCTGAATCTCTTAAAAGTGCTTCAGTAATTTTGCTCTTCTCACTGTCTGAAACTGAGCATCTCAAAACTCCTGGTTAGATCAGAAATTTAAAAAACTGTCTCAGTTGCATCATTTAAACATTTCTAATATAAGAAATATTGTAAGTGTCGTTGGGAAATATATTCTAATTTTTTCCCAGTTATCTGGGAAAGGAGAGAATGGTTCCATTTAAAAATGTTACAATATTTGTTATGTGGGAATACTGAGAGTCAAGAGGGATGTTTTAGCAGGTCTTGCACAGAATCCATTTTGTGTTCTGTATAAAAACTATGCATACAGTAGTGAATACTGAATTTCAAAATAGCATTTATAGCATTTCTTCTTTATAGCTGTTACTTAAAATAATTTCTGAAAATCCTTCTCTTTAAAATTTGTAATCTGACTGTTAGCTAGTTACCATGACCTGAGCAAGATATCGTAACAGACAAAAGTTTGCCCTGTTAAAATGAGCAGTACTTCTGCATTTCAGTCTGGGAGAAACATAGAAGAATAAACAGTACAGGTAGAAGGAAATACTTTTAACTTAAATATATACAATAGTAGGCATATTTTTCTATCATTAAAATAAACTATTAGCACTCTAATTCTAATCAATGAGTTTAGAAGTTATTTTGCACATATATGTATGTATGAGTAACACATGTATGTATGTATGTATAAGCAGTGCATGTTGAAAGGTTGGATTCTTACACAAATATATTGCTCACCAAGAAAATGCTGGCAGTGATATTTCAGGTTCCTGTTTGATCTGTTACCAACACTACTGTTCTAATCTGATGGAAATTCTTTCAATGTCATTTGGATTGTAACATTTTTCTACAAATAGCAATGGCATTGGTTTAAGGAGATGATATATTTTGTGATGTGAAAGACATTCCATAATTCTGAACTTAATTTAAAAAGCCTTTTATTTTTGCCTGTTTTGATGAGGATATCCTTATTTCTATAGGTACCTCAACACACAGTTTATTAAGAAGAACAAATTGACTGAAGCTGATCTTCAGTATGGTTATGGAGGGGTGGATATGAATGAACCTTTGATGGAAATTGGAGAGGTAGGTATCTCTGAAAGTGGAGTTAGCTATAAACAGTATTCAGAATGCTATGAGATCGGCTTTGTCCTTGAAAATTTTCACTTTTTTATGTCACAGAAATATTGTAGATGTAAGCACTGTTCCACTTGTAAAATGAGATTACAGTTTTGGTGCAGAAAAATAAGAGTGACCTGGCAGGGAAAAGAAGCAAATACAAAAACTGTTGGAAAACTTGGGTTTAAAATGTGATAATAGAAACACTTTGCAAAGAAACTTTAGATTCTTAAGTGATACTGCTATCTAGAAAACATATTGAAGCAACAGTATACTTCTGGTTTTGGAAGCCCTTGAAATATTAGTTTTTAGGCTTCTATTTCTTGATGTGATAAAATATAAAAGCTTTTCTTGAGAATCTTAAGGCAGTAAAGTTAATATCTGTTCACAACTGGTATAGGATTAGGTTTATAGCAGTCACTCCTTTGTCCTGAAAAGTAGTGGAGACTTAAGTCCTACATTCATGTATTAAATTACAGCACTATTTTGGTGAATTCATTGCTCCATTTCTTGACCTACAAGGCACTTGGCAAGATTGTCAAGTCTTTGTTTTGAAAGCATTCACTCTTTCATTATGGTTCCTGTAGGATTCTATCTTTTGTTCTTTGGATTGTACAAGGGCTCTAGCAGAAGTCAAATTATTTGTTGTTCATCACTTTAGAATGGAAATTACTGTTTATGCCATTTTAGATGACTGAAATGATCTGGCCTTTATCTACCCAAGGGCAAACATGTTTATTTTATGTATAGTTCTCTTCAGTCTCAGCATGAAGTTACAGAAATAATGCCCAGTATTTTTAGAAGCAGAACTGCACTCTCTGTTCTGAAGTTTCGGTCTCAACACAACTCTTGTGTGGTAACAAAACTTTGGGAGCTTTTCAGTAATCTTAAACAAGTCCATTCTTGCTCAGTTCTTCTGAGGGGTGTAACAGTAGGTCTGTACATGGGAGCAGAGCTGTGTGTGTGAGGTGTGGGCACAGCTTCAAACAGTTCTTCTTCCCCCAAGTGTTCCAGACATTCAGTAATTGTACTAGGAAATATACAGGATGAGATAAGTTAATGAAAATAGTATGCCAGTGCTTGCAAGTGCTTGCTTTTTTCTTCTCTGTATGTTATGAATGCATGGTGAAGGACACTGCTTTTCTGAGTTGAGTTCCTATCACTGATTTCAAACTCCTGAGTTTTCAATGGCTCTGTGGGAGCCCTGAGCTAGAAGATATTTAAGATGTGCTTTCTGGGCTTTTTCCCTCCAGAAATAGGTTCTGGAAAATGGAGAAAACTGCCACGTTCAGTATTGCCAGTCTAGATGGAGAAGTAAGATGAGTCCCTATTCTGAAGTGGGAGAAACTGTCTTGAACTAATACATCAAGTTGCTGGATTGATCTGTCTATAGTTTATTTGACAAGAGAATTCCAATAGGTGATTTACTTTGCTTCCCACTGGTAGCTCATATGTCAGAAGGACCATGCTAGACACCACATTGCAGAATTGATCTACCTGAGGTTGTTTCTCTTCACCTCATAGTCACAAAATGTGTCAGTTCTTTTCCATTTTTTTTCCCTCCTTTTCTTCTGTCTCTGCAGAGCTGGCTTCTTTCAGCTGGCTTCTTTCATTCTGTACTGGATGAGTTCCTGTTGTCTTAACTGTTCTCCAGCTACTCTCCACAAGATAAGACAGTGAAAATCACTCCTAAGACAACTTTGGTTTCAAAACATGATCTGTGTTTGGATTTATAAGCAAACCTTTACCTCTCCTGTAGCCTCTTATGGTGCAGTTGTGTCAGGTTTACTTTCTGTATTGCAGCGTGGGTGCTGAATAGCTGTGACAGTTGGAACAAGTTGATTTGTCTGCATTTTAAAAAGGAAATTTATTTCACAGAGTCAAATTGGCAGTTGATAGCTATGTGCCTGCTTTCAGTTAAGACATACCTGATGGATAGTTTAATTTTTAAATCTAATGACCTGTTAGTTGTATCAAAGCTTTCTTAGAAGCAGTATTCCCTCTGTCCTTCCTGAACTGTGCAGTTTTATTTTTTCCCAGTCTGCTACTTCCTGGCAGGTGTTTTTGGAGGTCTCCTATGTGCAGTTATTCTCTGTATATGAGGGATCACATTATCCCTTTTGGGCTTTAAATCTGACTTTGATTCAAGTGCAAAAGCTCATTTGAACTATTGCAACTGTGTTTTTTAAAATGGTATATCTTGGGAGCAATGGCTTCACCCATAAGAACTGATGAATTCTGGAATTGATTTGAATTCCATTTGAAGCCAAATGTTAGCTTGCCAGTGACTTTGCTTAAGATGTAAGTATCTTAGTTTGGAGGTGTTCTTTGTGTGTTGGATGAAGGGATTCTGTATCTTTGACTGTGACCTCTGACAGAATGGCCAAGAGAAATTCCCTTTTGTTGGCTGAGGCTTATTTTGCAATCATTGTTAGAAATACTGGTGTTTGTACACATTCAGACCCTTTGGTTAGAAAGGTATGTTACTTACCTATTACTGTGCAGGTGTTTTGTTTATGTATAGTCTCAAAATCTGCCCTTGTAACCAACTCCTTGTTTGGAGTCCTTACATGCATTTGAGAATACTTGGAGTAGAACCAAGGAATGAATCAGGTCTATGAGATGTGTAGGAAGAATGCAGGCTGGGAAGCCAACATTCACATACTGCCTGACTAGGGAAAGAAGAGCTTACATAACAACTGGATTTTTAAAATCCTGAAAATTTTAAAATCCTGAATGGGAATTGTGTCATCTTTGGTACTGTTGTGAGTTTGGTGTGGTGGTTTTTAGGGTTTTTTTTAAATGTACTTTTTATTGATGTAAACTTGTGTTGTGTCCTGACAGCTAGCTCTTGATATGTGGAGAAAATTAATGATTGAGCCACTGCAGGCCATCCTTATTCGGATGCTCCTCCGAGAAATAAAAAAGTGAGTGTTTGATTGTTTCTTGCTTTAACATAATGTGGGGCTATTGCACTTTTTATTTACTTGGAAAATCTGTGGACTTTGACAGAACTGTTTTGGTTCTTCTAAGGTAACTTCTTTTCTGATGGTGATGGTCTATCAGCTTTTCTTGTTGTAGCTGTGTATTTGTGGCTTTCATGTGTAAAAAAGGCAGTGAATTCCCTGTAACCACAGAGCAGTGATCCTTCTGTTTCAGCAACCCTTCTTATCAATGGGATAGGAGAGGAGTTGGAATAAATGTCCAGCTCCCATAGGATGCCTTTTGCCTTTTTCTCCACCTGATGCTATCTGCCTTTAGCTTTTGTGCTGTCAGTCAAGTTAAGGACCAGGCCTTGGGCAAAGATTTGCCAAAGCCAGAGAAGCTGTGTTTGCATGGAACCCAGAACAATTCTTGCAAGTGACAAAGCTTCTGGGTTTCTGTTTTTCAGATCAGTACCTTCACTTAACATTTTTGGTGTTTCACTTGAATAAAATGAAGATAATTAATTTTTGTAGTTTGAAGGAAAGTTATTATTTTCTTTCTGAATATCTTTTTTGTTTTAATACTACTAAACAAAGCCAAAGAGCTTGGGACTCATAAAGCTTTGATTTAAAAATTTTATTTAACTTCTAAAGAAGCTAATTTATGAATAAACAGAAATTCTGGATCTATTGCAGATCTTGTGCATAGTTGCAAGTTTCATCAGTTTCTGCACTCCTACCACTGTTTAGGATACAATACTCTGGAGTTGTCTAATGATTGGGGTTTCTAAAGTGATTACTCAGGTGATCAGACTGATGTAGGTAAACTGAGGGGGACAGGTATTTTGGCAGATTGAGGTTCCTTGAACATGCACTTGGGTCAGAAAAAAATCTATAAGGTGTTAAAAACCTAATTTTAATAGTTTAAAAAAAAATTGTATTTTTCATCCCTGAATAAAATATTTGACAATAAAGAAATGGATATGATGTCTCTTTTGGATGGCATTTCTGAAGCCAGGAAGTATTTCTTTGCTTTCACTTGTTGAATCATGGTTCCTTTGTAACCAGGATTAATAGTGCTTTATCCATTTTTACTTCAACTATTTTTACTAAATGGAGATTCCCTAATTCATGGTGAAGAACATTCTCCTTTGTTACATCAAGCACAATGATGCTGGAGACTTGTCTTACTTAATGTATGTACTTCACTGGTGGGTGGGAGTGGAAATGTGTGTGAAAACCTTTTTCAACAGGTATCTGATGCCCCTTAAAATAATGGTCTGTATTTGGCTTGAAGCTGATTGCAGCCCTCCCCAGGGCGTTTAGATCAAGGCTGTCACTGGCTTTTGGAGGTGTTAGATCTTGAGACTGTAACAACTTGAAATAATTTGTTACTAAACTATTTGGAAACTTTGAAATAAAGCTTTGGTCCTTGTCTCTAATGGTTGGATTTGGATTTTTCTCCATTCTTTATTAGGGAGTCTTTTGTGTGATCTCAGAGAAGTTAATTTAGTTCTGCTTCTCAAAATATACATCCAGCAACTGATATTAAGTTTCTTCTAGCCACTTTGTGATCTGCATATCATTTAATTAATTACATATGAGAGAACTATTTCTTGTAGCTGTTTTTTGTTCCTGCTGTCATGAAATGCAGTGCTTCCTGTGGGGATTCTGAGGATGGCCTTTGCATGTAACAATAGGCTTGTTGCTTTTCTTTGCTGTAATTTCTGTGGTCAATACAGTTTTTAAGAGGCAGTTTTAAAGATGCTGCTGTAAGTGATCTAAATGTCTTTTAGTATTGAGTTCAGTAATTCAGGGATTAAACAAGGTGCATATCATAAGTTATATCTGTCAGACATGTAAGAATATGCATGGGAATAATATAACTTAAAAGTTTTAATAAAATTGATAATACATGGATATGCTTAAAAACTCCTCTATCTACACGTTCCTCATAGTAGTTGTTTGTGCATGGTTCAGTGCTTAAAAAAATTAAATTAATGTAGCTGAACTACTTCTAGGCAGGAAGTTTGTGTAGCATAGAACAGTATATGGAGTTGATAACCAACACTATAGTCAATTATTGCATATAAAAGTAGCTTTCTTACTGTAGTGGAAAAGATAGGGAAGCAGAGCCACAAATTCTTCTTTCAAATGTTACTTTATCAGTGTATTTAACTGGATTTTTAAGAAGATTTCTGACTACAGCCTTGAGCACACCAACTTTTTAGAAGCTATAAGCTTGTGCAATACATTATGCATTAAAACTGACAATAAACTTTTTTTTATACATGAAAATAAAGAAATACAAGTAGTGGCTTCTGGCTCAGCTGAACAAGATGGCTTAACTGATCTAAGAGTTTACTGACACCAAAAAGGAGCAGGCTGTGTGCTCTTTTACCTTTCATGTGCTGAATTTGGTGCTCACCTAGTTCCTTAGTGACCCAGCTGAACTGCTAATGTTACAGAAAACCATCTTGGCTAATGTTTCACCAGGCTGGCACAAATCAATTCAGCAAGCATTAGATGAGTGCCAAAGCAAAGGAAGAGAGATGGAGGGCTGTGACTGAGCAAAAGGGAACAGGATTAGCCCCCTTGAACAGCAGAGAATTCTTAAATCACTTAAGCCTGTCTTGTCTGACTGCACTCCTAATACAGAGTTCTGAGTGTAAGACTTCATCCCCCTTCCTCTAGCCCAAGCACTCCTCCTACAAGGTGAGCTGAATATTAACTTAAGCATTCTTGTTTCAACACAACAGGAAGCTGACAACGTCTTGAATTGTGAGAAAATTAATCTATGAAATTCTTAAACAGAAATAATTTGGAAATTTCTCAAGTGCTATCTTAAATGACAGTGTGATTAGTACAGACTAACTGAGAGACTAACTAACTTCTCTACTAACAATAACTAACTCTTTCTGACTAACTGGACCTATTCCTGTCTAAGCTGATACATTATCTGTACCATTTGTTTGAAATTAAAGCTATTGGAAGTTCTTTTTTAAAATGTTTGGAACAGTCTCATCTAGTTGACAATGAATTCTGTAGGTAATAGGCCTTGAAAGACCCTTGGTCTGACACAGCAGAGCACTTTTGAGTGATGGAATCTTGTTTTAATGAATTTGATATCTAATTATTGTACCTGAAACTTTAAAAATGTTCTTCTTTGGGGCTGTAGTAATACACTGTACAATGCATGTTGAACATCCATGTTAGCTTGAGCTTGAAGATAGGAACAAGATGGAGTTAATATAAACCAGCACAACTTTCTTGTGTATGTGTTTTGTAGCTTTCTCCATTTCTTTCAGAAAAAAATAACTTGTCACCACCTGAATTAGTGGAATTTGTGTTTCTAGCACTTAATCTTTTTATCCAAATTCCTTTCCTGTAGCCAAGATATCCTATGAAATCCCCGCTTCAACCTGTGTTGCAGTTGCTCTGTAGCTTTATGCATCTGTATTGCTTGCTGAGTGCTGCCAAGAAGGAAAATAAATGTTTCATAGACTTCTACCTTTGCAGGGTCACCAATTCCATTTTAGTGTGGCAGTTGTTCTTACTACTACAGCTTTTGTGAAAGTCATCCTTAAAACTTCTGTCAAATTTTTTTGACATTTGCCCTACACATTCCTGGGAGCAGAGTGCCATTGGTGTAAATAAAAACCTGAAATGGCTGCCAGAGCAGGCAAGGCCTGTTCTGTGCTGGGTTTGTTTTCATTTATTACCTTTGAGCCATCTGACCTCTGCTTCAAAAGCTTGTTTCCTTCCATCCATCTTTTCCATGGAGCATGTCTCCTGTACTCATACAGCTCTTTCCTAATGTTCCTTTGAGTCTCCCTTTGGGTCTGGGCATGACTTCCCCCTCCCCTCCCACACATGTATGGGCTAAGGTCTGAACTGGCCTGTGAACTGAGCAGAGGGAAGCTGGGGCTTGAGCTGTTCCTCCAGTGATGCTGCTTGTGTTTGTGTACCAGGTCTAGAGCCCTGCATGTGACAGCTGGGCTGGGCTGTCTCTTGCCAGAGCCCCATTTGTATATTTGTATAATATCCTCAGCTTTTAGTTCTGTGCCTTCCTGGGCTCCATGGCCTAGCCCTGTGTTTGGGCTGCATGCACCCTGCAGCTCTCTGTGTTCCTGGGCCCCTCTGGGCTGGAGGTGCAGGCCCAGGGTATGTGGGACTTCTCCCTTCTGTGATTCTGTGCTGCTGCCTCTGCCATCATAAACCAGACCCTGCAGAGAGATGTTGGCAAGGATGCCATTGCGTGTACCCAAACCCAGGTTTATGCCATGGTTTGGCTCCCACAACCAGAGGAAATCTTCCTGTTCCCTGTGTGAAAAAATCAGACCATCCCTGCTGGAACCCATCAGTTCAGTTCATTTGTAATGGATAATAAAAATCAGACCATCCCTGCTGGAACTCATCAGTTCAGTTCATCTGTAATGGATGATAAAGCTGCAAAAACCATACAGTGACTGTTCATTATCTGTTAAGAGAGCTAATTCTTTACACCTATCCTAAGCTTAGGTTTTCAGAACAGAGAAAGCAGTAGTGTTTGAAAGCAATATCAGTGATTAACAGTTGTGAATACATGAGGATGGTCTGGTGTGCATAATACAATGACTGCTGGTGTGGCTGTCCTGGTAAACCTCCACAGCTCACAGGCATCCTCTGGAGTTTTTCCTGATTACAAACCAAAATAAATGACATTAGCAAAATTACTTCTCTCCCATTTCATCTCTACCTATATGGGTATATGGTAATGTTTGTCTTCAATGCTTAATCGTAAATACACTTTTGTCAATCATATTTTAGTCCTATTTAACACCTTAGGAGTTAGAGAATATTTTTTACTTAGTTGTAAAGTACATATGAACAGTGGAATTTTTAAAGAACTTTTCGTGTTTTAAGAGGAAGTCTGTGCTGTTTTGAATGCTGGTTATTTCCCAGTCTTTGCAAAGGACTGAGCACTAGTCCTTTTAGCATGCAAAACACTCATTTTAATTACTTCTATTTTCACCTGAATGGAACTAAAGACAACATTTTCTTCACTTCAGTTCCTTCATTTGAAGCTTAGAACTTGACTGGAAGATGTAAAGTTTTCCTTTTCTGTATGATGTATGATTAAATATTGTGACATAATGGGCTAGGTGTGTTATTTATTCTACTTGAAATCTATATGTTGATTAGTAAATATTCAGAAAAGAAAACAGCATGCTCCTTGCTGTGGTTCTGGTAAAAAGGATGGATTTTTTGGAAGGGGCAAGAGTGTGAAGGTAGTCTATGTAATAAAGGCTACAAATAAGAGATGGAAATTACTGTAGCTTTTAAACTACTTACATAGAGTATATAATTTGGAATACTTAAGATCCTTAGCAAATACTTGGAGATTTCATGACCTTTAAATGCTTTTGGATGTTTATGAATAACTATCTCAACAATTTAAATGTATATGAGAGAAAAAAGTGCATTTTTTATTTTAAGATGAATCTTCTTTAATTTTGCCAATTTGAGCAGGGGAGTTTACTGGAACATGTTTTCATCCAGTTTTATTTCATTTGGCTGTAGATGAGTTACACCAGATACCTGCATTCTTATAAATACTTCTTTGTCTATTTCAGTGATCGCTGTGGAGAAGACCCAAACCAGAAAGTAATCCATGGGGTTATTAACTCCTTTGTTCATGTTGAACAGTATAAGAAAAAATTCCCCCTAAAGGTAGATACACATTTCTGATTATGTATTTTTAATTTAGAATGTCAGTCTAGTATATACATTATTTGTCCTTTAAAAAAAATTCTCTCTTCTAGTTTTATCAGGAAATTTTTGAGTGTCCTTTTCTGAATGAAACAGGGGAGTATTATAAACAAGAAGCTTCGAACTTATTGCAAGAGTCAAATTGCTCACAGTACATGGAGAAGGTAAGAGATTCTTGAATACACATGCAATAATTAAAATCATTTTACTGATGATACTTGTTGCCCTCTACAGTTCTCATAGTTGTTCTTCATGTTATGCTTTCATGTAATTGAAATGGTACTTTTTAGTGACATGGTTAATCTGAACATAGACTACAAACCTTGCTATGAGTGGACAGTCAGTATCAAAATATTTCAAAATAAATGATGACTCAATGGCATGAAAAGTGGAAAAAAAGTCAGAAAAATAAAACACATCAGGTTGATTAGTATTACTTCCTCACTTCCTTATTTTCTTTCAGTTTGGAGTAGGGTAACATTAGAGTTTTAGCAATATGTGGTTAAAAAAGACTCTTAACTTAGTTGTTATAAAACACTGTTAAAAATTACATACTCTGAGGTGGATTTACTTTCATTTTGCTTTGTGGTGTATGAAGTTATGTTGTGGTTAAATTACTTGTAATTCTTATACCTATTTTGAGAAAACAAAGATTAATACAACACTAGGAGTCAGTTCTTGGTCCTATACTGTCTGCACTACCAAGATAGAAGAGTTGAGAAAAGGGCTGTGGAATTGCTTTTAAGCTAATGGTTACACACCTGTGTTGAAATTCAGGGACAGGCTAAGACTTTAACTAAACCAAAAGCAGTTTTGCATATCACTAGCAGTCTGCAGCTGCACTCCTCTTCCTAGAACCCCCTAATATTCACAGTGTAAGTGCTTTTATGGCAGTATTCATATGACTTATCTTATGATTAAGCCTATTTCCTTCACTGAGTTATAAAAAGAGCTTTTATTAATAGCTCAGATGTACTCCTGTACCTATTGAGCAGATGTTTACATACAAGCAGATGGACTTGGAACAGTAAAGTGATTCTTGGAGTTCTCTTTTTGTTAGGTATAGTGGTAAAATTTTCTTGGAAGGAATAAGAAGTATGGTAAGAGAAATTGGGGAAGACTAGTCACAAAGTTAAAGGGAGCAAGAAATTTCAAGATGAAAACTATGGAATGCTGGTAGACATCTAGTAGTGACCAAGCCTACTTAGTACTCAGACTAGATTATGTTCATTCAGTAATTGTTGATTCAGAAGAACAAATTAAATTTTTCATCCCACACAAGTTCTTTTGTAGCTCTTATTACTTACTGTTGTTTCCCATTCTACATACATACACTCTTGTATATTCTGGTGCTACGTAGGTTGTCAGCATTTCTTCAGCTTGCAGTTTAAATCTTCTGTGTAGGTTTTAGGTAGATTAAAAGATGAGGAAATGCGGTGTCGGAAGTACTTGAATCCCAGCTCATATGGCAAAGTGACTCATGAATGCCAGCAGAGGATGGTAGCTGATCACTTGCAGTTTCTACATGCAGAATGTCACAATATTATCAGACAAGAGAAAAGAAGTGGTAAGTCTCACTTGTCACAAAAAGACTGAAATGGTTTTTTGTTTTATTCACTTAGCATTGCAATTTCCTATCTTTTTTCAATGACCTTCTGTGCATATAAGCATTTTCAACTAATGTTACTTATTTAGAAATCCCCATTAAACCCTGAATAACATTTTTCTTTTAGCGTGTAACTAATTTTTATTCCTCCAAGTATATAATCAAAACCTTTTTTTTTACTGTTAACAATCCTTCTTTCAGCTAATGCTGTTTCTCTTTCCTTGTCTTAGTCATCTTAAAAACACACTGAAGTCCTGTGTCCTGTATAAATGATAATATTTTATGCTTGTGTTTTCCTTTGTAAACCAATGGCTCTGTCTTAACAGATTTCTTCATCATCACTTAACAGGTCAGGCTTATAAAATATTTTGGCATCTTTTCGTAGCCACTTTTTATTGTCCTGAATCTTTTGTGACCTCTCATCCCAAATCTTTTTTACAGAAGGAGATGCTCTTGTAGTTGTATTCCCTGCCTGACTAAAAAAACATGCTTCCCCATGACTACATGCCTCTTACCTTTGAAAGAATGCTTATTCTTGCATGAGAGATGGTATCTCTTATGTGAAACAAATTATTTTTCACAGTCAAACTCAAATTGTATCTAATAATGGTTCAATTTCCAGGGAATTTTTCAAGCTTGATCAGAGTTTCCATCTATTTTGTTTGGTTTCTTTTTTGGGGGTGCAGGGAGGCAAAATGTAATAAAAATAGCAGTTGCTTGTTCAGAGCCTTTTTCACCTGAGAAAAAATTCAAGCTACCACGGGAGGCAAATAAAAAGTCAAGAAAATACCTAAACTGATTTTAGTCAGCTGCTGCCAAGGGGTATTAAGAAAGGCCAGGGTTTAAAATAAACTGGCGCACTCTTGCTCCACACTAGCCCACCTCTCTTCTTAGAGTCTCTCCTAAAGAAGCTGTATTGGGAGGGTGAGGTAGTCACAATGGCAGGACTCAGTAAACACTGATAATAGGCCTACTCTTTCCTTTTTTCTTTTCTCAGTGATCTAGTGTATGTTAATTTTTTTTTCTTTCAAAACAGTTGGTCTTGTTTCAGTCTTTAGAAAGTTCTGTTTGAAATTATGGTACTATATTACGTGTTAATTTTTGGTGTTTCTAAGTGTGTACTCTATAAAAATGTATCTCTGTTACAGACATGGCAAATATGTATACTCTGCTCCGTGCCGTGTCAAGTGGTTTACCTCATATGATTCAGGAACTACAAAACCATATCCATGATGAGGGCCTTAGAGCAACCAGCAATCTTTCTCAGGAAAATGTGAGTTTCCTCAGGCAACTGAACTGACTGTTTGATTAATATTCTTGATCCTCTTTGTTGGTTTTTTTTTTTTAATTTTGCCTGCATAAAATTGGTTTGGAATGTGATGGATAAGTTGTAACTTCTCATCAGCATGGTTAGCTGTGCCACATTATCTATCCTGAGAGCTGATTGTTGTAATTGTTGTGATCTAACCAGAAACAACTGCAGCTAGATATTTCTCATTGTTGTTTGCTTAATACTACCAGGGCAAGTAGGTCCTTTTGTTCCATGTATGGTTTTGGTTTTTTTTTCTCCTGAATTTCTCTTAAGTCAGTGGCATTTGCTGTTCTGGTATGTTAGAAGCCAGTGATTCCATTTTGTAAAGACTTGACATCCTGTCCTGATTTCAATCTGCTGGTTTTCACTATAGCTTTGTAGTAATTTTGCTTTATATTGTCATGTAATTTCTGAAAATATTATTATCTTAGATATTTTACTAAAATGTGTTAAACTTTTTTTCCATTTATGTCTGTTTAAATTACTCAATTCCATTTTTGTTTCTCCAGCATTGCTGTTCAGAGACAAACTACAAGCTTTTGTTTGACATTGTGTTGGTGCATGTGTGCATCTTGCTGTCTAGATCTGTGCTCACTTTGGGATGGTGACTTCAGCTATCCTGTGTTTCTGTCTATAATAATGCATAAACAGAAGCTGTTGTACATTCACTCTGTTACTGACTGCACAGGAATGCTTGCTATTCTGTGCCTCCACTGTAACTTCAGTGTGCATACTGCAGTCTTTAGTAGTATAGTTTGCTGTCCAGTTATTTTTAGGTTTATTGAACTTACTCTTTCAAACTAGTAGTGTCTACTCACAGAAATAAATACAGACCCATGAGGGTGGTGACAAGTCACAGCCTTATGTAGATAATTTCAGTGTGAAATACTCGTCCTATTGTATAAATTACGTACTTGGAAACATTTTAAATGTGTGACCTGAGAATGTACTTGGGGAGTTATGCTACAGAGCCAGTGCCTTTCTCTCTGTTGTTCTTGTGCCTGCCAGCTTGTCTGTGTAGGGACTCCTCCAGCTCCTGTCAGTCATTTCTATGCAGAATATGATGCTGGAATGTGGTGCATGAAATTCAATTGGTAACTGCCCTATGTAGGAAAATCTAAAGGGATCATCCAGATTTTCTCTCTAAGGTTGCTGTGTAGGAGAAGCAGCACTTTATTATATCAGTTGCTTGATAGCTGTACATTAATAGTTTTTGAAAAGGCTAATAATGGATTTTAGGGAAAAAAATAGATGGCATGAGAACAGTATAGACTCAAATCTAGATTGGATAGCAGGACTGTAAATGTAGCCTAGACTTTTTATTTCCAAAACATGCTCTAGCATCATAGTGTGACAGTACAGCAGAATCCATCCTCTCAAAATTCACTGTAGTATTAACTTTCTCAAAAAAGAGTAATCAGTAAACAATCTACAACTAATGTAGATATGTTTGTTAGATACTACTACTTTCCTCACTAACTTACCTTCTGTTTTATCTGCCCTCTTTAGATGCCAACTCAGTTTGTGGAGTCAGTTTTGGAAGTACATAGTAAATTTGTTCAACTGATCAACACTGTTTTGAATGGTGATCAACACTTTATGAGTGCCCTTGACAAGGTAATTTTTACTTAAGTAAACAAAGCATTGGAAAACAAAATCCAAGACCCTGATTCAGGCTCACCAAAACTCTTCATAGCATCAACACATGGTCAATTATAGTTCATATGCAGTCTTTCTAGTTTAGAAATGCAATGGAGCAGAAGACAATACAGTGTAAAGGAAAAGATAAATTAAAGGAGACCATTTTAATACTCGTTTTCTGAAAGAAAGACCTTTCTTTTCATCATATTTCAAAACATAAAAATAGTGCTGATCCATTCAGTGCAAATATAAGTGCAGATGATAAATAGGCAACTGGTGAGGTTTGGGAGGTTTGGTAATTCTTGCATGCATTTGAACTTGAATTTGCTTGCTGAGATAATCTTTATCTCTGAATGCTCTTGGTATTACTCCCACAGAATCTTTGCTTAGATTTTTCAAGTTGACTGCCAAGGATATCTGGAAACTTACATTACTTCAATCACTGCCACAATAGGTAACTTTTTCCAGGAGAGAGCTGCACTTGAATTTAAATAACAAATATAGGGAAAGAGGCTTGCTGCTCTTTTATTTGAAATGCATAGCCATGCATGTATTCAAGATAACACTTCTAATTATGAATTTTAATATTAATCATTATTAATTATAATGAATAAATATATTTTCTTTCTTTAATTTCCTCTCACAGGATGCACACAGTTCATTGCTCTTTTGTGGTGTGTGCAGTAGTTGCAGTTTGTGCAATGTCAGAGTCTAAGCTTTGACAATTATCAGTCAAGGTTAACCTGAAGAGACATAATGGAGAAGGTACCAGTGATGGCACCAATAGTAGTTACCCATCTGTATTTGTGACATTGATAAAATAATTATTTGGCATTTTAAAACAAATATTTCAATTCCAAATACATTTCTCTCTCCATTGCAATTAATGTCATGTACCAGAAGGTGGAGTAACACAAGACTGACAACTTCATTTGCTGGCACATAGGCTTTTCTAAATACATCAGTTCTTGATTTAATTGATCTTTCTTACAGTAAATACTTAAAATATTAATTTGCTGTTAATTTTTGATGGTGGCTATCAAAATCACTATTGCTGCCTCCAGTATTATTGCAAAAGATTGCTCCAAGCTTTAAAGAGTTTCCTATTTCTTGTCAAGTCATGCATTCTTTTCTCAGAGGAATTCTAGGGACCTATTAGCAAATTTTGCAATCTTGAGGTATTGTACAGAAGAATTCCTTGTCAGTTTGTCTTTATAATAATAACAACAATATTTACCTTCTACAGAGGAACTATAATTCCTGGGAACTATGGTCATGCAGTATTTTTGATTCACTGTTAGTTTACAACACTAATTTAAATGTGACATGTAGTTCAGAAACTCTGTTATTCTGATAATCTATTTTTCATTTCTAAACTGCCATTATCTCTTTCCTTTTTCATCATATTCAGGTTTTCTTCAGCCATCATGTTGTTTGTACTCTACTACTCCAAATTTCCACTTTCAGCAATGTGTTTTTCTCCTTTTTAGTGTGTGAAAAAATCCAACAACCAAAAGTACTTTTGTTTCTTACTGTTGTGAACACTTCATATAAGTTTTTCAGCTCAACATACATGCTGTTGATGTGCTGCTGCTCAAATCTACTCTATCTGCACTTATTCCTTAGTTTCTTTCCATCCATTCTTTTGGACTATATTATTGCTGTATACCAATCATAATACTTTTGTGAAGTTTCTTATCAGAACTTAATTTGTTCTTTGGTTTTCTGTAATTATTTTTCTTCTTCTACTCTTTCTACTTTTACTTAATTCTCAACTTGAAAATGTTTAACAACCAAATTCTCATAGAGCAGTAATTTAGCCTTTTTATGAGTTGTTTCACTTTTATCCCCTTTTGTGTAGTTCAGTTTTATAGGATCTCGGATGGTCTTTGCCCTGAGGATTTTTTTGATTTCTTCAAATTTCATAAAAGGAAAAGGTTTAAGTCATTGACAATTTTGCTCTTTGCTCCATGTTTTATGTAGGCTTTGACATCAGTAGTTAACTATCGGGAGCCCAAGTCGATCTGCAAAGCACCTGAGTTGGTAAGTGATGCACACAAAGTAATAATTCTTGTATAAAACCATCAAAGGAGTTGCCATAGGGTCCTTCACATGCATACCCAGCTCTCACACTGGGTCACACTCAGGTGTGTGTTTTAATAGTAACAGCTTCAACTGCACACACCTTTTGTGAGTGGGCAAAGTTGCTATGGTTCTAATTTTTGGTATAGACTGTGTTTTTTATGGCTGTAGAATGTATCATTTACCCATGAATGCAGCCCTTGTATTCAATGTGAGACTGTAGAGTGTGACTTACTTCACGTTTGAACTATTGTATAAATTTGGAAATACCTTGGCATACATTTGTTCTCAAGCTTGACAAGTAGTTTTAGGTTTGATTTTTCTTTTTTTAATTTGAGCTGGCCAAATACTGTGACAACTTGTTAAAGAAATCAGCAAAAGGAATGACAGAGAATGAAGTAGAAGACAAGCTTACGAGTTTCATTACTGTTTTCAAATACATTGATGACAAAGATGTATTCCAAAAGGTAACTTTTTTCCTATTCAATAATGGTTTAAATGTCACATTTAAAGTCTACTTGAAGAATGTGGTTATGCTTCTTAAAATCCTTGTCTCTGTTTTTTTTTAATGCAGTTCTATGCCAGAATGTTGGCAAAAAGATTAATTCATGGTTTGTCTATGTCTATGGATTCTGAAGAAGCGATGATAAACAAACTAAAGGTAAGGTAATATTCTTCTAACACAGAATAATAGGAGTGTGTAGTGTTGAGAGGGAGCAGCAGAGGGTGCCAGAGGTAACTTAGCAATTGGTAAATTGTTTCCAATAGCTGACAGCAAAAGCTACTGTTTTGGTAGTCTGTGAAAGATAAAAGGCTGAGTATCACCTAGGCATTTGAGATTTTAATGAGGTTTTGGATAATTTTTTAGCTGTGTTCAAGTCATTCATGTTAACATGAAAAAAATACCAAGGACTTCCATAAACATGTCTATCTTTTGGTTTTATAAAACAATATTTTTCAAATAGATTAGTGTATTTAAGGTGAAACTAAGATAAATATAATTTTATTTTACAATGTTTGGTTTTTATCATAACTAGTGTTTTCTGTAAATATAACACTTCTGCTGACTAGATTTTCATATAAATTATGTTCCCTCACTAATAAATATGATGAGTACTGTTTTCACTTTGAAACCTGTTACAATATTTCTTCACAGCAAGCCTGTGGTTATGAATTTACCAGCAAGCTCCATCGAATGTATACAGACATGAGTGTTAGTGCTGATCTCAACAACAAATTCAACAACTTTATCAAAAACCAGGACACAATCATTGATTTGGGAATTAGTTTTCAGATATATGTTCTACAGGTACTAATGTATGTTTATTGCTGCTGAGTTATTTGTATTTATTTTTTATGTTCTGATAACAAACATACAATTTTTTCTAATTATGAATACTACTTTATATGGGAACTGATGGCCTGTGATCATTGTAGAATTACTTATTTTCCTAGTGTTTCTTTGTAAAATCAACCCACCAGGTCCCTAAACATTAGTGATATAAAATTTCAGTCTTAATTAATACCTCAGTGGGGTGTGCAGAAGGTGCTCTAAAAAATGATCAGTAAAACTTCCTGAGTTAATTGATTTTCTTATGACATAATGCACACTATACATCCACTTAAGAGTGCTATTTTTTCTTAATATATATGTTGTGTGAAAATATTAATGCTTCTGTTTTTCCCAATACTTTCAGGCTGGTGCATGGCCTCTAACTCAGGCTCCTTCTTCTACATTTGCAATTCCTCAGGAACTGGAAAAAAGTGTACAGATGGTAGGTTAGTAGGAGGCTTCCTGTAAACATGTGGAAAATGTAAAATAACTCCAAATGAAAAATCATCAGTCTAACAGAGAAAAACTTGAGCTGCTTTACCTTGATTGTAAATTATGTCTATCATGTTTCCAGTCCATATGCAATGTTGAAGGGTCAGCCAAATATGTTACTAAATTTCTGTATGTATTTGTGTAGCTTTTTCACATCTCTCTTCTATAGTTTGTGATTGCCAAAAGGTATGCTAATAAATGCAATCAAATGAACTATGTTGGTTCTTTGCTTCAAAACCAACTCTTAATATTTAGATAAAAGAAGATTCTGTTTCTAATATTAAATCTGAACGGTCTTAATAGCAGATTAAGATGCAAATACAGGTTTCTTGTTCCCTGTTTCATAGAAACTGTTCAAAGTCAGGCTTCATGCAAACTTCTCTAAAGCTCATTTTATGATTTCTCAAAGCAGTTAAGGTTTTGCTTTAGCCAAATATTTTCTTCTTATGTGATTATTTCTGCTTTGTAGAGGTATTGTGTTGCTTTTGATTATATTATTGTATTCTAAATGTTACCTATACCATGCTTGTTGAAAAACAAAATATTTGTGTTGATCTTTGCTAAGGTGTATTTGATGGTGAAGTACAATTTAGGTAATACACATTTTGTATTATTGGACATAACAGATTTTTATAGCTATTTTTACACCTTACCTTGCTATTTGATGTAAGTTACAATGGCAAATGTCTTTTTTCTGTGGTGAAGGGTCTTTTTCTTGTATTACTGCTGAATATTAGGACTACTTATTCAGCTTTAATTTTCACTTAAGTGGCACTTGGTTTTGGCAATATAATAGCTTCTGACCCAGACTACAGGATCACCAGGTGTGACAAGATTTTGCTGTCTTTATGGGTTAAAATAGGAGTATTGTCAGTTGTGCCTGAGTTGGAAAATTGGTACAGAATTGTGTGTCAGAAGCAGCTCAGAGTCTGGGTTGCTTGCCTCATTTCACCATTTTGCCATTTTAAAGGAGCAAACTTATTCATGTGTGACCTAGGTAGAGATCAGTGCTTTGAATTAGAATTCCCTAAAGAATCAGAACATGACCTTGAGGAGGGAGTCTTTGAAAATTGTCTGACAATGTCTTTATTTACTGTCCAATTTGATGATTTGACCCATGGAGAGAGTTCTCTTAGGATTCTGGCAAGGATTTAGAAAGAAAAAAAAAGTATTGCAGTTGCACTCCAAAGTATGAGAGTACCTGTGTAGCTGGCCAACCTCTTCAGCAGCTTTTTCTGAGACTGAGGAAGCTTCCTGTGAATATATATTTATCTGAGTGGTGTACAAATACTGGTTTTCATACTGTGCAAGCTTGTGGGTGGAGAAACACCTAATTCCTAAAAAGATCAAAATTCGCTGATTTTATGTTCTCCTTCAGTGTTAATCAGTTTCCAGACCAAAACAGAATAAGCCAAACAGGTGTGTGTACACAGGGTTGGCATTGTGGGGTTTAGGGAGTTTGATCTCATTTTAGGGAAAGATTTTTTGAATCTGCTGAAGTTCTTCTCATTACCAGAGGTAGACCTTAAATTAAGATTCAGTCATCACTCATCTTCTAAAGGAAAATGCTGTCACAAATGGATCTGCAATGTTTTCATCCAGTGTGATGGACATAAAACCAGTATTTCTTCATTAGGGTGGTAGGGTGATGATAAACTTTCATGAGTAGTTATATGTGTGACTAACTGATGTTCATTTTGTTTTGCAGTTTGAATTATTTTACAGTCAGCATTTTAGTGGAAGGAAGCTTACTTGGTTACATTATCTTTGTACAGGTAAAAATAAGTGCTTTGCTATAAACTTATGATCTAACAGTTACTTGCTAAAAGTTCTTTTCAAATGACAAAAACATGGGGAGTTGGAGCATTATTTTGCATATAAAGTCAATGGATGTATTTTGTGTTATAAATTAATATTTAGTACTTAGAATTTCCAAAATCCATGTCTCGTAAACTTGTGATTTACTAAATCCAAGTAAAACTAGAGTTGTATGTTCTTAACTGCAGAAAAGCACTGCAGAACTGCTGAGCTAATGACAATTGCCCTGGAATTGTTTCTGTAGTATAGATGTTCCCTACATAAATACTAAATAATTTTAAGAATGCATATTATACTATTTTACTCAGGTATGTGAGTATCTACATAAGTACTTAATTTTAAGTATTTATTATTTATTATTGTCAAGTGTTTATTTTAGTAAGTGTCAGTTAATCATGTTTTATTTTAAGTGCTTTCAGTCTCAGGCTTTAACAACTGAGGACTGCCACATACCACATGGAGATGAAAACCATAGCCCACAACAATGTAATATAATGAAAATCTAGTTCTGGTAACAGGAGGTTGCTCTTAACTCACACTCACCTTCACACAGAAAATCTAAATCTGCTTTCAAGTAGATTTCTTCAGTGCTTTTTGTTTTTCATGGGAATTTGAAAAATGTAAGAATATGAAAAATTTTTGATGGATAAGTATTTTGCTTTGTTTTTAAATTTTTCCTTTAATCTACTTCCTCATTAATCAGTATTCTGAGATTCTGTGTAAGCTGTTAATAGAAGTTTATGCATTGCGATGTGTTGAGGCTACTTGGAATTTATTTTTTTATTATTATTATATATTACACTATTTGTCTAATCAGGGTGGGGCAGTTGTTGCAGGCCCCACTGTATATGTGTAAATTCACAGCATCAGTTGTCATTGTTCCATTTCAAGTGTTAAATACAGACTTGGGTTGAATGTCTGGAAATGTATGAGGAGCTCTGATAGTTAGGCTTCAGATGACTTTTCAGCACCTTTCATCTGTTTATAAAATGCCACTTGTATCATTACAGGTGAAGTAAAAATGAATTATTTGTGCAAACCTTACGTAGCCATGGTCACAACATACCAAATGGCAGTGTTGCTTGCCTTCAACAACAGTGAGACTGTCACTTACAAGGAGCTTCAGGACAGTACACAAATGAATGAGAAGGAGCTGACAAAAACCATCAAATCTTTGCTTGATGTCAAAATGATCAACCATGACTCAGAAAAGGTATGCCATTATGATATTAAAAAGTTTAATGTTTTCAGTCTTGTCATTCTGATATTTGTTGAGGACTTTTTTAAAATATCCATTGTTTACTTTTATTTTTCTAAGCTTTATTTTTGACCCTTGTGAAAAATTGTAAATCTCTACTTTTAAGGAAGGAGACAGGAGGAGGAGGAGGTAGAGTGCCTGTCATTCAGGCTTTCTATGTCTATAGCAGCATGAAAAGGTAATAATGCAGGGATTCTTTATTGTTTCTGTTGCCTTGCTTTCAAAGTTGTACTGAATCACTGGAAGGAGCCTGAGTAGTAAACCAGAATTTACAGTGATCCTAAAAAAATATTTGTGGGATTAAGAGACTGAAAAAAAGAGCAACCATGTTCTTCCTTGTGGACAGATTACAGGAGCCACAAAGAGAGCAAGGAGGACTTCTGTGAGAGGATTTTTGCTGCAGTTTGCCAGACTTATCATTCCATGAGTTTCTTGAAATTCCAGTAATATCTGAGCTTTGTTTGTGATTCAGGCAATGGTTGATACTTCTTTTTCTGACCCTCTCATCCTTCTGTATAGCCTCTGTGAAATCTTTTTTCCAGTACAGCAAGGGGCACAGACTTTACTATGTTAAGTAAGAATTACTGCAGAAGAGCCTGTGCATCCCATACAGACAGAGCATGTGCTTCCAGCTCACCCAGAAAGCCCACTATGCAGACAGAATCAGACAGAAGGAACTGAGATAAGCTGTTCAATTCACTTAGAGGAAGAAATCCAAAGCTGCTCTGACAGCTGCTTTTGTTTTTAACCAGGAAAATTTTAGAAAATGGAAAGTGAGATCACAAGGAAGATCTGGTGCTTGGCTGAAGCATAGGACATGCTTCCAATATCTAGAAATGAGCTCAGGTTGGAACAATTGCTGAGAAGATGTCTGTTAAACCGTGGGTCAAATAAAACACTGGGAGCTATTACAGGAAGCAGTGAGACCTTTAACAATCTTAAAACGTTGCCTGTTATTTAAAGGATTTACATTTATTTATGTCCATTGTATGAGGTTCACCCAGTTTCTTAAAGCTTATGTCATAGAAGAAGGAATAATACAGCTTTCCAACCCTTTTACTTTTTAATGTTTACTGCTGCATTTTCCACTTCTTTGCCTTCCAGACTACTGTATTCAAGTGTCTTTACTATTTCTGTTTTCTTTGCACTCCATCCAGCAATGTGATAGCAGATCTGTAGACAGTCTATCAGCTTACTTATTAAATAAACAAGTGAGCTTTAGTGGTTTAAGCAGTGGAATTCAATACACAAACTTCTCTTTACCTGTATCTGAGCCAAACAGAAAAGTACAGTCCAGTAAATGTTGTAGTTTGCTTTTGCTTGTTTGTTCATTTTGTGAACGGGTGTGGGGGAAAGAGCATGTGCAGCTTCATCTCAAAATCTTCATTGGTTCATTCGAATCATGCTTTTTGAGTTCATGCTCAATACACAATTGATTTTTGTTTATATTCAACCATGTCAGCAGAATAATGCTTGAAGATAATGTTAGCCTATTTTTCTGTTAGCTTATTATTTTTCAAGGTCTTTCCCATTTCATGTTGTATTTTCTATACTATGCCTGGTATCCTGATTTTTATGTATACTGTAACAAAGGCTATTTGTTGCAAGATACGAAATTAGAATTAATATTGGTTTGAATGTATATTTAGATAAATATTTTCTGTGTTTACTAAAATATTAGTGCTTTAGACAGTTTGGCCAGATTCCAAGGTCTCAGAATCCCAGTAACTTTATTCTACTGGAAATTGGTGATACTTGTACAGACTCTTGCCTGGAAACTGCAGAGCTCTGTCCAGTCATGCTGTGTTGAATGTAAAGGTGTTTTTTATTGTAGGAAAAAATTGAAATAATAATAATAATAAAGATATGCACATATATATGTGGAAAAGAATCGAGATTCTGACAGGAAAAAAAAATTTGAAATCTGCAGGTAGATGTGCACTGTAGAAGTTGCAGTCTGTCAGCTGTTTCTGCTATAACATATCAAAATGTTTAGATGCTTTTCCTTAAATTCTGGAAGACAACTTTTGTAAAAATTATGAAAGCATCAGCTCCCTTTTGAGGTCCTGTCATAGATAAATGCAAATCCTACTTTCATTGCAGGGAAAAAATGATTTTAAATGAAGTGCTTACAACTAAGATAAGCTATCAAAATATTAAAAGAGAAATTGCTTCCTAACGAAATTCTTGTATGGCAGAGTGCTTCAATAGTGCTTTCTGAAATAGATTTGATTTCTGCGTCAGTTAAACTAGCTTTAAAAATTGACCCAGTTCAAGCAGCATTTTAGAATTTCCAGCTACAAATCTGATTTTTTTTCTGTGTATGTAAGACTCTAACTGTGACTTTTCAAAGTAAATTGTTACTATTTTCTGGTTCCATTCCTGATTTTTAAAAATGATTCTGTGTTGCAGGAAGACATAGAGACAGAGTCTATGTTTTCATTAAATATGAACTTCAGCAGTAAACGAACAAAGTTTAAAATTACCACATCAATGCAGAAAGACACACCACAGGCAAGTATTCTTCGGTGTTTCTAGCCTGAATAGCTTAGAAAGCTTATTTTTCTAAAATGGAATTTACTGTGTTAGTTTGGTGGAAGCAGATATCAGATTCCATAAGATTTGCAAAAGAAATTTTGTAGGTTTAAAGCTTAAGCGATGCAATTCTTTTGTACTTGAAATATAGGCAAGAGAAGGTGGAATAGGGAACAAAAAGTAGAAGAAAAAGATAAACAAAATGGTAATACTAAATGGTATTGATGTTTAGTCTATGTTGTGAGACTTTTTGGTTGCTGATGTTTATAAAGGAACTTACTGCAAGAACAGCAGAATCAACAACTATTTTCCTATAGTTTTGTGTCCTTTGGCAACTAAAATCAACTCCTGTGTTGTTAATCCATGTTCTCAGTGTATCTCCTATGACACAGGATTTTGTACAAGATAGGTATGTGCTGCCAAACTCAATACATTATAGTCAGTTCTGATTGCTTTTCTCTCTAGCAAAAATATTGGTTTAGATGCCTGTCTCCTACCTTCCTACTGACTTTCATGAAACCTGATATCCTTAATTTATGGACATACTTTTACTGGAATAGAACTACACCTGCATTCTTTTTTGTATTAGTTCACCACTTTTAGTAAAGTAAAAAGAGATTCAAGATACTTTTATGCAGTCTTTATTGGTCTTACTGTGTTTTGAGCATGACTGTTGTTCCTGTGTGGCAGGAGATGGAGCAGACCCGAAGTGCTGTGGATGAAGACAGGAAAATGTATCTTCAAGCTGCTATAGTCCGTATCATGAAGGCACGTAAAGTGCTGCGACATAATGCTCTTATTCAGGAGGTGAGAGAAAGTCCTTGAGCTTGATTTTGTTAAAATCTTCAGGATAGTAGGGTACAACATCAGACTACAAAACTCAACCGTGTGGAAACCAGTACTCCAGTGAAATTAGTGAGAATTTCCCTGGAGTCTATTTTGAACTGCAGTACTGGAGCACAAGCTGGGATCCCTCAATCTCTTAAATGTGTCTTAGCACCAAAGCATTAAGTTCTTGCTCTTTCCTGTTAGCTGGTTCTGTGCCAAGAGATGTTGTATCCTATAAAAATCATTGCCAGAGCTATGAGTTCAGTTGAAAACCTGAATAGGGATATTCTAGTATGGAATTTCCACAGAAGCACTTAGCCAATTCTGTGCTCTAATCATTATTTTATTATAACTCATGGTTTAAATTTTAAAAGTTGTCTGAGTATGGAGACATGCACTTTTTAATCTCCCTTCTCCACAAAGCGGTCCAGTTCTCTAGATGTTTTAGATTCCAGATTAATGACCTGTGAACTGTCACAGCCTGGCTTGGAAGGAAGTGCTATTTCATTAGTTTTTTTCCCACTTTCCCATCTGCTCGTTGCCTGCCTAATAGTATTTCTCATTCCAGCCTAACATTTGCTCCTTCCAACCAATTGCCAGTTTTACTTTTCTCAGCCTTCCAAAGCTCTTTCTTCAGTATAATTCATTCTTGCATCTCTGAGCCTTGCTGGATGGCCTCAGAGAAGACTGGTGGGAGGGGGAATTGAGATTCCTGTTTTATTCAACGATTTTGAGCATAGAGGTGGAGAAACATGGAGTAATTTGTGGTGATGGAGGAAACAGTTTACCACACCCACTCCTTAATTTTTATTTCTGAAAAAAAACCTAGCAGCAGCAGGGAGTTTGTAAGCCCAGATGATGCAGTGTGAGACCTCTTAAAGATTTTGGATATTGAAGAAGTGTTTTTACACAGAGTCTGAAAGCAAGCTTAGTTTGAGAAATCTGATTTTGAATATGTAGAAGATGAGGCAGTATAGGTCCTGATTTTTCTCAGAATCTTTGTTTTTTTGGTTTCCCATTATTTAAAACATCTGTGCAATTATGATGAAATTGTATAAGAATTTGCAATTAAAACTAGAAAATGATAGGCAAGCCCTTTAATCTTTGAGAATACATTTTTCTGCCCATTGTCAAATTATTAGAAAAAATTCTTGAAATGTACTTGGCCTGACACCAGTTTATAATCATGAAATAGATTACAAATTGCTGTGTTTTGGACACAAATCCTTTCCGGGTGCTTCTTCCATTGTGTAATGGAAGGGCCACTTACATACCCCTGCTGTTTTTGGCTCTTGCAGGGCTCTTGCAGAATAGTAACATTCCAACCTTTTTCATCAGCTTTGCAAAAAAGGTGGATATTTTCATGGTTACTCAGTTAAAAACTAGGTAGAGAGTATAGTTGTGATATTGTTACTAATTCTGGTGCCACTGTTATTTTTATCATGCTGTTAATATTCTTATATATAATGTATGAGTTAAAATGTGCTGTTTGACTTCTTGAGTAAGAACTAATATTTCTGCAAGAAGTCTGTTTACTATGAATAGTTAATATTTTCTCACCCCATTAGTATTTTTTCTTAGCTATAAGGGCAGGATTATACTGTTAGAAAGGTACTTGAGAGACTCCTAACCCTAATGTAGTTAGCTCTGATTCTAGCACTATAGCACCACACATTTCATTTAGGTTGAGGTGTCCAAGAAAATAATCCAGGCCCATGGTAGACCTGTATATGTCAGCATGTGGTCTTTGTGGAATTGTTAATTGTTAGATGCACCCTGATAATTTCAATTCTACCTCAGTGTTGCAGTCCCCTGCAGGGCAAGGTAGCTTTTCCTATAAAATGAGTAAGACTGGAAGAGTAGTGGAGGGAGATGTCAGAACAATCATTCCCAGAAAATTTTTATTCTGACCATCAGGTATTTCTGTCTATCCTTCTTACTTGTACTATCTTTGATTAAAAAAACCAACAACAATAAGAAAATCCACACCAATACAAAATTCTCTTTTTTGCTTTCTCTGTCTGAAGTAAATACATGAAATGTGGTGATGACAATCAGCTTCACTGGAGGGCTAAGTTTGGTGAAATCTGAGCAGATCTATCAGCTTGTTAGCACCCAGTTTCTCCTCACTTGTGCTGCTGTGGAACATACCAGACCCTTGGCTGTTAGCCCAACAAAACTCACTCTTTTGAGGCTTTTGTTTGCTTTGCTGGGTGAGTTCCACCTGGTGAGTTCTGTTGGCTAACAGAGAGCCCCAGCAAACTCTAGAGCTGGGACAAAGCCAGCCATAAGAAGTTGTAAAGAAAACTGAAAATTCAGCTGAAATAAAAATAATTTTCTTTACAGACGAAATAAGAAACTACAGGCAAAATATATTGTGATACTCGAGTAGTAAGATCTTCTGTTTGATTTTCTATTTGAATAATTTTACTTAGCAATTTGCACATTCTGTTGGTGCAGACCATTTCTTCCTTTTCTCTACAAGAGAATGGGCAAGACTGAGAACTTCTAAGAGACATCTAAAGTTTTTGCCTGAGTGGCAATTTCTTCCACAATGTAAATAAAGATTTGTTTTTACAATAAATAACTTCTTACTGCATGTATTAAAAAGTTCCAGCATAGCCAGATGGAACTCACTAAATTGTAGGTCTGTCTTCAGTGACTAAGGAAAGAGAAGTTGATTCTGATTTTCTCCAATTGTGTAGGAAAGGAGGGTAATGGTAGGGGAACTCCACTGTGATAGTAGTGAAGAAATGTGTTAATATTAGATTAATTTTTAACATGGATATTTGTCTTCATTTGTACTGTGATAAATGAAGTAAGCAAGAGGAATGAGGAGATCTGGGGAACATGTGGCCAAAGTAACCAGTGAGCTGACCAGTCAGTTTCAGTGTCCTGACACTTATACGTAGAGATACTTTCTTGTTTGTTATAAATTAACTATTCCAGGGTTATTTAATCCTGTCTTTAAAAGAAATGAATTTGCCTTAAAGCCTTTAGCAAATATTTAGATGACATTTATAATTGTGAAAAATAAAAATAACACCAAAATTGTGTCTTTCTTTTGCAGGTAATTAGCCAATCAAGAGCTAGGTTTAACCCAAGTATCAGCATGATTAAGAAGTGTATTGAAGTCCTGATAGACAAACAGTACATAGAGCGAAGCCAGGCCTCTGCAGACGAGTACAGTTATGTAGCATGATGTGCTGTCCTGCAGGTATGATTGTAAGGAGATCATTGCTGTCACTGTTTGGTGTGTTCCTGTGGGAAGAGGCAGGCCTGTGCCTCTTGGTCACTTGGCAGCCCCTGTTTTTCTGCTGTTTACAACATCACCAGTGCCATGTCATGAGCGTCAATGAAAATGCCTATAGATATTTCAAGCTCATGTCATTATGACATTTCTTAAAACTTTACTAAAAGAATGAGTGAAGTATTGCTGAAATGTGGAGAATTGGTTGGGTACCATGCTTTTTTTTTCCCCCTCCCCTTTCACGTTTGCAGTTGATGTTTTTTAATGTATCTTAAGACAAAGTAAAAAAAAAATCACACAAAAACCCTAAATATTGTAATATGACAGATAACCTAATAATTGTATCTACATTAAAATGTAAAAAAAATGACGAACATGATACTGCTGCTTGTCAAATAAAAAAATAAAGTTATATAATGTGTCTCGAATGATTGTAGAGCTGGATATAGCATTAATGTCTGTAAATATTATTCAGGCCTGAAGAGTAGAAATAATGTTACGTGTTTGGGTTTTGGATAACCTCAGAAGTAGGCCTGACATAACAACTAATTTATGTAAAACTGAATACCAGGTATGTCATGTTTAATGTGATTATAAAAAATATTTATGGTTAAGTGCACATCTTGTTTTCTTGAGATTAGGCTCATTTACATTCTCGGTGCCTGAAGGCCTCTGCTGTGTCTGATAATCCCACACTGTAGGAATATGTTACAAGGGAAAATAAACTGATTTTTGAGGGGATTTAAATGGTGTAGTTCACAAACACTTAGGAATAATTATCATGAACATCAAAGATAGAGTTCAGTGGCTTGGGAAAGCATATAGCAGGCTGGTAACTGAAAAATGGTTTTTCTTCTAATGTATTGGGTTGAAACACTACATGGATAGGTGTCTATGTTTGTTTCCATATAAACTCATACTGCTTGTTTCTTGTTTTCCCTCCTGACTCCTATGGTTGTTTTTATCATGTTTTGTTTTCCTCTGCCCCAGTTAGATTTCCAGCTGTTAGGGTGAGACAAATCCACAGGCTATTTCATGTCCTGTGTTGTTCATCAGGGTTGGCATGGTGACTGTTCACTCTTAAACAAACAAACTATAATTTTAAAAGGTACCAACTCTACCACTGGAAGTGAATGGAATTTAAGAGCACTGAGAGTTTGAGCACACTGAATGCCTGCTGCAGAAGAGTTTTCTCATGGCTATGCCTGCAATTATGATTGACAGGATAAATATTAAGTTTAAATGTTCTATTTTTGCCAGATTTATTTGCCTGCATATAAAAATACATATGTAGATATATACTATTTGCAGTATTTTTTTAGATTGTGTAGTATCACCTACTAAAAATCCACACGTCAAGAACTAATTTTAAAGAAAGCAAACCTTTGGAGGGAGCTTTTTACTCTTTTTTTTTTTCTAGTTCTTCACTGTATGAAAGGCTTCTCTTCAACTCTTAGATTGTTGCTGTCTCTTATTTCTTAAACAGTATTGCATTCACATACTATCTAGAGGGTACAGGAAACTTTCTATGGTTAACTAGGAAATGCATCAAGAAGTGGTGCTATGTTTTTCTGGTGTGGATTTTGCTAAGGATGAATAAAGGGCAATAAACAATAAAGTGCAATAAACATTCCTTCCATATTGATGGTGTTTTATCCCACTATGCTAAGATCTAATTTTTTACGTGGATTTATGTCTTCAAGAAGTGAGGTTTTTTAACCAACTGTTATATGGTGCTGTAGATCATTGTCTAAAGTGTTAGTTTAGAGTTGTCTCTGTGTGGTGGGAGGCAGCACAGGTGCTTATTCTGTCACCAGCTGTAGTAAACAGGAGATACAAAATCAGCATAGATTTTGACTGGAATGACTTCTAATCTATTTCAGTGTGAAGCATTTCTGTGCTTTATAAAAAAAATTATTCTTTACATCTAAGGACAAAAAATAGGGGCAATATTCTATTACATAACACAAAAAAAAGAAAAAAAAAAAATTTCCTGAATGCTGAATTAGCACATGCTTTTTCCAGAAAACAAACTAACACTGATACCAAAGTTTCTGGAAACAAATGTGGTTTATCTTGTAACTTGTATTTGAGTCAACACATTTTAAGCTTGTTCATTAAAGGGTTAATAAAAGCTTTATTTAAATATAGATTCCAGTAGCAAATTTTTAAGGCTGAGTTTGAAGAAGGCCTGACCAATTTATTTTCAGAATAATTTCATAGGCAACACAAGAACTTCACTGCTCTAGCCCAAACGTGCAAGGTTTTAACATTACCTTATCTCTCGATTTTTGCATACCTAAACCATCATTTTGGGTTTTAGGTAAGCATGCTGCTGAGTTGAGACATGTTTAGTGAGTTAAAAACATTCATCTATTTCAGTACAGTTGGCATCCCCAGATGATGTGTTTCATAATTGCACACAAACTCAGTCTTTTCAGTGGCTCTTAGGAAATGTTGTTATAGCTGGGAAACATTTTGAATTCTACTTTATAAATCACACCTTCCCCCTCAGGAAAAAAGTAGTGCAAAATTCAGACCCCTGTAGCTGGGTTATGTCACTGAAATCATTGCTGGCACACAGGGATGCGGTTTATAGTTGGAGCTTCAGCCTGGCAACCAATACCTTTGGCAAGTGTAGGTTCAAAATATTAAGTGCTAATGGGTATTAACAGGAGGGGCAAATTGTAAGAAAGAGAAGATAGCCAAAAATGCCATACAGTTTTAATTATTTACTAGAAGAAACTGGTATAACTGTACTGCTTTTTTTGTTGGTTTGTTGTATGCCTATTAACATGTATGACCTGCTAGTGTATAGGAAGCCATACAGCTGAGTGGAAACACAATGGTTTCATACATCCCATACATGCCTAATATCAAAATGCATTTTACCTCTGGTATTGAGTATTACTGATCATTACTACACTAACTGAAAAGGTGTTTCCCTGATGTTCTAATTTGTCTTGAGACTGATTGTCTGGGTCTAGGAAAGAAAAGTGTACCTGCATTTTAGTGTGTTCATACACACAAGGCAACCAGAGCTATGAAAGATATTTAATCACCATAACATAAACTGTTTGCAAAGTAGTTAGTATCATTACTTTCAGTGAGTACATCATCTTTCCAAATAAGCAGAGTACAGAAATTGGTCAGTGGAGAAATAAATTTTATGAACTGATTTCTTTCAGTTATGCTTAGAAAGACATTTCTTATCCTTAAAAGAGATAATTTTCAAACAATCACTGCAACATAGTATTGATATCAAGCAAATTGCAATAATAAATATAAATTCTTTGTACCCTAGGACAGATATTTTAGGACTGTCCATGCTTTACAAATATGGTAAGTACTTAGAGTTAATTAATATAAGATATCATGATGTATGAAAGCATATTCTCCAGAAACACTTGTTACTACACTGATTATTTTCTCTTATTAAAAATCTGAATTTGTCTTTACTTGTTTATGGTAAGTTGTACTGTGCTTCTGAGCTGATAAGAAAATGGCATTTTTCAATTTTGTCAGGGAAAAGAAGAGGAAGGGTCAAAAAAGTGTTTGAGTATAATAAGTTTAAAACAATGCAAGACTTTGATAAATATGTGTGCATGGTTTTAAAAAGGAGGGATATGAGAAATAGATTTGTAAAGGATTCTTAGAACCTGACTGAAAGCTCACACAGTCTTGTACATCTGTATGTAAACTGAGATAAGATGTGCTGACTTGGAAAGGCTGTGGAATAGAAATTACATTGTTGAGAGGGAGTTTGAGCTAGAAACAAGTTTCAAACGATGGCTTTGCAAAAATTGGATATTTTGGAGTATTAGAGCTGTGAAAGATGCATTGTAGCAAGTCTACATGAGGTAAAATAATAGGTGATTGGTGTTAAAAGTATTAGCAGCACTGTGTGGCAAAAGCTAATAGGCTGCAAAACATTTATAAGGTATTGTAACCAGGAAATAAGTTGTCTTCTAATAGAATGGCAATGAGTTTTACATCTCCTATGTCTCACCCTTCTATGAGACTGATAACAGAATAAAATCTTTAAAAGGCCTCTCAGGTGCCCCATCTCTGTAGAACTGGGATTTTCCAACAGGGGGGTGAATAAATAAAAGTAACCAAACAAATCCCTATCCGTGTAGATGCTTGGATGTCCGTTTGTTCTTATCTCCATTCTGTGGCATTCACAGTTGCATCAATAAGGAAGAACATAACAGGCAGCAGAGAGGGAGATAAGAGGCTGGCTGGTTGGCATCTGGCAGTTGTGTTGGTGCTGCTCCCATCAGCTCTCCCAGGAGGACAGCACAAGCCATGAAAGCTCCCTTAGTCTCCCCAGTAAGCCCAGCCTTGCATTTGCATCTGGGAAGTGAAGGACTAAGCCTCAGTGGTACAGCGCAAGCCTAAAGCTATTGTTGGTCACATCTAAAACAGTTCTAGTAATTTAGGGAATTACTTCCACCATTCATTTCTACACTCTTTAGGATCCCTGTGACTGAAAGCTGAGTGGTGATTTAAGCAAAAGTGAAATACTCACTTGTTTGGTTGTTTTGGCTGGAGTAACAAGCAGCTGGCATTAACACCATCCTAAGTTCCTCCTCCTCAGCTGGGGTGCAGTGCTGGGTGCATGTGTTCTATTACAGTATCAGGTACAAAGTACACTTGAAGCACTGAAAAACTTGGTGTGTGTAAACCCTTTTCCAGAGCTTCTGGACTAGCTGGAAATCTCTGATATTTTACAGAGAAGGGCTATACTAGCTTGGTGTGTCCTTCCCTCCACTCTTCCACTGAGATAAATAAAACCACACGCTGGTGTTCTGTAAAATTTGCTCTCCAAAACTTTGATGCAGTTGTATACCATGAAGAGAAAATTAGATATTTTAGGACTACAGAAAGTAATCTAGGACAAAATACTTGCCAATGTCTGTATAGCCAAAGCATCAGTTCTTTCAATCTGACTCTTACCAACCAAACATTCGATATATTGGTGTTTACAGGAGCAATGGAGATTGTTTGGCATGTTCTCATCTGAAAGAGGCCTTGTTCTTACCATAATCACTGAATGGCAAACACTGTAATTATCACCTTTTGGTGGAAGCTGGTAATTCTGATGTGTGTCAAACTAGCTTTTCCAGCAGCTGAGAACAGTAGCACTGTTGCTGTCAACAGTCAGTAAAGAGGAGTGATTTGAGGGCAGTCTTGAAACTTGGCAGATTGCTGTTGCCTGTCTTTTAATGTTGGTTATATAATCTATAACCTACTTGGTATATATGATTAAAAGTGCAGTACCTCTCTGGTAGTATTTCACATTATATTGAACAGTTGCAGTTGAGTTTCATAAGATGTACGTGGTCTGTTTTTAAAAAACTATTCATGAGTCCATTTTCATTTCTTCTTTCCAGTCACCAGCTTAATAGAATTTGTGATCTTCAAAACCTGAGTTTGAGAGAATAAAAGAAAAAAACCTGAAACTCATGATACTGTGTACTCATCTGTATATTTGAAGCCAGTTCAGGATGTTTTATGAGATTTGTTTGAAGAAATGCCAGGCATTTGGCTCCTTCAGAGTGGTGAGATACATGGAGTGAGGTGCTGCCTGAAGCTGATCAAGAGGAGCCTGTCAGTGGGAGGATACGCATGATCCTCTGATCCTTGTGCTTTGGAAGCTGATGTAGTAGACAGAATCCAGCACATCACATGCTCTCCTCAGGGTTTGGTCTCTTTTAAAGAGAAGCACAAGTGGTCATGCTTGTGGGCATTTAAGAAACATGACACTTGGCCTTTTTGAGTCTGTTCTCATTCTTCCCTTGACCAGAAGAGTGCCCAGTCTTAATAAGGCAAGCAAGGCCTGTCACCTCTCCTGGGTGTGTACAAACTTAAACTGGCTTGAATGTAAATTCAAAAGGGTGAGCTCTTACCTCTTTCCCATGGCTTTTTGTGTATTTTTCATTGCAATATTCAAGGGGCTAGAAAACAATAATTTAGACAAGGGACGTTCCTGTGGGAGCTGGGGCTGTGGGTGTGGGTTTCCATCAGTGGATTGCTAACTGAAGAGCCATCTGCTTCTCAGTGCAGTAGGAAAGTGGCAGTGGCCAGAATTCTGTATGCAATCTGCATCCTCTGTGCTGGTTGATGTTCATAATAGACTTAAGTGATAGCTAGTGATCTAGATAGCAGTAATGAATATTTGAACATTTACATTTAGGGGTCATCTCACCATCTGGCAACTCAAAAAGACTTGGAAATTGGGCTTTCAAAATGATGCTTACGGGTTTGCCCGTAGGTTCTGCCTGACTGCCATCTGAAGCCATGAAAAGGAGTCACGTGAACCTCAGCTGTAGCCTTGTCTCAGTGATTCCAAGTGAAATTCTCCCTTCCCCCATGTGGGTGTCTGCTAGCACATGTTTTAGTGTGCTGGTAATGGTGTATCTAAGCCTTACTGCAGCCACAAATTGAGGAGAATAGATGTACACCCACAAAACATTCCCTGCTTAAAATCTGAGTCATGGCTGATTCAGAGATGTGCCCGTTGCAGCTGGTGAAAGAGATTTGGGAAGATGTAACATTCCTCTTGGGAACAGCAGTAGTCTCATTTTGAGCTAAGGAAACAGTCCATCTGCATGAAAATGGGCTCTAGCATTAAAAAACCTCTATCCATGGAGAAGACCCCACAAATTAATACCTGTCATCCATCCTGGAAGGGTTCAAGGATATACTGGATGGGGCTCTGAGCAGCCTGGTATAGTGGAAGGTGTCCCTGTCCGTGGCAGTGGGATTGGAACTAGGTGATCTTTAAGGTCTTCTCCAACCAAAACCATTCTATTATTTTTGAGTGACATAATTGAGAAACTCCACTAGCTGCTCCTCAACCCTCTTTCCTCAAGGCATTAGCCTTGGCTGTTTTGGATGCCCTCTCTCCTTCAGAGAACTGGGCATTCAGCTTTTTATAATATGTGTTTTAAAGGACATATGTAGTTTGGCAGATAAGATGGGAAAGAAGCAGAGCTTGTGCCACTGAGCACGCCTGGTATTAGCGTAGTGGGGAGGGACGGGTGGGGACGTGCTCTAGCCCTGAGTGGCAGCTGGGGCAGCAGAGCATGGAGTTTTGCATGTGGACTGGCAGACCCTCTTTATTCTTTCCCACACCCAGGCACAACCTTTGAAAAGCAGACTTGACAGGCAGAGCTGGAATATCTGCTCCTTGCCTTCCTGGTAGGGTTCCTGTGCGCTAAGGGCTGCGTGTCAGGACAAGCCTGGCTTTGGCAGCAGAGCCCAGGGAGAGCGGGAGCGCTGTCACCCTTTGGGCAGGGGAAGGCACAGGGACACAGCCCTGGGTATTCGCAGGTGGCAGAGGAGGCTGTGATCTGTGTGGACTTCATTTTAATATAGGGACAAAGATCAGAAACTGTGCATAAAAATGCCAGGAAGCATGGGATAAACTTCTTAATTGTGTATTAACTGAGGTGGCTCAGGAAACTGTAGGTTATGTGGGGCATCTGCAATGACAAAGATGAAAATATGACAGGTAAAATAGCTGGTTTATGCTCGGATTTGCCTTTTACTTTTTTACTTTTTTTTTTTTTTTGGTTGTTGGTTTATAAATCCTTTTGTAAAATAAATACAGGCTTTTGAAAAGATCTTCAAGAAGTTTGTTTTGAAAGGTTTTTGTGGAATATTTAACCCACATTCCTGTTGATGTGCACTCTGGGTTTTGCATCCTTCAGAATTCCCGTCCACACTGCCTGAAATGGCCATTGTGCAATGACCTCTGCAGCAGTGCTTGGCTGCCTGAGCTCCAGACAAGGGAAAGTTGTTTCTCTTTGCAGGGGCTGTTCTTGCTGCATCCACCTCCTCACTGTGACCAGCTCCTTTCATGCCATACCTTCTAGGCTCTAGCGCCTGCATAGCACATTTTGTACATGTGAATTGTACTTAGCACCTTAACACTTCTTTAAAATCTGTGCCCATAAAGGTATGTCACAAGCTTCTACTCCTCTGTCTCCTTCTGTAGCAAGTGGTTTGGCCTGGCCTTCCTTAGAATGTGGTTTTATTACTGTTGTGCTCAAGTGAGCTCTTGGATACTTAAACCAGGTTTTCTTCAGGAGTTTGCTATGGTTGTGTCTGGTTTTTTAATTATGAAACTAAAAATCCCATTAAACCCTGTCCATAAAGACCAAAGTTTTGATACAGAGCACTGAAAACCAGCATTTAGTGCTTTATGTGCTAGAGAGTAGTATTTTGAATAAAGTTTTTGTTGTCTTTAGAAATCCTTTGTGGGATATATTGTTCATTTTTGAGTGTATAAAATGCTTGTGAAAACTTCCACTTAGCTAAGTGCTAGTTAAAGTACAAACAGCATAAATGCAAGCTCCTTTTCAAGCTATCACCTGTGATAATGGAGGAAACAACTGTGACAGAACATCTCTGTATTCACACTCTGCTGGAGGCTACAAAGGCTTTCAGAAATTTTAGAGCAGTTACATTTGGTGACAACTGCTCTAAAATCAATATTTTTAGGTTATGTTGCAGCATGGAGGGGGAAATATCCTTCCAGTGTTCTGGTTTTGCACAATGAGATTGTTCTTTACCCAACAGGGACATTGGCTGATTGCGAAAATTTGGGGAAGGTGGAAGAAAGCTATCAAACCTGCTTTTACAGTGCTCATCTTCCCTGGAGCCACGACTGCAAGTGTGATTCCCCTGCTGGCTGCGAGCAGCAGGATTCATTGTGGCTGTGGGAAACGTGGGTGCTTTCCTCGAAGTGTTACCGCAGGATCTCTGCTGGTTTAAGGACTTCCCACCCCTAGTGACCAGGGTGGGGGACCAGTGTGGCCATACATTCTGCTGGAAAGGTCGAATGCTGGGAAGACAGATATGCAGAAATGGAATTGAATTGCTTCTCCCTGGTCAGGTTGAGAGGTTCGAGGTGCCCGAGGCTGTCGGTGGAGCAGGGGCCCCGCTGCAGCCTCCTGCCAGCAGAGGTTGCTGCGGCTGCTGAGCTGGGTCCCAGGCGGCTCTTCCCGACTGTGCTCCAGGAGAGGGAACCCTCTCCATCGTGGACCCCGGATTTAGCAGCTGCTGCAGCAAGGGGAGCTGCCCGGGACCCAGCAAGGAGATCTTGGAGGGTTCAGGGCACGAACAGAGTGAAACTTGTGCACACACGCTTGGAAGCTGGAAAGACAAACTCCTGCTGCTGCCATGCTTTAAGATTTTGGGTAATGGGGTTGGTATTCATGGACTGTCCTGTGCAGGGCCGGGAACTGGACTTCAGTAATGCTTGTGAGGCCCTTCCAGCTCAGGATATTCTGGGATTTCAGTGTTCCTAATGAGTATTAGGACTGGCTGTGGTGTATTTCTGCTGAGACAGCTGCAACCTTTTAGCAAATTTGGGTAGGAGAGGAAAAAGGGGAAGGAGCTTTGCATCTTAATCAAGTGTCTTCTCTATGCAAGGACAACACATCTCGAAGAAAAATGTACTTTGCTTTTCCACTGGAATCCTGGCTGGAGGTAACCATTTGTTGTTGTAGGAAGGGGGAGTACTGCAGGTTTTGAAAGGTACTGACCATCCTCTTGCCAAGACCTGAGAGAGAGAGAAGGGCTAAGAAACAAGATAGGTGTGAAGCTGTTCACAGACAAATCAGAGTAGAAGGGCCCTAGAAAGGTGGGGAAATATATAGTTTTGGGGTTTAAGGGTGTATGGAATGGAGGAATAGGCAGATGCAGAGATAACAGTGCAGGAATATGTTGTGTGCTTTGATGTGTGGTGCATAATTTTGTCTCAGGCAGGAAAAATCCCAAACCTACAGTTCATCAGCTGGGTAGTTTCTAAGCACAAGTAGTAACCAATTAGAAGCTTCATGTCTGATTCTCCATCATTTACTCCTCTCTTAATATCCTCATTCCTCGTGTTCCTGTTAGCTGCAACCTCAATCCCAAACCTTCTTTCTTTGAGTTCTATGTGGGTTATCTGATGGTGTGACTCTCTGAAGCCTTGTTGAAAATAAAGGGCTCCTCCTCTGAGGATGTTGTGTGTCAGTTAAATGGGGGATCTAAACTTGGCTTAAGGAAGAAGTTGGAAATAGTGAAAGCAATGAGAGTTACAGGTGCAGATACCCAACTTTCTTTCCTAGCCTTTTGAAATGGCTGAGCAATGTTGTTATGTGAGTTCCAAGTGAGCAGGAGAGAATGGGAGAAGCCCTGAAGCAGAGAAATGGATTTGGAATGGAGCCAGAAATCTATACTTGTCTTAGCATTTGAAACAGGCTGCAGCTAATTGGGGAAGGGGGAGGTGTGAAAATGGGTATAATAAATCCTGTTATTTGAAGGCTGGTCCTGCACCACTTAATGCCTTCTTACTTGTTTTGAGATTTTCTGTCTGAAAGCTGTTTGCTTTTTTTTTTTTTTTCTCCTCAAAGTCTTTATGGGTTTGTGGTTTTTTCCTATTTTTTTGTGGCAGAAACAAATATTAAGAAAGGATTTTTAGATGCTTGGATATAGTAATCTGGTTGGAATAGACAGGGCAACCCCATAGTAATAAGATTTAGATATTTTAACCTTTTATATTACGGAATACTTGTCTTTGTTGATTCATCACCGTGGTAGGTGGTGCTATGGATCTGAGGAAATGTGAGGACTCATCTGGGAGCAGAAGCCAAAATTTGCCCCAGGCATCCAGGACATGAGTGTGTGCTTTCAGTCTGTCCTGGTGGGTCCTCAATTCCCTTGTGTTTGGCAGCTTCAGTAGCAGGGTTGGAGAGGGCTTGGTCTCAGATGAACCTTAGCAAGGTGCCCCTAAGAGGCTGCTTTGGATTACTTTGGGCTCAGTGTAGGGAACTGAGCCTGGGTCTTCTTCCTGGGTGTGTGCTCTCACCCCCAGGCTATTAAATAGAAGGGATAGGTGAGAAGGTTGCTGGCTTCCCTTGGCTCTGTTTTAGAAGGAAGTATCTGCCATCAGTGCACTTCATGGGGCGCCTAATCTTGTTGTGTGTTCTGAAAACACCCTTCAGACAGAGCCCCTTAGGGGACATTGGGCTCTGGAGCCTGCTCAGGCTGCAGTGCTGAGCTGTTGGGCCCTGCTGAGGCTGAGGCAGCTCTGGGCATGCACAGAGTGAGACATCAGCTATCCAGAACGTCTGGAAATCAAAAGTGAGATGCGTCTCTGGGTGAAATTGCAGGGTCACAGTTTTTGTCACTACTGGGTTTAGCTTGATAATATGGTTCAGTATTTTAATTTTGAATAAACCTTGACCTAATAAAGTCAATCTCCATCTCTGTGAGAAGCAGGGATTTTTTTTTTCTTTTATAACTTGAAGCAAAGGTTGAACATATTTTAATGGGCAACCCCATTGTTGGATTAGTGCCCTCATTCAATCAGAGCGTGCAAAACACAAACCCTAGGCAGAGCTAAACTACAAAGCAGAGGAGATTTTCACAATGCTAAATGGAGTGAAAGCACCAGGGGAAAAATATCTGGAATCCTCTTATATGATTATTAAAACAAAAACACACACACACATGAAACTAGCAAAGTCTTAGACTGGGGTGCTACAGGGAAGTGGCAAGAGAACAGCCTGTTCTAGTTGGATGCTTTGTTTGATATTAGATGGAAGCTGAAACAAAGCAAATATCCCAGAGCTGCTTGCAGCTCTCTGTGGAGGAGCTGACCATGAGTCCATTGGCCCCTTTCTCCTTCCATGGTTGATCCCAGCTATCTTCCAGCTCTCAGCACTACTCCTCTCTAGTCACACCTTCCCTCTTCTTTCCCTTCAGGTTCCTAACCCTCATGAGGTGAATTTCTCAGCCTTTCCACACAAATATCCATTGTCATCTCCAGCTGCACCCATGTCTGTGGATTCCACAGGATCAACATTCTCTCTGGGGCATCTTGCTTGCTTGCACTGGCCTTCTGTGCACACGCCCTTTTAGCACTACCAAGAGACATCAGTATGTGCATCTTCACCAGAGTCCAGCTGGCATTACTGCAGACTTTTAGAAATAGATTAAAAAATAAGGAGTACAACCTTATTTTCTGGCTCCTTTCTTTAGCAGCTGTTCAAAGGCACCTGCATCCCTTTTCAACAAGAATGGTGGCATTAATAACAGTAGGTTCCACAGTGGGAGACTGGGTTGCTGGAGTTGTGTGAAGTTGTCTGAGAACACATGGTGGGATGGGACTGCACAGTTTACATTTTGGGCTGTTCCCATCAATGCTGCTCTCCACTGTGCTGTATGGAACCTTACAGGTGAGGAATTACTTTAATTTTGTGGAAATTGCATCTAGTTTATGGGGCTGAGGCCAGTGATTATACTCAGAAGATGAAATACAGTGTAATGTAATGAGCATGCATAAAATTGCATGAGAATATGAAATCCTAGGTGAGAGGAGCTAAAGGGAAAATAGAGAGGATGAAGCTGTATGGCAAAATGAATACCATTAGATTTGCTAGGCCAGGTTCATATGCATTCCCTTTCCCAAAGGGAAATGGATAGGTAGAGGAGAGAATTTGGCCTCCAGGCTTTAATCAGAAACTTGTTAGGCAAATCATGAAGATTTGATAAGAAACATCTATCAGGTGCTGCAATAATGAATGACCTTGCTCTGCCACATACCTGCTGGTTGCTTGGAGCATGGTGGCAATCCCCAAGTGTCTTTACTCCTCTGGATGTTTCCAGGAGCAGAAGGAAGCCATGGTGGCTGCCCAGCTGGAGAAGGTGGCAATGACTCAGGCTGGGCCTCTTGGATCTGCTGCCAGCCTGCACAAAGCCCAGGCAATGAGTCTGTTGATTCTTCCTGTGGATGAAGAGTCCATGGTGATCCCTGAGCCTATCCTGGCTTTGGAACCACTGCTAACATGCCATTAACGTGAGCCAAAGCTCTCTCCCTGCCTTAGCTGGGTGTTGGATTTCTCCTTTGGTGCAGCCTTGCCAGGAGGAGCTCCTTGTGGCTCTGCTGCTGTGACTGTCAGCCACAAGAACATGAGAGGCTGGTCCTGAGCTCTGACCTGCTTGGCAGAAGGGCTGTAGGACTGTAGAGCACCTCAGGGTTTTGAGGGATGTACTTTGATTTAAAAATATTTGAGGGATAAATATGAAGAAGGAGGAGGGGTGGAGCATAAACAACATATAAACAATCTGGGGACATAAAAAAGCTACAATAAGGGGTGGTTGGGTGAACTGAAAAAAAATTTCAAGCTGAACATGAGGAAAACCTTCTTTACCATGATTTCTAACTGTGCAAGAGCACTCCAGCATTTTGGATGCTTAGACCTAGAATGTAACAAACAGTAAGAAGACAACTCAAGAGAGGCATTTGGCAGAGTTCACTGAACTAGATCTCTACCATTTCTAATATATTTTGACTGAGATGCTGCTGGAGAACATCCACAGAGCTCTGAGAAGCTTTATTCTTTGTCCTTTGCAGATATTACATGCAAGATCAAAAAGAAATTAAATTCATTGTCTTAAATAAAATTACCCTTGTTTGTGTCTTTCTAAATGGGCTGCAGAATAGTTGCAGCTATTTAGAGAATTCAATTATTTTCTAAATCTCTATTGAAAGCAAAACCCTCTCCTTTAATTATTTAAGTTCTGTTTTATTGAGTAGACAGTTTATAATCATCAGCAGTTTTGCATTTAACAACAAACTTTGAAACTCAATGTGTAGGAATTGTTAAAATTTGTGTTTGTTGAATTAATATAACCTTTTATCTAGAAAAAAGAATCCATTATTTTAGCAGCATGTATAATCCTTTTTTTGATGTCAAGAGGTGTCTAACTTCAGATGTCTGGAGTGTAAAGGTTTGCACCTGAGTTACTCATCCTCTATTCTTGTATAGTCAATAGGAAAAACTAGGTACTTTGTGGTTTCCTCTGAGCTGTTCTGGCTCCTTTCAGAGCATAAATGCTCTGGAGATGCTCCTGAGTGGATGTCTCCCATGGTGAGAGGAGTGCTGGATGAATGGGTTACTCACAGACACCTACATTTATGTGCTGGAAGCTTGGCCATGGGAATGCTGTGAGGGCAAAAACAAGGCTGGGCCCAAAACCTGGAAAGGACCTTGCAATTTCTCTGAGCATTTGGGAATGTTTAAGGACGGAACAAGACCCACGAGCAGCTGTGGGAAATCAATTATCAGGATGCTGTTAGAAGAGGGGGCTTATTGTGATTGGCTTTGGTTGTGGGGGTTGGACATGGAGAAGAGGACTGAGCTGACAGACTGAGCCTGCTCCTCCCAGGGCTCAAGGCAGTAATCCCTCATGAAGCTCAGGCTGCTGCTGCTCCTCCATTACTGGGAGATAAAGCTCTGCTCTTTGAGCTAATGGAATAATGCAATTAGGACAAGGCACTGCTCATAAACCCTTATCCTTTAAAGGGCTGGTTGGTAATGAAAAGAAGCCCAAGAGAAGCCCCTGCCATGCCAGGTACAGAACCTGCCTGACCAGGCCTTGCTGTGCCAGAGGGACACCATGGTGCAGCTGGGCTGGCAAGGACAGATCTGGGGACAGGAATGAGGGAAGAGGTGGGAGCAGAGGAGAGCTTCACAAAGGTCATGGCTGTGAATGGTGTGGAAATGATGGGCAGGGATTAAGGTCTTTTCAACAAAAGCTATGGGACACCAAATGAAGCTAGCAGGAGCCAGGCTAAAAGCAATAGATAATAAAGTGGATTTTCATAGGATGGGTAATTGAGTGGTTAGACACTTTGCCTAAAGGATGTTGGGACTGCTGAAAGTTCTTGTGGCTCAGGAGGAGACTGGACAAGTTTATGGAACTCTGTGAAGGGCTACTAATACCCAAGAAGCACATCTAGCCAAGAAATCCCTGAAAAGGCCTGGAGACAGGGCCAATACTGGCAGAAGTACAAATTCTCACACTCCCATCTGGGCTGGTGCTTAAGAAGTGAAGGTACTGGGTTATAGATGGACCTTGGTGCTGGCTTGTGCAACCACTCTTAAGTGTTCTCTCACCTTCAGAAAATCATTTAAGTTGGTAACTTTTTTTCCAGAGCAACTTTGCATGTGCTTTATCCCATAGAGCCATATTTTCTTTTCCTGTCATGTTATAATAATTATTTGTTTTGCTGGCTTTACTTATATTTATTTTTAAAATGAGATATTCATCTCAGGGGAACAAAACTCATTAAAAAAAACTTATTCATGCCAAAGCACTTCTGGGAGATCTGTTTTTGTACTTTAGAAGATGCAAAAGTAAATTTAACTCGCTGAGGTCAGACTTTCATCTTGTTTTCCAAAATAAGCTACAAAGAGCTGTTTACATTATTGTTACAAAGCAATGTGTGCATTGACAGCCTTCAGCTTTCTGTCCTGCCTGCTGGGGCTCCTACTGCCATCTCCATGGGGAAAACAGGGTGGGAGAGTGCAGAGATGGACATAAATTCATGGGAAGGGAGGGCTGATAGCATGGCTACAGCACAGTGCCCAGGATGAGGGGAGAATCTGTCAAATCTGTATCATTAATCTGTTTGCATGGTGGGAAGAGCTGCGTTGGAAGATCTGTTTTTAATATTTTGAATATGGTGTGTAATTGTTGTTATGCAACTACAGTTGTAAAATCCCAGGCAATTGTCTCAAAATGAGGCTGTTTCTGAATGTTCCGGTTTGAAACCTTGTAAAAGAGATGCTGGGTACTCACACAAAGCACTGCAGTCCCTGGGATGTCTGTTTTGGATGGGCAAATCCTCTACAAAGTGCAAAATTCACTGGCATTGAGCTCTTTGAATTTCTGGTTGGGAATCCAAGAATTGGCTTATTCTCAGCAGTTTTGGCCTTTGTCATCCTCTGCTTCACAGACTCACTGAGAAATGGGAAATGTTATCTGCTCAGCTCAGGGTGATTGAGAAGAAAAGCCAATATTCACTAAGTTTTTATAAATGATTGGCTAATACCATGCCTGGTGCAAAGGCACCTAATGCAGTGTATGGAGGGCTTGGGACTCTGCAGTGAATGTCTCTTGAGTGAGATAATCAGCATTTCCTGCCTCAGGAGTCCTGTGACAAGATCACCATGTGGTTGTCAGTCTCAGTTCTACCTGCATTTGTCCTTTTTTTGTGACAGCACAGTTACATTTTATTCCCTCTGCCGCCTTTCAGTAAGGAACATTGTACAGGCATTTGGACATGGTGTCTTGAGAAAGGCACTGTCCTTCCCATGGGCAAGGAGACACAGAGGGCTTTTCTCAGTGAGGCCTTCAGGGATTGAAAATGACACTCTTATGGGAGTGATGGTGCTCATACTGCTGAAATGGAAAGGAATTGATTTTAGCAGTAAGGGGAGCTGGATAAATGCACAGGCAGTGTGAGTACACCCAAGCCAGAAAGAAATAAACCACAAGAAGCCAAACCAAACCCAGATTTGTCATGAATTAAAAGCTATCCTCAAAGAGTGCAGTGAGCTTTTGTCCTTGGTGGCAGCAGGTAATAACATACAAGTGGTGACTGATACCTGGAAAAATGGCCCTGTGTGAGGAAGGCTCCAGCACAGTGCGTGCCCTGAGCTGTGTGAGGAAGGCTCCAGCAGAGTGTGTGCCCTGAGCTGTGTGAGGAAGGCCCCGGCACAGTGTGTGCCCTGAGCTGTGTGAGGAAGGCTCTGGCACAGTGTGTACCCTGAGCTGTGTGAGGAAGGCCCCAGCACAGTGTGTGCCCTGAGCTGTGTGAGGAAGGCTCCAGCACAGTGCGTGCCCTGAGCTGTGTGAGGAAGGCTCCAGCAGAGTGTGTGCCCTGAGCTGTGTGAGGAAGGCCCCGGCACAGTGTGTGCCCTGAGCTGTGTGAGGAAGGCCCCAGCACAGTGTGTGCCCTGAGCTGTGTGAGGAAGGCCCCAGCACAGTGTGTGCCCTGAGCTGTGTGAGGAAGGCTCCAGCAGAGTGTGTGCCCTGAGCTGTGTGAGGAAGGCTCCAGCAGAGTGTGTGCCCTGAGGAAGGCTCCAGCAGAGTGTGTGCCCTGAGCTGTGTGAGGAAGGCCCCAGCACAGTGTGTGCCCTGAGCTGTGTGAGGAAGGCCCCAGCACAGTGTGTGCCCTGAGCTGTGTGAGGAAGGCTCTGGCACAGTGTGTGCCCTGAGCTGTGTGAGGAAGGCTCTGGCACAGTGTGTGCCCTGAGCTGTGTGAGGAAGGCTCTGGCACAGTGTGTGCCCTGAGCTGTGTGAGGAAGGCCCCAGCACAGTGTGTGCCCTGAGCTGTGTGAGGAAGGCTCTGGCACAGTGTGTGCCCTGAGGAAGGCTCCAGCACAGTGTGTGCCCTGAGCTGTGTGAGGAAGGCTCCAGCACAGTGTGTGCCCTGAGCTGTGTGAGGAAGGCTCCGGCAGAGTGTGTGCCCTGAGCTGTGTGAGGAAGGCTCCGGCACAGTGTGTGCCCTGAGCTGTGTGAGGAAGGCTCTGGCACAGTGTGTGCCCTGAGCTGTGTGAGGAAGGCTCCAGCAGAGTGTGTGCCCTGAGCTGTTGTCACAAGCTGCTGGCACCCTCAGCACTCCCTCCCACGGGCAGTGTTACTTTACTCACTCTGGAAATCAGACAAGGAGAAGTAAAGACCAACTACTGTCCTGGAAAGCAAATGTTCATTTCTCCTTTTCCTGGTGGAGAGCTCTTTCTGCCTGGTCAGTGGATGCCAAAATGAGCAGGGAATGTGTAGGGTGAGCTGACCAATCTCCAGAGGGAAATGCCTTTGGTGTGAGAGCAGAAAGCCAGGGTGAAAATCGAGGTTGGTCCCTGCAGTGCTGTGCTGCTGTGAGATGCAGGAGCTGCTCCCAGCACTGCTGCTCCTCCTGTGTCCTCCCTGCAGGAATGCAAACCCCCTGGTGCTGCAGGGTGAGACATTCATGCAGATTGAACTTCAAATCTCTGTGTTCGAGGCTCCCATTTGTGTTATTTGCCCTTGCACTTTATTTAGTTTGGGAGTACTGGGCCAGTTAACTATAAATTCCTGAAAATAACTTTTGAAAAGGTCTGGCTTGTCTTTTTGGCTGTCAAAAATAGACATGATGCATAGTTTTCAAGTCAGCTGAATGTATTACTGAAAGGATTAGAATTATTCCAAATTTTTGAAGATGAGTAAGAAAATTACCCTTTTTTTTCAAATTGATTCTCTAGTAACAGCAGTTTGAATCAATATGGTAAAAATTTCTATTCATCTTCATAGTTTTTGGACTGCTGTTTTTCCTGGTTTTGAAGTAGCAATCAGCGAGACTGTTGTGGATGCCATGTATAGTACAGTCTCCACTCCATACTCTTCTCCTCTGAGGCTCATGGAAAGCACATGGACTTGCTGCCAGAGATTGAACAGATGCCATGATCAATCACCTTGTGAGACTTTTGTGTACCCTGCAGAGCTCTTACTTTCTCACAGACTTTGTTATTCTTCATACAATTATATCAGACAAGTTGACATAACAAAAACAGATTTAAGGCCAAGAAATGAGATTGCTCAGTCCACTGAACCATTGCTTTAATTCCTCCTCACCATCCACCTGCTACTCTTTGCCTTATTTTCTTGTTTTGCTGCACAGCCACAGGCTGAGGCTCATGCTTAGTCCAAATAATTAAGAAGAAAAAACAAAAAACCAAAAAACATGGGTTGGACATTGCTAAAAGTGCTCACAAACCTGCTTAAGCAGGCCCCCACAATCTCAGTAGGATTGTCACTGAGCTATGGGGTTTTACTTTAGGCTGAAGTGATGCAATCTGGTGGAGAACATTGGCTCTCAGATCCATATCTTGCTGTCAGAAGTATTTCTATCTGGAGTGCATCCTGCTCACTGCCAGGGAAGCACAGACTCCTCACCAGCACAAGGTTGGCACCAGGAGCATCTGGGACTGACCCTTCAGAGGGAATTCAGATTAGCAGTGTGTGATATTCCATTCCTTGGGAAAGGTCAATGTTGTCTGGTTTTGTGCAAAGGAAAGTGAACTGTATTCAAAGGCAAATCAAGATGTTCTCTGTGTTCGAAAAACAAGAAAACCACCAAAACAACCCCTGAAAGCACTACAGTAAGCAAACAAGAAAAACTTACAGCAGATAAGGTGTAGTAGGGCAACCTTCTCGTGGGAGATGAGACCTTTTGGATAGAGTCACACAAACAAATAAACCATAAAACCTGTCTGCAGTTAGGCAGTACGGGTTCAGTGATTACTCAAAAATATTTGGTTTTTGAATTCTCTCTGCTGGTGTCATTTTGCTTATGCAACACTGAAGTCTCAGTGTCAGTTCAGAAGTCATAAAAAGATCTACCAAATACAAATGGAAAGCAGAGGGTGCTGTAATTCACCTGCTGCCCCTGCAGTCATGCTCCATCAGATAGTCTGGGATTCCTCAGCAGAGACCCTGAAGCTGCTATTCAGCTCATCTGATGATCCTGATATGCTGAAAACATTCATTCCAAATATTCAAATATAGATATGTGATTAGTTTGGAGGTAAGCATTTTGTCAGCCAGATCATTTATTTTCATGTACTTTGTATCATTCTCTCTCTAGACTGTCATTTGTTCCAGGTCTGCCTGTGTGAGGGTACCTGAGACCTGGGGTTCACCAGTTGCTGTGTGCAGGGTATAAATCAAGGGAAGGCTTTTGGAACTGGACTTCTCTAGGGGAGACTCTTGGAGCTACACTTGGTAGCTGAAGTTTTCTGTTTAAATCCAAGGGCCACCCAGCATTGGGTGCTTGGTGCTGCCTGGCAGGACAAGAGCAAACAGCAGCAAGGTGTTGCTGCAGGTGGCTGGGGGCTTGAGCTCAGCACAGCCTGCTCTGGTTGATCAAGGGTAACAGAGTTAATAATTCTGGTAATAATACACTGGGGCACTCACACCTCAGAACCAGTAGTGAACAAATATCCAGGTGCACACCTCCTTTGCTCCAAATTACCTACAGTTATTGCAATACCTTCAGTTGATATATACATGGTTCATATTTTTAAAATCCACCCACTTCAGTGTGGTGCTGCAACCCATGGAAGTAGGAATCTTGTCCGTAGTGGTTTCAGCTCTCCTCTGGTTTCCAGCTGAGGTGTTGGAACAACAGACAATGTAAAAGCAGTCAGAAAAACCAGTTCCTGATTGCCTCATTATCATCTTTCTTTTCCCTATGCTAATCAGACTTTCACTAATCATCCTTTTATCAGTCACCCCAAGTTGTCCCTCTGGCTTCTCTTCATAATCTCTTACTATTACTGAAATTTGAGAGTCAAAACTAAGCTGCTGCTGTTGGTATCTCTGCTGTCAACTTTGTTTCAGGAGTCTAAAACTAGGTGTGATCTTTGTTTTCTTGCTGTTCTTGAAGGTACACATCAATCAATCAATCATCAATTAATTTGGTGGATATCTACAAATTTCCTTCTGTTCTTTGTGCCCAAACTACCAAAATCTTTATCTGAGCACTTGTCTAAAGTCCTGTAACCTTTCTCCACCCAGGATGGGGTTTATGTCTGACTGCTAAGTACATCTCTCCAGTACCAAAATGGGGAAGTTTTCCTCCTGCCTGCTCCCACCCTGATTCCTTCCCTTTCCTTGACCCATTCTGCCCCCTGCCAGAGCCTCGGTTCAGCCTGGCAGAAAGCTCTTTACTGCTTGTTGCTGGATTGGCTTTCTGCCTCTTTAGGGCGTTGAATATTCTGACCATGGGGTCCAGCAAGCCCTGGAGCCAAGGCAAAGCAGGGGCAGCAGCAAGGAATGAGAATGTGCAAAGTGGAAGAATGTTTTCAGGCTGAGGATTATGAGCCCAGCCAGAGCTCTGCTTTGGGCTTTACCTTCAGCCTCCACTGCCTGATGGAGGCCCTGCACAGTCCTCATGGTGTGCAGTTTCCAAGGTTGTCTCCTTGCCTGTCACTTTGGGCACGTTCCTTCTCAATGTTTCTTTCTCGTTTCAGCAGACAAAGTTTAAGCTTCTTGTCTTCTCCTCAAATGCCTTCAGAGTTCTGCTCCTCTCTGTTATCTTCTCCTGCCCTACCCCATAACCTTCATTTTATCAACGATACCTTCATGGTCCACCCTTGCCTTTTTTTTTTAATACAGAGACATGTGTATGCATGTATATGCACACACATTTGTTTCATTTTTGCCTGTATGTGCAAAGATCCCTTCCCCAGCTCATCAGCAAGATGAAAACCCTCCCCCCAAAATATGCATATTTGTATGAAAATAATTAATAACCATAATGTAGGACAAATGAATTAAGCTACTTTTTATGGTTTAGATGGGTAAGGAGAGTAATGATTATTTAGTTTAAATACTCAGTCACTCTCCTCAAATCTCTTATCTCAAAGAGTCAATTTTGTGCAACAGGGATTGTGTATTGCATGTATTTTTCGGGCCCATTACACAGCAGGGACCTTACTCTATTGCTTGTACCCAAGCAGAAATATTTCATAACAACAAATATAAATCAAGAAAGTCAAATAAATTGACACCTGTCTTCAGTGCTTGAAAACAGAAAATAATCAAAAGTGTTTTTAATGTTTGGCTTTTCTGAAAAATTGTTTTGCATTTTATTGGTTTTTGGTTTGGTTTTTTTTTTTTTGCCTAACCTAAGCAGCAGCCTGTGCTGGCAGCAGTGGAGGTGTTCCCATCAGACAAGTTTTCAAAATAGAACTGCCACAGGAATTCCAGCTGTCACCCTCCTCACAATGTGGCCTTTGTTGGCAATGCTCTGGAGAGTATCTTCAGCTTCTTATTTAGGAGAGGTGGTGGTTGTTAAAGAAACCCCTCATTGATGCCTTGTTCCATTACTTGTTATATAAAATACATTTTTCAGTGTGTATCACAGAGCAGAGCATGGGTGGTTGTCAAAAATTTTGAAAATAATTTTGTCAAGAATTCTGAAAAAAAGTACAGATACAAAAGGAAAGATGGACAGGATTCAGTAAATTCACATTTGATGTGGCCTTCATGAGGGGCACAGCAGCAGAAGTATGGGCAGAAGGTGAAGTATGGAAGTTTCCATTGATAGTGCTCATCTCTGAGGCTGTCAGGTCTTCTGGGCAGGGACTGGGTCACCTCAATAGGCTGAGTAAATTCCATGGCTGTCCTTTGTATATCCCATGTACTGCAGTGTGCACTAGCTAGCAGCAGGAGTCTTTTGTATGACTTTCAGTGGGTAATTGAGTGTGTGTGGGGTCAAATATTTGAGAATATCCATCAGCTTCTTTCCCTGAACAAGGCAGGAATAGAGTTCCAGCAGGCAGCTGCCCAGCTGGGGCTCTCTGCTCTCTTCTCCCTGACACCCCACCAATGGAGCCCACTATTTATTGTCTGGGGCCTGTGCAATGTGCTTTTTATTTTTCACTATTTTATACCACTTGTGTTGTAACTCTGATGGTTAGGCTTGTAAAAGAAGGAAGGTTTGTAAGTGCGAGAAATATGTGTGATTAGATCAGCTGATATAAAATGTGGTCAAGCTTTCCAGTCTGCATGCATTTCAGCAAGTCTGATGCAGATATCTCTGGAAAACCATTATTCCCAGGCTGCTGATATATCTGTTGGAGCAGCAAAACTGATCTAGGAGTCCTTCACCCTTCTAGAGCTTCTCACTCCTCCCCCATCCCTGCATTGACTGTTCCCTCAGAAAAGGACTATGCTGTAAAGCCAGTGAAGTCCTGCAAGTCATTTTGAAGTAACCAAACAAAAGAAAAAGTAATCTGTAATTATGTTAATGAATTAGTCTGTTTGTGGGAGAAGTGATTTTACCAGTGAGTTTCAGTACCAGGAGAGCTGACAGATTGAAATGAAGAAAAAGCATTTGCAGCACAGAAACAAGGAAACAGAGATGAGACACTGAGAGAATTGCAATGAACATAAACTTTATGTCCCTATTTATTCTCTATTCAATACTGCATCGTATTATAGTCATATTTGAGCCTCAATGTTTTGTAAGTCTCTCTTCAGAGTCAGATGTGAGAAGGAGATACTGTTTTGTGATATCTCTTGGGGAGGGGTAAACGATAACTCTGCTTTTTATTTATAATTCACTTGAGTTTGTTTTGGCATGTAGGGGTTGACAGGTTTCCCCCTGCATGCTCTCCAAGGAGCTCTGGCACACTGCACACTGTGCATCCATCACAGGCTGCTGTACAGTCTGATGGCTGAGGAATTAGGAGCATTTCTTGTAGACCTTTGGGGGCAGGCTGGCAGCTTTGCATTTCTGATTCTGGCAAGGTGTGGTTGTATTCAGTCCTCTGATCCTTTCCTTTTTTTTTTTTTATTTTAGAGTCTGAAAGATGGAGTGTTTTCTTGAAATCTCTGAGATTGGATTCTGGAGAAAAGCATCCTTGACAGACCTTTCTTCCCTAATAGGCTGTATTTCTCCTCCATGTGGCTGCCAGTTTGAGGCAATATGTGACAAACAGAAGTGTCTTGTTAATGGGAGTTTTCTTACTGTATGTGGTGTTTGCTAGAGAATGAGCCCAATTACTTCTTATATTTCTCATGCTCTGACATGAAAGTAACATTTATGCCTATCAGGTTTGGGATATTTAGATATTTGGGTATTTTCTTACTGGTGTAAGAAGATGTGACAAGTAGAAGCTGAAGTTTGTCATCATTTGTTTTCTTCAAAATTCTTTGCTTCCTCTATTTCTGCCCCCTCAGAGTGGGTGGTTATCTTAAATGTGTCTAAAATTGAGACCCTCACAGCTGTGCAAATTGTGCAGTAACCAAATGTTTCAGGTGTCCAGAAAGGAAAGCTCCTTCAAGAGCAGGAGCTTTTTTCGGAGTTAAAAAAAAGAAATATTTAGAATTCTTTTGACCCTGCATCATAGCATGAGCAGCTGTCACCACATCTGACTGGGAGCCTGAAGGATTAGAAGGAAAAATCTTTGTTCACTGCAGAAAGAAAAGTTTTTGTAGTGGTTTTATGCTGTTGTGCCTAGTGGTGGGAGCCCTTCCTAATTCCTCTTCACCCCCTTGAGCTTTATGTCATCCCCAGCTCTCCCCTTGTCTATAAAACTTTCTGCCTTCATGGTTTCCTTAATTTTATGAAGATAATTTTGTTTTTCTAAAATGCTGTCTCCCAGCACTTATGTACAGAGTTCCAGCCCTGTCTGCATTAAAAGCTCCACTAAAAATTCCAGCCTAGCCCTGGCTGCCCATCCCTGTCCCCCATGGCCACATCTCTGTGCTGGGTCTGCTTTGGGACAAGGACCCCCTCATCTCAACCTGAGCAAAACCAAGAGAAACAATTGGACATAATAATCATAGTGCACACAAGGTCACTGTGTTAAATGTGGCATGGGTATCTTTCCAAAGGGGTTTTTTAACTTCCTTAAGTAGAATCTATTAATATGGGATGCATATTGCAAGTAAAAGTGTGTCTTCAGCATGAAAGAAAGCCCTAGCAGCTCAAGCAAGTGGTTAAAGAATGGTAAAGCAGGAAGAAACACATGTATTGTTATGAAAAACATATGAAAGAAAGCTAACTAGATTCAATCCTTATGCCTTCTTAAAGCATGTAGCAAAAATAGCAAATATGATTGTCTCTCTGTAGTTTTCAAATTTCAGGAAATAGCAAGTTAGAAGGAGGGAATATCAAGTACATACAAGATGAGGAATTACAGGCTTGAGAGGGAGACATTCTGATTCAGCACTGTTGTGTGTGATGCTCTTTTCTTAGTTTGCTTCTTGTAAGCTAGAATTGACAGTCTGTGTTTCCTTCCATATACTTTGCTAATAATGCTGGTGGATTTATGTTGGGGAGAATTTCACTGACTGCACAGTAAGAAGGTTTCTTTGATGTTTTTTGGTGAAGCTTTAGCAAAAGATTTTTAAATCTAAACTTTCATCTCAGACACTACTCTGAGATGTATTTCTATTTCTGCTGCTGAATTCAGACAATGAAACTGGCTTGGTAAGAGTAGACCAAATTCAAAAGTGAGTTACTTTTAATTGCTAAGTAAAATAAAATGCAAAACCTAAAGAATTTAGACATATACTGTAAATATCTCAAGATTAAAAATTGTCTTTAGTACTTTAGTTACAAGATGTTAGCATTAATAGCAATTATAGTTAGTAGTCCCATTAATAGTAGCACAAGATGTTGCTATTAATAATTAAAAATATTTATTAATTAAGTTTTCTAGTAGTTTTTTGGCAGTGTCCCTAGTTTGTATTTTAATATATGTATTTAAAATCAGCATTTCCATATTTTGCCACATTGTGGACATTTTCTTTTCTCTGACTTGTTGGTTACTAAAGAAGTGGACACGTAGTGCTCCCACAGTCAAACCTTACAGAGATTGAGGCAGAATTCCTGCCAATGCCACGTGGTGTTTTGGGCTGAGTGAAGCCTTTCAGGAGAGAATCACTAAATAATTGATCTGCTTCTCTGTCTCAGTCAACTGCCATGCTCCACTTCCCCTGCCTGTGCTTGGCTGAATTCTCTGTAAAGTGATGGCTGGAGCAGCACCTGTCTCACAGGACAGGTGGTGCAGCTGTCCTGGCTCCACCAGGATCCTGGGACACAGCTCCTGGGATCACAGTTGCTAGAGGCAGGAAAGCTCTTTTGATAGATCTACATCCATTTTACTTTATTTTATTTTATTTTATTTTATTTTACTTCACTTCATTTTTTAAAATTTTATTTTATGTTATGTTATTTTATTTATTTTACTTATTTTATTTATTTTTTAAAATTGTTATTTTATTTTATGTTATTTTATTTTATCTCAATTTTATTTTATTTTAATGGCAAAGCAGAACAACTCTTGTTTGATCAAGACATGAGGATCATGTAAGAAATTACCCAGCAGTTTGCTTTAGCATCTCACCAAAGTCTACACAGGCATTTAGAAGTTATTTCTTGTATTTTTAAACTCAGAGGGGGTTCTTGTGCTGCCCTCCAAGCAGCAGCTGGCCTGTCAAAGCAGCAGAACTCAGCCTGGTGAGTTCTTTTCCTGCTGTTGCTGTGCTCCCCAGGGTCATGCCATGGGCTCTGTTTCTGGAATGCAGGATGAGGTGCTCATTCACCACTGGAGAGTACATTTGTGACATAGTTGAAGGGAGCAGCTGGTTCTTGCTGAGGTCCCTGTAAAATTTATTGGCAAGGGAGTAGCAGTGAAAAGCAAATTTCATGCAGAAGTTTTGTTTCAAAGACTCCATAGGTGACTGTGATGTTTCCTGTAGAAAGAAATATTTAGGAAAAATATTTGCATCCATATAGAAAATTGTCTTAATGCCAAATTCCTGTAGGTTTTGCATGTTTATTTTAACCAAATAATGAACTGTCCTCTGAGATTAATTAAAAGGATTATATCTGAGATACATGAGGGTCAGTACTGAGTATCCTGCCATGGAAGGGTGACGTGGAGTTCACTTGGCAGCAGCATCAGATCAGCCTCTGTCCGTCCTTCAGCTGTGTCCTTCAGACCAGGTGTTCTTCATAGTGAGATACCAGGCTTGGGGTAGAAGCCACAAGAGATGCTCAGTGCAGCTGGGGCACCTGGAAGTGCTCACTGGAATGATGCAGACACTTTGGGTCTGCATTGGTGTTTATAACAGCAGGGGCAGCTTGGCAGGAAAGCACAAGTTCTTTGTAGCGAGGACATAGCATGGAGGTGATGCAGCACAATAATTACTTGGCATTGAATTATTTTATGTTTTTTAAAAGTGGGTTCTGGGCACATCTATGCAAGCTTTTTTTTGTAAACCATAGTGAGCTGCCAATCACATTTGAAGACCTGTCCTACAGAGGAAGCTTTTCAGAGCAAATGTTTGCCAAGAGCTGAGCAGCTCAGTGCAAAACTGTGAGGTTGCACAGATGCACAAAAAAACCCCCCAAAAATCCCAACCAACAGACAAAATTAGTGCTTACTGTATCTGTTATTGATTTGATTCCAGTATCAAATCCCAAGGGATTTCTCTGAGAGCAGACTCCTGTGGTTCTTACAGTGGTTAATTCATGCTGCCCCTGTGAGCACTTCCATCCCAATCTACAAGGGCTGGTCAAGTAACTTTGAGAAAAAACCTAAAGCAGTGCATATAAACCATATAATTTGTAATGATGTATTTTAGGACTTTTCAAGCAGATTCATTATTTGGGAAAGTCAAAATAAATTTCCTACTTGTGAAGTTCATGGACTTGCTGTCTACAAATTTATCACTCTGCAGCTACCAGTTATACCTAATATAGCATATGCACTCAATGGGCTGTCCCCAGACACTGTGAAATTACTTAATGCTCCTTCATCAGAAAAGAGATATTAAAGAAGGAAATATAGACACTTTGGTTTGGAGTTGAAATAAGTTCAAGTTAATGGAAATAAATAAAAGATGAAACCATAAGACTACAAATTATTGCTCAGTTGAGCTCAGTGAAAGCATGAAATCTTAGAAGCAGAATTGTTTGTCTGTGTCATTGTTTGTTTTTTACATGATGTATGTAAATGTATCATCTGGTGGTGATGTACAGAGGGAGTGGATGGGGACGGGGTTTCACCAGCAGCCAGGGATGGGCAGGGTCAGGCTTCTGTAGGAGCTGGGCATGGGAAAAGGACAGTGCAGCATTCTGAGAATAATGCAAGCTCTTTGAAGGGTAGCTTTTACCCATGAAAAAGGGCCTGGGGGATTCATTTATCTCTGCTGCTGCTTTATGGGCAAAACCCACCCCAAATCCAACATACAATAACCACCAGGGCGTTGGAGATGTCAAACTGAGAAATCTGCCTGTTCTAATGGGGTTCTCCAGATAAACACTAATGTTGCTGTGCTCACAGTCTGGCTGCAAACCTGCCTGAAATCAAGAATTTTGTTTCAGATTGTATTGATTGGTGATATTTTTACTGCTGTATGGAATTTGGGGTTTATTTCCAGTGGATGAGGGGGAGATCAGCCTAATTTCTTTAGCAGCCCATGAAGTGCATAGCAATATCCAGGTCCTCAGTTTTATTACTTTTGTTTTATTTTTCATATTTATATTTTATATATATTAATTTCTATGTATTTCCATAAGTTTTATATATATGCTATATATATATTCCATACTTACTTAGTCTTATTACTTTTATTGGAAAGTAAAACATGCTACATAAATTTGTGATACAATTTTATGTTCATGGAAATAATATCTAAAATTCTGTTATCTGGAAGATAGTAGGGATAAAACAAGAGGAGGTAGTTCCTTTTCACAGCCTCAGTATCTCAGTATTTGTCCTCCCAGCCCTCTGGTCAATATGGACTTTTGTTGCCTTTTTTAAGTTTTAAGTAAAGAGCTTCGATCTTGTTTCATTTTGACCTTTTTGCTGCCTTTTTTGCTTTTCCCAGAGCATTCCCACAAAGCCATAAACTTCATCTCCTTGCTACAGTGTTCCTCACCACCACCTACATTGTTAAATTTCCAAACACTGCAACAACTGCCTGATGCAGTAGTTTTTCTCATTTTGGCTAGTTTGTTCCTAAAAGGAACTTACTAATATTTCTTGTTATTCTGAAAGAAGACTACTGGAATGTCCATATTCTGCTTCTGTCAGGTGTTTTTAGATCTTCACAGTATTAACATAAGCTGTAATTTTTTTCAAGAAGTTCTTGAGAAATGTTTTGATTGATGATCATCAGATACTCTGTGCTTGGCAGGACAGATGCAGCTGAGAGTACATGGAACCTGTGCATTCCCAACCTTCCTGTGCTGGGTCCTTCATCTTCTCTGCTCCCAGTGTTCCCAGTCAGCCCTGGGCAGAGTGGGGCTGGGCAGCAGCTCCTGGGCACTGGCCTGGCCTTGGGCCGCCACCCAAGCTGCTCCTGCTGCTTTTCCAGCAGTGGAAAGTTGCTGGGGTTTGTTAGTCCACTCCAGATTCCTCCCAGAGTCTGCTATTGCTACTGGTTCTGACTACATGAGAATATTATAAAGGCACAATCCTGTCCAATTCAAAGGAGGTTTTGGTGGGAAAGCAGCCCAAGGTTGTCATTCATCACCCCTGGGGCCCTTGCCATGTGTTTGTGTGCCAGCAGGAGCTCCTTGCTGTGTGCCTGGGGAATTGATGTGTCCTGGTCTGCCTTAGGAGTGCAGGGCTGAACAGCAAAACATGCAACTTTGCAGGAAAAGTAAAAAATTAATAATAAAAAGTGGGAGCACAGAAAATCTAGAGATGAGGGAATATTTTTGTGTTTCTTCAAATTCATCAGAATGTGATTTATGGCAAAAAGTATGGCATTAGGTCCTGCTGTATGAGACAGAAGGGGAAAATTATGTTTTAGAAAATCTCAAGGTGAGATGGGATATTAGAAGCATGATGGAAATCTTTTCCTGGTAACTAAACCTGCAAAGCAGAAAACCTTTTAAAGAAAGCCTATTTGCTGAAATGGAAGACAGGCAGTAGAGGGGGTGGTGATACATGAGAAACAGTAGGAAAGAAAACCCAGCTGGGAAAAGAAACCACCAGACCATCTGTACCAAGAAAAGGGTGCACATGGCATCCTATTTTAGAGGCAAATCCCCACAGAAAGGTAGGACTTGCCATTAGTTTCAGAAAAGTATTTGTTTCAGTCTGATTTTAAAACTTGTAAAACTTTATATACAAGAAATCACTGATGTTCAACCAGGGTCTATCAGAGGTTTTATAAAGTAATGGGCAATGCTAGAAAATTTTAGACAGCTCAGAAGACAGGAGCTGCTTCATTTCATGCTTTCATTTCTTTAGGAGATCATTTCAGTATCTGTTTCTATGGCATAGGAAGAGGTGGGGTGTCCCCTCACCCTGGGGGAGCTGAGCTGTTCTGGGAGCACCAAGCTTTTGTCCCAGCATCTGGTGGCAGCGAGGTTGTCACGGTGTCATGTGCTTGCACTTTGCTGCTGCGGGGAGCTGAAAGCATTGCTCCCAGAGAGAAACCAGGGGGCTTGCAAAATGTGATTTGCAATTCCCCTTCACTGTAGCTCTTTTAATTACTGGGGTTTGGGATGTGCTGCAGTAAGCCAGCACATTCCTAAAAGTGTGCCATTTTAAACAAACACATGGTTATACACTGGCCCAATTCCTTTGTTTTCCTCCATGGGGTCAACAGTATTTTCTTGGATGCAAGACAGCCTCATGCCCACAGGCTAAACTTCAGTGCCCTGAGACAGAAACATGAACTTTAACTAAGGGCTGAATAATAAAACAGCCAAGGATTTCACCTCTAGGGCCCTTGAGCAGAAGGTCACTGGGCTGATACTTGGAAAGAGATGTCTGTGTGCTGGGAGGTTTGTATGTATAAATAATGCAGTGACTGTGACTCTGCCCTCTTTACTATGGTTTTCCCAGTGTTCCATGGACACTTAGCCAATCTCTTAATCAAATGGTTTTAATGGACTAAAGAAAATGAGTGTGACAGTGCAGAGTTTGGTGATGACAATTACTGTAGATGGGTTAATTCTGATTAGCCTGGAGGCTTTAAGTCTGCACTAGAAGCTTTTTTTTTATCCTCTAGCACCAGGGGATCTGAAAACATGGAAATATGTAATATTAATCAGTCATATAAATATTTAGTGTGGTGCTGGAAGCTGTGAAGAAATGCCATGTGGAGATTCACACTAGAAATACTCTGTCTTCTGTAGTGTTCCCAAAAACATCTGCTCCTAGCTCTGAGGTTACAGTAGTGAGCTAGATGGATCAGGGTTCTTGGCACAGTGTGGCAGGTTTTATGTCCTTATACATGTGGTGGCTTAGTCTGGCTTGTGGCAGTGGTGCATTTCCAAAGTGCTTATGAGTTAACAAAGGAGGAGGGAGCAAAATGTGTGGATTGGAGGATGAGAATCAATGGGTCTTTTTGATGCTTCCATTAAAATTTAGAGACAGTTTAAAATTTCTATTTAAGTGTTAACAGAAAGGATGTGTGCAACACATTAATGAATATAACTTGGTAGTCAAAGGTGTATTTTGACTGAGAAATATTATTTGACTGTTTATTGTATTGGAATCTAGGTGTATTTATAGAATCATGTAGTTTGTGTTCTTGTAGCCTGGGCCACACTCTGCTTGTACTCCTGGTATTAACCTGGTAAACGAGGATTCTGATTGCAATACAGATATAGAGATGGTGCTGCTGGGAGCAGAATAAAGTAATCCAGAGTTACTTTTGAATTGGCAAACTTAGAACTAGTAACATACCAGATCACAGCCATTGATGAAATTCAGCTGATGAGAAAGATGCCCAGCTTAGATAAGTATTCTAAAAACAGAAACATAACTGTCAGCACATGCATTTATCTGTAATATTTAGTAGTTCCAAAAGTTTATAGTACTTCATTAAAGTAAAAATGTCAACTGATGTTATGGCTTGCTAGCAAGTGTGCTGACTAGTTTTTCAGAATTTCCTGTGTACTTTTTATTTCCCCAGGAAATAAAGGAGGGCAAAATTTGTCTAAAGCGGTATCACTCAACTCACATTAAACCATGCAATCTAATACAATATAACTGTTGTATTTCTCCACAAAGTTGATTTATTTGCTCCTGGAAAGGCTCTTCTTTGGGAAGGATGTCCTGTAGGAATTTTGGTCCTGAGTACTGTTGATTGTTTGTTACCTGCTGCTCCAACGGAGTCAGGCAAACGGAGCAGAGATGCTCAAAACTGCTCAGGGAGATGCCTTCCCAGGATGCTGCTCCTGAACACCTTTTGGGTTTATAGCACTGAGACATTCCCAGAGCCAAAGGAAAAAGGAGATTCAGAAAATTATCTCAGGATTAGAGTGTTAGAAAAGTGATCCTCATGTCACCTTTCCAATCTCTGACTTGCAGTCTCCTGTTGTGCTACACCCAGCTGCTGGCCCAGTGCTCTGCTTTGGAAAAGCGTGGTTGCAAGTTGGGGCAGGTTAGTTTAGGCAACACTTGCTTTGAGAAGTCATTGCCTTCAGATGCCCATGCACACACCTACTGCTTTGTCCATAAATAATTATATGTGCATTAGATTACTCTGAATCCTAATTATGACATACATTTAGTAAATTTGAATGAAATTGTGTGTCCATGTTATATTTGGAAATGGGCTTGGTTTTTTTTTTAAGTTGAAAAAAAAGCCTGAGAGAGGCTGATTTCACTGATAACTTCTACAGTTCTCTCTTTCATCCACCTGTTGTGTCTTCTTGTAACACTTACGTGGCAGGAATTATTTCTATAGACTTTGAAATGCACCCAGTGCAGCTGCTCATCTTGAGCCACAGATACTACAGTCTGCAGGGCAGGAGGCAGCCAGAGAAGGGGCTGGCAGGAAAATAGGGCACTTTATGACCCCTCCCTGTCTTGTATGCCAGCCATGCCTAGGAGACCCCTCTTGTTGTTTTCACTACCTGAATAGTACATGCAATGAGAAATATTCTGTGTACTGCAAATAAGTCACAATATTTCCAGGATTGGTGTCACACTGAGCCAGAGGTCATCCAGTTCTTACTGATAATGGGAGAATATCTTCCTTATAATTCACATGGAGAAAGAGGCATTTTTGAGTCTAATAACTTAAATGAAAAGGCAGTGATCATGGAGCTTACAGCTCCTAAAATATCTCTGGCTCTGCCAGTGACTCACTCCACGGCCCTAAATACCCCCCAGACTTCAGCTTCCTCCTCTGTCAGAAGGGGAGATGAATAAGTACTTGTGTTTAACTGCGGAGATGATGCAAGACTTAATTAGCTATGTTTGTTGAGAGCTCTGAAAATGTGGAAATGTCACTGCTCTTGATCATCTTGAATAGCTGAGGGCCTGGCTTGTCAATGTGTTACTGCCAGGCCCCTCTTCAGAAGCGAGTGGGACACGTGGAATCTCCTGGGTTTGTTTGCCTGCCTCGGTGCACAGCTGAAGCTTGGCTTTGCATGTCTAAGTAGGTGGACAGAAACCTGCTGGTTTCAGGAGGGAGGGTCACATCCCACCTGCTCCTGGGTGCACCAGTTCCAGGTTTCCTCTGGGGCCACGTTAGAGAAGGTGCTACGAGCGCCTGCCTCCTTAGCCTGAGGTTACACCTGCCTGCTCTACAACTGTGTTTTCTCTTCTGTTTTGTTAACAGGACAGCTCATTGGTGGAGGCTATTAAGAAATTATGGCTCCTCTGGCAGGGCTCCGGCAGGAGCTGTACCAGCAGAGAGCTGCCTAAACTTATAAAAACAAATCAGAGAGGAACATGATCAGAGGAGAACAACTTCCATGCCAGTGACCAGGACCTTTCAAAGCATGAGTCTTTCAAGCCTTTTTTTTTTTTTTTTTTTTTAATGAGGCTGTGCTCATTCAATTATCCATTATCTCATTCTGAGTTCTCTCTTCCTGGGGCTCAAACAGCCCTTGGGGAAAACCCTTGTTCAGGGCCAGAGGGTTAGGCAGGCTGCAGGAGGAGGAGGAGGGCTCTCTTCAATGAGCTTGTCCTACCATGCTGCAGTGAAGTTTCACACACCCAGGCTGTAAAATGGTTCTCAATGAACTCTTAGGCCCAAATATAGGCAGCTCTTCCTACAGATGTACAGGAAGGAAGGAACTAGAAACATGAGTTTTGGATATGACCTTGACATTTCTTCATACCTGTATTATACAAGAGCCTGTATACTTCATATTTCAAATGGCTGATGCATTTCACATCCCATGCAGTTCATACATGGCCCACAACTTTACTGTTGTTCATTAATCAGGTTAAACCCAGGCTCCTTTTGCAGAACAGGTGGAGTAACTCTGTGCAACTCACAGAGGCTCTCAGTAACTTTAGGTTTGTGGCCCATGGACTCTGAGGTGCTACCAGTAAGAAGCAGCAGGTAAAAAACTCCCCATTTACTGTCAATAGGCTCTAAATTTTAATGGAAGCATCAAAAGACCCATTGTTAGTTGTTTGGGGTCTACTCACTGAACAGGACTGAAGCCACTAAACATAAGTTCCCTAAAGAAAGGCCAATGGACTGTGGGTATCGAGCTATCAAGCACAGATGGCCCACAGAGAGAAACGCCCAAGCAAGATGAAATGGTTACAGCCTAAAATTAATCTTTCTGTAGTTAACCTCGTGTAATTTTGTGGTCACTGAATTACAGAATAGAAAGAAATGAGGAAAATGCCTGGGGCCAAAGTATGATTTTGGTGATAAGTGATTTGGAAGTAATAATAAAAAAACCTTTGCTGTGCCCACCTAAATATAGGTTAAGAAAATAAAATTTATTACCTATTGCATACATTTTGACAAAGTTAGAAGTATACACACATAATTAATTGTCTTGGAGGTTTTATTTAAGTGACAGTAATGAGACTTGCAATTCTGTACCTTTCTTTTAAGTTGTATCAGCATGTCTGTACTTGAAAAATGTTAACAGGTTTGTTGGAAAATCTTGCTGCGATTGGCCAAGTTTTTATAAGTTGCAGCCTGATCCAGTTTGAACATCTAGATAAATATTAACCACTCTCAGGCAGAAAATCAATATTGGCTTTATTTTGGTTTCTTTTTCACTCTGTGACTAGCCTGCCACAGGTAGGTCATGCCACCCTTCCTACCCACCTCTAATATATATATATCTATATATATATCTATATATATATATATATATATATATATCTTCCTTCAATGAAGGAAGACAAAATGAAGACCTCATAGGGTGACCTGGCAATTCCTCCAAGGTGCAGTGCCACGTGGCACACACGAACATTCATCTCCTGACCTCTGTGAAAGAGCAGAACAGTTTTTCTTTCACATAACTCAATTTTATTTTTACAAGAATGCAATGCCATTGCTACTACTCTCTTCCCTCCTTCCCCATTTATCTCTACTTCTCTAATGGAAGGTGAGCTTTCCATTCCTACTTTTCTCATATCACCCCAATACTCTCGTGCTGCCCTTGGCCCCCTCCCTGAGCTCGCTCACAGGCAGCAGGTTGTGGTGGGCGGTTGTCTTGCTTCAAGCTCCTCAAGCTGGAAAACTCTGCCAGATGAATCACTTTGCTGCCTTATTACTGCAGTTAGAAGCAAGCCAAAACTTGCCATTCACGAGGTAACTTTCATTTTGTTCTCCACATTGTTTCTTTGCCCTTGGCTTCCAGAGCTGAGGTATTTTTCTCTTCTGCCAGCTCTGCTCAGATCCAAAAACAGGCTGAGTGAAGTAGTAACTAAAACTGTCTGAATTCAGGTTACTGCTAGAGATCTTCACTATTTGCAGTTATCTATCTTTTAAACATGCTGGACTCTTCTGGTTGACATGAACAGTCAAGTTCAGTGCTGTGGGTTATTTCACAGTCTGATGAGAAACTGGTGATGAAATAAGGTGTGTCTGTGGCACAGTCCTGTTTATTTATAATCAAAGCCTTGTTTTCCACTACTATAGGGTAGATCTTAAGCAGCAACAGTTTTTCAGATCTAAATCCTATTTCAGGCTCACTCAAGCCTATTCTCAGGTCCATATATTCTTATATGCTTCTATTGCTTGCTCTCTCAGCTTCATGGACTTCCAACTCCTCTTCATCTAACATTGCAAAACAATACTAAAGAAACTAGTCCTTTTACATGTGTCTCTATTTTGGGTGGTGATACATGGAATGGAAGCTGTGTGTCATAAAGCAGAGTTGCAGCTCCTCTTCCTAGTCAGCCCGCTTGATTGCAGATATTAACACGGTCAGATGGGAAATCCTTGCATTTCTAGGGAGAAGTGAGAGCAGGCAGGTAGGGCAGACAGTGCCTGTGTCCAAGTTGCTTTTGGCAAGAGAAGACTTTGGCCAGAGAGAAAGGTGTCAAGAGGAAGAAGAAAACTGGTCCTGTCAGCCTCAGATTCTTATTGTTCCCTGGGTTGCAGGAGAAAAAGCAGATGCTTGAGATAATAGATTGGGGTTTTGGGCAGGGAGGTGTTTAGCTGTATTTTCTCCAGGGCAGTGGTGCCTTACCAGGTGTCTTTCACCATCAGGTGAAATGCTTCTATAAAATGAGTGCTGAGGACATCTGCACTGCTGGAAGAGTAAACTGGATTAGGCAGCTTGTGGAACAAAGCTCAGGAGTCCAGAGGAACATCTGCCCCCAGGGAGGGCAGGACTACCTGGATGTGTGAGTTACTCCAGGGGAGGCAGTGTAATCCTCAGAGCAGATATTCAAATATGAATATGAGCCTCAGCCCCATGACAGTGAGCCAGATTTTCCTGCAGTGAGAAGGCAATCAGACGCAGGATGGATCCCTTCCGCTCCACTGTGAATGCTAAAGATCATTTGGAAATGTGCTCTCTTATAAGTGAAGGGTGCTGGACTGAAGGCTTTGGCATGGGGACACCTTTACTGAAAATGACCACCAACACTCTCTGCTGTGGCTGATGAAACTGGTAGCTCTGATGTGTCTTTTATTTCACATCAGAAAAGCTTTGACTGTCAGTTCCAATGGCTGGATGCTATTCTTTGACCAGTGGAAGGTCCAGTGCAAAAACTAATATATTCTTCTTCTGCCCTTCAATAAAATCCCCATAGTTCAATGATACAAAAATATACTGCATTTCATCTGTTTGTTTAAAGTTTTCACTACAATTATCAGAACACTCTGGGGAAAGCCAAGAAATAAATTATGTTTCAAATAAGTATCCTGCCTCTCGTGAGTAGGGTAACACAATATGCACTTTTCCTCAAGGCTTTCCAGAGTTTGTAAATACTAAAAAAGCATATTTGTGTCCAAGAAAGTACAACAGAAGACTATTCAAAGCTGAGTTTGTGCCCTCCAATAAGAAGTTTAAGGCTTCCCTGTTTTGATGTATAAGAAAGCTTATTAATTTCCTTAGCTGTGGTACCAAAGATATATTGAATAATTTTGTGTGCATGGAAGTGCTAACTCCACAGCAGAATAGGCAGACACCAGAAGAATGATGCTCTTGATCCTTCTGCCTATACAGTACTGGTTCTGTGAACAGAAAACTTTGCCTACTCATTAGTGCTCAAAACAAGTGTGCTAACAATGATTAAATCAACCCCCCTCCAGTCAAACCAGTAATGTTTTGTTCCCCTGAGTTAGAGTAGACATAAGGCACTACACAAGTGAAATCTAGAGCAGCATCTCCCATGTCTGATAAGTCTGGCACTTTTCACCATCACTAAAATTATCTCCAGCCTCCCACGCACTAAAACAGGGCTTTACAATTAGTTCCACAAGTGCCAGTGAGAAGAGTCTCCCCACGATGCCAGCAGCTACAGCAGAGTTTATCCTTCTGTATTTGCAGAGAAAGGTTGGATCCTTCCTGTTCCACTTGGGCAGCCTCAGGGAAAGGCCTCACTCAGCCCATGTGTCTGGATATTTGGTTTTATGTCCCTTCTGTGGGCACTGTGATTAAAGGGGAGCTTTACCTTTTCTTTAGTAGCTGAAGAAATTTGAGACCACAGAGGACTGTGGCTTGCTGCAGGGATGGCTATTTCTCAGCTCTGGTGATTAGCTGCAAGAAATATTTAGAGAGGAGAGGAAAAAACTGCCAAAGGAGAAGAAGAAGGCTGCATTTAAAAAGATGAACAGAAAGAGAAATCATGGTACTGATGGGAGACCAGAGCTGCAATGTTAGCAAAAAGAAGCTCCTGCAAGGGCTTTATATACACAGCTCTCACATCCCTCAGCTGGGTGTGTGTTTGTGTTTGCATTAGGGATGAAAAGATTTTATTAGTAAGCAGCTGTGAATTATTGAATATATCTTGGATCAGTATACATAAAGAGAAAACAAAAATAGAAGAAGGAATATCAATATTGCATAAGCAGTACGAAAAAGCTGAAAAAATGTCAAAGGGAATAGGTGAAGTTATGATCTGATGAAACAGAGAAATATGCAACTAGAAAAAGTATCATATCTGAAAAGCTTGAGATGAGAGTATATAATATTATATATAAATATATACAAGAGAGTATGTAATATTATGTATTAAAAGAGACAAGAGAGTATATTCGGTGCATAGTAATTAGAACTGCAAGAAGATGCTGTGAAAACAAAGCTGTCCTGTAAAAGTGGGCAAAATATATAAAATATTTTCATGATGAACAGCATGAATCCAAATTCGCAGCCATCACAAGTGAAGAACAAGTTCAGGTAATTGCTATATGAAAAACAGGGTGCCAGGCAGTATGCAAAAAGAAAGAGATCTACACCTAGTAGATGTTTCTTGTCTGAAAAAAACCCTAATCTTGAACAGATGCATGAATAGAAGGATCTGACTGAGGAAGGAGAGGGTGTGATCAAACCAAAAATTTCTCAGGGAGAAATCACTCCATGCATCCAGCTCTCTGATGAGGCTGTTATTTAACCAGTGGGCCTTGTGGCAGAAGTGTAATCCTATGCAAATATTAGGAGTTTAAGTACTGACCTAAGTCATGTAATGTATGAGCAGCCACATTGACTACCACCTTACCTTTACCAATTTGCCCATGTACATGGCATTCAAATCAGCCATTTTACAGTGAATTTCAGTGCTTATGTGACTGAGCTAAAAACCATCAAATTATAAGATAAATTTGTATAATAATTTTTTCAATTTTCTATGCAATCTAAGCACATGTAGAGATACAAGTGTACAAAAATATGTAGAGACAGTTAATTTCCAGAGTTAATACACTGTAAAAAAAATAAGACATTTTTACAGCATTGCTAATAGGAAAAAAAGAAATATTCACATACGTTGCTTACAGTTGAGAAAAAATTAAAGCAAACCTAAGAGAACACGTGAAAGTGGAAGTCAAGTACACACTAAATATGCTAAAAATTCCTTCTAGATCTAAACCAGGTTGAGATCTACAGATGCTAAGTGGTGGATATTTAGTGTTTCAGAAAATTTTGATCAATAGACTTGCATAGATGACCCTCAAGCATTACTACCACCTTCCCCATGTCTGAACCATGCAATTCAAAGGGTGTGAAAGGTTCTGTCCTGGACAGGGTGCCTGTCTGTAATGGCTCCCCACCGTGCTGAAAGAAGCAGGGTGAAATATCAGAGCTATTAATCTTGGAAGACAAAACCAGGTACCCTCACAGAAGGGACACCCTCATGGAGCAGGCAGCCCAAAGCTGTAACCAGTGTCTGCTCTGTGTCCTGCCAGGGACAAGGAAAAGTCAGCAGCACAAAAAGCAGCTCTTGAGCTGCTCCAGTTGAGTCGCTGGGATTTTACCGTGCCCTGGCTGTTTCAGTGCCTTGGGACACTGTGAGTGACACTGCTGTGATTCAGAGTGTGTCAGCTGGCTGTCAGGTCAGTGACCTGCAGGAGAGAGGGGGAGAAATCCCCAGGCAGGATAAACTGTTCCTCTCCAACTTTAAGGTACCTGTGTCCATCGCAGCTGCACTTTGTGACAGTAAGAACTGAAAGACATGAGCTCCCTCCACATCCCTGCTCAGGAGCTTTAGACTTTGAAATCTGTTGCAGGTGGGAAAAACATAGAGAAAACAGCACTCATTGCATTCTTATTTCGAGCTGTGAGCTGGGTAAGTGTTGGATTCTGCAGGAAAAAAGTTGAAAAACTTTAGCAGTGTATTGATAAATCTTGTGGGGAAAAAAAACACATTTGCAAAACCCTACATCAAACAATTTGCCTACCATGGTACCATTTCAACAGCTTAAGAAGAAATTGCTTTCCCTGATAGAAAATAATTGTTTCACCCCAGCAAATTTAAATGGTTGAACTCTTGCAAGAACCTTTATGTAATTGAACTCTGTTGGCTTCCCTGTGTGCTGGTTTTGGATGGGGTAGAGTTAATTTTCTTCATAGTAGCTGGTATGGGGCTATGTTTTGGATTTGTGCTGGAAACAGGTGAAGTTGTACTTTCTGTGGTGTGAGAAAGACAATTTTTGAGTCCTTGAGAGCAATCATAGCTTCTTTGGGTATAATACATTTCCATACCAGAATCAGTGTTTTATTTCCACTGCCTTTTTGCATGAAGCAGTATCGTGTACTAGTGACTCTATACTTCAACTCATCAATCTGAGACATAATTTAAGTTCTTAGTAATTTATTTTTAATGACTTTTTTTTCCAAAAGAGAATATAAACTTTAGATAACTTACTGAGGTAATATAATATGTATATATGTACATACATATATATATATATATATATATAATGCACACATTCTATATGAAGGAAGAGTTTTTAAATCTAGAATAAACTGAAATCCTAGAACAGGTGACATGATAAATGAAGGTGCAGTGTCAGCTGGATTAGTGTGGAGCCACAGTGTGAACTTTGGCAAATTAGAAGGCTCTTGAGTTGCTAATTCCGGCTGCAGGAAGATTGGTAGAGCTAATCTTGTCCATCTGATCTATCTGTTTTGGTTTGGATGTATGAATTAATCTGCTTTAAATTCTTCTCTCAAATCTGAATACACAGCCCTTGCTGACAGTAGCAGGACCTGTGCTCAGGTGTGGTCCTGAAGACCATTCTGTAATTATAATGTGTGGGAAATGTTGGTTTTTAGAGACGCTCCTAAGTGTTTCCTTGAGCCCTGGAATGTCAGTTGCTGAGGGGCCTTTTTGCCCAGTGAAACAAGATCAGACCTGAGTGAAGACTTCATTTTGGCACTGAGCAGTGGCTCTCAAGCTGTTGTACTGCTGCTCTCCACAGACACACTCCTGCAGCGTGCTCTAGTCCATGTGTTATCATAACAACAGATTAAAACCCAAAAGATGGCCTTATCAAGTGATTTTGTTGTCATTGCTTTTAGCTCTACTCACCTGCTGCACCTTGATGGGCCTGATATCCTACCTCTGCCAGGACTAGTTAGTTGACTTTGTATTGGAGAAGACAGCTTGGCTTTGATTACAGATTTTGAATCTTTGCAGATCAATTTAAGCTGTTGGGCTTCTGTGAGGAATCAAAACATCCTTATGCTGTATAACACTGTACTGAATTTTGGAAAACCTACACATTTACTGTCATAATCTTTTCAGTCTTGAATTAAATAGATTACTGGTGGCATGTCACAATCTGTCATGTATTTTAGCTCTTGGGGGTTCTCCTATTTCATGCAAGTCTTCCTTTTTACTGATTTCAGCAGCTGCAAATACTTTTAAGCAAGACAACAAGAAGGGAAGGCAATAAAAGGATGTGAGGTGGAAAGAGAAGTGGGACTGAGTATGGAAAAGAGAATAAAATAGAGAGGAGGGGAAGAAAGAAGATTTTGAGGCTAATGAAAGGAAAATAAGAGAAATCAGAATGAAAAAGATCATGTGTCACCTCTTTCTGATTAATTTTTTCTTATGTTTGTCTCCTTTAAGTCAAGAACTATCTTAAAAGCAGTGTTCAAATTCCAGCTGTTTGCTTTTGCCCCATTCCTCTTTCAAGTACATGATTCTGGTCATAGCATGTATTTGGAAATTTTTGGAAGTTCTCAGTGAGTAGCTCTGCTGCAGCAGTGAAGGTGACTGTGTATATCCTGGTCACACTCCCTGCAAGGAAACGTGTAACACATTCCTTGCTGGTCCTTCATGCTTTGACACTTGACTGCTGGCCTGTGCCCTAGAAAAGGCTTTCTGCAGGTGCCATGGGACTTTGCTCGGGAGCAAATATTTATGCAGGAGTGATAGCATGTGTTTGCAGCAGGAGTGTATTTAACTCCATGTGGAACAGAGATGAAGGTGTTCCAAGTGCATGCCCGTATTCTTATCCCTCTAAATTCCTGTGCAAATTGGAAAGTCTCTGCTGTAATATCCTTACCCCATGCAGTCCTCCCTATTACCATCAACACAAGCACAAGCTGAGCAAGGGATCTATTTCCCTTAAAGCTTTATCAATGTTTTCCTGCAAACATCAAGATAACATGTTTTTGAAAGCCATGACACTTTCCCATTCACTTTCAGTCCAGTGAGGATGAGAACAGGGTGTGAAATTAAACAGAGATTCCCAAAGAGGAACACCAGCTGAGAAATATATTCTTAATATGTTTATAAACCACATGAATAATTTGTGAGGCAGAATATATGTTCTATCATGTTTTGATAGGCCTTTTGACTAACATATCCCGTGGGTGTTCCTCTTCATGTCACAGGAAGGTATTTTTTCAGGAATGCTCATCAATAGATAAAACCTGATAGTGGCAAATAACTTGGCATAGCTTCTCTTCAGCAAATGGGTTCCTCTGGCAGTATCTGAATTTGTTCCACCTCTGGCAAGTACTTGACAAATGAGCCCAGTAGTGTAGCTCTGTGTTGATATTGTTTATTCGTTATTTGGGTAGAGCAGATAAGGCCTGAGGGCTTGATCCAAAGCCCACAGAAGTCAGTGAAAAGACTCCACAAACCTTTTTTAGTCACTGGAATTCTGTATTCTGTGTTTCAGAGCTTGGAAATCTGTGCCAAAAACTTCATCAATAACTGAAAGGCTGGAAGAAATGCAAAGAGCAAACTTCTGAACAGGCAGAACGAAAAAGAAGGAGAAGGAAAATATCCAATAAATTCTCATCAGAAACAAAATGTCTCCAAGTAGCTTTTATAGGTGAGGCTTAAAAGTGAAGTAACTTCTGACATTTTCAAGGAAGTACCAGGCTTCTAAAAGCTTTAGGACAAAACTCAAATGGACATTTGAGAGTCTCAAAATCATATATTCTATAAGTACCCTTTAGTTCAGTCTACTGTATTTAAACACATTCGCCTAGATTTCTGATGCTGCTTTTAAATCTCTTCAATTCTGATATTTTTAACAGCTTTATTTTTACGATTTTTAATAGTTGCTGGTAATTGATAAGTTGCACAAATTTAATTTTACTGATGATATGTTTATGTTTGTGTTCAATATTGTAGGGCTAGGCAGCAATTACCCCTCTACTTATATTATCTAGTATTTTCCATGGTGGGAAATATTGTGTTTAGTTTTTTATTTTTTAGGTTTTGGGAAGCTTTGATGGCTGAATGCCTGGAGCTGTCCTTTCAAATTGGTCAGGGATAAAATTCCAAATCTGTATAAGTGCTTCTTCTTTGTCCTGTGAAATTATGCATGGATTTTCTGGTCTCAGCTGCTGACATTCAGCGTTCCTGTTCTCCCTTTTCCTTTCCTCTGTAAAGATTGCTGAATGATTCTAATGATTCTGCCTCCTTACCCGTGGGTTGCCTTTAAGGGCCCACATCAAAAAGTAACTTAATACATTTTAGTTCAAGCCTTCCCAGATCTCTGCTCAATAAGCTATTATTGATAAAAGTTAGAGAAAGCAATTCCATTTAAACAGTACCATGATGACTGAAAACCACCAGAGCATTATCAAGAAGCATTATCAAGAAAACTATTCAAAATCCTTGAACATAATTCTTTTAAAAACAGCATAAGACCAGCATAGATACGGAAAAAGAGAGTAGTGAATTTACCTATACACATTCTTTAGCCCTAAACACCTTCCCACTACCTGAAGTTGCTTGAGACACAGGTTGGAGCCCCTGGAAAGGGTAACAGTCTTGTGGCTTTTCTTGAAAATCATACATTGTTCTTTGCTACAATTTCCTTCTTCTATTATACCATGAATAAAGTCCTTGTCTCCCCAAATTCGTGTGTCTGCATCCCCTAAGTCTAACATTAATACATGCACGATTCTGTGACTACCTTTTACTGATTTGAGGGCTTTTCAGTCCTGAAATCCTGGACTCTTTTGAGAAGTTCTAGAAAATAAGTTTTTAGTCAGTTTCATTTCTTTTTTTCAGATCAAGGCTAGGCACAATTATTTAATAAGCTTTAATGATTTTCTAATTCATAAAAAAAAATCCCTCACTCATTTGTGGAAGAACCATCTGTATGGCAGGAAAAAAGTCACAAAATATAACAGCTGAGAAATCAACCCACTGCTATAGCTGAAAGATTATCCATGGAAAGATCTCAGTCACAGACATGTTTACTTTGGTTAAATTTCAGAGTAAAATGTAAATGATTCCAACTCTAAATTCAGAATTTTGAAGAAGTTAAGGCTTTACCTAATAGCTCAGAAGTGTTACAGCAGGTAGCTATCTTAAATCATTAAAAGTAGTACTGTTTGGAATATCCCTAAAGCTTTTTCACAAATGGCACTTTTTAAAAAAAAATGTAATTCTTCAAGGAATACTCTTGCTGTTCAGTTTGACATTGATCATTCTACAGTACTGAATGAACTTTAATTGGCTTAAGGAAATATCTTTATTTAGAATAGAGTGAACTTAAAACATACTGTACCTGGAGTTGGTATTTTATTGTGAAACCAGGGAATATCTGTAGGCCATGAAAAAACTACTAAACCTGAACACATCCAGAATTATTTCATAAAAATTCTCTACTGTAGAGTATAAAGGTGGGATAAACTGTGAGACAGCTCTGGAAATCAGCATCATTCCACTGTCCGAATATTTTAATATTCACATAAAAAAGGCTTTTTATAATCTGCATTTAATTGCAAGATTCTCACTCCTTGCATGTTTGCAGTGTCTACTCAGGGGCTTTCAACTGGTTGGCTGTTTTGAACAAAACGTGACTAGTGATTATTAGTAGTTGCAAGCTCTGATTCCCTCCATCCCTTGCTCCACCACCTTCCCGTGAGACAGATGATGTCCTCATGGAAATCCTCCAGCAACGTACTGTTAATAAATGAATTGTCAGGTTCTGTGGAATGTCAGCTCAAAAAAGTTCAACATCCAGAGCTATATATGTGCCACCCATATTGCAGCGTGGATAGTAGTGGTAATTTTTGTAAACCAGCAACTCTTGCCAATTCTTCTCCTGATTAGTATAATCCTTTTCTCATAATCTCTTATAATAATGTTTTATACTTCATTTATCTTGCATAATTAGACCTCATACAATCTCACAGCCTTGTTAGATTTGTTTTTTAAAGTTCATTCTTGCTTTTAAGGAAGAAGAAAACAAAAACTATATGTGGTACATTTTATTAAAAATGTTTTCAGAAGGGTGTATGTATAACTTGTGTGTGTATCTAGTGGGGAAGAAACTCAAATCTTGGAGGTTCTCATTCCTGTTAGGTCTATCACTATTCATGTGCAAGTCTTTAAGTTTTGGCCTCAATCAGATCCCAGGATAGACTTGATTTCTTGTACTTCATTACTGATTTTTCCCGTTTCACACATTTAATGGAAAAACTATCAATATTTCTTTCTAAACTGTTGGAGTTTTTTTCCAGGAGAGTGTTAGAACAGCTGGGAAAACTGCCAAGTAACTTGTTAAATACAGTAGGAGCAGGAATTAAATCACAGAAAAACATGAAAAACCTGTAGCTGTGTCTGAACAGTGAAATAGTTACTGTTGACCAGCAACAGTATTAAGCTTTATAAATATCAAGTTTTAGAGTAGTGTGTGAAAGCTTCTAATATGCAACATTATGTTTTAGCAGATAAATGCAAATGACAACCAAAGTATAATGTGGAATATTACAAAGTCTATGACATTGTAAATTCTTGTTAAAAACAGCCTGGGAAGAGGCTCTACTGACTTCACATTTTCATAGTCCTTTCTGCAAGTTTCTTAGGTGATGTATATTAAACCAAGGATTTATAGCTCTTTCATCCTTTCCCAGCAGCTCTTATGATCATCTAGAAAGTACAGAAGCAGCAGGTTAGAGGACATTTTCATCTTTTTCCAATAATAAACTTGATGAGCTATGGTCATAAAGCTGCAGAGTGTACCCAGTTGTCTCAGTCATGAGTTCTAAACTGTTTACACTGGATTTATTTTATTTCTGCCTTTCTGAACTCCTGCATGCTGTCTTGATTCCACACAAGTGAACACTGGGGATATGACAAAATGTAACATGGCAGGTGTGCTTGTTTCCTGCTTTAAAAGACAGACTAGATCTCATATTAAATTCAGATATATTAGTCCAGATAACTCAGGTGGGTAACAGTAATAAAAATGGCATCTAAGCTAAAAATTATCTGTAGGTCAGGAAATTAATTCTTTGATTTTGTTAGTGTCCCAAAGCTTTCCAAAACTGAAATTAATAGAAAAGGTTCTATGGATTTCAATGAAATTGAACAATATGCATGGAACCAAATTAATATAAACTGACTCCTCCATTTTCCATACTGGAAACTCTTAACTAGAATGCAAAGGGTTAGGGATGCCATTCTCACCCTTGACTTAACAGGGCAATAATTCTACCTTTGATGTTTTAAAAACATCATTAATCCTGCTCCTTACCTCTGTACCTACTAAACCGCAGACAGCTTTGCCATTTGTACCAGGTTTGAAGTTCTTAAATTTACTAATACTGTTGCTAAGGGAACAAGAGCATTCTGCCAGCTGGGACAGCTGCTGGGCAGGGAGCACCAGAGGACACGTGCTGAGTTGTCCGATGTTGTAGAAGGATGTTGACATTATGTGCTACAAAGATTGCTTGAATTTCACATCTTTAGTGCTGTGTATAAGTTCATGAAAAAAAAATAAAAAAAAAGGAGAAAGTTTTTTTAGCTGCTTTCCTGTCTTCCAAACTCTGCTTTCACTCAAAAGATATATATTGTCAGGCACACTGAATGACCAATGAACTGTGCAATTCCATTGTCCTCAATGAAATCCGTGGAAAAAAGTGCACGATACCTATAAACCCCTATGACTTCTGACGGCTTTGCGGAGGAGATTGCTCAGCGGTTCCATTGATGCCGGTGTTACTGATGATGCAGGAGGTTTTGCACAGTGTAGGTCCTGTTGCGTTAACAGACGCCCCAAAGACCAGGGAGGCCATCGGGTTTCGGCCGTGAGCGGTGGCCGTGGCCCCGGACCCCGGGAGGTACAGCAGCCCGCCGTGCTGCCCTGCCGAGCCCCTTCTCTGCGGGGCCGTGCCTCGCTTTCCCGGAGCCGCGTACCTGAGGCAGGGCGGCGGCAGAAGGAGCAGCAGCGGTGCCCGCTCCGCCCAGTGCACCACCGGGGCCGAGAGACCGGGATTTCGCGGGGCTCCTTGTGCCGGTGCGACCCCGGCTCCGCATCCCCGGTACCCGGCGGGGCAGAGCGAGCCGAGGGCAGCCGCAGCCCCTCAGGCTCGGTCGGGGCACTCTCCCCGACCGTGTGCGGGGCCCGCCGGCTCCCCCGCCCCGTCCGCGCTGCCGGCGCCCCGCGGAGCCGGCCGGCTGCCCCCGCCCCGCCGCACCGCCCCACGCCTCCGGAGCGGGAGCCAGCGCCGCCGCCCCGCCCGCCGCCGCTGCGCGCCGGGGCAGGAGCCGAGCAGGTGGCCGCGGGCAGCGCTGCGGCATGTGAGCGGCCCCCGGCCCTCGGGAAGGCAGCACCGGCCCCCGTCCTGCGCTGCCCTCCCTTCCCCGCGCCTCGCCGGGCCGGCCGCGACGCCGGGGCGGAGGCAGGGCGCCCGCAGCGGCAGCCCGGCGGCGGCCGGGGGCTGAGCGCCGCGCCCCGCCGGGGGGCGGCCGTGGCGGAGGGCGGAGGGGAAGAGGAGGAGGAGGAGGAGGAGGAGGAGGAGGAGGAGGAGGAGGAGGAAGGCTGCGCGGGGCCGGAGGGTCGCGGGAGCCCCCCGGCCGCACAGGATGAAAGTCACGGTGTGCTTCGGGAGGACGCGGGTGGTCGTGCCCTGCGGGGACGGGAACATGAAAGTTTTCAGCTTGATCCAGCAAGCGGTGACCCGGTACAAGAAGGCGATCGCCAAGGTGAGGGGCGCGGGGAGCGGCGCCCGCGATCAATATGGCGCTTCCCGGAGTGGGGAGGGAAGAGAGGGGGAAAGTCCGGGCTGCCCCGCCGGGGGGAGCGGCGGGAGCGGGGCCGGGGGCGGCCGGCGGCGGCGGCGGAGCCCGCGGGGAGCGAGTGCCCGGCGCCACCGCAGGGAGCGGGGGGCGGGGGGGGCTCGGCCCCTCCGCAGCGGCCAGCGCGGCCCCTCCGCGGCTCCCCGCGGGCGCCTGGCGGGCCTCGGCCCTTTGTTCGCCGGTGCCCGGCGGCCCCCGGGGGTGTCGGTGCGGGAGCCGCCCGAACCCGGCCGGCAGAGCAGCGCGGGGGCCGGCGGTGCCGGGTTTGCCCCGGGGCGGGCGGCGGGGCCGAGGCGCAGCGGGCCGGGCGGGAGTCGCGGCGGAGGGCTGGAACTCCAGCTCCAGGCTTCCCGGCCCTCCAGGCCCGGCGCTGAGGGCGGTGCGAGGGGACCCCGCCGCAGGGGCGTCCGGCGGCGCCCCGCGGGCCGCCCTCCGCGCCGGGCGAGGCTCCGAGGGCCCCCAGCAGCGCGGCCGCCCGCGGCACCTCCGCGCCCGCCGGGCCGCGGGGGAGGCTGCGCGCTGCGGGACGCTCCGCGGGGCCCCGGGGTGCGGGGGGCGCCGGCCCGGGCCGCGGCGCAGCCCGACAGCCGCCCGCGCCGGCCTCCCGCAGCCCCATGTTGAAATCCCGGGCTGTGCGTGTGCAGGCAGTTGCAGACTTGGCTTTCCCTCCATGGGCAACTTGTTGGGCTTTGAGTTTCTTCCCTTCCTTTTTTTTTTTTTTTTTTTTTTTTTAATTTTTCTTTCTCTCTTTCCTCTCCTCCTCCCTTTCCCCCCCCTCCCCCCTCCCGTACTTTCTTGCTGCTGCAAACTTCTTTTTAATCAACTGGTTTGTTGGGCAGTGTAACCATCGTTGGCTGAGAACTTCGGCAATGCCTTTCCCCTTTCCTCTGCCTTATCGATCCAAGTTTTAGTTGTGCTTCTCCCCCTCATCCCTTGTGAGACAATTTACACTTCTGATCCTGGAAGTTTTACTTTGGCAAATGCAGACTGCCAGGTTGTCCTGAAACATGCAGTGGAAGGAATATTATGAGGGGTTCATTGATTGCTTCGAAGTGATTGGCGAGAAAATTTTTAAAATCAGTTTTTTCATAGAGAATTCCAAATGCTGGAAGAAGAAAAGTAACTGAGTTTCCCATCACCTCCCCACCTGATTCTTAAAGAGCATGGTTTTGAAGACCACAAGCATATTCTGATTCTACCTGGAAAAAGTAAAATGATTCTCGAGGATACGGCTGTGGCTGCATACCAGCTGTCATTCATATACAGCAGTTAATGCAGATGGCAGTCTACTTGCATATAGGAGGCTGTGGCTGAGAGTACCTCTCTGGTTAGGGAAAGCAGTGAACACTCAAGTGAGACTGTGGAACACCGAATGCCTCATTGGGCCATTCAGATGAGAAGTATTTGCAGCATTTGATCTTCGGTATTACAGCATTAATAAAAGTAATTATTTTGTTGTGTTTTGTTCCAAAACTGGCCCATATAACTCCTGTGGCAATGGGCTGCATCCTGGCTTCCAAGTATTTAGTTACATTAAGGGGTAGCAGTTGCCTTCTGCAGCATAATGTTAAACCCGGGAGGGATTGAAGTTATAAGCACAGGGGAGACACACGACAGTCACGAGGAAAAGGTTACATCATTGCAAATTTCATTTCGGAACAAAAGTGGCCCACCTGTGGAAGCCTGGGAGGGGAAAAAAAAGTAACTCTGAATATGGCCATGTAATTAAAGAGACAGTCTGCAGAGGGGCAGCCAGACTTTGACTGGTATCAAAAGCTCTGCATCTTGGGTTAAAATGACACAGTGGTTTTATTTATTAGTATTTATATGGTGGTTATGCTAAATGCCACTGGTATGGACTTGAGGTAGCTGCAATTACCAAGATTGTTTCTATTAGATGGAAATTCTGTGGTTGGAAACAGTAGCAGTGTCCATGGACTTTCTCTGAGTGTTTTATATGGTCACTGTCAAACCTTACTTCTAACTTCAATTTGCTGAACATTTTCTGTGGTGATGTTTAGGTGGGAGGAAACTGGATGTTACAGTAAGTCAGTTTTGTAAGTAGGTGTATAATACTGTTTGCTGTGCTTGCAGTAGTGTAACATAGTAATTGTATGGTTTGGATGCTGGAATTCCACAGATGACTGTATTTTCATAGCAGTTAGATGGTTCCTTTCTGTGCTAGTGTAGCAGATGAGCAAATCTTCAGTTCATAAGGAGACAGGAAAGGGGACAAAGTAATTCCTAACTGAGAGGATCAAAGTATATGTGCTCATATGAACTTACAGTCTGGCAGCTGGTATCAAGCTGACACTGAAATCTACAGCACCACCACTATGCTCGTATGGAAAGAAGCATATCTGGTGGAAGATTATTCAAAATATTTGAATGAAGTTTTTGGTTTTCATACTTACAGGAAAAGCAGCATTTCTCATCCTGCAAGAATGTGTGTGTCTACAATGTGCAGCAGTTCTTTCAGGAGAACTCCTTGAGAACTGAGTTGTCAGCCCTTCCCAAATTTCCCCCTGCTTTGTCACGGTTTCCCAGTTGTGATTAGCAGTAGGTGATCTGCACAGTGCACTTATGATGTCCCTGTGCAGTTGTAGTGAGGCAGCCCAAAACCATGCTTGACGAGTGCCAGCAGTGAATAACTTCAAAATTTGACCTCAGTGTTCTGGCTTGGTATTATTTAGGTTGAAGAGACATGTTGAGAATGGAAAAAGTACTTATGGAGAACAATCCACATAATAGTACAGTTCTCCTCTCTGTAAAATTTTAGGAGTTCAAAACATACAGATAGCAGAACTGCAGATAACTGCAGTTAGTTCTGGGTGCTATGTCTTTGATGAGGATTCTGAGTGAATCCTCAAATTTATTCAAAAATTTATTATGGATTAACACTGCTGTCAGTGCTAAGTCTTTGTGTATGAAATTAGTTATTAATATGACAGGCTATGTTTAAAGGCTGGTCTATGTAGCGTGTATAAATTTTTCTGTTCTTTTGCTCTTATTCCAAGAGAAGCTTTGTGTCTGAAACATGATGCATTCTTTCTGCAGGTTGTGTTTGTGGGAAATGAACAAGCAAATGATAAAAGATGTTTGAAATGTCCACCTTGTTCAGGGCAAGTGGAGTCAGCAAAATCGATCATGTTAAATGAAACCCAGTTTTCATGGGGGCACGCTAATGGTGCACTTTGGTGTGGCTGGATGGGGTGATGCAGCCTCTGGCACAATCTCTGCCTGAGCCTTAAAGGAGTACAACTTGGGCAGGGGACAGCTAGCCTGAGGAATGGTAGTTGCATTTTCCAGACCCTGCTGGTCAAGGGTTGTGGAGATTTAGAGTAGTGTAGTCCTAGCAGTTAATTTAATGGTTAAAAATTGCAAGAAGGTAAGGGTGATTTAAGAGGGGAGGTCAGCCACATCTGAATGGTTTAATGTTGATGGCAAGAGATGATGGCCTGCACTAAAAAGGAGAAAGCAGACAGGCAGTTGAGATGAAACATTCTTATCAAATATTGAACCACTGTTAAAAGGTGGAAAATTATATAAAAATGATATATCGAGCAACTATTGAAAGAAAGTAATTGTGCATCTTGTAATTTTGGTTTGATCTAGATGTTGCCAGAGATGTTTCTGACTTTTTTTGTTGACTTTTCACAGTTGGCATAATCTCTTGTGCTTTGATTTTTGCAGAGGATATTGTAAGCATTTTAAATTTTATCTTCTTTTTCTTGCAAGTAAAAATAGGTATGCATAAGCAATGGGTAGATATAATTAAAAAAAAATCATGTGATGTAAATGAGCATGGTAAGCAAGAATATGAAATAGGAAATTGTAGATTTGCTGGAATTGTTCAGTGTCATGTTGAGTCCCTAGAGGAATTGTTTGGTTTCCATGATAGTTCAGGCTGATGCCCTGCATATCATGAGCTTGCAGTGGTGTTCCTAGATGTCATATATAACCCTAATTTTCCAGTTAAAATAAGTAAATTAACAGTTTTTCTGCTGAATCAAAATGAATTTAATAGAAGTCTTGAGACACCTTTTCCCTTTCCTATGCCAAATGCTGTAGGAGATGAAGTTTTGTGGGGGTTTTGATGTTGCATGGAACAATACTTCAATTGTTAATTTGAAAACTGCAGTGCAGTAATATTTGTGAAAAGAAATTGTAATCTGCTCTTTGATAGTGTTAGAGGCTGTTGCTGATAAGAGACCAGAACTCCAGGAGAGTTGGCAGTGTAAGCAAAGGTAACAGGTGTCAGATGACCATATTCTCGTGTAATTTGTACACTGGGGGCTTAGGCCACCCAAAGCTTAAAGCTCCATCTCTTTGGTAGGTCTGACATTCATCAGCAGGGAGTTGTGAGGGAGGAAGGTTGAAGCCTGAGTGATGGTGTCTGTGAAGCTTGCTTTTTTTTTCTGTTTTTGATTTTAAACCCCCCCCCCCCCCCCCCCCCCCCAGTGCCAGCTAATGGGGATTATTTGCTTAAAAGTCAGTTCTCAGACAGCTGGTTCTCTGTCAGGTACACAACGGCAGCTTTGATGCAAGTTATGTTCTGTAGAGCAAACAGTTGCACAGTTCCTCATGACTGTGTCACTGGGGCATCGTTTGTAGAGCCTGACACATGGCTGGGTTGGTATGAAAATCTGCTGATTTTACTTGGGCTTTGTGTTGTTCTTGGCACATTCTCTCCTTGAGCCTGACCACTAGGTTTTTGCCACAGGCTTAAATGGATCTGCCACGATGCCCATTCAGTGACCCCTTTGGCAATACTCAAGGGCAGCAGTGGCTAAATTTAGCATAAAAAAGATTTCAAGTTCTTTTTGATTGTGTGTGTGGTTTTTTTTTCTTTTTTCTTCTTTTTTTTTTTTTTTTAGATTTGGATTTAATTTTTCTATATGTGCAAATCTCAAACCTTTTTTAAGTAGAAAGAAACCTTACAGGCGATTTCCAGAATACAGAATACACAGGAATCCTCTCAATCCCAAAAAGGAACCAAAATGCCAAAAGAATCCTTGTCACCCCTGCTGCTCAGCTGGCTATCAGTTTAGTTCTGGCTGACACCCCAGGATGATGTGTCTGGGCTCTGCATTCAGTATTGGCTGGAGAGTATTTCAGTCATTTACCTGAGGTCAGCCAGGATTCCGTGGGGCTCTGGGCAGTTTTCTCCAGCTGGCTCTTGACCTCTTCACTGACGCTGGGCTCCCAACAGTGCAGTGAAACCCAGCTGATAGGAAGGTCATTTTGCTGGGGCTTGGTGAGCAGCACTGGAGAGATGCTAATTTAAGGAAGATCAGTACTGAAATGGGTCATGATTGCTTCACATTTAGAAAGCTGCTGTGTGATCCTGCAGGTTTGGTGCTGGAAATGCAAGGCTACAGTGATAAAGTCCCTCTGCTCATAATGGAAAACTTTGTTTTAACCTCTTTTCTCCAATTCTGTCTGTGTTTTCAGCCAAATCAATGTTTTCCTGTTATTGGCTCATCTGTAAATACAGGTGGCTCTTGCCCATGGCTAGAGAAGTTGCAGGGTGAAGGTAGAAATGAACCTTTGGGGTGAATGTGGCAGTGGCTGCGGAGGTCCCTGGCATGGGGACTTGGCTGTACAGCAGCGCTGTGCCCGAGGGACCTGGGGCTTGCAAGGCAGGGAGCTGCACAAGCCCTGCCATGCCCTCTCTGCCAGCTCTTGCCTTTGTTCTGTGCCATCCGTGCTGCAAGGGAGGAGGCTCGTCTTAAAAGGGCCTGAGCGCCATGCTGGGGCTGTACCCCTGTGATTTGAGCAAGCAGACACTTGGGATTATTCAAAGCTAATAAAGAAGACTGAATTCTGTAGTGTTGAAAAAGAGGGTCTTGAGAAGTGGATACCCTGTAAGCCCTTCAGCTTTGAAGGTGCTTTCAGCGAAGGATGTGTGGTACTGCTGGGGCTGGCTGGTGTGAGCAGCACCTATCTCTGCCTGGATGGGATGCACCATGGATTTCAGTTTGGCATGATGTGGTTTCTCAGTGTTTCACTGTTACTTACAGAGATCAAAGTGAAGTGTGTGTTGGTGGAAGAGTGGCTGGAGAGTGATTTCCCTTTGAGCAAAGCACCATTCAGCTGCTGAGCAATTCCTGTAGCTCTGAGGAGAGCACTGTGGGGGAGACTGTGCAAATGCTCAGTGCATTTGGGGAACGGTTCCTGCAGGCAATCTGGGGTTTAGGGAGTTGCCAGCCTTTCTTCTCCTGCGCAATATAGCCTTCCACCACTGGAAAGCCATCTGATTCTCATAGCTTTTTACACTTTAACTTCACTTATAACAGTCACAGATGTTTTAGCTCTGTTACAAAAACACCACTGGAAGTAACACTTTCTCAGTTGCACCAGACTATGACATCTTTTGGTCGTGGCACATTTAATCTGGTAAAAGAAGATGGAGTAAATGGGGGAGAAATGCTGGTGATCTTAGTTATACAGAATATGGTTCATGTAGCTTTAAAACAATTTCCTGGTTCTTCAAAGGAAAACAAACTGTTTCATCCAAATATAAATTGAATGGATAAAACATGCAACAATGCTGAACCAGTGCTTATGTATATTGAAAATAAAGTGGAATTCTTCTAACATCAATCCAGAAAATAGCACAGATGTTCTCACTCAGAAATATTTTCTGAGCAGTAAGAAAATAAAAAGTGAAGCAAAAAGTATTAAAAAATTCTGGAAGATACTTTAGGGCATCTGTGCTTTATTTTTTTTCCCCTCCTTTTTAATATACATTATATACTTTCTTTGTTTCTTTGAGGTCATTTTGATGTAATGCTCAGCAAGTCTGGTACTGGAAAATGGATAAAAAACCACCAAAAACCAAACTGCCTTTGAGCTAAGTTACATAATCCAGTGGGGCTGTTTAAAAAACCAAGAAAGTAAAAAGAAAAACAGCAGCACAGTCATACATAATACTTGTCAAAATGACTAATATTGCTAGTGAAAGAGAAGTGAGTCAAATTTTAAGTTGGGGAAAATAATTTTAAATTAACAGCAAATATTAAGGCCTTTTTGTTTTTTGAGAGAATCACATTAGTTGCAGTGTTAGGTTTTTTTTTTTCTTATGGGTATTCTTAGTTATTTTCTCAAGTTGGTCCCAGGTATTTGTTAAATTTGAAATAATTTTAATAACTATTTTGTGGCAGTATTTTTTTATTCTCTTTTTTTTTTTTAATTAGGTAACTTGTTGGTAACTTATTTTCTACTTCAATTCCCTGTGGCACAGTGATGCACGTTAATCACCTATTTAGTCCCAAACAAAAGGAGAAATGCATTCCTACTTTCATACTAAAACTGTTGGACTGCATCCCACGCTCTGCATCTCAAGGCTAGGGTCTCTGGTGCAGGAGAGGAGGAGTGAAGACCAAGAGGGTTTCTGTGCAAGGAGATGATCTTTGCTGTCCAGGAGCACAGATGAGCATCCCCTGGAGCTGGGCCCTGGGGTGCTGCTGTGTTCCTGCCAGAGACCATGGCTTGGTGCTGGACAAGTTGGCAAGTTGGCTGGTGTTGCCTCCAGCTTGTCAGGATGTCTGTGGTGACAGAAATAGAGCTGGCAGAAGGGAAATGACTGTGGGGAGAAGGATGATTTTCTGTAGGGTTGAAAAAAAGGATGGGGTGTCCTTAGAGTTTGGTGAAAGGAAATGTGTAGGGGGATACACTATAAGACAATAGAGGTAGTATAGAAAGTAATCTTACCCCTTAAGGAGTTGCAGCTGAGCCAATCATTAGAGATTGGGAACAGGCCTGACTTGAACGGGCTGCAGCTGTAGCCAATCAGGAGAGTGTTATAAAAGAGTGGATTGGGTGGCTGGGGGGAGCTGGGCTCAGTTGGCTGCTGTAAGAAGAAGGAAGAGTCAGTGCCTAGAGGAGCGGCCTACGAGAAACATCAAGGAGGTATGAAACTCTGGGAATAAGGAGACAACAATGTGAAACCTTTGCAATATAATGATAACAGAAATGCTTTTGAAGGATAGATGGATATGGCTCCCATTGCTTTTTCTTTTCACCTGAGTGGGAAATGGGAGTTTGCATGGAAGCTAGACACCAGTGCAGTACATGAGGTACAGACAAACAGAAAGTGGAAAGATGGGAAGAAATGGGTTAACTTGGTGTCCTGGAGGCTAGCAGTCCATTTAGCAAGAGGATGAAAAATTGACCTCAGTGGTGCAACAGATGTCACCCAAAGGCTTTTTTTAAAAAATCAACCTGTGGAATTTATTATAGGAAGCTTTTCTTTCTGGGCAATAAGCATAGTGAAAGTAGTGTATCCCTGATTTGGTGGGGAAAATAGACTCTGTTTTGGAAAAGCAGTGTCACGTTTTTGGCCGTACTCTCCCCATTTGCTCATACTCAGCCTGCTGCTGATGCAGTGAAATTACGAATTTGTTGCAGGAGGAGCAAGCTGGTATATTGTTAGCAGTTTTCTTTTTAAGTGGCAACATTTATAGGATTTTTTTTTTTTTCCGGGTGTGCATGTCTTTACAGACTCAGAATAGCAATTTAAAATGTTTCTGGTGTTGATGTGTATTGCTAGAAAAAAAATAGTTACGTGGGTATAAAGTATTTTAAATGGTGATAGAACTTCTGGGAGTGCCTGTATGTTTGTGTGTGCACCCACTTAGGTGTTTTCATTTGTTTGAAGAAATGTAGCCACATTTAGTAAATGGAAAAGTAGTTTCACCTTACCCCATGTTTTTTGCATGTGCTTTCAAAGTTGTGGAGTTACTCTATCTTCCCCCTAGGCAAAGGCCACATAATGTTTTTTTCTCCTTTGTTAAATGTCAGAAGCAATATCTTACTTGTGAGAACCTTGCAGCAATACACATCCTTGTGCATATAATGAACAACTTTGTTCCAAGTTCTTAAGGACCCGAACAGGAAGGAGCTGAATTCAGCAAATATTGGAAAAATTACTTCTGGGCTTGCTGGAGTGTCTCTGAGACCACACAGCTGAAAGTTTTGTTGCTATAACAACTTAAATGACAGTTGGAAAACCCCAATAAATTGGAAGCTTTAGAGCCTTTTGCTTCTTTAATAAGCTGCTAAGTGAAATAACAAAGCTTGATTTAATTTGACCTCTTCAAGAACCTGTTGGACCATATATTATTTGTGTTGTTTTAAGTGTGTATTTGTTTGTGCTGTCAGTTTGCCCCTCTGCCTTCTTATGAAGACTCTGTGCCTGCAGCTGTGAGCACCAGGAAAGCAGCCAGGTACCAAAAGAAGAAGAATTTAGGTAGCAAGGCTGTGGTGGCCATCCATTCCTGGTGAATGAGCTCTGGCCTCAGCACTGTGTGCAGCCTGAGGAGGGAAGGGATTTTACTCAGCTTGAATTTGTCTCTGGCAGTAGCAGGCTGCTGGAGACTGCTAGCCTGAAGTGTTAGGCTTTGCTAAAAGTTGAAAAGTATTGTGCAATTATAGCAATTTGGAGAGTATTACAATAGTAGGAGAGTAGTCTTCTCTGTACACCTCAATTGTTCTGCTGGGTGTTTCTGGTTTTTGTTGTAGAGATGAATGCTGGTTAAGAGAAGAAATGCTGCTGCTTTTGCAGGGAGATGAGGGGAGGTAGCCCAGCAATGGCTGTGGCTTTCCTGGAGTGGGGTAGCCAGCTTTGCAGGGCTCCTGTGAGGGCTGTGTGTGTGGGGCTCAGTGAGGCAGCAGGTCAGGTTTGCTTCAGGGTGAGCGTGTGCCCTGGGTTAACCCCAAAACACTGCCAAAGCTTCTCTTGTGGCATTGTAGGAATGAGGTACCTGGGGTGGGGGAAAGGACAAGACCCAGCACAAGGGACTTGTCCACCCTCAGTCAGACTGAGCCCTGTCTTCTGGACATGGTGCAAGTTCAGAGCATTGTTGCCAAATCCTCTATTGAACGTTTTTTAATGTCATTAAGAATACTGATTTTCGAAGATAGGTTTGATGGTTTTTGGTCTCATTGAGTATTTTAAAGCTTTAGTTGTTCTTTCTAGTTCTTTTACAAATGAAAAACAACATAAATGCTGTCTGTAATAATGCTGGAAAATTTGAAGTTTGAACAAAGAAATATCAAGAAAAAGTGGACTGGCTGAAATAAAGTAGCACTTTTAAATTCAGGATACTGTGTTAACATAGGCTCTCTTTGTAAAAAGGCCAATGAATGTGACTTTAAATGACTATAACTGTATGCAAAATATGTATATGTTTAAGAACTTCCATTTGAAGAGAAAACCTATATTTTCTTGACTTAACTAATCTCATCTGAAAGAAAATGTTTTGCTCTGTATGTAAAACAGCATATTTAACTTGTGGTTGTGTTAGGCAATGGATTAGTCTCTTCACCGTGTACCCAGTGATCATTCAGGAATGCAATTCTTTGGTAAACTAAACCCAGATGTTAATGTGTGTGAAATGTAATCAGTGTCTTATAAGTCTCTCCTTTATTAGTAGAGCTGTTTGAAGTAAATTCCTGATGACCCTTTTGTTGCTTTGGTGTTGCCATAAAATAGCTGTTGTTAGCTTGAAGCCCCTGCTAAATTGGAAGCCACAGGTAATGAACATCCTGCGTTGTATCTTTTGGTGTTTATGAAATATTTAGCTCAAAAAGCCTTACCCTGTCTCTGTGGAGGTAAGAAGTTTCTTTTGCTGGTGGAATTGCCTAGCTGAGGAATGGAAGCAGCAGTGAAGGGGAGCTAGCTTGTATGAAAGGCTAATTTGTGCTGAGTTAAATATTCTTGTGATATTTGAATATGTGGTCGTTAGCTCGAATGTACTGCTGTTTACCTTTTAGCACCTGGAAAAGTCTAAACAATTGGCTGAAGGGAACTGTGTCCTAAATCTGCTTCCAAAATACTTCTTTTTAACTGTGTATTTCAGACTTGATTAAATCTGCTTTTTGTGGTGGTATTTTCCCAGTGGCCGGTGTAAATGGCTGAGGAAAGGTTTGGGCAGTGCTCTAGTGTTGTGCTGTGGGCTGTTCAGTTTGATGAGATAGATCTACATAGTTGTTCCCTTTATAAAAATGCTGTCAAGGTGGGCCTGTAAACGCTTATGCATGCACATTGCTCTTCTCAATTAAAATCCCAATATTTACCATAGCCATCCACTGTACTTGAGTCCAATTAGTATGAAATGGTCTTTATTCTAAATTGCTTTAATTTCATAGTTCAGTACTTGCTTGGTCTCATATCAGAACAAAATAAAAAGGCTTTAAAATTTGCTCTATGTGAAAGTTATTAAACTATTTGCAATCTTTAAATCATAATAGCTAATTCTGTAAGCTGTCTGTCTTGTTTTCATAGATGCATAGAGTGGTTTGGGTTGGAAGGGACCTTAAAATCACCTGCTTCCAATCCCCTTGTCATAGGCAAGGACACCTTCCATTAGACCAGGTTACTCAAAGCCTGATCCAACCTGGCCTTGAACACCTCCAGGACAGCAGAGAAGTTGCAGATTTTATGGGTTTTATGCGTGGTCTGTGTTACCCTTTATAAGACCATGTATTATGTCTGTGATTAGATAGTGTAAAGACTGCTTTAACTCTAGCAGCCTTCACAAGCTGCTTCTGATTCATTGAGCCAGTGTTTTGTTGCCTTCTGAAAGACTTTGTTTCCAAAGGCTGGTGGATGCCAGAGACATGGTGAATAGAGAGAATTAAGACACAATGAGTCCACATTTTTGTCTTGGTCACTCTTGGGGATTAAAGTTGTGTGTGATACTGAAGTAAAAAATAATAGCTTTTCTGTAATTAATTAGTGTTTTAGAAACATGCTGTGTTATCATTCAAAATTTTCCTGTCACTTTTTGAAAAAAGTGAGCTGTTCCTCCTGAGCTTAAGTGTGGAGTGTGATAATTCACTTTGTGTTTTGTGTTACTCTTCAGTGTAAGGTAGAAGCTGAGATAGGAAGCAGAGATCTGAACTCAGCCCTTTGCAGCCTGCCTTTCACCTGATGGGCTGTTAGGGAAGCCAGCCTTTGGGGAAGACCACATGGCTTTGGGTTTGTACATTGTGTCTAGATGCAATAAATAAGAGGGTCGGTTCTTTGCAATTGCAAATTGTGCATTTGTCAGCATGAACAGCAATTCAGAGACAGCCTGGTGCTGCTCACTTGCTTTGCCGAGAGAAAAGGGCTGTGAGATCAAACACTGAGCTCAAAGATGCCAAAGTCTGTCTATTTTAACTTTGTGGCTCCCCTCTCCCTCTTTCTGAATAAGTAGGACTACAAATACAGCATGGTATGTAAAAGCAAAGCTGTGGAGTCCTCCCCCCCACTGCTTGCATCTTTATATATAGTTCATTCTGCTGATCAGACTGTCACACCTGCTACCAGCCTCCTTCAGAGAGCAGATTGCAGCCTTGCAATTTAAGTGCTCCTAGCATATGTTGGTGATATACACCAGCAGCAGGACAAGGCTTTTAGCTTTGACAGGCTCTACTGGTTTGGGAATGTTGGTAAATGGACAAGGGAGAAAAAAAATAATGGAGTAATTTTGAAAAAATTTTAAGTAAATATGCAGAAGGATAAAGTGAACTAATGAAATCTGCCACTTTGTTGTTTTGGTTTTTTTTAAATCATGGATTTCAATACATATTATGCTTGGTATAGAACTCCACAAATAAAACTTTCCCCTTTGTGTTGTGACTTACACTGTTGCTCTGGTCATTGCCAGGGTGTTGAATTTCCACATATGTATCCAGACTCGCTGGTGCTGGGTTGTACTTGCTGTGTCCCATTGCAGGCACCAGCTCTGTTACTGCAAGGTGAGCAGAGGCTCTGATTCGCTGTGTGGTTGGGCTGCCATGGTATATTCCTCACTAATAGATGAATAGTTTTCATAACTTATTTTTATTATAGGATGAACTACTTCAAATTGCCTAATTTTTAACATGGAGGTAGGGTTATGTGTACAGGTTGTGCAAGTTGTTAGAAAAGACTGAACATTTTATGTCCCTACACAGTTAAAAGATTCACTAACTCAGCTCTAATTCAGAAGTCAGAGCATCTTCAGAGAAGTTTAATGTGGCTTCAGTAATATACAGTAAAAAAGTGAGTGGTACTTTTTTGTGAAAACTATTGCTTACTCCATTTTCCTGCTGCACAGGAGCCTGAGTTATAGAGAGATATATGTGGGAGTGAACAGGAGAGACTAAAAGTGCTGTGGTTCAGGTTTAAGGAACAGTTACAGTGTCTTTTGGTTCTTTTCAGAAACATTGGCTGAATCTTGTGGTGAAGATGCAGGAAATAGCTGGTTAGTTTTGCTTTCCTGATGCTGTGCTTTGAGAAGGGAAATGCATGTATCAGTGCCCTGCTTCTTCAGCTGTGAAAGAGGGCACAGAGTAGGAGTGGGCTCCTTTCTATCACTGCTTACCAAGACAGGCCTGCATTAACTGGGAAGCTGTGTAGGTTTATTCCAAACACAGATGATGGAGTACGGGATTGCTCACCCGGGAGCAGCATTGTGTATTCCTGTGGCTCATTCTCTGCAAGGACCTCATTAACACATGCATTTCACAACAGCACGATGTTAATTGCAGCGAGTACTGGCATTAAGTCCTTCTGTGGTTTGCTCTTCATCTTTCTTTGACCTTAGGAAACAGAAATGTACTTTGCTGTACTTATTGCTTGTGCTGCAGCAAAGCTGTGATGCGCCCATCAGTAGTAACAGCATGCAACACCCAAACTATCTGCAAGGAGGTGGCTCTTCAGCACCCGCTCCTCTTAGGAGGGCAGTTTTCTTCTTTGCTTTGCCACCTTTCCCTTCAAAAACAAAATCGGCAAGCAAATGTCATAGCAGGAGATGGGCACGTATGGATTTATCCCTGCAGAGTGCATAGAGAAAGCAGGCACAGGAGGTCACTGGCTGATCCAGGACCACACAAACAGTTTGGATCCAAGCTGGAAATAAAGTGCTGACCTGCTGACTCCTTCATTGCAAGACTGTCTTTCCTCCCTAGTATGGATGTGGTAAAATATTGCTGTACTCAGGCCTTCTGTCCTGTAGCTCAGACACTGTATGAAAAGACACTCCAAGCTTCCCAGGCTGAAAAGAGAGTAGCTTGTGGTAATTGGCTGTTGGAAAGAAAGTCTCTTAGTTTTAGAAAAGTGTGGAGTCCATCATGTTAAACTACTTAATAATTTCTGTTGCTTATGTAATTTTTTCCAACTTGCGTTGAAACTTCCATATAAGATTAGTCCTTGACAGTGTAGGATGTTGATACCAGTGTTGTTTAGATGTTTATAACTTAGAATGTAAATAAAGGAAATGCTTTTGTTTGACTTTAGTATAGCTATCTAAAGGGATTTATAAGTAGTGATTTTTGTTTAAGTGACACACTGAAGCCAGACGAGGTCTGTCAGTGATGAATTTGCTTTAAATATGAGAAAATTGGAGAAGGGAGAATATTAATCCATTATAGTAGAATTTAAGTCAGCATTTCATTTTTTTCCCCATTCAAGTTCTGTAATACTCTCTTAATACAGAAGTGTTGTAAATAAAGGTGGACATGGCCAAGAAATCTGGGTAGTGGGTAAGTGCTCTAATAGTGTTCAGCTGCAGGTAAGAGCGAGCTGTGTTCATGGTTATGCAATTTTTTAGATTGTGGGGTTAATTGCCTTGGTCTGAACTCTCTAGCTTGTAGACTACTGTGCTACAGATGCTGATTTATAAGGAACTCAATCTACCAAAACGTTTTAATCCCTTCTGCATACAGTGCTGAAAAAAGGTGTTTTCCCTTTGTTAGGTGCAAGCTGTCATATTAGGGTCTCTATATTATAATGTCATATTAGGATGGATCTCTATATTGTGAATGAGGAAATGTGCAGGGCTGCAGTAGGACTAGAGACGGCAAACAGGCAAGTGCTTGCTGTAGTACAAATTAAGTAATAATAGTATTAAACCCTGAAAATTGGCGTTTTTCAAATCATAATAAACCAGTTCTTTCAGAATGATTCATTTGAATTTATCAAATGGTTTAGCTTTTGTATTTTAAAAGCATTCTACAGCATAACTGCCATTTATTAATACTGCTTTTGTTGAAGCCTTCAGGTTTTATTAACTGCTGTAATAGTCATTGTGTTATCTCCAGCATTCTGCAAAAATGTGGCTGGTGGACTATGCAGCTGGGGGAATTTATGAAATAATTTTAGATGATATTATAACTGGTTTTCATCTTTTTCCTCTAGAACCTGTATTTTCAAGTGACTCTGCACAGCTTTGATAAACATGCTGTTACTAGGCATGGAGAGCCTGAGAGATTTCCATGAAAGCTTGTAGAATATATTTCTTAACAATTTACATGAATTATTTTGTGTTTCTTGTTATTTTGACATATCCCTCTTATTTTAGACAGCTTTCTCCAGTAGAAAGCTCCTGAGAAAAGAAAAGCTGCTTGTATTTAGATTTAACAGTCCTGAGGGTAACAGTGCTGATGCTTTGCTTCCTTTGCTGCCTGTGGAAACAGCTGTTCCTGACCTGTTCAAGGGCATCTCTGTTCCTGGCTTTTTCAGAAAAGTTTGTTCTGTTCTACTACATTCTAGCCTTATTGTTTTCTTCTGCTGTTGTTTCTGATTCTTGCAAATGATTTTTGCACAGCCGTGTCCCCCCCTGTTTTTCGAATGTGCTGCTTGTACATCAAAGATTCTAGTTTAGAAGGTTTCCTCATCCTCCTGCATTTCTGAGTTGTATAATGATGCTATGGAAAGAAATAATGATACTTTGCAAACTAGTACGGTATTTGTTTTATTTTATTTTTAGGCTGCCCACTAGCTGTCTTTCAGCCTTTCTTGGAGCTTGTTTTTAGCTGTTTTAAACTCAGGCTATTCCCTATACCAGAACAGTAATCAAAGGATTCTGTGCTGTCCTATTAATCTTGCTGATTAACTGATTAGATGAGTTGTTCCTTAAGGCATGTAGTAGCAAACAGAAGGGGTGGCTGCTGGGCAGGAATGGTCACAACAGCAAGCTTTTGCTCCAGACTCTCTCCTGGGCTCACCTGTTGAGGATTCACAGTGAAAGATTTTTAAGCTACCAGCAATACTGTCATGGGAGTCCTGCAAATGCTGCTGAGTCAGGGCTTTTAACAAAATAGTTGAGTTTTATTGAAAGCAATTGAATTGCAGTGAGTGGTGATGAATGGATGTATGGTGGTAGGGCTCTGCAAATTCAGATGTTGATATTTTTCTTTACCCTGGAGTTTGTAAGTGGGATGTGTTTCCAAACGAAGATTGTTCTGATAATGACTTAAAAGGCTATTTCTGTTTCTGTTCTATCCCAGGTTGCATTTATATTGAATTTGTACACCATTAAATAACTTTAAAATATTTATTTAAGAGCTAGTGATACATTTTTTCATGTGAACGCTTTTACTTAATGTTAAGAGGGTGTATAGTCAGCATTTCATCCACAGAAAATGCTTTGGATGAGCTTATTACCAAGCAAGCTGGATATAGAATCAATATTAGAAAAAAAACCTCTGAACTGAGCAATGTGAAATAGAGGAAATAATTTAGTTAAAAATGGAAATTGATAATTGTACTATATATCTATATACTTTTCACTGAAGTACAAAGCCTATAAAATCAGGTATATTCATTGATTTACAGGTTGCTCAAACATGACTGTGATCTGAGTCAATGGAACTCCTTTCCCAGGAGAAACCAGCATATCCTGAGGGTCAGAAACCCTGATGGGCACTTCTTTTTTGAATCTTGTTTCCAGGCAGAAAGCAAAATGTTCTCATTTTTTCTCCATCCTCTCTTTTTTATTGTTTTTTCCCCCCTCATCTGGAATTGATTGTAGCAGTGGGCACTGTGTTTTCACAAACCAAGCATGCTTCCATACAATTGTGATATTTGCTTGCTGCTTTGTCAGTCCAGGGCAAACTGTTCAGTCTCTTTTTTTATGGTACCTCCTTTTTATTTCACTTTTGCAGTGCATGAGCATGGCTGTTAACATTCAGCTGTATTTGCACAAAAGAATAAACAGGAGTTATCCCAGCTCTACTGGCCACTGAAATACCTTATCTGCTTTTCTGTAATTATTAAAAAGCTTATTCGTGTTTTTCCCTGTATCTCATCTACAAAGCATAAAAACTTTGCCAGCATCTTGTAGTTTGTGCTGTATGAATCAATGGAGAAAATAGTCTGCTGTGTGTCTGGAATTTGATATTTACCTATGAAATCTGGAAGGTAGAGCATTTGAAAAAGCAAACCATCTCAACCCTTCTTTTGCTGTACTCTGTGAGAATGCCATGCTTAGTAAATATACTTTGGAGTCTTGGAATGAGCATATATGGTACCAGGCTGCTCAGGGTAATGGTTGTTTTGTTGTGGTGTGTTAGGGGATCAGGTTTGGTTAGAAACTGGGTAGAAGTACCCTGAAATCAGCAGAACTGTGCCAGGCAAAGGGATCTGCCAATACAGCTGCCTGTAAACTTCTGGAGCTAAAATCTTAATGATGCCCATTTGGCACTTTGTGATTTGCAGTTTCTTCAGGTAGCAGCCCTGCAGTGGGATATATGTGGTGTCATGAAATCTGTGCAGTGCAGCTCCCCACCATGAGCAGGGGTGGCCTTGTTCCCAGGAGTGACCTGTGCAGTTCCCAGCTCTGATCAAGGCTGGTGCTTTGGTATGATTGGATCACTGGGGATTACAGCAGGGAATGGTGGTGGGAAGGAGAGAAGGCCAAAGGGTTTATTTGTGTTGGGCAGTTGATGTCTGTAAGCCTGCTCTTTGGATGAGGTCAGTGTCACTGGTGTCACTTGCTTGGGTCACTCTGCAGTAGCACTTGTGGAGGGAATTGCTTCATGGGGGATTGTGACACTCAGGGACACAGGGAGCTGCTGGGTTATCCTGTGTCATTACCCTTCCCAAAGTTGCCATGAGTGAGTGACAGCCTCTCCTGGACACCTGTCAAAGAGGTTCCCAGGGTTGGCCCTGCTGGCCTTTGAAGGACCTCAAGTGAGGCTGCAGCCAATGCATTTCAAGGTAAATATCCAGCTGAGTGATTCTTCTGCTATTGAGGATTTGCACTGTAGTCTCAGTTTGAATACAGGACATGACTATTTGGCCTTGTATGTTGACACTGATGTTATGGGTCTTTGGTTTTCAGGAGTAGATTATCTTTGAATTTTTCTGGTAGCCTTGGAGATCCCCATGAATAACATTTTTCTTTACCTCTGGATAATGGCAGGCTCTGTGATGACAATCATCCATCCTGTTCTGGGTAAATATTTTTAACTAAAAAATAATTGATATGGAAAACTGAGGAGAAAAAGGGTAAAGTAGTAAGAGACTACATTTGATCTTGCAATGGTTTATCTTCTGGATAACCACAGGATTGAATTTCATTGGATTTCAGTTACAGGAACAGAGTCCATAATTAAGGAGTTAAGTGTGTATCCTCAGAGTCAGGTTACTGACATTTTGAGGAGTTACTTAAGTTAGCTTAATTTTTGTTCAGAGGTGGAATTGTTATGGGTTTGTATTTATTTTGATATTTCTTTTATTATCTCTCTTACACACACCAAGATTGTTCTGAAGTAGAGTTTAGTTGCTGTTTTATCAAGAAAGAATTTGAGTTTTGTCCTCAAAAACCCCCAAAGTTTCCAGAATGTGTTTGGAGTGGCCCTCTGAAATGCCCTCCTGTGACAGAGACCTCTGCATGGGTGGCATTTCTCTTTGGTTGGGGGTGTATGGAAGCACTCAGTCATTCAGAAGCCCCTCTGTGCCACTGCAGTAGTTTGGGAAGAGCATGAAGTTTCCTTTTGGAGTGAGCTGACATCAGTTGCTGTAGGTAGACTGCTTCTCCTCATGGGCAAATATTGAGATTTGAGCTGTCTGGCAGTCTGGGCAATGTGGTTCCCAAGTGAGGGGGCTGCTCTTCAGCTGCTGATAAATTGCATGAGTCCAAGGATCTGCTGGATTCCTTTCTAGCAAAAAAACCCACAATGATGTAAACCAGTAACTTATCTTTAGAGTTTTGTTTTCTGCAGTTCTGCTGAACCCTGTTCATACTCCTGAGCAATGTGCATGTGCATTCTGAAGTGTCTTTGCCTTTGTGGCTTAGGCCTTACAAATATCAAAACTCTTTGAGAGTAGCCCATTCACTGGTGAATGGTGTTGGTGATTCAGATAGCTATTTTTGGGGGCAAAAAAAATCCCAGAAGATCTGAGCATGATTTTTTTTTTGTTTAATCATCATTTTTCGCACAAGAAATGATGCATTTTTATCATTCACAAGCTAAAAAATGTAATAGAATAAGTTTTCATATAATTTAGAGTAATCAAGTAGTATCTTACCTTATGATCTTTTCTATGCACTGCTGGTTGTGTCTTTTTGCAGTTGAGAGGAGCAATAAAAGGAATGGTGAATCAGCTGGGATGACAGCTGAGTCAGGCAGCCACCCTGCTCATGTGTGTGCCTGGACTCTGAGCGCAGCAAGGCTGTGTTGAAGCTTCAGGTGTGCATTGAGAGAATGTGTTGAACTTAGATATTCACAATGGAGTGGGGGTGTGTACCAAGGTGTCTGTGAGGAAGAACACAAAGGTCACATTTGCATGAACAAGGAGAATAAAGATGTTGAAGTTTTCATTGAAAAGGCTTGTGCTTGTCAGGATTTATCCACAGAAAGTGTTTGGCACTTGGATTTGTGTGAATTGTTGCTTCTAGATGTGAATGCTGCTATCTCCAAAACTCTTACTCTTGGTTTTGTTTCATATTCTATACTGAGAATTAAAACCCACTTTGAGAGACTTACAGGGGTTGTTCTGTGTAACTGTCAGCTTCTTGTCCATGACTTAAGACACTCTTGTTGCACAATTTCTTCTATTAAATGCTGCTGGTTTACACAGAGACTATGCACAAATCTCTATTTGATACTAGAAAAGCTCTTATTGATACTACAAGTTCAAATCCTCATACTTAGTCTGTCTTCATCTCCTTCACCTTGGTTAAGTTTGATGTGTAGGGCGGTGTTTATGTAGCCTAACTGTTAATCTACAAGATTGGAGTCTGCATAAACTCTGTTTAGAGGCAGTGCAGAGAAATAAATGTGTTTAAGATGTGTCCTGAAGTAGCCATGTGCAGTAGCTCAGTTTTAGAGTGCAGCAGCTGGCTGCAGCATGCTGCAATCACTTTGGCACACACATTTCCAGTCCAGGTGGCTCAGGTGGGTCTCAGTCAATCCATGTGTCCCTTTGTCACAGGCCACTTTTACACTAGGGTGTGATCTTGCTGAGTGGCTGCTGTGTGTCTAAGTAAATATATGCATGGAAAAAACACAGCTACCTCCCTGAAAATTGCTAATAGCTCATTGTGTGGCCATAGGTGGGTTACACTGTCTTTACATGGGATAGAAATGTTGATGCCTTGCAGGATGCTGTGAGGGCTAGACAATGTCTGTGAGATTGAGATTGTGCATATTTATTAATTTCTGAAGAACAGACTTCCCTCTACTCTGGGGACTATTTAACTCCATGGAGCTGAGCCATGTTGAGAAAGGCTTCTTTGTATCTGTTCTTGGGAGGAGGAATTGGTGCACTCCAGCTTCTCCCACTTAAGCCACTTACTCCAATTCCATCAATAATTTAATGGTTTTTTTTTAAGGTCAGCAACTTAAAATTATTTCAAAAAATCATACCTGTATTTTTCTAAACAAGCTCAGATAAACTTTCCAAACCCACAGATTTAAAGAAAAGGAACATAAGACCCTGTTCGTAGCTATCATCTAATTTTTTCCGTGTTACTGCTTCCTAGTTGTTTAAAACTTCACACTTTTTACATGTTACAGTACATAATTTAAAATTGGTTATTTCAACCAAATAATTGTTTCAAGATCCCCGCTCTTTGTACAACTTTGAAAGCAGACAGCTAAGTGGTGATCACATAGACGCAGATAGGTTTTCCACATGCCTTACTCTTACAGATGAGATGTGAGGTATAAATATTAGGAACCTTGGAAAAAGTGCAAGAGAAGTACCAGGGTTGTATTGCCACTTCTGTGTAGTGAAAAGTGGTGTCAATCAGGTTCACAGGCATGTTGCAGCACATCTAGAAGCTGTTTGAAAAGAAATCAGAGCCATTGTTACTTCTACTGTAAACATTTTGTAACTCTGATTAAAAAGTATAAGCAGAAAACAGTTGTTCCTGCAAGTAGGGAATTGTTATATAGTGTGTTGGGGCAACCAAAGTGTATTGTTAGGCAATTTAATGTAATTTAAAAAATGAAGTTTGTAGTGGAATGCCCTTATGGAGGTAGTCAGTGTCGGGTAAGCTTCATCTACAGCCAGCCTGTTACAAAGATAAGGAGGTCTAGAATTTGCAGGCAGTTACTTGCACTGTTTTGGAGTAATGTTGATGTTAACAGCTTGCTGATGTTGGTAAATTTGGCAGTAAAACTTTTTCCAGTTCATTTCGTAGCATAAACACTATCACACACAAACAGGTTGTCTCAATATGTTGGATTTTTTTCACCTCTCAGAAGATGTACTGAGAGGTGAAATGCTCATTTGCAGTCTTGAAGGGCAATGTTTCTAGTTCAGGATGGGCAGGCATCAGGGGCTTTGTACCACTTCTGTTGTTCTTGAACTGAGATTTTTGTAATCCCTATTATTATACTATTTATTGCCTGCCATTGCTTAGCACAACACTAAGAGTTGTTTCAAGGCTACAAACCTAGCTCTTCTGCTGAAACAGTTTTAACTGCCAGAGCTGTTTTGTGCTCAAGTTAGAGGAATATGGAATATTCATATGGAATATGCAAATACATTTCTCTTGGTTGTTTTGCAGGTCATGTCTTTGTTTATGTGAACAATGAAAAGCCCTTCTCCAAACTTAGTGTTTCTTAGGCTAGTGATTGCAAAATCTGTTTAGAGATTTTTTTTATTTTTTAAAATGTTTTTAAAAAAAGGAGGAAACTTTCAGAAGATCCAGCTTCTTTCTCAGGACTGGCTACTGGTGTCTTATCAGGGAGCCTTCTTTTTGTGTCTGCACTGCTTCTCACTGTAATCCTTAGTAACTCCCTGCTGTGTGACTGGTTTATTATTGCTATTATTACTGTTTTTCCCAGTGTGGGTCTTACCCAGTGTTTTTCCCTGCAGTATTTGGCTGTTTGTTGAGTTGGCAGATGAAGGGCAGGTGCTCGTGGGCACTGGGCACTTGGGAGGAGAGTGCCCAGTAAAGCAAATCTGCTTCTCAGTGCAGAGCCCTGTGAGCTTTGCCAGTTCTTCCTCAGTTTCCATGTGGCATTTTCCCAACGTTTCCTGGTGAACACTGATACTTATATTTGGATGTACTGAAATTCAGGTATAGTATTGTTAACATGGTGTGAAGCCAGAGGAGCTGCTTATGTGGTGAGGACACCATTAGTTTTTTAATTTGTAGCTGCTCTTGTACTTTGAAAAGATGCTTCCCAGCTGGGAAATCTTGTTTCTGTGAATCCAGGTGGGAATTCTCACCCTAGAGAATTTTATCTCTGCCTAGTGTGAACAAATACAAAATATTATGAATAGCAGTTCCCATGAAACAGTAAATCAGGACGTGGTGAGTTAGTGATGAAGGAGCAGAGAATCCATTGGTTCAGCCAAATTCTGTTGAAAGGCAGAAGATGCTTTGCTATCTGCAGAGACCTGTGAAGCAGTTGGGTTGGTGCACTGGGTGTTCAGGACAAAAAACCAAGCACCTTTTCAGTGCACAAAGCTTGCCTGGTCAGGCCTTGCTAGCATGAGAGTTCACACCAGGTAAATCCTAAAATTTCAAGTTTATTACTTACTTCCTTGAAGTTTTTAATTTGTCAGAATATTCACTTTAGACATTTGCACAAATTTGAGGTTCTTGAAAGTCTTGCTGTGCCAACATTGTCAGGCTGATACAAGTGGGCTTTGAACACCTTGACGTTAATAGTGGTTTGAAATGGGGTATTCAAATTAACAACTCCCAGCCTTAAACTAGACTGCTCTAAAATCTTTCATGTTCTGCATGGTGGATGTTCAACATAGAATTTTACTGTGAATTATTTAGGATATCTGTGCTCATTAGATGTTGGTATCTGAGTGAAAGAAGTAGGGCTATCTAGCGTTGTAAAAATATATACCAGTATCAGCACTGGTCAGAAGAAGGAATTCTTCCAAGGAAAATGTAATATCTCTTTAAATCACATTGCTTTCAGGTGTTATTTATTCTACTGCAACTTAAAAGATTTTTTTGGGAAAAAACAACATGAGAAGACTGAAAAAACTGTTAGGAGTAATTGCACACCTCATCAGGGAGGTTAGCATACAATTACCTGTAATGACCATAAGATTGTATTTGTTATTCCTACCATTCCTCTTTATTTGTAATGATATTCTCAGTCCTATAGCCAGGCTTTTGAATAGTGCTCTAGAAACTGCCACTGCTTTGTAAAATGGAGTGAACTTGCAGAACCAGTAGGTAGCTGGAGTGTGAGAGATTCTAAGTTTTAGGCTGGTTTGTTTTTTTTTTTTTTTTCTTTTTTGTTTTTCACCATCACTGATGGTGAAATCAATAGCAGTTTTAGGCTGTATGCATTTGTCATCCTAAACATCTTTTTTGATCCTGAAACAAGATATGTGTTAACTTTTCACTTGTGATTGGGGGCTATTGCAAGTTGAGGTGTTGACTCCTGTAGAAGCAGCAGCGCTTCCCTCCTTAATGGGCATAGGGAGGGAGCTTGTGCATGACTGCCCCCAGGGCTGTGGGAGGGAAAAGCCTTCTGCTGAGAATGTGTTGGAGCCAAAATGGAACTTTTTGGGTGAGGCAAGCAAGTGGTCGCTCTAGGAGAAGCTTTGGAAAATGGCAGCAGTGGCAAGAATGGGGAAGAACCTGATGAGCAAGTAGGTTAGCTCCCAAATGGAGAAGGGTAGCCAGAGGCAAGGAATAATAAGGCCAAGGATAATCATCCTTCTGGTAATGCCTGTACTGAAGAGGGAAGAAGGTTCAGTTATGGCCCTGCCAGCAACACTTTGAAGTGGACCAGAAACTTCTGTAGCCTTTGGACAAAATTAGTGAAAAAATAGTTGTGAAAGTATTTTTTTTTCCTTTTGCTTAAGAGTTCACTGGTGAGGGGGAAAGGAGAGCAGTCTGTCTGCAAGGAGTGGGATTGAAGAAGCATTTGTGTTATGTATGAAAGAAGAGATAGGAACCAGGAAGGGAAATGGTTGAAAATGGCAAGTTTGTTTGTAATCATGGGAGAGCTGGAGGACCGCAGAAGTTGCCTGAGTGTATACACCAAGATAAACTTGTAGTTGAAGGCAACATGCAGTCAATTCAAGTCCTCCTTGAGCTTTTGAAGGGGTTACCATGCTGGTACTGCTTTGGGTAACTCAAAAAAAATTTGTGACCCAGAAACTACCACTGTCCTTCTCTGAAGGCACCTCTTGGTTTCATTTGATTAATATTTTAGTAGTGAGGGCATTAGTAACACCTAATGCATGCTGACAACATTTTTCTATATTTAAACACTTGCACACTTATTTCCCCTCCCCTAGTTAATAAGAATGCTTGATATTCACATTCCTCTTTCTGCACAAAGGAAAAACTGGGGCAGCAGAATGCTGAGACTCTTACTTCAAATACTGTGCACCTACAGGCTCCAGTGAAATCCACAGGAGGAATATATAAAGGTTTTTCCAAGTCTGAGCTTTGTTACCCATCTATAATTCTTTTAAGAAACATTGGAGTAAAAATTTGTGGTTTTTGTCTACCACTGTGTTCTGCCTTTCTGCAGCACAGAAGCTAGTAGATCTTCCCCTCCTCCCATCATTTATGCACATGTCTACCTCCTTATAAATTATTGGCATGTTCTCTAGTTAATTCTTTGATGACAACAAAACGATGCTTGTGTCTTGTTTCAGTAGAAAGCAATTTCCCTGAGGTGAATATCTCATTGCTTTTGCATTGCTGCTTTGACTTAGCTTCCATTTTCCCTTCTTCTTGCTTTGTAAATTGATTTAAAAATAAAATCATGAAGGACAGAGACAAAATGTTTCATTTTGCTACAGGTATTAGGTTACCTGAATGATACAGCTGAAAACAGAAGAAGTACTGAAGGGACAGTGCAGAGGATATGCAGCTGCAGAAATCTCTCTTCCACTATTTATGCTGCTCCTTGTCAAACTCAGCAAATGATACCAAAATGTGTAATTGCTGGATCTGTAAATAGGTCTGCTATGATGTAAAAATCTGCTGTTTTCCAGGTGGGTGGTGCCCATCTCTCAGCAGTGCATGGTAGTGTGACTGCCCCTCTCAAAGCGGGGAGATGGGGTTTCATTGCCTGGTCCCACTGAAATGCACACACAGCATCTGAAAGGTGGGGCCTCTCCCCATCCTGCCTGCAACTGGGATGCTTTGCCTTCCTCTCAATTAATAAATGCTCAGGTGTTTGTTAACATGATTTATTCTTTTATTTATTGTCAGAGGCATTTAAGTGTAAATAATTGCATTCAGTTTCACTGTTCATTTCTTCGAGGCAGTCTCACTATTTGCATAGTTACTTGCAGGGGTTTCTGCTATTCATGAAAAGTTTCAAGATCTTGATACTAAAATATTTTAGTATAAAATTAACTGTTATAAAAAGTGATGTGACTTTTTTTCTCAGTGAAATCTGTAGTTACCTTAGGCTGGGAGGAGATTGCTCTTTCAACCACTGAAAAACTTTGAGACAATTTTCTATATTGACTTCTTTTTATTCAGGAGAATCCAAAAATTGATAAATCCTTTCCATGGAGTAGTATGGTTTGTTTTACCAGAAGTTTTACTGTATGTCAGGATATACAGGTAATTACAGAAGCTCATTTGAGGTCCTTGGGGGCAGGTAATGAAGGTGTGAAGGTTACCCTTGTGTGTGCTTCGCTGCTTTGTTGGAGAGTCCTGTGCCGGTGATCCCACTGCACTTGGTGACTGACAAAGAACTGTTTTGCAGCATAGATGGCTTACAGAGGCTGAGGTTCACTGGCAGGGCTTGCTGAGTGGTACCTTGTGTTCCCTGCGGTCCTGTGCACCTGCAGTAGGTCCAGTTGTGGCTGTGGCCCCTCCAGCTTCCCTGGGCACAGCGTGTTGGGCAGTCCCAGCAGTGCTCCCTTGCCCTTCACCCTGTACTGGACTGCACCTCATTTCCCATCTCCCTGCAGCATCCTGAGCTGAGTGTTGGGACTATTCAAAATGTTGCCACCTGCATTTGCAGATATGTTTGGTGCCCAGAGCAGCTGCTGACTGGGCTGTGCTGCTGGGAGCCACCACAACACTGAAGAGTGTTGGTATTTGTGGCAGGTGGCATTGGTGTCCTTTTTAAGTTTATAATGTGTTGTGAGCCTCATTTCTGCTTCTGCACTGGTACTGTATCTGTTTAATAACCATGCCCATGTCATTAACAGAGAAGATAAACACTATCTCTAAGAATGGAAGCTTTTGTAAGCTTATTGAAGGCACAGTATTTAATGAAAAATTGCTTTGTGATATGTTGCTTATATTGCAAAATTCTCACTTGAGGTTGTAAAAGTCAGAGTCTTGCTCTAAATTTTCCAGCAGTGGTATTCCCAACACACCCTTCTGTAACTACAGAAGGCACTAAGCATCCTGCCCATTTTGTTAGAACAGAGCTCTCTAGAGTTCTTGAGAGGCAATTCTTGCTATATTAATACAGCATTATGCTAAATGTTCTTTGAAATGAAAAGCAGGTATTCCCAAGTCTACTGTTCAAGTACTGTTCTTGCAGAGAAAATCTGTTTTGCTGCTAAATCTTCTGATACTTGAGGGTAGCTGTGAAGTTAAAGAACCTTTCCAACATAACAACAACAGCAGATTAAAGAAAACCACTAACAAAAAAAAAAGCACCCCAAAGAAACCCCAGCAGCCCCTCCCCAACATGTATTGCCCATACCCTCTTCCTCTCCCTCTATTTCCACTGTACTCTTATTTTCCCTCTCAAATGAAGGAACCATTTTCTTTCCAGACAAGATGGCTGAGGCTTGCCCATAATTTTTCTTTTAGAAGTATGAGCTTCTTTCAGTCTAAATAAATGAAAAAAAAATACTGAGAAAGCAAATTGTTTCATGTACTTTAGCAAGTTAGGAAGTGCATGATGTGTTTTTTAATGGGGGCAGGAATATGCAGAAAATGGGGGAGAGAGCAGAATGTATGTGGCTGTTGCAGAGTCCTTTTTGAGTGCGTTGTTGAAGGCTTCTGGCACCAATTCTGAGCACAGTCTGTCTGTGTTTCAGAGTGAGCTTCCTTTCCTAAAGCTCTCACTGGAAATAATACTCTGCAAAGTATAAATGTACACTGAGGGACATCAGGAAGGGAAACCTTTAGCCCACTTAAGTGTAATGCACAGCATTGATTCCTGCAAGAAGAACTGCTTAATCATAAGCTTTAAAAAAACAAAACAGCTGAGCTTGTTTAAAAGTGAAGCTAGTGAAAGCAAACCTGAGTCAGGATGTACTGGAAGCCTTATAAATGTAACTATGATATATGGATGCACCAGATTTTTAATCAAAGGAATAATTTTATCCTAAAGAAAGCATCTGGGGGAACAGAAGGGAATTGGAAGAACAGAATAACTTACTATCACCCATGTTTAAATTTTCTTTGCCCATCTTTGCTGCCATACTCCAGTCTGCATTTGCAGTGAGGTATATTTGTATTCACAGTCCAGCAACTCTGGGTGTTACAAACAAAATGAGATATGCAGGATGGTTATATTAAGAAAAAAAAGTCTGCAGAAAGTTTTAAGACCAGAAAACCAGACATCCATAGTGCCAAGAGCCCAAGTGCAGATTGGATCTCATGAATGCTTCTCGAGGGGGGGAACAGTGCCTTGGCCCTCTTGGCCCTGCTGGGTTTTTTGTTGGTTTTGAGTGACTGACCTGGGGTGCAATCTGAAATACAGTTGAATGCAAAATCATTTTCAATAGAATAGGACTTGTTTTAGCAGTGAACTCAGTTAATCAAAGGAACTGGTTTATATTTGTTTTGGTTTCTGTACAACACGATGTAGCAGCTAAATTCTTGGGTATGGAGTGGCCATCTACACTGTGCAGCAGTACCTACATTTTAATAGCACCAATAGCTATTTCTCCAGCTAATGTTTCCTGTTTTAAAGGCTGCAATAAATCAAATTCTTTTTGCTAAGCATTTTGTGTAATTAGCTTTATAACTTGTGTATATAGGGAAAGCCATGTTAGTAATACTCTTAAAAGTTGAAGCAAAGCAGACAAAATATTTTACTTGCTTTGCCCACAGAGTCACTTCCCATCCTTGTCATTTGACAGTTGATTCTCTTGCTTTCTAGTACCTTTACCAAAGAGCCCCAAACAAACATAAGCAATGATAAAAAAAACCAAAACAAACCCAAACCAAAACAAACAAAAAATTCCTATGTTTCTTGGAGGACAGATGAATCATTTTGTAGAAGTGGCTGCTATTTATGATTTTGTGCATTTTCATTTTCCTTATTATTTAAGAAGATTCAATATCCACAAAATGAGTAAGTTATCAGAGAAACTTAGTGTTCTCCTGCAAGAAATCTTGCGAAATGTATAGTTTTTTTTTTTTTTGTGTAATGCCTGTTTGCCAAATGGTCAAGGCTTCACAGGAGCTGGTCAGAGTATGTGAAGGGCTTGGTGTGACACTGGTGCTGGAACCCTTTGGTGTGTATGTGTGAACAGCCAAGGGACTGTTGCAGGTGTGAATGGTTTGGGTGGTGGTGTTGGCAGGAGAGGGAAATTGGGAACTCGGTGCTTGGGGGATGCTTTGTCTTAAGGATCATTGAAATAACGGGGTGCACATGACTGCAGAGTGAATTCATTAAGCCACAGGGGGACTGCCTTCCCCTCTGCATTTCTTGCCTTCCAGTAATGATTTGTAAGGAGCTGGTCCATGCTACAAGCTTCAACAGTGCATTATGCTGGGAATAATTCCTCTTGTTCTCTCATAGAAACAGTGGGGATTTAATGTACAGAAATGGCTGCTCAGTGGCAGCTTAGTGTTTGGGCAGTATATTTGTGAGGATGTTGAAGACTGTTTGTGGCCTGGTTATCTGTGGTTTCCTGGTTTATGGTGGCTGGTTGACATGGCCTTTCTCCTCCCCCAGAGATAGATAGTATGCATCTGTGATTTCTGCTATGGTATCTTTTCCTTGGTCTGTGTGGTTGTAAACCTTGCTTGGCAGAGGGCTTGGAAAACCTACATAATTTAGACTTTTTTCTTTTTATTTTTTCCCCCCAGTAGGAAAGGTGAGGAAGCTGGGAAGGATCTTGTTATCCTTTGCCAACCTGCAGTGCATTTGCCTAGTGAGCCTCCCATCCTCCCCTGTATCTTCAGTGACAGTCCTTGGTGGAATGGAGGAGCCTCTTTGTCTCATTGGTTTTGCTCACCTGAGGTGCCAGGTGCTGGCCCTGGTGGGAGGAGAAGCAGTTGCTGTCCAGCAGACCAAGGGCTGTTGGTACTGCTGGCCAAAATGCCTGTGAGTTGAATTTGAGGCTCTTTATAGCAGCTGAAGCCAATGTGAGCCAGTGCTGGTATTTCTTTCCCCACCCTGTTTTCCCTGCTGTGCTTTGCATTGCTGCAGAGACAGCATTTGGGAGCAAATGCAGACCTTGTGAAAGCCAGTTAAGGAGAAATGAAACAGCAAAAAAACCCAAAAAACCTAGGCTGTACTGAGGGGTGTAGGGGAGAGCTTGGGGACATGAGCTTGCTTAAGGTGCTTAATTTCCAGGGGCCACTGGTCACAGCAGCCTTGGATAAGTCACAGTGCCTGTGGGTCAGCATCAGGTGGGTGGAGAGCTGTGTTCCATCAGGCTCTGGCTGGTGTTTTGTGCCTTGCTGATGCCATGCTGTCCCAAGGGGAATGAGATTCCTATTCCATCCTATCAGGCACCTCTGCCCCACCTCTGGTTTGGGGCAGTCCTGTTCCTCTACCCCATTCCTGCTGTCACCCATGCTGCTGAAGGCCAGGCTTCTGCAGGTGGTGGTGGGGCATGAAGGGATTGCCCCACGTATGCCAGCATTTGAATTTTGTTTGAAGACCTATTAGATAAGTACTAGATTATTAAGCCTTGGTTCTTCATTCTCCTTTCCAAAAGCAGCTGAAAAAAAAATCTGTATCTTGAATTACAAAATAATTTTAGTCTAGATTTTAGTTTTTTGAAAATGAAGCATTTACCCATATTAATTTAACTACAGTAAATAAAATACTTTTATCAACCTAAACAGGAACAGAATTAGCAACAAAAATGTATATAAAAATACCTTAATGGATGGGTGGCTTAGGTCTTGGCAGTGGTGTTTTTTCAGGGACAGGAAGTACTGTTGTGCTGGGGAGTACAATATATGACCTCCAGTTGTTTCTGTCCTGCATGTTGTAGCTGAGCAAAACTTCTAGTAATAATATTACACTATTAATAAAATTCCTTTATTTAGCCTTTCTTTCCTTGAAGTCATGGGCGATATGTTTGAGAGTTCTCTTTTAGTTGTTCTCTGGTATAAACCAAATCTGCTCTCATCTGCTGTAGGAGGGGTCATATAAACTAATGAGCTGGCTCTTGTATAGACATCTTTCATATTATGACACACTTTCACTATTTATGCATATGTGCCAACTGCCCTGTGTCATAGCCCAGTGCCTGCTTTATAGCAAAATGACAATTTTCCTCTTTGCACATTTCATGGGTTAGGGAAACCAAGTGTATTTCTGAAATTCATTTATTGGCTTTGCTTCCCAAGTGCTTCTTACAAGAATTTCACTAGAATAAAATGTGATGCTCTATGCCAAGTTAAAATGTTTTCTTGAGAGTGAGCAAGAAAAATAATGCAGATGTGGTATACACATCTTGGCAGAAGACTGGGGCTTTTTATAGCCTATCTACCATCACAGCTCAAGCTTGGCAAAACATTCCTGTAGCATATGTATATGGCTTTTCAGACAAACAGTAAACAAAGTTTAATGTGGCTTTCAGCACAGACTGAATCTCTCTGGAGTTGGGGACGCTTTCTCCTGATTTCAGTGCCATTTGAGCCAGACCAATTATGTGGTTGCACGTTTGTCTTGGCCTTTCAGGATAGTCTCTTTTGGATTTAGTCTGTAATCAAAAGAGAATGTCAGAAACAGAAGTCTCAAATAACCTTTTCCTTTTGCCTATAAGACTGAAACAAGAGAGACTTATGTAGGCAGGAACAATCTAAAGCTAAATACAAAGTAATTGCACAAAATCCTTATTATTCCACTGTTTCTGGGCTGCCTTGTGAAAGTTTGAACTGCAAGTTGTAGTCAAAAGACAAACTGTATTTTACAGAGTTTGGCCAAAATGATAATGAGCTTTTCTTTTAGAGGATAGAGAGAGATCTGTTAGAAATGACAAATTCTGAGTTCTCCTCAATCCCTCCTTTTATATCTTTTTCCTGTAACATTTCTGTGCTGTGCTTAGAGCTTCTTCTGCTTATCTTCAGAAGATGGATGACCATCACTGAACTGATCCTGTGCCTTCCCCCCTGCTTGCCATAGCTAACCCATGCTTCATCCATATAATTTAGACTCTTAAGCCTGGGTGTGGGACAAAGCCCCAGAGTCTCTAAGGGATTTGTGTAATTTTCCCAAAGATTGTTTTGCTGCTGGTTAGAGTATATTAAAGTTTATTTCTGGTCTGAAGCCCCCTTTTATGTTCTTTCTTTTTGGCTACAGAAGCAACCAGGCAGAGAGAGGCAAAACAGAGGAGCCCTTCTGCCATGCGACACAAGCAGTGTAACAGGCATGAATGCTGTACTTCACTCCTGTCAGAGAAGTGGAAAGTGCTTCTCATTTCATTGAACTCGCACCAAAATAGGCTGGGTGTTCCAGAATTATAAATAACTAAATTAGCACTGACAGCTTATGGTTACCTCCTACTTGTGGAACACCCCTGTCCACACTTCTCTCTGGAAATAAAATGAATTTTAGGAAATCCAAGGAAGTACATCAGTAAAATTTCAATTGGATCAACTATGAGCTGTAAGTTTTCTGAAGCAGATGGCCCATCTCTGGCAGGATTCTGGTTCCTGCTGAAATCTCTGGCTTCTGTGTTACTGTCAGAAATAAGGTGGGGTAGAGGAGGAGGTGGCAGGGAGCTTCCCTGTGCGTCACCGCATCAGCCACGCGCTGCTGCCCTGCAGTTCTGGGCGTGCTCTGCGCACCCCACCCAGCTCTGCTTCTCTTCACGTTTTTCAATAAGTACCTATAGCCTCACCTGGCTTGGATACTCACAGAAAAGGTGAGCTCAAAATAAAGCCTTGCATCTACATGTCTAGTATTTGAGATCTGAAAATCCTAAAGAAAATAGAACTTTTGTCTTTTACCCTATTGGATTGTCATGGTGGTCTGAATAAAAATACACACATATTTTTGGTTGTGACCAAGGTCCAGATTTTTCATCCTGAAAAATCTCTGTGCAGAGTGATATATGCAGTTGTAATTATTTATGGAACCATTTCTGATACCTCTCATTTGTACATTGACTTAGTTGTTTCAGTGGAACATTTGTCTTCTGAACATGAGTGAGAATGAAAGCTTAAGCACAATCTTGTTTGTTTGTTTGGTGTTTGGAAGAGTAGCTGTTTTGAAAACATGACCTTTTTCCTGTGAATCTTGAAGGTGGCTTGTAGCTTATCAAAAGACAAGTGCTAAACTATTAAAAATTTCAAGGAAATTTAATTTTTAATTAATACAGTTTATTCAGAAAAGACTCATGTAAAATTTAAAGTTGAAGAAATGTTGTTAGAGTTATCATATGAGGTTGTAAATTACCGCTCTAAAACATCAGTGTGCTAAATTCAAATTGATTTAATTTAGAAGATGTCTTCTAATTATCTAATTATTTCATCTGATAATTCAGGTCAATTCACATTGATCTGAATTATCAGATAAATTTTACTGGTCTCCTTTTACTTTACAGACCAGTGCAGAGAACAGCTTGAATATGTTCTGTTGTGTTGTGCACCGTGATTGTACTTCTCATAGGAAGGATGAAAAACTCCAGAGTTCTAGAGGATGTGTGGTTTTTTTTTTCCCTGTCTTTATTTTAGGAGCATGTTTGGCTATTACAGTATTCTATTTGATCTCATCTGATGTAGATAGTCCAAAAATAATGTTTTATACAAGCTTTATGATTCTAGAAGTTTTTCAATCCAAGGCAGTTTAATATTTTTTTTCCTAAAGCTAAATGGATTTTGAAACAGCCACGGTTCCAAGTAATAGAACTAGCTAGTGAACACATTTTTTGTTGTGTAAAAGTAAGGTTTTTTTTTTTCCCCCCAACATACAAATGAAAGGGATAGCTTTTGTGAAAAATACTTCCCAAAATGCTTGGGAGGGCTGTTTCAGAGAGAGCAAGTCTCCATGGGACAGGGATGCTCAGCTGGGAGGAGGGAGAGGACTGGCAGCAAGGTCGTACTCTGCAGAGTTTCCCATAAACCTGCAGCTTTTTCAATACATGTTGGATGTCTTAATCACTCACATTGAAGTCTTTTCTAGAAAAGCTTTGGATCAAAGAAAAGCTTTGAGTAAGCTGACATTTTTACTTCAAGCTTGGTTTGCACAAAGCTGGCATTTAAGAAAGCTTTCTCCTCAGGGTGAGGAGGATTCCCAGCATCTCTAAGTTGGCTAAAATATTTCTTTTTTCAAATGCCAAAATTTTACTTCATTGCTAATTTTTACGTTTTACTTTGTCTTTCTTGATGAAAGGGAACTGCATTCTAATGTAACAACGTGCAATGTGTGTAGAAGACCAGAGTGAAATGACATCAGTCTTTTACAAAATCAGAAGAGTAGAAGGTGTGTGAGTCATCCAGTGAAATAAAAGGTTATTAAGGCTAAATTTTACTGTATGATGCAAACCTCCTGATGAAGTCCAGGCATATGGACTTGGAACAGAGTTTTGGCCTAGCTGAGGGTGTTTCTGTGAGTCAGTGTCTGATTTCCAACAGCTGGGAGAGTCTAATCCCTTCCTGTATTCTCTGTGTTTGTGTCCCATCACCTACCTTAGAGTCATGGGATTTATTACATCCACTCCTATAAACAGTCTGGTTTTTACATTGAGGCCTACATGACTCTGTTTCTTGCCTCTCCCTTTTCTTCATCACTAATGCATGAAAAAGCAGCAAAGCTTTGGTTTAGTTTTAGAGGAGCTGGGGTCTGTGTATTGGAAATGCTGCCTGTTGGGAGGACAGCAAAGGTCCTGTCTAGCTTTATCGGTCTCTTGCAGCTGGTGCATCTTGCTCTGTGTCTTAAGCAATGAAAGTTCATGACCTCTGAGCAGCTCACTATATATAGACCAGGATCTTGCCTGGGAATTCTCCTGGCAGCCTGTCTGCTGCAGCCCTGGAGCAGCTCAGTGCCCAGGTGCAGGTGCTGTGTGTAACCCATTTGTGTGTGCAGTTGTTTGTCCCACTGGTGTGTGCTGGGGCTTTAATCTGTACATGGCTGGGAGTTTCTCTAGGAAAAAGCCTGTGAAAGCAGCTCTAAGACTCTCTGCCAAGCTGAGGATTTCTCCTCTGGAAAGCAAAGCCCCCTGTTCCTGGAAAATAAAAATGATGTTCTTTAATGGAATATTTTCAATTGTGTAAGTGTACATAATTATTCTTCTGAGTCAAAATAGAGTACACAGAGTACATGAACAGTCTGAGAATCAAAATAGAAAGATTTTGAGGTGGACTTCTTCAAGAACAGTATTTTTGGCTTCAAGAACAGGAGAGCAGGTTTCATATACAAAAGTGTGTGTGTGTGTATATATATATTTATATATAATATGTAGGCATACACACAAGGTTGCTCTTTTGATGCTTGCAAGCTTCTATCAGTCCAGACATCTTGATATTTAAAAAAGTATGAGGGACTTATAAAAAAAATCATTTAAGTTATTGAAACCTCCATTGTATTTTTAACAGTGCAGTTGCTATTAATATAGGAGAGATAAAACCAAAAGCCTGTTGGTTGCTACAGGAAAATTGACAAAGTAAAATTAGTTTATTTCAAGTGTTTAACAAAAATACATGGATGGAGCCTTGTGTTTAGATGAAATGATTTAAAACTTTGGTTGGTTTGTTGCAGCCCTGGCTGGGGAATTGTTAGTGTATGCTATCTAAACCATATGCTAAACCAGTCAAAAAAAGATGCCATATTTTAGTCTCTTTCTATTCATCCAAGTATTTTCTTTTTTTCTCTGCTATGCTACAGAACATCATGCAGATTTTTCTCTGTAATGGGGTTTAAGACACTATCTCTGTGTACCTGCCTGTAGCCTTGGTTGTGCTCTGATCATTCAAAACGAGCCAGAGATAGTACAGCCACCTTCTATCTGCATTTGGGTAGGAAACCCATTGGAGAGATCCCAGGTACTTAAAATCAGCAGATTTTCTGAAAGAAAAGTTGTGCAGTTTCTAAGAGCCTTTTTTTTTCTCTACACCTTATTAGACTGGTTTGTTGCTTATTCTTCTTAGTCTCAAGCACACTGTATGTGTTTTATAGGAGTTAATTGCAGAAGACAGAAGTTGAAGTATTTTAAAAAATACTGCTTTTCTGTGGACATATGTGAGCTGCACCTAAATAAACACGTGACACACATTTTTTTCTATTTTATTTAGGTTTTAATCAGTCCTGTGTGAAACCTATTTTTGCCATGTTATGAATAATTCTTAGATTCTCTGTATGTATACAATATAATTAGGCTGTTACATTGAAAACATTTTCAATAAGGCTCTGAAAGCTCATAAAGAACTAGAAACTGGAGTTTTCCAACTCTGGTTTGATTAAGTAGGGGATACTCTCTAATTTGTCTAGCAGAAGAGAGGAAAGATAATTACTTGGGTTTTACTGGACTTGAAGGTATAATTCTAGGTGGAATATTATGATGTGCTTGAGTATATTTCTAACATTGTCACATTGTCCCTGTGTTTGCAATTGTAGTAATTTCTCTGTACCTTCTGCCAAAATTTACTTTGTTATGAAGATGGGAATTTCTAATTTAGGCCACAGTATAAGTTATGACTGAAAACATCCCTGTTATATCATTCTTATATTAATCAAAACTTCTGGAGATGCAAATTTTCTCAGCTCTGAGCTGAGAAAATTAAATAGTTGTTACCATTTTTCACGTGATAGACTCACAACTTAGCTGAAAAGACTTGAAGGTTTACTTCTTGTTCAAAATAGGACTTGGCATTGCCTCACTGATTTAATAGTTATTTTTTTAATGCTTTCTTTTCTGGTCAAGAAGACTAGCTGGTTTTGCTTCTCTCTTAATAAAATCTCCTGTTTGAATTGGGACGAGTGCAGACACGCTGTTAGAGATTGAAGTGATTTTGGAAGCCGTGTAATGGGTGAGAGTTCAGTGTAGTGCTGTTAGCTGCTCCCTGTCACTGGGGGTGACAAGGGACAAGAGAACTAAGGAAGTAAAAGGAGGTTTTAGTGCATTAATGGATCCATTCTCAGGGCTTAGTGTGGTGAACTTTGCTTATGTTAGTGGGTGCTGGTGCAGTTGGCTCTGGGAGGGGATTGCAGTGTCTGGTTGGAAGAAATGCTGCTGTGGTAAATGGAAGGGGTGTGCTTTTAAATAAGTGTGTTCCAAGAGCTGTCATCTCTATTTGCTTTAACCTCTTGGAATGCCTTCTATTTTCTGCTTCTGGCCAGGTATGGAAGTGTTGGTGTGTAATAAGCAGATGTAGATGATGGAGGAGCAGAGTGGATTTTGAGAAGCCAGAGTGAGAGGGGAGGTTGTGGTGCAGCTGGCAGGTGATTTTTTTTGTATTTATACCAAATTCTGGAACTGGAAGTGAGATTGAGGGAGGAGATTGAAAATGAAAAGAGTCCTCATTAAGTCATAAGTAAGGTTCCTGCATTAGAGTTTTTCTGTTATGGGCTCTCTTGACTACTCAGGAGTGTGGCAGTGAGATTCTGATTATGCTGGGGCTAGCCTCAAGCTTAGACCTGAGCTTAGTTACTGATTTGAAAAAGAGGATTACTGTTGATTTGTGAGGAGGAACTGTTACTGTTGATCTCTGATCAAAACATGGATGTGAATTAAAATGGCAGGAAAGATAAAATGTGGAGCTGGTACCAGTTAGCATTAGTTCTGCCTTGATTTCCTGGTGAGGTCTCCAGCCAGATATGGTGCTAATATTTTTTCATCTTAAACATGGGAATACCCTACAGCATGCTCAGTCAGTAGCATGTAGCACTACAGCCATAGTAAACCTTAGTGTCAATTAAAAAAAAATACCTTCAGAAGTAATGAATACACTTGAAAACAGAATATATAATCCTTGAGAGTATTGTTTATAGAAGTTTAATTTTAAGGTACTTCCTCTCCTTCACACTAACATAAAATGCTGCATTGCAGTTTGTGCCGTGGGTTAGCAGCAATCAGAACCTTGAATTCAAAGAGAATTGCAGATCTGTTTTATTTAACCTTATAAAATAAGCATGATTATAGTAGTTGAATTTATATAGTGATTGTTCTTGAAGTTTCAGAAAAGCATTAGGCATGTTTAGAAGAGAGTGACTACATACTTAAATCAGTGCCGCTAGAAGGAATTGAAATTACACTCCTTCAAAAAAGATTGAGCAATTTGGAAAAGTAATAGCTAAATATTATTGCTACAAATTGTTCCCTGGAGATGAAAATAAGGCCTGCTTTGGTTAAAGTATCTTGAAAACTATTTAAGAGATAAATTAACAGGATACCATGATTATTTCCACATTGCTTTTGCAGATATTTACTGGAAACCAGTTTTCCTTGGTGGGTTTGACCTGGAGGTACCTGCTCATGTGTCCAGGAGTGTGCTAAAGACAAATTCTGTTCCATGGGTGTCCTTTAGAGATGAGATGGTGGAATGGTGGGGTCTGGGGGTCCTGGCCTCGTGTCAGCCTCCTTAGGCAGTGTAGAGAGCTCTGTCCATGAGCTGGGAAGTGCACACAGGAGAGGAGGACAAAGATGGGGAATATAGTTATAGTCTTGAGAATGGTTTTGTAGAACACAAGGCAAACAGCTAAAGCTTTCACTATTAGCAGGGTTTTCCTACAACAGGGACACCAGTAGAAATGCTCCATGTATCTCCTCTGGTGTTGATCTGTAGGTGTTTTTCAGCATATGTTAGTTTGCCACTTTACTTGTTCTGTTTACCGGCTTGATCCAGCAGCCATTGGAGGCGTGTTGCTCCTCCTCTAGAGCAGAGAGGGAATCGCTGTGCAGGCAGTGCCCCAGCACCGTGCTGCTGCTGTGTGTGCTGCGGGGCATCCCCTCCCACCCTGCTTGCAGCAGCTGCAGAAGGGCAGGGGACCCCTGTGCATGGCTGACAGGGTGTCAAGCACTAGGGATGCAAAAGCTCTAAATCCTATCAAAAACATGCAATATCATAGCTGACCTAAATTGAGATTAATCTTTCTGTGATTCACCTAACTTGTACATTCCTTCCATATGGTTCAGCAAAGCTGTTTACATTGCTAAGTCCTACCCACCAACCCTTGAATTTGAAGTTCCCTGAGGAATAATACAGCCATGAGGACAGAGAATGGTATTTAATATTTTGTCTTAACTTTATATTTACCGTGTGATGGATGTGCGAGGCAGTGTATGTAAGAATGATTTTGCAGTTCTCTGTGTTAATAATTGTTTGGAGTTCAGATACTGCATGATTAATTGACTGTGCCCATTTGGGAACATTTATCAGAAGTGGTTGTTTCTATCTTTCATGGTACTTAAGATTAATGGCCCCCAAATGAAAATCTTATTTCAAGTACATTTCTGAAATAAATTAGGCTCTTCCTCTTAAGCTGGTTGTCACTTGGGTAGACAACTCTACCCTCCTAAATTTTCTCTTGAAACATTTTACCGGAGTCACTTTTTTTTTGTTTTGTTTCATTTAATTAACATCTATCAGATGTTGGTCTACAACATACAGATCTGTATGTGCAGACATGTAAATGTGGTTGGTTATTCCAGTAAAACCCATCATTCTGGTCTAAATCTAGTAGTGCATTTGAAGAGCTATTGTGGTGGCTGAAAAAAACCAATCAACTGCTTGAATCCAAGTAATGCTGCAGTGATGGGTGGAGGTAAATCAACTCGTGGAAGAAAGAGAAAGCACTTCTTTCATCAGACTCACTTATGGTTCAATTGTCAAGCTGCAATCCTAGGATGTTCTGCATTTCTTCAGCATTGTTGCCCAAATTCTAAATCCCTGCATACAAGATTGTGCACCATTATAGACAGTACATTTCACTGCATGTTCATGAGCTATGGATTTGATTACTCCAAGTCATATCTGTCACCTGGAATTAATACTAATAATTAAAAATTGTAATCAAGAAATAGTTTTGTTGCATTATTTGTTGTGTATAGATGCAGATTATGAAGTAAGCTCTGTGTTATGGCAAAATAGGCTAAAAAGGGCACATTTATGTTTCCTTACTTGTGGATTTGCCACAATTGGAGTTTGTGGCAGTGCTTCAATAGATGTCTTGAATTTTTTTTACATGGGATTGAAATAAATCCCGTGTTAAAGTTTTTTTTTGCAGTTTGGGCAGGACACTGTTATTTGGTGCTAACAGCATGGGAATAATGGAGTTTAGAGATGCAGTGTCATTTTACTTCTTCCCCTTAGCAAACAGAACATTGTTGCTCACAGTGTAAACTATCAGTAATTGTGGTGAAAAGTGTGTTATTCTTTCAAAGCCAAAGGTAAAGCTTTATTCTTCATTTAATGATTATCAAATTTGGCTGCCACATGCGTTCTAGTGGCAGCACAAAGTAACTTTTCCTTTTTTGCAGGTGCCTGACTTGGTGCTAGTATCAGAGTCCAGGTGCTGACCTGGACCTGCCCTTTGGTGGTGGCACCTCCTAGTGGTTACATGGCTGTGTGCTGTGAAGAAATGTCATCGTGTCATTAGGTTTGACAGTGAACAATGTTTTCAGTACGATATTTTTGGAATAGACTGCCAGGAGACATGGGAAATATAGCCAGAAGCCCAGGACCTGGGGCTGTTCATCAGCAGCTGGGCTGACTATGAGCCAGTGTGTGGCCAGGTGGCCCAGAAGGCCAGTGACATCCTGGCCTGTGTCAGCAATAGTGAGACAGGGCTAGCAGGACCAGGGCACTGATTGTCCCCCTGTAATGACACTGGTGAGGCCACACCTTGCCTGTGTCCTGCTTTGGGCCCCTCACTACAAGAGAGACCATGAGGGGCTGGAGCATGTCCAGAGAAAGGGAGCAGAGCTGGTGAAGGGTCTGGAGCACAAGTCCTAGGGGGAGCAGCTGAGGGTTGCTTGGCCTGCAGAAAAGGAGGTTCAGCAGAGACCTTATTGCTCTCTACAACTACCTAAAGGAGGTTGTAGCAAAGTGGGAGCCTGTCTTTTCTCCCAGCTAACAAATGGTGGGATGAGAAGAAATGTCCTCAAATTTGACCAGAGGAGCTTTAAATTGGATCTGAGGAAAGGTTTCTTCACAGAAGGAGTTATCAAGCATGAAAAGAGGCTGCCCAGAGGAGTGACTGAGTCAGCATCCCTGGAGGTATTTAAAAGATGAGTAGATGTATCACTGAGGGACGTGGCTTTGTGGTCAGCTTGGCAGTACTGGGGTAACAGCTGAACTGATGATCTCAGAGATCAGATCTTTTTCCAACCTAAGCAATTCTGAGATTGTGCCTAGTCCTGCATTGACAGAGAAGGAGTCCCATGCAGTGCCACAGGCTGGGCTGGGGACAGTGAGTGGGCAGAAGCCAGCCCTGCACACTGGCAGCAGGGCATATCCAGGAGACAGAGGAAGGGACCATCCCCCTCTGCACAGCATGGTCCCTGTCCAGTTCTGGGATGTCCTCAGGTCCCTTCCAATCTGAATTATTCTTTGACATTAAGCTATTGGGCATATAGAGGTTCTGTTCTATTTAATAAGTAATGAAATTATGCGGTACATAGGAAAGTTGATTTAAAGCAATTAGTGATATGATTTCTCATGGACTGGTATAGATTGCTTCTAAGTCAAGTGGATGAGTTAAATAAAAATTCCAGCCTTTCCTGATGCATGAGGGTAATGTATTAATAGAAAGAACTTGAATATCCTTGTAGGGTAGGAAGACAGGAAGTTTACTGCTACAGCAGACCTTGGACTACTTTCCTTACAGAAGGGGAAATTACCACTTCATTTCAGAAAAGCAAGGATTTAATATATGTATTCGAAAGTTTATGTAAACTGTGGAGTGGCTAACAGCCAAATTTACCATTTTTAATACCAACCTTTTGGCACTTGAAGCAAGATTAAGTAGTTCCTTGATGATTTTTTGTACTCCAGTAGTAATTCAGCACAACTCAATATGTAGTAGTGTTCCAGCATTTTACTGACCAAACCCAGTTCAATTAATGGGTTTTAGGAGACATTTAATTGCTAAAGTGGATGACTATCGGTCTCATTTTTTGGCTCACAGGCTTCTGTACTGAGGACTGGCATTGATTAATTTTTAAGTGAATGGTTGTTGAAACTGGGCATACAGGCTGCATGCAAAGCCCAATATTACTTTTTTTTTTTTGCTTCATAAACACCCTGTGTAACATTTCAGTGTCAGGAAAAGTGATATTTGCCATATGTTCAAATTCTGTCTTGGATGGATTTCTGGTAAGCTACAGCCCTTTTAGCAAGGCTGGGAAAGCACTGGTGAGTGCAAAAGTGGAACAAGATGCTTCAGTGATCAGGCTTCTCTGCTTCTCTCTTTTTCATAGCTGGTTCATATCAAATCAGTGTGCATCCCTTGGTTGAAGGCATTATGTGTAATCTGGTGTGTTTGAAAAAAGTCAAATCCTAGACCAAACCCTTTTGTTACAGCATGAAGTGTAACCTTCCTGTATGTGTATTCCTCTTTCTCAGTAAAACAGAATAGCAAGAAATTAGCTGTAGTGTGGTGCATCTTCAGAACAAAGAGCAGTTTTACAGGTTAAGGATCAATAGGATGAAAGGGATAAGGTTTATTTTCTGCTGTACAGCATTCAGCTGTGTTCTGTTGTAGTCTGTAGACCTTTTTTTTCTTCATGGGATACTGGGCAAGTCTATGTGAATGTGCTCTAAAATTCATGTGAGGGGAGTGATTGATTGCAGGTGGAGTGAGGTCAGAAATGGAAAAGATAACTGTCCCTTGAACTCATCACCTGGTAACTTAAGAGTTGCTACAGGTGTCAGTTGATTTCTGAGCCTTTAGAAGGGCTGCTTTCATTTATGTTAAGTGTTTTTGTGGCTTGTGCCCTTGCCAAGACAGTGAATGCACTTATGTTGTACCAGTATTGCCACTGTCTGTGCTGCAGCATCAACGTCTTTTAGAGAGCACAGTTGGCTTTGGAGCTGCTTTTCCCACTGCTGCTTGTGTGTGATATGCAGCAGATTGTGGGCCTGAAATTCGAGGAGACAGATGATGGGATAGAGATGCAGTTTAGACCCAGGGACTTGTTCTTGCTGGTTTCTCAGGCTGTGGAAGGTAACTGGGAGCCAGCTGACGTTGCAAGCCTTCATGGCTGTCTTTTGGCACCTGACTGCTTGTTTGGATGGTTCCCGCCTGCAGCACAGGGCTAGACAGGGAAATGAATGAATTCACTGGCAAATTTTCAGTTATATTAGTTTTTTATTAACCATAGTTTCCTTTCAGACAGCATTAACACGCCCAAGTGCCATATGCTGCTGAACAGACAAGTCCAGTACACACCCTATCCTGGTGATTTAGTTGGTTTTTATCTGTGTGTATTGTTGCCACAAAGGCTTTATCTGTTCTCAAAAAACTCAATCCAGTGAAGATAGCCACACACATGGCCTTATAATCTTGAATTCCAGATGGTTTTAAACAGAAATGAATAATATATACTTATTTCCCTTTATATCCTGATTTATAATGAGAAGTTATATGTACGTACTTGGTTATGCTTCTTCTCTGTCCTTCGTCCTGTTGGGCGAGTCTGTTTTCCTTTGAGAGTTACACTGAAGTACCTGTTCACAACTGTCCAGCTGATAGTGGTTTTTAAGAATCATATAAGGATCTGTGTTAAAGCAAAAACCTATAAATGATATCTAAATTTAAATAATTTCAGTTGGCCTTGATAGGCAATGGAGAGCCTCTAGGAGCTCATCATGGCAAAGCCAATCTGTTTCCCAAGAGTGTTGTGTGGTAAAAAATACACTTCCTCTTTGGACAAGAACAGATCAGAAAATATAGGAGTGTAGAGGGGAAAAATACTTGTCTTACTTGATTTCCAGATGTGTAAAAATTTGTAGTGGCAACTGGTCTGCACTCAGTTCAAGGGAAATGCAGTTGGGAAATGTGGGCCAAGTTAAGAAGTACAGAGACCTCTTGGGGAGAGCTCGGTGTCCTCCCTCAGTAGTGTTCTCTGCATGGGCTTCAAGCAGCACACAAGAAGTGACACACACACTGCTCTGCCATGCCAGCTCCAAGTATGTAATCGTAGCAGGTAAATTAATGTCGTTTTTCTGATGCTTCAGGACATCCTGCTGGTGACAGGTGAGATCAAATCACAGTAGTGGGCACAATTAGTAAACACTAAGCATTGTTCATCAGGCGTTTAGGAGCCTGATTTTCTGCTTTCTGTTAGATTGCTACTTGTCAGAGGTTTGTGGTGCTGTCTTGTAAGATAGGGACAAAGTATTTTCAAGAATAATCTTTTTTACTGTTACTTTTAATGTTAAATATTTCAATATATTTTTGGAAAGGGTAAATTTGTGAAAACCAAGACACATATTTAGATGTAAAGGAATAAGAAATCTTCCTATGCCTTTAATAAGAACACATTGCTGTTTGCATTCTGATTTCTAGATATTGTTTTCCACATATGGTCCTTGTTTCCATTATGTGGGAACATGAAATTGTTAGCTACAGAATGCTGAATGATACTACTTAAACTAATGGTTTTCTCAGTTTTTCCTTTGTGCTTTTTAGAAGTCATTTTATGTAATAAATGGAATGGGAATGGCTGCATTCTTGCTGCCTTTGTAATGTGCTCTTGCTTCCAGGCTCAGTGCTGGTGTTCACTTAGCAAATATTTAACTTCCATTGCTGAGGATTAGAAAATGTGGTGCTCATGAGCTTAAATTATGAGTACCTTTATAATCATCATCAAGTTGAAGAGTTAAATGGGTGTAGACAGGAAACAGGAGATCTGACTTGCTTAGACTTGAGCTGAGTGATGCAATATTTAAATGAAGATATTATAAATCAGGTTTTGCGTTACTTCTATCCTTGTATTCATTCAATGAACTGAACTTGCTGGTTCTTCTACATGAACTAGTGACAAAGGCATCTATGCAGCTTTTTCAAAATAATTGTACTTTGCTAACTTACACACTGGTGGAGCAGTGAAGCTAATGAGTTCTCATCACCACTTGTTTTTCTGTCTAAATGCATTGCAGATTTGGAGGGTGCATTGTTTTACACAATCATAGCAGTGAAAGAATATAAATGTAGCTGTGTTTTATTGACAAAATACAAAAATCTGGTTCTACTATACAAATTTGGATTTTGAAACGGCAGCATCATGTCTAAATGGTAACTCTGAAGCAGGTTTCCTGAAAAACTTGTGGGAGGTGTCAAAAATTTTCTTTCATAGTTTTTTTCCTATTTTTTTTACACAAACTTGACTTTTATCAACTTGATCTACTTAGCACTTTTTTTTTTTCTGTTTAATAACTAGAAGACATTTTCTTGTGTTAGCACTCTGTTGCACATGCCCTGAGCAGATTGCTGTGGATAAGTATTGGTGACAGTCCCTCGTTTTTGACATCTCAAGGAGATGAGAGCCCCTCACTGCCACCCAGAGAGGGGGATCCCAAAGGTGTTCAGGTGTCCTGAAGGAGTGGCTGGACCACTTTGCTCCACAAAGTTATGTCAACTCCAGTAAACTCTGGAAATAGCCAATTTTCATTTTAGGAACTGGTCTGAGCAAAACAGTCTATTTGACTGCTTCAGAAAATGTTTGAGGACTGTACTACTGCTATTGCATAGGGAGCTGTGAATATCTGTTTACTGGCTGAGACTGAGAAATGCAGCTGGACTAAGCCATGAATACAGATGCACGTGTAACATCCATTTAGGAGTACTTGAATTCCAATCTGTGTCAAGTCTGGTTCAGTTTCTTTCCTATTTAGCAGACAGTGCACATGAGCTGACTCTAGTACAACATTATGTTCCTTTTAGACAGATCACAGAACAGGAATTTAAATGTGAACATATATGCAGTTTGGTTTTTTCATGTTGTTTGGTTGAATAATATACAGAAATAATTGCTAAAACTGGGAACCATAAATGGCTATGGATTTTCATTTTGGTAAAATCACTAGTTTCAGTGTTTTTCTTTTTTTTTTAGTTTCTTTTTCCCCCTAGTATAGTGTAACTAATCTCTGTACAATGTGAGTACTCCTTTCCCTCCTAGACCTCTCTTCCATCCCAGTTCTCCCCCACCAAATCCTTGATTTATGCAAAACCTTTAATGGAGTAAAAGGGCCTCAAGAGAAGTTTGTTCTGATGTTTGGAGAGGGCTTTAATGACAAGTTGCATTGTTATTTCATATTTACTTACCAAATCCCGCCAGAGTAAGTTCTTGCCAAACTAGTTTTCTATATTTCTTGTCTGGTCTTGCTCACATATTGTTTTGTATCAGGACCTTGTCTGACAGGAAAAGCGACCAGAGCAGTTCAGGCTATGGCAGTACTAATAGGTGATGCAGTAAAAATGAAGTCTATCTAAAACTTCTTATGCAATATTGAGAAACTTTTAAAGGAAGTAATTAGTAGAAGCAGCTTATATATCAAAGCTATTTTTAAGTAGATTGTGCATGCTGAAATAGCACAATAGTTATTCAGAAATGGGTGTTTCTGCTATTGATTCTGTAGTTGTGAATGTTTTTTTACATTTGCCTTGGAGGTAGGAAACAGTTGTGGTAGGAAGCAAAAACACGAGCGTACGTGGATATTGAAGTTGTAGTTTCAGCTTGGGTGCTGTTAGTTTTGATGGACGTAGTCAGGTCACTGAGCCAGTATTGCAGTTACCTGTTTTTAATGTTTCCATTCTTCATTAAGAAGATTAATTGTTGCAAACAAAAATGGTAAATTGGGTGACGTATGAGGGATCAGGCTCTCTTAAAGCCCAAAGTAAGTTTTCTGTCTGTGATTTTGCAGTGAAGGCTGGCTTATGGTTCAATTCTAACTTGGCTTTGAGATGGAGAATCTCAGCAGAGGAAACCTGAGTTGAGTCCTTCAGGAGTGCAAGGTGCTTCACAGCTTGTCTGATTGTGTCTTCTAAATCTTGGTCTTTGCAAATGTGTTTCAGTCTTTGGTAGATATGAGAGGCAGAGATTTTATAATGGGCTGGAGGATGACCAAAAATCGTTTTTCCTTTTAATCTGAGAGCAGAGTTTGTAAAGACTTCCCTTCTAACATGTTTCTTAAGAAATCTTGAAAGATTTCTGGTGTGCACAGGTGACTTTGTCCAGCCCTGTCTGTGTTAGTGCAGTGGAGTATTCAAACTTACAAGTTTATCCTAGTGTTTCCATTATGTACCTTTTTTACAGAGCAGGTTTGTGTATTAACTAGCTATGTAGGCACCTCTATATGCATGACAGTGTGAATAATGTAATACTATTTTTAATTATTCCCAAATCTTTACTTTTAAAAAATGTATGCTAAGTTATCTCCTGTAATATGCTACAACAGTAAATCAGTTTAGAGAAAACCCACATACTAGAAATCCAATTAATTGTATAATAAGTGCTTGCTTAGAAGAAATGGAAGGTAATGATATTTAATACTTAGAGAAATCAGAGAAAAAAGTCTGTAATTTAACTTTTGGAATAACTAGCCTAATTACTGTAAAATGAAGTTCTGAAATCTGATCATCTAATGATGATGACTTACAGCAGTATTTAAGGAGGGTGTACTTATACAAACAGTGAAGTAAGTTTCATAGTCCCAGATATCTCCAAATTATTTGACCTATGCATATATATCATATGCAAATACAGAGAGTTCTAGGATATTAAAGCCAAGATGAATATCTGCTTGTTCTTTTGTGCAGCATGTTCTGTCAGGATTTAAATACGTATATGGATTTAAAGGAATTCTGGTAGTCCCATTTCTTGTCCTGTTCCACCTTTGAGAAATCAAAATATTTTCAAGCCTTTTAGGGTGGAGGTTATTTATTTATTCATGACTTCTATTTTTAGTGTGGGTGGGTTTTTGTTCAGGTTTGGCTTTGGTGTGATGTTTTTATTATTTTGGTTTGTTTTGTCACTTCTAGACATCATACATAAAAAGGCTCACGCTAATTGCTATTTTTAGGAAGTCGGGAACTTTGCAAGTGGATGCAATTTTGGTGATCCTCCTAGCAGAAACTTTGTGCAGCCATGACTTCTCAGTGAAAAGCAAGGGAGCTCTTTTACTATGAGACACTGAACAACAGCCCAGGGCGTTGGGGGGTGTATTGAGAAGCAGGATTATGTAGCATGATCAGGCCAGGTGGTTACAGGGCAACTTTCCCCCATTAGGAAACAAATCCTTTAAGAATAGCATGTCAAGTACTAACCAGCACTTGGGTCATATGCTGGAGACACTTTGTGGCACAGCCTTGCTCCCTATGGCTTCCTTTGCTATCAAAAGTAGTAGTAAAGACTGTAAAGCCAGTCCTCCCAGTTACTGCTAGATACCTGTATAAGCACAAAGCCACATGCACACATTTGTATGCATATATGTGTGTGTGTATATATAATTTTTATTTTCAAATATGGAAAATGCTCTTAGTACAGGTTTTAGATATTCCATTTACCACCTCTAGTGAAGGACACATAGAAAGCATTTTGGTGGTGTTTAAATGTTGGTTTATGCCTTTTATAACTGTTCTGTAAAACCCTCACATCTTTTACAGCTGTCTGTAACCTTTTGTGCCTGTTGACCACTACCTGGCATGCTTTATTATGTGGACAATGTATTTTTCTTCCTTTTATGGAAGGAATATTGGGAATGTAATGTGCAGTAATATTTGGAATATGTTGGAGTCCTATGTGTCAGTGATGGGATTGTGACTCATGCAGATCTGATAGAAGAGGGAAGACTACATATCTAGTCTAAAGCAATTTAAAAAAAGAACGTGGGCTTTACATCTCAATTTACATTTATTTACAGATATATGACCTAAGTAGATGTTTGATGTCAAGAATTTGTAGGGCTGTGATGCTGACTATATGATGGAATAACATTTTCCTGTTGGCATATGATAATCTGATACTATTTTCTTCTTCTTTTGTGCAGGATCCAAACTACTGGATACAAGTCCATCGACTGGAGCACGGGGACGGTGGGATCTTGGATCTTGATGACATTCTTTGTGATGTAGCTGATGACAAAGACCGTGTAAGTACACATGGCTACGAAAGCAGCATGGGCACAAACTGATGTCAGCCCATCAGTGGTGTGTGTTTCCTCTACGTGTCCCAAAGTGGGAGCCAACACAGAGGTTTTAAACATTTTTTTATGTAGTTTGCCTGACAGATGTGAGAAATTGGTTACTATCAGGGTTTTTCTTTCAATTGAAATCATGGGTTTTTCATCCTTTCTGGTTCTTTAACAGTTCAGATAGGAAAAGGAGGTTGCAGGGGTGAAAATACCTCAAACAGTGGAAAATAAATGTGCAAAAAGTAAGTTGATATTGTAGCTGTGTGTTACCAGTTAAATATGTGCAAAAAACCCTGCTGGTTTTAAACTATTGAGTGTTGGCTTTTTTTTTCCCTCCAAAAATTGTTTTTGGAGGAATTGCTAGTTACACAGAACTTGAGACAATAATTATACACTGCTGAGCCTTGAGTGCTTTTATTCTTTTTTAAGTAGTGACTTAGATCACAGTCAACTAAGAGGCCTTTTCTTTATTGGCTATTTGTTGAAGTTATAGATACAAGTATCTTTGAATTACTTGTTCAAAAAAATGTGAGTAAGAAACACTGTGGCAAACTGCAAAGTCATGTAAATATGCGACTTTTCTCTAGAAAGCTGAAGCTCTTGAAAGCATCTGAGCCTGGTACAGACTTCAGTCTGGAAACATGTTTCAGGACCACACTCCTTCACAGACAGTATCTTTAATTGCCTCTGTTGGAACTGTCGAGGCTCCTTGAAAACTGGCCAAATGATGACTCTTAGGCTAATTTTTCAGAAATACCTACTTTGCCTGTAGTTATTTCTTGTGACAAAACTTAATTGACATGGTTATTTGAACCAGGACTTTATAAAGAAAAATTATGTGAGGAGTCTTGGGACATGAAGACTCCTCACTGTCTGAAATGTTGGGATTGCTCAAGCTGTATAGAGTAACAGTGCTGAGTTTTCAGGAATTTCTTCCATAAAAATAGTGCCCAGATAAGATTTCATGAAAAGCTAATTAAAACCTCTAGTTGGTTATCTCATATTCAAGTGCTCAGCTGTGTGATTAGTTTAGCTTTTGCTTACAGGCCTTGGGGAGGCTGGTGCAAGTTGTCACTAAATATAAATATTTATATATATACACACACACACAGAGACTTATTTGAATAATGCACTTGTTAGCTCCTCATGTGTTTTTCCCCTCAGAAGTTTGAATTCTGGTGACTTCAAGACCTTATTCTTTGGCTGTTACCTTGCCTTGCTGCCTTCAAGTGGGGTAATTCCTCACAGTGAAACTCTGTGGGTGTTTTTATGTGCATGACTAATAGCTGAAAAACTCTGACTGCAATTGAAGCAAGCAAAGTCATTATTACAGTATTGGTTTTGTGTATAGATGGACAAGATACTTAGCAATTAATAATATTTATCTCTGCATTTGCCAAGCTCATCTCTACTGATGGCACCTATGAGTTAAATTTCCTTTTTTTAAAGGACCTTGCAGCATTGATTAGGAAGGTGCAATATGAACATGCACTGTGCTATCCTGGTTTATATCCTTGAATTAGTCATTCTCACTTGACCTTCATGTTTGGGCCTTTTCAGGTGTTTTGGTCATTAGTCATGGGTTTTTAGTTTCCTGTAGTGTGTTTTAGAGCAGACCTTCCTGGCTCCCTTAAGTTTTGTGTTGTTACTTTGCCTCCATAGCAAGTGTATCAACTGGTTTTGTGTTGTTAGAACCTAATACACACCTCATTAATGCCAGGTTTGCAATATATTTCCAGTTAGGGATATTTTGTATCTTATCTGTACACTTAAGCATACCTTATAAAAAGGCATTTAAACAGATGGTGTCTAAACATGTAATTAAATGATTACTGAAGTCTGTAGGATTAGCTGTGCTTAAAATCAAACATTTGCCTTTATCTCTCTTTTTTAAAATTGGGACAAAAATGTCTAGGATATTGGAAAATGGAACACTTAATGTTTTAGTGTTCATTTTCACGAGGAACTTCCTTACATTCTTGAAGAGAAGTTTGTTGTGTTACTTACTACCTGGCATCTGAATTTTTGAAAATCAGTTTGCTCTTACCATGGTTCTTTAGACTTAAGGATCAGTGATGAATGTAATTTTTGTCTTTGGTGCTGCTTTTATGCTATAATTGTGCAGTGTCATATCAGCACAATACAGAATGCAGAGCAGCTAAGGACCACTTGTCCTCTTGATGGATTTATTGCTCTGTGTAGTCAACTGCCATAGTAAAATAAAACACTTAAGTGATGTGAGGAATATATTTACTCCTATTCCACTGTCTCCATGGAGAAAATGTTTTGTCCTATAACAAATACAAAGACCCTTAGAGCAGCTGTTCTGAATGGAATGAGAGAAGTATCTTTGATGGTGTCCTTCACATTAAAATGTAGCATACTAGGTTGACTTTGTTAAGCTTCTTCTGTCCCTATGTTTTGTAATTCTCTTGTCACTTACTAAAGCAGAATGGATGAGTAAGGGTTAGCCCTTTCAGTCGCTTTCTGGAATAATTTGTGATGCTCAGTGTTGTTCCTCCTTAAAAAAAAAAAGAGTAAAACATGAAACAAACTACATGGAAAAACTGTTTTTGCTAAGCTGTTTGTTCCTTTGGTTGTTTCTGAAACAGCTTTACTTAAGCCCTTTAACTTATTTCATTGAGAAAGTGCATAAATGACTCTAACTTAGCCAGCATAAGATGTGGGCATTTATTTTGCACTTATCACTGTGTGTTAAGTTGCTTGGTTAATGCAGTTAAAGGTAATAACCTTATAATAAAAAAAAAAATGCTTATTTGAATAAGTTTTTTTAGAAAACTTTTTAATATCTATTGAAATGTACTTTTTTCAGGTTTTACTATGGAAATATGGGTAGTTTTCAAATATGGAAACACAGAAATGTTTTTTACATTTATATATCTCTGTGTATACCTGAATACAAATGGGCTGAATTGTTACTGTTTTTGAAAAATATTCGGCTACAGGAAACAAGATCCCATTTTCAGCTAGCATTTAGTCAGCTGTGTAACCTACTTTGATTATTTTAAAAATACAGGTTTCTTCTGTGTGTAGTGATTAAACCAATATTTTAAGGATAGGTTAATAACCTGTTTTGTTTGCATTTCTGTAACTTGCAAAAGGAGCCCTCTCCATGAAGACTCTCAAAAAACATATGTCATCTTGATAAGTTTCCAACTTGATGATAGCATACATGATGACCTCAGTTCAGTTTTTAGTAGGCAGACATTCTCAGCAGCAAAAAAACCCAACAAACCCAACTGCAGGAAAAAAAACCAGAACCCAGCTGTTTTTAACTGTGTTTTCTTCAGCTAGACTGAGGCACGTAGACACTTTGGTAATTCTCATACTTTGGATGCAATATGGAAGTGCTTATTCAAAGATTTCATAGACCCTCATTTATCCATGAAAAAATGTTGAGAAAACTGTGGTGTAATCTCATTTAAAAAAAAATGAGCAACGAATAAACCCCAAGTATGTGTATGAATATAACTTGCTCCCATTTGAATTCTCAGTGAAATAGTAATTTATATTTTGAAAAACTTGAAAAAAAATTGTTTGCAATTATATGTAATTTTTTAATTAATAGAAATGCTCAGACTGTTGCTCAGTGGGAAGCTTTAGAGATCAAGATGTCTGTGTTTGGTGTAGCTATATTGCTGAAAATCAGAGTTTTTCTTCCTGAGAGAAGAAGGATCTGCTATTAACAGCCACAGGTTGTGATGATCAGCTTGGCAAATAGAGCTACTTTGAAACAATGTAGGTGTGAACCTAATGTCAATTATTCCTAAATTTGTTTGTTCCAATGTACTTACTTTTGCCAAGTTAATTTGGGATTAACAGCATGTACATCCTAAAAGCCTTAGCATCTTATAAATTCCTTTATCATTGCTAAATTCAACACTGGTTCTTAAAAATAACCACAGTAATTTGGTATATGCTTAGATTTACAGCCTGGCTTTATTTCTCTAAACTAAGGCAGGCATGGACCTTCTTTACTTGACTTAACATTTTCAAATGTTCAGTCAGCTCTTCACCCTGCACAATTCCTGCTTACATCCACTGAGTGCAGTGATAAAAACCAGAGCAATATGGTTTGGTCTGGAGTGGAGTCTCCTGCTTCCCACAGTGTTTGTGTGTGTGCTGCTCTGTCTGGCCCAGGTCACTGGAAGTTCAAGGTGATGTTGGTGCTTAGTGCTGCTTAGATGAACTTTGAACCTCCCAGAAAGACACACAAGAAGCTGTTGGTTTGAGTGGAATACTTCTGGTGAGAATGGGATGGAGATTAATTTCATGGATCTGTGTTGAAATGGGATTTGTAAACATGCATGAACTAGAGTTAACTGTGTTAAGTAAGCAGACTGCAGCTGAAATTCAGTGAAATCAATTGTGCTTCATTTGCATCTGCTTTTAAGAGACCTACAGAGATTCTATTAATATTATTATGAAGGTAGTGCCTGCTTGCTTGAAGTATGAAGATTTCTAGTGAGAAAGTCATTGAGCAGCTTCTTCACATAATGTGAAGGCATATTATGACCTTTTCCCAGTGTAGTGGAAAGGAAATGAACTTTTGGGTTTTGTGTTAAAACAGATGGTCAATTCTAAATAATACTGTTGTTTTGTTTACTTCCTCTTGGAAAGCTCTGTTGAGTTAGAGAGGCATGTGATACACAAAATGTGGTTTGGAAAGGATGACTGTATTTTGTTTGTAACAAAAGTTAACTGGATGCCTACACAGAAATAAGGCTATTTTGAGCAAATGCATTCTAATGTTAAGGTTAAAGGCTAGCTAGGGACTGAAGGGCTGTGATTACAGGATCCTGCTGCTATTGATACTTGCTTTCTCACTCTTATTTTTTGGGCCAGTTATGCAAGACCCCACTTTTGTAGTAAATTCAGGGTAGGCCAGTGACAGCAGGATGCTGTTAGAAAGAATGAGATTCTGCTAACACTGTGCCTGTTCATTCACTCAAAAATCTTCAAGAGCTTTTGAAGTCAATGAAAGCTGTGCAGATAAAGTTGTTATCTTTAGATTTCCATCATTACATCATCAGAATACTCAAAGTAGTGTTGTTTATTCTAAGTTTTGGGTGTCTCTGCCTCATTTAAGCAAACGTGCAGCCGAATTTACATGTGATTTCTTTTTGTTTCTGCAAGTTAAGAATTAAACCTTAAGAGTAGAGAATAACAACTTTTTGTGCTTCTTGTTTCTGCCATTAACCGATTAACACCCTGGAGTGAATGAAGAAGCATCTTTTCCAGGTCTCATGCAGCATATCTGACAGCAAAACCTTAAAATGCCCCAAAAAATTACTCAGAAATCTGATTTGCAGTATTTACTATACCATGATGGGTATACCCTTTTTCCCCTCAAAACCTTTCTATCAAATTAATTTTCAACTTATCAACTAACTTTTCAACTTCCATGATTATCTTCTGCCACACTGTGCAGTTTCTCTCTTCTTGTTCTGTGCCTTCATTCCCAGTATCCCAGGAAAACAGATGACCTTGAAACATTTTGTTGTTACTCACAAGTGACTTGGCAAAACACATTTTGAGCATAAGGCATTCTTTTCTTGTAACAGCTTAAAATAACTGTTTGAGCCACCAAGCTTGGGAAAGTATTGATACTGGGAAAGAAACCCATCATATAGCAACCCCATGATTATTTTCTGTTAAAAACCTTCAGTTTTTGAACAATGGGCTCTTGATAGCATCTACTGTTTGGCGGTGGTTTTTATTTTAATTATGCTTTTAGAGATTGACATTTTGTATTACTGCAATTCTGAAAAATTGGTAAGACCAGAATGTGTCCATTTAAACCAGGTGTTTTTGCATTAACACTATTGACTCAATGCTGGGATGGCTACATGATGCTTTTTAGGTCTGTCTTGCTGATGAATCTAAAGTAGAAAACAAAGTATTTGCACAGCCTTTATTTTCAGTTGCTGTTTAATGAAAATGTATTTAAAATAGCATACTCAAAAGATAAATATTATCTGCAGTCAAAGAATGGAATTTAAATGCTTGTAGTATTTTAATAGTAAACTAAATTTTAATTTCAGTGTTTGTGGATGAGACTAATAAATAATTATATATCCATGGAAGTGAGGAAGTAAAGGTCATAATACATGAATATTGGAACATGCATTTTTCAATCCCTAAGATATTAGATGTAATTAAATGTTGTCTCCTAACTGTAGTACTTAGTTTTTCACCTCAGCACTGTTCTTCAAATTGTTAATCTCATGATCACTTAGTTTTTTCTAGCTATGTGGTGACAGCATTTTCATTCATGATTTGCTGTGGATTTTTGAGATAAATTGCAATTCCTTTCCTGTAATGCTGAAACAGTTGTATTTTTGCACTAAGAACTCTCATGTAGGAGAGGACTGACATTTGTAAATCCATAAATCAGTTTCCAGGGAGATCTGAAGAGCTGCAGGTAAATCTGATTTCTGAAAATTGAATATTTTGGTAAAAACTGTCCTCTGAGGAGTAGCAGGCTCATGCATGAATATGATATACTGGGGAAGATTGTGACAGTATTGTCAAGAAAGTAATATCTCACAATATCATGCCTGTATTCTCAGCAGAAGGACAGACCTGAGCAACAGTGACTGGATTAGCACAGTCAAAAAGCTCCACAGACCTGGCATGGAATAAGAGGAAGGGTTTTATGGATGTGTAATTGGTTTGAAGTTGGAAAATAGACCATGTATTGTTCAATATATTTGCAATTGTTCTGAAAGAAGAGAAGGAAGATTTGAGTACTGGAGTGACAAATTCCATTATCGTGTGAGAAAACGCACATGGATGGTGGATGCTGCTCATGAAGAGTTGCAGAAGCATTCAGGGAGTAGGCAATAACATGCTGGATCATTTTGGCAAAGGTGATGTGCTTGAGGAGAGAGACTGCTTTAACTGAATACGCAAACTAATGAGTTCTGAGCTTGCTCATATGTTTGGGAGAATGTTTCTGATTTTGCAATAGACCTCTGGACACAGTGGCTTATGTGCAAGGCACATAACCAGGTCTCAGAAGGCTTCCAGCAGTTTGCCCTGTCTCTGCCTCTCCCCAGTATTTTCATCCCGGTGCTGCTGCTTGGCTCATGAGGGCTCTGGTAGATTTGTTCACTCAAGGGGCAGAAGACTCTTCCTTGCAAAACAAACTGAGTATTTTTCTGCTATTTCATGAATATTTTAAGTTCACCAATGGACCTGGCAAGCTGAGGAGCAAAGGGAGAGGACTTTGCAGCTGGGAGTGGTTGAGGTATGAAGGAACAAGAGGAAGAGTGGGAACATGACTGGGCTGAGACCTTGCTTTTCAGTGGTGCCTATGGAGCTGCTGGAGTGGTCTGTGGTGCAGCAAGGTGTGGTGGGATCTCTCTGCTGTGTGTGCTGCTGGTGAGCCCTCTGCTTCCTCCAGCACCAAACCAAGCAACCAAAAATGATTTTGTAGAGATAGCAAAAAGCACAGAGCAAATGCCAACACTGACTCCAGGTACAGATTAACATCCTCCACCAGCAGTATCTAAATGGACCAGGATCTCAGTCTTGAAAAGATGTTGTCAGAAGCAAACTGTAGATGGCTGTAGAATCAGAGGTGATATTGAGAAGTGGTTCTTTGTTTTTTCAGTGCAAGCTCTGGGGTGTCAAGTGAAACTGTCATAAGAGTAGCTGTCTGCAAATGTTTTCCAACTTTTCTTGACCCTAATTTTCATCAGAATGTCTGTGATGTTTATCAAATGTCATAGATACTTAACAAAGTTTTGGAGGTTATGTTTTTTTCTTGAGATGTCATTTGCAAGCACATAATACTGAATTTTCTGCTTATTTTAAGCCTTCGAAAAGGTGATGCTTGTAAATCATGGAAACTGGTAGTTTAAATAGGATTTCAGTTTGTGAGAAAAAGTTTCTTTAATCTAGACTTTGGTGAAAACCACAGACTGTTGAAGTGATGATGGTCTCAGTGTCAAATATTATTAACATTGAAGGGTCAGTATGTGGCTACAGATAATGACTGCTACAGTATTATAAACACATCACAATTAAGAGAGACTTAGTACTAAAAATATTTAATAATGGATTTTTTCTATATCTTGTAATAATTACAGAGTCACTGGTTAGATATAGTTGTAGGTAATATAAAGCTGTGCTTTCTAATCCTTCACAGTGTGATTCTCCACAAAAATGTGCAGTGAATCTAGAATTAGGCCATTATGGCTAATAAATACTTAACATTCTGATAGCTTTTGGTTAATTTTAGCAACATCACTGTGTCCTAGAGGTAGATTATTCATCCTACAACAAAGGAAGAAGTTGCAGCAAAGGTTGGTTATGGGGATTCATTAATACTACTCTCTTACTCCTTGATATCAGCAGGTCTTAGAAGAAATGCTCTTCCAGCTTCACAGATATTTCCTAACAGAGGTAGTGAGACTCATACACCAGAGGACTGACCCATATTAGAGCTTAATTATAGTAATGGATAATCCTGCAACTATAAATTATTCATAGTTGTTTTGTACGCCAAGTAGCATCCTGAATAAAATAGGGAAAAGTTTCTGGAAAAAGACCCTGGTTAATGCCTAAGTTTGTCAAAAGGTAGTTTTCCTCCTTGTCTTTCAACATGGATGAAATGTTTTGTAGAGCTTGGCTCTTTGGATGTGTTTTGTTTAATGGAAATCAGTAGCAGCAACTCTCGGGGCTCTACACCCTTGTAGAGTTCCTTGACTAACACCTTATGTGAGAGAAACATTGCTGCCTAAACACAGTCCTGTACAAAAGCTGCAGTCTCAGCTGTCTGATAAGATTCCCACACTGTCCCTGGGATGAGAATCCATTACCCTCTTATCCATTGATACCAACAGGCTTGAAGAGACTGGTAACTGTAGTTATTTCCAAGGAAGGACAGTAAGGTTCAGAGTCAGGTACTTTATTTTCTAGTTGAGTTAGAAGTTGAAGTATCTCCTAGGTTTGTAGTGTGAGTAGTCTTACTGAGTAGGAGAGAGCACAGAATATTTAAATTAGATTAAAATAGGGCCCCTAGAGCATTTAATGGGGTGGTTACTGCATGCTGAAGGTTTCTTCAGAAAGGGCCTTGGATCCAAAGAGAGGAAAATAATGCTCTCTTTTTCTGGGGAGCTTTCACCGATCTGACTTTTCAGTTGACTTCACAACAGTAGCCCAGAGAGGAAGGAGTTAAGAAGATGCTTTGAACCCAAAGTCTTCTGCTTCATCCCCACACCCTGTTGGTGTACTTCCACACCCAGTTGGTGTGCAGGGAGCTACCTCCCGTTCACCTTTAGCGTGCTCAGCAGGATAGTCACTACGTTTTCAGATTAGCATCACTGCTGAAGCCTGTCTGAGTTTAAACAGCAAGAAGGAGTTCTGTCTGCTCTTCAGTGACATTCAGCATTGCAAGACCATTGGATTCTTTCATTTTTTGCAACCTGTTGGAAGTACTGAAACTGTTCTTCAGTGGGCTCCATTCTTTACAGGCTGCTAGATTTTCCTGTAGATTGAAGACTGTTTCATAGAAGCTTGGTGGGAGCTTGATGATACTGAGTTTTTACTTTCTTGGGATGCTGTTTACTTGAAGGTAACCATACTTTGGATGAAATGGCAGACACACCTAAGAGGAAAATTACAAAGAAGTCATCGTCTTTTTCATATGATCGCCGGAGAGATTCAGTGAAAGTTAGGAGACAGTCCAAGTCTCTCAGCTTTAAGTCTGCTACATTGGGTGCTCAGAAAAGGCAGGCACAGAAGAAGCAGGTTTGTATTTGGATATTCCTCAGAAAAAATTATTGCCTTCTAACTTTTTGTGGAGTTTGTAAATCTTGCTGTGTTACTATGAAGTGGTAAGCAATGTCTGCTGACTTGCAATCTGTGTGTCTCTAGGTATGTGTGAGCATACAAGCTTGTGTGCAACTAAAGCTGGATTTTTTCCTGTAATATTTCTTAAGAGCTAGGTAGATTTTTGATGTTAATTTTATGCTGAGAAAAGTCTGCATCTTTTTTGCTTTTAAGACGTGATTTATGGTTCCTGTTTTGTCTCAAGGAATTGGTCCTGTAGTGCTCTAAGTGTCCTGTGAGCTTTGGTAGTGTTGTTTGTTGTGCTGAAAAACATGATGGGTGCTGAAACTTTTGAAATTATTCTTCAGATTACAGCTGTTCCACTGCTCTTTATTGTTATTATTTTTTTTTAATGTTGAAATGTACCAGACTGAGAGCTTTAGGGAGTGAAATATCTTACTTATTCCAGAACAGGTAATGCAAGTCAACAGAAGCACCTGTTCTGGTGGGACCAGTTCTTGGGTTAGAGGGCAGTTTAATGCCTTGGCAGTGCTGCTCTGCTGTAGTAAAAGACTTTCATGCACAGGTCTTTCTTTATATTTTGTTGCTGGGATCTAATGAAATGAAATTTCTCCAACGAGAAGAGGCACTGTGAACTATTGTAAATGGAATAAAAAGTGAGTCAGTTCATTAAATATCTTTGTGTACCGATCCCTAAAATTTCATCTAATATGGAAGGAGTACAGGATCACTGACTCTGATCCATCTCTCACTTGTGTGCACCTTCTTGAAGGGTTTAAATGAACTTTTTACAGGGAATTTTTCATTAGCTGTGTACAACATCAAGTGCTTTAACATTTTGCAAATAGTGTTTCTTCAAACTTTGGTATAAGATTAAAAAAACAATGTATTTTATATGTGTGGGACAATATTTGGTTTTATTACTATTTCTCTTGTTCTTGGAATGTTAAAATGTCTATTTACATAACAAGAAATTCACTAGTAAAATACTAGAATATTCCAGCTTATGGGGGTTCTTTAGTGTTAATTATAGGCATAGCTGAAGCTGTTTTTCTTGAATTGAAGTTCCAGAAGTTCAAATGAGGAAATACTTGAAGAAATCAGAAAAACCTTCAAAAGTTCTGCAAGCTCTGACAATCCTGCTGCGCTCCTACCCATTATTTGATGCGTTTTTTAGAAGTAAAAATAATAAATCTCAATTTTATGAAAATGTTAAATACTCAATGACATCTGTGAACGTTCAAGTTCATTGAATCTTTTGGGCAACTAGGCTACTCACATCAATTTCAGAATTTTATTTGTGGTTGCAAATCAGTGAGTACCCATGTATTTTGATTTAACAGACCATATGGTTCTTGAGTCCACTCATTTTTTGGATGTCTGCCATGGTTACTGTGTGACCTCTAGTGGTTAATGAAAAATATGCTCAATTACTGAATTCAGGCTGTTGCTTGAACAAGTTCTCAATGTGTGTTCTTGTTGGTTTAATTATTTAATCTTCTAAATTCTATTTTTATGGAAAATAAAAGTGTATCATCTGCTTTAGCTACATCTTTTATGGTGTCACTTCCAGAAAAAGTGCTTTGTTAAAAATTCTTATTCAGAGGGATGTGTGTCTGAACTCCAGTACTCATAGATGCAGAATTATGGGCGTACTTTTAAGAGACTTTTACTACTTTGGCTTGGTTACAGTGTGTTAGTGGGTGATACATCTGAAATGAAGCACTCTAGACAAAGGTCCATTCTGATAACTTTTGTGTATTGGAAAGATCTAAATAAGGGCTTTTCTTACTCAAGAATGTATTTTTTCCCCTTCTAAATGCTCCAGTAACTGTAAGAACAGTTAATTTTTCCTACAGGCTTGGTCTTGTTTCCATCTTCAGATCATTATAATTGAGACAGAACCATTCTTACCTCCTCCCTGCCCTCCCCCCTTCCCACAGGGGCAGCCACTTCTGTGTGTATTGGAAATGCTCTTGAACACAAAGCACAACTGCATTTGTTACTGTTGGACTTTAAAAATGATGGGTTTGAAGTTAGCAGAATCTGATCAGTTTTTGAGCAGCCAGCCCTACCTGTGCTCAGTGTCACTGGTGGGCACACAGGCTCCTTCCAGGCCTGGGTTACTGAGTGAGCAGAAATTCACTTACAGCACCGGGAGAAAAGTTACTAAAAAATGCTTTTCTTTGTTGATTGAGTTTCTTTCTAGTTTTTTTTTTAAAAAATTTTCTAATAGATGCTTGACATCTGAGAATATTTAAAACTGTGCTTTGGTCTTTGCTGTTTTAGGAGACAATAGGAGACTTTGCTGCTCACAATGTATGTGGTTTTACTTGGGTGGTTCCCTGGAGGAACAATACTTTGCTTCTGCTTATACAGGCAGGCAAGCCAAAATTATTCTTTAAATGTTTTGGTAGATTGATATCAATCAAAGTCTCTCAAAATCACAGCATGTTGCAAAAGCTTTTTCTGCTTCCTTGGCCTCCCTTTTTTGCAGTTTAATTTCTTACTTTACTTTTTTATGGTAAAATTTCATTTTTATCTCTCCCCTAATGAAAACTATTAAATTACTGGTAAAATAGTAATAAGAATCTCAGAACATTTTTAAAGAAACATTTTTTTCATTTTCTGAATTACAGTGATGAAAGAAAATGCTAAGGCCAATTGCTGTGCATCTCTTGCTGTTCTGTGCGTTTTTTTGTTAGCTTAGCTAACTTACTAGAAATGGAAAATCATGAAGTGTTCAAACCCAACAATATCAAATATCCTATGTAGCAATGAACCTCTTTCAAGATAATCTTCCCATCAAATTATTTATTAGTACAGACCACTTTTTTATTCTATTGTTTTCTCTAGGCTTATCTGTTCTGAGGTAGAAAATCTGGTAATTACATTCACTGGCTGCTGGTATTGTCATATTGGTTGATCTGGATAGAAATCACATTCCAGAAATATGTAGGCTGATCTTCTTAGGTGTACAAGTATTATGCAACATAATGTATAAAATATTTGATAGCTTTGAGAGAAGTGATTGTCTCTTGTTGTGTTTTGAATGAAGAACAAAGTCAGTTGCATGATGTATAAACTGTAAATAAGTAAAAATTTGACATCAAAATCCATATGTGCAGGAGACCATAAAAAATAGATCCAGTTTTATTTTTAGCTGTTTTGTGAGAGCCTCTCAAGTCTTATTTCTCTTTTCATCACCAGCTGACTGATTACTGGGACATGGGCTGGAGCCTCAGCGGATTAATTAAGATCTGAAATTTTCCTGATAACTACTTATGTGTTGCACACAGCATTTTGGAACCTGGCAAAGTTCCATGCTCATACAAGGCTTGCATAGATTGCAGATTTGTGGTTTATTCACTAATATTCTTGTTTTTCTTCCATGGAATGCTACAGAATTGAGATGACAAACTTTTTTTTCCTTTTCTTTTAAGCTCTATAATTCTTGAACCATGTGGGGTTCACTGCCTGCTATCCCAGATGCAAGGCAATGCATACAAAGAGGGTGTTTTTAGAAAATCTTCCAGTCCCTGTGTTTAAATATGACTCAATTAACAGAAGTGTTCCAGATGCCTTGTTATGAGCATCTGAGAGCAGGCAGAGGCCTAGGAGTTACACTTTCTGCTGTCTTATTAGAAAGAAACACTGAGTGGAAAATGGCACTGGGAGGGTTGGTGATGTGAGGGAAGAGGGTTGCCCAAAAGGGTAATGATTTTTCACATCAATATGTAGTAGATGTGCCAGGACCAGGACTATTGGTGTGGGGCAGGTCTGGTGAGCAAAAAAGCCATAGCACCAGCTACCAGCAAATGGTAATCACTAAAGATGATGTAATCACTAAGCAGTAAAGAAAAATCAATTAATCTCATTTCATTTTAAGATTTTTTTTTGAAAATCATGATCTATGATTACTTTTCATCTAGTGATTTTCTTCCTATCTTTTGCAAGAGTTTGTTTTGAATTCTCTGGGGAATCTTGAATGCCTTCTTTGGGGAGAGGGAAATCAGCTTTAAGTGTGAGCCTGAGGATTTGTTGTGAAAAATATGATCCTATTTTTTTATTTTGAATGAAACCAGACAAGCGTGTAAAGAGGAAAAGCATGTGATATGTGTAACAGAGCACTGGGAGGTAAGAGTGTGTAGGTTCCTCTGGCAGCTGCATTGTTAGTAGGAAGTTGGTCTAGCAAAACTCCTTCCCTGTGGAGCCTGGCAAGCTGTTAACCATAGTGATTGGCTGTTGTTATTGAAGCTGTGGTTGCAGCAGGTCAGGTGGGTTGTAGCTGCTGGAGTAGGCTGACCTTCAGTTAAACAGAGGAAAATCAAAGCAGAGTGGAATGATAGTGAGAGTTTTGGCCATGGTCAGTCTTGAAGTCATGTTTTCCTTTTCTTACTGAGGCTTGTTCATGGAGATTGTGGTAGATGTGTGTGTTGGAGTGCTCCCTACAGCAGTGTAAATCATTGGGCCTTGATGGCATTTGCTGTGGTGGTGTTGGTTAGTGCTCTCCTTGCTGCTGATTTCCAGTGCACTGAGAGAAGCTGTCCTCTTCCAGAGTCATGGATTCCTTCTCTTGGTGCCTTGTCCTGGAAATTATTATGGTATTGCATACCATCTCAAGACTTATTTTGTTGTGGTCTTCGAATAACACCATGTTGCCAGGAGGTTTTCAAATTTAGTTGGTGATTTCTTTAATGCAAGCAAAATACTAGACTTTATTTTGACAATTTAGAGGTTCATCTGATCTCAATTGAGCGATTATTTTTAATTCTGTTTGAGTAATTGTTGTTATATGTCATGTAAAAGCTAACATGCTTCACCATGCTTTTTGGTTCCTGAAAGTGTGGCTTTGTGGCAGATTTTAGCTGATCTAAGACAGTGGTGGTGCTGCAGATGAGTGTGACCTCCCACCTTCCCTGGCCATGGCTGTGCTTCCCACCTCTCCCTGGCTTCAGCCCTGGGAATTGTTGGTTGTGACAAATGGAGTCTGTGTGCTGATAACTCTGCCAGAAAAAAAAAGGACAGGTCATAGGAGAAGGGGAAATAGAATGGCCTCTGGTGCAAGGAGCAGTCTGATGCTGGGGGCAGCTTTTCTGTCAGCAGAGCTCTGGACATTTCAGGAGAGAATGAGTGTCCCTGAGCAAAGCTGGGTGAAAAAGGCATTCAGGGCTCCAGCCCTGCTAGCCAAGGGAGCACAATGGCCAAGTGGCCATTCCATTTGGCAGTGCAGGATGTTACCCATGCTGAGACAGGAGGTGCCAGGGAAGGCAGGTCCTTGTTCTTGCTTGTGCCCACAGAGGGCTGGTGGTGTCCCACTGAGTACTGGGTTAAGTTTGGCCAAGTGCAGTGTGCTGAGCTGCTGGGTTCTGGGTGTATTCACCAAACTTCTCCCAGCTGCAAATGCTCACCCTACCTTGGCTGAATGCTTTTGATCTGCTGTTGCAATGTAGGCACTGAGGAGAGTAAGAAACAAAACAGAGTCAGAGCTACAGTGGTTGAAGGGACCTCTGGAGGAGTCAAGTCCAACCCCTTGCTGCAAACAGGTCCTGTGTGGTCTGGATCTGAGCATCTCCAAGGCTGCGGATTGCACAGCCTCTCTGTGCACCTGTTTCAGTGTTTGCTGACAAGGTGAAAAATGGTTTCCAAAGCCTCATCTGACTTCCTGGTGTTGCAATTAGTGTGACTATTGCATCTCCTCCCATTTCTGGGTCACCTCTCAGAAGATCCCAGCTCTGTTTTCTTTCTTCCCACCCATTAGGTCACAGATGACAGCAACAATCTTCTTTTAGCTTCCTCTTTAAACTGATTAAGCCCAGCTTTCTTGGCATCTCCTTGCAGATCCTGTGGTCCAGCCTCCACTGTGCTGGTGGCTGTGACAGGATGTTGCAGCTACTGCTGCTGTCCCAGCCTGCTCTGCAGGAGCTGCCAAGGGGGTACACTCCTGCCTGGCCTTCCCAGTGCTGCCCAGTAGGGATCTGCCCACCCTTCTGTGCAAACTCAGCATCCTGCTGGCACCCAGCCAGTACTGCTGCACACTGATTATTAATTTAAAATTCTTGGTGGCATTCCCTGATTAGCAAGAAGCAGCATGCATGCTTTTTTTTTTTTTGCTGCTTCTTGTGCAGCATTATGGGGATAGTGCATTTCAAAAGAAACTGTTACCTGCAATAATACTTTCTAGGTTTAGCCATTTTGTTCCAGTTAAGGAGGGAAAAGCCTGCCAAATACAACTAGATGGGGCAAAAAAAAAAAAAAAGAATGATTTCTGGATATATGTATCATAACACTCCATTTCAAAATGTTCACATTCTCAGGACTTTAGCAGAAACAATTAGTTAACTAACAGAAAATTAGTGTTTTAGTACCCTTTAGTCCCCTTTAGTACTTGTACTTAGAAGTATGTTTTAAGTGCTATGCCACTGTTTTTGTGGAATGGTGATCCTTGCATGGTACAAAAATTGTGTGAGTTTTTTTGCTGTATAAGCAGTATTTTGACATGTATTTTGAACAGTTGCTGAAGTTCTGAGCGAATGGTCTTTGTTTTCATTTTAATACTATAAGATGAAGTTATGTTTTAATGTTACAGAATTTCCTAATGGAAAACGATTTTATCTCATTTCCAGCTAAGATGATGTCACTTTTGTAATAGCAACAAAGTTTTGCCCCCTGTTGTCCTGTACAAGAGTGAGCATTTTGCTTTACAGCAGCTTGACTTTAATATTTCTTGACGAAAATGAAAGAAAATTATTTTTAATTGTCTAAAAATATGTCCCCTGGCTCAAAGTATACTTCTCAGATAGAAAGCAAGCAATGTTTTGCTTTCTCAGCAATTTCTGTCACTTGAAGTGTGAATTGATCATGGAGGTAATAGCACATGGGGAAAATCCAGTGGGAACTGTCTGATTTCATACATGTTTCAGTTCAAACACTTAACATTCTTTTGATTTGTAGACTGTAATTTTCACTGACAGTATTAGTGGCTTTTAGAAGAACAGCCCCTGACAGATGACATCCATCTAACCAGCTGCTGCTTAATCTGACTTCAGGCTGAATATTGTGTTATCTGACTAATTTGAAATACAGTAAATATTAATGACTGTTCATCTGTTATTTAAAATAAACAGAAAGTAGCGAGAGAGTGATGCTCACATTTCACGCTTCTGCTGTAACTGGCTTCTTGTCACCTGTGACTGACAGCTTTTCTTCTAGGGTACTTTCTTTGTGGAAAATTGATGTTGTTTTAATTTTCTCTTTTCTCCCACAGGCTTTATTACTGTAGTTTTCAGTAGGGTCAGTAATAGAGAGATGTCTCATGTGGTCTAAGTTTAAAACTGAAAAGTCAAGATCTTAGTGTCCTTGTCAATCTTAGGAAAATTACATTTCAGATGAATTAGATGTAGTCAAGAAATGAAAAATAAAAAAAATAGCAAAAATAGTGCATTATAGATTTAGAATCATAGAATCAAAGAATAGGTTGAAAAAAGCCTCTAAGATCATCAGTCCAACTGTTAACCCAGGATGACCCAAAGCCACCACAAAACTGTGTCCCTAAGTGCCACATACACACTTTTAAATACCTCCAGGGATGGTGACACAATCACTCCTCTGGGCAGCCTCTTCTCATGCTTGATAACCCTTTCTGTAAAGAAATCTTTCCTAAGATCCAATCTAAAGCTCCTCTGGCCTACCTTGAGGCCATTTCCTTCTGTTCTAGCACTTGTTAGTGGGAGAAGAGACGGACCCCCACTTTGCTACAACCTCCTTGGTTGCAGTGAGCGATGAGGTCTCCCCTGAGCCTCCTTTTGTCCAGGCTAAACACCACCCCCAGCTTCCTCATCTTCTCTTCCCAAGACTTCTGCTCCAGACCCTTCACCAGTTCTGTTCCTTTTTTCTGGACACACTTCAGCACGTCAGTGTCGTTCTTGTGGTGAAGGGCCCAGAACTGGAAACAGGACTCAAGAGTCACCAATGCTGAGTTCAGGGAACAATCACTGCCCTGGTCCTGCTGGCCACGCTATTGCTGATCCAAGTCAGCATGTCACTGGCCTTCTGGGCCACTTGGGCACAGGCTGGGTCATGTTCAGCCCCCCCAGGTCCCTTTCCTCCTGGCAGCTCTCCAGCCACTCTTCCTCCAGCCTGGGGTGCTGCAGGGGTTGTTGTGACCCAAGTGCAGCATCCTGCACTTTGCCTTGTTGAACCTCTGACCGCTGTTGGCCTCAGTTCACTGATCCAGCCTGTCCAGATCCCTCTGCAGAGCCCTTCTGCCCTCCAGCTGATCAACACTCTTGCCCAGCTTTGTGTTCCCTGCAAACTGATTGAAGGTGCCATCCATCTCCTCATCCAGATCATTGATAACAATATTAAACAGATAACAGAGACACTGAGCCCTGGGGAGCAGCATTGGTGACTGGCTGCCAGCTGGGTGTAGCTCCATTTACCACCACTGGGTCTGGGCCTTGCTCAGCCAGTCTTTTACCCAACAAAGAGCATGCCTATCCAAGCCATGAACAGCCAGTTTCTCCAGGAGATGCTGTGGGAAATGGTGTCAAAGGCTTTGGTAAAGTCTAGGCAGACACATCCACAGCCTTTCCCTCATCCACTTGTCATAGGTCACCTTGTCATAGGATGAGATCAGGTTGGTCAAGCAGGACCTGCTTTTTATCAACCAGTGCTGGCTGAGCCTGATTCCCTGGTTGTCCTGGATGTGCTGGGTTGTGGCATTCAAGATCACCTGCCCCATGACCTTACCCCAATCTGAGGTCAGGCTGACAGGCCTCTAGTTTCCTGGATCTTCTGGGACCTCCCTGGTTAGCCATGGCTGCTAATGAATGATGGAAAGGGGCTCTCTGAGCATTTCCCCCAGCTCCCTTGGTACTCTTGGGTGGATCCCATCTGGCTCCATAGACTTGAGTGTGTCCAAGTGGTGTAGCAGGTTGATTCCTTTGGGTTGTGGTGGTTTCATTCTCCTCCTCATCCCTGTTTTCCAGCTCAGGGACTAGGTACGTGTAGAACTGCTCTTTAATATAAGATTGTGGCAAAGAAGGCATTCAGTTCATTGGCCATTTCCTCATCCATTGTCACTGTGCTTCCCTCTGCATACAGTAAGGAATGGAGACACTCCTTAGCTTTCACTTTGTTGCTAATGTTTTTATAGAAATTTTATAGAAATGTTTTTCTTGTCTTTCATGTCAATAGCCAGATTTAAGTTCCAGAGCCAGTTTGGCTTTGGTCCTTCAAATTTTCTCGCTGCATAACCTCACAACATCCTTGTAGTCTCCCTTTGTGACCTGTCTCTTCTTCCAAAGGTCATAAGCTCTCCTTCTTTCCCCTGGAGTTCCAGTCAGGCCCATCTTGCTCCCCAATGACTTGTCTTTCAGCATGGGGGGCCATCCTGCTCCCATGCCTTTGCAGTTTCTTTCTTAAAAAATGTCCAGCCTTCCTGGGCTCCTTTGTCCTTCAGTACTTCCCAAGGGAATCTTGTCACCCAGCTTCCTCAACATGCCAAAGTTGGCCCTCTGGAATTCCAGGGTCACAGTTCTGCTGCCTGTGGCAGTTCTGCCTCTTTCATATTTCAAGAATCAAAAGTTATTTCGTGAACTCAGTGCCCAAGACTGCCTCCAACCATCACATCACCCATTAGTCCTTCTCTGTTTACAGATAACAGGACCAACAGGCACCCTCTCTAGGTGACTTCCTCACCAGCTGTGTCAGGAAGGTCACCTTCCATAATCTGCAGGTACCTCCTGGACTAGTTCTCTGCTGTATTTCCAGAAGACATCTGCTAAGTTGAAGTCTTCCATGAGAACGAGGGCCAGCAACTGTGAGTCTTCTGTCAGCTGCTTATAAAGTATTTCCTCTGCAACTTGATTCTGGTTGGGTGGTCTGTGACAGATTCCCACCAGGATATCCACCTGGTTTGCCTTCTCCCTGATTCTTTCCCATAAACACTCAGCTCTAGCATCACCATGATTTAGCTCTAAGCAATCAAAACTGTTCCTAACATATACAGGGCTACCCAACTTCTCCTTCCTCTCTGTCCCTTCTAAAGAGTTTATGTTCAACCCTTGTAGTTGTGTGTTATGTTCCCATGATGGCAAATATGGCAGCTTTCTCCTGCACCAATGGCTTTTATCTCCTCTTGTTTTTTATATTCAAATAGAGCCATAACTTTTGTAGGAATGGAAATGGTTTCAAATCTTTCCTTGCATGGTTGCTGAAGCATAGAATAGAATTCATGACCAAAAGTTGTAAAGAGGTAGTGCAGAACAGGATGATGGTTACAGTTATTCCTCCTGGTCAGGAAAAAAATTTACACAGCTTCTTGAACTTAGATCTGCTGTGTGCTATACATATTAAAGAGATGGTTGGGAAGGTTACTATAAACTTAAAAATGCTTTAGTTGTTCCTGTGCTGATCATGTTTAAAATGAGTGATGGAAAATTTTTATAATGTAGTTTTCTATTTAATTTGCTAATTCCTTGGATTAAAAAAAAAAAAACAAACCCCCAAACCAAAAAACCCACTCACTAAAGAGAAGCCTCACAAAACCAAAGAAATTGCACAGAATCGTTTCCTGAAAAGAAAACCCCAGAAAATTGAGGTGGCAATAACTCTACCATTTGTCTTTCATTGCTTTCATTCTGGTTTTATTGAGAGCAAGATCAAACATGAAGTGTTCGTGCTTGAGAGAGCCACAGTGTTCCACAGTCTGTCACATTTGGGGTCAATTTGTTCATTAAGGGCTGTTCCAATATTTAAAATATTGTGAACTTTAAACATTGCTGTTAAACTGCCTTAGGTTCTCCTCTACAGACCTCACTTTACTGAGTTACTTTCTCTTCCTCTGTTAGTACTTTGGCATGTTCAGGCAGACTACATTGATTTCTTTGTTTTGAATATTGTTAATCTTGTTGCTCATTTTTCATCAAAAATAACTTTCATAAATCTGTCAGCTGTCAGAAATAGAAGTCAGCTTTGCAAACTTTTAAAATATTGCAATGCATTTTCATTAAAACAAGTTGACAGCAGAGAACATATTTCTTTTCTTGACACCATCACAATGCTTTGATGAATGACAGCGGGCAGTGGTTTTTTCACTTCATGACATTGTTGAGGCACAATACCAGTGCTGCAGATGCAGACTGAGACTCCCAACTCTTCCCTATCAGCTCCTGCACCTGTTTGCTCCACAGACAAGTGATGGAGCATTGGCACTGGTGCTTGCTCACAGACATGGGCAGATCTGCATTGGGGGAAACAGATGCAGACAGTGGTGTAATAGTTTGTCTTCTTAGGATGACAATCATGTCCTGAATTATTCCCAATGTTGATGCTTGCTGCTACAAAACAATGCACTGAACTTCAGTTCTGTACATGTAAAAATATGTTGAGTTACTGAAATATAATGAATTCATTTTTCTTCCTCCTTCCATGCTCCATCAGAAGTCAGATGGAATGAATACAGACACTTAACTCAGATGCAAATGAACTAAATAACTTGAGCATTGCCTTTGGCTTGATGTCTTTGAGTTGGCATTTAGGCATCTGAACAGCTACGTGTGGATTACAGAACAGGGAAATAAACTTTGTTCCCCCCTGTTATACATCTTAAAAGAATAATAGCTGACATCTACTACTTAGTAAAAATGTAAGACTTTAGTCCTTCCAAGTGATAAAGTGGTGTTTAGTAAGCAAATAAACTCTGTAATAAACTATTTAAATCTTTGGATATGGAGCCTTCCTTGCTTAACTAGCTTGCAAGTTAAAGGTTTGTGGCTGTAGGCAGCAGGGTCCAACCTGAGCAGGGTAGGTCTTCAGGGCATTTCTGTCTAGCTCTCTGCATCTTGGCTCTCTTCTCTTAATTCCCATTCTCAGTCTTCTGAGTGGCCATCAAATGCAAAAGAGTATTTGCTAGTAACGTGAAGGTTTGTTCTGTAAAGGTGTTACAGAGCTGGTGTGTGGTGCCTGCTGGTGCAGAGATCAGGATAACCATCTTGATATACCTGTTCATTCCCTTCCCCACTCCCTTCTTTTTTATGGCTTCCAAAAAGCAACTGTGTTTTTATTTGCCAAAATAAAAAAAAAGAGCTGTTATGTGTACACTCACTTCACTTTTATTGGGAAGTGAAGTGCTTGTTTAGCCCCTCTGAATGTATTGCATCCATCTATCTTATGGAAAGGGCAGTGTTTCCTTCAGATTTCCATAGGACCTTCTAGTTACTGTATGGATATTGAATCCAGGTTAAACAAATACTTGGAACTGCTCTTACCTGTTCTTAATCGTTTCCAAATGTAACAGCTTGGTGATATGGAGCTCAAATAGGCTCCTTTTAAATCACTCCAAAAGTTGATAGGTACTTATTGATGCATTCAGTGGATTTATGTTTTGGTAACTTGCAGAGATTAATACATTAATCTTCTGCTGCATTTTAGTAAACACTTAATGATTCTCGTATACTGAAATTGAAAACCTGTTGCAAATTTGAACCCAGCTTGTCTTTGCTCATACTGTTTAGATCAGCATTTGTGTTGGACTCAAAAAATGGAGCAGCTGTATCTCATGCTTTGATCAAACAAAAAAATTACCTTTAGGCTTACTGATTTTGATTCAAGTTTCTCTGTTATAATCCTAAAATTGTACCATAGAAATCATAATCTGAAGAAAATTGTCCCTTAAAAAAAATTCTAGTTATATTAATTTCTAAAATGCAGCCTGCATTTTTAAGTAACTTGTCCTTTCTGTTTGTTTTCAAGTTTCTTTTCATCGCTACATATTTTCTTAATTCTACTGCTAGAAAGCTGGTTTTACAGAGAGACTGAAGTGGAAAAGCATATGGTTTTTTGTTGCTGTGGAGGGAATTATTCTTGGAGCCATGACAAAATTAATAAGAGGGAAAAAAGCAATATTTTTTTTTGTTGGTTTTACTTTCTGCTTCATTATGTGTTTAGTTCAGTAGATAAATCAATAGGAACATCTGTAACACAGTGAATTAATTTAATAGAAAAAGTTTGGAAGGAGTAAATTAGTGACATGACAGTGAACTTCAGTGTAGATGGAATTAAGACAGGACCTATATATATTTTTTAAAAGTGAAAACTTTTTAGATGATGGTGAAAGAAAGTAGGAAGTCTCCAGATTTTAAAGAAGAGCATTCCAGTACAGCATATAAGCAGAATAAACAGAAATCCCAGTGATGTAACTGTGGAAGGAGAGAGGATGCACATATTTCTCTTCTGGGAGTCAGCAGAACAACTGGAGGACCTCAGGGGAAGAACTGATTTTCCACTCCTTCTGTAGCTGGCTGTGTTTTGACTCTGTCACAAACATCCTGCATGACTTTGGGCAAGTCTGTTTTGGAGAAATTGTTGTTATGGTACACCTTGGTAATGAGGAGAAGGAATGTGGCACAGCCAGCTCGGATTTTGTTATACAATCCAACTGCTTGCAAGCAGGAGCAGAGTCTGAGTTGACAAAGGAACAAACACAAAGGAAGACTTTGCAATTGTTTGCTCCTCTTACATCCTGATGTTTTCATGAATCTGATCTTGTGGGGAGGGTGGATGTATTTTCTGTCTCAAGTGTTTGTTAGTATAAGTCATATTTGATACATCTGTTTGGGTTACTCTGGTGGAATTTGGGTGATCCATATAGTATTTCTCACTTGGATTTCTGAAAGATGTTTGACAAGCTCTGTCCCCAAAAGCTCTAAAGACTTAACAGCTATGGAATAAGGGAGAAGTTTGTCTATAGCTAACAGGGAAAAAAAAAAAAAGTGGGAAATAAAGTGGAAGGGTGAATATCAAGGTTTTATTGTCAACAATAGAAAGTCACCAGCATTTTTTTTTTGAGGTGACTGAGACTTGGCTCTTAGACAGAACTATAAATGAGCTGTAGAGGGAAGGAAAAGATGCCAACACTGAGGGATGATCCCAAACTATTTGGAGTAGTAGGGAAGGCATCTGTCACAGTCTTTCATGTCTGGTGATCAGAAGACTGATCACTGTGTGATGGGCATTACATTGATAGATGAAATGAGTTCAGTTAAAGGTTGTGGGGTTTTAGGGGGTTATTTCTCCCCTTTTCAAGTTTATATCCAAAGTAATGAGCTTTGAGATAGCTGTTGGAACTAAGGACAGAGATCTTGTGCTTACAGTTTCTAACTTAACAAAAATATCTCTGTGATCTGTAGCAGAGGGTCGAGTAATTTTTTTTTTCTTTTTATATCACAAAATGTAATGATTTGTAATGGTAACTTCTTTGTAAAAGTTATCTGTAGAAAAAAATATTTGTTTATCATACTTCAGCTATATTTAGCTTTCTGTATTGGCATCAGTAGATGAATCTGTAAATTATAATTTTGTTTTTAAGAAACATAAATCTTTCTACTTTTCTAAGATTGTTGTGCTGATCTGGCTATAGCTAGGTATTTTGCATCCTCAAATAAAGATGTTGAGATGTTATTTGTCTGTGGAATTACAGTATAGAATGATATTCATTATGCTTTCATTAAGTGTCTAGTTTATAAAATACTTTAAATTTTATATGATGTTTGTTGATCCAGTGGTGTGGATTCTTTTATAGCTATTTTTATGCTTTTTTCCCTACTTTTACTACATTGTAATTGTTATTGATATGATGGAGAGATGTTTGTCCCATCTAGTGATGTAGCAGTATGGAAATGGATTCACTAAGTGTAAGTATGAGCATTTGTTTGTGTTCTGTCCATAATGTGATAGAATACTTCTTCATCTAGACTATTTATATGGAGGTCTAAGTGAATAATAAAAGACTACAGTAATTCAGTTTCCTGTTTTTGAAACTGAGAAAGATCTGAAATAGTCTAGGCAATTATATTGGAGTAAATGTGTTTGTGACCCAATAAGAAGTACCTCCCTGTCCTCCCAGTCCATTTAAAACCCAGTATATTTGCCCTAACCCTGGCAGTTTTTAAAGCCAGGTTGGGTAATGCCTCGAGCAGTCTGACCTAGTGAGAAGTGCCTCTGCACATGGCAGGGTGAGTTGGGATTAGATGATCTTTAAGATCCATTCAAACTCCTTAACATTCTGTGATTTTGTGATTTGGAATATGCCTAATTTGTAGTATTCAAAACAATTCTTAATATTAGAAATTAAACAAATTATATTAAAACCTTTTCAGATATGTTTGCCTTGATCAGATGCTCACAAATGTGATGGCAACACATCAGTGTGTGATGTCCCTCCCTGAAATTTAACTCTGACTAGTGTGAGGCTCCTCTCTGTGTGACACTCCCTTTTTGTGTGACAGGTTTGTCTCTGGATCCTGCTGGAGAAGCAGCTGTGCTTTGGCTCCCCTGAGCTGTGTTTGGTGGAGCCTCTCTGGGTATGGGCCACCAAGGGAGCGTAAGCAGATGAGCGAGTGGAGCTCAAGTCAGCTTCTGCAAAAGCTGTGTGTCCAGATGCTGTCAGAGCTCCAATTTAAAGAAGTGTCTTGGGTGCCTAAATCCCTTGACTTGGACAGACTCCAGGCACCTTACCCAGTGCTGATAAGTTGTTTGTCAGAAATGATTAAATTATAGGGGCATGCTTGTTGTCTGAGTCTGGTTCTCTCTCCCACCCCTCTCTGGTAGCAAGCCTGGCCTTGGCCGTCGCAGTGACTCCTCTTGCTCCCCTTTGTCCCTGTTGGCAAAGGAACCCCAGGAGTCTGTTTAAAATTGGGGATGCAATAAAGCAGTTTTCATTAACAGCATGCAATTAACTGGGGGGTGATGCAGGTCCTGGCTAAGGGCTCCTGTTGCTCTGGGCCTTCTCTGTTGGCTTTCCAGTCAGGTTACCTGTGTTCTGTTTTACTTGAGCTCAGGCCAAAATGAAATGGCATCCAGCTGACCTAGTTGATATTTAATCTCCTTTGGTGCTTCAGCCTCTGTGTGTTCCAGGATTGGATTCCTCTGGTTTGTCTTGTCAAATAAACATCAGCATTTAAGGATGTTAGGTGGGTAAGAGCATTAGGTGAATTACCTGCTTCTCCCTGTTAGCAGTCTGGCAGTTCATACAGGTAGTGCCAGCATTGTCACAGGTACTGTACACTCAATTAAACTGGGAAATTTGTATTTTCCATTGAGTGGCTACAGCTGTGTTGAAACTTAAATGTGTCGAGCTGCTTAGGTTTCACTAAGTCTACTTAAGTTATTTAAATAAAATTTTTTTTTTGAATGAATCATTGTTTCAGGTGTTTTCAGCAGCACTTGAAGTGGGTACATGAAAAAAGAAATGTAGACTATAATAGATTTACAATTTATGAAATGGATATTAGTTTATAATAGTCTTTCCCCTTTAAAATTTTAATAATGGCATATTTTTATGTGATGTTAATGAGCCCTGAAAGTAAATCAGTATTTAAACTAAGGTCAAAGTATCCTCATTTGTTTTCAGTAGACATTGGGAACTAGTATAGTTTTTAGCTGCATTTATATGTTTCTCAAAAACATGGTACAGAGTTAAGTGGTATGGGGATTTAATCTCAAATATACACTCAGTGTATTTTTTTCCCTCTGTGTTTTAGAATTTGCCCATTTAAGGGAATGTGCATTATACATCTGTATATTCTGTATCTCTATATTTGTGGTTTCTTAGGTTTTTATAAGCATTTGGTAAATTTTATACTGTAGAGATCATATGTGCAGTTCACTGCATACCATGCATTAAATGTTTTTGTATAGATTGTTAGCTTTTCAGCATAAAACATTAAGTGCTTTGAGATCTGTTACATAAAGATTTTGAATGGGAACTGGGTACTGAGATGACAGTAAGATGTGATTTGTTATGGCACAGAATATTGCACATTACTGTAGCAATTGGCAAAATTTCCCTCACTCCATTTATCCCACAGGAAATCTCTTGTTGATAAGAACAGCTTTTATTCAAAATAAAAAGCTCTGCATGGTTCTTTGCACTGTTTTGTGGTAAAGGTTAACTGGTAGGTCCTAATTGCATTTTTCATGTTGAGTGCGTTCATATATTTGAAGAACATTGGCCAAAACTGAGATTCTACCATTGCAGGGGCATTTCTGCCCTAAGGGTGTTGTACTGAAGAACAGATCCTAATCTGAAATTCAGTTAGGTTTGCTTGATTGTGTACACACACAGGGGAATGTTGCTTCTAACTTGAGTAGAGACAGCTTCAATCCTACTAGTGGTTGTGAGAGGTTACTTGATTAAAATTCACCTGCAACTGTATCTTGGTTGAGTAAGGAGCTGTACCTGTAGCATTTACATACAGGCTTTTTTTATTCTTTTGCAAAAGACTTTAGAAAGGTCCTGTGTGTTATTTTTGGATCCCTTGGGATTTAAATAATAGGTAACGTGTACAATTTGCATGAAAATTGGGATGATCTGTATTTTTAGGCAAGCCTTAAAGATCTTTGTAAAAGTCTCTTTTTCACAGCATATTTAGTATGGGCAGGTGAGCATAAGCTTGGTGCTCTCAGAGCTGCTCTGCAGCCCCTGGTTTGACACCTGGCTGTGCCCCTGCCAGGGAGGGGCAGCAGTCAGGGATGGGGAGCTACTCTGCCTGCTATAGGCTGCTGCATCCTGGAGTTGTCCACCATCAATATTCGCTTTTGATTCTCTGCATGTGTGTAATTAATAGGAGAAACTATTTGAGAGTGACCCGCAGACAGGTACAGGGCATTGTGGCCAGCTGCCTAATTATTGGCATTAGGAAGCATTTGGAAGTTGCTGGTGTGCACTTTTAGAAACCTAACAGTGAAGAGTCTGTGTAGATTTTGATGGATTTGTCCATTGTAATAAAAGATGATTCAAGTGATTAGATATGCAGTGATGAAGCATTAATTTTCTAAGCATATTTATCAGGAAAAGGTAATAATTGTAGTCTACTTGATAATATTATACACATCACACTCCTTTTAGCCAATTTTTCCCTGCAGCTGTGACATAATTTAGTTGACATATTTGAAAACAGGTATGAGAACTTGTGCATTTATAATTGCATCTTCAGTATTAATATAATTGTGTTTTCAAAAAGGTGTCTACCATACAAAAAGGGTCTAGAATTAGGGTAAGTTATAATGATCCTCAAGAAAATACTGGGGTTATATGTGAAGCAGATGGCATTCCTTTTCAGTGGAGAAAGGAAGAAGCAGCCTGGATGAAAACGAACTCTTCTCTGTGGACTCAGGGCTTTGCTGTGAAATGACTCAGAGTGAACAGGGTGCTTTCCACAGAGGTACACCCAGAATAACCCACTCATCGCCCTCCAGGAATTCTTTGAGCCCACAAAAAAATCCCTTTGTCCGTCTAGCTTTTAAAAACATCTTTCATTGTGATAGCTGTATTTGCTGTTCCATTTGCTTTCCTGTTTCTTAGTCGAATGAAGAACATGGAGACACGAGCTACCTCTTGTGTTCAATCTGCTTAATTACACTCAGGGGCTTTTTAATTTTTTTCCCTTTCCCTTCCCCACAACAGGCTGGGCAATCAGTAGCTTTTATTAAGATTTCAAATAATTTTCAGAAATATTAAAAATAGTCATGTAGTGTTTTTGCTCTTATGCAGAGAGGTAGATGAGGCATTATTTCTACCTGTGAGATACATACTTTTTTGAAGACTATTTATGGAAGAGCTGTTCTTCATTTTGCATTGATGAAAATCAGTATATGCTAAAGATATCAAAGATAGGAATTTACAAAGCTGTTTTTTTTAAACTTTCTATTAAAATGTTACAAAATCTGTAACTTCTTCAGAGACATGTAGGTCACTATAAATGAAGATGGATAAAATAACCATAGGTGCAGTTTTATGACATTCATTTTTTAGTGTTTGTTCAATAGACAACAAAAAGGGTATTGCAAATGCCAACAAATGACTGTGACTATTGGATCATTTTTTTTCCTAGGTGTTTGGGAAATCTTTGTTATATTTAAAAACTGTTTATGGGAAATTTGGCCAGCTAATTTGTCGTACTAGTGTATCTGTTTTTTCTTAAAGGATTCAAACATGATTAGCTTCTGTAAAAGGAGCAGATAACGCTACAGCTTTTATAACATATTATAGTATGATCTAAGCTATCAAATTCATGTCATTGCTTGAAAGTTCAGAGTTCTCTTTTCAGGAGGATGTTGTTACAGCCTACAGTTCTTTGCCCTTCTTAATTTGTTGACTCCTAGACATTTTCCTTTATTAATTTCTCAATTGCTTTTTTCTATTTCTTATTCCAACTTATTCCAGCTATTGGAGACATATCAGATATATGAAACTATTTTGAATCTGAAATTAAGAAAGAAAATGAGAATTTTTATAATTTTTGGAGGACAAAGATGACTAATTCTCATTTGGGGTGATAACAGTATAATAGCAAAAGTAATTTCATAATGTGTTTATCTTCTTAATCAGACAGCTTAAAAACTAAAAATACTGCTTTATTTCTATATTATTTGACAGCAGAACAGCAAGGTACCAGAGCATGACTGGTGTCAAGTGGAAGTTTATTACTTGAGTTCCAACACTGTACTTGATCCAAACCAGTAGAGCTGCAGATTTGCACAACTGTCTAAATAAATAGCTGAGAGCATGGTGGTGTGACAGGGAACTTCCTGCAACTGCAGAGTAGCATATAAGAGAAGAAGTGAAATATTCTGGATTTGGGGTCTTCTGTCCAACTTTTGTACATCCATATGTGTGTAAACATGAAGATAGGCTCTCTGGAACTGTGGAACTGAGTTTCTTTCAGTGGATATCTAGTACCAGCTGTAAATGAGAATGCAAAATATTAACAATGTATGGAGAATATTACAAGTCTAGGGATTTTTGAGTGCTTGACTGCAGTCTCCTCTGTGATGATTTAGTATGGTTTAAACCCAACAGTTCCTGTTTATGTTTGAGGTTAACTTCTCAGATGTTTAAAGCTGTCCCTGTCAATAATTTGATCCCCTGTTAATCCTTAAATTTTTGCCCTGGGATGCTTTTGCTTTCTTGTTACTGACAGGTAGCTGAAGATGATTTTTCATTCTCCTTCTAGTTTATTTGAGCCCTGAAATGTTTCTGTTACCTACAGTGTAGCAGGAATGTAGTACAAGATATTTCTGCTGGATCTTTCTGTGCATTTTAGAACACCAGAGTTGCTTGTAGAGAGCCATAAGCATGAGTTTGTTTCCCAATTCAGTAAACTGTTCCATTAAGCACAGTACTTCTTGATTATGGGGTCTGCTTTCTAGTTCTTTATTTCTTACAGCATTTTATATGTGACACAGATATATATCACTGTGCAGGTTTGTATATATTTCACATGGCCTTGGAATGTGCTTTAAGTGTTATTATTTTTCAAAATATAAACACAGTTTTTTCCCCCTTATGTTATCACAGCAGACAGTGAACCCAGGTGCAGTTTTTGAGGAGTTTTGATTTTCTGGTGTGGTGTATCCCTGGCCCAGTATCCACTCAGCTGAGGGTGCTGATGGATGGGCTGCCTCACTTGTTAGCTTTCTCTGGATACACTTTGCTTATGGGCTCCCCACAATTTGCCTTGTGTGCACAAGTTTTGCAGTTTATTTGTGCACAAAATCCAGTGGAGATCCCTTCTGAGATTTGTGTGTGAAGGTTTATTTAGATGAGGGGGAAGTGGCTTAAGGCTTGCTTTCAGCTGAGATGTGGAAGCAGTGAGCTTTCCTTTGATGCTCTTGTCCAAGCTCTGCCAGGGCAGGATGGAGATGCCTCATGGGCAGACCAGATCATGCAGCTGCTGCTCTGAAGTCTGATAAATGACACCAGTTTTGCAACATACCCATTTTCCAACATGCACATTTTCAAAATTTGTTCAAAATGAACAGTTTAGCCTTGGGTGTGGTTAGTTGTTTGTTTAAATGCACTGCATTGCAGCCTTGGGCTTTTCTCAATTTAAGCCCTTCCCTCAGGTTGTTTTTGCTGTATTGGGTGTCTCAGTGTGAATTGAAGGCACTGTAACGTGTGGCTGCTATGGGCACGTGGCTCTGGTAGGGGGGCTCCTGGCCAAGCCTTGGACACAGCATTTATGTTCCTGTGGACCTGGCTCTCCAGTGAATGCTGCTCATCCCAAAGCAATATTTTCCCCTGGAAGACAGTACATTTAGTGCTGGGCAAGTAGGTAAAGTCATTTCAAGGAGGAAGAAGTATTTCACTCTTGTTTTATATATTTAGGAAGCTGCTACTGGTTTTTTCATTTGCCTCACTTTCAACTGTTTTATGTAATTCAGCTTGTTTCAAGTTATTATTCTAGACAGTCACTTAAATAAAAATAAACAATTTAAAATACATCATTAAAAAGTATGTTGTTCCCAAAATGGAGTCAATGATGTGTCCCACAGGACCAGAAAATGAACCTCAGAATATTATGGACAATTTAAAACGGGCAGATTTAATTATAGCAGGAGTGTGCAATTACTGAATGAGGTATGAGAGACATGGGAAATGTTCCCATCTAAATAATGACCAGAATGTGCTTGTTCTAATAATATTCCATAACACATTTAGGGCCCTAGGATTACAACACTTTCAGGTTATTAGAAGATGATGATAATAGTGTGTTTTATTGCCAAATTACTACCATACTCTCTGAGGTATGAAGTGATATTAATGACCATTTTCAATAAGGAATAACATTTTGCAACATCAGTAGCATTTAACCATATTAAAATATGTTGTGTTGTGCAGTAAAGCCCTGGGGTATAGAGATGAAAACTAAAGGGTTTAATTTTGAGATGCAATTGGGAAATTATTTGGACATTCCGAAAAGCTTTAGGGTAAAAATACATTAATGAAGTAAGTTTTTTAACTATTTGCAATAAATAAAAGATGCATGTGTATTACCTGATTGTAATTTTGGTTTATAAAAATGTTAAAATCAGTGCATGGCTTATATTCTGTTTAGTGTGCTATATAAAATTTCAATTATCTACATGTCTGTTAAATCTAGAAATGAACCAATAAAAGAGAGAATTAGTACATATATGTAAATGGATACTGCTTGGAATGCATATTAAAAATATTTTTCATAGCAGAGGAAGCTTCACAGAATAGGTGACAAGATAACATTCAGTTTCTCTGGTAGCATATTCTCTTAATGAGGAGAGCTCTGTGTTCATATAATTTACCAACAGCCATTCTATACAGATTTGTCTGCCTCTTTAACTGTAAATATTGCAGTATTTGTTTTGCCAAGGTCAGATGCTCAGACTTGGTGACATTATTGTCATTGATCTAATCAACTGTAACTCTTGTACCATCTGGTTAAGTTATTATGTTAATTCAGAGTAAATAAGTTAATTCCAGTCACTCAGAACTGCCAAAGATGGGAATTTTTATGATGTCAAAATATGTCTCTGAAGCTAAATAAACCCTCTGTACATCTTGTGTTTTATGGAATGCTGTAAAAACTAAGGATGGATTTTCCTATGGGAGCATCACTTTCATTTGCTTAAAACAAATCTGAGTTTTATTTAGAATCGTAAAAATAAGGAAATCATATTGTGGTTTTATAGTTACTGTAAAATACCATAAAATATTTCTAAGTTACCATCTTCTGTTGAGTCAGCAGCTGAAGAGTTGCATATGATACACATTCTAATTGTACATGATATCATTTTATACAAATACTGTTAAATGGGCTCCATAGAATACATTAAGGGTTGGTTTGCAGCCATGATCTTGCATTTAATGTCAGATCTGGAAGTGTCAGAATCACAAAGCTTGACATGGATCTGTGCAGAAATAATGTGAACAACTTGCTGTCTGTTAACTTAAAGCTTTAGTTCTGCTTAGAGATATGAAAGTGAAATCTGTCCTTAATTCTGTGCTAGATCATGGAAACTTCAGTTCTGTTCTCCTGTAATGTACAAAGATCACGATTTGAGTAAAAATTCAAGAGGTTACATTTTAGAAATCCTTGGAATTTGTTGTAAGTTCATAATGAGAATATAATTCTTATGATGATAATGTGTCTTCATAACATGAAGAAGCATTCAGTGTTTAAGCTAAAATCTATGTTTTGAAATCCTGGATTAGAATCACGAGAGTCTGATGAAATATTAAGGACTGGTAATCCTGAAATTTTAGTTAGGACTTGAATGAATCCTGGTTCAGCTCAGATTTGATGTGTATCTTTTCTTTCCATACTGTTATGAAATGGTCAGTCTGTGACTTTTAACCTAGGGATGCTCCAGCTGTCGTAGCTTTTCTTATCTCACAATTATTTTGGTATTTAGGATTAAAATAAAAAGTCTTGTCCTCATCCTAAACAGAAACTTGGTTAGGCCATGTCAGGGTAATAAAATCTGGAATCCCACAAGTGTTCATGGTTTAGAGCTGTGGGGCACTGCAGAGGTGCTGTCTGGTAGCTCTGATACAGGAGCATGGCCTTGGGAGCTGTTGTGTCTAAATGAACAGTCATTTGAAAGGCTCTCAGGGAAGTATTGGTGTTGATGGCATAATATGCAAATCATGTGCTTGGCAACATGGTGTGTAATGCAATTTGAGATGCAGTTTTAACTAGTCCAGTTTTCTGCCTAATAACTTAAAAGCAATATAGAGACTTAAATATTAAGCTATTTATGTTGGTCTCACAGTTTAATATGGCTTATTTGACTGGATATTGTTTAAATAAAAGCAAGTTTGCATATGGAGGTGCACAAGTGGATTAAATGGCTCTTGTAAGTAGGGATAATGACTTTTGTAAACACTGGTAGGTCTGAAATGTATATGGTTTTCTGATGGCAGAAACAAGTAAATGAGCTATTTTCTCCCATTCTATATTCAGAAGTGCAGTCACCTGCTATGAAGTAAAAAAAAGTAGTAAGTAGGGACCTCTTCTCCTAGCAAAATTTATTTATGCTAGGAGAATATTTTTAATGCATTTAGTTTGTCTGGCTTTGAATGAAATGTACCATGTCTCTGCATACAGGATTTTTTTCTCTTTATTTCATAAAAAAAGATGATGTAGTTGCAAAGTAACTGTTTATTCATCTGAAAGGCTTTTTCTGTACCCCTGTGTGGGATAAGTGCCCTGAGACCCCTCTCCTATTATTTCTGGGTCCTCGAGTAAATGCTCTGGGGTATTGTTGATTTAGCCTGAGACTCAACTATTTACTTTCTACCAGGAAAAAAAAAAAAAAAAATCAAGATTACTTAAATCTGAATAGAACAAAGGGGTCCACCAGCAGAACATGGTTGCTGTGCCTCAAGACAGGAAGAAAATGAGAGCTATGGAGGGAAATGGACCTGAAGTGATATTACTCCTGCCAGCCTTGGAAACAGAGTCCAGAAGGAGCAGAAGGAGTTCTTAAATTTTTGCTGAGCTTGATTTTTTTTTTTTTTTTTTTTTTTTTTTTTTTTTTTTTTTTTTTTTTTTTTTTTTTTTTTTTTTTGCTCCTGGATAGACACAGCTGTGGCTTGGAGTAGCAGTTGGGTTTCTCCCATATACCAGGCAGTGTGGGAGACTGCCCAGGGAGAAGGTGGGAGAGGAAATCCCATCCCATTGTCCCTGCTGTGCACTGTGGAGCCCAGGCTGATGTCAGATGCCCAGGGCAGCTCTCTGCTTATGCTGCTCTGCTGGGGCTCACAGCTGGAGAGAAGCAGTGTCCAGTGTTGGCAAGGCTGGTTTGAACAACTGCATCTAGCCTAGGAAGAGGATTTTGAGAAATAGAAATATTTGCAATAGTCTTAAAACCCTGTCAGACCGAGATTTCTGAATTTTCTCATTTATAAAATCAAAATGTTCTTAGTGTACAGCAGCCAGTGCTGCTCTCACCAGAGTCATTATTTAGGCCCTGGAAGCATAAGCAGCCTGCTGTTGTTTAATTTACTGAAATAAGTGTAATCCCTTAGTGAATAATTGAAATTACTGGATGTAGCCAATAGCATTAGATAGCTCACAAAGTGACATGTAGGGCTTTGGGGAAAGCTAATCTTTTTGTTTTGGCTTATCACAAGATTCCTCTTGATATTCTGCATAAAATTTTATCTGTTCCATATCAAACAGAGCTGTGGGTTTTGTAGCTTAAGCAGTGACATTCCTTTCAAAGTGCTGCTTGTGTGACAGATTTGCATGTGCTGGGATTGGCAGTGTAGCAGCTCCATTTTCTGTGTGGAAGATGCACTAACTGTTCAGCAGAGGTCACTGTGAGTTTGTGCTTGAGACATTTTAGTGCAACTTATCAAAATGTAGTACTGAAAATATTAATATTATGACTAGGAAATTCTTGTGCCTGCATTAGCTTTGAAATGAAACTGTGTGAATTTTAAGAAAGATCTTATTTGTGAAAGTAGAACGTGGAGGTGATTGTAAGAGTTCAAAGAAACCTGAATAGCCTTAAGAAATGTGGCATGTGTCCAGAATTTAATCATCTTTAGTATTACTTATCAATATTTATCCAAATGATCACTTCTGTGGAAGTCTCTCTTCCTCCTCCTCTTTCTTCTAAAATGTGTTGCTTCTCCAGTTGCCCAAGAGCCAGGTGTGTCTGACCCTTGCACAAATGTTTTACACCTTCCTGAAGCTCAATTTCCCTGCACAGAAAAGCACCAAGATGAAGACAGAAAGGACTCTGCTTTTCCTGTTTCTTTGTTGACTTACTGAAGGCAGCATTGAAATCAGCTGTGAGTTCCATCTATTTTCCCAACTGTGTACATTTGGTCTTGTTCCCTTCATCATCACAATAAGCTTTTTAAGTTTATGGCAGCAAAATAACCTTTTGCTGCTGTTTTCCCCCTCGACTGTGTACCTCTACTCTGCCATTGCCATGGGGGGAGCAGTAGTTCTCATCTGCTGTTGGAGAATGTTTTCAAGTTACAAACAAACTAAACCACCCTTAGAGCTTCTGAAAAGTGCTGGTTTCAAGCTTTTTGTTCTCCTGCTACCATTTGATAATTACAGCTGTGAAAACAGTCCTTGGAGAAATCTCAAGAGTCCCCCTTCTTCTAAAGACAGTTTCCGATTCTGATTAACCAGAAGCTAATGAGGCTTTCAAGTCTTCTGGATTTTTCACTTGATCTTATTTCTTCAAGGGCTTGTATAATCTTATTATGGAAATAGTGCCAACAGATGTTCACAATTCTGCATCCGCTGCAGCTCCATCACTGTAAAGGCATGGGAGGCTCCAGAAGCTGATAGCAGAGAAAAGCAGGTGGAGTTAGATTGTTGCTATGTGTTTGCATGGAACAAGGAGCTCTGATTCCATTCAAGAAAATACAGGAAGGAAGAGTTCATTTGAGCATGGATGTTGCAGAAGAAATGATGTTTGTGGAATTTACACTGGGAGTCTTTTGTTAGATCAGCAAACAGAGCCTTGTCTGAACATCTGTATTCTCATTTTATGTTGATCCTTTATCAGTTTTATTTTTTGTCATTGCCCTGAGGAGAAGTTAACTGGAAACTCAGCATGGTGAGCCTTTCAGTGAATCCTGCCTCTATTTGTGACTTAGGAAACAACCAGTTTTGGTGGTTGCCAGAAGTGGGAACTGTATCATTAGGTACAAGCTTCTGTAACTTTGTGGCTTTTCAGTTCTACTCCAGTTTACTCATAGTACCATAATTTGAATACCAAAAGACCTCAAAGAGTGTCCTGAGGGTGGAAGGACATGTAGTGGTCAGTGGCATTTGTGTGTTCCTCCTGCTCTCTGTAGTGAAGTTTTCTGAGTATGCCTCATTCTCAAAGAAGCATCTGGGGCAAAGATGGGTGGCAAAGGGGTTGATCTGTCCCCCACAGGATGAAGAATTGTGGGTCCAGCTTTGGCAAGGACTCAAACTCAGACACAATCTGTAGTTACAGGCACCCTCCTTGGGCAGAGCCCCTGTGGTGGGTAGGAGCCAGCAAGTTGGAGGTGGAATATGAAGTCTCCATCCCTTTTGAGTGAAAGAGGTGCCACAGGGCAGGTGTGTACAGCTGTGATCAGAGCAAATGTTCTGATGCTTCCAAATGGGTGGACTGAAAACAGCATTGTTGGTGTGATGTTCTCTTTGTTCCTTCTCTGCAGCATAATGAGACCAAGTCAACTAACACAAAGTGCAATAGGAGTGCTGGCTTAAATGGGCATGTAAAATTTGTGGCCAGAATTTGAAAAATAAAATTGCCTAAAAGTGTCAGTTCCCCCCTCGCCCACCAGTGTTTCTTCTCTGCAATTCTGTCTATATATTGTTTTGTCCCATCTGAACATTGCATGGTGCTTTCCAGCTGGGTCTTCTGAAGATGAACTGTACTAATTAAGATAACATTAAGATAGTAACTGGCTGTACCTCAGTAAGATCAGTAGTTTACTGTTAGACCACACCCTATCACAAATTTTCCTTTGACTAAGATACAAAATATCCTTTTTGATTTGTCTTCTTGAAATATTCATGATTGTTTCTGTAAAGATGGGGGGAAAGAGGCAATGCATTTTTGGAGATGTCTGCATGGACAGAGGAAGGCTTTATGCAAAGCATTGATTAAAGACAAAGGTTTTTTGTCCACAACAGGTTAGTCTACCCACAGAGCATCATTCTGTGGCAAGCCTGTGCTGAAGTATTCCTCAGCTTGTAATGGTTCAGATGTTGCTGTGCAGGTGCAGCTGGAATTCCTGGCACAGGTATTTCTGAAGTAAGTAACTGTGACTAAGCAGGTGCAAACAGCTGATCTTCCTCATAGTGACATGACAAAATTTACAGTTTATGGCTTTTTTCCTGTTTGAGAACTTAATACTGGAGTCTTGGTGTCTTCAGAATGGAAAGATTTTGGCCTGACCAGCTTGCTGTTTTTGTGTTGTTTTTATTGTTGTTGTGAGTTTTATTATAATTATTATTATTTTTATTTTTTATGATTTTTTTAAACTTTAGGTAGGAGGACATAAGGATTGGAAACAGGCAGCAACTCATCATAGGATCTGAGCAATGCTTGCCTGCATGGCATCGGGGTCTCAGAGAGGGTGATCCTTTCAGTCATTATTGTTCAGCTTTTGTCAGTAATCAGAACATTTTGAAATATTAAAACAGAAATTGCCAACTCATCTTCTTCGTGATAAAACGTGCATCAGTTTTCTGGTCCCATTCCCAAATTGAGTAAACAAAATAGAACCCCTTCACTTGTGCTGTCTTTATGGAAAATGGACATGATGTTGGGCTTTTCTGAATAAGATGGATGAAAAATCATAGACAGCTTATTCATGATAAGGTGTGGAGAAGAACATTGTGACAGGAATATAATTTTAACACTGCTATTACAAACATATAGAAAATGTTTCATGCATGGCACTAGTGGTCAAAAGCATTCTGCTTGTTAGAACTAGTACCTATGGTGTGTGTATGACAGATCCAAGATATGAATAAGTTTTATATAAAACCAGCTTGTAACTATCTTATTGAAATGTATTTTTATAACTATTAGTGCTGTGGTGTGATTCTGCAGTCTTTTCAGTGAACATCCATAGTTCTAAGGCAAATATATAAGTAACAATGAAGGAAAAACTTTGAAATTCAGCAGTAGTTGTGTGCTTCAAAGCATAATATGGTTCAATTCAAATAGGTGAATCCTCTTCCCAACCTCAGCCATGTTGTTACAAACTTTTAACAAAGGTAAGGCAGAGAGCATCTTCAGAGTCTCACATCTCTTTACACAGACATGGCCTTGCAGTGACTTCCAGCTGCTGCTGTTTGCACTTCAACAAGAAATACTGTTCCTAATCCCATTCTTCTCCTCTCCATATCCATGTAGGGAGTAATTAATTATTGTTATTTATTTGTTCTTATTTGTTTATAAAGTAATTATGAAAGATAAAAATAAGAACCTCACCATCCCATTATTTGGTGACCAGCTGCTGCCCAGGATTCAGCTGGAGGGCATTTGAGAAAAGTGATGGAGCAACTTCCTGAAAAAGGAGGCTTAGTCTGCATGCTTGCTTCCTTAAATCTCCTTCCCTACCAAACTTTGTTTCTTTCAAAATAGAGTATTTAGTGTCCTTTGATATGCAAAGTATTAAAATGGTGATGAGCAATGAAAACTATCTTTCATTTTATCTCTACTTTGATTAGTTATTGACACTTTGTCTCCTTGTGATCCTCCACATATTAATATTTAATATGCAAAAGGCTAGGGAATTCAAAATTATGCAAACCTTTCATATTCTTCCCAGCAATAACCTTGCATAAGAAGAAATATGGACCAGTTATAAGAAGAAATAGAACTGCAGCTCCTCTGGGCTTGGGTTGGTTTTAGTTCTTTGTAGGTTAAGTTCCACTTGGTGATAGTGCTGAGTGCTTTCTACACCTTTTCAAATGTAGATACTGAACCTTCCAAGCAATTACACAGTCTCCTTTCACAACCAAGCATCACTTTCTTTGCTGCTGTTTTGGAAGTATCTTTGTTTATTTATCTGTGTATGTATAAGGATTTTGTAGCAGTTCTGAAACGATGTCTCAGTTTGGGTTTTTTAGCTAATTATGATCTTTTCTGAAATAGTCTTCTGAAAGTGGATGTTGCAAGTAGTTAGCTAAATTGAATAGAATTTGGAAATGTTTTTTGGTCCAAATTTGGTAGACATGTGAAAACTGCTTCCCAGCTCAGAGTATCACTCATCCAATTTGCTGATTTAAAAGATAAGATTGTTTGACTGTAAATTTAATCTAGGCAAGGTCATTGGGAAAATTTGGAATCAGCTAAACTGGGAAAAGGAAGAATGTCTTTGTGTGGAACACAGGCTTGATCTGCTGAAATTAATTTTCTCAGTGGAGAAGGTAAAGGCTTTCTTTCTTTTCTCTCATTTTCTCTCTTGAGGTTTGTTGCCTTACTACATGCATTCTTAAGCTTTCAAAACAATCAGAAAACTGGAGCTTCTTCTGAAAACCTACAAAGGAAAACAAAAAAGCTCTAAGGAAAACTGGCTGATATTAGTGATTAATGTGCAAATTAAGATACTAAACAGCTCAGCATTAAGTCTGGCCTGGCCTATAATAGTATACTATGGCAGCAATCTCTAAAAAACCCCAAAAAATTCTCTTTGACAAAGAACTGCTTTCTCTGAGAAGGCTGAACAATTCTGGAAGTGTCTGCCACTCTACAATATGTGCATACTCTCGGTGTGTTTGGCAGTGCTAAATACATTTGCTTTTAAACCAGCTAGCATATTTGCAGCCAAATTTATTTGTCCTCCTGCAATCGAGCATCCTAAGTATGACTGTTTAGCATCAAAAACTTTTTGACAGGAATGAGTTTGCTGCATTTCCTGTGACTTGCAGGGTCTTGAAGCCATCAGTTTCCTTAATGCAATAGAGTCTGCCCCAGCCTTGGTGGACATGTCTGTGAAGCTTCACCAGAAGGTGGAGATTCATGTTCCTCCTCTGATTCCTCTGAGCCACAGCAGTAACCACATGTCCAATGGCATTTCTTCCAGGCTGGGAAGCACATACACCAGGAGTGCTACAACCTTTTGGACAAAATTTTGGTTCCTTGTTTACAAAAATAACTAGGGAGCATAATTTGACATGAAGACTGAATTAGTGGAGAAGAGAGCTGGGCAGATGGCTTAATACTAAGATTTATCAATCACCTGAGAGGCTGAACATTAAGTACTTGCATACTTCTTCCTATTCTTACGGATCTGTGCACTTTTAATTCCTTTAGTACCCTTATTTAGGTGTCATCTGGTCTTTTGTGATGTGTACTTTAATAAAAACCCAATTGGGTAGTGAAATATTTTTGCTACAGGTCTGCAGCTGGAGTGCTAATGAAAGGTCAGCTGATCACTGTAGACAGTCCTTTCATTTGTGTTATTGCTGTTCTTTTGGAAATTACAGTCTCTGTTAATTCCCTGGCCAGCAGAAGAAATCATGTCAGGCCTTAGCTGCTTCAGTGCTGAGCAAGGGTGTTTGAACTAACCTGGGTGCAAGGATGGGGTCTGCAAATCACACCCCAGAACTCCTCACCTTAATGCTCTCTTCAATGTCAATGTAGCTTCCTAAGTGTTGGGCCATCTTCTTTTTCAACTGTAAGATTTATTAATGACTTTATATTTATTGCTTCCAGTAATAGAAAATAGTGAACTGAGTTTAACAGAATTTTCATTTAATAAAAAAAAAATAGTAGTTTTCTGGATGTCTTTTTTTCCTTCTTCTTTTTATCCATGTCATGGCTTTTTATTTTGTGCAGGGTGTGGATATATTTTCATTTCTGTTGGCTGTGTGCCTTTCCCACCCAGCCACACGAACAAGAGGGAACATCTTTCAATTCAGAAGTTGGCAAAAATAACGGAGCAGCAAAATTCTCCCCTTGGGGAGAACGTTAGGTGTTCTTTTAAGAATGTGAGAAAAGCAGCAGGTTTTTCCTTCAGGTACCGGGGTGAAAATTGTTATCATTGCATGGGATCTTTCATTAACACAGAACAAAGGCAACACATGGGAAGATATACAGAAAAGTGCTACTACTTGTGGGCAATATCAGCTTTTCCTTACCAAGGATTTGGGACATTTTGGGTATTCCTTATGTATATTAACAGGGAGTTTTGTAGTTGGTACTGAATGATGTTTCTGCTTTTCTAAAATTCACTTTTCATCTTTACTACCCTTCTTCAGGAGCCATGACATCACCATGAAAAATTAGTTGAATACAATAGTTTAAATTGAAAAATCATTCATTGCTGAGGAGGTGTAATAACAACATGTATGGGAATAGCTTCCTCTTTTCATATTTTATGAATAAACCAAATCCAATAGATTATTCAGTTATGAAGGATCAGAGAGTTTTAGTCTTGATCAGAGGGTGCACTGATTTGTGCCATTAAGCAATTCAAATACTTGCATTTGTCACAGATCTACTGTGGCAGATGGAGGATCCCAAGGGATAATTTGCTGAAACTCAGTAGGAACTAAAACGTAGCTTGCAATGGAATGGGCAGCAGCAGGAGAGTGATGAGGAGAGCAGCATAAGAGGAAGATGAGCAGTAGTCTTGCATACTGTGTTCTGGAGCAGTGTGGCTTTTTGGGTCAGATTAATATTAGAGTTAGTGCTTCTGTTGCAAAGTTTGTTTGGCTGCACTCTTTTACAAAGCACGGAAGACAAGTCTTGTCTGCAGGTGTTTGCAGGTTTTGAATTCAAGGTTGATGTGAAGAAAACTTGTTTCAAAACATCTGTTGTACTGAGGGCTGTGGTGAGAGTAGTAGTAAGTGCCTGAGTGTGTTTCTGTGTATCTGCTTAGACATAGTAGGGAGAACTCCTGTCGTGATGTCTCTGACAATAACACGTACGTAACTGTAATTTTTACCTTGGTTTCCAGTTTATTGATTATGAAATGATATAGAAATGGTGTAGGTTGTTGCTAGTGGGAAATCCTGGTAATTGCAGCAGAGAAATGGTGCCTTGACTGCTAGGATGAAGAAACCTTCTGTGTTATTGCAGAGGTCACTGAGGTTTGTAGAAATTGGCTGCTTTCTGGAGGATGTATTTATTGCCATATTTATGATATATTAACTGTGATATCTGTGTTCCTAGAAGAGCTCAATATTCTGATGTTCTAATGTCACTGTTTGTAGTCAAGCTTTGTCATTATCATTTATAGGGCACAGTCAATGAGATCAGTGCTTTACAGAAATGAAGTTCCTGGTCAGAGGAGTTTTCATTCTAATTATGTAATTAACATGAGTTAATTTATTAGCTTGCAGATGAATGAGGATTAGCAAAATGATAAAAAGTGGAAAAAACCTATTAAACTCCTATATATTGTGCTTTTCTTGTGTTTGCACAGACTTGGACTATACCATCTCATGGAACAGTTGTTTCACTACAAGAATTTACACACTACATTTCCTATATGGATAAAACTGTTGTCCCTGGTAGGATGGAAGTAAAAGAAATGTTCTAAAATTAAAGCAAAACTAAATTACATACTGTGATTGGATAAATTTAAAAAAAAATACATTTCAGGGAATGTACATAATATATAATGCATATATTGGTAAAATATTTAACATCTGCTTTATATTACTTGCAGTGACACCACTACAGCATTTTCTCAAGGAACTTAAAATTGCTAACACAGTTACATAGCTGTAAGTTACCAGGCTGCTTGGGACTCGAACATCTGTGGAGTAATTGCTTCTCTGTGATTTTTAATTCTTTCCCTATTTCCTTAGATGGTTGGTTTTTGGTTTGTTTGGTTGTTTTTTTGTGTTTTGTGTTTTTGATTTCTTGTTTCATAGTGACAGTTGTAGTTAGCTGCCTAATTGCAGAGTCATTGCAGTTCTTCCTTCTTCAGAGGCTTGCTAATGGCAGTAATTGGTTAAGGAGAAGCATGTTAAGGTGTCATTATATAACCACTGAAATGCTTCTTCCCATTTCATGGTCAGTGGCTCTTGTTGACCCTGCTGATTAGATCATAAATGCAGAAATGTCCTACTGGAAGTTCCGAGGTTCAGCTAAGGGCAGGAAAGAAGAGGCTTTTAATGCTGTTTTTATGTCAGGCCATGTTCAAAAATAATACAGATTTTTATTGATGCATTTCACATCTATGATATAAATTGTTCTTGGGAAAAATGATGCTTGCAAAAGTAATTTGGAATATAGGCACGAAAGAATATAGACATTCAGTGTTTATTCTCTAATTTAAAGAAGTGGTATTTGTGTTTGTATTTCATAATACATGACACATAGGTATACATGTATATATCTACCTAAAAACATCAGACTGTGGCAAAATAGGCCTTTCACTATTGACTTTCTTGTTTGTTTGCCTCCTACACACAAATGTTTCTACCTTTATGTGTAAATAATCCCTAAGTACTAGTAGGTAGAATGATAATAATCACAAAAGATGACTAAAAATAATTATGTAACCAAATGAAGCACCTCCATGATGCAAAATGTACATAAAAAGCTTTAGAATTAAAGCTTTTTATGTACATTTTAAGCTTCCACACAGTAGTTTTCAAGATTTTTCCTTTTTGAGTGTAATTTCTTGTGGCTGGAAAATGCAAACTGGAAACCACATTTGGCTTTAGCTGAATGTGGAGAGCTTAGTTCTGCTGCCCAAAGCTCTGCTAATGCTGTGACACATAGAAGTTGAGTATTTCCTTGAATCTCACTTTGCATGCAGGCAAGCAGGAAATAATCCTCATGTTTAACCAGTGCTGTACACAAGAGGAATATTTTCAGTTATTGACCAGAAGAGCTCAAGTGTTGGTTGGTAAAGATTTTTCTACCCCTTTCTACTGAATTACATATATTGCATTTGTTCCCTTCTAGCCTCTTCCGTCTTGCCTTGCTCTTGTCTTGGCTCCTTTATCTGTGTAGTTTCAGTTCTTCATTCTTACTCAGGAGATTTTATTATTATTTTTAGTCTCTTCCTCACTTTCTCACCTTTGAAAAGATTTCTTTATTTTATCAGTTTTCCTCTTGTATCAATTTGATTCCATCATTAGTAAAAGTGTCTGCTGTACTTGGCATGAGAGGGAAATAAAATCAACGTGCCCCAGCAACTGATGATACTTACAGCAAATTATAATCTAAATTAAACAGTGTGCTAAAACTTGCTGTTATTTCTAAAGAATCAGTTTCTATAGGTTCTGTCAGATTTTAAAAACATAAACATTTGAAGGCCTGCATATTCGATCTGTTTGGTTTTATGGCTTTTCTGCACCCCAAGTGAAATGTATTCAGGTTAGCTGGTTCCTGTGTTGCCATCCTGTCTAACCTTTCTTCCGGGCTAGAAAATTGATAAGTATCTGATAACCACTGTGGAGACAAAACAGAAACATAAAGATCATATGTTGTGTAATCATCCTGATTACTCTGAGCAGTACAATGCTGCAGGTTTCACTAATCAAGATTAATTGTGATCTAGGCTACCTGGGCTGTCATGTAGAGTGGATTGTAATTAAATAAAAATATAATCATTTTAACATTGTGCCACTAATATGTATTTACAATAGGTAGTACTTTTGAAAAGACTCTTTCTCCATACAGTGATTAGGAAGCTGAGTTGTATTTTCTAACTGCACAGATGTTGTTAAAAGCTCCTATTTCAGGCCATAAAGACTTATTATATTTGAGGTTGTACAACAAAAGAAAAATGGTTAGTACATCTGTCTGTTATGTGAGACGTTAAAACTGAAAAATCTGGAACAGTAGAGATGTATGGAAAGCCTCACTTATGTGTATATATATTTGTTTTAAATATGTGATAGATAATTTATAGTGGGGTATTGCTGAGAAAAAAATGCTTTGACAGGTCTTGACAACTCAGAAGAAGAAAATATTTAATACAGCATATAATAAGAGAATTGCCTCTGTTTCAGCATTCTCAGCATTAGCTGGCAGGTCTTAACTTGACTTTCATATAGTATCTTACTGTTTTTATCTCGAATGGATTGTACAAATGCTGTTCTTTGAGGCCTAATGAACCAAAACATTTTGGGCTATGTATGCTCAGGTTGTTTTTTGTAGGGGCCTAAATCTATGTTTCTGAACATTGTTTTGTATTCTGACAGCTAGAAATGTAATAAGCTTAAATATGTCTTCTTTCCATGAGGAAAAAGGAGTGCATCCTAGGCAATCATATGGAAGAATAAAAAAAATATTTTAGCATGCAAGTGGATTTCTGCCCATGTACATACAGAATGTTCTTTTGGGTGACTTTTCCCTCTGCTGCTACTGTTTCCAACTCTTGACCATTGCTTTTATTAGGTACTGCTTTGCTGGGTGTCTGTTCCTTGCTGGTGACACTCAGTGATAATGGAGTGCATATGCTTCCCAATGGTACATACATGATGGAGTACATGCAATGTCAATATGCTGGCTGCGTCTGTTCTCTGCTGTCCAAGGCTCTGCCTCCCCGTGGCTTCCTGCTCAGGCAGGATATTACCTGGAGAAGGTTATTTACTGACCTTGCATGGGTTTGTTGAGAGCCATGCTGGGGTTGGGAGGGTATCAAACACTTGCAGGGAGATTGTACTGATGCTTGCTGGGGGGAAGCCATGGTGTCGTGAGCAGCGCCGTCTTGTGTGCTTATCCGAGATTTTATCTGTGAGCACCAGCTACAGTGGGCTTTTTCTAACTGTGATTTTCTTTTAGAAGATGTTAGAGTTTAAACCAAAGGAAATGAAATTCAAATGTGTTCTCAGGTATTATTGAGTCAGGCAAATAAGTGGATAAAAGCAGGCAAGCTCTTGCAATGTCAGGGATCTTTGCCCATCCCTACAGGCTGGCCGGGCTGTTGTAGGTGCGCTGCCTTATGTGTGGTCTCCAGGATCGGGTCCTGCTCTGTGGTGTCCAGGCCTGTATTATTCACTGGGCAGGCTTTAATGGAGTGACCTGTACACAAACACTTGGGTGGGGCACTCTTCTGCTTGGAGGAAATATTTTTGAGCCTCATTCCCAACAGTCCTTGTGATGTGGCCGCCCTAGCAGGCAGCGCTGATCTTTGGATGCTGGGTGTCTCCCAGGGCCTTCAGAGAACACCCTGTTTGCAGCCTCAGACAGGCTACAGGACATCCCTGTTACTCTGTCATTTAAGTCTAGGCAATGAAATCACATTTCCTAAATAAGTTATGTCAGAAAAAATTACTGTTTTATATAAAAGCATAATCTTAATTAAAAAGCACAAAGCATATGGGGTTTTTTTTTTAAAGAATCATATCAGGAAAGACAGTATATTTTTCCTTTCTCAGAGCTGGAAACATAAGAGACACTTCTAAAGTGGGTTGCCTTTATTTATTTGGTGTCTCTATGAAAATGTGAATATCATGCTGTGTGTCAGATACTACTGAACCTGCCACATGTCCCAGCTCTTCTCCTTGGGAGTGAGTAGCTTTATGCGACCTCTGAAAATGATCAAAACTGTCTTGTTTCATGGCTGACTTTGAAGATGAGTCGCTCTAAATTGCTTGTGCCTCAAACGCTGCAGTGTAAGTAGCAGGGCTCTGAAGAGGGACGATTTCTCCCCCCATTTCTGAGCTGCTGAGTGGGTCAGAGGTGTGGGTCACACAGCTGAGAGAGGTTGCACTACAGGATGGAAACAAGAAAGCATTGCTGTGATTAAAACCATCCTTTATTCAACCTGTATAACTGCACACTATCAGAAATTTGTCTTTTCTAAGCAGATGTGCAATGAGTATTATTTATCTAATCATAGTAAATGAGGCAATTTAATTTCCCAACTGAATAGAATTAAAGCATGCCATCAAGCCTCAGCAGCCATAGTTCTGCCCAAATTCATGAGACTGTGAACTTCATAACCACAGCTGAGTATTGACACACTATTGACATCTAGGTCCTTTTATGCCTTCTATTCCATGTAATGGTGGAGGCATTTGGAGGGTACCCTGAAACGATGGGTAGTTTCTGTACTTGTGTGGGGGAATAGAATGTAAGAAAATAAAGACAGTGCGAAGGTCATCTCACCCCTGAGGAGTTGCAGCTGTACCAATTACCAGAGATTAGGAACAGGCTTGCCCTTAACAGGCCACAGCTGTGTCCAATAAGAAGAAGAGTGCTCCAAAAGAGTGGGTTAGCTGGGTGAGGAGAGAGTTGGAGTTTGTTGGCTGTCCTGTGAAGATGGAGTCATTGCTGTGAGGAGCTGCCCATGAAAAATCATCAAGAAGGTATGGAACTTTTGTAATAAGATGACAGCATACTTGTGCCTACTCCTACTGTAATCTTTCTTTTAAAGAGGACTTCCATGTATTTCTGTATACATAAAATATGCGATTTCCTCCCTGTAGACACAGTTCACTGTAGAACTTGAACAAGGAACAGTTACATTCATTTAATTGCAACTATTTCAACTGAAATTTAACCTTGAGTATTAAATGCTTTGTGGAGTCTGGTTTTGATTGGGATGAAATGGTTGCAATAGGAAATGGATCCTTCTTGGCACTTTCCCAGGCTTCCAGGCTTGTAGAGGTGTTGCTAATGTTGTCTGTGGTTAGTCTTTGAGGATTTTGAAAAAAGGGGGAGTGAAATCACTTGACAAGATAAAATGCTGCTTCTTTTTTTTTCCCATTTTCTCCTCACTGAGGGAGACCAGTTAGTTAAGTCTCCAACTCTTCTTAGCTCTACCTTATGGAAACTTTGGATTGCCAGGAAGTTATGGTATTACCAAGTCAAAATAAAAATTTGACCAAGCACTTGCTAAATTTTTAATTGTGGGGGTAAAGAAAAGAAAGACCTCATTATTTTCCATCATCCTGTTTTGACCTTTGTGTTACTGATGTTTTTCATACATCTATTTGACTCTTTTGCATTGCAAATGTCTCAATTCTGCTTCCTTTTAATGAAACTTGATGGAAAAGAAATTATAATTTCCTTATTCCTTATCTTTAAATATGTTTTATGATTTTTTTAATTGTTAATTTTCCCTTATATTTGAGCTGTTTCCTTTCTTGGGTTTTGTAATAACAAGGATTTCCTTTTAGTTTCAATAACAGTTTTAACTGAGCTAAACAAATGTGTACAATGAAACCTCTTTTGTGTAATTGTGTTCCTAGATATGTTCCACAGTTTTCCCCTTGATCTTTAAGTGACAATAGTGTCTATATGACATGTGCATATATAATTAGTACAGATACACACTCACACCCGTGTGTGTTCTAACTTAGGCTATTGTCGCTTAAATTCTTACATGAGCTGTTGGCTGACTTGTTCCCTGGAAGCTGATTTTCTTTTAAAGTTGAAACTTCTCTAGGAGATACAGTAAAATGAGATTATGGTTAGATTTCCACTAAGTAATCTATATGGATTGACTATTGCTGAAGGCACTTTTATTTCCTGAACAAAAGAAATGTGACTTTGTCTGCTTGGGTTTATTACTTTTAAATTAATGTGACTAGTGTAAGTCAGATAGGCTTAGTATGCCAAGTATAGTGCAGCTGTTTAATACTTTGATGAAATGTACTGGAGCAAGTGGCAACAAGGCATTTTACACAAGTAATCATACTGCTGAAACCACCAAAAGTCTGTGTTTTCTTTTGGTTAGGCTTTGATTTTTATGAACAGAAGAGATGTTCTGGTCTTCAGAGATGCTTACCACTTATTTAGGAAAATTGGTGTATGATCTGACAGGGGGTCTCTTTCAGCTGGGATTTGATTTTTTTTTTCTGTGTCCCCCTCAGAGATTCTCTGCAACTTGCTATCAGTCCTTCTGGTAACTTTGCAAGTTCAAGGAGTTAAACTGCAATAAGCTCTTTAATCTTATAAGATTTAAAAAAAAAAGAGACAACATCCATATAATTACATGTTAGGATAAAAAATTACGGTTTTCACAGTAAAAATGCTTTTGGGAGTTGTTCTCATTAAATTGGGCTTAAACATTTGGAGTTGGAGTTTCAGTGTAACAGCCTATCCAAGGGGGTTGGAGGAGGTCAGGTCTGTTGTGCAGATGTTTATTTCAGCTGGAGGCAGCCTGGCCAGTTTGAGCAGAGCAGGACATGAGCTGGGGACAGTGGGCACTGCAAGGGCTGGTGGGGGCTGAATTACACAGACTCAGTTATTTCTACTGAGCTGCTTTACAACAACAGATAGCCTGGAACAGGGGTGGGAAGGAAGGTGCTGCCTGTCTGGGTGTATGTTTGACTAGTGGAGGAAACCAGGTAATGAAAGAAGAAAAAAGACTTGAGGGAAGGGAGCAGTGGAAATAAACAGTAATAAAAAAAATAAAAGAAGTTAATCTTGTCTTTCTCACAGAACTGTGAGAAAAAGCAGCAATGATTTAATAAAAACCTTTGTTAGTCAGAAGTGTTATTTTTTTTCTCCTCCCTGTTCTCATTTAGGGTAATAACCTTATTCAAAGTAGCAGATTTTGATGGAAATGATAATTTAATAATCTTTGGCTCACCTATTAATTTTTCTGTAATGGAAAACAAACTATCAGATTCCTGCTACTGCAGAGCTTTTAAGCCCTCTACATAAAAAAAAAAATGGGTAAACTTCTTTCCTGTCTAAACAATTTTTGTGGGGATGGCTGTTAGCCTAGGAGTAGATGAAAGAAGCAGTGACGTTCTAAGAATTGTTTTTACTAATAATCCTTATATAGGTACATTTTTGACAGAGGTCTGATTGAACAGAGTTATGTAGTTGAATCAAAAGTATTTCAGACACAGACTCCTTGTTCTGGGAGGGCATGGTATGCAGGAGGAATCCACACATCCTCACTTTTGAACTGTGGTTTATCTTGTGATTTTTTTTTTTTTTTTGAGTTGTGGCCTGTAATGCTGGCACTTGACTAGGGCAAAAGACATGTTTCTTTCCATGCTTAGTAGAGGTCTAACTTTTTTGAAAAGTGTCTTGTAGCAAAACAGTAGCACTTATTTGGTTAAAATGTAAGTCCCAACTGATTAAAGCATTTCACCCATATCTGTCTTCAGATTAGAAAGTGCAAGGAAATGAAAATCGAACTTTTCTCACTAGCTTGTGATAGCAATTAATCAAACTTTCTGTAATGACCACAGTCAAACTTTATTGCTACCATTTCCCATAAGCTTTCTTAAATATTTCTTTGGAGAAGGAATTTTGGAAGTAGCAAGATCAACTCAGCTGTCGTGTTGTGCTTAAGAGGAAGATGTTTTCCATGATGATTCCCTCTTCTTATTGCTTTGGTTTTTTTCCTAACAGGGTCTTTTGCATTATATGTCAAGTCCTTTGCTTGAGAACAATTTGCTTTTTGCTTTAGAGAAGTGACAAGATTTAATCTCCACTTCTATTGAGGAGAGAGAGAATTAATAGAAATTTTACTGAAAACACTAAACAACTAAAAATATGCCAGTTTCAGGCAAACACAAAACAAAACAAAGCCCATTCTGTACTTTCATGTAAAGAAGTTCTTCTGGTGGGAGAGAAAATGAATGTTAAAATTTACCACTGGTTTTAAAGACATATTTATACATTGGTAATATAGACACAAGTTGCTTGTATGTGAGAAATCGATAAAAATCTTCTAGATGTGATTTTGTTTCTTTTTCTTTAGGAAGAAGATTGACAGATGATTTTGGGATAATACATAATAAATCATTACAGAAAATTGTTTTGTTTTTGATGTAGAAAAGGAAGAAAGCATTGTTAATTTAAGCAAAATACACTTTTCTTTATTCTTAACAATAATCTTATCCATCAATGGCTTTACCAGAACACCATGCTTCTCTCTTTACATACTCTATGTATATACATTAGTCTGTATTGGCCTTAAATGATCCAAGCAGACCACCAATTAGTAGTAAGGAATCCTTCACAGTGTATTCTAAAGGTTGCAAAAGAACCATGGCTTGAATCATTATTGGATGCTTTATTGAGGCTTGTAATAAATGTTGCTTAGCTCTTTGGAGATGTCTTGTTCCTCTTCAGGTGGCTTACTTTAGAGGTTATAGACTTCAATTTATTTTTAATGCTGTGATATAGGATTACTTATCTTCTTATTTTTACCTGTTAAAATTTTGTCCTTTCCTTCCAAGTATACTCCACTGCTTGTGACATCTGACTATTTTTCGTTCTCTCTTTATGTTGGTCATACTGCTATCCACAGTGCAGCTTGGCTGCTCTATTTCAATACAACTTGTAGGAAAGATCCATTGTAGATACTCAAGATCAGAAGATGTAGATACTGCCCCGATCTTTATTTTACTGCCTTTTTAAGTCATTTACAATAAATGTAGTTGTCCACTAACCTGGGCTACTGATACCTCACTTTTCCTGTATTAAAGTATTGCTTCTTTACCTTCTTGTCGGTGCTTGGGCAGAAAAGTGTGATATTTTCTTCTGTGCAACTGTCCTCTTGGCTAGGGGAGTCTAACAGGAATAGTTGTGCAATGTGATTTAACAGTTTTTATTCTTATTGGGGAGCGTGAGGAGATGAGCAGACAGTAAATGGAGAGCACTCTTGAGGTGGGCTCCGAGCTCCTGTTCCCCAAAGTTCATCTGACAGCAGAGGGAGCCTTGATTCACACACCTGAATTCCATGCATACATTTCAATTAAGCTGATACCAATTACAAGGGAATTTTTCCCTGGCACAAGGGTATTGGGACTGTTATGGAGTTGTGGCTGGCAGTACCTCACGTCAGCCACCAGATATTGAGCCTTCTAGCTTGCAGACTTAATTACAAATCCATGGTTTACTTCTGCAATCTGTTCTGCTCAGCAGTGCTGGGACTGGTGATAAGTCTATCAGTTTTTACTAGGTCAGTAACACATCACCAGCATTAAATTCTAAATGGCAGCTTCTGTGTACGCTGCCCAGGCTATCTCTGATAAAACATTAATCATTTCAAGGTTCCATTCAAACCCATTGATAGAAATTGCAAAATGTAGTTTAGCTTTGAGAATAGAATTAATGTTTTCTAATAGCTCTAACCTATTCTATGATTTATTGGTTCCACTGCTTGAGGGTTTTCATAATCTAAATTGGTGATTACAGATGATACACAACATTGTGTATCATAAATAGGAATTATGTGTCTGGTGAAAATGATAATGGGTTTTTGTACCTTGTATGTATATTAGTACATTCAGTAGTATATTAAAGTCTGTTTTAGAATTGGAAGATGATTTTGCCCACATATAGATCTTCCCATCTCATTCAGTCAGTGCATCTGCTGCTGTTTACTCATCCTCCTCTAATTTGATAAATATGTGCTGTGTCAGAACATTATAAAATTAAAGGTGTACCTGTGGAATCTTGTTTTCTGTGATATGCTTTTCTTATTATTTTTTGCTTGTTTTTGAGGAGACAGTTAAGACTGTAATACTGTTTATGATTGCTGAGGAAATTTTTGCCCAGAGCTTGATTGGTGATGAATGAATTTACTGGTTATGCCTGGGAGGATTATTTTTGCATAGCCAAGCCCACCATTGGATGATCTTAGTAAACATGGAGAAGATGATGTGAGTATCTTTGTGGACAGTGGAAGTTTTATATGTTTTCATTAAAGATTTGGCATGTGCTGTTATTTTTCTTTGCTGACCCAAATTTCCACCCTACAGTGCTGGTGGCCAGTATTGGGCTGCTCTTTCTGTCATCGTGGAGTTAGTGGGCTCTACAGTCTCTGTCAACAAACAGTGGTTTTGAAAGGCTCTTGCTGTTGTAGGAATTGAAAATATCTTTTTATAAAAAACAAAATCATAGAATCATAGAATGATTTGGGCTGGAAGGAACCTTCAAAGGTCATCTAATCCAGCCATGGACAGGGACATCTTTCACTAGACCAGGTTGCTCAAAGCCCCATTAAACCTGACACAGAACACTTTCAGGAATGGAGCATCCACAACTTTTCTGTTGCCCCAAAGATGAGGTATTCATAACTTGCCTGAAAATTAGTATGATATCTCTAGGAAGTTACCTGGAACAACTGGCTTATAATAGTGATCTATAAATTCTTCCCTTAAACATTTGCTTTAATTTAAATCTTATGAAGAATAGATGTTAGAAAACCCCAAATATTGCTTGCTTTTCCTTTTGTTCTTTATAATGTGAAGATATACAGTAAAAGTTAATGCCCAATTTAAGTAAAATTTAAGTCAATAGTGTAGTGATTTTTTGATAGAAATAAGCTATACTTTTAAACAAGGTATTTCTTATCAAACAGTGCAAATCCGTGTGTATTTCTTATTTATTGTCTATACATTGAATTATAGAGAAACTTGCTTTAGACAAGACTTTCAATGAAACAAGGAAGTCATTTATTACATACCTCTTAGAATTTGTAAAGCACTCAGCTTTCATGGTGATGACCATTTATTATTATTTTTATTATATAAATTCTTAGATAAAGAGAAATGGGTGCCAGTAGTGAATTAAATAAAACCCTGAATTGATCAATAACTCAATTTAGTTGAGAATTTCTTTAGAAAATACAGTGGTATTAATCAGGAGAGAACACTTCAAGTATAAAATTTGATTTTCCTAGTGGAAAATCAGTTTGCTTTATCAAAATCCTAGGGTCTCTTTCCCCCTTTCTGTCCCCCTCATATGATTCTTCTTCTTCAGTAAAGCTAAATCAGATTTGTCTGAAGCAGTAATTGGTGATTATCTCCTAACTGCAAGACACAGTTGAGCCTCTTTGGTTAATCCTATCTTGCTTGCCATCTCTAGTGAGTCCCAGCAGGCAGGAGAGAGGACTGCCATGTGGTTTGTTTTTCCTAGGAGGTGTAATTATGGCCAAGAGCTCTGCAGATTGTGGAGGGAAGGACAGTTTTACCTCAGCAAAGAGATGTGAAATGGTTGGGGTGGAGAATGAATTCCTTCCTCAGTGTAAGGTTCTGTGGCATCAGGAGGGATCCCAGGTTGTATTCACAGAGTCACAGAAGACGCTGGGTTGGAAGGGACTCTGGAGGATCCCAGAGTCGAGCTCCTGGCCCTGCAGAGCCCCATCCCCATGTGCCCAAGAGTATTGTCCAAATGCTTCTTGAACTCAGTGTGAAAAAGTAAAAAAAACCTTGTGGAAAAGTTTCTGTGTATTTTTTAAGCTTTCTTGTGTACTCTTGCATGATCTGTTCATTATTTGGACTAATGAAGTGTTACAAAATGAAATTTACCTAATGGAAAAAATCCTTACTTTATTCTACACAGAAATTAAAAATGAGAAGTGAGGATTATTTGTACTTATGCGATTTTCTATATTCTATTAAAAGCTGGGTTTTGCTTCACACTTGAGGAAGGATTTATCTGCACTCAAGTGTCATTATTATTATTGTTGTTATTATTAACAACGGGGTAGTTTAATAAAAGTTATCTATCACTTCAAATCCTGACTAACTTGTTTTATTGATGCATCTTAACAGCACTTTGTCAAAGATAACAGTTTCTGTAGAAGTAAGTCTCTTCTGAGAGATGTGGAGAACCTTTCAAGTGACCTCTGTTGGAGCCAAAAGGGTGATTTATAATTTTATTAGCAAAGTTTTCTCTTCTAGACAGCTTCATTAGATGTTTTATGGGAAAAGAAGTGTTTTAAAAGTCAGCTACTAGTTTCTTTCATTTATATCCCAGAAAACCTGACTGCACCCTTAGTGCCAGGTTTGTGGCTCCTTGGCTAGAGTCCCTGTTGCTATCAGAACAATCCTATGTAGTATGGGAAAAGCAAAATGGTAATGAGATTGCAATTTCATATTTATGAATTCATTTTACATCCTCTCTCTAGTCTGTGTTGCTTTCAATTTTGGAGAGCAGATCAATATGATAACTTACATATCAATCTCTAGGTAATGTTGCATAAAACTAATAACCGCAAAGGAACTTTTTTCATAAATTGCTGATTTTTATGCCTTGTGCTCTTTTAAAGCATTTTTACAGTATTTTGATATGCGTTTTAGTGATATTGTGGTGGAAGGAAGATTTTTTTTAATGTAAGTCTTTGATATGTAATTTTGTTAGTGCAAGTGAAAAAAAAAAATATATATATAATGTTTCTTCAAGAACTTCCCATTTTCAATTTACCATACATTTGAAATTATGTTGCATCAGCAGACTGCTTTGTTGTCTTACATATTGTTGTAGAAAATATACTGAAAATCTCTCCTACCTGGCAAAAATCTATTAGTTGTTCCAAAAAAGCATCTTGACAGTATTAGGACTGTCTATCTTGTATGTCTGTATAATACAGTAGACTGAATTTTCAGGCCATGGGCAAATCTTGTGTATGCAAAATCCATTTTTAGCTACTTTGTGCCTGTTCCTAAATCCTGTCTCTTAAAATGTCAGTTGAGTAGAAGCAAAGCCTCTAAAAAAGCTGTAGCACAACATCTGTGATTTCAGCAAATCTCCTGCTTCTTGTGTTTGGTGCATTGCCTGAGATGCAGCCAGGCTCAAGGCTCGGTCTGCAAGGTTAACATGGAGACACATCATCAAGGATATGTTAAACAGAAAAGAATTAAGGGAGATTGAGGGGAAAAAAGTATTTAATTTGTAATAATTGTTATTAGCATTTTATAGCTAAGTACCTTCCTATAGATCTCCCCTTCTCCCCTCTTCTTGAGGTCAGCCAGTGTAAATAGTTAAATGTACAATAAGCTTGACATTCCTTGTGAGTCCCAACTCAGAGTATTTTGTGAAAAACTTAAGAACTGCAAGCAGCTGTCCAGTCCTTGTAGGGGAAGGTATAGCATGGATTCCCTGAGTAGTGCTTGCACCTTGTCAGCTCTGGTCAACCCTGTGGACACTGGTCAGAGAGTTCAAGATCACAATTGCCTCCAACACTGTAAAGGCCTCAAGAGGGAGCTTGCTGTGAGATAAGCCACCACATCAGGAGTGTGAGATAAATGCAGAAGAGAGGAATTTGCAACAGAAAGGAGCTGATTCCAAGCCTGACAAGAGATGATGCTTGGTTTGCATCCTGGTTAATGCATCTGGACAAAAATTCCCCACTCTGGCAAATTGGAGAGGAAGCAACTGCTTATACACCCATCACTCCAAGTAATGGGAGTGGCATCGACGCTCTGTGGGTACCTGGAACTTGGACTGTGTAAAGGTGGTACCCTGGAAGAACAGCTCTGGGACTGCCACCTGCCAGAGGCCCAAGGTGAAAGAAGGAGCAGCTGGATGCTGCTGGATCCATGATGGGTGGGGGTATCTTTCTGCTTCATCTATCTCTCTTGCTCTCCTTTATTTTTCTCCCCTTCTGGCACCCCCTTTGCCCCCTTCTCCTCACTTTGCTATTCCTTTCTGTCTCTCTGCCTCACATTTACTGTTAAATAGAAGCTTTTGACTGTGGCTTTTGATCTTGTTTGAACCATAACGTAGGCAAAGGCATCTCTCAATAATTGAATCACAACAACACATGGTGTTCTGGCATAGGAATGAAAATTAACCTACATGTCTCTAATTGTTATATTTTCCTCCTGCTCTTCTTGCTTTCTGTATTTGGCAGTAAGACTTCAAGTTCCTTTTCAGAAAGTGCTGAAACTACTGATGGTGTGTAGCTTGTTTTCATTTTGTCCCGGACAAATTGCAGTAGTAGAGTGGAGCCTGTAACTTCGGTAAAGTCAAACAAAGATTTTGTCCTTTAAAGATAAAATATTAGTAATTGATACATCTTTTTTAGGCCAAGGGAGTATGACAGTAGTCAGATTTTTCTTCTGATTTCTAGTAAGCAGGAAACTGTCAAAGCTTGCTTTATTTTCTGGAAAAACGTTCATTTTCTTGTGAGGCATTTTTAGTGCCTTAAGCAGTATAATTACTGCTCTTCTAAAGAATAGGGTTTGTTTTGTTGAATTGCTAATTGCCTAATTTTACTGAGAATTGGTATGTGCATTTTCCTCCCATCCCCCCAATGACTGTAAAAGACACATGGGGTTTTCCTCCGCCTTACATATTTCTTATGTATTAGATGAAATTCAGAGTGGGTGAACAAGGAATAGTAGGCAAGTTTCTGACCTATTTACTCTATCTTGTAGTTCCTGTGAGTCTCTCAGAATGCAGTTTCTGAAAACAAGTAACAAATACATAACTTCAAGCTACTTTTTGGGGCACAACAGCAGTATGCTACTTTCAGCATTTGCATTTTCAATACTGTTGTATGATGGTGCATGATGAACCTCGCTGGTGGGGTCAGAGCAACTAATTTCCTGCTGATATGGGTTGGCTTTTCAGACGTGGTAACAGGATTAAAATAAATTCTGTGGCCAGGAAATGTTGCCATCTCTAGTTGTGTGCTTGCAGATTATGAGAATGTGTATGTTCATGGATATTATGTGCTGCATATGAAAGAAATAATTACCTGATTTGGTTGTTTGAAATCTGAATTCTCATTTCTTAGATAATTACTGAAGACACAATTATATTTAATTGTTTGAATTTTCAGTTTAATAAGTATTTTTGTAATTGTGGCTTCTTTTTGTTCCATTCAGAATTCAATGAGAGATGAGATTTTTTTTTTTTTGGCTAGTCATTAGTATTCACAGCTCTATCAGACTGCAGTTCAAACTCTTCACTTGTTTTTGTCACAGAAGATGATGGAGCAAGGTTGCTTAGAAACACTGAGCCACACTCGCAATGGGAGATATCAATCTGTTGTGTGTGTTCACCTGCACATGCAGGGCAGAAAATTGAGTTTTTCTGCAGATTATGTTAATTCATTGCGAGTTTGTTTCATCTGTAGTATGCTTAAATATAGATAAACAGACATTTTGTTTTATTAGATATAGTGAGAAAAACTATCGACTTTTTTAAAAACAGTCATTTCCAAGTATGACAGTTCTAATTTGCCTGCATGACTTCCAAAAAGAAAGTGTTACTATTCTTGGCTGAGTTAATCAACTTGTCTTTTATTGACAAGTTGCATAAATTGGAGATTTCATGATCTATTTATAACATTTTTTTCTAAGTTCCCAGCTTTAGTCTTCAGTTCAAGAAAATATGTCTGCTTGACTACCAACAGCAATTACATTTTTCCCTAATCTAGTGGAACTCTTGATCTTTTTAAGACTGGACTAAAAATAAACCAAGTCACTCAAGTTATACAATTTTTGATCTTTTCAGCTATGAGTAACTTTGCCTATTTTTAGACCAGCTGTAATTGTACACTAATGTGCTGGAAAAGATAAATGTAGCTTTTAATCACTCTAACTTCTAAGCATTTCAATTATTTCACTTATTAAATATGCTGAAAATGCATATATTTCCTCCTGTGAGTCTGGAATAGACTTTAGTGTATTTTCAAGGGACTTAAAATTTTTGCATCACTGAGCTCCTACCTTTCTCTTTAACACACAAGCTGTTGTATGGGGAGGTTGTTGACATAGGACCCAGCTTTGTTTTCCTTACTTTATGATGAACTGATTCTCTCTAAGTCTCAAGAACAAGAAATCAGGTTAAGAGTTGTACAACAGTGCTTCTGTAAAGCTATACAATTCTTCTGGGTAGTTCATACAGTAACACAACAGAAAATTAATAGTATAACTATAGTAGTGCTAATGTAGTAACAAACCAATGAAATGGCAAGTGTGAATAAGCAGGAAATAATTTAATTCTCAGTTCAGTTTTCACTAAGATTTTAATAAAAATCAGAATGAAGTTCTGTAATTTATTAGAGCATGTTATGTGTTGCTAATAATTGAATTATTCTGAAGCCCATAGACTTATTTTTGAGCTGCCTCCTTGTCTGAATTTTTTGTATGCTTAAAGATAATTGAGTCTGACTTTTCCTATAATAGGTACACTCTAGTAATAGACCCAATACAACCCCCAAAACAAAACAGCAATTTATTATGACATACATCCTTTGGAGTTACAGGAAAATATTTGGCAAACTTTCTTTTCTTTAATTCATTATGAACATAGTACAGTTTTAAGGAGGAAATATCTCTAGTACTTTATAAGCCACCATTGTCTCCTGTAGCTTCTCTTTAGATCGGGTGTGGGCCACAACAAAACAAGAACCCAGAACTATGGTCTTTGTCTTTTTACACATCTGTTATTTCCCCACATTGTACTATCACAATCCCTTTTATATTTTTGTGTTGAGCACTACTTTGCATTGTATAACTTGGTTATATTCTTTTTAATTTGACTCTGCATTGATTTCCTAGTCTGTGCAGTTGGTTTCCTGCCTTTCTGTTGCAGCAGGTGGCTCTATGTTTGAACACAGCTACGGATGAGATGTGCAGATATCTGGGCAATTTTCAGTCCTGTAGTTTCTTATTAGGAAATAATATTTAAAAAATACGTGCTTATAATGCTGCAAAGTCAGAACACTATCAAGTCAGCCAGGTAACTTGGCAATGGTGAGGAGCCAGATCTTTCCTGAAAGTAACACCGTGGAGATGAGGTTTCAGGAGAGCAGGGGAGGTGCACTCATGTGTTAGTATGGATGAATCTATTACTGTGGCAAAGTAAAATGTGCATTCTTCATTACACTTTTCAGGTTGTTCAGACTGTGTATGAAAACAATCCAGAGTTAAAACCATCCATGTCAGTAGTTGCTAATACAACTTCACTACAATGAGATCCCAGCAGAAAATACAAAACCTCCTACGCGTATTAATAAGAGGAATTCTCAGGGGAGAGTCTGTAGATCGGCTAAGGCAGAGGTATGAGGAAGCAGAGACAAAAATATTCTCAAGAGTAAAATTGAGAGGGGAAGCAAGTTCAATATGCTCTCATTTTCTTCTGAGTTTTTCTTTCTCCTGGCTTTGTGGTGAGTCCTGCCATTTCCCTACTGCAGGAGCCACCAGTAATTTGTAAGAGCAAGTGTGCCCAAGCCTCTGCCTGCTGCCTTCAGGCTGCAGTGAGAGTGTTTTTGTAGTGTTTGCTATGAGTTGTTAGCATCATTTTAGAGCATTTGACACGCGATTATGAGGTCCAGTATTGCAGGTAGATTGTTTGGGTGGTAGGGGAAGGGTGGGATTGACCTGCTGTATTGATGAAAATGGACTTGGCTATTACTACAGACTCTTCCTGTTTGTTTGTTAGTGAAGATGCAGGTAAAGCTGCAGAGGGAATGATGGCTGCTCTTCTCACCTCCCTTTACTTACCTAATGATTATTTGAAATAATATTTCATAGCTCTAGGTTCATAGGTATCTTTTTCCTCTCTTTTGAGCTCCCTTACTGCTGACTCTCAAAACCCCCAGAAACACCCCAGCAAAAAAGCAACAGCGACTAAAAAACTTAAGCAAAATCAAATAAACAAACAATCCCTCTAAGATGCTGAATACCAGGCAAAGAATTCAGTTTTTGGTATGACAGTGGGTGATAGTGAAGTTGCAGGAGTATTTTTAATATACTTGAACAAGATTTTGTTTTCCATTTGGTTCTTCTTGGTCTTAGTTTCAAGAAGTTAATACTTGGTTGTGTATGTGTATTTGTAGCTTCTCATGACTAGAATGCTCACACATAGCAGAGGCAAAATTTAATTCTAACGCTGCCTTCTCAATGTGTTTAGTAAAGATAGGGGGCTTTTCCTTGTACTAAAATGAGAGGGTAGGAATTTTTAGTGTCATCATTTCTGTGAGTTCCTCTGGAAGGTGGGTAGTAGATAGTACATGGAGGAGAGTTCTGTGTCTGTGGTTCAGGAATGAGGAGAAGGATCAATTGGCGAGAGCTCAAGCACACTGCAGTAGGAAATGGGTGTACAGAAACTCTTTCTCTCTCTTGGTCAAGGGTAGAAGTCAAGGGAACCCATATGTATGGTGGAACGATTGTAAGGTCTTAAACAAATTTTAAAACTGGAAGGCAGCATTATAATGTTTAAATTGAAGTGGCTGTACTTTGTTAGGCAGAGAGAGTCATTGTCTTGAGCCCCCCGAGTCTTGTGTTTGTGCTAGGGAATCTCCATTATCACATGCACAGTAAGACTATCTTTTTTTTTCATTTTCTCTAATGCAGAAGTTAGTTCACAAATTGAGCTTGTTTAACTGAGCTAATTTGGTGTCATTATCAGTCAATATATCAATTGAATGTGGCTTGTGTTTTGCTGATATGTGGGAGCTTTTATTAAAATGAAGACCTCTGCCTCTATGCAAAACATATGCATCCTTTATTGCCAAAGTGTTATTTAATTCACTTTGTGTTTTGTGACATTTTACTCTTATTTTTTGGAGGAAAAAGAATTGTTTTTCTCAAACAATGCTTTGTTGCTGTTTTTTTCAAAGTTAGAGTGAATTTTTTTTTATCCTACTTGTTTAGGACAGGGCTAAACCTATAAAATTTGCTGAAATTTCCTTGACATACATAAAGGAATAGTAACTTGCACATTCTTCTCCTGTATGCATTTTTCATTATAAGAAAAGATTTATGGTTGTAATATGACCCTGTGAATTGAGCCACTTTTTGCAGAGTGTTGTTTTAGCACCTAAAGCAGCAGGAATTATTGGAATGCATGTTTTGCATTTTGATTTCCATCCTATAAGGTTGACCTTTAGTTTCTCTTCATTTTTGTCATGTTTGCTTTTCTTTATGCTTAATGGGCATCAGTGTTGCTTTTTCTTCATATTGATAATAGCTTTCAGTAACTTCTGTCTTTGTTCACTGGGAGAGATAAATAGTTTAAATCTTGATTAAATGCCATGTTAGATGTTGAATTATTCTTAATAAACCCTCTGCTATAAAATCATGCATAAATCTGAGTGTATTCTTTATGTTCCTCTGGAACTGCTGACTGTGTTCAGTATGCATTTCTGGTGCAGCTTTGATTTCAGAGTGAAATGGAAAACATTGTGAGAAAAGAGAATATTGATTTTTCTTCTAGTTAAGCAATGGTTTTCCAGGTGACAGAGCTCAATTATATTATACTGGATATTGGACTATTCAACATATGCCTTTTTAGTGAAGTGATTCTGAACATTAATGTCCTATATCTTAATTAAACCAATATTTTGAGGGCAGTTGGATAGAACATACATTTGAAAATGTAAATGTCAAGTATATTGTACCAAGGCTTATCTGTTAAATACTGTGAGGTTACTGCCCAGATGAGGCTGCTGGGAATAATAACAATTGTTCAGCCTTTTCTTTTTCTGTTGCTGTGTAATTGGATCATGATGTTTGTCCATTTGATAACTACCTTAAAGTGTAAATTAGGCTAAGTTGGAAGTGGATGTAAAAACATGTTATTTAAATTTTTAATTATTGAGTTGGAGTAGGTGCTTCATGGGAGGTCAGTCTGCAGGCCTCTCCCAAAAGCCTTGTCAGAAAATTCCACTTAATGGTAGAGAAAAATGCTGAAAGAGAAGAGGTGTCTTGAGTGGCAAAGACAGCTTAGTCACTTAAAGGAATTAAATGCACTCTTTCAAGTAGGTGAGAAGCTGGCAGTGTGTAATGCAGGCATGGTTTGTGTTCTATATATACAATTCAAATTCTGAGGTATCCTGACTTTGTGCTGTGTGGGTGTGTGAGTGTGTAGGGAATCAGTTTCAGGGAGTAGGGATACATTCATGGCCTGTTTGGGAAGCACTGTATAGATTTAGTTAGGTGGGTTGCAGTTTCTATATTGATCCAAAGCCATTGCAAATAAAGTGAAATGAATGCTAATAGGATCTCATTAACCTCGTTGATTTATGCATGTTAAAAGCTCTGAGATTTGCTGTCTGCAAGATCTTTAGCTTCCAGCTTTTTCTCCCTTCCTCATCCCCAAGTAGGCACCAGTGCTACCAGTGCCATGTACAGAGAAGTTAACTGTATCAGTGCAATGCAGACATGTTGCTCTATAGCTGGAAATATTTTAATAAATCAGGAAGAATAATATGTTTTTAGGTTGAATGTTTCTGCTTCTGTTAAATAACAAGGACAGTTCTGAATTTTAAAAACTGGTCAGGATAGTGATTCATGCTAAAAGTACTGTAAGGGACAATTTACAACTAGTTTCAGGAATGTTTTGAGATTGGATAAGAATATGGTGATACATATATGTGTGTATATATATATATATCTACTGGTGCTATCCCAGTACCAGTGTGCCAATATGACAGAAATAAATGGCTTGCATCTTACACACTAGCAGTTTTGTATTCCTCTTGGTTTTTCCTACCTTAGTGTAGGTTCTCTGAGTTATTCTTAAAGGAAAAATATGAAAAATTTCCATCTCTTTGAAGTTAGCAGAAGAAAGCGACTTCTCATCTGTAGATGAGCAATCAAGATAAAAATATGCCACTCTTTCTTTGAGAGACAAGTAAGTGGTGGTCCAGCTATCTCAGAGCTTCTGTGTTGCTTTGGAGGATGTGACCTTCAGTTCAGTGAGCACACAGGGAGGGTATCTGTAGCCCTGTTTCTTTATTAAAATAATGCAGAGAGCCTGGGGAGAAGATCAAAAAGCAAAGGCTTCTCCTTGTGAATTTTGGTGGTGTTTACCTTCATTCTAGCAGCGCTTGATGGATACCATACGTGTGCATGCCGTGGCTGCCAAATGCTGATGCATTTCTCTTTGGGCTTTGGTGCACATCTGACACAGTTCAGACTTGGAAGGTTTTGTTCATCTGGATTAGTGGAAATTGCTGGCTGAGGGAAGCTCGATGAGTGATCAGGCAGTCTGACTGAAAACCTTTTGTATTGGAAAAAGATTAAAAAACCAAACAAAAGCCACCACGCCTTACTTCATGAAGTTGAGATCTTTTGAGAAGTTTTGTTCTATTCTGTGTGGAAACAAATTAGCATTTCCAAGCAGATTAAGAAGAGGAATCAGCAGAACTATCATCTCAGAAAGATTAACTAAGGCCTTGAATTTTGTGAACATTTTGTGATATTTCTTCAGTTTTCTTTTTTTTTCTAACTTAAGGGTCCCAAAAATGAATGCAGAAAACAACATACTTCCACATGGTTGCTGTTGTATGATCATTCTTCTAAAAAAATGCACCTAAATTTTTGTCCCTTGCTTAACCTATGAAGATATGCCCTTTCTGTCTTAAAAATGAGATTAAGATCTGTTTTAAGTATTTTTCATAATAAATGCAACCTCCTGTTCTTTAAGGACATACAGTTCCCATATTCACTAAAAAAAAGGAGAAATAAGCCATTTTAATTTATAACCAAGAGATTTTTTTTCTTTTGACCATCAGTATCTTTTGACCAGTGCCATCAATATTGACAATATGGGAGCCTGTGCTTTCCATACAGCTACATGAGCCACTGTGAATGGTACAGGTTTGCTTATGCTCTGGTAGCTTTGAGATTTGTAACCTGCTTTGCTGTCTTCTGGTGAACAGAACATGCCCTCCTAAGCAGGATTCCCATGGATGTCTTCCTCCTCCACATGCACTTTGCACAGATAATGTAGCTCTGTGGAGGAAATACTTCCACACAGATGTTACATGAAAGACATATAGGAAAAATAACCTTATAATCTGATTGATGTGTTGCTGTCCCATATGAAGCACAGGCCCCAGCTCTGCTGACCTTTTTTGCATGCCAGGAGCTACCTCTGCCAGGTGTCCTATTGAACTTGGGTGAATTTTCTGGGCGTGGAAAATTCTCCTTCCATAGACTGGAAGTTTGTGCTTACTCTCTTGTGTGAATCACAATGTGTATGGGTGAGTCTTCTCAAGAGGGAGTTATTACAGATTTTGAGCTGAACCTTGGGTTCTGAAAAGCTAATATTCCCACCAAATTGAACTATGAAAGACATGTCTTGTGTAGCTTGCTGCTGCTTACAGCAGTGATGGGCTTTGTTATCTAGAAGCTCTTTTAACACTTTGCCTTGATAACTGAAGGCAAGAAATAATATGGCTGCATTTTCCCAATAAAAGCATTCTGGTTTTTTGAAGTTAACTTTGCAGACCCTTGTTGCCCATATCTCTGAGAAGGAAATGCCATGAGGAGTCCAGCTCTTGCCATCTCTGAGGTACAAGGGTGGTGCCTGGCCGGCAAGGGCAGCCTGTGGAGGATGTGGGTTCGTATTTGTCTCTGTCAGTGTGAAAGGGGAGAGGTTTTGAGCTGCAGATGGAGAGCTGGAATGAGTCAGGAGAAACAGCAAGGAATTCTGCTCGGTATGTTTTTTCTTGGATTTATTTTTTCTCACCTGCAGTTTTTATTTCTCCTAAACATTACTGAGAATACTGGACTTGTATTTCTTGACATATTAATAAGTTTGTTGCCTCTTTAAATTGCAGTAGTTTACTTTTAATCTTAATGACATTTTCTCTCTATGGAGGTTCTGAGAGTAAGGAACTAGTAATGCTGAAACTCACACATCTGTTGGTATATGGGGTTAATGTCCTGTCTCAAAATTTATAAGATCATAATCTGTTATAAGGAGTTTGAGGGACATTTTTCAGACTTAGCTATTGAAGAAAAATCAGACTCAAAGTAGCAAGAGTGTTCAGCCAGCCCTTCTGCATTCTCTCTGGACCATGGCAATGTAAGGGCTGAGTCCTGCGCTTGCTCACAACAGCCCTCCCCATGCACCGCTGCAGGCTTGGGGAAGAGTGGCTGGAAAGCTGCCTGGTGGAAAAGGGCCTGGGGTGCTCGCCAGCAGTTGGCTGAACATGAGCCAGCAGTGTGGCCAGAAAGGCCAGTGGCATTCTGGCTTGTCTAAAAATGGTGTGACCAGCAGGAACAGGCCAGTGATTGTCCCTCTGTGCTCAGCACTGGTGAGGTCCCACCCTGTGTGAGTCCTGTGTCCAGCTTTGGGCCCTGCACTAAAGAAGGACATTGGGGTGCTGGAACATGTCTGGAGAAGGGCAACCAAGCTGGTGAAGGCTGTGGAGAGTCATATAGGAACAGTGAGGAAGCTGGAGGTGTTTAGCCTGGAGAAAAGGAAGCTCAGTGGTGACCTTATCACTCTGTAATTCCCTGAAAGGAGGTTGTAGCCTGGTGGGGCTTGGGCTCTTCTCCCAGGCAACCAGTGACAGGACAAGAGGAAATGGCTTCAAGCAGTGATAGGAAATGTTCAGGTTGGACCTTAGGGTGAATTTTTTCACAGAAAGAATTGGAATGGGCTGCCCAGGGGAGTGGAGTCATCATCTCTGGGAATGTTCAAGAAAGGACTGGATGTGACATTTAAAGCTAGTTTAGTTGACAAGATGGTGTTCAGTCAAAGTTTGGACTCATTCATCTTGGAAGTCTTTTCCAGTCTTTATGATTCTATGAAGTAAAATAAAAAATTGGCTCAATCCATGAGCTGTTGGGCTATATGCCCTGATGTTGGCATTAGCTGCTATCTATAAATATTCTTGTCTCAGCTTTACATGGGATTTAACTGGGAGATGTTGGGTCATTGTTTTCTTGGCATTCAAATATGGAAACCAGCCAGCTCAAGTAAAACATGTGATGCTTGTTAGGGCAAACTAGACATGAGCCAAGTCTCGTGTCTGACGGCAACAGGAAGGCAGTTGTTTTAGCTGCCATTCACTGGTGATTTTGCTGAAAAATGATGTATAGTCTTTCCAAATCAGTTATGGTCTTTGGGAGATGCCAGTCTTTGCCAAACTTGTCCCCTTGCTTTTTGTCTTGTATTCATTTTGGAGTTATGTGAGAGCATATTACTAGAAAAAGTGGTTTTTATTTTTCAGGCCAAGTGCTACAATCTGGGATAACTCTGTCCTTCAGTCAGTCTTCATCTCTGTGGTACAGTTCTTGTTGAGACAAATGCCTCACTTATTTGTGTCTGAAGAGAAACCAAAGCAATACATTCCAACTGACAAAAACTACCACCATTCTGGATCAGCCTGTTTCCAAAATGCTTCAGACCCTTACTGAGAGTGTCCCAGGAGTGCAACGTGTCCCCAGTGCAGACTGGAGCTGGTGGCTCTGTTATCTACAGCACACAGTAACTGTATCTTATGTATAAAAACCATCTTTGCATACATATGGCAAACAGAACAGTTTATTTCTGAAAAACAGCTTAGCTGTTACTGCAGCTTGCTGATTCTGACCTAGGAAGTCTTCTTGAGGCCCAAATTAGAGTTTCTTTGGGTTTGCTTGTGCCTATGACATCATTTATGCAGACTGTGGGCTTCACTGTAATGCCAAGTATGAAACAGCATCTTGTGAGGAATTATTTTTGAACAGCTAATTATAACATTATAAGTAAAAAACATTCTGTATTCATTTTCAGCAGACTCTTCTTTAAAGTTTCTCATCAGTTAAATTTATTTTATACTCATATCAGCTCTGGTGGTAAATACTTTCTTCAACTATATTACTGCAATTTCTGAGAAAAATCTTGGATTTTTATTTCCCCTGTTCATATGATGTTCATATTGTGATGATGATGTTAGGAAATGTTTCATCTCTCTGTAAAATCCCTCATGTGGATGTGGACTCTGAAGAACTGTCTTGGAGATGTGTTTTGCTTTCTTCTGGTTAACATGTCCTAAGTTTCCTCAGAGGTCTTAATAGAGGCCTCATAATTTTTTATCAAATACCTTTTAGTTAACCTTCTTAAAGGATTCATAGCTGAAGATCAGCAGGGAATAAAATATATTGATTTGGAGATAATGACTCAAATTCTTCTGTGCTTTTTTCGGGATGTATTTTGTATGTATCTTATAAAATGTGAATTCTGCAAGAATTGCGAGCAGCTTGAAGATAGAAATAGTTGCACAGGATAAGGAATGCAGGGACCAAATTTCTGACATACTGGGGCAAGTAGTGTTTTTCAAATTGTGGTTTTAGCAATGTGAAAGGTGATGTCCTTGCTGAATAAAATGTAGGACTACAATTGAAGAATGTAGGTTTCTGTTCTATGTTTTACAGATTTCTGAAGTCACTTGCATAGACATTTAGTCTCTTAATAACCTTAACCTGACTTAATAATAGTGTTACAGGCACTATGAAACATTGGCTTGCCTTGGAATGCTAATTAATATAATTTGGACATTTATGTGGAGATGCAAACATACTGTGAAATAATTTTATATTAAAGCTTACCTGTCCAAGAGAGTAGATGGAACAGGTACCTTGGTAGTTTCAGTCTCTCCCCTAGGGTTCTGTCTATAGCAATCCATGTCTGTGTCCCATTAGTACTGAGGTGAAGTTGTGGCATTACCCTGGTGTGACAGCAGTTCCAGTTATTGGAACTTTGTGTTTGTGGTGTCTTAATTTCTAAGCCAAGCTGCAGTGGGCTCTGCCAGGATTTGCCAGGTTAGGTTATTCATTGGAAAGTAGAAAACTAGACAACCTTTTTCTTTTAAACATGGTGATGCTAACACCAAGTTGCAAGGCCTTTCTATGCAAGCATTTTGTCATAGCCTTTTAGAATTTTTTTTCACTTTCTTTGGTTTGCAGAGACCTTTGGAGTGTGCTAGTGAAAATACAGACTTCCTGGCAGTGAACACTTCCTGGCACATTAACGCTTTTTGATTTTCAGAATTTGTTTTTGCAGGCTAAGGAGTGGTTCCCAGACCACCAGCTGTTCCAGACCTGGAGGTGAAATCCTGTTGTTTTAATGTTTTTTCTTGAGCACTTCAGTGTTTCTATGGTTTTGCTAAAGCCAAAAATATCTGTAATTTTGCTGTAGGGAAACTGGAGTACATGAAAGGAGAAAAAATAACGTTCCGTCTTAGTATGTTTTCATGAGGTGATCAGCATACACATGTATGCCAAGTCTCCAAGGATTTTAAAAAGTGTTTGATAACTGCAGTATTGAAAAGGTCATAATACAGCAGTGTGCAAACATGTAGGTAATCATGTTCTCATGCCAAATTGTATTGCTGCAGACTTCCAAGTACTGGATTTATTATTAGAAAAGGTGGACTTAAAATGAACTCTGAAAGATGCCTTATGGGAGGAAGCCAAATCCATGAGGACTTTCAGAGGTACAGGAGGAAGCTAGTCTTATGCCACACACACAAAGTCCTGTTCTCAAAGATGTTTTATTCTTTTGACTTTCATTTTGTACATTATTTACAGAGAACATAGAATGGAATTTATTGATGGAAAAATAATTTTCTTTTACTGATGGAAAAATAATATTTTTCATTAATGTATGCCAGTGTTTGATGTTTGTTTTCCTTCAGTTTTTGTCTAAGAGAGTAAGTCTGGCATTAGGATTGAATTTGCCTAGTACAATGTTGGAAGTAGGTAATCCAATCCTATTTTTTTCTTCTTGGCACCTCAAAAAGGTGCATGTTTTACATGAAAGTGATATCAGAAATGGAGTAACTAAAGGCTTTTTATTTCAACATTTATTCCAGGAAAATGATCAGGCTAATAAATAGCCAGTAGGGAGAATGATAATGGAAGAGCAAGTCAAAAGTATCATGTATAATGCTTTACATGTAACATATTCTGAACTATTTATTTCCTTGAATGCCCCTCAAGTCAATGTTTGCTAGCTTTAACTGGCTAGAAGGCAAACCCTCTGGGTGGTTAGCAGGCTGTGTGGACCCCTCATCATGTTGGGTTCTCCTTGCTGGTTTCAGTTTTAACCTAAGCTCTAAAGATCTTTTGAAGGTCTCCTGAGCAGTGGGTTGATACAGCTTGGGGAAGCACTGTGTCAGTTATATTCCATCATCTTGGATAGGCTAAGGATAATTGCTTGCTGCTTTTCTATGGATGTGAAGGCTCTGGATGCTTCCCATTACCCTTGCACCTCATGGTATGTTTTTTGTCTAGTAATTGTGGATTTCAGCCTTTGTTTTACAGCCCTCAGCATATTTTTTTTATTTGTAGAGAAACCAAAACCCCATTGGTTTAATAAAAGCATTTTCAATAATTATACACACTAATGTGTGTCCTTTTATTGTGATATTAATGATACATAACCCCCCCTGAATTTGTCAGCCTCAGTCAACCATAAAGATAAACTGAGGAGCTGTGATTTTTAGCAGAACATTTTGAAATATGAGCAGACTGAAAAAAAAAATTACTGCTATTACAAACCATACTTCTCTGCAAAATTGGTATAAAACTGTACTTTAATATAGAAAATCACATTGTGGATCATATGGAACATTTCTAAATGGTATCTGCATCTGTTGTGTTTTTCTGCTAGCAACACTTACTTCAGAAGTGCTTTTTTGTTGTTCATGTTGTGTACTTTGAGTTACAGTAAGTGAGCAAGGTCAAATCTTATTGCTGTTCTGGGAGAATTTTTTTTAAAAAATTGCTTATCTGCATGTTTTTGGTGGATGGGTAAGAAAGTCTATTAAAGTATAGAAAAATAATTGAAATTATAGTACAGTTCTTCTGTTAGGTGCTGTAGGAAACACATCCTTATGGTAAAAGGTACCCTTTAAGTTTTTTGGGAGACTGTATCATTTATTTGTTTGGCCCTTTTCTTTCATAGCAATGGTTGGTACTATACAGTTTGTACTATAGAATGAGCAGCAATCATGTGCTTCTCCCCCTTGTGCTAACCTGAAATAAAACATTAACCTGTGGGGTTTTTATTGCTGCATTGTTCCTGTTACTGCTCACTCCATTAGAAGTGTCAAGCAATACCAGGCAATGGTACATACAAAGACACTTGGCTTCTGCCAAGGATTTGAACACTAAAAATCTTGCTTTGAAATTGCCATAGTTACATATTTTCTATAAAAGTAGACCAACAGATTTACAAACTTGAGAGAAAAACTTTTTCTGTGGGTGGCTGAAGCCATTGCTCACATAAGGCCTCCAGGCATTACTGAATTCTGGAGGCCATGATTTTGCACCACCATTGGAAGGTGTCTGGACCATTTTCCCACCTGCCATGTATTGCAGCCTGTCCCTGCTGCTGAGTGGTTTGAAGTTTGAGTTTGGAAACAATTGCACTTTTCTGACTTCTCTCCCTGTTCTTCACAGCATGAACATTGTGATCATTTGTGGATGTGTGCAGCCCGTTTGCTGCTTCAGGTGTCATCCCTGTAGGACCCTGAGATGAGGCAGCACTGGCTAATCCAGTAGCTGCAGGAGACATTTTAGTTTTGTTTTGCTGAGCAGAGTGAAGAGATAGATAAGAGCCTGTGCTAATGTGTTACTTCCAGAGGTCTAATATTTATACAACTCATGAAAATTAAAATAGACATTTATGTTAGTGCAAGAGTGATGAGGGAAGGATTGATGTGTCCAGAAGTCTGTCTTTTCTAAGCATACTTGTATTAACTTATAAGTAGTTTACTTTTCTCTATAACAGTTGTTTCTATAAATTTACATGAATTGAATACTCTCATGCTATGGAGTGGCTTTTCCTGGTTTCTTTGGTCTGGTTTGTCAGCCTTTGTATCAACTCTTATGTTTGTCAGTGCAAAATTGATTTACTTTTAGGGGAAATCGGCTGGGCCAGAGATAAGCAAGTGGGAGAAAAGTTTAATCTGGTGAGCTTTGATGAATATTGTATTGCTGTTTATGGCCTCAAGCAAACATCATTCAACTTAATAAGACTCATTCAAGTGTATCGAGTGGGATGTGGTTGTTTCCTGTTTTGTTTTTTTAGACACACAGAGTTCAGTGTGTCAAATTATATCTAAATTAAAGGCAACAATCCTTGGAAAAAAAAAAAAGTATTTTTTTCTTTGGTCTTTCAGACATTTCATGGTTATCTTTCATTCATCTTCTTTTCATTTGCCTTTTGTATAAAATACGGCTTTCACCCTTGATTTCTTGGCAATTTTCTGTTTTTAAATCACTACACTGAGATTAAAATCTCTTTTTTAACTGAAAGTTATATTTAGGTAACACTTATTATGTATTTTAATGCAGCCCATATTTTAAGAGAAAAAGTAGTTTCTGTTTACTGTATTAAAAATGCCTGGTAATATCACAGTCAGTGATGAGTAGGGGTGTTGGTAATTGGCAAATAACATTTCAGCAGATACAGGACTATCTGTGAATTATGAAATGAATTTTTTTTTTAAGCAAAATGACTGGACTTATTATTTCTGGTAAGAGGGAGTAATAAAAAGGAGAGGCAAAATGTATTAATAATTTATGAAAGTTGTCTCTCATAAAAACATTGCTTATCTTTGATACTGTATCACAATCAATACATCAAATTTCTGTTTCAGACTGTTTATTCATACCATTTTATCTGACAGTTGAAATAATTCAACTTGGAAGGGTGGGTATATACAGATGGACTATTTGACTACTGTGCATCAATGGGATTTCAGTTTGGCTTGCTTTGAAATATTTTTCAACATTTTTTTGAGATTCCTGACTCTGCTTATCTGTGACAACAGGGTAGTATACCTAGAACAATAGGAGATTTGAAGAAGTTCCTTGTTTTTCAGTAGTCTTACCCTTTTTAAAGACCAAAAAAACACCTGTGAAAAGAAGTGGACTGTGTTAAAATGGTCAGTTCAGTGAAAGATAGTGTAACAACTGAAGAAAATCCATATTCTTTCAGAAAGAGCTGAATTTTTTTTTGACATTTCCCTTGTAAATGTGCAGGGGCCTTCTCCATGCATGCAGGTATTCCTGCTTATTTCTTACCTTTAGACATGTTTGTTCTGGGACAGGATGGCTGCTTAGATTATTGCTAACTTCACCCATGAAGTGGAAACAGTAGAATAAAACCACAAGCAAGTGATTTTTCTAGAGCTAGTGTGTCACACCAAGAGCCATTCACAAACTCCTGTTGAGCTTTAAGGAGACTCCTGTGTCAAATCCAAGCACTAAAGAGCTTGACTGTAGCTGAAGGCTCATGAGTTTCTCTGAGTAAATGAAGCTGTTTGTATGTATTATGACTTGAGGACTGGAATATCAAATTGTTCTGTTGGGGAGAGGGAGGGCAGAAATTGCATGCTCCAAACCAAGAGATTCTAGGGTATGAAATACACAGTGGATTTGTTCTCAGGATATTTTTTTGCTTATCTGAAGAATTATTTGCTACAAATTGAGCAGACTTTGTTGTAATTTATAACCATATTTTTACATTTTATAATTTCTCCTTTGCCTTTTTCTATCCTTTCTCTCTCATTTGAAAGTATTTCCTGTAATAAAGAAGCAACCTCACACACTGCATGTGATAGAAACTAATGATAAAACGATATATGCAAGAAGTATTTTTCAAGTGTCACAGAAATGTGGAAAAAAAATTAGAATGACTGGTTTTTTTTGCTTTGATTGTCACTCCTGCTCAGTGTCACAGTTTCTACTAGCATTGGCAAAATCTGCAGCATGGTACATGTTGCTACTTGCAGGGTTGGAAATAAGTAGATTGTAGGGACTAAGACTACTTGTATCTCAACTTGCAGAAAAAAATAGCAAGGGGGTTTTGGGGGATGGTGGAGTTGAACACTTGTTGAGCACAGCTGACCTGTGCTCATTCCCCATGCTTGGAAGATAAGCAGTGACAAGGAAAGCATTGAAATCCTTGGAGGTCACTGTTTACCACATCTGTGTCTCTTGTGCCAGTAGAGAGAGACAGGAACCAAAGAAAGAGAACACAATGTTTTTTTCCAGGCTACTACCTTAATGGAACTATTTTGGGGAATTGCAAGGTAGAAATAGATTACTGTTAAGATTTACCCTCATGTTACTCACCTGTGTTGAAAATCCCATCCTGTAAATGTAAGAAATTAATTAAGGCCTTTCTGTTCAGACCTGTAGTAATGTTTGCCCTGAACAGACATAGATTTCTACTTGCTACATGGCTTTCAGTGTGACTGTTGTTTTTATGGAGACTATTTTACAGCAAAGCTAGCCAGGATTATTTTACTACTGAATCTTCATTTTTGAGGATTTCAAGGGTTCTTTTCAGTTCAAGTTTTCAAAACTGCTTAACATGTGGACTTTCATAGTCTGGTTTACAGACATCTGGTTTACCTAACATCTGCACAAGTTAGGTATTTCCTGAAAGGATAAGTACATAGTATTTAGCTCTCTGGCTTTTATTTCTCTGTCTATTTGAGGAATATTTTCCTTAGCATTTCAGTAAGGAAAGACTACATAAGAGGCATGTTACTCAGAAAATCAGACTTTGAGCTCAGGCTGAACCTTTGGTTCCTCACAGAGGAATCCTACATGTTTGTGTCCTGCAGGTGGCTGGTGAGGAGCCTTGCCTGGGGTCTCCTATGCCAGGTGCCTTTTGAATCCCCTCCTCCTGGGAGCTGCAGGAGGGAGCTGTTGCTGCAGGGAGTGTGCAGGGCTCTCAGTTCCTCCCCTGCAGATCTCATTTCTTGTTGTCAGTGCGGTGCTGATGTTGCTCTGAAGTAGCTCCCAGTCTCTGGTGGGGTTCTCTGACCAGAGCTCCCAGTGCCCCTGCAGCCTCCCTGCCCCCATGGCAGCTGTGTGGGCTGGCTCAGTGTGTGCTCCAACCCTCTCCAGGCAGGGTCTGCACGCTGCTCTTGCAGGCAGAGCCTGGCAGGGCACACAGGGCCCTGTTCCCAAAGGGCTGCCCAGGCGCTGAGGGTGTGTGAGAAATGCTCTTGGCATCGTTCCTTGCACAGCTTTCTGAAGCCTGGACACCTCTTTGAAACCAGACTTCGTGGTGTTTCAGATGAGGAGCTTAGTGGTGCTGATTGATTTACTTTGCCATTAGGCAGAGTCCATTAATCACCTCCTGTCCTGAGAGCACGAGTGGGAAGCTGCCAGGCATGGGGACCTCTACTCAGCTCTAGGTGCAGTCTGGTGTTGTGTGGGATCACCATCTGCACAGGCTAGTCTTTGATACAAACCTCATCCCCTGCTATTTTTAAAGAGATCTAGTTTGAAGTATAATATTCTTCTAGTAGGAGAGACAAAAGATGATATTTTATTAGGCTACAGCATAAAAATGCCATCTATCATGCTGTTCTGCTAAAATAGAATTATCGAGTTTTTAATGTTCCTGTGTCTGGCCTGTCTTGTGAAACATGGTGTAGTTTTCTAGACCCTGTTCTTGGTCATGTGGAGACTCTGCTTGGGTGGAATGAGCAGTCTTTATAAATATGAGATAGATTTAAAACAATTCAGTGTATGAATTGTACATTTGTGTGTGTGATGTCACCCTGATTATAGACTGGACCAGTGATGCCTTACTCATCTTGCTTTTTTATTTTTTGTTTTTAAGGTTTGGGGAAAAAACAGCAATTGGAACTGATTGTGAAAACTGATTATGGTGTCTTTGCACTCAGTTCTACCTTTTGCTCTGCTTTCCTTCAGTTTGCTTTCATGCAGAGGTTCTGTTTGTAATGGCAGCTGTTGTTTGGGCTGGGTGTTGCTTTGCTGGGTTCTCAAGCTGTCCCTCTTTCCTGTTCCTTTCAAATCTGCAGTGGGGGAGGCTGGTGTAGCCGTGAGTGTGCTGGCCCCATGTGAGAAGTGTTTGACTTCATCTGGTGAGTCAAGGAGGTCTGGAAAGAAGTGTCTTCCTTTCCCCCTCCAGAACTTTAGTACCCAACACTGTTGAGTGCTGATTCCTGAACAGTAGAACAGGTGGGTGCATAATGCAGAAGCAAACCTATCAGGTCTGATTGTCCTAGAATCCTGACTTGAACTAAATATTTCAAAAATATTTCTAGGGCTTCTTGAGTAACATCCATGTTTCTAATTGCATCTTAAACATTATTATTAATATGCTATTTCTAGGTAGTGTTAGGGAAATATTTTTAACATCATTACTTATGAGCTTCTGAGGTCTAGTGTACATTTCTTTAATTTAATTTGGATAATTTAATTTGAATTTTCCTGACTTGGCTCATTAAAGCCCCTGAGAGAGATTTACATCAAAATTAATTATATCAATGGTTGAATTGCTTAAGTAACTCAGAGAACTCAGTTTTGAATAGGTTTGTAAGATGCTGGTTAAATAGTATGCTTGGGTTTCCTAAAATAAGGTTATATGAACCCTATGGATTCTCATCCAAGATGGCTTTAGTAGAAGCCATGACCTCTGACAAGGACCATAGAAATAACTACTGCATATATATTTTATAATTCAGGTTTTTTTCTCTTAAAATTTAGTTTCAGAGTGTTGGAAATTGTAAAAAAAAATAAAAATGCAGGTATTGTAATGAAAATGTGTACACAAGTAGGCTTCAGTGGAAAGTGTTAATTTTTGTGAAAGGAAAACAAACTTAATGGAACAAGGAGTGATATTTTACTTCATTATTAAAAAAACTTCATAAAAGCCAATTCGAGTTCTAGACCTGTTCTAGACCTGATTTTTTTTTTTCTTTTGTTGCTCCTTCAGCCCCTTCAGTTACTTTTCAAGCAGGGTCTTTGTACGTTTTTCACTTAAAATAACCCCAAGTTTGGAGTTAGTGGTTCTTATTTGATTCCTATCCCTCCCACCTCCTTTTTGTGGCAATGTAGGCTTATAAAAGTATGAATTCTTAATATGTAAGATGAAGTACCTGGTTTGAAAGGCATTATACAATTACAGGCCCAGAACTTCTGGCTTTTATAGAAAGATTCCTAACCATGTCATAGAAAGTGAGCATGTAAACCTTATTTGCAAAGTACTTTGATATTTTTAAATTGTTTTGAAATCTTATTTAGTTATCTTTTTTTTCCCAGAAAGGGGCATAAAGTACAATGTAATATGATTTAGAATAATGAAAACCAGAATTACTTAGAAAACAGAACATAATAGTGTTGTGGTCCTGTTGTTTTATTTTACTCTGAACAGTTAAGGGCTAAAAAACTATTTATCCTTTGCAGATGAGGAGAAAATACTTCATGATTCTACCATTTTGTGAGTGCAAAACTTATTTTCACAGAGGGAACTGTGTCCCTTCTGCTGAATGTGCCTTGAAGTGCAGAGAAACCCATCAAAGTTCAGAGCAGCTCTTTATTATTTTAGCCAGTGTTTGCACTGCTCACTGGGACTTTGCAGAAAGGCCAAGAGAGTTTTCCAGGAGGAGTGAGATGAGCTCATTGCAGAGATCTGTGGGCTGGAGGTAACCACAGCTCTGAAGGAAACCTCTGTGGTTGGTCTGCAGTGTGAGAGAATGCGGGTGAACATTGAGTCTGGCACTCCTACGGAACCAGAACCGACTATTAAAATGTGAATATTGGCAACTTTGATCCTTTAGGTGACAGTGGCTGATGGGTGACACACACTGTGAGATGCTGTTATCCAGGGCCCTTTCAGAATTTTTGTAACTCAGAAAAGGAAGCAGTGCAAAAATTACTTTGTTGGTATTAGTAAATAGTCTTTAAATTTGAAAATACAGTAAGTCTTTAGAGGTAAATAGGACTTTTAGAGTTATTCCCAAGGATATCACACATGCTGGATGTTCAGGGTCATTTGAAACATTTTGAAGTTTGTGCAGATCAACTTGATACAAATTGTAGCAGGAAAAAAAAATAGTGAAAAACGTCTTCATTTTATAATTTGGAAGTTTTGGGTTGAAATGCACTGCTTGAAAAGAACAGATCTGATCAGCTCTGAACAAGTGGCATAAATAGCACTAAATCCCAGGGCCTGGATTTAGATAATTTTCAAAATATTTGTATAAAATATTTGTATTATAAATCTATATTTAATTTTGGCTTAAAGAGCCTAAGCAGAAAGACTGTAAGTGTGATTTAGGATGTCCTTGAGCTGCAGGTCATGAGAGAAGAGGCAGGAAATGTTTTTGCCCTGTTCTTATGGCATCTGCTGTTGAAGGTTGTTAGAAGAAGAATACTGGGATGGGTGGATCCAGGACATCTGTGTGTTTGGTGGGTGTTTGGTTTGTTTTGTGCGTGTGCTGTGGGGTTTTAAAAACTTACTGAGTCCATGCCTGATTTTCTAGAAATGTTTGAGAATTGCTTTTCCACATGGAGCTGTCTTTAATAAATATAGAAGGTATCAGTGGACTTGACTGCTCAAGTGTCAAAATGGCCTGCTGATAAATGCTAGTGCACAGTTAATTTGCTTTAATGGCATTTTTAGGTGCAAGCTATCAAGGGATGTGATTTGATGATCAAACAGTATGGATCCCTCTGGATGGCTCCAGGCAGTAAGGATGCGCAGAGGAACCCGCTGGAGACAAGTGTCCCTTTGGCAGCTGCTGAGAGCAGTGCTGGGGGCTGCCTGGCTCCTCCCTGGGAGCCACTTGTGCTGAGATTGGCCTCAAACCAGACTGGATGTGTCTTTAAAATTGTAATAAGTACAATTTTCAGCTCAATTCTCCTCTCACTGCTGTGCTGGGAGAGATGACATCTCAGTGATTTTCACTTTGCGGTTTCTACCACCACTCGAGTGTGCAGGATAAATAATCTCCCTTTTCTTCACTGTTGTTCCATTGTTCTATATTTCTCAATTATTATGCAGAGTAGATTGTGCTGTCTAATTATAGGTGAGCCTAGTTAAAGAAGGCAATCTCCTATATAAGGAACATTTCAGCCACAGTGTTTGTTGTTGGCTTGTTTTTGAAGTGCAGCAGGAAAGAGGTTTGAGAGGTGAATGCTCTTATTTAGTGCTTCTGGCTTTATCTGTCATATCACAAATCTTACTGTGAATTTACTGTGCACTAAAATGACATTACCTGGTTGATTTAGTGTGTATAATTTAAGATATTAAAGTAATATTCATGTTTTTCAATAATTGCTCTCTCATTTATCAGTATTTTGATTAATAAAAATTAATATCCTGCATCTTTCTAATGGAATAATTAGGATATTTCAACACAGCAAAAACAAAATCCAACTCAAACCTATTTCAAAAAGAAGATAAGGTAATTTTCCCACAAAAACCTATAAAATAGGGGAAATATTTTTCCTTCCCATTTCCATTTCTAGCTTGTCTTCTGAACATCAGGCTAATAACTTCTTGCCATGTTCAGAATATTTCATTTGAGTTCTGACAGTAATAACCATGTTTTATTTGGCTGTCAGGGGCCCTGTAAGATGGAAAGATAATGTGTTCATTCTCTGTCCAGTGGGAGGAAAATACATTGACTGTCTAAAATAATATGAGAAGAATTGAGAGCTAGTTAAGTTGATTTTGGGGAAAATAAAAGCAATATATATATTTTCAGTGGTACATTGTGAGGTCTTGGTTAGATGGACATGGGTAATTTCTTGGTGTTTCTATAAAACAAACCAAAACAAACACAGCCATGTTTCTTTGTGAGCACAGGCACCCACTTGTTCTGGAGGTGCCATCACTTTGAGATGCTGCCCTGTTTCCTGTACTTTGAGGTTTGAACCTTTTCTTATCTGTGTCATAGGAGATTCAAACTGTTGAAAAGTCTGCAGTGAAATATAGCCTTTAATAGGGAAACGCTTCTGGGACTTCTGATGTACCAAAACTGACTCAAGGAGCTCTCTTTCAAGGGATGTGGCTACATCTCCATCATGTTCACAGCACTCCAGCAGTAGGGCAGATTTGTCTTTCTCTGCACTTGCTGGGTTGTGGCACATGGAGAATACAATCTGTGTTTGTTTGCTTGCTCTAATTTTAATTTTGTTTGCTTGTTGTCCAGTTGCTGAAAGTCAGAATATGTTCCTGATTTCTTTCCTGGTGGCAGTGGTATGAGGAAAGGAACTGCTGCCCATATATATATTGCTTTTCTTCTTTGTCAGTCCCAGCTGCCTGAGTCTGTTCTCCACCTCAGTCACACAATTAGTGTAATACTGTAGCGTGGAAGTCTTTAATGTAAAATAGCCAATGCATGTGATTTTAAAGCACATGAAAGGATTCATATTTCACAAGAACACAGTAGGTGGATCATGAATAATGGACAGACAAATCTGGAATCCTAAATCTGAAGAGACACCTGCTTTTGCAGTCCCTTATGTCTCCCAAAGCTGCTGTGGTGGCAGCTCTGCCCTAGTTAAGATGAGAAATTCTTTCCTGGTTGATTGTTGGAGTGTAAGTGGGTGGGGTATTCCACTGAGGAAGGCAGAGTTATACTTGGTTGCATTACTGGGTCATATCTACAATGACCTGCAAACAAAAACTGGGCTGTGTTCTTTGTAAGTGCCTGTGAGGGGCAGTTTCAGCCAAGAGTCACACAGGGCTCAGTGGCTAAAAATCAAATCATCAATTTATTTTTTGCTTGTGGACAATTTCAGGGAAACTGGGGCAGGCAGCCCCTTATTATTTTCAGCTCTTGTCTAGACTGTGTCATTCCTGACACACTGCCTAGTGGACCACACTAGGACCTGCAGGCACTCAGTGATTATGGTTACATATGTCACCTAGATGGTTTTGGGGATTATGAGTACCTTTAATGGGAGTTTTTTTCTAACTTGCTTTCAGTATTTTAATTAAAATGATGCTGTAGCTTTCCACAGTCCTCTGTGTGACACCAGTAGACACTTGACGGATTGGCTGTCTGACTAATTCAGCTGGACACTTGTCAGAATAATCTAAGATCTTTCCATATATACAGGAGTAAAGATGTCTGACCATACAAATTTTTGTCTCTAACTGATGCATTTTTTTACTTGAGCACAGTCAACTCTTATTAGCTTGCTGAGTCCAAGATGTGAAAATGACCTATCATGTAATTTCAATGCAATTTGAATTACTCCTTTAAAATAAAAATCAGATCATGGAATGGGTGGTGAGCACATTGTAACCTTTTGTTTCTTGCTCTCAGATTAGGCTTAAAACGTCAGCCTTGGCCTGGAAAGCAGCTGGTGAGCACTGTATTAACAGCCATGTCAGTCTCATAAACTCCTTTTTTGTAGCCTTTTAGTCAATTGTTCCTTGATTTAAGCCACGTGATTAAGATGATGCACAGCATGCAATACTCCTGTAGTTGTTCCTCTTTGAACAAAGATTCTGTAGGTTTATCCATAACTGTTCTAAATTATATTTGGTGTTAGTTCCCATATTTTTTAACATCTAATAGTTTAATAATTGGAAGTACAACTCTTAAGTAGAATTATACTATGTTCTTTTTTTAAGTTAATATTTTCTTCCCTCCACTCTCATATAACTTTGCAATTGAGTAACACAGATGTTTCTTAATTTTAGGCATCAGAATTGTGCTAAAGTTAAACTGGTATCCTCATGTCTTCACTGCTAGTGGAAGATAGCTAACCCTCCAGAGAGCCCTTTAGCATCAGGCACACTGAATTCCTGCTGGTATGCAGAAACTGGTTTCTCAAAACAAGAATCTGAGGTTGATGTCTGAAATTATGCAATGCTTCTCCAGGAAGAAATGTTACTGAAGTAAATTTTTTTATGGTTTAATGTTAAGGTCAATTTGCAAAATTAAATCTGCTGGATGACAGGGTCTAAATAGAATGAGCTGAGTGTGTAGGAGACTGTTTGGTGCCCAGGTTGTAGGAAGTGTGTCTGGCTGCTGAATAGGTGCCAAGCAATACTTGGTGCTCCTTGCTGGTAGCTGTTCTGCTAACAGTCCTGCAAAATCCCAGACTTTGGGGTATCAGAAGAACATCCTCCAGAATTTATGTGCAAAGTCAGTACGAGGGGTTTAGCTGGCATCGGTGACTGGGCTGCCTCGGTGAAGCAGTACAGCTTGAATATAGTTACAACTTTTATCTTTAAAGCATCTTCTAGTTTGTAACCACCAATATTGGTGCCTACTTCAGGTAAATTACTTAACACAGAGCATAGAATTTATGTGTAGTCTCAGTTTTCTTACTTGATGAATTAGACTTTGACGGAGACGTGTGAGGAGGAGCATACAAAGGCTCTCTGTAGCCAAGAGTTGGCCCATGGTTGTAACAGGTAGCCCTCCTCTTTCTCCACCTGTGGTGCCTCTGCTGGTGTTGGCTGACTACTCTTACACTGGTTTGGAAGGGTGCACTTGCTTCTGGAATCAGTGCACAAATCACTGCACAGTGGAATTGTGTGTGTGTCCTGCCCTTCTCTGGGCAGTCAGGAAGCTTCTGTCTGGCTAAGACCAAGCCAACAGCTGTGGCCTGTTTGTGTGCATATTTTCTCCCACCAAAAGTTACCTGGAAGGCTCTATACTGCCCACTGGTTCATGTTGCATGGCCCTTCTCCAGGAGAGTTGCCCCATCCTCAGCTTCATGGCTTATGGTGGAAGGAGTTGCAGTTAAGCTACCAATTCCCAGGTTTTGGGGAGCAAAACAGAGAGATGATATGTTGATCTAAAATTTTTCATTCCAAATTTGGTCACTGATCTTAAATTAATTTTTCTACCAAAGATGTCAGAAAATGACAGATGTCCTAAGCTTTCCAAAGAGTTATTTAGGGTTTAGAGGAAGGAGGAAGTAGAATCATCCCTTCAGATTTCACCACCAAATGCCTTTTGCCAACACTGAAACTTGTCCTGTTTCCTTGTCTGAGTGTGCTCTGAAAGGGAAACCTTGCAGGAGGAATTTAGGAAGCTGGTCTCTGTCAGCTCAGTTTGAACTCTTTCTACCTGACTGACTTGTATGCAAGATATACTGGACTTTGAATGAACCTCTTAGAAAAACAAACCTCATTCCTAGGCTTGATGTTATAAAGTAAAAAAATTGGGTTGAATGTGTGTTTCTGATGAGAATTAATCACAGCTTGAGTGCCTTAGCTGAGTGATTTTTTCAAGTTATGTAGGCACAGGGTTTTTTGTTGGTTTTTGGTTTTGGATTTTTTTTTTCATTCTTCTGTATTACTGGATTTCTAGGATCAAAGTGGACATGGTGGAAAGAGAAGCATGCTGTTAAATCAGTATAGTTTTATTTTACAGGATTTAAAAAACATTCTAACAGTTCCAGTTCAGGGCTTTCTCATAGGAAGTGTTTGCTGGAAGGTGAATTGAAAAGTACATTGGATCAGCAAAGTGTAAATTAGATTCCAATGTACTTCCAATGCAATATTCAGAGTAGCCTATGTTGAACTGTTCATTGCTTTTGCTCAGAACTCTGAAAAGTTTTTTGGGTTTTTTTGGAGGGGCTGAGTGATCCGAGCTGTTCTGTGCTTTTGAAAGCTGAGCGTGCTTTGCATTTCTTCACCCACCTTTCCCTGTGGTTTTCCACTTTTGTGCAGTCAGCTGAGGGGGAGAAACCTCTTTATACAAAGCTTATCCATGCCCTTCTGGGCTGGCCACGTACCATGGTCCCTGTTTTGGGAAGCATGGAGTGTCAAGGTGCATTGTGTGAATCCAGAATGTGCATCCAGAAGACAGAACATGGACAGTATTCTTGCTTGAAAGAGCAGTGCAGAACCCTGAATTGAGTTCTTAGAAACACTTCTTCTCTTGGACACCTCATGATTCAGCACTGCTGTGATTGACACCAGGGCCACAGGTTCTTCTCCATGTTAGGAGTAGGTTCATCTGCTGGTCCATGACTGTAGGTATTCAGATACTTAAGAAAGTTCCTTTACGTCATGAGTTTTAGGGATGGGAGTCAAGGGAAATGAGCATGTAAATAGTTCCAAGTGGAGCTAAAGTTTACTTGTGGGAAGGATTGTTGGAAAACCAAAATGACGATGCTCAGTTGTTTTCTCAAAGGATACTTCACATACCAAAGCCTTGATTGGATCCTTCTGACATTTTCAGGATACAATTTGCTAAATTAGAACTGAAGGAATATAGCTGGTAACAGGCCCAAAATAAACTCATAAACTAAACTTTATTCATTCAAGGCAACAGATAAAGAATGAACAGAAATATGTATAAAGATTGCAGCTTTCTGGCAGTGATGGGAGAGTGAGGGGAGATTAGGCACTGTTGTGCTGCTGGGGGTAGAATTAAGTGGCCTCAGAAGAAGCAACTGTCATGTCTGCTCCTCAGCTCAATTTACCTCCTGAATTTCTGCTATCAATTGATGACTGCTGGATCCCACCATGAAGGGGTGGGGGAGGCTGCTTTGTATGTGCTGGCTCTGAGATACATCCCTGTTATCTGTTCTCTGCTGGTAGCATATGTGAATCATGTGCTTTAATTCCAGCACTGCATCCACTGTGCATTCCTTCTGAGCTGGTCCTGAAACCTCCACTCCTGCACCGGAGTCTTCCCTTTGTCTTGGCATCGCTGCCTGGGCTGCTGCCTCCTGCTCCCACCTGCAGGCCCTTGTTACATTTAATGCTGCCAATACACATTTCCAGAGAAAAAAATGCATACCTGTCCACTGGCTGGTGCAGGGAGCTATGGTACAGCTGTGTTTTTTACAAATGCTTACATGATTCTTCCCGTACATAAATGCACAAATGTTTGTTCTCCACTCACCTCCGAGAAGTGTTAAGGCATCTGAGATCATAAAATACCTGTATTGGACAGTGCTATACTGCCAGTGAGAAAATAAAAAATACATGTTCCAGTACAGTGTAACTTCTCTTTCCTTTCTAGTTTGTTGCTTGCTATTTTTCCTTCTCTTTTCCTCCCATCTCTCCATGATGTCTGAATGTGAAAGGATGGTGGAGATAGTCCAGGCAGTGTTTGCCTTTCCCATCTCAGAAATATCTGTAGTAGAACATCCAAAGTACATGCTTAGTGGGCATTAGAAGTGAGTCTATCTTTAGAGCTCAATGTAATAATGGCATTGTAAGATTTTTGTTGATGTTGTTGTTATTGAGGTTAGTTTTGAAATATGTTTGTGCTTGGTAGTGCATGTGGGTGAACTGGGCTGGGGGATGTGCAGCCCCTCTGCTCTTTGCCTTTTGATTTTACTTTGCTCACTGCCAGGCTGAGGGAGCATTTCTGGGAATTGGCATGTAGTGGAAGTGCATTTTCTTTCTGTGTGATTTCTAAGGGAATTTCAAATTTCAGTTTGGATTGAGCTTCTCACACCTTAGCTGGGGCAAATGCGTCTGCATGTCCTGGTACCAGCACAGTGGTCTGACAAATTTAAATTTGTTTGCTTTTTTCGACAGCTGCACTAGTCCACCTCTGGGGCTAATCTCCTTTTCTTCTGCATTAGTTATTTTGGAATTAAATGTAATATGGAAATATTACATATTTGAAATGTGAGGGTTTATCACTTGGAGTTTTAAGGGACTTAGCACAGCTCAAGTACTCTTGATAAACTAACATAATTTAAAATTTTAATTTATATCAGCTTAAGGACAAAATGCCTTATCAGTGATCTGTAAATTGTACTGGCTACAACTCAAAATGCTAAAAAAAATTCTTTTCCAGCTATTTGCCACTTCTCATAAGGAATTTGATAACGATAATGATTATGGATATGATAAGGAAATGCATTGTCTCTGTTCATTGTACAGTCTCAAGCCAGTGCTTTCAAATATGTGTGCCTAAAATTAGGTCTAACCAAAGCGTATTTCAGTACCTCACGGTGATCTCTGAGGAAAATGTTTACAGCCATTCTTTGTGTCTGCAAGTTGGATCACTTTCAAGTGTCTTGCCTGATCTTTATACCAGTCAGGTCAAGAATGGTTGGCATTGTAGAAAATAAGAACATAAAAGGAAATGACAGTTCTTTTCCTCAAATTATTTCAACTTGCATATACACACAGAGCAGGATACCTACAGAGGTTAGCTCCTTTTCCAGAGGCTGGTCCATGAGCTGCCAGTTTGTACACTGGTAGTGCTGGAGCATCACGACAAGGAGGAGACTTCCCTCCTCCTCCCCCCACTTCTGGCAGCCAACCATTCTGCTGTTTTTCTTGCTCATCTGCTCCATCAGATGTGCATAGCCTGCACGCTGCCTCTCTCACACTCTGCATTTTTGCATTATATCCCATTTTGCTCTACGTTTTCCCCAAGACGTTTGAGGTTCCCATCTCAGGAATTCCTGCCAAGTTCTGATCTCAGCATCTGTTCCTGACATTATCCAGATGCTCTAATTTTGGGGCCTTGAAAAACATGACTTTTCTAATTCTGTTTTTCTCTGAAAACCAGTAACCTGAAGCACAGATACGATCATGAAAGTGTTAATCTCATTGTTAAACAATACAGTTGTTTTGGAAAGGACACTTTTGACCACAAGAGTTTGTGCAATTGCTGGTATGTGCTGAATGTAAATTAATTCATTGTGCCTGGGATAAGGTTACTTTTGTGTAGCTGTGGCTAGATGGAGCTGTCAGAATGCGTAACACAGTTTGATTTATGTGCAGAGGCTACACGTGTTACGCTTTCCTGGTATGTGCTATTCATTTCACCTACTCTGGGGTTCATTGGTGATACCCTTTTAATGTTTTAGCATAGGTGATATAATGTTTGGTAATTATTTTGGAAAGTAGAGAAATCACCTGGGATACAACAATTAGGCACAGAGACTTAAATACGCTTTGCTTTCAGTGAGGGGCAACATTATCCTAAAGCAAGGACATCTGAAACAGTAACAAATGCATAAATGTTTCTGATTAAATGTCTATTTTTTTGTTTTAGTGTGGGCCAAGTTCTTTTAATAAGTGAATGGCCTCCAATGAGGCAGGTAATGTACAAGTGGTCTTGCACATGAGAAAAGGTGACCCCTAATAAAAAGTATAAAAACTATTCTCTTTAGAAGCTATGCTGTCTCTCATTTTCAGTCTTTGCCTTTTAATAATAATTGCTAAGATGTTTTAATTAAAAGCGGGTCTGGGAGGTATTATCTGCTTCCTCTGTTTAGTCTTTTTAAATGTTAATCACTTTTGACAGCATAATTTACCCAGCTACCTGTGTTACCCTTATGCAATGTATCTGCTTTGTGTGGCACCAAAGTACAAACTGCACCCCAAAAAGGCTTTCTAAAAAATTCATACAATTGTGAAGATTAGATGTGGCAGGAGAAATACAAAGAAAGAAGAATTAAATGAAGATTTAATGAGACATTCAGAAAAGCTATTTCAAGATGGCTGGAGCTTCCCAAGAAATTATTCTTTTGCGAGAGGTAACCAGATTGCATTCACTTCTGTTTCTGCTGAAGGACATTTAGAGAGCAGTGGAAGGTAGGAGGCAGGATTGGAGGCAGCCTTGGAGCTTATGGACAGTTTCTATCAAGCAGGATTGTTAGGTGCACGCAGAAGAACATGAAAAAAAAAAAGTGAGACATGAAAAAAAGCTCTTGCCTCCCCCCCCCCCCCCCACAAAAAGGCAATATTTAACTTATAATTCTAAAAATTAAAGGACAGTATAAATTCATCAGAAGAATTTATTTGTCTGTAGGCTCTAAGTAAATAATCTTTTGCTATGTAAGTCAAACAGCTTGTTTTGTGTGATGTTTTTGAATGGAGACTTCGGCAATCAGATTCCACACACTTTAACCTTGTGCAAAATTTAATGAAAAACAGAGTTACTACTGAATATACTGTTTTGCCAGCTCGACAAAAGATGTTAAATTCTGCATATTTTTGCATAATAAAGATGAGTGTTGACAGTGTAATGATCCATTTGGCACAGATAAAATCATGAATGATTTTAATAACCTTACAGCAATATTTGAAGTCACTATGAAATATAGACACTTCAGCCAGGGATGGGCCTGCTGGCCTGGTATGAGGTGTCAGCTACTTTTATAACCTTAATTTTTCCGGGAGAGAAAAAAGGAGAAATATAGGCTAGATGAGCCCTGAGGAGATGGGGAAACATTAGGGGACGTACAGAATGGAAGCGATCTGGTTTGAGATTTCCAGAGCAGTCCTTGTCCACAAGTTGAAGCTGATGGGTTTTGGCAATGCTTGTGTCTCCTTCCCTAGGCTGCACTACACTTTTATTATGTGTTGAAAAATGCATTTTATGGATATGGGGTGAGTCAAGGTAAAATGTAAGCATCATAGTCTGGTCCCAAGTTTGGTAGCTTGAAATGATTGTGCATACAACTGTAATTTCTCTTTTGGGTATTTTTTTTTAACAAGTTTTTTGTATTCATCCAGGCGATGTAGTTGCATTATTCCCAGTTGCACAGTGATCTAGGGAATTAATTTTCAAAATTAGTCCTGAAAATAAGTCTGTAGTCTTTGAAGCTTTCACAAAAAATGATTTAGGAGTATAATTCTGTCAAAAGTCTCTATTTATGTTCCTGTTTCTTTGGTTACAATGCACTACATCCCTATTTAGAGAAGGAGCAGTGCAAGGTGGAGGCTTCTGCTACAAGTAGTCAAGAATCACAAACTGAGGCAAAATTATTGTTAAGGTAATATCAGAGATGTCCTTTACTGGTCATTCCTGCATTTCAAAGAGGGAAAAGCACTTGACCACCAGTGAGTATGTTTTCAAGATGGATGTGATGATATTAACCTGCTAGTTTCCTTCTGAGGTTCTACCTTCTTATTCTCTTATTTCTTCCTGTGTTTTTTTTTTCCTGTTTGTATTCATAAGGACTTAAGAGGACAGATTTTAGAAGTTACCAGGTGGTTTTTAAAAGCAGAGTTTCAGAAATACCTGGGCATCTGATTTCTAGCATTTTTATGGGGAGAAAATACATGGGATGCCCTTCCACAACTTTATCTGCCAGAGTATTGTTGAAAAAGTGGCTCTAGATCATTTTGAAAATGGTTTTGGCATTGGGAGCCCATGTTTTAGTGAATGTCCCTGGGGCTGTGCTACTAAGTCATTAAACCTGGTATTTTGTGAGAAATAAACTAGTGTGTGGTAGATGGAAATCCACCCGGATATGGATGAACCAGGCATTTTGAAATTCATACAGAGATCACTGTAATCTTCTTAGTAGTAGAAAACCTAAAAGTGTTTAGGAAGATTCTCTTCTTTTCTTGACTACCAAATGTTATCTAAGGCAGTGTGTTTTGGTTAAGAGCTGAGCTCTGTATTTGGCAGAGGTTCACATCATAACTGTGGTGAGTCAAGATCCAATGTCTGGGGATTGCCACAGGGTGGGACAACCTCCATGGATCTCCTGGCCTGTGTCATTTACAATCAGCCCAGTGCTGTTGGACAGCTACCTTCATAATTTTGGAAGGATAGCTCTAATGTAAGTTAAGTTGCAGTGTTTTCACTATTGTTGCATGTTAAAATAATAAAAACTATTAGTCATGAGGGAACAAGGAGTCATTTGCATTTAGGATATTTTAGAACCTTATTTAAAGAAGAACTATTGTCTAATGTGCTGGTTATTTTGTCATTATACACAAAATGAAGAATACAGTTATTGTTGTCTTAAATGTCAGAGTTAAATGCTTCTCTCTGATTTTTTTTTTAAATCTACATAATGAAGTTAGTTAAAAAAAGCACCATATCTCATTGTTTTTCAGACCTCTGAAAAGTTTGGGGGGTGGGGAGGGGATGTGTTATACAAAAGGCAAAAGGCACACAGTTTTACCTTTTGAACAGACCTTGACGTTTATTTAAAATAAGCCTGATTTAATCGGTATTGTATTGCACGCTGAAGATAATTTAGGCTAGTGTCAAGGACAAGTGTTATCTATTCCTTTGTTGTAGTGAGGTATTGAAATAATGAGTGGAACAGAAGGGAATCAGAAAATGTTTGAAGTTTTTCATCTGTGTCTCTAGATGGGTATTTTTAATCACATTCTCCTGGCTTTTGCATGCAAATTACACTGAACAGCACACACTATATAAAATGAAGAGCTGTATTTTGCAAAATCTATTTTCTTGAAGTTTAATAAGCTTGCAAAGATTGTCCTATGCTTTAACTAACTAGTTACCTTTTTGTACCTCAGCTGAAATTAAAATCTTAGAATTTAATGCTGCTGTTTTGATCCTGTAGCAGAGGAATGGAAAGTCTGGCCCTTTTATTTGGAGGTTTTTGAAACCATTTCTTTCTTGGTACTCAATGACTGCAGCTCCCAATGACAGATGAGACAACTGTTAAGATTTAATACATTTTTATTTCAGCAATATATCTTGCTGTGTGACACCAGCCCCTCTAATAACCCAGTGTCTGGATTACTTACTGCATAGCGTCACTGCTTAACTGCTGACCTCTGTGGCAGGAATAAAATACTGAACTCCTGCACGGTCTGAGCTTTTGACTTGGAAATCTGCAGACCTGCAGAGTCATCCCATACCACAATCTCAGCTGCGTGAAGTACAGTCAGGGTATCCTCTAGAGCCTTATTCTGTAAAAAGGCAGACTTTTATAGTGTGCTCTAAAAGTGTAAAATTGTCTTGAAAGTAATACTAACATCATTGTCCTCAGTGTGGTTTGCATGTGCTCATTTGTGCTGAGGAGTCAAAAATGGAGGAGATGAAATTGGCTTACTCACATGTTCAGATGTGCCCCAGCTACTTTCCAAGCACAGCACTCTCTCTTCTGAAACCATGTTTTCTTCATGCACCACTTTAAAGCCAGGATGGAGATAATTTTTTTCAGTTTCTTTTCAAAATGAGCTAAGGAGATACTGTGTTAAATCACATATTGTGATAATTTTGCAGAGTATGTCCTTAGCCATGAACAAGAGGACTATTGGTACAAAAGGATTTGGGAAGAAATCTTTTCTGTATAAATTGAGAATTTAAGAAAATAACAGGGCAGCATATACAGAAAAGTATTATATATGCTTTCAAAGGAAGAGTTTGTGAAGAAACAATCCATTAAAAAAATACCACGATAAAAACTTTGTGATAGAAAAACTGTCCTATTTAGGACAAAGATATTTTTTCCTGCTGTTCTCATAGCCCAGACAAGCCTGGATTTAAGCATTTTTGTACCTGTCATATGGAGGGCTTGTAACAATTGTGGGAAGCAAACATAGCATATTATGCTCTCTAAGCAGAATATCTTAATTTTTGCTGAGAAGCATAAAAAAACCCCAAAAATGTTTAAAAGAAATTGGGATGATGTTCTCTCTTCTTGCACTCTTAACCATAGTTGTACTTTTAGTTGGAAGCTGGGAAGTGTCTTTGCTCCGTGATCTGAACCAAACCAGTGAGATGTGTGTGCAGCATTTCCCGTGTTTGGGCTCCCATGGCTGACTCCATCCTTGGCTGGATCAGGATGCAGTGATGGCCCTGCAGCCCTTTCAGCAGGGTTTGGCCTGGCAGCTGTGGGTGCCAGTGCTGGTGGATGTGTTCACTGGAAGGCTGGGATCAGTGGCTGATTGCAGGAGCTTGTGCAGCGTTCCTTAGCATGGTTCCAGTTAACAGCAGAAATGCAGCATTCAAAGCATGATTTAAAGTAACAAACTGCAGCTTCTAGAGCTGTTCCTGGCCAGGTGAGCATGCCCTGCTGAAGAGAAACTCATCTCCTCCTGCCTGTTCTGTCAGCCTCGTGAAGTGTGGGGTGTTTCTGCGTTTCTGGGTTGTCTGTCTGTAAGAGCTGACCAGTGTGGATATCTTTGCATGCTAGCTGCTCATGAAGGCCAAGATCCAGCCCTGGTATTGGGCTTGCTGTGTCCATGCAGTAGGTTTAGCCAGGTGAGCACGTCAGAAGGGTTTTGTAGGATAATCTGTGTGTGCTCTGTCTGTCCTTGTGTCTGTCTGTCAGTGTGTACGTGTGTGCTGGTGGTTCAGCTCTCAGACAGTGCATTGTATGTAGAAATGGTGTCTGGTACAGTCAGGGGGTGAGGTTGTGGAGAACCAAATCCAGCCAAGCAAGCAAGGCAGCTCAGTGTCAGCTACTGCTAATAGTCCTTGTAATAATTCTAACTCTGTTCAGTTATTGTTTTATTTCTTTGTCTAAGCCTCAGCCTGATTTACACCACCTAAGTCAGGTCAAGAGCAATTCAGACAGAATATACACAAATGACTTTTCCAGGGTGCCAAAATCACACTTGCATTTAGACTATTGCTCAGCAGGAAGGGGGAGAAGAGAAAAAAATCTTTTAAATATGCATTATATGAAATTAGTATTTTAAATATTTTAACATTTTAAATATATTTGAAATATTTTTAGTAGCATGGGAACTTACAGGATAGTACCTAAAACTGCATTTAATTCTACTGGGAGAGGATTAGATTGCAATTTAATATTGATTCTAGAATTTCTCAGATCAAAGTGCCGTGGGAAATGAATAATCTAAAGCGATGTTTTAATAAAAAGCTTGTATATTTACTTCAGAATAATTTCTTAAATGTAAAGAATCACGAAAGCAGAAGATGTTAAAACCACCTGTAAAATTAAAGTGTCCTTCAAATCAGTAGATGAGTTTTGATTTTGCAGATATGATTTAACTTGGTGTGTTCTGTTGAGCTTTGAAAGCGAGGGGTGCTTACTTAGTCAGCAGATTTGGGAATGACTTTCAGTGAGACCTGTGATGTATTTTCCAGCACTGGTTATTTTATCTCATGTGTTTTTGGTAAATGCAGAGTCCTGGAATGTGGGCTGGAATAACCCCTCTCAGCAGTGTGGGCTGGGAGGCTGCTTCCTGTAGGGACCGACCTGGTGGAGAACCCGATGGTGAGCGTGGGTCAGCAGTGCCCTTGTGGTAAGGATGACCAGCTCCACCCTGGGCTATATGAGCAGGTCTGCAGCCAGCAGGTTCAGGGAGGTGTTGAGGCTGGGCCTGAGGTGGCAATGTGCACTGACAGCTCAGAAAGCCAATTGTATCCTGGGCTGCATCCAAAGCCCTGTGGGCAGCAGGGGAAGGATGGGATTCTGCCCCTCTGCTCTGGTGAGACTGGTCTGCAGTGCTGCATCCAGCTCTGGGGTCCCAGCACAGAAAGGGCATTGACCTGTTGGACTGACATCACCAGGATGATGGAGCACTTCTGCTATGAGCAAAGGCTGAGAGAATTGGGATTGTTCAGCCTGGAGAAGAGAAGGCTTCAGGGTGGCCTAATTGCAGCCTTCCAATACCTGAAGGCAACCCACAAAAAGAGAGAGAAGGATTTTTGCAAGGACATGCAGTCACAGGGCAAGGGGGGATGGATTCCAACTGAGAGTAGGTTTAGATTACATATTAGGAAAAAATTCTTTACTTTGAGGGTGGTCAGGCACTGGAGAAGGTTGTTCAGAAAGTTGTGAATGCCCCATCCCTGGGAGTGTTCAAGGCCAGGATGGATGGAGCTGTAGTGAAGGATGCCCCTACCCATGTCAGGGGGGTTGGAACTGGATGATCTCCAAGGTCCCTCTTAACCCAAATGCTTCTGTGATTATTTCTCTCTGCTTGTGGAATATTTTGGGCTTCTGAATACAAGGAAGACATAGCAGTGATGGCCCAGCCAGAGTCTGTCAGAGTGAATTAGTGGGCTGGAAGCTGTCACAGGGCAAAGAGACCTCTAGGGGTGCTCCCTAAGGGACAACAGCCTTGATGTGTCTGCTCTCTGTCAGGGATGGTGGAGAGGGAACTGGGCTTTGCTCTGAGGTGCACAGGAGCAGTGTGAGGGACAAGAGACACGTTGTAACAAGGGAAGCTTCAACTCCATACTGGGAAAAGGACCAAGAGGGCCAAATGCTGGGAGTGAGCCTAGAGAGGTTGTGGACTGTCCATACTTCAGATTATTAGAAAATGCAACTGGATGTGGCTCTGAGCAGCCTCCTCTCACTGACCCTGGTTTGAACAAGGCCATGCTTGGAGTAGTTGATCTCCAGAGGTCTTTTCCAGTTCAGGTTTTACTATACTATAGTATATATATATATATATATATACACTCATACTATAATTCTGTATGAGCTTACACTTCTGTATAATTCACTGAAAACGGAATACAAGGTACTAATATGATGGTGGAATGTGACCCTTTAAATGTCCTTATTGTTCCAAAAGCTATAATGCAGTAAAGTTATTGTGAAAAGTTCTTTGTTTGGCTCCTTTCCAGCTACTTTACTTGGAAAAGTTTTATGAAAAGCTAGTTCTGGTTTCATGGCTGAAGTGATTAATTAGGACAGGTAATGATTTTCTTGAAATTATAGAGGTTTGTTGTTTGTGCTACAGCTTATCCTAAATTGAAACAGTGCTTTCCCTTTTTCTCCTTTTAGAATGCTGGGTGATGTCTAAGTCTGTGGAGGGGTTGCTCAGGTTGCACATCACATCCAGCACAGAATGACTCTTAGATGCTGCTATTTTGCTAATTGATTTTTTTTAATATATCTGTGGGCAGTAGGGTATTATTGTGGAAGTATCTATTCTGTATTTTCTCTTCCTAGCTCATTGAAACAGTAGTTATATTTAAATGGGTTTTCAATGAGCCATGTAGAAAAGTGAAGCTCAAGGAATAATAAGAATTTGGGTCTGCCATGGGGCTATTAAAGTGAGTTCAGTCATCAGAAAACCTACGAATTGATTTTGTATTTAGTTTCTTTCATTTCTAAATAATAATTGGCTACTCCCTTGCTAGAGATTTTCCTGAATTTATTTTTTTTCCCTTACACTCATCTGTTCATTCACAAGCAACTTGTGTTTTGGGATGTTATGGAGTCTGAGGTGCCATTAGCTGAAATTTGATTTACTGCAGGACCTTATTAAACAACTACCCCTTAGTTCTGCATTGTAACATGGACTGAGTAATACATAGACTGCTTTGGGTAAAAGTGGTTTTTGCCAGCCCTCAGGAGCTGCTTGAGAACTGTGCTTGTGTTCTCTTACAATCTCCCTCAGCTGTGCTGGTTGCATAGGATGTGTGCAGTCAGTTCTGTTGGTGCCTTGCCTGGTTCACTGTACTGTCTTGCTTGAGACTGGAAATGCTTTTTGCTGAGGAAAGGATGCCAGTGAGGTGCATGTTTAAATTTTTTGCCAGCCTTCTCCATGTCCTTTTCCCAGGCACTTGCTGCACATGTCTGAAAGCTTATGGCTGTGCTGTGAGAGAGGTTACATCTCCCTTATCAGCAGCCCATGGCTGTCACAGTGAGTGCAGAGACCTACACAGGACAGGGCTGGGCTTAACCCTCTGCCTTTGAAGGTTAAAGGAAATGTTTGAAGTAGCTACTGATATTTCCACAAGGCTAATTTAGATTTTGGAGTTTTATTTGAACCATCAAAATATATTTTCAAGGACCATAAGTCCCCTGAGAAAAGGTTCAGTTATTAAGCGTGAACTGAGAGCCAGAATCCTTGACAGCATTGGTGCCTCACCAGAGGTGTGTGGCTGAGCTGCTCCATCACTTGGAGCTGTCTCACAAGGTCTGTGTTCTTGGTTCTCCTGGGGCCAGAAAAATGACATCTGGTGTGGAAGGCACTTCTGCCCATGGATGGCCACCCTGCAGGAGAAGCTGTGCAGCATAAATGCCAGAAGACCATAGCAGCTGTGGAAGGGAGCATCTGGAAGTTGTAGAGTCCAGGAGAGGAAGTACAGGGTTCAGCCAGGGGAATCCAGACATTTTAGGTTGCTCAGCAGAGTAACTACTGAACAACTGGCCACTGAACAGCCAGAACAAATTGGGCATGTTCTTTTAGGCATGTATCTCCTAAGTGTCCTGGTGAGAAGAAACCAGATATTTAAAATGGCTCCTAATAATCTAAAGAGGTGAGTGATTTCAGTTTCACTCAGGGTTAAAAAGAGTGGATAAGAAGTGTGGAGCCTCTGTGAAACCCAGAGGGTATGATAACCAGAGGATCAGTTGCTGTCTTTGTAGCAGGAGAATGGAGCTGTAATCCCCACTGATACTAAAATAAATCTGAAATCATTGCTGATGCCTACACATGAGCCAGTATCAGATTAAATATCACTGAAGAATTAGCAAATTTTGGACAGGTACCTAGAAATATGCAAAATTCAAGGGATTCTTTGGACAACCTTGTCACAGTGGTGGAAGAATACAGCAGAAGTTTCTAGCTTTATGTATTTCTTTGGAGTAGAGGATTTCTGGTTTTGTTATTTGGTGCTGAAGAGAGATGACCTGATCAGACCATTTGATAGTAATGAATTGGTTTATATGATAGTAATACTTAATGAAAATGTAAACAGCCATTGCTGGTGGAAATAGTTTTTTAATCCAGTTAATTAACATTCAAGTGCTTAATCTAGCCTATTAATTAAGACTGCATTTGTGTTTACTAATTTTTAATTACTTTAGAATAGACGGAAATTGTAATAATTAATGTTGGAATGCAGACTGCTGCTGCTGTGTCAATATTAAAATAAATCAATCTTCTTGCCTTTTATTTATTTAAGTAAATATAACCTGGTTAGCATCATGTGTTGAGTCCCAGACAGAGCAATAGAGATGCTCATCCTCTCTTTTAGAAAGAACAAGATGTTGGATTGTAATTAATTCGGTAAAACCTGGTGTTATAGAGGGCTGAATACAGTAATAGGCTGGAATGCCTTCCTCTTACTCCAGACCCAAAGGTGCCTCAGTAAAACATTGTTTTGCTATCTCAGGCTATGAAATAATTTCTTCATAAGGCATTTGCTTGATGAAGCTCACATATTTAGCCAAAGAGAAAATTATGTTACTCTCCCTTCATTGTCTGTCTGCTGTGGAAAGACTCTTCTATCAGTCACAAGAGAAGAGCATCAAGTCACTGGTTTTAAACTGTACTCCTATATTTTTTTGTCTTCAGAGGGTAAGAATGGCAATAAAAAATTCCCTTACACCTCCTGAAATATACTAGTGATCAGAAGTGTGCTTTTTACATCTGGGGTAGTTGTTGAGTTTTACTGCAGTTTTGTATTTCTGAAAAGAGAAAAGCTGTTGGTCAAACACTGAATACTATTGCTTTTTAAAATAATTGTATTTTTTGTTGCTAATTTACACAAAATTGCTTGTATTTGTTCCTGTGGCCTTTAAAAAGTATTTTAGCTTATGCAGTTGACCATTTGAAGACTTAGTGTAATTCCATTGCTGCAATGGGATTAACATTCCATAAGTTATGATCCAGACAAAACTGCTGGTTTTATATCTGAATGTGTTAATGAACATTTGAAACTTATTTTTTCTTGAAAAGTTACATACACATACATTGGGGACCAAAATCTTACATTGTTCAAACTGGTGTCACTTCCTATGCTGTTTTACCATGATAAATGGTGATAGTAAAGCCTCTCACTTTTCTGTTGCTTTTGCCATATTACAATAAGAAATGTAAGCATGCCAATCTAAATTAAGCCTATCATTAATTAAATTTGTTTCGAGATGACAAGGTGCTTTGTTTTTACTTGATTTTATTTCCTATTTGCAGATTTTTAGTTCAGTGATTGAGAAATGCAGAGTCTTGTTGTCTCAGGTGCTTAAAACTACTGTAACCTATTAAACCATATTCTCATGTCTTTGATGCTTTCAAGTTGCTGTCTCATGGAATATGGGGTGGATAAAATATATTATCATTATTAGTTAGTTGTTCATATGATATTTTGTCTTTGGTGTGGGCTTGTCTTCACAAAGAAAAATAAAATTAAACTAAATGGCAGCAGTACACACTGAATTTTGGTTGAAGCTCTTTTAAAGAGCTGATAGTGGTCTAAAATTGATCAGCTAAGCTATTTTCTTTATTAATGCATTACTATGGTTTGTTCAGTCCTTCTCCTGTTCATTTCTGCATAAGAGTGGATATTATGATGAGTTTCTCAGGTCACTGCAGGTGAGCAGATCTAAAACTGAAGGACAGAGAACAGGCAGCACAGCTCATCTCAGGTATTGGAAATAATAGGGTGATTCTCAAAAGATCAGGCTAACTTTATTTCTTGTTAAAGAAGAAAAAGATCCACATGGAAGCAGTCTCCTGACAGTAAAGATGATGTGTCCAGAAAAGGTAGTCATCTTCATTTTCTGCTCTTGTTGTAAATCTGATGTCTAAAGCCCAGCAAAATACCATAGCTTACTGTTGACTTTAAGGCTGATTGAAGCTGCTCTAGTAATGGTGTGCTCCATTCTTTGTCAAATTAAAAACATCTCTGTGTTCTTTAAACATGACTCATCAAGAGACCTTTTCCCTGGCACAGAGCAGTGTTTATGGCTGTGGATTCGTGCAGCAAAGGATTCTTCATAGCTCCAATGCCCTACTCCTGTGGTTCCTTCCACGTTGCATAAGGTTTCTCTGGGAATTGTTTTGTTTCTTGTTCTTGCAAGGATGGAAGTCAAGATTTGATCTCTGGGCCTCCAGCAGTACAATTCCTCTCCTTAAATAATCTCTTTTAATTTAAAGAAAGGGTGTTTGAAGGGTCATGTAAAATAAAGGGTCTCTGAAGAAATCAGAGATAAATGCTTGATATCATAATACAGCGGAAGATGTTTTGGCTGTCCTTGTTTCCCATGAACTCATAATCTTGCAGAATGGCATACCAGGGTCTGGAAATCAAGATTCAAGAGTGTTTATTTGCAATAAATCTTCCAGTTCCAAAGACTTTTTGGCTTATTATGAGGACTGAGCTATTGTAGTCCAGATGGCTACTGTACCATTGTAGTGCTGCTTCACAATGTACTTCCTAACCTGTGTTCCTCATGCTAATTAGATTTGGATAAGACTAACATGGCTTGTGTTTCTTCACGCTAGAAAAAATGTTACAACTTGGTACGCCTTTTAATGGAACTGAAGCCTTTTGAAGGTTTGATGCTGTCAAAACTGTGAATACCTGAAAAAAACCTGATAAGATCAAAAGCTAAGCTTGAAATAAGAAACATTCATTTTTAGATGTTCTGAAGTTATAGGTTGTAGACTGTCTGGAATAGGCAAAAAGCTGGAGGCAACTTAGAGTAGGAGATAACGTATATAAAGATTAACATGCACCTACCTTTTTGCATATATATAATATCTATAAAATACTTGCAGCTGCATACATTGAGTAATATTTTTCAATCAGCCTCAAAGGAACAGAATGTAATTGGGGAATTTATCTTGATACATGACATGTGAAGGACAAAAAGATTTGGTGTTTCATAGGATTCTTAAATGCTTTGTTTGTCTTTTTTTGGAATATCTTACAGACCTTCACTTGTGGATTAATTTATTTTTAGTTGCTGGAGATTGGTAATTAGCTTGCTATAAAACAGTAAGAGAGTTATGAGTAAAGTTTTAGAAGCATATTTTTGTAAGCATTGATATTTCACATTGTGTTAGAAAATTAAATTTCCAATACTCTTGAGCTACTGACATTTTGGTGTTGTCACGTCTCTTTTGTTTGTAGATTTCTCAAGCAAAAAATAATGACTTTTATGGTAAAAACATGTTCTAGCTGTCTGCAGCTGCAGTCTGGTTTTCCTGCTGCTACCTGCCTTTCAACTAGCACTGAAGGAGAGCATGGATCCTTTATCCATTACCAGTTTATTCTTTCTGTTTTTTGCGTGCCTGAGCCTAAATTTTGCATTAGATATGGAATTATTGGCAGAAGTTTGCTACTCTCTGTAGTTTCAAAATGACTGGTGAAAAAGAGTAAATGCCTGAGAGTACTTTCAAAAGCTGAATTCCCAAATGGTTTCCACTTGGCATTAGAGTTGCATTTTAAAATTTTTTTATTGATGCTTATGTAAGTTAAATTTGGGTAAAGGGACTATTATTAAAATCTTTTGGCTAGGATGATGTTGAAATCACTTAAAAAAAAAAAAGAGAAAATGACCTCTGATGCCTTTTGGTTGCATAAAGTTGTAGCTGTGTTGCTAACAGAATAAACAATTTGCAGAGACCAGCATAGGTTTAAGTTGATTTGCTCCATTTACCCTTGCAGTTTGGACAGAAGAATGTAATGCTTTCTTGGAAATGTCTTTCAAATATTATATTATAGATTAATTTCAGGCTGCAGACTGCTGCTATCCGTAACACTTTTTTCTCTGTCTTGAAAATTAAGTTTTAAAATGAAATGTGTGTAAGAGCTGGCGTTATCTCTTTCAGTATGTTATGAAAGATAAATTGGGATAAATTATTTGTTTCAAATAAGTGCACAAAATCATTTACAGTGGAAAAAATATCTCAGGTTTATCAAAAATCACCGTGATGTTTTCCTATTTTTTTTGCAGTGGTGAACACAGACTTAGTAAATATTTATTAGATTAGTGACATGGCAAAGTTCTAAATGGGACTTGAGATTTCAAACTTGTCTTGGAGAAGTTGATGGCTAACAGATACCGAGTATTTCCGTAAATCTGACTAAAGAAATTTTGGAAGAGAAGCCCACAACTGAAGTCATGATAATAGATGGCCGATTAATAAGTGATGATTGGTTGTGATTATAACACTTCGTTGGCTTTCCATTTTGTCTGTAGCTTTCAGTGTTTGTAAACATGACTTCTTCTTGGATGTTTTTATTCTGTAAAGCTGTGGTTTTGCTCATGATTTGACTCTGTTGTAATGATGTGTATAGAGGGATCTAAAATACTCAATTCCAGTGCACAGGCATCAATCCACACTCAGGTAGTTTTCTGCATTTCTGGGTAAGATGAAGTGGTTTCCTTGGGAAGGTGCAACCCTTGCTTTCCTGCCTTGGTCCCATTCTTTCTGTAGTTCACAGTGATGAGTTTTGTGTCCCATCAGAGCTGTTGACCCCTTGTAGGATCCAGTTAATGGCTGCCTTTCTGGGCTGATGATGTTGTGATCTAGGCATTGATCGGAGTCTCTGCTGACAGACACTTCTTGCTCTTTGGTGGGAAGAAACGTTGAAATACTGATCTGCAATGGCATTTTGATGGTGTTGAGGTCTTTTTTTAACAGTAGATTAAATTGTCATTTTCAGCTTGTGGCTGTGTTTGATGAACAAGATCCACACCATGGGGGTGATGGCACCAGTGCCAGCTCAACAGGCACGCAGAGCCCGGAGATTTTTGGCAGCGAGCTTGGCTCCAACGCGGCATCGGCCTTCCAGCCTTACCAAGCAACAAGTGAAATTGAGGTCACGCCCTCAGTCCTTCGTGCAAGTGAGTAAATGCTCTCAGTATCTCCATATGTTTTGTCTAAATTTACAAAGATGCCAAGTGCTGTTACCCATCGATGCTGCTGGGAAAAATGATTCATTATCTGTCCTTATCGAAAGCTGATCAGAACTGAGAAACTGCGTAAATGCTTCTTGCATGCAAGTAAACAAACCTGTTCTGTTTTAATAAATTATTTATAAATTGCCTTTAGGAGCCATAAGCTTCTTTTAGGCTGCCAGTTTAAAATTATCCTCACACTGAAAATCACAGCAATATCTCCAAATGTAGTTGCTGCATGGTGTAATTTTCGGTTTGCTAGTTTTGTTCCATTTAATGAACAAAATGGTAAAAAGAAACTAAAGATAGGAGCATTTTCTACTTAACCTGTCAATGTTGCTAGGTTATGCTGTCACCTTTCCATAAAAACACCTGCTAAAATATATGCATTTACTGTGTTGCAAAAAGACACTTTGAAAAGCAGAAACTACATCCAGAAACATCCCTTTATTTTATTTCAATGTGATGAACATTTGTTGGAAAACCACATAGCAGGAATTACTTTTTGCATTTCTTGCTCAGGCAGGTTCTTTGAATATTTGATCTTATTAAGAAGAAAAATTATGGAATGTAATTTACTTTGTAATTTTCATTGTTATCAAAAGTAGCATGCAAACAAGACAATGTGGATAAGGCATTGTGTCCTTTTATGTGTAATGTCTGTAATTTTGAACTTTTGAAATAGGGACTCCACTCCAGAAGATTCTTAGCAGAAGTTAGTCTTATCAGTCTTTTGATATTTTACAGATAGATTGTTTAAAACAACCATGTGTAATTTCCAAGAGACTGATTTTATGTAGGTGTTTTATTAATAGATAAAATCTTTGTTTGAACGGTCAGGTAAAATGCAAATTTCAAAGTGACCACTCTATTAAATTTAAGGGGTTTTGTGCCAGAATGTTTTCTGTACAATTGAGGGAATAGCTTTTAAAAATTAGCTTACATAGAGCTGAATGTGTGTCTTTTCAAGCTATAACTATGCTCCATTGCAACACAGAATTAAATTAGGGAAGGATTAATGGCAGAATAAAGAAGTATCCTGGAATTTCAGGACCCTTCCATTTTGCTGTCACTAGAGTATGTCACTGCTAAATGCACATCTCATTTCCATGCATAAGCCAAAAAACTGTCCTCCTTGGTTCTCAACTTAGCAGGGGTTAGAGCAGGCAAATGCATACACATTTTCTCCTTAGTGTGATTATCTGGTATATTATACAATACATGAATTTTAGTGCATCAAAATCATATAGTACAGATAAAACTCAGTGATATACTGGACAGCTCACTTATCATTGGTGTCATTCTGGAAAATACATGGAGCACTTGGCTAGTTCACTGATTGCTAAGATGACCAAAAAGGGATTTGAGACCCTTTAGTAGAAAGGTCTTTAGAAATACCGAAGACTTCTAAAACTGTTGGTAAGGATTATAGCTCTTTGACACTTTTTGTCGAAGCATGCACAAAAAAAGTGTGTGAAACAATTTGTAATAAATATGCTATCAGAAATGTTCTCCTATCTATCTAATTCCTTTTTTTAAATGTTGACAGATATGTTTTGGTTTTAAATGTTCCAAACCACGGGCTTGGAATCCCAGTGCAGTAATATTATCCCATATTAAACATACCTATTTCAGGAATTTCATTTAAATATACATTGAAAATGGAAATACTATCCTTATTGTTGTTCCTTTATAACTTGTGAAGTGAAGCATAGCATACAAATGGTATTCTCAGTATTTCAAATAATTATCTTCTTACTATGTAAGTTCTATTCAGCAAATAAAATCCATCCAGTTTTGCGGTAGATGCAGATCCTGATTATTACATGTTGACAAGGTCATATATCTATTAATTGGATTGGAGATGGGATACAAAATTGCTGTAATTATTGTAATTTTCCAGCTAATTGCAGGGTTGGCGGTGAATATTTTACTTCTAACAAATGAAAAACAGTATTCCAGCTGAAATAGGTTTATAGCATTTGAGTCGTTTTGTTTTGCATCTCGGGTGCTTTTTGCTGGTGCGTGGGCTCTGCTCCGCGGCCGTTCCGCGCGGTTCTGTGCCCTGTGCTGCTGCTCACCTGCACCCTCTGCTCCCAGGCAGCAGCTCCCTGCATTGGGCTGGGGCTCAAAGCCTGCTGAGATTCTCCTCTCTTTGTTCTGGTTGCCATGCTACCCCTTCTGTTTGTTTATAGATCACACCATCGCTCCTCTCCCAGCAAGGGAAAGGTTAGCTAGATCAGGTCCAGCTGGAAAAGTAATATTCATCTGGAGTCCCTCTTTTCCCATGCACAAACACAGCCTGTACTTTGCATGTTGGGGAGGGGGGGTGTGTGTGTCAAATTTCATCTTCCCATATAAACATGGAAACAAAAATGAGGCTGGCCCATACCCCCGTGTTGTTTTGCACTGTGAAAACATAATTCATTGATATAAGCAGTTGATTTATTTATGTTTTTTATCTAGCTCTTTCTTTTGTACTGCTTTTCTGTTACCCAAGTTAAACTTCTTATTGTATTTCATCACTTCAGCTGCATTCTTTTTCTAAGCATACAGTACACAAGGCGTTTTTTGTGTTGTGCCTGCGTGTTTTCTGGGAAGAGGTTGGAAGCTCACTGCAGAAGACTGTTAAAGCAGACTGATGTTTATTCCCTGCTGAAATATAAACTGGAGGCGCAGGTGAAAATTGCCAAACCTAATGAGCAATTTGGCAGATAAGACAGGATGTCAGGCAGTGACAGTTCAGCAGCGAGTGCACTGCCTGTGAACCAAGTTGTTTGTTTCACAGTACTGCATTTAAATATTGTAAATAAAATCCCTTTCAGCTTCATGAGATACTGTGAAAAGGGTCATCTCTTTGTCTTGTTTTCCTTTAGAATTATTTAGCTTGTTCAAGAACTAAGACCGCCCTTGGTTATTTGTCTTGGGGTGATTATGTGTAACAAGTCTCTGAATATTTCAGCAGTTACAGTGAATAAACAGTTTCCATCCATAACATTATTTGGAAAACATTATAAGAGAGGTAGAGGGGTTTGGAGAGCTGATTTTTTTTTTCCCTTAAGGGGAATAAAGGGGCTTGGAGAGTCTCTTTTTTCTTCAGCTGTTAATGGAAGATATTGAGAATATGAAGCCAGATTCTTCTCACATAGACACATTATTGCTGGAGACAGCAAGCACAAGTTTTGCCAAGGAAAATGCCAGTTAGAAATAAGGAAAACCATTCACACCTGGAGAGCCAAACAAGTTTCTCAGAGAAATTGTGGCATCTCACGTGCTTGGAGATGGACAGAACTTGACTGAACATGGCCCTGAACAGCCTGGTCCACCCGGTCCTTTCTTTGGACTGATTAAACCAAATAGCCCCCAGAGATCCAACCTTTGTAACTCTGTGTTTACAAATATAATTAATAAAATTAAACTGTTTGCTTCTCGAAGCTATTGCTTGTAAAAGTGAATGATGTCCACAGTGACATATTTAGCAGACAGGTGTACAAGCATATTGTGCCTGTAGAGCTTCCCACCTGGGTTTGTGTGGTACTGCTTTGTGCCAGTGTGACACAAAGCAGCTGCCTGTGCATTTTAGAAGACTGCTGCTTTTGTTTTCAGGATGTCTTGTAGGTGCTTGAGTTCCTTAAAAAGGAGATGTGGGATAATTGTAAGGTTCTCCTAAAAGCTGGAGGGTGGGTATCTCCCAGAACACTGGCCAGAGAGCCTAAAAAATTGCTAAGAGCTGGCTGGAATTGGTGCACTCCAGTGAATTATGTGCTCAGGTGGTCTGTATCATATATTTTAGCAGGACTCTCAGCATCAATTTTGTATTCTGGTCACAGAACCAGACCATGAAAAAAAAAGGTTAGATGAGAATATTTTGAAGTGAGTGCACAGCTGGCTCTGAAGATGTGCAAGAAGTGCAGAGAAGCAAAGAAATTACTACAGCTTCACATCATTGTTTACCCAGCAGCGTGGCTGTTGCTTTAAGGTTCCCTGTGTGCAAGTGTGCTCTTACCCTGCAATCAGCACAACTTTATTCCTCACAGGTAAGAGCATGCATGCAGACTTTGACTGGGAATTCATTGCTATAATAAAGTTCCTGACCTTGCTTGCCTTTGAATTTGTGTCTCTTTCTCTGCTCTCTGAGTAGTTTTCAGTTGTTCACTGATAAATTAGTAGGACATATCAAGTATAGTCCCTGAGGGCTCTCTTAGTTTAAGGACTGTTTAGTATTTTAATAAATCCGACCTGGAATGTAAAGTACTGCATAAAAAGCTAAGATGGAGTTTCAGGCACAATGTTTCAGTTGAGCATTGACTTTTGATACGTTTATTAACTGTTTTAAAATCAGTGAGATGAGCACAGCCAATGTATCTAAGAAGGAAAAGGTCATTTGCGAGGTAGTACTAATGAACAGCAAAGTCCACAATACTGTTAGAAGGATCCTGGCAGTATGGTCACTATTATAATTCAACCAGGCTTTATGCTCTTCCATCAAAAGACCAAAAGCAAATGCTGCTGTGGGCTCGCTGTTGTGAGCAGGAAGATTTCCACTGGAGTGACCAGTTGTGGAGCGGTGCCAGCCGTGGGGGAATTCTAAATGAGCTGCAGTCAAAAGAGAGCAACAAGAAAGAGTTGCTTTGGGGAGACTATGAGGAATTGGTAGGAGTGGTTTATTTAGTTAAGGAAAGACAAAAACTGGTAGGATCCAAGACTTCAAATGTGTTGATGTTTTTCTCATTCTTCATGTCTGATAAGAGAAGTAGAGTTGGCATTTCCTGGGCAAAAGTCTTTTTTTGTAACCCATAGGGATAAAAAACATGTTTACACCTCATTTAGCAAGGCAGTATTTGTGGGAATGGTTCAGAGGCAGGTTCTGCGTGCTGCTGGGCACTGTCCTTGCTGTGCTCTGAGGCAGGAGGGCTGCTGGGGACAATCTGTCCTGTTCCTGGCTAAGCCAATGGGTTGTTTGGTGACCCCAGGTGAGCCATTTCTCGTGTCTGTTGTAACAATGTCTATGTCTTTGCATCTAGGATTTGTGTTCAAAAGATCCAGTGCTAAGCAAACCATTTAAAGATGGGAGTGCATAAATGTGTGAATTTCAAGTATTTTAAAATTGCTTTAAATATGTCACTTCACTGATTTGATATGAGGATTTATCTAGAGTCCCAAATGTGTATTCTGAGAATTATTATGGAAATATTTATAAGGTAAGGGCTTTGCTTTTGTGATTTGGAGCACTCCATGTCAGTGTGTTGGCAGAGGTGTGTTCATATTTGTTCTGGTCTCAAAAATGATCATCATTTCAGCACTCTTTCTCACATATGGCCACTAGAAACTTTTTCATTCTTGTTTATGTCTCCTTGACTCGTAATTCAACTCTGAGTCATCTTTATGTATGGAATAAAGATATTTTCAAATGTTGAAGAACTAAAGAATTGAGAGATTAGAAATGGAGGAAGAGAAAGATGAGTTCATCAAAACCCAGATGTTAGGAGCTTTATCAGATCAAGTTATCTTGAGGATTAAATAGCTGAATACAAAATATAGAGAGAAAATCATCCACATTTATTATGAAAGATTAAGACTTTATAGACAGTGCTTGCTGAAGTCAGGGGGAGGTTTTCTACTCTGTGTCGAGTTTTGGATCAACTCAGCTTTCCCTGGTCTATCTCCTTGGTCACCTTCATTGATGTTCAGATGCCTGTCGTTCCAGTGAAGTTCCAGCAATGAAATACAAAGGATTTCCAAACCATCATTCGCACTGTTACTCCCTTGTCAGGTTCTCCTAGGTTTCTTTTACTGTCTGGATAATACAAAAAGAACCCTGAACTGAGGCTTGCACCTCAGTTGTTAGCATCTGAATAAGGAAGGTTTCTCATGAATTGGGGTTTGGGAAGATTTAGCAGAGTCTGTTTCCTCACCTTCTGGTGCTCTTGCTGTTCAGGAATTCTTATCACATTTTATCCCTAAAGCTCTGTGAGGGATATGATTGTTTAAAAGCCAGAGTTATTGAATCAAAAATCAGTACCAGGTGCTGCTTTCTTCCATGAGGCTAAATTTGATCTTTGTACAGCACAGTTCTGACTTGAGTGATCTCCAGTTGGTGTTTTCTCCAAGCATAGTGCTCTGCTGTTAATTTGGGATTGTTGAGCAGTTTAAAAACCATGTGTTTTTGATGAGATTGTGACACGTTTGTAAAAACAAATGGATTTTAAACTGCTTAAGTTTCTAAATTAACCTTTAATATCTTCAATCTTCTTGGTATACCAGCAAGCAAAATACTGTTGCTCCTAGTAGGATTAAAAAAAATCCCTGAAACCAATAAAGTAAAAAAAAATTAGAACTTACTGATTCTCTGGAGGAAACCTGAGTAATTGTGGTGCATTTCAAGATATTATTCCATATGGTGAGGACTTCTATCTACAAGTACTAATAAAAAGAAGTAATAAAAATACAGTATTGTATCTGATACCTGGTTAGAGGTATCAGGTAGCTAGAGAATATAGTACAAGAGGGATAATAAGGAAAGGTTATGAAGATGTTAGGTATTGAATTTGAACAGTTTTAAGAAGTCAGGTTTGAATATTAATCTAAATTTGATCATTAAATCTTAAATAGATTTAATGATCACTTGAACAACAAGCTATTATGAAAATCAGAGCTCTATTCTCAGAATATTTCAACACTCAAGTGGTGGTTGTTGGGTTTTATTTTCCCTTTCTTTAAATGAAAGGCAATTCTTTCCTTAATGGATGTGTGGTTTATGTATGCAAAAATATTACACCATTTCATCCAATCAAATGTGGCCGTGTAGCTGCTCAATTCTGTCATATTTTGGTTTAGTGATTATAGGTTTAATACCATTGAGATAAAACTATATGTTTATTTAAAGAGTTTATCATCACACATATCAATAAGTATTATATCCATAAGTGTCATAACTCTTAAAATAGATGCTTTCTTGATTGCTTCTCTGTTTCTTGTAATTGCATTATAAGCAAATAATGAGTACAGTGAAGGCAAAGGAATATGAATCTGAACTGAGTAGGGAATGCTTTCTCACAATACAGACAACCATCCTGTGAAGTTTTTTACTCTATGAAGACATATGTACATATTACATTTTTTCCCAACAGTTTCTAAAAACCTTATGCAGTATTTATAGATACTTGTTCTGAAATGTGATAAAACAGTATGCTTCAAGGCATCCTTAAGATCCAGAGCCACTAGTCTGCAACAGTAAGTGGCATCCCAGTCTTGTTTTGCTTTGCTTTGAGACAACAGGAATGCGCCTTTGAAGGGGTATGGGGGGGGTGGGCAACTTACATTAATTACTGACCAAAAATCTTTCAACAGGAGAGGATGCAAAGTTTATCAAATGTACTTAATTACTCACTTGGTCTTAAGCAGGCTGATCTAGTGGGATTGATGTTTTAGGGCTAATGAAGAGAGGTGTGTGTGTCTGTGTGCCACACTGTCTGTGGTGCTACCCTGTGTTCAATGCATCAGCTAGTACATGTCCCCCTCCCCAGAAAAACATGTGGGTATTTTTGATCACAAGCCCAGTGTATTAAGATATTACATTTAAAATATATCCTTTATTATGCTAAACTATTACTGCAGTGTTGCTTGCTTTTGTTCATTATTCACTAGAGATCTTCTCGCTCCCTTCCTTATAACATTTGCAGCATATTAACATACTCTTTTAGATGGGGATGTGTTTTGGAGATAGTCCATCTCATTGGGTGATTACTGGAAAAAAGTTGCTTTAAATTTTGTGTCTTTGGATATGTTCCTTTGAGGAGGATGAGAGAGAGACAGATGGCTACTAGTTGAATAGGGTTGTTTTTTATTTACTCTCATGCCCTGAAAAGGACTGAAACATGATACTGAAATAAAGGAGTGGGTGAGAAATAACTTTCCATTAATTTATTGCTTTATTTCATACTTGAAACAGAGATAAAATTTTTTGCTTTTCCTATCCATCTCTTGCTATAAATTTTAAATGAATTATGTAATTAAGATGAGTGCCAGCTTCAGAATGTTGTGGGTTCATGTTAGGGGCAGAAGAGGCATTCAGGGTGAGAATAAAGAGTATGTATTTAGAAGAACTTTTCTCTTTTTGACCCCTGGCACTGGATGCTGTGGAGGTGACTAGCTTGGCTTCAGCCCATGGAGCTGTTGTGAGCTGGGAATGAGGCACAAGCCCAGCACCTGCTCTCCTGCTGTCACAGCTTGGCCTGGCTCCCTGTAGCTCAGTGTCCCCAGTACTCTGCAGCCAGGGACCCTCAGCTCAGCTCCCCTTCTGTGACACTGCAAGGACAGACAGGATCCCCCTGTGTGACACAGCTGTCACCTTGCTTTTACTGCCTGGGCTGATGCCAGAGCTGGGCTGTTTGGGGTTGGAGTGAATGTGAACTCAGGCTGTGTTCCAGGCCTGGGTTTCTGGCCTCTCATATGAATTTAGGCAACTGGCTCTATCAATAGTTTTGGATTGACAGAAAGTAGAAATGATTGTATCTGTAGACAGGGAGTTTGGGACCATGTGGGTTTACAAACAAAAGCAAACAGTGGCACTTTGGGTTAAGAAAAATGTTACTAGTGCTTGTATGCATACAGTAAAGGGGTGTACAAAGACAGCAAGAGCAATCTTGCATCAGCTTCCAAATATTGTGCATGTGACTCAGAAACAAGGCTTCTCAAAGCAAACTGTGATCAGCCATTAAAAACTTATCCTGAGGCATTGGATTTGATTCAGTTCTCTGTACAGCACTGTTCATATTCACAACTTAAAGTAAAATTGGACTCTTTTGGCAATTGCTGGGCAACTGGGGATTCAAAGCAGACGTGATGGATGACATTGATACCAACAGATTTCAGATTCTGCATCAGAGCTAAATGCTGAGGGGAACCCAGTTTCTCATTCTTGGATACCTTTAGGGTGTGTTCATCTGACCTGTTTTACTGCTTATTTCAGAGTGAAATGGGCCATTGGCTTCACTAGGTGCACTGGCTAATCTCTCTTGTTGTAGAGAAGTGGAGTTGACCAGTTCCAAAATACATCTCTGCAAATCCTGTTCTGCCTGTGATTTAACTCCCACCATGACAATAAATTCTTACATGAAAGATTTAAAAAAAAAAATCTTTAAGTAGGAAGTTACCTTTTTTGCCTTAAAAAACTTCATTTGCAAATTTGGAAGACAAGGGATAAGTGGCATTTTACAAGTAAACAGCTATTCAGTTTTACTTACTGAGCAATTTTGCATGGCCCTAGTAAGTTCCTATACAGCCCTACTTATGCTTGGGAGGTATATTTGGGTTGTGGACAGTATGTCATTATTGCAGAAAGTCCCATGTTCAGTTTTTTTTTCAGAGTAAGAGATTTACTGGGTTTGAGACACTTTGATGTAATTTCGTGGTTAAACCAACAGTGCCATCTGCCTTGGGTCTGACACTGGTATCTGGTCACTTTGTGGTGCTGGTCCCAAACCTCTGCAAAGGGGGGTGGCTGTGCTTTTCCTTGCTGTGTGTTCTCAGATGTTGAAGCATCAGAGGTGCCATGTGACCCTGACAGCCAGACCAAATCTGGAGGAATAAACATGATGAGGAGTTAATGGGTTCTGAAGCATGTGAGTTGCTTTCAGTGCTCTGTGCAGTTGGGTGTCTCTGTACCCCATTCTCTCACACACTGTGCAGGCTGTTACAGCCATCCTGCCTCTCCTGCTGTTCAGGGTATCCTGGCTCCCCGTGGACTTGGCAAAGTTCTCTCTATACATGCTCAGCCTCTGGAATGGGTGGCTGTGTAAAGGAGCATCCCTTAAATACAGGCTATTAAAGTAAATGCATTTGCAAGTTTACAGACAGAATAATGATGGGCAACAACTGCTGAAACTGTTTCAAATGAATTAACATTTGAAGCAATACTAGCAGTTTTTTTTAGTAGATTATAAAAGAACGAAATTCTGTTCACCAGTTTCTAACAAGTTGGAAAATGGACACATGTGCCTTGTTAACCAGCCTTATATAGTACACAAATAAGTCTTTCAGTGTTTTTGGTAAGTCCTGACTTGAACTCTCTGCTTTTAGGCTTTTTGGAGGTTTTCTGCCTATGAAAGCATTCTCCACCAAATATAAAAATGATGTTAGCTTCTTCTATTCCAATCCATTTTGAGCTCTGATGTTTAAGACTTTCATTAGATGACAGAGAGATTGTAGGTCAAACACTGCCTGACTTTCACAATGATTTCCATCTGAAGGGTCTTACATAGTGTAGTCTCTTCATGTTTTATTTAAAATTTTAGTTGGATTCTTGACTCACGGAAAAATAAATAAAAATGAAGGTCTTACTGCAGTGAAAAAAACATGAAACTGCTCTGTCAAATGAAATACATGACATTTATCCATGGGAAATATCCATTAAGTGAGTGAGTAAAGTTACTGCTCTAGTCTGACATAGTAGGCAATATTTCTGTGAGTATTGTACATGTAGATGATTTACTTCTACCTCCGTTTTAAGTTCACCTTTAAAATAATAAAACACAAGTGGGCAAAGTCTTCCTGTAATCCTGCTTTCCCATAGCTCTTTGTTATGTTGCTTAAAACATAACATTACAGTGTAATAAGTATTTTCAGTTCTTCCACCCATAAAGGGTAGGGGAAAAATCTGTTTGCAGTTAGTGCTGGTACCGAGATATTATTTCTGGTTTGTGCTTCAGCAGTGACTGGGGGAGCAGGATGTACAGCTGAAGGCTTGGGGAGAGGTCACTGCCAGGGTCCTGCTCCAGGAGCTCCAGGAGGAGAAGCCATGTGCAAGCAGCAGTGGGGGGAAGGAAGACAAAACTGGACTGTTTAAAAACCTATCACCCAAAAAGTGAAGGGTGAAAAACCTTCCACGAAACTGCAGCTGGGAATACTCACAGACATTTGTTTACTGCAGCTTGCTCTGTGTATTTCTTCTGCTAGTTGAAGAGTTGATCCCAAACTGTGTGTCTTGGCAGCTGCTGTGCAGTAGTTGTTGTGGTGGCAGCACATGCAGAGAACGCACAGAAAATGGGGTACCGAGCAGTGCATGCTCGAGCCATGTCCTCAGTGGCGCTGGGAGTGAGCAGCTGCCCTGTGAGGGTGCAGCCTCTGGGTTTGCTGTGCGTCATCTGTGCCCAGAGTGTGCCACAGGCAGGGAAGCAGTGCCCAGGGTAGTCCCTGCTTTGCCGGGCTCGGGGGCCCTTTGGCCGGGCTCGGGGCCCTTTGGCCGGGCTCGGGGGGGTGTGGCCGGGCTCGGGGCCCTTTGGCCGGGCTCGGGGCCCTTTGGCCGGGCTGGGGGGCCTGTGGCCGGGCTCGGGGGCCTGTGGCCGGGCTCGGGGGCCCTTTGGCCGGGCTGGAGGCCTGTGGCCGGGCTCGGGGACCCTTTGGCCGGGCTGGGGGGCCCTGTGGCCGGGCTGGAGGCCTGTGGCCGGGCTGGAGGCCTGTGGCCAGGCTCGGGGCCCTTTGGCCGGGCTGGGGGGCCCTTTGGCCGGGCTGGGGGGCCCTTTGGCCGGGCTGGGGGGCCCTTTGGCCGGGCTGGGGGCCCTTTGGCCGGGCTCGGGGGGGTGTGGCCGGGCTGGGGGCCCTTTGGCCGGGCTGGGGGCCCGTGGCCGGGCTGGGGGGCCCTTTGGCCGGGCTGGGGGCCCGTGGCCGGGCTGGAGGCCTGTGGCCGGGCTGGGGGGCCCTTTGGCCGGGCTGGGGGGCCCTTTGGCCGGGCTGGGGGGCCCTTTGGCCGGGCTGGGGGGCCCTTTGGCCGGGCTGGGGGGCCCTTTGGCCGGGCTGGGGGGCCCTTTGGCCGGGCTGGGGGGCCCTTTGGCCGGGCTGGGGGGCCCTTTGGCCGGGCTGGGGGGCCCTTTGGCCGGGCTGGGGGGCCCTTTGGCCGGGCTGGGGGGCCCTTTGGCCGGGCTGGGGGGCCCTTTGGCCGGGCTGGGGGGCCCTTTGGCCGGGCTGGGGGGCCCTTTGGCCGGGCTGGGGGCCCTTTGGCCGGGCTGGGGCCCTTTGGCCGGGCTCGGGGCCCTTTGGCCGGGCTCGGGGGCCCGTGGCCGGGCTCGGGGCCCTTTGGCCGGGCTCAGACCCCGCGGTGTCCCTGCTGCAGCTCCAGTGCCGGGTACGTGCCCAGCAGAATGAGCTCCGGGAGCAGAGCTGTGCCTGTGTGTGTGTGTGTGATTCCACTGCTATATGGAAGTTCCATCTAGTTCCAGTGGCTGTCCCTTCAGGGTAGGTGGTAATGCAGCTGTTTATGTGCTGTTTGCCTGGGTGGCTGCTGGTGTATTAAGCCAGGTTCTAGGAGTCTTCATTCTGTGTTTTACCAGAATGGTTTTGTGCATGTGAATTTTTTGCATGGGATTCCTATTATGGGATGAATTGAATATTAAATTACTCCTCAAACCCTGAAGGCACTACATCAGCTTCACTCATCCTGAGCAATTTGTGCTATGCTGTATGAACCATATCCCAGGTTCAGTTTCTCGGTTTTCCCAGGGCTGGGATTTTGCTCCATTTGTTTCCATTTTTCTTTTTCAAAGTCAGAATGTTTTACTAAGGGTGAAAAATATTTTTAATGAAGTATTTTAATTTGCTCTTGTGTTATGGGCTTGTGTTCCACCCTCCCCTCATCCAGGTTTTGCCAGATGTTTTAAATATCTTCTCAGTACATATGCTTTCAAGGTTTTTCTGCAAATCCAATTGTGTTTAACAGGCACTGAGTCCTTGTGAATCAGTGTTGTATTTTTCTCTACTTTATGCCTCCCAGATCTGGCAGATGTCTTGAGTTTTAGGATAGCAGGTTTTCAGTGTTTTCTGTATGAAAGCAGATAAGATTGGTACATAGTTAGAATTTCCTCAGAAAGGATCAGTTTAGATGTCTGTGGGAGGAAGGCATTTCATTGACCACATGTTTTTACAGCATTTAGTGAGTTCAGTAAGTAATTAAATCAAATAATTCGTCTTATGCTGTATCAAAAGAGATGACTTTTGTAAGGAAAGCTGTATTTTTGAGACCTTTTTTGCATTTTTTCTCTTTCTTAACTTTTTTTTTTTTAGAATCCTTGTATATGTAACATTTTAACCAAATACAGTGTTTCATTTCTCTTTCCTTGGAAAAGTTTCTTAAAGTCATAGTTTAACTAGAGGGATGATGATTTTCACCCATAGATACATGTGGTAATTCAGTTTTATTTTCCTCTTGACCAGCCAAATTAAATACATTTGTTTGACTTTAGTCATAACTATTTTATTACTTTCACTGCAATGTAAACTGTTTGCTCTGTGTTTCCTTCCTTGATTTTTTTCCCCCTCACTATTTTTCCTGTCATTTGCTTGTAAGATACCCGAAGGGTCATTTTTAACAATGAAAAGTGAGGAAATGTCAAAGGTAGGGCTGCTGCTGAAGGGTCTTTGTGTGCTCAGTGCTTTCTGTCTGTAGTCATCAAGCTGTGGAATGTGAGATGCTCAGCATGTGTGATGGGATGAGGCTTTTACCCAGAGAAGGTTAGCTGGTGACTTGATGCTCCTTCCTTCTGCTTCCATTTGCTGACTTCCAAATTGAGAACCCAGTGCATCTGGGTTAACTTGATGCCTCATGGAAATTTTAGAAAGGAGACAACCACTTTGTATCAGCTTGTGATCAGAAACAGAAGGGGAAGGGAAAAGGGAAAGCATGAAGAATTAAAGAACCAAGATGCATGGATCAGAAAAGGGAAGGGGGAGGGCAGGAAGAGGAGCTAGTGGCAGGGAATGTTTACCTCCCTGGGGACAAATAAAAATACATAACTGTTTCCTTGATGTTACTGTGCTGTATAAACAGTTACCCTAGGACCCATGTAAATGATGTATGACTAGGAGAGAGAAAGTGAATAGGTTGCTGCTGCCCTCCTGCTCACCCTTTCTCTTTGCAAAGCTCTCTGTAGAACCTGAGACCTGGTCCATGCCAGAAACTGAAGAAAAAAACAACCAAAAAAAAAGTTCAAGACATGAAAAGGAGGGATAATCCCACATGAATACACTTTTGTTATTTCTCAAGTGTTAATCACAAAATGAAAAATGGTAGTGTGTAATGTTAGATTTGTGTAAGTGCATGATGACATTTTGAATTACCTTTCCTGAAACACAAACTGGATTGTCTGACATAGAAGACATTCACTGAATTGCAGAGCTTTAAAAATGACAGTCCTGGGGCTGTGATGGATTCTCTGTCTTCTGAAGTCTTGAAATTAAAGTCAATATTTTTCTGTATTTCCAACAGAAGTTAAAAGACTAAATGCAGACATTATTGCACGGTGTACCTGGGCTTATATAGGTGTTTGACAGGATGATCACAAGGTGTCTTCAGGATTTGAGTTATGAGTCTTGTTTGGAGTCTCACAGCAGTGCTGCAATGCATGTAGTGAATGATTCTTTGCATACTTGGACCTATGCTTTTCTCATTTTAGGATTCTTCTGTATTTGTTTTATTAACATCTTACTTTTTGTGGTGCAGCTTTTCCCCCTTTCTTGTTGTTTACAATGTCCATTCCAGCCAATTCTGTAGTCTTCCCATCCTGTCTGCCACAGAGTATATACTGTTCCAATACCCTTTGCTCCTGGAAACCTTCCAGCAGCCAGGTTTCCCATTTGTCCATACCCCACATTTTGTTTGTAGGTGGAGTGTGTTGGTTAGGTTTGCTTTGTGTTGCTTTGCTTTAAAATTAACTTTAAAGGTTTTTTTTATTTGTTTTTTGGTTCAACTCCTCCTTGGTGCAGAGGAAGTGCAGACTAAGGAGGATAGACAGCATCTGGCTGAGTCACCATGGCTTGGGCTGTTCATGTTCTCCTGGAGGACTGGCTAGCGAATCAGCTCCTACCCAGGAAACTGAGGCTGACAAAAATTCTGGATTAACTTTTAATACTTTTTTGGCCCTTCAACAGAAACTCATCTGTTTTGGCTCAGCTAAAAAAATTGATGTTTTGAGCCCTTTTCTTCCTAGAGTATTTATTCTCTTCACTGTACTTCATGGCCAACTGCTGGCATAGCTGTATTACAAAAAATCCCAAAGACTGTATTTTGCAACAATGGCTTCAAGTGTGGTCTGACTTGATTAGTAGGAAAAACCAGCTTATATCTCTGGCTGTATTAGTGGCATCGTGCTGTTGTGTGACTGCTTATTGTTGAACGTTTAATGCAGAAGACAGTTTACCTGACAGATTGTGGAGGGATGTTGGAGAGAAAAATAGGTTAAATATGTAAGTCACCATCTAAGGGCTAAGTATGATTATAAAATGCAAAAATGATGATACAGAAATGTATGAGGAGAGCCATGCAAGACTGCCTGTGGGCCTAGGATTTTAGTCCTTTGCTTTTACAGCAAGGGACTAGATATGCTTATGCAATATTAATTCAGGATATACAGCAAATTGGCATTTGGAAGCATTCAATTTTCCTCATAATTGTTCTCCATTCACTTGCCCGATTATCAGTAATTTCACGGAATTAAAGATGCTCTTTTTAGAAGTTTCTAGTGAACTCTTTAGAATTGTCAAACAATAACAAACCTGCCACTTAGGCAGCAATTTTCCCTCTTGCTGTCCTCACACTGATGTTAGATTGCTGTTTAGAAAGGCTAGACAAGCAAAGTACCATGCAGTAAATCAGCAGGAAGTTTTTTTCAGCCTCATGCTGCTGAGTGAATTTTGATCCAAGATTTTCTGTGTTTGTTTTGTTCATGCAAAGGCTTTCATCCTTCAGTTTGGGAACAGAGAGGTTGGTTTTCTTTGATAGCAAATCTGCTAAAGTGTATTTTGTTAAAGAACTTAATATTATATTTTTGTGGATTAAGCTTGTTATCCTTCTCTAGGTGAATCCCACCGGAATGCAATTCAAAGCGTGTGATGTCCACTTCTTTCCTTTTCCTCTCCTGTGGTGTGAAAATGGAAACAAAATAGTTAAAAACCCCTCAGGAAGGGGGTTGGCAAGTGCCATTTACTGAAAAGGTGGCACTCTGTCCTCTCAGTCTGTGTCAAAGGACTTCCTAAAGCACGAAGTGTGCACAGGGACAAGAAGTGCAGAATGTCTGTGGTCAGAAAGGGGACTGTTTTATGGTGATGTGTCACAGCGTGATCCAGTGACCTGCTGGAGCTATTGTGTACCTGCCTGCAGGTTTTGGATGTGCTGAGCATAATCATCTCTCAGTCTTGTGATCTCTGCCTTTTCCTTTCTGCTGGAGTTAGCAGGCCAAGGGGGCAGCATCCCAGTGCTGTCCCTGTGCCAACCAGGAGTGAGGAATGTGGACATCTGAATGTGTGTGGGCTTGGGTCGTTTTCCCAATTCCAGCCCTGCTGAGGTGTTACAGCTGAAGAGGAGTAATAGACCTGTCCAAGATGTTTAACTGCTTTTCTCCTCAGCAGCTGTGTGGAAACAGCAAAAAACTCTTTACGTTTTACAGGTGGTTTTAGTCCAGCACTGGTATTTGAGATAACCCAGCTGTTTCTGAGGAACATGGCAGCAGCCTTCCTTTGCACAAATGGTTTTGGTCATCTCAAAAAAAGCACATATGGCTGTTTGGTTTGTTTTTATCTTCCCTAGATTAGAATTGCCGTAGGAATCACACAAAAAGGTATGATGATGGCTGTATTCCAAGAGGTGATAAAAACTGAGGGAGGTTAGTGAAGCCTGCTTGATGCTGGGCATGGAACAAGGTACAGCTCAATTTGTCCCCATCTTGAGGTTTTGTAATTCCTGCAGCCAGGAGTTGTTCCTCCATGAGTGGTCTTGTTGGCTTTTGCATGATAAAAACCCCCACTTTCACTGGAAATGTTCTGTAGTGGAGGGGATGAACCCTCCATTATTAAGATTCAGGCTTCATTTCCCACATATGCAAAGTCTTGGCTTCCTTTTTAAAATAGTTGAGAAGGTTTGCATTTTGTATATGTTGCATGAGCATTGGGTAAGTTTTCTCTCCTAGGTTTGAGCTTGAGAATGAAAATGTTAAACATCCTTTGGAAGTATTTTCAAAAGCTTGAAAAATACATTAATCAAAATCTCATCTGACAAAAAGAAAAGTGAACTCTGTCATGAATTAATAACTTTTAAAATAGTTCTAAGAATTCCAGAGAAGAACACCAAGTAATGAACTTGTCCTCAGAAAACTATTTAGTTTCATAAACGTTTAAGGAGCATTTTTTGTGATTATGTGAATGATATAAAAGATAAGGTTTCAGTTTTTCTAGAGACAAAATCCCAACTATTCCTATCTGTAGGAATACAAGTTTACTTTTCTGTAATGACTTCAAAAAACATCTGCTGGGGTAACTGTTTTAGGTAGCCTTTGTGTTTGTAGTTATGAAAGTCTCTTAGATGTTATTTAATGCAGTAGATTTTTGATGTCTCATATGAAATATTAAATACACTAGCTCTCATATAGTTATAAAAATACTCTGCCTTCAGAGATTATATAAACATAGGTAGCTAAACAATATTAACCTATTTTTCTTATTTCTTACTTTATATAAAAGACAAGATAGCTACTTTTATTAACCAGTAAAGTGGTTTTAGTCAGACGCACCATATTTAATGTAAAAATGGTGTCGAATGAGAACATTTTGAGTTAATTTTCAGATTTTTAACTAGGCACTTCAAAAAACAGAGGTGTTTCCTGCTGGGAGCACATTGACTGTGTGGTGCATGCTGCAGAGAAATTGATGATCTGTGAGAGCCTGTGGGTGTTCTCCCACTCAGTTGTTTGTGCATCTTCCTTGTGTTTACTCTGTGAATGGAAAGGTGTTTTGCACAAGCCATGTATGGATGCATGGATTAAAATCAATATGATAGGAAGGTCTTACTACTAGCAAGTGTTCTAAATGCTAATATAATATAAAATGATAATAAGACTTGTTCCCTAAAACCATTTTCTCTTAGGTAGGTTAAAGAAATAGCTCCATCAGTACAGGAGATGGCTCTCTTTTCTCTGTGGCTTTTTTTTACTGGTTATGCAAAGTAATTTCCTTTTGAGGAGTGGAAAATTTTGAGGAATTGCGTTCCACAGAGCCTTTGTGAAGAATTAACTTAAGCTAAAAGTATTGTTACAATGAATTTAATTTTGGTTATAACAGGAGCATGTTATGGTTTTGCAGGTAGAGGGTGGGTAGGGGAAGCCCACGGATGCTGAGGACAGGATGCTGTAGTGCTCTTACAGCTCTCCTTTACATCCTGGCTGGTATCCCATGCAGCTGGGGCACTTAGCTAGAAAAGTAGCTCTTCCTTTGCATCTTCATCTTGGCAGTTGGATGGAGAGTGACCCTTCCATATTCCTGCTTTGCTCCTGGATCCATTTTGCCATGGACTGAAGTCTTAGCCTTGACACTGCGGGGCTGTGTCTGGTGTGTGGCATTCAGGGAAGTGAGCACTCTGTCCATGAGGAAAGCAACCCTGGCCATGGGCTCATGGGAATCAGACCAACTGTAGTTCCTTTGTTTTCCTGGTTTTCCTCCTGTCCATCCTCAGCAGCGATTTTGTTACCTTACAATCTTTCTGCAGGGAGGTCTTGGGAGAGAGCGAGGTGCCCAAGTGCAGGAGGTGCTTGTCTGGGTTCAGGTGCAGAAGAAGCCATTCATTTGCCAGACCAGTTGGAACAACATGTTTTCTCCTGCTTGGTGTAGAGTGCAGAGTGTGAGGGGTTTTGCAGAGTACTCTTGTCCAGCTGACTACTTGCAGGGCATTTCCAGAATAACCTATCCTGGGCTATTGATTTTTTTTTTGGAATCTGTTGACATTCCTCATTTTTAAGCAACAACCTCCAATTACTCGTGCTAATGGAAGAAGACCAAGTAAAATATACTGGTAGTCTATTCTTTTTCTCCTTTCAGTGTATCAATATATTTTGGGCTGCAGAAAAATAACTGCCTTATTAATCTCCTTTGAAGAATGAAAGAAAGTGAGAGTTTCTTAATAACATAAAATGAATAATAATAATAAGTAATACAAATAAATATTTACAGATTTCGTAAAATAAAATTTGTCCACCTCGTGTGCCCTCTCTGCATGCAGATACTTGAAATTATTGTAGCACATTCTAGGATGAGACAAGGAGGGAGCCTTGTAGTGAGGAAACAGCTTGGAAAAGTTAGCTGCTGGGAATCTGACAAATTCTGGCACAAAGTATATACCATAGTATTTCAGTAAATATCTTCTGTTAGTTCTGGCTAAAGCTGTTTCTCCACTAAGAAAGATGATCTTCATCTCTGGGCTAGAACCAATCACAAATTCTAATGAAATTTGGCAACTGCAAGCATGAAAAGTCATTGATCCAAAAATTCACGAACTGTCTTTCATGTAGCAAGATTTTTGAACCTCAGTTGAAGCTCTTTCTACTGGCTTATTTTTGGTTTTGAACTTAGAGGAATAATTTTTTACTCTCTTCAGATTTGGCAATGTGAAATTAAAAAATGGAGTGAGAGGCATATAATTAAGCATGCAGTGTAACTGCATGTTTCCAGGGCTGTAGAAGGAGAGGAATGGGGGGGGGGGGGGAACCAGAGGGGAAATTAAAAAAAAAGGAAGAGAAAAAGGAAAGACAATGCCACAGTTTTTCTAAGGTGTAGAAAATGTTCTTCATTTCCAATCCAGAACAATTTATGCTCCCTGTTGTTTTAGGGGGCTTTGAAAAGTACATGTAAAGATGCTCAACTTTGCACATGCTTCAAGCATCACTAGTTTCCTGCTGTTCACTAGGCATGGTTTTAAACAGTAGGGGGCTATCTAGAAAAGAATTGAGGATGTCTGCTGGTCTGTCACCCCATGGAGAAGAGCAGGCATTATGTGTTATTGTCCCATTGTGGGTATTATCTGAACAATCTGACAACAGCTTCCAGTGTAGGCTGGATTGCCTTACTGTTTGGCTACTGGGAACACCAGAGTTTTCTGCAGAAGGTGATCTTTAATGTTAATGATTAAAGAAGATTTTAGCATTTTGTGTTGAAGTTGGAGCTTCTTATTCCCCTCTCTGTGGTTGAAAAGACCTTGTTTAGTCACCATTAGTTTTGTGTAGTCACCAAACTTTGCAGCTTCCAGATTGTTCTCTGACCTACTCCAATGAAAGGTCAGGCACAACATCTCATACACTGGCAGGGAGCAGCACTATCTGCCCTCCCATGTCGCAGTCATGGCAGCTCTGCTGTCACGTGTCCCCTGTGGATCAGGAGGGTTGGTGACATTTCATCTCATTACTTAAACACGCAAATGTTTCATTTGTCTGTGGGGATTGAGCTTGATACTTGCAACTGAATGACAGAAAATAATATTCTTGAGATCTTTATGCTCTGTGCTTTGCCTTTGAGCTGTATTAGTCCCTGCGTGCAGAAGAGCCTTCTGCTAAATCTTGTTTATGGGCACATGGGGTGGCATGACGTGGCCTTTTCGTACTTCTGCTTGAGATCTTTTGCTCTTCTTGGTCATCGGCAGCAGATAGGAGTTGAGTGCAACTTTAACTCACAGATATTTGATAATGAGAGCGTTTGATAATGACAGCATGCTTCATGAATGTACCAACATGCTTCTAATAATCCTAGTAAATGTTTCTGTCATGGAAACAAGAGCAAGTGCCATTAAAATTGCAGAAGCTGTTGGTAATTTTTAATAGAAGTTCAGGACTCTGTCTTATTATAGACATTAGTTGTAAATGTTGTTTGCTGTGTTGGAAACTCAGTAGTGTGCATAGAGGCAATTCCTTCCCATGTGTTCTGGGTTTTTTTTTTGTGTTTTGTGCATGTAGCTATGCACATATAATTTCTGTCCAAAATCCCTAACCTTTTAAATGATTGTGGTGAAGTTTACTTGGTTGTCATAATTATTATGCTTCTGTTAAAAATATGTCTAAATGATTTCTGAAATGAAGCTATCTGGATTTTGTGTAACTCAGCTTCAGATCCACCTCCAGGCACTGATATCCCCAAATTGTTGACTTGTACAGCTTGACAGTGGCCTGTGATATACAGGATTGCTTTTATATCTCAAAGTACCCCACAGCTCAATTCTTGATGTCTCCTGAACTTCTCTGCAGTGGAGCAAGGCTGGAGCCAGCCATGCTCAACCCCAGCCTGAAAAGGAGGGTTGCCAAGTGCCTGCTCAGTGGCAAGGAACTGTTCCACACAAGCATGGACAAGTAGCAGATTAACAGCCAGACAACTCCAAAGATTGAGCATTCATCTGATGATTGGCAAAGAAATACTTCTTCCATTACTGCTTCAAAAATAACTGAGTAAATAACCATCCCATGTAACTTGTTCGTAGTTCCCGTAATTAGGACCCCAGTAGGATCCCAGCTTCCGCCCTTAATTTACCTTTACCATACCCTGTGTACCACCAGACTGTTTAGTGATGGTGTCATGGTGATATCTTACTAATTCAGAAGTTTTGGGGTTTTTTCCCATTCTGAACCATGGCAGAAATGCTGCAAGTTTTCATTTCCTTCCCAGGGAGTGGCTGGTGTGTAGGATTTCCTCCTCTGGGCAGTTCCCACAGAGGGATGCTGATGGGCAGCCCCCAGGTTCTGAAGCCCTCTGGGCAGTGCAGGCCTTTACTTCTCTGTCACTTTGTGATGTCATTCATGAGCCAGTGGATGAGGCATTAGTCTCCTGTTTTTGATGGAGAGTAGGAAAGGAGGGAGATTCCAGTACTGGCTTTGTAAGGACTTGTGTTAGTGACAAATCTCTTGCTAATTACATACATAGCTGCTGAATTGCAATTAAGCATGTTTAACTCTTTGGCATCTGCAGTTGATCCACATAGGAATTCTCACTTCACACATGAGGTCATGCAGTGATATATGAGGCTGTGTTGGCCACTGATGTTGAAAGAAACTTTATTCTCTGATAAGTCAGAAATGGACACAGACTCACAAAGTAGTACTGAACCCCTGATACTGGTGCTGCAGGGTACTGCTCTTCCTCCCACCCCTTCTCCTCCTCATATAAAAGCACAGTGGGGACCAGAAGGGGGTCATGGCATTGGCAACCACAGCAGGCTTTCTCTGACTGAAACTCTCTGATGAAAGAACTGTACTGTGTATTATACACATTTAAACATTTCTTGTTCTTCCCAACTGAGCTCTTCAAGTTACAATGTAAATCCTATTGTTGCATCTGTATTTTTTCTCTTCTATCCAGGAAAACATTGCAAACATCTTCTTTCTTTTCTGAGCGTACCCAAAGCATTTAGACCATAACCAATCAACAGTTTTCATAGCACTACTGCATTATGTTTAGTAACAGGAGGAATTTTTCCATTAAGTTTCAGGGGATGTTTCAAAGTTGTGGTAAGAAAAATATCTGCCAGCTTCCTTCCTGTGTCTCAGAGTGCTGAAGTTTAATCAACTCAAAGCAGCCAGGAATTTGTTCCTGTCACTATAAACTCTGGCTTGCACTGTAGAATGAATGAAGATGTGTAATACAGTGTCTTCATTAAAACATAGCTAAATACCAATCACAGTATTATTAGCAAAGTATGATCTCTAATGAAAGCAAAATAACTTCAACAGCAGCAAAGTTGATGATGTTGCCTACTGTCACACAAACTATTTAAGAAAGTAAGACGTAAATGTTTTGCAAAAATTTTGGCATCTGGGGGACCAGAAGTGAATTTTTCTTATGTATGTAGCAGTAGCATGAAAATAGATAAAGAGGTAATCCAGCATGTTTTAAGGAAATAATGAAGAATGTACCCAAAACCTAGGGACTGTAGCTCATTAAAATATACTGAAACACAATTTTTTGACAGAGATGAGTAGAACATTTGTAAAATCTGACATTTTTGTCTTTTCTTTTGGCATATAAAGATATTTGCATTTTAGTAAAGAGCCCAGAGAAAAGAGACAGAGAGGGTGAAGGTAATTAAATTTTAACTTCAGTTTTAAAGATCTTTCTCTAATTAGCTTTAAAAGTCAGTGTCTAAGTAAATTGAGTTTCAGGGTGCAATCATCATTTTCTTCCTGGATCCTAGTATTCAAAAGTAAGAAGAAAGAGTATTAGAAAAAGAGAAGGAAGATTCTTATTTTAAAGGCCTTTCAAGATAAGGATTTAACATTACCTCATTATTAAAATATTACTGTGGCAGGTTGTTTTTTTATTTCTGAATTTCAAAGTCATTGAGCACTCGTGGTTGAGGAAATGAGAAACCTAGGTTCTATTAAAAGAAACTGAAAATTATACCAGGAAAGTGAAGACTTTTCTTCTTTCTTCTGCTTTGTAACAAGATTTCTTTTTGGTGGCTTGCTTGTGTTCTTTTCTCTGTTATCCATTCTTCCAGTTTTGATCATAGGCATGCTAACATAGTGTACTATGTTTCTTAAAGGTGTGCTAACATGCAGTGGGCTCCTGTTGGTGTGTTTTACATAGCCAAGTGTCTTTTCTCCGCATTTATGTGATGGCTGGGGACAGAACTTGCTGCATTCTTCTGCCATCTGCCAGACCTTGCTGTGTTTTCAGCGCTGTGGCCCAGCCTCTGGTGTGGCTGCCTGCCAGAGCTCCAACTGTGTGGGGCACTGGTGGGAGGAAAACAGGCTAATGGTGACTTGTCATGGTTTAATGTGCAAATGATTATAAATGTGCCATTTTAAAACTAAAGATACAAGAAAACAGAGAATATTTGATAACATTGAAAATATGTCTGTGAGAAGTACATAAGCTGTTGTTTGACAATGAATTGCTAGAAAAACAACTAAAAACAGTTGGTTTCTACATGAAGTAGTTATAAATATCTAGAGTTGTGTGAAACAATGATTTTTTTTCTCTGTAAGAGCTTGTTGTTTAACCAAGAATTCTGAATGTAGAAAATTTAATTTTAGAAGTTGATCTTTTTATGCATAATCATATTTTCAAGTAGAGAAATGCTAATTATCTAAACTATGTCACCTTTCTTGTAATTCTGAAAGGCAAAGCCATGAATACAAAATACTTGGCATTTGCAGGTGAATATTGGGTAATTCATGTAGTATTTGCAAATGTTGAAGCATTTGATAGAAATTTAAGTGTCTTGAAATGTGACCATAAACACTTCATGGATTAAAAATCAGCATAGAAATCTTAAAAGTTGGAGGCAGTCTTAGTCTAGAGATTGTTGTCCAATAGGGTTTTGTGAGGCTTCCTGTCACTCTTGGTTTTATTTAACATCTTTAAATCTCAAAGAATCAGTACTGTAAAGAGTATGTTAATTAAATTTCTAGATGTTAATAGACTGGGAAAATAGAATAGCATGAATGAAGGAAAGATATATATAAGCCAACAGATATGTACTACACAACTGAATACAGTTTGATTCAGCTTGACTAAATAGAAGATAATGTATAAGAACATTGATCTAAGCTGAACTTATACTTTAAATATCAAGACAGATGCTGAAGCAAGACTACAGAAGACATTTCAGGGTTTCTTTGGATGTTCTGGGTTGATACCATGACAATAAAATACCCAAATATGATTACTGCTGACTGTGTATTAGCATCAAAGTTCAAAAAATTACAGGGATGATTTTAACAGCACTGAGGGTATTTCATAAAAGAAATGCACTATTCAGGGTGCCTTCTGAAGAAGTTAAGACTGGAATAATATTTACAAAAATGAACAGCAATAGTGACTTAAAAGAGGCAAAGGTTATGTGCTGTGTAGCACTGTTTAGGGGAGATTTGAGAGGTCTGTGACATATGAAAAGAGAGTTTTTTTAAAAGGGTGGGGGTAACTAGTGACAGGAGGATAAACTTGGGGAGAATAATACAAATAAACAAATTCTGGAGATTTTGGCATTCAGAAGTGCTGAAAGTTGTTTTTTTTGAGTGGATTCCAGGAGGGAGAAAAATACTGTTCTGGGCCATGAGGAGAAAGTTGGTGGTGTATGTATAAATAAATAAGTATATGTATATCCTCCTCCTTTGCTGGGACGTTCAAAAGTATGTTTCTGAAAGCACCTACAACTGGTGGTAGCTTTGCAGTGCCCCTGTTTTGTATCCATCCCAGCTGCCATCTCCCTGTAGTGTGCCTGTTTTCTTCTGCAGGACAGATGGTGTTGTCTTCCCAGCAGTGGTTCTTCACCTCTTGGAATGGCTTAAGGGTGTTTTTTTCCTTTCATTTCTAATTCAAGATATCTACATTTGATTTGCACTGTTTTGTTAATCTTGTAGAGAAGTGCTGGCTTATGTTAGCTGCTGCTAGGGTTTAATGTAGTTTGTAGATAAGTTCACAGTCAGCTGGTTTTTGCCTCCAACTCTTTTTTCTTCTATCCATAGTCATGTCTACAGCAGCCTTGGTGGTCTTTGGAAGTTACCATCACCTTGTTTTTAGAGGTTTGCAAATATCAAAGTTGAACAGATATGGAGATTTGAGCTTTTGAATGTCATAGGGGGTGTTTGGCTCTTGCTGTGTCCAACTGAGTGGAACAAGGAGATGAACTAAACCTACTGAAATTGGAACCAGAGCTCCAGGAGCTGTGTTAGAGTGTGAAACTCAAGGCTACTCTAAATATTTTTAAAGAGATATTTCAATTAAAAATAGGCAAAGCCTTAAATTGTAGTACCAAGTAGTTCAAGTTGAAAGAAGCAGTCCTTCTTTCCTCAGCCTCAGAATGACCCTGATTCATCCTTTCTCTTGGGCTCCAGATGAGGATTTGAGCAGAATGATGAGCTGGATGGGTGGTGGAGACAGCAAAACTGTTCAATTTCTGTCTCCCATCCCCAGAGTGGTTTTTTTGATGCCGATGTAGGATCTGTGTGTGTCTTGTGTATACAATGCACCCTGATACACATACCTGTCTATGGGATTGCTTTCAGGAACTCTGTCTAACCTGAGCAACTTTTTGGTTAAAAGCTACTCTTTCCCACAGGGTTTTTTTTTGGTTTCACTGATTTATCATTTTCCCAGAGATGTCTCCTAGAGTGTGGAGAGAAAAAAAAAATCCTCTTCCGCTCTGCTCATCTGTCATTAACCTGATGGTCTGTGTGAGATGGCCAGAATGACTCTGAGATCATTTTTTCTTTCCTGTGCCTTAAATCCACTGCACACCAAATTGCACAAACTGTGGTGGCACTAGGGAGCTGAAACCTTCACAGAGTAAAATTATGTTTGCCATGCTATATAAATATAACTATGTATTTTTCTAGTCATGCCCTCCAAGCTGACATCCAAGAGGAAATTGGGATGGGAAGGTATCTATTAGCTCTGCTCAGGGGGACCACCATCCATTGTGCTGAGTGCCTGCACACAGGGTAACGTACTCAGCTTTATGGATGAAATTTGCCAGATCCTCAAATACTTTTGCTCGTGAGCATATTTGAAAATCAGAGAAGGTGATGACCCTTTTAAAATAAAAATGGAATTGCTGGCAGGAAGGGAAGGTACAACTCTGTGTTCTTTACATTTAAAGATGGTTATAAAATGTGTATTGGCTGTTTTTATAATTTATAGTGAAACTGCTGTTGCTTTTAATAAAATGAGACTTCCAGTCAGAATTTCATGATTATGAATGTGAGCATTTTGTTATACAGCTTGGATCTATCCTACAAATAACCATCTTCTAGCAGAATTCTGGCTATATACATAACTTAATGGGATTCTCTGTCAACATAATTCTTTCTGAAGTTGACTCTTGGTTGAATACTTCAAGTCCTTGAATGTGACTCAAGTGCTGTGCTAGTGGTAACTTTCAGGATTTTTAATTTAATTTTTCTTTATTCCTTAGACTTTTAAAACTTCCTGTAATTCATTATTAGATTTACCATTTCAAGTGCTTATTTAAAAGGCACCTTAGCTGCAGAAGCAAATCAATATTTACAGTGCATTAGTGCCACAGAGAATTTGAAGCCTTGTGATTAGAGTTCATTGCTGTTTTATCCACTCTTCAAAGAAACCACAGACTTCAAACAGTATCAGCCATCATCCTGGAATCAGTGACATTGCATCGGTCCCATGCGTACTTTATCTTGTGGTTTAATTATTAAGATCTTTTCCTTTGATTTTCCTTTTAATATTTCAAAGTATATCCTCTTCAAATCTATAAATTCTAGTCAAATTCTGTAAACTAGAGGATTTTAACCAACAATATATTGGTTTAAAAAAAATCTGTTCAGTATATTCTTTTATGTTGTTGTCTTAATGGAGAGGAAACAATTGAAGAGAATGCAGGAGATGATGTTTCTAGCTTGTGGTTAACATAGTGTGAACAAGATTTACTTCTTAGATTAAGACCTATTGACCATTACCAAGCAGCATGTGTTAGAGCCAGTTCTGTGTGTCTGTCCCCTTCCAGTAATAAAAAAAAGTAATGCCAGGTGTTTAAGTTTCTTGTTAGCTTGGGAAATACATAGATGCAACAAACACATTTTTTTTGTCTTCTAAATTCACTTTATTGCAAAGTTTGCTTTGTAACACAAATAATTTCTCCTTATGTATGGAACCATTTCCATAAGAAGAGACTAGAAGAGATAATTTATATCTTCATATTGACAGAATACCATTTATTAAAAAGATTTGATGAAATGTTCAGTAAACATCTGATAATATCTCAATAGCTAAACTTATTGAAATGAAACTAGTCATACTAAAGGTGGCTCATCTGTGAGTAGATTTTGTAGAGAAGCTTCTCATGTCAATGTCCTCTCCAGAGCCTAGTAATATTTGGCAATTCTATTGTAGAATTGACTACCTGTATTTTGAAGAGTCTATACTCACCATTGTGCAAACTGTCAGGTTTTGACTACAAAGCAGAAACCAAGGCAAAGATAATGGCTTGCTCCTCTCCAGAAATGCTGGTTTGATTTCCTTTCTTTCTTTGTTGGCAGTTTGGCTTCTCTTCTTACAGAAGTTCACCCAGCTGAACTTTTGTTTTGTCAAGCAATTTGAAAAAGAAGTGTAAAAATACAAGAACATTTTGCTATCCCCGTGCTTATATATAGACGTACAAGCATAAGGAGCAAGTGAAGTCATGTTTGAAAATTGTAATTCTCTGTTGTGGGGTGGGTAGTGAAGGCAAACATGATAATATGCATGGGCTGCTGCTTGGAACAAATATAGATTGGTATTTTTCTTAAGTGGCACTACATACTAGAGAGCCCCTTTTGGCTCAGGCTGATCTAATAAAGGAGAAAGTGTGTTGGGGGCTGTGCCAGCAGCACAGCACTGCTGGGAAGGGGTCACTTCATCCAGTGCTGGGGCTGCAGCTGAGCCACCTCTGCTCAGGGAGCTCCTGGGGTTTCATAGGGCACTGTTTGTGTGTTTGTCATCGGGGGAAAGGAGATGCTTTGCCTTCAGCTGCTTCATGAAAGCTGAAGTAGTTGAAAGCAAGGCAATCAAAGAAAGACCCTCTATTATAAAGTCTATGAGTATATACTGAGAAATCAAATTCTTAGTAGGCTTAACTCTGCCCATTAATACTTTCCTTCATAATTAGTAATCTTTCATGAAATATTCCTTTAATTAATTCTAGTTCCATTATGCACTTATGTGTATATTTAAAAGTAAGTGTATACATATTTAGAAAAGGAAGTGTTTTATTTGCTGGAAATTACCTTTTGTTATGAAAATTAAAAAAAATTAAAAGCAAAGAGAAATAGGGAAAAAAAATTAATTCTTTGTTTTTCTTGTTTACCAGAATGAGCATGAAATAGATTGACTGTTTTAGTGTTCGGTCATGTAACACTTGTTTATATCTCAGCAGCAGGAGTCCTTGTAGATTAAAAAAACTCACGTTTTCATTGTGTGGCATGACTGACTGTATTTTCAGTGTATTCATACTGCCCGGCAAAATAAGATTCGTTAATATTATTAAATGTAACATCAACATGAAGCTATTGTTGAGATTGAGACAAGTCATTTAACAAACAGCTCCTGTCACTGTGTTTTCCTGTTAGTATTGCCAGACATGCACCCTCAGTTTCCTTGGGAACTGTTTCATTGAAGCATTAAAACCTAGTCCTGGTTTTTATTCTCAGCTGTTGCCCATTGTGCCTTTCCCACTGACTCAACTGCTTAGGTGCCATCGCTTTCACCTTTTTCCTTTGCACTTTGCATTCAGAGTTCTCAGTGCTGCAATAAAGAGGAATAAAACTGATAAATCACAGCCTCTCTATTCTGATGCTGAGTGGGAGAGTACTAAGAGGTCACAAATTCAGGCAGTGAAACTTCTGTTTGGGCAAGAAGAGGACAGATGTGTGGGTATTTGCTGTAGGATAATAAATGAAATTGGAAAAAATTAAGTTCTATTTCAAAAGAAACTAACTTTAATGTGCCATTAAAGTTTCCAGAATGGATGTGACCTCTACATATATTAAGAAAACCTTATCTCTTTCCAATCAATCTACCTTCCTGCTGCATCATTTTTTACTAATGAAATATTTTTCTCCTGTCAGCCACGCCAGCTGCAAGGCTGAGGGAATTAGGGTTAATCAGCACAGATCTTGCTTGAGCTGTCAGGAAGAGGCAAAGGAAGAATGCAGAGGAGAAAACAGTCTCTTCCATAAGTTTTGAGAGGGAAATGCAGAGTATATTTTAGAAGGTCAGGAGGCTGCCTTGGCTGGCCTGCAGCTTCCTGGCAGCATGTTGTGCTAGCAGTGCCCAGGCTGCAGCCCTGGCAGTGGGGTGGGGACACATTGTCCAAGTCCACCCCTTGCTTTGCCACCAGGCTTTGCCTGCCTGCTCTTCCAAATACCTGTATCTCACCTTAACCTCCTGGTTGTTCAAGTTCATGTTGCATTTTTTTTTTATTTTGCATGCCACCCAACAGATAGCTTTGTACTTGGAAAGCTACTGAGCTGTGCTTGGTTCAGAGGGGTTGGTTTTCCCTTCCTTTTCTCCTTGTGCAGCCAAGCAGCAAGGCTGTGGTTTGAGGGAACAGACCTTGTCCTTGAGGAGCTGTGCTGAGGTCAATAACTCCTTACTCTGTGAAACCACATTTGGTCGCAGCCACCCTTCCAGAGCTTGAAAAAATATTTTTCCTTTGTCAGAAACATTTGAAATCTAGTCAATGTTTATTTACTGTCTGTTCTATTCTTCAGATATGCCCCTCCATGTCCGACGCAGTAGTGACCCTGCACTGATTGGCCTCTCCACCTCTGTGAGTGACACAAATTTTCCTGCAGAGGAGCCTTCTCGCAAGAACCCTACCAGGTGGTCCACAACAGCAGGCTTCCTCAAGCAGAACACCCCTGGTGTGCCCAGTGCTCATGACAGAAAGGTATGCTTCTTTCATCCTCTTTAGTAAATAAATTACAAATGTGCATCAATCTTGAATTGTTTTCTGCTTCTCTTATCTGCTCCTGGTTTAAACTTGTGTTTTCTGACCTTGTCCACCCAACCCTTTCAGCAGCAGTGAAGTGTTTGAGTCACACTTGTCCTGCCCTTCCCAGACTCTCGGTGATAACCACAGCAGTGACCCTAAAAACTTGATTTTTGCCCTTAGCTGTAGTTGAATCTATGATTATTCACTATTCTGTAGAGTTTTTATTTTTCAACTTTTTTTTAATGCTGGTAGGCCATGTCTGTAATAATTTTTACTGATCTCTGTAGAAGGCCTAATGTCAGTGGAAAATCTGCATGCCCACAGCTGGTCTGGTTTGTCTTGCTAACCCAACATTGCTAATTTGTACTTTCTGAGGCTCTAATGAAGTAATACAAAACACAAATTTCAAATAATTTCTCTCCTTGATAACAGTCTTAAAAATAAAACAGTGAGATGTAGTGTGAGTATTTTTTCCTTCATTTTTTCAATATGATTTCTGTATCTCTCCATGAATTGCATTATTTGCTAGAGAAGTCAGCAAGAAGCACTCTTCTCAGTGTGAAATTAAAAAAATTGCAAGAATCATGGCCTTTTATACAGATCCCACATTGCCCATAATTGTGATGGTAACTTGCAGAAAAACTCAAAAGGAAAAAATGTGTATTTTCTAATAGAAATGAGTAATTTTAAAAGTATGTTGCACTTTTGGTTGCCATTCTGACTATGCAGGACAAAGTCCTCTTGGAAAATATGCAGCTTAATATAGCTTTTATTTTTTTCCCCTCATTCTTGTTAACTCTGTGTAGTATAAATGCAAACTAAGTCTCAGCAGTCAGGATTCACACACCCCAAATAAAGAAGTCTTTATACACTGCTAATGAACCAAACTATTTTCAGTGGGCCTTTGGTCATTTCTAAAGAATCTCTAAAAGCTCAGTGCTCATAGGCATTGAGGTCCCTGTTCTGCAGAGGTGTCAGTCTAACTTGGTGTCATTAAGTTTCTGCTTAATCAGGATTTCAGGCAGGTAATAGTATGTTTTCTGTCACTTGCACTGCTATGGCACAGAAGTGTGTACCCTTTTGTAAATATGTGTTTTGTACTACTCTGATTCAGAGAAGAAAAATGATAATCTAATCCATTTGAAGTATTAACATTTTCAGTTAATTTTTGTGAAATGATAATGAGATAACACTTTTTACTCCACAAGCATAGATATGAAGGGTTATACACAGCATAATCAGATTTCTTTGAGTGTCTGAAGTTAGCAGAAATTGGAGAGAATTGAACAGCAGCTAATCTTTCACACTAGTCTCATCATTAGTTGTTCAGCATGTACTTACTGTTGGTTTCTATGAAAATATTTAATGTCTATTGGAGCATGGTGACCAAACTGGAAAGGAATGTATATGATCTCATGTAGGGATGGGAAGCAAGGCACCAGAGAACATTAAATCAAGAAGATTGGAAAGAACTGAAGTTACATTAGTCAGTAAATAGATGCTGGTAACTTCTTTTATCATTTTTGGACATTCTATATACTGATCATTTGAACAGAGCAGATCACTATTTTTAATAGGTAAATTGCAGTAAACACATGGAATTAAATAATTGCTTATGCAATGTGTATTATGAATTAATCCTGAGTTCGTTTATGCTAGACTGAGTTTTTTTTCCTGTTTTCAGTGTTTTGATTTCTTCATGTGAGTCAAGATTTTGTAGCCAATCCTATTTATCTTAGGAATGGACATTAAGAATTCTTATTTCCTTCCACAGTATTAGCAACAATTTCATTTGTATTATTATTCTAAATGGTGGCATTTTTGAAGTCCCTGTCACCAGTCTCTTACCCAAGTACTAACAATGAATTTTTACAAATGTATTTGTGTTAGTTGAGCTATAACAAGTCCTCTTTTCTTATGTTAGGTTGTTTTCTTCAGCTACTCGGATAACAAAGAGATGGCTGTGCTTTGTTCCAGACTGTTTCATTGATTATAGATGACACATACATTTTGAGAAAAGCAATGAGAACAGTCTTAATTTTCTGCTCAGCGCATTGGGCCTGAGCACCCATATATCTTTTGTGAGTGGTTGGCACTATGTAATGTTTTCACTGCAGTTCTCTTTCTTGACAGCACAAGAACATATGTTCTTGGGCTGAGATTTGCAGCACAGTTGTAGATTAGCAACTTTGCCCCAGCAGTATCTTGCAGAAACATGAAAAGGGTTTCTGGGAGAGTTGCCAAAAGCTTCATCCACCTACTGACTCCAAGAAGTGACATTACTTTCAGCCCGTCACCTCTAAAGAGAAATAATTGACAGGTAGAAACCCTGTCCAATTTTTGGAGGAATTAGCACAGGGGAAGCTGCATGTGTCTGGCAGAAAGGATTTATTTCTCAGGGACAAGTGAGAGAGGACGTCTTACTGGTGTTTGTTTCATTTTGGGTATGAAGAATTTGGAATGGCAGGAGAATGGGCAGATGCCCAAGCTGAGATGAAATGAAGGGGTGAGAGTGCTGCCATGCACAGAAGGCTGTGAGGAGCCAGGACATATGCCAGTAGTTCTGGGCAAACAGAAAAGGAAAAGGGTGCTGGGCAAGAGTAAAAATACAGGCTGGTGGAAGGATCCTACTGTACTGTAGTGCTGCCCGTAGTTACTGGGATAAATGGAATGAGACACCAGATCTCCTGTGTCTCTAAGAAGAGAATGACCAGAGAGAGACAGGAGTGTGCTTTGGAGGGGCCTGAGTTGGTCTTGCAAAGATTTGGATGTGTGTTGAACTTGAGATGCATTTCTGTTACAATAAGTAGGATGTTGTGATATGAAATCCTTTCCCTAAACTGAGCCTGCATTCTCATCCATTTTTCAAATCATCTTGTAAAGAAACATATTTTTATTATCAGGATATTGTAATACATTCTCTATCCTTAGAATTGGAATCTCACATAATTTCTACTTTCTATGTTTTTCATCTGTAAGAGCAACTGGCACCCAAGTGTTTTTTGTTCCAAGGTACTCATTTATTTGCAGAATTATCGATTATTTACAAGTTATTGTAGTGCTGCTAACTCTACTTAGCTAGGTAATTCCTGACCTAATCCTTCCTATGAATGGTTTCAACCAAATGAATAGATCTTCCCATCTGTGAAATAGTCATAAAATTGGCTCCTGATCACCTCTAGTTGGTAAATTTGCTTCTTGGGATTAATTTTTTTGAAATTGAATGTTAAAACCATTTTCAGATTCTTTTGTGAGAGAGACATGTCTGTATTACCTAGTGACTCATAGCTTGACTTAATCCTGTCTCTTGCTTCCTTGAGCCATTCTAATGAAAAAAGAAGAAATCTCTAAGTAGAACTCTCTTCTCTGAGGCCTGGAGTAATACCTGATTTGCAAGGTGTAATTTTGTTTGAACTGTATTGAACTGTACAGGTGAACAGATTGTACCCAGCTGAAGCATATCATACGTGCTTTTTTCCACTGCAGTAAAATCTGTTTTGGTATTGTTGTTTTCTGAATAACTGTTGATGTGAATCACATTGTTAATAACTCAGTACCAAAGCCTATTGGGTCAACTAGCTGTCCTTAATAGAAGTGAGCTGCATTGATAAAAATCATGTTTCTTTCCCCTTAGATGTTGTGTTACAGCATTGGAAGAGTGTAAATGCAACAACCAGTTATGCTGCATTTTATAATGACTGTGAATTGATTATCCCATATATTTTCAGTGTGGTTTTTTAAATTTACAATTCCATTTATGGTGAGAAATGATTTATCATTACAAATTAGTTACCTGTCTTGATCCTGCTTCTCTGAAAGACTGAAGGCTTATCTAGTTAACCTGCCTTGCTTAATGCAGGGATACACTGTGGATAACAGGCTTATGACAAACTTCCCACTGTGACTTTTCTGATTTTGATTCATATGTTGCCCCGTCAGAGATAACAACATTGGTACAGCAGAAAGAATTGAAAATGTAGGTTAAAAAGGAGAGCTCAAGAGAGAGAAAAATGTTTGTGCATGTGCCTCTGTGCCTCTGGCTGCTGGGTTCACCCACCTGCAGCAAAGCAAATGGCACACAATGTGCTCTGTGGGGTGGATCAGCAACAGCAAGCACCTAACTCAGTGTACTTGGCACATCATTTTGTAATTGCTTTTTTCCTTTGCTTTTTGTCTTTGCTGTTTAGTCAGCAGCCAAATTTTTTGCCTATTTGTTGTTAAATGGGTTTGTCCATATACGTGTTTTGAGGTGGAATATCACTGTGTCTTGTAGGAATAATAATTCTTTCTAGGATATGTTTTCTTCCTACTTGGAAAGCTAATTTTTTTTGGCTCTGTAAACCACAGAGAAATAATTTGAGACTTCCCATGAGTGCTCTAAGTCTCATCCAGCATCAATGACCTTACCTGCAAAACAGATTGTGTTTCCCACATCTCCTATTGCAGGTAGTTTTGCTGTTCCTGTGGGCTGAGACTGATGAGTACAAATTTTCAGATTGCTGGGTTGCAGGGATTTATATTCATGTAAAAGATGCAGTCCTTTCTAATCCTCTTTGTAAAAAGAGTGAAAAAAAATAATTTCTCTAATGAAACATGTTTAGATAGGAGAAAACCATGCATACGTATTTTGAAAAGCTTCCACAGCAATGATATTTCAGTTTCAAAATCAAATTTAAAGTGAAAATTAGTTTCATTTACCTTGAAGTCCTTTTAAACACAGTTTAGTGACAATTGTTTTGTCACTGTCACCAAAGACGTGGTATTTCACTAGAATTTAAGTATAATTCAGAGGATTGAAGGGCTCAGTATTAAAATTGTGTGTTGGTGTCATTTTGTAGCCAGGAAGTCTAAATGTCAGAGTGTAAATCTATTAAATTAACTGGGGAAGGTTGTGGACTAAAAGACTGGGCATCATTCTGGGAGCCTGAGACCAAAGTGTGGTTGATGTTTCTTGGGAACCTCAGTCTCTGGTTTTGACTCCTTCACAAGGGAGGTACTGGGTGCTTGGTGAGCAGTATTGGTGAAGTGTTGTAATACAGGTGAATCCACTGAGGAGAAGTTCAGGATATCTGCAAAGAGCCTGGCATCTCTGTCATGAGAGGCTTTAAACCCCCACATGATGGATACAGCTTCCTGCTTTTAACCTAAAAATGCAATGTTTTAAACAGAAGTTTTGAGGGATTTAATAGCCATGAATATTTCTTCATCCAGGTATATTTGAGCAGTGTTTTTTTTCCTTTTCAATGAGATGGTCATGAACTTTGTAATTTCAGATGTGGTTTTGCATAGACTGAGAGGAAAGGAGAATGAGCATGGGTTATCCACAGGTGGTGAAATAAAGTGTTTTAATATGTACAATGTTACAGGAGAGAGATTAATGGAAAGTCAAGAAAACAGGCATTGTATGCATCAGTTTTCTTCCTTTGTAATAGTAACTTGTTGCTGGCAGCTTGTGGCATGGTGATTAAGTAGTTAAGAGGAATTGTACTCAAAGAGAGTGCACTATGAAATCACCACAGAATGTGTTATTTTTGTCCTGGGTGTTGTGTAAAATTCATGACTTTCACAGAATCACAGTTCAGCTGAGGTTGGAAGGACCTCTGGAGGTTGTTGGGTTCAGCCTGCCTGGTCAAAGCAGGGGCAGCTAGGGCAGGTTACTCAGGTCTGGCTCCAGCCAGGTTTTGAGAATATACATCTCCAAGGATGGAGCCTGCACCACCTTTCTGGGCAACCTCTTCCAGTGTTGAATCATTTTCAGAATAAGAAAGTTGTGTTCTTATGTTTTGATGGAATAATTTGTGTTTCTTCATGTTCCCTCTGCCTCAGGTGCTTTCATGAATACCATGAAGAATTGTCTGTCTTTAGTACCGTTGCTGGTGATATTTTAATGCAATGCAAACTCTATGGAAGAGCTCAAAATTCCTGACTTTCAAAATGTGAAAACAAATATAATATTTCTTACCATCACCAGCAGGTTGGTAATAATAGACACAAAGTGAAAAATCCTTGCCTGTTGCACAGAGGTAACAGCCAGTGTGCATCATTTGATGCTATGCTGTTCCATTAGCTGAGAGCTGTGTACATGGACAGAATTCAGCTGTTGGCATTCAAGAGTCAGTCATGACCACATGCTAAGCAGGCAAAAAGCCAACAACAAAACTAATACATCCTAAGTGAAGGTATAATTTTCTCCATCTCCTTTGTTGTTTTAACTCCTTTTGCTCCAAGTCATCCATTTGTGGATGCCCATCTGTCAAATCTCCTCTCTGCCCCTCTAAAGATATCGGTGCAAGATCTGAGAGCTGGTGAGTGTTTCCCACTTCTGCTCTCAGGCTGAGCAAGTCTGTTAAGCACATTGCCTTTGTTTTTCATCAGTGATGTAGGAAGGATGTGTGTTTGTGTCCCAGTCTCACTGCAGGTGATGGGTGAGCAGTGTCTGGGTGAGCAATGCCTGCTCCACAGCTGAGGGGACTCGGTGCTGCATCATGAGCTGGGAGTGCCAAGGAGGGTCAGGGTGAGAGAGTCTCCTACTTGTGATAAGGGAGTGCTGGAATGTGCACAGGTTGTTTGTCTTTCCACTTGAGTAAATGCAGTGTGCAGCACCTCTCTGAGAGCCACTGAAAGCTATAGTGAAAACAGAAAGCTCTGAAGTATGTGGTATAGGATAATTGAAGACTTTTCCTCTGCCATTTTTCTAAGTGAGGGTGTACTTTGTAAATTCCCATGTTTAAGTGTTTGTCTCTATTGGTTTTAATTTTTTATGTTTTTGCAGCTCTTCCTTGGTTTGAGGGTGAAAGGCTGGTCCTGAAAGAGTAGGTTGATAAAAGATTGAGTAAGTTTAAAAAAAACCCCTGACAGTTAGATGTTCAGATTTAGTGATTTTTTTTTTTATTTCCAAAGGTTAGAAGCACATATATTTTTCTTGGTAGTAGAAATGGATCTGTGTTTTGATCTGCTTTCATCTATTTAGTTGCAACCTACAACCATGTAAACGTATACACTTGTTCTTGAAGAGCTTTTGCAGATTAAAATATTTGTCTGTCTTGCTTTCTGATTATTAAGGTTATGTATTGGTGCAAAACACATTTGGACTTTGGCTGAATGTATAGCTAGCAAGAAAAAGAAGTTTCAAGTACAAGTCAGGTTGCAGGCTATGCTTCCCAACAGTGTACAAAGATCAACCTGCAAATTTTAAACAGTGAATATTTAATCACTTTTTGCTAAATTTTTTGCATTTTAAAATTCACTTATCTCATCTAGCAATGAATAAAGACAAGACAACCAAGCAGTATCAGATTAAAATTCACTTATGTGTGGAACTAATCAGTGCAAAGAAGTAGTAAGGCTGGGGAGGAAATGTTAAGCTTTAGTTAGTGGGGAAAATCAGCTCCAGTCAATACAGGAATTCCTACTCACCTTTTGCACTTACTTCTGTTATGACTGATTTTGAGGCTGAAACAGAGGTCACTTAGCCTGGTTTTGTTTCACAGCCTGATGGGATGATCATTGTGTGCTACCATCCAATTTTGTTGTCTCTATAAATGAGCTCTTGTGTCCAGATGCCCAGCTAAAGAGCACTGCCTGCTGAGCCTGTGAAGTAAACGAAACATGGACAAAAGCTAAAGCAATAAGGTGAAGGAAGATGGGAAGCTGTTCAGTGTGAGGAAACCCAGTGGGACTGCAAGGAGCTGAGGGTGTGTGAACTGCTGTAAACTCAGATAAAAGAGAAACACTGCTACAAGGCCCTGCCCTGGTTCCTCTCTGGGCCTTCCTCCACAGACCCTGGGAGGAATTCTGGCTGAGCTCTGAAGTGAATTGGCAGGTTGGGTGAGGTGATGGATGCTTTGCTGGGAGCCCAATGGAGCTCCTGCTCCATATCATTCCTTACAGAGGAGGCCAGTGCTATGTGAGTGCTGCTGGGAAAGAGGTACCATGGATTTGGGACTTCACCTTTGTGTTCTGACCTTAAAAACCTGCTCTTCACCATGCAGGCCAATGTAATGAAAAAAGGGGAAAATCAGTTCCATTAGTTAGAGAAGAAAGACTGGTTACCTCCTATCCCAGCCTCCTTTCTTCATTTCAGAGCATCAGATGCAAGTTTCTAAACATACAGACAGTCAGTTGCAGCATTTCAGTGGTATGGCCAACTAAAAGCATCTACTTGGCATTTAAAAGGCTGGTGCTGGTAGTTTATAAGATACTCTTAATTTCAAGATCTAAATATAAGGTCTTTGTGAAGTTTCCTATATCCCCTTATTTCCTGTTTCTCTTAGCTTCTCGAATGTATTTAATATTTGCATTCTATTTGTTAAATCAAATTTTCAGAGGATGCTTTGAAATTAAGTAATTAGCAGCTTTTTTCTTTTTTTAAATTTCTTGGCTCTCCCAAGGAATCAAATGCATTATATCAACACTTGAAATAAACAAACAACCTTACAAATTATATTTTCTCTAAATCCAAATTGGCATAAAATGTATAAATCTGGGTACAAAAGCAAATATCTGGTGAAAATGGCAGGACTGTGCATAATTATATTATTGCATTTAATCAGATACCCATAGAGATTCATGTACAGGTGGCTATGCATAAGAACTCTTTAGATGCCTTTAAAGTGGCACAGAAAAAGAGAATATTCACTTGAATGAAAAATAGTGGAAGGGGAAATGGTTTTCTAAGTATAATGTGTAGAGAAATCAGAACTGTAGCTTCATGACACTTTAACTTAACTGGTTCATTTATTTTTCTCTAAAATAGAGCAGTGGAAAGCCATGTCTTTTTAGTTACAGTTTCTGAATTATAATTACTGAATATAAACTGCTGTGTGTTATTTGAGTTGTTTTGCATTATCCCTTGTGGGGTTTTATTAGGCGATTAATAGGTAGAGTGAAAGGAAGAAGCAGCTTCTTTCCTGTCCCTCCATCTGAGAAATAACACTATTTGGAAACTTCTGGCTTTGCATGTGAATGTGCAGAGATCATGACATTTTTAATTTTTGTGTTGTAAACAAGAGACATCAACAGAATATTTTGGATGGGCAGTATCAGGTTTTTTAATTTACTCTTAATTGAGCCAATATTCTTTGTCACTGAATGTTTACATATAATATCACTTGCACAGAGAACTGTCTGATTATCATGGCCCATAGTTACTCCTTTTTTTTAAGGTCAGTCCTTGCTAGTCAGTCAAAAAGTATGGAATATATAAATTGGAGTAGCACAGCTCTGGAAATTTCTGAACTTAAGGTGATAGAACTTAAACAGAACACTGGCTTTTCAATTGCTTTTTTCCTTTTTGTCCTCTAATGAACTCTTCTAGAAGCATAACACACTAATTCCTTTCATGGAGCTATACAGAGGGTTGTTTCTGAGAAAGGTCTTTCTGAAAATATCCAAATAAATGTGGAGTGGTCATTCTTCTCATCTATTTTCACCATAAATAGGGCATGCAAGTTCTTTATTAGACTATTATATTTGTATCTTCTGCAAATCAGTTTTTACTAGTTGGAAATGACCCATGTTCCGGGTCAGAGCTGATAGAAGGGATGAAGCTGTGGTAATTCTTTAATGTGGGAGTCCTCTTTTACTTTCCTCCTTGCAGAGTGGCCTCAGATCAAAGGTTTCTGATATTGGATGGCTGTAACTCATTCCTTCTTCTCTACACTAAATGGCTGGGCTGTATCTGCATTATTGCAGCTTCTGGGGTCATGTTCTCCAGTATACATCAGGAAAAGAGCAACCTTGGAAAATGAATCTACTGGGAATAAAAGGAAACTCACCCAAGCAGTAGTGTCAGTTTCCTGAGGTACTTGGATAGTTATAGGAAGTGACTGGCACAATTAGTTTGGGGGTAAATTACTGACATTTGGGAGAAATTCTTGTTACAAAATGCTATGTTAATAGAGAGAACAGTTCAAATCTGACATCTATGTAAGTAGGGTTTTTTTTAAAAATGGAATTTCTCTTCATGCAATGCATCTTCTGGGTTAATTAATTTTATATATGTAATGTATTTTCCATGTAAAATAGACATTATTTGTGCAGCCTTCTTTGTTCTTTGGTTTTGTTATTTTTTAGAAATGAGGATCAATTTGGTCTTATTCCATATTTGTCTAAAATCCAGTTCAAAAGCAGCCGTGAAACCTCATCCAAATCTAAAACTCCAGGAATCTATTTGCTAGACCATCAGACAGCATGGAAAATGGATCTGTGTGTATATTATTTCATTTGCAAACAGATGTTTTCATCAGACAGAGTTACTTACATAAACTGTGTGAATGTTTTGGTAATTAATTACAGCTTTTAGCATCCTGTCTGAGAGTGACACCAAATTGTTCAGGGTCTAACATGGTCATAGTGGAGCATTAAAAGAAGAACAACCTTTATAACCTGTATAGTGATTCAACAACATTAACATGAATTTGGCCAAAGTCTTTCAGGTGGAATTACAAACTCAAAAGACTAAATAAAGTTTTTTTTCTTCATCTCTCATCCCAAATCCTATCTCAGTCTGAGGCCATCACAAGGAACTGGAGTCAAACAAACAAGCAGCCTTTTCCAAAGTGCATAGGATACAAGGAAAAAGACTGGATAGCAAAAAAAAATCAGTGTCCAAATTGATCTCTCTTAGTGACTGCCCTAAAGGACACATGGGACATATTTCTGTTACTGTAGAAATAATTTAAGTGAAAACTTGGTTTGCATTTTTGAATTGTCTTTCAGAAAATGACTTTGAAGATGTTTTCAGTTTATTTTACCCCTGTTGTAATGCTGTCTAGTATAGTTTTGTTTTAAATAAGCAATCAAAATTTGCCACACTTTAGCCATTCAAGAGGTGAAACAAAGTGAGAACCCATTTTTTCACTATTTAAGAAGTAGCAAATGATTTAACAGATGTGGAACTGTCACCACACCAGGTGGAGAATGTTCTGGTTGGGTTATGATGCTGGGAGTTTGCAGAGGTATAACTGCTAGTTAAAATCACAAGTGAGTTCATGCAATGACAGCTAGTAATTGAAGTACACAGACCATTCTAATGCATAATTTCATCTACCAGCTACAGAATCTTTGATGAGACTCTTGTTATATATTGCAATTCATCTGAAATTAAAAGTATAGCAAAACTGCTTCATTTTTCCTGCCCCCTTTCACCCAATCCTCTAGCAAAACCCCACAGGGACACCATGCTGAACTAAATCTTAAAGTGTTAGATTATGTGTCCTCATTAAAATTACTCCACAATGCTGCAGTTAAGTGTACTGGTGGTATTATGACTTGGCAGTTTTAGTATTTTATTGATCAATTTCCATTTCAAACATGATAAAGCTGACATGGCCCATGGTCCCCAAAGATGTTTGGGAAAGAAACTTCTTTTTAAAAAATTAGGGCATTTAATTGTAACTGATGATGCATGTCAGCCCTGGTCCCAGGAGGGCTTACAGCTGCATTTCCAGAAGAAATGGGAATTCCCTGAGTGACCCTGATGGCTTCTGTACCATGAAATCTTCTCCTTTATGGTATTGTAGCTAAAAGTGACACATACCTTTTTCAGCTGGATGTTGGGTGCATGTGTGCTAAAGCTGGAACATGCTGAAGACAAGCACATCTTTCTGGATTAGCAGTTGAACATTTTACACAAAAAATTCCCCAAACAATATATATTTTAAATAGCAGCATCACAGCTGGCTCAGTAAATCCCAATGTCTAAGCTGCAGTGATGTTTTTCACCTGTTCCTCTGTAGTTTGTCAGCACAGCTATCTTTGAATTAGCTCTGGCAGTAATGGAAACCCCTGCAAAAATGGGGTTACAGGTAGCCAGGAGCACCTTAAGGCTGTGTGGTGGAGGTGTCTGTGAGAGGGATGGTGTGTGGCAGTGCTGGGTGCTGATCCCTCTGCTCCTCCTCTAGCTTGATGCTTGTCCCAGTGCTGCACTCATGGGTGCAGGGAGAGCTGTTTGCCAGAAGGCAGTGACAGAGAAAGGAGTGGAGGGCTGGTCTGTGCCTGGTGGATCTTCTAATACTTCTCTATTTGGCTAACACCAACATGACTGTGTCTGTGATTGCAGCACTGGTGTTTTATTCCAATCTGGTAATAGCACTATTTTGAGCCTCTGAAGAGAGGTGAAAGTGCTTAGAAACAAAAAGAGTTACAGAAACCACATCTCTCTACCATTCTGGCTTTTATTTCTGCTGTCACAAAAAATTGCTGAGTGGCTTGGATGTCTTCTGTGTAAAATAAGCTGATTTAAGTCTTTGCAGGAGAAAGGCAATCTTCTACAGAAGTGGGCTACAAGCAGAAATATTTTGGTAGGTGGGATGAATGTACTCTTCTGTCAGCACAGATAATATTAGATTTAAACTCTTGGCAAAATTCTTGACGCTAGTATAGCTACAGAAGACAGAGGAATAATTTAACTCTCTTAGCTTAGGTAATTTCACTTACACTGAGTGTTGTGATACTTGAGACTTTTTGCAGCACAAATTTCCAATATAAACTTTGTGCAATGTGACTGTTCATTGTGATCCTGAGACCTAGTGATTAAATAATTGAAGAACAACACATCCCTAGATGAGCGTCTTGTCTTCTCTCTTACTCTTGTGAAATGCTCCTGTGCAGGCATAAAGGATGCTGTGGGGAGAGAGGGCTTTGTGTTTTATAAATAAAAATGTTTTTTAAAAAAGTTTCTATTGAACATTGTAAGCAGGAATCAATAAAAAATGGAATTCTCTATAAAGTACAGAAATACAGAAAACATCTTGTTTCATAGGAAGAAATTTCTGTTCATTCAGACTAGGTGATGTCTGTCAGGTAGTGGGTTATTGTTAGGTGACAATAATGCACGCACAAACTGTATGGGCAGTTTTGTGCATAAAATGATTTTTCCTTATTTCTTTGTCAGATTCTGATTTTCTTGTTATACCTGCCCACCACTTTGCACAAGAGAAATTGTTGTTTTGGCTTATAGGAGCTGTGCCACCCCTGTCACCTGAAGAGAAGAATTGAACAGGAGAAGCAACAGGACAAAATCAATTTGTGTACACCATTCCTTGGCTTTTATGGCATTTGCTGTACAAAGCTGACTTTCCCTTTTTAAGCAAGACACAGAGCAAAGTTCTAGTTTGCTGTGTGGTTAACCAGAACTGGAATACTAGATTGTTTTCAGTTGTTGAAAGGCACAAAGCTTTTGCTCATTTGTGGCAGAGTAAAGTAATTAGTGGTGGTTATTTGTTAGGCTGGTTACTTGTGCAAACCTATTTTTACAAGGTTATCTTGTGTTGGATGAATTGAAGTGTCAATGTCTTGGAATCAAAGACTTTCTCTTATACTACAAGATCTTTCAAGAAAAGAAGTTCTCATCACTTAAGAAGGCTTAGGTTTGATGTGCCTGGGAAAAGCTTGGTCTGGCATGGGAAGCTTTTGAGAACTGCTCTATTTCACAGTTATACCAAGACCTGAATTTCTTAGCAAAGCCTGTCATATATATACAAGAAATAAAGTTCTGAGGGACAATTGCAAGGGAATTGTCAAGTTGTGAAGGACAATTGTAAGATGCTGCATCTAGAATATTGGACTAGTATTGTTCCAAGCCAAAGAAATATCAGTGTGGCAAATAGGGAAAGGAAATATGCGGATGGAATGAAGTATTGATTTAAGAGGGGGTCAAAAATCTGCTGTGTCCTTTATAAATAAAGAAAATAATAACTTTTAGCTGCAAATGTGCATTCCTGTTTGTTTATTATTTTAGAGGGTTTTGAGATTGCTCAAAGTGGTAATATTGCAAAATATCTAGGACTACAGTCCTGTTTTAAAAATAGATTCTCTGAATTATCTGATTTGACATGAAGATAGACAAACATTGACTGGAAAAAATATTCTGCTTCTGAAGGAAGTATACTTATATACATTATAGTATATTTATAATTCTCTTTTGAAAAGCTAAGCAGAATTTTAGCTCCATGTATTATTTCAGTTGGAAGGAACTAAGCTATGTAAGCTATCAGTAACACTGACTTCAGGCTAAAGGTAGCTCCCATCATTAAGAATATGCCTCTGTGCTTTTGTTGGCTTTTAGTGATCAGACTGGGTAAGGACTAATAACCTTTAGAAGCTGAAGAATTTGTACAGCTTGTAGGAAAGATGTGCAGACAAATTCATCAATTAAAAAGAAAGAGAAAAATTATCAGTCTCAGTAGGATCAGTGTATCTCTGTCAGCACAATCTCCATCTGCTGCTGTTCTACAAATGTGACTGTACTTGTACCTTCAGGCAAACCAGGCAAAGCATTATTATGTGAAATAATAAATTCAAGTTTTGAACTCTACAGCATACTATTCTGGTTTTAAGGACAGTACCTGGAGCAGTGAGACTGCTTTGATTGTAAAATTGATTACATACAGAGACTTGGGAAAATGATGTAGTGGCCGTAGCGGTCACTGAGTGCACTCATTTGGTGCATTTGCTCTCAGTGAGAATGAACTGAGGAGAATGATGCTCTGAAAGCCTTGCTGAGTATGTACTTGAGAATCTGTGCACTGGAGGTTTGAGGCTGGAAAAAGAGGAAGGGAAGCATGAGTGGGTGGAAGATCTACAACTCCACCTAGGCTTTATTTGGGTGTCCCTGGCATTAAGGAACAGGAGCTCTTGCCCTTGAGTGGCCGAGCCATCGCACTGTCCTTGGGTCCAGTCTTCCTCTTGTATTCATTTAATAACCAGCTGCATTGTTAATGTGCAAGGACTGGTTGTTTTTTATAAGACCCTTTTTTGTTTCTTTTAAACTAGAAAGATGAAAACTACAGAAGCCTACCACGAGATACTAGTAGCTGGTCTAACCAGTTTCAGAGAGACAATGCTCGTTCATCGTTAAGTGCCAGTCATCCCATGGTGGACAAGTGGCTGGAGAGGCAAGAACAGGTAATATATATGTGTATATATATATATTACTTTATCAATCTAATCTTTATGCTACTCCAAGCTATTACAGAGAAGTGTATTCTTACCTGACATAGGCTCTTTAAGCATGATAGAAGCACCAGCAGCATGCTGTCTACATTTGTATGGGATACCTTCTGCTTCAAAAAAACCTGCATTAAGACTGAAACGGACACCTGAAAATAATTTCATTTTTGAGTTCATAAATACATTCCTACAGTATATGGAGTGCTGCTGTTCTTCACAGCTGATACCAGAAGGGTTATTTTAATTAGTATTATTATGTTAAACACGCTGCCATTGAAATCCAACAATGATACTACATAGTAGCCAAATGTGGGTCAGTTTTGGCACTGCACTTTTAAATGCTTGTTATTTTTAACACCATAAAACATTAATTATAAATTTTAAGGCAGTATTGTATTTGTTTAGTGTATATTTATATTGATTTTTATCTTAGTCTTTTTTGAGACACTTAGTTGTTCCAGTTTGTGGTTGTTTTTAATTAATTAATTTCTTTCTTTATAATTCAATTTATTAATAAGCTTCACATTACCTGGCAGTCACTTAATGTCTTTGTATATGCCTGAAATTTTCAAAGTGTCTTCAGATGTATACAGAAAATGCATAAATGCATCTTTAATATGGAAATTGGGAATACAGCAGCAAGCTCACATGTTGGGTAGTGCATATGTAGCATTATTACCTCATTTTTTTTCTTTATGAAATATGCCATGAAAATACTGAATTTTTGCATTGAACAAAAATGTACAATATTTCTATTTTACAGCAATAGGACATAAACTCAGAATTTGCTTTATACAGAAGAGCTTCAAAATGAAATTTGCTGTTTGAAACAGCCCAGGGTTTGTTACACTGTACTGTGTGAATTGAGGGGAAGGTTTATAATCCAATCCCTGGTATCCTGGGACTGATCTGCACCCATAAATCCCTTACTGATATTTCAAGTTCAGCATTGCCAAATCATAGCATACTCCAAACATTCTTTATTCAAACCCATTCTTAGTTTAAACAGAACTTAAATAATATCACAGAGTATTAAAAACCCCCTCAACCTCCTCCCAAGTGTGAGTATTAACTATTTTTATGCCTTGTAATTATCAGCAAATTGATTATATGTTCTATGAGAAAAATTCTGTCTTTGGTCTTTCTGTTCTTTCCTCTGCACATTTAATGCCAGCGTTCCTTCCATTGCTGTTTTCCTCCAAGAAGATACAGTGTTAGGTTGGATGAAGTGAGTTGCTGTCTCTGTGTCAGCCTTTGTTGAAAGGCAAAGTCAGTGCCCAGATTTGAAGGCACCTCCTGTGTCAGTTCTGCTTGTTTGATGTTGTTGAGGCAGATTTCCATTCATCGTTAGATTCGCACTGTGGCACTTAATGAAACTGTTGTCTCAGCAAAAGAAGTTAGATTAGAAATCTTAATAGTGATCATCTTGTAAAATGTTGGGTACATGAAATTTTAATATATGATGTTTCATATTAAGCTTTGTGTTGATTTTAGTCTCTGAACAGCTTAACTAGTTCCATTTGTTCACCAATTAGGTAAATAATTTGCCAGTAATGGTGGACTGGAAGCATATTTGTTAGCAGAGTCAACTGTTCACAGTTTGAAATTGTAAATACGATGTTTCTTTAGAGCAAGTTCTCTGCTTTTTGTTTTTGTTTGTAGTGGTGTTTTTTATTAAGAAAGATGGTTTATTCTTTGAATATATTAATGATTCTGCATGTACCTGGAAGATCAGGATCCTTTTGCAATTTCATCTAGCAGGATAATTGGTTAGACTGAAATCTTTTTAGCAGGACACATACAGGAGAACAAAGTCTGTTGGGAGAGTGGGATGCACTATAGGGAAGAAGGGAAGGGCCTGGTAGGGGATGGAGTAGCTGCAGACAGAGATATTCTTCCACACCTTTTGGCATTTTAATACCTTCAGTATCCACTGTGGGATGTTATTTCCCACTGGTTAAACCTTCACTTCTGAGAAGAGCAAGCTCAAGCAACAAGGTTGCAATCTGGCATAATCAATTAATTTAGCAACTTCCAGTTGTGTTGTTGTGTGCTTGGCAGAGCTGTGGAGAGGCTGGAGTGCTCTGTGCACCCTGCCAGGACGTGCATAAAGAGTAGCAGACAGCAGGTCTGGCACCAAGGGTAAGGCAGCAACAGTGCCAAGAAACCTGTAGGGCAGAGCCCATTACCCCCAGATACCAGGGGTATTAATATCCTGCTCTAACATGCCTTTATGGCTCTTCAGAGAAGAGTGCTGAGTGGAAAACAGTGAGTTCATCTTGCAGACTCCAGAGACTTTTTGTTGGATGAAGGTTCTTCTGTCTGGGCTTCAATTACTTCTCTCAAAGCTGGCCTCATCTCTTTCTTTTGAATATGAGGCAAGAAAGAATTGCAGGATGATCTTTGTCACCTTCTAGCATAAAGGAATATTCACTGGAATTACTTTTTGAAAGTGTGATGTGCCAAAGAAGTACAGTTATTTTTTGTGTGGACAACACCTCATTTCCTATAAACAGCAGTAGGGAGCAAACTGTAATTCTGTAGCATCATAGCTCATTCTGAAGATGGAACAAGAGACATTGTTTCTGGGAAACCATTATAAACCACTGTAGCAGGGATTAATAAGGGCATAGAATTAGATATGTTCAAGTAGGTGTTAGAGAAATAGTTCTGTAGACTTTTCTGGGTTTTTGTGCCTAAAAATGGAGGAATGTATGAAGCCTGTTAAAATGTCTGGCAGTAATGCTTTTGCTTGTATTTGTGGAGTTTTACTTGGGCTCGAGTAAATTAGAGTGATACATCAAATAAATGGAAAAGATTGTCTGGTTTACAAGTCCTTTAAGGTGTTATGCTTGTATGTGCTGGTTAGCTATATCTGCCTAGAAATTGTTCTCAGTTCCAGAGCCCTCTGGTTGTCCACAGGGCAAATGATCCATGTGTTTCTCAGTAACTTCTGGTATTTCTCAAGCCCATGAGATAAATTATGTGAAACTCTGTACCAAAGACTAATTTCACCACTATGGAGCCAAAAATGCAAATTCAGTTTCAGAATGCTTTTAGAAAGGTAAGGATTTTTAAGGGACTTTTACAAGGGCATGTAGTGATAGGACAAAGGGGGGGGGTATGGCTTTAAACTGACAGAGAATAGATTTAGATTAGATATAAAAAATAAACTTTTCATTAGGAGGGCAGTGAGGCACTGAAACTAGTTGCTCTAAGAAGTTGTGGATGCCCCATCCCATCAAGGCCAGGTTAGATGGGGCTCTGAGCAACCTGGTCTAGTGGCAGGTGTCCCTGTCCATGGCAGAGAGGTTGGAGCTAGAGGTAATCTTTAAGGTACTTTCCAGCCCAAACCATTCTGTGATTCTATCATTGTATTTTTTCCTCTTTCACTCAATTAATTCTTTTTTACAGATTGTCAAGTACTAGGGAAAAAAAAAAAGTGCAATCTTTAATTTGATTTTGAAATACATTAAAAAAGAAAAAGTTGGTTTTTATTCTTTGCCTTGACCTCCACAACACCTTCCTTTTCCCCACAGCAACCAAACTTTAAAGAATAGTTGAAAAATCTTATTTTCTCTGAAATTTATTCATATATGTGGTAATGTCACTTTTATTTGAGAACTCTTTCTTCCCTCAGTTCACCTCAAGACTTGCTTGGGCCCTGATCAAATCTGGCCTCATGCTGTTTCATACCAGGGAGACATGAAAGGGAATGTGTGAAAGAGTTAAAGTTTTCATCAGTTCCTTAAGTTTAGGTACACAGAAACTTTCTCTCACATGGTCATTTTTGTTTTACTAGTCAAATATTGGAACTGATAACAAACAAGACACCATGAATTGAAACATTCCATGCTCAGCTGGTTGGGAATGGGTGCGGGGACAGCAGGAGAGGAAATCATAAAACAGCCTCACTTAAATATGAAGCAGTTGATCAGATTTGCAAATACAAGTTTAGTGCAGTTAAAACTATATGTAGTGCTATATACATACAAGTATATATATTTTATACATTCATGTATTTGGTGTATATCTGTATTTATTGGTGCATGAAAACAAAGTAGGAGATGGAGTACAATTTCATAGTTATTACTGAAGAACGTGTCTGATCCCTAAGTGCCCTGTAGCTTTCTGGTATCCAGCAAAAGCCAGACTAGAGCAACTCAAATGCAAGAGAAGCTGGTTCTAAATGGCAAGAGAAGCTGGTTACTACTGCTCTCTTCTTGAGCAGAAATGTGCTGTGTGGAACACTTCCCTCAGTTATTTTTGTTCATGACATCTGTCCATAGTAATCTGGTTCAGTTTCTCTGGTTCCTGTTGGCAGCAGGAATCAGTAATCTGGTTCTGGTTCTCTGGTTCCTGTTGCAGCAGGATCAGACGTGGCAGTAGCATATGGGTCTTGTATCTCCAGCTGTAGAGTACCTGCCTTCAGCTTGTATTTTCAGCAAAATAAGGCCTGCTTTTAATATGATTGAATATGCTCTCTTCAAACATTTGGATACTATAAATTAATGCGTTTCAGCACTGTCAGTTAAAAAAAAAATAAAATCAAAGCTTCAGAGATAGGTTGGTGAATTTAAACCACTAATTTAATGTGGATTTGTCAAATTTTCATGTAACAATGAAAAATCTGTTTCTATGTCATGCTTTAAGAAAGAAGGCAGTAATGCTGCTCGTTTATTTTGCTTATTTCTAAATGTTTCATAGTGTTATGGCTAATGTATATGTTTTTGTTTTCACTAGTGTACCTCTTTTGTGCTTCTCCTTGTCTGACAGGTGTGTTTTGGCTTTTTTTTTCTCTAGGTTTTTTCTTTTATTGTGACTGTAACTGCAGTGGAAGGGTCTGTGAATTCTGTTTCATGGCCTGAAGATGGGGAGGCTCAGGAGTGGAGGATCTTATCTCAAACTCCTCACATGTGGAGATTGAAAACTGCAGTGAAAATTATTGTCATTATAACGAGTTGGGCTTTAAAATTTGGAAAAAGGAATAGTTAGGCTTCAGTTAGAGGGATCATTTTTAACTGGTTATCCATTACTCTGTAAAATGCCAGGATAGATTCTATTGCTTTCCTCTCTCTCCAAGGACCATGCACTTCATAAGTAGTCTCTTGTGATAACAACCTTAATGAACATGGAACCATGGCAGCATATACATTGTAAAACACAAAGATAGTTTTAAAGCTTATCATACTCCCTATAAAGGATATCTCTCACAAAAATAGAGAAATGCAAGTGTTCAGAGCTCTAGGCATAGTGCAGAGAGCTGTCTTTTTGGGAGGTTGTCAGTGGAAGTCCCATGTGAAATGCAGGGAATATATGTGTGTGTAACCATGAGGCTGCCCAGCATTTGTGAAACTAGGCAAGAACGCTGAGGCTGATCATGGGAGGAGCAAATGTAACCAAATGGCATGTGTTTGTTTGTTTCTGGCTTGGCACATGATTTAATATTCAGTAATTGTGCATAGTTGTAACCAGGGGCAGGTTGAAGTGACCAGTGCACTGGTGGAGGATTTACTTAAAGTATGTGTTAATAAAGAGTTGGTTGGAAGACCTCAAGGTGCCTCTGCAGGAGTTCAAAGTATCCTCAGTCCCATATCCACTTGCAAATAAAGTTTTTTTTCCTACTTGAGATGGGTTCTTGGGCCTGTGATCACACTGGCTTCACTCTGATAGGGCTGTCAACACCCTGACAGCTGCAGCAGTTGTTTCTTCTGGATTTTGTACTGTGAAGATGATGGAAATCTTGTTTTGGCCAAAGAGTATTTTCTCTTAGCTGCTGCTGCTACAGGTAATTAGGTATGGAGTGCTCCCTTTATTTCTTTATATTGGCAAGATGTGAACTATTTCAGCATAGGAGCTCAAATGTTTGGATGAAATGTAAGCTATCAAGTGCTGGCTTCTCAGCCTGCACTCAGCATGAAGAGGGACCACTACAACTCAGTAAGGGCAGTGGTCTGAGGCAGCCAAATGCCCTGTCTGGCTGCCAGAATAGCACCCTGACATCTTGGAGCTGTTACTAAAGGAGCGTTTTATAATAAGCGTTTTCCTTATTTTTTTCCCTCCTTTTTTCTTTGACCAATCACCCCTATGGAATATTTTGTATATGTAATATGGTCAAAATTTGTATGCAATTTCTAATAGCATTTGACTTCCCATAAGACTATTGTGGTATTGGGGTATCACTGATGTGTATGGGACCACAATTTAGTAATAATTCTCTAGATTAGTTTCAGTGTTCTCCCTCTGTTGCATTTATTAGATAGGAGAAAATGCTATGCATTTCAATTAAATTTGATTTTTAAGTCCTGTCTTGATATTTTTTCTAATTTTTTTTTGTATTCCTACACCCATGGAAGAGTTTTTATGTCTCCTGAATTCAAACGAATATCTGTGGTTTCCTGTATAAACCTTAGATGTGAATATGTTAATACAGATATTTATTAAATATTCTCTGAATGTTTGTGTATAACCACAGAAACAGAGAAGCCTTAAAGAAAAGACTTATTTTTATGCTGAATGCATCAGTATGTACAGAGATAGAATCAAATTTCAAGATACAACCAATGCAGTATGCATTAGTGTCAAGAAAATATTAATGTGGAATTTATAAGTCCGTGCAGTTTCATAGAAAATGGCCATTTCTGGACATGACCATAATTGTATACTTTGGAGAGAAAAGTCTTTTCTTATTTGTCTTGGAGTCATGAACAGATTTGAAGTTGTTTTTCAGTGCTGAGGATTTCAGTTTATATGAGGTAGGAGGTTGGAATAAACAGCTTTATTGCTTGGGGACAGCTGTAGTGGTGATGCTTTCATAAACACTGTTTCATGCTGGCATCTATCTTGTTCTCCCTTCAAAAATAATATGTCATTTCATACTGTGTATTAAATAGGTGAGGCAGTTGGGGGCTACAGTCTGCTTTCAGTTATATGCTGCTGTGTAGATATGAATTCAGTGGCAGAATGTAACTCCATATGTGTCCACATTTAAAAAATTAAAAAAAAAGCCAAACCAAAGGCAGAAATGGCAATTTAACAAAAATACTCATAGTTTTTAATTATCATAGAAAAAAGACATGCATCATGTTTAGGTGTGTATATCCTCACACTCAAACAGTCTCACTCTAAGATGTTTAAGTATAGGCAGATGATGGACTGGTCAGAAATTTAAAGAATCAGCAGCCTACATTGGAAGATACCTGGTGACCTGCTCCTACCTTTTATGGGAAGGAGAGCCTAGGTGAGAGTGTCTGGTACCCTGTCCAGTGATGGGGAATGTATTGTGTTCTTAGGGAGGTTCATCCAGTAATGGATTGTTCTGACTATAACAAAATCCCCGACAATCTTGAATTAAACCAAACCAAAAAAAACCACCACCACCAAATCTTTCTGGTATTAAGATGAAATCTTGCCTGAAGCAACTCGTATCTGTAGCCCCTTGTCTTCTCTTTGTGTGTTCTCTTTGTGAACAGAAAGCCTCTGTCCTCTCTGTAGCCACCATTTAAGTACTCAAATAACGTGGTGAGGTCCCCCTGGGCCTTCTCCAGGGAAAAAAGGCTTAACTTCCTCAGTCCTTCTTCACAGTGCATGCTTTCCAACCCTTTAATCATCTTCATGGGCCTCCTCTGAACCTTTTCCAGTGCATCCTTGTCTTTCATGGACTGTGGCAGCCAGAACTCGACACAGTTCTGCAGGTGCAGCCTGACAAACATTGAAAGGAGTGAGATAGCACAACTCTGTCTCTGCTACTGTCTGTTTTGCAGAAACTTTTTGGAAAGTGTTGTCACACATGAAAAGTGTTTTCTGACTTGCTAGTAACCACAGACTGCTATTTTTCTGCCCTTTTGGACCAAGCTGTTTAAATAATCCTGTTGTTAGGGTAATTTATGGTAATGAACATACCATATCAGCAGTATAAATAATACTCTCTAAAATTGGAGAGAGATCCTGTAGGAAGCTTTCTATTAATTATTACTGTTAGTTTTTTGACTGTTACCTAAATATTTTGTGGAACAATATTATCTCATTCTTTTTAGACTTCTGTCTGTCCATGGCAGCAGGTCAGATAATGACATCTGAAAATCCATTAATGGCCCTGGAAAAGATTTTTGTCAAAGAATGTGTCCAGTGTTTTTTTTCTTCTTGGTTTTCTTTCTTCATGCTGTGAAAAAGGTCTGTCTGCTCATATGTTTACTTTCTACTCTGGGTGTATATAATATATCCCCATGACTTGTTTATAACAAAAATGTTTTCTGTTTTCATAATGTGCTTGTTGGTGCTACTGTGCTGTGTCTGCAGCAGTCCTGATGGGAATGTGGCAGGAGTTGTCCTGTTCAGGCCAGCTTGGGATGGTGATGGTCACAACTTCCCCCCTGCACAGCCCTCCCTGCCTGGCAAAGAGGGGAGACGTGGCCCCGAGTGAGCAGCACTGAGCAGGAGCCTCAATTACAGAGTGCCACAGTAGTGCACAACTGAAATACATTAGTAAAATTAAAATTTGTCCTCATTCCCTCAGTGGGTAATACAGTTAATGAAAATAGATCTAACCAAATTAAGATAATTTATTTCATTAGTTTACGGCACTGTAAAACTTTTCAGGGCAGTACAGCCCTTTGGTGGAAACCTGAAATAGATGCAGTTCCACTGTTCACTTCAAAGACCACAAAGGTTAAAACTTTTAAGTGTATTAAAGCAATTCTGTTAATTGTGTCTATAGAGGATTGTCCCTTGCCCTTCCTGGTAAAGTATTCTTAATTTAAAATTCACATTATGCTCGTTCTGCATTCCAGCCTTTTAACCAAAGTGTAAATATGTGATTGCTTGCGTCTTCAAGGCTTAAAAAGAAATCATGCATTTTTGTTTCAGAAGGTGGTACTGGCAGTACATGGTGTTGGTATTTTACCTTTTTTCCCCCTTTCCTTTTGTATTCTTATTTTCTCTGCTCTACCTTTCTCTTCTTCCTATGTATGTGCTTATTAATAGTTTGTAATACAAGTTGTTATGGGGGAGGAGCCAATTCCTTGGAAGGAAAGAGGTGCCATCTCTACACTCCATTCCCCAAATCTGTTTCCTGTTTTATTTTGTACAGTATTGATGCTGTTTTTTTTTCCTATGTTCTATCAGAAAGACACCATTCAAAATCAGAAGGCTATCCCAGATGCTGTAGTTTTGGGTTTTTTTCCCTGAACCACAGAATGATTTGGCTTGGAAGGGACCTCTGTAGACCATGTAGTCCAAGCACCTGCTAAAGCAGGTTCAGCTAGAGCAGGCTGCACACAATCATATCCAGGCAGGTTTTGAATATCTCTGAGGAAGGAAACTTCACAAACCCTCTGGGCAGCCTTTTCCAGTGCTCTGTCACCTTCAATGAATTATTTTCTTGTTCCTTTCAATTTATAAGAAAACCCAAGGTCCACAATTTCCTTGGGTTTGTTGTCAAAGCAAGCTTTTATAAATCTGCATTATAACCCAGACTGGTCTTAGCTTAAACTTCACATTAGCCTAATTTTTAGTTAACCTAATTCATGCTGTAGAATTTTCTTGACCTTAAATAGAAAAATAAGTGCCATTTTTTTTTAATGCTCTGATTTCCTTGCCGATACAATTTTTCTTCTAAATGGCTTATGTTACTTATTTTAAAGTAATATTTATATTATTAATTTGTAATGGAAGTTTTAGTCCTTCCTACACTAAAATAAAAGTACTTCCTGCCCTAAAATAGACTTTTCTGGACTGGAAACGTGGATGTGAGAGCTCTTGGCTTCTCCTTAGAGTTTTTTGAGGAGGTTCAGGTAAATCACTGCTGAGACCGGCCAGTCAGTTAACTCCAAGCAGAACAGAAATAAAGACAAAGTGGTTATTTTGGGCAAGGGAAAAAGAAGGATTTTATATGAATGGGAAACACATATTTACCAAATTTATGAGTAATAACAGGATGATTTTCATATTTTTTCTTTCTGTGATTTTTTTTTCACTAATTGTGAGGAAGGTGCTTTCAGAAAAGGGCCAAGTTTATCCTTTCTGTTGTGGAAATGATAGTTATTTTATCTTCCATTAATGGAAATAGGAAAGGTGCTTACTCCTTAAAATCCTGTGTGGACAGGTCATTTTAATGACATGGTTGCACTTTGCTGTAAATGGGAATGATACTGTGTAACTTAGAGTTAATAATTGAGTTATGTGGAAGTAATTTGTCTGGGTTTTTGTTTTATTTTGGGTTTTAAATTTAATCTTGATTTTATTGCTTAAGTATGAGCATTTCATTATTGAATGTAGTACTCTCTGGCTGTATTAAGTGGTTACTGTAATTTATAGGATACTTTGAGAAATGTCATGATTCTCATGAAGCGACACAGCGTGATTTAGAGAGTGCAGCAACTGAGTGAATGCAATTACGTAATATGACCTGATTGATGTGAGATACCGTAAGATCTTAATTTATTTCCTCAGTATAACTGGGTGAGAAAAGGAGATAATAGGCCAGCCCCACCAGTTCATTCAATGGTTCATTTGAAAATAAGTCCATTCTAAATTGATCTTGAAACTACTTGGAGTTGCATATGGAATGGTCAACTTCCTATCCAGGGCCAGGGAAGGGTTGAGCGGGGACAAAAGGAACTAGGTTGATAAGGAAATGGGGCTATAGGAAGAAGTTATTTACTTCTATATATGTCACAGAAAAAACAAAAATACCCCTATGTTTTGTAAATACTTTTATTTGATCTGATTTAATAAATAATTAAAAATCTTTTCAAAAGCCCCAAGCATTAAATGCCAGCTGCCCTGTGGCACTGGTGAGGTTTTTTGCTGAATCCCTGTGCCAAAGAAAGAACATCAATGTGAAACCGATGCAGTTACTCTGGATGAGGGAGATTCCATACTCAGAATACACAGAATTAAAGCAAAACCAGCACTAATGTTTCCATGAAGAAGCAATCAATTGGATGAACAAAAGAGTTTCTGTAATAAACTGTTGTGAAGATTTTACTTTTCAAGAACATACTACTTGTAATTTTGATCTCCTGAATGTGATATTTTAAGAATAAGAATTGTTGCCCAGATTCCATATTAAGATATTAATTTCATGCCATCTGCATGTGGTTCCTTCAACTTCATTTGGATTGAAATTTTTTATGCTGCTTTTTCTAGCCAAGAGTTGACTATTTATGAATTTGAGAAAAATCAGTTGGCTATTTTTTTAATTTGCCTTTGAAAATATTGCTTGTTTTTGCAATTTAAAAATCAGGGCAGTATACATATAAAATTATTGCTAAAATGAGTGGGGAAAAAATTATCTTTTGGTTTGTGTACTGCAGGCATTTTTACAGACTATGCAAAAAACATGTGTGGAGTGAGGTACCCAGTATGATCAAAGCCTCTGGTTCTCTTACTATTTCTTCAAAATACTAGGCAGGAGGCCAGTGTTCAGTCATTTTGTTTCAAATCTTAATTTCCTCTTCCTTTTGCGGTACCCTCATTTGTCTTCAAAAATCTTTACTTTCCCAATGTGTGGGAACTCATAATTGCTTATAATTTCCACTCATTTATCCAAAGCACTGACTAAATTAAATGTCCCAAAAGAAAGTGGCCATATCTGTGAGCATCTCTGTTTAAAATTATTGCAAGTTACATTGACTATTCCATCATGACATTTTTATTTATCTTGGTTTTCTAGGCAATAATTATTACAACAAAGTACAGACTTCATAAAGCAAGCCCATCAGTAGTTCTTCCTTGTAGTTACACTTTACCACTATAAATAGCTTTCTCTTCATGAAGACTCTTTTAACTCATCCTCTCATCAGAACTGACGAACTTTTCTGGTGACTTAAAGGTCTTTAAAACTGTTCTCCATGCAAGAGGCATAATATTATATTTCAGTAGGATAGTGGGTATTGTGGCATTATGGAAATTAATTGTAGCTCAAGGACTCTGACAGGTTTTTTTTTTTCCTCTAAATTATTAAATGTCAGTCTTAAAAACTGAAGATTGGGTAGGAGGCACTTCAGCTCCATACTGGTATGTCAGAGGACAGCAGAAAATACTGGGATGTAGGCTGGGAAATACGTAGGGGAAAAAAAAAGTTGATATATTATAGTCACTGTGAACCCACATATCTACCTACACCATTGCAGCACAGTGCCTTAATGACTGTTTAATTTTATGGTTTCTCATGTTTGAGGCACTTTGTGCATGTCAAATAAAAGGAGGCGCAGTTGAAGAGCTGTGCCCTCCCATGGTGGCCCCTGGGGCTTTGAGCATGTTGGTGTCAGACACGCTTTGACTCGTCTTACTCCAAAGCCAAACCTCAGAAAGCTTGGGTGAAACCAGAGCAGTTCTTGCCTCTGCTGAGTGCAGCTGGGACTGTTCTGGGTGGTGGGAGTTGCTTCGAAACCACCCTGGGGCCGTTTCAGCAGAGCAAATGCAGCTGCTGGGGCTCGCTCTAGCTGGGTGTTCTGCTGAGAAGTGGAACCTCTCTGGGTCATCTCAGCCAGGAGACTCTACAGAGATAAAGTTCATGTGATTTGTGATGCTATCCTTGTTTGCCAGTTAGAACACAGCAAACCTTCATGTTCATTTTTATAGTTCAGTTTTGTTATTGCTCATCAATATAAAGACTGGAGTTAAATGAAGTACGGGTCCATACTTGTTTGCATACTAGAAATACAGAGCAATTCATTAACTGCTCATTTTTAGGAACACTATTTTAAAGTGTTGTCACTGATGACATGCATATACATACACATATATGAGTATCTCTGTGTTAACATGTGTCTGTATATAGCTTCTAAAACTTTTAGACAAAGCTTTTTAATGTAATTTTTTTTAAGCATTCATGTTGCTGAGTTCTCAGTAGTTTTCCTTATATTTTGTGCTTATCTTGATAGCATCAGTAATTGTTTTAGATAACAAAGTGGCCAGTGTAAACTTCTGCATACTGGAAGAGGTAGTAAATAAATATAAATTTTTATTAAAATTAGACTCTGTTTTTTAGCCTTGCAAAAAGCAGTGGTCTTTATGGTTTTTTCTACAGCTAGCCTGAAATGACAGTGATGGCATAAGATGCTGGGTTTGTTCAGTCATACAGACCATCATCAACTGAATTCATTTAACAATCTGGAAAATTGGTGTTTTTGGAAAGTTGGTGATCTGGAAAAAATCATGTGTTTTTAAAATAATAATAATAATAATTATTCAATTGTAGTTTCTAAGGAAATCTTTCAGGAAAGGCTGAATTTCAAACATATAGTTCTTACCCATCAATTTCTTGATTTTCAAATCCTGGATTAATTTTGTTTCCCTGTTTTAATGCTGGTAGTCTAAACTGGGATAGCTTTTAGGTAATTGTGGTGATTAAAATCTAGGAGACCCTGAATAAGATTGGGGGTCAGCAAAGCTGTTAGTGTGGCAGTGTTTAACAACTGGAATCTAGGAAGCCCAGTCCTGCTTGCATCTGGAGCAAGAAGCTTGAATATCATTTCAAGAAGGAATGTTTCAGAAATGCTCAAATAACCAGTTCATGCTCAGTTCTATAGTATTATAAATCTGTAAATGGATTCTGCAAGTCACCTCTCTAATCTCAGTGACAAAGTTAATTTTTTCTCCCCCCCCTGAAGACATTAATTTCACAGTGTGGGATAGTTTAACTTGCTTCCCTTCTGTTTTAGTAGACTGGCAGAGCAGATATCACCGTCCCTGACACATCATTTTTTCTCCATACAGTACAGTGTACTTTGGGACTGTAGCACAGCAGTAGACTGGCCCAGGAATCACAATCTGGGCTTATTGTCTTTGTGTATCCTCAAGGAGTAATATTTTAAAGTCACTGCATCTGTTGGTACTTAAGAGCATGATTTTTACGTTTAATTTTTGCCAGTTTTTACCATCTGTGTGTCTGTTTTTTGGCTCCTTGCTTTAATTTTTCAGTTTAATTTCTCAGTTGCACTGGGATTGCTTTCTCTTTCTCACACATGCTCTTTTTGAGTCATCCATGAACTTATATTAAAAAAAAAAAGAAATTATTTACAGCAGTTGCATAATAAAATTCTTGGCCTTGACATTTTGATTTTTTTTAATGATCTCTTTATATTGAGTCTCCTAGTAAATGCATGTCATTTTTGGAAGTGAAATAGACTTATTAGACTTTGTTTAAGTTTCAAAAAATTACTTTTGGATTAAATTGAAGCATTTTGGCGGGAAAAGCTAGCTTGATCACATTCAACACATTCTAGTCTTTCATACTCATTTAGTTTTTAATGCCCAGGAGGGAACAATTTTCTTGAGAAATCTGTGTTATAATCATAAACAGACATAATTCAGTAATTTTCTCATGAAACATTGGCTGAAGTTCTCGCAGTAATGACTTGAAGCTCACACGAGCGGGAAGGTTTTTGTTTAAATTCCAAGAAAAATACTAATGAAATACATTAAAATAGAAACAAACTATACAAGCAGTGTGTCATGGGCTGTTTTCAATCAAAATGATGTATCTTCATCAATTGAATAAATGTCCCACGAAGTCAGGCATGTTCTAGCATTTCAAGAATGTTCTGATAGTACTTGAGTCATTTTCTCTGATTATCCCTGATAATTTTTTAACAAAAGATTACATTGTGTAAATAAATATTTAATGTACAAGGGTAGTTGTATAGGACATTTATCAAATGTTTTGCTTCTGTATGCATTTGAGAGTATTGAAAGCTCCACTGCTGCTCTGATCTTTTTCTGGACTTACATATTTTGCCTCTCATTTAAAATATAATACATTCCTTAACGTCAAATTTAGTGGCTTTTTAAAAGCACGCTAGTTGCTTTTTAGCCTCTTTCAAATATTTGTAATTGAGGATTTTAGAGTTTGTATTTACCTCCTGGTGTACTTGCTTGGTCTTAGTTGATTTTCAGACCAGAATATGGACTTGCTTCCCTTTTGATCTTTCCCCCCTTCTTGGTTTCGAATGAATATTTTGTGTAGTGCTGCACAAAACACCGAGTAAGGATTACATTAAAATACCGGCACTAGCAGGTAAAAACATGTTCCTTTTTGAATACGTGGCTCCTGTAATCTGTAGTGCCCCCTCTTTGTGTGGGCTGCTTTGCATTATTACAAATACTGTAGATTATCATAAGACCAGAAAAAGTAATACTTTGTTCACCTGAGAAACTTTTTTTTTGAAAGGAAGTGTTGCTGTGAATTTACAAGGAGCAGAATTGGATCACTTCTCTTCTGTCTGTATATGCCTCTAGCTTTTCCTAAAAACACTGCAACCACCTTTTACTGTGTTCCAGAACTGGAAGGGCATGGTGGTTTTCCCTCTAGGGATTTGAGCTTTCATTTCTACTCAATTCTTGTTGTGTCTCGCTGTAAACTTTTTCTTTTGTTTTAGAGGAAGAGGACTGTTAGTGCTTGTTTTTAATTATCAGTTGTGATTAAAAAACTTAGTGGTGTTTTCCACATTTACTAGTAGAGATTCAAACTGTATTTGAGTGGTACCAGAAATTACTTAAATTACATGTTTGCAAATTTGAATTCCAAAATTTTCCCCAGCTCTAAGGATTTTATTATTATTTTATTTTTATCAAGTTTAAATTCCCGTCTTCCTGACAAATATTCTGTTACTGTAAGTAAAGAGAAAAGCTGAGTGAGCAATAGTGGTATCAATTTCCCAGTGTACTGAGAGATATGTGCATGTTTTTATTACTCTGTAAAAACTTGGAGTTGATTTAGAGTTGATAATATGTAATCAAGAGACTGCTGATTATTTGTTATCCTGTGGTTTGACTCTTAAAAATTTGTGTTTTCAGTTGTGAGTATAAAGTAAGAATAAGAAGCAGGATGCTTTCAGTACTATGGTCTGTTAGAAAGTGCCAGTCACCTCTGGTGTCTTTTTTTCTTGCCTTTACATGGAAAGCAAGTTGTCTCATAGTCTCATGAGATGGAGCTGTAATACCATGAGAGCAAAACCATGCATGCATTGGTCTTTCCATAGTGTCAGTTTACTTTGGGCTGAGAGAATTCAAGTAGTATTAAGTATTCCAAATGTAATGATGAGAGCAATCCATCTGTTTCCAGCAGCATCCCCTCTGAACTGGAGCCTTGCTCTTACCTTGAATTTTAACTAACTGTGTAAATCTAAGGATAACCTACATTTGAATGCCAGACACTCAGCTGTACTTTAGTGTATATTTTAAAAGGCTTGTGGGAAGCTCGATGTAAACTTTAGTCTTAGGTGGTTTCCCAGCTGACTGGTGTGTTGAATTAATTGAGAATGGGAAGGGCTGGTTCAATTCATTTCCATCCCTTGTATCTCAGTCATTTTCTGCAACCATGCATAAGGATTGATTGCCATAGCAACAGTGTTTTAGCTTGTACTACTGTGAATGTGGTTAATGATAATAGAATTATCTACTCATTTTAAATCCTGTTATATTATTAGGTCATCTGAGCCATCCTCTTGCTATGTATTGAGTTATTCCCTGTAGCCTATCTTGTAGTTCTTTGTCCATGCTGCTTTTACATGTGTTGAGCAGTGGGGATTCTGCTTCTTCCCTTGGGAGACTTTCAAAATCTGATCTATCACTCCATTAAGGATTTTTTCCTGATATTTAGCCTCATTTTACCCTCTTTCTTCCAGCTACATGGATTTGTACCACATGGAAGTTCTGTTCTTATCTTTTCCCCTATCCAGCATCTAATCCTTCTTTTCTTACCTGTGTAGAATATAGCAGCTCGATATTTGTGTATTTCTCATAGAGAAAGGCAGGTTTTTAAATAAATCCTTTGTTCTTCTTTACTACCTCATTTTGGCAGGAAACTCCCTTGTACTCAGCTACTATTTAGATTACCTGAGCCCCATAGACAAAAAGCTTCCAGCTTTCCCGTGATTAACTCTGTTTGCTGCAGCATATGCACCAGTGGATGGGTGGTTCTTGTGTGTGCATCTGTGCCTTGCTCTGCCTGATGTTCACAGTGGTCTCTGGTGAGTGGCAAGATGCAGTTTTGGTTTTTTTTCATAAAGGTGGAGGGATGTTCCTTCATACTTGCTACAAGTCAGTAAAGTCCCCTCTCTGTCCTTCTTGTATAGCCAGGCTAACAGTGGATGAGCATTGGTATCTCTGTTCTCCTCCACATCTGAAGGCTGCACACTTCACACTCTTTTGCTGGGTTTCCAAACCACCTTCCTACATGGATTTTCCACCATGAAGAGAAATATTTTCTAGTCATGTCCAAAGAGACATACAAGTGGAAATGCAGTTGTCTTCTCCACTTCAGGCATTTCAGACTCTGTGCTATGTGTAGGTCAGGCAGGCCAGAAATTAGTTTAAAACAAATAAAATATAGTACTTTTCCAAACAATAGTACTGTAGGTTAGCTGCCTATATATTGCATCATTGGCCCACTCCATGTCTGCTTTCTCCAGTGTTGTTGTGGAGTTGGTAAATAAGACAGAGAAGTAATGTAATCTTTCCAGTAATCTGTTGTTTTCACTGCTACTTAATGCTTTTTGACTAATTTTCTTCATTAATATTTGATGCCATACTGTTGCCCATTTTCTTCTGTTTTATTCATCTACAGTATAAAGAAGTACTTATTACATTAATATTCATACATACTACCCCAAGAGGGCAAAAGACTAAAGGGAATTGCTATTTGAAAATACTTTTAGAGCTAAATTTGATGCAGAATTATTTCATGCTGCAGTTAAAACCAGATATATTAAATATACCTCAGTATTATCACAGACTATTTATTTAATGTATGGTAATTTTTGCTGTTTTTTTGGTGGTTTATTGGTTTTTGTTTTTGAGAGGTGCTACTTTTTTCAAGATTCTTCCCTTTGAAGCTTAGGCTAGATTGCATTTCTCAGAATTCTTTATCTTGCATTTATTTGTGTTTCAATTTCCTCAGTCACCAGGATTCTCAGTCCACCAGTGTAATATAGTGAAGCCTCACAAAACTCATTGATCATGTTTTAAAAGATTGTTTTAAACCTAAGTTAAATTTTATTGGCAAATTTCATCACTTTGTTTTTATCTTACTCTTCCATTTTTTGGAATACATGTGTGCAAGATATTTAAGTTTTGTTGTTTGCTTTTGTTTTAATCAAACTGCAAAAAGATTCTAAATATTAATACTAGGGAATCATTCTGAGCCTGTAAATAGATGAGGATAGAACACAAAAAAAAGAGTCAGTAACCTGCTGATTATAGTAAATGAAAATTCATAGGTTTAGAACTAATCTATTTTGTTTCTCCAGTTTTTCTTCAAATAATATAATCTTATGAGAACACCATGAGCTTTATTAATTTCAGTGAGGAGCCTTTGAGCCTTTGTCACAGAATTTTCTGATTTTTTTCCTAAATTGGTTTTGCCTTTATAGTAAATCAGTTTTATAAGACTACATGGCCTTTTCCTTGTCTCAAAGGTCCATTTTCTGATTCACTCTTCTAGTCCTGTAATGGTAAAGCAGATAATTTTCTGTTTCCCATCCAGTCAGTCCTGGTAGATCAGTATTGTCCTTGCACTGCCCTCTGCAAGAGCCAGAGCTGGCCATGGCAAGGTGCTGGACTAGCCCAGCTGGATTGTTTGAAGCTTGATGTGTTCTGTGACACTGGAAGGTGGAAATGGCCAAAGATCTTGCCCAGGGATGCAGAGAAAGAAGCTCTCAGTGCAGCTTGATTTCTAAAGAGACTTTGTACTGAAATCCCAGCATTTGCTTGTTCTTCAGGGTTCTTCAAGCTTTCCTTTCATAGTTTGAAGAAAAAAGTTTCAGAATGGGAAGGTAATAGGACTTGCTTCCATCTGGTTTCCTAAAAGTATTTTGTTTTCCAGGTTCAGAAAATAGCTGTGAAGAGTTAAAATAAACATTTTTTTTTCAGGAGGTGTTAGACTGGACTAGCTTCATTGATTAGCTCATCTGGGATTCAAATGAGATTTTTTTGGAAATTTTTTTTCCTGTACATTTTGAAACCTTCAACCTGGCTTTAGTTAGTTTGTAACTAAGTGACAAATAAAAAACCATTGTGTCAAAATCAGAAGGTTAAAATGTGGGGTTTTAACAGTGTTTATACTTTTGGGATTTAGCACTGTCTATGCTTTTTTAAGCCTACTCAACAAATGTCTTTCTGGCTCCTTACTGAATTTTGCTCCCCCAAATGCTACTGTTTGTTTAAAAAGTATTCATGTAGACATCTATGCATGAAGTGCTATGGCTGATAAGAAGCACTCATGCTTCTCTAATGTATCTATGACTTCTTTATTTTCACCTTTTTTGGGGTGGGATGGATGGAAAAGAGTTCAACCACAACATGTGTTTTTTTCCCTTTCTATTCATACATCTTAATTTTTAATACCTTCAAGAAATAGAATTTAAAAGCATAGTTGTGCCTCTGTCTTAATTTGGTCTCCTCTAAGGAAGATGGTAGAATTTTAGTAATTCATATGGTTGTTTAGTAACTGCTTATATGGTGACAAATAAAGTTCTGCTGCAGATTAGAAACTTGCAGGGAAAAAACAAATGATGGAAAATAGGTCAGCAGAGTGCAAGGGCAAGAGGGATTTATTCCTGGAAAGCCTGCTCATTTTGAAAGAGGGGGAGTTGCTGATGTAGCGAGTTCAGTGAACAAGACACAATTATTTAGATTAGTTGAAAATAGGTAGTGTTTTGAAGGAGGTAATAAAAGAAGGATGATATTGAAAGAGAGAGGGATATAGTGCAAGTTACTGAATGCTGAAATGAGTGCCTTGAGCTGGTTTTAGGACTGCAGATGAGCAGTATCCTTTCAAACAGTCTGAGGCCACAGCAGTAGAGACATTTTCAGTCATCTCTGCTGCTGAAAGAAGCAGTCTTGGCCATGCTTTGCTTCCTCCCTTGTGCCTCCCTAAGCTTTTATGAGGCTGTTAATTAGACTGAACTGGACCAGCCTGGGAAATGTAACCAATTAAAATTGTTTTTATTAAACATTAATTTTAATTTAGATCTTTTGTATAATGATGCAAATGCTTGAATAAACTGAAAGGAGAAGGTGGACAGAGAATCCTGTGCCAGACATGACCATCTGGGGAGGGGAGAAGAGGAGACTGCTGCTTTCAACAGCCCACATCTGTGGTTTGTGCTGGCCTTGCAGGATAATGAAATGCCAGGCTGAGGTGTTATTATGGGCTGCAGGAAGGAAATACAATTGCTTGGAAATACTGTACCACCATCACACAGACTGACTTCAGTCCTAACTGCTCTGACTTGGTGTGGAAAAGGAGGGGAAAGAATTGCAAATGGAAATAAGATCTCTGAGAAGAAGTGTAAAAAGAACTAATTTTATTGAGGAGCTGGGATCTCTTCTGCTGCTACAAATGGTAATAAATGAGTTATTTCTTGAAATGCCCTTTCTTCATTACAGGTAGTTTGTGAAGAGCCTCTGGAGCTGTGGTTGTAGCAGTTGTGTGACGTCCTACACTTTGTTCCTTGGTACATTTTACACAAAGAGGTTGTCTTTGGTGGTCCCTGGATAGCTTAATGAGGTGGTGATGATGAAGTTTTGTGTTTTATCACATGTTGTGATGGGTTCTGCATGGCAGTGAGCAATGCAGGTGTGCTGGTGCAGGCCCAGGACCAAAGTGCTCTAAGGGAGCCGTTCCCAGCCTTGTCCAGCCCGTCCTCCAAGAGGTGATGGGGCCCTGGTGCTGCCTTCTTGGTGAAGTTCAGGAGTACATGTAAATACATTTACATTTTTCTTAAACTAAGGCTCTGGCTATCTCAGAGACCTCATCCAAAACTGAAAGCATTTAAAGCTGGAGATGAACCTCAAAAATGGGAAAAAAAAATTTTTTTTGCCTCAGTTTCCTTGAATAAATAATTTGGAGAATAACCTCTGATCTTCTTCCTGTGGGTGCAGTGAAGCTGAAGTCATTATTGTCCGTGAACTGCTTTTGCCATACTGTGCTGGAGGGCACTACAGAAGTACTGAGTAGTATTTATTTTAAATTTGATTTAATGCTTTTGATTAAAAAATGAATAAAATTGTCATAGACCAGATTGTAACCCTGTAGGCACTTGGAATGGAGCATTTGTAAATGAAGCATTTACTGAGAAGTTTGAAATTGTTTTTCATGTTGATTTCAACAAAACAAATTGAGCAAAGGACAATGAAAAATGCTATAGCATTTTCTGTTATTAAAATGGTGAATTTGTTTGGTGCCTAAGGTAAAAATCATGTTGTGCAAAAGACCAAAAAAGAAAATTTTACAGCATAACAGGGTAACTCAATTGAGGCAATTTTAGTGGAGTTTCTCAGTGGAATGAGGTGGAAAAAAAGTGGAAGGCAACTGTGAATTCAGCAAAAGACAAGTAAAAGATGAAACTGTAAAATGGTGAAATCTCATCACTCAAAATTTCATAGGAGCTGAGAGGAGGCTTGGATGCCTTGTCCATCTGCATCAAGGCCAGGTGTCCTGCACCACCATCACAGGCTGGTGTTCCCTGCTGGGTCTTCTTTCTCTGGGACTTGGGGCCAGAGCCTTGCCTGGTTTTGTTCTTTTAGGGGAAGGAAGAGCTGGAACAGGAAGACCTAATGTTAAGATATGTGCACATTAGGGCTCCTTCACCTCAGGTGTGTTTGTCCATCTGCTTGATGTGTAACACAAAAGACCTTTTGAAACAGATGTATAGAGATTTTTACTTTTAATCAATACGAATATAAATTTAAAAAGTCATAAACCAAAGCTATATGTTAGCAAATTCTAGCAAGTGAGAAGTGGAGCAAAGTCACTGTCTAAATGAGAGGAAACCTGTGGATTTTTCCTCAAGCAAGATGATAAGATATTAAAATATCAGTGGAATTGAGGGCATCCTCATTAAGTTTGCTGATGACACCAAGCCATGTGGTGTGGTTGACACTCTGGAGAGAAGGGATGCCACCTGGAGGGAACTGGACAGGCTTGAAAGGTGGGCACATGCAAACCCCATAAAGTTCAACAGGGGCAAGTGCAGGCTGGATGAAGAGTGATTTGAGAGCAGCCCTGAGGAGAAGAACTTGGGGATGTTGGTCAAGGAGGAGCTGGACATGACTTGAAAATGTGCATTTGCAGCCCAGAAGGCCACACATGTTTTGAGTTGCATCCAAAGCACCGTGGGCAGCAGTTAGAGGGAAGTGATTCTGCCCCTCTGCTCTGCTGAGGTCCCACCTGGAGCACTGCATCAGCTCTGGGGCCTCACATCATAAGAAGGATTCAGACCTGATGCAGAGGAGGCTGTGAAGATGACCAGAGCTGGAGCACCTCTGCTATGAAGACAGGCCCAGAGAGTGGGGGCTGTTTAGCCTGGAGAAGAGAAGGCTCTGGGGAAACCTTAAAGCACATCCTAGTACTTAAGGGGGGCTCACAGCAAAGCTGGAGAGGGACTTTTTACAAAGGCATGGAGTATGGGAGAAGGGGAAATTGCTTCAAACTGAAAGCTGTTAGGTTAGATACTAGAAGGAAATTCTTTACTGTCAGAGTGGTGAGGCACTGGAACTTCTAGAGAAGTGGATGCCCCATCCCTGGAAGTGCTCGAGGCCAGGCTGGATGGGGCTCTGAGCAGCCTGATCTAGTGAAAGGTGTTCCAAACCATGACAGGGGATTTTAGATGAACTTCAAGAACTATTTCAAGCAAAGCCATCCCATGAGTTTTATGATTCTTTGGCAAAACTAACAGAGGGATTGTTAGTAACACAAAACCAAAAGCTTTAAAAGTTGCATTTTCTAAAGGAGACAGAACTCAAAGGATATGTGCTAACTTTAAACTCCCACCAATGTAGAGACTTTTGCCTTATTGGAAAGCAGATATTTTAATAAAATTTCTAAAAAGCTAAGTCTTCAGTGAGCTTTCTGATGTAATTTCTGGACAGTCCTGAACCATGCTGAGAAAAATATCCAGAATTGAATTTTGTTATTAAGATGCCTGTGTGAGTAAAATGATGTTTTGTGTGACAGGGAAGAGAGTGCTATACTTTTACCTTGCTTCTAAATTGACTCTTACGTTCAGTGCTCCAGGGGATTGAACTGTTCTGTACTTGGCTGAAGCCAGCAAAATCCTTGCATGCTGATACAGATCTGCAAATCAAGCAACAAGGGACCATTTCAGATTAAAAAAAAAAAAAAAAAGAATAAGGATAAAAGAGCTATGAGACCTGTTTGAAAATTGCCTAATGACAAATTCAAGTTGCTAAATAAGAAATGCTTTTTGTATCTTTGAAAAAAATAAATCCTCAGAAGAAAATCACGGTCTTTGAAAATGTGAGGTGAATAATAATATATTCAGGAGTGTTACAGGGAAAATGTGAAGTGATTAATACAGAGTTGTCTCCTTTCCTTTGTCTCAATATCAAGGGGAAACTGTGTGACTTATCTATAATACATCTCTGCAGAAGTCTTTTAGATCTCTAAACTTATAGGTGAAGGCGTGTACACTTGGTTTTCTGCAGGGAAAGTGTGTCCCAATTTCATGTTTCCATTGTCATTTTTTTTGGCGTTTTAAAATCACACAGGACTTAATGACTTTTTTTTTCCTGCTGTCTGTATACAGAATGAACTAACTTGTCAGATTAAAGGGAAAAGTATTTAAAATTCTGTTGCTCTACATTAGTTACAAGCAGGTGAATTCAGTGTGGATCTATTTATAGGAGAACTAATGGATGTGCCTAACTTGACCCACTTTAGACTACTCAACAGAAAACAACAAACATAATGTAGTTGTAGCACTGCCATGTAATCTGGTTTTTTCGTACCTTAAGAACAAAATAATGTCTTTGTGTCTGTGGCCTTCTAAATATATATGTATATTTAGAAGCTTCTATATGTATATAGAAGATATCTATGTCTAATCTATATCGATATAATCGATATAAAAAATATATATTTGTATTATACATATGTTTATATTTATTTCCTGGATGCCATAGTAACAATCCATGCTAGGAGTATATTGTGGAATTTTTTTAGCTCCATAAACATCAACTTCTCCATATCAAATGAATGTTTCTGGTCCTGAAATCCCAGAACTGTATTACCTGGCATTGTGGAGTAGGAAGAACTCAAGTTCTGAAAGAAAATTAGACTTCCTTTAGTAAAAGTCACCCCTGTTGTGAAAAAATTCTAGTGAAGCACCTTCTACCAAAGCAGGGGCAATTTCCCCTCTGTGTGCAGGTATCACATGAGTTGGCAAGGGCTCATCTATAGGAGCAGTGTGTGTATCAGTTACCACAATGAAAGGGAAAATAAATTGTATATGAAGACATCAACCAGAGTGTGTTTGTTACATGCCAAGTGCTACACTTACGTTGGTTCACCATGTGGGGATGTCTCTGTAATTGAGGTAATTCCTGCATTATGCAAGGTAGATGATAACCAGGCCTGGCCTTTGGGCTGAACTTTGCAGGGGAATTCGATTATACATTGACCTATAATTGTAGCCTGGTTTCAAGTAAAGCTGATAACTATTTCCTTTAAAGATACTTCCCATGATTCTGACATCTAAGTAAGACTTTGAATCTATATTTAATATGAACCCTAATATTTGTTTTACACTGGCAGGTCGTGGTGGTCTGTATGTTAGTCTGTGAATCATATGAAAAGAGTATAAAATTTCAGAGATTTGAACATGGAAATATTTTGTAGATAAGCCTTATTTAAAACAAAGAGCAGACTTACACCTGTGAAACAGATATTTTTTGAATCCTGAGGAAAATCAGAAAATGGAATAAAGACTGTAACTAGGCAGTTACACAAAATGAACCCATTTTTAAGGCAACAATCAATTTGAGGTAATTTGTTATAGTTGTACATGGGTCTGTGAGAGTGTTACTTCTCTTTGTAATACGATGGGCACATCTGTAATTTACTATTGATCAGATCTTCAGAAAGCTCTTTGGATGCTTCACTTAATATTAAAAGTGTGACAATCCATGCTTTATATATTTCAAATATGTAGCACATGAGAGGATAGTGCTCTATTGTTGCATCCAATCTTTTGGTTGACTTTATCACTGTGCTTGGTTTTAAAGATTAATTTTAGTGGGCTCCCCAACAGGCAGCACTATAAGTGCTGGGAAGCCTTGTCTGGTCCTGCCAAATCTTTTCTGGCTATTCTTGTTAGCTGTGGTTGGTTTTACTTACAAGCTGCTCTGTAAGTGAACTGTCTGACAAATTCATTATGTGATGAAGTGCCTTGAGTTTTGTAGTTCTTCATATACTCGGCATCTAATAAAATGTTTTAAAAATAGGTTATGCAGTGCAGGTGTTACTAAGGTGCTAAGAAAAGGAAGAGATGAAGCACATCTGGTGTCTTTGTGCAAGAAGCATTTTGTGGCTTAGCATCCTAAGCTGCTGCTGAGACATTTGAGATCCATTTTAATATTTCTGGTGTTCAAAGTGTCACATCCAAGAGTCTTATATTTGCCTTTGCAAGCATGTAATATTATCCCCAACATGTCAATAAGGAAATGCACTTTTGAGTGATTTTTACCACTATCATATAGCAAGTCAATGTAGGAAATTAGAAGGACCCAATCTTGTCTTCATTTTAAGTTTCTCTTTAATATAATAAATATATCATCAAGGTAGTTTTTAAAGTTCAATTTGGCAGCACTTTATCCATTTGCCAGTGAACAGAAACTAAGGGCAATATTTTGTTAACATTATATTATTTTATAATATGCTATGAGTGTTGTAGTGGTGCACATTATATGTAGACTTGGAGCTGTTGCAAAATGAACGCAAAAATAGTTTTGTGCTCCAGTAATACTTGAGTCTTCTCTAAAATGTCTTTTAAATATGATCTGCTGGGAACAGCTACATATTTTTGTTATCTACTTGATACTTGCCATCTGTAGAGGAACCTAGATGTATGGATTTGTTCTGGTAGCTATCGCTTTGCAGCACATCTCCTCCCTCTGCCTCCCACCCTGGACTGTCAGTGGTGCTGGAGAAGTCATTGAAACAATCCAGAGTGGGTTGACCTCAGTCTGGGGAAAACAAACCCTGTAGTTTTCAGGCAAAGAGCAAATATAGTCTGTGAAATATGATTACAATGCACATTGTGAAATGCTGGAGAATCAGTGGTGCTTTAGACATTACTGATGGGCTTTTTTTCTGTCAGATCCCATTTGGTGCTGTTTTCCTTGTATGGGGTTGCCAAGGTGCATGAGTGTTTGCAATTTTTGGCTAATAATTTTTCCCTTTTCTTCAATATTATTTTCTCTGCTGGTAGGCAGGGATTATTCACATGCATGAATTAAGAAGCACTTTCGATCAACAACACAAAAGCCTTTTGACTTCTAATGCATTTCTTGCTGTTTGTTGGTAAGCTATCACTGTAGGGACAGACCCAGAATTTTCTTGAATGTGAAGAAGAAGCAGCAGCAAAATGTCCCAAGTTAAATTCACTAGCAGGAAAACCTTTTGCCTAACATACTGAAGCTCTTAAAAGGCTCTCATACTTTTTGGTGCTGTCTGCAATGCCTACTGTAAAAAGAATTAACTGCAGCATAATCTTGTAAAAATCTTTTTTACTGGAAGCTCTGCTACGTGGCCAAGCAGCATTTGTGTTGTCCTCCTGCCACCAGCCTGGCTTGCTGTGTGATAGAGACACATTTGGTGTGTGCCACCAAATCATTACAGAACATATGTGTGTCATTTCAGTGATGCATCACAGGTTGTTGAGCCCCTAAAGACCACTGACTTCAGTGAAGCTCTAAATTGATACACACTACAAAATAACTGGGATATCATAGGACTTGTTCAGCTGTTATTAGTATTGCTAGGTTTTTAATAGGTGTTTTAAAAAGTCATTATGAATGAAAAAAATGCTAATTTTTCAAAATTGAATGAATTGTCACATACGTTTGCCAAAGGAAGGTTGTATCACATTATATTCATTGGCTCTCTGGTGTTCTGCTTTTTGGACAATAGGAAATCAAATTAATCTCTCTTTAAATCTGTAAAAACATTTCCTTTTAAGGCACTTCAAAACAGAAATAGTGCCATTGTAAAGCCAACCAGGCTTAAGGCTCAGCTTGATCAGTTTAATAAATGGGAAATAAGAGATGATTGCCTGTGATAGCAGGGAATGAATTTGATATTCATCAGAGACCTGAGAAATCCCTTCCATTCTGCACTCCTCTATGTCTATATGATATCTATTCACTGATTCGATTGAGCAAGGAAAATTTCATTTTAGAGTAGTGAGGCATATAAAAACTATGTGAATATTGTCATTTCCAATTGCAGGGTGACCATCCTGCAGAAGGATGTGGGTAACATAGGGATTATTGAGATGTAAAGAGAATATTAACTTGTATATATGTCTGTGTGTGTATATATATATATAAATAAAATATTAAATAATTTTTGCATGGGTTTTTTTGTGTTTAAGTGGATGATGATTTAATGTAAGGTTTCTCTCTCCCTGGATTACTCATAATGGCAGTGCATGAAGTACAGGGCTGTTGTGAATTACACAAAGCTCTCACCTAATTATTTGTGCATGTATATGTATGTTCAAGAGGGAACATAGCCTATTTTTTGTATTCAATATTTTTTGGGTTTTCCCCATGTTGTCTTTGTAACTGCTCTTCAGATTTGATTGAAAATTGCCATTCTCTGGAGATCTGGCCGGTTAATCAAAAAGTGAGAACATTAGCACAAAAGCCTGATGCTGGTGTATTTGTGCTAGTTAAGACACAGGAAAAGAGGTCTCTTAGGAGCTGTTTCCCATCAAGTGTGATCATACAGAGAGAGAGAACCTACTTTATGTTGCAAGAACCAAACAAACATTTATGAAGCACAGCTGCCAGGAGACTAATAGCGAGTATGTCTCTTCTTCCATAATCATTACAGAGAAGTGCAGGAGACTAAAAGGGGAAATATGAAGGGAAGGGCATATTTTAATAGCAAAAGCTTAATTTGATTTGTGTCTTAGCTGAGGAAAATAAAATATTGTCAGGAGCTTGTCATTATAGATAACCTGTCCTTCTCTGCAGTAAAATCTAAAGCACCTGTTGGGTGTTGGATCCTTTCAGTTTGGGATTTACAGGACTTACATTCACTGTGCTAAAATAAAAAAAATTCAGTGGTAGAAGACAAACAAGCCAGTGTCTGGTGCTCCCTGGGAAGGTGAATCTCACTGTGATGCTCACTGAGGTGATGCTGTCTCCACCCAGGTCTCAGGCCCCATAGCCACTACTGAGGGACTGAGCTGGCTGAATACCACACTCATATATGGTGTTAATTCAAGATACTGAAATAACATTATCACAGCTTATCAGTATTGCATCAGCTCAATAATATCTGAAGTTTAAATCAGTCACATTCTTGAAGGAGGAATGTATTGAACAGAGATGAAGTGGGAACTTCATCTTCACTTTGAAGATGAAATTGTGCATTAATTGGGGGCAGGAGCTGATATTTTGGTAATGGACATTAAAATTTCCAGTAAGAAGGGGAAAGCATGGCTGGCTTTGGAAATTACACTAGACAGATTTCATTCAGAAATTTTTCTGAGAAAATGTAGTTAAAATAACTGTTTGGGTTCGTATATATTGGATAGGGTTCTGTTGGCAAGAATACTGCTGACATTCCTTAACTCTGCAGATTTTGTAATCCTAAGTGGTGATAGAGAGACTGTCTTCAGAAATAAAAACCCAATTTGCAACTTTTCATATGTATTTCATTAACACTGTGCAGGTGAACTGTGACATGGACCTTTTTAGAGGTAGAACTTTTAGCACTAATAGTCCATTTTGAGGAGTTAATATAATTTTTCAGTTTTTGAGTCATTAATTTTATTACAGAGCTTAGAAAAATACTGATATCTTTTTATTTTTCAAACAGTGGGAAATTTTACACTGAGCACATCAAGATATGGAGAAGTACATTGGAAGAGATGCTTTAAATTTTCCTCTGTGCTATAACGATGAAAAGCTCTTTTAATTACTCTTATTTCAGTTTTGGAAGAAAAACACATTTTGTCTTTAGTAGCTGTACATTAAAAACTGCATTTTTTGATATAGTGTATATCAGTGGTTTTATGTAGAGAAAATAAACCTTCCACTTTTGGGAGCTTGCTCAAATTAGTTAATTATGAGAAATATCTGCATTAATATCCAAGTGGGTTCACAGAAACTTTCCTGCTCTGTTAAATGTCCTTTTCCTTGTTTACCTCATCCAGGTGGAATTTGCCTTTCAGAAGAAAACTGCTTTCCAAATAAAGAAATAATTGCTTGATGCAAAGATTTTCACAGCTAGTTAGTTACTTTTCATAGTAAATCAGAATTTTAAGTCAAATCCCTCTGCAGGTGTCCAATTTTTCTCTCTGTTCACTTCAGTATAAATCAAAATCTGTGTTATTTTGAGAAGAAAAGAGAGTCTGATTACTGTAATATTAAAGATTTTTAAAAGGGTACATCATACATCTGTTGATCATGGCAGTAGTGCTTTCATTAGGATTCTGATTGCTCCTCTAAGCACCTATTAATGGGCACATGCATGTTTCTGATACAGATCTGTCTGCTGTCCAGGAAAAGCCAGACAGAGGCGTGTGGGAGCTGCTGTTTCTTAATTGCTTGGATAACTGACAGTCAGTGTGGTTCCAAAACTTGCTGTGTTTATGATTCTTGAAACAAAAGGCACAAAATGTAGATGTGATGGTGCCAGATAGCATCTGTTATACGTAGCTTTTGATTTGCAGTTTCTGATTTGTTATACCCCAAGACTGGAAGGTGCAGAGGAGGCAGCTGAGTTGGCTCTTTGCTCTGACCTGGCTGCACTCGAGGTCAGGCAGAGGGATGCTCCTCTCCTTGACGGGAAAAGCCTCCAGACCACCAGGGGGGACAGAAAGAAAGGAAACAGAATGTCCAGCAAATGGAGAGGCCGAGGAGTGGTGGGAACAAGAGCAAAGACACTCTTAGGTTTGGGAAGGGTGGGAAGGAGGATTTATGCAAGGATTTAGCTCAAGTGTTGCACAGGGGGCTGTGTCCCAGGAGGGCACTGAAGGCAGGTCTGTCAAGAGCAAGCCCAAAGGACTGCTGCAAACACTGAGTGGGGCAAGGGGAGTTCTGTTTACAAAATTAAAGTAGTCAAGAGAAAAGCTTTTGGAGCTAAAAAGTGATGAAGTGTAGGACCCGAGGGTTACTAAATGAATGATGCTTACATTGTACATATAGAGATGACTGCTAAAATGACACAGCATAAAGCCAGACTTTGATTTTTTGGCAGAGGCATATCTACAAATAGATAGGATGTTATTTCAATCTCTTCTTCTATGTGTGTCTGTGTATATATATACACACACATATATATGTATATATATATATGTATGTATGTGTGTATATACTTCTTGCATGTTTGCTTGGAAAAACCACACATGAAAATTTGCTAAAAACCAAATTATTAACAAAGTCATGTTCATCTGTGATGACCTTTTGTCATAACTGAGATTCAAACTTGGGTTTCATCAGCAACTCTCATGAAAAGAGTTCTCTTTAATCTTGTAACAGCTTCATTGCAATAAAAATACATAGTTTCCTACAACCAGCAGTGTCCCTAACTTCAAACCAGGAAACCCATGGCGACAGTGATTTGCAAGATGCTGTATGAACCAAGATGTGGAATACCTCTTTTTTGTATGAAACAGCTCTAAATCTTCTGATTTTCCTTTATAAACCCTTATGCGTGTGACTTTCAAATTGGCATGGAGATTTGAATATTTATTTAATTTTAAACTTAATGCAGTGGTGCATATAAAACTTCAACTGAAATCAGTAAATATACATTTCTGGGCAGGTTCAAGATGCTGGTTAACCTTTGAAATGTATTACTTACCTTGTGTTTAACAGAGGGAGACGACAAGGGAGGTGCATATTAATGCCTCTTGAGATACAGGGTCATCAATCTTCCAAGCAGTTTGGCCTCACAAAGCGTGCTGCTTTCCAGGGTGCAGAAGGCATGTCCATAGCCCATGGAAGCCTGCTGCATCCAGCCTCCTGCTTTTGCAGATTCCCTGTAGAAATCTCAATTAGACATTGCCAACTGACTTTGCCTGCCTTTAAAATGTCTTCAATACTTCAATGAGTTGTCTCTGACTCTGTGTGCTAAACTCATAACCTATCATGTGTTATTTCACTGACCTGATTGCTGTGGCTCTGTCTGTGTTTGAAACCTACTGTTCACACTCTGTAATATTTTCTTTTTGATTACATGGGTATTTAAAAGTATAAGCTTCCAATAATTAGCATACACATAAGAATGGGTTTAGAGCTTCTTATTGGAAGTCCTTGAATTACCCTGATCTAAATTTGAAAGTACAGCATTCACAACTTTGACATTAAAGTTATACATTTGGTGAATAACATATGTACTTTTTGGAAAGTGAAATTAAAAATAAAATAAATTGGTTAGCATTAGAGCCTCACGTAGCTCTTTGATGTCAGCCTTCTCTGGCAAGCTATTAATAAAGGCCGTGATAAAATGTTTAAACAGCTCTTGGTACTTCATGGAATTACAGAAGCTACATTTTCTTATATTATTTTTAAGTCTTTGCAAATGAGCCTCAGTGATCTGCCTTGTGTGCTCAGTCAAGCCCCCTACCCAGGGAGAGCCTGGGAGGAGTTTCCACAAACACTGCTGACCGTCAGCTCCTTTTGTGCTTTGCTTGTCAACCTTCTAAAAAAATGCTGACTGTGATAGCTTCTGTAGCATGGTTTTTAAGTGTTGTAGAATTATGATATAACACTGGCCAAACTATAAATATCATTGCAAAAATGTTTAAAGTGACAAAAAAATTTAGAACAGCTTCAGACAGTTGTGGAAGCATTTCCACTGCACATGTGGTAACCCCAATAATCATTACTAAATTCAGTTAATAAAATTAAATGTAGGTTTAAATAGTTTATTTTTTTTAAATATCTAGGATGAAGATCGAACAGAGGAGGACAACAGCAGAGTTGAGCCTGTTGGACATGCAGACACTGGTTTGGAGAATGCTACCAATTTTTCCCTGGAGTAAGTTACTGGCAGAACATATTGTTTTAACAAGTCTTAAGACTGAACACAGACTAGTGAAGTACTCAGAATAATATGAGTGATACTACTCTTAAGAAAGTGGGGCAATCTTTTTTAGGTCATGTGTCATTTTGGTTTTAAAAAATGGATCTTTTTAAAACAGATTTTAAACAGTTTAAAAAGCTTGTATTAAAGATGAGCATTGGAAACTTGACATTTATAAGTGCTGATGCTACAGTAGATTTTCTGCCTCAAAGAATATGCTTATTTGATGGAACTTTGAAAACTTGACAAAAGGAGTAGGGTCAGTGCTAGTACAAATAGATCAACAGGCAAGAATTTCAAAGGGGAAAATCCTAATTCCAATCACTAGTTCACAGTCTCTAGGAAGATGTGTCACAGTCACAAGTTGTGTGGTCAAAAACCTCATACTTTCGAAAGGATCAAAACTAGTGTTGTGTTAGCTCCACCTAATTTAAAAATACAATCACTGAATGATATTTTATGTAGTCAAAAGATACTGCAAACTTGACCTTTTGCATTTCATTGGAAAGAACTGATCCATTCCTTGTTATGGAGTTAATGAGAAAATATCCCTTCTAGCCTTAAATTAAATCTTTTAAATTTATTAACTTAAATTTTAAATAAAATTAAATCTTCTGCTCCTGTTATTTTTGAATTAAATTATGAATTAGGGACAGAGGTTTTAAATGTTAGATAAAGATCATGGTGACATCTATTAGGCTGTAGAACGTGCATTTTACTTGTGTCCATTTACAAAATCTGTTACATTGTAAATTCCAAATGCTGTTTCCTAAATAGAATTTGCAGAACTTCTGTCAGATGTAATGCTTCCTGGTGTTGCTTTTAAGTAACTTATTGACTTTTCATCATATGCTACTTCATTTATGTATTGTTTTCATCTCATAATTATTTTGCATGTTCGTTTGAAGCAGTTGGCCCAAACTTCTGAGAAAATCAGAAAGCCAGATTGAAAGAATTTCTCTTAGGAAACTATAATTTCCTCTTTTTTTTTCTGTTCTACAAAATTTAACATTTAAATTTGGGATAGAATTTTATTTTTTTAAAACAAAAAAAGTATAAGAAAAATGAGTGCAAGGATGTTAAATGTGCATTTTGAACAAATGAAAAATTATTGACTCAAGCTATAGAACAAGCTAAATGGTGTATGCTGGATATGGAAAATAAATGGATTTTTTTAAAATTTAAGCCGTTTCCATTTAGGCAGTTTCAGGTGCATCACACAGATTCTCACTTGTTCTCTTTCTTAGCCCTTAATTTTCTTCTAAGCTAATAGCAAAGTCAGAAGACAGCTGATCATAGGCGATCACAGGCCTACCAATAGCAAACACTGTCTTTTAGAGTTCCCTTTGGAGATCCGAGGAGTTGCTTGAATCCTGTGAGCTGCTTTGCCCACTAATTAATGACAATTTAGCCTTAACATACAGTGAGAAGGAAATGAAGTCAACCTATACAGAAACTGCACATGGAACAGTATGAAATGCTGTATTGATCTCAGGCTTAAAACATTGATCCATGTCTGAAGAATAACACATTTTTGGCTGAAGTCTCTCAGCTCTCCTGTTGTTGCACTACTTTATTGAGCTAACAGTGACAATAAAGATAGCTTCCATTCATGTTGTTTAAAAATCAAGGTAAAAATTCAGACACCAATTGAGGCATACAGCAAATGTAAAAGCTACCTTAAAATGCATTTAGAAAATGTAATGTAGGGCAAAAGTAAAATAAACTGTAACCCAGGACTTGTGTTGACTTCCCAACCATATGTGGTCTGGTTATTCTCAAATTACAGATTAAGAGCTGCAAGCTTTCATGATGGGCCACCATATGATCAAGAGCTTATTGAAGGAAGTAGAAAATGTTTTACTGCTATCACAGGGAATTTGTCTTGCTCTTTGCTCCGTTTTGAGATTAAATTTTATTTGTGTTCTTATGAGGAACAAGCTTTTCAATGATCTGTTTGTATATATATCTAGTGCCAGGAAATAAGGAAAAAGTATGTAATGCTAGAGAGAAGCATAAGCTGCAAATTTAGATTGTGGCTTCTGTTCAGATCTCTCACTTCCAGTTTTACTGAGAGGTTTGGCTTTTGTGTATTATTTTCTCATTTATGCGTTTATACCTCTTTATGGTTCATGGGCTATATTCCACCTTTCCAGATGTGGGCATGTTTCAAACACATTAATAGATTTGGTCTAAATCTATTTCTACAATTTTTACATGTCTCTTTCTGAACCTGTATTTTCTTCTGCTGCTTTTTTCCTCACTACAGCAAAATTTATAATTGAAAACTAGATGCATGGTTGCTTCAGGGGACGTCTGGTTGGTTTTGAATGTTACAGTTAAAACTTACTTTAGAAACTTTACTTAGTAAGTAGATGCAGGAATCTTCCAGTAAAATAAATGGAATTACAGTTATACAGATTAATGTGTTTTTAAACTGGAAGGATTTAGCCAATTAAAAATTTAATAATTCTCATTCAATTATGAGGTAGTTATGGGAAAGCTAATGTAAAAAAATTAATTTGCTCTAAGATAAAAAAGTAAAGCATGATGAGCTTTTAGGTTTCTGAGGAAAAACTGTGTGTGACATTTAAGGTATTTCATGGTCAGTTTAACTTTAGAATAAGAAAGAAATAAAGCAATATGCATGCAGTGATGATGATGATGAGACCTATTTTTATGTATTCAGCTAAATTAAAAAAATTACTATATTTTTCTTGGTTCTATTAATTGAAGTATTTTTGATGATTGATCTCCTTTCATGCCATCAGATTAATCTTCAGGTACGTAGTGTTCAACAATGCTTTCATCACCATGACTTGGTTTCTGGAATGGTTTTGTTTTTCTGTGTATGTTTGTGTGGGGTTTTTGGTTCCATGTTCACATTCCTCATTGGTCATTGTCTCACAGTGATATGGTAAAGCTCGTCGAGGTCTCCAATGACGGCGGGCCTTTGGGAATCCATGTAGTGCCTTTCAGTGCCCGAGGCGGAAGGTAACGTATCGTGTAGGATTTTCTTTGCATTGTAATTTGCTGTGCTGTATCTTGGTTGTGGTAATTTCTGTGTTGTGTGCCTTTGCTCTCTGTAGAATATTGTCTGTTTTTCAAGAGGCAGTCTCACTGATTAGGAAAGGAAGAAATGCAAGTTTACTGGCTCTGTGCTTGAATGGACTCCATGGTTCAAAGGCTCTGCTTAGGAGTTAGAATTGGGTGTTGTAATCTCAGAGTAAATTGAAGGATAAAGACATTTCCTTTTGGACTCCTAAAATGTATAAACTTCTGCCCTGATTCAGGTGGATATTTGTGCAATATTTCCCTGTGTACTGTTTAAACCACAAGTTTCCAAATAACAGCAGGAGTCTAAACCAGAGGCATCCTACGCTTTTCCTTGTTAAGAGTAGGAGAGAAAACAATTGCCACACTTTCAAAATTTCATGTTGCCCCATCTGTTGGGGTTAAAATGAAGTAGCAAAACCAGTTGAAACATTCTGGTTTGGGGAAAAGTGAACCTGTTTTACAGGCTGAAATTCCTGAAGTTTGATTGCTTACCCACCAAAAAAAAAAAGGGTAAAGAAAGAAGTTTGGATAAAAAATACAATGTGGGGGATGTTATTAATGAACAGAATACATAATCTCTAATGCTTAATTTGCTAATGCAGAGTTTTAGTGTTTAGGGTCATGAAAATAATCTCAGAAAAAAAAGCTAAACTTTTGTAATAATTAGTGATGGATTTGAAACTTTTAAGTACCGTGAGAAATGGTAATTTTTCAGCAATATATGCAAATTTTATACTGTGATTGCATATTCTAAGTACACACTGTATTTTCTTTCTTAAAGGAAAAGGGGAACAAATATATGTATCTTAAAAGTAATCTTTGCACATGAAAAGGAGTGTTATGTTCTCATGTCTGTTGTCCCAGTAGCAATTTCAGTTTTATAATTAAAAACTAACAAATTAACAAAACTAATTTGCTATACAAGTGTATTTCTCAAATATTAACATGCTATATTCAGAAATACTAGAGTATTTTAGGTATTTTTCCTTCCATACCAAATATCTTCATGGGATTTTAAACACAGTATAAGAGCTTTATTTGCACTTGTTACTTGAAACCCAATGCTTTCGTAGCCTGAGCAGTAGGAACTGTTCATACACTGACATGCATTATGAGAAAATGTAATTTGTCTTACTTTAAAGCTACTTTTTCTAGGGACTACAAGTATTAAGAGCAAACTTGTGTTAAGTGGTGAATTCTTCTCTTCATAATCTGAAATTCAGTAAATTCAGAGTGGTGATGGGAAGGCTGTGAGTGAACAGTACTTCAAACATAACTCAGAAGTAAATCCCATCGAGTTAGGAACGGTTGAAATGTTCACACAGTTATCTGGGATTTCAGCAATGTGAAGGCCAAGGAAAAGACTGGTTTAAGAATGTCAGCTGCCTACTAAGTACTTGGTTAATAATGCTGATGTTAAAATATGTGTTTTGACATTTTGAATAAGAATTTTAACCTGAGTAAAATTTGCTTCCAGCCTGTGACTGTGATTGTCAAGTCTGAGGCAAAATTTAAACTGTTCATACATAATGAGACCATGTTAAGGAAAAGAGCCATAAACACAGAAATAAAATACACAATTTTTAAAATAAGAAATTTAACTATGTCATGCAAAATTATATGATAAAGTTTTACTGCAGAAAAGCCAATTTTAAATCAGGACATACTGGAAAAGCAAATTCTATTACAAGGGAAATAATTTTTATATTAAAATGAATCCTCTTTCTCTTTGTACTACTAGAACTCACTTCATTGAAAAATGAACCATATGTGTAATTGCTGAGTTTTTTTGACCCTCTGCAAAATAATCTGCTGAAGAGGGGAGACACTTGGTCCCATGTCTTAAAAGTGTAGAGGAGCAGAGGTGGGGAGGATCTAGAATATTTCCAAAAGTCTTCTGCCTTGCCCTGTGTCTTCTAATGAAGGAATAGCAGAGTTCATTGCTTGGCATTTATTCTAAGTGCTTGTGTTGTGCTGCTGCTTTGCTGTCTGCATACCCATGTCTCTGCATGCTTTCAGGTAGGATAAACATTTTTCTCCAGCTGCCTCCAGAGTGGACAGGGGAAGGAACACACTCAGTTTCAGGTTTGAAGTAATTGGTGGGGATTTGGTTAGGTTTTTTCCCCTCCTGGTTAAGACACACTTGTTTCTCCTTTTGCTAGATTCAGGGCAGAGCAGATGCATGACAGGAATCTTCTGCTTCCTACTTATTTCTCACTGTAGCACATGGCTGCTCTTTGTTTCGCCCCTGGCTGCAAAAAAATAATTCTCCCTGCTACAATCAACCTAGAACTCCCTGCTTATAATAACTTGATCGGGGATGTGCTTAGTACAAACCTAATTATAGAAAACCAAACACAGGACTGAGTAAAGACTTTGAGGGATGTCCAAAAAGACAAGATCTCATTTGTTATGTAGTTAGTCCACTGTCCCATTGTTGTTTTATATTTGCTTGCTGTTCAGTTCCAGTTATGCTGTGTTTTCAGTTACTTTTCTTGTAGTTCCTTTCTCTTGCTTTTGAAAATGTTACTCAATAGGCAATGGTTATTAAATCAATAGCTTGAAAAAGTATTATGCAATTCACCTTTTTTTCCCTTTGCAATAAAGAGGAGCCTTCTCCTACCAAAAATTTTTACCAGAAAATCTCACTTTAAGGAAACACTCCAAAACTATAAAAATTATATGCCATAACTCTGTTCTTAACGTCTGTTAAGAAAATATTTGACTTTTTCATGATCTCTTGGGAGTTTGGAATAAGAATCTTTTGAGTACTGGCTTTTGATCTTGAACAAAATTTGTAAAGGTCTCTGCCTCATCTCTATAGGTGCTACAAATTATTTCTCTTTCCAGTAAAACTGAGACCTTTTAAAATTAAAAACCCCAGTATTTCTCTGGGAAAAGTACTATTGATTTGTAAAGACATGGTGAAACTTTATTCTATGTATGTTTCCTTGTTATCCTTCTGGTTTTGCCTCTAGAAATGTATCTGTCTTTTATTGGGCTATTTGATCATATGATTTTCCTAGCAGATTTTATTCACCTTATCAAAAGGGAGGAGGGTATGCATATTCATTACCTTATGGTTTTGCATTTTTTAAGGATAAAAGTTTTGTTTGCAAACCTGCTGGCACATTTTTGCAATGGCATAGATGCAGTGCTGAGCAGAAAAGGAGGCATGAAAATGAAAGTAGAATGAAGGAACAAGAGAAGGCAAGCGGGAAAGTGTTCAGATAAGAGTAGAAAAAACAGGGAATGAATGAGATAAAAATATGAGAGGAAAGAAAATTCTAACTGCAAAATTACCATACCACCAATCCTTCCTTCTTATTAGGTGCTCAGAGACAGGAGCAAACAGTCCCTTAAGAATCTCATTTGAGCGGCCTGATGATGTGGGATGTTCTGTTGATGTTTAAGTGAGGATGCACCAAGTTCTCTGAAAGCTCAACAGTAATTATAGCCTAATTTACCATTATATGGCCTCTTCTGCTTTTGAAATCTCAAGCTCTATACCCTGGCTGCTCTTCTGAAATCCTGCCATGTCTGTCTTTGGAAAGAGATTCAATTGACACAAGGAATATATGAGAGAACATCAGAAATCTCTGTGAATAATGATATGGAAATCAGAGTCCCATAGTCCCAAGTCTACTCTGAAGTCTACTTAGTAAAGCAGAACTGAAAAGGATTTGGATATTCATCTGAAAACTCCACAATGAACATCCACTAATAAGTATCAGACATGTTACTTTGATACAGACAGGTATGCACAGTTCTGCCAGCTTTTCTTCTGTTGAAGTATACCACAAAATCCATGATTAACTGTACATCTAAAACTTGCAGCTAAAAATGTTTTTTGTTATATATTCTAAATGTCTTAAAATATTAGGAAGTCTCAAAAAAGAGGAAAAAAGGGAATTTTTGTCAGTTTAAATGACAAATTTAGCAGGTTTTGTTAAAAAGAAAGAAAAATCTCGAATAGAGGTGTGTGTTTAAACATAGACAAACCCTAACTACCCTTACTAGAAATCTAGAAAGTTGAAATTTTTTCATACTTTCTATTCTTTTTTTTTAATTGGAAATATCTTCACTTTCTAGAGTTTATAAAATCACCTCATGTGGCACTGTAAAAAATTTAGCCTTGTACTCAAGGTACCAAGAAAACTGAAGTAATATCTAATTGCCATTGTCTATAGTGAGAGTCCATAATATTGCCTTCAAGATGCCTCTCTAGTGATCATATTCTCTTTGATCAAGTAGGAGGTCTGTGCTGTCTGCCTCTCCATTTATTCTTCTGCATTTCCAGCCTTTTAAGTCTCAAAGGTAGCCATGACTTACAAATTCTCTGTGGAGTGAACGTACCATTCCCTCACTCTTGTATCTGAATTCAAACTGTCTGATCTCAGCCTTTAAAAAGTTTTATAAGCATAATTTGAAGTATTAGTCAAGCTAAAAAACTGAGGAGTGGTTACCAAAGATTGGGAATTGGTTCTGGACTTCAAGCATGAAATTTAAATGCCTCCATAGCAGTGCTGTGATGTCAATATTGGGTAAAGGAGTTGATGTGCAATTTAGCATTGAGTTGCCACAATAATTTAACTTGAACAAACAAGCCAATTTGCCTACTCTGACCACTGAATTTAGGAATTTTACACTGTGTTTATGTTCTTGTAGAACTTTTCAAAGATCTTTCTAAGCATGAAACCACTGCACATCAGCTTTTCAATCAATCCTTATTTTTGTACCTTAATCTAGTTTTTGCCTTTTCATGTTAGTGACTTTAGGTAAACATTTAAATTGGCTATTTTCTATTCTGTCTGATTTGATTACACTACATTTAGCTTGCAGGTAAATAGATAAATAACTTCAGTGTGTACATACAATGGGCCATGATGGCCGAATCATATTCTAGATGCTCAGTGTCAGTTTTTATTTTTACTTCCACTGTCAGTTTTTATTAAGGTAAATTATCATCATTTCCATACATCTGGATGGCATGTGGAGAGTTTGCATTTCACCAACTACCCCAACTAAGTCAGGCAATTTAGATGTCAATAAAAAAAATCACGGCTTATTTCTAGTTTTATCATTGGTTGTAATTTATACTGAGAACTGAAATGTTAACACATGTAGCTGAGTTTATTTTAATAGTATAATTAGAGTAATGAACCTCATGGAAATACAGTGGTGCAAATGCTAATATAATCTCAGCTGCTTACATTCCCAATTAGGTACTTAAAATAAATACAAAGACTGAGCTCTGTGCTTTGGCAGTTTCCCTTCTGTTTCTGTGTCAGCTAATGTTAGTATAAAAGAGCACAGGTACAAAATTTTTATTTATTATTGTTTCAACAGGATTGTAGGCTTGCAGAGTGTTTTGCAAAGGTTCACGTGATATTAAATCTGATTCTTGAAAAGGTTGGAATTGAAAAGTTTTGTAATGGAAGAATTTGTATTAGAAACTGTGTTGACTTACTTTAACTGGACAAAATTAAGCAAATTCAAATATACCCATCCATTGGTACGCTACATGGTTGTGTTTAAAAAAAATGTATATACTGACTTTGGTACTTTATACCAGTTGAGTTTTAGATGCTTTCAAAATTTATGTCTTCCTAATGTAGGAAACATAATATTCAAGCTGTAGTATAACTCCACTTCTCAGGATTAATGATGGTGGCATATGGCAGGGAAAAAATCCAATTTGTTTTTAGGTTACTGCATATTTGCAATATCAGGTCTACTCTGTTTATCTCCAGTTGCTGCAACAACAAACATGAATTCCCAGAAAGTCTTTTTTAGAGTCATATTCTTACATTTAGCCATAATATGCTGAAGAAACACTGTAGGAAGCTGGAAGGCTTTTGTTAATTTTTGAAGAACATACATTTTCCATAGTTCTAGTTTTTTCTACCATGCAAACCCACATTTGGGAAATTGTTTCTGGAATTGTGTCTAAAATGATCTCTTGTGCCATGTGTTTATATAAAAAATTAAATAAATAAAAAGGCACTGTGAGAGGCCTGGTTTTAGGTTTCACTCAGTCTGTTCATCCAGCCTTGAATTTGCTGTCAGTGACTTTAGCTTTATATGCCTGGTTAACCTAGCTCTAACATTTGTTAAAAAGCAAAATCCTCACGAGCACCATATGCCATGTTAGAGATGAGCAGTCTTTCATTAGCAGAACTTGTAGCCTTTGTTTAATGAGATTATTTACAATTTTGACTGGTAGTTTATTTATCTGTTACATTATTCTACTGTTGGTTAGGATTGGTAAAATTTTTACAGATTTGAAAGCCTAAGTGGAATAAATATAAGAAATGTCAAACCATGCATAAAGGTGCATCTTGCAATAATAATTTGATATAAATTCAGAATGTGAGACAGTAGAAAGCAACATTTCAAAAAATGCGATGTCAAAACTATTGATAGAGCAATTATTTTGTAATCATAAGTACATGGAGACATTGGGACGAAATAACCACATTATTTTGTGTTCTATATTGTCATTATATTAACTTAGATTGTTGTACTTTGTGTAGATATTGTTTTGATATTTTGGTATTTTTTATAGTTAACTGTATAAACCAAACACCTGTTGTTGTTTCTTTGTATGCTCTTGTGCCAGCATTGCATGCACATGCAAATTCTCAATTGTCTTTGGGCATTGCAGAGGAGTACACCTGCATCAAAGAGCTGTTGGGCATCAAGTGAAAGAAAAGGAGGAGTAGATACAACTCCTTTCTTTCCTGCTCAAGTATTTCGTTGATTTTCTCTTAAATATAGCATTGCCTATTTTATACTTTCCTTTGCCTTTCTCTTCCCCATTTACAATTACAGTAGCTTCACTTTGTGGCTCAAAGACAGTCTCCCCAAAAGAAATTCATCAGCTCACAAAGTGAGAAGTCACAAACTTGTTTTCTAACACATCAGTTTTCTATGTGTCAAAACTATAATTCTGATAAAAATAACATAGTGAAGCCATACGAGTAGTTTTCCTTTTTACTCTTAATATAACTGTTAGTTTGGTTCTTCATGGAACTATCAAACCACCCATAATTTCTTTATAATTATTTCTCAGTTTTAAAAATCTGAGACGGCCTTCAACATTTTTTTTTTTAGTGAACAGAAGGAAAAAAAGGGATTGAATCAATATTTTAAAGTTTGTTTTGTTTTACTTCCTGTGACCACTTAATGTAATAATGAATAATTGTAGTACAACATGGTCATTAGGTTAGTGTGCCACTGTTGTGGACTTGTAGAGTTTTTTGTCATGGAAATGTCTGACTCAAGCTTCATTTGATGATTTGTGTTGTCAGAATTTATGTTTATAGATCCTTTCAAGATAATATCTTAATGTCTCTAGGTGGTTCAAAAATGGAATTACTACTAGGATCATTTCTCCTACTCCTTCATCTACCCTGTGGGAGAAAATGTATGACTATTCTGTAAAAAAAGTGTATTATTTGCTTGTGCTGGTGATAAATTGGTAAATGAAGAGTCTAAAGTGGAAGAAATTAGTTTTGCTTTTTTGACCTGTTTGATGAAGTGCTCAAGTGCATACATAACTTTTGAGCACTTGAGGAGTCCTTTTAAGCACCACTGACTGCTCATTCACTCTGAGGTATTATGTGTGAATGGAAGTGCTGTGACCACTGAAAGGTTTCTGCTTAAAAGTCATCTGTGCTCTTCCAATTCCTGCTGATTTGGACCAAGTGTTTTTCATGCCATGCCTTGAAATGAATTCTGAAAAAAATAATGCTGTTGACTTGGCTGATGTGAGTTTGACCCACTGATACAACCTGTGGGATTTCACTGTGAAGCTGACCTTCTTTAAAAAAAACAAAAAACCAAATGCAGTGTCGATGCAAGAATAATCATAGAGATTGAGTTGTCCTTCAGGTAGAGAGTTCAGGTATAGAAACATCACTGACTTTGCATACTATCCTGCCAGTACCTCAGAAGTCCTTTCTTCAGGATCCTTTTTCATAATTTCAGGTTGAATATTTTTCTACCTTTTCTCTCTAAATATGTCCTTAGGATGATGCTGTGGGTAAGCATGAAACAGAGGGGACTAACTCATTGGACAGAGGCTATCAAATGGAAATTTTCATCAGTCAGTTAATTTAAGATAAGATTCTGAATTTAGAAAGAGCATTTAAATTTTTAATTTCATCTTTTTTGTTTAATTAAAAATGTTAAGAATTGAATTGTTTGGCCCTCATGAAATTATTGAATTCTCTATCCATGCCTCATTACAGGCTGCTTATTACATGAGATGACCCCACATTTCGCTTGCACAGAAGGAGTAGTGAAGGCTGTGGCATTGTCTTCTAATTCAGAAATTCAAATTTTAAGTTAAACCTATTCAGCTTCAGTTAACTAGCAGAAAAGAGATCTTTTCTCAAATGTGTGGTGATTCTTGGAGTTTTTACTACGCAGAAATTATCCTTTTTCAAGAATGGATGTGCTGTCATCCCACAGCCTGTTCATTCTTACTTTAGATGTGTTTGATACACCTAGGCTTTTTGTTTTATGGAAAAGGGATAATAAATCAGATAATTCTTGAAGTTATTTAAGACTGTGCTATACTACTTCAAGGTAAAGATGGTTTAAAATATAGTTTCTGTAGTGATCATGGTAAAACACTAAATCAACAGGATTTTCTATGCTGCAAATTATTCAGATAGTAATAATTTGTAATCTTAATGTTCCAGAACGCTGGGGCTGCTGGTGAAGCGACTGGAGAAGGGTGGAAAAGCTGAACAGGAAAACCTTTTCCGTGAGAACGATTGTATTGTCAGGATTAATGACGGAGACCTGCGGAACAGGAGATTTGAGCAGTAAGTGTTCTTACCACACGTTCCATTGCATTATTTGGTTTTTAGCACCTTGGAATAATTTGAGGAAGGTAAGAAAGTAACCTCTAAGCTTGCCTTTCTAATAAAGAAAATATCCATTTAGGGACATTAGTGGCTTTTATATATCCAGACTAAAAAAACCCCAGGATAATTATTGTCATTAGAGTATATGCAATTTTCATTTGATTGTTTTTATACATGATAGATTTTTTTCCTTCTTATATTGGTAATCTGTTTTTCTTGAAATTCCCATATGACTTTTGCTCTTATATTTCCAATGCACCATTATAAATGCATCAATATAAATGGACAACATGAGGACTTTGGTTTTAACATTTTAAAAATATGTGGTTTCTTGATTGTGTGAGAACTAAAGGTGCTGTATATGTAGAAACTTCCTGGAGAAGTTCAAGAGAGAAGTATTTGCTTAGTGGTTGTCTGGACTTGGTAGAATCTCAAAATGAATCAGAAAGACTTTTAAGAGGGATTGTAGTTCACACTCAGGTAAGAGAAAGAAAAATAGAAAAGAGTTATGCAGGTAATGAGTGATTTCATGGATGATCATATTGTTCTGAAATTCGTAACACACTGAGGGCCAAATAACATTTGTTCTGATTATCTTAATATATATTTGAAATGTGGCTTTAATTTCTTTGACTCTAACCTGAATTGAAACATCACCCTGTACCATATGGTTGAAAGCAGCTTGTCTCTGCTTGTTCTAAGGTTCTGAATCACAGTTTGTTAAGACTGTGAAGAGACCTTGTTGTTTTTGTATACTTTGGATTGTGACCTTGAAGCCCAGTGTCTGTCTGTATGGGATTGAGCATTTTTTTCTCATCTCTTAATGTTGTACTTTGATATACTACCAGCTGAAAAAAATTGAATTGTAAGCTAGAGTGGTTGCAAGATTCCATATAATCAGAAAATTGTGGAATACATAGTCTTTTATAATTAGTAATTTTTATTCTAATAATTCTGTTGTCACTGTGGTAACAGTTATCGCAATTATTACAATTATCAAGGTTCAAAACAAAAGGACACTGCAGTCCTGCTGTAGAACTGTCTGCATTTCATGACTGTGGTTAAAATTTTTGCTTTTCTGAATTCACTATTTGCTACATTAGTCATGAAGCATATTTAACCATAGTGTTGCCCTGAAGCAGTAAACCTTAGCGAAAAGCAGACCAAATAGGCGAGCGAACAGATTCAAGTGTTATGGTTTATGCTTGAGTGCAATGTGTCTGTCAGCTCGTGTTGCTTAATTAACATCAGTAATTATGCTTATAATATCTCATAGTCTCCCAGTCCTAATTTGCTGATTTTGTGTTCACTTGAAAACCTAGAGCACAGCATATGTTCCGCCAAGCCATGCGTACGCCGTTCATTTGGTTCCACGTGGTGCCCGCGGCCAATAAGGAGCAGTACGAGCAGTTGTCCCAGAGTGAGAGCGTGTTCTACTCCAGCCGCTTCAGCCCCGACTCCCAGTATGCTGAGGGGAAAAGCATGAACAATTCTGGACTTCACACCTTACAGAGAATGTCTAGAGTGGGGAACCACTCTGACCAGACAGACTCCTACTCACAGCTACCTCATAGTGTCAACTCATCAGGGAAACCACCCTCCGGCCTGGTACCGTCACCTCAGAAAGTTCTCACCTCCACTGCCAACAGTGGCTATAACACCAAAAAGATAGGGAAGAGGCTCAGTATACAGCTAAGGAAAGGTAAGGCACCAGCATGCTCCTCGTGCAGCAGGAGATGTGTGTGTAGGGTATGTGTGTGTGCCCAGCGCCCCTGTCCTGGGCAGGAAGGCTGGCAGGAGCACGGGGAGTGCAATGTGTTGGGGAAGATGACACAGGAAAGCCTTGTAAATATGATTGTCTAGCAAAAGATTTTGAGAATATAGAAACCAAAAGCAAGATTGAAATGAAAGCAAGCTTTGAGATACCTTAGTTACTGAACAACTAGAAAACAATGGTGCAGCCAGACTGAAAGTAATCCCTTTTTAATGAAACAATGCCCTCTACTTGCAGACAGGTCCAAGGGTCAGAGCAGACCCTACTAGCTTGGCAGAAGGGGTCCAAAGAGGAGTTTTTAGGGTTTAAAATGTAACACAGTATGGTAATGGAATTATTCTTGTAGGCTGTATGTAAATACTATAGGATATGTATATTGTACTGGATTGGTTAGTGAGAATCAGAATATTCAACACAGAAGAAGATTTATTGTATTGTAACGGGAGCCTCGCTCTCTTACCCTTTTACTCTCTTACCCTTTTACACTCTTGCCTTTTTTACTCCCTTAGGCTCTTACCCTCTCACTCTCTTACCCTCTCATCCTCTCTCCCCCTCTCTTCTCTTGGGCCTGCTCCGAGCTGTGGCTGGCAGCTCCCAGCAGGGCCCTGCACCCAGGCCCTTTGCAATAAACCCCAAGTTCCATGACCTGGCTTCAGAGATGTCTCCTCTCCGTCCATCCCGACACTCTGACACAATGGGTTGATTTTTGCAGCCAAGGCACTGAGTTGTCCCTGAGAGACAATGGGCCCAGGAGACCCACCCTGCATTCAGCATGTGTGGCATGCCTGCAAAAGGCCATTTTGAGGAGTGCTTTAACATTTTTTTCTGTTTCTCAGCTAATAAAGTAGTGCTGTAAATGCCTCAAATTCTGGTGGCCAAGACCCAGGGAGTGGTGAACTATTTAATGTAAACAACTAAGCAAAAATGGCCCATGTTCTGCACTTCACAGTTAAGACTTTTCAAATTGAGTTTTGCCTTTGGATTTTAAGAGTGTTTTGGATCCAGTTGGTAAATTGGGCATTCTAATTTCCAGCTAAAGCTTTCAATTTTTTCCACTGAGATGTTAAAACCTTTGGTTGAGATGTAATGTGATATTTCCTGTCTTGGCCCTTATGCTAATATAATTTGAATGGGGGTGAGAGATACTATTTAAAGTAGTGTGTGCTTATCTCAACATCTGTGTTATATGTGCACATGTAGATGCATTGGTACATCCATGAAATTTTTATGATGTGAGAAAATTTAGTGGTTTTTTGTAGTTAATGTGTAGGTGCTTTTCAGATAGTTGAAAGTATAATAAAATGACATTTAGATGCCAGTATTCTTAGCTCTTGTGAAATGATTTTTTTAAAGGATTATACATGCTGTAAGCTTTTTAGTATTCAAATGAGCATGTTTAAGATTAGCTATAATTTGGTCTCTAGCAACAAGAACAGTATTTACATTACACAGCAGAAAGTTTACCCATATGACAATATTCTCCATGAACTTGGGGTACATTCCCCTTAAGATATTCTTATGTGCTTAATGTTAATGATATTTATTAATTAACCTTTTTATTGAAGGACATTGAAAACAGTGCATTGAATGGTAGGGATTTTACAGTTGCACAGGTACCAGGCTACTTGTCACATTATCATTATGCTTTCCTTTCTATGAACTTCACATGAACCACCAGATTGCTTCTTTCTGGTTGCTGAATTTTAAGCTCTACAAACTTGGATGACATAAGGTTGAGTTGACAGTTTGCTTCTGTTGTTGATGCTCCTTCAAGAATTTCTCTAGGCCATCAGCTCAAATCAGCCTACTTGGAAAAACTTGCTGTTATTGGTTGAGTAAGGAATCAGTTGCTTATTAACATTCTCTCAGTCACTACAGTGATTTTTACCCGGGTTTTTTGTGTTTGTGGACGTCTTTAGAAGTATTACTTGGACAGTACATAAAATAATGCTCAGCCAGAAGTGGAAATAAACATTTCATATTATTTTAAAAGCACTAACAAATAAATATGTAATTTGGGGCCATAATATTTTTGCATGAAACAAATATGGTGTTACAGCTCCTCATAAGATGCAAGAATATAATTTGGCATTTTATGGATTTTTGACTGTGATATATGTTATATTTGGTTATCTTGCACAGGATACTCTTTCAGAAATACTCCCCCCAAGGCTATAATGTAATTTATCTTTGATGGTGCTAATATCTTAGGTGGGTTTGGAGTAAAGAAGATGCATGCTACCTGTTGATGAAAAGTGATCTCAAAGATCACTTTAACATCTAGTTCATACCAGAGGAGTCTGATGGCTCTTACAAAGTTCTCACTTTCAAAGTAAGAACTTTGAAATATATTTAGAATATATTTTAGAAATTTAAAGGAGATATTTGTTTCTAAGAGTTGGCTTATTTGAGAATACTACTTATGGTGGAATGGCACCTAACTCAGGCTATAGATAAAGGTAGAAACTGTGTTTTATGCATGGTAAAAATAAAGAGAATGGGCATAAGGAAAGATGCCTTTTTATCATTGCTGTCTTTCATTTGTTAATATCCACTGTAGAAAGCAGCATGGCCTCCCATTTTGACGTACATTTGATCACTCTGAGAACACACATATGGAGCAATGAAGGCAGCAATATGCTTGGGAATATTGTTGTATTTTGTTGTAAATATGAGTTCGGTAGGGATGTTGATTGTTTTTGATGATTATTTCCAAGGAAGGAAGTTTTAATAATACAGGCTTTATAGATATTTAACAAATGGTCTTTTTGTAGTTGACAGGCAGCAGTTGTTTCACCAGTTAGCATCATTACCTTAAAAACTCATTGTGGGGTGCATTAAGGCATGCAAAGTGTCGTCTTGAAATTCAGTTTTCATTTAACCTGTACATTCTGATAAAGGATGTACTATATAAGAATTGACTCTTTTAGTACAGACAGAACTTCTTTATTGCAGCTGTATTTTTATATATTGCATAAGCTTTATGATATAGGATGACAATCATAGAATAATCTTACAATATGTGCCTCTGTAATTATGATTTCTTAATATTTATTGCTGATTTGGCATTTTAAAATAACCTGAACTTTCATAGGATTTAGCAGTTTAATAAAGTCAGAAGAGAAGGTCAGTCATATGTTTCAGTCAATGTGGAATGTTTGTTGGCTTTTCTAAATGAAAATGGATATCTGTTTATCTTGCCTTAAAGGTCAAGGCCTGAACTTTTAGCATAGAGATGTAGGGTTTATTGCTGATATTCTAATGCCATTAAGGCTGTATAGCAGTCTAGCTTAATAGCTCACACAAATTAAGATAATGCAAGACATGACAGAGAGTCTGTGTTTGTATACATTTTGGTGTAAACTGATACGCAAGTAAGTATAAATAAATAAAAATAGTTCTTTACAGCTAATGAATAAAGAAAATAAGACCACTGATACAACACCCAGAGTGTTAGGATGAACCTTGAGCTCATATGCACCAGGACACTCCCAGAGTTTTCCTTCTTTGGCTGCAAGTATTTGAGCCAATGCATCTGAGAGGAATTTAGTCCAACACTTCTAAATAATAAATAACCAATTATATAGCAAATGGCTCTAAGGCTCAGTCTTTGAGCACTTAGTAACTCACAACATTTAGCCTGATACTAAAGCATTCAGAAGACTGCTTTTCTCCTGGACATTGTGCTACTTAGATTTCATATCTACTGCTGTACTAAGACAAGCTTGAAGTACTCGGTCTGGAAATTAGCTTAATCTTATTTGTTTGCCCTTCAGTATAATGCTCATTGCATCATATGATTTCTATCTATAACTACATGTTTGTATAGCTAAATTAAATATAAAATCCAGGAAGTAAAATGTCAGCACTGAGCTCATGTTTCTTAAGTCTTAGTTCCACTAAATATTTTGCTAATTTTTTGTCTGAAGTATTCAGTGAATTAGGACTTCAGTCCACATCTCCCCACTTCCAGGGTGTCACTTAGCCACCAACCATGGGAGTTGTGATTATCTCTTCCTTTTTGGCCTCTCTCTTGCAAAACAAGAAAAAGTAAGGGAAAGAAATGAGTGACAGAACTGCCAGGAAAGCTGTAGCAGTTACTGCATCCATCACAAACAGGACATAGCAGCTCTGTTCTAGAAGGTGAGTCCTGGAACAAAGGAGGCCCCTCTGCACAGTGCAGGAGAGAGAAAAATGGTTAAAATGTAGATGTGAGCAGGATTATGAGACTTTGCTCTTCAGAGTTCCTTGTGTTCCTGTTTGCCTTGCTGGCCTTGCTGAGGTTAATAATGCTACATCTTTTATACAGAGCTGACCTGAAACTCTGCAAGTGCCACCAGGGGCCTGGGCATTCAGTGCTGTGGCACAGTGACACCCAGCCCTGCTGCACCCAAGTTCCTTTCTGCAGGAAGCTCTTAGAGACACAAATGAGTTGGCATAGATAGTTTGTGACTATGCTAATTTGAAATGGCATCAATTTGCTCTGGAGTGGAGCACATCTATGGACAGTTACTTGCTTTGCTTGGATTCATACAGGAGAGTGTATAAGACAGGACCCTGAACTTGTCTGTAAGATATCCTGCATCATGGAGCTGAAGTGTACAGATTTATATGCATTTTTCATTATACTCTCCTGTTTTCCCCACACAGATTCTTGAGCCAGACTTTGAACTGACATTTTAAATTTTTGTTTAAAATTTCTTTTGAAGTGATATGTTCTCTTGAAATTCCTGTTCAGATGCAGAGTGTTTGTCAGTTTTGAAATGAAGCGTGTAGATGCCTAAATTACTTCAGTGACCTTGAGAAATGAGATTCAAAAGTGAAGCAAATAATTTTGAGCATTATTAGTCACTGAAGAAGCATAAACTGCATCAGTTTCATCTTTCTATTTTTTAAAAACACTTCTGATCACCATTAGCAGGCTGTAGCATAAGGGGAAAAGAACATTTCTATTAGGTTGATCAAACATCTTCTTGAGTGGTCTGAGCTTTACTTGGAGAAAAAAACCTCACTTGTTCCAAATCACTCAACTACATAAAAATGGGCATGCAATTAGTCTTGATTGTGTATGTGGCTGCAGAAATTTTGTAGACAGCTGAGCAGTCAGCCTTCTAAGCAGTCATTTGCATGTACAGTAAGCCTGACTACATGTGCACAAATTCTGAAAATATGGGGCTTAAACTAGGAGCAGTAAAATGATCTTGGTTAGTTTAGTGATGCCCCTTACAGTAAGAACATATTTGCTGTTCAAATCTTACATTTGAGGTTCAGTCCTTCAAAAAAAACCCCAAAAACCTGGTTTCCAAAGTGGAACATTAGGATAATTAGTTCAGCAGTCATCCATCTGCATCTGGATCTTCAGAAAGAGTCTCCTGTGAACAAAACAGGAGGTTGAAGTGCTTGGAAGGACTGTCTGCTCTATTAACAGAGAACATTTGGCCCTTCTGCTTAGTTTTATTATAATGTTTTCTCTCTCCTTATTCTCAATCCCAGTATAATCTACTACTTTCATTAACCGGCAGTGCTTTATTTTGTAATTTTTGTGATTTTGTGTAACACACTTTTTCTATCTGCAACCAACTTTGCCTATTCTTTCAGGAAAGGGGGAGTGTGTTCTTTGTCTTGCAGGAAGAATCTACACTTTCTCCTAGCAGTCCTTTAATCTGTCTGAGGACTGTTGACCCACATGAGTTGTCCTTGTTAAGATTGCTCAGAAATGTTCTCTACATTCCTTGGATAACCACTAAAAAAATTTGGTGCCCAATTGTCAGTTTTTAGCTGTTTTCTACTGTTTTAGGAGTGAAGTTTTCTGCATTGTTTGTTCTTGTTGTTTACTTGTTTGTAGTTGTTTTTTAAATTTAGAGAGATCTGTATTGAACTCCCTGAGAACTCATATGCATTTTCTTAAATTAGACTTGAAGGAAGAGCATGATTTACTTTTAGCACTGCTTACAGTGCTGAAAGGCAAGACAGCTGTAAGAGAAGTATCACAAGATGTTGACAGTGTAGGTCCTTCAGATATTCTTTACTGGTCCCTGGACCAGTGTTGTTTTGAGAGGATGAAAATACTGCAGAGGTGATCCTGGCTTTTTGTTTCATATCCTGTCTGTATTTCTATCCAAGAGCAAATTTTTCTGCTGAGAATTTAGACCTGCAGTTGGTGCTGAGTAAGGAACCCACAACTTTTTGCAAAGGATAGCCTTAGAAAGACAGGAATGTTATGCCAGATATTCATTCTACAATCAAGAAGGTAATCCCAGCAGTAGTGAGAAATTAAACACTTCTTCTCTGGGAGATAAGAGTCTAGTCACCAGTAGTAAAATTTTATAAAATTTTTAACATTCTGTCAGTTTATGATCAGACTGCTTTCAAATGAAATTATGATGTTCATTTTGAAAATATGTTTAATTAAATTTTAGGAATGGATTTCCTCTCCCTCTTACCTTAAAGCTATTGGAACTTTTTTCTTCCAAAACAGCAACTGACACATCAAATCTGTCACTTTCCTGTTTGTACAAAATAGATCTTTACCATTGTAACTGCCCTTTTTATTCATTTAAAACTCTGTCTTCAGGTCAGAGCTGGCTGAGTTCTTGAGGGTAATGAGACTTTAGAAGGTGTGTTCAGCATCACGTTCAAGAAAACAGGAGAACTCTTACTTGTTGAGAGAGCTGCTGATTTATTGAAGAAGCCTAAGAATTTGAATTACAAATTAGTGGGTAATTTTTAAATGTTATTATCGCTTGGTGTAATTTGATCATTGTCAGAGATGACAGCTATAGAAGGAAGAAAATGGTTTCCACCCTTTCAAAAATTTACCCTTTTTAAAATCTAGAAGAGATTAAGGTGAACATAGCTCAAAAAATCTAAACATTGCAAAGTAAATCTCCTAGCTTTGTGTAGGATGACTCCTCTGTTTTCTAAAATATGGAAATTTCTTCTGTTTTCTATTCATTGTGGTTCTACCTGTATGTGTGTCCAGTCTTTCCTGTATTACTAGCATAAATCAGAAGAGCCTACAATATGTTTGCACAGTTCACTCATTATTATAATGCAGTTTTACACCCTAGGAACTGAAAACATTTTACCAGCAGGGAGATATTAAGATCTTATATGTATTTCTATCAACAGGAGAATGGAAATGAATGGAGTGGAGAGAACTAAATCAGTTAAGTGTGTAAAAAAGAAAAAAAAAAATTAAAATCAATTCAGTCACAGAAGTCGTATTTATTTTTGTCCTCGGTTGGATGTATCCATTTATTTCCCAGTGTTGTGAACATCTAATTTATATATAATAAGCACAGTAGTTTATGCAGCCATATCATCCAGGGAAGAGCAGCTATGGGGTGTGAACGGCCAACTGAAGCAGAGAAATGGTAGAAGGAAAATTGCACCCAAAAGCTGCCTCATGCAAAGCTGCACAGAGTAGCACAGTAAAGCACAGCCCATTGAGGCTCCTTCTTTCTACAGAAATAAGTAATTAGAATTTTCTTCCTCTAATATCTGGGCTCAGTGTGGATTTGTGACTATCTGCAGGATTTGGTAAAGACTTTCTGGAGGTTTGACAGCAGAAAATGTCACAGTCCAAATTTATATCCTGTGTGCATTTGTAATGTGAAAATTTCAACTTCTGTTTTTTCCATGGGGGTTTGAAGTGCTGTGTGTGAACCAGACATCTGTAATGATGCTGTAATCAGGCAATAGGGATTAAGCTTATTAATAATGAAATATTGTCCTGGGAGTGCACTCATGTTCTGATATTACTTTAGAAATTTTAGCAGACAAAACCTGTACCCAAAGAGAAGTATTCAGTGCTGATCCTTATAATGAGAAAAAGATAAATTCCATAAAAAGCTGAGATGTGACTTAAAAAAACCTTATTCAGATCATCTTCACATATTGCAGGGAATTAAAGAGCTCTATGAATGTTTGAAGCATCATTAAAATTGGGAGGTCTCCTAAGTAAAATATGGATGTTATGAGATCTAGTATTTTTTTATCTCTATGTTACAGCACAGATAAATTTTATATTTGCCTGAAAGTGGATGAAGACTTTCAAATTCAAATGTCAACTGTCTTGAATGCTGCAGAAGGAAGGGAAGCTGTCTCAAAATAATTAGCCTAGAGAAACTGATCCATTTTTCCTGAACAATAAGATCTGCATGCCTTTGCTATGTACAGGAGCACATAGTTGTGTTCAAGATAAAGACTTTAAAAGCTTGTGTCACGCCCAGTCATGTCACCTGTGTCAGTTTACTTCTTAGCATAATTTCTGTCTTGATAATAAAATGTAATATATATATTGTAGTATATATAATTATATACTATATTTATACACACTACTATATATATAGTAGTATATACAATATATATTTTATTATATATTGTATATATAATAAAATACAAAATACATTTTAATCAAAAGCAATTATGCAGATTTCAGAAATCTGTATGTTGAGTTACTGGTTACTATATTTGACTTCTGCTTTCTTTTCATGTGTGACTATTAATCTGCTCCTTAGGAAAGTAGGTTTAGCAATTAAACATGGGAAACAGAAATTATTTACAGAAATTAAGTAACATTGTGGTGAGTTGACCTTGGATGAGGTGCTCACCAAGCAGCTCTATCACTCACCCTCCTCAGCTGGACAAAGGAAGCAAAACACAGCAAAAAGCTTGTGGGTTGAGATAAGACCAGGGAGAGATCACTCACCAATTACTGTCACAGGTGAAACCAGCTTGACTTGGGGAAATTAATTTAATTTTTTTCAATCAAATCACAGTAGGGTAATGAGAAATAAAACCAAAACATACTCCCCTGACTGCTCCCTTCCTCCTGGACTCATCTTTACTTCATGAATTCTCTACCTCCTCCTCCTCCCAGCAGTGCACAGGGATGGGGAATGGGAGCTGCAATCAGTTGTCTCTGCCAGTCCTTTCTCCTCAGAGGGAGGTCTCCTCAAAATCCTGTGTTGCTCCAGATTGGGGTCCTTCCTATGGGAGACAGTCCTTCCAAGGTGAACCTTACCCACAGGCTGCAGGTCTCCAGGAACTGTTTCAGTGTGGGTCCCTTCCATGGGGTCAGTCCTTCAGGAATGGGTTGCTTCAGTGTCAGTCCCCCACAGGGTCACAGATCCCACCAGCAAACCTGCTCCAGCATGGGCTCCTCTCCATGGGGCCACAGGTCCCTGCCAGGAGCCTTCTCCAGTGCTTCCCATAGGGAACAGCCTCCTTTGGGCATCTCCCTGCTCTGGTATGGAGTCCTCCACATACTGCAGGTGGATCTCTGCTCCACCATGGACCTACATGGACTGCAGGGGGAAAGCTGCCTCTCCATCATCTTCTTTGTGGTCTGCAGGGAAATCTCTGCTCCAGCAGCTGGAGCACCTCTTCCCTTTTCTTCTGCACTTCTGACCTTGGGGTGTGCAGAGCTCTCTTGCTCTCTCATCTCTCTGGCTGCTGTTGCACAGTTTTGTTTGGTTTTTTTTTTCCATCTGAAATACATTAGCACCTCAAATGGTTCAGTAGTTGAGTGTCTTTAACACAGTTTGTGTTAAGCTTCCCAGGGCTTGTAGCTGGCAACTGTTTCATAAAAGTTTGGTTTCTGTCCCCATGGCATTTTACAGAGGTGCATGCTGTGTAGCTTTTAGGGACCTACCTGACGCTGCTGAGTCCTAACTGCAGTTGCCATTGTAGGTCAGCTTAAATGTAGATTGGGCCTGTGTGTGCCCAGCAAGGTGCTTTGACAACCTCTGAAAAATTTCAAATGCAAGCTGTGGGTGCTGACACTGTGTTAGGGGCTCTCCACTGGATGCCAGCTATTTTCATGCTGCATTAAGTGTCCTGAGAGACTTCATGTATAATGTTGAAGGGGGGCAGTGGCAGGTTTTTGTAGAGTTTCAGGGGTTGTTGGTAACATTGCACAGATTGTATCTAAGAGAGCATCACAAAGGAGCTTTCTGTGTGGTAGGGAAGGCTTCTGTTTGTCCTCAGCTTGTGAATCCCAGAACTGATTGCATGCCTAATTTCTCTGAAATACAGACAAATCTCATTTGCTGTATTGATTGGACTCCTGCTCTGGATTTCTCCAGGTCATTTTAAGTTCCTCTATTTTGCTTCAGTCTGTCTTGGCCAAGTGTAGTCACCTGGATGTAGAGCAGGACCTCAGAAGTGGCAGCCTGGGTTTGCTCCCTGCCTGCACAACAGACAGTGGGGTGGAACCCAGCGAGAGCTGAGGTGAAGCCTGGGTGAAGCAGAGAAGCTGCTGAATGAAAACAGCCTGAGGTCCCCAGAACAGGAGAAATGAGGCCACTGAGCTCCAGTACCATCACCTGCCAGTGTCCACCAGTGAGGCACACTGCCAGTGTCCACCAGTGAGCTGACAGGGCCCCATGCCCAGAAGCATCGGCTGACTGTTGCCGTTGAAAGAGCTGAAAAGGAAAAAAGGAAGGATCATTGATGAGATCCAGATTGACAAGGGGGAAGACAGTGATAGGATATCAGATATGCTTTGTTCTGATTCCTTGTCACTCAGCTCATCTGAAATAGAAAGTCAGAAATATGGCAATGACTTGGAAGTCATCAGAATAGCAAGTTGCAGGGAGTGCCTGCTGAGCCACCTGTGCCCAGACTCAGTGCTTCAGCTACAGCTTTCTTGTAGATATTTTGTTTTCTTTTTTTGTCATGAAGTAATTCTTCCATCTTATATGTATTTTCATGGATTGTATCAGTGAGGTATACATACATTCTGCTTGGTGTAATATAAAATGTGCATTTTAACTAGTAATGTACATTCTTTATGCAGGTACAGAAGGCTTGGGATTTAGCATTACTTCAAGAGATGTCCCAATTGGTGGCTCTGCTCCAATTTATGTGAAAAACATCCTTCCGAGAGGTGCAGCTATTCAAGATGGGAGATTAAAAGCTGGAGACCGATTAATTGAGGTGAGGAAATATTACATGTTCCTTGTCTGTGTTTTAGCATGAGCCCACACACTATATCACTTCCAGAGGCTTATAGTATTTTATGTTACAGGAGACTTTTTCCCTCTTTTTCCTTTTTTTTGCTTTATATTTTTAGGTAAGGGATCAAGGTGCTGGGCATTTTCAGTACATAATTGTTTGAAGAGCTTAACCCAGACACACTACAAAAACATAAGTTTACATATCCTTAGGTGAATAGAGTGTCATAGTCTTGCATGGCTGTTCAGGAATATATTGAAGCAAAATGATTGTTACCTAGTAAGTAGAATTAAATCAGCATGGAGTGAGAGACCAGAAATTATCGAAGATGTTGCCAAGGATGGGAGGTAATACCCTGAAAAGATTTAGTGAATTAACAGAAAGAGACATAAGAGGAGAGGAGTCCTACAGAGAATCAAGGCCACTTCCCTCCTGAAGTAAGGATGTCCTCAAGGGAACTAAATTTCTCTTAGATAGGTGCCCCACAGAGAGCTTTCAGCAAATCTAGCTGGAGTGATACGTTACCACCCACAGCTCTTCATTACTGTCCCTAAGCCAAATGTCACCGGAGGTACAGCTGAGTCTGTAACTGCCTCTCAGGGCTCTAACTTCACTTTACTGCAAAATTGGTTAAGTCAGCTTGAATTGTTGCTGGAGGATAGCCCCCTGTAATCACTGAAATTCAAGGTAACCCAGATGACTCGGGTAGAAGGGGACTGAGATGCATTTAAGGTGAGAGCCATGGTTTCTCAACTGCGTGAGCTGTGCTCTCTTGTGAGGGGAAGGAAAAAGATGGTTTGCAGACTTCTGAGCACCATGCTCCCTTGCTTTACACTGTTAGTTGTTCTGCCTTCATTTCTAAAATGTTTCTGAGCAGGCAAGCCTGAGATTATTTGATCTTTCTCTGGCTTCTCCCTTACTGAAGTTAGCTCATGCAGTGGGAAATCCTGCGTGTATTCCATACCTGCCTGTCCTGATCAGTGGCATGTGGAGGCCAAGGGATTGGAGCACTGAACAGAGGCAAGAGTAGCAACCCCAAGGTCATAAAGGGAAAGAATTGCTTTCTACTTTTGTCACAATTCCTAGTGCTAAATATGTTTGGAAGGTATGTATAACATCAAGACATGTGGGAACAGGACCAGTTTGGGATCATATGTTGATTTTGCTAAAAGATATTTATGCAGAGGTTCTTGTAAGAAATGCCAGTAAATGGAATTAGTTGGCTTTAGTGTGTACTGGACTACACTGTTGTTGCTGAAAAGGAGGAGAGTATAAGTGTCTGGCTTATTATTTGAATTTGTATAGCAAGGTTGACCATTTAATTAGTTGTCTTAAATGAAAGCTGTAACGTGAGCTAATAAGCAGATTGCTCCTGTGAGAGTTTTTTTAATACTGTCCCATATGATTCACATGACTTTTTGCTGTACGTGTCTGCTGGTTTCCCTGTTTTGGAGTCTTACTGATGTTTAACATTTCCTTTGTTGCAGGTAAATGGAGTTGATTTAACAGGCAAAACTCAAGAAGAAGTTGTGTCCTTGCTGCGAAGTACCAAGATGGGAGGAACCGTTGCCCTTTTGATTTTTCGACAGGAAGAAACATTCCATCCAAGGGAACTGGTGCGTAAAATAGAGAGCAGCTAAGAGATTTAGATGAGTGTGAGCAAATGATTTGATCTTGTCTCCTGTTAGTAAACATGCATGGCCAGCACTGAATATAAGAAAAAGGAAAAAAAAGCTATTTTGCTTTATTTAGAACATTTTACAGGCATGTTTTTTTATTTTCTTCAAGATCTGCTATTGGAATTAAGTATTTGTTGATAATGTATAAGTGAAAAATTTATTTGGAGTGAAAATGTTTATTATAGGAGAAGCTATTGCATAGACTTCATTTGGATGCATGCAGACAAGTAGATTTCATATCTTTCATAAGGACAAATCTGTGTTTGAAAGCCTGCCATTTGTCCCACTATCTGCTCACTAATATGTTCTCAAACATATAGTATTATGCCAAAATAGGATATGTAAATACCTTTCTATCAAAAAGTGGAAAATATAAGAAGTAGTAGCCTTTTTTGAATATAAATGCAATCTCTGTGGAATGGAAACCCTGCAGTTGTTAATTTAGCAGGGCAATTCAGAAGATGTTTCTAAGAAATTTACATTAAATAGGAATAAAATGATGTTTCATACTGTACCTGCTCCACTTGCACAGTGTATATTGATATTTCTCTGATAATTACTCAAGATAGCTTCTGTTATGAAAAGGTAGACTCTGAATGGTAGCAGTCTCACTTTGTTCTGTACTCAATTAAACTGCTGAAGTTATTTATTATTTGTATTATTGTAGTATAAGCAATTCTAAAATAACTTACTTGGCTGCATTATTGTGAGAAGATAGACAAATATAAGTATGATGAATTAATAACTTCATTTTTCTATTGGATTTGTGTTATTTTGAACGCAAAGCAAATGAATTTTTGTTAAGCCATTTCAAGATACTAAACATTAGTTTTTACTTTTCAAAACTGCCATTAAACCTTAGGAAGTCAAAGTGGCAGGGAAGGTTGCAAATGAACCAACTTTCACCTTAAAATTCTTGGAACATGCCTTCAAGTGCTGAAGTGAAAGCTGTCATAAAGTGAAGAGAAATAAAAATTTCAAATCCTATTACACCCTACCTTATCACTGTAACAGTGAAAGCAATCTGTTTATAAGTTCCTGTGGTACAATTTTCATGGCACTGCTATCTTTCATAAAGGTGAATGAAAATGCTTTTTGAGATTTCTAAATAAACTTAGAAGTAAGAAAATATCTTAATTTTGTGTATATTATTTCTGTGGTAAAATGAGAAAGTTTTGATGCATAATTTGACATGAGATTTTGTTTAAATAATTGTAAACAAATATATGGTGTAAGTAATGCGGAGATTTAATAGCAATACATTATCTAGTTTTAAAATAACAGCAAGTCAGCCCCTTTGAAGGAGTCCAAGCTCAGCAGCCTCCCTGCTATGGCTCAGGAAACACTCAATTACTTTGGCAAAGTCCAGTGTAGGGAAGCCAGACCTTGGTGTGGCTGTGTCAGGTGGGCTTTGCACTGTGTAATGAGATCAGATCTGAGCTGCTGTGTTCTTCTGCAGCTCCAGTTGCACAAAAGGTGGTGTGAGGATCTGACAGTACATGTGTGTGATGATCCTCTGTTGCATAAGGATTTGTTTGTTTGCATTCTGATGTAAGGAACTCGTAGGTATGCACTGCTGGCTGCTGTCAAAGAGCAGGAGCAGAATTGCTGGGGAAGGTGTTGAACTAAAAGTCATCATAAAGGCTGTTTTTTCTGCTCTGGTAAGAAATAATCCTTAAAAAAATTAAAGCAAGTCTTTTCAACCTGCTCCTCTCACTGACTTTTACTGGCTTATTGAAAAAAAAAACCAAAACAAATAAAAAAACAACCATCCAAACAAAAGAGACAAGAAAAAAAGAAAGAACATTAATTTTGAAGTAGGAAGGAGAATGAGCTGAAATCATGTCCATTCATCTTTTTCACATGCAGACCTTCTCTGGCCACTTAGGAACAATTTGTCTTTGCATCCTTTCCCTATTTCTCTCATATTTTCTACATTTGTGTGCTTTAAAATATAAACTGAATGAGATGTGTCTCAGAAATCATATGTAGGAAATCATGTTATTTGATGTTATCCATCTTATTGAGGGCAGGACTTGCTGTTGCTTACTGAGAACACTCAATATTAAAACCATTTTATATTTGCCAACATTTGTGTAGATAGTATCCCCAATAAAACAGGTGTTGACATTTTATGTTTTATGTTTTGGGTTATGGCTTAAATAACTTTTGAAAAAAATTACACATCTTAGGGTTTCATTTTAGGCAAAATGAAGATAATAAACTTTAGGAAAGTTAAGGAGTTTAAGATTGCTGTTATTATGAAAATGTGTAGTTTTAGCTGAAACGTAGGGGATTGTTAAACTGAGCCAGCTTAGGTTGGTATGGGATCTCTGAAACTTGTGTGGATCAGGTCAGGTATGTGTGCGTGATGATCCAGCGCAGCAGAGCATGATACAAGTGAAGAAAATGTGGAAGCAGGGAATAAAATCAAGTTGGCAGAAGTCAGCTTTTGTAATTAGTGAGATCTGGAAGAATGACCATGTTTCTCCAGCATACTGGGCATTTTAGTCCTTCCACAGTTACCTAATGCCAGATGGGTAGTGTATTAGGGCTTGTCCACACTGACATGAGCTAGAGCCACATCATCTCTTAACAGCCTTCCCTCCCTGCCCCCTCTTTTAACAAAAGGGCCAAGGATTATTCTGGTTAAGGAGAGCTCCTGGAGCTCTGTGGTTGCCTCACATAACTTGTGAAGAATTTGCTGAGAGCTGCTACTGACTGTGTGACTCCTCTGAAGGATTGACTTAGGTTATTTAGCTTTTGAGCTATATATTCTTAGTGCCAGCAGATACTGGCTGGCAGCATTAGTCTCCAGTACCCTCAAAATTATTATGCCCATTGGTACATGTGGGACCTTTACATTTTTTCTTGTAGCTGTCTTCATTTTTTGTTCTTACTGGTTGTTGGCTTCAGGTTGAAGCTTACTGGATGTTTGTGTTATTGCTTTGCCACTACATTTTTGTGCTTTATCATTTGATTCTCCTGCAAAACAGCCTAAAACAAAAATGTCCAGTAGCATTTCATTAGGGCCCAGCAGAATGGAAAGAAATAGCTGGTTAGCCCAAAAGTGATCAGCCAGCCAGCATTAAGGTGTCTCCTGAGTTCTCAAATGGGTTTTAATATAGGTGGGTGTGGGCTTGGAAGAGCCATAGTTTCTTATATGTGTTTCCAGAATTGTTATGGGATGCATTTTCCAATGATGTGTGTTTGCCTTATGTGCCCTGAGACACAGGTGAGGAATGGAAAGTACAGGAGGGTCCCTTCTCTGGTGAACTGAATGCATCCTCCTGTCCTGGGATATGCAGAGCTGCAGTTCTAGTTCATCCAAACATGCACAAAAGGGGAATCCCTTGCTAGTGAGAGTGGATTTTTTAAAAAATAGGTACTTGTTTAAAATATTTGGAAGGTTCATCTGGACTGGTGAGGTCACTCTCTGAAAACTTCAAAGTAGAAGGCAAAAGCCAGGGGGGCTTCCCTGAATTAAAATGTTCCACCAGCCAGTAAATGGTGCAAGCAATTGTGGTTCTTCCTTGGCCACCAGTCACCACCCTCACAGTCAGGGAGAGTCAGGTGCATGTAGCATAAGGAGCCTGGAATTATTTCTGTTCACTTCTCATGTAGTGGTTGTTTAGACAAATTTCAGTCAGGGGTGTGACGAACACCCTTCATTTTTTAGTACCACTTCACTTCAGAATTAGAGCTCTTTGTTTATCCCCTTGCTGTTAGATAGTATGTGTCATATGTAGTTGTGTTCTTATTTATTTTTTTTACTTCCTTTAGAATGCAGAACAAAGCCAGTCACAAATTCCAAAGGAAACGGTAAGAGCTTTGTCTTTTCCATACTGGAAGACTCCCAAATGTTTTTAAATTGATATGGCACTTCTCCATCAAAGTTGTACAGATCCTTCTTTCACCTTATATGCTGTAGATGACTCTCTGTAGCTTTACATTTTAAATGCATTTTTAATGTAATTTCAAATACTGTTTGAAAATTATACACAATTCTCTTACTGCATATGTTCAAGTGCTATTTGAAATTACATCTCTTCTATACAGCCAAAGGCTGAAAGTTAAATGATAAGAGTAGACTTTAGCTTGGGTTACATATTGAAGCTAATTGTTTAAATCATGGTTATATGACAGAAATCTGAGATACAAACACAAAAATTATTCAACTAGGCTTTAAGTCTTAATTGTATCCTCATAGCAAACCATTATTAGCTATTTTTAAGAAACTATATGGAAGTAATATTAAGTGTAACCTTCTGAGGGCTGCACCAGGTCTGTGTGTGGTATTCCAATGAGGCTCTAGATTGAGGTTGTGTAATGTTTAAATTTTCCCATTTTAGTCAAGGGAAAATGATCAGTCCAATATACAGTATACTAATACATCTAACAAATTTGTCTGAAATAAATGGTGTATTTTATGAAATACCTACAGAGAATATAACAATAATATATTACCTTAAAGATATACTGGATCTTAGTTCAAAACATGCTTCAAAAAACTCCATTCAGTTAGGTACCTATTTTAAAATTAAATAATAAATTAAGTTCTAGAGAAATTGAGAAGATTCCTGTTGGGACTTGAAATGAGTTAGGCTGCTGCAAAACAAAAAGAGCTTGTCTAGATAATTCAGAATGTCTTACCAGCAAGGGCAAGATGGTGTCTGGAATAAAAAGAAAGTCAGGACTAGGTAAAGATATGTAAGAGCCAACTCAGTGAGGTAATCAAGGGTATGTTGGTTGGTACTATTAATTTTTCAGGCCAATGGAATGTAACTGTAAAAATGGGAATTTGAGTTAAATGTTGGCAATATTCACTTCTATCCTTCTGGCTTTTAATGTCCTTCTCTCTGAAAATCATCTGCTTAAGGGCTCTCCAAAACTGTGGGTGTATCACTGTTTCAGACATGCCTTGCTGTATCTCTTTACTGCATCTCATTAGAGGATGTGTTTTTTTCTTGATAGTTTCTTACCACGTACTGCTGATACGTAAGGAGAGCAAAGATCAAAGCCCAGGATAGTATTTCTATCTGTAATTGAATACCATAATTTGTGAGTGCAGCCTTATAAAAGTATCCTGGTTTTAGGAGTTGAAATTCCACCTCAAAAGCTCATTAAGATAAAGCAGATTGCCTACAAGGTGTTTATAGAAATCAGTTGCTCATCTGTTGCAAAGTTAATGTTTTGTAGCAAATTCCATGGTGAAACCCCTTCTCTGGCATTCTTGGAACCAACACTAGATCTAAGGAAAGAGCAAAATAAAATAGGTATCTTCCATTTGTTCTCTTTAGATGTGGGGTAAAAAATGCTCGTTAATCAGGAGATTATACAGGAGGCACAGGGAGTGTATGAGTAGCTAGGGATTTCTGAGAAAAACAGCTAGAAAGCTCTAGCAAGCCTTGAAAATATGGAAGTGAATTGGAAAACATATGAAGACTGTAACATATGGTTACTGAGGGAATGAGCTAGAAACCTGATCAATACGAAAAAATTTGCCTAATGTCTTGGGGTTTTCATTCTTTATGCATTGGGATTTTTTGTTATTTATTTAAAGGCTCAGAACAATTCTGATACTAGGAAGACCAGGTCTCTTTATATTTACCTACTCCAGTAGGTGAATAAAAAAAGGTACTAATTGGGCAAGGTTTTGGTGGGTATTTGTAATGCACCGTGCTTTTGCACTTATGTCCCTTATTCCAATCTACTTAGCTTTGGATAAGTGTGATACTTCAATTTTACAGACCTAGTTTTCCTAAGCTGCACTTTAATAATACAGTCACACATTCTTTATAATTATTTTTGAAAGTATTTCTCTTTGCTTTCCTTTATTCTCCTTGGTTCTGCTTCAATACCTATTTATTTCTCCTCTGTCTACTTTTCAGGTCTTTGAGATTTCTAATCTCGCAATTTCTATTTCTGTGCCTGCTCTGATCTTTGTGCTATTAGCAGTGAGGTTTTAGTCTCCAAGTGTCAAGGACTTGATAGTCAAAAGCAAAGCAAAAAAACCAAAACCAACAAAAGAGCATGATGAAGGCAGTGAAGCTACAGAAATGAGAGAGGTGGAACGCAAGTCTGTTTTTCATTTAAAGGCAAAATGGTTGTGGGGTTTCTTTTTGTTGTTGTTGTTATGTCTTTGTGGAGAAATAGAAGGAAAATGCAGCTTTGAAATTTTAAAAAAAGATATGAAAAAACACTCCCTTGAAAGTAGAAGGCCTGAAATAAAATAGCAAAATATCAAGCCTAACTTATCATTTTTTACTCAGGGGTTACCTTCATGTAACTGTTACTTTGAAATGGTTTGCATTAATATTGTGGCACTTGGATGCAGTAGTTAGTCTTCAGAGAGGTAATAAAAGAAAATCTTGAAGGTAATGTTTTTCCTAATTTGTGGCCTGAAATCCTTGACAGTGTTATTCCTTACAACCCATATAAGAAAGCATATGAATTCAGTTTTTTTATGCTCCATCACAGAATACTGATTCTCAATCTTAAACTTCCATATAAGAAGATTTTGTAATTTGAGAGGCTCACACAATTTAAGCTCTGCTCTCCAGTTTTACATAAGAAATGCAAATTGTTGATGCAGCTTCAGTCTCCATTCAGTAACTGTGCCCTGGTGAAAACAGGACTGATGTTTTCACCTTCTGCTTTGCTTATGAACAGAGCCATTGCTCTGCTTCTTTGTGAAACGAGGAATCTCCTGTATCTTGGTTGAAAGGTTGTTTCACCCAGCCACAAGTTTGTGCCATTTGTATAGCTGATGGCAGCATAGAACACATGCACCTATTGCTAAACAGGGTGATTATTTGGAATGTAGGAGATGGCCTGTAATATGAAAAAACTAGTAATTTATCATTATTACATTTCTGTTTCTAAGCATAATTATCCTAATCCTGTTACAGTGCATTGAAATGAACTGTTAATTATGCCATGTAAAACATCTGCCAATTAATTTTTCCTCATACTCTTTGAAGGTTGATAGTGTTGCAGTAATATTTTGCTTTTACAATTGTCATTCACTGTTAGTTTTCTGAATTCAGAACCAGCAAGTTAACTTTCATATAAGCATAATGCTAGAAAAATAATAATTCTCATATGAGTAAGTATTTTCTAAGGAGTGTTGTTTATTGATAAGAAGAGATTCGGAGTTAGAATTCAGAATATCATTTCATGATTGTTGCACTCAGAAGCATGGAAAAGCTTCAGTTTTCTGTTCTCATTTGTTTTTCTGTCAAATTGCTGTAAGTGAGCAGAATGTTATGAATTTGAGTGCAGGATTCATAACAGTGACATAACAAGAGTGGTTGGTGTGTTGGAACAATATATAAATGATTAGCAGCACTGATAGAAATGGCAAATGGGATTGCTTTTTATTTTCTTCTGAACTCAAACATTTGATAGTCCAGCTATTACCTAAATTTCATTTTGATCACTGCTTTTTCAGATCCAATTGCTGTTCTTGCCATATTCTTCTGTGTGTGATTCTGAGTAAATTAGCTAGCTGCCCTTTTTATGCAAGAATTCATTGCCTGTAGGAAAGGGGTGATGCTGGTCAGAGGCATTTTGTAAGAACTAATGAATAGTTACTTTTGTACGCTTTTTGCTCATAAGTTTTCATATTGTATGGGAGGCAATATTAGTAAATGCCTAGAAACACATGATTTGTATTGTTTATTAGATAGAAAATTATTGTGGAAAAATAGCACAATCAGTGTTGAGCTTTAAGAGGATGTATTCTAAGTGCATGTGTGTTTGTCTTTTGCTTAGAAGCTGTTTGCATTATTTCAAGATACCTAGTCACTGGGGATGCATCCAGAGATACTTTTTAAAAGCTGTAATAAATTCTCAACACTTCCTATTTAGCACCTATATAGACCTTCAGCTTGGTGATCCAAATGTCTGAACATTGAGCCAAAATCATAGATGGACTAGTGTCAGACTATACCCCCAGCAGTGCTGTTATCAATAGGTACAGAATGATTTTATTGAAGGACTGACTGATGATTAAGCTGTTATTTCCTCCATGGTACTTAGGAATGCTGCAGATATATTTTTGTACCTTTTTATCTTCTAATGGTGGGAGGCATAAGGGTGATTACAATGTTTTAAAAGCATTTTTACTGCAATTTTGAGTGGTTTCAGCTAATAATTTTCATCAAGTTTTAGATCACTGGCCATATGAAAGAAATAGGTAGTAAATGTGTGATTTCTGCCGGGTACTGTTGTGGTTTCAATCTTTTACCATAGGAGATACTCCAGTATTAAATGCATGTTCTGGCACATTTATGACTCGAGATAAGACATTAATTCCTACTGAATAATTAATATAACAGTTAAGTGGCTGTGATCATGAATGCTTTTTGACCAGTCTGAATTTCCTGGAACATTCAGTGATAAGGAACATAAACTTCTGCATAATGCAGTACTTAGAACTGACCCTCAGGCTCAGTTTTGACTGTTAGCAGCTGGTGATTTACCTGGGATGTGGTGTGGCACATTGAAACTGGCTTTGTGCAGCACCATAGGGAGCTGTGGCTGCCTTTGGAGCACTGGCATTGAAGACACTTGCTGAAAAATTCCCAGTTTCATGGGAGACAACATACATGTCCCTGCACCGTGCTAGGGTTGTCTTAGTGCCACCATTGCAGTGTCATCCTGAAGCCACACCTGTGTGTACAAACTTGTTTATTTGGAGTAAACCTTGTTTTACTGCATCATTGCCTTTAGACTCTTGGTGTTGATTCTCCCTTGATATTAAATGCAGGGAAAATAGTGAGGTGAAATGGTTTGCAATGGTTGCCTGAAAGTTTGCAGCAGAAATAGGAGTGACACACAGATCCCTTTGAGGTTCTCCATACTGGCATTACTTCATGAGGAATGTGTTTCCTGCCATGGATTTATACATAGGCATTATTTCTTTTTCAACTTGTTTTTCCTGTCTGTCTTTTCCAGACTTTATCTCTTTCTTTAGTCTTTCAGGTCTTCTAAATCCTATAGGCCAGTGAGAGGATTTTTAGGGAGCTCTGTCATTAGTGTGTTGGGCATTGAAGTTTTTCTTGAAGAAAGGATAGTGCAGAGAGCTGTAGCTTTACAGGCTTCTTTGGCAGAACAGACACCTACTGTGTACCTAATCCCTTGGTTTTCACTTCTCTAGGATAAGCAAAGTGTAAAGAAACAGAGTTAGCATTACAATCACGTGTTTTTGTTTCAGGACATACAGCAGGGACATGAAGTTTGAATAGGGCAGCAGTTTTGAACAGAGTATGTTGGCCTGAATAAAGGACAGTGATTATGGTACCTGCAACAGACTGGTCCTTGTGAGAAGTTCTGAGATTAAGAACCAACAGAATTTAATTTTAATGGTGTGATCAATTTTTGAAATGTAGAATCTTGTTTGATTAAACCAGTTTCTATGACAGCCCAGATCAGATGTTGGCATTAGGGAGAGTAATGTAAGTAAAGTCAAGCAATGAACTTATTATAAGGAGAAGTAACAAACATGTGGATGTACTTAAACATGGGCTTTTGCAGAGCTTTGATTTCCATTTTAAATGAAAATCACATGCTTGAATTTTTATGCTTTGGAAAAGCATTTAATTTTTTTCTAAATCATATCTTAATCCATCCAAACCTTTAAACTGAAGTTATTTTTGCATGTGGAACATCTTTTTTGATATTAAACTAAATCCTTAAAATGGACATAACAGGAAATGCAGTGGGGCTGTTTTACAGTACTTTCATGAGCTAGCATTTTTTGCCTATAAATACTTACCAAAGTTAATCCACGTCTAATACACAAAAAACTCTTCCTTGATGGGATTAAGATTAAAGCAGAGCACATTTCCCATAAAATCTCAGAATTCAGATCTAGTTTTTGATATTTAGCAGCTGCTGTTTGATTTGAATGAATGCAATCATTGCCAGATGTGACATATTAACTTTGCTAATATGAATAATGAGTCTCTGTATATGAGCAAATAAGATTCATTAGTGTTTATTTAACATATGACAGATATTAAAATTCTTAAGTCTAGGAAGATATAGAAAAAGAAAGCAAGCATAAGAATTCTGGTTGTTTAGTTGGCTCAAGCCCTGTATAATTTTCTAACCAGGTAAGTAGACACTTTAGGTCCTCAAAACCTATAATGCAACACAACCGTTTGATAAAAAAAAAAAAAAACCAAAAAAAAAGATAAATGGCCTTATATTTCAGGAGAAAACTGGGTTGGAATGTGCATGCCACTACTGGATTATTAGGCAGGATTTTCTCTGCTTATGGAATTGCTCTAGTTATATTTTTCTTTAATGCCACCCCATGGTGGGATGCACCAGCTCTCAGTTACTCCTCCCAAGGAGGTCCCTCTACTGTTGTTGGGGAGGTGTGTTTCAGGCCACCTGCATTGCTCTGTTTTCAGTACCTCCAGCAGTAATACATTACATTTTTATAAGTACTAAACGTCCCCCCCCCACAAAACTGTTGTTGACCAAAGAAGCTGTTTTGCATTTGTGTATGTGATGGCATAAGATGAGAGTGAGTCATCATTTTTTGTGTGCCTCAGTTTAGAGGGTGGCCTGATAAGACAGTAGTGTCACCCAGTTGATGGGCAAAACAGTTTGAGTCACCTCTGATGTTAAGAATGTCTTTGCACAACAGCTAAGTGAAATCTCCTCTCTTGCATATATCCTGCTGCATTCTATTTTGTTACAATAATACAGAGACAAGTTTTATTGGTTTCCCAAACTATAGGGCTTATGATTCCTTAGTATTTTGGCTATCTTATCAGAAATAATTAAATAATAGATGCTGTATTAAAATCTCCTAAAGACTAAAAATATCTTGGAAAAAGCTGTTATGTTAGGTCAGAATTCCCCGTTATTGGAACCCAATGACTAAACTTGGGATTTTGAAATTCCCAGTAGTTTTACAACCTACACTTCCTAGAGAGCTCTCACATCCACCAAACTCATCTTTTGAGAACTTCAGGTTTTCCATCTGGGTAAATTGTAAAGAGAGAAGACACGTTTGTGAGACAAAAGGTTGATAGATGAACAAAATAGTATTTAAACAGTTGCTAACAGGACTGTAATGTTAGAAGGCTGCACAAACAGAACTTGAGACAGGTAAATTGAATAGTGAATGGGGTCACTCAAGTTGTTAGGTAGTGTTTGTGCTATAGTTAATTAATCATATGAATGTCATTGTTGTGGTGTATATATATACACTTATAAGGGTGTGTGGTATGTGTGCATGCATATATGTGTGCATTCAAGAGCTTTGTGAAAGTTTTCATGCACATGTGTTTATATATATATATAACTGCAGATGCAGAGCTTTACTGATGGCTCTGTGAAAGGGAGCAGGAGCACATTTCTGTACACATAGTCACAAAGTAATGTGCAGACAAGTTTCAGTGACTGAATAACTGCTGAGAAGGCAGCAGGTCTAAGCTTGCAAGAGAATGAACTTCACTGGAGAGAATGCTGCCAGACTTGCAGCAGCAGCGAGTCACTTAGGAAACCTGTCCTGGCTTGACTGAAAATTGCTTCCCCCGTTAGGTGGGAGGAAGGTTTTCTTTGCAGTTCAGTTTCTGTTTTCACTCATCTCATGCTGCTTACTCACCAGCTGAACCCTGATGAGGTCCTGCAGAGGGAGGAAGTCCCAAACAATAGTGTGTAAAACATGAACCCCCAGCTGCTTGAGAGAGGCGATTGTCCCACTCTGCTCCTCACTGGTCTGGCCTCACCTTGGAAATTGTGTGAAGTTTTGGGCACTACAGGATAAGAAAGTTCTGAAGCTATTAGAGAGTGTCCAAAGGAGAGCAATGAGGATGGTGCAGGGCCTTGAGGGGAAGCTGTGTGAGGAGCAGCTGACATCACTTGGTCTGTTCAGCCTGGGGGAGACCTCATTGTGATCTTCAACATCCTCCTGAGGGGAAGAGGAGGGGCAGGTACTGATCTCTTCTCTCTAGTGATCTGTGACAGGACCTTAGGGAATGGCCTTTAGTTGTGTCTGGGGAGGTTTAGGCTGGGTATTAGGAAAAGGTCTTTCACCCAGAGGGTGGTTGGGCACTGGAACAGCTCCCCAGGGCAGTGGGCACAGCACCAGCCTGACAGAGTTCCAGAAGCATTTGGACAATGCTCTCAGGCACAGGATGTGACTCTTGGGGTGTCCTGTACAGGCCCAGGACTTTGACTCAACAATCTTTCAGGGTCCCTTCCAACTCAACATATTCTGTAATTCTGTGATAAAAGGATCAAGAGGACTAGAGGCTGTTACTAGTATGATGAGAAAAGTAATGGCACTCTAACTGTTGAAGTCTATGTTAATGTTGTTTATAAAATTAAATCTGATTTTATGATTCAGATCAGAACTTAGGTAGAGGATAATGTTATATGGAAGAGAAAAACAATTTCCCCCCCCCAGTTTATCTTACGGCTTGTTAAAATCTCTGTATACATCAAAACACTGCCGTAAGTTTGCTCTAGTCAGGAAGTTTATATTTAAATTTACAATATATTTATGTTGTATATAAAAAGTGAAAAACTTATCTCAAATGTCGTTTAGAATAAATTGATGCTAAATATGATTTTGAAGCCAAAAAAGTCACCTACATATTTTATCACCAATCAAATTTTTATTATAAATTACATACTTGAGCAGCTTCATTCATCCAACTGAAGTCATTTCAGATGACCTTTTCCTCAGCTGCCTCTGTCTGAACAGAATATTGTTCTGCTGTTAATTGTTTTGGACATAGTGTGTGAAAAATCTTAAGGGAGTTGAATTTTGTTGTTCAGGGTTCACAGTACATAATTTTGCTTGCATGTTTACTGCTGGCCTGTCAAAATATATGACGGAATAAATTTCTCCTACAGATCAACTAATCATGAAAATAGTGTTGAGGTGTTTGATTGACATAGTGAAGCTGTTAATTTAGAGAGTATCAAGATCAAATGGAAGCTACTGCAATTAAGAAGTGACTGTGTTCTCAGCAGAAAGTGTTTAATGCTGCATTTTAGATTTTTTGTGCATTTTTATGCTGTCTCATGGATGTATTAGGGAATTTCTGTGATTTGTTAGATTTAAATACTTAAAGTTCAACACAATTTCAGTGCAAATTTTACTCTTTTATAATAGCTGGTTTTATATTGATTGGGGAGAGTTGCTGTACATTTAATGTTTCTGTACTCTAAAGGGCTTTGGAGAACAAAGGATTCAGCCATTACAAGATTTTGCTGGGGCTTTTTTGTTTTGTTTTCATCTTTACAACTTTGATTCAAAATATTGTAGTAGCAGGCTAAAAATCTTCCTTCCCATTCTCTGTGACTGGCTTCTTTATGGCATGCCTAGAGTTTCTTTGTCACTATGTGGTACTGCTCCAAGGTTTGTATTATGACGTTATATTCAATATATCATACATAGTAAAACCTTCTTTGATACTGTGGTGTGGCACAAATGTTAAATTTGCTACTTTCATATCCATAGCTCTTGAAAGTTTATAGTTCAGTTTTTATTGAAAGCCACATTTTTAATGTTCTCCTTTTTTTTTTTTTTTCAACTTTACATTCAAGCATGCTGTTTCATACTGACAGGTGTCACACAGAGTCTGGAGGGCAAAAGGCTTCTTATGTCCCTAAAATTCCAGACACAGATATGGTGGAAAAGCAAGTGTGCTTAGGTGGGAAAAACTGTAGATATCCTACGAGGTCCCTAAAGAAATTTAATTTAGCCGTAGCCTGTTGTAGTGGTAATTTTCTTCATTGCGTGAGTTGAGCAATTTTCTCATGCTTTCTGTACTTCTGATCCAGTGCTGAGGCTGCTGTTTCTCATTTTTTCATGAGCATGATCTGCTCACTCATGTACAGGTTTTGGCCTCACATGTCAGCTGCACACTCAGGTGTCTGTAGCCTGATATTGCCTTATTTCCTTATTCAAGATTGCAGGAAACAAGCAAGCATAAGCCTCACAATAAAGCAGTGCTGAACTGATAATGCAGCTCTTTGGTCTCACTGAAGAGAGGTAGGGTAGAGTCCATTAGCCAAGTCTTTGGGGATGCTTGTGAGATGCTCACTCCAATTGACCCTTTGTCATATAGAAATGCACCTGACAGGCCTGGGAGACTGCTTTGCTGCCTGAAGTTTTGGTGGATTGTTTGAAGATTAGAAAATACTGGAGGAAGAGGGAAATTGATTCTAAATTTATTTTAACAGTAGTAAACAAAAATTCAGTAAGCATATCTGCTTTCTTGGATAAGCCACACATCCTACCTTGGCTTTATCTCTCTTTTGGCTTACAAGCTTTATTCCTACTAGTATTTATTAAGGAATATGAAAGTGATCAGTGTTACAGAAACTGTAAAATAACATGTATCTGTTTCAGATTGTTTTATTCTGCAGCCATCTGACAAAATGTGGTTTCAAATGTATGCTGCAGCTAGTGCTTCTGTGAGCCAAGCAGGAAAATTAGGGTGGTAATTTTCCCATAATTTGGGAAACATCTCGTAGGTAGAGTGTTTTTCACTGGTCACAATTCACCTTTCCATTCCTCACAGCTAGCATTGGTCATGCTGTTTTGTGTGGCCAAGAGATGTGTTTGAATAGTGGGATTCACAAGCAAGCCAGCCTAGCAATGGCATGTTGATAGGGGTATTTTAATTTTTTCATTGTTTTGGGGAGGTTGTTGGGTTTTTTGATGAACCATTGTGCTTAGTTAGAAGCAAAAGGAATCTAGTGCAAAGGGAAGGGCTGGTGAACACATGAAGGTTCACACTTTTAACAAATGGGAAAAGATAAAACTCCTGTTTTTCTTCCCTCAGCTGTCACGGCTCTCTCAGCAGTCTGACTGCCTTCCCATGTGACATTTTTGCACTGCATTTCTAGGTCAATGGTGACACAACTAGCATGCTTGTGCCCAAATTGATCATCTCAGTCTGCTGTACTCCACATGGCTTTCACATCTCTCTTTGCCATAGGCTGTGTTTGCATTTCCTCAAGTCTTAAGAAACAGGGACAGCTCAGCAGGCGCACGTTAACTTCTCATACGTGTTCTCACTCATATGAGTGAGCTTTGCAAATAGATCAGTGATGTGGGAAAAGTTGGTATGAAATCAGTGTCAGAAACAGAGGTGACATGTTGCTAAGAAAATTTGGCCAGATTAATTCTTCCAGAGAAGAACTGCTGATGCTGGACACTAGTGTGCACCTTCTGCTGTATGTTCTTTCTCCTTCATGTGGGTGAAAAAAGCCCCGGCACAGTCGGGTTCACAAGCAGAGAATCATGCCTTTAAGGGTGTGACTTTTTTTGTTCATTGATAAAGTTATCACCAAAAGTGGTTATAACCATTTTGTTAGATTTGAAAGAGGATCAGAATCAAGTGAACAGCATCTATTGTAAGAGATAGGGCTGGTGAACAGCCTGTCCCTCCCATTCCTCCCTTTGTCAGAAGTCTCTTGGACATGAGCACTGCTCCTCAGGGCATGGCCACTTTCATTCCTGGGTGTTGTGCTCATGCTGCTGCCCCCCATGAGTGTCACTGCTCTGTGGGGACACTGCCAGGTCTCTGGTCCCAGTCTGTTGCCGCCCTGCATTTGGCAGGAGGTGAAGGGTGAGGCCAGTCACCTGTGCTTGTGTGGCTTTTGGATGCATGGAAAGGTGTCACTGAGCAGCTCCTTGCTGGCAGCTGTGGCAGGCCTGTGACTGTAATTCAGGGTGCTTAAAACCTGGGATTTTCCCAGCCAGGCTAAAACTGGGTATTGAGGACAACAAAGATCCAGAGAGGTGGGTAAGAGGACAGAGGTGAAGAACAGAGCTGGGAAAAACAGGAAAACTGGCACTCAGAGCTGGATTTAGCCTGGCAACACCAGAGAGATGGGCTTTTGCAGATCTCAGCTCGTTTTATTTAAAATTATCTGTGTTTTTCCTAACACAAATAATTTTAAATAAAACAAGGGGAACAAGTAATTTTTGAATTTAATTTTCTTGCACTTAGTTTCTCCTTAAGACTGCAAAGCTCCATAGCTGATGATAGTCCTTTAAAAATTCTGTAGGTTTGCAAGTAGGAAAATATTTCTGATAAAGCTCTCTTTTGGCTAATGAAAGAGCAGCTTACATGTGAGTTAGTATTGATGGCAGATTCAGTAATGACATGTAATGCAATTACTTTACTAGAGAGAGAAGCACTTAGACACATATTTAAGATATTTCTGAACCTAGGCGTCAGCTGGAGGTGATTGAAAATACACTATTTCTGCAGATTTCTTCACATAATTACTGTGGAAAATATTGTGGCATTGTAGTAAAAAGCAGAGAGTTTTGAATGCTGATAGCTGTAGGGGGAAGAGAATTCCCAGAGAAATTCTGTTCTATAATCCCATGCTAATCTCCCCAACAGAAAGCAGAAGAAGAGGAGCTTGTCCTCACACCTGATGGCACCAGGGAATTCCTCACTTTTGAAGTTCCACTGAATGACTCTGGGTCAGCTGGGCTTGGCGTGAGTGTCAAAGGTAACCGGTCAAAAGAAAACCACGCTGATTTAGGAATCTTCGTCAAGTCCATCATTAACGGTGGAGCAGCATCCAAGGTAAGAGGGAATATCTGTGTCCTTTGGTCTTCCTAGGTTTTTCATAATAAGTTATTTTGAAAATATCCATAGATCAAAGAGGAGTGAGATCTCTAGTGTTCACCAATTATACCATCAGAGGTAACATTTAGATTTCTACTCACGTGTTTGCACGTCCCAGGATTTAAACAGCCCTAACAGATTCGGGAAGGAGCGAGCCATCTCTGGTACAGTTCCATTAGTATGCTGTTTGAGCAAACAGATTATGATAATAGCTTTCAGTGCAAATCTGTAATTGGAATAGACATTTCCTATAGTGGCTGCAATGGAAGCTATTATTGCAGTGTTCATTTCCCCATAAACCCTTCGGACTAAGTATAGTTGGTTGAATGTTTTTCTTTTGATTTGTGGTTTGTTTTTTTTTTTTTTTGTTCTCTCCAGTAGACAAAGCTTCCTTTGTGTGTGTTTCATGTAACTATCTATACTTTTTACTTTTCCAGGATGGCAGGCTTCGAGTGAATGATCAACTAATAGCAGTTAATGGAGAATCATTATTGGGCAAAACAAATCAAGATGCTATGGAAACCTTAAGGCGGTCCATGTCCACTGAGGGGAACAAACGAGGAATGATTCAGCTCATTGTGGCGAGGCGAATAAGTAAATGCAATGAGGTAATAAGCTTTTGATATTGGGATTGACAATTTTCACTTCTGAGGTATTTGTGTTTACAGGAGATGTCATGTTTCCTCTGGGAGTTGAAAAATAATATCTGAGAAGCTAAAGAAAGAAAGAACTACAGAATTATCTGAATTTCAGTGTTAGACATGCTAACGTTATTACTGATCAATAAAGTTTTTCTTTCGAGAATTTTTGTCAATGAAAAACAGGAAACACTGAATAAAACTATATTGATTTTGTAATTGGATCTCACTGTTTACGTGATTTTTTGTTCAGTGGAGTTTTTTATGGAGGTCTATTAGATCTTTCATTTATAGACTTTGTGTTAACTGACTTGTTTTTTTGTCACTTCCAGTTTTTTTTAAATAAGAGTAGAGCTCTTATGTTTCATTATTATATTTTATCTAAACAAAAGTTTCATGTATAGATTCTACAAAACTTTGTCTTGGCCTTAATTGTGGGGGAGGTTGAACTACTGAATTCAGGGTGAAGTGGTGATTCTTTTGATGATTTGCAACTTTGTCTTCTCTAGTGCAATAATAATGTGTTGATGTTTTGAAATATATTCATGATTTCTAATAGTTTATCTTCTATTTAATGTAAATAATGTAAATAATGCTATATACTAGGAATATATGGACATATAATGAGAAGGACTGATGTTGGGGGAGAACTGAATTAGACTCAGAACAAATTAAAGAAAGGATTGAGTTAAATAGGATACCGCTGAATGGCGTGTCAGAAAAGCATCTCTTTTTTAGAAATCTAAAAGTCATTTCTTTCATTCTTGCTAAAATAGTAAGGTCTTATCAGGAATGTTATTTCTTGATCATCATGCTTCAAAAATCATGTGCACAAATTGGTTTAGTATCACTGCTCCTGCCTAGGGGAAAAAAGAATGCTTTGCTTTTTAATGCATAAATCTAACCTTCAGAAAAAATCAGTCCATAGTTTATTATAAAATCATTTCTGAAAAAGTCACCAGTCTTTTTAAAAGTGTTAAGCTCCTCTTGACTAACTGCTTATACAAAGTTTTACTTGTACGCATGCATGTTTATATATGCACACTGCTAGAAAGCCAGCTTGGATTGCTGCAAACGTATCTTGCTGAAAACATGTCTTGCTTAGTGTTGAAGGGATTCTGAACTTTTTGGATGTGGTGATGTCCTTATCTAGGCCTAATTCAGAGTGTCCTTTGGAGACTGTTCCTTATTTTTACCCAATTTCCAGTTTGTAGATGCTACTACATATTATTACATAAAAAGGGTGAAATATTTTACACTATTTCTGTGTTTAGGATTTTTTTTCTAAAAGGATGTAGAAGATGATTCCTTTTCTCCTACTGAAAGTCTTCTTGATTGAATTAATCCAGACAGTGTTTGTAAACACAAAGGAGGTAATCCAGCAGTGATGAAACAAAGACATTTCTCCTTGAATCCAGCACAATTTTTACTCGTTCAAGAGTAGCTTGGTCCCCTATATCTGCTTGACATTTAGTATGATTTATTTTGCAGAAATCAGGTGCCAAAAGCAGCACAGCTGACTGCAATATATGTGCTTCAAGATAAAAGAACTGATTGTGGAAACAGATTTAGATACACTGAAATGTACCTACACAACGGCAGGATAGGCCCTGTCTTTCTGGGCCTCCTTTACGGTTTTTTGTGCATTTTCCCAACTCTTTAAGAAGCTGGCAAGATCAGCTATAACGATTAGGAAAGCATTGATATGTCACTATTGCTGTAGTAATCATCTCTACAAAGTAATTTTTGTAAGTAATTTTTCCTAGGAATTATTGCTTTTATCACACTTATCCAAAGGAAATACCATGTCAATACTGTTTGCATATTTTAATATGATGAAAGGATGACTTGCATGGATATAAAGCTGTTTACCTGCTGAGCTAGCAGTATGCAAGAAGTCACTTTTCTGGAAGTCTTGCAATGCCCAGACTTCAATGAAATGAAAAGCAAAGAGAGGTTTTTTTCTTGGTATTTTGCAATTAAACCCTATATCCTCTTTCAAGAATGTGACCAATTTAAGCTTTAGATATTATTAAGCTGATGTGGCACAGATAAGCTGTGATAGTGTTATTTCTGAATGTTGCAGGAATGCCATATATGAGTACAGTTTTTAGTCAGCTCAGTCCCTCAGTGCTGGCTGTGGGGCCTGAAAACTGGCTGGAGACAGCATCACAGCAGTGGCTGGCCTTGTCTTGGCTATATTATGCTTAATTTAGCAACACAGATTGCTTAGACATGCTGGTATACAAATTTTCCCCTTGGAACATTCCAGTAACCACCAGGAAAGATTTTTAATATTAGAACACAAAAAGAAATGACATTGGAGTGGTGGCAAATTCAGGAGCTTGCAGATTAGAAGCAAAAGCGTAAAAAGGGCACACCCTTATCTTAATAGCTCCCACCTTTTCTCACCATAGAAGCACAGAATCATTTAGATTAAAGACTATTGACTCCAACCATTAACCCAGCACTGCCAAGTCCACCCCTAAACCATAATGCCAAGTGCCACATCTACCTACAGATGTTTTAAAGACCTGCAGAATGCAGCCACTTCCCTGGGCATCTTGTTCTAAAGCTTGACTCTGCTTTTCATGAAATATTTTACTTAATATCCAGTCTAAATCTTCCCTGGCACAACTGGTGACTGTTTCCACTTGTCCTATCACTTTTTACCTGGGAGAAAGCACCAACCCCCACCTGTCTAAATCCTCCTTTTAGGCAGTTGTAGAGAGCAAAGAGGTCTCTCCTTAGCCTTCTCTTTACTCCAGGCTAAATGCCCCCAGCTCCTCAGAAAGGGGGGTTTACTGGTTTAATTAAATATAAAAAGAAATGTTCAACTTTTGAGAAAGCATTTCCCAGTGTTTTCTATGCTCTTTTCCCTCTTTTTGTTTTTCAAAGGAGTCACCATAAGAAACCAGCAGAAAAAATATCCTGTTCAACTGATTTGTTTCCTTTGTTGATTCAGCGTCGTATGTGTCCACTTTGTAGACAAAAACATAGCTTTGTTTCTTGTTAGTCTGAACTACAGTTAAGTGGAACTGGTTTGGTGTTATTCCATTTTGTGTGTCACCAAGAAGAGTGTTCACTCTGCTCTGTTCCAGTGTCCTGTGAAGTCAGGTCTTGGCTGATTCTCTGCCACACCATGGAGCCACCCACAGGTGTCTCAAAAGGGAAATCTGTGCAAGGGGTGATAATGCCAATGCAGAAATAATTGTGCTGAACATCTGGATGATAAAAGCAGTTGCTCTCTGGATAATAAAAAAATACCACAACAAAATAACAGCAAAAAGAACAAAAAAACCCCAAGTCTTTTTTTCCCCTGCCATCAAGTCCAGCAATTGTTTTGCATTTGCAAAGTCAATCTGACTTCCTTTCAGATAGACTACACAGTCTGCTTCTTTCTTTGGTAAAACTGAGTTTGAATTGGATTTTTAAGGCAGTTAGTGGTATGAAACTGTTCTTTTGGTTTTAATGTTAATTTTCATAATCACCCCTCGCAATTGCTGAGGAGAGAGAATTAATTTTGCGGCATGATTCTGCAGATTGTTGTTTCTGCATGTTTCAATTTCAATTTATACTACGATTTTGGTGTACTTTTTGTGTTTTGTTCGCTGTCTAGAAGCGAGTGACAGAACCTCTGTTGTCCTGGGTTGAGAGAGGCAGAACAGTTGCTTCTGATCTGCTGCAGAGGCACTGTCTTTGTCAGAGAGTTTTCTTTGGCTTCTTGAACATGAAACTGTTTCAAAACTTGAAGTGACCCCGGATACTCCTTTCCCATGCCATCATTATTCTCAAACAGCTTCACAAGTTTTCATGTTGTAAACTAAGCCTTCAGAGCAATTGTAGCAACAATGTAAATGTACATAAATACCGTAAGAGTATTATCTTGACTTCAGACAGGCAGGGAAGAGATAATTTATATCATCAGCCCTTCTATAACTGTAGTCAAAAGAGACCACAAACTTCCCAGAAGGTTAAAAGAGATTTTGTGCTGCTGTGGTTTTGCTGAAGATTTGCCTGTAGGAAGAATTTTCATTGACTCACCAGAAGATAGTGTGTAATCCATCCAGGTTTTCAAGTGAATTGTCTTGTAGTAAATATTGATATAAGCACAGAGTGTTAGTTATGAATGAGCTCTAAGGCAAAGCTGTGCATCTGAGTTTTTCTCCTGTTTGCATTATGTCTATACAGAGTACAGCAATGTGGAATTCTGCAAGCTGCACTACTACAAACCTTGCAAAACTGTGTTTAATAACACAGTTACCCCACTCCAGATAAAAACACACACTGAATATTTGATGGACACTGTTATATTAGTCTAACAAAAACATTTAATTTGGGATTTGGCTATATCTAGGGTTCCCTTGCCCCCCATTTAAAAAAAGTTAAACATTCTGTTACATTCTGTGTTTTCAGCTTCCAGCCTTGCTTGTGAACTCATCAAGTTTCCTACATAAGCATGGAGAGATTCTTTAAGACACATTTCCAAAGCTGTGAAAACAGTGGGGAAAAATGGAGAGAATAACAATAATATTGTCTTGATATTCATATATGGCCAGTTTTTAACACGTCATTTTTCAGAAGAGGCAGCCATCAGCTTTTTAGATCTTTAACTCAGGTTTGAAATTTTTTAAATTGCTCAGATTGAAGGCGAAACAGTGGAGTTCCTTGTGCTGTGTTCTGTTAATTAGTGATGCTGTTGTGATTAGCCTTTATGGGCAAACAGCTGGCGGCTGCATCGCCAGAACGTGCTCAGCACTCGGGCACAACTGCCAGGCACATCCCTGCAGCTGGTGTGTGCTCCATGTGCTGATTCAAGAAAATAAAGGTAATTGTTACTTTTGGAATCCTGTGCTTTTCAGTCCTGCAACCTGGACAGCTTAGAGACACAGATTGCTTGTCTGCACTCTGTTCATGTCACAGGCAGGCAGCACTTGTCTGCCATTAAGTGAGAGAGCATCACCATTTTCCTCAAAATGAGAAATTTCAAGGGTTTTTTCTTGTTTAGACCTCCCCCCCACCTTTTTTTTTGACAGAATGAATATTTTGCCAAACCTGCCTGAAATGAAGCTTTGCAAATGATTTGCAGATCCCCAGATTTCTTCATGCATGTCTGTTCATTTTTTTCTCCCTTTGAAAATGAGCAAACTGTGAAGCAGAGTCCTGATTCCAGTTCGTATAAGGACCTCATCATTCATGAAATAAATTGACTGATAGATCACTGAGAGTTTGCAAATGAGTAGTTTCATTATAAGAGAAACAAGCAAGCATCTTTTCTTTTCCAGTATGTGTGCAAGTATAAAATATTCAGCATCATTTTCCCCTGCGTGCATTGCCGAGTTAGCTACATTGAAATGTAAGTGACAGGTTTGTTTTTTCTTTCTCACTAGATTAGTCTTGTGATGACCTTTTGGAATTTAACTGTCAAAAAGTCTTTAGCATCTCCTCCAAACACAGTGATTTCCCTGTTCATTCCCATCTCCAACTCATTGATAAAGCTGTTTATCAATTTAAGCTATTCCCAGCTCTGATTCCTAGGGGAATCTACAACTCTTCTCCATCCTGAAGATCAATCTTTGTGTCCAATTCTTTAGCCAGTTTTCAACCCAGAAAATGAAAATTTAGTCCAGTCCTATGAAAACTTAGTTTCTTTAATGCCTTTGATATTGATGCTTTGATATAGGTTAATAGTATTTTAAAAGTATCTATGTTGGAAAATGAAGCTGTAGTATTTTGAACATCTTAACCACAGTATACACAGATAAGAAGGAAAAAGAAAGCCTGGAGAATAATTCTGTGTGACAGGAAGAGCTTCAGCATTCTGGATGCAGTGTCGTATATAGTAAATTTGTGTACCGACTTCTTTAACACCCATAACACTTGCATTCCTATATTTGGACAATTTATTTTCTGAAGGAAAAATGGAGTCTGATTCTTGTTTCATTAAAAAAAAAAGTTTGTTTATGCTTTGAATATTTTGGCACTCTTCTTATGCAAAAGCCTTTTTCATATTTATGTACATAACTTCAAATAGGATGGATGGTGGTGTTTAAGTAAAAGGGACTGCATTATTTGTCCATTTATCATCTAGTTAAGCAGCAGCTGGGCTAGCTGGTACAGACAGTACTTTAGCAAACAGCTGTTTTTTATCTGAATGATAAAGGGTCAGGGTAGAGCCTTTTTTTTTATTAAAAAAAAAATTTAATCTGGCTTTTTAAATTTAAGAGAATGGATGGAAAAGGAGCTACAGGCAATCTGTAGCATGGGAGGTTTTATTGCATTTTTACAAATATGATCATTTAGTGCAGGTCAGTGCTAGGATCCCGAGAGGGAACTCTCTCTTTTCAGTCTAGAGAGAAGAAAAATCAGGGGATCTTTAGCAGTCAGTGTCTATAAATACCTGATGAAAGTAATAAAGAATAAAGAATACTGATCCAGACTCTTCTCAGGGCTGCCCAGTGCCAGGACAAGAAGCAACAGACCAAAATACAAGAAATTTCTTTACACATAAGAAAAAAAAAATCCTTCTTAGAGGTCAACACTGGCCCAGCTTGCCCTGAGAGGCTAAGGAGTCTCTGATCTTGGAGATATTCAAAACCCAGCTGGGCAGGGCACTGTGCAACCTGCTCTTGCAGACCTTGCTTTGGGCAGGAGGTTGAATTAGATAATCTCCAGTGGTTTCATCCACCCTCAGTTGGTCTGTGACTCTGAACTGGCACACCAAGGGGTGCTCCAGCAGCTGTTGACAGGGGGCCAGTTGCCACATGGATTCTTTTTATGCCAGGCCTTTAATGAAGCTAGGAATTTGTACAGCTTTGTTTATGTTGCCCACTCTTTATCAGTCCATCAGATCAAATTATACCAGATAGCACTGAGAGTGGCTAAGAGAAGAAGCTAGAGTGTGTAATTCCAGCTCTTTATTAGAAACACATCATGAAGAACAAGTCTGTTTGAACTGCAGTCTTGCTTTGGACTGTTGGACTGTTTGTCTTGCCCACAACAACAGTTTGCAAATTCTATGTTTCTTTTCTTGCACAGACTTTCTGTTAACAATGTAAGGAAAAGGCATTTTGGGGATTTTGTGACGGCTGATTGTCTAATTTTTGGTGTTTTATAAAAGACATTCTCTCTTCTGTAGAATGTTTGTGTAGCCGGCTGACAATGCCCTTGTTTAAACTCATCTTTTAGGATGCTAATTTAAAAACTGATCAAGTTTTACTTATGGAAATGATAAAATATATGATTCACTTTACAAAACATGGCCATATAAATGCAACACTCCTGCTATTTCTTTTATTTATTCTGGACTTTACTGTATTACCAGGAATGAATTTCTATATATTTCTTTGCTTCTGAACCATCTTCTTGTCAGTGTCTTTCTGAAAATCCCTTGAGATCTTTCTACAAATGAATCTGAAAGTTGATGGCTTGTCACACGAAGGACTGTGTGATATTGCTCACTAAAAGCTGGACACTTGTTACATAAAGTCATCAATATAGCACTGGGAGAATAAATCCCAAAGCACTTTGATATTTTCACACCTTATTTAAAGGCGGTGAAATAAAGGGTAGTTCATAATTTAGTACCTTTATCATGCAAGTTTAAGCTCTCAAGCAGTCTAATATTGTTATGCTCTTTTTTTTTGTAAAGTGTTTAGAAGTTAACATTTTTTTCAAATGTGCCTTAGATTCTTTATAACAGAGTCTACAAATATTGTTTAATTTACTTTCAGTAAAGCTGTCAGTTGTAATCTGCAATTTAAAAAAACTAATAAAACAAATCCTCATTTCACAATTTAAACCTTATTGAGTCTAATTCACTTGCACTGCAAGTTTATTATTCTCCTGCAGCTTGACGTGCCTACAATTGTAATTGTGTTGACCCTCCGATGCAGTAAATCTCCCCGGTGCTTATCAAACTGGGAGAGATAAGTCTACAGTTTGGAACTTCATTAAATATCTCATTTATATTAAACAGATGATGGCTTTGAACAGTAATAATAATTTTTAGAGAGTCTGAGACCTCCCGATCGCGGTCTCCTTGACCGTAGCGCGGCGTTTCGCAGCCCTCCGCCCCCGCGCCCCGGGCGTCGTGCCAGCACCCGCGTGTCAGGAGTCATCCGCCCATCGGGCTCACTTCAAAGCCTCTGCTGGGGAGAAAGCCCAGGGCTTTGTAGCCCTTGAAGCAGATTTTTTAAACTTTTTCATAGCATACATTTCTTAGTCGTCTGGGGAGTGCGGGTGGAGTGATTGATAATGGGCAGCTGTTTTGAAAAGAAAAAACAACCAACATGTTGCTTTGTTCTTGTAATTCCTGAAACTATGAACTCTTCCTCTCGTGCTTGTTTGGAGATCAGTCAGTACTTGGAATAAGCATTTCTAGTGGCTTTAAATAGTTTGCAGCATGCTCAATATCTTTGAGTATCTGGTCCCCACTGTATTTGGGTATGTATAAAATAAATGCTGTGGGATTTGTGTAAGGACACTGCTTTTAAGATTTAACTATTTGCTTCAATATGAAGAGGGGTGTTGGTAAGAAGAACTAATGCTTTGATATCTGATTTCATACTACTTTTCTACAAAATACATTTATTTTTTAATAGTTGTTTACTTTTTGATAGAGCTGAATTCAGCTGTTCAGATGAATTGGTTTATGGTCTTGTCAAAGTGCCTTGGTAGCATTACTGAGAGGACAGCAGGGTGCTGGAGCCCAGGTGAACCAAGAGCTTTAGGGGCAGCAGGAAGGCTGGATGGCATGAGGATTGAGCCATGGTGTGGGGAGTCTCTTATCTCTGCAGGGAGCTACCCTGGGCATCCACAGTGACCTGTGAAAGCACAGGTACTGATTCTTCTCTTTCCTGGGAGCTGTGCTGACAGCAGAGCTGTGACTGATGGGGTTGCTAAATCCAGGTAGATGATAACAAATTATTTTCTTTGCCTCTCTTGGGTGCTGTGTTCCCCTGAAATCTGATTCACTGGGACTCACCAAGGAGAACTTGACTTTTTCCTGTCCTCTGGAAAAATCTGAGAGGCCACTGTAGGAAAGCAAGGGATGACCACTTCTGCAAGCAAAGGCTGGGCTGGGAAGACACTCAGGCAATCTTCTGAAGGAGAACAGCTGGGGTGGGCAGGAGGCTGTATATGCAGCCTTTCTCTTTCCTGTGCACGTGGCCAAACAGCCTGTGTCCATCACTTCCACCACATACTTCATCTCTCTTGTGATGCCCTGGAGAGTCTGGCCTCAGTTGTGATGGGCAGGGACCTGTCAGTTCCAGGGGTTTGAGGGCTGGGGTGGAGGGCATCCCAGGTCTTGCCAGTTCTGCTTTTGTGTCTCTGCCTGCATGCTGCAGCAAAAGATTAGAGGAGCTTGCAGGCTGAATGAGGCATGTAAGACCTCTTTACTCTGCAGCAGGAAAGACAGAGCAAAGAACTCAATTTGAAAATAAAATTACAGTGAAGTCTGACAACTTTTGTGTTTTTTTCTTTTGTTCCTAACTACAAAACTTCAGAGTGTGATGATTTCGTTTGAAAGTAAGTTGCACCACTGTGGCAGCAGCAGCCCAATTCCATATGAGAGTTCCTGTTCCATGCTCCTGACAAGGGGCTTGTTGTGTTCAGCTGTCAGTGTGCAGAAGATGGCCCAGCTGTCTGCTGATGGTATTGGAAACAGCCCAACTGTCTGTTTAAGAAATTATCCAACAAAGAGACACCAAAATGGAATGGGGTTTTTTCACCAATTTTCTGCTGAAGGATTTGAGATTTGACAGGGCACCATGGGGGGTGCAGTGTAAAGGGGTTAGAAAGTTGGTCATTAGGCAGAGCTGTCATTGCAAATTATCTCTGTCCAGGATGAGAAGTTCTAGCTCATTTGGTGCTCAGACAGGTCCAGGCCTTAGGCAATTTGTTACAGTTCCCCCATGTGGTTAAGGGGACCCCAGGCACTAATTTTCCCCTCTCTTTGCAGTTGGAATCACCTGGGAGCCCCTCTGGGCCAGAGCTGCCCATAGAGACGCTGCTGGATGACCGGGAGCGGAGGATTTCCCACTCCCTCTACGGCGGGATCGAGGGTCTCAGCGAGTCACCCACAAAGAACATGGCACTGGGCAGGATAATGGGTGAGTCAGAGCAGCTCTGCTATGCAGGGCATGTTTTATTTCTCTCTGTGATTCATTGAAGGGTGGTTAATGTGTTATGTGGGAATTGGGAACATGGAGGTTGCACTGACCAACTTAAAACGTGCCTTAAAATTCTTCTATGCAAGCCTTCCGGATAGTTAATGTGAAGAAGAAGGTAAAGTGGGATTCTAAAGTGAATTTTGCATCCTGTGACAGGTCATAGAATGAATAATAGTAGCATTTAACATGGTCTTTCAGTGTCTGGTTTGGGATAATAAATTATTGGTCAGTCTAGGCTCCATGTTGCATCAAAATCAGTGACTCATGGGAATTTATAATTTTTTTTTCAATATTCCTTCACCTCTGTTTCAGTCCTACTAAAATACAAAAATAAATAAGGCAAACTTGCATCCATTTATGCTTATTAGGGGACTTATTAATTTATTTGAATGTTTGCTTTGTAGGACACCAATTTTAAAACCTCATAAGTAATTATAAGCATCCCTTGTGTAGATTCTATGCCTTGCCATCTGCATGGTCCCAGTGGATAATGAGGTTATTAGTGCTTGCTTTGCAGCAATTCAACTTCTGATGTACAGAGCTAGGTAATAAAGACTTGCCTTGCCACAGGAGTGGTTAGATTTACTGACTAGGATGGGATTAATTTGAAAGGATTTTCAAGTTTAAACACAAAAAGCAGCTTGATGAAAATAACACCTGACAGAAGACGTGACGATTGCTCACTTGAGTTGTGAAAACGTGGCTATTAAATCTAGGACTATATTTTAGCATATTAGGTACACAGAATATGTTAGAGGATGCTACTATAAACTTCATATGAAGTGAGGCATAACTTAGTTTTCAATTACTTTAGATTAGTTTTCAGCCTTAGAAAATTAGTCTACCACATAGGCTTTTTCAATCAACAGTCTGTGTATATTTTTCACCCTATTTTTTTTTTTTTGGGGTTGGGTTTGGTTTTTGTTTCCACCCATGTCTTCTTTTAAAAATAATTTTTGTATTTTGTATTTTCTTTATGGTAGCAAAATAGGACCACTGTTAAACTCTCTGAAAATCCACAAGTCTGCTATTTAGGGTATTTCTTCCAGTAAGTCTTCTGCCCTTTTTTGTTCATTTGGGCAATAGTAATTAGAAACATGCCATTCTGTTCTGTTGCATTTAATTTTGTGCAGCTTGGAAGAAAAAATGTGCACATGAAAATCAAGGCTGTGTGAAACCATGTCACCCAAAGTCATATGCTCTTAAAGAGAAAAATTTAGAAAAAATTGTATTTGTTTGTCAACAAATTTAAGGAGTGATAAAATAATTTGAAGTCTTTAGCACTATTCTTCCATAGAAAGAGCTAGTTCTTGTTGTGTCAAGGCTTTAGATAAAACATTTGCAAAGCTTTGCCTTCTGCTTTTTCCATCAGTGCTGCAGAGGATTTACACACAGAGCTCATGTAAGTGTTAACAAATTATCACTTAAACACAGTGTCCATTTTTGTTGGGAGAGGGAGCCCTGAGAAAGTCTGGGTGCACTTGTGTCAGCAATGCAGTTTGCTTCAACATCAGAGGAGCACAAGACTTGCCATGCCAAATTGAACTAGTTGTTCATCAGTCTGATATCATCCCTTTAGCAGTAGCCAGTAATTCATGTTTAACCACAAAAAACAAAAAAGTGTTTCCAAAGCTGTTAGCATCTAATACCCTTAGATACTTTTGCATTGTATACATAGAAAAATAAAATCTATCCTTCATTTTCTAAGTTTCTTATAAACTGAAGTAAATGTTTTGATTTCCTTTGATTGTTTTTTCTGAATTGTTTTCAGGGACCAGGAACTATGTAAAAAATTGGTTGGTTGTGACTTTAATTCACTGAATCTTTAGTGGAAGCACATTAGTGGAAAATCAGATTGTGCCTGAACCTCATAGTAAATGTGATCTAGCGGCGTGTAACTAAAACTGGTCTTTCTGGGACTGGACTGTTCCCTTCTGCAATCATAGCAGAAGCACAGACCTGTGATGTTTAAACCCAGTTTTTGGGGAATGGTCAGTTTTCTAATACTGAATTAATCAGTTCTACTAAATTAAAACTTCAGTGTTCATAATCTTTCACATGCAAGTTTTCTCTCAGTGCCATGCAACAGAGAGGTATTGCCTGTTGGGAGAGATAGGTACAGTTGCTTGTTTCAGAATAGCTAACATTTTAAAGACTCATTCACTTTTTATGCAGTGGAATCCCTATCTTTTTAGGGTTGGTAATGAGAAAAAAAGAAGGGCTTTTTTTATTTTCCTGAGAATGTTTATGTGGTGTTACATGATTCTTCCTCTCTTGAAAATTGGCCTAAAAGTGAGGATTAGTCCTGAGAACAACCTGGCTGAAGAACTTTGGAGTCCTATATCTTCCCACACCAGTCCTGCCCATGAAAACAAGCCCAAAGGAGTGCTTTATGTAGTGCTGCTTCCCTTGAGTGCTCTCCCCATATCAAGAACCCCTCTGATGAGCTCTCTGAATCATCTGATGTCTTTTGAATTACCCCTCAATGGATTTAGCTAAGTAAACTTTTAGTACTCAGTACTTCTTAGTGAGGAGATGACATTTTGTTTTCATGGAAGGAGTAGGTCTTCCTGCTGCATTTGCTCTTGGATGGGTTTTAGTTTTCTTCCTTCCTAATTTAAAGTATTCAAAAGTAATAATTTTAAAGTCTGGAAAATGCCTGCTTGTTTTAGTCATTGCTTTAAGTTGGAACAAAGGTTTCAAGAGTGTTTTTGTTCTTTTAAATACCATTAATGTAATTTCAGGAAAAGTATTTAAGACAATTTCCTTACTCCTTCATAACTGACAAGCAAGAACTGGCTGTCAGAGCCTTGCTGTGAGAGTGGGAATAAAATAGCAATTTTAGGATGTGATTTAAATTATGTAAAATAATGTTTGCTTACTGCAATAAGGCTACGTGAATCTTTTCATGTTTCTGATGATTCTCATGTTGATCTACTTTTCTAGGTGGTTATTGCTATTATAGATTTTTTTATGCTTTTTCATTTGATAATATTTCACTGAAAATTTCTGATGGAGAAGAGATACAACTTTCTGTATTCAGGGAATACTTTTGATTTGGACAAGATGGGATATTTTATTTATATAAATTGGGTCTTTTAAGAATTAGATGGCTGTAAGAAACCCTTATATTTATTTGTTTTATTATTTCCAGGGTGCATGTTATTCAGTAAACCAACTGTGTTATACTAGTTTGCTTGGCTCTATAATTAAAAATTCAAGTCTTCTTCTGACATGCCATTCTTGTATATCATGCATTATGCTCCTGAGTTTTACAGTACACAAAAACATGGCTGCTGTCTATATAAATTATTCTTATTCAACAGACAACTTAGTACAAAGTCCTCTTTCATCTCCTTCTTCTAGTTGCTGATTTTTTTTTATGAATGTGGCAGGTTTTGTTGCTAACGGTGACTAAACAGAAGATATTTTTCAGGGGGTACACAGAATAACAATCACTTGCACTGAATCTGCTTTTCATCCTGAGGGATCCCCCAGAACTTTGTGAAGTTTGATGGTTCCTACACAACAGGAAATACTCTGTTCTCTACATAAATAATTGCTGTCTTAAGGGTAGAATCAGGAGGAAGCACTACTGACAAAAATTTAGCTAGAGTTGTAGAGTGTGTGTGAAATGAAAAGAGCCCTTTACAATCAGAATGTAGCTCCTTGGCCAGGAATCTCATCAAAATGTGATACTCTTCTACAATAGTTGACAGATCTGAGCACTTTCCTGAAATCCAAGACCTGTATACAGCAGAGAAATCTTTGTTGTTAGTCATTCTCCAGGCATTCATTGTACTATTGGTCTGAGTCCCACAGTATCAACATGCTCATGAGTCATTCATAAGGTAATGCTGGATTTGGAACTTACGGTGAGAGTGTTCAACAGATTTTGTAGACCATCCTTTAAAGAGAAAGCAATAGCAAAAGCACAAAGGATCAAGCCAGAAACAGTTCCATGACAATGCAGTGTCAGTGTGGGAGCCAAGTTATCCCAGCAAACATATTAACTGAACTTCAGGGAATTTCAAGATTTGAAAGGACCTGGAGCAGTTTAGTTCTTCATGAATAAACCTATTATTCATACTATGTACTCTGTGTGATCAGAGTTTTTTTAGGGGGATCTCTGTTGGTGGTTTAATTCAGGTACAAATTATTTTCTGGTGTATAATAGGTTTGAAGGTGTATAATATTTTTTGAAATATGCTGCTTGGCATATTTTTCCTTTGTAGGATGAAAATCCTCATAGACCAGGAGACCAGCCATTTGGTACTGGAGCTCTGAGCCTTCTTTTTCTGCACAGACAGATGGGAACCCTTCTTACCCAATAGTTTCGTGTAGTCCACAGGCTGTGCTCCTTTAGATTGGTAACTTGTCCAAGAAATTTGAGCATCATTGTTCTGAGATGAGAAACATTTGAAAGGGAGAATGTTTTACCTTGCTTAGTACAGTGTCCAACATACTTTATGTTATTACAGATTACCTCACTGAAGCTGAATTTATATATGCAAAACTGGACTTGAAGTGTAGTCAGAGTCTAAATAGCACTTTTCCAGCCCGAGGGAAAATTATTTTCTTGAAGAGGTTTGTAGACAGGTTGAGCAATGCCTTAGATTTGTAGATCAGTCAAATATACTGAAGATTACTGGGTTTGAAGTTTCTTTGATGTTTCCTTGTAAGGTTTCTCACAACACTTGTGGAATTAATTCTCCAGGGGTATTTTCTATCCACTTCAGCTGAGTTCTCTACAAAGCATGTATTGAGTCTGGTGCTGAGGTTTGTCCAACCATCTGCTGGAGGTGAAGCCTTTCACCTGTTTTTAGCTTCATCTGCAATGAAAAGCATAGGCATGTCAGATGGGTTTTCTCCTTAATTCTAAAGCAACTATTAAAATGTCAGTCTTCACCCTTGTCAGATATAAAGAAGGGTAGTGAAAAGTTAAAAGTGTTACTGAATTACTGTAGCCTCTCAGATGGGAAGTTCAATCTGCCGAGTACCATAAGGTTATACCTTTTCACAATCAATTCTTTGGAGACATTATTAACTACAGAGTTAACAGTCTTGTAGGCATTATGTTTGGAAAGAAGTACATTACCAGGCTAAACATTAACCTGTCCATCAAAGGAGCTATTGCTGGGCAGAATCAGCTGTTATGCAAACTGCATACATTCATTTCAGTTTGACAGTGATGAGGTGTTCACCATGCAGTACCTTTTTCTTCCAGCCATTTTTTCAGCCTTCTTTAATGATCCCTTTGAAGCCAGTTTTCCCCTCTTTAGAAAGATTACTATATGTATTATCTAGTGCAATGAGGATTTTAACTACTGCTTTACACATAGGGTTTTGTTTGTTTGTTTGCTTGTTTATTAACAATTGCGTGCAAAGGTAGTGATAGTAACTGAAACCTTTACAGAAAAGAGGAAAACTTTATTTTCCCCTAATTATTCACACTTTTTCCATATCTACAGTGAGAGTAAAGTGTGGAAATAATTGATGTGTCTATAGAAGCAGTTTAAAATATGGAAATAGAAGTTTTATGATACATTACACTGGTGCATCATAGTTTTAGTATAATTTTCAGTTTGTTGTCAGATTAATGGTTGATTAAGCTAGTGTGTTTCTTCTCATGAGATGTGACAGTTTCACAAATTGTTTTAGTAAGATCATACCATCTTTTAACTTGTACTCTCACAAATTTACCTGATGAAGTCTGCCACTGAACAGACTCATGCTGAGTCTTGATGTAGTCCCTATCATGTATGTGATGGTTCTTGTGTAAGTGTTTTAACAAAAGTGTTAAAACTTACTTGAATTTGTTGATAATAGAATTTGTTAATTTTTTTTCTCCAAATTTTGCATGTGTCCACTTCCCAGCACCACTTGAATAAATTCTCATTTCATGAGGGCCAGATTGATCAGGAAAAGTGATGGCCTCTGTTAGTCCTTGTGGAACACATTCTTTATTTCTACCTTACAAGGTGATACAGGAGGAGATGTTTTTTTTGGGAGAGGTGCTTTTGGACAGCTCCTCAGCCAGGCCTTGAGGCTATGGGCACAGCCAGGAACATGGGAGGTTCTTCTGAACATCAGGAAACCCTTTTTCAGTGTGAGGGTGACCATGCACTGGCACAGAGTGCTCAGGGAAGTGGTGCAGAAGTATATGCCATACTCAGAAGCAATTTGTTTGGGGTCCTGGCTACAGGGCTGTAGGTGTCTCTGCTTGAGTGGAAGGGATTGGACTAGAAGAGAGGTTTCTTCCAAACCTCAACCCTTTTGTTGAGCTTGAAGACCTTGTGGTCTTGCAGTAGGCCACAGAAACAACTGGTGTATATCAATTTTCAGACCTCTGCACAGGAAGATGGGTACAAAGTGAGACATAGTTAATTTTATTATCTGCATTGTGTCACTCTTATCAGTGGCACTGTAGTTTGACATAACCTTTTATCATCTGTGATGAAATATTTTTCAAGGCACTCTCTGCATGCTGCTGTAATTTAGTTTTGGGTTTTTTTCTCCCTTTTGTCCAGGTAAATATCAGCTGTCTCCAACAGTGAACATGCCCCAGGATGACACTGTCATTATTGAAGATGACAGGCTGTCAGTCCTTCCTCCTCATCTCTCTGACCAGTCATCATCCAGTTCCCATGATGATGTCGGGTTTGGCACTGTTGATACTGGTGGATGGGCTAAAGCTGCAATTAATGAGTCAACAGACTGGTAAGAGCATGGTTTAGTGGAAGGAAAAAAGAGAGAACTGTAGTTGCATCTTTTCCTTTAGTTACATTTTGACTACTGCTATTTTATGTTTTTTTTGGTCACATTTGGATTTTACTATTTTCAAACCGGTAATTTCCCTTGTTTCAGGGAGGAAGTCTATACAAATACCTCTGGTTTCAGTTTTGTGCTGTGTGAAAGCATATTTGTGGAAATATTACTTAGATAGTACATGGCTGTGTTATTTTGATGATGATCTAACTTTAATTTAATTACTACCTGACCTAGCTTTTGTAAAAAAATTAGCAAAATTTAAACACTTGAGTTTATGAAAGACTGATTGGAAATTGTAATTTATAAACATCACTGTGAATATTTCAAAGTTTATAAAACAAAGGTTTTATTTTTTATTAGATATTTTATTTTTATATTGGATATTGTATATCTAGGAGCATCTCAATACTTTTGTATACTTCCTTGCTTTTCCTAATAATGTACTAACCTTTCAAATCTACTTAGAGGTCAAAGCTCTTTGTTTTGCCTCTGTGTTAATGCTCATGCAAAAAGAGCTGGTTAAGATTTCTTCATTATTTGTGAAGAACTACTATTCATATTGTTAGATGATTTGCAAAGACAATGTACTGTAATAGCTCTAAATTTAAATATACAGAAATTAACAGTTCCACATTTAAAGGTATGGAAAGTAACTTTATATGTTTAATCCATAGTAAAAATAACTTCTGTGAGTCTTAGGTTGACTCTCCAATTACTTTAACACATTTTAACATAAGAGCCTTAATGAGAAATGCATTGAGCTCCATTATTGACTTGCTTAAGTTCCTGGCAAAGAAATACTGTTTATTGCTTAGTTAGTACAATTAATACAGATCTAAGATTTAATTTACAAGTCCAGTAATTATCTATAGTAATAGCAAAATAAAAGCCCACCTCTGTACGCTGCTACTTCTTGAAGCTGGATAATTACCACAAATGGTGTGAAGTACTAGAATTTTCTTATTTTTCTTGTCTCTTGAGCCTGTTATGAATGTGTCAGCAATATCTTAATAGAACAGCAATAGCACCTGCTGGCTGATATGCACCTGTCAGCTTCTTCTCTGCTTTAAACTAGTTTATTTCATCTTATATCCAGGAATTGAGTTCTGTATTTTAAGTTCTGTTTTAATGATTGTATGGAAATTTAATTTTTTCATACTCATTTACTTTTTTTTGAAGTTGCAGTTACTGTTATGGACAAGTCATACCTGTAATCTGGGTCCCTGAAAAGTCCATTTGTCTTTTGTAAAAGCTGAGAATCTGAGACATTTAAATAGAACAGTCCTCAAGCCTGCATGTAATAGCTTATTTCTGAGGGAGTATTTTTAGCTGAATGTGAGCAAAATCCTATGAAATAAAACATTTGAACAAAACTGCAGATGCTTTTACATTGACTTCTGTAGTGTTTCTTGCTATTTATACACTTCTTTGTAAATGAAGTAGCAGTAAAGAAAACAGGGATTAGGTATTGTAGAATTGATCACACTTTAAAAAGTTTTAAGTGTATGTTTGAGAAACTGTAAGGGTCTTCAGATACAATGGCACTTAAAAGAGTTAAGACACTTAAAGCAGCGTCATGCTTTAGTACCTAATGTATTCTATTTGTAAAAAAAAAAGTAAATGGCAATAGAATTAGATTGTTGCTATAATTTCCTGTTGCTAATGGATGAAGGAAGACTTGTAAACGAAGGTGCATTGTATGATTTTGCTGGAAGGCACAAAGGGTAAAACTAGGAATATGGATGAAGGGTTATCCAAACAAGAATGGCAGCTGTTCTGAATCACAGAAGAAAATATAAGCTTTTTCAGCCTCACAATATCTCCCTAATCCTTGATGAAAATGTTATGAAAACAAAGGGCCAATAAGACAGGATTAATAAATGGAATTTTAATAACATTGAGGGTCAGAAGACGGTTACATTCTTTTAAGGATCAGCTGTCATTCCAGAAATCTTATTTGTTAAGTATTCTAGAATATCGTAAATTGCATTTGGCATTGCTTAATGACTTGCACTAAATTCACCTCTGTCTTTTATTGATGTAGTTGAAAAATATTAAAATGAGACATTTTTAGGGGCATTAATTCCTCCTCTTCGCTCATTGGTTTTGCAGTTGTTGCTCTTCTTGGGGACTTTTGAATACTTTTAGACAATGTACATGCATTCAGACTCCTGTGATCCACTCCTTCCTTAATTACTGAAACACTCATGGGTCATTAATAATAGAATTAAAACAGGACATGAAAATTCAGACCTCTGTGTAAGGCTCAAATAAAGCTGCTAAGTATCACCTTTAGGGTGCAGGATACTGTGAAACATGTAATAATAATTCCCTTAATAAGTATGTGTGGAAGGGAGGTGTGACAAGGCCAGATCAGGGAAGCAGAAAGTTTCTAAAAGTGGTGTCAGTGGAAATGCTGGATTCCAACCTCCCAAATTCCCAGTTGCTGATGCCATGTCCAGACCCTACTGCTCTCTCTGGGACCTGTGGTGTCCTTTTCAAGTTATATTTGAACTGGAGTTTTAGTCTGTTCTTAGGACTTCAAGTTCAGTATATAAGTGTGTGCTGTGTTTACATGGAAATGATATTTTACTCTAGTAGAAGTTTTATGTAGGAGGATCAAAGCAAGCTTGTATGAGAAAAGAAGCATAGAGCCAAAACAAATAATTTTATAAGTTCACCTTTCCTGAAGAAAGTGTCACAGGATACATTTTGTTCAGCAAGATGAAACCAGTAATTTTAACAAACGTGAGCCTGTGCTAACAGATGTTGCTGGAAAAAAAATTCTCACTTAGTAAAACCACATTTTTCTGGCCTTCAGAGACAGGGCTGACTAGCAGGGAGCCAGAAACTTCTGTGTGGCCTTGGTAAAGTCAATTATGACCTGATTATGAAAGGTGTTGAAACCCTGTAAGTTCAGTTGGAGTCACTTTGGAGGATGTTTTCAGATTTAGGTGGTTCTTACTCAGCTACATATTGCACTGCTATAAATGCTAGAAGTGTATATTGGCCTTGTCTGTTTTATCTTTTTATCATGTGGAGATAATTTTTTCCCTGTTTTGTGGGAGTCAGTGTTAGGACTAAATAGTTATTTTTGAGTATGGTTCTGATTCATCAGAGCTTTTAAGCATATGCTTGAGAACATTGCGAAATTGTGCAGACATCTCTGAAATAGTTGCAGTAATTAAATGTAAAACATTATGAGCCTGAGCCAGAAACATTAAAGTCAAAAGGCACTTGACATTGGCTTTATTCACATAAGCTCTGATCCTGCTCACATTGAAGTATTATATTCCTGTCACAAGCACATATCTTATTATTTGTAAATCTGCCATTACTAGACTGAATTTTTTTTTGGCTGTCTGGTAATGAGGGTGGTGATTTTCATCCTTTATAGTACTTTATGCCTTTGGACACTTTTCCTTACCTCTTTTTCTTTGTTTTGCCTAATACCCAGGTGTTTCTTGATTAAAGATACTTCTGTAAATTAGAGTACATGGCATACATAAACAAGTGTATGTTACAGAATTTAAAAGTGTAAGTTTTTTTTTGCAGAAATTCACTATTTGCCTGTTTCTCACTAGGAAAGAGATGTGTATTATACTTAGCCCTTACAGTAAAAAGAATTCTTTAGGAACATGGTATTAAACAGTAAGATGGTACTAAACACAATATCTTGAGTGGCATGTGGAGATCTATTTAGAGATCTCAGTGACAAAATATTAACTTTTTTAATCTTGAAGTACAATATTCAAAGAGGGGATTTTGAGGGATCATTTATATATAGGATTGATAACAATGGTCCAAAATAATGATTTTTTTTTCAGTATTTTATGCTTTTGATTTCTTTTTGTGCCAGCTGAAGTAGAGATCTATATACTATGCCCTTTCCTAAGAGCCAGAAGATCTTTTTGTGAATTTCCTTTCATGTTGTTTATTAGCAGTACACAATCTTGCCTTTTGAAAAAATGTTTAAATGTTTTTAGCTTGCACACCAAATTTTGCCTGCATTCTTGCGCTCATGATTCTGCCAATGTTTGAACACCCATTAATAAATCTATCTTCAGCATGTTTCTGAGGCAGCTCACTGAAAACCTGACTGCCTGAGCTGAGGTCAGTTTAGAAACCTGCAGAAGAAACAAAAACCAAATACAGTTCCCCCCATTTCTGATTAGGGGGTGGATCCACTGTGGCAAGGACTTGCTCTGTGGGGAAGCAATGAGTAAATATATGGTTTTTTGTCACAGCCAGGCTAAAAGCAGGAGAAGCTATGAAAAATCTACAAGAAATATCACATATGGAAAGAAATTTTAATGTAAAGTTTTTAAATTAAGAAGTTTCAAGCTCTGTGGGCTTCAGGCAGGACAGTTTCTATTTATGCTTTACTAAAAATATTTTCTGATAAAGACAGACCAGATAAATTTCTATCAATAGAATAAATATGTTTCTCAGGGAGAAAAAAGAACTGTTTTATTCTCCTGCAAATTATTCCTGTGTTGGACTTTGTGTTCTGATTGACTATGTATAGTGCACCAGATGTGTATATCTTTTGTTAAAAATGTAAGTGAAATCCTTGGTACTTTTTACCTAGAATTGCTTAATGCAGTAAAACAAATCCATTGTGTGTGTAACTGAGTACTTGCAGTGGTGTATTTAAAACTGTGATTAATCGTTGCTAGAAGTCACATGCTAAATAAATGATTTTCTCTGAAGAGTGAAAGGTTGCGTGATCTTGATAAATGTTCGCATGATTTTTTTCCCTTCCTACAGCACTCTTAGTCCAGATGTTGATCCAGTACTTGCCTTCCAGCGAGAGGGTTTTGGACGCCAGAGCATGTCAGAAAAGCGTACAAAGCAATTTTCAGATGCCAGTCAGTTGGAGTTTGTTAAAACACGAAAATCCAAAAGCATGGATCTAGGTAGTGAGTGATGTTTTTTCAATTTTTTTTTTATTTGAACCTGATTTTCATGTTGTAAGTATATAGATTTTATAATTCCAAACAGATTGTGTATGTGCAGTAGTACTGCACATAATGTCTACTTGTGGGTAGTAAAGTACTAACTTGAATGGCCAAGTGGCCTGGGTGTTGTTTGTTATTTGTAAATGTCCATACATTCAAATATCATAGCCCTCTGGATATATGGTTATGCCTAAACACAGTAAACAGTATTTATTAAAATGGAGGTGAAAAATGCATTTACCAATCCATACAGAATGATTGTGTAAAACTGTACATGCTGTGGTTCTGGGTAGCCAGGTTTATTCTCAGTCCATGATTATAATGCAGTTAGCCTTAAAGGTCTTTCATGGTCTCTCATTTTATAGATGAATTCAGAATTAGAAAATGGGACTAGTCTGACATCTGTTTGAGACCCAAGTTTTAATATTTATATCAGAAGCCCTATAAAGTAGCAGTGGCTAAGACAGGCAGTCACAGTGATCATTTAAACTGATAAACCAACTGAGAATAAGTAATTGCTAACAAGCCCATCAATTTTTCTGCCATTGCATTTAGATTCTGAAGTGCAGACTCTAGTAACCTCAAACAGTGACTTTCAATGGCTTAAACACACAGAATTCCCTCCTCAGAATAATAAAATACAATGCAATTCCCTCCTTAACAATAGTTGTCTTGCCTACAATCCCTAATTCAGAAACATCCTCAGGCTGCAGTCAGGTTGGAGGTGTTGACTTGTCTTGACGAGTGCCGCGTGCTAACGTGTCAATAACATATTGTACCTGCCCGTGATGTGAGCGACTGACACTGCATGAGGGTTACTGGTTTGCTCCCACTTCTCCCCAGAATGTTTGCTTACTCTTGCAGTTTATTTGCATGAAGTAGGACATTTCTAAGGTCCCCTAACTTCAAAAGAAAATATGCAGGAGGAATGTTGAGTGCATGTGGGGCATGGACACTAACTGGGCTAACCGTTATGCATTTACCTTTTAACAGTAGCTGACGAGACTAAGCTCAGTACAATGGATGACCAGAAAACAGGTAAGAATTGACAGTAAGGCTGTTGCTATAGAAACCTTGGTCAAAGCAGCTTACCACAATTACAGAACTGCCAGTCAAATTGCATGAAAACATGAATATTCCAGTACTTGCATGGCTGCTTTCTATTGTGAATAATCAAGTCGTACAGAAAAAGAAATTTTTTCTGTAGGATAAGTATCAAGGGTAGTATATTCAGCCGGGTCATTTAGGCAGACACCTGTTTCTGCACTTTAAACTCATCAATATTCAGAGTTGTTTGGGGCTTTTTGTCCTTTCAAAAAAAAAAAAAAGAATCTTGGAAAATCTCCTCCTAGCTGCAAACTGCAGTGCACAGAGAGATGATTTTTAGAAGAGTCGAGTGTTTGGCTATTACAGTGCTAACACAGTGCTTGAAAATAATTATTTTAATTAGAAAACTGCTGCCTTTGCCTTAAGTGGTCATCAGATACATGTTGTGCATTGAGTTGAAGATTATTTGTGCAAGTTGATTTGCTTTTGGAGCTAAAACCCAAGCATCGTAACAGAACAAAAGAATATGTAAATAGAATCTTTTCCACATACCATTCATTGTAATGTTTCACAAATGATAATGAGAAATAGCTTTCAAGGCATATTTTTTTATTATTAATTAAAATAATGCACCAACTGCAATTATGAACGTTTATGATTTATTAATATAAGTTAGCTTTTGACCTGCAGAATGCTATTTTAATTAGGCTAGATCCAGAGGACACCATAACATTACTTAGCTCTAATTAGGAACAATTCACCTTTTTAACCTGAAAATATTATTTATTTTATCATGATTTGACGAGTAGTGCATTCAATACAGAATTTACATTTACTAATTCACCACTGCATCTCTGTTTAACTGGACTGTATAACATGAGTAGGAATACTGAAAAGCTATAAGTAATCAAGTAATAAAATTATCATTTTTATTTGAACAGATAAGTCTTCTAGCTTTTAAAACGTTGCAGAATATGGCCACAGACTTGCAGCTTTGCAAAAAAAGAATGGGTAAACAAAATCAAAATGTATGAATGTTTTGGAGGATTAAAGCCATCAGAGTGTGAATGTATGAATTGTGTTAATGGTTGTGGTAATAATTGATGCTTAGGAACTGCCTTCACCTCTGAGCATTATTCACATAAAAGCAAGTTAAAGACCAAGCTCAAAATTTTTGTAAATTATTTTTCATTTTCTTATTAATCTGTATAGTTGACTGGGGTGTGATTAGAATGGTGTAAAATCTGTTGTGTTTTAGTATAATACAATCCTCAGGTTTTAAAAGTGCATAGTGGTCTTGGTGGTATCAGTAGAGGGTGGTATGAACTGAGTGCAGTTTTCCTTTATGTGTAACACCTGGATTAAATTCCATAAAAAGAGACAAGTTGGACAACTTGGGTGAAAGAGCATGACCATGCTGTCTGGACTAGGCAGTTACATATTTTGTGCACAGCAAATGTGCTGGAAAAAAATTTCAGTGGCTGGAAAAAAGGAAAACACCTTTTGCTGTACTTTTGTTTTATTTATCTTGTGTGCTTTTAACCAGGTTTTGTATATAAACACTGGATATCTTCCATTACTGAAGATGGATGTAGCTGTTAAACAAACCACTTACTGTGGTTTGGCTTAAAAATTGTCTGGTTCTAAGAAAAAAAAAAGCTTCAAATGTGTGGTGAACTATGCTTTAATGAACTCTAAAAGCCAGAAAACTTCAACATGTATTTACTTTAGAAAAGATAAAAACAAACTCTGTTACTGTCACAGTTGGATTTAATAGTATTGGCTGAAAAGAAGAGCACAGAACTCTCCATCTCCAGTTACTGTAATAGTTTTTTAATTATTTTTCTTTCTATAGTTCACTTGAAGTACCTAATCCTTGCAGTGTTTACAGTTCATCCTAGAGGTTAGAAGTATATTCAGTAGCAATTGAGCATGGCTCATTTATAGAGTACCAGACATACTAGCTCTAGGTGGTACTTTTTCCATGTGCATATTATGAAAATGAAAAAAAATCAAATAACATTTATTTAAATTATTTATGGATTTATTTTTACACAATGCTTTTTAATTAAACTTTTATTAAACTGAATCAAAATTAAACTGGTTTTGATGCAGTTTCTTACTTTATTCCTCCCCTGCCTTCCCCAGATGAAGTGTTGAACTAAAAATGGAAAAATTTATCAAATGTAATGGAGCAGATATTACTAAGTAAATAGACTCACTGATAATGTCCTTCAAGAAGGTGTTTAGAAAGTAGACTTTATGCCTTTGCAAAACTGGTTTAATGAAATACAGAGAGGTTTTTGGCATCATTTGCAGGTAGCATTTGACTTGACAGCTCCTAAGACTAATGTTTCAAAAAGAAAAAAAAAAGTCATTTAAAATGATTTAAAAGAATGTGCTGATGAAAAATTTGCTTTATAGACTAAAATTAGCCAGGACAAAACATCATCTATCCCTTGACACCATGGGGTTTGCCTTTGCAAATCGCCCGAGCGGATTGGTGTCACTGTATAAGTGATTGCCTTAGGGTGAGATGAGGGGAGGCACAGTGAGTTGTTAAACAGTGTCAGCACAAGGGAGAAACAAAGGGTAGGGGTAGGGAGCAGCACACAGGCTGGGTGTGATGTCTGTGTGCTCAGTGTCCCCTCGGTGTGTGTGCATGGAGAGGCACCTGCACAGTCCCACGTGACCTGCGTGGTGGCTGCAGGGCTGGGGGGCAAGGCTTGGCCCCTGTCCCCGAGGGCTGGCCAGCTGGGGACACAGGGAGGAGTGCAGGACATATGTGGTGGGCAGGGGCTGTGCTTGGCAGGTGACAAAGCCCTCAGGAGATGGACAGGGTGTGGGCACTGCTGAGCTGTGAGGAGGATGCATGGTGGCAGTCAGAGCAGGGGGACTGCTGGGATACAGAGGGATGAATCCACCTCAAAGGATATTTGCTAAGGAAATTGTTGGAAAGGGAGATTTTGATAAACTTCAAATTTTAAAAATGATAAAAGCATCCCTTTCATCCTCAGGCATATAAATATGCTTTAGGTAGATGTGTCTTTTCCTCTCCTTTTTTCTGCTTTAAATTCTGGTGTCAAAATAGAGGTAGGACTCATTCTGAGCAGATAACGCTTCTGATGATTACCACCAGGGCTGTAAAGGCTGGAAGAAAATGCTGACATATTTGTGTTTAGAAAACAGTGTTTTGATGTGACTCATAAATTTTAAACAGAATCCTTTTTAAAGAAAGTTTTACCAGATTATGGGTAAACGACTCACTTTCTGACTGGTGAATTCTAGTAATAAATTCTTAACACACTATTTACAGGGACCTAACTGTGTACTTTTAGAATAGTTGATTTGCCATGAAGTAGCCATAGAAGATAGTGAAGACATTAAAATATACATAGCTCTATGATCACACTGAAAAAATTGCTTGTGAGAGGAGATTTCCCCATTTCAGATTCTGCAACCTGTTCACATTTGTGTTCATGGCCACCCAAGTTCAATAAATATTCTTATCATTTATGTAATTCATTATTAGTTTTACAGTACTCAACATTAGGTCATATCCCAGATGGGATATCCTTTGGGAAAACACAGCTTACATAAATACAGTTCTCACAAAGGTCTGTATTGGGTGTCAGGAAATTGAACTTCTTTTAGTGTTCTTTATGAACACAAATGGGCACATAAATGCCTTCGTTATAATTACTGTTTACAAAAACAGCCACTCAGTAATTAGGAAAAGATATATGAGCATTTCATTTGGAAGGTTACAAAGCAGATTGTGGAATAAGGAAGTTTACAGTAAGTTGCTATGTAAGAGGACACCCTTTCCTTTTGTATATGAAATTGGATCTGTCAAACAGCTGGTTTATATGATTGTCCCATTTCCTCTTTTTTTTTTCCTCCAAGATGTTGCATTTTTTTTTTCCTGTCTCATAGACAATTAAAAAAAATACAATTAAATACTTTGAAAAGTAAAAAGCAAAATAAAATCTCATTTCTTGTGTACTGCAGGCATTAGTGGAGGAATAGCAGATTTGACCATGGACTAGAAAGTTAGACAGTTTTATAGGGCACTGTCTAAATTGGAGTGCTTTTAGTTGGCAGAGAGAATATTCTGTAAAACCCTCGCCTTAGACTTCAGGCCATTTTCAGAAGTTTGGCAATTCCAGACTGCAGCTTGTTTGCGCAGCTGGGAAGCCACCAACCCTCCCTGGTCCCAGCTGGCCCTGTGCTCTACCCCCAGCCATCCTCACAACCCTCAGCCCTCTAATAAGTACAGGCTGTGTGTGAGAGGGTGGCTTCTTCTAGGAGGTGGGAATTAATGAAAATAAAATTTCTTATTTGTTGGGGTGCATTTATTTCTGACCAAGGGTGCAAGCAGCAGGACCACAGACTGCTGGGGGAACCAAACTGCAGAGTTGTGTAGACCTGGGAGGGTAGATGTTTGGTTTGTTTCTGTTTACAAGTTAGTCTTAACAGGGCAGCTGAAGGGAAATACTTTGACAGCTGCTGTTTGAATTTATTTGATCTGAGGGATTTCAGTTTAACATAATTGCTCAGACTTTTAATAGCTGAATAGAAAATGACAGCATTCACTGCCTTGCTTCATCTCATACCAAGGTAACAAATGATGTGGAGAAAATTTGCCATGCTGCTGTTCAGCATCTCTTCTGTGGGGGCAAACAAGCCCCTTTCCTCCCCAGAGAATACTGAATAGTTTTAGTAGAGCAGTAGCAGTTTTCCCCAATTTAAGGTAACTTCACATACCTTGAAGAGCAGTGACAGATGCACTCTCCCTTCTGTCTCCTAATTTCTTCCAGAATAGGGATCATCTTCAGAATTTTGTACTACTCTGAGATAAATGCTTAAAAGAGGTAGTTTTCTTTTTTTACACCTTTATTCACACCTATGCTTACTAATGTACTGTTAATACTGGAGATTCTTGCCTTGGCTCTGTCTCTCAGTGGTGGCTGGCTGTGAAATTTATTTTTGCCAGATAAGGATGCTGATATCAACTAGGTAACAACCTGCCACCTGGGACTGTTGTGGTGCCACAACAGTTCTCTTTTGTGCTCCCTTTGGGTAGAGAAAAAATGCAAATTTCATATTACAGGTGAGGGCTCTGGTCTCATAATTTCAGGAAATGTAGCCATGATGATGTTGTCCCACCTCATCTTGATCTCCACTCCCAAATCCTATAGAAAATAAGCTAAGACTGTACTTGCACTTCTGAATAAAATCAATAAAATGGGGTGTTTTTTGTTTTTTTTCCCCTGAAAGATTCTTCCCAGTTTTTACTTTAATTATGCAGTTGTGAGGTGATTTGCAGTGCAGGTGGTAGTCTAAGAACAAAGGCTGTACATTTAACCCACAAAACTGGGGATTGATATCTGGATGGAGAAAGGCTGTTGCAGGACATTGCCTGAGGCTTCCTTGGCACATCTCTGGACATGCTGCCCTCTCATCAGTGATAAGAGCTGCCCTCAGCCCAGCTGCAGTAGTGCTGCCCCAATAGTCTCTCCTTGTGACCGCCAGGAGTGTGTTTATTTTCCAGCTGGGTAACTGGTATTGCCCGTCAATAATTCCACAGATTATTGTTAAGCAATTTCACAATCGGAGCAAGTCATCTGATATTTCTCAGAAGCATTTAATTATGAAGTTGTTAGCAATTTGATGCAAGTCTTTAAACTCAGACAAACAGCATGTTCCTTGATGCCAGAGGTCAGGCTACTTTGCAAGACTTTTTTTTTACACTAAACATGATAGGAGTCATGCCCATAATCTGCTCTCTGTTCATCAGTTGCTAGTACAGAGGAAATTTTCTGCTCAAACCAAAAATAGTTAATTGTTTTGTTAGATGCTGTTAGATATGCATCTGTGCTGCTTGTATGAGCTAAGTTTTTAAAGCCCCTTTATCATTTAAATTGTGTAAAATAATAGTAATGGATGTTGGTCTCTCTTCACTGATTTGAAAAGCCAGACATTGCTAACATTGTCAGTTCCACTGACTGTGACTTGACATACTCATTTGCTTCTGAGACCAACAAATCTGTGGAGAATTCCCTACAGATTATTGAGAGATGATGTGAATAATGTTAAGTGTGTCCCCAAAGACTTTCAGGATGGATATGCATAATCAAGCATGCCGTTCTCAATACTAATTCTAATTACTTTTTCTCCCCCTTTAAATCACTAAGGTTCCCCAACCAGAGATGTGGGGCCTTCATTAGGACTGAAGAAATCCAGCTCATTGGAAAGCCTGCAGACAGCCGTGGCTGAGGTGACACTGAACGGTGACATTCCTTTCCACCGCCCACGGCCGCGAATTATCCGAGGACGAGGCTGCAACGAAAGCTTCCGAGCTGCCATAGACAAATCATATGATAAACCTGTAGCAGATGATGATGATGAAGGCATGGAAACTTGTAAGTAAACTGTTGTTTTGCATAATGAGTGTTAATGGCATAGGTTAATTCCTTTAGAAAGTGACTAAAGTAGCAGAGCATAATTTTAGAATTTTAAAAGACTAGAATTAACTTCATCAATATTTAGGCTTTTTCTCTTGATTTGCTTTAACAGATCGCTGCACTCTGCAGCTTTCTTCCTTTCTAAAATAAGAGAATAAGATTATTGGGAATGTGTTTACTTAAATTACTGTGAAAATATTCTGTAAGATGGCTAATTAATGTACTAATGTAAACTAGAAAAAAATAGGTAGAAAGCCAAACCCACTAAATTTATGTTACGAAAATATAGGCATCTAACTTTGAAATAGTACATTTATAGTGTTGGGAGGGGATAAAAAGAAATCACTGTCCTTTAATTAGAGTGAGTAAGGTTGGCAGATCTAATAAAATATAAAGTTAATGATCAGCTATTACCCACCCTAATGGGCATTCATTTACATCTTCAGTTCTTTAACCCGAAGTATGACCCAACATGTGGAAAATGTCATTAACATAAAAGAATCACTTCAAAGCTAACCTTATCATTATTGAACTATGTAAGAATGGGCTGGTAAAATGACAACTCATATTGAATGAAAATAGTATGAATGGTAAATTACCTCAATCAGGGGTTGTATTAAAATCATTGAATTTTTAACCTTCATGTTGTACTACTTTCAGCTTGTCACACACCAGCAGAATTTTTTTTAATCAGCCTGCAGATAGTTAGAAGTTTATGAATGAAGATGATGGTGGGAAGGTTGAAGTAGTAAAGTATTTATTCTGAATTTAATGAAGGCTTGAAAAAGAATTTTTCACTCTTTTAAAAGTTTTTTAGTTTCAGAAATTTGGTTTTATAAGCATCATTCCCTAATACTCTTTTATAAGTTACTTCTGTAACCACTCTTCCACTCTTATATTTAAAAAACTCTTGGCTTTTTTTTTTTTTTAATCTGCCTCTTTTTAAGAGTGTTCTGAGGCCACGAAGGAGATCATTTTGCCAGTCACTTTTCTCAAAGGTAGCTACAGATGGAATTAATTCTGCTTTACTTTTCCAGCATGTAACAATTTCATACAGTAGTGAGGCTAAATATTGGTGTGGTGCTGCTGGCTGTCAATCTATTTCTGGCCAGTAGAAGAATAGGTGTGAGAAAATGTATAATGATCCTGCTCATTCTTGCAAGCTACATGCCTGTGTTCTTTTGGGACATCAGACCATGTTTTTATAGACGGCCTTGTTTGTGTGAGCCCACTGATAGCAATCCTGGTTTGAGGCTACAGGTATCCAAGGTTTATCCAGAAGTTACAGATGGTTTAACTTCAATTGATCAAAAATATAGTGAAACTGTTGTTGTGAAGCGCTTTCAAGGTGAGTATAGGTTTATGAGATTCTGGTAAGGGTTTTTAAGCTTGTTGATGCAATGCATAGAGAGTTAGCAGGGGAGTATTTTGGAGCCCTTTGGATCCTTCACATGGGAGCAGCAGTGTTGTGGCTTAACTCCTGCAGTAGCCAAGCCCCAGGCAGCTGCATGCTCGCTCCCCCACCAGTGGGACTGGGGAGAGATTTGGAAGAGTGAAAGCTGGAAAACTTGTGGATTGAGATATAGTCAGCTTCATAGGAAAGCAAAAACCACACACACAAGCAAAGCAAAACAATTAATTCACTGCTACCCATGGGCAGACAAGTGCTCAGCCATCCCCAGGAGAACTGGGCCCCATCATGTCTACTGTTACTTGGGAAGACAAACACCATCACTCCAAATGTCCCCAGCTTCCTCCTTCTACCCTCAACTTAATATCCTGAGCATGATGCCATGTGGTCTGGAATATCCCTTCTTTGGTCAGCTGGGGCCACCTCTCCTGGCTGTGTGTCCTCTCAGCCTCCTACACATCCTCAACTTCCTCACCACTGTGGCTGTACAAAAAGCAGAAAAGGCCTTGGCTCTGTGTAAGCCCTGCTCAGCAATAACAAAAACATTTCTGTATTATCAACCCTGTGTTGAGCACAAATCCAAAACACAGCCCCATAAAAGCCACTGTGAAGAAAAATAACCCTACTAGCCAAAACCAGCAAAAGCAGGGACCAGACAAAGCCTTCTGGCTGAAATCAAAATGTCATGGGGTGAGTCTTTGCCCTCATCTCTGGATGAAGCTGTCTCACACCAGTGGACCAAGAGCCATCTCATGTCATGAGAGAGCAAGAGCAAGGCTTGTCAGCTCCCACATTGTAAAGAAGGCCTGAGCAAAGTGTGACCAAGCTGTATGTGTACAAATATGCATTTTGTTGTGTTCTAATAGCTTCCGCATATGGTAATGAAACATTCAAGAAGTATTCCAGAAATTTCAAGTGCCAGATTCATAGAAGCAAAGCAAGAAGAATGTAAGAAGTTGATTGGACAGAATTCAGTCCTTGAGGATTTTTGCTTCTCATGGTGATGGAAGAAGCTTAAGAGCTGTCCCAGCCCTATGTCACCTGCCTTGCTGAAAATGTCTGTATCTGCATTAAACCTAAAAGCACTGCGGTCTGCTTCACTTTGTGTAAATTTTATACGGACTTAGGCTTCCAGAGAATTTACCAAATGGTGTCTTCAGCTGGACAAAGTTTGGGCACATATGAATATGTAGGAGTTTAACAATCTGGATCTAATGTAACTAATGCCTCACTGCTGCCATAACAACGTTGCCTAAGTTTTTTTGAAATTGTATTTAATTATTCCATAATTGTTTGAAATTAGAATGTGACTTTCTCTCATTATGAAACCCAGGCAAACATGCTGGTGGTCAGTTTGGTGATGCCCTTGAGGTTGGATCCATTTGCTTGCTTGAATTGTTTTGCCTTTCTCCAAGTGTTTCAGTACTAGAAGTGTTTCTTTGTCTTTCAGACAGTGACCCACTTTGGATTAGCAAATAATAGCACTGCAATGTATTGTATAGAGGAGTTCCTAACATGTTCATCATTCCATACACAAAAGCCATAAAGAACACAGGTAGCATATGTGACAAAGGGGCTCACTCTTCTAAATGTCCTTGCAACAATGTGCTATTAAATTACTAAATGTAGGATTAAAATCAGATGGCACTGACTGGTTCTGAGGTAACATTTTAATTATTTGAGAAGATATATGTGAGTTTTGATGGCTGTAAAGAAGGAGCATTTGTGGAAAAAGGTGTGGATGTTCAGCTTTTACAGATAATTTTTCCTGATTTTGGTTTTTTTTTGTTGTTGTTTTTTTCCTTTTTTTTGAGTTTTTTTGGTTGGGTTTTTTGTTTTGTTTTGTTTTGTTTTTTTTCTTTAATACTTGAAATAGCTGACTAGAAGCAAAATGTTTATCTTTAGTGTCATGAAGAAGAACAAGGAATTTTGATTGGGAGAGATCAACAAAGCTTTCTAATCTTTTGCTGAATCTTAATTGCTGGAATCTAGGGCTGTATTAAATATCACAATAAGAGGCCTAGAAGCTTAGTGGCAAAATAGTTTCACATTAAGTAGCTTTGATTCCTCATGTGCATCTTTTCCATTTTATGGGCTAATTAGGAGAATAGCTTCATAATACCTGTTTGTGTAGTTCTCCATACTGCAGTGTGGTTCATGAAATGACACTAGTGTTCAGTTTAATTGATGTTTAAAGTATACTCCAATTTAATTTTTTGGCTTCAGCATCCTGAATGGAGAGGCAGGAGGTTGCAGGAAGAAAAGGAAATAAGAGCACCAAAACAAATACATCCTGCGTTTTGCAGTAACCTAATGTCATTACTGCAACATAACAAAAATTAGAAGTTTCATTTGTAGCCTGGGTTTGAATTTTAATTGAGCAGCATTTGCATTTGTTCTAAACACTAGTAATTATGTGTATGTTAATTGCAGGATGACTGCACTGCATAAAAGTGAAACAAGCTTCTTCATGTCGGGTCCTTTTAAGAAAACTGGAAATCTATTTAGTTCAGTAGAGAGACCAGTGTTTACTCCAGGAGAACAGGCATCCCAGTTCACAGGCCTCAGTCTAAGCTATTGAGTTAATTGCAAGCAAACTGTGTGTGATAGACAAATATTAATTGCAACACTAATGCAGAAAGGAGACATTGTTCTCATGGAACGTGCAAAATAAATAGCAAGTGGGAGCTTTGTGTCCTGGTTCCAGCCAGGACAGGACTGACTTTTGCCATAGCCAGGAGGGGGCATGGCCAGGACCCAGAGGTTATTCCATACCACCTCACATCATTTCCCAGGGATGGGGGAAGGGGTCCCTACCAGGTCCTGCAGAGTAGTGGATGGAACAGTCAGGTGTTGTCAGGATCATGATGTTGTGTGCCGATCATTCTTTCCTTGTGTGCCGATCATTCTTTCCTTGTGTGCCGATCATTGTGTGCTCTTTCATTTGTGGTGTTGCTGTTACTGTTGGTTTTCTTATCTCATTGCTGTTTCCAGTAAATTGTGCTTATCTCAACCTGTGATCTTTACCTTTTGTGCCTCCAACTATCCTCTCCATCCTGCTGCAGGAGCAAAGGGGAAGGGAAGGGGAGTGAGTGGGTGGCACATGTTTTGGAGAGTCTGAGTAGGAGCACCAAACTGGGGAGTACCCTTCCTAAACCATGACACGCTGTTATGACAAGTTGTTCTGCAACTCAGCATAGCACAGTAAACAATATATATATATTTATGATTTATTTAGTGTATTGTTATGTGAGTATGAACAAACATAGGTCAAAACTGATTGATCTTTAAAATTCTAGCTGTGAAGTTCCAAGTAAACAGTTGATCTCAAAATTTGTCAGGAATTTCATACAGGTTTTTTTTTTTTTGCTAATTATATTCGTTTGCAAGTACAGTCTTTTAAATGTCTAGTTAGAACAGATTGTAGCTATAAATTAACATGTAAAAAATTAACATTTCTATTCCAAAGTGTTTTTCCACAATTCTTTTAATAATAACTAAATATCATTCCAGACACTGATTAAGAAGGGCTGGGACAAAAAAAAGTAAAAGAACAGCTAGTACAGAGGCATGTATAGGACCTATTAGTTTCCTAAAATACAATAACATGAATATTAAAACTGTGTTTACAGTTGAGAAGCTGCTGTATCATCTGCTTTACTCATAGCAGTCCTGAATTAAATGCGAAGGCCTGGCCACTCTGGTGGTTTGTACTTCAGAGCGCTAGTTAAGATTCAAAAATAGTTACTAATGTTGAGATGTACCTGACACAGTATTTTTTTCTTGAAATATGTCTGTGTGATCATCCAGGGCTGGAGAATATTTATAGAAAACTTGATATTTGGTGAATAAGTGCAAAGTCTATTGGACACATCTATGGATTGTAATATTAAGGAATAAAGAGTATTTTGCAAGCAAGGTTCTGAGAGAAGACATTATATTGAATGGCTTTCAGTCAGTGATTTGTAGACTTTTCAGGTTCAGTGATTTACTTGCAAGGTGAAGATGAATGATGACTAAGAAAAGCAAGTTTATATTCTACAGTAGTCTACAGATGAGAAATTTCTGAAGAATTACACTCTTCTGTTGGCTATAGAAGAGGTGCTGAGATCTTGAGCAATATTAGCAGAATAATATTAAGAAGTAGTAAACATAGGTAACTAAAAAACTTTTTTTTTCTTTCTATAAGCCATGACCATTTCGAAATCTTATTGAGTACAAATTTTTTTTTTATTTTCCATAGACTGTGTATATATAAGGCAAGACTGTGTTTTTTTTCAAATTCTACTGTCAAAAGTTGTTTGGAGCCTTTGTATTCATTGGAGCTACAGGAGGCAATACTAAGTATGCATCTGTGATCCTAATTGCTGCTTTGTGCAGTCTGTTGGAAAGCTAGGAGATGGTTGGAGCCCTACTTAAATGTGATGATATAAAATTTTAGAGCTCATGGAAAGTCCCAGCTCCACAGGGCATGCAGTGCAGTGTTCTGACCCACCAGCTTGAAGTGTTTTATTTCTTTCTTACTAAACTACTGAAGCAGTTTTCAGGTTTTCAGTGGATTTTCTTCTTTTAGAAATTTTTCTTTCAAACTTTCTGAACTACATGTGGGCTGTTAAATCTAACCTTGGGTACGCTTTAGGACTCCTAGTCTTGGGTTAGAAACAGAGAAGGAATATTTTATTTGCCCTTAAAGTATTTTACTTGTTCCACTGGATGAAATCTCCCCACCTCAACCTCCCAGGCTGCCCCATCTCAACCAAGAATAACACCAAAAATAACAATCACAGTGCATGATGTGTTCTAAATGGCTCCAGGAAATGAAGAAGCATAACAAAACTATTATGTTACTTGCAGAAGGAAAAAAGTCTATTATGGCTTGCATTGAGGTTTAACACTCCCTAATGACTTTCATATTTTTATGAGAATATAACTAAGAATTTATGGACAAGGCATGCTGCACTGCTGTTGTTGCTTCTTGCAGATGTTTCTAAATCTCTCTTCAATTGATTTAGATACTCAAACAAAATGGACCAATTAATATCACTTTGCTAATTCTCTTTATTAATCCATACATTATCCAGAGTACCCATAAAGTGCAAATTGTGTTTTGCAGAATGGTCTGCAAAGGTGAATTCCTTGCTTTTATGAGTTTAATACTTCTAATGAACACTCTTGGAAAACCATGTAAGCAGATACTGATTTTAAAAAAAAAGAGTTTATTGTGGTTTTGCATATATCCTGCTTCAAAATACGTTATGGAATATACTGAAAAGTCTGCCCTTTTTCTTTGTTCTTATGTCACTGATCTTTCTTAATATGTGCTTTCAGTGGAGGAAGACACAGAGGAGAGCTCAAGATCTGGGAGAGAATCTGTGTCCACAGCAAGTGATCAGCCATCCCACTCATTAGAGAGACACATGAATGGAAGCCAAGATAAAAGTGACAGAAAAAAAACTGGAAAGGAAAAGAAGAAAGATCGAGATAAAGAGAAGGATAAAATTAAGGCGAAGAAAGGAATGCTGAAAGGCTTAGGAGACATGTTCAGGTAGGTACTTGGCAATCAAATGTAGAATGAATTATAAAAAGAAGTTTATTTTTCTAATTAGTCATTATTGTAAATTCTTGCTGAGGCCATATTTTACTATGCAAATCCATACATTATATATATAGGCTGATCTCTCAATTTTTGGATCTATGGATGGTATCATAGAAGGGAAGCAGCTCATAATGAAAGAGAAGGAGATGGCTGGCAGGCCAAAGGAAAGGAAAGGCAAAGGAAAAAGTAATTTTAAGCCACAGACTGCTTGGTTTTGAAAGAGTCTTTGGTGATGTCTAAGTAATGCACATATCCTTTGACAACTCAAAACATTGGGGATTTTGTTTTATTTTTCTTCTTTAATACTGTACCCAAAGCTTATGTGTTGCTAAATGAATGTTTTTCCTTGCTTTACTATTAAGACTATTGGTATCATGGAAGCAGGATGTGAAAGAGATTAATCAGTTTGAGATTGAGAAACAGCATGCTTCTCTCAAGGAAGACAGGATCTAAGGTTGTGTGCTCTGAGAATCCATAGAGAACGGGTCAGTGAAAGACCTGATTTACCAAACACTGAGTTCTTTTTAAAGGAGTCATCTCTCCAGCAGACATAAGTGATCTGAAAGGAGCACACTGCTGAGGTACACCCTGCTGTTGTGGGTAAATGTTGTAACATGACAAACATCTTTGATCACTTGTGGAAAGGGGTGAGAGAGCAAGAAAACCAGTCCTTCTTTTAGCCAGCTAGAGTAAATAAACACATTTCAAAGAAAACACAATATTAAAGCAGTGTTTGTTTTGTTATTTAATTTTAAAGTGAGGTACTGGTATTATTTTAATTATTTATTAATGATTCTACTCTGAAAGCATATAAGGGGAGTTTCAGTTAACTTTCATCCCATTTCTTTCTTTATCCTGTAAAATATTATTTTAACATGTGTTGTAACTGCACAGGTTCTTGAGAATTGTTCTGTGACTGACAATGATATCATGAGAGTAGTAAGTTGAAAAAGTGGTTTATTAGGAAAAAAGAGTAGTTAATTAGAAAATATGGTTTTGAAATCTCCTTTAGAAAACACTAAATAATACCAGGCTCTTAGACAGTGTATGCCATAGAACAGAAGAAGAATTATAGGAGTAAGTCCCACATGTCAAGTAGGAAGAGTCCTTCAGCCTGTGAAGCCCATGGGGATGCCCTCATCCTCTGGATATTTGCCTGCCTCAGTTCAAGCCTGGAGCAGAGCATTGCACCCCACTCTGGGAGAGTGTGGAAGGCAGGAGATGTGAAATGCTGAGCGGTTCTTTTCTGCACTCTGTCATTTTTAAACAGCAGAAATGACAGGTAAACCTGAGGCACAATATGCATGGTAAATCCTATAGGCTCTAAGTAGTAGCATCTTGGATACCTTGAGAGTTGTCTTGTGAGTTCAGTCAGAAAGTGTTTACAGCATCTAGAAAGCTTGGGCAGCTCCATGGGCCAGGCAAGGTAACCTTTTCTGTGTGCTTGACACAACACTTCTGAAATCTCTAATTTGGAAACAACACTAATTTGAGTGATAGGATGATCCAATGCTTTGTTGTTTGCTCTTCATAACAGTCAACATTTTCGTGAGATTTTTTTCCTTCACTTCCATTTCTGAGTGAACTTTACTTTTCAGTCTCCTCTTAATTAATGTGAGAGCAGTGCTATCTGGATATAGCTGACTCCTCCTGGATCTGTAAATTAGCTTCCACCTTGTCAGCCCACACAAGAGAGGTGTTCCTGGCAAGGAAGAAAATGCTGATTGAGAGAATTAAGCATTATGTCTCATTTCCACTTGGTGCTTGATTTGCTTTGTTGACAGGCTTCTCAATAACATTTGAGAGATGGGCTTTGTTATGTCTGCAAAATAAGCTACTACTTCTACCTATAACATGTTTTGTTTTTCTGTACATTTGACATATATCATAGATATCAAGTAATCACTGAAAGAAGTTGTGTGATAGAAAATAATGATGACAGTAACATTTAAAATTCAAACCAGGATCAAAGCATAATTGGGTGTTTTAGTTCTGTACAACTTTGTAATTTCTTTGTTATTCTTTTTCTTTTCTCCTTTTTCACTTTTTTCTTCCTTTTCAGTGCTCTAATTTAAAAAAAATTGTTTCTTCATTAGGTTATATGGTCAAAAACACTTGTGTGATGAAGTTGCTATTAGCTGACACTTTATTCCAATGTCTGTATTTAGCCAAAGGGATTTTTGTTACCTATATGCAAACTGGCATCTCATAAAGAAGAGTCTGTGTGATGTATAAAAATAAGTCTCCTTGTGTTCAGTAAAAATCTTAGCATTTGCTGCTGGAATCTTCATTAAACTCTACTGTGAGATGGAAAGTCTCACTAGAGAACCCTAAGTTACCTTTATCCTTCAGCATCTAATCATCATTTCCATGAAATCCCTGGATGATTCAGATAAGAAGTTAAAATCATAAATAAATCTTCTAAACACCTCCATTGTTTTACTGCTTGTGTCAAGTGTAGTGAAGAGGATTGACAGAACCTTGGTGGGGAGCTGCAAACTGCAAAACTGTGTGGCTCTGACAAACACAACTCCTGGTGTCTCCAGAGACCTTTGCTGGCATTGGGCTGTGGACAAGCTGGAAGTTCACCCTTCCTACTGTGACGTAAATCTGCCTGAGCATATGTGTGTTTCAAACTGACACTTCAGGACACAATGGATTATTTAATTATGCCATTTGGCTGAGAAGTCTTCTTACAGATGAAAATAGGACAGAAGTTAGCCTAGAAAAGTGTTGAGCAGAAACATTGGTCTATTGGAGGAGAGGCAGGTGCTGCAGTGCTTTGCTTAAACCTGAATCTGTTTGTTTTATCTGAGTATTGGAATCATTCTTAGCCTTTTAGGAGGATCATATGCCAGGTCCTGTGGCCTGTGAAATGCTGTGCAGTTCCTCCTTCTCCAGTTAGAGTGTGCCTGGATGGCCACTGCCAGCTGAGCAAATAGCTTTTGGGAAGTTGAAATGAAGTTCTACTAGCTTTTTTTCTCACTGCTGAGAAGCCTTCAGTGAATATATGTATTGACATCAGAAGTTTATAAAAATCTGTATGCTTCTCCACATGCAATATGAAATACTCATTTTGAGTCTGATTTTATTTTTAAGTAGAGATTCTGTTGATAAAAATTAACCAGACAAATTTGTTGATAAAATTAACCTGACAATTTGTTGATAAAAATTAACCTGACAAAGCCAATCAGTAGTTGAAGAAATTATTATAGTGCTGCCTTGAGAAAGAGTCTCCACAGTTTCAAAGAGTGTGCCTGTAATTAGTGCTGGTAAATTTACATTAATTTAATGGGTCTCTGTGTTGTGCAATTCTTTGACATTCCTCTCCTGAGAGAGAAAAACGGTATATGGTGCATTTTTCCTCTTCCTTTTGCTCCGATTGTGTACAGAGTATTTTTATGAAAATGGATCCCCATAGGATATGAGAGGGGAAGATTTGAGATGTTACATATGAAGGTTTTGGATGATGATGAAATGACACATCTGCTGTGGTGCTGCTGATCACTTACAGTCCCTTTACTTAATTCTTGCTTCCCAGTGTGCAAGCTTGGATACAGTTGTTATATGGGTGACTGAACTGATGATGTAAAATATGTGGTCAATCTCAGGACAGGATGTGTCTGAGGAATCACATCTTTAGGTGAAAATGAACCTCCAAGACATTGAGAATAATGAGGAGAAAGAAGCAGCTCTGGGTTTCCAAAGGCAGGAAAGGGAATAGTAGGGAGGCCAAGCTAGCTAGTCATGTCTTGCTGAAAATATCTAGGGACAGTCATTGCCTGATAAAAAATGCCAAACTTACTGAAACAATTAACCCTTGATAGGATTGGAGAAAAATGGCTTTGAAAATTCATATGCTATATTTAGATTTGGGGGGGGGGCAGATGATGAGAACAAAAGATGGGGAATATGACTTGTATCTTAACCTGGGGTTTAAGCAAGAAATATCTGCATCAGTTTTGGGGGTCATTTATGGAATAGATGTAATATAATTTGAAGCATCTGTGGATAAGTATGTTATATTAAGTAAATATTTTTTTTACTGTAAGACTTAATACCTGAGTCCCACATAAACTTGACTTTTCAATGGAGAACCTAAGCACTGTGTATTGAGCTTCACAGAGGAAGACTGTATGCTCAAAATTAATCATATGCATAGATGTTTTTTGTCTTGGAGGTTGCACATTTTAAGATCTGGCCCATAATATTGATGGAGATGTAAAGTCATATCATATGGTAGCTGATCCTTAATTCCCATTTTAAGTGTTGTAGCACATAGGTGGGTAAATCAATGCACTGAATAACCAATGCAAATGTAATATCCCCAGATTACCATTAAAATCTAATCCTAATTAGATTTAATTACATTTAAAATGATTACTGTGAGCCTTGCAGTGTTGCATCTTCCAGTTCTGTGAGAGGAAATAGATAATTCAGTTTGCAACCTTGTTTAGCTGAAATCAGATATACTGCTGGCTGGTTTTTTTCCCCCCACACAGCTGTTTCCAAGGTGCACTGGACATGTCCAGATTTCTAAACATACTATTTGTAGCTCTGAATTACACATTTCAACCACATGAGCTATCTGAGACCACTGACTAGGCATTTGGGAGAATAACCTATGTGGATTACTGTTGCTTGTTACATGACTTCCTTGTATTGCCTATTCTGGTTTTCATTTCAGTTTTCTCGTTGTAATGTCTGTGAGGAGATGAAAAGCAACTCACAAAGGTTATACCACTGATTTGGTAATAACCTTCTTTCTCTTTCATTTAATAGCAATCTTCAGACTTTTAACTGAGCACAATAACAAAAACATGTCAGAGTTGTGTAAAATACTATTGAATTATATCCTAATCAGCAGGACTGGAAAATACTTCAAACTTGATAAAACAAAATCTGTGGTCTGATTTCTATCATTCAGTAACTTAAGATGCAGCAATAATGACATTTTCCTTGGAAGCTTGACTAATAGGACTTTGTATTGGTGAATGACACTTACTGATATATGGACTTAATAGAAAACATGGGAATGAGCTCTGAAAGTTAGTGTTTTTTTTCTTGAGTGCTCATGGAATAAAACACGATAAATCTTGAGCCTTGGAACAGAGAGGAGGAGGTTAGTGCTTAAACACCCATCAGCTGCATCATTTCAAACTTGGAAGCTCATTGTGTGCACACTGAGTTGTGCCTGGGTTTGCTAATGCTCATATGAGAACGCTGCCGACAGCTTGTGCTGCTTGTGCTGAGACTTTCACCAGAAACACTGAGCTGGGTCGTTGGTCAGGTAAATGGAATCTGGGGCCATTTGTGCTCTGGTTTTTGCCTGCTGCTATTACAAGCCAGCTGGCACAACTGTCATTAAGGCCACATCTGCTTCCCCCTTCTGCCACCAGCTAGAAAATGCATGGCTTACTGTAATCCTGGATGCAGGGTCTAAGCAGGATATCCTTTCACTTTAGAGGAGGAGCACCAACCTCATCCTGTCTGCAAGTTGGATACTGTTGATGCACCTTTTCTGTGCTCCTTTGGGCTACTTTGTCCTAATCCATTTTCAAAGTTTCAGCTGGCCATTGGGACACACAGCATTAGAAGAGCCTTTCAAATGAAATCAGCCATGCAGCAAATTGTCATCTTTGATGCAGACGATTACCCAGGACTCTTACAAGGGTCTATCAAAGCATTTTCATATTCTTCACTTACTTCTTTCCAATTAAAACTAACTAAGGGACTGAAAGAGATAAGCCTGGTTGGAAATAACTTTTCTTTTTTTGCAAAGATAAGCAGTGCTCCTTCCTTTCTCTGTGCATTTCTGCCTGCTGCTGGATGGAGGCAGCTTTGAGGAGAGGTGTGTTTCATTGCCTGCAGTCCCGAGCACACCCACTTTGGACTAAGATGTCATTGGGGCAGGGGGTGGTGGAATGGCAAATTTATGTTTCTGAACCAAAGAAGTTCACATAATCTGTCAGGGATTTAAGGAATGCAGCTTCATTAAGTGGTTAGTAAACTCTATGACTTTTAAACGAAACACAGAAAGCAGTGGTATGCAATAGTGCAAGGGAGATTTGAAGTGGGAGATTAACATAATAGTATGTGGCTTTCTGGTTTGTCACTCTGACAGAAAGCAGGGATTTTGCTCTGTGTGTTCTTTACTCTGGATTTTCCCAGAGTAAATCTTGAACTTATAAATCTGATGGTGATATAGTGTATGGGGGTTTGGTTGTTTTGGTAGTTTTTTTTTTAAATTTCAATAGAATCAGGGCTCTTGTTTCTAACATCCAGAAGTGTCAGGATGACTTGTTACTAGAGATGAGTTCATAGTGGCTGCTAACATATTCTCCCAGTGTTCTTCCTTTGCTTGTCAGCGACTTTAAATAGAGAACCTTTGACACCTTCAGCACTGTCTTTGCCTGCAAAGCAAGCGAGGGAGGCAGGCAGGGTGACAGCTGAGCCCTCCGCCATCCTGCCCGGCGTTCTGCACACTTCTCTTCCAGGCCTGCTGGATGAATATAGAACACAAGTGTCAAGGATGACACCTTCTTTATAATCTCTGCAAAGCCAGCCTTTTCAGGGAAGAATTTGTTGACAGTTAAGAGATTCAAAGTCAATTTCAGTTTAAGCTCATATAGAAATAGGATTTTTTCTTCCACCTCATGTGATAATTGAAGACTAAACAGGCAGTGCCCTAGTCCATAACAAAGCATCATGAATAAATACTGTCTTGAGACATGAAGTATTTGTTAGGTGAAAAGCTCTATTAATAACATTTGTTTTGTTATCTCTTGGAAAGCTTCTTTAGAGGTTTAATTCACTATTGATAGCACCTGTACATTGGTATATATTGTGGATGCTGTAGATTATGTTTTTAAAGCAGACTCATCTTTGAAAATCCCTTTTAAAAACAGGAATAGGAATGTTGACTTAGAGGAAAATGAATGCAACTCAATATAGCTTTGTATCTGGGATGACATAGGTGGTTAAGTCACATTTTCTTAAAGTACTGAAGTTGGCAGCTGCAGGACAGTTGATCCTTTTCTAAAAGGCAAAGCTCCAACTTACTACTGCATTTCAGTTCCCAGGAGCAATGGTTTGTATTTGTGCTGTGTTGGCAGGCTGATGCCTCCTGGTAAGATGTTAACTTGTCCTACTATTGTGCAAAGAAAGATTCATTGAAGACGTAATTATGCAACCCCTCAGTGAAAATGGCAAAATGGGATTAAAGCAGTGTATAATTTCTGGAATAGAATACACTGGCACAGAAGTAGTTGGTGAGCACCTGTTTCCCTGAATGCAGTAGGAAAATAGTAGGTATAAGGCTTTCAAAGGCCTTATTTAGGCTTTTAAATTGTTGCTTCAGGATAAACTAAGAGGAGCACAAGTTCTGTAGAAAGAATAAGAGAGAGAGAAATACTAGAAACACAGTGACAATGGGTATAGAAGTAGTATTTATTTCTGCCACTTTGAATCTGTTGATGACTTCTAGAGGAAAGAAGAATAATTATAAGGAACTGAAGAGGTATTCAAAGTACTGCACTTTTAGTGATTTGAGCAAGAAAGGTTTTCTGCTTGGTTCATCTCCTACTCACAGCAGCCCAGCTTCAACTTTTCATCAGCTGAGTGTCATGGCCAGTTTATTTTCAAATATCTCCAAGGATGGAGAGTCAGCAGCCTCTTTCAGCAGCCTGTTCCAATGCTTAACCACTCTCCTGGTGAAAAGTATTTGTCCTTGGTAAGATAGGAATGAGAGACACTGAATAATTGCTGGTACAAAAAATGTGAATCCATCAGCATGTACTTAAGCTTCTCATGAATCAAGAACATGTGGATGTACAATAAGATTTTCATGCAAAAAATTGACATTTTAAAGGACCTTTGTGATACAGTGTTATCCTCAGGGATTGCTGCCCTCACAGGACCCCAAGAGTAAATGAAGTAACATACCTGAGTCTGTATTTGAGACTCCTTACATGCTAAATGTTAAGGAATAATTTATCTATTATAAGAGGATTTTTTTTTCCCATTGTGCTTCCAAGCATCTTATTCCAAATTGTCTTGGACTGGCAACTATTAAGATACTGAGCTGATTGTCTCTGATGGGGTAATAATGTCTTATATGATCCACTGAGCTAGAAAAGGTGATTATTTTCTGTGGAACTAAGGAAGAAACAGTTGACAGGAATCTTTCTTTCTACTATTCCATGCTACACCAGAAAATGTCACCTGTTTTTTGTTAAATTTCTAAAATTAGTGTTGCATTAATGCTGATATTTTCCATTTTCATCCCAAAGTACATATATCAAGTAAAACCTCAGGCATTTGTAGTTCAGCCAGTCATAAAAGGAGGAAGTTTATTTTACTTCTGGAGGGGTAGAAAGAGCTCTTTGAAATTCCACTCATGTTTGGCTGATTCCTTAGGATTTAGTATAAAAGCATAAGAATTTGGTCACACAAGAGTTAAATGATACCCAGGAAGTCCCTGTATCCCAGTACTTTGCCTCTGTCACTGAGCAGTTGTGGCTCCCAAGGCTGGGATACCAGAACTGGGTGACCAAGTGTTCCCAGGGCTGTCTTCCAGACTTCAGGGATCTGTAGCTCAGGGGTTTCTTGAGACACTGCCTTTGTGCTCAAGTACAAAATACAATGTGTACACATATTCTGTTCTGGGCAATTTGTCCTGTTACTGATCATTTGGGGTATATTTACCTAATTCCAAAATACTACAAAATTTGAAGTATGCCATATACAAAAATGTCTTTTAGAGATTGTGTAAATGACTTTTGTATCAAGGAGCTGCTTTTGCATTTCAAGTGCCCAGGCCTGATTGCATTGCACTGCAGTAGATCTGGCTCATTATGTCAGCATTTTATGGCACTCAGGTAAGCATGTTTACAAAGTAGCAGTAAACCTTTTTGATGTGCAATAACATTTCAGTAGTTAATGTAGTGTTCCACCATGTATTAAATTTTACCACTTCTGGGCAAACTTACAATAAGCAGAAGTGAAAGAAAGGGCTGTAGATGTTTATAAAATAGACTCTACTGGAATGAATTCAAGAACTAGTTTTACAGTGTATGTTTGGTCTTGCTGATGATGTGGTCAACAGTAAATTTTGAAATGTTTGCTTTTGCAGAAGATAAATTCTTAGTTTCTATGAATGTTAACACTTTTTTCAGGACTTTTTTTGCTATCAGTCTTGTAGCTCCAAGTCCAAAAAGGAATAAAAGCATAATTCATACAGTTTCATGAAACTGCTTGGTCAACTTGACTAATTTCAATAAATATAACAGCCTACTACTGATAGGCTGTTTTTTTAAAGAGTTTGTATTTCATGTTAAAAGTATGTTGGAAATGCTATATTGGTAGAGAAATTCTCTGTTATAAATAACTACTTCAGCCAATGTTAACTGATTATTAACTTCATAAATTTAGCTTTGTCAATGAAATCTGCATAGTTAGTCCTAATGTTTTTTGGGCTTGCAGTACAAAAACTCTAGGAGTTTGGCAAGCTGCTTAAACTTTCAAGAGGAGCTATTTTCTCATTTTAAAAATAGGATAGTACCTTGTCCATGCTAGTGTCTCCAGGGGTTTTGATGTCATATAATGTTTCCTGCACTGTATAAATATGAAATATATGTATGCTAAAAACATATGCTTGAGCTCCCAGATACTGGTGGTGAGTGTAGTTTGAGGGTGGTTGAATGCTGGATGGATGTTGGATAGATGAATCACTGAAAATGTAGTTTCCTTTTTCATGCTATGCTGTTATAAGTAGTGCTTGGTAAAAAATGTCTAATCAATGACAAAGTTTATGGATTAGTTTTAAAGGATCTGAAAAAGAAGATTAAAAAACAAAAAATGCATCTAGAATCTTTATCAGCAATTTTCAGTACCACAGTAATAAAAGTAGTATATTTTTATACCAATTGCTAGTGCCTCTAGCATATTCAAGACCAGGTGTGTTTAGCATGCAAGCTGAACTGCTGTTACACATTTCAACAGCAGCACACCACAAATAAATCTCAAATATTTCACAATGTTGTTATAGATGCTATCATTGTCTTTAGCACATAGTGCTAAAATCCTGAAATTCAGAGCACAATATGCTGGCACAAGCAGGAGTTTTAGATGTAGTGTGACAATTAAAGTATTTCTTTTCTCTGATGTTGCTGAGCAGGTAATGATACCTACAATATTATAATCTCTAACCATTAGGATTCCTGGTATCATCTGTAGAGCTCCAAATACTTTGCTAGTTTTATTTGCCTTTTATAATCCCAAAGGAAGAAAGCTGCTGATGTAAGTTAAAGGAAATGTGAAGAATCAGTGCCATTTTCATTGTTGGGTTTTTTTTTCAAGATTTATTTTAGGCTATATATTCAGAAGAAACAATGAAATGGCAGTGATAATTGCTGTATACTGTGTGCAACACTGAGCCTGAGCAGAGCTGTTATCATTTCAAGAACATCTCAAGAGCCAGATATCTTTGAAGTCAAGTCTGGGTTTATTTTAAACATCATCTCTCTGGGTTTCTAAATAAATACAGGCCTAGTCATTTGCTTCTTATAGTGCCTGAGCATGTAGAAATGAGAACAAAAATGTCAGTGTGTATGGGGCTGGTCCAGGTCTGAGATTTTCTGTGCTAGGGGCTTATTTATATGGGTTGGAAAAAGAAATGAAACCAAACCAAATAACAAACCACCCCAACTCACCACCCCACATCTCTTGCCTGTAATTAGTCCTGAACAAGTCCTGCTTTGTACATCTTTTGAATCTGAAAAAATCTCAGTCCCAGCTTGGCCCTAAAATAATCAGCAGTGTAAATCACTATTGATATAGTTATTTCAACTGCTTTCAAATTCTTACCATGAAGACAGCTCAAGCTCTGACTGCTGGCAGCTACAGGATGCCAGGCATCTCCAGGGCTCCAGGTAGCTCTGGGCAAGGCCTGGAAGCAGCTGCGGCAGGGACCTGCTGTCAGACTGCTGTCCCAGCAATGATCCACCTGAGTCTTACTGCATCTGCTCCAGAGATGGTTTGTTCTAGTGCTGCTGCTGCAGTGCAAAGCCTTGCTCTTCATTCTCCACCCAGAAGATACAGCATGTGGAAACTAAATTTTCCTGCTGCAGGGTATATAAGCTGATAGAAGAGACAGAGGTATGTGAAGCCAGCAGTGACATATTAATATTTATTACCCAGAGCCTTGGTTCAGGCTAAGTCCCTGTGCCATAGCCCTATCTTTGTAGCAAACTTTCAAAATAATGTGCCTGTTAGTTTTTGCTCTCTGCTTTCTATGATAATGTGGATTCATAGAATCACAAAATGGTTTAAATTGCAACCTAAGGACCATCTAGTTCCAATAGAACCCTTACTGAGTGGGAATATCTTCCACTAGATCAGGTTGCTCAAAATCCCATCCATCCTAGTCTTGAAGACTTCAAGAGCACTTGAATGAATTGTGTTCTGGGGTACCTTATTAAGGTGTCCTGTTGGCATTATTAATTTGGTTATAGAATTAAACTTTATTTTTAGCCACAAGGAGACTTGAGTGGCACTGTGAAACCCAGAATGGGACAGGAGACCCTAAACTGTAACCCACAGCCATCAGCACTAGGGTGCTATGACTCAGTGAGGGGAATTGATTTTTGGTGCTGTAGAGAAGAGAGTGACAGCTGCACACTTGTCTGGTTTTAGGAATATTTTGTTTAGACTTACCCCACAAGTCCTACAGTGTTGACTGTGGTCTTCTGCTGGAAATTGTCTGTGGCTTCTCTACCTTCTGTAAGTGAAGATATGTGAATGAGGCTAAAGATCCAGAGACATCACCTATTGCTTAAGTTACACTGCAGAGGTTATTTTCTAGGAAAATATCAACAAAGATCTCTAGTAACTGACAGAAGATGTGCTGACTTACACATTAACATTTCTAGGTAATGAGATCTCTAGGGAAAATTTAATCTTTGGGAGGTTCTGGATGAACTGCAGCTAGTTTGATTAACTTTTTGTGTCCAAGTTAACTATTGCTGATTTTATACAGTTTAATTGCATGACTGCAGGACTTAAGTACTTAAGTTCTCGGAATAATGTAACTGCAATTTCCTGGTCTAGCTAGCTTGTTTACTACATTTTTGTCCTAATTTCTCTGCTGTTGCATGTGCTTAGTGAGCATTTTTAGTGATTTTCATGTTGTAGCTCATGTTTACCTACGGCAGGCCTATTAAGCAAAGCGTTTTCATTGTAAAGTGGAGCTGTGATGCCTCTTAGTATTACTGAGGGATTTTTTTTTCCTTTTCTGGCAGGAAAGTCTTGAAGCAAATTTCCCTTGCAACTTTTTCTTTTTATTCTCTTTTTCTTTGGCCATCTCTTGAGTGCCAGTAAAATGGGTGGGTTTTTATGTTTCATTAGCATTTCTTATAAGGTCTGCCTTTAGACCAGTACCCATTTTCTAAATTGTACTTCTGTTGGGAGGGCTGCAAAAAAATCATGGTAACCAGATGCAGTATTTGTCTCTGGCCTGGAAAAGTGTTAGATTTAACAAAAGAAGCTAATAAAAATGTTCAAATTGACCCTTCTCATCATTTGGACTTCTTGGAGCTCAATCAATCACTCATTATTATCAGAGTTATTCACACAGAGGCAGAAGTGCTAGTGTTTCTCATAATCAGCCCTTGAGCCAGACATAATTTGCAATTTGAAGCATTGTATTTGGAAACAATAATGCATTAAAATGAACAGAGCAGGAATTAGAAGTATAGTTGTGGAGAGAACGTGTTGCTGAGTAGCCATGGTTGAAACACTGTCTCTAAGGATCCTGAGTGGACACCAGTAATTAGAGGCACACAATGTAGTATTGTTCCCACCTAAATGGGTCCACAGTTTTTAAACTCCTCTGTGGAGTGTGGCAAATGTTGCCTACCTTGCTGCATGGCTGCAGGGCAGCTGTGGGCAGGTGGGGAGCGCTGGGGTAAGGTGGTGTCACCTGTTTGGCACAGTGTGAGCCAGAGATAGGGGGCTGAACCTGGCCCCCAGTAGGACTGGGATGTGGGATTTTACTTCATAATAAAATTGCTTATGTTATAGAAGAATGAGCACATTTTACTTTAGATTGTCAGGAACTTGTTAATAGTAGCAGCGGTTGCTGCTGAGCATTTGGGAATTTTTTGTTATCCCTCTGTATGCTATTATGTATTGCATATTGTATGTATGCTTTTATGTATGCAGTCTGTGAGTTAACATACTGCAGGCCTTCACTCAGGTTTTTTCAGGAGCCTGCTTTTGGCTCTGTATGTGAGGCTTTATTTTGTTTTTTGCTATTTGTATTTACAGTCTTTCAATTACTGTGTAGTATCTTACTGCCCAGTATTGCATTTTAGAACGGAGCGCTGCTGTCTTGAAGGGCACATGCTGTTTGAGAGGGGTGACAGGAGAATTTCTAAGTACATTAAATCACACTATAAAAGGATATGTGTCTGATTGAGATTATATATTTATAAAATACCTATTATGCAAAAATACTGAATTAGCTTAGTTGGTCACATGGATGAGCTACTGTCTTCAATGACAAGTAGCAGACGGTGTATCAAATTTAAACTTGGGGCAAGTAACTGTGGTCAATAACTACTCTCTTTTTTGAATGCATACATTACATTAAAGAGCTTTGGTCACAAACTTTAAAATGCTTAGACTGTTATGAAATGTCCATTAAAATGTCATGTACTACTTCTGTGGTTGCTCCCATCACTGATGACTGTTAACACAATTGTACCTACGCAGAAGATTTTTTTATATTCCTGACTCCTTCAGGGATACCACAATTCCCAGTTTTACAGGTTTTGTCTGAATATGAATAATTTATGGTGACTTTTACTATGTTGTAGTGCTGCTTACTGAGTAGATTTGGACATCTCTGCTTCTTGCTGCCTTCTTTACAATAGTATCATTGTCAAATTTTTGAAAGTTTCTTTGAACTTCTCAGCCTGCTTTTCAACTACAGTGATTTGAAGTAGTTAGGGCTTTTTTTCTGATTGCTTTTCCTTTATTTATTTATTTATTAGAGCTGTCCATGGCTCCAGCTAGCTTCAGGCAATCACGAGTAGCAATGCAAGAAGATTATCTTCTGTTTAGAAATTTGCAAACAGATGGTCTTTCCATAAAAGAAATCTGTTTTTCAAAGTTCCACCATTTTATGCTGGAAGTAAATATTACAAATGTTTAAGTTGTGAAAAGAGAGCGACTTGGTGTGAATAATATTCTGCCTGTTATGTCATGCCTTTCAGGAAATGTTATCAAAACTGTTTAGGAAAATAATTGAATTAAACCTCATGACATGTCTCTAGTTTGGCTTCATACCCATTTTTTTCGAAGTTGGGGTAGTGGTTCCCAAAGCCAGGCAGATTACATTTCACTGGCTGGAAGCAGCTATGGATCACATCTCTTGTCTGCACTTCTTTTCTGGAGGTTGGTGTGGGAATCACCGGTGCTGCTGCACATGAAGCACTGGGTCACCCTGTCTGTTCTTTTTGAGTAAACTTAGTTTGGTGAGATGTACCAGAACACCCCCTTGAATGGGGCTGAAAAACGGTATTTTAATGTTTGGAAAGTGATATGGAGGCTGCTGGGAGAAAATGTGTGAATAGAACACAGAAGACCTTCACATGCTTTACAGTATTCAGGCCCAAGGTGGGCACTTCAAAGGGCTGGTAATTTGCAGTAACAGCCTCTTGGGTTCTTGTGCTTTAAATTTCTGTGTTTGTGGATAAGCATGTGAGTTTCTTTATTGCTTGAAGGCAAACATCACTGGCCTGAAGAGATACAGGTGTACCTTTTAGAGTTTTCTTAATTTTCATGAGTGACCTATGACCTTTAGTAATGTGCTTTTCTTGATTTGTGACGGTAGAGTTCTCCAGGAACCCTCCTGGCAGGGGTCCTCTGCTGGATGTTGCACCAGAAGGATTGCTGCTTTATCAGTTTTAACATTTGCAAGCAGATCCATGGAAAATGAAGTTATCAATGTCTGTTTTAATTATGCCCACAAGCTCCTGCATCAAGGTGCCTGCACATCAGTGCTTTTGTGTCATCTCAGGACAGTGCTGCTGCTGAGTCACTCCAGCAGTCACTCCACTCGCTCCCAACAAGTAGAATTGCATCTACTAATTTGATTATTAACATGTGATAACAGGCTATTTCTAGAAATCATTTGCCAATATAGAAATGTTTACACTTTAAAACATGTTTTTAAAAATAGCATTTGCGCAATTTTGCTTGGAATGGAAAGCTTCTAAACCTTTAGATCATCAAAAGAGGGTGGCTTTTGTTTGTGTGCTGTATTTTTGTTTTTGTTTTTTTTTTTAGCAACAGAATAGTTTTGTGTGTCCCAATAATGTGTTGCAATATAAATCTCATGATTTTGCTGATACAGAAGGGTGAAAAAGAAATCATTGCAAAATCATTCAAGCAGTGTTTACATTAGGTGTGTGTCTGTGTGTGTGAATACTGTTTGCTACTAAGGGAAGAAGAGCATGCCTTGAAGCTAGAAAACTGACAAAATAGCTCAAGACACCAATTGTTAATTTTTAATGATGGTCTTTTTTCTATTAAGGAACATAATGCTGCTGAAGTTGTCTCAATCAATTTTTGTGTTTTTTTCATTAATCAACTAATGCATGTTTCTTCTGTAGCTCTTTATTCTAATGAAATATGTGGATGATTTGGCAGACGACAATGATCTCATCAGTAACGCATCAGAGTCAAATCCTTTTAGCAGATTACACATGTATTATTTTTGTTGCATCAAGGATGCTGACATATATTCTTTTAAACTGAATCTACAATTGAGATAACTTCTAAATGTGGAATTTCTGTGGTTACTCATGTATCCTTCTTGCTTCACTTGTCCTATCTGTACTTCTATCTATTTTTGCAAAATCATTTACATATTCTTTATGTCTACATGTGTACTTTATGTACATTTCACATATTTTTTATATATATTGCATCATATTGTAGCTTGAGCCTGTTCTTTAAATGTTCTGGTAAGCTGTCTTCTCTGTTGAGCCTCATACTGTTCATTTGCTCTGATGCACTGGCCCAAAGCCACTGAAGGCACTTGTTAGTCAGTGCCTCTCTGTTCAGCATGATAGACTTTGGATTAGGTCACCTCCTAGTTGGTGGCAGTCATTCAAGTAAGTAAGCTTGAAAGTGAGCCAGCTGACAGAGAGCTTTGGACATTCATTTTAGTTTGATTAGATTATCCAAAGTTCATGAGATTTCCTATTTGAGGGTCAAGCTTACGGCATACAGGTCTGTGTTCTCATCTTTTTATTAATAATAATGTGAAAAAACAGTATCATGGGGTCTGAGGATGGGCCTTTCCTCTAATATGACCTGGCTGTTACATATTAGAATTCACACATTTAGAAGATGGTCCTCTTACAATTTTTAATTTCTTCACTTACTGTGATTCCCGTTGTTGGCTGAATTTAAGAATTAAGTCTGTGGATCTGTAAATAGGACTTTGAGCATTAACACTTATCTTGAAACTTTCTCCAATCCTTAATGTAAAAGGAGAATTAAGGAGGTATAAATTAAGTAGAACTCTGGAATATCTTGGCAATTAGAGTGAACAAGATTTCAGCTGCTCTCTTTCATCAATTTCTCACACTCTTGGACAGACAGGGTATTTTTAATTTACAACCTGTATTTCAGTTAGTCATAGAAGTTTTTTCTTTGCTTGTGCAGCTACAAAATAAAATTAAACTACTTTTTAGCTATACTTTTTCTAACAGGGTTTAAATGAGAGAGCTGCTGAATAAACAAGCTGTTACATGAAGTAAACATTGTTAGAATTATGGAGAGATTATTCTATAACCATGCAATTCGTGTCCTCAACGAAGTATTAAGCTATATCTGTGAAAGGATATTTTTGAACAGAATGGTAATTTTTTTATTACTTGCGTTTTGAAGGAAAATGTGCACTTCTTTTTTTCTCTTTTATTTTCTACTCTGAGTAATAATAATCTGTGCTCTGCTTCTAAGAATTGAGATTGAGGCAAGTGGTGCCCACAGGTCAGTGTTGTGCTTCTGTAGCTGCAGATGCTTCGGAGTAGCTGGTATAGCTCAAGCTATATCCAAAGAACAGAACTGTTTTCCTCATGAATTTAGTGACTTGGTGAGGCAGCTGTGTGTGTAATTTGGTTGCACATCAGGTACTGGCTTGTGTCTGTGCATTGGTGTGTTTTGCAGTGATTTAGGCTGGGCTTTTATTACTCGTAGTCAAATTGTTGGCACCAAACACAGCAAAAGAAAAGAGCTTGGGATTAGATTCTCAACACTGTCTGAACATCAGTGCCACAGATACTCCTTTTCTGCATGGTTTTGGGTTTTAATTACAAAATCAGTAATTTCTACCTTTGTTTTTAAGCACTGTCCTCCTTTTCAGTAATGCAAGGAGTGTTGCTGTGCAGATGCTGAGCGATGGAGTTCTCATGTCTGTATCTGAAGGAAAGTTGTCATTTCATTTACATTTGTAAGAGCTGCAACAAGTATCCCAGCAGCCAGCCCCCAGCAGTGAGAATGAGACCATCTCAGGTTCAGACAAGTGCTCGAGGCACTCTGTAAGCAGCTGCACACAGCAGAGACCTGCGCCTGTGTCTGGGGAGGGAGCAGCGAGGGCCAGGATCACAGCACTTGGCGGTGTCCTCAAGGCCTTGCACAAGTCTGGAGTCTGTCTGACACAGCACAAATGGGTGGTGATTTCTGCTTTACAAGGGAGATATCTTTGATTGCACTTGGCAAGTCTCAGTCTTAGGCTGTTCCCAGTCACTTCAGTGGAAGAGCTTATTACGTGGGTGTGCCAGGTCTTTCAATATATGGATTATGGAAAAAATAGTATTGGAAGCAGTAAGGTTCCAAATTTGCCTTGGGTCATGTATGGTACATACATCCTAATTCCATCTCTCCTTCATTTGAGTACCTGAGCAGTAAAGGAGGAAGATTCACAATGGTGCAAAGCTTTGGTGGTTTGCAGGGAAGGTGTCAAACACAAAATGTTCATGGGGCAAGTCGGGGACTGGAGGAGTTGCCCTTGTAAGGAGGTGAAACTGTCACATAGGTAAGCCAGATCTTTGCATTGAACCACTGCATTCAATTTAGGGTGTTGTACATACCAGGAGTGATTCTGGGGACCTGACCCAGGCTTTTGACTCACAAAACTAAACAAGGGCCACCAAACAGCAACAGAAAGGGCTTTACCTCTGGCTGTGGAGACAGTGCACAGTAACTTAGGGATGTGTTTTTGGTGGTTTGAAGGGATATTGCATAGGTTGCTTGAATTTCAGTGGTCTGAATAGTCTTATTTCTAAGTGTCCTGTTTAGATTAATGTTCATGAATATGAAGCATCATTTATATGAGTAGGAAATGTCTACCTGAAGAAATTAGGACAGGTGATTTTCAATAGCTTGACACCAGTGTATTCACACCCAAGTACAGCTGAGAGAGTTTTAATGGTGTGCCTTAGGATTGCTGGATGTTGTATTTCTGTAGTTAAACTTAGCTTGATTATGACTGTTAAATAAATAATTTATACATGTCTGCTGTAAATTTGGTGGAGAGGATGCTGATTTGGGCTGTGGGTTTCGTTGTGACTGTAAATCATACCTCATGAAGCAAACACTTATAATAGAAGTAAATAACAAACACAGTTATTGCTAGCAAGAGTAATCTTACCAAAGATGTAGAATGATGTTTGTAGTGGGGAGTGTTGACTGCCCCTACAGAAATAAAGGAGGGATGTGGGGGAGTACAAATGTCTCTCCATCACAGTTCTTTTCAGCACCTTTCTCAATTGCTTGGTGGCTCTCTCAGCATCTTCTTGAGATGCTAGCTTGGCATCTTCTCAAATCTTTGTGACTGTTAAACCACAATGAACACAACTGTGCCTTGTGCCAGAAACACGAAGCCACAGTCAGGGAGGGGGGAGGATGGTGTTTGTTTTTCCATGCTCCAGTGTAGGGACAGTGTGGTTAACGTTGCTGAACTTGTTACAGGCAGTGGTGATTGTGGCAAATAGATCACTTCTGCGGGTGACAAATCCAGAGAAGGCACCTGTGCAAGACCACCATGGTTCCTACTCTGCCAGGCTGTCCACTGCTGGGATGACCACTGAGCTTGCCAGAGATGGGCACTGGGAAGGCTCCAGTCAGAGTGGGAACAGTGTGGCCACCCCCTGAAATGTCTGGGAAAGAACCTGAGCTGTCTTCCAGAGACTTTTATCAGGATGGTCCTCAGGGGCAGAAGGAACATTAATTCCCAGATGATTGGAAGAAAACCCTGAAAGAGAAGAAGGGTTGATGCCACAACTTGCTCATGACTGAAAGCAAACTGAGCCCTGGTGCTGCTGCAGGTGCTCCCTGTGTGGTGCCACCTCTGCCTCTGTGGGAATGCACAGGAACTCTGTGTGCTCTGGACCTGCCTGGCTGGATCTGCAAATTCAAACCTTTGAATTCTGCTGGGTTTGCATTACATGTTAGCATTAGAAATGCTCTCCTCACAATCATGCAGCCTGACCAGACATTTACTAGATTGCTTACAATGATTATTAGAAATTTCCTGTGTACTTTATTTTTTTAATAAGGTATTGATTTCACTATATATCTGTTCACACTTGCAATGAGTTGATTTATGGTGGCAGAAATTCTGTTTTGCTGCCAAAACCTAATGGGCAATAACTAATTCAATTTTTTTCTTCCCCCCTCTTCCCCCCATTTTTTTTTAAACAACTTTTTTTTTTTTTCAAGAATAAACTGGGTACTCCAAAGTTTGATTCCTTTGCTTTATCTGACATTTTAAATGGGTTGAGGAAGAACAGTAGACTGAAGCAAATGTGAGCATCCCAGAGATGCTGTGCTAGAGTGACACATATGCTGCTTGTCTCCTCACAGCTCTGCATGTTCTGTAGGTCAGACCCCTGCTGCCACCTCAGGCACTGTGTGTCAGGGTAAAGTGGCTCAGTTCCACTGCTTTTCTGCCAAAACTCCTCTCCAGTCTAGAGGTTTTAGGGCTATTTTAAATTAAACAATCTCTTCTGTCTGGTGTACAACATCCAGAACTTGATTTGAATCTCTTGTGTCAGATATGTAAATGCTTTGTATAATGGTTTTGATTACTCTCTAATAAATAGGTGGATGTTTTAAAAGATGCATGTTGGTGTTTTGAATTTAAGTTTCACATATAACGTTATGAAGTCAGAGACTTTAACTCTGTACCCTATTTTGCATTTCTTGACCCCATCATGTCCTCTGCCTATCCCTTTTTCAGGTGGTTATTAATAAACAGTTTTAGTTTTCAGATGCCTGAATTTCTTTGGAAATGAGCAATCTGTGTGGAGAATGGGCAAACAGTTTAAAGCTTATTTACATGCTCCTATGCTGTATTTTTGTGTTTTGGTTTTAAAGAGCTGCCCTACGAGCTGTAAACATCATTGCACAATATAAATAATATCTCTTGATTGAATGGCCAGAAATTAATCATTCTGTGGGGTTGCTGTGTGGTGGACTTCAACACACACAATGGCTTTGTCCTAGAATCAAAAGGAACCAATGGGAAAATATTATAAATCCCCGGTGAACTCAAAATATTTTCAAGATGTTACATTAACAGGTCAGAAGGAAGCTTTAAGAACTCTGTGGTTTATTTCACTGTCCATGAGCATTTGTGGTGTCCTGTTGGCATTATTGCTAGACATGTTTGGTTGCAAGTCTCAGTGCTTTAATTTCAGTTTTGATGTGAACCTGAGTGTGAAGTGCCGCAGTGTCAGTCAGCTCTCAGATCAGCATTTGATATAAAAAAAGTAAAATTCCTGCTGCTTTTGGTATGATAAATGATGCCACATTTAATTGGTATATATACTGTTTAACAGACACGTGTTAGCCCTTCTGCCTTAAATAGAAAATTTTCATCTAAAGTTTAGATCTATTTAAAGGTTATATTAAAGTGTTTGTTTGGTTCGCTCTGTATGAAAGTCATTCCTTCCAGAATAGGTCAGAAATATCTTAAGAAATAGGAATTATTTTGTCCTAATAATAACAACTGAGTATCTCAAATGCCAAATTCTTCACTCCCTGAAAGTTTAAAGAAAACAGTGGAATGTACAAATATGGAAGAAACTTAATAAATTTGAAATGTAGCCTTTAGAGGGGGAGATGTGAAGCGGGCAAACCCTGGGTTGGCAGCCACCGTCTCTGTCTGGGGCAGCCCAGACAGCTCCATCCCTCCATTCACCCTCCCACACTGGAACACCCTTGGGGAAAGAATCATGAGTAATGAAGTTTAAATAAGAACCCCTGGTGCTGAAAAAGAATAAATTGACAGTTTTGATGGTGTCCTCTGTGGGGTGAAATGGCCCTTGTGGGATGTGGAGGCTGGTGCTGCCCTGGGAGCTGTCAGACCTGCAGCTCCCTCTCTCCTCTCCAAAGTGGGGAAGCTTTTGCTTAATGCAAAGCTGAGCTGTGTCCTTGAGCACAGATGCTGTTCTAAAACATTGTTTGACTGTCTCTTTAAGAATAGTGGCCCCAAAATCATGGCATAAAGGAGAGATGTGGTCCAATTATTATTTTTTTGTCTGTTGTGTTCTTCAGTGAGGAATTCTATAAACTTTTAAGAGGAGTGAAATGAAAATAAAAATTAAAAAAACTTATGTAAAAAAACCAACAACCTGGAAGCAGCCTGAAAATACTAAAAAATGAGATTCTGAGGTCTTTGCACTTTCCCTTCCTGGTTTCCCAGCAGTCCTTCTTGGAGAACTCTCTTTGTCTTGGAAGAAGGAAAATACAGTTTTGTTCATGTCACAAGTTAGATTCTTTTTTTGTGTGTTATTAACAGGTTTGGCAAACATCGCAAAGATGACAAGAGTGAGAAAACTGGTAAAATAAAAGTGCAGGAAGCTCTTACTTCAGAAGAGGAGAGAATACGAATGAAGCAAGAACAGGAGAGGTAGACTTCAGTATTTGCTTAAACCTTGATAGACAGAGTTTGTTTTTTAAATTAAATAACTGAAGTTCAATTTCCACTGATGAAATTTTCCACATGTTGATATGTTTATATTCTTTAAATAACAGGAAAAAGCTGGACTTATTTTGGACATTAGTATGAACAGCTCCTTTGGCTGTGTTAAGCATCTTTTATAGACGCAGAGCTCCCTTTCTTATTGAGGAGAATGAAGTAATAAAATGAAATGCTTTCTCTATATAGTCTATAACTGATTTTATTGACATTTTCAGAAAACAAATATTTATATAGAATGAAGTATGTTTTGTATTTTTCTTCAGAGTTTTGCATATCTAGATTTTTCATTGATAAATTTAGGAGAAACATAAAAAATGTGCTTACCAGTATATTTGTCACTGGAGTTCAGTCTATTTATGTGCCATGCAATCTGTTTATGGAATGATATATATATATATATATATATTAAACTGCTAATTGTAAAAATGAGTGGTGAGCACCTCTATTTTTCCTTGTCAGCTTCTCTTAACATAAAAAAACCCTATATAATATATATGTCGTATGCTCTTCTCAATATTTCCAGTCTACTTTTCATCCTATCTCTTGTAGTTCTACAAGAACAATTTGGGGCCTAGACTCTGGTGTCTCTCAGATCAATTTAATCAAAATCTTGAAAAGTGTTGGTTACCAGTTAACTTAAACTGGGAAATATGAGTTGAGAGACAGCCTCTTTGACATAACTTCAGAAAGGAGACAAACTTTACAAAGTTTGATTGCTGAATGGTAAATAGATTCAGACACATTTAGCAGTGAAAGTGAACTATGCATTAGAATTATTTATCTAAAAATCATGCTATAGCTCACCATAAATTTAGGATTGATGCAGAAACTCTGGAGGGAAATTTTCTTGTCCTTGTAGAGGAGATATCACTAATTAGAGATCATTAGTCATAATGATCTCTAATTACCACCTCTATGCACCTTGGTCTTCTGCAAATAAGAACAGAAGTTCATGAATGGTGGCTTCATCATTAACAGCTTAATAGAGAATATTAGAGCCACTGTATAATAGAGAGCCACTGTAGCTCTTCTGTAGACTCCTTAGTTAAACCCTAAAAGGGTTTGCTTTCAGTTCTTTTAGGGTTGAGTGATTTGCAGTAAAGATGGGGTGGGAGTGTGTGTTTATTGGTTTGTTATTGTCAAACTCCAGAAACGTTATCATTTATGAACATCTGTTTAGATTATGTAATGGGAATTTTTTTACTCTTTAGTAGATATAAATTGATGTAAATTTATATCATAAATTGATGTAAAAATTTATTCTTGTCTTTGTCCATCCATTCTGATTGTAGAAGGTGGCTGGATTACAGTGCCTGGATGTTTTTTTCTAGTCTGATTGGTTTTTATTTTTTCTTTTTTAACAAAAGTGAGGCAGGGTCATTAAATTTGTTCCCGTTTTTATAAGTAAAGTGCTTGCAGATTAAATGGTAAAGAGGAAGGCTGGAACTGAAGGAAATAAGTGATGAGGGTTTTTGTGCAGCCAACTTCCCTTTTCATGGATGGAGCGGCCACAGAGCTCATGCCAGGGGTGCAGAGCCATGGAAAGCTGCCTCGGTTGCTCTGCCCAGCTCAGGGCAGGGGATGGTTGGCCAGACAAGCACCACTCTGTGCCCTGGCTTCACACACTGCTGAGCCCCAGCTGGCCCTTAGGGTTTCTTAGGAACACGAGGTCCCCAGAAAATCAGCCGTGTACATTTATAAAAAGAAGAAAGACTTGACGCCTGGGTTAGTAACGTTTTCTCTCTCTTCATTCTCTCTCTCTGTCTCTCTGTGTCTCTCTGTCTCTCTCAGTAAGAATGGTCAGAGTATAGACTGTCCATGTGATGGTGTAAGAGAGGTTGCAATAGTCACGCTGGGTACCAAGGTAGAATTATGAAATTATTTGTATAGCCCCCAATGCATGGAGCAAATCCTAATCCCTGTCCATCAAGTTATGCTAACCAATTTGAATCTTTCCTGGAATCTCACTCCTCATGTGTCATAAAAACAATTTTATATGTTCACTGAAACTGCAGAAAATGCATGTGCCAGAACTTCATAACAGCTTGATGTTACAGTAACATGGGTCCTTATCCTCCCATTATTCTCTTTCCCTGTGTATTTGCTTTCCTTTGTGTTATGTCTATAAGAGAATGCAACTTCTTTGGGGTAGTCGCATGTACAACTAATAAAAGATAATAAAATAGCAACCCAATGTGTGAGGTGCTTCCTTATGTTTCTAAAAAATTCAGATGTTGATTTGGTCCATAGAGACTAAATGTTTTTGCAGTTAGATTGCAGAGTTTCCTTTTGATCCTGTAAAATAATGATGTTAGATACATGCTGTTAATGAAGAGTACTCTTGCAAATTAACTGAACAATCCCTCAAAATGTTTACTAGGAGACAGAGTGAAATATTACTGTCAGTGTTGGCTCATAATGGCTGCTATTTTAACTTTGTTTTCTGTGGGTTTTTGTCTTCTCAATTTTTTTGGCAGTGCAATTCACTTGTTCTATTTTACTTGGTATTTGATACTATGTACCTCTAAAATGATGCAATGCTTTGGGGAAATAGGTTGGATTTAATGAATTTACTATGTATGAGAGGCTAGGAGCAAAAATCCTTAGGGGGGTCAGAGAACAAGTGAACAGTCCATTAAAAAATCAATCATGCCCACAATTTTATGGAATTATTAATTTTAATAGTATTTTGCTTACAATAGTATTTTCTTTAAAACCTAGCATTTATATGGATTATGAGACAAATAAGAAAAATGCTCTTCAGTTTACCATGATCAAATTAATAAAATGGCCTTTCATAAATATATTATTAATAATAATTTCTTGATTTTGTGATTCTTTGATTAAGGAGTGTATCTCTTAAGCTACATCCTATATGTGTTGGATATATATGTATATGGTGTGTGTTAACTGAGAATCTTAAAGTAATTGTGAATGAAAAAGGAAGTTATCTAGTTGAAAATACAGCCAGCTTTCAATGACAAGGAATACTGAAACAATTAGGGGTGTACTTGATGAGACCACCCACTAGTCTTACAAAAAATTCTGTAAAATACTTGCTATTTGTAAATCCTCCAAATGTTGGAACAACAGTTCATCCAAGGCCATAGAACATTGCCCCATGTCACTATGCTTTGACACTGGTTTACTGCACAAAAACAAGTCTGCTTGCATGATCCTTGAGTATCTGCCAAGCACTGATCTTAAAATCTGGCTGGGCTCTGCTGTGCTGTTAGAAAGGGCTCTCCCCAGCAGTGGCACCAGTCAAAAACTTTGAGGCAAGACTGGGCAATAGGATTTCTGACTGTGGCCTTGAGTGTCCTAAGAAAGAGTCTTGAGGAAGCTGAATAAGAACCAAGTTCAGTTAGCTCTGGTCCTGTGCCAGATCACAGCTGTTTTACACATATGCTAATTTGGAGCCCCTCTTTGCTGTGTGGTCATCTTGTCTGCCTATCGCTGGACTGCTCAAACTGGGCACCACTGAGATGCTACATTCACATGGATGGGCTGAGAAAACAGCCCTGGGTCTTTGTGGTTTTGTTACAGAAGGTCTTTTATCAACTCCAGAGACTCCTGAGGTACCTATGGTTTGCACATCTTGCTGAGATCTCTTGGATTTTGCAGACTGGAGATGTATGGAATATCTTGAGCTTTTAGAGATGCTTCCAAATGCTTATAGTTTTACACAGGCATTGCAATGTTGGATAGACTTAAAAGGAGATTTTGAAACTTTTGTCAGTGACCAAGAAGAATCAGTTAATATGGATGGTCACCTTGTGCTGTGCTGCTGCATTTAAACCTCTGGAAGCCCACAGAGCTTTCCAATCCAGAAACCCTCTGCATCTGGTCTTTGGGGGCCTCACAGAGTAGGTTTGCTCAATATTTAGCCAGTGTGTCCATTGATATCCTGCAACCTGATTGCCCTGAAATGTTTTCTGAATTCTTCAAGGCCCTTTAGTGTAGTCTCTTTCTTAGGAGATAAAAAGACAGAATTGCTCAAAAACCCTTCTGTTTTTGTCTTCTGGTTGTTATTGACAGTCTTTGCTGGAGAGAGACATAGCTCCAAACAGAAGGTGCTGATATCTTTATTTCTCCCTCTTCCATACCCTTGCATTTTTCCTTCAGTTTTGTTTTTTGATGTTTTGAGTTTCTTTTTTTTTTTTATTCTTTTTCTTTTCGTTTCAACTTTGTGTTCATTACAAAATATATTGTCAGCAAATACAAAACCTTTGCCTGTGGTCTTCCCTTCTTTAGCACAGGCATGTGCAGTTCTTGGCACACATGGCAAGGCCGTATGTGCCGGTGATCTTCAGCCTTGGACTGAGTTCCTTTAGCAAAGAAAGTTCTCCCTGACCTGAACAACTTTACTCTTTGTACCTGAGTAGTAGATAACAGAAGAATGAACTAAGTGCACCTCTTTGTGAAGTTTTTAAGAAATTCATCTGAGTCCAGCATGCTTCACTGCAGGATAATGCTTAAAAGATGAAAGTTGCAATTCTCATGTAATCTCATGATTCAGAGTTCGTGATCCATCTATGGGCAAACAGTGCTTATGCTGTAATCTGCCTCTAGAGGCACTTCTCCTCTTGGAAGCAAAGTCTAGAGGATATTTTCTCTGTTTGGTTAATACACTGATTTAAGAGCTGTAAATCTCTGTGTTACCATAGAAGTGTTTTAATCTTAGTATTGTATTCTTCCTCAACTTCCACTGAAACGGATGCAAAATCAAGCGCTTAAACACCTATTTTGGGAGGATCAGTCTTGAGGAGATAAGGAGAAACCTTTTGGGAGAGAATTAAAGTGTTGTGCTGGTGGAAGTGCTATGGCAGAGGCTTCGGAGACGCTGGCAGGGCGATAGAGCGGTCAGATGGGGGCCTGTGTGGCCGGGGGCTCGCTCTGCTCTGTCGCAGCAGTTGCACAATCGCAGCCTGTGCTGTGCTGTGCTGTGCTGGAGCACAGCTAACACAGCAGAGCGATGCCGCGCTGGGTGCGTGCATGGGAATAGCTCCCGTCTGCACCAGAACCCTCCTGCTGTGCTGGTTTCCCCCCTTTCTGATCCGGAAAACATGACCTTTTGTTTCTCTGGCTTACAAAGGCAGCTACATGTACACGATTCTGCCGTCGCTGTGCCCCAAGTGCCGCCAGTTCCCGGCCCGGAGGTGCCTGGGGAGCGCCGGGGCCGGGAGGGGGAGCTGCGAGCTCGGCGCTGCCGGCCCGGCCCGGCCCGGCCCGGCTCGGCCCCGCCGGGATCGCTCCTGCGGCCCCGCCCGGCGCCGGTGTCAGCTGGGGAGAGCCGTGCTGAGCCGCGGGGATGGCTCTGGGCGCCCGGGGATGGCTTTGGACAGCCGGGGATGCTCTGGGCGGCCGGGGATGGCTTTGGGCGGCCGGGGATGGCTTTGGGCGGCCGGGGACGCTCTGGACGGCCCGCGATGCTCTGAGCAGCCGGGAATGCTCTGGACGGCCGGGGATGCTCTGAGCAGCCGGGGATGCTCTGGGCGGTCAGGGATGCTCTGAGCAGCCAGGGATGCTCTGAGCAGCCAGGGATGCTCTGAACAGCCAGGGATGCTCTGAACGGCCAGGGATGCTCTGGACGGCCGGGGATGCTCTGGACGGCCCGCGATGCTCTGAGCAGCCAGGGATGCTCTGAGCAGCCGGGGATGCTCTGAGCAGCCGGGGATGCTCTGGCTGGTCAGGGATGCTCTGAGCAGCCGGGGATGCTCTGAGCGGCCAGGGATGCTCTGGGCGGCCGGGGATGCTCTGGGCGGCCGCGGAGGAGGCGGTGCTGGCTCTGCACGGCGGGGAGGGAGCAGCGCGGAGCCGCGGGGCGCTGCCCGGGGAGGAGGGTCAGGCGTGTGCCCTGCGCTGGCAGATTTGCTGTTACTTTTGGAGCTCAGTCAATAGGCTGACAGCACTTTTTTGTGCGGATGTAAACAAGGCTGCGAGTAGCGTGGGTGTCGTTCACGCGTTATTTGTCCTAAATTTAGAGGGAAACATTCTGCCTGTTCATTAATAGTTAAAATAAGACTGATTTTTTTTTTTCCCCAAAGGATTTGGTTATTCCATAAAATGCTTCCTGTATTATATTTTCCTAAGGGTATATGGGTCTTTATCTCTAACATGTAATAAACTTCTCTTCATCCTTCTCTAGTACCATTAAAGCCACAAGGCCTTTGTTGTAAAAGTATACTAATGAATAGAAATGTTACAACAAGAACAGAAGTCTTGTGTTTTCCCTTCATCATGCATCATCCATTTTAATTAGACGAAAGGGTGGTGAGTACTGTGACAAGAGTCTGGAATTAAAATCATTAATTGATGTCAAGCTGACGAGAGACTGCTAACATGAATTTACTGACAGCAGGAAAGAAATTAACCTTATTACTTTATTTAGTACATTGGGACTATTTATTATTCTTTCCTGTGTAAGTTCAATGTGTTCTGTTAGTGATGATAGAGAAAGACAAATAATTAATAAAACCTACATTGAGTTTTATTACCTCCTATCAATGACATTGGGATGAAAACCACATCAATAATTTACAAAAAACAAACCCACCACATCCTTCTAATCAATGTAACTCATCAAAACTGTTGCAGCAATATTTTTGATATTTTAGATGAGTATAACAGGCTATGCTCTCTAGCCAAGTAGAATTGCAAAAGTGATTTGATTTAAAACCGTGCCTTAGTTTCTTAATGTCAGTGTTTCAAAAAATGAAACATATTTTCTGCAGCAATGACATTGATTGGAATAACTGTCTGGTTTGATCATCATTGGAAGGTCAGCCTAACAAAGATGAGTTTTAATGTTAAGCATCTTTATTCTTTAGATGAAAGAGTACAGCAGTGTCTTACAGAATGACAGCAGCATCCTATAGATAATTTGTGACCCAAAGGTCATAATAAAAGAATAGAGGGAAGGTCATCCTGTAGTAAAGGCCATCTGGAACTGTTAAAGTATCAGATGGAGTAGGGGGCTGAACAGCAGGACACTCTTGGTGTCTTTCCAGATTTCCCAGAGAGACCATAATATTTTTATTGGAAAACCCGAACTTTTTCCCCCTTAAGCAAAATATTTTCATCGAGCAGTTTCATCTTTCTTTAAGGAAAAAAGACAACATACTGTGATAAGGAAAGGATTTTTGTTTCTTACAATGTCTAAGAGTTATCTGTGTTTTTGAAATAACTCAAAGATTCAGCTTTACTTTCGCTGCTGCTGTATTTTGATGCCACTTAACAGCTTTCAGAAAAACTGTCACCTCTAAAACCATTATTACTGCAAACATTCAGAATATAAGTAATTAGTGAAGTTTTCTGTTAAAACTTTCACCTTCTTTTCAGCCTGTAACAGAGGAGAGGAAAAATTCCTCAGTGATCAGAAAATCAGAGCATAATGTTTCTCATTCTCACTTATTTTGTGATGGGGTCTGCTTGTCTCAGTTTCATGGAGATTTGTAGCATTGTTTTTGGCAGTGGTTTTTTACATAATGGATAAGGGTGCAGGATATGAAAAAAAAATCAATGGCAATAATTTTTGGAAGGGAACACAGAAGTGAAGCATGTGAATTTGAGCTTTGGAAAAATATTTCAGGCCAGTTCCACTTCATAAAACTACTGACTTTGGGAGCTATGTAAATTGAAGCCTTTATAGAATAAGAGTTTTTCAATAGTTTTTTTGGAGTAGTTTTTCAAACAAAACATATTCTCTAGCTACATATTGTAATTACAGAGATTTTAAGACATCATGCTAAAAGCATATTTTCTCTATTATTTTTCTATAGTGATTCAACACATTGCACTGGGCAAGGTCTAGCCAAGTCCCAGCTAAGTCCATTGCAATATATTGAAAAAAACATAATTTAAGTGGTCTTTATAATATTCTGTGTCATAAATTAGTTTAAGGTGTCTTGTGGATCATATAAATTCAGTACTCTCTTAGACATACTAGTTCAAAGTAAGAGCACTAAAATGTTTCACTTTAGAATGCCAGGAACTTCAGGCTAAGGAAGAGCATGTCCTCTGATGTCATATGAATTCTCCTTTAGTGGCAGAGTTACTGTGGCAAAGACTTACTTGAGAATTAAAATAGCTATATCAGAGTTACAAACTCACTGAATTTATTCTGTCTGAATTGAACAGAACTCAAAACCTGTCAGGTTTTCCACACTACACTACAGGACTCTGTTTGACAGTAAAACAAGGCACTAATCCTACTCCTTTTTATAATTCTTAAATGTAGCAGCAAGTATTGGACCAGCCAGAAAGACACCTAATGATGCATCTGTAACAGGCAGATCCATCCTCTCTCCACAGCACAGCTGCAAACTTTATTTTGTAACCTGTTATTAGAAGAAACCCTTCAGGAGTTATGGGACAGCTGGCTCTGTTTCTGGCCACGCTAGAGATTTGTTCTGTCCTTACTGTGACCCAGTGAGGTTTTAGAAGTGAATCCTCAGAGGTGTTGTAGGTGTGAATTTGAGGGTCCTGAGCTAAGATATTGACTTATAAGCTATATTCTTTATTGCTTTGTTTTTTATTTTTCCTTACCTTTTCTTTCATCTTCAGTGTATGAGATTCACATAATCCTTGCTTTGTTGTGAGGTTTTTCATTGCTATTTTTTGTCCCTTCATACTGTTTCATTTTCCATCTTCCAGATTAGGCTATTTTATACATAGTACTCTAGAAACACAGAACAATGGACCTGAAATAGGTGAATTTTGTGCCCACTTCTGTTGCTAGAATTCAGCTAGAGGAGCATGGCTGGTGGATAGGCTCAGCTCAACTGACTGATAAGAGCATTGTAGCTCAACCTCCAGTTGCTGCCTGCAGTGTCTGGGAATGACTGATTTGATTCATGGTATGATACATTTGAAATGTGGTTTGCCTATGCCATTTGCTTCTTGGACACATGGGAACAGCTGCTCCTTACACATCTAGCTGCAGAATTCAGATGTTACCCACCAGTGCTGCTCTCTGGAATTATTCTCCAATTGAGGAAAAAAAATGTACAGGAAGAAATGGTCCAAGCAAGTCTGCATGAAGGAAAGCAGAGCCCTTAAAGTGAGGAGGGAGGAAAGCAGGAGCCTGTGTTTCAGCAATGTCGTGTTTCAGCAATAGTTGAATATCATCATCTCTTCCTTTCTACTTCAGTCCAGCAGAAGAGCTAAATAGGAGATTAGAGCTAAGATAATCTAATGATGAAGGACCTGTTGTCATAGGTGTAAATATCAGCCTTTCTGGCCAATTTTGTTATGCAAAAGACAAACTAATTTCCATTTTACTTTCAGACAGCAATGATGTTCTTTGATGCAGCATGGTACCCAGCAGGGTACCAGTCTCATTTGCTCATTTGTGTGATCCTTCACTTCTGGGGTCACTGATCCTTGGATCAGACATGAAAATAAGGACAGAAAATTTCAGTCAAGGTAGTGTTTGTTCTGGAGATAGGAGGACCTATGCTGCTGTGTACCTGCAACAATCTCCTTTGGTTGAAACATACGTATTCTTTAAAAAAAGCACAGCAGGCTAACTCTCCACCCTAAAATGTGGCAGACTGTTAACTGTAAAGTAGGCTGAAAGCTCCATTGAAGTGTAAGTAAGATAATTTGCAGATTTTTTTAACCCAAAGTAAGCAAGGATTTTCACTTGTTTACTGCAACATCCAAGAAAGCAGGTTTGAGATACTGACAAACCTGCTGACATGGATGTGTCGTCACTTTGTAAAGACAAAGGGTGAATCAAGAAGGTCAGGTGATAAGGAAGGATGGGGGTGAAATATATGAGATTCCACAAGGTTAGAGGAAATAATTTTAATGTCTCCTTTAGTTTCATCAATGTCACTTGATTTCAAATTGGTGTTTGCACTTCACCTGCTCATATGCATAATATTTACTTTCTCTCCTGCATTTTTTCATTTCTTTACGTCTTCATTTGTATTTTGCTGCCTTCTTTAATAGCCTTCTTTAATATAACTCCTTATGAAAATGAGCATAATGTTCTCTCCTTAATATATTAGGGCACTTAAAGTAATCACCTTATCACCTTTATCCTTCACCTTTTTTTCTTTTTTAACTGCAGCCCTCCTGGGTTGTAGCTCATTAAACGTTTTTGAAATTCTCATGCATCTCTTCTGATTTGAGGAGGGGGGATCTTCAGAGAGACAGTAAGTACTATCACATATTCTAATTGGCAGATAGGCTGTGATTGTTGAAGGAGAAAGAAAATTAAGACTGTCTGATTATGTAGATACATTTCTTTAATTTAGAGATGATGGGCAGCCTTTTAAATGAAAAAAAATGTAGTTCTTGTTATATTTCTCAGCTGTTGTAGAACCAATGCGTAGGAAATACATGTATGTAAAATTTCTGTGTAGGTGCAGAATTACAGATCTTTAAGAGAGACCATATCACTCTTTCAAGGTAGTATCTGCAGGGTGTGCCATTCCTGCAAGATGTTTCTTTCATCCTGGTGGTTTTTTTGGTTTTTCTTTTTTCTTTTCCTTAGTTTACAATAAACTCTGCAGCTTCCTATGGCAGTCTTTTCCACTGCCTTTTTTTTGGAAGTTGCCCTGCTCACAGTATCTCAATTATTCTTGCTTCAGTTAAATACCTAACACATTATTCTTTTCCTCTGGTGTTTGCAGATGGCTGTTATGTCCCCACTCTGTCTTTTTCTTCCCCAAACAGCTTGATGTTGCTGACTCATATATGTTACCCAGTAGAATTTCCAGATCCATTCTTGAAAAAGCAACTCACAGGTTTTTTTCTCTACCTTTAATTGATTGTTTATTTATTTGAACTATGTTAATTACCTTCTAGTTGCTGTTATTTAAGTTAATTCTATTTTTGTAACCTACTCTGTATTTCAAGAACATTTGAAATCTTAATCCTTTCCTCCAAAGTTCCTTCATTTGGGTTTTCTGCAGATTCAATAGTGTTCTAATTAATAATGAAAAACCCTGAGTAAATTCAGAGTGATCCACATAGAAAATATCTTAATCTGTCCATTCTGGTGACTGTGAATCTATTCTCTAGATACTCTGTAGGAGCAGCCTTGTTCAACCTATTGTATCCATCCCATAGCTGTTTTTCTTAGCCTGGGACTGTTTCTGCTCTGTTCACAAGGCCATTTCCCATGTTTTAGAAGGGAAATCTGACTGACTTTAACCACATCTGTTCTTGATAACTCTATGGTGGCTACTGCTTGTCCCATTATCTCCTCTGTGCTTACCAGTAGTTTACTTAAGGAGGGATTGAAGTTAAACTCATGAGTCTTTAATTCTCCTCCTTCTCTGAGGTATGTTTGACTTTTCCTATTTTTTTAGTATTTTAGCTGTCCTCAACAAGTTCTCCTAGTTGCTGAAAAAGCCTGAGGCTGCCTCAGACTGTTGTGTGTGTCAGATGAACTTCAACTACCTTAACCAGTTTCTAGCTACTTTTTTTGCTGGTATATTGAAGATATTTTTGTTATTGGTGGTAGTCAATTATGCTGGTCATCTGCTTGCAGTCAACCATTTCAGTGAAGACAGATGCAAAGGGAAAAACCATTAAGCCTCAGGTCTCCTCAGCATCATCTGTCAATATCCTTCCCTCACTGCCATGCAGGGGAGCAACCTTTTCTTTGCTCTTCCTTTTACTGCTAATGCAATTACTCAATGATTTATTGTCATCTTTAAAGCTCCCTGCTACTTTTATTTCACATTATGCTTTGGCCTTTCTGATTTTGTCCCTGTATGCTTCTGCAAACTGACTACATTTTGCATGTGTTTCCTCATGTGTCTGAGGTCAGAGGATGGTCATATTTCAGTCAACCGGTCACACATGTATATCTATAGCAGATAAGGCAGAACTCCTAATTTTTTTTAATGACTTGAGAAAGTTGGGTCTCTAGCCTTTCAATTAAAAAATTATATTTACATAGCAGTATTTTCTGACTTTTTAAAAAATGCATTTAAATTTTGAATGAAATGGGGGGAAATGAAGAAGAGGAGGTGTCTTTCTTATTTAGAAGCTGTGGCTGTTGGTGGCCAGGATTATCAATTGTGCACAGTGATCCTTTGGATGGCTCTGCTGAGGGTGGTTATAACTGTGATAACTGAGTAGCTCTAATCATGGCAAGAAAAGCTAAGTGTCATATGCTGGTTCAGAGTGAAATCACAGTAATGCCTATAATCAAGGTACCCTCATTAGAAGGCTAGTTGTCAGAAAAATTCTGCTTGGCTCCAGACAAAGGTCAAAGAAAAATAGAGGAGAGGACAAACTCCCATATTGACTTGATTGCCAAAAATTAGAAAAAGGGCCATTAAAGCCCTGAAGGCAGTAGAGAAGGTTGGGGGAGGAACAGTGAGACGTGGTGTGCTGTGCCTGCAAGGTATTTTTCACTAGCAAAGAAGGAGGGGACAGATTTGACAAGATCTGGCTGCTGGCCAATGCACTTTCTGACCTCTTTATTAGAAACAATATCTGGCAAAAATTGGGCTGAATGTGTTCATCCCGCTGGACTAACTTGAACAAGCTGCCTGGCTTTCTAAACGTGTTGTTGTTTTTCTCTGTTTCCAATCCATCATCCCAGTGCATGCCAGTCTGATGGTAGAAGAACTGAGAACTGGCAGCCGTGAATGGCTTGTCATTAAGCTTCTGTCCTTACACAATGCTGTTTCCATCCTTAATAAACATTGTCAGCCATCTCACATATGTGGGACTGCAAGCGTTCAATACTGATTTTGTAAATGAGTGAGTCTCGGTGGAAAAGACGAGGGTGTGGATTATCACTTGGGCAATAGCTGAATCCTGGCAGCAGCAGGAGGATTAATTGAATTGACCAAGCAATTGCACACCAGAAACAGCAGCCAACTTTTTTCTGCTCTTAGGGGAGGACATTGCTGCCATTGCAGTGGCAAATGTAATGTACTAGCCATGAATATTCTTCCCATGCTGTGTTCATCAATTAAGATAAGTAGTGATTTTTTTGCAAGGACCTAAATCACTAATATGAAAAAATCCAAACAAAGGAGACTGAAGGTCCCGGGGGATTTGGGATATACTTATATTTTACTCCCAACTTTAGATGAAATAAGGCTGATTTCTTTTGACAGCTTTGCTAATTCACTTTTACCAGCAACAGCTCATCCAGCTCCATGGATTTGACTTTTCTGTTGCTGAAAAAAGTTAAAGTATAGTTCAGAGAACTGCAGTAAACATTTAGCCCAGGGTGGAATTGAACCCCAAATCAATAAGATTACTTAGTACCCACATATGAGTTACATGGCTAAATGCCCTTTATGGTCAAGGAAGGGCTACTCAACATGGTTGATAGAGCCTGGAGAAGAGTTTGGCTTCACCTTAAAATGTCCATGTTACAGATGTTCAGCTGAACTGTGTGCTGGACCATGCAGCAGCTGCCTGATGTGACTGAATCTTGACCAGCTCTTCTGGGAGTTCAAAACATACCTTGATACCTAAAATTAGGTGTCTAAAATGGTAGATGCCTTCATCTGAAAGCTGAATATCACTCACAGTTTATAAGAAGGGAACAAGGTAGCTGCTGTTTCCTGGGGACAGCCCTGCAAAAGCTTTTGCCTTCTTTTTGGGACCACCATTTCATGTGCATAGGAATTGCTGTACAATGGGTATGTCTATCATTACTGGATTAGCTTGCAATGAAAAGCTCTTCTAACAATTATAGGAAGTTCTGCAGCTAACAATATTGTCATTTGAGGCAGTTATCATTAGCTTTTGAATTGAATGGCACACAAATGCATGAGGATAGTTTATACTGAACATTATAATTTGAGTCTCAAAAGTATGACAGTGTGTTGTTGACATTTTCAGTGTTAACACTTCAGCAGGAAGGGTTTAGAAACTTCTTGGGGTAGCTTTTGTATTTTTAAAAGTTCAGTTTAAATACTGAAAAATTGATTAGCAGTTTCTGCAAAAACTCTTTGACGGTGAAACGAGTTATGTGAACATTAAGCATTAGCATTATTATTATTGTTATCAAACCACCACAAAATCCTTAGGACGGTCATAAATCCTCAAAATTAGCTGATCTGAAATCTCAGACATAGGCATTTTTATTGTGCCATGTCATGAAGGAATACAATTCAGTGAAGACAGCTTAATACACTTATTCACATTATGAAACCAAAGCACTGTGGTCAAACACTTCTCCAGATACTGGATTTCATTAGTGGGGGTGTTGCTGATTAGGGCTGAAGCACAGAGCAAGTTCTAGGCTCTCATCTGTGCTGCACAGTGTGTTTACATAACCATTTATAATCTTCCCCACAACAGTCTGCACTGGCATTTCCCACATCCATACTTGATATGCTATGTGCTAACAAATGATTTAGGGTGCATCAAGCATATACACACATGAGCACACAGAGGGGCCAGCATAAAATACAGCATCACATTAAGTTCAAGTCCTTATAAAAAAATATATTCAGAGTTAAAAGCTATTCTAATTCAAAAGGGATAGTGCAGTATTCAGCTGAGAGCTCTTATTCTTTTCAAGAGTATGCCTGCATATTTTTCCCTAGTCATTTGGTTCCTTCAAGCTGAAAGACATAATGTTTAAATGTGGTATGTCCTTGAAAAGGCAAACCCAAACATATTTTAAACAATATTCAAAAATATGTTGAGCAACTGAAATACCTATACTTTTGTCATGTGAAAGTGCTAGCATTTTCACACTGGCTTAAATGTAAAGCACAAAAGAATAATTAAGAGAAAAAAATCAGAACATTTTGGGTTTCAGTATAGTCAGACACTTTATACCTTTAATTTTAGTGTTATCTTTTGTTAAATGTTATTGCAAACAGTTACTGGGTACTTTGTTTATAATTAACAGGAAGATGAATGTGTCTAGACTCTAATTTTTAATACTATGTATGTGTATTAATACATTTTATTAGCAATTGTAGAAAATACTCTAAAAATTTTCCTGGTAGATGTGGCCATAATTACTTCCATAATACTTCAGCAATCAGTTCTTTCCCACTTGAATGGGAATAAGTATCCCTCATGGAGCCATGCATGGGAAAACATGAATGCTCTGGCTGCAAATGGCTCAGCATCCAAACTATTAAAGCCAATAAGCAGATGCAGGAGAAAAGGTTTTTCACATGAAGCAGGGAACTCATGTCTGCACCTGTGGGGAGTGATGTGATCTTCATGGTCAAAAGGCACAGAAGGTCACTGCCCTCTCCCACAGTAGTTTGTGTAACAATGGCAGGTATCACCTGTAACCACCAGGTAATTCTGTTTTGTAAGCACTTCAGGTAACAATGTTTTCTTCTGATTGAATTACTCTATGCCACATTATTGTTACACTGTCTGATTTCATGCACTGAAATTTTGGTTATCTAAAATGCATGGATTTTTTTCCTTCAAATTTGTGTCAGTGTTCCCAAATGTGATGATAAATTATCCATTTAAAGGAAAATTAAAGCTGCCAATGTCTAAGAAATTTCTGATTGCCTTTGCTTCTCCCATTCAGAGGACAAATATAAGTAGATAAATACATTTCTTCACAGAGTAAATAGTACTGGACTACAAATTGGGAGGTAAACTACAGTGAGAGGAATCAACATGCACAGGTGGTTTTCAGACCGGCATTTCCCCTACATAGATACCTTCCAAGTGATTAAGGCTGTAACACTTCTGAAATAACAGTTTTGGGGTATTGGGGAAGGTAAAATATATGCTTTTATTTTAAAATAGACCTGCAGAAACCCTGTTTAAGTTTGAAATGAGTTTTGCATTTGAATTTGAGTCCCTCTCCACTGTAAATTAAACAAAAATCAATTCCAGTCTGATGTTGCTGGAACTGTAGAGGAAAATTCTCTCAGCTGACTAGTGTTATAGTTTTCACTTCCATTTTTCCCTATTAAAATAAAAAGCAACTAATAAAATAATTTTAATATTTGCAAAATGAAAAAGTTATGTTACTTTAAAATGAACTTTTAATTTTTTTTTTCTTTTCACTGTGACTGAACATGGGGCATGTAAATGGATCATTGAGCCACCAATGTAGGTAGCTCTGTTTGTTGAAGGTAATTCAGTTAATCAGTTGTATCCCAAATCACTATCTATGATCAATACTTTCAGAATTTGTGGGGGAAAACATGTCTGTGTATCCATCCCTGTATTCCCTTACTTTTTATGGTGATCTTTGTAAAGGAACAGTTTCCTTGGGATTCGTCTGACGAAGAGCCCTTTCTCATCTTCACATACCAGCTCAGGGCTGGATTCACATGCTTGAACACAGATGACTTGTGTCATTTGGGCTGTCACAGTCTTTGGGACTTCAGCATGACCTGGGGGAGTCCTTGCCCAGCAGCTGCAAGTCCATTAGGATTACCTGGGAATGTCAGGTGGCCAGAGCTGCTTATATTTGAGCAGCTCAAACAAGGCTGGGTATCCAAGCTCCCAAGGAAGACCTAAGCAGCAGCATCAAGAGTGTCTCTAGAGTGACTTCTTTCTTTCTCTGACACATGGATAGTTCCTGACTGGAGTCTGCTGCAAACAGCTCCTGGCCACCATAAGGGGAACCTGCACACGTGGCTGCTCTGAGCTCACCTAGTGTGAGCACTGGGATTTCATCTCTTTGTCTGCAGTCTGAATCCCACCCTTTGTGTATCCTCTTTTGTTTTTGCAAATCTAATCTTGAGGGGGCCATTTTAAAATTCCCAAGAATGTCAAAGTTACCTAACTTTAGGGCTTTTCTATTTTCAGAAGAGTCGAGGCTTGCTTTCAAAAGAGACAGAAGCTTTGAATGGGCTGTTCTTGTAGAAAGTTGGCAAACAAGATGCCCTTGGAAATGGCACACAGCAGAGATGCACAGAGCTGTAGTCTGCATGGATGGATGCTGTCACTCTGTAGCCATGGCTGTATCAGATGAAAAAGGAGCACATTTTATTAATGGAAGGGAGGAGACAGCTTCATATTGTGATGATGACAGAGCATTAAACTGCTCTGGGGCGACAGTGTAAAGGGGGGCGTGGTCAGCTGGCTGTGCATATATGTGTGTGCAATACATCAAATTTCATAAAATACCAAAGAGACTTCGAAGCCCAGATCAAATTTTTGTAATAGCTTTATGTGCTTTTGAAAGTATGACCTCTGCTCGATTTGTGCTTGTCAGATTCCTAAATGTCATCTGTTTCTATCTGTCACTTTTTATCATACAGCTAAATTAGTGCACATAGATATAAACCCTGTCCAGCATCACCTTTCATTTGTAACTTTAACACAAGGCATTTCTGAGAAGATACAGCCTGCTTTTGAGAGATGCCAGATTCTGTTTATATTTTTTAAAAAGCATGCACATCTCAAAGGAATCATACAAGAATCTGCTTCTGCTGCTTACTGCATGCATGCAAACATAAATATATCCATGTATCCTATCCCTACACAGTTTTTAAATTCTGGAAAAAAAAATCTTTGTAGTATTAAGCTAAGAAAATGCATTAAAATTCCTCTCTAAGTACATGCATTAGAACCATTAAATCTGGTAAGTTTTGACGGAGTACAATACAATATGAATGATGTCCAGCCAAGTAATAGCACAGGCATCCTAGGAATTATGAAACAATAGATTAACTCTGTTTAGCAGCAGCTATGGCTAGTCATTATTTAGCTAATAATGAAACAAAAAACAGTGGATAATCAGATGTACTCCTTAAAGACCATTGTTGGTTGTTAGCATTGTTCAAATCTAGGCTTTAATGTCCAAGGTAAACTTGAGACCTCATGGCAAATGGAAACTGTAAACCTTCACTGGTTTCCACTGAGATAGGCTACCTAAAGTGTCTGCTGACTGCTGCTTTCAAATGCCTCAGGGGGGACACCCATCGGTTTCAGCCTTCTCTTAATTTTTCAGAATCCAAGCGAAAACTCGAGAATTTCGAGAGAGGCAGGCTCGGGAGCGTGACTACGCGGAGATCCAGGACTTTAACCGGGCGTTCGGCTGCGACGCGGATCCGATGTACGCCGGCATCGCTGCCTACGACTCCCCAAACAGCGGCACAGTGACGCTGAGCGCCCGGCCTCAGAGCCCCAGGGAGGGGCAGACTGTGGAAGCCTTGTACGCCCAGGTGAAGAAACCACGGAACTCAAAGTCTTCACCTGTGGACAGGTAAGCGCCACACATCAATCAATGCACCCTCTCAAAACCCGCCCTTGTGTTGCTGTGGTCATGGGAGGTGGTTGTCCACGTCAGTTGGAAAGGCAGAGCTGCATTGTTGTTAATGGCTTTTTAAAGCTTTTATGTAGCACAGTGTTGAACTCACTCAAATAAACCTGTTACAGAGTGGAACAGGAAAGTTGTTTTCTGCAGAGCAACTACATTTCTTCTCTTTCTTCAGATGGTTTGGAATCTTGGAATCACTGTTGGGTATCGTTAGAATTAAATTCAAATTTTTTATGTAATCAGGTTTATTTGTCAAAGCTCTAGCAGATATGTTTGTGGAATACAACATTTCCAATCTATTTACAGCTATTACAAAATCTCTAAAAGGTTACTGTTGTTATAGCAAAAATGGATTAAAGCTTACGGGGATTCTAGTCCTGCTGTAGTCCTGAACTTCAGTCTAACAGGCTGAGATTTTTGATTAAGTATAGACCAAGAGAACAAATTCTAAACTTCACTCTTGAGTTACTTGTTGGGTTGTAGCTTATGATTTGTACTCTTCCTGCAGTTACATTATCTGAACTGTGTCTTGCTTGTTTTTATACTGAAACTGGGGCAAAATTCTGGTTTCTGTTAATGGAGTTGTGAGTTCATTTGAAAACCTGAAGCTAAAAGAGGAATGTAAACTAACATAAAGTAAAAATAGTGAGAGGCAGAATTCACAGGGGTTTTTTAATGCTTTAACAGTGAAAATACACCTGTTTTCTTGGCTTACTATTGTAAACTTGTAGTTCTGCATTTTCTCAGCATTACAAAAATTAGCACTAAAATCCTAGTGCAGGATGTATTGTTCACTCATTTGGAAGTTACTTATTTGGTTCATAGTCAAGCCATTCATTTTGTTTTCTACCTCATTGTTTCCAGCAGAAAAATATTGAATTTTCAGTAAAATCAGCAAAGCAATGTCTTTGGTGCAGTGTTTGAGATCTGTGTAGCTTCTACATGACCAGTGGCATTCACCTTGCATATTCTGTTCTAGGTGGTAATGGAGTAATTTATATTTCAGCTAAATATCTAAAACTCTTTGAGGACTGAGAGCATTGTACTTGACCCTCCACTTGATCTATTTTGGAAATTTTTTTTACATAATATTGATAAATATATATCCTCTAATATGACAAATAAGAAAATCTCAGCTGCATTGTGGAATGTGTTCATTTTTACTAAAAATTGGTTGCACAGCCAATTTTTATTTTCTCAATCATATTGTTCTCTTTCATTGTGTAAAAGGTCTACTTTTCATAGTAAATAATTTATATATTGAGGTATATGTATGTTATTTCAGTGAATGAAGCAAAATAATGTTAAAAGATGACAGCATCTGTGTCCTTGGAATTTTGTATTCCTCAGCCTTATATTGGCTGGCACTGGTATGCCCAGGTGCCTGACATTTCAGCACTTTTGTGCCTTTGGAAATCAAGATAGCTTGGTTGGATATGTCTGCCACGTGGTGACTCTCATGGCTGTTTTTGTTAGACCAAAGGCAGTGTTTCATGCTGGAGTTGAATGGCATCAATGTCACATCAACAAAAAAAAAGTTCTTTGATACAAACCTGGCACAGCAAAATAGGAGACCTGTGTGACCCAGTTAACTCTGTGTGGTGGCTGATAAAAGAGCCAGGAGAGAGTGAGTAAAGTGGAAGATAATGGAGTACCAGGGGAATCTGATGTTAATCAGGTAGGTAGGACTAAAGAGCAGTGCAGTAGTTTTGTACATTCAGGCTGCTCCTGGAGCACAGAGGGTCCTGTCTCTCACTGCTGGATCATGCTGTGACAAAAGGAAAGACCCAGCACACACAATGGGCCTGAGCAAAGGGATAAAATGCAAGTAGGGTACCAGAAATGGGGCATGAAAAACCAGCCCTAGTGCTGTGATAAAGGGGACAACATTTGACAAGAAACACCCAGAAAGAAATATTTAATTCAGATGTAAAAATACTATTATTTGCTATAAGTGTACTCTGAAATGCCTGTTCAGGGGTTTGAGGCATGAAGGTCTGGTGTATTAGGGTTTTCTTTCCTCTCTCCTCTCACATCTGTATCAACAATCAAGCTGTGGAGATGATGAATCCCCCTGGTTCCAGGAGACCTTCTGGGAGTGTTGCAGTGATGTGCACAGTCTCAGGCTCACAGTTACCTCTCCCAGAAGCTGGGTCTGCACTTTGGGCCTAGTGTTGAGAGTGTGTGTCACAGAATCATGTAACAAATGGTTTGGATTGGAAGGATTTTAAAGACCACCTTTAAAATCTGTGAGGGAGCAGCTTTCAGTTGTCCTTAAGGTGTGAGAGGGGTGTCTGGGAGCTTGACCTTTGTAATGTTCAGTGTGAGAACCTGGATTATGGCTGAGATACCTGCCCAAAGGCTGCTCTGTCTTTTACAGCTTTATCTTAGATATACTAAGAAAGCATCATCTGAGCATTTTTCTAAGAATCAGTTATCACCATGTGGACCTGAGGTGCTTTTAATTCTTTTGTCTCCTTGTCTGTAGAATACCCATTTCCTCACCCCTTGTGCATTGCAATCTCTTTCTTGCTATCCCTTTCCAGCAGTGAGACTTTGCTCTTTCACTTGGCATTGCCTTTGATGCCCCTTTTGACATCAAGCATCCAAATGCCTCTGCTCAAGGCTCTTCTCCATCTCTCTTCTCTGCAGTCTGATTCATTCTCAGAAAGCTACAAGAAATTTGATGACAAATAGTTGGTTGCAGTTCTGCATCCTTAAAATATTGTGTACATGAGTGTTCACCCATGGTGAGTGTTATTTTCAGTGTGTTTTACTTCTTCTCCCTCCCATCCTTTCCTTTCTTCTGGATGATTCAGAGGTTACCCAAGTAGAGACAGTTGCTTCCAGCCTTTGTGGATGGAAAGGGAAATCACTCAGTTGTTACCCTTTGCTGAACTGCCAGGAGCTGGTCATGGCCAGGCTGTCTCAAATCTTTAGCACGTTCATATTAAAAGCAGCATTGTTTATATGGGAAATGTTATTTCTATTGAAGTTTGATGCTTAGTGCCAAACAAAATTTGACATTTAAGTATGTCCAAAAGGTTATTTAAAAGTCTGTTACGAGGAGTCTATAACAAAATGCCCCGTAATAGTTTGCATACCATTGCTGAATACTTATGACAATTTTTTTTGTAACTTGAAAGAGAATTACTGTGGCTGTGTGTGAGGCCTTGTCAGGGTTTGTTTTCCTTTAATATTCCCCCAACTTCTCTATTACTTTCATCAACACATGCCACCAACCATTGTAAGTTTAACTGTATCATGGCAAATAGTGAATAGCAAAGTGGAGGACAAGTATGTCAACTGCTCATCAGTGTAGACAGATAGTACAAAACACTAAGAAGCACACGGTGATTCCCTAAACTTTGTCTGCCAATTTCTCTAAATAGAAAGTAGATCATATAATGTCAAAATACAGCAAAGGAGAAAAAGATTTTAACTCACTCACTGGAGACAAGCAGAGCTAGATGTGTGTAAGTGACAATGACTTACCAATTTTACTGACAATGGCTATTAAAAAAACCCAGCCTGTAAATAGTAAATGCTACTCAAATATATTCTTACAGGATTTGAAACTGGTTTAGAACTACTTTAATGCAGATTTGTATTGCATCAGAGTTCAATCATTTATGGATATTTGGTGGGGTTTAGACGGGAAAGTGTTTCTTGGTTGGTTGGTTTGGTTTTTCAGTGATTGTATCAGTTACGGATATAACACTAAAAAAGTTATTTTCTGCTCTTTATCCTAGACAATCAAAGCAGATTGTCTTTCTTAACAGAGGAGTTTATTGCTCAGAAGAAAGGAAGCTCTAGCAATAAATAAATAAACAGATACATAAATATGTTGGGAGAGATTGATGATCAGCCTAACTCCATATACACGGGCTGCCCTTGTGACATCAGCTCCATCCAGTGCACTGACAGCGAATAGAGACAGGCTGCTAAGAAGTTTTTCACTTCTATGTTAGGCATTGATGGAGTGAAGCAGAGGTGGAATGTATAATCTATGTTTATTTTACCATTTGGGAAAGAGGTGTCTCAAGAACATAGTTCTTGAGAATAAGGCTTTCAGCTTAGCTGAAAAATGTCTCTAGTATGTTTTGCATTACACAGAAGAGAAGCTGAATGACTGATCAATACTGCTTTTCATGTAGATGACAAGGATGCCATACAGTGGGGCTTTATGGCAATCACCTGACATCCATAGCTGAGCACGATGCAGAAAGACAACTCCTAATGGCTGTCACTCTTTAATCATTTCCCACCAAGAGTGCATTGTCCTGAAATAAAATAGGCACTGTGCTGCTGTAAATCTAAATAGCTTGAAAATAGTAGGTTAGACTCCTCCAGCTTGCTGAGGACATTTTAATGGAAACATAAATACCATAATCATATGCTTTTTGCACGCATTTTGCCATTAAAAGAAAAAACCTTCATTTTAGAAGGGAGACCTTTATGAGCTGCTTTATTTTCTATCAGAAGTGGAATCAAGTTATGTCAAAGGAATATCTGGGAACTGAAAATAACCCCACTTCCTTTAACTGTCATCTGCTCAGTGCAAAGAGGCAAGATTGTTTTTTTCAGGTCGGGTCACATACTTTCCTTGCTGCTTTTCCAAAAAGAATGGGAGAACATTTTATTAAGTTGTTAACTTTGATTCTCTCAGTAATATCTTTGTGCGTAAATTGGCATGAGAGTAATGAAACCTGGAAACTGCATAAAAACACTCTGATATAATAAAAGAATATGTAAAAAGTGAAATAAGCAGACCCTGTCTTTCTAGTGTATATAAAATAACTCTTAGCAATAGCAGAATGGGTCATGAAAGCTATGAAATACTATATTGCTGTGCTTGGATAAATATTTGTTAAAAAAGCTGGCTCTTGCGCAGCTATATTAAACTTCTTTATTAGTAGTGTCAGTCACAGGAGTGTTCTTAAGTCTGTGGGATCATTTATGCCTAGGAATTGGAGCTCACTGCTAGGCCCACCAGAGACAGAGATTGGAGTTATTACTTAGGGTGATGCATCCTGTAAATGCTAGGGTGTTTCTCAGAAGAAGAGATTTTTTGATGGTTCTGGAAGTTGACTTGAAGAGCACTTTCATGAAGAGAAAGGCCATGACACTGAAAACCATCTATCCAGTGACATTTAAAACCTTCAGAGCTGTGCAGAGGGCTAACAACCTATATTGAATAAGATTTTGAGTAAGCTCTTCCCTCCTACCTCTGTTTACTTCTCTTTGCTGATCAGGGAGTGTTTTTCCATCTCCTGGATCCCTTGTTCTTCCCTGTTCATCACCCTCTGCCATCAGAGCCCTGCAGATACCATGCTACAGGGGAAGGAACCATTCATGCAGGTGAATGTGTTGACAATATTGAGAATAAGTTGCAGAGATCTTCTAGTTTTGCAAACACCATAAGTAATTGGTAATGTTTCAGAAATTAATAGTCACAGGTTTTAAATCCTTACCTTCAAGTCAGTGTCTCTCTTTTGTGGCATTACAAAGCTTCATTCCTGTGAGAATCTGACTTCTGGAAAGACTTTCCTGGCCTAGGAAGTGGCACATATGCCATTATGCAATAATCAGACTCTCCACGGCAACCTGCCTGGAGAGCAGTGGGTTAATGAACTGTTTGCAGTCCTCTAACATGTAAAACTGAAAAAAATACTTGGAAGTCATTGTGGTATTTTTCTTCCTCTGTCTGTTATAACCCAGAGAAGGATTAGTTAGAGCCTCTGTGAGACTCTTCATGGGGTTTAATTTCACTTTAGCGCTAACACATTGGGGTTTTTTGTTTCTCTACCCTTCATCCTATAAGCCAGTAATCCTTGCCCCCAGGACTGCCTAAAAATTAGCTTGGTCTCTCATAGACCTGTGTATTTAGAACCCAATAGACACTATTAGCATTGGCATTTTATTATCTTAGGTTGGTTGTTTTCTTTTGTTCTTCCATCTTGATAGAATATAAGACAAGTTTTAATATAAATTCATGAGGATTTATGTGGGCTCCCTATTGTGAAAGTATGCAACTGCACTCCCCTGTTTGGGTTACCACTTTGGTGGAATAAATGGCCGACTTACAGTGAACTCTATTCAGGTCTCCCATTTTAATTACTTGGAAGTCCTGGTCTCTCTCTGAATAGATCCCAGGCACTGATACTGTTGTGAGAACCACATCTCTCTCCATTTACCACAGCCTCACTGAAACCCCAGTGGTTTCTCTTCCCCTCTGCTCCGGCCAGCTTGCCATGCAATCTGAAGTGTGACAGCTATTTGTTTGTTTTCACAAAAGCAGCTGGGGTTAGTACCTCTACAAATGGTTGCAGTGGGCAAATGCACAGAGAGATAAGAGAGGTGAACTTCCCTCCCTGGGTTACAGGACCAGGAGGTGAAGAGGGGCCCACCCAAACGTGCCCTTGGTGCCCCTGCTCTGGGAGACGGCGGATGGGCTCCTGGGCTGGAAGCTGGGAGTATCTGCATAGCTGGGGGATTTTCAATTCCTTTAAGTGCAGTTGAGAGACTGTTTATAAAAGGGGGGTCAAAACCTGTCACTTCAACACAATATATTGGTAATTTAAATATGTTGTAACTGAATTATGCGTAGTATTTTTTGCTGGTATATTAGTACAATTTTCACACAGATATAGATCAGTTGAGTGTTTTGTTGCTTGGATTAAAAAAGAGAAAAGCATTTACTTTGTTATTCACATGGTAGAAGTTAATACTTATTTTTTTTTAAAAAGAAGAAAAAGGAAAACTATAATTATATATCCCAGTATGAAAAACCATGATGCAAAAGCTGGAAAAGGCCATGTCTCGGGCATCAAATGGTTATTGTATGGCTTGAGATTGCAGTCCAGAAACCCAGCTGTGTGCATAACGTGCACATCTTTTTTTCCCACTAATGCCATCAATGCAACTTGAACTTCTTCATCCTGAGAAAATTATGGGAAATATTTGAGTACTCAAAGCTGAAAAAGCAAAGGCTTTCCATTCATTAAATCAAGTGGTTTGATCCTACCGATGTAAACTGCTAAAATCTGTTCTTTGCAAGTCCTACTAACCAAAATTTGGATTGCAAACTGATGTTGTGCCTCACTTGAACACCATAATTTAATCAGTTTAATTTGTTGTTGCTGTTGAATGTGGCCCTTTCTAAATAGAATACAAATTTATGATCTTTTTGTCTTTTATGTCCCTCCAGTCAACCCATCTGTTCCTCTTTGGTGAAGGATTCAGGCTTCTCCTTTCCAAGCATTTGAAGAGCTAGGGATTTTTCATTTTAGATTTTTCTGGCTATGGGAGAGGGGTGCAAAGGAAGAGCTTGTAGAGAATCCTGTATTTTCACAGAATCTTGGATTTTTACTTTCTTAAATTAAATATGCAATTTGAAGTTAGATCTTTAATGTAGTTTAATGGATGAACAGTAAAATGTTCTTCTAATGTTGGAGGATTTGAAAGGGTTTTCCTTCTTTGCTATTTTTGTGAATGATACCTCCTTCACAGATGAGACAAACTATATTTAACTACACTGTTTATCCTTATGGCCAGCCTTGTTTGTTTATGTGACCCACAAATCATCCTGCTTATGGTCAAAGTACTTTGTCACTGGAGGAAGTGGTGGAGTCTAATTGTGGGGAGGAATCCTCTGCAGTGAACTTCAGGAAGGAAAATAGCATCACTTCATATGGCAAGGGGAAGTGGTTAATTCCTTTTAACATATTGTAAACTCATTGAATGAAACATACCACACTGGCAGCCCTGGAAACTGAGAAATTCCTGAAAGATCTCATTTCAGTTTGTTCTTGGTTGGAAAGCTGAAAAACAGTGCTTTTCTACTCATCACTCAGAAAACAGTGTATATTCCTGCAGCCTTGTACTTCATGATATATTGTTAAAGAATTGGTTTATAAGGTGTTTGAAATCTTGTTCCTTAAGGCTCAAACACTGTGATGTGAAACATTGAAAGGTTTCTTGCATGACTTATTTTATATGATTAGGTATTTCTGAAAAACATCAGATTTATTTCTAAAATCAGACTTACTTGCCATGAATTTTTTTTTCATTCTTTAAAATACTAGTAGCATTTAAATAGCTTTTCAATTTGATGTATTCATAGCACTCTTTCTTACATGATGGATATATCAAATGTTATTATGGTAAATAGATGACATATTTGTAATGGATAGGTAATTTCATGTACTCAGAGTTTAGACAGTGATATAACATATAAGACTTAATTTATGAAAGAAAAAGCAGAGGAGCAGATTTTGCTTCATTTTATTTTGTGTGTAGTTTTGTAACAATGCATGGCATGCCTGAGCTACATTGCTTTCTGTAATGAAATGTCTTCTGTGGGCAACAATTCATAGTTTAATACAGCCTTCCCCTCATTCCTAGGTTTCCATTTAAAAGGAAACACAGTACAAACTGGGATGGAAGGAGAACACATAATTTCTACTCCGAACATTTAAAAAAAACAATTAGACTTCAAAGGATGTGAGAACTAATGTCCCTCAGACTTTTCATTTCCACTTATCTTTGGGATGGGAAGAGCTGTGACCTGGCAAACAAAGAAGACAGAAAATATTAGCATGGGTCTTTATTTCCCAAGACATAGTTCATGGCTCATTAACAGTGGTAGTATCTGTTACTATGCTGCAGAGAAAACAAGCAGAAGTTGCCTGTTGTTACTTTGTAATTGCGTTAGTAGATATAGTGTGAAAAAAAAGAAAGAAAAAAGGAGAAAAAGAAGGTTTAACTGTGTATTATTTTGTACATCATCTTAAACTGTGCTGTGTCTGCCAGCTTAAGATAAACTTTATGCATATTGGCTAAAATGTCAACCCACCCGTTTTTAGGATTTCTAAATGCCCATCAAGAAATTGAGGCTTGTGCTGAAGCTATTTTAATTAGCAAAGTGTGATTTAAAGGTTGCTAAAATCAAAAAGAGCTTATTCATTTTTCATCAATAATAATTTTTCTTAATATTTCATCAGAACCTGCTGATTCGGAGACCACCTTCTGGGCTTTGATTCATTAGGACTGCAGACATAATTTAATTTTTTCCCCTTTCCTCGTTCTATGATATGCTCGTGATATGCTCTTTCATGTTTGAGACATTGTTAAGATGTTTCTAACATTCACAGATTGCTAATTGATCCAACTTTTTTTGAAACTGTACTTAAGACAGAGCCTTTTTTTCTGTGGAAACAAGTTTCCATGCATTTGCTTTTATTAGTGTACTTTTCAGTCTCTACATCTGATAAAAGTTCTCAAACAGACATTGAAAATGTAGGACTTGTATGGTTTTATATATGGCAAGTGAGGCAAAAATATTAGGGACATGATAGAGGGAATTTAAAAGAGTTGGTAGAGTTATTAAGATTATGCAGTTACTACATTAGGCCTTTGTAGTTCATCTAGAACTAACTTGGTATTAAAACAGTGCTGTAAGTAATGTTTCTTTTTGTCTAAATCTTTGGGGGATCATGGAGAAGAGCAATTATGGGAATTTATGCAAAGGCATTTTATGAAAGGATGTACAATTAAAAGAAATTGCTCCTTTCACTTTAGTAGGGCTCTTCATCTAAGTTTTGTCTACATTATCATACTCTGGTAATTTCTAGTCCCCAGATGCACTTCTGTTACTATTTTAAGTTGGGCTTCATAACCTGCTTCTTCTTGGAAGATTTCCCTGCAGAGAAGTATCTGGAAAACTTTCCATTTGGGTGCCTTGTTAGAACAAGAAGGGCTGGTTGCTCAGCACAGTGGGTTGGAGCAGTCCAGGTGCCGTGGGCTGTACCCTCATCCTGTTCTGTGAGTGGCTGGAAAACCATCACAGTCCTCATTTCCCTTTGCTCATCTCAGTTGTGAAATGTGTCACACTGGGTGGGTGCACCTGATTCTGTGGAGTGAATTAGAGAAGGGCCATCTTTTTCTTTTCTTCCATGAGACCATTTTCCTCAACTCAGTCTAATTAGAATTTCAGGAACGTCCTCTACGTCTTGCTTAGATGGCCAGAGCTGAGTTGTTTGTCCTGTGAAACCACACTGAACAGTTCATGCAGACTGAATTTCATTAGCTTTCATTAGTTGCACTATTCTGCTGTAGTTAAAATTGCTGCAGCTCAGGATGTCAGAATTTAGCAGGAAAATAGGCAAAGCCAACATACCATTCAGTGTGAGAAATAATCCTACTTTATTGGAGCTCACACTTACATTTTTTATTATTCCTTCTTATGGCTCAGATGTGTGTGTCCATATTCAGTAGAGCTCATGCCCATGGGCAGAATGAAATGCAGATACAAGGATGTGTTTAGCTGTGACAGAATTTTTATGTGCATGTGCTTATGTCTGTCTGTATGTTTTTGTATTTAGAAAATCTCCAAAAATTCCTCTGCTCCAGAGGAAGTGACCTCCAGAAGTCATCTAGTCCAACCCCCTGCTCAGAGTGGGTTTGCTCAGGTCAAGTTGCTGAGGTCTGCAGTTGTGTCCTGAATATCTCTGAGGATGGAGATTTCATTTAGCTCCCTGGGTGCCTGTTCTAGTATTTGATCAGCTTCATGCTAGCTAGAAAAACAAAGGCAAAGAGAAAAAGCTTTTTATATCAGAATTTCCTGTCCTACTGTTTGTGTCCATTTTCTTTTATTCTAATGCTGTGCAACTCAGAGAGGAGTCTGGTGTGTGTCTGTAAAAAATAAACTAAAAAACCCAACCAAAATTAATGAGTCACTTAATGTAATACTTTGAATATGAAATGAGATTCAAATTTTTTAGGCATCAAAAGAAATTTTAAAATAATACGGATTACCTTACAAAATAATTGTTATCATTGAACTTCTCCTTGAATGATTGTCAATGTTGACTTTTTTACCTATTGTATTTTCATATTTTAGAATGCACTTACCTACGTCTTGTTTCTCCCAATTATTTTGAAAACATGTATTTTTTTTCTCTACTGCACTCTCAAAACTTGAATAATAAGTCTTAGAACACAGTATAACTCTTGATTCATCTTTAAATAAAGGAAGCTGCATAGGAAGTTGCCTTTTGTCCCTTAATTCACAGGTTTTGTATTATGCTTACAGCATTCAGCTCCACTAAAAATGATGCATCTTAAAGCACCCTTAAAAATGACTCAGAGCTGTGTGTGTTGTTGGATTGCTCCTTATACACACTTAGTTCTGCTAGGGCAGGATTGCTGCTGTGTGGGACGTGTGCCTCTGACAGCCTTTCTTTTGCTAAAGGATTTTCTGTGTTTCTCTTTTAACACTGAGGTTCTGCAGCTCATCTGCACAATTTCCTGGACAAAAAGAGATCATAACTCCCAAAGAAATGATACTGTGTTGGCAGTGAAACAGAGGCTTCTGAGCATTTCTTAAAGTCCTGCTTGCAATGTTCATTCTGGGCTAGAATTTGCAGATGGTGAGTGCATTGCAGGAATGGAGGCTCAGGAGACACTGGGTCTCCTGTGGAGCTGAAGGGCCACACCAGAGGACAGAGGGGGAAATGAAGCAACTCTCCTGTGGAGATCAGGAGCACTGCAGGATGGAGATCAGGGAGAGGAAGCTGCCTGCTGAGCTCTCTGGGACAAAGGGGAGCCAGCTATCCCCTCACCTGCAGGGAAAAAAATAATAGAAAAATCAGCTGCCCTCCTTGTAAGCACAGGTGAGGAATAGGATGGTCTGTGTGGGGTTATCTTTCATCTAGAGAGTATATTTGCAAGGATCCTGAGGAACTCCATAACTTTTAATGGGACTTGTAGTTAATATAAGTACACCTTCAGGCCTCAGCTGATCCCCTCCCCAGTCCCTGCACTGACACCTGTGCAGTGACACACTGCTGCTCTTTAATTGCACATAAATCAGGGCCAGAGAGTGGAGACAAGCCAGGACAGTATGGAAGGAGAATTTAAGTGTAAAACGTAATTACCTGGGCTGGAACATGGCCAGGGCACCAAGGTTAACACCTGTATGCTGGTGAGAACTGCCTGTTGATATTCTTCCAGAAACCTTTTTCTACAGAGTTACAGAAAAGACCTTGTTAGTCACTTGGTCTGATCTCCTCTGTACACAAAATTTGTTCTTACTGTTGTGTATTGTCACTTGTGTAGTGCACATTGAAATGGGCTGTGTTCAACAGCATTATGTGGGCTCTTTCTCTTATAGCACTTGTTTGAGAAGACAATTGCCTGATATTTAATCTATTTTTTTTTTATTTTATTGCCTCCATGTTCTCTTGAATGTACTAAGGTCTACAACAGAAAGACAAAAACCACCTGAGATTCATGGTACCTGACCATGTCTCTTGAGATACTAAGAAAGGAGGAAGAAAATGTTTTTATAAATATTTGGGTTCCTCAGTCACAAAACAGCAAGTTAACTGCTGCTGAGAACTGAACAAAGCAAGCTCAGCTATCACCACATCTCACCAGGAAAGACACAAAGTGTTACCATCTTCCTTTCCTTCATTGTTCGTAGACAAATGCAACATCACTCATTTTGTGTGCTTAGTTTAATCATATTTTTCATATTTTACCCTCTTATTTCATTATTTCATCTTCAGTCAATTTTTATTCTCTGGGTGGAACACAGGAGTGCCATTTCAAGCAACTCAACAGTCACATCCTTCCTCATTCTGCCTGAGCTACTCAAACCTTCTCTTCACCGAGGCAATACTGAGAGCAGAGCTGCCTCTAGTCATTCAAGAACTCTGAAAAGTGGTTTTGGATTTCTTTCTCAGTCTGGTATTAATCCTGTCTTAAAGTCCTCCATATTTTCATCTGAAGGTAGCTATCTCTTGAATACATATCTCTCTAGTAGAAGGAGAAATAAATTTTGTTCTGCTCTTGACCTTGTTCTTGATGGGTGTTTTTCATTTGTAAGATGCCTACAGCATTTCAGAGGTTCTGCACAGTCTGTCCTGATTTCATATTATGCCTGTCAGTGTTACCTGAGCATATTTTCAGAGGAGGTCTGCAGGACATTGTATCTATTTGTCATGTGAGGCTGAATGTGGACATCCAGAAGGAAAACTGTCATTCCTGTAGATTGAGCCAAGTCTTGGTAGCTGTGGCTGCAATATTTTATTCCTTACAGATGAGCACTGAAAAGGACTTCTGCACATTCAGCAGCTGGGTACACAATCTAGCATTCAAGTTAGGCAGTGTAAGGTCAGAGTTTTATTTTTTGTTGTTATTGGTTTTTATGGTTGATAGTATAATGATCATTAATATTTCACTGGCATTTATTATAAAAGATTATATATTGTAATGTTAGAGGGAAATATTGAAACTTTTATGTGATTTTAAATTGCTGTGTATCCAGTCTGACAAATTGTGCTAGTGTATAGGAAATAAAAGGAATTAAGAGAAGTTTAAACTCATGTGAGCAGAGGAAGGCAATTTTATACAGTAAATGAATACAATATTAGGAAGAATGACATGAGAGAAGTGTTGATGTGAGAGCAACATGTCAGATCAGGAGGAAATGAAAGTTAGAAGCACCATGCTGAGGACTAAGGATGAGAATGAGGTTGTGTGCCCAAGGCAAAAAGAACTCCCAGGCTTTGGACTTGGAGATGACAAGAAGGTGGGATGAAGATGGCTATAGGGGGTAAAGAAAGGTAATAATTACATTCCAGCAATCTTTAATGTATGTCAGTAAGGTCCTTGGCCATGATATAATTCACACACAATTCACCAGAATGCAATTAAATTCTGTTGTTATACTTCTTCCCCCCATATGAGCTCTCTTCCACGATTCACCTGAGATTAGGAAAAATTACCTGAGCTCGTTTATTCCCACCCTGCAACTTCAGCAGTGCTGCAGACACAAAAATGAAGCCTTGACTGCTGCATCCCATTTGATACCACATCAGAACAATTTAAAGAGGCATAAAACAGCAGGAGCTGCAATGTAGGTGTTCAGGTTCTTGCTGCTCGGCCACATTACTATCGTGCTGTAACTGCAAGGGTGTTGCAAACTTGATTAAAAAAATTAATGATGAGAAACAAAGGATTGAGCAAAGAGACCAAAAGAAAAAAGTGAAGAAACCGTGCAAGGAGTTTATTGCATGCAAGTCATCCAATTATCCCTCAGAGCCCGCATCCCTTGTCTAATTGCCTAAGTTGATCTTTCTTCAGGACTGAATGGATTAAATGAATAGCAGGGCTGGTGGAAAGCAGCCTATGGGAGGCATTTGGTGAACAGGCTTGCATGAACAGCAGAATAGAGTTTCTATTTGCTTCTGTTTGTCTGGGCCTTCTGTTATCAAAGAGGAACAGAGAATGAAAAATATGAGGGCTTTTGATTAGTAAATAGTCCCTTTGGCTCGGAGTTGAGACACTGGGGGATGCTGCAAAGCCTATCCTGATACTTTTTATGCTGTGCTAGTCTGTATGGTATATCTCTCTCTGGGATCATAAGCTCTCACTTTACACTATATTAAGTTAATTTGAAAAACTGAAGGAAAAGGAAAACTTCTTCAGAATATCTCACTACAAATCCACTAGGCACTGGAGAATGTCAGGGTTGAGCTGGCATTAAAACGAGAGTCAGTGGCAGCCTGGATCCTTGTCTCACAGCAGTCACACGTGCCAAACTCACAATGGAGGAAAGACAACTGTCAAGCTTCATGTACCTTAAAGAACTTCTGTTTAATACATTCCTCTGCAAACACACCAGATAAGAAAGAGTCCTGTCTAACAGCTTAGTGGCTCACCCTATTCTGCAAAATATCTCCTGCAGTTATCCCCTCTAGACAACACCCATCCCCTTTTCTCCTGCAACCTTAGAGGTGGAAATATTATTAAGGGAAGGAAATAAAGAATATCCTGTAAAAGAATGAAAAAGAGAGGAAATCAGTCTTCTTCCAGCCTTGTTTCCTGTTGGCTAAACCTTCAGTTTTGCCCAGTACATTGCCCTGTGAAAGAGTACATTTAGAGCACAGAAAAATCCTCAAGGGTGATGTTATCCTACTTTTATTTGTTCAATTCCATAGAGCGTGGTGCAGTATTTTGTAGGGTTTATATTAAGATCAGGTTGTCTGTTTTACAGTTGTTATGTGAAATGTGAAGAGGTAGCACAGCATTAGAAAGAAAGGAGGCTACAGAGATGGTAGGTGGTTCATTTGGATGTCCTCAGGTGACATCAAGCTAAGAAATTAATTTCCTGAGAGAAGCCTGCAGCAGAATGGAAACATTATCTGAGCTGGAAAGGGCTTAGCAGAGGGGGCAGAAAAAATTATGTTTTCTGAGCAGTCCTAGACTTATACCTGCTTATACCTTCCTTACTTAAACCTCAAATTTTATTTAAAAGTAAGAGTTTTAAAAATTCCTATGCAGTTATTTCATCAGGACCTTTCTCCAACTTGCTCTGAGGTGAACACTGAAATGATTCATGCAGTCATACTGTTCTGACTGAATAATTAAAACATTTTGACAGCCTGAATGTACAATGGATTACATATGCTTCTCTCTCTAGATCTCTCTCTCTGTGTATATATATGATGATTAACAGGACTAGGTCTTATGTCATAATTTTTGATGGTTCAATGAACTGAGCTTTCCTACTGCACTTAAGAGTGTTGATAGAATTAAGATAGTCATGATGGTTTATGGATCTAGCTGTCAAATTAAAAAAAAATTCACAGAGTTAAAGAGAAAATGTTTGTAAAATATAGAGAACTTCAAGAAGTGCCACTGGTATGTTTAGATCCCAAATTTTTCCTTCTAAATTCTAGTCTTAGCTCCTGGAGGATGAATGGATATCTCTGAAATACTCTGATTTAATGTGGTTCCATCAGGCCTGAATCTGTTGGGATGTGTCCTAGCCAAAGCTACATAGGCTCCACAAAAGAAGAATTCAAAGTTTTGAAAAGGAGCTTGTTCATGCCTAAATTAGAAAGCCAAGCTATCTATATAGCCAAAGGAGAGAGCTAGTATCCTCAGGAGGGCAGTTCAGAGCATCCAAGTGAGACAGCTTTAGGCAGAGTTGCAAATGCTCCCTACCCATACATATTAATCCTGCCCTGAGGTCATTTAGTTACCAAGTTGAAATGAACTCCTAAAGTCCAGAGCCAACCAAGCTTCCTCTCTGGGCATGGTTCAAATGAAAGTCCATTCAGTGCAGGCTTGGCCATCCATAGCTCTCCAGGGCATTGTCTGGTTTGCTCTGATGATGTTTTATGATCCTGATGTTGTGGTGAATCAGCATCACTTTTGCATCTGCCTTTACAATCTTGACATTCTCATTAAATGGAGGCACTGAGGAGGATATTCACACTCAGTATGGGTGTTAAGAGAGAGAAATCCATGTAGTGCATAGATAGAGATACCTCCACAGGGAAAATCAAAGCACTCTAGAAACATGCCTTTCTCTAATGCCTGGGACGTCCAATTTTCATGACACATGTACTGAAAATTAGATGTGTGAATATCCCATGAAAGGCAGATGCAATGCCTAAATATAAATATTTGGAGCAACTTTGGAGGTTCTAAAGGTCATAAATCCGATCTATAGCCACTCATGAAGGATCTGCAGCTGCTGTAGGTCTGTTTCATATTTCAATGGAAATAAGTCTTTGGGTCACTAATATGACACTTAGATTTCCATGTTTATGCATCTGAGTTGATGATACTCACCAAATGACTTTTAGCTACAATTACAGTAGTCGGGGGAAACTTAAACCTGATTCATATACATGCAAGATCAAGCTTAAAGCCTCTCCACCTTTCTGCCCTTTCCTGTTGGTTAGATCAGTGTCTGTCCTCATTCCTGAGCATGAAAAGGCAAAGTATTATGTCTGATCTTGACAGTGTCTGGACAGCTATTGTGTACTTTCAAATACTCTAATGTGCTTAAATGTTACAAGATTTAAATAAATGTAAATTCTAAATATTTGTATGTAAAGGAATTAATCTATTATATTATAATAATCAAGTACTTTCATCTCTTTCCTTTGATCATCAAGTGTTTTCTGGGGCAAGACTATATGCAAGACAAAAAGCAGTGAAGATTTAGCTTGCTGAATCTGGCCAGTTTTAGAATGTTTCTGGGCTTGTATTCTTTTGGAGACTCAAATATTGTTAACTAAACACTGCCTGTTTCCTATTTCAAAGCTTTTCTTCTTGTAACGTGACTTAAATGCATGCATGTTTGTTATCTCTAACTAGCTGTCTCTTTTTGATGGGTATTTAAATATCACAGAGCCATAGATATAACCAAATTGATAAATAACTGGGGTTTTGTTTTCAAGAAAGGTATTGTTTCCATTAGTACTATAAAATTTTATATGCTTCAGTGAAATTAATGCCTGAATTGTTGGATAATGTCTATTTGTAGCTTTTGAGTAAACTCTCCTGTGCAATCTCTACATACGTGAAGTTGAATTTAAAAACTAAATGTTGTTTACAGACATTTCCTCAGCAATTTCAGTTGCATGTGATAGCTCTAATTTGGCTGCTAGAGAAGAATTTGCCTTTTAGGGACAAAAAGGCAATTGTATACAGTCATCTACTTTTACATGTTCCATTAATGCCATTTACTCAAGCAAGACAAGAACCAGTTTTGTAACATATTTTGAGAATCTGTCAGACTATAAAACTTTTTGCTTTATGTAGATAATATAGTATATGATAGATTGGGGGAGACATTGTTCAAAGAATAATTTGAAAAAGCATATAAGAATTTTGATATCTGAGCAACTGCAATATTGCTTAAGAAGTCATGGCATTATGTAGTCAATCCCTTAAATGCAATAATAGATTATTTTAATATATGTAATGGAATTTTTCTCACTTGATTATTATAATTGGCTCAATAAGTAAAACATTTTAAAAATTTTATGTTGGCAGTGCCAGCATAACAAAGGACTTACTTGACATGAGAGTGTGCAAACAGATGCAGTTTAACTTCATGGACAATAATTATTAATGGAAAGATATTTCATAAATGATTTTCAGAAGGATGCACATCTTTTCTGTACTTTACTGCTGTCCAACTCTGAGAGCCCCCCTCATATGATGTAATAGGTTTCTCAAAAAAAGGAAATGGTATATTCTCCCTGTTTGCAGTGGCTAGGACAAAAATACTGGATTTACAGGGGAAGTAAAAAAGATATTTTTGTCTGGTGAGAAAGAGGATGAAGCACAGGAAGTAGATTACTTGTCAAGACTGTGGATTTCTCCAACATGAAAACTCTTTATGGTTATGTGAGATTGGCATAACCAGGTAAAGCTCATTTTTATGAGAGCAGGACTTTCAGATCCCTTTCACCCAGGGAAAACCATTTGAATTCACTGAGCATTTTTTTTTTGTTGTATATTATATGGTATTTTATAGAGGCCCCAATGTAAACTTATTGATTTGACTTCTTTTTGGGGTAAGGACATTATTATTTTTCTGTTAGTCATGTAAGATTTTGTGATTTTTTTAGGAATATTTGTCCTGGTAAAATAATTTTTGTGGCATGCTGTTAGGTTTTATTAATAATAATGTTATTAATATGATTGTTATTTACTAGTAGTATATACATAGAAGTTTGAGAGAATGTCTTGCTAGGACTAAGAGGAGCAGAAAAGAAAAGGAGAACTGTTAGAGGTGATAGCATGATCCTTTGTGCTAAATAGTTCAAAATAGAAAAAATTACCTTGCCTTAACATAAGCTCAATATGTTATAGGAATTTGGAAGTTCAAAGCTACTGCTTTGAAAATTTGGACCAAAGTATCTTTGCCACAGAGGCAAATGTTTACTTTTTGTGTGTCTGGAAAAGAAAACTACAACTACTATGTTTAAACTGCTGTTATAATAAATATTTTTAAATAAGTATTTTGCTTTGGCTTCTTTAAGAAACACCTCATTACTACTGCAGTGATCTTCAGGGTGCTTTTAATCAGAAAATCATGTAAATTGGTATACTAGTTGGCAGCTAATAGTCTTCAGGCTTTGGATGAATTATTTTGTGCTCATACAAGTAATAGGCATATTAAATCTGAGCATTTCATCATCAAATCTCTAATAAAAGTGAACACATTGAACAGTCATACTTAGCACTTGTAACGTGCTTTGCTGCTCTGGAGCATTGCACAGACAATTGGAGCCCTGTGTGTTGTTACCACTGCCTCAAAAAAACCCAAAACAACGCAGCTAAAGCTGGATTAAAGTCAGTAATGCACATTGCATTGATGGGAGGTGTTATCAGAGAGGTTGTTTTATACATTGGTATATCCTCTCTGGATATCTGCTGTTACAAGACATGGAGCAGATGGACCTTTTCTGTGATCTAGTCCAACTGGTTTTGTTTCTTTAAGGTGGAAAATAATTCGGTAAAAAAACAAAAAACAATCAACCAAAAAAAAATCCAAAAAAGGGGCATAAATAAGAAGTCTATGGTTTTGTGAACTCATTTGCATACACAGTTCACTGACTCACTGACTTCTGGAATTCACATGCAGGCACTTCGTGAAGCAGATAGGAATCATCAAGTCTAGCTGTTAACCTAAAAGTCTTATGTATCTTAATTGACTTAGTGACACAGATATAGGTATCTCCATTTTATTAGGTGAATCCCACTCTGTCTGACTCCAGATACTTATGAAGTTGCCATTTAAGTCTGAGACAATTTGCTCTTGACTGACAGTGGTGAGAAAACAGATGGTACTTCATGGTAACTTCATGCCCTAGAATTGCATGTAGCCACTATGCAAGTACACAAGTTTTATTCTTGGGGATTTTGAGTGGAGTCTTTTTATTAAATCACAAATTAAGATGAGGGGTAGAAGATGAAGATGGACTTTGGCGTTGGCTATGGGGGCTACCAATTTCAGCAGCTGTGGTAAAAATTACCACCACTTGCAAGATGTCTCCTATTTTTTACCTCACTTACTGCTTTGTGTAGCACTGTTTAGAGCTGTGGAGGGAAATATGAATTATGCAGCTTGTATACTAAATTTTTGTGGCCAAATATTGTTCACTTCAGTTTTCTGACTGCTTCATATTAAACTTCTCTAGCCTCATTTTCAACTGCTTGCACCACTTGTCTGTGTCAAGAGAAATGTTCTCAAATCAAACCTGAGAAAAGCAGGGCATTCAAAACCATCAACCACGTCTGAATCTTTTTCCCTGAATTTGCTGTCAGATTGTTGTGTGAAGGCTGCCTTGGAATCCCAGTGCTGAGCACATCCCATGTGCAAAGTGTAGCTTTGAGCTGGGTGTGTTGCTGTTCCTGCTTCCAGATTGCACTGTGGGGTCAGGGCTGTATCACACACAGAAGTGGTTTGTGCTGCTTTAGATTAAATTACATTCCATCAGTGCTCTAGATTTTATTATCATCAAAAGAAACATTCAATTCACCTGCCACTTAATCTCCCCTCTTCCTTCTCTCCTATTCAAGACTGAGAACAAATGTTGAATGAAATTATTTTAAACCCACACATTTGAGACATATTAAACTTAATCTTTCTTGTCCTAAGATGTTTGAAGTTGTCTGCTTCGTCAATTATCAACATGTTGGCTTCTGCTGGACTATATTCAATACTCTTCTGTTTCATTATAGAAAAGTAAATTAGAATTGTGGGTTTAGCATACATTTTCTCTGTTTTATGCAGTCTTTCTAATAAATAGAGGTTTTATGTTTTTAAACATTCAGATTTTTAATCTTCAACCTACAATTTGTCTTTCAACAGTGGCAAGACACATTTGTGTATGGAACTCTGCAATGTCTCTTCAAGACAATACATCCTCTACCCTAATGTATTGTATCTACCCATTAGATTTCTCATATTAAATGAGTAGGAATCATTTTAACATTCACTTTTTTTAATCATGTATCTAACAGCAGGCAATGTTATTTTTCTTCCATGGGCTTTGCTTATCCACCCACTTCCTTTTTTGTCATGATGAATTTCCTTTGTAGTTGATTATAGTGATTTTCTGGTTTGACATCCCTCAGGCTGTGACTTCTAAATCAATATCTTTCAGAGAATGTTGTTGTGATGAGCTCCCCCCCCTCTCCAATTTAAAGAATACTTAAGGATAACCTAAGTGAAGATTTTTTATGATGTGTCAATTTACCTTCTCTTCTTATGTCTGTTTCTCAGTCAAATCTAAATAAATTATTGTCTAAAGGTTCCTCATTTTCTACTCTTTTAAATTGCTACATTCCAGATTTTTGTTTTCCAGGCTGGCATTTATCTCTGTCTTGTAGCTGTCCACATTTTGAAGTATACAAATACCACAGACCCCTGATGTTCCTTCATTAAAAATATTTGAGGTGTTGACCAGATTATGGAAGTCATCAATTCCCTCTTAAGACAAAAAATGCATCTCAAATTCTGTGGAAGAGGGGGAAAAATAAACTCTTTGTTTGCTTACTCATCTGGGAAACTACAGTCTGTTGCCAAAGTCAGTTATCATGAGCTTTGATTAGAAACCAGCAAAGACAGCTGCTGAAAACCATAGTGAGAAAGATTTTATCCGCTTAGAGAAGAGTTCCTTTAACTTTGGAAGAGCAGAGGGACATTGCTTAGAGAATATGAATATGCATTCCTTTTAATATGTAGATGGCTATGGATGTAGATATTCTAGCTTGCAGTGGTTGTTATTGTTGTTGTTTTTAGTGTCACTCTGTTTCTCTCTCTCAAGACTCTTTTATGACCCGAGGGTGCTTTTTTCTTCAGTTTTAATTATTTGTGTTGCATCCATATGTGCAGACTTGTAGTGTATCTGATTTTGCAAAATGTGCCCGTGAATTCATTTGGCTTTAGCTGAGTGATCACAAGTTTACCAGTTTAAAGTCTTCCAAACAGATGAAAGGGGGAATTTTTTCTGGTTTAGAGATACATGGTTAGAAGCTACATTTCTGAGTGGTTTTGTTCATGTCGTTCCATTTATCTGGCGATTTTCTCTTCTCAAAACAAAATTTCAACAATAAATTTTTAGTTCAGAATCTTAGATACTTTGCTGGCAAGGCTTGTTAACCTATGAAGCTTCTTGACTGCTGCAGTTTTGGAGGTTTTCTTGATTTTGCAGTTTTTCCAAGTTGCTAAATGATTTTGTATACAGAAATATTGTGTTGTTGACAAAGTGAACATGAGAGTGTCACCACTGATGTTAATATTTCCATACTGAGCCACTTCCCTTTCCCAGAACTCTGGTGCTTTGCTACTGTAAACAACTGGGCTGCTGAGGTGTCTCACCAAAAAGAGGAATGTTTTGTTGCCTTTCCAATTTCCTCCATTTTGGATGGTCTGACCTCCTCCCAGTGGCAGGTCAGGAATCACAGAACCATTTGCTGAGCCAGATCTGCTCACTGGCTGCACTGAAAACTCTCTTTTCCACCCAGGATAATTTTCTGCTGAGCCTGAGTCATCACTTGTCTTGTCACAAAGTGCCTGGTGATCACGAGGGCTGGACTTAGGTGAAAATGGTGTTAGTTTATGAGCATGGGTGTGGGAGAGGGAAGAAAAGCTCATGGAAGGGGCACAAACAGATAATTCTGTGTGCTTGGATGGCATCACCTTTCTGTCAATGGGCATTTTGAGTCAATTGGCACATTGGTGGATGTGTGTCGTGCTGTGCCTTTCCCCCTTCAAACCTAGAATGATATCAAGAGCTTCACAGTCAGGAGTCAGACCTGGCTTCTTTCTGTCATGGTTCCATGGTATTTGTACTTACTTTGTTATGTTCACAGCTGACCCTAAAGTACAAAGTAATACTGTTTGAATCCTGTAGAGTTTTGCAGGTTTGTGGTAGGATTTTGGTAGGGGTGATTAGCTCAGTTGGTTAGAGCAGGATGCCACTAACACCAGGCTTGTGGGTTTGATCCTTGTGCAGGCCATTCACTTGAGAGTTGGACTCAGTGATCCTTGTGGGTCCTTTGCAATTGAGAATATTCAGTGAGTCTGTGATTCACTCTCTGTCATTACTGTAATTGACAAAATAGCCATCTTATAAGGCTTGTTTCACCATTTCAATTTAAGAACTCCATCTTTAGAACAACATTTTTCAGTTTAGTTACTTAAATTAGGACTGACATACATTTTCTATAATCCACTATGTCTTATTTTCAATCATTATCTATGATTTTGAAACAGGTACCTGAAGTTTTCTGCATTTTAAATTTGGTGCCTAAGAGGAGATCTCATCCATGGAAAATGTTGACTGCATAGTGTGCAAGTATTGCTAGACCAAGATTAATACATACAGACATATGTTTATCCAAGGGGAGCAAAAGGTGTTCTTAGCATTTCTGAAAGTGGATGATATGAAAATAAAAAAAAATGAAATTACATGGTAAGAAATAGTGTAGTAACTAATCACAAATCTTCTGAAATTTGAAGTTACTGATACAGCACAATCGCAGTAAAATGAAAATATGAGGATCAGCTTTGACAGAATGACTAGCAGAAAGCTCTGAGAAGGGTGAAGAGGTTATTGATACTCCAGATGAAGAAGGGCAGCCCGAGCAATGTCAGTGACCCCGATGGCAGGAGATACAAAAGGAAGATTTTGGACACCTGAGCCTGGGTTGCTCAGGCAGAGCAGATGTTTTTAGTTTCACACCTGGCTTCTGCTCAGCAATGTATATGTCTATGGTGTAAATGCACAAAACTAATGTGAAAGTAGCTGACATGTTTTTATTCTTTTATTGTAATTGCTTTGTTTCCTTTACTCCTCTGTTTGAAACAACATTGTTTAGAGCAGAGCAGCAGTAGTTCAAATTCCATTTTTAATTTGAAAGCAATGGGATTAAGTTACCTGGCAAGAATTCAGTGGTCAGAGTCTTGACATTTAAAACCCTTTATTTTACAGGATTAGACAGATTTCTTTTTCATCTTTAGTCATTGAAAAAATAAGCACATTCCTTGCATTAACATAAAAACCACTGCCTATAGAAGTGTAAGTAACTCTTAGTCTCTTTCATGGCATCCTTAAATTTTGAAGTCAGTAGGTTATGATCCACTTTATAAAAACACATTTTTTCAAAAATTATAATAATTTCTTATAAAATTGTACTTCTATTTCAGTTAATTTGCACTCTGCCTTGCAGTATCATTAGCAAAAGCAAACATAAAATGTATTTCTTGTATGGTAGTGAACAGGGTGTTGTGTGGGGTGCTGCAACGCAGCAATGAATGTAATGTCAGTGCATTTTAAAGGTCAGACATAGTGTATCAGGTGTGAGGGTACCTGACTCCAGGTAAGAAGAGCTTCTGCAGAAGAAAAGATGCTGAGACATTGAGCAGTAAATTTGCCACACTGGGTCTTCACATCCTGGCACAGACTTCCCTGTGTTCAAGGGATCCTCAAGGAGACCTGAATGAGCCTTTTTGGGAATGCCTTTGCCTAGACCTTGCTACTGTTTAATTTAACATGGATATTGGAGAAGCTCCATGTACTTCAAGCTCCACTGTGTTGGGTGTAACTGTATAGCAAATAACTAATTTTGAGCCCTTGCTGCTTATAGTTAGGGTGAGACAAAAGCAAGAGTAAAGTCAGAATGAGAGAGAAGGAAAAATATCAGATAGTTATAATTTTTAGGAGAGTTCAGTTAGTGGAAGATTATAATAGCATATTTTATACTGAAAAATATGAGTATATAAATAGGGATTATATGTATTTTGTAATTATGGGGTGTGATTATGTGATACATTTTGTTCGTTCAAGGACGTATTAGGCATTAGATAATTATACAGCAATGATGCCAAATCTGACATTAAAATTAGTGCTTTGAGATTTATACCTTTTTTTTTTAAGAAAGACCTTAAACAGTGAGGCCTTCAGGTATGTGCAGTGTTTACTGACTTGTTAGGGGTTAAGATGTTACTGTGCCCTTTCCTGAATCTGCTCATTTCCAAGCTTAACCCTTTAAAATATTCTATTCAGCTCATTACTATAGCAAGCTGTGACACTTAAATAAAACAAAGATTACATTCTCAGATCAATGACAGATCACACAAAAATGCTTTCTTCCATCCTCACTTCTGGCCATATGTTTAAAAAGTCACAGGAAGCCAGCCTGTAATCTGTGGTTAAGAGTTTAAAATCACATGCATTTTTTGTGACACATACATGTGGAGTGCTGTAATAGTTTGTATTAGCTCTGAAGACTCTGTGATTTGACCTTGACATCTGTCAGATATCCTCTCTCACGTCCCCACCAAAAAGAAACAACAAAAAACCCCAAAAAAGCGGGGAGAGGGGCATTTTGGAGCTCACATATGTGTATGTGATTTTACTTCCCTTAAAACTACTTCCCCTGGTTACTTTGTATTTTAACTGCTGTTTTTTAAAGCCATCCACATATATTTTAGTGTTATTTTCCTGTGTGCTAAAATTTTACATCTGATGTATATGAATATTCTTTTCTTTTTGAATAATTTTGGTCTGAGAAGTCATATTTTCACACTGATTCCTCAATGCCTTCAGCAGATAGTCTTCAAACCTAGAGTGATGCTTTAACTGGAAGCTTTTACATGGAGGTTGAACAGACCTCACACAAAAATTTGTCATGAAATCCTGAAACATGCAACAAGGGGGAGAGAAAATTGTACAAAACAATACTGCAGTACCCATAAGGAAATTAAGGGGGTGTATTAGTTTCTGTGACAGATGAATGTTGTCTCTGCAGCATTGTTTTCCATACCAATATTACCGGGGTAACTTTAACCAACTTAACATTTAATGCCTCAAATAATGGAATATCCATTCTTATCCTAAGAATTTTTTTGCATAATAAAATGCATGTGAACCACCTGATTTTTTGAGGATGAACGTTTCTGGCTTATTTTATAAGACAGCACAATACCTGCAGTGCTGAACCAATCCCACTGAAATTATTGTGACTTCAGTGGATAGACCTGTACATTCTGTTCGGTGTAGCCTGTTTAGAGAGAATTGTTTTGCAGTCATTTTATAAAGACAGAGGAGAGGGAAAGATGTCTGTAAATATTCTAGGCATATTCCAGTTTTAAGACAGTGTCTTGACCCTTGAGAATATTCACTTAAATCTCATTTTTTTAACTGTTCCTTTAGTTGCTTGTATTTCAAGGATATTGGTTTCTCTGATTTAGCTGTTTTTTGTAAATTTTATGGATAGACTGCAGTGACATGTAAATTTTCAGTAGTTTTTGGCCCTTTGGTAGATAAAACCAGATAAAATAAGAACATTCTATCTTACAAAAAATGTAAAAAATTTCAGGAAGTAAGTTTGCTCAAAGAAAGAAGCTGATTTAACAGTGCTGTGATTTATGTATCACCAGTGGGAGGTGGCATGTTTAATATTGTGCAGAAGCATAAGGCTCTTATTGTCTATGATAGTATTTGAAATGTATTTTTCCCTTCTAAATTTGCAATCCATAGCTATAGCAACAAATAAATATAGCACTCACATTTACAACACAGTTATTATGTTTTACATTTGCTATAAAAGGTATGTTTTAAAATAATTCTCAGAAGATAGATTATAGCAGTTTTATATCAGGGTTAGCTTCCTAATGGGTCCTCAGAGTGAGAATGTGCAGCATTTGTTGTTTATTAAAATGAACCACTAAGTTTTCTAGACCTGGTGTTAATGTTATGAATTGCATTAGGAATTAGATTTTCAAACTATGCACGTGATTGTATTTCAGAATACTCTGTTCTTTTTTTATATCAATTATCTCAGGAATTTCATGGTTAACTACAGTTTGCCACAGTTATAAAGCAGGAACTCTTATTTATTGGTCAAGTACTATATTTATGTTTGAACAAAACACCTTTTGTTTTACTTTGCTTATCAACAACCACTACTGTTTTCAGCTAAGGTTACATTTAATAATTAGGTTTTCTAGGGGCAAGAAGTCAACTATATCTTTAATGAGTTCCGTGACATCACTGGTGCTGCTTATGCTCCTTGGCAATAGTCTGCTTTGTGTGAGCAGATCACATTAGCTTTAAGAGAGTAGCACAGATGCCAAGGTCAGGGCATTGGTAAGTAAGAGATCTTTGAGTAAAATAAAGGCCTAAAACTATCCAAGGCAAGGGAACAATGAACTGCTGTTCAGCAATATGGTAGCAGCTCTCTAAAGTTATTTTGTTCCATGTTCGAGTGTTTCCTATGTTCCTTTGCCTGTGACAGCTGGGTGAGGAGCAAGGAGGATCCTGAAGGTTTGGGCTAAAAGTGGTAAGAAGAAAAAATATGGTGCCGTGATAGTACTGCCCTTTCTGCTGTTTTTCATGTTTGAGCACTCCAAACATGGTGGCACCTTTAATCTATGATGCAACCCTCATAATCAATTGGAAATTTGCAAAAGGAGAATTTGTGGTGGAACTCTCTTAATACCTGGTTGAGAAGTTCTGCTTTTGTAGTTGGTCTGTGGGTTAGCATTGACAAACAGAAGTATAGTGCAAAAGGCTTCATCTCTGTTCAAAAGGTGAAATTGGCAAAATCTCACTCATTTACTACATATTCCTATTGTGTACAGAGGAAGAACTGGACCTGCTTTTTGCCTGAAGTCAGAGAGAAGACCAGGGGACAGAATTAGTACAAAGAAAATGGAAAGGAAAGCAGTGAAACAAATCCCTGTAGAGAGTGAGAGCCAGTAATGGGTGTTTTAGCAGGTAGGAAAGACAGGAGAAAATGCTGAAGAAAAAGAGTCTGAACTGGAAATAGCCTTCAACCAAAACCAGAGTGTTCACAGAGAGAAGTGGTGGAATAATACACAGATATCTCTATGAGATTTAAAAATTGTGCATCCCATCAGGCTGAGTAACATTCATCCATGTGTTGCGTACTTTGGAAATGTTAATTTTTTTCCATGGCACTTGCCAGCTTGCTCTCATAGATTCAAAATGCAGCCTCTACTGGTTGAGTTAGAACTAGCTGAGGAATAAACATGCCCAATTACTGAAATATGTCAGACAAAAAAGATGCCATACATAGAATGAGGGGAATAGGAAGATTGCTTTTCCCTCAAGGGGATTGGCAACAATAACAGTAAAAGTTAACTACACTCATGCATTCCAAGTGATTTAAAAACTTAAAACGTCATAGCACATTTCTTATGTGATGGCTTTATCTCATTGCCAGGGCAGGGTCCCATTACTGCCAGGATGTAGAGCTATGAAAGCAAGCACTTAAAGCCACAGCAAGACCTACCAGCTTGGAAGTTCCTTAATGACTAATGCGTGAAAAATGAGGTGCCTGGACTGGGGAGGAGGCTTCATGTTTAATTTGGGATTGTTCGGTGCCCTGAGCTCTGTTTCTGTGCGTGACCACAGCCGAGCTAATCCAGGCAGGCTGACATTTCCCTGCCCACTCCCATCTGTGTGCGGAGCACAGCGGGCGAGCACTGACTCAGCTGGAGGCCTTGCACAACGTGTGGCGGTGCCTGCTGAAACAAAGGGGGGCCAAGCTCATCATCTGACACCAGAGTGGGTACAGCAGCATTTAGCAAATGAAAGATGGGAAATTGTTTTTCACCTTTTTGTGCCTCGTTTCTTCCTTTGGCACAACTGTGCCATTGTAGAACAGAAAAAATTCCCTGGGACAGAAGGCTCTGCTTTCCCTGAAGTGTATGAGGTCTTGCGGAGGATTCCCAGCTGTTTATGCCCTTGCCTTTTTTTTTATTCTGGCTGGTGACTCTTTGAATGTATTTCGTATAAATGGATCTCCAAATTGTTTGAACTATATCTTTTATTACATGAATCCCAGTTCTACAAAGCCAGGGGATGGCAGAGCTGAAATGATTTCTCTTGTCACATAATGTCATACTCAGTTTTTCAGGTGCTGTTGCCTTGTATGTTTAGAGAAACAGCTGGTTTCTAGGGAATGGTTGGAGGCCTGAGGAAGAAATTGTTTTCCTCTAAGCAGGTTTATGGGAGCTAGTTTGCTGTGATTGATTGTGAGAGTCTAGGTGTCTGAACACCAAAACAAAGGCAGGAAGAAAAAGGTGGGGGGAAAGGAAGAAAAACTGACATCTGAGAAAACAAGTTGTTCGATAAATACAAGCCCTAAGAGCTCCTTCATTCTGTATGCAGCTTGCTCAGGTTTCCCTGAGAAAATCTTGCCAGTAGGAAATGGCAATACAGATTTTAATCTGTAGGGAAAAGCGAGAGTGCCAGATCAAATATGGCACAAATGCCCACATGTTGCTGTCTTCTGGCTCAGAGACCCAGGCACTGTCTCCAGCCACTGCTCCCAGGTTAGTCCTGTCTGCCCCTCTCAGCACCCTAGGTTTTCCCATGCAAAGTTTGCCATCAGTGCTTTCCACTCCTGCTGAAATAATGGTATTTTCTGTATGAAACAGTAAATGGAGCTGGTACCTTCCATCCTAAACAAAGGAAAACAAACATCTTTGAGATCTCTCCTCATGAAGAAATCTCTGTTGATTAGCATTATTCACCCAAATATGCTATCTCAGGTAGTTATTTCAATGATTCTCCTGGAGCTCTTGGGAAACTTTCCTGAAGCTTGCCACACATTAAGGTTTTCCTGCTCAGCATCCTTTCCTGACAGAGCTCTCAATGTCCTGTCACTGACCTTGTGCCCTAGAAAAGCAATGCACATATCACGTGCCTTGGGATTAGACAGGTGCATTTCTGTGGTTTTGACTTTTAATATAGTGTACCAAATACTCAGTTTGGACTTGGAACAGTTGGCTTAGAGGATACCTTGTTCATGCAGTAGCATTTAAATAGTGAGTCCATGAAATAAATGCAGAGCTGGCCCAGCAGACAGTGCTGCTATTTATTGAGAGCTCAGTGCTGCCCTGAAACTTCATATCTACAAAATTAATGTGTTATCAGACATTGATATCAGATATTATTCATATCAGATGTTAAATAGTGTATTGTTAGCACCACAGGCTTTCTTCAAAGCCTGTTTATGGTTCAGGCTGATGTTTTAACTCCAGTGCAGGGATTCCACTGCTGGACAAACAAACCTCTTACTGCTGTGGCATATGTGCAGTAACTGCCTGCCAGCCTAGCAGACCATAAATGTGTAGCAGCTATGAAATCCAATGAAAACTGAAATGAAGTAATTTGCTTGGTTTATTCTCTTTTGGAGTATCAGGAGCTCAGATCTTGAAAACTTGGTGATGCATCATCCTATATTCTGCTGCTGAAAAGCAGCATTAAGAAAGTTGTTGTTTGCCAACTTTTCAGAAGTGTGCTGTCAAATAAACCCGTATCTTATCTAAGATAGGAATTGCATTAGAAACCGCACTAAAATGTAAATTAGATTTTAATTCCTTCTAGACAGAGTTCATTCCTTGAAGGTATGTCTTTTCCTTCAGAAGTATTCACTGTAGGTTTTTATTAGACCCTTGATCATAGTTTACCACGTCTGCCTTTATATTTCTAGCTGCCCACAGAGTGTGGGCTCTCTGTGAAGGATCTGGTGCTGAGTTTGATGGGTAATCTCAGCAGTCCTGTGGACTGTACAGGTTAGAGCTGGGAGAAGTTCAGATGTGACCAGACTGGCCATGTGTCATGGCACTTTATGCCTGCCTATACTGCACCAAATGCAGTTATGCAATGGCGAAGAATATCAAAGATGTTTTGAAGGTTGCAAATGGGTTTTATGAGTGAGAATCATCCTTTTTGTTGCTTAAAAAGATGAAAGCGCTCAATTTTCACACACATGAAAAAAAAAAGACTGTCAGATGTTTTAAATGTAAAAACTGCATAATGTGGCATCTTGTCATATCTGTGGTTCCCTTGTGGATGAAAATTTTAATCAGATGGTTTTGTACTTTAAAGGCTTTTCATTTGATTTACAACTTGTAGGAGTGGAGTAGCAGTAAGCAATCAGGGAAAATGCCATGAAGAGGACAAAAGGAAGGTGAAACACAGTGTTAATAATTTAGTTTCAATAACCTTAAAAGGTTTACCAGTCACTTTTAACCTTGTATCAGAAAAGAGAAGAGCACAGAAAGCAAGCTACTGCAGTGAATCATAACAACGTTTCTTTTAATTTGTTACTCATTTATCTAAGTCTGGATAGAAAACAACCAATACATTTGTTAAACTCAAGGGCCAGAAAGACACCCACGCATCAATTTGACTTAGTCCTTTTGGAAGGACTGCCTGCCATTTCACCAGAGCCAGTAAAGTCGTGAACTGATGGTGATTGTGGCTGTGGAAATGGAGCAGTCTTATCAGTATCTCAGACTAGCCAAAGCAAGATTCTAAGCAGGCAGTAGTGTTTTCAGAAGTGCTTAAGCAGGTTAAGTACCTAAAAGTTATTGATCTCAGAGGGAATTAGATACCAATTCAAAGCTTCACATACTTTCAAAAAACAGGTAAGCACCCATGTTTGGGTTTCTTGCCTACTGATCTGCAGGGTCTGAATCTCTATCTGGTCTCATGTAAGCCAGGGTAACATAAAAAGTGACATCTTCATGTTGCTTATGTGGGAGTTTTAAAAAATGAGTGTAGTTTTGGTTTTTGTTACAAAGGATCAGGACATCATAAAAATTCATATGGCGTTTGTATACATAACTTCTCAGCTGAACAGTTGTGCCTCCATCTCCTGAACATGTACATTTCAAATTTTGCCGCAAATGTGCCTCATGTATTTCAATTTTTGGCACAATACTTTAAAACCAGTTTTTGTAACTCTCTGTCTTCATGGTAGTAGGCAGTTTGCACCACACTCTTGAAAATGTTTCTAAGTAAAAAACTGAATTCCTGAGATTCAGGGTGGCGAACCCAAACTTTGGGACCTACTATGATCTAGTATAATTTTAATAAAAATGGTCCAACACTTAAATGTCCAGATACCTGGGCTGTATCATGAATTATAGAGTAGTTTTTGCATACACTTATAAATATGGCACCACAATTATAATATTTTAATTATTATTTATTTATAAGGTTCTCCATAATTTTTTATACAGAAGGCCTTAAATACCCATTTATCTATTTTCTGTGTGCTTTCCTCTCATAAAGCCAAACCTTTAAAACCCTTTAACATTAATTATTCCACTCAAAACTGCGAGATGTAATCTCCTTTTTTGGCAAGTAGACATTTGTTGCCATTTGACAGCAAGATTCTGTGCATGCCTTTGTTTTGCAATTTTATCTTAGAGTTGGAAAGATTTTGTACACTCCCTGTACACTTTTTTCTTACAGATCAGAGAGAATAGTCATTTATTTGCATTGCAGAAATGATCAGTGCCTTCACTTGTAGGTATGAAAGAAATGCATGTGAAAACAGAGTCCCCTCTCCACGGAGATGAATTTTCACTGTTGCCGAAGCTGATGATTGAAAAGAATCAGGTTACTTTTTTAAAAATATATGAGCTGGTAAAATGGTTTATTTCCATCTTGTGGCATTGTTAATTGGCTAATTACTGTTTACTACTACAGTGGCATTCTTTTTATGGGAAGTTGAGTGAACAGTGAGGGATGAAAATCCACAGTTTAATCTAGAGAAGGAGAAGATGTCATGAGAACAAAGCTGAACTTACAAACATTGAGGAATCCACAGATGGGTTTCTCCGTGAGTGGGTCACTAGGATAAGAAACATGTTCCTGTTCTTAGCTGCTCTTGGGTATGATGGTCTCTGCTGAGACAGGTAATGGTGTATTAGGGATTAAAGTAAGGTCTTTTCTGAATTGTTTGCATTTTAATGAGAATGTAATTTCTTAGTCTTACCTCCATGTAAAACCTCCACACTGTCAGATTTGTAGGGATATTCATGAGTTTAAAAGGAATGGTAGTTAATTAGCATTTGGAATATACTATAGCTTTGAAAATGTGGACTGGAGGTGGGATAAGTCTGAAACCAAAATAGACCAGCACACCATAAGTTTCTATTTGAAGTGAACTAATTGAACTAAATTACTGGGTTTTACATTAATGTATAGTCTGTCTCCTCATTTTTATTATTTTTACTAAATTGCTCCTTATTAGAAATGGCTGTTGAGTCCATGAATTGTTGACAAAAAAATTTCTTCAACTTTGCCTTTGATATTTCATGGTATGCTGTTGATCTTCAGAATAATATTCTATAGTTTAGGCTTTTAGAGCACAAGAGCAAAACTTTTATAAACTGAAAGAAGGCAGGTTTGAAGAGATTTTAGGCCATGTATGCAAACTCTTTCCATTTAAGTCTTTGTTCAAGAGAGTTTTGTTCACAAATAAGCCTACAGATATTGAGTTGATTTTTTTAAAATTTTACTCAAAAAAACTTCATTTCCTCATCTGAGATATGCAGTGTGTTGTAAGACTTCTAGCTGTAAACTTATTTGTTAAGTAATGTACAAATATCTAAATAATAATTGTTTCGTTGCTATTTCCTAATCTTAGCCTCAGCTGTATTGTTCCTGGAACCTTTGCTAAATTTATTTTCAAGGCTCTAACTCATGGGAGCAGTCCCATGATTTCAAGCTGAAAGACTCGAGCAGGCTTTTGTAACATTTTATTTATGGAGTTCATTTATTGACTTTTCTGTAATGCTCAGCACTGTGGTGTCTGTACACCTCACAGACACTAATGCTTTGAGTATCTCAGCACTCCAGTTCAGTTGGGGAACTTTTATTTTATGGATGGAGAGTTGAAGCACTTAAAAACTGGCTGGCACAATCACACTGGCACTTTGTAGCAGAGTTGAGGAAAGAACCTGTATTGTCTAATTCCCTCTCCAGCACCTTGAGGAAAACACCATCTTTCCTCTCTAAACAAGTTTGCACTTGTTTTCCAATGACAATAAGACAGTCAGAGTGGTTTAAAGGTCTGTCATGGTTGGAAAACATCAGCTGTGATTCCAAAGTTAACTAGGAGCTTAAATTTCCCCTCTGCTGGCAGTGGCCATGGCCTCTTCAATTGCGGGCACCACAAGACCCCCAGGGCCGCACCATGACTTTGTCATAGTTCAGCTGAAATTGAAAACTCTGAGTGTTTTGGGACATGGAACAGGCACCAGTGAACTGTGAATTCTATCTATATGTATGTCTGTATTTTTGCAGGGAAATCATTGAAAATGCTGTGAAGGAGGAGGGAGCAACATAATTGCTAAAAGAGAAGTGTTTGCATGTGGGAGCATCATCAGAGTGAAGGAGGGGCTGTTAGGAAAATTATTCTGATCACCAAAGTTTATTTGAGTTTGGTACATCTGTACAAGTGCATTTTACCTTTAAGTGTAATTGGCTGTTGTGTTGAGCTCCCTGTCCACTGTGAGGAAATCACCGTTATGGCTTTCATATGGGAAGGAGTTCAGGAGTGCCTTGTTTACATTGCTACCATTTATAAAACATTTAAAGCAGCTATTCTGCTGAATAAACATTCAAGAGCCTGAAGGATAAGCATATCGCTTAAACTTCTTAAGACTAAACTTTCCAAACCATTTCCTGCCAGAGGGACCTAGCAGTAAAATTGCAAACTCTGTGCTCCAAGATGAGATAGGCAGAATTAGATTAAGCAGCTTACTGTTGACATGTCTATTGATCTGGGTTCAGCGCCGTTTCCTGTCTCTGCTAGCAGTTAGATTGCTGTGTACAATAACACAGTGGCCTGGTTTATGTGAAATTGGGGGACTCCGAGCATCAATTACTCCAGGAAGGCAGTGGCACTGGGAGATAAGGTTAAGCCGCTCACAGTGTTTAAGACTGCTGAAACCCAAGCAACATATTTGCTGTCTAAATTGCTGCTTATAAATTTGACAGCGTTCCGTTTATGTTGTTGGTTTTTTCCCCCCTCCAAAGAGAGATCATCCCGTATTGTTCTCTGCAGGTAGCAGTTTGGTTCTCATTATAAACACGCATTGTTCGTTAGCCTTCATTTCCTATCAGCCCTTTGTTAAAAGTTCCAAAGCATCACCTGGATATTTGAATAGAAAATACTTAGACGTGAGGGAGAAAGGCATGAAAATGTTATAGAAAATACCCATAATAAACTAACAAAACTTTCATGGTCATATTGATTCTGGTATTACATTAAAGGTATTCTTTCTTTTTTTTTTTCTTGCTGTTTAGGAGCACAGCATTGAATAACATCAGCAAAAAGGAAAAAAAAGCTGGTACCCTTGAATTTCTCATTTTGTGTTTTGTTTTCTTCATAAGCAGTTCTCTCTTATGCTCTGTGACTTTTTTTCTTTCTCAGAGACTGTTAACAGAATCAGTTAGAAGCAAAATGATGCTTTTCACATTTGAAGAAGCCTGTAGAGAATTGTTTCAGGGGTCTGCTTGTGATTAACTCAACCTGGATTTTTTTTCCTCTGGAAGAGGGTCATGCAGAAGAGGTTTTCTCCAGGGGGCACCTTTTAAGTCACTTTACAGGTGGCTATTTAAGTTTTATGCCACACACATTTCCATTGTCTTAAAATCAACCTTCAAAAAGAAATTCAGCATTCCCATAGAAGTATGAGCAAAGTTGTGTCAGTTCTGGCATTGTGATGGGAGATCTGTGCTGTGAAACTGATGAAAGGAAATATTTTAATAGTGACATTTGAGTTCATTTATCATGACATTTTAGGGACTTGGTGGTACATATTTTTATCTTTGAACAATCTCCCAGCAGTCTACTGCCATTTAAGTGGGGGAGGGCACTCCTTCCACACAGAGCACAATGCTATAAAAGTCCAAAAAGATACAGCAGTCAGCTGTGATGAACTGAATAGCTCTAACTGGTATGTGACAAAAAAAATGGAATTGTCTCCTTTTATTAATTTTTAAATATCTTGACACACTATAATTAACATTGCCCTATGCTAAAATTACAACAACATCTGAGCTTCTGTATATTGGCTCATACCTTGATGCTATAAATGAATATAGGAATATGGGAAAGCTAACAGAACATATTTCAAGTATGTTTTAGCATTTCACTGGCATATTTTTGAGTTTTATTTTAATGAGTTGCTGATTGATGTTCTTGTTGGCAATGCATATGGGGCACTAAAGTACTACCAGCAGGTGGGCACTACTAAATACTTTATATTGCTGAAGATTATAACTATCAATACAAAACTACTCCAATTATTGCAAGGAGGCTGAACCCACAAAGTCCAATGTCACTGAGGTTTATAATTCCATCCTCATCTAATGCTATTGTGCAGGTACATGTGTGATCTTTATGGGGAGTATCCACTTTCAGACACTGCACTGCCTCATCACAATAGGTTTCTGTCATTTAATGATTTAAATTACATCCTTTTATTTTGTTAACTCCTTTAATAAGTGTTTTAAACTACCACCTTTCTGCTCTTTCTTTCTTGCACCTTCTCCCTCCTGCAGAGTTTCCTTGCAGGCTTGCTAATTCTTCAGGGGTTTTCCTGACACTTTCCTGTCCGTCAGTCCTGTGCAGTTAATCAAGGGAACCAGTGAGCATGCAGGGGTTAGCCTGGAGCAGAGTTAATCGGGTTGGCTTTGACTTAATTGTGCCTATTGTTATAGGGGAAATCAGCACCTGGTGCAGGGGGCCAGTGCTGCTGATTGCTTGAGAGGCTCAGCTTGCAGTACTGTGTACAACATGATGACTTGCCCCAGAGTTGCTTCTAGTTGTAAAGAAAGAATTCTAATATTTTTAGCCTAGAAAAACATGAAAGTAGTAGCTTAAAAGTAGATAAGCTCATACCCTGGGAATTAAAACAAAGAACAAATGAATAATACCCATCGTAGCTACTCTTTTTGGCTGCTAAAACTGTATTGGAAGTGAATTAGTTGTAGCACACATGTATTTAACTATGAGCCCTCTCTAGCACATCTGTACATTGTCTAGCATAGTCATATAGTAACAAGGAACTATGGGAAAATGATGTGCAGTGACACAAATCAGTGTCTGGAGACATCAAAAAACCATGTTTTTTTTAAGGTCCAACACAGCTTTATCACAGACTGCCACTGATTGTAGTTTAGCTCATTTTACACCAAAAAAAATTAGAAAAACAAGTGTTGGATTCCCACTGAAAGGGAGCTCCTGTTACGTGAAGAACAGTTGCATTTGTTTCTTGCTTTGATTGAAAAGCAAGCTAAGAATAAGGAGATTTGGACAAAATCAATCTTTTGATTGTTGACTTGCAATACCTAGATGACAACAGACCTTGCTATAGCTCTGGAGTTGTGTCTCTTTGATGGTATTGATATTACAAAATGAACTCTTACAGAGTAAAGACATACCAAGCCACTAAAAGCCAGCAGAAAGCAGTGTAAAACCCAGGCAAATTAGAAAAGGATAGAAATGGCTCTGCAGATGCTGTCAGATGAGCTGTCATCCAGTAGCAGAATATTTCCAGTTCAGCCTTACAGACCACGTTTTTATGTGACAGATTTTTCATAGTTTCTAAGTTCTCCTGTGTTGGGGTAAGATCCAGAAGCCACAGTGTCTTCAGCTACATGGGAGGTACCTGTAGTAGTGTGATAAATAGCTCACATGTGCCACAGGGTGGATGCACTTTCTCTTTTCATGTTACAAGTGATACATTGGTATCATTCCAATATAGTAATAAGAAAAAAAAACACATAAAATTATTATTTTCCAATATTTAACATTGTTTTCCTAGATAAGTATGAAAGGAATTAAATCTTTTTGAGGTTTTCCAGATGACAAACTGCCAAATGGTATCAGGGCTCTCAGCATCACAAAGGAATGTATTGTAAAGAGTTAAGTAGTGTTTTAGTAAAGCACTGGATTTTATGAAATTAATTTGAAGATGAATTTATAATTTGTTAAATAATTACAATAAACACTCCTGAGATTATTTACATTTTCTTCTCATTGATTTCATGTGACCAGAGCTTTAAACTGAAATAAAATCCTTTTATTTCTCCTTAGATCTCCGTTTCATTATATGTAAGACTTGAAATCCAGTGCCATTTTCACAGTACAAAAAAAGTTATTTTATTCAATCAATTTGATTTTCAACCTCCATTTAGGAAATCCTACAACTTTTAAGTTCTATCAAAATAATTTTTAGTGATTTTTCTTTCATTTGAAGCTGGATTGTTTCTTAAGAGGAAAGTTTGTGCTGTTCTAAAGACATGGAAGAATTGCACATATGACAGTGCTGTTCATGCTAGCTTTTTGCCTGAAGCTGTCATGATGGAGTCATTTACAATCTTACTTCTTCATTGATAAGCCATTATCTCTAGACTGTTTTTATAACTGCAGGGTTTTGCACTTTGCCACAGAAGAGTAGGACTAAGTTCACAGCAATCTATTTCCCTAATTTCTCCATAATGCACCGTGACCTTTCCCAGGATGGTGTTTCTTTGTGGCAAGATGAAGAGGAAGGAAAATAAGAGTTTGCCCTTTCCAACTAATTGACCAATGTTTTGCTTTAAAGGTAGTGTTACCTTTTTAATGCAGTTGTTAAAGATATAATTTCTTTATTCCTTTGTTCTGTTGACTCCTCCAGTACTCTGGAACATACCATAACTGCAGTCTGAAGCTTATTATGTAGAAATTACAAGTAGAGTTCTATTCAGTCTATTATTCAGTTGCAATGCTTGCAAGTAATACCCTTGGTAATGTTTGTTACAATATGGTGATAACAATTGAAGTAATTGTTTACTAATTTATTCTCTTAATTGTGTTTTAACATTCTGATCTTTAAAGGATGTCCTATGGGAGGAGGAGTAGTTTTTCGAGCTATGTATTATGAAAGAGTGTAAAAATCTTTTATTTGTTGGTAATTCATTTTAGGAATAAAAGTTAAATAATATTCTATGAATAAAAATGTAATAGGCTGTAAGAAAACTTCGGGGTTCTTGCGTTTTGATGAGGAAAACTTATTTTTGTAAAATGTTCTCAGGAGGATGTGTGATCTGGATTGCACAAGCAGCTATAAAGTGAGACTCAATGAGGAAATAAAGGCACTTTGCATTTACTGGTTCTGCTCCCAAGCCATATGTTTTAACATGCATGGGGCTTGTTGTGCTGTTTCAGGGCGGAGAAGCAGTAAAAGCAAATATTCACATCTACACGCGCAGCAGACTCTAAATTCAGCTCTTTCTGAACATAAATTTGCTGTCTTCCAAGGAGGAATGGAAGGTTCCCTGTGAGGTGGCAGAAGCTGCAGTGCATAAGGAACAGTCGTACACTGGATAGACAGACATTCTCAACACGTCAGACTTCTCCGTGCTCAATTGAAAAAGCTATTAAGCAGTGACTGCAGGGCAGTGTTTTTACTTTTTCCATGTCTTGGCTTGTTTATGTTAAATCAGACCACAGGAGGTCTGTTGCGTTTCTCTGGCAGTTATTGCAAGGCTTGCTGTGGCAAATTCTATTTATGACACTTGCTGTATCCTAGGTGCAGTGAATCTTGGCAGACAATCTGGAAAATTTCCCATCTTTGTACTCGCAGAATATAATATCTCAGTAATGGTGTGACTGTGGTGACTCACTGTGAAGGTCCTAAGTTCAACTACCACAGTAGCCAAAAAATCTAGACACGTTTTAATTGCTGGCATGACATTTGAAGTATTTGCTTCATCAGTGGATGTAAAATATTAAACTGAAACTCCTCCTGTTTTGGCTAGAGTGTATTCAAATTGAAGAGAAGGTCCAAGAGCAGCATTTCAGAGGTGTAGGTTAATGGCTTCCTGCCAGCTTGTTTTTACCAATGTGATGTCTGGTAAGAGCAAATAATCTTACATGTGTGTGTTTTGGCATTGCAGCTATTCTCACTGATGTGTGCACTGTCAATCACATGATTATCCTACATAAATAACATATTGGTGATTACAGAGATCTGGGATTCTGTTGTGATTCTGCAGGAGTGTAAACAAGTTGTCAAAAATCATTTATCCATCCACGAAATGCCATTGGTTATTCCATTTTAAAGTCTCACTTTAAAACTGCCAACCAACTTCTCTTAAGGCAAAAGTGAACCTTGAAAAATCAGAAACCATTGCAACTTTTTGGTAATATATTTAATATTAACTTAGGGAATGCAAACACACATGTAGTTTATTTACAAGAGAATAAACGTGACAGCGAACGGTTGAGCTATTCTCAATAACTTTCTTCTGGGGCTTTTAGAGTCTTCTGCTGCTTTTAAAACCTGCATCTCATGGTCAAGCAGGGGGAAATTAATCTTCTGTTTATGAAACAAACAAAATTATGACTTCGGGACCCCATTCTCTAGAGTGAGAATAATGATTATATAGATGGCCATCAAAGGGCCAGTGCTCATATGACCGCTGGGTGAATAATAAGGCTTCTGTGGGGTTTTTGGTGTCTTGTCTTTGTGTTGGGCTGCTGATGCAGTTTGATAAATGTGTAGAGCTGGAGGATCCATGGGATAATTGGCACAACTGCCACAGATCTCTGGGAGGTTGCCTGGAGCATCTGCCCTGAAGCTGAGAACGGGCCCTGGCGATGCCACAGACCTATTTGCCATCTTGCCATTGTTTCCATGGAGTGACAGAGCACATGGGTCCCCTCAGTTGCTTGTGGAGGCTGCATCAGCATGGAAGCACAGACTAACCTTTTCCTGGCATCTCTTTTTTTTGATGCCATATCGGATTTCCAAATTCTCATGCAGTTTCACGTCTGTCATTGGCATGGAAGTGTTGACAGCTGCTACATGATGGCAAAGCAAATGCATCCTTGCCTCCTTGCAGTCCTCCCACTTGTGACTCACATGGGTTTTTTTTAAGGGAGAGTATAAAGACTTTAAGGACAAAGGATTTCTTTCAGCATTTTGGGGGGCTTTTTTTTTTTGTTGTGCTAAGAACCATCAGAATAACAAATTTTGTAGTAGGGGATATACCTTCTTTGTAAGACCAACACCTGTGGACTGCCATAATTAATGTGTGAATCTAAAAGTGATAAGAGAAGACAAAAGAAGTGAAAGAGAGCTCAGTCTTGTGCTAGCCAGCTGCTGATGCCAGTGACTTCAGGAGTGAATGCCGATCATGCCAGAAATGCAAACAGCATGTGGATGGGTTTGTTTCCATTGTAAAGAGATAGGATACTTAATTAATTTCATGAGGCCTCTGGGCTGCTGTTGACAAAAAGTGCTTACACCACCAAGTTAGGTTGTGGGTTAAAGATAGGGCTAGGGAAGGTATGAAGTGCTGATCCCTAGACTCAAATTACCTTTAACATTTTCTTTAATGATACAGATACCCTAGTTTTGCTTAATTACACTTTGCTGTCTCAAGCAATCTTTCCCTTGAGTCACTGAAAGTTTTATTACAACACTTTAATCTGAAAATTAATATACTTGTACCATCTTTTAATTTGCATGAGTAAAATCTGCTTTTTTTCACATTTCAACCAGATTAGAAGTATATAGTAGAGACTTGTGAGTTTCAAAGTCTTAAAATCTTCCAGTGCAATGTGTTATTAAGGCAATATAATAAAAAGCAGTATGTTGCTGACCTGATGGAAATGGGCACAAAATTATTTTAAAAAATATTTAGGAGTTGAAATCATGTAAGTTGAACTTAAGAAATGCATATCTTGAATCAGCCAGGAACTTGGATGAAATATGGAAAAGCTCACATATAAGAAAAAATAGTGGGAGGAATCCTGAGCAATGATCATGAGAGCCTGAAAACACACATTTTGTTTCCTAGCACTTGTGTGTTTGGGTTTAGTTGAAGCAGAATGTATAAAGTATATTCCCTTCTACTGTCAGCTTGAGGCAGCCCTGCTTCTAGGGCATTGTGTCCGCAGTGACCCTGGGTTTTGCCTCCAGTGCCCATGCCCTGCAGAGCTGGAGTGCCCCAAGGGCCCCTGCAGAGGTTTGAGCTCTGCCTCAGGGGTGTCACCCTCACCTGGCCACCCCTGGAATGGAGTCACTGCAGGGTGTGCCCAGCACACACTTCTGCTGCCTTCACTTGAGCTGAGCTGAAGCCCTTGAGGGCTGAGTTATCCCTGATACTGAGCTGTGAGTTACTGACACCAGGGACATGGTGAAAGCTGATAAAAGTGTCACTGTGGCTGACAGTGGGATGTTTAGCAAATCCGACCCATGATTATTTCCAGAGACCACTTTTGCACTGCAGAATTTCCTAATGTGCTGTCTTGGAAAGCTCAGCTGTAGGACAGCATCTGCTCCATGGTTTTATCTTTCTTTGCCTTTTCTGCAGTTTCTGACTTTACTTGTGTGCTGCAGAGGCATGGTGGTATAATAGGACACAGGTTGAATGTGATGGAGAAATAAACTAAAAGAGTTAAACTGTGTGCAATCTCTAAGGAATGAGAAGCCATTGGCCATCTTAATGCTGAGAACAGATATAGTTTAGTACCAGCTGATTAGGAGTACAGCTGGCAGCCAGAAGGGCTGTGGCTGCATATCAAAATGGTATCTTTACAAGGCTAAGAAAATATGCTGAATGTAAGTGTGAAATTACCGAGAATTTATTTGAACACATTTTAACATCATCTAAGACATAATCCACAGACAGTATAGGACTTAAAATCACTTAAATTTGTACATGCATGTTACACCATTTTTTCATTAGGGAATCTGTACTTTTCCCCTCCTGAACCTGGCAAAGACTGAGGCTTAGAAAATTAGGAGAATAAAAATTCAGAGAACACCCAGAATATATCAGAATGGTGATTCACCTTGCTAAGAAATTAAATTCTCTTAAGGGGGAAAAAAAGGTTGCATTTTTTTATCTCTTTACATCAAAAATGTTCTGGATTATTTTCTTAAACCTACTAGGTAAAAAAAGTCACCATTTCTGAGCGGTTCCATTTGATATTTATGAAGATAATAAAAGCGATGTTATAAGTAAAATAAAATAAGCACTCAACGTGTTTTTTACAGAAATAATATTTTCATTTAAAGTCAAAATGATAGATTTCCTTACTACCCTTTTTCAGCTTTTTGTGCAAATTGTATGTAAATGAATGCAAATAAGGAGTCCTCACTACTAAGTTGCTTAGAAGTATAAAAATGCATAAAATTAAGTTGTTCAGACAGAGCTGTGCATCTCATTTATGTAAAGAATGTTTAAACTTAAATATTTCAGCTTAAAGTGTTATTGTTTCTGGTAATAAAATGCTTTTTTGTGCATTACAGAGGAAGTGCATGGAAATTTTGTTACCTTCTGAAGACCTATTACTATATATGGGAGTTAGTCCTGTGTCAGCCAACCTAAGAAAACAAACAAACAAACAAACAAGAACCTAGGAAATAACTAAGAGGTCAGCACTGCAATTGTGAATGTTTTCCACCCAAGTGTGGACTAAGTTCCACTAGGTTTCATGACCTGTTTTTGTCTGCCTTTCTAATTAACGCTTCTGCAGTGGATAAACCTGAAACCTAGTGGAAAAGAAACCTTGAAAATCAGAACCACAGAAAATTTTCTTTTTTATTCAAACCTGCTTAAATTAAACCTGGTGCTACAGCCAGCAGACTCCCCACCCAACTCTAATGGGGCTGTGCAGCATGAGAAAGGAAAATTCTGCTTGATTTTCAATAAGATACCAGGCTTGAGTAATGCCTGTGGTGCTGTATGGGATTAACGATCTCTGTGCTATTTATAACGAGGCAAACTAAAATGCAATTTTTAGAGAATTATTGGAGTTTTATTGTGCTGCCCGGCCAAATTCAGTGAGTAGGACTCATTAGTGTGTAAAACAGAGTTAATTTATACTGAATATCCCCCATCTTCGGATGGGAGCTCTATGTAAATCATCTTTTCTGGTCATTAATTTAGGCTGTTTGCATTTCCTTTTGCTTTGGGAGCATAAGTATGAAATATTAACTAAACTTCCCTGGTGAAAGTGCCCCCTCATGCCTCATACTTGATGTGGAAAATGTTTGCTCTTCTTGCAGAACTCCCCTGCAACTGAAGGGTGAGAGCTGAATTATGCATTTGAAACACCTAGTGATAATTGGCATTTTAAAGAAGTTTCCGTAGCTCTAGAAACAGGAAACCAAGGTATCTCTAGAAAGGAATTCAATGAACACTTCCGAAATATTGGGCAAAGTGTAGGGAATCTTTGAATGATTGATTCCATCATGATTGATCTTAGAGTTTTTTGAAGTAATTGATGGTATTTTTTTAGTTCAGTCCGTTAGTGCAAATAATTATTAATCAATGTGCACTCAGCTCTTACTTTAGAAGATAATTTTAACACATGATTTATTCTGAACATTTCAATTGAACTACCTTTACAAGGACAAAATCAATTGGCTAGTGGTCTAAAGCACTTTAATTATCTGAAGAGCTGTATTCCATTTTAGAGGGGTTTTTTTAGTTGGTTTTTTTTTAATACATTGTCCCATTGTGATATAATCCTTCTGCTGGACTGTATTTTGCTATCCTCAGAAATACACTAATTCTCTGTTTCAGGTTATTTAGTCTTAGAAATTTTCAGTTCAATAGTGAAAACACTACGATTAAACTCTAACATTGGAAATTAAATAATATGCAAAATGAAATTAAAATGTAGCTTTTTCCAGATGAGAAAACAGTTGGTTGGGTTTGTTGGTTAGGTTGGGTTTTTTTGTGAATGTGTCAGCACATTTGTAATTTCTTTAGATGTTTTCTCATTCATAGCAAGCATAGCAGTGGAAAATTACAGTTAATTTGAAATGATAACGTGATGCCAGAACTTAGACAGAGGTTTGAAACATTATAGGACAAAAGGTGAAATCATTAATTCATTTGCAGCGAATATTAAATTCCTGAAATATGCATTACTCTCTCATTATATTTATATTTATGTGCTTTAATATGCCTGTAAATATTATTGTGAGTCTGAAGGAGCATTTGTGCCGTGTCCATGAGCATGTCAATACAGCCTTTCAAAGTAATTTGCACTTGGGCTGAGGCGTAAGGTTATGGAGCCATCTGTCGCCATGAAAAATCATTAGAATAAAGAGTGAGGTACAATTCCACTCATGTTCATGATATGTTGCATTTCAACACCACCAGTACAAACATTTCTCTCAAATGTCCTTCATGGGCCTAACAGGGAAACTTGAAAAGAGTCTTGTGAACAAATGGATCACATGCCAGTGGATTCACAGAGCTAAGACTTCAGCCTGCAGACAGTCTTGTGGTGGCTCTTTGGGATCTGAGTGGGTTGCCCTGCAAGTTCCAGGGGAAGAGTTTCTGCCTCTAACAATAACAGGAGTTGATGTTCTTGAAATGGCCTGAAGTTAATGTTTGATTATATATCCGTTCTTTATTGCATTTCTTGCATTTCTCCCAAACTGGACAATGAACATATAATCATAAACATCCAGTTTGCTATTCAATGAGATTATAACAATTGTTTCTCAGTTCTCACTCAGTTCTCATGGCTTTCTATAAAGCTGCAAGAGATGAATCGTTTGCCCCTTTGGAATAGTACAGAATTTTTTTTTATTTTTTTTTTTGCTTGGGATACCAGAAAAGCTATATATCTTCAAAGTAGGAAAGTTTAGATTTTAGGGTTGTATTTTGCTGGAAACATTCCTTAAGAAGATTCCTTGGAGGATGTTAGTAATGCACTTGTAAGATTTTTAAAGAAGCCAATAATAAAGAGACTGCACTACAGTCTGAGGACCCAATTACTGAAACACTTGTACATATGTTTACTTTTAAGTCATTAAGTACTGTGCATATGGAAAACATCATGTCCTTCATTTCTGAGCCTTGATCTTCAAATGTAAGTGTTGTAGAAGCAGGGTTTTTGAATTTTATCCTGTTAGATGCTGAGTACCTTATTTACTGTCTGATCTACTGGGAGATCTGCCTGCTCGATAGCTTGTAGCAGGTAAATTTGTTATCCAGGCAATCAGAAAGGAAGGAGTGAGTTTGCTTTAGGGTGTAAAAATATATTTTACTTGATGTAAATTCCTGCATCTGACAGCATGACTGGCTCTGAATGACCTCCCAGAGGAAGTCCTAGAAGGAATGCTATGGTAGTGTATATTTTCCTGCTAAGAGCCTGTGACAGATGATCATACTTTAAATTATGTTTCAGATGAGACAGACAGAAGCAATAACAATGTGAATATTAGAATAAACCTTTGTTAATTTCAGTTGGATAATTAATATTGTCAGTGGCTTGATCTGAGATCAACATTTCTATAGGAGTAAGAGAAGGGTCAGACTTTAGACATACTTGCTGCTCTTGTTTGGTGTGTGAGAGTCTGTGTGCTATCTCCCCTTCTGCAGAAATAGCAGCTCTTTTGTTTTCCTCTGTAACGATGCCTGTAATCTGAACTTTTGCATTGGTCTATGTAGCTAAAGTTATTAATGAGAATTCTGACCTGGTTCAAATCAACCAGATTTTTTTCCTTTCAGTTCAGTTAATGGCTTTTCTATTTTTTGCTCAATAGCCTGTTGGAAGAACAGCTTTTAAAAACCTGGGATTGGAAGCAGTGCTATATCGTCTGCCTTATGAGAAAACAGATGAAGAAGATGTGTTCATGTAGCCAAATCAATAGTTTTTTATCCTGGCTGTTTTAACTAAATTTTTTTTTGAAGGTGATTATCTGCAACACCAGATAGTCTGTCTACTGGGTATAGTAAAGGTGATCTCTTTTAGGTTATTTAGTTCAATTTCCAGCAGAAGTGAACTATTCAGGAAGTGTATTTAGAAAAGTCTATTTTTCAAGAGTTCTAAGGCTAGAACAAAGGACAGGAGATCATGGTGGTGTGCTGCTAGGGCTGCCACACACAGAAGTACAATAGTGAGCACCTCTGACTGCAGAGGAACTGTTGAAGCACTGTAAAATCAAGTTGCTGTGTGTGAAAGATCAAGCAGGTTAACTCCTGGGATTTTTTTCTATCAAGATGCTTTCTTCCTTCCATTCTGTTGCCTGCTGTCTTCAGAGCACAGTGATATTGAGGCTCTGCAGATTTAAAACATCTGTCTTTCCATCTCCAGTGTACTACAGAAGGATAACTCTCAATTTAATCCTAAAAAATTTAGCTGAATGTTAGGGTGCCTTTGCTTTTAGGAATTTTTATCCTTCTTGAGGCTAGAGGCTAGGCAGCTATATTCTATAGTGTTTTTTATATCATGACCCTATTGTTATTTTTTAAAAAGAGTATTTTTAGGAATTATTACAGAATTCATATCTATTTAAGTCTGGATTAGGAGCCTAAATTATTTTGTATTGCCCAACTGAGTGTTTTCTTATGTATCTGAATGCTGGTTTAGAGATGCATGAAAACAATGTCAGACTAGGTGTTGTTATAAGCCAAGAGTCCATAGTGTTGTTTTAAAACATATTTGAAAATAGGTACTTTTTATTAATTTTAAATCATGGATAATGCACTCATATAAAACACTGGAATTTTCATATTGCAATGAATTTGATTAATTTGGCTCATTGGGTACAAATAAGTCTGAACTAAAAATGCAAATACATTTAACACCATATGCAGAAGTGGGCATTAAAGCTAGGTCTTGAGAAAAATGATTAAGTTTATGTTTTCAGGTTATATGATGCAAATATAATTATAATGTCTTTATAGGTGCTCACCACAGGCTTAAGCTTTCAGGTTTGAGCTCACATAAAACTGTCTTAATTTAAGAGCTATGTCGTGTTAGTGTTGGATAACTAGCTAGAGGATAAATCTGTACTTAATACAAATCTGTCTGAGTTGGTGATGTTGAATATAATTTATATAGGAAGTATAGGTTTTTTGTGAGAAACAGAGCAGTTTTATTTGACAGCTTTAGTTGTAGGCATGGTTATTATCCTCTATTGTTGCATATATTCTCAGGAACATTTTTTTCCTTTTGCACCTTACTTAGCATTTGAGGATTTTACTTTTTATTTTTGTTTTCTGCTTACTCACAGTGTGTTGTTGTGCTACAGTTTGGAGGGTTCCATTGTTTACAGCCACTTTTGTAACCATAAAATCATAGAATTGTTTGTGTTGGGAGGGACATTTTAAAGGCTATCTAACCCACTCCCCTTGCAGTGAGCAGTGAAATCTTGAAGTAGATCATGCTGAGATCTTTGTTAACATCTCTGATGTCTGCTGGTGTTTAAAAGGAGGAAGGAACCCACTTTGTGTGGTGATCATGCAGTATAAGGACAGCCAGAGATGGCTCCTTCATACTGTGTTTTGGGAGGGCAGGACCAGAGGCTCATGGCTTGTTTCAGAAGCCTTCATTAACTGGATGTAGGATGAACCAATCTCATAACAGATGAGCGTGGTATGCTGTTCATAAATAATGTGCAATTAGCATAGGTTAATAATAAGCAATATTCAGCTGAAATGTCAGCATCCAAGCAGCTTGGACAACATCTGTTTGAGGAAAACATGCAATGCACATTCTACCCCTGTTTTACAGAACATCACTTAACCAAAATTCTTGGTTAACCAAAGTTTGCTTATCTCTCCCAGAGTTGTACAGCATACAGACATTAGTCAGCTTTGCTGAGCATAACCCCTGTAAATCTGGTATTTAAGCCAGCTGGCATATTTCTGCTGTATTCTGGGACTGAGAACATGAAACACTGTTTGGAAGGAAAGGAATCCAGTGAGCCTTGGAAAAGCTGAGAAAATCTCTTCCTAACTGATAAAATAAATGAAACTTTAGCTGAAGGTTTTGATGGTCCCTCAAGACATTTGACTAGGCACAAAGATGGAGGGGTAGAAATGTGCACTGTGGCATGTCTGCAACTCTATATGATGTATGTGTATGTTCCCATATAATACTGATATGGGTGTGAAAATCACAGGAGAAATTATGAATGCATTTCTAAATATATAATTCTGCCAGGATATTAAGTCCCTTTTGCAAGAAAACCATGAACTTCTTTGCACTAATAATTTATTTGAGAAATTTAATAAGTGCTTCATGTTTGTAGTCATGTGCAAACCACCTATTTTTTGTAGGGCCTGTTTTCAAAGTTAACTTTTGTTTCTGATTTAAGACCTTCTTCCTCTGTACTGGTCAGTGTCTAAAGTATTATTTATTTGTTCTTATTGCTCAGGCCATGGTTCCATGGACTAGTAGCTCTTCTGCAGTCAGTAAAACAGTTCCTTTTGTTACCAAGCCTATTTTTCCCACTATTACCTTGACTTGAAGAATGGATTTGCTTCATTGTATCAGAGAGAATATTTTCTGACAGCTTTTGAGTACAGATCATTAAAAAATTACCAGTTTGAAATGTTGACTTTTGTCTCTCTCTCTTTTTTTTTTTTGTCTCAAAAATAGCTTATCACATCTTTCAACTTTCTAAATAATTAAATCTCCTTGAAAACTCATGGGAATTCTATGTTGGATAGTACAGGTTGTAATTAAGCAGAGTTATTAACAATTTTGTTGTTGATAAATTTGGGCACAACTCTGCTTTTGCAGATGCCAGTTGACTTTATAGGTCTGATCTTTCTGCACAGAGAAAGATTGATGTACTCTGTGTACTGTTGACACTTTTACACTGTTGTAAAACCAGAGTAACTGAATACAAAACTGTGCCAAAATCATGTGATAGCTGTAGGAATAGGAGAAGATTTATGGTATCTTTAACTGTCCATTTCTTTACATTTAATGGCTCCTGTTCTGGAAATGATGAGCTAGACAAGTGTTTTGTTGACACTTGACAATTGACAGCTGATTTGGGAAATTAATTATATTTACTCTTTTCAATTAAAACAGAAACTCTGTATAGTCTGGAGTTTGTCCAAGTTCAAGCCATGCTAAAAACGAAGTTCTGTTTAGGAACTATCTCTGTTGAGCAAAGGATGTTTTAGGATGTTTTGTCATAACCATCAGTATCAGAAAAGAGCATCACCATTTCCCAGCCATGTTCTTAATTTTAAGCTCTTAGTAATGGATTTCCAAGAAAACCCAGTGCATGTTATTGTTTTGAAGTTTGTTCATCAGCTACCTTAGAGCCCCAGATATTTGCATTTTGAGTTATTTATATTTGTTCTCCTCCCATACCTGTCTTTTGTTCACTTGATGTGTCTGTATGAAGATCTTCCTGGTCCATAGCTGAAATTACTGAGTAATGTTTTCCTGTGACTGTTTAAGTGATATTTTGAAAGGAGCAGAGTTGCTAATTTTAGTGCAGGGGTGTCCCTCAGTTATATCTCGGTTTTTAGAGGAAGTAACCAAACCCAAATCTCTTCACTAGAGCTTTGCATGTTACTTTATTCAAGCTTAAAGGTTGCAGCCCCTCATATTTATATTTTTACACCTTGTATTTCTGACAGAGTCAAACCAGGCTACAAAACAGGACATTTTACATTCTGGAAATGAGAGCTTTTATGCAGCAGAAATGTGAGCTGTGCATAGAAGTGTGTGCTTCCCATGCTGATTAGAAAGGTAACCAGAGCTTCACTGTAGCACGTGGGGCAATTCTTCATCCTTAACTTGCAGTGTTGAATACTACACAGAGGTTAGTCTTCCTCAGCTGTTTACTCAGTAAAGAAAGAATTTTGCTTCCCTAAAAGCCTGTTTCCTCCTCCATTGAGACCAGCCTGCTAAGGAACAGGAATGTGTTCGTGCTTCTGCATCATGGCCTCCTTATTCCGAGGCAGTAAAAAAGGGTTCATGTGGCTCAGGACAGGAGTGTAAATAATCTGAATGTGTCGCTGTGAGGGCAGAGAGGGGCTGCCAAAACACCTCTGGTACTTCAGCACATTGAGCAGAGTGACTTCTTGCCATTTTAGAGGGATCTTGTTGTTCATGACATGCTACTAAGTAGGTAATAGCTAAATTGCAGGTTAATGTAGGGGGCAGGTTATTTTTCCATTGGATTAAAGCTTGCAGAAAATAGATGAACAGAAGAGGAAAGATCAGAATTAGTGGAGAAGAAGTGACTTTGGGAGCTTTTAATAATTTTGCCTTAATTAAAAACCATCTGGTATTTTTAATTTTTTTAGAATACATAAGACAAAAAAAGAGTCGGTTTCTATCATGGATTTATTTTTCTGCTTCAGCAACCAATATTCAATTATTTATAATGATGTATCAGTAGCTGTGGAGGGCTCAGATTTAATATGTTAATGGCAGTTTTATATCAGCATGCAAACTTTAAAATGAGGTGGAATGAAATATTTTGAAGTAATGTTTTAATCTCTTCTTTCTGTTAACCTCTTTCTGTTAACCTATCAATAGCTTCAGCTCTTCTGTGCAGATGTGAATTTTTCTAAAGAACAGTCTATGGAGATTCTTCCTGTAGATTCTTCCTGTAGATGCCCTATAAGCTTCTTAGCCACAGATTCATGAAAATTACAAAATAATTCTGTCAAAATGTTGTGTGTAAGCAATGCTTACGGTGTCCCATCTGTTCTGAATCAAGGCATAGTAAATGGGGGCAACTCAGACCCCATTCTCAATTCCTTGTTTATATTCTCTATGGAGAAATTCCTCTTCTGTATTTCTCTGAGCATTGCATCTCAGATGTGTTCCACTTTTAAACAAGGATTTGGCACTGTCATGTTTTTGATGTTACTTCTTACATCATGTTATCAATGCATGCCATTCCAAGATCATGAGGGTGCTTAAAGAAGTCTTAAGATTAAAATTTTTCTGTTCTTTAGATGCATGTTATTGATTTTTGAGCCTTTAGAGATTTAGTGGCTTGTGTTTGCAGGCTTTTCTGCACCAGTCATGTGCAGGTCTTACTTTAAAGGAGAAAATATTTTTTTTTTCAGTAGCAGAACTGAAAGTCTTATGTCCTACAGATTTTCTAAACTCTTTTTTTCTAGAAAGATACCAGCTCCCTTCCTATTGCACTCCCACCTGAAAAATAGGCACCAGCTGTACAAAGTTCAGCAAGTCTAAAGCTACACATGTGCTGAGTAGCCAGGATAAGAATGTTGGTCAACCAGCTGGCAGCTCCACAGCACTGTCGGAGGGCTGAGTTATGACCACAGTCCCAACAGAGGGGCCAGCAATTTCAGTTTCTGTCCTTGACCCAGACAGTGATTTGTATAAAACTTTAAGGAACTTAATTATTTTTGATACTTTTATCCCTAATTGTATCTTAAATCAGGCTGTAGTTGGAAAGATATTCATAGTTGGAAATACAGACCAGCATGATCATAAACACTTCCTTTTCTTAGGCAACTAGATTAAAAATGCAAGGGATGTGTAACTTCCATCACTTGGCACTTTGGGAAAATACATAAATGTCATAAGAGTAAGGATTAAATTGTGAGACTTGGATAACAGAACTGTTCTGCTCATAAACTGATCTAATTTCTCAGATATAAAATGTGTGATCGGGCTGTGCAGTTTTGAGAACATTTTTCCTATTTACCATGGCAGACTATTGGCAGGAAGAAGCAAAACTGCCTATTACATAGGCATGATAAAGCTGCAGCATCTAAATGGAAGCTGAGGTGGAAACCCCAGACAGGGGACTTTCATTAGGAGAGTAGCAGCCTCTACTCTCTCCCAGCATTGCTATTCACTTCATATTGGTGATTTTATAACCACAGAAAGCTCTGTGAATTTAATTGCTGGAAGTTAGCTTTTATTTTTTTTACCAACATCTAAAATTCATGCTCAGGGGCACCAGTCAGTCAGGAAATAAATCTTTGCTCCAAGTTAGCCTTTACAGGTGGTTTAAAGAAAATTTATTTCCTTCCCACTTGGCCATGCGAGCACCTTTATCCTCTTGATGAGTTCAAAGTGAAAGTCTCCTCTGAGCTCACTGTTGGTGCTGATTGGCAAGCCTAGGGTGCTAAACAGCTGTGCAGGTGGCAAGCTTTGCCCCTCTGAGAAAGCACATCACCTTTGTGCCTGTTATTTTGCCTGAAAATACGTAACTGCACCTTTCCCAGAAGTGGCAGCAATGAAAAATTGTACCACTTTCTGCATCAGCAATTTTAAATGCTAATTGTACATGGTAGTGGATAAACATGGGGGCTTTTCTAACAAGAGCATAATTTATCTTTTTATCCCTTCATCATCATGTCCACAGTGTTCTAATTAATAGGTTTTCTGAAGTCTATTGTGTGGTAACTTTGTGGTATTTCTACTGTTTGGTGTATTTTCTACAGTAATGTGCAACTTTGTAATGTCTTCCTAGGTTTTCTGCTTCTGTCCTCTGAACATATGTTATGCCATTTGTCAAGTGATTTAATAGCACCCCTTGACCTTAAAAATAAAATAAAGTTAGATCAGTGTATAAAACCATGAAAAACTTTAAAAGCAGACTCTACTGCAGCTTTTCTCACTCAATCCAAGAGCCATGAGACAGAATCATTCATTACTTGCTGTTCCTGCAGTAGGTGAAATGACAGGGTAGGTCTCCTTATTTATCATAATGTTTAGTTTACATCATGGAAGGTTTAATTTTTGGTAAGGAGAAGTTATTAAAAGAAGGTACAAAAAGAGTGAACTGTTACAGTAAAAAATTATTTATAATACACTGGGTGTTGGCCAGAAACATTGATTACTTAGCCCATTGCAAGCACCTGTACCACTATCTTATGGTGTTCTTTATCACTGAACTAACAGAGATCATATTTACATTAGTGCTTAAATTCAATGGGAAAAAACAATGTGGCATGAATTTGACAGATGTACCATAAGAACTTAAACACCTGTTTTCTGTTTGGTAATTTAAGAGCTTTGGAAAGCACAAGCACAATGCAGACCTAGGGCATGTGTGACGAACATAATTTCTCTTTAAGATTCTCAGTCATCACATAAAAGCGATTTTTTAAAAATGTTTAGGATTTTGGGGGTTTTTTTGCAATATTTCAACTTTCATTTTCTGCTATTTTGAAACTGATAGTTGTTAGTATGGTCTTAAAATTTGAGCAATTCCTCTATCATGAAGCATGAAATACTGCAGTGCTTGAATGCTCCACTTCCCCAGCTCAGTAATTTGCAGAGAGGGGCTGCTCAGTCTGCTCTTCAAAGGGGAAATTCTTTAGACCTATTTGCAAGTGTGAATCCGGAGCAGTGTCTCAGAGGTCAGTGCATTGCCATATGGAAGCATATTTCAATCTACCTTTCATCCTTTCTGCTTGTGCTGGCATGGTCTGTGTATGAGAAATGAGAGCAGAAAGAGGTGGGTGGAAAGGGGGAGATAATATACTTACCATATCACTGATATCACAAGAGATGGAAATGTACAGTGCATCATTTTAAGGAAGGATACTCTGCTCTCTGCTTTATTTGCTGAAGTAGCTTTTGCTTAGCATCTGAGGGACCTTTCTCTAATTCTTTACCCTTCTCTAATTCTTTGTGTTCCTCAATTACGATGCCACCTTCATGTGCAAGACACGATTTTTAGCAAAGTCATTGAGAAAGTTCTGTGGTTAAGTTGAAGTTGTTCCTATCTATCTGTGGGTCATCTTTTTATTTTTCTAAGATAGCAGTTGGTAGAAAACAGATAAGACTTTCTTGGGACCAGCTGTAATCCTGTGTCCCTGAGTCAGCCAAGACCTAGGGATGCTTTCCTCCCTCCTCTCCTCTCCTCTCCTCTCCCCAGCATTCTCACCTGAAGAGGGAAGTTCAAGGCGAGTGACAGCCTAAGCAGTTTGGCTTGCTGAGGAATCTGCCACACTAGACATAATTTCAGTTTACTGCTGTCCAGTAGAAAATGGAATAGAGCTAGAGATCTGCCTCATGTCAGCTAGAGAGTTCTGATTCTAAAGGGAACTCTGCAGTGCTGCTGCAGTTGCACAGACCTAATTGTGTGTGTTCAAATACACAGCCAAACACACTGAGGAAAGCAACTACAAGACATAGCAAGCAAAAAATTGCTTTTTTTTTTTAAGTCTTCCTTTCTGGAGTTCATTTGTTCTTCTAAAATAATACATATATTACTTTTTGCAATGAGGGGATATTATCATGCAAATTCCATAACTATTAGCAAATCTTTCAGCAAGATGAATTAACTCTTACCTTACTACTGCTTGTGGTTGTGAAGTAAATAAAGTGAGTACTTGCATAGTCAAGTGTCTCTTTGGCTCCAGAAATTTTATATTAGGGTTTATCTGTTGTAGCTGGGAACTCTGGTACTGGTCTGCACCAGGTGATTTTTTGAAGGTGAAAGTGTAAGGTACATATTGCTTTGCTCACTGTTACACAGAGCTGATCCAGGCTTGTACCTATTGTTACAATCTTGTTTACAATTTGGGTTTCAGTCTCTCATTGAGCCTGCAGGCTGCTTTGGTCCCTGGTAATGTCAGTGGTGGTTTGAACCATAGTTTGAAATAGTCTCATTTAGAACACAAGAGAGCTAATGAATAATATTGAAATGCAGGAGACAGAATCAGTAAACAAGGAGGAACATGTGTTTATTCTCTTACATTTTGCATTGAAATAATTTTACCAAGAACATTAAAATTTATTTTAGCCCCACATCTCCCGTGAACTACAAAGGCATTATCAACACTGAAAGGATATTTTTCTCTGTGCAAATATATTCCCGGTGCCAAAAAAGGTTTGCTGGTCTGAATTTTCTTAATCTGTTCCTCTTTTCCTTGTTCAGTGTGGTACTTCTAATCCATCCAATTTAGGGTTTCAGATGAGAGAAAAAACAACTGCGTATACTGTAAATTATTTCAAAGGTTTGTCACTCTTATGGTATATTCTGTTCTTCTAATAGACAGTTCAAAGTGTGGTGACAGAAATTGCAAATTACTTTCTTTTAATGTTATCAATGTCACATGCAGATATATGTGACTTTTCTGCTCCTACATTGCACATCCAGGTGCAAGAATCCACCGAATACACAAGCTCAGAGTTGCTGTGTAAGAATCCATTTTCTATTGGTTGTTTATTAGGACTGCTAAGATCTTTTTAGTTACACTTTTGCCCAGAATTTTGTTCTGAAGGTTTCCATACATATCTTGAGTTTGCTGTTCAGTCCTGTTGGTTCTTCATTATGCATGTCTTTACAATGTCACCAAAGATGTTCCCATTAGCTGTTGATTCCCTACCTACAAATTGTTTTTTAGATTCTCAGTGTTCTTTAACATGTTTAATAGATGAGCCATGTTGATTTTGTGCCGTGCTACTTTTTCATCAGAGAGATAATAGGGAGAGATATTTATACAGAAATTAGAGCAAGTATTTTCAAAAGTTATCTTTATCTACTGAATTTGTAATATCATCACAAAATGGTGTGAAATTTCCAAGAAGACCTGTTTTCTATTAAACAGTGTTGATTGGTATTAATCATGCTACCACTCAATCCGACTGATTGCCTCTTTTAACACTATTTTCACCATTTTTCCTTACAATGAAGTCATGTTGAGATGATCCCATTTATTTCCTTGAAATGTTGACACATTGTGTTTTTTATAGATTTTAGACTTTCTGCTGTATTACAGTAGATATTACACTTCAAAGTACTTATCCAGAGAAAACCCTCAGACCATCCCTTAGAAATTGTAAACCACAAGTAATCTCCTGCAAATTTGAAAAAAAATCATGTAGACGTTTGCTCTTCAATAATCTTCTTATTTGCTATTCAATTGACAGCATTCTTTCTCCCTGAATATAAAAAAAAAATTTCCTTTTCATTATTGCTAATAATTTCTGTGTAGTAAGGGACATGAAGATAATTCTCATTTCTTCTATGGTCTGTAATTTTCTTTCATTAAAAAATGTCCCTTTTACATAATTAAATACAAAAATGAAATGGAATGATGACAGAATTCTCTTTTCTGTGCTTCCATGAGCTTGGGATGTGAAGGATATTATTGTGGAATACTTAGCCCACAGTAAAAAGTGATGTTTGTATATTGTGAAGTTTAAAATTAATCCTACTTCATCATGATTTTCCTGTATTTCAATTAACCTTAATACAAAACTGGTCCAAAAGTTGTAAATTCAAATCCTAAAGAAAACTATGAACACGAAAGAAGTGGTTGAAATGCATTTTGAAATTATGTTGCCCAACATTTGGTAACAATAGCATCTTATGTATTTCAAAGTGCATGTGTCTTGGGTTGGGTCTATTTTGTTTTAAAATCCATTTGAGTCTTAAGTTCTGCTCTTCTGGTTTCTTACATCTTCTTTAAAATTTTGTTTTGACATTGACAAACTGAACGTACAAATGCCAAGAAAATTCTCACACTGTGTTCAGAAGATTTTTAGTAGCCCAGGCAACTGTTTGCCAAGAGTTTGAAATGCTGGAATTTTTTTTTTCCATTGACCAGGACATTTTCACACTCTGAAATATTAGAGCATAATTATTTTTTTAGTTTTAAATAAAAATCCAGCATTTTGCATCATAAATTCTCTTTCCATTCTCTAGCAAAATGACCACGAAGCTTTCTTCTTGCCTAGGTTAAAAAAGAATGTTATGTGATTCTTGTTTACTTTGGAGAGCTCTCTGGATTTTGAAAAGGCAACACTTCCAGATTGCCTGGTTTGAAATAAAGGGTAATAGTGCTCTTGTAGTATTGAAAAAATAATCAAGGGACTACTAATACTTTTATTGTTCTTGAGCTTGTTCCTGAAAGGAGGATCATATCCATACTTTGCAACATTTTGCCAGCTTCCTAAAGGCTTTTTGCAGCTGCATTGATCGTTGCTGCTAATTGGGAAAGTAATTGGAACATGCCTGCCTCTTGTGTTTTACAGCCATGCCCTATCATTAGCAAAAGTGATGCCCTCTGACCCTGATGGCTCTCAGAGGTCAAAATATATCATTATATTGGAGTGCAGTATTTCATAACAAAGGCCATAGCAGAGGCATAGCTTAAACATTTGGGTGGGTTTTTTATTGAAAAGGAAAGCTTATCAAGGGAAAGAATGACCTGCTAACTATATTTATCTTACACTTTGAGTAACTGCTGGCAAAATACAGAGTCCTGAGACGTGCTGTGTAAATATTTTATGAAGGAAGCTTCTTCAGCAGAGATGTTAATAATTTAAAATATGATGTACTACATACTGAGTTTTAGGCTTAGACATTTAGTAATAAATTTGTATTTTGCATGAAAGACTAGTAAATGACTCCCTCGCCACGTATTTTGTGTTACAATTGTGTTTGCATGTCTTCCTTCATAAATTATGCCCATGCATATGTATGTCACAATAAACTTGGATTTTTGAACCAGACATGATTCCAAGGTCCATTTAGAAAGGATTAGGAGTCACTCCTAAAAATTATGTAGCCTCCAAGTTAAAAGTGTCTACCTCCAAGAATATTTTGTTGGAGATTTACATTTATTTTGGTTTTCCTTCTGGAACTTCTTATGCAATTCAAGGGAGAACGGTCCCCCAGAAATGCAACTATTGTTTTTAAGTCAGGTTTTATTCTGTTAAGCATGGCTGCAGCAAGGGTAACATTCCTCTTTGCCTTGGCAGTCAGGCAGTTGGAAAAATTGGCCAGGAAACTGAGGACCTACTTTGTTGATACTTTTCTGTCCTCATCCGATTTAGCCACATAACTCCTCTGGATTGAGTTTTAAATTCACTTTGTTTAGAAAACTAATTTATGATATTTGCATACTACTTGAGTGCTTTGGGTTGTTTCAGAATAATGTTGTGGTGATAAATATTCACATTATATTTCCAATTTTCACAGTATTCATGCTGGGCAAACAAAGTAGATAGACCACACAACAATAAAACAGTGTAAGGACAGGCTTATAAATGTGTCAGTCAAAATATCTTTTAATTCTTCAGGTTTAAAATTTTATTTTCCGGTTCTGCTGTTTGTATTGTACTCTTATCTTTTTGTCCTTAGTTGCACTTGCTATTTTATTATCTCATGTTTTTTTAATAGGAAATTAAGTCTCTGTTCTATGTAGAATTAACCAGAGAGAGCATCCAGAGCATGCAGTTATTTCCCAGTTTGTCAGAATGGGTTTGCCATTTCATACATGTATGGTATTTATGACTGCAATATAATAAAATATTTAAAGTCCAGATTATGACTCTTCTGTACTAAAATTCAGAACATCTTCTGTCAGGTAGAAGTATTACATCTCAGCATTAACTCTGTCTCTCTGCATCAAATAATGCTCTCTTATTTGTATTTGTTAATAAGTGCAGACATTCGTACTTTAGTACCTGATGGGGATGTAAGAGACAGAATATAGATTTTTTTCCCTAAATTAGAAAATTATCTGAACGGATGGTTGATTAATAATCATTCTAAATTGAAGTGCTTTCATAAGCTACCATACAGAACCTCATTTTTAAAAAATCAATCTTTCAAAGCTGTCACTTTTGTCATTTTTTAAGCATTTGTTGAGGAGAAAAGAGAATATTTGTCCTAATTCTGAGCTCCCTAAGCTGTGCCAAGAAAAAGAAAAAAAAAAAAAATTATCCATCCCACTAATGCACTGTATTGCAACAGAGATTAAATTGATCAGTCTGCTTAGGCATTTCCAGGGTGTCCCTTGCTGTAATATCTGGGCTCTGTATTGATGTGCTCCACAGTGCACTAATAGGTAATAGAAAATACTTCAATAGCTAGCAATATATCTAATTCCACAAATGACTTTTACTGTGGTGGATTATTGAAATCATAAGCCTGGTGTTTGAAAGGGCTGAGACTGTGGTGAAATGCTAAGAAGGAAGGACGAGCACATTTCTCAGCTTGTGACAGCCGATTCTGAGGACGTGATGGCTCCGAGCCGGCCCAGGAAACTTTCCCAGAGAGGTTTATTGCAGGGCTGGGGCTGAGAGTGAGGGTGAGAGACAGTGATTTATAAGAACTGATCCTGGATCTGTCATCTACTCTTTGAGTGGTTTTAACACTGAATTCTGCCACAATTTCCTCTTCTTAATGAGCCAGTGAGGATGAATCACTTAATGTTTGAACATATCTTTTAAAATGTTACAGGCTGTTCTTTGTCAACTTCCATTAAGCTTTTATTTTAATCTAAGACGACCAGTCAAACACAAAAGATATGCAAAGTACTTCATATTTTGGCAAAGCCTGTTTAGAATACTGTACATGGATAAAAGGAAAGAGAGAAAAAGAGAAAACTGGATCAAAGAGCATTTAAGTGCATTCTCTGAGCCCATGTCTCCTGGTATGACTGAACTGAAATACCTAATGCTGAAGCTTCTTGTGGAGAATCTTATCTTGGGTCTTGAACAATGTGCAGCACAGACTGGGTAGGAATTTGTAGTTTTGCTGCAGGTGAACTTCCTGTCATAATGGATGTGTTCAATAAGCTCTAGTTATTGAATTTAAACAGAGTCTCAGTTCTTAGAGCAATTCAAGGAGTTTTGAACACTGAGACCCAGCAAATGCCATTTTTGACCTCTTAATAAATTATAAATACATGACTCAGGGGCTCAGAGCATGGATGCATTGCGTTTTCTCTCTCGAAAACAGGGAAGCAGAGTCAGGGAAGAGGCACTCAGCTGGGGAGAATTGTTCTTTGTTACTTTCTTCCTCTGTAGGTTCTTTTATTGCATTTAGACATGCTGTAAACAAACACCAATCTCTCTCATCTGTCACATTAACTCGCAGGCTGCTCAGCAGTCCTCAAAGTCTCACAAAGGTCGTAACATTTCTTTAATCATATCTAGTTTACTTTTTCTGTGACTGCCCATTTTCCATGCTGTTGTCTTGAAAATAAAGTATGTGATATTAACCTTTGGGTATTTGATTTGTTGGTATTGCCAAGAGGAAGTTGAAAGCAGACGAGATCACAGTTTGTTGTTTGTATCTGTTGTTCTGAATTTATGGTGTATTTAATTAATCCCATGCTTCATGTCATCCATTAGTCACCTGAAAAGGCCAGAATTACTTTGACTTTTCAAGGCAGGTGGTTTGGGGACAGGGCTTTTGTCTGAAGTTTCAGAGTTTAATCACATCTTGGGAAATGCTGATGCTCATGATTGCACTGACAAGCACTGCTTGGGTACTTCCCACTAAAATCAAGGATGGCCTGGACACCCCGTTTGAAGTCAAGACACATTTTCCTAATGTCTTCTTGTTGGAGACCTCTATGTGAAAGGGAAAGGTTTGTTTTCATTGTAATGCGAAGTGTGGTTCTCAAAGCACCCATGTAGACATTTTATGTAGCTGTCTTGCTGATGCCTGTAGTCTCTGTCTGTGGCACAATGAGTTTAATATACTTTTACTGTCTTTTGTATGGAGAGTTTTAATTTTTTTCTGAGAGTATTTTGTGGCTTTACACTGTTCCTGGCTAGGAGGTGGAAAAGGAGGATTTTTCTGGAGTACAGTCTTGCTAAGCCTGAGGCTACAGGGTGCAGGGGTTGGTGGATTTTCCTGAGCTTCCAGTCCTATGCTGTTAGATGTTCATCTTCTGAAAAGGAAAACCTGCTTTTTTGCACATACAGTTTTCACACTAAAACCAAAGGAACACTGTATTTCCAAGTATAAAGGATATGATCTCGGAGGTGAAACTTTATTTCACTGCACATTCAGAAATTGAATGAAACCAACTTTCTATTAGATCTCTTCTCCTCAAGTGTTTCTTTCCTCCATTAACTTTCCACCTCTGCACACTTATGTGATTTGTCCAGTGGTTTGTCCCCTCTCTACTTCTGCCTTCCCTTACCTTGGTCCGGTTCTCACTCAGTTAAAACATTTGTCTTCACCTTCTTAGTCTCATTCTCACAGACTTGTGAATCTTTTCTGAAGTTTGGCTTCTACCAAAGTCTCTTATATCAAGTAGAAAGAAACCTCTCTAGGGATCATGTCCTCTGGATCCCTTAGGTATCTAAGGTAAAATTTGCACCCATCATTCATAGACTCTGTGTACTGATTTTTCACCCTAGAGTAAAAACTGACAAGCTTTCATTCAGAAATTTATCTTTAGATGTCTGAAATTTAAGTGAGATGATTCTCACATTATTATTTATAGCTTCTTTATAGAATCCCTGAACCCCGTTCTTTTTTCCATATTTTCCCAGTACCTTCTCCAGTAATATTGTCACATTTTATTATGCTATTCTCTATCTCCCCTTCAGATTTATGCATAAGTACTTCATCAACCTTTAAATCTCCTGGTATCTCCATAAACATATGTTTGTTCCCCTTCTTCCCTCCCTGAAGTTCCCTTAAGTCTCCTCTATTTTAAATTTGCTTCTCAAAAAATTGGTTTCTCCCATATGAGTTCTCCACAACCTTTTTCACTTTATTTCTGTAATAGGTGATCTGCAGAAGAAAATAAGAGCTGAGAGGCAGAGGTGTCTGGGATAATGTCTTCTTTCTGGCTTTTGTGCCAGCTAAAACTGGAATAAGGAGTACTCAGACAGTTTTCACTGCTGTGCTCTCCTCGCTTTTCCCCCTCCCCAGCATCCTCACAACCCAGTTCTGTTGACTTTCTTCCTGCAGAAGGCAGGTGGTTGGATGCCCTGAAAGGAAAAACATGGAGCTAAACTCTTGAAGAGCAGATGTGTGTACTGACCTGCAGTAATAGCCTAAAACCTCTAGAAATCCTTTCCCTTTACTCAGAAACAGCTCTTTCACACTATGATCATTAACATTTGCTTCCTGCAGTGGCCTATTATTGTTTAAAGCTTCTGACACATAAAACCAAAGTCTTTGGGACAGAGTAGGGAGGGGAAAAATTTACTTTCCATTCAGCAAATTTGGTCTACTGCCATATGTTTTTACTCAGCAGCTTCTTTTCCTGGCTTTAAACGCTGTGGTTGCAGCAGCAGCACCTGCCTGTCCCAGACTTCCCATGAATACTCCGAATCATCTCTGCCTCATTCCCCCTCCATCTCAGACAACCTTTGCTTGCTAGTGGAGAATGAAGCAGGAGGTGAAGTGCTTCTTTCTTGTTTCTCATCTCCCTTACATGCATTATGCTTGTACAAAACTCTGATTGTTTGAACAGAGGAGGGAAAGGTCCTTGTGAAGGGATCAGATCTTAAACAAGCTTCTTCTCTAAATTCCTCTTAGCAGCCACCAGCTTCATGGTGCTCCACGTGCCATCTGAGATGAGGGTTGTAATCCTTTAATCATAACACACTTCTTTTATCAATTTGGTCAATAAATGAATGATATGAGGTGTCAAGGTTTACAAACCACTGAACTCTATTCTTGTATTCCATTGTTCTCTTACTTGCTTTTCCATTGAAAAGTAATTGCTTTGAGCACCAGGAGTGATTACAGAAGATGACACCTTTATAACCAGCCTCAGGATCTTGTTCTGAGGAAAAACTCAGCCTGTAAAATGCTGTATGCCTCACCCAGCAATTATGCTGTTGTAGCTAATTTCAGAAAGCACAAATTGCCCATTTTTTCTGAAGAGGATTGGGGTTTTTTCACCAGTGGTACTGAAAATGGATTCTTTTCCTATTGATTTTTATATGGCTTCCACAGAGTTATACAAACAAGAAATACATGATTTCTTTTTATTTCTCACATTTTTTTCTTTAATTTAAAACTTAATTATTTTATAATAAAATTTGTTAATGAGCAAAGATTAGTAAATGCTTAGAATCTCCTAAAATATAGGTTTTAATTTTTCTGTATTAAACATATTTCATTATGAAGGTGTAATTGTAACATATTATAATTACAGATCAGGCAATTCAATCTATGATAAAATATTTAAATGTGTTTCACAATTTTTTTCATGTTGATACCACCATGAAACATGGATATGGTCTTCTGTGGCAACTCATTACTGAATGTTATCTCTCATAAGGCAGTATATTCTTATTTCTGCTTGAACTTTCATGGTGTACATCATGAAATACCTAATTTTGCTGAAAAATCCAGTATTGGAGAATAACTGGATAAACTGCTTCAATTGCAGTCCATGAGAGCTTGTAGCAATTTGGGAGCAGCACAGGAGTTTCTTCATGTGATCCCAAATGGAACGTGTACAGTTCAGGTGAATTAAAATGAATGTTATGATTTAAGGAATAATGAAGTATTTCATTTTGGTAGATGATTTTAGCAGGTTTTCCACCATTTCTGCATCCTAGCTTTTTCCAAAGCTGCTTCTTTCATGGAAGAATTTAGTATTTGGCTTTTCACCTGCGTCTGAATTTTGTACTTCATAGAAATTCCAATTCTTAACTGGTCATAGAAATCAGTAACATTTCCAGTGGAAATCAGTAACAAATCCAGTGCATTTTTCTGAGGCAGGAAATACATTAAAAGCAGTGTCTTTAGGAAATTAGTATGTGCAACCCCCAATATGATCTGTTGTTAACACAATGTCATTTTAAGAAACTTGATTAGATTATGCAAAAGAAGTTCCCTGAAATTATTAAACCAACATAATAGATGTTGGATGAAGAAACTGTGGGACAGTACTGAAATACATAGTATTCTGCCCTCTTCCATGCACATGTGAGGACATAAAGAAGAAAGAATTTCTCTGACTCTCTTCCACTTGTTGCTCCTATTTGTACTGCTCCAGGGTGGCAGTGGCTCTCTCACAGAGCCTCACTGTGTTCCACAGGGAAATGGACCAGATTCAGGGTGTCCTCGTGTGTCTTCCACCACAGGCGCTAAGAAACCACAAAGCAGGCTGGTTCCATTCATCACTGTTTCCTTCTTGGACCCAGGCTGAGGAGGTCTGACCTCAGAGCTTGTGGCAAAGCAGGAATTTGAGAGCATGGCAGATTATTTGCTAGATATGCTTATTTAGATAAGAGGCACCATTGAGTCTTTCTAGATGAAACTAGAATAGCTGTGATGACATTTGTTTTACTGTGCAAAGTGGTCAGTCTTTCATGGAATATTAAAGGGAGAAGACAATGTCAATTTTCAAAGCAGGTCTGTTTGAACAGCAGTCAAATCCAAACTACTAGGAGAACAAGAAAATAAAATTGCAGCTAACTGTAAGGGACCATTGTGTTAATATTGAAAAAAAAGCAGTGTCTGAAATGAAATTGTGAATAGGAAATTCTTGGATGACTGAATATCTGAACAGTTGAGCACAATGTGAGCAAATAACTTTGTGTTCCACACACCAAAGCCTGATTTTATTTTAAAACAGAGAGCAGTAATTGTTCAAGACTTTCAGCTGTCTTCATGTGACAGGCCAGGTGTGCATATGCTCATTCATGTATGGCGTTGTGCATTTCCTACATAATTGTTGAGATCATGCAATTTGTAGGATCTGTAACTCCATGTTCCAGCATGATAAAACGGGAGTCTCTGGGGGGGTGGGGGAACTGAAAGAAGTGTATTCCTCTCTTCATAAAAATAAACTTACCTGAGCTCAGTAGGGCTTCCTTAACAAGCATTATTAGGAACTGGCTGATCAGCAATACTACCCACCTACATCTGGCACTGAATTTCTCAAAGATACAGCTTTTTCATTATCTTAGGGGAAAAAAAAAAACCAAAACCACAAAGCTGTATGCTTATAGGGTAAATCCTGCTCCTTTAGTGCATTGTTCAATTGTTCAATATATAATGTTTTCTGTCAGCTCTCTACACTGCAGCATTGGATGCTATGGATCTAAAAAGTAAGTGCCTGAACCAGAACAGAGAAGTGTAACAGATACTTTCAAATACAGCCAGTGCTTTGCAGAGTAATTCAGTTTTCAATTAATACACAGCAGCAAAGTCCAGTTGAACAAAAAATTACCGGAATTGCATGCACTTCAATCACCATAAAATCCAGAAGAATGCTGGCTGACCGCAGATGAAATCTGATTTCTGAAATAAGGTGTATTAAACAGTTGCTTTCAGAAGTTTGGGGGGACAATGACTCCTGATTATAGAAAGAAGCAGCAGAACGCCTGCCGCTTTTCTCCCCGTTCCCTTATGGGGAAGGCAAGAATCAGGCAGAACCCGTGAAAAGTGACAGCTCATGTGAAGTCTAATCCTGCTGGTTTACCACTGAGGATAGTTTTAATTTCCAACTGCCAATGGCATTTACTGTTCTGTATATAAAATTGCCCTTAGCTGGTATTTTTTGACTGCTGATGAGCTTTATTCAATTACTTCCTGGATACTCCCGGCTCCTGTTGACTGCTGGGGCACTGGGGACAGTGCAGCTGTTAAAAAGGGCTCCTCGAAACATGTAAATGAAGGGATGTGAGTACTGCTTCCTCTGCACGGCTTGAAGTCAACTTCTAGCTAGGTTGGTTACCTGGGAAACAGCTGTCAGCACAGTGGAAAGGAATCTATTTAGTGTGGTGGATAGGTGATGGTTTTCCAAAAAAACCAGAAACAGCAAAAAACCCCACCACCACTCCATAATTTAGGTTTTTTAGTGTATCATGAAAGAAATAGGAGATAGGGTGTTCTTTTAAAGTTTGTTAAGAATAAATTATTCCCTGAACAAAACAGTCTGGAACTGCAGAAATGTTTAATTACTGGGAAGAGTCTTTTTATAAGACTCTTTAAATTTCAGTAGTAGCTCAAATTTTGTTTGTAACAACAATACTAAAAATAACATTTTTTTACTTGCCGGTTACCTTCAATTAGTATGCTGCAAAGATACCAAAATGGAGAGTAGTTTGTTAGGTTGTTGGCATTTTTTATCTTCAGGATTCTTCCAGTAGCACTAGTCTTTAGATCAGTCCTCCAGTTAAATATTGTTGAATTTTTCAGATAGTGTTTCCTGCACCTGCAGCAGATACAGGTTAAGAATAGCTTTTTCAAAGTGGTAAGAGTTAAGAATTCTTGGCTTATGCACTGTGCTCAGATTCACTGACCCATGTCATATCTCAAAGACAAAAGCAGAAAAGACAGTGAGATGAAAATGCTGGGTGTCTTGGCACCACTTACGCATTTCTGATGGCCTAATGATAGCAGCACCATCGAAGCTCAAGTTGTCACCTGTATTGTTGTGCAGTTTCCCTCTTTTTAGAGGGGGTTTCGTGCTGCTGTTTTGGCAGAGGATAACCACATCCCTTTGAGCTATAAAATGGGTGCAAAGTACATGCCTGCCTATCTTCTTTGTTCATAAATTTTTGCTTTAGCTCTTAATGTCTCAATTTGAGAAGGACTCTGAGCATCTCACCACTGATTTGTCTTCCTCATGTGACCAAATGGATTTCCAGACTCTCATTGCAGAGATACTTTCTTAGGTTCCTCTTCTACCTTACCCTGGTTTCCTTAAGGCTGTCTGAGGATCTAAATGCCTCTTGTGTTGCTACACAGTGAGTGCAGGACACCCTAGGGACAAATTTCCATTGAAAAAGCCATACTCCTGCCTTGTCCTCTGCCCCATGTCATGTGTCCCTGACTGTGATAGAGCTCACAGAGGGATCAGGGCACTGATCTTCCTGAAAGCAAGCCCATTTGAAGAGATAATAGAAAAGAAAAAAAAAAAAAAAACCAAACCAAACCAAAACAAAACAAAAACAAAAAAACCACATGATTTTTCATTCAGCTCTTTGATTTGGATAATTTCATGAGTGCTTTGTGGCTCAAAGGTTGGGACAGGAACATTCTGCTCAGAGAACAGAACTTCAACATCAGTTCAAAGAAAGAGTGAGACACACTGCTGTTGTCTTAGGCAGTTTTGAGAATCTTAGCCTAAAAAAATCATGTGATTATTTTATAGTAATAATCTCCCTGTCACTCAATTTGATCCTGTAGAAACCAACATGTCTGTACTCCTACACATAGTGAAATTCTGATTTTTTTTTAGGAGTGTCTTTTGAAAAGCTCCATTTAGTCTAACCACTTAGTCCATCAACTGGAAGATTATCATCTCAATTACCTATGTATCCTTGTCCAAGATCTAATATTTCTCAACCTTCCAATATGCTACAAAAATGTATCAAATACCATTCATTGGGAACACAACTGCTCCATAATGCTCAGTTTCCATTGCTACCCTTGCTGATCAATATCCTTAAAACCACAATCCTTAGCTTAAGTTAAATATAATTGTCCTATAGGAAAGATAGGAAGGAAAAATATCCTGGGATCTATTTGAAGGCAACTACAGCTAGCTGGGAGCAGATGATGAGAGGAAATGATGCTAGATGAACACAGCTTGTTCCATGAGTTCATCCTTTATGGTTCCAGAAATAAAAGTACTTATCCCAAACACCATGTATATGGTTTTACTTTTGAATCTTTTTTTAAGCAATCTCATGACAGCATTATTGCCTTGAAACAATTAAGCCCACCTAAAGGAACCAGGCCTAGGCTGTATCTATTCCTGCAGAAGGAAAAGCCAAATTAAGCACAAGAGGTGTCTATGAGTAAAATTATAGGACATGAAAAGGTTCCTCCTCAGAAAAGGAAAATTTCACATGGTTATAAGCATATGTTTATGTTAATTAAGGACACATCTAAGGTTGGAAGGCTTGAGAAATTGATATTACTCTACAGAATATACATGATCACTCTTAAGTATGTTGTGCCTGTAACTGCATATTACTATATGCTCCACACTATACTTAGCAAGTCTGTCTGTCAGAAAGCTCTAATTGCTTTATGTGTGAGAACATTAAGCTGCAATAAATTTATATACACAGCTGTTCCATTACTGTGGAACAAGTTTTATCTCTTAATAAATTGATGTTTCTTTTTAGTGTCAACTCAACCCAAAATTTACACCCAAGAAGATGAACCTTAACCTCACATAATTAGCTCAGTGACACCAGTGGTAGTAGAGGGTATACACTGTACATCTCTTAAAAATATTGATGGAAAAAAGTTTTGACTTCTGTTAATTGTTTCTTGAAAGCATAATTGTGATTAAGAGCAGCTTTAATTGGAAAAGGGAAAAAGAATCACGACCTTTAAATATGCATTGCAAATAGCATGTCTGCATTTACAAGGAATTGCACCATAGCAGGGGAAAAACTAAAAGCCTTCTTTAAAATAGAGCATGGGGAAGAAAAGGCATTGTGGTTCTGTGTCGAGTCACATTTAGGTTAATGGAACAGAAGCTTAGACTGCCCTGGACTTTTGATTAATATTTAATTAATCTTCTGTAGAAGACTCTGATTTGAATTAAACTGGGTACTAATAAAGGAACCAATTCACCAAGGAGTTCACATAAATTTGACCTGCCATTATGAGAATTTAAATTAAAATGGCCAAAGTTTTGTTTTCTGCTCATTTTATGCCTGGTCTATATCAAGTGCAAGTAATTTACTAGGAGTGATGTAACTGGAAAAGTGCAACAGGAATTGGTCACTAGTAATAGAGCCATAGCTACAATATGACATGCCATTTGGTTTGTTTTAAGTACCATGAGCTGAAGAGTTGTATTGTTCTCTCAGTGCCCACTTTTACAGCTGGAAAAGAAGCATTTAGCTGTACACAACAAAGGGAAGTATCAATTGATTCAAAAAATGTTTCTGGGAGTTGCTTATACTTCTACATTGTCTCTTAATCAGAGTGGCATTAAAAATGATGCAAATGAAGTCAATTCCCCAGGTGCTGTGACTTCCTTGGCCTCCCTTCCCATTGTGTAGGGGTGTAGGTATTGCCTTGCTATTGAAGTAAGTATTGCCTACTGTGAAGACAGGGAGGGATTGAACTGTCTCGTGAAGGATTCTCATTTTTATCAATCATGATGGATAATAAAAAGTATCTATACAACTTCAACATAGGAAAAATGAGTTTGTAGTTAGCTCACTCACAGTTTTTTCTGCCAGCTCTTTTCATAGTCAGGGTAGATGCCATCACCATCTTGTGTGCTAGTCAGCTCCTGACCTAGTGAGCAACTTTGACGTGACCCTCTCCATTAGTTTGGATGACACCTAAATCCCACAGAATTTCTTCAAGTCTCATTACTAAGTTCTCATTCAGATACTCTGACTTCAGCAGCCTGCTCTAATATCTAATTCATCTGGTTTTAGGTGTCTCCAGGGTAGTCCTGTATAGTTTGGCTCCTTTTGCAGTCAGTCAGTCACTGAGCTGAGCCCTCACTGCATGCATTTGTTCTGGGGAAAAGGAACATTTCATAAATATGTGTGTGCCTCCATTGTGCAAGAGCAAAACCGTTCTTAAACTGTGAAATCTTTGGCTAAGGTCTGGTTGTAGGCAGTCTGTGCAGTGTCTGCTGCAGATAGGGGGGCTGCTATTTGAGTAATGCTTAATGATGCAGAAATCTGGAAAAAAAAAAAGTAAATAGCAAAAGTGCAGCAAAGTCAGATCTTTGTGGGTGCTGCTTACTAAGGATATTTATCATTTTTTCCTTACATCGACTCTAATTCCTGGTTTTGGTTTCCCTGGAAAGCAAATTACTGTGTGGCTCAAATAGGAAAATTCGTGGGAACTGAACTTAATCTGAGCTAGCAGCATAGCAAAAAAACCTGCTCTCTGGAAGCTGTGTCTTGCATTAATTCTTTTTGAAAATTCCAATAGATACTCATGGAGCTTCTTTTACCATTTTTATGGGAGAAGTAATTTGGAAAGAAGGCTGGAGCTTACACAAGTGATGTACAATGTCTGGTACTGCTTCTCTCTTTACAGGATCGTGGCGGTCACACATGTAAAAAAAAAAGTGTGACCTGTTACAATATAACCCTTGAATTACGAAGTCAGTACTACATTATGAGCTTATTTCCAGGATTAATCTTAAATACCAGTGCATTTTTGTGCTGTTGTTTCGTTAGTCTGTCATTTAACAGCTCATTAATAACCCTCATTGTATTGAAAAAGATTTTTAAGAAATTAATTGCAATTCTTATTATTTAAGATAATTGAAGAAGCTGCACTGAGTTTTAAAATTGAGGTAGAAAAAAATGTGGTAGAAAAAATAGTTTTAATACCTTTTTAAAATAAATGTATTTGTTAAAATTGACATAGTCTTGTATATGTGCCTCTTGGACATTTCAGCCTACTAGGATTTTGACTAGTGAAGAATGGTCAAAGCCAGTGGAAATAAGTCTATAATTTGCATTAAATGGAACTGGCTGTGCAGTATTCCTTATGGTAATAGCTACAGTTACTTGCTTATAATATTTTATCTTGTCTTCTGAGAGCACAAAAGAGCATTTTGTAGGTATGTGTCAAATTCTTCAGGTCAGTTAAGTTCACAGTCATGTAGGCTCACAGTTCTGTAGTCTAATTTTCTTCTGCTGGCAGAAGTTCTCCTTTGCTGGAAATACCCAAAGGAAACTCTAAAAAAGATGTGGAGAGTGTTGGAATGTCAGGGTACAACGTAGCCTTCTGTCACTTCTTTAATTATACATTTTCTGGTGTTGTAACAATTAATTCTTTCTATTGGAGAGTGGTTGTATATGAACTATAGGTGGCCTGATTAGCTATTTCCATGGAATATAAATTGTTGCCAACAGTTGTTTGAAATACTCTGTTTTTATCTCACTGCAAGTGTGTCATCCCATCACTGCCTTCAGAGTCTTAATCCTGAAATAAGAGAGGAAGGAAGGAAAATATCTTAAATAATGAGTTGCAATGGCAAATTTTTTTTGTCTTGTTTTGGGGGGTTGCTTTTCATAGATATTTGTTTACTGTATAGATCAAATGCTTAGTGTGTCCTTTGACAAGTGCAGTCCATTAAATGCTTTATTCATGAACTGGGATCAAGGGATTGTCTCAGCTCTAGCCTGCTCTCTGAAATAAGATAATACAAGCAATTTCTGTTAAGTATTATGGTTTAGGAGAGTGCAGGGAAAAGAAAAAGTTCTTTAATCTCTTTGATCAGATTTGAATGGCAGTAAAATCTTATGCATTAATGCTTAAAATTCGAGATTTTATCAGCAATCATTTTAGTAAGTAGAACTTGAGCTGCTGTGCTGAATAAATATACTTCTCAGTACATGTAATGTGTTGATTTCCCTGGAGTTGCTCTGTAATTCATTGTAGAGAAAGAATGAAGAAATAGTAAATAATAAAAAGAAGAAACTGAGTGATATAGCTATCAGTGGACATGTTCCAATTGGTATGATGTGCATCTTTCTGGCAGCAAGGGATAGCTTACCAGATAATTTCTATAGCAAATTGTTTCAGAATTAATCCCTGAATTTCATACTGGTAACAAGAAGCTTAGAGCTGAAAATTATTCTTTATTTCTCCCCCCAAAACCTTGGTCAGATCTTCACATGTCCATAAATTCTGAAAGCTCTGTTGGATTCAGTGGGTCTAGATGGGTTTTGCACTAGCTAAAGCTCAAGCCCAGAGATGCATTTTAGAGCTCTGTACAGGAACTGGCTTTGCTGTTCTTTAGTTAGAATCACATATGTAGCAATTTCCATTTCAGCAAAGCTCACGAATTAGAAATCTCACTTTTTTAATAGCGTTCAGGAAATATTTCTGGTTTCTATAGCGGGACCATGAAGCGAGTGCACGTCAGACACTCCAACGGCAGCAGAAGGTTCTGGTTTACAGCAGCGTTTGTGCTGCTGGGCCTCCTGCCTCCAGTGTCTGAAATAGAATTACAGTACAATTTATTATATTTATTATCCTGCTGTAGAAGAAAAGGCATTTTCATGCTTTATGATCTGAGGCCCTGCGCTGTGTGACTGGTCTGTTACATTTTGGGATGTCTGGCCAGGGCAAGTTTGAGCAGCATTAGTGTGTGCTACACAGTCATGTTTGATATCTACAAAACTTTTTTTTTTGGCACTTGCCACTTGGACTGAAATCTTTCTGATTAAAGATGTCAGAAAAAAGCAGTATCTTAGAAATCCAGCTAGGTAATGATGACAAAATAAAGTGATATCAGTTTGGATATATTTTTAACAGGATGTCAAAACACATTGTCATCAAAATCCCCAGAGACACCATTATGATGTCAAAATGAAACGTTATCAACCTAAGACTACAAGAATAACAACGAGAAATAATACTATTGTAACTTTGTAATGTACTGCCAATATCATGCAAAATAAATTTGATGTGCTAAGTGGAATTACTTAGTATGTATGTTTCATTTCTTCCTGTTTACTAAAAAGCATGTGGCAATTATGTTACCCAAGGAAATCTTATAACATTTGCATAGCATTTACTGAAGTAATGTAAAAGTTGAGATACAAAATTAGTCATACTGATGAGACTTTGACCACAAACTGTTGTGTTGCAGTCCTTGGCTTATCTCAGGCATGCCTATACACTTCTATATGCTGCAGAAACTAAGAAATTTAAGGCTTTTTTTTTTTTTCATAAAAGAGAATTACAAATGGTAGCATAGTGTACTCTGTAAAGAATCCTTAAAATTATACTGAAGTAAATGAGATCTATTTATTGTATGAACTATATACAGGGCTTTAAAAAAGGGTTTTACCCATGTGTGGTTATGTGAATGCAAACACAGAGAGGCTGAGCAACTTGATTTTGTTCTAATGAGTTTTTCTGCCAAAGTATTAAAGTGTTACACTGCTGTGCCAGTTGACCGTCACCTCCTACCAGGCATTCCTAGTTCCAGATTTCTTAGGATGATTCATTTTCCACCTACTTTAGACACAATTAAGCCATCTAGAGTGGATTCATCTGCCCCAATATAATTGTCTAAAACTATCCTGAGCTTGTCCCTCTACTCTTCTTTGTCAATGAAAAAAGTAATGAGCTCTTGAGAGTAATAATTGCATCCAAAGACAAGTGCTGTGATTGCCCTCTGGAATAACTTATTTCTCTGTATTTCCCAGAGAAAGGGTCAAGGTGACTAGTTTGAATTACATTCTTGCCTTTTAAATGATTGCAGTTGGTTGCAAAAAATTGCATCTTACCTTCTCCTGGTAAATAAATTAGCTTTACCATAACCTTTATCAGGCTAATTGTCTTGGCAAAATATTGAGGTTACAAGTAAATGTTGTATTTTGTCTGCAGTATGAGAGATACACGCTTTTGGGTTTCTGAAATCTGCACTTGGGTTAAGGCTAAACAGCCCAATGGCAGGAAATATAGAATTCAGGATTTCTAATCCAATGTTTCAAAGCATAGCAAGACCCTCATCAATTACTGGGCATCCTGCAAAATACATAGGAAAATGAATTCCCGAGGAAAAGGCATATTTAGCATTTCCAAGAGGAAAAATAAGTGAAATAACTTGAAAATATCTCAAGTAGTAAAAGTTGAGTTCCACCTAACTCACTAAATAACCCAGTGAGTTTTTGAATAAAAGGTAATTGCTGTTTTTTCTGTCCTTATCTGGAGTTGATTATTTTTTTTAATACAACTGTAATTTCACAGCAATTTATAGTTTTAAAGTCAATCAAGACAGTGTGGTGATAAACCATGATTAAAACATCTATTTACTAAAATCTTCATTTTTAAAGTAAAATGCTGAAAGGATTTATCCAGAAATCATTTGTTTTGCAAGGTATAATTCTGAGATTTGTTTCTACTCTCCATATGCATATAATTAATTTAAAAACCTTAATTAGTTTTTATGGTAATCAGTGTAAATCTTAGTGATAAACTTCATAAGAAGGCAACAGGCGGGTGAATTTAGGCATCAATTCAAGTAATCAATCTTAGCTTTGATTTTATTTTTTCTTGGTTGATTCATATTGTGTGCACAGGCACTGAATGATGAAATGCTTAACTGTAACTTCTGATTTAAAGTTTAATTTACAGATTGCAACTTATATACTTTGAAAAATAAAACAATGATCCCACAATTTTCTGTTTTGTATAGTTTCTGATCTACTCCTATCAAAGGGAGTCTCCTCAACTTTCACATACATTTGGTATCCTTAGGCCAAGTCATTTGTGTTTGTTTGTTTTTAATGGAAAATTTCTCATTCTGCAGTTTGAAATTAGCCTATAGTTAAAGTAAGATATAATGTAAAATCAATCAAAATATTATTTGAAGATTTATAATGCAATAGCCCCTCTATCAAAGTACAGAAAAAATTACACTATAATTATGTAAAAGGCTGGTAAGGACAGGGCAAGACATGTGAACTTGGTGTAATGCATTATCTTTTTTAATGTTCAGGCTTTTTAAAGAGATGTCTTAGTCCATAGGTCAGTGTTTGTCTAGCAATGTATGGCTTAATACTGTAGTTTAAGGAATACTTTAAAACAAGATGTAATTTTTATTAAGGGCAAGTGTTCACAAGAGTCAAAAACATTCTATTTTGTTTTGTTAGTTGCAACATCCTGGTACCTATTTACAAGTGTTTTCTCTAATTAAAGAGAAATAAACAACATAATTTATTTTTTGGGTTTCCAGTATAACTTATGTCAATGCATTAAGCAAGATCTAAATACTTTTAAAGTGAGGTTTTGCATTGAAACAGAGCTAAATTTCACCATTTACATGATATTTTTAATGGTGCATTATTTAAATAAACCTTTTATTCCAAATCTGTTTTCAAATTTGAACATTTTGAATAATTTGAATAATTTGAATATCACTCTTGGTTTGTCCTTCAGATGGTGCAATCAGGATTTTTTTTTTTTTTTCTATTTTTCGGTGTTGCTAGACCCAGCATTGTGGGCTAGAGCTGGGCTCTGAAGCAGATTTCAGAGCCCGGTGTCAGCACAGAGCAGGAGCTGAGTGGGGTGAGATGAGTGGAGGGGGCTGGGCTCTCCCTGCGTCACTGCATTCACACCTCACAGGTGGTGCTGGCCATGGACAGATGTTCCTTTTTGCAAATCCTGCCCTGCTTTAACGAGTGGCTGCTCCCTAGCTGCTTCTGCTGCCCCTCTGCTGAAGGCTTCTGCCCCTGCCTCATCCTGAGAGATCACAGGGAGCTCTCCCTAAACAGCTCCTAGCAAAGCAGCTGGATTAGCTTAAATGGGAACAAAGGCTGCCACAGCCTGGAGCCTGCTAGGGATCTTCTGGATGATCCCTTCTGCTGGCACAGGAATGGCAGCTAGGTCCAGGAGGGGATTTCTTCTCTGTGGTCTTTGTTAAATGTCTTTGTATTGCTGTGCCAGGCAGCTCTCACATTGGCACAGAATAGCCTGTGCTGTCTAATTGTGGGTGTTCATCAGACCTAGCAGCACTGGAGCCATCACTGTCTGTTCCAATTAGGACAGGAAGATTCTTAGGTCAGAGCCCATTTCTGGCCACCTGACTTTGAAGTAATTTTGTATTTCATTTGGAATCAAAACTGCAAATTTCTCCCTTGCTTGATCACTAGTATTTTTTTAGTTTTCTTTTTTTCATGATTTATTAAATCTTTCCCTGTGTATTTCTGCTATTTCTTTCTCATTCTCATAAGAAATTCACAATGAGATGTCTTGTATTTTCTTTTAGGTTTTCTGGCATTCTCTTTTTTCTTTTCCTTTTTTTTTTTTCCCCTAACTCAGAAAGTGCAATACCCTATGAGAACAGCTGTAACAAGTTGTGTGTGGCTGAAAATTGGCTTGGCTTATATCTGCAAAATCTAACAGCTCTAAAGAAAGGCTTAGACTGTGTGATAACCCAGTAGCTGAGTGTCTGTTTTCAGATGTTTATAGCAAGCTCCTAAAATCTCTGCTTTTCCTTTTAGTAGAAGAATTCCACTGAAAAGTAAGACTGGATTTCAGTCTCCGGTGTGCAGGCTCTGACAGGCTAATAAGGAAGAGTGATGGTGGCAATAAAAAGGGTCTTGGGTGCATTCTTCGTATTTCACTGGTTGTAAAATGATGGCCCTGCTACAGAAGGGCCACAGAGGAACTCAAAGTGAAATCTAGTCTGGAAAGTTTGAAGAGACTGTCATGGTGAAGTGACCTCCCCATCAGCCCCACCTGTCCACGTTGTTTATGGCCATCACATCAGAAGCAAGTGCCGAATTTCGAGCATTTGAGGTTACCATTTTAACCTAGAGAAGAGAGGTGTATCTTTTTAATTTTTAATTATTTTCTCTGTTGAAATTGTGTAAAATGCTCACCTAAACACAATGTCAAAATTTGGAAATTAATTTTATTCACTGAAGAAGAAAGTGAGTGCATTGGAGACTTATGTACTTCATGGTATTGTAGTTGATGAACTTCCACTGTGAAGGTAAACTGGAATGACACTAAAATTCCCAATAAACTGATTTCACATGCATACATATTGACATAAATCCTGAAGTTTAAATCCTGTTTTGATGGAATTACTATGCTGAAGTGTGTAGGTATGTGTAAAGGTAACATGCTATATCTTGCCTGTCATATTAAGCCAATCCCTGAATTTAGCTGTCTTTAAAACCTCCTGACTTTAAAGGATATATAATGCTCAGTGTTCATTTAGCAAATACAAGATGGCAAAAGAAGATGAGTTTTATAACTGGGTGAACAGTAGAAATAAGCCAAAATTGAAAGAGATCTGGGGGAAAAAATTTCTGGTAGAATGTATACCCTTCAGCATGCAAGAAGCTGCCCTTGTTAGAAACTAACTTTGCATGCATAATTAATTTGAGCTGCACATTTCGTTTCTTACAACTAGAGGAGAAATTTAATTCAGGTGTTTGGTGAACATATGGGGGATTTACTGTGAATTTATGACCTGTGGTTTGAGTGTAAAAACCCAAGATACTAGCTGATAAAACTTAATGAAGCTTGTGCAGAGAAACTATTTTTATTTGCAGTTTAGTAATTCTTACATTTTTTGGTTTTTAACACCTCTCCTCTACCTTTTTATGCCTTATTCCCAGTAAATTCTTTGACAGTTAAGAAAAAAAAGTAGTGTGGAATAGGGCTTTTTATGCCTCTTTCCAGGTTACAAGCACAGCACATTTGTAGTCTAACAAATTTGATCTCTTACTCAGCTAATATTTTTTTTTCTCAGATGACTGTAGCAATTCTGTAATCATGTAACAGCTCTTTTATATGGCACTGTCCATGGTTGCTCCTGTTTGTGTACCATGTCTGGGTGTGTTAATATCCATGTGTTCATGAAAATCTGATGTCTCAGGAAAGGACCATATGTAGGGCACAATGGAAGGAGAGGACCGGCCAAATTGTTTACACTAACTTAAGCCTGAGGAGTGGCATTTAGATGTCAAAAAATAAACCACAGAACAAAACAGGAAAAGACCAACCTGCTCTGGCAAGTTGGTGGCAGGAAGGAGAGAGTACAAACTGTGCTGCTGCTCAGCTCTCATTGCCTGTGCTCTGTGGGCACAGTCATCTGTGTCACTGATGATTAACAAATCTGCTTAAAGTGAGCAAACCAGCAGGCTGTGCATTGGGACGTGGTGGTAACTTCAAGGCTGGTAAAGGGCACACTTTCATTTTATTTTATGTCCATGACTTTTTGAAATAACCTGACAGTTTCTGCTTATTCACCCTCAAGGGCCATCTGAAACAGACAAATCCATCTGCTTGGGGTTAAGCACTGTGGAGAGAGGGTGCTCGAGTTCCAGTAAATGTAGCAGAAGTTTTTATATTAGATTATCACCACTCTACTTTCTGTTGGGCTGTTTCATCCTGCTCAAGTGATGAAGAAAGGGGCCAATTTTGTAGGCATTCAGTTAGTCCTGTACTTTGGTGAGGATGTGTGCCACCAGCCATGGTGTGGCCACGTTGCCAATCCTCAATAATGGAAATAAATTTGTTCCCTGCTCCTCTCTGTGTGTAAACAGAAGTAGATACAAATTCAGACCTTAATTTTTAATATGACACAGGTAATCTGTTCAAATGAAAAGAAATTTATATCATACAAATGGAGGATAGTTATTTGCCAGCTTGAAGCAAATAAGAACCCATCTGTGTTTTATTACTGCTATCCAGAGATCTAAGCAGCCGCTCAGGCTGGCGAGGCCCCGGCAGCTCAATAGAAGATTTCAAGGTGTAAAGAACACTGTTTGTTTACTAACCTTTTGGTTATTCTAGTCAAGTTGCAACTGCCTGGTGGTGTTGTTAGGACCCTTTTCCATGCTTTTTCAGGCCAATAAATTTTTTTCCAAAGCTTCAGTTGTCCCTGTTCAGTGGCATGTTTCTATCTACTTTATCACACTGAAAATCTGTCTGTTTTGAAAGGAATACAGCTCTGCACATCAGTGCATGACATCACACTGAGACATTGCTTAATGATCTGAGACTCTGATGGCCATTGCTGCAACTGCTTGTTCCTGGAAATATATGACAGCCCTGGCCTATCTGAGTCTTGCTTACCATTGCATTTTTAGTCTGTGCTGCTGGTGGTGTGTTTTGAAGCAGCACTCAAAAAACAACTGATTGTGAAATGTGCCATCTGCAGATGGAAGGCAATGGAGTGCCAAGTAGAGCTGTGATACAAGAAAGCACAGATGCTTTGCAACCCGAGTAAACTTTGGTCCTAAAAGCATTTCCTTGAATTTTATTTATTTTAAGAACATTTAACATTGAGAGCACTTTGATAGAAGAACATCACTGGTATCTGATGCTAGGAGGTGCTAATTGACTTCTGTAAATTCACAGCCATCCTGTTATTAAGTAGGCATAAGGGAAGGCTGTCTGGGCAAGCTGTGGTTTCTGTAGAGAGTTGTAATTTCAGTTTTGCTAAAAATTTTAAAGCTTGTATAGGTTAAATCTTCAATAAACATTGGATGTATTTCAAGGTAAACTCCTTCTTTCCTGCTAGTAGTCCTGAATTCTTTAAGGTGGATCTGCCTTCAGATTTTTCAGTGCATTTGAATGAAGGACTCAAACAAAACATGGTACATTTAATTGAACTTTTGAGGACTTTCCCCATACACCCACAATGGGAATTTAGGCAGCAAGAACACCTGCAGCCTGCATCCTAGTAGTCTATTGATATGACCCTATCTTTCTTGGGTCAATTCATCCAATAAGTCAAAAATTATTTTGCTTTAGACTGGCTAAGGACACTTCACATGGGATATAATTTGTTTAGCTCTGCCCCAAGGGATAATGATGTGACTTACATAAAGATTTTTAAATAAAGCAGAACATCTTGGGATCTGAAAAGGAATAAAGTTAGGTTCACACTGTTGACTCCCAAATTTTATTGGTGACAGTTTTCCCTAATGATTATGATTTTTACATTTTCCTCCTTCTAGAAGTATTAATTGGGAGTTAAATGAGATACCAAGTGGGTGTACCAAGTGTTCCCTGAGTGCAGAGGGAGTGCAGTAGGAGACATAAAAAGCAGCAAAAAAAGCACTGATGATAAGAGTAACTGGATGAAGAAAATCACAAAAAAACAGAGGTGACAGCATGGCAGGCTAGGACAGAGATATGCAAGCCCTCAGTGGTGAGAAGATTAAGGCAGCTGTAATTTAACCTAGAGAATTAGAACAAGGTTGAAATGAAAATGGAAACCAAAGGAGGTGAATCGAAGATATAGTCTAAGCCCTCAAATAATATTTTAAGAAATATATCTTAGTGCCTCCTTAGCTGTCTGCCTTTTCCTCTTCTAAATAAAAATATTTAATTTTTTGATTATTATTAACCCACTGACTTGATCTCACTTTCTGTTTCTTAGAGACTTTTTGAGCTCAAAGAAATTTGAGGAGATACAGAAATGCCTTTTTTCTAATTTTTCTCTTTTTTCTTCTGTGAAATAGTTCTTTTTATAATTCACTTCTTTTGCAGTTTTCTAAATCTGAGTCACGTCCCTTGCTTTTCAGATAAAATAGAAATGTTGTTAAAAGATTTATCTTCTCTGCCATTATCAAACCTTTAATAAGTTTGAATAACTTTTCTTAAATCAGCATGACTTCTTTTTTCTTTTCATTTTTTGTAAGGGTTTCTTTGGCATTAAAATAAGTCCTTAGGTCTGGAGACAAGTTGATCATAAATCCCAGGATCCTCCTTGTCCTTTGTTACTCCTCTCTGCACTGTCTGCAGGGTGTCAAGTTCATGCATTTGCTGTTTGGGAAAGGACACATTTTGGCTTCATGGCATGGACACTAAGCATTTATTTTCTTGCTATTCCTCTGATAAGGTAGTTGTTTTAATGAATAACTATCACAAAATGTGCAGAAGCCCTCAGGTCTGTAATAACCCTTCCAGTAGCCCATTTTGGGGCTGGTGCAGTGTATCCTGGATAGTGCACAAGGTTTAGTGCAGTACTCTGGAGCTCACCTTCTGTTTGCCATTGGATAAACTGCTTCAGTGTCACTTCTGCACTGTGAGAATTTAAAAATCTGAAAACAATTCTAAAATCTGAAACAATCTTGATTACGGAACCCTGATGGGTTCCATCTTGAGTACTACAAGGTGTCTATGGATGCCATTTTTTCTAGTAATTTTTGCACAGAAATTCAATGACTTATCTCTTTTAAACATATTCTTATACCTAAAATTTCAATATTTACTTCACTCTTTTTTTTGCTTATTGTATTATTAGAATATATAAATGATTATTATATTATATAAAAAAGCAAAAATTATTTTTTTGCTTTTCTAAGTGCAATTTATCATATAGGAAACACCTGTCTGTGTCGAAAGCAGTGGACTACTTGTTTGTTGGATTAACAATAACAGTTTTAAAAATCAACAGACCTTTTAAAAGTGTCTTGTATTGGATTGTGATGAATCCCTTTAAAATGTGAAGCGTATAGCAATGCATGGGAAAAAAACAAGTGGTTGTATAGTAAAGCTGGGCAGAATTTGACAATAAGGAATAAATTTACATAAAATAAAACTGTAAATGGAGATAAGCTGTTTCACAAAATGAAGTTGAATTAAGGAAATAAAATTAGCAACACACCTACATTGAAGTGGAAATCTTGAAAATACCAGTATTTCATTTCCACGTGTTCTAAATTAAGCTTTCTTTTAAATGTACTTTTCAAAATGGTAATTTGCACATAGAAATTGACTTACCCTACAAATAAAGCATTTCCTAAAGCTCCCATTTGGGTTTTAAAAAAGCACGAAAGAAAACACATCTCTAAATTCCTTCCTTTTCTTTTCCTTTGGTTTCAAATAAATTTTAAAAATAAATCAACCCAAACCACTTCAAAAATTAGCCTTTGCCAGAACCATACTAATTTTTCTGTCTGGCCAACCAAGCACTGATAAACTCTATTTATTGGCACTGAAAAGAGTGGGAGGTAATGTCTCAAACATCTACAACCTCCAATCCCCTGCACCTACCAGTCCCAAAAGACATGGAAAACAGTCACAAATGGGCTCTAGAATTGTCTCTTTTCATACAAAATGAGATACAGGATATAAATTCACTGTGTTTTATTGTACCCTGTGTCTAAGAAAGGAAATCTACGGAATTGCTTTCCATTGTCTCTCTGCATATTTCTCTTTTGAAACAAAGTAATAGAAGTCCATTCCTCATCAGCTCTTTTGAAATAAACAATGAAATGCAGGGCACAAGAAGCCCACAAGAATAGATGAAAATGCTTCTGGTTAGTCTTGATATAGCATATTTGTTTGTCAGGCTTTCTGTGGCTCCCACATTAACATGTTTGAAAGAGGGAGGTTGTAGGGTCAGGTGGGAGCTGCACAGCTGGAAAAATGTCAACAAGATTAATAAATACCCACTTTCCCCCTTCTCCATGAAATAAGCCATTCCTGTGCGTATTTCATTACATGCACATGGTTTCATGTACACCTGCACCGTGGAGCATGGATTACGGGGTATTGTGGAAAAATTGATGGTTTTGAAGGATTGAAGGTCCTGGGTGTGCTGGTTTGTATCAGTGCCTCTGGGACTGAGTCCTCCCCAGCCACCAGTGTCTGTGGGGCCAAGTGAAGCCAGCTCTCATCTGCTGCCCAGATCCATTCCTGCCTATGGCCCTGTCAAATGGATGGCTTTTTACTGGCCCCCAAGCCTTTTAATGCTTTCAGACTGATCAATTTAAAAGACTTGTTAAAAACAGAACTAAGGGATGACAGGCTCTTATTGATTGGGGAAAATAACCAAATTTTATATAGGTAGAGCCTCCAGACATTGTAATTAATTTGATGTGAATAAAGATCGGATAGTACTACAGTTTATTGATCGGGGAAAAGTATCTTTCTTGTTTATTCAGTAGCAGAGATCATTAGGACTTTTAATTTCCCTTTATGTTAAGTCTGACACTACTATATCTATTCTTCTTCATTCTCTAGGAGTGACATATACTGAAAAGGTGCCAACAGCTTATGATAATTTTTAGGAATATTCTTATTTGTCTTGTCCTTGCAACATCTGAAACTTCTTTATTAGACAAACAGCATTAATAATCTTTAAAAACCTAAAGATCTTTGGATTAAATGCTTGTAAATTATTTTCATGTCTGCAGTCCTGCACTGCAGCAGCAGTCCCAGTCACAGGTGGCAGTTCCCAAGTATATTGATCATTTCCATCCTTCTCTTTCAGCAACAGATCCACCCCCAACAACCACGACCGGATACAGCGCCTGCGCCAGGAGTTCCAGCAGGCGAAGCAGGACGAGGACGTGGAGGACAGGAGACGCACGTACAGCTTCGAGCAGCCGTGGGTGAGTGTGCAGGGCCTGCCAAAGCTGGGACACCTGCCTGACTCCTGCTCTTCCTGGGTGGGTTGGGAGCAGACCAAAAGGGAGGCAGGGTGCTCTGCCTCCACGCTTCTGCCCTTGCTGTGATCCTCATTTTAGGCTCATTGATGTTTACTACAGTTCTAAACTTCTTCAGCCATCTGTCATGGGTGCAGACAGCATTATTTGCTCCATGGTTAGACCCTTGACTCTGGGAGTTACTACTTGGATTAGTATCAAAGGCAGTACCTATTGATCTGAAATTTTCAAGGAAAACCAGAATAAAATACATACTAGCAATAAATAATGGAAGATGTAACCTTGTAAATGCTATTTTCTCTGAAGCAATATCACTGTTTTGAGTTATTTTCATAAAGGCAGAACTATGTCTTTTCGCAGTAAAAGAGAGAGGAGCCTCCTTTACAGTAGTACCACTCTGACACTTACATTAGCTGAGACAGTTCTATACTGAGATATATGTCCTAATTGATCTTTTAAATCCTGTTCAAACTGATCCAGTAATGTGATACAATTATTTAAATACTCGTGCTTATCTTGATTAACATAATTGAATGAATTAGTGCTGCTTTTTAATCAATTGCATATCCTAAATTAGGATCCTTTAAATATGAGGCAAAACCTGTAATTTTGTTGAAAATTCCATGATAAAGACAGTGAACAACTTGTTTGTGTTCCCAAAAAAGTGGGAACTGTGTGATGACAGCAGTAGAAACTCTCACAGCTTCCTCTGAAGCAAGTGAGGGTGGCGAGTTATGCTCAGCATTGCCATGCACACGGGACTGAGGTGAGAATAGCCAAAGAGCCACCATGTCTGTGTATGAAGTCACTGGGAACAACAATATCAGCATATAGGCTTCTCTTTTCTTGTATTAGAAAACATCTCTAACTTCCTCTGAAATGGAATAATTTTTATGAGCAGATGCTTTCAGTTTGAGGTGGGGAAGACAATGTGCTAGCTCATCACAGGGAGTTCAGCCATTTGGGGTAGGTTGGGGGTGGGTGTAGTTGATACCTTCTGTTACCCATATCAGCTACTGTTTGGTTTCCAAATGAGAGATTTCAGCAACACTCTTGGGAAAACTGTGTATGAGAAAAGCTTGCACTCTTGAAGACTTGAGAACTTAACTACTGGAGGTCATGGGCCAAATTGTTGTATATCTAAATGCCATAGCAACTTTAGACAGTCAACTTGGCTTTTATCATACTTTCTTGTAATGAATGAGAAGGGAATTATTTGGATGACAGACTGATTACCTTAGGAATGGAATAATTTCCTAAATTCTGGGTCAGAACATTGACCTTTCTATTTTCTCTTATTCAAACAAATGTTATCTCTCTGTTTACTCCCCTTCTACAGATCATGCAAATGAGCTCAAAGTGACTAATTCAACTTAATGTATTAATATTAGTTCTGAAGCTTATTGTTGCTTTTGTAGGAGCTGCTCTGCTGTTAAATACAAAGGTGACCAAATGTTTTATTTTAGATAAGTACTTTAAAAAAAAGTTGCCCAGAGTCTATTTGACTTATAATTTTATTTTTCCATCGTGTACTCCAGCCTTTCAAGATCACAATGCTTGGAAAGGATAAAGCAATGATCTCATCCATTTCAGCACTTCACAGTTTTAAAGAGCCATTACCTTCTTTTTTAAGGAGTGTGTTGTACTACTTTAACATGTTAGTCTAAAATTATAGACTTTCTTGAGACAACTTCTCAAAACAGATCCAGATGTGTTATTAAATACCGATGACACCAAAAAAATGCAGAGTTGGTTTAAAATACATGTGTAGGAAAATACTTAGATACATTCATCAGTGTGTTTTCAGTCTTCTCCATCTGGGAGCTGTTGGTTCCAAACCACAGCAGTGCAAAGTGCAACTGTACGTGGGCCATTGTTGAAAAGAGAGTTTTCACCTGAGGGAGATGGGTTGTGCAGCCTACATAAACAAAAGGCTTTGCATACAGAGAAGCCTCTGAGCCACAAGGCAGCAGTCAACTCTGACCTGGTTAGGATAGAAAGAGAGGAAAAACCCATCCTTGGAGAAGTGTGTGCTATGAGGTGATAAGTAGTTTGCATTTCTCATTACCAAGCTGATGGGATGGTTGAGGACAGGGAATGAAGTGCTGATGTGATGGGGGACTGTTGGTTACTTTAAGGAAGTATAAAGGAACATGGAGTTTGCAGTGGAAGTAATGGATGCTGATGGAAATCTGGCAGCTCTGAGGATATTCAGAGGAGCTCAATGCCTCAGAAACCCACTAATATATTATAAAAATAGTCCCGTAAACCTCACCAACTCCAATTTCTCCCAGATTATTAATGACCTGTGACACAGGAGTCCAGTTACCTGTGGCAGATACCTTCAGTCTCCTCCCTGGGTGGGAGGCAGATCTCATTCCATGGAGCACAAGTGGCTCTGAGTGGTACCTGTGGGTGCCTGGCCCATCCCTTCCTGCTGAGGCCCATCAGGTGAAGGTCATTTCTCTGTACTTGAGCAATGCAACTGCACTGGACTTTTTGCCCCACTGTGTTTGTCCTGCCAGTAAACAAAGTACTTGACTGCCTGTGAGTGTTCAACAGCATCAGGCAGCTGAACAGACACAAAAAGTGATAGTGCTGGAATGAGATGACACTGTCTATTAAGCAGCATAACATTTCTGCCCAAGGCCATTTGAATGACACACTGTTAGGGTTTAAATAACTGCCTAAATGTTGCAATATCAAGCTGTGTCTAAAATTCACTGGTTCTGTAACCTGAGCCAGAGCTTTATGGAAGGGATTTTTGCATTTGTTTATTTTAGGATGACTTTCTCAGGCATCATAGCTTTTCTTTTTTTTCTTTTATGTGGTGCTTTTTATGTGTTTGTATTTCAAAAAGTGAGGTACAAGAGGCTTTTAAGGGCAATACTATAGGCCTGATGTTGCATGGGAAAAAAAGATAAAAATAACATAAAATTTAATTAATCCATTTTAATCCTGCTGGTGTTAATTCCAGTCAAAGTGCAGAAATGTGTATCTGGACATGCAGAATTGCATGGAATTACAGTGTGTCTGCTAATATTTAAGCCCTTGATGTTGCTATGACACTTTTATACCAATGAGGATTCTTTTGGGGCTGATTTTTCTGTTTTGTACCAAAGCTGAGCCTGTGTTTTCTGTGCTTTTCTGGATAGGTCTGCTGAGGCTTACTTTGTACCAGTTCCAGACTTCGGGGGACTTGGTTGTAATTTGTTCCACATCTTGTATTTTTGCCTAGTCACATCTTGATTAACAGACACACCCACCCCTTCAATAACAAAACCACAGCTCTGTAGCCCTAAATGCCATGGGAGTGAACAATCCAATTTAAAAAAAGCATTTTAAATCCATGGAAAACACTACAGCTGCTTGCCAGTCCTGCTTGTGGAAGCACACCAGTGATCCAAAAAAGCCCACAAAGATGCTTGAGGGATAAAAGTTGGTGCTTTATTTCATCATATTCAATACAATAATTGGTGCTGAAAATGGGAGGTGGCAAATTCCATTCACAAATACATTCATCTCAGTCATGCTGGATCTATTTGAATGACAGGAAAAATCTGGTTTTGAGAGAGCAGCTCAGCAAAATGTACTTAAAATATTTAGGAGTCAAATAAAAATGTGCTTGATTTTCTAAAGATAACAGCTAACTAGGTCATAATATATACACTACCTGACTTGGCTGAGTATAGCTTTAATTACATGCACAAATTTGTGAAAAGTAAATAATTACATGATTTTCATAGAGGAAAGACTCCAGGAGTCCTAATAATATATTTATACATGGCTTGATAACTAAAGGCTCAGAAGAGCTGGGGTTTTTTTCTGCTTGGCTGTTTTCTGCTGTTTGTTGGTGTGTAGGTCTTGTCTCTATAGAAAAAATTTTTTTTTTTTCTCTTTAATATACTTATTTCTTATCCCTGTAGTTAAGTCCTTGACCTTCTCAAACCCATACTAAATTTTAAATAGTCTAAGATTCTTTAGGAAACATTTTTATTGCTATAACTTTGACCATAGCATATTAATATTACATGAAAAAATGAATAACAGACTTTATTCAAAACAAACATTGTAAAGTTTATATCAGTCTGTAAATTATGTAGAATTACTCAACATATTAGTGAGAAAGATAAGTATTGTAATAATTCTTTCTATTATTAGTCCATTTCAAGCATCTATTTTCGGACATTTTATGCAAGATATTAGGCAATATCAAATGGAGTATTGCAGTAGACAAAAACCTTAGAAGCTAAATTGCAGTTTCTCCTATCTCACAATCTCTTTCAGAGAGGAACCCAAAATTATTATTATAATAACTTTTAGGAAAGTGTATCCACAGGTAATTTCTCTTTACCTGTGTAGTTAATATCCATTTTATATATCAAATCTGCAAAGGATTTAATAAAATACCAACAATTTTTGCTAAGGTTTAGGCTCTAACTTTAACATTTTTTTTATTTTTAACTTTTTTATCCACTAGCTTTAATCTACTGTTACATTTGAAATTTAAAAACTAAGATATAAGATTTTAAAATGAAATTAAATCATTTTAGTTAGTAAAAAAACATATTTATAGCTCACAGTGAGCATAAATACCTCAAGCAGAATTTCAGGGCTTAGTGGTTTGTTTTTGCCGTACTGAAGATTTTCCTTCTGCTGCTCCTAATAGAGAACAGAAATCATTGTTCCATTCTGCTCAGCTTCCTACATATACACCACAGAAAGGTACAGAAAGGGATGGGATTTTCTTATTACATGTTGCTTGAGTTAATACATGCACCTGTTGGCAATTTTTAAAAGACATGCTGCTATATGTTCTGTTCACCATAGCAACATAAACACAAAGATGGAAATAAAAATAGTTTTCAAGGACATCTCCCTGAGACACTGAATGTCTTTTATCATTCTGAATTTTGATATACACAGTTACTGGATTGTCTGTCATTTGTGCCAAGTACATTTACACATAAAGCAGGCAAGGTCATTTAATCTTATCTATTTCTAATTAATGCTGCACTATGAGAACCACAGATTTTTGGGGGGCCTTGTACCTGCCAAGTTCCCAGGTGAACTTGAAACTTCTTGGTTAAACACAGAGCTTAATCTAGAAAAAAAAAAAAATAGCACATTTATTTTAATAAAATAGTGGGGTTTTTTAATAGCTGGGAAAGTACTAAGGGACTTGCTCCTTTAGTAATCTCCTTGTTAACTATTTCTTTATCAACCCAAAGCGTTCTGTGAGTCTGAGTAAGCACTTCTCCCAGCTTGTCCCCGTGGCTCTAGGCTGTCAGATAGGAATGCCACTGCCATTGGTAGATCTCCTGTCCCCTGAACTGGCTGGGTCTCCCTGGAAAGCCCTGGATGGCCCCATGATCTCCTCTCTGTAATTCAGTGGCAGCTTTGACCTGTGCCCTTCCTGAGGGATCCCTGCTGCCACCACACAGGACTACCCTGTGTGGGTAGAAATGCCACTGTGCATTTCACTACAGGGACAGGAGCTGTGTAGGCAGCCCCTGGGATAGGTAGGAAAAGAGAGGAGGGACATTTGTCCCTAAAATATCTTGCTCTAGCCTGCTGATAATGGTCACTGCAACTTGAGGCCTGAGGGTTACATGTTCTGTTACAGAGCTACTCTGTAACAAAAAATGTAACAAAAAATGTTGTTTGCATAGAGTGAGAAGGTAGAAACTTTAAACTTTGCAGCCCTGGTTTTAAATTAACGCATCTTTGGGAAGAGAGCTGTGTAATTTCATCTATCTTAAAGCACAGTTTTATATGCTGAATATTGTTTAACAATGCTGAATGCACTATCATTGCCACTTAAATGTATTGTGGAAGACATGAACATACATTTATTTGTATAACTCAGCCTTGATTGTTATTGTGGCCTTGACCACATCCTAATTTAAAAGGTCAGTGCTTGTCATACATCTCATTGCAAGCAAAGCCAGAGTTCTTATCAATCTATTCTGTGAGGACAGAGCTGTTGCCAGCTTTGTTGGATGGTTTCAGGTTGTTATAATTGTACTTAGCCTTGTGTTGATATCAGTGTTATAATTACTGTGTTACATGTGTTCCTGTACACGTTTTTTTGCTCTGTTCAGATCTGAAAGATCTGAAAATAGCGCAACATTCTTAATTTTCTCCATTTTATGCTATCATAAATGGACTGGGTATTTATATAGATGTGTGTTTAGGAATGGATTTTATTAAAATATATGTGTATAAAAGCATACTATGAGAACTGAGACAAAATTACCAATTCGTTTTTGAAGAGCAGTTTTTTATTATATAAATATTTTTTGTTTAGTTACTTTAATCAACAGCACATTGAAAAGTTATATCACTGTATGGAGATTTGTGTTTTACTGAGCAAGTTAAAGGTCCAAAATGGAATATATTAAGTCTTTATATCATCATAACCATATATCGAGGGCATTCACAATGAGGTTTTGAATGAAAAGTTTTGAAAGAATTGCCTTTTCATTAATAAAATGGTTGAATGTACCTGTCTGTGTGTATATATGTTATGATATGGAATTTATGATCGCATACAAAGGGAAGATTTTTGTGTCTCATTGACATATTTTTGGAAATGAGATAATAGATTCAATTATATGAACAGCTTATTCTAGATGTGAACAACATTCAGACTAAATATATGTCCTTTCCAGATTAGCTAAGTATTGCAAATCCTCTTAGTTTAACAGGGCATACCTTCAGTAAATCAGATAATGGATTTGAGATATTTGCCTTTAGACCCATCAAATTATAAATGTTGTCCATTAGATGAAATTCTTTCTGAACTGCAGAGAATCCAGACCTGACTCCTCAGATCCTGTCATTCTGGCCATGCACTACAGCAGGCAGACAGGAGTGACAGCTCCTGCCTCTATTGAGCCATTGGTTCCTCTGTGCATTGAAAAGAAATATCTCTGAAGTTACATTTTGATCTTAGTCCATTCATACTGCAATAGGACTTTCAGAGCCTCTGTCACTTTACTGCGGGCTTTTGTGGTAACTTCATCTCTCCACACATGTGTGTTTGCTTTCTAGGTGATGCATATTATGGTCCTGTATAAACCTAAACTGAGCAGCAGCTCAATCTTATCTCCACCTTTTTGGTGATTTAACCATAGTCTGTACTGTCAAGTTCTTTAATCCATTATATTTACAGCCAACTGAAAAAATTGAAACTGTTTTCAAATAAAGAGAAGCAATTTTGATTTCATGTCTTATCTATGATAACTACTTTCTCACATATGACATAATGTAGCTGCAAGCTTTCCAATGTTGTTGAAGTGAAACCCATGAAATTAGGAGATTGGCTGTAAAATCTTAGTTTAAATGTTTTTATTCTTTATGGGGAACTTGATATGGGAACTTCTGAGTTTCCCTCTGGTTTGCTGTAAGCTGCTTATAACCACACAGGAGAGAATTCACAAATAAACCCTATGATTTTCAGGTAATCACTCCCTTCCATAAGCTGAGCCCTTCAATAAAGTACCAAATGTCAGAAGACTTTCAATAAAGTCAAGAAAGTTAGAAATGTTGACATATGCAATAACTAAAACGCTGCTCTGTATGTGTAGCCCTTATTTAATATAGTAGGAAATCTCTGTGGGGGTTGTTGGTTTGGACATACATATGTACAGCTTATTCATCTCTAAGAAAATTTCCCACAAGGCTGACACATGATTCTGTTTTCTCAATTTGTTGCTTCATCTCACCATTGCTAAAGCATTTTTTCATTAGAAATGCTGTTTTACAGAGGTTTTTACAGAGTAAAAAGTAACCTGTTCTGAAATAGACATTACTGTTACATTCAGGATTCTCTTAAATGAGTTCACTGTTATTCCTAGTCTGTGCTTTCACATTCTGATTACTTCAGCCAGGAATCTTCTTATAATGGGAAAATTGTATCTGTTAAATTCTGAGCTGAGACTGATGCTCTGTCTGAAGTGCATTCTCATTGACAACAAATTTCTAAAAGTTGTACACCTGTTTAAAACTTGTTGTTTCTGGCTACCTGCAGGTGCATGACTATAGTGAGACACATGTCTCAAATGACAACTCTAGTTTCTAAAACTTGTCTTCTATGTGCAAAGCTTTTGGAAATCTTTTTTCTCTTGCATATATTTGTGAGCCATCTCTTTCTGCTGCAGAAATTATAATGGGAAAAAAAACAAGAGATGTTTGTTTTGAGGAAAAGCAGAGATAAAAAGGCAAAACGTGCTTTTAAAAGTAAGTCTGAGACAAGCTGTTTCAGTCCCAGGCTCAGACAAGTGCTTATGCTCCCTAACCTCCCCATATTTAAACTTACATATTTTGAATAGTACTGGTAATTTTAAGGAGAAAAAAAATAATGCTCTGTTTCTTTGTAGGCAAAACTTTATTAGTAAAACAACAAGAAAAGCCCATAGCATTCTTTGATTTTTATTTTGCAAAATGAAATCACAAAATCTGAAGAAAGTGATAGGTATCTCTACAAAAGTAACCTTTTCCATGGTCCAAAGTTTGAATCCAGCCATTCTGTCAGATCTTGACCTGTAATACTCTCTATTCCCAGAAAGACCATCCATTTTCACTTGCTTTTAGTATTGGCTTAAGCGTTTCAAATTGTCACCTCATCAAGATCCTACTCAGAGATACAGGAGTCCTCATTGTCCACAAGAGACTTGCTGAATTTATCTCTTTGATCGTATTGAACCAGAAAATGTTTTCCCAGTCTTTGGGCCAACTGAAAAATAGGATGGTTCCAGTAAGGCAGAGCATCACTTGAGTGTTTTGGTGGGGTTCAAAGGAGCTGCTGTGTTCCTTCCCCCCTCGAATCCTTAGGGAGGTGTAGAACTTAGCATTAGCATGGCTAGGCTAACTTACAGTCTGAAAATCTGTTCCACTGACTTAATTTAAATTACAGTGTTGTAAAAGCATAACCCATTCTGGATGATTCCTTGCTCATACATCTCAGAAACAGAATTTGTAGCACAGGCCACTGTTACGGGTCAGAATTTAGCCTAATTATTGTGCAAGAGCTGCTCGAACTGCGTGTTAAAACAAGTATGGCTGTATTTGTACAATAGCAACTTAAATGACAGCTCTTTTGTGGGTGTTTTTCTGCTTTGTTTAAGACACTTTCATTTTGTTTTGTAGCCAAACACCAAGACATACTCACAGAGTGGAAGGCACTCCGTGTCAGTGGAGGTCCAAATGCAGCGGCAGCGGCAGGAGGAACGGGAGAGTTTCCAGCAAGCCCAGCGCCAGTACAGCTCCTTGCCCAGGTATGGGAACTTCCAAAGCTCTTTGTGCCTAGGAGCCTGCAGCTAATTTCATTTGTGGTGGAAAATGTCAGACTTTGTGCAGACACTTTTGTTCAGCATTGATATCAGGTGGAATGTATTCACTGTGGAAGAAGCATAGAATTTCTTAAGTGAGAGCACGTGGTAGCTGAGAATTGCTTCAGAGAATTTCTTCAGAGCTGATTTCAGGGGAATTTGATGACATTCAGCACCCAATAGAATTGAAATATTAAAACAAACCTATTCTTTGTGGGACATCATCCAGTTTAATTTTCTGCAATTACAAAAGTCTCCTGAGCATGACATGAGGTGTCCCATTTTGATATGTCAGATGATTTTTTTTCTCTTGCCTAATTCCTTACTGGGTAGAAATTCTATCTTTGAGATGTTACTATGGAAAAAAAATTAAAAGGGGAAAAAAATTTCAAGACCTCAACAAAAAAACACGGAACTGAGAAAATTAACCAGGAAACCAAAGGTCTTCAAGTTTGCATATATATATATTTTTAATAGATATAGAATGCTGAAAATTAATTGATTTTTTGTGTAAACAAAACTACATTTTTTTAAAATAGTAGATGTTTTAAAGGACTAGTTGTTTGGGCAAAATGGCTTTTACTTGATATTTATTTTAAGAATTAATAGAAGTTTAGCCAGCTTGTATTACAAATTAACTCTCATAGTTAAGCATTATGCAAATAGTCTTTGCATTTTGAAATATCAGCAATGGTTGAATGGAGAATAATTTACACCAGAGCTTGGTGTCAAATTGCTTTCCAATAAGGCTGTATTATTTTTCATGACTTGTGTGGAAATGGTGTGGAAAAAAAATTTGTTGTGACAAGATATGTTTTACCACGTATAACTCTTTTTTTGGAAACAAATATAAGCCTTATCGCAAAGTTATCTAGCCATGAACTCTTATCTTAGCAGTATCTTTGAAAATAAAACAGTTTCAGATTTTCAAATGCTTTAACACCTTTCAGTGTAAATTTTTTTCTGTTAAGTTTGGAAGGTGGGAAAGGGAAATGTAAAGTTCTTGTATTTTCTGAGATCATTAGTTTCTCATCTTGAAAATCTTTATATCCCCTCTTTGTTTTATCTCTGCCTTCCTTTGGAACTGACCACACCTATTAATGCCATAGTGTTTCTCCTAAGTAATTCTCTTTCAGTTATGCTCGCCCCACTCAACCATGTTCATTCATCGTTTTAAAACTATGATGCTTAAAACTTGCTTCCCCTGTTCACAATGGCTGGTAGCATTTAAAAGTTGGAATCAGTTGCAGTGCTGTTCAGTGGCAGAAATTAAAAACTCTAAGGTGAAATTTAATCTACAAGAAAATTAATCAACAAGAAATATGAAAAATAGATCATAGAACAGCTCATAGAAATGCTTGTTTTGAAAAGAGTTACTGAGAACTTTACTCAAGGTGGTTTTCAACATGAGAAATGGCTAGCAATCTAGCAATGCACGTTACTGTGTAATTAATGATAATTTAATGGATTAGTTTGAGCTCTCTGGGTGTTTCAGCTGTGCTGAGAGCAGACAGAACTGCAGGGCTAATGTTCAGCACTGTAAATACCACAATACTCCTGTAACAACCTGGGGCACTGAGTTCTCCAGCTTTACAAACTGTTCCTACACTGTGACTGATCTTTAAAGAAATCCTACTGTTACTCTGAAAAATCTAGGTCCCAAGCTAAGTGTTGCAAGCATGATTTTGTAAGGATTGAAGTTTGTACACTGGCTTCATTCTTGAGCTTTGTTGCCTTTCATGCTGTGAATTCTCTAAGAGCCTCCTATTTTTTCCCCTTTGCACATTCAGATCTTTAGTACTGAAGGCAAATAAACTCTTGAGTCAATTTTAAAGGAACTTCCCAGAAAGACAGGGAAAGTGTGCCAACTAATTTTGAACAAGTACCAGAAAACAGTCAGTAAATTAAATTGGTTCAGCTAGTCATCCTCTTGTCCCATGTGAAACTGTAAGAGCAAGGTTTGACTCCATGTTAATTTTGTATTACTTAAAATTTATCTTGCTCTAGATCAGGAACCTGACAGTTTCGTAGCCTACAGAGGTTCGTTCAATTTGCTCTTGTTCCAGGGAGTGATAAAACATGACTCAGAAGCATTGTTGCTTTGGCAAAGTTGGATATGAGATTACAAATAACAGCTATAAAAATTTTGTAAGAATTTACATTATGTTGTAACTTTTTCTGCAATAATTCACATTCATCTTGCATAATATTTTTCATCCAGAGGCCTCAGAATCAGTTATGAAATAAGGTAGATATGGTAATTTTCAAATTATACATGTAGAAGGAAGATTGCAAAAGCATTAGGTGACTTTTTACTTTTAGTAATGGTAGAAAAATTTTCCAGTTCTCCTGTCCCTCTGCTGCATATTCATTGGATGAGGCACACTGTCATATGTGATGACATGAAAAACCAAGCCATATATAAACAACTAAATTATTTTCTTATTGATTTATGTCGCAATATATTTTATTTTATTGCTTGATTCTCATACTCTAATTTTAATCTCAAAGTGGGTATCTCTTTTGCTGCAGCACAAAATTGTTTTACTTTATCACCACCAATCTTATTTTAAATTCATACAAGCATCTAGCAGTTTGATAGTAAATTAAAGTTATTTCAAAACCATAATCTGTCTTCAAAATAATGTGGTGATTTATTGTGAAAAGAGATAAGAATTTGTAATTCCTGTGTGTATTTGGCCTATTTATCTACTCTCTGGAGCCAAAAAATGAGTAAAAAATGTTCTCTCTCCCTCTTCTTTTACGAAAGCTATAGCAGACTGGGAAACACTCCTTATAGCACAAAATTCCTTAGTTCTGGACATGAGAGGAAGAAACTGGAACTACCTCTCAGTAATGGGCTTTACCTTCTGACTTGTGCAGTGTTAGGGCACAGGTGTTTTAAGGACCTGCCTGTTGCACTTGATTAAATAATCAAGTGTCAGTCTAGATTCAAATCTTTCATGAGTGACTTTACAATTGTTGGCTGTCACCTGCATTCTTAGGAAGCACAGAAACACCTATGGTCTTTCCTAGTCTGCAACTGAATTATAACACTTTTCTTGAGAACATGAGAGGAATTATAGCTGGATGGGTTTTCATGGTGTATTCCTCCTGCAGAGGCCTAGAAATATAGTTCAGCTCTCTAGGAATTGTTCTCCCAACAAGAGAGACAAGAAATCATTTTGGGGCAGAAGAGAACTGTGACTCTAGAAAGTGACTTCTGGAGAATGCCATCTCTGGGCATGGCAGAAGCTGCTTTCTTTCCAGTGATTGTTGTCAATAACAGTCAAAGGTGAACCAGAACATTTGTCTTAAAAACCTTTTTCCTTTTTCTTTCAGGCAAAGCAGGAAAAATGCCAGTTCTGTATCTCAAGACTCCTGGGAGCAGAGTTATTCCCCTGGAGAAGGGTTCCAGACTGCGAAGGAAAATCCCAGATATTCCAGCTACCAGGGATCAAGGAATGGCTATATGGGGGGACATGGCTTTAATGCCAGGGTGATGCTAGAAACACAAGAACTGCTCCGTCAAGAGCAGAGGCGGAAAGAACAACAACTGAAAAAAAAAACTTCTTCTGAAGGGCCTAGCAACTATGACTCATATAAGAAAATTCAGGACCCTAATTATGCCCCTCCTAAAGGTCCTTTCAGACAAGATGTACCGCCTTCACCATCTCAGGTAGCGAGGCTGAACAGATTGCAAACACCAGAAAAGGGAAGACCGTTCTATTCTTGAGGTGAAGAAAAGGAGGATCAACTTTCCATGCAATAAGGAACATTTTCATATAAAGACTTCTATTTTGAAAACTTTTTACGCTGATGGTACTAAGGAATATATCCGTTTTCTATTTCAGTGCCTTTGGAAATCTGGGCAAAGCAATGGTGGGCCTTACGTCTTTGCCGTTCTGTCCCAAGTGTTGAATCCATGGAAGGGCATTCCACCATTTGACAATCATAGTGGAAGTGAGCAGCACTGTCCCTGCCTTCCCAGTTCTCTAGCCCAGTCCTGTAGCTGTCAATGGCTTTTTGCTAGGATTTGTTGTAATGTGTTTTACTTTGCAGTGACTTATTACACCAACATGCAGCTTTGTGGCATAAAATTAATGAATTTGAGGTTGAAGGAAGCATTGACATGTCCTGTATTATTTCTCTTGGGTCAGAAGGAGGTGTACATATCGCTCTTGAGTGGATAAGGCTGAGCTCTACTCTGAATTGCAGTTGGAGTTCTGATATGTTTTATGGTGGAGTCATTACCAGTCTTTGTTGATCAATATTTAAGTGTCTATATGCTGAAAAACTATCCTTCTTCTATTATGCACATACGCACTCTTTTTTTTCTCTCTCTCTCCCCACTCTGAGCTTATTAAAAAAGCCTTTATCCTGACTCATGAGGAAAACAATATTAAGCTTTCAGTTATCCTGAGAATCCTGTTCCAATTGCCTTATAATCTTAATGCACAGTCCATTACAAATGAAATAACTGGAGAGAGATTATTTATACAGACACAGGGAAGCCTTTGATAAGTATATTTCACTATTTTATTAAAGATGGGAAATTATGAACACACATGCAATTGAGTTCTGCTTTGCTTTGCTTCTAAATTAATTTGGTCATATGACATTTGTATCTAGGAAAAGAACTAGGGAGGGTGTCATGTCAGCTCATCTGGTACACAGTAGTCTTTGGACAAATTTTGGAGATAGCTCCAAGTAAGAGCAGAGGAAATCAAAGTTTTTCTTTGGATCAAATACCTGTAAAGAGAACAATTCCCTCTTTTTAGGCATTGTGAATCTTTGTGGACAATTTCCTTTGTGCTTCCATATACCATATTGTTACATCGTGATGCTACATTAAAAAGAAACCTTTAAGTACATGAATGAGAGATAAATGGAGACAAGCTGTTACACATCATCCTGAAAACATGTCAGTATCCAAAAATTACTAAGAAAATGATTGCTCTAGCAGAGAGTAATATTTGAATGTGCATATGGGATATGAGAATTTCTTTTGCAGCAGCTGTTTTTCTGTTTGTTGGTCTGAACTTCATGTATTGTAAAAAAATATAGCTGGGTTGCTGAAGTGCCTGCAAATCCTGATGTGAAAAGGCTTGAGAATGGATCTCAGCATATTGTGTAAAAAAAGGAGAGAAAGCAAGAAAAAAAATCATGTATTGCGTGGTTTAAAAAAAAGAAGCCTATTTTTTTTTACTGGCACATTTTATTTTTGCGCCAACTCATTTCTAGAATGTATGTGAAATATCAGCACACATATCTGTCTTTTATGCCTGTTTGTTAACAGTTTTTGTTGTTAATAATGTACTCCATGTTTAAAAGTTCTTAGTGTAAGCACAGTGACGTTGGATGACAGTAGCTTTTTTACACAGAATTTACAAAACTGTGTAAAATGGCTTTCCTTGTACATATGAAATTTAGAATAAAAGGCTGTTTCCATCCTTGTCTTGTTATTGCCTGTAGACCCCTGTGAAAGCTGCTGAAGATGTTGAGTTCAAAAAATTCCCAACAGATGTTGTTTTATACTATTCCTAATGGTTTGTGTGTGTGTGTCATCCTCTGAACATGAAGAGAAGAAAAGAAAAGAGAAGAGAAGAAAAGAGAAAGAAAAAAAAGAAAAGAAAAGAAAAGAAAAGAAAAGAAAAGAAAAGAAAAGAAAAGAAAAGAAAAGAAAAGAAAAGAAAAGAAAAGAAAAGAAAAGAAAAGAAAAGAAAAGAAATTTACAGCCCATCTGAGCACCTGAAGGCTGTCCTCAGAGGCAAAACCCACATTGTTTAATGTGTTGTGTTATTTTAGGCCATACCTATGACATTTAAGAGGCACTTTTGTAAGACTGACCTCTGTGGCAAAAATCTTCTTTTCTGTAGCATGGAGTCCTTTGCCCAAGGACAGCACTGTCAGAAGGACACCCACTGCAATCTGGCCCAATCCAGGCATGTGTTTGGAACCCCCTCTGCATTTTTTCTGTGTTTTGGGGTCTGATGGGAGCCCTTCACAGGAATGTTGGCATGGTGGAAAATGGCAGAAGGCAGATTTATGAATAAAGCAATATTTACAGTGCCAATAATCCTCTGTTTCCCCCATTAGTATTAGAGCTGAGTCTGGTTTTCTCCTTCTTCCCCTCATTTCTCATTTTGTTGGTTACTGCAGGAATGTCAATCATGATTCTGTGTATGCATGACATCAAGGTGTTGCCATGGCAATAACAGTGTCAAATTATTCACTGTGACTTTAGAGTGGGATCTCAAGGGGAAGAACAACAGGATCTGTAGGGTGGACAGGCAGCTTTCAGTGCCCAAATAAAGTAAAGGCAGGATTTTCCAAAAGACTTAAATTGTAGTCTCATGCATTTGGGCGTGGGGAAATAATTGCATTTGCAGTTTTGCAGGCCTTGCTGTCTCATCTCCTGACTGCACTCCCAGATTACATAGTTTGTCATTTCTGCAGATTTATTTGCACTGGCAAATAATTGCAAGCGCTAAAAAAATGCACCAACAGGAATAGAAAACAGGTTGAAGTCCTTTTCAAAACAAGACCTTTGATAAACTGTTGTAGGAAAAAGGGCATGTGTTTGGAAAAGTATGAAGTACAGGATGTTTTATGTGTGAGGATGGCATATGTTAAAGTTTACTCTTCTATGAAACTCCTCTTCAAGGTGTTAACAATTTACCATAATTAGATGTGTTCATGAAAGAAGGCAGATGTTCTCTTTGGGCTGTGTCTGTGTTATGTTAGTAAAGAATAAGGTCTTTTTCTGGCTTTGTCACCCTGTCTTCTTCCTGACATAGTGTAGACAGGATTTCTAATATTAACTCCCATAAGTTGCAAAGGGTGATAAGGAAGTGGGAGGGAGATATTTTAATAGAAAATGACCTTTAGTTCTGCCTAGTGAATAGATTCAAAAGTTAATTGAGCTAACCACATTACTGCAGTAATCTGTTTGTGGATGCATTACCATTATGAGATTAAGTCTGTAACATTAGTATATTTGAGAATGGTCACAGGACAGACTGTAAGGGAGCTCACAACATCGAGGAGTGGGTGTGCAGCTTGCACATTTTGCTCTGTTGAAACCCTGAGAAAACCATCTGCAAAGCCTCCTGCATTTTATCAAAATAATTTGTTAATGCTATTGAAATTCCTTGGGAAAGTTTAATATTACTAATGCAGAATACTGCTGCCTTTCTCAAAAAACCTATTTCCCCTCTTCTTATGGGCCTCCTTGGAAGCATGAGTGCAACCCTAGTGAGTTATTGCATAGGCCAGATAGTTTAATGCATGCTTTGAGAACTCTGCCATCAAAAACAGTGAAAAATGGCGTAGAGCCCAGCCGAACATGGCTGGAAAGTACAATTGCCATTTACTGCTGGCAAACAGCTGGAAGAACAACAAAACAAAATTTAAGCCCATCATGACTGTAGATATGTGACCATGACTGTAGATATAAGGCCTGCCTTTCAAAGCTGTGCTGATGTTTCGGTCATGTTCTCTCTGTTAATGAGTATCTGTAACACTGCATTTATCTCTTCTGGGTATTTTGAGAAGGGGAGGGTTTGGCCAGACAAGGAAGAGATGTGCCAGATTAGCAGTGTTGGCTAAACATAGGATATTCTTGAGTAATTCAAACCTTTGAACTTGTGTTATTGAGATTTAAAGTGAATTTGGCTATTGCATGTCCTGGCTTGCAAGACTGTTTTCAAAATATTTCCTAATTCTATTTGCTGTGCCTGACTGTTTCTACATCTTTCTCTCCCAAGTCCTCAGTCTAGTTAAAAATAAGCATTGTAAGGAATCTGTCAGGAATGCAAATGCAGAAAAAGACCTCATCTATTTCTTGTGCTGCTGTTTTGCCATTCGATCCTAGCCTTCCAGACTCAATTTAAAATTTGACTTTAGCATGGCAGAGGAAGGGTGAGGGTCAGAAATCCACAATGGAGGCTGATTTTGTGAAAGTAGGGTTTGTGTGTGTGCATGTGTGTACATGGGAAAGGCACAGACTGGGTTAATTTGCCTTTAATTCATGTCCCTCTTCAAAAAATAATTTGTAGCATTTCTTCACTGTTTTTCCTATCTGTGCAGAAAACAGCTATGATTTGATGCACATGGTCATTGTTTCATGCCTCCTTGTAATCTCTTCTAATTTGTATCAGCATCACACTCTTTTACATCTGCTGATTAATTCTCTTGCATTTATTTGTTTCTCAAAATGACATGCAATTCATTCATATCCTAGGCTACTTCTTGCCAGTGATTGATTTTTCTCTCTTAGATTTGTAAACCTATTGTAATATTTTTCTCTCCTTAGGAGTAGTATTATCTTTTGTAATTTACACTTTAATCAATTTTAAAAATTGAGACTGGAAGCTTGAGTTGGGATTACACAAAAGCAGACTAAATAATATGGCTTTGATTTCTATTCTGCATGCAGTGCACACTTCCTAGGCACTTAGAGGGACTGGACAGAATACTCTCTGAATGAGATGAAGAAAAACATTGAGCCTGGGATCTTTGGAAGAAAAAAAAAATAGGGGAAGTTTGGAAGATATTTATGCCCACTGTGTTCTGTCTACTGTGAAAAAAAGCAAAATTCCTTGTATGTGTCACTCTGCCTGACTGATGGTTTCAGAGCTCAAACTGACATGACTGTGGTTTAAAGGCAGATGGATGGAAGAGGAAGCCACTTGCACCATTCCAGAGGATGCCAGGACCTGCTTCCCTTGCAAATAGGCTCCCAAAATTCTGTTTTCAGATGCACATCTTACAGCATCCTGGAAGTCTGGAATGAGCTTACATTCACAAATTGAGCTCTCAGTGCAGTGACATCTGTCAGGGAGGGAGAGATGAGAGCCACAGGTGATAATAGCTTCAGGTATTAGATTTTAATCTGCTTGTTTGTAGGGGTAATCCTTGTCTTAGAAAATTAAGGAAAAAAATTAAAAGGGAGGAGGAGTTGTAAATGTGAGTAAAAAGGTTCTCCACTTCCCTTACACCCTTGTCACTGTTGCAGCCGCTGGGATGTGGTTGCCTTTTCTTCTCCTTTTTGCCCCAAAGGCATAAAAAGGAATAAACTAGATAGCAGTGAGCTCAGCACAAAACTCACCACTGTCCTAGAAAGTCACTCTATTGTGTAGTGCATAAGGTGTGAATTAACAGGGCGACAAGGAGAACAACGTTTCTGTCCCTCTGTTATTTCCTCTGTGGGTTTCCCTGGAGTGTGTTTAGATTGTCAGTCCTTTGGACAAGGAGCTGCGTTTGTTTTTTATCTGTAGGACAGAATAGTATTGTTGGCAATAAAAGCTGGTGACTATTTGGTGGCAGAGGGCGAGTTGATGTGAAAAGAGTTTTTTAAAGTTGATATACATGGACTTCTGCAGCGAGTGCATGATGTATTCCTAGTTGTAATTATATTCTCATTTATAAGTACATATTGCAGGGCTCTTTGCTACAGTTAAAATGAGTTTCTCAGGTCTCTTTTTTGATCTAAGGCACCACTTCTTTAAAGTTTTTAGAGATTGAAAGAAATTTCTTGTGGAAACAGGAGACACATTCCTGAAGTCACTGTTTGAAGACTGCAAACTATCAAGAGGTATTTTAAGAGATTTTCAGGAGCTGCAGCCTTCAGCCAGTAGCCCAGAACCATTATCACCTGTTTTCAGAAAGCTGGAGAAGACATTAGTTTTCACTGTTCCACCGACGTAATTCTTATTCCCACTTAGAATATGCTGAAGTCTGAGACCCCTTTCTGGGGTCATTTTTTTTTTTTTTCATATTTTATATCTTCCTTAGGAGCAAAGGCAAAGCCTTGTGATAGTCCAAATGTAGCCAGGCTATTAAAAGCCAGTAAGTTCTTAGGAACAGGAATGTCTTTGCCTAAAGCTTTGCATCTAATGGTGGTGATGTGTGTTTTGCTCATTCTACCAAACATCTGTTGTTTCCTGCTGGTGACACACATCTCCCTCAGCTTTCTCAGTGTGTGGTACATTCAGGCTCTGCCCTGTGGTCCAGCCTAACCTGCATGAACCATTTTAGTAAGTGTTTATAAATAATATTAATGACAATTTATTACTACATGATCAGTTGTTTTCTGCACTATCAGCTACAAAGGAAGGGAGATTTACACGTGAGGAACCACTTTTGCATTTGCAAAGGAAGTTTAAGGCTGAGAAGTCTTTTCTCACTTTGGCTTCTGAAACTCATTGAAGGCTACTATCCACTGCAGCACAACAGGGACTGGAAATGGCAATGTCTTGCTTTAGTGCCTGGTTGATGATTTGCAGAAGTCTGGTTTATAATCTGGACTGAGTTAATTGCAATTTTCCACATATTGTTCCTCACTTTGAGAACTGAATAAAATAATATTAAAAATTGAAACCACTAAATTATGCAACCTGTTGCTAGTCAAAAGCTCAGTCAATACTATAGCCAGTAAAGTAGAAATAATTTGTCTTTGCATATTTCATTCTTTTTTTACAAAATAAGGCACAGCATTTTTTATGAATAGTAGCATACAGAATTTAACAATTGTTCATTCTTTTTTTTTAAGTCAGTTTACATGAATAATTTTCTCATCTTTATGCAGAAATTTTCCGCGTTTTTGTTGACTAAAATATTACTAATCTAATTTCCTATTAAAAAACTCATTTCCAGCATTGCAGAGCTGAAAGGTGCTACCAAGCATTTAGTCTTCAATTTACATACAACAAACTCTGTAATCTGATGGGGGATTTCACACAAGGATGGCTGCATGCAATTACGTGGGCAAAGAAAAAATTCCATCCAAGGATCTGCTTTACAACAATTTCATCTGCTGGTCTCCCATTAAGAGTTCTATTGTTAAATTGCTTATTGATGTGGACTTAAGAGTAGAAAAATCTACACAGTGTTGTCATGCCACGTTTTCATTGCTGTTTGCATTTTCCTTTTCTTTTTCCTTTTTAATTATAATTTGCATTTGTTAGAAAGGGACAAAGTAAACAGATTGGAATAATTCATTTGAGTTAACACTCATTGACAAGAAAACATTAAGCATTCTCCAGATGAAGCATCAGTCATGAAAGACAGAAGGATAATCCTAACATTACAACTCAAGTAAATTAGTTTTTGGATATATATTCCAGCATTGCATGAAGCTGTACCAATTCTTAATACTGTCATAATAATATGCACTTCTAAATGCTGCCAGAAATCATGATTACAACAGAGAGAGGATTCACTGTTTGTGTTTATTAATGTGGGAACGTTGGAAGAGTATTTGATATTAAATGTCACAGTCTACAGTGATTGGAGCTAAACTGTAAAAGTGGTTGGGAAGGTTTGTGCAGATAAATACAAATGGCAAACAGCACTCCACACTCTGCCATGGTGGAAGTACATTCTGGAGTTATGCCTCTGGCTGCACAGAACAAGTGCAACCTTGTGAACCTGGTGCCACCCCTTTGGAAAGGAGGTGAGAGAAAGAGGAGGGTGCAGAACCAAGGTGAGCACGAGCCTGAAGCGCATTTGCCCCTTCTGAGTACAAGGGAGCCATTTGTACCTTGGCTGGCCCATTTTATTTCCCAACTCAGCTGTGTTTGTCCATAGGTGGGCAATTGGGTTGTGTTTTTTTCTTAATTTGCTGAGAGTGGATACAAAATTCTGCCCCACCACTCTGTGCCAACAGCACCATCACAATTCCTTCTTAGAAGCTTTGACTGAAAAGCTGACAACGTTTCTTTCAAACAGGATGGAGGAAAGCAGGGCAGGGAGCTACCTTGCCCTCTCTGTGTGTTAGGGAGACATTACCACAGAAGAAACCTTGGCAGTAGTGTTTACTTAGCTGTTACATTTCTCTTTAATTAACTGGTGTGTTGTGAATTTCACAGTAGTGTTTTCTGCTGCACAAAGTTTTAGATGCAGGACTCAGGCTGGGAAGGAGCATCTGGAAACCTGACTTGTAGCTCTGAAGATATTTAAAAAAAAAAAAGTTACAGAGCAGCTGATTTATCTCCTAGTGTCACCATGAGTGTTGTCCCAGTCCACGGTAAATTATAATTGAAATGTGATTAAGGATTAATCTCCCTCTAAATACTATGTATATTTATTAAACGGTGAGTAATTTGCAATATTATGACATTTGATATGTGATATTCAGATCCAGCTGATCCAGTTTCAGCAAAGAGCTGAGAGAGCAGCAAGAGCCCTTCTATTGTCTTGAGCTGGCATTTTGAGGCAGCAATGAAAGCAGTAGAGCTGGCAATGCAGTAACCTAATGCAGAACACAGGCTGCTTCTTTTGTTAAACATCTCCTCCTCAAAATGCTGGCAAGTACACATTGTTTCCTTATCGTTCTTTCCTCTTGAGAGATTTCAATTCCATTTACCCCACGGGCCCAAATCCTCCCTGAACACACGAGTTAGACAGTAAGGAGGATTACCAGAAATAGCTCAGACAATGACCAAAAGCCATCTTCCGTGCCTTTTCTTTCCAGCCAGCCACCCAACTTTCATTATCAAGGGGATGAATACCATATCTGACTGCGTAATCAAAATCCAGTGACCTGTCAGAGCAGGCACTCTCTTGCTGTTTCCTTTTGACTAGGCTTCAGTTCTGGCACCCTTTTAACCCAGATTTCCTGACACATTGTAACTTGTAGACATTTAAGGATACAACCGCTGAGCTAATACGTTTTAGATTGTGCCCTTATAGTATATATGGCATATTTAGTGTCATGATTTCTAGTAAAATTGGAGCACCCTGATGCCAAAGAAATAGCATTTAATTTAAAGAGCACAGCAGAGTGAAAGCATATTGAATAATAGAAATCTCTGCCCAGTTTTTCCAGCAATTTTTCTGCCTGTGATATTTGCCAGCACATTCCTGATGAATGTCTAAGGTAAAAATGACTGCTCATTTGGATCTTGAATGTCATTCAACATATGGAAAGAACCACTGACTTTTCTTTAAATATAGTCCCACGCAGTCACCATTGAAAAATACTTTAATTTTTTTTTATTTTCCCTCCAAATACATTACTATGTGCTTAGTGGATTAAAGCTCAGCAAAGTTCAGAAAAGTCATACGAGGTGCCAAAAGGGCACATTCTCCTGTTGCAAAGTCTAAACCTAAACTCTGTTTCTTAGAGCCAACTCTGGTATTTGTAAAGAATGAGGGAGAGATTATTTTTAAATGCTTTTCCATACAGTATGTTTCCCTTTTTCCCTCTTAACTGAGTCAAAAAAGCAGCACAACTCAACACAGACATAATATGCTTTTTGTGGGTTGGTAAGGGAAAACAGAAGGGCTGATTTCACACCTCCAGGATAACTGTGCTACCAAAAGGGGTCCCAGAGCAGGTGCCCTGGCAGGCCCCACATATCTCTATGGTTGATTTGTCTCTGGGCTTAGAAAGCAGGAAAATTTCTATGAGGAGTCCTCTCAAGGTTTTTTCAGAAGGTTACAGTAAAGAACTTCTCCATAGTTGTCCCAGATTTCTAGGTGTTTTAATAAGGATTAAGTACTGAGCTGACTTATTTTAACAATAGATATTCTGCTCTTTTAGAGAGGACATCTCAAGAAAAAAATATCTGGGATTCCTTTTATATTTTTGTCCTTTTCTTTCACAGACGTGTGAAGTTGGTTACCTACCCAACCATTTTACCTGAGGAGGATAAAAAGTGATACCTTTTGCAGCAGACATTCTGAGGCTCCAAAAATGAGAAATGTTATTTGTCCCATTTATTAGCAAAATGTGAAAATTTCAGAAGTCAGCCTATGAGCAAGGTACCAAACCCAGCAGCAAGTAGCAGGCTGTCCCATGTATGGTGTTGGCACTAGACCTAGAGCTGTCTAATAACTTAACCAACTGTGTCTTGGCATCAGGCCCTGGAGACTTCAGTTACTTTTTTTCATTTTTGAACTGAATGAAAATTCAAATTTAGTACTGATAGCTTTCTAATTGGCTGATTCTTTTAGTATTTTCAGATTAGGCTGTGTTTCTTTGCAAGTAGACTTTTATAGACAAGTTCTTCACAGCCAGAGTTGCATCCCTACTTAGTGTGCAGAAGTAATATTTCTTAGACATCTAGTTTATGTGACAGAGAAAAAGCATCATAAGCTAGTGAAAGTTATTAATTTTTAATATTTTATTTCAAATTTTAAGGTGTGCAGTTGCTGGATAATGAAAAATACTTGGAAGCAAGCATTTGGGGGAAAATATACATGAATCAGAAGGATGCTTATTTTGTATTTTCACTTCCTATGATCTTCAGAAAATGCTGACTGCAGTCAGCAATGTTGGCAACAGTCCTTTTTCACAGAACCCCTGAAGTATTGCAATACTTCATTGCCTGCAACAGCCAGGCAGGCTTTTAATAAATTAGTCCTGAAGGTAGAGATAGATTCTGGAGAGATTCTGAGGTCAGAAGAGACTGCTATAATAATCTAGTTTATTACCTAACTTCCTTTTTAACACCAACTGTAGAATGTCGTTCAATACTTCCTGCATCACACCCAGTTTGTGGCTGAAATCAAGAAAATCTTTCAGAAAGACATCCAGTTTATATTTAAGATGATAAGGGGCAGAGAATTTACCACATCCTTTGGCAATATCCTTAGTTTTTAATTGCTTGTACTGATAAAAATTTATGTTATTGTTAGTCTGAAGTCTGCTAACTTCATCTTTAATGATCTTGCTGTGGATTTTTGTTTGCTCTGTTAAAGGCAAAATTGCATAGACATAATTTTACACACTGAACATGACTCAATAAGACCTGGGTTCCAAATGAGAAACATCAGCCTTGAGTCTCAGAAATTCTGATCATGGAGGAATGAGCACCCAGGTGAGGGAGAGAAAGAGGAAAGGCAAACCCCAGATGATGTTGCCTGCTGAATTTCCAGCTGCAAACTGGACACAGTCAAAAATAGAAACCAATTTTGAAAATCTGGCCTGTAAATATCACAACTAAGAAATACACTTTCAAGATACTGGCTGCTGTCAGGTGAACATTTTCTTGATGCTTCAATATCATCTCTTTTTAGTGGGTTTTTTTGGCTTTTTTTGATGTTTCTGTAACTAAAACCAGGCTTGTGTATCAAAGAGATGGTTTGCAGGCTGCTAGTCAGTACTGTGACCTAGAGATAATGTTTTTTCTATTTGGTATAAAATCATGATGCATTGTCACCTTGAACCTCCCATCCTCTCATAAAGGGCTTTAATCTTATTTTCCCTGTTGAACAGAGGCATTCTCATCCTTTTGTAGTCAAATCAGCGGATCTGACTAAAGCTGTTTTCAAAGAAAGCAATGTATCTGGTAACTGAAAACCTAAATTTGATTTGAAAACAAATATAAATATTTTGTATTCTAATAATTATTTTTTTTGTACTGAGGACAAAAAGGAAAACAGGAACTTCAGCTTGAAGATTAAAGTCAAGATAAATGCCTAAACCAGAGCCACTACTCCAAATCCATTTTTTCCTTTTCTTGGCTGCCAAGTTTTTTTTTCTAAACTAAGAAGAATATTTGCCATTGCAGTGATAAAACTGTGAGCAGCAGAGTTCAGTCACGCCAGGGAGAGAATATGATACTTTACATGAGGATGTCAAGGTAATGTCAATTAAAAAAAAAGAGAGAAAGGGGGAAAAAAGAGGCATAGAGTGACTTTTTAAATCTTTCACACAGATCTTATCTATTCATAACCGAAATCAAAGCAACTCTGATTGCTCTATCAAGTGTAATATATAATTAAGGCAATTCAGTCCTAAGGTTTGGGGTTATCGCAGTTCTTTTGACTTGAGTCGCTGATTGTCTTTGAAAGAACTGATGGGGAGTTTTTTGACAGAGAGGTTTTCATCATAAAGAAAACCATCTGTCAAAAGGAAAACTTTACAGTGAGGATAAAGCCTGCAGAATAATCAATAGCCCAGGACGTACAGCATTTCCAAGAGCGTGGTAGTGCAAGTCCCCACTCTCAGCTGGAGCAGTGCCCGAACCTTGGAACCACTGTCTGGCCAAGACTGGGCTGGGCACTGTCTCCTCTGGCCCCCATTTAAACTGTATTGCAACAAACACCCAGCTCCTGGGCTGCACATTCAGTCCCTCAGCCTCTCTGGCTGGTTTTGGTTTGGCCCTGGCACGGGGTGAGAGAGGTTTGAAATGTTAAGAAAGCACTCTCTAACACAGCACATGTACGCTCTGCGATCTCTGTGAACTCGCCTGCCCTGGAGCTTGACCTCTGCAAGTCTCTTTGAATGTTCATTTTCCGAGAGGCCCAGAGCACACATGAATTCCTGCCTTTCCGTGGCACCCCTGAGACTGGAGGAGCTGGGTATGTGCTCGCACTTTCTGTGCTCATTCCCGCCGTCCTGAGCCGGGGTGTGAGCCGCACGCAGATTTTCGTACCCTTTATCGGTGAGGGTGCAGACATTTCGAGGAAAGGATTGCGCTCGCCTCTTACACCTCCAGTGTGCTTAAAGCTACGTGTTAGCACGATACAGTTAGGCTGAAAGGTGTTAGTGGCTGCCAACAAGGATGTTCAGGCTCCAAAGAAAATAACGATCCTCGTTAAAAATAATGGGCGTGCCAAGCAATCGGCTGGGCTACGGGAACAAAGCAATCAAGGCCCTTTATGAGGTAAAAGCAGCTGGTGGCTGAGGAAATACCAGCGGCACTTGGATGTGGCTTCACGACACAGGAGCTTTGCAGCAAAGAGCCGGTGGAGTCCGCTCCTTCCTGCCCCCCTCCCTCCCTGCTGCCCCTTCCCAAGGCTGCTGCCCCTTCCCAAGGCTGCTGCCCCTTCCCAAAGCTGTTGCCCCTTTCCCAAGGCTGTTGCCCCTTTCCCAAGGGTGCCGCCCCTTCCCAAGGCTGCTGCCCCTTCCCAAAGCTGTTGCCCCTTTCCCAAGGCTGTTGCCCCTTTCCCAAGGGTGCCGCCCCTTCCCAAGGCTGCTGCCCCTTCCCAAAGCTGTTGCCCCTTCCCAAGGCTGCTGCCCCTTCCCAAGGCTGCTGCCCCTTCCCAAAGCTGTTGCCCCCTTCCCAAGGCTGCTGCCCCTTCCCAAGGCTGCTGCCCCTTCCCAAGGCTGCTGCCCCTTCCCAAAGCTGTTGCCCCTTTCCCAAGGCTGCTGCCCCTTCCCAAGGCTGCTGCCCCTTCCCAAGGCTGCCGCCCCTCAGCGCTGGCTCTGCCGGGAGCTCCGCCGGCCTCAGCAGGGTAAACAAAGCAGAGAGGCCTGGGGGTCTCCGGAGCTGTAGCTGCTACCAAGAACCACTGACTGAAATAACATTGAAACTGTGGTCTTGTATTACATTGACTTTTTTTTTTTTCTTTTACATTTCTGGTGGTTCAGTATGATTTTTTTTTTTTCATAGAGAGTGGAAAGGAATAAAATAATTCAGTTTCTCTATTATCTTTAGTGTAAGAATTTAGTGCCTCCTAACACATTTTACGGAATGTAGGACTGAGAAAAAGGAAGTAATAAATTCCTATCCCAGCCCTGCTGCTTGCTAGGAGGTGTGTCTGTCATGGGCACTCCACTCAGGCTGGGATTTACATTTTCCAACTTGAGTTAGTCAAAAGTGTGTAAGGTAAGTTACTCATATAAATGTATTTCTGAGTCAGCTGAGGGAGAACCACCTACACAAAGAACTTCTGCCTTCCCTAAAAAAGGGTTCAAAATGATGCTAAGATTGGCCTAGCCTCAAGGAAAGCCTGTATGATTGACAGTTTTAGAGTATCGAAGATAGGTGTGATGAATTCCACTTTTTTAATCTCAAAATCCTGTCCTACCTAAATTTAAACCAAGATTACTTCATATTTCAGTGGGAATATGGAGGGTGTGTCCTTTACATGCCTCTTTAAGAGAATATCTTTCTCACTAAAGTCCCTGAGAGCCCCGATCCAGATGAATACCTTTCTCATGTCTCATGTTACACTAGCAAGGGCTACACTGGTTAGTGCTCAGTGGGAGAAAAATACAAGTCTCTTTGCTTTTTTTTGTAAATTCCTGATCTTTATCTACTCACAACTCTGGTACTTTGGAAATGTAATTAATGTTTGTTAAATGCTTCCTAGGTGGAAGATATGAAAATCTCCCTGCTTGTTAATTACAAGCGGTTAAAAAGTGAATATTGAAAGCTTACTCCTAATCATATTTGCTACTGATGTATTATGGAGGAGATAGAAAACCAACATAAATAACTACCAGCCTGACAAACCATAAAGCCCCAGTCAGAGAAATTGCACAATTCCAGCAGGAAACCATGTTAAAAAAGAAAGATCAAATAAAGTCTTTTATTCCAAAAAGTTATATTGAAATGCCCACCATCTGCTTTAACCTCCCAACAGTGAGGAGATTTAATGTCTGCAAATCTCTCCTTATCTCATCTCATTGTGCCCTGTAAATGGAAAACCTATTTGCATCTAATAGAACAAGGCATGCCAATAGAAATCTCATATCTATTGGCAAGTTGTGTAATTCTTTATAGCTATATAGTAGATCCAGATGCTTTGGAAAGGGATATCTTCCTTCAGGAGTACTGCTGGAGGGAGCCTGGATTGATTCTCTCTGCAATTATAGATTGGACTATGGTAATCACTAAAGACGGGGAAACATTTTAATTCTGCATTGTGTAGGCTCATTCTTGCCTTTAAAAGCAAGCAAACAAAAATCCATCTATTTTTCTTGTCTGTATAATTTTAGGTGTATCGTTAAAAAAAGTATTCAATGGGCTATTAAGGAAGCTGGCAGTGTGTCCTGCAGACATTCCCAGTCTTCACATGACATTCAACCATTACAATTATTCAAGGAAGATCCAGCTCAAAGTTCCAATAAATAACTGTAGATCAGTTAAAATCACTGGTTGTCATTAGACTCTTCCCCCAGCCCTCACTAATAAAACTTTGGTACCTAGGTTAATCAACAGGGTGGCTGCTCCTTCAGAGCAGACCAAGAAAGCTGCCAGGTCACTGGTGGCTGTTGCTCCACTGCATACACAGTTGCCTTTGTGTTCAGAGCCTGTGACTAGACACAAGTCAGACTAATTTGTCTTAATTCAGTTCAGTTAGAGGGGGGCAGGTTGTAGATGGGCTTATATTTAACATTCAGCAAATCAATTTATCATGAGCTTGTGGCTTTACAGGCACATCTTAAACTGACATAAGTAGATGGCCCATGCTGTGGCTTCTTCTGGCACACACAGATCCAATTCAGCATAATAGCATCAAGTCTCATTTGAAGATATTTATCATAGTGTCTAAAGTTTTAAGTGGTAATTATGATATTTAGCAGTCTTTTAACCTAGATCTCTAGATTTCAGTAGACAAATTGAAGAGGGGTTTTCATCAAGATGCTTGGGGAACTGGTGTTTAATCTTATCTCAACAGAAATGCTTAAGAAAACCAGAAGGTCTATGTACATTTCCTACCTGTTCCATCCACATTTTATTCTATTTCACTGATCACTCATTCCATTATTTGACTGCACACATTGATGGCAATGAGTTTAGTGCACAAAACTTCTTTAACTTTGCCCGATGCTATCCCTTTTCAGTGGTATAATTAACATAACATGTTTAAAAGCTATCAGCCTGACTCTTCCAAGTTATTTACTTTGGAGTATGCCCCTGGCACAGGGTAGTTTTGCTCTAACTTGCAGCCTCTGTAGAAAAAGAGAGCCCCAGTTGAGGATAGCATTGCCAGCCTCAAGAGAATGTAGCCATGGAAAAAATGATAGGAGGAAAAAATGCAGGGAGTGTTACCTTCTTTACTTAGACTGTATGAGAAAATATAAGTATCACTGCTTTAAGTCTTGCCCATGTAGCATGAAATATGAAGTCTTTCCCTTAGATAAGTTACATGTACAAAAAGAAGTAATAGTGCTATAGAATTTTCTGTGGGCAACTTTCTTATTTTGAGAAACCATGAGTTCTGCTGTGTCTTTTATGACAGTTTGCTATAGGGAAAATACTGAATTCTACAAATAATCACAGAGTGTGCTAGATACAGTTTATTGGCTTGATCTTTCGTATTTAATTGATGTTTGCTATGAAAATAAAGTTCGGCCAAGCATGAGAGAAAAAAAGTATGTTGTGCCACATTAATTTTTGTTGTACAAGCACATAAATGGCCATGTGATCATTCCATAGGTTAATTTCATACCCCTGAGAAAGACTCAGTCTGGTTTTTGTTCCTTGTCAATATTTCACATTAATAAATAAATTGAATGTTCATGCTTTGCTGGACAGTCAAAACTCAATGATAAGAAACTACTACTACTACTTGTCTTGCCCACTCTGCCTTTATTTTCCCCTGGACACCTTCTAGGTAAGGTGAAATACTGTGCCTCTGTGGCTTGAACCCCATGTTTTCTAAAATATTATAGAGAGGAATGCTTTTCAAATGGAAAGATGATTTTGCTGCTGCGTTCCAGAAAAAAAAAATTGCAAACAGCAGCACAGAATCACAAAAGAATAGGGGCAACATCATTTGACACAAATGGAAATCTTTCAGTTCACATCAATAGGCTTTAATCAGACCAGTATTTCCTTATTGCCTAGTTTTGTTTAGAAACATCCTTTAGACTTAGAGTGAGAACTAAGCCCTTCTCTCCCTCCCCCTCCATATTTATGATCCAGGCTTTTGTCATAGTAGCATTCTCCTGCAATGCCTGCAGAATACCAATGAAATATTTCTTCCCATAGTGACACATACAACCATCCTCGAGTGGGAGGCACTCTATTTACAATATCCTACTAGGCTCCCTCTTTAGCTTCCTTCATCTGTGTCTCATGGTTTATTACCAAATGCTGTGAGAACACATGGAACACCTACACCTCACTAGAAAGACAAACTGAATGGCTTAAAACACACAGCCTTTCAGTGACTGACTCACAAATTATCACTTGGTGAACAGGGACTTTATTGCACCTACACTCTTGTGCCAAATTCCAGCCAACAAAGTGACACGGTAGATAAGTTTAGATGAAGGTGTTTACTGGTGGATAAGACAATAAAAACCTCGTGGCTCAAATGTTTTGAACTCCTGGACTTTTTCCCAGCTTCACTTTCTCTTTAAGAACACAGCATGGCAGAATTATCCAGCAGCCAACCCTGCTGTATGTGGATATTCTGTATATGGGATTCTGTAATGCATATTTGTTTTTAAGCATTTCTAAGGGTGTTACTCTGGTAGCAGTCAGGGTTTCTGGAAATAATCAGTGAATCCCAAGTCAGAACAAAGGTGCTAATGTGGTACCAAGTTTCTGAGTAAATAAACAATTGCTAAACAAAATCTTTTCAACAGCATTGCATGTCTGTGTCAACATTGTGTTTCTTCCTTGAGTCATCTGGTCAGCAGCACTCCAGCTACATGGGAGAGGTCTCCCACTTCCTACAGCTGGAGTTTTGTGTCAGAATATACCACTCAGGATTTCCTGTGAGCCACAGGAGTTGCATTTTTTGGCAGGATTACAGAAAAAAGTCAGGTTAGAAAATCCTGATGGGCACATTTGAGGGGAAAAAAAGACATGAAACAAATGCTGTTTGTGCCAGCCTCAGTGTCCATTAGCTAGTCAGACATAGGAACATTTTTGATCTTTATCACCCAAACACAGAATTTTAATACATGGGAAGAATGCCTCAGATATTTCTTATTCTGCAGATTCTGCAGATTTATAAGAAATTACTAATAAATGGGGGGGGGGGGGGGAGACATCCACAAAGGCATTTATTTGTTTCTTTCTAATACCCAGCACTTCAGTAAAAACTACAGATCTTTTTTGTGTTCATAACTGGATCCAGGAACAGGAGTTACCTACTTTCTAGCTCAGATGTCGTGGAGTAGCCATTCTCTTGAGATGTTTTTTATTAAATGCAGGAAACCTTACAGAACTCCTTGATTTCATATGATTGCTGCTAATTAAGAGATGTAGAAAGCATATGATCAGTTCATCTGATAGAATTTTTGCCAAGGGAGTTTAAAGGGCTTGCAAAAATTTTGCAATATGTATGTTGGTCCTGATTCAGTTTGAACCTGAACTCCAGGGTCTGCTTTTGAATGTCCTCTCAACTCATTATCTCTTCCTATCTCTTGTTAAGATGCTTTCCCAAGTCCCAGCAGAGATGTTCAGCCTTTTTATAACAGAAATACAGTAAATCTCTCCTCTGTCATCATAATGCGAGATTCCTTAAAGAATCACTTCACAAATTTCAAACTAATAACTTGTTATTTTTCACTGATGTAACACATAGGTGGATAACATTCCATCACCAGTGACTATAATCACCTTCAGCCCCAATTCAGCATCCCAGCTTCTGGCTTGATTAAGTATTTGTCACTTCTATTTCATCCTCTCCTGACAGAGATAACTTTCTTTTAAGTCAAACTGTCATACTCTGGAGTTCAGGAAGGACATGAAAATGTCAGGTAATAATCCCTCCTCAAACTTGTGAGTGGGTAACATTGCTAATATGCAGAACCATTAGAATGTTGGCATGAATTTAGCTTAATGATTTGCAGCAGTTCAAGCTTTATTAAGATACCTTAAGGCGGATCTGGATAAGCTTCTCCCATCTTTACATGGTTTGCTCTGCTTTCAGTACTTAACAAAAGGCACGTTTAATCTTGCAAATTCTCCTGAACCTTTGTAACTTTATTTTAAATGAATTTTGCAGTCATTTGAGCACTTCAAAAAAGAAAATATATTTTTTTTACCAAGGAAATAACCTTTTGAAAAGCAACCTGGCTCAAAACAGTGTGTCTGTGTGGTCAGTGCCATCTCTGGATGTTGGAGACTGTCATGCTAACATCATTAGTCATGCAAATAATCAGAAAAACTGCCCCATTAAACAGATATTCAAAAGCTAAATAATACTTGAACAAACTGATCAGGCATTAGTAATAAATAGTTTTATGTTCTCTCATTTCCATCTCTTTGTCTTTAGAAGAATAATATCTGGTACCTCATTCTCTCTCTCCAAGTCAAGAAGAAGAACATTGACCTCAAGAGTTAAAACTTCAGAGAAAGGGAAGAAGCATTATCTTTTCAACATGTTTATGGAACATGTTAAACATTCAGAGTGTTTAAAGAAAATTATCTTTGACATATTTATACTGTGAAGGGGCTAAATATAAGGTTTCCAAAGCCTTTGTCCTCTTCAAGGTGAAATTGAATTTCTATCTAGATCTTCTATTTAGACAAACCCATCTTTTTACTTTAGCAGGATGGATTATTGGTGTACTATACCCATCCACCCACCCAACTATCTTCTCTAATTTCTTTTATCCTTTGAATCAATTTTTTTTGTTTTGTAGCATAACTCAGTAGCAATATTCAGAACTAGTTCACTTTCTTGTTGCTTAAATGTACTTGCTTGAAATGCGTGACACCTGCCATGTCTGTACCTTCAATAATGATGACTAAGCACAGCCAAAGGGCAGTTTTGTGGCTGATGAGTCAATTTATCTGCAAGAGTAAATGACATACCCTTGTTCATGAGTAAGTCTTTGTAAATAGTCAGTGAACACTTCAGATGTGAAGAAATATTTTGGTTTGAAGACTGCAATTTTGTGTACAGTACCCAGCTCCTCTATGATGTGGCTGCAAACACTCTGTAGTTTTTGTGCTTATTCACACAGAATCTGCTTGTATTCCTGAAACCTTTTAATCTGAATAAGATCTCTCTTGAAAATCTTGAACTTCTCTCTTCACTTTCCCTCATTATGTTTGTAGCCTCTCTCCAACTGCAACACATTAAAAGCAAGTATTTTACTTTCAAGCTGACAACTCAGGAGCAAACTAATGGTTTCTAAGTCAGACCTTGGTTGAATTTAAGTTGTTTCCATGAATTCAGGTTAATACAGAATTGATAGGGGAATATTTTCTTTGTGAGAATTCAGACTAAGGTCATAATCACCTTTTTTCTCAACATTTTAGGGTGATATGAGGTTCTGCTCTGAGATTTATTTTCAATTGGTCATTCCAGAGCTTTATGGCACTGTTAATTCGTTTTTCCACTTTCTTATTGGCTCCAATGGCTTTTGACACATCATCTGTGCTTAGGTGGTATCTAACATGGACCAGCAGTTACTGCTCACTTTTCATTTCTTTCATCATTTCCCATGACTTTTTTTTTTTCAGAGTTGTAGCAGCACCTACGAGATCCTCTTCAAAACCACCAGGGTTTTAAAAAAATAGCTCAATAACACATTTACTTTGTCTTTTGCATTTCTGTATGCCACTGTTTCCATTTCTCCTGACTGCAAGTATTTCAATGTTGTGAAGCACTGGAGCCTGCAACAGCTGCTTCTTGAGGTTCCATAGAAGTAGGACCTCATAGTCAAGATTAATTTTCACTCTGCCTTACACACATCAAATTTCTCTAAGCTAGAAGAAAAAAAAACTTCTAAATATTCTAGAAGTAAGCTGAAGTGTGCTGTGAGTGCCCAAAATGCCATTCTGTGCAAAGTATGCCTTAACTGAAAAACCACTTTTTGGCCTATCACTTTGAATAGCTCTGAGGTGTAGTAGAAGGTAGTTCTCTCCCTTCAGACCAGACAGAAGGCATGTACCTATTTTAATTGTTAAAATTCAAAAGTTAGGAATCACTATAAGAGATTCATTTATTTGATGTTTCAGGCCCATCTTTCTCCTTGCAAGAACATCTTTTTTCATCTTCTTACTCGCTTCACAAAGCCATTTGAATTTACTGATGAAAAACTATTTAGCAAAGATTAAGTATCTGTAATTCATAAAGCATCTGGTTATAAGGAATCAAATTTAATAGCACTGAGATTAAAAGTTTACCAGGAATTGATTCTAGATATTTCTGCCCTGACTTTGTAAAAGAAAGAATCTGAAAGGCCAATTTTTCAACTGATATACCTTGTTATTGCTTCATAGTAGGAAGGGGATTCCAATGAACACCAGCTGAATACCTGGCTTTGAGATCGTCAAAACTAGTGTGCATTATCCCCATGTGTTTATTGGTCACACACTTCCCACTAGTATGTGCTGATGTGAATACATTAAATATTCTTTTGGGAAATTAACTATTCTTATTATTGGGAGACATTAATCCTTACAATATAAGCTATTTTCTTGATGGAAGTTGTCATGGTTTAATCACAGCTAGCAACTAAGTACCCTGTTCCCTTGCCCCCAAGGGATGGGGAGGAGAATTAGAAAAAAGGTAAAAGCCATGGGTTGAGATAAGAACAGTTTAATAATTGAAATGTTATATTAATGATGATAAAATCATAATGTAATGAAAAGGGATTCAGTGAAGAGGAGGTGGGGGAAAAGAAAGAGAGAGAGGGGAAGGGAGATAAAACCCAAGGAAGACAAGCGAGGCACAGTTTTTCACTGCCTGCTGATTGATGCCCAGGTTCTTGAGCAGCAATTGGCATCTCCTTGCCAACTTCCCATAGTTTATATACAAAGTATGACCTTCTGTGGTATGGAATGTCCTTTTGGATAGTTTGGGTCAGCTTTCCTGGCTATGGACTTCCAGCTTCTTGAGCACCTCTTTGCTGACAGAGCATGAAACACTAAAAAGTCCTTGACGTAGTGCAAGCACTGCTTGACAGTAACTAAACCATCAGTGCTTGTCAACATTGTTCTCATTTTAAATCTAAAAAATGCAGCATTGTACTAGGAAGTTAACTCTATCCCAGCTAAATACAAGTCAGAGGTACTATTAAAAAATAATTTAAAAAATATATAAAGGAAAAAAGAAAGCATCTGGGAAGTGAAAGGTGTAAGAATCTAATGCAGTGTGCCCCAGATTTTCTCCAGGTGGGAAGTAAACTTATTGGATTAGTATATTTGTCCTAATGGGGGTGATGGGTGTTCTATGTTTTAGTTTTCAGGTGTGTGTTTGAAAGGGAAATTGCCTGAAATGACAGTACCAGAAATCTACATGTGCATTATCATATTCAATATGAGAAAAGAAGTAGATGAATCCTCAATGGCTAATGACCTTGGAGGACTCTAAGTATGAGATTGAAATACATTAAAAACCTTGGTGGCCTCCATAAAGGGAAATAAATGACAAGTGAGAAAAGAAATGGAAAATAAAATGTGTGTGTTTGCTTTGGCTGGCCTTCCTGGGTTTTTTTTTTTTATTTTTAATTGCATTTTTATTTCCTGCACAGATAACCAAAAAAAGCTTAGAGCAGACTTTATGAGAAAAGGAATTTGGCTTGACTTGTCTTTATTACCAGCAACTTTTCAAAAGTAGACTTCAGTATCACAGACTGATATGATGAGTGAATCTCAAATAGCACAAAGACATTTGCGTATTGCTCCCCATGGGGAACTGATTTGTTATTTGTTTTATTATTTTATTTGTTTTAATCTTCACGTTGTAATTATATTGGTTCCTGGACATCATCTCAGGGGTGAGCTGTATTTCAGTGAGAACCCAGGACAGTTTCAAGAGAGTGCTGGGTAAACTGATAATTCAACAATTCCCTGTTGTTTCTTCCCACAACTGACGTATTTTAAGATAAGAGCAAGAAGAAAAAATGTCTTTAAACTATTTGTTGTGTCCTGGTAAGCAGTGTGAACCATTGTCATGTATGTGCAGTGCTTGAATGGTTCAGTCACCTTTATTCCTTTCTCTCACACCAGAAAATATTGTTTACATATTTAACAGGTTAAGAATGATGAAATTCACATGGGAAACATTTCTACAGGAAATGTTCTCACTAAACTCAAGTTATACATCATACCACTCTTTCTTGTGTGCTTTGGGTTTTGCTCTCTGAAAGAGGAGTTTGCACAAAGTCACCAAAACCCATGAGCCAAGGTAGTGCCCAAACTAAAACTTCCTGGACTATTCTGATGTTCTTCCTGCCCCTTTCTAAAATGTTGGTGTGCAAGAACAGAGCTCTGGGTTTTTTTTTCACTCTGAGAGTGTTAAATCCAACAGAAAAAGTCCTAGCTGTTTATAGGAGGTTTATTCTGCAGTAAATGTCCCTCTTCATGTAGCTCTATTAATTAATTTGGCAGACTTCAAAAGAATAAAAGACCTATTAAATAATTGTCCTAGAGACTAAAACATTTAACTCAAAAGTCATATGACAATTGCCAGGGACTGTGTTTGTAGACACAGTGAAGTAAGAATTCCTTTAGGAAAAAATGAGATTTTAATTATTGACTTCTAGCAAGACATGATTAACAAGGGATTCTCCTCCTCACTTATCAAATCCCCAGTGTCTGCCCCTGCATCTACTGTTTCTTAAGTAAAATCCCCAAACTTCCTTCCAGTTCTCAGAGCAGCCTCATTAAATCAACTGTAGTTAAACCTCCAGTAGATTAGGACTGGTTAGGGGAATGTAGATGTAACACTTGATTACCTTTCTAAAGCTGATGACATGAATTGATTTTAAGAGATTGGTCAGTCCTGCCACTGCCAGTGAGCTACCTCCTCCCACCCCCAGGTTTCCCAAGAATGGGAGTTAACCCCTGCATTTAACAGGCTTGCAGTAAACATGTTTTTCTGCTCACAGGTGATAGCTGGAGTTTCTCTCAGAATAAGAAAGCCCCACAAATTCTGGGATCCATCAATGCTGTATGGTTTGTATTATCTTTAGAAAAGACACACTACCAGGGAAAAATATTGTATATCATCTCAGCAGGGGTCTTGGAGCTGTTTAGCACTATGTAATTGGATCTAGGACTAATCCTTAACTTTGATGAGGCCAAGAGGAGTTACACCACTGCTATTTCCAGCACATTAACGATAGACAAAATGCTTAAACACGCTGTCTAACACTTGATTGTAAAGGATTAAATACATTTCAGAGTCAAGTTTTGGTTCTATAATATGCCTTTGGATAATTCTTGTTTTCTTTGGTCAATACACATGATTTCTATCATTTGAAGCACACAGTAATTTAGCAAGAGTAATAAAAAAAGCATTCGCAATAATCATTTTACTAAATTATGATGTGCCTCAGAGAAAATTTTTTAATAGTCTGCCTTTATTATGTAACAGATAAACAAAAGGAATATTTAAGTCAAAGAACTGTCTGTTGCTTTAATACAAGGTAAAACTTCATCCACTTTGAAGAATTCACAATTGGTATTGCATTTCTTGGATTGGCTGTTTGTCTAGCCATTGTAGAATATTATTGTAAAGTAAGTTAGAGGGAACAGAGAATTATTCCTCTATACTTTATTCGCTGTGGGATTAATTATCAGGCTGATTTTAATATTTGGTCACTAACAAGGCCATACATAGTTTAATTCACCTTTTCAACATGGTTTTTTGATTGCTTATTCACAGGTTGGGGTTTTTTGGTTTGGTTTTTTTTTTTATTTTGGTCATCTTCCAAGCTTTTTCATTTGTCTCATATGCAGGCTACAAATGTTTTATATGGCTCATATGCATTCACACAGTAGGTGCCCAAGGCAATGAAGTTTCACTACAAATGTAACAAATGTAAAGATTTCTGAACCAACTATACAATTCCTATGTTGAAGTTATATCTGCAAAATCTTTTGGGTAGTTTATTTCATTTTAAAAGCTTCATATGTTTACTTGAATTATCTGCTTAATAAAGGATGTATTTAATGATTGTTTTTCTCTCCTAAGCAGACTTCATGCTAAGGAAATTCTCAAATTACATTTAGACAGGAATTTTCTTCATCCACTCTCAAAATTCAGTGTTGAGAGAGAATAATAATTTTTCAGCTTTGACCAAGAAAGTCTGGAAACATATGTTTCCCCAATAGAAAGTGTAATGGCCTTTGTTGTCTGTGAATTGCAAGCACAATTCCATTTTGAAGAAGATCTTGCCTCTGAAACATCATGTACTAGGCTTCCTAAAGCACAGTTTTTCTTACTTGGAAGCATAAGAATAGGGTTAGTAGTCTTTTGCCAGTTTTGAACCTATAGTTCAAGGCAGTCTAGGTTTTTCAAACCTAACTTGTAGCACTAGAACAGCTCCTCCACTTTTTGAAGTGCCAGCTTAATGAATCATTCCCCACAAAATAGTTGCTTCTGACATTTCAGCCAAAGCCCTGCTGCTCTTGCAGGAGCCTATATGCTTTTATCTTGCACATTGGTCTGAGCTGCAAAAATGTTCCAGTTTGTCACATACTGTTCTGTACTGTCACTTAGAAATATGCTTGTGCTTGCTGAGTGAATATTGATAAGATACCTTGAGACTGTGATAAAAATGGGGCAAAGAGAAGATATCTTTCAAATTTGATAAATAAAGTCTTTAAAATACTGATAAAGTACTTCTGAGAGTCCATTATTGAGAATGAATTCTCAGAGGTGTTCATAAAGTTGGGGGCTTATTGTTTGGTCAATGCTCTTTCAAAGGTTTAGAGCTTTTACTCTGTGTTCTAAGAAAAAGCTCTTTGAAGGTCATGTTTGAATTCAAAGCCGTACTTATTGTCTGTTTTTCCATGCTATCTACATTACTGTTGCATATCGCATTTGGGAGCCCAATAGCTCCTGAAGGTAATATTTTCTAATTCCACTTATCCTACCCCCTGGTGTAGCATTTGTCAGTGCAGGTTTGTGTCTGCAGGTGTTGATAAGGTAGAAAAAGCTACCTGACTAACATTATTATATTGCTTATTTTTCCTAGGTAGTTTGAAATGATTATCACTGCTGGACTATAGTCATGTGCTAAAAGATAGCCTGCCCTCCTTCTGCTCTACCACCCTCAGTACTTTAAAGCAGAGGCAGCTGTGCAGATTACTGGCTGTGAAAAATCTTACAGTAGCAGAGAGTGGGAAGGAGGGAAGAGACTGGGAAGAACAGAGATGGGGGAGGATCTGCTTTTCACTGCAGGTGTTTTTCTTGTACTGAAGGCTGTGGCTCCTTGTTCAGGTGTCTTAGTGGGCAATTAATCTCTTGCTGTTAGAGAGCAGCACAGAACATAACCACTAAACTACTGCTGGTAATGGAGGTCATAGAAAAAGAAGGGAGCACTAAAAGTCAGCCATAAACCCCTCTGCAGCTGATTTTACTGTGAGATGTTGGATTCTGCACCTACCATCCTCAAAAAGTGAAACCTGTGGGTCCCCCAGCCCTGAGATGTACCCTGAGAGTGGCACATCTGGGCTTGACAGGGGGTCACTACTGTAGGACCATATGAAAGGGGTGCCTAGCCTCATGCCTCTGCAACACTTGAGCCTGAAAATTAATCTTGTTCCATTAATACTTTTCTTTTCCCGTGGAACAAAAAAAAAAGTGCCCCACTGACTAGAAACAACCACACTTTGATTGCCACATGATCTTAAACCCAGTACTTCTATGAGAGGTAAAAAACTTACCTGTGTGCTTGAATCATAATAAAACAGGAGACCTGCTCAGGAGCCTTCCTCAGCTGTACAGACAGCTCAGCTCCACTGCCTCTGCTGCAGCTCCCTTTGCCTTCCTCAGCAGAGCATCAGACCAGATGTAGGCATAAATACAACTTGGCATGTTCGACCAGACCTGCCTTTCAACACCTCCCATGTGACAAAACAATCCCTCTTTTTGTTTCTGTAATAGGAACAAGCACCCTAAAACATGTTTAGCTCTAATGGAGGTAGTTAGCTGAGTCTCTCAAATCCCCTTTTTCCCCAGGCTCAGTAATAACAGCACTGGGATCAAAACGTAGGTAATAAGCTCCTTGGAGAAAGGACATGTTCCTACATCATAGAAGAAGTTTGTGTAACTTCAGCATCTTTTGCCCCCCCTATTTGTGTGTTGTCTTTTCATCTTTTTACTGTCTTAGCTTCAGGAGCTGCTTATGCATTTACTCCATATACCATCATGATGACCAGTGTAGAAGTGCACAGGCTGGTGACTAGCCCAGCCTCATGGATTGTCAGCATATTCCATGAGAACCCAGTATTTCAGTCAGCCATGTGGTTGTGAACAGGTTTCTTACTCTGAACATTTCTAACAAAGATATCTAAAATGTTAGCATTAGACACACGAAAAATATTGTTTGCAAGGACAAATAAATGGATGACATTTTTAACAACCAATTTATATATGTTGGGCTAATCTCTTCTGCCTTAGTAACCATAAGAGGATAAAAATAGATTAATCATAATTCTGGTTTAACCAGGATCCTATGAAGATTCATTAGATAATGTGTGAAAGTAATAGAGAACTGTTTTCTGTGACTGTCTCACTCTAGTTTTGGAGGATGAACTAGTGAGCTTATTCTCAAATCCTCCTTACAGTTTGAGAATTATTATTCTCATTCACATGTCTAAATTCCAATTAAATCGAGATTTAATCACACTTCATTGGCTCAGTGCTAAGCAAAGGCATCCAGTATGTTATCAGACAGTGCTATAGATGTGGCACCTGTGAGAGATCTGATAACCTTTCAGAGCAGCATCCGAGAGCGGGCACCCACCAAAGGTGCTAGACAGATCTGTGAGAGCAGTTTAGCTGAAATACTAAGGGAAAATTCAAACTGCTCTCTAACATTCTACATAAAGCCTGAAAGTGCCTGGCCCACTAAAGCTACATACTTTGGAGCCAGAAAAGATTCCTCAGGCACCAAGGCAGAGGCTTCTGCACCTGGTCAGAAACCCTGGCAGGAGAGGCGAGGCACTGTGCCTAAGCAACCATGCAATGTGATAAGAATGACCTTAAAAACCAGTCATGCTGGGTTTGTATTGCACTCTTTTGAATAATTATGTGGTTTCTCAGAACAGTTTGAGTGGTTTGCTCTCCCAAGCATGACAGTTTGTTTCCACAATGTCCAAGGTGCAAAATAAAATCAAGCCATGAACAACCATAGGCTAGACATTCTTGGCACATAGAAGAGAAGCTGACACCTTGCCTTCCTGCAACTTAAAAAAAATCTAAGCACAATACAAGCACAGTGTTTTTAATCTCTTAAGGATATGGATATGGCTGGGAACTCTTCTTGGCTTTAGGTTTCTTACTTGACACCCCCCTACAGCCAGGACAAGTCTCCCTGGTTGCTTGTGGGGACAGATGGTTCTTTGAATATACATCTGATTTCTGGAGAGGTCACATGAGAAAATTAGGCTTATTGTAACTTGTGAAATTTATCTCACTATTTTTATATTCCTTCTGAAACAAGATCATCTCACTACCCTACCTGTCCTGGGATTCGTGCTTGGAGAGGGAGTTATGCATATGGGTCTAAGCCTCTCAAGGTTATATCAGAAGTACATGGCAGGAACTGAAGCTACATCTGGTGAGTTTTGGTCCTGGCCTATGGATCCAGCAACCCACAGATTTGCTATTTAATTTTGGCTATGAATACAACATCCTGGGTTTTTCAGCAAGGACACTTTTTTATGATAGCAGCTGAAATTGTAATTATTAGTTCTGAGCTAAAATAGGCAGAGGAAATGCTGAGGTTTTTTATTACCCACAGTATTTATTGTCCAATATTGCTTCTCAGGTAATTCATGGTGAGCATTTTTTTTCATTTTGCTTTTTAAAATGCCCTCTTTGCTTGTACCATTTAAATTTTATAATTTTAATTCTTGCTTTGGTAGCTTATTAAGTTTTTGATTTATGGTGAAGATTTTTAGAGTCCTGCTCCTTCATTAGTATATCCAACATTTACACTCCTTGGAATAAGCACAGATCTAAATAGAAGGTGTGTTCATTTAAGCAAGACCTGGAAATGTTTTTCATATTAATCATTAAAATAATGAGCAGCTGATTAAATTATTGATCTTTCAGGATAAACAGTGCCTTAAAAAGCCATGGAACTAGGTGTTTAAAGCTGATGGAGACACTTTTTTCATTAGTGTAAGATCTGACCCATGAATATAATATGCCCCATCTGATGAAATAATGCCTGTGTGCATATTACCAGTCTCTCTGACATTTTGTTTTCAAAAATATGGAAATTATTGTTACTTTATAGCTATTCTAAAACCAGAATAATAAGTTTTTTCTACCTGATATGGCCATTATTCATACATATCTCTTATTTTAGCTAAAGCTGTATTTCATGAAGTTGAAGGTCCATTTATTCCAAACATTCTTGGCAATATGTAGAAACCTCAAAGTGCATTGTTTTCATTTCTGATAGAAAACAATGTATGGCATATTTTTGTTAATGTATTGAACATATGTAGAACCTACTCTATAACAAAATGTACAAAATTAATAGCCTGTAGCTGTTCCTTTGAATTCAGAACTGATGCATGGGCAAAACATATGCATTTAATCTATCAATATAAGCCATTAAGATTAACCTGTCCTGTACTTGATTCTCAGTGTAAAGAGCTTTTCTGCTGTGATAAGGTAGGTGAATTATCAGGTGGTACCATTCTGGCTCCCAGAAAAGGTTATAGTGACTCAAATAATTGCAGCTTCTATGCCTTTGCATCATGATTTCCCGTTGTATTTTTACTGAAAATCTATTTAAACCCATACTTTTGTCCCCCTGCATAAATTTAGGCTGATAGAGTAAACCACTATGGCCATGGTAATAATAGTAATCAGGGACTGAAAATTTTGCATTGCTACTTTTGGTCAGTCACAGGAATAAGAGTATTTCTCCACCCATTCAAACTATTCAGTTTTGAACCTTTAAAAAATTAAAATTACTTTAGATCCAATAAAATGGTCTATTTCTTCAAGAACTCTAGTTGGAGTAAATTATATCACTGGCCTAAGCTATTTTTTTTTTGTTGCAATTACCATGTTTAATGAACTGAATGTCTGATGATATGCTTTCCCCTTCTGCACCCACAAAATCTGCTTGTGCTTTAAAATATTCCTTCACCTTCTGAAGTTTGCTTAGAAAAGGTTTAACTTGCACTAGGGGTTGGAATATAAAAGCAAATTGATGCATTGATTTCCCCATTTCGTCACCTCTAGAGAACAATTCATAAAGCACGGAAGTCCTAACTAGTCAATCAATAGTTGCTACTTAAATCAGAGACACTGCAGATAGCCTGTTGTTATTAAAAGTGTTCTTCAGAAGATGATAATAAATGAAAAGAGAGGAACCAATTCAACCTCTGAGTGGAGTTCAAGATTGACACATCGAAGGAAGGGAAGCTGCACATGCAGCTCATCCTTTTTTTTTCCAGAGACAAATGGGAAAAGTATATTTCCCTAAAAACTTCCCAATTCTTAAGAACAGGGATAACTTGAAATACCAAAAACTTTGTGAAAAATCCCAACAAGAGAATGACATGGAAGTCTGTCAGACCCCTGGGAGGTTGTTTGAACCCCTGACTTCCCAAACCCAATTCAGAGGCTGGGTCCTATATTGCAGCCTGCTCTTGCACCAGACACCCTGATGTTCCCACAGCAGAGGAGAGGTGAAAGTCTCAAGATTAAAGTGACCTGTCTGAACAGACAATCTGAGCTGGGAGCCTCCAAGCAACCTCAGAGCCAGGCAGGCTGAGTGTTTGATGCTCCAGCATGATTTCTTCAACATGGTGAGAAGATGTGGGAGGCAGGAGACAAGGTTTTCATTTCCCTGGAAAATTTTAAAGATTGTTATTTCATTCTGGATGAAATGTAGGGATTTGGTTTTAGCTAAAAAAAAAAAAAAATTAAAAATCATACAGAACGGGAATTTTAGGCTTTGAACATTTCAGCTATAAAAGATTTCGCAATACTCCTGTGAATGATGCAGCTGACAAACGTGTCCCTCCATGTGATGGCAATGAAGGAAACTAAATTTACAGCAGAAGATGCAGTTCTGAGTGTTCTTGTTCTGAAACTGAACTTTAGAGCTGCGAATAATGCACTCTTCAAATTAAGTTGGTTAGGCTGTTTATGAGCTTCTGGGAATTTCTTATTTTCCTAAACCCATTTTAAGGGCATACATCTTAATTGAGGACCTAAGAGCAGAGTGGGTAAGGTGTGATCTTGCTGCCTTTCAGCTGAGAGCACTTGAGTTGCTCAGGCACATGAGGTGGCACATGAGAAGTGGGGCCGTGGTGGGCACTGTATGGATGGAGACAGGAGGGACCACTGTAGAACAGTGTGCCCTGAGGTAGAGTGAAACAGTGGAGAAACCCCACTTTGCAGTGAAATTTAACCATTGCTGTTTAATCATCGAAGAAGCATATGGTGAACATGTTAAAACCCACATGACAGAAAATCTTGCAGGTACTGGGGACTGGAGGCGCACACTTGTTGAGGCTCAACACTGAAACCAGTGTCACCCTTGAGGGAGTCACAGTGGGATAAGGACATGAGAAATCATTTTGCATTCACAGCAGGTCACTGTGAAATAAGATTGTGCACTCAGGGGGTTTCTCTTGGGTGCTGAGTACACTGCAGACCCACAGCCTTCCTCACACAGCAGTGGTACAGCCATGTGCCAGGATACCTGTGCCCTGACTGGGAACAGATCTTGTTCTTTACAGTCACACCTTAACCACAAGGGTGGACTTTTCTCATGTTGTTCCATCAGAAAGAATGGAGAAGTGAAGAGCCTGTGTCTATGCAAAAGGATCATATTTTAAATTCACCACCCAGTAATGTTTGAAAAAATAAACCTGGCCTTGCTGTCTCTTTGGTCTTTAATAACGGGGAAAAACCTCTGTTAACCCATGGATAGCGAACTGCAAAATGAGATTTGGTGTCTAAAGATATTTCTACCATTATTATTAGATTTAGAGACCTCCAGCTATATCAGTACCCAGAATCAGTGGTGGGGTCAATGTTGTTCTGCTTATCCTGCTTAAGAAAACATTCTCTTCAGCTATAAAGTTTTCTGAATCTGTGAGTCTTCCTCTATTGTTCATCTTGGTGCTCTTCTGTTGCTTTTAAACCATATTAGATTTACAGCAAGCTGCCATTGAGATGGTACCCAGTGACCTATTTGCATTGGCCATCTCTCACATGCTGATGTAATGGTGCATGACCTATCAGCAGAACATTCAAAAATGGAAGATTGATTGGGCTAAGTGTTAATTGTTCTAATAAAGGGGAGAAGAAATGCCGCACACCCTCCTTCTCTTAACCTCAAGTCTGACCCTGATACCGTCTGTCACAACTCAAAATATCCTTCCTACTTCCACACCTGTACAATTAACCCTAAATAATTACAGTCTCTAATGGACCCAACATGTCAGGTAAAAATCAGATTCTCCAAAGAGATTTGATGAAGTGGGTTGAGGTAATTCTGTTCCAATGTAGCAAATGAAACATACATTATTATTAGAAGATATGAGATGATGCTGATCATTTATAAGGTCCCTCATTCTGAGAGAAGTGGAGATAATATATCACCAGGAATAAGGACAGTGTGGTAACACTTTTGATGTGAAAAACATATTTTAAAGCATGAGTGTGAGACAGAAAAACTGCCTAGCTTAAAACCCTGATGTATTGTTACTAGACAGTCCTTTGAGAAAGATTTACCCTGAAAATGAGATAGCCTTTCAATATGCCCACATTTCTCCTGCAGTGGGTAGATAAACACCAGATGTGTGACTCTGCCCAGTAAAACATCAAAACCCATGTCAGAAACAGCAGCAATTTTATGAAGCACAATGAGCTGACAGTCAGCAATTTTTAGTTCTGTTTCCTCAGTGCTGTTTGTTGTCATGCTAAGCCTTGCTTGGGGTTGCCAACTATGGCATAATAAACAACCCAATCAACTGGTTAAATTCAGCATTACTACTAGGATGCATAGGAGGTCCTGAGCTGGCAGCCCTCTAAATCACAGATTCTTTCCAAAGTATGCTAGAGATATGCAGAAAATTGATACTGGGTAGCCTGAGTCTAGTATTCATGTCGAACAGGATACTTGTGTTATTGCAAAATAGAACTGCTTGCCTGGCAGCCTTCTCTGGATGGGCTTGGTGACATTGCTGACCAACAGCAGCTCACAGGCACTAAAGGCAATGGAATGACTCTGATAACAATGCAAAGCTGCACAAAGGGACAGAATATACCAAAGGGGACTAAAAGAGAAACTGCGAAGGGTTGTTGGGAGAGCTGGCATCAAAAAGGAGCATATAGCTGGAGTTCATAGTGTATGAATTTCATCTCCCTCCTAAGTAATTTCAGGCTTTTACAGAATGTCTCCCAGAGCTACAACATCACTTGGTAAAGGGCAGATGTAGACAATTGTCAGCCACTCCTTGCAGCAAAGAATAACTGATGCATTCGTTCAGCTCCTAAATTACCTACTGTAATCTCATGATTGTTAATAGATGTCAAAAATTCTCACAGGTGCTGTTGGCCACATAAAAGCCTGTCATCAATGGCCATCAGTGTGCATCAGCTTCCTTTGAAATAATGTCAACACAAACTAAAATTCCTCTGTGAGCACCTACACAGTGGGGTGTAATAGAGACACAGGTAATTTGAAGAGACCATTTATCTTAGAGTAGCATGTACTTTTTACTTTTAAGCCAGTATCCAGTTTGTTAAACTTTTCATGGGAAAAGGATTCGGGAATGTGGCTCATATTTTAGTTTGGTATATTTTTGGCATATTTTAGTTGGGAAAATTTTATTTTGATGTATGCTGGTGTATGATAGAGCCAGTTTGTAGCAGTGCCTAGTGTGTGCCCTTTTTTAAAATTGAATATCTAAGGTTTAGATCTTATAAAACCTCCAGTGTAAGTGAAATAGAGATAGCATGTAACTGCTCACAGAAGCAGACAAGTCTTAGTCACTACTGCAACAGTGTGATGGGGAAAAGAATTTTTCAGGAGAACAAAACTTTACAAACACAGAAAGAATTCAGGAATACGAATCCCACTGTCTGTCAGTGGCACAGTTTCTTATAAACTCAATGACCCAATTTGCAGAAGTATTTAGAAATCTAAAATTTAGATAAGCACCTCCTGCCATTTCAAAAAAGCACCCATTCCACTGCCACTGAAATCTGCATCTTCAAGTGAAAAATTACCTTTGAAAACATGTCTGAAGTTGCTTTAGAAAGGATTACACTCTTGCCAGTTAGACATTTGAAAACTTTACAAGATGATATATCACAAAAGCCAGGAAAGCAAACAAGCCTTCCAGTTCCTCCCAAAAATTAAAGGAAAATAAAACATTATCCCTCAGCTCTTTAAACTCGCTGATTAAAAGCACACTGCATTCAGATCAAGTTTAAATGTGTCTCTTTTTAGGCTGATAGTGTCTCTTTAAGGTAAGTACTTTCAAATGGAACAACTGCCAATTTATGGAAATTTTAATACTTAACAACCTTGACAATGTCCTTTTGATTAGCCTGCAAAAATGAAGTTGCTTTTGATAGGAAAGTTCATTCACTTGTTTAAAATCTCTCCATATTATGCTGAACAGTCTGAATATCAGCAATCTGACATTGGAAAAATTTGGTAACATATGCAATTTTTGCACCAAAATTCAAATATGAGAAGCAAAGATCTAAGTTGTCTTCTTAGGCTGCTCTGAAAGATGCTTATAGCCAAGTAACATTTGTCTTTTGTGCTGGATAAAAAAAAAAAAAATTAAATAGAAAAAAAATGTCATATTTAGTTTAAATCACACATGATGACTGACCCCTTGCTAGAAGTGAAGAATTCAGCTGGTTTAAGGATATGAATGTAATTTTATTATTTCAGAATCATGTGTTCCATTAGTTCCTATAATTTTAGCAAAATTACCGAGGTGAGAAAGTTACTGCATACAAAACATAATTCGTAGTTATCCATAATTTGGTCAGAATAAATGAACAGTAATTACAGAGACATAAGACTGGGAAAAATTCTTAAGATCAGATCTCTTTAACAAGTGAAGAGGTGGCTGGTAGATATAAAGAAATTATGTCTGATGTTAAAATAAACCCAAGGACCCTGTTCTGCTTTCACTGAGGTTTTTTTCCCCCACAACTGCATTTAATGCCTAAAATCTGATCTTTTTGTTGGCTTGCCTGCCCAGGAGCTACCCTAGGGATATATTGACCTTGCAAGGACCAGGGAAGTGAATGTTGGGTGACTGAGAGAGAAGAGGATTTTTAGTCTGACATTTTGGGTTTTGGCTTGCTGCTTCTTTCTTACATTTACTGACTTCACTGATGAAATAGCTGCCTTGTTTGAATAAGTGGTAGCAGATTGCAGCCTGAGCTCAAGCCCTATTAAAGGAGAATAGTGGAATATTATGGCTGGGGTTGACACATTATGGGTATTTCCTTTTGCTTTTAGTCCTCTTGTAATTCTCTCCCAACAACATTACTTTTTAAAACAAAATCTGAGCCTTGAGCTGTGTTTCAGCACCCTTAAAGAGAGGCTACATTATTTCCTTGCAGTGTATAAAGAGCTTTGACAAACCTACTGCTCTCGGTATGTATTAAGATGAAACTCTCATGTCCATTCCTGTTAACCCAGCATCTCCTTTTTTTCTCCTTTTATTTTAGCAGGAGAGCTTTTTCTATGTCCTGAGTAATTACCACAGCCCATTTTGTTCTCACTTTCTCACTTTTCTACTCTATTCCTTCCTGTCCCCTCTTTGCTGACTTCCTCCTCGTAGTCATTTTCTGCCCCTGCTGTCCCCTTTCTGTCCCACGGCTGTGGGCATTGCTGGCATCGCTGCCAGCTCTCATGCCAGGGGGATGAAGGGGCCAAGAGGAAGAGGAGGGATGTTTGACCTGTAGCTGGGCTCGTCTCTCTCTCTGGGTAAGTTACATCTCTTTCACTCGCACAGTGAGCCACCGGAGGAAGAAGGCAAGTGAGGAACAATGAAGTTACAGGCTACAAGATTGGTTTTGCCATTTTTGGCACATCAATGGCTTGAAATGCAGAAGAAATTAATAAAGATAGTGATTAACAGCCATAGCAGCAGAAACAGATGGACTCCAACTCCTAATGGATGTGGAGCATCCTCATTAAGATCTTGTCTCCTGACCTGAGTCCAAAGCATGTTTGTAGAACAAATAGGTGTTATGGTGTTATAAGTGCTAGAACTAATGTTATTGATAAGACTGACATGCTGATCCTTATCTAATACTCTTCATTCATGATCTGCTTTGGTTTTTTTGTTAATTCATCTTGTTATTTTCAACCATTTTTCTGCAATTTGGACTTAAGGAGCTACTTTACTTATGAATGATAATATGCCAAATTTAGAAGTGTTTTGTACAGTGGCTATAATTTTATTGCTTATCCAATAGTAGCTTAAGCTATGCTTATCTAATAGGAGCTTAAGCTAAAACAACAAATGCATCATTCAAAATGGAAGAAAGGATGCTTCTTAGGAAAAGTTTTAATGGAGGCATTAAGATTATCAAGTCCTCAGGGTCTTTTTCCAAAAAAATATGAATGAGGGAAAACAATGAATTGTATTAGAGGCTTGGCTGAAATTTTCAATATAATTTCTGCCGCCATGAACACCATAAAATGAAACTATATGCTTATCTGCCCAGAATATATGGCTCTTTTCTGAATAACATTTTCATGGGGAATAAAAGTAGCAACAGTCACAATGCAAATTCAGTCTTACATTTTTTAAAAGTGACTTATGATTGCAGCCATTTAAAATGGGAATTTTACACTGGACAGAATAAAGCATGGTTAGGTTTTTAATAAGGATGTATTCTTTAATCTGGATTAAAAAAGCTAAAGGGAGAGTACAAAAACTTAAGATCCCTCTAAAGGCAACCAGAATTTCAAACTAAAACAAATCATTGAAAATAAAGACAAAAAATAATGGTCCACATGTAAAGCCCTGGTGCAGAGAGTTAACTGTGCATTCAGCTGAGCACGTTTATCCTGCTCTGCTGAGACAGACTGGTAGGGTAGAAGATTTTCAGCATTTGTTCATTTAAAGATAAGGATAACTCTGCACAGAGCACTGCACGCAGAATGCAAAGAGACTCCCTTCAAAGTCTGCTCAAGTCAGTAAACAGACTTCTTCAGCTTTATAAGAATTCTTGCCCATCCTCTTGAAATTCCACAGGCAAACTCTGCCAAGGCAGCTACTTCTAATTTCTGTTAAATGAATGATGTCTTATTCAACTCAGACTGATAAATAATTCTTTCAATTATGGGTTTGAGCTTGCTATCTCACAGACTCTGATGCATTTGGTTTAAAAATCAACATTATGACTCATCTGAATTATGTTACAGCAAAAAACCTTATTTGGTTGACACAGTTTTTCCCTATCAAAATGAAACACAAAGTAGCTGTCCCCCTGATTTTTCTCTCTCCCTCTGTCATTAATTTTCTTGTGCACATTTTTAATACAGAAGCTGACTTTCTGAGAACTATAGGTTTTTCTACAGCTCAAAAGTGACATATGACCTTACTTGTCTTTCATTATTTCCTTTACAGAATTTTTTATTCAAATAATGTTTCTAAACTTGTGCTCACAAAATCAATATGTAACTATTAATACTTACCATTAAGGCAATCTTTTCAGTTTGGGGGAAAATCATGTTCAGGATCTGAGAAAACAAAGTGGAATATGTTCTTTTTTGCCGGTAGCTTTGGAAACTTGAAAGTCCCATTATCCTAAGAATTAAATTGGCTTACCCTAATGCATACAGATGGCAATGCCTTGTGCTAGGTACAGATGCCATTTTTTTTCTTGTTGTCCTCAAAGGAGAGAAGAAAAAGTCTAGTCTGTCCACCTCCAAAAACCAGTGAGATTTCATAAAATAAAGGTGAGTTTCAGGGTTTATTCTACATAGTCCCATAAACATACTTCAAGATGTCTTTTTGTGAATCTAATAATATTTTTGACAATTACTCCTCAAGTGACGTTTTTTGGATGGAAAATAATTTTTAAATGAGATGACTGCTGAAATGGTAAAAATGTAGCTGCTGAATCCTGTGGTCAAGAAATATTATTGACAAAGAAATAAAACAAAACTATTTTTTGAAGCACATCTATTCCTAATTTTAAAAAAGGAATCAATATAATCTTCATTAGGCATGAAGGTCTAATGCATGAAAAGAGAAATCTTCATTTCAGTTCATTGACTATTCATGCAAATTTATTTCTAACTTGTTTTTTTTGTGCATGACAGTCAGTGATTTTGCTTAAATTCCTATTTTCTGCTCTCAAGGAAAATAGCATCATTTTCAGGCTCAACATTGACTGCAAAAACTTCTTATGAATAAAAAATTCAGGCTTTCAACTCTGATACCCACAGCCTTTGTTTCCAGTGGAGATCTGTAGGCTACAGTAAGTACTCATATGGATGTTCAAGGAAAGCATGTGGTTCTCAATATCTGTGAATAATTGCTGATGAAACTGCACAACCAAATGAAATTCCTGGGTTGTCTCTCTCAATTTTGATAACATAAACATTCATTATCCAGTTAGGTGGAGTGTGACTGAGGTGAAAGTGCTTGTTCTTAGAAAATGTGAGTAATTTAGTCAGTAGATCATAAATTATAGAAAGACTTTGGTCACATAAAACATCAAACTATTCAGAATATAAACTGGTTTGATAATATGTACATATACAGCCTTATTTACATGAAGCTTACACAACCCTTATATAAGAAAGGAATTACCTTATCCTGGCTTGATTCATGTAGGATAATTAGATGATTGTTTCTTTGTTAGAAAACTTTGGAGTCATTCAATACATGTGAGTCACTGGAAGAAAAATAGCTTAAAGTGATAGCAAAGACTTTGCAAACAAACCCAAAAAATCCAGAAGAAACTAAATCTTTGCATGTTATATAAGGACAGACACCATTTTCTTCAAACTCTAATGAGTGCTAAAATGAGTCCCATGAATTGTCTTAGTTGTGGCATCCACAGATTTTCTATCTGGTTAAAATTTAGTCAAAATCCCATACTTAGAAAGAGGACTTTGGAGGACAGAATGTAAGAGGAACATTTTGTCATTGGTCCTAGAGAAAACGGGAATCCTGAAGATCATATTTTTAAGATTCTAATTAAGAGGCTTCTTTCAACCATCTGTTTTCAGATTTGAAAGTCAGATTTGAAAACAACTTTTTATGTTTTCCTCTGCCTTCTTAAGTACACACTCATACTTCCTGTGTGTCGTGAATGAATAAAACAACCCACAAACAAAGGTTACCCTCTGCTCTTAAATCCTTCTGGTCCCTAGACATTTCTGACTGATGGAAATTGGATGTAGAGGTAAGGCAAACTTCTCTGGCTAAATGCTTCTGAATAGGATGATGGTCTGCTGCTACATAAATCCTGTGTGCTGTCAGATCCCTGGAGCATTCTTTGTTCTGGCCTTGGAGAGATTTCTTGTCAGCCCAGACAGTAAGAAGAAAACTGCAGTTGATTCCGTCAGAACATCACACTAAATGAAGAAAGTGATAATTCTCCCTGCATGTACATTCAAACTTCTTTTTCAGAGATACCCCTGGATCTAGCTCAGTTAGAAAAGGCTGAAGAAAAAAAAAATTTTCCTTTTAATTATCAAAATGTTCTTTTCAGAGAACAGTTACCAATGCAATTTCCTTGAACAACACGTATTTTTTTTTCTGCAGAGTGTTGCAAACAGGGAGAATGTAGGACAGATGGGAAAGAGGAAAAGGTGGTAAAAGGAATAGAAATATTGTGCAATAATTCTTCTAAATCTTTCCTTTCTGATGTGCTGCGTTGTAATCATGCACAACTCATGCCACTTACCACTTGAAACTGCAAGCAGTAGAGATTAAACAATAAGCAGTTACTGAGGAAGGAGAGTGGGGTGATAAAGCTTGTTGATGGGGCTGTTACTCAGGGTAGTAGAAATGACAGCCCACATGGACAAAGTGTCACAGAAGGACCTCATGATACTGAATGATAATAAAAATGGCACAAGAATTCAATATAGTTAATATAAAGTGATGGACAAAAAAAAAATCCAACTTCATGATAAACTCTGAGGAATTTAAGAATTAAATTGTGGGGTATGAGCTCAGTGTTCATTAGTAGTAAAACCAAATCTAGTGTTAAAAAATCCTAGGAAAAAGGTAAAAAACACCCTGAAAATATTGCTTTATTGTTTAAATTCATTTATCTGCTCCTTGAATAATATGTACAATCTCAGCTCCCCCATTTAGGTTTAAACTAAGTATCCAATCCCTGTAAGACTTTGAATGGCAATAAGCCACTTCAGATTGACTCTGACAAACGTGTATAAAATTATGAGAGGCATAGAAAAGGTGGGCATGGATCTCTTGAAGCACAAGCACTAGGAGAGCACCTATACCTACAAGTTAGTAGTTGAAAAGTTCAACATAAAAGAAGAGAAGGTCCCCATGGCATGTACATAAGCTGTGGAATTTCTTGCCACAGGATATTGCAGATGATAAAAGTTTATTGAGTTCAAAAAGCAACTACAAAAATATATAGTGAGAGGGCTAGTAAGTTCAAAGACATCATCTGCTAAGGAAGATGTGTGTTCCAAATTGCTGGGCAAGTGTCACTTTGTGCTTGCCTTGTTGTTACACTGGTAGATAAAAGATGCTGAGTAGATGAACCATCAGTCTGGTTCTGCACAAGTGGTTTTACATTCTATTATGACACAGGAGGGTTTCCAGGTGGAAAGGATGAAGCCCCAACTCTGTTGGAACAAAAAACCTCAACATTCTTCCTCAGGATTGTGAAACAAATGCCATTCACGGACTCTTTTTACAGAGCAGCATCATTCAAGTATATACATATTTGCAGCTGAAGTGTACACAGGGTGGTAAATACAGTTTTACATATAGATTTTGACTCTCCCAAGGAGAGATGAATTGATTGATCACATTTTAGAGATGGAGAGGAAGTGTGCAAACACTGGCATAGAGGTACTTTGATTCAGTGACCTAAACTCAGGATTGCAACTCACAACACCTTTGTTTCTATTTTTGGGGGAGCCAGGGCCATGCTGTGAGACACGGTCAGGTCAGGCCATTGGAAATATTTGCTGTTGAATCAGGGATATCGATTTGATTTCACTGAGAAGAAAGGCATTTGTGGGAGTATTTATCTGTAACTACAGTTTATTGCTTCTGGTTTTTTGTCCATTAGGATGCTCTCTGTTTTATTATTCTTGATGTTAATTTACTGCATCTCAGTGAATCTGAAGTATGAGGTTTTTTCTGGCATTTTAGCAAGTAAAATGTGATTCTGAGAACTCTGAGAAAAATCATGACCTAACCTTTCCCAACATAATGATAATAATGATACCATTTACAGGAAAAAAATTGCTTTAAATTGGTTAGAAAACACTTATGTTAAAAGACACCTTACCAACATGAGGGAAGAAAATGCAGAGTACATTTTCATAGTTAATTTTGGTTAAATAGGCTAATGAATGTTTTCTGCAGAGCAGCCAAGATTACCATGTGGCTGCAATCGCTGCTGGGAGCAAATGCTACTTGTTTTTCCTTTTCAGTTTGTTCTTGGATTCTGTGCCTGGCTTTATATGGATCCTGTGCATGGCATCAACAAATTAAAAAAATGACTTGTCTGATGCCTGAGAAATAGAGCTCCTAATAGGGTGCCATGTGTCTGGCCTATTCAGGAGGTAGATTTGCATTCCCTTCACAGATTTTTGCATGCCATTTTCTGTGTTTGAGCACAGAGTTAGAGCACAACATCCACATAATCCATCTCAGCAGGTTCTGGGTTCTGAACAAAAAGTTCTGGGGTGAGAATAAAACCTGGTAGTACCCAGAGTACCAAGCCTTGCCTCAAGCTGGTTACTGTGCAGAAGTAAAGCTTGGAGCACACTAAGAGATGCACAAATCAACCATGACTGTACCAGCATCTTTGTCACACCCTCTGTTTTCAGCTCTAAAGGATTGTCTCTCCCTACTCTTAAAATTTTAAGCATGAGAGTTACACTTTGCTTCATTATTGGTAGCTGCCTGTTTACAGTCCAAAGTCCTTCCAAAACCTTGAGTTTTGCTTAGAATATGGTTGTCAGAGAAATAATTTCTTAACTCTTTTCCTTTGCATCCTCCTTGGAGCCCTGCAGGAACACTTCAGACATGGTTTTTTGTGACTTTTCTCTGTAATTGTCAGAGATAATAACTTTTTTTTTTTAAGAAAAAAGGAATCTGGTCTTTATAATCAACTGACAGCAGGAACTGGGGTTTCCAAAAAAGCATCAGAGATGGTGAGATTCATGATAAAAGTCTGCCTCAGGAGACCTGCTTTCATCTTTTACTCTTTCCATCTTTTTCCTTGCTTACAGGTTGCAGCAGTGAAGCCCCGAATAAGCCTCAAACAGTACTAAAAAAAAAAAAAAGACTTGGAAACTCACCCATTGTGACTGCAAATAATACTATTGGAGTGGCAGCAGATTTTCTGTTCTTGTAGAGCTTTCTGATTTGAGCTGTCCTGCAACAGAAGCTACCCATGGTGTGAAGTAGACTTTGGTCTGAGACTGCAGTGGCTGTAATTAAACTTAATTGAAACTATATCTGTGAGACAGAGGGACAAATGTCTTTAGGAGCATCACTACAGCTGCATCAGTTCTGAGCAGAAACCATATTAGCAAGGGGAAAATAAAACCCAATATAAGGTACTGTGGGTAAGCTAGTGCTGTGTAATGCCCCAGATTGTACTACAGGAAGAATTTATGGTAGAACTATAAAGCTGTTGGGTTTTTTTAAGTATAAAAAGCTTTAAGGATGAATAGTAGTTTTAAATATATGTATTTCCTTTCTGTTGGTCCTTTACAGGTTATTTCACTGTATTTTTATTGCTTATATCTAGCCACAGGGGAAAGCTGATTAAGTGGTCTAGTTTTTCCTTATCTCCTATCTTCATTGCTTGACCTTCCTGTTTGAGCATATTGGGTATTTCCAACTGAGTTGTATTATGAAATCCAGATTGTGTTCTGGAAATATGTAGTTTCTGATGAACTACAAGAGAAACACAGGTGGATTTCTGATAGCAACATGCTTGAGTTCTTGCCAGTTCATTCTATGGGCTTCCAGAGGCTTCAAAGCAACCGTGTTGTGCAGAATCTGCCATTTTGACAAACTCTGTCCTGCTGGTGCCCTGGGGCTGGATTTCCTGTGAGTCTGCAGAGTCCCCCCCCATGCACACATGAACCACGGGGCTTTGGATCAGCTTTTCAGGTGAGATCTGCAGTCTAGACTCATCTTCCTTTTCAGCTGAGATTCTTCAGCATGCAGTGCTTCCCAGCATGAACTGGGGATCCCAGGAGTCACAGCATCACCACCTCTGCATCAGTGCTGCTCTCCCATGCTAACCTGACAGTCAACAACCAAGCTCAAAGCTATCGTGTTGCCCATTGACCTTTTGATACTGTTACAACCAGTGGGAAAAGATGAAACTGGGAATAACAGGGAGATCCCAGCACATTGTGAAGGATTACTGTGATGAGCTGGGGAAAGGCAAACCTTGGTGCTGTAGTGTCCTGCCTGTGCAGCACTCAGCCTGGAAACCCTGAGGACTTCAGCTCTGTTTTTCACTCCTGCAACACTGTGTTTGGCAGCCTTGTAGGTTCCTCTCTGAGCCAGCCATCTCATGGCTTCATACCCGTTGCTGTGGAAGAGCAGGCAGCAGTTTTCCGAATTCAGCTGTAAATTGCAGCACTCCTATAACTTCCTGCAGTCAAAAGAGCCATGCCAGGTACCTCACAGCTTGTGCTTCTTCCAAATGTTGTTGTGGGTGTCTCAGATGGTACTGGGTACATATGGTTGTGCTGCAGCATTTCCCATAATTTTCTTTCAATGGAATGTTTTAATTCTTTCAAGCAGAATCTTATTACAATTAATTTTCACCAGCATTTTCTACTTAACATTTCATTCTGAAATGAAAGGCTGTGTTACTTGGAATTTCAGAATTCTATATAAAATAGAAACAGTTAATTTAGACCAGGTCAACATTGGCATTTGAAGAGACCTGGATCTCTTCTGGCTCCTTCAACTCTCTGCTTATAGAATCTCCTTGGCTTCTCCCAGGAAAACCCTGAGAATACTGATGCTCACATGCACTGTTTCATACTCATTTAATCTAGTTCCTTGTCTAAGACACTTCACAAATTATTGTAATATTACCATTACTGGTCAGAAATATTATATCTAATTATGCTAACACTGCAGCATTGGCTTCACTGATGAGATCAGATTCTATCTGATCAATTTGAATTATTTTCCTTCAAATGCCATCCCAGGCTGTCCTTTCAGGATGAAAATTCTCACCAGTTCAGTCTTCTTTTAGTTGTCCCCTTGCTAACCACTTCCATTCTGTTGTTGCTCACTCCTGTTCTATAATGTATATTTATAAAATGAACATAAGGGCTCCAGTTGTGAAAACATTTGGTTTGTTTAAAGGCAAGTCATAAGTACTACTTTTTTTCTCTGTTCCTATTTGTTTGTGTCATCTTTGTTACTTCCAGGAGTAATTCAACTCCAAGTTTTTCAGGAAGGGGAACACATTTTCTGGCTTGGCACAGTGAGCCCCAGTATGGACTAAGACCAGGAGGGATTGCTAACATAAATAAATAATAGTAGCTCTAAAAATCTTTTCATCACCTTAATGGCTATGTGATCTCTGCGCATTTTTCTGATCACTGTAAGTACTTGTAGAAAGCATTGTGATAACGTCAATAGAAGCATGGTATGGTAATGTAAAATTAATGAGCTAGATGGTAATCTTTTTAAGCAAATCATGTTCTGTAATACAGCACACCCTCTCAATTAGCCTGTTCTCAGGAGCCAAGGAATCAGTGTATTGTGTGTCAAGTGCAGGGTAAAATTGACTGCATTGTTCAGGAAGGTCAGTGCAGCTGATAGCCAAAGTGAATAACCTCATATGGAACATAACCTTACAGTGGAGAGCATTACAGAGGGGATCCATGGGGCTTTCATGTTTTTAATGTCCCACAAGTATCTGTTAGAAAAGACAATGAGGCTTCCGTGATTTTTGCTATGAAAACCAAATTAAGGAAGCTGGGCTGTAGTCTTCTGAAAGCCTTTACTCTCCCGGAGCACTGATCAAGTCATTAATGAAAAGTATAACTAGCAGGGGGTGAAGGTCTGTTTCATACTTTCCATGGCTATTACCTCTCAAATCATCAAGACAAGGATTCAGACTTTTTACCTGGTGCAGTTGATATGTGAGTCACTCCATGATAAACACTATGAAGCATGATATGGAGTAGAAAAGGTATGTGATGTGCAGTCATGGCAACTGACCTCCCAGTCTGGAGGGAAAGGTTCCCTGGTGGAGGGCAGCCTGGGGGTTGTACAGTGCTGACAGGGAGTGAGATTGCGCTGCTTTATCTGATACTGCTGAACACCAAGCAGAACCTTCAGTTCTGCCTCTGCTGCCTTTTTTGCGTGTGCATGGAATGTTCTGGGCAACACACAGGTATCATTAACACAAAGGAGCTACAAGCTGATGGATCAAACTCACTGCAGTAGCAGTGATACAAAGAATATATTTGATTCTATAGTTCACTTAGAGAAACTTCCAGTTTTTTAATGAGTTCCATGGGAATTGGATTAAAGATTTTCAGACTGGGTTTGTTATTTCTGATGAAGGACTAGTGAAGAAATTCATTAACAGAAAAATTTCTGGAGGCTAGGACTTAAATTTCGTTTACATCATGAGAGAGATTAATTTCATCTCAAACTACAGCTTACTGGACATTAATCTATATTACAGTTCTGCAGCCAGTGAAAGTAGAAATTTGTGTTTGGGATCAAAACCGGACAATATAGCCAGTTGTGGGTCAAACAAGAACTAGTACAAAATTTTTTTGACTCTCAGAAAATTCTAATCAGATACTGATTAACTGAAAATTTTGATTTAATACAATAGCTCCAATTTAGAAAGAATGCAGAAAATCAAGTATTTTATTTAATAAACCAACTTTAAACATGCCCTGGTTTGTTTGAATGCTTGGGGAAAGATACCCTAGGTCACAGAAATGAGAGACTGATGTTGACTATAAAGGAAGATGAAGCTTATCTTCTATTTTAAACTGCTGCATGCTACAATCTCACTCTATCTCTCATAGAAGAAGCATCTCCACAATGTCAAAAATAGTAATCATGGTAGAATAATATTAAAAGCACATCAACCCTGATTTTTCATTCCATGTCCCTAACCTCTCAAAAAAAAATACATGCTTTCTTTGATGATTGCCACATAGACCAAAATCATATTTTATCTTTCTCCTTATGTTCTTTTATTGTATTTAGTTGCCATTTACTGCAGTGATGTTACTTGGAGAATATCCTGTATTGGTTGTTTGGCAAAGGGCTTCAATTAATTTCAAAAAGCAGGCATCACTTTCCATCTTAAGCAATTGTAGTCTACAGTGTTAATGGTGTCTGCATTAATGCAGTTCATTTTATGAAAAAGCTACTGGACTCTATTTTATTTTATGCATTAACATTGTTAGAGAGTCTGTTTTCATTCAGGTCTTCAGTAATGTCTAAAGAGCTACTTTTATATACAGAAAAGTTATTGACAACTTCAATTACAAAAATCTCCCTTTGTTCAAATGGCAAAACATAATCCTGGAAAATTTCCTACCGTCTTTGGGTTTTGTATGAAAGTTAATTTATCAGTTGGCATACCACTGGGTCCAAACCTGCTTCTACTGAAGTAAGTGGGAATTTTGCCATTGGCTTTGATGGGAGCAGGTGCACGCCCCTAATGAGGTGTGTAATGGAAACGGTGTACACACAAAAACCTGGACACAGGCAGCATGAGAAAGACTGAATAAGAAGAAGGATTTCTCAGAATCCCAGAGCACATGAACAGTGTGTTGCAGTGACATTTAAGCATTGACAAGAAAAGTGAAGAGATCAAATGAAAGAATAGAATGGACAAAAAGATATTGTCACACTGGAACAAGTCACCTCATGCTTGGAAAAGTTTATAAAAACCTTGAATGGAGAGGGAAAGGGCATCATGATAAATGGGAACACCTAAGCCACATTAGATCAGCTGATAACACTGTCATCTTTGCCAAAATCCCTGAAGACCTTGGAGCACTGATGAGAGAATTAATCATGAAAAGTAGGCTTGAGCAATTAGGATAGGAAGAGCTGAGCTGTCCCCAGTGAAACTTGACCCCAACCTTCAACCTGTATTGAAATCAAGTATGACCCAAACCTTTGCTGAAGTATGAAAAAAGGCAAAAGGGAGTTTTTTTCCACCTCATTATTCCTCATTTCACTCACTGTACTCAGTTCAGGGTGCTGTGGATAATATCTCAGACTGGTATCAACTAAAATAGTACCAGAACAGCAAGACACTTTGGCTTTATCAGCCAGCGTTGCATCCTCAGTAATTAGGCCTGCTTCTTAGTGGCAAGGAAGGGAATGTTAACGAGGCTGAGTGCAAGGATAACTAATCCTGAGGAAGCTCCTGTGTGAACCAAGTGAGACAAGACTTTGTGCTGGGCTGCTCTGTGGGGATCAGATCCTGTGGTGGAAACTGGGTGAGCTCAGCACAGTGAGATCCAGCACACAGCAGGATGTACGTATCCCAGGCAATGCATGTGCCAGGATGCTGCAGGAGAGCCTGTGCTTGAAGAAACTTGATGGTACCTCATGTTCAGGAGAAGGAGTGATAGAGCAGGAAGAGGAAGACTGTGGCCACTTTCATGCTGCAATCTTAATGCAAGTTATGTGCTTTGACCTTGGGTGAGGTATTGATATGATAGGCAGAAGACAGGGGAAAGAAAGAGAGGCTGGCTGATGCTCTGTTTCTCCTGTTGATTGGCACAATGTTTATTTCCTGGTTGTGATGAAAGAACCAGGCTTGTTTTACCCAAAGGTGTTAATGCTCATGAGCACAAGGACTACCCACATCCTGAGTCCCTGGCTGTCTGAAACAAGAGTGGGTGTTCACACTGCCAGAGCCAGGCTGTGCCGTGTGCGGAAAAACGGAGGCGTTCTGTGGTCTGGGCTTGGAAGCGTTTTTTCAGACCTTTGATGGTCTGGTATTTCTGGTTTGTTTGTTGGTTTGTTGGTTTTCTTTCACTAATGTTACTCTGAGTTTGGAAAGCATCCTCAAGGGGCACCTTTGCTAGACATAACTACTGCTTTCTTGTCCACATTGAGTGTTCTATCTTGGCCACAAGCTGAAGGACACATAATGAGGAAAGGAACACCACTCATTATTTGTTTTGTGGATTGGCAGAGTTGCATGGGTGAAGGCAGAGGCAGATCTCTTGTGATGCTGCAGCTGTTATGGTAGGAAATTTTTCCACTCAGATATTTGAATGAGATCTGGGAGATGAATGCAATTTGTCTCTAGTTTTATTTTTAGTGATTTCACTTTTCTGGCTTAAGTATTTCATTCCCTTTTATTGTCAAGATTTATTACCAGCACTGTTGTGAAATGTAGCCAGTTCCAGTCCTCCAACTCCTTCTTCCTAAACTTAATTTTTGTCAATGGAATAGTTTCCTGTAAAACATGTAATTGTTGGCTTATTGGCAGATTACATGCACAAGTTTTTTTAAAACTGACTAAGGCCAGCACTAATTAAGTGGCTGGTGCCAAGTCCCTTAGTTGCTGATGGAATAAATGAGAATTTCAGTTGTTTCAGAGCTGACTGGTTTTGGACAGTGAAAACTTAAGAACAGTAAATTCCTAGTTCCTTGCTATGGTATCAGTATTTGTGTTCCCATAGCTCAGTTTTTTGACAATTTTAATATATTTGTTGACACAACTTTCCTATTGGGTAGAAAATGCTATTATCCTAATCATTATAAATAATTTTCAATGGGGAAAACAGAACCTATAGTCTGTTTATATTACAGAATACATCACAAGCAGGAGATGTCACCTTTCCTGGAGGGGACAGTTGTTTATACAGGAATGTCTTTTTTGTGATGAACTTTTCATTGGATCTGTCAAGGGATAGGCTAGACTGAAAAAGGGGAATTCCATGCTGTATGTTTGCATCTGTACCAGAAGATTTTGTTCATAAAAAATCCATGGAAGAAATCATAACTCTCTAGCCAAAATACCTTGCCCAGGCTGTGGTATCTGGGCTAGGCAATGAGTCAGGTCTTATGTGAGAATCCCTAGAGGGGATCCCTTTCTCCCATAGCCCTGCTGAACTGGGACTTCCCTTGTTGCAGGCAAAAAATGTCTGCAAAAGCAATTACTGGAAGGATTTTTTTCTTGATAGCAGTGCCTTCCACAAGGTAATATTTGAGTACAAAATACCAAAAGGAACATTTTTGTCTTCCTCTTCACAAAGACAGCATTTCCAGGATCTCTGTATTTGGATTTTTAGCAGCTGGTATGTTCTTCTTCTCTGCATGTTCTTTCAAAGCATGGAACCCACCACACTGATTAAGGGTGGGCTGTGATGAGCACCTTAACTCCAAACACACAGAGCTGCTCTGTGATGGACTAAAAAATCACATGCCTTTAACTGTACCTTAGGGGAGGTTCAGCTCCTCACCTATACCTAAAATTTATTGTTCAAACTTGCATTTAACCTGAACTTTAAATTATTCTCTACTCTAAAGGAAAGGAATAAAGAATCAACAAATAAGGGAAAGCATATGGGCTTTACCTTAGCTGTGATTTACTAAAAATATAAATTTTGGGTGGCTGTTTTCTTTGTTTATGAAAGGTCATCTAATTCTTTCATAAAACCTAATTTTAAATTTTTATTTTCCTTTAGATTTATTCTCTCCCCTCCCCCCCATATACAAATAAAAAGGTTAAGAAGTGAAGTTTGACTTCTGTGTTCCTGAATTTTCTTTAAAAGTCATGGAGCTGTCAGGATGATGAGTTATTGGTTGTCAATAAAGTAACTATTGATCATAATCTTCCAAAATTCATCCTTCATATGTGTGTAAGAACAGAATATGCTGTGAACTGCAGAACAGAATTAATTACTTTGTCCCCGAGGGAAGAGCAGATAATTACCAAATAACATTTCTATCAAAGCTGTAGCTAAGTCCTGAGTATTACATGAAGCAAATTCCACACTCCTACAAAATGAATAAACTTGTTGGTACTTTCACACAAATTAAGCCTTGTAACATTTCAGTAAAATCCCATTAGGAATGTCCTCATTTTTATAATTAATTTGAATTTCTTTAAGGACAAAGGAAAAATAAATCTTGGAAAGAGTAAGCATATATTCAGAAAGCTTGTACTTTCCTGTGAATATTTTAAACTCACTGGGTTTATGTTGTTATTTTTAGAGGATTCTTTTATCACTTGTTGATCAATATAATTTTAAAGACTTTCATATTGCCGAGGTCTGCTCTGGGATTGTTGAAATATAAATTTTGGAAAGCAGCGGTGTAGTGAAAGGATAATTTATGCTTTGCACTAATTCCCTCCTATCTATTGACATAAATTACAGCTTTGAGAGAAGGAGATGCCTGAAGCTCTCATTATTTTATGTACAGCTTGAGCTCAAAGAGCAGAGGAAATTTTGCAGCTGAGATTTTGCAACTAACATTTTGCAGGACATCCAAAATATTTTCCTGAAACATATACTGCCCTCCAGAATCCAGTAGAGATGACTTTGAACAAATGCTGCACCAGGAATAATTTCTGCAAAGCCAATTCTCTGTTTCAGAATGCAGAACTTTTTATTGGAAGAGGTTAAATTATTTATTGGAAATAAACTACCCAGCAAATGTAGCTTTTTTGCCTTGTTTGCAAGTTAAGGTCTGATTCTGGATCCCATTAATGTATTTGTTACCCAGGAGTCTTTTCCAATAAAATGAAATATCCTGCTGTGCAATCTGTGTGCTGTTTGTGGTGGAGGGCCAGTCACCTCCACAGCCCATGGCACAATTACTGCCTAGCTACAGCTCCCTGAACGGGGGTGCAAATGCATTTCTCCAGTCACCTACCTCAACATGTCCAAACTAAGTGAAGTCAGACCCCTTGTTTGAAGGAAATTTCACTCACAACTTCAGAAGCAGGCATTTTCTTCAAGTGCTTTAATGAACAGTGAAATCACAAAGTCTGAAATGCTATTTCTTGGCAGCTGGATGTCCACCTCACAGCTAGTTTATAAGGACACTTCTTTTGTCTTAACCAACAGTAGTGTCCCTCAAATACCCCATCGCAGTGCCTCAGCCAGTGAGGCTTGGTGGTGATCACACTGAAAATGCATCTCTAGGGGAAGATAAGAAACAACAGAGCTGCCTGACTTGTCTCCTGCTGCTGCAAGAGGGACAGGTTATTTCCCTGCCTTCTCCCGTTCTCCCTGCTTCTGCCTCCCGTGCCTTGCACATCCTTCCCTTCTTCTTCTCCAGTTTGCACCAACTTTGGCACTTCTGGACTCTTCACTGAGACTATTTAACTCACAAAGCCTCCACAAAACTGCTGGTTTTCTTTGGCTAACTCAATATTCTAATTATTGAGTTATGTCAGTGTTTACAAGAGTCTGTTGACCACCAGAGCTCCTGAATATGAAAGTTCTGTTAACATACTGGTCTGAACAGTGAATTTATTTGTGTGTGCAATGACTAGAGAGACTCTTCCATCACACACCTAGCAAGGATCACTGAATAAAAGATTTGCCATGTAAGTGGTACCTTCCTAAAAGGAAAGTATAGGAGTTGGACTTTGATGATCCTTATGGGTCTCTTCCAATTCAAGGTATTCTATGATTGTATGATTAGAAATAATATTCATAGGGGAAAGTGGCTGTACTCATAATGAGATTACAAGGAGGAAAAGTTTAATTCCTAATTAATTCCTTCTTCCTGAACCAGAGGACTCTAAGCAAGGGTCTTCTAATCTCTGGGCCATGGAAATGCTGTCCTTTAGAGGTCCAGAAAGAGGCCTGGGGGAATGAAGATGAGAGGGGACTGAGCACATCAGTGTGCAATGCCATTGGATTAACAGCTAAGGGAAACAGATCTGTAAAGGAGAGGGCTATCCATGACCACAATTAAAGGTGCAGTAACATCAGATTCTTGGGATGGGTAGGTATTATGGTTGTGACAGACTTTAAATAAGGACTACAATTTTTTCAGGTCAATTGTCTGCTTTCCTTTAAAGGGAGAGAAGTGCAGCTCTGAAGCTCTGGTCACTGAGATCCACTGAAACATTAAGCACTGATGCAGCTCCAGGGAGAAATGGATTTTATTTTTTATGTATTTCCTAGAACAAGGAAGTGCAGGAAAGTCTTTGGACTTTCACAGACCTATTAACTGTGGCGTTAGTTTGTACTATATCTGGGAAAAATGCTGGAGCTGGAATCAAAGTCTCAGGACTTGGGAGGTTTCCCACAAAAGAATTATGAAACTGTCAGAAAAAAAACACAGACTGAGGAAAACACATCATGGGAGAATGAGTAGATCAGAAGGATATTTCCAGTAGATCTACTGCAGGTCTGTGGGAACAAACTCTGCTTTTGCTCCAAAATGATTGTAAGCTTTGAGGATGTGGCTAGTCCCGTGCCAAAGCCCAGCAAATACATTATGCTATAAAAAACCCAGCTGCTGTCTTGGAGTACACTGTGAGCGCCTATCTGTTCTCAGAAGACTACAGAGCACAGCCGTGGGAGCACTAACAATGTCTCTGTGGTGTGAGCAGAACTTTCCTGTATGTGACCTGGGAAGATGAACTCTCATGCTGGAAGGAGAAAGAGAATCTAGGAGATGAAGACTGGCCAAGTGTTTTGAGAATGTAGAGAAGTTGGACAAGCAGAACATCTCTTTGGCCCTGTGGACTTGACTTCTATCTTGGAGTGGAATTTTCTTTCTGTGCATGAAGGCTTGGTGCAGAGGGCTCCAGAGGGATGTGAAAGGTCCAGCAGCTATTTCCATTGCCTGGATCAGGAGAAAAGAGGAGCTGTTGAAATGAATATGGTGGGGTCTGGAAAGTGTTAGGGGAAGGAAGTGAGCCAGCAAAGGCTATTTTCTCCCTTTCCTTATTGTCTTCTAGATGCAAGCCTGAGCAAACCTGAGAAACCTCTGCCTGTCCAACTGAATGCAGGTGGTTCCTGGAAGACGAAAGGGCAGACACTTCAGGAGTTTGCTGAAGCCAATCTTGATGGTCAGTTCAGGAATTAAATTGCCTCCAGCAGAGCTCTGCAGTGAGACTGTGTTGTGCAGCCACTCTAATGTGACAAAAAATGAGAAAAGAGCTGTAAAGAAAAGTATTATTTTCCTATTGGCAGCTTGGCAGGTCTTTCTTCTGGGCTTAGTAATTGTTGAGCAGCAGTAGGTGGTAGGGTAACAGAACCTGGCATAGGGGTAGTTTGTAATAACAAGGAGATGTCTTTTAAATGTGTGCATCTGAAAGGGATTTGAAAAGGGAAACATATAATCTAACAGACACAACCTCTGAAAGTTGCAGCCGTGGTCAGATGTTGCAGAGTTCTGTGGTAGAGTTCTCAGGCCACTGTTTGGTCCAAGTTCAACCAAGAGTCTGTGGGACAGTTACTTTTGGCTGGGCTTTTTGGCAGTAAAGAAGTTGTTTGTTCAGTAGTGCAGCTACAGCTAGGAAGATTGGAAGCATCGTTAGGCAACAAAACTCAGTGTTTAGGGATTTTATGCATCCCAGATGGAATAGTGGATATTGAGCAATAGGATCCTGGGGGCCCCCCTCTGTTTTCTCTCAGGATATTTGTCTATAGAAGATTACAGTCAACTATCATGTCAGAGATCTTTGTAGCCAGGATCTGTAAGCTAGGAATGTGTGGACATAAGAGCCTTTAAGGGAATAAGGAAGGAAATACATCAATGTTGAAGAAGAGAATAGGAAATTTGCAAAAAGCTTGAAGACAAAACCAAAGGTCTTTTCTCTGGTATATTTGAAGGTTGTGATAGAAAGAATTATGGAGGAGATATTGAAGAGCACACAATTTTGTGAGACCCACTAGGCCAGAGTGGGATCAAGCCTCTGAGCTACAAAAAGGGGGAAGAAAATGGTGAACCTGGGCTTTAGCTAAATAGGAACCCAACTACCTCATCTTAGAGCCCTGATCAATACTGCTGTACCACTGACAGGATCATTGCTCTGGCTGATCCAGAACAGCTGAGCTGATATTTTGAGAATACTTTAGGACTAATACAGGTGTTTTAGGAGCAGCCCAATGGAATTTTCTGAAACCTATTTTGTAGTACTGCAGACAGTAGTGTAGTACACAGAGTGACAGGGAAGAAGGGGACTCCTATGCAAGACTGACAGATATTCCTCAGCTCTGTTGTACATGAAGGAGACAACTTCCTATGGGGCAAACAACTGACAGCAGCATTGCATGTTCAGGTTTATTCACCCTTTCTGTACAGTTTTCAATTATGTCTTTGGTAGTGGCATCTTACCTTGAGTTTCTGTTGCAATACACTAGCAATTGATACAACTTAGAACCACTTTCTGCTTTGCTTATACTCTTGAAGAGTGATGTTTTCATGAACTCAGACAGAATGAGACTTTATTTGCAGATTAGAGCAGAAAGTATTATTATTGCTATTATTATTAATGTTGTTGTTGTAGCTGTTGTTGGCCAGTTTGCAAATAAGAAATGTGCCCCTGCTATATCAAGTTTTGGCCATATAGTGGAAAACAGAAACAAATGCCATCAGCTTTAGGTGATAATTTCTACTGTATAAATAATATTATGATAAATTCACAGGGTGTTATCTCTAATGAATAATTCAGCCAGTTGCAGTTATAATGAGGAATGTAGTGGAAACTCAGTTACTGAACATGTATTTTGTGTTGTCTATTACAACACCTTAGGCAAAATTTTACCAATCAGGTTTTATTCCTCAGGGCTTTCTTTCAAGTCTTGGAATCTTTAGTATTTATTTATATGGGGAAAGCAGAAATGGAATTGGTTGATTTTTTTTCCCAATGTACATTACTCTGCTTCATTTACTTTGACAGAGCAGTATTGTGAAGAATGATACACTTGAAATATTAAACATTTTGCTGGATGTCTGGTCTTGCACTCCCTCTCTGTGCTGAACTAATTCACTTTGATATCCGTATGATTTTTGCACACAAAATAATTACAGGATCAGGGCCTTCGTTTTTGACAATTTTTTATACCAATAACAGGAAAACCATACTGAGATAATTGACCTTGACTCCTCACACATGCATACCTCCTTATCTTGCCATGTAGAACATCCAAGATGGTTAAATCTCTTCCCTTGCAATAGCAGCCAGAAGGACTGATACTTGAGTGGCTGCTGGAAGCAAAGTGATTGCAGCACCAAACGTGAATTGTGAGTCTGTTGATAACACACAAGCCATGATAAGAAAGCACGCTTGTCTTATTAATTATTTATATTTGGAATGCACTAACAATATTCTAACATAGACAAGGTTTGCAGGGAGATATAATTGGGAATCAGTTGGGCTAATAAATGACATACACAAATGAATTTTAATTAGATTAGAAAAACATTCCAAAGAAATCATTGTATGAGAGATGAAAATGAGTATACACAGACCATCTCACCTATTCTTATTCACAATAGTGGTTGATAAGGGAGACTTGAGCAACTATTAGTATCTGTGCAGTAGGCTGATTTTTCTTGCACAGAGGTAAATCTAACAATCCCCATGTCTGAAGGTGGCCCTTTGTAACCACAGCCTTGATAAATTGTAATACAACTTAGAATCCTGACTTATGTTTGGACTGTCCAATTGTTCTGGAAAAAAAAAGTCTATGCTGAAGAATGAAGGAACAAATAAGTGGAAGTTGATTTTTTTTTTTTGCCAGTACCATGGAAAGGTTATAAAGTTCAGTCCTTTTCATAATATTCCATTGCAGTATAGGAAACCTGTGCTGGCTTCAGTGTCAATCACTGTTTAGAAATGTCACCAATAATTTGTACTCTGTAAGTGCTCAATGTGTGAACCCCTGGCTCTAATTGGATCCACTGATTTCAGCTAAATCTTGTCCTGTCAGCAGCTCAGCAGTGGGTGGGATATTGAAGCTCTAATGAATCCAGTAGTAACTTTAAATTGCCAACCTGGATTATTTAAAATTTTTATGATGTTGAAAATAGTTTTGCTTTCCTGAGGAAAGAAAATAATCTCCAATTAGTTTTAAATAACTATGCTAAATTACTGACCAAGCAAGTGAGACATAGACATTTTGGGTGTGCATGTGTGTGTGTATCTGAGTTCTCTCAGTAGAGAAAATTAGAAAAAGAAAATTAGGAGACAATGATGTCCAGATAAGTTGGATCAGAAAAATATGATTTCATGCTTTGGTCCAGCAAACATAGAACTAATTATTTAAGTAAGCCTTTTTTCTGAGAAAGAGGGGTGACAAATCCTATATTGTTTCAGTAGCTGCTTTGGTGAGATAGAGGCAGTGCTGCTTTTTCAACTTCTTAGTTTCTTATCCTGGTTGTCTAATGAAATGTGATGAGATGTGCAACCAGAGCTGTTTGTCGGTGTCCATCTGTCTATCTACTCATGTCTTCACCCAGGAATTTTAGAAGTTGTGATGAAAGTTTAGCAAATTTGACAAAGGATTAAATGTCTCAGAGATATCAAGGGTATTCAAATTTGATGTTGCCCAATGCAGAAAGATCCTATGCAGAAGAGACAGCTCAGTCCAGGTCAGGCTGCTGACAGCTCAGCTTTAGCAGTGAGAGATCCACGCTGCTTGTTTGGGCTTCTGGCCACAGAGGTGCTAACAGTGAGTGAGACTGAAGCCCTGCACTATCAATCCCTCCATCTCCTGCCTACGTGCAAGGTCTGGAAAAGGCCCCTTAGTGATAAAAGCAAATGTCTCAGGCTGTTGTAGTGGGCAATCCCCACTTTATGAGGCAAAAGAGCAGCATCATGGAGAGCAGAGAGGATGAGGAAAGCTTCTGGAAGCACCAGAGCTCAGTGGGTGCAGGGACATTGAAGGCAGCTGCAGCTGATGAAGGAACACAGCATAGAAGAACTGGGAGATACCACACACTGGTGGCTTGGGCTTGCACTTGTGGGGAAGATTTAGGGAAATGAAGGTGTGAGATTAGGAAGAAATGTGGAGTTACTGGTGATACAGGAGAACATAGGATACAAATCCAACCACAGCAAGGCCTCACTAGCTGTGCAACACATGGAACACTTGGGTTTGGTTGGCTTTTTTTAGATATGACTCATTTCTTCCTTGAGATTTCTGTGCTGAAATGGCCCTGCCTTAAGCTCTAATGCAGCAGGAGCTATCCACTGAGATGCAGCAGGAATACTTGCAAGAGCACTGAGAGGATGTTCTTGTGAATACCTCTCTAGGCTAAAGCAAAAGCTGTTTATCACAAATAAGATACAACTTTTTATTATCCAACTACATAAGTGCATATTGTGTATCATGAAGCTGAACAAGGCTTACATAACCCATAATTACAATAACATTATAGCTTCCTTGTCCTCAGAGATGAACATATCTATCCAAAATATGTGTGCTCTGTCTGAAGACAAGAGCCTGATCAATTCTGCCCCTGCTATTACGCAGTCATAGTAAAGCCAATGACCTAGAATTAAGAGCAACTTTTAAAGCATTGAATTTATCCTTTGGCAAATTATGGACCTTATTTTTTATTGCATATGAAGCAGTCATTTGAATAATCACTCTAAGTATTTGTCCACCCTGCCCTTTCTTTGTGCTGTTAAAAACAATAGAAAAAATAGTAAAGTAATAGCAAATCCTGCATTGTATTTATAATTCCAGTTTTCCCAGTTCAAAATATTCAGGTTTAAAATATTTTAACAACAAATTACATATTTTCTAGATTATTATCTCATTATTAAGATTTGAGTTTCTGTTATCCTTATGTGACATTCTTTTTCTTTAGTCCAGCCCCAGCCCTACATTCACTTACTACTTTCAGTATTTGTTCTCCCTCCTGAATTCTTGCAATATTTAAATGCCAGTACATTTCATTTTCCTATGGTCTCAAATAGCTGGAATTTAGTCACCTCAGGCCACATAGAAGAACTGCTTGATAGAATTTTAAAAATAATAAAGAGATAGGCATGTATTTCCTAGCACTGGAAAAGCAGAATGTTTTTCTGTGTGCTTGACTGACTGAACTCTCCTGAACTGATTGCTCAATACATCTGAGATTGAGTTGTACTACTAACAGCATGCTAAGACACTGAGAGTCTAGGATAGAATCTTTCAATTGTTGTTTCATGCCAAATACATGAATGTTGGACAGACATTGCATTTCACTATGTCATAAATTTCCCAGGTTTTAATGTGCCTTCATTCAGTCTCTTAATTCCTTCAGCTTGTTTTCTCTCAGTTCCCTTTGATTTGCCCACATCCTCCTGATGCTGAAGTATCCAGAGGAGAGGGGAGGAAAGTGATTGCAGAAGCAAGATAAACTTGGAATGTAGGAAGCTGCGGTTGAATTATTCTATGTGTAAGCTGAGTTGGAAACTGCAAGCACAGTACAGAAGAATATATTCAGATTTTTCCTTGCAAGAAAAGGAAGAGACTCATATGAAAAATGACCACAAAAGGAAATGGGGAGCTGAAGAACAGGAGGATGTAAGCCTGCCACCTGCCTCCTTTGAAACGAAGTAGCTGGTGTATGCATGTTTTCCTTGGATTCATTTCAGTCCAGCTTTCTAAACTTCTGCTTTTCTTACTCTTGGCTCCTTTCATGGTGGGATTTCCCCAAAGATCCATTATTATTTTGCTTCAGGTAAGTTGGTTTCCTTATGCTGCTGCATCAGCCAGAGCTGCACTTCTGTGAACAAATGTTGCATTAATTATGAAGAGTGGAAAGGAGAAGGAGAAAAAAACCCCATTAGCAACACTTAGATTGTAAGCGTCTGATAACTGTTTTAATAACTGTACATTTGTCTTAAGGATCAGAGACTCCAAAGGCAAGTATGTGGATTTGCAGCTTGTTTTCATTGCTTCGTGTATCTGTAGGTGGAGGAGGAAAAAATAAACATAGATAACACCAAATGGAATGAGTGACTGGAAAGCTAAACTCCTAAGCTCCTTTGAGATATTTTATTCAGCTAGTAAACTCTTGCTAGAGATACACAGTAAATGCTAAAGGAGCAGTGTTATTTAATTAGATAATATTTGCAATGTAAATGTTGATAAATTAGTTAATGGGCTGTATTCCTTCCTTGCATAGGGCTGCTGAAAGTGACAGTCCTTGGAGGAAAGGAGAACTTGCAGCATAAGGTGCCTGCAGCTTCCCCTGTGCCTTCACTGGAGACATTGAGGACAGCCAACATGACTGGAGGGAAGAACAAAGAAGAGTCTTTTCTGGTGGTGTGCTCTGCTTCCCACTGACTTTCCTTAGTAGGAATTTCAAGGGAAATTGACAGAAAGCTTCCTCAAGGTGTGCACCAGGTGTATGGGCATATCCTCTCACTGAGGATATCCTGAGGTCTGTCAGGATTTGGGAAGAGCAGAAAAAAAATATTCAAGAATCAGATGCTATGAATTTACAACAGGGTTCTTCAAATCAGAGGTGCCTGAACACAAAACAATCTCCCAGCCAGGTATTGGTTGGGAATCTTGTTAGATGGGGAGCTTGCTTAAAGCAAGGTCCCCTTACACTCATGGCAGAAAACCAAACCAAAACAGCAGCTAGGACTATATGAATGATGACTCCTGTATCTGTAGTCTGAACGGCTGTCTGTGTTTGGGGGTCATAAAAGTGTCAGAGCTGGTTTCTTCTGGTGCACTTTAGCAAAAGTTCCATTTTAGTGCAAAATGTACTTTTACGTGTGCCTGACCAAAATGCAACTGTTTAAACAGAAAAGCTTGGCCAACATTGCAGCAGAGAAATGTTTGGGAAATATTGACTGGAGCATTCCTTACTAATTTTTCTAGGGCCAGATTTTCATCATTAAGTTCTCTTCTTGCATATAAAATTTCCTGCCTGCAAATAATTACAAACACATTTTTCCTATAGCAATAAGTTTTAATTCAAGTTTTAGAAACTAAAGAGTAATATTTACACCTCTGAACAAAAGGTCAGGGCCTGAAGGACCTTTACTAGACTTTCAGGTCTACATTGTTTTTTACAAAAGGTCAAACTAGCACATTTTCTTGTCCCATTTAAGCAGTCATGAAAATTCTCACTATTGTCACTTACCTGCTCTTTGGCAATGATTAATCCAAATCTTTTCAATGTCCCCTATGAGCACAGGAACAACTGCTGCTCTGTCTCTGCTTGGATACATCTTTCTTATGCAGGGGTGATTGTCCACCACTTTTACATACATCCCCTGCCACCACGGCATCACTTGTGCCTGGCAGAGTACACAAGCATGGCAGAAGGAGTTGTTTTGAATATCTGATTGCTCAGTAGAGCTCTCTGTAACAGGGGAAACAGAAACAACCTTTTGCACTGAGTTGAGAGTCCCCGACAGAGGCACCTTTAGCAAGTGCATGAATGAGTTCCCTGTACTGAGCACAGAACCCTGTGCCTTTTCTGCTCATAACTCTTTGGTGATGGTGGCTGCATTCCTCCTTCAGGTTAGCCCTAAAGCTGAAGGTGCAGCTCTCCTGCCATTCAAACAATTGTAAAGCCTCAGGCTTTTCCCTCAGGGTGGCTGGCCATGGGTGCAAGGCAGAGCCACAGGAAGGACTAAGCTGTTCTTGCCTTGCTGCTTTGGCCAGGGTGTTTCTCTGCCCTCCTGTCAGTTGATTTTACGCATGGACAGCGAGCAGTCCTCTGCCTCTGCAGCATTCTCCTGCCATTTCACTCAAGTCTGAAAAACCCCAGAGTGGCTGCTGGGTTTGAGTGTTCACAGGTAGCTGGCAATTAGCACTAACCTGCCTACCCCTGCTTGTACCAAGACAATGAGAACCAGAATTCCTTCTGCTTGATGATGATGATAGCTAAGAAACTCTGGCTAAAATGTGTCTAAGCTGTTCCCTCCCTCTCCCTCATCCAGCTGGCTCTATAATCATCCACCCTTTTCACTCAGGCTGCAAAGTAGCTCTTAGCAGAAGAGCAGAGGTTGAAAAATGCCAGTCACTTTCATAACCATATGGCAACCACATTGATTGGGTGGCTGAGAAGGGCTGTGATGTTACCACATGTCTGTAATTTTTCTGTTTTAATGTGGACAACCTCAGGTACAATTTTAGCTTAAGCCAAAGGCAGGTTTGAGTGTTTAATCTGTCTCAGGTCATATTGTGCAGTAGAAAAACATAGGTGCATTCCTAGCTGTAAAATAGTTTTGTGAGTCTCTTCAGAAAGGAAATGAGACTGATCTAAGAAAAGATTCTGATGTCCTAGGGGTAGAAGGTGTAGCCACAAAAGTTTTCCTTTTTGCTGTACATTTACTTTTAATACACAGTATAGTAAATATGTAAGAAAAGCAATGCATAAAATGAGGTCTGAAACAAAAGGTCTGCTCCACCTCACTCTCACCTGAACTTACTCCTGCTCCTTGCCTCTTGCTGATACTAGCACCTGCATAGTGGCAAGGTGAGATCAACTTACTGAGTCAAGAGACAGGTAAACCTTCAAAAAAATTAGGAAAAAAAATTGGGATAGTTACATGCTTGTGCAGAATGATGCACAGGTCAGGCAGGAATACCTGGGACAAGTACCAAGTGCTGGGACCATGCCCTGGCCTCTCACACTGAACATGAGGAGCTGGTGATGGACACGAGAAGCAGGGAGTGCACTGAGAGGAACAGTGTTTATCAATACATTTTCTGTTTGGTGACCTCACAGTCATCAATTAATTACCCTATCAATTAATAACCAATGCCTTTCAGAAGAGGATATTTTTCCTTCTGCGGGCATTCAAAGACAGAAAATCATATCATTGCTGTTTTTGAACCATTCACACCACTTGTGACTGGGAGAAGAAAGAATACTTGCCCATCCCTCAGCCTGAAGCAGACACTTGGGGTTTTGGCAAAGTCAGTGATTAGATGGAAGCACAGAGAGATAAATGTAGAGATTCTCACACTGATCTGTGCAGCATACGTGGTTTGAGAGGGTTCAGGGGAAAAAAAATGTTTCATAATTCTCTCTGGTTAAACATGACTAACAATGAGGTAATGGTGGCTCAGAAACATGTTGTAGTTAAGGTTGCACTCTAGAGACTGTGGTTAGCTTCCCAGGCTCTGCAATTGGGCCAAGAAAAGTAATTACAGCGATTAATAATAATGTTTGTTTTGCCAGTCACATAGTCCATTCCTCAGAGCTGGTTGGTCTGGAGGAGGGGGAGGTAAACTGTAGGAAGGAAATTGGAGCAACAAAGTACAGCTCTTGCAGTGTATAACCAAACACTGCTGGAACCACCTCAGTCTGGTGTCAGCAATTTTCATACAGCTGCAAACAGCAGCCGTGGGTTTGTGATGCATGGCAGGAGTTAGGCAGTGTGTGTGTGCTGTATGGCAGGAGTTGTTAGCCTCTGTGTGTGCTATATGGCAGGAGTTAGGCAGTGTGTGTGTGCTGTATGGCAGGAGTTGTTAGCCTCTGTGTGTGCTATATGGCAGGAGTTAGGCAGTGTGTGTGTGCTATATGGCAGGAGTTGTTAGCCTCTGTGTGTGCTGTATGGCAGTAGTTAGGCAGTGTGTGTGTGCTGTATGGCAGGAGTTGTTAGCCTCTGTGTGTGTGTGATGCTGGGGTGGATGTGGGCAGTGCAGTGCAGGGTAACTCACACTGTGCCCCACAGCTGAGGCACTGTGCTGAACAGAGGAGGCTGCTTTGTGTAACTGAACACCAGGCACTGTGATGCTGTGCTCTGGAGAAGGGCTGTGCTGCTTTGTAGGGCTGGACTCCACAGCCAGGATAACATTTTGTATTTCTGAGGATGAACAGCTATGAGAACCTCACCTTTCTGTCGGGGATTTACTGGGAATGCAGCAGTAAACAGCAACGTATAACGGGAATTGAAAAGGGAGCCTTGCCTGTATAAAGCAACTAATCATAAAACCTTAGTAACATCCCATTGTGTGTTTCCTACCCCTGCCTGTCAGTGTGCCTGTTGGGAAGGTGGGGCACACAGGAGGAAGCAGGCAAGGGCTGCCATGGCAGAGCCAGCGGGAAAAAAGCAAAAGCCAATCCCTTGGCAAAGTTTGGCTTCATGATTACTGGAGTCCTTGGTGTCACCACAATGAAGAGGAGTTGCCATGGAAACCATTGCAAAAGATTAAGCATATCAAGGAAACCTGATTGTGAGAGAATGGTTGGAAATATAAGAATTAAATTAATGTAGAAATGATGTTTTTGTTTCATTTCACAAGTCATGGTAGAAACCTTTACATTCACAAACATCCAATTAAGAAAGAAGTTATAGTGAAATCTGAAAGCCTTATTTCAGAGAAGCATGATTGCTCTATAATTAAAGGAAAATAAATAGTGTTTTACTATCCAAAATGAAAATCCAGTGGTGCAGACTTTGTTATTCTTCATTTTCCCACTGTAGGATCTGCCGAATTTTTTGACATTTAAGACAGACAGGCCGCAGTGACCCCCTGGGATATACTCACAGGTGCAGTGGCTTCCAGCCATGGAGTGGCCAAATGAATTTCAGATAGTTGGGAGAGGAAGGGAACACTTAACTCCTCATTCTCTTTTGTCACATGCTGGCCAGGGTCCTGGACCAGCTAAGCTATGCTCATTTGCAAGTTATGAGAACAGAATGGCAAAGGTCAGTGTTTTATTCTGTCTGCGCTGGGCACTGCCTATGCCAGTCCTTGGCATAAAGCAAAAGATGCTTCAAACTCTTTTATAGTGATGAGAAATTACTAGCACAGCTGGCTTAGGCAACTGGGAAGAAGGAAGGCATGGAGCTCATGACCACTCCTCCCCCTTCTGGTAATGCCCCAGGGACAGCCTGGGAGTTGGCATCTGGACCCTACAGAGGAAACTGAAGCCAAGAAACAATTTACAGCTTTCATGCAGTACTAGAAAATAACTGAGTATCATGGATGGACTGGAGAATCCAACCCACTAACCCCTGCCCTTGCATCAGCACTTTGATGTGTCACAGTCATCAAGGGATTCATCCCTTAAAATGGTATTACTGGCCTAGTACAAGATCAATGGCACTGGTTTCACCCTGCTGCTCTGAGAACGTTTCCAGGAAAAGGGGGGATTATGTTTCATTAGTGCAAGCACTAAACTCTGTGTCAGGAAAACAAAATGAAGTGTTTGGCAATAACAGGAGACAACCCTGGGATGACAGAGTGTGTGTGCAGAGGCTCTTTCTTGGTTTGGAATAGATGTGTTGTGTCATTAAGGCTGTCTTGTTCAGCTCAGGGTCTCTGAAATAACAACACTGGAGCATCAGAAGAACATGGCTCCTCCATCTCCTCCTTGGAATGAGTAGTATCCATGCAGCTGAATCTGGCCACAGCCAAGGAGCTCAGGTTTGGTCTAGAAGGTCATTCACTCTAAACACCTGTCCATAGACCAGTCTTCATCCAGTCTTACAAATATAGAGCTCCATTTCCCCAAACAGTGCTACTCCAAAATTAAGATGTCAAGGGAGATAATGAAATTATTAAGTGCTTCTCAGTCAGGAAATACAGAGTTGCATAATTTTTTATTGAACCTCTGTAATGACCAATGCCTTCCTTCTCTGTTTGCTTAAGACATTGCCTGACATGACAGAAACTCACACCACAGAAGACAAACACAGTCCCTCCTGATTAAGTTTTATTGCTGCACCCCAAAACTTTCATCCAGACAGTGTCCTGCACTACACTAACCCCTGTCTTCATGAATAAAGGCCAAATTCACTTTCCCAAAGTGTTATGGTATCAACACTGTACTGGAAGGTGGTTGGTGATTAAACTTCACAAGTGTGTCACTGAATGATGGAGGAATGTTGGATGTTCCACAGCAGGTCCAAAGGTTGTGTATTGAAGCTGGCTTTGGCACTGCAGCTGGACCCTTTCATTTACAGCTATCACATAAAAACTGTGACACTGGGAAATCTTTGTCTCAATTCTGCAAGATCTCAGACCTGACTACTGCATGGTGCTTTTCCTAAGATACCTCTGAGAGCCCTTTGGAAACCTGAGTTGGTGCACATGATTGTTTTAAATGCTGTGAATAGAAGTGCCCTGATACCGGGGTGATGAACGTAAAATAAAACCCCAGATAAAGAAAATAAGTACACCCGCAGACACAAACAGCTGTACTGGTTTCCTGTTTGCATCTGGCCTCAAGTCAAGCTGCTGAGATAGCTCTCTAAAGTCCTGCATGGATGGAGTCCGGCTCTGCTGTGACTGCCTCAGCCTAGAAATTTTGCAGTGATATTAAAATCCAGTTGAGATAAGTGCTCATATTTTGCTGCTGGAGGCAGCCAGGCTGTGTGGAGTGCTCATGGTCTTGTCTTCTCTGTTCAACAAGAGCAAGCAAGATGTTCTCAGGGTCTGGCATACAATTCAGCTTTCCTCTCAGACTTTCTCAGAAGGGGCTTGGCATTTAGTTTGTTGACTTGGTGAGTTTATATGCTAGCACTGATCAATAGCATGACATGTAGTGTTTGTCACTGCTGCACATGGATTCTGAGCCTTGTATGGATCAGGAAAAAAAAGTACAAGGAAATGAATCCCTAAAAGTGTGTTTTCTTTTTTGTATTCTAGCAGACTAGGGAAATAAATGTAAAAGAAGAGAAAACATTTTCAGTTCTTATAATTATTTAAGCCTAGATCTCAATGTGAATCTCTGTTTAGAATAGTGCAGTAGTTTTTTCTTTCTTCTGCCTTTCCCACACTGTTGTGCTGTTCACTTTATTATTGCTGTCACAATCTGCTCTCTGTCCAATATGATTGCTATCCCCAAAGGTTTATTCTACATAGCAAACATCCTGTAATAGTGACCTACTCTAATAACAGGAAATTTATTTTTAAACTGCATAATGCCTGCTGCATATTAATCTGCTTCTTTTCAAAAAAAAAAAAAAAAAGAAAAAAAAATTTGACATGAAAATCTACTAATATTGCCCGAAGCCTGATAATTTTCTACAGAATTTTATATCTTCTGAAGTTTGCAGTGTTCACTAATTTGAGATAGCAATGAGGCATTTTTTCCTTTCCTCTTCTGGTCAATAAATGCTAAATAATAAATATCAGGAAACAATCGAATCAGTCAAACATCAAAGGTCAATGCTCATCAGTCACAATCTTTTCAGAAGCAACTTTATTCTCCTCCTTTCAACCAGTAGCTGCAGAAAGAAGTTAACCCTTGGTGTGCATAGACAATAGTCTAAAATACCTTGTGACTCTTATTATACATTCCAGAATGGGTTAATTTTTATTCAACTTCATTCCTCTTACTTTCTTCCCTACCTGGCTTTGCCTTTGTGATACCACTTTGGGGTCAATGGCACTGTTATCCAATGGGTGATGAGACATCAGTCTTGGTTTTTCTGTCTCTGAGTGATTTTCTTGGGAAGCAAGAAAACCCATCCTATCAGATCCTTCTTCAAAGGGCCCAGTAAGTTTGCATTCACTACATCTGCTGGAATATCTAATGAATAAGTGTAATCCTTTTGGGTTTGCTAACACAAAGAACTAATACATCTTAGACCATATTTTAATACCCTTAAGCCTGAAGGGTCACATTATCAAATCTCTGCTCTATCAAAGTATTTTCAATTGCATCTTTTTTTTTTTTAATGCCTTTAAACATGACTTGACAGCACTTCTTCCAGATCCATTTTATATTCTGCATTGTCTGCCTCAAGGATATCGTATGCATCTCTATCTTAATGAAGTTGAGTTCTGTATCTACTACCAGGCTATTTTCTCCCAGATAAATCATCATGTCTGCTCCTGTCAGTGCATCTAACAGAACAGAGGGATGAGAACTCCAGCTGATTTCTACTGGTCTGTCTCTCTTCCCCATGTATCCCTGCACTCTGCACTGCATGGCTAGCCCCTAGTGCTTCCCTCATCACTGCTCTGACACTGATCACCTCTATGCTTCATGGCTTTCCTTTTTATATGTTGAGTGGGGCCTCATGCACTCAGGCAATATTGCAGGAAAGAAAACTTGTTCTGTGTGTTAGGCTATCTGAGAATTCAAACAGAAAATAAAATTTAGCAAAACTTCAATGTAGTTTTCCTTCCCAGCTTGGCCAAATCCTTCTTCAGATAAAATACTCACAAAGCTGTCACTGATTCTGACAGGAAGTATGTGCTTAACACTTTACATTGGTGCTTTCCCATGTTAACATTCAATTTGGACAATATTTAACAAAAAGCCTAATGAGTCGTGTCCTAATGTTAAAACTGAGACAGAGTGTAAAGCCATTAACTTTTGTATCTGTTGCCAAAATATCCTGGGAATGACCTGGTTGCTACCAGTTATAGTTGATAAAATGTGTATGCTGTCCACGGTCTGACGGGCCACTGCCCTCCCACTGAAGAGTTTTGAGTCTTTTAATTAAAACAGTTACAAGAGGTATGGTTGGTTGTGATTCCCAATCTCTAGGTGTATTTGACTTTATTTGACTCAAGTCTAATTAAACTTCTAAAAAGATGACAAATGTCCTTTCCAATTATTGGATGTGTTTGCTTTTCAAATGCCAGTGCATTTATGGAATCCCTGTTGGTTGGAGCTGCTTGGCCAGTGTTATGATGAGCTCTGCAGCCTGTCCCTCCACACTGCCATGGTGACAATTGTAAAACAGTGCACAAAATCCTCCATACTCCCATGGACATGAGGAATACTGACAGGAAAACTTGTCTTTGTATAAACTTCTGTCAGCATTTTTCAACTTTTCCTTCTTTCTGGCTAGGCAGGATTAAAAGTGTGCTAGAAAAAAAGGGGTGGGGGAAAAAAATTCAGTACGTTCTCTGAATAAATGTCTAATTTCTTTAGTGTGAAACATCCTCCTTTCTGCTTCTGTTTCACGTTTTAATAATTGTGTCACATGCAATAAAAATGATAGAAAAAGTACATAAAAACATTTTGGGTTTTGTTATCCATTTCAATGCGCGCATTTTCCTATCCAAAAGGAGAACATCTGTATTCATGAGACCCTCCAAATATCAAAAAATGACAAAAAAAGCAAAATTTCAAAGACTTCCTTAGAGTTGTAAAAGTTCTGCCATGCAGACTGCTGTAGCAATTTCCTATTAATTTTCCTTAGAATTCTTTTCCATATAAGCAAACTCTCTGATAATGTAAAAAAAATTGTACCAGTTCAACATTTTTGCAACTTCTAAAGAAAGGCCTCCTCTCCTGCTGGAATGATCACAATATTTATGAAAAAGTAAGGATTGCACCTGTTACAATCACTCGTTTACACCCTTTTAAAGCAAAGCAATATTTTCCCCCTCAGATCTAGTTCCAGCATTCAAAATCTTTACTAAGACAGCTGAATGCTGGGGTCAGATGCAGTGGGGTGGAGCTTCCCCCTTTCTGGCATGAAAGTGTTTCTGCATTTTTATACTGAACAAGTCAAAGCTTGTAAAAAGTAATTTATGAACTTGGATAGGAATCTGTGCTTGAAGAGAAAACAGTTGGTGTGATTATGGACAATAATGAGGAAGCAGGTGGGATACTCTTCAGTTTCCACTGACAATATGCAGTGGATAAATAGAAATGAAACTTGAAAGAGAACTTTCCTTTCTTGGCATTTGCACTGTCAGAACGACTTTGACCTTTAACTGGCACGTCCAGTACCTTTGCCTAGCTGCTGTGCATGGGGTACATTTTGCTGACAAGGCTAACCTAGTATCGAAAGTAAATATGTTTATAACTTTCTCTTGGCCCCTAGTTGGGTCAACTAAAAAATATCCAGGAACTAGATCAGAGAGAGAATGAAAGATTTTGAAGGAAAATAGTGCATCATATGAAAAACAGCTATGCAGGGTGAAGGAAATTCAGGCAACAGCAGCCAATTGGGATGGAAGAGGATTTTGGGTTGAAAAGTGAGCTCTGGAAGTTGTCTGGTCCACCATCCCAATCAAAGCAGGGACAGAAGTTCACTTGCAAAGCAAAAATTTGAAGAAAAGGCATTTTTTCTGCAGTAAGCTGCTAGCCTTCTCTTTTTTTCTGAGACACAAGGTACACAAGGTGCATATAAACCCCACCATGACACCAGTCAATGTCCAGAATGCCACATTAAGCAGACCTCTGTATCAATTGCTTTTACTTCCAATTACTGCTTCCCAACCCAGCTCCTGCTCCCTGCAAAGGCTAACTGACTGATGCTGCTGAAGTCACATAAGTGCTGATAATACCAAGAATTTGGTCTGCACTTTATCAGCAGCCCTCAAATCTCATTACCAGGTGGATAGACATCATTATCTCTTTATCCTGTTGGGAATAACAGTGTGCAGAGAAGTTCCTTGCTGAAGGTCATACAGCAAGTCACTGTAAGAGTCTGAAAGTGGAATTAAGGTCAGTTGTATCCTCATCACAGACACTCACATGTTGATAAAGCTGCTGGCATTGCACCCATGCATTTATCAGGACCATAAACTGAACCTCCTGGTAGTGGGGTGGGAAGGCTAGTGAGTAAGAACTGTCAAATGTACCTGTCTGGAAAGATGTTCTCTGTCCTGAAAGATAAGAACTAAGCTGGTGTTTATGTGATGCTTAAAATTCAGGCTTTTCTAGTGTTTCCTCTTGATGTCACTTTTTTTTTTTTTTCTGTATAATGTGACCAGTATGACCACACAAAGTATTTCTTCTCCCTCAGAAAAAACAAACCAAGACTAGAAGACACTTAAAACTGAAAGTGTTGCTAAAGTCAGGACATAAACCTGAACTCAAATGTGCATTTGAGGTGTATCAGCTATGGAAGACTCCTGAAGATAATAAGAGTGGCTACCGAAGCTTACCTCTGCTATGATAAAACATGTTGCCTGCTGAGAGAATGTTTGTTTGGAGCGAAAAATCAATGGATCATGGCTATTCCTCACTGTTAGTTATTTTAGAACAGATCCAGTTTGAACAGTGGTGCATTTGATTTAGCAAAATGCAGTAATTTTTTGCTACTATTTCCATTGGTGAGTTTTGTTTCATTTCTTTGTCATGCTTTGTAGGTTCAGGAAGATCTTTCTGTTTATCTATGCAAATATTTCATTCATTGACTCTTTATTTTCTTTGTTTCTTTCCCAGGAGGTATCTTTATTCATTACAAATCTAAGTCCTTTTCTTTAAGCTCTCTAGCTATGAAATACAAGGTATAATCCCTCAATTTATTCCAGTCTAGGAAAAAAAATCAACAGAAGAAAGGCTCAGGATATGTCATAAGATTTATTTCCACTTCAGCATTTTAGACAACAGATGATCCATTTACAAAGCAGTGATCTGCGTCCAAGACTGGACTTCCTGACAAATGGATGTACAAGGGAAATACACATTCTGAGTATGATTTCTGATTACCTATGACAGGTACCTGAGGGTGTCTGTCTCTTTACAAGTTGAGAATCTTTGTATATTTTTTATTGTAAAAAATAAATTCCTGCTGAATTGAACTGAACTGATAAACTTCAGGGATGAAATGAGGTCCTGATTGTTGCCAAGAAAAATAGTATGATGTTTGGTTATGCTATTAATCTTGAGAAAATGCTTTAGGGTAAAAAAATATTGTTTCAAGTATATGTGAGTACTTTTGAAAAAAGTAGAACAGCTGAGAGTAGTAGAATAAAAGCAACTTTAAAAAGAATAGAGAACTTTTTTTTAAATTCAAGCTGCTTAAAATTAATTTAAATGTCTGTTCCTAGTGTAGTGTCTAAGATAAGCTACAGATATTCACAGTTGCCAAGAAGGTGAAGGTGCAGTGAAAACACCACTGGGGGAATTAATTTCAACCTATTATTCTTCAGCATGTATATTGTTCACAGGATAATTCTATTACCAGACACTATACTGAAATGGAGCAGGCAGAGCCAGTTGGAGCGTGGGGATCTTGAATAGATGCTCACAATAGCACATTCATTTTCAGCCACCATACAGTATGCAAATCTATAGACTGTGATTTGTAATTGACCTTAAAACTTACCATCTACATGCCACAGTTCCTGTGAGTACCCCTCTCAGTTTTCCTGCCAGTTTTACAATAAAGCATCTCATCACAAAAGTTTCACAAATGATTTAGTCATCAGTACTTTGAGAATTTTTTCCTTTCTGTTTCAGAATTAGCTGTATTCCAAGCTAATAATTACAATGAGCTTGTGACATTCCTTACCTAAGAGTAGAACAATGCCTTAATAAATAGAAACAGTTCCTTTTTATGGTTTATAGAAATAGAGCCATTTGAGGGGGAAAATGAGACTTCTTTGATTTCTGTTGTATGTCCTATTTGATAACAGGGGGGCAGAAGTAAACGTGACTCTTTCACCAGCTCATCAGGGTCTGGTGAGGTGCAGAAAGGGCCAAGGACAGAGAAACTTGTTGCCTTAGGCAGTGGGGTGTTAACAGAGCCAGTACCTGAGGCAGCCAGCACTGGGTGTGAATGTTTGGGGAGTGGCAGCAGACTGACTGCTCTAACTTACCCAGGGCAGTTGTTCATGCCCATGTTTCTGCTGTAACACAATCCTCAGCAGAAACCCAACAACCTGGGTCTGAAGGCAAGGGCTAAAGGGAAGGGCTGTGCCTCTGCCTCTGGCCTTCTGCATGTGTGACTAGAATAGAAGTAACATCACGATGGATTTCCTGTGCTGATGCTCCTTCCTATCCTGTCCCTAAAATAATTCTGTTTCAACCCAACAATACTACTGGGAGTAGTAGAGGAGATGAAAATGGCACCAAGCCACGCAGCCAAGACACTCCCTGACCACAGAGAGAGCTGGAGATGGATCAGCTTGATCATGCAGCTATTGAGCACTATTGACCTTCTCTGCCTCTTTTCCTTATCACTGAGTACAAACAGGTATTGAGGAAACCTAGGACAATGGGTAAAACGTACCTTTTATCCACAGAAATTTACAGAATGAGGGCATTTCCTTTTACAAAATGTGGGTATTTCCGAAATGTGTGCCCATTTACAAAATGTGGGTATTTCCCTGTTTTGTGGGGATCTAAAAATCTGCAAACAACTCTGCTGATTTTATTCAAGGGACTGTTTTCTGCAGTCTTTCTTTTACATTTTGAATTTTTTTAATCTGAGAAATTCTGCTGAACAGAGAACTTTAAAATGGCCAAGATAAATACCATTCCACTAAGCAAAACTATTCTGTGGAGCTATGAAACCTACTCAGCTTACCAGAAGGTTCAGAAAGGGATAATAGGACCGGAAATTTAAATTAACTAAGACATTGTAAACCGAGATCTAGCCAACATTTTTGGAAAATTAGAAATCAAGAAAATAAGTCCAGCTATCCAAATATTCTTACCCCAACTATTTAATTTGCTAAGCACACTTGCATTGTGTTTATATTGTATAGAGCATTGTATTTTACAGGGGCTTGGAATATTGTCTCCTGGTAGAAAGGAAGTTGTTAAACAATTGTCCTTTTACATCTGTCATCTCAAGGCTATTCATATTTATTCTAGTGGAAGCTGAACCTTTCAACTATTTCCTCACATTCATCTGTCTTATCCCTCCCACGACAGACAGTCCTCCAAAAAAAGTCTCAGACTTTTGTGAATGACAGGTTACTATGTGCAACTTTGAACTCCCCACATCGTACCCAATAGAAATAAATAGATTAGATGTCCTCTGATTATAAGAAGCCTTGTCAGAAAAAATGCTGTTACACATTTCTGTCATGCAAGATAATATTAGGCACCAAAATGATGACAAGTTACACATTTTGAATAGGCCTAGCTCATGCCTAATGTAGGACCCACTTGAACATTGTAGTTTTGAAAGTTTGGTACAGGCTGATAATAAATGACCTCATATTCCACTAATAAGAGATTGTGGGAAAGGGGGAGAGAACAGAGGAGACAAAACCTAATGAAGAGTGAAAATACAGAGACTGAAAAATGAAGGGAAGAATGTTCATCCATCCTTATTACTTACACAAAAGTTAAAACAGGATAAGAATAACTGTTGAAATGTAGACCAAAAAAGCGGTTTCTGGCATCTCTCAGCTCTGCAGAAACATTCCTGATAATTTGTACTTCACACAGGAAATCATAGCCACATATGTCATTTTGAGAAATTCAGACTTCTGAGATTCAAAAAGTTCCTCTATTTTTTCGAGCACAATACAGCTACAGTGCTTTAAATTATAAGGGAGTAAATCAAGAATAAAAGACTTGACTTCAGTGAAATTTGACTGGATTTATGTTCTTGTAATTGAAAGTCTTGTTGGTGAAGAGCCATGAGATGTTACATATACTAGTTCCAAAATGCAAGAGGGCTGATGGGTTATCTCTACAGCACGAATAATGAGACTATTCCTAGCATTTTTCAGGAAAGAAGTAATTTGTAGGAGTTTTCTTTCATTTATCTCATGTAACAATGAACAAACACTCTGAAGGAAGCCAGGAAGGAGAAACAGCAGCAGGGATCTGGCAAAAACAACACATTAAGTTGCTCTATTAATAAACTGATCAAGGCCAGAGCTTAGGCACAGGCACTGGCTGGAGACAGCCCTGCCCCTTTCCCACTGCTCTGCCAGGTACAGCGTGGGCTGGGTCCAGCTCCTGGCACACAGCTGGGTGAAGGTCACCCTTCTTCACAAGGGTTTAGCTGGGAGGGTTTAGGTGGTTCCTGCCACCTGGCACAAAGCTTGGAGAACCAGCCCCAGCTTGTTTTATATAGAAGTGGTTGGTGAAGTTACTCAAGGTCATGGGAAGGAAATGAAGTGCAGACACTTTGGGAAGGGAGCAGTGGTTGGCAAGAACTCTTTCTCCATATCAGTAAGAACCTGGAAAACATCTGATGAGGAATGAAGAAGGTTAGGTTAGGCCAGGTCCCACTTCCATTAATTCTTGGTTTGGGGTTTTTTTCCTCCACCTTTCTGGGTGTGAACACACACTAAGAGAAAACCCATCATCAGTTCAGCTTCCTTGGGGCTGGGTTGGAAGGCTAAAACAGACATTGTGTACCTCAGGGCAGAGCAACAGCACCTCAGAATCCCAGGATATCCAAGAAGGAGGACAGCAGCTGAGGGATTTCTGTACTGATCAAGAGTAGGTAAAATGTAAATTCATGGAACCCACACTTCCCACAGACCTCTTACACACTCAGATCTGAGGAGTGGGTGTATCTGTCTCACACACTGACATAATGCTAACACCTGTATGGTCCTAGGAAAAAAACACAAAGGGAATCCACAAATGTCTCCCTTCCTCACAGCCTGCTCATACTGGTCCTGCAATGACTCCCTGCCCTGCTCCTTCCCCATCTCCAATCCTAAATCCACTGACTGCATCATCCCCTCCCACTGTTTTTCCCTCCCCTTCTGCATCCATGGGGCTTCTTCAGTTTGTAAATTCTCTGGGGCAGTGACTGCTCATTTAAGTACAGCCCTAATGGACATTGCTCTTGGCTGGCCCCAAGGCATGATCACAATAAATGTGAATAACAACAATTGTGACAAACATCAACATTAGTAATTACAATAATTATTATTGTTATTATTATACAGTCACCAGAATGACTTGGTAATTATTTGCATAATTTGTATAAATAATTTGCATAAGCAGAATAAAAGACTGCTCCCATATCCAGAGATCTCAACCATAACGTTTTGTTCCCCGTATGTGCCAAGGATTCCCACTGATGTCAGTGGGAGATTTTTTCCTTGCTTATCCTCAAAACCAATTGCTCTGATGACAGAAATCAGTGGGAGTCCCAATAACATGTGGCTTCATCCAGTGGGGTGCTGAAGGTGCTTTGCTACCCCTGTCTCCAATTAAGCTCTTTAGAGATGAAGGTTCTCAGCACTCTTCAGAACCTCCTCATGATGTGCAGGATTGAGCCCCTCAAGACAGCTGTCTTTGGGCTCTGACTATGCAAAGTGAGCAGAGATTTTTTTCTCTTCTTCATTTTAATTGTCTATTTACAAAACAGATTCCAGCAGCTCAAGAGCATTTATGGCCTAATGGAGAAAGCCACAGTGGGTGGCTTTTTGGCTCTCAAGAAGGGAGAGCCTCATCAGTGGCAGAGGGAGGAAAGTACACAATGCAGGCAGGGCAAGGAGCGCTGGGGGAGCAGAGGAGACTTACAGAGGTGTTTGCAGAGAGCTCTTCCAAAGGGCCTGGCACTGCCTCCAAGCTGCCAGTCTTAAGGGGAAAAACACTGTATTTCAATGTAGAGCACAGAATAATCTGAGAGGCACCAAATGTCTGTGACAGTATGTGCTGTCATTTCAAGGGTGCAGTTTCTGGGGCTTCTTGCACAATTTTTTAGTTTACAAGCTCCTTCAGGATGTGCCTAGGTCTCCCAGAGAGGGATGTAATCTCTGGCACATGACATTAGGGCACTTTGCTCCAGAAGCAGTATGAAAATTAAGTTAGAAGAATGCTGAGGAAAGAGCTGCAACATGAAAAGCTGACATAATAAGGGATGGCAGGGCAGAAACTTCAGGTTGTCACAGAAAAGCACTTCTAGGCTTAGGATTTGTGGCTTAATGCTGAGCTAAATCTCATATGTTGAGACAGTTTGACTTTTCTTGTAGACAAAAAAGAGTCAGCCTGAGAGGTTAAAGCCTGCAGTGCAAACTCTCCAAAGCCCAGAGAGCTGAGGCTCTCCCTGGGCTGGGAGTGGGGCTCTGCCCTGCTGCTGTGAAGGGGAGCCCAGCAGAGGCAGATGAACGTGCTGTGTAAAGCCTGCTCATCTGTCCCAGCACCAGCTGGGTTAGGTTAGACTGCAGGCAAAGGCATGTTTTCAATGTTTGCTTTCTTGTTGGGCAGTCAGTGCTCCCTTTTGCTTCTGGAACTGCTCTGGCTCTGTGGCTGGAGTAGAGAGCAGCAGGACAGGCTGCAGTCGCTGCTGTCCAAACACATCATTAAATACAGGCATGCCAGATCTTACAGGCATCTGGCCTTCCTGCACTTGTTTGGCTTAGTGATGAGCAAGTTAGAGCTTGCTTCCACTCCACAAAAATGCATCTGCACAAGGGGGAGAATTTCAGCTGTTTAAATCTGAAAACTGGCAGAAAAGATTATTTGTTGTGCGACTCTAATTTGTTTCTTGCCTCTGTAAAACTGATCCTCTCCTTGATTATGAGGACACTCCACAGCTCCTCAGGAAACTTAGTTCTAATTAATGACCTGTGACTATGAAGAAAAATATAGTGACCTCTCTGACCATATACCCAGACCTACTCACAGTGCCTGCATTTTGTATTTATTTTATGGCCATGATAAGGATGATTTTGGGTTGGTTTTTTGTGCTGACAAACCTTTTAACCCAGCTATTCAGCCTCCTCAAAAACCTCTTTTCTTCTTCATAAACCACAGCCCTACACACTGTCAGCTGCAGAGTTAGGTGGGTTTTAACAAATGCCATATTACTACCCCTTGGGGAAGGTCTGATTGTGTACCTTGAACCATTTGTCTCACTCAAGATTTTAGTTTTGAATATTGACAAATGATCTAGGAGGGAAGATGTTTCTGAATTATTATTTGCCACCTTTAGAAAACCCTCTATGCCTAGGAGAAGATTTTCATCTCTAAAGTTCAAAATGCTAATCCAGCTTTAGTGGAAGATAAAGGGAAGTATCCTGTACACTAACTATGGGAAAACAAGAAATCCCTACAGATTGCTCCCCATTTCACATTTTGCGTATTTTCTCATACACACAGACATTATTCCCAAGGCCCTCTCTTTTTCTTTTCTTGTAACTGAAAAAACAGCTTAGTGCCTCTAAGTCAGAAAAGAATCTGTTTTCCAAGTTTTTCTTGAAGTATATCTCCATTTTTTTCAGCTGATCTCCTGGTAATTGCTTCATCTTACAGAGTTAATTTTCTCTTCACTGTATTGCTATCTTCAGATTGCCAAAACTGATGCCAAAACTGACTCATAATAGATGCTCACTCAACATTGTTTTTGCATTATACATTATAGGGGTCAGGATGTGATTACATTATTAAATTTTATACATGAAAGAAGTATCTGCATTTGAGGAATCAGTTGAGAGGAGAGGGGGAAGAAAGCCTTTGTGTCCTATACTGAAAGAGTAAGCCTTGATTTTGTGTATAACCTTGGGTTTTTGCACCTGCATGAAACTAAAGGCATTTACATGTCTAGCTATTATACCTGATTGCTGGTTAATTATGCATGTGAGAATGGCAGTGGGGGAGGGAGGAAAATAGATCTAAAAATATTTCTTTCTTGGTGTTTTAGATAAACTGAGATTTTTCCCACATAAACCCCTTTACAATAAAAGACATTTGGCAGGGAAGTGAGAGGTATGGCTTATGAATACCAACAGAAATACCATTTTCTAGCCATGGCATCTGAACATAAGTGAAAATGTGTTAAATACTCTCCCAGCCAAATTTCAAAGCCAATTAATCTTGATTTTTTTTTTTTTTCTTCAAACAGTCATTAAGGGCTGGAGAAGAAAATGCATATGTTTCAATACCAAAGGTATAGCAGGTTATTTTGCTCATGTCTTTGTCGAGCAACATTATTTGCTTTAGGACTGTGCTTTTCCAAAACTCCTTGTCCTCACTTGAAGCAACACTGTGTGGAGTATGGATGATTTGTCATCCTCAACACTGTAAATCACAGCTGCATCAAAGACACTTGATGGAGGGAGAGGAAAAGATAGAAAATATTGTATTAGGGCTCCTGTATTTTTATTACTCTGGAGAGGCTAAGAAAAGGGAAGAAATAAGAAAGATACATTGTATTTGTTCAGCAATGGAGTATGCATCCATGAGAGCTGACCAAATGTTCACAAATATGCTCATTTTGTCTGGCATTATGTAGAAGACATTTTCAGGGGTGCCAGGTTACTAAGTCCTCAAATCCATTTACTGTGACCTGGAACAGTTGTTGATTTCCATTTCAATAGTTATTAAGGTTTTTTTCCCTAACCATCAACGAAGCTTGAAATAAATACATTTTATTAGAGTTGGCAAGTCTGAGAACAGATGTGAGATCTCCCATAATCTAAAGGCAGGGAACCCATGGGACAGCAGCGCTCAGGACGAGGGCTGTTTCCTTCCAGAAGGCATTGGCTGTGGAAATTCTCAAAGTGTGTGAGGTCTGCACACATTTCAGTTATGTAAAAGGAGAACTGGAAGGTATTTTACCCAGTTCTGGTGCTTGTCATTTTATTCTGTTAATGCACAGGAAGATATAATGTCATGATATATTTGTTTGTGCTTGTTTGTGATGCCTAGTCCAGATTGCACAGACATTTTACAGTATTAGACCCCAAAACCCAGACCCATAAATCACAGAGAACATCTGCTATTCCCTTGTGGGGAGGATCTTAAAAGAGTGTCTTCTGAGCATCTCTGTTGCATGTCATTTATTACAAGTGGGCCCTGGGCCTGGAACAAAAGAGACCTCCTACATCCTCTTCCCCAGGCAGCAATTAACTGACCTCATCTTCCCACCCCCTTCATCAGCCCCCACAACCAATTATCCCAATCAGCCTTTCTGAAGAAGACAACTGGGTGAACAGGTGGACCATTATTCTAAACAGTTTTGGGCACTTGAAAAAAAAGTTTAATGCAACAGGGTACTTACACAGTAGAGGCTGATATTGTAGAGAAACTCAGCTGTGTGAGAGAATTCGATTGCAAAGATCGTTATAATATTTTTCATTATCTTTTTTTCTTAAATACAAGTGTGTATACATGTGCCTGTGTATGAAATAAAATTTTGTAGGTCTTTTGAGGTCTTTCCAATTTACTGGATAGAGCTTATACAAGTAGTAGCAATTCTCTGTATCAGTTGCTGGCCTTTCAGAAATAATCTCTTGGTAGGACAGTATAGCTTCTGACTATTGTCAGAAAAGAATGTGTGCATAGAGGCTGACCTCAGTCCACAGGGTCAAATAGTAATATGGTGGAGGGTAGCAAAATATGTTGAAGTGCAGCAGAAGTACTTTTGGTCCCTGGACAGTCATGGGCCATGGTGATGAGCATGCAAACTCTGTCATGCAGGTGGGAGAAGCAATTAAGATCCTCCCTGGAAGAAGACAGCTGAAACAATAGATGCTACTGTCCAAATCACTGTCCTTGGGGCAGGCCTTGACTAAAGGAGAAGAAGGGGAGATTTCCTGAATGGGAAATAAACATTGCTTCAGTTATATGAGTACAGAAGTAGAAGATGAACAGAAAGTGGCCTAACAAAAACAGGAAGATACTGACCCTGTGGTCTGGAGAGAAAGCAAAAAGAGAAACAAGGTCCTTTGGGCACATAACTGGCCATACTCCAATTTGAACTTTTGGGCAAGAGAGTATTTATATTGGTCATGGGAAAAATGAAAGCAGAAAAGTAGAATATACTTTTATATTGTACTTTTATATTCAAAAGTGAAAAACAGTGATTTGTTTCATCAGTGCTACCAAAACAAAAATACCCCCGAGGTCTAAAGTACTAAGAAGAGTATATGATAGAGGTAAGAATGAAAGTGTTGAAGAATATTGTCCAGATAGTAAGTATAGAAAGCACTCTCATATATTTTTTGAGTTTCTATGTTTTCTGTGCAGTTGTCAGCATACAATCAGTTTAAGCTATATGGAACTCTGCTGTATCAAAGTGTGTATGAGCATGTGGCTACAAGAGTTCATGAGCATGTGATAAACAGAAAACTGGTACCACACTGGCTATAGTGTGCACATGCACATGTTTGATTAATTTCATAGATTGTGCCTCAGATCTCTGAGAACTAATGCAAAAATAATAAGTGTCCAGCTCTGTAACGTTTTCCAGACAGTCAATCTTTTAGCAAAGTAACAAGTTTACCGACTGCATCCTTCTTGGCTGGCTTAAATTACTTCAATATTCAAAATGTCTTTTCTCAGCTTCCACTGTGAAATATGGGAAATCAGGAAAGTAGCTGTTTCTAATCTAATTGTTTCAAAGTCCATTCTGAAATCTGTACCCTGCCGAATCAATGGCAAAACTCCAACAGACTGAAGTGGAGCCCAGATTTTATAGACGATCTGGAATAAAGGAGTGATTTTTCAGGCTTTCACAATAAGTATTTTAATATGCAGCTTATTTATGTACTGCTACAAAAAAAGTTAAAGATCTTGGCACTCTTTTATTGGCAGCATTTTGCCAATGTCTAGTGAAGGGCAATGAAAATTATTAAGGGATGAAGCATCTCTCTTACAAGGACAGACAGAGAGCTGGGTCTGTTCAGCCTCAAGAAGAGGTGACTGAGAGGGCACCTCCTCACGTCTATCACTATCTGCAGGGAGGGTGTCAGAGGATGGAGCCAGCCTCTGCTTGGTAGTGCCAAGCAAGAGGACAGGAGGCAATGTGATATGAGACCCCTGAATGTGAGGAAGAACTCCTTCCCTGTGTGAGTGACCAGGAAGTTGTGGAGTCTCCCTAACTGGATTTGTTCAAGAACCATCTGGACGCAGTCCTGTTCCCTGGGATGGCCCTGCTTGACCAGGGAGGTTGGACCAGAAGACCAACTGTGGTTCCTTCCAACGTCATCTGTTCTGTGATTATACTTAGTATTCTGCCAGTTTACTAGAGATGAGCTCCAAAAGTGCATAAAAACATCAGGCCTTATGTTAACAGAGCTTGGAAAACACTCTGGCTAAGGAGGATGTAGCTGGTTTTGTAACTAAAGTCTCAATCTACTGGAACATTTTTGCTGTTAATGAAGACTATTGTGGTGCTTTATTTGAACAAAAAAATCTAATGGAAATAGATCCCCAAAACTAGAAGTTTTGAGTTGATTCATTGAAGCTTGCTTAAATATTTTCTACTGTATTTGCCATGTTGCATTATTATTAAGCATGCTATTAGCAATACCAAGTGACCTCCTTTTTGCAAATAACACCAAGCTCTTGTCTCTAAAGCACTCAATTACATAGCAGATAAGTATTATTGCCCCATTTTATAGACATGGAAACAAAGAGGGAAAAAGCATCTTTTTCAAGGCAGGAGCTCGTGTGTTCTGTGCCTTAGTAGAGCTTACTATGCAGTAGGCCATACAGCTTCCAGCTGGTTGCTGGTGATTGGGTGTTTTTATAGCAAACTCTTTGTAATTCTTAATTTTTCCTAAGGTAAAGGATTGGTGCTTGGCTGTAATGTCTATAAAATGCTAAAGCTGTTAAAACACAGTTTTGTTGTATGTCATCCAATTTGCAGTTGGGAAAGAGTAAAATTTGCTTAAATTGAAAACATATGTTGTGCTGGAAAGTAGGTAATGGAATTGCCACCTTTGCATATTTGAGTTCCATGCCTTCTCTGCAATTTACACAACAATAAACTGAACTAACAAAGCTATTTTAGCCATTATAGATCATTTTAGTTGGTGATATAAGAATCTTCATGGTAGAGCTGGACAGGAAACATTTTTCATGTCTTGTAAAAGCTTTCTTGATTTCAAAGCTGTTCCTGTTTGAGATCAGGTGGCCCTAGAGGCTACTAAAATGTGGTATGAAAGAAGCTCCTCACCCATCCCAACCTGGCATAAACAAAAGGCCAAATTCTCCTTCAGATTATGAGATGCTTGTCTTAGAGAACATGGTACTTTCTGGTCTTCACCAGAAACTCCACACTTTTTAATGGTTATAAGCATTTTACGAAAAAAAATAAATTAAATTAACTTTTTTTCATTGATTAAAAAAAATGTGTTTCAAAATTTCTGTCAAGCACCCGTTTATATTTTCAGCAAACATGCTGTGGCTGAGATATGTCTCTCAAGAGACTTTGGGCTGAGAGATTTTCTTACTCTCTCCACTCAGAAATGGGTATATTTTCTGATATTTATTTTATGAATCACAACCAGCCACCCTTAAAGTGTGGATTCAGAATGTGCTGTGAGAAAAGCTTGTGACACAATTGTAACACAATTTCTCCATTGCTGTCCTTCCCCTTTCTTCTTTCTCTGCTACTGTGTCACTGTACTTGTTAAATGTCTAAAGGAAAGGTTTTGCATTTATCTTCAAACCAATGTGTCTTAGGCATTTTATTTTGTTCTGATGTGTTAAATTTTTCTTTTAAACCTTCACTCTTACCTTCCAGAATTTCTTTCTGTTTTACTTTACTGTTTTCTTCCTGTCATCTTTTCCTTTTTTCTTTCTATTTGTGATTGTCATTGCCTATGGGATGGGAAATGGCTGCAAGCCAAAAGCCAGAGAGCAATCATAAAAAGCTATCAAAGGATGAGTAAAAGATGAGAGTAAAAATGATAGTGTTGTCCTCTGAAAGCATAATTACAGCACCTACCTGCCTCGCCTGGCTATAGACAAGGATATCTTTGGGACTGGTGGAAGGACAAAATTGTATACTCTGTTCAGACAGATACATGACTAATTCTGAATGACCACTAGTTAAATTACATCTGAGAAACACCAGGCACATGGAGGAGAATACTCTGAACTTTGAACCCATATCTAGTTCTCCAGCTGAAGGAGGAACTTTTTAGAAGACCTGACAAGTGTAAAGGCTTGGATTAGATAACAGAATTTTTTTCCCCTAAATAATTCTTCACCTATAATGCTAGAAACTTTGCATTGTTGAAAAAATACCATGACAGAAAACATTTCAAGTACTCTAATAATTGCTTTCTCTCATTGCCCAAGAGTTTAAACAAGCTTCTGCCAAAATGAACCCATTTGCTGAACAAAAATTGCTTATCTTTTTGTTGCATTGTTCTCGTCTTATTGTTATCATAGTTGCTATTATAATTAGTCCCATTGCTTCTGCCCTTGTGCCCCAGACATGGTAAAAATCTGATGCTCCTTAAGAATTCCTGTTGTAAGGAACTCGTGCAAATCAATCTCAGAAGGGTCCCCTTTCTCTTTCCACTGAGCTTTACCCCAATATATATTTCAGATCCATACCTCAAGGACACTCCTGACCTTTTACAGCCAAATGTTTCAGCCTTAACAACTAAGCTAGGTTAGTATTGATAGATCACAGTGGAGAAGAATACTGGTGTATCATACACCTCTGTATCATGTATTTTCCTGTAGAATTCTATTACTGTTTATGTCATCCCATCTTTGTTATATATTTGTAGCATTGCCTAAACCACTGGATTTCTAATCTGTGATTAAGAAGTCTGGATAACAACACCATGAGAATAACATTTTTACTACATGTTTGAGGTTCAAGTGCCAGATATATTCCTTTAAAATCTACCAACCAGTATATTAAAACTGGTTTAGGAAACTACTGGAATGCAAAGTGTATAGTTGATTTACTGTACTAGGAAAAAAATTATATCTGCCTCTTCTATATATAACTCATTACAATTTGCTTTCCCATGGTGAGGCAGAACTGAATAACAGTATTATCCTCTGACTGTGTCTATGGAATAAACCAGTGCCTTAACACACTCAGGCTTGCCTTAAGAGGCCAGTGTAGGGATCTAGTAGTGTTGTGAGCTTAATATAGTTAGTCTTTTCAAAAAATCACGTCAGAACTGAATTCACCATGTCGAGGAACATTTTGACATGACCTCATGCTGGAAGCAGCTGCTTGATTAGAGTGACTTCTGGAAGAAGTTTGTCTGTGTTCTGCTTCAATACATTCCTTCTTTTTTCATCATTATGCTAGAGGTGTGCTTCGACTGCAAAGACCAGATCTGTATTCAAACTTCTTCAAAGTTGGGGAGTGTTTGATGTCTAAGGGCAAATGAAGGTTCTGCACAAAATAAGGTTGCAGGCAAAGGCACGTAGCAATTACTTTGAGATGCGGGATGAGAGTTCCTTGAAAAACGTTGATGCTCTTGTTCTTTACTTTGTTTATGGCTCTAGGGATGAGTTTCAAGTGGCAAAAGAGTGGAAACAGGCCAGGATATGTCTCTGTTGGACACTTGCTGTCCCAGATGTTCTTTCAAAGCTCTTTGTTTATATATGTCTAAGTCTGATTTTCTGCCACAGCAAAAAAAAAAAAAAAGTATTCCCAGAGAAAGCAAATATTCTCATAGTCTCTGGAGGCAAAATCAATGCAGTGCATCAGACTGTGGCTTTGAAGTCCCAGCACAGGCTGGAGAATGAGCTTGAAGCAGAATTGATACACGGACTGGATGAGAGGTCAAATACCCTCGAATCCTGCTGGCTGCAGCTCCTGCTGCTGATGCTGAAGGAGAGTGGCAGGTTTGTGGCAGGATGTGGTGGCACTGACTGCAAAGAACCTGAGGAGACTGTACAGAGCCCCTGGCAGCTGGAAGAAGCCTTGGGGAAAGGAATAAGTCCAAAAGGGAATACCAAGACAGACACAAACAAGACAATAAAGGATACAGGATATTATATACTGTCCTATATATATGCTTATATATAGTATTGTACTGAGATAAGTCTTGCTGTGATTCAGCTTTATCTATCTGGTCATTAACATCCCTGGTGTGCACAAATTTAGCTGATTTTACTCAGTTTCATATTAGCAATTTAAGGAACCTGGGCAGCTCACCTTCTTTTTCCTTCCTGAGTCCCTCTGCTTTTTCTCCATGTCTCTTGCACTGGGGAGCCCAGAACTGGACACAGTACTCCAGCTGCGACCTCAGCTGTTTTCAAAAAATAAAAAGGATGACCTTCCCAACCTGCTGACCATACTTTGCCCAATGCAGCCATGATAACATTGACTTTCTTTGCTGCAAGACCACAATGCTGGCTTATGCTGTCTTGTTGGGGGTTGTGCTAAAGGCCCATTTCCCCACTGACTTCTTTCTGGCCACCAGCTAAAGCACATCTCTGACATTGCTGCCAATTGCTCAGGAGAAGATTTGCTCCCCAGAAAGTCTCCCAGGTGTTTCTGCAGAGCATGCCCAGCTCTGCCACACTGACAGGCATGGCAGAAAGTGCAGCCTTTGCCAGGATTTGAGCTCAAGGCTGAGTCGGTGCTTCCTGATGGAACAGCTTGGACCTCCTGGATTGCGAACAAAGGCACAGAGCTCTGCTGTGCCTTGCCTGCTCAGCTGCCCCCAGGTATGGCAGAGCAGAACAGCTTCACCTATTTTCACACAGTGGCAGCAAGGCTTGTGAAGATCTTCACTTTCTGCACAAGCTAGCCCACAGGTTTTGTGTAGGAATTGCACTTTAGTCATGCTCCTCCAGTGTTGGTACCTGAGAAGGGGATTAGCTGCTGTCCCCATCAAAAGCATGGAGCACTAAAATAGTTCCACATGGCAAAACATAGCCCCGAGTGACAAAGCATGCATTATTTTCCCCTCCCAGAGTGTCTGGAACAAGCCATACTGAATGATGTGTCACATATTAAGAACAACTTTATTTTTATCCTGATGGAATTCCAGGAAGCTAACTCCAGTGCCCTCACACTGACTGAAAATGCATGATGTGTCCTAATAGCTACAGGCAGGACAAGGCAAGTATGTAAAAGGGACATTTAATTAGTTGTTCCATAAGGAACTGAAGTGTTGTTACATAAATAGTGTGTTTCTGACAGGCTTGAAGGTATTTAATGATTTATAACACTAGAAGAATTTTGATATATTCGGCCTAGAAAGGCTGTGAAGTTTATGAGACAGATCATTTTAAGTTTCTTTAGTGAGGTTTATTGGAATTTAAACTAAATTCAAGAGAAAACCATGTTGCATGTCATCTTAGCCTTTAAGCAACTTCCCATAGTTGGAGTAGGACAATATCTCCAAGTTCAAAGTTTTGGTTGCAACATTCAGTCCAGCAAAAAAAGTGGAAATCATCATTTTAATAAGACGGTACAGTTGTTCTAATTCATGTTTTAGAATAATTGCTATTGATTATCATGTGCAGTGCAACACCCACACAAGCTTACTCAGTGGCAAGGCCCCATTATTCTCAGCATGCTGCATTTGGATCTTGTTCTGTCTGCATGAGTCACACAAAATGTGTTTGTGTTTGAGCAATTTGCACAGTGTGTTAAGGTGAGTGTGAAGAGACTTTGTTCTTCTGACCAACAATGTTTGGCACCATTTACTGAACTCTGCTGTTGTGTCTCTTCGATTTCCAGCTACATGTGGGTACTACGAGTCTTTCTCGAAATACAGGATTTCTACTCATGCCCAGCAGCCTCCTTAGAGTGCCAATCAGATCCTCAACACGTGACTGAGGGGAGATTTCTCCCAAATGCACCAGAAGTGTCTGATACTCCTGGGATGGTGAAAGGAACTGAGAGGGAACCAGGAAACAAAGAGTTCGAAAATTAAAATCAACCCAGTGGCCAAAACGTTTTTACAAATTTCATAAATAATTTAATCTGGTAGGCTTCTCTAGTCAGATAGGTAAAATATTATACCACGCAATTTTCTTGTCTTTTACAAAGCAGTGAACAGAAACAGTTACTGTTCTTAAACCAAAATCTAGCTATGCAAATTTTCATACAGAAGTGAACATCTTAGGTATTGTGATACAAAACAAAGTAATTACACCAAAACATTTTAGATATTTAAATGTCAGAACTAGGAAGTGCTAAACACAGTTAACAATTCAATAATATTTTCTGAAGGAAAAAAACAAAAAGGTGAAAGAAAAAATTTTAGTTAGCATAATAATAAGGCTTAGCTTTTAGCAGCTGCTTTACATCTTCAAACCATTGCTAAATTATTAACTAATTGATACCAGATCCTGCACATGCTAGCTCAGTGCAGATTCATGAGGAGGAAGCCAGCAGAGTGCTGTTGGCCGGGTAGGTGGACAAATGTTGCAATGTGAGTGGTAGGAAGTAGTAATGTTACCATATAGAGCACAGCCCCAGCCCCTCTGAGCACTGGCTCTAGGAGCAGTAACCTTGCCTTCGAAAGGATATAATTGCTCTTATGGGGTTGCCTTACATGGAAACCAAAATGATATCAAGCTTTAATAATTAAATTATGCAGCAAGTCAGAGAAGGACGGATTTATTCTCAACAGAACACAAGAGACTACTTGCTTTGGTGACCTAATTGCTGCAGCTTTAAAAAAAAAAAAAGAAATGATTATGATAGCTGATTAAAAGGAGCCAGGGAGCTTATTCACATTTGCCAAGAGCACACAGCAAATCAAGCTTTATGACTTGAAATGAACTCAGTGCTTTGTCCAGATTAAATTAAGAAAGGCGGTCACTGGAGTGAGGAGTTCAGAAGAGCACTTGAGATTGGAACTATGAGAAGCGAACAACAGAACTGAAATGAGAAAGGTATAAGAGAGAGAGAAGCCATTTTCTTTTCCTACCATTTATTTTCTTCAGAGGCTTGTGAGCAGAGAGAGGGGAAACTTATTCAGGAGCAAGAAACCACAACAACCCATCCTATAAAACTGCATTAAAAATGTAGTCATGGAAAGGAGTGGGCAGTGATGGGAAATCTTTGGCACACATCTAAGCGGTACTCGTGGGATTGCTACTGCACCTGGGCACTGTCAGGGGAGCTCATTCTGTTGTCTGCATGAGGGATATGTGCCACAAAAACTAAAACAAAATCAGAAGATTCTGACACTACAGAGGTTTCTCTATAACATGCCTAAGGTTTTGGAAATTTGTGGTACATTCTGTGTTTATAAAGTAGTAAAAAAATATTATTGTTAAAGTCCACAAAGAACATTCTCTGCCACATTGCAAGCTGCTGTTTTCTGGCAGCCTCAGCCTTCCTCCCACTGCATAGGCAGGATACCCTTGCCTGAAATAAGAAGGATTTAGGTATGGAAGTGTTGAATTCCTTTGTCTGAGGTCCACATCTGCACAAGGCACTCCCATTTCCTCAGCTGTCAGGAGAAAAAAATTCCTCTGATCTCTCTTATGTGAGAGATCTCCAGGAGGTGAAATGTTATCTAGATGTACATTCTCCCTGTTTGCTGCCAGTGAGCTTAAGGTGGCTGAAAAACAGACTGCTACATTTTAGCGTCCCAGGGCACATGACTCACCAGAAGTGGCATCACCAAGCTGCTGTGTGGACCTGGAGCCTTTTGCATTTAGTAAATGGGAGGGGGAAGCAGGTGAAAGCTCTTCCCTTCTGTATGATCAGCTCATGGCTACCCTAAGGGTTCATGACAGGAAATCGTGTTACTGGGGTCCTCCATCCCTTAGCTGAAGAAATCCCCTTCTTCACGCTTGGAGCTGCCAAGGGGCACCCAGGTTGGAGACAAAAGGTGTGGGCAGGTTATGAAATGCAATTCCAGCTCTTCTAAAATAGTTTAAAGTTTCCTGAGATGCAAACAACAGTATTTCAGATTACCTGCCCAGGGCCAGTGGGAGAGAGAGGATTTAGCTCAGAGCATGTGTGTCCTGCTTCACCCAGCCCACACAAAGGAAGCTAGAAATCTCTTCCACGATTATGCACATATGTATATATGCCACCAGCAGGATATTTGCCCACTGCCATTAAATAACTTTGCTATGATTCCTGCCATGTGGAAAATGTCTCAAAATCATAATTAATGGCATGTAAACACCAGCTGGCCAGGTTAAGTCTCCAGTGCAAGAATACCTTTGGAAACATGAGTGTATCAGCTCTTGGCACATAGAGAGTGGAACAGCACATGAGGCTGCTGGGAGACTCACCAGGCCATGAATGTTGCTGTAGTGCACTGCACTAAAGGTTTGTTCTGAAATGGAGTCTTGTCAAACATTTTTCAAGGACCTTTCCTGAACCTGGGCTGAGTTTTCCAAAGGTGTCTCTGGGAGTTAGCTGTTTCTCAAAGATGTGTAGTGGAAGTTGTTCTTTGTTCTTTTGAACGTCCCTGTATGGGCAATTTATGGCAGCTCCTTAAAAATGCCATTGAAGCTTCATCAATTAGGTGACTTGCTATGTTGAAAAATACATAAAGGAACCATGACAATTTTAATAAGGCTTTTCAATTGGTTTCTATGACTTCTGCTATTTTGTGAAATATGCCCTGTGAATTACAAATTCTTTTATTGAGAGAGGGAATCTTGGCCAGGGCCCCAAGGTTATTACTCACTGTATTCAAAGGGTACTTGGGATCTTTAATTTCCAACTGGAGAGCTGGCAGAAGGACAGTAGGTTTAACATTTCCTCTGAAGGATGACACCTCTAAAAGTGCCACACGCTGCTTATTACTGCAGCACACTGGATGGGAGCCAAAGTCCCAGTATGGGACTTGAACCCACAAGTAGTTGGCTGTGAGACAGACATGCTACCCACAGAGTCACAATGACATCTAGTAGCATCTTAATTTAATAAAACACTTTTTTCAATGGCACTTTCTTGTCTTGCATTTCTACAGTCTGGATCACTGAAAGTTTATTTTTCACTTCAGCATGCATTTAAGGAGAATGTCAGTCTGCTTTGTTTTTCTTTATTACTTTTGGCAACTATGAACAATATATATTCTTCAATATATTCTTCAATAGCTGTGTCCATTTGAAAGTAAAAATTTTATCACCAGCTCCTCTAAGATCCTTTAAAAGTTATGGCAAGAAAAAAATCTAACTTGGTTTAAAAATAAGCTGGTGAAACATCTAATTTGATAGAAAATCCTGGGAGCCATAAATAATTGTACCTTTTTTCAGATATTTTCAAAGGTGTGAAGACTGAAGGCATGACTGGTTAATGAAGCCTCCTTTTCTGAAGCACAACAAGTTTCTCAACACAGGCATCTACCACTTATATCTGGAAGTGAAGAAATTTGGGTCCCCAGACATCTTTGTGGCTGCTTGGTAAGAGCACAGTGTCAAAACTTGCCATTGGAGCTGGAAAATCCAGAGTATGGAGTGAGTCAGGAGGCAGTGGGGTGCTGAGGAAGGAGGAGGGATCCGAGCTGGGGGAGAGAATGCATTTAATGGAAGACAAAGACGGACAACACTGCAAACACTTGGGGCAGAGCTTTCTCACTCTGGCACAAAGACCCAGCACTTGTGCCAGTGATGGAACCAAGGCTCTTTTTGTGTTTTATTTCTTGGCTCTTGAGCTGCAAAAGGTTGGGCACTGATTGCCTAAGCACAGATCCAGCTTTGCAGGTGCCTGGGAACAGAGCTGAGAGAACGCTGCCCCAAGCCCTCCCAGGCTGACTGCTCCTCTCGCTTAAATGAGCTTCCCAGTATTTGAGTGTTTGCATAATCCAGGATTAAACTGTGAGAGCCTTACAATGTGTTTGCCCTCCAGATCTGAAAGTTTATTTTTGACCATAGCTAATAAATAGTTAATACTCACATTTGATTAAAAGAAACCTTTACTAAGAAAAAAACAAACCCAAAGCAAAACTCATAAACTCCGTAAATATCAGAGAGATTTTTAAAAAATAAATATATATAAATAAAACATTAGTGCACTCAAGGGAAAATAATGCCATTTTGATCTCAGTTAGAAAATATATTTGTCAGCATTTAATGAAAAATATAAGCTGTTCTGTCAGGTAGCTATCAGAATTTTTAAGATGGGTGAGGATGATACTACTTCAAAAGCACCGCCAGTAATTTATCTGTTCATTTGAATGCACCAGTTAGAGCACGAGTTGTTCCTCACTGCAAGGAGAAGTTGGTGGGATTTTTAGCTAGCAAGAATTTCTCCATGGGGCTCTCAGGCCCTGCTCAGAAACCAGCTCTCCAGTAACCTTCCAGTGGCAGCAGGGACTCCCAGCCTTCGGGGCAACCCCACAGCCTTTGAAACTCCAGGCATGCATGGAGATCTTCCCTGTAGCTACAGCTGGGATTTTGGGTCTTTTTCCCTAATGTAAGCATAAAAATTGCCCATATTAATCATAGGTGCCTTTCAAAGGACCTCAAGAGGGAGGCTCCTATAATTTGTGAATCCCCAAAGATCTGAGGCATCCCAGACACCAAAGCAAGTCCAGTGCATGGTTGTCTGATGGTGGCTGTTTTAGTCCTGTACTGTAAATATGTCACGAGGTCAATGGCACTGATTTTGATGGTTAACTTTTGGATATTTGAAGTTAGATGATCTACCCCATGGTGAGTATGAAGTATTCAAACAATTCATGCTCCCTTAGCAAACTACATTCCTGAGAAGAGCAACCTAACCTTTTAAAATCACAGTTTATATTTCTCTATCTTTTCTTGGCTTATTCTTGGCATTAGAAACTGTTACAACAATGTCATCAAGGGCAAAATGACTACAAAGACAAAAAACACACTAGGAAATATTTTTAGAGGTGAAAATCATTGGTGGTGTTCTTGCCTCAGGGATGTTTGAAATCTGGTCTCCACTACTGATGGGACCATTAATTTCTGCAAATAATGTATAATTGGTTTTGGAATCTAAATCCCTTCATTGTTCCCATAACACTTTTGAGCACCCACCACAGCTTTGCATATGCTCAGCCACAGAGTGGGGCCCTCATCTAAAACGTGATCTTTATGTGTACCCCAAACAAATAATTAAAAAGAAGATTTGCCAGCAAGATTCATTATTGAGAAGTAACTCAGAGGTTCATATAACTGTTACAAGAAGAAAAAAAAAAAAGAAAAAAGAAAAGTAATCAGGGACAACTGTTCAACAAACATTTACCTATGTGTCTATTAATTAGTTAAACAGCAATTCTCACAGTTTTAATATGGAAGCTATCGAATGACAGCGTGTTTATTTTAATTCCATTTTGAGGGTGGTGTGATAATAACAGCCCTCAAAAGCTCCATTCATTTGATATGTTTTTGAAAATCCTAGCTTGACATTAGATTTCATCTTTAATTTGGAAAAATCAGAAGAGCAAAGAGGAAAAGACTGAAACCAGGAGTAGCATCTCAAGAATTCTAACTTACAGAATCTAAGTAAAAGGAGCCCTACAGTTATTTTTTAGTCTAAAAGTTTACATGCTATATTTAGACTATGAAGGAGTAACTGGTAAACTGAATGGTTTGGGGCTCTTCGAAGAAAAACAGAAAGTAATGAACCAGAAGGGAATGTTAAACAGGGACAAGCTCCTCTACAGCACTGTGCAGGTAAGGGTATTTCCTCATTGTCACTGGCATTTACAGTCACAGAGTTAAATGGCTTTGAGACCCTGCTCCACAGTTCCGCTGCAAGCCATAGAAAAAGGAAATACTTCTTACAAATAAATCAGTGTCACAAAAAGTGCTAAAATGACTGCATTTTAGCCTGAAGTGAAAAGATTCTTGTTAATGCACTAAGTATGAAATCCGTTAAATTCAGAATTTTTCACTTCAACAGCTCTCAGTACATACGAAGTTTTCTTCTGTGTCTTTAGAGAGACAAAATGGCCATGGGCCTAAATTGTTAACTCAGTAATTTTCACTACCATTCCTTTACCATGGTGTTCAGGTTTGTATATTATATAACTATTTTCATTGGAAGGCACTTTTTAACATCTGGGAGTCATTTGAAAGAATGTAATCAACTTTGTCTCTTTTTTTTGGAGAATATTTTCTGTTAATATTTAACCCATAACTGATTGCATGATTTACCAGTTTAACCCTGACCAACTTCTAAAATTTATCATCCTTGGTTGTTACTGCACAAATCTATCACAGTAACAGAACTTTTTCCCAGTTCTGAGTGTGTACAATGCTGTTCTTGTCTGTGACAGGCTGCTCCATTCATGCTGCTCTGCTGCCTTAGCAGGGCTGACACTGGAACAGGAATTTCCTAAATGGGGTGGGAAGTCTTCAGGGTGAAGCTTATTTTTTGATTTTAAAAATCCTTTCTTTTTCAACAGTGGGTCAAATCCTGACATCTAGCCCTATTTCCTGCATATAGTCTTATGTTTCCAGTCTTTAATAAATGGTATTATGTAGTATAGTGTGACTCAGAAAACCCTTAGAAGTTGATAAGAAGAATGCAAAGGTGATTATAAATGTGCATACTGCAATATTCCTAGGCTAAGATCCTAGGATTTTGTGGTCCCTCATAGCTTCCCAAATTTTGTCCAAGCAAATTTCAGCTATTTTTCAAGACTCTAGTGAGCCAAATCAGTGTCAGCTTTGTCTTACCCTTACTTTCCATTCATCCCTTCCCCTTCTGAGTGAATTAAGAGGTCAAAGAGGGGCTGGGGAAAAAGGCCAAAAAGAAAAATATAGCAATAGAAAGGGCAATATACATCTTTTAAATAAGGTCTAGGAAAGACCATATAGTAAAGAAGTGAGAAAAAAACCCCCACAACAAAAGAAAAGGGCAGGTGCAAGCAAGAGAGCTATTAAATCAGAGATGAAATCAAATTGGCGAATAAATCAAACTATAGAGTCTAGACAGAAAAAAAGGTTGCAAGCCCTAAAAGTGCTGGGAGAGAGAATATATCAGTGAAGACAAGACAAATTAGGATTTGCACACTAGTAGTGAAAGAGGGCCCAGTACAGTGCATCTTAGAGGGGAGTGAGATGCACGGGGGAAATTCATCTTCTGTGTGTACAGTGAGTGTGCAGAAATGAGAGCAAAATCAGTTTGTTTCTTGATTCAGAAGGACCAGCTCTGATTGCTCAAATATTGAATCTCATCATGATGGAGGAGAGCAGCAGCTTCCACCCAGTCAGGGAGCCAGTATTGATAACATTTGTGTCCAAGCAGAGACAAGGGGGAAGCTCAGAGAGTTCCCCAGACACAAATCACGCCCTAGTTATGTAGAAATTGAGTCTCCCTTCCTGCCATGATAACACCACAGGCACTAGGGGGAATGATTTTATTTGGTTTTACCCTGAACTTTGGAAAAGAAAAGTTTCTGCACATTTTGGAGAGCTCTCATTCAGCTGAAGGCAGGAGCTGTGATGGTTGCATGCACAGAAGATGGATGGTTTTTGTTGTCTGATCCACAGAGCAGCTACACTGTAACCATGCATATTATCGCCCCTGTAATTGCATCCATCATACCTCCTGTGAAAACAAACAAATGGGCTCCCATACTCACTTAAAACTAGATAAACAACTGTTCTTTGGCAATGTGACAGATACTTATTGCCTGCGAGTAGCCTATAACAGATAGGAAGGACAAGGATTAGAGTGGATTTGTAAACCATAAATTGTAGAAATCCACTTGGGACTCTCCAAGCCAGACTCTTCTCTTAACTTTCCTTGAGTTATGCCCATGGACAAATCTGCTTTTCTGTCGAAACTCAGTGAAATTTTGTGCTGTCTCCTTTTACTGTGTCAGTCATTTATGTGTCATAAAGGCTAGAGCTTCAGCAAATCTAAATTAGCTTGGCAATTTTTTCCTCCCAATGAAGGATGAGATGCTGCATTTTCTGTAGCTCTGTATAAAAATGCACGAGATGAAATTCATTAGAAATCAGTGAAAATGCTGCAGAATAATTATTTTATTCATATTGGTTCTGAAAGAGCTGAAAACAAAATTGCTGCTTCTAAAATATGTCTATTGATACACAAAAAGAAATCAAACTTTTGCTTGTTTTTTGCTTTTGCCCACAATAAATGAAACTACAAAGTAATTAAACAAAACTAACCAAACCAAAACAAAAAACCCACAGCATAACAAAAACAAAAACAAAAAAAACATCCAGAGGATTAGTAAACATTCTAGACACTAAATTATTGCATGGGTACACAAATTCAACATTAGACCAGATGTGACATTACTAATGTAATTTCCTGGGAGCATGTGGATAGTGGGAAGCCAGCAAGCTGAATGAGGAAGGCCCCACTGAAGTTGAAAGCAATTTAGGTCACAGTGACATCGCAGGCAGGTCTGACAGAAAAAGATGAACATTCCCTCAGCTCTTTGCTGCTCTTCATCTGCCAGACAAAATGTTTGAGTGCACCTCTAAATTCAATCTAAAGTCACTCAGGGTTGAAACTATCACAGGTTCATCAGAGCTTTGCAGCCAACACACCCTTGCAGCAAGCAGCCCAAAGTACTAAAGACACTTTTGAAACTTGGAAACTGGGTTGTATTTGAGTAATAGCTAAAGGAATAAAGTTATTATGGAGGAAGTCTAGAAGGAAATACAGTAAAATGAAAGTTTACAAATGAACTTTTTCCTGCACTCTGTCCTGGCAAGACAGGGACGTTCTGACAGGGTTGCTCTGAATACCAGTAACTCAGGGCTGTTCTGGGTTGTGACAAAATTTACAGTTTGTTTTGGTTACTCCACCAAAATTCCTTCTTTCTGTGATCTCTGTTGACCCTGTGTTCCTCACACTGTTCAGAGGTTTATCTCAGTGCTCCAGGCTCTCTTGGCCTCTGCTGAGTCCCTCATGCTCACCTTGCATACAGAAAAATCCCTTTTCCTGTACCTCACTATGCTCTATTGTTTCCTCAGAGGGCAGGGCCTTACTCTTCTGCAAAGTTCCTTCCAATTTAGAGCAAAAAGAAGCAAGGAGGCTTCTGTTTACTCCCCTCTGAAAAAAAAACCAAACCCAAACCTGACATGCATTAACACATGGTTCCCATGGAGAACAAGAGAAGTCTTCACGGTAAGTTCATGTCATCAAGGGAGGGGTTAATAAGTTCATCCCAGCAGCTATGGTCCAGTGTTAGCCTGATTCAGCTACAAGCATCAGTTACCTGGTGCTTAACATCTATTGCCTTTCAGGGGTCCAACTGCTATCTGCACACCCAGGTCTTTGGGGAGGCTCCAGCCCCTCCCCACACGTGGCCCCCATCTTTCATCTTCCAGTTCAGAGTAGGTTTGGAAACTCTTGGGTTTGTGCAAACTAAATCAGATGCTCTGGGAAAGACGGCATTTTCCTGAAGGTGAGACAACCCATCTGATCTGCATTTAAATGTGTTAAACAGACTTCACATCCCATTTTCCTTGGGCAGGATGATTATTTCTGACCACCAGCTGGGAGCCATTGGGAGCTGCTGCATCTGCACGGCTGCCTCCAGAAGTTTATCTCTTGGCTTTGGCCAATCTGTGTCTAATTTTCCCCCATGTCTCCCTGTAAACAAGCATTGCTTTGATTAATCTGTACATAATTTTCCTGTATGTCTCCCTGTAAACAAGCATTGCATTTCAGTTTAACAACAGCCTTAGCAGTGATGAGCATAAAATATAGCAGAGTGAAACAGAACAGCAGGGTGGCAGGAGCAGGAAAAAGCTACCTGGAAAATCTGAGATGTAGTCTGACCATTGGTTCGTGTTTCCTGACTTTAAAAAGGGACAGGCAGGAACATGGACAGGCATATGCATCCAATGGGACTAGAGGAGACAAAGTCAAACGAATAAAATTAAGTTAGAAATGGAACAAATGGTATAGATGGATACACATGGATCACATGGATAGAGCATTGTGAGAGCACTAAAAGAAACAAAGGACTGGAAAGGATGTTGTTTGTCCTCAGATGCAGCAATTGCAATCAAGAACAGATTTAGTGACAAATGACCAAAAGCAATAGCATCTTTTCCCGTTTTTCTACGTGTTGTGGCCTGTGTGATAATAGTTTATTCTTCTAAGTCACAGCAGCTCAGGCTTACATCCGTTCCTGTTCCAGGAAGGCAAAACATAAATGAATAATGAAGCTTTCCAGAAGCAGGGTGTCAGTGCAGATCTAGTTCTGAAAAGGATCCAGCTTCTTGGGGAAGTTACCTAACTTAGGTTTGAATCATTGATATTTCATAGTTTTGAGCTGGTAATTTAACAACAAATAGTTGTTTCTCCATGTGGAAATATTGGTGGGTACAGATCATTTCACACAAATGCGTTACTCTCCTTTGTTTGTCTTTTCTTTCCTGTGAAACACTTAACACAGTTCTTTGGGAAAATCTCAGCACTATGCTTTATTTGAATAGAAGGAAGGAATGTTGTGACAGCTAGCAGGGGCAGAGCAAGGTTCTCGGTGTGGTTGTTTCACTGTATGTTCCTCCTTTTCATTCTTCTGAAATATTCTGTACAAAGACAGCTGCTGCAGATTGAATAGTACATCTTGAGCATATTAAATGTATCCTGCATATTCAACACTGAAAATAAATGTCAGATTCCCATATTATTATGCATTGTTCAATAAATTTGGCCCATTGTATAATTTTTCTAGCATGGTTTGTCTTTCTCTCTCACACCATTTAGCAATTTGTTTGGCTCCTTTCTTTCTAATATTAAGATATTGCAATTATCCCAGTATTGTTCAAATAGAAAGAAGTCTTCTTGCAAAGTCCCCAGGTGAACTCTGAAATAAATGGAGTTTAGTTGCTGTTGTCTGATATTTACTTGGATCTGAAACTTCATATAATTCACACCATCACAGACTGTATTTTACAATCAGGAGGCTGAATCCACAGCTGGCACAACTCCACTGAACTCACTGGAGTTTATTGAATTGCCTTGTGAACCTATGTATTGTAAGTGGATGTGCTGCAGTCCTTGGAGTGGAAATATCAATGCCTTTCAATATTGCACAAATCTAACTATAGCTCCAAAGTCCCTTAATTCCTCAAGAGGCATAATGTTAGTTTTATTAATGAGTGGGGAGGGTCTTTTCTCCAATATGCTTCATTAGCCTATGTTGGTAGAGAGGTTGTACTTTGAGTCTTTTTCAATTGTAAAATTGGAAGCATCTCTATGATGTAATCACTTTATAAGGGTATTTGAAACTGGAACTGTACTTCTGGGGATGAGATCACATCATAGGCATTGACCAGTGTGGTTATTTCATTGCTCAAAATACTTGGGGGAAATAACTTCTGAGAATTACCTTGTTATTTTAAATGTGGTTCTGTGCTGCATATCCCACCCACTGCTAAGTCTGGCCTACAGCCTCTTGGACTGTCCTCCTTTCCCTCCACTCAGCCAACTTTAGCTTTAGCTGACACTTCTTTTTTGAATTTCTAGTTCCCAAACGAAAACTGTTGCCCCGTGGATCACTGTTTACATGTTCATCAGTCCATCCACCAAGGCCCTTTATTTCAGGTCTGAACTTGAACTGATGCTTATCTGTCATCACCATCTCCCACTCCTGCCTATTTCAGCCATGCCTATACCAGGGAATTGTGCATCCATAGTTGCTGATATTGTTTAATTGTGAGGTTGCTTTTGCCACACCAGCCCCCATTCTTGCAAGTGGAGCTTTGGGATAACAGCGTGGGACAGTAATGGCTCCCAGTAGGCAGAAGGGTCCCACAACTTCAAGGAGGAAGGAATTCTGCCTTGTCTACACAAACTGTCATGTGCCTGTAAGTTACAACCAGATGTGCTGAGATAAGAACCAGGATCTCATTTCAGTTGTAGACTGCACCTGCTGATGAAGAACTGCCTTTTTTCCCTGCCTTTAGTAAAATGTTAATCAAATGAGTACCAATAAAAACATGGTAACAAATAATCCTACTTTTAAGTCTTAATTAAAATTGCATTTCACCTTTGGGAGAAAGGTTATACCTTGATGTTGTTTATTCTGGCTTTTTCACGCACACTTACTGTGCATTAAACTATTACTCCAGGTGATGACTATCCAGGAGTTGGTCGATTTCAGAAAACAAATTTTTCATTAGGAGGAAGAAATCATAGCACAGTTTATAAATATATTCTGGAAATGTATTGCTAGCAGTAGCTAAAGCTAAATCATAAATTGAGCTGTAAATGTTCTGTTAAATGAAACAGTTTTTCAGAAAAATCCTTGCAATGTTTATCTCTGTTCTTCCAGCTACCTGGATTTCTCTGCATGTATCCTAGGAAGCACACACAAAAGATACACCAAAATAACAAGGTGAGTATTTAAAGTTACAGAACTTTTAGATATTTTGAACATATTACTACAAACTTTGATTAATACCAACACAGCTAGCAGCACCCCTTCTGCAAACAAGCAAGAAACCTCATCTTGTTACACAGGAACTTGTGTCCATATCCCACTAACTCCTCCCCCTGACAGACTCTAAGAGGATTATTCCATATGGAGTAACCTAATGATAATAGTACCTATTCAGTTACTGATCCTTTAAAAAATACCCTTATCCTCGTGTAAGACATTTATTTGTTCATGTGGACTGGCAGCAAGTCTTTATATGTATGTTTCTTGGCTGGTCTGCTGCCATCTAAACCAAGTCTTACTCATTTATTCAACAATCTGTGCAAATTTAACATCATTCAGTTAATGATTTTCCTGCCAAATTCAGAGAGACATTGTATTTAACTACAAACCTCATTTTAATATCCTATTTAAAAGTCTAATCGAACCATCACTATTTTGCCTTTGATTTGTTGTATCTTTGTGTGTTGTCTTGGAGATTTTGATGTTACGTCCTTCCAGCTTTATTGATATTTATAACATGGACAGCATGTTTCAGGAGGCATAAAAGGGTGGAGAAGTGCTCTCTGATGGGATACATTTCAGGTTACAAAAGGTCTAAGGAGGACACTTCACTTCTATAAGATGGAAATGCTCTATTGATGAAAATGTTAAAAGAAAACAAGCATCTAAAACTGGAGTACATGTTGTGGCAATCATATTCGTGGAATTAGCCGTGGAACTTCAGGTCCAAAACAATGAATACAAACCCCAAAGCTAGCTCTTTGAAGATTTGAGGAAAAAGAAATATGTTAACATCTGCAAATAATCCCTTCTAGGAGGAAGAAAAATACATAGATTTTTAATAAAAAAAAAAGTTGAGTCAACATACATTTTCAATAAGGCAGTTGGACTGTAAAATATTGAAGTGTCTCTTGTAAAACAGGTCTAGCCTTTAGTGGGTACTGGGATGGGGTACTTGTTGGCAAACTACTGCTGTGAAAGGACTGTAGGATCTAGTGCAGCACTTCCTAGATTCTGAAGTCCAAAGCATAATCACCTCACATGGGCTATAACACATTTATAAACAAGATGCTTCTGATGTTATAAAAACCCCTAAGATTTGTACAATCTAATAACAAAAGTTAAAGACAAGTTCAGAAATCACAAACAGTGATTTCTACCAGTTTCATTACTTTCCAGTCTTGTAGCAGTGGTCACGGGAGAAAAACCAGAAAGAGGTAAGCAGATTACTTCAGGAGGGTTGTATTCTCTATAATTTATTACTGAGATGGCCCAACAGCCACATTTATCTCTGTAACAGGAGCAAGGCATCCATTTTCTCATGCACAGATTGACTAATGTTACTGCCATATTTTATTTCCAAATTAGAGGAAATGCCACTCAATGTTCATATTTAAAATGAGAAGGAAGAAAAGTGTTCCCTTCATTCAGTTTAAAGAGAAAAAAAAGAAGTTAAATCTGTTAAATATCCACTGACATTTGTATGAACTTAAAGCAAAGCATGCAGCACATCTTGGAGTAGCACAGTTCACATATTGTATCAGGTCATCAGTTTTTAGACTGAAATATTTTGATTTTCTGTGGGGTAAACAATTTCACTGGTTGGTTTATTATGCAGAAGGCCCAGGGAAATCTTCTGGAGTCAGGATGCAAAGATGACCTGTGTGCACCCTATAGACCTGCAGAAACATCTCACAATAAGCACAAAGAGCAAGATAAACTGTATCTATATGTGCATACCTGCATATACAGAGGACTCAGCTTCCTATGAGAAGCTCAGAAAACATTTAGCCATCTGCTCTGCAGATCACTCAGTCCAAATATAAATAATTTGGACAGCACATGAAGGAGATTTCTTTTGTTTTCTCTCGCACACATATTCAAAACCAATCTTGAATTTGAGATCTTTCATTCAAAATTACAGTCCAGCCTACAGTCCCTACTGGGAATTTACATAAAAGGAATTAAAGGGTTGGTATCTGCATGCACTTCTGAGCAGCTGGTCTATATTTGATGGATATCTCTGTTCCTGCCTCCATTATAGAAAGGGACAGCACAGAATGAGCTAACTGGCAGATACCTCTTAGGATCCTTTTCAAAGGTGAAATCAGCAGGAATTTTAGCAGAGTTTCCTTTCTTCTCTGCCTGCATGGATAAGATCCTGCCAAGCTTGAACCTGCTGTGCTTGTGGCTGCTGTTGTCAGTGCTGGAATCTGCTGGGCAGTTTTGTAGGTGCCCAGGAGCATCCCAGAGAAACCAGGTTTCTCAGCCTGTGGCTGTTGTCCTGGCAGTAATGCAAAGCTCCAGGTCCTTCAGAGCATTTGAGCTCTGTTTGGTTTTTAGGAAAACATACTTGATTATGTTCTTGAAATCTTAACACTTCACTTTCAAATATTTTTCCCCACCAGCTGTTGTCTGATTCTGCAAAGTCCTGAGCACTGTCAGCCGTCACAGGGCTTTAGCTGGACAATTGCATCTTTGCAGTGCTCCTGACATGTTCCAACACTGGAGCTTGAAGCTGAACAGTTTTGTCCAGATAGACTTATCCTTCCACAGCGAGGAAATAAAATATTCACAGTAGATTATGTTAGCTGTCTGTCTGAGCTGCCTTCACACATCCAAATAGCTGCCCTATTTTTCAAACAAACCAGCAGCCTTCCTGAGTTTCATTACCTGTATCAATCTTAACACTATTTAAATAAAAAGGAAGAGCTTTAAAATGTGAGAGAACAAGCCTAGATATTTTCCCATGGGGCACCTCTGAGCACAATAGTATCTTCGCTTCAACATTTTTTCTGTGTCTCTTTCAAGCTAACCACATCCAGACTGTGGACATGCCAGGAAATGCCATTCTGGGACTAATTTACTGGTACTGAAAATGTTATTTCCAGAACTGTCACTTTCCAAGGGAATTTGAGTATCCACAAGTATTTCAGCTGTAAGGATCCATTTTCCGACATTTGGGATCCATCTGCACTTCAGTCCAGCTGGAACCAAACGGGCCCCATCCATCTGTAATCTCCCTGAAACTGTCCAGGACTGTCAAGGAAATTGCACTATGACCACACTGGAACCAGTGTTGGTGTTGGCTGGTACAGTTCAATGCTTTGTGTGGAATGAGATTTAAATGAGATCATTTCACTACCCTTTTGGTAAATTCTATTGGGAAACAGCTGGAGGCAATGATTTCATTGCCTTATTATTAGCTGTGTTATAGGACACAATAGAAGCAGAAAAGAATAGGGGTTGTGTCAGAATTTTATGTAAAGTTGTTCTCTCCTGCCCAGGCATCAGCATTGGGTCAACAAAATACTTATCAGACCTGAATCCCAAGAGCTGGCTAAAAATGGAAGGACACATCAAATGGGGCTCCACAGAGGCTGGGTTTAGCTTGTTTTTTCATTAACAGATGATGGAATAGAGATTATGCAGATGATAGAAACCCAAAAAGGACTTACTGCAGGGCAGCCCTTGAATACAAAACCATCCTGACAAGCTGGAGCCAGTCTGGGGGAAATACTGGGTAGCACACCTAGACAGAGCTAATCATCTGCACAACACATCACCTACACCAGGCAGCTCAGAAGAGCAGGAGATTACAGTGAACCAGCATGGTAATTTAAATCAATAATCTCAATCTGTTGTCCCATGTTCTTCTTTGCAGAGATCTACAAACAAGCACAGCTGGAAAGACAGGTGAAGCTGATTTTCTGCTGCACAGTGCCAGTTTGGAATCAGCAACAGGTTTGCCAGTTTGGGGCATTTTGAGAAGGATAGTGAGCAAAGGGAGATAGTCCAGAATAAAGGAACAGAGAATGAAGCAAGATAGTCCAGAATAAAGGAACAGAGAATGAACAGAGATTTAGAAAATCCAGCTGGTTGGATTGACTGAATGAACAGAAGAGTTCTAGTGTGAACAAGGGATAATGGAGAGGAAAAAACAGTAATAGTCACCTAGGCATGTGAAATGCTAGTGCTGGGAGAAGTTAACATAGTCTTTTGTTTTGGACATGAAGAAATAGGTTGAATTATTACATTGAAAAATGGGACTGGACATTTGGAAAAACTGTCAGATTGTACAGACAGGAAAGAAAAAGGCAGTGTGCAGAGGCAGTGAAACTTACAGCTGTACAGATTCTTACAGATCTGTAAGAATTAGGGTAACAAACATCTTTCATATAGCTTTCAGGTAGCACACATTTAGAACCAATCTTGCTTTGGGAATCTCCAACTTTCTGATCCTTCCAAGCTGGAGTGAAATGGCCATGGTCTCAGAAACATTCCTGAAGAGCAGCTTTCCTTCAGTGAAACTGCAACCCAGTAGTGCTCCTCCAAGTCCAGCCTGAAAACTGTTGAAAAGAAACAGAATATCTGAAATGAATTAAAATTTGATAAAGAGATTGATCTTCCAAGAAGAAAGAAACTGTGATTTGTGGGAACTGCCACTGTTATTTATTTAAGAGTTATGAGGTAGCCTCTGTTGCTGCAGAGATAGGAGGGAAAAGTGGCATCTTCCTGTCTTACACCTTCTGTTCCTCTACTTAACCAAGATCTACCAAATTTGCTGATTTTTTGAGCCTATAAAAATAATGAGATTGGCTAGACACTTTACAGAGATGACTTTCTGTAAGAGAAGTATTTTATCTGCTAAGCCAAAACTCTCCTTTGCAATACAAAACCAGTAGTGGATTAGTGCTTATCTTGGTCTCAGTCTTATTTGGGATGGGTCAGCTCAGCATCTTCTAGGATGTGTTCTAGCTCTAAAGGTTATTCAAAGTGCATCCTGTAAGGAAAATAAATTCCCTACCAAGTGAAGTAAAATAACACAGTCAAACAAACAAACAAAAAAACTTTACAGTAGTCTTCAAATAGCTTCCTTAGGGTAGAAAGAAAAGGCCACATAAACTTGCCTTTCTGCATGGTTCTGAAAGTTTCCTGAAAGTTAACAGTTCTCTTTGGTCAGGTGAAGGTGTGATCTGGTAAGTCAGGTAAACTGGAGCTACATTGCCATGAAGGCACTTGGACCAGGTGACCGTACAAGCTGGTTTGAAGTACACTGGGGACAGTAGCTACATCTGCCTCATTTAGATTTTAAAGAAAAATTTATGTTTCCATGCAAAGACCTTTAGTCAGGTTCTTATTTGGAAAATAATTAAGTGACAAATTTTACCTTGCACTGAAAGAGCAAGTACCTGAGGACCCTCCTCCCAAAAGATGAAAATAATCCTAAACAAGCAATTCATGTCCCTTGTTAAAGCGTAGGGATAATGAATGACAGTCAGGGCCTTACAAATGGGATCTGTAAGAGGAAATTATTCCTGTAATCCACTGATGCTTCTCCTTTGGAGGACTACTGATTTGCTTAGATTTGTCATTTGCATATTTCCAGCCCCTCAATGCTTCTGTGAATTGTGTCTCTGCCTCCTCTTTGCCGACAGCTGGCCATCCACCTCCCTCTAAGCTCTCTGAAAAAATTTGCCCTCCCACAAGTACACTGTTTTGTTTTTTGGATAGACAGTGATAAGTGTTGAGTGTAAAAGACTCTTTGATAATTTAATTCACTTTGCTGAATTATGATTCTGCATGCACCATTAGTTCAATCACAAACCAGCTACAATGAGAATTAGGTCTGTTTTGCAACATGAAGCAGACAAGGCTGTTCACTGGAGCAGTCAAGGGTGTTTAATGTTACATTTGTTGTTGACTTTGAAAACAAACACATGTGCACTGACGTACAGCAATCTGAAAGTCCCATACAGATGTAACAGCAGTGGCATCTCGGGGATCCCGGGCTTGTGTTCAGAGATGGATGTGACAGAGAGACAGCAATGCTGAGTGAGACTCTCACATTGTTGTGCCAGTGGTACCAGGCAGTAGCTGTAGGAAAAATGTCTGCAACTTTGTAGGGAATCAGAGGACTCAAAACTGAAAACTAGGAACTTCCATCATGAAGAGGGGTTGTCTGAGGAGCTGTGAATTTATAAACGAGAGCACTTTAGGAGGTGTGTCACTCATATCCATGCAGGCTTGAAAGTTTGAAAGAGGAAACTTCATGTCACTAGGTTACATTTAGTATTGAATTCTGATCAGCTTTCCCTGCTAATAACATTGACTTTGACCTTAGCAGGGCAATTTGTGACAGAGAGGTAATCTCAACTCCTCTCTCATCACTTCTTCCTCATCGCTCTTTCACCGCACATTTTAACACTCACTCATGAGAGGTTGGCTGGGAAACCAGAACCAAACACCACCTAACTGTGGCTGAGTGCCAGCCTACAGCTACAGTCCAAAGCATATACTGCTTAAGAACCTCTCCAGTATTTATTTTGGAGAGCGTCATCACTTTCAAAATTAAGTAGTAAAGTATTTAGCATACCGTCTTCTACTTTCCTCTTGGAGCCAGAATTTTTACAGGAAGTCCCCAGTCAGAACAGTGTTTTTGGCAGGGAAATTGCTTTTAACCCATGGTATGTTGTTCACTTATGCTATAAAGGTCTAGGCTGGTCAAGGGGAGAAGCCAACAGCTCTATCCTTGAGCAGCACTGTGTGACGTGGGGACGGGTGAGAATTCAGCGATGACAGCTCAGAGTTGTCTCAGCACTCTCCTTATCACAGAAGTGGTGCAAAGCCATTTTGACACGTAGCAAAAGTTGCCCCACTTGGTAATGTATGACAGCACTACAAAATGAAAATGTTTGCCATTTACATATGACTGGGGACAGTAAAAGGATTTTACAGTAGTAAATTCTATGTCTTTTTTGTTTTGCCAATCAATAAAGCAGACAGAGCAAATTGCTTTTTGGATGTACATATTCAGAAGCAGGAATTTAATTTATTACTTGACATACCTTTTCTTAAATTAAATAAGAAAATATCTCACTACCTTAAAGTCTAATGAGCTAGTAGATCCTTGTGATTTTCTACTTTTCCTGAGAAACAGCTTATAGACTTGAGCTGCTTCATCCAGCATATTTACAAAATGCCATGTCCAAGGACATGCTCCAAAATCTATTGACATCCATACAAGAAATCCAGATTAGGTCCCAACTATTAAACAAATTTTAATTGAACATATTGTTCAAGATAATGATCCTGTCAGAGGCTGATGTAGCTTTCAGATCTCCTGTTGTTATTTTCTAATATTTACATTACAATGGCAGCTCAAGGTCCCAGAAGATGAGTGCTGCCTTGTGCCACCCTCTGCCCAGGTGTGCTCACCAGCAGGGCAGGCCCTGCCCCGAAGAGTTTATTGCCAATGCCATTAACACAGAAGTTTCTTACTGACATGTTTTTGAATCATAAGGTTCTGTTACACTAAGGCAGCAATAAACCTATGATCCCCATACTATTTATGGATTGGTTCATTACATTTCTTTTAAAATGCACTATAAATGTCTAAACTTCTATAAATACATCAGCATTGCTGCTTATCTTGCTTGTTAAACTGGCAGCTTTGTAACCTCAAGACACTGCAGCTGTGTAATCTTTCACATCTATCTGGCACAAGAACCATGTTTTTTTTCTCTCCCTGTTCCCATGTATGAAAAAGGTGCTTTGATATGCTGATTGTAAACAAACTACAATTGCTACTGATTGCAAATATATTGCCTTATCCATAGAAATTCTGGGCTATGAGGATAAGGCAAGAGAGGGATTTCTACAGCCATTAAAAAAAAAAAAAAAGCTGTTTTCAGCCAGGAATCAAAATCTCAGTCATGCTGAAACTCCATTGGCAAATCCTTGACAATGAGATGGTTCTTAAATATTCTGTTTTTAAACACTGGTGTTTCCAAAGACAAAAAGTCTTTCGAAACATATCTACATATCCTCTGATAATGCTGCATTTGTCATATCCATAAAGAGAGAGAAGATAGTGGACAGCATACTCTGAATGAAGACATCTATAGTTTCTGTTACCTTTTTTTAGGGATATGCTCGTATTCTATGCTGGATTTAGGCTGCATGGCTGTGGTTATGAACAGCTGCAGTGAGACTGGTGGCAGAAGTAATAGGAGTCCATTTTTACAGCTCAGTAGCTGTTTATTTTTTCTCTTCAGAAGTTTAGTTTTCACTTAAAACAACAAAAGCAAACCTCAGTTCCTTTCAGTTATAAGGAATTTTATGAGTCAGAAAAGAGCCGTTATAACTGGGCTGAGTGAGTGAGGAGTCACTCCAAACTCACACTGCCATGACAGCAGCACACCCAACACTGAGTCTGGCTGTGGGAGTGCTCAGTACCTGGGGACACCCACCAAGCTGGCCTGAAAAACTGCCCTCAGGAGAACCTGTGCTGCTGGCTCCGAGTTACTAATGATGCCTCAAAAATTTGAGAAGCTGCAGCCCTCTGTATGAGGCCAGCTTTCTGTCCAAGCCTAATCCCATCAGGACAGACATCAGCTGCACTGATTTTGAAGAGCAGCAGGGATGGTTACAGGGATTAGTTACTTCAAAATATTGAGGAAATATCTGGTTGGAACTGAACATCAATACCTAGTAATTTTATGAAGATTACCTCACTGATTAACATTTAACTTGCATTTTAAAAAGAGAAATGTTTAAAATCCAAAAATGTGCACTTACATGATAAATACAGTTTGCACAGAGAAAGAACTAGGGATGGTTACAAACCACTGACAACTGACCTCCTGGGAAGTGATCTCTGCCTTAGGTGTGCAGAGATCCTGCACCAGTGTGCAAGTCAAGCCTTGTGGGTGCTTTTTGAGGGGCAGTGAGGTAAAGGAGAGAAAATGGTAAAGAAAGAAGAATTTAATTCTGCAACATATTCCAGAGTTGACACTGGTTCTCACTGTCTGCTGTGTTTTGTGACTTTTCTGATTGTTCTTCTGAGATGTTTGATTTTCATCCAGAGTTAATTCTGTAGGCCACAGTGCACTTTGACACCTTTGCTGCTTTAGGAGCCCAAGCAGTATGTTCTTCTTCTGTCTGCTTTTAGCAAAAAAACCCCCAAAAACCAAACCAAAACAAAACAAAAACCCAAAACACCCAACAAACAAAAAACCTTTTCTACAAAATCAGTACTTCATAAGTAACAAACAATGCTGGTTTTGCTGTGCGAAACTCAGGAGTTTGACTCTTTAAAACCCCCTCTTTTTTCCTGTGAATTGAGTAAACATCCTCATCTTCTTGCCTTATGTTAAAGCAAGTTACATCCACTGATGATTTCATCCTGCTCCCTACCTTGCAGGGAGCTGGAAGAAAGCTTTGAAATGTGCCATGTGTTCATTCTGTGAGGAAGAATGTACAGGACAACTGGTTGTTTGTGGACCAAGCAGAAAAAGGATCACTGTGCTGGGGAACACTGTGTCGATCTCCAGGAGTCAGAGGCCAACCCTGGCCCTCATAGTAATGGCATTTCTTCTTCACACAGGCTGGAAGAGGGAGGGAGAATGTGATAGGGAGCAGATGATGCCTGGATCTTGTCTGGGTATGGGATTATACTGCAGACAGAATGTGACCCTGGGCTTAGGAGTGCACCTGGACACTCAAATTTGATAATAACTCCAGGGTTAATGCCCTTTCCTCTTCACACTGTGGTTTGGGTTTTATTCTTTTGGTGAAATAATCTGCCTGTGATTGCTTCAAGTTGGACCCCTGTCCCTGAGAAGGCTAATCCATATATTGATGACTCTCCACATAAAGAGTCTCTCTTTAAAAAAGAAAAAGGAGAAGTTTATTGTGGCTAACTTGGATCTTGGAATAGCAGGAGGCAATTTAATTGGAAGATGTAAGCTGCTAACTACTAATTTGCATGATTATAAGATTTTGTAATTGCCCTGTAAAAGTTAATTTGGTATAGGGTTCAGTGAAACTCAACAATGTTAGCATGATATTGATGTGTGTATGAGATTTGCTGTAGCTGTTTGATATGCTCCCCACTGAAAGACCAAAGGAGAGATTTGAGGGGGTTATTTTTAAATATATACATGCACACACACAAAGGTGAATCTCGTTGTAATGACCCCCATGGGGCCTGAATAAATGCATGTTGTATCAAGGAGTTCATTGCAGCAGGAGCTGCTAATTTGTTCTTTCAATATAATGAGGAAATATCTGGTTGGAACTGAACATCAATACCTAGTAATTTTTATGAAGATTACCTCACTGATTAACATTTAACTTGCATTTTAAAAAGAGAAATATTTAAAATCCAAAAATGTGCACTTACATGATAAATACATCTTGCACAGAGGAAAGTGAGAAAAACCACCCAATTTTTTATTTAGGTCAACCTTGTATTAGGGTTTGCTCTAATACAGCTAATTAGGGAGGAAAAAGTATTTTGTTATTGGGCATGCATGAATCTGAAGCAGGGTTTCCAAATGGCAATCCTAGTGCCATTTGACTTTGTGTGTGTATGTCTGCTATGTGCAAGAACATCTTGCAGGCTGCAGTCCATGAGAGATTTCCTGTGTGGGGTGTGGATCCCCACCAGAGGTCCCAGGAGAAGGCTGCACAAGTGAGGAGCTGTGCTGTGGAGAGGGATTAGCTCCAGGCTCTGGTGCTGCAGGGTCTGGGGCTGGTGGGCAAGGTGGGTTCGTGTCACAGTCCCTGCCAGCCCCTGTGCCCCTGCGTCAGGACACAGCCAAGGCAGAACAAAATGCTCTTGAAAAACTGAGAGAAATTCCAGATTTGCCACTTTCTTCCTTTTCCCCTCCCTGTAAGCTGGCAGCTCACAGTGGGTCACTTCACTGCCTCAGAGGACTGTCAAGGGCAGAAATAAGATGAAAGAGGGAAGGTGTAACAGGAGTTGTGCAAAAACACCAGATTCCTTTTTTACATCTACACCAGAAGAGAACAACTTATGCTTCACTGAGTTGGTAAGGTACACAAGCACATATCTCACTAAAAGGACAATAATAGAATTGCTGATCTTATATATTTAAATTAGTAACGTGTTGATGTGATTCAGTGGGCTGGGACCCAGTGTTACTGAAAACAAACACACACACACACATCCATATTGGTCTTAGAGGGTAAAAATTGATTTCTGAATTAGTACTTTTTTTCTCCCTCCCTTCTTGTTTTTCACCATATCTGGGGGAGTGAAATAAGGGGAAGGCTGCATGTGATGTTTGTAAATAGGATATCCAAGTTAGTTTCCGTGATGGTGGCACGGATGGGTGGGTGACTGTACACTGCTCTGCAGGGCATGAAGGAGGCACTAAAGACAAAAGGACCTGGAGTGCTCTGTCTGCTGTGTAGCAGCAGTGGAAAGCCTTGCCAAAAGGGTGGGTGGATCAGGATGGCTGACCTGGAGAGCTACCCTTGCAACAGTTATGTATGTGTTAACAAAAAGAAGACTGGAAGGTTCAGAATAAATTACTACTGAGAGTGAAAGCTGAGGGAAATGTATGACAAATCTTTAAATATTGCATTATAGTCTCTAGACAAACTCTTTTAAGTTGAGAGTGTGGGACTGGTTTTCTAATAGGATGCTGAAAGATGTGTAGATAAAGAAACAATTAGGAAGGAAATTGGAAATCTGGAGATCTGAACCTATCTCTTACTCAAATGCTTTAAAGTCATTCAGGTGTTCACAACTATTTAAATACTTCACTTGTTTTACGTGTCTCAAACAAAGCAATGAAGCAGTACTGTCATAAAGAGCCCAGCCCTGCTCCAGCTGAAATATGTCTGACAGAGACAAAACAAATAAACCCCCCAGAAGCCCAACAATGCCATTTTGTGTGCAACATTATACCTACTGAATGAGAGGAAATGTAGGCATGCATTAGAGTAAAGTACTCTTAAAAGCTCATTTGGATGGTATGGTTTTTACCTAGAGGGGAAACTACTGTATATGCAAAACTCGGATGAATATTTACAATATCCAGGAATAGGTACTGGGAAGGGGAGGGGAGCTGGGGGGAAACATGCTGCAAATGTAATCATCTTCTGAATGGTCCAAAACCAAATTGTTCTCGCCACTGTTGCTGAGCAACAGTCCCACTATGGGATTCAGCCTGTGCTAATGTACAGTGGGGGAGCCCAACCTGCCCAGAGAGTGAGAGCCTGGAGCACCAGGAGAGGCAGCAGAGGGGTCTGGCATGGCTGAGCTCCACTTCCCAGCAGCTCTGATCCCCCAAGCACATATTTTCCCCATTCTCCTGGCCTGGCCTTTTTTTGGGCAATTTGCTCTCATAACAGGCTTTAAATAAATAGGGAAGCAAGACCAGTAGCAGAGTGCAGTGATACTCTGGCTGTTGTTGTCTCAGGCTGATTTGTACCTAGGACATTTTCTGTGAAGTAAAGCATTAGCACTTCTTCTAGAGTGTTCAAAGGTGCTGAAACACTGGGGAAGGAAAGAGAAAAGCAAATAACAAGTCTACCAGAAAATTAATGGGATTTAAAAGCAGTGCCCCCCTGTGACTTCAGTTCTGAAGACCACATGTGCTCTCATTAGGTGGTAGCACAGTAAAAATCCACTGTCTAAAGTACAATAATCCACTGTATTTTGAAATTAAAATTCTCGAATACCTAATCATCTGCCACAATATGACATCAGTTTTCATTTGCTTCCTTCAGAGGGTTAGTCTTTAAACAATTTAGGGACAGAGAAAGGGAAAAGAAACCACAAAAAATGCATGTTCAAATAATGTTATAAGATTTTCTGAAGTAAAAGAAAACAAAAGCCAAACCAAACCAACCAATGAAAACAAACAAAAAAAGTCAACCCAAAAAGTGATTTGTGGCTGATGAGGTGACATGAGAGAGCTTACTGTACCAAGGTGTACAGGATACATTGAAATAGAGATATTTCAAATGTGTATATGACACACTCTGTAATACAGTTCTTGGCTGATTTTCTTCTGTTCTTCATAATGCAGCATAAAGCTGAGAGTCCTCTGGATGGAGGAGTAAATCTGGGCTTGCCCTGGTTTTCATAATCAAAATGTTTTATAACACTTTCTATTTTACCTATTTTTAAAGAAAACTGTATCTTTATTTTTCTAAGTAACTTTGCCACCAATTTGGTATTTGTAGTATGAAAGAAACTCTACCTACCTTTCAGTCTGTATCCCTAAAATAATTACTCTATATGAAACTCTAATTGAAAATATGGTCATTTAGACTGAGTTATCAATGGAAAGATTGACCCTTTGCAGAAACAGGTTTATGGGGAAGGAAAGAAGTGAAAGAGTAAAATGAACAGCTGCAGCCACAAAATGCCTTATTCCATACACATTTACAGTATACATTCCATATACTACCAGGTAGTACCTGGTAGATGTTCTTAGTGATAAACCAGCACTCTGTTTGTACCCCAGTTCCCAAACTGGGATTCCCAAACTGCCAGGGTTTTCCTGATCGTCTGTGTGGACACTTTTTGAAATCATCACAGCTGGATCTCACCTTAATATAGGACCAAACTGAGGGTGTAAACAAGTATAACCTTTCACGTGCTCCAGATCAAGATCTCATTCCTACTAGGAGGCAGGAAAAAAAAATACAGGCCAAAATGTGTAACCTTCTATAATTCCACTTCCTTAGTCCAAGAGGAAAACTTCCTTTTACAAAATTGGAGAATAAAGTTTTCCTCCTTGTTAGACTGGCTGTCAAGCTGCTGATTTTGGGGTAGCAGTTTAATAGAGTTCCTTGCACTCATGACAGCCTAGGTGGGAAATCGCAGAAGAGCACAGAGGAAATTCTCACAATATACTTCCCCCCTATTATTTCTCAGCTTATTTTGAAATTAGGAAATCATATGGAAACAGCAGGAGGATTCCCAGCCTTGCACTATTTCCTTCCCCTGTGATCATGAAGTTTTATTGCTGCATGAGCCCTGCTGCCTACCATGTCAGAGGAGCTCAGCAAGAGGTAAGGTTTTTCTAAGTGTGGGTGGTCATGTCCATGTATTCAGCAGAAGCATAGGGTTATTCAGCTTGAAAAAAGGCAGCTTGAGATGAAGTGTGGAAGAATAATTTTCAAAGAGAAAATAATGAAAAACTAACAAAAGCACCCAGGGAATTCATTCTTTTTCTTTTTTTTCCCCTTTTGGTAATTGCCACTGAAGAGCCTGGCACTGAAATGACATCATTAATTCAAGGTATCTCACTCATACACTTGTGGGGAAAATTGTATGAAATGAAAGGAAATTTCCCCAGGACTCAGCCTATTGCATTGGAAAGCTCTTCTGCTGGTGAAAAACAGTTACATACAGAAAAATGACCTGCTTGCTGATGCAGGCAGAAGTACAAACATTTTTCAATAATTTGGGATTTTAAATTTCTAGTATTTTACTATTTGTAGGTGCAGATACTCACAGTCATATCCAACTTTATGAGCATATTAACATCATTTGTGTCAGAGCTCCTTTTTCAGAAGGCATGTACAAATAAGTTTCCTGGAAGACAATTTTGTCAAGCCCTTAACTTTGCTTTTTAAGCAAGCAGTGCATAGGGAAAAAATGTTGACAATTGAATATTAGCAATGTACTCTTGTAAATAAGCAGCAAAAGAACATTGGCACATACCATGTAGTGCATAATGCTGACCCATAAGAAAAATCTTTTAAGACTTCATATAATTGGAAAATATATATAATTGGAGAAATATTATTTTTTTCAGCAAATTGGTGATAACTAGCTGTTCAGCACAGCTAATATTCCCCATTCTTTTCAATAGGTATATCATAGAAAGTCATAATGGCAGAACCCTGTTTTTCCTTCCTTAAAATATTTTATATCCCCACAAGCAGTTCAGGTATACATGCTACAGCAAGCTATAGCACAGGAGAGTGTTAGGATATAATCTCCATTCTGCACCTGCAAGTAACTTCTCTGAAAGTCATGGAGAAAGGAGCAACTCCAAATATTATAGTATATTATATATTATACTTGACCATTTTTTCCTGAGACTAGTTAAGTAAAATTCAACTAGTAAAAAAGAAAACACTCCTATTTTCACATATTTATTTATTTTATTTACTTGCTCATAGTCTTGGAAAGTTGCTACAAGGAGACAGCTATTTAAAGCAGACAGCTATTATCTAGTCTAACTTCTGATCATTGACATCCTAGGTTCAGAACACATGAAGAATAGTTAATGAAAAAACAGATCTTCCAGTTTCTTCATGGAATTAAGTTAATATGGGAAGGACAAATCTGCAAAATACTGGCATAGAAACCTAGCCTATTTTTTGACGGAGTAGCATTTCTATCACAAAACTTATACCAGCAACTTCATAATTAAAGAGAAATTTCTCTCCCTTGAGCATCTGGGTGCTACAAGCTTTTGTTTCAGTTTTGGTCCTCATTTCCTCCCCTCATGCTGGTTTTCAGCCTGCTGTGGGGTATTGCAGTGTTCTTGAAAGCAGAAAATACCTGCTCCTCTGATTTGAATTTACAAAGCAAAATGCTCTCCTCTTCAAGCCCTGCTCTGTGCTTTGTGTACTTTCATATGGTTAGAACAGGATTAATTTATTTTCTACACTTTCTGTTATCTCTTCTCACTCTGGGGCTGTCACATCTCTTGCTCAGACAGCCATGGGAAGGGAGAACTTATCATTACATTTAGATGGAATTTGAGAAAATATTTTGTCAAATCAGTTGCTCTGCATCATACTTATCTTCATGATTCATGAGCTTCACATTGCTATTCCTCTATGGCCAGGTAGGGAGGGAACTCAAGAATTGTACCTATGATTTGCCCTGTTACTCAGAAAAATTGGCTGCCAACAGAAGAGCCTAAATTGCTTCCTTTTCTAAGTGAAACATCTCACACACATCTCTGGTCCCCCTCTGAGCCCTCCAAAGCAGGATAGTGTTGTTGCTCACTACCACACTGCAAGTTAGCTTCTCCTTTAAATGAGGTTTTAGGTTGAGAATTCCCCATTTGAGCTTTAAGACACCTCTCTCCATCTCTGGGCACAGGGTATGTCAGATCAGGAAAGCAGAAAGCCAGAGGAGCCACTACTCTCAGTGCCTTTTGGACAGTGGAAAATGGATGTGTGCCTCCTTTTTGGAGGCTGGGCCTGGAGCACAGGGCACCCTCTGTCCTGGCTTCAGCTTTTCAGGAGTGGCTGCAGGGCACAGCCACAGTTGTGCCTTTCTCTCCTGCAGCAGTGTCTTCACCCAGCAGAGCAGTGAGCCCACGTACATGGGATGCATACAAACTGCTTATTGTCTTTCTGTCAGGAGCATCACCAAACAGTCTCACTTTCCCCAAATAAAAGCAGATCTGGATTGCAGAGCTGGCAAGAAAAACAAACAGCAACCCTGTTTTAAGTGAAAACACTGCCAGATGCTATGAGTAACACAGAGAACTAGCGTGAGACAGATACTGGGGAAGAGTAGCTTAATAGTTTTAATAGCAGTTTTCTTACCTCTGGCTGTTTATGAAAGCAGATAAGCAAAAAAGCTTTTCCCTCTCTCTTTTTTTTGAATGCCTTGGTGTAATGCTTCTTTTCCTCCTATCAGCTTGATGTAGAAATCTAAATATCACTGAGCAGGCTGGGGTTTGGGCCAGTTTTAATGAGATAATACCTCATAAGGGATTGATCCCAGATACATTTAAGGGGCCTCACGGCTACTGCTGTGCAATACACTGCAGATTCTGCAGCCTAGGAAAAGAAACAGAGAATTAGTGAGATGTATGAAGAAATGCAGAATACAAACTTAGTCCCCAAGACATTTCACGCCCTGTGGATTGCAGACTCTTGTACCAGGCTTATGCAGTTGTTTATTTTTTTGTCTGCCAAGCATGGGTGACAAAATTTGACAGGCAGTATGCTTACTTATCTGTTTTTTGTGAAGTAATGCTTTTGCACATTTTTCTTCATTATAAGCTCTGAACAAGTGAGGTGCAACGTTCCACTTAAATAGCTTCTGCATGCAGACAGCAACATCACAAAGCCAGGTTGTAGGAGAAAATACAATGGGAAATAGAATTTTAAAAACAATATGGCAAAAGCAGGGAAAAATATATTTCCTTAAGTATTATTTATCCTTTTCTAATAGTTCACTTTGTACCATGACAGCAATGGAATATATTCCACGGTATACAATTGTTTCCTGGAAATGAAAAAGTGATTGACACCTAAGTTTGAATTATTGTGAATATGTGGAAAAATGGGATTTTACACATGGACAAAGCCAATAAGAGGTTTGAAAAGCATGTTTATATTGGGAGAATTTTAGTATAGAACAGTCCAGCTTTTAAAAGAAAAATGGTCTTCATGCAACAGGCTCTAGTTGGGAACAAAGTGCCATTCAACAAGAAGGAACTGCTTTAACAGCTCAATAATTGATGATGCTGAGTCAGGAGCCTGTGGATATAAAGTCTGCATTTGCTTTGTCACTGGAAGTAGGGAATCAGCCATAATAGACAACCCAAAGATTTCTGATATGCCTGCACTGGAAATTATGCATTTCTGATTCTGATGACATTTCTGTTAGACAAATGATGGGCCAAGTACTGAAACCCTTCCTCACTGATAATTCCTTTCCTAGCCAGGCCAGTACTGCTTCAATCCAGCTGAGCTTTTACTGACAAAAGAAGATCTGTTTTCTGCCTCACACTCCCCCTAGTCCTGGCACCTCTGGGAGGTCTGTGTGCATCCCTGGCATGGCTGGGCACTCCAGAGCTGTTCACACACCCAGGTCTTTGTCTAACACCTCTGCAGTGGAAGCAGTGTGTGGTAAGTGCACAGCAGAGAGTGCTGCCTCTAGTTTTCTGAAATTTCTAAAAATTCAAACTACTTTGTGTAAAGGATGAAAGAAACTCTGCTCTCCATGAGAAACATCCAAAGAAGAATCAAGATGTCATATTGGCAGAGCATTCTTTGGGCAGAATGGCCTTTCACATTCATAGCACTTGGGCTGAATTATCATTATGCATTCCCACTGCCTGCCTCTATTTTCTACACACTATGACACAAGTTATTCCATTCCACCTCTCTGCAGAAAAAGTTAGGCTTAGGCCTTTGTAGCCTGAAAGAAAATATTTTTATTGGGCATACCTGATAAAAATTTTTACACAATTACCTTACCTTCCAGCTGTCATAGTACTGTAAAATTTTCAAGAATAAAGTGACCATTAGGAGGCATTAGCCAAGAAGTAAGAACCCTAATTACTTCTTCACATAAGTAATAAATGAAAGCAGCTGAGTTTCTGAAGGCTTGTCACCTTTGCAGTCATTTCAATAGACCTTTTCTATCCTTACCTATACCAGATGAAGTGGAGCAGTAATTGTAATGCACTTAGTCACATTAGTTCTATTGTTGTATTTTCTTTAAAGAAAAACTTATTTGATGTCTCTGCAGCCTCACTCAGTGAAGAAGCACTGAGAGTGTAACTTGTTACTGTAAAATATCCTGTGCAATAAAAACCTGGATGTCCATATGGCTTCCAAATGGTCTGTGCCCAACCAAGAAACAATTGGGTTCTGTTGTTCCTTAGATAAAAGAGTATCAAAACCAGTCTGACTTGAAGAGATAGGTCTGGTTTCTTTTACACTTAAGTGTATGCAGTTTTATGACTCAGTAGGAGAATAGTTAGATGCTTTTTTCTAGAGGGTGAATAATGTCCTCCCTTACTTTGGTATGACTTGATTTGTTGTATCCCTGTCTGTTATGTGTCAGTTCTGGAGAGGAAGACAGAATTCCCCCAAGCAGAGGCACTGCTGTCCTCCCAACAGACCTGCCACAACCAGAGGGGCATTCAGAGCATGAGCTCTCACATACAGCACACACTGCATCCTGGCTGCTTCACTGCCAATATATAAAGTTTTTTTCTATTATCTGCTTCATCTGTTAGCTATCAATTGCTTGCCTTGGTAAATCAGTTTTTAAAAACCATCTATATTCATGCACAATGTGTGGGTGATGTTTTTCCTTTCTTCTTTGTATAAGTGTGGTCTATCCCCATTACAGCAAGCCTTTGGGGAATATTATAGTATTAGAATCTCCTGAAAACTGATAGTTAAGTACTTATCATCAGGAATAAGTGAATCAAACCAATTTTCTTTCATTTTTACTTTTAGAAAGATGATTTTGTAGGACAAGGCTCTTTAATTGGATGTCTCAGCCCTGTGAGATAAACAGAGATTTTCCTTCTCTGCATAAAGAGAATATATCACGAAAAGATGAGAGTACAGTAATACTGTCCCTTATATAGATATATCTTTCTAGCTCACACTGATTCTCTGCATCAGTCATGGATTTTAACACAAATGAAAGCATATTAGCCTCAGAGGGTACCAGTTAGAAGCACATGTTCCCTAATTAGCACTTTGATGTAGCTATGTCCAGGTAACAGACATATCTTTAATCATAGCAAGCATTGCCTGTGATGGTCAGCAAATCCCTAGGTCATCTTTTCATCTTACAGTCGGATGTCTCACAGATAAATGCCTAGAAAGACTTCCTTTTAATACCTGCTTACTGGCAGGTGCATTATGGGAGGCTCACCTTGATCCCTAACATGCCGAAATTGCTTGGAACAAAGACCCAATAATAATGTAAAATCTTCTCCCAAATGCATCTATTTCTCTGATCTTTTCTGGCTTATCAGCAAGTTTTCTGACAGAAAAAGTAAAAGTGCAATTTTATTTAGAAAGTGTGATAGCAGAACAGGTCTCAATTTCTTCTGAAAGTCTGTCAAAAGCAAAAATATTATAAATTCATCATACATTAATCATGTATGCCCACTAGGGAATTTGTTGCTTCTGGCTTTATCTGTCATAGGGAAAGTCACACAACCCAAATGATTCCATTTATTTTAGTATTACAGCTAATCAAATACAGTTTGTGACTCCATGGTTTGTGATACACTCAGACTGACTCAGAAGATGCCGGAAGGGAGCAAGCTGGGTCTGTACCTGAGCTGGGCAAAGGACCAGGAGTCCCCATCTGTTTCCTTTTGCATTGCATAGGACATTGTAGGGTTTTTGAGTCCTTTCTGCAAGCTGTGTGAAGGCTTGATTTCATAGACCGGTCACGGTGAGGGCTGTGGATGGGCATTCGTACTGCAGGACAGATCTGGAATTGTTAGCTCAGAATTGTTATCAAGTCTTGGGAAAGCAAAATTGATCATGGAGTATGAGCTAAAGGATTTGAATCCAAAATGTTTTGAAGCAAAGAAGAAACACAGGGGATAGTGCAAGGCTGAATGTTAGCACAAATATGTTCTGACAAATAGGGTCAATAGTTTGCTTTTCACAATTCAGTTAACATTTATTTCAAGGCTGAGAGGAAGACACTACTGAAATTTCTAGCCCACTCAGACACTTGGCTCAGAAAATTCTTCTAGGACCAAAAAATAATGAAATCTGTGTAGCGGGGTCTTTTCCTTTAGCAGCAGCAGGTGAGGCAGTGGGCACGCACTGTCTCTCCTTGCCCTGGGTCAGCGGTGGAGCCGAGGGAGCAGCAGCTCTGCACGCAGCTGGCAACAGCAGTCCAGAGTCTCCCAAGTGTGCTGTGTGTCAGAGGGACCCAGAAGGTCCCGTCCAGCCACAGCAATCACCCAGAGGGGACAGTGAGACCGGAGAGGTGCCCGCGGCCGGGCAGTGCGGCACTGCGGGCCGGGGCTGCGCTCGGGCACCGGCCGGGGAGGCGAGGCGGGGACCGGGGGACCCGGGAGGGCAACAACGCCGGCAGCAGGGGCAGGAAGGGGCGACAGGACATAATGGCTGTGACAAATGGGCAGCAAGAGCACATCACACAGAGAGGAAAGGACAAGGGGAGGGCCGGGGGCGGCCGGGGCAGCGGGAACTTCCGACAGGGCCGCGGGCAGGCCCAGCGCCGGCCCCGCGCAGCAGCGGCACCGGGTACAGCCAGAGCTCAGCAGCGGCTGCTGGGAGGAACATCACAGCCACAGGGAGGCCGCTCTCCACCTGAGACCCCATCCAGACCTCGCACAGAGAGCCCTGTCCCTCCCTGTGGGCTTCCGAAAGAGCGTGGACACCGTGGGGAAGAGCCGCGCCAGGCTGGGACGGATCCCTGCGGGGTCTGGACCGCACACGCCACAGCATTTCTCAAACTGTGCTCCTGGTGCCCGTGCTGCCCTTGCTCCGGCAGGGGAATCCATTCCCGGAGCAGACACGGCCTGCCTGGCCCCACCTGCACTGATGCCCATGCCGCCCTGCCCAGGCAGTGCCACAGCTCCCTCAGGCTCCCGTCCTTTCTCCTCTCTTTCCCTTTTAGGACTGTGGGTACTGCACCAAGGACTCCTTTAATCTATCCTCAGCCATACGAACCTGGATTTCATCTCCAGTCCCTGGGTAATCAAGATATTTCAACAGCTGTCAGTTTCTGGCAGAGGCCTGTTCTACCACTTTTTTTCCCACAACATATTTTTCATAGCTAGTCAGAAATATGCAATATTTTGTCATAAAACTAGTCTCATTTACAGCATTTGAATATTTCTCCTGCTTTACAGTTACCTTTCTCTAGCTTACAGTTTTGAGATTTTTTTTCCAGTTTTTCCTGTTCAGCAGTTTTGCTTCTGCTGTTAGAGGTTTCTCTGCCACTAACCCCATACACTGCACTTCTGTAGTGCTTTGTAATGTGTGGCTATTGAGTGGATATTCTTCTTCTGTTTCTTTATTACCAGACTCATTATCTTACATACTTCAAAACTAAGAAGATACACAGCTGTCTCCAAATCCTAAACTATACATTCTGAATTTCGTTGCCCCTCCTTCTTTGTTTTGTCTGCCCCTTCACTTTATATCATCAGCAAGTGTAATCCACTTACTGCATCTTCTTTCTTCCAGGTCATTGATATATAAAGTGAAGAAAATTGATCCTCACACTAATCCTTGTGACTCTCTTTTAGTCACATCCTTACACGTTAAACTGTTAGCATACATGGTACCTCTTGAAAAAAATATTTGAGCTAGTTCATGGCTTATTGAAATTAGATATCCCAAGAAGGCTGACATTGCCAATTCAGAGAACCAGAACAGTAAGAAAGGGGGTGTATCTGAAAGCCATTGGTCTTCCTTCATGGGGCAGGAGCTGGCCAGGGGTCTCCAGACCTCGTGTGGCTGCAAGCAGCTCCTCACCAAACTCTCTGTGAGGGGGAGGGACTGATGAAGGATATGCTCTGGGGCTGCCAGCAGCCACTGACAGACTTGCATCAGCTTGTGAGTCCCAATGTGAGTGGCCCCATGAGCAATTTCCTCTTTAGAATATTCTTGATCTTGTTTCGAAGCTCCCAGAGGTTTAAAGCTGTCTCCTCATGCCTGTCTCTGTGATGTGAGAGAGAAGTCTTTGTTGTTTCTAATGGAAAGCTGTCATAGGCAGAAGTTAAAAGGGGATTTCTTTTGCATCCCTTGCTTCCCAAAGTCAGACATTTAACACAAAGAACCTGACTTTTCTACAGAAAAATCTAGTTAAACAGAATGTATGGATTCCTGTTATCTGATATTTTTATTATCCACCCAGAAAAAATCCCATCAGCAGAGTCATAAGCACAGGCTTGCTTTCATGAATTCATGCTGACTTTTCATAATTAAATCAGAATTTCCCCAAGCCTCACTCTGAGTAGTATTTAATTTTTTTTCCTACTACTGCAGTTAGACAAGCACTGCACATTTCTTGTTTCAGAGCCTTTCCAGTCACCTTTCCAGAGGAGGAAGATTGCCTGTCTAGTGCACTGGGCTGGGACTTAGGAGACCTGGGTTGGATTTAAACCTAGCTAAGATGCAGGTTGCCTGTGTGAATTTAGGCAAGAAAACTTACTTACTACATGCCCTAATACCATGTTCCTGAGAAGAGACAATAATTTCCTATCATTCAGGAGGCCACACCTGAATAAATGTGATGCCACACAGATAAATAAAAAATATAAATGCCACACAGATAAATGTGAGGTGCTGAGATGCATTTAAAAAAAAAACCAACCTATTACATTATTTTCATGACAAATATAGCATTTCTTTATTGAATGACCTTGGCTGAAGATGTGATTCCTCAAAGGTGGTGGATATCTAACTACACCAGGAATTAGACACCTGAGCAAATACTTCTGAGGCACCAGGCCCAGATTTCTGTCACCAGACTGGCCGTAGCAGTGAGTCCAGCCTTTTTAGAATGAATGAAACAGAGCAGGCTGAGGAAGAGGCACTGCTGTAGCTCCATTATAACTTTGGTGTCTTTGCAGAGATGTGCTTGTGGCTGAAGCATCTGAGCTGAGCAAGGGGCTGCTGGTGGCCACCACACTCTGTTGGGTACATTTCTACAGCCCTTGGAGCTGGGTCCTGCTCCCTGCCCACCAGCTTCTGGAGAAGGATGAAGCAAATGCCTTTTCCTTTCAAGCTGGAGATCCTCACTACCTTCCTGGCTGGTTTTCAGAAAGCTGCACAATACTGTGGTAACAGAAGGACTCTGGCTGCAGAAGAAGAAAAAATAAAAACAGCAAAAAACCTTGTGCCTTCTCTTGTATCACATTCACTCAAGCACTCACTCCACAGCTAGCATTCCTCTGGCAGGACATCCTGTCTCCAGTTCCTTACTACAAAAAAAAAAAAAAAAAACCAACACACACACACACACCAAAAAACCCTAGAAAAAATTAGATTCCTTCACTAGCAATGCATAATATTATTATGCTATTTTGCAGATGGGCTGGTTGAATTAAGGTAAAATTTTGACTTTTTCAGATAACACCTGAAAGTGCTCTATTCTTAGAATCATGGATTCTGTCTTGATTCTCAAACTCAATATTTCAACCTGTACAAAATTTCAACCTGTACAACCAGGAGAGAATTTGCCAGACATAGGCAAAGGATTAGCATTGCTAGCACAGTGTGTAATTCTGATCCTGTAATGGGGAAGCAGCTGCAAACTCTGCATCCTCATCTCATATCTCAGATGCATTCAACCCTGCATACATTGTACAATACACAAGAAGTATTTTTTGTTTTGTTCCATTTTGATTTTAATTACACAATTTTAAACCTGCTGCAGAAGACCCAATTTTTTTACTGAAACACATGAAGGTGTTCTTCATCAAATAAATGGGTTGAGGAATTGTTTGGGTGCTTCAGAACAAAGAGTTACTCTGGCTATCATCACAGACATTCTGAATGGAAACAATTTACCATGGAGGACTGTGGCTTCAGGAGAAGGATAATGGTAAGTGTTAGTTTTGTTCACTTTCTGTACCAATGAAAAAATAAAGAGGCTGTAAGTGGATTCATTTGCTGTTCAATTGTGAAGTGGCAGTCAGAACAAAAGATGAGGGCAACAAAGTTCAGACTGAAACGATGAAGAGCCAGAGAAAGAAAGACAACTTCAAAATAATCCAAATAATATAATTTCTTTGTCTAGAAATAAAAGAAAACTAAATTTTCTATGCACTCAGTAGTCATAAATATGAAATTAATTTGTACAGTGCACTGGCATACACAGGTGCTACTATTATGGGTATACATTATAAATCTGCAGGACACTAAAGTGATTACTCTTTCCCCCCTGTCCCCAAATGCCATATTTTTTCCAACATGCTGGATCCCATCTGGTCTCAAACTTTTGTCATTCTTCTGATATTTCAATTTCTTGATTACCTGTCAGGTTATGACCCTCAATTGTTTTTCTTTTTTAATATCTCTTGCTGTTCACTTGGGAGATGTCCATGTGTTTCTGACATCTGCCACCCAACCCCCTCCAGGAGCCCCATGACACAGCACTAATTATTGTGTTTATTTCAACAGTATTCTCACCTCCTTTAAAGAAAAGACCCAGGCTTTCTCCCACAGCACCCATGCTGATCATAGTTCTTATATTTGTGCTCTTCCATGGTTTACCATAACTGTCTCCAGGTTTTTCATTGTGAAAGGATGTCCTTTGAATCCAGAAGGATTGCACTTCAAGGTCACAGCTGAAGGTGTTATTTAGCAGCTCTATCCATTGTACTCCATAAATGGGTAAGCATATTTTCAGTTCCACTGCCAACCAGGATTACATCCCATCCCTTGGTCTTCCTATGAGGAGGAATTCTTCAATTTCCATTCATTCTAAAAACAAAATCAATATTGATTGTTTTAAAAAATAAATGCTTTTGTTACTAGAATAATCAAATTTTAAATCTGGATCCTCATTTCTAACTTTCTTCCAATGTTCTTCTCATTTTAATGGCTTAATAACATGAGAAACATATGAGGAAATTCTTGCCCTAAGTAAATATGTAGCAGGTGTGAACTTTTGATCTGGACTTGTAAGCTAGTCTTTGGTCCCTTGTGATGACAAAGCATCATTCAGAATCCAGGGTTTAACCAGTTTTGTGTTGTTTTTTGTGACCACAACCATGATAAGTATTTGGTCCTTTGTGTGGAGCCAAAGATGAAGTTGAATTTCTGTTACTACTGGAGCAAGGTTGGGAATCCTTCAGTGGAATTCAAACCAGGCAGAGCAAATGGAAAGGGCAAAGAAAAGACTGCAGGACTCTCTTGTGTGGCAGCCAAGTCCCCAATTTCTCAACTAAATGAACCTTCCTGTCACCAAAGAGAGGATTTTTTTCCCCTGCTCTGGCCTGAGTTTTAAAATTCATCTTATCTTAATCTTAACAGATGGCATCAATAGCCAGTGCCTGTACATTATGTGGAGAACATGGTTTTTCCAGTCCATGATCAGTACATGGTGATGGGATCTCTCCCTTTTAGAATCTTGTTGGGGAATGCTTAATGTTAGACTTTGAACAAGTTCCAGCAGGGCCTAAGTGACAGACTGCTTATGGTAGCCAAGGTGGAAGGGACTGTGAACACCTGCAAAACCTTTGTCTCTTAGGGAACTTTATTGGCACAAATTCAAATAAACATTACCATAATAACTTTTTTGTACTTAGATGCCCAAGTTCAGCTGAAATCACCTTTTAGATATTTAAGTAATTTGGCAAGATTCAGGATGAATAGTTGTTTTATTTGTACAGCTGAAGAGTAGTGTTGCCTGACACTATGAAGATTATAATGTAAAAATACATGAGCCATAAAGCTCACTTTCACTGTGCTTGTTTCTACATCTTTCACTGCAGTGATATTTCTCTTCTTATCCTTCACTTATGCCATCAATACATAAGATTTTATTTTCTATTAAAATAATTTGAATCTATTCATAATCAACGGCTTTAAAGCAGCAGCTGAAAGTGAGAGATAGCAGTCAGCTTTTTAGGAAATTAAAGAATTTACTTCATTTGCAAATGACCATGGTGCTTATAGAAGTAACCCCTGCATTAAAGGATTAGCATTACAAGCATGAGCAGGCCACAGTGCCCTGGAAGTGAACTTGGATTGCAGTAGGGTCATGTCTGAATGAGAATTAGTTTTTGCCAAAATTGTGCCCTCAGAGGATTACATGTTACCCTCAAGAGGCCAAGCCAGACAAAGATTAAATCCACACATAGGAAAAATGGTGCAGTTTGTATTGTTCAGGACATTGGGGGTTCTGGAAAAGATACAACCGTTTGCGTTATTCAATCTACATTTTATTTGATAGTGTCATTGTCAGGCAGTAGTTACAAGAGTTACAGGGCTGATGAGCAGTTGCTTGATGAGCATTAGGCTTCAGATTGCATACTTTAAGTGGGGATAATTTAGAAATACTGATATTTCTTTTGACTGAAGCTTATAATAATGAAATATACAGGATACTGCTTTACTTATCTCATTATCTTACAACCCCAAGCAACTTTTTGACATATTATATTGATTAAAGCAAGAGAAAGTTGGGCATTTCAGCATAATTTATGCAAGCTCAAACTAATAATTAGAACAGCTAATTAGCTATTGGTATCTGATTTTATATTAATCAGGAACTAAGATAACAGAAACAATACACTCAAGTCTTGTTTGGTAATAAGGAGTTTGGTTTCTCTAGCCTAGCAGTGATCATTAATTTTGCTGTGTTTTGATTTAGTGTTTGTGTTAATATATTCCAGTATGTCTGAGGATATGAAAGTAACACCTGGTGTGCTCTGTGCAAATGCTTCTCTGCTTCAGGAGAAAAGCCAAAGGGGAAATGCAGCTAAACCTAGAGCATCATTATAAACAGTCTGGTGGGGATAAATGCCTATACTTTCTAATGCTAAAAGAAAGCAAATGAAAATATGTGGTTCTGTTTGTATGTTTGTATGTATGTAGAAAGAATGCAGGAGGTAGTGCAGAAAGAGCATTTATGCTGAGAAGGTTTTTGATGTCTATTTGTGCAAGGGGTTCTACATGCAGGTTTTTGTTTACATCTATGCTCAGTGTATGTTTGCAATTTGTTAGTGGAGGCAGTAAGCCCAATTAAAAGAAAAACCCTCTGTGCTCAGAGTTTTAATTTTGCTGATATCCCAAGACTGTCGAAGGTAGATATTCCACCTAGATTTGAGCTTGCCAGCAGTGATCTTTGCTAGACTGGAATGAAAATAAAGACACTTCACTGCCTTTTATTTCCTCAGCTTCAAAATAGTCTCTTCTTTCCCTGGGAACAATGCTCTTCTCCTTATGCAGAACTTAATCTGGTAACTCACAAGTTAGCTTATTACATGTAAAAAAAGAAAAAGGCTTCAGGAATAACAGGCAGGGTCACTGATTGAGAGACACCAAACCAGAGGTGTGTTCACACCAAGCCGAGGTGCTGGATTGCTGAAGGAATGTGGAATATATTCAGTCAACTTTAGCAAAGACAGAACCATCTACTTTTTCATTTCAGTACATAAATACATCAATGTCCTTTGAAGATAGCTTTTATTCTGTTATGCCTTTTCAAGAAAGGTTGGTAGCTGAATCAGACCCTTTATCAGATGGCATTTCCCACTGGTATAATACCTACAGATGAAAACAAAATTAATCCAGCTCTATCGTTCACGTTATTAAACTCATCTTTAAAATGGGAAACTGGAGCCTACCTTTATGTGACAGAAAGCCAGAGAGATTTGTTCAGACCTCCCATATATCTTACATTTAATAGTATAACATAGGCAAAACCATCTTCTTTCTTACATCCATCCACCCCGGGTGCATTTGCTTCCCACTCTTTTTTACTTTTCTTATATTATTAAGTACCCTTACAAGCACTCTAGAATTATTAGCACATGGAAACTGAAGCTCATTATAGGCATAGTATCTATACATTAGCATAGCATCTCTGGTTCAAGGAGATGTGGTGAAGCTTCAGGAGGAATTTTCCAGCCTGTGAGGTGAGTGTAGTGGTCAGTGGAGCTGTAGGGATAGCTACATCAGCTAATTTACACACTGCCAAATGCATTTTTGCAGCCTACTGGAACAAAATGAAAATCCTACTCTCTAACAAGCCTTCCTGAAGGCAGTATGAGAAAATGATTACATGCATAATAAGCCCATGAAATCTCAAATCTCAGTTTTGGACTCTTCAGACTTGGGATTTTGACTCATGCATACTTCTGTATAAAACCTGAAAATCTAAGAAGAGTTTAGCCTATAGCAGGAATTTCTTCTACTCCTTGAGATGCTTTGTCTGCTCCCCACCTTCCTCTTCTTCCCCTCCACTCCCAGTCCCTGCCTGGAAGAAACTACACACATACACACAGACACACACACACACAGACACACACACACACACACATACACGCAGCAAAGAAGAGCAGAGCAAAGCAAAGCAAAGAAATTCAAATGAGAAAGAATGTGGCAATGTCTACAAAGAGCCAGGTTAAATATCTGCCTTGCCTAGTTAGCATTTCAGCAAGGGGTGGCCAATGGCTGATGGCCAGGAGAGATGAAAATGTTAGACACAGGTGAGCAATCAACCTTTTCTTCACAGAAAGTGTGATTGGACATTGGAATGGGCTGTACAGGGAGGTGATGGAGTCACTGCCCCTGCAGGTGTTTAATGAAATACTGGACCAGGCAATCAGTGCCATGGTCTGATTGACAAGGTGCTGTTTGGTCATAGGTTGGGCTTGGTGATCTCGGAGGTCTTTTCCAACCTGATTCTGTGATTCTGTGATAAAGTGACCCTTCCCTAGTATATTTTTCAACTCTCCAGCAATCTGTAGGTCAGGGCAGCCCTGAACCAAAGATTTCTTTCTTCTTGATAGGCCTTGATGTTTCCCAGTAAGCACTTTTCTAAAACCTTTTCTAAGCCCAGAAATACCTGTCTCCCCAGCAGCCTGCAGCTCTGCATTCTGTAGCTTAGCCAAGTGCTATAAGAAGGATCTCATCTCTCTCCTGGTGCACTGTCAAGTCACTTTGCACATACACTCAAAGTCAGACCCTTGATCTCCTGGGGATATGAAGAACACAGAGAGCCCCACTCATTCTGAAGACACGCTGTCTGAGGGACTGGGTTGGTGAGGAATTCATTGCCATCATTGCTGCAAAGGGGTTTTTGAGACATGAAACCCCCAGCAGTTAAAAGAAGGGAACCTCATGGGGACACTCAGCTGAGAAGCAGCCAGGCTACAATGGCAGATGGATAACTGCGCTACAAATTCACGTGATGCAAAAGTTTATTTTGGGCACCTCTCTGTCCCAGTACCACTTATGCAGGAGGTTGTAAGTCTCAGAAGGAAGGGACACATGAAAGCTTGTTTGAAGTCCTCTACTCAGATCTAGTTTAGTTCAAATGACTCTGATGGATGCATGTGGAAGGCAACAAGGGAGAGACAGCTGCTCCTGCAGAGTCTCCAAATGTAGTCAGCACCACAGAAACATGCCTGGGGAGATTATTGTGACTACAGCAGCAAGTAACTCATTTCTCCAAAGTCACTTCTAGCCTACATAGCCCCAGCAGAGGCTGGGACAGGAAGTGCTACATTAACCCCAAGGCAATGCAGTAGTGGCATTTGGAAAGATTGTGGTTCATTTCCACAGCCACAACTTCCAAAGGTTGAATTTTAGCTGATAGGTCAGTGCCCAAGTTTTTCTGCAGCATGAACCCAAGTTCATCTCAGCTTCTGCTTCAAGATTGATGATGTTCAAGATTGCCCCTCAGGCTTATAATATGTTGGACCACCTTTTGAATTGCCCGTATCTGAAGAATTTACATTTTGTAGCCACATTTCTCTTCACAGAGAAAAGCAAGGCACAATTCTTCCCAAGAATATTTCTGGGTTTCACATTCTCTGAGCCTCAGAGAAAGAAAAAACAATTCTTATCTTATTTGCTGTGCCTGTGTTGTGCCAAAGTAGAATGCAATATGGAGATTGTTTACCCAAAGTGATGGTGTTTTGTTTCCTTGGCCTATCAGGGCCAAGTGTGTGTGTGAGTCAGGACTGTCGGCTGACAGTCACGAGATTCTGGGCAGTGTGTGCAGAGCTGAGTGCTTGGCAGATTCAGTTTAGATGCAATGTAATATAGATGTGACATAGTATAGAATAATATAGTATCATAAAGTAATTAATTAGCCTTCTGATAAGATGGAGTCAGATGCATCATTTCTCTCCCCCTTGTTGGGAGCAAAAATATCATCGATACGTTTGGCAGCACATTCGGCTAACGGAGAGGATTGGAGGAGGAAAGAGCTCACTCCAGCTCTGCAGCTTCACATACCATGACTCCAATGGACATTGCCTGGATCACTCAGTGGTGCCTCACAAAATGTCCAGAAACCCACAAACTTGAAAGAATTGTAATATATTAGCCCTGCTCTGGGGGAACACAGGTCTATGGTTGTAACTAGGAATTTTGTGGTCCATGTGCACTCAGTTCTGTCATCAGCTGTGAGAGACCTGGCTGCTGTGAATGTGTTGCCTTTTTTTTTTTTCCTGTGGGCAGGGAAAAGCAAATAATAGTTCTCACAAATACTTGTGGAGGATGACTACAAAGAAGGTATTCAGTGGGATTAGATGTATTTTCATTCCACTAAAATGTGTATGCCCTTTTTTATTTATTATTTTATTTATTTATTTATTATTTGCAGTACTTGTTCAGTGTTGGAAACAGCCAATCAAACCACAAATTTGGCTTTATTTTTAAATTGCAACCAAAGCCATAAAGCTGAACAAGGCAGAATTACAAGTAAACCAGCCAGTTCCTCTCATCTGCTATGGACCTTTGCAGCAAGCTGTTTTACAGTACCTATTCTTCCTCATAACCATATCCTTTTTCTCCAGGGGATCATTTTAAGCTTTAGAAACTGCAGAAGCCATCCTAAAGCCATTTTTCCTGAAGGGAGTACTTAAATGGAAACAAACCCTCTTCTCATGATTTAGAGTGTGTAAAATGCTATCCTGATCCTACCAGGCTGAAAGCTGCAGTCCTCATTCTTTCCCAAAACTCTTGCATCTGCAAAGGGACCATTGAATTCAAAAAGGCAGTGCCTGAGCTTAGCAGCACGCCCATGTGTTTTGCATTGTAAGAGGGGGCCTAAGAAGCCATTTCCCTTGCACTTTTCAGAGAAACCTCCCTTTTATCACAGAAAGCTTAATCTATTGGGATGAAAATTATAACCCACTGAAAATCCACTAGGAATCTTGAGGCAATCCCATTTTCAGACACTGAATCCTTTCCATTATTTTTGTCTGTTTCTTCTTTTTGTTGTTGTTGTACTGCCCTGTCTCCTGGTTGCTTCCCATAAAAAAAGTATATCAGGATTACCAGCATACTACAAATGAGCCTGTACTTTAAATATGTCCTTCCTGATGATAAGTAGTAAATATGATGAGAGAGAAAAATTGTTCCTGGGAGGTTTTCAACCTAATTTTGTAGACTTAAGATATCTGATTGTCCTGGGAACTCTGTGCTTGCAGCTCCCATTAATTTCAGTAGCAGGTGTCTAAATATTTCTCATACCCAGAGGTTCACATATTTGTAGGAGGATGTAGATAAGGTTTGGATAAGCACATAGCAATTCTCACGTTAAACAAAGCAGAGCTTCTTGCCTCTTGTTGTTCTCCTAGTGCTACTTATTGTTGGATATTAAATATGCAGGTGATGAGGATGCACTAAGCTGGTCTGAGAGCGAACCAGAGGATTGTTTTGTGTTTCCCAAAAGCACAATGCCCTTTTTGTAGATGTGGGGTACAGTTTGCAAACTCTCTTTAGTGTGAACACTGGCATTTCTTCACTCAGCTTCTTAAATTTTGGGAGGAAAGTAAAAAGGAACAAAGGTCATTGACTACATCATCTGTTTTCAGAGATTTGTTCTCTTAATCTAAGCCATTGTATTCCTCCCCTCACCACTTTTTGGTCCCTGTAGGGAGGAGTATGCCCTATCCCAGGATAAACTTGGTGTGATTCAGAAGAAAGGAAGCCCACAAATCTCAAAGAGTACATGACTCATGCAAGATGTCTTGCTATTAATGTAGTGTATTAGTAGCACAGTGATTTAAAGACAACTACAGTGAGAGGACAGTGGCACAAGTCTTCTCTGAAAGGTCAATTTCTGCTTTGCTGGAGATACACATACACACACACACACACAAATTTGCTTAGTTTTTATCTGGTGGCTTAGACTGAGCAAATATCTGTGAAGTGACAAATCAGCCTTAGTGCCTTAGCCCCACTGCAAGGAGACATCTGTGCTATCAGGGAGCTCTGTCCCCACAGCTGCCTTTGGCCCGCTCAGAGTGCAGCCCATGGACTGCACGCCCAGGGCAAGGAAATGGTGATTAGCTGCAGCTGCAGCACTGCAGTCCTTCACTCTGAGGCCACTGTACTTCACCTGAGGAGCTGACAGGGACAGCCTGTCCGGGTGGGATGATGAGTCCTTTTTACTTTCTGCCCAGCAGTGAAGAACATGGGATGATCACATCCATCTCTCCCCTGACTGGTCCAGTTCAGCCTTTGATAGGCCAGGACAAAAGGGCACCTCTTTGACATCCCTGGGAGCAAAATGTTACCACTTCATTACTATCAAGGTTTAAATTGTAGCCTCAAAATTTGATTCATAAAGTGAACATTGAAGCCCTGCTTATATAATCCAGTGGGACCCTGGTAATGTTGTAGCCATTTATTTTGGATATGTTAAATATCTGAGAAGTTTTGCATGTTTTTTTTAAATGAAGTTTGGTTCCTTTCTATTTTGTTAGATGTTTTCCTTATATTGTTTAAGAAGGTGTTAAGAAGAAGTATCATTAAAACACACTTCCTAGCAATACTGTAGTTGGTAGTGTCAGAAGATGATTTTGATACATGCAAAAACTAGGGTTCATGTTTTTAATTGATGCAAAAACTATTTTTCATCTTTTTCTATTAAAAAGAACTATTAATACATTGCAGCTTGCCTAAGAGCAAGATATGTAGGGGCCAAATTTTGAGCCTTTTTTTTTGATTCTATTTTTTTTCCTGCAGATTTTTTTTCCTCTCAACTTCTTAATGGTAGTGATAGATTAATGCATTGCCAGATAGACCATTTAGAAAGATAAAATAGGATAATGCTGATGAGGTAAAATGCTTCAAAGAGAGACATTATTTTAATATTTGTGGTTTTGATCTGAATCTAGGCTTGTTTCTCTCTGGATTCCTCTTTTATCCATTCATTGCATGACTTGCCTTTCCACTTAATTAAGACATTCTTAAATTTGTATTAAGTAACCAGAATCAGGCATTAAGGATCATCTAATAAAGGTATCTTAAAAGTTGGGCAGTTCATGTTCTTGCCCATAAGTCTAACATTGTCATTTTTTTTGAACTGTGTAACTATGAGATATTACTTAGTTTAAATAGAAAATCATAACATAAGCCATGATTCTGTGGCTGAAAGACATGGAAGACATTTTTGTGCTTTTATAATTAAAAAACATTCTGATTTATTGGATTTTCATGCCCTTTAACTTCAGATGTATCTTGAATGTCAAGCTTGATTTTTACATGTTTTAGTCCTGTGCATTCATTTAGTGAACGCGAATAATTTTCCTGGCTCTCTGTTTAAATTATGCCTTTTTAAAAGGTGTCCTTTAGACAAGTAATCCCTGTTAACAAGAACCAAAATTTTACAAACAGGCTAGTTTTATTTTTTATACATTTGATTGCTATGCTCCTGACTTCTTTTGAGTTGGATTTTTGAATTTTTTTTTAAAGTGAGGTTGCTGATAGAAATAACACTGATCTTTTTTTTTTTGTCATGTTCTCTTGATTAAGTTGATGGACTACAAGTTGAAATCAATTGTTCCTACAGCAGGTTTTGAGCTCTAGTGTTTTTACCCAGTGGCTAGATCTCTTGCAGATACTGTTCTACATTTCAGAGCAAAAAATATCATCATTCCCCTCTGTGAAAGATTAGTGAGAGTGAGTGAGCTTTCAAATACCGAGCTTGTGGTTTTGACACAAGATGCAAAATGGCTAAGGGATATAAAATTAAGAGTAAGCTGGAAAAGAATGTTTTAATTAGCCTGAGATGTTAGTCTGATTTCATTTTATTTTGCTGAAAATAAGCAATAGTGATGGGTATGGCTCTGCAGACAGTAGCAAGAATTGGGTGATCTGAAATCCCCTTTGAAGAAGGATCCTGGGATGATGCACAGCTGCTCAACATCCCCCCACAGACCTGGCTTTGCTGGCTGGGCCACTGAAGTCATAAGTTTCTGTTAACACTAGATCAAAAATCAGACTGGTAGAACATTGTGGATTGAGAAACATCAGGTGAATGAGAAGAGCCTGAAAGTAAGGCAAGAATAATTTGGTTTTATAGGGCAGATAAAGGAAAACTTTGTTTCTAAATTGAGTTGTATTTTCTCAGTTATTTCTGACCATGAAAGTATTAGTTCCTTGCTTTATACCTAGTTCCTACCCCATGAGCTGGATCTTTCATAAGACTGTATCTTCTGCAATGCATATGGGCTGCTTTTTGAGCCAATATTGGCATGAGGTTCACATGGTTACTCCATTTTTCTGAAAACATCAATCCCTCCCTTTGCAATGCAAGTAGTAGTTTACTATTGTTATCAAAAACAACAGAAATATAAAACTGTGTTTGAATTAAATCCCACAAGTGTGATGGTTATTTGACAGCTGCTTCTGTATTTGTCTGAGGGCTGTAATTTACAAGTTAGATTAACTATCAGTATTTTCAATATATTTCAAAAATAATCTATAATAGTTGTTAAGGAAAGCAACGATAAAATCCTGGCATTAGAACCACTGGCAGTATATCCATGCTTTTGCTGTGCAATGTGTTACACCTCCTAGAAATACTCAGTTCTGCCCAAGGACAGTGCAGCAAAGAATTAAAATTCAAGCACTAGAGGCAGTCTCTTTCTTTCTTTCTTTCTTTCTTTCTTTCTTTCTTTCTTTCTTTCTTTCTTTCTTTCTTTCTTTCTTTCTTTCTTTCTTTCTTTCTTTCTTTCTTTCTTTCTTTCTTTCTTTCTTTCTTTCTTTCTTTCTTTCTTTCTTTCTTTCTTTCTTTCTTTCTTTCTTTCTTTCTTTCTTTCTTTCTTTCTTTCTTTCTTCTTGAATAAATGAAGGAAAACAAAGATGGAAAAATACAGAAAACAAAACAATGAATGATTTTGCCAGGATTCATACCGAATATTGCCATGCTTTGTCAATGCAGATTGAATTAATGGTTTCCTGTTCGAAAATCACAATGTGTACAAAAATATATGGTACAATATTCTAGTCAGACCAGAAATTAGTATTGGCTTCACTAGGATTGCAGATCATGATTCAGGGTGGAAGTGGTCACAGAGTCCATGGATTAGATGTGCAAATGCATATGGGCAACTTGTTATATATGGGAGTTATCTCACATTACACACTAAGGAAAACATAGGCTTGCTAATTTTTAGAGTTTACGACATTTATTTGCAAAATAAATGCAGTTTACTTATAAATTTTTCCAATAAAAGATGGGAGAAACACTTCGTCTGAAATAAGTACAAGGCACAACAAAGCCTGTGTGAGTACCTATGACCAAGGCAGGGCAAATAGATCAATAGGCATGGTATTCTGCAAGGAAAGCAGAGTCAGCTGAAAGGGGACATTACACCAGGGATAAATCATTTCTCCCCACCAATATGTGAGGATAACAGAGGAGGGAGGAGCACAGAGAGCCCCTGGGGCAGCTGTGCAAGAGGGAGATGAAAGCCACCTCCCTACACCCCAGCTGTGGGAAAGCTTCCCAAAGGTGAAGGTAGGATTTCTGGAGAGGGGCAGGAGGGGCAGAGCTGGCAGAGCTGTCCCTGAGGTCCCCTGTGTCTTGTCCATGCCCTGCAGCTGGGGTGCCACAGGCTTGGCAGGGAGTCCTGTGCTCCCCTCCATGAGAGCACATCTGTCTCCTGAGAGGCATGACCAAGACTCAGTTGTCCTGAGGCAGTGTCATTTTCCTTGAAAAACACATTTTTATTGCTTTACAAATTCATTATAACAAGGGACTCATGTTCAGACTGAAGGACACACTTATTATTGTCCTGCGGTTTTCAATTAATAAGTTCACAGTTAACAGTTTTTAAGTACAGTGAGTCATGCAAATTTCCATATCACAGCAGCTAATTTATTTGTTTGTTGGGGAATAGCAGGTGCCACATGAATCTGTTTTGAAATGAATTCCAAGAAAGGCAGATGATTGTTGTCCAAGCTGTGGGAGGAGGGAGCTGGAGGGACTGGAGGGATAATGCATCGAAGGCTCTGTGCAGTGCAGGGTGCCTAATGTGGGCTATGAATGGGAAATGAGCGGCAGCACAGATCTTATATCCAGGGGACTGATCCTGAAGTGCAATCCTCTCTAATGGGGTGATTTCTGGCCAGAACTAACATGACTGCATCTCCAGGTTGGAATGATAAAATCCAGGTGCTTTCTGTATATGATTGCCAATTACTTCATTCTGTCTTCCATGCGCAGTTTCAGCTTTTGTTCCCCAGGCAGTTTTCACTGCTGGTTGCAAACACAAGGATCATTAAGTTACAAGCTGGATTTATTTACCGTTTGCAGCTAGATCTGAGAATAGTTGTCTGTTATACCAGATTTTAATTTCAAGTCTGTCTTATGGGTACATAAGATGTGTTCTTACCTGTTCTTGCAATTTCACACAATTATGCTTTGGACTGAGTTCTGCCTGTAAAGAGCCATAACAGAGCTCAGAGGAAGACTCAGGCAAGAGAGGCACTGCTGTGCCAGAGGTTTGCAGAGCACAGGAATGTTGTGGCTTGTGTCGTTGCTGCTGTAGAGCTCAGACACGAGCACAGCACTCAGGGAGTTCTGAAGAAAATGCATCAGGAGTTCACCTAAACAGGCTGAAGCCATGTTTAGATGAGCTCCAAAGGGCAGGTGCAAAGGCCCTGCTCACTCAGTGTTCGTACAGATAATCTGCAGATCATGTGGATGCCCTCATACTGAAGCTGCCACTGTATTTTTTGAGCTGGCCTATGTGGAGAAGGAAATCCAGCAGGTATTTTCATGACCTTTTCTAAATAATCAACACCTTAGGCAAGGAGCTGGGCTCCAGATCCATCTCATTTTTAGGCACCCAAGGCTTTTATGTGGGCTGTCCTCAGCTATATCATTGGTGAAGGGAACTTCAGAGATTATCTGTCACCTCAGATGTGGTGCCTTGATTTCTGATTTATCAAGGGAGGTAGGCTAGGAATCCTGATCTTCAAACTGTGAGGTGATTTGAGATGTCAAAAGCAAGGAGAGATTGGTTCTACACTGGCAGCACCCTTCCCCCAGGTGGCAGATCACTGACTTACCTCTTCCAAGTCATTCTTTTTTTTTTTTAAATCAGGCTGAGATATGGGCTAAACAAGTCTGCAAGCTGTGCACTTTGGCTGCTTTATAAGACAGAACCAGTCTTCCTCATCAGAGTCATCTGTGCAAATAATAGCCCCTAAATGCTTATACAATGAGGCTATATTTTTAATTATAATTTCAATGTAAAAGTGACAGGAGGCCTAAGCAGGCTATCAAAGGGACAGACTGAGTGATGTTCTTGATGTTTGAAATGAGATGAAAGAGTCACAGATATGAAGAAGCCCATTCCAGATAATGGCAGCAGAAGAGGAAATGATTCCTACAACACGAGAGTTGAAAGTGGAAGAGGGGAACACTTATGTAGCTGTAGGGGGAATTTGTCTGGTTGCGACTGAAAAAGAAAAGATGCTGAAAAGAAATAACACTGTGAAAAGTAGCAAGGAGGAAATGATGATGAACATTTTTTAGTAGGGAAATAAACCACTGATCAGAAATAGGCAAGAATTTGACCAGAGTGTGATAGCACTAAAAAGTTTCCTCATGCATCTCTTCATACAGGATGAAAATTCACATAAAGTCCTAAGATTTAATTAAAAACATATTAAACTGAGTAACTCCTCTGACTGTCTTACCCATGTAATTTTTTTCATGTTTTTCATTTTGTTTAACCATCCAGAATGGGAAAACTGCATAGTTCCTGCAATTCAAGGAACCTGACTTGAATTTGATGGTTCCTTTTACAACTCATAAAACTCATATGGATAATAAAGAGGATTTCTGACCTTCCCCATTAAGATCACTTGACTACTTCCCCCATATTCAGTCCATCTGTCTTCTTCTGGATCTTTCCTTCTCTTCAATAGTGAAAAAAGCCCCTAACAGAAATGGGTAAAAAAAAAAAAAAAAAACGAAACTATTTAAACTGCAGAAGACATGAAAGTACTAAAATAGTGTCTTTAGATGTGATTTAGATTTTTCTGTTTGATGGACTAAAACTCAGATGTCGTGGTGTTTTCACTCAGTGAAAATAAAGTCAGAGCATAATAGCAGACAGTTTAGAATATCCCAAAAGCTAACATCAAAATGTTGGTGTTTTTTTCACATTGATAGCAGCTCTGATTCACAATGACAGAGTTGCTGTAGCCTTATTTGCATCAGGGAAGTCTTTCATTTGAAACAGAAAAGGAACCATAATTTTTCCTAACACAATTTAATGCGTTTTAAATAAGAAATAAATAAGTAGCAAAGAAGATATTTGTTGTAACTTATGTGACACCTGTATACTACACTGAGTTCAAATTCTGGCCACAAACACATTTAATTCGTAGAGAGTTCCATCTGTAACAAAAGCCTTCAGAAACTCAATTTCTGTAAGAAAACAAATCCTGTAACTTACAGCACTCAGGTAGACCCACCAAAGTCAGTGGAGATATCTTCTTTTGTCAAGGTGGACTTTAAATCTTGGTCTGGCAATAAACAAAAATTACACACCAAAGAGCTGCTTAAATACCAACCAGCTCTCAGGGGGAAAAGAGCATGAAAAGGAGGATCAGAAAGAGAGAAGGGGAATGAAACAACCAGAAGGGAGGAAAAAAAAAAAGACACACACTGGAATTGATCTAGAGGATAAATAAAGGTAAAGGGCATGTTTAATTCAGGGGAGAAGAAAATGTCAGAAAAAGAGACAGAGGGAGAATGACAGGAAAATATAATAATGGAAAAAACAATAAGAGAAAAATGAAGGCTTAAAAAAAGAGTGAATGCTGGGAATGCTGGAGAGGTAGAGAGAAACAATGCTAAGAGGGAAAGAGAAGAAAGACTGTCATGAGCCCTCGGTGGCACTGTGAGGAGAGAGGCTTGAAAGGAGCCTCAGCTAAACAATAGAGGGATGTGAGACAGAGGCACCAGGGGGGCAGCACAGATTAAATGAGAACCAAACGTAACCATAACAAAAGCTCTGAGATGTAGGCAATGGAAGCATGTTAAGAGGGAAATGTTTTGTGTGCATGTGTGTTTTCACATACTGGAAAAGATTTTCTGTCCCCCTCATGCCCCCTCCACCACCCAGCAACCAAAAACACCTGAGTCTCAGGAACAAAAGCCAAGACCATTCAATGTCATTCTGGACTTCAATTACTATTTGTAGTGCTTTTTTCTGCATTCTGTTTCTCAATTTTCAAACAAGCACCTCTGTGGTTGCTGCTCCTCCTTCAAATCCATTTTAAAAATTCCCTCTTGCTGTGATGGCTGCAAAAGATGTGACAACTGGCAGGCTGCTGCTGTGCTGAAACTAGTGTTTGTCGTGCTGACCAGTTTTCTACCTGTTTCCTTGTAATTTCTAGATAGTTCTCTGTACCTGCTTATTGTCTTTTCCCCTGGAAAGGAAGCACTTTAGGATGGAGCTTTCTCTGTGCTTGTGCAGCAGCAAGTGAAGAGGAATATTAGGATATATTCTCCCATGATTGCCATAGGTCACTTTAAAAAATTTCTGCCCGTGTCTGAGGGATTCAAAATTGGCCTTTCCTTGATTGAAAGGAGGTGTTTAGCTGCAACACTGCATTACTCTTTACACATACTGCACCAGAGCTCCCTGAAAAGGCTCCAGACCTGAAGGAGATTATGGCAGCACCTACTCAGACCACTGGCTGTAGCTCCTCTTATCCTGCACAGCACTGGTGGCCAAGGCTCTGTGGTACAAGCTTGTCAAGCCAAAGTTTCAGGCTCCCTGCTCATAACTCATTGTGACAGGTGAGTGTGCACAGATCCCCAAGGTGAGGTTGTGCTGTCCCAGTCACTCACAGAGTACATCTTGAGCCAAGAGAGCATGGGGAAGAGAAGCCAAAATGCTCAGGTTTGTTCTGTGCCTGGAGAAGCAGTAAGTCCTGTTCTCTTTGTGTCCATGCTCTTGTGAAGGGTGCAGAGTGGAGGAAGGTTCCTCTGGATATGTACCAGCTTTGCCTGCAGGTGGATTCAGCCCCCCAATGTCCTCCCAGACCCAGGTGGCTGCCAGCTGTCCCACAGCACCACCCTGCTCTGCCCTGACAGCTGCTCTGTTACCAACTCAGGGTCTGCACCCACATTTCTCTGTCAGCCATGTCCCTCTCTGGAGCCAGGACAGCAGATACACCATGGCCATGGGAAGCAAAGTCTGTCCTGTGCAGCCACCTGATGGGAAAGGCAGCTGCTGGCCCAGCTGGGGAATGAGTCCCTGGAGGGACCTCCTGTGAGCCACAGTCTCAGCAGCAACTCAGCACATCATTCCCCTGGATTTATGAACCTGCTTATTACTCAGCTCTCTTCTGCAAAGCAGCACTGCAGCACTACCTGTGCTACCTGCTGCTCAGACAGGTGGGAAGAGAGAGTTCCCAAAGCTACTTACAGCAGTTTGCATTTGAAGATGTTCCTTAAATACTGACTGTTCCTGGTACTTCGTGGAGATTTTGCTTTTTCAAAAATGAACTACAGCAAGAATTGAACAGGTCACTTGGGGCAAGAAAAGAAGTATGGAACAGGACAAAATACAATTATTTACAGTGTAACTGAGCAGTTTTCTACACAGAGGATGATAGAAGCAACAAAATGAGGAATAGTCATTAACTTGTCAGAACAGCTTCTTGGTTAGATTTTTATTTTAATATTTTGTACCATAACCAGGGAAAGAAAACCTCTTGAACTACCAAGTGCAACATATTGGGCAAAGAGGGGAGCTGCTGTAATTACCATACAGTGCTTCAAGGAGATGGTGCCTCTCAAGGAACTTCTCAAGTGCCATCCAATGCAGGCTCAGGTTGTTAAATTTGGATCCAAACCTTCAAAGAATTCCAAACTCCCCTGAATCTATTTGTGGCTAAAAATCTCTACATTACTGGGAGATTGCGAGGATGAAGTTATGTAAGTGGATCTGAATTTCCCAAAGGTCTGAGCTGTATTTCTATGCCAAGAAATTCACACTATTGAGTTTTTAAACAAATGATCATTAATGATGATCTTAATGATCATTGACATTGTTCCTGTAGAAGAGCCAGGGAAATGTCACCTTGTGCCATTCTTGTTGCTAAGGGGTTAAACACTTTCTTGGCTAAGGCTGCTTGCTGACCTGGCTGAAAGAGGGAAAAAAGCTGTAGGTCAGTGAGTGAGATTGCCCTTCCTTTAGAACTGCCCAGGAAGATTACAATAAGTGTGTAGAGACTAAGCTAGGAATTAGAGACTAGAGAGTGCTGATTTCAGTTTTTTCATGTGCAGCCTTTGGGCTGAAATCCAGGGAGCTGTATTGGCATAAACTATTCCAGTAACAGAGGATATATTGCTGGAGCCCACCTAGCCTGGGGGCTTGAGCATCACTGTGCCTCAGACTGCTGACACTTGGACAGGGAACTGACAGAAGAAAAGATGGATTGGTCTGATTGGATAAATAGAGTCATAACTAAATGATTGTGTTGGGTAAAAGGGGATCTAGGTAAAAAGGCATTATTAATAATCTTTAGATTTCTTTCTCTGAGACTTTCTCTTGTTCTTTGGGGAAGAGAGAAAAGGAGGTGGTGAAGGCAACATTGAACATACATTCAGAGAAATAGTGCTGCATTTCAATGCATTTCAATGCACAGGATAGGAGGTGGTGTAAGAAAGATCAAATTCAGCAAATGCACGATGTGATCACTGCAGGCCCTGGTTTGGAGCCTTGGAAATGAGCAAGAGAAGAAGGTCCCCAATCTGCTGTTTCTCCGGGTGGGTAAGAAGCAGAATAAAGACAGCTTGGTTGCTGTCAACAGTAGAGATTAGAACTGATATAATTAGGGCTATATCATTTACCAACAGCCATATTTCCTCCTCAGCATTCTGAGTGTCTGGCCATGCTGGGCAACCTGTGTCAACCATGTTTATAACTGAGAGCCAGCTTTTTCTTTTAAAAAGGTTTTAATAACCTGTCTGTTTGAGCTTGCAAGCACCCAGCACCCTGTGTCAGCTGGCTGGCACCTGTTCTCACAAAAGTAATAGAAGTAGTATATTACACTGTGGAGCAGCAGTTGGCTCTTGACAATGTGACCATGAATAGCATCACATCCAGCTACAGCTGTAGTTCAGCTTTTGGTATTAAATAGAAGTAAATTCCAACAGTGAGTTCATCAACAGAGTTTTGGTTAGGAAAAGAGACAAATGACTGTGCACTGGTTCAAAATTCAAGGCACAGATATAGACCAGTAAGGCAGAGGCCTGGAAGTGTCTCTATAAGAGTTCTACAAGAAACTAAATGGTGAATCTGAAAGCAATTCCTTAGAGTTTTCCCAGATGAAGAAGAAGGCAGGGTGCAAAACACTAAGTAGAAATCTAATGGGAAATCTTTCTGGAGAAAACCACCTGGAGGCAGATTGATTTCAAATGTGGCCTTGAAAAATCACTCTGAGACCATAGTGGACTGCCTTTAATGCACTGAGACAAGGACCATCTCCCTTCTGTGCTGACCTGTGCTCCAGTGCAATTACCTCTCCAGCTGATTGTACAATCCTCTTCCTCACAACTGGGAGCTATTTTCATAGACCTCATTGTTTTAGACAGTTTTAGGAATGATGGTCTATTTCTAATGCAAGAGAGCCCTAACAGTGGCTTCCCTGCTAATGGACTGTAATTACAGGATTGATCCCACATCCCTGGCAACATGAACCCTTCTGTGCTTTCTAAGGCAACAACAGCATAAATCAATGACCTGCTACTACAATCTTCAGAGGTTTCAGGGAGAACAAACCTTGGTATATACCTTGTAATGCTTGCTAAATGGGGACAACCCACACCTGACTGGCACAGTGCCATTAACTTATATCCATGGTCATGTGAAGGATTGTTCTTGCACTGCACTTCATTTAACAGCTGGCAAGAAACAGATCATTTTCAAAATCGGTCTTTACACTTGAGAGTGGCCCTTTCTGTATAAGAGGCTACAGCAGGAGCTGCAGAAGACGTAAAGCAGATGTTGAGCAAGATTCTTCCCTTGGGGAAGAATGATCACTTTCTTACATGAAGATACAGCACTGGCATGTTATTGGATAGGAGCAAGGATATCACAGCATGGACATTGACTTTTCAGCCTCTCATGGATAAAGTGTCTGCAAATTCATGTTAATAAAGAGAAACACTTGTCTCTGAAGTAATAGAGAGGATGCCTTTCAGTATATTCATGAAAAAAGGGTAGCTACTCCATACTCTTATGAAAGTGAGATGTCTGTTATGTTGCCTTACCAAAATGAAACTTACAAAACATAATAGATCTGATTCTTCTCACCCTGTCTGTTTTGACAGGAACTGTTAAGCATGTTGCACAAAAGCCTTGGTCCTTGTCACAGCAGTTTTTCAGCTATGCCTGCCCAAATACCCCACTGATGTGAGTTCTGACCCTGACAGACAGACTTGGCCTCCTGACTCAAATTCAGACCTGCCTCATCCCTACAGACTTGTCTGCCAATCTTGGCTCTAGGCTGAAGGCAGCTGCTGTCACTGGACCTGCTCTGCTCGGGTTGCAGGGATGCTGTGCTGGTGAGCCCAGCCTGCTTTGCTGCTGTCTCAGCTCCTGCCTCACCTTTCCTTAAACAACAGTGTAAGAAAGACCCTTTGTCTGTATGATCAGTGTTTGTCTCCAGCAAAGACCCCTACATCCTCCAACTCTCATTTCACTGCCAGTAATGACGTGACCTAAGCAGAAACAGTGGAGTCCCAAAGCAAGTGTATGTAGCATATAAATATGAGTCTGTGACAGCCTGTCCCACTAAGGTGAACCCAAAAACATCCAGTGTACCAAGAGTCTTTGTCAGATTCAATAGTTCTGAATGTCCTAGGGGACAATCTCTAATTTAACAACAGAAAAAATGTTTACTTCTTATGAATCAAGAATCTGTGTACACTGTCACAATAATCAAACTGGTGAGTAAGAGCAGTAGTTCAATTAAACACCAAGGGAAATGATCCAGTGATTTATTTGAACCTATTGCTGCAACCAGCAAACCTTGCTGATTATTAACAGTGAGAGCAGTTTCATCAGGATTTTTCTCTTTTTGTCACCCTATATGATCCACATACAGCAATAAAATGTTGCCTAAGTGGACAGAAAAATAACACCCCTGCCATCATTAAGTGTACCCAGAAACAAAAAGGTTCACTAAGAACTTTGCGTGACTTTGCACAACATGATGTCAATTGGGTCCACACATAACAAGAACAAACAGATAAAAAAGAAGCCAGATGAAGAAGATGTGAGTCTGGGACTGAATCTTGGTGTTAGTGTCCAGCTGGCCTCGTTATTAGCCAGATGGCAGGTTCAATATCAAGCCCCTGGAAGGGTCAACACAGCAAATCACAAGATGTGCCAACTGGACTTAGGAAAAGAGATAAAAAGGGAAAAAATTAAATAAAAAAAATTATCCCATATCTATCATGTCCATCTGCTGGGCAGTGGAACAGCCAGAAAAGGATTTCTCATAGTCTCATGTACATGTGATCCAGGGCTGGAGCAAAGTGGTAATTCCTCAGAGTACAGATTATCCCAAGATATCTAATCCTTGCACAATACAAAACAATAACTTGTTTTACAAACATGTTCAAGGCAATCTTTTTCTGCATCTGTTGGATTAAATCTCTCTTATCTTCTAGCACTTATTTCCATACTCCCATTTGCCTGTTTGTTTGCCTTTGTGAGGGCACATGAGGAGTGGCAAAATAATAACTGCAGAAATGTGGAAGATGGGCATCATTTCATCTAAAGTACTTGGCACAGTGTTATTGATCTTAATGCCAGTCCAGATCATCCTTCAAAGTTCTACAATGACCTTCCCAAGGTATGCCCTTGAATCAATTTGTTACCCATGCTATGCATAGAAAATCATGGTATGTGTCCTTAAAAGTAACCAAAGATTTTGGTAGATACCTACTCCTCTAGTCCTCCTCTAAAAAGGCTTCCTTTTTCAATCTGAATTTTAGGCTGTTGTTGTCTATTTTTCAAAGTACAGTGACCACATTTCAATGAAAAAAATCTGACAACCTAACAGACATTCTCTGGGACTTCAGATGACTGAGCAAATTGGAAATAACAACTGAAAAAGACATCACAATTTTCAATTCTCCTTCAACATTTTCCTTTAAGCAGAAGATACCACAAATATCTGACTAGGAGAAAGGCTGCAACAACATCCAGGACCATAAAATCATTGCAAACTTGCACTTAAATACTGCCTGATGTTTGTAGCCAAGTAAGAATTATGGCCCCCACGTTACATGGTGTTTCATGTTGTTCTTGCTGCACCTTTTACAGAACTAACCTAGGGCAGCTTTTGCTTCTGGACAAATCTCAATGTGTTTTGGGCACAAAGATTTGGTTCTTCAAGCTGTGAATCTTTAGATGGACCCTGTACAAACTAGGCTGTTACACAGGATGCTGCTGTTACAGGAGCACAAAGAAAAAGGAATGTGTGGTGTCATATTCAAGTCATAAAGTCCATTGTGGTTATTAAAGTTACATCCAATGTTCAAAGCTACATAAAGACTCTGAAATACGTGGGGGTTTTTTAACAGTAACATTTTGGTTTATCTGTTGTATATAGTAGCTTAGGAATTATGCAGGGTAACATATTGCAACAATTATATTTCATGGTGAAGTACTGCCCTAGGTGACAGGATATTTGAAGTCTTTTTTCTATTCCAGGTAGAATTGTGGGGAACTGGGAACCAATGAGGAAACAAGCTTTTAATAAAGTTGTCTGATCTAAATTAAAACACTGATGTGGATGCACCTGTAGCCAGTTGATACAGCACAGTTCATGTCTAACTAACCTTTCTCTAATTCCCAGGCAGGGCCACTCTACCTAAGCTGTGAATTCCAGTCCATGCTGATCCCTGAGCCATGTCCACTACTTGTCTGGAAGAGTCTGGTCCGAAGACATGTCATGTACCCTTTTTATGGCTTTATAGTATGGGCAGTGCTGTGCCAGTGCTTGGGATGCACTGTGACCTTACTCAGTTTACTGGCAATGGGGTAACTGGGGGGTCCCAGGAAGGGTTGTAGGGCAGGGGGAAGAAAGCCAGATTCAACTACCAGCTCCAGAAGGTCTACTGCTGAAGTCTGGGTGGATGAGTGTTTTATATATTTCATGGAGCTAGAGACTGTTAATTCTGTGATAGATTAGGTAATCCTAAATTTATCATCAAGGACTACAAACAATAATTTTGGCAGATAGCTAGAATAGTAACTGGAAATTTGAGAAGGAAAGTAGTGGAGAACCCACAACAAATCTCTTTCTTTCCTCTGCTCTACCTGTGCTCCACTAGGGAAATTTTGATGAGGGCAGACTCTGAATGAGATACTTGGTACTCCCTTAAAGCTGCTTTCTCGTCTGCTCTGCATAAAGTGTATGTTGTGTGCACACAGCTGGTGTGCACGTGCGAGACACCCAAAGTCAAAAACCTAACAAGAAGGAGATGTGAGGAAAAACCCATCTTGTGAAAGAAACAGTGATGAACTGTGAAGTTTTCAAATAATAGCGAAGTAAATACATCATTTTTCAAGGCTCATGCAGGTATCATGGATAATATGTCACAACTTTCCATGTTGATTTCACCATGATTTCTTGACTTTCTGAGAATTTTTGAATTTGTCAAGAAAACAATGAAAATGGGGCAGTGGCTGGAATTTGGTTACTTATGTAGTGACCAAAACAGAGTTTCTCAGCAAGGAAAAGACACACATGGATGGATGTGCAAGCATTATAGCAAGCTGAGGTAGACCAACCAAATTAGGAGAAGCAGAGAGCTGAAGCTGTGCCTCCTGACTAGTGGAAGAGTTGCAGAGTTTTAGACAAAAGCAGAATTCTAGTGAGTGAATCACAAAGGATTCTCCCATTGCTTGAGTCAGCAAGAGCAATGTTAACTTGTTTAGTCCAGAAGAAATTTTCATCACTCTTAGCTTCGTACATGAAGTTGACTCAGTGCAAACCTTCAGGAGCCAGTTTTTATCCTGGCAATATCTGAATGTCAGAAGGTAAAACAGTAACACAGCAGCAACCATGTAATTGAAGCCACAGCATGCCATTGAAGGAAGGTCTCCTCAAGGTGAGCAGATCTGTGGAAGTGAGACCCATGTGAGCTGTAGAGGCTATTAGTTGTCTTTATCCTTTCACCATGTTTGAGATCTTGGTTCCAAGCTAGCAGCCTGTGTCAGCAGGTAGCAAAGGCACAGTTCTGCTGACATGCAATCCCCAGAGAGAAAACATGTGACAAAATTGTACTCAGTGGGTAATTTCCTATTTATAGCTTGTGTTTGGGAATGGTCTTATCTGTGTTCCTTTATACACTGAGAGAGTGATTAAAGCCTCATTTTCATTTCCTTTTACACCTTACTCTTATCATCCAGATAATTTTAGTGTCTTTAATCAACATTTGCAGAAGTAAACAATGCTATGCTAATAACTGTGTTGTGCTATAAACATTTCCTAAGTCATGAAACATTACCACTACATAAGGAGGTTAAATATTAAATTGTCCCATTTTTAGGAAAAAGACTGGTAAAGTGAGTGGTCCATGATTATAATAATCTGTGTCAGACTGGGTATTCCATCCTATCCTTTATTTAAGCACAAGACAGTTTTTCATTTCAAGTTTTGAAGTTCTGCAAAAAATCTTTTATGTGAATAAGTTTATAGACTTAGCATGAAGAAAAAGACCTGAAAACCACAACAATGACAGCAACAAACTAACAAAAAAACCCCAACCAAATCAAACCCAAAAAAACCCCCAAACCCAATAAACAAAATACCAAATATAAGGAAAGATTTATTATTATCTGATGAAAGACAACTGTTTTTGTAACAGGGAAGGGGATGACTAGAGAAAGAGATACACAAGTTACCACTCATTACCTGTTCCACAAGAAAAAAAACGAAGATGATGAACAAGCTTGTTAAGAGATATGACACCCCAACTAACCATGAAGCACTTGTTGAAACAGTTGGGATATTAGTGCCAAACATCTTGATCTTATCACTAGCACATTACATGGCTAAATATTACAGAAGTGCATGTGAAGTATTCTCTCCAGTGACATTATTCCATAAATGGAAAAGTGTGGAATATGGAATGTGCTATAGAAGCATAAAATTTCCACCAAAATCAATGAGCCTGGATTTTGTTTTGCACTTGCATAGCACATTCCGTCTTCCCTGTGTTATTTCCTCACCAATTAGAAAAATTAAAAAGCCAAGACAGAAGGTGGTAGCTGCAACATTCAACAAACTACACAGAATCCAGGACTTGAAGTAAAAAATGCATATTTTTCATAAAAGGATAAATGATAGCAATCTTAAAGTCCTAAGAAAGTCCCATCATTGTTATCTCCTATTCTACCTTATTTTTCAAGTATTTTTTGTAGTGCCACTATGACTCAGCTTGCCTGGAATCAGTAAACAATGAGAATATATCAGTTTCTGGCAGAGCACATGAGACATTTTATCACTATAAGAGAAACTCAAGATTGTCTGATTAATAGGAGCAAAATATGCTGGGTCAAATTAATGTATGGACCAGACAAGAAAAACCAGCATCAAACCAGTCTTTCAGACATCATGCAATAAAGTTTTGCTATATACATGTACACAAGCAGCAACAGAGGTGTCTTGAGCAGACACATAACTAGGGAGAATACTTTTTCCCAAAGTCAGATGTCCTTGCCCCCCTACCTGCAAGTGAGACATCAGGGCTGGTACCAGTGCCTGGCCCCTTCCTTCTCTTGTACAAGTCTAAGCATCCCCTGGGAGCCTGTAAAGGTGAGCAGAGGGGTCAGTCATGGCCCATGCCCTGGTCCTGGTCTTAATTGCTTAGTATAGACACAGACAAATGTCCCCACTGTCACATGGATGCCACTGTCCCAGGCCCCATGGAGCCTCCCTGCTGAGCTCTGTCCTGCTGAGCTGCTGGGGCTGGTCTGCTCAGCCCAGGCAGGTTTGGGGGTCAGCAGAGTTCACCCTCATGTTCACATGCTGGGTGTGTTGGCAATGGGAGGGCTGGGCACATCCAGAGCAGCCCAACACAGGGGACCTGAGCTCTTCTCAGGCACTGGGCAGCCCCACTGAGGCCAGCTGGTAACCCAGGTAAAGCTGAGAATCAGGAAGGAAGGAGCATAGTCATACTGCTTTGTTAGTTATCATTTCATTCCTCTGATAGAGCAGACATGGCCAAAGATTGCAGTGGCCAAGCTGGCACTTGGCATTCAGACACATGAACATAAGGGGGGGCAGCGTGAGTTCAAGGTTCACCTGAACTTCTGTTTATAATTCTATTATAATTCTGTCATCTATCATAAGCACTGTCCCTAACTTCTAGAAATCCTTGAAGGGTATGTGGTTGCAAGGACAGATGAGATAATGTTTGGTCTAAACTAAAAGCCCAACACTTTTTGTGTGTGCACTTCTGAAAAATACATCAGAAAAATTTGTGTGAAAATGAAATTTCTATATATCCTGATTCTGGTCAGAATTACAACATAGACAGTTGGGGGATATTCCAATGTTATTTAGACCTGTTGACCCACAAGATCTTTCAGAAGCCTGTTCTCACGAGGAAAAAATCACACCTCTTGCAGATAACTGAAGAGTGGAGTCTTCTTAGAGCAAAACAACTCCTCATTCAAAGCTCTATTAAGACAAAACTCTCCTTGGCCTTTATGAACTTGGAATAAACTTGAAAGCAGATCTTGAATATAATATTACTTCAAAAGTTTATTTTTTTTGCATAAATCCTGCCTAAAATGTCAATAAATGAAAGAGATCTAATAATTATTTGGGAAACAACTGCATGATGGACTGGGAAAAAGTGCCACACATTGCTCCTGTTCTTTCCTACTTTGATTTGTATGGCACAAAATATTTGGTTTAATTTTTCTTTTAGCAGATAGATGCCAGCATGAACTGATATGAGGATGTCACTTTTCATAAGTAATTTTTTGCAAGCTCCCTATCTAATCTTTCTGATTGGCAAGTCTAAGGAACCTGCACTGTTAATCAGTGCACCAGCATCAAATTAAAAACAGTCCTCTGTCATGCAGATGACTGGTTGGCTAAAGCAAATAAGACAGGAGTCCAAGAAGCTGCTGTGCCTTTCTCTGTGAACTGAGCAAATGCTTTCATGTCAAGTCTTTCTATGCTACAAAATCCAGGCAGAACACCCAGGGAAACCAGACAAAAAAGACAGATGTTTGGACTGACTACCCTCTACAATTTGATTGACACATTGGTTGGCTTTGCATAGTTACTGAGGAAACCTTCATGTGAAGCGAGATGTTTCCCAAGAATTGCAAGGCCACCTGCAACTCCAACTCTTCCTTCCTCCTCCAAGTTAAACTGTACCACAGGGATTCCTGTACTGGAATGTTGGTATGTCTAATCCCTCTGCTTGAGTTCAGGATAATGGTATTAAATGGGTTAGAGGTTGAGCTCATGCAGCAAATGACAAGCAAGAGGTTCTTGAATTATTTCAGACAAATATTTACTGGTCAATTCCCCATATTCCTCCATGCATTCTGTACCTGGCCAATAACTCACCCATTTGTGTTGTTATTGCTGGCCCAGGGGCCAGTGTGTGGGAGTTGGAATATTTTGAATAAACTAGGCCTAAAGAGAATAAAACATTGCAGACAGCTTTCTAGCTGAGACATTCCTAAAAGACATATTCAGGGAAGTGGTAATTCAAGAATAACTGGATAGGAAATTGCCCAATCAATGTAGTTTGATGTTTACATATAATTTCACAATATACTATTACGTTAACCACTTGATTGGCATATATTTATGTTGTGGTGATTTCCAAGCACTCAGGAAATGTGGACCCAAGAAAGGGGTGATTTCTTTGGGAGGTGAAATGGTTGTCAAATACAAAGAATACTGATTGCTACTCTACTTTGCTTACCCATTTCTGATGTCCTTAACAAGAGAGATGAAATGGCAAAGCCCAGTGCAGCTGACAGGTCAGAGATGAAGAAAAACATTTTCTGAATCCAAGGAAGTTCAGGGCCTTTGTGTTTATACTTTATTTTGCACTTTATACTTTAAAGTGCTTCCAAAATCTGCTGTAAAAGCTCTCAGCCCTAACCTGCTTCCCACACCACTGCAAGCAGAGCTGAGCCTGTGATGGCTCTGGGAGGCCAGCACTTGTCTTTGCCTTCTGTTCAGCCTGTTCAGTCCTGCTGGCTCCTCAAAAAAGAAGGGTTTTCACACCAAATAAGTAAAGAAACATTTCATATTGGTCCTTGCTTATCATGGTTAGTCCTGTCCTTATAAATAACATTAATAGTTCAATAGCTTTTGTACTTTTGCCACACTACCACTTAGTCAGTTTCCATCAATCACATGCTGAAATAAATCTCTGAGAGAATCAAATTAAGTGCTCTGTGAAGAGTTTACATCACTTCCCGAGCTTGGTCCCTGAACAAGGACTCTCCAGTGCCTTTTGAATATTTACTGCATGCTACCCACTGCACATTGCACTCTCTTGCTCTTATCCAGAATCCCCATACTTAATGAGTCTTTTAGCATGTGGGAAGGAGAGGTTTATAAATAACTACTATCAGAAAACACCCTCAAGCACTTCCTTTTACAGTATTTACTAACAGCTTTTCTATGTTATTTTTATTATTTATCCTGAGATTAAAATCAGACTTTATTGTGTCATGTTCAATATTCTCCTGTAAAGATATATAGCAGATTTTGTCTCACCAACTGCCATTCACAAATTGCCTGCAAGATGCAAAGCAAAGTGACATGTGGCCCAGAAAGTCATTATGTGCTATGATAGATCCAATTGTGTCTGTCCCTAATGGATTCTTATATAAATTCTGCCCTTAAGGTTACTTCCATGAAACAGCAACATTCAAGAAGCCAGTGTCTGTCCTGGAAATGACTCCATGGACAAACCTTTCAACAGGTGATGCCCCTTCTTTGTTCCTGAATTCAAAGTTAGTCCTGCAGAGAAACACTTTGCAGGATATTGTGATAATTTGGAAAAGGGAACAATATCTCTGGATATATTCAGAATAAATGGGTGTGAATGAGGCATTAAGCAAGGTTATCCAGAAGAGTTGCACAAGTCTCCTTCTTGACTTTGATCATGAGCAGAACTCATTGTTAGAGATCCCATCCATGCAAAAAGCTATGGAACTGTCCATGATTCGAGAATAAATCCAAAATGGATTTAAAACAAAGTTTTGTGTTCTGAAGTCTGTTCCTGTGACCCCACAGGGAACCCACACTGGAGCACTTGGTTCCTGAGGGACTGCTCCCTATGGACAGGAATCATGCTGGAGCAGCTTTGGAAGAACTGCAGCCCGTGGGAAGGACACTCCCTGGAGCAGTTTGTGAAGGGTTGTATCCTATGGGAGCATCCCACTCTGGAGCAGGGAAGAGCATGAGGAGTAAAGAAGAGCAGAGATGAAACATAAGGAACTGACAACGCCTCCCATTCCCCATCATCCTGCTCTGCTTGGGAGGGAGGAAGTGAAAGAGATGGGAAGAAAATTCAGCCTGGGATGATGGGAGGGGGTTGAGAAGGTGGTTTACTATTTAGTCATATTTCTCATTATCCTCTTCTGTCTAATTCTCTATATCTTAAACTAATTTCCCCTAAATTGAGCCTGTTTTGCCCATGATGGTGATTGATAAATTATTTGCCTGTCCTTGTCTTGGTCTGATATCAACCTATGAGCTTTCCCCATAATTTCCACCACAAAATGAATATTTCAGCTCATTTTAGAGGGAAAAAAGACCTGCTTCTGCCTAGGTTATAGTTAAAATTCTTTTATCCCTATTCCTCAAGTTTCCATTAGTTCAGAAATAGGATGAGCTACTATAAATTCACAGAACACTAGTTATGTGCTTCTGTTATTGTAGATTATGTATTTATTTGTTGTGCAAAACTTCTAACCATTTTCAGATGAATCAATGTTTTTCCATTCTATCACAAATAATAATCATAATACCAAGAAATATGAAGGTTATAAATTAAAAATCTTTCTGTTTATACATAAAATTATTGGCTTCTTGCAAAATTTGAAATGGAAAATCTAAGATGGCTCTAGTAGAATTGTTTACAAATAGATCTTTTATTTGTTTATTTAATGTTTGTTTGGTTTGTTTGGGTTTTTGTTTGGTTTTTTTGGTGGGGTTTTGTTGTTGGCTTTGTTTTGTTGTTGTTGTTGTTGGTTGTTCTTTTGTTTTTTGTTGTTTTGGTTTTTTTAATCCTATAAAGAATTATTTCACATTTTGAAGCATTTGCCCTGGAAAGAGAAAATTCCAAAGTGAAATTTTTCCATGAATTCCCAGGAAGAACATGGATGTAGAATCTTTATTTTTGACATAGAATTAAGAGGTTTCATGCCTTTCCACTTGGAAGCTCCCAGTATATGTATCCTTATTCTTTTCAGAAAAGGACTTAATAAGGTAAAGGGCTTCATTCTTCACTTTTGCAATTCTTTTTCAAGGAAACAGATTCATTTCAAAACAGCCACTTTGCTGAAGAAATTCTTAGCTTTAAAATTTTTAAACATACAAGAATTTACAGTTTTTTACAAATAAGGATTTTTAAGTTTTATGTTTACTTATCATTCAGCATAATTCTGCTTGAGAATTGACAAAACTAATTTCTAGATTCATTTTTTTGATAGAATGTAAGAACTTTAGGTGCATATCCTTGTATGTGTGATTCAAGTGGGCCTCTACAGAGTACCTTGCTGCTTCACAGACAAGTCCCTACCTTCACATCCCTGCTTTTTCTGGGACTGGGAAGTGTGTGAAGGATGAATGAGACAGGAGGGTGGCACAGACCTTTCAAGCAAATTCAGAGATGGTGATGAAGATCTAAGAGGTAACAAATTCCTTCTGTCAAAAATACTTGTATCACAGAAGAACATGTCTTACTATTCTTCTGAAACTGAACTAAAGCCCACTGAGATGTCACCTCAAAATGATGGGAAGTCTCTGTCACAATAGCTCTGAAGAAGCTATTGAATTTTTCCCTTTTTTTTGTAAATAATAAGCCAAATTGCAGAAGGACTATAAAACGTCATGTTGCTCCTTCCAAAAGTGTTAGCATGCCAGTTAAATGCCAGTAGATTTGGTTTATTTAATTTTGTGATTAAAGTTTCTATTGATTCCCCTGAAGCACAGAATATATCAATATCTTTGGTTTCAAAGGATCATTCAGTAGTACAGAAATAGAGGGCTCAACATAGAAGCTGGTGCTTTATTTTAAATTTATGAAACTCCACAGAGAATCCCCTGAGCGTGCTGTCAGCAGCACCTTTCAATTGTGGAACTCAGCCTCTGTTGTCAGACTAAGTCACTTCAGTGCCTCCTAGTTCACATGCTGATTCTTCTTAACTGAGAAAAGGCTTGGTTAGGAGTCAGTAGGAATTAATATTATTATATAGAAAGCTTTTAAGCTATCAAATGTATTCCATCAGAATTTACTGCAAATCTTGCATTTTTATCCTTTCTCTGCCACTGCAGTGTGGCAGCTTAACCACTGTCTCTGTTGCTGCTTGGTCATCTACATCCAGGACACTTGGGAACAAGGAGTCTTCAGGAAGCTGTTTCAAACCAACTAAGGGGAATGGCTGGTAAGAAGCAGATCCTGTGGAGGGGGGGCAGTGCTTTGTTGATGACAATATCCCCTTTTTCATCATAAGACACAGCTGCACAGTTGCAAGAAGCAGGGTCAAACAGCAGTTCTATCCCTAGACGGGTCTGTGGGTTATCCAGGGCCCCAAAGCACCCCCAGACTCTTTCTGGGAACTCTCCATCAGAAGATTACACATGTTCCATAATGTTTCATCAGAAACAAAGAATTTCCTCCCTGAGAAGGGATCTGGGTGCTCCCATGCCACCTTGAATGTGTGTAACCTGACAAACTCTTGGTTTGGTGGGCCACCCCCCCAATGGTTAAAGACTGTGACCACTACTGCAGTGAAATAGAAGCAATCAGGTTTTGTTGAGGGATCCATGAGTAGTAATGTCTTTCCTCTCCACTATCTACTCTTATTCTTTCTTTCTCTTTCTTTTCCTTGAGTATTTTCTTTTTGACATTTTTATACTTTTATTGAAAATAACTAAGATAAACACATACTTCTTTTGTACTGAATTTAAATTTTTTTTAAATAAATTTGCCTCATGTATACACTGGACATTTAGTGTCATTTCACTCTAATTCACCCCAAGGGATTTGTTAACAGAAATCTGTTACCCTGCTTCAGCAAGGGTTGTAACAGCAGGCTACAGCTACAGCATATTGCCTGGGAGAGGACAAGAGAGATCCTTTCATTGGAGCTGTGAGGAGAGGTGGGAAGAATCATAACCTCCTTAGGTTCAGTGTGGGTGATGAAACCAAAGCCCTGGCCACTGGCAGACACATTTGTGACTTCTGTGATCTAGGAGGACATAAACCTATTAGAGAGGGTGCAGAGGAGGGGCACAAAAATGATCAGAAGGATAGGATCTCACCTATCAAGACAGGCTGAAACAATTGGGGATTTTCAGCCTGGAGGAGAGCCTGGAGACACTATTTCTGCCTTTCAATACTTACAGGAGCTCATTAAAAAAAAAAGTGGAGAAAGGCTTGTAGTGAGAGGACAATGTGTAAAAGCTCTAAAGCAGAAGAGGATAGCTTTAGTTTAGACATAAGGAAGAAATTCCTTGCCCTGGGGTTGGGGAGGCACTGGAATGGGTTGCCCAGAGAAGCTGTGAATGCCCCTTTCCTGGAATATTCAATGTCAGTGTGGATGGAGCATGAGCAATCTGTTAGAGTGAAAGGTGTCCCTGTCCATGGAAGGAGGCGGAGTGGTGGTCTTGGAACCAAATGATCTTTAAAAGTCCCTTCCAACCCAAACTATTCTATGATTCTATAAACCCATAAATATATTCAATTCATTTATGGTTACAGAACTTCAAACAAAGCCACTCATCCAACTTACACACATGTTTTTTCCTCAGGGTTTTTGTATAGTAGCACATTTCAACAGCAAACATATTGGCAGCCTTACATGGGGAAATCATTACAGCCCACTCACCCCTGAGTGCATGTGCATAATTCCTGGTGTGTCATGAGGAAAGAAGACTCTATAGGATTGGTGAATTAATAAATGACATGGGTAGAAAATGTTTTCACAGAAAATACAGCCCAAATCCCCTAGAGTACTTGAAATCTTTTTTGAGTAAACAGAGAAAGAGCCAAAGAAGGAATTGAATTCACAGAAGGAAACTCCAGATAAAAATGGAACAGAATTAACCTGAATTCATGTGCTAGTTTATTAGAGTGGGGTATTTTCAGGCAGGAAGGATGTTGTCTAATGGCCTCTTTGACAAGCATCTCTCTGATCAGCTCCTGTTTCCACTTTAGAGAGAGTCTCCACATCTAAGTGGTTTGTAAAGGGTTAATCAATTATTAATAACGTCTGACTACATAATAGGCACAAGGGGCTATGCTGCAGCTGGATGTAAACATGCCAATATAAGGTGCTCATGTTAGGGAGGGACCAAAGCAACCTGTTGACCCATTGGACTGCTTACACCCTGAAACAGCAATGGAATTGTTTGCAAACCTTTGAGTGTGTTTTGTAATTAGATCCTTAGTAGAACATGTAGTCCTTTTTTCTTTAATTTTTTGTCCATCCATTTCTTTTAAACATTAAAATGCTAGCTCATTATAAGACAAGTTTGCAAAACCATGAGTGCAAAAACAGCCAACAGAGGGAATAGTGCGTGTTTGCAGGGGGAGCCGAGCAACTGCGCTGGGAGAGCTGACAGCATGAGAAGGCTTCTCCTCATGTAAAAGAAACATGCCAAAAGAATTCAACAAACACAGATGAGCTTCATTTTCACTACAAGGGTGGCCATTCCTTTTGACCCTACGAGCCATGTGCCCAAATCTTTCTGTGGCTGAGAGCCATGAGGCGCACACCTCGGAGAGCCGAAAGGAAAGGGACCTCCAGGAGAGTTTCAGAGGCAGGAAGCACTAACTGCTCCCAGGGCCCTGCTGTCACAGCTGAGCCAGGGTGGTCTGCAGTGACTGCTCTGCTCACCTCCCCAGTCCCCCCCTCTGTGGCAATTCCAGCCTCCTTGCCTGTGATTGCCAGGGCTCTGCCTCATGCAGCAGTGGAGCTCCCTCACTGACCTGCCCATGCCATTGCCCTGCCTGTCCCACGCTGGACCACTGCAGGGGAGCCACATTCCCTGTGCTTGCGAGCCTTGAGCCACTGCTATTCTACAAGAACAAAAACAGAAAGTAAATTGGACAAAAGGAAAACTGTGATTGCTTTGCTGACCTTAGCTGTTATCTCATGCAGTCTTTGTCAGTTTGTCCCATCTATCTATTTCTTACTGTGTGTAGATTAAATGACCTCTTAGGCAGGAATTCTACTTTCACAATGTGGTCACTGCAATTCCTAAACAAATGGATAAAAAAATAACACACATGATTGTATGTAAACAAATCTATCAAGCAGCCACATCCACCCAACTGACTAGTGCCCCAACCCTCTAGTCTTGGAAAAAAATTAAACTCCTTAGGAGTTTTTTCTGAGATGTTTTTGGATACTATTTCTATTGTGGCTCTTAGAATGGGTTTGTTCCCTTCTCAGTTCATGTTCAAACCACCACCAACTGGTTAATAATATTATTATTATGGTCTTAAACCAGCATGTTTTAGGTGCACAAATGCACGGTCTCTTTTTAAGCATAGGCAGAATATTTCCATTCTGCCAGGCTTAGTTTCAGATATCTTAACCCCACATAAACCTCACCACTCTTCACTGGAACACCACAGAAACCCCTAACAAGCAGTCAGGGAAACATTTGTTCCTCCTTTTCACTTCCAGAATGTCAGATCATTCAGGATCCATCATAAATGTTTCCTGGCTGACTTTGCCTTACACATGAACTGTGTTTTGACGGGTTTTTCCCCCTTCTCTTTTTTCCCCCCTTTTTTACAAGCATCATTGCATTTTGTCAGCAAGCAACGTAGGCCAATCCCACAAATAGTTTAGTTTATAGCTTATGAAATTAAATGATGTAAGGGACCACTCCAAGCAGGGTCAACTTAAACAGACAGCCAAGTCTGTAACCTCAAGGGACTTGGATTGGGTTGAGGGTAAGCACCAAGCAGTGTGGGCTCCCAAAGATTGCTACCAGGTGGACTACAGATGTTCAGATTCAGTCCACTTGCAGAGTGTTCACCTTGGGAGATGCTAATTTGCTCCTATGCATGCAGAAAATTAGCATGTTTATACACAATCACCCTGCAAAGGCCTCTCTCTGGCTGTGCTTTCTGAAACCCTGAGCTTTATAGGTAGAGTGAAATGGTTCTGTAGGAAGCCACAGCACTGCCTGTATCACTCCTGAGTTTGAATTCGTTTAGTCAGCTATCTCAGAACAAACCCACAGCGTCCCTTGCTATAGATGGAAGCTGCACATGCAGCTGTGGTCACTGTCTTGCAGCTGTTAAATGAAGAAATACCATGTGAACACTTGGTCTGGTTTCAAAAGACCTAAAAACATTGGCCAAGAAAAATGGTACATCACGGTGCTGCTTGGCTACTCGCCAAGACAAAGAAACTTGTAGATTTCTAGGGACAAGAGGCCATGTGAAAGGAATTTTCCTCCTTTCAAAGGCACATCAAAATATACCAGAGGGGTTATTTATTTATTTATTTAGTATGTGCTCTTGGCACAGGTTTGATTGATCATGAATGCAGTATCAGCATTAAACTCACATTACTTAGAGACCAACCCAGAAAACAAATCAAATTGGACTGTAGGTCTGAGGTGCAACATAGAAGAGAAAGGCATAATTATTCACACAAAGAATAAAAAGTAGATTGATAAGAGTCCCTAAAACTAATTAAAGATAGAAGTTTATAGGGAGGGAAAGATTATTCTGTGGTGAGAGCTCAAGAGAAAAAGCAATTGGAGCAATTTTTTTTCCTGACTCAGGCTTAAACATTGGCATGGGTATGTCCACAGGAGAAAATGGTGTGCTGTGGAGCAAAGGTTGATTCTCCCTCCATAACCTACCTCAAATCCCCAATGCATCAATACAGACACACCACTCTGCTAATGGCAAATATTAATTTGGAGATGGGCTTTCCTCACTACCTGAACTAATTCATATGATCCCCCAAGGAGCTGCACCCCAATGTTCTTTCACTAGCTGCAAAGGAACGACAATTCCAGTGCCTCATTTGTGTCAGGAACTATCACATGCATATCAGGAAACTGTCTTTAGAGTCAATTGAAAAATTCATTAAAAATGCAGAACAAAATAGTAAGCCTCCTCATTGCTTTTGTTTGGCTGTTAACCAGAAGGAGAGAGGGGGATGTTTAAATAGCCAGGCATAGGGATATAGGACACCCAAAAAGAGATCAGGTCCTTTGGGGACAATTATTTTTTCTTTATTCTAAAGCATCTTCTGTAGTTTGCTGTGCAAAATGTCTGTCTTGGGCCAGCTCCTGGGCTTGTTTATGTACTGGAGACTGGAGCCAAACTCTCCTGACAGGAAATGAGTGAGACTGCAAAGAAAGTCTTTTGACAATACAATAGAAACTCATAAGTTCTGGTAACCATGCTATTTTATTGGTTTATTTTTTTTAATATTGATACTATATTAAAGGTCAAAGGTACATTAGATGTTAGGAGAAATAAATATGCTGGTGAACAGATAAATCCTATGGAACTCCCAGTAATTAACAAGGTCCATATGTATAGCTTGTTCATAAGAGAATAAACTTTTTCCTCCAATCTGAACAGATAAATCCTTTTTTTGCTAAATCCATATGCAGGGTTTATGAGCTAAACCCCGCTGCCCTTGCTCAAGGGAAACTCCCTTTGAGCTTAGGGGGAGTTTCCTCTGAGTAAGACTTTGGCCTGTTGCTTTGGCCGCCTTTCCACTGCCCGTGAAAATTCCCTTGTTCTTAAGGCACCCTAAAATTCAGTGCTGACTGGATACTGACCTCACTTTTGTGAGCAGAGGACCTGCTGTCAGGCCCTTTTGCCTGGTTCTCAGAAGCAATATTTCCATTTCTAGGAGATTTTCCTGCTCACATTCCTCTGCATGTACAAACCCAATGGAGGAAGTCGAGCTTCCTGTGGGCGTCAGTCTGAAATAGCATCTGAGGGCTGGAAGAAGTGGTTTTATTACAGACTGAGTCCCAAGCTCTAGAAATCAAGGGATTACAGTTCATTTGCAATAGAGAACTTGAGAAAGACATTTGTCCTGCTTGCAGTATGAGCCAGATAGCTTGTACCAAGAATGCCCCACAAATTTTTGGTTCAAGAAAGAGATTCAAGTAAAGCCATCAGAGCGCATGGTTACCTGCATTGCATCTCATATCAAATATGCTTAGGAATCAGGAGATTACTATGAAGGCAAAATGCTGCTTTGAACTGAGGTAAAATGCTTATTAAAGGAAGCCGAATGTTTCATGCAGTGATCCCTCTCCCAAACATATCCTGCATTTGCATTACCTCTTGACTCTAGCAATCCTCTTTGGCTGCATCATTATTCCTTTCAAAGTGTTCCTCTCAAATGCTGAAGGACCAGGGCCAGTTCCTAGTCTCACTTGCTCCCCAGAATTCCCCAGAGCACAACTGAGCAGAGCTGGTGCCCCAGCCTTCAGCTTCTGGCCCTTCACAGCCCTCCTACCTGTGACTCTGAACTTGTCTTGGAAAAATTGATCAACAACTGAATTTATAAAAAGAAATGGAAGATCAAAATCCATATGGCACCAAACATTCTAGCAAAGAATTTTAAATGATGTCATTAGCCCTGATCTTCAAGGGCAGTTAAAGATTTCTTAAAATACCCTTGAGAGGTGTCCTGTTCTAGGAAGAACTTTGAAGAGGCAAACCCACATGTTTTGGATGACATGATTTTTCACCTAAGGAACAAGTCATGGCCCTCACCTGAAGCATCAAGGGCCATGGTGAGGCTGAGTGTTAATTGCCCCCTTTGCCCCTTCCCTGTGAGCAATTTCATCAGCCAGGCCACTGGGATGAGAGTTATCAGGCCCTGGAGGGGAAGGGAATGAGCCATAACTCCCATGTTAAGAAGTTTCTTTGAAGGTCTGCCAGTCCAGGATCTTTCACATAACGTTTGTTTCCAAAAAAATCCAAAGGTAATAAATTACAGCGAATACAAGGTATTCTATGCTTTGTGGTGTGATGATCAAAAGATGTTATCATTCCGTTTCACATGTTTGCAGACAGTTAGTTGTTACTCTCAGTAAGTTACAGGCAGCTTTTTTTTTCCTTTGAATGTTGAAACTTCATCTTGTTAGAGGGTGGTTTGCAGGTGAGTGCACAAAGGAAAGGAGAAGAGAAGAAGAAGGCCTTTCTGCCTCCTCCTTCTGCTTGTCCAGGATCATCCTCAAATTCTCCAATATGAATACAGACATTGAGAGCACCACTGGGAAATAGAAAGAGACAAAAATGCCAGTTGCCTTTCTGATTAGTATTTACAGCACCCACTCAAGAAATTTTGATAGAATATCTCAAGGACTTAGGCTAACACAGCTCTGAGTTCTCCAGAAAACAGCAAATATTTGTAAAGTGTTTGTACAATCCATTACTGTATAACCAGGGCAGTCCTCCTCCAAGACCAACATCCTGATAGACATTTTGGCTTGTGAGTCATCATAAAAGAGGCCAAACCCTTCTCCTTAATCTGAAATCATCAGAAATTTTCAATCTACAGGATCCTTTTTTTCCTGGTTTTTATGTTGTCTCTATTTCCAGGTTCCATATGGTATCTAAAATGAAAATGTCATGAGAGGCAAGTCTGGTAGTACAGCTGAGATGGCAAGGAGTGAAGGTAAATCCCAATAAAAAGGCCAGCCACATCTCAGACTGATGCCCAATCTTGCTTAGATTTTTAGTATTTATTTTGAAAATTTCCACTTTGCATCTCAGGAAATAATTCTTGCATTTCTTTCTTTAAATGGAAAAGCCATTGGATAAAATTAATCTTAAAACAACAAAAGGCTAATAGCAATAACAGCAACAAAAAAGATGCATTGGTAATACAATATCAAACAATTATTCTATTGGCACAACTTCATAATGGCTTCTTTATGCAAACTTTATAGTCTTTAGACTGTTTCCTGATTCTGTTATTTCCAATACATTTATTTCAATAAAAGCATCTCTAAACCTTTTAAACAATTCTAAAGATTGGTCCTTATTCTCATGATTTAGGATGTGCAGTTATATAGACAGCTTGCATCAGCAGCTAGTGGATGGTATAAATGGAGCATCCTCCTCTTCAAGATACCCTGTTTGTAAGCCCTGTGTAAATACTTACTCTTTATGCTACACTTCAATGCCACTTTTTATTTCCTGCAGAAACCCTCTTTTTATGTTTTTTGGACAGATGAAGAACAAAGCAGAGAATGGGGTAAATTGCTTTAAATAAATGTGAACTGACCAGATCCATTACCCAGATCTTGAACAGAAAAAGAAATTGAATCCTTTTACATGTTTACATAATGGAGTTTGCATTCTACTTTCTCATTGAATCGAGTCCTGTGATGAGTAATCTGTTACTGCACCCATCTAGTCACAACCCAGCAATATTGCAACATTTCAGGAGGCTCTGTGGTTGCAGGATTTCTACTGGTTCCACTCCATATGTTCTAAATTTGCAGAAATATTTTGGACATCCAGATCTTGAGATATGGACGGAGGTAATCTGAGCTATGGGCAAAATTTACTGGTAAATCTCACACTATGGCTTGAGTCCCATCTCTAGGTCTGAGGCTTGTTTGTCATCAAACCAGAAGAGTGATAATATCATGGTAAATACACTTCAACTTCTATCTCAGCAATTTCAGTACCATAATATTTGTATAATAGCAAAATTTACATTGCTTTCTTGTCTTCTCTAAGTCTTCAAAGCATTTGTGGGATTTATTATTATTATTATTCTGCTTTGGTATTTTATCTGTCTCCCCATCTTTTTTTTTTTGCTGAGAATGAAGAAGTGAATCAGATGCAATAAGTTTTGTTTTTGCCTTCGAACCTTATGAGATGTGCAATCACACTCACCTTTTTCAGAAGAGAACATTGCAATATTTGGCCATATGTTAAGAGGATTCTGTGACTTGCTGAACTTTAACAGAAATGTCAGCTTCCCTAATCAAAGTATGTGTCAGAGTTGCTCTTTCAAATGCTGGAGATACCATCTCAAACACTTCATTTATGGTGTCAGAATTGTGAAAAGGATTTGCTTAAGTTTGCTAAGGCCATTAGGAATCATAAGCTTAATGCTGTATTGTTGGTATTGTCCTATTTATCTCAGTAACTTTATCTCTTAGAAAAGTATCTAGATGACAAAGATATTTTCTCCAAGGGTTTCTAACCTGTTGTGCTGCATGTAAACTGCAGAGAAAGCTTGCAATAAAGTATATTAAAAGATGTGGTTTCTTGTACCCTTTACATAGGCATTAGTCTAATATTGCTGAAGTCTGTCACTGTGAATGGAACTACTCTGTGAATAGCTGCAAAAAAGATTGGGAATGTATCACAGAGGAGATTTTATAGCTTTTTTCCCCTAAGAAGTGAACAGTGGAGCTGTACCAGGGTGCCTTTGCATGATGTTGTTTAGCTCTCCTGGCTAGTCCCTGGCAGTAGGAGGCTAGCAGCAGACACAGTCCAGATAAAATGCTCTGAGATGTGCTCAGGATATCAGCTCAAGAGGTTTTAAAAGAGTGAATTTAAGGGCATGATGGTGTTTTCCCTTGAGTCTTTTCAATTTTTATTGAAATCAGTATGTGTGAAAGCTGCTCAGATCCTTAACAATTTCCTTTTAAATTTATGAGTTTGCATACTAAAAGCAGTTTTACATATATCTTCCTTTTAATTCACATGGGAAAGATATTCACTAAACACTTTATTTCTTTTTTTTCTCATGGGAGAGAGAGCTGCTGTAGTCATCTGTACTTATGTTTTTGTGAAGTCTTTTCAAAAATGCAAGCTGAACATAGATTTTGCACCTTTCACTCAGGAAGAAATCCAAATGAATCACGGGTGCATTTAAACCAACCACTGCACATAAATTGGATTTTAAGATTTTAATGGAAATGCAACCTTGTCCTTTGACAGAGAATTTTCCCACTCATGAAAAAAGTAGAGCTACAATTTACTGAGAGCAGTTTTAAACAGAAGCATTTTCAGTCAAATCTTCACCTGTTAAAGAAGTAGGCAGGTTTCATTAAAAACAACATAAAGAAAATGTAAAATGTTTCAATACCTTGTTTTCTACACTGTTTTTCCTTTTACATGTTTGGACTGTGGATGAAAACATTTATAGAAACAAAATAAAAATAAGTCTCTGTAATAGTGATTATGTCCAGGGTTTCAAACAAACCGTAACAATTGTCAAAGTTTTGCAATAGGCCAAGCCACATCAAAAGGCTGTTTCTGGAATAACATTTTAGGTCTTTCATTATTAGGCCCACTTGGCCTATAACCTGGACAGGCTCCTGATAGAGGCAATGACCCTGGTCTGTCCATAGAAGACCAAAGATCCTCCAGGGTGTTTCTGTGCAGCAGTCACTGAGGTGCATAGGTGAGCCAGCTCCTGGAAGATTACTATCCAGAATATTTACTCAGCAGAATGCAATATTAGCCAGCACAGCCAGATTAAGGACTCTTTGGGCCCTGCAGCAGAGGTTGTGGTGTCATTGGGCTGGGTAAGTACCTGACTGGATGTGCTCCTGAGTAATCTGCTCCTGACCTTCAAAGGCACCTTCCCACTTTAGCCAGGTCTGTGATGCTGCATTGTCTGCTCTCCTTTCCCTGGCTCTTTGAATATTTCACTGCTTCGCCTAATTTCACTATGAAAGTAATCCAGTATAAGCATGTAATACTTCCTTCTACCCTTCACAGGGCAATTCCCCCTCGTCTCCATTCTTTACTGCCCTTGGCTTGCAGCAAGGAGCCCTAACAGACCCTGCCTCCCTTGAGGGTGGCACCTCTCCACCTTGCCCTGGTGATGTGCTGACTAAAAGCCATTGCCCAGTCTGCCACACTGCCCATGCCAAGCACAGGGCTGGGGCAAATGGGGAACAAGCTGGAGATGGCCAACATTAGGCTGCTGCTGCTGCTGCTGCTCTTTCACAATCCTTTTCCAGATAGTGTGATGAGGAATAAATTGAGACCTGGATGAATGCTCAATAGGAGGAAGGTAGAAGATACCCTCCTTCTCTCAGCGGCTTTTGCCTGGCCCTCATTTCAATTGCTGAATCCATTTAAAGTTTATCTTTGTCCTGCGGTACCCGTAAGCAAGGCTGGCAATCCCCCCAGTCCCACAGCCGCACTTTGCTGCTCTTTTCTTGGATGTGAGCCTTTCCTGTTAAAAGGATTCCATTTAATACCCTGCAAATTATCTGGGGTGGTGCAGAGCAATTTATTTTGTAAGCCTTATGCTGTGGATTGAAATTGCTTTTCCTCATCTCGGTGCGTGGCAGCAGGGAGTGCAGTCCCCTCCCTGTGCTGTGCCTGGGCTGCATCCCAGTGCTGAGCCACTGCTGCCACAGGCTCTGTCAGCACCTAAACCTGCTCCTGCCTCCTTCCAGGGGAAGCTGCAAAAACAAGCAGATTTTACACACATAAGCAGGCTTTTGAAGAGGCTCAATTCTTGAATGAAAACAAGGCTTTGACTCTCTTTACACCATTGGGGGGAGAGAAAAGGTTAGACCTGCTCTTCTTACTCAGGGTTTGTACCCCCAAAGATGCCCAGGATGCAGACCCAGACATAGGGTGAGTAATTAGGGGTCCTGACACTGACCACAGGTGCTTGCACAGACAAAATGAAGGCAGAACAAAATTCATATAGGGTGATAGTGGTGTTTTATCCTTCATCCTGACTGTTTTAGAAATCAAAAAGTATCAGCTTTGGAGGAAAGGAATCCCCAAACTTCCTGTTTTTCCTAAAGCAAAGCTCTCTCAGAGTCATCTCAAATTAGAAAGAGGATACAAAAGAGCCGACTCATTTGTTTGATGTAGTTTAGCAAAGAACTCCATTGCAAAATGCACAACTCAACATTTTTCTTTATTGACTAAATTCTTGCCAACATACAAAGAAAAGGAAGTTTAAAACTATATGAAAGAATTCTGTCCGTTCTCTCCCCTGACTGCTTCCCTACCAATATTTATATTTTTATGAACAGCCCAAAGTCCCAGCCACCCCATAGCACAGATGTAATTCAGAGAGACATTGAGAACCATCCAGAAGACTGCATTCCCACATTATTTAGCAGCATTTAGAAGAAAATTTGGTATGAATATGAATAAAGGAGCATCTTATAATACTTAAAATAAACTTGTTCTGACAGAAAACTTCATGCTTCATGGTTTAGGTCAATCTTTAATTTCTAGGGATTAAAGTGAATCTTTCAAAAGGATAGATTATGCTTCCACTTCTTTCCCTGGAGTATCTTCTACTGTCTTATGAAGATCTGCTCTTAGTCACTGCCAGAGGGAAGGCATTTCATTTGATGTCTTTGATTCCATAAGGTAGTGCCTACTTCTTGGTTATTTATATTCAAAAATAGGCCAGAAAGGTTAAGAATGGAAGAAATAAAGTAACATAAGTCTTATTTAGTAATGGAAGATCAAGGCTTGGAGACTTTGTGGCCTTTTTCAAGGGCATTCAAAGAATTTGTGGAAGACCTCTTGATTGTCTTATCCACAAGAACAACCTTATTCTTGACCAGTATTTTTGTTTTGATTGAACAGCACTAGCACTCTTGATTTAATTTTTATTCAGAAAGAAAATCAGAATAAAGGATGCCTTATCTATAGATTTCCAGAGTTAATCAAGTTTTATTTACAACTGGGATGCAGTAAAGTTGGCTCATTGTTACTGCTATTTTTTCCAGAACATGACTAACCATTCAAGCACTTGTTTAAAAATACAAAAGTGGTGGAATCTGAGATTCATGTAATGGGCACAAGAGGTACAGAATGCTGAGGAATACAAATATGTTTGTGACTAATTCATAGGAGAAACTCCTCATGGAAGATGTTGTTGATCATGATTTCCCTGTAGTGCTGTGAAAATTAGTACTGCTTGGTAATATCTACCCTGTAAATAAAAAGAGCTCAAGAGAAATATCAGCCTTAGCCTTGCTTTTAAGAGTGTGTAAATTTAGGGGATCTGAATAGCATAACTTGCTTTGATCCTAGGTTTTTCTCAGTGTTTCTGATTTTCATGCCTAATCTGAACATAATTCCACATTATCTGGGACAAGAGTGTCTGCCTGAAGAATCATCATAGATGGGAAATAAATTCCATGCTACTCATTTTATTTAGATGGTTATATCACACTAATTAATATTTTTCTTTTTTAAAGTAATGTTTTTAATTTTCTTTCTGCTGGCTGTCATATAATTTAAAATTCTCTCTCTTGTCTCAATTTTCTTCAGCCTGCAAAATGCAGTTAACAACTAATCTGGGGAGTCCTGCACTTACAGCTCTTTCATAACATGACATGATAGTACAATCCAAGTTGTACCAGGTACTCAGAATGAATTTTTTTTTTTAAGACCCAAGAGTAAAAATAAGCCCAGAAGAAAGAATGAAAGAAGACATCTATCTCCTTCCTTTCAATCAAAATAGTGTTCAAAGGTGAAGTTATGACAATGTTGCAGCAACTGAGGTACATAATGAATGATTAATTGAAGGAGTGCTAAATAGTTCTAGATGGTTACTTTTAGTTTATATAAAGGTTATAAATTTATATTTGAAAACAGGAAAAAAAATTACTGCATCATCTCTGGAATCCACAGCTCTCTTCAATTAGATATCCATGGTCTGAGCATGGTAAAAGGGCTATTCAAACTTACCACCACACAAAAGATGGAGTTTGATAGAAGGAAAAGCTCCCAGCTGAATTAGTTTCCAATCTTTCCAATGTGTGAGAAAGGACAATCAGTGACATACACTGTGCACAATCTGCATGTTTGTCAGTGAAACAAAGGCAAGGAAGTACATTTACAATCCATAAATATGCATTGCACTGGACTTGAGGTTTCAGAAACAAATTAAATTCCCTTACTGTTGTACAGAGTGGCTGCAGGCTGCTATGCAGGTGCCATTTACTCTGCCTTACACACTCAGAGGTTACTGAAGGGTCTGTCTGGTTTGGTTGTTCTGCCACTGTTTTACTGGGGTTAAGGGCTTGCTGGTATTTTCCAAATTATATACAGGTTTTCTACTCAGAGATAATGAAATACCTGAAAAGTGATAGATGAAACAGCTTTTAGCTGCATACATCCTGAACTGTGGGTCAAACACATGGGTCTGCTAGAAGCTCATCCCTTCTTTCTGTTTTAAACCTTACTGTAGAATGACTTGAAGAATTCTGGGGCAAAATAAACAAATCAGACTGACAGAGTGGGAGAAAAGCAGCTTAAGAGAAGCCTGTCAGCACAACCTGCTCCCTTTTCTAACCTGGCAGCAATTCCCTCTGGGTTCCTGCCGTTCTCCTATGCATTTCCCTTCCAACCCTCATTTCTCTATGGAGCTCCTTCAGCCCATCCGATTTTGAACATCTGCTGGCACTGAACTCCTGCAACTCTCAATCTGTTTCCCCTTGGCTTCCTTCTTCCTTCCAGTTAATCTTCCTTATTTTTGTCTTGGTGAGACTTCCCTCCTTCTTCTCTCTGTCTTCCTGCTGCTATCACCGATTTAATCTCGTCACACTCTGGGTGACACCAGACTGACTCTCCCTGGTGAGGAGACCTGAGAGTGACTCCCCACCCACTGAGGCAGCTGCTGCTGCCTGCTAACAGGCTGCCACCCAAGGGCCACTCTTACTCTTCTCCTCCAGGCTCCCAGCACCCACAACCTTCCCCTATGGTTCTACTTGTGCTCTTTTGACCCAAGATAAGCTGGAACAAGCTTGAAAGTGGCGTGAAACCAACACAGCAGAAAATAACCAATGGTTCACTGCAGTTCAGTGAGTTAAACTGGCAGTCTGACACAGGATGCTGCTGGAGGAGAAGGAGGAGGAGGAGGTTTGGTTTTCTTGCCCTCTATACCTGTGGTGTATAGTGGCAGGATTATATTGTAGAGAAACCAGTGGGTGTATAGATGAGAGGGGAGGTAGGTAAAGTAAGAAAAATAAATGGGTTTGAGGGAGCCAGTGAGTCTACATGATGTTAAGCTCGACCAAATCTGTTCCACCATGTGGGATATATTCCATAGGCTGGGAAACACTGTGATCTTGTACACACAGGGCCAACACAATGCCTGCAAGCATGCCTTCCCATGGGAGAGTGAGGTCGTTCCTGCTTATTCCCACAGTTATGTTAAATCAGGCTGAATACAAGCCCAGGAGCATTATAGCAATCAAGGCCTTTGTCTGGAGGAATGAAGAGAGGGTCCCCCACTTTCATCTGAAGGTTGTTGAGAATAATTTTGTGCTTTGTCTCATCAAAAAGACACATAAACATAAATATCCATGTTAATCACATTATAATTCAGCCCTAAAGCAGAATAAGCTGAGACAGAGGCTAAGTGATATGTGTCTACAAAGGGAACAGTCTGAGATCAGCCCATCTCTCCACTATTTGTCAAGAACAAGGATTTTAACTCCTTAGTTGGGAGAAATTCTATTAAAATCCACAAGGCAGAAAAATAAAGCTCAAGTTTGACTTCAAGCTCTTCCAATAACTTTCTCTGAGTAGCCTCAGATAAGCAATTTAGTTCTCTAATGTAGAACAATAATGGACACTGATACTCTGACAAGCACATCATTCTTATTCCAGCACAAACTGGAAACCTAGTGTTTGGTAAGAGAAAGCATGGCCAATAAAAATTGAAATGGAGAAATAGGGGACTGACTTTAGAAAAACATATACAGAGTGGTATAAGAGGGCCTCGGGGAAGTCAGATGTGCATCTGTCCCAGGGACACTTTTCAGCTCTGTTGTCCTGTACATTTCCTGCCCAGAAGCACAAGTTTTAAGTAAAAAGGCAACATCTTTTCTTCCTATTTCTTCAGGTTTTGAAATACTGAAGTTGGACTGAGCTATTCCTGTTTCATGCAGTGTAAATTAGAAGAATCCTACCCCGTTAGATATCTGACCTGAAAAAAACCTGCACATTTCCAGTGAAGCACTCTGCCTTATACTCTTTGTATCATGTAATATCTTGTTGTACCAACAGGCAGGGAGGCAACCTGTCAGCGACAATGACAAACACACACAGATGTACTGTTAGTGTAAAATAGTTGTACTTAATTCCCTTTCTTTCCTTGATTATTTTGAGTAGTCTTTTGTAGTCATCTTCTTCTATTCCTGTATGTCTGCAGCTGATAAATTATTTCTGTTCTCTTTAATCCATTTTTTATTATTCTTCCAGATTTTTTTTCTGGTGTTGGTGAAAATAAATCTTTTCAAGGGCTTGGCAGTACATTTGGAAAGATGTTTTGAACAGTATGGGTGCTGCTTCTAAGAGTTAATGAATCAGAAATTAATGAAAAAGTGGTTTGGAACTTAAAAAATTCATATATTAGTGAATTCTGCTAACCAAATTGCCACGTATTGGTTTTGACATATTCCCCACCTGAATTTCCATGCTGTCTCTTTGTTTCTATGCTAAGAGCACGAGCTGTGTCCTAATGCACCATGGTCCTGCAGTCCCATTTTGTATGGAAACAAGGATTCTGCAGTCAGCTCTCAGGCTCGTACTCCTCTAAATTTTGAAGATGTTGACTGATTTTGACAGAGAGGTAGACGTCTCAAAGATAACCAAGTTCTTACAATCTTTAATAAAACAAGTCACCAGATACAGAGAGATCTTCTAAGGAACTTGACAGAAGGAAAGAAACATTATAAAAGCACATGTGGCCAGACTTCAGAGAATCCAAGCAGAAAAGAGACCATACAAATATAGAAGAAACCTTTATTCAAATCTTAAAAACCAAAGCCATAGAATTGTTTAGGTTGCAAAAGACCCCTTAGATCACTATGTGCAGCTGCTAAACCAGCACTGCAAAGTCCATCACTAAACCATCTTCTGAAGTGCCTCACCTACACATTTCTTAAATATCTCCAAGGATGGTGAATCCACCAATTCCCTGGACAGGAATCTTTGTTTTCTAGAGTTTCAATGCCAGACTACCTTCTTAGCCCTTCTTTTGTGGCTGATTTATTTATAGAAATATTTTTATTGTATTTTATGGCAGTAGGCAGATTTAAGTTCTAGATTGACTTTGGTGCTTCTGATTTTGTCTCTGCATAACCTCATGACATCATTGTGGTCCTCCTGAGTGACCTTACTCTTCTTCCAAAGATCCTAAACTCTCCTTTTTCCCCCTGAATTGCAGTCAAGCTTTTTGTTCAGTCAGGCCTGCTTTCTTCCCTGCTGGCTTTTCTTTGTCCTCTAGGACTGTCTCCCAAGAGACTCTGTGAACTCTGTGAACAGGCCAAAGTCTGTCCTCAGAAAGTCCACGTAGCAGTTCTGCTTACTTGCCCTCCTTACTTCTCCTATGCTTAAGCCATGCTCTGACCACCACGGCACCCACCAGTCCTTCTCTGCTCACAAACAAGCAGGTCCAGCAGGTGCCTTCCCAAGGCTCACTCACCAGCTGTATCAGAAGTTATCTTCCATACACTCCAGGAGCTTCCTAGTTTCCTCTCTGCTGCATTGTAATTCCAACAGAGATGTGGTAGGCTGAAGTCCTCCATGAGAACAAGGGACAGTGATTATGAATCTACTGTCAGCTTATAGAACATTTAGAATATATAGAACTTATAGAACATTTTGTTTTGCATCTTCATCCTGGTGGGGTGGTCTGTCACAGGTTCCCACCAAGATATTCCCTGTTGGCCTTCCCTGTGACTCCTATTCATAAACACTCAACTCTAGGGCCACTATCATTTAGCTTTAAGCAATCAAAACTGTCCCAAACATATAACATGTTATACCAGGGCTACCCCAACACCTCTCCTTCCTTGTCTGCCCCCCCTAAGAGTTCACAGCCAACCCTTGCAGCACTCAGTTGTGTGAGTCATCTCTCCATGTTTCTGTGATGGCAACTATGTCATAGCTTTCCTGCTGCACAATGTCAACCAACTGAGAAACACAAATCATAGCAAATCAAACTTCATTAATTCTATGGCTCACCAGCATAATTGTTTTCTTGTGCCAGCTCAACACATTCTCATTTTGTTTCCTTAGATGAACTTACATCTGTAGCCAGTGTATTTTTATTACTGTTTATTCTCAAAGCAGATCCTCCTGCAGCTGGACTTTTTTCCCAGGCTCCTGCTGGTTTCACCTCTACTGCATTTCTAAATATTTATCTTGCTTGCAATGAATCAAACTCTATCTCAATTTTAATAGAGTGGGAAGTCAACTGAATCAGCACTGTGTCCATGAATAGGACCTATGGCTACATCTTTATGAGTAAATTAAGCATGCCCAGGAACAGTTGCTAGCACTGAGGCAAACTGATGCAGAACAGCCTGAATTTGTACTATTGAATTAACTCACCCTCCAGAACAGGGTGGCTGAATACAAACTGCCTATGGAGAAGGATTTCTTCTCTGTGCTGTTCCTGGGAATTGCTCGGCATTCTGTTAGATGGCGTGTTTGTACCTTTGCCAAAAACATGCCAGACATCATCCTAACAATTTCATAGTATAAATAATCAAGCTCCAGTGCCTGGGAATGTCCCCTGGCCCTGCCTAATTAACTGCATGACATGAAACTCCTTCATCCTTGTCTACGGGCAGTTTTCACATGGCCATCTCTGCTTCCAGTGTGCCAATTCATCTGCTCATATGAGCTGGGCATTATCCATAAACTGAGTATGCGAGCTAAGTCTCCCTAACCTGTTAAATTTTAAAAGGGGCAAGCTCAGGCCTTAAATTTAAATGAGTTTGAATTGTTTAGACCAAAAGAGAGAATCTTCATGCCATATAATCATCTCATCTGAAGGCTATAAGGGACAGGATTTCTGGTTAAAAAGGCTAAGGAAGCTGGGCAAACCAAGAAAGACATGTAAATAAAACTGATCTCACATAGTCCTGAAGCTCCAAGTGCTCAGTGGGAGTCCTTTTTCTCTCATAAAATTTTAATTTTCCTGGATGTATCATGTAGTGATTTAAATATAAGGCCAAGAGGCTCTGAATTGTTTTACAATGAGAAATTGTAAAACAATTCAGAGCCTCTTGGCCTTATATTTAAACACATCCTGGTTTTTATTTTGTCTAAATCAGGAGTCTTATCATCTTCTGGGAAACTCAGTTTGGTTTTTTGTTTTCTAACCTAAGCCAAGTTCCTTCCTTCCTTCCTTCCTTCCTTCCTTCCTTCCTTCCTTCCTTCCTTCCTTCCTTCCTTCCTTCCTTCCTTCCTTCCTTCCTTCCTTCCTTCCTTCCTTCCTTCCTTCCTTCCTTCCTTCCTTCCTTCCTTCCTTCCTTCCTTCCTTCCTTCCTTCCGCCACTTCCGCCACTTCCGCCACTTCCGCCACTTCCGCCACTTCCGCCACTTCTTTCCACCACTTCCTTCCGCCACTTCCGCCACTTCTGCCACTTCCTCTGCTTCCCACATTACAAAATATATAATAACTAAGCCATACTCCTTTGAAAAGCCACAGTACAGAAATCACCCAGTCACATGCTAATCTCAAGTGAAGAGGCTACTCATATGCTCCAAGTTATGCAAGTACTTAAGTGCTTTGTAGATCAAAGTCTGGATTTACTGATGTGTATCTGAAGATCAGAGGCTGATGCATTACTCCAGAACACCTTGGAAATAGGTCTTATGTTTGCTCCTTCTTCTCTGTCTGCATTCCTCTGAGGGTTTGGTAATGAAGAGAACTATTTATTTTCTTGCTCCTAATGTTCTCAACAGGAAAGCAGAAATCCTATTTTAGTAGTACATTATTCTGTCTCAAAAGGGAGAAGAAGAGAGAATGATGGAAATTGTTTATGAATATAATATGTTTTGGATTAAGGTACAAAGTAACTTTATTGAGGCTTGCTTTGTCAAAGTTTTTAAGGGATCTAAGGATAAAAGGAGCAAGAATGGAGGCTCATGGCATTGCAGCACTTGTGCCTGGACCAAGGCTTCCATGCTTCCAGGCACCTTTTTTCAGGGCCTTCCTTCTCAGTAAGCAGAACCTGTGTACGCATGAAACTCATCAAGAAAAGTCCAGCTGAGGAACGGTTTTTTCCTTTCATCTTTAATTTCATTCTTCACATAATGAGTTAATTGAAACAAAATATATCATCTATAAATCAAAGAATTATTTCATAGTCCCTCAAGCCCATATCTCTCTATGAGCAGCAGCTCATAGGAAGATGTAGAACTGGCTGATCTGTGGGAAAGATGAAAGAAAAAGAACCTGCTCCCTTAGAGCCTTGCCTCTTGGTTTCCCTCAGAACTGTGGGAAATCCCCAATGAATAAACCATGGGATCAAAATTTTCCATGAGACTTTGAGCCAGAGAAAATCCTTCTTGTAAATAGTCTGACTTTTCTCTGGGAAATCAGCTGGGGAATTAATGGGGATGTATGCCTGGAACACTGACTGTAGAAGAATGTCCCTATTTCTTCTCCACCTACTCTGGGGGTGACATTCATTTCAGACCAGAATGCCTCTCTAAATGGATAACAGTGGTTCAACATCTTAAAACAGCTTCATAACACTAATCTGCAAGTGATCTATTAATCTTCCTCTTCCTGCTCCTTTTCCTTCAGTGGCCACTTTCATTATACACACTAAGACTCATGGGAAAAAATGATCAGTCCTTTTAAAAAGCCTTTAGCCTGATCCTTTGTTCTTGGCCGATGACGGCCCTCTCTGTCCTCTAGATCTCGTGTTTAGCTTGTGACTCCTCCTTAGTACAGTGACTGTCTTTTATCAGCCTGTCATAATGTCTGCAATCCTTGATGGGCTCTGTGTGTGCACAGGTGCTGCATTTGAGGACAGGATGGTTCTGCCTTCACTGGGATGCAGGCATGGCCAGACTGGCGACCCAGGGCTTCATCCTCTAAACATGCACCCATGCTGTAGCTCTCTTGGTAAGACCTCAGTCAGTGCAGAGGTGGGCAAGCAGCACAGATGCTCTTCACCCCTGGAGGGTACCTTTCTTTCTTTCTGCTAAAATCCAGTTGGATTGCATGCTGAATTTGTCCCTTCAAGCTTGAAGAATCTTTTTTCAATAAAGGGGGGGAAAGTCCATTCCATCCTGATGATGATAAAACAGTCTGTAAGCCAAAATCCTGAACAAGATGGAAGTCAAAAGAGCCTCAAGGAAAAAAGCTCAAGGAGAATCAATTAGCACTTTCCAGTCATCAAAACTGAACATGCACAGCCGTAGCTGGTCACCACAGCTGAATCTGTTCCCACATAAGCAAATACATGGGTGGTGAAAGCAAATAGCAGCATTACCCTAAGTGCCTCATAATCAGCCTTGATTATTAAGAACAACCATTATTACTGTTATTATTACTATTAGACCTGATACATATAACACTGGCTTCAGAAGGATTTGAATTAGGCCTTAAAGTGTCTCATAGTAAATGGCACCAGCCTATAATTTCCATCTCTGTTTTCTGATTCTTTCTTTAGCTGTGCAATGCCATAGAAAAAATATAACTATACTAGTGGAAGAAATTTAATTTCTCAATTTCAAACTTTTTTGCTCAATCACTAAAAGAATTTTATTGTGTCACTTTAGTTTCTCATTTCTATGGTGTTTGCAGCAACCTATATATAATACCCTGACAGATACAAACAGTTTCTATAAGAGCAAAGGCCTCTTCCTAACATCATTATGCTAATTTTTTGTGAGCATAGCACCTATGGGAATTTCGTGTTGTCAGAGTTTTTCTAAAAGACATGTGTTATGCCACTGTATAATACAGACTGTTTCTGCTGCAACACTAAACCAAGGGAGAAAACAAAATTTAATCCCACTTGCAGAGCAGTTATTCAAAACTAAATAGAGCAGTCACTTTCAGTAGAGATAAGAACAAACTAAAACTCTGGTTCAAACCAAATTCCTGGCCTTTTATTTCATTCCCTACCTTTTTTTCATCACTACACAGGCCTGATCACAGTAAATCTGGTCAGAATCTCCTCTTCTCTCTGAGAATCTTGTGGTTTTGTTATATCAGACTTTGCCAAGAGGTATTAAATGACTTTCTGTTATGGTCTGGGAAGATCTTAATTACATGTCCTAGGTCCAATTTTCTCTGTACACAGCTGCCCACTCTTGCAGTGCTCCTGAAGGTAACCCAAGCTACAGGCCCACTGCTCCTTCAAAAGGAATTCCAGGAGTTAAAACTCAGCCTCCTATTTACTATGCAAAATCTGTGATTACAATAAAAATTGCTGGCCTTCTGGGAGCATGGTCCAGCTCTATCCTAATGGAGAGTCTATGTCACAAAGTGTTTTACTGGGAATGCAAGTACTTTAATAAGAAAAGAATTGATTTTGCAACTGGCACAAAATTCCAATGAATGAAAATAATGCATCGATTTCTTGTTTTTAAAATTAAAGCTACCTTGCTATTCAAAATGGAAGGTCCTGCCCTTCTTGAAATTTATCCTCTAGGCCTAGGGTGAAGCTTGAAATTTTGCTTTTACACAGCGAATGCAAGAGGAGTAGACTATTAAGATGGATGGCTTTTTAATAGTATTTATTTAAACAAGGTTACTGTTAGCTTTTTATGTAGACAAAGAAGTGAGGGCAAGAGAGTCTTGGGAATTAGGTGGAAATAGATGCATCAAAGGAAGTAGAAGCTTAGACTCTCTATCCTGCTGTCCCTAATGTACAGCAGGACTTGAAGGTTGCCTTTCGAGTTCAAGACTGAAAGTTCAGACTTTCACGGGCCTGCCTACAGCTGTGAATGCCTGGTTGGAAAAGAAAGACTCAAGGCATAAACCTGAAATCAATCCCACTCTGTCTGTGACCTGGCTGTGTATTTGAAAGTGCAAAAAAAGGAGGAGGCAGAGCACTGAAATGAGTCTTCTGAAAGATGTCTCACATTGCTGCAAATGTAGACTTCATCCCTCCAAGGTAAATTTTCCAAGTTGCACTGGTTTTAGGGATTTCATTAAGCTAATATGTTCACATGTGTAAGGCTTGATGCTTCTGGGACAAATACCCCAGCTGTGATGATGTTTTCTCACCCAGAAGTATTTGTAAGGAGAAGGTGTCTATCTTCACTCTTCATCTTTATTGTTGATGTACAACATTGCTCTTTTTTTAAGAAAGCATTTTGTTGTTGATATTATTATTCCATTTCTTATTGCTTCTTTTATTAATTTACAAAATCCACTACCTAGCATTAAGTGGCTTTAATTTCTAAAAAGTATAAATTTAAAAATCCCCATAAATTAGGGCACCATTCCCAAAAAGTGATGCTAATAAAATCACCACTAACTTGTCAGTAGCTGATGATTAACAGGAGGGATAGAATGATAATCTGCCTAAAGCAATGCAGCATCAAGAGTCATATGCACAATTTGCACTGAAGGACTCTGTTCCTTCCTGCAAATGATATCTCATTGAGTCTAGCCAACAGGAAACCAACTATTGGAAGAGGAATCTGTATTTCTGGCTCAGGAATAATGTTTTCAAGTTTGTCCTGCCTATCAGTGTTATGAGAATACTTTCCTTTGTTCCCCATGCTGGCACAATTACCTAAAGATACTTTGCTTCTCTTACCTGGTATAATCTGCACAGTGAGCACCCTGAGCCCAGTGATAAAAGTAACTAGACTGAAACCTTCCTGAGCAAAGAGTAAGGGCCAGGTTTATCCAGTGGTGTAGAGTAGCTCCACTGAGGTAGGGAACAAATAAAAGCCAATCACTGGACAGCAACACTCATGCAGCCTCGGGGTATCCTGTGGTTGTGTCTGTTCCAATGGTATTTACAGTCACTGTGCCAACAACACACAGAGGTTTCTTATTTTCACTTTTGCCTATCTTTAATGTTTGATCCAATGCTCCCTAAAGCAAATGGAAAGCTTTCTGTTGGTTTCAGTGGGGTTTGGCTCTCACAGTGCTTGTGCATATCGGAATTGTTTAACCTACACTCTGCAAACCATCCACAGGCTGCTAGGATAATTTATCTAGGTCATGGCCTGCCCAAACCTCCCTCTTCCCCTGGGAAAATGTTCCCTCCCCTTCATGTGATTCCCATGATTTGGGATGAGAGCAGCCAGGAGCAGGTAGGCTGGATGGCTACAGAGGATGTGCCTGTCTGGCTTCCCACTTTTTCAGGATGTCTGGTTCCTACCTGTGCTATTCTGCTCTGCAATGCGTGCAAAGTCAGACAAGAAAGCAGGACCATATTAAAGCCATGCATGTAGCAGCAAGCACACAGTAGCCCTGTGAATAGCCTCTGCTCCATAAAACAAGTTATGTTCCCCTGTCTGCTGGACCCACATGATCACAGCCATAACATCACGTACCCAGACCACAGAGACAGTGTGCTGGGTTAGTCTGCGGTCAGAGGGAAGGAGGTGTGTGGCTTTTGCTGCTCCTGCTCTAACCAATTTTTCATTCTTTCATAATGTAAAATTCTCCCTGGGTTGTAGCCTAAGTCTTTGAGGAGGCAAAACCACTTGCTGAATGTCATGAAGAAAGCAAGTTGCTATGCTAAAATGCTGGCAGGAGTTCAAACCCAGCCAAAAGGTTTAGAGCAGTATGAAAACACAACACACAAAAATCATATAAGCAGCACTTTTTGTCTGCTGCAAATAGCGTGCATTGGGGAAAGTTTTCTTTATGATACAATAAAATGTTTTTAAGAAAAGAAGAAGAAAAGTGAAAGAGCATTTTCTTTAAGGGAGACCACCTGGTGCAAGCATAGCCGTGGCTGTTAGCTTTGGCAGCAGTTAAGAGAGGTCAGCATTCAGCAGCCTGAGCTTGTTGGGACTCTCTGCTCAGTCTAATCACTGACCAAGGACATGCATAGGGAAATTAAGGGTTTGAATGGGTTTGTAAAGGTCTGACCTGTTTTGCTGTCTCTGGAGTGACTCTTTCTAACAAAGGTACGCTGTCTAACCCTGCAAAGCACAGTTTACAGATACCTCCAACAAATTAGGGGTATTAGCCCAGTTAAATTAATGAAAGCAATGTTAACATGCACAGACTGCTTCTGAGGCTTGGCTAACCAGCTCAAAGCGAGCTCGCGGTTTTGTGCAGCTCAGACATACTTTCACAGGGCTGCGTGGGACTTCATCACTGTCACACACTGAGCACTTCTTCTGTCTTCCAGTGCTAACACTTGCTGTCTTGTGCCAACACTAGCTAGTCCCTCTATGAAAACACTTGGTTGCACATTTTGCAGCTTCTGTAAGCCATGTTCTTGGCTTAGGCTCCAGAGGCTGCAATCCTCCCTGTCTCTCTCCTGACGTGTCAACCTCCTGTTGATTTTTACTTCTCCAGTTCCCTTCAATGCCTACTTCTTACTTCTTTATGCCAGGGACTTGAAAAGATTCGGTTTCCTTCCACTTTATGCTGTTTTCTCCCTCGACTGGGGAACATGCAGGCTCCCAATACATTCTTCTGGACTCTCCCATGTCCTCTTCATGCTGTTTTAGTTACATTTGCCCCAGTTATGGTTCCCATGCCCTTTCCTACCCCATATCAGAGTTTCAGTTTGACCCCAGTTCCCCTTCTTATCTTCTTGCTTGCTGGCATAGTTTTGTTCATGTTTTTGGTCAAATGATACCTAAATCAAGCCTTGAAGGCTTGCACTTATTACAAAAATGAGCATTTATTTGGCCCTAATTTGCTGAGAAATTTAGCTTTTTCAAATGAGTTTTCTCTTTTTGAGCAGAGATGTGATTCTAACCAGAGAGACATCAGACAGTCACAGGGGTTTGTCAGGGTGGGCAGCACCACAAACTGACTCCTGAGGACAGCAGTCACATAGATGCTGAATGAGAGCATTCTTGGATGTGCAGCTATAGGTTTTGTACACCTAGAAAATACAAATTCCTTTCTGCAGCTCACCTCGTTTTGCTGTTGTTGGCAAAAAGAGCCTTGGTACTCTCCCCCTTCTTCTCCTGCTCCTGTGGAGTGTCTTGAAGGCACATCTCAAAGTTTTAGTGGTGCTTTAATGGAAATGAGATAACCAGCCCGTGTAATGGGCAGTTTCCTGGCAGATTCTCTTTTCTTAAATGCACTATCTGAGTTTAATGAGTTGAAACTCACAACTATAATTAGCAAAATGCTTAAGATACTACTCTCTGAACTTAATTGAATTTAATTTACAGTCTGAACAAATACATTTACATGTTGAAGCAAATGTTTGCCTTTATTTTAAAGTATTCATCTCTTCTTATCTTCCAGACCTTAGTGAGGCAAAAGTTCACTCATTAAGCTTTGTGGTACTAGGACATCTGACTTTAGTTGGCTTGAATACTGAATTTGTGAAACCTGATCCCTGAACATATCATAAAAGGACTTAAGCTCTTCTAATGGAAAAATGTTATCAGCTTTTAAATGTATGTGCTTAAACCTTAAAGGAATGCTGTGTAGTATTAGCACAGCAACCTGCAAATTCACCATTAAAAAAAAAAGTACTTAACAGTAATTAAGCTGTGGACAGTGTTTGAAAAAGATAGTGCATTTTTGCTGGATTTGAAAATTAATTTATTTAATTTTTATTTATTTACGATTAATTTCTAAGCATTTTGCTATGGAAGGCTCTCTTGCTCTAAATTCTGTCCATTTTACTCTGTCATACAGGATTCTATTGAGAGAATTTTTAAAGTGATATCTATACAAGAGACAGGCCAGTTTATTTTCCTACAGAATTTCCTAATACTGCAGTTAGCCAAGAACATCATGCTTTACAGATCCAAGCACCTTGAGCATAAATTCTTTGCCAACCAGAAACCAAGGGCAGAAATCAGTATGAGGAGACCAGGCACCTGAGTGTCTGCAGTGTTAATCCTCAGAGCCCATTAAGGTAAATAAAGGTCCCTTCTGTTCTGCACTTGGAGAGTGAATTCAGCAGCAGTTGGGGACTTTTGCTGAAGCAACCAGAAGCCAACTATTCATCAGCATATGAAGTGTTGGAAAGCTATAGACGGCAATATCCTGCAGTAGCAGGTGCAGGGGCTGGAGTTAGACTAAGTAGAAGATGGAAGAGGTGAGAAAAACATCGGCTTGTGAGCAGCAAAACAGCTCACAGTGCAGGCCAGTGGAGATGCTGGCACTGAATGGACTCTCTGCTCTCCTCCCCATGCTCCTGTATCGATATTTTTGGAAAGAGACTGCTTCTTGGGAAAACAAATTAGAGAAAACTGAGTGCAAAAGTAAGATGTGGTCATGGGACAAGTTTTACTCTCAGGGATTCCAATCTCATCCTGCTTTGGCAAACAACAGAAAATTGTGACCTGAGCTGAACAGTGAAGGTTATATTCTGACTCTGACTTTTTCTCTTACCAAAGCAGTGAATGGAGTCCTATAGCCTTATTGCCTACTGTACCTCAGTCTTAGGAGCTAGAAAAGAATCTCTGTTCTCCTCCTGAGTCATGGGTAAAAATATCAATGTGCAGGTGATTTCAAATTTGATAGTGATCAGAATTGCCAAATGGGATTCATTAAACTGTCAAACCAGACACTCTACCTAGTGCTTGCCTTTGGTAGTCTTAGAAGTAAAAATTATTGTGGTTTAAAGGAATATCTCCGAGAGTTTCCATGCTAAAACATGACTTGAGACATACTGGGTGCCACTGGACTGGCCAGGCTGGGGGCAGCTAGCACATCACCTACAGTGGTAGCAGCACAGGGATGACCCTGAGTGGATTCTGATCAGTAAAACACTAGAGCTGATTGAAAATTTCATCCAGATATGTCAGCAGGACCTGCAGCAACCTAAAGTGTTGCCTGAGTATACACCTGGACCAAGCCCCCACCAGTAGGTTAACTGCAACATCCAGGCCCAAAGGAAAGATGATTTTGCCTGTTCTGGGTGAAGGTGCTGTGGTTCCTTTTGGTGTGTATGAAGTTTGTTTGTATGTATCACAACCTGGCCCATGATTAACTTGCCTCTTTTGATCATTACACTTACATGAAAACCAAGTGGGGAGCAGCCCACAAACTCTGGCTCCGTGGTTCACACAGCTCATGTTGTAAATGCTGTTGAGTTTTATTACATTAACCATTAGCCTCAGCACATACAAAAGGGCTCATTTGAATTTGACAGCTCTTTCCAAATAGGTGTGCATGGGAAAAGGCCTGCACTGTGTGGGGTTGCTGTGATATTGCCCCTTTGGGAAGCCGTGTGTCCCCTGGGCCTTTGTGCAGCTGTTCCCTGCACGTGCTGGCCTGGCTGGGTGGGAGCCCTGTGTCCCATCCTGCAGCCATGGTGGGGCTCTGTGGAACTTGCTCTGGGCTTTGTGCAGCTCCTTAGGACTGTAAGGCTCCTGCCTGCTCACATGGCTTCCTCTGTCTCCTCTTGGTTCAAATCCAGGAGCCTGTTTGAAGTTTTTCAGGCTTCCCAGGCCAGCAGAAGTGGAGGGGAAGCCCCCATGCCCAGTGTGTCTGGTGACAAACATGCACAGTATCCCAAGATGCCCAGGGAGTGATTGGAGTGCAAGGAGGAAGGATCGAAACCTCATCCCTTCTTTTCTCTCACACCCACACACCCGCTCCTGCATAAGGACGAAGCTCTGATCCCATGCCTGTGGCTACCCTGCTTCCTCTTGAATCACACCACCCACAAAGTAAGCAGGCTTTAAAACTTGGCATTAAGAAAAACAGAAGTAGATTTTCCTGCTGTTAAATTAATCTGCCAAGGCAAACTCATCCCTTATAACATGAAACTTTAACAAGCTCTTGCATTGAGATGCCCTAATTTGAACAAGGAAAAGTTTGCAGGGAACTGGGAGCTGAATTTTCACTCAGAGATAAGGCTATATACCTCTCTGCCTGCAAGCCCATGGGTATTTAAAAAAACCCACAAAACAAAATAGAATGTCTTTACATATTTAAATAAATTAAAATGAACCTGCTCTAGATGAAACATTCAACTCAATTCCTTAACTGAGTTTCTAAAGGGTGAGCTCCACTACAAAAGAAACTTATTAAAGAATAATGAAGACTGTCAAAAACCATATGCTTAAAAGCTAGTAAATAACAAAGTAAGGCTTTTAGTCATCTTGACTGGACAAGGTGAGGTCAAAAAGAAACAACAACACATCCAGCACCATGGCAATGGGCTTTTCATGCTTCTCATCTTCAGCAATTCCTTTTTCAGAAAGAAGTATTCCTTTCCTTCAGTCAGACATTCTCTCCTGTTAATCACTGTCTTTAGCCTGACCCTCTGAAATAGAAATTCTCTTTTATGGAATATTTTACTTGAAGTGGTGTGTTTCTTTTTCTTTTTTTTTTTTTTTTGGCTGAAGGTATGCTTACCTCCCTTGGAAGAACAAGCAACTGAATGAAAGAATAACATATTCTAAGCCATTGTTGAAATGCTTTTTCAAACAACTTTGTGTTGGATGGATCCTGGGGCTGTCATTTACTTGACATTCATTTATACTGTATCAGTTAATAAGTCAGATGTTGTGTCATGTTAAGCATTTTTTCCTTGTTTATTTTCCCTGCATTAATATCCATATTGCAATTGTACACAATGCCGTGAGCAAAATTTAATTCACTGGCACTGATTTACAACTGTAGAACATGTTCTGATGGGGATAACTGTTGAAAAAAAATCATTTTAAAAGCATACGCAAGCATAAAGAACGATCAGTTGACATCTAGTTTTTGCTGTGTGGGAACCAAGTGGTTGTTAATTATTTTATTTTTGTTGTTGTTGTTGTTTCCTCTTTTGTTCTTTATAAGTAGGCAAATGTTCAGTGGTGATCAGGTGCTGGTTTATCTTAAATACTGTTTGACAGCCTCAGGGTTAACAGAAATCTCACTGCAAAATGTTCATAAACTCACCATGACAAGAGCAGAGGCTTGGAGTACTGTGCTCAGTCATGTAAGAATGAGTCTGAAATTGAACTTAGAAGCCAATAATATGTGAACAATCAACACTGCCTATGTTACACTTTTTTAAGTAAAGGAAATCCGTCTCCAATGTGACCTTGATGTGTAAACAAGAGGTAATTAATAAAGGCATTGGTGCAATTTCATGGAACATCCAAAATCTTAGCACTTAAAATCAAAGTATATTTTAGTATCTATGATGTCCAAAGCATTAAAAAACAAAAGAAAACAAAAAAAAAATTAAAAAAAAAGAAGAAAAAAAGGAAAAAAAGCCAAACAAACCACCACCAACAACTATAAATTCCTGAAGTCTGAAGTTACAGAGAAAGAATTTGATGGCCAGAGGACACTGGAGGAAGTATAAGGGAACAGAAGAAATGCTAATTTCTGACCCTGGGAATAACATAATAATGTGTTTCTGCAGCTTGCACCTTCAGTTTCAATTCTTCTTTTTTTCCAATTCTTTTACTACAACCAACCAAGTAACAAAACCATTTTATCTTTATCTTAGTATCCTATGTCTAAACTAGGAAACAGAATGTATCATTTGCAATGAGAGGCTATTATAAAACTACAAAGTTTTGTTTCAGTCTCATTCTGACACTGCTCAAGATTTTTTGGATCTTTTTAAGCCTCATGCATAATTTAAAAAAAAGAATATTTAACACAGGCCATCTGTAATTTCTGTGTCAGTAGTGAGCCACATAATTGTTTTGAAAATATGCATCATTCATTATATATGAATAATTATATAACATAAAAATGACATTGCACAACTCATTTCAACCCAGTTTTGCCCCTAATGAGTACATGAGGTACCTATTTCCAAGACATAAAGTATATTTTAAAATAACCAAGTGCATTTATTAAATGCTGTATAAAGCTGATATATTGTTGCATGCTTACAGTGTCAGAAGTGCTTTAACTTTGCTTTCCAGTTGTCTTACCCTAAAAGCTTATAAAGGATCCTGCTTAGGAAAAATGGGAGGGAAAAAGAGAAAAGGAAGTGGCGGAAGGAAGTGGCAGAAGGAAGTGGCGGAAGTGGCGGAATGAAGTGGCGGAAGTGGCGGAAGGAAGTGGCGGAAGGAAGTGGCGGAAGGAAGTGGCGGAAGGAAGTGGCGGAAGGAAGGAAGTGGCGGAAGGAAGGAAGTGGCGGAAGGAAGGAAGGAAGTGGCGGAAGGAAGTGGCGGAAGGAAGTGGCGGAAGGAAGGAAGTGGCGGAAGGAAGGAAGTGGCGGAAGGAAGGAAGGAAGTGGCGGAAGGAAGGAAGGAAGGAAGTGGCGGAAGGAAGGAAGGAAGGAAGGAAGGAAGGAAGGAAGGAAGGAAGGAAGGAAGGAAGGAAGGAAGGAAGGAAGGAAGGAAGGAAGGAAGGAAGTGGCGGAAGGAAGTGGCGGAAGGAAGGAAGTGGCGGAAGGAAGTGGCGGAAGGAAGGAAGGAAGGAAGTGGCGGAAGGAAGGAAGGAAGGAAGGAAGGAAGGAAGGAAGGAAGGAAGGAAGGAAGGAAGGAAGGAAGGAAGGAAGGAAGGAAGGAAGGAAGGAAGGAAGGAAGGAAGGAAGGAAGGAAGTGGCGGAAGGAAGTGGCGGAAGGAAGGAAGTGGCGGAAGGAAGTGGCGGAAGGAAGTGGCGGAAGGAAGTGGCGGAAGGAAGTGGCGGAAGGAAGGAAGGAAGTGGCGGAAGGAAGGAAGGAAGGAAGGAAGGAAGGAAGGAAGGAAGGAAGGAAGGAAGGAAGGAAGGAAGGAAGGAAGGAAGGAAGGCACATGGACAAACTTAATTTTCACTCATTCATTTCACTCATGCCATCAATGTCAAATTAGGATTCTCAAGTTTTATTGTACAAAATTATCTCTTCCTGCAAATTTAAGTCCTAGAACTAATTGCTAAGCCTCAGATGTAACACTGACAGGCAAGTGCAGTGATCTGTAGCATCTACTTAGTTCATGTTATTTGAAATTCAAACTATACTTGTGAAGCAGGACACCCATTTGAAGGTCTCATGAATACTTTAATCTCTTTTTTTTGATAGTCTGGTGCTAGCTACCTTGCCTGCTATAATATTATTTATCTCAAGGTTTTGCACTGAAAAGCTACTGGAAATTTATTTACATTTTGTTTGGTTTTGACCAAGATAACTTGCATTTCTAATAGGATTTGTACACTTACTGTTGGGCATGATCAAGATCTGGAAGTCCACCTTTAAAATGTTTTTGAGATCCTGGTTGTTTTACTTTTCAAATCAGAAAAATATCAAATGTTCCACATACAGAATTTCAAAACAATTGTACTAAATGAAAAATTTTACTTGCTTTTAGAATTAGCAAGTAATTTAGAATTTTTAAAAAATTAGAATTAGAATTTTACTATTAGAAAATTAGAATTTTACAAATTAAAATTTTACTTGCTTTTCATATTCTTTGATTGTATTTACTTAGTTTATGGTGTCATGGTGTGGTATATCATCATTTCTTAGCCTAGCATTTTAAAAATTAGTACAAGCTGTACTTACATTTATTATACTTCAGCATCTTTTCCAGATTAGAATCTCTTGTTTATCCTGTAGTGAAATGGCTGACAAAAAACCAGTTTCATGTATAGAATAAGTCAAATAGTATACAAGTTAGGGGATTAGTAATATTTTCAATATCCTTCACTACATATTTTATTATTTATAAAAGTACTGTTACACTAATTTATACCCTGAATAACTTATTTGCTACATTAGAGTGTGTGTTGTAATGAAATTTAAAGTGCCAAATGGGTTCATTACAATACACATGGGTGACACTGTGTCCCTGAAAAGGTGACACATTTTAGTTAGAACCAATTAATGGATGTTTATAGGTATTTTTAAAATTATGTGAAATGAAGTCACAGAGTCAGAAAATTGTTAGGATTTCTCCATGATTTTTCAAAGATAATGGAGAGCAGCAGAGCAACAACACCTGCCAGCCCCCTCAGTAGCTGTGGGTGCATCCCATCGAGGCCCATGGATTTAGGGGTGTGTAGTCTGCCTATCTAATCTCCAACCCAACCCTCTGTGACCAGGGGCAAGTCCTCCTTTTTCAGCCTTCTCTTACCTCTTTTGCTCTGTTTTTGTCTGATGTACCATAATTCTACACTGCTGTTGCAAAATTTTATTACAGCATTAATATTTTATTTACAGCATTTTTTATTACAATTTTATGCAAAACTGTAAACAATTCTTTTAAAAAGACAATGAAAAATGTATAGGATTCCTACTAAGCTGACAGGGAAGTCTGTATGTCCATAGAATGGCAGTAGCTGTCAACTTTGTCATTCACTTAGTTTACATGTCTGCATAAGTGGCTTGGCCTTTTCAATATATATCACAACTTATGATCAGCACTAAAAAGAAGCAATAAAAGGGAAATCACAGTTGGTCAAACTCTGGGTCAGTTGTATCTAGGCACTCAGATTTAGCTCAGCAATAAGAACCAGCCATCCATTGAGGAAGAGCCTTCCTAGAATCTCAGTCCAAAATGGAAAGAAACAGCAGGTGATTCTGAAATTCTGAACTGTTTTAGGACTCATTTCCTGGCCAAGTGCAGGAGGTCAGTGTGACAGTGGGCTGTGAGCAGGGCTATTCCTGTGCTATTTATGAATGCAGGTAGAGGGAAAGCATTTTCATGCAAGACTCCCACCTGAGTTTTGCAAACACAGAAACAACACTCCAGCTCGATTCCAAATATGAGCCTGATGTGTCTGCACAGATAATAAAGACCACAGTACCAGAAAAACACATTATCTGTAACTTGCAAAATAAAAACCGTCACTTTCTATGGAGTGTCTCAATATTTCATTTGTTATTTCCTTCTTTTACTGCACTGCTGTAGATAATTTCTCTTGTTCTGTCTCACATTGTTCTTGGTTAGTGGCACTTGCCTGAAATTAGTTTCTAATTGGGATAAATGAACTGCATGTATTCATGGGGCCTGGGCAGTAGTTTTTGGCTTCCAGCAAAAAGCAGTGAACAAGCAAATTCTGGTGGCTGCTGACAGCTGTTTCACATAGGCTTGTGTTATCAGGGCAAACACATGTAAACGATATGAATAAATAACATGCAAATGTTTATAAATTGAGTGAATTTAACTTTATCAGATTATCCTCAAGCTAGTTTTAGACTGAATTTAGTGGCACTAAATCCTTTAGCAAGTATCACAGGGTAATGCTTCTTATCACCACAGTGAGAGTGTGGTTCCTTTTTTTTAGACTTTCCACTTGATACTCATGGTGCAAGAATTTCTAGTTCAAGACAAAGCAAGGTCAGCAAGCAGTTTGTAACATGCCTCCTGGGTGTGTACTCACAGGAGCACTTCACCATCCCATCCTGCCAAAAACCCACCAAACCAGTACATACAGAAGTATGTTCTTATTTTCTAGCCAAAATCATTGCTGGGTTTGGCTTTCAAATGTTGGCACCTACAAAATGCTGTACAAAGAAACATTTAATGTGAACTGTAAATCATAGTGGATGTTAAACAGTTGCTCAGTTTACCTGAATATCAAGAATGGTTTGGGAAATTGGAGACAGAATCCTCCATTCATCTTTCTCTTTTTTTTTTTTTTTTAAGTTAGAAATTTACTGCAAAGGAAAGATTCATACAGGGTAAATTGTCTCAGTCCCTTATGTTCCAAATAGAAATCACTGTGAGAAGCAACCAAACATATTAGGAAACAATCAAAGTCTAAGCTAATATTCTCAGTGCATTTACCTCCACTGAAGTATGGTGAACACTTACCCTTCTATGGGTCATATACAACTCTGTCAATTTACTGTAAAATTGCTTAACATCACTGCAATGAATAAGCAGATTATACAAAATTCTTTTTAGACCTGACATTTACACCATGACACCTTCACCTGAGCTCTGCGTTGGTAATGTACAATGTTGTGGCATAGTGATGTCTCGTTTAACCAGTTTACTTCACAATTTCCACTTTCTGCTTCTGCTGGGATCTGTTCTTGTGCCTGTTTTATTTATGAAAAATTGCTACTCACCCTTTAATATGTTAAATTTCCATTTTATTGCTTCTGCTAAATATGTTTTTATCCATAATCCTATAGTGGCTAAATTTATCTGTACATTTAATGCCATTGATTCAATTACACTCTGAATGAATATTGCATTTTGAATGTTACTCTTCTTTTTTGTGGAATATACATGGGAACTAACTAATAGGATTTTGATGTAAATCAAGAACTAAGATATTAAAAATGTGCAAATATCTTTACCTCCAAAAGTCCTTGGTGATTTCACTAAAGATGTAGTTTCTTGTAGCAGAACTGACTTACAGTGAGATTCAAAGGTGAATCCAAAACATGCCTGCATTAAAATTCAAATAAAACTTCCTTGAGTCCTTAGTATAAAAATATTGCATGGTCACTTGATTATTTTCTTAATAAAGGTTTTGGATTCTGATAATTGGTAGCTATTATAGTAGCTGCTTCCACTGCATATTAAAAATGTTTCATCTCTAGCTAACATTTCCAGGGCTTTGGTCTTATTGGAACTTCATCCTCTGAATTTAAGAATTCACTATAAGGTAGCCTCTTTCTTTTTTTCTTCTCTTAATTTTTTTACTTGACCAACAGAATAGACTTTTCTTTCTGGATTTGAAATCAATTCAGCACAATATATGTTCACATACTGTCTTGCCTATGACCTGGAGCCTGGTTTGTTCTCTGCCTCCTATGAAATCGGAGGACTGCAGATACATTACTCCTTTCTTCCTCAATTTTCTCTCTTTCCACTTTAACAGAATTCTGATTACACCTACTTTCAGAATGAGATGTTCTTTTGAGAATGTTCCTTCCAAGAGGGCTTTTTTATTGCCAGAAGTACAGTTTGATGCTTAAATGGCCTTGGGAGTTAATCACTTCTTCCCTACTAGGCCTTAGATTTGGAACAAAGTAATTCTGAGAAAAATATCTGGCAGCTGAAATTATTTTATTTCTTTTTCTGGCATATTGTCAAGGTACATTTACCTGTGTTAAAAGCACCAAATGAAACCCTTATAAAAATAAAATCTGTCAGAGTAAAGTTTCTTTCTTGCTGTTCCACTTCCTAAACATTATGCATAGTTTTATGTTCATTTATGTGCTCAGAGATTAAAGAAAATGTTTGTAGTGTTCACTCCTGAAAGAAAGATTATAAATAAATGTTTCGTCTCAGAATAATCTGTACATGACAATTTTTGCTCAGGACATTTTGGTGGATATCAAGAAAATCAGATTTTGAGAGAAGACAAGCATATCCTCCAAAATGTTATGAGATAAAAAAATCAGATTATTGTTTTCATTAAAGGAACTCGTTTGTGGGCCACTCTGAGGCACAGATACTATTTCTCATGGCACCACAGTGCACAGATGAGGAGGAGATAAGTGTTCCTTTCCTGCAGAGGCAGTTTGGTGCCCAAATCCTGTTGGCACAGCCCTTGTGCCTGAAGCCCTGAGCCTGCAATGCAAGCAACAATGGATCCTGTCTGGTGCTTCTGCAGTCATTGAGAATAACAATTCTCAGAAGAAGTCTGGAAATACAAATACTCCTGAAAAGTATATGTGTGATGCTAGACATTTTGTAGTCACAATGCCATCATAGAGACACCAGAACTTTGGGTTACACTGTCACAAATATCAGTGTACTTCCACATGCCCCAAAGTAGAGATTTCACTCCAGATAAAAAGCAGCATGTAACAGAGGCAGCAGATGTTTAATGGCTGCACCATTGACAGTGTATTTAACTGTTATTAATATTTATAATTCAGTAATGATAACCATGGCTCCAAAGTGCACTAAATGCACTCTCGTTATTGCTTTAAGTTAAACCTTTGTCTCAGTTAATTGGCTATGTGTCCCACTCCTATGCAACCCATATGGCAAGGCCAGGAAATAATAATATTGTTATCCTGGAAAAAATCAGTGACTGCTCTCGAGTGACTGTTTGGTCTCCAGAAAATTACTGAACTGGTTTAGCCATGGTCATGTTAAACACCCATCCTCAAGGAAAGAAATAATTATTATAAATGCAGAATAAACTGCATTTAGTGAGATTCCTAGAAACAACAAGACTTGATCAAAAGTTGCTACCTGTGGCTCCAGAGGCCCACTGGTTATAACTGCAGGGACATAAAGCTGGCATGGCAAGTTTTGGACAGGTATTTCAGCAGAAAATGTGAATATAAAGCCATCAAAGTGAGAGACGGTGGCATGGGTGTGGCCAGATAAAATGGAGGAAATACTGTTTTGTTATGGGAATTGGTAGAAAGAAAAGCTGGGGAATTTCTTATCAGGAAAGTGGAGGTTATAGCTAGAGAGCTCCAGGAAAGATCCTGTGGTCTTTCAGAATGAAGATGGACTGAAGAACACATTCAAGCGGTTTTCCTTCTCTTTGTCCTTGAAACAGAAAGCAAGGCTGCTGGCCTTTGGCTAAGGGGTCATGCCAAAAGGGTTTACAGACATGCAACTTTGGTCTTATACAATGCTTTTAACTGATAGCCTAGAAATGATCAACAGATCGTGACAACAGTACTGTACTTCATACTTGTGTATAAGAGTTTTTTAAAATGTTTGTATATTTAGTTAGTCTCCAAGCCTTCCTTTCATATAATTAAAGAAAATGTTTTTACTCTCACACAAGATTGGATCTGACCAAAACAAAAGAGAACCCAAACATTGGATGAGGGATTGAAATAGCAGACTGCAGTTTTGCTTATATCTGTGTTAAGTACACAACATTCAGTTATATTTAGCAGGGACAGACCCTCTCACTCACCTCCTGGAGATCTCAAGAGAGGAGACTGAACTTTCTGAAGTTATCCATTCCAGTTTCCTTTTCCAGCCAAAACATCCTTCTGGCCACTGGGTCACAGCATGAAGTACATTGACATTCTGTATCTAAACCATGAGGAATTGTTAGATAACTAACCATCACTTGTTTTTCTTTGAATTTTCTCCTTCAAAACAAGTACTGGTAGCATTCAAAATCAGTCAGTTATTAAATCTCCCTGTGCCAGAGTGTATTCATAAATATGTGACAACTTCATATCTAAAGACAGAAGAAATGATCAGTAATCCAGACAAAATTCATATTTTAATTAAAAATAAACAAAACATTAAGAACAAAGCATAAGAAGTCAAGAAGAAACCAAGGATTTAAAAACAATGTTAAAACAGGTTGTTAGTTGAAAATGTTTCATGAAGCTCCTTAAATCTGGAACTGTTTTCTTCTGCTTCATCAAATCTCAATTCAAAACACATTCCCTGTCCCTGCTCATTTCCTCTATTCCATTTTGGTATATACCAAGAAGTCATGTCCTGTTATTGGTTGAAAAGTGCCATGTACTAGGTTCATACAGTCTTTAACAATATATTTGGATTATTGGTGGAAAATAGTAGTAGAATGACATCTACACATTCATAAATGCAGATAAATGCACTCTTGCTGTTGTGTTCAACATTTCTTTACCCATGGACATCCTGATTTTGAATGCTATGCTAATAAAATGGAGAGCATAATTGCCGGTATTTCTGACAGGTATTACTCATAGTCTCAGGATCATCTGGAAGCTGCCAGGTATTCAGGGAAATATTTAAGTCCTAAACATTACATTAATTCTGTATTTCTGATATGAAATTTCAGATGATCCAATGTTTGTTATACCCTATTTGCTATTCATCATTTGCTATTCATTATAGTTGTATTTATAAGTCTCAGTTACCTAATCAGGAAGTGCAGACAATAGTATGTGATTTGGTTGACCAGTCAAACACTTCAAATACTGAATAGATGAAACTATTTGAGAACAAAAAAATAGGCTGAAATCTGTTCATATAGAACTGTTCAGTGACTACTTACAAATAACAAATGTGTTTGCAGAAATCAGGACTGTTTCCAGAATGATTCATGAACTGCAAAACGGCCAAATTAGCAACAAACACTATTTGCAATGGATAATTCAATCAGTCATAGATTGGTTTAGCAGAATCATTGACAAGAAAATTCAGCAGAATCTATGATTCTCTTCTCCAGAAACGTTGAGTAGCATTTTCTTCCTCTGCTTCACCATGAAAGCTGACTGGAGAACATACTCTCTTCAAACTGTTGTCTTCCCTTTCTTAAGTCTCCAGGTATTTTTTAGTCATGATCATCGGCAATAAACTGAGCATTTGTTTAACCTGAAACCCCATGCCTGTGTAAGTACCAAAATAAAATAATCAACTAGTCTTGAATTTTAACTTTAGAAACCTGGCTTAACTACTTTTGGACAGCTCCAGAAAGACTGGGGTTGACACACAAGTGTCAGGAGCAGATCTTCCCTACTTTCCATGTGTGCAGTTGCCTGTGAGAGCCACAAGCAGAGCAGAAGCTGAGTCTGCTCCTGTTTGTTCAGGCAGTGAGAGCAGTGCTATAACCATGGTCTGATGGGGTGACTGATGACTGAGCTGAACTGCATAGTGACAAACTCATATACAGATTTGGCAACACTGCTTGAATAATATTCTAGCACAGGGAGCAAGATTGACATCTCCTACTTTTTACCATGTCAGGGACTATTCTACTTAATCATCTAGGTTCCCATAATGAAAAGAGGGAAAATTGATCTCTTTTAAATCACCTAGAACAACAGAGATGGCTGACAGTGGTAGGAGACCAGATGATGAGCCTTTGGAAGACACATGAAAGGGAATCAACCGGATGATGTTAGAAATGCCCAGTATCCTGTGTGTCCCCTGAAGGCCTCTCCAGAAAGCTGTGGGTCTGTCCTAGGCCCTGTACTATAACTGCACTGGTGTCCAGCATATTCTGAGCTGCATAAAATAAAAGTAAATGTCATTACATGGGCAAATGAATTGGTGTTTTATGTGACAAAGGAAGCATTTTACCAATGTTATTGAATTACTACTCCTAAATATCTCCTCTTGCCTGTGGTTTGGTGAGATCTCAATAGCATGATCTAGATTTCCTTTATTTTTTATTTAAAATCTGTAACATGTCTAAGAAATGCTAGAGATTGTACTTAGTTCTTACATATTACAACAAATAACCCATAATAATATGGAAGGATCACACAGTTTCAGAGTACGGAATGGTGAAATTTCTTCCTTTGCTTTAATGATATTTGCATTGTTGCCTCTCTATGTTTATGCACTACCAGGTCCACAAAGCCCAGAACAGAGGTTGGCAGGGAAGTCAGAAGAAAATGCAATTGCAGCCTGTACAAGATCTGTGAATGAAATGTGTGGTCTCACCCTGGCTCCCAGCTTGCTCCTTGCTCTTTGGAATGTAGGAAGAACAGTGGGATTTTACCTGTCTTCCACAGACCACAGCTTATGGGGCATGCAAGTTATGGGAAATACTCAGGTTATTTCTTACTCCTCCTCTCTCACTTATTTTTCTACATGTAGTTAGTGTTTCTTGTTTTCCTTACCAGCTCCTTTTGACAAGCTATGATGCAATCAGCAGTAAAGCAGCCATGCAAAGCAGGAAAAAGTGTCACAATGAGCTGATTGATCAAATATTTCTCAATTCATTCATATACTGTGTACAGTATCTACTTCAAATTCCTCATAAACTGCTCCATCATCACTTTAATATATGGCATCAAGCTGCAAAAGCTGTATTAATTGTCCTGCTTCTAAACTATGGAAATGGTTTCTTCTGCTATTCACATTTTGGATGCATATGATTATAAGAAAAATCTGCTGTAGGTTTCAAAATGCTCTCTTTAATGTGTATAACTATGTTTGTTAAGTAACAAACCCATGAAAATAGAAGGCAACAGAATGAAGTACATCAGGACAATACTGAAAAATTGTTCATTTTAACTTACAGCACTTGTCACAAGGAAATCTCAGCTTGAAATTCACATTTACATTTGTTTAATTACTTTAATCCTAGGACACATTAATCTTCAGTCCTGGAAATGGGAATAAATTTAAGGTAAGTTAGCTCACCTTCCTCACTGCTTGTTTTGTTGTTTTGGGTTTTGTTTAATGCATCTGAAGCCTATATCTGGCCATGGAACTATCTTTTTTTCTCTCTCTTTTTTTTTTTTTTCCTAACAGGAACATGTTGCTGTTTTACAAGCCTTAAAGGAATTTTTTTTTAGATTAATTAAAAAAGGCTTACCAGGCTTGTAGTAGAAAAAAAACAGATGGGATGACTCTGTAAGTAGAGTCATTCATTTACATCAGAGCTTGAAATGAGGTGGCTGCTCAAGTGCGTCAAGCTGCATAAGGAAAGCACAGTTTGGACAGCAACAAAGACTATTGCAGCTAATGAAATGTTAATGCTGGGAGCCCAGGAATGACCTCAGGTTACCAGATCTGGCAAGATGCTTTTACCCACCTCGAGTTGAAAAGTGTCACAAAGGAAAGCCTACATGTTCACTGGAGAAACTCTTTAAAATAGAACCATCAGAACGTCTCTGAGTCACAGAGCTTTGCAGAATGCAAAGAGGTCACAGTGTGGTCATCCCCTTAAGGAAATCTGAGTAATATAAAAATTTTCTGCCCTCTGACTTAACAGCATGGGTGGCTGAACTATTTTACCACTCAGGAAGTCTTGAACAGCAAAAATGCTGATCAGAGGACAAAAGCTGCAGTACTGTTTTCCTTCCCCATTCAGTTTCTTTCATGTTTATTTTGATATTGGGGGTTTTAAGTTGCATAAAATTATATGGCTGATTATTTTTTCCGTAGTGTTCAAGAAAAAAATCTTATATTACTTGAAAAGAAGAAAATATTTTTTGCCTTTTTTTTTTGCTAAAAAAGAAAAAAAAAGTGTATATGAAGGAAGCAGAAGGTAAATTAAATTTTAGAAAAAGAAAAGAAAAGAAAAAATCTTATAGCTCAGCCATATGTAGGAAGACATGAGTGCTCACACATATGCATTCTTTGTCAGTATAAAAATAATACCTAAATATATGCAAACAGATCAACTCACACAGACATTCCCATCGTCATACAGGAATATTAGCACAGGCATACATTTTTGCGTTCCTTGTTAATCATATGACATTATATATGGCATACACTATATAATATACATTGATCTACCTAGAAATCTTTTAGTCTAGCATCACTGGGTTTTAATAATTTTCACAGTTTATTCCTGCCAGAATATGGTGTTTGTGAGAATAATACAGAGAGAGTCTTACCGGGTAGTTGGAGGTGGTGTATCTCCTAAAAGCACACCTATTTGCCTTCCATTAGAATGCTTTTTCATCTCATCCCAAACTTATCCACAAACATTTTGAAGCATGAAATTTTTCATAGGGATGTTTAAGAATGAAGTAAAAAACTTAGAAATAATAAAATTATTAAGAACTCTTCAACAAAACACAACTCCTAACACCTATTTATCTTCTGCCTCCTGTTCACACATTCATACATGGTAAAGTGGAAAAACCTGCTGAACTGGTTTCTTAGTTGGGCTTGTTCCCATGGACCCCTACAGGTTATATCTTGCCCTTAGGATAAGATTTTTGGGATAAGGACTATCTCTTGACTCCATATTTGTATGACAACCAGCAGAGTGACTACTGCAAAACACAACAAAAAGGAATCTTGCTACTCACAAGGCCATAGTTAGATGAATGCAACACCAGCTGCTCTGACTAGGCCAACACTCCATCCTGCTGAGTATCTTGTGTTCATCAGTATCCGCAGGTAAAAATCCAAGGGAAGACCAAGAATATGTAGTCCTTTGCATATTCAGACTGCTACTATTTTCAGCTCAAGGATTCCTTATCTTGATGAGATTTTCCTATTTAGTCATTTCCAGAGGGCAATTCTTGCAAGTATTTGTTTAGGCTGCCCATTGATACCATGCAAATTTTATGCACAATGTCTTCCAGCAAGCTCTCCCACAGGTCCATCACTCATCATATGGGGAACCAACCTCTTTAGTTAGTTCTGAACCTGCTCCTTATGTCTGAACATGATGGCCTCAGTTCTCATTTTTGACAAAGAAAATGCACCGAAAATCTTCATGTCACCCATAACTATATAGAGCTCCACCAAACTATCCCTAAGTTTCTTTTCAAGGCTGAGGATCTCCAGCCTATGAAGCTGCTGTTCATGTAGAAAACATTTCTGAAAAAAATGAAACATACTTGTTGCCCTTTTGTGGACCTTTTAAATCCTAATACACCCCAGAGACCATTTTATAAGTAGAGCTGGGACTGCTGTTCCTTATATGCATCACTTTACATATATCTACATTGCATTTCATCTATCATTTTACTGCCCAGTCACTCAGTCTTTGAAATACTTCACAGTCTGCCCTTGTCCTACAGGTCTGAATAACTTTGTGCCATCAGCATATTTTCTTATTTTATTGCCTACTTTCTTTTTCAGGTAATTTTTTGACATTTTTCTCTGAGGCAGTGCTGGTTTAACCAGCTGGTACCTGCTGCACACCCTCAGCACAGCTGGAATAGCTGTCCATGACCTCGGCTGAGGTGACACAGTGACCTGGATCAGGAACATGACCTGCAGTTTTTTATGCTGGACTATTTTTAAATGGGAAGGCAGGAATATGGCAGCTTATTCTTCCACTTCCCCAGTGCTCAGGTGAATGAACCATCTTAAGCCTATTTAAAGCCTTTCCCTGTTTCAAATATCAACTTTAAATGCAACACTCAACCCATAAATTTTCATGGCCACTGTACATAGTGTTCCAGATGATGAATAAGACAAAGCATAGGAAAAAGAAGAACAAGTAAATGTATCCTACTTGGATTAATCACTGTCAGCAGAGACTCCAGTTTAAAAAAAAAGAAGAAGAAGAAAAATAGTAGGCTACTAACCAAACTCTGTAGAAATGTTAACCAAGAGTTAACCAAGAAATCTCATGGGGAAGAGGATAAAAGAAATGTGGATTAAAATTAGTACAGTTGGAGCATATCTCTAAATATTGGGCATCCTGATATAGACACCAAAGCTCTTAATTCCAATCTCCCTTCAGCCAACAAAGATGGGCATTTTCAGGAAACAATTCACAAAATATCTTTCACATACCTACGTTAGAAAGAATTTCAATGACCGTATTGTTTATATCACCACTAACTATAAAGAATTTTGGAAAATTAGTTCAGAAGTAAACATCTTTTGCTGTTTTGGACCCCGCCTTCAGTCTGTTCACCTTGTTCATGTCTAGCAACAGTTAAATAATGTATAAGATGATAGCCCATTCATTGGAACTAAAGTTTAAACACCTTGGTTTGAACCTTTGGACAATTTCTCAGGATGATTTCCCAGATCATCTCACTCATCCTAGGTCAACCAAGACAGACATCATGAATAATATGTGCAATTTTTCTTCGCTTATCACACTTGTCCTCTGCTCAGAATTTCTAGCATGAGCTCCAAGTTAAAAAAAAATCTACTTTCAAATGGCTACAGCAATCTCAGTGGTAGCTGTTTACCCACAACTATTTGAGCAGTATTTGAGAACAGTGACCAAAATTGTTTAGTAACAGAGAAAAAAATATAGTCTGGTTTCTTTGGTTTTTTTTCATTTCCTTCCCTTGATCAAAATCAATAAGTAAAAGAATTAGAAATTTATGAACTACTGAAAACAAACATCCAGGATAGAAAACATTATACAAAATTAATTATAGTTATCATTGTTGCGATGATTGTGATTTACAGCACATTCCTCCTCTCGTAGTAAGAAATACATAAAACAGAATATGGAATTAGTCGGAGAGCAAAACTTTTTCTCTGTATTTTCCAGAGTACCAGATTTCTAAAAATTCCCTGGCTGTGATGAGTTTCCTCCTGCACTGCAATCACATTGTGGGTAGCTTTATTTCCAAATGTGAAAGGCATCAGATAGTGTGGCCAAATACAAGGTTAACTGACCTTCCTTAAGGCAAGCAAAGGAAGTAGACTAGGATGCTGAAAAGTGGGATAACCTTAAAGCTGGGGGACATCTGGTTGCCCTGTACAAGATGGAATCAAGCAGCTGCTAAAGTGTCACAGGAATGCTCCACAGAGGCACACAGGAATTATCATTCCAGATCAAACTACTGGTACCAGTACCAGATGCTTCAGAGGAAGACATAAAACTTCCATAATAGGCAATTATGCAACAACATGTTCAGAAGGGAAGTTTCTCCTTTAAGTCTCAGCCATTTAGTGTATGATTTATATCCTGAAGAATGAGGATTGATTTATGTCCTGGAGAAACCACAGTTGCCCTAATAATTCATAAAATGGCTAATCCTTTTTTTTTTTTAATATCAACTAGCTTTTACTACATGTTGTAGCTGTGTATTATTAGGAAACAAATATGAAGAAATACTGAAGCCAACTGAAACTCAAGGAAGAATGTAGAGGGAAAATGCAATGATGTAAATTAGAATATGGCCAAAAGGTCAGGAATAATCTCAAAAAAAATACAATACACATGTTTTCTCTTTAACCCCTGGACAGCAATAAGAATGGTAGATGTATAGCTAACAAAGCACAGGTTGGAGCATTCAGATGTGAGGCTGTGGGAATGAGCACTGCCAGTTCCCTGGATGAGGCCCTCTTCCTTCCCTTCCCTGTGTCAGAGCTGCCAACAGCCCTGCCACAAGAGAGGAGAAGCACCAGCAAGGGTGCTCTCCAACCCCATTGCCTTCGCCACTAAACATAAACCAGATTCTGTGACTCTGTGATTAAAATACACCCTTAGGTCTCATTCTTCTCAGAGATTATATACTCTCATCACATGGCACACAGTCTGGTATTATCTTTGAGCAGCTTTAGTCCAAATTGTGACCAGGCCATTGAGCTGCTTCTGAGAGCTGTTAAATGAAAGAGCAAGGCAGTAGGGTTGTGTTACTGAGACAGCTCCTCTGAGGAGAGCATTAAACACCCATTGGTCAGGGCTGCTGCAGTAGACTGAGCAATTTTTTTTCTCTCTCTGAGTGTGAGCATGTATTCTAAACTATTTATGTTAAGAAAATGCATGCCAGGATCTGAATGTTTGCTAGGGGTATGACATGACAGGCACACATGCTACAGCTGTGTACATCCTGCTGCTGCCAGAGACTGTATTTCTTTCAGAACTACTTTAAAAAAGTAGTTTAAGTTTTATGGCAGCCCACAAAGTGCACCAGCATATAAACATATTCTCATCTGAAAGAGGAGTCTTGGTCCATGCTACCACTGTTGAGTCAGTACAAAATAGAAGATATAAATGGGAAATATCCATTTAAACATAAGCAGACTGAATAGCTAAGTCACCCAAGTATTTCTTAGATTATAAAACTGTGAGGAACCACTGTGCTAATCTAACTCAGTCTTTCTAAAAGACATCCTGTTCTGAGTTACAGATTTCCTGAGAGAGAGTTTTGCTGTAATCCTTGTTAAATTGTTCCAGAGGTTAATCATCCTCTTCATAAAACTAATGCCTCTAAATTGGAATTTTTCCAGCTTCAGCATCCATCTACCACATTTTGTTATGTCTTTGTCTGTTGAACTGAAGAACCCCTAATTATCAAATGTATTTTCTCCATGGAGATACTTATAAACTGTGATTATGTCATCTGTTAACCTTTCGTTTGATAAACTAAACAGATTGAACTCATTGAATTCGCAATCCTTGTTTTCTTGTCCTCTAACCATTCCTGTACTTCTCCTCCAGATTGTTCACCTCCCCTCCCAAGTTTGCAGGCAACTACATAAGATGGTGAACCCCAGAACTGAGCCTATCAATGTTGTCACAACCACACAAAATATAAAGATATAAAGGCCCAACTTCTCCTCACTAGTCCAAGCATCACAAAACCATATTTGTTCAGTTAAGATTCCCTGTTTATATTTGGAGACCTAACAGTTAGTCAGTTCTAATAAACTCAATGTGTTCTGTGTTGATTTTTAGTCATTAAGAGTTTCTTAAAGAAATGCTTGCTGGGTACTCAGATAAATGCCTGACATAAATCCATGTATATTATATCAATGTTATTTACCTTTATTAACCCAGCTTGTAATCCCACCAGAGAGAGACATCTGGCTGGTTTGACAAGAACTATTTTCATAAACTCATGTTGATTGACATTTAATATATTATGCTCTATTGGAAGTTGTGGTATCCCAAATGTTATCATTTCATGAGGAATTATTCTATCAGCTGTTGAAGGATGAGGTTCCATCCCTGTGGAAATTCTGTGGGTCATTTTGTATTAACTTGATTCTAAATTATATTAAACCTCTCTCAGCATTTTGTCATATACTATCATGCAACCACCCCTCCAAAGGAGCTGCCTCACACAAGTGGAAAGAATGGGATAAGAGTGCCAACACTTCACAAGAAATTAAACTAATCAGGTAGTCAAATCTGAGCCTTAGGCTTCCAGAAAATCAATCTTCTCATGCAAGAAAAGCTCATTGATCCACAGCCTATGCAACAGTGTTTGTTTTAAAAATACATTAAATAAATTATGATAACATAGGTCTGTATATAAAAGGATGCATTAAACCCAAAAGATTTGGATTTATGCAAAGCCTATGCCCCAATGCTAGCACTTTACTAATAGATATGGAAAATTCCCATCATTTATTATAAAACACTTTACTCCCAAAACTTCATAAGGGCAGCAGAAATTATTATCAATATTAAGGAGCTGAACTGCAATGGACAGAAGAGTAATAACATGAAATATAGTCAAAATACCCAAAGTTCAGATTGAATGGGTTTGAACAGAAATGGGTAGTGGATTCTAGGGTAAATCTTCAACCTTAAAATAAAATTCAAAATAAATTGATACAAAATTACTATATAGGTTTTCCTGGCATTCTGCAATCCTAAGATTAAGTCAATAAGACCATTGCACTTTAGATCACTGTAGCCGATAGTCTTTAATTTATGCTATGTATAAATTATTTATACATATATATTGCTATGTACTATTACTATGTGCTAGACTTTGTTACTATGTACCAAAGCAATGGTTTTGTAAGTAATGGATAATCCTGTAAGTTCTACCTAAAACAACATGGTCTGCTAAACTGGGGTTTTTTAAGAAATGACAATAAAAGCATGAGTTCCACACCCTTTCTCCTTGATCCCCAGGTCTGGGCACACATTCCTCCCATTGCTGTGCTGATTTCTCTCCAAAAACCAGGCAAAGACCTGTTTCTATAATGGGTTCTTTTAAAAATCATCTGGAGAAGGAAATGCTATTATTCCTCACCCCTGTTTTACAGAACTTCCAGGGGCTGGAGCAGTCATCTAGAGACTAGCATTCTGAGTTCAACTCCCTTCTCTGTCTAATTAATTTAAACCCTGTTATTCTAACTACCTAAGGCACTATATTCGTTAAGAAGGGCTTTAGAGGTTTGTGTTGTTTTTGTTCCCTCGTACTGGAGTTCTTCCATTTTATGTGACCCACTTAAACAACGAAATGAAAAAGAACAATCTGGCTCTAAATCCCAGGGTTTAAATTGCTCACAGGAATGTGTAATGGTAAAACACTACAATAAATAGAAGAGTTCCCTAGATCAACCTCTTTTACTTGGTACTTGCTTTCTGTCTTTCCCAGTGAATGTTTAAGTTGCTCATATAAAGCAGAGGAGCTTTGGGATGGGACAATGAGGGTGTCCACTCCTTCCCCTCATGTTAGGGGTGAAGACACATTCCAAGAGACAGGAGAAAAAGGCTCAAATCCAGTTGACTTAGGGAGAAGCTGAACTTCTCTCCTAGATTGGTGTCCTGATGAAAAAAATCACTAACTCTATGCCTGTTTCCTGATTTTATCATTCCTAGCAGCAGATCAGCTGCTAAGTTTATTCTAGAAGACACTGATGGGAGAATCTATGTGAGTTAGGGAAAGATTTAGGCCAGGGACAGTCTTGAACTGTTTTGCAAGTCTGCCTATAGTGGGAATTCAAAAGAACCAAGGAGGTTTTATCTCACCAACTCTGAAACTACTAACAGGGAACATGTTTATTATAAATTGTCTAGGATTGCTCTGTAATGTCCTGAAGAAATGTATTCTGTGAGAGAGCAAGTCATTACAGCTATCGTATAAACAACACCTTGCACACACACCTGGTGTGATCCAGTGACAATAGAAGGGGGATGAACAACCCCCTCATTTTTACTGGCTCTGTAAAGGCAAAATGAATCCCACTTTTGAAATCATAGATACACTTCAGGTTTAAGGACCAGCTACTGAAAGAGTTGTGGAGCTAATTTGTAGATTTAAGTACCTGCAAAGACCAATCCTATCTAACACTCCTAGTTATGCTCCAATATGTTGTAGCTGGACTGAAGCAAAATAAAATCTTGCTCTTTTTTTTTTTTCCACAGAAATTCAAAATCTTCCCTTTAGAATTCACCTTGCAATTCCAGCAAGATAAATAAAGTGCAGCTCCTTTTTTTTGTCACACATGCCTTCCCTGTACTTTTCCCTTTGACCCTACCAGTATAATCCCCAGAAAATGTTCTTTTCAGGGCCTAACTCCACTGATGAGCTGTGTTTATTTGTGCCAGATGTAATGTACTTTACTAAGCTCCAATTTATTATCAATACTGTTGACCCAAAGGTGACCTGAAGGCATAAGATAAGGTCCAAGACTACCTGGCTAGAACCAATCAAAATTTCTTTGTGTTGAAGATAGCCATGTATTAACTGAATTTTCTGAATCCTTGTGTTATCTCAGTGATCATCAGAAATGTATCTGCTCTGGCTGCTGGCCACAGACTGGTAAATTGATTCCTTTCCTGGCTTGCAACAAGTGACCATAGAGAGTGACTGCACAGATGAGAGATATCTGGAATGTCAATTATCCAGATCTCCTACATTCTGAGAGAACCCAAGATTAGGTTTTTTTTCTGGTAGAGAGGGGAATAAAACTGAAATGAACATTTTTGATTTTGCTTAAATTTAATTTTTATTTAATAAATTATTCTGAAAAAGCATTCCCAAATAATGTCTATTTCTTTAGTTCAGGAAATTATTTTTCATTTCTCTAAAAATTATACAGTGCAGCCAAGGTTGTCAAAAAGGTACAATCTGGAGCAAAAAAAGATTCATGCACATATTTCACTATGTTGTAGAGGTGTGTTCTGAGATGGTAAAAAAATATCTGAGTTGTCTACAGCAGCAATTATCATTGCTCTCAATGGTATCAAGACTGTCTAGTAAGTACCATACATGCATGGCCAGAGCTAGGGATAAAGAGAAATAAATAGGTTGGGATCAGGTGCTGGAAAAGCTTAAAGATTCTGAGACCCTATGGCAACCTTCCTGTACATGAAAGGGGCTTACAAGAAGGCTGGAGAAGGACTTTGCACAAGGCCATGTAGACATAAAACAAGGAGAAATGGCTTTAGGCTGAAAGGGAGTAGGTTTAGATTAAATATTAGAAAGAAATTCTTTACTATGAGGGTGGTTAGAAACTTGAATATGTTGACCAGAGAGTATGTGGACTCCCCATCCCTGGAAGTGTTCAGGACAAGGATGGATGGGACTGAGTAATCTGATGTAGTGGAAGGTGTCTCTGCCTATGCCAGAGGGGTGGAACTAGATGACATTTAAATTCACTTTTGTGTTTCTAAGGATCCTTTCCAAGGCCTATAATGATACACATTAGATTGTTGCACCTGGATTAATGACATTAACAAGTCTGACAGCTAAGCCCAAATTGCCATGTAGCATAGACTTGACTGCAAATCACAGATTTCCTGAACCAAGCACTTTCAAGAACTTTCTCTGCAAATAATCCAGGAGCCTAGCTTAATCCCCATCAACATTACATTATGTTATAACTAAAAAAATTAAAATGCAGAGCTTAAAATTAAATGTACAATGAACCAATTCAGCTGTCATTGTCTGGTTCTGATAAAATCAGATACAGCACATAGGAAATGCTTCATCTTTCTTCCACTCCCTTCTTCAATTCTAAAGGAAAGTCATGTTTTCCCATATACAGAAAAAAAGAAAGCAACTCATTTTTGAACTAAAACAAATATTTTCTTAAACTAACTCCTATTTTCCCAAATATTTTACAGGAGCAGAGTTTACTGAAGAAGTTTAGTCAGCTGTGCAGATTGACTTTTGAAGTGTAAAATAAACCTTTACTTAACAGATGTCAAGAATACGACTTTGTGAGATAATCACGGGGTTTGTAATAAGTTGGTGGTAGTTCTTTCTATGTGGAATGAATGAAGTTTTGGTGCCAACTCTTTAAAAAAATGACAACCTGATTATTAACAATTGACTGGAATCGGAAAAGAAAAATTCACAACAAAACTGACTGCACTTTTTTGTGTGTGTTTGGAAGGCACAAATTGCTCACTAAATGGCTGGAAGTACCAATAGGTACACTGTTCCTTCATTTGGGAGCAGCAATGGAACTGCAATCAAGTGTCCAAGAAGACAACCTTTGGCCTAGTCTTGAGACATCAGCCAAAGCTGACCTTTTCCTTAGGCCAGTCTTCCTCTACAGGACCTGGATATCCTGATTCTCTGCTAATTTGATGGGAGTTCCAAGTCATGACTCATCCCCCACCCAGTCAAAACCAGTTCAGCGCCCCATCAGTTCACACAACTTCTGTGTCTGGGGACAGAAAGGATGATCTTCCCCATAACTTATGGCTTTTACCACCTTCCCAGAATACAGGGCTGTTTTGCTGTCAGCACAGAGAACAGCATGAGAAGGACATTAACACACACTCTAAATATTTCCCACCGAGACAAGACTTTGCTGTGCTAAACATCAGCAGTGAAGCTTGGAAAAGTTGACGTACCTGAGATGAGCAGCACTAAATTTCCCTGCTGGCTGAACCCATTGGTATTTGGCACAGATTCCAGCAAACTTTCCCACCCTCCAAAAATATCCCTGTGGACTGTCATGGTGCCGCCTGGTTGGCTGTGATTGTTCTGCACTGCCAGACAGAGTACATAATCTTGAGCTGGAAGCAGAAATGTGGGCTTATTGTAGGATTTGGAGAAAAGTTGAGGGACGCTTTTATCTCTGGTGGCCTGACACTGAACTTGCTTGATGGCAATCAGAAGCTGCTCTAGGCAGACCTGAGAGTGGGAGTTTTGACGGAGGCTGGGTCCCCATTTGAAAGGAGTACTAACAAGGACATGTGTACTGGCTCTCTTCTCACTTGCTGGCCTTGTGCCTGAGAGCCAGACCTGCTTCTATATATATCAAAACTTTTGAAGTCCCTTGGGAACAGCGATCCTTTGCCAGTGAAACCATGTGTTGCTCATCCCCCTGTCAGTGCTGTATTGCCAGCTCCCAGCCCTGCCAGCTGACACACTGCTGAGGCCAGCAGTGGAGATGGTGGCCAGCCATCCCCACCTGCTTCTTGGGTCACCCAGGGACCAGCACTCGTCACCTCTCATGCTTTTTCACTAGTGTCCTTCAGACAGGTCCTTCCAGTACTGCTGCTTCTCCAGGTCACCTCTATTTTTGTCCATTTTTATTTGGGATCATCTTCTTCCTGCCAGCTCCTCACTGCTTTGTGAGGAAAATATTATATTTTCTTTCCTCTCATCTTCTCCTTATTCCAATTTTCTCTGTTGTTTCTCAGATTCCACTTCCAAACTTCAGGTTCCTAACCCTCTGCAGCCAGTTTTATAGCTCACCTGTGCACATTATCTTTTCTTCTATCCCATCAATACACGCTTTACTCTGTTCTCCACTCTGTTGCTCCAGATTTCCCACTCTATTTCATTCCTGGATATTCTGCACAGGAATGAGGAGGACAGAGACAAGGTTGAATCACCCAAAATCTTTGGACATTGGTACAAATGCCATTGTAAGTCTGAGCTTTGAGAGGCCAGCTTTTAAAAAAGCAACCATGAATATACAGACCAAAGATTATTTCAAAGCAACTCCTTTCTTTCCTCCCTGAGTTACTGTTTTTTGTTTCTGACAGAACCTAATAAGTAAAAAGAAAATACTTTACTCTGTGGAGGGAATTAATGCAGCAGGCCTGCAGTGGCTCTTCTGGAGCCCTCCACATCTACAGTGAAAATCCATGTAAGTCCCCTGTAAATACACACCCTCAGCATTTCTGCTAAATGCATGCTATTTACACAATAGCCTATTACAACAGCCCATCTGTCAACCCTCTTTCATGGCCACAGGTGGAAAATGAAAAATTCTTTTGAACAGAGCACTGAGGGTCTTTGGAGGAAAGCTTGTTTGCTGCTGTATAGCCAGGCCTCCCACAGAGCCAAGATCTGCAACCTTCTGGGGCTCCCAGCCGTGGCTGGCCTTTAGTCAAACAGTGCCCAGGGCAAGCCAGAATTTCATGCCTTTCCAAGATGCTAATTGATTGGGGATAAACATTAACCTAGAATTTCAGTCGTGCACTCTACTCCTAAGCATGCTGGGCAGCCAACCAGCTAACCCATGCCTCAGGCTAACCCTACTTCAAGGGTCTTTGTAGAAGACCCAGAAGGTCATGGAAGTTTCATTCATTTTATGGTGCAGACAACTACAAAGCATCTAAATGTTTTTATTTTTAAGAGCTTCCTTTCAATTCAGAAAATTATTGCGAAACTATGGTGAAGAGAAGCAGGGCATGTGCCAAGCTCTGGAGATAGACTCCCTGGTTCACAAATCAGAGCAATGAAGCAGCACCTTAGCCCAGACTGCAAACTGAAATCAAGCAATTATTTAGATCACATATGCACTTACAGTGACAGATAATCTACCCGTTCCCTGAACTCTGAGAGACATCTTGCCCTTCCAAAAATGTCGTCACAGGTTCTCAGCAGATCTGGCAAAGAGTAAGCGCAGTTTAAATACCACTGGCTGCAGTCCAACTCAGAGTGTATAAGCCCTGGGCTCTCACCCCATCCGACAGTGTGGGAATAAAGTTTCTTAGAGGCGGCTAGAAATCAAAGAAAGAATGACAGAGATTTTTGTGACACTCCAAAACTATTTGCTGAGAGCTGTCAGGTTGCTAGTCTCCCTATTTTGCTTCCATAATGATTCAATTGCTCAATTAAAAAAGGAAAAACCCACACTGACACACAACACAGGATTAAAAAAGTCAGCAGCAGGAGACTGTCTTTAAAGCCAGGTTGCACCTCATCGTGTCATAGGGATTGTAGCCATATCTATTGTATTATTTTTCCAATTTTTTTCTTTTCTCATTCTACTCATAGAATCACAGAATGACTAAGGTTGGAAAAGACCTCCAAGATCATTGATTCCAAATATTAAGCAAGCACCATTGTATTCGCCAATAAACCATAACCCCAAGTGCCACACCCACATGCCTTTTGAACACTTCCAAGGATGGTCATCCCACCACTTCTATGGGCAGTCTGTTCCAGTGCCTGACCAACCTTTCAAACAATATTTATTTCCTAATATCCAACCTAAATCTTCCCTGGCACAATTTAAGGTCGTTGTCTCTTGTCCTGTCACTTATTACCTGGGAGAAAAGTCCCACTTAACTATCTCCTCTTTTCAGGTTGTAGTAGAAGCTCAGGTAGAATCTCTTCAGGTAGGTGTAGAACCATCTAAAAGTTTGTTCATAGTTCTGTATCATCCTTGCTCATCCCTGTTGTTTTTTTTTAATATGAAATTATTCTTTCTGAGTCTTCTACCCCAGTTTCATCCTGTTAGAACATGAAACCAGTCACATAGAAAGTAAACTTTTGAAGCTGAAGTGTTTGAGGTAGGTTAAAATTAGGTAAAACCATCTGTACACCAAAGGTCCTCCTTGTGTAGAAAGAAGAAATAGGAAGAGAAGACATGGAGAAAGTGGTGCAGATAAACCTTTCATTCTCTGCAGCATCACCAGCTGAGGTCACCTCCACACCTGCCAGTGCAATACTACACCTTTGGCTGTTGCCCAAATCCACTGTAAGTAAAAGAACCCTGATACTGACATCCTGGCTCAGGTGCTAGAGGCAGAAGAACTACATTTACTTAGCATTTTTATTAGGATCCTAATAAAATAACTCTGCTCCTTCGCATGGCTAATTATCAAAGACACAACATTACCCGGAAAACAGATGAGAAAGCAGCTTAGGAATATCTATAGTGTTCTATATGGTTCAATATAGATATGCCAAATTCAAGCTACTGTTCAGTACAATCCTTCCTGTGAATGCTACTCCCACAAATGTCAGTCAGAATCATATTTCTGAAAAAAAGCACCCAATGACAGCAACTGTGAAGTGTTTGGGAGTCTGCTGCCTTCCAACTTTTAAGTCTTTTATGTACATAAGATGTATAGCTGTCAAAAATAGAAGTTTTTCCATTATTCTTTGTCCTCTCTATCCTTTATCTCACAACTAGGCATATTTGTTCCTACTGATAGTTTTCTGCCTGGGGTGTGTAAATACAAAATACTGGTTACAAAATACTAGGAAGGGTTACATTGACCATTAGACAACAGAATTTTGATGAAAATGTGCAATCCTATAATATTCATTTTCATCAACCTAATTGCATCATCATAGTCCTAAGTGGCTTGTCAATTGTCCATTTTGAACTCCAGGAGGGTTGAGATCTGAGCAGTTGGAGAGGAAAATCTGCCCCAGTAATACCTTTTAGGGGAAATAACATCAGATTCATGTGCTTATCCCATTGTGTTTTGGTTTTTTTCCTCAGTAATATCTTTAAGATTAATAGTTATAGCTCATGGAAAATATGTCCTGGCTATTTCATGTGATCTTGACTATGGATCATTCTAACTATACACATAATTTTGCCTGGGTGCTGGTCACAGCAGGCTGATGACCTGCAGTACAGAATGCTGCAATGCTTTTATTTTGGGTCTGCCTGCCTTATTTGTAGCTGATGGCTAAATTTCTCTCTTTTCCAATTGCTGAAATAGCCTTGAAATGGGAACTGCCTGTAATTGATGCAGTGATGTCTACCAGCATTTGCAGAATCCAAGTGACAAGCTCCAAACACTAGCCACATCTGGAGTAGCATGTCCAGTTCTGTTTATCCCTGTTCCAAAAAAGACGCATTAAACTTGGTGCAGGCCAGGAAAATTGCACCCAGTTTTGCATGGAGAATGGGTTTCATTTTAGAAGAGACTGAGAACAAGACAAAGTGAGAAGATAGAGATGGACTCAAACTCCCCTTAGGGTACAATAGTCAGATCACTTCCACTTCCATACCACAGCTGGGTCAGATCTGTCCTATTCAGAGCATGGCAAAGGTGGTTTTATTTGCATTAACACACAGATGCATGTGGCCCATTTAGCCAAAGAAAGCCAAGGTGTGTTAACATCAGTGTTTGGATTCAGATTGATTTAGAAGCAGATCTTCTGATCACAAAATGGTTATAGAAGATCTCTTCACCTCCCAAAATGGTTATAGAAGGCATCAGATGGATTCCTTTCAGATTAAATCAGTCTAGAATATGTGACAAAAGCTCATCTGGTGAGCTCCTGCCACTAATGGAAGCTCAATAGGAGATTCCTCATGAGGGAAAGTGGTGGGGCAGGCACAGATTTCTTCTCTCTGATGACCAGTGACAGGACCCATGGGAATGGCATAAAGTTGTGTCAGGAGGTTTACCTTAGATATTAGAAATAAGAGAACCCTTGCTGAGCCTTACTGCCCAGCAAGATTGCTTCAAAGACTGCTTGTTTAAAATTAGTTCAAGCATTTTCACAATATTCTAAGTTAATAAGAGTGATCACCATGAAGAAATTAAAGGGAGCCATTAAAATTATAAAGTTATGGATCATCTTTCTAGCCAGACCAAAAAAAGATAAGGAGTTTAAAAGATTTTAAATTTTGGAAAGGATTGCACAATCTGACTGCTTGTGTTCATCAGGGAATGGAGAGGGCTTTGTAGATTTTACAAACTGATTCCCAGGGGGCCATATCCTTTGTGACTTGTCAAAAGGTACATCAGCTCTGGCACTTCTGTAACCACTGAAGTGCACACAGTCTAGCTGCTATCTACGCTTAGCAAGAAAATTAGTGTTAGAGCCTGGGACTCTCAGCCATAACAGATCTTTACTTCTCCCAGGTACATGCCCTGGGCTGTGCAAAAGAGAAGGACACCTGCTGCTGTGACAAGTACCTGTCAGAGACCCACTCAGAAGAAACATGCTCTTGAATTTCCTAAGGCTAAAGTGACAGAAATTTGATTCTGGCCTTTCACTGTTTCCCTTAAAAACTTTGTTAGATTAAACTCGCTATATAGGGAATTTTGATGAAAGAATCAAGTACACAGATGTGTCTGAACAGTCAGTTCCTCAGCAGCAATGGAAAAATCTCTGAGGTATGCAGAAGACACGCGGTTTTGTGATTAGTGAGCAGGACAGAGAGGTCAGGAACTCTGGGCTTCTCATCTCTCTCACTGTCTTCCTCTGTGTCCTTGGGAATGTCACTTAAACTTCTGTGCTTCAGAACCCACATGTCCGAAATGGAGATCACGAAACATATCTACTCATTATGATCTGATCATATTTGTAAAGTCACCTCACATCCTCAAATAGTTGGATTTTATGGGTCCTAAGAACCATTAGTGTGGGCTGAAAGTTATGCAAAGTAAATAGCTAGAGTTGCACTATAGGAGTTATTTAAGGAAAGAGTGGGTGTAAGCCTAATATAAGTCATGTTCAAGAAACACACTTTCTTTGTTTCATTATTCATTTCCCTCTTGGCATTCAAAATATTTAGAAATGAATAATTTTTAACATTTGTGGTGTTTTTTTCTGTGCCCGAGGATGCAGTAGTTAATGAAACAAGTAGTTCTTGGACAAGTTTTAAATAAGCAAAGTAAAAATCCACAAACTTTGGAAATTTAAGCACAAATTAATATGTTCTTTAAGGGGTTTTTTTTTTTTTTATATTTACTTACTGGCTGTACTTGTGATGAAATTAAAATAACATGACAACTTGTTTTCCAAGAAATGAGGAACTCCAAAAAAATATCAGTATGATTGTTACTTAATTCTGCACAGTTTTTAAAATGCTGTTTTTTAGAAAGACCTTCTTAAAGTAAATGACACTAAAGCATGTATCAAGAACAATCTTAGAGAATTACATCAAGCACCATGTGTTGGTTCTGCCTGCTGTGTCTGCCCATCTCTCTTAGTGCCACAGCTGTTTAGTGCTTGTTCATAATCAGAATGTCTCTCCAATTCCAACAAGAAGCACTGAATCAAGTATCATATTCAGAATTATCTTAAAAGTATAGCAGCATTCACCAAACCCTTTTCTCTGCTACCTGGGTTTATTATACATGTATGAATGTCAAAGGCTAGCTTGAGGTCAAATGGTGGTTGTTCAGGTCATGCCCAACCTGGAGTGGATATGGAGTAAAGATCTGAGATTGAAATCAAGATGTAGCTTGTTCCAGGACTAGTATTTTGGGACAGACCTATAAAAAACTCAAGGTAAATTTTAGTATCATAGATATATGACCAGTACAAGCAGTGATAAGAGGAGAATGTCCCCCTGTATGCACTGGTGTGGCCTCACCTTGACCACTCTATGCAGTTTTGAGCACCAAAACATAACAAAGATTTAAAGCTATTAGAGACCATCCAGAACAGGGCTACTGAGATGGTGAAGGGCCTTCAGGGGAAGCCATATGAGTAGCAGCTGAGGTCACCAAGACAGACCAAGACAGATGCCTGGCCCTCACCTGGACACAGGGACATTGACCACAACACTCTGGCTGTGTCCATCCAACAATTCCTTATCCATTAAATCATCCACCATTCATATCTTTGTTTCTCCAATTTGGAGATAAGGATAAGTGTGGGAACAAGTCAAAAGCATTAGAGGTATTAAAAAGGTGTTATTTTTTAACCTATATCGTTCTACTACTCCATGATTTCTCTGATCAAGTTCATAAGAGTGTTCAAAGAATGGTTTTGCCAGACTAACAGAAAGACCTGGGGGAGATAGTGATGAGCAGCAGATTTAAAAGGATATTGGGACTTCTATGTGACAGCACTCACTTGTGTCACTGCAAAAATGCAGCCTATGTCTGCAGGAGAAGAAAAGCATTGTTTTTATGAATGTGTAGTTTATGTGACTCTATAACTACAAGATGCATATTTTTATTTTTATTTTTATTTTTATTTTTATTTTTATTTTTATTTTTATTTTTATTTTTATTTTTATTTTTATTGCATGGTTTGTAATTACGGGGAAAATCAGCAATGAGATCGTATCAATAGAATGACTTGACACCAACTTACAGTTTTAATGTGATTTTCAAAAAGGCTTTGCTTTTTTCTTGAAATGAATTGGAAGGGAAATAGACTTCTTTCACATTTTTTAAATCAAAGGAGGTCTCAGTTGTATTGGCCTGGTAGAAATCTCATATGCAAGACAAAGTCAATTATGCGTTTCAGGTGTCCTTGTGGAAACTCAGCTAATTCTTTACAGCACCTGGTTTTTGATCCAAAAAACATGCTCCTTCTGGTTTGAATTCAACCCAAAGCTAAACCACAGGGAAAGCTGAGGTCCAGAACTTGGAATAAAATACCACTAAAAGGGCACAAGTGCCGTTGTTGAGGAATTTCTTCTACAAGTCACATTTGGTTACATCTCAGTAAAATGCCAGATCAAACGCCTGCCAGTTACTGTGCAAGTTAGATTCGAAACAGCATTCTGGTTACTTTGACGTAGGGTCAAACAAGGACAAGTTAGGGAAGATTGTAGAGGGCAGGCAAGGGTCACACACTGAGAGCAAACCCCACACACTCAGTTCCCAAAATGTACACAGGCAAACAGACCCCTTTCAGCTACACAGCTCTCCAAAGACTCTCTGTTCTGTGAGCCAGGTGCTAGACAGGCCCAGCCAGACAGACAAACCTTCCATCATCTCTGTTCAGGACAGAGGTGGGACCTGTCACAAGGAAGGCTGAATTTCATAGCTGAGCCCTACACCACAGCATGTGGCTGACCACTCACAAGAGCTGAAGTTCTGTTGCTCATTCACAGGTGGAAGAAATCCTGCAGAGCTCTGTGTTAGAGTCCTTGTCTCATGCAATAGGCACTGAGAAGTGCCCAAAGAGAGGCAGCCCAGCTGAAACAGTCATAGGAAATATCCATGGAGAAGTAATGTTTTTTCAGAAAAAGGGGAAAAACTGTACTTCCCCGCTTGCCATGAGGGTATGAAATGGATGGGTCTACCTCTGGCACAGTCACAGCACAAGATATCCCTTGAGCAGCCTTCTCTGGCTCCCAATGTCTCTTCATTTTATGGAGACATTTGATATTGTTGTTGTCCATGCCAATGTATTTTCCTCATTCTGTTCGTAATATTTGTGAAATTGCTTCACAGGATTTTAGTGTATTTAGTCAGGATTTATGAACGGGCCCTAAAGCAGAAAACCTGCTGCTGAATATCTATGCTCAGTCACACTTTGATAAGCAGCCACTTAGAAGGTTAAAATATAACTTCTGTGACATGGGTTTCCTCTCACTTTACTACAAAAAGAGTTTGCAGACAGGGCAGTATCACAACAGAGCCCTTCTTCCCGTTTGTCTGTCCTATGCCTTCATAAATCTCTGCTTGTGGCATCATAATCTGTTGCTGTGGGAATCCTGCTGGTATCACAAACAGGGGATTACGACCTCAAAGTAGGAGCAAACAGAAAAAAGAGAATGGTTCCGTGAGAAACAAAACATCCTCAGGGAAGATGAATAGATCATTCTCCCAGACCTTTCAAGATCAGGCTTACCCATGTCCTGGAAATGTGAGATTGGATTCCAGATTGCTGTGTCTTAGTAACATCATCTTCAGTGTCAAGAACTTAACTGAAGACTCCCTTCATATCTACCCCATCCCTGTAACACCCCCAACCCCACAAAAACAAGCAAACAAACAAGCAAAGAAAAACAATACAAAAAACAAAACAAAAACCAACCAAACAAAAATCCCCCAAAGGTCAGATAGGACTGCAAAGCTTTTTAGAACAAATTCTTAGGCAAAACACAGAAAAATATATTTTTTGTAATGAATGTAAAAACATGTTCCTACCAGATAAGGTAAACTAGCCAGAATCCACGTGTATAAAATGAGTTTATACAAAGGAAGTTCAATTCAACCTCTATCATCTGCCTATTTTATATATTTTTTTTAATTTCATCTTTGAAGAATGCACCACAAGTTTTTTCCTGGCCATATTACTGTTGACACCTATGTGAAGGGTCCCCTGTGGGAATTGCTGCAGGGCACTTACATCTGAGGAGTTTGGGGACCCAGTGGGTCACAGACAGGTGTCAGTGGTACCACACAGTCATGGTTGCTTCTGTAAGAGGGAGGAGGAGAGCACATCAAGATGCTTGGTGTGTTCATGCTGTGGCTGACTGAGACCCCTGAGAGTCACTGCAGCTTTGGAGTTGATGCCAGGGCTCACAGGAGTACTGCAGCTAGAAAAGGAGAAAGCTGTTGATGCTCCTCTTCATAATTTCCACACAGGGCTCTTCCAATATTTATCCTTTATTGCTAATCTATTCGAATAAAATTTGAACGAAATGCAAGATCAGTAAAGGCATATGCAAATATAACTTTTTTCTTGTAGGTCATTGCCATAGAAACTATTGCTGCAGGATCTAGAGAGACATGGCCAGATCATAAGGCCACAGAAATAAGGGTCTCAGCCTCTTGGGTCCAGTAACATTAATTCTTCTGAAGATTTACTCCATTTTTAGGCAAATTATTTATGTTTTTTCCTTAATTTTCTACCTGCTATATGGAAAAAGAAATTGTAATTTATCTCACTGGAGTGAAAGGTTTTCAATGAGGTTTAACATCTCTTCTAGACTCAGGCCTATGGAGTCCTTGCATGGCCACAGCCTAAGGACCTTTCCCAGCTTGTGTCTTACAGCAATAACCAAGTGTCGTCCAGCAGATCCTGACTCTTCACCAAGTGATGGATCTGAGTAAAGTCCACAAACCTGTGTCCTATCCTACACTTTGTGCAATGCCTCTGCACCAGGGCAGCACGTGGGGGCAGCAGGAAGGTCCCTGGGATTGCTCTTGCAGCCCTCTAGGCACAGATAGCCTGTTTAGTAAAATTAAAAAATTATTCCTTCGAATAAACCACTCTAGCTGAGGATGTTGTTTCTCAGTGAACAACCTTTGACTGCACTGTAGCCTAAAGCAGTCTTTGCCCCATGCTTCCTGCCTTATGTTCTTGAAGAATCTCTTGTGCAGTAGCAATTGCAGAGCCTCCCAACACAGAGAACTGATCTCTCTTTTCTCTGTAAGTTTTTCAGACAAATCAGCTTGTTCATATGGTTGATGATATGACAGCTTGTCCTGAGGGAAGGGACTGTGTGGTCAGAGCACAGGGGAAGAGCTGAGCTGCTGCATTTGGCAGAAGCCCACATTCAGACCGGGCTAAACTGTTGAGGAAATGGTTCCCTTACTCACCCTTTGTCACCATTCCTTTGCTTTCTTTCACCATAAGCCTCATCCCTCTGGGTGGGTATTGAAGGACTCCACTTTGTTTCATTACAGTTGCTTCCCAAATTTTCCTGGGAAGGTGAACATCCAGGTAGTGTGGAAGCCTGTATTAGATTTTGAGAGAGTACTGGAGTGGAGGGTACTTGGGAAGGCTGAAATAGTTGTTGAAAGCTATTTGCTGGCTGGTTTCTAGGAGACAGCATGACTCATTGCATCTTTCCTTGTAGTCTGTGCCTCTCAACCATTTATCAAGTAACACATTTGATCAAGACTGATAAAAAAATCTTTAAGAAAAATTATAGAGAGCTGCAGTATAGAATGGGAACCTTTAAGTGTGGAAATAAAATGATTGCTGAAGATAAGGTCTGTTCTACTAGCAGTGAAGAATGTAGACTCACATTCATCCCAAGGGATTTATTGGTGGAACTCCCACTAGTGCAAGTGGGATGCATGCATAAATCCCTTTGTATCTTGACAATTTTCCCCTAACGATACTTTGACCAAACTTCACAGTCAGCAGTCTTTCTGTGTTTGGGGGCGTATGTGTGTTAAAATTGTTATTGCCATTATTTCGTTCAGCACTGCCTAAATATATCAAAACTAGAAAAGATTCTTAATTTCTGTTGAAAAGCATAATTTACACCATTTATATGAACAATAAATAACAGTTGTTGCAATAATAACAGTAATGGTCCAGAACATGATTTTAGAATCACAAAAAAAGCAAATGTGGTGCAATAATCATAAATAAGTAATAACTGGCAATTAACACATTGCTCTGAAAGGAAAACCGGCGCTAGGGTGATAAGGCTGTTTTCTGCAGCTCGTTTAGAATAAAGGTGTGAATGGCATACATGACATTTCATCACTGAATATGCCCAGAGATTAGAATGCAGGAAGGAAGGCAGAGCCATCACATGTAGGTTACACAGGAAAGTTCAGCTACTGCTGTATTTGGTCTTATAAAAACAGTCCTCTGAATGCCTGTTCTGACAAGCAGAAATATGTTGTCAAACATTTGATTCATCAAATGTTATCTATACTATACAAGAAAAGTGTTCTGAACTCTGGCAAAGCCCAGGAAGCAGAAAATGAAGTAGAAAAGAACAAGTTTGCTGTACATCCAGGAAACAAATCAATAACAATGACCACTGAAAATTCCTTTTTATGAAAATAAAGGGCTTCCATTTTGAGGTTGATGATGTAAAAGGCTCTGTCCATGTTGAAGTTTAAAACACAAAGCTGAAGAAATCAGATGACATTTTCCACAGTGTGTACCTGCTTTAGAACTGTAAACCTAGTTTTACATGGTGTACATGCTTATTAAAGACATATTCAGGATGGAGATGCTAAAAGTCACGTGAACCAGGGAGTGCAATTTCAGAGCAAATAGATCTTCTCCTGGACCCAGGTGGATCTTTGCAAGGGGGTTTGTATGAACCAAAAAATTAAGCCCAAAGCTCTGGCTGTGGATAATGCCTCTGGCAGCCTGTGGCACCTCAAGTGCACGGGCAGCTGCTCTGTTTGTGCACCAGGGCCTGACACTGGGGTGCTGCTAAGCAAACTGGAACTGGAGACAGCTTCCTCCTGACCACAGGCTCCTCTGTGCTGCAAACAGGCAGCTGGCCCTGAAAAGGAGCAGCCACCCACGCAGGGCAGCCTGGCAGAGAGCTGAGAGCACCAGCAGCCCAGTCCAGCCCAGGCCATCCACACTTGGACCTGTCACCAGTGACTCATGGTGAAGCCTGGCATTCTTCCCCAAATGTGTTTTTTATTTGCTAGAAAGGCTGGAGAGTCAAATGTTTTATCCAGCTCAAAACTTTCGTTTTTTTAGTAGGATTTCTACATGCACAAGGGTACACTAAAGTGTCTTCAAAATATATATTCCATTAACCAGAAAAATTAGTATTCTGATTAACTACACCGCCTTGCCTCCTAAGTGCCTCTGCCATTTTACTGGGAAGTCTACATTTGCCTCAGATATTTCAAGTCTGAATTACTTAAAAATTATACATAATGCTTTTTATGGCTGTACCTTAAATTCCTGCTCATCTCTATCAAGACTATTATTTGCTACAGGAAAAAATACATGGAAGTGGGGAAAAAAAATTGCTGGCACCCAAGTGATCTGTTCTCCACCAGCATGTGGGAGAAACAGGTTCTCTTCCAACCCTCTTGTTCCCCAGGCTGTCATGGGCACCGAGTGCTGCAGAGATAGCAGCAGCAGCTTCTCCAGCTGATTAACCAGAGACAGTGACAGACTTTAGCAGGAGTGCTACCCAGCACTCCAGAGCCAAAGGAATAGTTGCCTCAAAATAGAAGCAGATGGATCTGCGCAAAACGATGGGACTTTGGAATTCAAAAAAGTGTGTTAGTGGCGAGGGAAGGAGGGAATTGTGTATCTCATTCTAAAAGGAATATGTACACTCTGTCTCTTACTATCTTTTCCAGCAAGGAGATAAGGAGGTCAGGCTGTACTGAAATACAATGGGCTGTGGTAAACCATGATTTTAAAATATGCTGAAATCTTTAATAGTAACAATAGAAGATATTTACAAAAATACCATGTATAGATAATTTATACAGGGCTAATTATCCTGGTAATAATTATAAGCAAAAACAAACTTGGTTTTTATTTTTTCATATATTGGACAAGTCAAGTGAACTATGTGGAAAGCAGAGAAATGTCCTATTTTACAAATAAGGTCCAAATATGGAGCTGAATTATAAATTTGGCATTGGGATTTCCTGAGTCTGAAAGACATTTGCTGGTGTAAGGATCAAACTCAAAAGTCAGTAGGCCTGAGTCTCCAGCAGTTTTTTACACCAAGGTAACTTTTTGGATCTCAGTGAAATTACTCTAGATCTGTACTCTGATAAGTGAAAATAGAATTATCCTCAAAGGATAACTTCCTGTCATATTGATCTGATTCCAATACAGCAAATCTGCATCCTAAGTGCATGTTGCAGGGCTTTAGGATTACTTTATACTCCTCTGAGAGGAAGTCACTCCACTATATCACAGATGTGCCATAGTGTCCTCCAAAACACTGAAAATTACACTTACTGTAAGATTCAGCTCATCTTTGCCTACAGACTTCTAAAGATTCACTCTGTATTAGAAGATGGGATGAGATTGAACCCATTCTCCAATCTCTGTGCTTCACCCTGGGCTTTTTTCACATTCACATGATTAAACTCTCTTAGCCCATAAAGCAGCCTGACCGCATTTAACACGCTCATTGAGGAGGCTCAGGCCCATGCTGAGCCCCAAACTGTGTGTGGGCACTGTCTGGGAGAGTGCTGGGCTGCTGCTGATGCTGCTCACAATTCGACCATATGGATGGTCATGCACTGGTGCACAGGGCTGTGCAATTGCCTGGCTCAGTTTAGTAGTGTAAAAATGATCTTAGTGTCTAAGCCTAGTGTCTGCTGCCTCGTAAATGCCCTTCTTAGAAAGACTGACACCCAGAGATGCCCTTTTCTCCTCACTGAGTTTGGAAAAAACCTAAAGTGACTCATTCAGATCTAGGTTTTGACTTTCTCATGCCTAAAGTGAAGTGTCTGCTAACCAGAGCGTTTCAGGGACACCATGTATGTTAATCAATGAAGAAAGAAAAAGGTTAGATTTCTTACTGCATGTGCCTGGATTTAGTATCTGGTAAAGCTGAGTAAAGAAATAAAGAGTGAAAATAAGGCAGTCTCTGACACATGTAGATTGATGCAGAAGCAAGCACTCACTGAGACAGGCCAGATGCTGACACCAAGCTTTTCTCCTGTCTGCTCCGTAAGCAGTATAAACAGTAATAGACATTGTATCATTTTAAATTGCCTCATCGAATGTAATGCTGATTTTAGACTGTTTTGAACCTCCTAGCTACCAAGGAGCAGAGAATATTTACTCTCATCTTAAAAGATTTTACCTGGCGAGACAGAGCAAACAGCAGTCAATACCATTAGGGTGAGCAAGACCCTTCTGCACTCCCAGCAATTCTTCAGGGCACAGTCCCTGCAGAGCCCTGAGGGATCTCAGACTAAAGTGGAAAAGCAGAGTAATGGGCATGTCAGCACAGCATGATTCATCATCAGTCAAGGTAAAGTTTGCGGGACACACGGACACTTACCCTAACCAAAGGAGACTAAGCTCCCACTTACTGCCCTTGTTACCTAATGCTTGACATGGCCTCAGTGCTCAGTTAGATTTGGCAAAGACCCACAGAGAGATGCTGATATCCAAAGTTGCAGTTGCTGAATCTTTGAGTGTCCCTTGATGCATCTGATTAAAGCAAATGATCGATACTAAACTTTGAGAAAAAACTAGTGTGGGGATGTTACGGATGACAGCCCATGAATAAATAACTCTGATAATGGCATTTGTCTTACTATAAAGCTCATCCATAATTTAGCAAGAATAATGCCCATTAAAGAACACCTAGAATGATCACTTACAAAATAAAGAGTTAATTGGTTTCTATCTTCTGGGAACTCTCATAATAAGCTCAGTATGGAAAACTGGCTATGAACTCTATATAGCAATTATAAAAGTATCTACTCTCCAGGTTACCTCCTCCTCATTTAATCTTTCTGCAGCACTTTTTGGACATCTGCTTTTGATATGTGTTCTCTAAGCTGGAAAGGAAAAATGGTGAGAGAGTCCTATCTTTTTTTACAAAAATAAGGAAGAATTTGACCCAATCACCACTGAAGTCATCAGAAACTGATTTGGGTCCCAAAGTAAATATCGTGGGAACCTTAAAGTAAATATTGCTCCTTATTAAGCCAATAAGTGTTGCTGTATGCTAAATTTAGAGGAAGAAATAACCCAGTTATGTCAGAGGAGTTATGTACTTTAATAAAATGTAACTTGAATATTCATACCGTACAGTCATGTAATGCCTATAAAATGTTTCCTGCCCCACTACCACAAAAGCAGTTTGCAGATGTCTTTTAATCTAGAAAGACTGTCTGTCTAAGGCAGGGGGAGAATGCCAATACCAGAGCCCTGCTCCTCCAAATACAAGTGGTTTGTATTTTCACATAAGAATCGCGCATATGCACTGGCACATCTGTTCACTACGCAGTCCCACAGCCTGGAATGGATAACTCTGACTTTGGGGATTAATGTCAGCCTCACTTGAATAACAAACACTTGTACTCTAACAGCCTGTGCAGCACTCAGACAGGATACTCATTTCTGGATGTTGTGTCAAAAAGCAAAGTACCATCCCATCCTGCCCTCACTGGGCAATCACCTGTTTCTATTTAATGTCTTCTGTTTAACAAGTATAATATGATGGTGATGGAGCCAGAGTGTTTCAGAAGCATCCTGGAACAATACTCCATGTGGAAAATTATGGTGTCCCGTAGTGCTCCACATCTACCCCAACTATATTAAACACTACATAAAACAATCTGAATTCCAGACGTTCTCTTTAGATATTGTAAGTATGCTATGCCAGTATTTATGAGATCAAACACATGCCAAGGTTTTAAATCCATCATTCTGAATAGAAACTTTGTGTTTCACATAAGACTGAGCTCTCAGGATATTGCTCCCCTCCCCTCACCACGCCACAGCCTCAACTTTGAATGTAACCAAAAATGTCACCACTGTCACTTCTTTTGAATAAAAAGACAGAAAAGCGGGAGGGTTTATCACAGTGTACTCTGGCTATCCACTTTTAGAGACCAAGCAGGTCAGGTATTGATATCCAGTGACTCCCTACAATTCATCTGATGCCTCTGCACCCAGACCTGCCTCTTCTGACTCTTGGCTGTGTTGGTCAACATCAGAAAACAGCCATTGCTAATTGGAATTTGGTAATAATCAGGGGTGTAAGAGAAGTGGTTTCACAGGCCTGAAGGGAGAGGCAAGGGAGGTGTGCAAGAAGGCAGGGAGGCAGCCAGCTCCCCTCAGGCCCACTGGCAGCAAGGTTTTCCAACATCTTCAGCCACACACAGGATTTGCACCACAAGCCCATTGTCATCCCTTACGTTCCCAAGATTTCTCTCTCCCCTTCCTGGCCATTTCAGTCTCTTTTGCATGCTGAAGTCTGTAAGAGTGCAAAGAGCAGGGGGCTGAGGTACCAGGACAGATGAATGGAGCAAAAGAGGAGTCATGGCCAAGGGTGAAAGCTGTTTGTCCTCAGTGGAAAAGCGTTCCCATGGTTCTGTCCCACCAGACAGAGGTAGCCCAGGACAGGAAACAACCTGGCACAATGCACACACACACTCACACACACTCACACACACACACACACACACACACACACTCTCACACAAATGGAGCTGTTCTGGGGGGAAATGGTGCAGATTGGAGTTCCTTGAGCTCAGAGTTTCACCTCAGGCCAAGAGGCTGTGCCATCTGGGCAGTTTTGTGGTGTTTTTTCTTTTCCCCAGGGGCAGATGTGGTTTTCCTGGAATAATATGTGTGCACTTCCATGTACTAAATTGCACTTTTCTCCCGTGGCTGTCCAGAATGAATTGTGGAGGGCTGAAGCGTGCTAATGTGGAGAGCTTACACTGTATGTACCACATGAGCCATTCCAGGGAGATTTTACTCTCCAAGGATAGCAGCCCAACTTAATGAACACTGTTACTTTCTATTATTTCCTGTAAGAGAAAGTGGAGAGAGATGATTCACTAAGGAAATCTGCATAATTAGGGTCCATCATTTCCTACAGATGGGAACATCACAGGCAAAGCAGAACACTTCCCCCCATCCTTTTAGCAATTCTTCTCAAGTAGCTGCTAGCTTCTCCACCTCTGGGAAGGGAGAAGGAAGAGTAAAGCCAAAGAAATCTTCACCAGGAGAACTGCTTCCCCCTTGCTGCAACTGTTACTCCTCCCCAGCTTTCTAACTTCATATCTTTTCTGCTTAGGAAATGTGCAGTTCAGTTTCATTTTCTCTTACGAATGGCTTTGTTTTGATTTACAAATCACATACTAACCACAAACTGAATTTTGGTCTGGCAGTTTAGGAATAGTATGTTGGTGTGCTGAGGCCTGGTCTTTGCCAGGACCTGCCCAATGCCATAGGAATGGCACAGACTTCCATCAGATCAGTCCTTGAAGAAGAGCACTCTTTAATCCCTGCTTTGGCCAGCTTCATATTCTGCTCTGCCTCTGTCCCAGCAGACAGGGTGACCCTGTGTGGGGTTTGCATGTGAGGGATTATTCAGCCAGTGGTCACCAAGTGGGGAACAGGGAGGGAAAGGGAGTGTTGAACAGTTCAAAATGGTGAGAAGTGTGGAATCACAATTTATATATTTTTTATTACCTTACAGGAACTTAGTGGCACACATTTCTTAACACTAAAATAATTTCTAGATAGTCTTGTAGTATGGGGTAAAATCCATTCCTACCAACAATGGTAGATCCCACTCTACTCCACTACCCCCATTCAGGGCTACCTTTGGTATAGATTTGGTAACCCTGCTCCCTTCCCCAGGCTGGTTCAATTCACTGCTGGGGCAGGAAACTACTTCAGAGAGCGTGAGGAAAGGATGGGCCCAGACTGGGAGAGGGTTACATTTCTGTTGGCTCAGTGAGTTAAAGCAGTCCAGGGACACATCTGGAAAAGGGCAGAGCAAGTATGAAGGAGAAAGCAGGGCCATAGGACTAGAAAGAGGGTAGGGGAAGAAATCAGCGGGAGATCATGATTTCCAAAGCAGCCAATTCTTTTACAGTCTAGATTGCTCTTAGAACAGCACTCTTTGTATCAGCACAACACATGACAGTACAAAATACCAGTCTAGGACAGCCCTAAGTTAGGCACCATCAAAGTGGGTTTGCTTTTAAAACTACTTCAATGGAAAATCACCTATAAGCAAAGGTTGGTGGGGGCAGACATAAAATGTGCTAATCAGGCCTGAGTTTACCTTCATTCAGAAGCTCTGAGCAGCTGAGCAACATCAGAGCTGGAATGTCACGCTTGAGGATGTCTACTGACCTCTTCTACCTTCAAAACTGTTCCCAAGTTTTTTTTTTCAGTTGGGTGTTTGCATTTGGTGTCTTATTCACTTATTCTGCATTTCTTATTCTTATTCTGCAAACTGACAGGAGAGGCTTGGAACCTGGATTGCTTGATATCTTTAATAGAGTTTTTTAGTTTTTGATGCACTTAAAAAAGAAATTTTATGACAAGTGAACAGCATATAACTCTTCAAAAGAAAATCCTCAGAATATTACATTTTATGTAGCGTTGATCAAATTAGGATATCAAAACAGATTTTCTAAAACGTGTTGTTGTGACAACAGATTATCATAATCTCAATTTTCTGCTAAAACACGTGGACTGTATATTTTTCAGTTTACTCTTCTTTTTTTTTATCTGTTCTGTTATCTAATATATTAAATTATCTTATCTCAAATGTTAATCCACCTTTCTTAGTAGCTCAATAGAACAATCATTTTTCACAGCTCTGAACTCAAGTCCAGCAAAAGTGGGAAGTTTCCCGGATCATGTGAGAAAGCCTTTCCTTGTAGGATTCTAAGAATTAATCAGTCTGGATAGGTTTTGTGTACAGTCATAAGCACCTCATTTTTTTTGTGCTAAGCCTTCAAAAAGTAGAAATTAGCCCCTCTGCCTTCCACCTTTTAAAATGAGGATAATTACCCTCAGCTCCACAGTAGCTGCAAATTTTAAAGTTACATATAAAACCTATTATAAAACTTGTTGCATCTAAAGACAGATTGAAATGTTTTGTGCTTTTCTTTTCTTCCAGTACTGTTAATACTCTTATTGCTTTGTAGATCAATAGTAGCTTTTCCTAAACAATAGCAAAATCATAAACCAAGGGGTCCTTTTGGCAATATTAAAAGAGCCATTTTTGTGATGTGACCGGTTTCTTATATTCGTCAGCACACCTCTGTGGGGAGGAGGAGATTGTGAGCAGGGCTAACAAATGGCAGCCTGCCACTCACAGAGACCACAGACCTCACTGATTTCCGCAAAAAAGCAACCGCCTGAACTTTCTTATCTCTTCTAAAGTTTCACACTAATTCGAAGACCTCGACAAGAACTTCCTGTCCCCTTGTAAAAACCCTTCACCTAAAAACTGCTGGAAACCTGTGACCTTCAAAGGTGAGATCTGAATATCAGCTCTCCCCTTGTGCCACTTTGCAATACAAAGGAACCTCTGAGCTTTAATTGTCAGACAAAAGACTCTCTTTTAGCCTACACAGTCCCTTTAATTAGGGTCTGCATGTGTATACATCAGTGACCTTTAATGGCAGGCCATTAGCACCTTTAAACATTACACCCTGATTGGTTTAGAGTCTGTGTGCAGAGAATGTTTTCGGTATTAAAAGCCTCTTTAATCTAAGGGAAAGGATAATAAGATCCATTGCTTGGAAACAAAAGTCTGCAGAGTTTTGTACCTGCTTGTTCTACATTGAAGACACCGTCACTGAAAATTCTTCCCCAGGTGTGGTCTCACTTGGAATTTAAAGCCCCTTAGTGTTGATAAAATGAAACCAGTAAAGAGCGGTAAACAGCAGGAAAGGAGTGTAAAGTGTAGAGGAGCATTATACATCTGTCCACAGAGCTGTTTATGACTGGGTTAACAGAGCTCAGCTGAGCCTCTGTCACTGGCTGTCCCCTGGGGCTCCATTGCAGTCCTTGGGGCTGGATTCTTCCTCCAGCCCTTAGCCCGGGGTTACCACCACCAGTCTTTGGGGTGCTGCAGCCTGAACCGAGCAAAGGAAATGGTTTGGAGGTGGAGGGGGGAAGGCAACGGAAAACCCTCAGTTGGACCAAATAGATTAATTCATTGATCTGCTTCGTGGCAAGACCTCACCAACCACGGAGCCCACAGAAGCAGGAGGAGTGCTTTGTGGTTCAGCAGAAGGAAGCACTGCTGCAGGGTACTGCCACAGTACTGCTGCCAAGCATTTAACTTTGGCTTTTATATGTTGTTTTGCAAGGCGAAGTAGACAAAACATTGAAATTACCAGCTTAGTTATATGAAAAAACTGCAGAACAAAAACTAATAGAAACCTAAAATATTAATCTCAGTTCTCTGCCCAGGTCTCCTGATTGAGGATTTTCCTCATCTGCAGCTTTCCAATAAGAAACCCCCTCTTCTCTAGGAAGCATTATGCTCCATGGTGATCATGTCTGTCATGGTGATGTTTTTCAGGCCTTCAACTAGGAAATTGTTTATGGTCCATTTAAAAGAAAGTAATCTGAAACAAAAAAAAAGGTGTGAATTAGTTCTACAAAGCCATAGTAGCAAACTTACTCCCAGTTGTGTCAGGAACAAATTTAGCACTTTAAAATATAGCACTTTCTATTGTGCTCATACATGGTCCCCTTCTAATTCACCTAATGATTTTCATCATAGGTTCTCCACTCCTTTGCACCTTTCAGGACAGGCCTACTTAGTCAACTTGTGCTCTCTAACATCTCTTACACTCTAATGTCTCATAGACTGTCATTTTCTATTCATATTTCAGCACAGAAGCACATTTTCCACCTCCACAGACATTTCAGTGATGGGGACTCTGTGATCCCACCTATACCTTTACCTCCTGATAACTGTGAATCTCTGATCTCTCCCTTCAGGACACCTATAAAGATTTTCAAACTCACTCCTTTGCTAGGAGGAAAGCAAAGGCCTAACAGGCCTTAAAATGTGGAATTTGCTAAACCTATTGGACTCCAGGGAGATGCCAGAAGTCCTTGGGCAAGGACTTAGATGAGTTCTGAGGTGGGTAAGAGACACTAGTCATCATTTCAGTGCTGAAGGTGCCATCACCACTTTCAAACAACATGCTGCTACAGATTGCAAAGGCATAACCTCAAATCATATTTTGCTGCAGATTCTGCACCTGACTTGGGTAAAACTGGGAAAAACAGTGTGTGTGGATCCTCAGGGGGTAGGACTTTGCCAGCCAGCAGTCATTTCTGCATCCTGATCCTGCACAACCAGTAGATGCTCCTTCCTGCCAACACACTAACAGCTGGAACCATTTAGATTATTGTTGTCGGATGTGAAAAAATGCTCCTTTACCTTCCTTTGGCTTCTTATTTTCACTTCCACTGGTCTTCTCCTCACATAGACGCTGTTGGCCAAATCTGCATACAAAACTCTCTTCCCTTCTCCCAGACTTGTTATCTCTCTTAGGCAGACACCCAAGTCCCTTCAGACTTCAAAGTTTTCAGCATTCATGCCAAGAACCATCCATGTTTTGCGCACTCCTTCTCCTCTCAACCTCCCCCTGACTTCTCCAGGCTGTAAAACTCCAAAACTGGGTTTTCAATTATCCAGAGTCCAAGTGTTTATCATAGCAATACCCACCAGGGTTCCTGGAGGAGTCACGGCGATGAGACTGAGCATTCCATGAGCACTGGAGAGAGCAAACATAGGCGCTCTCTTTGAGAGAATGCCCATGTGATGCTGACCCTTCCCCTGCCAAAGCCCAAAATAACTTGTTTAGGAGAGTAAAAACACAGTTAGTCATCATTCCCTGCAGATAAGCACTTGCAATCTGACAGTGCTGGGTCATGTTTGCTGGGGAGATAAGTTGGAGGCTGAGGCACAGGAAGTACTTTGGCCAAACAATGTTTGTGGGGATGCCTGGCCTGTCCCCAGTTCCTGAATTAGCTACATTCCTTTTTCAGCTCTGCAAGAGGTCTGGTGGCACCAGTCTAACCAAAGCAGGGAAAATCTTTGCAAAGAGGTCCTTTTGCCACACTGACCTGAAGCATGGTATTTATAAGGGGAATTATCTGTGGTCCTGTGCAACCAATCTCCTGCATGATTCTAGTGCAGTCAGCCTGCCAACACCACCCCCATTAAAAGTCCATGACCACTTGGAAATGTTTCTCTTTTTCTCTCATGAAAGAGCATCGTTCACAAAGCAGTGTGCATCCCACACTGTGAAATGTCAGGAGCCTCAGGGTGCCTCTCTTTTCTCTTACGGCAGAAAAGAGCTCCCAGACATCAAGCCTCCAAATAAGAAATATTTGTGAGCATGAAGAAAAGGAGATGGTTGGGAGATGAACAACTTTTTTGCTCATTTCACTCAGTATCTACAGAAATCATGTGATGAAGGGGGTTTCCATGCAATGGCCTGTTCATCTGTGGCAGACCGACCAAATGTACTTGAGTTGCTGGCAAACAAGGAGTTCACCTACAGCAGCCACAAATTTCACATGGGGAAAGGTCAATAATTAAAAATTAATTGAGTAACAAGGGAGTTAAAATAGCAAAAGACATCCACAATCATTAACAATGTGTGCCAAGATCTTTTTAATTTATTGGCTGTTTTTTTGACAGGCAAAGCTACTTTTTTTTAATTATGACTGCTCACATTTTGTAATTGAAAGCATTGTGGCTTTCAAAAAGTTTATGCAAACCAGTCTGTGGGGCTTCAGTCTCAAGTCCATACATAAAGGAGCTTTTCTTAACTGTGATGCTCATCAGCAGCATCAGAGACTGTAAGGGGAATTTCTCTGCTAAATGCAAGTGTGACTGTTACCAGGTTATCCCTGGTATCTGGTATCTGGCTGGTGTATCTAGTTTTATGGAAGCCTGGGGTGAGCAGTATGGATGCAGATGTCTGCTCTGTGGATAACTAAGATTAGGGAGATGACTCTGAATCAGTGCAATCTCTTCTAGCAAATCCACCTTTATTTTCTGTATCCTGAGCAGACCAGAGAGAATATCAATGCAAGCCATCTTCATTAGGTGTCTGTTTACCTTCACATCTTTGGGCAGATTGCTATCATCCTTCCAGAAGAGGATGCAAATGGTAAATTGAATGTTTCAGAAATCTCCAGCTTGGCCCCTTAATCTTGGAGATTTCTGGTTAGACATCTTCAAATACCCCATAAACACTTAGGAAAATATCCCATATTGCAGTGAAACAGATAAAGCATAATTCATGGGAATTGTTCCTTCAGCTTGAACAGATTTTTGTTCACATCCAATGTTTTCAAATGGAATTGCAGTTGGACAGCTGTCCATTTCCATGACATTTTCTATTCTGGGACATAACAGGAAAGGATCTTAGATATTTGATTTAGTGGATAAGTACTGCTTTGACTAATTTGGCTATTTGAACTCAACAGATGCAAATATGGACAATTTGGAAAGCACCTGCTGTCTCCAGGGATATTTGTGAAAATGAGGTGCTGTCTCTCTTGAGGCTTATCTTGGCAAACAAAACCCAGTAAACCTAAACCCGGCATTGCAAAACATCTCTTTCTATTTTACATGTCTATTTTTTGGTGGTGATGGTTGGTTTGGGGTTTTTTTTTAATCTATGAGAGCAAATATATCCTAATTAAGTTAAATCAATTGAAAGGGGTAGAGAGAGAGAAAAGAAGAGAAGAATATTTCAAACAAGCTATTTTTGGTTTTGCTTTCACAAAACTCTTTTTCTTTCTTTGTTTATATGGCTGGGCTCAGATTCAGCTAAAACAGCTGATTCCAATAAAGAAGTACTGGCAGCTTTCAGACCTGCTTTCCCCCTTGAATCTAAGAGAAAACCAGAAAAGAGTGTGCAAACTTTTCCAAGTGGACCTGGAGGGGCTCACTTTCTGGAATTTGAATGTCTGGCAAAAGAACTCATGCTAATTATAACATCTCTATGCTCTCAGCTTCCCAAACCCTTTCCTGGTCTTTTCCCAGAGCAGGAAAAAAGAATGTGCAAGACTTCTGTTGCCAGTGAATGGCAAAATCAGGAGCCCCATTTCTTCCCTTTCTCCAGCTGAACCCACACCTGCCTTGGACAGGTCCCATCCATAACAGATGTCAATTGCATGTGTCATCCTTGTAGCTTGGAATTGCTAAAATGTGAGACCACAGCAAATTGAAAGCCTGTGTCTTGCTAAGACAATTTGTCAGTTCTCATTTGTAGCAAGCTGTGCAGCGACACCACGGCTAGTTAAAGGGTCAGTATGACTTTCATTTCATGTTACCTGTTCTTTTTGAGGGCCTCTAGGCCTTCTCTCTTGTGGGATATAGAATTCCTTTTTGCAACAAGCCACGGATCTGCCTTGGAAAGCTAGGTCCATAACAGAGTGCTTGAGAATGCATGCAAGGATGACTCAGTTACCTGCTCCTTATTAAGGGCTCTGTCTTTCCAATGGCTTCCCAATCCCTGCAGAGAAGGGCAGCTGGAAACCCACTATACATTTTCAGGCTAAACCCTTCCTTTACATAGGCAGACAGATTATGAGCAAATAGCTAAATGTTTTTGGCTCCTTAGATATTCTCCATTACAATCCATTAATAAAGACATGATTTTTCAGTCTGGCCACACCAGCACATGGGTGCATTGTGAGAGGAGCATGAGGAATCCTGCTATAGATGTGTTTCGGGAAAGCTGGGTACAACAGCAACACAATATGATCTGGGGAACAGATCAACATCCCCCCAGGGACTCTGGTTGGGTCTGGGACTGAGATGTCCTGAGGAAGAATTTCTCAGCTGGCCCTGCTTCCTGTTCCAAATGTATCTGCAGCACATCTCCCGTGCAATCCCTATGCCAAGAGAATCTCCAACTACCCAGCCAGGGATGCTTTTTATAGTCTTTTCTGTACAGCAGAATAGGGGATGCCATAATTTGACCCATAATGCTTATCCTGTAAAAAAAATCTATTGTTCAAGCAGGAATTGTAAAGTGCTTAAAATGGTTGGGTTTTTTTTACTAATATTTTAATATAAATTATGCCTTTTATGAAGAGCTAGTAGTTTATTTTTCATGTTATATTTCACCTGTAAACATTGTTTTCTGTCCATTTACTCCTGAAGCTTCATTTTTTTCATGTTTTTGTATATGTAATGGCTTACTTATACATTTAATGAAAAAGCATGGAAAATTAATTTACAGCAAATAACATTTCACCTGCCATCACAGAGGGGAAATAGAGAAATCCAATAAAATGGTATTATCTTCTGAGCCCTATAATGTCCATACATTCTTGTATGCATTCTTCACCTTTATCATTGTTCCTACCTTCTGATATTTGTTTGTAATTTTTGTCCTGGACTTCTAATACATTATTCAAACAATGAGTATCTCCTAATTTCCACTATCTTCTCTGATAACCTTGAGCCTCTTTTTATCTCAAAACCCAAGCAAATGAGCCTGTTTTATTTTTATATGCTGTTTGCTGAGCCCCAGCTAAGCTTTGGGTTTGAAGTACTCAGACTTAGTGGAACCATAGGTTTGAATACAAGCAAGTTAATCTTTCCAACATACAAACCTGAAGTGGAACACCATTCCTCAATGAATAAATTCTTCCTCAAAATCACAGCCAAAATGCCAGGCTTTGAATGGACATCTTAAAATCAGGCTTTCTTAGAGGTCGCCTTGTAGAGGATGAGTAAGGTCTGAACACAGAGCCCCTCATGAGCCATAAATTTCCACTCATGAGCTCCTGTTTTATGGAGCTCAGAAGATAAAATATGCATCTGCACAGATTTCTGCTGCAGCAGTACAGCACACAGAGAGAAAGTAGTTTCAAGGGACAAATGAAGCCAGTTAGTATCTTGTAAATCCAAACCAACACAATAAACTCCACCCAAAAATCAATAAGCAATCTATGTAAATCACAGGGCACCCAAAATATAATAATGTCAACATTTCTCCAGTGAATAGCTGGAGTCCTTTTCTCTGTTTTAGCAAAATTATTCCAACAGGTTTAAGAAGCAGAGTTTACATAGATCATTTTAGTGTGGGTTTGCACCTATGCATGAAGATTGTACTTGTGCACATGCAAAGGTAAAAAAAGATTTTCCAGCTGCTACTATGACAATCATGGAATAACTGAGAATCCAATCAGTCTATTCACTGGTAAACCAAAAGAACAAACTGCTGAAAAACACCTGCAATCCCACAGAAAGATATATTCCTCATAATAATCCCATTTTTAAAATCGGGGTTGGGCATAGTGACAGTATGCCAAACTGGCTACGATAGGACTGGGTCTAGGCCATTGCTATACTAAGAAATCCTCAAGAAAGACCAAAGACAAAACAACAAACTTTATTTGGAAAAAAAAAATAGTAATGCAACTTTTCAAATAAGGAAAATTAAGTAACCAAGGACAAATGAATAGAATTGCTGTTTGTACATAATCTTTTTCATCATCCACTACATCCTTGCTTCCAGGAAACTTCTTTACTGTGGAGTAGAAACAAACTCTTCTCTGTACACTTTGGGTCCTAGATGAGTTATTTTCCTCACCCCTGAGGTGTGGCTGGCTTCTCCCAGCACTGGGCTTCCATCTCCTTGTTCCTTTGCCAGGTTCATCCTGCATTCTCTTCATCATTGTGTCCAAACATGCTCAGAGGCCTGATGAGGAAGAACCACCTCCCCTTCCCTCAAGCCCCACATCTCCCAACCACTCTCTTAAGGGAACATAAGTATAGTTGTGAAGATACCAGCAGAGCAAACACCATCCAACACAAGGCTCAGTTAAGTTTCAAATAACCACATGGCAATACCAGCCAGACCCAGGAACAAATTTTAACGGGGCCATCTGGAGCAGAGAAGAGAAAAGATAAAAGCTGACGTGTGTCTGTTGAACGAAGGCAGCTAACCAGGACTTCACACCAGCACCTTCAAAAACTTGTTTTCAAGCTGAGCAAGGGAAACAGAGCAGGATAAACTCTTGCACAACAGTTCTCAGAGGAGAGAAAGCAGTTGCTGAGGTTACTCACAAGGGTTTTCTCTGGGTAAAAAATAAGAGCAGAGCAGTGCACACCACTCAGGTTTATAGATTTTAACAGTACCCCATGAACAGTCAAGGGTATAGGTGGAACTGCTCTGACTTCATCCATCAGTGGGAGGAAAGTAATTTGCCAGCCCAACAAAGTCAGCCTTCACATTATGCCCTGACAAGCTTTGATTACATATATATGTATATATTGCATTTGTATATGTGAGAGTACACAGAGATAAAACCTGTAATTTTTGTCTCACTGTGACCTTGCCAATAAGCTTCATATCCATACAAGCTTCACCAGCCATATCACTGCTGTTTTAAGTGAAGTTACTGACCTGGGCTCTTGAAGTAACTACTTCATTTACACAGGACCTAGTGCCTCCTGCTAGGATTTAATAGCTGTGAAACTCATGGTTTCAGCCTCCAAGTCGTGACCCAAATGTCACCAATCTCTTCCCTACTACACAGAGCATGACAAGAAAAAAAATTAGACAGGAATATTGTAGCATTTCTGCTGGGGAAATATTGCACTAAGTCCACAGTGGCAAAGTCCATCTGAAAGCAGTCTGATTTTTCTGTCAAGTACCTCATGTCAGTCATGGACTAGAGCCAGGTAAGATTTTCCTACTAGATATCTGCAACCTAAAGCAACTGGGGGATTTGGTAAATCCTTTGGGAAAGAAATTTCTTCTTTGGTTCCAATGTTGTGAAGGATGTTAGAACTTTTACCACATTTTTGCTGCAGTCAGGTGACCTTTGCTTGACAATCCCCCTGCTTTCTGGGCCTCTGGAACTGCTCTGGATGATCCCAATCAATGGCATCTCCAAGGGAAATGCCACAGCGGGGGTTATCTTGGAGCCAACTCTGGGTCAAAACCCATCAATAAAGTGCCAGTGGAAGGAGAAATTATCTTCCTCAGGGTCCAAGCAAGACTTTCATCTGCTGGAAGAAGCCATCAAAACAGGAGTCCAATCTAACAATAGAGCAATGACCACATTTTTGATTACCAGCCCAATCAGTGTCCAAACCTGATCTCAGGTCAAACAGCTCAATAATTCTTGAGGCTCCAAACAGCCCCTACCTCAGCCACTGCCAGAAAGCCCTGTGCACTGGAACAGAACACTCCCCAGCTCACATCCCCTTTCTCCTGTGCCTCCCCCTCTGCAGAGACTGAAAGAATCCCCAGCCACCTGTCAAGCTGTGCTTCTCCTCCTGCACTCTTGGCATCTTGCTTTTTATTCCCTACCTGTCACACGCAGGCAGCAGAGCTGGCCACCCAACACCTTCTACTGTGAGTCATCCCTCTGAAAAATACTGCAGAAAATCCTCAATCCTGCCAATCATTTTAAAGAGCCCTTCAATAGTTTTCACAGTGGGTGGTATTTTTTTTAAGAGCCATGATTTTTTTTGTCAGTTGCTAATCTGGAAAGAAGGTCAAAACCTCTGTGAATATATACACTGTTGAAAGTTCTATAGCTGGTGTATGTTTAAGTTATCATAAAGACCTGGGAGAGGGGAAAGTGTCTCAATTTCTAATTGCAAAAGCAAAAATCTTCAGAAGGGGAGCAGCAGAGAAGATCAAGGAATTTGGCAGTGTATATATTCTGGAAACAAATGATTTTCATTTCTTTCAAGGGTGAATAAAAATGAAATATTAAAGGAGAGAAAAAATCTTTTACTATAACTTTTGAGGCTTTACCTCATCCTATTGTTTCAGTAATCAAATACTTTACCAAGCAAAAAGAGATTTTAATTTGCTATTTTAAAAATTCCTCAGCTGGAAATAGTCTAATCTCTAAAGGAAAGAGTGCCAGATGCATAGGACAAGAACAGTAAAAGCTCTAACCCAGCAGTCTTCCTCTTATCTTCACTGATAAGAGGAAATGAATGAGTCAGCAGATCAGAGAGGGAGAAATGGAGTGTGTCGCTCCAGCAGTTCTAAAACATGTGAACCCAAGAAAATGTTTGAGTTATCAAGCAAACTTTTAATGTTAATAAAGAATTTCACTGGAAGTCAATGGAAGGATTTCAAGTTTGAAAGTATAATAAACCAGTTTCTTTGTACTCGTCATTATTTTGGACCTTGGTTCAGTAATACCTAATTCTCACAAAGTATTTTTCATCATTTAATCAGAGACTGCTTTACCAAGGAGTTCAGTATTCTTCAGTTGCTAAATTGAAGCAAAAACTAGGCTAAAAAAGAAGTGAATCTATTGATAAGACATTACAAGAGCTCCAGTCAGTGTCATGTGATCTAAACTAAAAGAAAACACACAAACGAGTTTCCATATTTGCCTTTGATTGATTAGATTGTGCTGTTCTTGCAATGATAAGCATGTTAACTAAGATTGTAACATTTCTTAAATGGCAGGAAACTGTCAAAGGCTCTAAGAAGTCTTTGACTAAATTAATTTAGTATTGAAGCAATGTTTAAAAAGAAAAACACTGGGGGAAAGAAATTACCAAAACCAGTTTAAAGTAAAATTCTAAAGCTTCAAAAATTTTTAGATAAATATTTCATGCGCTAAAGGTTAATCCATTTCTTTTAGCCATCAGTCTGATTGAAAAGCTGCAAATCCTACAAATTCTAAGATTTCAAATACTAGTTGCTGTCACACAATCTGGAATGTTCTCAAAATACAAGTCTGTTTAAAAGTACTTTGGTGTTTTCACTTGTGATCATAGATGTACATGTTACTTTTTAAAATTTCTTCCATTTTGGATTAAAGATATCAACTAAACCACTGCAAACCTGATAGGAGAGTTGAATTTTTAACCTCCCTCCTATTTATTTAACTTCGCATGGGTAGAAGCTACTTAACATATTTCTGATGATCTGTATATCATAGGTACCTAGAATGAACTCAAATAAGGGGTTTTACCGTTTTCCCATTTTCCCTACAGTCAATAACTTCAGACATTCTTGTTAGTTGGCCAACTGCAATAGTCTAAGTATCTTACAATTTTTCATTCCATAGTTTATATGGAAGAAGAAAAAACACCAGAAAATAGAAAATAGTAATACAAATTGAAAAGGTCAGTTCATGAGAATTTTTAGCTTGTTTTGGTAGCCTGTGAGAAGGTGAAATTAGACCCCAGTAGTTTTCATTTTGCTGTGGACTGGTTAGAGAAGTATGCCACTCGTGATTAGAGCATGTGAACTGCTGGTTTTGAGGAGCTCTGACATTCTGTGCACACAGGAGGAGACACCTCAGGCACTTGTTACAAAACCAGGCCTCAGAGATGTAGGGTGAAACTCTCCTGCCCTGCAAAGGTCTAGCAGGCAAAAACCACCAGCTTTTCCGGGACAGGTTTGTTCAAATACTTGTAGGAGAATCTGTTACCTACAAAAATGGAAGCATTTTTGTCTCAGCTTGTTTCTACATCTTGCCTGAGATCTGGCAGTGATCATGGTATTATGTATGGTGATTGCATTGACACTGTGCTCTCTGAGCATGGGCTCCTGTCTAGTTTCACTGGAATCACACTGAGCAGATACATTTCCTTTACCTAATGAAAATATATAGCCCCCCAAATCCATGGTGCCCACCAAGAAGCAAGGGTGGCTGTCACTGGGAGAGGACACTCTGTCCCCACTCCCCCTGCTCCTTCCTGAGCTGCATTTGCTTGACTTTCACAGGCAAAGTCAAACCTGGAAAGTGTGGACTCATTAACAGATTACTCTCAAATTCTTAGGCTGAAAGTCTAATAAACATGTCTGGAGAACCATTTTAAAATAGCAGCTCCTGGACATGCCATTGCCAGTAGCTAATTCTCATTCAAATGAAACAACTTGAATGAGACTCTGGGCTGCTTTATTAGGTGTAGAATCACTCAGGCGTGGCATTCAGCTTTGGTCCAAAATGAGCTTTCTCTCACCGAATGGCTTCCTTTAGCAGGGTAAACAGTGACCACCTGCTATTCTCTGAGCTGCAACCAAAGCACAAGGAGCACTTTTTTATTTTAACTAGCTTGCAGCCTGAGTTGCATATCCCCATGGATATTAATCAGCAAATTTAGACCGGTAGTGCTATCAAAAAATGTAACATTTTAAATTTATTTTAATAAAGTACCAGGTCAAAGTGAATGTTAATCTTTAACGGGATGAAAATATGTCATTTCCTTGTGGGAATTAAAAAGTAGACATAATCTATAACTGACTTATAAAGTAGACAATAAGGCAGTCAGCTTTATCCAGGAATAAAATATTTGGCATTTTATAGGAGTATTTTCTATGAATTATTCAAAACAGAGATAGAACTATGCCTCGGCTGTGAAATTATTTCCTGGCATTCGTCAAAGCTCTTTTCCACTAATTAACTAAATATCTTCAATCAGTGATTTCTGTGTTTATTTATTAAATAGGCCACAATACATTGCAAACCACATTGCCAAGTTGTCTTTTATTTTAAAGAAATAATATTTAGAAACTGAATCCGCAATTAGAATGCAAGCCTTTGAATTTCAGGGTGCCATTCAGGTGTAAGTAGAAATTACTTGTCTCAATGTTTATCTCAGTGTTTATATCTTAGTCTCCTGCTACCTCTGTTGAGAGTCCCACTTTGGAATTCAGTATATTGTCTCTTAGATGATTTCTCTATTTAAAAACATGAAAATTATTTACAAAATATGATCCATAAGTACCTTATACAACTGTTTGATTGGTCATGGCTTTTCCATAGTTTGGTCTTCTAAAGTGAAATAGGCAGGGAAGTTTAAGAGTATCTCTATTTCCTATAAAGAAAGAGAGTATAAGTTCTAACACGCACTGGGAAAATCTTTATAACTTTAATTGTGTTATGCAAATATAAAACTGGAGTGGTAGCACCAGTTACTTTTCCTCTTTTTAATTATGGTTTAGGTGCAACAATTGTTTCAGGATTTGCTAGTGAGCTGAAATGTTTATGAATTGTTACTTATTAATCTAATACTTCAAAAGTTAAAAATGCTGCACAAAAATACACACTTCTGCACAGAAATCACCATGTCTCTTTTGACAAATAATATCCACTTTCTGTGTAAAGACAAAGCTACTGTTCAACAAGGCACAATGCCACTACACAGCAGAGTAATAAACTCTCCCTCTTACAACAAACCTGCTTTCATACTCTTTGTTCTGCCTGTTTGCTGCCATCTAAATAAGGTTCAGGTTCAGGTTCAGATGCTCACAGGCCACCACTGCTTGGGACTTCTGGTTGGACTTAGGCTGGAGAATGTGATTTTTTTTTTTGTCAGAGCAGTAACATTAACCACATTTTCCAGACTCTCTTTGTTCTGTGTACATGTTTGAGGAAGTAAATGGAGGTGTTGGGGAGCTGCGGACGTGCCTGGAGAGGGGCTGGGGCTGCAGGGCTCCCCAGGGGTGGGCAGGGAGAGCCAGCCCAGGCTCAGTTGGGATGGGGATGGCCAAGGCTGGGTGGGACATCAGCCCTGGGAGCTCCCCGGGGCAGGAGGCTGGGCAGGGCACAGCTGTGACAGCATCTCATGGGTGGGGCAGGACAGGCTGAGGTAGGGCCAGGGGAGATGTGGAGGCCTGTGGGTGCCCTCGGGGCCCTGATAGTACAAAAGCTTGCTCATTACAGGGAAAAAGAAAAACCAAAACTGATTTTAAAGTATGATTGGGTTGTTATTTGTCTTTAGAACAAATATTTCTAGGTGGAACACCAGCAGAAAGGAGACAGGGGAGTGATGGTCCTAACTACCCAAGGAGCATTTACAAACATCCCATTTCAGAGATGGGAGACACTCTCAGGGGCTGGCTGGCTTCAGTCAGAATTTGGAAAAACACCTTGGAAAACAGATTAAGAGCCTTAGTGCACATCAGAAGGCATGCATCCCCAAGACAAGGAATGATTGGGCAGGTAGAATTTTTTGAAACCAAACCTCTCAGTTCAGTGAGTACATTTCTATAATTTTGTGGTATTATTAAGTAATGATTGGCATCTCTTCTGCTATGCCCTTTTTCTTTAAATTAGCACCTTTGAATTTTGTGAGCTGAAGTATTCCTGATAGTTTTAATCCCTTTTTAAAAAAATATGTAATTTGGCCAACTTAAAGAGAAAGACTTTTTTCCACAAATTTTATTTGCTCGATCTTATATTTACCTTTTTTACTGTCATTTTATATTGGGTCAATGCATTCAGAGAACTCCCCACAATTATTATGTCTCATAAAAATATGTTTATAACCCTTGACAGTGTACCTGGAGCAAAACTTACTTTTTTTGTGCACACTTCCCTGCTTTCACTGACATTGAATTTAATTTGATAAGTTATTCTCTAGTTTTTCATGGCTATGAGATTTTTTGTAACTCTTCAGAATCAACTTCAAGACAGACTATGCCAAAAATGTCTGTGTGCTGAAGAGACTTAACAGTGACTGACAACAGATTCATCCTCATTTTCAGTTCCAGACTATGTTGAACTTAGATATGTTCCAGTACTGATCTTAAGAAGATTTTGCAAATTTTTGGGTACATAAACCTTCTCCATTTCTCCATTTTATAAACATGTCATTTGTTTCTAACCTTCTTTGATCACTCATTAATCCATAAGAAAAATTCCTCTGTTATCCCAGGAGTGCTTAGTTTCTTTAAAAGAGATAATGTCAAATGCCTTTTGAAAATCCACATACATTGTATCCTTTGGATCAGTCATATATACCTGTTCATTTATTCTTTTCTCAACTGTAATAAAACTATGACTATCACCCAAAAGCCTATTCCCAAATATGTCATATTCCTAAAAAAGCCTATTCCCAAATATATCATATTCCTCACTGCATTACTATATTTATTCATTAGCAGGTCATTTAATTTCAATGGTTTTGTGGAAATCAGATTTACTGATTCATATTTCCCAGAATCATGAGTGGAGCTTTACTTTAAAGCTTGATGACATGTTTCTCATGTTCTTTTCTCTAACAATAAGACAGATATAAACAATAATCTTGTGTTAATTAGCAGCTCAACAATTTTATATTTGCCTTTTTTAAGAAGTCTAGAAACAGTGCCACTAAGTTTTAGTGATTTGTTACTCTTAAGTGTGTTAACTTATTTTAAAACTCTTTCATTGACAGATCAGTCCAAAACATTTCCTCAGGCTCATTCCCTTTATAGAATGATTGTGATATAGGAGTGATCCAGGCAGCCTGTCTGCAATCACTATATGTTAGAAAAATATTCTTTCTTAAGAATATTGTGGAACTAGGCTAACTTTTTTTTCTGATAGGTTTGAATCAGCTTCTCTTCACTAAAGATTAGTTTCTCCAAAATTTTGGCATGTTTTTTGTGATTCTGGCTTTACCTTGTCAAGGATTATGGTCCTTTTTAACCTTCTTTCCTGGACATCTTTATCACACTTTGATTTTTAGACTTATTCCAGGATTTGCCCATATACTTGCACTTTCTTGTTTTTTCTTCACTCTAGTTTTCTCCTTTCTTTTAAAATTAATTTTTAAAATATTTCCTTCAGTTGTCTTTTTTTAAAAAATTTCTACTTTACCCAAAAATTTAGGAGATGGGAGAGAACTCTTTCTCTTTTGCATATGAAATATGAATATAGAAAATTTCTTCAAGAGAAGAGATCCTTTTATCTGAGCAGAGATCACACCATCAACAGGTTTATTCTCTATGTCTTCAGGTATGAATGAAGCACCTTTAAATAATGTTTTAATACACTTATGAAAATGAATTAACAGCAGGTGGCCTTAAAATCTCACTAACAAAACTCAAATCTCTGAGATGAAATTTAAGAGTCAAGTCATTTCTAATGTCACCTGATTGATAGCTTTAAGAGGGGAACCTTACTTATTCCTGGTTTGCCCATTCACCCAAGACTACTAAAATAATCAGTTTATATAGCTTTCTGTATAATTTACAGTCTGCTCACATGTGATAAAACTGAAGAATTATTATAACTAACAGAAAAAATTGTTTCTTAGATTAATAGATTCTCTATATCTCTGACAATATTTAGCAGCCAGCATGTAATATACTGCTCTTTAATTACCACCTACAAAGGAGAATTTTTTTCAATTTCATATTATTAAGGTTAATATTCCTATAATTTTTAGGGATGAAAACATCAAAAGGTTGAACAATCTTGTTTTTCAGGAAGCATAAGATTACCTGACTGTGTCCCAGTATTTTTCTGGTTCTTCTACTAACTATTCTCTTCTGTCACACATATCTCTCAAGGAAGATTGTCTTTGACCACTTGTCTTTGTCTTATTTTTCTATATATTTTTGACCTTGTCATTGACCTTGCAACCGGCTGTGTCTATTGGTGGGATTGTAAATTCAATAAGCATTTTGGCTGACTCATGTAGGGTCTTTCAGACCTTTCCTACTCTCTTTAAAGGCTTCTCTTTTACCTTAACCTCATATGTCTTCAGACAAACCCCACAGAGCTTCTCATTTTTGTCCCACTGTACTGTCTGTGTGACAGAAAGAGATGCAGCTAAGTCTGAATAATAATATTAAACCTGTATAATTTTTCCCTAGATCACAGTGGATATAACATTAGACATCAGCAGACAGCCAAGAGCTGATTCCCTTCATGGCTAAGGCTCTTCAACAGAAGGGTCAAATGTCAGGGAAAAGTCTGGGTGGGAGGGTAAGTCAGTTGTGGAAGGTGGAGTCAGAAAATTACTGTTACCTGGGCAGTTATAAGAGCACAAGGTTAAAATTTCTACTTTAACTTACACTTGTGTTTTTTCCAAACTAATCTGTCACTCTCTAATTAATGCTAAGAAATAATCATGAGCAACATTATGGAGTGCCACCACTTAGGATAATGCTAGTATCCCATACTACCCATCTATAAAAATTCCCTCTGAGCCAGAGGTCCTTAGCTTTTTGTGCAGCAAAATACAACCTTTACCACTCTGACAACCGAAGGGTTGTGGTGAATTCGCATACATATCTAAATCTATTCACATACATAAGTTGTTTTACAAATCCACTGTAAAACCCACTACTTGTTGTTAAGACTTAACTGAAAATAGTAGGTAAAGGCTGTATTTAATGACAAAAGAGAAAAGACAAAGTTATGTGTATAAAACTTATGCAATGTTCTTTCACAGAATATTTTATTTACAAATTAATTCTGTCCATTCCAAGAATGATTTCATAAGGAACATACATAAATCCATTCCAGAGCAAATAATTTATGGCTTAAAATGGACTAAAATGTACCTGGCATATTACTAGAAGCTGATGGATTTTCAACACTATTCACCAATTCTAAACAAAGTTCTTCTTTAAGTGAATATTCTTTCCAGGAAAATACAACAAACAAATAAACAAACAAAACCAAACAAAGACATGAAAATAGATATAACTGGTCTTTTTAATTTTTTCTCTCTTTCCTTTTTTCTTCTCTCTTATTTTCTTCCTTCTGTTTCGTTCTCACTCCTTGATTTGAAAGAGCTTTTACACTGTTGTTGCAATTTCAGCATGAGAACATGTTGACATTCCTGGGTAACCACAAGAATAGTGAGAAGAGAAAAGAGCATCTCAGAAACGCCAGGCTCATTACAGCTGCCTGTAGCGAGAGCTGGCAGGAACAGGCCCTGAGAGCTGCATGTGAACTGCTCTTCTGATCACAGCTTTTCTCCTCCTGCAGGGAAAGGACACTTTCCAGAAAGATGCCCACAACCCAGATTTGAACCAGAGCACAGGCTGCAAACAGCAGGTCCAAAGGCATGTGCACTGATGGAGCTTTGTGATGGCAATGTAACACAGTGCCCCCAAAACTCACCACTTCATATTTTGGTGATTCCTTAACAAAGGTGGACGTACTGACCTCCTAAGGGAATAATGGAATTGCTTTGAAGAAGGTTGATTATTCCTGATGGTCAGTGACTGGTGCTTGCTATAGAATATATTTTCCTGTCAGATAAGCTTCTTTCCAAAAGATTTCAGGTGGATCACTCAGACTGTTCCCAAAAATAGGGGTGTGACCTTTCCCAGTGGATCAGTTTCGCTTAGCCCTTTCCTCAGACTTTCTCTTGGGAAAAGACAGTCAAAAAATGCAGTGTCTTCAAATGTCATGTTCTTAATACCCCTCTGCTTTGCTTTACATGAAATTTTAAGATTTAGATGTATGTTTATTTTCATGTAGGTAAATATATCCATAGAGTGTCAGCATATATCTGTACAGACCTGCAAAGATGCTCATAAAAACTGTACTGTTTTCTCTGTCTCAGCCTACAAATTTAGTCATGCTATTTATTGTCTTTAGCTGATAAATGGCCTCTTCCATAAATATTTCTTTCATATACAACAAGAATCCAAGTCTTACCCATAACATTGACATTGTCACAGAGAGGAGAGATATTTCAATTTTACCAAGCAAAAAAATTAGTGATTTTGTTGGTGTGACTAATTAAATTTTTGCTACATTTATGCTGTACTGAGGTATCATGATTTGGAGATAATTGCTGGAGCCAGTCAGTTTTATTTAATACTCTACAAACACAGTCAAGAGCATCCAGACTTTGCGACTGGCATTTATTTTGTTTTGTGTAGGTAAAAATTTAGGCAAGGTAAATTCTCTTCTCATAGCAGTGTAAATCTGGAGTAATTCCACTGAAAGTAAAGTGAGTCAGATTTTTACAAGCGCAGTAAAGGTAAATTCAGACCTCATAATTTCTTCATTGCTATACCCAATGCCATGCCATGAACTTGGAAAAGATAGGTCTCTGTTTTTCTAGTGATAACTGACAGCACCTTCAACAAAAATGCACCCCCATAAACATTTTCATAATGCTGAATTTTTATTCTAAAATGTTTCACCATTGTAAGAGTCACAAAGGGTTTGCTTTTTTCTTTATTTTTCCTTTTTTTTTTTTCACAATTCCTCAAAAATTTTGTTCGTGTTTTTAAGCTTCTTAAATCCATATTTTGGCAGATACAGGAACTTACCTTTCCAGCTAGAAATTTTGCTCAACTAGAGTTTGAGGACTGTGCACATGATTATGTTAGAAACAAGATTTCCCATGATCATTATAGATCATATTAAATCATATTAGATCATGTAACGTGAATATTATCATATTAGAAACAAGATTTGCCCAACAATCAAATCAGAGCAGCAACAGAGCAACAGCATGTATGAGGATCAAGAGGACAGTAAGTGCTTAGAGAGAATGCAGACAGCCCTGCACCTCTCACAAACCTACTGAATGGTTGTGGGAGCACATGAGTGTAAACCACATAGATCAGATGCTGCCAGGACCTGCTGGGCTTGTGAACTTCATCCTGTCTGAGAAAATATAGAAAAGAATATGCCAGCGAGTCCTTACCTGCATTAATACCCTCATTAAAGAAGCAAAGCAATGGCCTCTCATTGGGAACTGATCCTGTTATCCTCTCTAGTGCAAAGCACAGCCAGTTCCCACCAGGATCTTTTGCATCAAAATTGTCAGAGAGTAGAGCATGTGATGTGGGAGAATTTGTTCAGTGTCTTTCTTAGGTGGAGATTATCCAGACTCCTGTTTTGCACCTCCTAGATATGTGTCCTAACCATAGAAATAGAAATGAGGAACCTCTGAGCTCCTTAATGCATCTCCCAGCTAAGCTGGGCTGCATTAAAGCAAGCCCACATCTGTCTCCATGAACAGCAACTACTGCCATGAGACTGTGCAGCACGGTTTGACAAGATGCCCAGATTTTAGGATTTAGATTTACAAATGCCTTCTCAGGTTTTCTATGCTTCCAAGGGACCTAGGGGACTGATTCCCACAGGTCCTTGGATATCACTAAGCATCCAATTCCCTGCTCCAGCTGATGAGACTGCTTATGTGCATGTGTCAGTCTTGTATGTCTGCACAACTTAAACTCTTCTGGAGGGTGAGATGGGGTCTGGTATTGAATATGCATCAGGGACACATGGATCTGAGCCCATGGCAACCTTCACAGGAGTCCTGTGGAGCAGACAGAGAGGCTGTCAGGCTGACACAGCCGAGTGCCTTGCATATTATTGTCTGCTTCTTCCAGTCTCCAGCTGACTCTTACTGACTTTGCCACTGGGGTTTAAATTTGTGACCACCTTACACTTCAAATCTTATTTATGCAGTCACTTTAGTAAAAAGGTATTAAAATAACACCACTGCATCTCACATTTACACCATTCCTTCATGTCTCTAGTAGTTAACCAGGTCAGTAGTATTTTTAAACTTGCAGCAAACGTGTTAAGTACTTAAACAATAGGCTCCATCAGTTCCAGAAAAGCTGTTTTATTCTACTAAGTCAATTATCAATAGTTTCAAAAGTCCCTAAATAAGTAGTTGTCTGACAGATCATAATAGCTCCTTCTGTTACTCTATGCCAACTCATATGCTGTTCCAGAATAATTTGCCTTATTCTTTTGTTTAGGATTTGAAAAACAATCATGTTGAAAGGAAGCAGAAGAAATATTATAATAATGGAATAACAAAACAAAAGCAATTTGAGGAAAAATAAACTTCCTGCTCTCAGTATTGCTGTGCTGTTTTAGCAATGCATTTTGCCATATGAGGAATGGATTTACCAAATCTCTCCATTCTCTGGCAATAGCTTTAACATGCCAGGGTTGCACGGCTGAAATCATCTGCCCCTTATTGCCATCAGATTGTTATGCATGGCCAGCCCCTTTCACAACTGATGCTGAGCGTGGGGGAAAACACCTGGTTGTCTGTGCTGTAAGGGGAAAACCTCACTTTTAAAATATCTTTTATGCCAAAAGCATCCAGGTTCAAGGTAACACTGCCAAAAAAATAGGGGAAAAAAAAGGTTGTGGCTTTATTAATGGGCTCCCATCAGGTGTGCTGTGTCCTTTCATTTTCCATAATTGCTTTGGAGATTGAGCTTTGCTAGTGTTCACAGAGGCTGGTCTTCAACTGCAATTTGCAAGTGGCCAGGGTGCTTGGTTGGCCAGGATTAGCTTGTAGGCTCTCCACTCAAAGAGAGAAAGCAATACTGCAAGACCACTCGTGATCTGCTATGGCTCTCCAAAGCACTCAGCACACACATGAAGGAAACCCTTTGTGATCACTTGCCCGGCACATCTTGGATAATGTCTGCAAAGCTGTGGGATCCCCATGGATAGCATGGAATATGGACAGGCAGACAGTCTCTGAGATAGCAGCAGCTGGAGTTGGCAGCATCTTCAGGATCAAGGCCAAGGGAGGGTAATGCTGAGCAGTGCTGAGGCTGCAGCAGTGTGCTCTTTGTAGCCCATAGCAGCAGTAACCTCAATATAGCCTCTGAAGCATTTTCATGCAGTGTCCCAGATACAGGAAATTTCACCAACAATGAATTGAGGTGCTCATTATGTCCTTAGCGAAGGCTAAATTTTAGGTTGGGAAGAAGCCACGGATTCCTACCTATAGCAAGAAGACATAGAGGAGTGGGATGTTTTGCCTTCCATTGAGCACATGGGACAAATGTGTAAAAGGAAGTCAATCATTTAATGAACAGAGGCACATACTCTGGTTTGGCTCCTTATCTGAATCATCCATCCTTTTCAGCCAGCATCATTCTACTCCTGCACGTCTGCTATTGGAGCTTTTGCACCTACAGCCACTATTGTGTGGAGACTCACACTGTGAAAAACCATGTCCATGAAGGAGACAATGGAGTCCTCAACTTCAGTTGAATGATGGGAGAGAGTCTACTGGGGCATATCCCTGTGGGGTTTCTCTCTTGAGGACACAGCTTCCTTTAATGTTGAACTCTGGGTCGCACGTTGGCCTCTTTCTTTCCCTCTGGCTGAGGTACTCGGAAGGTACAGCCTTCCTGAACTGCCTACCACATATTCCCCCTTGACCATATCATTTTGCCCCAAAGCTCAGAAGCTCAGGCTGTCTGGGTTCTGTGGATCCACCAGAAGTTCCGATTGTCTGGGTTCTGCAACAGGCTTTGCATGGACCCATTTGTCTATTACCTTGAAGTTCAAGCTGTAGCCAAACTGATTTGAGTTCTGTAAAAAACGTGGGGTTTGAGGTGGGCAGAGCATTAAGACCCATTTCAAAGACATTAACACCCATTTCTCCTAAAGACCCTCACCCATCGAGTTTTTTGTAAAGACATCATGAAAATGTTGAGTGAGGACAATATCCAGGGAAAATGTTGAGTTAGGACCATTTGGACGTAGATCACCACGCTTCCAAATACTGTTTTTATGGATTGCCAGTTTTATTCTACAAGCACCTGCTAACCCCATAAATTTAGCAGATGTGTAGAAACTACTATAAAGGAAATTATAAAATAAACAGACATGGGCATGTGGAGACCCCTTTCCGAGAAGAAATCCATTTTCTGTGGAATAATAAAAGAAAATAAAATCAGTTACCACAAATCTTCAAAGAATAGTTTAAGCTGGCTTTGTCTGTGCTTGTGGCTGAGCAAAAAAAAGCAGACAAAAATTTGAGCTAGTGGTTTTGTTTAGCTTATACTTCATATGCAGTTCACCATTTGCCTTCATTGCTCACATTATCAAATGAGTCTTTCCCTCTCCAAGCATAACACGTATTCCTACAGTCCAAAGTTTGGTTAATATCCATACATAAATCCAAACATTTGTAGCAACTTTTGGGTCAATTTGGGGAGAAGTTCTTGAAAATCCATAAGTTGTTCTTAGGGGTTTGCATTCTTTGTCCCCCTTTCTGTGTGTATTGTGATAGGGGAAAATGGAAGGAAATAATGTCTTCTTCATTAGAATTCAAAGAAAAAGTTTCTTTGATGCTTTGCTCACTATTTTTATAAATAGCCATAAAATAGTGCATTCTTTATCCATAATTAAACAGATCACTATGTTTACTTCCCTTTACTTTTTTTCCCCCCTGCAAACTGCAGATAAGGAGTCACTCATATGTGGCATAAAGCTCTTTCTTAAAAATATTAGTCATGGTGACTAATAGTTGGTATCTTTCAAAATTCTGGCTATTCAGCTACTACATGATAGACATGCAGAATCAAAATTCATAAGAAATATCAAAAGCCTTTTGTCAGACTCAGAAAACCAAAGGAGTATGAAGTTGTATTATCTCAGGGACAGTGAGATGAGAAACAGTGGCATACCCAAATGAGAAATTTTAAAAGGTTTAGCCAACAGTACTCAATGAACATTGCTTTGCTGAGGCAAAATTATCTGAAATATTTCAGAGCATTTCCTAAGGTTACCTATCAGGGCAAAAAAAGAAGAGGATATTATATATTATTAGTGTTGGGCCTTTAAATACATTTGACCACAGGCCATTGAGACAGAAGATAATGTATTTTTTTAGTATGAACATGTTATCCATGCATAATAAGTAGTGATCAAAAATGCATAAAAAAGGAGTAGCCCAATGATAGGTGGCTATTTGTGGGTTTTCTTACTGTAATGGGAAATGGACTTTAATTACTTCTCAGAATTTGTATCAAAGAAGACTATTTTTATCTACTTGGCTGTTGTAGTCCAAGTAACTTCTGTGTGGGAGGCTGTGCTAATGATCTGCACGTACATCTCAAAGCATTGCTCTTTGGAAGAACAAATCAAATTTGAAGATATCTGAGACAGTTTTAATTTCTTCTCTTTTGAGTGGACTTTCCAGCCACACATAGTTGTATGTAGTCCATGAGAACTGTTGCTCACTGGCAACTAAACAGGCTATCAGGCTAGATGCTCACTTATTTTTCTGACAAGACTGAAAGCATACATTTTTTTCTAAGACAAAATATGTTCCCTGGAAAAATATTTGAACTACTAGCAGGACACCCAAAGACTTTCTACATTTTCTGAAAGCTTTACCTTTCAATCACTTGGATGCCTTTCATGGAAAGGTATTGAAATTCTCAGTTATGTCTCGTGAAACTACTCTTGTGTCAGAGGAAATAACAAAACAAAACAAAACAAAACACACACACAAAAAAAAGGACACCAACAAAATTAAAAGAAACCACAGATTTATATCTTCAATGCCCCACTGGAAGCCCTCTGAGACATGATCCCTAGTGATTCCTGGATTTCCCTGACTGGAACCTATTTGTACTTCCCACAGCAGCTCCTCTCTGCTCTGTGCACTGCCTTTCTCAATCCACCTCATTTTTCAATTTTTCTCACTCTTCTCCAATCGATCCCTCACTAACATCACTATTTCTAAATCTGCTTCCAGGATTTAATCTCTCCATCACATTTTACCCATCATCCCCCCACCTTTCTTTTTTTCAGGGTGCTTGTATGACTCCTATTTTCCAGTGTTCTCATTCTCCCCTACTGTTTGCATGACCCTTCCTTCTTAGGCCTGTAGACATCTTTCAGCTCCTCATTTGGTTCACTATTTTAAAAGCATAAACCTTCTTCTCCCTGTATCATCATTTGCTTCTTGTACTTGTCTCTCCCTCCTTGTGCTGCTCTGCATACATGGGCTGGGCAGCTGCAGAAAACATGAAATGGCCATTCACTTCCTTGCTCAGGGGCAGGATTTTTTACATGCAGAACCTCAGAAAGCTCAATTTTCTCAAGGTAGCTCAAGACATGGGGCAGATTCTCAAAAATGGGTTTTATGGGCCAGACTACAAGAGACCAGTGTTCAGGCAGGCAGTGTGGGAGGAATGCAGGAGCAGCATCTCTCCCCTCCTGCAGCTGGGTCCTGGCAGAGCCAAACAGGGATTGCACTCTCCTGCTTCCCAACTCAATGGGCCTCAGAGCAGAGGAGGTGCAGATTTCTCTGCTTTAGTCATTAGCACTGTTTATGAAGCTGTATTGTAGCCCTCCAGAAAGTGCAACACCAAGAGCCCTGGCTTTTTTTCCTAGGTCAGTAAAACTTCCTGCATTCCCCTTGCTGTCACTGCTGTAAATACCCCTGACTGACCCAGTCAAAGCAGGATACTTCTGTATGCAAACCAGTGTTTTACAGTTCCTGTGGATGAAAGTCTCTCATCTGAAGTCTATTATCTGCATGGCCATGTCATCTGCTTGCAAGTATACAAGGCAGGACAGAGAAAAATGTGACCCTAAACTAATGTTCAAATTTAGATTAATACTTCCCCAAGCTCTATTTCCATTAGTGCTAATACAGGAATGCATAGATCGTAAATTGTCCTTTCAGGCTCTGACAATTCTAAATTTAGTGCCAATGTTAATTAAGCAAGAGAAAATTAGGCAATGCAACAGATTTGGGGAGCAGGCAGTGGAAGGGGAGAGATAGGTCAGCAGTTTGACAGCTTCGGGAGGTAATAATTTAGTGAACAAACAATCATGAAGATAAACCTGAATATTTCAGTGCTTTTAATAATTTGTAGCATTTAAGGACAGCAGATTATTTTTTAATTATCTGGATTCCACATAACAAGAGAATAATCTTGATTTACCCTTCTCCTGGCCTTTTCTGTGTTGACAGAAAGAGTTCATTTGTTACTCTGACATACGTGCTAATTACTGGGCCCATATGTACACCCAGCACGTTTTACTGACTACTGTATGAGAGAGATTTTGAGGGGTTAATAAATGTCAAAAAATCTTATGTAAACATTTTCTTCTCTTTTCTTTCATACAATATAGGAGTCTGTTTAATAAACCCCAAATCAGTATAAGGTCACAATGTGTTTGGCTTTAAAAGTGAAGTTAGGGTAAGTAATTACAAAGGGTCCACTGTGTTCCTTATTTAGTTGCATATTACACAGAACTGAATGGGATGATTAATAATCATGTTCTACACTGAAAGAATGTAATTTATAAAGGTTTATGTAAATACAGCAGCAGAATTAGTTGTTCATTTACCATTGCCCTGCTAGCACATATGAGAATTCTAGCATTTTTAGAAAGCAACAAAGCCAAGATCCTCACAGGAGTTCTGTGCTTAAATACCTTGGAGAATGTGGGCCCAAGGTACTAAAATAGCTTAGTATTATTAAATGTTTAGTTAAAATTAGACAGAATACTGGCATGTGTAGTAATGTTTGCTAAGAAGTCTGGATTATACTGAGCTATGCTGGCAGTAGAAGAAGACTGGAAAGAATGAAAAGCTTTTACAAGATCACTGAACTAAAAAAGAGCAAAATAAATAAAATTAATCATCAGTATAGAGTAAATTGCATTTTTTAAATGAACATAACTCAGAATCCAGGACAGGATATTCTTTTAATTAATTCATTAATGTCAAAATTTTGATTTAAATCGTGTTGATTTTTTTTTTAATCAGCATGATCTGCAAGAAGCCTGGAAAATAATGAGTTCTCTCCAACACTGTCCATAGCCCATGGTGCACTGCCATGACAGTAGGGAGGGGGTACTTACCTGCAGTAAGCACCAGCAGGCACATACTGACCATCAACACAATCAACAATAACTCTCCTCCATCACGTCACAAATGGCAATCTAGGTCATCAATTCAGAGCGCAACAAATACATCTCTCCCACCTTCTCAATGGATGTTCTTATCACACACAGATTCACTGAGGCTAGAGAGATTTTGGTTCCTAAATACTTCAGTGGATCCAGCAGTTAGTAAGCAGTATGGTAAGGTAACTACTAGCTTTTGAGAGAGGAGTAAAACTTGCTTCACCCTTCCTTGTGAAGACTGAGTCCTAAGTAGAAAGTATTCTATAATTTTCACTTTGGAATACAGCATGGTTAGTCTTTTATGAAGATGACCAGATTCTAGGTTGTATTACACTTTTAATTCATTATACTTTTTACTGCTATTCATAGAGATTCATGTTCAGAACAAATACCAGGTTTGTATCTATGTATATTTCAGATCATATTAAACTCCCAAATATGGTTCATAAATAGGGCAGTAAATGGAGTTGCTTTTTTGAATGAAAAGTCCTTGGTAACTTATTGACCAGGTAATAAAAGGAAAGTGCTTGCATTCTGTACTGAAAAGGCTGGATCATGCACCGCCACGGCCAGTGGGAGTTCTGCCACTGACTTCACTGGGAGTGCATAGCGAGGCTGTTTTGTTCCTCATTCAGTTTAGTTAACAAGATTTGTGCTCCAGTCCCTTTTCACCAAAATGCTGGCAGGCTTCTTACAACATTACTGGAAACGAGGCCCTATACAAATTACTAAGGCCTTTTGTATTTTAATGTCTTTTTTGTAATGATATTCAGTCCTTTGGGGCAGCTGCCTAAGAGAGACATTTGTCAACTTCACTTTGTTTTTAGGACAGATGAGCCAGAGCCAAAACCATAGACCTGAATAACTTGAAAATCCAGAGGAGCTTGGATCCAGATTTGAGCCCCACAATTTGAGGCCCTTGCTGATTAGTGGCCAAAGTTTCAACCTCTGATCATGTGCTGTGCTTTAACAAGCTGGACTCATGCTTAGAAAGGGGCTCAATATTTGCTGCCAGCATCCTCAGGATCAAATCACTGGGCTCCCTAGCAGTGTCCTGGCTCTGACACTGTCCTACAGCCATTGCCTACAAAAGAGTACAGAGACAGGGCAAATAGAGCAATATTCCACAGCACAGCTCCCCATCTTCAGCAGCACACTGGGGTGGAGGCTTTGCATTGCCAGAGAATTTTGTTAGCACCAGGCACTCCCTTCTGGATTACCTCTTGCTGTTCCTGGTCCTCCTGCTCCCGAGGCAAACATTTGGAAGGGAGAGCTTGTAAAATCCCAGTGCTGCTATGTGCACAGGAGAGAGCTGAGATGGCAGGTCTGAAACAAGGGAAGAACAAAGAGAGAAAGAGGAATGGCTGCAGAAAGTCTGTGCTTGGAAAGATTAAAATCCTGGGCTCTAAGATACCCATGATAGTTTTATACAGAAGTCTAACAATGACCAGTTAGAAAATGGTTGGACTTAAATTAGTACAGCATTCTTGCTTAGATAAAGTCATCACTTATAACTGCAGTTCTGCCTTTTTAGGATAAATTACATGCACACAGACCAAAAAGTAGTGAAAGTAAGGGCAAAGTATTTGAAATTATGTCTCTGAAATGCATATGCAAAACTAATTAATTTATAGATGGCATTTGTCCATATCCCCCATGTGATGCACTGAGAATCTCTCTGGTATTGTAGAATTCAAACACTTTGAAAAGAAATTGCCCGAGGGATTGAATGTCTTTCCTTTACATTGTTTTTAAAAGGAAGAATTTCTCACACTGTGTTTATTTGCTGCTAAGATACTGTTACACTAGCACCATCACAGCCTGTTTCTCACTGCAGTATCCCATAAATTAGGTTGTTGCAGGGAGTATCAAGAATGTGCATACACTGCCTGACTAGAGCAATTTTATCTGAATAATGTTTTGTGACCTTTCTTGCAAAAAGGTCCTGACTAAAAAAGCATAGATTTACCAGGCATCCTGGCTGTACTGAAAGATTGCAATTACCATTCTATTTTATCAGTATTAGTAGAGAGAGTTCCTGCCCTGACAGCTCCTCTCCAAACACAAATGAAAAGTTGGGAAGCTGTATGAGTCAAGTAATGAAATACATTAAGTCCAGGTACCTGTTTCAAATTCAACAATTGTGGAAATGATGGAAGAACCATCACCATCAAGATGACTTTCCAACAGGCTCAATGAGATGGTTTTGTGGACTCAGTCCAATTCTTAATGGACATAAGTCCACATTACAAAAAGCAACACACAACTGGCAGTAATTGATACTCTTTTGGCACTCAACAGAGAAGTGAAGTATTGAATGAGCATGAAGAATGGACTAACCTTTCACCTCCCCCCCTGCATTCCAGGTCAGGGATGAGACATCTGATAGAGCTACATAGGAAGTTTGGGCTGCTGCTCTCCGTGCTGCCCCGTGCTGTACCCAAACAAAGAACTTCCTTCTTAACAAGCATTGGGCTGACACTTTTCATGAACTTTAAACTTATGTTAAAAATTTGGAGGCTTTGGAAGTTAGTGTATAGCCTCAGGATTCTGCCTAAAGAGTACAAGCCCCTGCTCCACATAAAGCTGCCTCTCCCTGACTGCCAGCTGCATTAAAATCTATTACATTAATTCCCTGTTATACAATGCATATATAATGTATATGTACATGCATAGCAGGACAAAATGTAGTAGTTATTCATATATGTTTATACATAATAGGAAAAGTAATACCTTTAGCTAAGATTGCCTAATGCTCATTTTGTAAGACCTTACTTTCAATTACTTATACAGTTTGCCAAAATTTAACTGTTACAGCTTAAATTTTCCACGGTGGGTATCTGTCTCTAACTGAATTGGGTTTGGAAAGTCTTGACTAAAATGGCTCAAGGTAATTCCAAGAACACAGATAGTAAAAATACATCCTTTTAGTCATGTTAAGAACTCTTGCAACTGTCATATTGAGAGACTCTAGCATGTCTAAGTTTTGGAGCTGAAGTTTGAAATTCCGTGAGGAAATTACTTTGATGTCAAGACTTATCTTCTGTCACTCCTGTGGAAATCTGATCCAGCTGTAATCTCCTAAAAAACTAAATTCTCACACACTCATATTCTGTTAAAATGTAAATTCTCCAAATACTCTATTTGCAGTAAGCATGCTGTCTTTTCATACAGCTGTGACATCTGAGACACAGCACAGTATATTTGCTTTCTCGGTGGAGAATATCCACACATACATGTATATAAAAATATGTCCAAGGACTCCCCCTGTCATTTGTACACATTGTGTATGCCAGGAATGATTGCCCTATAGACCCATCTATCCACTGCTTTAGGGTTCAGCTCTTCTCAGGGACTGTGTAGATGATTTTAGTTACAGCCATGAGGACAGCAGCACCTGCAACAAGGACCAGCAAACACCTGCATCATGAATCAGGATGCTTAAGCCTCCTCTCAAGGCTTCATCTCACAGTGAGCCCAGTAGGTATCTAATGCCTCTGTCTCAAAGGGGCCATGCCCAAAACCACTGAGGGCTGCCCTGAGCAATCTCTATGACCACAGCAGCCAACTGCTTTGAACTGAGCTTTGCTGAACCCTCTGGAGGGACTGGATATTGCTCACAGGGTGCTTTACAAACAAGTTTAAGGAAGCCATGGAAAAAACGGTGAGTAGTGAAAATATAGAAGGGTCATTAACTTCTGAAGGATTCAGAAGTGACAAAGTGCTTGAATTGTCATTTTAAGAGCTCCAGATTGTGCAAGTGAGGTAGAAATCTACACTTCTGTAAGCATTGAAAATGAGGAACTAGAGGCAAAAATATCCTAATGAGCTCCCACCCTCTGATCATGATATAAACACACAAGAGGAAGTGTAATGATTTTTGTTAGTGATAAAGGTTTGAGAAGTGTGTATTAAAAGCAAAGGCTTAGACACATCACAAAGTGAACTGAGTCAGCTTTAAAAAACATCAACATCTAATTCCTCTTTTGAGAGCTCTCAGAATCCAGTACGTTAAATAATTTGAGGGCAAAATGGAAAAAATAAGTTTAACATACGTAATCAAAGTTCTGTTTAAAGGCATGCTGAGCGGAAAGACAAGGTTATACAGACCACTTAAAAACTAGTATTTCCTCACTTTTCAATCCTTGTCTCTGTTAAAAGGATTGGATAAGATGACCTACAGAAGTCCCTTGCAACCTCAACCATTCTAACAATCTCTTAATATAATATTTGGTATGATAGATATTCATGTTTAATTTCTAGATTTCCCCCTCTCCCCCCAAAAAGAAACTGTATACCAAACCTAATGTTTTCTTCCCTTTCTGTAACATATTTTGAATTTTGTTTGTTTTGCAAGCTAACCCTCAGGCTGCAAGCACTTTTCCACTTTGCCAGCCAAATGAATATGATGAAAGGACACCTGTAGGCATACGCAGAAGCCAAGAACATTCTGTACATCCATTATTTATTTCGTTTCCTTCTTTAGATCTTTTATATAAAGAAAAAAACACAGGTAGAAAGAAGAGAAAAGTTAATCTGCTATATAGTTGCAGTAAGAAAAAGCATTGAAAACACTACTTTTGTTACCTTGGCAAATAAAATAAAAATGTTCTCCCATGTGCAGTCTGTGCAAAATAAGTCCCACAGGAATTATGCAAGCACATTCTCATTATGGTAGTTATGATTTAGATTGCATTGCAAAAGTAAAAACAATCATTCAAAGAGGCTTGGGTGCAGTGATTTGGAGTGAAGCTGCCACTGCCAAAAAGAGAGAGGAAAGGGGTGGGGGCAATGAAAGAAATAAATCCTGCCAAAATGAACTCATGCAAAGGTGAAGCCAAAATGCCAAGAGGTACAGATTAAATGCTCTTACAAATGTCCCAAATGTGTGTGTCAGCAAACTGCCCAAATAAGGTTTTGAACTGAAAGCTCAGGCTTCTGCTGGAAACTCCCAGAAACACAGAGATTAGATATTGTTTGGAAAAAGGGAATCTGTCTTGGTTGTCTAGAATGAGCATTGAAAATCACACATCTCACCAGAGCACATGTTAATGGCATAGAAATGGTTTTTTTGAAACTGAAAAAATGTCCTTTAGTAATTTCACAACACAAGAAGTAAAGGACCACAGAAATTGCTTCCTTTTAGTTCCAGTTGTTCGATGTTTGTTAGGGTTTTTTTTAGTTTAAGGTCTGCAATGGCCATTTAAACAAAAAATTGAATCATTCAGATAATTCTGTATTTGCCCCTGACTTTAATGAAAAATTCACAAGCAAAAAACTTCTTATCTTAAACATAGCTACCGACTTCCAATATCTCATTTTTCTCACACAATAATCCCAGTGTTCAAAGTAGGTATTGTATTTATCATCTTTGTATGGAGCAGAATTTCACTTCACTTTTCTTTATGGTCTTATCACATCGTTTACAAACACTTTATCTCTGTTACTGAAAATAAATGAAATCCTGGGCTTTCGATGAAATGCCATGATGAAATGAATGGTCCAAAAATCTATATTGAGATGACTGACTCCTGTTTGTAGAAGACATGATAAATGTTTCATGCATATAAACTGAAGGATGATGGATTTAATGATCATAGTTTAACAGGGAAATGTTATTTTGGAATAATTAAGTTCTGCCATTTGCAAGTCTAAATAGCCCATTGTTAGATGGTGCTTTTGTCTGTCAACAAGTCATTCCACTTTGTGAGGGTTATTTATCACTAAAACAATTGATGCAATGGAAATACACTACCAGTATGTGTTGTTAACAACACATTTTACGAGACCTGGATTTGGATCCATATTTCAGGTGTTGTTAATTGATGTATGTTTCTGTCTTACAGAAGAAATATATGGTAAGAATCTTTGAAGGATTGGAGGTGTCTTTCTCATGTGAAGTGTTACATGTGAACTGTATTTATTATCCTTCCTATAAAGATTTTCAGAGTCAAAAATACCTCAGCTTTAAAGCACACATGTGAAAGGAGTTTACTCTGGGGTATACTGCCCAGATTCCAGTTGTCACTCCAAGAGAGTGTAAGTATCTGCAGATTTTGGTTTGTGTCTGCTGGCTGTTACACCTGTCCTGGACATCCAGACAGTGTCCCAAATGGATGCCTTGGTTTAGACAGGTTAAACTCTCCATGAGGAATATCTCAATGGGAAGTACACCATGCCTATGCTATTTTTTATTTCTAATATCTACATCAAAACAACTGCAATGAAGACAGTTACAATATTCTGATTTCCCTTGTCATGCACACACAATTTTTTATTGACTCTGTACAGAGAACTGAATGTGAGTGCTATTTTTTCTTGACATTCAATAGCAAAGAAAATAATAAGAAACATAAGTGCTGGAAAGTAATATCAAAAAGGTAATTATTTTGACCAAAATATAGTGGTTATACATTTGGTTGTGTGAGAATAGTATATAATATTTAATATCTGAATGATCATCAAAGCGTGGGAAGGCATAAAAAAATATTAATTTATATTTTGATCACAAACACTGTTTTCTGGGTTGCATGATATTTATAAATATTAGAACCCTTCATATATCTTCTTGTTTCCTGATACATATTTTTTTTTTTACCACTCAATCCCAATCCAGGATTAAAAGTATTTTGTGTCTTTTCTTCACTTCATAGTTTAAGGACTAGAAAATATAAAGGTGAGGATCAGTGATAAAATTTAACCAATGGCCTCAATCTCCTGACTTTCCACTCTGCTCTGGTGAGCAGCAACTCTGTGTAATGTCTTATCACACCAGTTTCTACACTTTGCCAGATACAGAAGCCTTTTAGCACAGCTCTGAGAAGCAACAGTCTCCTTTTCACTGTCCAGTTCATTGCCTTGCCATGAGTCTCTGCTCTGAACTCATACAGCCACACACAGGGCTAGCAAGACCTACGAGTCAAGCAAAAGTCCAAGCACACACAGGTGTGGAAGCTGTGAAATGGACACATCTGATCATCAATGATTTTGCCCTGGGCTGTGGGCAGAAGTACTGAAAGTATTCCCAGTTGCCCTGAGCTAGCATCCATAGTTCAGATCTTGACAAAACTGGCCAATATTTTCTGGCATATATATTTAAGTCTCACAGCTCTTTAGAGATTCCTTTTGCACATTTTCCCATGAGAGAGTTGTCTGTGTCTCTGCTTGCAGGTCATTTTCCTTATCCTGGGTGTAGACAGCAAGGAATGTCTTCAGCAGTCCCTTGAGAAGAGGAAAAGGGGCAGCAAGGGAATAGCATGTCTGCTCCAAGAGAAATTTGAATAGGAGAGTATCAACGGGGTTGAGGGATTTTTTTTCCTCTTTTAAGAGAAAATATGTTTGGAGCTTTTGTACTGAAGGGCTTTTTCCTAGTTCTAAAGTATACTAAAGTCTGATATTAATCAGCAGTCTTAATTTAATGAATGGATGGAATTATCAGGCACAGGACACTTTTTTTCCTAGAAAAACATTTTGTCACTTTTTTTTTATTTTCAATAGTTCCACAAATGTGTTAGCAACTATTTAGATGCATTATACTAATGAGACAAATACCGTGGAGCTTCAACACAGCTTTCAGCATACAATTTTGCTACAATATAATTCTCCATTTATCTTTTTTGCCATAATATCCATTTCTTCTTAAATCAATTCTTTATTTATGGGAATAATCTATTCAATTCTATGCTCCATAGTCTAATTACCTAACAAAGATAAACTTTGTTCTTTTTGGAGCAGGCTTCCCTGAGGGCCTGGATTTCAAGTCCATAAAGTCAGGACAGTTCTACAGAAATCAGACATGCTTTGGGGGAACAGTACCCTGAACTTGGAGTCACTGTCTTGAAACTGAAGCCAGTAAGGGAAGCTACTTCAGCTGGCCCCAAACACAGTTCTTTAATGTCTGTAGGGTAGGACAAAGGACCAATGGGGCCACGTCTCACCCTGTTTATGCTGAGCATGCACAGAGGCCTGAGCAGAAGCTGATTGCTGCCAGGGCATTGCTCCATTCCTCAGTTGTCTTAGAAGAGGGGCTTTTGTATGCATCTTCCAGTTAATGGCAGATATTGCCACTTGCAAGGGAAAAATAATTTGTAGTCTCTCAAGCAAAAAGTAGTGAAGTACCATTATTTCACTGATTACTTACATTCAGATACAATTACAACTTAGTTAAAGCAGAAAAGGCCCAGAATAGTCCTGATGACCTCAGTCTGAACAGACATAAGACCATAAACATCCAGGCAAACAAATAACCTTTGAGTTCCATTAGTCACAGAAATTAAGATGGTGAAATGCTCAAGCACTTCAGAATCAGACATTTTGCTTGTAGTTATTGCTAAATATGGCATAAAGAGTGGGTCTGAAGGAGTGATCTCAATATTAAGTCCATTTTTCATTCCTAAAACAGTGGAAGTCTTAATGGCAAACCCATTAAAATTATTTTCGTGACACACAGTGAATATTTTGAATATACCAAGTCAAGGTTTCAGTTAAATATGTTCATAGTATGTCAAGCTTAGCAATTTATTGGAGAATCTTTACCTAATTTGATATAATTTTTTGATGTTAAAGCTTTTTCCCTAATACACTGTTTGTGCATTCCTTTTAAATGTGGATAAGAAGAAATGGATTTGTAGAAGATATTTTTAATTGATTCCAAAGGGAATAGCTACTGTGGAATCTGCTGATGAGTTCTGTGGGGGTCTAGGCTCCAATCATTCAGCATCTATGTTTTTAATGACAAGATGCTACAGTGTGTAAAGAATGAATTTGAATTATGAACACAGATAATTAACGTCTGCTCTCTCCTAACATTTTATCAATAACCACCCAGCCTCTAGTTAAGGCAAGGACCTCTGTGTTGGCTTAGAGACTCAAATTGCATAAAAACCCAATGGCAGTAAAGCTTCATTCAAGGTCTTTGAAAGCTTCAGTCAGACACTGCACATTAAATTCTCGATTTTCAGTTACAGAGGAGAGATATCAGCACATCATAAAGAAAATACTGCATATTTTGCCACCACTGGTTGATTTTGGCATTTTTTCTTCCTCAGTTTTCACATAGGTTGATATCCAATCAAACCTAAATTGTGTTAATCCTTTGGCTACCTCCTTTAGTCATCCTCTGTGTGAAGAATCTCACTGACTGCAGGAGAACAAGTTGTACGACTGAAAGGTGCTCAGAATTAATAATGACCAGGCTTGTGGTTTCTAGTGTGATGTAAGAAGATCACACTTTGGGTAATAAGAAGCAAAACCCTTGGGATGCTGTTGGTATTGATTCACTGTGTAACAACTGGACAAGATATTTAACAATATAACTTCAAAACCAAAACCACAATGTTGTTATGCATCACATAGCTGCAGCTTGATTTAGTGAATGCTCCATATTACATTTGGAGTAATCTCTCCAAACTGTAGGCATTTAGCTAGGATGTGAATTTGTAAGCAGGAATGTGGCCTATAGGATATAGTAAGTAAGCTGTCACTTCTCTTCAACACTGACAGGGAGTTAGAAAAAATATTTCTACTACTTTTGGCTGCTACACTCCAAAAAACACCTGTGGACTTTGTGTGGAAGCCCTGAGGAGAGGAACAAAAACAATCAGAGGAACAAAAATATGAGCTATCAGGAAAGATTGACAGAAGAGGGAATGTACAGCCTAAAGCAGAGAAGTCTGTGGTGGCACACAATAATAACCTCCAGGTGACAGAGAAAAGGAGACTGAACACGTGCATAAACAATGTTCTAGTGATACACAAACAGGGAAGTGCAACAGATTTCTTGAGGATAATGTTTTTCTCTGCAGCTTTTAAAGGATAAGACACCTGCCAAGAATGGCAAATATAATCAATGTGGTCTTTGGGCAGGGACAGAGTAAATGAGAACTTCACACTGCCTTGTAATGTTACAATTCTACAGCTCTGTGATTGAAAGATGTTATATAAATGTAAGTGGCTTTTGCATTACAACATTGTCACTGTCACTTACCAGTTAGATAAAATTACTGGAGATACAGGCATCACCTGTATAGAATTTGTAAAAAAAGTCCTATGCAGCAGGATCCTGCCTATCACTACAAAGATTTACTGTGGCTAAAGAGTATCCAAAAAGTTGTTGCTTAGAAAGTAGGGCAAAATAGTGTGTTACTTCCAGCTTGGCAAGGACAGATGGAGATGCACTCTATCCATGCAGACATGAGCAGAATAGAAGTGACCTGAAGCAGAAGGCCTGTTCAGACTGTGAGGTCCTGGTGAAAAAACAGTCCACTTCTTATTTAACTCCTTATCTCCAAAATGTTTCCAAGGCCTCAAGTATTAGTCAGGTAAAGATCAGACAGAGTATGCCTTTAAAGGTTGAACAGATGGACACATCTCTTTGTTTGACAGGAAAATGTATGTGTTGCTTGACCTGGCAAACCCTTAGTGGTGCAGTGGAAGCATTGCACAAAATATCTCAGACAGTATCTGAAAAGAATCCCCCAGAAATAAATTAATAATTGGGATATGATGGTACAAAGCCAACAACAAAATTAGTTTGATAGCTCAAGCTTAGTAAAGAGACTTTGTTCAGTTTGATGACTCTAAAATTAGCTGTGCTAACCTGTGCTATATGACTCTGTCTTACTGTGTTACTCATGGGAGATGTCCCTTTATACTTTTCTTTTCAGTGGATCAAGTTGTATGAGGATACACTCATGACAAAAAAAAAAAAAACAAACAAAAATGAACCAGTATTTTCAGAAAGGTATTCTACCCATCAGGGATTTGTTCCTTCCCTCTGTCTCTGATGATAATTTTAACAGGTAAATAGGTACCCTTCTTGCACAGATAATACTGCAAAGTTAGTTCTTACTGACTCAGGCCTAGCAATATGCCTCCCATCTTACCTTTCAAATCATATAATGGAGTTAGTTTCAATCTAATCCTGTTTTTTTATTAAAAAAGAGAGATTTCTGTCCTATGTTTAACACTTGCAGTGATATCTGCTGATAGCATCAGTGTCAGTAACATAATTGCTTGGCATCAGGTGTTGGCACAAACAAGATATCCTGTATCCATCAAAAAAGACTTTGTCCTCTCTGACAAAGAGGTCCTTGGGTTAGTATTGGCCAATCTGGTATAACACAGCTCTGATTTCTGCTGGAAATATTAGCTCTAGCCCTAAAAGCTGCATAATTACATTAGTGTTGTTCCATGCCTGAGGGAACCAGCTCTGCTTCTCTGCTGTGTGACCAGCCGGGGCTCAGCGCCGCTCCAAATGCTGCACCCAACATGCCCCAGCAATGACAGCCTCACCCACAAGAGCTTTTCCTCTGGTAAAAATGGTGCCACATTTTGATCCACAAAAAAAGCAGACCGAGTTTCTGAAAGTCAGATTCTTCAGGTTCCCAAATCTCCCTGTAAATTCAGTAGAAACTTTAATATTGTTGAAAATCAGATGCAGTGCCCGTATCATGAGGGCATCTGGAATGCAAGTCACACAAGCCTTGCTTACTCACAGCACCGTCTCCGGATATTTTTATAAAATCTACATTCTCAGCAATAAAATATGTGTTGCTATGGGGCATCTGTTTATGTTTTTATGTGAACTGATAATTACCCTGGAGTTCCTTCTGTCTACAAAAATGGTAGAGTTTTACAGTGAGCCTATAAACAATTATCAGTTAAATGTAAGGATAGTCCTGAATTTATACAAGAAAAAACAAATCCATGGGATAAATCAGTGCAAGCATCTATCCAGGTAATTGCAGGTATGAATCATATGTTTTACAAACGTGACAAAATGCAGTTTTATCCCTTTATAACCTGCTAAGTTCAGCTCTCCTCTGAGCTCAGGACCCACTGCATTCACCTGCCAGCTCCCAGATCTCACAGTGAAGTATCCTAGGTGGGTAGATCTCACTCTGTGTTTCTCTGAGCAACAAGTGCTAGGCAAGTGATAGAAACAACATCATTCAAAACACTTAGGAAGATTTTATATGTTTTTATATGTTTTATATGTCTATATGTACAGACAATTCTATTATCACATTCACAAGCCTCAAACACTACCGAAATACAATATTTACTATGAATAAGACAGGAGAAGGAAAGTAAAATAAACTATGGTTGCACCCAATTCACACAGTGCAAACATTAACCCTGTGAGAAAAAATCTGCAAGAACAGAGAGTCCCTTACAGTCCAGCTTCTTAATTTATGTTTGTTGTTTTGGCCACAAAGACACCCCAGCACTACCATAACCACTGGTACAGATGCTATTGGTTAACTGTCCCCTCACATTCTTTTGGTAAGTCCAGTCATGCTCTTTAGTATGAATTTTTTCTGCCTCCATTATCTCACCCCTCAAATGCAGTTACAGAAAAGGTCTCTATAAATGCTACCAACAGTCTCACAGTTTCATGGGGAATTTTTGATCCTGGATTTTTTCTCCTGTGTCTCAGGACTCTGAGCAAGGATAAAGCCTTTTCTTTAGAGCTGCCTCCCACATCTGCATCAGGATCCTCCCCTTAAAAAAATCAGGATTCACAGCCTACTTATTCTGATTAGAGGTTTCAGTCTGTGTCCAGTTCATTTTTACTTTAAAAAAGACAGGGTTCATATTTTCTTACAGCTTCCCAACTTTGTTCTGTTCTGTGTCCGATGTAATTGATGACAGATTAATGCCCATCTGTCACAGTTCCACACTGTTCATTTTTAGTGTAAATATTCTGTGCTTACTCTTCTGGGTGTTACAACCTGAAAAGAACCAAATCCAAATCTGTAATAATAACATTACCAGAATTAGATATCAATGACAAGTCAAGGAAGCATTGCATATGCACATACATATGTGCTTTGTAACACCATGGTCAGACAGAGAAAACTACCAGTGGCTCTAGGATAAGGGTGTATGCAACAGAAAGAACCACAAAACTGAGGAGCAAGGACCTTGGAATTACAGGAAGAAAAGGGGCCCAGAGACCCAGCAGACAGTCACCAGGATGGTGATTAAAACAGATGTGTGGATGCCCTTAAGGACAGCACAGGTAGAGTATCCTTAAGATTTATCAATACAGCAGCAACAAAACCAATTTTTTGTGTTTATGCTGTACTTCAGAATCAGGTGTGCAGAATCAGGTGTGTGATTATGGCTCAGACCCTCTCCTCAACTCCTGTCATAATGCTGTGGTAGTGGCGTGGCAGTGTTTAGTGCTAGGGTATTACTGCCTTACTACCATAAACATAACTGTGTTCATGCCTGATTATGCCTGAATATGCATGACTGATCTGATCAACTGCTCTTGGGGCCTGACTTAACCCTGCTTGCAGCAATTGATGGAGGATGCAGACAATCTAGGAAACCAAACAATACTGAAAATATGACATGAGGAAGGAAACATCCTCTATCTTGTTTGTGTGACCTAGCTGCAATTCAGTCCCACAGCCCAAGTACCCTACTGAAACATTTGCCTTTTCACCTTCACCATTAGCTACTAACACATCCTGTGAAATCAGGAATCAGGAATCAGTACCAGATTCTGTAACAGACCCATAGCAGCAAAAATTGAGCTGTGGATTGAAATGATTACAAGCTTTGTTGTGTCACCTGTAGGAATCAGGAAAATTAATTCTCAGCTAGAATCATGGATCTCACAATGAGGTCCCAACATGCAAACAGAGGATGTTTTCCATGGGTCATTAAAAAATGTACTGTGAGTTCTTGAAGTCTAAGTGTTAATATGAAATGAGAAATTCAGTTACAAAGTGTTCAAAAGATAAGACATTTGGACATCACAGTGTACAGGAGAAGGAACCAGAGGTAGAAGACACTGAAAATAAAACCACAGACAGCAAGGCAAAAAAAAGGATAAAAGAGGCCCAACAATGTAGAACAAAGGAGAATATTAAACAAAAGAAGTTTAAAAAATAATTACAATTAAAGACCAAAAGGTGAACTATGGGAATTGAAACAGGAGGTAGAAAAAATGAATGCAGACAATGTAGCAGAAAAGGACTCTGAGCAGCAGTAATGCTGAGGTTTCTAGAAAAAGGAACATACCATAATGAAAATGAATAACCAATCCTTGTAAGAGGAAGCAAAAGCTAAACCAAAATTAAGTGATGCCCAAGTCACTTTCAAGTTCTGCTGGAAGATAAAAAGCAGAATCAGAGGAGAAATGTGATCACATGCTGTGTTACCAGGAAATATGAAAGTCTGAAAACATTTTTTAAAATACCAACTTAAAAGCATAAGCATAAAAAATAGATGTTGTAACAGCTGTACAAGTGAGGAATAACAACTTGAATAGAGATATCTAGTATGACCCAAATTTCATAGAACTTGGTGTGAATCCACAAGAATATCACACACTTTCTTCATTAACAAGAGTATGCAAATTAGTGACATTAAAACATAAAAAAAAACAAAAAAGAAATAGCAATACTAGTGATCACCAAATTAATTTTCAAATCAAGGACAAATTAACAAGTCACTATTGCAGCAGAATTGGATAGTGATCATGTTAGAACAAACCAAAAAAGGACATAGGATTCTTAAATAGGAAAACTGTACAAGTTGAGTAGTAGCCCTGGAGAAATATCCAGGGCTAAACAGTGAAGATCAATCTTTAATTGATCAACCAGCCCCAACAAATTTAGGTGGGCTTTACTTACTCAAAATTGCAAAGTAACCCAAAAGATAAAAGTGTATTAAGGGAGGAAACTTGACAGGTTTGACAGTTCATTTAAGGTGCTGGTAAATTGTTGGTACATTTTTTTCACCCTGCATAATAAAGATCAAATTAAAATCACCAATGGATACACACAAGAAAATAAATTATTGGGTACCAGAGCCAGGGTTTAGTTACTGAGAACATTGTTGAATATTTATAGAGGGTTTCTCACTAGCCATACATGAAGCACTGAAGCAGGCTGAAGAGACAACTAAGCTCAGTAAATCCAGTAACCATGAAATTGGAGAATTTTGTAGATATTATGTGGAGAGCTGAAGAAATTTTACAAGAACAATGAGAGAGTTGAAATCCTACCAAGTTAATAAATGTGGGGAAGGGGTGCAAAATTATTCAGGTGGTAGCCTTCTCTAATCAAAGTCTAAAGGAGGTCTAAGAGATTTCACAGGTGAATAGAATCATGGATAAGACTGTAATGGATGCAGCTGTGTATCCAGCAATCAGGGTGAAAGTATTAGCCTGGTCCTAAAAGATACTGCAGGCAAAAGCATGCAATGGCAAAAAGAAACAGGAAAGGAATAAAGAGAAGAATTAAGTGTTTTATTGTTATTCTCAGACACATGTGAAATCCATGGAGAGAAGTCTACATATTTGAAGCCACCATGGAAAACTGAAAGGTTTTTCAAATTCAAATATTTGCATTTTGCACAAATCAACTTAAATATTCCTTTGAACACAAATTTTTGAGTTATCAGCTGGAACATATTTTGGGTTAAATCCATGCAGACAATGGATTAAAAAATAGATGAGTGTGATGGAAAGACAGATACCTAAGTACTTTATTGAGAATTGTGTGGGTAGTGAGTGGGGCATTAAATAGTATAAATTTCACATGCTTATTTGCATTCATCTTTGATGGGCAATTACATTATGAAAGCACCTATATGAGAAAATGGAAGTTTACACATTCTATGACAATACAAAGTGGGCCCATGCTCTTTCCAACATCTACTTTTCATTAGTTTCAAGTGTTATATACACTGCATAAGAATCTATCTGGATTGTTACCTGGCCTGTGTGATGATCTGGTATGCAAACATGGTTACAAAAGAAAATTTTCCAAAATCTAAAATGAGTAAAAATGAAAAAAAGTTGTCTTCAGTAAATTCTATTTCAGAAGGCTGCACACCATTACATGAAGCTTTACAACATACATTTGTGATCAAAGACAGTTTCTGTAGTGAAATATTGGGAATATTTTAAAATAAATATGTTTAAGTTAAAGGCCTTTGTCTTAAGAAATACTAAGCAATGGTAGAGGCCATAAATTCTTTAACTGTGGAGATATACTGATAATGAAAATACTAGAAATCTGTACGTGCAAGCATGTACTAATTTAGTAGAAAGATTCTTTCATTTTCAAGGAACTAATCAAGTAGCTTTAGAAATGTCCAACAATTGTTCTCTTGCTTCAGGAGAATAACAGCAAATATCCATCACCATGAAGAATCACTCAATGCAAAAGTTATCTTTTTCAGTCTGGAAAAAGCATTCACTTGATGTACTTTGTCATGTGGTATCTTGGCAGTTAGATCACACTTTGTAATTGAAAACCAAACTTTATCCAAAGATGTTTGGTGCTCTGTGCTCTCAGTCAGATGGCTTCAAGTGCATAATAAAACTTTCACACTTGCCATTGCTGTAATTGAAAATAACACACTGGCTTTAAGCTCATTTGAAACTACTCCAAGTGAGCCAAAGGATGGAAGAAATTATGAAAAAAAACCTTATACCGACATCTATAATGAACTATTTAGTATTAGAATTCTAGAAAAGTTAAGGGAACCTTCAATAAATCCAGGAAAATGTTAAAACATGGGCATTACAATTTGAAACAATAGCAATATTTTTATAAGATAATCTATTTTGCAGTTCCACAGCATCTAAACTACTACATGTCTTATTTTATCCACTTACAGTATTTTTAGCAAAATAGGTTGAGAATCTTCTAGGTGCCATTATATATATATTAAAACATTTATTGAAAACTTTTGCATATTACAGCAACATTATTTGCAAACAATTATCAAAAGGTCAGTATCTGGTGAGGCAAGACCCAAGCATTCACAATGCTGTCCAAGCAGCAGGCACACAGCAATAACCAGCCAATGCAGCTTTGAGAGCACAGGGTTTAGGCAACTGAATCAAAAGACTGCAGTTATCTGAATATATCTCTGTAATGAAAGGTGCTTGAAACGTGAACAGGACTAGTGTAGGAGAAAGCAATCCTGACAGTGCAGCAGGGACACCCAGAAAGCCAGGCACCAGAGACCCTTGAATGCAGGAAGAGGAGGGGACCAGAGACCAGACAGACATTACAGCTACCCACTGGTACAGATGTGTAACAGGGTAATCAAGCTGTACCTAAAACAGGTACATGGGCTGGTTTGAAGGTGTGTTTATTACAAAACTGCCATGAGAGAACTGGTTGCCCTCACTCTGTATTTCAGAGCCACGTTTGCCCACTCATGGTAAATACTGTCTGAATCAAAACCTGTGTTTGGGTGTTTGGGTTAACATTTTATTAATTGAATTGGGCTGGTTTGGCTGGATGCTTTTGAGGAGTAACTTAAATTTAGATGCATGGGAGATGACTGGCTGGAAAAACAGATTAAAACTCTGGTTTTTTGTCCTTCTTCTTTGAAGTCTTCAGTTTTTGTGTCTGTGTAGGTCAAGAATTTCGGTCCTAAGTAAGAATGTTAACCTCAGAAGACTGGTCGCCTCAAGACAAGGACAGATTTGACGGGTTCAGAGGGCGATACCAATGAAAACACAGTGATGGTGAGGCCATCAGCCTTGGTGCTATTCATTTAAGAGTCATTTGTCATCAGTGTTAGCAACTCTGTGTTGATGCTTGAGCATTTAATGTGATTGCAGAGACGTTTTAAAACAACTTCCAAAACAAAATGAAGTTAAAGCTTGTGGGGCTCTTCAGCAGAGAAAAATCCCTACTGAGCTGTATAGAAGTATGTTATAAATGAACATAGAGTGTCTGAGCTGGGACCAAATGTCCATTGCTAGCCAACTTTATTTTGTGGCTGAATTGATCTTCCTTCTTTCAAAGCTCAGCATTTATAAATTGTTCTGGGAAACCTCAAAGTTATTTGAAAAGGTCTATAGCAAGATAAATTTCTCTATGCAAAATGGCTGTTTAACAAGATTGTCTCCTTGAACTTTTCACATGATTGTGACAGCCACTTTCATTAACTAATGGAAGTTTTATAGCGGATTTTCCCCACTACTCCCACATCACTGTTTACTATTATTTTATGGAGAATACTTTACCAATTGGGTTTTTGAAACAAAGGAAAAGGCATTTGGTGACATTCCCAGGCTGCTATGTGCCTTGTTAGCATGGCTGCCCAAGAGATAGCTTGCAGGAGAACCCCAGCCCACATGGGCTGCAAAGTTGTGCTGCTGCACCAATTGGCCCATGGGGGTTGATTCAGCAGTCATTATGGTCACTGCTGAAATCTCCTTTTGTTAACCCTGCTTAGATTAAAATTAGGAAGAACAGAAGCTTCATGAGGAATTGTTCCTCATTAGTCATGGTGCAGACAGCAGAAGGGTGGTGTAGGTGTGTAGTTAGATTTTACAATAATAGTGATCATTTAAGAGAAACAGGAAGAGGGAAGTTTAAGGAGTAAGTGGTTTGGAAGGCATCTGAGGCTTCATGAACCCAATATCCATCATACGGTACCTGGATGAGTTTTGGAACTGATCAGGAACTGACTCTTTTCTCAGATCACCAGCAGAGAAGGTGTTCACTTGGTATTTCAGGAAATGTCCCTTGCATTCCATCTGGAGAATCCCTGGGTAATTTTATGTGAAATGGCTGCATTCCCTCAGGGCAACAAGTAAAGATGTTTCCAGTTGCCTGGTGAGAAAGAAGAGATTAGAAAAGAAGAAAAAATATTTGGAGAAAGAAGACAGCTAGTCTACAGCTAAATGTAGACTAGCATTTAAGGAAGAAGAAAAGTGTGAACAAGAGAAGTGAAGGAATGATTTATTTATCTTTTATTTTTCCAAGTTATATGTCTTTGTGAAGTCTCTGTTGCAAAAGACAAACCTCAAGTTTGCCTTATTTGCCATTTTTCATTTTGTGAAGGAACGACAGTAACATTTCTCCTAGCAACTAAAGATTTTTTTCTCCAACGAGTTACAAATGTAGGAAAAAAATAAATAATAAATGTTCTGACTCTGAACTTCAGTGGAAAATCTCATTTTTACAGTCAAACTTCATCTTTCAGAGCAGTAAAAAAGAGAAATATGTTTACAAATGTCTTTTTGTTTTTTACCAAAAAAGTAGTTTTCATTTTCAGTGAAGTTTCGAAACTTCACAGAACCTTGAATATTTTTTTATCAGTCTGAAAGAATATTTTGTACATTCTTAAATGCAACAAAATGACCACTTCTCAACTTTGGAAGATGGGTCATCCTTCTGAACCAGGGTCATCCAAGGCCAATGCACTATCCTCAGCACTAACAGAGAAGAAGACTGTGATTAATCATTTTTATACACGGGATAAAGGCATAAGAATGCATTTTTCTTCCAGATACACTCATTACATTGCACAAAAATTGGTGGGAAAAAATTAGCTGTGAGACAGGCAGAATGTCACATCTCTAATTGAGATGGCTTGTGCTTACTCCAAGATTGAATTTGATATAGTGGTTGTACATTGTTGACTAAGAATTGTTTTGATTCTGGCTGTGTGGTTTCATAGCAGCAACATTCACTTTAATGCACACTGGCATCACTGTAACTAAATTAAATTCATAAAATAAAGTTAATTTTAAAAAACTTTTAATTTACTTTTGTTTCTATATAAATGCTAAAATTGAAAAATTTAAGCACACATAGTCACAGCAGGAGCCAAGGAGCTAAATATGCAGTCCTACCTCCAGACCCCTTAAATTGGCTGCTCTTGAGGCACATCATTTACATCAAAAGGACAGAATTCCAGCAGAGTATGTCCTCATTCATTACTGTGGCAAGTGAGGAGATGCACGATCAGATTACCATTACGCTACGTAGATGCAAAGGATCAGAATAGGACCTCAAAGACATGTACTCTGGGCTTCTCAAGTAAAAGATTTCCTAAATGTTATGCAAAATATTATGTGTCATTTAATCTTCTAAGAGATTTAAAGAAAATGTCTTCTGCTTTATACATTTAAGGGAAAAAGTCTTTTTCTTCATCACGTTGGACAGAACTTTTGTCCTTAAACTGTCAAGATGATAAAGGTATCAGCATACATTTAAATTCCTTACCTTGAAAGATGGTAAATGATGTATGCAAAAGAAAACCAGATTGCACAAGAAATTTCTTTACACAGGGATTGTACCATGGAATAAAGTCAATGTAAAAAAAAAGTAGGTGTGGGTCTTTTAAGCTAAAGTTAAGCATGATGAGGTCAAGTTCCAAAGAAATCCAGAAAACTAGAGGCTTTTTTTTAATAAGAAAAAGGCATCCTTTTTTTCAGATAGAAGACTTTTTTTGCTTTGCTTTTGCTTATATTGACAGACTGTGAAGGTCAAGAAGAGATTGATCCACAGAGGCCAGAAAAAGTTAGAAGTAATTTAATTAGAGTTGTCCAAATCTGAAATATCTTCTAATCCGATTATATACTTATTTCTTGAGGGACAGTGTGTGGGCATCTATATTTGCTATAAAAGATCATTTTTTATAATCTAAAAAGATTCAGTTATCAACTCTTTTTCAAGAAGCAGAATGAGTCAAGAAAATAAAAACCTGAAGAATTTTTCCATAGTTAAAAAATAGAGTATGCTTATATTAGTTTATATTTCAAATTAACTGTATGTATGTGTGCATGTCTTTTGTACATTATATCTATACTGCATTAAATAGTCTTTTGGAGTCCAGGTGAGTGGAGTCACAGTTGCTCAGATGTGTCGTGAGGATCTGTTTTCGTGCTGTGCTGCCTGCCTTATGTAGCTGGTGTGATTCATGGTAACAAAGGGCATTGTCTGGGACATTTAGAGATGTAATTTTGTCTGACTCTCTTAACATAAAGTATACAAAATGCTTTCTGTGAAGAGGAAGGGTGTCATCCATCAGACATTTTTAATCCCTTCTTTGCCATGGTCATCCTTTGAGGGTTTTAAGGGTACAAAATGTACAGTAACTGTGCATACAAAACCTGAGGTGACTCTTAACAACTGTGAAAGCAAATGAGTCATCATGTGAAGGTGAATATGCTGTAAATGAGACCAGAGAGGCTGGAAGCAAACTGGAGTATTGACTAAGGGCAGTGCAGTCGGCATAACAGAGCCCTGAGCTGTAGAGAAAGGTCTTCTTCCACTGCCCCAAAATAGCAGTGCCTCAGAGAGGTTTCTAAGAACTCATCCCACCCTCAGATAAGCAGGAATTGCAGCACAGGAAAAGAGATTTGCCTGAAAACTGTTCACTAAAAATCCTGAGGTAAGTAGGTTTGGGTGTATAGAAAGCGTAGGAGAGTGAGTCCCTTCCTCTCCCCTTGCCTATTTGTAGAACCAAAACAGAAACAAGGGGATTATTTTAAAGAGTGAATTGCATTTTTAAAATTTCCCCTCCCTTTCTGTTCTGAAGTCCAGAGCCAGAAATAGCAGTGCCAGAATTCCGTGAGAAAGACCACTCTTGCCCTTCTGGAAAATACCATCGTTATCTCTATAAAGTCTGTTGCTGTAAGATTTGGAGATGTTTTGCTGATTGCAGAGATCTGGATGTTCTTCAGATAAGGAACTGAAAGTTTGTCTCATTACCAGATGCAAATCTCCACTCTAAGGTCCATCCATTAACAGGTTAGACTGTTGAAGTACATTGAAGTATAGCTATCGTACAAATTTGGTTGGGTGTCCTTGACATGAGAGTTTGCAGCATTGCTTTCAAGAGATTTATAAATATGAATGGGCTGGTGATGCCAGCCAACATGATTAAGATGCTCCCTAAATCAACACTACCACTGAGCTGCCCACAAATGGCACAGAAATAATTTTATTTTGATAAATAAAATGTCAGAGATAAAAAGGCCTGTGAACTGAGTGCTGTGCCTCCTAAGCTTTCACTTTTTTACCTTAGATGAGCAACTGATACAAACAGCAATTAAGGGCTTACTTTAAGCAAGGACTTAAGGACTTAAGTTCCATATGCTCAAGTGCTTTGCCAAGCAGGAATGAGGTTATTCATATAATTAAATATTTGTCCTGCTATTAGATGAAGAATGCAAAATTTATATCTATGCAAATTTATCCACATATAACAGTTTTGCAAATCAAGGAATGTGTTGTATTTTTTGGAGCTGTCTGCATCCTGGGAAATGGAGAATATATTCTCTCTCTCACTGGTTATTTCACTGCACAACTGAATTTCTTGAGGAGTATTGGGCAGACCATGCATTCCTAATGATAAATATGCCAGCATGATGACAACTGGTTTTACCTTGAACATTTCCCTGGATAGTGATTTTTTTCTAAGCTGATAATAATATGGCTCAGTCTCCCAGAGGAGAATAAAACACTTTCCTAGGAGCCGTGTTAGTCCATGTTGAATGAGGGCTCTAAAAGTAAGAAGTCACATGAATGGTTTCTTAGACCAAAAAAAAAAAAAAAAGAAAAAGAAAAAGAAGAAAGGCTGGCCTAAAAGAGTTTACACAGCTGTGAGTGATAAAATATAGCAGCCATGGCAACCCACTCTCCAGTATTCTGATAATGCATCAGAAATGAGGCTATTAGAATTATTAATTCACATTAGCGGCTATTAAAATTACTACCTGCAGACACACAGCCTGAAAATCCTTTTCTATTTCTAAGAGAAGGTTCAATTGCAGAGGGAACCTTTTTGCTAAATAGGTGCACTGTATTGTATGCTAGACATTATGGGAAGTCCAACAGATAATAAAGCTCACATTGAGCTTTATGAAGCTGCTTTGTAATGCAAGCCTAGCAGATGTAATACTTCATTCTTTTAATGATGGCAAAGAACCAATACACCCCTAATAGCAGTAACAATAACTGGACTCTTACTGGTTTCCTGGAAGCTAATACTAGAAATCCAACTTACTGCAGGGTATTTCATTAAATAGCAAGTGACATACAAAACGTTCTACACTGGTCGGTAATAAACAAAGCCAACAGAAAGCAGCAGCAAAACTGAGCCAGGCCCATAGAAAGGTTTTGTAGAGATGCTGTGGTGAGACTCAGGGAGTCCAGCAGAGATTTGGCTACATCCTTTCCATCCCCCATTAACTTAACTCAAAATGCAATTGCATGCTGTTTTAAGTAAAAGAAGAAACACTATTACACCAAGGCCACAGCAGGAAATAATCAGGGGGAACAGCAACATGGCAGAGAAAGAACATTTTATTTATGGAAATGAGCAGAAAAAGTAACACATCAGCTAGAAGCCAAATAGGTACCAGCAAAAATGAAAAACAAGCAAAGAACATGAACTTGGATCATAACCAGTTTTTAGGAATTCACATCACAGTCTATCCCTTTAAGATCCCATGTACCAAAAACAGTTATGACATCCCGTGTTCTTTTTAAAAGCTATCATCCTCAGAAAGAGAAGAGGAAAACAAAAGTGACTGTAAAATGAAATTTAGTGCATCCCCACAGGCTAGATACAACAAATGATGTAGGTATACACAATGGGGCTTGAGTAGCCTTAACACTAAATGCTACTCTAAATTCCTTTTCCCTGGTCACTTCCTAACTCAAGAGCAGCCAGAATTTCTTAGGGATTTATTTTTTTTCAAAGCTTCCTCTGTGCCTACAGACATTTGTTTCATATTTGTGACATATTCAAATTTTACTTCCTGCAAAACTCAATAATATCTGTAGAAGCAGATATTTAGCCATCTAAGCTTCCTTTGGAGCATGGAATGAGGGTCTCAGCAAAGGAAGACATGCATATTTTCAGAAATGGTGGCAAATAATCTTCTAACAAATAAAAAGTGGTAATACTTAAGGTTATTAATTAGATGACCTGGGGTTTATTTCTTGCTGGGGGTGTCCAGGCTGACAAACACTGGATGTCCATGTCACAGTCTCCCCAATGCTCTTGGGGCTGCACCTAGAAAAGTTTAGTGCCACCAAAGAACAACTAAGTGCATTTATAATACTAGGAAGGTGGAAGTATAAATTTGGCTTAGACCTGTTTGGAATGTAAAGTCAAAGAAATTAGGCATGCCAGAAAATGTTATTGATGGTCCTTACAAGAGATGACCAAATAACAAAAATATTTGTCAATGACCTTAACTGTAAAATTTCCAAGAGCTACAATTCTGTGGTATCAGTACCCTGCCCTTTTCCCATTTCTCCTCAGGCATTCAGACAAACATTGCTGGATATGGTATTACTCACACAGATAACAGCATCCCTGCACAACCAAAGGGCTTCATGCATGAAGAAAAGTATTTGTTATTTCTTTTCCCCTACTTGCTGTTCATCAGCTCAAGTTCATGTCAGCAGGATGATTCACATGCTTCTGTTTAGCACGTGCTCAATGCTCAGCTGAGTGGAGCAGAGCCTGCTGTGGCTTCAGAGCCCAGTTTGCCAGCAGGGATGGGAGAGCAGAGCAGCTGGTGCCCCAGGGACCAGCACACTGGTGCCACCACCCCGGCAGTTACTGAGCACTGCTTCGTGCCATGGCGAGTGCTCGCCCAGGACCCCACCAACACAGCCACCCTTCCTAAGGTCACAGAAGTGTCAGGGAAGTCAGAACATGCTGACTTGTAAAAAATGAAAGTTTCAGCAGAAGTGGATTTGTTTTCACATCAAGTTTTGTTTTGTTTTCCAAATTAATGCTGGGAAAAAAAAATTAAAAGCTTAAAATCTTCTAAAAGGTGAAATAACCTTTCTCTACATATGTACAATGGATTAACAAGCAGTTATTTTTCCCTGGATCAAAAAGAGCTTTTTAGGAAACATTTAAGTAAGAAACAAACAAAACTTTGGAGGGAATAGCCGGAGAGATAATGTGAATCAGAACAGGCATTAGAAAACAACACAAAGTGGAGTAGGCAAAAATCACAAAATGTTTTTTCAACTTTTTCGCCTTCTTTCAGCTTTTCGCCTCACAAGGTGGAGACCCCAAAAAGTTGGCTGAAGGAGGCAGAGGAAGTAGTGGATGTGATAAAACACTTCCTTTTTTCCTTCTCACACACTATGAGTACATTTGCAGAGATTTTCAGTACGACATGATAAGCCCCTAAAAATACACCAGAGTACATACCCCAGAAAGCAGTCCAGTACTGGAAGAAGAGGAACAGTTGAAGTATCCAAGTACATAATTCCTTACAAAAGTGTCCATGGTTTAAAGAAAGAGTCAGGTTTATAACAAAATTTAGTTGGGCGCTTGCTGAAGGATACATGATGAAATTCTCCAGTGGGTCAAGGGAGATGGACTCCAGGAATGCGCAGGTCACTCCAGGCATGGCTCCTGGGAGGTGCTCCCAATGCCCCACACATCACTCACTGCTTCAGAGTGGCTCTGCACAGGGAGCAGACACTCGCACAGCAAAATGGGATTTCCCCATTAAACTATGCCTGCTAATAATGCATCTGACAAAAGCAGTTTAAAATCATTTGCTTCTTTCTACTTTAACATTTTCTGTGTGTTTTCCTTCAGATCATCTTTTACGTCACCACAAAGGAGTAGCCTCCATACACTGCTCTTTGACTAAATGACTGCTGCTACTTGTAGTCAATTTGATTTTAAATTAATCTCACATTAAAATCTAAATAAGGGATGATTTCAGTTTTTTCTTGGAAGATGGAAGGAAGAGCAATGTGGGACTGTACCAGCTGCAGCTTTATAGCTTTATTTGGAAGGCTACAAGGACACACTTTATTTCCTTAAGGATCTCAAAGGCCTGAACTAATTAGTACTTATTAGAAAACAAATTAGAAATGCATTTTATTTCTCCATATGGTGAAAGACAGAGCTACAGTAAAGGGGTGGAATATCATAAAAGCTGAGATGTTGATTTGCAATACATAATTTATTTGACTAATTTTGCCTTTTCTTTTATGTCTGTGCATTGTCTATGAAGAGGTAACCATTGTTTTGAGTTGTCAAATAATTTTTGCTATGCAATTCATCTGTGAGCAATTCATTGCATATATTTGATCATTACAATTCAAAATTATAGTGGCAAAAATAATTGATATGTAGGTCACCCTAATTTATTTTTTTTTATAACATGGATACTACTATGACCTTTTTTATGTGAGTGTGCTTGGTTTTATTTTTTTTCATTTTTGTCATCATAAATTCTTAAAAATTAACGTAAAACTGCTCGAACTAAAATTGCTGTGGAAGAGAAAACAGGCACTACCAGAATTAAGTATAATTCATGGAAGTTCAGACCTAATTCTAACTGTTTTGTGAATGTTTCTCCCAAGATATACTTCATGTATGTAGAACATAAATGTGGTCAGTGAAGAAACACAGTTATAGAAATCTGATTTTTAAAAGTTAAGGCATACTCAGAGACAAAGTAGAACTGATCTCAGTAACTGCTGTCAGAGACATCTTATGGCAAGCCTGTCATAACAAATTCATTATTTCTGTTTGTAAAAGACAGGGATTTCCAGTACTTGGGGCTGGAAGGAAGAACTTGCTGTTCATTATGCTTTGAGTACATTAGAAATGGGAACCCTGATCACTTTGCTGGTCACTGAGTTGATCTCCTTCTGACACTGCTCAGGACCAGAGGTGCCCTCTGCAGAGTGCCACCACAGAGATGGCTCCTCTCCTGTGCTGTTGGAGGTCAGAGCATCTCAAATTCACAGCTCTTGCCTCTCTTTCCTGAGCAGCACATCAACATAAAGCCATGGTTTTCAGCCCAAATCCTCACCTCTAGCTCTGGGACTAGTTCAAATATGGAAAGATGGTGTTTTCCCCATGCTCAGATTTCAGGTCTTTAATTTCTGAGTAGACTGCTATTCAACAGGTTTTTATAGGAACTGTTTCTAGTAGCCTGCCACCCACATTTGTTGTGAACGTCATGTGGTGTGGATGTCAGTATTGCCAGTGCACTTGGTGCGCTTTCAACCCACCTACAAAACAGGGTTATCGAGGGGAAAATGGGCAGAAATGCTAGATTTGTTCATCCCAAACAATTTCTCTTCTTTTTCTGCTCTAGGCAATTTCAAAAGAGAAAATTATGCACAGATAGAAGTAATTATATCTATATGCATGCTGACCATGTAATTGCAAGAACAATGATTCAAAATATTCCTTTTAATTCCCCCTACACCTGCCTCACTCAAAATTGTCCTCTTTAGATCCCAGTATATGGAGGGCACCTGCAGCCTAGTCCCATCAGTAAGACATTTAAATCCTTTGGAAACAACCACATACCTTTCATGCGAACATTTCAAGGAAAGGCATTTTATATACCTACTACTAGAAAAAAATACAAAAAGCATCTATGTAAGCATTACAATTTGGAGGAATTGATTTCATCATATTTTTTTCACTACTTGTAGACTCCAGCCAGACATAATTTATTTTACTGCAGTGAGAGGAAAAGGATAGGAGGTCTGTTATCTTCCTTAAAATGTTTTTTGGCTAGAAAATGCTTCTAATTTGTATGATGCATTTCTCCATCAATGTTATAGAACTACATACTTAATTTATACAAACTGTAAGTATGCATGGATCATATATAGGTTTTCAAATTATGAAAGACTTGTTTTTCTCTGTTTATTTCCTTTCTTGACAGGACTGAGCTCACCTTTCAACCACCTCTTTTAACAGCACTTTGCTAATCTCTATGTAGTTTATAAACTCTTTTTTCTCTTCAAAAATGTTTTCTTCGGTATGTTCCACACTCTGAACTATATTTCAAAGTGCCACTTTAATCCTTTTTATCTTTCTGATAACTTAGGGGGTTGGTCATTACTTGGTTATTCTGGTCACATTTCACTGTTCTTCACTGAAATCTCAATAGAGAAAGAATGCTTTAGGCAAAATGAACTGTGAACTTTTGTGTCATCAAAATCTTAATGTAAGTATATTGAGTACAGCCTGCACAGCTAAGCCTAAAATCATAAGAAACATATCTCATCATAAAAATTGCACCAACACGAAAGTGGATGATTTTGTGAAAAACAAATTTCATTTCTTAGTGTTATTTCTTACAATCCCAGGTATTTACTAAATTTAAAAATAAATTTTAAAAAAGTTTTGAAAATATTTATATAAAATACAAGAATGACAACGCAAGGAAGATAACACCCTGAACTTTCTGCTACCTGGTATACCAGACATAATGATTTTTACTCTCCACAAGCTATTAAATGATTTTGCTTTCTACAAGTACAAAACTAGGATGTTTTCTTCATTTGAATACTTACAGGTCATGATGACACCATAAAAGCTGATGTGCATACTCTTCTTTAAATACCATTACAGCTCCAAAGAAGTAGTGCTTATCATAAAATTGTGTTTAAATTAAAAAGACATGCTAGCATGAGTTAAAGTATCCTTTTCTCTTTCATTCTTTGAATACTTTATCTCTAATTTTATTTCTCCATATGATGAAAGAGCTACAGAAAATTACTTGTTTTCTGAAATAGCCATTTCTGTCATAGGTGTTTGGTATGTACTTTTCATGTATGTCTCCACATCATTATTACATTAAATTATCGCATCTGAAAAGGATTTTGTCTCCTTCTCTTCATGTTCTGCATTAGCTATCAAACCTGCTGCTTCCTTCTTGGTACAGACCGATTTTTCACAGTTTAATACTCAAATTATTATCTTAAAAATCCTAAAATACAGTTCCACTGTGGCTTAGCCATTTCTGCCACTTTTAAAATCGCTACTTATTAATGTTAATCATGTTAGAATGCTGGGTTTTCTTAGCTAGTATAAGAGCTTAAGTTTTTAATCTGAGTCTTTTTTTCCCCTCACAAATTTCCAGAAAATTGCTAGGATTAAAATACCACAAAGATTTCCTTTCAACCCATGTGAGCCTGTAAGCCAGGTTGCTGAGAAGCAAACCTTTTATCTCATTCAGAGGACATACGTGCAGACTGATGCAAAGCATGATCTGCAGTACATGTGTGTTCACTCCAGCAGGACATCTGCACACCTTGCATGCTGTGGTTAACAAAAATGTAAGAACTGAGGAAATCTGTTTACGAGCAGCTATTTCTTCCTTTCACCTTCATGCTGTATGTATCTATCACTCATTTTTATACACATTTTGAGTGTCAGTCTAGGTTAAATACATAATGCTTTTAAGCTGTGCAGACACTGAAGGATAGTGAAAGCTGGGTTTCCATTCAGAAGAATAAAGGTGACCCTACAGAGGAAGCCAAGCCAATCTACTTCACTGTAATTGATTACCTGGGGGAAAGGAGATGGACAAATGAACCCTTCACCCTCAGTGCTCTCCAAGACAGGCAGTGTATCCACCTGTGGTCACACTGGGACTGCAATAGATAAATGTGACTTCTTCTCTGGCAATATGTCAGCCAGTTTAAGCAGCAGCTGGAAGTTTGAGGAACAACTTAATTTTGCAACCTGGATTTTGGAACTGAGTTGAGCACAAATGCATTAGAATAGATTTTTCTGATTCCTCATAAGACCTTAAGATAGCATTTTTGCAAGACTATATAAGCATTAGTTGTCTTAAACAATGCATGTCTCTGTCCTTGCAATTCTGTTGCTATTATATTGTTCCACAATCTCCTTTCTGTGGATCTTCAAGAAGGAAGATGAGGATAAATAAACCATATTCCAGTTGGGAACCATAATATGTCCTTCAACTTTTTTTTCAGGTCCATTTGTGTCAGGAGAATAGTACAGAGGCTGTTCTTGTCTCACTGATTGGTGGTTTCTCCTTAGGAGTGGACAAAATCTTAGATGTCTGTTGTAATTTCTTAGACCAGTCAGTGGTGTTTGATACCCATGGCCCTTGGTTGTGATAAACAGCACAGCTTTTATGCTATCACTCACTTGAGTGATTTTGTTCTTTCCTCTCCAAACGTCAACTCCAGTTCCCACTGAACTCAACTGCAAAACTGCTTTAGGCTTCAACTGAAACAGGTTTGGGCCCCAGGAGATGAAAGAAAGTGATTTTGATCAATTGCTCATCTGCCCAAAGAACACTTTCACACAGGTTCTGCCAGGCTATACTTTAGTGCACCTCCTCTATGTGATGCTGAGAGAGATAATAACACAGTTTGGGCTGTTGTGCTTTCAAGATGCAGGTGACACACTGCTCTATGCCTCATTTTCATCAAACCCAGATGGTGCAGCATCTTTGCTTTGCCTGCGCCTGGCAGAGATTGATACTTAGATAAGGGCAAGCCGACAGAAGCTTCATTTGGACAAGATGGAGGAGGGGCTGTCGTGTAAGCGAAAATAGGTGTAATCTTACCTTTTTTTCCTCTTCCCATTTGAGAGGATTTTGACCTGGAATGTGTTTGGATTCCTATTGCTATTTGAAATTGCAGGTGGCTTTGAGGGTCCAAGACCAATTTTCGTATCTGCTTCAGTTAGACATCTATCACATTTCTTCTTGGCTTTGGACAGTGCCACCGCCAATCCATGCCTTTTTAAATTCTAGACTTAATTATTGTGATGTGCTCTATATGGGGCTACAGACGAGGACCAACTGGAAACAATAGTGCGTGCTGAAACCAGCTGCTTGCCTGGCTGGCAACAGGAGCCACTGAGCACATACTAGATAGCTTCTCTGGCAAAAGTTCTGTTTTCCTCCCCTTCAAAGGAATGGCTCTCTTCTATTGAAACTGGCCCCTACACTGAATTACTGTTAAATGACCTGGGTCCTATCTTCTTGAAAAAACATCTCCTGCCAAGTGAAGTCTCAAAGCAATTTCTGACAGTATAATGTTAGAGCTCTAGATTTAAACAAATAGGAGGCAGTAGCAAGGCTTTTAAAACAAACAGCTCTCAGCTTCAAAATTGGCTTCCCCAACTACTCCAACAGAGCCCAAATGTGTTGAGCTTGGCACAGTAAATGACCCTTCACTTTTCCCTAGCTTTGGATTATCACCACACTTATCACAATGGACTGGTTTGAGAATCCTGTTTTAATTGCCTCTGTATTCATGAGCTTTTTAACAACATCATTTATACTGCACTGGAGTTATGGACTCCTCATGAAATTATACTAAACTGACACCAAGAGCTTGAACTTTGGATTCTTATTTTAGAGATTCCATCCGTGACCCATTGCCCCTCAAAATGTGTGGTTCAGAGAAGCAGTCTCAGGATTCAATATTTTTCTGACCTGCCTCTTGGGTCAGCAAAGTGTTTTGGAAAGCTCAAGAGAGTAGCCTTATTTATTACATTTCAACACTTATTTTTTCTAATTCTTGCTAAAACCAGAACCTACAGAAAGAAATTCTTAGGACATTAAAAATCTCCTCTCAAATTCCAGAAGGTCTTTTTGTTTAGTCTTAAGATAGGAAAAGCCTGTCATTTCTTATTGCAGCCAAATCATCCATTACAGGGGACAGCTTAAGCAGGATACCCCTGTCAGAAGTTTTCCTACAATCTGTCTAATGCAGAATACTGAAACATTTTCTATTAGACAAATATTGTTATCTGTATCCACGTCAGATAATGCTATTCTCCATCAGCAGTGAAACTGCCAAAATGGTGTAAGATACTCAGGACAGAGCTATGACTTTTTGAGAGTAACAGTGGCAGAATCTTTTTTTTATGATAAGAGACCCAAGAATCTAATTCCTTCCTCCATTACTCCAGCTGACCAGTTCCAACATTGTTATCTGAATACAACGTCTCTGTCTCAAATACTCTGAGTAAATGGGATTTAAATGTAATTTATAATTCTTGGAAGGAAAAATATTTCATTACTTCCTATATGGACTACATATGCCAGTAATAATTTAAATTCCTAAAGATATGCAGGTGCTTGGATGGAAAGAGTAGACATTTTGATTCCTTAGTCCCTGCTTTGCTTAATTGGATTTTACTGAGCATTTTAAATCGGCTGAGACTTTTGATCAACTGCACATTCGCCATCACTTCCAAGAGCTTTCACAACACTACAGGCCTGAATATCTATCTGACAGACATATTTTTGAATCTACTAACAGTTCCTTACTAAGATATTTTCATCAAAAATGTAAAACCTTATAAAAAATTCAAGTGTTTTGGTTCAGTTGAGGCCCTCAGTTAGAATAATGTCATCTCATGTCTACATGGCATGGTGTTGTTTTTATTTGGGGGCTTTTAATGCTACAGTGATAGTGATTTCAAAGGTTCTAGCTCCTTTCTAAGAGATAACTGCACTATTCTTGATTTTGATCTGTCACCACCTTGCCACAGTATGATATTCCAGGTTTCTTGTTTTGAGTAAATGTCTTTTTTTTATCATTGCAGCTTCATAAAACAGAAGCCCATTTTGAACAATAAAGCATAAGTAATGTATTTCTATTTTTATATGTTTTCTTGGACATGATTGCAATTTATGAGAAAAACCACTATAATTATGAATGCAAATGATTTCACAGTTACTGCAACAGATTTTGTTTATATATGTTAAACTATGCTGAGAAAGAGCCGGCTTTGATCTGGGAAACTCATTAATGTCTTTGCAAAACAGCAATCAGAACATGGTATACAGCAGTGATAGGGACTGTGGTTCACCAGGATGTGAGTCAAACAATGCCAGCTTTGAAATTCAGACACCCTCTTGTGTCAGTACACAGAGGTGGATCATAGGCAACATAGAAAGACTTTTTAAATTAAATTGTTTTAAGATTGTGTTTCTAGCCTGATAGAAATAATACTGTAATTTATTTAATCAATAGAATTATGTTTCCTACCAAGGCAAGGCAGAATTCCAGGGAGGACTGACTGTGCATATCCATATCCTGTGAAATCAAAAAGGCTGAGGGTGCAAGCTTGAGCATTCAGCCCTTTATGTCTGCTCTGCATCCTCTTTCATAGTGGCTTGGACTATTCCCCTTACATCTCTTCAGCAGGAAGCTTGGGTTCATCCTGAGGTTAGCTTCCACCAAGGAGCAGCATGGATGAGGCCATACTGTGTTTAGCTGTCTCCATCTGTCACCATCCTCCAACATTAACCCAGAAGACCTTGTACTCTCACATGCAACACAAAATATTCACACAACACTCCAGGGCATGTGTATACTCTCCACATCACACTTATTAAAATCCCACTCTTGAGGCTGTAAGGCGGTTTCCTCATTAGCAGCCTGGCCTGTGGACCCAGGCCTGACGACAAGTGCTGTTAACACCATGTCAACAGATGTCTGAAGAACACTGTGGAGCCAGCCTGGGCCTCACAGAGACAGCAACCCTCCTTTCAGCATGCAAGAGGGAAGCCCAGGAGGGGAGAGCCAGCCGAATGCCCCAAAGGAATCATCAGGGTATTGCACCATTCACAGGCCATACTAATAGCACCACATGAGTTCAAAAAACAGTAAAAACAGTAGTTACTCCAAGAGTATCCCAACAGAGATATCTAAAAGTCATTCCTTGCCTTCCCCTTACACAGTTTCCTGATATCTATTCACACTTCAGTGCTTACCTCATTCACAGTTGGCCAAGGTGAGTTTAGAAGGATGTAGGTGGGCCTTACACAAAGCACAGAGAATATCTGTGAGTCATCCAGCAAACAGGCACGGACAGGCACTGTGCTGGACAGGCTTGAGACCTGGAAGAGGAAGCCAGGAGAAATGGCATGACAAGGGTCATTTACCACTGCCCTCAGTGTTTTCTCAGAACTCACCACCACAAAGATGTCCTTCTACAGGGTGGTGGGAACATGTGCCCCCCTCTTGTAGAAAATGTAGATCCACTCCTGGATGTGATGGGGAGCAGATCAGCACAGCAATACAGGGTGGTGCCCCTCTGACCCTCTCAAAGACATCCTCCTCCTTCCAGCATTTGAAGTAACAGACACTGTATCCACTCCCCCTTGCCAAAGAGCAAGATCTCACACTGTGGAATACTGAAATGCTTCCTAGACCTGTCAGCCAGAGCAGCTGAAAGCCTTGTGCACCCTGGTTTTTACACAGAAATCTGAGCTATCACCTAGTAGATGAATAATAGGAACTTTGGAAGGGGAGGGATGATGAATCCTTTGCATGTCCTCATGCTCAAAACCCTCCTAGAAACCCTGCCTGGAGGTATCAGCAGAGGGATTGCTCTCCACAGTGGGCAGCTGAGCAACAAGTGATAGTATGTATGGTCACCCTTCACTTTGATTGCTTCCTCTCCATACCAAAAATATGTTCATCAAAATTAGCCCTTCATTTTGGTTAACTCTCACATTAACAGTTTTCTATTTGCTGGACAGCATCAGTTTTTGCAAAGATGTAGTAATTGTCTGTGCAGCTACTAAAGCTGTGTCTATATTTGTTGGCCGAATGGATCAGAGATTGTGTCCTGGCCTGATGGCAACTAACTCAGCCACCTTTCTGCAGGACAGCTTCACCCAGGCTTCCTTTGGGGAATGTTTCCTGACCCATGTTGACTCCCCTAGGCCCTGCCTGCATGCGCTAGCTCGCAGTGAGTAAAACCATGCTGAAATCATGATGACAATTATCAGTAGTGCTCAGGTCCACCCCACACCCTCATCAATGTATCAGTTTAATAATGGCCTGCATAATTCACTGAAATATGAAGTTATTTCAAATTGATATAAGTAGGGATTGGAATGACTGCAAGTTACAGAGCAACACTCTGTCCTTGGTTTATCCTTTGGACAAAGAAATTTTTCTTTGGACCGGAAAATATGTTAACAACTGAACAAAATTAGGCTAATCTGTTTTAATACATATGAATTTGAGTTTGATGAAGACAGTTTTCCATGAGGCATAGGCAAGCAGCAGAGTCTCAGAAACATTGACTTAGTTCAGTGAGTTTTCTTAGGTAAATCTTCTGATTAGTTGCCAAGGAATTGTTTCTTTTCAATGTTTGCAATACCTTAGTCTGCAATGAGAGCCAGCTATGGCTGGCAGCATTCTCATCCTGAGGCACTGGGTCAATAGGTTAATGTCTTGGCTAAAGACCCTGAGTGTGCCTTGGCAGAGCAGCAGCGTGGGCCAGAACACAGCCACAGACCACAATAGTGAGCTTCACTGCCCAACACTCTCCTTTCACCTAGGGAGATATTACACTCAAATATCCCAGCCTCTCTAAATACCTGTTGCTGCCTTTCTGCTGGGATTTACCATCTTCATGTAGTCTTTTCACTGTGTCTAGGGACACTAAACTTTTAAGCTACTTTTTTTTAAAACAGTCAATGCAGAAAGTCTTCTCATTTCATCTGCAAAAGTGTGGGCCTTTGGAAAAATGAGCTCTGACATGCCTCTGATCTTCTTTAGCCATAGAAAAAGATTACGTTTAAAAGCAGAAATTGTTTATTACCACTGTCTCATCATGAACCTAATATTTTTTTCTTCAGGTATCACATTTACATAATTAAGAGCCATTTTTACACTTTGGTTCTAAATTTTAATTCACCTTAAAGTCTTCAAAATAATGTGTCTATACTTCAGTGGAAACTTGGAGAGATTCTGAATATACAAATGAATGCAAAATGTGTTATTTCTTCACTGATTGCAACAGGATCATATATGTGTGCCACAAGATTATCTTGTAAGACAAAAAACAAGGCAGCAAACAAAAAAAGAAGCTCTTTCAATAAATCCAGTAAGTTCTAGTTGTTCTCAAAAATGTTATTTCAATTAGATTCAGGGCGTGATACCGCACATGTCAAAAAAATCAATTTCATTAATTTTCTCATGTTTCATCCAGACACTGTATCACAAAGGTCTGGAAGCCCTTTTCTAATTATGGGTAATTGGATGAAAGAACATTTGAATTTATATTAACATGTGAACTTTCTGCATGAAGGATGCAGAGCTCTCCAGCAACGTGCTCAGTGTTATACTAAGGAGCTGAAAAAACATCAGCTCCTATTCAGTGCTGGATGGCAGCTCAGGTTACTCACTCTTTGATAAGATTGCTCAGTATCTTGCAGGATTAATTTGAAGTGGGGTTCTTCACCATTGGTCACAGCATGTTATTATCTGCCTAGCTGAAATCATCTTCATTCCAGTCAATAAAACCCAAGCACCTTTTGGATTCACTACATGCAATTGCCAAGCTGTTAAAGTGGGCTTTGACCTTTTTCTAGTCTATATGTGGTACCTGGTTTTTGTCTGTTTATTACTCATTAAGATCTTTGTGATGGAAGAATTTGCCCCAAAGGAAGAGAAAATAATTGAAGGTTTTATGATATGCTATGGCATGATGAACAAGCCATGAAGGAAATTTCAAAAACAACACAGCATATAAATGTCAGGGAGTTTGCATCCAAACACAAATCTCACTAGAATAAATCAAGGACTGTTACTAATCAGAGTCTGAAATAATCTTAAAGAACAAAGGTGTGGGCAAGACTTTAACTACAGGGATGAAAAAAGAGACTATGTCATGATTATAAATTCTGCAATGATGACAAAGAAGCTTCAACATGGTAAGGCCAACAGAGCAGTTGAAAACACAAAAAGCAATGTCTCTGGATAGATTTAAAATAACATTGAATTTAATTTTTTTTCACAGCAAACAAGATGTTCTCTGGCAAATGATATGAATCCTTTGTCAAGGCTGTCCAGATGGCCTTTGTGAATAAAATACTGCACACAGCAGTGACATACTTGTTGGACAGATAACTTACAGATTTGGAAACAGCCTGTTGGAGAGCTTCTTCATTAAACTAATAATGTTTCTGGTGATTTGGTTACAAGAAGCCAAAGGCCTGGTGACAATTTCACAGAAAAGAAAGTTTTAGCTGCTATGACAACCTGAACAACTGTGTTTCTCCTCATGACAACCTGTCTGAATTATATAAAGTCATGAACCCACAATGGAAAATAGATTGCAGAAAGGTCTGTAAGAAATGTTAAACTATACCTGGGAGATGACAAAAAACTAATATAATGATTCTGTTACCCTTTTCATGAAATAAGATTGAGAAGCTGATAAGGATGTTGAACACTGTTTTGGTTATTGTTTTGATGCTTGTTTTACAAACCTTTTTTTCCCAGTAAAGTAGGTAAAGCTCAAAACAAGAGTTTCTTCAGCTGACTTTATTGGCAACAAAGTGGTCTCAACACAGGTAAAAACAAATAGAAAAGACAGGATGGAGAAAGAAGATGAACAAAACAAAGTTTTAAGAAAAGTGAGGCTTGAAAAAAGAAGACAAACACAACAAATATCCAATAGATGTGAGGCCTTTTAAAATATAATTTCCTATTCTTTATTCAGACTGTCTTTTAATTTCTTTTTCTAATTCTATACCAGGGAGTTTGCCAATGCAATTTTCTAACACTCCCATTGGGTTTCTCTGATATCTCTCTACTGCCCCCTGCAAATTCAGTTGTAAAAAGTTTTCCACATATATTCCACACCAAAAATGTCTTTCTATTTTGACTGTGTCTTCCTGATAAAGTAACACAAGAAAATTCCACATTGTGGTGGGATTTTTTTCAAAGAAATTTTATGAAACATGATATTCAAGAGCAGTATTCCTACAAACATAGCAACAAGGAGAAAACACCGAAAGAAACCAACATTCTGGAAATGAATGCAGTAGATCAGACCAGTATGCTTCTTGCTTTACACTTTCAAGCACTGATATGAAACAAAATTTACCCATGCAGAGCCTAAGAGCTCTTTCCAGATCTCAGTCCAAATTCTTGCACTGCAAGAACAAGAGCAGCAGACACATTAAGTATATTCTATTTGTTTGAATAATACCCCTACCATTGAAGGTAATCACCTGAATACTGATCTGTGTGCTAGTGGCTGTTTCCATCTCCTCCAATGAAGCTAACTGACTGGAGGTAATCCACTGCCTGAGAGTTAATCCCTCTGAATACGATTCCCTGAATTTCTAGTTAATCCACTGTAGCCTACAAATGGGTTCTCCATTGCATGTTTAACATCAAAGTCTGCCAATGTAAATGTTCCCTAGTTAATAAATAACCCAAACAAGCATTTAGCTGAAAAGCCATTTAACATCAGCTGTAATAAGTGACAAAGAAAATTATGATAGAGAACATCTCTTGAAGAAGATGAGAGAGGGCAGAGGAAGGGAATCTGATCTGTGATGAATGCAGTTCTGCTGCTTGTTTACTGTGATTGCTGCACTGTAGCTAAAGGGGGTGCATGACAACCATGCAGTGCTGCTGTGACAGCTTCCATTCCCCTAATAACATTGCACCCTTCCTAGCATTATTCTATCAGATGTAACACATATAAAGTAGTGCACATAATTCTCAATAATATGATATAATCACATGGGCCTTTATGGATGAATAGATTATATGAGCAGGACACTAATTTTTCAGACAAAAATAGAGCAAGACAAGAAATACAAAGGTACATCTAACACTGTTTTTTACCTACTTCTTAATGATTACAGACCTTCAGATTTTCAGTCTGGCAAAACCTTACTTTGAAAGAACTGCTATTTTTGTTTTTTTGCAGCAATTATCTTAGTGTAAACACAGACACTGATACACCCATTATGCAAGCAAATGGAAACAACTGAAGCTGATAAAAACAAGTTTATAATCTAGGGGTCCATTATCATCATACAGGGCCTGCTTTTCTCCTTTGAAGTCAGTGGGATTTTGTCATTGCCACCAATGGAAATATAGCCAGATATTTAGTCCATATGGTGAATTTGCTATGTATTACTTCCTTAATCACAGAAACAGCTACTTCAGAACCTTTGAGTTGATCAGGCATTATTATTAAAAACCCTACTGTAAATCATATGTTGCATATGCTGTCTACTTCCTATTTCAGATAAAAGCAGATTACTCTGAAAATACATAAATATTAGTGAAGAAAGAAAAAAAAAAAGAAAAAAAAAGAGGAGTGGGACAATTTGGAGGAACATGGTGACCATATCTAGATTTTGGCAGCAATAGCAATGCCAGCAATAGAGGAATTAGGCTGTGGAGAGACCTGATGAGCTTGTTGTCAAACTGAAAATGGGAGTATAATGATATGTGAGATAATTTGCCTTTGACACAAATGAAAACATTGGACTTCTGATGATCAGATAATCAGCTAATAAAGCCTGGGGCTGTGCTAATTTTTTAGAGTGGAATGTGTTTAGACAGGATGATGGACATTGATAAGGCATTTATATCATGGCACAGTTGTGATTCCAAAGAGTTTGGTAAGTATTTGTAAAATGAATCTGAGCCTAACAATGTAGTCAGTGTGGAGATGATGTAAAAGCAAATGAATCTGATCTCTAACCAATGGAGTCTAGGACATGAGTGTATATTGCAACACATGGACATATGTAAATGTAAATAATGTATAAATCAGATGGCACAGTTTATGAAAATAAATGTATTTGCAGTGGTTCTTTGGAGAAGGCTAAGATGTGCAGGGAAAGAAGAAGGATCATTTAGATGTGTGTGGCTGTGTGTGGAAAAGAGGTGTAACGTGAGAGGACAGGGTGAAAAAGCATTGGGTGTGAGAGACTGAGTAGGAGGATAAAAGATGTAGGAGATAAAAGGGCTGAGAGAGGAGAGATATAGACAAGGTAAAATGTATGTCTGATCTTAAAGATAAGGGTAAATAGCTTTGGTTCAGTACAGTAAGCAACAGGAAGCCAAGTAGTGATTCATATGGCCAAAACAACAGAAGAGGAGATGACACAGAAGCCTAGTTTTGAAGAGATTCTTGGGGAAGATAAGTGGAGGGAAGAAAAAAGGAAAACATTAGAGAAAAGGATATAAATGAGCACCAGACTGTATATGAAGATATTAGTAGACATAGTCATAAAGTAAATATATTTATATTCTGCACTAAATACTCATAGGAAGTCTCTATTTTCAGGCTTTAATATTATGGATGAGTTTAATTTGTTGTGTTTCTTTTTCAAAATAATACCAAATAAAGGTGTCTTCAGCCATTGATTAATCATTTGCCAAACTTAGTTTTTAATTAAAAGTGCTGTGTGAGTACATAAAGGAATAAACATCAAAGTTGCTCTGTTCTGCTATTGTTAAAATGGAAAAAAATGGTTTTTTCCTTTGGAATTTTAAGTTTTATATTACATTATTTAGCCCAAGGCAAATATTTTTTTATGGCTGAATTATAAACTTCTTGAGAAACAGGTTTATAACAGAAGTGCAGACAATCTTCAAAAAAGCATTATAAACACCAAGTCAAATTATGAAGCAAAGATGGGCCTGAACCCAAACCCCAAAGCTAGCCACTCCATTAACTTTTACATACATTGGATTCAGATTCAGTCTTTGTAACACTAACTCATCCTTGCCATAAAATCCCATTACTGATGTGAAAATGGAGAGCTGAACAAATGTGTAAGCAGTTGCAGGATCAGGACCTAAAATTCCGTGACTAAAATGTGAGAAGTGGATTATAAAAAGAGACTTCTGAATGTTTCATTTGATGCCAGTTTATATTCAAGATTATTAAAGATTAAACATTTTCAGGTAAATATATGTAAACCAAGGATAGAATGTCTTTACTCATCATTCCAGGGCAATTCATACATAGGAGAAAACTGTGCTTATATAGAGAGAAAAAGATGGGTGGAAAAATTAGACTGGTGTCATTCATGTTATGATAGGGAAGGACATTAATGTACCAGACTCTGGTATATTTGCTAGGCCTTGAGACATCAACAGGAAAAAAAAATAATAAAGCCCCATTGTCGAATCCAAAATGCCCCCACAGTGCTGAGGAAGGGCAGAAATCCTTTTCTATGGGCCATGGTAGCCCCAACAGAGGCCATTCCTGTTCAGCTCTCTTTGCAGCCTGCTGCACATCTCTCTCTGCAAGAGGAGGAAACACTGATATTTGGGACATAAGCATGTTGAAATAAACCTTGGGATATGGATTAGTGATTACTGGCTAGGCTCAGGTGATAAAAAGCAACTTTCATCATTATCTTACAATTTATCACATTGTACCATCTTCCCTAATGTACATGTTCTGCATTTAAGTGTTTTCTTCCAGAGAAAGGAATTTCTTTAAAATACACTAGCTACTAAAAACTATGTCTCCATCTGCAAAAAATCAACTTATTGATCAGATAGGGAAAAAAACTGATGAAACACAATGGTTGGTTGGTTATTGGTTGGTTGGTTGGTTGGTTGGTTGGTTGGTTGGTTGGTTGGTTGGTTGGTTGGTTGGTTGGTTGGTTGGAGCATCTTTACAGTGTACAGCTGGCAATGAATATTTCCTTTCTGCAGATTCCTAGAAATCACCTGACAGACAATGCTAATCCCAAAGCAATAGGGCCATCACTGTCATGCAGTAAGTGTATTTTTTGATGCACATGCTTTCTGAGTAACTGTCACTTAGAGAATTAATCTTGGTTTCTGGAACAGGTTTTAAAACAAACATATATGTATGTATATATTTCTGCAAACCCTTAGTAAGCAACCATCAGCAGGTAATTTCTGTTTTCAAAAATAGATTTGCTTTATTGTAAAAGCTATATTGTTGCTCAAACAGCCTAACTATGATCAGGTCAGAACCCATTTATCTCAAGGACTGTCCAGCAGAGTGAGTTTTAATAATCAGAAAGCACTGTTAACTCTCCCCTTCCCCCATGTTCTGGGAATGCCTCTAAAAGAAAAAAAAAATAAAGGGGGCTTAATGTGCTACCCATAAAATATACATCCCAATCAATCAGGAAAATGCATAAGTATTGCAAATGATGATCCAGAGACTGCCTAAAGACAGGGAAATGAGACTGAACCCAATAACTCAATCTGACTAGTTCCAGCCTGCCTGTTTCTAGCCCGCCTGCAGACACAGGCATGGGCAGAAGCAGGGTCATGGGCAGGGGCAGAAGCAGAAGCCAACAAAGGAAAGAATTAGGTGTACAGAAAGTATAACAGGATCAAACTGCATTTGAGTGCACAATATTAGGGAACTGTAATCACGGAACAGAAGGGGAATGTCTGGAAAAAACTCAGAGAGTAGTGGTGAGAGAGTGTGCAGTATGAAACCAACAGACAGATTTCCTACAGACTTAATCTCCAGACTTCAGCTGACCTTAAACTCAGGGCTTCAAAAGGGCAGCGAGGGAGAGTGAGAGTAGAAATCTCAGACTCAGGGCTAGAGACAAAGGGATGGAGGAGGCTGGATTTGTGTGTGGTTTCTGTACACAGATGTAACACATTTGTAGTTAATCTGTGTGGCTGCAGACTGACAACTATGTTTGAAAACTATTTCAAACAAGGCTATATCTTCAGAGTGGACAGGGGTTTACTGCCATGGCTACACTTGGAGGATGACCCTGTCCTCAGTAAAATCCAGCTCTTTTCCCACGGCATCCTTCAGAAAAACTCCTTCTGGAGTAGGTATTCTCTTAGGCCTCTTTCCTGATGAAGCATTAACAGAGTTTGCCTTGACGGTGCACAAGTAACAAATTGTTTTCGAACTGCCCTGGGACATGACAGAGGCTGACATCCACCCCTGGCTGCAGGTAATTTTCTGAGCACAGACCCACCTTTGGGAACCATTGAACACTGTGTTTCAGCTTTCAGCCTTGGAGCTCTCCCTCTAACCCCTACCTCAGCAACTGGATTGCCCTCACACAGAGGGTGTGCAAAGTACTCCACATAAAAAAGCATTTGGGTTCAGCAAGGCGATCACTCCCCAGGTGCAGGGACAGCCTGTAAGGCAGGGGAATAGGGCAAGGAAGAGACAGAGCCCATAGGTGGTGAGCACCAGACCGTGCAGCCAAAGCAGCAGGATTCAGAGCCTGGTATGTCCCCGCTTTGTTGCACTCCTCTGCTGCCTGTGGTGGTGGCGGGGAGAATGCTCAGGAGGAGACACACACTCCCCAGTGGGGATTTCATGCTGCACAGCCTCCTTCGGGAGAAGAGCTGGCCCTGGGGGACCCCAGTAGCTCCTCAGCCCCTCAAGAGGCTTCATGAGAGACAGACAGAGTGAGGGGGGCAAAACTGCAACAGGAGCTGAGAGAGACGGGAATGACAGCAAGAGTGGGTGAGAAGGGAGGTGAGAAAAGGGTGGGAAAAGGGTGGGAAGGGAGGGGATACAGGGAGGCAGATATGCAGTGGCCAGATGAGCCTGACACCTGGGGATACTCTGACAGGGGTCCTGGCAGCTCACCCCACGTCAGCGCAGCCTGCTTTCCCTAGGACAAGAAGGGACGGTGGTGTCCCAGTGGGGAAAGGGCAGGGACATCGAGGGACACGCACTCTCGCATGAAACAAAAAAGGAGTGTTGGAAGGGGGAGAAGGTGGCGGAGGAGGCAAAGGTGGCAGAGGGGATGGCCCAGGAAGGGACGGGGCAGAGTTCCCGCGGGGTACCGAGCCGGGAGGCGGACAGGGATGGGTGTGTGTGTGCGTGTCTGTGTGTGGGGGGCCGGGGCGACGGGGGCGGCCGGGCAGGGCACGGCAGGACACGGCGGGGCAGGGCCGGGCAGGGGCGGCGGGCGCAGGTGGTGCCGCCGCCCGCATCGGCTGTACCTGCCGTGCCGGGGGCCGCCGCCTCCCGCCCCCCTCTGCTCTGCTCCGCGCGTTCCCCTCGCCTGTCCCCGCCTCGGCTGAGCGCCAGAGCTGGGGCTTGCCGTGTTTGTTTGTTCGTTCGTTCTTCCGCGCTGCCGATGTCTTGGGGGGCTGAGAGGAGGAGGAGGAGGAGAAGGAGGAGGGCGGGGAGGGGGAGGGGACTGGGGCTTGGGAGACGGCGGTTCCTCGGCCTCTCTTATTGCCGCTGAGTTGCGCTCCTCTTCTCTCAGGCTGCGAGCAGGAGCCGCCCGGGCGCTTCCCACTTCCCCGGCCGGCCGGCAGTGCCTGCTGGGCAGCGCGCTCGCTCGCTCGCCTCCCGCCGGGGCAGGTGAGTGCGAGGCACCGCCGGGCACCACCGGGCTCCGCCGGGCACCGCCGCCCCGGGGCTCCCGGGCTCCGGCCCCGCGGGAGCCGCGTTCGCTGGAGAGCGGGGCAGGCAGCGGGGACGCAGTTTGCCAAACTCCAGCGCCTGGCTGGTCGCCGCTCACGGCCTCTTTCCCTTCCTTATCTCCCCTCCGCAGAGCACCCTCGCCCAGCAAAGCGCTCCCGAGGTGTCGGCAGCCGCCAGTATTTTTTATCTGTCTTGTCTGTGTGTTTGTTGGGTTTTGTTTTTGTTATTTTTTCCCCTCGTTTTTATTTGGCTTTCTAGTCTCGCTGGGAATGGCAAGGGCAGCGGCGCCTGGAGAAGGAACAAGTGTGGGGAAAGGGAGAGGGAGCCGGAGCTAAATGACAGGATGCGGGCGGCTTGAGGCACAGAGAGAAGCCAGCCTCCTTCTGTCCCCGAGACTGCCCCTGCGGACCGTGCTTTCTGCTCCTCACTCCGGCTGGAGGATTTAAGGAAGAGTTGTGCGTGGAAGGCATTTTTATTTTTTTTTTCCTCCTTTCCCTGCTGTCGGAAGGGAAAATGGATTGGGGACTTCTCCTACACTGTGCAGCCCTCACCTTCACCCTCGCCAGGGCTCTGCGGAGCGGTGAGTGTCACGGGGACGTCGGCTCTCCTCAGCTCGGGCAGATGCGGGGCCGGGCTCCGGGGCTGCGGACGCTGGGGGCGGGCGGCGGTGCCCGGCGGGCCGTGGGACCGGCACCGGCATAAACCCGGCTGGGGGGAACTTTCTGCCCGAGGAGGGATGCGGTTCAGTCCTCGTCTGAGGATCGCCCTCCCCGACATTGCTTTCCGACTTTATTTTCTGCTTTTTGGGGTTATTGTATAAAGCAGGCTGCTCATTCTCACTAGATCAGGACAGCCAATTATCTTAATAGCGTCCCGTCCCATAGGCAATTAAACGTCTCTCCTTCGATATCTGAAAGATAATGAATGCTTTAAAGGGAAGGCTCTCTTCCCCGCCCTCTCTTTCTGTTTTCCAAAGCGTAAAATTTTAGCTCATGCCTCCTACCAGCTGTGTGTGTACCTGCGAATAGTCTGCACACGGAGGACTCTCTAGAGTACCTCTTTCCCAAGTCTGCAGTTTACGTGCAACTTACACTGTGCCAAGAGGGGAGCTGAGCTTCTCTGTGAAGGCTCGAGACTTCCTTCCAGGAGGAGAAAATCCCATAACAAATGAGTGATGCGTCTAGTTTACTGTCAGGCAACCCTTGAAAACACAACTAATTAAAAGCAGCGTGCTCCTCCTTCCCCGAACAATGCCAGGGCACTGTGAATATTTCACTGCATGATGCATTTTTAAAGATGGTCTAATTGTGGGACTGCTTGACGTTTAGCTCTTGCACATGAAACAGCTCATGTGAATCTTCCTTTCCTAAGAAATCCCGAGCAATTATTATTAACTAATTATCAAATATTTACTTTTGCCTGACTGGGTTTTCAATCAAAGTAATTAAAAGAAGAGAGCACCCTCCACTTACACTGGTATATTGTTTTAATAAGGGACTGCAAGTGGAGTGTCAAGCGAGAGTATTAAAATCACATGTTTTATGATGGAAGTTAATCTCTTTCCCAATATGTTTTGAGGAGGCTGCTTAGTTTAATCAGGAGCTTCCTCCTGCAGTGCTGTGGCACAGGAGCAAAGGTGCTAGAGGGGTGCCCCAAGCCTGGTGTGGGGATGCTCCCAGAGGTGCACTTTGCTCATCCCCCCAGCCCAGCTCGGGGTGTGGGCAGCTGCCTCCCACATAGACCCACACTGCCCCCCTGTACCTCTGAGGGACAGAAGGGGGCCACCCCCATGCTCTTGTTGCTCATCTCTTCCTGTGCAGAGGAGGAGAGGAAGTTGCTGAGCAGAAGCCTCCACCACGAGTGGTTGATGTGGTGGTCCTGCTGGAGTCACCAAGGCCATTAACCTTCTCTGCAGCCTACCAGACCTACTAATGCCACCTTCACCTACATGCAGTATTAGTGTCCACTAAATTAATTCATTAACCTTATTTGGAACTAATGGTCCAAAGTCATTAGAAACTGCTCTTCTTAATCAAGTGTGAGGGAGATTGCACAGAGCCAAGGAGTCTAGCAGACCGCATTATCTTATTACACTGTCACTTTCCCAGAAGTCGCAGATTAAGGAGCGCTGGTGGTAGTGAGTCCACCTCAGCGTCCTCTGAAGTGACTCTGTCAAGTGACTAGAAGCAGCACTGCTTTATTTCAGGCATTTAACAGATGCCAGACCCTGCCATGATGTTTGCAGGGCTGGAGTGGGCTTAATGAGACAAGATCACTTTCCGAGTATGCTTACACAGGGAGGAAAAGGCAAGATTCCCTGAGAGCCCCAGACAGCGGATTAGCAAGATCACCAGTGACAGCTTTTGAACTTTAAGCACCAATGCCTTTTGTTCTGGTCAGAGGAAAACAGCCTGTTTTGCAAAGGCACGGCAGAAATATAATAAGATAGCCTTTCCCAGCAGCATGCTTGGCAGTATCTGGGATTTGACCATACATCTGAGTACCTATCAACCCCTTCCCTCCTAATTTATGGCAAATAATTTCTATAAAGAGTGTTGCTTTATGCATTTTTGATGTGCACTTCCTCATTCATTTCCATTTGACCTGTTTTTTCCTACAATAAAATCCTGTATATTTATAAATTCATGCTGAGAGCAAGGATTGCCATTTTGCTTTCACAGGGAATGTATTAGATAGAGCACTGCAGACTGTGTATACCATTATTGAGATGTAGTGATATATAGTCTTGCTTTAGTGGGGACATTCTTCCTGTCCATAGTTTACTGTCTTGTTTTATCGCTCAAAATTAAACAACCAACACTTGGAGAAAGTTTTTCCTACCTGAAGGTGCACAGAAAGAAATCCATAGTAGTAAAAAAAGTGATAACACAAACCTGCACTGGACAGTGAAGTGAGTGACTGTGTAGGCTGGATTTTTTTTTCCCTTTTTTTTTTCCTATAAAGCTTAAAATGCAACCCTGACAATGCTGACCCAAAGGAGCAATTGTCACACTTTGTGATTCTAGAAACTTTTGCAACTATTTTGCTATTAGAAATAAATCTTTGTTGTTGTTCAGGGGAGGAAGGAATGAAGGGAAGAGGAAGGGAGGTTGTTCTGCTCCATTACTTTGATGCAGTCTCCAAGCATGAACAAACGTCCTTGAAAGAGTAAATAGCGGATGATTTCTGCTTCACTAGAGCTACTTTGTTCTCTTCTATCCTGGGTTTGAAGAGCACAGATAGTTTCAACCTGCCTAGATTTATGGACTGATAAAACAAAGGGAGGGTGTCCTGTGAATGAGCTTGGATCCACCAATAGAATCCCAATGGTCAGTGACACAGACCAGACTTATCCCATAGCTGGGCAGGGGGTCAAATGGCATCTCTTAACATCTCCTCCCAGCTTCTCTTGAAACTTCATACTTAAGAAGAGTACAGTTTTTGGAGTTAATTGTGTCCCATGTACCCTTCTCAGCCAACATTAACGCAGTTATGAAGGGGCAAGGCCTTAACACTGTAAGGGGTACTGTTGGAGTGGAGGACTATTTAGTAATGGGAGTGCCTTCTGCTGTCTGCTGCCTTTACAGCCAGCGGATTTAAGGATAGTAGCCGGTAGATAGTAGCCCAGATGCCCTTAGAAGCAGAAGAATGCTAAGTTAGCCTGAAGAAGGCTGCGGCCGCGCAGCTTTCCCACGGCAGTCTGCCGGGTCCGCTGCTGCGGGCCGTGCCCGGATGCTTGCCGGGGGCACTGAGACCAGCCCATGTGTTCCCTTCCCCCGCAGACAAGTGTGGCGACACGATCAAAATTTTAAGCCCCGGGTACCTGACGTCTCCCGGCTACCCGCAGTCCTACCACCCCAGCCAGAAGTGCGAGTGGCTGATCCAGGCGCCGGAGCCCTACCAGCGCATCATGATCAACTTCAACCCGCACTTCGACCTGGAGGACCGCGACTGCAAGTGAGTGAGAGCGCGGGAGGGAGCGCTGCGGAGCGCCACGGCGACACCTGCCGGCCGCCGCGGGCAGCGCCAGGGGCAGATCCGCGGGCAGCTCCGGGCCGGCGGCGAGCGGGGCAGGGAGCTCTGAGTGTGTGTCCGGGTGGGCCTGTGTGCGTGTGTGTCTGTGGGTGTTAAAAATGTCTTCACATCTTTCTGAGGTTTGTAAGCTGCTCTGAGTTGCGCCCGCCCGGTGCGCTGCGAGCGGGGGGCGGTGGTGATGCGCGGAGTGGGGGTGCGGTTGTGGTGAGGCACCGTTTGCTGGCCCGTTTGTTTTTGTAACTCTCTTGTTTGAGTTGGAGTTTGAAAAAGGAGCTCTTTTTCCTTTTTTACCCCCACGACTACAAGCAGCCCATGGAATAGACAGGCCGTTTATAAATTGGCAAATCTTCCTAATGCAGAGTTAGTCTGGCAATTACCCTCACTCTTCAAGGGGCGGTGGACTGGAGGACTGATAGTCGTATTTCCTTCTTTCTCCCTTTGCTGCTGATTTATAGCCAGTAGTTTTTCTTTCCCCTCCTCCTGCTCTCCTGTAGTGCCCTGAGAGGAGAAAGGAGGGAGCTGAGCTTCCTTTGTCCCCTGTCCTCGCATTCCCTTTGACCACCCATTCCAAAAGTGAGAAGGAGAATCGGAACCTCCCAGAAGCTCTTCTCCACATTTCCCCAAATCTGTAAATCTCACAGCTTGCACAAGGCAACATATGGTCAGATCATTCCCCTCTTCAACATGCCCTCTGAATTCAGCCAGCTTGTTGCATGAAGAAAATATTTTAGTGATTCATTATTTAAATATTTCTGGACTGGACTATCATAGTTACTTAAATATTTCTTGTGTATCATAATTTTTTATCCCCTACTGATAACTGCAAGAGAGGTGCTGTTGATTAATGCTACCAGTCAAGATTTTCTCTGCCTGTCAGAAAGATTAAACTCAATAGCCAGTGGTGCTTGGTATTTCACGGTAGTATTCAGGATTTGGTCCCATAAAATGATGTTCAGTTTATCAGGAGTGCTTGTGATAGACCATGAGATGAGAGTGTTGGACTTAGGGAAAGAGAGCAAGTGTATCAAGCACTTAATTTTTACTATGCATATCTTTGTCTTATTATTTAATAACTTGTACTTAGATCGCAATTATTGTTTTTTCTTAAAATGAAGTTTTTAATGATGCATTGTGGTACTTAGTTGCTTTTTTATGATATTTTATAACCACTTATAGATCAGCATTTCAGTGCCATAGTTGAGTGATAACGCAGAAAAACCCTGTGCTCATAAAACGAAACTTTGCGAAAATGAGTTTTTACTGTGGTGTTGGAGCTGCAGCTCATATTCACACCATATGTTCACACGCTGACTTCCCATTCTTTAATTTTTAATGTCTTGTACTCAGGCAATGGTTCACTTCTCTGTGTCTTCTTGATACACGTTTTGCTTTCATTCTGTGGAATGCTGCTAATGCTTTACAATATTTGTCATTCTTTGCCTCTTATAGAGAAATTAAGAAATTAAATCAAGCATATTTCAGTGTCAAATCCTTTTTCTCCATTGGTAGAATGCATGTTTTTCCAACTCTGTAAAACCAACATAGTCTTTGGCAGCAGTAAAATGGTGTACAGCCTACAATTATTTGAAGAACAATTAATCTTTGCGGCACAGTGTTGTGCTAAACAGTGCTAGACTGAGCTGAACTGGGTCCAGGGAAAGGACTGACTCCCTCCCTCTGCTGCTTCCTTCTTCAGTGTTCATTGTCCACTCTCCCTGCTGCATTATTTCTGCCCCTGAAATGGAGCCCAAAGCAGTAATGAGATGGTAGTGGGTGGAAGGAAGTCTCTCAACAGGGTTGTTTGCATTGTGTTTGCAGTGTATGATGGTGATGACTTTACCATTATTTTGTCTGTGCTGAAACGCTAATTTTCTAGGCTATGCTAAATTACTCAGCTGCTACTTCATTTATATTGAAAATTGCTCTTTTTAACTTGAGAGGGATTGTATTTGTGGGGAAAAAAACAACAAAAAAAACACCAAAACCTTAGGACCAGAGCAATTGTTTCAGCAACAGGAATTTGTCAACAATCTCTCTGGTCTGAAATTTCAGCATCTACTTACAAAATTCACATTCCTTGTACTGAATATTGAATACAACGGGTGATTAATGCAATAAATGTATCACGAGATTTTTTTGGTTTTCAGCTAAGTACATTTTGTTTCTCTAATATGCTTAGCTTATTAGAAACCCAGTTTGCAATCTAGAAATGTGTAATTTAGGTTACAGTCTAGTTTATTGAAAGGTTTAGCACTGGAAATTAATAACCACTTAAATATGAAATGCAGATAGAAAATGGGAGATAAGGGAATTCATGTCTGGGAACAAAAAATGTCCCATACAATTAGAGTAGACTAGAGAAGATTAGCTTGCTGGCCTAGCTCCCAAAATCCTCTTTATAATGCTGTTCATTGCAACTTGGACCTTAGTTAGCATTGAAAACAACTTTAATAACAGGGACCCCCTGAGCCCAGGAAGGGAGACATTTTGACTTTGGAAAGGTTACCTTCTTGTTCCGTAGTGCCAACAAGAAAATCAAGAGGCTTTACCTAACTTTAAAAAATATTGCTCTATATAGAGAGCTAGATGTATTGAAATGTAAAACTGGTGAAAGGTTGATTCTCTGGGGAGAATCAAAAGCAGCACATTTAAGCACTAGTTGTTACTGAAGCTGTTCCCAGTTAGTCTCTTTGTATGTTAGGGTTTAGAATTAATTTAAGAATATGCCCTTGATTTACCTACTTATTATGCTATGCTTTAATGAATAAGTATTTCTCAAATGACTGCTAATAAAATTCATATATGTATGTTTTTCTGACAATCAGAACCATTTGAGTTGTTTTAAATTTCAAGTAAACATGGTGAAAATTCCTTTTTCTCTGGAAGCATTCCAAAGGACTCAACTTTCACAGTATTGAAGAATAAAGACAGGCAAATAATTAAAAATATGTTCACACAAGCTGGGTTCATCTAATAAAGAATCTTCTAGACAGGACTACTGTACAGCATTATGGAAATACTGGGTTTCGACAGGAAGTACACAAACATGTCGACCACAGATTGTTATCAAGGACATATATAATGAAGAAATTCACAGTGTCTTTAAACATTTAGCTTTAATGAGTGTTATGCCTCCTCTTCAAGAAGCCAAGAAACAGAAATTATGGTTGTACTTTAAGAGAAAAATAGTTTTTGTTTGCCATTTTGCCTTTTCTCAAGCAAGTCCCAAAAATAAGCATGCATTCTTGGAGTCAGGAACATGGTTAAAATGAATAGAAGAGACAAAACATATGGCCACATATTAGTTAAAATGCTCCAGTGTTTGTTGCATGTGGTAAATGCTTTTCAGCACTTAGTGCAAGCTGTACAAGTCTCGTGTTGCTGAAGTATCCTACTGTGTAAATGTAGCCATCTTGAATCTAGTAAAACTTTATACCTAGATAATAAACAAGAATGTCACTGATACAGTACTTTGAATTTATGGAACTTTTCCGGTTTCCCAGCAATGCACACTATCAGCATGATAATTTATAATGGTTTGTGACAAATGTTGCTGAGCAAAGAGGTGTGTGGTTACATTCAGATCAGATGTCATTATCTAGGGAGCAATAAAAATTTCACAGACACTAGGTTAAAAACATTAAGAAAATGAATGTGAAGCTTCAGAAGAAAAGGGCTTAAGAAAGGTGGAGGGTTGGGTAGAAAAAGCCCAACAGTGGTTTTCTTACTGACAAATTATTAACTTTGTTGCCAGACTTGACTGTATTGTTTTACAAGGTTTTCAGAGATATGCCACACAGCACTATTATTATAATGGCCATCATTTATAAATGTAGTAAATAAATATAATTCTTGCTTAACACTTGTGGATTATATACAACAGTGCTGTCAAATCTCTCAGAATGGAAAAATTGTCCATTTTGGAAACATTCAAGTTATAGGAGAGATGTCATAAATAATTACTCTTCATATTGCATTTACTAGGGGTTAGTTACGTGAATGAGAGCAGAGCTGTACAGAAATTGCAGTCAGTTATAGAATACAGAGAAAAAAAATCTATGTTTATATAGAAGAAAATGCCTCCTCCAGATCCTTGGGTAAGGAAGAAAGCGTAGGTATTCAGACCTACAGAGTGAAAGTATAGCTCCACATAATTCCCATAGACCTAATGATGTTAGAAATTCATTCATCCATTTTACTTCTAAATAATGTCAATGGATTTATGCTACAAATCTGTAGGTATAACAAACTCAGGCTGGTAAAATAAACAGGAGCAAGGGAAGTCATGGCTCGGCCTTCCTTTAGTTTCTGCAAAGTTTAAGCTTTCATTTGCTTTTGTCTAAATCCTGGTTCCTGTTCCTCCATGCAGCAAGGTCTGCTTTGTGCAGGCCTCGTGCCTCGTGTTGGTTCCTTTTGTGCAGGGGTGGTTCAAGCCCTTTGGGCTGAGCTGATGGGAGTAAGAGTGCCCATGTCCTTGCTGCCCAGCTGCAGAACCACCAGGCTGGGCTGCCACTGAGCCTGTCAGAAGGCTTCTGCCATCAGCTGCACACAACAGCTGCTTCTTGACTGCCCCAGGGGCACCTGGAGCCTGCACAGCCCTGAGCTGCTCCCACAAACTGCCCCAAAGTGTTCTGGGCTCAGTGCAGCCCCGCTGGCCGTGGGAGCAGTGGGAGCTCTGCCCTCCACTCCCACCGAGCTGCCTCCCATCATTCATGGTGACTGTGGGGAAGGGCTCAGCGCAGGCCCCGTAGGGTGGTTAATGACTGTATTGGTTATTTGGATAGCAAATGTCAGTCAGAGCTTCCTAATTCCCTCTGCCTGGCCACCATGGGGCTCGGCAGGCGCAGTGCCTGCAGCTGACAAGGCAGGGTGAGCAGCACAGGAGCAGAGTTGCTCAGGTCTGGGGAAGGCAGGGGTTGTGTTTGTCCACCACAGAGCAGAGAGGTCTGAAGGAGCCAAGGTCTTTAGCTTAGGTTTCCAATAGAAATATGGCTTCACTGGCTTGGCACTATCAGCTAAGCATCAGCACTGGCCTTTGAGCAAATTTCAGCAGGACAAGGTATCCAGGAGACATGGGAATGCCCCCTCCTCACTGCTGAGGGCAGCTGGAAGGATGCCTGCACTCCCCTACTTGCTCTGGACTGGATTCACTAATCCACCCAGCCCAAGGTGTGGAGTCAGCCACCGTGGGCTGCACTGCCCAGGCAGAGGTGGGCAGGGACCTGGACATTTCTCTGTCAAAGCCAGAGTGGGATGTGGGCACTGACACACTGGCAAGGCCATACCTATGCTGAAGAGGCAGCATCTTACCCTTTTTGTCTCCCTCAAAAATCTGTCCCTAAGAGCTGTTTGGGGTTACCAAGAGAAGCACTAAAGTTGGAAGTATTAAAGGGATGAAGTGGGCCGTCCTTCATTCTATTCCTAAAACAAGAAACAAGTGGGTTTGGCTTAGTTTGAGAAGAATTGTTGCAGTAGATTGGGAGCCATGTGGTATCTCATGTTTCTGGGTGTACTTTGAGGGCATTTCTCTGCCATGTGTACTAAGCACACGAAAAGATTTCTCAGGGAGCACTCGGCTAGACCCAGACAGCCCTTCTGGAGACCACTGCTGTTTGGTACCCTCCATATGGCTGCAGGAAAGGTCCCTGTCAAGGAAAGGAATCAGATCAGACCCCGTGCAGGAGCAAGGAAGCAAGAAACTCTTGTACCCCAAAAATTTTTTTAACTTGAAGATTTTGCATTATGAAAGTATATATAATATCTCTTTGCCACAAGATTCCACGCGTATTTGCACACAGAGAAGCAAGTATTTAAAGATGAATATGCTGTTATTTTATTGTAGGGACTAAATGAGAATTAAAAGAATTTGGAAATCATATTATTTTCTGATTATACAGTGTAATGAAACAATTCCTTTGGTTTTTATCCAAGCATTTAACTCTTGTGAGAGTCTCTATTGTCAAACTGTTTAACAATTTGTTCTTTTAGAGTAATGGTTTTAGTTTGAGTTTTCTCAGGAAAAGGTATTAGGAAATCCATGACCAAAGTGCCTGGTCATAGCTAGAGAGTCTTGCAGGACTGTGTTCAGGGCTGAGGGGTGGGTTGCAGAGCCCATTATTGCACTCTGTGTATGGGTGCATCCCCTGTCACAGAAAAGTCTTGACTTGGGTCTCAGTACAGCAGCACACTAAAACTATAAAACCATATACATGGGTTTTTATTTATACATCATATATGGATGTATATATGAAACATATGTATATATGATATAAACATCATATATGGATGTTTCTATTACTCTGAACACTTAACTCTGAGGGGAATTCTGTCTAGATGTGCTACAACCAGATGCCCTTCAGACAGGAAAAATTTGAGGGTCAAATGTGGATTCCCTTAAGCCTAATCCTTCATCCTTTCTGTGAACAGAGATAAACAAATTCAGAACAAAGGTCTAAGTCCTTTCTAAATTGAAACCCAGAGTTGTTGGAATTAGCTCTGTGAAACTCTCAATATGTTTTCAGTCAACCCCACACTGCTCCTCTCTCCACCCTCCTCTCCTTTGCTAATCTAATTGGAACAAAAAACTGTGTTTCTGTTAGTTTCTTAATCATAGTTTATTGAAAGCTATAACATTGGATCATAATTTGATAATTATGATATAGAGATCTTTTTACAGCTAATGTGAACCCAAATTAAATTATTCTCTTTTGCAGTATTTCCAAGGAATGAAATTATGTCTGAAAACTAGATATACATGCACTCCCATGTATATGTCTAGGCTTATATATCACACCAAACTGCTTGGATATAGGCATATTTTATGTGCACCTCTTTAGGGCTGTGCATATATGCCTGTATTTATGTATATGTTATAGATTTCTTAGTTTATGTAGAAGTTCCTAAAGTAAATCTACTAATTAAAGCCCTAATACCCATCTTAAGGCTGATAATTAGGTATAAAGAGAAAAAGACACAGGATTAGTGTTCAGATCATGTTCCAAATGCCTCTTAATTGGGTGTTTGTAATCAATCCTGATTGCAAGAGGCAGTGGTTTGGCAGAATAAAGAATGAAAAAGGCTTAGCCCTACTATTCTCTTGTTAGTTGACTTGGCCATAGTATTTTAGGACAGGATCCAGTGTTTAACAAGGTAATTTTGTCAGCCTTAGCAATCCTTATAAAACATCTAAAAAATATTTTCTAATTATTTTTTCAAGCTAATAACTCTCTCAAGCTAGAGAGTTATTTTTATCCATAATCTTAAAAATTGTTTTTGAGTGAACCGCAGGAAAGACTTTGTTCTCCTGGCCTCTATCCACCACTGGCTTTGGAAATCATGTCTGAGTTCACTGTGGGTTTTTCATTGTATTGACCTTGGTACTTTTCTCACCAAGCCACAGTTTTCCATCATAAAACCACACAGCTTGGTATAATGATTATTTCTTTATCCTGAGTAACCAAACAATTTTTTAAACAGGGTGACAGATTTCCCTCTTGCACTGTGGGAAGCAAGCACCTGGCCATTTCCAAATAGACTTTTAATTAACTTCCTGAAGGAGATTTGAGAGAAGTTTAATAAGTCACCTGCCAACTTTTTGGGAGCATAGGTCATTTGCTTTTCTGTAGGAATTCACAAAAATGTGAGAATAACTCCCTTCCCAAGTCCTAAACTTCCATGGAGGAAATTGATTTTCATGGGCAGTATCAAAGGTTTTTAAAAGTGTAACCTCAGAAATTGAATTTCTGATTGTTTCTCATGCACAAGGTACTGTGAAACTCTGTGATCTGCAGAGCTGGTTATGAACTGTGTGAACTTTATAATAATTTATTTAAACATTATCAAAATGTGCATATTTAGACTCATCTTGAAGGTTAATATCATTACAAGGGTTTTATGTAATGCTGTAAAATGAAGAATTCAGATGGCTCAAAAAGACCATTGAGAAAATATCTCCATATATGTAAGAGACACCCATTTAATGTGATTTCATCCAGAAGAAACTATGCACATCCCAGAAGCGCAATAACCAGCTGTTGTTCAGGAGAAACTGGGCAGTTGTCTGCTGCCTTCCACACTGACATGGAGCTGCAGTGGCCACACGTCCCATGCCTTCCCTAAATACAGATGGGCTGAGCCTCAAGCTGAGTGAGCTTGGCTTAATCCCTTCCCTACACTCCCAGCACTGGGGCCCTGTTGCACATTTGTGCTCTGGGCTGCTCTGTGCCCCCACGTGAGCACAGAGCCCATCAGAGCTGTGTTGTGGCAGTGGGATTGGAGCACCCCACTGCAGATGGGGCAGGACTGAGCTCACATCTCAGCCCTGTGCTGGGGCCATGCCATTCTTTGAAAAAGTTATACTGGTAGTCTTTTTCCTTTTGTTTTTTTTTCTTGCAGCACTCTGTATTAAATTGAAACTTGGTAACCTAGAGAAAACTAGAAGTCTGTTCACACCAGAGTGATTATTCTGCCTCGAGCTTTGAGAACTGCTCCCTCAAAGCCAAAGTTTTGCTCATTCACATAAACAGTCACACTGAAGTCAATTAAAACCACAGACTCACTTGAGCAGGGCTAATGAGTAGGACATACATTTCTGGCACTACACAAATTAATAATCGCTTCTTAACAGTGGTTTTCAGATGTTTCCAGAGCAATTTACAACACAGTAGAAGATTCAGCCTCATACTTCATAGATCATGATAAATAGGTTATTAGCTCTTCTCCAGCTCCTAGGTCTTACTAGGGAAACAAGTTCCTAAGTGCATGAGTAACAATCAAAGTTTGTCTTCTTATGCCAATCTGTCATTAAGCCAGACAACTTCTACTGACTTTCTTCTGATGTATTCATCTGTAACAAGGAAAGCAGATCAGCAATTTAGAAAAGGTTTAGTTTGATCACCATGTAGAAATGCAGGCTACACTGCCTATTTCCATAGCAATCACACCACTTTGCCAGATGCAAAATGAGAGGCTTATATCCTTCATGCTAAAAGCCCTTCTTAGAGGAAATCCTAGGCTGTCGCTTCATTTGAGTAGCTTTAGTTAAGTCTAGAAAAATATGCAAAGGTAGCTCTTAAATGAAAACTCTTTTTTTTCATGTTTCAAAGTCATCTCTATAATCTCTTTTGGAGACAGAGGCATAAGATATATTAACATGGAAGGCATATGTTCTGATTGCTGAGTGTTTTTTGACATTCCCAGAAAACCCCTGGGACTTTGTGTCACAGTTCTGTAAACTTTATCTATTTGTATATTCATATCTGGGCCTAAATCCAAAACTTCTTTACATGCATTACAGCAGATAGTTTAGGTTCATCTCCTTGTGCTCCAGATGGCAAGCAGTTAAATCAGGTACACATTTTAACCACTCCACATAGTCTAATGCTCTAATGCATTTCAAAAGTTTTCCAATGCATTCTTATAGCACATAGACTATAAAATGTACGTGTATAAAATAGATACAGGACTACACTGAGCTGTGAAGCAAGTGAAGACAGCTCCACTGATGCCAGTAGAGCTGCACCTGCTAATAGCTCAAACAAAATACCATAAGTATATAGTATTATGTTCCTTACTGGTTTCCATTTTCATTTATTCTCCACAGCTATACTAGATGATGGCCTTCCAACAGTATAATAGTCATCTTTATCTCATTTCTCTGACATCATTTTCAAGCTCCTTATTACTGTTGAATAGTGTAGCTAATAGTGCCCAAATTGCTTCTCATTCTTCTCATTATAGTAAGTCATTATTCAAGAAACCATCCTTTCCCACACAAATAGCTCTCTCCCAAACTAAACTTAAAACTTACCTCCAAGCACCAGTCTTATATATGCCAATTAGAATCCTTCTACTGGCTATTACATGTATACTTTGCACATTTTTATACTTTTTTTACTAACTGTACCTGTGTACTCCTTGGAATTTTAATCTTTGTCTTCTAAGCCTAGTCTTCATGCACTGATTTTTGGACCAATTTAATTTCAATTAAGGCTTTGTTTGTGTATACTTAAAACAATTCAGCATGCACTGGGGGATGCATATATTCTAGTATAAAGGTGTCTAATGTCAGTATTTTCACAGAATAAACCTTGCTAATGTCAGCAGCTTTCAACAAAGACTGCTTTATCTAGAGAGGTTTCTAAACTGGTGAAGCTATAGTGCCTGTAAAAACAATGTACAAACCTACTTTTGTGTGACATAACTAGTCACCAAGGCTAGCAGAGGATTTGGGATCCCATATTAGCTACATTTATCAGCAAAAGTTAATTGGATTGCCTTAGTGACTGCAAGCTGCAAATTGCAATGTGAATGTAGATGTGCATATGAGGGCCCTCCTGACACATCCATTTTCTCCCAGCTTTTAGTCTTCAAACAAAAGCTTAGCCAAAGTGTCTAAGCTAAGCAGTTCCTCTGCCTGCTGTAACTTATGCTTTCCAGGAAGGGTTTTTTTGAGCTTGTGTTACTAGGCAGCTACATAAATTACTGTGGTGTGACCTTCAAGCACCTGACTTACTCCATGGAAATTATCCATATGCACACTCTCACCCTGTGATCTTCTATGTGACGTGCAAGTTTCTTAGTTGTTCCTCCCCCACACCTGAAATTACAAAGTAAAAACATGCTCATAGATGTTAACCACTGCTCATCTGATGCTCTGAAATCAAACTCTGACTACTCTGAAAATAAATATCTGATCCCCAGGTAACTTTTGCATGTCCTCATATGCTCAGCATAGAAAAGAAAATAAATCTTTCCTTTCAACATCCCAGCTTCGGCTCTTTCCCATCTGAGAGACACCAGATAATTTTGATTTAAATATGTAAAGAAAGCAACCTGTTTTTCATGGACTATATTCCTAATTTGTTTAAAGATCATTCTACTGAACTTAGTAGAACCCCGGTGATTTATATCATCTGAGTGAGGAGCTGACTCTACACTTCCACAGCTCCCTAGAAATTCTCAGAAGAAAGGTCAGTATTGTAGCTGAACAAATGTTAACTCAGAGCGAAGGCAGCTAAAGTTTTGCCATTCATCAGGATTGCACTTTAATACTTAGAACGAATGGGTAGGAGCTTCTTAAAAGTAGATGAAATAAAGACAAAAGTAATTCTATATGTGTACAAAACTCTCTTTCCACTAACATCTTTAAAGAAATGTATGGGATTGGATGCTGTGGTTATGTGACTCTTTATAGTGATAACTCTCTCCTACTGCTTGATCTTGGGACAGTCAATCATCATCTTTGTGCTTCTGCTTCCTTAGAGAGCATAATATTTCTCTGGTTTTCAAATATCTGAGGATGTGCTTATTAGTGTTTGCAAAACCCTTAGAGACTGCTGGTGGAAATGTAAAGCAGTATAATAGTAATTTTCCATTGTTTTGTGTTGTTCATCTTCTAACTGTTAATTTTTTTAACAATATACTGCAGTGTAAAAATGCATGTGGCAATCTTCTAACGTTCAGAAAGAAGTGTTATCCAAACAAAAATAAAGAATAGCACTCATGCTCACAAGAGACACATTATCTGTGATGAGGAGAATCTGTAACAGACATGGCACTAAGTCAAAGCTGTGCAGCAAACAGCATCCAAATGCAAGCAATTTCAGACGTGTGCATATTGCCAGTACAAAACCAGGCCATTCTGCAAATGCAGAGTCCCCCAAGGAGCAGTGAACCTCGCAGCAGCAGCACTAATGGCTGTCTTCTCATGTGTAGCAGGGGAGAGCAGCACTTTAGAGCTGCCTTGGGCAGCTGTTGAGTTATTCATTCTTAACTTACTTCTATAAAGCTGTTATTGGGTGGAAGCAGATGACACAGAAGATTTTGGACCTGTTCTGTCTGCTGTGAGGGGAGCATTCCCCATTCTTGCACACAGGGTGAAATTCTGACTTTTTCCAAGTCAATGACAAAATTTTTCCCCGGTCTTGCTTGGACTGAAAAAAAATTATTTTAGGCCCCAAAAAACCCTTTTTTGAAGAGCACTTCAATGGTGCCAGTGTCTCTTGTAGGATTTTTCTCAGTTTGGACATTATTTTTCTTTCAATGCACATTATTCAAAGTAATTTGTACTGCTGGAACAAAAATGAAATAAAATCAAAAAACAACCAACCACAAACAAAGCCAAGAAACACCCCACAACCATTTTCTGTTGTTAGAGTACATGTAATGCACGAGGTACTGTGCTGGTCATCTGCCTTGTTTCTTAACCTCCTTTCAGAACATTTTAGGCTGGTTTATGATTTACTTGTTCCACCTGATGCCTTGTCCTTCCCTATCTCCTCTCTACAGCTGATGTGAAAACTCAGACTCTCCTCAGTAAAACACAGCAGTTCCCTTTATCAGTTTTGTCCACTCCAAATTTTGGACATCATAAGTCAGGCCTCAAAAAATTGCAAAACTTTATAAAAGTCCTTGTATCTCAAAATTTACTGCTGGTTCCTGTTTCATTTTTTATCAAGTATATTTTGGGTGCTTTTCTCTGCCATAAATGAGAAGTTTGGCAATACCACAATATCAACAGCTGATGCTTTGAAATATGCAACCAAATTCCATGCTACTCATGCTAAAAATAATGAGAGCTGGTAATGTTAGATTCTTCCTAAAGTCACAACTTCCTGATGCTTTTGCTGTTCTCAGTCATAGCCCTGAAACTCCCACTGAAGGGAAGATTTATAGAAGAAAAACAGAACCAAAAGGAAATTGAATTGTTAATTTATATTGATTTCATTGCATGACTATGTTTCTTCACCTGATGATCTATGTTTGATCACTGTATGATCAAAATTTGCAGAAATCAAAACTCATCCCAGAAAGAAAATACCTCTGAGTCTACCATCCTTTTCTCTGAGAACACATGAAATAGCATTAGGAGTTGAACTGTTATGGTGACCACCATATATTTGCTTGGCTTAAAAACCAGATTACACCAATGAGAAAAAATTTGATTGAAAGCCATTAAATACCAGGACATGACTTTTGGCTCAGGAAGAACCTGATCTGCAAATTGCTGTCGTGGTTGGTACAAAGATCACACTGGCTGCTTCAGGATCCTTTCCCTGTGCCACAGCTGTCCTCTGCCAGTCCTGCTTTCCATAAATGAGGTGCACTGACACAAGAAACTTGTCTCTGCCACATTCTTTTATGTGTTGTGCAGGCTTATGTTTGCAGGGGATTGTTCTCATTCAGATATTACACAAAAATATGGTGCAAAGCAGCTAACACTGACATAAAGGGGCCCATCCTGCGCTTAACTGTACCATTTTTTTATCAGCATGTTTCTAGTGAAGTAAATGAAGTTGTGGCCAACCACTTTGTGTTTCCTTAATGGTTTGGATCCTTCCCTGCTGCAGTTACAATAACTGCAGTGGGTCTAATCTGATGTGCACAAGCTGAGAAGTGGATGCATAGCTCTAAACTCAGGGGCTGTTCTGAAGACAAAACCAATTTTTGAAACGTTTTCATAAACTCAAGGAAATCTTAATGTCTTTATTCTGTTATTGCTTTACAATAATAATCCCAAACTGGCCTGGGAGCCATTACTCAGTGAGCACTGGCCCCTTGGAAGGTTTCAACTTGTCAAGTTTAGCCATTTTTTGAATGCACAGAGGAAGTCATTAAGGCACATCAGGCTGCTGATTGCTATTAAACTCTGCAGAGACTTCTGTGCAAAAATCAATGCCATAACAGGGCTACAAGAGTCTAAGAGGTGGGAAAAGCATTTCTTTACCCTCTGGTAACTCAAAATGGATTAATAGACTTTGTGAAACTTCAAAAAAAATATCACCTATAAGCTAGGGGCCAAATGTAAACCTCTGTGACAAAATAATACAGCTCAGAAAGCTCCAAACATGTGAAAATGGTTTTATAATGGAACTGTCACTGCTGTAACCTCAATTGTATGTTTCTGTGCTGGGGAAATCTCACACATCTGCACATCTACACATGCACGTGCTTATTTATTGCATCCCAGGGAACACCTTTTTTTGCTGTATTGCCACTGAGGAACCTGGAGGGAAAATGCTTTTTTAGTAAGGTATGATCTTAGATAGCTGTTGGCAGGAAAGTACTACAAAAATTTTCCAGATGAGTTCCATCTCAGCATCAGAGAAAGTGTTATTTAGATGACTGTCTGGTTTTGACTTGGGCGTGGGGGGAACTTCACTGAAAAATACAACACGGTTGCAACAATTGCTAACAGTTGAAGACTTTTGTAGAAAATATCTTTATCATGGGAAAAACTAGTTTAAATCACATTAGGAAGTTTTATTGTAAACATGTATTGTATAGACCTGGCAAAGTCCATTGTCTGAATCTGGAATGTCTTAAATTCCAATTGTTCAGTTCTCTTCCCCCACAAAGCAAAAGGGAAGCATTCAATTCAATTTTTGTCATGAATTTCATTTGAATTTTGATGATAAAATGATGAAAGGTTTATTCAATTTGAATTTTTTTATTATTAATCTTATATGAAAATAAAATTTTACTGAGTTGCATTAGATTTGTTTACCCTATCCCAGGACTATTTGGATTAGAAGGGTCTAGGAGGTCATTCAACTTACTAATCAAAGAAATTGCATTTTATTTAATGCAAAAGATAAAATGAAACAATCCATGTAAAGCAAATGTCTGTTTCCATAAAAACAAAGATCTAATTATGGTGTTTCAGAACATTTATTTCACTGACTATCCCAACCTTTCTGCTTAAGTCAATACTAGTTTGTCACTAGCTCTGCTTATTAGTTTTTAAATTTTAGATCGAATGTTTTTATTGAAAATAAGGTTCCCTTCTGTTTTTCTTTTTTAAAATACATGTAAGTGTCATGGAGGGTTGGCCTTCCCTAGGAGGGGAGGACTGAGGGGTAGGGCCACAAGCATGTCCCTACCCAGTGATTGCAGGGCCCTGCTGGGTCATGGTCTGTCCCCTCAGCTAAGCCCTAAAAAGACTTTTTTAAAGAAAGAGCATGAAGATGAAACACTTCAGTGTTAAGGCTCAGGGCAGGCAGGACTTAGGACCAAAATACCCAATATTTTTGGTCCAGGTGGAGGCAGGTTTTTCCCAAAGCTCATCAGGGCTGCAGCTATCTGACAATTTCCACTCTGTACCAAGGAATCACCACTGTACCTCCACCCGTGGCAAGAGCATGCAGTCATGGCTGCAGCCAGCATGGCAAACCCTCCCAAAGTATCTGGAACCAAGACTGAGATCTGGAGAAAAGGATCAGAAATAGACTTTCTCTTAAGGACTGTATCAAGCACAGTCAATGGAAAAGCTTTTAGCAAAGGAGTTGTTAAAGGCTGTTGTAGTGTGTATGGTCTGGACCAGCTGCAGTGAGGGGGCAGATTGTGGACCATTGCCCCAGCATGGTGCTTGGGAAGGAGGCTCCTATATTCTCATTATAGCAGGGGAAAATCCACTTTTCTCGCATGGATAATTTAGAAGTTATGAATCAGCCTGTTGTTTTTATTTCAGCAGAGTACAGACAAGAGTTGTGCAAAATGAGGCTGCTGCCTGTCTGTCAGGCAGCTGTAGTTTTTTACCCTGCAGCTTCTTTTAATGTGCATTCTTGGCAAATTCTGAAGAGAAGCAGTCACAACTGTGCACTCAGACGTTAGAGCAGATCTCATTCCCTTGCCATTGAGCCAGGACTTCACTCATGCATCGTCCCTGTCTGACGCAGGCATTGAGCACCCTGACCCAGTAACCAGAAAACTGAATTGGTGTCTAAGTTAAAAGGCACTCTAAAAATATGCTCTTGAATCATCTGTTTTTGAAACGAGATTAATATTTTCTTGCAGTGTATCTGCTTTTCCCAGGTGTTAAATAGACTGTTTGCTGTCTGCTGTATTTAGGATTTTTTTAAGTAGCTGTTAAAGGCTATTCCATACTAGCTCTACAGGGTTTTAAGGCATGAGAGACAGTTACCTGCAGAAAAGTGCCCATCTCTCTCAAATAATTAGCAATTATCTGTCAAAAAAGCTTCTGAGCTGACTACAGTGAGAAAAATACTTTTCATCTTTGGCTTTTCTGACTCTTTCCTTCCCTCTCCTCTTCGCCTCCCTCCCACCTTTCCCCTAGCATTTTTTTGAGCAGCCTTTTCCAAAGGAAACACTGATGAAAGTACCTTTCAGTGCCTGAGCAGTTCCCTCGGACACCTCCTCCCTGTCCACCCCCGAGATTGCAAGAGACATCTGCCTTTATACACACCATGTCAGCATCCTGCAGAGACATTTTATGTTTGTTGTTTCTCCAAAATAAATAAGAGCAGCACAGACGATGCAAACTGGCTGTAGATGTCCCATTACTAATAACACAGCTACATTGGTAATTGCTAATAATGATGCAGTGTTTCAGCATGGGAACACTCTCCTAGCTGCAGCGTGGATAGGGCCTGAATAGAGCAACACAGATAGTAACATTATTGCATATTTCTTTGTAGAAGAAGTTGAAATTTTGGTGTGGGAAATCAAAAAACAACATTCCTACATTTTGTTCCAATTATTTTTTTAATATTAGCAGCACAGGCATGCTTTATCTGTGAACTGTGTCAGTGCCACCTAAGGAAACACCAGGAAGAGTCTGCAAAGTGAGGAGAAGCAATTGTTTCCACTTAGCAAAGGAAGCACTTAGATGCTATTTGACAGAATTGCATTTGCCTTCTTTGGCAAGGATGACCCATTTTGATCACACGCAACAGCCAAGCAACATCCCATTTGCAGTAAATCAGACTTTAAACATTTCTGTAGCTCCTAGACTGATTCTGGAGTCTTGTCTCATGTACCAGAGCTCCCACATCTGTACCTCAGTTGTCCGGGAGTGCTTCACTGCATTTTGCAGGCCACAAACAGCAGGAACACATGGTTTGTGGGCCATCTCCTGGGTTTCAGCTTCCTTTGATGCCTGCAAACTACGTGCTCCTCTGGGAATGCCTGACATCCTCCCTGCTTACGTGCACAACCACTTCAGCACCCTAGCGAGTCCCAGCCAGTGGCAGCACACTGTGCTGCTTTGGCCCGACTGCAGCACGTTTCCTTTGGAAGGTGTTTGGAGAGCTGTGGCAGAATGTCAAAGATAAGAGAGGCAGGAATTGGTTGTATTTGCCAAGTGCCTGCCTTTGTTGGCTCTGTCCACGAGAGCAGCCACCCTCACTTTTGAACTCTCCGATCTTGCTGCAGGTTCAGCCACAAAAACTGCTAGCTCACCCAGACCTGCAGTGTCAGGAGCAGAGTTGTCCTTCCTGCAAGATTAGGTCATATCATTATATCAAAGTCCTATTATGCCATTTTACACCATGTGGATGCAAAGCCAGCCAAGTTTCAAGTCCCAAGCACAGGTGTCTAGTAACTGTATGCTGCACACATGAAAATTAGAGCCATAAGCCAAACTTAGAAGCTAAATTTCCTGTCTTTCCCCAACGTAACACCTTTCTCATCCACACTTATAACTGCATTTCCAACTTAGATTTCAGAAGAGCGCTGTTAATGTTTGAAACTATCCTACCTGTTGTTCCTTTGCAACTTTTTCTTTTCATCTGGCAATTCAAAACTGCTCTTAATGAGGCCCTTTTAAAGAGCTGGGAAACAGTGATCTGCCAAAGAGGCTTTTTCCTGGCAAAAGGAGTGCTGCCCCGTATTAATTTCATTGTAGAGGGAACATGTAGCAGAAAACAGTGTTGGCACATGGGTAGGAAATAAACAGGGTATTTTGCTGCGGAGTTGTTGTGCAGAAGAAAGTGCAAGGCATAAGCAGGAATGATAAGCAAGTGTCATTCAAAAATAATCATGAGGAAAATTATGAAAAAGCATCAAAATCCACGTAATTTCACCTAATTCATCTTCCCAGAAAATGTGTGTGTCATCTAATCTGGGTATGTGGGTTTTTTCTGTGGCTTATGGAGCAAAAATAAATCCCATCTTAAGACCAATCACCAGGATAAATCATTCTTTCCAGGTGCCTTTATCTCTCTCCCCAGACTACCAAGGGATAACTAGCTCAGAGTATCTCTCTGGGTTTTAGACAACTATTATAAGGTGAAATAAATTCCACCCCAAATCCTCACAAATGGCTGCCCTAAGTGGACAGGAAAGCTGGCAGTCTTAGATAGCTGCTGGAACTCATTTCTGTCATGGCAGACACAGAGCTGATTGCCAGGGTTGGTACAATATTGCCCATGCTGATGAGGAAAAAAAAGTTACTACTGTTTTGAAATTTTTTGTTGTGTCACAGGCTTAATGCACTACAAGTGGCATAATTGGCTTACAAGTGAAAAATAAAACAGAAAATGAGCACAAGACCTTTAAGTTCTGCTCTTATGAAAGTAAACTTTTCTTCAAGAACTGAAAGAGTTGTGTTGCACTGTGTCACACGTTGATGATAGCGTCAGATTGCGTTTGCTTAGGCAGTGCTGCCTGCAGCGCCCCTGGCTTGGCTCAAAGCCTGTGGGAGTCTGGGTGGGACAGGCTGACAGACCTGTGCTCGCTGGGCTGTGGCATTCAGTCACTCCTGCAGAGCACAGGCACTGCAGGAGCACAGGGGTCAGCAGTTAGAGATCTTCTGTAGCAAAGGTACTTGGTACAGGACACAGTGATACGAGCAACATCCCTGGAGTGGAAGGGAATGGAAAGAAAAATACTGGAGTGTAAGTGCACACAACAAAGGCTGTCTAATTCAACAAATGTCATTAATTCATTTAGACTTCCTCATTCTTCTCTCAGCACACGCTCAGTCCTGTTTAACATATGCTTGAATCCTGCTTAATATAACGTAGCCAACTTACAATTAAGCATATGCTTAGTAATGTGCCTGAATTAAGGCCCAAAATATTCCTGCTCTAACACATGGACAAGACTGTTTCCATTAAGATGGAGCACTGCACGCTAGGATTTGTGATCAGTACAGACCACACCACATGGACGATGAAACACTATGAAATGCTTCTGTTCAGAAGACTGTTCATGTGCATCCATTCGAGTCTGAGCTCAAAACTCTTTTTTAATCAGGGTCAAAGCAATGACTGTCTTAGACCAATTTATGAAGCCCAAATCTTGAAGTTCCTGTTGCTTTCAAAATTCCCACAGGCTTGAAACATGTAAACTGGATGCAGTTCATGGACTCCTGGCATATGGTCAGGGCAGTGTCCTTAAGTTTGTGATGTTTTGCTAAACTGTAGTAAGAGGTTCTGTTTAAAATTCAGGAAAAACAGAGGACACTGCATTTTCACTTACAGTCTGATTTGTTGTCTCTACCCCATGTAACTGAAGTAGGGTGGACTGGAACACCAATAGGTTAAGCAGTAATGACGCCAGTAATTTCTTTTGCTGAGGCTTTAGTCTGGCTAGGGACACAATGTTAATCTGGGGCTGTTTCTCTTTTTCCTTAAATAATATTTTTATTGAGCAAGAAGCGGATGTCAGAATGGCCTTTTGATCAGCTAAAAACAACAGTGTCCCTAAGGGAATCTTTCCTGTTTACTGTATGCTGCTGCATTTGAAAAATGCTAGCCTAGAGTAGAGCAAGACTCCTTAACATACAAGAAGCAGGGCAAAACAGGATGAGGCCAAAATGGGAACTGTATATCACAGGAACTTGGAAAGACAGGAAGTTACAAAAGAAGTAGAAATTCTTGATTAAAAGTATAATTGTACCAGCTTGTGCAAGAGGATAATGACTTTCAAATGTCAGCCTTTGTGCCTGTTCATAATGATAAAGCTATTAAACCATATGTACTGTTCTTAATTCCATTTCTCATGGCAAGTCATTTAGGATCTATAACTATTCTGTCCACTAAAATCCAGAGTATTTATTCAGTTGTGTATTTAAACAGTCGATTAAAAAGCATGCTACCTAATGCAGAGCCAGCCAGGACTGCTGCACAGTAGTTTAAACTGCATTGGAGATTCTGTTATAAGACTCTATTTTCAAGAGTTTAAATGTCAGCCATAAAAGTTCACTCCCAGGATTAAAGCCAGCCAATGAGTGACTATTTAAAGACAAATTATTAAAATAAAAAGGCATAATTTTTACACTTTAGAAGTTTCATATGTAAAAAGAATAAGCTTTTCAAACATTTTTCATAGATCTGTGACTGAAAAGTAAATCTACTTCAAAAATTTCCTCTGTAGAAAATTAGCCCTTAAAGCAGACAGTGGTTTTGTTATTTCACAAAATCAGTCCTAGCAGAAATAGTCGCAAAAGTTACACTATTGAGCTTGGTCCTGCTCTGGCTTGCAGATGGAAAAACCTCATTTGTATCAGTGAGAATTAGATCAATGCTAACTTCCTCCTCAGGAAGTTGAAGTCTGGAAGAAAAACTAAGAGCTCAGTTTTACAACCACTGTGCTTGTTAAAATTGTCACCTATAATAACAGCAAAGTTACCTCCAAAGGGAGGAAGACAAACACTGTGCTGGTGTCACCACGGGTGCCTCAGCCTTACCAGCATTTCAGTCCAAGTGTCAGTGCTCCTGATCCCAGGCTGTGGGATGGTGCTGCTTCCAGACCAAAGCTGCTGATAACAGGTTCTATAATTGTAGGCACACAAAAACAGGAAAGCTATAGAATAAATTGCCATTATGAGATGGTTCAATGTTTTTGGTGAGGAGATATTATTGGCAAATTCTGCAGCAGCTTCTGCAAATCTTACCCAGCAGGTGATATTTATGGACTGTTTACAAGATTTTCACATATGGTGTTTTAAAGAGGTTTGTAACTTTTATGCTCATCCATCCAGTTCATTTATTTTGCAAGAATTCTGCTCCAAAGGTCAGCTATGTTCTGTCTGTCTCAGCAACTCCAGGCCTAGGGAAAAATGCTGAATGTAATCTCGGCATGAAGAAGTTATACAAATGTGCTTTTAAACATGGTAGAGATGGTTTTGTGTCTTGTTCTCATATATCTTAGACTTTGTGTCTCTTGGCTTTACACATCATTTAGATGAGAACACTGTTTAGCACCTCTTTCACATTCAAATGATGTATTTGTGCTCTTTTGTGTGGAAATGTCTGTATATTTTCAACACTTCTCAGTTCATGTGAAAGCAGACAGGAATAAACCAAGGAGACAAAGATTATGTCAAAGTGGCTGAATAATACTGAAATGATCATGATGTATCTATTCTTCTTTTCAAAATCTTCAGAATAAACCCTTCTTTCCATTTCCAGCTTTCAAGCAGTGGAAGGAAATTTATTTCCAACCCCTTCCAGCCTGACACTCTGCTCTTGGTGTTGGGTTCCCAGCTCTGACTCTGCTCCTCTGCTCCAGCTGATTCATGCTTGGAGGCCAAACGCTAATACTGGCTTTTCCTCCTTACCTGACAGCAGAACAGAATACCTTCTTTTTTTTCACTGTATCTTATCTATATAACTGAATAGATCCCAAGCTTAGTAATAAATTGCAGGTGAATTTATGCAAACGCAGCTGCTCTCATCTGATTGATTCATTTTGCAGGTAAAAAGCATGCTTGCACACAGGGAAGTCACAGCTTTGTTATGTATACCTAAAAGTCACTGTAGCTGGGAGGTATTAAGTACCTCAAAGTTATATTTCCTGTATGTCTTGCTTTAACCTGGCAGGTAGCTAAACATCACACAGCTGCTTGTTTGGTCCTCCTCCCACCCAGTGGGATGGGGGAGAGAATGTGGGAAAAAAAAGAGTAAACTTAATGAGTTGAGCTAAAGACAGTTTAATGGGAGAGAAATGGATGGGAAAATAATAATAACAATAACAGTAATAATAATGCACAAAACAAGTGATGCACATTGCAGTGGCTCACCATCCACTGACCAATGCCCAGGCAAGTGCATGCAGCCACTCGCCAACTTTCACTCTAGTTTATAAACTGAGCATGGCACTGTATGGTCTGGAATATCCTTTTGGTCAGGTGTCCCAGCTGTGTCTCTTCCCAGTTCTTGTACCCCCAGCCTACTCCCTTGTCAGGTGATGTGAGAAGCTGAAAGTAAGTAAACACTGTGTAAACACTGCTTAGTGTAAACACTGCTCAGGAACAACTGAAAGATCGCTGTTATCAATATAATTTTTAGCTTAAATTCAAAATAAAGCACTGTACTACCCACTAGGAAGAACATTGACTCTATTATAGTCAAAGCTGGGACACTATAGAAGACCAGTTATAAAAATTAAACCAATACTTGAATAGATGAATCTCTCATTCACAAAAGCAATATGATTACAGTGAAACTATTATTTGTATAATGTTTGATTTATGATATATGTGTATAATCAATTGCAAATTATGTGCTTTTCAAACATCTGCTGCAGTTTATTGTGAGTCTATTAGAGGATATCTAATATCCAGTAAGAAATGATGTGTAAGAAATCCATTACCTTTTTTCTGTCAGGAGAGCCCTGTAATTCAAACAGAGGCTGTCTATCTTCTTTTTTATATCAGCCTTTTGGATGTGAGGATCTGAGGCTTTCTGCTGAACTGTCATGAAAATACATTCATGATGTTGTCATGTCTGCCATAATAAGCCTGTTTTTTGACCAAGGGGCAAAGCAGCTGTACAGTATGAGAAAACTGGCACAGCTTTAAAGCAGGTATTAGTTCAAAGTCATGGAAGAATGTTCTTAGAAAAATAAAATCCACATCTTCAAGTCAAAATCACAAAATTCTTATTTTCATCAGCTACCTGGTAACATCACAAGCACTATTTCTTTTAGGAATACAACTCGGGAGTATAGATTCCCTTTGCTTTTAGGAGTCTGGCATACCTGCTTCAGAAGCAAGTTATCTGGTTGCCCATAGGTTACACAGGGAGGTTTGCACTTTCTGGTCTTATGTGAGTTTTGTCAAACCACTACAGTTTATGAATTCCACATTCTTCACTCAAGGAATTCCACAATTCAGCTGCAAGGTATAAAAGCAGCTATTAAATAAACCTACTGCTACATGTTTATAGGTGCACTAGGAGGACTTGCCTTGAGCTAGACCTCAGCGGGTTAAATTGCCTCCACTTAAACTAATGGAGTTAACAACTTTGGTGGAGCTGTAGTGTCGGGACAGAACAGGATGCACATCCTGCAAGCAGGACCAGAAAAGCTCTGTGAGAAAGACTTGAACATATTTTCCAAGTGCAGATTTCATATTGCTCTTTAAGAGCTGAGATTCTCCACTCAGGAACATCTCTTCCCCTCCTGACAGCATCACCTTTGTGCTGCTATGCCCTCTGCTACCAAAAGTCTGGAGAGTTTGGCTAGATGCCAGAGAGGAGAGTGTGGTTGCAGAGTGCAGATTTTTTGGGTTCCCTGTTGGGCAAGGTGTCTGTCATGGTGCTCTGCCCAGGGCAGTTGTTGCGTGTCTCTGTTGGGGGTCCTGGTCTCAGACACACTGAGCGTGTTTTTCCTTTTTGTTTTCCTTTCAGCCTGGAAAAAGTTCTGTTCTCTCTGTGGGAATTTAACTTACGTAGAGACTGTGGGATTGGGACTGCAGCTTACTCTGTTATACCTAATTAACCCTGGGAATTCATTTCCACAACAGAGAACTAGGCCAAGTATATAGGTAGCTTTACAAAAGAAAATTAGGGATTTTCAATGAAGACATGGAATATCCACAATTACATTTCATATGATACAAAATAATTAAGGGATATAAGCCATAATGGTTCATGGCACAATCCAAGTTCTAACAGATGGGGATATGATAAAATTTACCCATGGGAAAGTGACTTTGTAATTGTAGAGGTGGGTGTTTTCCAGTTACTTCTGTATTTATTTTAGATGCATGTTTATATTTGTATAAACATTAAGGAAAAGCATCATTCTCTAACCTCTGGGTATTTTTACCATTTCTTTAAAATACAGAAGTAATTGCTGCATACTTCTTACAGTATAAAAGGAAAAAAATTAAAACTCTTGGTTTTCCCACCCACACATTTCTCTTCACTTCATATATCTCAGCCCTCAGATTGCCCCTCCCTCTGCAAAAGCCTGGGAAAAGATTCACAAGCACATGTGAAAAATGATAGTTTCACATGGCTGTAGTAGGTTCACATCCTTATTATGTAAATGAGTGGTTTTGGTTTGGGCGTCTCTTTTGTGGGTTTTATGCAGATGGTTAAATGCTTAAAGACTGTGGGCCAAATTGTTCCTACTGGAATTTCACTGGCTTTGGCTAAACTACACCAGGAATCGAAATGGGCCATGGAACCAAAATCTATTTTTGCATATAATGAAATAGTCAAATGGGTAATGGGATTGCTGCACAGTAGCAGAAAGGAAAAAGCAGCCATGAGGAGACTTCCCTTTGTCTGTTTGGTAACTAATGAAGTACCTGGAGAACAACAGATCTGAGAAGCTTCACTTTGCTCCTGTTATCTGCACTTCCTCCAGCCAGGTAAGCACAGAGCTGTGTGTGCTGGAGACTGATTAATTAGCCCAAGCCAGTTGTAAAATCGTTAGGAAACAAGTGGTGTCTGTTTTCTTCTGCACAGGATGCCAAGAGATGTATTTAAAGTGTGAGAGTCAAAGGTCAGTTTGACATCATGTACTCTAAGAGCCCTTGCTTAGATCCCTGTTTCATGTTAGAAATGCTGTCTTCAAGCCGTGAAGTTATTCTACTTGATAAGAGAAGGAGTAGGATTAATCTGCAGCAAGGAAAATTTAGGTTAAATATTATGAAAAATGTTGTAACTGTGAGATCACTTAAACAAAGTAGCAGGCTGTCAGGGGAGACAGTCAAGGCTGGAAGTGACACTTTTCTATCAGTGCTGGTTGGGAGAATAATTAATAAGCATTTCTCTGTGAAGGGGGAGTGGCACCCAGCTCCCCCAGAGGCTTCTGCCAAACCAAAGGAGCCGACGGATCTCACAGATATGCTTGGAGCTAATGCTTATGTACAGATAAAATGGAGCTTTCTGAAAGGACTTTTACAACCTCTTCTCAGCTTGTGTTACATGTTCTAAATGTAAATTGAATGCAAATGCTTTGAGCTGTTTGCCACAAAGCAATTTACAATCTCCTACGCTAAATCTGAGCCACTGGAAATATAAGGGTCTGTAGTAATGCTTCATATAATTCTTTAGAAACTAATTGGGTTACAACAGAAAAAAGGTCTGCTCCCAGTCACTATGATTTCTCATGCCTATTTCTTTTTTTTTTTACAAAATTCTTCTTATAATTCAATATCTCTAAGTTTTTAAGCAATGTCTTCCTCTATCGAAGTTAATGATCATGCTGACATTGCATTCAGTGAGAAAATGCCTAAATTAGATGCGTAGCTCAAGTTCTAAACATTCTGCTAAGTTTTTTATCCTCAAATTGTTCAGGCTTATCTCCTCTCACTGAACCAGTGATAATAAGGTATCTTTCTTTCTGTCTTTGTTCTGGAAAGATAAAATTTGTCATTTCCTAGCATTCTATCCAAGTGCAGCAAATTGCAAAACAAACCCCTCTACATGATTTTGGGGATCCAGTGAGTATTATGTTGATTATCAAAATCAGATTAATCTCAGTCCCTAATTTGTGCCAACAAAATTGTCAAATCTTCTTAACAAAGGGCCTAAGAATTATTGCCTTGATAATAACAGAAAATCTGAACTTGGCAGTTTTATAGATTGGCCCGTGTCTAAAAACCTTTAGTAAAGGTTGTTCTCCACCATCTCCAGTGGAGTAGTGTTTCATAAAAGCAAACATTCATTTTGTCCACTAACAGGGATTTTGGCAAAGTAAAGGGGGGCATAGGCAACATGGTGTTTAATCCATAGCTTTCTGTCTACTGCACCCTACAGAGCCACAACCCAGGCAACCAGAAGAAAAAGATCAAAAGGCTTTAAAAATGTCAGGCAACAGGATCTCATTTAAATTATTAGGTGAGATGCCCTCTTGGGTTTGACAATAGCAAAACATACCACATAGCCTGTTTTCTTCTCTCCCTTTATGCTGATTTTGACAGGCTGGTGCAATTGCATGTAGAAATTGTATTTCTGCTCTCCAACAGAAATACTGGACACCATTTGAAAATGTGCTTTTGTATAACAGTGTAATATACAAAGGTATTTGAGTCATGCAGAAACTGGGGGATTTGTAACAGGTTCTTAACCCATATTGACTGAAATAAAACTTATTTGACAAAAAATAACCCAGAAACCTGCCTTAGGTGAAGCTGATAAGCACTTGGGTAACACAGAAGGGCTTATCTGTAATTCTGTTAAGTGATTCAACTTTTAAGAATTGAGCATTTCTAATTCACATACATATGCTAAAAGGCCTTTTTGAGTTTTCAACAATTGAAACTGTTAAGACCATATAAGCAGAGATTTTTTTTCTTGTTATTTGGATTGGCTTTATTGCTGAAAGATAGATACAGTTCCAACCTGATGTCATACTGCGGAACATTAAAACCTTTTTCCCAAGCTCTGTGTGTAACCTCTGTGCTGCTAAATCCTTGTGCATGAATAGTCTCACTGACGTCAGCAAAAGCAGGGCTGCACAGTCTAATTCTTAAAATAAGTCATGTTCATATAAATTCTTGCTGCTGTCGTTTTTATCTCAGATTTTGTATGGTAGAGCATATGGCCTGAATATGAGACTGGCTGAATATTAAAATTCTCTAGCTTAGTGAGTAATTCATGTTCCTAAATCGTACGAGTAGCGGATAGTACCAATTTAAAAAGCTCCAATCAGTCAAGACTTATGTGCTTAGCATGAAAGAAGTGCAAATAAAAGGTCATCAATATACACATGATTAATGATCACACTTAAAAGCAGTTTGAACCATGTCTCCTAATTGTGGATTTGCATGTCTGTGTGTCAGTCTGTATGAAGGATGGGCTGAAAGAGGAAAAAGATCTCAGCACTGTTCTGTGTTCCTTACTTATGTCAATGCCTTTGGGATTCTTTACAGAATAACACAGATATTGCAGATTTAGGAAAACAAAACAGGCTATTTTTAGGATTCAATTAATATGAAACCGTGTTCACTTACCTTATAGTAACTCCCTGATTTTCTTCTCGCAATTACGTTGGCTTAATGCAGATGGGCAGGAGACTGCAAAATTGAACAGAGCAGGACTTGCATCCCTAAGGATTAAAGGCATTGGGAGACAAAATGCATGTTGAGGAGGAGCAAGCTTCTGGGTGCAAAGGGTGCTGGTCATACTGGGTGAAAGGCATGTCACATTCAGAATGCCTGCCATAGCAAAGTGTTTGCTAATGTGCTCTCATCCTCTCGTGTTGCCCCAGGTACCTAAGACAATTCCTACATGGCAAATGAAGGGAGAGTAATTTATAATGTGACAGACTCATGCTAAGGCTGGCAGGGAATATCATTAACCTCACAGGTCTTGATGTGACTGAAGAGGCTCGAGATCTGTATGGGAGACAAGTCTGAAAATTAACAGCCTCATTAATCAAATCACAATGTTTTGACAACTTCATGGTGTGTATACAATCTATCCTGTATACAATTTAGCTAAGGCTTTTATGCAACAAGAGGTTTTTTTGCAATAACTTTATGTGAAAAGACTCCACCTCACAGCAAAATTACTGGATTATCAGAGTAAAAAAGCATAATAAGATGAGATTCAAATAGAAAATTCTGCCAGGATTATGAAGGGGGTAGCACACCTCCTTTTTTCCTACTCTAATTTGCTGACAGCAGTATAATCATCATCATCATCATCACTTATTTAGATAGTCTGGGGGAAAGCTGGCCAACCTCTCACACCTGAGCTCAGCTACTGGAAATACTCCTCTTCAAAGGAGAAATCCTTTGAATCCACTTGCCCAATGTGTTTAGTCAAGAGTGAAACAAGAGTGGATAACCTGCTGGGGCACCCTACCATGACGTGCCAGAGCACGTCCTTCAGATAACCAGTTCTCCAAAGCAACAGGTCACTTAGGGTAACTCAAAGTAACTCTGTGTCTCCCAGATGTCAAACACTCATTTTCTGCTGAAGTACAGACTGTGCCCCAAATCCTTTGTTTTTCAGGCTCCTTGTATGTACCTACCCTAAGGAGCTTAGGGATACATGGTTGCCTCTTCCGCACCTAGGGATTTATGCAGGGGCTTATTAATACTTCTGAGTATTAATTGTCTAAATCCCTGCACATCTAGGCAAGGCTACATCAATGATTATTTCTGGGTTATAAAGAAGTTTTTTTGCTTGCTATAATGGGCTTCATAGAAGAAGGTTTGATGTAGTGTCAAGAGTAGCAAAACACTCTATGAATGTTTTGGAATTGAGAGTCAAAAAATACACAGTATTTTAGGTCTCTTTGTTCTTGTTATTGTCCATCTTCAAGGGTAAAAATTTGAAATCACAGCTAAAAAGGGTTAGAAGCAAGAATGAAGAGCTGTCAACTAAATATATTTATTTACAAGAGATGTATTGAATCACAGAATTAATGCCAATGTCACTAGTACTGTGGCCATCTCTGTTCATCCTGTGCCTTCAAACTCTTTCAGGGAAATATCAATATCTGATTTTCCAGTCCAGAAAGCTGTGGCACCGGGAAGTTAGCTGGCACTTGGCATCACTGAATAGCCATGGCAGATGTAAAGAGCTTGCTTTCAGCCTTCCAGTCCAGTGTCTGCCCACTTTCACCCATCAGCTCCTATGTCCCTAAATGACCTAACTAAGCCCCATCGTACTGAGGGTGATCTAGGCTCACATTTGCATCTTAAAATACCAACTCTCTCTGCAATCTCACAGCTTTATGGCCCTGCTAACTACTGTGTGAACAGAACAGAGCTGTAACAAACCAGAAAGCCTACAGCTGACTGAACAGGCAACCCCTGGGCAGCCCAATTCCTTTCCAATGCTCCTGCCTTCCCAGGCAGTGGCTCTGATGAAAGCAGAACGACTCCCAGCTTCCAACCTGCTGCAGGTTGGGTATTTGCATCTGCACTGCAGTCAAAGCATGACTGCAGCATGCCTAGCGGTGCCAGACTCTGGCCCAGTCAGTGGCAAAGCTGTGGTGGCACAGGATTTATTGTTCCTGGTGGGGACATTCAGCACTCAGCAGAGTCCATGACATTATAAGTACCTCAGCCAGTTAAATAAAAACAGTTCAGACATGTGTTGTAATCACATCTCCAAATGCAAGGATTGCAGTTTTTGGTAGAGTTTATCACTGCTCTGAGCAGCACCATTAACAAGGAATACTGTGATTTTCCCAGAGCACAGGGCTGTGTAGAAACCTTAGGTTCTTTCCAGCTGACATATCCTTTTGTTGCTGGCATGACACATGTTTCCATGATCCTTATCCCTGTGGGGAAAAAAGAGGTAATCCTTCATCACTTTGTCTATTATCCATCTGCTAGTTCTGATTTTTGTTAATTCCCAAGTGGCATTTTTACAGGGGGAAGGGACTAAGGTTTGAAATTTTTCTCAAAGTTGTCTGGCTGGAGTGGTTCCTATAGTAGCCATGCAGCAATCATGTAAGGACAGAGGACACTTTGTGGTATCTGTTTGAGGAGTAACGTGCAGTAGTTGAGGAAAAGCTGAAAAACGGGATGTTATATGCCAAATATGTGAAAATTCAATTCAATGAAGCTGATTCAGGAATCTGTTCATCACAGAGTGTTGGTACTGTGAGTCAGGCAGGATTGTGCCACTTACATTGGTTTGTAATTCTCCTAACATCCCTTTGTTCAGGGAGAAAGAGGGACTTTACAGTGCCCACGAGACCAAATCCGGGTTAAAGCTAATGAGGAACACGTACAATTAATTTGTTGACAGGGTTTTCTGCATGTTTCAGGGAAGAGGGGGTTTATTACCATTTCCCCCCATAGTAAAAAACAGGATCCTGAATCTTGAAAATGTTTACAGTATAACAAAATGAGGTTATGTTACACCGTAAAATTTTAAAGGGGGACTAGCAGGGACACCTAGACTCAGCAGCATGAAACCCATGAGCTGTTCAGACAGGAAGGGTTTGTATTTAAAAATTATGAAAATAATGTTTCAGTCTGAGATAAAAACAAGTGGTTTTGACACAAAGGTTGAGACTTTCCAGCTACAGACCTTCCCCTACCAGGTACCAACAGTTTTATTCAGAGTAGGGGCTGAACAGGATGCATTTACCACCTGGCTCAAAGCTGGGCGTGCTGTTGGTTATTTGGGTACTGAGAGAGCAAACCCACGGTTCCTCTTTCATTGCTACCCTGCAAGGTGACAGGGTCTGGAGTACTGCTGGCCAGGGAAGGCAGCTCCAGAGGGGCACTGTGTGCCCTGTGTGCAGCACCCTGGGGTCTGCCCCCCCTCAGACACAGCACAGGGAGGTTTGCAACAGAAGGATGGAGGCTGTGCTGCCAAAAGGAGTCCCCGAGTCCCTCTGTGCAAGTCAGCCCTCTCTGTCAGCCTGCTCAGAGCGCTCAGAGTGAGGAAAGGGATGGTGTATTATCTCATTTCCTTCCCAGACTTCCTACTACTGTTTTGGGCAATTTATACCTTTAAGAATGCATAAGGCAAACAAACCTTGTTCTCCCCAGTGTGTGAAAGCCTGTCTTTTGCATTATTAAACCATAAAGGAAAGCCTGGCGTTATCTCGCACAGATTCTCTGCACGTACGAGAGGATCCGGCCCAAACACATTTCACGGCTTGTCTGTCTGAGTTAGTGTGCTGCTTGCCAGGAGTGAAGGAGAGGAAAGAATCAATGCTTAATACCACAGAGTCTTACCCAGGTTGCTCTTGGATGTGCTTATCACCACTAAGTAGACAAACAAAAGTAAAAGCATTTATAAATACCTACTGAAAGTGTAAACTAAACAAAAGCCATCAAAACAGTATTTTATCCATTTAATTGCAGTGTTTCCCTCAGCTGTATAATAGTTTATTGCCTTTCAAGGCTTATTTATTGTAATTAATTAAACAAGACTAAGAACACCGCTCCCTTATGGATTACAAAAGGAAAGAAGATGCAATGCCATTTTTGTTTGCAATTCATTGAGTTATTTGCAGATCCCCTTGGTCTGCCAGGTAATATATTATTATAGCCCCATGTCACACTGTCCATTTCTCTAAGTAGAAAGCAAGGGCAGAAGCCTGACCCATGAAATGCAGAAAACATATCAACATCATAATCCATACTTTCTTGGACCAGTAACAGCTCTTTCCTGAAGAGTGTCTTTTTCCTGATTACAGCTGTCAAAGCAGCCTATACAAGGATGGGAGAGTGGTTCTAGGAGAATATTACTTCTGACCTCAAAAGCAGCAATTTCTTTGGGAGTGTGCTACTCCTGACTTAGGTTTTACATTGCCCTGATTTCAAGGCAGGGGTCATCTCACAGCCATGCCCCTCCAAAATAGATCCAGCATCCACTGAGTGTGAGCCCAAATGCTCAGCAGACTTAAGAGAGAGTACAGCTCAAGAAGTTGCACTGATGAGAGAGGAAAAGGAAGTGGAAAGAAGACAAAGTCAGTCCCATTTAATGAATACTTCCTTGACATTTGTGCAGCTCCCGCTGGGGGTTTGAGCTGGCATGCATGTATTCAGTATGGTCCCAATTACTGAAGCCCATGAGCTGTGTATATGTTTGTGTTGTGTGTATGTCCATTACCCTGCTTGCTTTCCAAAGTATTAAGTACCAGAAGAAAACAATGGAAAACAAATTGTTCAGCAAATCCTTGTGAATTCTGATAGGTTTTCCACTTAGTTTTCCATTTTAAATTAGTGTAGGGCAATGCACCTCAGATGCAATGCCACTAAACCCTGTAAATCTGTACCAGAGATGATGCTGATCTGCTGTGCACATTTTCCTTCCTGTAAGTCATTATCACATGCCTCTCTTTCTAAGACATTTTTATGAAAGGTGAATCACTGGGGTGGGTTTTTTTTGCATGGCTGGTTTGCCCCACATTCCAGCTATAACAATGCAGTTTCACTGGGCACTGGGTCATATGGCTGACCTCAGCTAACAAGCTGTTCCTGTTTTTAGGCTACTGGGAATGTTTATTGGCCACTGTTTTCCTCTTTTCTAAAGACATAGCTATTTCTTAAGACCCATATAAATCATAAGGTCACAAAACACATAAAAACTGTGACATTCTCTGTGATACAGGATAAAAATTAACTAAATTCAGGCTTAGCAGCTTCAAACATCTATGGTATATTTTAGCATAAGATAAATACATTTATTTAAGTTATATATACTTTTCAGTTCTAGGATACCTACAATAAAATGGCAATAAAGTTGCTCAATGGGACAAACTTTTATATTCCGGTGTTTCAAATTGGTATGCTTTAACTGTGAGCTCTATTACAAAAACTGTAAATCTGAAACACTTTAAATAGTGATCTGTTTGCAATAAACATTAAGTAATCATACTTTATAAGAAAATTATAATTCTGAGGGTAATATTGACTTTCCTAATGCAGATTTCAAGAACAGAATCTCAGGGAGAGGTTGCACTCATGTTGGATTGACACACTGATGTGTGCAAAATCAGACTACACCTGTAAGGACATGCATAAGTCATGCATTATCAACAGGGGTCTTATTTATAATGTCTCTACTGAAGTTAGACAACAAATTAATAGAAAAGCATTGGTTGGCAATTACTATAGTTTAAATTTACACAGACACTCTGTTTCCCAGCTCTCATCTGCTTTAGTGGTTTTGAAATGAACACCTTCCAGGCTGAAAAGTTTCTTAGGCTGTTCTCTGGCTGAGAATGAACTTTAGGAAAAAACATCTGAAATTATTCAGGTCTTTTCTTGTATAAAGAATACAAAAATATACACAGAGAAACACACACACATATGTGCATACACGTTCCAGTTGCAAAACAGAAGACAAGCCACAGGACTTTTTCAGGCAGCTCTTCAACCACACAGTCAGATCAGAAGTCTGGAATTTGAAAGCACCATCCTTGAGTAAATGTTCCCTGCACTGCTCTTAGGAAATATCATTCAGATTTCACAAAGCCAGGGCTCCTTTAAAGTTGCCAACCCTAGGTATTACTCATGTGCTTAAGGGTTGTTTGTTAAAGTGGCAATGTACACAACCAAATGATTTTGTGCTGAGATAACGGCTCGCCAAGAAACTTGCAGACATTGCAAGTGGGTTGATCTCTGAACTACAAATGTTTGTTATTCAGCTTTGTGTGCCTCCTGTGCCAGAGAGCACTCCTAGATGTTATGGCCAGGCACTTTGCCTTCCCAAGTTTGTATTATTAGAAAGAAGTAAGGAGATGGTTTTCATCTACATGTTACAATAGTCTGCCAAAGATCTTCTCAGCATTATGGGAATGTTTACCTAATAATGCCACGTATCTCACACACTTAAGGACTCTGTTTTCAATACAGAAAAAAGTTTGAAAGTTTGGATCTCCTTTATGTAGTTCAAACTCTGTTTTTCTTCAGTGATAGTTCAAGAGAGTCTGACCCTCCTTTCCCCAGTAAAAATCCACAGGAAAAACTCTAATAACTGCACATGATGAAACACTGACAAGCCAAAAAGTTTCAAATGCAAAGCTGGACATTTTCCAATAACTCCACTTGTTTGTGCATATGCCTAATCGTGTGGCTATATACAGGTTTGAGATACAGTCTCAGCAAAAAATCAATCCAATCATTTACATGTGTCACCCTTTCAGGCAAGGAAGACCCACAGCAGTCATTTATATCACTACAGACTAAGTATGTGAAGACACTAACCCCGCAGTGGATTTTCCACTTGGCCCAAGGTCTGCCCACAGGGCATGTGATGCAGAAATCACAAGAAAAGGAACAACACTGAGAAATATTGAACTCCAAGTGCCTAAAACTGCATCCTTAATATTCCCTTATGTAGTTCCTAACTGGAAGTAAATGAAAATGCCCATCATTTTACTGTATTTACAGAACTTCAGGACATAGTTGCTATGGAAGAGAATTGCTATAACTTCTGATCTAAAGCTGATATGTATGTCTGTAATTTCCTTTCTCCTTTAGCCTCTTTTAGTTTCATTAATTACAGGTATTGGTCAGAGAGGTTGTAGACAGCCCACAAGGGACAAATATCTGAGTTTCCAAAGTGTGGAACTTATTTTATGTTCTGAACTTTCACAGTTTCATGAAAAGCTAACATCTACCTTATATTTTTAAAAGTTGAGTTCCTAAGGTTGTGATTAATATACTACATAGATTCCCAAAGGATAATTACAAATTAATCAGTGGTCCAAACTCCCAAATGGAGTTTTATAAGGTTGCCATAACTTTAAAGCGTTTCTTTCCTCCTTTCATGGAAAGAAAAAGGAGTCACAACCGATTCTGATCTCCATTTGATACAGTTCTTTCTCTGTTCTTTCAGCATTCGAGGAGGCAAACCCAAGGCTTCTCTAACTTACCAATTAGGCAGGCTTTTTAGTGAATTCAGCAGTACATGCACAGAGCACTCATCCAACCACAAATCATTAAACTTGTTAGGCGCATGAAAACAATGTTTGATGGATATAGAGGTGTACAGTGAGTGCAAGTGTGTATATATGCATGAGTCTCTGTATGCAAGTTATTTAGTCTAGTTCTCCTACAGAAATGTATTTGTGATTCTGTGTGAGACTTTGCAGCCCCTTCTTCCAGTCATTCTATAGCTTAGGAAAACTTCCAAGTTTCAAGCCTCTGTTAAGAAGCTTTATTTGAAACCCACAGAAGCCACTAGGAATCTTTCCATTATTTCAGGAGAAGCTAGACCGGGCTCTTATGCTCAAAACACAGTATATGGCTATCTCAGCTTTGTTCCTTGCTGTTTGCAAAATTCCTGTAAGACTGCTGGCACTCAGTCTCTCTCTCCTGTCTCCACATATGTAAAATGAGAATGACAACTTTACCTCAGAGGAATGTCGCAAAGCTTCACTTATAAACAGATTGGCATACTTGGATGAAGTTGCTGTACTAACAAGAAGTTTTCTGATTGATGGGCATCTCTTGGGAGGTCATAGAAACAAAAACAAAACCATATAGTCAATTTTTTTGAATTTTTTTTTTTTTTGCTTTAAAGAGCCTATTCTTATGCATGATGGCTGTTTGTGCCATCTTTCTTCTTTCTCTTATCACCTAGAATATCTTTCCAAATCTAACCGTGTAAAATTAGTGGCTAAATGCTAATATAAGCATAGGCATAACCCTCACACCTGAAACATCTACATGAAAAGCTTGAGGTACAGTGAGTAATAAGAAAGTTAGTTTTTAAAAAATGTAACTATTTTTCCAGTTTCTAAAACCCTTAGCTGTCTCAACATAGATAAAGTAACTATTAAACAACCAGTAAAAATTAGACTGCATTTCATTTTGTGAAGAACACTGGAAAGTTGGCAAGAGGTAAGATTTTGCAGTGAAATAGGGAAGTGAACAAGTTGTAAATGACTCTAATATCTTCCAGATGGCATATTTTACTTGGGAACTGAGTTTAAAGTAATTAGAGGCATGTGAAATTCCTATAAATACTAAACTTCACCAGTTTGACACTAGAAAGCTCCTTCCTCTCTGAAGTCTTTAAACTGCTAAGTGTTTCTTTTTTCCCCACTTAAAGTGGAAGTCAAGCATTTGTAAATTTGTCTTATTTGACAGACAGAAACCTTTTCAGTGAAAAGATAGCATTTTTCTGTGCCAGAAAGTTATGAACTGAAGTTTCTCACTGAAGAGGTTTAAAATTGAAAGTTTCTTCCCAGAAGAGGTTTTCATTTTTATATACTGGGATCATTATATTATAATTTATTACAGTATGTGGCAAGCAGTGAAATCAGTGGAATTTACTGTAACTTCAAGATCAGTCTTTTCATTGGTGAAATGCTTTTTGCAAATAGATGTGCTGAAGACCTTAGCAGATGAATTTTGCTTTTACTTCCCTTAGGACATTGTAATGCTAAAATTTCAAAACCCAATCCATAACCTCTGGTCCTTCTTCATTTTCTGCATGACAATGTTACATGCATTCCAAAAGTGAATCCTGGTGTTCTCATTTCTGTTGAAGGATTTTCCAGATTTTATTTGATATTAATAGAATAGAACCAAGTAAACACAAGGTAAAATATTCTGTCACCACTTGCACCCTCTTTAGCCATATGTCAGTGTAAACCGACTTAGATCCATTGGTATAAAGGGCCTAATCTCATTTGCAGCAGATAAAGATCTGGCTATTGTTCTCACTGGAGCTGTGCAGATAAAAGTGCAGATACAATCTTGCTTATTTGGTTCAGATCTTCAGTTCTGCCAGTCCCAGGTACTCAAAAAACATGAGCCAAAATGCAAGGAGCATGTGATGAGATGAAGGATACTCAGATTTTAAAATAGTAATGATTATTTTTGTTACTTCTGGATTTTAAAATGTTATTGGTTAAGATATGAGATTCCTTTGTTCAGCAGAGAATTAAAAGCTTAATTTTAAATGAAAGTGCAAATCCCAATGCATTCAATTATTCTAGAAACCAGTGTAATAACAAGAGTGCTGCTAACATTGGTTGGAATTTAACTGTTGCAGTGGGTAACTGTAGATCTTCATTGATGTCTTTGTTACATCTTTTCTCTTTTTCACTGCCTCATTGTCTTGCACTAAAATAGACCCTCAGTAGTTCATTCTTAATGGAAACCCACCGTCAGTTAATGGCATTAGTAAATTACTGAACAGTGGCCAAATCCCAATGGCCTTATTCCCAGAAATCTCTTAGGTTGACAGGACCTTTGTATGAATAACTCCAGTGAATTTTGGCCCTGGGTGAACACCATAAAAACACCAGCTCACAAAAGACCAATGGAAACAAAGGCCCCCCAAACTGACAGTACATTACAAATCATTAATCGATTGCAAATTGTGCATTTAAATATCCAGCACTTTAAAGAACTCTAGGGTTTAGATGATCTGTTGTCTCCCTCAGGGGGCTGCCTCTGCACCATGAATCCAGTACAGGCAAAATCAGTTTAAAAGCTCCTGCCATGGGCACTGACTCCCACTTTCCCTTCTCATGGAGCTTGCACTGCCTGGTTCATCCTAATTCAACAGTGTGCATGTCCATCCTTGGAGAAATATCGGCTGGGTGTTTTAATAGACTTGAAGAAAAAAGGGGAGGGAGGGAGGGAGGGAGGGAGGACACAGTGGGGTGGGGCTTAAAAAGGGAAAAAACCCTGCCGTTCCCTTGTCACCCAGTGATCAGGGAACACTTGTGCCCTGCTTAGACTTTTAAGGACACAGCAGTCACCCAGGATCCTCTGAGGGCTGCATGCTGCTTTCACTTCCATCAAGGTGTCTTGTCAGGCCCACGTGTGACGAATTATTTCCCCCTGGTGTAGACACCTGCCCTGACAGTCCCAGCTAGAGGGAAGGCTGATGCATCTTCACACAATGGGTCAGTGCCCCAGGGCCCACGAGATGGGGTACCTTACAGGAGGCCCTGGAGACTGCTCAGGCTGCACAGAGGAGGCTCAGATGAAGAGAAATGCAACAGATGCTGAGGTTACAGGCAGAAAATCAGCCCATTCAGGGCTATGCCTAATTTTTTATTTTTTATAGCATGTACTTCTTTTTTCTTTTTGCTAATAAACTGGGATTAAGGCTGGTGTCCCTCGAGTGCCTGCAGCTTTTAAGCTTTTAGCTCTGGGATACAGATTGCCTTGTGCCACAAACACTGCAGTAAATCCCACACCTCTAACCCTCAGTAACTAATGGGGCACAAAGCCACAGTGCAGAACAACTTGAAGCTCTTTATTTAGATTTCTCCTTGCGATGCCTTCTGTTCGACTAAAGTGGAGACTTGTGAGGAATAAAAAAAAATCTTTATAAAATAAAGGCAAAAGAAAGATACGTACTAAGAAGAAAATTTTCGGAACCAAAGATAGTCTGACCAAGGTGGATAATTCATGTCAGGGAGAAATTTAGCAGCTTGGTTGGATGTGGAATTAGAGTGATAAAGAAACACTTGGGAAATTTTTTCATCCTAACAGGTGAATAGCCAAAGTATTCATAACAACTATGTAGATCACAGTAGGCTGCAGAAAAATATGGTATACTTGGATGTAAATTATAGTTTTATATATTTCACTGACTTTTCATAAGATTAAATGGCAGATATTTAGATTTCAGCTGAGTTCTGCCTATTTCTTGAAAAGGAATTTTTTAAGGAAAAAGGCAGGAGATCTCACTGCCCTGGTAATAGGCAAATGTGTAGAAGCAGAATGTAGCTTGGCAGAATGGCTGGCTTCAGGAGCAGGCAGGGCTTTCCAGCACTTCCAGCACCTCACTTTCTGCAGTACAACATGCAATGGTGCAGTTCAGGGTCTCCAGCATGTTCAGAACTGAACCTCTATGTAAGTACTGTTACCACTTACTAGAAAGTGGTACTAGAAAATTCACCAAAATTTGAATTCTGCAGTTCTTTATGTTTTTCACTGCCCAGGGCTCATTTTATAGGTATTGTTTGGCTTTTTCCCTAAAACCATGCCTTAGACTTTCCAAAAAAGAACAAGTTCTTTGCAATTCCTTAAAAACTTTGTAGAGGAATTCTAGATTCCCTTTCTTTCCACTGGAAATGTCTCCCAGTCATGGCTTTACTAAACCATAAAATTAGGGTTAACTAGTATGGCCTGTGCAGGCAGCAGCTGGGAGGAGCAGGAAGTGTGTGTGAGCTCTTGCACAGCTATTTATCAGTCTCCCACCCAAAAGCCTTGCACACTACAGAGGGTGCAAACAGAAGTGGGATATTTGCAAAGACCCAGGCAAGCAAAAAGGGTATGCTTTTTGCACCGTGGCAAAGCAGCTCCATGAACACATTCACCAACTGTCCTCTCTTCTGGGCAGGCATCTCCTATTTTCACATCTGAACTCACGCTCGAGTCTTTCACCCGAAACTGCACTCAGTGGCTAGCACCATGTTTATATTTACATCTCTCTGCCATAAGCCCTAAAGGACTATAAAATTACAAGAAATATTTGCCACACCATTGACAGCAGTAACTGAGTGAAGAATTGCCAAATGGGAAATCCAAATTTGCAAACTCAGTATTCTGGGCTGGGTGCCAAGTCTGTCTGGGTGCTGCGGAGGTGACACATTCAGTCTTCTCACAGGGATGCCAACGTGCCAACTGTATCCCTGGCACAGCATCTTCTGACAAACTTATGGAAAAGAACTGCTACCAAGTCCAGAGGGACATGCAAGCTGCTTTCTGAGCTTCCTTGGCAGCAACTCCATTTCCAAGTTGTGACTGTACTTTCTCCTATTTACAAGACCAGTTGTTTGTGATATGCTGTGGTCTCTGGTAGGATTTTGAAAAGTGCAAAAATGACAGCAGGATGTTGGTTTCCAAGTATAAACTAGTAAAATCCAGAGTAATTTTATTTCTCTAAGAAAAAAATAATATAGATACTCATTTACTGCAGCCCAGTTATCATATGTTGCCACCAGTGTGGGAGAATCCAAATCCATTTGTTAACTGCCAAAAGTAAAACAAGATCATTAGAATATGAAGGTTGTGGGGCTGATCTCTAAAGCTTCCTCTTTCCAAATTGTTCTTCTTACCCTTTGTCTCACAGCTAAACTTCTTCACTGTCTGTCAGTAATTTTTCAAAATGAAAGAAAAAAAATTGAAAAATCCTCCAATCTTCCATGGGGCTGCATGACCTCTAACTTGCAAAAATCCATTAGAAGAAAGCCTTTTAGTAACCAAATTGTGTCATTTACAACTGCACAGCAGCCAGGAAGAGCACCATAAATTACAATTCTGTCACTACAGCAGACAATGGAAAGTGTGGGCAGGCTATTGCTATAAAGGAGGAAAACTAGGAGAGTGATAGAATTTAATTTAAATAGGGGGTTTTTGCCTAATTTACTTCATATAATAGCAAAATTGGTACTTACAGGTTACTTATTTTTTGGCTGTATATGGAAGCAAGACTATAGTAAGACTATATAACATTGTTTATTTTCAAGGTGTACCAGAATAAAAGCACCAAATCCAAGCCTTTTGAATTTTTATCTCCTTTATATATGAAGCAAAAAAGAATGTAAAATTTGCTTAGCATTTTTATTTAATTTTTTTTCACACCATTTGAAAATTTGCCTACTGTTGAATCTTGAGCAAAGAATGGTGCCTGGGAAAATGGTGAAATAATGTCACCATGGGGTAAATGGAGCAAAGACTGTCACTGAGATGCTGTGGGTTTATGTGGTTACTCTTTCTTTTTAACAAGCAGCTGATTATTTGGAGAAAGGTTGCCTTGTTAAAAATTCTCAGCATACTTTTTTTTCCCAAAATATAAAAACTAGTAGCATGTATCCCTGAGTACTTTCAATGGGTTTTGCAGGGAACATAGAGCTGGCATTTTTAAAGATATTTTTGAGAAGGGAAAATAAAAAACAAACCAGACAAAACCCCAAGAATTCTGAAGTCTCTTTACAGTTCTTCTCCTTACTTTCAAGTCTTGTTATACACATATCATAAAGACATTATAGAAAGAACAAAAGTCAAATTTTAAAAAATACAGGCTACTTAAGTATCTGTAAAATTATCTCAGAAATGCATATTTCCGCTTTGTATTTCCACCAGTCTGCACTGGGACAGTGAAGCTAGTGAGCTGAGCAATTGCTACTAGAAAAACCAAATGCATAAGAAGAAATGCAGTTAGCACAATATTTCACATATGTTAATGCTTACAGTTCCATCAGTGTCAGCTTTATTTTCTATTTGATATACACCAAAGCTGGCACACAATTTTAACTGATGAGGTAATGTCATTTTTAATTTAGGGAGCCTTAAGCTGTCCACTTTAACTAGTGATATCATCTTTGCAGCTGTCTCACAGGACTTCATGTAAACATAAGTAATGTGCCCTGGATGGTTTGGAGCAGAGTTGTTAAAAATGACATTGGTCATCATGAAGACATTCTTTTTTCCTTTGATCTCTTTAAAAATGCCAGACACACTTTATTGTCCTGTCATTTTTAGCTCTTCCTTGTATATTAATATGCTTGGAACATTTCAGTAAGCATAACAGTAGAATATAAAGGTCTAAACAAATTAATGGCAACATTTTAATGTCAGTCGTAGTAAGATAATGAAAAGTAAATGAGATTGTCTGGCTAACAGCAACTTGTTAAATGAAAGGGCAGCGTGGCTGAGACACAGAGGCAGCAGCAAGGAAAAGCCTTTTGCTGCTGCCTGAAAGAGTCACAGTTCACAACCCAAGCTCCAAAAGCCACCACTTTCTAGGAGAAGATAAAACTGCTTCTACAGATTGGGTCTGATCCTCCTTCCTGTCTGTGGTCAAGTGAAATCATCTGCTAATAAAACTTAAGAACAGACCTGTCTCTGCACCTGCAGTTCTCCCTCCTTTCATTCTCAGTTGTATTCCTTGGGCTGGTTTAGCACCCCCAGCCTGCTGGGCTTGCTCTCCTCAGCCCTTGAACACCAAATCTGTCAGAGCAGACACGGCACACTGGCATCTCTGGTGACAGGGCTGAGGAGCCCTAAAGTGTTGCTCACAGACAAACTTTTACTAGCAATCATTATTTGGTTATTACATGCTTTTCCTTATACAGTCTTAGGTTTGATGTAAATCATCACTGAGATTTTTAGCCCAGTCTGTCTAGTAATCACATGCTGTACAAATATAAATGTAGTAACGTGCACTTCTTGATTCAAATACCTAAGCAAAGGTGATTTGTATTGAAACAATTTTTGTCTGAGAAAAGCCAAGTGCTGTGACTGACTTGTGGATTTTGTGATGTGCTCCAAACTATTTGTCCAGATAATAAGGAAAAGAACAGATTTTTCTACCACTGATCTGCAGCATCATGGAGTTTTGAGCAAAATCTAATGTTTAGGGATTTATTTATTATTCTGTGGACATATGTTTGGAGGACAGCATATGGAAATCAAAGCATTGTTCATAAAGAGCTACAGCCAAGAAGACATTTTTGAATTCATAACAGAACTTCACAGTTTGAAAAGAATGCTATGCATTATGTATTGATAACAACACTACACAGACAAAGGAACACAATTTAATAATACAGAATTGTGCTCGTGAGATTTCCTTTTTTTTTTTTTTTGTTAATTGGTTACTTTAGCTGACATTGTCTGCAAGCATAATGGACACCATTCTTCCTAATAGTTCCATGTTGCCAGATGATGTCTACAGACATAATGTAGTCCATTTTAATTATTTCATTTTGCTTACATCTTTCAGCATAATGCATTTTCCAAGCAAGCTAGCATTTTTCTTGATTATCTATGTTGTGTTATGGTTTCTAAATTAATTAGGTCTCCTTCTTTCCTGGAAGTTAAAAGTTTCTTCCTTCCATTTATCTACCAGGTATGATTATGTTGAAGTGATTGATGGAGATAATGCTGAAGGACGCTTATGGGGAAAGTACTGTGGAAAAATTGCTCCCCCTCCTGTAGTGTCTACAGGACCATATCTTTTTATTAAATTTGTTTCTGACTATGAGACACATGGAGCAGGATTTTCTATCCGTTATGAAGTTTTCAAAAGAGGTAAGAAACTATTCATTTTTACATTGCATCAGAAAGTTCACCTTAATTCTTTGGAATGGGGAAAATGCATGAAAATGCTTGAAAAGGAAAATCTTATTACCCCAGTCATTCCAAGGTGGGGTGTGTGTTCAGTGGGTATAAATCATCATGAGTCCAGTGGGTCAGCTGCGTCTGAGGGTTGACTCCTCTGCATGAAATATGGTAGTTTTCGTCAGCTGTTTGTTTCAACCATCTTAAAACCATTAGCTTTATTGCTTTCCTTTTTTTTAATAATTACTGTATGATTTACAATGTTACTGCCTCAACAGCACTGCAACCTTCTGAGTCCCTGGGTTATTTTGGTTAGTGTTTTGCTCTGTGCTCCCAAGAGATGGCTGCGGGCTCGGAAAGGACCTGAGTACACGTGGGCAGCAGATGATGTTGCTGCTGCTTTCACAAATCATGTTTGGGAGGTAAAAGGGAGAAGCAGCTCACACTGATCAGGCATGACCTGCTGGATGCTCGTGCCAGGTATTAGTGCCAGTGAGCACAATTAGCTTCATGAGGCACAGAGAAACAGAGAGTGCAGGATTAACCAGACAGAGACACTCCCTCTTTTATAACACTCTTCCTGAGTCAATAGCTAGAAGGGCTGTAAGGTCACTCTTTTTGGCATACATCTTCTCTATAGCTGGATGGAGAGTAATAATTCATATATTCCATTCCTGGGGAATACAGGACCAAAACTCATCATGTATGAAAAGACAACATTCATTTTATAGGAAAAAAATTTGACTTCAACATCAATGTTTAGGGTCATATTCACAAAAGCAGCTCAAAACTTCAAATTTCCAATGCACACCACTCCCAGTCGGTGCCCCATTTTCAGAACGAGTCCAAGTCCCTTTTATGCACCTAAACCAGAGCCAGATTTTTAGCTGTGTTCAGCTCACACTCTTGGTGGCAGCTGTACTGTTAATGAGGAGAAACACAGTAGTGAAGTCTCTTTTCTATTGCTATTGCTGCTCTGCACAGTGCTAATTGGGGCCACAGACCTCTTGTTCACCATCTTCCCTGTCTGTAAATCCACTCTTGACTCCCAGAAATTCTTTTGCTGACCTTCAGGGTCACATTTTTTGAAAGAATTCAGCATCCAAATGACACCAAGCTTTCCTGAAAAAATATCTCTATTTATTTTGATATCCTTTGGAGCCTAAACTCTTGAAAATGTGTTCTGACGTTTCTCAGTGCTTATATATGCAGTACCATCTTTCATGAAGAACAAGGCTGAAACACAAGAGGAAGTGAAAGAATGATCTGTGAAACAATCTATTTTAGTAACTGAACCCTTTCAAGAAAAAAAGTTTTATTTATTTCCTGACAGTGTAGTGACAACTCAGAACTCTGACAGGAACATTGTGTTTATTTCCTTGTGTGGTCATTTACATGCCTCAAAGATGCACATTTACCATGTTAAGATGGCATTATGAATGTGATTTTACACACATGGAAGTCAGGAAACGCAAAATTATGGCTCCCAGAGCAACTTTAACTCCAGTTCATTCCACATAAACTGTATATTAAGGCAGGACAGTTATCACCATGCAGTGTTAGAAAATGCCATGTGTACACAAAGGATACAAATTATCATTGCTGTGGGAACACAGCCCTATTTAACTTCTGAAAAAATGCATATATGCTGTACCAGTTTTGCATTTTAATATCTGTGCCAAATAAATCAGTTCACCCTTTTGCACAGGTGAAAGGTGAAGCTCAGCTGCTCACACCAGACAAGTATGTCTGGTTTAGCATATTCATAACTTAGCTCATCATTTCCCAGGTATGGGCTTGGGAAGAATGATCCCAAGCCCAAGGTCCTGTGGTGCTGAGCTGAAGGCTGAGCTTCATTCCAGCACACAATCTATTTTTGCCCATTACTCTTTACTTCTCATTCAGCTCCGTAGCCAGAGAGACACTGAAGAAGTTGTAAAACTAAAACAGGACTAAAACATTTTGCCCAACACTTAGCCCACATAAAATTTGCATCATTTTGGCTTGGGCAGACATTCTATTTTAGGACGCATGAGTGACGTATTCACCAGGAAAGGATCTACACAGTTCACATTCAACATTCCTAACTTTAGTCAACTAAATTTATGGTGTAAACTGAGAGAAAAGAAAGTGTCGACCAAGAAGGCAAATGATTTTTTGGCTCAGTGACACCCACAGATAGCAGATTAAATGATCCCCAATGTCATCTCTTTTTCTTTGCTCTCTCTGTTGCCTCCTCTCTGTATTTCCTTCAGTTCATATTTCTTCCTTTGTTTCATGCACATGTACACATGTAGTTTCTCCACCTCAGAAGTATCTACTTTTGGTATCTCCACTGGAACCTTTTCTGCCAGTTTTCCATGCACATTGGCCCATGGAGTTCCTCATAGCCTCAGTATTGATATAATTCCTGCAGCTGCTTCACAGTGTCAGTAAAGGGTCAAAATCTTTGGAGGGCATTTTAGTGAGAAAGCACCCCTGAAAACAGTTTCTGTTTCTTGCACCAGATTGATTCAAACATGTTTAAAATAAAGCAAGCTGGCATCGAGATACTATGTGTGAGTGTAAGAGCCTGACGAGTGAACACACTTGGAGCCAGGATCTGGCTGTATTTAATAAAGCAATAATGATCCTGGCTTACATTTTATATTGCATCTTTTATTGGATTCCAAGAGGAGTACAGAGCAGTTTATACTATGAATGGCATAGCAAAGCTATTTTATCCTGGAACAGCAGCTACTGGTGGGAGTGAAGAGCAACAACCAGAATATAACCCTCCCCTACATGACAAGGAGACAAGGGAATGACAGGGAGAGAAGAGGAATATTCAACTAATGTGTAAGGGGGTGATTTAATTATAGGCAAAATGTAATTTCCCAAATTGGAATGGGTCAGGTTACATGAGCATCAATATCCACATCTTCCAAAATATGCCATGAAGTGTTCTGAATATTGATGTGATAGTTCAAGAATTTCCTCTCAGTGTCTGTTGAAGGGCAAGGATACCTGAACTGAGTAAATTCATTCAGACCTCTCTCTTGAGTGCTGAATTTAGCTGGGAGGTGGCCAGATCTGTGGAGGGTAATATGTTTGGCACATTCACAATGAAAACATTTTCTATAGTGAAATAAGAGTATTCATATATGCAACAAGCCAGACTGTTTTCCTTCAATGATCTGTGTTAGGCATTGGAAATCCTCTAAGGCTCCTGACTACAGTCTCTAAGGATGCTGGGCATCCTCATCCAGATTGGGGCCTCACACACGCCACCCTCCAGCACAGACCTGCCTGCTGCAACCAAGCTCTGCTCCCTGTGTCCTTCCTCTGCTCCATGTCTAAGGACCTTCATTTGAGTCATGCTACTCAAACTCCCCAGGTCAGCTGATATCCACCAATGCCCCAAGTCCTGTAAATCACTCTATTAAATCTGGAGGGTCAAAAGGCAGACCTTGTGGGAAGATGTGTGGGCAGTGCCTGCAGCTGACTTCTGAGTACGTCTGCAGGTGTGGGATCCACAGAGAGGATTCCTGAGGGACCTGAATAAAGGAGAAATGAGATCTATCAACAAGAGAGGGATTCCAGTTTGTCCCGGTACTCACAAAGGCAAATCCAGTGACCTGGCCTTTTATACCCTCCAATCTTCACTACCAGTTTCCTGCTCCACCAAGAGCGCTGTTTGGAGCATCCCATTATGCCATGGTGGGAACATCAGGGAAAGCTGGTGTGTCAACACTGACATTAGGTGACTTCTAGCAACACTGCCTGTAATCACACAGTTTATCATGCCCACACTAACAGCAACATTTTACTGGTGCACCTGTGTCAACACCACTCAGAATGAGTCACTCACCCTCAGTACATGTACGAATTACCTTTCACATTTAGTTTGTCAAGGAGGCATAGGTCACATCTGGCAGAGTTACTGAGTCAGTGCTCCAGGAATCTGAAACCACTACTCCCTCTACTGAATTCACTCACCCGCTTTTGTAAAAAGTTCTATTTCACCAATAAAAGCCTGTCAGCCATAAGATTTAAAGATTTGAGCTTGAAGGGGCTATAATTATTTCTCTAGGGCTCTGTCGAGATTTCTGCAGCTTACACTTTCATTGTTCCCACATGACTTTGTATTTGTCATAATTTTTTCTAGAGCTGGTACAAGTTTTCATATTGTTCCATACAAATTGAAAATTGAAGATCAGACAGTATATGTGGATTGGGCTTTAAATGACTGACTATCAATAATAGGAACAAGCTGGCTGAATGATTAATGCGGCGATTAAAATGAGGTGTTTCATTGAAAAGCCACCTTTGCTGCTGGAGAGACAATACAACCTAATTTGTTTTCCAGCTAACTGCTTTGCTTAGTAGCACAGTGTTAACCCCGTTGATTTTTCTCCTTCTCCTACAGGACCTGAATGTTCCAGAAACTTTACTTCATCAAGTGGAGTGATAAAGTCCCCTGGATTCCCTGAAAAATATCCCAATAGCCTTGAATGCACTTACATTATCTTTGCACCAAAGATGTCAGAGATTGTACTGGAATTTGAAAGCTTTGAGCTAGAACCCGATTCAAATACTCCAGGGGGAGCATTCTGTCGCTATGACCGATTGGAAATCTGGGATGGATTCCCCGATGGTAAGAGAAAAATGGACTGTAATATGCATAACCATTACTATGTAGTGGCGGGCAGAAGGCATAGTCCCATTTTTTAAACTGTCATGCTAGAGAGATCCTTGCTTGATTTATGTGAAGTGAGTTGAATTAAAAAGAAATGGAGAAAATGCTCTGTAAATTCATTCAGTAAAGCATATCATAGTGTGAATGATTTTTTTTTTAATGAAATATGTTCAGTTTTAACAGTTGGCTTAGCAGAAACATCTGTGTTCAGTGGTAATATGTGATGAACCTCCTACACTAAAATAAATTAATGTGAAGTCTTATAATGAGTCCTCAAATTTTCACAGCTAACCCAAGAGTATAGTCCAGACATTTCCAACAAATTGCAGAAACTGGACTTCAGGTACTGACCCTCTGACTTGCAGAGGAATTGTGTTACAGACCAGCTGCCAAAGCAGAGAATCTTTTTGCCAGAGAAAATGTGGTGTCCATGCAGTTGAAATCATAGTGACTAAACAATTACCCAGGTCAGTAAACAGTCACTGAGTTATTCATTCAGGTGACTTCAGTGACTGGGCACTGCAGGGTTCCTCCATTATAGTGATCTCTCTTCCAACACTTTAAGCAAATCCAAAGGTTTTATCTTAATTTGTTAATTTATAATCTCTGATTAGATGGCCTCATTTGTCAGGGTGGGTGTGTTGGGTACCCTTGTGGAATGTCTCTGCCATCTCAGTAATTTTCCATTTAGTTGTTGACCACACTTGACCTTGTGCACATTCACTAAGTGCATAGCTAGATATTAGCTAACCCTATGGAGCCAGAGAGCCCTCATTTCACCTTCTGCCCAACCCCATACCCCTGTTTTACACTGAGTCTGACAAATAAAATAGCTACATGATTTCTCTATGATTTTCATGTACAATCTTGGGTCCGCAAGATCCAAATCTCCCCTAGGCAGGGCAGCCATGTATCAACTCTCCAAGGGGCCGGAGCCAAAGGCTGCAGCTCCAGCCTATAAGGGATTGTTCAAGCTGAATGCCCAGCCTTTAGGGTGCCCAAATGCCTATATGAGCTGTGTGGAAACAGCTATGTAAAGCTGATTTAGTGATGCCTTTTTCACTGTTTCTGTGTTTGGCATAAGCTGATAAAGAGAAGCATCTTGAAACTGTCCTTTTTCTTCTTAATTTTTAATTTGTAGCAAAATTCAGTGACTGAAGATTTATGTTGTTTGTATAGGGCACTAATTACAACTATTTCAGTTTTCCACTAGTGTGATAACCCATATTAATAGATTTTTTCGGTTTGTTTTATGAACAGCAGTGGCAGTTTCTACAAACTGCTAATCCTACATTAATATTTGATTTAAATGAAAACATAACTTAAGGAATACACTTTAATAATGTATTAAAACTTGACTGTTTTCCTAAATAAATCCCCAATATAATTTTGCTTAAAGCTTCCATTGATGCTGCAGGAAATATATGTCTTTTAGCATATATTTGTGCTTTTCTCTTCATATTTTATGCTTAATGGGTTTATCATGGCTCTTTTCAGTCCACTTCAATAATGAGTGAAGAAAGACCCATAACAGTAGCTAAAAGACTATTTAGTATTTAATGCTTCAATTAGAAAAACAATATTTTAATAGTACAATAATGATGTCTGGAACGTTTAATAATAGGTTTATTTGTATATAGGCCAAATCTGTCCTGTAGAGCTTGGGTTTAAAATGATATTTGAAAAGATGATCCAGTAAATCAATTTATGTGTAATATAACCAAAAAGAAATGCATTATTGTCAATGTGGAGGGTTTCAAAGCAGTAATTTCCTGGTTCAAAAAAGTGGCTGAGCCATACTGAAGACCAATTATCAACAGGCATTATCAGCCTTCTGCAAACTGTCTCACAAACTCTCTGCACTGAAAATGATCCTGACATCCACTAAGGGTACTTGCATGTTTACTTGTAAATATTCAACAGAAATTGTAGGCTGGAAAAAATGTTTTCTTTGATATAAACTGTTGGAGGTTGCAGCAAAAATGTTGTAGGAAAAATGTTTGCTGCATCATTTCACTGTAGGATGATCCTCAGCCAGCAGTCAGTCTCTCTTGTTTAACTTAACACTACAAAGAAAGAGGGAATGTGATTGCTTTTCTATAAATGCATGTCAGGATGAATCCCTGGGAGGGAGAACTATTTCAGCTGAAGAGCAAAGCTGGCACAGGAAACCACTGGTACAACCTGGCCATGAACTGAAGATAGAGAATGTCTGTATGCTGGAGAATATATAGAGAGAGTATCTGAGGAAAAATAAATCTAACTTGTATCCACATGAAAATAGTAAATTTCTGCACAGTGGTAAATTATACAGTATGGCTCCCTTTGATGGAGGGAGACTCACCCAGGGTGAGTCTTTGAGCCTTTTGTCCATTTCCCTTTAGCCTGTGCAAAAGTATTCTGCATTAACTGATATTAACTAATATGCTTGTGTGCACTTCTAATTTGCTGGTGTACTCCCTTGCACAGTTTTAGCACACATCAATTTGCACTTTCCCAAGAAATTCCTAAGCATGATTTGGAGGACAGTGAAAGCCAGGGATCATTCTCAACAGGCAAGCTGGACATGGCCAGCCAGTAAGAGCCCCATAGGGGCAGGTTGTGTCACTCTTTTGGTCTGGTCCCAGGAGCAGTCCCTGTGACTGGCTGCAGGTCCAGAGGGTGTCCCCTGGCCCACTCTGTTTAGAAAAGGAAGTTATTTTTCTTTGTTGTAATGCATTGCTGCTCACATGCCCAGTTGTGTTAAAGCTGCTATTGCATTGATAGAAATGTGACAGTGTTTTTTTAATATATGAAAAAAATGTTTATCCCTCAGTTCACATCCCCTGCTCCACAGCATCACAGCTGTGGTTTCCTGGAATGATGGCAGTATTGTAATAGGAGAGAGAGAACAGTTTTTTGGAAAATAGTTGTTGTCTCAACTACAGCAGAATTAGGTGGACAGCCCCCTGAACATGCATCTCTGGAAAATAGGCATGAGCATTTATTTGAGCCAGGCACAGCTATCCCTCTGTTCCCAGCAGGGAACAGCATCCCACCCTGTCCTGTCTCAACATCTACTTTAGGACATGGTTAGAAGACCTCTGGAGTGTCTTGTCTCACTGACTATAATGAAAGCTATGAATCCCTAAGTCAGATGTAAACTTCAGATGCCTAAGTTAGAGCAGATGAAACCCAACATAAGTAGAAAATGTTTTCACTATAGAATTTATTAAGCTATAGTCCCTAGAGAACAGCAGGAAATAAATTTGCTGTTTTATACAGCTGTGATTATTTTTTCTTTCCTTCCCCCCCCAAAAAAGCAAAAAAGTAGAGAAGAGAAATGTTCTTTTAAACAAATTTTCACAATGATGTTTAAAAGGATATGTCAAAGTCAGTAAGCTTACATTTACATTTTACTTCTACATAATTTCTATTTCACTGATGGAAAACAATTTTCTGTTAGAGAATTTGACAGCAACTGTAACAGTCATTCAAAAAGACATAAATCCTGAAATGCTCTGTCACAATCATGCAGTCCTCAGCCTACCTGGCTGTCCTTTCAGTGGATTGAAGCTGGCAAGTGCTGAGTATTTGCTACTTGATTCTACAAAATGCATGCTTATCTTTGAAGCATGTGAAGTTAGATTGCCCTCAAAAGGAATTCACCAAGGACCCTTCCAGGACTGAAGTTAAACAGTGGTGTAAGTGTTTTGCTGTTTCAAGAGGGGAATGCTAGGCATTCAGGAAAGTCTCAAACCTGGCATTTTGTTTCGTGAAAAAAACCCTGTTGAGGAATATCTGAGAACTACAGGTGCTTGTTGCAAATATTGTACAGAAAAGGGACCATGGTTTGAAAGAGATAACAGGTGGATTTAGAGCAGGAGAGTGAGTAGATCTCAGAACAGAAAGATATGATTTTGCATGAATAAAGTAGATACCAAAAATATCTTTGCCCAAGGCACAGATATATCTCAGCCAGCATCTGCTGAGAATACTCCCTTGATGACTTTGAAGAAAAATAGCCCACTCAAGAGGAGGCCTAGCTTTAGTGATGAATTGCACATATTCATCATGCAGCTCTCTTTGAAGCTCTATAGGCTGTCTACTAGAGCTCAAACGTAATTTAAAGAAGTTTACATATGGTTTGAGAACCACAGCCTAAGCATTGCTGCTTCAGTCAATACCACAAGAGCTTCCACTGAATTACAGAGCAAAGCAGAATGCTTTACTGCAGTCATTAACATCAGTGCAAATGAAGGTTGCTATTAATCTAAGTGTGTTTCTCCTGTTGTGGTTGCTTTCTACACTCTTGTGAGAAACCATTAAGATCTAAGAGCATACACAAGCTCAGTGTGGTTGACTACTGGAATGTGAGGATGGAATTAATTTTTTGGTTGTTTCTTCCTCAGCATCCTAAATTGTGTGCAAATATTTTTCAATAAAAATTATAGTGATGTGAAAATACTGTTCACAACATACATGGAAGCTTATAAAAAACAACTTTAAATACATGGCTAGTTAACATAACATTTGTTTTACTATTTTAGAAGTCTGATACACCTTTTTTCCTTGCTTTTGGTTTTTTTTTTGGGGGGGGGGGTTCTTAAACCTAATTCCAAAAGCTAATATTTCAGCTAGATAGGTAAAAGTGTATTTCAGTAATATTCAGAATTTCCTCATATCAATATTCTTTGTGCAGAAGGGCAAACAATGGTAAAGAAAAGAAGAATCAGTTAGGATAAGGTTTCTGTTTAGTCTTAAACCACCAGCCACTTACTATATATTCTGCACTCTGATCTGTAAACCTTCCAAAATACTTATTAAGAATAATCAAGGATTTATCCCAGCTATAGAATTAGATTCTGCATTTTGGGAAATGCATGCAAAATAGATTTCTTAGTTGTCCCTCCATCTGTTAACCAGAAAGTTACTCAGATTTCCACTGTATAATGCTGTGTCAGTGAAAAGAGAAGCCAAGGTCTCAGAAGTTGCTACAGCATGGGCAGCCAGATGAGGTGGCTGGCTCACTGCAATGCCTTTGTTCTGCAGGGAGTGTAGAAGCATCCATGAGTGAGGACATAATCCAAGTGACATTTGGAGTAGCCCTTACTGAGGGGTGCTGTCATAGCAACAGGAGGGTCCACAGTTAGTGGCTGGCCTAGTGACTTTTCAGCACCTTTTGCCCCAGAATTCCCATTTAGAACTCTATACAGTCTAATATGAAATCCCATCTCATTTCCTAAGGAATTGTCAGGAAGATGGTAAAACATAACCAGTGGCATGGTCCACCTAAACAGACAGCAGTCTCACCCTCCGAATGATTCCTCAGATGGGTTTCTTTCACAGCATTTATTTGATGTGGTGACACATGAAATATTTGATAATTTATTGTCATTCAAAAGTTTTCAAGGCTTAAATGGAAAAAAAGGATGGAAGGGAGGAACTTTGTGTTAGCTATTTATGGAAGAAGGAGAATTTCTATTTCATCCAGTTGTGCTCAGATCAATATCGTATTAGCTCAGCAGGCTAAGGTTTACACGTTGCACAAAAAATTCAATACCTCTTTGTGTCATATTCTGCACTTTTTTGGCACTTGCATCCACATAGCTGGCAAAGGGAATAGTACTGTGATGGCAGGGCCAATCTCTTGAAGACTCAAATGCATAATCACTAAATATGTCTTAAAAATTATAAACCAGTGAGTCATGGGGAATCTTGAAGCCTGTCTGCTTTAAACAAAGTTCTCTTCTGTTTGCCCTTTCAAAGAGGCTTCCCTGCAGGAAATGGGAGGAGGGAGGCTCAGAGCACCATAACATGGTAGCCTTATCCTCCTTACATTCTTGCAGCTCAGAGCACCATCAGCAGCTATAATCTTGAAAGCCATTCTGAGAAAGAGCAGGATCAGAGCTGTTTGCACACAGAAAATGCAAAAGAAAACAAAAGCAAACACAAAACCAAAAACCTGCAGCACCTGGAATGTGGGGGCATTATTTTATGTTTTTAAAAAGCCATTAATGGTAATAGTCTAAACAAATTTCTCTCTCTGAAAAATAAAACCATGAAGCTTTAATGATTTCTAGGATGAGGAAGAATTCAATTCATATCCTCTATAGGATGTTTCATTTTATCAATGCTTCATGGAACAACCTTAATGGAAAAAGTCTGAATTGGCAGGTATTTCAAATGCCATGGGATTGCCAAGGCAACAGAAGAGTTACTGTGGCCAGAATATGGATAGAAAAGCACATGCTGGCAACAAGAGCTATAACATCTGAGCTCCCTCTTTCTGGCAACTCTAGGGCCTTACAGAAATGTGTAGCTTACATAAGTAAGTATTAAGTTATTCCAAGCTGGAGCTGTTTTACTTGTTGGAAAATGCCAATAAAGGACTAGAAAATTATGTTAGCTGCAGATTTTCTTTGAACTGTGAATAATTAGGATATCTAAACATTTTACATTTTAAACTGAAAGTGTAATGGACTTCCTAGAGAAATGACAAGGTGTTAATTTAAGCCTGGAAAGCCAGTGGTGTAAGCATTAGAATGACGCCTCATGATTATTTTCATGATTGGCTCCATGGGTGGGTTTTAGCATTATCTTCTCTTATTGTTTGTAAGCACAGATGTACCACCATTCCACAGCCTAGGGACCTATCTGTAGGGAATGCTCAAGTGCTAGAAGGCCACATATGTTGGTTGTGAATTGAGTAGCTTAATTAAGGAAAAAGATTATCTCACTGCCCAGGAAATGTTGAAAAATACCAAAATCTGGTTTATACAGTATTAACATGAAGAGAGATCATGTAACTGTGTATGTGTGTGTATTCTGTGACATGAAGATATACTTAAGAAATTCTTGCTCTTTTGAAAGGATTAAGATTTCACTCTCAAATTCTTTTTCAATATTCCTTAATATTGATGATATGGGCAAAAGAGCTATGGGGTTTTGAAAGCCTAAATAAAGGGGGATGAAGAGTCATTGGTCATAGCCTCAATATGAGTCAAAAATGTTTTTTCAAAGTTTGAAATGAAATTAACAGATCATCTGCTCTATAGAGCATAAAACCTGGAAGGCACAGTTTGAACTCCTAGTACACAGCATCTTGTGTACTAGGTTGGCAAATCAGGCCATTCAGTTGCTCTTGTCATAAATTGGTGCTTCAATCACACTTTGGAAAATACTTGTGGTGCTTTGTATGAGTAGTTTTGTGCATCGCTGCCCTCTCTGCACACTTTGAAGGACACTTTTCTAAATCCTGGGTCTGTACATTTTCAGAGGTTCATGGAGTGCTATCCAGAGCATTTTAGAAGTATGATTGCCAGGGTAGGATAAACAATTTATTGTTCATCGCTGAATTATTGATGGCATTGTTATTTTGAGCTGTTACAGAGGTTGACCGTTTCCTGCTGAGGGACTGTCTTTGGGAGGATATTGTAGTGGCACCTATTGTCAGAGCAGCCCTGGCAGTTTACTATTGTATCCTGTTTCTTTGCAGTTGGCCCACACATCGGGCGTTATTGTGGGCAAAACAACCCAGGACGTGTCCGCTCTTCAACGGGGATCCTTTCAATGGTATTCTACACTGACAGTGCAATAGCAAAGGAGGGCTTCTCAGCAAACTACAGTGTGTCACAGAGCAGTGTCTCAGAAGGTCAGTATTTATCTATCCCGCAGAGCTTCTTGGAAAATGCTCTCTGTTATGTCTTCTTGCACACCAGGTGTTGTCTGAAGCTTTAAAGAAACCTTAAATAAATAAGAGGGTAGAGAAAGATTGGTTCTGTTTTTCTTTTTTTTCTTTTCTTTTTTTTTTAAAGAACAGCTGCCCTTTGAAAAGAAGTGCAAGAAGCAGAATTCTCCTTGCAGTTTTATTCCACTGTATTGCCAGGAAGTTGGGATAATTATTGTGAAAAACTGTGCTGACCAAGGAAACGCAGGAATGCAGAGCAATTGAACACTTGCATTAAAACAATGAAACATGAACAATGAATGCACTATCCAAAGCCTTCTTTTATTACATGGAATAAGCTTTGATGATCGATTTCTTGAATAAAAAGAACCCATTTAATATATGTGCTCTTGTTAAACCATTTCATAAGCTAGCTAAGCTTTGTTCTGTGTTTTGTATTTTTTTCTCAGTTGACTCCTTTTCATCCTTACCCTTTGGACAGAGAATGAAATGAAGTGAGGGAAACAGGAAAATAACACGCTGTGTTACACCATGTCCTTGCAGATTTCATTGCTTTCCTCAGTGATAAAACAAACACTTTATATCAAACTCCCTCTCCTTTCTGTGTCTTTACTGAGTTTTGAGCAGATTCATACAGATTTGATGTACTTGTTTAATGAAAAAAGGGACAAAAGAAAAATGAGTAAACTGAAAATTTAGCTGTAACTCCCCATCTCTCCTCCACTCCAAGCCTTTTTAACAGCTTTCTTACACACATGTAGGCAGGAAGAGGGAATGGGGGACTCACAGCCTCTGTGGATGGAAAGCATTGTACCTTCAGCTAGTTTGGTTTCTCCTTATGTAGGTGCTACTCCCATCCCTTCATAACCGGCACAAACAATTTGTGTTCCCCATGTCCCCCTCCTCCACAGTCACCCTACCCAGGCTGTAGATGCACCATCACTCTGAAATCAGAATTAATAATATCTGCTATGCCAAGATGCCTTCAGCTTTTAAACACAGGACAGCAGAACAGAAGTTGGTGTGTATGAAAACCCTTTTGGATGACAAGAGGAAGCATTTTATATGCTGCAGACTTAGACAGAGAAGCAAATTCTCTCGTTTAATTTCAGCCACCCTTACTCTTTGTGCTGTCTGGTCACCTCCAGAGGACAGCCCAACCTAATTATCCCAGGCATGTGAGGTATCCCCAGGAGCTACTTGTCCCTCTCAGTAGCCTACAGGGAAATCCAATGTGTCTGGATCAAATCAGACACTTTTTAGGTATTTTGGTATTACTCCCCCTATCATGTTTTGCATTCTCTGTAGTGCCTTATGGCTTTCCTGTAGCTTTCATGCAGAAGTTCCTTTCCTTTGAGTCTTACCCTGCTGTAGTTCAGCTTCAGTACTTGACCGTGTACCTAATACATTGAAGCAGCACAGAACTGGAAGAGAGGGTCCTATTCCACAGGAAATGCTGTTGGTATGATTGAGTTATGGGAAACCCCCTCTACAGCTCCTGTAAAATACTCTGAGAATGTTACCAAATGTAAATTTTTGGATCTCTGATAAAAGATTTAAGTTGTTTTTTGGGGTTTTTTCCCACAATACTTTAATTTTCATTGAAAACACAAAACTTTGTATATTTAAAGCTCAATTTTCCAACTCATGGCTGTTGAAGCTTTCAGCTCAGCACCCACCCCTATTAGAGACACATCAGCTCCAGAGAAGGTGCAATAAAAAGGAGCATATATCCAACATATATCCAACTCAATTTCACAGAGTTATGTTAGCTTAATTTCTAATAAAGGAATTAATTCTATTTTATAGTGTGAAGTCCTTGAACAGAAGCATGGGCACATGGGGTTTTTTCTCTTGCCCTTGTACTGGGGTGCCCTTGTACTGACATGAAGGCCCAGGAGCACCTGGGTGTGAGGATCTGTCTGAAGCTCGTGGCTTCTCTTCCCTTAGTAGGGGTTGGAGCCTTTATTTTTAAAGACTGAGAGAAGAATTGAGTCACTCTGCCCTACCAACCTTTGAACTCACCATAGTGATTAGGAAGTCAATTGATTCTAAATTACCTTGGTAATTTTTGTGTAAACAAAAAGAGATTGAATGGAGATGATCAACTCATTTACAATGCACCACATTACAGAAGAGCTGGTAATTTCCTTAGGTCAATAATTTTGTGGCCTGAATTCAAATTTTGTTGATCTATTTCATTCCAGTGTCCAGAATCCAAAGAGAATGGATAAAATTTTAATAAATGTTTTAAGCATTTTATATTTTTTGTACTGAAGTAAATAGTTTTAAAATCAAATTATTTCATAAAATAGTCTAATTTGTCTTTTCTGGGTTTTTGCATAATTTTGAGGTGAACATAGATTGTTCTATATTATGAATCCACAGGAGTGTCTGTGCTAGCCTAGGATAGACAGTTCTATTGTCCTGCACTGAAATGGCCACAATACTGGGCTAAAATATTTGTATAGCATTATTATTGCAGGAATTGCCATGGCAACTCAAATGGCAGTATTAAGAATGACACCATAAGCCCAACACTGCCTCACTTAAAGTTGCTAAAGTATTCAAAGTCACATAACAATAAATTCTTTAGATATTCATATTCAAAGCAGGTAAATGTTCTTATTATTCAAAGTCTAAATCAAAAAGCTGACCATAATAATGATGGTAATTTATTTTTCTTCAGATTTCCAGTGCATGGAACCACTAGGCATGGAGTCAGGAGAGATTCACTCTGATCAGATCACTGTCTCCTCCCAGTACAGCGCTATCTGGTCTTCAGAAAGGGCCCGGCTAAATTACCCTGAGAATGGATGGACCCCAGGGGAAGATTCTATCAGAGAATGGATACAGGTAAAAAGATAACATTTTAAAGATGTTATTAATAATACTCTGTGGAGTTTATTGGATGTGAAGAATGCAAAAGAAAGAAAAAATAATAACACAGTGAAGTACTTCTACATAATTTAAGAATTGTTGCAAGGGAATAACTCATATTCCCCATTAGACAGACAAAAAAAGACTTACTCCCAAAGGCATAGAAAAAGAAAAGGTCAGGAAGATTAATTCTTCTACTTCCCACATCTATTGTTTTTTCAGTCTTCTGGGCACAAATAACGGAGATTTTGGTTTAGTGGAAAAGTCAATATTAGTTTAACATGCACTTAAAGAGGAATGTCCCAGTAAACTGAGCGTGTGCTATGTCTCTAGCTGATTACAGTTAAGCATTAATACAATGTGGTGTTTTCATGCACTCAGATTTCACCTCAGAAGACCTATGTCCCTTCTAGAATGTGTTACTCACAGAATGAGCTCAATGGTCTCTGTCTGGTGGCTATTCTTCCACATCCTTAAACACAACATTCATTACCAAGATGGGCTGCCCTGGCTTTGCTCTGCTAGCACAGGAGAAATCCTGCAAACATTTGTTACCATGAAGAGAGTCCTTGAGTTCAGTCAGTCTCTTTGGACTTGTTTGTTAAATATCATCAGGTACATAGCTGAATGGTACATAACTCTTGAACAGGTTCAGATTATTCATATCAATTACTGTGTACAAAAAACTATACGAGCAGGGAAGTATTAATATAATTATGTGAAAAACCATTGATTTTCCTCAATTTTAAGTTGACTTACAATACTTACCTGAAACCTAGAATATATTTCTGTTGGCAAAAGCTAAGAGAAATGCTTAAGCATATTATATTACTAATATTGAAAACTTTTTCATAGCTTTGAGACATTCCTCCTACTTCTGTTATTTTCTATAGGAAATTACTAACTGACATATGAAAACAATGCCTTATTAGCCTTTCATACAAGTGTTCACACTGATGTTTCCTGTGAGGTTTGATGTCTGCAAGAAAGCTCAAAAACGTGTTGAGTAATAGTTAGAAAAGGGAAGAAAGAGGGGGAAGTCTTTCATTTCTGATCCCTGGCACACAAGGGGCCTCTCAGGTGTCCTGCCTGGGGGCCCCTGTGCATCCTGAGCTCCTGGCAATTGAGTACAATGGACCTAATCAGACTTCAGAGAGGCAAAAAAAAAATATCTGTTGATACTTTTTCATTATTTAGGAATAAACACTAAAATCTCCTCAACCTTATCTAAGTGCAAGGCTTGTTATTAATCATTGCCACTTGCAAGCCATGGAATGCACATGGAAAAAGGGTGGAATGCATCGGAATCAAATTCCATGTGTTTCATCTGGTCGCAGGGCCGCCACTTTTCCTTTGTTTCCTTCTTTTCTGCTGTCACTTGCACATTTATGACCAGATAATCAAAACAAGAGAGTTAGTCAAATCTCATTCATGTGTTCTGTGTGCTTATTAACTTTATTAAGTTGTGATAACTACGTACCTATATATTGCCTATATATCTATATATCTTAATCCTTTCACTTAGAACTAGATCTTTCTGAGAAAAAGTTTCAAAGGACTTCTTTTGACCATAAACTTCTTTAATAATAGACACATAACAGAATTCAGACTACTCCAGGTTTTATGCTTAAAGCAGCTCAGGGTACCTCAGGCCCCCTGCACATGAATTTCTCAGCCTCCTTTTCCTCCTGCCATAAACCAGGGTGCTCAGGGGCTGAAAAAACCACTGAGCATAATTTTTAGCAGCTTTTTGCTGCCTTCAGCTACCACATCTGCCCAGAAGCTGGTGGTTATTTGCATGCTGTGCTGCTCATGCCACAGTTCTCATCTTCTTCACGCAGCTCCTGGTCTGGAAAGAGCAGCAGGAGCCATTTCCCTGAGCAGTCCCTTGGACATCTCGTTTGCTCCCAGGGCCTGTGTGGAGGGACCAGCATCCCCAAGGCAGATTTCATCACAGAGCAATTAGGCTGTAGCTGTGTCCTGTTGGCAGGAATGAGCCTACAAGTTCTTGCTTGAAGGTTCACTGTGTTGAGTAGAGATGCTTTACACTTGCTGCAGAACACAACCTGTGCAGCAGAAGGAACTGAGCTAGTTCAGAGATTCAGTATATCATCCCCTTTTACAAGGTACAACAACTTAACTCATCTTTGGCTCTGATAATTTTTATTTGGCTCTGATTATGCTTATTTTATTGTGGTTTAGTTCTACACTGACATCGATAATTCAAACTTCCAACTCTTTCCTAATGCTTTCCTGTTAATTGACCATCTTGTGATGAGTGCTAAGGGCTTTGGACTCCCAGAAACCTCAATAAGAGGGTCCTTGTGCATATGAACCTCCATCTTCTACAAAGTCTTGATGCCACTGGCAGTAAGTGCATGTTGTGAATTTGTTTCTGGATAAAATATTGAAGTCCCATGTTTCCTCTGTACAAATATCCCTGGGAACAGATGTTCATCTCCATAAGAGCTTACAGACAAACCAAGGACATGTAACTGATAAAGTACTCTGAAATTATCCATAGGAAAAAAATTGTAATATTTTATAAAAAGCAGGAAAGCACTTGTATGTGAAGGACTGAGGTCACTTTGTTCTGCTTTGTTGTGCATGCTATTGTAAACTAGTCATTTATGTGAAGTATTTGCTTTTGTGCAGTGCAGCATAAATGGATTTTTGCTGCACAGTGCAGAACTCTAGAAGATATTCAACAGCAAAAAAACAAAGCTGAAGGATACAGCAATGCTGAACTTAGAACTTTCAAAGTGAAGATTTCTGCCTATATGCCCTTGTCTGGGAGACAGAAGTTTTGTGTGTATCAGTTAACCATTAATTTTTTCATAATTGCAGGTTTCCATACCTACACAAACACTGCAGCTGGTTAAATAGAGATATCTGTCTTTGAGCTGCTAATGTGCATATGCAACTAGGGCATCTATATGAGCTGTGTACAGTCATACATGGGCAGAACAGCTTGAAAATTCAGCTCCAAATATTAATCTACTCAGTGTGTTGGGGTTTCTTTGTATAGGGGAAATATTATAGTTCTCCTTTCTCTTCCTTTTGCCTCTCCCTTCAAGGTTAATGTTTTTGTTAAGACAAAAGAAACAGAAAACCTCGTTGAGTATCAACCAAAGGAGATTGGTATCTAGAGGACGTCTGGAGGGCATGAGATATTATTGTCTCCTTTGAGCTGTTGAAATCTTTGGGACCATTTTGATGAAAATAATTAGGAAAATTGTGTTGGCTTGTTAATAGTAATGGATTTGCATGAGTTCCATCTGTGGACCTGAATCCTATCATTTGTGGAAAAACTAGATTTCTCCTTTGTGGCTGACAGGTATGAACTCCTGAGTCCATCTGAGTTCCACCTGCTTACAGAGCTCTGTTACGTGAAAGTTGCCTTTCTCTTCATTTCCTTAGTTGTTTGAAAATCAATTTCAAAGCTTAGATTCAAAATAACCATAGTACAGTCGCACCGCAAGTCTGCCCAGCACTTTCTCCATTTTATTTTTACCCTCAAACACACTTTGAAAATTGCTCAACTAACATGAGCTTTGGAGTGATTCCTTAATCAGAAACAGAGTCACTCTAGATTGAATTTCTTCTTTAAAAACACATTAATAAGTCTGTGAATTTTCCAATATGAATGGAATAAAGATATGCATGAGGGAACAAGGGCTGCCAAAAATATGTGTGAAGGTAGTTTATTGTTATATGGGATGTTATTAGCATCCCAACCTTAAGCCCAGCCTACTTGTTTATTGCACTTATGTTTCACACACTTGACTGCCCTTCAGTTTGAAACAGCATAATTTAGAATAAAAAATAAAACCAGATCTTTAATTTAATCATGAGCAGGGAACTGCCATTGCAATGTAAGTCATTGTCCCTCATTAATGTATCCTTTCACAGGAAAAATAGTATAGTGTTTCCCTTTCTGTAATCTGAACAACAAACATGTTAGTAGGTATCAATTACCAGCCAGTTTCAGGACTTAGAACCAGTAAGAAGGCCCATGCAAGGGTTTCACATCTGGTTTTAGTGAAATTGTTCCTGTCTGTGGTATTTAAAATTTAAAGAACTCCTGTTATTGTGCAATTGGGAATCCTAGGGGAGTACAATGTTAATGAAATCCATAATGCACAAGGATTTTATGATTGCATTTTCAAGGCATTCCTTCAAAAGGGACAAGTGATGCCTGCCATGGCAGCAGTAATTGTGTTTTTACAGAGTAGATTTAATGTTCACGTTTAAGAAAGCAGTTACATTTACACTTCTCTGAAAAAATAACATGCAAAATCTTTATACTAGGGGTCTTTTTGCATCTTATTTCTCAGTCCTTTGAGAAGGAGCCGCAGGCCATTGTGCCTGGCAAGACCTTGTGGCTCAGGGATGCCCCGATGGGCTGTGGCCAGCAGCCCCAGGGCAGGAGCAGGGGGAGCTCCAGAGGAGCCCCCACAGGGACACTTGAAACCCACGTGTGTGGCTTTGAGGGGAGACTGATTGCCTATTACCAGGGTCACTGGGAGCCTGGGCTGCCATCAATCCTCATCGCGGGGTGGGTTTTCAAACCTACAAGGAGCAACACCTTCTGGGTACTTTTACTGCAGGATCTGTATGTTTTCTATCAAAATGTTTCTTCTAATGCATATAACACAAATCTTTGTGCTCCCACCAAGCTGAATGGGTGGCACAATTTTTCTCTCATCCTGTAACAGTGAGTGAGACCTCCACTTTGCCCAGAGACTAAAATGTGTTCGTTAATAACATGAGATGTTCAGTTCACGTTATGTCTGGGGTAGGAGAAAACCATAAATGCAGCTTTAAGAATCCTGGTATCAGATCAAAACTTTGCAGACATAAACCAAAAAGCACTAGCCTGATATAAGCACTCTCTGCCAGTTCAAACTTGTTCAAAAACATTAACAGGGTGTTAACGTAAGTGGACAGTATGCTCTGGATTGAGCATTATCTGTCATTCTGCAGCTGTCATGGGGCCTTACACTAAGATGAACTCCTTATTGTGTGTTCTGGCTAATATGACACAAATCCAGCCAAACCAGCCCAAATTTATACTGCGGGGTTTTTCAGCAGGACACAGACCTGATACCACGTATGAACCTGCAAACTCAGGGGTTGGCACAAGGAGCACCAGGCTCCCTCTGGCCTCTGCCTGCCAGTCCCTATCTCACTGCCCACCCAGCCCTTTGGCACCTACAACCCCTGCAGTAATCGAGACCTCTAGACCAGACAGCCCTGGAGCGTCAGCTGATCTGGTGCAAAATTCTCCCTCTGCATCTTTCAGCATTCAGGAGTCTGGAGAAACGCCAGAGAGGTAACAATAGGTCTCCTCAAAAAACAGCCTGGGAGATCCCCCTTTCCTTCACTGATTGAAATATCAGTTGTTTATTTAACACTAACTCTGCTGTGCAAGGAAAATATACTCCCATTGATTTAAAACATTTCTCTGTATACACTACTTCATCAGAATTGAGAGGGAGCTCTGAGATGGAATTTACCTTCCACATTTGTCATCATTCCTTTACTTTTTAACCTACATTCTTCATTATTTGCTCCTTTGTAAGTGTAACCCAGGAGCATGCATCACTGATGTGAACTGGTATATAGATTAATACTGATTTATTTCCATATCACTTCTGAAAATAATTGCAGTTCATCATTTGGTGTCTTGACCTTTCATCTGTGTCATAGCTGATTTCCTTATCAGGTATTCACTTAAAAACATAGTCAGTATTTATATTTGCTGCTGCACAGCACATTCATTTCATTAACAGGTTTATTCTTACATCAGGCAGATGTTTAGGCTGACTTTGCCCAGCAAGTTTATCTAAATACTTCACATAAAAAGCCATGGATGTGCTGGTCAACAGTGCCTGTTATTTTTATTATGATTTCTGTTTCTTTTGGAGTTTGGTGCAGAAGTAAAGTGCAGCATATTACTGTATAGAATAGCATGAAAACTGGGAAATCTCAGCCTCCCAGTTTTCCTGGCCTTTGAAGGACAACCTAAGAGCTGGAGTTCAAGGCTTTGTGGTGGGGCTTGCCCATCATTAGGGAGCACACTGACATTAAAGCACAAAAACTGTCAGTCCTTTGTCTTCTCTGCCACTTTAGATTATAAGTCATGAATTTAGTTCATGTCATTTTACAGTTCATAACTGCACTCCAGAAATCACAAAAAGCAGAGTTAGCTTTGTGTTGAAAAGTGTTACAGTTATCTTAGCGGTCTTAACATGCTTTGCACATGGGCAAAGAATGACAAAAGAATATTCCTTTCTGGAAATCACAGCCAGCACAGACTGTGACACAGCACAGAACCGGGGTTAATTGACCCAGCAGGATACATTCATACCTTTATTTACTGTGACATGGGAATAAATGGTAGAGTTTCACAAAGGCAAGTACTGAAATTAAACTAGAGGGAGAGTGAGAAATAAAAGGGCCCTACAAAGTATGAAGGTTTTTTGATTATTCAAAGTGCTTTAAGAGCTATTTTAGTACCAGAAAGTTCCCAGCCATAGATTTATCACTCTGGGGAGGCTGGAGAGATGCTCAGAGAACTGTGCAAAACCATTGGCAGCCTTATTGCTCTGGTAGTGCAGGTGCAAAATGCAGTTTAGAAGAAAATCCTCTCTACCTCCCTCTGAAATGTTTCAACATCAGGCCTAATACAGAGGGGAGTCCTGTGTGGCTTCAAGCAATCCTGAGTGCAACATATGGAGGAGCAGCAGAAGCAGAGCCCCTCTGAGCCCCCACTGCCAGCCCAATCATTAAAATAGTTTCATTTTTTTCCAGGGGATCCACTGTGCAGAGATCTGAGTAGTTTGTATGTAGCTCTGTAATTACCTATGCATCTACTTCCCAGGCCAGCCCTACATCCCCTCAATGGCTGTCAGACAGATGGCCCTTTAGAGCTGAGATAGCGAATTAAAAATGTGTCCACCAAAAGCACTGATTCAGCAACTACTGAAATAATTTTGTACATTTATCTCAGTTTCACTAGTTGGTTCCAGGAGGGAAAGAAATTAAAATCTTTAAATCTAAACTAAAACTAGTTTTAAACTAACCACCACTGGCTTGTTTAATTTCATTTTTGTTTTTTTTTTCCATCACATCTTGTTCTTCTTTATTTCACAGAAATTAAATCCACTTTGTACAAAGTGGCTCTTCTCTCTCTTTTGTTTTCGTTTTTATTTTTCCCATTCACCAGGTTCAGATGTTTGGCTTGACTCAAAATACTTGTTCTATTTTGCTGGCTTTTAAGCTGCCATCACACCAAGAAATCAGTGGTTTGTGCCATTCTGCTGGGTAAGGGAGCTCTCTGCTCTCTCCCAGATGGTTTGCAGACCCTGTGGGGGCTGAGGCAGCTTTGCCCACTCGGTACCAAACAGCACATCTTAAGCAAAACCCCAGCCAGGACCTTGTGCAGATGTGAAGGAAGGCATCTCAGAGGGAGATTTTTCTGAGTCTGGCAGAAATAAATTAATCTACGAGACTAGGCAGGTGTCAGACTAGGGTGAGGTAAAGCTCAGGGCTAGAAGTTAAGTGACTAAGGGCAGTGGCTGGAAACAGAGCCTTGGCTAGGAGCACACAGCTGAGGTGTGTTCTAATAAGCAGAGTTATTACTGAGCTAAAGGTCTCTGCTCTCGTGGGGCCGACCCTGGGCTGGAGATGAGAGTGTGCTGCTGAGTGCTTTGCAGAGAAGATTATGCATTTTTATTCACTCTTTCCACACCTGCAGTAGTATGAAGCTGTAGAGTTGATGAGTCCTATGGGCCCTTCCCCATCCCAGCATCCAGGCTCCAGATTTTCTGTTGCTGAGCTATTATTTACCTCTCCTGCCCTTGTGTCATCCTGCTTTTCTGTCCCAGTTCAATTCTGTTCTGCCCATTAGGTGACATTTTCACAGCAGTAACAAAATAGGTAGAGTGAAAGGATAAATGAGATTTCTTCCAAGTGGTAAATACCTGCCCTTCAGAAAGCAATTTGTCTTCTTGCCCCTGCAGAAAAAAAAGAAAAAAAAAGTATCTTTCAAAAAGGAAACACTTAATTTCATTTTGTCTTTGTCTCTAATGTTTTCATTTAAGGTTTCAAAAAAAGTCTTTTGAAAGGCATCAGAATAACCTCCAAAGCTGACTGGTAAACAAAAGCTGCTAGCAGAGAAAATACAGTTTACCAAACATTGAGCTGAGATTCAGTTTTCAGGCACAACTGGCTTCTCATCAGGGAAGTACTGATTACACATAACTTCAGCAACCAGCTGTACCTGTGGAGTCTGGTCTTTCTCTTCATTGCAGCGTTCTGTGTCGAACACTTCAGGCTAAACTCATTTCTGGTGTTGATCCTCCTGAAGATGATGAAAGGATCCATGTGTCCCATCACATATCAGACCAGGATATATTTTAACTGGTTGTATTTAAGTTACAGATTATTGCACTAAAGTGTCTTTCAGCCATAACAGGAGCAGGTTCTTCTCCAGTGCAAATGCCATTAACTTCAGGTGACGGACTGAAAGGTTAACATAGCACAGAATAATTTTTAAATGTTCTTACCAGGCCTCAAAAATTAGCCGTCCATAGGAGGGTTCCCCCCTTTCATGATCTGCTTAACTAAGAAAATACATCATGTGTTTATTTTTAAAAGCCACAGCTCCTAAAAATCAATAGTTTTTCTCTTTACATAACTGCAGATAGAGTAACTTTTAGATAGGTAGAGTGGGGATACAAAAACCAGGCACTATTATCTGGCCAAAGAAACCCTGTAAATAAAATCTTCCTGCCTAAATTTTGGGCATGCTTTGCTGATGGAAGGGCAGAGCTGGGGGTAGCCAGTCTCCCAGGTTTGCTTTAGCACTTGGGGGAAGTTGTCTTGGTAGTCAGTGACCTGTGCATCCCTTCTGCTGTCCCACTTCCTCCTCTGGCACAGGACAAGAGCTCCACTCTCAGCAGTGAGTTCTCCAAGTCACAGCCTCAGAAGTATTTAATCTACATGTGCTCATTTCCTCAGAGCTGTGAGGAACATACCAGAAAAGTGAAATAATCTTTGCATGTGCAGTCTGTCTCTCATTTTTCACCAAACATTTGCAGCACCCACACCACACTGTCTAACTGTAGCTACCTGACATTTTTCTAGAAGGTAGCAGAAACTCATATTGTAAAAAAGCAGTGACTTGCTTGGTGACCCAGCAGTAAATTAAAATCATCATATACAATGTGTATGAAATAGAAAATCGAATTTTGATGCAACAAAACTGACAGTTCCATTTAACAGAGAATAAATGAATCCAGACTCCTGTGGATGAATGACTGATTTAAAGAGACTGTGCCGATTTTCCAAGATGAGAAAGCTGATCAAAAGAAAATACATGTATTTCCATGTGACACAGGTTGTACACCTATTCCAGTGAAATTAGACTTAAAAAGTATTATATCACAGACACTGGCACTTTTTCCTCATTTTGCTGTGATTTTTTATAGAAAACACGAAGCCTGAACTCTCAAAAATATCTGAGTGTAGTAAATTCCAGTTATTTCAGTGGAACTGACAGTGAACACAGTGATTGCACAGTCAGATCTATCTATGCCATCAAGGTGTGCTGTCTGAGATAGGAGAGATTTAATTTTGCCCAGCACATCATCTCTTGCTTAGCAGCTTCCTACCATTAGCACAGGTATGCTGTGAAACAGGAAGGAGAAGTTATTACTGTGTGTTTACACATGTAGTATTGTACTCAAAATAGCACAATTATACATCAAGCCCTCCTGCCTGTACCTCCTGACAGCAGCTGGCACAAAAAACCAAAAGAACTTAATAGGCAAAATTCAATTTTTTCCGCCCAAAGTCTGGTTATTCGCATGTGAAGAAGGCTGAATGAGAAGCTTTGGATTACTTGTTTCCCATTTGTGTATTAGTTGCTCAGTACACTTAGGGGAAAAAAAGTCCTACAATTATGTCCTTCTCTCAGAAAAGAGTGGTTCTGCAAGTATTGCTATAGAGTTTCCCTTTTCTATAGTTTCTAACACAAACCAGGGAAGGTCACATTCAAACTGCACTAAATAGTTGTCTTCATTCCAGATCAGAGGATTAAGCTCAGGTTTAAAATTAAATGTAAATTACAAATAAGTATTCAGAAAACGTTAATTAAAAGTATTACGTTCCTGACTCATTTATTGCTCAGCAAGAGTTCCTAAGTATCTTAGCTGGAGAAAGGGGCCATTCACATTCCTCCTTTTTTTTGACCAAGTCATTGTACATGTCTTAGGTTATCCATTTGCAAGTTAATGTAGTGCTGAAGCAAAGGTTTTCATTTTAAAGAAGTAATATTTCACAGCAAGATATGTTCCTGCAAGATGTAAAACAATCTTTTTCTAAAGCACTGGGAGTTAATCAGCCTTTCTCTCCATTGCTACAGAGAGGATTTGAATGGCACAAGATGCTGATTGCTTAGATCCCAGAGTCTATAGAAAACCCAATACGATTACATTTTCCACCCTTTGTTATCAGAGTTTATTGTATCTTGGCGTTCAGGTTTTAAATAGTGTTCCAGTAAGAAAAATAAATTAGGAAAAAGGTATTTTCTGAGTCTTCTGAATAACGACGGCGCTGCATCAAAGCCCCACATCAATGTGTGAGATGGAGCTTGCAAATGAGTGCCGGGGGATGGTTCCGTGTCCCTGCGTGTGCCCTGGGTGCGTCTCACCCTCGCGGCGAGCCCGGCTCTGCCGGGAGCGGCTCCTGCCCGGCTCTGCCCGGCTGCGAGTGCCCAGCCCCGCTGGCACACGGGGCTCTGTGCCCCAGCCCCGCTGGTACACGGGGCTCTGTGCCCCAGCCCGCTGGCACACGGGGCTCTGTGCCCCAGCCCCGCTGGCACACGGGGCTCTGTGCCCCAGCCCCGCTGGCACACGGGGCTCTGTGCCCCAGCCCCCTGGCACACGGGGCTCTGTGCCCCAGCCCCCTGGCACACGGGGCTCTGTGCCCCAGCCCGCTGGCACACGGGGCTCTGTGCCCCAGCCCCGCTGGCACACGGGGCTCTGTGCCCCAGCCCCACTGTCACACCACGCTCCTGTCCCCCAGCCCCGCAGGCACACGGGGCTCTGTGCCCCAGCCCCACTGTCACACCCCACTGTCACACCACGCTCCTGTCCCCCAGCCCCGCTGTCACACGCCACTGTCACACCCCGCTGGCACACTCCACTGTCACACTGGGCTCCTGTCCCCCAGCCCCGCTGCCACACCGTGCTGTCACACCCCACTGTCACACCACGCTCCTGTGCCCCAGCCCCGCTGGCACACGGGGCTCTGTGCCCCAGCCCCGCTGTCACACCCCACTCTCACACCCCGCTGTCACACCGGGCTCCTGTCCCCCAGCCCCGCTGGCACCGCCCGCTGTCACACCGGGCTCTGCCCGCACCCCAGCCCCGCTGTCACACCGAGCTCAGTGCCCCTGTCCCGCTGTCGCACCCCGCTGTCACACCCCGCTGTCGCACCCGCTGTCACACCCCGCTGTCACACCCCGCTGTCACACCCCGCTGTCACACCCCGCTGTCACAGCGCGCTCCTGCCGCCGGCAGCGCCGCTCCCGGCCCCCTCGCAGCATTTCTCTTTCCCATTTGATCTTTACGGTTCCCATACTGGAGCGATTTGGTTTGCTGAATTCTGGAAATGGCTCCAGTTAAAATGGTAGTGTATTAACCTGCTGTACTGAGTCTCTTTTGTTTCTCTTTACCAGAGTGCTGCTTGCCAATTTTTATGACTACAGCAGATTTTACTATTCAAACAAAACCAGATGGAACACCAGTTCAAAGAACATGTCAGAATTAAATATTTCTTTTTTAATTAGTTGCTTCTGATTTATGCAAAAAAAAAAATTAACATAAGAGTGGGAGAATGTGCCATGAATCCAGATGCAACACAGCCCACACAAGCATTATCTTTTCTCTGTCAGAGACACAGAAGCTTTATTCTTTTCTTGTCTTTTCTTTTTTCCTTTATGTTTCTGGATTTCATTTTTCTTAGGCTTTTTGCATCTTTTCCTTCTTGAACCAGCTTCATAATGATGACTGAGGTTCTCTTATGTTTATCAGTCATACTTTTTCACCATTATCCTAAATTTTCTCCTATAGAAACTGCCTGATCTTCTTCTGAGAAAAGTTGCTGTACTCAATTCTGTGACCACAGCATCAGTAGCTCAACTTGATAGCATCTTTTGACTCTATTCTTTGTTTTCAGGTGGGGGGAATCTTTACACTTATGTTTTTTCTTCTGCAGAAAGGGATTTGAGCAGAAGGTGAAGATTATGAGAAATATATATTTCAACTGCTAAAGAAAGGCTCATTTCCCTTTTGCTGCCAAGAATTCCTGTGTCTTTGGCTTGAATGTTTTCTCATCTCTTCTTCCATGCTTCCCCCTTTTGCCAAGTCACATAAGCATCAGTTCAGTAAAACATGCTGACTGGGGACAGTTGTTAGGCACAACTGTTGTTTGCCAAGTCACTGCTTTCCCTTTTGGGGCTTTCAGGATGTTGCTGTCAAGGTCAATGAGAAAGACTTCAGTCTCTTAAGGAGAGATGTTAATAAGAGCAATATTTTCTCCCCACCTTCTTTCTGGAGCTGCTGCAAGTATCACTGAGAGTTTTACACAAAGATTTGAGGTAGTTTATAAGATTAACTATTTTCACTTAAATCCAGGATGAATATTTACAACCTGTCATTAATCAAGGAGTTGTGCTCTTGTAATGACTACTCATGTCAAGAGAATGAAGACTTTTGGAAGTAATTTTCCAACCAAATTAATTAGACTATTTTCAGAATTTCTACTGGAGCCTGTCCCATTCCTACTTAGCATTACAATCTAAGAAATTAAAGAATTAAGTCATAGTTGTGTATACCTCATGAGAAAGCATGATTGGCCAAATCAACAGCAGTGTTAAGAAAGTAGATCAACTCTTGCTTAATTAAATATTTGACAGAACAGTGAAGCGTCACAGCAGTTAATCTGACTCAGAGCACTCTATGCTATCTAGGGAAATGACACGGTTCTCTAAAAATATTTGCTTTGGTATGGTGTGTCAAGTGATGGATTGTACAGCTTTTCAAGCCACAAGAGATGCCCACAACAAAAAGCTTCCTGTTGTTAATCAAACTCCAGCACTCAGTACTTTATTTTCTCAGGCTGTTGAACTCCTACAGTAGGAGTGCTAAAAGCTGGCAAAACTGCTCCCTTGCTACAGCTCCCTCAATGACTGTATTTTATTTAACAAGGCAGATTTTCATCCTGAAGATAAGGTCTTCCATACTACAACCCAGTTATGTATGATGACAGGAAGAAGCAATATTAATTTCAAGCTGTGTGTGTTGTGTGTCATTCTTTATCCAGCAGTTTGCTCAGATTTGCTACGTGATGCATTGTGCAGAGCTAAATGTTATTTTTTTCCTTCTCCTTAACTGGTCTCAAGTAAAATGCATATGCCAGCCCTTGCATATGTTTGTCTTAAAAATGTGTCACCCACCTGCATTTTTTGGAGACAGTGCTACAGCAATAAGAATATTTCTCCTGATGCTAGGAGATATTGTAGAATAAATAGAAAGGAAGTAATTCATATGTAGAAACAGCTAGTGCCTTGCAATATGCTTCTGTAGGAAATAAATTGATTTTAGAAATAGGAACAAGTGAGGCTTTTTTGAAAAAAAAACATGAATATTTGTCTCCTGGAAGAAAAAAAATACACACTCAAGATGCTCCTCATTTTTTGTAAGGTAGGGGCCCATTCCTATAGGCAAGTCTGCTCCCAGACTTGCACTTTCAAATAAAGATGTTCACATTACAGTGCAGGCAACTATCAAAGGCTGTGTTTTTGGATAAGGCCCTTAGGCATCATTTTCCAAGAGAGATATGCTTCTTAAACTGAATGAAAGTGAAAATTTGAAAAAAAAGAAAAAGAACTTGAAACATGCTGCTGTTAGTCAAAGCTGAAAGTCTGGTCATGGAAACAAAATGTGAAGATTTCAGGTTTGGAGACAGCTGCCTATCTCAGATCACAGCCATAAGGCTTGCAATAACTTACAAAATCGCTTGCATTTTCTAAAATAAATACCAGATGTTTGTTTATCATATGTGCAGAACGTTAAATGTCAAATAATTGCAGGGAAATGCATTTGATGTTCATCTTCAAAAGTACTGTATTTCAACACCATATCTCTTCACAGTCACTCTAACATGAAACACAAGTTCTTGAAACAAAAAGGACAAGAATGCCAAAACAAAAAGCTAGTTATTAAAGAGTTATATTACAATCATATCTGGAGTAGCCTGCATCTGAGAAAAATGGGTTACCTCTGGTCACATTAACACTTGGAGACTTCTTTGGAGAGGACATACTGTGTTGACTGAAACTTATACAGAGGTGGACTCTCTAGACATAAGCTTCAAGATGAAAAAGACTTCCTGTCTGGTGGCACAGCTGTTCCACAGCGATTGCCCTCTGCACTGATTCCTCTGGGAAAAATACAGAAGACCTGTGTCTTATCACAGCTACACTTTGGTACCTTCAGCTTCCAGTTGTTACTAGCAATTGATATGGTTGCACTTCAATTCTGAACAGTCCCAGTGACTTTTAGAATCTGTTTTATGGGCAACTTTTTGCATTTTATAGAAAGCAAACTTTCAAAAATCATTGGAACAAAAACAAAATGCATCACAAAGTAATTAATGAGGGGGAGCTTAACAGCCCATTAAAATGTGTCATGCAGTTTCTACATAATTCATTTCTATCACCTTACTTAGAGAAGATTGTTACATTTAAAGCTTAATTTGCAAACATACCTAGGCACCACAGCGGGGTGCACAGTGTTGCAATTCTGCTTGCATGCACCTGGAGAGGGGCAGCTCCCCTCTGGAGGCCATGGCAAAGAACTGTCAAAGGGAAGTAAATGCCTTAAGCCCTACCTCTCTCCTGGACTTTTTCACTGACAGAGTTAGTACTAAAAATTCCAAGAGACCATTCTGCTTCTCTGTTGTTTAATCTCATCTTTCTTGTTTGCACTGCTTCTTTCTCACGAAACACCAATGGAGAAATGTTGTTCTTCTTTCCTTTATCAGCTTGTGAGCAAACTGCCCCTGGCATGCAGCAGGTCTGGGGTCACAGCTTGTTTTTGCAAGGGGTTTAAAGCTGTGCTGAACACTCGAGCTGTCAGACTCCAGGCACTCCAGGAGAGGACTACTGCTGACATAGTTCCAGTTTTCAAGAGCACACAAAGATTTGCTGACCTGGAGAGAAAGCACATCCATGTGAAGAGATGTGCTGCCTTGTCTTCCTCAGTTACTGGAGCCAGGAGTGCTAATGAGGTTACCTTTCCTTACTTACTTATAGGCAATAAATCAGAAGTCCTCTCAGAATCTCCCTCTCTCCCACTGAGAGAGTTCTGCCAGGTTCTAGGCATGAAAGTACATGTCCATATCCATTGTGTGTTTGGGACTTAATCCTGGGCAGTAAGATGGATGCTGTATGATATTCAGTGCCCTGGAGTTAAGAAGGTGTATTAAATCCCTGAATTTGTGACCAGGCAAAATTTGGGGGCCTGAAGTTTTCTGACAGGACAAGCCTGAGGCCTGAATGATCAGTGACTGGTAGCAATTGATAAGTCAGGCATCAAATATCAAATATTCCTAAGCCACCAATGTTAAATTTTAACTTGATTTCAAATACCTAGAACTCTTGCAAAAGGCCATTGCTTGACTTTATTCACAATGAAGTACTTACTGTATATTTAAAAGCCTCTACTAGAATAATTTCAAATCAGTTGGAATGGTACAGGCTTGGGACCCTAATCATTTCAAAACTGAAGAGCTGTTTCAAATTGTAAGAGAGGCAGATCATTTAAATAACTTAGCTCTGTGCTCCCTCAGACTTCCAGATTTTCAAGTGCACTTCAGCCTGGAAGTGAATGTGGTATTGGACATAACTCAGTGCAGCACACTTTACAATCAGTAGAGTACAGCTTGGAGAGCATTTGAAGTTAAGCTGAGATTGCTCAGAGCAATGATGCCCAGATTCCCCCATTAACTTTCAGATTGCAACAATCTAACATCTGAGACTCTCCAGTTACTTTAAATCACTTGATTGTTTTTGTGAGGTGGTGCTGGGATTTTATTTTTTTTTTTAAGACTGAAATTTTTTTATCACGCAGAAACAAAATGTTGCACTAATTCACCCCTAAAGACAAGGGCTAAAATGTTACATATAGACTTTATGAGCCTAACAAACTGGGGCAGGGGCTTTGCCCTGAAAGCCAGTTCTATCTGTCACACACAAGGCTGCTATTCTTGCGCTGGACAACTCCAAAATGTCTTGCATATGACATGGGCACTGAGAGAGTGACACTTTGTCCTCAATAGCACTTCCTTCAGCCTTTTGAGAGAGAATGCACAGCATGTTGATTTAACTGCTCCAGTGCCTTTGGATATATGACATACATCCAGGAAAAAGGATGCCTGTGGGACACAGGACGCATATATTCTGCATCCTACGTACTTTGGAAATAATGAGAAAGACTGGGACATTCATGGGGCCATTCACTTGAGAAGGGTTAATTCAACCTATTATCCTACTAAACTCTGGACAACTGAAGTTAGGGGGAAAAATTACACTGATTAATATTCTGTGAATAGTCATTTTATACTGAAATAAAATTACCTGCTAAAGGTTCTCGCTACAGACAAAGAGAGTGAAGAGTTTGATTGGTATGTTGTTATGGCTAAAAAAGGCTGTAAGGAAATGGCAGAGGTATCAAAATTGTGGTCACCAACATAACTGTGAGAAAGTTTTTTTCCCAGTTTCAGCTATTTGGCAGTTGGACTTGTGCACTGGGATGAGTTCTGTTGCCAGCAGAATTGAGTAGCCAGCTACTTGAGTAGCTGTATTCCTGCACCCCACATCATGCTCCCAAATATGCCGATACTTCTTGGATGCCGATTGATGAACTAGATAAGGAAAATACCTGGATGAAAAATAAATAATGGGGGAGAGCAAGGTTAACCTAAATCACTTGTCCATTTGTAGTGGACAATATAGCTCCATGAGAGGAGGAGAGAGAAGAGTGAAGAAGAGAGATGACCTCTAATGCACATTCATGTGCATTTCTCCAGCGAGTTCAAAATGACATTGTTTTCTATTGATAGAACTTCATGGCATTTGACAGTTGGAACAGAATTACTACACTTGTGCTAAAGCTTCTTTCTGTTTTCCCCAAATACATCATGCAGTACTAGCAACTAATTTGCCTTTTTCTCAACAAAATCACACAGTGATTTGTAATTATCTTGTGACCAACTAATATACACCAGGATTCTTTTCTTCTCTTCTATTTGCAAGTAATGATCTTCTGGGTTTTAGCAGAATTCTTGTTATCATTCGATAAGTGCAACTTTGACATTATCCTAGTAAATTCTACCCCATTTCTACTGCCACAGTGTTGGCAACACCTTGCAGCTGAGTGTCCTTAGGGAATTTCATTAGCATCTATGCAAGTGCTTAATGAAAGTATTAAGTAAGGTTGTTCAGCAGACTGGTCCTTGAGGAATTTCTCTAGTAGATCCTCTGCAGTCTGGTGGTTCCCACTTGCACTGATGGTGTCTCTGGTTTCTCCCTCACAGAGGAAAGAGAATTCTCTGGTGTGTGAAGAACATTCCTGGCTAATTTTCCTGAATTCTGTGATGACACCGTTTACAAAAGAGGAGATTATGTCTATGTTAATGTCCACAATATTTGGCAGTTTGCTTTATATAAAATCCTCGTTATTTTTGTAAGGCAGGGTGAGCCACTGCTACAATGTTGTTATGCTCTGAACTAGTTGTCCTCACATTTCAAATTATTCTCTACCACAGGTAGACCTGGGCCTTCTCCGCTTTGTTTCTGGAATTGGGACCCAAGGAGCCATCTCAAAAGAAACAAAGAAAGAATATTATCTGAAAACATATCGTGTGGATGTCAGCTCCAATGGAGAGGACTGGATTACACTGAAGGAGGGAAACAAGCCTGTTGTAAGTATTTTTTTTTCTTTTTTTGTCTCTCTTCAGCTGAGAAATAGTCTGTTGAACTGTTTAGTTGTTACTATCTGTTTAAAAAGAGGAATAAGGTTTAGTCAGGTTGATCCACACTATTTCCCAAATCCAAAAGCCAGCTTGTGTCTCAGTAGTAATGGGACACAGAAATTGTTTATGCAAAGCCTAGAGCAGCTGAAAATGGTGTAAGGTGATGCCCTATGTATTGAACTCACTATAATTTGAGTCATTTTGTGTCTTTTTCCTGGACTGTTCTGCTATTTCCCTGTTTCTCAGAGATTTTCTATGTGACCTTGAGAAAAACATTATGCAGAACTTTTCAAAAAATGTGTCTGTCTGTTATGTGCAGTGAAGCTCTGGATATGCAATAAGCCAGTGCCTCAGCTCCCTGTGCATGGCCATGCAGCACTGCTAGCAGATGATTAGTGGTTTGTTAGACTTCCAAGTATCTCAGTGATGGGGGTCATGCAGACAGATGATTAGGCACATCTTTCCATCCTTATAGATTTTTATCACCTTTCCATTTATCAGCAGATTTGCTCTCTGTGACCCCCCAATGAAACAGCTTTAGACACTCATAAGAAAAATTGTCATTATCCGCTACCATGAGCATAAAGCTCATTACTGAGAAGTCAGTTGTGCTCCAGCTCACACATGAATAGCCCCAGTGAGGCTGTGCCTCCCTCCCCACCTCTCTCAGGATGTGCCTGAGAGCAGCATCCCCAGAGGCTGCCAGGGGCTGATGCAATTGGAATCGTTTTGTGGTACCTCCCTTCAAAACAGCTTTTTTGTGACCCCTCTGTAAAGACACAGAAGAGCTGTACAATATCAATGTCTATCAGTGTAACCCTATCTAGCTCTAAATATTTGGTTACTGGTTTGTCCCTGACTCATCTGCAAGGGCTATGCCAAGTCCACTACATTTATCTAATCAACGTGGTAGCAGTGTTTAACAAATATGTCTTGCTTTTTTTGAAATCCTTTGGAAAACAATAAAAAATGAATACTGAAAGCTTCTCTCTGACAGGTATTATCCTGATTTTACTGGAAGTTCTGAAAGTCAGATGATACTATGTGGCCACTGTACAGTGATGTATATAAAGATACAATAATTGACTTGCCCAAAGTCACAAGAGGGGCCGGTGCAGTGACTGGTATGAGACACAGAGTTTCCTCACTCTGGATTCTGAACAAATGCTTCTTTCAAAATCAGGCCATGCCTGATTTTCATTACCAGCTTCAATTTGTAAACTCCCCAAAAGTGTACTTTACATGAGTTTCTCTTGCACATGCCGTCTTTAATTAGTGAGAACATTTCCTAAACCTGTGTCACTTGTACAAAGGGTTCATTAAAAAAATCCGTTTTCTAAAATGGCAGTATTTTGCTGTTGATCAAGACAAGAAAAACATATGCACCAGTCTCCCTCCCAGATATTTTAATTCAAATGAAAAGTTTGCAGCTGCAGGTCTCAAGGCAGCCATACACCAATGTTGCACTAACTACATATAAGAATCTGTGTACTTTTGAGAAAAGACTCCTTTTCTCTGTCAGATGCAAACTTTGAGAAAACTACAGCAGGTCCTCACAGAAAAAAAAAAAAAGTTACAGGAAGGAAATGCAGTTCCATTAAAAATCTCTTACTAGATATGAAACTCTGATATTAAATTACTTGATCTGTAACTGAGCCTTATGAGTTGGCAGCTGTGTGCTGTTGGCCTCCGTTCCAAATTAATGCAGCTACTGTAAGGAACAAACAGGAAAGTAGGACAGTATGTGTAAGAAATGGGAGGATCTCCCATAAAAGGAGAGGGGTCTGCATCCATGGAAAACAACAGGAAACTGGTCCCCTCTACGTGAGGAAGAAGCAGGAAGCTGAATCACCTTCTTTGGACTGGAACATTGCAAGGTTTTGGCTGGGCTAGGAAAGAGTGTGTCTGCAGGATCCTCAACATGAAAGCACAGCACAGTCATGTGCTTCTGGTGGAAGTCTCATTGTTCATCTAATTTGACTGCCAGCCTCGGGGGATGCAGGGAAAATCTTGGAGCCTGCTATACAGATTTTAAATAGACTTCAATCTCAATATGCAAGGAGAAAGAAATTCTGAGACTTTGTTGAAAAGGATTTGAAAACAGGGTGTTAACAAAGCAAAGTTTGCACAATACACCTTAAAAATCTTAAGCCCAAGGTCAGCAAAATAATATATATTTTTATCATAACCATATAGGATTTTTATATGGTCTAATTAAAATCCAAATCTTTAATTTGAGCCTGAGATTCTTAAACTTTCTGCATTATTTGATGAGTGTACAAGAAATAGAACTGCTCTAGTGGGGCATTGGGGGATTCTTCCAGGACACAGGAGTCGTTGGGTGACGAAGACCAGGGTTTGTCATTCCTGCATGTAGATCTGGGCATTAGGAACAACTTTTTTAGTATCACTGAACACCTTACATCTTCGTTTTCCTCCCTAAGGAAAGTAAACCTGTCTGCAAAAGTTGTGTTAGTAGATTAATGAAATAGTTTCCCATGCAAGTCTTTTGTCTCAGCCCCCATAACCAACCCTGGTTAGACTTCATATCAAAACTGTCTGTAAAACACAGAACTGTAAACACCAGTTAAGAGAAAGCCTAACAAATATATACTTTTTCTTTCCACACAAAGGTGTTTCAAGGGAATAGCAATCCCACTGATGTTGTTTACAGAGCTTTTGCCAAACCAGTTTTAACACGGTTTGTGAGAATTAGACCTGTGTCTTGGGAAAATGGAGTTTCACTGAGATTTGAAGTGTATGGCTGCAAGATAACAGGTAGGTCTTGGGAAAGATTATAAAATATGGGGAATTTATTGTGCCTATACTGTGGGATTTATTTTTATGAGTAAAATGAATGAACATGATTTCCACCACGATCTGAATGTAGAAATGTTTAAAAATAAGATAATAAAACACCACAAACCAAACATCCAGTGTTATCTGAATATTTTTATGATGCTCTATTTTAGTTTTAATTACTTTTATTGCAATCACTTTACTACTTCATGCAAAATTCCAGAGATACACAGATATTTTGCAAATTCCCATGTCATTTTTTCCCTTCTAACCCTCCAGTCCCTCTCTCTTATGTCTGCTATTCATAGGTGGTTCTGAGTAGGTTTCTCAAGGAACAAACACACATTACACATGACTAGGTTTAAAAGGATTGCAAGGTACAAGCACTTAGATCTGCAGCCTGTGCAAATAACAGTGGCTGTAGTCAAGTTCCCAGTCATGATCAGTATGGCAAAGTAATTCCTTTATATCACACAGTTACCTGTCAAAAATTTTTAGAAATATCTTTTTTACAGTTTTAGGTTTTCTATAATTTCTACACAGTGGAATTGCCTTTATCCGTAAAGTAGAAATACAACTTAGAGTTGAAAGAAAATTATAATGATTTATTAGACTTTAGAAAGCTAATTTTTCTAGCACATTTTTAGCACTTAATACAGTTCAATGGCACTAATTTTTAATATTTAGGGATTTTTTTTTCTTTTAAAGTATTTCTTTAGTCTTGAAAATGTTTCTTAGAACTGGTTTCCATACAGAAGGAAAATAAGATTACTGATTACTTTGTTAGAGAATTCCAAGCCATTCTATAAAATCTTTTCAGATTAGATGTAGGTAATCAGATCTACTGTTTCATTCTATATTAGAATTCTTAATTTCTTGTGAGCAGGTACTTCTAATTTATTTTTATCTAGGTTAATAAAAGAAGCAACTATTTAGCTTCTGTGTCACCTGAAAAAGTCTGAGAGACAAAAAAATGCATTAGGAAAATCTCAAGTGCAACAGTAAATTATATTTTAATGTTATGAAGATTTCCATTTTCAATGTCACCAAAATTAGGTAATCTGCAACCAGGTTTTGGCTGGTTTTGGAAGTTTTCTCTGAGGAAATATTCACAAATTCAGATGGCCCTCCACTCTTTTAGCAAGAAGAATAGAAAACAAGAACAGAATAGGATTTTCTGATCCTTTTGGTTCCCACCAAGCCAAAAATACTTGTGGTATTTTGGTACTTCCTGCTAAAACTAGGATGTGCAAGTTTGAACAAATGAAAATTATATACAAATACAATAGATTACTTTGAATATAAGAAATAAATAAGTAATTAGCTATGATAGTTGAATTGACTGACATGTCCTGTTTCTGTTTTGGCACTTGTTCAGAACAACTATTTAATTTATTTGGATTTTTTTTTCTCTGTAGATTATCCTTGTTCTGGGATGCTGGGTATGGTGTCTGGCCTTATTCCTGACTCTCAGATCACTGCATCTACCCAAGTGGATCGAAACTGGATCCCAGAAAATGCTCGCCTGATAACGAGCCGTTCAGGCTGGGCGCTGCCCCCAACCACCCATCCATATGCAAATGAATGGCTTCAGATCGACCTCGGTGAGGAAAAGATAGTGAGGGGCATCATTGTCCAAGGAGGCAAGCACCGAGAAAACAAAGTGTTCATGAAAAAATTCAAAATTGGCTACAGCAACAATGGATCGGATTGGAAAATGATCATGGATTCCAGCAAGAAAAAGATAAAGGTAAGGACAAAAACTGCACTGAAGAAAAGTTTGCATTACATTTCTACACATCTCTGTCTGACCTCAGGAAGAGCACACAGCTGGTGTGAAGCCAAGTAGGAGAACTCCAAGGGCAGCAGCCCTGAAGGAATGCTGTGGGAGCTGTCCCATGCCTGAGGGCAAGAGCTGGCCTTAGGACATTTACCTCTCTGGCAGCAAGTTTTGCTGATTCAACACTTAGTTCAGGCTTGACTCCTGGCAACATGGGTGCCTCTCTGGCTCACCATTTACTGCAAAATCCCATGCAAAGGGATTTTAAAGTCTACTCTTAAAAGCTGAACTCTAAAACTGAGAGTGAACAAACTTATTTGAGACAAAATTATTTGAATTACTTTTTGTTTGCTTCTTTCTGTTAGAGCTATAGAATGAGAATGGTGTTACTCAGCTCAATGGGGTACCTCAACTGTGTTTCTCGACTGCCTGTAGATTGCTTTGAGAGTTTCACAGGTTCTCTGTAATGATCTGATCCAAGTTCCTCCAAAAGAAAGTGATGAAATTTTGGTCATGTTATCTCAAGTGAGAAGTACTATTTTACGCTCAAAAGGGAAGCGTCTTGGAGGATGCTTGGGAATCCATTTCCAAAGGAGGGCCAAATGAATTGCTGGGTTAGATTCCAAGGAAAAGAAAATAATTGTGGCCCAGAAGAGTTTCTGGGAATGTATCTGTTTTGATTTGGTTTTGGATGTATGCATTTCAGGACCTAAATTACACTGGGGATTTAGCTTATTTACACCAAGTCCCATTGAAGTCTTCCATCCCATTTTGCTATCTCTGCTCACAAAGTGCAGCTTTGCCTCAAAAGGCGCAACTCTTTCTTAGTCTTCCTACCCAGTTCCTTGAGGAAATGAGTAGGCATGCAGCCCTGCTCACAAATTGGTGCTGTAGTACTGAGATGACCAAAGAATCATATACCAAAACGTGCCCTCAAAAGGCAAATTGTTGTGGTGCTTGGCAGATGGGATCCTGGGAATTGCTCCATATCTCATCTGTGTTAGTTTGAAAATTAGATGTAAAAGCTGTTTTGCTGTATAGACTCATCCATTGGAGGAACCTGTGTTTCCTTAAAGGAAAAGCTGAGTGGGCCCATGGATGTAGCTTTTCCAAGCACATTTGGTAAATATTGGACTTCATTCTCTCCTGTTTTAATCTCACTGAATATGTCTGCATTTTCTCACTTTTCATCATTTGTTTGGGGGATTAAAACTAAATGGATTCAGCCTTTGCAGTCATCTCCTTTCTCTTGTTACCATGAGTTTTGACTTCATCATAAAGTGTGAAGGGAGTGTAAATCAACAATGGGATCTTACCATTTTCTTTCTAAAATAGATGTTGTTTTGACATGTACTTCTACACTGTGGCTCAACGAGGGAAAAAAATAATGCCATATGCTTTCGAAGCAGCGCGCCGTCTGCTGCATGGCTTTCTGTTTTCTAATACAGGCACTTGCCATCATTGTCAGAAGTTAGCAGTTTGACAAGAAAACTAGTGTGCTAACTAATGCACTGAGCCCATCCTCAGTTTTTATCACCACCAGAAATTAACTTTCAAGATTAATGGAACAGAGAGGGCTGGACTTCAAATCTCTTGTGGCATAATTATAATCCTTCCTAAAAATTCATTATATTTAATAAACTTTATTCCAAAGCAAAAGTCTTCTTTAAAGAGAATAGGATAAATCCCATGATTTTGGAGCCTGAGGAATTTAAAATGTTAATACTGGAATGTAGTGTTTTTAACTGTAAGTAGAGCTGGATGGGACAGGATGCTATAATGAGTCACAGCAGGAACATGGATTAGAAACAGCCCTGTTATATGAAATGAAACACATCGTTTCACTTGGTTAAAGTTGTGACTTTCAATAAACAAACAACTGCATTTCAGAGAAGAAAGAGCAGTGACAGGCTAAACATAACCACAGAATGTGTCCAAAGGGTGAAACATCACCTTGTTTCTTAACATGATCTTGTCATTCATGCCTGCAGCTGCTTTCACAAAGACTGCCATAACTCCTTCCTCTTTGGCTGACCCAATTTCAGCTGGTTTTGAGTGTGCAAAATGTTTCCCCCTTTGAGTGCTTTAGCTCAAGCACTCAAAGGAGTGAAAATCACAAATCATCAAATAACCATGCAGAACTCCATTTCAAGATCCAATTTGTATTTCTTGTCCATGGGCTTGCTTACTCACACTTACTCCATAAAGTAATTTTTCTCTTTCATGCTTCTTTTCCTCCTTCCACTTTTCTATGGGGGTAGGATGAGTTGTTTTGTGGGAGTTTTTTGCTGTTGTTTTTAAAATTCCTCTCATAATTTCTGGTACAAGAAACTTCAGAACACCCTGCCATTTGGAACATCCTTTTAAAATTTTTCTGCAATGTTTATTTTGATTTTAAAATAAGTTAGGCAGATTTTTTTTCTGCTCACCATTTTAGTTCCTCTTTTGTTTAACTACTATTTATTATACCTTATCTTTGTTGTGGAGTGCAGCAATTTGTGACATAGCTTATATAAAGGACACTCACAAGTGAAGTTTTGCTGTACACTCCTCTCTCCTCTCCCACAAAGAGTATCAGTATGTGTTTTAAATGAACAGTCAAAATTGAATCACAGGCAGCTCTGCTCTACAAAGGACAGTGATTCAATGTAATTCTAGATGCCTATTGAATCCTAATGTCTATGTGTCAGTACTCCATAGTGATGTCTTTTATAAATCAGTTTTCATTATTATATGTTGCTATTAAGACTACTATTAAAAAAGGGAGCAAGGATTCCTCAGATACATGTGTCTGTCTACTTTTTACACATAAAGTGGCATTCATTCTTTTTCATATAGTAGGTAGCTTTTCTGATCATTTGCACTATATTGTTATTCAAATATAATAATATGTAATTCCATGTCAATTAGATCTGACAGGCCCTCTACACATGAATTTGTGACAACTGTCTTCCAAGCACTGACAGTACACTGGGTCAGCCAGTGCCCCTTGAAGCCACCTTGGAGGTGCAATTTCCCTAGGAAGGAGGAGAAGCGGCATTGATGTTAAAATTATTTTTTTTGGTTTAGTTCTTCACAGTCTCCCATCACCATTGGCTTTTGCAACTGGCACTCTGTAAACAGTGGGTGGAAGGATTGTGATCATAATGCAGAGATGTACCGTAAAAACAAGGAAGGCTTTTAGAACTGCACTGAAAATACAAGAGGCAATCGGGATTACCTGTGCTGGCTTTCTGCCTTAGGAATTCAGCCAGCTCTTCCCATGGCCTCTGTTTTCTCTGCTACAGATGAATAGAAGGAGTTCATTGCAGGTTGGGTTTTGTTCTCATCCAAAATGAAGGGCAGCTGATGGCTTCTTCCTGAAGAATGATTCCGGTTTCACAGCAATATCTTAGAAGTATCTTATGGTAGCATTTCTAATCTTAAATTTGAACTGCAGTTCAGAGATGTTTTTTAGAGTTTTGCCATTTCACTAATTCATGGAAAACGTGGAAATACTTTTACTTCATTGTTATATGCATTTCCATATTTTGTGCTTTAAAGGCTTTTGTACATTATATTCTGAAGGCATTTTTTGCTATGAAATAGGCATTTTTTGCTTTTTGCCTATCTTGGGCTATAAAGCTTTCATGCCAAGGACCATTTCTTTGTTCAGTTGATTCCTTCTAAGGACTGCTCATCTACATGGAGGCACTTGAGGCGTTGCTGTAAGTCCAAATTATAATGTGTTCTATTTGCAAAAGATTAGTGAAAAGGAGAAACTGAAGGTATCAAAGAAATGCCATTGAGAGTTGTATTATGTCTGAAGAGCCCAAAGTGCGATTCAGAGATGAGATTTTTTGTCTGAAACGTACATTTGCTGACCTGCCTCGCCTGTTGGATTATATTGCAGTTTTTCAGGAAGCAGCTTTTTTCTCTTTCTTCTAATTCTTCTTCAATAGCCAGCTCACTGGAAGAACTCTTGCAGCCACTGCTCCTGAAGTTTAATTTATGCCTTTTGAAATAGCTACAACTTGTGAAGCTCTGTCACTGGGGGAAATCAGATTGAAATTTTCTCTTGAATAGTTGGATTATTATTGTAACCACTTAAAAGGTGACAGGATCTTCACCTCAGCCATTTTTTTCCCTGAGAAGTGTTGGAAATGTCACCCAGTTAAACCTCAGATCAGAGCGTCATTTAAAAACATGTCTCATTAAACACTCAGCTCTTGTTATGACCCTGATGGATTAGTTGCTACTGAGTTTATGAAAAATGAAATGCATTACTTTTCCGAGAAGCTTTAACAATGTATTTTCCATTCTCATTTAGGATAGGAATGCCTGACACTTACTAAGCCGTTAGAATATGGCCTACGGCTCACCTAATTCAAAGGCTGCAGAATGAAGGAAAAAAGATGAGTGTGGAAAATGGACTTTTCTTTTCTTTCTTTTTTAACAAGTAGCATTTGTCATGCTTTGCAGACTTTTGAAGGCAACACCAACTACGACACGCCTGAGCTGCGGACTTTTGAACCTGTATCGACACGATTCATACGTGTCTACCCTGAGAGAGCCACGCACGGGGGACTGGGGCTGCGAATGGAGCTGCTGGGCTGTGAACTTGAAGGTAATTGCTCTGCTAGAAATGAATGCACTTTATTATTTTCATAAATACATTCTCTACTTGGTCTGCTGCTGAAGACTGCTGTGTCTGCACAGGCAGCACATTGGACTCTCACTTCCATGACTGCCATTAGTGCTGGTTCTTGGCCTATTCAGCTCCTCTCTGCAACATTTAAATGCACCCAAGGCACAATTATTATTCTTTTTCCCGTTCCTTTGTTGAATCACAGTGATATTCTCCACATGGTTTTCCATCCCCTTAAGCATCCTTATGATTATACTTTTGAGAATCATAGAGCCATTAGGAGAGAATAAAGACAGGAACTTAAATTTTATGTTACCATGATACAACCCTGGAGGAGATGTTTTCTGAGAATGCAGAGGGAGCTTTGCACTAAATATAGTAATTACATCCCTCTATCCTTCAAAGGACCTGAAAGTCACACCACAAACAATGGTAGGCAAAGATCACTTGACTGGACAGTGTCTGTGGTGTTAGTTTTGGGGGCTAAAGGGGGCCTCTTTGTGCTTTACTAAGCTTTAATTTTGCAAGAATATGTAGAAGATGAAAGAGCAGGAAAAGCAAAGTTTAGACATTTGTCCTTGGACTTTGACATGAAGTCCGCTTTGATTTTTGTTATATAAACATAATTATTTAACTTCATAGATAACTACAGATAACACTATGTGAATTTAACAATTTTATCTGGTGGATGATGACACAGTGGTGAGGCTTATAAACCACACAGCTTAAAAATACAGGAAAACAAACCATATTATTTGGGGTTTCATATGACACCTCTTATAGAAGCAGCTGAACCCAAGATGAATGGAAACAACTGCTTTACCTCCATTTCTTTCTCACCATTTCTCCCCCAAGAGGGAAGTGTGGGAGGCATTTGCTGTGAGAACTGATGAGTTCTGTGTTGTTTTTTTTAGTTTAGTGATTGAGTTAGTATGATTTTACTTGGCCCGGAAAGTGGGGAGGCTGGAAATACTTCTTAGTTCCCGCAGGAAGTCCTCATTTCCTGTGGGAATACTTAGTTCCTGCAAACTATTGTGCTACTTGCTCAGAAAAAAGAAAACCCAGCACCTGCCTTATGTAAACTCACAACCTCTGGGCAAGGCCCTTCAGCCACAGGGCTCCTGTAGCCACGCAGCCATCCAGGAGTGAGTCTTGGACCACCTCACAAGAATATATTGCTCAGTGAGATGGAGGACCCTTTGCTTTTAGGCAAACTGTAACAGCAAGGACATTTTTGTTTTTCCACTGGGACACATCTTTTCACATTTTTTCTTTCTGCTATGGTATACTTTTGATGTATGCTCACCTGTAGGTCACCCATGGACAGGCGAGGTCAGTTCCCATTTGCCTGTGGGAGAAGGACAATAATTCTTAATGTTGTATAATTGCACCTTAAGAAGGGAGTTGAATGAAGTCACTTGAGATTTACTGAGCAAGAAAAGAGTTGAGATGAGAAAAGAAGCATGGAAGTTGGCACAGAGGGGAGTAGAAATCAGCTCTCCAGCAGTAATGAGCAAGGGCAAGGTTTGTGTGCTTGAAGCATCCCAGGGGGGCATACATGAAATGATGGCAGAGATGCAGGCAAGCTTGAGGCTATACAGGGACACAAAGATCAAGATAAGAAACTTAACTGGATGTAGAAAGCTAGAGGGATCCCCCAGAGGGGATTTTTATAGCAATGTGGGTAACAAATGTTCTGCATAATTCATAATAGGTACAGAACTGTTTCTCTAACTAGGGATAGATTGAACCTGTAAAGCATAGGTCAGGGTCCTAAAGAGGCATGTTTTATCCCATAATACAGCTACTTGAAAAACTACAACCTCTCCTGACATTTTCAAGCCAAGAAGTCAGTGTATGTGATCTTCTGTGGCCAACGGATGCTGAGGGCAGTAGAAGGGAAAAGAAGAATCTGCAAAAGACATACATTATTGCATAGCCTATAATGAGTGAAAAAGATTGCTGATGAAAATAACAGTAAGTGAGAAGAGACAAAAGCCTGGATCACGTTCCAGGAATGCTTAACTGAAGACAGGGAACTATATGTGTGGCATGAAACACAAACGTAGCACCAAGTCTCTGTGTTCTGGTTTTCCAGATGTGGTGTGCTTTGCAGATTCTGGGCTATGTGTTTTCTGGCATCTTACACGAACCTGAAGCATTTAACTGTAATAACAAAGTTCAGACATTTACTGGTTAGGCAGCAGCTACCGGAAAGTCAGCACCAGTAAGAAGCAAGCAGGTGGCCAGGAGGGATGACTGACATCACTGATGTCTTATTTATTTATAGCTTCAACAGAAAACAAAAGAAACACCTTCCATGTGTCCTCATTGAGCACAAAATCATTCCACATCACACTGGCTTCCTGCTGCTGTTACCAGAACCGTGCTCAGACATTTCCTCCCTTATGTGTGCTCTGCAGAGAGGTTTCTTCAGCAAAGCATTGGGTGCTAGGGAAATACCACCTTGAGTATGCACCCCCCTGCTCCTCTGCACAGGCCCACTCCCTGGGACTTTGCAGAGCAATAAAATTATGGGGTCTCTACCCCACACACAGCCCTCCAGGACTCTTGTTCTGCTTTGCCAGGCTTTCAGTATTCCTTGATAGGAACAACAAACACCCAGTGAATAGATAGTCTGGGGCTTTGCTGCCCAGCTCTGCTCAGCCCTTCAGAGCAGGAGGCAGAGCAGATACTCCCCACTCCAAAGAAGTACTAAGCAACCTGCAAAGTAGAGTTGCTTCAATCCTCAGACACAACACATGGTGCTCATCAGGATGTTACTCCCAGCTGCAGGATGGTTCTCCAGTTCGTGTTTTAACTGAACAATGGATTTTGTTTCAGCTCCAACCGCTGTCCCTACCGTTTCCGAAGGCAAGCCCGTGGATGAGTGTGATGATGACCAGGCAAACTGTCACAGTGGCACAGGTGATGACTACCAACTGACAGGTGCAGAAACCATCCTCATTCCATTGCAGCTTCATTGTAGCTCATATCCATCACCAGCTTAATGTTTGTGCTGATTTAACCACTCAATATTAATGGACATTAGTATGCAGTTTGTATTGTTAGTGCTGTCAAAACATGGGCATCTGCCTTTTATATATGACAATACTTTTGATTGTTTTCTCAGCTATGTAATTTTTGAAGAAAATAATAGTGACTAGATGGAAGAGAGGGCAATTTTTTGAGTGGTAATTGTGTCTAATCAAATAGTCTAATCAAATCTTCTAATCAAACTTTCTCTTACTAAGAAGAAAAGCTGGACAATACTCTTGAGATTTATTATCTGAGATTGAAGAACTTGGAATATTGCTTGGTTTACACATAAGTTTCCTACCTAAAACTTAGTATAGGACTCAAATCTCATTCCCAAATCTTTCCTAGACAGAAACAAAACAGATTTGTTTCATCAGAGTGCACTGCCACATACTCACACTGCCAGAAATATTTCCATGAGCTTCCCTGCCGACACAGCATTACAGCCACAGAGGGGCTGATGTTCTCCAAGCTGCTATCACCAGCAGAAAAGTAGGAGGGGGAGATGTAACATAAACTGCATCTGAAATAGAGGAAGCTTGCTAGGTTTCATATCCTCACACTTCTGCACAGAATCATTAGTTCTTCTAAGGCAGCTGACACTGCACCTCTATGCTTTTGATCTCTTCTTGGAGGTCACTTGTTCCACAAATCTCTGTGTCTGTTTGATTAGATCTATACATCTGCAGTAATTGAGGTTGTTTTTAGATGCAGTGACACAAGTTATTTCATCACTGCTCCCTGATGTGCTTATCTAATAAATGTTTATTGCTTCTTATATCCATGACATAAAATAGCATTAAAATCTGGCAATAGCTGTCCAAGAGGTCATTGGGTGAGCTTAGGTAAGAGATTGGCTTTTTGGAATGAGCCAAGTAGAACATCAGGCAGCAGATACAAATGAAAGTGAAATTTCAATATCAAACCCTTTCTGAGCTTGCCAATATCTCCTGTAATTGCACACTGCAAATCATATATTGAAAAACAATTCTTGAGTGGAAAAGACAGTGCATGGTCACTGTCACTGCTTTTCAAATCAGTGTCTCAGATTAACCTTATTCTTTTTGAAAACAGCCATGAAGGGAGTCTGATAAAATAGTCTGTATTGTGTTAAGGTAGCTCAGAAAGCTTTCAATGTTACTAAATAATGTAATTTATTTATTTATTATTCAGAAAAGAAAGAGGCAGGTCAGGGAACACTAGAGCTTCCTGCAGAGCTCTACATTGTCTTGCAAAGCCCAATAGGTAGAGACATATTGCACATAGAGGAGGCTCTGTCAGGGAAAGCAGACAGATCTATGCAAGCACCTTCCATGTTCATAGTCTCTGCACTTCAAGGAGCTCAGGACTCCATCCCACATGTCCCTTAGGGAACATTTATTGAGCAGAAAAAAAACCTTCTGGCAGTTTCTGCTGGTTGTGCTTAGGGGGCAATTTATAATCTCTAAGACAAGGGAACAGCTGCCAGCCTTCCTGAGCACCATCTCTTCTAAGGAACTGAATGTTTTTCAGTATTAATATTGAAAATTACTGCATTGCCCTCCTACAAAAGTGCAGACACTGAAGTACAATTTATTTTTACAACACCTAGAAACCCTAGGCAGTGCATGCCCAGTTGTTCTGGACATTGGAGAAATGCTGCATTCTATATATGGTTTTACTTATAAATGCACAGAGCAAAATGCACAGAACTGATTTTACCAATAAATTAATTGTAAACATTCTTTTTTTTCCTTCAAACTGCATAGGAGGCAGGTGTGTAGGTCCTGTGGCCCATTAAGGATAGCAGGGCAGTGCAGAGGGGATTTCATGAGTGCCTTGCCCTCTCTATCCTGTTCCCAGTGCAAGTGTGGTGCCACTGCAGAGTCGCTGCCCTGACAGCACTTGCACATATGTGAGTGCCACAGTGAGGCCTCCCTTGCAATTAACTCTAATTGTGCTGTAGGCCAAATTCCTTCCTGCTCTATTTGGACCCCATACAGAGCTACTCTATTTGCGTGGTATATAGCATTTCCCATCAGATCATTCTCACAAGTATAAAGCTGAGACAGCTTGGGCATTTATTCTTATTGGAAGTCATCATAGTCATCCTTTCTATAATGCTTTAAGCACTTGCTTGCTGGAGAAAAGAAAAACAGGAGTCATTGACTGGCAATCAGCACCCCACCGTGCATTTATAATTGTACTAATTTCCTTTTTGTTTCCTTATGAATATGAGGCTTGCTTTAAAAAGTCAAGTATTATAAAAATATCAATTAGTAAGCTTAGGAGAAGGCCATGTCCTCACTCACCTCTTGTTTATCTGCTTGAAGAAAAGGACAAAGGGGAAGTCCTTAATTCTTCCTTCTCTTTGAGACAGAGGTGAAAACTACCTTAGACTAGATCCTAAAGTCTGGCAATTTCCATGCGCCTCTCCTGTGAGCTGGTCTCACAACACAGCTATGAAACAACTTACAGAGAGGCCCAGTTTTACCTCACATCCCTGGTATGAGAAACAGCAGGTCATGGGTAAATGAACAAAATAGTGACTCTTAGGAGGTGTCATGAAGACCAGCTGCTCACTTCCCATGTGATTTGGAGCAAATCAGTGTCTATAAATCAAGGACAGTCACAGGGAGATGTTGTGGATGATTTAGTTGGTGTTTGCAAGGACTCCAAAGATACACAGCTTTATTTAATGAAGAGTTCTTGTGGGGCTTTTTTGATAAAGAAAACCAGACTTTTAATGTCATATTTTCATGCTTAAGGTCGCATACTCAGTTACCTACATGCCTAATAAAGACAGTAATATTTCAGGTTTATATATAGGTTATTCCTAATGACTGCTGTGTCCTTTGTTGTGTCACATGTATCATGATACGCATAATTTCTTTTCCAGGTGGGACTACAGTGCTGAATACAGAAAAGCCAACAGTAATTGACAATACATTACAACCAGGTAAAAAAAATTTTCTTATTAAAACCACAATAAATTCCATACCCAAATTTCATGCCAGAGACAAAATAATGAATTGCAGCACTTCCTGACTTACCATTCCTTGAAGTCTCTGAAGTAAAGAAGCATCTGGTCTCTTAGCTCTGTACAGTAAATATTTTATTCCTTTCATCCACATGTAGATACAGCAGAGAACAAGATTTCCTTCTGCATCAGCAAATGCCAAGTGCTGACAAAATTAAACTAACTTAATCACAGAGTGCACTGTTTAAATGTGGCATGTCAGTGACACAAAGTGTGTTTGCAAACTCCAGGAAAACAAAAACAGCCACACAGGCCCACTCACTATTTATATCCATGGTTTTACAAAACTAAGACAAGTAAAGTTTGCCAGTTTTTTCCATCAGGGAACTGGTAGTTCTACAATATTGTTTTCTAGCAAGTTTTCTTGAAATGGGATTACATAAACTGCTACCATGAACTTGAAAAGGGAAAACCAAGTTGTCACTGGCAGCAGGTCCTTGTTACTTAATACAATAGCTAGAAGCTTTCAAATTCCTTAGTTTGCTGCTTCCTCAGCTTTCATACCATTTTTTTAATATCCTGTGCAATTTACTGGGAGTGGGGGAGAGGATGGATTTGGGCAGAAAACCCAAACTCCAAAAACTATAAGCACTGGTTAAAAATCCTTTGCACCAATAATTGTGGAGCAATAAAGAGGTCAGTTTTCAGTTACTCCCATTTCCTCCATTAAAGCACAGTCAGGCACAGTCTTGCAAGTGATTTATTAACAGGGTGGGTAAATGTTTATCATTGTTTCCTCAACCATGTGACACAATCCACTCTTGCTTCAAGTGAAAGAAAGGGACTAATAATGTAAAAAAATTCCTAAAGGACACTTATGGTGTTGATCTGATTAAGAAATAGAGCTGACTTAGCTCAGACTTTGTTCCCACTCTCGGCCTCTGCATTCAGATATTGCAGAGGCCAATGCTTTTACTCTCCTCAAAATTTGTCTCCAGGGTCACCCAATTGGCTAAGTCAGCATACACTATTTTTACCTCTGCCCTGCTTTATGAGCAGAGGCAACTCGTGGAGCACCAGTGCAATGAGAAACACAACAGTGAGCCAGTCCCCCCTGTTGGGACACCTACACCCTGCTCTTCACAGTCAGTGCTGCTGAAGGGCTGGATGGCTGCTGCTGATCTCACAGTTCTGCAAAGGGGCTGGGGATGCAGAGTGAGAAAAGATTCTGTGCTGTGGATTTACAGCAAAGCATTTTAATTTTTATGTCTGAAATTATCTGTTAGGTTTCTATTTTGATGACATGAAGGATTTTTTACAGTTTTTGAACTATCTTCTTGCATTTAAACAAATTGCAAATTCAGACAGTGCCTCTGTGCAGTGCAGTTTCACTCCCTCCCCAGCAGTGCCAGCTGCTCTGCAGGTTGTGTTCGATCCCCTTGGCTTGGGCGGGACCCTCCAGTAACAGACACTGTTACTACCAGAGATTAAGATATCCTCATTTTCTCTCCTTACTTCCCTCCTGCACCACCTTTGCTTACTCTGGGATGTGCCATGTTTTTTCTCTATTAAAGGAGTTTCTGAGGCTCTGTTCAGAGCATGCCAGTGTTACTTCCCTGCATTGTGCTCGTAGGAACCATTTCCTTCCGGGGAATAAGGGACGAGTTCACATCCCAAACTCCAGGCTGCCACATGGCAGCACATTACAAAGATCATAGATAGAGATCAGCCAGACGCTAATAAATAAGAATAAGGTTTCCAAAACTTCCAGTTTAAGATATAAAGGTTTCCAGCTGCCTCATAATCCCTCACTGAAAACCAGCCAAAAACTCCCAAAAACGGGCAGACAGAAATTTCCCTCAGCATGGGGAAGCCCCTCCTGGCCTGGAGGTGGTATAAACATTTCCCTCTGCCGAAAGGACATGGCTGGACCCGAGTGCCACAGTGAAACACAGGGAGCAGGGGCCGTGCAGCTGGGAGCAAGTCTGCCCTGTCAGCCACAAATAACACAGTTTAAACTGCCCTTGAAGTTCCAGGGCTGCTTGGGGGCCCCTGGCCCTCTGCTGCCTGAGGATAAGTGCACTCTTTCAGCTCTTCTCAGGATGAACAAGGTAGGAATTTAACACATCGAGGACTGAGCCTTCAGCTTTGGCCTTAATTCCCTTTAAGGCTTGGTTTACCTTAAGATGCTAACGCACCATGAGGTAAATGATGAGCTCCAAGCCAAGGAGCTATTCCAGATCCAGTTTGCCAGCTCCAGTGGGTGACCCTGCACCAGGGCCATGGTGCCAGTGGTGGCCACAGCAGCTTGTGCCACAGTGCCTGGGGACAGAGACTGACCAGCCCTGTCTGCAGCAGCAGCAGCAGCAGCTCATGCCATGGCACAGGTACTCTGCACTAGGTGCCAGCAGCACGTTCTGCTGTCCTTCTGCCTGCATTCCAGCCTGCAAATATCCCTAATCTCGTTATCCCAGACTAATGTGCTTGTGTGTGTCAAAGCCTGAGATTATCCTATTCCAACCAGCTTTCATACACTATCGAAACAGTTAAGAGCAAATAGCTGGAAAGCCTCTGTATATAAACAAACGGTTCCATCAAGGAGACGTTTACATTTCATTTCAAGGGGACTCAATTGAAATAAAATAAAAAGAATCGTGATTTCAAGCTGCTAAAAATGTTTAAAGGTTTGAATTTTTATTTTTTATTTAAGAGAGGATCTACTTTCCTCCTCAAACTTAAAAAGATGTCTTTCACAAATCCATCTGTCAAGGTAAATACCTCCGTTCTCAGCCCTAAGACTTTCTAACATCTAGTCGTTTTTGAGCACATATTTTTAAATTCTAAAGGACTATTTGAAATGCTTGTCTCTTAGCTATTTACATACAGAGCAAGCTGTTAATTTACATTACGTGCTCTCAGTGTGTAATCTGAGTCCTTTGTAAAGAAGACTGTTCTGAGAAGTACCTTGTTTTTCACACATGTAATAGCTATGTCAGAAAAAATATAACTAAAAAATCTTGAAGTTAAAATCTCTGCTAAAAATAATTTAAAGGTAGAATAGGTCTGATTCTCATTTATGCTGGAGCAACTTTGTATCAGTAAAGGGATATTAAGGCCGTTAAATTATCATTTACTATCATTTAAGGTAATTCTGTGCTGCCAGCATAAATGGTATAAAAATGCAAATACAAATCAGACCAAATATGCCACTTTGAAGTGGTCCAAATTATGTGTGTAATTTCCTATTTTAATGTTGATTTACCCTTTGGCAAGAGCATCTTAGAGTGCATTTTCATATCATTTTCAATGCCATCATGCTTCTTCTTGCCTCTTGTTGAAGGAGTTATAAAAATATGTCAAAGTCTGTGGGCCACAAAAGATTAATGGACTTGCAAGAAACTCACTCAACTGGATTTTCAAATTACTTTCTTGTTCATGTGCAGTAATGGTCCCAGCTGTGAGCAAGATGTGGTCAAAAAGTACAGCTGTTGGTTATTCTTTGAGAGGATAAATCTGTTTTAATTCAGTATCACGTACCCTACATTTTGAAGAAGGCATATGGGATTTTGTCACACCTCCCTCCCAAATTCTCATCTGAGCTGCTGCTATTTGATTACATAATAGCTGGTTTGCTTTGTCCTCTCCATACACACAAACCCAGAGATCAATCACCTATTGGCAGGAGAATTATCCTAGCATGGGAATGGGCCAGCAATGCAGAGGGAGCCCAACAATTGCTACTCGTCCCCAGTTTCCTTCCTTCCACCAGAGCTGCCAAGCTATAGCCCAAGGACAAAGAAGAGGACAGATTGCCTGCAGCTTGCTGTGAGCTACTGTCTCAGCCCCCCGGGACCTTTAATAGAAGGGCTGAACTAGCCTGCCTTTTCTGGGGCAGATCCATTGTCCATACTGAACCATAATGAACCTATCCTGATGCTACAAGTGTCCATTATTAATTGGCTAGCAGGCCTATTTTTCCTTTTTTATGAGTCCCTGGGAGAAGCACTGGAAGAGACATAAGAATAGGCGATAAGAGATGGCATGTTTAAGAAGCTTGTAAAATAAGAGCACTCTGAAATGCCTTGCCTTTGACCTTCAATCCCGTTGCTATGATTGTCTAAGGAACATAGTAACACAATAACTTCTGAGAAAACAACAGGAACCTAGCAAGAAACAGCTAACTGTGTGCAGGTTACTGGTCAAATTCTCCTCCGTTTCAGTGGATTCTACTTCTGCGTGGAAAACAAGTTCATTTTTATGCTACACCATGCTGTCTCTGAGTCTGAAGCCAAGGAACACAGGCATGGCCAAAGCATATCAGACTTAGGCTCTTTGCCAATTTCCTGGACTATATATTTCAAATGAAAGTGGAAGAAAGTATTTATTAGATGGAGCTGTGAAATTTAGCTCTGTTTTGAAACTCTCCTTCTGATCCCAGTGTTCAGAACTGTCATCAGAGCATGAAGTAAAAGGCTTTTGTCACTTCCTGGACTTTAGAATTAACTATTAAATTCTGGATGTTTTCCTTGTCCATGTCACTATCCAGTTCTCTTTGAATTGTGTTCAATCTTAGCAGCATTCAATGGAGCAAGTACCACTCACATCATATGAGGATTTTTTTCCTTTGATCCACCTTGAGCTTCACTGGATATCTCACATTACTTAGGCTGTGAAATGGAGAAACCAGAATATTGTTCTGTTCTGAGTCTCTGGATTCATCATTCATTTACATACTTCTCCTATGTATTCTGCTATTTATTTTTTTTTCAGAGTTGAACAATACCAGTCCTGTCTTTGTCCCCTGTGCTCATTTCTGCTGTGTGGTATCTTCAGATGGATGTGATCTATCTACCACTGTTCTCCTTTCTTGTGGTTTGAATACCACACAGGCTATCAGCACTTTGCTTGATATAATCCTTTGGGACTAATAAGAATAATTTTGTTCCACATTTTCTAAAATCTTTTCTAAAGTTCTGTCTCATGGCTCTGATGTTAAAGCCATGCCATATAGCTCTCCCTGGGCCTCCTTGACAATGAAAGGCTATTTGTCACAATCTTAAAACTCTTTAATTCATTGCAATGTCGTTCTCTTTCCTTTAAAACCCCCCTTGATTTTCAGATGTCCCCTTTTGGGTAAGATGTCTTTGATCACGGCCCCATTGTCTAGAAAAAAATATCTAATGCACTGACGAAAGAGACGGAATTCCAGGATTACCTTTCTGCACTCATGTGTGCATAGACTGAGTTCTGCTTCTTCAACATTTTGAGCCCAAAGAGAGGTTATTCACCACAATCTGCTTTTTTCCTAGAAAGGGCTAGGGTGCTCCAGGAAACATCTTTCCTCCACATTGAATTCCTGTGTAATTCCAGACATTATCTGTTGAATTCATTTGTTCCCAGCTAGGATGCTGCATTCGTGACAATGTGGAGTAGACCCCTCTGGAGGCCAGCAGGAGAGAGGGGGGAGGCAGGCGGGGTGGGGAGGATGAAAGAAAGGAGTGAAGAATGAGGGCTCAGTGCAGAGAGACACCACAGCACAGCCAAGGGAGGCACTGACAGGCAGAGCAGAGGGGCAGGAGCTGCCACAGGCTCAGATGTCTCTGCTGACAGAAGGAAATTTTCTAGGGGCCAGAGGGGAGAGGGCACGGTGGCCACAATGCAGGAATCCAGTGAGTTGAGAAAAAACTGTGTCTGGGAGCAAGGGCCTACCAAACAAGGACACAGCAGGCAAGGAGAGAATGATAGATGAACCCTTTTTATATCCATTCTGTCTCAGCCTACTCACCTGAGGTTTTGTGTTGTTAAAATTATTATTCTAGTTTACCTTCCATTAAAATCTGGGTTGTGAGTTCAAAAGCCTAACCAGCCTTCCCTGACAGCTCAGTACATGCAGGAGGTCTTTGCCTCTTTAGACTGGAAGAGCTCCACCTCAAAGGTATGGCCAACTGCAGGTCTCAACACACTTCCCATATTTCTCATTATTTTCCCACAATAAACAAGCACATTCTAAGAGTCGCATTATCTTTCCTGGCTTTTTTTATTAATAATGGGCAAGAAACACAATTCTTCCCTCAGAGCTGATATTGATGGAAGCATAGAGTCCTTTGTTCTTAGTTCATACTTGCACAAAGCATCTCATTAAAGTAAACCTAAGTTATTCCTTTAATAAGGCGTGAGTCATGCCTGAGAAAATACTCCAAGATTTGGTCACATTGCTCTTGGGAGAGTATTGCTCTACTGGGAGTTGTCACTGCTCAAGGTGAGATAAAAGTTCATATCAAGGGGGTAGGAACCAAATGCTCAAAAGATTTCAAACTGCTTCTGAAAATAAGAAATGCAAAGGATTTATATGCTATCTTTGTATAATCTTTCAATTGAAATTCCTAGTTCTATTGAAGAAAATAAGCTACTATGTATTAAACCTTTGGGCAGAATTGAAAAGAAGCTGAAAACAAGATATGATCTCATCCTGACCATAATACCAGACTTCCCTTATTTTATGCAGAGCTTGTTTTGAAGCTTATTTTGAGTTCATTTGGCAATCAGCCACATTTGTCCCTTTTCCCTCTCAATTTGTCCATTTCAATGCTGCCATCTTGTGGGCCTACTTAACTGTCTGGAAGATGGTGAAAAAGTTCCTTATTGAAGCCAAGAACCGTAGACTTCATCAGAAATCCTTTCCTGCCAAGGACATTCCATTAATGTTTCTGGTTGTTCTTATTTTTTTTTCCAAATCTCATTGAGAGTTTCAAATTGTGGCACCATTACAGTGCAGAGATATTGATAACCAGAAAATACATCTGATAAGTAAGCCAGAGCTTTCTTTATGAGTGTTCTGTGCTGCAACTTGGTTATCAGATAATGCGGGCAAATCAGAAGAATTAATCTAACCACAGAAAAAAAAAATCCCATCATAGGGATCATAAAGAGACAAGAAGCAACCACATCTTTTACAAAAAGTAGTGATTTTTCAAGTTTCCCAGGAGGGCTGTTCTTGCTATGGCTTCCCAGAGTCTCGGGAAGGAATGGTTCTGCTAACAGTCAAATGTGTGCATTTGTTTTGAAGTACAAATTCCAAATTATGTGATTAATAACCCCATTTCATCCCCTCTTTTCTATCTTCCTTTGCAGAGCCACCACTATACAACTGTGGCTTTGGCTGGGGATCCCAAAAGACTTTGTGCCACTGGGAGCACGACAACCAGGTGGATTTAAGGTGGGCAATCCTGACCAGCAAAACCGGGCCGATTCAAGACCACTCAGGTAATCATGAGTTCATGATGTAGCCATTTCACACTTGATGAGATTGTTCTGTTTAATACCAAAATCACAGGAGAGTGAATTATGCCTAAGATACAAAGATGGTTCTCTAGTAAACCTAATCCATTACCAGTAATCACAACTGACTGTAATTGTCCTTTCTGTTGGGGAATAAAGACTGCTTCTTGTCAGGAACTGAAGATATTCCCTTCCCCTGACTTGCCTTTGGGTAATCATCACCTGGGGTAGAAAAAAATCTGAATGACCAAATATTTTGCAAATATCACTGACCAACTACTACAGTCAGTCAGTTAATGACCTCACATTATTCCTGTTTGTAGTTACAGGGGCTACCTACCACAGGAAAGTGTTATATGTAAGTGAAACTTCCCAGATGGGTGTGTTATCACATCCTTCTCCTTTCCAGCAGGAGCTGGGGATTAGGGCCATCCTCTGCTCACAAACAGTTTTTCAAAAAATATCACGCTGGGGAATTGATTGGTTTGTTTTGCAGTAACTAACTCATAGCTCAGCATAATTAGGCAATAAATTTGCTGCAGGCTAGTGGAGAAGGGAGGGCACCGTGTGACCTGCACAGCCTCTTGCTTTAGTGTTCTCGCTTGCATACGTGCAGATTAATCAAATGGGTTGAGATGATTCCCCCTTCCCACTCCTGCTACCCTTTGCTTAATGAGAATGACAAGGAAATTAGACAAAATTGGACTTTTTAAATTCTGAGACACTTTCAATTGAATCTTAAGACAAGTACAGTAGTTTCAGGGGAAAAAAAAACTTGTAATACTTTGACTATAAATGGCATTGTACAAATAAATGGCATCAAATTAACTAAATGCAGTTAGCTGAAGTGAAGGCTGTAATGGTGGAAAAATTGATGTAGAGTAAAGTGAAATGGCTCAGTAGGATCTGACATTGAAAGGAGGTTAAAAGCTATGTTAGCCAGAGACTGACAAAATCTAAAAGGCATGCATAAGTAAAGCTCTAATTAAGACAATGAAGACAGAGTTCCTGACCTGGCACTGCAATAATATTCTGAAAATGAGAGCTATCTGCACTTTGCCATCAAGGATTATAGAGAGAGAACCTGTCTTCAATCAGGAGATGAAGAAATTATATTCTTCAAATGAGATTTTGTTGTTTCCACTGTGCCCTGCTAGTACAGAAAACTTATTTGTTCCATGAGCTGTAGCTTTAGTAAATCTTAAAGGCTGCCCCTTTTTCTTCTACTGCACTTTCAGTATTTTCCAAAATTCTCGTTGGAGTCTAAGGGCACCTTCACTTGCCAGGTTTGTGACCTGCCTGCCAGCAGGCACAGAGTGAGTGGGGTGGGTGTGAACACAGACCATGAGCAGTCTGAATGGCACTCATGTCCCAAACAAACCCTCAGCTGCACAACAAGGCCACCCTGTGTATTGGGAAAACCACAGTGAGCAACTCCCAGGCACATCTTTCTCTCAGACACATGTGTAAAGCTGAAAAAATACACAGAACTAATCTTCAACAGCAATTGCTTGTAGATGGCAGGATACACTGCATGTCACTTCAAATTATATATCTTGTGATGAAATCTGGCCAGTGGTAGGTCTTCCAACTCAGACAGCCATCCTAATGCTGTGATTATTTTCCTTTTTTCCTCCCTCTGGATTTCCCCATTCTTTGATGAGATTTGCACATTGTGCTGCTCTGCACAGAAGTGAAGTTAGTTGGAAAGAATGTATAGACAAGCATTCCTGCTCAAGAAGCTGGACAAGATGCTACTGCAGAAAGACGGGGGGGGGGGAAAGCTTAAGTTTTTTTACAATATAACATCATCTTCTATACAATTCTTCAACATACATATTGGGCTGGATACCTCTTCTGCTCACAGAAAGATCCAAACAAAAGAAAACACCCTTGTCTCATGTAGGAAGAAGTGTGTTCCTTTCTTATTTTTTAGGTCTAGGCTCTGGGTTTAACCCACTCCTCTTATTCCTGGTTCCCATCTCACTACTCTGTCCTTCTTATGCTTACCAGAGTAGCAATGCTCAGATTCCTGTCTTCATTGGTGCAGGACTATATCATTGCAATCCAATTATACACTATTCACATGAAATTCAAGGATATTATGTATAGGCAAAGACCAATGCTGCCAAAATACCACCCTTCCAAAACAACTTTTGCCTCTTTTTACTTTTCTTTCCTTTGAGCATTGGTATAAACAGAGATATGTACACTTATTTCAGCAATACTTGAGAAATAGTATTTTTTATTATTACTTTTATCCTTCCTACTCTCAATAAGATGATGTCAATAAACGCTGACTCCATCCTTTTGTGTGAGTGCATTGCACATGCAATCTGTTCTTACACATGCCAGGATTAACTTCATGTTTTTCCACCATGACTCTCTGCAAAGACACTGTTCAAAAGCTGACTGGAATGGATGTGTGGCTGATGTAATTCAGAAGCACATCTCTATAGTCAGTATCTTACTTAGCAATTTTCTGTTACCAAACTAATCACACTCCCACATGCTTCTCTCTCAGTGTGATTGAGAAAGTAAGTTTCCAAGTTAAGGGTATTAGGTGTTCAGATTTCAACAAGTACGAATCCATTATGCCCTTGAGAAAGCTATAATCAGCTATATAATATATTATAAGCTATAATCTTACTCTTTCAGGAAAAAGGCTCATAAATGTATAGAGCCCAACATACTGTTACAAAAATCAAGGGCATCATTCTGACACCATCTGTGACAATGGTCAGCCTCTATTTGGGAACATGCTTTAAATCTCATTTCCTGATCTCTGGCCATGGCTGTTCAAAGCCATTTCACCCTTCTCAGTGTTCTTCCCATTCTAGTCTTGCCCCTTGAGCACAGATTACTTCAAACAGAATTTTGTTTTAATAGCTCTTTGCACAATTAACATAGAACAGGCCCTAAGGATTTCTCTCTACACTGCTGAACCAGGGATGGCTGTTTTCAGGAGGTGCACACTGACTAATGGAGCACATAATGCTGTCTCACCAAACATGCTTGTGCCCCCTTCCCTTAACAAAACAAATGCCTTGTGTGTTTCATGTGGTGAGCATGTTGTTACGCTTCACCCTTGGCACAAAATATCTCAGTGAACAGCAGAGGAGATGGCCAGAGGAAGGGAAGAATAACAAAATTGCTTGGGTTGGACAAGACCTTTAAAGATCATCTAGTCCAACCTCCCTGCAGTGACCAGGGACATCTTCAAGCCTGACCTTGAATGTTTCTGGAGATAGCGTGCCTTCTTCCTCTCTGGGCAACCTGTGTCAATGATTCAACACCCACCAAATTTCTTCCTTATATCTAGTCTGAATCTATTCTCTTTTAGTTTAAAACAATTACCCTTTAGGCTGTCACTATGGGTCCTATTAAAAAGTTTGTCTGTCCTCATCTTTGTTGTAAGTCCTCTTTAGTGGCTGAAAGGCTGCAATAAGGTCTCCCCAGAGCCTCCTCTTCTCTATGCTGAATAACCCCAACTCTCAGCCTGTCCTCAGAGGACAGGTGCTCTGATCAGCTTTGTGGTCCTCTTCTGAAAGCATATCAGCTTTCCTAGAGCTCCCAAAACAATGCACTCTGACTCTCGTTTGTGATGTTTGACCCATAAGCATGGAAAGAAAGCAAAAGATACGGGGTGGTCAGGGATTCTTATGTTGACAAAGAAAATTAAAGCTGGTGGCTATTCTTAACACAGTTCTTCTGTCACAGTAGGAGATGGCAATTTCCTTTACTCCCAAGCTGATGAGAGCCAGAAAGGCAAAGTGGCCCGGCTGCTGAGCCCCGTGATTTACTCGCAGAACTCTGCCCACTGCATGACCTTCTGGTACCACATGTCGGGCGCGCACGTTGGCACCCTCAGGATCAAACTGCGCTACCAGAAGCCCGATGAGTACGACCAGGTGCTGTGGACCCTGAGTGGGCACCAGGCAAACTACTGGAAGGAGGGACGAGTTCTTCTTCACAAGTCTGTGAAACACTACCAGGTGAGCTGGGCCGTTCCTCACTGAGCTACCGCGACCAACACCTTGCTGGTTGTGTTTTACATACCACAGTAAAAGATGTCACTGAAGGATTTATGTAGACAATATTACACCTAGAGATGAGCTACGCTTGCTGTGACTAATAATAGTGAAATATTTCATGGTATCTCAGATTACTGCGATACAAACACTTTCTTATCACAGGCCAAATAAATACTTTATATATAATTTATCATGAGTCACAAAACTGCCTCTCTGCCACAGTTTTGCTGATGCAAAAGTCTTTCATAAAGTCCTGTCAGTACATAATTTACATTTGCCTGTATAAGTTCATAAAGGCAATGCAGATTTTCAGGCCACGATTGAAGCGCAAGTGTGACTTCAAGTGAAGATGTGTGTTAACAACTAATTAAGAAATCTTGACTGCTGTAGTTGTATGCTAAAATGAAAACAATGTGAACTCTATCTTGTTTTTCCAGGTGGTTATTGAGGGAGAAATTGGAAAAGGAACCGGAGGAATTGCTGTGGATGATATTAAAATTGACAATCACGTAGCACAAGAGGATTGCCGAAGTAAGTGTGACTATAAGAACACAGAGAGTTCTCCTCCAAAATATTGTTTATTTTGTCTTGATTGCTGATTTTATCTGTGAGAAAGGAATAGATAATTATTAGCTACGTTTCCACTGAAAATATCCTGATTCAGCCCACAGTTTTATTCATAGCAGTGCCACGGGTGTCACCTTGGTATAGCAGCAGTTTGGATCAGAATTGGCATCCTACTGACATGGGTCACAAGCATATTCACAATTTCATGTCTCTCCCTGTATTTCATATTGCTGCCCTCTTCAAATTTCTCTGCTTTTCCTGTTGCAGGACCCTGTTTTACCTAATGCACAAAATCCAATTTTATTTCTTCACCCTTTTTAGATCAATTACTACAAAGCCTTCTTAATTTTTCCTAAAGGGCCATATCAAACCCTTACAGAATAAGCAGATAGGGTGAAAAGGCCCCTGCTCTGTCCTCTGCTGTCCTGTCTTTCTGAGTTTGCTGTGGCTCATTTGCTGTAGTCATCAGTTCCCAGACATGTGGGACACAAAGCAACGTTAGGACATGGCCTTTCCCATATCTGAGCCAGGCTATTCCTGAGATGCTCTTTGAGCCCTTTTATTCCTGACCAGTCTCGAGTTATTGCAGTCACTGCTGATCATATGCACATTGCGTACTGCACGTAATTTGGCAGCAGCAGCCCCAGATAAACACAAGCAACAGAACACTGTCCTTCATAGCAGAGATGAAGCAATTACTTTTATATAAAAGAGGGAATAGAGATGAGAACTCATAGCATTAAGAAGATAAATTTATTCTGTGTGACTTAACAATACAACTAAGTGCAATAATAGAGGGTGTTCCTCACCTTTTGTAGCTAACATCCTTTTGAGGGTAACATGACAGTCTTCAGCTATGTGGTAATTTCACTGCAGGATGAGGAAACAATCTCTTTTTACCCCGTGGTCCAACCCCTGGGGTTTATCAAATGCCACCAGGTTGGCAGTTGGCAGGAAAGGGAGGCAGGACACACTGCTTAGTCCTCCTGCACTGTCCCCAGTGCCAAGAGAGGTGCTGAGACCACAGTGTCTGCATTTAATTGACTCCAGCATGAGAAAGGAAAATAACTCCTTTCCTACCTCCGTGTTTTGGTTGTTCAAACCGAATGTTGAGCAAAGATTTCTGCCTGAGGGAGCTAAACCCAAAAGCTCAGTCTGAAATCCAAACACAAGTGGTCTCACTGCAGCCAGTGAAACTACTCTTGTGATTAACTATGCCTATGCTGATGAAGTGTTATGGAATTGGGCTCCAAAATTGTAAATACAGTGAACGAGATGCTAATTCATCACACTGATTTCTCTTTCCCAGGCATGGAAAACCCCTGCTGATAACTAAAACTGTGCCAAGACTGGGCGGAGGGGAGTTTCTTAATCTTTCTTTTTTTCTCCATTAATTTTCAGAGCCCATTATAATGAGCAGCTCTGTCAAGCCGCCATAATGATGCTCTGACATAGGAAAATCTGCCATACCATTATTGCCAGCATGATAGTCAATCAGTGTTTGTAACCCTAATAATCAATGTCAATTCTTTTGCTTCATTAGAATCAACTGATGTGGAGAATGAAATAGATGAAGAAGAAGACCCAGAAAGTAATCAAACAGGTAAAATTTGTGTTATTTCTTAAAGGGGAATGAATTTTAATGTGTATTTTAATGTGAATTTTTGCATTCTATTTATTTATTTATAGATTTGTTCTCTAACTGCATATTGTATTAAGGCGTTATGATTTTTCTGGAGGAGATGATCAGATTTTCATTTATTTGAGGGTTGTAATAGTTTTATTCTTCCATGTCATGTGGACTTTTGTCCTTTTTATTATTTTTGCCTATCTCAAACATTTGAAATTTCATATACCTAATTTGTTACATTATATTCATATACATGCAAGCACATTATAGCTCCTCAATATTTTCTTACCTAGAAGGCTTGTCCACTGCTGAAGAAAGCTCTATCATTATATCTTACAATTTATGACTCGCACTGTGCCTCAGTAATTAGGCTCAAATCTCTTCAGATTAAATGTTTCACAGACCTGGCTGAAAATGCCATTTTATGACCAGTCTAGCAAAGCATTATCATTTCCAATGATGATAACAGTAAATGGATCATTAAATGGATCATAATTGTCATATTGTTCCACTAATAAAATATACTTGCATTTTTCAGGCAATGAGCTTAATTTTTTTTTCTGTTACCGTCAACAGGATTGCTATAATTGATTTCAGTGAAAGAGAGTGAGTTTGTCCAAAAAGACTTTTTGGCTTTTCCAACAACAATTACAGGGTTTGCTGCTTTTGGATCATTTTCATAAACTAAAAAAGTTGAGGGAAAACATTATGATACCTCGTGAATATTTAACACAAGAGGGCAGAGTGCTCTTCTGTGTCAGTTCTGCCACTATTTACACTTCAACATCCAATCCTAAAGTCATTGAAGTAGAAATAAAATGGCTGGATATTCCCAACCAATGTCTAAAGTTCTAACCTCTCACTCTGAGCTGAGTAGGAATTGATTAACATTTTTGAGCTATATACTGCAACATGGCAAAATATGATTAAAAGACCTCCTTATTCACTCCCAAGACTCCCACTTAATCCAAGGCAGAACCGCAGCTCTACTAACAGGCATCAGATTTAAAGATTGGAGAACAGTCTGGAAAAAATCCACAGCTATTTGGGCCACATCACAATTTTCAGCTATTTATGACCACCTTGCAGAAACTAGATTTTAAAACTATGTAAAAAACTTATGTTAAAAATATTGATGGCCTTCTCAAAATTTCCAATTCATTAAACAAAGTTCTCGCTGGGATCAGTTACAAAAATTTTGCAATTCTTTATTCAATTTCAGGGTTTACACCTCCATACCGTAGCCCAGGTGATGACTATGATGACAACATCTCCAGGAAGCCAGGCAATGTCCTGAAGACCCTAGACCCAATCCTCATTACCATCATAGCCATGAGTGCACTCGGGGTGCTTTTAGGAGCCATCTGTGGAGTTGTGCTGTACTGTGCCTGTTGGCACAATGGGATGTCGGAGAGGAACTTGTCTGCACTGGAGAATTATAACTTTGAACTCGTCGATGGTGTTAAACTGAAAAAAGACAAACTAAACACACAGAATTCATACTCAGAAGCATGAAGGCATAAAGCAACTGGAGAAGTCAGAAAATCGGGATGGAAGGACATAACTCGGTCGTGCTGGGGAACTGTTGATCTTTTACTGTACAGGCTGAAAAGTGCATTGATGACACTGAGCCAAGCTTTTCTCAGGAGCTTCAATGAGTGTGTAACCGATGAACATGGACAACAATCTGTGTTAACAACCTGAATCATGTACAGTCTGCTTTTTCTGTTGGTTTTATTTGAAATAATCGGATGCTGGTGTTGAGACCAAGTATGATTGACTTATAGTTCATTTTGTCTTTCTTTCTCTCCCTCTCTTTTGTTTTCCTTTAATGGATAATTTCGTTTTTACTGTGCAAAATCCAAGATGCTGTCACAAAATGTATCCAGTGGGGTCCTTTGGATGGACATGCTGTCTATAGCTCAGTGCCCAGAAAATATTGGAGTAACAGCAATTTAGTGGACTTCTGCACCTGTATTTGTGTATAATTGCTCGTGTTGTGCATAGGCAAAGAAGGGTTAGGATGTTTTTGAAAGTACTGCTGCATCAGTACCGATATAGCGTGTCAGCTCTGTTTACGAAGCAATACTGTCAAATTTTATTGATGTTTTTCAGTGTTGTACTAAATTTTGTGCTTGTGAACTCCATAAAAGAGTATGTGCCATCATCAGACACAACTGGTAACCAAGTGTACTGCCTAAAAACTAAACAAAAAAAGTCCTTGGCACTGGCTAGTGTATGTCCTCTCAAGTGCCTTTTTGTTTGTACTGCTTCTCATTGTGTTAACATTAACTACAGCTTCTCTGCAGTTACGCCCTTGTCTTTAATCATATTCTGATGGCTCACTGACTAAAAGAAAAGTATATTTTAGTGTAAGAAAACAGCCTCAGCCAAGGCAAGGGCTAATCAGATTTGACAACCTGGCTTGATTGTTCTGCTTTCTGTATTTCAACTTCATGTCTCTTGACCCTTTTGTATAAAGCTGCAATATCCCCTTTTATTGTTCTTTCATATAGAATGTATTTTCAAATGTAAAATCTCTCTCTCTTTCTCTTCTCTTTCTCTCTCTCTTTGTCTCTCTGAGTAGGTTTCATAAGCATTTGCCATTGCCAAGGAAAGAAAATTTCAGCTTTAACTTGCTGGTAATGGCAAAGGATTTTATTAGAGTTTGTGTTAAAAAATAAGGGAAAATTCTTAACTTTATCCTCCAAAGTCGAACTTTGGGTTTCTTCTTAACAGCATAAAGTGACAGTATCCTTTTTCCTGATGTCATGAAACACATCTTTTATCCTGAACAGCTTGCCTGTTAATTACACTGGGGAAAATGCTTCCCTTACAGAAAAGATTGCCTTTAAAACTAGAAACTTTCCTCTTCTTGCCCCTACCTGAACTCGGAGTTCTGTTCTCTCAGTAACCTATTTTCATGCTAATCAATGCTAATTGGGCTTAGGAGTGTGCACTGAGGGCAGAATGAAGTCCCACAATGTATGTAGGGTATGTTCCTACCATCATGTTATATCCAGTTGTCATTTCATAGCAGGAGGTTTCTGCTTGACCGCAAGTGCAGGCAGTGACCAATGCAGTGAACTGAGAACTCAAAGCCGTCAGGAAAATGTGCTTGACAATGATAGGGCAATTTTTTAATATTTTAGGGCAAATACTATTGGTCAAATAATATTCAACAGCCTATGCAGCTGGTCCAACAGGGTAAAAAGAAACAAGAGCATGTTTCCCATGGGGTCCATGCAAGGCAGTGAGAGAGCAGAGGGGTCATTCCCCTCCTGCAGGTGCAAGGGGAGCCCCTGGGTTTCTGCAGTGACCTGCACACAGCACAGCCATAACTGGGGGCAGCATCAGCCTTCCCCTGGGTATCCATCAGCCAGCAGAGAAAAACAGTGCAAATGTGGGGAAAGGAACATCCTACCAAGTGCTGAACTCATGTTTTTCCTCATTGAAATTCCTGAGTAGAGTCAGGGAAGTGATCGGGACTTTCTGAGTTAGTCTTTTCCAAAATTGCTTTTGTAGAAGAGCAATAAAATATCCTGTCCAGGATTAGGATTAAAGAAGGGCTAATTCAGCTTTGCATTACTTGGAGCAAAAGAATCCACCCCTATCTATACACCAAATGCTTTGAAGTGTATAATTTCACCAGTATGAGCTATAAAATAGAAAAATATGTAGAAAATCCACTAGTAACCCAGAAATGGAAGAAAAAGGAGGGAGACAGTAGGTGAAAATGAGGTTTGAAGTTGAAAATATTTTAAAGGAAGTCCCAATAGGAAAAAAGTATGGAGACTTGCTACTTCAGAGGAGTCCTAAAGGCAATGACTATCCCAAAAACCCAAACACCCACTTCAGGTCATCAAGCCTTAGATTGATGGAAGAGCTACCTCCCCAGCCTCTCAACCTTGGGTCCTCCAAAGGCTGAGACAGTGCACCTAAGGCCTGAAAGTTTTGCCTAAAAGTTAGTCCATGAGTTGTCCCAAGAGACAGACTCACTTTGTCAGAGGTAGGATTTGCATTGGTTTTCTAACACTGTAATTTGACCATAATGGCATTGCAGCAGCTAGTTAATTAACCCAAAGAAGAAAAGGATTTTTCAAAACTATTTTCAGCAGACCACCACTGTGTGAGTCAGGAAATAAGGGTCTATTCTCCTTAGCTGAAAAACTTCTAGTCCACTAACTTGACTAAGAGTTACATGCTTATATTGCCTTGAAGAGAAAATCCCACTGGGGAGCCCAAGCCCAAAACCTTTTGAAATATTCCCACTGATTTTCAATAGATTCCGAACCAGCTTTGGGTCTTGATCTATTTGAAAAGAAAAGCTGGTATTTGGTGGGTTTTTTCCTTCTTTTAACATACTGAGAATTGTGAACATAAAAAAATTATCTCCTTTGTGGTCTTCAGACATTAATATGATAATGAGGATCTAGCACTGAAGATTAGATTTCTCTGAAGGTAATAGAATTAAAGTTGTCCTTCAATAAAGGAAAAATGATACTGCAACTTTACATTGAAAAGTATCTTGCACTGATAAATATATTTAAAAAAATTATATGTTTATAAAGTTATTAATTTGTAAAGGCAGTGTTACAAAATGTTCAGTTTATATTGTTTTAGATTGTTTCATAATTTTTAAAGTGTAAAATAACATATTTTTTTCTTTATTGAAAAACTATAAAAATCTTCTGTAGTAAAATGATTTCATTTTACTGGTATATTATTGCTTCATGTTTTGTACCATCATAAAACTTTGTGCAAATTTTTTTTACAGAAATTTTTATTTTCTATGACAATATGACACTTGTAAATTGTTGATTCAAAATGAACAGCGAAGCCTTAACTTTAAATGACATTTGTATTCTCAGACACTGAGTAGCATAAAAAAACCACATAGAACTGAACTGTAATTTAAATTTCCAAACTATGACTACTACATTCCAAAGAAACAGTTGAATTAAACATTTTCATAAAATATCCCATAGCTGATGTATTTTATTATACTAAAATGGATTGGTATTATTAAATGGATGGTTTTATTTAGCATCTTGCAACAAGCACAGTGTTTCAATCACAATTCTATTTGTTAGTAGGCAGCTCCAACAGACACCTTGGTGGGTTTGTTCATTGTTTAGGATAGAAGCATTCACCTTTGCCTGACCCATTCTCCTTCCTTGCTGGAAGACACTCCTGCTTTTTCACCAAACAGCTGGGATTTAAAAGGACAGATTTGCCACCACTGCCCCTTGCCGTGGGCTGCCCAGTGTAGCACCCTGTGCAGGTGTTACCCCCCTTGGGCAGGGATGGGATTTACTGCCAAGTACTGCCCATTTCTGATGTGTTACTCCACGAAATCTCTGCTCCTGTATTAAAGTTTGCACCAATAAGCTCCCTGCAAATTTCATGGGGAGTCATCAGGATTTACTCAGCCATGGCCAAATTTCCCAAGGCAGAGCACAAGTTGGTGATTGGAACAAATGCAGTCAGGGTAGCCTATTGGGCCTGGTTTGGCATCAGTTGGGTGCCAAACTCACCTGTGGAACACATGAACACATGGTCATGTGCAGAGAGACCTTGACAAAGCTTGCATCCAGACCAGAAGCTTTAGCTTCAACATTTCCTGCTTTATGCAATACTTTCTTATTTTGTTTCCTTTTAATAGTCAGCACTCTGCACATTAAAGTTTGACAAATCTTTTCTTTACATTGCACACATGAACAAAGCACAGGCTGTCAGTATGTCATTAGGTGCAGTATAAACATTTTACTTCCGCTACTTTACTACTCATGGGAAAAATACTGTGCTTATTACCATATACTTGATCATTGTTAACACTTGAAAAGAATGTATTGAATCTTGTCTCCTCAAGGGAGCAGAGCTGTGTGTACCTGTTTAAAACATGAGATGGAACTCAGCAAGCACCTGAGCAAAATCCCTGCTCAGAGTAGGGATTGTTCCCAAAAGGTGGTTGTGAAAGTTGCTGTCCATAGAACCACTATACCCAAATTCACTAGAAGTATGCTTCATGGCACTCTGTTTGCTTCTGTGATAACCAACCAAAATTAATGGCAATGGAATTGATCCGTGAAAAAGGGAAATCTATAAAGTCAATCTGTTGAGGATGAAGCTCAAGAAAGAGAGACAAGTATTTAAAGTTAAGAAAATTCTCTTTCTTTCATTCAGAGATTTGCCTAGAAGCTTAAAGTGCTTGGCACTAAACCTTCAGTTTTCCACACTAAATGGGCTGCATAAAGCAAGAACAAAAATAGTGCAATGGCATCTGAGTTACTTTTCAGAATATAACTTCTAAACTTGAAGAAAAAGAGAAGATGGAAATAACAGATGGGTCAGCTACAGACAAACAATGCCAGAAGTGCACAGCTATGAGGGACATGGTCTGTAACAGGGGTCTTTGGCTGGTAGTAAAAGTAAATCCCTTTATTATTTCTCCAATCAAATGTATCACTCCACATCCAGCAGCCACATAGCCAGTCCCATTTCCTTTCCTTTTGGCAGGACATAAAATTGCACAGCAAAAGGCAGATGCAGAGGAGAGGGTGAGGGCAGCACTGCCAGTGTAAGTTTGTGTGAGGCATGGAAATGACAGCAGTGCCCACCTGTGCCACCTGCCCTCTGGAGGGAAGCTGCCAGTCCTGGTGGAGATGAAGCCCCTCCAGCCTCAGAACCTACCTTTTATGAAGTGTTTGAAGACCTGAGAGGTGCAAGATAATACACCCATAACTTTGACCCTCATAAGTCTTTTCATGTGTACAATTAGTCCGTTCCTAAGTCAGTTCTTCTAAGCCACTTTGCCAAAGTCAAATGTCAAAGCTGGCTTGGGTTGGATTTTTAGACTGTCACATCTGGACATTTCATCACAGAAGTAATTCCCTTCCCATTCCTTAATTGTCCTGTCCTTTGCAATACACTATGCCTAACAGCATATTGGTTCAAGCAACATTAATTTATTAGAGCTTTAATTTCCTATTTTATATCATTTTATCCCTCAAGTCACCCATAACCACAATTTTATCTACAAATGTCTGTTAAATTATAACAGAGTACATCTGATTTTTTTTTTTTTGCCATGGGATATGTTATATAGCTGTTTTATTTGCTGATTAGTCCCCCTGTAGTCCCTAATTGCTTTTCCACAGTAGGTCAGTTCTCCATATACATTTCCATTCTCATAACTACACACAATCAAGCTCTAATCTTATCACCTCAGGACTGATGGTGTCTCAACGTTTATAACCTAAAATCTCATTAAAAAATCTTCTGGCATTTTTCACAGATGGATGGAGTCTTATCATGTGTCCAAACCTAATTCCATCTTCAATAATCATATTCTCCTATTTAAATTTACATTGTTTTTACTTATCTCTCAGACAGTTGATTCATGTCCCTGTCATTGTACTGCATCACTGTGCGCCATGCACTGTATTTTATTACAGATGGCTGTGTTTCCATAATGGGTGAGGTGGGTCTGAATTGAAAAAGGAATTGCAGTCTTACTGAAGCACTGTTGCTACCAGAGAGAGAGGGCAGGTGTTTCTCTCAAGTGTAGAAGGTAAGGACAAGTTTTGGCAGGGTTTGGCAGGTGCTGCCATGACAAAGACTGAGGGATTCAATGTTGAGAGTCTGGAGGATAAAGGGCTTGCCTGAGGAAACAAGTATTTCTGGTGACAGGAGTTGCTAGGAGAATTACCAGGAAACTCCCTTCATTTTGATTACTTCATTTTCCCTGACAGAATGAAAAAACCAACCTCACAATTCTAAGAAAAAATATCTGCAATATAAAAATGTCTCTGGCATCTGCCAGGCACTTTTTAAATCCACAGGCATGGAAGAAGGGAGTGGGGGTACCAACCCATCTGTTAGCTGAACCTAAATGGCAGATTACTTAACTCAGAGAGGCAACAGGTGTGGATGTGGCTTTGAAGATCCAGGCAGCATCTCAGGGCTCTTACACTGGCATTCTTCTCGCATCATTTTCATCTTGAAATCTCTTCTTTATTCCCTTTCCTTTATTCCCTTTCCTCTGCAACATGTTGGTTTATGCCACTTGTTTCAAAATAAATTGCCTGGGCTGAACTACTGGCTTGTGTCGTCTTCTACTATTAATATATTTTTCTGTCGTGCAATTTATGCTTCCTTCACTGCTCAAACACTTTTATAACATTTCCCTATGCATTACTAAGGAATGAATACCATGAAATAAGCCACCCAATGCCACACACACTGTGTCAGAAGAGAGAAGAGCCCACTTTTTCCAAAATCTCCTCTTCCACATCCCTGCTGGGGATGCGTACTCCATGTCAGAGACTCAGACACTACATCTTTAATAAATAATCTGCCTTCCAGGGAGCCTCAGTGCTTTCAACATCATGCCTGATATCTTTGCATTTATTAAATATTTATATCTATATTCTTACTAAATATTTACTTACTAACTTTATAACTGTGAGCATACCAGAGTGGGTCAGTGGGTCACTCTCATTTTGCCTTTTGAGACTACTAAGTAGACCACAGTGTTTCATCTTTCTCTACTTTTAACCTGCTAATCTATGTTTCTCATAGCTCTATCATCAAGAAAAACAAACAACACGAAAGATAGCTTTGTCCAACTTCTATTTACACAACTGAAAAAAATCCACTGAATATGTAAAGAAATAAAAATTTCTTTTTATTTTAAAATGTGTTTTTGTGGAGTGAAGAGGAAAATCACCAGACTGGTTGAAGATAGTATTTGAGATGTCTGTGAAGCAGTAAGGAGACAGCCACTGAAACCTTCTGAAAATTAACCTGTAACATCTGGAAAGGGTTAATAAGTCTGCCAAGTGATGAGAACACAGGAATATCAAAGTAGGCAAGTATTGGTTTTACCCCAAGCATGGCTGAAAAAAAATGGAAGTAAAGCAAGAAAATACTGAGTGTTAAGAGTAAATCAGAAAGGACCTTCTTATTCTTGGTTCTATTAGTTTCTCTTTTAATCAGTCTTCAGAAGATGGGAGGCAAAACATGGAATTGACTGAACTACAACTCTGTCCTACCTACAGCTTACATGGACTATCCATGTTTTAGAATTACCAAAATCATGGCTCAGGCCTGCTACTTCAGCTAAGCAGAAAAGGACTGTGAGAAAGGGACTCAGCTGAATTAGAGGCAGAAAAACAAGTTATGTAACCATCATGTGTTCATAATGAGGTGTGTGGTGGTTGGTTGAATTATGTTTGTTATGATTAAAAACCATGTAGCTGATAACCAGCTAATTGCCTTAAAAGGCTGGGTTTTTGGAATAAAGGGCTCTTCTTTGCACCTGCCTGGGGACCCTGCAACATTTCAGAGCCTCTCCTTACAACCATGCACCTCTGAGACTGAGGCAAGGAGAAGGTGGAACCATGACTCTTCATGTGCAAGATCACAGGCCCTCAACACCAAGCCCTTTGCATATTCTCCAAACAGTTATATGCGGGAAGTGATACCACTTTGTACTCATAACCTGCATTTCAAATGCATTTTCATGCCCTACACCACATTCGCTTCCTTTTGCATTTCTTTGGTCTTTCTTCTTAAGATGAGGGCTGCCAGTTAAGCCACATTTCCCCAGGCTCTGTCTTGTATGGTGCACCCCAGCTCCCATTTACCAGCTTGGGAAGCCCAGTGTGGGACCAGATCTCCCATTCTCCCAGCTGATGCTGCTCTGCTGACCGAGCCTCTCCTGCCTTGATGGTTGTTTTACATCACTATCTTATTTGTAAGAGGAGGTTACTGAAAGTTCACCTGAAATCCGGACTCTTATTTCACTGCCATAGTCTCTGGGTGACTAAGGATCATCTTTGCTACTTTTAACAAGTCTTTTCACAATCTATACCCTTTTCTTCATGCGTACTGAGGTCTTAAAGTGGTCAACTTAAAGCCATATGTCTTGATAAAGTGGCTGAATTACTGCTGCTGAATGGGAGGCCATTATCTACAATTAGTTTATGGCTCTTAATAGCCATTATTGCAAAAGATGGATTTCTCAATAGGGTAAGTGTCTTACCAAAGATCCTGTTAGTAGTCCTGCTTATGAAAACCTAAATCGTAGCTGCTTTCTGGAAAAGATCAGGTTGCTCTCCAAGTGAAATAAAACATTACCAGCTTATTACTATGAGTAATAAATAGGTTATATGCATTATAATAATCATTATAACCTAATATGAGGACTATTTGGTTCCCTGTACTGTGTACTGTATGCAAATGCATGCAGCACTAGATAGACAGACTGAAAAAATGCTGTGAGGATGTCACCATATGGTTTAAGAGAAAAATACCAAACATCTCACAACTAGAAGATATAGTAACTTGCCTCAGACTAGCAGCTTTTCTTTCTGTGTTTACAGAAGGTGGCTAGAAGAGTTAGAATGTGTGCCTGCCAATTCACTGGGGAAAACCATGGATTTATGAATCTCCTTGAGGAAGTGCCTCCTGATGAAGGACACGAAGGAGCAGAGAGTAGAGGCAGAGTAGATGGGGTCATGAACTTCATTTTACTTCTCATCATGAGTAATAGTGCTAAACTGATAGTCAGTCAGATCTCTCATTTTGCTTAATTTAACGCCATACTTCTTGCTCCTTGCATTACTGACCCCACATTACAACTGAACCATGAGTTTTATTACAATGCTAAGCACTGCTTTAAATGCACGAGAAGATTTCACTGCTTTTTATACTGAACAGTTATGTGTGGTAAGTTTTGTTCTTTTCACATGAAGAACCAATTCAGAGCTAACAACTTGTATAATTTTAATCAAGTCTCATTTCACACGGGTTGTGAACTTTAATATAGATTACTGTTTCTTCTGGGTTTCAAATACAGTGTACAGTTCATCACAAGCCTGACCTTTGTGGTTTCATATGGGCACATATTTGCTAAAGTCACTTCATTAGACATCAATGGCAATAGAACTTTCAGCCTTGTTGCCAACTTTCTTCGGAGCTGCTGCTGATTAACAATATATACATTTGAACCAATGTCACATCGTTCATGCATTAAATATTGAAAGCACACATATGTACATATCTGCTGAGATGCAGCCATGGTTCTACATCAGAAAGTGAAGGAGCACTAGAAGCCCTAGAATGGAGGGTTTGCCTAAAAGTAAAGGCGTGTGCAGTTATTTAATATCTGAAGGTTTTACTCAGGCTTGTGGATTCCTTCTGATTGTGTAATGCATTTAGAAATGCAAAGAGCTTCTCTGCAAGCAGAAGTATTTTCAGGCTGTTCTTTCTGCTCTTTTACTTCATAAAACTCAGATTTGGGAAAGTCTTTAATGTTCGGCAACTACTTTGCTCTACTATTTTATGCGTATAATATTCTTTGAAATAAATGACTTTGTATTTAATGTTTCTATTGTGATAGTCCCTACAGGATCACAATTCATGGTCCTGTAAAGCTAAGCAATATTAGAAGATGCAGAAAATGCTTTCCAACCTCACAGAGAGGAGCTGTAATGGCTGCTGTGACCACAGCTGGTTCTGAACAGAGAGTCTTCATCAAGCACCTTTATTTCCTGCTCTGTCTCTTGTATTTTCCAGAGCAGTTTCTGGATTTTAGGATCAATATATCAAAAGCATTAGATGGTAAGAAAAATGTGGTCAATTAGTCTTCAAGAGTAGCATCCAGCTTGTCTATAACTGGCTATGTTGGGCATCATGTCCACACTGTAAGTTTCATTCACTGTTTCAAACACCTACCTGATGGGGTGAATTTTCCTTTTACAGCCCCAGTTGCTCTTATCTGTACAGTAGCTTGAATTAATCGTTTGGATTTAAGGGCCTATATTTTAGATGGATAAAATTAAATGAAAAAAATTCCTAAGCATTTCTACTTATTTGCAAACTAGTTATGGCTTTGTTTGGTTTTACCAAGGACAAGGATCCTAACTGCTTTGACTGATTTTTATCATAGCTTGTTTTAACATCTGGAAGCATTGTGCACCTGCTAGTAGGAGAGCAGAAGCAAAATTTCACCACTTAGGCCATAGTAGGAGTCTCAAAACCCACTGGCTCAGGTTTGGTAGTGGATGCAAATATGAAATTTGAAGTTAGGTAGAACACTGGGTCCTTCATCACTGTGTCAGCCACTGCTACCTCCAGATTTATGATATGCCTTGAAGAAGAAGAAGCTTTATCCTACCCTTATACTTAGGTAGCCTTGGGTCTAGTCATGTCTTTATTCACAGTCTAGAACTAAGAATTCAACCTGGTTTTTTATAGGCCTGCTAAATTTGCTTCCTAAATTGGTATTGCTCTGGCTCTACAAGGTAATTATACTGTTTCCTACAGTGCTGCAGTTCAGACCTATAGTCACCTACCTCACAATCATCTATTCATTTTCTCACTTCTTTTTGTGATTTGGTTTTGTTCTGATCTATGTGTGTAACTTCACATAAAGCTGAAGGTTTTCTTCTTAGAGATTTGCTCTACCTACAGTTTTATTCTCTTGTGACTCTGTGAATAAAAAGCATCTATTTTAGAGGTGCAGCTCTTAATTCTCTCCAGGAAGTCTCAAACTTCTGAAACTTCCAGCTTTATTTTATAACTTCACACACATTTCTAACCATTACTTTAGATGGTTTGTTAAGTATTTTTCTCAGCAACAAGGATACTTATGTCCATGACAGGCAGCATGAGGATGACCCAAAATCATAGTCTGCTTTTAATACAGAAGAAGGCTTAGTGAGTATATTAATGAAACCTGACAAAACCCTGAAATGAGCTGGTAGAAACTATCATCAGAAGTGTTAGTAAGAATTATTACAGTTATTATTATTGACACCACTGTGCTTGCAGCAAACCTCCAGTTCTTTTCTGATCATTTTTTATTAGGAAAAATCATATTTCTTATATGAATATATATTTTAACAAAAGGGCCATGACATGTCTTCTTTCTTTTTGCACTTATGTGGGCAAACAGGACTGGTCCCAGTAGATGCCATATGAATCACCAATTTGAGGAAGCTTGTTCTGATATTTTGGTGCTTGGTACACCAAAGAAACACAGGCATTCATATTATTTCCATGTTACTTTGCAATATTTTTGCAAATCTCTACAGTTCCTATTATAGTCACTTCCAAGAACAGTTTCTGTTTCTCCATCCTCACTGTGCAGAATGAAGATAAAGGTTTTCTGAGTCTCTCTTCAATCATTCTAAAAAAAAGCATTTTTTTCTTTTATGATTATTGTCTCAGCTTGGTGCATGTTCTAAAACAAATATGAGTGTGCACAGGAGGCATCTGTGATCTCTTAGGTACATGTGTTAGCAAATGTCTGAAGATATTGTGCAAATAAAATGCACAGACTATAGAGAAATGGAAAATGGCTAGTCATTTCCAAGCCCTTTAAATTGGAGTAATCAGACATCCCCAGATCTGCTGAGCTATGTTGAAGCTGGAGAAAGTACAGAGCAATCAAAATGTCACTGCTCTTCCTGCTAATGGTGCTGCCAGACCCAGTTTGACAGGTCTTAGTCAACTAAAGATGCACAGAAAGTCAGATGGAGCTTTTTGAGAAATATTCAGAGCTACTGTTCACTCTTGCCAGCTGAAAAACAATGTCAGTGCCTTAGAGGACTACTAGCAGAGAAGTAGTAATTGCCATAGTAAAAAAAGGCTGTAGAAGGAATTGTTAATTTTCTCTGCTTCTCCAATTGGTTAACATTAACAAAGTTGATGTTAACCAACTGGAGAAGCAGAGAAAACTGGTCATTAACAATTCACCCAGACTTTCAAATATGAAATAGTCATTGTAACTGTTTGCACAGATCAGAGCTTCAGCCTTTTATCATAACAGCTTAGCTATATCTCCTAGCACTGAATTTGTTTTTACATTCAATGCAGAATATTTGTTGACTTTACTGTACAAAAACCAGGATCTGTAAGTTTGTAATGTGCGTTAGGAATGTAAGAAGCCCCCAGATAGCAAGTTTCAAACAACTCCTGATGCTGGCAAATACACAAAGCCACTTTTTATATCATTCTCTAAGGTTAGTAGCTCCTCATTCCTCAAGCAGTTGAAATAACTTCTCTCCCTAGCCATGCTGTTTGGTGCATGACTGCAGCAGGTATGGGTTCACTTCAGGCACGTAACTCACAGAACTCATTAAACATCCAATTTAGCTGCTCTGAATTACACTTTGTGAGAGCTTATTTCTCTCAGTAGAAAAGGAACTTTGGAAGACAAGTCTTGTCTTCTCCTCTCCGAGTCAGTTCCAGTGCTCAACTCCTGCTGTAAATTATTATTCAGTGCAAGCCAAAGTCTCAAGAACTTGCTGGCCTGTTTGCTATTGGCAAGCATATCACAATCATTCAGCAGTTTTTCAGGTTTTTTTAAACTCTTCTGATCTTTATTTCACTTGGAAGGAAAAAAACAGAGGAGGTTGATTAACATGGATCTATCCAAGATTTCTGACCCAAGAATGTGGTGGCCATCATGTGCATCAGCAAGAATACTTTAAAATAGATCTGTAAGGTTTGGCATCATCTCAATATTCCAAACACAACAAAACTATATGACTCTAAAATCTGTTTGATGGCCATTGGTAGTGACAGGATTTGTCTTTTTAAATTCCATCTCACCTCTAGAAAAATTGAACTCTATTTGCACCATAGTTCAGATCTTAGAAGCTTGAATTCCACCTTCCAATAAATCATTATCTTTTGACTGCAAAGACTTCACTCTTTTCCAAACACCGAAGAGCAATGCAAGTCCAGCTCTGAGAATTAATATTCCAAAGACCATGGGTATTTTTAGACCTCTAAAACAAACTACCCCCATGGAGTGAATAAAAACATACCTTGTCAGCCAATCAAGATGAAATGATCCCCCGAAGCAGGGATTTGGCACTATGAGAATATTTTTAAAGCTTGTTTTGAAACCTGCTTGAACACAAGCTCGAGTATATTGAAAGAGTTACTGAGGAGTAGTTAAAATACTGTATATTTTATGTGTGACCCTAGATTCTACATAGATATAATAATTAAATATAAGTGAAGAGAAATAGTTCATTAAGCAATGAGTGTAACTGCAGTTTCCTAACATATGTCTTCATCTCTGTACAGACAATGGTTTCTATTGTTTTCTTTAGCTTGTGAAATAGAACCAGCTGTCACCAACACTGTTGCCTTTTCACAAAACAGAGCATTTGGCTCTGGCAAATTGTTCCATTTTTCTAACTATTCAACATACAGGTTCATCTGTCTCTTTCTGAAGATTTTGCACTGAATGACTAACAAGAAGACACAGAGCTTAGTCATATTACTGCCTTAATTAAAGAGGGTGTTACTAGAAAAGTGGATTTAATCCCAGTGTTTTAATTGAGTTCTAGCTTGGCACAAGTCCACCTGTCTGGATTCAATTGGTTATAGTTCTTTCCTTCTTGCTCCAGACATTACTGTTTCCTGCTACCATTGAACTGCTGCAGTGATTCTCCCCTTGCATCTGAGCAAACATAAAGGCAGTCCTAGAATATAGAAAGTCTCCTGCATAAAAAGGATGTAACATAAAGCTACTATTTCAAACTGAAGCATTTCTCTGCTTACATGTTCAATTGTCTGAGGAAGGCAGCTGTGTTCACACTCTGGCCCCATACTGAGTGTGATGGTGTAGCCACAACATGGAGCTCAGCACAGACAACTCAAATTAGTTCAGAAAGGCATCATATGTCCTGTTAGCAAAACCCAAGTTAGCACTTCAAAAATCACACTGGACAGGTTTATACATGGTGCAGTGACTTCAAAATGTCACAAACAAGGGGGACAGAGATTTCCCACCCAGAGTCACAGAGTGGGTGAGGCCAAAATCCCAAATGTATTGACAATGGGCAATATTTTGCAGCTTCATTTTACTCATGTTTAAAAATCCTAACTAGTTTAACACAAGGCTTTCAGAGGTGTAGATTTCTACTGCTTCTTCTGCTATTAAAAATCTTCTACTATTAAAATTCCTATGTTAGTTGTCCACAGGTGGTAGATTTCCTAGAAGTGGAGGGGAACCCAGTAAAACCCAGGGTCACAGTTCAATTGATCTTAGGGCAGAGAGGGCTCTGAATCCTGTAGATAAGTATAGTCACCAGGCTATCAGTCAGTCACCAAAAAGAAAACAAAGCAACACGAAATGGGGGTCTCATTTTTTTTTTCCACTTCACACAACAAATTTTAAAATTTGATATTGCAACCTTTCAGGATATTCTATGATCCTATTCCATGATTCCATTTGCTGTCTCTAGCCAAAGAGTTGCTCAGGAATATCATGAGGAAGAGGAAAAGACAAGGATGGAAAGAAGCAAAGAAAGGAACATGGAAGCCAGAAACTTGAAAGGAGTGAGTTAACATCCTCCTGCAAAACACCAAAAAAGAGATCAAGCGCTGAGTCACAGCAGTGGGATTCATCTTCATCTCACTAGTCATTCAAAATGGGGTCTAAACCAGCCATGTAATTTCCTTCTGTGAGTAGAGATGGGCACCTCCACGTGGCAATTCAGCTCACAATTCTCAGGTGTCTGTCTGGGTAAGATTAACCCCTCATGTTCCAGCAGCCATGTAGCTACAGCCACCTCTGAATCAAGGCTCCTTGGTTCATTGAGGGTTGAAATGTCAATATATGCATTGCTCACCATTCTCACAGCCTTGATCCTCTCTCACATCGAACTTCTATAGCTCATCCTTTTAGTCCCTCCTTCAGACATAGGAAGAAACTCTTGAAAGATATGTGAACTTTTAGACTCAATGAAATTTGTTTTATTTTAGATCTACTGAAAAACAGACTGGTTTCAGCACAGACACCAGTACACCTGGTCTGTACCAGTATAATGGCTCTGTTTCCCCTGAGGTGACATATGTGAAATACTGAGACTACACGCCCTCCCCACATGAAAGCAAATACTGAGAACTGCACATGTTTACCAGCCTGAGAGCCCTGCCACATAATACAATTCTGATCTGTCGAGCACTTGCCAGTTTCACTCTCTGCAAAGAGCATTTTGCCACTCTCAGTTTGCCCATCCATTCTGCTGCTAAAAAGAAGACTTTTGCCAAATAAGATTAGTAATAAAGAAGGAGATATTAAGGGGGTGGGGGGAGGGGAAGAGTGCTACATTTCTTACTGAGAATAACTGCAAAATTAAATATCACAATGTGCATTGTTAGGCCTGTTGAACTTACTTGACTGCAACATATTATGAAACTAAATTCATTCACTTACCTGGCAGGAGGCAAATGTCTAACTCAAACTAGCATATCCCCAGATTCATCTTTATAGAGAATTATAAGATAACCAGAGGCATGTTTTTTTTCTGTTGTTTTAATTTAGGATAGACCCAGAAGACTTCATACTGAGCAAATTCTGGAGATTAAAAAATGCTTTCTAAATTCATCTAAACCTCAAGGGCCCAATATCCTCATGATTTTGAGAATCACCCCAGCCTCAGCACTCAAACAGCTGGTCCAGAGAGCAACTCACTCTCTCCTCTCCTCTGCACAGGTCTACTTCTTCCCAAAGGTAAAATCATGATTCATAACTGCAGTTTTGCCATACTTCTCTCTTTCATGACTTCTACTTTTAAGATGATGCCAATGCCACTGGCAGGGAATTTTCCTCCATGAGGCTGTTTTCTCTTCTCTGTCTAATGTGGTAGAGATTTTGTTATTTTGTGAGTTACTGTATTGTTGTGCTTAATCTTCAGCTTCTTCAAAGGCTGGAATACAGGCTGACTGCCCTTAAAAATCAGTGATATAGAGGTGTTTTCATTCTCTAAGCTCCCCTACATCAGTTAGGCCACTGCTTGGGCTGGTTTTTATTTTACAGTGATGGAAGGACGTATTACAGAGGAGGAAATGATAGCCCTATTCAAATGAGAACCTAAGCTTCAATGCTCTTTTATCAACAAAGACAAGTTACAGGTACTGAACAAACTTTCCTATCAAATTTTCATCCGACATCTTCCCCTTCACCTTCCCTTTGGAATAACTGTGCAGTTTTCCCTCTCCCCCACCTGCCAATCCCACCAGTCTGCAGGAGACTCAGTTTTCATCTCACACATTCTGTGGCAGTACTAAGGCTGCAAGAGGATCTGGGAATAAGAGAAACTGCAGGCAGCCAAATTCCTTGCCTGTGCCTAACAGGGGGATCGTGTCAGCTGGGCATGAAGCTGAAAGTGTTTCTCAAAGTGTACACAGCTCCTCACTTTCAGAGGTGGCCTCCCAGAGTGGCACCATCACTTCACAGTCCCAGCAGTCAGTGACCTCAAGGCAGGGCTCCACACACAGTTTGTGTTACCATTACACCCAGCATGGTCTCACTTTCCTACACCAGATAGATGTACCAGACCTGGGGAGAACAGCAGCTCAGACTAGAGGACAGGAGATGTGTGTGGGCAGGTAAGAAGGGCACTTTGCTCATGGAGGCCTGCTGGGGGCAGGAGGGATGGTTCACACGTGCTTGTCTCTCCCCAGCTCGGGAAGCTCCACGGCGTGTGAGGAGCCAGCAGATTGCAGAACTCACCCGTGCCATGTGGCACTCGGAGGGAGCAGCTGGTGGCACTGCAGGTGCTGGAGAAGCTGCTGCTGCCTGTACCAGCTGCTGCTGCTGCCTGGCGCTGCCTGCCTCTGCCAGGGCTGCTGCTGGACCAGGCAGGCACACCCAGCAGAGATGGTGGGCCAGCAGCAGCAAGGTGTGATGGCCCAGGCTGTTTGGAGATGTGGGAGTGTGGGGGAGGCAGTGAGGGATTCGAGTTGTTGGGGGGGGTTGAGGGAAGCAGGGGGGGATTGTGTCACTGTCTGGGGGGACATCTGGGTCGGGGCAGTGGGACTCATAGGATGCCTGGGAGAGTCACTGGGGAGGGAAAGGCTCTCAGCCAGATGAACATGTTGGATTGTTGCTTGCAGGACCTGGCAATCTGGGCACCCCTGTCATAAGCATTTAGAGGCACTTTGGGTTCTGTCTTTCCCAAATGAGTACTTGTAAGTCGCCTTGATGTTAATGAGAATTACATGCACGCATCAGGGAAAGAATAGTCCCTCTACAATGGGCATGTGACAGCTAAAGAGCATCAGTCAGGAGGGAAACAAAAGAGGTCATAATTTATGTAAAAGGTTCATTTTTAATGTAAATTCTGCCCCCAAATGTTCTGCTTACCAGCCTGAATATGTGGTATTTGGCAGCGGAAAATGAAAGGGGTGAAAAACTCACTGCTGGCAGGTAACTGCATAATGTGATAGATTGATTTAAAATCCTTGTCATCTTTCTTTTTCACCTGCATACATAACGATCCTCTGTTAGTCATTAGGGCTCCTTGTACCTTCAGCACTCTAAAAAAATATTGGCTTTGAAATGATACTTCATTGTTAAGGAATTTTTGTCAGCTAGCTCCATTTATCGATGTATCAAAGCCATTTTACAAGAGATAGGCTCCACTTTGGCACGGAGAGCGCATACATTACACGCCTTGCGAGGACTCATCTCATTCCAGCACTGAGTGGAAGTGCCAATTGCCACCGCGGTACATAATGAGCCATGTCACCCGCGCTGGGGACAGCAAGAGACGGGCATGAATCAGCCCCCAGAGCTTCCTCCCGGCCAGAGATGAGAGGAGCAAGGGACATCAGGGTCACAGCAGACACATGCTTGGGGTACTCTGCTGCCCAGAGGAGCAGGGGACTCTGCTGTCAGGGCTCCCAGGTGAGGGGGAACATATGCCACCAAGCTGCAGCTTTCTGTTGTTCTATTTACACCTTCCTCCCCCGACAGTGAGAGCCAAGCCAGGAAACACTCATTTCTGCAGCCATATGTGTGTCTGCAACGAGGATTTTTTCAGCGTATCGGTGATAACTGAGGGTGTCACCCTGCTTTGTGAGCAAAATTTTGTAGCATAAGCCAAACAAGAGAAAGACTACTACCAGCAGCTACCTCCAAATCTGCTCAGGCTGTCTTGGGAATTAAATCATTTTTCTTTGTCCTTTTGTTTAGATCTTTACCTTGTGTTGCCAAGCAACTGCACATGGAAGGTTAGTGGCAAAGCTCTCCTTTTGGACCAGGCAGGTAGGAGATCTTTGAACTGAGTCGATCTGGTATGGAAAAGATAATGATTAACAGAGGAGAAAAAGCTTGTGGCTGTTTGGACTTCTTGTATTTTCCATGCATCCTAGAAACAGAGAATGCTGCAGCAGAGATAGCCAAAGACAGGGCTTTCCTGTGCATGGGTTATTACTGTGCAAGTTCAAGGAAACTGAACCCAAGTGTAGGCTATGTCAAAAAGAAAATATCATTGCACCAGTGATTTCCACTCTGAATTACCCTACCAACAGGCTTTCTCCCTCAAAAGGAGAATCTAAATTCACTGCCACTCAAGCACTCATAGTCTGAGCCTCTGCAGCCCAAGAAGGAATCTCTGTCTCCATTAAATCACAGTGAAGCTATAAACAACGCCACAGCTTCCTACCAGCAATACCTATTTCACCTTCCAGGTGAAAAACCCAATGCCCACAGATGCTCTGTGAACTGGGACATGTATTTTTTTAGCCTGAATGTTCATAGCTTAAATAGTAAAAGAGGAGCCCAAAATTCTGTCTCAAACTGTCTGCCACACTCAATTTGCTCAATTCACTGAGCACAGTCACAGGAGCTGAGGAGTCCTGACCATTAAGCACTTCCATACCCAACCATCAGACTCCTGAGCCTGGTCTTTTCCATTCACTGCCTTGCTATTTCTTTTAGGAATATTATCAATGACCTTAATCCTGTTTTCTAGTTACACCACATAACATCCATGTGTCTCAAGGCCAGGATTTCAAAGGACTCACATTATTCCTAATTGCATCCATCATTTTGTAAACTCCTGGGTTTATAAGGTATTAATTAGATTGGCCTAGTTAGTACTATTTTCAATTCATTATTTTTTCTATGCCTCATATATTTGGCATTACTCCCAGGAGCTCTACTGCTGGCCTCAGGACACTGCCCAGGGACACTTCCAGCTCTCTTTGCAGAGAAGAAACCCAATGAAAGTCAAAGCTTTTGCACCTACAGGTTCAGAAGAGCACCAATAAAAGTGTTAGTTCAAACAAGCCTCTTGAGTTTTTAAACCAATCAAGCCGTACAATGACATTAGAGGTTCTGATTTTAATACCAGTACTAGTAAGTTGAACTAGTGTGAGCTCAATTATTTAAACTCTGGTCCAGACATAGCCAGAATAAAGGAATTCATCTCCAAAAGCTATATGTGCTATTTGTGCCTCACTTAACCTCCAAAGGCCAATAAATACATCAGCAGGATCATGAAAGAGCTATGCATGGAAGCCAGAGACTCAGTAAAAAGAGGGTTTCATTTCTGCTGGTTTTCTATGGGAACCAGAGGGAGCATGAAAAAAGCCATAAGAAAGGCAGAGAACTGCTGAGGGCTCATGGGATGACTCCAGTTGAGCCAAATGGAGCACAACCTCTCTCCCTCTGTCTCTCTCACTGAACAAACCTATTTAGAAGCTAACAATATTCTATGTTCATCATTCACATTGGGAGAAAAGGTTTTTTATTGCAGATGAAAAACTATACCATGATAAAAAGAAACTGCAATCAAGCCTAATTTCTGTCACACCATATCATAGGTTCAGTCATAAGAGCTGTACTGAAGCTTGGTTAAAAATACTCCTATGGTATTTTGCAAAGTTTGCAGGCTGAACTGACCTGGCAGTTTCTGTGTTTCTATCAAGTCTAGCATCCTGTCTCAGAGAGACATTTATACCAGCAGCTTCAAACAAGACATGAAACCTCTCACAGCAAATGATTGATTACTGAAGGCAAACTGGCTCAGCTTTGTAACAAATTCCCCATATGCAATAACAGCATTGTCATTACAACTCATGTATGTTAAAAACCAAGAAGTCTTTGCTTTATCACTAACAGCATCATGGACCTTTAGCAGCTGTAGAACTGCTGCCAGCTCTCTGTAACTATTTTCTGAACACAGTAAATGTTAGCTTATTTAACCTAGCAAGGTAAATACAGCTGTGAGCTTTAAGAAAGAATAAATATTCCTGTATGGTTAAAATTGAGGAGATACAAATTTAATATCTCAGCTAAAACTATAGAAATCCATCAATGTGCCAACATCATAATGTAATTGTGCACAGCCCAACTCACAATACTAATATGGTTTAATTTTTCCTTCAAATTTTGCCTGAAATTAACAAACATTTTATTCCAGTTTGATAATATTTTATTTCTTTTAATTCAAAGTATTTGTGTTCATATACATGACAACCTCTTCATTCTCTTCTAAACAGGAAATTACACTGTAGAGTTCTCTTCTAAAATCTCTGAAAAAGTTCACACCTACGTGCACATATGCATACCTGATTAGGGCTGGGATGGAGTTAATTTTCTTCTTAATAGTTGGTACAGTGCTGTGTTTTGAATTTAATAGATAATAATGTCAATAACACACTGATGGTTTAGTTGTTGCTTGTGGCACTCACTCAGTTTTTCATGTTCTGCCAGCAAGCAAGCGTGTGCAAGAAACTTGGAAAGTGCACAGCCAGGACACCTGATCCAAACTGGCCACAGGGATGTTTCATGCCACAGAACATGGTGCTCAGTATAAAAACTTGAGGGAGCGTCCAGGAACCACAGGCTGCTGCTCAGGGACAGGCTGGGCATTTGTCATTGGGTGGTGAGGAATTGCACTGTGCATCACGTGTTGGTTTAAAGTTTTATTCTTCTTTCTCCCTCTTTTCCATTACAATTATTGTTGTTGTTGTTTTCATTTGTGTTATTAGTAGCATTATGTTTTACTTTGTTTCAATTATTAAACTGTTCTCATCTCAACCCACAAGTTTCAATTTTTTTTCTAATTCTCCCTACCCAAGGGCAGAGGTGTGTGTGAGTAGCTGTGTGGTGCTTAGCTGCTGGCAGGGGTTAAACCACAACACAATATTTGTTGTTAACTTGTATTTCTGTGTGACACTATGTGTTCACACCTGAAAAATCACTTTGTCAGGAAAGACAATAATAAATTTCTCTTTGCAAGTATTCTGTGTTTCCAGAATTCCCTAAACACCATTAAAGCCTTTCTGGTTCTTTGCAATCCATGTTAATGAATATTAATTATACATTAATAAGAATACCCTGTGGTATACAGCAATTCTAGACAGGCCACAGACAGATCAAATTGTACCTTTAATTGTGTTTTAAAACATGCAAAGTATAAATTCTCTATAATGCTTTTGAAGCTAAGAGGGCTAGGAGGATGTTGCGGTGGTCTCTGTCCTCCTGAGGAGAGATGAGAGAACTCACTGACAGGAAACCACCAGATAAATACAGACATAGAGTTCAAGGAAAGTGTCTTGATGAGTTTCATGTTAATTATCCTCCCTCCTCACACACACACTGCTTCTTAATGGGCAAAGAGACCAGTGTGGCTGAGCACATGTCAGGTACACACGTGTGGCTTGCCTAGAAGCACCAAAGTCTGGAGACATCAGACACAGCCTAAGAGAGGCATCTGCACCAGGGGCTGCTGCCACCAGAGTGAGACAAAGCCACCTCCAAAGAGGTTTGAGGAATAAACCAGCAAGAAGCCCTTGTACAGGCTGGCAGGCAGAACTGGCAGCCTGTGATGCTGGGTGTCTGAGCTGCAGAGCCTCCTGGTGCCAAGAGATAGGGACAGGTGCTGAGCCTGCCAGGGAAAGCAGGATGCAGGATCTAAGGGTTTGTAGGGAGCAATCACATGCACACACCAATAGCTGAATTACACTGTCTGTGGCCAAGCAATTGCCAGACACTGCTTGAAACTCAAGGTCTCCTCTGATGAACAAGATACCTTCTTCAGATGATATTCAGAGACAAGGATTCAAGGTGTGGGGAGTTAATGGGAACACTGGGATGAGCTATGGAAGGGTGCCTGTAACTACTGGGGCACCTTTGTGGCTCTGCAAAGGATTTTCTCCCCCTTCAGGAAATGCCATGCAAACAGCTGAGCACTCAGACCCTCCTGAAATTCTCCCCACTGGCTTCTCATGCTAATAAATTCTAATTTAGCAGAGTACACTGATCTTGCTATTTTAACCTTCCAGTTTTCTTCGTGTCATTTTTTTTTTCAAGAAAGATATTAGGTTAATGCAAAATGCTGTAGTCAGGAGATCAAGAGCTTTCTTTTCTGTCCCTAGTTCTGGCACTGCCTCCCTCCATGCCAACAGCATTGTCTCAGGGCTCTCACCTTCCCAGTGCCCACAAAAGACTGTAATGCTTCACAATTGGAGCAACTTGCTGGTTTACAATTGACCAGCCCTATATAAAAAGCAGGAATTTTAAGAGCAAGAAACTCTCTATAAGCCATATGGCATTAACATTAATATATTAATAAGTTCCTCCCTAATTGTAACAGATGCTCAAGTCAGTAGTTTCACCATACAATGCAATGCACTGTTATGTCCTTTTCTGTGAGCAAGAATAAGCCAGATGCTTTTCCACGACCTACTGGCAGAAATACGGTGCTATACAGCCAGAAAAAGCATACTTTACCTTAGCTACAAATGAACATCTACAGAACAGCTTTTTTAATCTATCGTCCTTAAAACTCATTAATTTTGACAGAGGATTTTCCTACTGATGTCTATCCAGATGATCAAATACTGTTGGAGCTGAGATGGGTTCATCATCAAGGAATATGAAATTCCCCTGATGTTACAATTATATTTTTCTTATTTCTTTCTATAATACAAAGACAAAGGAAATATAAGACAAAGGAAAAATTTAGTGATTTTCATTTTTCCTCCATTAACTACTTTTTCTCTTATTTATCTTCTCTATTCACTCTATTCACTATTCACTCTATCTTTCTTCTCATTTCCTCAGAGAGCAGAGTGCTAACCTGCTTTCCTACTTCACTCATTAAATATAATTTTAATTATTTTTACTTCACCCATACCTGTTAGTTCTCTAAAGTTCTCTTCCAGCTGCATAAATTAGCACCTCACTATTCTAATCATTCTCTGTTGCAAATATCACCACCTAATTTTGGCATTTGGTTCTTTGATCCTTTAATTGGCATCTACTGCTGAATCCCTGTGGGGCTACAGACCTCTGAGTAATTCACATTACCAACTTTACCTGACAATATATCACAAATTGTTTAAGCTCCCTGAAGACTGCATGGCCACCAGCCAAGTGTTATCCCACCATCCCAGGATCCCTGGGTGCAGGTTCCCACTCAGCTGCTGCCACTTGTGCAACCACACAGTCAACCAGACCACAGCTGCTCTTTCAGCTCTTTGTGCCTTTTTTGGGAGCTAAATTTTCTGCCAGATCATGCCCAAGGGAGCCAGCAAGGAGATGAGCAGAGAGGGAGAAAGGCTGGACTGCCTTTTTTGCCCACAGGGCACACAGGAGGATTCACAGCAAGTATGAAACTGCCATCTGCTAAGTGCAAAAACCACACAGTGACAGGAGGAAATGTGCATTTAGATTCTTTCCAGCTACCACTTTTCTGTTTTAATCACAATCACAGTTTCATGTGGGCAGTGCATTGCCCTCGTGGGGAGAGGATTGCTTCACTGAACTGTTGAACTTCTCCAGGCCCTCAGATCAGCCGAGAGCAGAACACACAACAAGAAAGGGGCAGGTTTTGCAATCCTCAGTCATCAGCTTAGCAGGAGTTTGTCTGGAGGGGAGGAGGGAAAGCCGTTAACGAATAGACCTAAAAATAAATGCAAGGGTTTCCTGGCATTGTTTTCTGGTCCTCTGTATTCCCCCCATGAAGGAAAAAGAACAGTGGGATTCAAACTGCATTTTAGTTTGTTGTTAAAATTCTGATCCCAAGAAAATATATGACAGGACTCGGAAACAAAAGCAGGTCTTGGATGTGACCTTCACTTCTGCTGTCCCTGGGGTTTGTAAAAGGGAAAGGAAATCACCCAGCGTTACCAACACCCCTTCAAATTATTAGGTACAAGCTTAGGTATCCAAATACCATACACTTAGAGGACCTTCTTTCCTCCAAAAGCTAGACCATTTTTACAGAAGAAATCACTACATTACTTTTATAGGTAACATCTTAAACTTTTCCATGTCAGAGAATATAATGAAAGCTCTAATTTTTTCATTCAGTATATTTAAGGAACCTGTCAGAAATTCTCCCACATCTGCAGCAGCCAAATATACAACTTTTCTAGCTATGTATCTATCTATGTCACAGGAGAGGCTTAAAAAAGAAGCAGCAATATTGATCTTTCAGAAATCTATACAAAAACTATTTAGGTTCATCTATCTTGGATACCATAATTATAGAGCACAGCTCTGTCTGGCTGTTAGGTTCCTCAAAACAAGCTGAAAAGTAGTAATTTGAGTATTTATTTTCCCTTTTGGAGTACCTCATTGCAATTGCCCTAAAGATAAAAAAATCCATACATTTTCCTAATGGTTTTCAAAAGCAAAAAAGCCCATTTTTAGTGGGAGGGCTGTTCAAGATGTGTACAACAGGCAAACTCCACTGGAGTCTGGATGTATCTGGGCTCTGTTGTGCTGATGTAGCAGTGTAGGAGTTTTCTCACTGTTGCCCTTCTGGTGCCCTCACCCAGCTGCTGTGGGGGAGTGAGCCAGGGTCTGTGTGAGGCTGAGCTACCTACCAAGGTCAAACTAAAACAACTTATTCCACATTTTTTTCTGTCCTAGTCAGTCTTGACTACATGTTACAGAGCTTAAGAACCCCCAGCTTATTGTTGGCTGACCTCATAAGACCTTCAGTGCACAGAAATAAAGTAAAACTCACTCGCACAGTTAGGTGAAAGACATTTGCTTGACTAAAGGTTTCCAGTGTGGGGAACAAGAGCCAGTTTAACTGGGATGATTTGCTGCAGGGATGGCTCCTCTCCTGGTTTGATGCTTGGCACGTGCTCGTCCTGGTCCTCTGCTCCTGCAACACCAGCAGCTGCTTCAGCTGTTTCCCCCAGTGCTCTCAGGCAATTTGCTGTCCCTTGCACATCTGCTGGCATCCTGAATCCTTTTGACCTGAGTAAGCAAGTCTCCATCACCACCCTGACTTCTGCTAGACAAGAATTACAGGTGCCCAGAGCCACCTGCTACTCTTCCATCCTTCATTGAGTCGTATTGCTTGCTCTTGTTTGTTACAGACCAGAGTGCTTTGAACACAAGACAAAGATGTTATCAGCATTATTTCTGTGTACATATCCTGTTTCAGTCCTTTTTTCTTTTAGGTCCTGCCCTCCTTGTGACTTCTCCATGACCTTACCACTTGCTCTGTGAGAGTGCCTCTGGTTATTGTGCTTCTAAGCTTAGATGCTTTCCTGTTATTGCTTTACCTTGATCTGCTGCATGCGTTCCCAGCAGACAAACAAGTGGAAAAAGGCTGAACTGTAGTCAAAAAGTATTAATTTGGAAGTATAGCATATCTATCTGAGGGACAGGGGAATGAAAAAGATCTCTAAACCAAGGAAGTGGATTATATAATAGAAAATATGTCCACAGCTTCCCATTTTTCTTCTGATGCAGTTTAACATGACAGTTCAGCTTACAGAGATGATCTGGATGCTGTCCTTCACCACTGACCAGCGAGAATTAGCTCAGGAAAGAGGCTAAATATTACATAAACTATTATCAGAGAGAGCTTTGTAAAATATACACCTACAGGGCTGCCCCTGTTTGAAGTTTAACTCTCCATCTGACAGATGCCTGTGTTCTGCTGAGGACAGGGTGTTCCTGGCTGGCTGGTGAAGCTGGAGCATCATCAGTGGAGGCAGAGCACAGCGAGGAGCCTGGAGGCAGCTGCCATCCTCTGCACTGATGCAGAGAGCAGCCACCAGCTCAAATCCCTTCTCCAGCTCCTGTTCATCTCCTGATAATGTAATTACTTGATCAAGCCCCAAATTCATCAAAGACAAACTCGATCTCTGAGTCATGATGTGATCTTAGGACAATGAAATTTTTACAGTAGGGATGAAATGCACTACAGGAGCTTTTACAGGAGCTGGGAACAGAACATTTTTGGATGCTGAGAATTGACACTCTTCTTCCTGAAAAAGAGACAAGCCTCAAGTCTGATTCATAGAATAAAAATAAACATTTTCTATAAAGGTATGAATATAATTTAAAATAGGAATGGACCACCATGATAATTTGTTTTGATCTCCTACAAGGTAATAACTATATAAGTTCCCTGAATTCTAGGTCAAAAAAAACAGTTTGACAATATTTATTACAAGCCTGTTACTAATTATCCTCCTTACTAATAAATAGTACTTTCATCGGTGAAAATGAAAATAAAATATTGTCATTCTACAGTGAATGTAGTGTGGAAATACATTAGTTCATTTTCTTATAAAATGTTGGATTTACAGGTCAAAATTCATATCAAATTGCAAATATGTAAATAGAGATATTCACTGTTCTGACAGCCTTTAGAAATAATCAAATACACATAGTGCTGGCATCATTGAAAACCTGTATAGAAACCTGGTTTGTATCCAAAGTAAATTAATCTCTTTCCAAAATGCATTCTAAATAAGAATTGATTTGGTAACATTTTAAAATTGTATTATCAAGAAAGCCAGGTCTAAACATACCATTTTAACTTGATTTGCCATTTCTCATTATCATTTTACTATTTATTTTGTCCCATTTTTCAATTGAATGACTTAAGTATTGCCCTTGAGATGCTCCTATTTATAGCATATCTTAGAATTTATTAGGTTCACAAAAATTCAGTCAATGATGTTGACCTTTACAAGAAAGAATCACTCAGACTCCTTAATTCCATTTCACTGCATTGCAGTGGTAGCTATCTTTCTCCATTTTATCTAAATTTAACCTATTTATTTCACAATCCTAAGGTTCCCTCAAGCAGAGGACATTTTTAAGCTTCAACTTTTCATAGCCTCTTTATTAAATGTAAATTTCCTCTTTTTGTACTTTTCCTTTTCACTGAAAACGAGGACAACAGACAAAAAAATCCCTAAGATCTAAGAAAACAAAATTTTGGTTAGTGAGATATTGTAATGTATATTCTGCAAAGACACAGAAGCCTTTCCTTCCACAAAAGCAGGGACAAGTCCAGACCAGGGTTAAAAATCAAACTGAAAGAGTGACCATCCAGGGCACCTTACAGTAATGTGGATTTTCTGCTTCAAAATTAATAGTAAGAACACTAACTAAGACTAGGAATACCAGCACACAAAGGGAAAAAAAGGCCAAAACAACTCATGCAAAACGGAATTAACTCAGTAGATTACCAAGAGGTTAAATAAAATGTCTGTGCAGGGAAGAACATACATCACTGAAAAGCTTCAGCATACCAAGTAGATAATGGGACTGTGGATTCATGGAAAATAAGGTGATGGCAGGTTAATTAACCACATTTCATGTAGCCTAGAAAGATCACAAAAGGGGAAGAGTCTCAGAAATGATAGTAAAAAACCTATATTTCAACTTTCAAAGGTGGAATTGGCATGGATTTTGTTTGCATAGCTGTCACTGCTGAATGTTTCATGGTGGGTTCAGGAGTATGTGCCCAGTGAGAAATGCCTCAGCACAAAGGTTCTTTTAGAAACTCAAGAGGAGCTAGAAGGATGGCAAGCCCAGACAGAATAATGGTATTTACTCAAGCACAACCAAAAGCAAAAGCACCAGCTCCAGTGCAATGACACACAGAGGAGGCAGGTATTTATCAGGGCCATAAACTGACTTTGTCACACCTAAGGGTCAGCAAAGTTCATCCTTCCAATCTTTCTTCTCACTTTCTTATGATTATCAAAAAAAAAAAAGTGGCAAAGCAGGTCCCTCTTTGCAAATATAAGACCCTTTTTACCTCACAAGCCATCTCTCCCACCCAAAGCCACCCCAGGATCCTGGCTGCTGGGAGAGCCAGCAGAGCAGACAAGGACCCAGCCCCTCCGAGGCATCACAAGGCAAATGAAGTGATGACCAGATCAAGCCTCTGGCAAACTCTGCTCCTCTTAATTTTGGAAAGTCAAACTTACCAGTTTACAGCGTGCACTTGCAGACAAATGGGTGTTCCCTAACAGGCTCTGCAGGGATTTGAGCACCACACAGTGTGTGGTGCTGAAGGAGAAATCCCACAGCTCCAGTGACTGCAACTACAGTATCCAGTGTCTGCCTGGTAATAGCAGCTCAGTTCTATCCCTACAAGATGGGGATGAAAGATAAGGACCATTTCATTTTGTAAGACACAGATTAAAACAGAGACCAATAATAAAATAAAACAGAGAGCAATAATAAAATTGTGACAGAAAACTAAAAGGCAGGGTTTTTCCAGTAAGGCCAGCACCTTCTCAGCTGTTCTGGTGAGACATGTCTGTCCCTGTCTATCGCCTTTGCCATGCTTGAAAAACCTCCTTCTTTTCTGTCAGGATTTTCCAGTGACAGTATTCTCTGTGACAAGTCACATGGCAATGTGAAAAACTAGATTATCCTTTCCATTCCTCCTTGATGTTTCCATGAATCACATATTCATTGGATCCTTCTGCTACTTTTCCCAGGAGAAGTATTTTAGTGTGGGGAGGGTGAAAATAAAAGGAAGGTGAGATTTGTCATCACACAGACAAAAAACTCTGGAGTGTGCTATTTATGGGGCACATCTACCTTCTCACTGACCTTACTTTCTCTGCACATTTATATATCCATTAGAATTTATTAACTATGAATACATTAGGCTCCAGGTGCATAACATAGTGTCTAGAAAATGTATTTTAATAAAATATCCCAACAGCATGTCCAGATAATGCCTGCAATGTCCCCATATGTCTCACTACACAGATCACACAACTTAGTATGTCCTGGTAATATATGAGCTGCAATGGTATCATCAGCTACACTCATTACCATTTAAGATAGGACAAAAAGGTAAGCTCCTATTAAGTGGTTTTGGGTTTCTAACTGTTCTATTTGATACTTAAGAGCATAATATTTTAATTAAGGGGGTTGTTTTCCCATTATGGAAATAATTTTGAAGCAACTTTCCTCCTGGTTGCTTAAGCAGGTTCATTACAATGCAATGCAATTTACCCAGCTGGACAGGTCTGCAGGTGGCCAGAAACCCATTAGAGAGGTATCTACCTACTACAGGGGAAACTAATATTCAGGAGACAGGAAATCTCACAGGGACTTCGATTTTGCCAGGCATTAACACAGTTGACTGGGTAGCAGGTGGCTGGAAGCATAAATTTCCCTGTAACTTATTTATTAGGTCTCCCTTGCCTCCCTTCTTCTAGAATTATGATATGCTCTTGGCATTGATAAACCCCAGCAAGGGCACACTGTAAAGACACAAGTAGAAAAGTCTTGATAAATATTTTTTATCTATTTGACCTGAGCTATTTGAACCAAACTTGAGTCTTTTTCTTTTCTTCTCTGAGGAGAAAATAAAATATTCCTATGATGCAAACCTCCCCCATTTAGAAATAATTTACAACTGCCTGTCTTCCTGAATAGAATAAGAGTCAAAGAGGAATTAGATTCTTCTGTCACAGCTCCAAACCTCCTTTCAGCCAACTCTCTGCCTGGAAAGCTTTCCATCAGCTTTTTTTTCCCCTACACTATAATCTGGTTTTCCTCTCTGTTTTTTCCCCTCTCCATATTTCCATGATGTTTTCTCTACCACTAAAGTTTTAGTCCCTCTGCTCATTCCTGTGGAAATTATTTGAGCTACAAAGTTTGGTTTACACTTCCATATGCCTGTGTACTGTTTCTATGTTTCAGTTACCCAGTGCCCCCAAGGACCCCATCTGAAGTTCATGCTTGCGTGGAAGGCTCATCGTCACACTCACCAGCTCTAAAGAGGTTTACTTCTGTGTAAACCAGAACACAGAAAAGAAGAACATTTTCCATTCATTCTGGCAGGAAAAGCATAGACAATTCTCTTTTTGGGGTGCTTTGGGAGTAGTTATTCAAATTCCCTAGAATATTCTGAAAATTTCAGCATTATCCACGAAAGCCAAGGTCTGTAAGACATCACTGCATCGCTCACAGAGCAGCACTCACGACATCTTCAGTTTCACAGCACACTCACCTGCTCTGCTACAGCATAGCAGAAACTGGCATTTAGATTTCTTTTCATGGTTCACTCAAGACAATCTCATATTCCCCTTCCAGCTCCATGACCATGTGTGCCACTTGTGGATGGCTGTGGATTTGTGCAGATATAATGGAGCTGCTTCAGTCCTCCCTGCTCCATGTGCCACACACGTCCCATGTCACAGTCTGACACACCACTAACTCTTGTACTGCACAAAGTGGCCCTGGAGGAGCACAGGAGTATATAGAGAGCTATGGTATCCATCTGTCAAGACCAAAAGTTTTTGGTAAAAGCATTGGCTTATGCATACTGAAGAAATAATTCTCCCTGCTAACACCCACACAGGTTTTCCTGGAACTCACAGTCTCTGAGTAGGCAACAGATCCAGAAAGTTGATATAGTTACTGTAAGTGGTTTGGAGAATGGAAGTAGGTCTTACATCTGCTTCTAAGAAATTTCATTAATAAGTAAACATATCCATAAATATTCTGAATAAAACAGGGGCAAGAAAGACATACATTTCATCCACTTAGCAGCAGGAAAGCAAGAAAGGATTTCTTTTCATAGGCCTTTCCTGTAAATTATATGGGAGAGATGCATAAATCTTCTTTGACCCAGTTTAGCCATACACTATGCTTTCCTGTTAAAATATTCACATACAATTAAGTATCCACTAGGCAGACAGACAGGAGCAGAGACCATGGAAGTGTAGGAGGAGGCTGTCAGAGAAACAGACTCCTCCTCACAATACAAATTACAAAAATCTCTAAAGTGATCAATGTAAATTGAATCTCTTCAAAACTGGCTTTAACGTATTGTCATTTCCTTTGTCCTTTCTCCCAAATCACTCCAACTTTTCTCTGTCACAGCTGGCACAGAGGAAACAAATCATTACAGAACCACACATTGTTACTAGACAAATCCTACTGGCTTCATTCACACACATCTCATCTTAATGACAGTCTAAGGCCTTTAAAATAAGGCTTTAAATAATAAACTCAACCACAAATGTACCACCACTGCAATAAATTCATATAAGACACGCAGACACTATGGCAGTAAGAGGTTGGATGGCTAGGAAGACACACTCTTAAAGCCACTTGAAACACAATTACAAAGGAAAAGCTTTCAGCTGTATTTTCCCTTTATGGAAAGCAATGCACTGTTCCTTCAACACCTTCTGTTCCTGCCTTCCTTCCAAGTGAAAGAGAAAAGGTCCACTTTGCAATCTCCTGACCCCAAAGAAAGCACTTGCATCAACCTTGGGAATTCCTGGGTTTGGCACCAAAACATTTTCTTCATTGAGTCCTGGACTTTCATGGTAAAACCACTAGCCTGGGGGTGTGTAAGTTTCTTAGGAATTACCCTTCTACCCACATACCTGCCTATGATCAGCTCCAAGGTAAGCAAATGCCATCACATCTTCCACAGCAAGTGGGCACCTACCCTGAAAAAAACAAATGCAGTTAACTCCAAATCATCAAGACACCAATTCCAAATGGAGCCAAGCCTCAGGCACATCAGATACAGCCAAAGAAGTAGTGTTTGATGTTGTCTGGTCCCAGAGCACTTTGTTCCACATACAGAAGCCTTACATCAACCTACATAAGACAGCAAGCTCCCTACTTAAACAAAGGAAAAAGCATTTCGTTCACATTCTCTACATAGGTTTGCAGAGGTTCTCAGTCCCTGCAGTGACTGCAGAATCTGTGCACCTGATTTCAGCAGTGTGAATTCCCCCTGCCAAGACTAAACACTCACATGGTTTTTCACTGCCTAAGTAATGATGGTAGGTGATCAGAATCTGGCTTAATACCACATAAAAGTCCTTGGAGGTGAATCATTCCCAACAATGTATTCAGTTTAATTTCCTGGTAAGAAAAGTGACTGCTCATGATGACCCTTTGTGAAGTAAAGTGGTTGCAAGTGATACATTTTACCTGTTTCTTCCCTAATATTTGGTCTTAATTTTTCTACGTCTTTCCATTCTTTCTCCTCCCCCCTCCCCGCTTTGTATTTAGGCACAGAATATTGTATTGTACTGAATTTAGGCACAGAAGTATTGTTTACTATCTCATTAAGCTCATCTGAGAACAATCACAAGCTCCATTAGACCACACTGGCAATATATGGCTTTAATTATTTTTTCATAGAAAATTCTCACACTGGAGTAGAGTAATAGAGTGGTTGTGACATCTTGCTACAAATTCTTACGTGGGAGTGTATGTGGTGGGAACAGGGCCATGGGAGGGCTAATGGAGAGGCAGGAGAAGGCAGAACTGTTCTTTGGGGGTTCTCTAAGGAGAAGGATCTTGGTGAAATATTTCCATATGCTACACATTCTAAAAGTACTTGCATCTTCAATGTCATATGGTCAGAATTAGAGATTCATCATGCACTAAAATCAGGTCACTAGTCACTCATTGAGATGATAGTCATACTTTTATTAAAACTTTTAAGCAATTTTGATCCGATAGATTTTCATAATACTTGATCTCTAAGCCATATTCCACTATTCCTGTCTCTGCTGTTCAGCCTACCTTATGGCACAGTAAAAAGTCCTACCATCTGGCAGAACAATCAAAATCTTGCAAATTAGAACGTCATTCTAAGCTTTCTTGGTATGTTTTTTTGGCAAAGCCTTTGTCCCAGAGTATGAATTCTCCTTACAAGGTAGAAAATATATCCTGAGATATTTACAGCCAGAAAAACTTTGGTACAAAGTGTCTCTTTTTACCAACTCATGCTGCTTCTAAAAGCAGGGGAAAATAGGCCTCAACATCCTTAATGCTCTTGGCTTTCACTTCATCAAGGTTTTTCTGTTGAAACATTCAATACTGTCGATAGGAGAATTTTTGTGCTGGCAAGACAGTTTTCCTCTTTCAAGGGATCATAAAAGAGCATTATGCATTTATTCAAATCCTACATAGCAGAGGTTATTCCACTGCCAAGGTTGTCAAGGTCTAAATCTTGGCCTCCCTTTTCCATCTCCAGGATATTTGCCATTACTTCATCTCCAAAGAACTATTTCTTTTTCTCCAATCTCCCCTAAACACACCTAAAGAAAAGCCTTGAATCCTCCAATAAGTCAGCTTAAGAGCATACAAGCAGCCTGTGAACGCTCCCCAGAGCAGGCAGCAGGGTCTGTGTGCAGACTCCAGCTGGGATGAGGACTGCCATGACTGGTTGTCCTGCAGGCAAGAGGCTGCTGCCCATAGAGGGGCAGGGCAGCTTTGCAGGGGCCTGAGAAAAGCTGTGTGGAAAGCTCTTTAGTCCTTCAGCTTCCTCACAGTTTCGTGATATTTTTCCAACCACCTGGCTAGGGCCTGTGAATTGGCAGGCTCTCCTGACCTTCTGGCAATTTAATGAGACCCATTGTTTCAGTTCCAGACTCCACTTCTTTAAAACAAATAGCTAGTGTACAGTGAGTGTATAAATACGCACAGAACTCCAGAAATTTCCAGCCTCGCAATTCCATTGTTCTACTGTGATCTCTGGTTCTCAGGGGCCTTTAGCCCTTGTCAGTAAAATCCTGATGGTGAGGAACAGATAACTTAATTACCTTGAAATTGAAGTTTCAGCCTCAGTGTTACCTAGCAATGCGTGCATCGAAAGCATTATGTATTAAAAGCCATCTGAAAGCATGGGAAGGTTGCCAACTATTCAAGTATTGTCATAGTTCTGATTTTCTCCAGCTCCCCTGATAGCACTCAGAAATGGGACCAGCCTTCCAAGGAGGAAAGACAGCTGGAACAAAGACAACTCCATTTACGTACCCTGAAAACTCTCAAAGCAAAGAGTCGTACTTGGCTTCAGTGTTGTCATGTGGGTGCCCTCACTTCTTACTGGGGAAGAAGTGCCTCCCTCCACTCTCTGCTGCCTGGAGGAGGCAGGGTCCTATTCAATCAGCTCATCAGGAGCCCTACAACCACAGCTTTTTTAACAAGAAGCTTTGTCAGGGTGTCTCTGACAGGCCCACCAGATTGACATAGTGACTATTCTGGGTTTACTGTGGATTTCTGCCTCCTGGTCCTCACTGTGAAAGCTTGATTTCAAGGTAAAGGGAAGCCCAGGAAGCCATGGTAGACATTGGGACAGTCACCCTGACTCAACTTTTCACCATCACTTCTTAGATTACCTGTCTGTTCAGGCCTGTTACCTCTCTTCAGATGAACCCTGATGATGGACAAAGGGCTGGCTGTCATCTTGGCTGAGATGCTCTACTCACTACTTGGCTGTTTAGGCTTTGTTGCTTTTGCAGACTTTGGGGCAGGACCTGTCATTTCATGCTGGAGCTACTCTGACAGGCACTGATCCAAGATGAAGGCTGCTAAGCTCTACCATGATAAAAATAAATAAATGAGACTCTGGGCAGTCTTTGTCCCCCTTCACATTACAGAGCCCAGAAGATGTTCACCCTACAGTTTCATTTATGTATGTTTGTCCAACAGAGAGTCTTGTCACACAAATGTGACTGGTGACTATAACTCATTTTCAGAGATTCTGTGTTCTTTTCCTTGAAAAGTTCTACATTTTAATATGGTGCACTGTCTTCTCTGAAAGCATCTTCAGAGCTACATAGAATAAAATAAGAAATGAAGGAACACTGAGTTCAAACAATGTGGAAAGTCAGAGGAGAGTGTAAATAACCTCATCCACATTTACCTCTCCCAACCCTCCCCAGGATGGAGCAGCTCCTCTCTTCAAAGTAATGACAAAGCTCCTCTGCACAACCCTCTTGCCATTCTCCCTTCCTTCCACTGCTGTTAACAATTCTATAGATGCTGCCTTAAAGAATCTGCTGATTTGAGCTAAAGCCCTGTGTTTGTACTGAAACACAGAAGTAGCTCATTAAACTCCTCTTAGATAAATTGTTTAGACTTAGTAATTCTCTCCTTTCCTCCCCTTACGTATCCAGCCTATTGTTTATAGCTAGCATTCCAGGCTGTGTGTGATGAAAATGCTGATGTGTTTCCTGAGTTACAGACTCAAGCTTTATCTCATCTGTCATTTAGGAAACTGGCTGCATTATCATTTTATACTGCTGTGTGCAATGTTTATTTTTCCCCCATTATTAACATTGTATAGGAGGAAGTGCCCAACCCCATCAGCTGGTAGCTGTATTGTGCATACCATACAGAAACACACAGAAAATAAAAGGGAATACATAGTGTAAATGTTTGGAGAAATTTGTGAACACACAGAGTTTACAAATTCCCTGTGATATTTGGGACAGCCTCTGGGTGACAGTGCCCATGTGTATCTATATCCTTCACACACTATCTTGATGCAGAGTTTGATGGTATCCACTGCTGTCTTTAAGTTCCATTTTGCAATCAAAATCCACAGGATGTGTTAAAAAAAGGTCTTTGTACAGACCTAAAAATGATCACCTATGCTTCTGTAGTCCTCCTAGAAATAACTCCTTCCCAGATTTTCCACTGTTTGAATGCCAGGGGAGACATCACTAACTGGTGACTCACTCAGGATCATGAATGCAGCAAAGCCAACCCGGGTTGCATGTAAATCTCTGACTAGATATTCTGGTCAATAACAAACTAATTGAAAAAGTCAAAGACAAACCCATGATTTAGAGAAGCTATGTTTAAGAGAAAAAGAATCCTGAATTTCCAATAGGATTTTGACTTAAATCCAAAGAATGCACGAGTGGTTAGTAAAAAGAGGCACATGCTTGTTCATTTGTGTACAAGAGATATCTCTTGGGCTAGTTCATGTGCATTGATTTTTTTAATCAATTTTTGCAAAGCCTGTTTAACTTTTTGCTTTAACTACTGAAAGCAGTAAGTATTGGGAGAAAAAAGAGTGTTTATTCTAGTATTAAAAAGAGAAAGAGAACAGAGGTTGCAGGGGCCAAAAGCAACTGAATTAAAAGATAACATCACTGTGAAGGTGTAAAATTGCCTTTTTTGGGCTTTGTACTGTGTATGAGGACGGCTTCTAAATCTGCAACATTCTCACATGTGGCTGTCACCACAATTATTTTGAGTTACTGTTTTTATCAAGTGGGCTCATTGCATGCACACAGTGGATTGCCCTGGATTCCTGAAGGATCCCAAAAGTAAGATTATCATACTCTCTTAATGTCAGACACTTCAACTCTTCCTAGAGATTCTATCAAGTGCTCTTCTTGAACCAATTTTCTTTTCATAATAATAAGCATTCTACTAAAAAGCATATGCCTTCCAAATTTCACCTACAGTCATAGAATACCCAGAGAATTACTTACAAGTTCAATCTTTCTTTCAACATAGTTTATCTACAGTTGCTTATGCTGACCTCTGTTTGTAATGAATTATCTCTCCAAAATAACTTACATTTACCTAAACTGGAACAAAGAGTCCTGACAAAAATATGTCCTGTCAAAATCCAGCTTGAACTTAGACTTGCTGCTCAGGTCTGCTTCCTTCCCTCTCCACACCCAGTAGTATTTTCTTTTCTAATTCAAATGGTTTGAATTCCATTTAATATTCTCTTTCTCAACACCTCACTTCCTCATTAATTCCCAGAACAATGTGTGGTTTCAAATGTTTACCCTGTGGTCATCCACAAAACTCACATAAGCAGTGCCAGAGCTACATAACGATCTCCATGGCTTAGTTGTCAGAGACTAGTGCTGGGTGGATTCAATTTTCTGAATTTTCACAAACTTTTCATAATAACCTTGGCATGGTTCAAACCACCTTGGAGTTGCTGACTTTCCTGCAAGTTTTTCAACTCTCCAGACATATTTTTTTTACACCACTTAAAATTAGTCACTTACTAGAACACCCATCTCAAGGTATTTGGTGTAGTTATTTTGGGATCAGTGAAAACAGACATACTGGAAGAGCTACAGACTAAACCAAAATAGTTTAGAGATGAAGTGTGTAAACTGCTCTTCTCATTCTGAGCATGGCATCTCCTGCAGGGCCCCTGGAGGCAAAGCCTGTGCAGTACCAAAACAGGATCTGAGTCTATATTAGACTTACACTATATCCAGCAGGGGACATTTATATTAGACTTACACTATATCCAGTTGCAGCACAGGGACATTCAGTCCATTTGCTTTAAGCCAAATTTCTCTTCTCCCCATTCAGGGACTGTCACAGCCTTGACGTGCTGTATTCCAGTGCATTGTGGTTGTGATGTGATCTAGAGGTTGTAATATCCTTGTGCAAGCCATAGGTGATGTTTAACCTGTGCTATCTATCTGTAATCTGAAGGAGCTATTTCAGTGCTCTCCCCTCCCATGGCTCTCCTTCCTCCATCCCTTTTCCAGCCCTGGAGCCAGCAGCACCAGGGTCCGCCTCCCGCCGGCCAGCGCTGGGCACGGAAGGCAGGACTGCAATGGTCTTGCAGGCGCAGGATGTGGGATGTGGGATGCGGGACATCCTCCCCGTGCAACGCAGGCGAGCCTGCTCAGCAATCCGCTCCGTATGGGGAACACTAGATGGCACACAACAACCACTGTATTGCTGCTTTTTTGGTTCGGAAGCCAAAAATTTGTTTCAAAGCATCAGCCTGGAATGTGGCTAAAAGGACCAAGCAAAACATGAACCTAAGTACACTATTAAACCCCACTGGGCAGATAACCTTTCCAATAAAATTTCACCCCTCTTACTCTGTCAGAGTTATTTTTCTATTTATAGCTCTGCCTAACTTGGCAGCCTCGGGAAGTAAACAGATACTTTATTTAGTGGCTTGTTGACAGGCAAGGGGATGCTCATTTTGGTACAATGTGAAATAACAGAGTGGCATGCAAAGTAAAGCCCACTTGGCCCAGCAACCTCCACAGTTCAAAATATAACTGCTGGGACAAGACCCAAGTGATATAATTACCTGTCACAGGGATTCTGTTAAAGGACCTGTGCTTCACTTTGCAAGTAAAAGCAAATACTCACTTTCACTCTTTACATAGCTATAAGTATTTTTTCCCTGTCCCAAGAGACCTAGAAGCCCAGAAACAGAAATTTGCTGTTACAACTTTATACGCTTTATTGGATCTGTGCTTACTGTGGTTCTGTTTTAATTCTGGGGTGGGGGGGATGGAAAACCAAAAAAAAGCCAAAAAAACCAAATTTACAGGAGGAACCTTCACACTTCATTTCCAAAATATTGAAGCAGTCAGTTCCTGATGTAACTTCACAGATTCAACAAGCATAACGTGATGAAGCTCCTGGAGCACATCTTATGAGGAGTGGCTGAGGGAGCTGGGGATGTTTAGCCTGAAGAAAAGGAGGCTTATAGGGACCTCACCAATCTCTGCAACTGCCCTAAAAGAGGGTGTAGCCAGGTTGGGGTTTACTCTTCTTCCAAGTAACAAGTGACAGGACAAGAGGAAATGGCCTCAATTGGCACCAATGACCTCAATTTGAATTTGAGGTTCAAATTGGATATTAGGAAAAATACCTTGAAAAGAATTGTCAAGCATTGGAACAGGCTGCTGAGGCAAGTGGTTGAGTCACCATCCCTGGAGGTATTTACAAAAGATGTGGCACTTAGAGACATGGTTTTGTGGCGGACTTTGCAGTGCTGGGTTAATGGCTGGACTTGTTGATCTTAGAGGTGCAATTTAGGTCTTTCCTGACCTAAATGATTCTATGATTCTATGACTCTAACTTCTGTGAATGTGTTAAAAAATGTGAACTTTCAATTTCCTGCCTACTGCTAGCAGTTGGCACAGCTTCTTTGGAAAAGAGAACCACGTCCATGATTACAAGATTGAGGTTTCATCCTAAACTCACCAAAGCAGAAGCTGTAAACACCAGTTTACTGGCAGAAGGGTGCAAATCCTTCCTTGCCTGTATTAACTAGCTGACAGGGGGGTGGGGATGGGAGCCTTGACTCTGAATGTGGCTAGGAAGAAACCTAGGGGCCCCCTAGGTGGGGACTTTTCTGAGAAAGCAACCTCAAGCTGTAGACTCAAGACCAGTGTAAAGCACCCACCAGGTTGAGAGATGACTAGTGCAGAGAGAAAGGAGATTCTGTGCTAACCAGAGCCTCTGCCAGATATGAGTGTTGGGGTTTTTTCAACTTTCATTTCCGTTCATGGATTTTGCATGTCCTGCATTTCATGGGGGGGGTTTTTCCAACTATATAAATAAGTAGTTTTATTTGTTTTTAACTTGCTCCTGTTTGTGTCAAGACTAACTTTTGAGTAACTGGCTGAACTTTATGGTATCCCAGTCCTCCATGATGGCTATTCTGAAAAAACAGAGTTCTGGATACTCTCCCCTGCTTCCCCTCTTTGCCACACATAACAAGGAATATTTCCACATAGTTTCAGGGACCAGTTTGAGGTGAAAAAAATATATGACTTGGAAGAAGAATTTATGCCTGGAAGTATCATTAACCTAGAAAATTCTGAGGAAGAACAGATAAATTCATGGGCTTTGTAAGGGACATGTAATAGTAGTTACTGGTATCTTATTTTTCAGTTTCAAGTTAAATTTCTGTCCTATCAAACATTCCAGCCAGTTTGAGCTAAGTGATATCTATTTCAATGCTGGCATGGTAAGCAAACTGATGAAAAAACTGTGAACTGTGTAAATCCACATTCTGGCTTACAGGAAATACTAAAAATACTGTTGCAAAGTTGTGAGTGTGTGCTGACAGTTTGCTGTAAGACCTGCATATAATTAATGGAAGTATATAAACAATTCTCTCATTTTTTTAAGAAAGACTCATTTTTTTTTATGCTACTTGGAACTGTAGTTGCTAATTTTGTATTTGTTGCTTCAAATGCTTTTTTAACTTCATCACATCATTAATCACATCAAATTAATGGAGAGTGATTGCAAGTTTCCCAACAGCATGGGAATGCTTGAAGACACCTGTCTCATACACAAGGACAGACAGTGAGAAGCAACTTCAGACACAGGAATCCTCTGCCTGGGACCAGTGGAATGCTGATCCAGCTCCACCACTTTCAGAGCCCCACTAATACCTGCACCTGATGTTGACCTGTTCCAACTGTACTGGGAAGTAACTGAGATGTTATTTTTCAAAGGCAATCCTTTACAGACATTGAGGTCTCTCATCCAAATTTCTACCAACCTGTCTGAAAATGCCCTTGGGGTTTACCTGCATCTGTAACACATACACACCTAAAGATTTCTCACTAACATTCTATGGTAAATCTTGAAAATTGATAGTAGGAACTTAGTAGCATATATTTTATTAAAACTACAGGGAGATTGAATGTTAATATTTTAACTAACATTTTTTCTCTAAACATATGGCATTATTCTATCCTACATTTTGTTCTATCTACTCTGCAAGAAAAAGTAAAAAATGTGAGTTGGTCACAGTCCAGAGGAAAAAAGAGCAGATTGGAAACAGAAGCAGTGTGATCTAGGCTGTACACTGGCAACAGACTTTGGGCTGTAAATTGCAAACAGTAAAAGAACATGCAAGAGCTGGTTGTGGTGGATTCCTCATCAGTTGAGGCTTTCAAGCAAAAAGTGAAAAGCTCTCTGAAAGATATGCTTTATTCAAACAGGCATTTATGCAAGGCTTGTGTTATGTAGGAGATCATCTAGTTTGATCTCAAGGATCCCTTATGGCTTTACAGTCTATGAATAAAGAGCCTCTTTCACTATAAGCGACTCAGTATTTCAGCTACTTTGGACCCAACGTGGTGTAAGCAGGACTGCTACAAAGCAGGAATTGTGTCAGATACTTCTAATGCTGTGAAGGCCCCTGCAGAACACAATGGGGGACAAGTGTGTGAAAGAAGTCCTTTCACTGCCCCATCAGGTCAGTTGTTTGAGCACAAAGCTGGGCTGAGTAAAGAATTACAGTATCTTACTTCTCACATTATGCATCTCTTTCACTGACATATCCACAGACCCATTAAATTTGATATTATGGCCACACAAACATGAAGTCTTCGGTGATTGGTGAGAGGGAAACAGGTCTTCTGTGCTGCCATTTTATGTGATCATTACTGTTTGGAGGGAAAAAGAGCAATTCAGAATAGAATTAAACGTGGTTTATGAGGGAAGCTTTCACACTCAAAAGCTGACCAGAAAAGTGACTTGTTTTTTTAAAGGGTAAAATAGAAATACTGACAGCTTGTCCACTCTGAATTCCAAATTACAGACAATTTACTCCACTAATAGAAGCTATCAGTAATAGGGTCTAGACAATGGAAGAACTGGGTTATAAAAAGGGGTTACATCTGACAAACAAAGACACTTTGTTTCTTACTTATAAAAAAGAAAACAATTTCATGGATATAATCAGCAACAACTTGATTTTAGGAAGCATTTGAAACAGTATCTTAAATGGTATCTTAAATGGTATTTGGCTTGAAGAAGCCCCCGAAGCTCGACTGTAGCTTTGACGCGATAGAGTAATTTTGGCTGCTGTGCAGAAATGCATAAACAAGCTCTTCCCCAGCTACTTCAGATATTACAAGGAACATAACCATGACACCACAGAGCTCATCTCCAGCTAACTACAGAGCCTTCCCAGCCTTCCTAGACGCCTACCGCAAACCTTTCCGTGTTGCATTTGGCCATTGCTAGAGAGCCATCAGTAATTAAGCTAATTTCTACTGGGAGACAGTTCAGATCATTTTTCATTTAACACCAGTTACAGCAGTAAGCAAAAGACAGGCATACTCATAGTAGCTGGTGATGAAAACCAAAATAATTCTGAGTAGAATAATTATGAGCTGAAAGAATAGTACATGTCAAACAGGAAAATTGTTAGAAGTCTTATTTAAAATATTTGTTAAAGATTTAGAAGAGGGATAAACACTACATTTTGAAAGGAAAATTGTACTGATTTAGAATGGGTTGCATATCAACAGCTCATATAAAACACCAGCTATTTCTGGAATGTAAAAAATATTTCAAGCAGAAATATTTACTCTCACAATCCACTCTCAGAACTCAAGTTCTTGCCTTGTTTACTGGAGTAAACTTCCGTTCAAAGGTTACTACTTGATGTCCCTCAAAAATAAGCATATTATACACATCCTTTTTGGTTTAGGCTAGCTTCGTGGGGGTTTGTGTTTCTCCTGCTCATTAACTAGGGATAAAGGCCAAAGTCCTCAGTTCAGCAAGGCAGAAGCTAGGAAGAAGCAGAAGAGGAATGGCCCCAGTTCAGGCTGGATTTTAAGCATGTACATTCTTTCCCTCTTCACCACATTTTTTCCCCTCTTGCTGAGAGTGCCACATTGTTTAATGAGCAAGAGCTTCCTTTTTGTTCCTGCACCCTCATTTCCTGCTGCTTCCATCCTGTAAGCCTCCTTCAGGATTTTCAAAGTTTTTCCACTCAAGCTGGGAGAATGCACTGAACTGAACAGATGATGGAGGAATTGATGTGCAAGAAAAATAGAAAAGGAAGTAAGAGAGAAAGAGATGTGAAGATATGGAAACAGGGAAGAAAATATGTCCTTCTGTATGCACAGGCTCTAAGGTGGGTTTAATGAGTAACTGAGGAGTACAACTGTGAGTGCAGATCTTGAGAAGGCTTCATTAGATACAATTTCATGTCTTAAAAATAGATAATTTTATGGTGTGGCTGCATTTCCAACACTGCATGCATTTCTGATAACTCAGTGAAAAAATTTGAATACCTAGTGTACTAAAAGTCATGTAACACTGCCTCAGAAAGCAGTACAGAGATTGCTACTGGTCTCATACCTTCATCTCAACAGTGCAGGCTTTGTATCATTTCAAATACATTCCCTAAGTTATAGGGTTGATATATTCCAGTTACAATTTTTAAAAATAGAAAGACAATGTTTTTTGTACATGAGAAAATAAATGTCCAAAACTAAAATAAAGTGGCCCCAAGCAGTTTTCTGTACAGCTTCTGTACATAAGTCCCATAACAAGACAACAAATATAGGTTTGGGGCTTGTTTTGCATTGTCCTGTAATCATCTGGTTTGCAAAAGCTTCTCATTTTCCTAGAAAGGAACTTGGAGGCCAAGCCACAAACACATTCAAGAGCCAACCATTTTCAGACAAGTTACTTGAAAAAATTAAGGGGAAGGGCAGTTTCTTCTCTACTCACAGATCAGATTAGTCAAGCAGACAAGTCCATTCTAGTATCATGTAAGGATGTCTGAACACGCACCAGCAACTTGTGTAGCTGATCCTGGGCTGGGGAGCACTCCCTGGAACTGCTGGGATTCTCTTTTACTAGCAAAGAGGCATCTCTGCCACTTTTTAGAACAGGACAAAGACATTGAATAGGAAAGATGAAGCAGATGTGATTTTCATCAGCAATTAAGTCTCCCAAAGCTCCAGATCAAACAGCTGAACACCCAGGATGGCGCTACCTGCTCAGGGTATACAAGCTGAAGCTGGGTCTCTTGGCACAGATCTTACTCTGCAGCCAGATAAGTGGCTCTGCAGAGCCCTCCAGGCACTGGAATTCCACAGTCCTATGTCTCCAGGGTTCATCTCTACAGACCCAATGGCAGATCAGACAGAGCCTTAGTCTACAATTCTCTCAGGCCATGGGTGAGCCTTTCCCTTCAGTCTTATTTTCTGTCTGTAGACTGCCATCATATAAATGACACCAGTAACAAATTTGTTTCTTCCTAGAGAACTTCAATCATGACTCTTGGGTAACCTTTTCCATCCTTCTACTGCATGCTTCTACCCACAGAATTCCAGAGAACTTCATAAATTATGAGACAAAAGAGTTTTATTTCTGGAGTCTCGTCCACAAAGCAGTAAACCTTGGAGGTTTTTTCCTTGTACTTGTCCAAAAATACATTTTTACTCTGGTTTTAGTTATTCTTGAGTCTAGAATAAAGTCTTGGATCCTCCTAACAAATTCCTCTCCTTCCTTGATGTCAGTGTCCTTTGAACACTTGTAGAGGTTAATCCTCCTCCCTCCATTTGCCAATGAATTTCTGCATATTTAGATTGTTTAATTTTCTTACATAGATTGAAAATAAAAAACTCAGCAGAGAAACAGAAATTTCTTCAGAAAATTAAGTGCAGATGAGAGAAATCTGTCAAATGCCCTCACAGACACAAAGGCTCCAAAATCAGCTGAGGTCGTGGTAAGCAGCAGAAAATGTATCTGGAAGCAAGTCTACAGGAAGAGGGAATACTTTATTGCTCAATAGCAGAAGAGGCTTCAGTAAGGCTTGTACACCTAAGTAAGAATGGTCATAGCACAGCCACTTGATCAATTTTGTGTGTCCAGCAATGACCAATAGCCTTGGGAAGAACCAGAGCAAGCAGGCACTGTCACTTCCCTCAAAGTCCTGCTCTAGAGCCATCTGGCCCAGGGTCACAGCTCCTGTTCCTACTCCTGCCAGGGAAAGGATGCTAGCAAGTTCCAGCAAGCTGATACCTGCATCACAAATTTCATGAAGGGTCATAAAAGTGAACCTCTGCTTACAAACTCCATTAAAATTATTATTTAAGCTAAAACTAGTCCAAGGTCACACTACAAGGTAGTATCTTCTATCTCCATGCTTGGTGCCATAGCCAAAGATAAGACAGAGCTATTTATAAGAGATCACTTCTGCAACCAAGTTTTGTCAAAAAAAAATCTGCATTGTTGAATGTGACATGGTCTGTCTGGAATATCTCTTACTTGGCAGGAGTTTCTGAGGAAGCCCAGCAGATGTGGGCCAGACAACACCAGAGGCAGCAGAACTTTACAGCCCTGAGATTAGGTACAGCTCTAAACCGCCTTCCTTCCTTCCTTCCTTCCTTCCTTCCTTCCTTCCTTCCTTCCTTCCTTCCTTCCTTCCTTCCTTCCTTCCTTCCTTCCTTCCTTCCTTCCTTCCTTCCTTCCTTCCTTCCTTCCTTCCTTCCTTCCTTCCTTCCTTCCTTCCTTCCTTCCTTCCTTCCTTCCTTCCTTCCTTCCTTCCTTCCTTCCTTCCTTCCTTCCTTCCTTCCTTCCTTCCTTCCTTCCTTCCTTCCTTCCTTCCTTCCTTCCTTCCTTCCTTCCTTCCTTCCTTCCTTCTTCTTCCCTTCCTTCCTTCCTTCCTTCTTCTTCCTTTCTTCCTTTCTTCCTTCCTTTCTTTCTTTCTTCCTTTCTTTCTTTCTCTTTCTTTCTTTCTTTCTTTCTTTCTTTCTTTCTTTCTTTCTTTCTTTCTTTCTTTCTTTCTTTCTTTCTTTCTTTCTTTCTTTCTTTCTTTCTTTCTTTCTTTCTTTCTTTCTTTCTTTCTTTCTTTCTTTCTTTCTTTCTTTCTTTCTTTTTCTTCTATAGATGCATTGCAAATGGAAAGTCTTCTTTCTAATAAGTTGCAGTAAACTCAGTTAATGCTAAGCCCTGAAGTACATTTCTCCATTACTGGACTCAATTTAATGCAGCAATGGAGAAAAATACTACAGTTTCAGGTCTGTTGGTACTATTTCAATTTTCTTTCATAGTTTTATTACAAAACTATGGGAGAAACATCATTCCTTTCTTCTTGCTCAAGAAAACAACAGACTGAGGGCTGTCCATGCCAGCCATGCCTATTCCCTATTCTCCAGTGGAAGATTAGCATTTTTGTATACTAAACTTAAGTATTTTCATTTCTTTTCAAAAAGTTCCAGCCTTTTTTCCCTAATTGTTTGTGTGTTACAAAGTCTGATATGTTTTAATGAAATCCTCTTTTAAAAATATTTTGGCAATATTTAGTGGGAAAAGAAATCATAATGTAGGCACTCTTTTAACAGTCTTAAAATGAGACAATCCCACATGAAGCAATGCTGCCCTGCCTTGCAGGATCATTACCCAGAGGAAAAGCACACCACACCTATTGTACAGTTTATATCTTCAGAAGACTCTGCCAGGACCTTCAGGGTGTTATTTTCTCTCACTGTCTATAGAACTGAGGAACATAAAAAATAAGAAGCTAGTTCTATGTTATGAAAATAGAAACTCAAAACAAAATATAACACAGAATAATGTATTTAAGGTAGAAGAAAAAAATCAGGTTTGTCATGTGAAATGGAATTGTTCTAAAGTACTCACATTTCTCTTCTTTTTTCTTTATATTGGTATTATATTAATACATACTCTGACTAAGATACCAAACCTCACAGTGAACTCTAGATTTAGGGGCTCAGAATAAAATGAGCCCATCATTTGCAAAAAGAGCTGCACAGGATATCTTGCAAACATTAAAACCATTCTTGATTTTGACTAATTTCCCTTTCTAGCATGGCAATTTAAGTGAGTCTATGAAGCCAATGGACTCTAGATTAACAGGTTTACCAAACTATTACAAACAAATTGGTAATTACTAATGGTCATCCCTTTTGGATAAAGTCTGTGGACTTGTAAAAGAGCTAATGAAAACTGTCCACACAGTAGAAATGTGAAGGAAAAAGCTTGGAAGTCTGTCAGGGAGGAAACCACAAGATTTACACTTAAATAGATCCACTGGTTACAATGGAGATGTGGATGAGGACAACAGCTGGAATCAGAGCTGACAACCCCGCAGTTTCCATGGAGTTTCCACCACATCCTATTATTTATTCAGAAGCTATTTTCCAGGAAAACAGCCAGCCAGCTCGTGAAAGTGTTTTCAACAAAACAATTTTCAAAGAATGGTGGAACAATAGAATAAGGAGGCCACAGAGAACAGGTGGCCTGGCTTTTCTTTTGGGTTACCCAATTTGCATGTTTGAATAATAATTTCAAGTGGGTGGTAGTATATTAGAAAGTGGTATATATGCAGTATCTCAATTTTGCACAGCCAAATTACATTTTTACTCTACTGGCTCATTTTTAGCCCAGTTAACATGGAAACATGAAAGGTTTTTCATTTAATCACTAGCAACTGGTGTATCTATGTGTGCCTCATAGTGTTTGGACCCAATTAGTGGATCTCTAGCAAATGCAGAAAGAGATGAGACGTGAATATTCAGAATCCAAAAGTACTGCAGCAGCTGAGCAGCTGGAAAAACACTCAAGGACATGCACAAAGTTTAGAGCAGCAGCAAGGCTGACAGCAGCAGCCTGGGATGAGGTTTGTGGGAAGGCTGACCTGGGGCACCAGCAGAAAAAGGGTTGTGAAACAAAAAGCTTTGGCAGTTACCATGGGACATTTCCTCGCTGAGATATCTCAAGCCAGGGGCCTAATATGAAGCAAATGGCACAAGCCCAGGGCTGCTGAGCCATGCCAGCAGCACAGCACCATCCTTCATGCTCTCAGGAACAGGGTGCAGCCACCATAAGCACTGCAGTCTGCATGCTGCTGACCAAACACTCCACAGGAGAAAGGAAGAACAGTTTAGTTGCACAATGAATTTTGATATCAAATTGAAATGTTGCCATAGCTCATTTAAAAAGCAAGCAAACCATAAAGATACAAGCACTTAGCAGAAGAGGCTTCACTAGTTTCTCATGAACTCAAGTGCTGACTAAGGTTCATGTTTTCCCTAGAAAAGTCATGAGCAGCAGTGGCATCTCAGGGTCATATAGCAGCATAGTTAGAGCAATTACCTATCCAAAATAAAGAGTGACAAATCTTACTTATTTCTAGAACAAACAGGTATACCAGTGGGGATATGAAACATGGGAACATAAATGGCAATAAGAAACTTGTTACTCTTCTCTGAGAATATTGTAATAACACTGCTAAAAAAATCAAAAGCAGATCTATTTTTGTCCTGAATTTAGCCCATACAATTTAGCCTAAAAAGTTTTAAGAAATCAGTAAATAGCTACTTCATCTATTGAATTGATGAGTTATTTAAATGTTCTCAATCAGTATTAAAACCAGACAGTACAGAGAGCTACCACTCTGATACAGTTTAAGAAAAGGTTTTTAGTGCAGAAGAGAAAAACCTTTATAAATCAGATACATACACACATATGTATTTGCATCTATGGGTATGCATATATATGTACAGACATAAATAGATCAAGATTCAGATTCCACTTACACAATAATTAATCCACCTCTTTTCCCTCACTTCAAGAAATGTAATCATATAAATTTTTGGTCTTTTATTTACCAGTACTGCAAAGAAAGGAAGATGCCAGTGGGTGACATCTAAAAATTAAGGAGCCAAAACCAGAATCCACATTCCTTGCTCAGCCAGGAAAGCACTCTGTATCATTGAGGGACCCTCTATCAGTATAAGTGATAGATATAAGTGTAAGGATATGAAACTCTAAATATATTCTACAAGAGAGTGCCATGTGAGTAAACTGTCAATGAACTCCTATATGAAATTAACTGCATATTGTGTAGTTGGTAGATGAGTTCTCCTCTGTCATACAGCAAGACATTTAATACAACCACCCTGGGTTTTTCTTTTAGACATAAATTATGTCATAACTGAGTATTTCCTTTACTAGGTGATTCAATGACTTCTGTGAGAAGAAAAAATAATAAAAATTACCTAGCGAAAAAATATATCTTTTAAATTTTAAACTTAATTTTCTATATTCCAGGAAAAAAGCTTATTTCCAGAAATACCACGGTGCTCTGAAGACAGTAAGTCCAGTAAGATAAAGAAAGTAGGGTGATACAAGTAGTTCAGTTTATGGATTTATCAGTGTCATTTGGTTTTACTTCAACAACTGAGTAAGAGCAAAGGACAAACCTTCTCCTGCAGGTGAAGTGTCACAAACAAGTCTGCACCTTTTCCCACAAGTGACTCAAGTTCCTGTTTGCACTTAGAAGTCAAGGCTGAGAGTATGACTAAAGCAAAAATGTCCAGACAACAAGAATGACAGACAACCTTCATTTTCACTTCAGTCCCTTCCTTTCCCAACCGAAAATAAAAATGCCTCCAAACAAAAATTACACCACTTGTATTCAGTTTATCTCCAGTAAAAGGATGAGGTGCAGCAGATAAAATTGCTACATAAATACCTAAGGCTTGCCTGGTATAAAATTAAATTTTAAATAAGGAGGAACAAGCAAGTCACTTGAAAGCCTTAAGCCTGTTGTATAAATAACTTGCAATGCTATCCAGAATCAGCTGAGCTGAAAGCATCATCTGCCCCAACCATGAGTCAGCTTGAGTGAGTTCTCTGTACTTTTATGGTACTTTCAAAGGCAGAAAATACATCTCCCAGCAGCATGAAAGAACTCTCTGAAATGTGAAACAAGTATTTGGTGGAAAGGTGTTCTCTACTATAAGATGGTAGTGAAATTAGTGGAATAAATGAAATGCCAGTATACTTAATATTTGTCTCCTTATTTTTAGCCCAAACAGAGGACTGAAATCTAAGCATGAAATGAAAGGCAAATCATGTGCCCTTAAGGCCAAGCAATTTTAAACTCTTTGTGAACTGCTCCTTCTCCACAGCAATTCTCCAACTATGCAAAGCAGCACTATGGCAATATGGATTCAGTAAACAGGGAATGCTTCCAGCTGTTTGCATCCCTCCCACTCCCAGTATGCATAACATCCTGGCTGGTAGAAGTTTTATTTGTATTTAAACATGATAAGGCTGATTTACATTAGAGGAATGTTTCTGATCAATCATTTGTGCTGAATAGCCAGTGACTAAGTGGAAATGTTTCACAGAGAACTGAGTAAGAAGTTTATAAAACTTCAGGACGTGGTTACAGTTGCTAATCTACTTAGCAGAGAGCTCACGACTTCCTGTGGCCGCCTGCACAGGGCACACACACATTTCTGCCAGTGCTCAGATCCATTTTCCACAACCGTGGAACATAAAAGGAGGGAGGGAGGGCTCTCCACACCCCACTTTGCCAATGGAAAGTTAAGTGAAGTGCAAAAGTTAAGTGAAAGTTAAGTGAAGGTTGTTACAGTCAAGGGAGAGAGATGTAAGACTTTTCAGGCACTAATCTTCAGGCAGCATGAATCAGTGTCCACTGGCTGGTGGCAGCCTGGAATCTAAGGATCTGCCTCTGGCTGGGATGGATCCCAGGGAAGGTTTGGTGCTGGCTGCTTGCAGGGTGGATCACAGGCTGGGCTCCTTTGTCAAGCTGTCAATAGTGATGGGGCCAGTGGAGGTGTGGAAACCAGCAGAGGTGAAGAGCTGCTCTTACTTTAGCTAGCTGAGAATCCACTGGCCTGAGTACAGCAGATGTGTTCTTGAGGACGCCTTGCAGAAGAGTTTTATAGTCCACAAATAGATATTTACACCAGTAAAACATTTCTGCTTTGATGTTTGAAAAATAATAAAAGTAAATTAATTTAAAATAAGGTGTTAGACTTTTATGATGCTTTCATAAAGGAAAAAACTAAAAGGAGGAGGTTTTGGACAAAAATGCCACAATTTTTATTTTTTTAAAAAAAGACATGCTGTCAAAAGAGAAACTATCAAAATGGATATATTTCAAAGCTAATTTAATATATACTATTTATCATGGCTTTTAAACTTAGTCTGTCAGATCTGCTTAGACAATGAAATTACACAGCACAGACCAATTTTAATTTAGGATTTACATGTTATCTGACAGCTATGTCACCTAAGATAATTATTCAAATTGAACACCATCTTATTTTCATTTTATAGCTTTTTACAAATCTCAGTTCTAGGAAATTTATAATATGACTTCAGCAATGTCCCCGTAAACCTACAAAACTAGTAGTTACTGTCTTCAGTCATGTCCGAATTTCTGTTTATAACCCCATTTTACCTATTATACAGCTTTGCTATATTAATGCATCAGGATGAAGGCATCTAAGAAAATAACTTTCCTAAAGTTGTGTGTTTTCTTTTGGAAAGTAAAAACAGACTGCCATTTTCAATAGTGTAAAACAAAGATAACAAAAAATGAAGTTAAAATAATTCCTGCAACCTCCTATCCTCAGGGCAAAGGTCTTAAAGCCATTAGAGGCATCCCTGGCCTTTCTTATGACAGCTTTGTAAATCAGGTTATTTTATGAGACTGGACATGTATATTTGATAGAAACTAGAATTTTACATTTTCCAAAAACTTTGCTTACAGCATGCAGACTCCAATCTGGAAAGTAGGTTGGTGGAGTTTTCCTGGAACCTGCAGGTTCATTTTCAGAGGACATTGTGTGCCTCAACAGCTCTTGGAATTCATCTTTTCTGAATGGGAACTGGGGACAGATCGGTGCAGCAGGAATGTAAGCATGAGGGTGTATGTGCCACTGGCAAAAGGAACAGCCCAGAGCCTACACTGCAGACCAGAGATAAAGGACTGTTCAAAGCAGGTGAGGAAATCTGAAGGATCACAAATGAAAATGGGGAGAATAAAAAGGAAGGACAGGGTAAGATGGAGGATGGATCATACATGGTACAAGATTTTTTGTGATACAGACACCAGACAAGCAAAGAGAATTAAGATTTATGTTTACTAGTCTGAAGACAGTTTAATTTTAGCTAAACCTCAGCTACAGCAGAAAGCCAATGCCACATACTCAAGTATGTGGTTACAGAAAATACCACAGATCCTGGGTAAGCTGTGAGGCAAAAGGCTGAAAGACAAATGCCTTCCTACCATCTGAGCAATGGGACATCCAGGATGGCCTACATGTGCATTAGAATCATACTAACTTTAAAATACATTTTTAACCTATACTAGAGTGATCAATTCACCTCCTTGCAATGTTCAACCTTGTTGAACATTGTTCTTGTTCTTTTTGAGCTTTTCTCAAAATTGTTTGTGAATCTCTTTGTTGTATGTAAGTTCATCAACAATTATCTTTTCACTTTCATTCCTTGTTGGTTCATTACACCCAGCTAAAATCAGAACTTTGTGGTTTTAAATTCTGTGGCCAGAATATCCTATTGCCAAGGATACTAGCAAACTACAATTCTCCCTACCTGAAGACGAATTTCATTTAAGAGCCTGAACCTGCAAACTGAGAAACTCAATTCTTTGCTTGATGAGTCCTGCGAGTTACACAGCTGACTGCTGCAAAATAACTTCAACTGCTGCCAGAATCATAAAGAAGGCAAGAAAAGCTGGCTGAATAGACAACAGAAAATCAGAATTGCTTTGTATTAGACTCTGCTTAGATGACAAGGTAGTGGGACAAATCAATATTCAAGCAAAACTGCTATTAACGTCCAGACATAACCTCTTAAGAAAAAGAATATTGATGACACTTGTTCTAGAAAGATGACATCATATGGGGATCATTGAGAGTGCACAAGCAAGAGGTTCTGGCTGTAAATCTCTGGCATCTTCATCCAAACATCATTATTGACAAAGCATTTTAGATGTGAGCCTTACAAAAAAAAAAAACCTTTTAAAAAAAGTCAATGAAATTATTTGAAGAAACACAATCATGAAAATAACTTCAGGTGTGCAATAATGGGGAGGATAAACCGGGGGTTTCAGAAAAATCTCAATATAGGACTCTACTACTTGACAGAAATAGTATTAGAAAAAATATTCTGTTCTGCCTTTTTTTGCCATTGTTTTCTACTAGAACAGCCAATCACCTCATACAATAGTCATTCCATTTGCCCACATCTCTTTTCCCAGTGGTACCATTACTATTTATTTCCTTCAGACTATTTTTGCCTTTTTTTCTTGCCTACTAGTCTTGCTTGAAATATTCTGTTTTCCACATAGCTCCTCTTTCCCCTACATATCAATGAACATTAAATCTGTCCGTACTCCCACTCTCATGACAGACTCTCAGTACTAGCAGACTTTTTCTACAGCTGATACCAAAATTCCTCCTTTCTTACTTCTATCCTTCCTCTCCTCTGCACAAGTCTAAATTTAAGTAATTTTATGCACTAATAACTACTGCATTGAGCTTAAAATGTTGCAGGATGTCCCTCTGAGCAAGACCTAAGCAGAATAATTCTTCAAGGAAAGCTCTTGCAATCATCCTTGCTCATTTCTTTGGGGGCAGTGGAATTCATTTTTCCCCTGAATGAGCATGAGCTGCTTGTCTAAACAGTGGGAATCCCCTGAGAAGGATGGAATAGAATATGTAGGCATGTGATCTCAGAGTCTCATAGAAAAAAAGCAGCACATGGTAAGAATTAACTAACTGCTGAATCTCAGAAACTTACTGTGCATTCAGAATTATCATCCTTTGGGGATATTTTTAATCTCCCAAAGGCATTTTTTCTTGGGTAATTAAACACTAAAATATCTTCAAGCCTGAAGTTTTTAAATCTAGTTCTCTAGAAAACATGATTCATTTCAAGCAACATAAGGAGCTGCAGAAGTTCTCTGCCCTGTGTTACCATAAGTATGAGTGCTTGAACATAAATCTCAAAGGCTTTAGTCTCTTCACTTAACTCCTGCTCACTTCTTTACTTTGGAACACAGGGGGCAACCTGTAGTTCATGCCTAGCCATGAAAAAGGATTCCTGCCTTGCTTATTGAGGATCAAAATGTCTTATAGATTTTCTGCATAAAACAAACTCTCTTCACAATGACATAGGAGTCCCACAAAAGTGCTTTGAAAGATGTAAGTCCATATGACAAACAAGAAGGAATGTGTATGCTAATGGCAGCAGGGATTGTAACAGCAACAGCTCAGCCGACCCAAACATATGCACAGAGGGGAGAGCAGCTCTTCAGCTGAAGAAAGTGCAGAAAACGAGTCAGAGGAAGCATCAGAAAGCACAGTGCAACTGGAACAAAGCTGTCCCCCAGCCCCTCTACTCCAACAGCCTGCTCTGTGCCAGCAAGGGCACAGTGCCACCAGAAGGGCCATGTGCTCTGGTGACCTCTCCTTTCTTCTTGCCTGACAGCCACAAGTTGCTTTTTAAATGCTGGCGAGCTGAAGGAAGGGCTTGGTGGACTCTGACCTTGTCAGGCTCATGTTAAACACAGACTGTCAAGTGAAGAAAGCAGAGATCTAAGCATTCATCATAAACCAGGTGTGAATATATCAGCTTGATTGCTCCTAAGTGCTGAACATTGCTCCCATGAACAGCAGGCAGACAATCTTGCAGGGCAAACCTTTGCCCACAGGATGCAATCTAGCAATCTCCTGGTTGAACATTTGTGACTCACTTCACTGCTTGTTTGGGGAAGGAGAACCTGGCTCCAGTGTAAACACAGCATTCTATATCATGGGCACACTATACATGTCTGACAGGCTGCCTCCAGAGAAGTGCTGCTCACTCCTCATGAGCAGCCAAATAGAGCCTGTTATCAAAAGCAATGACCACAACCATTTAGCACCATCACTTCCTGTACTAAGTGACCCTTCTATTAATACTTTCTCTGTGAATCTTCTGTCCAAGCCCCAACATCTCCTCCATCCTCCACTCTGGAAGCCAGAGCCCAGAGCTGACCAGCTGCCAGTGAGGTCTCAGTGCTTGCTGTGCCCCTTGGTGACTGCACAGCTGCTGCTGGAATAAAACAGTGGCTGCAGCTGCTGCTGCTCTCTGCTCCAAGGTCAGGCCAGGAAAAGTGGGTGCTCCTGCAGCCAGCTCAGCCCAGGTGGCTGCAGTCTGATGTGTTCCCAGGAAACCTGCTTTCTTTTCCTGGCTTCATTGGCTGCAGTCTGATGTGTTCCCAGGAAACCTGCTTTCTTTTCCTGGCTTCATTCCCATCCTTGGGAAAATGACTTTGACTTCCTCTATTCTCCCCCACCCTTTACCTATCTTTTGTGATCAGACCATGATTTTTTACCTCGAGTTTATAATTTGGTTTTCTTTAGTTTGGAAAGAAAAAAATACCTTAAGTAGGGTAGGAGCATTTTGAAGAGGCAGGGAAGGAAAAGAAGAGGGGTGGAAAGAGAAAGTACTCTGCTGTCAGTAACAAAGTTTGTTGGGAAAGTGGAGCAGTACAGATAAATTATCACTGCCTGGGGCAGAGGTGAGAGAGATAACTGGTACAGTATGAAGTAAAGGTGGAAGTTTTAGTAGCTGGTGAGGTTATGAAGTTGCCTAATGGGTGCCATGATGGGAGGCATTTGCATTTGGTATTAATGTGCAAACCATGCACATTAAAACACATCCTGTGTTTGTTATCACTGAGGCCTCCGTTGAAAAATATCTCCCTCTAAACACTTTGCAAGCTGCAGTAGTGGAGAAGATGCTGGAGAACAGGGTGACAGCTCCCTGGCTGTGTGGCTTTGGGAAGTCAGAGTTCAGCAGCTTGGCATGAACATGTGGCAAACAGGAAACTGCCGCCAAGAAAATACCCTCATAACAGCTTAGGAGACGCTGCAGCTTCTCCTGCCAACCAGTTCCTGCTTCTCTGGAGGCTCCCAAGTGACCCCTGACTCCAGAGGCTCCCAGCCAGGCACTAGGAGGGATTGCAGTAGAGCTGCCTGGCACAGGGATACTCAGGCCCAGCCCTGGAGCAGCAGCTGGGCACCCCTGATTTACACAGCTGGCTTCTTTACAAAGGCACCACTGGACACAGCAAAACCTGCTTTGGGATTCGTGTTTGTGTAAAAGTTATAATAAAATCTGTATCTGCAAGATAAGTTAACAGTGAACAAAACACTTCCCAGGTTCCCTCTTAATCCATGAAAACCCAACTTTTCTTGAGCCTTCCTGTGCAAAACTGTTCACTCACTCTCCCAGATGTCATGTACACTGCAGTATAGAGACACTATATTAAACATTTTGACATCACCTACAATTGTGTCTACTGGCTCAGACACCTTCAGCACTTTTTTTTTCCCTGACATCTTTAGTACTTCACAAGTGTTGGAAAATAACTCATGATTTTCATACCCATCTGTGCTCTCCAAAGGAGTCCAGAAAGCAGCCAAATAATTCAGTGATTTTATTTTTCAGCCATTTGTGAGACTTTTTTTTACTTTTGATTTCCTACTGCTTAGCACAGCCAGCCACTGGCTACTTCACACATTAAGATCTGAGCAGAGCCTTGGGTAGCACTTCAACCAGTCTTTTGAGCAGTTTTATTTACTCCTCAGAGCCCCAGCAATCTCAGTGGCACATTTTTGCCACCACTTCTTTGCAGTACACTACTAAGTGGACAGCTGCTCACTATTTGCATATTCTGGCAAAATCACAGAATATTCTGAGTTAGAAGAAACCCACAAGGATCATAAAGTCCATCTTTTAAGTGAATGGCCCACACAAGGATCAAAATCCACAACCTTGTCATAATTAGCACCAGATGTGTTTTTTCCCCCTTAAATAAAGAAGCAGAGAAGAATACCATGGATAAAACTAATTTTTATCTTCCAATACTTAAATTTCACACATTTTTGGCAGATCACTACCCCTCTGGCATTTGCTTTTACTTTGCATGGCATTAATTTTTCAGCATTTTTAAAGCTTTGGCTTTCTGGTGGCTTTCTTCTTTCCTAGCAGTATTAATATTATATATTGATTTACCTGTTGAAACGTATAGTCCCTGCTGTCCTTATATTTGGATGTCAAAGTTATTTAGCTACCACTTCATTTGTCCAGTGCTTGCTTTTGATGGAGCTGCTTGGAGCAGTAGTCTGTCATTTCAATCTCATTTTCCAACACCACTAAAACAGTTTTGCAATTACAGCTGTACCAGCATTAAAAGCTTCTGCTAAAACAGCTGTTATGAGACTGCACCCTAAACCACTGCACGGCCCAAGTGGAACACGGGGTTGAATCACAGGCCACACTCGAGTAAACTAGAATCATTCCTTTCTTATTCCAAAATGCAGCTAGAAAGCAAGCAGGGGGAAAGTGATTAAAATTATAAACAAGTTGCAGCACTGCTGGTTAAGTTAACCATACAAAAACAAGAACTGGCACAAGCTCCAGTAGCCAGACATAAAGGCACAGTGCTTAGAGCTCTGCGAGTTGATACCTTGCGTTTCCCAACAAATTACCTTCAAAAATGCGTCGAATGGCACGCTTTTTCTTTTTTTTTTTTAATCGGTAATTTCCCAAGTACCTATTTTAAGGGGCACTCTAAAATACCAAGAGCATGCTCCGAACACCAGCAGGCTCCGGCCGAGGGATTTGGGGAAAGCAAATTTTAGCTCGGAGCGTGTGTTAGCACCAGACAAGCCCACTCATCACTTGGTGACTTCCACTGCTCTTGGCAACAGCTGCCAGCAAGAGGGACAGGGAATCCCCCTCTGTCCAGATTCCCCGCTGTCCCCGCGCGTGGAACCAGAAGAGCAGCTCTGGACAAGGGCTGGGGTCGAGCAGCCTTTCGACACCGCCGGGGGCGAAAGGGCCGCAGGGCAGCCCCAGCCCCGTCCGCACCCACTGGCCCAGCCCGGGGGCGGCCGGCCCGCCGGCAAATCCCGCCAAATAAGGCGCTGGCGGGCGGCACGGAGGGAAGCGGGCACCGAGCCCCGCCTCAAGCACGGCTCCCTCGTCCCTGCCCGCCGCGCCGCAGACGCCTCCCCGGCCCGCTTGACGAGAGCGGGGAGGAATGTGTTTCCGGGGCGGGTAAAGCGGAGCGCGGACCTCCCCTCCCCCGCGGGCCGGGCTCCCGCAGCAGCTCGGAGCAGGCGGCGGCGGGCAGCCAGCGAGGAGCGAGCCTGGGCGTCCCGCCGCGCCCAGCCCAGCCCAGCCCTGCCCAGCCCAGGACGCCGCCGCAGCAGCGAGCCGGGCGGGCCGGAGCGCGCCCGCTGCCCGGAGCCATGGCCGAGGTAACGGGAGGACGGGCGGGGGTCGCAGCTGGCCAGGAGCGGGATGAACGGTGCCCGTGGCCGCCCTGGGGCTCAGCGCCTCGGGCGGGCTCCGGCGGGCGGTGCGGGACTGCAAGCGCCGCTTCCCGCGCCGGGAGCCGCCGCCGCCCCGAGTGCGGGTCCCTCGGCGCCGGTCCCGGGCGGAGGAGGGGGCGCCGCCTCCCGCCGTGCCCGCCCGGCGCTGTGGGCGGGAAGGTGTCGGACCCAGCCTGCGGCTTCCTGTGGCGGCGGGCCGGCGGCCTCGGGCCTCCTGTGTCGCCGGGGCCGGCCGGGCCTTTGTCCGCTCGGGGCCGGCCCTGGCCCTACCAGCGGGTAGCGGCCAGCCCGGGCAGCGCCCCGAGCCCTCTTGTCCGAGAGGGACGGCACCCGTGCCGGTGCCGTGCCCTGTGCCCGCCGCCGCCTCTCGCTGGTGGTGCCCGAGACGGGGGCAGCACTCGGCTGGGAAAGTTTCGAGCGGCTTCCCGGGCGTGAGGGCGAGGGCGGGCGGCCGGAGGAGGAAGGTTCCTTCTACGGGAAGCGGGCGCTGGAGTTACAGGAATGGGAACGAAAAGAGTGAGGCAGTGCAGGAACTTGAGTACTCCGGGTTTGGACCTGCACAGATCTGCAGAAAGCGAGCGCTGAGAGCGGGGTCTGTGCAGTTTGAATGACGGGATGGTCGCAGTGCAGCGTTTGGCTGCTCAATCCGTCCAAACTGGCTCTGAGCCTCTATAGCTTGATATGAACTTCTGTCGGGGTGGAGTGGGAATGTGAGGCCTCTATGCCATGTCCCACACGGGGATTTCTGAAAAATCTTAGAGCAGTAGCGCAGTGCTTTGTCTCCTCTTACTGCCTTCAGTTACTGGTGGTTGGAAGGGAACATGGAGCAATGGGAAATTCATTCTGACTCACTGTTCAGGCCCATGTCAGATGTCTTTATGTTATGGAATAAGTATCTGACTGCCTGCTAAACTCATTAGGTAGTCTTTGTGACTGTTTATGAAAAGCTGATCGGCGTTCATGTTTGCTTCTTCATTTGTCCTTGACAGAATACAGCAGTCCATTCATGCCAGCACATGTGCACATAGCTGTTGGGTGAAAAATGTTGATTTTTCTGGTAGATTTGCCATCGCTGCTACAGTCCTATTCATGCCAAGGTACACAAACTTTCAGGAGTAACGATTGTCTCCATTTACATTAGTGGAACCACTCACGGCTAATGCTACTTGTGTGCTAAAGTGTTGAAATTAAGCAGGACCCTACGTATGTGGAAAAAGATTTAAATAACTTGTACTCCTGGCACGCAGATCATTTAGTAGGTGATGGTAGCAGTGTGAGAAAAATTAGTTTTGAGAAATGAGGCAGCTTGGTAGCAGTGAGGGGATTTTGTTGTTCTTGGTTGTTTGTATGGGCCTTTTTAAAGTAGTATTATACTACTAGAAGGATGTAAATTAGACTAAATTAAGCAAGACTAAGAGAAAAGACATTCATTGTCCACATCCATCCCAGCGATGAAACAGACAAAACCGATGATTCATTCTCCTGTCACAAAAAATATTACTTGCCTCTGGGTAGTGATTAAGTAGCATTTTGCAAGCTTGCCTAAGGCTCTATTTATAAGGGTTGCAAAAACAGTAAGCCATTGGCAATAGATTGGCAAGACAAGGCAAGTTTAATATGTGAACACCTTCAACTTTTGTCCTTTTCAAAGATGTCTCAGCTGAAAGGTGAAAAGCTGACAGGCATGCATAATCTTACCATAATCAAAATTGGAGCTGCTAAGTGCTGTATCTGTTTGCCAGCCACATGATAAATGAACCATATTTATTTCAAAATGAAATGTCAGCAGTTAAAACTCTGTTGTTCTCTGTGGGTGCAGCCAGGGAGCTCATTCTGCTGTCTCTGTTCAGGCATCTGATCTGTGCCATGGCCCCAGTAAGGCCCACCCTTGTGAAGGACTTCTTTGGAGGGATGCTTGTCTCTCTGAGAATGTGCATGAATTTCTGATGCGAGTGCAGAATTTTAGTGTCTTGTCTTGAGTATTTTAAATGACTCAAGTGCTTAGCCTTACGCCACTTCCTTTGGGAAGCTATTCCCAAAGCTGAAAAAAAACTGTCTGAGAACTTTTCCTGCTGTTCTTTCTTCCTGATTCATGATTTCATTCCTCTCTCTATACCTCTCATTGGGTAGCTCTGCTGTAGTTCAGATTTGAAAAAAGCTTGTTTGCTGTAGCAGTAGCTCAGGAAGTAGATAACTTGGGTGGCAGAAAGGTGAACTTGGGGAGAGCCGTGCACACATGGGGTGGGCACGTGCTGTGGTCTCCCTTGCCCTGAATACAATTCCCTTGCTGCTGCTGCTGGTATGAGTGCCCGTCAGTTGTTTGTAAATAGTTGTCATGCCTGCCTTTCCACCCAGTCTCGATTTAGTTGGGTGATGTGATGCACACTTCGCTTGTGGTTCTCCCAGCTTCTCATCGGTCTGCTGCAGGCTTTGTGCTTGGCTGTGGCTCTTGGTGCTGAAAAAGGTGCTGCAGCTGTGATTGCTCAACAGGCTGTGAAGTACTTTGTCTTTTGGGACCCTTTTAGTAAGCAAAGGCTCTAGTCCTGCATCAGGCTCCCTTTCCTTCTAGTGGACAGCCATGCAGAGTCCCTGTTGTTCCTCTCCTGCACATGGTCCAGGAGCCTGGGTTTTCTTCAGTGTGGGCCTGCTCATGGTGCCTCCTGCAGCCTTTGCTGGTGTCCCCTGTCACTGCTGCACTGGATGTGTGACTGTGCTACTTTCTCTGGTAGTTCTCTTCAACATGGGGTAGGGAATTGGTTTTGTGGAGGAAGCTTGCTGGCCACTGCTATACCTGACCTTCCTCTTCCTCCTCATTGCTTTCCAAGTGTGTCTTGTACCCCTTCCATGTAAGACAGACTGCTGTAATCAGTGAGGCATTGCTCAAGTGAAGTTAAATCAGTATTAATCACTAGCTTTAAGATTGCTCGTGCCACCTCATGAGGCACTTGGAAAAGACATTGATTAGATAGATCCAGAAAAAACAGAACCCATACTTAACAATAGCAGAGCCTATTCTGCCTCCTTTGGTTTTCTAGAATGTCAAGTGACTTATTTTTTCCAACTTTTTTTTTAGGATGGCCAATCCCATTGGCATCCTTTTAATTCTTAGGGGCTGCCATCAGCCCTCTGAGAGGGAATCCTTGTTGGGAGTGCCTTTTTTTCTTTTTTCCTTTGCCTTTTAAGCTGCTTCTATTGGTAGAGCTCATAAAGCAATTACATTAATTTAATCAATCTTAAAAATGTAATTAAGGCAATATGTAGTTAGATTTATTTTGGAATTGTCATTAAAAAGTACTTGCCAGTATGTGTACTATTCCCCCATGACTAGATTTTTAAGTCAGCTGCTATATTCTGTGCCTGGTAGAAAATTTCCAGTTTCCCAGCAGCAGAAAACTCAGAGTTCAGTCTGTGTTTTCCTGCCTCTCATTTCCCATCTGTCCTTATATTGCTGATTCTTCAAATTGCTTCACTTGCCTTGCTTTGAAGTCACCTTCTAATAGCAGCATTCTCACTGCCACTTCTACTCCAGGTTTCTCAGGCTTCTGTTGTGGTGTAGGTGTGCAGGGACATTTTTTAGACAAACACATCTCAGACCTGTACATGACAATAAGTTTTTGTTGTAGGAGAGAGTTAGCTGTTTTTTTCTGAAGAGGATGTTTGTTTGCTTTTCAAAAGGGAGGGAGTATCACAGATTTGAGAACAAATGAATAGATGAACAAATTCAGTGGCTCTGTCTCCTGGACAGATACTGGCAATATCTGTGTGTGATTTAATGCTCCTTTTGTGTCAGAAAATTAAAATCTGTTGGATAGTTCTAATGCTGCTGACTATTGTCATTTATGGTGACAAATATGTTCTCCTTTTTACTGTGTAGTTCCTCCTTGCTCTGCTCTGTGGTGTACTGCGTTGACAACTTTCTATAAAAGATGATGTTTCTTGTCATGTGGTAACCAGAGGGGACCACAATATTGACCAGAATCTGTCAGTTGTTGTGGTTATGGCGTTTCTGGGGTAGCCTACAAAGCCATTTTTGTGTTTACCCACAAATGGGAAGACATATTCTATTTCTTCTTCTTTTTTTTTTCCTAATTTGTCCCGCATAGGTGTGGTCCAATAACCTGAACTCCCAAAACTGTAAGTCAGAATAAATTTATGAGAAGACTTTTTCCTCTGAACTTTTTTCTTTCCCAACATGTGGATTATTAGTGTAAGAACCAGTAAAAAGTATATATGGCTTCATTGTAAGGAATTGTTGTGTGCTTTAGCTGTGTGAGTTTCTAGCCCAATGTAAGACACATCTAAGCTTTCTAAGCAGCAGTTTGTTGGAATGTTATGCAGGAAGTGAAGATTCTAACTTCTGTGAATGAAAAATGAGACACTAGGCACCTTGTTGTACATCACTAAATAATATGATTGCCTTTTTCACTACTAAAGAAGCTCTCTTTAGCAGAATGTTACTATTAAACATCCTGTATTTTTGTGATAACCACCTTCTATTATTTTTCTATTCTTAATCAGAGTGGTTAGTGGACTTCCTAGGCTATTGTATTTTCTCATTAATGGATTGGATATGTTCAGAAAGATGGTAATAAAATTTGCACTTAACCAAGCACATGGTAGGGGAATTAGCCTGATGAGACTATAATATTAATGTTTTCTTTTGCAAAAGGTCATAGAATTCCTACTTGGAATCATCTTTGGATATCACCTAGCAGAGGCTCTTAAATATTTTAGTGATTTTTTTTTGTGCTATATCTTTTTCACTTCTCTTTACAGTCAGATGCAAAACGGCTTATGAAACATGCTTTCTGTCTTGAAAGCAGTTTCATGTGTTTCATTTTTTTTCTTTTTCAACAGCAGCAATGAAATGCCATTAGTATTCTTGTGGTTTTATTAGAGGGGAAGTTTTGAGTAACAGAACTGAGTCTGGAATCTTAACTTTGTTGTTGCTCATAAGAGCTGAGAAGATACTGGTCTTTCCTTACCATTCTATTAATTCCTTTCTGTCACAGAAAAATATTTTGCAAATCTTTGTTAAATTAATGCAGTTCTCCCATTTTGTCAGCAAATCATTAGACTATAAAATTCACTTTCTCAAAAATTCTAATCTGTAAGACCATGTTTAAGTGCAGATTCCTCTTTATAATGCTCATAAACTGCAACATATACAATACCTAATGCCAGAATTCCCTCCCTCAAATAATTGGCATGATATTTGTAGTTCTCCTATTTCTGCTCTGGGTTTTGTATGAGATCACATACTTAACTTAGTCCTAGCTTTGACTCACTTAGTTTTAACTTTTGCTCTTGGTACATTCTAGTGTAAAAGCAGGAAGGGCTGTTGTTTGTATGAATTCTTGTTGTTTTAAGCTACAAATTTCTCTGTAGTATTTATACTAAAAGAAGTACCTGCATTTAATTTTCTATTATAGCTATTAACAATATATTTTAAACTTTGTAGATGTACAAGTAAAAGCATTTTCGATGTGGAAGCTGAATGGAAAAAGAGAAATATTTCTTCTTTTCTCGTCCTTTGTGGTAGAATGAAAAACAGTAATTATATATTGGGCTGAACTGAAACACTGAACTTACCCTCATTCAAAGATGACTGATTTATGGTTATTTAAAAGAGAAGAAAAATAATTGTGTCAGATTAATTTAGGAGGAGTCAATATTTCACTTAGGAAATGGTGATGAGTCAAGGTGGTATCTTGGATATCAGTGCATACTTGGTCTCTGGAAAATAAATCTGAGACTGGGATGGGTAGTTTGGCATAATCTTGTCCTTGAAGTAAATATTGAAATAACGATGTGTCCATTTGGAAAGGGGGATAAGCTGATATTCTGGTGTTTCTTAATTTTCTTTGGTGGAATTGTAGTTTAATGTGTCTTAACATGTGATTACCTTGGGCAGTGGCACCAAGAGCCGCATCTTCCCCTTGTGCAGGAAGCTGCATCTGATCTGTCCTCATCAGCTCTGGGTCCTTGTAGGCTGGCAAGACCTGCTGGGAGTGATCTTCCACAAAGCAGAGGATGCTCTTCCAGTGAGCAGTGGGGTAACCAGAGCGTCCAGGGGCATCCTGAGGACCATAGGAGGTCATTTGAAGGACCTGGCATTCCAGTAGCTTGGCCAGCATCCTCTACAAATTCAGCTGCTTAAGCATTAAATTGGCAACATCCAGCTCCACCTAGATCCTCAGCTGTCTGGTGTTCCAAATCTTGGGTAAAGAGGTTTTGGATAAAGATGAGTACAACTAAAAGGAAGGCCTGTTTCTGAAGTGGAGATAAATATGAAAGAACGTCATCTTTTTGATGTTAAATCAAAGCACTCCCCCAGGTGTCAAAAGATGACACATTTTAGTAGTTGGTTATAAATAAATTTGGAATAAATTTTGTATCAGGATGACTTCTGATACTGCTGACACATCTTTGAGAATGGAGTGGCTGAAGGCTTTCTGCTTGTCCAGTCAGCAAGTGAAATGCTCCCTCTTCTGTTAATGAAAAGGAGAAATGAGGAAATCTTTGCTGTCGCCATCCACAAGGTTGGCTAGGGTAAGCATGGTTGATGTGCTGCCAGTGAATTCTGGCTGGGCTTTTTTCTTATTACACTGATGTTTTATTTTCTTGTGTATTAGGAAATTAGTTTTAGTGGGCTTAGGATAAAGTCAATAATTACTTTCTCAGAGCTTCCTTCTGTGCTTTTGCAAGGTTGTGTTTAGTGTGTGTTATTGTGCTGCCTTTGTGATGCCAGGTGGAGATTGTCCCACAGCTGAAAGGCATGCTATAGCCCATCTGCATAAGATACAAGGCTTGACAGTTTTTTAATTGTCAATTTGCTAATTTTGTGGCAGAATAGATTAAAAATCTGTCTTTCAGTGACATATGAATATAACTTATGTGCATTTCCGAAACACCTAAAAGTGTAACATTTTAGAAGGTAGCACTTGTTCTGTGTAGTTCAAAAATGGGGATGATTTTTTGTGTTGTTTTTGTCACTTCTGTGCAAATACAAATCAGTGTGAGAAATTAATGTACAAGAATTTCAGTGTAATTTTTCCTGGGTGTGTACTTCAGCATAAAAAAGGAAACAGCAAATTTCCTTTTTTGGAAGAACATGCTGTACATACCAGCTATAGGTTGTTAAAAACCACTTAATAAAATCAATAAACAGCAACAAACATTTTTTTCTGTGTTTGTGTTATCTTCCTCCACTACACATGTTGTTTACATAACTTTTCTAAAACTAGACTAAAATGTTACACATCTATGTTACAGATATCTCCTTTCAGTGAAAAACTCAACTTCAGCTTTAAGGAGTAGCTATACTGTGTAAGATTACTGCCAGCATTTTTGCCATTGCCAGCTGTCTGGTTTGGATAGTAATAAAAGAGTTTGCACAAATACTGCCTCTTTTTGGTGCATAATTCACAATGAAGTTTCATTTTCTAAATGAAGAGTATCTGTATTAATATGGTTAACATGTGTTGTAGCTGGAAGCAATTTTAATGCTGTGTCACTGCAGAGTTTAAAAAAAAAACTCACTCATTAGTGATAACTCAAAACTCTGCAGCAGACAACTGCTTTTCAAATGTCTCTGAATTTCATATTTTGTAAAATGTTCCATTGGCTTTTGAACCATGAATTCAACCAAAATTGTGTTTAATTTTCATAGGAATGTGGTTCTGCAGCAATTTATACCAGCGCTAGGTCTCAACTGTCCCTCCTGCCTCTAGCTGTGCAGTTTAGCCATCCTCCTTGCATCAGCGGTGGAAGGTATAGGCCTGTACATTGAGTTATTGAAATAACTGTTCTGGCTGAAAAACAGCTTGGCCAAAAATTCATTTTCAGCTAGGTCAGTTGTTGCAGCTGGGAGATCACATGCATTGCAAGGGACGTGCTTTAGAGCCAGGGGACAAGGGGAAAACGTGCAACTCATAGAGAGAGTGGCAGAGAGATCTCTGCCACTGTGGCAGTCCAGAGATAAGTTGGCATAAACTGCTGTGGAAACTCACAGCATCTGCTCATGCCTGCTTCAGTGCTCTTCTGACTTGAGTAAACCATGTTAACTTGCTAGATCAGGTGAGAAATCACTCAGCAAGGTGTTATTGCTCAGCTTGTTCCACTGGCTCAGCTAAGGGGCAAAAGTATCATCCATAGTTGGCACCAGAGAGATGAAGGGTGCAAAGTGTGGAATTTTAGGGTCTGGAGAAGTTCAGCTGTCTCCTGAGTTCTCTAGTAGCAAACTGGTTGATGTACTTGGCTACTATGAGAAATCTCACCTTTTACTATCTTTTGCAGTGCTCTTAGAAGCAGCTTGTGGACTCCAGGCTTAAAATCTGCTCTGGAAAGCAGCAAAAGTGTATGGATAGGCAGATTGTTCTGGCCAGAACTGCTTTTTATGAAGTACTTTGTGATGAGTCTGGGTGGTTTTGATTTTTCTATTAAAAAGTCTTTTAAGGTTGAAGTTATTTTTTTTTCCTGAGATTGATGAGCTTTTTGCAAGTGCTCAAATTTGCATCAAAATCTGGATAAAGTCCACTGTTTGTTTCAGTTTGTGCTTCTGCCTAGCCTTTTATCACTGCCATTGAATTAATAATCATCATTAATTATGTTCACAAAAATATATAACTGTGGTGGTTTGACAGGAAATTTGTTTTCTGGGATGCTGTGGTCAGGCCAATGGGTGTTCAGATTTTAATATTGGCACCTAATGTGGCCATTGGGACATTGGATCTGCCTCTGAGCACATGGGGTTAAAGCAGGGCTCTCCCCTGGGAGCCTCTCTTGAGTTCCAGTCAGTGAAAGGTTCAGAGCTCCCCTGCCCGGCTGCGGGCTGGGCGGGGCAGGGGCAGCCGTGGGGCCGGGTGCGGTAGGCCCAGGGGCAGCCGTGGGGCCGGGTGAGGTAGGCCCAGGGGCAGCCGTGGGGCCGGGTGAGGTAGGCCCAGGGGCAGCCGTGGGGCCGGGTGAGGTAGGCCCAGGGGCAGCCGTGGGGCCGGGTGAGGTAGGCCCAGGGGCAGCCATGGGGCCGGGTGAGGTAGGCCCAGGGGCAGCCATGGGGCCGGGTGGGGTAGGCCCAGGGGCAGCCATGGGGCCGGGTGAGGTAGGCCCAGGGGCAGCCATGGGGCCGGGTGAGGTAGGCCCAGGGCAGCCATGGGGCCGGGTGAGGTAGGCCCAGGGGCAGCCGTGGGGCCGGGTGAGGTAGGCCCAGGGGCAGCCGTGGGGCCGGGTGAGGTAGGCCAGGCCCTGGACAGGAGGGAGGGGAAGGCCCCTGCAGGATGGAAGGGTGGAGGAGCACTGACAGCCATCCGGCAGCCACCCTGCCCCAGGAGAGACAGAGAGAGAGCCTGTGCCTGTGCTTGTGCCACCTTGAAATTTAATAGTGCCTGGCCGAGAAGGAGAAGGGAGGGCGGTGAGAAGGTGCCCGGCTGGGCAGCTGTGGGAGTTCTGGACAGACAGAGCCTCAGATTTTTAACCCTTTTCTTGGATGATGGAAACCTTACAAATGCTAATCCTCCTGGAGCTGAATGAGAAGAGAGATAGAGATGAGATAAGAGGAAATGGGCCATGAGAGAAATAGAGAAGAACTCAGGTGGAAGAGATGATGGAGTAGCTTATGCTGGACTCTTTTTGTGTAGCCATGGACAGAGCCATGTTTCCTTGTGATACAGGGACTGCATTCTAGGGGGAGGCAATGCTCAGGACCAAGAGGGTTCCGTGTGGGTAACCCTCGGCCCCAGGGGGTGAAAAATATGGGCGGGACAGATGTCCCAAAGTTGAGACTGTGCCTTTTTGGAGTGGGACGAAGCATCCTTAAAAGTCGACCCTAGAAGCAGCTCTGGTCCATGTTCAGTGTTGAGAGCACTGGACATGAAGGAAGAGGTCACCATTGGCACAAGAAGGACTCCTTCTCCTCTTGATGAACTGAGGATTGAGTATTCTGAAGGGTGGTGCCAGACCGAGAGTTGATGATTTGGGGGATGTAGTGTATTGGGAATTTGGTGGGGAGGAGGAGGAGATGTATTTGTGAAGTTTTCATTTTCCTTGTGTGTTTCTTTTTTTTTTCCTTTCCCTTGTAGTTAATAAATTTTTTCCCCCTAAGTGGGAGCCTGCTTTGCTTGTTCCCGGTCACATCTCACAGCAGAAACCAGGGAGAGAGTATTCTCATGGGGGCACTGGCATTGTGGCAGTGTCAAAATGTGACAATAACATACATATGAAAAATTAAATATATATAGGATTAAATTATATTCAAAATCAAATATATATAGGATTAAATTATATCCAAAATCTCAAAATCTCATAGATACAGATTAGTAAGGCTGTATGTAGTTCTGTGGGATGACCAATTTTTTATTGTTTCTACATGATCATTTTTGTGGACACTGGCATTAAGAATGTTGAGGACAAGTTGTTCCAGTACAAGTCTCATTCTAATTGTGTTTGAATAGTGAATCTTTTTAAAAAGTTGATGTTAAATATTTGAATATTATCTGTAAACATTATTTTATGTGCTTGCTATTCAAATTCTGAACTGAAATATGAATAAACAACAAACCTAAAATCCTTCAGTGTTTTGTTCTTTGCTTCTGTTAATTTTTTCAGCCAACTAATTTATTCTGATAACCTGTAAAAATAAAATCAGAATAGTTCCCCAACCCAGCTGGCTGTGTTGCAGAGCATTTATAAACAATTTATCCAAGATCAGCTTAGGGTGGTTGGCCTGTGACAGCCTGAATTTAGGCTGATTCAGCAGCAGAGAGCCCAGTGTAATTTTGAAGGGCAGTCAGCCTGACAGCCACCTGCCCCTTCTTAGAAGCTGTTTCCTCAGCACTCCTCTGTCCGTGTGGAGGTCTGGTTTTCACTGAGGCTTACAGAAAGTGCCATTTGACACACAGGCGAAAGGAATGGCCCAAGGTCCAAGAGGAGCTGGCTTGGATAGAGGTGGGGGAGGTCCCTGAGTTGTTAGCACAGGGTCAGAGGTTGCTGTTGTGGAGATGCTGCAGCACTGCTGATTCTTTCAGCTGCAGTTTGCTTTCATCTGGGTTTTGGCCTCTGAAACTGTACCCTGGGTGTTAATGATAGCTCCTGGTGGGTGAACTCTGCCGTGTAACGACAGACGAGTTTCCGCTGAGTGTTCTTTGTGGTGTGCCAGCTGCTGGCTTCCTGCAGTACCCGCAGCAATAGCCGGCAGCACATTTGCAATTGTTTTTTCTTAAAGACATAGATGAGTGAGACACTGCATGTATTGAAATTCTCTAGCTTTTTACCTAAGAACATACTTGCCTCTGTTCTGCTTTTACTTTAACAGAAAAGCTTGGATTAAAGTAAGTTTAACCAGATGTTGTGATAGTCATGGAGGCAGTACAGCCTCGGAAGCATCAGTTACAGTCAGCTGTGTAAGAGCTATATTTATATGCTTAACTAAACTTTTCGTTTCCCCGTGTGGATAAATGCGAGGTTTAAGTTGCACAAAATTAAATAGTGTCTTTATGGGAGTAGTAAGTGGTGCAGAGTATGCAGGAATTTAATATACCACATGGAACAGACCCCCACGTTTTCTACTAGAATGGCTTAAATCATTATGTGGCATTCTTGATTGTAATCTGTCTGTGATGGAAATGCTAAATGTAGCCAAGAAGTCTTGTAGGCTGGAAAAAGCTATGTAAACAAGTTAAGTATCCAGTTCACACTTTCTCCCACCAAAAAAATTATATTTACTAGAGTGAAAATTAAGTTATGTCAAAAACAACTCATGGTTCTAAAAGCATTTGAAAAGTACTGAAACAACAGATTTTTTAAATTCTGTTTTAATCACAGTTGTGTGAAGAGATGCTTGTAGTAATGAAAATCCTGAAATATTTGTTACAGAAAAATGCCTACTGACAACAGCAAGATTGAGTATGGTGATAATTTTTATAAATTTCTGGAGACAACATGCTTTGAGTCAGTAAACTTGTGATGAACTATTGGAAGCTTATGTTTGAAAGAGTATGGAAAAGGGATATTTTTGACAGTGACAGTTCTAACGAGAAAAAAATGACATATATTTGTTATTGGTGCATATCCACGCTGTATATTTATCCTTAAAGAGGAAAGTTTCTATCTGTGCATGTATAGAGGTGCTGTAGGTGTAGCAAACACTTTAAACCACAGCAATAAAAACCAGAAAAAAGTAGCAATAGGCTTGGTGTGTTTTAGTGGTTTAGGCTTGGAGAGTTGCTGCCTTTGCAGGATGCTTGCACACCAGCATAAGCAGCACAGGACATTGTTTTTTCCTTTCCTAAAATTCGAAGAGCTTCATTGTATCCTTGTATGAATCCTCAGGTTCTGTGGGCAGGATGCAACAACGCAGGGTTTCATAGGCACAACAGTTTAAGAAGTGTAGAGGAAGTTGTAGTTGCAGACTGGATTGTCAGAGATGTAATTGTTATAGCTTAAACTAGGTATAAGCCATAGGTAATCAACATGTAAAGCACATTGCTGACGTTTTAATGAGCTGTAGTTGCAAGTCTGAGTGCTCTGCTGGACAGCATGCAGAGTTGTATTTCTCTCCTAATTTAGTGTTGAACTTTAAGCACCACACACCTGCTTTGTTAGTCTAGTTTTCCAAAATACAGCTGTCAGAGTTCATGCTGTAAATTGCAGTTCATTGATACTTGCCTGATAAAAATATTTAAATAAAAAGGAACATTTTTGTGAGAAAGAGTACCTGACTTGGCTCTTGAACTGTTTCATATATGTGGTCATCATGCACAGGTTGCTTGTTCTTGTGAGCTGTGTCAAAGTACTACCTGTCTTTCAAGCATTGAGATGCTTTCCAGAGTAACTCCTGAACTGTGGAATCTTGGCTTCAAATTATGATTCAACAGGTCAAGAAAGTGTTATACAAATCATCTCTTCATGTGCATACAAACCAAGCCAGGGACAAGGATGGTTAATACAGCAAAGCAGTGTTCTTAAATTAGTAATGATTTGTGGTATGGTAGTACTGTGAAGATCTAGTCATGAGTTACAAGCTGTCTGTGCATGGCAGTGTGTACACACACTGTTTGAAGAAAGGTTCTTCCTTCAAAAGTGGTGCTGAGTAACCAGTGTTAATCCTGCCTGCACTACAGTGCTCTCCAAAAAGCCTGAGAACAAAGGGAAGAGATCAAGGTTGCACTTGGGGTTTGTTGACTAGAAAGATGAAGGCTCTTTGTCAGTAGCTGCATCTTCAAGTTGCCTCTGTGTATCTTTTTCCTGTTCTTTTACCTTCTGTCAGCATGAAATTCTGACATGTGTGGGTTCTGAAATAGAGATATTTAATGAAAAGACAAATCATGGTGTGATTCTTGGGACTGTCCTTTGCAGGGCCAGGAGTTGGACTTCAGTGATCCTTGTGTGTCCCTTCCATCTCAGAATATTCTGTGAATAAATTGAGTGGGCTTTAGTAGCAATAGTCTTCTTTACAATTTGCTATGGCACTTGTTTTTCTTGTGATGAGTATTACTTAGGTGTGCAGCCAATTGCAGGAGTTTGTCATTAAGAGAAATTGTCAATAGATTTTGCTAGTGAAAACACAGAAATACAGTGAAACACATACAGAAATAGAATGAAATCAGGCATGGTATGTAATTTACCCTGCCTTTATAGGTTTGCTATGTTCCATAAAAGTCTATATTCTGTGGGTTTTTCTGGCTTTCTAGAAGTTCCCTGGCTATCTTTGGTTCCTTGTATTTAGCTCCTTGTATTCATTTTTAATGTAAGTCCCTAGAGAAGTCTGTATAGTTTGGATTGGTCAGGTCTGCAAGTAGAGAGGGATTTCAGCCCAGCATGCACAGGTCAGACGAGTGGTCATCCACAGCACAGGAGGTTTGCAGTTGAGGCTCTCTTATGTGTCTGAGTGTGAATATACATGTTTCCCTTCAGTTTCCTTCAGGGAAGAGCATTTGGTGAGAATTTGTACTTCAGATTATGAACCCAAGTGTCTGTTTTTTCTCATGGACAATATGCTGTAAATCTGTAAATATTACAGGGAACAGTAACTGGAACCCCACTTACCCCTTTTCATCTAGCTCCTGCTATATGAGCCCTTCAGTAGGTAAGCTAGAGACAAAACTACCAGTTTTTCTGTCTCTGTGCCTTTTGTTCTGTGTAGCAGAACAAAGGTTTAATTAAAGCTCATACTAGTATATCCTGTAGGATGATAGAGCATTCCCAGAAAGTGGGAATGCAAACCCTCTGAGGCTGAGGAGGGACTGGAGCTCATTTACCTTACTTCCTGTGAATGCTACAATACTGTAAAATATCTGGGAGCCATTACCACCTTCTGTTATGTCCCAACTGGATCTACTGCATTTTATCTTTCTCATTGTGCAGAGATGTCAGATACCCGAAAACTTTATCATCTACCGTTGTTCTGAAACCTCTACCTGTATTTTTTCTGATTATAGATGAAATTTATGTCTTCCATCAAGAAAAACCTTCCCCACAATTCCGTGCAGTCAGGCACCTAACTTGGGCAGATTTGTTTCCATTCCATAATTCAAATCAAAACCAAAAATTAATTTGCATAAAAATACCCAGTTGCTTTTCATTCCATTATTTAGAACTGTCAGAAAGTTGAGAGCTTCTGTGAAACCCAGAAACAAACATGAGCAAATTCTATGTAAAAGCAATAATCGGTCAAACCATGTGAGTGCTTGTGAAGTTAGTGGTTCAGTCTTGAAGCAGCTGTGTCCTGTATAAACTAACAAACACCCCATACTCTGGGGACACAAGATGATACCATGAACAGTCTTCCAGCTCTGTTCTCATGAGCTGTGGCCAGCCTGCTCGTACTTGTACATGAACATTTTCATTTATTCTGCTGAAGAGGCCATGTGTTGTAGGTGCCCATGCTGGGGTTTCAGCAAAAGACACAAGCGTATTTTAGAACCTAACACCTACTGATTTTTCCCACTGCATTCAGTCTTTTTTGATGAATTTTAAGCTACTTGATCTTGTGGGAAATTTTTTAGAGCTGTATGAATCAACTGTGGGTAGTAATGTAGTGTAACTCAGAGTCTTGGCAGTTGCATTACTCTTGGTGTTTGCCTGCCTTACTGGGCACAGGGTGCGGCACAGGAGTTTCGATGTCAAACTTGTACAATTGTGGTATCTTTTCTCATGGTGTGGGCATGCACAAATGTGTATTCTCATCTCTTTTTGGACTCCCAACCCTGGAGGGGAATCTTCTGAACTAACAGTGACATACACTAATTGTGGCAGGTGACCTTACAGAACCATACTGGAATGGAGGAGCCGGTCTCCCTAACCTAAGCAGAAAATCAGTTTTCTGTAGATTTTAACTCTCTTATAATTGAAAGTTAAGTCTTAACTAGTATACTATATATTATTTAAATATATAAAACAGTGTTTATAGAAGTGATTCTCGTGAGTATTTGGAGACTTGTTTTATTCCATTAACTTAGAAATAACCAACAGAAGTTAAGTCAAATGTGAAATACTGTTGATTCTTTTATGCTGTAGCATCACAGTAGCTGAAGTGGTATGCCTTAAAGTTTTCTCAGGAAACATTTTGAGTAAGCAGTCCTGATGTGCTGAACTTTTTGTGTAAAAGTTATTTCAGTGCTAAAGAATTTTTTATTTTGCACTTCAGTCTGTGATAACATCCCATTCTTTCCACATTACTGCAAGCAGTTCAAAACCTGCTGCGTTCATGCCTGTAAAGTTACCAGGGGCAGAAGGAACATTGTAGTCTTGAGCCATGGTGTTAGGCTGGTAGATAGGCTGTTGAAGGAAGGCTTACTTATAGCATTCCCATTTGGATTGGTGTGTTGCAAAGCCCTGCTCTGGGGACTGCACTTCTGTTGTCCATCTTGACTTTTCCCATCAAATTCACTTTCCCTACATGGGGATGCTCTGCTAGTTCATCTGTCATGATGCAAGGTCAGGAGCTGGACCTCTGTGAAGGGCAGCCATCACAAAGCTGGTCTGCATCCAGGGAACAAATAGTTTTGTAGGCTGAGTTTAGGATTGGGTTCTTTGATTAAAATTGCCAGCAACTCAAGCACCAGTGTTTATCCCAAATCTCTGCCTGTTTAATGAAGAATGCATCACGTAGTTTCTTAATGGTGGTCGTGGAATTTACTATGTGGTGTATTCTGACTATACTATCACAGTAACACTGATTAAGTAAATAACATAGCTGTGAAGGTCAGAAAATAAAGAATTACCAATTTAAGATTTGTGGAAAAAGCTATACCCATAAATGGCTTTCAATAGTTCTTGATTAAAGCTATTGAAAGCTTTAATCAAAAGTAACTCAAGTAACTCCTTAGTGTAAAACTTTTTTTTTTTTTTCAGGTGCCTTAGTAATATGCCTCTCTCAAAACAGAACAGCAAGATGCCATTTTAGTGCTTTCTTTTATAGTGAATTGCTTCTTTACAGTGAATAGTTGTACAAGCAGATATGTTTAGAGTTGTTTCATGTTGTTTCAGGCAACTTGGGGATTGTAATTAATGACATCTGTTGAGGGAGTTCTGTTGTCAAAAGTATTTGAGGTCATTGCTAGAGGTTTGTAGTCTCTAATTGCTGTCCCATGTCACTAAGTTTGTTTGGTTCTTCAGTCCCTTCTTTTCCCCCCACTTTTTTTTTTCAGAAATATCAATGGGATTCATTTTGCCAGTCAATAAAATTCACACTGAAAAGCATGGCCCTCAGCTAATGCTAGAAAACCTTCTGGAGGGAGGGAAGAAGGAACTGTTTTAGCAGGGTAGCCATCAAGTTCTGAAACAGGCATCCCCAGAGACTATTTCATTCTGCTTATTTTAGAAACTTGTCTCTTCCTGCTCCTTTTTTAACCAGAGCCTTGATGCTGAGGGTGGGGGCTTGGCTGTGTGACCAGTGTAGTCCAGCACACAACCACTGGCTCTGGCTGAGCAGCAGGAGCTTTTGCATCCCTGTCCCCTCCAAGTTCTGTTTTTCTCCATCATCATCTCACCACTTCTGCCACACCAGGATAAGTGATTTTGTAGCCAGGTGGAAAGAACAAGACACTTTCTTTGTTGGATTAGTTTCAGACAGATCTTTTCTTGTTCCAGCCGTCCTGGTGGCCACAGTAATGCTGGCATTGATCAAAAAGGAAAGCAGCAAGAGTAATCAGCCAGGAGGTTGACTAACAAGAGGGAATAATCAGCAAGGAGAATGGGACAGCTCTCTTCAGTGACTTTCCATCCTTGCACTACATGAAAGTGGCTGTAAATGTAACATCAGCTCCAGGAGGAATCAATTCCGTGCAGCATTTCTGAACTGAGATTTAAACCCGTGAAAATACAGCTCGTGCTAAGAGGTGTCAGGCTGAGGGAAGCACGAGTCAAGTCCAGAAGTGTGAGTTGTGTATTCATTTCTAGGTTTATAAGTGCAGTTAGAGTGGTGTGTGGGGCTATGAGTCAGTTGGCTGTCTGGATACTGCTTTAAAAAGGTGCTTGTTTGCACGACAGCTCAGCTCCTGCTGCGCACTGAAATGTTTCCCCCGTGCTCTGGTTGCATGTTTCAGTGGAAAGCTTTGCACTGAGGCAGAGTTCAGAATGCAGTAGGGGCAGATGCCATGGAGTGTTTTCCTGTGCTTGCCATCAGCTTGGTGGGTTCTGCATTACTGGGTGAGAAGAGCAGCTCAGCTGAAGGGAATAATCCTGCAGGAGCCCAACACGTCATTGTTAATATTAGCTTAATATCTGTATAAACTGTGGCCTGTGGCAGTGCTGAGCTGGGGAGTGATGAGAGGAGAGCAGTGTAGCCATCAGTATTTAATTTCAAAAGAATAAATGTGTGTATAACTCTTACCTTTCTTCCTTGATCCTATTTGCCCAGTTAATTTTCTGGAGGGATGATATTGCCATTCTAATAAATAAATTTAAAGCTTTGGTACTGTGGAGTAGTCAGTTTCTAAATATCTTGATGATTAGCAGAATGTGACGGTTCTAAATACTTAATTTACAAATTCAAAATTCTATGGAGAAATAATCCTTCCTTCTTTCTGTTGTCACTTAATGAGTAATTTCAAATTAAAAGCTCTAGAAATTTCCATCAAAGCTGATTTTATAAATAAAAAATTTTCTTCAAGCATTAGTTTGTCAAGACAGTAAAAAAAAACAACAACTTGGAAAGCATTGAATCTAAACGTTTAAGATCATGTCCATGTTTGTTTTCCTAAAATATTTAACAAAAACAGAGTATGGTTCACAAATGTGCAGAAATAATTTTAAAATCAGTTTTTCAACAGCACACCATTTGCAGCCTTTTAGAAAGGATCCAAGTGGTGATACAGTATTAAAGAGATTTCAGTCTCTTGGCTTTAAGTTGCTTATTTTCAGGGAGGAAAAAAAACCCTTTTTCAAGGATTCTGGAATCTTTTTCAAGGTATGAAAAATGCATTATTTTATGATTGGCTTTTTGCAAATATTAAAATGAATATTATATGTGTTGTGTTAGAAAGTACTGCTGTATTAATTCTCTTAAGTAGTGTGTTAAATATAGTTTTAGGTTTTAAAAATTGTTAAAATAGAAACAATGCTATGTAGGATACTTTTTTTTAAAGAAAGGACTCGCAGCGAGATAGCAGCCACAGGACACCTAAATCTTTCAGAGAAAAAGAATTTATGGCCCTCTTATGAGAAGAAACTAACTTCTTCCTGCCTCGATGATGCTGTTAGGATTCAGAGGAAGAAGCTGACGATGACCAGACAGAATCCTGTGTTTGAATGGAATTTATGCATCATGTATGAAGTGTATGAATATGCAACAGGCTGTTGTTTTTAAAGGTTAATCCTTTGTTAACGGATGTCCTTTTTCGGGCTTTTGCTGCCCAGAAAAAGGTACCCGGATGTCCGTAACTCTTTGTTTCTATTGTCTCATATTGTCCTAATTCAAATTGTCCAAATTATTATTACTCTAATTGTATTACTATTTTTATAACCATTTTATTACTATCAAACTTTTAAAATATAAAAAAAAAAAAACCAAGTGATTGGCATTTTTCACAAAGGCTTTAGAAAGGGGGGAACAAGTATAATAGAAAATAGTTAAATGTTGCATTAAAATATTAATTCATTGTAACAATTGTGGTTTTATTCAGTTGCAGTCATCTCTGGTTGAATACTGACATGACATTTGTAGCTCCACCAAGGGTTTCCAAAGGCTTCCTTTGGCCAGCCGGTGCGCTCGGAGTGATTTGTTTGGGTTTATTTCCTCGATGGAAGAATCTGCTGGGACTTGCAGGGAATGCATTCGGCGCTGCAGCAGCTGCAGGAGGGTGGGAGGACGAGGGCGTGCATGGCTTCGTTTGCATGGGGCAGCAGTCAGAGCTGAGTCCCATCAGCAGATCTGTGCTCGCGTTTCCCCAGCACAGTAGATCTGTGCTCGCGTTTCCCAGCCCTCGGCAGCTGGAAAAGCTGTTCAGCTGGGGAGGCAGAGGAAGAGAGCTGGAAAAGCTGTTCAGCTGGGGAGGCAGAGGAAGAGAGCTGGAAAAGCTGTTCAGCTGGGGAGGCAGAGGAAGCGAGCCGCTGCGGAGAGGCATTGGCGCAGCCATATATGGGAAAGGACATTTTCCTTGTTAGCCTTGCTGGGACGCTGTGCCCAGAGCTGCATTCATCACGCGGATGCGCTTCCACTGGAACGTTTGTCTTCCAAACGGTCTTAATCATAGCTTTAGCACTGTGTCACATCTTTGCTGACTTATTTATATAATCTGTGTGGACTTGCTGTGCATCCACTCTTAGTCTGCCCTAAAAAGGTGAACTGTTTGTAGTTTTCTTGTCTAGGCTGACAGAAAAGTTGGTACTCATCTGGTGCCAGCAGCTTGGCTTTTTTCTTACTGATAAGTCCACCCCATTCTGGGCTGTACTAAAAGCAAAACTGCTTCTCAAATAACAAAATATCCTTTCACTTGAGGGAAGCAAAGTTTGCTGAACACAGCATACCTACCATAAAACCAGGAAAGAAGAACCTGAAAATTGAGCAATCTGGTAAGGACTTGCTGTCCGGACTCCTGGTCTGGTAGGTGAGCTCCTAACCATGTAACTACTGTCTTTCCAAGCCTTGGTTCAGTCCCTTCATCTGTCTTCCACCTGCTCACATTCCTGGGGTCACTTTCCCTCTGATCAAGGTTTGTGGTTGCACAGGTTGAATTTAGGTGATTACTTAGTAAGGGACTTAATAAAAGTGTTCTGGAAGAGAGTTTTTGTGAATGAAGGACTGGTCACTTGCAACAGTGTGCAGAGAGAAATTCAAGTTGTGTATATGCAGAAAGTAGTGTTCAAAAGTTAAGTAAGATAGAAGTCATGCTTCAATTTTCTCCTCTCTTTTTAACCCCTAATTTCTTTTGTGCTTATGCATAACATCTGTCAAAGTAGTTCAAAAGCATATTCTCTTAATTCCTCTGTGTCTAAACTGCACTGCCTGTCCTCTCAGCATAGCATCCACTGAAAAGTGAGCCAAAATGATTTATCAGAAAAATATGAGCCATCTAATACTGTTGTTGGATACAATTTGTTAGCAAAGGTTTGGCTTCTGTTTGAAATTTTCCCCATCAGATTTTGGAGTGGCCATCCCTTCTCTGGTAGGTCTGGCTGGATGTGCAAATTAACAATTGTGTTTCAGTGTGCAAAAACCAAAGCTCAACTGCTGCACTAATTTGAGCATTGCTTACTTTGTTGCTAATTTATACAAAAAACAGTACTTCTTCTAGAAAAATGACATATTCTGTTTAGGAGATTCTGCCAAATTCACTTTCCTTGGCTATACTGCACGATATTTTTTAGGACAAAAAGTTATTAAGAATACTTTTGTTTCAAGGATGACTGGAGAGGCTTTAAATAGCAGCAACATTTTAGGGTGTTCAAGGAAACTGGCCGTTATCATCTAAGTTCTCAGAACTCTTATAATGAATAAAAGAGAAATATAATTTAAAATAGTATCAAAATTTAAAAGGCAACTGACCCTGGCTGACTACCTGCTATTAAGGTAGGAAACAATTTAGAAAAATTTAGCCTTTCATTAGTACTTACAGCACTGAGCAATTTTTTTTTCTTTGATATGGGTGGTACCCATTAATTTTCTGTTGTCTAAAGAAGAAAAAACGGGTAGATTTTAAGTCAGGGATGCCTTATGGTGCATATTTTGAGATGAAATGTCTAGTTTGTTGGATAAAGTGCAAATCTGTAAAATGCCCTTTGAAGATTATGAAGAAAATGTTTTGTAAAAAACATGTTTTGGTGTTTATCTTAAAACAGAGGTGTGAGTCTAGAAGCTCTGTTTCCGTCCTGTAGGACTGTGGTAGCTTTATTTAGAAGTCTCTCTGTGATAACATTCAGAGCATAAATATTTTTTATAACGTGTTAAAAATTTGGTCTGGGTTCTTCCTCCCAAGTCAACAACGTTTCCAAATTTCTCATAGCTTGCTGGTTTACTTAGCAGAAGAGCATTTCAAAATAATTTAAGAAGCTACCCTGTTTGATGTCTTCTAAATACAGTGTAGCCCACAAACATGGTTTGTATTAGGGCAAAGCTGTCCAATGGTACAACTAGGATAATTAGATTTGCATTCGTTCCGTGTTCCTTGTCTCCTCTGAAACACTGTTGTGTGTCCACAGCTTCATGAAATTATCTTTTTTGCACTTACTCATTAGAGTAAATCATCCAGTTTGGTTTCTGTTTTGTCTTCCAGACTAATTTCAAATGGCTCACATGTGCTGGCGTCCTCTGTTGCTTGATATGGAATGGATTTGCCCAGCAAGGTAAGGCACTTGATTGCACTGCAGTAGTTAATTGCTGCTTTAAAACTGTATCTGTTTAGCACTTATTTATGTGGATAAATATATCCTCACTAGACAAATGCTAATGGCAGTAGGTCAGTCGTATCTCTTGTCAATAACCTGTAGTTAGAACTTAGTTTACAAAACCAGAGTGAACCAAAGTGAAATGCTGTTATTGTAAAACACCTTTTTATACCTGAAGTGACAGATTTGCGTTCCTCACTAGGTGGAAGCGACTGCATAAAAGCAAATGCAAAGTCATGTGGGGAATGTATACAAGCAGGACCAAACTGTGGCTGGTGTAAAAAAACAGTAAGTGTTGCAAAAATCTTTTTATGGTTTGGTTTTTCCCCTTGGTTTCAAACTCTAGTAAATACTTTACCCGTATAGAAATGACTGTTTTCATTAATAGTAATTTCCTGTAGTTCTTCAATTCGATACTTATTTGGACTTTAAAAATCAAATGCTGTGATTTTTCTGATTTGAGTATAAACATTTTTCACAATGTTACTTCTCCTTTTCTAAATCCTAAGTGTATACAGACCCTATAAGCCGTCTCATAGTTATTTAAAATTACTCCAATGTGGAATCTGTCTGAGTATGCTTAATTATAGTCTTCCAGTGACATTAGAGTTAGAGCTAATTTTAGACAGATGTAGGTGGAGTAGGGAAAGAGATTGAAGGGGATTTTTCTTCTAAAAGAAAGATTTTCAAATTTTAGTTTTCTGTTGATAGACCTGAGGAGTAAGAGATAGGTTTGTGTGGGTGGCTAGTTTGTTTCATTATGAAACAAAAAGGGTATGTTAAGAAAAATTAAGTTTAGGAAACTGCAAAATATAAAATATAACCACCGTATGCTGACATGTCTTCTTCAGGTTAGAAACAGAGGAAAATATTTTCTATAGCTCTTCTTTGGTTTGTTATTGAAACTGAGAAATTTTCCTTTTTCTTGCTAGATGATAATTTATTTTTATTTCTATATATTGCCTACTTACTATTCCCCAAACCAGCTTATAAACTTGCAATATTTAATTAAACTGATTGATTTTATAATTTCACCTTGAGCTATCAGATTTCCTGGAGGTCTGTGTCACCAAAAACTGACAAGCTTTAGTATACATTTATTTATATGCATATTTTAAGGGAGGGAGCAGAATCAGAACTACCAAGTTTCTCAATTAGAAGCCTTATTTATTTATATTTGAGGTTATAGCTTTTTTAAGGTTTGATGTAATGATAATTTGTTGTTCAGAACAAAGTTAAGGATTGATTTTGCTTACGGGTGTTGCTTTCAGATTGAATTTCCCCAAAATAAGAGTTGTCTGTCTTTGCCCTGCTCTGTCAGCATATAGCTTTTACTTTGTTGTGGAGTACCAGGGTACACTTATATAATCTTAATTAAAAAGGAAAGAATGTTAAAAGCAGGCTGTATGAGTAGGTTCACGTTGGTACTATGTGAAAATGAAAGTTTTTTCTACTCATAGTCACTTCTAGAGTAGCCAATTTAAACAGATGTCCCACTTCTGATGGAGTTGGCATTGGGCTTTATTTTTTTCCTCTCTTGTATCTTATACACAGATAAGTATAAGTAGATGCAAACTCCTGGGGTAAATAGTAGTCATTGAATATATGTAGTATCATTTAATGCATTTCAAGACTGTGTGTTTTATTACTGAACTTTGGAAAAAAATTAGATGTGATCATTGTAGAAAGAGCAGTTGTGGGTAGAATATAACAATTTGCACTTTTGCTGTGTTTTCTAGGACTTTTTGCAAGAAGGAGAGCCAACATCTGCCCGGTGTGATGACTTGGCAGCACTGAAGAGTAAAGGCTGCCCCATGGAAGATATAGAGAATCCCAGAGGCAGCAAACAGGTGCTCGAAAATAGAGAAGTGACAAACCGTAAGAAAGGTGCTGCAGAGAAGCTGAAACCAGAAGCCATTACACAGATCCAGCCACAGAAATTATCACTGCATCTAAGAGTTGGTAAGGAGAGTTTCGTTCCAGTTTTGGGATGATTCTCTGTCGCTTCCACGTCTTCATTTTTTGATTTGCATGTGTAACCATTTTGTTACAGAAATGACTGTTTTTCAGATAATGTGAATGATAGCAGAGCCATTCAGTTAGCTCCACATGTTTGGGTACTCCAAATACTGTTTGATTTTTGGGGAAGATTAGATATTATCACTTGCTCTATTTTCCCAATAGAATTTAGGAGAAAATTGATACAACATGGATTGTTAGATATATCAGAAAGGTAAAATTGTTTTGTTTTCAGTATTTTGTAGTTGATTTTCTACAGTGTGCCTGTAGGATAAAAGTAGAGGAGTCAGCAAAAACATCAAGTTACTTGAGCATTTCCTTTTGCTTGAAGTTCTGCTGTTTCCTGAAGTGTGCATGTCTGAACAAAGTGCTTTTGTAGTTATGCAGCACAATTTTTGGATTGCTACGTAAAATACCTTCCAGAGGCTAAAGATGTGGGCACAGAACCACAGCAGTGAAAACACAAAGTAATTGTGTAGCATTTCTAGCCCCTAAAGAGAACTTTATCTAGTTCAAATGAGGGAGGTGGGGAGGAGCAGGGCTGGTGGCTCACTTGAGCCCAATGGAGATTGTCCTCAGGGAGAGTTCCTAGGTATTGTAGACACATTGAGCAGCTGCCTTGTGTTTTACTGGAAGAAGAGCTTGTACTTGGGGTCAGCTGCTTGGTGGTAGTTGCAGTAATAATTGGAAGGTGATGTGAAGCAGGCTCAGCATGATGTAGAGAGAAAAGTAATGAAATTTTTTTTGCAATTTTGGTATGGCTCCTATTTATTTCTAATGGGAACTTTTTTGCTTCAAACCAAATTACTGTTCCTCTGCTGACACAGAAGTTTCTTCATCAGAACATAGCAGGGACCTGGGCAACCAGAATCTAATTACCCAAAAGATGTTTGTAAGCACTTCCATTGGTATTAGTTCTCTGACAGACTGAGAACTGCAGATAGATACTTGCTTTCTGTGCAGGCTTTTTGAAATACTAGCTAAGGAAAATTGAAACAGATTTTTTGTGCTGGCTTTTTCTCCCCTTTGTTGTTTGGGGTTTTTTTTTGTGAAAACCATGTTACATAGCTGTGTGACTTGCTCATGTAATGTTTTTCTCACTTCACTAATTTGCTGATGTTAAGTAAATGTTTCCTAATTTTTAAGCAAACTTAAGTAGCAGCAATACTGCCATTTAAGTTCAATGACTCAGAGGAGTGGGCAATCCTATTGATTTAATTCCATATTTCATATAAAATAGGCAAAAGAATACTGTTCCAGTTTCTGGGAAAGGGGGTGTGTGGTATGTGTGTGCAGTCCTTCTGCACTGTCTTTCAGCATCAGAGTGAGACTACATTCTTCTGTAGGTAAATGCAGGGTTTGGGCTTACAATCACAACAAATACTAACTTGCTGTTCTCTCACTGCCATTTCTGTGCTCTGAGCTTGGTAGATGCAAAGTAACTTGCAATATTCCATCCAGAATTATTTTTTCTTTTATAAACCTATTAAAATAATGTAGTTTTTAACTTTTGAGAATTATTGAAGTCATCTTGGATGAAAATAGATGTCGAAAATTTGTGCCATTAGGTCTTACAGGAGCCTTGTTAGAATGACTGCAAGTATGAAGATTTGAAATTGCAGCAATTATAAGAAGCTTGGGTTTTGGCATGATAATTTTTCTGTGGGGAGATAAAGTACCTCAGAAATACAAAGTTGAACATTTGAAAGAAACACTTGTTGACGTTTTTTTTAATCATAATTTGTTGTTAAGCATTTCAGTCACCAGGAGAAAAAAATAACTCACCTTAATAACTCACTTTTAGTAATTCAAAACCTTCATAAGAATTTACAAGCCTTTCCTTAGAAAGGCATTTTTCTTGCCAGTGCAGTTACGGAATTTTTAATGGTTTCTGTTTGTTGTTTAATCTCCAAAACAGGGGAACCCCAGACATTTTCATTAAAATTCAAGAGAGCTGAAGACTACCCCATTGACCTTTATTATCTTATGGACCTCTCCTATTCTATGAAAGATGATTTAGAGAATGTGAAAAGTCTCGGAACGGCTCTGATGTTAGAGATGGAAAAAATAACTTCAGACTTTCGGATTGGTAAGAAAGATTTGCCTGTTCTAAAAATACAATAATTTTCTTCTAAGTTTCCTTCCTGATGTTTTTCACATTATTGTATATGAAGAGTATTTTTTTTTCAGTTTAGCAGTATAATGGCAGATGTTCTAATACACAGGACCTGTTGAACAGCGTAAAACTATTTTGCATTGGTGGAGAAGATGGGATATGAACAAGTATAAGAGCTATTTCTGATGTCAGTTCAGCTATAATGCATTTGAATTCTGTTGTGTGATAATGAGAAATGAGACTTCCATTCTTCAACTTACAGGGATTTTGTTGTTCTTTTCTTAGGCTTTGGCTCATTTGTGGAGAAAACTGTGATGCCTTATATAAGTACAACACCAGCCAAACTTAGAAATCCTTGTACAGGGGACCAAAACTGTACAAGTCCATTTAGCTATAAAAATGTGCTCAGCCTTACCAGTGAAGGAAACAAGTTCAATGAACTTGTAGGTAAACAGCATATTTCTGGGAACTTAGATTCTCCTGAAGGTGGATTTGATGCAATAATGCAGGTTGCAGTTTGTGGGGTAAGTGTGTATTTTTTTTTTTTTACTTTTCTTTTAGATGAAATTGTTTGAATGCAGCCTTAGTGTTTTATGGTGGCTGACATTTGAGTATGTCACCTCCTGTGAGCAAGACAGGGTAGGTGAGGAAGAATTGAATGAGTGAATGAAACTGGGAAATGTGAAGGTGCCAAACAGAGGTTGTGATCACAGCACATAGGGACTCAGCTTTTAAAGTTTGCTGTAGAGGAAGACTCAGGTTCTGCTTTAAAATGTATGAGATCCTGAGTAAGCAATTATTCTCAGATTATTTTTAAGGTCTGGAAGCTTCTTGTGGTTGCAGAAATTTGGTGTGTTGTGACTTTTACTAGTTTCTCAAAGTAGATGGAAAACTGGTTTTTTACTTACTTTTGAAGGCCTAAAGGTTACTTGTTTCTGTCATTTTTTCAGACTGTTCTATGCACCTGTACAAAATGGACTCCCAAAATAGCAATACCCAAGTTTATTGCTTTGTTTCCATATTATTTTTGCTGTTGATCAATGGATTCAAGACCTTCTGAAATGATCTGGAGTCTTGATTTAAAATGCAGTGTTTATCATAAGCCTTTTAGGGTTTTTTGGTTGTAACTGTTAGTATATGACACTTCTGCATGGTCTTCTTTCATTAAATTAGCTAGGGCTTCAGTTCTATGGATAAATTTTAAAAAATAGAAAAGGGCAATTTACATAATTAAACAGTTGTGAGCCAGGATGCTGGTGAGCCAGTCCTCTGGCAAGCACTGTGCTGGGTGCAGATCTGCACTAGGTTGGCAAAGCCTGATGATTCTCCAGAGTCGTATGCTGGGCAGCTCAGCACTGCAGCAGTGCTGCACATCAGCATCCTGGGGCTGCCTGCTCATGGCATGGGAGTGGAACTGGCACTGAAGAGCCTGATTTCTAAACCCTGTCACTATTCAGATACTCCACTGAGAACTGAACAGGGTCTATCTCAAAAAGAATCTTTTTCGCCTTTGATGAAAAATCTGCAGCAGATATTTTAGAGCAGACATTAAATGAAGCACAAGTGTTTCCAAGGTTTACATGAATTAATGTTTTCCAGGGTGACACTTCTGCAATGTGACTTCTCCTAAGTCTCTAATTTTCCATGTGCTTCTCTTGCAAGAGTTGGTTCCCAATGGTTTAAAATAAATTGGTACAAAATACCAAAAATATGCTTGTGTTTTTCCCAAGGAACAAATTGGCTGGAGGAATGTTACAAGACTATTGGTGTTTTCCACGGATGCTGGATTCCACTTTGCAGGAGATGGTAAACTTGGTGGAATTGTTCTGCCAAATGATGGGAAATGTCATCTGGAAAATAATGTGTACACAATGAGCCACTATTACGTAAGTCATTATATCATCTTCTAGGGAAATGAATACTTTATGATGCTTAAGCTCAAAAGAACTCATTGGGTCATCTGATATAGTGTCAGACCACTATGTCTTAGAAAATTTATCTGTTTACATTAAGTGATTTTAGTTAAACTAAAGCAAATGTGCAGGAATTAATCTAGTCTTAATTGGAAAATTTCAAGAAATGGCAGCTTTCATGCTATGACTATATATTGCTGGATTTTAACCTTTTTGATGACTAATAGTCCTGTATGCTACACTGAATCACAGAATATTCTGATTTGGAAAGGATGCACAGGGGTCATAGAGTCCAGCTCCTAAGCTGGACTTGTATGTCCACTGGAAAACTGATGGTTGTGTCATGAGTTTATTATTTCACCAGTATTCATTTTCAGAATAGTTTACTAGTGAAAAATACTGTAAAATATCTGCTTGAATGTTTTTTTAGGACTGAAATCTTCTGATGCAAAGTTTATGGTGAGAGTATGGTTAACATTGCATTTGTGGTTTATTGGAAGGGAGATCTGACAAATAATGCAAAGAGAAAAAATTACCAGGTGGGGTAACCACAATAAGCTTCACCAAGTTTGGGTGTTCATATATTCCTGACTTGGAGTGAAAATAGCACAATCAAAAACCTAAAATCAATTCAGTTTTATTTCACCATTTCTTTGTGAAACAGTGCAAAAAGTAGTGGTTTTGAGGGACTGAAGATAATCTTCTGAGGACATTGAGATTAAGGATTTAACCTTTTGTATGGCATAGAATGTGATAACGTCCATGTGAGGAAACACCTATCTTCATGAGACATATATGAAATCTTACCAGTGCCTGTTTGTTTTCAGAGGTTGTTTTGCTTTAGAACTGTGACTTGCAGAGTTAGGAGTTCTGTGTATGTTTCTAAAGATGATTTGTATTTATGATGTCAGAGTCTTTTTGATTATTTTCTAGCAACATGTCTCAAATTTGAATTTAATTTTATGCTTGACTTTTTTAGGATTATCCCTCTATTGCTCATCTGGTACAGAAACTTAGTGAGAACAATATTCAGACAATCTTTGCTGTTACTGAAGAGTTTCAGGCAGTCTATAAGGTAAAGAAATTACTCTGAAGTCATTAAAATTGACTTATTTGAAATTAAAGTAATTGTGGAAGTAAGTGATCGTAGAAGTAATATTTTGCTACCCACATACTTTATTATTAAGCTTTTTTTATTTCTTCAAATCAAAGCTGATTCTCTGTGTAGTTTCCAGTGAGAAAGTGCCCCTTCTCCTAGCTACTCTTTATAGGTATGACTGAGTGGAGAACACATTTGCAGTTCTAATTTTTGTGAACGTTTTTACATCAAAATAGCTGAGGGGGGTGTGGACACTGAATCAGGGGACACACTTATGAAAGAACATATTTTGTCTCTTTTGTTCTATTTATATATCCCATGCTTAAAATTAACTAAACTGCTGGATGTGATTGTGCAATAGGAAATGACTTCGTAAAGGACATGCATATTTTTCCTTCGTTTAACCTGTTTTTTTGGTTTTGGGGTTCTTTCTTAAACTGTATTCAAATTTTTGTTGGAAAATTATGCCTGCCTATTTTTAATGTATTCCAAGTGTGGTTGAAGAGAGATTGTGGTCAGCTTGTACAAGGCTTAGTTTCTCTTACCAAATGTAGAGTTTGTGCCAGTAAGGCTGTGTATAACCTCAAAAATGTGTTCATCACTGCAACACAGCTTTATTTTCTGAAGTACCTGACTAGTTAATCCACTAATGCATTATATCATCATTTTTACTGCCAATTATACTCTGTTTGATAGTAAGACTGTACTTTTCCTTCTTTTTTGTCAATATTGAAAGGAACTGAAAAATCTGATACCCAAATCAGCAGTGGGAACATTGTCTTCAAATTCCAGTAATGTGATTCAGCTGATCATTGATGCATACAATGTAAGTTCAGATTTTATGTATTAATTTTTCTTGCTTGTAAGTTTTTCAAGCAGAGACTCTGAGGTGGATTAGTTAGTGTTCTACACTATAAATACAAGTGTATTTATTGCTGTAAAACACTGTAATCATTAAGCCTCTGTGGCAGTAAGAGTAAAAAGATACACTCCTAAAGTTATTTTAAGTGGCATTACAAGGAAAACTTACCATCCTCGTTTTCCCTTTCAAAAAATAAAATTCACAACCAAATCCTATACTGTTTCTTCAGCTTCTTCACTTTTACCTTCTTCCAACTGTTAGCAAAAAAGGCCATTTTGCTGGGTTTGGCCCCACAATATTTTCTTCATTGCTGCATTGTGTGTAAATGAGGCTCCCTTCTTCTTTGGAGTATATGGGGTAAACAAGTGGCTCCAACATCTGTGGAAACCTGTCCTGACCTTGTAACAAGCTCAGACATGGGAAGGAGTGACCACAGAGTGACTTTGGGCAGCCCTGGGCTGGTGTTTCTCAGCACATTGGAACTTAAATAATTCCAGTGTGCCTCTGGGGTTGGTGCTTAGACCTGGGTGTATTTGTATAATGTCTGCTCTTCAACAGAACACTTCTGCAACTCAGTTTGAAATTAGGTAATAACTGCTGTTTCAGTCCCTTTCTTCAGAGGTCATCCTGGAAAATACCAAGCTACCAAAAGGAGTGACAATCAGTTACAAGTCCTTCTGCAAGAATGGAGTGAATGACACACAAGAAGATGGAAGGAAGTGTTCTAACATTTCTATTGGAGATGAGGTAACTCAGAGTATATGATCTGCTGCCCAAGTACAAAATGCACTTAAAAAGTCCAACACAGCATTTCTTTTTAATAGTACAGACAAAACTCCTTGTAGTAACATGACACCTCCCTTTTTTTTTTTTCCAGGTTAGATTTGAGATTAATATAACAGCTAATGAATGTCCAAAGAAAGAACAAAATGAAACAATTAAAATTAAACCACTGGGATTCACTGAAGAAGTTGAAATTAATCTCCAGTTCATCTGTGAGTGTCAGTGTCAGAGTGAAGGAGAACCTAATAGTCCAGCCTGCCATGCAGGAAATGGAACATTTGAATGTGGTGCGTGCAGGTAAATAAATACACATTTTCTTTATTTTTGCCAAAGAGAAATATGAGCAAGATCTTTATTTCCTTAATTAGGGTTTACTTGGGTTTACTAATTTTTTTTTTTTTTTAAAGAACAAGAATTGCTGTTACAGGCCTGTTTCTTTTAGGATACTCTGAAATACTGCCATATCTCTGCAAATAATCCCTATGCTTAAATATTGATCATTAGATCAGCATTGTTTTATGAGTCAGAATTCAAATTCGGCCTTGAGTCAGTACTTTAAAGGATATAGATCAGGTTTTGGTGTTCCTTTTTAAATCAAGAGAACAGATTTTCCTATCTATGTGTAGAAAAACTTCTTACACTTGGTGTCACTGTCACTGGTGTCCACTTGGCTTCATGTGGGTGAGAACAGGCCTGTGGGTAAGCACAGCCTTTTGTTTTGTAAATGCAGCACATTCCCAATGATCTGTTGTCTCTGATGGACACCATGTAACAGTCTGTTGATCACTGATGGGAACAAGAGCAACCTCCATTTTCTCATCTGTATCTTACCCTTGATGATGAGAAGTGCTGATCCCTGAAGTTCTCAGTTTGGCAGCTCTGAAGATCATCTACTCTCCTTCTTAATTGCTGTTCATAAGAACCTTTTCATTGAAATACAACAGCATTACAGGGAACAGTTGTTGTCACTTGCGAAATAATTACTATTCTGTCACATGAGAGAGGGATTAATAATGATTATGTGACAGTTTAGTTAGAGGGAGTGACACATAGTCTCTCACCTGGAATATCAGATAAGATAATCAGCATAAAAGCAGCTTAGTCCAGTTTGCTCCAGTGCCTTCAAGAACTGGTACATAGGTGTCTGTTGGAAACCTCATTTGAAGTTTAAGTTGAAACATCCCTTGAGAGAGCAGTCACTTTTAGTGCTGTTCTTTGTGCTATTCTTGTGGCCTTTTTTTTTTTTGTGTGTGTGTGTGTGTGTGACTTTCAGTGAAGGTTACATTTTCAGTCATGCTTTTACCTTGCAGATGTAATGAAGGACGTATTGGAAGACTATGTGAATGTAGCACAGATGAAGTAAATAGTGAGGATATGGATGCTTACTGCAGGAGGGAGAACAGCACAGAAATCTGCAGTAACAATGGAGAATGCATTTGTGGACAATGTGTGTGCAAGAAAAGGGAGAACACCAATGAAGTGTATTCTGGCAAATACTGTGAATGTGACAACTTCAACTGTGATCGGTCAAATGGTTTAATCTGTGGAGGTGAGAGATGCTTCAGCTTTCTGCAGGAAAAGCTGGTCAGCAGTTCACAAGTCTGTCTTCTCTACCCAGCAGAGTAGAGATACTTAGCTAAAAGATCAAAGCCACTTGATAACAGAGATGAGGATACTCACAGATGTAGTGATTACAAACACTTGTCTGTTAATAAAACAGCCCTCTGAACAGGTAGTCTGTTAATGCACATTTCACCTTCCTTCAATCACAGCTCCAAGAAGGGCATAAAGTGAACTTGACTTCTGCTGCTTATCACAGAGTTACCCTCAGGTATTTCAGTAAAGAAGGCTGAGACAGCTGTCCTGAGATTGTAATGTTGTACTGGCTCAGTGTAAGTAAGCACTGTGTCAAAAGAACGAGAGAATACCCTCAGCTTACTTGTAATAGTGAGTGCTTGACAGGATACCAGTGAACTGCTTGACACTGTTCTGAAGGGTAAGTGAAGACTAGAATGTGCAAGATCCAGAAAAACACCTTAAGCACTTGAAGCAAGACTTTGATGATAGTTAATTCCTGAAATCAAAAGCAATTTAAAGCATCATTCAGCACCCAGTGTCTAAATTATTTTGCTACTTTGCATGTGGAAGTATCTGGTAGGAGTATAACTACTATCTCAGTGTTGTCTGTGCTGCAAAAATAAAACAGAGAAGCCACTAAGCTCTAACTGAGTGATGAGAATACCTCATTTGTCTGATTTGCTCAGAATCCACTATTGCTCTACAAAGGATGGGAGCAATGGTGGTGATGTTCCAGAATACACAGTGACAGGAAAGTGTTGACTGAAACACTTCATTCATTGGAGAAGGAGGGGAGTAGCCAAACACCTTTCCTTGTCATCCAGATCAGTATAAAGGCATCTTGTTGATTGTACAGAGAGTATAAGGAGCATGAAGTTGGGTTGGGTGTGTGAGGTCAGAAGTACAGCAGCTGAATGTTGGTGTCCTGTGGAGCCAAAGCTGTTTCATTTTTCTGTGTTTTGAATACTTGGTTAGTGCACTCCTCATCTTTTTAAGTCTTACTTTGTACATTTGTATAGTGATAGATAGGAAGACAGGAGTGGTCAATTTAGCTGTAGCAGTCTGTATCTATCTGTATTATCATGTAGCAGTCAATGCATACAAGATTGTAAACTGAAGCAGTGCTGTCATGCTCTTCACCCAGGGGAGATATGGTCATCACATTATACTATTCTTGATCTCATATTCCTGCGTCTTGTTATTTTGTTTATGAAGAGAAATCCATATATATAGGAGAATGGGAAAAGGGAACAAATGCCTGCAAGTAGTCTTTCAGGGAGTATAAATTCAAAATTTATTTTGTACCTCTTAATTCATTCTTCATTATCTCACCATGATTTCTTTTTCTTTTATCTACCCTGAGGTGGTGAAGATTTATTTCTCATTGTCACAGATGTTTTTATATTAGACTTGATTTCATTGCAATACCTTTTCACTGCACAGGAAACGGGATCTGCAAGTGCAGAGTGTGCGAGTGTTTCCCCAACTTCACTGGCAGCGCCTGCGATTGTTCCTTGGATACTACACCGTGTATGGCATCGAATGGGCAGATTTGCAATGGAAGAGGAACCTGTGAATGTGGCACCTGTAACTGTACAGATCCCAAATTCCAAGGCCCCACCTGTGAAATGTGTCAGACTTGCCTTGGTGTCTGTGCAGAGCACAAGTACGTACCCAGAAAACCAAGTCCCAGCTTCTGTGCGTTTTGAGTTTGTCATATGTGAGAATTTTTAAAACAAAGATAAGTAAAACTTCCACTAAGATTTTTATTTAAAAGAAATACTACTGAAATTACTACCTTGACAGTCAGTAACTAAACCTAGACCTGTGTGGGCCAGTGAAATTTGGAAATCCAGGTTTTTAGAAACCTAGTGTTTTCTGTGTGAAAACTTGGAAATATGTTTAGGATTAGTGGCTAAGAGGATTCCTGTGCAACTCACTTTGTGCTGAGAAAAAAACTTGGTATTTTTAGTATAAAAATCCTGTTCAATCTGCTTTTTTCAATTAATTATTCAGTGATACCCCACTGTAAAGCTCATCACTGAGTTTTTCTTTTTAACCTGTGTGTGTTCCACTCTAAGTACCCTGTTCTTACAGAGCCTTCTCTGAGAGTATTCATTTCCCAGGTAGAGGTGTTGAAAAAGTTTGGGTTTTTTTTCTGTCCTTCAAACCTGTGGGTCATTCAGGGAAAGAGGATTTTATGAAAAGGGCTTTTGTCAATCTCAAGGTATATAAATGTTCTGACTGGTAAACGCCATGTCTTACTTTATTTTTTTCCTAACCTTTGTGGCAAAAGGGTTGGGTTTTTTTGGGCTTTTTGCCCTGTTTTCTCCATAACATTTCTTGAGATTAAATGCTAGAAATCTTCCATGAACACATTCAGAAGCACTTCTTCTGTTTTGTTCTTGCCCAGGGACTGTGTTCAGTGCAGAGCTTTCGATAAGGGCGAGAAGAAGGAGACGTGTTCCCAGGAATGCATGCACTTCAACATGACGCGCGTGGAGAGCCGCGACAAGCTGCCGCAGCCGGGCCAGCCCGACCCCCTGTCCCACTGCAAAGAGAAGGACGTGGATGACTGCTGGTTCTACTTCACTTACTCTGTCAACTCCAATGGTGAAGCCAATGTCCACGTGGTGGAGACCCCAGGTAGGAACATGATGTTGCCTGTTCCTCCTTTGTTGTTGATTTGTGCAGTTGTTGGGTGCCTCTGGTTGATTTGGGTGAGTTAAATGCATTCAGAAATGGGTGCCTGTTACCTGAGTGACAGTTGTGCATGTCCAAGTAGAAAAAAAAAGTAGAAAAAAGTTTTAGAAAAACATATGTGTCCCTAGATCTAGATTTTTCAAACCCTTGGGCTGATATAGAAACAGATTCTATTTTTTAAAAACAAAAGGTAAATCAGATATGCGTATTTGTTGAAACATTTCCTGTTTGCACTTGATGTACTCTGACTTACTTTATCTCTCCTGTAGCAAGTCCTATTTAGATAAATTTTGATAATTTTTTTAACTAGGCTTCTGCTACAGGTCATAAACAATGGAGTCTGTGGGGTTTTGTTCCTTTTTTCTTTTCCTTTTTTTGATAATTTGAGATCAGTCTACATGAGATTGTGTACTATGCTGCAAACTGCTTGAATTTTTTTATGCTGAAAACCTTTGCTTTTACTCGACTGTGGTACCTTCAATAGTAGATCCCAAAATAATTTTGTTTAGTTGATCCTTAATAGATCAATCTTCTGATAGAAAAAAAAAAGTGAGAACAATTCAACAATTCTATAGCTCCATCAGTAATTTACCATTTCTTTACCAAGAGTATTGTTAGTTTGAATCACTGGATGTTGCATCTAACAGTGCAGAATTTATGGTTCTGTACATTAGCAGTTTGTGATCTCCTGATTTTTAAAAGCCTGATAGAAAATACACATGTTAGAGATTTAGTGCTGTATTATATACTTGAGGAATTTTCAGAATTTATCATTTTAATGATCATTTCTTAACACACTCCTAGTGGCTAGTGGCTCTTAGAAATAAATACTGCTTCAATTCAGAATATTTTAAAGACTCTACCAAAGTAGTCCACAGTATAGAGGAGCTCTCTCTCCTAGGACAAGCTGTATATGCCCTATGCTTTTGGGGCCTGACCTTTTCATGTACAAACTTCTGCTGCCTTAGCTCAAAGGTGAATCAAGCCCATTGTGCATGAGGAGGCACCTTAATTTGTGCCATACAAGTGCTGAAGGAACAAGCTCTGGTCAGTAGAGCAGTGCTCTGTGGAGCAGACACTTTTTCCTGACTGCCTCCCAAGGAATTCCTGTCATGTCCCTTCCCACTTCCCTCACTCTTGCAGAGGCAGCTATGAAGATAGGGAGTGTGGGGGAAGCTGTGTTCTATCCAGTTGTTCTGTTGTAGAGGACTTGCATTCATTTGCTTCTGACTCTTTCAGTCTGTGCACTGAGCTCTGCAAAAGCCTTTCTTCAGTTTGTGGTTATTGGGAATTTCATGTTAACAGTGGAGCTGGATTTTAATTTGGAGGGTTATTATTTCTGTGTCAGCCACTTTAAATCACCTTCCATCTCATCACAGTCTACAGCTTCTTTGTGAGGGGAAGAGGAGGGGCACACACTGATCTCTGTGGTGACCATGACAGCACCCAAGGGAATGCCCTGAAGTTGTGTCAGGGAAGGTTTAGGCTGGATATTAGAAAAGGTTCTTCACCCAGAGGGTGGTTGGGCACTGGAACAGGCTCCCCAGGGAAGTGGTCAGAGCACCAGCCTGACAGAGGTCAAGAATTCTTTGCACAATGTTCTCAGGCACAGGTGTGACTCTTGAGACTTCCCTGTGCAGGGACAGGAGTTGGACTCAATGGTCCTTGTGGGTCCCTTCCAACTCACGATATTCTGCTTCTATGTGTGGGGCCTGTTCTGCTGGTTGGCATTTGTGCTGTCTCAGCTTTGACTTGGAGCTCTTGCATGTTTAAATACAGTTGCTAGTTATTTTACTCTTAATATTGTAAATAATTAGCTTAAGGGGTAAGTAGCGTATAGACTATCGTTCAGAACAGAACGGTTGTTCTGTTGCTAAGATCAAACGCAAATTAGAAGGATAAAAATAAGCTGGAATGTTACAGGATGTACATATTCCAAAAATTCTGTTATTTGAAAGAAAAGTAATATTGGCTTATTTGATATTTAAAATACTGGCTTCAGTACAAAATCAAACATTAACAGCTTCTGGATATGCATTACCTTTACCATTTTGGAAAATCGTGTTTCCCTTGCTTTGTTCCCCAGAGTGCCCCAGTGGTCCTGACATCATTCCCATTGTAGCCGGTGTGGTTGCTGGAATTGTTCTTATTGGACTTGCATTATTATTGATTTGGAAACTACTAATGATCATTCATGACAGAAGAGAATTTGCTAAATTTGAAAAGGAGAAGATGAATGCCAAGTGGGATACGGTGAGTCAAGAAGCTTTTCTATGCATAAAAGCTGCAGTAGCAGAGGAAAAAGAGAAGATTTTTGTTCATGTGCTTTAAAGTGTTTCACATTATAACCAGTCCTCTTGGAGAGGTGTTTCTTGAGGCAAGAAAAGAGAGTAGCTGCTCAGGTTTAAATAACATTTCAGAGAGGAAATGTGATGGTGACAGAACAGTTCAGCTTGGCAGTTCTACCACACTCTACAGCCTATGATTAAAGCGTTTATTACAAAGATGAGTCATTTCTGTAGAAAGCAAAGAAGAAAATTTTGCACTGATTGAGGAAATCTTGTAAATACTCACACAGGGTTAGTTGGGAGACTTCCATAAAGTCACAAAATCATGGCTGGTACTGGTTTGTTGAAATCTTCCCAGCTCTTTGTCAACAGAGAAATGTGCAAGAAAAACAAGCCTGTGGTCTATGGTTTCCAGAGACTGCAGAATCGCTGCCTCTGGGCAATGTCAGGAGCCTGCTAATCAAGAGCCTCTTCACCACAGTTCTGTAGAAGTCAACGCCCCCATGTGCTTGATGAGAAAATATATTTTTAAAAAATTGTCCTAGAAAGCCTTTTGGTTTTATTTAAGAAAATTGATTAATCTCGTAATGGGGAAAAAAAAATTACTAACATTTTATTTTATATATAGCATGATTCTTTTTCAGTGATAGTTGAGAATGTTGCTTTTTCTTTCCTGTTGAATTATTCGACATTGACCATTTCTTTTACTTCAGCAAGAAAATCCAATATACAAGAGCCCTATTAACAATTTCAAGAATCCAAACTATGGACGTAAAGCTGGTCTCTAAGTCTCAGTTTGTATCTCCTTTCATTTTCTTTCCTTTTTTCCCCCTTTGCATGTCACTTCAAACTCACTGTGTGTCACAGTCCGTTAATCACAGTTTGAGTCTTGCTCAGTGTATCTACTTCTGCTTTGATTGTGGGGCTTTCAAGAATGCAGCTTGAAAATTTTTAACTGGTTTTGACAGTGAGATTGCTTACTTACTAATACTGCCAATACTGGCTTAAACTATACTCCAAGTGATTTTTAAATTTTTTTGTCTAGATGTGTGGATACATAATAGAGCAGCTCCTAGGATTGAAGAATATTTTTGGATTGTTGAGAGACACACAGGGGATGCTTTGTCTTCTAGTTCTTCAAATCAGCAGTCAGTTTGCTTAAAATCAATATTTTTGCTAAGCTAGATTAGATACTCTTAAAATATCCCAGCCTATAAATATCCGTGTTTTTATTGGAATAGCTCTGTGAACATGCAGAGTAGCATTACTTTTTTTGTCAACTGCTTTGGCTTCTCAACCTAGTATAGACCTAGTCTGTAATTAAGGTATGAAGTGCATATACTCTACTAATTTTATAATTAAATGTGCACCTTATTTTTTTCATCCTTATTTCTATTGAAACTGACAATATCACAGTCCTTGTAACCTAGCCAGCTTTAGGGTGTCCATAGATATGGAACATTAATAGGACAGGAGGAAATATCCTTGTCCCCCCTAGATGCATTTTCCACTCAGTTTCTTACTCTCTCCTAAACTCAGCCTGAGCCCCTCATTTGGTTGGAGCTGCTGAGTTCAGTTCTCTTCACACCCAACACACCAAAGTAACAGCAGTGTCCAGGAGAGGAAGTCAGTGAAGCACAAGGGATGAGCTGATGCCTTTTGCAGACTCCCAGATTGCCCTTCCATGAGTGCTTGAGGTGTTCTCCTTCCCTGGGACCCCCAGCTGCTGGGGAAGGAGGGAAAGGGAGGCTGACATGGGGGAATGGATGTCAGAAGAGCACTAAGAGAAAGTAGTGTAGAGATGAGACTAGAGGGAGGGGAATGAAGAAGTTGTGAAGGCAGCACATCCATTAAACATCCATGGAGTTTTTTTCAGAAGCCAGTGGAAGGGAAGGATCTATATCTCTAATTTGATACTGTCTGCTGTCTCCCTTTTTCAGTGTTGCATTTGAAAGTTTTTGTAAAGGAAAAATAAGAGGAGAAAGCAGAAACTGAGAATATTTAAGCTCTTACTGTGACAACAGTTCCAAATACTTTGTGTAGCATTCCAAGCCCTTCCTGATGAATACCTTCCTTTCCTCTTCACAATCATCTCACTTTGCAGTGTGTCCAGAATGGATTGTAAACAACATTCCTTTTGCCTGCTACATCAACCACATTCACCTCCTTTTCATTTTTCTTCCCAGAGCCAATTATTCTGGGAAGGAAATTGAGTTTTTGGTCCTTTCTAACACTTCACATATCCATCTGGTGAAGTCTCTGTTACCTGTTCTTCTGCCATTCACTTAATTGTGTACTTTCTGTTGCATGCAGGACAAGCACCTAACAAACCATACGGTGTGTAACTTCCATTCTCTGCTCTTGTTCTCTGCCCTCTGACTCTTCAGGATGTAATGTTTGGTGCTGCCATTTCTCCTCAAAATGTATTTCCTGCAAAAAGCTTTACTCTAGTGTCAATGGAGAGATTGACTTCTGCCTTTTTGGTTCACTCAGATATGAAGGTTAAAAGTGTGAAAGGATGTGCTTTGGGTTTTTTAAACATGACTTTATAATTGTCAGTATTCCTAGAAATATTAGAAGTCTGGGGAGGGAGGGAGGTGGGTTTATTCTTATGGACCACTGAAAAGGAGGAGGTCAGAATTGTCAAAGTAGGTGAGCCATGAGATGTAAAACAAGGTCCTGCTTTTCCCTATGGATGAGATTTTCTGGTGGTTTCACATTATTGCCATAGCCTCTCATTTAGATGAAGAGTTGCTTGTAATGTCAAGACAGGAAAGTCATCTGAAACCCCATTATATGAAAATCACACTATAATAGATTCCCTCCAGGTGTGTGCATCCACAAATTAACTTTGTGCAGTTTGTGTGACCCTTCCCCTCTCCCACAGCCTTTGTCCACACACAGGCTGGGGCTCTGTGGCGAGAGAACTGCAGCACCTGGAGTTTGCCATGGACCAGGTACTCAGGTATTTCCCTGGTGCTGGTCCATGGTGGTGCAGATGATGCAACAGCATCCCAGTGCTCAATGCTCAAGGCAGCTGGGTTTGCCCAGGTTCTACCCCAACCAGCCATAAAATCTTTGGTGCATGCTTGTAACAAGTCTAAGGATGAATTTCTTCTGGACTAAAAAGCTGCATCACAAATTTAAAGCACAGAGCTGCTATCTGTAGTGAATGCCATTACCACTCCTGTATGGGGATAGAGTGTGCATTGCTAAGCATTTTCAAACAGACTCCAGATTCAGTCATCTTGAATTTCACAAATGATAAACACATTTATATTAGACACTAATGATAAAATATAAGAAATTTAAGTCTGTAGTAATTTGGTTAGCCTTATTAGCAGCTACAGGTTAAAATGAAAAAAAAACCCAGAAACAATTCAAAGTGCTCAAAATCACAGGGACTTCTTCTTCTCCTGAGTTGGGATTTATTCCTGTGACTTACCTTGCTGCTGAATGATGGAGGTGCTCTGGGGGTGGGGGCGGAGATGCCTTTCATGTAAATCCCTTTCCTGTGAATTGCTGTGTTCAGTGAGCGCTGGTTTGTGGCCCAAGGATGGATGGACGGAGGGATGGATGGACGGAGGGATGGATGGACGGACGGAGGGATGGATGGAGGGATGGATGGAGGGGGATGGACAGAGGGATGGATGGACGGATGGACGGATGGATGGACGGATGGATGGATGGATGGATGGATGGATGGATGGATGGATGGATGGATGGATGGAGGGGGATGGATGGAGGGATGGATGGATGGATGGATGGATGGATGGATGGATGGATGGATGGATGGATGGATGGATGGATGGATGGATGGATGGATGGATGGATGGATGGAGGGGGATGGATGGAGGGATGGATGGATAGAGGGGGAGGGATGGATGGATGGATGGATGGATGGATGGATGGATGGATGGATGGATGGATGGATGGATGGATGGATGGATGGATGGATGGATGGATGGAGGGGGATGGGTGGATGGATGATGGATGGATGGACGGATGGATGGATGGAGGGGGATGGATGGAGGGATGGATAGATGGAGGGGGATGGATGGAGGGATGGATGAATGGATGGATGGATGGATGGATGGATGGACGGACGGACGGAGGGATGGATGGAGGGGGATGGATGGATGGACGGACGGACGGATGGACGGACGGACGGACGGATGGATGGAGGGATGGAGGGATGGGGCTGGCAGCGCCCTCTGGTGGCCGCCCGAGCACGGAGTCGGCCCCGTGCTCCTGGGAAGCAGCGCTGGACAGCAGCAGGGGCTGGAACAGTCACAGCAGCTCTTGAACAACATTGAGCTTTAACTCCATTTCTTACAGTGACTTAGGTCTTAAACCCACTGTGGAGGTAATTTCAGTGAATGTTGAAACACTGAGCCCCTGGAGCAAAAGGAATAAGAAGGTTAATTGAACACAGAACTATTCTGTGTCGTCTTTATGCGACACTGGACTGAACTGTTGTCCTTTGAACACCCCAGTCTTTTAAAGACTTTTTAAAAGTACCTCCATCTTTATTTTGTTCAGTATTTCACTGAGTCTTGTATGTAGTTACTCTTTGTTAATTTTAATTTTGGTTTAGGTGTACATGGACTTTTCAGTTGTAGGGGCATGTGGCAAATGTGTTTTCCCTAACTCTGCATGCTTAAACCAGTGTATTCTCTGCAGTGCCATGAAGAAAAGGGAGCATTTAAAATCCTACTATTTGTCTAAGACAGCAAGTTTGGAATCCCATGTTTTAAGTGGCCAATTAAAAGACTGGAATGCTTCTAATGTCTGAAAATATATACCCTCTGCCAGCTGTGAGGCCCTGAGCGAGGGGAGCATCATGTTGGATAAGTGGATATTTATTTTAATGAAGAGCTGTCTGCAGGAGACCCTGCCAAGGCAGGGTGGTTGGGGTGGCTGGAGCAGCCAGAGCTTCACCAGAAGAGAGCAGGGAAGGAACCTGCAGATCCATCAGGTGGATCCTGTGTTGCAGTTTTAGGCGGTAGAGCCTCAGGAGCCATTTAGCTGATCAAATGTCAGGTTGGGTTAAGCTGAAGAGTTGTGAGTATTGACTAAATCTCCATTATTTGTAGTGGGAACTGAGACACTGACCTGATATGGGGAGACAGCTAGTCAAGTGCTTTATCCAGTGACCTAAATCCCACTGTGTGCTTCTGACAGAGTTTCAATATCCTTATGGGGCTTATGCTAAATCAGCAGCATGAGAACTTCAATTCTGACTTCTCTTTAAAAAGCAGTGTAGTAGAAAACTTGCAATCTTGTTATTCAAATTGTATGTTAAGCCTGATTTCAGGTTCAAATTAGTTGTATGAGTTGCACCTAGCAAATTTCCAAGTTTTAGGCCTTGCCTTTAGACCCATTCCTAGGCTATCTGGTAGAATTTATCTCTCTTCTACAACTAGAAGATGTGAGTGTATAGCCCCTGTTTGTGCTGAGAGGAGTCTGTTCTGTAAAATGTTGGAGGATAAGTATTACACACAGCACAAGTATTACATAATGCCTTGCCATGGAGGAGCTGCACAATAACTTCTACTCTGCATATGATGCAGTCTCTTATGCTTACAGACTTCCTCTGCATCATAAACTTTATTGGTTTACATTTAAATTTTTAAGAATTCTCCATTAAATCTTGTCAAGGAAATAAGCAATGTACATTGCCAAGAACTTTGAGGCATAAAGAGATACTTCAGGACCAGATGAAATCCCTCATCCCTGCATGTTTTTCCCATTTTGTTTGCATGTTACTATTGCAAACCTTTTACTAAAAATATTGGGGAAGGTCATAATTTTGCATTGATTAATTAGTGTGTCTGAGAACTAGCCACATCACATGATTGTCCATGATTTAAAATTGAAAAAAACCCAACCAAATGTTACTCCTCATCCCTTCCCAGACCAGTAGGTGATACACTTCTAATCAAGACAGCATTTGCCTGGGAACTGATAGAAGGGGAAAGGGACTTTTGCTGTTACACTGTACTTGTGAAGCACAGCCAGCACTGAACACCCAGCTCTTCCTTCAGGTGACACCTCTGTCCAGGTGACATTGACTCAGGTCTTGAGAAGACTGAACAGAGAGCTTTGACTTCCATTGTCTGGCAATCCAGGTTCTGGCTGGACAGATCTCTTGGATCTAGGCAAGACTGGATGTGCCACCTTGCTCTTTGCATGCTAGAGAAGCTGGCTGTGAGGAGAAAACCCTTTTTCTGTGAAAGGAACCATGAGAGCAGCTGCAGGGTCTCCCTCAGCAGCAGCCTCTGTTGTTGGGGTGGAGCAGTTACTCATCCTGTGCTGGGCCTTGCAAACAGAAGGCAGCAAACTTCCCAGGAGCCATGATTAGAAAATTTCACACCAAGTGAGATTCTTGCTTGCCTTTGGCACATTCTGTGGTATTCCAAGCTGTTTTTCCAGGTTTATGACCCTGAAAAATAGACGCCTGGTGTTTGTGCATCCTTTAATTGAGTGTAGGAAAAATCTGTTTAACCTGAAATATTGTAAATGGAGTTGAGTCAATATGGTTGTACAGCCCATCTCAGATTGGGGTGGGGAGCTCTGAAGGGACAGAGATTCCCTCACTGCTGCTGAAGGGCAGATCCAGCCCTGGCCAGGGCAGCACTCGAGCTGACATCCTCACTGAGCTGAATTTTCTCAGGAATCAGTTGTGTGTGCACAGAGAGCTCCATGCTGGCAGACAGCATTCATTTAGGCTGAGGTTCAGGCTATGCTAAGAGCTCAGGGCTGCAGCTCCAGGCCCTTCTAGCAGTGGTCCTTTCTCCTGTGAAGATTTATCTGTTAATTTTGAGTTCAAGCTGTTCATCTGAGGTGTGCAAGGATGTCATAAATGAAGTAAGACTTACTGAGATAGAAGGAAACCTGGGGGGAAAGGAAGCTTAAAATAAGCTTCATTTGGGGGGTTTTAAATCTCAGCAAGAGAGATGTAAGCAATTGTTCTGTAGGCTTGTCTCATATCAGTAAAAATAATTGTTTTATTACAGCATCTGCACCAGTACAAAAGTTTCTTTGTTTTATCTGTACATTTTGCTCTTATGGGGGCTGGGGGAGACCTGCAGGAATAAAACGAGAATGACAAGTACTGAATGTTCACTGTAAATATTGACTGTGTATTAGCAAAATACTAGAAGTCTTTCCACGTTGCTTCTAGAATTCAATTACAATGTAAGATAAGCTGTTTAAATGTTTATTATAGCAGAATGGGGTCTGTGGTCAGTCGTGGTGTCAAACAATGTTGTTTACAATTCTGTTCTTCTCTATAAAATGCCCTGGGCTGCAGAGCCCTGGGTGGTGGCTCAGCCCCGAGGTTCAGCTGCCTCCAAGGAATTCTGTGGTGCAAATGGAACAGGATCCTGCTAACCCTCTGCTTTATTTATTAGCTGTGCATGCCTTTGTTCAAGTTGCTAGAAGGAAAACTAGTTTGACTTAAGCTGTTTGTGTGTACAAACAAAGCATTAATGGGTAATTTCTTACGCTGATTTTTATGCTTCTTGCAAACACATATCTTTTTTCATATATTTAAATGTTAATATAATTTTCTTTCTTTTTCTAGGGTGAAAATCCTATTTACAAGAGTGCAGTGACGACTGTGGTCAATCCTAAATATGAGGGAAAATGAACACTGCTTGTATAACTTCACAACACTGTATGCAGTATAGCAACTTTTGTAGTCACAATAAGATAGATTTAGGGCAAGCTGCAGTGATTTTACTAATGAATTACATACAGGTTTGTTTTCCTGTGTGAAAATAGACCTTATGTAATTATTTTTTTTTTAATTTTTTTTTAATTTTTTTTTTTTTTTTTTTTTTTTTTGCAAATAAGAGTAATTGGTGCCAGAGGTTGGACAAAAAAAACACAAAACTTGAGACTGTGTAGCTTAGTCAGCCCAGGTCACATGGTGCCTTTCTGACCTTTCCCATTCCCAATTTGTGAATCCAGGTCTTGTGCAGGGCATGGTGCTGCATGGCAGGACTGGGAGGGAAGGGGTTAAAGCAATCAGCATGAGGGCTCTGCCTAGCCATTTAGTATTAAACTTTTTAGCTTTACAGGGAAATCAGGGCTTGAGTTTGCAGATGTAATTAAACTCATGTAGCATGGAGCTGGTGGTTAATTGGTCTTTGACTTGCTAGATAAATGATTAAGTATTTGGTAAGTTGAGTAAGCTGGAGGGGAGCAGTGTACAAGACTGAAAAGCATGTGCATACTTATCTTTGATTTTCAAGTTGCATATTGCCAGGTTATGGTTGTGGTTAAAATGAAAAGTTTTGAGAAGAATGTTAAGAAGGACAAAATAGCTTTAAAACACGTGCCATTACTGAAGAAGTTGCTGACTGGTAACTTACTTAGTTTTTCTTTGTAAATTCAAGCCCTGGGTGGCAGTATCATGAAGTACCTTACCAAGACATCCTCAGATCACCTAAGGGCCTTAGTGATGCTGTGTCTTTATTCTGTAATGTTTCTTTGCTTTCAAGCCTGGTGCTTTGTCACCTTCTAATCTTTTAACGTATTTGGTTGCAAATCTTTTTGTAATATTTTTGTATCAACACAAGCTTTTTTTTCCTTTTATTTTTTGAGCAGTCTTAGCTGTAAATTTGCCTTTACCCTGTAGCTAAGATTGCATAGTTTGTCATGTGAAGAGTCACACATCATTCTTGACATGTGCCATGTATATTTGCCTCTGACCATTCAAACTACATCATAGTCATATTCTTGTTTTAAGTGCCTTTTTGTTTTAACAGATGTTCACTTTTTACAATGCTATTACTGGTTATTTATTAAATAAAATACCTTAAAATACTTGATCTTGTCTCTTTATCTTGTAGAAGTTGTTACTATTCAAAAAACCTGAGAATTGCATCTCTTCGAGGTAGTAATTGTAATGATACCAAAGATGCCCTGAAAGGAGTTAATGTCACACAGGAAGCTGACATTTAGGAACACTGACCCCTGTACAGTATTACCAGTGCTCCCAAATTAGTCCAATATTTAATTACATGTGCATTAACCTGTCCACTCATTATGTTACATGTTTTCCAGTTTCCTTAACAAGTCTGGTTTCAAAATGCTTTTGTGGGTTGGTAGGCTGCTTTTCCACAGAGATGCTGAAGGCTTTAAGTGGCCCATTAAGAGAGCTTTTCTAAACCCTTGTTTGAACTGGGTGTCCAATAGAGGCTTCCAGGCAGATGAAAGCTGCTTAATATCTCCAAGTGAACAGTTGCTTAAATGAGAGAGAGCAGCTGCCATCCTACAGGATCAGATTCAAGATAAGGGTCACAGATTGTGGGATTTGCTTTAACCAGGATTGGATGATGCAGCTAAGAGAGAAGATGTAGTTCAAATGGGATAAAATCTAGATGCTGGGAGCCAGGAGTAGTTGTGAATCCTCACTGGTTTGTAAACAGTGTCCTCAGGTACTTACCTGAATTCTGCCAGCTGACAGAGCAGTGAACTCTTACAGTCAGTAGCAGTGCTTCAACCCAGAAGACTGTGATCCCACACAAGCCACATGTAAGATCCCAGCAGTTTCTCCTTTTTAAAATAAATACAGTTAATATACCCATAGTCTTACTATTCTTAATCCATCCATCTCCTCAGCTCCTGTCTAGTAACTAAAGAGCTAAGCTAGAATTGTTTTATGGCAGTTGTAATAATCAGTTTCTTATCCTGGATAGAAAGTAAAGACAGAAATACAAGTCAGCTAAAGAAAGTAATTCTCTGTAATCATGGTTTATTGATTAACTAATTTTGCAATAGTATGTTGAGCCTCCTACCTTAAAACTGCCTCTAAGTCTGCTTGGAAAGTAGTCTAAGCACAGTCTTGAGCACCTACACATGAGGAATGTGGACTGATAAATTGATGCTCTGGGGATGCTGATGGGTTTGTTCCCTTTCTGCAAAAGCTACAATATGTTTTCTTTTCCATAACAAGCAAAAATTCATTCTCAGAGGAACACAGAATGCAAGTAGGATAAAAAGGAGAAGCTTTTAGTAAAGTAAAATACTGATGAGGTAGAGATGGTGAATATATTCTAGCTACACACTTCTACTATTTAGAGGATGTTTTTGAAGCACTTCTGATTTTCTTTTTGAAAAATCAGTTGCTGCCAAAGCATTTATCTAACAGAAAGAAAATATTTATTAGCAGCTGTGAATCCAACCATCAGAACACAGATTGCTGCAATGTAACTCCAGTGACTGTTCATTAATGATAATAAATACATTAACCCCATCTCAATAAAATGGATAAATTGCAGACAGAAAGAAAACCACTGTAGGACATAATTTCAAAGTACTTGGGAATGTTTTTAATGAGGGTGCTGACATAGCATACTATCAGAATAATAATACAATCAGAATAATATCTCAAACTCTAAAAATATGACAATTGTTAGTCAAACCATCTACTATAGTAATGCCTAATTGCAAAATGGGAAAACAAAATTAATTCAAGGAGGTAACTATAAGTATGTTTGAATGGAGTCACCAATTTTTTCTTGGGCACCAGAGAACGTGTTCAAGGAAGATTTTAGAAAGATTACAGAAAGAGAAGGCTGGGTTAAAAAGCCAATGAAAGTAGCTGATCAAAGATATCCTTGAAAAAGCTGAAAATACAAAAGAAATTTAAACATTAGAAGTATGCTAAAGAGGATTTAGTTCCTCATGAAAGGCACAAGAAATAATAAATAGACTGTAAAAAGAAGTCTGACACCGAGATTAAGAAGGACAGTTGGAGTAAAGAAATGACAGAATATGTAAACTCATTCTTTGCTTTTGTATTTCATATGGAAGAGTTTCATGAGACAGCCAACCTAACATTCCCCAGCAGAGGGCAAATACCAGATAAATTATTCAAAATATTCCAGACGGGAATCAGCAGAAGGAATAGCAACAAGTGCCAAAAGCCAATCATTTGAGAAGCCTTAAGGAACCCAAGGATGAGTGCCTGGTCACATTGCCATATGAATGGGAAATGTCTAACACACATAGTCTCAATTTTTAAGAGGCTTTCTGGGACTTAGAATTTAAAAAAAAAAAGAGTTACCCAGATGTTTCTACCACTGTCTGGTAGGAATTATAAGTGGACACAGGGATAAGTGTGACATGGTGTAAGAATCAGCATGGGCAGAGGGAAATCCTATCTCACAAATGTGAACTTTGAGGGAATCAGCAACATGCAAAGAGATCATTTCATACAACTGGACTTCCAAAGCCTTCTAACACTGCTTTGCATCAAGACCATTGCAGAAACTGCCAGGGGATGTGAAGAAAGTCTTCAAAAGAAGAAACAGCAATTAAGGCAGAAGGTTAAAAACATATCATAGGAACCCAGTTACCAGTTCTCCAATCTGAGAGGTGCCATGGGTGAGTTTTCAACCTGCTGGCAGCTCCCCTCTCAGTGCAGTCCAGGACACCACTGCCACCTTTGCCATGGGGGCACTGAGTCACTGCCTGCTCCTTGTGCTGTCACCAGGGCCAGCCATGTCCTTCTGCAGGGCTGCTTTCCACACACTGGGCCCCAGGGTGTGCTGGGGCTTGGGGTTATTCCTCCCCAGGGAACGGTCTTGGCACTTGCCTTCATTGAATGTCACAAGGTTTCTTCCATTGCCAGATTCTTTCCATTCCCAGTGTGCCAGGTCCCCCTGCAGCCCCAGCCCTGCGGGGAGCCACCCACTCCTCCCAGTTTTGTTTGTCTCTGGAGGTGCTGAGGGTGTCCCCATCCTTCAGGCCTTTCTAGGGGATGCTGAACTGGGAGGGGCCCAGTGTCAAGCCCTTGGATCCCCCACTGGTGGCTGCCTCCAGGTTTGTGCCACCAATCACAGCCCCCTCAGCCCTGGCATTTCAGGCAGCTTTCAACCCACCTCATGCCCTCCTGTCTGCCTAAACTCCATCACCCTGCAATGATGCTGTGGCAAACAGTGTCAAAAGCTTTACTGAGGGGGAGACAACACCCACTGCTGTCCACTGGGAAAACCAAACCCATCCATTTAAGCCAGCTAAAGGGTACAAACCTGTCATTACCTGTGTGTATTCAGGGACAGTCCCTGAACTACCTGGTGCCTACTCAGGAAATCAGATACAGACCATCACATTAATGCTCAGTAACAGTCAATAAAACACACAGCATAAGTAGGGATTGCTAGAAAAAGTAAAAAGCAAAAGAGAAAATAGTAATATTTTTTAAGAAAAGACTGGTGTGACTAAATCTTGAGTACCACTTCAGTTTCAGCCTTCTCAGCAAAGATAAAGGGAATGGATAAAGTGAGAAAAGACACAGAGGAGGATGATATAACAAAAGTTACACGCCAGTTTCTGTACAGGGGATTACAAAATACAAAGGGATTTTCAGCCTGGAAAAGACAACAAGGATACCATAGTGACTTACTGTGAGAGTCAGTGGAGAAGGTGAATAGGGGAAGACCAAAGAGTTATCAGACAAAGACAGCCCCAAGAAATAAATGTAAGGTACATCTTCCCATAACCCATAAGTTGTGAAAGATTCTGACATACTATAGGTATTTAAATACTGTATGTATTTAAAATGAGCAGATAAAGTCACAAAAGAGGAATTCATCATGGGATATTAGCTACAGAACCTAGCAAATATTGCTTACCTTGAAATTGGAGATTATGCTGGGAAGAATAATTTTTTTTTCTCTACACATTTTCTCTCCATGTGAGCACAGATGGAGAGAGGGCACTGGATTATATGAAGCCTTAAACTGGCCCAGGAAGGTAAAAAACCTTTATGTTCTTTGGTATTTACCATTCATGTCCCAGCACTGGCCAGCTGTAAGACCCCCAGCTTCTTGCAGACCTTTCCAGTTTGATTCCAATCTTGTAAGCAAAAGCTTTCAGTTACCTCCTGCATTTTCTTTTCTATCACAACAGAAATACTTTGCAGCAATAAGTAGAAGTAAATTACATTTACTATTTTAAAATATGAATCAAAAGAAATAATGGACTTATTGAAATAAGGCTGTCTGCCCTGCTCCTCTCTGTCATGCTAATGGGCTCATCCAAACATCCCTCCCAGAACAGAAAACAACAAATTCTTTTAATTTCCAGGCTCTCCACTGATGTACAACTAGAGCACTTTCCCATAAATCTCTCAGACAGCAATAGGATGTAGTGTGTATTAAGGGATCTGGGAGCTGTTGCAGAAGAGACTCCTGGCAGTAAGAGACACTTCACTTTAGTCTGATACATCAGAAAAAAATATCCAGGCTGTTACCAGTACCTGATTAAGGAGACACCCCCAGCCCACTGCTTCACATTCAATTTTTTCACATGATGTATGAATTCTACCACCAGAACAGAAAGTGCAGCCATTTCGAGGTAGTTTACAGACTGGAGTTCCCAAAGCCACCTCTAACTTGGAAGCATCTGAATGCATCTTACATTTCTTTAAGAACTGGTGTTTGAGTGAAATGATCCAAGTGCCAATTCATTTAATCCCCAAACTGAATTACAGTCATTCTCTGCTTCTGTTTGAGATATTGTCTACAGAGAGCAAACAGAAAATACTAAAAATGAAATTTTATGTCAGTTATTTCCTTTCACTGGCACCTTCATCCATACAGGATCCAGAGCCCTGAGCCCTCCCTGGGTATGGGCAAGTGTGATACAGTTCAGTGGCTGAGTAAGAGCTTTGTTGGACTCCATTCCTTGTTGAAGCTGGATCACTGTGCAGTCAGAAACCTGGAAATCTTTTGGGCAGTTGAAAACCAGGGAGGCACGTTACCCTGTAAATAGGTAATTATGTAACACATTCAGCTTTTGCTGGACTGCTCTCTTTGACTTGGGCACCTCAGTTTCCTGTGGAACACTCTGCCCTAAGTGCCAAAGCAGGTAAGGTCTGACCTTTGCACTGAATTCAGGGTCCTGCCATCAGGTTTTCCTCAATTGATTCCTTTTGAGATAGAAAATTAAAATGAAAATAACCTATTTTCATTTTACTTTGGTAAGGAACACATCACAAAGCTGACAAATATTCAGCTGGAATTACTTGGCAGAACAGTTAATCCATATTTATCTAATTTTGTAGTTAAAATATCTTTCTGCAAAACTCTACTAACTTGCAGATCTCAGCCCTGCCAGCATTAGAACTGCTATTAATAAATAGGGTACCTTCAGCACTGCTCAAAAATAAAAATTAAGTTGGCTTGCATCTTATCTTCCATAAAACAAGAGTGAGTGACATCAGCTATATTTTCTTCCCTTAGTTTTCTATTAATATTGCCCTGCTAAATTATTCTATCCCATATCAAACTGATACTGTCCCCTATATTCTTTTAAAACACCAGCACAACCATTGGTTTTAAAACACTTGCACAACAGTAGCTCCATTAGAGCTTCCTGGAAACTCTCCACAGTTTCAAGAATGACCATAAATTATCTGTCCAAGCAGCTCCTTGACCAGCCCATTTGTTCAGCACCTTTCCAAGACAATCCTCAGCTCACAAACAAGCACTCTGCTCATGCCCCTGCAGACTGGGGCACTGCCTGTGCCCTTGTAGTACAGCATTTTGTAGTGTAACAAGGTTAATATTTCTTTCCCGTTATCTGAAACATCCCATCAGTTTCATTAGAGTTTAACAAAATCAGAAAATCGGACAAAAAGTAGAATAAAAATTGTTTGAACCAACCTTTTCCTGCTCTTGGAAAATCTTTCAAAGATTTATTATTTATTTCACTAGTTCCCAAATAGATATTATCTGAATTTATAGTCTAACAACAGTTTTATACTGAATTGTTTCTTATAACTACAATATTTTATCATCAAATTTTCATATTAAGTTCATACACTAAAATGTCACTGGCCACATAACAATTGCAGAGAGTAATTAAGAGTTATATTCAGACGTAAAACACATCCTAGCCAACACCTAAATCATAGCACAGTGTTTCAGGGGCTTGCAGAAGGAAGGCAGCTGCAGCAGGGCAGAGAAGATGAACACAGCCCATAAGGATTCTGCATCTTCAGGAACTGCAAGGACACAAAACAGCAACGACTACAGTGACCAGAACACAGAGGAAAAGTCCACATAAATTAGCTCTGCCTCCTGTGCCTTACAACACTGGTCTTCAAAGGTCAAACATCACAAAATTTGCATTTCAAAACTCATTGAGAACTTTCAGGTAAATTTGATTAATGTTAAAAATACTTCAGTACATATTTGGATCGTTAACTTTATTTTTTCTGTTCTATTAATTAAGTCTGAGTTAGAAAGAAAGAGACTGAGGCATCTATCAAAAAAAGAATTTAGAATCCCTTGACTTGTCTTCCCATCTTGACAGGGCAAAAGACTCTTAAGGCTAATTATCTTTTATAGATATTTATCTGCATAGATCAGTTTAGAATATTAACATTTCATCTGACATATTCCAAATCACACACACGTGTCAACAATATGTATTTTCAGTTAAAGTGAAAATGAAAAAATAAAAAATACTTTAAGTGTCCATCCTAGGACTGTCTACCAGAGCCATAATTTTACTGACTGTACATGCAGACAAATGCCCACAGAGGGTCTCACCCTCTGGCCCATGTGCACTTGCCTGTTCTGCTGCAGAATTCCTCACTTGCTGCAGGGCTTTCAATTTTTCTTTCAGACTTGCAGCTAAAGTTCTTTTCAGCTCATATCCTGCTTCCCTTTAGGAAATGAGAGATATATTACTCAATTTAAAGTTTTATAAGCTTTTGTAATGTAAGATTTTAAGCTAGAGTTCTTACTGTTGAAAAGTTGTCTTTGCAATCTCATAATAAATACAGTATACTGAAATTAGATACAGAAAATATTAATATTAAAATATTTAAATTGAATGTTTAAAAAAGTCTATAAACTGAAATGTACTGTGACAAAGATATAAGGCAAGTGTGTAACACCCTCTCTCTGTATAGCTTAGAGAATAAAAGCACCTAATTCCTACCTGCTGAAATTTATACCTTTGGTAATATTTTTCATTTATAGTGACAACCTAGTATTGCAGACATAGATCAGAAGTTTATTTTTATGCATCTTTAACTAATATGCTCCTGGGTTATCAGTATTTTAATGTTTTTTATTTTAAAAAATGCCTAAGTAGCTCTTAGACAATCTAAAATATCACTCCCCCATTTCAGAAGTTCAGTCAATGTCCATTTTCACTTATGTCAAAACAGATATTCCCTTCAACTTCCTTTTCTTCACATCTCAAGGGAAAGAATTCGAAACATTAAGAATTGCTAAAAATAATTTCCATGTTTATAAAAAGCCAGTCCTGCACTCCTAGTCCTGAGAGATATGAATGTCTCCATGATTCTACTCCATGGACACACATGAATAAATAATCCAGCATCAGACTGCAGCTGTGTGCTGCCATTTGTGCTGCCTGCTTGGCTGCCTGCCAGACCCAGCCTTTCCTGCAGGTCTTTCAGATTTCATTCCAAAACTGCAAGAAGCCTTCACTGGCTTGATAGCTCCTTTAGCTAGAAAACTATGTTCATATTTTTCTTTAAAAATTGAATCCTAACAGATGGATCTTGAGCTTAAATTTTATGTTGGAAATAACATCCATGATAAATTATTAGCCTATACTGTGAGTGATGTTGAGAAAGAAATTTCTAAGCCGTGAAAGGAAAGCTCACATTTAAACAATACCAAAATTTAAAAGTGCACAGGGACTGGAAAACAATAGCATTTCTATTATCTTGTTAACTCTTCCCTCCTGAATGGGTTGTACTTTATATTTAAGCTCTTCAAAACACTGATTATCTTCTTGTTTTTATCACAATGCAGCTGTGATTCTCATTCCAGCCTCTAGATCATAACAAATTGTTTTCCCACCTTACACATTGCAATAGCAAGAAGGAATAATGGTCAGGCATAGGCCTGGGGATGAGTTCCTGACTCCAATTAACCCAATGACCAAATTCCCATTACCTGTGCCCAATTCTTGTCGTACTTTCAGGGACCCTTGACGAAGGGAGGAATGATGAATCCCACTCCATGTTCTTAGAAGGCTAATTTATTATTTTATGATCTATATTATACTAAAGAATACTAAACTAAACTATACTAAAGAATACAGAAAGGAAACTGACAGAAGGCTAAAAAGATAATAATGAAAACTCGTGACTCCTTCCAGAGTCCTGACACAGCTTGGCCATGATTGGCCAATGAGTGAGAACGCTCACAGCAGAAACCAATGAAACAATCCCTGTTGGTAAAGAATGTCCAAACACTTTGGTAAAGAATTCCAAAGCAGCAAAACACAGGAGAAGCAAATGAGATAATATTGCTTTCCTTTTTCTCTGAGGCTTCTCAGCTTCCCATAAGAATCCTGGGCAAAGAGATTTTTCAGAAAATGTGATGGTGCCAGAGCCCAGCCCCAGCCGCTGAGTGCGGGGAGTTACTGAGCTCAGCCTGGTGCCCCTGCCAGGGCCTGAGCTGCCCTGCCCAAGGCTGGCTCTGGAACGCTGCAGCCGGGCACTAAGCTGAGCCAAGAGCTGTGCCAGAGCCAGTCCCTTCTCCCCAGGCTGGGACCTGGGAGTGCCCAGCCCCTGCTGGGCTCTGCTGTGGGTTTGCCTGGCCATGGCCTGGCTGTGCTGTCCCCTGCCATGACCTTGGGCCTGCCTGGTCACTGCGCTGTGATTGGGCTTGGCTGCTGCCGCCAGCCTCATTCTTACCCTGATTCTGACCTTGACCTCCGGTTATGTCTCATCATTTTGCACTTGCCTCATGATCTGGACTGTCTGGTGACACCAACAACCACAACCTGACCAGCTCAGCTTGCCTTGCCCAGCTTCTGTGGGATTGTGCCCCTGTCAGTACCTCCGACCATCTTGCTGTCATTGTCATCTGCCAGAGGGCCTCACCATGTGGGAAAGCCTACTCCTGGCTGCTCCTTGAGATGCACAATCTCCCTGTCCTTCATCCCCATACTTCCTTTCTTTTACCTTCTTCCAATTTTTGATGCCATTGATCATTCTTGCCTTCCTGGCATTTTATAACCACTAGACTTGAAGATATGTTTTTTTTCACTCCAGGTCTTTCCAAGACTGTTCTTGTAGTTGATCTTTTGATGAGTATTTTTGCTCTTTCCCCACTCTCATTATTCCCCAGGGCAGTATATGTAGCCTTTTGCTTATCTTACATTATGCTCTCTCTCCAAGCAATTTTATCACCTGACACATCCTCAGTTATCATCTCCATGCTGATGACTAACAAATCAAGCTCAGCATCATTACTTGTTCTTCCAGCAATATTCTCCATCTGTCCTTCTCTCAAATTATGTAATATCAAGGTTTTATCAGCTTTAGCCAATCTTAAGAAAAAACTTTTGTCTTTCTTCCCAAAAACTTGTCATACCTTTACTTTAGACACATTCAGGTATGTGTTCTCAGGATACTTTCAAAGTTTTTTCCTCACATTGCTCTGAAAAAAGAAAATCCACATGCCATTTTGGGATCTTCATCTACTCAACCTCTTCCTTCCCTCTTTTCCAAAGAGAAGGGGGCTTCCTTTAAGTCCTAATAAAATGTTATAAAGAAACCTTTTAAAAACCCTTTCAATTTGTTCATGCAACACCTTTGTCTCAAGACTGAACCATCTAAATTCTTCCACCAAGGCCTAGTTCCCTTTGATATCAAACTTAAACTTTTCAGTGATGCTTTTAAATGTCCATGTCACATAAATCTGCATGTTAAAAAAAAAATTGAACACTATACAAGATAAACTATATCCAATTGCCAAGTAGAAGCAATATCTGAGCTAGTTTAAAATTAGAATCAGTGAAGTACCCCCAGTGGTACTGAGCTTCTTGGCAGGATGCATTAGCTCATGCACAGCTCTATGCATTCATGGGTACTCTTCCTGTTCATCTCTATAGCTCTACAGTTCCCTCAGAACATATTTTCTCTCATTAAGCTTGATGCCTATTTATATTTTGTACATTCTGCCAGTATTCCCAGTCTTGTGTAATATGTTTGACAGTCTGTCATCTATGTATCATATAAAGCATTTTACCCTATTTAAGTTCCTCTTAAAATAATTCTACTTTTCACGGCACCTCCAGTAACTTTCACAAGCATCTGTTTCTTCATCCTGAGACTGGGAATGGCCAGAGCAGTAACATTTCTTCAATAAGTGCCATGTGAGGTGATAGAGTAAATTAAACAGGGACCTAAATAATAGAATACAGATCTCTATATCTCTGCTGCATTTAGCAGTTCTTCTGTGTATTTAACTGTCTTCAAAAGCTCCTCTGCCTTTCAGATCTTCTGTACCTGATGACAGCTTAGCAAGTTTTACTGTGCCAAAGCTCCACTGTTTCCTTGCAAAGATAAAAGCTACTCAGAAAGATGTTCAATAGAGAAAACATCTAAACAGTGTCTGCTTTTCCTCTAGAAACTGGCACACGGTGTTTTCTGAAAAGAGTGAAAAAAACTTTCTACAACTCCTAAGAATTGGCCTTTCTGGCATTTCTTGCTGCAGGCTGTGCAGTCCCTGCATTTTCAGTCACTGATGAAGGCAATGCAAGAACCAGTCCAGACACAGGAATTTGGGACCATTTTGGAAAGCACTTGCATAGCACAGAGGTTGGCAATTTCATCCTCAGACGAGAATTCTACACTTCACTGTAGCATACCTTTACCTCATCCTTTATTATATCCTTACCTCATCCTTTAGCAGCCATTTCATGCAGATAGATGAGGAACTGGCACAAACTTAAGATTTTATGGAGCTGGTCGGGTTTCAGTCATAGCAGAGGGGAAAAAAACCCACAAGAAAATAAAGAGCACTTTACTGGGGGCAAACTGTCAGCATCTTCAGGACATGTTTCATGTTCTCTGACCAGGACCATACAGGAGCAGCTTTCCATTTAGCAGTTTCCAGGCCAGCTGCTGCTGCCTGTTGGATTTTACTCATTTGATTTATTGATGGCAGTCTTTTGCCATCTAGTAGAAGTTCTAGTTCCTTGGGAATGGTGAAAAAAACAAAGGTTACTTTAGAAAAACACATAAGCTTTAATCTAGGACATAGAATAACATATTTTATTTTAAAACTATGTTCTCTTTTTAATTCTATGGTCTTTTTGGACTCTAGATCTAAAATATATAAATATATAATACATTACAGCCTTGCTAATAATTTATATTAACACTACTGCATACTTTCCTGCTATAATAACAATAATAATAAAGCTTTAAAATAGCTGAAGCACCACTTAGTACAAAACAAGATCAAAAAAGGATTAATATATATCATGTTTCTGTTGTTATATATTTACCCAAAAATAAAGATTTAAAATTTTGCTATGTTACAAACTTATTTGCATGATGAGAATATGTTCCCAAGCAGGCAAAGCTATCTGCAGACATAAGACTCATTATTTCTTTTTACAGAAGCAAAACCTCAATGTTCAGGAGACAGGCATGAAAAAGGTTAAGACATAAATTAATTGCCAATGTGGAAATATCAGTGCAACATCCAAACAGTACCTTTTTCTTGCAGTGTGAAAAGACTGAGAACACAGATAAATTCCAGTTTTCTTAGCTACATATTGAACAAAATTCTTTCACTAATTTTTAGAATTTTAAAAATACTCATGCTGCCATATTTTTAGCCCACAGACAAAGAGCAAGTAAGGCTGACAGTCATTGCAGGAATTGCAGCAGAAACTTTAAAAGGCCAGGTGTGTTTGATTTCTCCTGCTCACCCTGCAGGTTCAAAGCATTTAGCAATTAAGGAGACATAATGTAGTCATTCAAGGAAGACTGACTGCCACAGAAGATAACTCTAATAATTTATGGAGTTACTTTGAAAGTAATCATTGTCATTGCAGGGACCCTACATTGTTGTTTGTCTGGACCTAATTTAATTATGGGTATTTTCTGCTTCTGGTGTAGGCTCCTCATTTGACAGCCATTATGAAAGTATAAGCTTTACTTGTATAAATAGTCTCCATACAGCAAAAATATTTTTAATGGCAAAACACATGAATGCACATAAATTTTCATATAATTGTTGTCACATATTATGTTTTACAATTATTTAACCTTCATACTTTCTGTATGTCAGCATGACTGAACACCTTTTATAGATAATCAGCTCAGTTGGAAACCTGTTCATTGGTATAACACATTCCCAGTGCAGCAGAGAGAAATGGTCCTTAATATTGTTAAACCACTAAGTTTGGGAAGCAAATTCCAAGGTCTCTGGTGATTTTTGGCACGATGGCAATAGTTACAGTCAGGTAATCTTCTTTCTAAAGAAAAGAGAGCATTTACCTTTAACATCTACTATTTCCTTTTTGAAATAGTCCATGGAAGATTTTCTTCTTCAGGCAAGATGGTTTCCAAAGTTACATTCTATAATGAAAAATTTTAACATTTTATAATATATTATGATATTGTTTACTCTTAATACAACATTAGTCGGCTGATAAATGCTTTTATTTTAACATATCCAGGTCCTGAGTAAACTCATTCAAACTACAAATTAATGAGCTACCTTGAAGAACTCAGAAGTAGTTAATTAATTTAATAGAACTTATTTCAAAACTGATAAATTGAATGATGTTTCCCTTTTTTCCCCCTCAATTTTATTTATACAAATTCACAGAACCTTATTCAGGAATTCAGTTCCTTCTTTACTTTATTCCATCAGCTTTTTCAAGATTGAGAAGTCTGATATGAAACCATTGAAATGCTGGCAGTTGATAACTTCAAAGAAATTCTTCAATATTTGGAAAACTACAGACTATCTATTATTGTGGAGGTATTGGGGTGTATTTTGAACTGCTGAATATGGGAACAAATATGACTAAGAAGAGAGTTCACACACAGTAGTGCTGGATGTGTCATCTTCCAATGCTGAAAGGAGAACAGAGATAATAAAGGTTTGCAGTAGGTTACCACTGCTGCTTTAGAATCATATTCATTGTTTCCACATGGCTGGCAACCATGGAAGTATTCTGGTTCAAAACATGTTCTTGACTGTATTTTAATGCTTTTAAGGATAATCCTATAAATTTCAATTTCTGTGTTAGGTTTTTACCTCCATCCATCATGAGATTCTTGTAGATGGCTCTGGAGTCAAATACTGCAGTATAAATGTCACGTAACAGTCCAGAACATTCCACTGCAGCCTCTGTTACTGCATGTAGAGGAACTGATGAAGTCCAAGACAGAAAATATTTTCATGCAAAAGTCCCCAAAAGCCAAACAGGCTGTGTTCAAGTGCTGAAAAATAATTTCTGGGAGGGTTATGTGGTTCACTACAGTTTAAGGAAGCAAAACTCATCAATACATTCAAGCATGGGAACTAAGAATACCCAAGAGCCAATGGATTGTTTCAGAAATAGAGGAAATATTTTGTTTCCTCATTATAATCATTATAATCTAGATTCAGTTCCTTTATGGCTGTATTTTTCTCTCACAAAACAATGAGAAAAGTTAAGTGAAACATTTTAATCCTGGGAATTTCACAAAACTGAAAAAATTAAAGGACAGGTAGGAAAACAAAATAAATCCTTCTCCTGCAATCAGTTTCTCCAATTTTAAACAGCTGCAGTTCAGGTTATGAACAAGACAGTTTTCTCACTGAATTAAGCTAAGTGTCAATTGCTAACAGACAGAGAGCAACAGTAATAAACAGACACAGTAATCTATAGTAATAAAAATTATTAATTTCACCTGTCCAGTGTATGAGAAAATCTAATAACCTCTGTTCTCATTTACTTCTGTTTCTTCTGGAATATTTAACTACTATACTAAGTTCACAAAACACACTTCAAGATTGGAATAGGCAAAATGCAATGCAAATTTGCAGCTAATGTGATGACCAACACCTTGGAAAATAGAACTCTACCATCTCCTACCATCTGGTTCCTTTATACTAAAACCACCAGTAAAATACATCTTGCTGTAGCTGGACTGGACTCAGTAATTTGATCAGGTTTTCCTGTCTTGGGCTTCTGCCTATTTAGAGTAAAACAAGGAGAGGTAGTTATGGCTGATTCTTGATACTGTATTAGACAGGAGGAAAAAAAACCAAAAACAAACCAGAAATGTATGACTTCTTTGGAAAATGACAAGCACAAGTATCATATCCTGTCCCATCCCATCCTCCTTCAAATGAACCCTTTTGTACCCAAGAATATGAAGGAAACCTGCCTGAAGGCTGGATGAATTTAGAGTTTGCATCAGTGAAATACAAGGCTTTCTATTCAGATGGAGAGGAAAGAAATCCAAGAGCCCCTGAGCACAGACATAACTCAGCACTAGCATCCGAGGTGCTGTAAATTACAGTGACATCAGGTGCTTCCATGGCAGTAATACTAAAGTATTGCCTGTGAAAGCCTGGCAGACTTCTTACCTCTCAGAATCATAGATTTCACCTGCAGCAAGTGGATAAGAATGCTTATCTATTTTTGCAAATATTTTTAATGATTTCAGGTTCAAGTTATCATATGAGTCAGCCCTGTGAATGCCAGACCTGGAATGCAGAGGCAGCAGTTTTCTCTTGTCTGTCTGAGATTACCTGGGGTGAATCTAATTCCTTGGGTTTATCCAGCTCACCTTACTTCTGAATTTGATCTTTTTTCTTAACTTGCCTGCTGAACCCACATGATTGCTACACTGCTTTCTCTCTGCTAGTCATTATTTACATAATTTAACATCCTTTTTTGAAGTGATGCTCCAACTTCTGCAGTTTCTTCCATTCATGCAGGACTTTTCCTTTTTTTAGAGCTTGTTTTCCTTGATTCACTACTGCCAATTTCTGCACTAATTCATCAGTTTCAGTAATGACCTTGGAAGGTAACACTGTATTTTGCCTTCACTTTTAAGTCACTTTTTTGTCCTTTCTCAGATAACCCTTCAGCATTTTTTCCATAGTAAGGTCAGAAACACCAATGTGATCCTCTTCTACATTTTTGTAACTAATTTTCCTTGAAAAACTTATGTCTTGAATACGACTAGATTTTGCTAAATTTCTTGTTAGACTTTGAAGCTTCCTATTAAAGTATATATTATAAAAATATTTGCACTGAAATTCTGTTGCTCAGGTTCACTTCAAAGCATATAAGCACTTCCTAAATCCCTTTTTAGCTGAAGAATTCTTTAAATTTTAATATTGTTTAAGCTTCAAGTCAAATATACACTTAATATCTGTAGCACAGCTACAGCAAAGCACATTCAAATATAAAAGTAAAAATATAAAAAGTGGTTACAACATTTTTAAAGCTTTTCAAATAGCATGAATTGAAAGTAGAAAAGTTGAATTAAGCTTTTATGAGAAATTACTGGACATTTTCCCTAATTTTAGAGTTTAAAGTTCCTCAATTTTTAGGTTAAAACATGTTTAATATTTTTTAACGGAATACCTTCCAGAAAAAGAATTATGCAAGTTACAAAATGTGAGTTTAAAATGAAAGCTCAAAAAGACAAATGAATATTCCAGTATATATGAAAATTTGCCATACTTACAGAAGTTAGTATAGAGGACATGACTGATCAAATTTCCATTTCTTGCCTTTTTTTAAGCTGCTGTATTTTAGCATTTCATCAATGCTTTTAGTGTATAGGCGATATATTTTCAGTGTTCCAGTTAAAAGTATGGGCAAGCTGTAACCTTGTTTAAGATTACAGAGAATCAGTAATTCATCTCATCCAGTTTACATGTCTCCATTTGAATTAGTCTCTAATTAAACTTGTTTGACTTTCTGGCAAATGGAAAGAAATGGATGTTTCAAGAATGCAATTAATCTTGCCCCAAAATAGATCCTTAAAACAGTTCAGATAAATTGGTCATTAGGAATGCCTGATTATCTCTGTCAACTATGAAAGGAGTTCAGTAGAGCAGCTGAAACACAAATGTCTGTGTGACAGGCCTCCAATGTTATGAGAAATTAATCTTAATGTTGCATTTCCCATTTCTTTGAAAGAGGAATAAAAGACTCCACTAAGGTGATTTTACCACCCTATAGGAATTTATCCGCTTCCTTTTCCAAATTTAAAAATTGTTGTTCCTTTTAAGAAAGGTATCAAAACAGTAACAACAACAAAAATATAGCAAGGAAGTAAAAGCAATAGATATATTGATATAAATACTTTTCCAAATTCAGTCCTTGTAATGCTTCTTCAACTTTTCCTCAAGGATTTTTTTTCCTCTGATTCAGTCATGCTTTGGTGAGTGAAATCTGTGCTGCTGATACACCAATTACAGCAAAACCTTGACTAACCAATTTATTTTGAAACATCTAGATTAAGTTTTACCACAATACAAGCAACAGACAGCTGTGCCTGAAGTAGAAACATGTTTTAATTTGTCTTGAAATAGTTTTGTAGGTAAATGGATCAGTAGAGATTAATATCTGAACATACACTGATGCTAATCTATAACTGTCCTCATGTAAAAATAACAGCCATGCTGCTGCAGAGATTAAAGGTGATCCTGTATTAAAGGCCTGCACTGTCTCAGATCTGCTGAGTGATTTTAGGTCATTTAAATGAACTCTCCGTGCCTCAGTTTCCCCATCTGCCAAATGAATATGTCTGCTACTTCACAGAGACATGGCAACATTAATTAATATTTGTAAGGTTCTCCAAGACTATATAAATCACAAATAAAATGCACTGTATTCTAGTTAAATGTTGTGATGTTCATAAACTGATGTTGCTAATGAAAAATAAATTCACAGAAAAAAGAGCCAGTAACAGTGAATGACATCTTTATAAGCTCACTATGAAAAACCCTCTGTGCTGTTATACAAAAATAACACAAGCACACTGCTATGCACATAAGTCATGACTATAAACATAAATAATACAAATCAAAACCATATTTAAGGTATAGAGAACATTAACAGAATGAGACATGATCCACTACCTGTGTGAAAATGTTTTTCTAATGGAAGGGAGTTGATCCTGGAAAAAACAGGAAGTGGAGCATCCTCAAGTTGTCCTGCTTATTTCTATAGTGAAATAGTGAATGTCTGAGTAAAAAAATTATACTCAGTCTAACATAGCAGGATTCAGCTAATACTCACTTTTTCCTCTTTCTGTGTGTCATATATGTAATATAACCAGTTTTGAAACACTGATGGGGCAGGCTGTGGGCTTGGAGGATGTGATGGTCACAGGAGCAGCCTTCAGCATCTCAGCAATTTCCTTCCCCAATCTCCTGGTCAGAGACCCCCAGGTCTCTTTGTGTAATTTGCTTGCAGAGACCACATTGTCCCAGTGTCTGTGCAGCACCAAGAACAACAAAGCTTTCCATGATGAGTGTGCAGGAGTCCAATTATTGTATTATTTAATATCTAATGATTAGTGACTAGCAAGAGGACAAGCTTAAGATACAACACTATAGTGCAGTAAATTCATTAACTGAAAATTTAAGTAACGCTCCTTGACATGCACATGTCTTTTCTGTTCCAAGTGCTCAGCTCCAGTGAGAGAGAAATCAACTCTGAATAAACAGAAGCCCCATCCCTCTCATAATGTGCACAATGAAACAGAGTAACATTTGCACAATAAATTGGGTAAAGCAAGAGCAAGCAATCATAGCTAATGATTTGAAAATGCAAAAATATGTAATCTTTGCAACTGCATGTTTATTTTATCCATTCACTCTTCATTATAGTGTATCTTTACTAAGATATAAATCATGCAAGCAGGGAAAGAGATTAATGTGATGACTCATTTTAAAAAGGTGGTTGCTGAGCAGCCTGCAAAAACAAGTGGATTAGGTATTCAAATTTCATACTTAATACAACAAGGAGCATAATCCTGGACAGATTACTGGGCCAGGTTATAAACATTGAACTTGGACATATGCTGCATTTAAATACTTATTGTTGTGTGATCAGGTACTTGCAGCTTAGGAAATGCCATAATTAAGTTTGCAATTATAACTTCAATTTCTGCTGTACTTGATATATCATAACATCTCATGGGAAAATTAATGTCATCCTGTACCTGAAACATCTTGACTTTCCACAGTGGGAATCCCTAAACCAATTGCTATTGATAACTTCATTCCAGTTGTTGATGTACATTACACAACTTGCAAACAATGCTTTGGAAAGGGATTATCACTTTCTGATGGCTTTTTCCTCTTTCTTTACAGGGCAGGTCACCTCTGTGAGTACTTTAAAAACATTACTTCATGCATTTTCAAAGACACTTTGTTATGATGGATGAGGTGACAGTGTAATTCTATACATGAGTGTGAAGAGAGCAAAGTCAGTAATGTCAACCTATTCTGAAAGTGAGCTTTGAGCACCTATTCTAAGGTGAGCTTTGATTTTTTTTCCAGTGTTAACATTTTGTGTGTTCTGGGTTCCCACTGACTTCATTTTGACATTTCCAAGCTGGTTAGATATTTGAATTATAAACACAAAAAGCAGACTGACATAAACACAATTTCCAGCACTTTTCCAGCTTTTACTGGAGTAACTGGGCCAGGATCATACAGGAAGACAGGATTTCATTCCTACTGGGGGGCTGGGCAGCTGCCTGAACCCTTTCTTTTTCTGAGGCACGTTTCTGCCTCATTTCCTGCATATTCACTTTACATATTCTGAAAAGAAATCATCTGGGAATATCAGAGACAAGTTCATTCAATGAGGACCAAGTTTCATGCACGTAGGAAGCAGGGATCTTGTAGTTAAAAAGTACAAAGTAACCTCCTGTTTGCAGAAGTTGTCCAAATGAAGCTGGCATGCACAACACTCAGTCCTACAGGAAACTTGCAGCTTTAACATGTCTCAAAAACTGGGCTTTGAGTGCTGGTTTTTATTTTACTTCAATATGAATATAGCTTCTCAAACAGCTAAAGGAAAAAAAGGAGAAGTATAAACATGTACTACTTTCTCTGCCCTGCCTCTCCAGAAATTTCATCATACAGTTATACCCACATAGGGTGTAACAATACTGAACCCTTCAGACTGACAACACAAGGAAACTGCCCAGCAGCTTGTTGCTGTCTTCTACACAGAGAAATCAAGAGAGGTCACTTACCTTTTCAATTATTTCAAAGCTATTTGATGATAGCAGACACACACATTGACTCCAAGAATTATGGATTCATTCTAAAATCCCACAGGGGTTTCTCCTTCTTCCTTTGCCATCCAGCTTCTGGTTTTTCCTGCTAACCACATTCTCTTGGTCTTCTTCAATGTGCAGCTGCCCAGCAGACCTGTGCACCAGTCAGTCTGCATCTGCAAGCTCTCCACTTGGTAGTGCTTGAGCAAGGAAAGCCTGAGACATTACTCACTGTCTCAGTTTTAGCACCACAGTACCTTCCAGGACCACGACAGAAATGCTGGGCATTCTGCTGAGCTCTGGAGTCCTCAGACTAAGCCAGCTCTTTGCTAAGCCAGAAGGGAGGCAGGGATAGACAAACAGCTGTGGGGATCCAGTGACCCCACTTCCTACAAGGCACGGCAGAGTAAGAGTCTGATTAATACATAGGAACATGTAATGGAGAATGCTACATATGCATGCATTATTTCTAAAAAAATATATACCATACACAATTGCCATAAAGAAGTCAAAACAGTAAATTGGATGTCATATAATTAAGAAAAATCTATTGCTCTTTACTGAACACATAGGAATTGTTTTCCCAGACTTACTTGGCCAAAATTTGACCAGTCCTAAAAATAGCAAATTTGTATTACTAATATCAGAGAGGTTCTGCTGCCAAATTCCAAGTCTCTGCTCCAAAATGTGACAATACTAGACCTGATTGTTCTAAAATCTCAGTACCAGGAAAACTGAATGTGAGAAACAATCACTTCACAAGGTGTCCCTATATGATCCTGGAAACTTTAAGCTCCTAAGTGTGACCTCCATCTTGGGAAAGTTATTAACAGAAATTATTACAGATGCAATTTTGAAGATGGATAAATATAGTATACCTGGAGAGAAGTCACCATCATTTCTGTAAGAGAACACTGGAAAAATAAAGTGCAACTGCATGTATATAAAAATGGATTCTAAGTTACCATAATTCTTCTTCCCTCTCCTGAAAAAGATTGATCTTATTGTAGTTGGTTCTACAAAGAGAAATAACTCTTAGTATTAAGTGAATAATGTTAAAATCTATTGGATTACTGAAATAAAAATCAGCACAGGATAATTAGCAAAGAAAACTAAAATTCAGAAGAAAACATCATTGTCCTGCTGTATGCATGGATGGCATGTCCACATCTTGACTACTACATTTACCTCTGGCAGTCCTACCTCAGAGAGAATAAAAATGTAGAAAAGGAGCAGAGAAAGGTGACAGAGATAGAAAAAGGCATTGAATTGCTTCACTTGAGTTAAGAAATTGATTGCAGATTTCTCCAAAATACAACAGAATCCTTCTTATCTGACAGATACAGTAAAACCATGGAATTAGAAGTGATGGCAGAATGTGAGTTAAAAATTATCACTGTTTCTAAAATCAGGGCAGATTAGAAAATCAATCAGCCATTTACAAATTAAGTATACTCAGAAATAATTTCTATTATAGAAACTGAAAATATAAATGGATTTTAGATATGCTTCACAAATTCATGGAGGGTATATCTGTTGGTAAAAAATGAGCATTGGGAACCAGATGCAGGAAGATCTTCCCTCCACCACCTCCTGTGGCAGCTCAGGATGTCCCCACCTTGCAGGGATCCCCCTGCCTGTGGCTGCTCCCCATGTCACTCCCCATGTCACTCCCCAGGGGTCTGCTGTCCTTAGGAGCTGCCTGACATTTCACTTTCCCCCTGGCTGTCCTCACTTTCTCACCTTACTGACCAAGCACACACCAGCCCATGCCAGATAAAGTGAGAGCATTCTCAGATCTGGCCTGGCTGAGATTCCTGTGCCCTTCTCTGGCTGTCTATCAGCTGGGTTTGTATCCCAAAGAAAACTTTTCATGGTACCAGGAAAACTCTGCTTTCCCAACAAGCCAGAACTACTGATTCATGGAGATATCTTGTTCTCCAGTTGTTTAAATTCTAATTTATTATGCTATGTTATCTAAAATCATATTTAGTTGAACCTTTGTCAGAAAACACATTTTACTTCTGAAAGTAATGCAATCAGACTTCTCAATGATTTCTCCAATTCCACAAGTGGGGTGAAGTGCTTATGAGAAAGCATTTTATTCAAACCCTTTGGTAGCTCAGGATATGATCCCAACTAGGCAAACAAACTGTTAATGTGGTGATGGAGCTAAAATAAATACACCACAATATTGATGGTACTTTGTTATAAAAACTGCTGCAAGTAATTAAACCTTTAAATTATTAAAAAAATAGTAGAAGGACAGAGGCCACGTCTCCACTATAGAACTTCTGTGTGCACTTATTTTCTGTAAGAATTTCTTCAGAGAGGGTATCGATATGGTATCTCTCTGTTTGAATGGAATTAGTAGGAGCTGAATGCATTTACATACATGAATATCACTAGGAGTTCACAAAACTCTGATTGTGGCTAGATATTTGAATTATGAACACAAAAAGCAGACTGACATAAACACAGTTTCTTTCTTTGTTAGATATGATTGAAACTGGCCAGCAGGTTCAAAAATGTATCAGAGATGGACTGCAATACATGACAGTAAAAACTGCATTTCCTCATGAAGCCTGCTGCAAAGCCCTGCTGGAAATTTAAGAGGAAATCTGTAGAGAAGGAAGGGAATTCTGGGTCCTACATTAAACAGATGAGTTGAAGTAAAGACAATAAAAAACAACATTAATTGAGTAAAGAGAAAGATCACAGAAGTATTTAAAGCAACTATTCACTCTAAGGAACATCTCAGAGTAGCCTTACTCTGAATGGAAATTGAGTTTTGCTAAAATAAGACATTTCTGAAATTCAACAAAATCAAGTGTCATTGCTCATTTAGCAAACCACATGTGAAATGATGAATTGATGATTTGAAACATTTGTCAGATGCTGTCCAAATATCAGTCAACTTTAGAAGGTCTCTGTAAGCACAGACATAAAAGAAAGCTTAGAAAAGAATAGTCTTCCTTTTACCTGTAGCCATCTAGTAATGATACTTCAATACACTTGTACACCACATTAAACTACTAATTTGACTTTGATCTTCTTGACAAGTTTATCTGAAATTAATGAGATCTTTCATGTTGGTACTGGTCTGCATGACTGTAAAGGAGCTGACAAATTGCTCTTTATTTCTGAATTTTATTGAAGAATCTTCCTCTTAAATTGTATCGTTAGAGAAAAAAGTGTATTCCTGAGAGTTTTACATCCAAGTCTACCAATAAAATCAGTACATCAATGAAAAAATAAGCATAAATGGTGTATTTTAATGTAGAATTGTGCCAATTTGATCTGCAGGCCCTCAATTTTCCTACTTATTCATTGAACTTGTTATGCAAAGAGCTTGAGCTGAAAAATGTATTGACTTAATAAATGGAAATTGTAAACAATTATCATACTGTATAAAATTCATGAAGTACTTTTAGTTTAAATATAATTAATCTTTCATTAATCACATAAATATGCAATTTATGTATTTCTAGGATCTAATACTTTACTTATGCAAAGTACAGTATTACCTACTGCCTAAAATCTTCAAATGTAGCTATACAGAATAAAAGTGTTAATCAACCATCAAGCATTACTGATCTGAAGTGTTAGAAAGGTGGAGCAAAATAGTTTATAAGCAAAGTTACAAGTCAAAAAAGCCCCAATAATAAAACTAAACTAAAATGGTCATGTTTTTTATAATATTTCATCTTACCTGAATTTTCCCAAAAGGATTAGCACTTTTAATATCACTTTTAAGGCTCATGTAAAAGAATATTTCTAACATTTCCAACCCTTTGACTAGTAATATTTCACTACAGAAACAAACTTCTTACTCACATGCTTAATAAAGAATTAGATTCTCCTTACATTTTATATTTTACTCCAGGAGAATTCTTGCTATGAAACTTACATATGTTCAGTCTTTTCTTCCTTCTTTTCCAAGATGTTAAGCTTATTAGTACTGCAGTAACAAAGTCCATTTGATTTTATGCTGGCTCAACAGTCTCCCAACTGCACTTGGTGTGTTGTTTGATAAATGAGGAAACTCAATGAAGTGTGAGTAGGTTTACTCGTGATTGATCAAACGATATCCAGTAAGTAAAAAGAAAAATGTGTTAACAGTGGGGAGAAGGACTTTGGGCTCAGAAAACAAAATGAGACTAAAGCCCAAGTAAACCCATCTAAGCTGTTTTTTTTTCATGGTGACAGAAGCATTTATACCTATCCTGTCTGACAAATGTCTTAAGTCTACCTGAAATAAAGGTCTGTGCTAAAGCTTTATAGAAAAGAACTAAGAAGAGCATGTGGGAGCTCAGCTCTCTCTTGTGTAAAATAATTGACTTCAGCTCAGGGGCGATTTCATAGTGCCTGTGAAGTATTTTGTATGAAAGTATTACCAGTCTTATAAAGTACTTCCAAGCAATATGAACTTAGGTACTAGTTCACTTTAATTCTTTGTAAGATTGAAAAGATATAAATGTTGGTGAAACTACCTGATATTTTTGAGTCCAACTTCATCATCATCATTATTTCTTCATGTCTGAACAAAACCAGCTGCATTTCTCTTTGCATCAATCCATGTTACTTGCTGTCCAGCAGTGGATGCTAGAGCCCTACAGCTGATTCCTCCAGCACTCCTCTCTGCCACACAGAAGTGAACAGTCTGCATGTGGGTGTTCTGGCATTAGCCCAGATACCCCTTGTGGCAAACACACAGGAGGTATTTCACTTTTTAACATTTTATTTTCAAGTCAAATAATTGTAGTATGCACCTGATGCCTTCATCTGCTTCCACATAACTGCACAGCTCTAAATATAAAAGTTTTCTTGGTCATTCATATTTGAACTAATGTTACTATGTGCTGCTAAGTACAGGAGGGTGGACATCAGGGCTCACTTTACAATTTGAGAGGTTGAGAAATCTCCAGTCCAGTTACAACTCAGTGGTCAGTATTTTGGTGCAGGAATTGATTAAGGCAACCACTAGAAACAGGAATAAGAAAGGGAGTTTCAAAGCAGTTACCCATGATCAATATATGTGGTTCACACACATTGCACCAGGCAATATTTGCACAGGACATGGGCTGCAGCAGTCCTAACATCTTCAGTAAATCAACAGTTATGCTGATATATGTCAAAAGAATACATAAATTAACTCAGAAGAGAGTATTTCACCAGTCAATCATGGAATGAAAAGGTGTGGTATATGATTTCATTGCATGCTGAGTCAGAAATAATTTTTTGGGGACTGAAGGGATGCCACTCCTTATGAAATAAGACCATGCTCTAATGCTCCAGCCATTTTCTCCCACTCCACATCCCAGACATCAAACTGTTCTTCAGCAGCTGTAGTTGGTATTGATGCCAAGCCAGTACTGAAATGTGACAAAATGTGGGAATTACCCAAAGCCAGAGTTCTTATGCTTGAGCCATGAGGTCCTTTTGATATGTTTGGCTTCCAAAAAGATTGGAAAATTAGGGTATTTTTAATAGTTTTATCAAGGGAGTTCTGCCATGTGAAACCTATTAATTACACCAGCATACACTGGGGTCAGAAAAAACTGTGTTACAGGTTAGATAAGATATTCAGGGATGGCAGGTTCCTTTGGTTTTTTGGGTTAAGGCAGCATGATATATTCACAGTAAAGTAGATATTATTTACAAAAAATTTTACCAGACAGATACTAAAAAGACTTTGTTGCAAATACAACTCTACTATCTAGAGCCAATCACTGGCAATGTGAAACCACACGTAGAACAGAATAATGACATTAATGTTAGTAGGCAACAAAACAGGTTAAAGTCTATGTAAGGCCATATTTATTGTTTAAAAAGTATCATTTTAACCTTAATGCAAAGGTTACTGAGATATGTTTTGGCAAAGATTCTCCAAATAGATACTTGAGATTTTTTAGTACATTTGTCTAGAGACATGGGATGAATTTTCGCTTATTTTTCCCAGGGCTGCTGATTCAAAGATTCTGAAGCAGAATGAACAGAAGTACAGCATGGTATGAATTTTCAGGGCTATTTTTCAATCTCATTATTTCAATTTTGACTTTTTTGTCTCGATATTTAGAAACTGCTGTTCTTGGGCCCTTCCTTAGATTGCCAACATTATTTTTCACCTTTTGATTTGTGTTGCACAAAAAGTTTTATAAGACTTATACTACTGTTTTCCCTTGCCATAAAACCTTGGAGTCACAAGGAAAATTTTGTCCCTTAGATAGATTCATTTTCCTTCAAGTTTTCATGCAGCTATGAAAAAGCAGCACTTAAAGGAGTTATAAGACAGGCCCAGAGAAAACCTACAGCATATAAAAGAATAGAAGTTCCAAGTGAAAGACACTAAAATTCATTTCTTTCTCAGCTGCTCTCAGAGCAGGACTCAAGCTGAAGGGGGGATATGACTACTAAGGCTCAAGTCAGCCAAAGGAGTGGGTTAAAGTAGCTCCAGGGTTCTTGAGCTGTTCCCTGGAGGTTGTCATTATGCCTTGTTGCCATCTAGGGATCACCAGAGTGCATACCCAGGGGCATGCCCCAGCACATGCAGGGCCTGGAAAAACATGGCTGGATTTTGTGTGTATTAATTTCAAGGATTACACAGACAGCAGTCACATCTGTGATTCTCCCTCCTACTCTTGCATTATATGAAGAAGAAGATGGGACCAAGACTGGCCCAAAAATATGTTGTCAGTTTAGGGAACATAAGTTACCATTCAGGAGTGGTAATCTCTGTACTCAAGAACAAATGAGAATCCTTCAGAGTTCAAATGAAATAGGACACTCGTATTTATTTCCCTCTCTGTAACTCGAAGCTCTGAACATAACATTATGCCACACTTCAGGACTGCTGACCCGCCAAACAGAGTTTTAAAATTCTAGAAGGCTGTAAGTTTTATCTTTTCAACAGAAGAGAAAGACAAAAAAGTACAGGCAGAATGTTGTAAATGGTAAGAAACAGAAAAATCTTATGGGGAAAGCACAGAGGAAATGCAGTGCCTGTGGAGCAGGGAGAAAAAGAGCAGCGAAGGTCATGACAGGAAAAGTAAAATAAAGAGTCATGCAAAAGATGAAAAGAATAGCAAAGCTTCATACAAGAGCATGCAGGGCACACAGGAGCCCTGAGAGGGACTAACACAAAGTGTCTGGCTGGCAACAGAAGGATGTGAGGCACTGTTGGAGAGATAAGGGACATCTTTATTATCTGGAGGAAAAAGTACCATGGAGCCTGGGTATCTCTGGCATGGGAAAAGGTCTGGAAGATTTCTGAGATAAATAAATATGAAACTTGGCTGAGTGAGGACTGGAGAGATGTAATCAGTGCTCTGCATGTGCACTGAGCATATTGAAGCAGGCAAACCTAAAGAAACTTTGCTAGGGTAGAGTCAGGAACAGGATCCCAGTAAAAGTAATCCAGGATTTAAAACAATGGATGAACCAGCTTGAAGAGCAAGTGTGGTCTATGGCAAGGCACAAAGCCAGCAAGTAAAGGAGTCCCTAGTATAAAGCACAGCAATGGAGCATGCCATAAAATCACAGACCAGCCCAGGTCAGAAGGATCATCAAAAGATCATCTGAGAAAGGGAAAAGGAAATGGGAGTCTAGGTCAGATTACCCAGCACCCTGCCCAGTCACATCTTGAAAACCTCCACTGACAAGGACTCTACATCTTAAAAACCACCAGTGATGGAGACTCTACCACACCCCTGGAGAGGCTGATCCAGTGAATGTTTGTTCTCAGTGTAAAAAATTTCTTTCTATCATGATGAAACCTCTCCTGATGCAACTTCTTCCTGAAGCCCCTCTTTTTCTCCATGTGGCTTCTTGTGAATTGAGAACATCCATCCTCCTCTCTTTAAATACTGGAATATTGTGATGAGGTGCCACTCAGCCTTCTCTTCTCCAGGGAGAAAAAAATCAGACTCCTCTTTCCTTGTAGGACAGTCTCTCCAGCTCTCTGATCACCTTTGTGGCCCTCCTTTGAACCTGTTCCAGTCTGTCCTTGTGTTTCTTGAACTGTGGTGACCAGAGCTGGGCACTGTACCCCAGGTGTGGCCCAACAAGCCCTGTGTAGAATGGGATTCTCACATCTCTTCTATCTCTGCCAATACCATCCCTGCAGGTGCAGCCCAGGATTCAGTTTGCTTTTCTTGCTGCAGTGGTGCACTGCTGACTCAGGTCAGGTTAGACAGATCTACCAAGGAGCAGAAATCACAAATTGGGAGTGTGTCATAGCCCAGATGTACACTGAAGCACAGATATTGCCCAGTGTTGGCTTGGGGACCATGTTGAGTAACTGGACACTTCCTTGCTGGTGGGGCTGGCTGGGCCCTCAGGCACTGGAGGACACTGCAGCTGCTCTCTGACAGGTTCTGCCTGGCCAGAGCCAAAGTGCTCAGGTGCATGACTCTCCATGGTCTGTATCTCAGGGTCTCATCTGTCAAAGGTTCATTTCCAGTAAGAACCTACACACTGCAAATGACAAAAATAGGAATGTTTTGAATACAAGAAGTTTCGGTTCTTAATGAACATGTACCGGAATTGGCACCTTCTGCTGACAGTCAGCACCTTGTCGTCTGCTTCCCTTAAAAAAATCCAATCACCAAGAACTAAATACAGCTGCCAATAACTTTATTAATGACTGACACTAATGCAGAAATTTTCAAACTGAACTACTCTTCCAGGTTTCAACAGTTTTCCATCACAACTAATCTGACTCTGTTTTCAGCAAATGCACATTCTTAAAAATACACATTTTGACTCTCAGAAATAAACCAAATATAAGCTAAATAATTTTAGGGAAGCAAAATCAGGAGGAATGTTAATGACTATTTATAAGGTAAAAGCTAAAGTTCTGTTACCACAAAATATATCCCATGCTAGTTTTAAAAATTAAGAGGAAACTGAGATGAAATAAGCAGCTATGAGAATAAAGGAAGTATTTATACACTGTTTAATTTTCCTTTTCCCCATTTGTGGACTGAGACACCTTTTTTAAGCTGGCTTCTGTGGTTAAGGCAAAACAAAAGGCTTTTTTTTAATCTTATACCATACTGTGAAGCACATTTCTATGAGGTTTAATGATCTCTGTTGCAAGGGTAGCTCACCACTTGCAGATGTGCCATTTACAAACCACTGGGAAACATTCACATTAAGATATTTGTGTGGCAGCCTGAGCCTTGGATGCTGTGTATTCTCCATCTTTGCTCAGACCAAGAGGGCTCTGGCAATGCTTCATGGAAATTTACTGTGTAAATAAGATGTTGTGATCCAGCTGGCAGTACCTGTACTAGATCTAGCTTGTAGGATATTTCCTTTTGGTCTGATATTTCTTCTTTGTGGAAATTACAGAGGATTTTTATAGACAGAATAGAAAGGCTCTTCCAGCCCCTTGCTAAGAGATCCTGCTACCACTGGTCCCTGTGAGTGGAAGGAGCAGGGCAAGGAGCACATTCCTTACTGTACATGAGCAGCACAGGAATGGAGGTTATTGCTGCCTCTGCAGCACATTCAGGGAGGGCAAAATCACAGCCAGGGTAAGATGAGATATGGAAAGCTCTACATGAAAAGGCAGCATGGTAACTTCACTAATGTGTACTTTCCCTTGCTTGATTGCATTTCTAACCAACAAGCAAATTAAGTTTGGTCAGCTTAGCCTTCAGAGCATTTTCTAACATTAAGAAAAAGATTAATAATAAACACATTGTTTAAACTTAAAATAGGGAAATTGCCAGTAAATACATACTGTAAGTCAGAATCTCTAGAGGACCAACAAGAATCTTAAAAAGCAAAGAATATTTGATCAGCAAAATTAGGATACAATAAAGAATTTTAAAATAATTAGGTAAAAAATAGGTCACAAGTCTAGTATTTGTCCCTGAGTGGTTTGAAATATTACAGCTGATAATAATAATGCAAAAGAGCAGACCTGTCAAATAGGCAGTTTTATCTTTGAGAATATGATGGATGCTGTAATAATACCAGAGAATGTATTTGAACCACTTTGCTTTCCAACAGCAATTAATAATGGCATGAAAAAAACAGCCACTGTATTCTAATATCTTAAAATGATTAATGCCTTATCATTTGCATCCTGGAATTTCAGATGAGATGACCAATTAATGCCTTGAGCTTGCTGACCAGATTTTATGTTGCCTGATTTTAGCTCCTCAGTAAAAGGTGCACAAACTGAAACCAAATTTTATAAGAAGGCTAAACTTACTTAAACTAGGAGGAGAAATTAAAGCTGTTATGACTGCAGTTCATAGTCTTTCTTGATCTGGAATTGTAAAGGACTTTGATTCAGACATCTCAGACCTACATATCCCCAAATCTGTATGCAAATACAGGCTTTTCTTAAATTCCCCTTGATACCCTCCTTCCAAAGCTCATCAAGCTTTTGCTGACTAAACTGGCTTCCATTCACTATGTCACTAGCATCAGAACATTTCAGAAAAGAAAACTGAATTGTGACAGCGCTGCCTTTGCCACACAGATGGTGCATTTGTTTGCAGCAGCAGTAAAAGTGAACACCAAGGGTGACTCTGAACAGCTCTGAGATGTTTTCAACAGTGGCCCTTTATTCTAAATGACAAATGTGAATTCAGAAAAGGACAGATAAAATCTGCTGAACACATAAACCAGTCAGCAGGCAAGTCAGCGGAACACAGATGGACTGCAGCCATTATTCACCTCATCTGAATCCACGGCGCTGCATCTGGAATTTCCTAGGTACAATAAATCATATGGGAAAATGGTTTCCAATAGTAGCTCATCTAATAAAATCCATGAGACTCCCTTAATTATCAGAAGGTGGAAGTATGAGAAAAGAGCAGAGTGAACCAGTAAAGCAGAAGCACCAATTGCTCATTCCCTTGTTTTGGCACAGCACATCTTAAACAATCCAACAGCAGCAACAGGTCTGTCCTGCAGAATGGGAGCGGTGCTCTCGCAAGGACCACTGCAGGCACAAAAGAGGAGTGAAAGCAAGTGAAAAAGATGTTTTTACAGTTAGTTGTGCTTGCAAACAGAGCACTGAGTAGTTATTCAGGATCAGTTTTAACACATGGATGAGGATCCAGCGCTTGGATTAAAAAAGCACGGAATACCTTTCCACATAAAATTTCAGGATCTGGACCAAAGCTTATATGGCTGTTTCAAATATCAGCACATAACAGGGGCAGTACACAGAACAATACCAATCAAGTAGCTGGCTAAGTTAAAGGAAAGCTTTAACAGTGGGCTTTTCTTTTTTTCTAGATTTTTTCCCTGACTTTATTCTGAAATCACACCCAGTATTTCCCCATCAGCTTCAACCAATTAGACAACTAAAAGAGGAGACGTTTTCAAAATGTATGTGTGCCAACATGGGGTGGCTAAATTTTTTTTTAATAACCATATTGGACTTGTCATATGGACATAGCTTTAATTCTGAAAGGACAGCATCTTTTGAGTCCTATAGCGATTCAACAGAAGATACATTCCAGAAGATACATTCTAAAACTAAGGAAGATTGTTCATTCATAAAAATATGTAGATTATGACCTGACCAGTCTGTGCAGGGGATCTGATTAGGTACTTTAGGACCATCAACAAATATACAACACAAAAAACAGGAAGGGGAGAAAAACTATACTCCAAGATGTGTGGCATACCTTGGCAGCCAACAAGGTTTATTTCTGGTTTTTATTTTCAGAAGACCTACACACATTTTTATAATAAATTGCTTTTCCATTTAAATTGACTTTATTCTTTTTCCACATCTTTTGCCACCAAGCATCATCCTCAAACCATGAGATCTGCCACTGGCAGGACTTGTGATGTGAGAAGAGTGAAAGACACACCAATCTGTGACAACACTGGCTTTTAAATCCTCTTGGTCCAGTCATAAAGCATTTGAAGAGAGAGTCCCAGTACAAGGACATGAAGTCAGCAGTACAAGTTCAGTGTCTGAAGCAAATGAAAACACTGCTTAAGGTAAGAGTGACATGGAAAGGAATCCTTACTGATGCTCACAGTGCTACAGAGTTTGAATGAGAAGAAAGCAGCTGTGAATGAGTTATTGATAAAAGGTAATTTGGATGGGCTTTTTAAGGTGGGCCCAAGTAGAGCAGTCCATGTATCTGTGCAGGGGCAAAAGTTAAATCCTGAGAGCAATGTTAAGTCCTATTGAGAGAAGCAGGGAGATGATACAACTGAAAAGAGACTACTGCAAAGGATACAGATATTAATGGGAGGGTTTGCTGAACAAGGGGTATCTGTAAGGCTGCAGGAAAGCAAATAAAATGTTGCGATATGCATAAAAAATAGAAGGAGTTTCTTTAGTACTGGCAAGTAGAGTCATTGCTGTTGGCATATTGTGCTTATCTCTCATGTGCATGGAATACTGAGCATGAAGATTACTGGTAAACTAGAGAAGTACTAAAATCACATAACATCCCTAACAAAGAGTAACATTTTGTGAGTCTTACATACTCAAACAACACCTGGACTTGGACAGAGAAATGGAAAGAGGAGGTTTAATATGGAACAGAGTGTGTGATTTAAAGTGAATTAAGTAATCACTGTAGCAATTTAGTAAAGATTTTGTGGATTTTTTTACCACTATGCATTTTTAGTCAAGACTGCATGCTTTTTAAAAAATATCTGACCTGGGTCAAGCAAGAATTAAGCTAGGGGAGCCTGTGTCCTCCTTTATAATGCAGTCAGGCACCAATAATCCATTCTTATGCTATAATTTATGAATTTTCCAAATTACAGCAAATACCTTTTTTCATTCTTCAAGAGCAGTTATGCAGCTATGTGAACATTATCTATTGAATAAAAATGCAAACTATTTATGCATTTGGTGATCTTTCAACCAAAAAACATTCAATGCCACTTTTATGAAAGAAAACAAATGAATATTTACATATGAGTTGCAAAAGCCCTTTGATAACCTCCATCTCTTGCTATCTATCTAATGATTTACTGAACACAACTGTTAATTCCCTTCCTAAAGACATCAAGAAAATATTGTCAAAAGGAGATCAGTGTAATTTGTTTATTACAAGTGTAGAGATAGAGAACTACGTGGAAAATATGGCAATAGAGTTAAATCTTTATGGGCAAGATAAAGATCAATGCAAATGAAAGATAAAGAATAATAAAGCAATTATACTGCAAGCAGAATGTAAAAAGTAGTTTCTCTAATTTCAGTAAGGAGCTGTTATTTGAGTGCTATGAGGTTTTAGCCACTTTTTTTTTATGTGTTAGTCTAAATCCTAAAATGTAGCTAGTTTTTTTCTTTGCTCCTTTACAGATATTCTATTTCTCTCTTTTTGAGCAAAATCTCAAGGCAAACATTCACACCAAGCAGTGGACAAAGCAGGAAAAAAAAAAGTGCAGAATGGGTGGTGGTGCTCTTTTCAGTTACTCTGAACTGTAAGAATTCTGGGGTTATTCTTAAAGCCTGACAACATATGGTTCAACTTTTCTTGGAACACTCATCCAGATTTAAAAGAAACAGCCACAACGTGTATTTCAATCCCTATCTCAATTCTTAACATTTAGCACTTGATACACACTGTTTTCAGTTAAAACTGATGATGAGATCCAACATGAGAGAAAATGACCGTGGCTTAAACAGTTACCACACATCAGCTTATCTACAGAACTAGTAACCTTCAAATCTGAAGGAACTGGGACAGTTGCAGTTCAGTTCAGCCTGTAACAAAAGAATCCAGCCAAATTCTTTCACATTTGCCACACCACAATAATTCCACAGACGTTCACCAAGGCTTTGCTTATTTGAGGTTATTTACTGTGTAGTGTTTAACCCCAAGTTGTAGCACAACTAGCCAACAGACTTAAGAGTCTCATAGTAAATGCAAAGTTATCTGAGGTGGTTTGTGCAGAAGAAGTACAAAGAATTAAAAAATACGTGCCTGCTACTACTGCAAATGTGGAAAATAAAGAAAAAATGTAAAAATGTTTAATAACCTATAGCAACATAGTAAAGGGTGTCCTGAGAGGGCTCTGAGCCTACAGACCATACTCCCCCTCCAAAGCATGATTTGCTGTCCTGGCTGTAGCTATGCCCTAAAGCAGAGTCCTTCCTGCCCCACCACCATGCATCTGGCAGACCTGTGCTGGTGTAAGACATTCAGTAACCCATGGGGCACTGCTGGCAGATGAAGGTCTCTCCAAAAACAAGTGATGGAAGAAGCAACTTTCCCAATGTGAAAGGTCAGCTTGGTCCCAGCCTTCCTATGTGCTTACCCACTCCTATTAACAACTTTGAGGGGACCCTTTAGTAATCAGGTGTCCGCACACTAAACACTACCATCAGGAGAAGGACTTAAGAATTCACTAAGTACAATCTAGGAGGAAGGTGCAGACAATCAACACAGAGTCCCCAAACTCATAGTTAAGAAAAACACTTATTTTTTCCTAAAAAACTGTGCTACATCTCTTCAGGCCCATACAACGTGAACTACTGTCTACTTTTTTCCCTAGGGCTTGTTTACTGCTAGCAGGCCTGGTTTATGATTTTTCTACCATGCCTTTTGGATCCTTTCTTTGCCTCCTCTGTCTCAAACATAAGCTTTGTGTCTGTATTTTCAATGCTTTCAATAGCCTACTTCCTCCTTATCTATTTTCTGTCATTATACAAAGATTAATGCCAATTTGATTAGGTTTCTGTAGTTCACCTGCTGCTTTTTCAAACAGCTTTGTGCTTTCTTCCATGCTGTCCCTCTTGCTGGAAGTTTCTTTCAACAGCCACAAAACCTGATTAATTTTCTTCAGCAAATCCCACCTTATGTCTTCTTCACCATGAAGTACACATAGAAACAAGAGTTGGAGTGATGGTGTGTTGCAAACTGTGCCTTCCTCGCTGATCAATACAGTCTCATTGTTTCCCTCATCTGCCCATAGCCATCTGCTGTCTTTTGTCTTATACTTTGGAGTTCTTCAGGCAGGAATTATCTTTTTGCCCTATATTCCTATACAATATAACATTATAATCACAGTTCAGGATTAAGGCTGCTAGATAACACGATGATACAAACAAATTATACCAACGGAAAATTTGCCCCAAGTTCTCTGCAGGTTTTTTTGGGAGGGTTTTTTTTTGGGTTTTTTTTTTGTTTGTTTGTTTGGTTTGGTTTTTTGTTTGTTTTGTTTTGTTTTGTTTTGTTTTAAATCTAAGAAATATGAGGTGGTTCAGGAAAAACATCACCGATTCCACTGTTTTTTTCAATGCCTCTGAAAAAGGTTTAGAATAGCAGTAGGTGAGAATATTAATTCAAGTCTTTTAATATAGGGCTGGATCGGGCTCGGCAGGTCTGACAGCCTGTCTCCATTGTAACTCCTCCTAAAGGCAGGAAAAGGATTCTCACGGGAAATGAATCAGCCCTGCGGAGCCCACGAGGCAGCGTGCAAGAGGAGTTGTGCTACTGCCTGGCAAGATTGGTGGCTCAGATATAGGACCACATAGTGACATTTTTATCATAATCCCTAATAGAAATACGCTATATCTTCCTGTTTATTTTTATTTTAGGGTGAATTTCGCAAAAGTTAAAGGGCTGCAACACTAAACGAGGTCATAATAAGAGAAAATCCAAGATTATTTCCACAGAGATCATGATTCAGGGAGACTGCTGTGAACTACAAATGCAAAATGATAAATATTACAAAGCGTGTATTTATGTGCAAGAGGCCTAAATTTCAGTTTCTGCTGAGAATCCTCATTCCAGGGGCTCCTTGGTGCCTACATGCTCGCTTACGAGACTGTGATATGCGAGGGGGATTATTTTATCTTGCACTGAACGGGGAAGGTGTCAGAATTTGCCCGACGTTTCAGAGCCCAGCTCCAGCAGGCACTACCTGACTCAGCTCACAAACTGGAGCCACAGCATCAAATTTCCCAACCCACTTAATTTGAAAGCCTGCCAAGATAGGTGAAAGACCTTATAAATATGTAAAGCAGGAAGTTCAAATTACACAGTGATGTAAATTCCCAGTGATTGATGCCCTTTTAAAAACAATAAAAATCCTCGAGAAACTACAATGTTGGTGAATGTGCTTCCCTCCCGATGTTGTCTGGCGGTGCCGTGCGGAGTTTGGCTGATGTATTGTACTTTTCGTGCGGATTTTATTTTGGATTTCTACCACTTCCTGGAGGCCAGGGGGAGGCACAGTGGGAGGAACCAAAAAACTCGGTGCCACAGCCATTTTGTTTGTGGGCAGCATGGTAGAATTCTGTCAGTCAGTATAAGGAGGGGTTTTTAAAACAGTATTTATGGAAAAACTATTCCTGCCGTAACGGATGTATCTGTTGAATTTAGTGTTAATTTAGTCCTTTCATAAGGTAGGTATTTATAATTGTAAGTAAATCGAGTATTTGTTGGGATTCAAGGCTGCCCACTTTCCAGGAATCATGGATTTTGTTTCAGGCATGACTGGCTCTTTCGGATGCTGCGAGGCTGCCGGAGCCCGGCGGGGCGGGGGTGCGGGGGTGCCGCGGGGGGAGGCCGAGGGATGCGCCGGGCGGCACAAACTTGCTGCGGGCTTCGGAGTGGGGGCGGGGGCGGGGGGAGGGACGGAGGGAAAACGGCGAAGTCTCGGAATTATTTTGTCCAACTGTCTTTCTTTATTAATTCTCAAGAGGCAGCTGCTCTCTCCGAGGGGAGGATGAGGCGTGGGGTTGCGCGGGGCGAGCCGTAGTTTTGCAGTGTCACCGAAAACCAGCGCTAGACTTTGGTCCTGTGTGCTCCAGAGGCGGGTGTAAAATGGCACACTGCATTTTTCCAGGCGGCGGCGGCGGGGGGAGCGGGGGGCGGGCGGGGGCGCCGCTGCCCGCGTAGCCCATCGAGCCAACGCCAGCCCCGGCAAAGTTGTGACCCCGGCGGCACCGGGTCCCCCGCCCCGGCTGCGGCCGCCCGCCGGCATCGCCCGCCGACCCTCGGGAAGCCGCCTCCTTCCTCGCCCGGCGATCCTGGCGGGGTGACGGGGAGGGGGAGGAAAGAAGAGAGGGAGGAGGGAAGAAAAAAAAAAAAAAAAAGGAAAGAAAAGAAAAGTCTCACTTTCTGCATTTGCGAAATATTTTAAGGATGTTCGGGAAGCCCTTTGCAGCATGGAGGTGGCTGGTTGTAGGAAAGCGAGTATGCAGTCCATATTGTTACAGCCCTTTTGCAAGGGCTGCCTTCTTCGAAGGTAAGTTTGTGGTTTTAACCAAAAATATTCTTTTCTGCGGGTTTTTGGTGTGTATTAGTGCTGTGGAGGATTTTCGTTGTGTTGATGAACAAAACGTAGTCTTGTATTTTTCATAGCTTTGATCTCATGTGAATCCCACCCAACGGTGTCTCCTTAATAGCGACAATTACTGAAGTCAGTTTTGTTTCCTCTTTAAAATTTTATACACGCGAAGATTAAAAACAATTTAACTTCAGTTTAGGGGTATAAGAACTCAAATATTTTCCAGATGGACTTGGTTGTTTTTTTTTTTTTTCGTTCTGGCTTTTTGTTGGGGCGGGGGGGCAAGGGGAATTCTTTACCGAGTAATAAACGGATCCAGGAGCAAATATGTGACTGTATATATAAATATAATGCAGCTCTCGTGTATAAAGAAGCATATTGTGTTGCTACTGTATGGTCTGGTGGTAGCTAAAAGAGTTTACAATGCCATTTGTGATGGCTCTTGATGGATTACTTTGGTCTAAAGTAAGGGGGAAAACTGCCCTTGGTATGGTGAAGGTGGAGATGGACATAAGAGGGTTTATATTAAGTTATGTCTCTTACTAAACAGTGACCTTTTTATTAACAAATTCCACCTCTTGTGATAATTAGCTTAAAGCATTAGTTATATAAAGGTTCTTATTTCCCCACACTTCACTTAGATGTCTTGGTGTTGGGTTGTTTGTTCTTTTTTTTGGGGGGGGGGCGGGGGGAGGGAGGGGGTTGAGTGGTTTGTTTGGTCTTTTCCTTCCAAGAAGGTACATTTGGGAGACATTTTGTAAATTTTGGCATTTTTCTAGGCGCTTTCTTTTTTTTTTCCTTTTTTTTTTTTTTTCACCCGGTGAGAGATCTTTTTTGTTTTGCGTTGCTCTGTGCTGGTGGCGCTGTGGGGCTCCGAAACAATTCGTGTCCCTGGCTCTAAAGGGGGAGGGGGCCGGAGGGAGAAAGGTGGGGCACGGGTTGATCTATTGTATCTTTTCCTTTTCTCTGTATCAAAAGTAGCCGCAAATTAGTTAGAATGACGATGAAATTGTATCTCTAGAAAATTGTAGCGTCGCATGAACTATGGCCCGGCAGAGGCATGACCTCACCCTTTCGCTGGTTTGTGTAATGAGGCAGATCCTTAATTTTTTTTTCAGACCTGTGCCTAGGGTCCAGTTTTCCTCAGTGATGAGATTTTCGGCCCCACCCCCAAAATGATTTTACAGTGGCTGCAGATGAAAGATTTTAAAATTGTTTTTTGCAGCCAATATGGAAGGCTTTGGCACACACTTATTGTGCAACTAGTCCATTGTTTGCTTGTTGTGAAGTTAAAGGTTCCATCCACGGCTGGTTGTCAAGCCCTAAGGTCCCCCTCGCTCTTGTGCTTGCATATGCAATTCTTCTGATGAGGTCTGTAGGAGTTTGGGTTGGGTATGAAGGTGGGGTTGAAAAGAAGAGAAAACCTTATGTAGTCCTTCAGATTGTAAGAGGATTCACCTGAGGTGGGTGGGTTCTTTCCTGTTGCTAAGTAGAGCATGCATTTTACATGTCCTTATACATAGATACATGTTAATGTGTGTTGTTCTCTTTTGTTACAACCTACAGATCACCTCGGTTCTAAGTGCAAAAGGATTAGAAGGCTTTCTGCTAACATCCATATTAGGTGTAAGAAAACAGAAGTGATTAATATTCTAAGATGGGTGGGAAGACATAGTCAAGCCCATGATCAGAGCATATATTGGAAACTCAACAGGTTCAGGAACAAATTTGACATTAAATTTAACACATTTTTAAGGAATCTATGTGCCTGTTATTTTGGAGTGATAAAAGCTGATAATTTTAGAGGCCTTTGCATCTATTTTACATTTCAATGTCTTCAGTATTTTCAAAGAATAAATTTGACAAATACTAGGCAGTTTGAAACAGTCTCTAAAAACTTCTTGTGAATGTTTAAATCTTCAATAATGCATTTAGATATCGGTTCAAAGAATTTGCTCATTAAGTTAATTAGTTTTATGGAAACAGATATAAAACTTCAGTAAATCTCCGTAATGGTCTCTTATTCATTATCCTTTTTTAAAAGAAGGTAAATTTTGCTTCAGTCTTAGGTAAAATACATCTTGCAACCTCCTACCCGTACCAAATGTATATCCAAGAGAGCAGCCAGCTTTTATCATCTCTGCTCTGTCAGACAAGATCTTTTATGGATTCTTGGCTGGAGCAGAGACCTGGTGGCCTATGACAGTGCAGGATGACCATTACTTCTTTGGTGTCCTGGTACAACTCTTAGACTTGAGGAAAAATAGCAAGACATAAACCCTCTTAGAAAGTGTGGATTTTGGCCATTCTCCATTTCCATTTCTGAGACCTGATCACTAGGACATAATGTTGGCATTTTGGGCACAGTTTATGCCAACAGAAGTAGTGCCAGTTGTTGAGTTCATTACAATATTTATCAATCTTAGAGAATCACTGGGTTCTTAAATTCTGATGCAACTTTTCTTTTTTGACATCATTTAGACCAATACTCAGTGTGCTCATCCATGGACAACAGTACTGAACAAATGATAAACTGAGGTGCTTACTGAAGGTATTTTAATGCTCTTATCATCCTGCACCATGAAAGTTATGATTTCTTGTGGCTGCACCCTGTGCATGCAGGCCATGAACTGATTGTTGTGATCTTGCTGCTCAGTCACTTCGAGCTCAATGAAGTCAGCAAGAACATGAAATCTGAATGGAAACTTGCTTCACACTTTCTCCCCTCTCTCCCATTCAACTGAGGCTACTCTTTAACTTTGGTTGTGGTTTTGCAACTTTGAAGCTGTATCTGATGAAAGTGTCTGGTTTTACTCCCATCAAATCGTAAGGTGAGAAGAGTAAAGTGCTGATCTGTAATTCAGTGATTCTCACACTTATCTCCTCCTTTCTTTTTGAGCCATTGTGTTGCCAATAAGGAGTAAGAAGTGTTTAAGATTGTGCATCCTCTCAAAGCTAGCAACTAATTTGCCTCCTGCATCTTCTGCAGAAATGCCTGGAAGAGTAATTTCTGTGGGGTAGTTCAATCTTTATTGTGTTCTCTCCACATGCTCCTTCTGAAATACCAGTATGTGGAATTCCAGGACCTCAAGCGGCATAAGAACTTCTTTTTGTTTGTTTTTAAATTTTATTTTGGCAGGTTTCTTAATTTTCTCCCTTATATATACCTCCATTTCTAAGATGCCAAAACTAATGTATTTTTCTCCTAGTACAGTTTCCCTTTTACCTATAAAGTCTATATAGAGTCCAGACACCCTTGAAAGATATTTGGGTCTTGTGGCTTAAAACTATTTGAAGTATGGGATCATACTATAAACCAATCTTTTTCAAGAGCTTAATTCAACCTGACTGACCAAAATGTTCTTTGTGCCTTGGTGAGATTCCTCTTACTAATATTACTAATATTATGTACTCAAGTAAGAGTCATAGTAAAAATGGCTGTCTAAAATGGTGAATAGTAGTTAATGCAAGGTGTGTAGATCCCAGGCAGATATAACCAGCTTCCAAAGTTAACCAAAACACTGTGCAAACAGTTCCTCAGAAGTGGGTTGGTGGTGTAGAAGAATGTTGTTTGGGGCTCAGCTCAAACAAAAGCCATACCCCCCTGCTTCATTGACTCATGTGTTGTGCTCCCCAGTTTCCTGTGCTGATAACACATCTTGGTGCCTGGGACTCCTCTCTGTTATCTTTTGAGGGCTCTAAAGTGTTCATTGTGTCTTTGATCCAGCAAGGTTTCAAAAGTGGGGGAGCTATCTCTACGCTGGACATCTTGTGACATAATCTTGTTTCTCACCTTTCTAATTTCATAACTTTGCTAGCTGTACTTCTCCACATCATACTTGTCAGCATCAACTTGTTGCAATGAATAATTAGTTTAAAAATTGCTTCTAGGATCACCTGTTTCCCAGTGGTGAACAAAGGACAATATATTACATGCCTGCTTCAGACTCATCTTCTACAAAGTTGGGTCTCTTCACATCTCTTCCAGACTGGTATTTGCATGACCTTTCAGTGTTACAAAATTATCTGCTCTAAATCCTATATGCCAGAGGAACTGCTGTAGCTAGCACATCCTTCCACCTTTTAGCATTCTTCATATTTTTCCTCTCTTAGCAAATAGCACAAGAAGTTAATTCATGTTGCAGTGAAGAGACAATCCTAGATTTTAAATTCTTTAGTAAATATACAGGGTGAGAGAATGTCAGAGGTTTGAAATATAACTCCTGTGTTGCTGTTGTGAGCAACAAAATATGCCTTGGATAGATGTGACCACACACCAGTGGCTTCAGGTCCTGTGGGCTTCTTTAAACCCTTTACTAAGTCACATCTCCAGTTAATTGTGTTACCACTGGACTATCTAGGAGAAAGATAATACCAATAATATAAACTTCCTTAATAGGAAGGTTTGTTCATCAGTTCTCTATGAATAGTAGCTAGAGCCTGAAATTGGTGGTCAGAAGGCATTGCAGTGCTTAAAAAGTTGGTACATTTGCTAAAAATTATTCTCTCTGCTTATGTCCCAATATAAACAACAGAGAGATGGGAATTGCCAAATAACATGTGAGTCCTAGACTTCACTACTTGAGCAGCAAGTTGGGATGCTGTTCTGGAGCTCCTGGATGGTAAATGGAAAGTTCCTCAGAGCCAACCAACACCATACAACAGAAAGCAGTAGTTACAGGTGCAGTGGCTATTGCTTTGAGCACCAGTAAAAATAGCAAGAGCTCTAAATGTAGTCCGTGGGAATTCCAGCTTGGAGCAAATGACTGAAAATGGGGGATGCTGACTTGCCATCTTATGTTGTTGAGCAGAACCTGGAGCACTATTGCTAGGTAATGGGAAAAGGATGAGTTAGATTTTACAATGCACTGAGCACTGGGATTTCCAGAGGAAGAGAGAAAAGGTGGGGTTCAATCTCATCCCGCTCCCAGGACTGCCTCATGGATTTTAGCCAATAATGTTTAAATGTAAAATGTAGGAATTCCAGGGAACACTGAGCACATTTGTTCTTCCCAGAGCAGTCTTCCTTTTATCAGGTTTCTTTTTGGTTTTGACTTGGGTTAGAGACCTGGGAAATGGGCCTGCAAGGTGGTGTTAAATCCAGGTATTTCCCAGGATTTACAGTAAGTTGGGCTTCTGAGTGACTCAGAATCCCTGTACTGTATACATTCATGTAGAACTTCTTTCTTTCACTTACCTTTAGACAAGTATTGTTAAATCTGTAATCCTCAGTGGAAAGAAAGAGATCAAGTAAATCATAGCTTCAAAAAATGACAAAAGGACTCCAACAACAGTAAAAACAACAAGCAAATAAACACAACCAAATTTTGGATGTCTGATGTGATAAGAACTGTATCTTAAATTTAACTGAGTATCTTGATCAGGTCTCCATCTGCCTCCTGTTCAGATATGAATGCCCTCACTTAATCAGAGATATCCCATGCCCCTGAGTTTGCTAATACTGACCTATGCATGATTTAGGTAATGAAAAGTTAGCTCTTAATCCTTACTCTCCTTCAGAGCCTTGAGAAGATGACTAAATGGAGGTAAGACCTTTGGCCTCACAGGGATGTGCATCTGGAATATTCATTAATACAAATAAGAGTGAGCTTTCCATGTTTGTTCAAACAGACTTAAAAATCAAGTGACTCAGATCTGAGGATTTCAAGGCATCCCTTTCTATTTATCAAAGAGTCTTGGTGCTGCCATAACCTGATCACTAAAAGGATAACTTCTTGAAAGGGTCCTTTCACCTGATAGTTTTTCATCTGTAACACCAGGGGTAGATAGGGCATGTTTTCTGGCTGGATTTATTCAAAAGATTTTTTTTTCCTCAAGAAAATTTAAAATTCAATTTAAAAGGTTATAATTCAGAGCAGCTGTGTTATTTCTGATGGTCTTAAAGGTATCCACACAAGGCAGAACATCTTGATGTCTTTAGCCAAAGTGCTTGTGTATTCACAATTCAAGAAAACTGCTGCAATCAGCATCTTTTAAAGAGAAACCATGCTGGATAACAGAGGGGGGAAAAACATACATCTGATAACTCTGCATAGAAACTTTCTGTTTAGCCCATATCCATCTATAAGCACATAATGAATGAAGATTCCATAAGAAAGTATTCTGCTTTCTTTTGTCATCTCTGAAACAATTTCCAAGTTAAAAATTGGATATTATGGGAATCTGTGGGATTTGGAAGGTCTAGTCAATCAGAGCTCCAGATGAACTACTTTAATGTGAGAAACTGTTTTCCTTCCCATCTTTCATATTCTCCCTTGATATTTATTTTAATTAGGTTGTGTTCCTCTAAGCTAACACCTTTCTTGAGTTGCTTATAAGTCAAAAGCTCAGCAGACTTGGCACGTGTGACCAGTGGCAGGCTGGTGCACATTAATGTGCTGGTGCACATTAACCCCAGTGTTAATGACAGGGCTCTGTTGTGTTCTCTTGGTCAGAGGAGCGGAATGTCAGAACAGCCAAAAACTGACACACTGCACAATAAAGAATGGGAACTGAGTGTCTTTGTCAGAAATGGATGAGGGGGTGCAAGTCTTACCTGCTTGTAACCTGAATGACTTGAGAAAACCACCTTCCATTTGGCTCTGCTTCTCAGATTGCCCTAACAGCAGATTTGGGGATTTCGCAGGGGAGCTGAGAAGAAAATTCCAGGGATATCACAGCACCTCTGGTTTCCATTATCCCACCTACATTAGTGACAGAGAAAATAGGATCATGTGATTTCTCTATTTTTCTTCTCACGGCAACTTCTTGTTTCATCTAGACCAAAACACTTCCCTCTCAACATCTGCCCACCCCCCACAAGTTCTCTAAATGTTGAAAAACCTCAGAAATTACATTTTCTTCAGATTAACCCTATCAGAATTTTACATTTTAAGCATCTGCTATCATTATATAGGTAAGGATATCTCAAAACAGTCTCATCTGATCAGTTTTCTATTCAGAACTAGCCTCCTCTGCTGGATATTTACAGTCAAACTTAATTCATTAGGCCTTTTTTCCCACTAAAGCAGCATTATTAATTTATGCTTTCTTAACTTTATATATAAACATTGGGTTATAAATATGATCATGATTATTTGTATCCCAGAAGACAAGCAATAGTTTTATAACATTCACTCATGCTTAATTTAGTATAAGTCAAACTGCAGTGTGTAAAAAATCCACTTCTAAAATGGAAAGAATATTTGTGTTCTTGCAAGCTAGCAAGAACTAATAACTAGCTTTGGAAATCCAAAAGCTGAGTTATTTGTATTTTTTTCATTCCTTTGGAGAAATGTATTTATGTTAAATAAAGATGGTATAGCCTGTATAAGGTACTTAATAACATATTTGTATTAATTTCATGTGGAACTCAAGAGTTCACTTACATTGTAGGTATGTAGGTACATCTCACTAACATTAAAATAAAAAAAAATCTAAACATATATGTTAGGAAATGCCTCTTCATTCCAAGATGTAAATATACTTTCCTGCACCAAAAGATTTCTGAAGGCAAGCTAATTCCTATCTCAGTATAAGTCACTGTTTTCCTCAATTGTGTGAGGGAAGCAGATAACCTACTTTCATTCTGATTCAGGAACTGTAAATTAAAGCATTTGTCTTTGTTATATAAAGTTATATACTTATAGATAAAGTTATATCGTAACTCCACATTAACTTAACTCCATGTTATTTAACATCAGCAATGTAATTTTGAAGTTTGAAAATACTTGATCATACTTACCGGAATCCCTGAAGCACTTGAAATGATTTTTCTTAACTTGACTTTCAAGACAGGATTTCTATCTTGGAAGTGTAAGGTAAAAATCTAAAAAGTTAGAGCATGTGATAGTAAGACATTCAGCTCTTACTATTGAACTGAATTTGTATTTTATTTGCATTTACATAGAGCCAGGCAACTACCAGGGTAGAAGTAAAGTTTCTGAAGTCATGCAAAGGCACAGAGCCTGTCCCCAGTTTACCCCTTTATCCCAGGTTGGACTGTGAGCACTGGCAGTTGAGGTTTATGTAGTGGTGCCAGGTGTGTATTGGTTTTTTTTGTTTGTTTGTTTTAGCTCAATAGTCAATTGAAGGATTTGGGACAATGTGCAGACACGTGTACAGCTATAATTTCTCTACTTCTGTTTGCCTTTTTTTAGCCTTCCACCTTATGCTATGCAGAATATCAAAGTAAGACATCCTTAGCTCTTTGATTGAAGAACTAGCAATTGTGTTGGCAGGAGAAGGCAGGGCTTTTATGCTTGGTTGGTTGTTGTTTGTTTTGGTTTTTTTAAATGTGCTTGTGGTTTTGCTTGCTTTTTTGTTTGTTTGCTTGGGTTTTTTGTTGTTTGTGTTAGGGTTTTTTTGCAAGCAAAGCATAAGGGCTTTGCCCTTCTGCTGGCTGTTCTACTAGAAATAATACAGGATCATGTGATTAAATTTACTTGACTCAGAGATTATTCATGTGTTATAATCTGATGTTTGCAGAAGTCCATGCCTAAGTCAGAAGAGGTAACCAAACCACCCTGCTTAAATTGTGTTTACCTAATGAATTGTGATTTTAGTATTATTATTATTATTCTGTATGTTAGAATATAAAATGTTTTGGATAAAGACTTTTAAAAAAACCAAAAACCCAGAGCATAAAATGAAGCATTTTTGGATTTTGTTTTGTTCCCTTTTATCTTACTACTTAATACTAAACAATTAATTTGTGAAATTACTTGCTAGTAAAGATGACTAAATCAAGAATTCAAGGTGTGTCTAGCAAAGTATTTTAGAGGGGATATGTGTAAAAAAATGAAAACATGAAGGAGAAAATCATAAGTCACTTTTAACCCTTACAATTCCTAGGACACCTGTTCTGAATCCATTAAAACTTAAGCAGGGAAAGATGTATTTCAAGACAGAAGAGTCTCAGCATAATTTGTGTCTTTTTACCACCACTGTCTCTAAGAGAATAACTGCTTCCACTGTGATATGTTTTCCCTAGACACATAAAAACTTGAGTCTCCAAAACAAGTTATATAAAGTGATTCTCTTCTGACAGTACTAAAAAAACTCTATCAAATCCTTTGTGTTTTCAGATAGAGCCCATTTTACCATTTTCTTGCTTATCTGTCCAGGTGATGTTAGGACAATGGTGAGTCTGTAAAATAATAATCCTAAATAATTAATTAAGTCATTAATCTTTAGTCATTAATTCCTTTTGAAGTCTTCTTAGTCCTCCTATGGACAACTGTCTCCACCACCTCTAAGAGTTTAGCTGTTACTGGAAAACTAGAAATCTGGCAATAGCTTTTGCTGCTCCTCTCTTAGCTTTGTCTCTTCTCAGTAAGAGAATTGCTGCCAGTGGCTTTTCCTTCTCTTTTGGATATGCCTCCATGGCATATCTGTTTGAGGATGAGCTTCATTTTTGTGAGGATGCTGGAGTATTATTACTCAACTTTTGGGTATTTAAAAAAAAAGCATTAAAAAAAAAAACAGGTCAACAAAATTGCTGCATAAATAAATGAAGAGTTATTAGAAGTAGGGTGTAAGGTAGTAACAGAGTGAAAAATTGCAAATATTTATGGGTACAAAAATCAGTGTATATAAAAAATGCAAACAAACCCTAATTAAAAAAAAAAACCCAAAAAATTTTTAAAAGATTTTTCTTTTTTTCAAATTGAACAACGGTCTCCTAGAATTTTATATCTTTAAAATTCAAAATGCTTGAGGCCAAAAGGCAACAAAAGTGACATGGTTTAACTTATATGCATGTTATGTGTAGTACTTTTGTGATGATTACTGCTAAAATGGGAGGCAATATTAACTCCATGTGCCAAAGGCTACAATTCATGCTTAAATAAATGACTGAAGTCCTTCTTGAACTCAGAGGTTTTAAGCCATAAAACTAACTAAGTACCAAAATGTATAAAAACTTGTCCAACAGTACACAGGACTTGCAAACCAAAATAGAAGTTATGTTTTTGGGCTTCACAAACCTGAGTTAGATGAGAGCACAAGGGACCCCTACCCCCCTGTCTGGAGGTGGATGGATCAAGGGGTATCTTTGCCCATAATGCTCAGTCTGAATTTAGTACTTTTGAATGTATTTTGAAAGGGTTATATTTACCAGCTGCATAGCTGATACACAAAGTGCTTTCATTTCAGTTAACCTTGTCCTTTTAATTGTGATCATAAAAAAGATAAAGCCTTAAAGAAATGCCCCAAATTATTTCAGCCATTTAAAAAGCAATAATGATAGCAATTCTAAATGTCTTTTCATTATATTTCAGTCCCTTTATCCTACAGTTCAGTTTTTAAAATAGACACATAGCACTTAGGTTCAAAAAATTAATTTATACTTACTGATCTTTTACTGAGAGCTTGCAGAGAGTATCTTGGTCACTATACAAAACATACCAATTCTGCATTAGCTACTGTCATAGTGCAGCACTGATGGCTACAGATGTAAATTGTGCATTTTGATATAAGCTACAAAATTGAAAAAAACCCTAAAATATACCTGCATTTTCTTACTGAAAGGAAGATAAAATGGAAATATCAGTCTGGTTATGTTCCATACTTTTTCCTGTGAGCAGACATCAGGGCTGATGTCACACTGTTTTCAGTTATCACACTTTCCATCATACTAGCAAATTAATTTTGAGGGCTAATCATCTTCTGCTACAAAATACTTTAACACAATCTCTTTTATTGGCAAAACATTAAAAGCTGATGAATCCAAGTGTTTCATGCCAAAACTTTTTCTTAATGCACTGTCCTCTTTGTCTCCAAACGTTATTGTCCTTTCTGCTTGTTCTGCACTTTTCTCAAGCCTGTGGCAGGGTTAGAAATGCAAAGGTCAATTAAGGATAAGTTTGAATTTGATTATTCTTCCTTTATAGTTCAGGATATTTTCAGTACTTTGGTTTTCATTATGTTCATTATGTATTGTTTTCCTTTCATCAGTATAAGTGGAGAGTTATACTTAATGTCTTTTTTTTTTTTTTTGCTTAGCTGCCAGGTATTTAATTTTCATTTAATTTTTAAAGTCAAAGCTAATCTATGATGGCATATTGTGATTTTTTTTGTTCTTTTTTCTCAGCACCTTATCTGTCTGCTAATTGGATAAACTAAATTATTTAGTATTTGTGGAAAAGGGTGTAGATGCTTTATGGGCAATTTATTTTAGGATTATATTTTTTGAACTAGTGTGTGTTTTAAGCTTTAGAAATAGAGTAAAAGGCAATGTGCATGGTTAAACATTTGATTCTGATGTAACTACTGAAATAAAAATGAATACAATGATACTTAGTTCATGCCACTCTCCTGAAAAAAAAAATTAAAAAACAACTAACAAGGCTCTCTTAAAAAAAATAGTCTCATTCTCCCTAGCAGCTGTCTTCCACTGCATCACCCATTTGCAGTACAGGTAGAATTTAGCATCCCAGAGAAGTTATGAAGCCAAATGAGTTGCAGTTTAAGCAGCTTGGGAAACATAGCAGGTTTTGGTTTCCCAAACAGTCATGCAAATAGTTGGCTAGAAAATTCTGTCAACAACTGCATCTAGCAATATTTCATCTAGTGCCTAGTAGTGGCTTAAGGTTGAGGTGAGTGGTGTTATTATTAAGGTGGTGCGATTTTAAAAATGGTTTTTGCTTCTATTATAGAGATTTCTAAAATTGCTAAGCAAAATAAGATTTTTCTATTTTTGGTTTTCTGGGGGTTTTTTTGCTCTACCTATGCCGTATTTCTGAAAGTTGTTTCCCAAGAGTAGTATGTGATAAAGAGCAAAGTTTTGTCCACCGATTCCCGTGCGACCGTAAAAACTACAGTATTTTGCATTAGAAGTGGAGGGACGCTGAAATTCAGTCAACACATAACTATCTCGCATTTTAAATGAAACTAAGCATAACTTTGATAAGATAGCTTTGACTACAGAGCTAGAATTACCTGTAACCTGGTGCGAGAGCATACACGGGCACGTAGAGCTCCTCAGCTGGGCGGCTGCAGCCCTGGCCTGGCCGGAGCGGAGTTTGACGCTCCTGCGGCCGCGCTGGGATGCCCTGGGGCGGCTTGTGCAGAGAGCACCGAGACGGGGCTAACTCGGCATTTCCGATCCCTTGCTTAGAGCCGAACAGTGCATCACTTTAATCGACTCATTGAGATGTAAACGAGCTTCCCTAATCAGACACGCTCAAGTGGGTTCTACCCATTGCCTGGGGTGAGCTCGCTTGAGCCGGGTCACTGATAACAACTTAAGTCCACGCAAGGCTTAAACCAGTTCACGTGTCTGCACTTTGCTGCCGGACTAAGTTTCTGAAAACCTCAGAGAAAAGGGGTGGAAATGCCGTTGTGGAGGTGCCCGGTTCTTATGGTTCTTCACCGTTTTCGGGCAGGTGCCCGCGCTTCCCCTTTATTTAGCACGGACGCGAACCCGGTTCGGCGGCGCGGAGAGAGAGGGACAGCGCCCGGCGGCGGGGCCGCGGCCGGGGCCTGAGGCGAGGGGCGCTCCCGGGGCGGCCCCGCCGTCGGACCCCCCCCACTCGCGGGGCGACGCTCCGGCCGCGGCCGAGGGCACCGCAACCCTCCCGGGTCGGGGTGAATTCAGAACCCGGCACCCCTGTCCCGCTTCCGGCCCCCGAGAGGCTGGAAAGGTCGGGGCCGGCACCTCCCCGCCTCTCTCGGCCAGGTTTCCCAGAGCTGTCATGGTCAGGCGCGGCTCCAGGGGAGGTTCCCCCCGGGCTGAGGGGCTGGGGGCTGCCCCAACTTCCTCACCCCGGCAGGAGCGGAGCGCGGATCCGCGGCACAGCTCGGCGGCCGGAGGGCGGAGCGGTGCCGCACACGTTGATTAAAACTCCCTTTGCTCCCGACTGCGCCCCTGATCCCTGTGCCCCGATCTGGCTCCGGCGGCTCCGAGCCTTCCCGCGCTCCCGATCCCGCTCGGGCCGCTCGCAGCGTCCCGCGCTCCCGAGCCCGCGCCGCCGTGCCCGCGCCGCGCGCGCTCCCCCCGGGCGGCGCCGTGCCCGCGCCCTGCGCGATGCAGTGTGGGAATGGCTGTGGCGCTGGGGTTGGCTGAAAGAGGCGGCCAGTCGAGGTTTAATGTCCGCCATGTTGGCCGTGGCGTATTGAGCGGAACCGGAGCGGCGGAGGAGCGGAGCCAGCGCCCAGCCCAGCCGCGCCAGCGGGCGCCGCCGGGCCCCGTGTCGGAGTGCGCCCCGCCCCGCCGGGGGAGCCCCGGTCCCTCCATGAGATCGCTCGGCGGGGTCCGGCTCTCAGCTCGGAGCGCGCTTGCTGTCGCCCCCCCCTTCCCAGCCGGAGCCGCCATCGCCGCCTAACATGAGCAAACTGTCGTTCCGGGCCCGGGCGCTGGACGCGTCCAAGCCGCTGCCCGTCTTCCGCTGCGAGGACCTGCCTGACTTGGCCGAATATGCCTCCATTAACCGGGCCGTGCCGCAGATGCCCACGGGCATGGAGAAGGAAGAGGAGTCGGTACGTGAGACCCCCCCCCCCCCCCCTCGGCCGGGTCCCACCATCCCCCCCGCACCCGGGCCCCCACCTTCGCCTCTGCGCAAGCACAAAATGGCCGCCATCTTCTCCCCACTCTCCCCGCCCGCCGGGAGGGGGGGGACACCCGGGGCGGGAAAGCGCCGAGCCCGGCCATCCTTCACCTCGCCCTCCCCAGGAGCTCCCTCACGGCCCCTTCGCCCCCCGCTCGTGCCCACGGCCGCCGGCGGCCCCTCCGCCGGGCCCCGAAAGGCACAAAGGGGGTCACGTGACACAGCGGGGCGGCCGCCATTTTGTGTCTCGGTCCTTGGGCCGGGCCTGGTGCGGCAGCCGCGAGGAGCAGACGGGGCCCGGCGGCGGCGCCATGTGCGCGCTCCCCCGCCGGGGGGCGCTGCCGAGCCGGACGGCGCCGCGGGGGGCGCGCGGCGGCGGGAGCGCGCGCGGGCCCGGCCGCCCTCAGGGGAGCGGGACCCGGTGGGGCCCCGGTGGGGCCTTTTCCTTTTGCCTTGAAATAGGAAGTGGAAGGATTTATATTTAGGTTTATCTAAGAGCCCTGTAAGTGCCATCAGACAGGCGCGGTGTAGGTGAAGTTGTGACGGTCCCCACGAAAGTCAGTTCTGAAGCACTGCTCAGAGTAAGGAAATCCGTGTTGGAGGCTAAAAGTCTATCACTTCCTGCTCGGTTTTGCTGTCTCAGTGGAGGATGAAACTTTAAACCATTTTGAACTTCAGGGTCATTTAATCATTCACTCAGCACTTTCCAAGATAGGTCAGACAATAAGTAGCTGCTTTTGCTGAAGGTAAAACACTTGGTAACTGTTATTGTTGAAGACTCTGCTCTGAAGTGCGTTATTTGCAGTGTTGTAAATCTTTAATTATTTCCGTAGTATAATCAGTTCTCCCCATCTGTGCATTGGGCACAGCAAATAGGGAAGTACTGCAGAAATACAGTTATGTAAGCAGGTTTTGAAATTTGGTGCTAAGAACAAAGGTGACACTAGCTCGGTTGGTCAGAGCAGCGTGCGGGTAATGCCAAGGCTGTGGGATCCATCCCCATATGGACCATTCACTGAAGAGTTGGCCTCGATGATCCTTGTGGGTCCCTTCCAACTGAGAATATTCAGTGATTCTGTTAGAGTTTCATAGGCCTGAGTTTTTCTATTTGTCAGACTTCTTTGTCCTTTGAAGGTGACAGGCTGTAAAGTTTTTAGTTCCTAGTTCTAGATGTAGCAAACTTGGAGTTACATTTGTTTTAAGAGAGGTATCATCTTTAAATGGAGTTTCCTCTTTGTGGCACTATTGCTCTTAGTTAATGGCCTCAGTGAATTTTTATGAAATGTCTTCAGGCAGAAAGATTTCTAGAGAGTAATGCCCTTTGCATGTTGTTGTCCATGGAGTAACCATTCTCTAAGGCTTTTTTTAACATAGCTCCTTACCATTTTAACATAATTTGGTATTTCCAAGTCTTCTGCAAGTCATAAGTTGCTTTACACACGTGCTAAAATGTATATTGTGAAGTGTAGCGGTCTTGCAGGATTTTATTATTTTTCTAACTGGTAGGTTGGGTTTTATCAAGTTGTTTTGGTGGTGTTTATTTTTGTGAAGGTGCTTAAAACATTAGCATGGTATTGATTGAGGAGTATTTAAGTGGTAGGTAGCAGTGCTTAGGATGCTTGTGTTTCCTTTGGGTGCAGTAGATATATTCTGAATTGATACCTGTAGATTCTGAATATGAGAGAAAGCACCTTTTATTTCCTCATGTACCAGAATATTAAATTTTGCTGTATGCTGTGACACTTGCTGAGTTTATCTCTCAGTTCAGGAGAGTGAGACTGCATGCATGCATTTATTTGTAGAAATGTCAGGTTGCTGTCTTTCTCTTTTACTGTTTGCCTGGCAGTTACAAGTTTTCAGGCTAGAAAATTACACGGCCTGTCTGTATCATCTCCCTAAACCCAGACATATATATCCTACCTAAGTAGTCATGGGTAAGGAAAAAATTTTAAACATTAATTATAAGACTTGTTTTTGTGGTTAATGTGATGCTTTTGTTTCCTAAATTTAGCTTTGAGGGTTAGCTCTGGGAGTAGGTAGACACTTCCCACAGCTGGAGTTTGCTTCTGCATTTGTTTTGAATGTGTGTCTACACACACAAACACACACCCCCAAAAGAAATTTGTTTGCCATCAGTAAGCACAAGTGTCCTTCTGAATCTTTTTTGGACCTTCATACATAAAATAGTCGCTATTAAACTCTTGTTCCTTATTGTTTCTGCAGAGTTACTCTAAATTTCCTTCCTTCCTTCTTGCCCTAAAAAGCTTTCTCTTCAGTTTATATTAGTGTTGACAACAGAGTTCTATGACTTAAGTTGGGGAAAACCTCATAGGTTCAATACCCTCCTGTATTCTGTTTCCCAAACTTCAGGCCATGCAGGATTTTGGTAAGTTGATAGTTTGTGCTATGTAGCTGAGGACTTGAATTGGAGGATTTTTTCCCTAATGCTCACAGAAATGATAGATATTTTATTACAAACAGATGGCCAAGTGTCCATAAGATTTTGGAGGAGAGGGTGTCTTCAACTAGTATGCATTAGCATTTATAACTTTTTATAAATAGAATTCTATCATTGGTTTGAGTTTTGCATAAATGTAATTTTAAATGAACAGATATTTGGAGCTAAGAGTTCTCCTCTTGACTAAATAACTTTCCCTAGGGAAAAATGCAATCAAAGAGATTTAATATTCAGGCATCGAGTCACAAGATATTTAAATGACTAATTACTGTTTTGATGCTTATTTTGCTTCCCTTTCATCTTATCTTTCTCCCATCATGTTCCTACAAAGAAGTAAAAAGCAAAAATAGTGCATCTTCCTTATTACAACTGGAAACTGCAGTTCAGAAGTGATATTCTCTAAGTCTTCTGAAGGAAAAACAACCTTGCTGAGTCTCTGGGAGCTGTAAAATATGCAGTTGATCCAGGGATATATAAAAAGTAACCCTTTTAAAGGAAGTGACAGCTAAGGGCCTTGAGTGGTGTTAATTCTGTAGAGTCTGCCTTGCCTGGCCATGGCTTGGCTTCAGTCAGTGGTTTTGTTAGGAGGTAAAGGACCAGTAAAAAACCTCTTTGACATGCAGACAGTGGTACTGGAGGTTACCAGCTCATCCTGTGTTCTGACAGTTGGTTTAGCTGCCAGGTTTCTGAGGTAAACACATTATGGCTGTTGCAAAGTCTGTTGCTGCATCTAAGAAATTAAAAAGTATCATGTACATCTAAAAAAAACCCTTCAAAATGTAATGAATCTTCTTATGTAACAATAAACATCCCTTATGTTATTTCAAAATGCTGGTTTTGAGCAAAACAGATCTTGATGCTGTAATTTTGAGAACCAGACAACAGACCACTGTTAGTAATACAGTACAGCAGATTTGGCTATTAAGACTTGATTACTGTGAATAAACAAGTAGGTGGAGTAGATTTGTTCATCATTTTAAAAGGACTTTTAAAAAGGTGTTGCTTTGTGTATCCTGTGGTTTACTATTTCTGAGGAGAGTGTTAATTTTTTTTTTTCTAGAAATTCAGATTCTAGACAGAAAGGAGGCAGCTGGGAAAGCAGAGCAGAAGTAACTTTAGTTAAGCAGGATAAAAAGTGGGAAAAAATGACAGACTGAAGCTTTTTGAACATGTTCAGTGACATTTCAGAAAGAAAGCATGTATAGCTCTGCAGGCAGCCTAGATTTGGTGGCTTCCTACCAAACCAAGGGAAACTACACTTGTTTTCCTTGCATTTTTTGAAAGGAAAGTACAAAGAACACACTCTACATACCTAGCCTCTATATTCTCTTAAAAAATTGAAGTTTGGGGGCTGAGGGGGGATGGATTGTTGTGACTTTGTGGATAATTTATAAAATAAATCCTTATGGAAAATTACTATGATTATAGTTGGGTTTTTGGTTTTTTCAAGGGAGTTTTAAAAAGGAACCAAGCCATGTGTTTGAAGGACATCATGTCAGCATTATAAGGCATTTTAAAATGTTGGGAAGTTAAAATTTCTTAGTTGAAGCAGTGCCCTAGCAAAGATTAGCGTGAGCAGGGATACATTTAATTAAGTCCCTTAGATCTGAGAAATTAATTACCTAATAATTTGTCTGTGTTGGTGACATTTCCAGAGTTAATAACAGCCCTAGGGTTGTGAGAATTATCATGGGTTTGTGGAAGGGGGTTGTTTGACTTTTTCCTTGAGTGAGTTTGTTGTCCTCATGTAAATTCTGATAGTACTTTGGTCTGCTAAGGTTTTAGATATTAGTTTTGATTTTTGTCTTTTGTGTGTTCAAGTTTGTATAGGTTAAATGCACTTTCTCCCTCATGTAAAGTTTTTAAAATGCCAGTGTCTCTGACATCTGGTGTTGAGGCAGGAGAGAGAGAGTGCTGTTTCTTTATTGAATTATTCCTAATAATTCTCCCTCTTCTGACTGGCATCCTGGTCTGGTGATGAGTCCCTGTCCTCACCTAGCTCTGGAGTAGCTGCTTGCTTGCCCTGCTAGATTTCTGACAGTGGTGCACTACATGGAGTTGTTCTCTTGTGGATTACAGTTTAAATTTAAAGCTTGATTTCTAATTTTAGTTAGTGTTGCTAGTTTCAGATAGAAGAATTAAGCACCCAGAGTCCAAAATTAAAATCTGTACAGCTGTTCATTCAGTTCTTACTGTTTTCCTTTGTGTATGTGTCATGGTGTGACAGCTTGCACAGCGGGTGGAATTCAGTCTGTGTGTGTAATTATCGTTTCTGGATACTGTCATACTCTGTTACCTGGTGTGTCAGCAAACTGTTGAAATAGTTTAAACTGTGCTTTTGATCTCTTTAAATCCACAGTCATATTATCTTTACTGCCCTGGTTTTGGGGATGTGTAAGAAAAGCTTATTTGTTAAAATTTCATTATTAGATGTAATTTTCCCCCTTCTTCCCCCTTCAGCATGACCTGTCAGTATTTGCTAAATGCTATAGAAGACCCAGTGAAGATAAGCTAATATTCATTCAAATGCTTCAGAAGACTTCAAACATATTCTCTAATAGGATGTATCTTAATTTAACAAAGAACTACATGGTAAATTTTCATTTACCCAGTTTGGATAGGCTCAAGGATCACATCCTTTCCATGGAATTGCCTTGGGCACTGCTAGCATAGATCTCTGCCAAGCCATATCTAGACAGACAAATGTCTTTCTCCTCCCAAATCCATACTGCAGGCATTGGGAGGCTACCATATCCAGGGTCTCTTGCTGCTGAAACAGCTGGTTTTGGCTTATCAAGGGAAAAAGTTGGTAAGGAATGTACAAAAAGGCATCCATATGTTACCATCTAAGCCCTAATGAATTCAAAATGTGTGAAGTAAGCATGTAGCTGAGTGTAGTGAGTCAGTGTATGAACAGTGTTAACTTACATATGGAAATTTCACTAAAGGGTTCTCCAGTCTTTTTTATTAAGAAACTGCATTCTGTGAGTGCTTCCACAGAAGTGTGTGTAATTGTGTGTGTGTGCTGCCTTAAGTGTTCTTAAAATAACCACTGCCTTACTGACACAGGATTCATGGATATTGAGTATTTTAGAATCTTGTTGGGGGCATCAGAATTACATGAATGTAAAATCATAGCAGGTACTGTAACTGAATCAATAGTTTCCAGTCTGGGCTTGGTTTTTTGTTTTTTTTTCCTTTGATGTGTGTTAGGAAACTATACAGTTTTTTGCTTACTAACAGAAGAGAATCTGTGCCCTCCTCTCCAGCTGTAGAAGTCCTGAAATTTTAAGCAGAACAGCTGAACTCCTTTAGTGGTCTCTTTTTAGAAAAGGACAACTGAAACATGAAAGGATTTTCAAGTAAATGGGGAGAGTAGAGACACCTCTTTTTGCATAGTCTTGGATTCATGAGTCCCACGAACTGGAAGAGTATTGGTTTTTTGTTTGTATTGTGTTCCCCTTTGAGCATCTTTGCTGCTCACTCATAGCAAAGGCATTAATTTTGTATGCCAGTCTAACCTTTTTTTAGTGCATAATTTTCAATGCACTGAACTTGTAGATGAGGTTTCCAAGAACCTGCATGTTTGATAGGAGGTGAACACAGAAACAAGGGCTTTTTGCAGTTTTGTCTAAAGTAAGTCCAGGGACACCTCAGTTTGTAGTTGGAGGAGATTTTTCTGTGAGTTCATGTCATGACCTTAACTTTACTGTTTAGTTTGGTACTGAACTTAGTTGTTTACTTCAAATGAACCTGTGTGAAAAAGGTTTGAAGTGCTTAGACAGAATTTAGAGAGAAATAAGGTGGCAGCTCATGACAAGTGGGGCCTAATTTCACATGTAAGAGTAATAGTGATGAGTTCCTGCACATTCCATCTTCAGTTACAATAAAGTTTTCTGTTCTGTTTGATGTTATTTAAGTTATATTTAAGTTATTCTGAGTATTCATGCAAGTTAGGAAATCCGGCAGATGATGAGGAGTAGCTCCTGTAGTGATCAATTCATGCACCACCTTCAGCTCCCTGAAGAATGTTGTTAATCCTGTGATGTGAAACCCACCTGTAGCAGCAGTGCTCCCTTTAAAGTCAGAGGGATGGTGGTGGCACAGACTTCTGTTACAGGTTGCTGGAATTTATTTGAGTAAATTTTGCTTCTGGTTTCTCACTGGTGTGGGCCTTCATCTATTAAGAAGACGTATGGATTATACCTTTGGGGTTTGACAGCTGCCTGGAAGCTGACAGCTCTGTGTAAAAGTTGAGGAATCATGATACATGTCCTGTTGTTGCACCATAGGGAAGTCATGCCCTAAGTTGAAGTTGTGAGCAGGGGTCTGCCATGGAAGTGGTGTGATAAGGCAATGTTCTGTATATGCTCTCACTTAAGCATGTGATAATGGTAAAGGTGTATGCTGTACTCTGAAGTAATGCTGGAAATACTTAAACTTTCAGAAAATAGTGGGAGTTGGGTATGCATGTCAGAGGTTTCTCCAAGAGGTCCAGATGCTCTTTTGAAATTGAGGAGGATATGAATTGGCAGACTTCAGTTTGATTATTGTCTATAATACTAATATTGAAAGAAGTTTTTCCTTTTGAAAGCAGGATTATTAAGATATTTTCAATAATCTAAAACACATGAACTGTGTCAAGTAACATTTAGGGTGGATATTAGCAAAAGCTTCTTCACCCAGAGCACAGTTAGGCACTGGAACAGGTTCCCCGTGGAAGTGGTCACAGCACCAAACCTGACAGAGTTCAAGAAGCATCTGGACAGTGTTCTCAGGCACATGGTGTAGCTCTTGGGATTGTTCTGGGCAGAGCCAGGAGTAGGACTTGATCCCTGGGGGTCTGTTCCAACTCTGGATATTCTGTGACTCTATTCTATGAGTTCCTCTTAAGGAAGTTGTCCCTCTTAAGGAAGCTGACCTTCCTTAGAAAGGGAAAGACTGCTCTTACGGAATTTGTTTGATGAATGCATTCTCAGGGTTTTTTTGCCCTGTTGTGGACATGCCAATAATTGCACACAGAGAAGTCTTGTAACTGCAGTGGCTTTCTGCACAGCAGAGTTTTAACTACAGTGAGACCAATTGTCCATGCTCACACTTGAGGTTAAGAAGTTTAGGTGTACCTAGAACTCACTTGCAATGAGCATGTTTAACAGTTGGCAAAGTTCAAAAATGTGTCTCAAATTGTTTATATTAAGCCAGGGAAAGGAGGATGCCCACAAATACAACTTTGCTAGAAGCATTTGTGAGAGCACAAGAAGTAATACAACTGGCAGGGATTTGGAGGAGAAGAGTTTGTCAGGGTCAACTGTAAATAATTTTAAAGCCAGACTTGTATGGAAAGGCTTTACCTTCTGAGAATTTTCATAGCTGGCCTTAAAAGAGGAGCCCAGAAATGTTATCTTCCTGGCTTTGAGCCATCATCTTCCAGCTTTCATCCATCATATAATGTATTTCAGCTAAGGATTGGGTATTAATTGTATGCAGAATATGAATAATGCTAGGGACAATAGTTCAGTAACCTTAATGTTTGAGAAACATAGTGATGTGTCCTTAGTTTTCTTTTCATTTTAATAGCTAACATTCTGTATTTATTCCAGCAAAATTTTAGTTACTCATAGGAACCTGCCTAGTATTAATTTGCTTCAGGTAGGAAGATTATGCAATGTAGCCAGCCCTTAAATCTGCTCATCTTTTCATCGAGTAGACCACTTTGCTTGTAGTCATCACAATAATTGTGCCCTGATAATATGATTATATTCCTCAGAAATGTATGTACAATTATTTACCAATTTGTTACAGGTATTTAGTCTGAGTTTTGAATACTTCTAAGTCAATGCATTATTGTTTCAAGTTCCTGTTTTATAGGACTGAGTATATGTTCATGTGTGGGCATGTGCTCTGCTAGAGCAGAATATTGCCATTGGCAGACCATAGGTGTATGTAATAAGTTGCTGTTCTTTTTCTACTACTTTTCCACATTGTACTTGTAAGAGGAAACACTAGCTTTAGTGTCAAGGAACCCATCAAATGACTGATGAACCAGGCAGAAGATGCTGGCTGCTGCTTTTGTGTCTCACTTCTGTTCAGTGAGTATGCTCTGCTCTCCCATCCACTTGTGTTTGTATTTCTGTGTATTCTGCTTTGTGTGCTTTCAAGGACTAACCCTGTTCTGGGTAAACAGATATGTGAAGGTGAATTGCATCAATTGAGGCTGGAATAAAAGTTTGAAAACTTTCTGCTCTGTCAGTTTCTTCAAGCACAGATAGATAGTTTGAGTGAGAGAGGAAATGATCCTCTTAAGGTTTAAGTACCATACTTAAAGATTGGTTTCCTTTATATTTAATCAGGAATTAAGAAATTAATGCTTTTTGAATTGGAAGCTTTCAAGAGGGTGTATTTGGATTGCTTTCCAACATCCGTTTGAGTTTGTACTTTATATCAATTTCAAGACTTCAAGGTTCCTTCCGAGTTGTAAACAGAAATCACAGATTTTGTAGCCTGCCTGGAAGGCTTATGAAGCTTACATTTGAGGAGAGGCATTGGTAATAAAGGCTGCCCTCTACACACATCTAGTGCTACTGTTTGTTTTCTGTTATGATTTTAAGAGCTGTAGTCTTCAGATTTTTTAGTTAGATGTTCAATTCAGAACATGGCTACTAGGAAGGTGTCAGATTGCAAAGATGAATTCTGCATAGGCTTCTTTTTCTAGATTTTCCTTTTCAGACCACAAGGATTTTGTCATGTGTCTTGTTGTGAAATTGTAATGGTTGTGAATTAAAGATGTTAAGAAAGGGTGCCTGTTGCTCTTCCAAACTATTGATCTGTAATTAGTCCCACTGAAAATGCTTTTCTTGGTGGAAACACTTTACATGATTTGATGTTTTTGTTTTGCTCTTTGTGCCATTATCATTCTCCATGTTACTCTGTCTATATAGATATAACATATTTTCTTCCAGGCATTTACCAGGACTTAATTATTTGAAATGCCCCATTCTCTTGTATTTCTAAATTCTCTAGTTTTGTTCTCCTTCTTAAATTTCTTTAAACACCGATAATAAAATTGGATTTCTCATTTCCCCTGTGCCCTTGTTTTTGCTTAACAAATGAAGCTTTTCACTGTGAGGTGAGGCTATTCCCCCCAGCTCCAATCCTGTATTAGTATTTCAGCAGGACATGTCCTATGTGCCTTTTTGGTACTTGATTTTTCTCTGTACTTATACAAGAAAGAATTCTGAAGAGAGTGGCAGAAAATAGGAACTGGCTTCAGAATAAGAGTTTGCAGTATTGTAATGTGATTTGCAATACTTACAATTCAGTAACCCAGATCTGATAAATCTGGGTAAATCTTGTAAAAAGGCTGAATTCAAGACAACAGGGTGGTTTTATTTGCAAGTTCATGAGCAAGGCTACAGGTAAGAGTTAATGAATCTGAGTGCTGCAGAATGTTTTGTATTATGTACAGAATCCTTTAAGCAGGTTACTTACACAGAAGTGCTGGACCTTTCAGATACTTACAGATGCACTTATGTACTCTTTCCTGGTTCTCAGGGATATTTTTTTTTTATTTCATGTGTTCTTTGCCTTGTTTGCCCTTCTCTTGCTATTTATCTTATTCAGTTAGAAGGAAGTTATTATTAACATTAGTGTACTTGCTTTGTTTTCTGATGAAGATGCTGTGGTCTTGAAATAGGCCAAGTACAAAATGAGGCTGTTCAAGTACTAGGATTAAAGGTAGTTTAATACAGTCCCTCTTGGGGAACTAATGTTTTTCATGGTACTTCAGGTTAATAGGCAAGAATTTATGCTCTTGCTGAATGTATGAGGTGAAGGAACTTGAGCTACTAAAACTGAGGTAAAACAGCTTCCCTTTTCTGGTCAATAATGTAAGGTTTGTTCTGTGAGAAGGTGTGGGGGGTGGAAATCAGTGAAACATGAATGTTTACAAAGCACCTCTGTCTAACCAATCTTTACCAGAGCTGTAGGATAAAATTGATGAACAGAACCTTCTGTTGCGTGTTCCTGCTCTCAGCCTTCCTCTGAAGAAGAATTATTTCCTTTGAGGTGTCTTGTTTTGAGAAGAAGTTTAGAATATTGAAAAAAAATTGGCACATCTTGGACTAGAACAGAGAACATGAGGTTTGTTGCAGTTAATGCTTAAACCCTTATGTCTGGTCTGGTTTTCCACAGCATCTGTACTTTATTACAAAGGGACCTTGTGCTGGTAGTTGTGAAATGTTTTCTTTGAGGGCCTTAGCTGTCTTTAAGTGATGGGGATATGGGCTGCAGAATGTCCTAGAAATAAATACAAAACCTTGCTGGGGAAGCTGGTGAGGAAAGAGAAGCTCTGAAGTGGTCCTAGTAAGTTTCTGTTACTGAGGAAAATAACAAACATCTACTAGCACTAACTTTGAGGAATTGCTGTCATGGGTAGGTTGTGGAACAAGTTTCATCAGAAGTTTCATTGTGTGGCAGGATAGTATGAAATTCTGGAGCCATCCTGAAGCAATAAGAAAAATATTCATAGATAGTCTCATTGGTAAATGAGAGCCTATCAAAAAACCAAACTTGTGAAACCAAGTCATCAATCTGTTCATTATTCATTCATTTCATCAGGTAAAAAAGGTCCCTGTGCATGATTTTGTAGCTTGATTATTATTAAATGTATCCAGAAGTTGGCTTAACTCAGTAATTTTAAAAATTAAAGTAGGGAGGTATCTGACATATTTTGGCTTGTATTAAGTTGTATTTTGGCTTGTATTAAGTTGTGGTTTCAATGGTGTAATTTTATGGAAAATAATATTTTGAATGTTTTCCAGTATTGATTTTCTTAGGAAAATCATTGTCCTGTCTCTCAGCAAAGTAAGTTTGCCTTCTTACTTGACCTGTACTCAAGAGAAACACTGTGAGCAGCATTTGTTTTAGTTAGTAGAAGGAAGGGGAAGATTCAGCGTTAATTTTGCTGGAGAGTGTCTTAACCCCGATTGTTTTGCATTGTGGTCAGGTGTGTATGTAGAGTTCCCAACTGTGTTTATACTGGCTGGATGTTTGTTTTGTTTTTGTGGCTTGTTCCCACCATTACCAGGGAGAGTGAGTGTGCACAATTTAGGCTGTGGTGTACTTTCTCTTCAGAAGTTCCTAGGGTTAAATGCTGGCTGATAAGTTAACTCTGAATCGTTTCAACACTTTGCTCTTGCATGTTTGTTAAATATGAATTACACATCCACATTATCTAAGGATGTTAGATGGGGTTTATTGCTGGGAGTTTGAAGGAAGTAAGCCCACCACTTTAGCAGATGGCACTGCCTGGACAGGTGGAATTGGAACTCGAGGTCCTGACTCAGCTTTTGGCAACAGGATCATTTCCAGGGATTGAGGGAACCTCAGTTTACTTTGGCTTGCAGTTACTGTAATGTGGGAAGCAGTATGAAACTGAAGCTGCAGTTGATAATTCAAAAGCATAACATCAGGCAGCTCTCAGTTTTATTCTTTGGGAATGTATGCAGCATCAAGTTGATATTTTTCAAAACACAATGTGCTAAATAATCCTTTATAAATATACTCATTAATGGTAATGTAGCTAAAATAGTTCTTGCACAAAAGAGGTATAATGAATTAATGACAAGTACAAATACCTCAGAGTCTCTGGTAATTTGCCTGGCACCACATGGTGAGAGAGACAGGTAGCATGTCTGGCATAAGAATATTTTCTAGAGTCCTCTTAACTTTGTTTCTCTACTTATACATGGGCTATATTCTCAGACTCAGTGTTTGAGAAGGGCACAAAGCAGTCTCTGAAGTGTTTGTTGTGCTTAATGTGTTTATACATTTTGTAGATACATTTATGTATCTTGTGTAGACACATCAAATCATGGGTATTCATACCGCTGTAACTTGATTCCCCTGCAGCCATTGAGAAGCTGCACCTGTGGTGGAAAAGCAGGCACCTCTGTTGGGACTGGAGCAGTGGGATTTGGCTGACTCTCCTTGTACATGACATTGGGCAGTTGTTTTGTCTCACTCAGACACTTCACTCTCACTGGGTGCACAGAGAGAATAACAATGTCACTTAAAATACACTGGGCTTCCAAGTATTAAGGAAATGCTTGTCCTTAGAGGAAACCTTTCCCATTCACTTCTGTTCTTCCTTTCCTACCCTCCAATGTGTGACTTTACTTTGTTGCTGAGTGTTTATACCTTGAAAACAGGTTTGATCATAATTGCAGGTAGAAGGTCATGAGTATGAAATGCTAGTCTACCCTCCATTTTTAAAGGCAGTCTAAATAAACTTGGGGATTACAAAGCACAATGAATAACTGGTCTGACTCATAGGAGCTTATAATTCAAAATGTACATTACTGATCAGGAAACTTTTAAGCTGCTATTTTGTCTAAGCTTTTCAGCCTCATACGGGCCTCTTCTCTAGGCAGCATCTTTGCATTGATATGCAGTAATGTTTATTCTAAGTCAAGCAAAAGGTCTAAATATGCAGATTTACAAACTGTAGACTGTCATCTATAGCAGGAAAGTCTGAGTTACTCACTATTGCACCTGTCACTGTTGGGGAAGCACTTTCCCACCTGTGTGGAATCAGACCTGAAACACTGATCTGTTGGTGTTGCAAATATGGAAGCTCAGTGTGTTTAGTTGAAAAGTATGGGTAGTTCTACTTGCATTTTCATGAATGTACTTTGACAAAATGTAATTTGCTAGAGCAATTCTAAGTAATTGCTAAGCAAATTTCCTTTTTACTAGATGCCTTATGTAGTAAAACTTTATTATGTCTCTGCTAGCATTTATACTTTGTGGATCTTACTTCAATTTTCTCAAATGTCTTTATCATCCCTCTTGATATCTTGCTGTCTTGGTATGTTAAAAAGCTCCTTTTACTAAGTTGCAATCTGCAATGTTTTGGTTTTTTTCTTGTAACAAGTATTGTAATTTGTAGAAGTATGAGGTAGGAACTTTGATACCATTGGCACTGACAGGTATTCAAAAGACAAGGTTAGGTGTACTCTGGCATCCTGTGTGTGCTTATGCAGCTCACATTTCTGCTCAGCACTATATAGCAATTTATTTCCATTTTGTGATATACAGAGGACTCAAGTACTTGGATATTGTGAAGTCTGCAAAAGGGCTTGTTTAACAGATTAGCTTTTAGTCATGGCTATGGTGCACTGTATGCTTTTTCTGCAGACTTTTTCTTCCCCATAGCACTGAAGTGGCTAATGTTAAAAAGGTTTGTTTGTTTATTTTTGAAATAATAAATAAACTTGATAGTTTAAGACAATGCTCTGGAAGCTTCTTTACTTTGAATTTTTTTAATGCAACTGTTATATATGAGCTTTTTTATGTGGAATGCCCATGTGACTTCTTAAAAGGTGCTTAGATTGTTTAGGTTTTAAGGCAGATTTCTTTTTTATTTGACATGAGGTGCTGAACCTCAACTCATGAATGAATGAACTTAGAAAATGTTGATACTTTGTTTTCTTGTTAATGGTTTTAGTGTTTTTCTGTCCCCATATTATTGTATAATGTTCAGTAGAAACACCAATTAAATTCTGTTACTACTTAATGTGAATGACTGCTTGAGGTAATAAAACTATACAGAAGAGGTAGTTAAACCTGACAGGCTTGTTGTAAATGAAGCAGTCTTAGGGGAGGTACAGCTGGTTTAGTTTTGTGTGCTAGAGATCCTGTGTAAACCCTATTCACTCACTGGTTTGTTTGTTTGGGTTTTTTTTTAAATTGCTGGTTTTGGTTGATGAGAAAGGTAAATGAACAAAATATGAAGTTGCAAATGTATTGAGTTTCTTTCAAGCCTCTTTAACATTAAAGTTGGATAGAGCATACTGGCCTAAAAAGTTCATAGAGGAAATAAATTATTGGCCTGCTAAACACAGAGACTAAAATGAGACTCCCAGGTTCTGATATCTTGTGGCTCAGAGAGAACAGCTGTGGAAGCATGGCAGTGGGTTTTGTGCTTTTTTACTCTCCTTGGTAATGATGCCCATGGGCTCCTTTTTGAGAGACAAAGTGGTACTCTGATAGAAAGCACACTTATCTTGCAAGTGTCCAAAAATGTTTCTGCATTCTGTGAAGAGTTTGCTTACTGATGATGCCTGGCATTGAGGCTGCCCCAGCCAACCAAATTGGACATTTGTTTATTTGAAGTCCTTGGGTAGTTGTGCAATTTGGTGTTCAGAAATATGACAGTCAAGCTGTAGGTAATACTGAGTTTTAAAGTTTTACTGCAACTTCTGAGAGGAAAAATAGTAGTTCTAGGTAGGTAAAATTTTCAAGATCTGTTTTTAATACTTCTAAGAAAAACCCCAAACCAACTAGATCCTGTTCTTGGACTTGTTTTTTCTTCAGACTCTTTGATCATATGTAATCTGAGAAACTGTTGATTTTTGCAGTTTGTGATGTGTGGCCTGTGAAAGGGAATGTTTCTGAGCCCTTGATGAACTTAATGCTGGGGAGATGGGGTGCTGCTCACTCTTATGGCTTTGTTCATTTGTCTCACCTGTCTGGATTGTACTGTGTACTGCTGCCAGGATTGTTGGATCCAGATCGAGAGGTGTGAACTGCAAAGGGAGAAGAGGGTTGGTTTAATGAGTGTCATTGGAAAACCTGGTCTGAAGAACAAAGCCTATGGAAGCAGTGATAGGCATACTGTTGTTCATAGTTTATGTAAAAAACTTTGAGAGAAAGGTCAAAAATTTCACTCAGCTGAGTTGAATTCTTTCTAATTCTGCTGTCTGTGGAATGTAGATTTTTGGCTTAGCCTTTAACTTCACCCAGTGCTATGTATAGTATTTGGTGAGGATTTAAAACTAGAGCAGTTGAGGCTCATGTCTGGGTTGGAATGCACAACCCTGTGTTATCGGCATGTGGAAGGATGGTGAAACAGAATAGAAACTTGTTGAGTTACCATGTTTCTTGTAATTCAGATAACACTCAACAGTAGTACTAAGTCCCTGTAACTAATAAAAATGCTGGAATCCAAGTGTAAGCTTTTGCCATGCAAAATTATCTGAGTTACAAAGTATTTGGTAATGCACAGAAATGTTTTAAGCAAGTAGCAAGGTAGATGCAGTGATATCCTTCAACTTGGGAACTTGATACAATTATTAGTCAACTAATGGAATGATCTTGAAGTTCCACTTCAATAGTCCATATAAGAGGAGAATAATTTTGTTACAAAACTTTATGCAGGCTGTTCTAAATGTTATAGCTGAAGACTGTGGAAAGGAAAGGTTAAATTACAAGAGCTGCTTCCATTCTGTTGTATACTGTGTCCTAGAAACTATGTTCTTTTGTACTGGATAAAAATCTCAGTTCACTTTGTGTTACAGTCTGATTTCGGTGTAGAGGTCATGCCCTGGGTGTGTATTTACATAATACATTAAAAGCATCTTAATGTGTTCTTTGGAATCCTTATTTAAGGGAAAATTACTTTGTTTACTGTAGATGACTTGAAATAGTTTTCATTCATTGCAGTCTCAGATGAGCACACAGCTGGAACAGCAGGCTGAGGTAAGGAAGGGGCTCTTGGACAAGTTTGCAGTTAAGTCTGATGTGGCAAAGTTGTGTGAGACAAGCTGAGCTGGTTTAAATGTTAGTAGTGAGAAGAGGCAGTTCCAGTGATTTCCTAGGTTTTCTCCTGGTCTTTGCATTGCCTGTAGACTGATTAAGCTCACGAGAAGACTCACCTGAGAGCGAGTTCCCTTCTCTCTGTGGTCTGTGGGTTACAAGGCTGCCTAGGCTGAGGAGTTCGTGGGAGCCAGAGTGGTTACAGAAGAATGGATAGGCATGGCCATTACCAGCACTGAGGAGATGGTTTAGTGCCTTCTGCCAGTTTTGATCTTCTGCAATTCCTAAACAAAATACTTCAACTTGATACCAAGACCTGTGCTGCTGAATGTATGTTGTGCAGTGGCAATTTGGCAGGCAGACAAGTCTCTTTAGGTGGTCTGAATGGGACCTGTGCCTGGAAAGATGGAGGTACATTATGTTTGTGAACTATACTGCATAATTAATGTATGTGTTAAATACTTGAATTTTCCTGATTCCTAGGGTTCCTAGGTTGTGTATCTCATCCTCTCCAGCATGTTTGGAGCCAGTCTCATTCATTTCTCCATCTCTGTCTGTTTTGCACAATAGTTTAAAACATGAAACTGATTTCAGTCTACTGGTAACAGGATAACAAGTCACTCTCCATTTCTTCTAGTGTTGTCATGAGCTCTAGTACTAATGTTAGATTTCTGGGTTAAATGTCCTGTGAGCCCTCCACCTGTCTACCACCATTCACTGAACAACAATAGAAGGTGAAAATTTCCTCTGAGTTGTAAGTAATTTGCTGCTGTGAGTCCACAAATACAGATGCAAGATTTCTTCAAATGAAAGGACTCCTTCCATGCTCTTAGAAATGTCTGATTTGAACATGGGGGAAACAGTCTGCTACAATGCTCAAGGTGGTGTGGCTGATCTCTCTGATTTCTGACCAGTGTTCTAGAGAAAAGTCTAATAATTCCCAAGGGGTTTTTGATACTTTGTTAATTACAAACCCGTGCATTTTTAGAAGTAAATTAGATCCCATTTTCACTGAGTTATTGCTATTTAAACTTATGCAACTCTTTTAAGTTGGCATTTTTAACAGAGATCTAATTATTACAGTGATTACAGTAGAAAAATCCTTCTTAACTGACTACTCAAGAGACTGACATCAGTTGATAAACAGGAGTGACCTCCATAGTTTCCCCTCCATGAAGGGACAGTTTTAGGCTCTGCTATAACAACAAGAAAAGTTTTTCTCTGCTGTGTAGAACGATTCAGGCCATTGAGAGGTCTTGACAGAAGAGCATCAGAAGGGAAGATGTAAAGCTGTGTGGTCTGGGTGGATCTGCAGGCAGCTTCAGTTGACAGAAGGTGTTCACTGTGTGTCCATATATACTGAGAGTCATAATAGAAGGAGGGCTACAATTGCCTGTGGGCCAGATGAGGGACAGAAGTCATCTGCTCTTTTCCTTAGGACCCATCACAGGTAGAGCAAGGAAGGCTGCTTTGCTGACCCACCTTTTCTGTCCTGTTTTGATCATGTGGGCTTCTTGTGACCAGATTTAAACTATTGCTAACACTTACATGATATTCATGTACTTGAGTTCAAGAGAGTCAGAGCTGCAGTTATGCTTACCTACAAGACTATTGCCTTGCCATTATCAAAGGCCAGATCTATCATCTGTTATTCAGGAGCTGGATTCTGGGTCTCAGTCAAGGATCACTGGAACTCAGAGACTGGTCTTGTGCCAGAATACCCATTGAAGACTTCTGTACATTGCAAGGCAGACTCAAATTGCCCTCATCAGTACAACCTCAGTCATGTTTGGAACTTTTCAGCAGCAGGTTTGGAAACAAGTGCTGTAATAAACTTGTCAGAATATGTTTGTTGTTTTGTAAGCAGTTAGGTGTGACAGCGTATGTGTGTGAGGAACTAAGGGCAGTGTGTGGTATCTTACTGTGATAAGTGCTTCTGTAATGACCTGTGGAGCTGCTGCTCAGGAGGAACTAAGCATTTTTGCTTTCAGTCATACCAGAAGCCACTAGAGCCACTTTCTGCCCTGAAGGGAAGAGTGGTGCAGAGGCAGTGTCTTGGAACAGTTTGCATTGATCTAAGATGTCTTCTGTGTTCTGGTGTGCTTTCTGTACATTTCTTTTGCAGCATTGCTAGTGCTTCCCTGTCCCTGGGTGAGCTTTCTCTATTATGGTGGCATTTAACTGCCCCTGAGTCCCACAGAAACATATTTCCAGTGCCTGAACTGGTTCTAGGAATGGAGAAGGAATTATGTGAGTACAGAATAAGGCAAGACATTAAAAAAATACAGACCTCTTTGTTTTGCACACAACTGTCTGATATTACTCCTCATGTTCCTCCTAATCTTGGATAGAAGTTGTCTGATTAGTAAGTTACAGGATGGCTAAGATCTGATAACAGAAGGAGGTGAAGAGAATGAACCAGTTCAGGTGTTTATTCCTTTCTATCTTCTTTGTGGAGAGATCTATTGGATTGAATCTGTACACAAATTTTCTCAAAATTTGCTTAACTTGACCATCATGCTTCCAAGAGGCCTTCTTCCCTGACCCTGCAGGTTACTGAGATCTTTATATGGCTGAGACACAATGTATGTCCTGTGGGTCACTGAACAAGCAAAGGTGGAGGTTGGAGAGTGACTTGTGTGCAGTAGGTCATAGAAGTGTTTCAGCAGTCCCTACTCTGAGCAGCCAAAACCCTTTACCTTATAAGCCTGGAATCAGGTTGTTCGTGCACCAGTTTACCACCTCTTGATGACATGATGAACAGCTTCTGATTTTTTCAATTCTTAATATTTTCTTATTTGCTCTTAATTATAGATTAATGTATTTGTTTCAAATAAGCTGCAATTTTGTTGGATTTTTTGTGTGTGTGTTTAGAAGTTTTTTTGGACCATAAGCTGCTAGGAGGTAAAATGTGTATTAAAAAAGGCAGGTCTAGGAGTTTGTATGGCCTTGACTGTGTGTCAGCTATAATCTGATTCAGTGTAACTGTTGTGAACCTAATGCTTCTTGACAACTGTCTATGGAAACTGGTTCCCTTTCAGTTCTTGCACCTTAAACACTGCAAGTGCAGTGAAGTGGTAGCCTTGGGAAAGCACTTGTCAGGGGTGGATGTGAGAGGATTTTGCCCAGTCATAGTGATGTAAATCAGCAGTTCTGCAGAGACCAGTAGATGGGCAGTGATTTGCCTTAGTTCCCAGTAATGACACAATCAGATGTAGTTTGTTTTTGTATTGGTTTTGTTGCAGAGACAAAGATGTGATTCTGATCTGCACGGGCTTGAACTCAGTCATGTGTGCTCTTTAGAAGTACCAGTACTTTTAAAACTTTCTACTTGTCCACCCCACCTTTGCTTCCCCTCCAGCAAAGACACCACTCTCTTGCTTAGTTAGGGTAGACTTGGGGTATTGGGAGACTTTCTGTTCTGCACACTGGCCTTGAGAGCTGACTCTTTCAGTAATTTCCATAAGCAGATGTGCCTTAAATTATTATTTCTAAGAGGTCTGAATTAATTGGAGAAATTATTTGAGGAAACATACAATCAAATTACAAAAAAGTGGATTTTTTCCTTTATTTCTTGAGAAGATGCACTCATTGCTACTGCAGTAACGTTTTTTCAGTTGTCTTTTCAAAAGAGTAATATGCATTCTATCGCTCTGGTTTGTTTAACTGTAATGACAGGTTATGTCACTTAGTCTTTTAATGCTGTGTGCTGTGGTTATCTTACTTGGAATATGGTCTCCAGAGTAGATATTTTGTCAAAGAAACCTCTGTGTTCTCTCTAAGTGCCAGTTTATTTTAGAAACTGCAACTAATTTAAAATCCCACAGTCATGTTGCCAAAAATTTAAGAACTATTACCAAAATGCGAAAGAAGGCAAATACTGCTTGCTTGCAGTTGCTGTGCTTCTCCTTGTTTCTGCTTGCAAGCAGGAGTGCCTGCTGGTAGTTAGATTGAGCCACAATCACAGTATCCTTTCTTTTGTGTTCTAATTATTGTAATTCACATTTTTGAATGTACTGTGCTAGAAATGCATAAAAGATGGAAATACTGAACTTGTGACAAAGAATTAGCCCTACATCCTTGCATTATCATTTGACAGAGGTCCTACTGCCCACCACAAAGCAGCATTGACCACAAGTTCTGGTTCCTTCAGTCTGTAATGAGTACTGCTCTGCTTTGATTTCCCTCGTGCCTTTGTGCCTTTGTTGCTGTCAGCTTGCTTTAGATTATCCTGTCACTCTTTGATGTTTTGGAGCATGTATGGTGATACTAGTGTGCAGTAAGAGTGGATACAGGGGATAAACTTGCTGTCCTAAAATTACTAGGAAGGAAGATCACAGAATGACAATTAGTGTCAACGCATAATTTTGCTTATGAAATTGCATCATCCTTTGTTACATTCTACATACTCAGAAAAAGAGTTGCTGTTTTGGTGGGCTTTTCCTGTAGACTCTTTTAATTAGAGGAAACTAAGGGATGAAAGTGATTATCAAGCTTTTGGTTATTTAAACAACTAACAGTGTAATCTGGTATGTATTGGTGTTTTAACTGTCCAGATAATTTTCTGGATGGGAATATAGTGTGGAGAATAAGGTGCAGTTAATAGAATAATGAAATACCAGAGTTGGAAGGGACCCACAAGGATCATAAAGTCCAGCTCCTGAGCCTGCACTGTACAAGCCCAACAGTCACACCATGTGCCCAAGAGTGTTGTCCAAACACTTCCTGAACTCTGTCAGACTGGTTCTGTGACCACTTCCCTGGGCAGCCTGTTCTGGCTGAAGAACCTTTTTGTAATATCCAAGCTAAGCCTCTCTTGACACAGCTTCTAGCTGTTCCTGAGGTCCTGTCACTTGTCACCAGAGAAAAGAGGTCAGTGCCTGCCCCTTGGTTCATGTTTCTGGCTGAGGGTTACAAAGAGTGATGAAGCTGTGCCTTCCCTAAGACATCCTCTGTGACACCCTCTGTCTCTGAGCTGAGTGCTCCCACTGCATCCCTTTTTTGTTGGGATTGTCAGACCACATGGAGAGCCAGTATAGGATGCTAAGCTGATGGAAAGCCAACTTGGGTGCTGGGAAAAGTGAGCAGATTTTTAGGGTTTTCTTGTATGAACTCTTTAACTTCTAACACATATTTGGCTGAGCATTAGTAAAAAGTAAAAGGAATGAAGTTTGAAGAACAGTACCATTGTTCTGAAATTACTGGATCAAATTAGCATTACAGCACTCGTAAAATTATAATTACAATAGCATTCTAAGTCAGGCAGAGAAAGCAACTGAAAATGAAAGGTTGTCTGGATATAAGCAGAGCTAATAGGTTGAAAATAGGGAAACGTAAAAGTGCAAAGCAGTTTCAGGGAGAATAAACTCCCTTCAATAAGTACATGTTCTGAAATGGTATGTGTGGAAGATCTAAGGGAAGCAAGCTGGAATAGAAAGGGAAGAAATTCCAAAGCAGCCTGCTGTGGTGTTAAGCAGTTCAGGCTGAGTGTTTTTGTAAAACAAATGCAGGTATTTCAATGCTGTTTCAATCAGAAGGGTACATTAAGAAAGAAATGTGATTACATTGAAAGTGGAAACTTGTTAATAGGAACAAAAATATGTGAACAATTCATATTTACATGAAAGGTATATCTTGAAAGAAGGAACAAGGTGAGATCCATCTAGCAATGAAGGTGTAGAATAAGATGAGAATATTCTGTGAATGTTTGTAGTAAGAAGAAGTTTTTTCTTGATTGTACTTGATACTTGAGATGGTTGAAATGTTTCCTGAGTCTTAGTGGGGGGTTTTTGTCTTTGGTATTCATTTAAAAAAGACTTTTTAAATTTAATGAAGCAGTTAAGCCAGTGTAATGGGTAACTGCTGCCAAAGGGGATCATCTTTCTTTCTTTCTTTCTTCTGCATTTCCCCACTGCTTTGCATACACACATCCTGGCAGTTCAGGGAGCCAATTTTTCAGATGACTAATTGTTTCTAATTGTTTTCAGGGGAAATAACAGGACAGTGATGGCTTTTTGTGGAATTGGTTCCCATAGCTGTCATCATAGATTCAGTCTGACATAAGGCTGTGGTAGTATGGAGGATGACAGCAAGGGGCACAAGGCTGAACCTTGTGGTGGCTGTTAGATAAGTTTTATTCTAATGTGACAAATTATAGTCTTTGAGCTTGACTAGCCCATCTAAAATTCATGCCAGGAATTTAAAGAAACAGTCTGGAATAATTTTACAGCTATTTGAGAACTTCAGAGGGGCAGATGATCTCTGAGGAGAGAGAAAAGGCACTAAACCATGCTTTAAAACAAACAAGCAAAAAAAAAACATAAAATCCCTCAAAAATTCCAACCCAAAACCTCATAACAGTCAACAGACTTTTGAAAAGGTGGAAGCTAGAGGTTACAAACAATTTATCTTACCCACAGTTCCTGGAGGAATAAGGATAATGTAAATAATTTGGCCCTGGTGATGACTTGGAAGATACTAATCTCTATGAACACCAAATAAGAGATTTTCAAGACCAAACCTCAGTTAACCCAGTTGAACTTTGTTTTGTGGCAGGGCACAGGACATAATAGATAGTGGTATAAAAAAGGCTTTTTGGTACTGCTCTGTTATGCAGTGAATGGACTCAGTTGTGTAGTAGAAATAAATCTGCTTGGAAAACTATATGTAGAAATAGATGGACAAAATGAAAACATTTGTTGAATTTCCTAGGTGGTCTGTCTTTAAATGCCAGGTGATATTTTCAGGAGTGACTGGAACTACAGTATCTACATACAAATCTTCCTGTAATGTGAAGAGCAGCCAGAAAGTTTGATTAGGATTTGAATTTAAAATCATTCTGACAAATGATTGAAACCATTGCATTTTTAAATGGAAAGCTATGGATTCAAATGAATGAGGTGTTGCATCTCGGTGGGAGTAATCAGCTCTGCAATCACAGTGGAGAATGACTGAAGAATAGAAACTGTAAGCTGTAGTGTGTTAGTTAATAGTAGTCATTTAGCATGCTTTCTTGTTAAAAAATTACTGCTTTTGAAGTTAACAATTGTACTTGATACGTATGTATTACTGTCATGGTTTAGCATGGCTTGGTACAGAAGTGATTCTCTGTGAGGACTGCTAACAGCTTCCTCCAGACTCAACGAAACCAGTCAGCTGGCTAGTTTTGAATGTTGAATACTAAACCACTTAAGAAACCTGAGCATGCCTCTGTGAAATTACACTCAAAAATGAACAAACCCCAGGAAAAATTCTCCTGCTTCTGGCCTTAGAACAGGTAACTGGATGCTGGCTCAGCCCACGGCTCGGCTGAGATTCTGCTGCTGCTGCTGAGCTCTAACCAGGGCCAGCAGGCCAGGCCAGCCCTGCTCAGGGTGGCCGGGCCTGGCTGCCGGTGCCCCAGGAAAGCCCAGTGGCTGAGAACAGAGGTGTGGCCCTGCAGCCCCGTGGAGAGAAGCCCATGGCTGGCATGGAGCGCAGCAGGACCGCAAAAGAGCCCCACAGCCGAGCGGCCGTGGCTCAGCAGAGATCACATGGCTGCCCACAGGCCCAGGCAAGATACCAACTCTTTCAGTCAGGGATGAAACTTGTAGACATCAGTCCTCTCTCAAGTGAGAGAAAAGGCAAGTGTGAGGACCTATAAAGAAAACAACATGGAGACACTGAGGCCGGTGAAGGAGGAGTCAAATCCCAGATGGGAGGAGAACGAGGAGATGCCTTAGTCTTGGGCTGAAATTCTCTTGTAAGGCTATGGTAAAGATATAATTGATACATCAGACTCTTTTTTCTTTTTCCCTGTAACTCCTGGAATGCCCTGAGGGGATGTGGCATTCTAACCACAGCCATGAGCAGAGGCACCAGTGTTGGAGCAAGCAGATGTTGAAGTAGCTGTGATCCAATGAGAAGCTTGAAGAGAGAGAAATGAGAGAGATGAGAAACCTTGCCCCAGGGATAGAATCATGGAATATTCTGAGTTGGAAGGGACCCACAAGGATCATTGAGTCCAGCTCTTAAATGAATGGTCTGTATGGGGATGGATCCCACAGCCTTGGCACCATCAGCATGCTGCTCTAACCAACGCAGCTAGTGTCACCTTTGTTGAAAACCTCTGTTACCAGAGATAATAGAAGAGGACTTTTGTTTCTGTATTAGAACAGCTCATCCTTAAAGTTGCACCCCAATAAGCTGAGATGACCCATGGTAGTAGTTATGGGAATTCATCCAAATGGTGGGAGGAACTTCACAGTTGCAGATTTCTGGGTGGCTGCTATTCGTGAAAACTAAAACCAGGAGAGAAGTGTTTGTTGTGGAAAAGTCTCCATGGCATGGCAGGAGAGACTCCTCTACCTAAGTGAACTGAAAAAAGATTATTTTAGAAGTGATAAACTGACTGAAAATACCAAATTTTGAACCTTTATGTTGTCAGTGGTAAAGGAGGGAAGAGTTGGGGGGAGAAGTGTTCTGAAGATTTATCTTGATTCTTATTATTCTTCTTTTAGTTCTGTTAATAAAGTTTTCTTTATACTCTTTATACAAAGTTTTGAGCTTACTTTTGCCCTTCTGCTAATTGTTATCTCACAGCAGAAAATGAGTTAATAATTCTAGTGAGTGCCCTGGTGTTGGGCCAGCACTCAACCCACCTCAATTACCAGGAATGACAGAGATGTGCTGAGCCACCAGCTGAGATACTGAAGTTGGGGGCAAAGTTGCTCTTGTGGGTTTGTCCAAATAAGTGAAAACTTAAATGCATGGCAGTGTAAGGAGAAGTTGCCCTTAGTTCCTTCTGTTTAGTGGAGTATCTTTTGAGGCGAATTGAAATGGATACAATTTCAATTTCCAATGAAATTTACAAGCAGGTTAACTTTTTTCAGTGGCGGAAATTTCATCCAGTTGCTTTTTGTAATATGTGGCACTGCTAAGGCTCTCTGCTCACATACTGAGTATTTTTGTAATTGGGGTAAAAGGCAAAACCATGATTTGTGCTTTTGTTTTAAGAATACTGTTAAGATTTCTTTAAATACGGGTAACTTTAACCCGTTAGTAGAGAACTATAGGCTACTGGTACCTACTAGTTGTGTCCATGTCAGAGGTGGATCAGAGAAATGGGAATCTTAATTTAGTGTATGACATCCTTTTCTTCTCTGAATTAAAGCAGTTTTTTGGTGTTATAAACACAAGCTGGGATAAATACACCATGAACCCTTAAAATTATTATAAAACCAGTAAGCATTTGCTTAACTAGAAGAACATTGGCTGTTATTATCTATTTGATGCAGAATCCTACTGGCTATATGAAGATAAAGCTTAGTTCCCTGTTAGGCAACAGGTTGTAGCTGTATAATCCTGAAGAATTATTACAGTTTATAAAATATTGAGGTGTCTGACAGCAGTAGTTCAGTAAAAGGTAGAAAATAAGTCAGTTTGTCCATACCCAGGAAGGAATGCTGCCACACCTCCTAGGTGACATGTGTGTCTGGTCTTAACAAATGCTGCAGGTCAAAAGCAGTGCAGTGAGTTCTGCATGCAGCTCTGCTATGCCTTGTTCCCATGACTGGTCTCTTTCCATGAAGAAGCTTTTTAACCAGGAGACAGATGTGAAATAATGTCTGCAGCTTGTGTGAAAATAGGCTCAAATCCTGTGAATTCTTTTAGCAGCATTACGTGTTAGAACACCGTTGAATTTCAGGCTGTGTCAACCTTGCAGTGTACAATAAGCCTATTTTATAACCTGCTTGATTATGTATCTTTTCCTAAAGTTTAGACAGAGGAACTTAGTTGCCCTTCATGTACCAAAGTACTTAAATTGAAGTCAGACAGCCAAAGATAAGATCATTTGGATAAAGATCATACATTCAATGTTGAAACCAACTATCACTGCTGCCCTTTTGCTACAGTTCCTGCTTTCAAGTATTTCAGTGTTTCGAGTATTTCTCAGCATCTCACTGAGAGATGTATTGGCATAACTATTGTAGCACTGGTTTACTGAGCACCTGGGGAGGAACAGAATAGAAACTTAGGAAACCAGCACTGCTAATAAGGAAAAAAATACCTTGTTGTATTGTTGGTAAACCACTTAAAGACATGCACACATCTGTGTGGTTTCTGTTTGTAACTGTATGAACCCTGCTGATACTACTCACTGTCTTATAGAACTATGGGGAGAGTGGATTGCATTTTTACTGTTTTTTGATGGATTAGGAGAAGGAAAGGGAGGATAATGGGAAGCATTGCAATAAATGAGAACATCTTCAGGAGTCATTCACTAGGTAGAAATCATTGCTGTTCATTGGCAATGATGGCAAAGCCTCCTCTGTGGTTTTCTGACATTACTGGCAATAAATGGCCAAGGCAACTACAGAATAGTGCCGGAGTCAATATCTGTGTGTAACTACTTGTTATACTCTGTATGTCTAATCAGTCTTAAGCGTCTCTCTTAAGTCCGGGCTTGCGTGTCTCGGTGTGCGCGGAGCGCCGGCAGGCCTGGGGGAGCTGCGGGGTGGGAGGGGTGTGCAGGGGGACAGCGCCACCTGCCGGGGAACCTCCGGCCCGGGCAGCGTCCGCTCTTCGGCTCAGGGCTTTGCAGGGAGAGCATTTGCAGAGAAATACCTCCGTCAACCTGAGCGAGGCTGAGTTCTGGAAATATTTTCTCAGGTTTTCGTTTCATTTTTTTTTTTTTAGGAACATCATTTGCAGCGGGCTATCTCAGCACAACAAGTCTATGGAGAGAAGAGGGATAACATGGTTATACCGGTTCCAGAAGCAGAAAGTAATATTGCATACTATGAATCTATATATCCTGGAGAATTTAAAATGCCAAAGCAGCTGATTCACATACAGCGTAAGTAACTCATTCATTGAAGTCTGCATTGGTTTTGCTTTCTCTAGGCAGCAGCTGACAGAAGGAGAGGATAGTCTTAAGCTGTGCCAAGGGAAATACAGGTTGGATATTAGGAAAAAGTTTTTTACAGAAGGAGTGATGGAGTAGTAGAATTGTCTGCCCAGGGAGGTGGTGGAGTCACCATCCCTGGATGTGTTTAAAAAAAGACTGGATGTGGTACTTGGTGCCATGGTTTAGTTGAAGTCTTAGGGCTTGTGTTGGACTCAATCTTGAAGGTCTCTTCCAATGTTGTGATTCTGTGAGAATTTAATTTTACTAGTAGTTAAGACATTATTCATAAATGTCTGAGCTCCCATCAAGACCAGCTTCTGAGAATTTATTTTTCAACATGTTGAAAAAATTCTACTTGATAAAGAGGTATGTTTAATTCTTGTTCAGTAGTAACAGTTTGGAGGGAAATTTAGATTTGTTAGCAAGCACAGATATAAATCTCCTTAAAGAGGAAAATACATAATGCATACCTAAGAAACAGAATACCTGTTCCTGAAGCATCACCAGGATAAAATGGCCCTAGAGTGGACTGGGGAGCCAACCAGAAGTGGCAATAGCAGTAGAAGTATTTGCCTATGCCTGGTGCACATATTCTTCATCTAAAAGCAGATGGGGTTTGCTATCACTGATGATTTGCAAATTTGTTGTGGTTTTTGTTGGAAGATAGCAGCTGTTTGCTCTGGATATGACCCTTCGTGTGAGCACCACATTCCCTCAGATACCTTTGGAAAAAATTATGAAAAATATGGTCTGTTGCAGAATTCTGTTGTATGGTGTAATAAGCAGAATTGAAAATGTAGTATGTGTGCTATGTAAACATACCTCAAGCCTAATTAACTTTGGTTAAATGCTAGACTTGTATGTCATTCTGAGCCTCAGTAATGGCTTAAAATATTTGAATTGTAGAATAGTGTGAGTTGGAAGGGACCTTTAAAAATCACCTAGGTCCAAACTCCCTGCAATGAGGGGAGTTCAACTTTATCAAGTTGCTCAGACCCAGCCTAACTGTGAATGTTTCCAGGTATGGGCATCCACCACTTTTCAGGCAACCTGTTCTAGTGTTTCACCACCCTCATTGTAAAAAAGTTCTTTGTTCCTACTAGCAGTCTTCCATGCTGGTATTAAGGTTGTACTTTTCATTCTTATTTTCCTTATCTGACTGTTCTAATAGCTGGAATTGTCAAGTTTAATTGTCATTTTTAAGCTGCACTGTATTCTATTTGTTTACTAAAGATAGATATGTGTTTTCATGTGTGCACTTGGAAAGAAATTTGTGTGTCTTACCAGCCACAGCAATTTGAATGAAGCATGAGAACTAGGGAGTCATGTTTCAAGTGCAGTGATGCATTTTCGTAGGATACTGTGGCAAACAGTTGTTTGCATTCTGCAAGATATTACTTGTATTTGGAGATGCTTTGCTACATGGGGTAGATCATGCTGGGTCAGTGTAGTCTGACTCACCTACATCACAAAAATCACTGATGAGGATATTTTAAGATCATTGTAATACAGGCTGCACATGCTTTGCTAGGAGTACCTTTGATGTGTGTTTGGGCTGAAATCTGAACTGCTGATTGTACAATACATAAAACTCCAGAATGCTTGGCAGCATTGAAGATTTTAATGAATCTAAAAATGTCTTACTGAAGCAGTGAGGCAGTAAGCTGTTAGTTGGTTTGACCACTAATAAGTTTTCATTGGTAAACAAAACTATGCCAAGTAGACAGGGTAGTTTTTTTCAAGGAAAAACCCTCAATGTTTACATCCATGTGGAAGTAGCATTACAAAATTCAAACAAATAATTTTGGTTTTCTCTTGAGAAGTGTGTTGTGTGCTGTGGGCACTATTAGAACAATGCATTTTTGTAGTAAAACTAACTTTAACTTTCATTGTATCATTTAGCTTTTAGTTTGGATGCTGAGCAGCCAGATTATGACTTGGATTCAGAAGATGAGATCTTTGTGAATAAGTTGAAGAAAAGAATGGACATCTCTCCTTTGCAATTTGAGGAGATGATAGACAGACTAGAAAAGGGCAGCGGTCAGCAGGTACAACGGTACTTTGAATAAAGAATTTGAAATACATGCTCTATCTATTACTGTATGAAAGTGACATGCTGGGTTTTACATTTAGCCAGTCAGCCTGCAAGAGGCCAAGCTGTTGCTGAAGGAAGATGATGAATTGATCAGAGAAGTATACGAGTACTGGATTAAAAAGAGGAAAAATTGTCGAGGTCCTTCACTTATTCCAGCAGTGAAGCAGGAAAAACGAGATGGCTCCAGCACAAATGACCCTTACGTTGCTTTTAGAAGACGAACAGAAAAGATGCAGACACGAAAAGTAAGTGTATCAGTGCCTCCCTCAGCTTTTCTTTCTTTTAGTTCTCCCTCTTTCCAGAAGTTGCTTATTTAAAGAAAAAATTTACAACATAATAAAAAATTGAATATTCTATTTTTATTTTGCAAGGGCAAAAAACATAAAACAGTTTTAGTCGCACTATTGAATCAAAGTTTATATTCACTTTTTCACTAAATTTACTCTTAAACCCACGTAGGGCGTTGGCAAGCTGCGTATCATTGATAACACGCACATGCTTCTCTTCGGTTAGCATGTGACTTTTTTTTTTAGCATACCTAAATATTTATAGCTTACTTTAATTCAGATTATTTAACTTGAATGATGTGGGGAAACACATGTTTTATGTATCTGCAGAATCGGAAAAATGATGAAGCTTCTTATGAGAAGATGCTGAAGCTGCGTCGAGATCTGAGTCGTGCAGTAACCATCCTGGAGATGATAAAAAGGAGGGAAAAAAGCAAGAGAGAGTTGCTGCATTTAACACTGGAAATTATGGAAAAGAGGTAATGTTTATTGAAAATTTGCTGCAGAAAGCTGTGGAAACTACTTTATATTTGGGTTGCTGCAAATATTTGAACAGTGTGAGATGTTTAAAATAAGTTCAGACTCTGTTTCACATTACAGGATAGCATATTCATATTTGCCTATGGAGAAAAAATGAAACATTAGGAAGTTGCTTAAGGGAGGGTTATTGTCATATTAAGCTGCATGGTTTTATTATGTGTGTAGATACTTTCAAACTTAGGTATCTACTCTGTATATTATTCCAGAAGAGAGATCATAGTTTCAAACAAAGTAATTTGAAATTATGTTTTAAGTATATAGATTATGGAAATCCCAGCTATTTTTAAGGCCCGTTTCAATCAATACCATTCTTCTTCGATTTAATGATCTCTATTCTTTGCGAAAAAAGCTTGATCTAATACCCTCTCGAGGAAAACAAGCATTTCATGCAGCATTAAATGTGAGAGTCATCTCCAGCTAGTGCTTCTTGTACCATCCTGTTGATTGTGTTTTGGGCCAAATGCTCTGCCAAGTGTCACTTTCCCAGTTGACTGAGGATCACAGTTGTAGTGTGGAGTTGTCCTTTAAGTTGATACTTAGAATCTGAATAGACGTTTCTAGCCTAAGTGTCCATGCTTGAAAGCAAATGTTTCAAGTCAGTACCTTAAAACTGCATAACTGACTTCATAATCTGGGTTTTTAGGGAGACAAGCTGAATTGGCTCTATCAGGGCACTTCTTTTAAGCCCTAAGCATTTTCAGCAGAAACAGAGGGGAGAGAAATCAGGAAGATTTTTCCAGTTGCTTTTTGAAGGAAATAAGCTATTGAATAGAGGAAAGACTCAAATCCCTCCCTTGGAGTAGAGAACTGTATTTCAACTCAGCATTTCTCACAGGACTTGAAATGTAATGTTTCATGGATCTGCTTATTGAAAGTACTCTGTAACACAAAAGAAGGAGGATTCATGAATAAGGCATTCTGTTTCACTGTTAAAACTTCTTGAGTGATAAATTCTTTAAATGGTACCAGTCCCCAAGGAAAGGGGTGGGTAACCCTCTCCTTTTCTTTACAGTATTACCTTTTGGAGATGCTTTACAGAGTAGTTGTCCTTTTTTATCTTGTCAGCATTATTCACTGCAATGAATTTTCTGTGTTACTCATCTCCTTCTCTGGAATAATACTTTTTGCACTTATTGCTGGTATACTGGACATTCCTTTTATCCCAAGTTGCAAGTATTAATTTGTTTTTCTCAATTTTTTACCAGATGGATATTGTACTCCAACAAATAAAATTTATTCTGATTTCAGGTATAATTTGGGTGACTACAGTGGAGAGATCATGTCTGAAGTCATGGCACAGCGGCAGCCGCTGAAACCCACCTATGCTATTCCCATTATTCCTGTGACTAACAGCAGTTCTTTTAAACACCAAGAAGCTATGGAACTGAAAGAATATAAAGTTAAAGTAAGTCACGTCAGTAACAGAGTTACTGTTCATGCTGTGAAGTGTACAAAATACACCATTTTAGGGTTGGAGGAGGGAGGAAGCTTTTTGGAACTGGCAATAGGGAAGCAAAGCTGCAAGTGAAAAATAAAATGGCTTTGTTCTGTTGGAGTTTCAAGGATAACAGATTAGCAGCATTTCTCAACATAGAAATAAAGGTAGTACAGACAAACTACAGATAAAAGGACACATGCAATTGTGTTCTTATTCAGGAGGATGGAAACATTTTTCGTTACTACTGTCCATAAAACTGGGATGTCCTGAGCAAAAGTGTATCTATTATCATTAGGCATTGTATGAAAATAGAACTAATGATGTGAATACCATGTATTGTTCTAAGCTATGTAGTTAGTTTAATACAGAGGGTTAGGATTTGTTTTGTTTCTGAAATATGATGTTTCTGAAATATGATAATTCTCCCCCTGCTGTATATCTTTGGTTTAATATTTAAGTGAAGTATCAAATCTTATTTGATTTAGACAGCTGACAAGTACTTTTCTCCCTGCAGGCTTTAATTTTGTGTCATACAAACCATAGCTACAGTGCGAACAACTGAGCATGTTAAATAGGTCAGGTGACACAGGATAAAGGCTGAGGTATAATTTGAATTTTAAAACAAGGCAGCTTGTAACTAAAGAATATTCAGAGGCTGTTCTGAATTTGGCAAGGTGGCTTTAATCAGTGAATTCTTCCACTGGTAGTAAAGCATTGTCCTTGTGATTGCTGGTGTGTACTTGCTTATTAGTGATGTTGGATCAGTGCAGTGTCTCACAGCTGGCAAACTTGGGAAATACTCTTAAACTTGACTTTGCCTAGTATGGGGAAACGTGTTTAATTTTTAGAGATTTTTTGCAAGATCATAGGTATCTTTGACAAGTCTATTTTTGCCTAAGTACCATTGCATGGTACTTAGTAATACCCTGACACTGCATAAATGGCTGTCAATTAAAAATGCTAGGAAATAAAAAAGGTGCCCCGTAGATATCATGATATATATTTTGGTCTCCTTCTCCAAAGTAGTACTATTACCTTAACTGCTAGTGAGTTACCTACCACAGATTGAGCAAACAGTGCTTGATTCCATGTTGTCTGTTCAGTGTTTCAGTTACTGGAAATGAAATTCAGACACTCTGAAATGACTGCATGTTTTATTGGGAACATGGTAGAGAGATGAGTTCATGTCATTAGCTTGCTTATACAGGAGTTTACTTAAACTACTGTTTTAATGTAATTTTCTTCTATGTGTAATTTTACACTGCTTTCATTTTTCTTGCAGCAAGATAAACCTGATGTTATTAGACCCAAAAGAAAGTATGAGAAGAAGCCAAAAGTCTTACCTTCGTCCACTGCTGCTACTCCTCAACAGACAAGTCCTGCTGCACTGCCAGTCTTTAATGCTAAAGATCTGAATCAGTATGATTTTCCGAGCTCAGATGATGAACCTCTTTCCCAGGTAGGACCTCTAGTGTTTTGTGCTGCTCTTTGGGAAAGAGCAGAAGTAAAACTCAGGGATTTTCTAATACCTTTCCTCATACACCACTCTCACCCCACCCCCTCTTCAAAGGTTTTGTCTGGTTCTTCGGAGGCTGAGGAAGAAAATGATCCCGATGGTCCTTTCGCCTTCCGTAGGAAAGCAGGCTGTCAGTACTATGCTGTAAGTAGAATTTCCTTGTGCATTGTAAGACAGAGTGTCACTCTGTGAAAACATCCTGTGTGTAATTGTTTAAAATTATTTTAAGCCTCATTTAGACCAACCTGGCAACTGGCCATGGAGTAGCCCTAAGGAGGGAAGATTAGGAGATGTGCGTTACAGATACTGCTTAACCACCCTCACTGTCCCCCAGAGGTGTATTGGGTTTGCACGGAGACGGGTTGGCCGTGGTGGAAGGTAAGTGCTGTGTAATTGTTGCTGTTTTTAAAAAGAAAATTAAATCAGATGCAAAGAAGAAAAAGTCTAAAAAAACCCCAAAAATTAAACAATTGGAGACATCACAGAGAGATTAGCTTGCTAATGTCTCCATTTTTGTTTTTCACTAGTGGAAGCTGTTTTAGTAGTGTTTTCTTAAATAGTTCTCGGGGTTTTCTATTGCTTGCACTCCCATTTTTGGCATGAAAATGCATGTATATCTTCAGTTGTGATTGGTTTGTTTTTAAATTGTTTGCATAGCTATCCTCAAATAGTAGCATTTCAAGATACCAAAAATAGTATTTTGCAAAAAATGCTTTTCAGAGTTTAGACAGTATTGGATTATTTTGAGAGAGATGCTTAGAAATCATAATAACTGTTAAATTTCAACCATTGTAAAAAATATCAAATAATTACCTATTTCAGGCATTTTGCTTTTAACAATTTTTACTGAAAACAATTTATAAATGGTTGCGTGTGTAAGTATGTCATGTCTTTAAGAAAATAGTACATTTGTATTAAATTTTTATTAAAAGTAAGCATGTGATTTGCACTTCAAATTTATGCTTAGCACCTTTTCACATATTATTAGTAAGCCAGCTTGGCCAATCAGCAAAGTTGGAATGAGATCGGATGGCTCTTACTGGGTAGTTTCCAAGGGGATTTGGATGTTAACGTGTAACATCCCTACTGTTTTGGGATGGTTGTAGGTATAGTTAGTATATATGAGAGTAAGGCTTTGGAAATGAAGTTTCTTTAGGAGGACATACTAATCACTTTTTACTTAAGCAGTGTTATTCTCTAGGTCTTTTTGTTTTAATTCTGTGTTGTTGAAGTGTCCTTAATAAAAATGTGATGTTGTACTTCAGCTCTTCTTCAGACAGTAGAAGCTAGAATATACCTAAATAAATACCTAAATACTTACTGTGAAGTAATAAGTGGTCATGCATTGTGTCAAGGGAGTGCATATGTGTGTGTTGGCTTGTTCTAGAATACTTTTGTGTAGCTTTTATCCTTTAATCATCCACAAGCACTCATGTCAAACTGATGACTTCCTTGGTGTTTCCTTGCTGCTGTTTAATTGTGCTTTATTCTGGTTTTAGGGTGCTACTAGACAGAGCGCATTCGGACTACGATAGTGCATTTCATCACCTGGATTTGGAAAGCTTTTCCTCATCACAACACTCTTCAATCAGTCAATTTGCCAATACCTCAGAAACAAATACCTCGGACAAATCTTTCTCAAAAGACCTCAGTCAGATACTAGTCAATATCAAATCATGTAGATGGCGGCATTTTAGGCCTCGGACACCATCCCTACATGACAGTGACAATGATGAACTCTCCTGTAGGAAATTATACAGGGGTTTAAATCGAACAGGCACAGCACAACCCGGGACCCAGACATGCAGTACCTCTATACAAAGTAAAAGTAGCAGTGGTTCAGCACATATTGGTATGTCTATTTTAACAAACTTGCTTCTAGAAGTTTTAAACTTATGTCAGAAAAGCCAGAATATCATTAGGTCATCCATATTTTACATTGTGGTCTATTTTGATGGTTACAGCCTATCTTCAAGTATGTCTCTTTTTGCTACGTTGAATTTATTTGCATTTTTTGCTAACAGTAGTGTACTGCATCTGAGATTTATACAAATGCTACAATGGTATGTAATTACAATTGTCAAAACATAAAAGTTGAAACAACAGTATTGTGTAGGGTTTAAGTTCACTGAATATTTGGATTTTTTGAAATTAAAAATACATTAATTGAAATGTTAATATAAATATTATGTACCAAATTTTTTCTAGTACAATGTCTGGCAGTGATGGGAAATGTTTAGGTAAAATGTTTCATTTAGAGTCCCAGCATGCTATGAGTTCTTACTTGAACTTAAATGAACTTTAATGCCATTTCCCAGCCAAGAAGTATCTAGCCCACCCTCACTGCTACATCTGCTTATGCTTAGCAAAACTCTTGGACTAATCACCTCTACATCTTGTCAGCAAGTGGCAGATTACATCTTATAGAACCTAATTACAGATTTGAGGATCTGACTCTGAAAAAATGTGATGTGTTAGTGGTTTTTAATTGGAGCACTATTGGATAGCATCACTCTTACTTCTTCTCACTGGAAGAGTGGTATTTACGTGGTTAGAATGGAACTTATCAACTCATCAAAATTCATGAGTTACTTACTGTAAATGTCATCTTTTTATAGAAGGTTAAAGTAACGTCATTTTTTATATAAAACAATCTTAGAAGTTCACCATGGTTTTGTAAGGAGTATCTAGAATCATATTTTCCTTGCCATTTTGAATTATGGCTTTGGAAATCAATCAGAAAACCTGGATAATGTAGGAGTGTGGCGAGCAGAGCTACATATACCTAATAAACTAAGTAAGTTGTGGGTTGTTTTGTGATTTGCTTCAAAGACTGTTACACTGGTTATCAGATAACTTTATCTTCTGTATGCCACTACATTATATACCTTCCCTCCTGTATCGTGTTTTGAGGCTTTTTCCTGAAAATTCTTTCTCCTTGCATTTGTAGAGTTAGTGAGCAACAGTTGTTTGCTGCTTTTTGTTAGTGAGCAGCAGTTGTTTTCTGCTTTATTTCATGCCTCCTCTCCATGCTGTCCTAGAAGTAGGTCCTTGCCCCCATGCCCCTTTCTTCTTTCATGATTCTTCTTGCTGGAAATGTACTAGGGCTAAAACTGATGGTTCTTATGGTTTGGGATCTTAGTGTGGCTTTTGGTGTTTAAATTCTGCTCTTTCACTGGCTTGAATCAGTAAAACAAGTCCAGAAGCCAGTGAGGGCATTCTCTGCCTGGTGGTCAGGCTGAACTGTGGTAAATGGTAGCCAAATGAGGAGAGTGAAAACAAAACTAATGTGTGTTGAATAGACTGTAAATACACTGCAAGGTATTCATGGACAGTGCTTTATATTTGAAAGTCAAGTAGACTTGAAAAATCAGCTGAAGGAGTTTAAAGTTCATGTCTGCATGTGTGTCTGTATAAATAAACACACACATCCTTTTAGAGTGTTGTTTTCCCTGAAATAGATGGTAAGGATATTGATCTACATCATTTAGGAATTAAATAGAATTATTTATAGTGATGAGTCCCATAGAAGGTTTTAATTGTGTGGTTGCATATTGAAGCCTGTGGGAAAATAATACATACTAGTGTAAGTACCTTGTATAATACATTCATTTCTGCTTGGAATTCTGTGAAAAATATTGAAGTATTCCAAGCTTTTTAAAATACAAATGTGGAGTTTAGTTTCATAATTTTGCTAGGATTTGATACAGAAATTGAATGTTCAATAAAAAAATACAGCTGTCTGAATTTATAGTTATACTTTAAATTGGTTACCAGAGTCTTTGGATAGTCACTTGTTATTAACATAACCAGATAGATTATATCCATATAATTATTTATAATCTTAATTGTGATTCTTGTGGCATTGGAGTGTATATAAGTCTGTGTGTGTGTTGTTTACTGTTGATCACCTGTTCAGGTGTAAATGTTTGTAAGGAGCATAATCTGCTCTATCTTGGTACCAGTGTGGTTTCCTGGGGTTTTTTTTTTCCATTTTCTAAAAGGATTCTGTGAGATACATTGTCTGTACAGATCACAGGCATGTTCAAATGTCTCATGTCTGAGTCTGACTTCTTCAGAGCTGCCTGTCAGTGGGGCTGCAGCTGCTGAGTTCTGGGATTGTTCTTTCTGTAGCCAATCCTGTAAAGAGCCTCAGGTATCTAACAGCCCTGCTGACGTTTTTGTAGTAGTTACTGTTGCAGCTTAACAACCCTGCAGGGTTTCCCTGTTGCTTTTTCTTAGTTGTTTTTGAAGCTGGGAGTTTGTGGGTGTGGATGTTTTAGGTTTGTTTCTCTTTGCCTTTTAGGTTTTTGAAGTGGCAGTTGGTCTTTTGTCAGAAAACACTTATTAATACATCTGTATTTTTAAGTCATATTATCCTTTCACTCCTACTGTAAGTTGTACTCAAACTGTATTACTTACTTGTAAGATGTTCATCCTGGGATTCTGTAGTGACCAACAGAGGTGGTCATGTTGCTTATGTTAATTATGAGCCATCACATGAGTGGTTTTTGTTTCCCTACTTAGAAAGTCTTGAGCTTTTCCTGCTGTGCATGATGCAGACTTGCTGCTGACATGGAAAATACCTTCCTTGGGTCTGTTATACGTGGCAGCAGGGCCATGAGGTTAAGATGGTATCTGAGGTCTTCTGTTAATGAGAGGATATGTTACAAAAGCTGTGCTGTAACATACCATTCTCTGGCTACAGGGAGCCTTGGTTTTCATCCTGAAGATCAGAGAGAGGTTTTCCCAGAGCTGGGCATTTTGTAAATATTTTGAAGTGCCTTTGATCCTGAAGAAATGTAATTTATTCTGATTCTTGCTTTCAGAGTACTCAGTATTAAAGATTTGTGGAAGTTGGTGCATGAGATTTTGTGTGTAAACTGAGAAGGGGTGTCAAAAGCCCTTACAGGTTGCCTGAACACTTGTGATGTGCTGAAGTCTAGACTTTGGCAGCAGGAGCAAATGGCCAAGTAGCATCACTTGTGTAGAGGGTAGTTCCTTCTGATCTTACTTATGAAAAAGTATCCTTTGCCCTCTTGTGAGAAGAGCTGATTAAAAGGTCTTAACACATGTTATTCAGAACGCCACTAAAAAGGAAGCAAGAACATTAAAGCATTATTTTTGTGGATAATTAACTTGTTTAGCAGCAGAATTACTTCAGTAAAGGAGCCTGTATTGCTGGCAGTGTCAGGTTTCTCAGTCATAATCCTCAGAGATGGAGTGTACAGTAGGTATGAGTATTGAGCTGAAGTGTTTGTGTCCCCTGGTGGTTGATTTGGTTCTGCCTGGCAAATAGCAGTCTTTGACCTCCATCACTTAAGAAACTGCTCTCTGCTGGAACATACCACTTTCTATTAAATATGCTGCATTCACATTTTTGCATGCTTGGATCTCATAAACAAAAGTTAGAGACACTGAAAGCTGCACACATGTATGATTCCATTTCAGCCTTAGTTTAGGAAGCAGAGCAGAGATACCTGTCACTAGTGAAATACTGGAGCACTGGTTCCCAGGCTCTGCTAAGAGCAGGCAGCAGTCTTGCATTCTGTTCCTTTCTACCTTCTTCACCCAGAAGCTGGTTCACTTTGAAAACAGTGTCTGAAAGCTGGCAGGGCTAAAGAGGCTGGCAGTTGACTGGAGCCTGCTCAACTGAGTTGAGAAATCACTCTTTGAGAAGAAGCCTTACTGAAAACTGTTAGGTTTTTGTGTTTGGGATTGTATGTATAAAATATACATACTATATATGAAAAGCTGTGGGTGTCCAGAATACAGTCAAATGCCTTGCATTTTCTTGTAAACTAGACATTTAGATGATGTGATGCAAATTGTGCTTTGCTGTTCAGTAACTTCAACTGTGGGAGTTCCATAGAGATAACATTTTCCCCAGTAAACTTGCATGCTTTTTTTTGGACCTCTTAATCTGCTTTTTAAAAGCAATTTTGCATGCTTGGGGATCTAGGAGGGTAGTGAGCTGTGCTTCCATTTCCCAAATATGAAATGTTGGCTGATGGATCTGTAATTGTTCAGCCTGGAGAACAGAACAGAAAGCTTTGGGATGACCTAGTTGGGACCTTCCAGTATCTGAAAGGAGCCTACAAGAAAGATGGAGAGGGACTTTTTACAAGAGCATGTAGTGATAGGGCAAGGGGTATTGATTAAAACTGAAAGAGAGTAAGTTTAGATTAGAAATTCTTTACTGTGAAGATGGTGAGGTACTGGAACAGTTTGCCCAGAGAAGTTGTGGAAGCCCATCCCTGGAAGCGTTCAAGGCCAGGTTGGATGGGGCTTTGAACCTGCTCTAGGGGAAGGTGTCCTTCCCCATGGCAGAGGGTTTGGATCTAGATACTGATCTTTAAGGTCCCTTCCAACCCAAACCACTCTGTGATTCTATACTGTTTTTTCATGTTGACATTTTTTAGGCGTTATACCTGACGCCAGATTTTAGACAACCTTTTCCCAGAAAGAAACAGGAGAAAGCTTCTCAATCCTTGTGGCAATTCCTTGTAGCAATGTAGAAGGACTTGTGCATGGCTTTCATGCCATCACTGGCTGTGTTTTGATGTTTTTATTTAACCCTTGTATCTGTAGTATTCTCAACACTGCTCTGTGTTACTGTTTTCCCTTTTTTGAAATGCTTCTTTCACATTACAGGATAAACTTGGTGATGAAAAATACTGAAATTTGTAATGGCCACTTCCAGTTATCTTTGGAATTTAATAGTATTGGCCCATCTGTGGCTGAGCTAGTTGAAAAGCAATGACCTCAAGAGTAACAAGTGTTTACTGTAGCCCATCCTAAACTTAGTTGAAGGAGGAAATACTAAAAAGCTTCTTTAGTCTGGGAAATGTGACTGTGGATGCAGAAGAGTTGGTACTTTTTAAAACACCTGAGCACTTCCAGAGGCTTCAAGACTTTGTGGTCTTACTAGATCTTCTCATTCCCTTTCAATTCAGTTGGAGTAAAACTTTGCTCCAAAGTTGAAGATCTCTGGGCCTGTGGAGCTATTACACATTGCATCCCATGCAAGGATGGTCACATTTGTAACTGCAGTAAACTGTGTGTACCCTAACTAGCATGTGACATTTTGGTGGAAACTCATTTTAAGAACAATGAGCAGACCAATAAAAGTGCATAGGAAGCTTTCTAGCTTTCATTCAATGGCTAGTAAAAAAATCTTTATTGTTTTCTGTCTGTCGTCTGCTACCAAGTAGGGAGTGCATACATAGACATTATATCTAGTTGATAATTTCTCCAGTTCTGATGTTAGGAGTTTGACACTTCAGTTTTGTTGGGCTGAAATAAAAAGCTGTTGTAGTAATAATCAAGGGCATAATGATTCGTGTTCTCATAGTGTGCAATAATGCCATGTTTAAGTAAAACCCATCTTGAACTTCTTTTCAGAAAGTGAAACATCTTTGGGCCTGGTGCATCAAATACTAAATCACACTGATGGCTCTAAGTCTCTCCAATCTTCTGAATTCACTGGTGAGAATTTGCTATACAGTAGAAAATCTTTAACCAGGCAGTGTACGCCAGATAACATCTCACATAAGATAGAGATTTAAAAATGTGATGTTCTGGATTACTTAGCTTTGTGATTGATGTTTGCTTTGCATGCACTTTGGCATTAGTAACCACTAACTGGTGTCTTATACAACAGGGATGTGATGCTCTCATATATTTCCCTTAAGAAGACATTGTAACATGATATATCATCTTTCCACACACTTCAGCAGTTCTCTAGTTTATTGAATTTCTGAAAAAGTTTAGTTAGTGAACTTTCTTCTGATCAAAACTGCCTTCTTAATTGTTATCACCTCCACTGGAAGGATCATGGAATCTAGTATTCTATAAATGGATTAGAGAAGTTCTTTAAACCTAATGTAGTCTTAATGTTTCAGTTTTCCCACTGAAATATCATTTCTGCTCTTGAGAACAGATACTTAACTTGTTATGAAACAGCTCTTAAGCTACTGTCATTTAAGTATCTAATTCTTAAGATGTTTAGCAGGACTGAAACATTTGTCAAAAGGTTTAATTATGCTGTTGAGTCTCTCAGTATTAACATTTTTAAAAACTTTATTACAGAAGAAGAAAGCTTACCTGGCTAGGTCATTGTTTACTCCACAAAGCTTGCTCAGTTTGCCTGGCAAATCTAGTGAGCATCTTCCATTCCAGAAATGGAAAGGAATGTCCGTAGAGGGACCAGGAGGTTGCATATGGATTTTCTGCTTTCTGGGGCTCCCTGTTTGATTTTTTTTTGGTTTTTTTTTTAGGAAACTGGCTATTGTTGTCAGCTTAAAAGGAGTCTGTATTTTCCTTCTTGAGGGAAGCAAATTAACAAGTGAGTGACCTCCCAGTAAAACTTGCAGCAGTAGTCGGGAGCAGAAGCTGTGGCTGTTGATTGTACAAAGGCCCATCTGTTCATACAGATGGCATAGCCAGCCCCCCACAGACACTCACTTGTCACTGGTTTTGGCCACTTCTGGAAAGAACTTGAGTTTTCAGAGAAGCTAAATGTAAGCTACAGTATTGTAAGGCTAGGACATGTTAAATGCTGTGGTACAATCAGTGAGCACTGTTAGAATATTTATATTGCAGTGTAAAACTGCTGCAAACTATAGATCTTCAGAAAGTCCATTGACAGTATCACTGTTACTCTGTGCTCTGAAAAGCAGTACCTGCTGGGTATCATCATCCCATAGAATTTGGTTGATATGTAAACAGAATCATGCCATTTGAAAAGGATATTCAGTGGCTTAGTTCAAGCAAAAAATAGATATGTCATTATCCCAAAGAGTACAAATACTCATAGAAGTGATTGTAGAAAAACATATTCATAGTGCAGTGTGAAATAGCTCAGTTTTTTTTTTAATAAAACAGGATTTGTAGCTGTCACTAAGGAGATACTGAGTAATTTATCCTGTCAGTCAGTATCAGTAATGTACAGGATTTCATTCCTTGTACTCAAAGCTGAAAACTCCTAAGTTTTTTTTCTACCTTCCATTACTTTTCTGGTCTGTAAGCCCAAAAACATTTCCTTGCTGCCAAAGTACAGCACCAATACAGTTTATAATATTTGTGTGTGTGTTGTCCCAAGCTGTTAAATGAAGAGGATAACAGCATAACATCATGTACTGACTTCAAATCTGAAGTTGTCTCAGCTGAGATGTTACCACTTGATACAGTGTGCTGCAAACAAACAAGAAGCATTTGTGTAGCTGTCTCTTGGTAAAGAGTTGCCCATCTTCTGGTAACCATCTTGAGATGTGAATAATTTCAGGCAGAGCTGTGCTTAAAGGTTCCTCATGTTTAAGGTTAGAAGAGGATTTGGGCTAGGTTATCTTAAGAGTCAAGTGACTTGCATAAATTACTGAAGGTGTCTTGGAAAGTATGTAGAAGTTTTGTGGGAAGATACAGCTGTTGGCTGTGAAAGACAGTTAAGAGATTCTGAAATGGTTGTATTCTTATTTATTGTGTATTAGTAGTGATGGTTGAGATTTCCCTCTTTACACATAGTAGTGTAGTGATTCTGTATAGTGGATGAAACTGGTGTTTCATCACTGTTTAACTTGGTAAATCCTGCACTATTAAATAGTCATTACTGTGTGATGGAACCATGACCACTGAGGTTGGAGCATGCTGTTTGAGAAGAGTCTGTAAGCACTGCATCCTTGTTTGGGGCTGCTGAAGCAAGGGCCTGTCTTAAAATCTCACGTGTCATCTTTAAACCTTGTTTTGTTTTATCCCCTTTTTAAACTTCGAGCTGTTATGTGGCTTTCTGTTGCTTTACTAATGTTATTTAAAGCCTTGAAGGTCTCCAGTAATGTCAGCAATCTGTAACTTTGTGTAGTGTAGCAATACTCCCCTGAGTTACCAGAAATGTGGTTACTGATTTAAGTGTTCAGAAAAGGTCTGGGCTTGCTGCTTGCCTGCTCATTTTTTTCCAGGCAGATAAAGAGAAGTGTATGACAAAAAGACATTGACATTCATTTTTTCTACTTCTTCTACATGTGCCATTTTTCTTTTGACGCACATGAAAGGACACAGCTGAAAACCTTTCTCTTTTTTATAACAAAAACGAGAAGAGAGAATAAAGGTTTTGGAAGAAGCTTTTTAGGGATACTCACTGGTTTTTTTTTTAGATGAACTGATGTTAGCAAGAAACTTGAGTTTGGCACTCACTCAGTTGCATCAATGCTACATTGCAGGCAGGCAGAAAGTATTCCTGCAAGCCACATAACACATAAATAGCATGTTTTTGTGCAGCAGCACATTCTGTTTGAACTGATTCTTTAAAAAAAAGACAGCTGAACTTAGACTTGTTCTTTGAGAAGCTCAGGCTTGTACCTGTAGATGTAGAGGTACAGTCAGTACACCTGTGACTTCACTGTCCTGAGCATATGTGATTTCCCCAATTCCAGTCACACTTGGGTGCCACAGGAAATGAATATATAAGGTTAAATAGGTGAAAGTACTTTCATGTAAAGTACATACAAATGGGTTTTTACCCATAGGAAAAACTGCCATTCCATGCATAGGAATGGCAGTTTTCAGAAGCAACTTATATCTCACAATCAATATGTTTATTTTTTCAACTGAAATGTAATGTGGAATGTAGACTGAGAGTAGGGGGGGGAGAAACCCAGTGGTAGTGTAAACAAAATACATGATGGCTTTTAGCAGAAGAAGAATAAAGTAATGGCATCCTAGTTTGCAGGTCTTCAGAAGAAATTTTGATAGTTCTCAGTAGTAGCAATGTTCTCATTAAAACCTTCAGTGTTGTGTTTCTTTAGCATGGAGAGGGAAGACCTGGCTTATGTAATAGCAATCTATAAGCTGTTCTGGTACATTAGCATCTCTGTCTATGGAATGGAAAAGGAATATCAATCAGATTATTTTAGGAGGCTGCAGATTGCAGCAGCCCTTTCTAAGCAGTATTGCCTTTCTTAACCCGATGCAGCTGATTCAGAATTTCATAGTAAACCTCTGATAGTGTTTTAAATAATACTTTGAAATGTCTGTTAGACTTTTATTTTTAATAAAGGAAGCAGCAAAAACGTTGCTGAATGTCTAACCTAAATTGAAAAAACTGAAATTAGTTGTTCTTGAGTGTATTTTCCAGGTACTGTTTTTAAATGGAGGAGGAGCAGTTGGAATATAGATGAGGGTGATGGTGGTAGTGGGATTCTTCTGTCACTTGTTTCCTTGACAGCTGTACAACTTTCTAGAGTGGTGAGAAGCATACAGCTCTAAGGGTCCCAGCCTGTTAAAGAGAAAATAACTGATGTACAATTTCAAAAATACAGCTTTTTCAAAATGTCACTTCTGAAAGAATAGAGTGCTTCCAGCCATTATTTAGCATAGTCTTTCCTAAACAAACACAGCTCATCTCTATAGGCTTCATTTGCTGCTGTTGCAAAAGAAAGCAGTATTTTGAAGGTGGTTAAAGCAACACCAAGGTGACTTAAAGCAAACACAAAGGTGACTTTGTTTACCTCATCTCTGTTTTATAGCTAGAATCTTAAACATACTTAGGACTGAAAACTGAAATGAACTACTAATTTCACTTAAATAGGCACGAGTAAGGTGATTATGATAGTGGAAGTTTTAATCATAGTTCAAAATGGTGGTACTGCATATCCTTTTTTGCCCTTTTCTTCTTTGTCATTCTTTGGGTTGTCTTTGTTTACATCACGTAAGCAGCATTTACAATGCTATACTACAGAATAAAATACCTTGGTTCATAGAATCTACTGAGTATGAAGGGACACATCAGTATCATCAAGTCCAACTCCTGTCCCTGCACAGGACACCCTGATAAATCCTACCATAAGTAAATAAATGGAACCTTCAATGTCACTGGCACTATGTTGGCTAAATGTATATTGATTCTATATTTTAGGGTTTGAAAACACAATATATATCTCTCAGTACCAGAACATTTTCCTCCCTCTGTTACTGCTGCTCAGCTTTCTACCTGTTAATCTTTGTGTGCTAAAGCTTTCTTGCTCTAACTTGTGTTGGATGGCAGCTTAAAAAAATCTAAAGGACTTGTAAATTTTATTTTTTGTTAAAATTAAACAGTCATCTCCTTGAGTATTTGGTCAGTAAATTCTAGTTTGTTTGGTTTGGGTTGGTTTTTTTTAAGGACATTTATGAGTGAGGTTGCTACCTTTAAGATATTCTCCTAGGAATAATTTTAAAATATTGCAGTGTTACTTAACTGTAGAAGTAATTGTAAGTAATTTGTTGCTTGTGGCAATATAAATAAGTACTGCATCCTTACTTACTCAAAGATGTTACTTACAAGAAAAGGTAATGTGAATGTAACAGCTGGGTAAAATTTTATAGCTTCAAGTGTCCAAATAGGAAACTGCTGGTCATAATTTCAGTGCAATTTCTAGTACTTACTAGAAGTAGTTTGAACAATATTTGAACACCAGAAAAATGCATGCTCAGTAGTGTGTGCTCTGATGTTTCCAAGTATTGCAGCCATTTATACTGACTTGTTATTCAAGTTTAAAATCCTGGTCTTCAGAATCCAGTTGTATCCAGAAGCAGGACGTTGTTATGGTTTTGATGTAAACGTGTTTTCTTCAGGCAAGCAAGCCTGAAGGAGTAGATTAACAAAAGATTCTTAAAAATTTCAATTTGTGAACAGGACTTAAGTGTGATAGTGATTTGTTGCCAAGCAGTAGTGAGCTTCCCCAAAAATGTGACTTCCAGTGCATTCTTGAAGTATGAGTACTCTTTACAGCACATGTTTGGGAACATTTGTACAATCTGATTATAAAATTGAAGGAAAATCTGAAAAGTGTATCTTTTGCAGGGGCATTCAAACTCAAACCTTGATTCAGTTTTTAAATTGAAAACTGAGACTTCATTTTGTTTTGGAAATGTAAACTAAAACAAAAAATGCTTGCACTGAAGTTAGTCAATGATTGTGCTGCACCATTGGGCATCCCCTTGTCAATCTGTACGAATTATGCTTCATCAGTTTTATACCTGTGGGTTAAAAGGATAAAATTGTGCCTGACTTGTGATGCACTGACTACTGAGTCACCTTTCAAAGGTTTTAGAGAAGAGGGTATAGTTCTGTGAAATTCAGTATTGATGGAGTTACTTGTACATGTGCAGCTATGAACAAAAAGGGTGCTGTGCAGCAATAGCCTGCCCAGTTGTTAGCATGCCCAACTTGATGTTTTCAATTGGAACATAAATCTTAGTTGTAGCCCCTTGCTGCCTTCAGAATGCTGTCGGTGAGGGGTGCATTGCAGTTGCCAAGTTTGGCATATAAACCTATTTCACTAATAATGCCAATACTGTAGTTTCACAAGGTGAAAACAGTGATGCCATTTCTACCTAATCATTCTTTTTAATCTGTTTTTAGAGTTTTTGGTGGGGCTGATTGCATTTTGGTTCCTTTCTCCCTCTCTTTTTAGTATTGTGAGCTAAACTCAGTTAAAGCCTATATATTGAACAAACAAAAAGAGAGGCTGTTTGGCCAAAAGTTTCTAGGAAGATGTCAGCCTTTTTGACATAAAGGTGCATTAAGGCTCTTAGGAACTTGTGGTAGTTTTTGGGGGTGGGGGTCTAGGTTTATAAAGTAGATGTGTTTATATACACAATTCCTACATATTTTGATACAGTATTTTCTCGTTTTATATTTTGTTCAGCATTTACAGCCGAACAATACCAGCAACATCAACAGCAACTGGCACTAATGCAGAAACAGCAGCTTGCACAAATTCATCAACAGCAAGCAAATAGTAATTCCTCTGCCAACACATCACAGGTGAGGGATTTGTCTGTGCTATGATTTATCCCTCATTGTTTCCCACCAGGGTTCATCTCTAATTGTCAACTGTTGCCATAGAACCTTGAAACTAACCAACAGGAAAGTGGCTTTCGCCTGAATCTACATCATAGCCATTCTGTAAAGTGTTTAGAAGGGACACTGCAGGTGAGTGTGGCAGGCGTTGCCTCTGCTCCCTCTTAACAAAAAAAAAAAAAGATGGATCAGTGAATTAATGAAATTTTCAAAGCCGTAGAAATATGAATTGCAGAAATCTCCAGCCATGTCATCATCCTCTTGACATTGGGGGATTTTCAGAGCAGAATTTTAGTTAATTAAAGCTAACTCATACATATGTCCTCCATACAGCTGTGAAAGTGTCTAATATTCATAAATATGTAGGGAGATTACAGTGGTGATGTACATGTGAAAAGGTTCAGAAGTTGTTTGCAATCTGAACCTCCAAGTTGCTGAATTGAGTTTGGAGTTTCATGAAAACAGGTTGATCTGTGAAACAGTGTTACATAGAACTTTGGAAATCAGCTTCTTAGTGTTTTGGATAGTTGTGGGAATATCATCTTGGTTGTTTTAACAGAGCTAAAAGTGCATGGTAATACAAAAAAATCACAGTTGAGACTTGAACCAGCTTTACCAAATGCTGATGATTTGTTCTGAGAGAATGACTGGTCCGCAGTTCTGATTTATTGGTGTATTGATGTTTGTTTTACTAGGTTTTGTGTAGCTTTAAAATGGGGAGAGTACTGACAGTTTAGAAGCATCACTCACATATATTTGCCACCATTTTTCTTTTTAGGGTTTTGTTTCCAAGACACTGGATTCTGTTAGTGCTCAATTTGCTGCTTCAGCTTTGGTTACATCAGAACAGCTGATGGGATTCAAAATGAAGGATGATGTGGTGCTTGGAATTGGGGTGAATGGCATTCTTCAGGCCTCAGGTATGCAACTGTTTGACAGAATTAGATTGCATGTTGATTTTTGCAGTGAAGTCACGTCTGTTTGGAGTTGAGTGTTTTCTGAAAAATGATCTCACCGATATTTTTTTCTGTTCCAGGAGTGTACAAGGGCTTACACCTCAGTAGTACTACACCTACAGCACTTGTCCATACAAGTTCATCATCAACAGCAGGTTCAGCCTTGTTACAGCCTTCAAATATAACGCAGACTTCAAGTTCCCACAGTGCACTGAGTCACCAAGTAACTGCTGCCAATTCTGCAACAACTCAGGTTCTGATTGGGAACAACATTCGATTAACTGTACCCTCATCAGTTGCCACTGTAAACTCTATCACCACGCTCAATGCACGGCATATACCTAGGACTTTAAGTGCTGTTCCATCATCTGCCTTAAAGCTGGCTGCAGCAACAAATTGTCAGGTGCCCAAGGTTCCAGCTTCATCCTCTGTGGATGCAGTACCAAGGTAGGGGTTTTAGATCTGCTTGTTTTTCCAATATTAGATATCTGGCTTTAAATTAATGTGCGTAGTGGTGGTCAAAAAGGGATACTTGGGAAGGAATCCAAGAATAGACAGACTTTTACGTTGATAAGTTTTCCAGGCTGTTCTGCTAGTCACCAGCTGAAAAATAAGGTTTAGCTCAAAAAGAGAAATTTATGATGTTACAGTACTGTGGTAAATAAAAAATCTCCACTGTTGAGTTGAGCTGTTGGTTCTTATGTTCTATGTGAAGGCTGAACTACTCTAAAGTTAAATACAAGTCTGTCCTTTAAAAGTAAGCCTGCCAGGAATGAGCATAGGATAGAATTGGTCCAGCTATGTGGACCAGTTCTAATAATAAGTGTGTTCCTATGATTTGAACACTGCAGAAAACTTCAGATGATGTATTATATCTTTTGTACCTCAAAATATGAGAAAAATGTCCCATTCTTTAGCTATAAAAAAGCATTTTATTTGTAAATTCCTGGTTTAAATTTCTGTTGTCTTCATTAATTTATTTGGCTCAAAGATGAATTAGAAGAGGTCAAACAAACCTCTTAAACGCAGTTCAGTGTTTCCTTAGATAATTTGAAATTTTGTAACTTGTGACTTCATCAGCAACTTTTTTGTATTGCATATTTTTTATTCCTTCATTGAATCTTTTGATCCTTAGGCCACCTTTTTGTTTCCTACATGACATGGTGGTTTATTGGTTAGATTTTACAGCACAGCAAATTTTCACAGTAGTCATTGCTGGGTATTGCGTACACAGCAAATAAGGAAGTGTGAGTTCTTGTCGAGGCCTTTTTGTGTTCCCATGTAAACCTTCACTGCATTTTAACAGCTCTCCAGTACTGAAGGGCAGTTGTCTGTGGAAGAGTTTTTGCTGTCTTTTTCCAGTCTTGTTAATTGTTTTATTGTTATTTCCACAGGGAAAACCATGAAACAGAGAAGCCAGCACTGAACAATATAGCGGACAATACAGTAGCAATGGAGGTGACGTAGTTTCCGTAGGAGTGGGACTGCAGCCTTGGGAACTTGTTTAGGTGCTATGCATCAGTAGCATTTTGAATGCAAGGGATGATGGAATGCCGCACATTGCGTTTCCATGGCAGCTGTGGGGACTTGACAGCAATGCACATCTCTCATGCTTTGGTTTTTCTTTTCTTACTGTTAATAGGAAAGAATCAACATCTGTAAATTAACAATACAGCAATTATCTGTACAGTACTGCATATTTGTAATACCCTTGTATATATGTTACTTGAATACAAAACTGTTCATTTGTGATGCTTTGCACTTGGGGTGGGGGGAGGGAGGGAAACAAACTGCAACAAAGTAAGAGTGTGAGATGTGAGATTGTATAGAGATGAAAAAGTGTCATCACATCATGTGCATGGTGCGGAACCTGCTGTTTTATCTATTTATTGTGCCGTGTTTACAGTTTTTTGTACACTGTACCTTCATTGGTTCCTGTGCTGTAGTAAATGTGTTAGGTAGCTGTGGACTCCTTGGTATTTTGTAAATGGTATAACATAACTTGGTTCCCCTCTGGGTCCCTGAGTTTTCTGTGTATCATGTGAAAAATGGTGACATACATACAGAATTTTTTTAAAAAGGCATCAGTTTAAAAATGGGGAATGTATTAATGGGGATCTTCCTGTTTGAGTATCGTGAGATAAGTAACAAGCTAATAATGAAGTCTGAATTCTCCCATCCTAGCTTGTCCGCAGGCATGTGGGCAGTTTCTGGTACTTAAAGCACTAAGGTTATGTTGCTGCTCCCCTCGTTAGTCCCATTTCCTTGCACACCAAAAAGTGTTAGTATGCAAATGGAGTCCTTACAACTGGAGTTTTTATGTTGTCTTGCCCTTTTTGAAGACATTGTATTTTTTTATTGTATTACTGTTTTTAAGACTTCATTCTTTACTTGTTCTTAAGAAAAAGGATATAAGGGAGAAGAATGCAGTAATTGCTGTACGTGTATCATCATTCCAGTTTCTAAAACAGCCAGCTTTTTTCCTTTTAAGATTCTCCAGAAGGCTGCAAGGCCAGAACCACAACTATCGGGTGCCTTCCTTTGGAAATATTTGACCTCTCTTCTGTGAAGAGAATGGTACTTAACAGACTACTATTAGTGCTTTGTCAGTACCGAAGTCTGAATGCCCACTCCAATGGCATACATTATCCTTAAGGTTTTTAATCCCACCTGGAAAAATTGTGACAGAACTCTCACAAAATAAACCCAGGGCATTACATGTTGACAAAAAATTGTGGTTGTGGTTTTTTTTAATTTCAATTTCTGTAATCATTCTTGATTTTATCCTAAGGATTTGATCCTTTGAGGTAGGAATCCTTACAATTTAGAGAGGAAGTAATGGTTATATGATGGCAGCTGTCAAGGCTTTTACCTGTGATAATCTAAAGGCAGTAGAAAAATACTTAGTTTTCTTGATTCTTTTGTAGGAACTGTTAAGGGTTTCTAGGAGGGTGTTGCACAAATGGGAAGTAGTAAGACTTTTTTGCCTATTAACAAATGGAACTGTGATTTCCACAGTACAAGGAAATGTCTGTTTTATATGTGTGTGTCCTACCAGCCACAGAACAGTTGAAATTTTCTGATAAAGAGCATCTCATCCTTATGGTTTGACTTACATGTCCTGATAAAAATGAGATTGCAGTTTCACAGAGTTATTTCACAATAGCTGGTTTGTAAGTTAGATACCGAGTATGAAGCACGAAGGGACAGTGTCTGAATGTTTCTGCCTCTGTCCTGCCTCCTTGCAAAGCACTTCAGTCCTTCTGGTCTTTTTTTCACACTGTGCTCAGTCAGTGGCCTGTTGTACAAGAGGGGTGCTGGTCCAGTGCCTCTGTCCTGGATATGGAATGTTCCAAGGAAGTGCCTTGTCTTCTACAGGAGATGAACATGTGGGAGGAGCAAGCGATGAATTAATTGTGTCATCTTGGTTTCAAGCAAAAAGCCTGTTAAAAGCATGCTAATGCTTAGATCCACAAAGGGTGTGTGGTTAGAGGTTGTTAGCCCTTGACCATCACTAATACTTGCCTTTCTCAGTGATTAAAGTCCCAGATTAAGACCTAAACCAGAAGTCTTCTGTATTTGTCTAGAAACAGTTCGCTTGCAAATCCTTTTATTTCCTTACAGCCCTTTTGTTGTTGTATTGGAAAATGAGATGCATCTTTTCCTCTTGTCTCTTCCATTTAAAACAGGAGTTATTGCTCTTGTTCATAGTGTGACCATGCAGCTGAGGGAAGCAAAATTACACTGGAGAGGACTTTTCCTTGAAGGAACTGTGAGGTGAAGGAGAGTGCCACTCAGTTCCAGATTACTAGTCTCACTTAGTGATTAGTTGCTGTTATCTCTGGAAAATTGAGATTAAGGATGTGGCTGCCATCTGCATGGCTCTTTATTGCATTGCTGAGAGGAGAAGAAAACAAATCATAGTAGTCAAGTTTCTAAACCTAGGAAAAGCGGACTGCCACATAGCAAAAATACTGCAGACATAAAAAAAAATGAGCTAATGATTAATTGTGGCAGAAATGTCTAATGTGCCTGAAAATGTACTGACTCTGGATAAACTGGACTGTCCCAAATTTTAGAGTTTCCTGAAGGTTTAACCTGTGAGGTGCCACCAGGTGGAGGTAAACAAATGGCAGAGTGAACAACTGGAGAAGTGAATATCAGACATACAGGTTCTCCATAGGGTATGGTTTGATACAGGTGTGTTAGTCCATACAGAAATCCTATAAAATACTAGCAACAGGGGATGAGGGATTGCTGCTGCCGGAACAGGATGAGTGGGAGTAGGTGGATAAGCTCAGCCAAAACTGCAACTACTTCTGTCTCTTACTTGAGAGACCATTGAGTCCAAACAAATTAAAACAGTGCAGATTAAAATTGTGTACTTTGGGATACTGCTGGTTGCATTTTCACTGAGTATTTTATGTGAACATTTTCTGTTTGTTTGCATGCATGGCTCAGTGTGGGGGTAGTCAGAACTTCACCAGTGTTTTCCATGAGTGGGTCCTGGGGAGTGAATGTGCCAGTCTTATTGGCACTTAACTGGGACTACTACAGCTTGTTTTCAGAGAGAAGGTAGTCAAAGCAGGAATGCTATTTTTTTTTTTCCAAAGGTTCCCAATAAGTAAGTAAAAAAATCCACAGAGGGGAAGAAAGAGAGAGTTATTAGAAACTATTTATTAGGGAACTAATTTAGAGTAACTAATTTCTTCACCAGTAATGGGAGAGAGCCTGGACTGATGACGGCGCAGCAACTGCACTGCTTGATCCGCGTGAGAAGGACGGGGCAAGGAACAGAAGCCAGCCTGCCATTGTCCTGGGAGATTGCTCTGCACTGTCACAGATAGAGCAAGTTATTTTAGAGTAAGTACTAAGCTTCAGTAATCTACAGCAATGAGGCTCTAGGATAAGAATGTCCTAAGCAATTAGTGAGTGAGGCCTGTTAGCGCTGATCCAGGTCACACAGTTCAGTTCTGCAAAAAAATTTAATACCAGATAGCCCTGCTGCCACAAGTGCAGGAGAGCAGCTCTGCCTTAGCCTGTTAGAGCTGTCCCAAGCACGGGTCAGTGGGAAGGGCAAGGGAGGGTTTGCTCCTGGCAGGATCCTGCCTGTCCCCTGCTGAGCTGGGGCTGTGAGTTCTGCCTGTGGCGTTCCCCACCGCGCAGCAGCCGGGCGGGCCCAGCCTGAGCCTCGCCGATAGATGGTGGTCTAGAACAACGAGAGGAAAATGCTGACTGAGATGTTTGGAGCAGCACTAGGAACTTGGCTGCAACTCTTCAGTGTAATGGGGGCTAGTTTTTCAGTAGGGATTAGGGAAAGCAAATATTTTAGCATTAACTCTTTTTTCTTCCCCATCTTGAATTATTAGTGAGATGTGCCGCATCCTCATATGCATCATCTCCTGACACATGCAACATCAAAACCACCCTTGTCCTAAATTCTGTTAAAACTTCACAGTCTTCTCTTCTTGTCCTGTTTTAACTCATCTGCTGGAAGAATTACACCCTGAAGACACTGAAGGAGGATGCAGTGCTTTCTCAGTGTAGGGATCTGCCAGAACTGGGATTATTAAGGTGGTCAGGGACACTAGGAGCAATATTGTATCAAAATGCAATTAAAGTATCAAAAGCCCATAAATCCTTTTGGAAATGCTGGACCCAAAACTGAAAAAGCACATGTTACAGCAGCTCCCACCCAGTAAAGAAAGCAGTAGATTACAAGCCTGTGGCTGAAACAGAACAAAACCACAGATTTCACAGGTTCTTTACAGGTCAAGTGCCAGTGTGGAGAGAATCACTAATGTTTTGAGATTTTGGCATCCCTTCTCACAGTAATCTGGGACTTGCTTGATGCTCAGCCACTGTTCCTGTGAGCACTTTCTGCTTGTGGGTACCTGCTCAGCAAAACCTCACCATCCTTGAGGCACTTCCATGAGACAGTGGCCACCTTCAGCCTCAGACACATGGAGGGGCAACAGTAACAATAGGTACAAATAATACCAAAAAAACTTCCACTGAATCCAGTCTTAGATAATGTTCCCATTTTCTTATTGCTTCCCAGAGAGGTACAGACTAATCCTGCTGTGCCCAGTTTGCCTGCCAGGCCAGCAGACAGAGACTGCCTTCAGGTTCCTGAAAGGCCCATAGCACACTCTGTACCATGTGTTGTGGTTTAACCCCCTCAGGCACCTCAGCCCACACAGCAATTCACTGGCTCACCCCCCGCCCCCCATGGTGGGATGAGGGGGAGAACTGGAAAAGTGAAAGTGAGAAAACTCTTGGATCGAGGTAAAGACAATTTAACAGGTTAAACAAAAGCAAAGGAAAGCAAGCCCAGGAATTTATTCACCACTTCCCCATGGGCCAGCAGCCATCTCCAGGACAGCAGCTTACACCACACCTAACAGTGACTTGGGAATCCAAACACCATCACTCAGAATGTTCGCCCTTCTTCCTCCTTCCCCCAGCTTTATCCACTGAGCATGACATTGTATGGCCTGGAATATCCCTTGGGGCAGGAGGGATGTCCCAGCTGTGTCCCCTCCCAGCTCCTGCTGCACCCCCAGCCTCCTCCCTGGCACAACACTGAGAGAAGCAGAAAAGGCCTTGACACTGTGAGCCCCACTCAGCAACAACAGAAACATCCCTTGTTATCAACACAGTTCCCAGCACAATGCTGAAACAGCCCTGAGCTGGTTACTGTGAAGAAAATTATCTCTACCCCAGCCAAAACCAGCACATTGAGACTTTAGAGTTTCCTAGTGTGCCTTTGAGTGATTCATTTGTTCCCCTCAGGAATAACATGAATAGTGTGTGTCAGGTTACTCATGGTCAGCTTTAATCAAGCTTTAAGATAAAGCAGTAGTTGTTTAGAATTTTAGGCTTGAAAAATGGAACAAATGCTGACCAGGGAAAGCAGCAGCATGCACCATTAGAAGTCTGTTTACAGCTCCTCTGGGGCTGTGTCTGTCTTGGCTGAGTTGGCATCATGAGCCAGTCCCACAGAAATCATCCTTGTACAGATCTGACCTGAAATCTTCCTGAATTTGCACCTTTCCTGGCTCTGCTTCCTAAGCCTGACTGCTGATGTGCCTCAGAGCAGCCACCATGGACAGGCCAGGCCTCCCTTCTCACCTCCCTGCCCTTGCACTGAGACATCACTAGATAAAACAGGTGACTTTTCCCTCCTGCCTGTTGCTTTTCTTTGTCTTTTGTTTTTCTTAATGCAGTCTTGCTTGATTTCAGCTTTATTTGTAATTGGAAGTAGCTTGTATACAGCTCTATAGCTTGGCTGGCTGCACTAAGGCAAGAAGGCAGAAGGACTAACAAGACAGCTCCTCCATGAGAGTATCAGGGAAGAGAGTTGTGAGCTCACAGTCCACAACAAACCAGTTGTTAAGAGATTTCACTCCATACAGTCCAAGCCCATCATCCTCACCACAGCAGGTGGCAGGAAAGGTCAGGAGCAGCCACAGTAGGTCTGACAGTGTCTGTAGGGCCAGCCTGGCCTGCAGTGATGGGACAGAGGTTGGGATGGAGATCTGCACTCATTTCCTCAGAGTTTATTCATGAGTTAAAGTGCTTCTCTCCCAGGCAGCCTGTAGGCTCTGGGGCAGTGTTTGACACAGGCTCAGCTGCTGCCAGAGCAAGCAGCAATCCCCAGTGGTGTGCACAGTGCAGCAGGTCCTGGTGCCCAGGGGCAGCACCAGAGGCACAAACTGAAGCACAGGAGGCTCCCTCTGAACAGCAGGGAACACTTTCACTGAGGGTGACTAAGCACTGGCATAGGATCTATTTAATTTCTTATTTTTGTGAAATCAGCAGCTGTGCTGATTCCCAGCATGCCAGCTGCATAACACAGCAGGATTTCATTCTGGATAGGTTCCAGTCCAGCTGCTGATTACCTTTCAAAAATCACTAATTCAGTCATGTGCTATTTGTTAAGGCTTGAACATCTAACTAACTGCTGGTGAATCCAGGGCACTTTGTGGACAAATTAATTTAGGATTGTCATGCACACCTGATGCTGATCTGTAGCATTCAAAAATATGGTTTCATTTTCTGTAAGCAATTCTTACATAGCTAATGTAGCATAGATTATTTTGTGCCACCAAAAAAATGTGTAAGCTATACTAGAAAAGAAGAAGGAAATTATACCAGGGTGTTGCCTACATTGACATCATGCATGAATTTTGCTTGCCATATAGGACTGATTTCTTTGAAAATTAGTGTATACATCTGAAAAAGAAACTATGTCTTACAGTCAGTAAAGATTAAGGTTAAAAATTAATTACTGTGAAAGCATCATTCAAAGCTAGCTTATTTAGCATATATTCATTCAGAAATTAGAGCTCTTACGATGTTTCAATGGATTCTTTTTGTGTTTTTAAGTTAATCTTGGCTACAAACCCTCTCATAACAAGCCTGGTTAAAAGTTAAATATGGTTTGAAGCCAGTGCAGAGTATAAATATACAGTTGCTGATATCAATCCTAATTTTGTCTCGTTTCAGAAAGGTCTTTACAGCTTAAGGATTCCCTGTTTAAATACCCATTTTGCTAAACTCTGGGGGAGGAAGGTGATCCTGGTGCAAGGTCAGTGGCAGCGGAATCGTGCTGAGGCAAAGGGACAGGAGCAGCTCTTTGTCAGAGGAACAAGCCCACCTCCCTGGGGAAGGGGTTTTTTGTGCATTTGAATTCACTAAATCCGAAGTCAGAAGGAGCTTTCAGAAGCTAAGTCTGATTTGTGGAAGGACCAGAGAATCCTGGCCTGGGAGCTCTTGTTGGTCATGGAGACAAGCTGTGCTAGACTGCAGCTCCCTCTTAACTCTGCAACTCACCTTTCAAATCAAATCACCTCATGTTGGAACATCTCAGCAAACAGAGAGCAAGGAGCCATGGTTGCCTTTGGAGAGTGTGCTCACCGCTTGCAGAGGTTCTGGAGGCATCTCCCTTGCAGCCTGTGTCCTCCCATCCAAGCATGGAGGTTACACAGCCAGTTATGTTGTTTATAAACAAATAAAGGCAACTGCCACCCTTTCTCTGCTTTTAATATTGTCTTTAAGACTGGTCTCTGCAGAACATACAGCTTGCATAAATAAAGTACTAGACTGAAGTAAATGAGAGGTATAAATGGCAGGCAGGATCTTCTGAGCTTCAGCTGAAGGTGTCACAAGATTTCCCTTTACAGTGCTGGATTAGCTCCTCACCTTTTCTACATCTTCCAGTGAAGTGAATGCAGGGGCATTGCTCACATAAGAACAGTAACTGATGTTAAAACCTGGAAACTGCAGTCAAAAGTTAGGAAGTGCTCTGGATTTCAAGCACTAAAGATCTTAGAGATTTCACTATGTAGGTACACTGTAATGAAGTCAGTTTTGATTTGCAAGAGTGAATTATACTGTAAAAGTAGAGTAGCAGTAAGATAGAAAGAACTTTAATTGAAGCGACCCTCTCAGGAGCACCAAGCCCTTGGCTGGCCTTGGCAGCTGTCATCCCCCTGTGTCTCTGTGCACGAGCACTGCATAAGCAATGGAGAAACCTCATCATTTTAAACTTGAGGATGAAAGTAATCCTTATTTACAGTTACACCCAGTGAGCATTGTGCACAGGAAGTGTGTGATTATAAAAATACAGTTAGGACAAGTCTTACAAGTCTTCCTTACCTGACTGTAGCAAGACAAATCCTGCCTTTGGTGGATTAGGTAAACTGCAGAAATGCAGTGAAGCAGAGCAGACCATGGCTTTGTAAGTTTGTGCAGAGCTGCTGCTTCTGGGGGCACAGCCAGGGTTTTGGGGGGTCGGAAGAGCCTCTTTAGCTTCCCATAAAGCATGGAATCTCAGAGAAGAATTTTCATCTCAGTCAGGGCACTTTCAACTGGAACACAAGCAACATCTGTTTTTACACCAAATAGTTTTGACAGGCAATATAGAGTAAAAAATGTATTCTGTTAGCAGCCATCATTGTTAAAGCCGTGGGGCTTGGTTTGCCCAAGTGAACATGCCTTATCCTGGGTCCTCCCAAGGGAAGACACACCAGGCTGACAGATGTGCCACACAGCCTATGGAGGCCAGGCTGGCTGCCCTGGCACTTCTCCCTTGGCCCTGTATTTCCATGGTGCCTGTCTGAGCATCCCCTCCCCATCCTGTTCCCTCTGTCCCCTGCCGGTGGCAGCAGGTGGCTCAGGCATTGCCCCACCTGCATGGCCATCGAAGGAAGGGGCTGGGGACAGGAGCCTACGAGCACGAGGTGAGGGTGGAGAGGACATGGCCTGAGCCTCTGCAATGCCTGCACCACAGATGGTGTTCAGCTGCAGCCTGGGCTTAGGGGCAGGTGATCCATCCCACGAGCAGCAGCTACTGGTAAGCAGTGTCCCTCCTCTCCACTGAGCACAGGGCTCTGTCTTTGCACTGACAGCATCTCACACCAAATTTTGAAGCCTTGAGGCTACATTGCAGCAGACAGCTGGGAATTCAGAGCACAAAGTACTCACTTCTTCTGTATGAAAACATTCCTGCAGCCAGCAAAAGGACAGCTCTGCATAAGACAAAAGTCAATCCATCTTGGGAGGCAAGGCAGTATTTAATCACCAAAACTAGTGTAGAAGATATAATTTCAGAGGTTTTCAGTGAATGTGACAGGCATTGAAGGAAAGGGCTGCAGTGAACTCCCCCATTTCTGGCCAGCACTTTTGTAGTGCATTCAGATTTTTCTAGTCCCTCCTGCAAAGGCAACATAGAGTTCTGCAATTCTTTTAAGTAGCATCAAGGACATTGTGTTCCAGTTCCACATCCCTGATGTATCAATTAACTTGAGTGACTTGGAACTCTTACCTTGAAGCTGTGCACATAATGTTGACATTAAAAAAGAAAATGCTGCCAACATTTGTTGAAGTGCCAAAAAGAAAGTGCTCTGTTCAGGCTCACACCAACCACTCATTGTTCCCATCCTATCTCACAGGATAATCAGAAAGTGCCTGGGCTGATTCTCCACCCTTTCCTCATTTTCTCTGCAGGGAAGCATGAGATCAGCAGCTTTCTCCTTTTGTTCATTTTTGTCCTTTTCATGACTATTTGTTTTGATTTATTAGAATTTATTTTCTTAAATATTTTTAAAAAATCATGGGTATAATGTGTATAATGGAGGAACTCCTGCAGCCCTGGCAAGCTGTCTCTGGAGACCCCTTGTAGCCAAGCTGACTCCCCAGAATTGTTCAGAGCACTTCAATGTTGGGTTTCTGCTCCAAATTTTGCTACAGAAATTTCCTCCTGGCTGTAGAGGCAGCACAGGGAGATTAACCTGTCTGGGCTAAAGAAAGCCTTGGTGAAACAAGGCACCACTGCAGTGATTAGCAGATTTGTTATTGCTAATTTGGTATTCCAGTATTTAGTGATATCTCTGAAAATAGGAGGTGTTAGTGATATAGAAATATTTACAAATAGCTTCCAGCTAGCCAGTAAACATAGACACAAATCTATTAGTTCCAGGAAATAAATTCCCTGCTCCTAACATGTAAATATAATAATCAAAAATAGCAACCAAAAGCAAGAAATCTGCAAGATTTAGGAGATATTTTAGGAAAATAGGAAGCACATTTTGCATAGTTATGTCATTAATTGCTGCAACTATTGGGACTGTTACTGCTTTTAAAGAGTTTGGTCACCATGCCAAGCCAATTTATTTTAATCTAATGTAATCAGGAATCACATCTGTACATTACAAAACCATGAGCACTAGCCATAAAAAAACCAACCCTTGCTGGTACAGAATTCTTTTTGGTAAAACTTCCAGTGCTTTACTCATAGAAACTCTGAGTCTCTGTTATCAATCCCTTCCTTTCCCAGCTGTATAGCAAATGCCTTAAACCAAATGGGATAAGAGCTTCTGGCCACAAGCTATTTTACACTGTTCAAGGCGAGACAGGCCAACAAGAAAAGTGCCTGCAGTGAGGCTGGGTAGCCACTCTTCTGGCAGCACAATGTGTACTTTAACTGCTGGCAGAATAACAAAATGAAAGAACTTGAGGTCAAATCAATCCCCAGCCATAAATACCAGGCATTGACCTTAACAACACTCCTTTGGTACATCTAATAGCAAAATTGCATAGAAGGTGATATTTCCATTATGATTCATTTTCTCAGCCTCAGAAGTACCTATCACTGCTACCCTGTATTGCCTAGTTCCATGGATTCCCATTATTTTTTATCTAACTTCCAACCATTTTCTGCTGCTTTGGTTTTTTTTTTATTCTGTCAAAACTACATAGGAATATAGCCAGCATATGCAGAGTAATCTGAAGAGATTGTCAAAACTGACAAATTTCCAACTGTTGATCTTTTCATCTCTGCCAGATTCTACTGTAGAGTTGCCTTTCATTCTCCATCTAATGCTGCTTCCTTCCCTCCCTGTGGGACAGCCACTCTCCTCATGAGATTCCAGCAGAAAGGGAAGCAAGGCAAGCTTCCCATGCTCTGGTTGCACCCAGGGCTCCTGTGATGAGCAGGGAAGTTGTGTTCTCCACAGCAGTGCCCAGGTCTCTGTGGGTTTAGTGGATTTTATTTGCATGCCATGAGGGATTACTGTAATCTTCAGGTACACGAAGCAGAGGTAATTCACCTTTTAATCCATATTTAACAAAAGCCTTTCAACACATCTCTGTAGTGCAGCTGACTGTCTTTGGCATTTGAGCACCAAATGCTATTGTGGATAAAGGATAGAAGTTCTGGAACTCTGGGAACGCTGGAGTTTAGAGCTCAGGCATTCTGCATGGAACTGATTTCTGTCTGTATGTTACTGTCCTGAGCTAGGAATGGCACACAGGGCTACAGATCAGCCCAGCCTAAGCATAAACACAGCTGTAAATTAGCACAGTTTATTAAATAAAAAAAAAAAGAAAGAAAAAAGAAAAAAGGAGGATGAGAAAGAGCAAACAACAAAAAGCAAGGTGGGAGTGGGAGCAGGAGTCAAAGTAAAATGAGCTTCAAGCCAAAGAGGCTGAGGAGAATCACACAGGCATCCATCACCACCAGCCCAGCCTCAGCAGCAGGGAAAGGGGCAAAAATAGGGGTTAGCACCCACATCTCCTTCTTGCTGAAGCCAGGGGAGGAGCATGGATTGCTGGCAGCACTGAGGGAATATCAGCTCACAGAGATGTGCAGGGTGGTGCTGAGGATGCTCTGACCTGGCTGCAGGGATTGTTTTCATTTGAGGGGAAGCTGAGAAGGTCTCTTCAGTGGGTGACCACAGACCCCACTGAAAAACTCAGGGTCCCTTTTATTCTCCCTTAAACCCCTTACAACCCCTTACACACTGTGTTAGGAAATGCCACGTGCCCTAGGTCCCAGTGGGTAAGTTCCAGCTGAGCAGGGAGCAGCCCTGGAAACACCAGGAAGAGAAGGAAGGATTAACTCAGGGGCACAGATTCGGGTTCAGGCTGCAGGGGGTGCAGAGAAATCTAAACTTCTTGGAGGCAAAAGAGAATTTCTCCACCACTGAATCAAAACCACTCTGGCCACTGTCCCCAAAGCCAATTTCCTGCACTTCTCCAGTGCAATGTGGCTTTTACTGGAACTTCAAATGTGAGTGCTAGCACTGATGCATCTGAGGAGCAGACCTTTGAAAGTGTGGCTGTAAATAATTTTGGCAAGGTTTTAAAGTGAATTTCACTGGATGTGTGATCTAAAATCTTAGCAGTCTGGCCCTGACTGAAGTAATGGAAGTGAACAACTATTCTTCGGTAAAATAAATGCTGTGCAGGACATGAACACAAGGTCCAGGAGGCAGAACAAAATTTGCAGCCCAAGAAAGTGTTTAGTCTCCATAAAAGCCTGAGATGATGGCATACACACAAAAGGACCAGGATCATGGCTTTTTGGCAATAGAAACTGGTTCACTAGGTTACCACTTTCTACAGACAGCAAGAGCCAGCCAAATCCCAGCTTTAAACATAAACTATCATGGTCCAGTTTCTTGATAGTGTGTTAGAAATCATGCTTTCCAAATTGGTCTTCTGGTTTAGTAAGCTTCTGGGATAAAGCAGCTTTTATCATCAAAGAATTCAAGATGAAAAAAAGAGAGAATTTGTTTAATGTGTTTGATTATATAATTGAGGCTATGGGTAAAATGGGATCAAATCACCTGAATAAATGCACTTCCATGTTCAATAGTATTCTCTAAGAGCAAAGATGACATCATCTTAAGAGCAATATTAGTTTTGAGATATGTGCATATTTGAGATCAGTATTTCATAAGGCTTGAAAGTTCTCATTCTGTTTATAATTGCATGGCTCAGTGTGATAAATCTTTCCCCCTAAGTGTGCTTGTGCATAGACAAAGGAAACCAGCCACATCAAAAAGCTGGACAGAGATAGTATAGCACAGATAAATCAGAAGTTTGGCATCTGCTGGGAGTTCAGAGCTTGTTTAATTCTTTAGTAGTTTCTGGTTCATTGATGTTATCAGGAGAACAGGCTTTTGAAACATTCAGCTTCAAAAAATGCCTAATTTAAAGCTCAATGCATATTGAGGCAATAGTTGTTGCTTTAGCCTAGGTGACTGCCACCCAGAGTTGGAATCTGTGGTGTGTTTTAGTATTTTGTCAGCAATAGGATCAAAATGAAGAATTTCAGAAGAAAAACCTTTTGAGTTTTGGGTGATTTAACATTTTGCCTGTGCTCCAGAGATAATCGGTATCATGTTAGAAAGTAAGGCTCAGGAGGGGTAACAAAGTGTGTCCACCAAGAAATCATCTATCCCATTCTTCATTTTCATAACCATCCTCCTTATTTGTAAGAGCTGTCAGCAGCAAATGCCTCTGCACATTTGTGTGGGTGTGCACAGCCCAGCCTTGGTGGCCAGGGTAGGTAACCACTGTCCCTTGGGGTCACGGCTGGCCGGAGGGCAGGTGCTTCCTGCAGGAGCCTTTGTCGCTCTCTGTGGGTTGGCAAGAGGGCTGGGGGGAGGAGATTGCCCAGGAAGAGGAGATGGATGAGAGTAAACACTGAACAGACATGGAGAATGAAAATTAGCAGCCTCCTTGGCAGCTCCCCTGGCGCCGGCGCTTCCTGCTGGAGCGCAGCCCTTGGCAGCGGCGGACAGACACACGGCTCCGTCTGTCCGTGCTGGGGAGGAGTCCCTGACTGGCTGCAGGCAGCAGCAGGTGCCACCAGCCAAACCCACTTTCAGGCTTTTTTAAATCTCATATTTCCAACTGCTTGTCCTTGTTTCTCTCCTGGTGAATGGCTCACAGATCTGCCCTCCCGAGCTGCTCACCAACCACTGACTTTTCTCCTGCTGTTCCTTTAGATTTGGCCACTGCCCCTGGCTGTCTCTTGGCCTTCTGCTTTACCTTATTATTTCTCTTCATACAGATAATATTGATGTAGTGAAGTTGTCTGGTTTGGAGACTTCAGAAGATTCAAAGGTGTTGCAGGAGGGTAACAGGGGCTTGCCTTGAGGGCATTTGTCTGCTTGCAGTACAGGCCAGAGCTCATCAAAGGACATCTTTTAGCTCTTTGGTACAAAAAAGTGCAGTTTGTCTCAAGTCAGGTCCTGACAGACATGGATCATCATAATCATTAAACCAATCGCCACAACTGCAAGTCATTTGGACCTCTGTAAGCAGACATGTGAGGTCTGGTGATACAATCTCAGTCCTGAAAAAGTAATGTAAATGTGCTTCAGTGCTCTGGATTGAAGATTCAGCTTTAAACAGAGCCAACACAGACATACCAGCTCCCTTTCACTGGGAATCTACATTTTCATTTCCCACTTCAGGTTTAGTGGTACTAAAGTAATCCTGCCCCTTTGCATCAGGCAGGTGTAGGAAAGAATTGTTTTATGTAAGTAAAGGCACCAAAAAGATGGGTTAGATGATACACTGAATCCAGCTATGTAATTATCTCCTTGCTGATGGTCTCAAAAAAACCTTCCCTCTGAGTAAGTCAAGTGATGACAAACATTACTTCTCAGGGATTTACTACTTTCTTTCATTCCCTGTAAATCAGGGTGACAAGATAATTATATGGAACACTCTATAGAGAAGTTGTAGATTCAGCAGAGATCCACAGAAAGAGGCAAGCAACAAGGCAAAGCAGCAAGGAAGATAGCACGCACAAAATCTCTGCTGAATATTGACATACCAGAAAACCAAATAACCTAATTGCAATTAGGAACAACTTGCTGAATTTACAACTTCTGAAATTACAGCAACAGGAGAAATCTTGCTGACACTTGACACCTGACACTGTTACCTGTGATGATCCCAGGGTAGACCTGAAAGAACTCTCAGGAGCAAGAGCAATTTGGTTGAAGGTGTTGAATATCTTCATACACTGCCTTTCTAACAGGATTTTACATTTCACCTGAAAGTTTCAGGGAGACATCTCATAATCCATCTTTCTATAATACATCCAGTTTTGCCAGATCAGCTGAACAAACAACTTTCAGTGATGAGATTATTTGTATAAAAACACCATTAAAATTGCACTCACTAAAGTATGGAAACCTGTCAAGGCTTTGTGTCTTTTTAGATACTGACTGTTTCAATAGAAAAAAATTATGTGATATCTGGCCTCCCAGTTGCTATGGAGTTTTGTGGGTACTGGGAAGATTTACCTTTCACTTATGCTTGGTCTAATAGACATTATAATGAAAATATTTGATTGAATGAGATGCAGAAGATAACCCAGCTGGTGACTTTCCATCTTGTCAGGAACATTAGGCCCGTTCCCTGAAAAAAATTGCTGGTTCAGTTCCATGTGTCTGCTGGGGTTAAACAGCCTGTTACTGTAGCATGGAAAAAGACAGATTCAGCAGCAACCACAGAAACCTGGCCCAAAATAATTTGGCAGAGATTGGGCCTTGGCTTGGCTCAGTGCCTGGGAGCGAATTACATCCATGCCACTGCACTCAGTGGCCTTTCTCATATGGTCATTACTAGATGCTCCTGCAGTGACTTAGCATCTACCTCCATTTAGGTACTTCTTTCCTCAAATATCTTCAAAACACCCATACCATAACTGTCAGAAGATTTCTGGTGATTACGTGCTTGGCACCCAGAAGTCTCATCTCTCTAACCTAGTTTGGCTTTTATTCCTCTCTTTGATAGTCATTTTGGATACATTTTGCTGTTCTCTGTCCTTCCCACTACATTTCCTGGTGCAAATTTCTATCAACTCACTGTGAACATGGCTTTTTGGCCAACTCTCAGGCTTGAGAAAGATTCAGTGAAAGTACAGCAAAGGGAATTCTAGTCAGAAAAGCACAGAGATGAAGGGAAAGAGTACCCAGAACAGACGTCTGACTTTCTGCCAGGAGACTGACTTTGCCCTGGCTGGCAGTGGAGCTGCACTGTCTGATAGCAGCTGTCACTCTGTGGGAAGAGAAGGATTGGCCATCATCAAGGATGTGCAGCAGCCCTTCCTGGGTCACCATTCCCTGTGTAGGGAATATCACCAGGGACATCAGGACACTTCAAGGACAGGAGCTGTCTCACCAGTCACAGCCAGCACTAAACTGGCTTGTTTTCAGTACTGGTGAAGCATCACAAGAGCATTTTTTTTAAAGTTTCATCTAGAAGGCTTTTATTCAGAATATGGCAAATGGGATCATTGTGACCTCAGCTCCAGCTGCTGATAGAGACTTTACTTTTGACCATAAGTCACAGTGGCTTTAAATAATTGAGACTGAAAACCTCCAGGAAGATTCCTGCAATGCTTCCTGCAGCATCCTGCTCTGGGACAATGTGTAGAAGGAAGTTGAAAAGCTGAGCTCACCTGCTGGTAGGGCAAAGCTGTGCATGGAAACTCAGCTGCTGTCTGCAATGCAGGGCAAGCTCCTGAGCTGGCCCTGGCTTGGCTGGCCAGGACCCCACTGATTCTCAGAAGGCAGATTTGTCCTGGCACAGCAGCTGCTCTGTGCTGTGGGGTCAGACACAGAGCAGTGTCAGGATCCATGTGCTCAGGGGAGAGAAAAGCAGAGAGAGGAGGCAAGGCAGCACAGAGGTGCAAAGCTTACAGGAACCAGACCAGGGGTCTCTAAATTTGCCTCCTGCTTTAGTTAACTTAGAATCAACACCTTGCATTTTTGAAGGATAGATCTGACCAAGTACTTCTACTTCCTTAGGCTGAACTCAAGTTAATAAAAAAAATTATGACTGCCTGAAAACAAATAAAAACCACACTCATTGTGCTGTACTTTTGGCTCTGAGCCAGTGGGGTGTACATTCAGCAGTTTTTTCAAACACTTGTCACATGCTTCTTAGCAAGAAAATCCCTGAAAGTGAAAATTCCCACACAATGGTCACACTGCAGGAATGATGGATTGGATGACAAAAGCCTGATGTTGCAAATCCTGCTGTGGAGTGGGGGCAGCAGAGAACACCCAGCTGCAGGAACACAGGACTCTGTCATGTCTGGATTATTTGGCTTATTTGTGCTATGGACAAGGATCCCTACAGCCAATGTCCATCCTGTCTCCATCTGCACACCATACAACATGACTACTGTCCCAAGTCTGTAATTGTGGCTTTCTGTGCCTGTTTATAGGCAGGTTTCTTGAAAGGCAGCTGGTTGTGGCTTTTGAACAATAGCCAGCACTCACTGAAAGCACTGTACAAAGTTTTCTAGTGGCTTAGGAGTTGCCTGTCCTGTTCCCAGTGCTCATTGCCACTGACACCAATGGCAGAGCACATGGGTGGTATAACTCAGTTTCAACAGGAAAGGACTGAAGGGCCAGGGATGTTAAATTCACATCCCACCCTTGGGAATTATTTCTGTGCAGTGAAGCCAGAAATGATGGTTGTGAAGTGCATTGACAAAGAGGGCTTCACAGATCCTCCCCATATCAAATACTTCAGTGGAGGAACCCTCACTCTGGAAAAGCCACTCATGCCCTAAGCAGCTTTTTCAATGAGGAACTCCCACTGAAATTGCTGAAGAGGAAAAAACAGCCTTGGTTAAGGCAAGGGATATATTTCATTGGAAGTAACTCTAGATACATTGAAATTATTTGCAAATTTTTCTTTATTTCAACAGGATGGGACCTTGGCTACTTTTGATGTAGTGGAGATGAACTCCATAGAATGGCAAGTCATGTAAATTTTCATATGTTTTACTGCAGGAATTCCAAGCAAGGCATCCCTCCTAACATGCATGTAATGAAGCACAGTCACTGTTCTGCTGTTCCCAGCCTCTTTACAGCCACAAGTTAGGCAGAAATCAGCTGCTATCTGATCTCACATACTATCTTTGATGCCCAAGTTGTATTACATGACCAAAGAACTCATGAGCAATTATAAATTAATGAACACAGACACAATTCAACACTAAGCAAACAGGGTATATGTCAGTCTAAAAATATCTTAATGATAAATTTCAAAAATCCCAGGTGTGTCTCCACAGTAACACATCTGGAAAGTTCCATTTTTGCTTTCTCCAGTGACAGCTCACAGAGCTGGATCCCAGTCCTTGGTCTGGTCACTTTTTCCAAGCATGATGTCCTCACCTACCCCATGCCTTTCTGATGCCAGCAGGCCTCTGTACAAGAATCAACAACTCTCTTCTCATCCTCAACATCACAACTGAGCCAAAACAAGAAAGAATGAGAGAAAGAAGGAAAGAAAACACCTCATTTCTGAAAAATCAAATATAGTGAGGAAAGGCCCTGCAGAAATGTATTTATAACACATGGGATGTCAAACAAATCAGTGACAGAGGGAGAATGACTTGAGCAAGTTAAGTGTCCAAATAATCCATCAGGCTTTGAGTTGGCAAGAATGCTACAGGACCAGATGTAGGCTGTGAATCAGCAGCTTTGGAATGCCAGCACAGAAAAAATGGCAAGAGAGATCCAAGGGGGGACAGAGGCATGCAGAAACTGCTCCAAGACCATTTTAGCAAAGCACATGTTTTAACATGTATTTATGTCTCTATGATGGTAAAATGATTGCTGAAATGCTTACTAGCTTAGTTCCTCAAGCATTAATTGGGGTCAAAAAGATTTCCTGGTGTCTTGAAGAGATGAAATCTACTGCTGACCAGGCACTAAGACAAAATTTAAAATTTACAATTTAAAATTTAAAATTTAAAATTTAAAATGAAAAAAGCATGCTTTAGAAAGGCCTGTTTGCTGGAGAGTGGGAAAAAAAAAGTAAAGTGCTGAATTACTGCTGCTAATTTCCAAAATCTTCATTCCATAGACTGCCTTCTGCCTTGTCTGTCAGCAGAGCAGGGTGCAGAGCAAGTGGAGGAGAGCTGTCCCTGCTGCTGGCAGCGCGGTGCCAGGGCAGCGTTCCTGGCAGCGGGTGGGGATGGGAGGCATGCTGGGGGCATCTGCTCCCAGCTGCCTTTGCCTGCTTGCTGAGCAGCCTCAGGAGAGCTGTGGCTCCAGCAGGAGGGCTTGGTGGGTCTCCCTGCCCTCACCCTGCACATTGCTCCCTCTCCCTGGCCATGGCTGATGCAGGATTATTTCACTGCCCATTGCTAAAGACCCTTTGGACTCTGTGAAAAGACTTCACAGGTCAGTGAGAGTCCTTAGACCATTTTCTTTTTGCAGTATCACTCCTTTCTTAACCCCTATCAGAGGTGAGCTCCAAAACACTTTTTGTCCTCTATTCCATTTGAACTCATGGTCCCTGTGCCCTTCAGAGAAAAACCAGACTACGTTCACTAGGGAAAGGAAATGAAGTGTCTGTTTCTAGAAACTGGGAAAGCACATGATACTGCCTGAAGAATTATTTTCCTGAATTAAGCCATACTCCATTATATTTTGCAGGGGTTAGAATAGATCTATTTTAACTTCAAATGTCTCTTACTGGCTTTATGGTTAATTTTTCTTTTCTTTCCTTTTTTATCTTGAATGGGGGAAAAAAAGTAATTAATTCCTAAAATTTTAACAATAATTTTTTTTCCAACTCTCAACCCAGGAAAGAACTTTAAAATAATTTCTCTATCAGCTGACTGACAGTGAATATACCCTGGTCTGCTCAACATACAAAGAGACCATTGTCAATAGTCAGAAAACACCACAGCACTTCAAACAGAAATCACATGAAGGACCTTTCAGATGCCCAGATGGGTCAGTTGGCAGGAGGAGGACTGATAGCAATGAGAACCCTACTTTGGATGTGTTTATAATTACCACACAGGCCACTGAGGATATTTTTATTTCTTTTTTCTCGTGACTCTGCTGTCAGCAAAGTCAAACATCCTCATGGCTTCCATAATGTATTCAAAGATGCATCTTCCCTGAGATCCATTTCAGCATTACAAGGCAAGAATATTCCTGTCACCAAGGAAGAAGGAACTGTTTTCTTCTTTCAATTAGAAATTAATTCTAGCTTTGACTAGTTCCTCAAATTACTTTGATCTAGTCCAGAACAGCAGGATAGCAACACTTCTTTGTTTTGCTAGTGAATTCTCTGAATGTGAATTCATCTAAATTGGGAAGAAGACAGGACAAGGAAAAAGAAAATTAACAAGAAAATATGAAGAGAACTTCTAGTGTTCTGTTCTACTTCTCAGGCAAAACATCCCATACAAGATGGTAAGGCACTGGAGGGCTGTGGTCAGGAGGAGAACATTGTTTTCAGAGGACAATTGCAAATCTCCATTCCTTAGGCTGGAGCTGTGCTGTGCTCTGGGGCATTGGGATCAATGACATTCCTTTCAGTCCCTTTGTGCCCAAACTGAGACCTGGGGAATTCAGTAACAGTGTCTTGGGCCCTCTGCCCTCTCTGCATTCAGAGCTGCAGCTGCTGGAATGAAGGGAGCAGCAGCAGAAGCATTTTCACCCACTTCTAATGTGTCTCAAACCTAACTTGAAAAGAGCACAGGTAGGATGAGAAATTGATGTCCCTTTGTGTTCAGGCTTCACTTGCTGCTGCCCAGGCTGCTGCCATGTGTGACAAAAGTGGCAATTTGGGTTCTGGGGACACCTCTGTGCTGGGAACTGGCCCACAGCTCCTTGCAGAACACCAAGCAAATACTTGGCAGCAACCTGCTGTTGCCAGTGGGAGAATTGACCCAAACTGTTTGTTAGAAGCATAAATTGTGCCTCCCATTGCAAAACACCTGGGCATTTAGAAATTTAGAAGTGTTTTTTTCGTACTGTTTAACCATGAAAGGAAGCTCCTCAAACAAGTGTAATTTTTTCTTTCAGTATCTATATGGTGAAACTAATCCTGGCCTTATAGAAAGAAAAACTGGCTCCCAATCACCTCTCTTTTGATAAAAAACACCTCTCTTTTGATAAAAAACTTGAAATAATGTAAATAAAACTAAATAAATCAGAATTTTAAAACTACCACGAATATTTCATATGAAGTGAACCTGCTGTACCTGCTAAATACTTACAGGCAATACATGATCTGCTTTTCGTTCATCCCTTGTTTAAGTAATACAGATATTTTGCTCTCCAACGTAATAGGCAGAAAAAACAAAGTCAAATACAATGTAAAAAACCCAACCAGCTCTATGCCTAGTGGCTTGTGTTTGCAGGTCAAATAAAGCAGAACTCTTTGCAACCCTTTCTGAAAAGGTTATGGGTTTGGATATTATCTCACCTAGCAGAAAATCACTGAGAAATGTTAAATTTAAGAAAGACTTCGTCAGCAAAATGTGACAACTCAATAAATGGATTAAAATAAGTTGATCTGCATCTATAACTAGAGATCAGCAGTGTTTGATCCTTTGCCAGTTGTGCCACTGGGAATTTCTCTTTGCACTTGTAACCCAGGCAGAGAAATGGCATGCAAGGGAGAAAAGTGCTGGAAAGGCTCATTAATGCCTCTGCAAATAGCAGTTCTTGCCCTGTAAAGGCACTGGGAATGCTTTTTTCATGAAGATTGGGTGAAAACCCAAGCAGTCTCAACACTGATGGGCCTTGTATTGCTTTACAAACTTTATACAGACATACCAGGAAAGAGTAAAATGCATCTGCAGTATTTCAGTTGACCTGCAGGTAGACTTATCCTATTAATTAACATTTTGATATTGAAAGGTTCTTTATCTGCATCCCAAAGTAGCCACTGGCTAAAGTGAAAAAACAGCTCTTGGGTTTGCAAGTAAAAACCAGAGTGGATGCAGGGCACACAGAATGATTCTGAGTTTGCCTGAGTCTACACATTCTTTCTGTTACATTCCCAGCCTCAACTGCAATATCAGAGATGACAATCATAATTTCACCTTGAGAAGCTAAAATACATGCCCTAAGAAAAGAAAACAAAACATTCTGTACATTCCAAATTGAATGAAATTATTTCCTTCACTGACTCATGGCAGCTTGTGCAGAACTGCCCATGGTAGATTGTCAGACACCTGGCAATCAGCATATTGCCAAAACAATAAATACAGTCAGCTGTATAGACCTGATGTTTGTGACTTGAAATTATATGGCTTGACAGAGCAAATGTTTCAAGTTTTGTTACTGATACATTTGTTCTTCTGACAAAATAATTAAGCATTCTGTTAAAAAGAGTATTTTATTGTGGCACCCTCAGAAATAACAAAGCATCTCTGACACACATCCAACGCATTTATTTGTGCAGTTGGAAGGCAAATCATCTCTCCTCTGATTGATTATCTCTGTGACACAGAGCTCCATTATCATTATTTGAAAATGTAAGTTAGCGTAATGCAGTCAAGGAGTTTGAATTTTGGCAGTGTCATCATATGCACATAATGTTAAGAGATGACATTTATTAATCAATCATCAGTTTGACTCACTAAAAACACCATATGCCAAAGCAGAAAAAAAATTGAAAGGGAATCCATCCAATCAAAATAATTCTTTTATCTTTTGATTTTAATAAATAAAACTTCCACAGCCTTATTGATCAACTTTCTTTGATTCTTTTGGAAATCAAAAGCATTGCTGCAGGGCTAAAACTGGACCAGAAAAATTATGGAGATGGTTTGAATGTGGACCATTGCATTTTGATAAATCAGACTGTGAGCGCCTGCTTAGGGAGCCTGGAATTAGAATAGTAAATAATTTTCTGTCTTCAAATCCTGTATCTTGAATGGAATTCATTATTTTCATTTTTAACTCAGCAGAGAAAACATCCTCTTACTGGGAAAAATGAACTTGAAAAGACTGCAGAAATTTTAAAAATATTGATATTGCCTTTCTATTTAAATTTAATTTTGACTGCATATGCTAAGAATTTTTTTATTTGGTTCTAAATTATTGAAATATTTTAAATTATAGTAAGGATGATTTTATAAGCTAAATTTTATGCAAATGAACTGTTTATTTAAAGACAAAGAAAAGAGCAAAAATACCCTCTAACATAATATGTGGTAGTTTATTTTTCATGCAATTATCTTTATTATCCCTTCCAAAAAAGCTGATCACTTTCTTAATCACATAAAACAGTACATAAACTAAAAGGAAAAGTGCATGCTGTGTTCTGCCAATGGAATATCTGATTTTGATCATTGCAAAGTGTCAGTTAAATACTTATAAAACACTGGCAGATCAATTTTTTTTAATGCTGTGTGGGTAGATAACTTCACCACACTATTCTGTCCTTAGGGCTTGTTTCCACCCAATCTGACATGCATTCATTGAATTGATGTTTCTGTTCCCACCTGGTGGGGAAAGCACAGACCAGCCCATTACTGGCAGGCTGGTTAGCCAGTCTTTAAAGGATTCCATTTTGAATCTGAGTGCTCCTTACTTTCTTTTCAAATATACCACAGGCACCTGGCAAATTTTTCTCTTTGGCATAAAAGTAGAAGGTTTTTAAAAAATATTTTAAAATCTAGTTTCAGTTTGGAGGTTTTTTTGGTAGAGAAAATGCAATAGTAGGGTGGGCAAAGCAATTGAGAAGTCAGGCATGGGAAGAGGGGGTGTACATGAATGCCAAAAGTGCAGTTATCCCAGAATCATGGAATAGCTGAGGCTGGAAGCAAGCTCTGCAGAGGATCTAGTCCTGCCCCCTGCTAATGCCCAGTGCCTTTCACTGTGCACACTAATACCATTTGGTGGCTTCTCTCTGCTCATAACTCATGCCAGAGTCTAATCAGCCCTTTCAAAGGGCTAATGGCAGAGCTCTCACAGACAGCACTTCAGCACAAAGTTTGAATCAATAATGTTTTAATGGATTCTATTTGATCTTTGCAAGATACAGAGAACCAATCCAATTCTATGTCATTTGAATGCTTTCCTTCAAGTGGGTGCCAAATACAGCCTCTGCTTTGGAAAAAACTGCTCTGAGGAGGGTACTAAATGTGTGCAGCACATCCGAGACTCTCACGTGATTAGAAATGTTGTTCTGAGCTTGATGTGTTGCTGTTATCAATATATTGCACATGGCTGCATATCTTACTGCAGTTTTCTGGAAGTCTACTTAAGGTGGGTCCAAATTTACATTTAAGGTTCTGTGGGTAAATTTAAGCACCTGACTAAAATTACCCCACTGAGGGGTCCAGCTCAGTCTTCATCCTACCTAAGCTTTAGGCATCTAGGACTTGGATATCCAAAGCTGAGTTGGATTACTTGGGCTCTTTTACAGTAAATAGAAGGTACATGGGCCTCTCCAGAAGATAATTTATCTGACCTACCTTGCAGTGACACAAATCACCTTCTGGGCTACTTAAATTTGCTCATAGACTACAAGAGGAGACTAGGAACACTAGGCCATGTGCTAGCTTATAGATGCTTAAACAGGAAAGGTGAAATCTGCTCTAGGTTTTAACTGTTCTTTTAAACACTCTAGAAATCCTCCTGCCCAAGGCAAGGTCAAAAAAGCACATAATATCTCTCTGGCAGACAGAACTTCAGCTTTCCTCGGTCAGAATGCTGAAGAGACTTTCCTGGACACCAACCAGAATACAGAACATGAATACCAAGGTTCCTATATACTGTGGTATATGATGTTTCCTTAGACAATTGTTTTCCCTTGCTGTTTCTTCAAGAAAAAGTTATTGGCAGAAGAACAGTGTTTCCACAGATAAAAGATTACTATTTTGGCTGTTTTTTCTTTGCAGGAGCAAAGTAATCTCAAAAAATTAATAATCAATTAACCAGTTGACAGCAACTTTAAAGTCTTGTTTATATGATTTTGCCTCTTTTAATGTTGAAACTTGAGGAAAGATCAAAGCAATAAATATTGGTGATCTCACGGGAAGCCTGTCTGAAGCAATCCAAACCTTTGCTCCTTTTTCTGTGTTCTCATTAAGTTACATAAATATCCTTGCTAGCAATGCAGTAAATTCTGTTTGTAGTGTATAAAAAGGAAGAGAATTCAGCTTCTTACCTAAGACATAATTACCCTGTCTAGCAGGAATAAAAAACAAAGCAAAAGTACTTTTGTTGCTTATGTGTGCAGATAAAATCCTTACAGAACAAAGAAATGGATTTGCTAAGTGAAATTCTGTCAGGTTCATATAATTTTTTTCTCAGAGCAGAGATACTCTTTAAAGTAAAAATCACTTTCATTAATACATATGAGATTTTCTGAAAGGGTTTCCTCTACAGTCTTGTAGATCTCATAAAACCTTCAGTGATCTTAATGAAGACTTATATCACATTGGACTTTTTAGTTAATTCTAAGGTGATGTGATCACCTTAGAATTGCTTTACAAGTACATGCCAGTACTTGTCTTTTTTAAAGACAAGTCATGCTGTTGAGCTGGGAAGTGCAAGAAAGGAAATTCCTGTCTCTCTGGGAAAGAGCTGTGCCACTACCTACACCTGGATACAAAGAAGAGAAAGGAAAAATGTACTTTGCACTCAAAGCCAAAAACAGCTCTTGTGACATTCAACATCTACAAAATGCTCAATAGGGATTTCTGGAGAAATCTCTAATTTGGCCAAGTAAAAGAGCCCTAAGCAGGTAAGAGGCACAACCAACAGCCTTCCAAGCTTACAAGCACTGCTTGTTCTTCTCTGGGTTCAGGTCCCACAACAGTCTAGAACATAGTAATAGAGGATTGAAAAAGACTACTTGGGTCACTGAACGATGTCCAAAGCAATCCAAGAAAAACTGCAATAGGCATTTAGTCTGAAAAGATCCATACAACTCCAGGAACAGCCCCATACCTCAGCTTGCAGGCTATTCCTGATTCCCTGTGGGCCTGAGACACAAAGAAAAAGGAATAAAGCTGTACATCTGGGGTACCATGAGAAGAAAGCAGGAGTGGTCATTCCCAAACGCCCTTACAGCAGCAAGAATTGGAATTAAATTGATCAAAAGCTCCTAAGATGCTCCAAGAGCTCCTAACCCCAGAAACAACAGCAGTGCCTCTCGCTGAGCACCCAGCCCAGGACCCACCTGACTGCCAGAGCTAAGAACAGAAGTCCTGTAATGGGAGGCCAAAGCATTGCAAACACACAGAATCTCCTCTCTAACCAACATTTGGTAACCAGCCCTACTAATAAATTGATACAAAAGAGCAATGATCTCAAGCTTTAATTCTAACTCCACAGTCACTCTTATCTTGTTTTGGGATCCCCATCCATAAACTTATCAACCTCCATCTTAAAACACTCTGAGTTTCTTATAACAATGTACCATTGTTGTCTACCTTTTCCCAGGGAAAGCTAGCCTTGGGAAATACAGAAAGAATGTGATGGTTTTTTTTTATTTAAACAGCATGAATTTCTGTGTTAACCGTTACATCATTCTGCTAAATATTGTACACCTAAAATAATAGTGACCACTGCTGTTTTCTCTAGACCAGGCTGTACCTTCGTGCAATGGAAGTAGGGCTGATGTACCTGTAATCAGTGTGACCTGTAATCCTTACACAGAAAGGGCAGCTGCCCCAGATAATCAATTCATGCATAAAACACTGCTACAATTGAATTCATAAGTCTTAGATTAAATGCAGAACACATACAAGTATTATTTTTTTTCAAGACGTACTAGGTACCCATGTAAGACCCATGAGATAATGCTCAAGAGGGAGGATTTTCAGAAGCAGTGACAGGATTACAGAGGTACTCCTTCCTCTTCCATTTTTAAATGAATTTGGGGAATTATATCTGCTCTGGATACTTGATCATCAATTTCATTAACAGTGAGAAATTCATATATGATTTTAATATCACACATAAAATAATGATAGTATATTTACAAAGTAAATAAGTACAAATTATTTTCTTTTCAATAATGACAAATACCCATAAAAATAGAAATGGAAATTTTCTGCACTAAAATTACTTCAGCGTATTGTTAATGTGGTTGATGATATCTCTGAAAACGGGAGGAGTTTAACTGTTGAAAATGGAAAACACCAATATTATTGACTTGTAAGTAGAAAGGGAGATTATGTTGATAAGGCTTAGAATTAACAGGTAAACAAAGGTGGAATTCTATAACAGAAACATAGAAGGGCCTATTACAGGGAAAACACTTGAAAAAGGATTCTGATATCCATAAATGTAGTTGTTCCAAGGCTGCTAACTCTGACGAGTGTCAGGTACAATGTAAACCGGGCCACAGCATACAAGGACAATTGATGGTTCACACTACAATTTTGACATTACTAAATTATTTTCAAACACATTTTTACTTTAGAACATGTTCTGGAGAATTTTCAAGTCTGTGTATAAAATTATTTTCCAAGTTATTCTAAAAGTACCTCACTGATTATGAGGTCCGTGTGCAGTAACCAATCTGTAGAGCCCTGACTGGGTAGAGGGCTGGTGGATGGGGGAAGGGGACTTAAAGGACACACAAGACTTCAAACCTCCAGTGTCCTTTACAACCTTCTACAGGCTGATCTGCCGAATTGCAACGACCAATGAACCACATGCCAAAGCTTCAGCTGCCTCATTCTAAGCTCCCAACCTTCTTCTTACATCCTAACCCTCACACACTCTGCAAGGTAAACCTTTAATCCCACACCATTGAACTGGATTCAGATGAATGCAGTGATCAATCACCCTTGTGTGCTGCCTGTTAAATGCTTGGCCAGAGCAAAGGGCACAAAGAAAAAGAAAATTTTAGTTTTAATCACACTATGCTATGTAAATGCCAGCTATTGCAAGGGGCACTGTTTTCCATTTTAACAGACATAAACCTTACTGAAAAGTTTATTATGAATTCTTCGTTTTTAGCTGGTGACAAGTTTAATGCTTTTGGGGGGCTCCAAGAATGAAGACTGCACCAACTGAGGAATCCATTTCCTTATTTTTCTATCCAAGTACCAGCCCTCTCTTCAGAGCTGTAACCAAGGAAGGAAGCATTCTTTGCCAGGAATGATGATACTATTGTTTCTGAAAGAGATGCATATGGACAAATCAGAATACAATTATTCAAGAGGTGTGGGAATCACAAAGGCAATTTCAGTTTCACTATTCCATTTTTTCTCTGTATTTCTGGCAATGCCTTAAAATTTTCTACAAATAATTAGGAAAACAACAAGGTCGTTTCTGTCTATGGAAAAAGAACTCAGAGTACCACAGTCAAAAAGATTAATGGCTTTTAAGATGAATCAATGTTTTCTTAATATCAGAAATAAAGGGGTTTCATAAATAGTTCTCACTGTTCTTTTGTCTTTACCCACATTATTTACCATTTTGGTAGGCAGCATGACAGAAGTCATTCTTCCAGGTTATTTAATAGCTAGGGTGATGCAGCAGAAAACATTGGTACAATTCCAGGAGACAAACTGTACCCTACACTCAACATGGGAGAAAAGAGTACAGGAAATCATGAGGAGAGGCAAGGACAGATTAAAAAAGAGCAGCAAACTCATACAGATAACGAAACACAAAACCAATGATCTTTAATGTCGTGAAGGTACTTGAGAAAGAGAGAATTAAATATGGGGGGGTAAAAAAGACTTTATTAATAGCTGTACTTTTTTAAATTGAGATGCCTGATGGACATTGGGAAAGCAACAAATGTATCACAGAAAACCATTATAGGGCTGGGTCGACCAGGGTAGAGATGTATGAAAGCTGAAAAGTGACCACCCTCATGAATGCAATAGGGATGAGAAAGAAGGTTACTTAGGATGACAAAAGCTCTTTAGATGTTGCCAAAAAAAGTGATTAGTACCTGTCTCATCCCTTACCTGATTTTCTTTTCTTTACTCAGCCACTCCTAGTGTGCTAAATCAGCACTTTAGCACCAAAGCTCCAGAATAACCACTAAGAACTGCAGCTTTCCCACATACTAAATCCATGTTGTAAGAGCTGGCAAACATCCAGAGAAGAAAGGAAAAAAAAAAGGGAGATTTTTACGAAACAGCTTGAAAATCTGGTGTACCCTCTCTACTGTTTCCTGTGGAGGCCATGGTAAATGAGCTTGATAAAAATGTGAGTGAGATGGAGAAAACAGCATGAATTGCACTCTGACACACACATGTGCATGCAAGCACACACTCCCCACTCCCCCACATCCCTCACTCCCTCCACCTAGGGCAGCACGCAGCCTTTTATGGGAGCAGTGGAAGTCAGGATGGTGAGTCTGTGTGAGGTCAGCAGGAACTTCACAGGAAAGGCTGATTTTGGAGGTGCAGTTGTCCCAGCCTCTCAAAACTCATGAATAGTGTGTTTACCATTGCCAGAGAAGTTTCTTCAGGGTGCAACTTGAAAAAGAACTTTCAGCCTGGCAGTTTTAAACTGAATTCTGAAAGCCAGCTCTGTTCTGCCTATCACATGTACTGTCACCAATGATAAATGTCAGAATTGAGAAATTTATGTTGATAAAAGAACTAAAAAAAAGGTTAGATTCTTCCCTTCCAACATTATTTCTGCGAAAGTTTAGAGCAGAGATTCACAAAATATAATTTTGCCAAGAGATTTTAGACATGAATTTGAGTATAAGCATATTTCAAACTTGCTGAGTAAAAAGCTGTGTACAATCATCTTTTTTAAACAGAATTAGCCCTACAAAATACATTTGGATTTTACAGTCACTTTGTGTGTGTGTGTGTGTAATGACTGCAAAAAACACAGTTTACTTCAATAGTCACAGCCTCTGATGTTTGATGGTGTTTGATGCATGAAAGGTCGAGCCAGGTATAATTTTTCAGACAATATCCTGATAAATGGGAAACCCCATTTATCTTAAACTGATTCTGACTTTTATTTTCACTGGCTAATAGAAGCATGAAAAGCTTGGTTGGTTATCTGCAAGAATTAAAAAACAAGAAGAAAGCAAGATGGGACCTCTGTTCCAGCAGGCTTTTTAGGTCCTTCTCTAAGAAATTAAAAAGGCCTTCTCAAATATTACTGTCTTTTAAGCTTTAGATTTTAAAGAAGCATATGAAGAGATGGGGCTTTAACTGCTACATTTAGGGGCTTTTTATTCCTTTGATACTTCTAAATTCAAATCCAAAAAATATATGAATGGACATATGAAAATTTAGATTTTTTTTCTTGCAAGGGCCCAATAAAATATCCTTAACAACAGTGGAGGAAAAAGTGTCAGAGAAGACTCCTTGAACTCCAACAAAAGCCTTTTTTCTTACAGCCAGCCATATAAGACCACTGGACAGACTCTGATGTGCTTGGGACTACACAGGATATATGACTAATGTATTTTGATAGATATAACAGATATATATATTTTTGATAGATTATACATGTCACGTAGATTTCTGGTCATCAAATACATAGCTTGACATTTCCTATCATTCAACCTACTTTTTGTACTCTTCTTTCTCCAAGTTTGGGGTCTGAAGGACTGTAAATTAGCTATGACCTAACCCAAATTATATTAGAGTGGTGGGGTTTTTTTGGCACATAAAAGCACTTACATTAATAAAGCAAGGCTATCTATAGACCATACCAATGAGGAGCTGTGACTGGCACTTTACAATCAAAAATAGATCCAAAGATTGAGCATCCTTTAAAGTTCACAATGTAACTTGTGCTCCCTATATTTTTGTGTGCTGTTTAAAAGTTGAGACAAAAAGCAAGGCTGCATTTTGAAGAAAGGCTTTGGTTTCAAATGTAGACCTTTTACCTATAATTTTGTTGCTTCCAGGCAAGGTTATCAGAGTATGCTCCTTCAGAAGAAAAATGCTGCAGTGAAGAGGAGAAAACAAAATTGAGAACAAATGGTGGGGAAAGAAGAGCAAATCCAAAATGGAGTCAAAGAAAAGTGTAGCATTCAGATTAAACTGGTGTTACATAGTTAAGGCTGACTTTCATTTCACATTTCAGATAAGGCTGTAGTAGCTGCTTCCTGTGAAATTGTAGTTTCCCCAGCAGGTAAGTATGTAACAGAGTGATCATCTCAGTGGGATTTCTTGCCATTTCTGTATGAGACCTGAGGTGCAAAGCAATGATGTTCATAGCCACCAGTGGTTTGAAATCAGGTTATTGTGAGACCACCACTCCTGTAAACACCAGATCTTTACAGATGGATCAGCCAAGAACAATTTTATGCTCTTTTGAATGCTTTTGATGCTAATTTTTGCAAAGCTTGTTCAATGCATGATTTCTTTATCTTTAAAAAGCTTGGAAATTTCTCTCTATTTCTATATATTGCTATATTATAATACCAGCATGAATTTTGTTCTGCAGTGCCCAACCCAGCTCTTTTCTGGAGTACCTCAATAAACCACACAGACTCTCAAAGTCACACTATGCCCCTGCCCCTCCCACTAAGGAAGCCTATGGCAGCTATAGGATGGTGTCCCTCTGAGTGTGCCAAGCTTCACTTGCTTGTTCCATGTTTCTTTGCTCACAGTAGAAAATGAGGGATCATAAATCCCATTCCTGATGCTGACAGAGCTCCTGCAGAAATCACAGGCCTTATTGCATGGTTCTTCTGTGCTCCCAAACTTCTCTTTTCTGCTTTTCCTCTTCTATCCCAACTATTTTTCTCATTTCCTTCTGTAAATTCAAGACAGTCCTGCTCCTTGCCTTCAGCTCTGGCTCTCAGATCAAACAGACTGAAAAAGCAAAGGCTGCTAAACCCCCAGTGCCAAGACAAGGAGCGAGATCATTTGTTCAGTGGTTCACACACAAGCACAGACTGCAGCGGGCACGGGCTGGGGGCTTTAATTCCAGTACAAGATTCTGCAGGACTCTAAAGAATATGTTCATATGAGGTTTTTCCCCCAGTGTCAGCCTTGGTTTTTGACAATCAAAATCAGAGCTCTACAAAAGTGTCCCCACCAAATTTCAGTCTTTAGGTTCTCTTTTATAATTCCCACATGAAAGGATTCTAAGTTTTCCCTTTGCAACAATGGAAAACAAGGCATTTATATATTTTTTAAAGAAATAAATTATCAATTTTTGCAAAACTATAAAAAACTTGCTTCAGGCAGGCACTCAGCAAGCTAAGATACAATCCAGTAGTTAGTTTAGTAAAGGTTATAAACAATGAAAAGCAACTGAGAATAGAGATTTATGACAGGATGTTTCAGACAACATATGCTGGATGCTTTTAATGGTTAAGAATTTAAACAAGGTCCAAACGTGTGTTTCTTCTTCAAAGAGAATTGGAGTCAATGCTTTAGGTAGTGAGCAGACAGATTTTTTTGCATGAATTTGCACAAATTAGCTGAAATAAACATCTAAAGTGTGACATTATTCCCAGAGCTTGCTTTTGCTTTTAATTAGTCTATCGCTATCAGAATATTAAATATGATCTTGCTGATTAGGAACAAATTAGAAGGTTTTCAGGTTTTATGCATTTCCAGCTAAAAAGTGAAATAAAACTGATTTTTTAATTAATTACATTTTTTTCCAAGAAGAAGTTACTGTGTATCAGCAGAGACACTCTCAACACACGTTTCATCCTTCTAGCTCACATAAAATCCAAAACTTGATTTGGACAGGAGATACATTCCATATCATATTGTTTGCTGGAATGAAAAGAAGCTTTAGTGTTTTGCAACCAGATAAGAGCTTAAAATGATCTAGTTGGACTCCAACAGATTCTTAGGCCATTGAACTTCATCCACCAACTTTCTAATCTCAATAAACCAGTCAGTGAGTTCCTCAAGCTGAGTTGACCAGACACAGCCTCTTGGTAAAGAGATTTAAAGCATATTTATATTATTTAAAATATATTTGCACAAGCTGTTTGAACCATAACACTTTGTTAATTTTAATTACATTGTTTCAGTGTCAGACAATGTTCCTAGACTTCATAAGTCATCTTATTAGCCTTTATTTACAGATTGTGCTACAAGTAACCAATAATTCTGTTTGAGGTACACTGTATCTGGCAGATTAATTGCTCTTTTGTCCTGCAAATTGACTTGCAAATTTGGAATAAATTTGACCTGGAATGCACCTCAAATTCTCAGAAGTCATATAATATATTTTCCCAGCACACTACAAATTAAAATGAGAAGAGTACTTGTGTTTGCATTAGGCACACTGAATGTCAACAAGCGCTGTCAACCAATGAATCTCAGAATTTAATACTTGAAAGGGCAGGAGGAAGCAGCTTTAATTTGCTTCTCTACAAACACCTGGTTTAAAGAGTTATTCAAATACGTAATGTTTTTTTTAAAACTAAATCAAGATCACTTTTGCTCTGCTGGAACAATTTTGATGGTTAATTACATTATTATCCTGACATAGCTTCCCTGTAAGGCTTAAGTTTGCCAATTCCCTTTCCTTAACATGTTTTTATTGCTGGGAAAGACTGAAGGTCTAAAAGAGCCATAAGTCATAAAAGAATTTGTAGGGGTTTATTGCACAGTTCATAAATGGAAAGAAACATGGCTAGTGAACTAACAACATAAATTCCTTACATAAATTGCTTCAATAAAACATGTTGGTTTTTACTAAGAAACTCTACCAAACTTATTGTCAGCTACATAGGGCATACTAGGCTTAAACACCAAACAGAACAATTCACTTTTAATGACAACAGAGATATAGTTTTTCTCATTATAATATATTACTTTTAAACAGAGTCTCTTATCCTCAGTGCCAAAAAATGTATGCTACAGACATTACATAACAACATAGAAGACAGCAAATATATTCTCAATTGGCAGAGAAAGCACATTCTGTTATTGCCACAAAATGAGAAACTTTCCAGGATGCTTGGTCTCTGCCGTGTTCTCATGAGACCACATCTTTAAACACACTCCTCAAGGCTGCTCTTCTGACACATCTTGGCGCCAGCAGAGATAACACAGTGCCCTCTTTGAGCACACGGCTTTGTTGTGTCAGCCTTTAAGTAGGTCATGCCAAGGAGCAGTTGCTATTTTGAACAACAGATCAGAGAAGAGAAACTTCATGACTGAGTCGCTGTCAGGGATCTGAGAGCACACGTGTGGTTCAGCAGACCTCTTTCACCAAGGGCTCCCACAGCAGGGACAGGACACCATCCCAGGCACTTCCTCCTATGAGCTTGCACAGAACCAACAGCTTCAGAGTGGCCAGTTCCTACTACAGAGTTCACACATGCTGACATTTTTTGTTTCAACATAGGTAAAATGAGTAATTATCTACTCATGTGTCTGTGTTGTCTTTCTGGAGTGTCTGCTCTGTCAAACATTCAACAGGTAAGCAAGGCCAAGCCCCTATTTTCTTGACAATCATGTAATTATGAGGTTTCTTCTTTGACTGAGATGTTCTTACACTGGGCACTACACGTCAGTAAATGCAGCTAAAGATATATCCCCTCTGCTTATGGATAACAAGAACTAGAGGTTTCTTCAACACATTAGGGTAAAGGATGTTCAGCAGGTGAAACATACTTCTGTGAGTAATAATCACAAAGTTGTTTATTGTGCAGCTAATATTTCTTTTTCCTTATATACAAAAGTAAATTAATTGAAGAAGTAGTAAATAATTCATGCTCCTTTCATAAAAGTAATAACCTTGTTACAGGAAATCTTTGAGGATCCAAATCCTGCAGCTGCATAAGAACATTGCTAGCCATAAACTTGTGAATAATCCCAGAAATAGATGAGATAGAAGCATTAATACATCTTGCTGCTTGAGATACAATGTAATAATTTCTAAAATAGCAACCAACTAAAGGAGGTTTTCTGACATGTAAAACCTAGTAACAATTATGTTTAAAACATTTTATTGAAAACTGTAGACAGATGTCTGTGTATGTTTCATATGCTAGATATTGTGGACTAGCAATGCACCTTCTACAGACTGAGCCTGTATCTTGGCTTTTCCAGATAACTATTTCCACATGTGCTCATAGGTGTGGACACATCATTGTTGCTGCCCTGCATAAGACAACACAGTCCTGCTGCATTTTTAATCACAGAGGAAAAATAAACTTGTTACAACACGAACTTGGTTTAGAAGAATTAGCTTACCTCATAAGATAAACTAGGCACAGAAATATTTTTTGCAGTACTGTGTGAAAATAACCTATAAGTACAACTAGATTATTAGGCCATTTTTCTGTCATGTGGAGCACTTTTGAAGTGTTTGCCTTGCACACCTATACTAAGTAAAACCACATCACTGAAATCCCTAAACTGAGAAGTCTTAAAAATGGGGAATGCCTGATTACAGATAGTCCCTGTTAAAATTCACACCAGTTCCTCCCTTTTTTATAATGAAAAATGGGTACTTTTGAGGGAAGCATACTGCTCTTCTGAGTCATTCTAACTTAAGAGAAAGGCTCCCTATCATTTTTTCTGTTTTATTTTTTTTTAATGAACTTCAAGGGTATTTAAAAAATTACCAGTACAAATCATGATTTCTGTCAGGAAACTGGCTGAACTCCGCCAAGCTGTGAGTTTGTACTTTGTTCCAATCTGAAAGTTCACGCCTGGATGTAAGAGGCACAGTTGTAAAAGTGTGAGACTCTTGGGGCTCTCTATCAGAATGGTTTACTTGATGGTTTTGTCTAGACACAGTCCCTAAGTTTTGGTCAACTAGATTTAGATCCCCTGTAATAAATACATAAACAAAACTTGCAATAAGTTAAGCCTAAAAAAACTCTGCTGTCCAGATTTTCTTTTTTTTTTTTTAATTTGGGATGAAGAGGTTGTGAGATTGTCCATCCTGGGGGTGACACCACGAGCTGTGGGCTGCGTGTTCTCTGATCCCCCTCACTGAGTTCCAGCTCCAGGACACACACAGGCAATGAGGGCACACTGGCATCTCCCTGGCATCTGTGAAAACCTCGTGGATTTGGATGTTCCTCCTTTTAGCTATCAGAGGAAAAGAAATGCAAACAAACGAACTAAAAATCCCAAATATCACAGATTCCCACCTCAACCACCTGCTTTTAGTCTTTACCTCACAGTCGGCCCCTCAGTTTTGTCACGCACACAGTGCTGTCCTCAGCATTGTCATGCCAGTGCTAGGGTAGATGTTTAAATATAAGGCTCCCTCTACCCACCATGCCACCAAGGCCACATTGAGCAAATGGATTGCCCTCATCACACAGCACACCCCTATTGGCAACCTTGGTGACATGGCCATGTCACCTCTCTGACACCAGCTGCCAGCAGAGCTGAGGTGGCAGTGCAGGTCAGTGCCCAAGATGGCCATGCCACCTCTCTGACACCAGGTGCCAGCAGAGCTGAGGTGGCAGTGCAGGTCAGTGCCCAAGATGGCCATGCCACCTCTCTGACACCAGCTGCCAGCAGAGCTGAGGTGGCAGTGCAGGTCAGTGCCCAAGATGGCCATGTCACCTCTCTGACACCAGGTGCCAGCGGAGCTGAGGTGGCAGTGCAGGTCAGTGCCCAAGATGGCCATGTCACCTCTCTGACACCAGCTGCCAGCGGAGCTGAGGTGGCAGTGCAGGTCAGTGCCCAAGATGGCCATGTCACCTCTCTGACACCAGCTGCCAGCGGAGCTGAGGTGGCAGTGCAGGTCAGTGCCCAATGCTCCTCACCAGGGTGGCTGGCAAGGCCTCATCCCTGCAGCCCTCAGCCGATAACCTGAGGGAGCTGGGGGTGTTTAGCCTGGAGAAAAGGAGGCTCAGGGGTGATTTTTTCACTCTATAACCACCAGGAGCTGTAGCCAGGTGAGGTCAGCCTCTTCTTCCAGGCAACCAGTGACAGGGCAAGGGGACTTGGCCTTAAGATGGCCCAAGGGAGGTTTAGATTGGACAGTAGAAAGAATTTCCTCACAGAAATGGTTGTTAGACATTGGAATGAGCTGCTCACGGAGGTTGTTAGACATTGGAATGAGCTGCTCAGGGAGGCTGTGGTGGCTGTCCCTGGATGTGTTTAAGGAAAGACTGGATGTGGCATTTAGTTGACATGGTGATGTTTGGTCATACGTTGTACTTGATGACCTCAGGGCTCTTCCAACCTGATTCTGTGATTCTGTGTGGATGATGCCAGGCTGCTCAAGAACATGGTGGAGTCACCACCCCTGGAGGTGTTTAAGAGGCCTCTGGATCTGACGCTGGGTGATGGTTTAGTGCTTTAGGGGCGCTGGGTGATATGGTTTAGTGCTTTAGGGGTCACAGGGGTAGTGCTGGGTTGGCGGTTGGACTTGATGATCTTAAGGGTCTCTTCCAACCTTGATGATTCCATGAGTCTACAATTCTATAACTCTATGAGTTTACGGTTCCACGAGTGCAGGCGCACCGCGACAGGAGCGGTGCCATGGCCGCCCCGCCCTCCTGAGGCAGCCCCGCCCCTGCCAGCGCCCCCGGCGGCCCCGCGGGCACCGCCCCGCCCGCCCGTGGGCGGTGCCGCGCCTGCGCACAGGGCGGGGCTGGGGGCGGGGCGGGCGCTGCGGTGGGTGACGTCACCTGCCCGCCCCACCGGCGGGGCGGGGCGGGAGCCGCGGCCGCAGCCGCCATGGCCGGTGCCATGTTGGGAAGGAAGTGAGAGCGGGAGGCGGCGGCGGCGGCCAGGAAGGAGCCCTTCCCTTTTCCCTCCTGCCGGGGCGGGCGCGGGTTTCCCGGCCACGGCGGCTTGCGAGACCCCCGGCGCGGGCGGTGCGGCGGCGGCAGCTGGCGGCGGCGGAGCTGAGCGCCCCGGAGGCGGCGGTGGCCTAAGATGGCGGACCCGGCGGAGTGTAACATCAAAGTGATGTGTCGCTTCAGGCCCCTCAACGAGTCCGAAGTGGCCCGAGGCGACAAGTACATCGCTAAGTTCCAGGGCGAAGACACCGTCGTCATCGCGGTGAGGGGCCGCCCCGGGCGGGAGAGGCGGGAAGCGCCGCGGGGAGGGAGGCAGGCAGGCAGGGCGGGAGGGGGTGTCAGGGGTCGGCGGGGTCAGGCGCCGCGGGGATGGGCGCGCTGTGAGGCGGGAGGGCTCGGGAGCGCCCGCGGGCGGGGACGCCTCGGGAAGGGGAGCGGCCTCCTTGGAGACCGAGGCAAAGGGGAAAGGGGGCAGGGACGGCTGCGGGCGGGGTGGGCTGGTCTGGGCATGGAGGCGGTGGGGGCAGAGGGGCGTGGGGCTGTGGGGACGGGGCGGTGGGGGCAGGTCGGGGGACCTGTGACAAAGGCTCCGGCCAAAGGCCCAGTGCCGAGGTGCGGAGTGAGTCCCGCAGTGTCCGCCGGCCGGGCGCTCCCCGGGCCCTGTGTGTGACTGCTACAGGCACGCGTGGGAGCTGCCGCCCCGTAACTGTCTGCGGAGAGTTCTGGGGAGCAAACGCGAACGACAGGGCAGGCTCCAGAGAATTAGTGCTCAAGATCTGTCTTCAGCTGACAGCTTCTTTTTTGTTGTTGTTAAATCAGAATAAACAGACCATTTGCCTTCCTACATGTTCGTAAATGTATTTTAACTGGAGTCTCCTTGAAAGTTATGAGGCCCGTTAAAAACAATATGGATGTTGCAGGGGAAAAGATGATCCTTTCCTTTTTCTTCAGTGGATCATAGCTAGCTACAAAGTCGACCTGGAATATAAAAATAAAGTACGGTAGTTTGTTGCCTGGTTTGGTTGGTGTTGTACAAACACACTTTAGCCCCAATGTTTGTTTTGTTTTTGTTAACTCTTAATTTGTGTTTTTGTGTAAATATATTTCATGAGAGACTACTTCTTGCTGAAAGTAATTTACAGGCCAGTTATCTGTCTAAAAATTTGGGGGTTTGTTTTGTTTTACTAATGCTTTAGTCTGTTAATATTCGGCTGAATTTGTCAATAAAATATGGAATTCCATGAGTCTGGAATGACAAGAACAATAGCATGCTTGTGAAATGAGGTAATTTGGGCTCATTTCAGCTGGCAAGTTACTATCTTAGAGTACATCACTTCTTCCCGAGGTTGTACAGGTAAACTCAGAGTAAGGAACCAATCCTGGAAAATAGAAAATTTAACTAGCGTGGATAATCTCACTTTCATCAGTGAATACCCATTCATTGTGACACTGCATAGTCTGTTTAAAATCCACAGTTTAGTGTAGAAACTTTCATGTGTTCTGACTTAAAAAATAAGTTTTCTTTTGGTAGCCCTGGTATAAATAAAAGCTTATATTTTTTAAATACTCTTTAGGTGCACTTTGAAATGATCTGAAGTGTAGATTGTGCTGAGGTGGTTCTGTATCTGAGTAGAACAATTTGATGGTGTGCTCCTGTGGGATCATGTGGAGCTTTCTGCTCAGGATTGATGTTTAGTGTTGCCAACTGTACCTTGCTAAAAATCACAACAAATTTCCCAGTTGTCCTGGATCCAGGACTTGCTATGTCTGACTTGGGGAAAAATGCCCCCAGAATTATTAAATTGGGTAGCAGTGACAGTACTTCTGTCTTGTTTCACAAAATTTGAATAAAGGTTTGATACTCTCTGATTTTGTCTTTGTAATGGTGGCTACAAGATTGGTATCCTCAAAATTATGACTTGAATCTCTAAAATTGTTGACAATAACTTGTGTTTGGTGGTTTTGTTTTTAATAGCTTGACTGAGTTTTTACAAATTTAGGGGCCCTCTAATCTGAGCCTGTAGCCAGGCACCACTTGTTTCTGTGTGTTGCAGAATTGCCCGAGGGAGGATAACAGGAGCAGTGCTCATGAAACAGTGTCTAAAAGGCTTCCTCCATAAGCTGTTTGGTTACCTCAGTTCTTTGGTTTCTGTCCTTGTTGCTGCCTGTTGAGCAGTAATTGAGCCACTTTTGGTTTTTTGTAGCTGCTTCTCTCAGCTGCATGAAGGACTTGCACCTCCCGTGGGTGCCTGGCTGGGGCTGCAGCAGTGGAGGCTGCGTCGTTAATAATAATAATGATAATAATGAAAATAATGATAAACTTGGGATGGGAGTTGCCTGTAATGGTCAATGGGAGGTGAAGACTGGAAGGCAGCGGAAGCAGAGCTGATCTCAGGCTGCAGATTTGACTCCTCTGGAAGAGGCTGGGGAGGAAAATCAGTGACTATAACCAAACCCTCCTCCTTCCTTGACTCCCGTGTCATCTCTGAGCTAGCTGTCTTCCCTTCGTTTCCTAGCTCCTATGAAGTTAATGTCATCCTTGTCTTTCTGGACGAGTGACTCACTTTGATTTATGTTAGGTAAAATAATAGTTTTAACTGTAGCTGGTGTGTAACAGCAGTTTGAGGGGAGGTATGGTGTTGGTCTGCTTTAAACAGCAGACTCTGAAACAAAGTATTTTCTTCCCACAAGATGAAACTTTTTAACTAGTAAAGGGCTTGTAATTTTTTAATTGCAGGGGGCTTCTTTCCATCTTAATATTCTATTAATTATTTTTTCCTAATGGCTTCTCCTGTTAATTAAGTATAAGGATTTTGTTAAAACAGATTATAGGATTACTCGTTATATGACTTTATGTTAAACATTAGAAATGTACCCGTATGTGAAAACTGACAGCAATTTGCTAGTGGATTTCAGGCTTTTGAATAAGATAGAACAGGGAGGAAGAGCAGTTTGATATGGGATTATCTCCTTTGTTTTATCAAATATAAAACTGCTTGCAGCTGATTTGTTCTATAGTTCTGCTTAATGTATCTATAGATCTTCTTTAAAAACCTTTCTATCGAGTCTTGTTCATCTTAAAACTACCCAAAAGGTATACATTGCTGAAAGCAGTGACACTCTGGGGTTTGGAACTGAAGCCTGAACCAAAAGCAGCACTACCCAGTGGCTGCAGTGGTGGGGCCTGATGGGTGTGCACAGGAATGGGCAGTATGCCTCATTGTCCAAATGGTTTTTAGTAACAATCATCGTCCATTCCTTATTTGTATGGCTTTCAGGAAAGAATCTTGGCTACTTGTCTGTATTTTCATATTTGTTCAAGATGTACCCCTGTGATCCTGGAAAGAGCTTGAGATATTTGGCTTTCTTTTTCGTTATCTTTTAAACTAGTGTTGGACTGTAAATGAGACATGGCTAGGTTAGAAAGTGTTAGAATCAGGTAATGAAGGTCACTTCTACTACTGCAGCTTTTAGTAGTAGGTTTTTCAAAAGAAAAATGCTGAAGGCTGTATTGGACTATATAAATTCAAGAAATGAAATGCATTCTTTAAAGTAACTTTATTATTGTTTGCTAATGCAGAAAGAAAGCAGTGTTTAATAGAGACCAAAAAAGGCAGCATGTCTACAATGGAACTATAAAAATGAATCAGGAATTGCAATCTGTAGCTGAAATAATACTGTTATTCCAGTGTTACCCTCTATTTCTTTTTCTTACTTTATTCCATTAAATGTTGGGTAACAAAGGTGCTTTTCAGGTGGCAGTGGCATGATGATTTAACAGAAAGGAAATATTCTTGTTTACAGGAGTCTGTAAAAGTAAAGCTTTTCTCCCTGGCTGCAGTGCCAGTTGTGTAGAAACACCTTGCTCATATTTGCTGGGTTTTATTGTCCTGAAATTTAATGACCATTTTTATAAACAGCAATACTTAACTTTTCTCTTTAGAAGAACCTTTCTACTAAAGTAAAAAGTTTGGCTGAAACATTTATTAGTCACAGTGTTTTAAATCACATATTTTAGTAATTCTGTGGCAAAAAGTAACTGCTGTAATGGTTAATACTTGAACTGCAGTACTTCCACAGAAATAAGAAAAAGGGGACAAAAAGCTGAGATTCACTCACTGTTCTGTATCAGCTGCACTTTTGTGTGCATGGGGCTAAGACAAGAAGAAAATCCTCTTTCTTTATCCTGAAATTAAAATACTAATTTGTAGCTGTGCCTTTCCACCCATTGGCAGCGTTGAACTTGATTAGGCGTGTCAAAGCAGCAATACCTTAGCTTAGTAATAGGAAGAAGTGAGTCAGGTATCTGACATCATGCTTTCCAGAAACTATTCCATTTTGGATAAATCTTTTAACATATTTTGCTGATGCTGATGGGAAGAACATTCTTTAGTATAGATGCAGCTCTTAAAGGCAGAGTAAGCCCATTATGTGCCACTTTAACCTTTCACCAAGAATAGGCTAAGCGTGGGTAGGTATTGTAGCACTGTTCTAACTGTCCGTTCTAGCAAAAAACATTCAAGAGCTTCTGCATGTGTTGTGGTAGAAAAACATGCTGCTGATTTTTCAAGTGAATTTTTTACTGCTGACTTTGCTTCAGATATCAGTGCATAAGAAGTAAGATAAACTCAGGTGATTTTATGAATAACCAATTCTGTACTTTATGGAAAGTTGCAATAGTAATAAGGGTTTTTTTAAATTACATCTACGGAGATAACCTTTAGTATTCCTCAGACTTTTGATGTAAATTTTCAGTGTAGTCGTGATTGCAGATTTTTCTGTAGTCCTCACTGGATATATTGACAAAAAACTTCTCCACAGAAACTCACATGTACTCCAAATTTTGTATAATTTAGATTGGCTGAGCATCCTTTTATATAATGGGTAAGTAGTCTTTAAGTTAGCTATGGAACTGTATTTCAGCATCATCCCTTTATTAAGATTCAGTTAAACTACTGCTGAATCATGTTGGCAGCTGCACCTTTCTGAAGGCTGTGAGAGCACTTGGAAAGTTTTGCTGTGAGACCACATCCCTTCAAGTGCAAGGCAACTGTGGGAGCTGCAGTTGTCTTGTGGTTGACTGTAGACAAAAGAAATGCTAGGCAAGGAACTAAAAGATTCTGAGAGAGGAAGTTAGAAGTTCTGCTTGTTTGCTTGGTATTTTATCTCTTGCTTATAAGGCCTTATGTGTTAAATTTTTAACAGAATTTGAACAGCAGTTTCTAAAAATTTCTGGAGTGTGTCAAAACAGCCTCATACTGTGTTAGTGACACTGCTCCTACCCCTGTCAGGGACACAATGCTGCTTGGGCCTTTTGTGTCTTCAGTTCATCATTAGATCTGATTGTTAACTGCTTGGGAAAGAAAAGGCATCTGGTGCAGAAAAATATCTGACACTTTAATCTTTCTTGATTAATCTCTTAAAGGTAATGAGGAGACATTCTAGGGCATGGTAATCCGTGTAATACTGTTTTAGCTTTGTTTACTGCAGAAAGTAGACTGTAAAGAGAAGTGATAAGACATTGTAGATGTCAAAGATGTGAAGCCATACTGAGTGGGAGTAATTTGCATTCTTAAAATGTAATTATCCTGGAACCTGCTTGTCTAAACTTCCTTGATTAGATAGTGACTCAGTGATGATGGAGCAGGGACATGCCACTAATATGGATTTTCATAGGTGTGATTAAAAAATGAGGACATGTGAGCAAATATTCCACTTTCCACATGCAAAGGATGGAGAAGTGACAAGTGACAACAGGACCCCTTGTGAGGATTCTCTTGGCCAAAATTACTAAGTTTTGTATATTGGTAGCAATTGTTAACTTGAGGGAAATTGAAATTGGTCATGTGCTTAGCAGCTTTCACTGTATAAATAAACAAGATCAATTAAAGGCAATACTGCCCAAATGAAAGCCTTGCAGCTTGATTTTCTGTTCCACAATGGAATTATTTCAGTGCATAAAGATATGCACTGGAGCACGAAACAGCTGATGAATGTTTTGTGGTGTAGCTGACTTGCAGTGTGTAGTGTAGCTGATTGATATCTGTGAAATTGGAGGCTTATTGAAACTACAGCTGCTAGTGAGAAAGATGGTGTCATCTATTCTACAGGAGCTTCCTTTTTGTGTAATGTGTTCTCAGTCTTCACTTTCCTACCTCAGGGAGACTTGTTGTCTCCCTCCTGGTGTATCTAACGGCCTCAATTCTACCTGTAGAACACAGGGATTTGAGGTGTCTTTGAAGCTGAAATGAGTAATGGAGGCAGGTGGTGTTTTCCCTGCTGTGAAACAAGTGTTCTGACAAACTTCAGCCCCTTAGGGACAGTTTCTGCCTACTGAGCCTTATGGTTTCTTGAACATATTTATACAGTGAACTCTGTAATTATTTTTCCAAGACAGTGCTCATCCACCTGATTTCAAGGCCTCAGATAAATATGTTTAGTCTAAAAAAGCTTTGTTTGGTATGGTACTAGATATTATTAGAAGACAAATGGAAGGCCAGGCCAGGGAAGGCAAATGTGGGTGGGTAAAAGATGGAAGCCATACTTGTTTCTTTGCTGGAGAGGCAATTCCAGAATATCCTTGTGGGAGGATAATAATGAATTAAATTTAGGCAGAATGGAACACTTAACAGTTGCAGGAGTCTAACAGTGTTAACTGACCTAGGTTTTTTGTAAACTTTGCCCACCTGCTTGGCTACCTACAAAATCAAACTCTGAAAGAGCTACAAAAAATTTGAGCTTTGCAAGATGAGTGTAATCATTTATATCCTAGTAGATTGTAAGCTGCTTAGAACTCTTATGAGAATCTCTTCTCTAAAACAAAGCAATAACCAGTATTCCTCTCAAAATTCTGTCAGATCTTCCTCATGTAGTCTTTTCCAAAATGAGTCTTGTGAAAGGTTTCCTTCCCCAGTATCGCCTTTTATTCTTCTTGGGGAGCTTTATTTTAAGGGTGTCTTATATGGCACAATAGTTTATGTTAAATGTTTCTGTTTGGTTTGATTTTTTTCAAGAAACACTACCAAGACAGGTACTCTATGTCATGGGGTATGTTTCTAATAATTGTAGTTTACCAGAGTAAACCTACTACCAGGGTAGGTGAGAATACGGGGTTCTTAGATGGACAGACCAGGCATTGGCTTACCTTGTAAATCAAGTAACTTGAGGTCATGTGGCAGAGCAGTTTTGCAGAACTATGTAGATAATACTTTGAAACCAAATATATTTAATTCAAGTCTTTCCTCGTAAACAAGCGTGTGAAGATTTAGGCAGCACTATTTAAGCTGATTTCCACACAACAGTCTTCAAGTGCTTAAAATAGAAGATTGGGCTGAGACTGTGTAGAGTCTTCTAAACTATTAACAAACACCTTCCAGTTCCACTTCCAGCATTTTTTGATAACTCTTCTGTTTTGTTTTGGTTTTTTTTACAGTCCAAGCCATATATATTTGACCGTGTATTCCAGTCAAACACATCACAAGAACAAGTATACAATGACTGTGCTAAAAAGATTGTCAAAGGTAAGGTGGAAGACCAAATTTACCATAAGGAAATCTCATATTCCTGTGGATTTTAGTGTTGAAAACTAATACTTCTATTGCTGCCTTTTATCTTTGGAATGTTTAATAAGTGCCAACATGGATTGTAGCACCATACAGTCATCCTGTAGTTGAGCTAATAAATTATGTCAATGCTGTAATTAAACCTGCTCTTTCAGTTGATTGCAACATTTGGTAACATTTACCTGTTACATTTTAGGGATTTCTGTACAGTTCTCTGCAATGATAATTTAAAACAATTTGTCAGAAATTAAACATAATAATGATTAATAAGAAGTTTGAGATGGGTCTGCCCTCCCTATGCCCCCCAAATTTACTGGTGAGAAACATCATACAGAAGTTCATTTGGAGGAATGCAAGAGGAAATGAAAATTGTGAAATAGGAGTTATTGCTGTGCATGCTAGGGCGTACAATTTCTCCAAAACTGAATTCTCACATTTGGCCTAGTACCTTCAGAAAATCAAGTCTTGTCACAAAGAAGGATATGCCACAGTAAATTTTTGTAGTAAGCAATTAGCTAGTTCCCTGATAATCAAATTGATTAATTTCTTGAAGGCATAAATAAATTCTAATTGACCCAACTTTCAAAGGTTTCATAAAGCCTTGTCAGAAATCCCTGAAATACCAACTATTAATTAATACCAACAGAATATTGGGTGAACATACTGTGTTTTTCATCATTAGAAAAGTAAATTGCTGTGGGAAATTCATGCTGCTGCAAGTATTTAACCCTTTAATGACTTAAATAATAATCAGGCTCAGATCAGAAGGTTGCTCCTTGAAAACTGAATTTAGCTAAGAATTGTAATGCTGCCCCTTTTCTCCATGTAAGACTCTGAGCTCTGTGTCACATTTCTCACCTGTGCTGCATCAAGTGGCAGATGAGCTCTAGTGGTGAGACAAATGGATTTACAGGTATGGTGGAGTGGCAAAGACCTCCCCATCTGGTGTATCTCCTCGTGCTTGTTTTTGGAAAATAAAAGTTTGCTTGCAGGATGTGATTCTAGAGTAATTTACACATAAACAGGCCAGCCCACCAGCCCCTCACCCCTCAATCTAAAACTTTGCTTGGTTCATTCATAATTTGAAATAGAAGCTTATGGCCTAACAGTAAGATGTTTGATACTTAGGGCATTGCCCATTGGACAATTAAACTTTCCTGAAGGCAGAAAATATGATGGTGTTCTCCTGTTTGGTTTCTTCTGAGATATCAAAGACCATCTGTACAGCCTGGCAATTGTATTGATTTCCCTTTTGTTCCTAAATGTGAAGTCCTGATTTTTCTTGCTGAAGAAACAGGAACTTCTAAGACACCATCAGTGATGGCACAGTGCATTAAAAGATTTAGGGAGGAACACCTCCCTCCCCCTAACTCTAGCACAAGGTTCCCAGACACTGAGTGATTTAACTTGCTGGGTATTTTGGGACCTGCTTGCTTGAATTCTATTTAATTCAGCTTATCTTTAGAAGAAGGAAATGAACACTAATGAAAATACTCTTTCCCTTTAGATGTACTTGAGGGATACAATGGTACAATATTTGCTTATGGGCAAACATCATCTGGAAAGACACACACTATGGAAGTAAGAATGTTAAAATAATTTTCTCTTACTGTCACTGTCATGTCTTTTCATCACAATAGTCTTTGCTTTGTAGAAATAAGATGTCAGCTTGTTTTCTTCTTGCAACATTTTGATAGCCCATTATTTTTTTTAGGACTGAGAATGGCAGTGTGGGGGGTTTTTTCACATTCAGTAGCAGGATGAGAATCACAGGAATAATATCAATAGCATCATTTCAGTTGTTGTAGTTTGGGAGAGTTCTGAGGCTGTTCTTTTCACTTTTGGGGACCAGTGGAACTTTTCACTTTCGGGGAACTGTGGGGCTCACTTTATTTCATGGAGTAAGTGCATTATACCTGTCAGTATTTTGTCTGTTAAACTGAACTAGATGTCTTGTGTTTGAATACTGTTTGTAATGCTGGATTGAGTATGATTTTTTTGTTATATTCTACCTTTTTCTGTTAAGGGGAAGCTTCATGACCCAGATGGAATGGGCATTATTCCAAGAATAGTGCAAGATATTTTTAATTATATTTACTCCATGGATGAGAATCTTGAGTTTCATATTAAGGTAAACTTTTCTTCATTTTTACTTTAATCTGTATTAGAACTCGAAAGTAGTCTGTGTGTAAATGGATATTCTATATCTGTTTCAAATGCCTGTAACTTGGAAACCTGATAACCTGGATTATTACTGAAGTAATTGATTTTCCTAAAGAATAATTATGTTAAAACTTTCATTTTGTTCCATTCAACATTGATGGAATCTATGCTGATAACCTGTGGCAGTGCTAATAGTGATTGAAACCTCTGATCAAAACAGTTTCTTCTTAAAGATACATTTTAATTCAGCCTTAAGAACTGAGCCGGATGTACTGTTATGTGGGAGATCAAGTAATCATGCTGAATCCTTGTGATCAAGAAGCAAAGCATTTTTGCCTTCTGATGTATCCCTTTTCCTCTTCTTACTTCTAGGTGTCATATTTTGAAATATACTTGGATAAAATAAGGGACCTTTTGGATGGTAAGACTTTTATTTGTGTTGAACATATAAAATAAATTATTCTGGAAGGACATATTAAAAAACCCCTTATGTTATTTAGGTATTCATTATGCTAATAACTTTGCATGATAAAGGTACATCACAATGGGAAATCATGGAGCTCATCTATATGGTACTACTAAAGTTGCAGTGGTGGTGCTTTCTTGTATGTTAAGTTTTTGTCAGGTGTTGCTGAGAGGTAACATTTATGACTTGGGCATGCGTTGTATGCAGTGCTCTCATTCAGTTTTGCCTTAGCTTTGGAATGTTTTCTCTTCCAGTTTCAAAGACCAATCTTTCTGTTCATGAGGACAAAAATAGAGTTCCCTATGTAAAGGTGAGCATCAGTCTGATGTATTTTCATCTTGCACTCCTCTAGTGTGCACCATTTACTTGTGCCTTATTTATGTGGTGTTATTTTTCACAATCCCCTTTTTTTTTTTCCGAAGGGTTGCACAGAGCGGTTTGTATGTAGTCCAGAAGAAGTTATGGATACTATAGATGAAGGAAAATCAAATCGACATGTAGCAGTTACAAGTAAGTATCATCCTCTTTTTCCTTTCAGTGATTTATCTATTTGTATGCCTTAAAAAAGGAGGGAAGGCACAGATAGTGAGTTAAATAATTCAGGTGTTTGAAAGGGTCTGGCATACGCAGTTTCAGTCTTTCATAAACAAGTATTTCAGTTCATTTCTGGTTAGATCATGTTGCTTAGACTGGGATTGAAAGGAGAAAGTAAGTCATCAGTGAGGAACTATGCATCACTGGAGAAAAAGGTGTAGTTCTGCTTTAGGAATAGTGCAAAATCCCAGTTTGTGGAATTTGTTTCACTTAACCTAGAAATCTGTAAGTGTGGCTCGTCCACAGTTTGATCATTCTGTTGCATATTCCAAGAGCGGCTGATCAGAATTCAGACCTGCTGCAGATTTAAACAGCATCCCAAGATTTTTGGCTGTAGCATGCAATTGAGTTGCAAGGAGCCCTGCCATAGGTCTCCAAATTCCCACAAAAAGCAGGATTTGGAAATGACAGAGGCGTTAGAAAAGACAAGGGAAGATGTAGGTGCATGCAGAGTAAGATTTGAGCTCTTAGCAACTGAGGTGCCTGTCAGAAGTCTCAGAGCCAATTTCAGGATGTTTCACAATCTTCCTGTGTTTAGTTCTTTATTCAGGAAGAGATTCTACAGTCATTAAGAAAATATAAGCATTTTCTTCTCATTTCTTAGGTTAAGGATCAAAACCAAAAATAATATGTTCCTTTTAAGGAATGTTTCAGTCTTGTGGTTTTGCTTCATTGCTCCTAAGTAAAAAGGTTCAAGTGGGGACTGCACTAAGAAAATTTGGATAGAATATTTTGTGTTCTGTGCTTCATTAACATCAGTAAGCTGGTACTTTTAGAACTGTGAGAGATTTATACTTAAAAGGAAGAAGAAATGGCCAGATGTTCTCATTCAGATTAAATTTTGTTACTGGATTAAAATAATATTTTAAATTCAACATGTCTTGTTTTCTCTTGATGTTTCACAGCAGAGGGGGCAGCACAAGACAGGAATGAAAGGCTGTGGCCAGTTGAAATTTTCAGAGAAGGATAAAATGGGTACACTGGAAGTCTTCAAAAGACTCTCCTATCAAGAACTAAATATACTTTCTGTTCTAATAAATTAATGTGTGAATTCCACGGTTGACAAGCCAGCAAACCTGATGAGTGAACTTATATGATATTAATAGGAGCCCAAGGGAAAACTGGATCTTTCTTACCCAATTAGATGATACCACTGGTTTTGCTGCCTCTAGGTCTGCTGTCATTGAGACATTACACTGTACAGCTTCATTAGCTTTGGATCTCTTGCTGCACTGTGGGGAGGTGTTGTTTTAAGTGAGACTGATTGTACAAATCTTTTTGATGTGTTTATTTTGATTTATAGATATGAATGAACACAGCTCCCGAAGTCATAGTATTTTTCTTATTAATGTAAAACAAGAGAATACTCAAACAGAACAGAAACTAAGTGGAAAACTTTACCTTGTGGACTTGGCAGGTAGTGAGAAGGTAATTATAAGTTTCTCTTTCTTCTCTGAAATTGTTTTTCTTTACAGTCAAGTATTTTACATGGTTCAGTTGTCATCTCTGAGGTGTGTCAATTTTGATGTTGAAATATGGTTTCTGAATCCTAGGCTGGCTTGGCTGTTAGATGCTTTAAGCTGATCCACATTTCTGCAAGTGAGATTTGTAAATCTAGACTAGGGTGGGGAAAGAGGGTAAAGTTCAGTTTCAGTATCTGAGGATGTGTGTGTTAGCCAGGTACAGGAATCAAGTTTTATGGTTATGGAATATCTGGATTTTCTTATGTAGTGATACCAAGTTTCTTAATTTGAAAATCTGATTAACATTGGTTGACAGCTTGCTTTCCTTTATCAGTAACTTAAAGCAGAGAAGGAAATACATACTGTAATTAGTCTTCTAAGAGCTGGATTTCTGACATTCTTTTCATCTTTGCTTCTGGGTTTATCCCTGTCTTTACTTCCAGGCTTGCCGTTGTTTTTCCTTACATCATTTTTCTATGACCTTATTGTTGTCTCTGATCCTATATTTATTCTGAAATGTGTTTCTTTAGTCAGTCTTTTTTTTTTTTCTTTTAAAGAAGAGAGCTGGGTTGCAGGTCTCCTTTCTCTGTAGTTCCTTTCAGTGTTTGTTTCAAACTTTACATTGGTGCATTTCCTCAGTCCCTTTGAAATATGTGGAGTTTTCTAATGGTTTGTATCGGTTTATACACAGGAAAGTAGAATTGTTTCATTGTAGTCATGGTCACAGCTTGGTGGAAATAGTAAAGGGAGAGTTATAGAACTGTAAGTTAAATTCAGCCCTAGAGACAAAAGATGCAAGGTAGATAGAATGGCATCAGGTCAGATTTTTTCATGTTTCTGCTACCTACTTAAGCTCCTAGAGCACTCATGTAGGTCAGATTCTGCCTCTAAAATCTGTTCTCACAATTTATGCTTGTGAAGATTTTCTGCTCTGTTTTCAAGGGGTATTAGTGGTATGTGGTTTGGGTTTTATGGTTTGTTTTGTTAGGGTTTTTTAAGGGGAGAGGTAGTTTGGTTTTAAGGATGATCTCTGGACAAACCATTCATAATGCTTATTTTCTTTTAAGTAATGAATCTTTTTTACAGACTTCAGAAAACTTCTGAAGTTGTTAATTTGACAGAAGTTATTAACTACACATTTTTCTGCTACAAAAAGGTGTACTTTGCAGGGGGAATATTCACTTCAGTTAAAAACATGAGAAATGTCTTCAGACACTGAGTCTTGAATGAGAAATTGATAATGAATTGGGGAAAGTCTGACTATGAGTTGGCTTATGTGTACCTCATAAAGTCAGGGAGACTGACTTATAAGTGGGGAAATTACATAAGTTTTCTCTTAAATTTTGAAGGTATGTTTTGAAGATGCATATAGTAATGTCCTGAAATATTGTATAGGTTAGTAAAACTGGAGCAGAAGGTGCTGTGCTGGATGAGGCCAAGAACATCAACAAGTCTTTGTCTGCTCTTGGAAATGTCATCTCAGCCCTGGCTGAAAGCAGTGTAAGTGTTCTGTTTGTCTTTTTTTACTTAAAGGTTAAAAGCTTGCATCTCTGAACATACTGTGCAGAAATTCTTACCAATCTCAGTGATATGAGCCAGTGCATTGCAGGTGACCATTACTCTTGTACTGTATTGACAGTAAAGATCAGGAAGTTACACATTTAATGCTGAGGGACCTGAGCATCATACTGAAAGTTTCCTTGTGCTCTAAAGGTTACCAAACCTAGAAATACAATTTTGTCATCCCATGCATCTTCAGTCTTATGATTAATGAATTAAAGTAGAATTTAATGTCTTTCTAATTAGGTCATACCTAGCAAAAGTGTAGTTCATATTTCAGCAAATTAAATGTGTCTGAAAAGCCGTGACTGATCATTTAACCTCTTCCTTGGTAGACATATGTTCCATATCGTGATAGCAAAATGACCAGAATCCTTCAAGATTCTCTAGGGGGTAATTGCAGAACCACTATTGTTATTTGCTGTTCTCCATCTTCTTACAATGAATCTGAAACTAAATCTACTCTTCTGTTTGGCCAAAGGTGAGTACATGACTTAAAAGGAATAAACGAACAAGGAGAAATAAGTTGCTCTATTAAGATTCCTGAACCAAATTAATTAGAATGTTTACTTACTTTCTGTAATTCTTCAGTGTATATGTGCCTAAGTGTTGTGATCTGTCTTGTCTCATAATATATATTAATCCTTAAACCAGCCAGCATCCTGAAGACTGTATTTTCAGGAGAAGCATATAATTTGGTTCAAATTGTGGTTTAATGTATAATCTTGAAGGGCTATAAATACTTCCCTGTCCCCTGCCCTCCCTAAAGTAGGTAGGAAGAAGGTAGAAAGGAGCTCTCCCCTAGTAAGTTGAATCCTTTATTTGCCAGGAGAGCCTGTTCTCTGGTCTGTATCTAACACTCCAGTAAACTTTGAAATGATTCTTGTGAATTCCTGTGTAATTTGTAACTGAATTTATACATACTCATTTCCAATTAAGTACTTTGTTAGGTAGTTTTTCTTTACCGTTGTATTATTGTTGCTGCCTTGTTTTACTCCAGTTCCTGACCACTAGATTAAATCACACCATTTAGTGGAGCACATTCCAAAACCAGTCAGTGTTTTGCTAGTCCATCTGATGTTAGTTTACCTCTGCCACTTCAGTCCAACAAGAGAGTTTCCTACTGGCCTTCTCTGAGAAGTTTTGTATTATGGAAAATAGCCCAGATTAGAAATTTGGCAGAATGTGAGTAGTTAGTGAGTGTGGAGTAGTGACTGCATTCTGCAGCAGTGGAGGCTTTGGGTTTCCTTTTAGAAGGAGGAGGTCTTTTCCTTTTATCATTTAGTGAATGAGCTACTGGAAAGTGTCTTCCAGCTGCAGCTATGTAGCTTCACTGCCTTGTGCTCTTGATGTTTTCAGGAGTTAACAGAGTGCATTCCTGTCTCAGCCGCTATAGTTAGCCCAGTATAATAATTCAACTTCCTAGGGATATCAAATTTGTGCTGAAGCCCTCAGCTGTAGTAACTTAAGGCTATGTAATAATCATATAATATAGTAGAAAAGCATATCTCTTTTAGTAGTAATGTGTCCCTAAGATTTTGCTTTTGGTTGAAATGAGCTGTTTCATAGATAAGCCAGATGGTTTGCATGCTAGAAGTGTCCTCTCCATTGGACAGTGTTTGCTAGATGAGGAATACTGTTCTTTGTTCAAAACTGTGTACAACTGTCCTGACCTCAATTCTTTCAGATGAAGGTATGCAGCTTAATTTTTCCAACTCAGTCAGCTTGAGATTTCTCAGCTTTCCAAAAGTTGTGTTGCTCTGTCTTTTGACAATTGTGTCAATCCAGTTAGAAGAATAGTAACTTGACAGGGAATAGAAATAAGGTTTTGGAAGAGATGGGAATGTTTATGTTTTCACTAGTGATATGTGAACATGTTATTTAGTAACCTTTAATTCCTTTCTTTAAAAATGACATTTCAGAGCTTTTTGCTTTCTCTGTGTAGAGCAAAGACCATTAAGAACACAGTCTGTGTCAATGTGGAGCTCACTGCAGAACAGTGGAAGAAAAAGTATGAGAAGGAAAAAGAGAAAAACAAGACTCTGCGTAACACCATACAGTGGCTGGAAAATGAGCTCAACAGATGGAGGAATGGTGAGAAGCAGTTTTATTATAATTCTGCAAACTTTAGGCAAGACAACACACACTGAGTTAGTCTTCAGGCTACCAGAAATAGCTAAGAGCACTATTTGAGGCAGTAATAAGGCTGTTAAAGCTATGGGAGTGAGTCAGCTTTGGAGCATGATTTTTTTCACTTTATTGCAACTGAAATAACTTCTCATAATTGTGTTATGACAAAAATGTCTGAAAGTGTATTCCTGTTAGATTGTTCAACACTTAGTTTTCTAGCAGGCTAGAGTTACTTACATTGTAAAAAAAATTAATTTGGGGGACAAAAAACTGATATTATTTGTAAGTGCAGAAACTAAGTAAAATGTTTCCCCTGTTTTGGTTTTGTGATTCAAAACAATATTACAAGATCTGCCCTCATTTAAAACTCAAAACGTGTGACTAGGCAAAAAACCCACACAAACCCCAAAGTTGCTGACAGTACCAAGTATGTGCCTGTTAATTCTTCCTGAATGATTAACTTCTTATCAGTTCAAGTTGCTGGCAAAATGCAGGCTAATAGTGAAGCCATAAATTCAAGAAAAGAGAACATAGGTCATGCAGATATACTTTGGAGTTTTGCAGCTGTAGAAGGTGATTTTGAAATCTGACAACTGCACCACATCCTGATAAAAATCTAAAAAAAATGGGTTTGCTGAAATAGGTTTGGTAGGAAGTAGGGGGGTTTTTTTGTTGTTTTTGTTGGGGTTTTTTTATTGTTTCATAGAGCTGGTATGAGGGCACACCTGAAATGTAAATATTCTGAAAGAACTATACTTAACATGAGATACTGGAGTGTTGGAAAGAGCCTATACCTTCCAAGGACTGCAAGAAATGTTTTGAATAAAGCACTAAGAAATTTAGTTTCATTTACTAGAGAAGTGCCTTGGCATGTTCTGTCTTCTTCTCTGTGAAGTTAGTGTTCTCATCAGAAAAATCTTTATGAACATAAAAGGATAAAAGTGTAACTGAAAAGATTTTACATTAGAAGCAGAGCAATGTAAAAGTAAACGCGGCTACCTAGTAAAACAGTGCCAAGGGAGACAGAAAGTTTTGTGTCTTCTGGGAAAGTTAGGTGACTTTCTAGAAGATAAGGTTTGATGTGTAGTTTGGAGCTCATAGCAGAGTAAATGGGTGAAATATGATGTTTTGTAGTAAGCAGGATATAGTTTGGATGATCTAGTGGGATTTTTTTTGTTTGTTTGTTTGTTTTTGTTTGGGGTTTTTTTACCAAATAATCAGCTGAACTCAATTGCTTATTAACTGTGTAAAACTATTAGTAGGAAATATGGAATACTTCTCAAGGGTAATTTTTTGGGAAATATGTCATGACTAACTGTACTAAAATTAAGTTTACTTTTAAGGGGAGACTGTACCAGTTGATGAACAGTTTGACAAGGAGAAGGCCAACCTAGAAGCTTTTGCAGTGGACAAGGATATTACTGTTATTAATGATAAACCAGCTACCACAATTGGAGTAACTGGCAATTTCACTGATGCTGAGAGAAGGAAATGTGAGGAAGAAATTGCCAAACTTTACAAACAACTGGATGACAAGGTATGCCATTCTTTCTTAATGTAAGATCGCTTGAAAATATGTCTTGAACTATATTATTGTATAATGTATCTTCATCATTCTCAGGAGGAGAAGCCAAGGGGCAGGTACAGATCTCTTCACTTTCGTGACCTGAGGGAATGGCCTGAAGTTGTGTCAGGGGAGGTTTAGGTTGGATATTAGAAAAGGTCCTTCATCCAGAGGGAGGTTGAGCACTGAAACAGGCTCCCCCGTGAAGTGGTCACAACACCAAACCTGACAGAGTTCCAGAAGCCTTTGGACAATGCTCTTGGGCACAGGGTGTGACTCTCAGGGTGTCCTGTACAGGGCTGAGACTTGGGCTTGATGATCCTCATGGGTCTCTTCCAGCTCAGCTTATTCTGTGTTCTGTGTTTAATTTGCCAGTATTCATTCGTTAGCTCAGCTTGTTTAAGTATTTGCTGAGAGTACTTCCTCTTAATTCTGATTAAGAGAAATCAGAGTTGCCTTTTCTGGTGCTAAAGGAGTATTGTTTGTTAGCTGGAGAACAATGGATGTGGGAAAATGAGTAATTTGAAGACAAATTTTTTTTCTTTTCATGTTTTGGATATTTTATTTGAAATAAAAAATCTCAAATGTAAGCAGTACTACTGTGTTTGAATAAAGAAAATATTTTCATTAACAATTAATTGTTCCTTAGAACAACTTGGAGAAGGCTTGCAAAAGCACAGGTATAAGGCTTTTGTTTCTGAAGCATGGTGTATTGCACATACATGCCAGGTTAAGAGCCTAATGAATCAACCAGTTAAAAGAATTCTTTTTTACTTTTACTGCTTTTTGTGTAATTATCTTGGAATAGAGAAAAGTTAGATACGTAATGTCTGCTGTCTTGTAGATTAGTTTTTTTGAGTGGTATTTGTCAGTTTAATGAACACAGTCTTATTTCAACTACAGGATGAAGAAATTAATCAGCAGAGTCAACTAGTAGAAAAACTGAAGACACAAATGTTGGATCAGGAAGAGGTGAGTTTTGCTCTTGCATCTATATTTTATTTTCATTGTCTTTCCATTAAAGAAATTGGTGGTATTTGGAATAGGTCACAGTTTATGACCAGGGAGTAGAATGAAAGCTTACTGCTGCACAACAGTTTTCTTTTATGCCTTATCTAAATGCTTTGCCTGTTCCTTCCTCCCACCTACACTGTGCTGATGGCCAAAGTTAAACCAGCTTTACTTGGATCTTAAATATCCATGAAGATTGAAAAAATTGAAATATTTAATGCCAAGACAGTTGTCTTCCCTATGCAGAGTTAGCAGGTTGTCAAAACTGAAGGTAACTTGATTTAATGTAAGAAATCTGTTCTAAGGTTTCCTTCTGGTCAGTTGCTGTACAGAGAGAGAAGAGAGAGGAGGGAAATGTATAGGCCCATAATGAAAAAGGAAGCATCTATGTGTTAATTCACACCATACTTGCTAGAATATTCAAATTATTTGTATGCACATGGAGCTACTGTTTAATCTAATTTAAATAAATAAATCTGCTTTTTTAGCAATTGTACCCTTTGTCTAGTTATTCTTCAGCAGCTAACAGTGTTAAAATGCTGAAGTTTAGTCCCTAGACAATAGCATTCCAGACTCATGAGTAGTGTTCAGTGGCTTTTTTGAGAACTTGAGAATATTCCGTGTGCATTTCTGGTTGCTACTCCTATATGTCTTCATTTGTAATTACTTCCAGTTTTAGGATATTTAAAAACTTAAAGAACTGTGAATATAGATGGTGAATTTAGTTTTTCATTATATTCTGTTCTTGGTATCCTTATTGCATGAAGCTAGTCACTAGGAATGTAGAATGTAGTGCTACAAGCTATTGTAGCAGCTGAAAGCATTAATAAAATTCTAGGTATGTGTGGAGTTTTCTTAATGATTATTTATTGTATTTTTATTAAACCTCTGTCAATGTTGCAGCTTCTGGCATCAACCAGACGAGACCAAGACAACCTGCAAGCAGAGTTGAATCGTCTTCAGGCTGAAAATGATGCTTCTAAAGAGGAAGTGAAAGAGGTGCTACAAGCCCTTGAAGAATTGGCTGTCAACTATGATCAGAAGTCTCAGGAAGTAGAAGATAAGGCAAAGGAATATGAACTGCTTAGTGATGAACTCAATCAAAAATCGGTATGAATTTGGGATAAGAAATTACTGACAATCTTCAGTGGGACTTTCTTGCCTTACCTGTGTTTTTTTAAAGTCATTTGAAAATGTTTCACAAGGGAAAATGAGATCCTAAGTCTAAAACTTACTTCATTTTTGCAGAGAATGATTATCTAAAGCCTGTAAGCTTAAGAAAAATTGTATGGTGATTATTGACCTTGATAGTGCCTGTCTTTTTAGTGCCTGTGACATTTTACTACCTGCAGAGTATTCACAAATATCCTAGGTGTCAAAACTTAACACTTTCATTACATCATGCTGGTTTTGTTTGTCTTTCTAGTGCAGTTGGGAAACTCCTGACTTAAGAATCTGCTTTTTCCAATCTTGAAGTTGCAGTGAGCATGCTGCAGTTTGTCTTGAAAGGAATGTGTATTTGCCTGCTGTGTGTTTGGAATGTGAGATAACTTACTTTGATGCCTTCAAAAATAAGCAGTTTGGTTTACTTTCTGAAAGGAGTAGATGAGGATGTATTCCACAAGATACCCTTTTAAAATACAGATGCAGCATCAGTCTCACAGGCTACTGTGCACCTCCTTACAGCCCTGAATTGCCATCCTCCTTACATTTCTGAACTGGCAGTTTTGGTAGCCAGTTATTTGGCAGACCTCCGTCAGTTTTATGTTAAGCAGTTAATACTCTACCTACTGTCCTAAAATTCTAAGTAATGGAAAGGATCAGCATGTTTGCTGGTATTGCAGACATGACAATATCCATGACACAAGTCTCACTCTTCTCTGTTCCTGAAGATAAGAGGGTCTGAGTCTTCTAGTGGCTGTGTCTTCCAATTTTCAGTTAGTAAGATTTGACTTGGGAGAGCACTAGTGATGTAACTGAAGTTCACAAGATCATGAAACTTCTTTTTAATCTTCTGAGTGTTCTGAACTGGTAACTTACATCACTTAAAGATTGGCCAAAAGTCAGAGAATTATGGAAGTCAGAGTCTTATGAGCAGCATTTAAAGTCTTTTGGAGTAGGCTTGTTCTGTGTGTATGATTCTGAAGTGTATGGTTTGTTTTTTGATGTGGTTTTTTTTTCTTGTTTGCTTTATTGATGTAGTTTTTAGTTATAGGTACTGATTCTAGATATTATAACTAACATCCAGTGAGTGTCATGAATAACTCAATCTGCAAGAAAGCAACTGTTCAGAGGTGTCATAAACTGAAGACATCCCAATCTGGCACTGCTAACCCATGCAGTAACCATCCTTGGCATCTCTGTCTCAGATGCAGACTAATAGCAGACTCTTGAGCGTGCAAGCTGCTGAGCTGCAGCCACTACAACCACAGCAGCTCAAACCAGCTGAAAAAGTGCTCAAGAATAAAAGTTGTGCTTATAAAATATCAGTACAAGAAGAGTATTCTCATTTTTTGATTTGCAAGTAGGAAAGAGTTAAGAGCTCTGCAGATAGAGGTGAAATTGTTTTAATTTACCAAAATATGGTGGAAAGTGTTGGACTTGCTGACCATTTACTCTTTTTCTATACATGTGATTCCCTGCAATATTTAATTGTATATAACTCTAAATGCTGTTTAACAGTGTTAACACTAATTTTGCTGCAGAATTTTAAGATTTTGTGAGTTGAAGGTCTCTGTCCCCAGTAGTTAGCTCTTTCAGAAGAAATGCTGGTTCTCTGTAAATAGTATGACACTAGTTCCAAGAACAAGAGTGTGTTTTGCTAATCAAAGGTAACTTCTTTTACTATAGGTCACTTTAGCCAGTATAGATGCAGAGCTTCAGAAACTTAAAGAAATGACCAACCATCAGAAGAAACGAGCAACAGAAATGATGGCCTCCTTACTAAAAGATCTTGCAGAGATTGGAATTGCAGTAGGAAATAATGATGTCAAGGTAAGAGTTAATCACTGCTGTTTTCAGTGCCATGTATTAAACACATGCATTGTGGATAGGTGGGGATATTTTCTTAGTATGGTAAAGATTACTACCATAGGAAGCTTCATCTATATTAATAATTTGGACATAAGCTTCTCCATTGCTTGTATTGTGACTTAATCAGGTCCCAGACAGAATTTTATTATGCACAGACAAGGAAGAGCATGCATGACTTTTTTCTGAAGCAGTGTTCTCATTCCTGTTATCAAACTGCTGTATGAAGCGGTCTTAATCAACAGCATTGTCTTGGAAATCTAATACTGACTTACAGTGACAATCAGGATGACACTTGCATTAAAAACAGCATGAGGACATGAAATAAAAGTCTAGAAGATGGCTATAGGGCAAGAATGACTCGCAGTAAGTCATTCTGAGCAGTATTAGAAATAAATTGTGAATTGCATTTACTTCTTCAAGCAACTCATTGTCTTTGTACAAACTTCTCAATAATCAATCTGAAAACTTAAATACCAAAATGTAAGTTTGGTTTGTTTTTTTTTTCTCTTAAGTTCTGTGGCTGTCAGTTGAGGCTGGGCATGTGTCCTGGCCATTAAGATGCTCCAGTGCACTGTTAGTTCACTTCTGTTATGTGAGCTTTCTAAATGTGCTATTCCACCCTTTTCAGCAGCCTGAGGGAACTGGCATGATAGATGAGGAATTCACAGTTGCAAGGCTGTACATTAGCAAAATGAAATCAGAAGTGAAAACAATGGTGAAACGTTGCAAACAGTTAGAAGGCACACAAGCTGAAAGCAATAAGAAAATGGAAGAAAATGAAAAGGAGTTGGCTGCCTGCCAGCTCCGGATCTCACAGGTAAATATTTCTCTACAGTGCAGTGTTCTTTATAAATTAAATTCATTAACCTATTAGGAGAAAAAAAAAGTTGCAGGGGTTTTTTGGCACCTAACAAAGCACACTGTGAGTGAACAGCCATAAGACTCAGCTGTTTCCTTAGTACTGTCATCAGATTGGATGCTTCTAAGTAATTCTGCATGGCAGGAAGTCAGAATTCCTGCAATTTATCTGTAGCCTGCTAATGCTTTTGTAGCACTTGTATTAAATACTAGAGCCTCTGTGTTCTCTATCACAGGATTCTTTACAAATACAAGTCTTACAGAAGCAGTGGCTAGTGGGCACTCTGCCTGCTAATGCTCCAGGCTGGAAGTGGGAGAGGTAATAGCAGAGTAAAATTCCAAGAGGTTTGTATAGCAGATTAAATTTATTTCTAATGTGAGAAAGGTCCTTTTAATGTGATTGTTAGAAAAGATAAGTGATGTGAATTCTAACACTTCTGAAAACTGTAATCTAGACATGCAGTTTAATATTTCTGTATATTGTTTTTCATACAGATAATCATCTCTTTTAAAATCAGGAGATGCACATTTCAGGGCAATTTTCTAAATACAGTGGCCCTCTCTTGCCTCTGCTAGTATTTAACATTCAAAACATCTCCCAGCCAAAAATGTATTTCATTCCAACCCAGAATAAAGACATTGTCTTAAAGGCTGCATTACAGATCTACTTGAGTAGTCATATTCTTTTAAGAGTCTAGCTGGTGCCATTTTTGTTTTGAGATGAGATTACTTGTTGTGTAAAAAATAAGTATGAACTGTTTATGCAGATGTAATTCCATAGTACCCAGTTCCAAAGCAAATGAATCTTTTCATTCCACAAGCATGAAGCCAAGATCAAGTCACTGACTGAATATCTTCAGAATGTGGAACAGAAAAAGAGGCAGCTGGAAGAATCTGTGGATTCCCTTAATGAAGAATTAGTTCAACTCCGAGCACAGGGTAGGACTTGCCTCCCTACACCCCACCCACCACCACCATTTTAACAATATAGTGATAAATATAAAGTGGGAATTGCTCTGTTCTGTTTAGGTTGAAAGGTAGAGCTATAGAAAGGCTTTTTGCTACTAAACATGTAGCATTAATCCATGGTAAAACATGTTTGCTGCTTGAAAGAACTGTTATTGATAGGATTAAAGGTGTTACTAATTTAATTAATTTTTGTGGTGGGAGGGGACTTTTTCCAAATTGTATGGTGTTGGCAAGGGAAGGGATGTCAATGCCATCATCCATTTGATTGCGTAGATACCTGGCTGAATGGTTTTTTTGTTCTCTATCCCTTCTAGAAAAGGTCCATGAAATGGAGAAAGAGCACTTAAATAAGGTTCAAACTGCAAATGAAGTCAAGGTAAGTCAATTTCATTTCTTAAAAAAGAAGAAAACCCCAACAACCCAAGTCATCCCAGAGTGAAGCCTGGTGGTAACTCAGAGCATTTAAAATGTTCTGGTTTTTCTAATAGCAAGCTGTGGAGCAGCAAATTCAGAGCCATCGTGAGACACATCAGAAACAAATCAGTAGCCTGAGAGATGAAGTTGATGCAAAGGAGAAGCTCATCACTGAGCTTCAAGAGTAAGTACTTGTCTTTATTTTAGTGGTGCCAAATGTCTCTGGACTGGGCAAGTACAGAAGCAGATTACAGTGGGAGGAAGTGGTGAGAGTTTCCTCCAGAACTGTCCTCCTGTCTTCCATTTTGTTACTGAATGGGCTAAGATTTCAGCTGATAAAATATTTACTTTGTGTTCAGCCAAAACCAGAAGATGATGCTTGAACAGGAACGTCTGAGAGTTGAGCATGAGAAGCTGAAGGCGACTGATCAGGAGAAAAGCAGAAAACTTCATGAGCTTACGTGAGTGATAATAAAAGTGATGCATGAAACAAATGTGTGTGGGGACACTTGCTCTATAACTAGTGGCCTAATAGGATGCAGTGCATCATATTAGGTCACTAGTTATAGAGCATGTCACTAGTTATAGCATGCTTGTTAAGGAGGCCTTCTTGAACCTTTTTTGAAACCTTTGCACTGCGTGAATACTTAAAACAGGAAGTAAAACTATGAAAGATATGAAGGCCACAACTGGTTATTTTTGGTTGTTGTTATGCTATGGATTGAATTAGCTTTCCAGTTTGCAGCTAAGTATTGCATTCTGTAAGACTGCAAGAGTCTTCTAACAATTCCCCTTACTCTTTTTGTGGTTCTTCTGTTCCCTTAATCTTTTTATGGTTCTTAGGTGATTTAACTTGTTAGGTGGCTCTAATTGGTTTATTCTTAAAATTAAACAGTTGCATGCTTCATTGATTAACTAAATACAATGTGTTAGTGAATTAGAGACTCGAAAGTTAGTGGAAAAGTGGAATTACATTCTACTTGCAGGTACTATCCAGTCAAACTTGAAAAGAGTTCTCAGCTTCTAGAAATCTGACCTTAAACTCCTGGAAATCTTTCTAAGTGTATCAGTTGTAACCCCTTCCTGGTGCATACAAACTTATCTTTACAGAAGCTAAAAATACATTATTCTTAAAAGTACTCTTTGAAAAGTTCTTTTTGGCTAAGTTTAAAACACACAGGGGTTTTTATCATGGTATTTGAAGTAATCAGAGGGACCTGACTCATCTGTGCTGATCACCAAGAAGCAATGCTTGCCTTTTTTTTTTTTACCTTTTTGTTTGTTTGTCCTGTTTAATTGACTAAAATTTTAACAGTACTCGGATCTTGTGATTCCATCTTATTTTGATTTATCTATCTGCCACAATTATTACAAAACTTACATTAACTACAATAGGTTTTCTTGTAAGATTTGCTATACATACCACATTACTGCTTTCCATTTCAGTTTGTAGGCTCAGCTACATCTAGTACTGACCACTTTAAAGCACCTGCTGTATAGGAACATTCCTCTTCAAAAGATTTCCAAAGAAGTTCTAAAAATTGTATTCTGTGTCCTCCCCCAGACTTTTTGAATCCAGTTGTTTTCCACTGAATATCATAAATGTGCATGGCAAATGACAGACCAGGAACAAAGCAGATTATTCACTTTAATTTTTTCCATTTGAAGTTATAGGAGATGCCTGGAACTATTTATCCTGGAAAATTGATAGGATATTGGCATTATTTAGAATATTAGAACAAATTTATTAGATCAAATGTTTGGTCATTTAACTGTGAGCTAGTAGTGAAACTGACTGAGTGAGGAGAAATTCCAAGAGGAAAAGAAGTTTTTTTAACTACTTAACAGGAATGCTTCATTTTTTTCACTTTATATTCTAATCTCAGATCATAAAAAGAAACATCCACATTCCTTTACTGTATTCTTTCATCTTGGTAACTGCACTGACTTACAGTTCTGAGAAAGAACATTTCCTGTGCAGAAAATGCTTTCACAGTAACTAGCAAGACAGCAGCTCTGTATACAGATAATCATCAGGTTCTATTCCTGTACTCTGACATTGTTGTTTATGATGCTGGTTTTGCCAATGTGTTGAGAGTGAGGTGTTAAAGAAAACAAAGAGAAAATTTTTAATCTGGCACATGATCCTTATCTCAGCTGGTCACAGCTAAGAACATTTGTAGAATAAGATCTCCCCAAATATTCACTCCAAAGTGGACTCTAAGAGTCTTGTCTTTTACTATTCTAGAAACTTTTACAATTTATGCATCTGAATATACTTGTTTGTATTCCATATTAGAAGTACATCCCTCTTTTCCTTTTACAACTCCCCCAATCCCACCACCCCCATGCCATACAGATTTCTGAGTGTCATCTGTTGGTTCCATCTTTAATTTAAGACTTCAGCCAAAATACTTTTTTCATTTGTACCATAGAGTGTTAATTACTCTAGTCCTCTGAAAGAAAATTTCTGATTTTTCTAGGATATTTCAGGAACAATTTATTCTCTTTTAGGGTTATGCAGGACAGACGGGAACAAGCGAGGCAAGATTTAAAGGGTTTGGAAGAGACTGTGGTAAGTAGTCAGAATATATTCCAAAGCAAATGTCAATATTTGTCTTTTTTTTTGTTGTTGTTTCAGAGTTTGTTTGGGTTGTGTTAATTTCTTGTCCTTTATATTGTAGGCAAAAGAACTTCAGACTCTTCACAATCTTCGGAAGCTGTTTGTTCAAGATCTGGCTACTAGAGTGAAAAAGGTAATGTGGTGCTGTAGCTAAACTTGTTGTTTCTGGGAATGCTGCATGAATTTCAGTTTAGAACTAAGTTAGGAGCTGATGTTTATTTGGTTTAATTTTTATGGCTATGGAAATTCAGATTTGTTCTCAGCCTCCTGTCTCCCTCCCCCTGCAGAGTGCTGAGATCGACTCAGATGATACAGGAGGCAGTGCTGCACAGAAACAGAAGATTTCCTTCCTTGAGAATAATCTTGAACAGCTTACAAAGGTTCACAAGCAGGTACAGTGAGACTTCATTTCAAATTTTAATGAAACTACTCCAGATCCATTATTACAGAAGCAACTGTCTATTGGTCATAAAATAGGTAAATACTTCTACATCTTAAGTGTGTCTCTTGATACAGGAAAACTTCAGTCTATTATTTTGTAACATAAATTAATTAGCTGTTTTAAGTACATGTGGGTGTATAATAAAATAGCTGCATTTAAACAGAAGGGGATCCAGGTTTGTGTTTAGATTGCATATATGAGTCTGAGGGCTGCTTGCCTGTCTCAGATGTAAGAGGTGTCTCTGTGGGTAGCAGGTTCTTCCACAGTAACTGATTTTGCAAATGACAGTCTCAATGCCACTGACATTCACAGATTTACTAAAAGCTTAAACAAAGTTAATATAGTAAGCCTACTGCTTTGCCTCTTTAGGGGTGAGGAGGGTATTTGGTTAGCTCTCCCTGTGAAGGGAGATTGCACAAAAATAAACACTTCTGGTTTTGTAGCTGGTACGTGATAATGCTGATCTGCGCTGCGAACTTCCTAAACTGGAGAAGCGACTCAGAGCTACGGCTGAAAGGGTTAAAGCTTTGGAGTCTGCCCTGAAGGAGGCCAAAGAGAACGCTTCTCGTGATCGCAAGCGCTACCAGCAAGAAGTAGATCGTATAAAGGAAGCTGTAAGATCCAAGAATATGGCCAGAAGAGGACATTCGGCACAAATTGGTGAGTGAAGAATCCCCTACCCTAAAGCTTCATCTCTCCTACCTTTTTTTTGTTTTGTTTTTGTTTATGTGATCTTTCAGCCCTCATTGAAACTGCACATATCAATGTGATCTATTTTCCACTGTGAGTTATATTTTGGTTAACAGACTGTGTGTGGAGGGGGTACTTTATGGTTGTTTGCCTTTTTATTTATTTTATTTGGCTTTGGAAAAGGCTTACCAACCTAGATTTCTAGCCTGAATATGTTATATTTCCCGGAGGAAACAGTACACTGCATGTGAGTCTTAATCTCTTAGATGATTCCAATTCCATTCCAATTTCTAAGACTAAATAGGTATTTCAAGAAAACAAGAAAGATTAAGCCATCACCTTCAACAACAATATCAACAAAAGTGACCTGATCTTAAGGGGCGGAGGAGCAGACAGAAACCCACAATATCCAAAGATCCTTAATTACCTTTTCAGTTCTTTGTTCCAAAATGTAGAGTATCCACAGCCCTCTCTAGGGGAAAATAACAGAAAAATGGGTGGGAGGGTGGAGGCAGAATAGTCATATTCCTTTGCTCTTCCACCTGCCATTACTCTGCCAAGTGCTGAGGATGGAGAAAGTGTGTGACCTGTGGAGAACTTAACTGTGCACATTACACTACAGCTGTAGAACTGAAGCACTTCAGTCAGCAATACACTTCTCTTAATTGTTAATGTCACTAAAATGAATGTTGCAGTTAAATTTTACTCATATTCTGCAGGTCTGCAAAGAGCTGTTGCAAAATAGTTAAAAATTTTTGGTCACATGAAGTGACAGCTTGCAGACACGTGCTTTTGTGTCTTAATTTTCTCTCAAATGGTCTCCAAGAAAACAACAATTCTCTGGTGAGCTCACCTGAGGTACACAGCCTCTCGTCATTAAATGTCTAGATGAACTAGTCATGTCTTCAGTGTTATCTGTGGAGTATTGGTACACAGAACCACCTGCAGAGACAGAAACTATTGACTTTATCAATAAGTAGATGTGGGAAGGACAGCAAGTACGATTCCTTACTGATACATAACTCTCAGGAAGCTGTCTTAGTGTTGTGTCTTATTTGAGTTCTTATTGCCAAAAAAAAGGATTCATAGAAGGTAATGCATTAGGTGGCACAGATAATTCTTGTGAAGATAATCCTTATCAGAAGCTTTGCAACTTTAACAGGGAACAATAAAAGCAAAGCCTTGTCTATTCTCCAGGGTTTGTTGTAGTTGACACTAATCTGTTACGTTCTCACAATGCCATCCTCTAAACTCGTTTTCTTATTCCAAGTGCATTCAGTTGTGACTATGGCATTTGGCTAATGATATCAGTAAATTTGAATAATCCAAGGTATTGTTGTGTGTACATTTGTAAGTCCCATTTCTTGTCGTGCAGCTAAGCCTATCCGCCCTGGCCAGCATCCAGCGGCTTCTCCAACTCATCCAAGTGCAATTCGCGGTGGAGGTGCGTTCACTCAGAACAGCCAGCCAGTTGTGCTGCGCGGAGGCGGACGGCAAGACAAAGTGTAAGTTTGTCTTGTTGCTTTTTTTAAAATGTGTGATCAGACTACTTTGTGTTAGGTTTATTACAGTTCATTCTGTGGCATAAAGCCACTCAAATAGTCAGATTAATAGTCAGTCTCCTTTTTACAGAATTTTAGAGCCAGTGGGATGGTATAATGTACACCTGACTAAAGATGCTGCTGCTTTTCTTCTTAAGTGTGTTTGCTGTAAAATGGTCATTCTGATGGTGTTCTGCAGGAGTAGAACAAAATATGGAAACAATCTGTTGGAGATGGTTACCAGTCAAAGACAGTAGCCACTGTTTGAGAAAGGATTGGATATTTTCAATTCTTTTGGCTTGCTAGTATCTTTTTAAATATGGTTTTCTTCTGGAAAACATTTGGTGGTGAAACAAAATTTACTATATTTTTCATGTTATTTATTTTCTCTAATCTCCAAAGTAATTACATGTTGCATGGTATTTAATATGTTTAAGTTGCTTTACTGAATCATCTCTCTTCTTAATTAATATCTGCTTCATAGTTGGTTGTCTATTGTTCACCTAACAGTAATGCTATACTTTATATTCCCTGTTGTCATCTTTACTTTTGAATGTGTCTATAAATGTCTTGTAGACATTCCCTTAGTTACTTATCTGCATCTTCAGTTTGAAATACATCTAAAATGGGCTGAGGTGCTTGAAATCTGGGTGCTCCTCTTCTGAAGGGCTCCAGAACAGCTTATGTCAATCTTGTTTCTGTTTGTTTGTTTTCATTAGCTGATTGACTTTTCCAAGCTTTCTCTCCAATTCAGAGAAAACTGGGCTGTAGTACTAGTCAAGGTACCTGGTTCTGTTCAGAAATGTCTCTTAGTGAATTAGAGGTTAAACTGATGGGTGCTTCAGCCTTGAATAACATTTGCCTTGAATGACCAAGGAGTTGCCACTACCCAGGAATAGCAGCAACAGTCGTGGGAAGTGGAGCTGGGCTCTAAGTGGTTTCTGTCTGTAATGTTTACTCCATTATTGCAATCCAAATTGCATACCTAGTCAGTTTGTGGTGCTGAAAAATCGTTGGTAGCAGACAGCATTGCTTAAATGCTTTGTGTGCTGTGTGATTTCCTATTTTAAAGTGGTTTTTTTATTAGCACTTATCTGAGTGGTTTAAGAACTGGGCTCTTAAAGGCCATGTAAATAGTGATATGGTCTACTGTAAATGCAAATAACTTTGCTTTTTTGTCTTAACGCTGTGATTTTTTTCTTTTTTTCATTTACAGTTGCTGAAAAGTAAATGCAGCATGAGGAGGATTGGATATTGTGTAGAGGGAGTCATTCCATGACAATAATCTCTCCTTTTGGGGACTGTAGGATTATTTTTTGAAAATTGTATAAATTATACCTGGCCTGTACAGCTCTTCCCCCTTCTACAAATTCTGCTAACTGATTCCCAAAAAAAACCAACTAGAGTGCAATTTTGGCGTCTTGAAAAATGACATGTTACTTAAAGTGTAGCTCTGCTTATTACACAGTTTGTCTTTCATGTCTTAAATTTAGTCTGCACTGTGCCAAGCTGAATGTACGTTGACAAAAATCTTAGTTTGAATTTTCTAGCTTAATTTGTGTACATCTTATTGTCTTAGAGAATGTGCAGCAGTGTTTAAGTATACTTTCATTTTTACCACTTCACATAACACTACATGTCCCACTGAATTAGGGCGGCACTCTGCATTACAGTGTTCTTTTGGAATGCTGCATTGAGCGTTGGAGCTGTGTTTGGACAGTGTGAGGATCCTGAAGTGCTGACACGGCTGCCTCGAGGCACCGCCGACCTAAAGAGTTGGGCGAGAACAGGGCTCTGTAACTGTTACCTCAGCCAGTGCCTGGCCACAGGGTGACTTAGAGTTAAATACTGTACAGAAATAAGAGCAAACCTGAGTTTACAACAAAGACTTTGGCAATGGATTATCCCATCTGTCCTGTTCCTGGTTCTGCACACAGTACGGTCTGGTGGAGTGAAAACATTCTGCTTCATTCTGATGGGCCTGTCTGTCCATTTGTCTGTATCTGTGACGGTTCACTTTCACTATTTTGTAATAGTGAAATGAAGGCAATCTAAACTGTAACTTTATATTCCACTACATACAGTCCTGGAATTTTTGACTAAAATTTTAATTTTCAATTTAAAAAGCCTTTTTCAGCAACAGGCCAATGAATTCAGATACATAAATAAAGGACACAACTTTTTAAAACTGATGTATCCAGAAATGCCAGAGGCATGTGTTTAAAATAACAATAAAATAAAGTGCTACCCTGAATTGTATTTGTAATTCATTTGTAAGTAGGTATATGAAATGTCCAAAGTAGTAGTTGTTGAATATTTTTTCTTCTCTTTCCAATAAAGTCCTGTAAAGTGGCTAACAAAACAAAACGTGGGGTTTTGATTTTTCTGTTTTGTTTTGTTTGTTTGTTTTGAGCTCTGGTACTCTCACTCTCACAATCCAGGGTTTAAAGTTTTATAGTATAATTTACTTAACTTATTCATAGGGTTTAGCCACTATAATTTTTAGGACAGCCTTCTTCTGTATAGAAACTAGCTAGTTACCAGGTCTTTAAGAAAGAAGAAACTTAGTGTTGCTGGAAGAATTCAATGAGTTTCAGACCTGGTTGATAAAACTTTTTGTTCTGGCTTGAGTTTTTTGCTGGGTATTCAGTTACTGTGGAAACAGTAGAAACTCTGTGACTGTTCAGACAGCAAATCACTTTCAATTTTTATATTTTAAAATAGGCAAAATATTTATATTATGATGGAGTATAGTCAAATTTTAGACTTTGAACCACTTTTTTTCTATATCTACAGTAGTCTGAATTTTTAGTAGTTTGATTTTTAAAGGTTGAGTGTATCAGTTGGAAATCCCACTATTTTGGAGTTCTCAGCTTTTAAGACAGTTTTCTTCACTAAAGCCACCGAACACTCCAAACTTGTAGTTGTTTTAGAGCACAGTTGAAGGCAGCATAATGAGGGAAAAAATAAAGAAACAACATTATTTTGAATTAAATTTCTCATCATGGAATCAGCACTGTCCATCATCTTTCTCAATGTTAACTACAGGTTTTCAGGCCTTCATTTGTCAATGTGCAATCATAAAAACAAAACAACACACTCAAATGAAGCAGGATTTTTTCTCATGCCTGTGAATGGGGGTTTCATTCCTGTAGGTAATTGTCATGGGTTTTGGTGCTGAAAATTGCTGTGTTTAAAAAATTAGATTAAATAGGAACTAGTGTGTAGCTCAGTGTACATCACCTTTTTATATTTAAACTTTTTTTTTTATTTTAAACCTTTTATGAAGTTTACCAAGAACTGCCTCTTAAAATGTAAAAAATGAAAAAAACACACAACGTTCTGTGCTTTCTGGTTTGGCTGTCATAGGTCAGCCAGACAGGACAATTACTGTATTTTGTAAATGAAAGTATTCAATCTATACAGGGAATGTTCAACACTGCTATTTCGACTTGCAGTTTTTGAGTGGTTCTTATTTTTATGTTCCTCTAGATCATATTTTTAAAAGATGGTTTAGGATAGGAACTTGGTGAAATAATATTTATTTCTGGTGAACAACTAAATTATTTACATAACTTAAATGCTGACTCACTACTGTGTGTAACTCTAAATTTGACATGAGGACAAGTCTACCTGTGGAATCTGATTTAACTTCAGTACACTTAAGATGCATTAAAACAATTGGTTTGGGGAAGACGCCATATAGTTTTAACTTACCTGCATGCTGTAAATGTATTTGTGTTTAAATAAAGAGGAGAAAAATCTTTGAACTTTTGTGCATTTATTCCATTTATTATCTCTACAAGTGTTCAAATGTGGTGATGCAACAATCTTTTCCAGGTGTGTTGTGTTGTGCTTGGGGCTCTCCTGACTGTGGTGTCACTTCTCTGTATGGTGGTGCTCAAAGCTCTCTTTTTATCCACATGCTTGGACAGTTGTTTCCAGAATCCATGTAAACTTGGTTGGAAAGGAATTACCATGAGTTATCACTTGCTTTGTGAGCCTCTCTTTTCTTAAACTTGGTGTCTGCTGATTTGGTGACCCCCCATTCTGGTTGAGACAGATTAATCAATTTCCAGTATTTCTGTGCCATCTAGACATTTGTAGGCTTCCTTTCCTTTCCAGGGACTCATTTTCCTTTACCAGTATCTGTAATAGCTGATTCTGCTTTTTCTTAGTGCTATTGAACTGATGTTTTTTATGGAGCAGTGTGGTTATGCAAGGCTGCACACGACTTCTGGATAATTTCTACAGAAAAAAAATTTAGCTCGATGTATAGCTTTGATCTATAAATATATATAAAAAGCAGAAAGGAGTTAATGATTTAAGTCTGCCTGTACAGTTACTGTAAAAGCAAAGATCTCAGGAGGAAGAAATTGCATCTGTAAAACTGTTGAGCAGTGAGCTGATCTAGACTGTAAAATATTTCCTAGTGTGCCCTATTAACAGAAGATGGCTCAGTCACAGAGCTCCCTTTTGAATAAATCTCTGAATCTGCTAGGGGATGATCAACTCAGACCTCTTTAATTGCAGACAACCACTAAGGGTTGCTCAGAAAGGAAAGGAAATCTTTCACTCTGAAGTTTCTTATGAGCAATGAAATGGTCCAAAATCACTTTCGAAAGTGAGCAAAAAATATGACTGCATCTCTGCCAGGGAAAAACTGTGTTTACCTGCACTGTCAAATTGGTAAGGAGTTCATTGGCTGGCCTAGGTCCTTCCCCCTTGAATGCACCGAGGAGTTGTAACACCCGTTTAGGAAGTGTCAAAATGAATCACAAAGAGTGCAAAACTGCCACTTAAGTACGTATTAGGGAAATAAATGACGAAGGAAACACCTCTGGAAGATGATCACTGTGAACTGATGGGTACGTCAGAGTTTTTGCCTGGGGAGTTTTGAGCTCATTTCTTTTGCCTTGGGAGTTTTGAGCTCCTGAGTCTTCCTGAACGCGGCACGGGGCTGTTCATTGTTTTATTTTTACCCAGCCCTTGCTGGGGGCAATGCGGGGAGGGCAGTTTGAGCTGCTGACTCCTTGGAGTGTTTCCCTGCCAAAGCTGATGGGGCAGAGGGTACCATCAGTCAGCTGCGCTGTCCGGGGTCATGGGCAGAAGAGAAGAAAAGAAGGAAAATACAGTACAAAAGAAAGGCTAGACAGGCTCTATTTGCATTTGAAAAGGAAAGTAAGAGGGTAATGGTTCTAAAGGGAAAGCTGAGGCGTTGCATAAGCGTTGTGTGGCATATCTGCACCCAGGGATGTCCTGCAGGCTGTGCTCTGCATGGTGTGGGCACGGCGGTGTTGTGGAACAGAGCTAAATCCATGGAGTGTCTCCACCTCCAGTACCGAGGGAAGTGTTGATATGTACCTGCAGCAAGGAGGGCAGCATAACCCACATTCTCCGCGTTCCTGAATCCACAAAACTGGGCGTGGAAATAACTCGGAGGTGCCCCCGCGTGTGCGTTAGAGAGCTATTTCCACAGCTCCTGTTGTGAGGAGCAAATGCCTGAAAACCCCTGTCCTGTAAGTCAGCTAGATAGTTTCTTACAGTTGAAGACAAATACACTTCACAGCTTATAACAGGGTATTGAAGATACCTGTGAGTCCCATTGCTCTTTCAGTGGATTCTTGATTTTGCTTTTGTCAGGAGCAGCATTAAAAAGGAAAGGTAAATTAGCTCAACAAAGTGTAAATGTCGGGCTTTATCCTGTCTGCTTATCGCCCTCATCAACAGGCCCGGTTCCATCGGCCAGGGGCGGGTTGTGCTGCCGGGACAGATGTCTGAAGTGATCACTCATCATCCGATAAACAAGCGAGTATTTGGAGGGTGTTTTGTAACGATCTTCCCTGAGAGGGTGTAAATGATTCTTTGAATGCTTTTACTGCAGGAAATACCCTTCAGCAGAAACCAGGACAGAAATAGTCTGCTGCCGAGGAAGGCTCGTTTCAGCCACAGCTCCCTGCGAGCCTTTCTGTGCCTGCAGCAGCCTGGTCACCGCAGCGCCCGGGGCTGGTTTGCAGAGGGCGGCAGCAGGGTGAGCCTCCTTCCTGCTGCTCCTGTAGGAGAGGATGTCCTCTCACACTTGGTGGTGGCTTGGCTTGCAGAGGCAGAGCAGCTCCTGCTGCTCACACGCGGGAACAGAGCCCTGCTCCTGTCACCACCAGGCTCAGCCCCTGCCGCCCTTCCCCTTCAGACTGCAGAGCTCCCCTTTGCCCACCTCGGGTGTGAGTGACTTGTGCCGGGGGAAGGGACGAGCTGCCTGCTTTTCCTGGAAAGTGCTGGTATTGCTGCTCCTCCGGGTCTGCTTTCCTCTCAGACACGAGGCCGTGTGCTCAGGCTTACACAACAGGAGAGGAACTGAGCCACAGGTCATGGAGAGGAAGGAATTCAGGCCAGGCTGTGATGGAGTAATAAAGGTTTTGAGTTTGGTCTGTGACACTTTTTAGGTCTGAGGTTCAGCTTGACTTCAAGCCAAATGATGAGTTCCTCCACTGCCAGGGCTGTCCTCCTCCCTGCCCAGCAAAGGACTGTTTTGTTGATGAGCCTGCAAGGTGGTGTTGAAGTGTAACCACCGCTCTTGTTGTCTCGTGTCACTGCTCGGGGCACTAAGCCCAGAATTATCCACCCGGGGCTGAAGTTCCAGCGGTGCCAAGCTAGTGAGGGACAGCCGGCCCTAACCTAGCCCCTGCAGGAATCTGCCCGAGACCTCCCGGCCGTGAGCGAGAACGGGGGCGATGGGGCCTCGTGTGCCGGGCACGGCCGGGTCGGCGATCCACGGATCCATTGCTCCGTCCCTCGGCCCGGGCCCCTGCTCTGCCATCAGTCCGGAGCCCCGGGCTCAGCCGGGCCCGGATCCGCCCGGGACGCGGCCCCGGCGCGGGGCCCGCTCAGCGCCAGGGGGCGCTCGGGCTCCCCGAGCATTCCCGGGATCGCCCTCGGTTCCCGGTGTCCGGGGCTCCCCGAGCATTCCCGGGATCGCCCTCGGTTCCCGGTGTCCGGGGCTCCCCGAGCATTCCCGGGATCGCCCTCGGTTCCCGGCGTCCGGCACCGCTGGGACCGGCCGCGCTCACGGCCCGGGGCTCCCCTGTTCATTCCTGGGATCTCCCTTTGTTCCCGGCGTCCTCACGGCCCGGGGCTCCCGGCACCGCTGCCCACCGGGTCCCTCTTGTCCTGCCGGGAGCCGCGGCCGTGCTGCTCCTTCCTCCTGAGCTGCCCAGGACTGAATCCTGGCGTTAAAACACTGGGAAAAGACGCACATTATGTTTCTGAATAAGGACCAGAATATTGCGCTAGGCATTTTCCACTCTTTGTTTAAACCACTTTTTTTTTTTTTTTTTTTTACAGGAAGATACTTGGAAATGTCGCAAAATTTGGTTTCTTTATTTGAACTGTAAAATGACTGGTATGAATTTATGGCAGAAAGTCAGACCTGTGCAGTGGGTGAATCATTATCAAATCCACTCATAGGTGAAGCTTGAGACATTTTTGTATTTTTCTCTCTTTTCCAGCTGACTTGTCTCCATTGATCCACAGATACTTGAGCAGCACAGAAGAGGTGGGAAGAGTCATTCCTGATGAGAAATGGATTTTTTCCTCCAGCGCTCATTATTGTAGAGGACTGTCAGTTTCCCTTGGCAGCCTGTACAATGGGTTTGCTCTCTAATAAATGCAGATGGCATTAAATTAACGTTTCATTCCCAGTGACAAACAGTGGCATTCAATTCCAGCACAGGATAATTCAATGACAATATGCAGCAGACATGTACCTCGCCTGTCATGGGCTAATCAGTGATGCAGTGTTCAATTTGGACTCAAAGCATCCACATAACTTGGAGTGAATTTATTAACTTTATTAGCTGGTGAAAATGAGCTGGGAAGTGCAAAATGAGAGAATATGAATAGTAATAAAAAAAGAGCCAAAATGCATAAAAATGAGCATAAAAGCATGAGTCAAATCTAATAAAAAATTATTTCTACTCTTCATGTAGTTCTAAGTGAAACCTATGCAGGTGTTGTCAGGGGAGGAGAACTGTTTCCACGACTGACTGCAGGAGTGTAAGCACATGTGGACATGAAGAAAAGGATGCTTGGTTCATATGCTGGGCTGATAAAACTGGTAGAAATTGCACTGCCAGCCTGGGAAAGGATGGAATTTGGCTTTGTCGTGTTCTTGGTCAAAGTTTCGAAGCCCAGGACAAAGCAAGGCTGTGGAGAAGGAGACCCAGAGGTATCTGGAAACAGTTGCACCAAAGATCTGCAGTGGAGAAGAGCAGATACCCACTGCAGGGAGACTCCAGGGGCCAGTGAGGGGTGAGCAGAGCCCCCAGCACCCTGCCATGGTGCTGGGAAGGGAGCTGCTGGCCCTTGGGCAAACCTGACTCTGGGGCTCCTCTCTGCTCCTCCCTGCTGCCTTTGCTCCTTCCTGCTGGTGCTTGCCTGGTGGCCCTTCGTGAGTGCATCTTTCTCTTGGAGTTACAGCACACATGGGAAAACACTCCAGGGGGAAGTGGATACTGAGCTTTTTGAGACAACTTGCAGAGGAGAAGAGATTTTGCAAGGACAGGAAATTCAGCCTTCACTTTTACAGCATGCCCCGGGGTTTTGTTCTGCACATCAGCAGTTCTGCAGGAGGGAAAGGACCGGTGGCAGCCTTGGAAAACACAGGGTTCCCCTTTCACTTGTGCTCAGCTTTCTGGGCTGTGTGTTTCTGAAAGGCTATTTTAGTGCATGCATTCTCAGTGAGAGCAATGCTTCAGTTAGTGCTTGGCATAAAATCTTAGGGGTGCTAGTTGCTTTTTACTTTTCATCAGATGAGATATTTAAAAGCATCTCATTCGTGTCCCCTAGAATTAGTCTGAAGATTCTCATCACACTTGGTTTTTTATTAATGGAAGCTTTTGGAGACACATCTGGCATATTTTATTGATCATAATCTCATGGCTGGAAGCTCATCTTGGTAGCTATAGCAACAGAATTTTTTTTTTCAAACGTCAACATAGCTCCACAAAAAGTGGAGTAAGGGGGAGCAGATAATTTAAATTGGTAGACAGCTAATAACTCCTTCTTCTGTAATAACTCCTTCTTCTGTAACCAGTTCTGAGATTTCTGGTTTGATACAGAAAATAATGGATAGGAACTAAATCTTTCGATGACTACCTCTGCTGTGGAAGCCTGTGAAATGGATGGATGTGGTGTCTCAAGGGTCTTTTTTTGCTGATTGTCCATTGCTCCCATCCTCTGCCAGGCTGCAGGGACCGTGAGCAGGCTGTGGGCACGGACCATGGAGGAGGAACAAGAGTACAAAGGATGCAATTGCAGCCCTCCCTCTACTACACACTCCGGGAGGGGTCCCAAACACTGCCCACAGCAGCAGGGCTCGCTCCTGCTCTTGGGGGCAAGAAACACTCCCAAAATGTGCCTGGGAGTCAAGATGAAATGATATAGACTGAAATCATAACTGTGGGTGTGCTCTGATGCCTAAAGACCCCTATGAGTCTGATGCCTAGAGACCCCTATGAGGTTGGCACCACTGAGTTTTCTTTTCAGAGATTTTCTCAGCTGTGTCTGCTCAGGCACAAGTGGGACCTGCAGGTAACCTGGCCTGCACTGTGGGGTGGCTCCTTCCTCTGCTTCCAGCTCCAGTGCTTGGCTCTGAGAGCACTCCTAGCAGTGTTTCTTCATCCTGCCTTACAGCAGCATCCTGCTAGCACTTGAAATGGTGATGCCGGGACAGCCAAGTACAGCAGTGGGTGGATGCTGTTGCCTCCCTGCTTTCCCTTAGGGCTTTCCAGCAAGGCAAGTGGAGAACCACCCTCAGCCTCCAGCCAAGCAGAAAGTCAGATCCAGCTGTGGCTGCCTGACTTCTTCAGGTCTGCAAGAAGCTGCATATGTGTATAGCCAGTACTTCCAAAAGATTTCTAGACATTCAAACCTTCACATCATCTTCTCAGAACTTGAAAAAATAGGCCTTTGGAAGTGCTGGAGAGCACAGCCCTGAGAAAATTGCAGAGGGTGAAGGTCAGACACCTTCCCTGGGGGCTGCAAATGATTCCGGGTAGGGGATGGAATATGTTCCCACCAGCTCCAGGGCTGGTGAGCAGGGCAAAACACTTGGGTGTCCTCCACTTTTTCCCCCAGCTGGTGATTGCATTCCCCAAATCCCGCTCCCGGTGGGGGAATTTCCCTGGGCCACACAGCCTCGAGCAGGGCTGAGGCTCTTGGCAGCACCCTACAAAGGGCCTAGGTGGTGATGATGATGGTGGTGATGGTGGTGATGATGATGGTGCTGATGATGATGATGGTGATGATGATGATGGTGGTGAAGCCAAACTCACAGCTGGCAGGCAAACCATTCAGGGGCTCTGCTGCTCTAAATGTCGCCTATCTGAGCCCCTTCTGTGCAGGGCTGTCCTCAGCCCCAGCAGCAGCACAGCCCAAGGCTGTCCCTGCAGGTGCCCTTTCCAGGAGCCGCACAGATCGGGGGCTGGGTTTGAGTTTGTTGGGCTTTATTTGTTTGTTTATTTTAGGGGGGTTTTTTTGTTGTTTTTTTTCCCCATCATCTCTCCTGGGCTGTGTCAAAGCTCCTGCACCCCGGGGCCGCGGGCGGTGCCGCTGCCGCCCCGGCATTTCCCGTGCGGTGCGGGCGCCCAAGCGCGCTGATCCCGGCGCAGGTCACCGGGCGGGAACAAGGCGAGGATTGTTCCCCCGAGCCGGGCTGGAGCAGGAACGCCAGGCACGGGGCGGGCAGGGAAAGCCGCGGGCGCGGCACAGGGCGAGCCGCGCTTCCCTTGGCAGCCGGGAATGCCGAGGGCTGGATGCTGCGAGGGATGCCGGAATCGATGCCGAGACCTCGCTGCTGCTGCTGAACGCAAGGGTGACTTGGCACGGGCTGGCGCTGACTTGGTGAAACACGTTTCCCCCGAGCTGCACCCTGGGAGAGGAGATAACCATCGGGAAAATGTGCAGCGAGCGCTGCCGGGGTTTGACACAGCAGAACGCTTGTGCCGCCTGGGCTTCTGCTGCCTGGAGTGCACCTCCCTGCCGGGACAGGTCCCTCGCTGCTTTCACACCTCGGATTCGGGGAGGGGAGGCCAGGGGGAAGCACCAATCTGCCCCATGGTCAAGGGTGGGCCCGGTGGGGCTTTGCTTCCTGTTCAGTCAAGTGCAGCAATGTGAAGAGTCTGTGCTCTCACATGGTGAGATTGAACATGGAAGAATAAAGTAGGTCCATAAGAGCAGACAAAACCAATGTGCCTGGAGAGAATTTCAAAGACAAAATAACTCATGTGGTTGGGAAAAGTCGAGGGGACTTCTTCAGAAAATGAGTGTGGTGTTGAACTTGAAAGGAATAAAGGGGTACGGAGTTTGCTCAATTTAATTTCTTCTCCTGCCTTTACATTTCCTGAATGCTATCCCAGGAAAAGTCTTTCACCTTATGTCAGGACCCAGGACATCCCTCTGGCTGTCCTGAGCAGCCAAGAGCCCTGCCAGGGGGCTCAGAGACCCTGGCACAGAGCCCAAGACTCCTGTGGTTTTGATTATGACCCGTGGAGCAAGTTACAAACCTTAGATGAAGATCTGCAAGCCACAACAGTTTAAATAGAATGATAGTGAATTTATCACAAGGTGAAAAAGTAGATTTTGGGGTTTTTAGAATGGGGGTTCAGGGGGCAAGATGGAGGAATCTGGGTGTGTCCAGCCTTTCTCCTTGTTCTTCTTGGCCTCCATCTTCTGCTGTGATGTTGGCACCTTTAGATTGGTTTAGAGTAGAAGCTCAGGTGATAGGTATTGGAAAGTAATTGTAAACATTGTACACGTAGTTTTTAGCATAAAGACATAACACCACCCCGGGGGCAGGCAGAGTGCCTGGAACTGTCCTGCTGGATGGACCTTGGCAGGGCAGGAGAAAGAATTTTATAGATAAGGAACAATAAACAACCTTGAGACCAAGAAATGAAGAGCCCTGACTCCTTGTTCAAGTGCCGGGCTGGGAAAAGAGACTTTCCAACTTTTCTTGGGGTCACTCTGACCAGCGAGAGGCCCCCACAACCTTAAGCAGAGGTTTTGCTGCATTAGCACAGCTGAGGGCCTCTGGCAGATCAGTGCTGGAAGAGTTTGCCTGGTGCTGCTGCTGGCAGTGGGCAGCATCACTGACAGGATCATCAGCAGAGAATTCAGCACCCATGGGAAGTTTTGAACTCATATAGACCTCAGATATTTTATAAAAGATTAATGGGGCCACCTTTTGTTTTAATTCCCATTGTGTCTTTACAGCTGTGCAGATTGCATGCCACCCATATATAAGAGGAGCCTCAGACAAAATCATAACCCAAAATTTAGGTGCATCACAGCAACCTGCCCTGACCCAGGAGGTTCTAGTTCTGTTATCTCCTCCTGTTCCACACTTGCAGACATCAAAGTCCCTACATCTCTGTCACCTCCTGGGACACCACAGCTGGGAGAGGGGAAGTGCTGACCCCTCACACCCAGATTGGGGCTCAGTGTCCCATAGTGTGCTGCAGGTAACATTGCAGGTTACACTATTTGGTATTCAGCATTTTCAGGAGTGAGGATGGGAAAGGGCTTTTCAACATCTGCTGATGAATGGTGGCCTCTAGGCCAGGGACTCGCACTGTCTTGACCCAAGAAATATTTATGGACTCCATACAGAAGTGGAGAAACTTCCACCAGTGGAGCTGAGAGGGCAACAAGGGCTTGCCACTGCCCTTGGGCAGAGGAAGGGCCAGACCAGGAGTTCCCATGTCTTGGCTGTTTTAACTACAAAAAACTCCTAAACCAGAGGGTGAATGTAGCAGCAATGAAAACCAAACCCAGAAGCTAAATGAACTGAAACAGAAAGTCATGACTCATGTCATGTATTGGTCTGCACAGAATTTCCCATTCCCACTTCCCATATACCTTCAAAGAACTGTGGAAGCCCTCCCCCCTTTTTTTATTTTTTTTTTAAGCTGAGTTTAGAAAGAATATTTGCAAAAAACTATTGCTTAAGCTCTCATGAGGAGCAGGGATGGGCTTTACCTTCCTCAACAGCTATTGCAGCTCCTGCCTGGGGCATACTGCACTCCCTGCACTGGCTTTTCATCTTGTGGGTACTTACCTACCTCTTCTGCATCCCCTGAGTGGTTGTGATATTATAAATACTAGTCAAAAATGAAATATCACAGGGTGCTATTGCAGCCTAAATCATCCCATCACTCTGGTCAGTGCTTGTAGCTAGTTGTGTGTGATTATTGTAGCAGCATTATTTTCTAGGCTTGGAGCTTGTAAATGCCAGCTAGAGAAGGTGAGCAGGGAAATGAATTTAGCTGAGGAGTTAGGTTTATCCTCTGTACTTGTTACTGATATGATCATTTGTATTTGACTCAGTCAGCAGTCATTTAGTACACAGGCATTAACAAACACTCATTAGAGTCAGGTAGAAGCTGGCTGCTGCTTAATACACAAATACCTCAGGCTCCTTGTAGCACTACAAAATGACTGCACTATTTATTAATGTATATATATGTGTGTATATATATATATATATATATATATATATATATACACACACCACGTGTGTATACACAAAGATGTGTGTAGATGCAAGCATGTGCATGTGGTGTTTGGAGACTGATGTTCTGCTGATCCTTCAATAGAGACTCACCCCTGTGGATGCTCTCCAGTTGGAATTACCTCACTGAGTTTACACCACGAGTGTGGGGAGAGGCAGGGCTGTTCTCACTGTCAGTGCAGCCCCAGCCCACGCAGCCTGAAGTCAGCAGCAGCCCCACCAGTGCCTCAGTGACTGTGGCCAGAGTTCCTCCCACTCCAGGGAGCAGAGCAGCTGTGGATGAGCATCCCTCTGGAAGGTGGGAAAGGAGCAGCCCCTCTGCCCCAGCAGGGCATTGGCTGCATGAACCAGCTTGGTGCAGGCTGAGCCTGGTACCAAGTGTCAGAAGAGCTCACATTTTATTTGGTGTGTCTGTTTCCAAGGCAGAGCCTGAGCTGGCTGTAGCTCTCTCCTGCACTGAGAGCTCTTTGCTGCCCGCTCCATGGGGCACAGGGGGCATTCACCAAGGAGCAAAACTGCCCTGAAATTGCACCGTGGCTCCTAAAACTGTGTCACAGCCCTGCAGCTGCTCCTGCCAGGGCAGACCAAGGGGACACCTCGCTGTCAGGGACCAGGGGTGGCTGCTGCACCTGGGCACCAGGGCAGGGGGTGGGCAGCTGTGCTGTGCCACCTCTCTTCTGCACAAGCACCCCCTGAGCATCAGTAGAGTGGGAGATCTTGTCCTGCACTCTGATTTACTTGGAAAAAGATATGTCACTAAATTTTGACTCATTCTACAATGAGACTAATACTTTCCAAACAGCTGCAGGTCTCTCCTACTCTCTGAAATATTCTTGTGGGGGAGTGACGTGGAATATGTTCCCCTCTGAAATATTATTTTCATTTGATGTGTGTTCTAATGCGTGTGCAATACTGTCAGTGAGATTACTCCAAGCTGTCACGTGTTGAAGACTCTGTGCAATTTGTTTCTATAATAACACTTCTTACTGCTGAACATTTTAAACTTTTTTTATAAGCAGACAAATAAGTATTGGGAAAGTCTCTCTTGAAACAGGGAAAACAGCTCCTGGGGGAAAACAATTTTTATTGTTCTTGGTTTATGAAACACTTAACAGAGGTCAGACTTCTTTTCTGTGTAAAGATTGCACATGTGGGTACAGAAGGATTTTTTGAGCCTCGCAGTGTGTCAGTAGCAGCAGTAGAATGCCATTATTAAGCATTAAATAATTAATGTTAATAACTAAGATGCTGATGGAAGGGGTGAGGTGGCAGGGCTGTGCTCAGACTAAAGCTCCTTGCTCCTGCTCTGCCTCTCAGGCTGCTCCCAGGCAGGGGCACACAGCATCTTTCCCCTGCCCGTGGCTTCAGCTGCCCTGACTGAGCTCTGCCCGACCTTCCTTGGCAAAGAAGGGCAGCATTTTGCTCTCGGGGAAAGGCAGATTAAATGAAAACAAAGGCAAACCAAACCCACCCCCAGAGCTCAGGAGAGGGCAGTGTGCTTTGAAGGGAAGCAGCCTGCTCCCCGTGCCGGTGACTCACATCCTCGGTGCTGGGAGCAGCACCAGGGCACGGCCCAGGCCAGGATGCTGCTGGGTGCTGGGGCAGCCATGGGCACGTTCAGAGGGAATGGCAGGGTCAGGTAGCAGGCAGTGGCACACAGGGACCTGCCTGTCACAAACAGGCGCAGCCAGGCTCAGCACAGGCAGGGGCACTGTGTCACCTGTGCTGCAGCCATGCCCTCGGTGGCTGGATGGTCCAGAGGGGCAGGAGGGGCTCAGCAGGGAGGATCTGGGTGCTCCAAGGCACAGGGACTCTGTGGTGGCTCCTGCTGGCTGCCTTGGAGCTGCCCCAGCTGTCATGGTCCTTCCTGGAAGGAGCCTCTGTTGCTGCTCCTCATTAAAAATTAGGAGATTGGCTCATGTGAAGTATTATTCATAGTCATATTTCACTACATACACCTCCAAGCTGGCTGTGATGCCAGGAGAGATGTGAGGTTAACAAATCAGGGAGTCAAAATCTGCTCTTCCCACTTGGTGAAAGAGTGTATGAATTTCACCCTCACACTGTGACTTGGGGATGTACCTCCAGCTGGCCCTCAGCTTTTGCTGCCACTACTTGCCTAAGATTCATTGCAATTTTATACTTCTTAAATGACTGGCTTGAGCAGAGCAAATCTCTGATGTATTCCTACCAACCCTGTGTATGTGAACAAGATGAAGTATAGAAACACTCACCAGGACAACAGTAATTAGCTACAACTCATGAATCAAAATGCATAATTAATGCTGTGTCACATACTGAGCATCAGTCATGCAATGAGAGGGCTGTGATGGCAATTAGAAATTCCTGAGTTTTAGGCCCATTGCTGGGTCAAAAATCTTGCTCCACTTATACAAATTGTCTGGGCAGTATCAAGCATCAGGCTGAGGGACTCTTGCACCTCACAGGAGCCCTGTTGCAGCTCCATCTCCAAAGAAATGGCAATTTCCCTGTCCTGGAGCACACCTCGGAGTGATAGAGTAATCCCAAGCCCAGGCGAGAGCCAGCTCTCCCCCTGCAAAGGAGAAATATTGAAGGTCCTCCTACTCACTTTTCTTCCCTTGAAGTCTCCTCCTACACAAACACCAAGAGCTCCCTCCCTCTCATTTGAGCTTCTCCCATTCCATGGAGGGTGGGGAATGGCCCTGCCATGGCCCAGGCTGAGCCTGATGTGTGAGCAAAGCTGGTGTGTGCCTGCCTCAGTGGCCATGGCACAGCAGTGCTGGCCTCTGACACCAGTGGGTGATGCAGCTGGTGCTTGGGGACCCTGCCTGCAGTGTCCACATCCAAAATACCCAAGAGCTCAGACACCTTTGCAATGACTCGGCTCACACGTTGCCTGTCAATAACATTTACTGTTCCAAAAGGCATCCCGGGCTGGTGCCACCCTGTTTGTCCCCTGGTACTGTCAAACACTTCCAGCACCACAGAGGCGCTGTCAGACGTGTTTGGTTTGGGGACCCAGCCTAGTATTTCCCAGTATTGGGGTTTTTCAGTCGAGATAAACGTTGGGGCATTTTCATGGTCACGTCTGGATACAGAGAAAGGAAGGACTGCCTGCCAGCACAGGGGACAAAGAAGTGGTGTCCCCACTGAGGCTGAAATTTAAAATCACACTTATCAATCTCATTAAAAAGGGGGAGGTTGGTGCTGGTGCAGACAGCACAGTGTCCCGTGCTGCCAGAGGGAGGAGGGGAAGGGTGATCCCCCCAGCTTCCCCCTTAGCACCACTCCCACTCTTTCTCACTGATTCTTAGGAAGCAAATTTCATTCTGCATCAAACACCTCCCACCTCTATACCCCACACTCCTCATGGCCTGTTACTGTTTTGCCAAAAGCACTTTGAACTAAATGCTGCTTTCAAACACGTCCCCAAGCCCTCCTGGTACTGCTGGATCATCTTTTTTAGCCTTCCACCCTTTAATGGCCCTCTTACAATATTAATGGTTCACAGTTCTTATAATATGAGATTAATCTAACTCTGCATTTTTTTACATAGTAATTGTTATTAAATCACTGTGTCCTGATGAAATATTATGAAGGGGCTTCTACCAGCTGCCTCAGTGGTAAGGCTGGATGCACAGACCACTGATTTCTTTTGTTTTGTGGAAGATGTACAGGACTGAAGAAGGACCACGTATTATTTTTACTGCAGGCTTTCCACAGGTCACTAAACTGACACCTACAGTAAGCAGACCACTATTATTATTCTGAACAGGAGGCAGCCCCATCCCAGCATTATGAACTGGTTTGAGAAAATTACTGATTTTTTTTTTTCAGTTCAGCAGCTGAACCAAAATGTTAATTAAAGAAACTAAGAAGCAATTACCAGAGTGAACAGTATGTAAAATTTGCAGGTGTTTCTTTTAGGTAAAAAAAGCCTTGTCCACAAAAGCATTCCATCTAACCCACATTAGAACATTTTATTTCCTTGCATTTGTACAAAAAAAAAAAAAAAAGAAAAAAAAGGAGAGGCTCCATACCCAGATCTGTTCCTACACATTCATGATGCCAGCCAGCATCAGCTGAGAAATCCTTCCTCAGAGAGCAGCTGTGACCCCCTGCACTGGGTGAATGACACGGATCTCACACCGACCCAAAACCTGCTGCTGTGACCAATGGAGCAATAAATAATGTCTTGTTCAGGGATGATCTCCTGAAGAGCCAGGAAATGGCTGTTCCTGGGCTAAATGCTCCCTGATGGGTGGGGATTCATTAGGAGGGATGTGAGTCTCTGATGCTTTATGGGTGAGCCTTTTTTGGTGCAAACTGGAAGTCTCCAAGGGTAAGGGGCCAGGAGCATCCTGCAGTGTCCTCTCTCTTTAGTAGGGTGAATTGTCACCAACAATTACTCACATTTTTGTTTGCTTGTGTGTTATTTTCCCCCACAAATTTGGGTCAAATTGATGAACAGTTTTGGGATAACTGAATTCCTTTTTAGGGAGAATTTGTAGTTTCCCTCTAAGCAACTGCTGAGATCTACCTCAGCAGATTATTACTATTAGCAGCTCTGAGAATCCTTTGGACAGCTGGAGACCATGTAGAAGAGACAGAAGTGAGACTAAACATTTTTCAAGCAAAGATATAATTAGGGATTAGAGAGACTGATCCTACTGCATAGTGTAATTAGGAGATTATGGCGTGGCATTGACTGGGATTAGATTTGACAGAAAAATCTGTGCCCTACTATATAAAACCTTCCAGGTTTTGAAATGGAAACCTATTAACAAAAAAATCTTCACTGTCATAAATCCATGTTGTGTAGCAGCCTGGCTGCATGTTGAGGAGTGAAGGGAAACTTGTGTGGTCCCCTGGGCAGAAGTAAAGAAACCCCTGACAGGAGCTGGCCACAGCTCTGGCTGCTGCTCCCTTTCCCTGCACAGAAACTGGTCCCAGCTGAGCCTCCTCTGGTGTCCCCAGCACCCCCTCAGCTGAGCCTTTCTTTGGGCACCTCCTGGGTGGCAGCACCGTGGGGCAGTGACTCAGGGACCTCCTGCTTCTCCTCTGGCTTCTGGGCAGGTTCCTGCTGGGATCTCCCTCGGGTTTGGGAAGAGGCTGGAAGTGCACCTGCCGCCTCCCCAGCCCTGGGCATTGCATGGGAGCACAGAACCACTCTTTCACCCAGAAAGTGGAGCCAGCGAAGGCTCCCTGTGGGCTGGAGGGCAGGGAGAGAGGGAGAAGCTCACCTGAGCACAGGCCTGGTGTTGCAGTGCTCTGCATCAGCTAAGCCAGCCCCTAAATCCAATGAGCACCAGGAAAATTGTGAGAATCAGCTACATGGATCACATTTCCACCCTAAAGCAGTTCTAAAATCAATAACTCAAAAAAACCTCTAAATTATACCTCTAGATGAACCACCAGCAGCACAGGCTTGGTGTGCTCTCACTAAATTAATTCTTGTTAAAAGTCAATAAAATACTCCAATGAAGCATCCCCTGAAACAAGCAGTAAGAGCAATTCTGCCATTCTGCTGCAGTGTTTTTTGTGTTGCCCAGAGACATAGATTCCCTGGGGAGAAGAGGGAAATTGGGAACTCTAGGGCTCCCCTGCAACTCCCTGAACTTGGCCATGGGTTTGTCACACACTACAGCTGCAGCACCAAGGCTCTCCAGTTCCCACAACATCTTCCTCTCTTTTTTATGCAGTATCAATTCTTCAGCACAGGAGACACCTTTCTCTGTGTTATATCTATTACTAACTATTCCTGGCAGAGTAGATTGTAAATGTGAACAACTATGAGTACTCCACTTGCCTCATTATATTCCCCAGCACAGGAGCTGGATAATAAAACAACAACTTCATCCTATGATCAATTAAGAGGAATAAATCTGGGGATGAAATATATGTGACAAACCCCCAGTGTGAAAAGGCACTGCAGCCTGTGCAGATACATTTTTTAGTTTATTAAAAATCAATGTATTGCAAAGTTTCAACAGCCTTCACAAGAAGATCCTGACCAAATCAAAGGCTTCTTTTACTTTGGGGAGCATTGATTTTAGCAAGGTCAGTTGCCTTTCTCTTGCTGTGCATTCAAAGAATGAAAAATTGCAAAATTTACAGAAAATGGAGAGTCATCAGCACATCATCTTGTCAGAGCCTGATTTGTCTGGAGACAAGTGACTGTCAGATTTCCTCAGCCTAGGAAGTTAATCTGAGCACTATCTGTCATCTAGTAATTGTGCTAAACTTCCCAGCACTTCCATCAAGCCAAACATTTAGGATACTAAAATGAAGATTAAACATATGATTTTAAATAAAAATTATTCCAGAGCAAGTGCTTGAATTTTCAAATATTTCAAATCACTGTTTTGATTTGTTTTGCAAATTTATCTCTCATATGAACTAAATCTCCTATTCACTGTAGGCTTGTCTGGTAAATATGGTTTTTTTCTCCTCTACATTGTATTTTCCTTGGTCTGGATTATTACCTACTGGAGTACCTTACTTAGCCTTTTTGCTCTCTGACAGCTAATTAAAAAGTTACTTGAAGTTGCAAATAAAGAAGTAAAAGATTTAGAACTATAAAAAGTAATCTGTATGCTTCTATAAAAGCATGTCTCTGGGGGATAGCAAATGACTGCAACGTACAGTCAGGAATAAATGGTAACACAGCAAATCAGAGCTGCAATTTCATCTCCCATTAAGAGATTAAATAATTTTCCTTTGACAGTGATTGCAGTTGAGCTTCACCATAGCTGAAGTTGAGCTCCACACGTGAAGGACAGGACATCACCCAGAGGGACCTGGACAGGCTCAAGCAGTGGGGCCATGGGGACACCCTGAGGTGTAGTGACAGCAAGTACCAGGGCTGGGGCAGCCCCAGGTACCAGCACAGGCTGGGGAGATGGAGAGCAGCCCTGCTGAGAAGAGCTGGGGTGAGTGAGAGGCTGGACACGCCCCAGCCATGGCACTCACAGCCCAGAGAGCCAAAGGTGTCCTGGGCTGCATCCAGAGCAGGGTGGGCAGCAGGGGAGGCATTCTGCCCCTCTGCTGAGACCCACCTGCAGCTCTGGGCTTCCAGCACAGGAAGGACATTCTTGGAGAAAGTCCAGAGGAGGCCACCAAGATGATTAGAGGGATGGAGCACCTCTCCTGTGAACAAAGACTGGGAGAATTTGATTTGTTCAGTCTTGAAAAGTGAAAAAAAAAAGATTTGGAGTGACCCAATTTCAGTTTTTCAGTATCTGAAGAGAACCCACAAGAAAGATGGAGAGGGACTTTTTACAAGAGCATGTAGTGACAGAGCAAGGGGGAATTGATTCAAACTGAAAAAGAATAGGTTTAGATTACATATTAGGAAGAAATTCTTTACTGTGAGAGTGGCCAGGCACTGGCACAGGTTGCCCAGAGCAGCTGTGGGTGCCCCATCCCTGGAAGAGTTCCAGGCAAGGCTGAAGGGAGCTCTGAGCAACCTGGTTTAGTGGAAAGTATCTGCCCATGGCAGGGGGCTGGAACTGGATGATCTTTAAGGTCCCTTAGAAGGGGACCTTATAAGTTTTGTTCTCTCATATAATATGAAAGCATGAGAACTTGTTTTAAAAGTGTGTGTTGACAAAGTACAGAGGACTTTTCCTCCTGCATTTGGCCCAGCAGGACCAAGAGATCATTTGTCAGAGGCTGCAGAAATGGTCAGGAGCTCCTGAAACAGGAACTTCTTTCCTTTTTTCCAGAGAAGGACTTTTGTCTTTTGTAAGATCTTGAAGATCTTAGTGTTCCTAAAGTACCTGCTTGCTTAGGGGAATTTTAAATGTGAGTCTTCTCACTTGTGTTTATTTATTGAACCCTTGGGAGAAAGAAGTCTTCTTGTATATCTAACAAGGTACCCTGAAAAGATCTATATTTAAAGCAAGCCTACTCACCTGCCTGACAGCCCAGTTCTGTGGAATGATCTCATGGCTTGGGGCTCATCCAGAGCCCTGGGGTTCCCTCAACACTCCCAAAGATGCCACTCGCACTGGAGTTGCCCCCCCCAGTTTAGGGCCCTGAGCTCAGTTCCAGGGGCTGGGATGGATTCCCTGGCAATCCCTGCTGGTTTTCCACAATAACCCACAGTGGGTGAGGGGCAGGGTCTGTGCAGCTGGGCCTGGAGTCCCCCCAGCAGCCCCCCAGAGCCCTGCGGTGTGGGGAGAGGCAAAAGCAGGGAAGAGAGAGCAAGGCAATGAATAATAGATCACTAAAATCTAGCCAGCGAGAAAGTGCGTACACAGGAGAGGGATAGAGTGCATAATTCATCTATAATTGCTTGGAGGGGGGTTTAAATAAAGAAGAGAGCTGGGTTTTGTTTCCCTTAGTTTCTCTTTTGAGTTTTCCAGCAGTGTAAACGTGTTTTTATTCACCTCTCTTGGCCTTAGGGCTCAAAGGTGACCCAGCTACCATCCTGCCATCTGTCAGGTGATGGGGCTGGTCACACATGAGATGCCAAGGCGTGACTGAAGCATGACCCAAAAATGACTGTAGCCTATAATACTGCAGGCCCAAAGTGGGGAGCGTTGAGGATACACCTTTAAAAAGACCGGGACAAAATGCTGATACCATCTTGTCAATGGCTATTTCACATCTCCTGAAAATACCCCGAAGGAATTTCTATCGTGTGATTCATGGTTAATCACCCTGCTCGCTTTGCAAGCCATAAAATGTAGTGAGGTTGACTTTTGTCACAGCAAATGGAAACCTGTTTAACTTTCGTGTGTTCCTGCTGAATGAACAAGGGAGCACAGGCTGGCTAACTTGGAGTCTGTAAAGGATGTTTCCTTGGGGATTGAGTATGTTTGTGCCTGAAAATGATGATGCTATGTGATAACTTACACCCTGCAGTTGTAAAGATTAAACACCACTAATTCTTTTTTGCATTACAGGAAGTCACAGAAATGTAGGCCCATGGTCTCAACTCAGAGATCTGTTTGTGCCAATATCCTGTCTCTGAAAGTCAAAAAAATTAAGCTCTTCTGGAGGAATAGCAAGTGAGACAACATGCCCTGGTTTCCTAATCACCGGGGGGAGGGATGAAAGGCTGGTCTCTGCTGCAAAACCTGAGCATTTGTGACTGCTGCTGTTCCAGGGCTACCTGGGTAAAGTGCCTTTTGTTTTCTCATCTTGCTACACTCTCGGCCTTGGTGAAAGGCTTTGGCAATAAGTTCCATGTTCTAGTTTGTGTGAAAACCTTTCTCAGTTTCTGCTTTGTTGCATTTCAGTATCACTGGATGTTCCCTTCTTTTTTCTTTTCTTTTTATGAATAAATGCACTTAGAAACTTTTGATCTGAGTTGTCCTTACCATGGTGGCATTTTTTTTTTCAGAGTTTCCTGGTACTGATCTTTTCCAAAGACGAATGTTTTCAATGTCTTAAAAAAAAAAAAAAAAAAAAAAAGGCACAATGAAGTGGGAAGAATGGGTAATGCCCACCCAGAAAACATGCAGAAGACTACAGAGCTACTCACATATGAGAAAGAGAAAAAATGTCCCCCCATCCTCTTTTGAGAAGCAAATGCAAAGGGCTGAGGAAGGTAATTGTTTTGTGGGGGTATCTGATTGCAGGAGCAATAGCTGAAGACCTATAACTGTTAGAAATTAGTACTGTTTATTATTTCCTCATTGCTGTATCAGCCGACATGTTTTAACTTCTGCTGTCATGGCAGCTTCTGAGCCTCCACAATAATAACCTGTCTCATGCTTATGGCTGAACTATGGTGTGCCCAGCACCTAACAAAACACTCCATTTGAGGCATGCACAGAGTACCTGGTCCAGGCTACCAGCTCTGCCTTTCTGTTGCTATTCTGTTAAGAGGGAGCTGATGCAGTGAGTGCCAGAGATCATTTAGTGCCAGATGGACTGGCACAGGAAACTGCACTTCGAGAGGCTTGCTCAGAAGTGACTGTCCTGCCCTTTATTCTCTGACCAAGAGATGACTGTAGATACTGCGGTTCTTTTGAGGAGAACTTGTGGTTATTAATGCACAAAACAATTTCCATTAAAGAGGAGTGGAAATGGGTGATATATTTCCCAGTGAATAGTAAATTAACAAGAAATTTGGCTTCAGTCATTCAAAAAAATTCAGATTTGATCTGAACTCATTTGAACGATGCTGCCTAGGGAGAGCAAAGGAAAAGCCATGTCATTGTATTCCTATCACAGGGCTGGGGGAGGGCAAAGCCTCTTTTGAACATTCAGGCTCGGCATGAAAAATGCAGGTTCAGTATCTGCTTGAGGGGATTTAAGCCCCCTCTACCACCTATTTCTCAGTCCTTCATCACTACCAGCCACACAATTTAGTATTCTGGGGTGCCTGCAATCCTGTTGCTGTGGTTCCACTTAGCATTAATAATTAAATCTTCACTGCAGAGGGACTGAGCTTGAGATATCTTCCATCCTCGAGGAGTGCTCCAGGCTGAGAAGCATTCACACCCTTTGTTAAATGACTGCTCATATATTTTCCATGCACCAAAACTGTGGCAGTCAGAGGGACCAAAGGTGGCCCATTTAGAGTGACTCGTGTGGTTAGCAGGCTAATCTGGAAGAGATTATAAACATTATTTTAAACCCAGTTTCTGCTTCATTTGAACTAAACTACAAGGTCATTGTTTTGGTTTAAAAACTCTAACATTTAAATTTGTTTTGACCCTGGTCAGGACCTGGTTTTAATTTTGTTTCCCTCCCCCCGCCCTCCTTGCTCTTTTTTGTGTCAGCAGGAAGCCCGAGAACTCTCCCTCCCTTTTCATTAATTACAAACATAATGCTAACAAAACTCTGAGCCAGTGAACACTTCTCACTTGGCTTTGGAGTTTATTCATCCCTAAGGTAGAGCTATTATTTCATAATTGGAAGCACCTTCAAGGGACTCTTTTATCAGCAGTTTAATAGATACTTACAGCTCTGCCACTGCTTCCTTGTGAATCTGCCTTGGTGTTAACAGCTTTTATCTTGGCTCAGCTGTTTGCAACTGCTCCGGGGCTCCCCCCTTCCAGGACATAGTTTCACCCTGACCGAAACCAGCATCCTACACAGCTTCACTCTGTCCTTGCTGCAGACAGGTGCTCACCATATTCCTTCCCGTGCTTCAGGAAGAGATCATGACCTCAGTTATGTAAAACAGTGGATGGAGAGAACATATTATGTACTGCTAAAGTCATGACCTGGTATGCACAAGGCCTCTAGACTTTCTAATTAGGGCCTGAGCTAATTAGAACTGGCTAAAATGCCCATGTAGTGCACACGTTTTATATTTTGTGGGCTTCTGAAGAGATATAAGCCTCTAAAAGATTTAGCATTTATTAAATTGAAACCCGACTTTTCAAATGAAGTCTGTGATTACATAAATCAACAATTTTTATGAGAGTTGGGGGATTGCTTTAATGGCTTTGATAAGGGTAAGGCATTTTCACAAACATTTTAGGGAGTGCCAGCTCAGTGAGTGGCTGAGGCTGGGGGAAAAGGCAGGAGACCACAGCTATGGAAAATAGGTGCAGTGCAGTGCCACAGCCAACACAGCCTCTGATTTCTCCCTTTCTTTATTGCAGAGCAATTGTAATGGTCAAACCATGACCTACATGAAACATTCCAGGGGATCCTTCACATCAGCTTGGGATGTAAAACTACACTGGCTGAGCCAAAATACAAAAAATTTCCATTCTTTCTCATGAAACTTCTATTTTACTATTTAAAGACCACATGAAAATAACAAAGACCCAGCCAATCCCCTTTTATCACTTTCTCCCATGGTTTCCTCTCTAGTGGAAAGCTGGAATGACTCATTTCTGGCTAGAAACAGGTGAAACAGCAGCAGCACTGACTGCGTCACCTATGGTGTTATTGCTAGGCCAGCCTTCGAGCAATGGAATTCTTTATAAAGGTTTCTGTTCACTTTTCAGTGGAAAGAGGAAGAAAAACCAGCAGAGAAACTTGCAAGAAAGCAAACATAAGACAAAATGTGGACTTGGATTCCTTAAGATATCTCTGTTTGAAGGAGTGATGGACTGGAAAGGGTTTGAGCCCTGAACTCCAGTGACTCCTTGGGAATGGCTATGATATACTGAAATTACTAAGAACTCTGAGCCAGCACATAGTTTCCTTCATACCAGCCCACTCAGGGACTTGAAATAACTTTTTTGGTTTTTTTTTTTGGTCAGAAGCAAAACTCAGAAATGAAAGATAGAAACACAGCTTGTCATGGAAATGTCGTGATCTTCTACCTGACTCCTTCTGCAGTAGCTATAGGCACAGGAGGATTGTTTTTTTTTTCTTTTATGAAGCAGAATGAAATTCAGAAGAGTTGGTGCAGGGGCTATGATGGAACAAAGGAACTGGAGAAGGCAGAATAAAAGGTGGCATCTGTACTAGTCAATTAAACACAGTCACAGGTGCTGGAACTTGATCATCCGTACTGTGAAATTGTGAAAGCAGTCCTCCCCATGGCTTTGATGAGAGGCTAGCTTGCCATCTCCCACACATGTTCTGCAATAGGACCATTCCCAGCCAAGCTTTAGACTGATTTGCAAGAATGTTTACTCAGTTGAATATCACAATGTGCAGATTAGGTATTTTTGTGAGTCACTGGGATGCAGAGAGTGAGACCTCTTCCACCAGGATTGCTCTCTAGTCAAGAACAGCCCCATGGTGACCAGGCAATGGCTTTAAGAGAAAATATCATGCTTATATAACAAAAGAATTTGGAGAACATCTGAAATAAAACATGCGTGTCTATTTTTCATATGATTGCAGGCAGCTGAAAATTAAAATCTAAGTCACTCATTTTTCTCTCATGAATTTGTCTAATTCTTTATGAACATGAAAACTTTTGGCATTCACCATTTCCAGTGGCAGTAATTTCCACTAAGTACATGAACAGACTCTAGAGTGCAATTGATCTGATCACATATGGGTGCCTACCTTAAGATGAGATGAATTACTCCCCAGACTCCTTTGATTGTGATAAATAGAAGTCCACTGAGTCTGAAGGGAGCTTTGTCATCCATCTTTGATGTAGATACACACTAATAGATACCCAAAAATATCTGGGCAGGATGAACCTCTCCTCTGACTTTTAGCTATGTTTGTGAAACTGAGGGAAAACCTATCCAGGCTGTCAGTTTCTGCTGTTCCTCAGAAAAAACCACCCAGTATTAACCAGACAACCTCACATAACTTCACTTTGACCATTCACTGGGAGCTTTGCTGGACCTTGAGGAGCTTCTGTGGCTGCATGGGACCAGCAATGTGCAGTATGAGTTGGAGCTTCCAGTTTCAGAGCACCTACCAGTGACTGGATTGTTTACCAAGTCATGCCAGACCCTTGCACTGAAGTAAATTCTGAACTGCTGTGATTTGAGCAACCAGAAACTCCCCTGTGAATCTTCTCTAAGCCTGAATTTGGTGCAGTATAATAAAATTTACTTCAACATGAGTAAAACATTTATCACACTAGATTTTATTTAATTCTTTTTGCAAAGCTATGTATTATTTAGATTCTGCTTACCAGTGGTTGATAGACAGCCCTTCCTTTTCATTAGAAAACATACAAGGTATGTAGAAATTAAAGATACTTATGTGGGGCTATCCTTAGTTCTCCAAGGTATAAATGGACATTTACATTGTGCTTTTGAATATGGGCACTTTTAATTATAGGTTTATAAGAATAGATATTACTATTAGAAGGATTAATTGCCTGTTAGCTCAAGCCACGATGAGATCAAGACACGACTAGCTGTGCAAAGATGGCTAAGATTTAGCTTAGGCAGAGGTCTTAGGTCCAGGTAGCACAAAGAAGTGTCCACCTTCATCTGCTGTAGGCTTTAGCTATTCAGTCAGAAAATTATTCATTACTTTTCTCCACTTTTAATTCTGTGCTGTGACTCAGAGGTATATTTTAGTGCTCCACACAGAAGTGATACAGTTTGGAATCCTGTGCTTGATAAAAGAAAGGTGATAAACAGTTTAATTACACAGGTGAGTAGGGAACCAGATCTTGGCAAGAGCAGAATCAAAAGATCTGTTAGACCAAAACAAATCTCACTTTGTTCTTTAGTAAGGCTGACAATCAGATAGCTGAAAAAAAATGTCCTTCACTTGCAAACTGAGACTGCAAATACAAACAATAGGTATGTTTGAATTTTTGTTACAGCTTCCTCTGGATGCTCCGAGAGAGATGTGAATTTTGAAGATCACAATGTTGACGTGGCCAACAAACAGAGCAGAGTGAAAAAGCATGTGTTGGGCACTGTCCATTCTGCCTAATACAATTTGCAAAAATAATCTGCTGGCAAAATGGAAAAATTTTACAAATTCCTTGCTGATTTTTCACAGTACGACAAATCATCTTCTCTGAATTGTAGATAAAAGTTCCTCCTTAAGGCAGAAAATTCCTTTGTAGTGTCATGGTGAAAGAAGTTCTTTACTGAGCTGGTAAGAAATCTGGCTTCCTTTTTCTATAGTCTTTACTTTGGTTGTTCCCTTGTCAATTGATTTTCCTTCTAATGCACAGTTATATAAATAAAAATGGCTCATCTATTAGTTGAGTCAGGAGATGGGGAGTAAATTGACAAGTTCATGCAAAAAGCCCACAGCATCTGCACTTTGTGAAAAAGTGCTTTTGTAGTACAGAGAAAGAACAGAAAGAAGGAATTGATTGTATGTCTACGTGTAGGTGGTAAGAGTATTTTTAGATAGAGGTGAGAGGCTGGAAGCTGTCAAAAAACTGAGAGTAGGAGCAGAGTACACAGGAGATGCCCCAGGTAATGTGTTTTAGATCAGGCAAGATGAACCATTGTATAAAATACATTTGTAAGTAGGATTAAAAATAAAATAAAAATATATTCTATTTATATCAAAAATATTGGCTGAAATAAGTGCATTTGTCTAAATTCAGAATGGTTTCTCTAGAGCATATCACTGCTAAGGTTATAAGACCAAAAAGGGACAAGGTCTCTAAAAAGGAGTGAAAACTTGAGGAAACAGTAAAATGAGCAAGGTGGATATTTGCAGTATCTGCCTGTTAGATGTGACAAAGCTTTTTGTATTTGCCTTCTTAGTCATTTCCAAAAGAAAGAATCAACACAGTTCATAATGAGATTATGTTTGGTAAGGAGGGGTGGCAAACAATGAATAAACAACCCAGATTTAATACCAATCACGTTTTCAGCAGCACATTTCTGCTGGTTACCTAACACCAGTTCTGGCACTATGAGTAACAGGATGGCAGCAGCCACTCTCAGATACGCATTTCTAATTAATTAAAACATGACACACATCTAGAATTACTGTGACTGAGGCATAAAATAATGGACAGCTGAACTTGCAGAGATTTGATATAGACTCAGAAGGAAAAAAATAGAAAAGAAAATTATGGCAATTTCACCTTCAAAATGAATAGGCTCAGCTTTTTATACATATAACACTACTACTTGAGAACTTTGAATCTGAGAAGTGAAAGCAACATTTCTATGTCTTATTCAAACACCAGAAATGGATTTTTTCAAGACTGGATTTTCAGAACTGTGAAGCTTGTTTTCTATAGATTTGTGTTTTATCATAGATAGTAACTATCATCTTTTTTTCCACAATTGCAGTGTTTATGATGTCACTTTCTTACGTAGATTCTTCTCCACCTCTATATGGCTGACTGCTTCCACAGACCTTGTGGGAGCTTAACCACCTTTAAGGGAACTCCCTTTTGGCAAACACAGCTAAATTTGGACAAAGGTTTTGAAGGTTTGGCATAATAGAACAGATAGACACTTCAAACACTGATGTTTCATAAGGAACCAGTTTACAAAGAGAGAGACTGATGTTGTTGTGTGCAAGGTATGGTACAGAACAGCCAGAACACAATAGGTACATGAATTGAGTCCTGCACTCTCTACCAGAGCTCGCATGTGCTACATAAAGCAATTACAGCTGGCAGTTCTTTCAGCCTGGGATTTGTGAGGTCAGTACCTCTACTGGATGTTTCCAACTAATCTATACATGTAGTTCCATCTGAGGTATGAGTATGGCAGCATTCCTACATCTCTGGGAAAAACAAGTCACAGTGAGTAAAAGTTGTGAACTTTAGCTCTTTCTACTCCAGTGAAAGGGCAGAGAAATCCTTCATCGGCAGAATACGCAACAGATACTAAAATTGGAACTTGGGCTGGACAGTTTATTTGCAATGTGGAATCTTTCATGACTGCACTTGGTCAGGGACTCAAAATTACATATCTTCTGGCACCTTCAGCTCTATTATGCCTGTTGATCTTATGTGGGACCATTGGTTCAACCCTGACTCAGAGGGAAGAGTGCCTCAGACTGAATCACTAATGCCATATCCTGCAGCACTCTAGTGAAGCCTTGGCAGTAAGGAAGGATAATTACAATGTGGTTACTGTGACTGATTTTTGGGATGCTTTTATATACACCTCAGGCATGTCAGCAGGTAGAATGCAGTCAGCTTGTTCAGCAGTACCTAAGTGTTCCAAGTACATTATTTTTTACCACAAAACTGGGCATACAGATAGAATCCTACTAGACAGAAACATCCAAAATTACTCTGTATCTTTTTCACATATGTGTAATGTACAAAAGAGTGAACATGAATAAAAAACTACTTTCCTTTTACACATTTCTTTTGCCTTTTAAAGGTAAATAATGGATATCTACATACAAGATGTTGTTTCCCTTACAATAGAAATGCTGGTGTCTAGTCTGTTTTTTCCAGACCCTGTGAATAACTGCTGAAAATATGGGTGTGACAGTGTTATCAGTCTTACAGCACCAACAGAATTTTAATAATTATGTTTTGTGAACAGACAGCCCAAAGTCAAATGATCCTTGGTGTCAAGGGAGCATTCTCACAAGCACTCAGGCCTGAGAAGAAGAAACTTTAAGGTGTATACCAGTTTGTTTGCATAACACACATGAGATTTCAAGGAACTATCAATATGGAAAGTTCAAGATGGACTGCAATTCCATATGAAAATATGTCCATATCTTCAATTAAACCTATTGATGCTGTTTTCATCTTTTCCTCAGTTAAAGTCTGTTTTTCTCTCTCCTACGGGCACTTCTCAGGTCTTTTCCCATTGCTTGTCCCTCCCTCAGCAAACCTGTTCTTTCCACCTTTTGATGGTTTTACTGTCTCCTTCCTCCTTCCGTCTGTTAAAATAGTCAAAGAAGAAGTTAGACCAGCATTATCCTTCATTAGATTAATAGAGTGCAGACAATTTACACATCTCCATGCCATTGTTTCAGGCTGTTTACAGATTCATTCAGATACTGCTGTATCAGTTACAGTCAGTTCGTGCTTTCAAGGTTATCTTTGCAACCAGGAGAACCAGATACTGCTTTTTCAAAGAGAAAGATAAGATTACTTACAATTTGAAAATGCTATGAAGGCCACCTAAATATTTTCAAACAATGTTTGAAAACTTTTTTAATATAGTAAGAGATACCAAGCAAGTTAACTCGAAATAAACGTCAAGGACTATTTATTATTATTTCTTTTTGGGCAACTACCTAGAAAAAGTGGTTTCTTCAGGTATAGTCTATTAAGCAGTCAGACCGACCCTGTTTGCAGGGAGGAAGGTGCGTGGTTTTTGTTTTCCCTCTGTTCGTTTCAGCAGGGACAGAAAGGCCTGGGTGTTTCACACACCGCATCACTCGGGAGCTGTTGGCATCGCTCCAGCCGCCGCACCGGAGCGCTCCAGCAGCGCACGGCGAGGCGGACCGCAGGACGGACAGACGGACCGGTGCGATCGCCGATTTCTCACCGGGGGCCGGGCGGTCCCGGGCACCGCCCCCGCCCCACCCCCGCCCGGGCCCGCCCCGGCACGTGACCCGCGGTGACGCCGCCGTGCCCCGGAGCCGACACTCGCCGGGGCCGCGGCGGGAGCGGAGCGGGAGTCGTCGCAGCCGGAGGGGGCCCGGGCGGCAGGTGGGTGGCTGCGCCGCGCCCCTCGGCCCGCCGGGGAGGGAGGGCGGGGACGGGGATGGGGACGAGCGCGGCGCTGCCGCCGCCGGGACGGCCGGGCAGGGCTGGGTGGCCCCGCGGGGGATCGTCCGCGCCCGGGCCGGCGCAGGGGCCGCAGCCCCCCGGGGCCGCCCTGCCGCTCCCGGGGCGCCTCGCGGAGCGCTCCCCGCGCCCGCCGGGGCTCCGGGCGGCGCCGCCCCGCGCTGCCCCCGGCGGCGGCGGCGGCTCCGTTCCGCGGGCGGCGCCGGGAGCGCTGAGTCGGCGGCGCCGGGAGGCAGCTCCGCACCTGGGCGCCGCCGCGGGCCGCGCTGCCGGGCGGTGGGGCCGGGCCGCCCGCGCTGCCGTGTGCGAGCGGCGCCCGCTCACCTGCAGGAGACAAAGGGAGGCAGCGGCGGCCCCGCCGCCCTTCCCGGGCGCCCCCGCCGGGCCGGGGGGATCTGCCGCCCTTGTGTGAACTTGAGCGCGGTAACTTGGGGTGGCTGGGCCGGGCTGGCCGGGGCGGCCGAGCCGCGCTATTTATAGCCAGCCCTCGCAGTCAACAACTTAACAAAAGCCCGCACCGAGGAGCGAGCGGGGCTGGCAGGGAGAGAGGGAGGGAGGGAGCCAGCGGGGGGAGGGGGGCGCGGGCTGCAGCGGCGCTGAAAAGTTGTCCTGACACTTGTTTAAAATGCATCGCTTATTCAGTGCTCTGAGTCACGGGCAATTATTAAATGGTTGCTTATTATGCCTCTAGCGTTTAAAGACGGGTGAGCTCCGGGTAGGTAGTTTACTTGCGAGTAGTGCTCGATTTCGAAGTGTGTTTGAGGAAAGAGCGAAGGGCTGAGCTTGTTTTCATAGAGCTTGTGAGTTGTCTGTGTTTTGGTTATATCTGTCGTTTCCATTTGCCTCTATTTGTATGCAACTTTTGCACGCTTTCAATGCGTGCTTTGCAGAGGGTGGCTCTTGCAGGCGCTGGTCTGCAGGAGAATACTGGCTGTGGAGTCAGGTGTGCTGGACAAGCAGTGATGCCCCTTGGGAAGAAAGGTACGAATGGGTTTGAAGTCTGACCAGGGATCATTCTCCCAGGCAGTGGTCATGCAGATACAGCTTGAACCCCTAAGAAAACTGCCCAGGGAGAAGCAGAATCATGGAATCTATTGAGGTGTAGCCAGGGTATCTCATCTGGCCTGAACTGTTAAGAATTTATCTTAATTTAGCCTTCATAATTGAGTTTATTTCTGTATCAGCACTGCGCAAGGGTTCATTTCGGTAGTGGATGGAGTTTGATGCTGAAAATGGAAAAAGATTACACAAGTCAACTGCTGCTGCTTTGTAGGACACTGTGAACAAGGTCACACAAAGAAATTTAAAGCGATCCGTTAGTACTCAGTAGCATTTTTAACAATTTATCATCCGTTTGTATTGGAAAGTAAGTAACAATTCCCTGTCCCCAGAAAGGGCTTTTTTCTTTTTTTTTTCCCTTCCCTAGAGGAAAATAAAAGAAATGGCAAAAAGTATTTTAGGTTATTTCCCAAGACTCAGTTACCTGGTTCTGGAAGATGAGAAGTAAATGCTCTGTGCCTGATAATTTCAAAAGAGAGGGTGGGGGTCAGTCTTGATAATGCTGAAGGTAGGGGATCATATCTCATACAATACATGTAGGGGATCATATCTCATACAATACATGAGCATACTATATGTGTATCACATATGATCATATTTATGATTCTGTGTCTTAGGACCGTGCTTCTTTCAAGCATTTCCATGGACTTCAGGATCAATCGAGAGAGCACCATTCTGTAGCTAAGACTGAATGCTGTGAGGAGGTGAGGGTGCAGCTGCAGGGTTCAGGTTGCTCCAGGAAAGGCTGAGCTCTGAGCAGACCTACAGCTCTCCGAACCCTGCCTGGCTGAGGGTGATTGGAGCTGTCACATCGGCTCTAGGTAAAAATAGTCTCGTTTTGTGGGGACGCACATAAAAATGTAGCTAGAGGCGAGGGTTGGCATGCCGAACCCCTGGTGCTGCGTGTGCACCCGCTTGTGGGGAGACTTCCCCGGAGCCCCGAGTGCGGAGCGGGCAGGGCCGGCCCCCGGTGCCGGGAGCAGCGGAGCCGATGGGGCAGGGCCGGCCCCCGGCACCGGGAGCAGCGGAGCCGATGGGGCAGGGCCGGCCCCCGGCACCGGGAGCAGCGGAGCCGATGGGGCAGGGCCGGCCCCCGGCACCGGGAGCAGCGGAGCCGATGGGGCAGGGCCGGCCCGGGCAGGGGCGCGCCCGCGGGCGGAGGGGGGAAGGGAGGAGCTGACCTCTGCGAACACCCAGGGCTGGCAGCCTTAGTCAGCCTTCGCTGAGTAAGAGATGGGAACGGTTCCATGGCAGCCGGAGTCCGAAGGCATCTCTCTGCCCCGGTGTGGAGTGAGAGCCCTGCTCCCCTCTGCCGCACCCGGTGCCCTGCCTGCCCTCACCAGGCTCCGCTCCCGTGGGACAGCGGGAATGCTCCGTGAAATGGTGGCTTGTGTGTCCAAGTGGGGATGTGACCCACCTTAGATCACTTGCCAGTAGCGATTGGGGTTTTCTTCACCAGGAGAAAAGCGAGGTCTGAGTCTCTTTTTTGGTGTTCATGAACATAGGTTTTCTTAGTGAGGCCATTTGTTAGTGATCTCAGATAGATTTGTAAAATCTCAGATACTGAGACTTTATTTAAGGTATGAAAGCTTACAGATGTTCTCTGTGGAAGTAAATGATTTTTCATACTTACCATCCTCTAATTAGAGTAGTTCAACTTTCTTTACCAATGTGGATGCCATCGAGCATGGCAGGTAAATGGTAAGGAATAAAAATACTGTGAGGTTACAAGGGCTGAGCAGCTGTACCACTTCAGCTGTTGGCTGGTAGCACAGTGAAGTCAGTACTCCAGGTGTCAATATTGTGCATTCACACCTGCATTGTTGTGAGCCCCTTGCAGCAGAGGTTTGACCAAGGCTCCTGTGGCTCTTTAAACTGTGTTCTGTGAGACAGCTTCATGAAAGGGCATTACCATTACCTGTCCCCTGGGCTGCACAGAGAGTACAGGCAGTCTACCTTTTGTGACACGAGAGCTGCATTAAAAAATTAAAGCAAAACAAAAATTAATTCATTTGAATCTGTGAACTCAAGGCATGGTAGTTGTTTGCTGATCTTCAGGGTTAATTTCCCACCTATACCATACATACTTCTTGCTTTTTTGGGTTGAGGAGGAGAATTAGAGTCTTGCTCGATCATGATGATGTGATCTGTTTGTAAATCTGTTTTAGTATTCTGGCTGAACACAGCCTGTCTCTCTTTAATCATATGTTCAACATTACCAAATGTTTGCTATTGACTTGATAATTTTGCAGCTTGGATGAAAGACCAAAAATTGCGCTGCTTATTTTTGTTGTTTCTTTTTTGTTGTTATTTTTTGGAAATGGATTAGGCTGCAAAACTGACTTCAAAAGTGGGTAGAGCTATTTTTATAGCAGTTCTGTTTTATTTAACTTGTATTATTCAAAATTTTGGGTTTTTTTAAGCATAGCATGCAACCTGTTGAACCTTTCTGCTTTAAAAAAATGTTAACCATGCATTCTCAATAAGTTGTCATATGGAACCGGCAAAAAAGGAATGACAAATCCAAGCTTTTAAACATTTTTTTAGTTCTGTGGGAAACCAGAGGCTTATGTTCTCTCTTTGGTTTCTGTGTGGGAGAAAGCTTTTGAATGGATCCCTGTCCTATGGTTCAGCTTTTTGAGGTAACAGAGCTTTGAGGTAGAATGCAGCTTGGTAAGACTTGCATTTTTCTGGTGTCTGACCTGGAAGCCGTGAAAGGGGTTGATAGCAGCTTTGAAGAAGTGTTGGAAGGAGTCAGGTTTGCAAAGAAGAAAAAAATAGCATTTGCATGGCAGAACTTCCAAAACTGGGAAGAGAGTGGGAATAGCTGCAATTTGTTCATGTTTACCTTCTGCTGCTGTTGCTAAACAACTGCAGAGCTGCACTTAAAAACACCTATTTATGTAGAATAGCAGGTAAGCAAGTTGTTTTGTACCGAAGCTGTAAATAGACTTTGAATGTCAATGTACTATTTTATGGTAGAGAGTAAACACCAGAATCCTGGCATTCTTTTCTACTGCTTTGTGTTCCTATTGTCAGCTTTGTTGAATGTGGTACCATCATTCCTTCTGTCAAGTCTGATAAAATTGTAAACCTGGCCTTGTGGTTCTGTGTGGAACCTTGAAAACAGTGATGGCTTCCTGATTACCTGTAGGAAATGCTTCTTGGAAGTAAAATAAGATGGTCTGTGGGAGAGGGACACAGATTAAAGATGGGCACTTCTGTCTTGGTGTAATACTTGAGCTTTTTACCTTCTACTTTGTCTCTGAGTTATGATCCAAATGTATTTTTTCAAGGCTCAGGTCAAATAACAGAAATGGCAAAAGAAAATTGAATGGTCCTTAGTGGTTGCTTCTTTAAATCTCCCCAGAAGTTCTTTTCTGATGTTATTTCTGTCCTTAGTCCCATTTAGCAGCTGAGTTCACTCTGCAATTGTGTGCCTGCATGGAATCGCATTAGTTCCACTCTGTGGCAGGGTAAAGGCTACAAATCTCATCACAAAGTCTTAACTTGCAGAGCTGCAAGTTTCTCCATAACTTTTCTCATTTGTGAAATGTGCATTTAAAAATAAAAAGATGTATTTGTTAATCTTCATAAGGCTAAATATGGCAGCATTTTACTTGAATTCTCCTACTTTCTGTGTGAATGATGGAGATCTTACATGCTTTGATTTTCAAGGTTAAAAATCCTACCTTTCATGTTAGCTTACTATATTGTGTTCAGTGCAAGTTGGCAAGACTAATGCTTACCCACCCATGAATTTGGACATTGATGCTACTTGATTAAATAGAATTTGTTTGTGGGTGTGGATGCAGTGGCAGTTGTCTGGATTATAAAGATGCTGAAAAGTGCTTTTCAGAATTTTCATGTATTAGTAATTATTTCATTACCCATTTTGGTTCATAGTCCTGTTTTGTTACTGTGTCACTGTGTTTTATTTGCATTTTAAGATCTAGCCTGTAAACATTTGGCTACGTCAGGTTTTCTGTGAGGTAGATAAGTCTTCTTTGGAATATTTTGATTAAAAGTAGTGTATTAACAGTTTATTTAAGAAATTAAGCTTATATGTAAGCAAGCGATTGACTCAGATCAGTCCCCTCACCAAATCCCCAGTGATCAATCAATATTAATCAGTAATAGAAGCAATAACTAATTAATTAATGAAGCTAATGAGCCACTTGATAGCAGGAGGCTTGTGAATAGGACAGTTCAATCAGTGACCTAGGTTGTTCTACTGATTTTCTATTTCAACACTCAGAAGGATATCTGAAAATAGTGCATTTTCCCATCAATTAGTCTAAGTAGGCAGGATTTCTTCAAAATTATTTTTATCCAAAGTGCTCTTAAACAGCCACTTGATTACATATACTTTTTTTTTTTCTTACAGCTCTGAACATTAACAGGAAAATAACACTGAAACAGAATGTCGCTTACCTTTTGTCTGAAAAGGTGAAATATTTTCAGATAGAAATGGCTGATAAGGGTGGGAAGATGCTTCCAGGACAATTTTACATTCAAGTGGAGTATGACTATGAGTATGAGGCCAAGGACAAGAAAATTGTGATCAAGCAAGGGGAGAAATACATCTTAGTGAAAAAGACTAATGATGATTGGTGGCAAGTCAAAAGAGACGAAAATTCCAAACCCTTTTATGTGCCAGCTCAATATGTGAAGGAAATACCCCGGAAAGCACTGATGCCACCTGTGAAGCAGGCAAGCATGCTGCCAAATAACACCTTGAAGTTGACACATGGATTACAGAGATCAACAGAAAATGTGAATAAGTCCCCAGAGCTTTCTAGTTTTGGAAAATCTTCTCCAGTTCAAGTGTCTTGCTTAGTTCGAGATGCCAATCAAAATCTGGGACCGAACAATAGCCCCTGTCAAACTTTTGGTTTGAGTCTGGACCTTACCCAGAACAATGGAAAACTTAACAATGAGTTGCAATCTCCCAAGGTTTCCAATCAGTTTAGAACCATTTCCATGGGTCATTTCCCAGGTCCAGAGTTCTTGGAAATAGAGAAGACCAGCTTTTTGCATGAACAATCTTGTGATTCAGCAGGAGAAGGCTCAGAAAAAATTCACCAAGATTCAGAGTCTGGAGATGAACTCAGTAGTAGTTCCACAGAACAAGTGCAGGTAAGCTGAAAAATGGCCACCATGTCTGGTTTGTTTTGTTTTGTTATTGCCATAGTTGTCTGCTACTGTTTTGAGACTTATTCCCAAAAATTTCCAGTTGTTCAAATAAAAATGTCTTCTCTCAGCATGAAATTGTTACTAAAATCGGAACAGTTCATGTGTTTAGTTCTTGCAGAATTTCTGTGCTATGGGAATTGATTCCATTTACATTATTCTGTGATTTAAAGAAAGAACAATAGTGTTTCCATATTAAGATTGTTTTAATATGACATGGAATTTGGGTTGTATTTTCTTTCAGAGGAAGGGAGCCTACTGCTGTAACTCCTCATGACTTGGCCTGAAGTTACTCTCAGTTTTCCCTAAGTGTGTATAGATAATATAAGAACTGTAAATGAATGTCTTGATGGGTTTAATTACATTAAGTCTTATATGGAGTTGAATTTCTGGCTTGATCATTTTATTTGTAGACTGTTTTAATGAGTCAGCCCTGCCAATTTTGCTTCTCACAACTTTACCCTGGATTAAAACTCAAAACATGTGAGTTTGTTAATTAGTATGGAAGAATCTCAGGAATGATGTACTCCTACTTCTGGTTCAAAACTGAGCATTGACGGCCTTTGTCCTTGGTAAAGCAGTTTTGCTCACTTCTTAATTTTGTTTTAACAGGCAACCCCCACCCCCATCAAAAGATTAGAACTCTGACTTAATCAGGTCACTTCTGGTACGGGTAACCAAGTTAATTAGTCTGTTGTAATCCAGGTTTGCTCTTAAACCAGTGATGTATGTGTGCATACACATAGTTATATATTTATATATGTGTGTATGTAGATAATTCCCCCACCTCACACTTGCCTTCCCCATCTTTCTTTAGGGACATGTTAAATTCTGTTCAAAGCTCCCTACTCTAGAACTTAATCTATAGTGTGAAACTGTTTTTGCTTGGATAAAAACTGATTGTTACAGTAAATCCCACTTGGCAGCATGTGTTCAGAGTACCAGAGTTTCTCAAATCAAACTTGATGCTAACTTTAGATGTGAAAAGTTTTACCATTGAGAGCTGTGAATCAGTACTTTGCTAATAAGGAACAATGAAGACAAAGCTGCTTAGGAACAAGTCAACATGGGAAGATCTTAAAGATACAAGATTGATTAGGTGAATTACAGAGTCTTGAACTGTGTGTATGTATATTTATTGTAATATGTAGAATCTGTAGTTTTCAATATCCTACTATGTTCTTGGCCTCACTCTTGATATTCAGAGTTTCTATAGGTATGGGACATCATGTCTCTAATATTTGTATATTTTATGTTAGTTTTAACTTCATCACCCCTCCCACAAATATTGTGGAATGAATGGGATTACTGAATTTAATTTATTCAGTAATATCTTTCCTATGCAGTGTGAGAATCCATGAACTTTCTTGCACTTTCTTTATAGCACTGCCCTAGCTCAGTGTAGTTGATGTGAACCACTCAGAACTTGGCACGATAAAGTGATTACTGGATATTTATTTTAGAAGTGTGTGTTGGCATGTTACGGCCATATTAATCAATTGCCAAACACATTATGAAAATACCAAGGAATGTTTAGAAAGTATATCCTACTTGAAATAGTTTACTACATTAGAATTTATATTACATGGTAGGACAGTTCCTTCTTCGGTGTTGACTATAATTTGATGCATTTCCTTCTCTAAAGCAGATGGAATTAATATTACATGGGTGTCTTTTGTCAATAATAAATATATGGGCTGCAGCTCAGTTTCCACTGGACTTTGTGCCTCTTGATGCAGCGACACTTAATCTTTTCACCATTCTTCCCTCTCCCCCTTATACTTTATTTAATGCTACAACTGATTTATAAATTTATATTTGAGTGGGGCAGCAATGCATGTATTGTAGACACTGTGTTATGGGAGGTCTGGAGGGGGGGAGTTTTCAGTGTTTAAGAATAACAAATGCTAAAAATGCGACATTTTGGCTGTGGAAAATGCTTGGCAGTTTCACTTGCCATTATGAGAATCTTGAGCAACAAGAGTGTGGATGCTTGCTATGCCTTGCAGTTTGCCTTATTTTGTAACTTAATCTCATGGTGCACAATTGCAAGCTCTTTAAATACAATGAAAATGTTTGACATTTAGTAGCCGTGGGGATTAAAGCAGTGGTAGAACTGATGTCACCGTTAGCTCAGTCTAGATGTTCAGAATGCCAGCCTTCTCCTCACTGGAACAGCTTGGCAGTTTTTTTAGAATTCTTTCAATAATGAGCATTGTTTAGTAGAAATCAGCTGTGTAGAAAGTAATGGCTCAGAAAGCTGTTTTTATTGCTCTTAGTCTGTAGTGAGAACATCAAGTTCCTGGCTTTCACGCACAAACAGGATTTCACTTCACAAGACTGACTGCTTCTCCCTCCCCTGCCTGCTGTGGAGTTCAGTTTTATGCAGTCTGCATTATAATAAACTCTAAGCTACAGGTGTTTTCTCTTAAATTTGTAAGATTAGAAGCTAGAATTACCTTAATAATGCCTTCAGTAATGTCAGTAATTTTTTCGTGGTGTTAAGGTGATAGCATTCAGCTAGAATTACCTTAATAATGCCTTCAGTAATGTCAGTAATTTTTTCGTGGTGTTAAGGTGATAGCATTCAGCTTTAGCCTGACCTTCAATGTGTTTTCACTATCCTTGAGTACAAATATATGAGATATAGAAGAATGCTTCTCTTGTGAGATCTTTCTAAGAAGTGGCTACATTATTCTCAGAAGATTATCCTCCTCCTCCTTTCCAGTAATGAAGTGCTGGTTCTGCAGCTGTACAGTCTCGAAGTCATAGGCTTGCTGGCTGTGGAAATACTGGAAGATCCAGAGCCTCCAAAGTAATGCAAAAAGGAAGGATTTTTTAGCAGATGGAATATGTGAAGTGAAGGACAGAGAGGTGACAGTGTGAGCAGAAGTATTTGCTAATGAAGATGTAGCAAGGGGTTTGGTAGAGAGAAACATCAGGACTGGATAATGAACATTTTTGACATTTTATGCAAAGAAATGACAACTGTTGTTTGCCACTCTGGTGGATAAGGCATTGTAAGAACCATAGGTTAGTTTATGGACTTGAACTGTGGGAGGCTGGAGGTAATTAGAGGAAGTAGGGCTTGAGAGGAAACAAGCTTCAGTTTAACCAGATTTAAATCTCTGGTGTTGACAGTAACTGCAGTCGAATTGGAACTGAATGAAATGGTTTGAGTGAATGCACAGCTGGGTGTAAGAATCACTGAGACAATGGTGGTACTCAAAGCTGTGAGAATCAATGAAGTTCAATAAAATTTTAGGAAAATGGTGTCAGGTGTCATCCTCTGATCCCAAGGAAAGGGCAAAAGTATTCCTCAGGGAGGCCAAGGATATGGGGAAGAAGGAAAGTTCTGAGTGATTCTTTAGCAGATATGGACAGTACTTGAAAGAAGCAGATGGGATGTCTGAGCAGTATGCAGTAGAAGCAGAGACCTAGGTAATTGTTCTGAAGTAAAAAAAGAATAAAAAAAACGACTTACATGTTCAGGCATGCCTAAACAGGCAGGAAAAGCTGAAGCAAAAGGAGAAGACATTAAAAGTGGTCTTTAAAAAGCACCTTAGGCAATGCTTCCCTTCTTACCGAGTTTTGAGAGAGAAGGTGTGCAGACAGGGAGAGTCGGATAAGTTCAGAGATCATGTTAAGAATGTTTAGGTGATATCTTTGAGGATGATACTTTATGATAAAATTACAGACAGAAATTAAAATCTGCTTTTGGCAATGCTAATGGATAACCTATGGGAAATAACTTTCTTTCTGATGCATGTTACCTCCTCTTTTGTCATGGGAGACCTAGAATGTATTTAGGAGTAAATACATGGCACTGTCTATATGTGACTTTTTATGCTTATTAAAAGTTACTTTTAGCAGCAGGTTGGTTTTAATCATTATAAATATAGACAGTGACCTATTTGCAAAGATTGTTCTGTCTTTCATCCTCTTTAGTAATTGACTATTGCATAAACTGTGAAGCACTAAAGGGGATTATCACTAGGATGGCTGTTTTGCTTTGATTAATTCTGAGTAGTAAAGATCTTAAAGAGCTCTTTCTGTCTTGCCTTTGCAATTTCTGTGGGATTGCAGTAACTTTTTAGTCAGGAAAATAAAATATTTTCTGTTTCTGTGGATGTCAGCATATCTTCTGGAGATCTTGGTGTTCTTGGCTTTGTCATTTAGTTGAAAGACTGGTGGCAGGTTATTGGTGTTAGAGTGCCTTGCTGGTCAAACATTAAACCTCTTAAATAAATGGCTATCACTGTTTTGCTGGCCACAAAATCAGTTTGCTTTTATGATAAAAAATTTCATGTTATTTTTTTAAATTTCATTCATTTGTCCAAGAGATGAGTAATTTGACAGTATGAAGGAAGCATGCAAGATTTTTTTCTTAATAAAACTGAGCATGTTTGCAGATTCATGGTGATATGTATAATGTAGTAGCTTGAATTATGTTTTAAGTACCATCCTTTACACTCTTACCTTCTTAAAAACAGCATTTGTTATTCTAATGATGTTAAATACTGAAATATGCACATTATAATGAGGTGAAGAATAACTTTCAATGACAAGGAACTAAAAGCTTTATAATTTAAGGAGTTTTCTAAAACATTATTTTAATATTTTTTTCCGGGATTTCGATAGCTGCTGCTAGAGCTTTGTAAACAGCTTGAAATGATTGCTAAATTATGTTAATAACTCAAAGGTTCTGGACAGATAATATTAAGGAATATTTTTCCTGGCTGGTTTTGTGTATGTGGGTTGTTTATTTTTCCCTAGGCAGTGTCAATAGGTATGGATAGTTTCACTTTACAGTGCTGCTGTTTGTGATCAGCTCAGCCTCTGTAGTTTTAATATGTAATTCAGGTTGCTGATAGTTCTCCCTCTCGGTCCAGGTGAGTAAATCTGGATTTAGGTGCCCTAAAATGAGCAACCCTTGTGTTCCACAAACACTGCCGACATCCCATATGCTCCTCTGCACATTCCTGCTGCAAATCAGATTGAGCTTCCTTAAAAAAATAAACAGCAAGCACCACTGTTATCTGTGTGAGGCAGTTGTCAGAAAATCACGACCTGTGAGACAAGTTGGTTTTAGTTGAGTGGCTTGTTCTAATACTGGTGTTGGAATGCTCAGCTCAGTAAGCTACAGATCTGCTTGGTACATGCAGCTTTGTGTTGTGCTCTCAGACTTGAAACAAACATCTAGTGCACTGTCAAAATTCTGCAAGTGCCAACACAGTTTTTTGACTCTTGTACCCCTATTTACCCTAATTTCATGCAGAAAATGATGAAGTGGAACTTTGAAGGCACTGATTAAGAGGTGTAAACCTGTGGCTTTTATCCTGGTAGAATTACTTCCTAGCTCAAATGAAGCTCAAGCTGCACTGCCTAAGGAATAACAGTCATATTATGGAATTGATTTTTCTGTTTTTACATAGAAAAGTGTAATTTCTAGTGTGCAATGTGTGAGTTTTGGTGCATGCTGTCCCCTGCCTTTTCTTTTGAATTCGTGCCAGGTGCCAGCCTCAGCAGGGTGATGACAGAGTCTTTAGGGATGGTGGAGTAAATGCTTTAAAAGGAAAGCAGCCCTAGGAAAAGGAATTTGTCTCACTGCTGCCTAAGCTGAAAGAGCAAGTCCCCAGCATCTCCAGCTGCTTTCTCTTTGGCAGTGCTTCTGTCATTTGAAGTAGGGAACCACCAGACACAGAGAGGACTGTAATAGGTAAAACTCTTCTTGAGACTGTTTTGAGAATATTTGATCATTTCTTGTTCTCTCACATAACTCTGGGTACAAACAATTGCTTCTGCTATGTCTTTACCTGGTTACAATCTAGGCAGTTGTTGAATATTGCAGTGCTTGCCTATAGAACAAAGGTGCTGTTATTCTGTAGAATCCTAAAGAAAGTATCATTTGTTTCACAGCAGTGTGACAAAACATCAGGGAACGTATGACTCTGTAGAATAAAATGCAAAACACTTTTTTCCCTTTTTTTAGGCAGCTCTCTGGAATAGTAGACATTTGTGTTTAAAAAAAAGGCAAGCAAAATCTGTGCATATCTAGTACCCAAGCAGCTGATAAGTCTCTGACATGCCTTGCCAGGTATGTTTGCTTTAAAAACGATAGAGACAAATGGGTTTTGCCTTTATAGGGATTTTGTTCTTAAGCTGAGGACAATACCTCTGGACAAAACAGTCTTTCAGGATAGTAAGAACTGAGGATTTTCAAATGACTTCTGTGATTGTGAGTAACTGGACGACATACTGTTAGAATATTTGTATAAATTTTGAATTTAGCCTATCTTAAAAGGTCTTCTGACCTAGCTCTTGGGAAAAACAGTAGGTTTCTATTAGGTTGTAGTTCTATTCTGGTAGATATGAAAGTGCTAGGTTAGTGCAGAGAGGCATTCAAACAAGCATAGAGAATGTCAGTAGTAGGAAAGGGTGCAGAATGAAAATACAGAATGCAAATTTCTTGGTGTTTCTGTATTTGAAATAACATGCAGTTGCTGGCCTCTCTCATCTTGAAAAGGAGGTAATTTTGATGTATTTTCCCCCCATCTTTTGATAGTTTGTCCTAAGAGTTCGTAAACTCTTCTGACTGAGATTGTGTACAATGGAGGTTGTGTACAAGGAGGTTGTGTACAATGATGCTGTGAAGACTGGCATAGGTGTTTGGAGTCTGTATTTTAATACATTGTAGTTTTCCATCTGATAAGTTTTGTAAATGAAGGCTAGAAGTTGAAGAGCTCTCTGAATGAATCTAGGTTATTGCTTATGTTGAGTTTTGATGTTAAATTATCTGGCTTCACCTTCAGCTTATAATCAAAATAATGATTAGAAACTTGGACTCCTATTTTAAATCTGAAATTGCGTATTACATTTTGAATTTAAATAATATAGTTTTAATTATTCCCTTTTAAATTAGTTTACCTAAGGCTTCTGGATGATCTTTAGATCATCTAGTTAAATTTAAGTAACTTCCTTGTATTTTGTTTAAATGCAGTGCTGAAGAGCAGAGTTTTATGTCTGTTTTCTGCTGGCGTGTAGTGTACACAGTTGCCATCTTTTGCTTTTGTGGATTGTCGTTCAGCTGTATCACTTTGCTGCTCCCATCACCACCTGGCTCCACAAATATTTATTTCCAGTGCTGCAGGGAGGTGGTGGTGCTGGCCTGGGCAGTGTTGTCACGAGTGTGTCACTGGCCTGTAAGGAGCTCCTTTATGGCAGCCTGGATAGTCACACTCTGGTGCAAAGTCAGCAGATGTGAAGGACTCGAGGACACACTTGCCTTTTTACTGTCACTGATGTGATGGGACTCAGGCAACAAGTGTGCTTATGCAATACTGTAATAAAATGTTATGTCTGATAAAAACAAAAATACAGTTAGCAAACTTTCTGGACTCTCAGCTGGTTGTTCAACATATCTAGTAATATTGCTTGTTCCTTTATTTTCTAGAGAGCTTGAAAGATCACCAGGATATTGTTTGGAAACGATTCATGGTACCACAGAAATGTTACAGAAAGTGTTGCACATAACTATTGTTAGTCTTTTAGGTATTTAGTAAAAGCTTCATCCTGCACTAGTGTTGCAACAGTAAATGAAGTTCTTGAGTGACTTTGATTTGACTGCTTTTCCTATTGAAATTGAATGCAGGTGTATTTCCCTCCTTCCCCCAGCTCCCACCACTGAAGATTTATCAACATGCTTGGCACTATCCTTGTCAATTCTTGGCACTATCCTTGTCAAATCTTCATCCAACTGGAAAAGCTAAAATAGATGCTTGTCATGAATAGCTGCACTGTGCTTTAGGCACGGGGAACTCTGTATGTGTGTGGGTGTATATCTATGTACCCATGTTCTCTGTATATGTGAGATATAAAAAAACAGGGGCAGCTGTTCTGTTTCCTGATAGCCCTTTGATCTTGATTTGCACCTCATATAGTGTGACTACCAACTTCAAGCTTTCTCACAACAACTTCAGGAGATGTACTCATCAGTACTGTCATTTTCTGCCATCCAGATAAGTCCATTTGTCCTGGCTGTGCCTTTGCTGTGTTCATCCCTCCTGGGTGCTGCACTCTAACTTGTAATGGCATTTTCATGCTTCCCTGAGGCTGTGTGCTTTTCCTGCTGGAGGATGTGTTCCCCCATGCTGCTGGTGCCCACCTGCTATGCCAGGGTCCTGCAGTGCTTCCTCCCAGGAGAGCTTTTCACAGCCAGGCTCTGTGGCTGCCTTGCCTTAGGCAGGGAGCAGGAGCGTGGGGAGAGGCAGCGTGGCCCTGCCAGGGGCCTGCTGGTCACACAGCTCTGTCCCTCTGTCCCTCTGTCCCTCTGTCCCTCTGTCCCTCTGTCCCTCTGTCCCTCTGTCCCTCTGTCCCTCTGTCCCTCTGTCCCTCTGTCCCTCTGCTCACTGAGCTCCTCACAGTCACCCACTGCAGCCTCCCCAGTAAAAGCTCCAGCCTCCCTCTTCCCTTGCTTTCATTCTTGCCTTTGCCAGCCTGAAGGGTCGTGCTCATGTGACTGCCTGAGGAGACCCAGGGTGAGGGATGCTCAACTTGAGATAGTTTTTCTTTTTGTTCTTCCATGCTTCAGTCTCAAAGAGAGACCTGTCTCGGTGTTTCACAAAGTTGTGGGTTGTGCTCCACCAAGGTGTAAATTTTATTTTTAAGTTTTGCTTGCTTTTCAGTTAATTATATATGTAAAAACTGTATTGCATCCATTTTTGCTTTTTGCTAGTTCAGAAGTTGCTACTGTAACTATCATTTGAGCACAACTTAGAAAAACTTGTGGTTTTTTTTCTTTTATGGAAAACCAGAAAAATCCAAATCCTGAGTGTTATGCTAAAAATCTAGCTCTGAACTCTTATTCTTTTCTTATTTTGTAAATCTTTAAAGCCTCAGCAGATTGTGTCCAAACCTAAGAACTGATGATTCCCTGTACAGCATTGTGAGGGCTGTAAAACAGCTTTTTCCAGCTGCTGCAGGTCTTTGGTGTGCTGTTTATTAAAACAATTGAAGTGAACATTGTGCTGAGATGGTACTACATTGACAAATTCTTTCTTTGCAATTTCTGAGGAAAGTAGCTTGAAGGGCTGTATTTAAATTCTGTGCCCATAGATGGTCTCAGGAATTGTGTGTGCTTATTCTGCTCTCATATCATTACTGTCTATCCATAAACTGCTGCTTTGCTTCTCAAAGTATTATGTTAAATGTTAAATGGTGACTTGAGCCCCGAGCCAGCCTTCTGTGTTGCCCTTGGTGTGGATGGATCTGCTTGAGTGCAGCCTCAGAATTATAAAGTAAATAAAATTCCACAAATACTCAGTCTTTTTATATCTTCTTAAACAAAATCTGGAACAAAAATTGCTGGTTTAATATGCATTGAAGTAAAGTGGAAGTTGCATTTAAAGTGGAAGTTAATTTAACATTTTCATGTTGAAACAAAATTCAGTGAAAAATGTACACTTCGTTTTCTAGATACTGATTTGCAGAAATAGCTGTTATTGGAAATGAAAGACATTCTTGCTAGTCTAAGGAAAATAAAGAGGAAGAAAAACTGCAGAAATGCATGGCTGAGTGTTTCATGCTTTCTGTCCTTACACTGGGTGCCAACAAACTGTCTGCAAGTACAGAGAAACAGACTAAGAAATACAGTCAAAGAACAAATACTTCTATTTTCAGTAGTTGTAGAGAGGGAAAAAAAAGATGCAACCTGGTTGAGGTTCCCATGAGAATTTTATTGCTTTGTTTAATTCTGCTGTAAGCAGTACATACAGTCTATTGCTGGGTATTTTGGGAATTTTGAGAAAAGTCTGTACAATTGTGTACTTGGCTTTAGCATTTTAAAAAGCCCTCAAAAGTGATCTTAAAAAATCTCTAACTTCTTTAAGTTAGGGACAGTGGGTTGGATATATTCCTAAAAATGTTCCTCCTGCTATTCAGTATACTTTTGCAAAACAGAATCCCAGTGTTAAAACTGGAGTGATCACAGCCTGTTCTAGCTCAGTTAAATTTGAAAATGAAAAATATGTTAGAAGCACCATGGCACAGTTATGTACAGGCTTCTTTTTTGTGTGGTCTTAAACAGCTATCAAGGGCAATATTCCTGCTCTGCTCAAAATTTGAAACACCTCATATAAATATATAAATATGCTAACTGATAACACTTATTTTGCTCATCCTATTACGTCTTTTAAGGCAAAAATTTAAACTGAAGTCTTGACCTAATGTTCTCTGTATGTCTTTTCTGGCATGAGACTTGGCTTTCTGTTATCCTTCATTACCAGAAAGAAATGTTATACGTGATGTAATAGGAGGCATTCTTTGTCCTAAGTCATTAAAATACATGAGATTGAGGGGGTTCAAGCAGCCCTAACAAAAACTCAGAGTTTTGCTTGTGTGTTGTAGCACGTACATTGTCTTGAGAATAGAGGCAGTGTCTTGGGAATTTAGAAGCCCTTGTGACATTTTGTCTTAATTCTTTATATCTCTCTCCCCTCCAGTATAAATGACAGATGCCAATATATGTGGGATTTTTATGGTTTATTTAGAAATTTCAACATGCAAACTAAACAGCCAAATACTTATGTATACTGGAGGTGACAATATATAAAGAGCCTGTTAAGAGCCCAACTTATAATGGGAATTTAATTTTAAAATACTTCTCTAGTGGAGCTGTGAACTTCATTTCCATAAGTGCCAAAACCAGAGGTATTTTTCCTGGTCAGAGGAGTTTTAAACACAAAACACATGCAAAGTACTGGAAAAATCAAAAATAAATGTTAAGTATTTTTCCCATCTATTTCTTTTTGCGTTAAGGGGCAGGCTGGTGAATGTCCCATTCCAATATGCTGGGAGACAGGGAGGATTCCAAAGAAATGCAGTGTCCTAAAATACCAAAGACTCCTTTGAAAATGAAATTGTAATGTCCTCTCTAAGTCCTTATACAGTGACTTTGTCTTGCACCTTGTAAAAAAAGTCTTGCTGTCTGTCATAGAACCCACTAATTATATTCAGTGTTACACAGTAAACATGTGAGAGGATACTGGATCTGAATACAGATTTAATAAAGGAAAATCTAATACAGGGACTAGTGGGTTTTAAAGACAGGAAAGTCTAATATGGTGACCATTCTTTGAAATCTGCCAGGTGAAAATGGATTTAGATTTTTAAAATAATTTTAGATTATCTATTTTAATAATGGGATAAATTAGTAAGTGGGAGAATGATGCTTAATTTTAATTTAAAACATTACTTGTTAGCTGAAATTGTTAAATATGTTAAAGAATTTGAATAGTGTGGAAAATGGTTTTTGTGTAATCTTTAAGCTTTGGTCTTTATGAGGGAAGGTTTATGTGGAGAAAGAAGCCTATGAAAAGCCATCAAAACCATATCAAACAGCTTCTTGGTCTGAATCTTCTTCATGTTGAAGGATCTTCTCATTAATGCATCATGCTAAGCATATCAATAAAGGCATGATTTATGACAAGTGACTTTATAAAAAAATTGATACTTGTAACTTCTTGCAGCTACCAGATGCATTTTGTCATGGTGTGCCAGCCAGTGTGGCTCAACCTCTGCACTGCTGTGGCAAAAGGGGGCATAAACCTTCAGTTTCTGCTCAAAATAGATGAATCCAAATGCTAAAATGGAAAGTAGGTGTTCTCAGCAGAATTTAGCAGTTTAACATCTCCCTGCATTCCTCTGAGGGGATTTATGGCTGCAAGGCTCATCTTGAGGCTTCACTGGAGCTTTTGTTATGATTGCTGCGCTGTTGCTGTGCCAGATAGTTTGCCTGTCCTCTAATCCCCATTTCAGTGGCAATCAGAAATGCACAGCTAACACTTCCAGTAAGTGTTATTTAGGAGATAGAGCTAATCACCCTCCATACTCAATTACTGCTCTTGTGAAGACAAAAGCATTTGGAGCAATGTTAGCCTAAAGCCTATTCAGGCACTTAAATTTTCCCAATAAGCTTTTTATCTTTAATATAGCTGTTATACTAAATCTGGCTGAACAGCAAAATCTTAACAGTCATCCAGCAGGATAAGCTCTGGCACTGCCAGCAGTGCTGCTGAAGGCTCTCTGGGCAGTGGACTGATCAGCTTTCAGCACTGTTACTCTACAGACCCTCGTGGGACCTGGAATCCAGAGCTCCTACAATGCCTGCACTTGCATAATTCACCTTTTTATATGAGCTCAGTGGAAATCTCGCTGAAAAACAACACAGAAATCAACAGCCAAGTATTAGTGTATCCAGTAATTCAAAATACATTAATTATTAATTAATTTTTCTCTTGAGACTCCCAGAAAGTTCAGCTTCCATTCCACCTGTGTTTTCTGCAGATGAACACCAGCTTTCAAGAACAGCTTCATGTGCAGAGCATTGCTATATACTCAAGCAAACATACCTGTCCTTTAAAGCATTTTTCCCCCTGACAGCTTGGCAGACAGTGCTGCCATACTTCATGACACTTGCAGTTTCAATGAGAACGTTCTCCAAAGGATGGTGGCTCCAGCTGATCCTCTGAATGCTGAGCTCGGAGTTGGAATTCAGCAGCATGGGGGAGGGCTGGGCACTGCTCACTGCCTGGTGCTTAATCAGCATGAAACCATTAGCAAATTCTTGCCATCTCAGCTATAATGTACTGCTAATAGGTTTGCTTTATTGCAAAGGACAGTCAAAAAAGCCTGGAATGTTTTAGTAATTTTGAATAAGCATAACATTCCTCTTAATGAAGTTTGACAAGGTTTTCAGAACTCCCTCACGCTGTATAACAAGAGTGCCATTACACATTCCTGTGTACTATGTGCTGGTAATTTATTTGTGTCTTTTGCAACACAACTTTTCTTACATGAAAGCTTTTATATTAGAATTTAAAATTAAGTTATTTTACAAAATAGATTCCTTGCAACAAAAGCATCTGTGTGTTTTTAGTCCATTTAAACGTGCTCTCTAAATTTAGTCACGGTTTTACACTTGTCAGAAGACTTTGTAAATCCTACTTCAGTGAAAAAAAAAATCACAGAAACTATTTGCTGTTTTAAAAATTAATTTAGATTATGTCTCACTCCCCAGTATTTTGGAACATGCTTTGCAATCTGGAGCACGCAGTGCATGGGGGAATGTATGTGCTAGTGAGGCCTCTTTCACACAGGGTTAGCGCCAGATATCTGAATCTGACTGTTTTCTTTTTCCTCCCTGTCTTTTGTTTAGGGGCAGGTTTTTTTTTTAGGGCAGTTTAATAAGTCCTTAATTTTACTGATGAATTGGAATGATTCTCTGATACCTAGGGCTTGGATGATTTTCAGTTTTTTCTTGTCAGCAGTGAAAAATGGTGTTGGACAGCGGAAGGAATTAAATTGTCAGTTCATTTTACTAAAAATAAGTTGTGAATTTGTCTTACAATCATGGGAGAAGTGAGAAGGGTCACTGTGTTTCCCCATTCCCCAGTGTGGTAGCAGGCAATCTGCATGATGGGCAGGGATGTGACAAAGAACTCTGCTTCCTATTTTTATTGCAGGGTCTGGGTCGCTTATGGCTGCTCTCACTCATTTCTCTTACTTCTGAGAGTCTTATCTCATTCCTGGAGCCCAGAATTCAAAAAAGGTTTTTATGGTCTTAATCCAGCAGTGCTGCTCGTGGTCAGAATGGCTCTACTTTGAATGCAGTACCATCCCTGGGAAGACCAGATGCAGTATTTACGATCAGTGCATCTTTAGCAGACCCCCTCTGGATTGGTACAACTGGGACAGCAGGCTTTGGGAGATGGACTCTACTTCAAGTATCAAAATACTTGACCTCCTTCCCTCACACACCTCCTCCTCCTTTCTGGCAGACTTTGCCTCTTTGTTCCAGCTCTTCATAAGAGGCCTTTCACTTTGTTTGAGAAGGACCTGCAAACAAGCAGGGGGATTTCTGTTAAACATTTGATTACAGTAGATGTTCGTACTTGTCTGAGTGAATGAAATCCACAGAGAAAACTAAAGTAAGACTTTTTGTGTGTGTGTCCTGTTACTTATACACTTGGCATCTACAGCTGCAAACACAGCATTTTATCTTGCATAGATAGCACCAAGCCTTTTGATTGCTCAGCGGTCCATGTAGAACATAAGGGACCATTGGAACATGTTCTGACACCTGTTTTGCAACACATACCAATGGACATAATGCAGTAATTTTCTGTGTGAAGCAAGGAGTATTGTTGGAAGAGGAGAGATACTCAGATTTAGTTTTGGCTTTGGAGGTTGGATAGCTGTGCTGAGCTTCTGGGGGAATTGTTGATGTGCCCATTCATTACTATTTTTTGAGGATTGTGGCATACACTCTTTCTCTCTCCCTTTTTTAAAATCAAGTTTCCAGACCATGTGACATGCTGCTTTAGTCCCTTCACCAATTGTTTTATGTGAGATAGAACAGACACGCTATAGGCACTATGCATTGATGCTATTTTGTGGTTCTTTCTTGGTTACTGTAGCATAAAATCAACTGAATTTCTTTTATCCTCATGGCCATGTAGAAGTTATGTTTGTACTGTGAAAATTACAATTAAGTGCTCCTGAAAGGATGAATACTGGATTTTAGATTGCACTGCATTTACTCAGAAGCATAAAGAAGTTAAGCACAAGCCCCAAAGCCCAGTTCATTTAGTTTGCAAGACCTCTATTTTGTATTACAAAATGCAGCTTGTTTCATCACTTGTGTATTTGCAACTTCTCAGGGAAGAAAAATGACTTGAAGTTTCCTGTCAGTGCTGCAGCTGTGAAAGCGAACCAGGGGGAAATGGCCACTGGTCCAATAAAACTACTCTTAATTAAACATGTGTGGTTTGCCAGCTCATAACATTTTAGGGTTGTTTTTGCAAATTGTACCTGGGAATTGACTTCACAGCTGCAGTTCTGGGGAGCTAGTCAGGGGAGAAGTACAGCTGAAGCACAAGTATTCCCACTTGTTGGCACCTTTCAAGGTATTGCCTTGGGTGACTTAAATTCTGTGCTGGACAGCTTTTTAGTGTAGAGATGATTTTACTGCCTTTTTGATCATCTCTGGACATGGAAGTAGATTTGTCCATTCTTGAACGTGCTTGTTCTGAAAAAAATGCCTATTAATCCCACAAAATACAGCACTGTGTATATTTTCTTGTCTGGTTTGTTTTGCATCTTACTAATTTTTGGAGGTTAACCACTTCAGTGAACTGACAATGAGGGTATGTCCCTATTTTTTTTTCTGAAATCTGAAAAGCTTGATTGTCCACAACTCACTCCTCACATTTGTGGGAATGTCTGAAATTGGAAGGATGACTAGATCCAGTGGTAGCCTCTTGTTTTGTCCCTGCTAGTTTTGCTACAGGTTGAAAAGAAAATTGTCCTTAAATTTTTCTTTTTTGGGAAAGTGTGCAGAGGGAGGGGAAAGAAAATGTCCTCTTTCCTTACTGGTATGATTTTATGACACTTCTGGGTTTTAACTTATTTTGAGTATTAAGATACCCTGGTGGTTTGCAGAGGAGAGGAAAATATAGCATCTTCCCTGGCTTAAACTGATTTAAGATATTCCCAACATTCCTGACCCAGGTTTTCTTACTAAAAATTATTATTGGTAATATTTTTTAATTTTTCAAGATGCTGTGAGGAAAATGTTGTATTTTATACTTCGGATGTAAAATATTAAATGTGTTAGATTTAATGTTAAAACAGTTTTTCTCAAAATGCTGACAAAAACCATGTTCTTCAGAGTTCAGTTTTTTCATTCCAAGTGTGGGACTTCAGCTAGTAAACAAAATATCTTTCTCTTCTTACTCTTAGCTTTCATCATACTGCTGCATTCTGTACTCTGAGGTGACAGGAAGAGCTGTCTTTAGTCAGCTTAAAATATTTGTTATCCTCTGCCTGAGCTACTTGGGGTACTTCTTTCTTTCTTTGATGGCATGAGGTCACTTCAGCTTTATTTTTTGAAGGCTCTGATCTGGTCCTGTATTGCTCTTTCTTACAGGCTGCTGGTTTTTCTTAAGAAAAAACAAGGACTTAAACCCAGCATTTCATTGTGCATACTTGTACAATAAATCAGCTTCTTACTATATACTTTTAAAAGCTTCTTCATTTGTTTCAGATTTCAGATGTGAATGTGCTGCTTTTCAGGATGAGGGTTAGAGATTTGTAATGTAGCCTTGTTTACAAAGCCTTGTGGGAGTAAGGAAAATAGAGAACAACCCCATTGTGGTTCTTTCTCACTGCATAGGGAGGGACAGAAGCAAGAATACCAAAAGTGCTATTGAAGGTTGTGGACTAAACTGCACTTAAGCTTTCAAGGAAAGTTCCTTATTTTGCTGATCAGGCTGTTGCAAAATTTAATTCCTTGTTTGCTCCATATGTAAGTAATTTTTTCCCCCACTTCAATCTAGCCATTTTTACCTGTCCCTGGGAGAAATAGACAGTTCTTTACTTATTATTGTTTCTATAACTGATTCTGTTTTAGATAGTTGAAGATAATTCCTTCTCTCAGCCACCTTTGGAATTTAATTAGGCAGCTAAACCTCCTTAAGAACTAACACAGAGGTTCTGAAGGAGAAGGTCCTGCTCTCCTGTCACCTTAGTCAGACACTTCAGAGGTGTCTCCAGCTGACCTTGCAGCGACCTGCAGACACCTAAGGAGTAGAAATATGGGAGAGCTTTTTGTTTGTTTGTGGGGGTTTTGTTTGTTTTGTTTTAGAAGTCTCAACGGGCTTAGTTTATTGCCATTCTGTTTTTTTCCATCCCTTTGCTGCAGGGTCACATCAGCATCAGGGGTGCAGAGGGCAAGGGAGATGGGGTTGCTCCTTCTGGTAGCCAGTGGCCAGTCAGTACACCAGCATAGCTAGGTCTTAAAAATGTATCATTAATCTTTGATTTTCTGAAACAAATAAATCTGTGGTTTTTCTTGTTTTCTAAACTTTGAGTTGTTGCCTGACTCTGTGGAACTATGTGCTTTATTGATTTGGTTACCTGAACCGAATTAGCAAAAGCATTTGCTGAACTTCTGTACAAGCAGAAGTGTCAGTGTGGTTCCGCCTTTCTGCACGAAGGAAATTCTTTGCTTTTGTGCATGGGTAGTTAGGGTAACTAACTCATGTAAAGTTACTTTGGCAAGTTACTTTTCTCCTAGCTTCCCTTTCTTCTAAGATTAGCAAACCAATTTTTTCAAAAGGAAAAAGTAAAAAAAGTTGTTTTGTTTTTTTTAATAGTATACATTCTGATCTGTTAGAAAGGATAGCTCTTGTGTGTACAGACTTAAGAATATTCTGAGATTCTTATTTCCCTAATTCAAGTTTGTTTTATAATAGAGTATGAATACATTACTTGGTGAATAGATTTAATAATAATTTCTCTAGACTTTGGATGTATAATTTGTGTTTTGCTTTGCAACAACATAGAGCTAGACAGTATGTTAAAATGTGGTTCTTCAAATCATATGTTTTGAAATTATTTAGCCAGTCATGATCCCTAGAACATGCTTTTTCAGGTGTTCCTGTGTATAAATTCAGCACTCATGAAACTTGTTTCCCAAGATTTTAATACAATGTTTGTGGAAGTCAAGGTGAATAGCTACAGCTACCTCAGCTGTTTCTGGGGTTTATTCCTGAGTGGGCAGTGTAATCAAGGAAATTGATGTCTGGAGTTCTGGGGCACATGAGAGGTGTAGTTGCTTGTGAATGGTAATTGCAGGTAATAAACTCAGGGAATGCTTGGAGAGGCAGATGTGGAGGGTACAGGGTAAAAAGTGACTGGAGCCTACCAGTTACCCAATAGAATGTATTACTGTTAATATATTAGTGAGGCAAACCAACAGATGCCCTTCTAGTATCTGATTTGATGCTTTGCTTCCTAGGCCAGTTAACTGTGCTCTTCACTGGAGTTTGCCACCTTAATTAATCCCATAAGGTATTTCCAGTATCCCAGTAAGTGTGCTCATACATCAGCTTTGCTCATATGTTTGAATACTGGTGATATTCTGCAGCTGCACATGTTATTAAAAACTTCTAAGTGTTGATGTTCATAAGCTCAAGAAGATATTTTGAAATTATTCTAACACCTAACAAAGAAATACTACCATAACAAATGCTTGCTGGATTTGCTGCCACGAACAACATTTGGCGAAGCAGTTTCACACAAGTGAAATCTGCTTTTGCAGCAGAGTAGAAGGACAGCAGCTGTAAACTGAGTGGGAGTTCTGCATTTTCTTGTCAAGTGTTTGGAATGAAGTACCCTTTCTAACAGAGCACATATTTGATGACTGTTCTGTTTTAGAACTATCTCTTGCAAATTGTTATTTTCCCTATTTTTTTAAGAATCCCCAACTAACTATCTAACTATTGTGGAAGTGAACCATTATAATATACATATAGAGTTTCTTAATTGTTCTGGGCTTTCCCTTCTCTTTCTAATAGGAGAATATTATGGTTTTTGTTCTACTGAATGATGGGGTTTTGGTGACTTGTGTGGTAGTATTCAGACTTCATTCTGTTCATTCAAGTGGTTCTCAAGCTATCTTTTAGGGTTTTGAGCTTGCTCAGTACAACTTCAGTAACTTGGGAATTTTATCAGAGGTGGTGTTTCTTTTCCCATCTGCAGTTTCATGGGTTCCTGGCTTTACACTGCTTTGTGTAAGCACTGGACCCTCAAAAGTACACTTAAAGGCCATGGGATTTGTACTTTTGAAAATGTAAAGTGTAGAAAAAATTGCTATTCAGTTTGAAGTGACAGTAATGGAAACTTTTCCATGACCTTGAGGCTATTATGAGTTCAAATCATACCATTCTACACTATTCCCACAATAATACTTCATAGGAGCTAACTTCTTAGATGTGCTGTGTTTCTGTAATGGATACAACATAGAGGTGTTCCATGAAGATCTTAATAATCTGCTTTTAAGAACACTTTCACCTCTCGGAGGCAAATGAGATGTACAGCTGTACATTAAACCAGTTAAAACAATAAATGCTTTGATAAGTGAGGAGTCTCCACTACTTCTGAAACTTCAAGAGATTATTCTGCTGTAACAGTTCTAAAACTACTGAAGTGCTTGTTGTGTTCTTGTGATACTTGCCATCTGAAAAGCAGTACCACTATTGGCCTATTACAGGAGAATTTTCCACTGGAGAAAGCAAGCTAGGCTTTTCTTGTGCTTTCTTAGTGTACTATTTTAGTTTTTATAGAATACATCCTTGAGAGAGATCACAAATGATTCCCAACAACTTTATTGTTCACAAATCAGCATTCAGACATGTACTGCAGGCTTCACAGAGCTCAAGAACTGACAGCAATTGAGCTAAAATGCAGAAACAACTTGAAATTAACTTCCCTAAAAGTGGAGGAAAAATAAATGTGTAAATCTCCTTCTGTATGGCATATCCAGGTTGTTCAAGATGTGGGCTAAATTTCTGAATTAGGTTGCAGATACTTTCAACACACATAATAAAGTTATCAGCATTTAATCTGGTGAACAGGGGGAAAAGGAGTGAAGGAATTTTACTGTCTGACTTTTGAATATTGTCAAATTTGGCTCCTCTTTCCTAACTGGGGTAAGCTTGCTGTGTAAGCATGTATGGCGTAAAGTGTTTCATATGGTATTGAAATTTTCTGCTATAGGAAAAGCAGCTTTGTCTATATCCTTGGACAAAAGCTTTTTTATGGAAGGGAGAAGCTAGATTGTACAAGTGGCAAAGTACAAGTACGGTAAACACTGTCATCTTTGTGCATGTTTGACAAAGGATCCCATTGTAAGATCTTATTTCCGTTTTTTAAAATATTTGACATCACTGTTGCTGTCCTTCAGTATACTTTCTTTTATTGCTGTAAACTTCCTACGTGCATATGTCATAGTTTGCTCATGCAGTGAGCAACTGCAGGAATGTGAATGGGAAGTTTGCAGAGTATGCAGGGGAAAAAATGGTTTTCCGTCAATTTTCTTTGATAAGTCACTTGTGATGGATGATCTGGGAGTGGTCTCTGGTACTCCAAGACCCAGCCAAGCGCTCCCTCCTGTCACAGGCTGTGTCCTGCTGCTGCAGCCAGTTTCCATTCCTGTTCCTGAGTGCTTGTCAGTGTGGCAGAAGGAGCCACCTTTCGCTTTCTGTACTGCAGGATTTTGCAATACAATTAAATCATTATCTTGATGGTAGGAAAATAATTTAAGTTACCTCTTTTGGGCTACAAAGGGAAAGAAATATATTTAGTTTGAGGGGCTTTTTGCTATTCACCTAGATATTGATAGATTACACTAGCACTAGATAAAAATTTATATTTTCATCAACTATAGGAATTTTTTGTTTTATGAGAGAGCTGAAACAGAAGGGAATTTACATGGCTGAAATAACAGAAGCATATTCAGGCAACCCCAATGTCCTAAGACTGTTTCATAATCTGGTTTCATTAAGCAAAATATTAATAGAAGTATATATAATAAAATAATTTGTATGCAACTATCTCCAATAATAGAAAGAAATAATATCTTAGCCTGTAGTTCAGTGCAAGTAAAATGCAGAATTTTCTGAAAGATAAAATTAGCAAAGTGAATCATGCTTAATTTAACTGTTTCCAGTCCAATAGGAACTTATGAGTAGTCATTAAAAATTATTTTGAATCTATCTGCTTAATTTTTAAATGGGACACTTTTAACTGTTGAATGGCCTTTATTAGGCAGATATATTTGAATGATTTGTATGAGATGATTTTATTTCTGTATTGCTTTGCAATGTCATATTTTTTTCCTTACCAATTTATAATGGCAGATCAACTGAACACAAGAACTTCAATGCACTTAAATAATATTTGCATTACTATAGCTTGTCTGAAATTTATAATCAGCTGTTAACAGGCTTATAATGTTTGCTCTCATTGTTTTATATGTTCCTTAGACTTAAACTGTGAATTATCCAGCCTATGCTGGAGAAGGCTAGAGTGTAAAAAGTTGTTTCAGTTCCCATTTAAATTTGGCTTGTTAAATTAGCTTGTTCTGTTCACCTCTGAGGTAGTAGAGGACTCACTGAAAAATCTCCCTTGTGTGTTTTTGGGTATAAATTGTAAATATGCCTGTATCTGTTAGAAAGAAAACAGAGTCCAGAACATGTTTGTAAAAATATAAACCAAAAACAGAAACAGGAAGGAAAAGATGAGCTAATTATTCCAGTTGAAGCTGTCACTTCATGAACATGAAACTGTAGAGTTTTTGAGATTTCTTTTGTATCATTCCTGTTTGAATAAAGCTGGTATTGAAGTCCCAGGCCTTCCTAAAAGGACAGTGGGAATTCCTTGGCAAGAAGCTCAGTTGTTGAGGGAGCTGGGATGCTTAATTCCCAGTCTCAGGATGCTGTGGGGTTTGCCTGTTCTCCTTTCTTCAGCTTGCTGCTGTAGAGACAGTATTCCCTTACTTTCCTTCAATATAATGCTCCTCTTTTGCATGAGTATGGACAATCTGTTGTTTGTAACTTCATAAGGAGTACTCAGATTTGCCTTGCCTTTTTTTTTTTTAAGGTTCTTCATTTTTAGCAGCTACTTACAGCAGTCTGAATGCTGTTACTGAAAAATGAAAGCTTTTACATTCAGGTTCATAGCATTAAAAGAAGCTGCTAACAGAGGCACCACAGTGAAAGCTATTTCATGTGTGGTAGGTCATGTTTTGCAGGCTAGCATTGCAGTTATTCTTTAGGCAGTTGTTATGTTCTACAAGTTTTTGTCTTGAATTTAAGTTCTATAAAAGGAAAAAGGTAACTACCTGTTGCAAGTGAACTTTGTTTTCTGGCTTTTTGTTGCTGGCATACTCTGCCACTTCACAAGGTACTTTCATTACTGAAATGTGTACATTTGCTTTCCACTGCACTGAGTTCAGGTTTCCAGAGGCCTGATAGCATATCTGTGGCCTTTGTTAAAAATGTTGACTGTTCATTCATGAATGATTAACAGGTTGTTTTTTTTTTAAAGGCCCATTTCTACTTCCTACTGTGCCAGTATAAAAACTGTGTTCTGAAAATGCTGTGTGTGCAGTCTCTGTTTGAGGAATGCTGTGTGTTGATCCTGGAAACTTGGTCCTGCTTCCATGAAACTCTCTTCCTTATCAATTACAACAATCTAGTGTGAGCAGACATTTTGGAGAGACCTAGGTTAAATGTGGCAGATTTTTACAGTATTATACAGAGCATTACTGGCCTCTGGGAGAGGCCCTTATGTTCTTGAAGTTGCCAGTGTGCTTAATGGGCTGTACAATTTTAATTCATGTTGTCGTGTCAGAGAAGTATTTCTGCTTGCTAATTTTCCTACATCACTTTTCCAGCAAGAGTCCTTCACTGTTCTTAGCAGGAGAAAGCAACATGAAAAATCCATATCAAATAGCAAATGAATGTTGAAATGTTTGGAGTAGAAAGCGTTTTGTGCGTGCATGCATGGGCACGTTGAAGGACGTGTTCTTGCAATTCTGATGGTGAGAAGACAAGGAGTCTCTTTGGGAAGATTTAATTCCATGTTTATGAGCAGTCAGAGTTTGATAGTGCCAAAAAAAAAAAGGCCTCAGGGAGGGAAGTTCTCACTGGAAGTCCTGTTTGGTGTTTAACATATATTTAAATCTCCCTAAACTGTGTATGGTTTTGGGCATACACCCATGGAAGTGATCAGGAACTGTTTTGGTCTAGGTAATGCTTTGTCTAATCATATTAATATATTGTCAGTAAGTAATGATTTTGGTAAATGAAAGTTAAATTAATCTGCTTTTTGGCTTAAAATTATTCAAGTTTTTTGCAGAACTCAGTTGTGAACTTCCAAAATGATCATTTGGAAGGAAAGTGGGAGGTGGTGCAGTGCCTGGGAGCCCTACAGGGCCATGCACTGTGACCTGCCTGTGTGGGACTCCCCTTCCCAGCCTGAGGGGGGATTGGCCCTGCCAATGCTGGCATAGAAGGTACACTGATGGTAATTTCTGGAAACTTTGAACTTTCTAAAAGCTGCTTTTCTTATCAATAAATAAGATATTGACAAAATTAACCTTGTTAAGGTTGAGTGCTGTTGAACTGAGCAAAATCCTAGACAAAACAGCATACCTCATCATGTGGCTCAGGGTATGAGGAAGTTTCCTTGTGTGCTGCAAGGTTATTAAAAATAGATCCTGATAACAAAGTCATATCCCTCAAAGATGTACTTATGAGCTAAGCTGTGTGTTACAGTCAGATTGGTGGCTTTGCTTTTTCTTAATTCCTCCCTGAAAGCAGTAATTTCCAGATGTCTTTCAAAAATCTTGCAGTTCTCTCTGAAAAATCTGTCAGAAGAGAAAACAGCAGGGAATGAAAGTAGCTGGAGGGCTGGCTGGGCAGGACAGCTAGTTGTCTTGTTTGTTGCTCAGGAGAAAAGTTCTGTCTTCTTGAAAACCAGAAATCGGTATGTTGAGTTTGGAAGCACTAAGCATTCAGAAGAAAATCCCTCATTTACACTTTCATATCGTGTTACTGTTCTAAACATAGCTTGTATGCTGCCTGAGTTAGGTGGCAATACTTTGGCTGTGAGCTCCCAGTATTGGCTGAGCACGTTCATGTCCTGCAGTTTCATCTGGAGTTGTGCTGGTTATAATGCTGGAATGGTTGAAAACCTCCATGTGAAGCCTCTGAGCCATATTCCTGTGTGTTTCTTGAGAAAATATTCCAATGCAAAAATATACCAAGCATTCTGTGTTTCAGGCTATTTGGAAAACATTTTTATTAATACACACAGCTGTTCTTTTAGTGATGCCACTTAGCTGTCTTAATTAAAACAAAATAGTAGCTGTTAAATTTGGGCCAGACAGAGGAGCTGCCTTATTGCTTTGTGTGGAAGAGCAATTTCAGGAGGAGGTGAGGGTTGTGCAAGCCACCAGCCCCCCCTGGCAGCAGCCAGGGTGCTTGGTGGTGCCACTTTTGCCACTTCCTTAAAAGAGAGGAAGGAGCTGGAGGTTTGTGCATTCTGTGGTGTCATTTCAGTGACAAACCCTGTGGTTTAACGTGGGAGGTGCAGCTCTGCAGGCTCTTGGACACCAAGGCAGACATGGTTCTCTTGAATGAGGAGGCATCAAGACTACTGCCCCAACATCCCAGGGAATTGGTTCATCCCTGAAGACATTAGGGTGGTCTTCATTCACAGTAGTGTTGTTTATGCTTTTAGGGCTCTCAAGGTCAACTCTACCAAAGGCAGCTGTTCTGCCTTCCTCACAAAAAAAACCCCAAACCAAATAAAACAAAAAAAGTCAACATGTGTGACTTGGATAGTAGAAAAATATCCTTTTACTGTTATCAAGTTTTGTAGCAGATTTTTTCCTTCAAATCAGGTATAGGAGGATACTGATTGATTTTGGCTTTCAGATTTTGCCGGTGCTGCATTTTTTTTGTTTTCAGCACTTGTGGTTTGCCTGAGATGTACTGTACTTGCTATATCTGGCAAGCTGTGTTGTCTCTTTTAAAGGCACGCAAAACAAGCCCATGCCCGTTATAATCTCATTAAGTTCCTCTCTAGCTGTTTCCCCCTTCGGTTGTGGATATTGCCCATATTTGGTTCTACCTATGGTGCAATCAGTTTATATCTGATTGTGTGGTATGATATGCTGTCTTGCCTGAGCAAACCCTGATAATTTATGATTAGATGTGGCCTAGATTAGCATCTTATGATTTTAATGTTTAAAAGTACATTATAAAAGATCTTTTATGCAATGCAGTAGCAACAGGAGGCACAAGACTTGCCTACAGCAAAGCTGCCTAATTAAAACCAAGGGGATGGTATAAATTGTATAGTTTTTCCTTTAGAATGCCTAATATTGTACCCCAAAATACAAAAATGGCAGTGCATTACTAGGAAACTCTTTATTTTGGTTTAATAACTAGCTGCTTTCACAATCTCATAATCACAGTTCTTGTGAAAACACATGCTCTTACACTCTGCATAGCGTATTTGTATTGGGCTTTAAAAATTGAACATCTGAGGCTTTATTTCTCTCCTAAACACTGTAGGGGCTCATTTGGAAGTACTTGTGGTTTCATTAAGTTCTTTGGTCTTGAAACCATAATTTCTGCTGTCTGTCACGTTAGCAAACTATTTATGAATAAGCAATTGTCATTAGTGTTTTGTTTTCTTATGGGTATTTGTTGTTCTACTTTTGTGCATGTATGTGAACAAAATCAGGTGGATAAGAATATCCACTTAATTTCTACAAGAAGTGAGGGGTAATTGAAACACTTGTTGATGTTGCCTAAAATATTTTCAAATAAGCATGTTTGAAAAGGCATACAGGTGAACTGTTCAGGTGTTTTTCAGAATTTCTTAGTCAATTTCTTAGCCACAAGATTGTGCTCATCTTTCTGACTGAGCTGCCTGTTTAGACCTTGCTGAGAATGCAAAAGCTCTGCTTTACATTCACCATCACTGTATCAACAGTGAGGTGGAATGGTTGGGGAACAATCTTTGCCTAACAAGTGGCATCTCAGAAATGCTATGTATTGTCTTCAACAAGATCACATTACTTACAGTTTCTGAGCAATACTTGAGCTGTAAATCTGAAGTTTTCCAGCAAGGCATGGCAAGCATATACTTTTTTGATGATGATTCCAGTGTATTTGAAATCCGCTGTAAGACATAATTATCAGCTGTCATCAGGAGGAATGCTGAAAAAATCGTTCAGTATTAAATAAATATAGCTTGTGATATCTACCTTAGAATTAAGAATCTAATGTTCTTACAGCCCAGCATTTTATGGCTGTCCTTTGTGCTTTTCTATTTAACAACAAAAGAAGGAGTTTGTTGGTTTGTTTTACTACTGCATTCTGATTTGTAAGGGAGCATTCGAAAATTCATTTGCTCGTTAACAGTGCATTTCTTCTCTCAATAGCCAACTACTCCACCAAGCCAAGGGAGGCCTGATTCACCAGTTTATGCTAACTTACAAGAACTGAAAATATCTCAGTCTGCACTTCCACCTCTACCTACAAGTGCTCCAATCCAAATAAATGGGGAATGGGAAACCCATAAAGATACGACAGGACGCTGTTATTACTACAACAGAGGATCACAGGAGCGAACCTGGAAACCTCCGCGGTGGGCCCGAGATGCAAGCATTAATAAAGGGGATTCCCAGAGCCATGCAGATCATGAGGTAGTTCCTTCTGAGATCAAAAGCAATGAGATTGTAATGCATTTGAATGGTCTTTTGCTGTGGGATTTGGTATCTCTTGGTTTTGAGGCGTCAAGGAGTGTCTTCTTTTGTCTTTTTGGTTATGTGTCTTGGTATGAAGTGGTCAACAGTTTCACTCTTGAGTTGCTTTTGTGTACAGGAATGTGTGTGTGTAACTGTGTGGAAGAGTAGCAACTTGTAAAAAATGCCTATAAAAACAGCCCCATATTGCTACTTTTGACTAGATTCCATTCAGACCATTAACATATTCTTTAGGTATGTCAATGGAGTTTTTTCATAATGTAGAAGTTCTGCTTTTGCAAAGCCTTTTGGTAAAACTTTGCTGCTGACCTTGCTTGAGATAGTTGAAGCTTACTGTGAAGTTATTTATGTTAAAAGACAATTTGGACTAATATTTGAGGTGCCAATTTATTCTGTGCAGCCAGTTGCTAGGGAAAGTCTGATTGTGAAGTGCATTTATCTGAACTGCAGTGGTTCAGATAAAGCAAAGGAATAGTTGGGAGATGGATATTACTATTTAGATATGCTTAAAATAGTGTTCTTGTGTCCAAACAGTACTGAGGTTAACTAGTTTCCTGATGGAAAGAGAAAGCAAATATTTATTAAAAAATCTTCTACATATTTCACTTCTATATTCCTTTTTCATATATATATGTATACATATATATATATATTTGGTGGATTTTCTACTGTGACAACTATAACTAGTGTCTCTCTATATCCTATATATATATATCTAAGCCATAAAATCAGCGTTTAGTTTAAAAATTGAATTGTGGACTGCTCAAAATTTTGTGATTGCTGGAAGCCTGTCTACCTCTGGAAAGGTAGTAACAGGAACAGGTGAGTAAGGGAAATGGAAACCTTTCATTTCCTTTGGCACTGGCCTTCACAGCAGCTGTGACATCCACAAGCATTTAAATAGCCAAATTTTCTTGCCTCAGACGAATGGCAGCCAACAGGCAAACAGATGAAATGTTTATGCCTTGTTCCTTTGGTATCTCTGGTGATGGTCTCTTAATTTATCACTGACTGTCCTTTTGCTGGATAAGACTGGTTTTAGTCTGGGTAAGCTGATGGCTTTTTTGAGTAGTGATTCTCCTTGTCCTAGTAATGGTTTTCTCGTTGTTGTAGTTCCATCTCCCAGTAATGGTTTTCTCGTTGTTGTAGTTCCATCTCCTAGTAATTGTTTTCTCATTGTTGTAGTTCTTCCTTCTTTTCATGGAAGGGATTGCAAGAGTTCTTTCTCCCTCCCCATCTGCAAGCAATCCCTCTGACTCCTGCTCATACATCTGTACCGTCACTTCACCACGTGGTTGCATCTTTGGAATGCTTGATTTTTAATTTGCTTTTTAAAAATTGCCCGTAACTTCTTTCATCTCACTTCTTCTGTTTATTTGTGGTGCTTCAGGTATCACAAGTTGGCCATCAGGCAGTTATGTCTATCAAGTTTTCAGTCTTTGTGAGACCAGTGGAGGATACATGTTTTGATTTTTAACTAGACACTAAGTCTGTATTTCCTGTAGCATAAGCTCCTTAGGTAATTTGTGTCTTGGCTGGGTTATCAAAACATGGGTCAAGGGAGAGGCACACATTGCATGGTCATGTCAATCCACTTACCAGCAGTCATGTTTTGATTTTGAAGCTGCCTTTCCCCCCACCCCTCTTTCCTTTTGTTTTTTTTCTGTTCTGCATTTGGAAACATGCTTCACACTCTACTGTTCATGTTGCTTTTTGGAACCTCTGGGTACTTAATCCAATATAAAGTAAAGATTGAGATCCAAGCCTGAGCTACAGGAAAATGTAGGATATCTCAAATTTTGTCTGATTAGGGAAAGTTAGAGCTAATATATCTTAATAATTATAAGTTGGCTTTTATGCTAGCCTGAGTTATACTCTTTTAATAATAAAAGAGTACATGCAGAAGGATTAAAAGCTAGTTTTTACTAATTTGTCCTCAGAGGAGCTTGTGTTGTATTAGGTAGCAAAATGGAAGGTGATGTAAAAATGAGAACGGAGAGATCAGCTATTATAATATATGAGTAATATATGAAACGTGACATAGTTTAGAGTTGGTCTTTGAACTTTGTGATTAGGAAATCAAATTTTATTGGATAATTAAAAAGAGGCAGAATTGTACCTTATTTGCCTAAGTAGCTGGTCACAGACATGGCACAAAAAAACCAGTAGTAGGTCATGAGAGTTAAATGGATGGGATATGGGGAAGCAGTGGAGTCCTATGGACAGGACCTGTAAGAAAGTGTATAAGATTTTGAAATTACAGATAAAATGTATTAGAGGCAGTGATTTGTTGATGTATCTGAGGAAGGAGTGCTCAACAGTAACTAGGAGGAATTTGTCAAGTGAAGTGATTTAATTAAGTTGAACTGTAAAAGGAATGAGATCTCACAATATCAGAGAAGACAAACCCTTAATACCTGGATAGGAGATCATAATGTGAAGGAGACATCCACAAATTACCCAACAGCTGTAGAAAAGCAATGGGTTTTAACTGAATTTCAAAACCAGATTTAAATCATGTCCAGAATGTGATTTCATTCCATGGGTTTTGTTTTAATATAAACAAATGGTAATAAAGGGATGGTAGCTGCCTTAATTAGTATTTTTCCTGATTATTTTCACTTTCACAAGTAGAAGTAATGTTAAAAGCTAGAAAGATGAAGTGATAGGAGGGACACAGGTAGCTGTTCCTAGTAAATGCTTGGTGATGAACTGGTCTCTGCCCCCAGGAACTTTCTATGTAAACAGAAGAAAGCCAAGAATGACAATAGAAGCAATGCTATGGGGGACCCTTTTCTGCAGTTCTCTTTAATGTCACAACAAAGTTCTTATAAGGCACCTGTCTGCTTAAGATGGGTTTATTTAAGTGTGGGATAGTGTAAGTGGGGATGAGACTTGATATAAAGCATGGACAATATGAAAAAACATATAGGCAGTTAATGCTGAAAAAGTGTTGAAAGTGAAATTGAAAGCTATGGAACGAGGTTTAGCCAGTGTTCTCTAAACAGTGTTCATGCAGCTTTAGCAGCTGTTCCTGACAGCTGAGGGACAAGGAGTGCCTTGGCTTGGTAAAATTTGTAATAACTCAGGAATTTTGTTGAAGTTTAGGTCTGCAAATGTACAGGATATGAGTTAAACCGTGCAGCATCTAAACTATTATTATATGGATGCCATGCAGATAGACACATTAACATTCCTACTATACAACAGAGGTTCTTCTAGGAGAATTTTCATTTTTAGGTCCTCTGTTTAGTTTTACCTGTGTAGGGTGTTTCTTCAGTATCAGGAGTTGCTTGGAATAGGCAAATGCCAATGTATTATATTATTAGGTCATAATCTCTTTAGATAGTAATAATAAAAATGTCCAAAGTCTTCTACATTGATTTACCATATGTCAATGCAATTAATATTTAACTATTAAAACCATGTAAACTTAAGTACATGTATACAATATAGTTATCCTGTGAAACAGTAGTTCAAATGGGGCCAATAGCACCCTTGGCAACTCTTCAGTCTTAATTCTGCAGGTGTAAGAATGAGACTGAAGACTCCCCCCACCTTGCTCCCTCTGCTCTCCTCCCCTCCCCACAGTGGTTAGGAATTGGCAGATGAGAATTTCACATTGCCCCATGTGCAAGAGAGGTAGCAGTGGTTAATCCATAGTTTACAAGCTCACATTCTGTAAGCTGTAGAGGACATGTGCATTTTTTTCATGTCCCTTAATTAATGGTCTAAAAATTTCCTGTGGGTTTTCCTGTGCTTGGTAAACTGGGTCATGTCAGTTAAAGGAGTATGTGTCACACAAGTAGTAAGGTACACAGAAAAGTAACACCAAAAACCTACACAGAAATCATTTGGATATGTCACTAAACATATAGTCTTTAAACACACTGACTTTTAAAAACTGGGGAGTTTCTGATAATTGAGTATTTTTTGTAAGACTTGATTTTTTTTGGGAGAGGTTTTTTCCTATTTAAAATTGAAATTGTCTTTCTCCTGCTTTACAGTTTTTCTCAAAACCCTTATGCCAATGTTATTGAAGCATAGTATTTTATTAGTTTCTGAGTAGCAGGGAGTCTTAAATGTTTTGCCTCCTGCTAGCTGAGGATCCAAGACACTGTGAAAGGAAATCTACATAGAATTCCTCAGGAGACCACAGCATAGAGATGTTGTAGGAGATGAAAGAAGGGAGATTTTTTTGATGCATGGAGTGGATGCTTAGAATAAGACTACAGTGTGTTAGCAAGGGGATGAACAAGGTTTATGGGGGTACAGAAATAGTTTGATGTGTGTGTAAAATCTTTTCTCTACATTACACATCAAACTTGTTTCTAGGATAATAATTGACTTCTACCTTCAGGAAACAATTTTTCAGCTCAGCTAGCTGTGCCTTGTGCAAAGCCTTGCTTTTGCAATGCTCTTTGTCATGTTCAGTTCGAAGGAGGAGAGTGGAAATTCATAGTATTTTAAGATGCAGTGGACAAATACTGTAAAATGCTGCCATCTAAGAGGGTGAAACGGGAGTTTCAAGTTGTCCTTAATCATTCCTGTGTTTCCAGATGTATTTCAGAAAAGGAGAAGTATTTAGGTATGAAATTAGGCATGGTGGTGGATGGTGGTAGAAAAGTGAGGTAGCAGGGCTCCCAGGGTTTTTTTTTAAGGCAATGCAGATTACTAAAGCTAACTCTCTTTGTCAGTAATGTAAATTTGTAGGAATAAAATTTGGATAGACAAAACCCCTGGAGTTTAAATTTGAGTAGTGAAATCTGATATAGTGGAAATTAAAAAAAAAAATCAGTAAAAGCTAGTTCTGAAAATACTTTGAATTGTCTGCACTGTAAAAATGCATCTCATTCTCTCATAAGATATAAAAATGTGAACTCTCTGTTTTCATTGCTATTTTCTTTCTAGCCAAATAATCTTTGATCTTTCAGATTTTAAAGCGCTTTCATTCTCAAAACTGCCTTGTATGTTTCTGACTACTTGTAGCATCTTTCATCAGAAGAAAACGACCACAGTTCTTGTTACAGCCAGTCAGATAGTCAGTATGGTTCTCCTCCAAAGGGTTGGTCAGAAGAGTTGGATGAACATGGTCAAACCTTATATACCAATGACTATACTAATGAAAAGGTACTTTTTCCTTCTTCTCATCATGTGTTCTAAATCTTTTCCACTAATTCACTTCTAGAAATGAAACCTGCATTTCCAAAAGCGAGGAGCGTACATCAGCAGTAGCTCCTTCTGTTTTTTTAAAATATGCATGAAGCTTTAGCAAGTGAACTTTTTTTCTTATGTATATTTTTGTTATTTAGAAGCAGTTTTAGTTCCAGTTGTGTGTCAGATTGTATTAAATGAACATACCATGTATAATGTTTTTAGTTCCTGCCCTTCCCCTTCCTCTTGGTTATACTTCAGGAACAAACTTTTTACCAAAAAGTTTTTCTTGCTGTCTTTTAAGAGCTGCTCTTGTCTACATAGACCTTCTAGTTAAGATGTTTTTTAAACTGAATGTAATGCTGCTTTATCACTTTCATAATTTCCTTTATTAGAGATTTTTCACTACTGCTTTCAGATGTAGACAAACTTCTTAATTAAACTACAGCCGTGTCAGCAGATTTATGCCATCTAATTGCTACTGACAACTTACTGTGATTCTGGGCATGCCATAAACATTTCTCCCACTTTGGATAAAATACAGTATTTGTTTATATTTGTAAAGCAGTCCATTTTTCCAATTGTTCTCTGAAGTTGCATTTTTAGTTTTTTAAACTTCTAAAGTTCACTGAAACAGTACTTTGTTATATTATAGCACCACCTGTTCTTGAGCTGAATTAAGCAAGTCCTATTTGCAAGTATTTTTGAAATAGTTAGATTTTTTGTCAGTTTTAGAATTTTATTCTCTTTAATCAGTTTCTGACAAACATCTGTAAAGCACAGTCCTATGTTTTAGCAAATATGCAGCCTTCTTTTTTAATTGCACTGGGATTGATAAAAACCAGCCTTTCCTACCACAAACTGTTATAGAAAGGAAATCTTGTGAAACCTGCTTGAGCCAAGAGCCTTGCTGTGAGTGTTTCTGTGTTTTTCTGTAATCATCTTGTTGTATTTTTCTCATTAGAATTATTTTCTTTCTGCATGACCAGTCCCAGTTGTTGTGGGTTTACTTTGATTGTGGGAGGTGCTTTTCTGTAGAGGTTACAGAAATTATAGTGTCTTCTTCATGACTTCTCTAGGGACTGCATCTCAAATTTCCCTTGATGTTTTAAAAAAATTGTTCAATGAGTGCATTAATCTCTCATATTATCAGCAGTTGCTAGTTGAGCTGCTTTTTTGTAATTTTTTGTGTAAGATCCTGATGCAGATGTGATGGAAAAATTGTGCCTCCCTAAACTGACAACATAATGTTGATAGGAATGAGATATGGCATCTTAAAAAAAATCTATTTATCACAATCTCTTGTGTGATATTGCTGGACTTTTTTCTGAGGAATTACAGAACAAAAACATCAGGATGCTGAAAACTGTTGCTCTTACTGCAATCTAACCTTAGTTAGTTAATGGAGGTTGTGCATTAGACACAGCCGAAGTGGATGGCACTTAATTAAAAATTAACTTTAAATCTCAGGTCTCAGAGATTTACTGTTGTGACTGTCACTCTGATTACCTTTTCTATCATCACATTTCTTTCTGCAGTGGATAAAACACGCAGATGAACAAGGTAGACCATACTACTACAGTGCTGATGGCTCCAGATCAGAGTGGGAGTTACCTAAGGTGAGTGACCTAAAAAAGAAACTTCAGTAACTTGGGGCTTTCCCATATTCTTCCTGAATATGTGTTCTATCAGGCCTTTAATGTGAGATATTAACCACCAGAGGACTCAGATATTGCTCTTTGTTAGTTATTGCATTTTCCTGGAATTTCTGTTTATGAAGAGGAAAAAAAGTACTCAAGGACATGAAATATGGATATATATAGATTATTTAGATGTCAAAGGAGATTAGGTGTTTTTGCTGAATTGAGCAAAGGTTTTATGCAGGGCTGCAGAATAGTATCTGTGATTTTGCTGTGGCAAAGTAGAACTGTATAGGAAAAAGGAGAAATCTTCACTGAGAAACTGTAGTCTATTTTTAGGACCCTCCAAAGTGGTAATGCAAACAAGTGTTGAAAAACAAAAGTTTCAGTAGAGTTTTATGGTGTTTTTGAGGATGGCACAGTTTCACCAGAATTGTGTTCTGGTATTTATTAATTTTGTAGTGAAAATAGAAATTCGTAGGGAAGTGACAGATCTGGGGACACTTGGTAGTCTGAGGATATATCTAATACTCCTTAATTCTCATATTCACTTCAAAAAACTGAGCATTTGTCATAGGGATCTTGTTATGTATGTCTTCCCTGCTCTTTGTTGGATACTACATAATAAGCTGTGGCCATTAAAAAAATCGTTTCACACAAAACTGTGTGCATAAATATATGAAAAAGCATGTTTCTCCATTATTTTATCAGTACAAAAATCAGTGTCTCGAGTCACTTCCACTTAGAAAGGAGCAACCTTAATAGGTAGGGTTTTCATAATACTTGTGAGAAAATATTTACATGAAAATTAGGAATGAAGTTATATACAAAGCTGTTTTGTTATGGCAGTAGAAGAATGTGCAGCTGAAGCACTGAGTTAGCTTTGAGAATTCTCCTATGTCACTCTGATGTGTTAGGTAACTTAAATTTTGTAACATGTCTCAATGTAACAATATCATCTGTACCTATTGATTTTAAAAGCTGTTTAGCTTTGGTTAGCTATTGGATTTATTAGAAGTCTTAAAATCTGATAGACCAGGTTTTACCAGGAGCAATTATTACTTCTGTATGTATAATTGAAATAATTTTGGGGAATAATGTCATGCATTCATTCACTTCATTCTATGACTCGTGCTGTGCAGAAGGTTTTGACTTGGAAGAAATTGTGTTTCACAAAAATAGATTGAGTTAGGATTTGAATTAAATAGCAAATTGCCTTTAATCCAATTAGAATAAGTCACAAAGGTAATCCAGAACCATTACCTGAGGTACATTAGGAGGCATAAGGGAGTGGGTTCTAGTATTTGTTTAATAATGCATGTTATTCTAGTGATTCTAAACAAAGTCTGAGTTCTGTTGTATTAGTAGGCACTTCCAAAATGAAACATTGCCTTTGATTTGTAATTTGTGATCTGAAAGTGATCACAAATTGATGTTAGCAATTCTCCTTGAAAATTATTTCTTATCCTTCATTTGGGTGGAATGTACTTGTTAATCCCTTCTTGAAACTAGTCAATCTTGACTGGCAGCAAATATAAGGTTAACAGAAGAAAATGAGCAATTGACTCTTAGATTCAGAATCTTGGCTTTTAGCCTGAAATTCTGTGGAATAGTTTAAATATTTCAACAAAAGATTAAGCTAGTTTATGTAACTATATATTTGAAGATGTTATGCTTGTGAGTAATTAAACATGATTGAAGATTAGTCTCTCAAAGATCTTCCTGAAGCTGGTTATAAAGTACTTAAAACAAATGAATTAAAGAACACTCAGACCATAAAACTGCTTTGAAGAAAAATAATCTGTGTTGAAAGTTCTCTTGAGCAGTGAGAGAAAGCCATAGAAAGATCTTAGCATTGTAACACTTGCTAAAATGAAAAGTAAGTTACTAGGAAAAATCCTACTCTTGCTCAGTTTGGTGGTTTTTTTTGTTTTGTTGTTGTTGTTGTTGTTGTTTTTTTTTTTTTTTTTTTTTAAATCCTCAGTGTATTTAGCACAAATATTGCCTTCCAAATCTTGTGAAATAAAGTGATATAATAGAATGGTCATGTAATACTATAAACCAGAAAAAGAATAGAATCTTTTTGTTAGATGGTTGTTAATAATCTGGATTTCATTAGAATTAAGAATGGTTCAGGGATTTCTGGAAATAGCACACTAGCTGAGCTAATACTGTGACATTAAAAATCTTCAGAGTAATAGAATTAACTATAAATGTTCACATGCTTGGGAATAACACTCTGTTCTTGTACGTGTGTTAAAAATTGTGAGGGAATATGTTGGGAAGGGCGGACAGTTACAAAACAAATTACTTTAGACAGTCTCACAGAAAGCCCTCCAGTCATGTGGATTTAAATAACATCTAGGAATAGCTGGATGCCTCTGGCTAAAAATGATGTTTCAGATGCAGTAGCTTTGACAACTGCTGAAAAGTCTATTAAGGCTCATGATGAGTGTGACCCAGCTTTCTGCAGTGGAAGAGAAGAACATACTGAATTAATCTTTAAAATGGATAATAATATTTTAATCATAGTTTCTACTAGATCCTGAAGAAGACTGAGATTTCTCATCTGCAGAATTTTGCTGTATTCAGCTTTTGGTTCTTGCCAATTATTAAAAAAAAAAAAAACCCAACCAAAACAGTCAAGCAACAAAAACCCCAACAAACAAGCAATTAAAAGTTAGATAATAAAATATGTTTATTTCCTGTTTAGTAAAAAAATAATGTCTAAATCCAGTTTAAGAAGGGCTACAGCCCTATTCCAGAAACATAGTTCTCTAATAGGAGTTTTATGACTTAAGCAAATGAGAAATCTCTGGTAAGGGTGAGGGGAATTAAACTCATCTCAGGAGTAAGAACTCCCTAATTTCAGAAGTTTCAACAAAAGTTAACCTATCAAAGTGACAAAAAAAAAAAGTGGGAAATCGAATAAATATCAAAATGAATAGCTCAAATGAGAGTTATAGGGGATAACCTAATAAAAAGTAGAGATTAAAAATCTCTTAGATTTTCAAAATGCATTCCTAGGCCAACACCTGACATAAGAGCATGCTGCTTGGCCTTCCTCTGAGCAAGCTCACTGATCCAAGAGTAGCCTTTGGAAGAAAATGTGTCTACTCTAAGCCTCTGGAGTGAACCCAGTTTTAGTGTTAATATTTACAGACTGTGATATTGAAATTGTCTGTGTTCTTCTCACAAATTCCTGCAGCATAAACTCTCCTTGCTGTATCCACAGAGGAAGGGGTAGCTGGAGGAGTTTCATTTTTGGCAGTGTTAATGGAGCAGCAGTCTGTGAATTCACTCTGTGCACTGCCAGCATGGGGGGTGAGCTCAGGGGCCTCGCTTCTGGTACTTGGTGGATGGTTTTGCTGATGGAGACCTGAAAACTGTCAGAGCATGATAGCTGAAAAAATTACACTATAGCAGGGGGCAGGTAATGTCAGGAGCATAATTAAATGGTGAAGGAAAAGAAATAGGAGCACATGTAAAGAAAACTTTGATTGTCTTATGGTAAATTTTGTTCTGAGCTGTGCTGCTGGATTTGAGGTTTACCCTGTGTGTTGGCATTTGAGTCTACTGCAAGTGAGTGCACCAGGCAGTTTCATTAGCAGTAGTGACATTCTTGTGCTTAAATTTGGGATTGGCTGGTGAAAGCTGAGACAGCCTCAGTTGGTGTGAGGATCCAGGTGGTTTTTAACAGCACAAGTTGTTAAAAAAACAAACCTGAGTTAAGTATGAGAAGACAGTCAGGGTTTTTTTCCTTTCTCTTTAATATCTGTATTTCTACTCACAAAACCTGGTTTGATCTTCCTCATTTGTCCTGGGGTTTAGTGGCTCCCACCTCCCCCCAGCCTTTGCTTGGGCACACAGCAGGACCTGTGGCAATCAGCAAGGACTTGGGGTGCTCATCAAAGATGAGCAGTCTTGGTGACCCTGAGGATTAAAAGGAGAAGCAATGGATGTCCAAGACAGTAACATGAATAAAGTAGGTTATCCAGAGGTGTCTTTCAGTCACTGGTACATTTGAGCTCGAGCTGCTTGTCCCAATGGTCTCGTTCTGCCTGGGTTCAGTTCCTTCTGTGCAGCTGAGGCTCCAACTGCTATCACCCTGCCATCCTCTGGCAGAGAAATCTTCATTCCCTAGAGAAAGGAAGGGAATGAAATCCCTTGAAAGGGCAAAAGTAATCCTATTTATTTATGGAGGTTTAAGAAGAATGTGTTACTGATTTAGTTGATGACAAAAGCAAAAGTTGTAACATAGGTGTTACATCTATCAGAATAACATAAAAGTTTATTCAAAGCCAAGGACAGTAGGAGCACTAGAAAGTAGTTTTGTTCTGAGGCAGCTTAAATTTAAGGAAGCTTCTTCTATTTCAGACAGTGTTTTGGAACAACTGCAAATAACATATATGAGGTGCTAAAGGGTACTAGGATAGCCCAATGTTTTTAAATGCTACTGTTTTGAATTCGATTGCAGTAAGGTTGTCTAAAATGCTTCACTTCAGGTCTTTGCCAGCTTTCAGTATTGGTTGTTTTCCAGTCTTTTCTACCTTAGCCCACCCAGTTCCTTTGTCTGGTTGAAGATGTTGCTAACACAAACCAAGAAGAATCTTTTTTCTGTTTCTTAAAACTGACAGATCTGTGCCATCTCTGTAAGAATGGGGACAACTGCTACAAATAACTTGGAGGTGTTACATTTGTTTCAGCCACAATTAGGCTAGGACAGAGCCTTGAGCCATGCCATGTATCAGCTTAAAATTAAAGAGAAATCACTCAGCCAGTTGAGAGGGTTAGAAAATTTTATACTGAGGCAAAGAAAGCCTTTAAGTAGTTGGAGAAGGTGTTGAACAAATTCAGCAATGAAAAGAATACTGTGTGATCTAAATTTACACCCCTGGTATCCTTGAACTACAGCAAGAACAGTTTCAAAAAAATCCCTTGGTGTGTGCAGTCAGAGGATGAACGATTTGCTCATGTGCCCCCTGTGTGATAAGAGATGCTCCCAATGAAATGGGGAGCAAGCTGGGGTGATGTGCCAGAGGGGTTAGTGTATTGGGATAAATTTGAATTTGGGGAGGATTTCCAGTGAGCAGTAGTGTGTAAATGTGGAGTTGTGGTCTATGTTTTAAAAAGCTTTAGCATTAGGAAGCAAACACTGCACCCTAAGAAGATGCTGGTAAGGCACATGGTGTAGCAGGGCTTGTCCCACCAGGCACTGTGCAATCTTGAATGGGTCAGTTTTATTGCAGAGGCCTTGCCTGATCTCTATCTTCAGGATCACACCGAGTCTTAGGCATAGAAAGCCTGCTTATGGTTATGAAAAACAAGATTTTGTTTGAGGGAAGGCAAGCCCTACCTAGTTTCAATGGTGAATACTGCAAATGCAGGAGGAGAGAGAGCAGCTCCTGTGCAGGTGGGAGTCCTGTAGAGCATCAGGGAACTGACTTGAAGCTGTTCTGCAAGGCTTTTTGAACTGAGCTTGGTGGGGCAGAGCAAAGGGCAGCAGGGTGGTGTCACCCAAGCAGGCAAACCCTCCTGCTCTGGCCACCTCTCCCTGGCCAGTGGACACTGCCTGGTCTAGAGGATGGTGAGTTCTGCTGGGCAATGTGGAGTAGGAAGTGGTGCCTCTGTCTCCCTCTGATTCTCTTTGGACATCACAGACCAATTCATGTATTTTAAAAGTGGAGACTTGTCCTGAGCTCAGAAACACAAAACTTTTTATTTCCACATCATCCTTCCTCCCAGCATGTTTTACTATTTATAATTATAAAACAAACAAAAAACCTCTTAGACATCTGAGAAAAAAAGATTTACTTGAAGTTTCTATTGTGAGAAAATGGGGCAAAAATGTCAAATGTTCCCTTTAAAGACTTGTCAGTTTACTAGCACTGTTTGTATCACCAATGCAAATTATTTAATCTGCTAAGATGCATAGAGCTCAGTGTTCGTGAGTTGTTAGCAGTGCTTTGTTGATGAGCTCTATATACTGTTGCTTTGGTTTTTTGTTAGATATGTTTAGTAAAACTTGAATTTCATGTTACAGTTCCTTTCCCCTTCAAGGTGAGATTGTTTGTTAGAGAAGTTAACTCCTGTGGGTTGTGATAGTATCAAAGGCACTGTTTAAATATAGATCACCTATGCCTGTATCCTAACTTTTAAAATGTACTTAAATTCAAGATAAATTACTTCAAAATACATATTTGTTTATTCAATTCCTTCAGTTACTTAAATGGAAAGTACATGGAAGATTTCCATAAATAATGTATACCAGTGTCAGTAATGTGTAAATCTATTTCTGAAATAAACAGTTCTGTTTCGTAGCAAGAAGTGTGTTGGAATTGCCCACCTAAATGGGTTCAAGCTGCTGCAAGGAATGCTGTTTGTTGCATCCTTTGTGATTTAGACATAGTTTGCTGGAAGTTGTTTAGATTTTAGTTTTGCTGGCAGGCAGTTTTGCTGCATGTTGCTCAGCATGCTGCTGTGGTTGGGGTTGCAGGAGCTCTGGCAGAGTGGATATTTCCTTAACAAGAAAGCAAGCCAGCACTAGGGTCCTTTCAGCATGTACCACAGCTCAGCTTCTGATAGAACAAGGAGACAAACTGAGAGCTGGTTAAACCTCACCACTGTGGGGAAGCAGTTGTCATGTGAGTGGAAATGTGCTGAAGCCAGTACAAAGGCAGGCTCAGAAGTGACTTTCTGCAGTGACAGCTGATCTGTTTCTGTCTGTACATGAACTACCAAATTTTATTCTCAGTTCTGCAACATCCGTTCACTTGGGAGTGTTTTACTTATCTTGTGCATATTAAAATAATGTAACAAAATGCTAAAGTTATTTAGCTTTTAAGCATCTGTTAGCTTATTTGGAGCATTAACTCTGTTCGTAGTAAACTACAAAGCTGACTCAAGCATTGTGAGTGCTATAGCAGTAGTAATGCTGGTTCTTTATTTGGTCAATAAATATAACTGTATTATGCAATCTTGGTTAGATTTAGTGTTCATGTTGTGTAGGTTAAACCTTGCCATGCTTTGTTGGTATGTGCAGGTACAGGTTATTTTGTCTTTGAACATCCGAGCTCTGAGCTTATAGCGGGGATCAATATCAAAACTGTAGAAGTCAGTGTCCTTGCAGAGATTTTGCTTTAGCTAAAAGGAGCACTTCACTTTTCTTTGTTTTTTCCTACTCAGTGGATTCTAGTGCTTTATGTCACTCCACAAATGCTGCCTTAAGTTTCTTTGTATGTGCAGATTTCACTCTTTTGATACTGATTGAAAAGAATGAGATTTTAGTAAATCACTTAAAAACCCCATACATTGATGTTGTCTTTTCTTGTTTGTGTTTTCAGTATAACACTTTGTCTGAAATATTTTTAGAATTTTTTATAATGTATTGTAATGATGTAAAATGGCAACACTATTAATGAAAAATATGCTGCAATTGTGGAATCTAGTTAAATGCTGTGTCCTTCTCATGACCCTCACATTTTCTCAGTGAGTTTGCATGCTCTTGAGTTACTAGAAAACCTATGATAAATATGGTCTCTCCTTGGTTATTACAACTCTGCTAGGTCTTAAAATTATTTCCTGCTAAATATTTATCTTCCATGTTTATGGAATGTGTACATTTGTATATGGTAAGTACATTCCAAACCAGCAAATTATTTTATAAGCAATTAGATGTGTTTATTCTATGTAAAATTTGATGTGTTTATTCTGTAAAAGCAAGTCCTCACTCTCATGTCTCCTCATTCTAGGCACCCCAAATGTTTGGATCAGAGTCATACAGGCAATCACAACAATCTAACTATTGTTAGGATCACAGGTTTTCATTTTCTTACACAAGAGCTGGTCAGATGCTGTAGTATTGTCAATGCAACATGAAGAGTGAATGTTTACATTTTGTATTTCCTGTAATTCCTTGGTGGTTCTCAATACCCTGTTGGGTTGCAAAATCAGCAGCATCTGCTGCAGAAGAAATCAAACACCTCTCTGCCAGCTGAGAGTATTATCCCAACATGCCAGTCTTAGCTACTGCTTCAGAGAGGACTAGAGGAGAAAGGAGAATTCTGAAGACTAAATGCAGACTAAAACCAAGGCTGTTTGCACACCCTTGGGTGGTGACATCAGGAGTCTGAAAGTTTGCACTGTTTAGGCATATGAGTGGTATGTCCAGGTCTTGTTTGCTTGAATTAGATTCTACTTACAATTTTATTTTTCTTTTTTTTAGTACAATGCTTCACCACAGCAGCAGAGAGATATAATAAAGAGTAGGAGTCTGGACAGGAGGCTACAGGAACCAATAGTTTTAACAAAATGGAGGCACAGCACAATTGTGCTGGACACCAATGACAAGGTAGGAGCAAGTTATCAGCATGCTGAAATGCCACTTGTTTCTGATGTGTGACACATTTAATGTACCAGAAATTACTATGCCTGAATTTCTGAAATTTCATTTTTCTTTTGGTCTCTTGTATCATTGTGTATAACATGCAGCAAAAACAAGGGCTGTTCAATAACTTCACTACTGTTACTTTGTGAACAGTAGCTCTTTTATTGTCCTTGAAGTATTTTAACTAGTGTTAGTTCAGGGGAAAAGCTGTGCATGGTTACAACTGGGTTGTAATATTGTTATTGAAGGCCAGAGGACAGTACTGAAAGTGCTGAAACACTTGGCTCTGATCCTTTCCAAAGCTGAGCTGGTGTTTAGCCTGAAAAATGCTGTGGGTCAGTAACAACAAAAGCTGTTTTCTGCCCATTCTCAGGGCATGTTCTTTTTGGGCTCTACAGTAAGAGGTGCTGTTTAGGCCAGCAAGGAGACAGGGCCTTTCCCTTGCTCTCCCTCTGCTTTGACCTTTTTCCTTGCCATTTCTGCTTGTGCTGGGCCATTCTGCCCATGGGTCAGGAGAGCTGATGTGAGCTGAGCAGGAGGAAATGGGTGATGTACAGTGGTGGCATGGTGGTTTCTGTGGCTTCACTGCAGTCCATCCCAAGATACCTGGAAAATGAAATAACTTGGTAGTGCTGAAATCTTAGCACAAACTTCTCAGAATGAAATACCAAAAAATGGCATTGTAAGCTCCCTTTTCTGAAAATTCAGAGAAAAACAATTAAATTACTGCAGATTTGAAAATGTAAGGAAAAGCCTATGACTTGCCTTGTGTAATCACAGATGTCAAAACCAAACTTGAATGGACAAAACACAGTAGTTGTAATGACAATGGATCTGCTGCCCAGAGCCTTACTTGCTCGACCAGTTGTATCCATTTTAATGGACTTACTTTCCATGAGTTGACTTAGCTCTTCAGAGCAGGATTTATTGGATTTGATCTTGAGCTTTTGAGTTGTCACTTTGGGATATATCATGTGTGGTGCTGAGGAGGCAGTGGGCTGTGCTTGGCTGGAGACTTTGCACCTCTGGGCATTAATTCAGCTCCAGTGGTTCTGAGATCCCGCTGCTGCTCCTTTCTCCTCCTCCTCCTCCTCTGCCTCATGCATCCTTCTGTACTCAGAGTCTTGTGGCACTCCATGAGACACAGCCTAGATGGAGCCCTGATAAATCAAAGCTGAGTGGACACTTCTAGCCTCATGTGCAGTTTATGCTGCACAGGTATGAACGATTTTGTTGGAGATAGTTTGAACTTCTGGCTTCTCTTTTAAAGGAAGACTTTTTATTTTTTGGCATAAGATATACTGCTGTTTCCATTTTGGAAAGAACTTTATGTAGTGCTGCACTGAATGAAGAAGCTTTGGTAAAACATTGAATAAGTGGAGCTGTTTACATTTCTTCAAGGCTCAGTGTTCACATATCGAGAACTTAAACCTAATGAAGCAAACATGAAAATGTACAAATGTTATGGATAATAACCAAAAGAAACTCTATTTGAGCTGCCATTTGTGAAGTCTTAAGTCAGCAGCCTAAAGCTCCTTTAACAGTCTCCAAACATGTAGGCAGCATGTGTTTTTTATTGGTGAGAAGAAAATAGTTTATATGGAGCACAACATTTGAGAAAATTTAAAACATGTAGTGGAGCAATAAATTAATGTTTTATGGAAAGACAAATAATTTTTAGGTCATTAATGCAGCTGTTTTATTACCACTAGCAGGCACACTGTTAATATATTCTGCTTTAAAATTAGTATGTGGAAAGGGAATGTTTCATTACCACAAATACTGGATTTCTTGTTCCAGAGTTGCTTTTACTGTACAAAAGCTACCTCAAATTCAGAATGAAATAGAAAGGAAAGCAACTGGTGTTTGTCTGGATGGGCACAAGAACCCCAAGCTTTCTTTTTAGCTGTCTCCTAGGGAAGCTGTTTTCTGATTATTTTCCTTATTATTATTTTTTTTCCCCTGGAAAAACAATGGAACTCAACTGTATGAAAATAGGGCAGTCAAAAGAGTACCTGAAATGTGTCACAGTGAAAGTATGGGTTGCCAGGGCTCATGAGAATTTGATGATACCAAACATACTGGTTAACAGTTTATTGGCTGTGGCACATATCTGGATATAGCCATCAGCTAAAAAAATTGATAAGCATCGGAAAAAATACCTTCCTGGGGGAGACAATTGATTTTCTTAATTTGAACTTTTTTTTTTTTTCTTTGTAGACATCTGAAAGTATGGAACGTTTAGGCTGTTCTGCTTAGGAATGCTAAAGTTTCTGTTATTATGCTACTGAAAGAACTAGTGGGCCACTTCTAGGTAGATTTGCAAGTGGATTTTAAAGCACAAGCATGCACAGTGCTATGTAATGCTGCAAAAGCAAACTGGGTTTAGGAGAGCTATCAAGGGATTTAAAAAGAGAGAGGGGGAGAAATGTGTTAACAGTAACAGAGAACAAGTGATGTTTTTCTTCCATTTGAAATTCTTTACCAGATTTTCAAGCAATGTGTTTGTGCAAGGCAATCATTACTTCAGAGGAAATGCACATGCCTTTTTTTTCTTTTTTTTTCCCCTCAGATGGGCAATTTTTCTAGTTTTCAGAGATTAAGTATTTTATTTTGGTCTGTTGTTAACAGTTCAAAACAAAACCCCAAATCTCTAGAGATTTTCAGTGTTTGATTATAAGGAGATTAATGATCATGAGCCACAAAAATTAATAAAGTTGGTATGTGTTTTTCTATATATATAATTTTTTTATGCTAATCTTGTATTTACTGACCACACAGAAACATATTGTATTCTTTAAAACCATATTATTTGTATATGGTATCATGTAATCAGCCATTATTTTAAATATACATCATAATTTGATAGCAATGTCATACAAAAAATCTACCCCTTTATAAGGATGAAGGCTTTGCTTGAAGCTGATGCAGCATGTATTAACATATTTTTTTCAAATGGTTATACACTAATTAACCCAGTTTGAGTGTTGTCTGTAAACTTTGTAAGAACACTGTTTAGTAAGTAAGTTTAGAATATAACTGAGAATATTATGAATGCCTAAAAGAAGTACTTTTCTAATCTATGAGTGTGTAAAAAGAAAGATAGAGAAAGCATCTTTAGGTTAAAAAAAGTAATTGTATGAAAGATGATAACAGTATCTGTTGACATTGACTATTTGAATTTTGTAGGAATCATCAACTGCTTCTAAGGCTGGTTTTCCTGAAAATGAATCGTCTCCTTCTTCACCAAAGCATCAAGCCACAGTCAGTATGCAAAATGTTTAAATAAATAAGTAGATGTTGTAGAAACTGAGCTATTCATGATTAGAGAATTGAGGGCAAGCCTTCTTGTTCTTGGGAAAAACAATGGGATAAAACTCTTTGAAGGCTTTGCATTTTAAAGGGAATGCATTACATCCAGCTCTGCTTTTGGGAAAAAATGTGCATGTCCTTTAAATGCAACTTAGTGATAGTAGATTAGGTCAAAAATTCACTGTGGCCAAATTGTGCCTAATGATGTAGAACTCACTTTGCTTCTTCCAACAGTCACATCTTCTCACATAGCATCTAGAAAATGCTAACAGTAAAAACAGAAAATTTCCTCTCTTCACACAATCCCTCACTGCTAGCAATAGTTGATATCTCTAATTTTGGCTTGTGTTTCAGTCTTCTTAAAGAGCCATTGGGAACCTAGCATAAATAAACTGTGTCCTTTTGTTTTAGTAGAATAACTTCTGGGGAAAAAACCTTAGTCTGCTAAACAGCTTTTTAAAATTTCAGTTTATATTTTAAATGTGATCATTCCTTCTTAAACAGCAGGAAATGAATAAAAAACTTTTTAATTTTGGAACTGTACTACAGTAGCATTGGAATAAGTAACTGGGTCAGTTTTACCAGCCTCTTGATGGGGGCTCAGGGCATTAAAGGCACAACTTTCTGTTTCTTTCTTACTCTGTGTGCAGGGGAATAGTTCTCTGGCTTAGTCCTGATAATCCATTCTCACAACACTTCAAACAGTTTTTTCACAATAAAATAAACATTGTTTATTAAGCAAGCATAGCTGATAATCTTACACAAAAGCAATTATTGCTGCATGGGATCTAATTCCTTTAAATTTGGCTCAGATCTTGAATTTTTGAAACTGTATTTTGCAGAAGAGCTCACTCCTGATTTAGGTAATAGAAAAAACATCTGTATTTTCTTTAGCTGTTCCCTCGGATTCAAATACTCCAAAGAAAGCTGATAAATTTTTGCAAATTTTGATCCTTAACCTGCTTTCCTCTTCTTTTTCCTGATTCCATTAATTTTCCCGTTAGTACCCCCTAGTGTTGCTGCTAAGTAGGGCAGTATGATCCTTGCTCTGAATAATTCTCTGGAACATCCCCACTGGTTCCACTGTGAGTAATTGACTAAAACCATGATTTATTTTGGGAAGTGAGCACAGGTTGCTCAATCACTGTGAAAGTTGGCAACAGCTTGTTCTGCTTGTTAAAGGGTGCAGTGCTTGGGACTGCTGGTCCCTGGTCCACGTGGATCACAAATAGAGTAATCTAAAGAATGGGATAATTCATTTGTTTGGCCTTTCGGAGAGTGGATGAGGGAAGGGGCTCACTTCTTCTGTTGAAAATACCAGTTTTGGAAAATAAAGCATCTGTCACTGGCTTGGAAAAGCATTTCAGCCCAGTGAAGATATTAAACTGAGTAAGAGCAGCAGTTACCACTGGACTGAAGTAACATCTGATCCACCAGCTAAGCACCTTTGTCCTTGATGATGTGTCTTTTCTGTATTTTACATGCTGGCCTTGAAACATGCAGGTAGAATTTTTAAAGTCCATGAAAACAGATCTATGTCTCTGATAAGAGTGTTGTCCATGGTATCCCAGCCAAAAAAAAAAAATTTCTTCAAAATTATATTGTGCAGTTATGGTCTATTTAAATTTGAGATTGAGAGGAAAATTCTGAAGAGGATCTATCTTCTATTTTCATTGGATCTAGAATTTAGGTAATTTTTTTAAATGATAAAAGTAATTTGGATCCATTCCCCAGTTGATTGTTTCAACTAATAGCTTATTACATACATTAGGAACTGTTAGAAGCTGTTACTGAAAAGGAATTGATGATAAAATAATTTAGCATTCTTTTAGCAGCACTGGCTGGTCAGGCAAGGCTGGGGTGTCAGAAGAAAATGGTAGATTTTCATACCTCATTTTAAGGTGATGGTTTAAATGAATCTTTCTATCCTAGAATGCTTTTCAACATTGCTTCATTTTGTTATTTTTACACAGGGACTATAAATATTCACTTCAAATCTTTGAAACTTGCAAACAGTCTTCTTGTTCAGCAGTGTTCTTCTCCCACCAATCACTGACTGGTGTTCAATTTTTTTTGTAGGCATGCTAATATAGATGGTTTTCATCAACAAGACATAACTAAGTAGTTTAAAATTCTACTATTTTCCATGGGGATAGGAAGAAAAGAGGACATCAAAGAAGTGCTTCACTCTTCTGTTTTTAACATGAATATGTTAATTTTTTATGCACTTCAACCATGTTTTATTTAAAATAAGAAATTATATTCAAATTAATAGGAAGAATTTATATGGGATTCTAGGCTGTTTTTTGTCAGCCACCTCCTTTTTTAGTAAAGGACTACTGTGCTATTATTATATTACTATTATGCAAATCATTATAAATTTTACGTTAATAATTTTCACTGTCTGCTATCACAAATTATTGAATTTAGCTTGTCCAAAGAACCTTGGTCTTGATGAGGAAAAGCTTTTTACCCTCTGAATAGTAATAAGTGCTTTCCCAGGGGAATTTTGATTTTGCTGATCTCTGAATATTTAAATATGCTTAAAGTCAGTTTCTTGAAGTTATGATACAAGCAAAGATGGCTCACTGCCAGAAATGGATTATTTGGGGGATTGAATTCTGTGATGTGATGTTAATAGAAGCAGACTTTCTTTTCTATTTCTTATGTCTTACTCTTATCTTACAGGGTCAAGAAAAGTATGGGTTATTAAATGTGACAAAAATCACAGAAAATGGGAAGAAAGTTCGGTAAGTCTTGGACTTGAAAAGTGCATGTGCTTAGGGTTTATCAAAGGTCTTTTGTATTAGGACAGCCTACTGGGGTTTGCAACTTCTTACTTTTTGTGTGAATTTGCCATAGAGGTTTTTCTGTGTGACACAGCTTGACCTTAGCCCATGTGTTTGTCCCAGTGAGCTAAAGCTGAGGGACTGCAGAGAGCCAGAGGCTCATGGATCAGGGCTTCACACAGGCCAGCCATTTCCTGAAGGGGCATTGATGAGAGACAGCTCTTTAAAATGGGTTTGATTGATTGATTGATTTACTGAAGAACAAATCTGTATAGGTTATAGTGTGTCTAGTTCCTTGGATAAAATCAGTGTAAGAGGAGCTTTCAGACTTTCACTTGCTGTGCTTTAACGTTGAAGGAGTGTACATCCATGTGCTCCCTAATTCTTCCTTCACTGTGCTTGTGAAGGCTTTGGAGCAGTGTATTGCCCAATGTCAGTCTCCTGTAGGTGATGAGTGACCTCATTTCTAACTTTCCTCTGTGTCCCAGGCAGCAATTTGCACTATAAATCATAATGTGTAATCAGGTGATGCTGTCTAACTGCATTTCTGGTGTTTTGAATCAGTGGCAAATACTGCAGAGGTGTGGCATCCTCAGAGTTAATTTAGATTTGCTTCTTGCCTTTTCCCCCCTTGTTATTGTTTTTTGGTTAATTTAATCTTTTAGACTAATAGTGTGTTATATCTAGTTCAGTGTTTCCCAGAGTTGTGATACACGAAACATTTCTGTTCTGAGGATTAAATAGCCAACACCCAGCTGTTATTGTAGACCCACCCTGACCTAGTCCAGTCTGGCTGGGCAGCACATCTGACCTCCAGCCTGATTCCTCAGAGTTCTTCTGAGAGTTTGCTAGGGCTGGGTAGACAGCAGTGTGTGAGCTGCTGCTGGTGCAATGTGCTGTCATCGTTTACGCTCCATCTGCTGGAATCATTGATCTGGATTGTTGCGCTGCTGAACAGAAAGATGCATCGTGGCCATCCTGTCACTTTGAGAGCTGTTAAGTAATAATTCATGTTGGGCAATGGGAATAGATATTCAGGGCTTGTCAAGATTTTTTTTTTAATAACCTCAGGAGAACAGGTCTGCTGGCATAAAATCAAATAGTCAGACAACTGAAACAACTTGTTCTTTCTCTTAATTTTTCAGATGTGTAGGAAATACTTTTTTGCCAATATAAATGAGCTTATTACATAAACATGGGACAGTTGCATCTCAGATCAGTGAATTTCAGAATTATGCAGTAGTTTGGCATGTTCTGTTAAGTACACAGGGAGCTGAGCGTTCCAGATTAGCCCCTTTGAAATTATAATTGCATGGTGTTCTCTTGGTGTACTGCTTCTACTACTAATTAGCTTTGTTTGATTTAGACTTTGATGGTCAGGCTGGGATTGTTAACATATGTTTCCTTCTACAAATATGATAGCAATTAAGACTTACTGATGCCACTAATGACTATATATGTGCTTAACTATATTAACTTACAGGTCAGCTGAGCAACAATGATCAACGGTTTAAATATCTGCTTTCAGAGTAAATTTATTTTGTGTTTGTTTACAATTATTTACAGAAAGAATTGGATGTCATCGTGGGCAGTGTTACAAGGGTCATCACTGCTGTTCACTAAAACCCAAGGAAGTGGAACTGGCTGGGTAAGCCCAGGAACATCCCCCACCCTCATTGAAGTGTTAGTCATGTAAAGCACAATAAACCAAAGCCCTCTTACTTGCAGGGCCTAAATATCTATATATATACACCTAATACAGAAAAAAATACCTGTGTAGAAGTTGGCAAGAAAATAATTTTATGTAACCATAATGTAATTATTATGTAGAGTAAGAAGAAAACCAGATATATGTATGTATTTTTGACAGGCAAGAAGCTGATAGCATTCAGGTGTTTCTTAGGCTTGAAGTTATTTCTCCAGGCCAAATTAGTGTTCTTTACTAATTAGTAAAGAACACTAATTTGTGTTCATTAGTGTTCTTTACAAATGTGTTTGTCTAAACAGTTTGTGTGTTTTACCATTCTTGGGGTTTTTTTTGTAAACTCCAGGTAATTTTGAATGTGATGCATATAATAAAGAAAGTAGTCTGACACATGGCTTCTTGCCTTGGCCTATTTGATCAATGCAGTGTTGTTGTCTTAGGATTTAGTCTTTGTCTTGCTGGATTCCATATTTTGTTCTTGGTCTTCACAGTGCATGATAAGTACTTGTACTTATTTTGTTGTCTGATGAAGACCAAAAGAGAAACATCACACTGAACATGATGATTATTCAATTTTTTTATCACCTCTAGTGTAATAGCACTATCATAAAGTTGCTGTATTTATCCAGCTGCATTCCTGCATTAATAGGTATAGAAATGGCTCTTTATCTATGGCTTTCATAGCCTCTTTTGGAGGTCTGACATTAAACTGTGTGGATCTCCTCTAATGAGTAAAGACAGGCCAGAGCCAGTGTTCATCATTTTCATGTGAATTCCAGCAAAATTGCCTCTTACAGAGCTGTGCTATCTTGCTGTGCTTTACTGGTCTTTCTACCTGCCTCACTTTCTCCTGCTGTGCTTCATTATGGATAATGAATTGGAATTGACAATTCCTTTCCATAGTATTGATTTTTTTTCAGACCTGTAAATATATTTTCCCCCCCCATCCTGTAGAAGGGGTGGTTGGAAGAAAATAGATGAGGATAGATAAATAAAACTTGGAGTAGAAGAGAATGAAAAAGGGAAAGTTGGGCAAGATGATCATGCAGAGGGAGGAAAGAAAAACAATAAAGATGAAAGGCATGAAAGAAGGTCAATTCCACTGTATGGCAGGAAGTGGATTTTGGTTACTTCTGTGATTGACTTCTGCAGCCAAAGATCCAAAAAGTGTTTCAGTTTTTCAGATATTAATAGGCATATTACAAAGTAAAAGTTCTGACTGTGTAACTAGTCAAGTTCCAAAATCTCATTTACGGCTACTAATACTCTGAATTCAGGTGTGGCTGTAAATCAAAAGAACTGTCTTTTCCAGCTGTATGTTCATATCATTAAAACACACAATGCTAAAATGTTCATGAATATGGTAATGATGATGTCTGCCCAAATTAATTATCCATAAAAGATAAGCTATAAGCAGAGTTGCATGATTTATGGGCACTAGTGTAAGTCATGTTATGCCAGATAGAATAATATAAAAATAAATAAAAATCTTAACAAATAAGTTTAAAAATAAAAATGTGTAAATTCTTTTGATAATTTAAGTGGAGCAGAAGTCCCATAGTCAGAGTATTTCTGAAAGACGCTATCAATTGTGTGTAGTGTAAAGCACTAGAGTAGGGTCAGCAAAATAAATATCAACAGTACAAAGAGAATAAAATGAAGCTGGAAATATTAAAAGAGAATCTCTCTCAAGGACCTAATGTTTTACACCTGCATGATCATAGCTGACTTTGTAGATATGTAATTGAGTGTTCAGCACACACTCTTCTTGGTTTCCCTAGGCAATTTTTGTTTTTTAGGTATTCAAAATTCCACCTCACCTCTCAAACTTTGTTCTGTGTCCATATTTTAATAAGGTGAAGTCAAGTCTAAGAGTGTGACATATGATAAGAATTACATTTCTTCTTCACCTTATGAGAATATTTAGCATTCATCTAGTGATTGATATGACCATATCTTCTTTTTTTGTGCATTGTTTTTTGACTTCATCACTTTTCTTCCTTTTTCTCATCAAGTCATTTTGCCAAGGGGGCTCAATTCCTGAGCTCTTGCTCTCGCTGCTTTCTTCTTGGAAAAATGCTCTCAGTCATCGACCTGCTGTCACCTATGTAAACTCTGCCCAAGTTTCAGCTATCACTGTATGTGTTCTTGTTGCATGCCTCTTGTCACTGTAAGGCTATTTGCTACTAATCCTGAAAGTAAACTTGAATTTTTCCAAGATTTAGTTTTGACACTACATATAAGAGCTCATGTATCTTGTTGGCTGTTTTTGAAAGTCATCCAAGGTGCAAATTAACACAAGTTTATTGCAATAATCCTGTAATTGTTCCACTGGAACAAAGTAGAAAGCATATCTGGTTCATTGGTGCTAGAATTATAAACCCAAATTTGCCTACTATTTGAACCACTAGTGCCTTGACTAATAAGCAGCATGATATTCTGATTTTTTAACAGATATTTTGTCTGATTCATTCTAACTCAACTAATTTGGAATCTTTTTATGGTGCCTATGATACCTTTGATACAATGGTGTACATGTTGTTTGATAATTCTACCTGTAATTGGAATACCCAAAAATGTAAATGTTATGCATGAAGAGGTGAAAGGAAAAGAGCACAAGGATGTTCTGGCTATATTCCACATAGAGAAAGCTGATGTAAATTTATAGGATTTTTATATGTAATTTAAGCATCTGTAGTTATGTTCTGAAAATGCCAAGCACAGAAGAGCTGCCTATCAAAAATTCATTAATTAACCTTGTGTTTAAAATGATTCAATGTCTTTTTCTTGTTCATGAAATTAATTGCTCTGTATATGGAAGCCTGGAACAGATAACTTGTGGGCAGTTTGGTAGCCTTGTAAAAGGCTACTTATTATAAGGAGATCTGGATGTTTTTTAAAAGTATTTTTCATTCAGTTTTTGGTGTGAATGAGATGTATTATTGTCCAAGTGACAGGGCTTCATAAAGCAAAGAAAATGGCAACTGCTTAGAAGGATTCATCTGTCAGCTGTCTATAATAGTGACATGCTCTCAGTGACAAGTACAGTGGTGGCAAACCAAGCCTGTAAACTTCCCAAACATCAAGGAAATAGATGCTCTTCAAGATTCATCTGAGCAAACTCTTTTTGATGTTACACAACTGTGATTTTAGCCAAGGATGTTATGTGTACATTGCCATAGTTCATCAGTATTGAACTGCTGATTATGCAGGAGCTCAGATACTTTTGTGAAAACTTTTTAGGATGCAAATGGTCCTATCAGTCTGGTTAAAAACAATCCATCATTTTGCTGTGACAATAAAGGATTTTTTTTGCTTTTTTTTAAATTTATTTTTTTTTCTTAAGCTGTAGTTTTGAAACTCCCCTGTCAGCCAAAAAGGTGCATCTGTCTCCACAGCTTTCTTTCCACAGTCCATCCAAGGATGAGGAGGACTTGGAATTAAAGCATCCTACCCAACTCTAATTAGAAACAGAATTACAAGAATGTCAGGTGTCATTTGTACATCCAAAGTCTTCCCATAAATAACTTCCAGTTCTGTTTCCAAAGAATGCTAGAATGTGTCATAGTACAGACTGTGTGGTTTGTCCCTGTGCAGGCTTCCAGGACTTGGAGAAAATCGTGAAAATATTGAAAACGCCTTCTATTTATTGTTGTCAGTACACCTCTTAAAGGCTGCTGTTAAACTGCACAGCATCTATTCTATCTAAAGCAAAGAAAGCACCCTAGTCTTTCAAAAAAGTTACCTCTCCCATGCAACCAGCATAAGTACATCCCATGGCTATGTTTTTTGTCCAAAAAAAGGTGTCAGATGTGACTGTAGGACAGCTTCATATCTAGGACAGCTGGCAGTACCACATACAGACCTCTCCCTCTTTCTGTCTTCCACTGCTGCCCTTTCCAATATTCCCAGACAGCTCAAAAGAGGAATCCAGAAAGAGTAAAGTGTCTGCTCAGTAAGAGCTGGATTTTTCTTGACTGGTGCTGACTAGGTAGCACTGTTTTGTGAAAGCAGACTCAAGATCTGTGTGGCAGCAGATGCAAAAGGAAAGGCTTTTTTTTGAGCTCTGTCAGCAGAACCTGCTGGCTTCAGGAGGGCTCAATTGCCTTCAGCAACCTTTGTGTGCAGGTTGTGTGATCAGCCCTGTGCAGCCTTGCTCCTGAAAGCTTTGAGGAAAGAAATGGCTGCTGGCATCTCATTTTCATAGGTCTGGGAGCAGAAAAGAGCCTTGACAGGAAAGCTCAAAGGAGAGTCTGCATGGTAAACTTAAAATGTCCTTGAATAAAAAGGTTGTGACAAGTATGTAATGTGTTGGTATTTAAGAAGAGCTTTGCAGGGTAGCTGGATTATTTGCCTGGGTTTCCCCATCCTTGGCTCTCACACAGCAGTTTGGCCAACATTTGAGTGAAGGAGTGGTAAAAGTCTTCTTTTTTTTTGGTCAAAACAGCACTGACAGGTGACAGTTTTTTTCTTTCTTTTGGTCAAAACAGCGCTGACAGGTAACATTTTTTTCTTGTTATCTGCTGATATCACCTGTAGCAAGTCCTGTCCTGTGAATCTCAGCATCATGTGGGCTGTGGTTTTAACTAATTGCCCCCCTGCCCCAATCCTGTAGAGGACTTTGGCACTAGTTTCCCATTCTCTTCAGTGCCAAACTCTATAAATTGATTTAATTTTTTTTCCAACACGCAGCAAGATTGATCTAGACTGCTGGGAAGTGCGTCTGGGACACTTTGGGTGTGTGTGCAGCAGTTATGTGACTTTCTCTTGAACAGGCAGCTGCTGCAAGAGCCAAAATGGCCCAGAGATTGTTCTTTGGACTCTGCTGCTGAGCTGGGCTTCTCTCAAAAGCTCTGCTCTAATCAATGAGAAATGTTCTTGGATGAGGTATCTGAGAATTAAGTTAGAAAGTGGAAGGTGGTGGGGATTTTTTTCCCAAGTGCTAATTGGCATCAGGAGTACAGCCCTATTCTGATATTTCATGAGTAAAATAAAGAAGTTAAGATGCTGCTTTCCTTTCAACACTTCTTTGCCCTTAGGACTCTAGACTGGAGATTTTCCAGTGGTAAACAGCCTTTCTGAAACACAATTAGCATTAATTAACATCCATGCTGGGAGTTTAATCAGAAGCAGCAGAGTAGTCCTGTTTTCTGAACCATCTTTTCTCCCCTTGGGTATGGCTGTTCTTGCACAGGCTGGAAACTTGTGTTTGCAGCAAGGAGCTTGTCCTGGGGCTTAGGTCCCCCAGAGCTGTCACAGGAGCAGCACTCACACATCAAAGGCTTTGTGAAGAAATAAGAATCTTTCTGGGGGAGCAGATGCTACAAGGTTTTCCTGGAACTACAGCATGAAATTTCTGTGCTGTAACTGAGGGACTTGCAGCTTTCCCTGTTCCATATTTTACTCATGTCACTCACATTTAGAGCTTTTTGTTTGTGTGGGCCATTGAACTGGTTTCCTTGAGGAATTACATTTCAAAGCTATGTGGTGTATGTTGAAATCATAGTAAAAGTACTTTTAAAAATTCTGATATCTAATATAAATGTGAAGGTAGAGGTAAGAATAGCTCCCTGAGGTTTTCCTCAAAATTGTTTGAGGGTTACTTGTGGGTTATTTGCTCTTTAGTAAACAGCCAGTGAGTTCTGTTTACTTGGTCGGGCATACTCCAGTATTGCAATAGAAGCACTACAGACAAGTATAGAAGTGTTGGGGGATAAATGTTTTTAAAAAATTATAAATAGAGAAATGTACAAACTGAGAGCACTCTTTCAGTGTAGAGGGATGTGATTACTGCCCAGCAAGCCTACTGTTTCTAGTTTGATTTTTGGTTTTATATACAACCACTGATAAAGTGGCAGAATGTTTGGGGGTGTTTTGCTCAGTTACTTATTAGCTGGTTTTGTTTAAAGCTTGGGACTAGCTTGGCTAAAATCAAGCTACAATCAAATGTTGTATGGACTTCTGCCATTTGTGATAGGAAAAAAATCCCTGCTGGAATCTGATTGGCATTTAAATTTGTAGAATTTTGAGGGCTTTAAGCTGAGCAGCTTGTAACAGACATGCTTAAAGGTTGTTCTGTGGAAGGTTTCTTGTTTTCCTGGTGTCATGCCTGTTGATTGGTGGCAAAAGTACAGTAACTGGTCTAAGTTGTATAGACTGTAAATAATACATGTTATATTTAAAAGATTGCAAGACTGTAAAGAATTTCCTCAGGTTTATTTTTATCATCACTGTTCATAATTTTTTCCAGAAGTTTGGTGTTAATCAATCTAAGCCAGAATTTACAGTGGATCTCAAAGGGGCTTTGATTGACTGGGCCTCGAAGGACAAATCCAGCAAAAAGAATGTTATTGAGGTAAATTATTTTATTTAAATGCAGAATTATATGCATTTCAATTACTGATGTATGAAATTTTCTTTAAGCTTAAAATCAAAAACTCATTAAACTGAGTTTTATCCACTTCTACCTGTTTAAATGTAGCTCTTATTTTAGTACCTGCAAGAAATGTCCATTTTTAATATGTCTGTATGGGATATGCTTTGCAGTTTTAAGCAGACTGTTAATGGCTGTTCTCCCTGGTAAATGTTCTTGACTGTCTGTGTATTAGCTAACAATTTTGCCAGTAAGAAGTTTAATTTGATTTAAATGATTTTATTTCTGAACTGTAGTGTGTTTATCAGTTCTGATGATATCTGTTTTTATTTCTTTAAAGCTAAAAACTCGCCAAGGTACTGAGCTCTTAATTCAATCAGATAATGACAGCTTTATTAATGAATGGTATAAAGTTCTTAACTACACCATCAATAATCAGGTATGTATTTGTATCATGAAGGTTCTATTTTCACAGTAATATTATTTAGTAAACTAATTGATACAACAACTTCTAAAGTTTCATGTGCATCTTCATTTACTGATTTTCTTGGGAGCAGGCAGGAGTTTGAGAATATGGCAGTTCCTGGTGGTGGTGAGTGAAATATAATTAATAGTGGCAAAGGGAGAAAGATGGTCCACTGGCTTAAGATGCAGAAGGTGTGGGCTGACATCCATCTCAGAAATGAACTTACTTCTCTGGCCAAATACTTGTTCTGTCTCAGTGACCTGAAAGGTTCTGATAGAGAGGGAATGAAAGGGGGAGGATGGCCAAGGGACAACTTAATGACGTACATTTATTAGCATTTGATACTGCTCTTCACTTATTACAGCTGCACTGAAGTGCAGATTGAAAGTCCTGGCAAAATACTGTGTTATCTCTTCTTATCTGACAGCATAATGCCAAGTATTTAATTATCAGAGAAGTGCTCAAGTGTTTGCTTTTGATATTGCCAAATAGGATTAACAATTTTTAAATTCAGAAGTTGGAGGAGATCTTGGAGAAAATATTGCTCTCTATCAAGTTTACTTCATGTGTATTCTTACTTTTTAATAGTTCCAGGCTTGACTGCTGTCCATAAGCTCCAGTTACATTGCTTTCAATGCCAGTCAGTGGCTTTCATTTCTCTTAGCTCTGTTAGTGCTTTTCACATATGGGTGTTTTCCACCAAACCACAGCAGGCTAATATGAATGGTTGAGTTTCTATCTGAGCACTCGTGGTATAGTTCCTAATCTGCTCTGTCCCTGGTGTGGGAATGTCATGGCCCTTAATACCCAGGCAAGGCAGAGTCTCCCAGTCACTCAGGGACCCCTTCTCCTGCCTGCCCTGTGTAACACAACTGAGGCCACTCCTTCCCTGCTTAAATAAGAGTGAAGATGGAAAGACTGAGATATGCTGAGATGTGAGGTAATACATGTTTGGTTGAGGAATGGTGGAATAAGGAGAGTTTATCTGCATTCTGGAGGAAATGGTGATGGATACTGCTGGGAGCTGGTAGCCAAGAGACCCAAGACTACAAGGCATAAGTCAAGAAAGTGCATTAGAGTACCTGATAATTTGAAGCACTGAAGCTTTGGGTACAAAAATCCATCAGATCTAAAGCCAACTTTTAATTTTGGAAAGTTTATGGTAAAAATAGCTGTGATCTCTTTCCCATGACCAAGGTACTATTGCCAGCATGACAAGATCTTCTTCAAAAGAAAAGGCAGATCAGATTCTGTTCTCTTTGTTCCCTCAGGCTCTGTTGTGGCAGTGTCCTGTACAAGAGGAACCTGCAAAGGATGTGGCTGCTCTTTTTTAAATGCAGAAATTTCCTCATTTTTACTTTAGACTTGTTGCATAGTACAAACTAGATCCCAGATGACTTTTTTCCAAAGCATTTAATAGTTTTAAAATATGCCAATCCTAAAAAGCTTTGAGGCCTCTTGAAGAGTGGCAGAGGATCCTTAATGGGGACATTATTTGGGCAGTTGAATATATTGATCTGTGATGTGTAAAAAGGCTATCCAAAGCTTTTGAAAAGGAACAGGAATGAAGGTGTTTAAAGGTAACAGGTTAAAGTACAGCTTGGTCCAGGAAGTCATGCTGCTGCTCAGTGCTCTGGAGGGCACAGCCTTGCCTCATTTTAGGATTTCCTTCCTTGTAAAAGAAAGCACTCTACAGTCAGATTTTGGCAACTGTGTAGCAGTCCAGTTCACTTCAGCTGAAGTGAGGTAAGACATGCACAGGTTGGGAAGGGAATATGTTGTACTGAAGCTGAGGAAGTTTCTTTCCCCATTTCCTAGTATGTCTGCAGTCACACACGTAGCCTGGGCTGCAGGTGAGATCAGCAGACTCTGGAATCTGCCTCCACACTTCAGCATGATCTGTGTTTTCACTTGACAATGTTTAATGAGCATATGCTGAGATAGCAGGAACACTGGGAAAGAATTTTAGACACTGGTACACTTATTTTTCTGGGAGAATTCAGTGTATGTTTTGATAGTAGTGAGATTTTTCCAACTGATAGTTCCATTTTCTATTAAGAAAATTTTACTTATAGAGAAAAAAATTTGGGTAAATGCTCTAGAAATTTTTTTCTAATCCATCAGTCAGGCATTTCTGTGGCAGACCATTAAATAGCTGATGTTTGTCTATTGGATTTGGAAAATAAGCCCAACCAAAAATAATTTCTGTTGTTTATGGGTTGATGTAATGAAGTGTTATCATGAAAGGTTGGTTGTACTTTGTTCAATGTCCAGCAACATTTTCTTTATTGAGTCTTATGAATAAATAGTGTTTCTCAAAGTTACTCACTCTGCCAATGAGAGTTGTCTCTGAAGATGTTTAACATCTAGAGTTCAGGAAAGAACAAACTGAATGTCATGGGGAAAATCTGTGTACTGTAGAACTGTCTGCAGGAAATGTGTGTGTTAATGCTGTATTTTCTGAACTGGCAAACTGAGCACTGCATATCTTCTTAAATCCAACAGGTAATAGAGTCTGATGAAGCATTAGATGATGAGGTACCAGATTCGCCTGGAGTGGAAAAACAAGACAAAGAGAAAGAGAAAGAAAATAAAGACTCTAAGAAACTTCGTTGTGAGTTGAAAATTTTCTGTTGATTTATTATTATAAATTATTCTAGCGATGGCAGTTTTGATTTTCTGCATCTTCAGTATTTTGTGTAAATAGGGAAGAATTCAAAAGGACAGCTAAAAATGAAACTACTGGAATTTGGAAACAATCTTAACATAGTTTATTCTACATCTTGATGCCACTTGGTAAATTTTCTCCCATGTTTTATTAATCATACTATAAAAAAGGAAGAAGAAAAGAAGTGTGAAATGTCTTTAGCTCCTGTTGTATGACACATTTGAAACGGGAAAATAAGCAGTGGTGAAATTAATTATTTTCAAGGTGTTGTCAAATGCACAGAAATAGTATCTGACTTACCAGGCAAACTGTTTTCTCTCCCTTCCTTCCAGGCTCTATATGAAATTTTCAAAAAAGTATTTAATTCTTTCAAGATAGTTAATCTAACGAGAGGCAGGACTGGTTTTGAAACATAGCTGCACTTGGAAATTTCCACATCAATTCCCTGTGTAAGCTACTGTTTAGTTGGTTTTGCAAGTTTTTAATGACAGCGTTGTCTCTTGGTACTTTGAGAAATGGATGCTATTTACAAGGAGTTCCAGAAAGTTAAGGATAAAATTAGGGATGACTTGCAAATTCAAGTAGGTTTTTTGTGTGTTTTGGAGGATAATTGTTTTTTTCTTTTAATGCTGGTTCCTTGGCTGATAAATGCAGTGTTGGTTCTGTGGGTAGTAATGCCAAATGCGTTTCTGTTTTCAGCAGTGAAAGCACCCAGCAATATAGACTCCACAGATCAGAAAAAGACCAAAACGAAGCTCAAGAAGTTTCTTACACGGCGCCCTACATTACAAGCTGTCCGTGAAAAAGGCTACATTAAGGGTAAATGAACCTTTTTAACAAAGGACATAATTTGAAAAGCTGAATTTAGTAGTTCATGTGTAAAATGGGGTTAAAATGGTCTAGTTTCAGAGTAAAATACATGTGTATAGTTGGTTTAACAAAAGTCTTGGATGAATAGTGGAACTGGTGATTGCTGTACTTCTCAGTGCTGTTACTGGCCATTAAACTGCTCAGAGGATCCCTCTCCCTCGGCTCCGTGCTGGCCGAACTGCAGTGAAAACTGGGGGCCCAGGAGCCCCTTTGGACTTGGACTCTCTAGCTAAGAAGCACTGCATTCCACCCTTCTGAGCTGGAAATCCAGATATCTGACCCTGATTTGTGCAAACAGGGGAAGGAACAGCCCTTTGGGTACAAAGCTGAGTGCGTGTGCTCACCCAAGGGTGTTTTAGTCCGAGTGGAACCAGACAATCATGTGCCATATCATAAGAAATTAAATATTTAGGAAAACCAGGATGAGGTTACAGGAGTCTTAGCTTAAACATCTTTTTCCCATAACCTTTTTTGAATGTATACATTATTTTAATTGTTTCATGAAGAGTGTTACAGATACTCTTGAATCAAAGTTATGAAAAATTTCTTTTTGTCACAATTTGAGAGAACAGTATTTGCACAGGTTTAAGTTAATGTGTTTGTGTAAATTATTGACTTGGTACTCATTGTAAAACTTCATTTATTTATTTATTTGTATGCTTTAGCAGGACTTGTAGGTGATACTCTACTAGGGTCAAAATAGCATATGGGTAGGCAAATACCAGACCAAATCCTACTGTGATTTGCCTCACCGCATACTTTAACAGGTGTGCTTCTGTTGCATGTGGCATTTGATATATTTGTGTATCTGCAAATATAATTTACTTGTAAATGATGGAAATTTTGTTTGGAATAAGGGAGCATTATTCCCAGACTTTGACGTTTTGCTCTGCTTTACAACTTAATATTCATGTCATGGCTCAGTGACGTAACTTCTGACATTGGCAACAGTGAACACTAAGCCAAGTTTAACTTGTACATGTGCGTGCTAATGACTGGATTTTTAATAAAGGTATTAAGGAATGAGGAGTTTGTTTTTTATTTAAAAGCTTGGTGTAAGTTTTAAAAGTTGGATGGGCACTGTACATTATTGTATGAATGAAGAATGCAGAAGTCTTCATTTAAAAGCCCAGTGTTACTTTGGTGGCTGCTGCAGAACAAGCTTAGTAAATGGAAAGCTTGGCAAATCCAGTATGAGCAGAAAAACTAGTGAAAAGTTCTGGAAGAAAAAATCCACTTGAAACAGCATGCACTAAGTGGAGAAGGAACTGTGTTAAAGTTTTGTTATGTGGAAAATCAAAAGTACAGTTATTACTTTTAAGATGTGAAGAAAAAATACTACTTCTGTATATGTTGTAATTATTAAAGTCGAAGGCAATTGTAGCAAATTACTTTGTTACATGCTACTATTTTCTTCTGCTACCTAATCTGCATTGCTTTACCTGCCACAGCTGCATGCTAGCCTGGCTTTCTGCTGCGTGGGCTTTTTCAATCCTTTGCTACTGATTCTGCTTATAAAGCTCGCTGCGTGAGTAGCTGCCACAGCACCGAGGTGGTGTGGACCACTGGCCTTATCATATCCAGCTAATAATGCCATTAAATGCCCATTTTCATACTGTAAAATTGGTTTGGTGTGCTGTTTGGGTTTCCCAAAGCACTAGTCAAGATGTAAGAGTTGTTAATCTACTGGAATTATTGAACATGAAAAATGGGCTAGGTGCTGTGCATGATGCAAATGCAAGAGCAGTCTCTCTTTTGCAGAAGCTCTGAAGTAAGACACACCAGATTCTGGAAGATGGCCACTTATGTACCTAATTTAACAGAGTAAACAAACCAACAAACACCCCTTCCCTATAAGAGTGGAATCTTTGCTTCTCTGTCTCAAGACCCCATGTCACCTTCATGCATCTGAACAGAAGAGGCCATCTATTATTTGGGTATCTTTGATGAAAGTCATAGAAATGCATCTATCAAAGGTTTTGGTGATAACAATCTGAGCAAGAAGAATTTAACATGCTGCTAAAATTCACTGAGACATTGCAAGATTCTCCTCTCTGTCCAAGCTAATTTTCATTTTTGCACCACTTTATGATGGAAAATTCTCCCCATGGATTGTGCAGTTTTGAAAATAAGATTCAGATTTACCATTGCCCATAAATATCTGTATTTAGATTCTGACCTTGCAGCCAGGTTGCCTATGCATGGTCAGACTTGCATCCATTCAGAGCTCTGAGGTAAAAGTCTGTCATTTACAAATTTACGTCAGAACTTAATAATGTCAGAAGACTCTACATTAAAGTAAATTAATATATAATGCTGTGTTAAACAGTGGGTGCAGGGAAAGATGACATTTTGCAGAGTTTTTTTCCCAAGCAATGCCAAAAGCTTTCACACCGGTTAAAGTTCATAATCTCTTTGAATTTTTAACAAAGATTGCAATAAATGCATGTTGATCTTGGGACAGGAATGGAGTGTAACAGGACACATTTGCATCCATTACATTTCTTATAACATTATTGATGAAATGACTCATAAAGTATCACCTGATGGATTAAAAGGATTTCAGTAGCAAAACTTCCTTTCTCGTGTAGCTGCTGATGCTCTTCTTACTGAAAGCTTTTCTCGCTGGGAGCTGCTGAGAACTCTGTTCAAAACTTTCCTATTTCCTCTCCAATGCTGCAACAATTGTATCCAGTAGACTTTGCCCTTTGTAGAGGTTTGTTTTAACCTGAACTAGTTCTGTCACTCGTGTCCTGTTCCACTGTAAATCAGTCTCTTTACTTGGTTCCAGATCAAGTTTTTGGTTCAAATCTCACCAGCTTGTGTCAAAGAGAAAACAGCACGGTGCCAAAGTTCGTGAAGCTGTGCATTGAGCATGTTGAGGAACATGGTATGGTTGAATTTTTTGTTTACAAATCTCTCTAGCTCACCACTCTTAATGTTGAACATTTTAATCTTAAAATGCTGTTGGTTTATTTGGGGAAGCTAATCTGAGACTTGTATCTGGAATTAGCGTTGGGTTTTCAAGAGTGAGGACATAGGTGGGATCCAAAGTGGGGAGAGGGGAGGAAATCTTATATCTGAGAAATGGATCTGCTTCAGTATATTTCAAGCTGAGGAAAAGGCAGGACAGCCTCCTGGCAGCAAGGCTCCAAAGGAAGAGGGAGTGCAAGAAGTAGTAGAAGAGCTCAGCTCATCAAGTTTTTTTTTTTTTCAGATTAAAAATGAGACTATTGAAATGCAGCTATTCATTTTTGGAAGGTTTAAGCATGCTAGCAGTCACTTCTGTTAAAACTTCCTTGAAATGAACTTTTAGGAAAAAGTTCTGTTCCTGCTCTGTGTATGCACTGACTGCCAGAAGACCAGCCTGCTTGTTTGATGCCCTTCAGCCAGTTACACAAATTGCTATATTTTATGCAATTCTGGAGATTATCAGTGTCCACATATTGACTCAGTTTTTGTTTGCTTTGATTGAAAAATATGTATTTCCTACCTAACAACTGAGAACACTTTGTTTGAAAGCTACATGAAACATTCTGGGTTTTCTGCTGTAAAGCACATCTTCACATTTTTGTTGAAAATTTGTTGGTTGTGACTCCTGGCTTGGCTTGTAGTCTCTGTGGGTTTTCTTGCCTGTTTCTTGCTGTTGTCTTTGCCTTATCTCTTGGAAAAGATGACTGAGAGGGGATTATGGAATCTCCATAATCATCATTCAGATATTTACCAGTCCGTTAATCTGAGAACATTCCCTTGAGTATCAGGGTAAGTGTTACAGGGGAATACATGTGAATTCTAAGGCATCTTCCATGGGATCTTCATTTAGCCTCTAGTCCTCTTTGTCAATGTTTCTATCTTATGGCCTGGGAGGGGAGAAAAACTGCTTCCATTGCATTACTCCAGTCTGGCAAACTGCCACCTTGCTTGTGGCAGCAGGCTTTATTCCATTTGTCATCTGAAGATTGTGAGAAAGGGGTTATTTTGCTTTGTTCCTTTTTTTGGTTTTTGTTGGTTTTTTGTTTTTTTTTTTTTAATTTTTTTTATTTTAAAGGCAGGACTTCAGTGAAGATAGTGAAGTTTTCCTTTTTTAAATACCTGAGGGGAAGCTGACAGAAATGAACAGCTTTTTTTCCCTACCTCTCCAACTCTTCCTTCTACCAATACACTTCAGATCAGTTCTTTCTGTAAAGGAATGACTAGTGGATTATGGGGAAAAGGGATATGTCAGATGGTGCTGGTAACTGTGCTCTGTTGCATCAGACAACTTGAGGAGCTTCAGGGACTTGCAGGTATTCTGGCAACACTCACCCTCTCAGTGGCACTGACTCACCTGCTGCATCCAAGTGGCTTTTCAGATAAATTCTTTACCTCCTAATCACTGCTGAATAACTGCAGTAGCAACCACAGAGACACAGTTTTCTTCTTTCCTGGTCAAGTGTGCAATCCCGTGAGGCAGGCGCTGCCCATTTTAGTTCTATAGGCTGTTGGGTAGCTCTGAGTGTGCATGTGCATCATTCCTTCTTGTAAACCTGGTCACTTGACAACTTTGAGATGCTTTCTATGCATGACTTGATTGGGTTTTTCTTAACCATACATTAAGAATTGAACATTGTATCCACAAAATACCTGATTACTGCATGTTGGACTCCCATGTATTCCCTGCCCACCCACCAAGAGCATCTTAAGCAAGACATCTGATCTCATTGGGGAAACTTGGAGCTGTTGCCTCATTACTACTTGAATAGGAAGTTTTAGAGATTACTTTGAGCTTGATGCTGCCAAACTTGTGCCAGCAAATTAAACCCCCTCTGTTTTATATGCCCTGCCCATCAAAACAAGATAGTTAAACTTTTTATTTCTTTGTTACAAGGTGGGTTTCCTTTGCTTTTAATTTTGCTAAGTAGACCTATACATATGTAAGTTATTAAAATGGATTTATCCCTTTGTTTCAGGATTAGATATTGATGGCTTATACAGAGTTAGTGGCAATCTTGCAGTGATACAGAAGCTGAGATTTGCAGTCAATCATGGTAAGCTTCCTCCAGTTATATTACAATGGCATTTATTTTCAGATTGTTGAAGTCCATAGAAAGCTAAAGAAAAAGATTTCTCTGTAACATATCATGAGAAATGACTGTCATCCTTGAAGTAAAGTTACTTCAGAATTATGGAACTGACTGTGTAATATACATTACTTGAAAAACCTGATATTCTGGAGGTTTAGTCTCATGTGAAGTATAGTGGCATTGCTAGAATAGAATTCTTCAAAAAAGATGGTAATAGAATTTGAAGAAGGGGAATTGTTTCAGACAAAATATCTCACTGCCTAATGGGAAAACAGCAAGCATGTTAAGCTTGTACTAACATTAAAATTGTAAGTTTATGGGTTTTTTAGTGAGATTTGCTACTGCCTTTTAGTGGGGAGAGGGCTTAGCTCCTCTTCATTGTACTCTGTGTATAAAACCCTTTCTTCTGGCAGTATCTTAGCATAGCCCATCCAGAATCTGACCTCTCATTTTCTGATTGACAGGATCTAACAGTAAATTTTGTGTTACGTCAGCAGCTCCTATTCCCTTCTGGAAAATGCCCTAGGAGTATGTATGTCTATAGTGCAGTAGGCAGAATTTAGCCATCTCTATCTGCTGCTGCAGCTCTGTATCCCAGATTGGGATATGGAATGTGCTGAAGTAGAGCAAGTCTTCACTGCTTTGAAAGCAATAAGTACAGAAGAATAGTTGAGTTTATTTAAAAAAAAATAGCCTTTATAGTTGAAGTATTATCATTAATTATTTATTTTTCTCTCTCAGACGAGAAGCTGGACTTGAATGACAGTAAATGGGAAGATATACATGTCATTACAGGAGCTCTAAAAATGTTCTTCAGGGAATTGCCAGAGCCACTATTCACTTACAACCACTTCAATGACTTTGTCAATGCAATTAGTAAGTCTGGAGAACTTGCATATGGTGTTTGGATAAGTCCTGTACAATTTTAAAAATGATTTTGGACATGAGAAGGATGTTTTGATTGTGAACGGGGTGACTTGTCTGGAATTGCTGCCGGGGCCGGCCGGGAGGTGGCAGTGTCCTATCTCGGATTAGCACTGCGAACCGCGGCTTTCCTGCCCAGCCTCTGAAATTTTATGCTCAAGTTTTAAACAAAAATACTGAACTTTTGTTTCTCAACCTCACCCTTTTGCAGAGCAAGAACCAAGGCAGCGTGTCCCTGCTGTTAAAGATTTAATCAAACAGTTGCCAAAACCAAATCAGGACACCATGCAGGTACTCTTTAGACACCTGAAAAGGTAAGTGACAGATAGAAGGAAAGACTTTGTGTTGCTAATCTTTCCTTAAAGATAAAGAATCCAATTTAGAGTACTAAGTGACTGTTCTTACTGCATTTTTTATATTGGACTTGATAAAAGCATGTATCAATCTGTTTGGATATGAGCTTGCAGAGCACCAGACTTGAGACAGTATGTTGCAAAGTTGTGATATTTGCTGCCAAGTCCTTTAGAGGGACTGTGAGAGGACCAAGAATGACATTTCAAAACAAAACTTTTTTCATAGAGAGGGGAATTACAGCAGCTGTATGTCTTAATAGCAGGACTGCTCATTAAATAAATACTCTGAATAGCCATTTGCTTTGGGATGTGTTCTTTTTCTGTCATCCTGTTGCCCTAACACTGATACATCTCTTGTGCATTGTTTTCTCTTTCAGAGTTGTAGAAAATGGAGAAAAGAACCGAATGACCTATCAAAGTATAGCAATAGTTTTTGGTCCTACCTTATTAAAACCAGAGAAAGAGACTGGTAACATAGCAGTCCACACAGTATACCAGAATCAGATTGTAGAGTTAATTCTACTGGAATTGAATTCCATCTTTGGACGCTGACATTTTTCTTGCAGAAGAAACTGGAAGTGATGGGTTGGCAGCAGTACTCCATCAGAAGGAAAACCTCTTGCTGTATATGATGTTTTATGTTTGTGGACCAAGCAGCAACTTGTTTTTTGCACTTTTGGGGAGGGAAGAAACAGGAGAAATGTTTGACCACTTTAATGCGAATTAAAGACAACACTTCAAATTTCTTTGAAAAGTTCAATATAAAAAATTAATTGAAAAGTTTCTAGTTTGCCTTTTTAAAGTATCATTGGAAAAATTTAATATAGGTTCATACACTGGATTTCTTGGAGAGTAAAACTAATAATCTCAGACTGGATAATCTGGAATTTAATCTCAGAATTATTCCATGTGATGGGGAAAAGTCCTACCATTTTTCCCGATATGGAAAAATTCAGTGAAGTTACATGTTAAGCTTGTTTATTGCAACCTACTTAGATCTGTATGACACTTTTCCAAGGGGGTTCTGCATGCCTGACTGTCCTAGACTTGCGCTACCCGTTTGGTTTAGTTATTCAAATCTAATTCTTCCCTTGATGTCTGCTGCCCTCTGTTCTTCTTTTTCTCCTGTTTTTCTGTTGTTGGGCTTTTTGTTTTGTCTTTTTTTTTTTTTTTTTTTGGTGGGGCTCTTTTGTTTGTTTGTTTGTTTGTTTTTTTAATTTTTTTTTTACTTCTTTCTTTCTTCCTCTTTTTTTCCCCAGCAGCCTCTCTGGAAGTTCTTTGCTGCTTCATAGAGCAGCACACTATTACACTATTTCAAACACTGAACTTGTAAGAATATCCAGCAATGGTTATTTGTCGTGGGGCATAATAGAAGTAATATTTAATAAACATGTTCATTTTTTCAGGGTATGTCCTGAGCTAAGTTTTGTGTTATACTGATCTAAAGCTAAAGTCCTAAGTGAATACCGACTGTAACACTGTATTGGGTTCTGGTATAATGCTGTGGTAGTGGAAGTTCATTCTTGATGTAAATACAGGCTGTCCTTTTGGTTCCTGTATATAAGTCAGTTCCTGTATAATTGAACACTTTAGTCACACATTTCTAATCATGGGTAGATTAGCTACAGTAGCATAATGTTTCCAGTGGATGTCTGGGTTTCAGCAGGGAAACCGGTTATGGGGAGGGAGGGAGATCTAACTGTGTGCACTTTTAGATGTTAATTACATTTGCGGGCAAATAACTGTAATGCAAATGGTACTGGAGAAATACTGAGTGTGCTTGCTAAATTGTTAATGCACTACAAGAAGAGCCTTTTAGATTATTTAATATGTACAGGATACATTAGAAAAATGAAATTAGAAAAATGTATTATGAATTCTAACATCTGCAGATAGTGAAAGTCATGTTTTGATAGATAGATGTTTGATGGAATCCACTATGCTAAATTTAAGATTTTCTTTTTACATTAATGTAGAATAATTTGTAAAATTGGTTTTGAAAGATTTTGTTACAGGGAGCATGGTCTGCCGAAGATTTTTTTAAATGTATTTTTCTAGACTAACTGCTGTATCTGACATATTTGTTATGTCTAACCTGAATAAAGAAAACCCATAGTTCTTTTAGAGTTTACCATACCCACTTCAGACACCACGAGCCCCCTTTGAACAAGACCAATGTATCTTACCCCTTAGCATGGATGGATACCACTTGTGACAGAGCTGTCACACTGGACTGAAATATGATTGCCTACTTTCTAACCTGACAATTTTAGGAACTTCCCAGTCCCCTTCTTTAACAACTTGAATTCTAACATAAGGTTCAGAGAGGGCAGAAGTAATTTATGGATATAAATTTGCAGTCTTTGAAACACATCCCAGCTTGGAGCCCGCTGTACAGGAAGCAGTTACCTTGAGGAGGAGATTGTGTCAGTAGCCCTGGCTCTGCTGTGTCCCTGTCACACACAGCCCTGGCTGGCAGCGGAGGGGACGTGTGGGGACACACTGAGCTGTAACCAGACTGATGGTACGAGAATTTCACGAGCATAGGGCTTGCATGAAGACTTTTTGGAGATGAGTGAGGAGATTAGTAACCTTGTGGCTTTCTCAGTGTCTTCTTGTGGTAATGGTGAAGTCTTGTGGTTTGTTGCAAAGCGACCTGGGTGAGAACTGTGAAAGCCCTGTCTCAGAGGTGTGGTGTCAGCCTCCCTCTGGGCTCTCACACCGAGCAGTGCTGAGCCTGTGCCCTAACCTGCTAGAAAATATTGACTGACTTGGAATCTGTGGCTGTGCATTATTCAAACCCTGCCTTTGGCTGTAAAGGAAGAATTCTTGCTGCTACATGAGAGGGCTTGTTCACCGGTCACCTTTTGTTGCGAGTGTTACCTTTTTCAAAGGAAGAATGCCTTTTTAAAGCAATTTGATTATGAGGATGTCACACTTTTCCTTGTATTCCCCAAAAATAAAGCATTTTGTTATTACAATATCTAGTATGGTTTTGTGCAGTGAAGTTGTCTTAATATTCTAATTTTTAGTTTGGGGAGAGAGAAGGAATCTTTTTATTTGAAGGAGGTGTAGGCAAACACTTGAGACATTCAGGAAGAGGAGGAAGTCCAAGCTGATGGTACATTTGTTATGGCCAACATGAAACTATGTATGTCACCACATTAGGTTTCTTCAGTGCTTGAAAGATTTTGTCTTGTTCTTGCAGTTAGCTTTCTTTTAGGTAATCAAAATGAGGGATTTGCACAAACACACCAGGGGAAAGCTATCTGTATCAGATGAAACACAGTTAATTTTTTTTTATAGTCCTCAGTTCAGGCTCTATATCAGATTTCGTTCTGGTTTATAAGCAATTTAAACCTGAATATAAATTTTTGGGGCCATGACCACTCAAAGGAAACTGGAGGTCCAATATTATATATTGGTGCCAGCTGAAATTTTTGTTCCAGCACTAGAGCTGTGTTCAGCTACACAGCAGAAATACCAAACAACTTTGAGCCATGCTTGATCTGGACTGGTTACAGGTTTCTTCACTTTGAAGCTGGAGAGAGAAGTGGACACAGAAAAGACAAGGCAAATATGCACAGTCATTTCACGTAAACTAATTTTTTAATTCTGAGTTGCATGCAGGAAGCTTTATTTACTTGCAAGTGGATAGGTCATGCTTATTGTCCAGGCTCTGGAAAGCCTCCCTATTTTCACAGAAATCCATGATAAATTCCCTTTGTACTCAACTCACTGTATCCTGGCAAGCGAATCCTCGCCTTGCAGCATGAGAGAGAAGGGAGTTCATAGGTAACACAGTATCAGTTTATTCCTATGCTGAGCCCTGACTTTTTTCCCCTTAAAGGGAACAGCTTTATTTAGCCCTAAAGTAGTGATATTTTCAGAATCAATTGGTTAATTCATAAGGCATCACGTAAGGCAGGCACAGTAGGGCATTCTGCTGGCCCAGGGGGAGGGACAGCATGTCTGATGAGGCTGCCTGCAGCCGCTGGGGAGAGGAGAGCTCCTCTGAAGAATCTTAATTAGCCTCCACAATTGGGAAGTTTTGTGGGCAAGCAGCTGGTAGGACTGGATCAGGCCTTTACAAAAGTAGCCCTATGTGAATGCGGGGCTTAAATGAACATTCCCCCCCCCTCCAGCTCCCCCAGCATTCTTGTAAACAGAGCACTTGTAAAACAAGCTCACACTGTGTAACAAACCAACATGAAAGACATTCAGAGGCAACTTGGCCTCTCAGTCCATTTTATTGCCCTGAGAATTAAATGGCAGCTCTAATATTAGTTTCCTACAACTTCCCCATACAGGTTCTAATTTCAGCTGCTACTTTAAAAAATAAAAGAAATCTGTGTTGTGTTCAGCAAACTTAGAATGCTAAGTGGAACAAGCCAGTACAGTGTCAGTTTTATTTTTCATAGAATCTCATTTTACAGCTTATTACACTAATATATAGTGAGCTGAGGAAGGGGAGAGAGATCCTGAGTGTGGGAGTAAGTAAATGCAGAACACTGAAGGCAACAGACAAAGCAGGTGTGATGGACAAGCAAGATAGCAAAGAAATATTCACTCAGAAGTGCAGGAATCCAGGCCAGAGACCTGGGAGAGAGCCAGGCTGCCAAGAGTGTGGGCTGGAGTTGCTTTTTATTTTCTCCTTTTCTTCCTTTGCATGTCTTAAAATACAGATGAAGGCCCAGCTATGTTTTTAAGGGTCATTTGCTCTGCAAACAGGTGGCAAAGCAGCAGTTCCTGCCTTTCTCCATCTTTTCTGGAGTGGCTTCTGTGTGTCAGCTCCTCAGGGATGCACTTGTGTCTAACTTCCCTGGACACAAGTATCCTAATGCTAACGGGAGTCAAGAACTATGTCCCTTCAACCAGCATCTGTGCAATACAAAAATAAACTTGTTCTCAGTTTGGCAATGTTGTTCTGGGGGCACTGAGGGTCCCATCCAAGATCCAGCCCTTGTGGCAGCAGATCCTGAGAAACACAGGTGGTCCTGTCTGCTACAATCTCAGCACATAGAAGAAACAAATGCATGAAGCTCAAAAGTGGGAGTATGCCAAAAAAATAAAGCTCCAAGCTAAACTATCTTCACAACTAGTTCAGATCTGTTTGCACAGTACAAATCTGCTCAGAATAGCTTGTTAATTCGTAATGTGAAAGAAACAGCTGTCCTCTAAAAAATTAAGTACTTTAACTAAAAGCTGTCATTTCTTATATCAGGCATTGGAAAATACATGTTAAACATTGGTCAGCCTGTCTATTCATCAAGTGCTGTAGCCAAATGACTGGAATCAAACCACTGGCAGTGTTTCCTGGCCACTGATGTGCCAGTGCTCTCTGCCTTTATGAGGAGGCTGATGCTGAGCTGGTGGTGGCTTGGTGGCTTCCTGCATGCACATGTCCAATTGTTCCAGTAAAGGAGGTGACTAACCTGGAAACAGAACTGAAAAATCACCTCTTTACAAGAAAACCTCTCCTATCAGCCTGGGCTGGGTGGTGCTTGGCTGCAGGGGCTTGACCTGCACAGTGCTGTCCCCAAGCTCTCCTGCTGCTGCAGGGATGTTGTCCCTGGCACTGAGTGACTGAGTGCATCTTCTGTGGATGCTGGCCTTGCCAGGCCCCTGCCCACACACAGCTTTGTGTGACCTGCTCAACTTGACAGCTTTCTTCTGTGAGGAAAAGCTGAGACGTGGTTGTGCAAAAGGTAATGCCCCTCCTCTGGCAGGTTGAAGGATGCCACTGTATTTCCTGCTATGACAAAGCTGTTTCAGAGCTGAAGTTCTGTTCTTACTGACACACTAGTCCTGTTCTGATCCAGCTCAGACCTTTTGCTTCCTTATTTGTACAAGAGTCTGGAGCCCTGGAATGTGCTGGGCTCTGCCCAGAGCGCTGCTTCCCTGGCAGGGCTGGGGGACAGCCACTCAGCCATACACATTCAGCACAAAGCAGTCATCAGTGTAAAACCAGGGGCTAGAGAATTAGAGAAATGTTCCTTTTCAGGTGATAGTTACAGCAGGCTGTGTGCTGCTCTGTGTTGCAGAGTGCCTCTTCTCCTGTGGTGCTGCAGAAATGTCTGTAAGCCGAGCAATCAGGTATTGCATTTGGCACAGGGCTGGAGGAAAGCAATGTGTTTCCATGCAACCTCTGAATCCCCATCTGCATTGCTTGGCAGCTGTGAGCCAGCTGCCAAGAGGACAGCACAATCTTCAGGTTTGCATTAAAATACTGCAGCTGTAGGCCAAGATCATTCTTGTTGCTTTCTTTTGCCTGAGCTTTCCAGCCTGTCCCATTCTAATGCATGAAAATTAATAACTTTCTGTCCACCTTTCCTATTTATGGAGTACAGCAGCTCTGTGCAGCAAGCCAGGTGCTCAGGGCCCTTGGGTACAGCTTCTTACCCTGTATGTACACAATTTAGTTAAGAGGGGGAAAAGACAGTTTATTATAAACATTGAACAGTGGGCGGCATCATTAGCTTTTAAAAATCATAACTAACTCCCCAGGTGGTTGTTCTAATGTGTTCTGGGCTTTCTTTGCATCCCTGAGATTAAAAGAAAGCCTGAGCATGTGAGGGTGGGATGCAGCACAATGAAATGTTGAGTGCTGCTGTTGGTGGCACAGCAAATGCCACTCTGCCAGCATCACTCTCAGATGGCAGAAGTGCTGCCCATGTTGTACAGGGCAGAGCCTGGGGAGTAGAGCCTTCCCTTCCTGCTGCCTTTCTCATTTGCTAGGTTGTGATCTAAGGGTCTTGGCATGTTGCAAGCCAGACATCATCATTGTAGCAGTCCTCCCAGGTTTTGGAGAATCTGTGAATGGAATTGGCAGTAGCCTCCTGTTTAGCCAGGGGCTTCCTTGTTCCCACTTGGCCATTCATGGTCTCTAGCAAATGAAAGCTCTTCTTCTGGCCAAAGGCTTCCTTCCCATTTTTGTCCTAAATGAGTAGTATCAGCTGAGCAAATCTGTCTCATCAGCCATGGCAGCACTCACAGCCCTGCTGATGTGCAAATCACTCTGCTTGACATCTGCAGGGACATGTCCTTGGGAGGAGCAAAAGCTCACATTAACAGCTGATAGATCAAAGTGCTCCAAAATTTACAAATCTACTCAGAAAAGTTGGCAAGGAGAACTGGCATTAATTATCAGGGAAGAAAGTGAAAACCATCATGGGCAGCTGCACTGGGTCCAGGCAGAGGAGCTGTTTACTCTGACTCCTTTCCAGAACAAGTTTAGGTGATGTCAACACTCAGGTAGGTAACTCTTGTTACCCTTGTGAGCCAAGGCTTTTCTGAAGTGCCAGAGACCAGAGCACTGGCAGAAAGTGCTGCTCCATGGGCTGGGCTGTGTGCAAGGGTGAGGGAGCCTGAAGCAGCACTGGCAAACTAGGGCACTGCAAAGGGACTGCACTGACCCCCAAAACCAGACTTTGGACAGCAAAGAAGAAGAAGAATGGCTTCCAGGAGCTGTCACTGAAGCAGCAGCCCTGGCACACCCTGCTCTTGTCTCCCTAGAATGCCCCACAAAGCCTCACAAACATCCTGGACAGGGCCAGGGCCACAAAATGGGGAAACCCTGGGGTTCCCCTTCCCTCCTCTTGGCAGCACCCTCCCCTCTGTGTCTCCCACAGTGATGACCATCACAGCTGCCACGCTGTCCTGCCCTACTCTGAAGTTTCCATGAGTCAGGTCATCTGGGCAAGAGCTGCCCCAGCAGCTGTGCCCTGCACAGACAAAGAAAAGCTGGAATTATCTTTCTGCTCATGGCATGAAAGTCAACACTGAAGGACCATTGTTAGCTACCTTGTGGCAGCTGGAAGAGGTTTTGGACAAAGAAACACCAAATACATCTAGCTTGATTATTATTTTGAAGACAAAGCTTGTTGTGACAATGAACTATTTAACTTTGTAATGGGTCTCAGCATCTTGTAATTATGTGCAAAAAATTACGGCTCTGAACATTCAGAACCAAGATTAAAATAAAAATAAGGTACTAGTACATTTGGCTTAGTCTAGCAGATTTGGCTGACAAATTAAAAGAACAAACAGAGGTGCTATTTATTACTATTTTATGTGAGCTGGTGATCAACACTACACCTGCAACACCAGGAAGAGGGTGACAAAGCTGAACTTCCTGTCATTTACAGGAACCCATGAAAAGCCTTTAATTCAACCCCTGCAAAGCCATTCAGTGGTAGTTTGGGGTCTAGTAATGATTTCCCCACAGGGCATTGCTGTGTGGAGGTTATGGCCAATCCCCTTCCTGACAGAAATTCAAGGTCTACAAAGCAGAGCCTCCATTTCCCTTTTTATTCACACAAAGTGGTCCCCAAGCAAGTCACCAAATCCTGGGCTGAAGCGGTGCAGCTGGAGAAAGACTGATTGTCCTTCTCAGAAGGCCCGGCTGGCTATCCAGCACCACTAGCACTACGGGGGCTCTATCCCGATCTCCGTGGTTCGGGACAGCACCTAAGGCAAACCCTGTGCTATGAGAGCAGCATGACCTTGTGGTAGGACATGGCTCGGCTTATGGCTACAGTCAGCAGAAATCAGAGAGCGCTCTCCAGCTGTGGTAAATCCAGGTCCATTGGATCCCAGGGTAACCAACAGCCAAAGACAAAAAAGGGGAAGTTGCAACAGCTTATAAGGAGTGAGGGAAACAAGGGAGGAGTCAGTCCTTGGATGAATAGGGTTTCAGAGGGGAGTGGGATACAAAAGATTGACTTAGGGAGAACACCAATGGGGATAACTTGAGGGTGGTGCCCCAGCCCCTGAGCCAATCACTCAATGCTCTAGCTGGAAGTTTCTAGAGAGTTCTAGAGAGAAGGGTGGGAGCGCCGAGCGACGGACAGGGCAACGGGGAGGGATTTGAGAAAGGGTACATTGATCTCCAAGGCAACTGGGGAGGAGTTGGGATAACTGGCAGCATAAAGGAGGGAAGGGAGAACCAGGGCAGAACCATTGCATGATAGGGGGAACAGAACAGTCCAACTTACAGAGACACAACACAACACTGGGTGAAGTTGAAAGAGCTGGAAATTATAACCCAGGGCAGAGCAGATGGTGCAGTCAAAGTGAGTTACTGCTCCTTTGATCCCACCATCTGGGCCCCCTCCCACCTGCCCTGCAAACAAACCCTGGGCAAAGTTGTTGCCCACCCCCAAAGCTCTGCTCCCCACCAAGCTGCCCAGCATCTCACAGTCTTGCACGAACACATTTTATAATTAAAGCACTCCAAAGAGAGAGAAGACAATTAGGAGGACTCTGGTCCTCTTTTTGCAACCTTAACCCTGCTCCTGTTCAATCTGGCAGAACAGCACTGTCACCTTTCCCCAGGATAATGAACTTGGCTCTGTCAGACCCTTTCCTAGGGAGGTGAAATATCTAACAAATTCTGGCCCCTGTTACCCATTAAGCACAAATTGCTTCAGAATTGCCTTGACCTCATCGCATTGGTCATCCTTGGTCCTGGTCATCATCCTCATTATGTCTCCTCTGCAAAGCACACTTAAGAATGCTACCAGGCTGCAAAAAATTCCCTCTTCTCATCCTGCTTCTGCAGTCAGACACTGGATGTAGCTCCCTATGGGCAGGAGGGCTCCAGCTCCAGGCACAACAACCAGGGCAAAGTTCTGGGCTGGCCCTTACCATGATGGGCATGAGCAGGAGGCACAGCCTGGGCCAGGGTGGGCTGGATCCTCTGACTGCAGAGTTCCCTGGAGAGCTCAGGCAATGCTTACAAACACAGGGCCAAGTGGGTATTCCAGGAAAATTTCCAGGCCAAGTTCTCTCCTTGCCTGAGACCTCACACTCATTTCCTGTTTGTTTTACTGTCCAGTTGTTGGCTACCAGTAGAATGAAGGTCACAGCTCAGTTTGTTAAAAATACCCACCCAGTTATCTGCTGGATCATATTTATCCTGTGTTTTCCTGGTTGTAAGCAGTCCTGGAAGGCACAGGACCACTCACCTCAATGAAGGCAGCCAGTCTGGGAGTATGGTGTTTTATCATTGCCTGCTTTCTCCCAAAAAGTGCCATGTGAGGGCTCTGAGCTCCCTTTTGAGGGGGTCTCACAGCCTTCCCTTTAAGAGTGCTGTGAGGTCTCTGGCACAGAGCAATCTGTTCACAGCATAATTATTCTCTGCTAAGGCCTCAGAGACCATGAGGCTCCTGACATTTTTCACTGCCTGGAGAGGGGTAATTTTTCATTGCTTTCCTGAGGACTCTTGTACTTTACAACAGTAATGGAGCATCCAGCTACACCAAGCTGCAGCCTACAGTTTATTTTTATCTCTTGATGGGCATAAGCTGAAAGACTTCCAGCTAAGATCAGGAAAATGGGGAGGTATAAGCAAAGCTAGTAAGTACACAGAAGAAGCCCCTAGCAAACCACAGATTCTATCACAGTGCATGGAACATGCTTTTGAAATTGTATAATAACAAGATATGCTTTACTAAATACTAAGTAAAAAGTAACAGGAGAGACTGGATCTTGAGTTACAGCAAAATAAATAAATTCTGAAATACAATCAGCAGTATCATACATGCCTCTAGCTTCATCTGTCCCCAGCTATAAATCCAGAGGCCAAATCCAGCTGCAGCTAGTATGGGACTGTGTCAGCTGAGCTGCTGGTTGGGAAGGACATCACTTCATCTCTGGGATACATACTGAGGAAAAAAGAGCCCAGAAACTGTACTTTGGCATGATCTGCACATCTCCAGCAAGTTATTGCATTTTTTCACATAGTCTGTTTAAAAGAAAGTAACTGTAACAGAAATCACTCTTGCAAGCAGCTGGTAAAAAAAAAAAAAAACAAAACAAAAAAACAGAGCAGAAAAAGATTGAAATTATAGCTCCTATTTGAAAGGCCATTGCATGAAAGAAGTGTTTGCAAATACTTCTGAAATCTAACATCTAATCTAACTTAACAAAACAGATCAGCAACAATCTGCAATCCTGAAAAATAAAAACATCTGAGTTTTGCCAAACCTTTCCAGTGATTTGCGAAAGAATAAATATTTTCATTTCAAGCTCTAAAAAGGGAATTATTTCTGAGAATGAAAATGTAAATGTAAAGCAAAAATAAAACTCTTTTAAAATTTATTTTTCTGGTAGCATTCCCAGTGCTGCTGCTGAAGGGCAGCAGGCTGGGCTGCCTGCTCAGCCTTACAAAGAGTGTGGGGAGAGGGAGGAGGTACAAACAGGGCTGAGGACGCTGCCCTGGTCAGGGCAAATCCCTGCTCCCAAGACAATTGAAAGCCTTCCTGCCCTGCAATTACTTCTCTCTTGTATTAGAAAATCTGCACTTAGGTGACAGAGTAAAAGTCAGGTGAATTTCTTTGGCACAGTCTAGGGCAAAAATTAGGTTGATGCTATTTGCTCCAGACAGGGTGGGTTTTTTCTTTTCTATTCCTTTTAAACCCAACCCTAAAATTCAAATTAGGCTCCAGCTCAAAGCCTTTACCACCAGGGCATGAATGCTAAATAGCCTGTTCCCAGTCCAATCTGTTCACTGCTTGGCTAATGATTATTCTCCATAGAAACCTCACCAGAGTCAGTTATTATTCTCTCCTCATGCACTTGTATCTCTCTTGTATTTATATAAGATTAAGTAGCCCTGTTAAGTTTTTACCTCTCTGATTGGAGCTTATTTTAACCTCAATTAAGCCATCAGCCTGGGTTTCTGAAGGCAGAGCAATAGCATAGCCATTATCATTCTCTCCACCTTTTGTATGAAAATTATGTTGAGGATTGGTTGCTTTGGGGATTGCTCTGTGGCAGGTAACCAACGCCGAGAGTCTGAGGATAAATGGTGCCAGACTCCCAGAGGTGCTGTGGCACTGTGTAATTATTGTTCCAGACAGCTGAAAGCAGCAGGGTTTCTGGTTCCCCTGCTTACTTTCAGTCTGCCATGATTGCTGGCACAGAAAGATGCTGATTGTAAGTAAACATCAATTATGCCCTGCTACCCCACTGCTAACATCTCTGGGCTTGCAAGAAACAGAAGCACAGTGCTGTGCTTGGCTCCTACTACCAAAAAAACCATCTATATGGATTTAAACATCCAGGTTTTGTCTTGCTTGGTCAAGGGACATTGCTCCTAAATTCCATCCTCATGAATAATGAGAGTTATGGTGCTCTTTGTATCACTACTTATGTGCTGTACTTCAATGCTGTTGCTAATATAATGACTAAAGTACTTATTCTTTGAAGAAGGCATGCCCAGGTGATGCAGCAAGCAATTCTGTTATCTTTTCTGGAGCAGAGGAAGCATTTTAGAGTCTTTAAAAGAAAAGGAAAAAAGGCAACCAACCAACAGGGCAAATATAACTTATCAATCATCCTATATGTCAAGGTAATTCTTTTCAGATGATGTGTTTTTTTTAAATGTCAGCCTATTCCTTACCCTTTTTTATGTGGCTTTGGGATTTCTTTTTTTTCTTTACTAAGGGAGGCTTAAAAATGCAGAGCCCAGACATGTGGCAGATGACAAGCCCTGCTCCTGGGGCTGTGGGGACAGTTACAGAGCGATTTCTGTGGCACTGGAAATGCAGCCCCGACGCTGATGGAATTTCGCTGTGCTGTGATTGCACCGCACTGCAGTGAAATGGGTTCAATTTGATTATCTGGCTTTTCCAATTCACCTATATTTACAACCTGCCTGACCTCTGGGGGAAGGGGAGGACAGGCAGCCAGTCATGTTGGAGACATTTCAAAAGGTCAAAGCAATACAGCGTTTACCACTATAATTCACAGGCTCTACAATTTGGAGATAGCGCTCTCATGACAAAAATTGGCAGACAAACACAGTTAATGTGAAATATTTATCTATTCCCAGAGCAAACACAGAAAGAAGAGAATGCTTTCAAAATTCTTCCCTTTCTCCTTTTGGCACATGATGATGTATAAGTGCATAAAAGCAGTGTGCAGACAATACCTTCTCTTTTAGAAGTTGCCCTTGGCTGGTGCCAAAAGGTTTGTGTTGGACTGGTTACCTTGTTCACAGCCTTGGTGCTGATGTTAACACATCTACAGCCCCAAAGGGAGGATTTTGAGTGTGTTCCTGCTGATGCTGTCCCCAGATGGGTGCTACCCTCTGCACCTCCACTATCTGTGCTCAGCAGTGAGGCCTCAACCTCCCTCCAATGTTGTACCAGCAGCTTGGGGGTGGGTGAGAGCAGACAGTCCTCTGCAAACCTTAATTAAACTTTGTTGTTGTTCTATTATTTCTAGAGTCCCATACTGCTGTTGTTATCAGATTTCTAAAGTCCATACCTCTTTGGTGTGTTCTTATGGCTGCAGATCTTCACTGACACCTTCTTCTGCACACCACTCTCTCTCAGGTCAGGGCTCCTCCAATGCTCTCCCTGACTGGCTAACCCATCCCCTTTTATCCCAGTTATCTTCATTGGTTACAGCTGCAGCCCATCAAGGGCAACCGGGACCTCTGGGGCAAAGCCTCTATACAGATATTCAAATACATTTCCTCTACTATAAAACTTCACATGCAGTCCTCCTGTCCTGAGGTACAGATTCATTAAGGTTGTAAACAACCACCACTCATCCCAACTGGTTAACCAAGAAAATGGTGTGTTGACTCCAAAGCACTATTTAAAAATTCTTGTGTACTTTATAGGCCCCAGCAGTCAGAAAGTAAGAAAAGCATCTTCATGCTCATGAGGTCTGTGCAGGTGTCTGTTTCTCAGATTTCCATCCCTCCCAAGCCAGGACCCCAGGCCCGGGCGGCCATGCAGTCTGGATCTACATTTTGCACCTCTAACATCTTTGTTTTTAAGTACTACTTTTTCCTAAATGTCCCCCAAAGTTAAGCCTTCTGGTACTGGGGACACTGTGAGTTATATTAGTTTTATTTTGAAAGCTGGACTGGTTTTTGGTTTTTTTTTTTAAATGGACACTTTGTATGACATTTCTGAGAGCTGCTGTCTATCATTTTACATCTTATTGGATTAATGTGTAAGAGAGAGTGGAGTCTGAGAGGCAGCTATAGGACCTACTTCTTAGCATCTTTCATCTTCTCAGTAAAGATGTTTGAAAGTCAGCCTAAGAGTGCAGAGCAGCTTGGAATAAGGTACAGCCTCAGCTCTGTGAGTCAGCACAGATCAGCACTGTGAAGTGTTCACACAGGGAAGCAACTCAGTCAGATGCTGCATCACATCCCCAAAGGATCACTTGAGGCTCATGCAGCCTCTTCCTGCAGCTGCCATGAGCTCTTGGTCCTCTTCTTAATCCCTAACAGAGGTCTCTGGTGACAGCCAGACCCTGCACAGGGCCCAGGAGAGGAATTTTCTCTGTGGGACAGGCACTGGCTTGTCACTGGCACTGGCACTAGTGCTGGTCAGACTCTGTAGGCGGAAAATATTTTGTTTGTGTGTCTCCCTCTGCTTCAGTCAGCACCACATCACCATCTTGCACCTGTCCCCACGTGGGTATTTGATGACTCACTGAAGCAATAGCAGCTTGTAGGGAGGGGAAGAAGAGGAAATGAGACCTGTGTGCTGTTGGATATGATAAACCAAGTGAGCAAGGAAGAAAAAGGAGTGTGCCAGAGGCACAGACCATGTTTATGAAGTGTGTTTAGTTCTCACCCACAGAGCATCTCCTCTGCAGCCCAGCTCACCCTCACAGAGGAGGAACCCAGCTCAGATCAAAGAGCAGCTCTCTGGTTAGAAGGTGGTTGAAAGCAGCTTCTGCTTACACACAGGACTTAAAAAAGAGCTTTGCACCAGAAGAAGCAAATGCTGCTTTAAGGTCACAGTACCTGGCACTAGCTGGGAGTTTCCATGATCTGGGAGCAGGATGTGATTAGGCAAAGTGCTTTGGGGTGTCTCATCCCAGCTCAACCACTGGCACACTTTTGGGGTTTTCTCCTACATTGTAAAGGCTGCAACTTGTCTTTACCTCTAGATCCTTTTAATAATTCTCTCTTTGCTCTATCTCCTTCCATTTCTTTTTCCTCACCTTGCATTTTATGTCTCCCATTATTTAGCAAGAATCATTCACCTCCCTCCACCCCTTTCCTAAGGCATGTCATAATTTATAATTATCAATACAGACAGTTCAAAATTCTTTAATATAAGACCATTTTCTGGTGAATTATAAACCCATCAAGAGCAGAAAAGTTTACAAGGTTTGCTGTGTGGGATTTCTACTTTGGCTTGTAGTGTTTGAGAGACACTGTCACAAAACCTGCTCAGAAACCTCCGAAGGAGCTCAGAGGAAGACCCTGAGGTGAGAGGCCTTCAGTGGGGAGCATTAGCACATCTATTGTTCAAGGCAGAAATTCAGAAACTGGCTGAGAGGTCTCATGTTAGTGATGAGATTTTGTCATTTCCATGCAGCTTGACCAAATTTGGCCAATTTTTGAGTCTGTGAAAACTTTCAGACTACACATGGGCAATAAATTCCAGCTGGAGGTTGCCAGATAAAATATCTTTGCTCTGAACATGTGCCCTCTGAGGGGCCATGAGATGCCAGATGAGCTTTCTACACCTCCCCTTGTGGGGCACAAAGGACCAAATTAAAGCTATTTCAGAAACCTTAATTTTAGAGGCCCCTTTTATTAATTGCTTGGCTGAATGACCTTACTCGGAGCTGTGCAGACAAACAAGATGAAGATTCCCACTGTAACAAAGCCATTGGAGAAATGAATATTTGCTGTATTTAGAGTATGCAAAATAAAGCTTTTATTAGAAATATGTTCATATAACTGAAAATGTCAAAGGTGTGTCTTTATTGTTTGTCAAAACAATTATTTAATTACTTATTACTTCACACTGCATTGCCAAGATTTACACACTAGTTCAAATAACAGAGTTGCTTAAAAGAGCAAGATGATGTCTTTACAGAAAAAGCTTGTGCAATTGGCATAAGCTCATCTTGGCTGGGCTCTGTCATGGATTGTCTGTAATATCACATTGCCAGGACACAGGGTAGAAAGGAGAAAAGCCCATCAGGCTAAAGCCCAGGATGCAGAATGCTGAGAAGGGTGAGAGACAGCTCCTGCAGGAGTTTCTCCCTTCTGGAAACCAGGCTCAGCAAAAGCCTTTGTGAAAGTGAAGCAAGTAGTAAAAATAACAAGGCAATAAAAAAATGAAAACAAGACAAAAATATCCATATCAAGAAACAAATACATCTCCAAGGGAGCAACTCAGGGAATTTTTCTGCAGATAAGAGAACTTGGTAAAAAATCCCCAAACTCTCCACCCTGCAAGTCATGTCTGGTGATGGGAGGATGGAGGATTGGATGGACTGTGAGTGCAGCCATAGCTCACCCGTGTGGGGAGGATGCTGTGCTGTTCTCAGAGCTCACTGAGACCATGGCTGCTGCAGAAACTGGCATGCAACAAGGGCTCAGAAGGTACAAATCTCTGCCAAAGCCACCACCTGCACTGTCAGGCACGTGCACGCTGAGCAGAGCCAGTGGAAGGTGGATGGTGGAGCCTCAGTCTCCAGGTGTGAGGTGGCCAGAGGGAGCCTCCCAGGCCAGGTGAAGGAATGCCCATGAGCCACAGGAAGAAATGTCATACAATTGACAAAAAGTTGCTTATAAAAAGTCTACAAAGGAAAAAAATACCCTATAGTGCTTCTTGTTACTAAAGGTCCTTTTCTATTTTTCTTTAATTCCAGCTGTGAGCAGAAGGAAAAGAGGCAAGCAAACCTCTAACCCTGCATAGATTCCTCCAGGCTGTTAACAGCTCTCCAAACAACTACAGCTACACAGCCTTGGCATTCCTGATCTTTTACAACAAACTGGGCTTTGAAACAAGATTTTCCATGTTTGCTTCTTCATGTTACAAAAATTAGAAAGGAACAAAAAATTACAGGCTGCACCAAAACACAGGGACCCAGAGGGACATTCCTGAGCGTCCGCCCTGTGTCTGACCCTGGTCTGGCACACGTAACTTGAGCTGCTCTGGAAATGCCAGCCATGTCAGTGGCCATCAGGAGTTTTCCTGCCAGGGCTGTAACTCCAGCAGCAGGTTGCTGAAAAGCCACAGAAGAACTGCAGGATCTTTGTGGTACAAATGGGCAGTCAGTGCCACCATTCCTGTCATGTATGGCTACAGGCTCTCTGGAACTTTGCCCTGGTGGGAGCAGGCAGAACCACAGCATCACTGTAGAGATAAGGCTGCAGGGGACTTCTGGAGGTCAGCCAGGGACACCTAGAGGAGGCTGCCTAGGACCACGCCCAGATGGCTTTTAAATATCTCCAATGATGGAGACTCCACCACACCCCTGGGTACTGTGCCAGTGTTTGATCATCCTCACATGAAAAAGTGTTTCCTCACTTTCAGAGAAAGCCTTGCACTACCTAAAAAGTTTTGAGCACTTATGCTTTAGGTTCTTGTGAAGAAGCAGGAGCAGAAAGGAATAAAACCCACTCTGCCATTGCTTCTTTGGCAGCTGGCAGGCAGAGTCTCCAGCCTCCTCTCTTCCTACCACAATTTTATTGACTGCTGGAATAGTGGCTGTAGCCATTGACAATGCAAAAATGAACATGCATGCCCAAATTGATAACAGATGTTGGGAACATCTCAGAAAATACAGGAAGCCCTAAATTAGTCTTTCACTGAGATTAATATTAAAATGTCATCCCAGCATGGTGCAGTTCACAGCAATCTGCCAAGACAAAGAAAGCCATTTAAAAAGTTAAGACTGTGCTTTAAGTCCAAATAAGGGAAGAGAAAAATGGAAGTTTACCCTAAGCTATCCTTAGCTCACCTTACTATGTCTGGATGTGGCAGGTTGTCAGAGAACTCTCCAAGAGCCTTGGGAGCAGGTATGCAGCAGATCAAGTTTTCAGCTCCCAGCTGGGCAAGAGGTCACTGGTGCTTGCAGACTGGAGCTCACTATGAACCTCAGCAAAACCTGGCTGGATTTTAAGCCTGTGTTTTTCAGTCTCCTGACATATTTAGGCATGGGGTGAATTTGCAAAGACCCCAGCATCACAAGTTTTATACAGAGAGCCTTTGGATTGGACCAAAAAAAAGTCCAAAAATTGGACTTTTGTTACTCTCTTGCTGTCCCTTCCAGGTGTTTCAGAGGAGTCTGAAGAATGTCTCACTAAAGAGACCCCCACAGAACATCCTACACTTGTTAGCTGATTTACAAAAGAAAGATAGTGAAGTATCACCTTAAGGGCAGTACAAAAACCATGAAAATTTGCACTGACTATGATTTGACACCACAAACTGCCTGCTGCACATACACAAAACCCACACTTGGGAAGGAATATTGCATTGGGCAAGAGCGAGAATGTGTGTAATAGGGTTGTGGATTCAATGACTTCAAACGAAAATGAACATGTCCAAAGAAAAGGGATGTTCAAAGAACAATTTTGTTTTCTCCTACATTTTGGTGCCTTTTGAAACTATCCTGGTGCAAAAGAATTCTCTTCAGGCACAGGTTTTTAAAGAAAGGCTTTGAGAGGCTTTGCCTAAGAAATTAGTACTTATGATGCAGCAATAGAAGGAGATCATGATGAGCAAGAGCTGGTTACAAAGAAGGAAAAAGACAGAAGCCAAAGGGAGCTGGGAAAGGTCAATAAGCACAAGTAGAGCACAAAGCAGACTACAGCAATTACAGCATCATTCTGCTCTTATGCCAGTACTGTACCTTGTTGAAAACATGGTGCTTTTCTGTTCCCTGCAGCATAACTCACAAACTCGCGGGATCGCTGTGCCAAAAACCTTCAAGTCAACATACTATGTATTTATATCATTAAAGAAATAAGAGGTCACTTCATCCATGGTGTTTAATCTGATATATTCAAAACATAAACATGTTTTGAGTGACAAGGCCTAGTAAAGTCATTCCATAGTTTCCTGCTATGAAATTTCTCCAAAACTTCTGACTGACTGTTGCTACAGGTGCATATGGGCACAGCTGGAATACTCACTACAGCAAACTCGTGCTCCTGCAAGTCTCCATATTTGCTCCCTGTGCTCTCCACATCCCTCTGAGATCAAAGATACCACCATGTCCTGGTTCACAGCACAGCAGGAGCAGAAACTGGAAGTGACACGTTTAGAGAGTGGTCCTTTAGCGCTAGCACAGGCGCCGTGAGTTGCCACTCGCCTTGATATTAAACAGGTGTTAAACAGTAGGCAATTTTATAAATTTCTTTTACCTGGAAAGTGTCTGGAAAGCAATGAAAACCTCACAGAGAAGTTTTTGTGAAATGTCAGAGGGAAACATCTGTTATTTGCAAACCTAATAGGAGGGAAGCACTGCAGTGAGAACTTTCTCTTTGGCGTGTTTTTCCCATGCTGGGCAATGCTCCGTTGGGACCCTCACTCTTGCCTGCTGCAACACTGCTGGTTGAAGGTTTTGCCTGCAAGAGCTGTAGAATCTAAAACTGCCAGAGGTTCAGGCAGGACCTGAGCCACCAGAGAGCAGGTGGAGTGAGGCAGCTCAGCATTGCACAGGCTTCCTAGGAACACAAGGCCATACAACTTAGCACCATTTTGCCTTTAATTTGTTGCATTTCCAGCAAAACTTTAAGCACCACTGCTGTTCATTAAATTATGTCACTTGTCAGGAAAAAAAAGGTTATTTCAGGGTCTGTCACTTAACTGAAGTTTAAGGAAGGCATTAAGGAAGATTCCAAACACAGAGAATAACAGGTAGAAATGAATCAGGAGCACTTACAGGACAGACAGATCCAACACATTCCTCCTCCCAGCATTTACTACTGGCCACCACCCGTAGGTCACTGGGCAACTCAGACACAGCTTATCCTGAGGGATAAATTTGAGATGGCTCCTGAAAAGCTGTTGCTTCTGTTGCAGGTGCAGCCCTGGCTGCTTTGCTGGGGCTCAGGGAGGAAAAAGTGGCACTTTTAGAGCATCACGCAGCTGGTGTTTCAGCCTCCCCTGACATCCTCTGCTGCCCCAACCCCAGGCACAAAGATGCTGTGGGTCTCCACTTTGTCACAACCTCAGAAACTACTCTTGACAAGAGCAGTTTGACTGGTGATGCAATGTGTCCTAGTAGAGAGAAAAGGGGCTGCTTTTCTATTTAGACCTAAGGCTTGAGCTTTATCCTGAGTCTGATGTACACCTCAATATTATTTATTTACAAACTCAGGAGATCTGAATTAGATCAAGACAAGCAAGACAAGTCATACTCAGTCAGATTCTCATTTCTCCAGTCTTTTCTTTATTTTTCAACTCAGTCTGAGGGTAGCAAGGACTGGTATCCTCTCACATCAGGGGAGAGAGGTTAGCAGGAGGAACTGCAAATTTTTTCTCTCTATCCTATTAGCAGGTGATGACCAAAGCAGAAAACAAACCAAGTCTTGGAAGACTTCTGTTAACTCTGTTCAGCTTAGGGCAAACTCTCAGAGCAAAGAAAGTGGTTGTTTACTGTTGTGCTGTCAGCTTTTAACTGCTTGGTGTGACTGTTTTGGGTAGAAGAAGCAGCTTTTGTCCCATTCCTCTGCTGTACTTGGCTCCTGCCTGCACTGGTTTATTGGATTAAAACATACAGATTGAGGGGGTAAACTAGCCAACAAACAGGCATGGAGTCCAGTAGGCTGGGGCAGAGGGTGGTGCAGTGCAGGCTGCCAGCCCAGCACCCACACCTGGGAGCATTGCTCCTCCCTGGGCATGCCTCTGTTGGGGCACCTCTCCATGGGCACCACCATGGCTCACCCCTGGGTGAGAAGTCACATCCATGTTCTCTTGTCCTGGACTCTTCTTCTGGGTTTGTGTGGGTCCATTTGTTCTGTATCTGCACCTGCCTAGAGAGCTCCTGGCATAATTTTGGACCCTGACCAAGTACTTGCAATGTCCTGGAAAAAGCCTCAGGTGAACTCAGTCCAGGGCCTGTGACACAGGGCCCTACATATGCAGGCATTGGTTAGTCACACATTTTCATGGTCCTATTTAGCCAAAACAAGATGATTAGCACATGGATGGAGTGAATGTAGGAGGGAAACCTTTACCAGACATTCCTGCACTGATTTCCATGGGCACAAAGGCCATGTGCTGGGGTGCAGGCTGCTGGCTGCATTGAGCCACTAGCTGACACTGGTTTCTGTAACCCTCCAACCTGTAAACAACAAGAAAAGCAAAAAACCCTAACAAAAAATCCCCCTTGATTTTGGGGGGTAGAGGAAAAGGGACCTGTGCACATACAGGCACTTTCCTGCTCAGGCAGGGGTTCAGCCAGGTGTGCTGCTTTTCCTCTGAGTAATCTGCAGAGACACCAGGATTGAGTTGTGCCAGCTCTGCACAGGCTGTTTGCTGCTGTGCTCTATCCCCACGGAATTTGCCATAAGCCAGGCTCCTAAAAGGCTTAGTGTGAAGTCCCTTACAGGAAAACTATTTGGCATTCATCTGCTGCTCAGTTCCAAGGCAGGTTACCTCGGATAGGCTGCAAAATCATGATGTAAATACCTACAGCTTTGCATTACAGAGCTAACCCAGCTCCTCCCACCTCAGAGCCTGCAGGAGAAAGGCAGCAAGTGCCTCCACAACCCTCCTGCAAAGAGCTCTGCCCTCCCTGGCAGCAGAAAGGCTGCTGTGTTCACAGAATCACAGAATATTCTCAGTTGGAGGGGACCACCAAGTCCAATCCTCAAGCAATAGCCCCTGCTGGGATTGAATTTGTGACACACAGACATCAGCTCCCAAGGCAGGCAGTGTCCTCGAGCACAGAGGATTAACTTCATGAGTGACAAATTAAGAATAACTGTCCCATCTTCATTATTATTCCAAAAAAATTCAGAATGTAGCAGGAAATCTGACCTCTGTAATTGCCTTTTTCTCCAAAGCAGTAATCACATGAAATAAAAAGGTTCCAGCTTTTCACCCACAGGCATACTTTTAACCTCCTGCAAATACACAAAGATGATGCACAATGCCCATATTTTATCTGCAAATGTTACATTGGGCTAACAGCCCAGGCTGAAACAGATGGGCTTAGGTTCTAAAAGCAAATAATGTGTCCTGAAACACTATTTCAGCATGTGTTCCCTTTAGAAGTATGGCCTAAAGAGAAATTCTAGGCGCACTGAGGGACGGCTGCTTCACCTCTGAGCAAAGTGAAGCCTGTGCTTTCCAGAGCCACAGCCTTTGCTGCACAGACCAGAAAGCCCAACCCATTCCTACCTGTGCTCTGCAAGCCACTTTCTCCAGCCTCTGCCCCTTTTTCCTCCTTTCAGTTGTCTTGATTTTGTGGGCTGAAGCATTTGGACACTTACTGCAGGAGCCTTTTCCCTCACAGAAGCCCCAAGTCTTGAGTGAGGTCATGAGCTTTGTGTGAACGGCTTAGCCCACACTAATTAGGAGCCCCTTTTTTAAAGTATATATTTTTTAGGCTATACTGACATCTGCAGGTGCACCATAATGGATTTTGGAAACTAGAGACGCTATCTTTGGAGAATCAGCCTCCAGGTTTGCAATGAAAAGGATGATTGGGATGATTGCATCCCTGGGAGTGAGGGGGGAGGAGGAGCAGGGCCAGCTCCCACGAGAGGGGGCTGCACACTGCAGTGGCCAAGCCCTGCTACCAAACCCTCCCTGCTGCTAAGAGCACTCACTCCTTCTTCATGGAATTGTTCTCAGGCCAGCAGGCCAACTTTATAAAGAACCTGCAAGGTGCAGCTGCTCAGAATTAGCAAAGAATTGTATTTAGTGATATTTTGGCTGGTATTCAAACCTGTGTTGATCAATGTTTGCCTTACTTTAAACAATAGCCATAAAAACCTACATTTGGAAAAATGCAGGATATTGTAGATGAGAATGAGGGTCAAATTAACCTAGGTCATTGTTACTTGAATTTATAAATGCCTATTGAAATTGTATTCAGCCAGAGCATAATGTGCTTTGCAAATATTCTCAAATTTCTAGAGTTCTGATCGTAAAGTGAACAAGTGAACATCTCTGATGCTGGAGATGTCACTGCAGAAAGATGTCACACATTCTTCTAAATCAAGTGGTACCTTGCCTTTAATGAAGCTGTAAACAAAAAATCCATGAGAGATGCCACTTGAAATAATTGAACAACAGGTGCCAAGACAGGTGGGAATTTCTGCCACTTAATGCATGCCTGCAAGCTGCAGAACTGAAGGAAATTGCCTGAAGCTTAACTACCCGTGACATTGGTATATCATAAGAGTTTTGTGAAGGTTATGATATACCAATAGTTTTTCTTAGATATGTCCTTTGTGAAGTAAACAAACACAGAGAATTATCCTCATTTACCTTCCAAAGATTTTTCTGGCTTCTAAAAATATTCTATTACCAATACAAGACTTTCTGTAGTATCTCATTCTGAAAGCATTTCAAGGCATAAGGATTTGGACAGTCATTGTGCTGCTTCTAGGTATTCTTACACTATGAAAAAAGAATAAATAAATTAACAAGACAGAGTCCTCTTTGTTTAAACAGCGGGACTTCCAGTATCTAAGTTGTGATTTGTTTGTCTCACATCAAATTAAAACTTAAGCTCTTTGCCCAGGGTTTAGAGGATCTCACCAGACACCCAGGCCTGCCTGACCACAGGGAGGCCTGAAGCAGGGGCCTTCAGGGACACAATTCCCACTTTATCCCTGCAAACTCTGCCTGTGCAGTCCCAGGACCTGCACCTGTGAGCCCTCCAGACACCTTGTCACTCATGAGAGGGGCAGCAGGGACTGATCCTGGACGCTGTTACTTTTTAAAATGAGATTGCCATGGTTGGGTACCAGGAATTAGGTGACATACAGATGAACACAGTAAAGCAGAAAAAAGCCTGGGATGAAGAAACTACACTTTTTAATGTCAAAGGTCAGGCTCTGCTCACTTCGGCTTTCCAGGAAGTCCTACTGAGGGTAAAGCAGATCCTGGAGCAGCTAAAGAGAAGAAGTTGGACTGTGAGTGTGCTAATGTTAGAAAGCCTTTCCCCCTCCCAGCCAAGACACTGCATGTGAGTGCTGCCTCAGTGCTCCTGCAGGTGCAGAGCTGCATTTGTACCATTTCCTGGGGCTGGCTGAGCTGGTGGGTTCCTGGAGAAGGAACTGAGGTGCCATTTCCCCTGTGAGCTGGACAGGAAGGGGCACAGGCACCTCCTGTTCTGCTGAGATCTAAGTGCCCCAACCACAGCAAACAAGAGGAGGCAATTCAGCCAACACAGCTGCACAGTGCCTGAGAGCCACGTCCAGAGTCAGACTGAAGCCTTTGAGCAGCTCTCAAAAAATTGCTGCAGAGCTTAAAAATGATCCCAGCATGTGCTGGTGCAGAGTGCCCGCCATGGGTCAGGGCCTGTGAGCATGAGAAGCGACCCTCTAGTAACACCACACTCTCAGTACACATCTCTCAGGGCAAGATGCACAAACAAGGTTTTTGAGACATTATCTGCCAACTAGAAGTCATGGATGGCCCTGAGTTATGTCCTGGAGATCTCTGCACAAAGTATGACTGCAGGGAGTCAAGTCCCTCTGGGTTTTCATTACACAAAGCGCGATGAAAACCAAGCTGCAGGGTAAGAAATAACCCTGCACAGCAATTAGGCAACACTCAGATCTGTCTTGTGCACTGGCCCATGTACCCAGCAAACAGAGAGGTCCTGCAGCAAGAGCAGTGGCTTATCTCTAGCTGAGATTGACACCCTTGGAGCTACAGAGCCTATGTCCCTCAGGCAGAGCTGTCGGCAGCCTTTTATAAATCCTGCAATGGCATGCTGCCTGATGAGGTAGGAGGCAGAGGTACAGCTCTCCCTGGCCATGGTAGCTTCAGGCACGCCCCTGCCAGACCCAGGTGCTCTTGCAGTAAGGGTCTGACTGAGGGCAAGGTAGCTCTTCCAGTCCCCAGAGGAGAAGCCACTTCTTTTGTCTCACAATACAGGACAAGGCTGGAGAGTTGGAGCCTGAGTGGATCAAAGAGACAGAAAACTCCCTCAGCAAGTCAGGTACAGCAGCTCTGAGGCAGATTGCACTGAATGTGAGCTTCTCTCTTCCATCCATTTAACCACCACCATGAAGTGCCTCAAATGGAGAAAAGCTGATCCTTCTGACTTGGCTGCACTGGGGAGAGAGGCTTTCAAACATTCTGTGGAGACAATAAAGGCTAAAACCACTAGAATATCAGCAAATATTTACTGCCTTTGCTCAGTTTATACTAGGCATCTGGACAGAGATCTTGCCTTATATGTGAGCTGTGGAGCAGCTCAGCAGCCCACCAGGCACACCCCAGAATGCCTGGCAGCATGGAATCTCCCAGGAGTTCATCACTTAGCCACACTTTTGCCATGTGGTTGTTTGCATCCTTGTTCTCAAATTCAACAGCGCAACCTCAAACCAAGCAGAGTGTCCATGGAGCCACCATTTCCATCACAGCTTTACACCTGTGGAGAGAAAACAAACCTCCTGTCTCTGGGATTCCACAAGAAAAGCTCTGGGGCAGGTAAACTCTGTAGTAGTCACACATTGTGTGCAGCATGGCTGACAGCCATGGACAGGAGGCAACCTGTCCAAGAAACAGAGGAGGAGAGGAGAGGGGAGGATGGGTGCTGTTCTCACATCCCAGCACTGGTGGAGACCTTGGGAAGTGGTGCCCAGGAGGACACAAGTGCCAACTTCTTGCTTCTCAGTGCCAAAAGGGTTGTAGTACAAATTACCTAACAGACAAAAATATAATAGCCATGGCCCTAAAGACCAGGGCAAGCCTTCCTCTTCTTCTGTTATGAAGATTAGACATTTAATAAAAGCAGGAAAATTGATTACATGCAAGACCTGTTGAAGGCCCTGGGCTGAGGACCTGGCTCACTTGCTGACATGACACACATTTAGTTCAGCAAAGAGGAACCTGAGGGCAGGAAAAATCCTCATCCAAACTCTACTTGGTAAAAGTGATGGGGAGAAAAGAAAGAAAAAAAACAGAGTCAGTAGCCAGAATGTATATTTTGGTTTGTGTTTTGTGATAATCTAAACCTGAAGTCTGATTTGAAAACATCTGAAATGCAAGGAATTCAAATTCAGGTATGAGTTCATATTTGGATCCATTCCAAGCAAAACAAAAAAGGACTGTCTTCTGCTGTTTGAAGATGAAACACCTTTTTTTCTGCCAAACTGTCTATTACCAAGCATGAATTTAGCACAATTTAAAAAAATTTAAAAGGGTGGGGTGGGGAGTGGAATACATTTACTTGAGTTTCAAACAGATATTAAATAGTCTAGATATGAAGTTGCCACCTATGGAGACATAAGACACTAGCTCAGCTCAGCAACTGGGAGTTTTCCAATCTTTAAAAAAAACATTTTGCACATTGTCAAAACAAACTACAGATAAACAAGCATACAACAGGTGAAAAATGTGACTGCAAGGGCTGTGTTGACAGTTCTGTTTGCACAATACATTCATTTCAAGGTACTTGAGCATCTGTTACATATTTAGTTCTTTCCTGCTAAAGACAATAAAGCGGGTGAGCATCACTTACACCTAAGAGACCATATGTTTGTGAGATGCTGGGAGGTTCACTCAGCAGAGAAAGAAATGCATTCCCTTCAGGGGAGAGCAAAGCAGATCAAATTTCTTCTTTGTACTTTATTATAATGACATTATTAATGCAAGTTATAGAAAATAATCTACACAGAATACAGCATCTGGGCTAAATGCTTCCTCTTCCTTGCTGCCAAGACATTAAAAAAGAGTCTTGCTTTGGGTTTTGTGGACAAATAAAGTACAGAAATGAAAGTTAAGAGCAGCTGATCATTGTGGTTCTATTTCTGGAGTCCCATACTGTTGTAATCAGATTTCTAAAGTCCCATACCTCCTCGGTGTGTTCTCGTGGCTGCAGATCTTCACAGCACAGACTCCTTCTTCTGCATGTTGTTCTTTCTCAGTTCAGGGCTCCTCCAAGGCTCTCCCTGACTGGCTAACCCACCCCCTTTTATCCCAGTCATCTTCACTGGTCACAGCTGCAGCCCAGTTAAGGACAACTGGGACCTCCCAGGGCAAAGCCTATGTACAGATATTCAAGTACAATACATTTCCTCTACTATAGCTGATTTCCTCTAGCCTTTGTAATGAATCCACTTCTGAATTGTTAGAAGGAAATATTGGGCATGAAAAGGTGGCCTCCATGCAGATTTCTCCTACTGAATAGAAACTCCCAGATGCTCAGCTTAAAGCCTCAGCTGAAGACAGGAAAAGAAGAGGTTGTTTTGATTTGAAAATTCTTGTTTATGATGCCCCCATCCCCAGAAACACAGCAATGGCTGCTTTTGCTCCCACAGTTAGAGGCAATTTTTCATGTTTAGAGGAAAGCCATGATTAACATTTATTCAGAATGATGTACACTGGGAGTACCATGTCCACTTTTGGACTGCCCAGAACAAGACAGACCTTGAGATACTGAATTGTGCCCAGTGGAGGGCACCAAGATTGTTGGAGGCTGGTGCATGTGGATGAGGAGAGGCTGAGAGGGGCCTGCCCAGCCTGGAGAGGGATGGCTGTCAGGGCTCCTGCTGCTGTCTACAGCTACTGGCAGGCAGGGAAGAAGGAAGAGGGAGCCAGACTCTTTTAAGAGGTGCACAGCAAAAAGCAATGAACACAACCTGGAACCTGGAAAATTCCACCTAACTACTAAGTTGGACTTTGTGTGCTGTGAGCGGAGTGAGATTTCCCAAGGTTACTTCCAAATTACATAATTCTGCAGTGCTCAAACTGGAGGAACAATCCACCCTCTTCACACCTCAGTTGTGATGGGAAATGCAAAAGCAAAGGAGAGGAATCATATGAAAACAAAGATGCATCTTTTATTTGACTGTATGGTGTCCAGGACAATTCAGCCAGAAGGGCCCAAGCAAAAAAAAAAAATTCTCTGATTTCTAACTTCTAACAAGGTTCACCCAGCTCAAAAAACTTACCAGGTGAATGCATCTCCTCTTCATTGACTACAGCTCTGCTGAGAGAGACAGGGGTCTCAGCCTGGAGAGAGGGTGGAAATTTAGAAATTAAATTTAGGTGTGTGCACTAATTGGCCAAATGAGTTTGTGTTAGTGTAGGTGCAAAAGCAGAACTCCGGGGGAGTCTCACTGCAGCTGAAGATGCTGGTCAAGTCATAAGAGGAAAATATTGTTGGCTGTGAAGATACCCAGGTTACTTGCTGAAGGGGTTTTGAAGTGTTTAGGTAACAAATAAGATGATACTCTTCTTTTCCAGCTCTAAGAAATTCAGGTCTAGACTGCAAATTGCAGTTATACTAAGAAGACAGGAAAATTACCCCTGAAAGACATTTGGAGAGGACTGAGTTTCTTTGTGCATACTGAAGTACAGAAGTGCAAATGCTGTGATGTGACCTTTCCCTACAAGTATGTGCAGTGGTAACAAAGGGGAAATTTTGTATGAGAAAAGCCAATGGATTTAATGCTTGAATGGGTTTTGTTTAAAACTAAAGCACTGGTATTCTAAGTAGTACTTACTGTGGGGTTTTTAACAATGTATTAAATGTTTGTTTAGTAAGGAACCGAATGGTATTTCCTCATTGATGCAACAGGAACCCCTGACACCTTCAGTCAATAACTGAGATCTGTGTATCCTCTCTGGAAGGACAGAAGTGATGCTGATGTTTCAGGAAAGGGTTAAACAGAGATCCTCAGTAAAGGAGAGCTGGATGGCTACAGCAGGACTGGCAGTGAAATGGGATTGCACAGGCATGCAAATGGGGAGGACAATTCCTACAGCTGAGCACTTTCTCACTGCTTCCCTCTGACCAAATCAGGACAATGTTATCCAAGATACCCCAGCTCCTTGCTGGACAGATCTCCAGCCCACCAGATAAGGGCCCTGAAAGCTGTAGCAGTCAGGCAGGGCAGAAATGCTCCCATGGGGAGCCAGCTGACACAGGAGGAGAAGTGGGAACCACCACCCAGCCTCACGTCTCATTCCATGAGAAGCAATAGTGTAAATGGATCTGCCCCACAAACACTCCTCTTTCTGCATGGGCATTACTGGCTGGGGGGGTTCCCACTGACAGAAAGGGCAGAGGAGAAATCTCTGGGGGCTATGCAAGCCTGCCAGCGTTGCAGAGCTGGCAATTTAGGGATGCACTGTCAGCCTTCCCAGGCTCCTGGGGATGGAGACAGGCCTGAAAGGCATTTTACTGGGCCAGAGGGGTGGTGCCTGGGGCTCCTGCTTTCCCCCACACCAAGGCTCCCAGCAAGGCAGTGGTGGCAGAGGGGAAGCAGCCCCAGGGGAAGCAGAGCTGCTGGGCTGCTCTCCTCAGGCACACTCTGGACTAAAGCATTTTTCACCCTGGAGCATTTAGTGGGGAACAACTGAGCTGTGCAAAGTCCCAGGGGAAAGCCAGAGCTGACCTTCACCGTGCCCTCTCACTCACCTGCCACCTCCTCCAGGCCTCCAGCAGCCCAGAGCCCACCGAGCCCTCTGTCTGCTAATTATTTATTTATCTGTAAAGATGAGCCTGGGGCGTTTCATGTTTCAGCCTTTTGTGCCCTTGAGGGAGGAGATAATGGAAGACCTGGCAGGAGATGCACACAGTCATCAGCCCAGGGATCCCCCACACCACCTTTGCAGGGATCCCTGGGAGGGCACCACACTGGTGTAAATAAATATTTATCAGCAGTGCACCATTAACCCATATACTTTTTAAAACAAAGAATGTGAACATAAATAAAGCTGGGCTAAAGCACATATAGAAAATTTGCAGGAAACACTTGAGACTTGGAGAAGCATCTTTCCTGTACTAGTGGGTTTCCTTCTGCAAAAACACAACAATAAATAAGAAGTACTTCAACTAACAGCTATAAATAGCGTCTTGTGTGCACACTCAGATGATTTACATGCTTGTCCTGGAGTGATTGGGCTGGAATGAGTTGCAGCCTGTTCCTCTTCCTACATGGCAGGAGTTCTCCCATTACCTAAGCTTCATTGTTTTTGCACTTTTTATTCCAGGGCTTCACGCATGGCTTGTTTGCTGCTTAGTTCCTTCCCGTGTTCAGCTTCCCTCCTTGCCAGCATTTCCAGCCATGGAGATGACACCTGATGGTGAGCTGATCAATGGCTGGTTTCCTTCCTCTGAAGGAACACACACACACCACAGTCTGTCAGCTTCACAGATGTTCCCACTTGTTTTCATGGGATAGTTGAAAACATTTCAAATCCACCAGTGACTGAATGAAAATAATTCACGCCTGAAGTAAATGTGCTGATTTTAATCATATGAATCCTGTTGTAGAGAGGGACACACACACATCCATATACATTCCACACTCTTTGCAGACATGTGCAGGTGTGCATGTTTTCTTATGCAGATAATATGTTTCTTCTATTGGTTTCTCTTGGTAACAAGCAGTATCTTTAGAGACAGGAAAAATTGCATAGCGCTGACATGAAGTTTTTACTATTTGAATTTCTATGGCAAAGGCACTAGTGGAAATTTCCCTTGGGAAAATACATGGCATCTGAGGTTTCTCCCTACATTAAGGAACATATATAAATGAGTCTTGATTATATGAATTGCTAATTGAGAAGATACAATGTAACTCTCCTTGCTATCATAGCTGTAGAATTGCATTTGCCTTCTTTAAAACTTTTGTGCTGCCTCAAGTAAATAAAGGTCAGAGAACATGAAGTACCCCAGTAAAACACCCCATTGTCCCAGAACAGGAGTTCAGAGGCTTTTTAATCTGCTGTGCCAGCTCTCAGCCTTTCAAACTGCAGCTTCACAGACAACTGCCATCTCCTCTGCAACCCACATGTTGCTGGAGGTGGTTCAAAGGCATATGGGGAGTGAGAGCCTGTTACAAGCAGCAGACAGCACAGCTTCTGCTGAAGGCCAGACACAGTCCAGCTGAGAGCCTGTGGTGTACAGATGAAGTCAAGGCTGTGCCTGTTTAGTCCAGTGCTCTGTCAGCCTTGGCAACTCCCACAGGTGAGCACAGAGTCACAGCCATTGACTGGGAGCTGTTGGAGACTGAGGAGAAGTCACCAATTGCTTTGTTATTTCTTGTAGGAGGCACATGGATACAGACCTCCCAGTTTATCCCTGTGGAGCCCTGTGAAGATTCCTGTTCCTCAAGCAGCAGTAACAGCTGCCAGAGGATGTGCTTGTGCTGAGGCTCCACACAGCTGCAGAAGGGCTGGAGGCACTCCTACTCACAATGGTTGTTTGCCTGCAGCTGGATTATGCACATGGTTGCTTCCAATGTCCACAAAAGGTTGAAGAATGCAGAGAAAACAGCTCAGACAATTGTTTATTTGTTTTCAAAAAAGGAAAAGAAGGAGACTCTCTCCGTGGAGAACATCAATTCATAGCCAAGTACCCGTCTTTGGGACTAGAATAGATGATGTCTCCACCAAAGGAGATGAATACTGGTATCTCCTGCCAGGCTGGGCCATGACACCACCTCTTGCTTTTGCCTCACCATGAGTGGCAGGACAGCCTCTCCCCGTGTGAAGTTCAGCAGAATTAGGGTCTCAACCTCTTTGGGCATCTGTCAGTAGAGGGCAATGTAGTTACAAACAACAGACCTGCTCCAGGTCCCCACCCAGCAGAAGGCATCGACCTTACCTAGTGTTTTATATTGCCATGTGTGACCTAATAGTGTATCCTGCTGTTATGTGCCGTGTTTAACATACCAGCAACACTATGTCATGCAGCTGATACTAGAATTAAGGTCTAGGGTATGTGTTTATGAAGGCAGGTTCCCTTGTGATCACTGCTATTTGCGGCAGGGGAAAGGAGGGGACACAGCCCTGGAATGGTTTTCCAGTGGGCGTTTGTTTACTGTACTTTCGATGCACTGGTTTATCAGCCCAGGGAATAAGTTAGAGCTTCCCAGCCTGCCTGTCTGGTTACAAATTCCAGTCTGTTCCTCCAGGCTGAATATAGAGAGCAGCTGGCTGAAGCTAAATGAATAATACTGCCTCACAAAACAATAGTGCTGGGCTCAACATGTTGCACAGACATCTATTTTGAGTTTTGATATTTAAAGACTAAGGAGGCATGACAGGCACATTTATGGGGCAGCAATTACCAGCAGCCTGCAGACTGTGCCTTGGATGTGAACAGATTAACACCTTCTTCTCTGTGTGTGTCAAATACTCTGGTAAAGAGTTCACCTTTGCAAAGAAAGTGTCTCTGAAGAGTTGACAAGTCCTTCCACTTCCTGTACATCCAGCACTTTCCTGTTGGATAACCTTAAGCAGAAACTTTCTGTGCTGCAATCAATCCTATCTAAAATAAAGAGACGAAATGTGCTGCTGTTATTTTACTCCATTCTGTAACATTTATTGGTGGGAAATGGTAGAAAGATCTAACAGATCTTTCTGGTTATTAAATTTCTAATTTCATTCTGGTCTAATGAAAGCACTAAGAACCTCCTTAGCAGATAAGGTACCTCAATGCTCAAAAGCATCATTGCTGTTTGAAAGCCAATGGAAAAGGGAACTAATTTTCTGCCTTTCAAGACAATCAGAGCTAGGACATAACCAGATACATAGGTTGCTTTTGGAGATACTTCACCTCTTTCAGTTTCATCATCTCACTACAGCTATGGGTGTCTGCAAATACCAATAATCCAGAAGGAGGCTGGATTCTCCTTTTTTTGGGTACAACCTGATAACCTCTGTTCATTTCAGACAAAGGAGAAAAGGGATTTGTATGGCTTTGTGGCCTGAGCTTGCAGGTATATGCTGAAAATCACAGCTTCAGGACACTGTCACGACAGATTGAAACACTCTCATGCAGCGCAGTGCAAGGATGAGGCTTTAAAATGTATTTGTTTTGTAGTTCATGCCATAAAATCATATACAAGCAGTCATAGGAACTTGCCTGAGGTTTTATAAGCTCATAGTAGCTTCAGGTACTCGGAAGTTCTAAACTTTGACTATTCTCTCCAGCAGGAAGGAAAACTACTCTCAATTAAATGGTGCTTAAGGGAAAAATTGAGTCTTTCTTAAGAAGTTCACTAGCCAGTGACTCTGGGGTTAGAGATAGCTCTAGATCACAGTGGGAGGTCACTCATAGCCCAGGTTTAGGGGCTCAAATATAAATTAACATAGGATAAGAAAGCTCCTGGCCTAATCTCCAGCTAAATTAGCAGTGTGGACTGGCCTGCAGATAGCTTATGCACTGATGCATTAGTAGGTTCATGGCAAGTAACTAAAAATACCTAGGAAAAGGTATTGAGATGGTTTGGCAAAAGAATGCTAGGAAATCCTAAACTGCTATTCATGCCAGAATTTGCTGGGTTTTTTCTGCAGTTTTGAAACCAGCACTGTTCTCTTATCTCATCATGCAGTTCTGCATACAGCAAATGACTGGCACAGTGAAAACAAGCAGTAAACAGAAAATCCCAGTGAAAAATACAGTATATCACACTTCTGACTTTTGTCTGAAGATGGATTGTGATACAAGTACTTTGGTATAACCAATAAGGTCTGTAATCATTAAGCTGGGCATGTGTTTAAATGCTTTGCAATACGAATAGAATTTATCTGAGGTTTTTGGAAAGCTGAAAAAATAAGTATGTAATAATTTCTTAAGAAACAGAAAGATTCAGAAATCAGGTTGTGATTTCCAGAAAAAGGAGGATCTAGTAGCAATTTCAGTAGAATTAAGCATTCACATCTCTATTTGTGTCATCAGGCTTACAGATAATTAAGGAGCATATTCCCACAATGGATATTGCACACTTATTTACCCATATAATCTCTCTGAGATCTCAATAAAGAGTAAAAAGTCTTCTAAGTGGTCAGTTCAAAGAACCTAACCTGGATCTGTGCTCTGGAGCACATGCTTGAAGAGACCAACTCAGCAGTTAGCCAGGATAGTGCCTTAGAACCACAGAGTAATTCAGGTTGGAAGGGATGTCTGAAGACCATCTTGTCACCCTGCTGCTCAGAAGGGGGTCAGCTGCAGCACTGCTCAGGGTTTTGATGACTGGGCTCTGCACATCTGCAAGGATGGAGACTCTGCAACCTCCCTGGGAAAGTTGTTGCAGGGTCAGGACCTTCCTCTGCCCTGCTGATGAATCAGGTTTTCCCACTGGCTAATTTGAATTTCCCACGTTCCAGCTGGTGTACTGCCCATCAATGTGTACCACTGAGGAGTCTGGCTGCATCTGCCCTTTTGTGGACCACCTTCCTGAAGCTTTCCCTTCTCCATGCTGAACAAACCAATTCTCAGCCTCTCCCCATACATCCAACCCTCTCACCACCTCTGTGGCCTCCTCTGGACTCAATCCTGTTTGTTGATGTACTGTGGAGCCCAAAAGTGGACAGAGTGCTCCCGATACACTCCCTGCCTGCTGCCTTTGCTTCATGCTCCCTCAGCTCAGTGTGGAGCTGGCTGCCTTTGCTGCAAGGGCACACTGCTGCCTCCTGTGCCACATTTGGTCCACAATGAGTCCCAGATCCTTTTCTGCCAAACCACTGTCTGTTTGCTTCACCCCCACCCAGTCCTGCCATGTGGGGGGTTGTCTCATCCTAGGTACAGGACTCTGTGTTTGTGTTTATTGAGTTTCATGAGATTCTTCTCAGCTGATTCTCCAGGCTGTTCGGTAAAGCCCTGAAGCACAGCAGTTCTGCCCTCCAGCATATGAATTATCCACCTCCCCCCATTTCAGTACTGCCTGCAAACTGCAGGGAATAGAAGAAAGAAGCACTTAATGGGACAATGTGCATCCAAACCCCAGAAAAGAAGTGTTTGAGGTCTTATCTGCACAGCAGCAGCCATGCACAGACCTCCTGTGAGTCAGCAGTGGGCACACTCACAGCACCTGGCAGTGCTGGGACAGCCAGGACAAACTTCCTGCCACTAGCAGCCTTTCTGGGTGCCTGTCATGTTTCAGGCAGACAGAACTGTAGGGCTGCTGTGACTGAATGTCTAGGGAATGTGCCTGCTCCATCTGAAGAATTTATTTTTGCAATAATGTAATATTAGTACGGTAAGCAGGAGACAAAATAACATTATGTATTTTTTATCAATTCCTTTGCCATCAGAATACACGATGAAATTTTTTCCATGCCTCAACAAAGGGACATGGGAAATAAGAATCACTAACTGATCTAGCAGTTTCCCCTAATTTCAGCTATTCCTTATAGCACTTTTTATCCAGATTTTGAGGGTTTTTTCTGGGATCAACTGTGTCCCCCACTGAAAAAGTTGCAGCTGGTCCAGATCTAATGGGTTAAACGCCCTGTTCCTATCTCTGACAATGTTTTACTGCTCTGGAAACTCTTTTAGGGCCGTGTGTCCAATAAAATTCAGTATCTAGATAGCGAAGCAAACTGCAGAACACGCTGAGCCTGGCCTCTGCTCACCACCACTGCTGGTGCTGCACAGCTCCTGGCCACAGCCCTCTGCCAGCATGGCTGGGAATGGCCCTTTGTGTCCAGAGGAAGATACCAAAGCACTCCTGTACCAGGGAGAGCCCTAAAGCAAGAACAAACCACTTGTCCTCACCTCATGCAAATGTTACTGAGCACAAAAGGCTGCGCGGTTTCTCAGGGATGCGGTTGCAAAGGCGGGGGATGCACATGCTCTGCCTGCTAATCACCCCTCGGGTGCTTAGAAAATGTAAATCTGCTCTCTGTGTGCTGGGCTTTGGCAGTGCCAGCCACAGAGAGCTCCAGCTTCACCCTGCAGCGTGCCCAGCGCTCCCCGACTCCACACTAAATAGGCTCCCACCTGCTGCAAGACCTGAGGAACAACTTGGCATGGCTTGCTTATAAATAGCACAGACCTAATCCCAGCACCAAATTAAATTAGACTTAAAATATTCACACAGTCTACACCTGGCTTCCTGCTAATGGCAGCTACACTAGTAAATGTTTTTTTCCTCTACCAAAGCTGTCCCCTCCAAGGCAGATCTCACAGAACTCTTCGCTCTGAGCAAGCATATCTGGGATAAGGGATGTGCTCTGCCTCTGCTCCTCATTTGAGCCAAGTCTGCCACCCAAGTAGGCCACCCCTGAAGCCTGCTGGCTTTTTTTCCCCCCAAAGATATATCTTCAGTTTGGTTTTTTTTGCATCATGCACAAAGTACCATCTTCTTTTAATTTTATATATATATATGGGGGGAAAAAAGACAAAAAAAGACACCATTTGCATTTTCAGAGATGCTGGCAGAGTGTGTACTGGGCACTTCTGAAAACAGAAAACTGTATTTATTCAAAGTGTCCAATAGGTGTGCCCCTGAAGTCTTCCATTTTCTCAGTGACACACTGACTACAGAGATTGATGATATGACTTTATGTTTTAAGGTTTGCTGTATAATTGTTTCCATATAATAATATGATAAAATGTGTTGCTTTTTTTAGCACCTACCTTTGGCCTTAAAGGCAACTTGCCCAGCTAGACTTCCAAGGAACTGCTGCAGGAGGAAGCAGCCACTGCCATACAAGTGGTTCAATAAGTAGAGCCTTTATCTGAGCAGTGTTGTTCAGCCCAGGCTGCAGCAGCTGCCTCTGCCAAGCTGGATGGTCCAGAAATTTGCAGGACAATCAAATTTTAGTAAGTGTGAGCTGTGAACCACCTTGGGCTGGACCCTAACAGGCTGCCCCAAAACAGGAAGAAAACTTTGAAACTTCTACATTATTCATTTATGTATTTTAAAAAGTCAACATTACCTGTTTTTGTTTAACCTTAATTTATCTTAATCATAATGGTAAGGGCAAGTAATTCAGAAAAAAAACAAAAAAACAAAAAAAACCCACCTTTATCTTTGGCCTGAGGAAAGTATTTAGTTCACTCTTTTGTAACAATTCTGGCTGCCAGATTAAAAAAAAAATCATTATTAATACATCTCTTTTCAGAATCTATCAGTCTACATGTCCCATATGGCAAGGCTTAGGCTTTGAGATATAGTAAATATCAAATATTTATGCAATTTTGGGGTGAGGGGAAGATGGAAAACTAGGCAACAGTTTATAATTCAGGTTCTGTTTAATCCATGCTAAAAAATAAACTTTGAAAACCACTGTGGAGGCAGCATTTAATCATGTGTCTAAGTCAGAACTATATCTCCTGGCAAAGTTGGAACTGAGTAAGAGGCATTAAAACCAGCCTTCACAAGCCCTATAAAGCCCTTGTGCAGTTCCTTTCTGCAAGTAGTTATGAGCCTTGCTCTTAAAGATGTGGAAGATGTGCCAAAAATCTGTATCCATGTAAACAGGACTTCTGATTTCATCACTTTGGAAAAGAAAAAATAGCAGTTACACTTAGGGCACCTGAGGAAATGACAGGCAAAGTTTGGAAAAACTGGTATAAAATATTAATTGTTTGCAAATTGCTTATTATTTGCAGAGGACTGTGTAAAAATAGAGAGGTTGCCTGCTCTGGCAAGTCTATGTACTTTGTTATTTTAGCCAGTAGCATGAAGCCAGACTGCTGTGGCTGAAGGGGAACCACTGCTTTAATCTGCACTTCTCACCAGCAGACCCACACATTAAAAGCTGCTGCCTGAGCAGCCAAGCCACCCAGTAGGAAAGATGAAAGGGAAACCAGGATTTTGAAAACAGTCTTTCTATTCCTTGCTTTGCCTCAGAGACTGTGGGCAAGCCAAAGGCTCATGTTCCCCATCTTTTAAAGGCTGGTGACAGCACTTTGCTGCCCTGCAAGGATGATGAGGATATGTACATTTAATACTCTGAGACTCTCTGGCACTAAAAAGAGAGAAGCATCCTGAACGGATACAGAGTAGACAGGCTGCCCTGGAAAGGAATGGCTAAGGAATGTGGCTTAGTATTTGCAAATTATAGTTGACACTTTTTTTAGGACTTAGTATTTTCTGGCAATGATAATGTTCTCAAAGGAACAGACCCACAGTCTCTTGCAAATCATGCACTAGAGCAGATGTCATATTTCTGATATTTCATTCCATTACATTTATTTTTGGAACTCTAAAAATTCCTAAATCCTCCAAATCTAGACAGAATACACTATCTGTGTTGTAGCATAAATATGCATAGCTGAAGCCCTGGTTATGACTGTCAATACTAACTAGAGAGCCCTAATGTGCTTAAATTTAAGCCCACTTAATTTGCAGAAAGCTATTCAGATGCTGTCAGTCAAGCTGGGAATTTGAAGAATATTTAAGTTGTTGATTAAGTACTTAACATCAAAGGTTAATCCAAAATTGTCTGTCCTACTTTTCTTGTGGTTATATGATGACCTGTATAAATATTGGAGTTCTGTCTCGCTCCTTCCAGTGCAGTCAGATCTCATCACCCCAAATTATCCAGGACTAGAGGAGGCACAAATGTGCATTCCTATGTCAGGCTGCTCACTAACAGCTCCCTTGTGCTGCCCATTTGCTCTCACTGATGAGATGCAGATATTCACTAGTTGAGTGTATGAGGCCCAAATAAGGCAGGAGGAGGAGGAAGGAGAAGAAGAAGGTCCTCAGAGCTGCTCCTCTTTCCATACCTGTGGTGAGGCCTTGCATGGGCAGGGAGAAGCTCAGTGCCAGCAAAGGCACACGTGGGAACAGGCACGCTCTTCTGAGAGCCTGGGTTTTATTAGAGCTCCAAAGTGCTGTGAGTCAAGGTGAAACTGGCAACACTAGATCCCTCTCTGCCCAAAACAGTTTCCATCTGAGAAAATCCTGACCCTGTCATCATTTTGCACATGAAAGTGGGAAGGTGAAGCCCTCTCCCCTCTAGAGACTGGGGATTTGTGTGCAGGACACCAGGTCAACATCACAGAGCAGAACAGAGCATTTGTGCTGCCAGCACCAGAGCTTTCATGGGGAGGCTTTGATTTCTTTTTTCTTGAAGCCATAGGCTCTGCAACAAGGGTTTACAGGATGTTTTTAGCATAAAACAAACTAAACTATATACAAAACTCCCCACCAACTTTCTTACCCTTCTTCTTGCAGAGAAATGCCAGAAAAGATGAGCAAATGCTATGTAACAGACTTAAAACTCAAAAGTCTCCCATCTTTGTTGTGGGCTATTGTAAAATCTTGTAATTCTAAGCAGATGGACAGGCTGAATGTTGAGGCTGCCAGCCCTACTTTGTTGAACACCATGCAAGCCAGGGCAGCTCTGTACTTCTGGAGTTCTCTCCAGCCACTGTGTTAGCAGAGCTGTGCTACAAAGCTCCTCTGCAGGTGTGTTTCTTGTGAATTTCATGTAGGGAAGAAGACCTTAGGTGCCCTCTGTTCTCACAGGCTTCACTTGAGGTATTTGGGGCCAAGAAGAGTTCACATTTACCTACTTTTGATGCTGTTTCAAGAGATGAAAAAATGCAGTGTGGTGGTTGAAACTCATCAACTGGTTGGAGCAGAGATCACCCAGTGACAACATTCTCCAGCACTTCACATTGTTACAGAACCCACCTCATCTTCTTCAACAACTCCCATAGCTGCTGCAATTGCCTGCTCTTCCATGTGACACCAGGGAAGAGTATCATTGATTTCTTGCCTGTTTTAATGGAGCTTAGCAATTAGAAGAGAGGTAGAACAAACATTGCATCACCAATCAGTTCTCACAGGTAAGCACCAACTGATCCTCAAACCACAAATGGGACAGCAGTTGGTAAAAATGAGAGGTACAGACATATCCACAGATTCAACATGATGGAGGAGTTCCTGGTACTAATTTTTGGGGTTATCTGCACAAACCCTGTGACTTTACAAGTTACTTTCTCTGCAGTTAAGGAAATTAAAGTTAGGTTACAACCTGCCTATTTGTCTCCTGCACTGTACGGATGAATGGCTTGTTAAAATAATACATTCTTTAAACATAACTGACATGCTTATAAATGGCCTAAAAATCCAGGTCTAGTAAAATGACACATGGAGTATGTGCCTTTGTGTTAGTTTAGCCTTAAATGTACATGGGAATTGAACCAAATGTTGTTCCCTTCAGTGTTAAAGGAAAAAGCTCATGGCTTATCTGAACGTGTTTATTCTAGTATGTGTTCACTTCTCTGGGAGTTAGGTTTTTAACTGTACTCCCAGGGTAGCCAGGATGTTGGTAAATATTCATTGGCAAAAACATCCCTTCATGATTGGAATTCACTCCCAGCAGGCATTAAATTGGAACAGAAGAACAAAGGATATGCCAGACTTGATCAGACCACTGGTCTGTCAAGCCTGGTACCCTGCCTCTGGCAGTGGCCCATTCTTTATGCTTCAGACAAAAGAAAAAACAATTTAAAAAACAACGCACCTGTCTGGAAATGCATCCCAAATACCTAACTCAAACTTACTACCTCATCTCAATGTACCCGGGACTAGAGTAAGAGAGAACAAAATAAATATAGTACTGCAGGGAATGATTGCATTAATTTTATTTTTACTTCACTGTATTGATCATTTCTTTAGGAGAGACCTTACTTTAATATTTATGCAGTTCTGAGTATCTCTGACACTGTTGAAAATGAGCTGTGGCTTCTCAGGGATAATTTTGTGGGTGAGTGTTTCAGAAATCAGATTTCACTCTGGCAGTCTGACACACAAAAACTACCTTTCACTTATTGTCAAAAGCCCCTGAAGTCACCAGTTTGGGTAGCCTCGGCAAGAATTGCTTGATTCCAGCAATTAGGTTCTGCTTTTATTATTGCAGTTTATCCTGTATTAAGGCTTTATCAGGTCACCCTGCCCAAGACCCACTGTGGTAGCCCATGCACAAGCCTATTTCAGTCTTGACACCCCCTGCTTTCAAAGGCTTTACTGTCCTGAACAGAATCTGTGGCAAGTGAATGGAATAGGTAAGCCAGCAGGGAAGGTGAAGGGCAAAGTTCTACATTCATCAGGAAAAAATTATCAGGATCCTCTCACACTGATACAATGACAGATCTGATCTGCTCATTGAGTATGTGATTTTATTGGCAGTGTCAGGAGAGAAACTGAGGTTTCAGTGACATGGAAGCTGAGTGATAATCTCAGCCCAGGTATAATTGCCTTCTGGAGAAGATGCGAGGCCTGCTGATGAATAAGGTGCTCAATACCCAGCCTTGGGTGCCAAATAGAGGCTCTTAGCAAATCCTAGACGTCCCCAGTGCTGTGTTCCTCATGAGCAACACATAAAAACCACAAATATGCTGTGTCTTTGTGCAGGTCAAGTCTCTTCAGGCCTGTGAACAAGCAGAGCATCTCTGTTTCCAGGTGAGTAAGAAGGGCATTTAGACAAACCTCCTGCGCACTTTGAATCCCCCTGCCTCAGGCCACTCTGGAGCACTGCAGCTGAGAAATCTTTGATGCCCAGTGCACTGTATCACACAAAGGGTTTGTGTCATGAAGTCCTTGCTTTTATCCCTGATAAATTGTAGCCATGTGTGTCTAAGGCAGAGCTTTGTCAAACCAAGGTGCGTGTAAAGCGATAATCACAAAGATGGGCGCGGGGGACGCCACTGGCAGTGAGTGCTGAGGAGCCAGGCCTGGGGAAAGGAACCAGAGCTTTGACCTTAAAAGCTGTTCTGAGCACGTCCAGTCTGCATGGGAAACTCAGTCAAGAACGGACATCTGTGTTTTCGGTCTGTTAACTTGTACTTGACAGCTTGGGTTTTGGCAGCCTGAGAAGATTAAAAAAACGCAGCCTGGCCAAGGCAAGCCTTGCACCGAGGCCGATGGCGGCGAGGGATTAGAGGTGAGGGAGGCCGAGGTGCCAGGCACAGCGGTAGTGGTGGGCCCAAAGCTATGACAACAGCCACGCTGCTCACTTTTCCTCAGCTGGTAGCTGTTTGTTTGAGGATTTGTGCTGCCTGCCCCCTGGGTGAGGGTTTGCAAAGTGCCTGCTTGGAAAACATTTCCACCTGCGTTTCTGCACACAGCTGCCGGGGGAGAGGAGCATGGGCTGAGAGTCTGACACTGCTCCACACACCCCATCTCCCTTGGGTGTGCCTTGGGCTGGGTGACTTCATGGCCAGATCCAAGCTCTTCCCAGTGCCTTTAGAGCTGGTAGAGCTCTTCCCCTGCTTCTACAGAGTGTTCACCCACTGAAGGTAATTGAAAAAGGAGCTCACATATCTGACTGCCATGGGGTGTAAAGCTAGCTGAGAAGGAAAAATGTAGAGCCTCTAGTGAGAATGAATTTCTGAGTGTGCATCTGTGGTCTTATTTGCTGGTAAAGTTTTTTGTTTCATTGACACAAGAAGGGAATCAAGATTTTTGCCTGATTGAACCTGCAACAGGGCAGCAGATTTAGAGAAATGTACTTGTCCACTTTTTGCTGCTGGAAGCTAAATGCTGAGAGAGCTGCATACAATACTCACAGCAAGACTTTTATCAAATCCTGCCACTGTTAGGACTATGTCAGGCCAAAACACCTCCATCACATGGAAGCATCTAATGTCGATGAGCTGATGGTATGCTAGGGACAAGGATTTTGCAGGCATTCTCCTTCCCCCAGAAGCAAGAACCAAGAAGCTGAGACTGCTGTGTTGCTTGTGCATATGCTGGTAAAGAGGTACTTCAATGCAATGAGATAGAGTAGTGTTGAATGTCATTCTGAAAAATGTTGGTTTTGTGGAGGGGGCAACTGTTGTAATACCCAGCAGTGCTGTCTTCTGCTGGTGCAATGGAGGCAGGAGCCAGCTGGAAGGCAAGGCTGTGCTGCTCCAGAAACCCACCCTGTAGGTGAGCAGCTGGACTAGCTGAACCTTCCAGACCTCTGAGAGCCTGTGACCATTCTAGCTCAAGGTCATTTAGCAGTAGCACCTGACAGAGAGGGCATTTCTTACAGGCTAACTTGTGATTGAAAATGTTTTGTGACTGAAAAACAATCCAGTCAGTAAAGAGCAATAGGAAATGCCAACCAAGTTGGTCATTTAATTCAATAATTTGTTTAAAAATGTGACTGGTAAGAGGGCAGGGTTACATTCCCCAAATCTGTAAGGCTTATAATAAACTACAGAATAGAATGGCACCATAACAGCCCAGTTCTAGTCTCTGGCATGGCCAGAAACACTGAACATTTGGAATTATTTTTGATTACTCCTCTAGAACAGCATGCACAGCCCTTATGGAGTGCCCAAGCTGCCATGTGTCTTGTTCATGGGAGTCGTGAGTGTCTGAGCAGACATATGGTGAGGCGAGGAACCAGCCGGTGCGGGTGATGCACACACTGCCAATTCACTTGCTGCTGCTGCTGCTGGGCAATTAGGCACATCAGGAACTCACTGAGCTTCTTTCCCTCTCTACTTGTTCGTAAGTGAAAAGACAAAGTGTCTGCAGGGCTCATGCACACTTTCCCTACTATTGTCTTCATCTGAGTCTCCCCTGGCAGTCACCAAAAGTAAGACAAAAATAACACTGTTTGAGCTGAATGTATCTCTGTGCAGAGAGACCCTGTAATGCCTTCCACAGCATTCAGGCCTTGCCTTGGGCCTGCATGTGGCTCATGGCTGAAGCAGCTGTACAAAGGGGGCCCTTGTGCTGGACAAGTTCCTTTGGCACAATAAAAGTCTCTGCTGTAAGAATAAAGCTTCTTTGTGCCAGGAGCATTTCCAGTGTGTGGCAGTGGAAGAAACACCCCTAGAGACTGGGCAGCATCAGGCATCCTTTCCCAGCATGAGGCATCTTCCTCTGATGCTGCAGAGCACACAGCAGCATTGATTGCAAAGAGGCAGGCTATGGAAAGGGGCTTTCTCCTGCACCTGCCTCTCCCCCAGGCCACGGGCCAGCTGTGCCTGGGTGGTCATCTCACTGCTCTGTAAGGGAGCTTGGGGCTGTAAAGATGAGGACTTGCTGCTGCAGGGTTGTCTCTGAAAGCATGAGGTGGCCAGTATCTGCTGCTCTAGTGCAACCAGGCCATCCTGGCACCTTTGGCAAGAGTGCCAGACATGGCCAGGACACCAGGAGTTGGTAATCTCTTCTCCTGCTCCTTCTAATCCTTCTCAAGGCTAGGGCTGTGGTTCACATACAGGCTGTTGAGCTGCAAAGCCCCAAACAAGTTCATACACCAGGCAGAGATGCCATTTCTTAAATGTTCTCCTGCTGCTGGTCCAAACCCAGCTTGTGAGCTGAGGGGGCCCCTGCTGCCACTCAAATGAAAAACACCCAGTACAGGCGGGAGCACTTGTGAGGCTGGTGCTTAAAACCACAACTGAAAACAAACCATGTCAACAGAATATCAAACCAGACATTGACTACCTCTGAAACCACATGCAAGTCTGACTTCAGCTGAATCTGCTAAGTGTGCATGGCAAAATGGCTGGTGTGGTCACATTTCCTGCTGTCCCCAGGCCTGGGCACTGCGGTGCTGGGAAGCAGAGCATTCATCCCAGGGAGCAGCCAGGGGATGGACCAGCCTCTGGAACTTTGTTCAAATGCTCCCAGTGCTGCCAGTGCTCCCCAGCCCCATGGCTGCTCCCCAGCCCCATGGCTGCTCCCCAGCAAGTTGTCCAAGCACTCAAACACTGAGCTGGGAAGTGCAGTGAGACTCAATTCCATCTGCTGGCATCAATACAGGGCATTTGTGGATGGGCAGGGTGGTCCCAAACCATCATGGTATGCTGAGCTGTGGGTGGCTGAGGACAGCAGGCCCTGTGGGCACCTTTTGTTGAGCAGCCCAGAGAAGGTTTTTTTATCTGGCTTTAGTTACAGCTGGAGCTGTGGTTGTTAGGAGGACCTTTCCCAGGGGCTTAGGGGATTCAGGCATAGTCTGCAGGTAGAAAGAAATATTTCTGGATTTCAGACTTCCCTTTGTTTTGGGAAAGGGATGTTGATGGTGGGAAAGCTGGGCTGAAGAGAGGTCATGGCCTGCTGTGATTGCTCCTGCTGACGGTGCAGGAGACACGGTCTAGTCTCCTCTCCTTGGCTGAGGGAAAGGCTGCCAGCTCCCAGATCCTGTGATGGCAACTGCCAGGGCTTTGTCTGTGAGCAGCTAGTGCTGTGCACCACTGGAATGCCTGGGGAATTTCTGCCTTAAAACCCACCCTGCCTCCACAGCAATCAAGTGTCAGGATGAGAGGGACCAATTAGAGGGACAAGTGGAGAGTGGGAGAGGCTGCAATGCTATTCACTCTCTGTCACTTCAAAAGGGTTTTATTTTCTGTATGTTTAATATGCAAATATTTAATGGGGTGTATTAGAGCATTACAGCCATAACTTGAGACCTTTCAGTCAAGAGTAAACAGGTGCTGAGTCTTTCTTTTCAAGGCCAGGCACAGCTGCAAGCCTGCCCTCCCCAGTACATGATTATGGCATGCTGCTGGGACTTTTTCCACATCCCTCCCCCATGATGCTGCACACGCTCCTGCAAAGACCCTTTTTTTGTCTTTCTGCAAAAGACTGTCCTCACTGTTCAAAAGGAACAGGAAAAAAGAAATGTGATTTATTAGCTCTGGCACAGAGGGCAAGGTTTTGACCTCAGGTGTGAATCTGAGAAAAATACTATTTTCTTGACAGCCAGCCCTCTTGGAGTGAATTAAAACTGCTATTGTGAGGAAATGGATTAAAGCCGTTTCAGCTTTTATGACAATACAAGATGGTTACTTTATAGACCATCTAGGATGTAGACTCGCCCCAAGGTGCTTTATAATCATGGGTTTAAAGGGAGAGAATTTGCCTGCAGAGATGAATCAATGGGTGTATTTTATGAAACATTAATGACTGCTTTTGTAGATGTAAATTTGGGGGTATGTGCCTGCATCTCTCTGTGCTGTCCTGCAGCTGCAGCTTAAGCTCTTTTGCTGTTAGTGAAGATCATAATCCAGCAGTGCAGTTTTGCTGGAGGAGCTTTACATCATCTTGTAATGTAAACAATATTGTAAGAGAGCCTGACAGCCCCACAGGATTTTCATTGAGCTATGATTGATGTGGAAAAGGATGGAGCTGCAGTGATTCTGCATCAGTCACAGCTCTTGCCTGGCTCTAAAACTGACCCTGTTAGCACAGTCTGACTTGGATCATTTGTCTCAGAAGTACCAAGGGATTTTAAAACAGCTGTGGATTCAACCATTTCAAATGGGAACATATTTTTGGTTTGTGGTAAGAACAACATAAACCGTATGTGTTTCAGAACTCGGGCCTCAGCATTCCTGGCCTGTTTTGTCAGTGCGTCTTTGCTCCTCGGCAGCATTCACACGTATGGGTCCATGGAGGCTTTTTTGTTTAGTTTTGTTTTTCCACTTCAAGTCTTTCTCCCTTCTTTTTTCCTTCCATCCTCAAAGAAAGACAGACAGAAAGAAAATGCATCACCCTTGTTTTTTCGGGTTAGGCAAGGTTTAAGCTGAGGCAACACATAAGCAAAGGGACCATTTGTTTTTCAGCCTTTGATGTATCCCTCATCTGATGTGTTTTCTCCTAAATTCTGTAGAATGTGCAAGTGCCTGGTGGTAAAAGCAAATACCAGGCACCATGGCAGAGCCCTGAGCAGTGCCTGCCCTGTCTCTGTGTCCAGATGGGTAACCTATTTCAGTCACGCAAATTATTCTGCTTTTCTACTCCTCAGCCCTTTAGATCACTCCTCCCCTTCTCCTTCAGCAGGTTCCTTCCCCACTGACATCTGTTCCCAGGAATGATGAACTGAGCTTTGGAGCAATTACCACAGTTTGTATTTTCCAAACCAGCTTGCAGCATGTGTATTAAAAACACCAGCATTAAAAGTCAACAGGGTGTAAAAGGTAACAGAGTCTCCCACCTCAAAGCTAATGATGTTTTGCCATGTGAACAAGAGCTGTGTATCCTAATTTGCAGGCTCCTTTCTCATTTGTACAATTTTGAGCCGTTGTTTAATGAAGCCCGTCTGGTTCCCATGATGGGAAATTATATTATCACAATGCTCATGTTCAAGGCCTTATATTTCACCCCAAGCACCTGTGGCTGCACAGCAAGGAGGAAAGCTGTAATGTGCCAACTCGAATTCAGATTTTGAAGCAGGGAAAGGCTGATTTAGGAAATGCTCCTCTGCCTTCTTTGCAGCCAAGCACAGCAGGGGCTGGGGAGCTGGTGGGCTGTTGGGTGCCTGCAGTCCAAGGCAGCTCTGTGCTGCAGCCAGCAGCTGGGGATTAATATCACAGAGAGAGTAAGAGCTGAGTTATTTCCGCAATCCGTTCACATAATGGATGTGAATGTCAAGATGTCGCCATCTGAAGTATGAGCACCTTGGAACAAAACAAAAAATTACTGGCAGTGTCAGCTTTCAGGAACGCTTTTCAGAGGTGGTGGAAAGCTGCACACACAGCACTGATTTTCTTCAGCATCTTCCTTTCTGAATAAAGGGTGACCTCGGGCCCTCTCCTCTTCCCCCACAGGCAGTCATGCACAGGTCTCTTATAAACTAAACCCTATGCACACTTACTACCATGTGAGCAGCTATTTGGCAGGCAGTTTCTCAGGCAGGCACCCTGCTCCGAGTGGATTTGTGGCTCCAGTGTGTGTTCAGACTCTGCCAAAGGGCTGTGAACAGACCTGAGCATCTACAAATCCTTCCTGAGGTTTTATTCCCCATTTAGCTGCAGACTGCCCGGAGCTCGTGTCAAACATGTGACATGGGCTGATTTGGCAGTGTCCCATGTACAGACACACCCTGAATCTGTAGCTCCAGGACCAAAGCAAAGCTGGAGCAAGGTTTACTGCTAACCAGGAGATGGCTGTAATCACACTGGTACTAAACTGAAGCACTCTATGCTCAGGAGCTTCCTGGCTGGAAGTTTAAGTAATGTCCAGATAGTCACCATCAGTGCAGTTGGTCAGAATAATCTACTCTGTGAGCTCTGATTATACTGGAGACCCAACTACTTTGCAACTAAAATGCTCCTTTCTCGATCTGGGAGCACAGGCAGGGGAACCTGCATCAATACATCTTGGACTTGGATGCTCAGCAAGCCTTTGCCCCCAGGGCCCTCGTACTGCTATATGACATGAGTAGGAAATTCTTTGCTGTGGGTCAGTATGTGGGACAGTGCTCCTTCCCATTTGTAAGGATCCTGGCCCAGGCCCTGTAGGAACTTTGTAACAGGGCCATGGAGAACAGAGAGGGAGTTTTCACAGGAGCTCCTGTATTTGGTGCCTATGCTGAGCAGTTACTGATGTCTTAGAAATAAAATTCCTGTTGTATCAAAAGAGATGTGAAAATATTTTTTTTTTCTCAAATAGACACTGCTGCTCAAAAGTGCTCCCCAAAAATTGTCAGTAGGGAAACATCAAAGCTGGGGTATCACTCCTTCACCGTCTCAAGTCAGCTGCAAGGAGATAACTGGTATTGAAAATATTGGATGCAAAATAGGTATCTGATAATTGGATCCATCTCTGTCCATGGTCTGCCAGGATCCTTCAAGTACTGATCAGTATTTCCCATCTCCCACCCCATGTCACCAACTTTCCCATCATGTAAAAAAGTTTAACTTCCAGGAGAATAGAAGTGCCCCGGCATTCAGACCTGGCTGCCTGAATTGAATTCAGATTATTTCATCAAGGTAATAACAAGATCTGGGATCAAAATCTGCTGGAATAATTTAGAAAGCCATGTGAGGTCACTGTTGCTTCTTACAAATAGAGCTTAGACATAATTTACCTGGCAGTAACTTGACCTGGAAGAGAGAGGTTTATCTTCTTGGCATGCTGAGTCTGAGTAGCTCGACAATCTCTACATAAATTTGAGATCTTTCATTCTCCAGCTGGTTGTTATTACTTATAATCTCTTAATGCAAAAAGTATTCCTTCCAGGGGCCCCTTTCCTTGCCTTTCTTACCTTTGCTTTTTTTAAGAAAAAGATATATTGCATGTTGGTTTGCCTTAGGATCTCAGGCCCATGTCCTTGCAATCATAATTTGGTCACAACACCTAAAACCTTTGTTATGTTTTAGGTGCCTCTTCACCTCTAAATGTTTCACTGTATTATAACATACAATTTTCAGGAAAGATTGAGACCTATATTGAAAATTTTGCGTTGTGGACACACCCCAAAGCTTTGCTTAGAATCCCTTTTGTGAGGAGATTACAAACAGAACAGCAGAATTACAGGATTACAGTAGAAATGGGGGAAAATTGTTGCAGAGATTCCTGAGAGAAGCCTGGTCCTGACCTGTCTTAGGGTAGTTATGATGCAGTTCTTACACATCACACTCCACTCCTCTTTGGGTGTTTGAGACTGGCAGTGGGTTGCTGTCTCCCCTCACTAGGCCCTTCTCCATGTCTTGGGAAACACTCCCTGTCTTTTGTCCCTTCCTTGGTGGCAGCAGGACCAGGCAGCTCCTCCTCACTGCCTCAGCTGCCTGTCTGATGGCTGCAGTGCTGCCCCTTCTCCCTCACCTACTGCTGACACATCGGGGGATTTCTGCTGCCCTTCAAACTTCTCTGGCTGCTGGAGCATGAAGCACCTCCTCAGCATTTCCATGTTCTAAGAAAGGGTGGTTTCACTTCCTTTTGGGGTTTTTGACTTTTCTTAACTCCAGGAGGGCAGCCCACTGTGGGTTCTGCTTGCTGCTCCCTTAACCAGAAAGACCCAGTGCGAAAGAGCTGCCTCTTCCTCATGACCAAACACCATGGGGAGCTCTGTGGCAGCTCCACCATTGTGCAGGGAAGGGGAGAGGGACAAGATCAGCTGGAAGTGAGCTGTGCCTCAGGTGTGTGCCCAGGGCTGGCAAGACTCACTGTGAACTGGCTTCTGTGTCCCATCCTGGTCACCAGTGGTCCTACAAGCGTGAGATGGCTGTCCTGGCTGTGCACCAGAGCTTCCCTCTGGGAATCCTGGAGGCATGGCCCATGGCCAGGCCACGTGCAGGGTGAGTCCCAAAGGACTGGGATGCTGGGAAGCCTGGTGGGGTCAGCCTGCCATGGTGCTGTGTAAGACCCAGCCTGAGACTGGAAGGCAGCAGATCCCTGGTGCCTGGCCTCAGCTTCACTGTTGGAATAGAGTCAGTGCCCTGAGGTGTCTGGCACCAGCCCTGGGCTGAAAGCATGCTGACCAAAATGCAGTCACCCTAGAAGGGAAGAAGCAAGAAATGGTGCTGCAGAACATATTTGCATCAATAAAATGTGCTGTAATACAAACATCCAGTTTGATACATTCATTAGAGTTGTTGCCTGTGCCTCTGCTGTTTCTGACAACAATATTTTCTCTTTTCTTCTCTGATTACCTGGACCCCAATCATTACCAGTATGCTTCCCATTATCACTGAGCCTCATTTTAGCAATGTGCAAACAACAGCAGCCTCGGAGATGCCAGTTTTAACATGACTAAACCCTCACCCACACTTTCAAACTGGGACAGCTGAGAAAGAGCTTTTATGTAAGATGATGCAAAGCATTACAGCCATCCCCATCAGGTGTTGGCTTTTTCTTTTTTCTTTTTTCTTCATCTTTGCCTCAAGATGTTGCAGTTTTAGCTTGTATTTGCTTTTTTTCCAGCTCATGACTCCATGTGTGACTGGAAGGCAGAGCTGGAGCAGGCTGTGCTGATGTGTGTAACATTAGTGCGGGGCTGTCAGGGAGCAGACGGCATGTGACCAGGACAGGCTAAACTGGGACATGGCACTCACATACCGCCTTCCCTATTTCTGGCTCTGCCTCCAGGCCCAGGTTCTGCCACTCCCTCTCTTGCAGGGCCAGCACAGCAGCCAGGGCCAGCAGCCAGGGCCCGGGCTGCACAGCAGAGGCAGGTCCGTGAGGAAGAGCATCGGCCATGAAAGGGGAACCAGCAAGGGGACGGGGCTGGAAACACTCCAGGGAACCCAGTCCCACTGCAGAAGCTGAGGCATTTCCTGCTTCTCCAGCAAAAAGAAACGCTCAGCCCTGCATGAGGGAGCTGCTCTGTCCCCTCTGGCTCCTCTGCCATTGTTTTTGGTTTTGCTGTGAGTTTCTCAGCAGCTCTCCCCACAGCCTGTCAGCCCCAGCTCTTCCTCCCACCGCTCATCAAGTGACTGTGATGGACGGAAGGTGGAGGGACACTCCTGGGGAATTTATCCAGCCACCTTCGAACTGTGCAAAGTGTACAACTTCAGCAAAGTTTTAATCTGCCCCTGAAAGTTGCAGGTTCTTTTTTATTGGAAAAGAGATTTAACTGAAAATCCAGGACTATGATCCTGTTGGGTTTTTACCTATGATGAGTTAAAACATGCTACATGGAATTTTACTTTATTTATGGGGCAGTGGTCACACCAAAGGGGCACAATTTCATTCTCCTAAGAGCTGCCTACAGACATCTGAGAGCAGTGCTCTTCCTACACAGCCTGCCAGAGGCCTGAGTCTAAAATGCATACATTTACAAGAGGTAGAAAGCAGAAATGAAACTTGCTCACCAATCCCCACTGCACAAACTGCTAAAAAAAAAAAGGTTGTTCTATACAAAACACCTATTTAGGTGTCATCTGGCATTTCAAATATTACCAAAACACCTATTTGAGGCTGTTCTGATATTGCAGGTATTATGGCTGATGACAAAAAAGAGTGGAATAAAAGCTCCTCTCCTTTGGTGTTCACTAAGTGGCTCCAATAGAAGCAGGTACTGCTCCCTGCCTACAGGTAACTTGTAAAAGCTTTAACAATAGGAGAACAAAGAGTGAGAGCCTGTGGCACAATGCTGGCTGCAGGCAGCCTTTTCCTGCCCAGTCAGTGAACCCATTAGAACAGGCAGAACATCAGGGCACAACATCTGATGGATTTCACAGCTCCTTCAGCCCAAACTTTCAGCCTAAAGTTCTTGATCAAAGGCTTCCCCAGCCCTGTCCCTCTTCCCAGTCCCTCTCCCTGCTAGCCTCAGTCTGCTCCTGGCACCAGCCTGGTTCCCTTTTTTCCCAGTTTTCTTCACAGTCTGTATATTCTTTTCTATCCCATATAAATCTCTCTTGCTGTCTGTGGCCTACCACAGAGAAAGAGGTGTCTCTCCCACAGTCCCTCCCCTTTTCCTCATCTCCTACCCAAATTTTTGTGGCCCCAGGAAAATGGCACTTTCTGCATCTGAGCTGCTTTCCCTCTGCCCATTAACTCTGCCCAGCTTCTGCTGGGTCTTCCCTCTTGTGTCTCCTGATGACCTCCCACAACTGAGTCCAGTTCCACCACAGCCTCCCTGTATTTTGCATCTGCTTCAGAGAAACCTCCTGCTGCCTGGAAGCAGCATTAGACTCAAGAGGACCCAAAGCAAAGTGGAGATTTGGATATTCCTCCTCTATGAGCAGATGGAAAGAAGCTGCTTAGCCTGACCTGTGAAGAACCCCTCCATTGCCCTCCCCATGGACAATTGGCCTAGCAGAAAAGGCTTTCCCTCCTGAGAGCCTCTCTCCCCCTCTCCCCAGTTGTGCTCTTTGCCTCTGGCTTCTCATATTTCTCACCAGCCACCAACCATCCCTTCCCCTCTGACATCCTCCATGGGCTGTGTGTGGTTTGGCAGTGGCAGCGTCACCTGCACTGTCCCCTCTTGGTGATGCTGTGCTCTGGCTGCCCTCTGCACCTGCCCAGCATCACCCCATACCTGACACACACACTTTGAATCCTGCTGTTGCTCTTTGACTCAGACCAGACACCCACCAGGGTGGCAGGATACTGCCAAGAAACAAGGGAAAGGAGCTTATCCTCAATCCCCCTCTGTTCTTCCTCGTGCCAGGTTTTCTTTTCCTTCCCCCACACTGTCCTTCACTCCATCACAGATTTTGTATGTTAACATGCCCTGATTTGATTTTTCAATTCACTCTGAGAGGCAGTAGCTCATCTCTCTTCTTGGTCCTAACTGATTATATTATCTCAGGAATTTTTGTCACCTTTTTAGAAACCTTTCCTGCTCCTCCAGCTCAGGTTTTTCTGTCTCCCTGTGCACCTGCCACTCAAAGGACTCCTCCCATTTTCCCCCTCCCTCTTGCATCTTATGCTTAAAGGCATATTAGATTAGAAGAATTTGAGAAGCTTGTGACTTTTAAGTTCCAACAATGCTCTGGTCTTGGCAGATTCCAGTGATGTTGTCACAGATGAATCTATTGCCTGGGAAACTGGAGCACCCCACCTGCGTCCTGCCCTGCCCTGCCCTCAGCAGTGACACACACTTGGACTCGGCTGCCTTTGATGTAATCATTCCTCCAATATGTCTCTCTGGGCTTATTATTTATCCTATGCAGCATTCCCTCTTACCTTTTTATTTCTGACACTGGCCACATCTCTCCTGTCATGCTATCTCCCTTACCCCCACATTAGCAGATCATTTCAGTTCATTTCTCAGCAAAAATTATGTGTCTTCATAAGTTTCTATTATAGTGCTTCTCTCTCCAGTCAAAAAAACAGAAGTGACATGAAATTGAATGACTTTTTATGTTTTCCTCTGCATATTTGTAATCTCATCTGGAAGAGCACTTAAAAATGTTGCAGAGGATCTTGTTATGACTAATACAATTCTGTCATGCAATTAGCACTAGACTTATTTAATAATCTAGTCTTCAGAGAAAAATTCCCATATCAATAACATTTATCAAGCATAAACATAACACAAACCACCAAGGTATCAATCCATCTTTTCCCTTCAGTCACTTGATACTATATAACCTCTGTTAAATGCAGCACACCTGCTTACGTGAGCCCTTTTCTTCTTCAGAAATAATGGTTTGCCACACCATTCAAGAAAAACAACCCAGCCCAGGGGCTCTTCCCTAGCAACATTTGGTGTTCAACGTTTCAGAGGAATGTCTAAGCTTCACTTTCATGAAATAAGGTATTTTTTTTTTCCTGCCTCTACCCAGCAATGAGGTTATGTACTTAGGGAGAAAGCCTGCCTCTCGTGTAGTGTTACAGTCCCTGGCATAAATACAGGTACAAATCTTACCGTTACCAGTACAAGGACTTAATGTTTCTGGTTTGACTGCTGCAAAAAGCCACCAAAGCCTAATCTGAGTGGAAAGCTTTCCCTTGCCCCTGCAGTTTCTGGTGCTGTCTGTGTTCCATCTCCCTCCTTTTGCCTGCCCAGAATGGGCTGGGGGTGAGCTGGGTGTGCTCAGCCTTGCCTGCAGCATGGAGAAACCATTTCTAATTCATCTTTAGCAGTATGGTGTGAGCAGCCAGCTGAACTTGTATCAGGAATCAAAGCAGTTCTGTGTGCCATGACTCTGGAGGAGAAACACATGCTGCAGCAAGTACAGGGTCTAAAATAATAGACACTGGGGGGAAATAAAAAGCATGTCAGAGGGTGGATTGTTAAGCCCTCACAGTCAAATCCTGAGAGGTATTTAGCCCTCCTAAAGCAACTCCTGTTGGCTTCAAGAGGCCTCCAGGTGCTCATCTCCCTTCAGAATCTGTACACAGGGCTTTTACTTAATGAAAAGATCTTCACTGACTGGTAGGAGAGTGAAAGGGTTTTGAGCACAATAAAACATTTTCCCTGGATTTGTTGAGCAGGCAGCACGGACTGGGGTTGTAACAGCAGTCCCTGTTCCCCTGGAAGTGGGGGACACAATTCCTGCTTCTGGGAATGTGGTGCTGCCTCTCAACTTGCTGCAGTGAAACAGCGTGTAAAATGGGGAACAAAAAGAGCTGCTGTCAGAAGGGCTGGTAGGTAGCAGATGCCTGTGTGGCTCTCTGGAGAGAGGAAAATCTCTTAATTCTGATGGCTTTGAGCTCCTGACTCTTCAACAGATTGCATATTGTAAACCCCAAAACTTACATTGAAACAAGAGGCACTTCCTTGTTTCCATGTGGAGTGGAGGGGGTCCCATGACTCTTCCCAGGGAGGCAAAGTGATTGCTAATAAAACAGTATTTCAGTGCTCATGCATCCCACAAAGAGAAAGTAGTTTTATTATTATCATTATCATTACTGTTATTATTATTAGACATTGAACAGAAGTGCTGTAACTCAGAGTATTATTTTCAGTAGTTCCAGCACTGTCTGCAGGACACCTGCTCTCCACGGTCATTTCAAGACAGCTCCTGCTCTGTTGTTATTGGCTCCATACCAAGAGCCAGCAAAGCAAAAAATTTTTCACTTAAGACCAAACTTACTGTTCTCCTGTCAGCTTCCCCATAATGTATTACTTCACCATGTCCTTTGACCTACTGCATTTCTTTATAGAGAAATATAATTAATTTTGAGACACAGCTTAGCTCTGGGGTTCAAAACAGTTTCACGTGTTTACGCAAAACATTAATTTTTTCCTTCTTTTTTAATTTTCAGGCAGAAAAGGTTATGAGAGTTAAACAAAGCACTGATCCTTCCAAGAGCTCCAAATGCCAGCATGGCTGGAGGAAGCTGATGGAGGGGGGAGGATGGAAGGGATAGAGATGGGGCTTTCTCAGCCAGAACCCAGGAGCCAGAGCTGTTCCTGGGAGCTCAGGTACAGGAAGGAATGAGAGAAACCTTTGCTGCACAAATAACCAGTGGTGTATGTGAGGGTGGATCTCTGCAGATCACTCTGATCTCTGAGGGAAGATTTGTTGAAGCTGCTGCTGCCCACAGCTACATCATCACCTGCTTCTCCCGGGCAGGCTCCCCCCTGGGGACAGCTCAGCCTATCCAGCAGCATGTGCCAGGGATCCAGGCAAAGAGCAGCACCTTTTTCTCACAGAAACCGGGACACAGATGGGCTGTTTAAGTGACCTGCCATCCTCCTTATTCATACATGCATTCATGAGGATTTGTCATATGAATGATGACAAATCTTGTCACTGATGGAAGGTCTTACTTGTCACACCAATAGCACTTTCTTCATTTGTGGATTATTGTCCCAAGACAGAGGTGTTTCTAGAAGCCATGAAGGACCCAGTTAAGCCCCTTTTCTCATATTTTCTTTCTGTAGCAGAATTGCTTACCTTGTGGAACACACTCACAGTCCATCTGAGAGCAGGTGCTGCAAATCCAACACGTGGGTGCTGTTAATCCCACAGGAATTATTTTAGGGAATGGAGGGGGAAGGAAAGTTGCATATAGGTATAGCAATTAACAAAAAATCCTCATAAAAATTTAGCACATTTCTGAGGCATCCAGAGCCACCCAGCACCATAAGGAACCAGTAACTGGAAAGAGATCTATTTAGTAATAATGAGAGATGCACTTGGCATCTTATGTTCAAAGGCATGTGAGGTTTTTAGTCCTTACAATTTCAACAGTAGTCCCATATCTGATGCTCCACAGAGAGCCTTGATAACCCTTTGCAAGCCCAGTCAGCACCTTTGAAGTCAATGTTGCCACAGTAATAGCTCTGAAATCTGTGCTGGCTCTAACCTCACTGAAGGAGTGTTACCATCTATTTTGTAACACTCAGGTTCTTTGAACTAACAGCACTCCCTGGGTTTACAGCACCTGACATGTCTGCTGCCAAGCTTCTTTGCTTCTTTCTTACTGCTTTTCCAAAGCAAAGTCTCCTATAACTTCATTTCTTATTGTTTTCAGTAGAAAAGAAAACCAAAAACCCTGGTTCCATAATAAACTCCATGTCTAACTTTGCAGGAATGTTACACAAGTAGACCTGCTGGGACTGAAGCAGTAACCTTTTGCTGGATACTTGTGTTTGTACATCCTCTTGGTTTCATTCATTTTCCTCAATGAGAATGAAAACACACTTCCTGAAAACATACTTGCATGAAAACTAGTGGAAAAAAGTCTAGTTTAATATCAAGAAAGATGTAAAACTAGTTAGAAAATGGACTGTGGGCTGTTTTATTTTTTTTAAGTCAATATTTCATTGTCATATTTTGAGGATTAAATAATGTTCAGGTTAAGTTTTGTCACAAAGCTGGCACAGACTAGGCAAAGGCAGTGCTCCAAAGCTATTATGAAAGCCATAGCTGGCATTTAACATCATGCATCTCCTATGAAAACAAGAAACCTCACAGCACACTCTGATCTAATCATGATACATTTGACAGCTGAATGCCAGAAAGTTCTCTGCTGTTGCTTAATGCACTATGGAATATCCAAATGGTAGAGTGACCCCTGCCCAGGCCTGACCTGGGGGCTCAGCCTTGAGGCTGTGGGCTGAACCAGGCTGTGCTCACCTGGCTGTGTAGGATCTGCTAAGCTGTGTGAGATTGCACACCAGGCCAAACTTACCCTTTGTTGTTTCGAGCATTTTGGGCACAATGAGAAGTGAACTGCTCAGTGCTGGGTGCTCCTACAGATCCCACTGTGCCTTGGCAGTGCTCACCCCTCCCATACTGCCCCAGAATGGAGAACCTAGCACAGAAATGAGCTGCCAGGCCACATCACAGGCAGTCCTTAGCAGGGGCAGAATAAAAGCAGTTCTAGAGTAACTGGTTGTAGCCAGGGACACAGAAGCAGCTCACAATGCAGTGAACAATCTCTAGATTTTTTAATCTAAATATCCATATCATTATGATATCTAATAAAGAAGGGAAACCAATAGTAATTTATCTGAAGTGTAAAAGCCTTTTGAGTAACTAATTCTCCAGCCTGTCAAGCATAAGTCCATGTAGCCAAGATTCACTACTCTTTTGGTACCCAAACTAAGATAAATGATCATCTTGTCCGCAAGTCATCTTATACCATTTCCCACAGGAAGACAAGGTTTGAATCCAAATTGATTCTGAAAACCCCTGAGGTATGGTCAGAAATCAAATGGATGTCAGTAAAAAACACTAAAGAGGGAAATGTCAAATGCAAAAGCTACCAACAAACAATCCGAGCCTGTGGCCCTCATGAAGAGTGACCTGCCAGGCAGTGCAGACTGCAGAAAGGGACACACAGAGATCCAGCAGCTGTTTGAATGTTTGGTGTTGTCTGCCCACAACAAAAGAGAAGGCAAATGCCATCCTGGGACACACAGACCTGTGAGTTGTTTCATGTAAAACATGGAAGAGATTATTGTGCTCTAATTGGCACCGGTGCATTCTCTGTGTAGTTTGGTGTCCAGTTCACACCATCATGTGTTAAGGAAAAGGGAGGGTCAAGGCCCAAATGTTCTCATATGAAAGCCCAAAAGTTTAGAAGATGTAATCCAAGACAAAAGGCTGATGAACTGGGCATTTTCTGTGTGGAAATGGGAAAATGAGGAAAACTTAAAACTTAGCTGTCTAGCAGAAACCTGACCTCTTTCTACCCATTATAAACCGGTGATGTGAAATGTGATGTCTTCCACTCTCTGCTTTTGTTTGGTAGGGTTTGGTACAGCAGGATTGTGCAAATTTAGACCACCTGTTAAAGCATTTTCAGACCTTTTATCTGTCTGAGCCAGAGGTTCCTCAGGTCAAAGTCGTGCAAGACTCCCCTCAGGATCCAGTTGTTTGGCCAACATTCATCACAACCAACTCCTTTTGAACATACCCAGTTGTCTGGGATATGGCATGGCTTAGCCCTAGGTGCTGCAATGAAGCTGAGATGAGCTCTGGGACACGATGGTTCTTGGTGACAGCACCAGTGTGAGGAGTGACTGCTGGCCCTTGGAGGCACAGACTGGACATACAGTGTTGGAGGCATTTCCAACATGGGCATGCTCAGTGTGCACCTGCCAGGGCTGCCAGGTGTGACACAGGACCTACAGAAAACCTGCACCTTCCTGGACCAGCAGCTGGACTCAGGTGGCACTTCCTAGGGGAAAATGGCCAAAAGTCTGAGGCCAGGCACCTGAGCTGTGTGTGCTGTGAAGCAGAGGAGGAAGAATTGGAGCAGTGGAGTGTTTATTAAAGCACATATAACAGGGGCACCCAGTGCATGGTTAAAGAATGACATCATGCTGCAGTGACAGTGCTGGGCAGGGTCTGGGGTTTCTGTCTGTCCTACAACAGAGACTTACAGACTGAAGCCTGGGGCATCCACAAGCCCACCTTGTTGATGGACCAAGAGCAAGGTAGTGCCCAGCAGGGCTGGCAGCAGGGTGCACAAAAGAAAGCCAAGGAAGGCAGCAGAACAAGGGGAATGGCTGGGATAGGGGCTATTTCCCTGCATGTTACTGCAGCCACTTGTCCCTGCAGGCACTGCCCCCCATCCCCTGCTGGAGCTGTCATCACCAAACCCACAGCTCACCCAGGGTGTGGAGCTGGCACAGACCCCATCGACCCCAGATCCTGTTTCTGGGCTGCACTGACCAAGAGGGCAATCATGCACACTTCCTTCCACATTTATGCAAAAAGCATCCACCCCACACGTATTTCCACTGTATTTGAGGCCTTGTGAAATCTTGGCAGAAGTGGATGGATTTTGCCCAGAATACACAATTTAGTGCTAATTATCTCTTCCTGCTGGGCTTTAGAGCACAGAGCTTTCAGTTCAAGAACAACAGCTACAAGAGCTAATGGATTGCTCTGTTACCAGGAAGCAAACCCTTTGCAGAGCGTGGAGGATCCTGCCCGGCTGCAGGTCCCGGGGAAACTCTGCAACAATAGGAGGATGGAATTCATTAACTCTTCAGGGAAGGAGAGCACAGCACCAGCATGGTAATTGCCTTCCGCCGGTGCTGCTGGGGAGAACATCCCAACACAAAAGAGCATCTCACCCCTCCCAAGGCACAGCAAATTATGTTGTAAATATAGAAAAAGAAAATTCCCCTTGTTGGGTCCATGAGAAGCTGCAGAAGAGAAAAGGATGAACTGTGGTTGTGATTCATTCCCTTCCATGTCACATACAGTAAAGTCCATATTTTCTGGGAGTGAGTGTACAGGATATGGATTAAATTGTTGCTTTCCAAACCCCCCTTCCCACGTGCACTTATCTCACATCTAGAAAGGCCTATGGGCCTCTCTGACTGGGCTCCACTGACAAACACTCCCTGAGACAAGGAAGAGACTTGTTCCACTCTGCTGGCAATTAAGCTGCAGGTAATGAATTAACAGCATATAGGAGTCACACCGGGAGCCAATAATAATTTAATTCTCCTGCATTGGCAGTTAACCACCCAGCAGTAACCATCCCAGAGCTGCTCTCCACACAGCTGATTTTGGAGCTTTACAGACCTACCTGTGGTGATCATTTTGGTGATTCCAATGCTGACATGTAGCCTGAAGGAGAGTCCAAAGTACCTCCTAGCACAGCGAGCATTTTGGCTGGTGGTGACCACGTCTTAGTTTTTCTTTCAAATGCAGTCTTTTGGTGTGGCTACTCACCTTCTCAAATATCCTTACAAGTGTAAGAAAAAAAATACCAAAATATAGAGCAGATGCTTCAGGACCTTGGACTAGACCCATTATTGACACAGGACCAACATTACACCCTTCTCAAAGACACTTTCTCACTTGCTCATATGGTGCACAGATGTAGGCTGCTGGCAATGATCCCTAAAGCAATGTGGGCAACTTCCAGATTTTCAGGTACCCTTTGTCTCCATTTCTTGTGCAAGATTCTGGCCAGTTTATTCTCATTTGGGTCTTTGTAGTTATAAGGCTAAAATATCCTTCTTGTTGCTGCATTTTTGCTTCCTCTTGGAAACAGAGTGGGGGAAACACTGCTTTAATGAATGGAACAACACCCAGCACTGAAGGTGAGGAGTGGTGGCATTGCCACAGGTCACCAAGATAATCCTGTGACCTGCCTGCCCAACAGACAGAGGTTTTACTGGCAGCTCTTCCAGAGAGCATGCTACTACCAATGGGAAGGTTTTCACAGCTTGGAATCATGATTACCACCACCAAAAAGTAAAAGGCTCTGAGACTAAAAGGAGTGAGAATAATTCTTTCTGAGCTGAGGAAACAGCTGTACCAAGCCTGACAGCCTTTTGCTGGGACAGTTGTAAGCATCCTCCATCGTGTCCAGACAGAGTTCCCTGTCTCAAGAACAAGTTGTCCAGCACTAGTTCACTGGGAAACACCAAAAAAAAAAAAAGGAAACACCAAATTGATTCCAAGGAAGATTTTCTTCCTTGAAATGAAGATAAAGAATTCTACTGCTTTATGACTGGTGGTTTTACTGTGAGGTATTGCACAACAGGATTAAATAATGTTCAAGTATGACTGCACCCACTTCTCTCTGGCTGTAATGTTTTCCTTAGCTCATTGTGTCTCAGACAAGGTTGGTTATGAAGAACAAAAGCCTTTTAGGTCTGCAGATTACATGCACATGAACCCTTCTCACCTGAATGTGGTAACAAGCATGTGGAATACATATTGAACTCATTCTTCATAGTGTTTTGTCTCATAACATTTGGAATTCAAGTAAGCTTTGTACCTTAATAAATAAATATTTAGCTAATTGCATTAATAAACACAAAGCAAAAGGCAGAAAATACCCTTCCTATCCTGCATGTGGACAGCCTCAGTTTCCAGCATGAGCAGGAGGATGACTATGGGCAGGGACCACGGGGTTAATCAGAGCAGCTGGACACCCTGTCCACCAGGCCCCAGGAGCCCCAGCCTGGGCTGCAGAGGGCCCTGTCTCCCATCTCTCTGCCTGGTTGGCCTGCCCCTTCTTCCACGTCTTTAGCAGGGTTTGCCATGCTCCTTTTCTGTCCAGGTGGTCTCTGCCTTGGTACCATCCCAAGAGACAGGAGAGACTTGACCTCCACAAACCTGCTGCCTGACTGATCCAGTGGAAAAAAGAACCATGTGAACCCCACCTTTGAAAGAAAAGCATTATTTGCCTCTTCTCACACAATACACATAATGAGAGTGCTCCACCAACACTTTCATCACCCATCTTCTCACAGGACAAGATGCTTATCCTCTCTCCCATACTTTTTTCCTTTAAAAACCAAACAAATAAAAAACAGTTGCCAAACTGTTGACAAACAGTTAACAAATCTGAGATGCAAATCTCCACACGAGAAATAGAACTTTTGCAAAAAATGATAAGCAGCTTGAAGTAGACCTTACTAGGGCAGACATCAAGCAGGCCCAGGGATGTCCTTCTGCCTTTTGTGCAGTGCCTCCAAGCCAAATGCCCTGGGAGGGGCTACAGTCATGGGAGAGCCACATCACACAGGCAGGATTCAATGTGTTGCAGCAAATGTGTAGGAAAGCCATGGTCTGTCTTCCCTTCAGGCAAGGTTTGGGATCTGAGCAGTAAGTCCAGGACAGTCCCCATTGCATGGGGCATCTGGATCTGAGCACCAGGCAACCTCCATTTCATGGAAAACATTCCAGCCCCATTCACAGGGCAGCAGCTTTGCTCTCCTAAAGCCCCCACGCTGCACCAGCTAAGCATTACTGAAATTGGATCCCCCAGCATGCCTGTGGATAATGACTTAGGCCTACCTTTCCTCTAAAGATAGGGAAACTGGACCAAAAACAAAGTTTTTTTTCCTGCTGTAGAAATGGTTCAATTGTTTCCATCCTGAATGTGATGTTTGTGATCCAGGACTTTTGCCTTCCACCTCATGTGCTCCAGGAAAAAGCAGCACCTGGCTGTTTCTCCTGGCAGCACTGCCTGTTGGCTTTGACAGAAAGGGACCAAGACCCACTCAGATGCCCACAAAAATGGTTGGTTTTTTTCACTAGGGCAGCACACTGTTCACCCAGGGGGAGGGGAAACAAGGTTATTTTTGGAAGCTTTGCTGACCATCTGCTGGATAGCTATAAAAAAGCTTTTGTGGGTCAGGTCTGAAAACACTGCAGAGCCATACTCTTAGCTGGAAAGATTTCATATGGAGACTGGATGAAAACCAGCAAGGCAATGGACATGGATGCATCTCTTTTTTGTTGTCACAGCTGATGGAAACCCCCAGTCCATGCTGGATGTTTGCTGACATGATGCAGACAGCAGAAGCCAGATCTAATGAGATGCCTCAGCCCCTCCAGCAGGCAGCCAGAGGTCCCTGTGCCCAGGTGATTGGGGCCACCTCAGTGCCAGTGGGTCAGCACGTCCTTCCTGCCCAGGTGAAGTACATCTTGTTTTAGAGAGATCCCAAAACCTCCTAAGGAGCCTGATCTGCAGGCCTGAGGTCATCTCAGTGTATTCTTCCAAAGCTTGGGTGGAAGAGGCCCCTCCCCTGTTCCTTGTGCAGCAGCTTGGAGTGAGGGCACTTGGCAAGGATGTGGTGCTGGGCTCAGGCTGGTGCTCTTCATCTCCTACATCACCAAGGTGCCACCATGGACTGGTCCTTGGGACACAGCAACAGCACAGGGGCATCTCCTCTGCCAAGGGACTGCTCTTCCCACAGGATCAGAGACAGTTCCCTCTGGTGCCTATGCTTGCTTTTATCACTCGTGCCCTCTCTCCACCTTCTTTTTCACAGGTCCTGAGATGCTGTCTAAAGAGGAAAACATCCTCAATAAAAGGAAAGGGTGTGCACCAGTGCTGCTCTGAAATACTTTGTGTCTGCTAGGTTATGGTGATCAACTACTGAGGTGACAACTGGGGGATTAAATAGGATGTTGGGTTCCTTCTCCTCACATGAATAATTTAACTTTTTGCGCATGGGCAGGAGAGGGGCTTGAAGGAGTGCAGTGAGCCCTGTCCAGCTGTCCAGCACAGACATCGAAAAACAGATTCCTAGGGAGAAATCCATATTTTGGAGCATGCATGGACAGAAGGACCTGGGTGCATCCCTGAGTCAAGGCAATGCCAGGCAAAGAATTTTCCCTTTGCACTCTGTAGCTTCCCAACAGAGATGCTTGGACTTTATTCCAGGGTCAGGCCCTCAAGTTTTTCTTGTGTCTAGCTCCCAGTCCCAGTGTGATGATGTCCTGCTGCCAGTGCCTCATTTATAAGGAAGGGAAAATCCAACCCATTCAGATTTTGAATCTGCTAAATGACTAATGGAGCTAATTGTGCCCTCTGCTCTTGTAGCAGCTTGAAAGCAAAAAAGAGGGGTTGACACAATAGGGCAAAGGACATTTTCTAGCTCTGACAATAACTCAGCAGCCGACTTTTACATTTGCAGAGACATGCTGCCAGCAGCCCACTCTTACTGGGCTCCTACTCACCTTTGTAATTTACTTCAGTTTTTGGCCTTCAGTCCAGTCTTAAGCAACACTGTTCTTGGCTTCACTCTGGTACCTATCAGAGCATACTGAAACCCTGTGATGAATAAAGCAAACCCAGAAAAGTAGAATACCTGTAATCCAGGGCCCTCTTTGTAGTTTTAGCAAAAGCAGCAGCAGGCAAAGCACAGACATAGCAGTGGGAGAATGGGGAAGAATTATTCTAAGTCAAACAGCACAGGAAGAGGTTCTTAGCTCAAAACAAAAACGATCTACTTGCATCACAAAATAAATCGAGTTTTTAGCAGCAGTTGGAAGTCACACATGCAGGGAACAAAAGAGCTCATTTACACAACACTACTTACATTTCAGAGTAACCAATGTCAGTGCAGGACCAAGAGCAGAGCAAACCCAGTAGTCTGGGTTTAACTATGAGCTGTTACTGCTGCTGACTAAAATGAGAGGACCTTTCCTGAATTGTTTCTCAACATTGATACTGGGATATGTGTCTTGGACTAATAAATTGTACAAGTTGTTTCTTTTTGGGAAACCAGCTTAAAATTAGAACATGTTCAGTGCCTGCAATGTACCAGTCTAAAAGGAGAAAATCCACTCCCCAAAATTCCTTTCTCTTGCTTTGGTGTTACTTGGGGAAATGATTCAGCTGAAAAAATAATCCAGGAAAAATGGCTGGTTACTAGTCAGCTTGTTAAGGATCAGTCCTGATGGGGCTGTACTGGGAAATGGAAGAGGATGAGAGGGTGCTGGATTCTCCCTTCCAGCAGCAGCAGCAACATTTACTAATACTGACTGCAATGGTTGCTGAATTGCAGACTTGAAGTTTGGAGATACAGTTCTTAGGAGGTTTAAACATCTGCTTCTGGCATTCCCAGAAGTGCACCAGCATCAGCATGCTGATTAATCCATTAGAGCCCACAGACCATCTCTTCCTTCACTTGTATTGCTTGGGGAGAATGGCAAGAAAGGCTTAAACCCACCTGAAACATTTGGACTGAACTGCTCACTGGTGTGGGAATAACCAGATAATTCATGATTATGTCCATGTACCAGCACTCATGAAGGACATATGAAACTTGCACTCACTTTTTCCATTGAAACAAGGAGGTTTCAAGGCCGCACACTCCATTCTGGCCCTCCTGGAAGACAAAGACTCCATTGTTGGGTTAGTTCCACTTTGCATGACAGAATCCTGTATTTGTTTGGCTGGAGAATAAGCAAATAAACGTGATTCTTAGCCTGTGATGGAGATGGAGGTATCAATCCTGTTGGCAGTGTCCCACATGGATAATGGCCAGACACTGTAGTTAGCACCATAATTCAAGTTTTCCTGTTCAAAGGCAGTGCAATAGTAAATCACTAATTAGACATTCATACTTGCACTTTTGTGTTTGTTTCTGTTATCTTTAGTCCTTTCAAATAACAGCATAAACAAGAGGGTGGCTGAATTAATGAAACCCCCTCTCAACTTTCCTATCTCTCTTGGCTGGACAAGCAGTGGCACGTGCTGGGTGCAGTTCAGAACTGCACTGTAAGGGATGCAGTAATAGCTGTCTTTCCCTAGCAAGGACTTTTGTTTGGTCCTCTGCCCCAGGAAGCCAAGTTTCAGAGGTCATGCAAAGATTTCATATCTTTGACACATCACCTTCCCTGCCAAAATTGGCCAGGCATAATCATCAGGTCAAAATGTAAGATGAGAGAAGGGGACAAGCAGCACAAGCTCACAAATACCACTGCTTAGGAGATCAAGGCCAAACCAGGGTAGATGGTTACAACATATTTATAGCAATGGAATGGTATTTCACAAGGTTATTTAATTTATTTCTGCCTTTTTTTTTTTTTTTTGGCTGAGAAATATACAATTATCCTAAATTTAGAGCACCTCAGAGATTATACAGCAGCATTCTTCCACTCCTTGTCATGGCTGGTCATTCAGGAGAGCATCTCCATGAGGTGCATGACACTGATAGTAGCATCACCTTTTGGGGGAGCAAAGACTGCTTTCCACAAGGAGAATTGGATATCAACATGCACTCAGAAAACTCCATGTCAGGAAACAATGTGTCTACATACCTAAGCAGAAAGATGGGCAAAATGCATTTCAGAAGCTACAGGAGAGAGCTCAGGTAGTAGATCAGAGGAAAGGCTAATTTGTGAAACACAAGGGTATTAACCATGAGACATCCCAGAGGAATTTGAAATTTGTGCTTAGAGGGAAGTCTATGACTGGATCGTGCTGCAATGGTCTGTTTGAGGCAGATCTCCTGCAACAATGAGGCCAGGCTGCCTCCTGTTCTAGTGTTTCAAATGCTGGCTCTTCCAGCAGCAGAGTCACTGGAACCAGGCCACAGCACGAGAACCTCATTTACCCACAGCAGCAACAAGGGATGCACCAGTGTTTGGGTGGATTTGGTCTGTGGGGAAAAACTGACAGACCTGGGTAGCAGAGGAGCAGAAGATGGACTTGAAGAGCAGCTTTGAAATACAGTTTAAAAACAAGGAACACAAATGGTCTTTGACCCATAGATGGTTCTTGTGACAAAACATGTGCATCATTTTTTACATCAAATTTTCCAGCTATTTTCAATTAGTTTTATATGCAGTGAGCTGAACAGATTCAGATTCCAGTGAATTAAATGTATTTCCACTCTCAGAGAGTAAGCAATGCAGTAATGTAAATGGTGAAGCGAACTAGACTAAATAAGAAGCTACGGTAAAGTAGAAATTAAGTTTCTCCTTAATGTTGAAAAATCAGAACACTTTCATAGCAAGGGTGAAAAAGTAGATCCTACAATGGTTTTACTGACCTAAGTAATCATGAGATGAGCAATTTCTGTAAAGAAAGATGGAACAATTTGTATTTTTAAACATACATGCAATTTGCTGCACTGAGGTGTTTTTTCCTCTCCACTCCTCTCCCCTGAGGATTGCAGGCGGTGCCTCTACTGGGGAGCCAAAACACATGTCCCTAACAGGTGACCTTCACCAAAAACCTACCAGGAACAAGATGATGTATTGGGCCAGCTGGAGCTATAGAGAATCAGCAAAGCTTTTATTCTTTCCCCTCTGTGAGAGCCACTGGCAGAACCGGAGCTCCTTCCAGGCTGACAGATCCTCACACCCCATGTACAGCAGCAATCCCAGCACCAGGGAGCAACAAGGCCCAAACACCTCTGGTTTCTGGGAACAGAATTTCTGGAATTTACTTATTTCTGGAAGTAAACTGCTGGTGGCAACCAAACACCTGGCCAAAAGTCCCACCAGCCCTTTTTTTTTGGCATCTGTTGACTCCACATTTGACACTTTATTTGTGTACAAAGTCTGAGATTTGGTTGGGCTGAAGAATTGGCCTCTGACCACAGAGTAAGAGGATAAGTTTGTCAGGTGGCGTAGCTGCTAATGGCTGAGCTTCCCTGGGCTGCTGAAAATCACAGAAACATTCTATTTGCCACTGTCCTTCAGAACAAACTGCATGCCAAAGTAAGACAGAAGGCTTTCCCATGTTAGAGTCCTCAGTTCTGTTCCCAGCTTTGTCTGAATAACCCTGTTCAAGTTACATTATCATTCATCAATTATTTCATATAATACAGTTTTTATTTCTCCTAAGACAGGAAAACTCACATTATAATCACCGTTGGAAAAGATACAGAAACAGTGATAACACTCATCACAAATGTAAATGGTAGAATTCCTTGTTTCTTGGTTTATAGAGTGCCTCTCCCTAAGCTTCAGGACACAACAGATTGTCTGGGAGACTAGAATGTCAGTAAGAAGACAGATTTAATAGATAAAAGCAGGATTTTAAAGACAATACCATTTTTTGGGGAACACAAGTCACTACTCTCAAGAATTTGTAATTTACAGGCTGAGGGGCAGCTTTTCTCTGGGCTTGAGCAATGTAAGCCAGCAGCTCCTCCAAAGCATGACTGCTGGCTCGTGCCTGAGGCGTTCCTTGGAGCTCTCTAAACTGGGGAAGGAAAGCTGACTTGAGGTCAGCTTAGCCGGCTTGCCTTGATGGAAACCCCTCTTATCTCTGCAACCAGAGCTGAGATCATTTGCCCTGGTCACCCTTTAACTGCAAACACAGTGCTGCTGGCAGGACAACCCTCTCCAACTCCCAGAAGAGTCAAACCTTCCTCCCCCTCACTCCAACAGAGGAGTTGTGCCTTTTCTGATCAAAAGGACTCAGAGTCTGTGCAAGTCTTAGCTCAGCTCCTGGTTTGGAGAGGACCAGTGAGAGCATTATGCTCAGCCAGGGCAAAAGAAGTTGAGAACTACTGCCCACAAAGATGTTGTCCCATTATTGGATTCATTTGGTTTGAGAAGGGAGTAGGATTCCAAGTACCCTTTTTGAGTATAGGAACTCACAAACCTGTTAGGAGCCCTTGTTTTGTTTCAGGATTTCACAGGATTTTCCCATTAACTTATTTCTTGAACAATTTGGTTGAGCAGATTTTATTTTTGCACACTGAAAGAGCAAAATGCTCCCTCTATATCTTTGCCATAGCTTACCTGTCATTAAAAATGTAGAAATTTTCACAGAATTCAAGAGATCTGATGATATCCATGCAGAATTTGGCTAAAGAGGGAGCTGTTAAAGGGCAAGAGATGGGAATAGGACCCAGTCATCTTACGTGCTCTAAGGCTGGTCTTTCTTTGGGCTCAAAGCTACAAGTGAGCAGGATTTCCAGGCAGAAGAACAGAAGCTCAGCAGGAATGACACAAAGTTAGTGTAGGCATGTTTCAGGCTTTTTTTGCATTTAATAATTTATCCCCTTTATTCCTGAATTAACACAGAATGTAAATCTTGTGATCATTACACAAAGCCTAGTTTACACAATGATGAGCAAAACCCAAGGACAGTCCCCAATACAGAAATGTCAAAATCTAAAGGCAGAATCAGAGGACTTGAGGCTCACTAGAAAACCAAAGGAAAGACCAAAATGGCATTCTCAAATATATATTCTAAAGATTACTTGCCACTGTTCTCATAATTTTTAAAGATCCTTTGGGGGATCTGCCAGTGTTGAGGTAAGGCCTTAGAGAACTTTACCTCATTTTAGGTTAATATTACAAGACTTTCATATTTGGCAAGCTACTAGGACAAACTCTGCCAGAAAAGTGCTCCTCTCATCAGCACATTTCATGTTTAGTCCAAACAATCGGTTTATTTTTTAATTAGTTTTTAAACAAGTAGATTACTTTTTGTGAAGCAGTGAATATAAAACAATATATTGTTCCCCCTAGAGACAACATATGTACAATACATATGATAGGCATGATATACACAAATAAGATGACTGTGTGACAGATTAGTAACCAGAGGCCATGAAAGAGCAGAGGGATAAAACAAAAGTAGTAAATGTTTGGTCACTTTTGAGAGTTAATTTGGTCATCACATTCTTTTGTGGGGTTTTTTTTTGGTGATAATCAGATTGTGCAAATATCATTATAACAACTGTTCAAGAAAAATATTAACATTAAATGACAAAGCACAGACTTGAAAGATACTCTAATATTGAATTTCCCAGATGCAATTTAGAGATTATTGTAGCAACAATTAAACAAGCTATTCTGCCAAGGAAAGATTAAAAAAGTACCTTTTAAAGCACCAGACTGTGAGCTGCAAACCACACACCAAAATCTCTATCCAAGCAGAGAATTGTGTGCAGACTCACACTTTGGTAGTAAATAAATTAGAAAGAACCCACTCTGAAGAAGTGCTTAGCACAGTGCAGATTAAGCTCTTTTCTCCCTTCTCCTCCATCACCTATCTTCACTATAGCCTCCAGGACCAAAATGGACTTTTCTCATCCTCACACCATTACCTTTACTTTAAATGGTCTTCTGCACCCTAAGAAGTATTTCCATTTCTCTGTTATAGACTTCTATGTTGGTTTGGAGTGTCATGTTCTGATCTTTCATTGCTTTGATGAAAAAAGCCCCAGCATAGCATTTTGCTGTAGCAAAAACTGAGCTTTTAGTAGTGTCATATTTTCTATCTTGGAAATAGCTTTTCTTTCAAATTGCCATTTAGTCAGGTGGCCACCACCCCATCCCACTTTGCCAGCACAAACATGAGCAAAGTGCTGCTTGTACAGACTTTGGGTGTACCAGAAATAATTGCAGTAGAATAATTTCACTCAAGAGTGTGAGTACAACACTTGTTGGCAGTTGAAGCAATTTTTACTGAGTCTGAACAACACTGCCTTTTAGGGTAAATATGTTATGTCCTGGGTTGATATGCCATAGTGCATTATTCTACTAAAATTTAAGGTATTTACTGAAGCACATTGCAATTCCGAGATTAGCCAAAGTAACAAAACTTTTTAATTTCTTTTTCTAGCATCCATTAATCTATTTGGAATTCAATATAATATGTTAAAAAACCTTTCAAGCTCATCATACAGAATTGCTGAATATTTCTGTGCTACTGATTACACACATGGATAGGCTGCTCCAGAAAAACAGCAACTAGACAGCAATGTGGCTATGGAGAATTTGGGAATGTCACCAAAATCACCACTGGGATGCCATATGAGTATTACTGAAAGAGAAGGAGCAGTTACTCTTTCTCAATGTATGTTCAGTGTATCCTCTGTTTTATCTCCTCAAAGTTTTCTCTGTAGCCCAAAGTCCCTCTTTCTTTTCCTATTAGCTCAGGACCTCCTAAGGGTATTTCCCATCCCAGGGCCAAAACTTAGTATTTACTTCTGCAACAATGTTCCTATAGTTATTCTGTTACATTTTCCTTATTCTCATATTATTTGATAAAAGAGGTCATATAATTGTCACAATTTTGCAACTCCAACTGATTTTGAGGTGGTGGTTCATTATATTTTGGAGACAGGTCAGTAGCAGAAATAAAACCAGTGCCCCAGGCACAGCAGGGCTGTCCCATGCTGAATTCCAAGGACACTTTTCTTTCTGCCAGCCTGCTCCCTGAGGGCTGTGCCAAGATGAGGGATGCATGGTGAGCCTGGGGAAGAAGCAGGCACAGACATCAGCTTGGGCACACAGGGCAGCTGATGGACTTTTCATCTTGTGACTGAAGAACAGGTCATAGCACAGTGGAGTTTCATTAAATCTACACAGCTCATGTTCACTGCTCTTTCCCAACTTTCATTTATCTCTAAAAGACAGAAGCAAAGGCTTTATGATTTTGCTTTCCTTTTTTTTTTTTTTTTTTTTTTTTTTTTTTTTTTTTTTTTTTTGTGGGAAACTTGCTGTCCTTGAAACTGCTTTGTCATTAATTCAGAGAGAGGTCACAAAATCACAAAACCCACATGGCCACAGCTGGGCTGCTGCTGCTCCCCTGGGGCTTGGACTCGGTCACAGCTGCCCAGGCATCCCCACGCACACAGAGCTTCCTCAGTGCTGGGGATGGGAATAGCTTCTGCATCCTCTAAGCACCTCTGGCTTCCACATGAGTTTGCTCAACTAAATGAAGACACACCACAGTTTGTGTTTTTTCAAACAGGTAACAGATGATATTACAAAGTCACAAACACCAAAGACATCACTGAGCTTAACAGATGCAAAACTCAGTGCACCAATCCATTTGGAAGATTAAAATGTTAATAACATAGTGTAAGTAATGAATATAAATTTTCTCCCCCAAAACAATGACATTTCCTGAGTAAAAGTTGCTTGGACTTAACTTACTATCCAAATTACTGGCCTTCTGCATTCAGCTGTCACTTATATGAGAAACCTTAGGTTTACCAAAATTCTCTGTTCTACTAAAGACAATAAAATTTTCCCATTTCACCAAATGTCTCACTGGGTTTATTACCACAGACATCTTGGAATATGAAAAATATGAAAATCTTAAAATAGTTTCAAGAAAGTGTGTTTCATTACCTAAAAGAGAGCAGAGAGCAGTTCTACCTGGGAGAAATTCTGAACCACCTGATTAATTCTGTTATGATAATAATTACAAGACAATATTATTAATGCAACATAAATGTTGTTTTTTTCAAAACAGCTTTCACATATTTAGCTCAATGACACTACGAAGGTAGAATTTTGCTTAAAAGTGCAGTATTCATATACTGTACAGCAAGATGCACAGGAAGTAAAATGATTACTATATGGGAGAAATCCTCTGTATGCATTAATACTGAGATAATAAGATTGAGAAATACCCAAAACTTAGGTATGTGAATATAAAGTAACTTACATGATGTTCATAAACCCCTTGCCCCCCATATTAACAACTGAAATTCCTTTTTAGGGACCATTAAAGAAGAGAACTTTGCTTAAAGAACGGTCTATAAACTTTGCTTGAATGACAAAACATTGTAACCATGCATATATATTAAAATTTTCAAGCCTTTATACTTATATTACTGAAATTATATACCTGCAATGTTGGCATTGTATCTTTATGAAGTTCAACAGCAATAGATACATCAGCCTTTCCATGGACAACTAACTTATTGCTAAGTCAAGAAAACAGTTGGAGACTTATTTCATTTAAAAGCAGTCTTATTGAAAAATAGCATTGAACAGTACATTAGATAGGTACACCAAAATAAAAAGACCCAAAAGAACAACCCACATGGTTCATTTTGAAAACTCAGTTGTTCTCCTGACACTGGTAAATCAATGTAGCAATCCCTGTGCCTGCACACAGTTCAAACCCTTCTTCCACTTCCATGCCTTATGTACCCCTGAAACCCAGGACTGTCACTGAAGCAGGAGCTGTGTTTCAGTAACTTCTCATAAAAATCATTTAAATGCACTTTCTACATTACCAGAATAATGACAGTAAGTCAGACTTGTTGACGCATTTTATTGTGAGATGGGGAGTCTGGTAAAAAACTAGAAAATGACCATGATGTAACAAGGAACTTAAAAATGAAGTTTCAGATTTGTAACATACATACATGAATACAGGAACAAATTGGCACAAAAATGTTAAATATTGTTCCCAACACTGTTTTATAAGATTATTCTAATTTGGCTTACTAAGGAAATGAGAGTTTTATGGTTAGACTAATCTCTTAATAAAACTGCAGAGCATCATGCTATTAGTCACACAGTGAATTTCAAAATTTAAGAGCTTTATATTAAAAACTGGGTAAAGGTAAAATGAATTGATTGCAATTGTAAAATTAATACATTCCCATTTTAATTCTTCTGTTCTACAGTCCAAGGCAAGTATAAATGTTAACATAACACTGTTAAATCAAATCTCAATGCAAGAGAACCGATTGCATCTCTACTTTAAATCTTATCAACTTTCCAAATTTTCATACTAAAATATATTATTGTATTAATACAAACTACAGTATTATACACTACACTGTGTAATAAATAAAGAAATATAAAAATAAGACACATAAATATAAAAGTTTTCTAAAACTAAAAAGGTACATATGTCAGTAAGAAGGGTATTAATACTGCCAGGTTTGAAGACATACAGTACAAAATGTTGCACAGATCTATAAACTAAAAGAAATAAAATAATACTGATAGGTAAAAATCAGCTAACATTGTTAATAAATGGGGTCCATAATAACTAACATTTGAAAATACTTATGAGCCAGATAACATGTCATGTATGTGTCTGAAATTAAAGTAAACCAATAAAGCAATAAAGCAGATTAGAAAATTTCCCTTGTAATTATTGTAGAGAAATTCTGCAAGTCAGGTATTAACCCAAAATACCACCAAATAATTAAATAATGAAATATACCAGTGTTCTTACTTCTCTGATGGCTGAGTGTTTTTTCCCCATGAATAGTTTAGAAGTTTGATACAAATCAACAAATGCTAGTTATTGTAGGCCACACATTGGGTAAAGGCTGCTTAGAGCCTTTGTAATACTGATAAATGGCACTTACAGCACATAGGTCTTGCATAAGGCCAAAGGAGATACAAAGCTTCATATCATATCCTTCATATTGTTACTACATACTCAAACACAATTACAAACACTGTTTTTGACAACTTTCCTGTCCTTACCAGTATCAACACTGTTAGTCCCTGCAATCAGAACTCAACGACAATCTTCTCAACTACATTTTTAACCACATGAGTAAGAAACTTCAGTTCTTCTATCATCTTCTTCATTAAGGCTAACAATACACTTTAAATGATAATATGCTCTACTACAACATCTAATGTCATAAACTGCTACCTTCTAGGTTGAATTTACAAAGGTAGCCAAGCACTGTTTGCAACTGCATTACACGTCTCTGCAAAAGGGAATTTTGTAGTGCAGAAGTTCTCACATTGTAAAACATAAGAAAATACTGAAGCGGATTTAGGAAATGTTTTACCATAAAAAAAAAAAAAATCATATAAATCTCTCCCAATTGTACAGTTTAAAAATTAATCAACTTAAGAATGAAAATTAATACTGATAAAACAAACAATGCCAGATGCTTGTCTAATAATCAGGTTTCCTACAACCTGGTAAATCTTTGCTTCCAGAGTCACTGTATTTTTCTAATCTGCTTCATGTTATAAACTTGTTCCTAACTTTGAAAACTGTGTGAAAAATTACTAAGTTTGAGGTTCAGGCACACCTGGATTTCTTTTTTTTTTTCTTTTCATTTTTTTTATATATATATTTTTTTACACAGTAGTGAACAGAAATCACAGTATGCAGGCTACTGCGTTTCCATGAAAAGCATGTATAATATAGAAGGAACTTCATTACCAATTTTTTTTTCCTTATAGAAAAAACCTAGCACGTAAGCTTTATTCATTATTTTCTTCTGACACCTGCCCATTATTTTGTATAACTTCTGGTTCTGCATTGCTTGCTTGATTTACAGCTTCATCATTCTTGTCACCTTCAGTTTTCCCTTCTTCCTCTTCTACTGCTGCTACTTCTTCCGCATCCCCTACTTCTTGTAGTTCCCTACATTCTTTTTCTTCCTGAAGTCCCTCTATGTCTTTTTCTTCCTCCTCCTCTTCCTCTTTTTCACTGTATTCCTCCTCCTCCCTGGTTAGGCTCTCCCTCTCATCCGAGTCGATCTGCGAGGGGGACGCCCTGGGCACGGCGTGCTCGCTGCTCAGCGCCTCGGGGCCCAGCTCCTCGGGCTCGGCGCTGTCGCGCTCCTCGGGCTCCCTTTTGCAGTAGGAGTAGCGATGGTTCATGTGCTGAGAGTAAGAGCCCGAGTGGGAAAACCTCTTTCCACACTTGTCACATTGGTAGGGCTTTTCCCCAGAATGCAGTCGCATGTGTTCGATCAAATGGTGCTTGTGTTTAAATGCTTTCGTACAGATTCCACACTCGTGAGGTCTTTTACCTGTAAAATAAAGCACAAACAGTTGGGCATCTTGTAGCTGAAGTTTTAAAAATGTGCACTGCTGTTTTCATTGTAAAATGCTGTTGGTGAACATATTAGCATAGATGAAATTTTATATAACAAGATGTTCTACTCAATGCATTATCAGCCCGAGTTTCTCTCCTGAGCCCAAAGGACAAAGGTGCAATGGTACGTTGTCACAATCACTACAGTAATTTGTAACTTTTTTTGGAAAACTCATCATCTCATAAAGAGATTCTCATATATAACTTTTAGCACCAAAAAAGTGCAAATATAAATTAGAAAATGAGACATTTTTCTTGCATAAATTATTTTCAATTGAAACCATTTTAACTTTTCTATATTGATGGTATTTTAAAATTAGCTAAGCTTTTACGTTGGTGTTGGTGTACGAAGTCCTTCCATGATACAGGTAAAAGGAAAATCATTCTAAAATCTAGGCTGAATGCTTTATGTACAAAACTTGCTGACTATGCATGCATTGACATGAAAAAAAATCTGTTTCCCTCAGTGTGTTTCTGCTGTTTTCCAGCTCCTGTCTTGTTTTTAGAGTCTCTTAGAAATGTATCAGGAGCCTAGCAGTCTTATTTTGATTTTGACATTTAAAGTTGTTACACAAAATGACTTTGCAGTCTTAGCTCAGACATAAAAGACAAAGACAGTAAGACATCAGGTTTCTGATCACACTACACAGACGACCAGCACAACCATGACATCTCATGCCAAACAAGCAACAAGGCAGATGTTGGTCTCTCTTCCCAGGAAAGAAGTGATAGGACAAGAGGAAATGGCCTCAAGTTGTGCCAGGGGAGGTTTAGATTGGAAATTAGGAAAAGTTTCTCTACCAAAAGGGTTGTGAAGCACTGGCTGCCTGGGGAAGTGGCTGAGTCACCATCCCTGGAGGTACTTAAAAGACAAGCAGATGTGGCCCTTTTGGGACAGGGTTTACCAGTGGACTTGGCAGTGCTGGGTTAATGGTTGGAGTCAATGATCTTAAAGGTCTTTCCCAACCTAAATGATTCTATGATTTTGAATGTTACATTGAAGTTACAACTGGTAGGGGAAGAACAATTCTGCTAGGAAAAGGAAGAGTTAAAAGAGTCTCAGGACAGGATAGGTATGAAATAAGACACCCTTAATGAATACAACTTGAGAAAATTGATCAAGACAAAAAAGATTTTGTTATGCTTTTAATTTTATATGTGAGATAACATTAAAATGTTAATATGCAGAAATATAATTAATTATAATAATTCAGCTACTCTGTCAACCAAGAAAGTAGAGCAGCATGAAGGGAGTAGCCAGAAGTTCTAAAGAGTTTATTTTATGGATATGGGGAAAGAGAAGATAACAGAGCCAGCAATAATACAAAACCCAATACATATTTGGCAATATATAATACAAAACCCAATATATATTTGGCACCTAATCAGTAAAAAAAAAAAAGAATTCTTACTTTAAGACATCACAGAAGAAATAAGCGAGCAAGAGGTATTAAAAATATCCTAAAGATACCAGAACCTGAGCCAAAAGGAACAACTATGAGAATTAAAAATAAAAATCAAAGCCAAAAGGGTGCTCATTAGCAGTTAGATTCTATGTCTAATGAATAGCTGAAGCTGTTAACTTCAGGGCATTATAAATGCAGCCCAGTTGGAAAATCCTTCATGCCAGATATGCACACTGTTTTTCATGTACAGTATCAAATACATACATGATCCTTTTTCTCTCAGCTTTTATTTTTAATTTTTTCAAAATTTATAACCAGGCAAGGTAAATTAGAAGTAATATATCCTCATTTATAGGCTGTAGCTCACAGATGATTATCCACAAGCCAGATGCAAAAACTCCCCTTTTTCTATTTAGGGTTTAGGTCTAACAAATTTAAAGAAAGACAGAATTGCTGTTCTGTCAAACAAATATACAAAACCAAGTGTTTCTAAAGAAAGCTTAGCACAGGCAGTAAGGACTGCTACACTTCCCTACACCACCTGAGAACTGGGTTCCAGTTGAGATTATCAGTTACATGCTACCAAAGAAATAACAATCAGAAAAGTCTTTTCCTAGTACATACCTGTGTGTTCATACTTATGTCTCAATAACGAGCTGCTCTTCTGGAATATTTTGTCACATAAATCACATGCATACATCCCATTTTCTGTCTTTCTCATTTTTTTCTTTGGGGGTGTTGAATCAGAATCATTTTGATCTTCTAAATTGGATATTCCTTCTGAGCTAGTGTCTTGCCTTTCATCCTTCAAAAAAATTACAAAAATAGGTTAACTCCAATAAAAGAAGTCACTCACATGAACTGAAGCTTCTATTCCCATTCAATTCCATAAATAGCCAAACAAAATTGTTTAGACTTCCACAGTCAAAAAAAACCCCTTTACTGCATTGTTCTGCTTTGCAGTCCCTGCCACCAGCCAGATACAGATTTCCTCACTGGGACTGGTTTTAATCACATCCAAATATGACTGTTGGCCAGGTCTAAGCTATGTTTAGGGCCCATAAAATAAATGCAATATTACAGACCTGTAAAGCACTTCAGTAAGTGGGAAGGGCAAATTTGTCACCTAACTGCATCTTTCAGCTAATGCTGGTCACCTACCTTTTGCTGCCTCACAGATTTTATGAAGTTAAAAGATTGTTTTTGCTGAAGTTTTCACAAAAACGCTATTTAAATTACCATTCAAATTTGCATATTTGACTACCCTCTTCCTCATGAAACTACCACAAGTACTATTTAATCCAAAATTTAGGGGACTTCAAGTACTGTCATTAGTAAATATTTTCAAAAATATAACTGTTGTGTATTTCTAAGCAGTTTAAGTGCTAAAGCTTCCTTGTAAAAGCACAGTATTTTCTACTGATATCAGCAACACGTACATGTTAGCCTCCAACTTTTAATATAAGCAGCCTTGTAACTTTTCAAGGCTCCTCAGTCTCTGGCAATACAGAAGCCTGAATAAAATGCTAGACCACCAATTTCTAAGATTTAAGTAGAAACACTCAGCCACTTTTCTGTTCTGCCCTGTCCCTACCTTAATGTTCACAGGTGATTCTCAGGAGGACTGACCCCAATTAGATCCCATCTTGATGTACCCAGGGAGGAACAAGCCAGGATACAGGAATGGCAGATGAAGATAAATATCTCCCTGACTTTCAGTTGAGACTATATCTGCATTTTGTTTAAAGTGACATTACAGTGTAGGATGAATTCAGCTACTCTGCAAATCAAGGAAGCAGAGCAGCACAAAAGGAGTAACCAAAAGTTCCAAGGAGTTTATTTTCTGAATATGGGGAAAAAGGAGATGCAGAGCCAGCAAAAGACAAAAGCCATGTTTTTATTTTGCTTTTTGATCAGGAGCATTAGATGGTCTTTAGAACAGTGAGCACTAATGTCCTAGAAGATTAAATATGGAGAATTAACTGAGTTGTCCACGCTCAACAGTTTCTGGACTCAAGCTGCCTGAAGCTAACTAGCATGGCAGAGGGCACAACAGTAATATCTATTACCTATTTACAATCAAGTCAAATAAGCCTGATAGCTTGTATTTATCTTTTTATTTAGTTCACCTTGATAGCTTTCTGTTAGTTCAGCAGAGGTACAGATTGAATACATCATACGTACATCATGTAGGAATATGGGGACCGAAGTACCTGATTTCCATTGGCTTGGATCTGTTTTGGTGGTGTCTCATGAACTGCAGGACTAACTGTAGTAGAGTATGTATAAGCCACCTGTGGAATCAAAATGGTTTGCTTATTGGCAGCGAGAGCTCTCAAGCAGGGAACACTGTTCTGGTCAGCAATGGCAACAATTGTAGGTAACTGGGCAGTGACTGTAGGTATAGCAATATTTATGGGATTGGCACTTGGTGGGATTACATTTACAATAGGATCAGAGTCTGTAACACTGCTGTCCTTTTGTGGTTCTTTTTTTGCACAAGTTAAGTTCAAAGGTTCTTCTTGGACAGAATAAACACTGTTCTGGTAAACACTAGTTATGGTAGATCTTTCCAACAGTTCTCCATGTTGCTTTGGTAGCGAAAGGTCAAGAGGTTCTATTTGTGGCTCTTCTTGTACACCCTCTGCCGTGTACGTGTAACCCTGTGAATTTCTTGATGAAGAAAGGTTTAGTGGTGATGCAGATGGCGTGCTACTGTGTGAACCATTCAGAGTTGAAGCCCCTGGTAAAGTCTGAGACTTCGTTGTACTGCCAGGATTTTGTGAGTTATTTGTGCTGTTCTGGGGTTCGCTCACATTTGAAGTTGCTGCTTGATCATCGTTGTCTGCGGGGCTGCTTAATTTAACTTGTTCAGGAGAAGATGGTCCAGAAGACTGCACAGAAATCTGTCCAGCTTGCATTTTTTCAAACCACTTTTTTACCACATCCAGTGGTAGGTTTACAGAATCTGCTATTTTTGAAAGCTCTTCTGCACTTGGTTGTGCATTTAATGCATAATACGCTTTTAGGAGTGAGAGAAGGTTCTTTAAAGGTGGCTGACCAGGAGACAAGTTGTTCTCCCCGGTTTCTGATGGGACAGGGGACTCAGGTTTCTCAGCTTCTGCTCCACTGGGCTGGGGAAGCTGAGGAGGGCTTTTTGTTTCATAGTGCTTTAATTCTTGAAGTGCATTAAGATCTCCTGGACAGTCATCACAAAGAAGACAAGTGCTATCGTTGGTCTCTCCTTCAAAGTTCTTATCTTTCTCAGACTTCACTGTGAGATCTTGTGGTAATTTCTCATTTTTGCAAGTATTTGCAGGAACAGAGTTTTCTTTTTTTAGATTTTGTGGAACAACCTGAAGTTGACTTGGCTGCTCCAAGCTGTAGTTGATGATAATTTTGGTTGTCCCATCTTGGTCAACCAAAGGAAGACTGATAGCTGAAATGAGGGAATGGCCAGCTTGTTGAATAGATGCATTGTTGATTGTTTCCTGTTCTTTGGACACAAGATTAGCATGATTGTTTTCCAGTACTTGCCTTATTACATTACCATCCACTGCCACTTTTAGTACATTTTGAATGTCACTTAAATTGATGCTTATGGGAGACACCAGACCTACTGTTGGTAGAACAACAGCTTGCACCACACCCTGAGGAGAACTGGTTGCCTGCAATGGGCTACCACCACTAAAAACCCCATTTTGCAAAGGGTTTGAACAATTAATTCCTGAAGCAACCACTATGGGCTTGAATTCATAATCCACAGGTTCAGTTTTAATTTGGTTAAGAGGAAGCTGCTCTTGCAAGGGTTTATTTTCTATCTTTTGTCGTATCTGTGGTCTTGCTGGGCTACCTGGTGATGCAGAAAGGGAAGGGGAGGAGCACTGAGACATCTTGAGCCCTGACCGGGCTCGACCATTCACGGGCATCAAACCAATACACTTCTTACTGCTTATGTGTGAACTGTATGAACCAGAATGGGAAAAACGTTTCTTGCAGTTTGGGCACTCATATGGCTTCTCTCCTAAACAGAAGAAAAAATAAAAAAGAAAAGAGAAAAGGCATATGCAACAGTTAATGAGGTTACAGTGCAACTTCATCAAACAATAATTATCAGAACAAATACATCATAATGACCTCTCAAAGAGTCCTGGGGGGGGGGGAAATCTTATCTAGTGAATTGAACAGTAAGAGTATAGCTCTGAGCCAAGGCTCCTTTAATAAGTTTGTGATCCATTAGCTATAGGATGGAGCCCACACGATCATGTGTTCCAGTATTTCTCTATTTGACAATTATAGATTTCACTGAACTTCATTAAAGTAGTACCACCACTAACTTCAAACTTCTTATATAATATTTCTTATAACTTATCCAATAAATTGTGTCCCGAGTCTACTTTAGTATGACTAATCTGGAATGATGTCAATTACAGCCACAGGAGGAACACTCAGTTCTTATGTCCTGATTATTATCAATTAAAATTCTCTAGAAAGGCTTGTAACACACTGAATGATCTGCAAAGTTTGAAGAAAAACAGACAAGTGCAAAGGACCAGAAAGATGTCCCCATTTCTTCTGTGACAAGTCAAGTTTTCCTTAATCGTAAGAGATTAAGTTGCAACTGTAAATCCTCTTGAGTTTTTCTACATATTCCCCTCAGGGAGCTGAAGGCTGCAGTTAGTGCTTGCAGTATTCCAGAGGGAAAAATATAAGGAAAACACTAGTATTTTAAACTTAGACTTACAAGACTGCTATTACATCAAAGTTATAAAGAGTAGAAATGGCAACATTAGTACTCAATTCAATGCTTGATTTATTTACCACTGTGGATTCGTAGGTGCTCCTTTAGGTGATGTTTATATTTAAAAGCTTTTCCGCATTCAGTGCACTTGAATTTTCGATTACCGCTGGACTGCGTCACATGTCTCTGTAAGAAAGAAATCTTAATTATTGTACAGCACAGCATCTTGCAGAAACACCTTCTATTTTCACAGTGCAACATAGAAAAAGCCATACAAACCCAAAAAGAATCAACCATAATTGTAAGAGACTGAAGGTGGTATGGAAAAAGGAAACAAATTACAAATCAGGTAAAAACTGAGGCACACATTTCTTCGGAATAAATCTGATACAGTAAAGAGAAAGAAACAAAACAAACTCAAAATACAGTTGCCCCTTCTCCTAAATTCAGGTGAAGTTTACACTGACATGTTAGTAGGAAGTTCCAGGATGAATGCTAGTTCTACTTGTGAAAGCAAAACCATCAAGGAAAAACCCCAAGCCCACTACCCACAGAATATTTCATGCAGGATAGAAAAACATTAAAGTCTATAGAAACCTGTTTAAACTTTAATCGGTTGACTTGATTTTTCCATTTACATGCTTCCAGGGCTTACTGTTGGCCTTGGATCCCTCAATATAATGATGCCACAGGACTGCTCAAGAGAAGGTAGCTTAGTGACAATAAAGGTACTCTTGGTCACAATTAATTTGCAAAATAAATGTGAGAAACCAAACCAAAACAAATAAAAATATGGAGGGGTTTCCCAAGTACAAAACATCAAACCTCTTTTCATCATTTGCACTGAAGCTCTGTGATTATTTTTGTTAGATTTTGCCTTGTGAGAACATTTATTGTTAAGTTCTAAATTGTTTTTGTCTTTATTGCTATACTAGTTTTAAAAAAAGCAAAAGCTAAAACAGACATGTAAATATCGTAGTATATATGTGACACATATGTTCAAGATTTGTAATTTTACCGCAAATTGTATAAATCTATGAATGTGTATTTTTAAGGACAAAAATTACATGCAATTTAAAGTTGACACAGCTTAATTACCAACATAAAAGAGAAGAACTAGGAATTTTTTCTGTTCAAACAACTTGTTTATTAGAAAAATCCCCGCAGCTCCTTTTTAAATAGAGCTCATTTGGCAAAAAGATACTTTACCACTATGGGGATGCACTGCAGATTTTTGGTAACTGGGGCAAGCATTTTCATAAACTCATGAACAGAGTTGTTCATGGACTCCAGGGACAAACAGGCTGCCCACCACCAACAGCAGATGTGGATCAGCTACCTCTGGTGTGAAAGCATGGGGGGAGCCCCTGGCCCTGGCCTGCTGTGCTTGGCACACTGGGAGCAGATGCTCACCGAGTGCTAGGGCTCTTCCTGAGCACAGACACAACAACTGGGGCTGAGAACTGTGCTGGAGAAGCAGGGATGGATAAAACACAGGATGGTGACCCTGCGGTGAGACATGCCTGCAGATCTGAAGAACCTGTGGCTCTGCAGATTGCTGGATGAAAGTCTGAACTGTCTGCTATGACACAGGCTGTCCAAATTACCAACCCTTCCTGTTCTACTCCCTGTCTCCCTTTAACAGAAGACAAATTGAAATAAGATCATCTAAATTACTTCCACATACTCTAATTCAACAGTTCCCCTGGGAGAAGCAGTTGGTTAAGCTGCAGATTTTACCTCTCAGCAGATCCTGCTCCCACCCTGCTCAGGGTGAGCTGCTTCCTGCCTCCCCCTGGGCTCTGCAGTGAGGTCTTCAGTGGAGTTTATCCCGATTAGCACCTGACCCTCAGTCCCAGTTTGTCAGCTGTCTTTTGCTAGTTCACATGGCTTTTCAGCTCTGTTTAACTAAGTCCCTTGAAGATGAAGTTCTGGAAGACTGTGGCTGACTCACTGCACTTCACTTTAAATGATCCAACTGCAATGAGTCTAGAGGACTGTGTCAGGATTTACATAAACCTGCTGAGAGTCAGTTACTACTGTTTGTCTTGAATTATACAAGCTAACAGAACTCAGGATATACACAGTTACTGCAGGTCCTGGACTACATAAATATTCATACTAAGTATCAGGGCATGTATTCAATCTGTCAGAAATGTTTCTGCTCCAGTCTTTAAAATCTAATGTTCTATTTCTAAGGCATGGAAGACCATACTCCCCTTATCAAAATTCTAATGAGTTTTCCTGTTTTCCCAGTCACAGCTGTAAGCTGCTTTAAGCTTTCTGCTAGGTAGTGTTTCCAAATCTATTTTGCCTTAGCTTCTTATATTTGTAACTCTCTGTTCAGCTTTCTTGCTCTCTCATAATACTGTTCAGAATTACTGTGAAGGACCTTGTTTAAATGTGGCTGAGAAATCACATTTCTCCAAAGTACCACCTGTAACACTTTTCACCTTCATTTTCTCAGATTCAAATGGTTTTCCCCATCTCAGCACTGTTAAAGCCACATTAGTTTGTGCCCAAGATATGTGATATATTTCTAATACACTGTACATAATTGCTGTTTTCTGCTCATTAAAGAATTAACTGCAACATTCAAAGAATATTCTTCTGCACTCCTTCAAGAACTGAAAGAAGAAACATCAGCACTAAGGTCTTTAACTAGCCACTAATACATCCCTGCACCAAATGTTTACGGTGCTTAGGACTGAAGCCCATCCCTCTCACACCAGAGAACAAAACTAATTATTGAGAATCCTCCAAAATTATTTGGAAGACAGAGATTACAGGTATATCAGGGGTTTTTCACAGATGATTTGACCATGGTTTCCAAGAACTGCCATTTCTCAGCAGTGTGCACGACACTGTGAAATTCTGAAAAACTACCTACAGGTGCTTCATAAACTGATGAGAAAAAAAATGAAAACAAATATAAGAAGTACTTTTTCACACTTCAACATCCCTTTTGGTGCTTCACATGTGAAGGCACACGACACATACAGCATCACCTCCTACCATCTGTTAGTGGTGTGGAAGCAGCCAAGGGTGCCGTGAGGAGCAGGGGGAGGAGGGAGGAAAGAAAAAGAAGAAGAAGGTGGTGCAGGGTGGCTCTCAGCTCTCTGCTGGAGCAGGAGTAGAAGTTCTGTATACCTTCCCCTGGCTCAGAAGGAGGCCCAGTGTGCAGGTACCCCTTCCACTGCCTTCACTAAGCTAGATTTTATCTTTGCTCATTGCTTCTTTGTACAGAACAATTATAAGATTGTCACATGATGGACATTACCAGCTAACAAAGTTATCCAAATAATCTATGGCCAGGTGAAGTTCTTTAAGAGTAAGACATCAAGTTTTAAACATGCAGCTGTTTAAGATCCACAGCCAGGAGGTCTATACTTTACTAATGACAAAACTTTCCATTACTCAAATGATGTAATCATGTATATGCAGCCAATTTTGAAGACATGACAACTTTGCAATAATAACAAAAACAAACAAGTATTTCACATTTACCAAGTATCTAAACCATTGTAGTTTTAATTCTGGCCATGGCTTGAGAGAAAAAAACACACTTTCACAGGTGTAATACTGAGTTCCAGATACTCCATAGAAACAACATTAACCAAATACAATTGTGCCTTCAAAAGTATAAATCCATTAAAATATTTTTGTAGGAATACAGTTTAAGTTACCCTTTTTAGAAATTCTTCTGAGTGTTTACTCACTTGGTGTTTTTTATTTTTTCATTCAAACTGCATGCAAGTATGGCTTCTATCTCCCCCTACTACTTTATTCTTATGGTTTTAGGCTTGTAACTGAAAAGACTGAAAACAAATGTGGTAGCCCACAAGAAAAGCATTATATAAATAGCATTCATAGATTTTATAGCTAGAAATATAAGATGTATGTAAGATGAAAGTAACTTTTAAAGTGCAAGCCAAGCCAAAAAGGAAGCGAAACAGAAATTAATTGCTCATGGGAAGCATATTCGAGTAAAAAACAACTGCCACACCAGAATATGCTGGTGAGGTTATTCCAAAGCTTGTGAGACAATAAAATCTTTGCAGAAGGATGGCTGATACTTTTTGCACCAATTTAATTGACCTGTGAATGTGAACACTTGTGTACAAAAATGTATCATAAATTTTTAACCCTGTTATATTTTTGGACTTGGTGATACTTTGTAGAATGGAGGTTAACAGCCAGTGTGTAAAAAAGCATCTCCTTTACTCTGGTTTCCTTAAGTAAAGCATCTTCCTTTACTCTGGGCTACATCCTGTTGGTTTAGTGGTACCAGAAATGTTGGAAGTACTTTTACTTTTACATTCAGTTTTTCATTTTTCTGTTATATTTGTCTCCTGTTTCGTTTCGGGAGGGTATGAATCTTTCTGGTCTGTCCTCTGAAGGAAACATCTCCCAGCCTCTTTAACTTGGTGGTGGAAAATCTGGATTTTTTTTTCTCTGGATAATTCCTGACTGTTTCAAGTTGGTTCCTGAGCCTCAGAGTGCCTCTGATAAGCATGTGCTGGGGATGGATGATGGGACATTGTGGGGGTAAAAAAAAAAGAAAAAGAAAAAGAGAGAACAGAGACTCAGGATCTTCTGATGGTTATGATCAGATGGTTAACTCGTGGAAGACATTCCAGGGACCCATGCCCTCAGGTCAGCCCATGAACCAGAGAAAACAAGCTTATAACATCTTTAGCCTTTTCTGTTGCTTCATTTAGTACTTAACATCATATTTCACACATTTAACACCATATTTTAAACACTAATTATTTGTATATTGTCTTACAGCATGAATTGCATTTAAAAACTGTACCTCACAGTTCAAGCAACACAATGGTTTGTTTCTTAAGGGCAAAAATGCTACAGTAAATTGTGAATTATTCAAACAGGACTTATGAAAAAAAAAACAGGAAATGTTTCATTAAAGGCTTGAAATTAGATTTAAGTCATAATTTTTATGCAATAGTAACCAATGAACAGAAAAAACCAACAAATTACCTATAAATGTAATAAAGCACTTCTGAAAACAACCCTAGTGCCTAGATGAATGAAAACAGGAATTGAGATCTCAACCAACTACAGAAAAAGCCTGACTTGAGCAGCAAGCTTGAGTGTGTTCTCTGGGCCTGGACCATGAGCACACAGATGATCTGCTGCTAACAGTTTACCCTCTCTGCACATTTCTGCCCACATAACAAACCACAGCGCTGCTGCAGAGGACAATAACCACAATTCAAATGCCGCTTACTGGGTCTCTTCCTGATTTGTGTGACGTCATGTGGCGGTCAAGCTGCGTTTTGTACGCAAAGGTGTAGCTGCACAAGGAGCAGCTGAAGTTATCCTCGTTCTTTTCATGGCGGTATTTGATGTGTTCCTTCAGAGAGGTGAAGCGCTTGTACCCTCGGTCGCAGTACGGGCACGTGAGCAGCTGGGAAAACGCGTCAGGAGTTCCTACACAGGGCACACAAGGCACCACGCTTAAATAAACAAGTTCCAAACTTACTCCCTGCAACAAACAGGATTTACATTTGCACCTGTTACTGTAAGAGAACATGCAGCTGCTGGAAGCTCCATTTGTTTTAGAGAAGGACTAGTGCTAATTTAGATTTTTTCCACAATTTGGAAAATGTGGAAAAAATTATGCAACCTCCCACCCTATGGTAGTTGCCCCAATGTACCTTGGAGAGAGTCAGCACAATATGCTGACAGGACAAGGAGGAATGGTTTTAAACCAAAAGAAAGTAGATGGAGACTAGATGTAAAGAAGAAATTTTTCATGATAAGGGTGGTAAAATTCTTCAACAGGTTGCCTAGACGGGTGGCAAATGTCCCATTCCTGAAAATATTCAAGACTAGCTTGGACAGGGTTCTGAGCAACATGATAAAGTTGAAGATGTCCCAGCTCATTTCAGAGGGGTTGGACCTAGATGACCTTTAAAAGTCCTGTCCAACCCAAACCATTCTATGGTTCACAGATATGTATGTGTTAGTAGAATATACTGTCTGCAGGACAGAAAGTAGAGAGACCAAATGTGTGGCCATATATATGAGTCTAACATGGTCCATGGAATTTATTTTGCTGGCTTTCATAAAGTACTTCTGTATTAGTACAGGGAAAAGTGAAACCAGACTGAAGCTTAATATTAATTTCACATGTCTATTTCAAGAAGTCACCATTTAGAAAGTTTTAGCTCCATCCCTTCTTACCAGCATATGTTTAGCCCTCTACATAGGGCTAAACTCATTCTATCCTTGAAAAAATAATTGTTTAAAGGATTGAATAAAATACTTCATTATAAATTTATCAATAAAGGTATGTTCAAATAAATGTAGGGTTTTCTGTATTTGATCAAAACACCAATTCATAAGTGTGATATCCTCCAATGACCATGCTACTCTTCCTTGCTTCAAGTCAAAGAGGAAGCAAGTGTGGCAAGGATGCACCTATGCACTGTGCTGAGCCTGAAAAGGTGGAAGGTCTTTACTGATTAACATTTTATGCTCTGACGCACAAGGGGCACATTTGTACACGCTGTCATTTTAAGTTTCAGAACTGTAAGAATTATTAATGCTCCTTAAATGAACCAGTACTTTAGAAAGTACTTCTGAATTATTTACCTTCATGACCTCTTCCAGCAGTTATCACCACAGATTGATAATATGTCCTATGAAGTAGCAATTAATTCTGTTTGTGTGGAATTTACTAAATTTTTACTGAATGTGCCACTGATCTTGCAACAGTGAAAAGCAATCAGATCTTTTCCTTATGACTAAAAATCACCACTTTTTCTGTCATATAGGTTCTTTTACATTTGTTACAATAACAATCAAAACAACCCCTAGGGATTAACCCACAGGGATTGTTTTGTTGTACTATCCATTTTTGCTTTTCCTGGTTTAGCTGAGTTGTCCAAAAAGAAAGGCATCCCCACAGGTGTAGACCAAGTATACTTCCTTTCAATTCTCTTTTTACCATCTATAATTCAACTCATCTGACATAAAGAATACTCCATTTCAGCACAAATACAACTCAGTGGAAATGTCAGAAGCACGTTAGCTTAAATTCTATTTCCATTGGAGGAAATGGAGAAATGAAAACAGTTTCCCAAAATCACAAAAAACTCTGATTCTCTCACTTCTCTTGTCTACTTTTCCAGTTTGGAAGCATGCATCTTTACCAAATGTCACTATATTTTTGGCATTTTCTGTTCCAAAATGATTAAAACACTAAATACTATTATTCAGCATTGTGATCTTCACAATACTTCTCAGTGAAATTACTGGGATAGGTCCAATTTAAATGATTAATACAAACATGTATTTTTAATGATTACATGGAAATCATATGACAAGTCTGTAAAACTAACTTGACAATATGTGCCACTGGAACCACATATTAAAATCTTAAATTAATGAATGCACTTTTTAAAGTAAAATCTGTAATAGCATAAAATCTCTGGAGGAGCAGAACAAAAAGGTTATATTCATTTCTTAAAACAACTAGAACACAACTCCTAACCATTTATGTAGGCTGTTAGCTTTTCTTGAAAAATCATAAATACTCCAATTGACACAAGCTATCAAAGCTGAACACTTGAGAGAACACAGAATGCCAAATCCATCTCAGCAGTATTCATCTCCAAATACTTCATGATGAAGAAATGAACAAAGTGTAACCTCTCATCTCACACAGAACACCTTAAGCATGAAACTTCTTCAGAGGAAAAAAAACTATATCTACATAAAAATAACAACAGGTCATTATTTTTTTCACATAAACATTTTTGTATGAACAAAGGTTCTTTTTTCTCTGCTGCTGTTCTTTCAGGCAAAAAAACCCAAAAGCCTGTCGTAGACCCAATAAAAGAAATTCTATCTAATAGGTCCTATTGGGAGCTTTGTTTAGAAATATAAAAAAGGAAAGAAATATGTTACAACTCTCCTTAAGTTATTCTTATACAAAATTGTACTATTTTGCTTCACTTCTATTTTGTTTAATAAATGTTTATTCTGTTCTTTCATATAAGAATGTTGAATGGATTTATGAAAGCATGAACTTCTCAATGACTAGGTTATCATTTAGGTACTCATACAAGTGAATCCCAGTGCATGTCTTGTTTGCAAAATCAAGTGGCAATGTTTTTTGCATGATGATCCTATCCTCTTATAATTATTTAACTAAGATTTTTTTCCTCTATAGTAGCAGTATATATACTGCTGTCTTCTTAAGCACAGCAGAAGTTTTGGGTCAAGGAGTGAGTACAACTGATTCCATAAGAACTGAGTTGATGACATATTTACCATTTTCATCCTGACCACTGGCTTCTGGTGTGCCTTGTCTCTGGTCCTCCTCAGGTGCTTCAGGGTAGATAACAGCTGTATCTTCTTGTTTAAGGAATTCTTCAACATTAGGGTCATGGTTTTGCTCATTCTCTGCATCAGAATCACATTCGTCTTCTTTTACTAAGTGTGAAAAACAAGACACAAGATACAAAATTAAGTTTAAAAATAATATAAATGGGATTCAGTAATTCACATTGTCAAATATCCCTCTAGCCAAGTATTTAAAAACTCTTTACAGATACTAGCATAGGTCAAGTCCTTTAAGATGCCAGATTATGCCCTGTTTTGGAAGAATTGGTAGCATAATGATATTTAAAAACTTGACTAAACACAGTTTGCCTAACTCAGTGCATTTTTGTCATTTCAGACTTAGCTGCTCTTCTCAATTTCCCTAAAAATCTTAAATGCGACATTAATTATGATTTAGGCCTTGTAGTTGGAAGGCCTGTTTACCATCTTGGCTCCTGTGTTTGCAAAAGTACATTTGTTGCCTTCAAGACACAATTTTTAATGTTATTTATAGCTGTTCATTAGCACAAACTCAGAAGATATTTGAACTCTGTAAAAACCTGGCCAGATAAATGCAGCAAACTTGAACTCTGACTGGCTTGTTCTGTGGTGTTGGAAATGGCTACCAAAAAGGCTTCAGGTCTAGTAAACAACCTTCAACATTTCCCACTTAAAGACTTAAGAGAAAAGCCCAATGAATAACTGTATTGCAAAATTAGCAAATAATAAATTAAATATTTTACCTAATGCTTGTGTGATAAATATTTGATCCCAAGTATTAGCCTAAATACAATGTTCATAGAGTTTATTTTTACCATAGTGGAACATTCTGTGAAAGCTCTGCCTGCAGCACCTTAAATCATTACAGATGTTCTCCACTATTAATGTGAGGTATATTTTTAATAGGAAAGAGAAGTTTTATGATTCATCTCTCAGTGTGAAGTCACATACTCAATTTACAATTTGACACAATCTTTTTATGACATGAGGCAGTCTCTTACATGTAGACTATAGTGCAATGAATAATGCAGCTCTCCACACTTATGTGGCAAGAACTGACTTTACAGGAACTGAGAAGAATGGGTGAAACTAGAGTTTAAAACATATCAATGTGTTTAGATGTGGCTTTGCTTTTAAATAGGACTTACTCTGATATTATCTACCTATCTAGTAAGGGCATTAAATAAACCCCCACAAACCTTTAAGAAGTTGGATGGGATATATATTAATCTTCTGGCAGGCCGAGAAATGGAAAAATAACAAATCATCTATTTTTGTTTGAGTCTGAAACTGAAGTACACATTTCATTTTGCTTTCTATGTAATCAGTCCAAACAGAAGTGTGGATAATAAAATACAGTATTAGCTTAAGTCTATTTTTGTATATTTCTTCACAGTTTCAAACACTACCTGTTGACCCTACATGTAAGCTCATTGCTATTCCTTGCCCTGCCCTTTGGAGATGCAGTGCTGCTGGAGCTGTGTGGTCAGACCCTGGCAGGGAGGGAGGGAGGGAGGGAGGGCTGCTCTGCGGCCCTGGTCACCTGCACCTCTGGACCCTGGACACCAAAAGATGCCCAGACTTTCTTCCTCAGCTAAAACAGCTTTTACAGTTTAGGACCTCTAGCATGGAAAAGCAAAGCACTTTTATAAACAGAGGTGGGAGAATTCCAAAGCTTTTGGAATGATACCTAACTAAAATTCAATAGCACTTTATGAATAAGGGACTCAGATTAACAAAGAAATACCTGTACATCCAATTTCATCTGTCTGAGCTTCAGGCCCCAGGATTTCCTTTCTTTCTTTTCCAGCTGAAATAGCACATTTCACAAAAAGAATGAATATTTAAAGAAAACCCCAGAAAACAACAACAAAAGCCACATGCACTCCAACAACTTAATATACTTGAGTTATTTCTTCAGCAGTGCTTTCCATTTCTGTATTGTTCAGGAGTGCATTTAAACACAATGTTCTTTTAAAAATATGGATGGCACATTATTTCAGCAGTGTGTGATCAGTTGAACCACAAAGATATTTCATACTTAAGAAAACCAAACCTAAAAAGGAAGCAATACTAAACACTGACCATTATGTGAAGAGAAGTAAAGCCATGGACAGTGTGTTTCACCAGCAAATAGAGAGTCACCTACTTAAGTGACCCCATCTACAAATGCAGCCATCTGATACATTGAATATTATTTCCAGAAATCAGAGCATCATAAAATAAATGCAGTTATGTTATTTTCTCCAATTAGCGGTTTTCAGAAATGATTGATAATTTGCTGGTAATGCCTACAAACAGCAACCTAATGTGTTCTCTTTCTTGCAAATTATCTGGAAACCACTTAAGGCTGTGATTGCCTTAAAAAATTAAACAAAAAAAAAGGATTTTAAACACATGCTCCCCGTTCAGAACAACTGTGCACTGCAGAACTGCTTCACGTATCGATTCCAATACTTGGTATGAATCTGCAGAACCAGCACTGCAGAGCCAACCTGCTGCTTCAGCTCTACCAGCTCTGCTGAGCTGCAGCCCTCAAGGATGCAGCATGGAAGTTTTAACTCTAATTTTCACCAACAGGTTGCTGGTACAAATCAATAAACAGCCAAGTTATTCTTCATTTTGGTTCATTGGTTAGCACGGACTGGGAAGCTCCCACAGGAAAAGCCACTGCTGACATTTCTGTCGGTACCTGGCTCAGGGCAGGAGAACATAGCAGAGCTACATTGCTTGGTTTGCTCTCTGTCAGTCCTATGCTATGCCAATAGATGTGAAACTAAAGTGTTATTTCATAGTTTCATTATGGAAACCTTGGATGCTACAGACCTACACTCAGAAAACACCTTCTAGGGGATGCAGAAAGTTAGAGCACAGCTGCTCTGACCTGAAATGGCAGCTGTTACACTTCTATTACTTATACTTCTTTTACCTTCCTTCACTTCACTTCAGTGCAGGAAAAATCCTTTAGGTTGTCAAGTCAAAAGCCCAGAACATTCTAGCTTTTTAATTACAGAAGAAGCCAATTTCTCCTTTATGGAAGGAAGATGATAAAACCTAGGAGAACTTTCAAGTTCTCAAATAATACCAGCTTCCTCAAAGGAAAAGCTTCTTAATTCTGCCTACTTTGACCAAAGCCCACAGACCCAAGGTATCTGCAAATAGTGGCAATTCAAACACATTTCTTATTTTAAACAAGAAATGTGTTTAAAAGGAAACTGCAACTCTTAAATCTTACCTTAATTTCAACTGACATCTTAAAAACCCCTCAAATTTTGGCTCATGGTACCAGACTTGGTTCAGAGTTTGTAAGATGGATGACTCGATGCAAAGCAAATTTAAACTCAAAATTTAATTTCTTAAAATCAAACACAATACAAACCCACTGTTTTTCTTGAAGGAGGGTTTTTGATGGTTGTGGTTTTTCTCCATTATGAAATAGGATCTACATGAGGGGAGGATATCAATCAGTAAGTTATTACTCTGGAAATTTAAATTACAGGGTTGCCAGTAAATTCCTCTGGCTTCAGTACAAATAAAAGTTATGCTTCCCAAGAGAATGTCAAGGAATTTATGGAATTATAGATTAATCTAGTGAAGTTAAACTCCCTCTCAATTCTAATAATCCTAACCTCTGTTTGGTACTGTCTCTTCCCAATGACTAAAAGTAGGGTATAAGACAGGGAGAAAGCCTTTTTCACAGGGAAATGCTGTAGGAATAATTAATAATTTGAAAAATATTAATAGATATACATCTTTATAGCTATGTATGGTCCACAAATAAAGGCAATGTTGCAATTGTGCCCTCAGAAGCCCAGTTATCACACAGCTGGGAAACAACAGAATGGGATGTGATGATGGAGGAACAGACCTCAAGACACTGTTCCACCAAGCAGAAGTCACAGCTCTGAGTTCCAGAGGAAATTCAAGCTACCTGCTAAATGACAGCTTAAATAGAGGTCTCCACAAATAGCATCTAGGTCATGAATATCCATCCTGGTATTGCAGCTGGACATACCAGATAGTGTAAAACAAGTTCTTGGCCTTCTACATCTCATCACTGCTTATGAGCTACTGCTCAGAGACACACTGGGGCTTCCCAGGGTTAAATGCTGATGATTTTCAGATGTCAGGGGACAGTGTTAACTAGCAGCAAACATGCCTGACAACTACTGGTATTGGCTGACAGTAAAGATCTCTGCATGGCTAAGATAACTGATCAAATTGAAACCACTAGCAAAGTGGAAATTTTGGCTGTAGGCAGAAAGACAAACTTCACTGAAATTTCCACTGCAGTCTTTATCTGCAGAGGAGGAAATAAATTCCAAAGCCCATCGAGAGAGTTTCTAATTTAAATTCTTCAGAGCTAATTTTCTGATATTCAAGTAGCAAGCACTATTTACAGCTTGCAGTATTGACTAGTTGTTCGCTTTTTGACCAAAAACATGCCTCACACAACCCACCAAATGCCAGCGTACACTTTTGAGCATATAGGCTCAATCTAAAATTTGATGACTTCAAAGAATTTTTGAATTCCAGAAAGCACATAAACATAAAACACATTTATATTTTTTTCAAAGATATCTTAGTTCCAGTCCTGAGACCTCCAGATCTGCTAAATACTTATAGTACATAATAATTCTCTTTTAAGAGCATTAATACAATAAGTTTAACTCTGTCTTTTTTTTTTTTTTTGTTTTAATTGTAGCATAGTTTTTACTTCTAACTAAAGCAAAGGAAAATCATATTAGAGAATCATTGCACACATGAATGCTGGCACACTGTCAACAACATGTACAGGATACACGTGGTTCACTTTTTTAAACCCTTAGGACTGTTTCAGTTAAACCTCTTGAGAAACACACCTTATATTTAAAACACCTGTTCCTAGGGTCTTTTAGAAATTCAGTTAGAATGACTGGAAACGGAAGGAAACTAATCTGATACAGAAATGTTATGTGTGTTGTTTCTATTCTGGGCAATTCGTGAACAGAATAAATATGCAAAAAACTCATTCTGTCAAGTTCAGCTAAACCCAGAACTACTGAGTACTACTTTACTGATGAAACACAACTTACTGAACTGCTCTAGAGTATATTTTTCTAAAGGTAATCACTGAAGATAGCTGCACACCATCTACACCAGAACATTCCCCTATATGTGAGAGATCATGTATTCAGTACCTCTCTCTTCATATTTCTAACATGCAGCCAAGACTGATGATGTGATTTTCAGCTCATACCTTTCCTTCTAGGAAAGCCATCAAAAGAGTAAACAGTATTCTACCCTAGCAAATCAAAGCTCCATAAAACCTAATGTAGCCTCACTTTTCACATACAGCCATTGCCAGAAATGTCAACTATTTATTAAAAAAAACCAACTTATTATCAAATTAAAAAACCCTTCCAGACTGCTACAAAAGAGGCTTCAGAATACATAATTTTTACAGATCTTTTACAAATCTGTGGTTGTTGAGCAAGCTTGTATGGCAATTGATTAATCTTTTGTCTGGCTACCAATGAAATTCTGTCTTCATTGGCAAACTCCAAAGCAGAGAAATATTGCTTATATTGCAAATCTTCAACAACAGAAGAATTTAAAATTAAAGAGAAGTTAGAATTTTAGAAAGCAAATTTTTATAAGTTAAAAATGGTATGTTTCACATAAGGAGTCAAAAAAGATGGCAGTGCATGTCTAGAGCCCTGAAAAGCCACAGAAAGTTGCCCCAGATGCTGTGTGATGGGTACATCTCCAGTAAACAGCCAGTCCAAGAGGTCTTGATCCCAAATGTCTGGGAGCCAGTGCTCTTCTTCCTTCCCCTTTTCAGATTTCCTTACACCTGTGCTTGAAGGGTTCAAGCCTACCCAGAGCCCACTTTAATGTAACCACAATTTCTGAGGCCTGCAGGAGATATTAGAGGAGAACTAAGAAAATTACCTACCTAGTAACTCAGCTCCAAAACACTCATTTCCCAGCACAGCATACCTTGGCAGCTATGTAAAAACAGGCTGAGCTGATGCTGTTCTTTGAACTCTCAGCTGCTCTCTCTCAGCTGGACTGCAGCTAGGGGCCATATGAGTGCTTTCAGTTTATTTAGATGTGAGGTCATGCACCATGTATCAAACCACCACTGTTAAAAGTGGATGCTAGGAATTGTTGCTGGAGTTCAGATATGCTGAAAAACATTCTGTATCTTTCAGGGCATTAAGGCCAAATTCCACAGTAAATTCCACTAATTTATACATTTATCCCAATTTGGCTCAAAAGTAAGCATGCTGTGTGATATTATGAAACTCAGTATCTGGTTCCACAGTAAAAAAAGGTCCATTTCCTGTCTGTTTAAAATTTTCAGCTTCTAAACCTGCTGCATAATATGTGCAACACTTACCTCCTTCCAGTATTTTTGAATGATTCATTATGATTTACATAGCCAATTCTAAAACTAATAATGTAAAAATTATTTTTTCTGCCTGTATTTTACAAGGAAAAAGAGAGAAATTTACATCTGATTGGGGTTTTTTTATGTTTTTTGTTTACTGCTTACTCCCCAAGCTGAGCCAATCCTGAACCTTACAGGGAGATCTGGCAGAGACCTGCCAGGCAAAGACTTGAAAAAACCAAGATCAAGTAACTAGTCTTTAATCAGCCCTTGGAATGCTGCATCTACAGTCTGGAAGCTCCTACTAAACAATGTCAACAGAATTAATGCACCTCTGAATCTGCTTCAAATAATAAATTAAGAACATAAAGTATGTTAAATAAATATGTTATAAAAACTCTTTTTTGATTGTGAATCTTACATGTTATTTCAGTAATAAAGGAACCAAAAAAAGTTCTATTGAATCTTCATTTTAGAAAACTTTCTTTCCATAGTATCATCAGTAGAAATGAACATACCTTCATCTTCCCAACAAGTGTTTGTACTCGCTTCTCTTTCACTGTTTTCTGGTAACACTATATGGTCCGTTGGCAAATCATCTTCTGGCACACTAGCATCACAGTCTGCTGCATCTGTTACACTTTCCTCTTCCACTATATGCAATTTATCTTCATCATCTGAGTCTGAGTTTGCTTCTACTACATTGTTATAATTGGTGACTGTGGAGAGACAAAAACAAAATACTGATCAACATACTCTTAACTGACGGCATGGGGTCACATAATTATTGCTTCTTGCCCCATGGGGATGGCACTGCCTTGTGAGCAGCTTGGCTGTAATGTCACACACAAGGAGCACCTGACAGCTCCCGGGCTCCCACCACCTCTCACTGTGCACACCCAGTACAAGGCTGCACAAGAGAAGGCAGCGGGCAACCCCAGAGTTGGAGCCACAGTGGAGCAACAGAATTCCAGCTGGATCACTCCAATGTGGATGCCAGCATTGCCAAATGTCTCATTTATGATTATTATGGCAGTGAAGAGCCTGTGGCCTCAGGCACAGCACCCTTCAGAGAAGGCAGCCCAGCTGCTCTCGGGGCCCCACGGAGCAGCCCTTTCCTGCAGGCACACACTGTGTGCTCCCCCAGCCCAGCTTCCCACTGCCTCCTCCCGTAACCAATGGCACCCCACGCTCCAGCTGGGGGAATCACAGGGAAACAAGTGGGAACAAGAATGAGACTGGATTCAGAATGGCTTAAGTGCTCCTGAGCCAAGCTAAAAGCTCTTGTAGTTACACCCATTAAAGCCTCAGCAGGATGAATGTGAAAGGAAAAATCACAGAGATCACTTAGATAGGGAATTTCACGTAACACTTGCCCAGTTACCATAAAAAGGTAATAACTCTACTTTCTTAGCCTGGAGAACATATTGCAACTCTTTGGACAAAGGATTACATGACAATATATATGTTTCTGTCATATGTGAGCAGATTATTATTATAACAGTCTTCATTTGTCGGCACAAAAGATCAGTTACGGTCATTTCAGCTAAAAATGTAAGGAACTGTAAGTAAACTGTATTAAGAAAAAATTACTTTCACAGTCTGTTTAAATGTCTTGTTACTCACACTGAAGTTAAACTATGAAACAGATCTACGTTGGTATTATTTCTCCACTGCCAAGCTTGAACTTCTTACTAAAATGCTTCAAAATACAGTCTAAGAAAGAGAATAAATTTATAGATGGATAAACCAACGAGACTTGGCTGCAGCACTCCTTCAATGGTTGTCAGAATTATACCTGGGAGGCACATAATCATGGTACTTTATGATACCTGCATCCTGTCACTGTTAGTTCACAAGAAGCCAGACTGATTCTTTCATGTGAAATACTGCCTATTAAAGTAGATAAATAGCAAACCAGACTCCTGCTCTTCTGAAGTTAGCTCTTCTTTTTTAGTTTTTTTAAAGTAGATATTTTAGTCATTTAAAAATGCATGTAACCAGGAAAAGTGAGTAACATTATGAACAGATAGGCTACCATCTCATTTCCTTCCAATTCAGGAGAAAAATGTCTCATCTAAAACATGCATGAGAATGACAAAAGAGCCTTTTCAATTTAAAACAATCATTCAATGTTTCCATATTTTACACAGTGCTATTTGAAAAATGTAGTAACTCCCCACTACTCATGGTATTGACATCTTCTAAAACAGCAAATTTAGGCAAATTGCCTAAAAAGTAGTATCTGGTCCATTTCAATTGATAAATTGATATTCACTTAATATCCTCTAATTGATTTTGCAAAGTAAAATAGCTACTGTAAATGATGCTATAATACTGTGTGATATAGAAGACATACAAAAACAGGAGACAAAATTCCCTCACCAAAGCAGATGAGATTTATGAATTCATTCTCCTGAGGAATGGTAAAAGCAACTTTAAAAAAGTGTGAGAACAGACATAAAACAAGAGGAAGTTGAAAATAATTTTAGCCTTTTCTCTTGATTGGGTTTTACTCTCAGGCTTAGATGCAGAGTATTATTAATATAAAATAGCAATGTATTTTCATTTGCCACATATAAAAGAGATAATTAAGAGTGGGGATCAAAATTTATAGGGATAAGTTCAGATGTAGATAATGAATACTTTATTTTTTTAAAAATAAATTTCCTATTTAGTTTGGGAAATTAAGTGGTATTCCTTATATTAGACTTAGAGTGGTTTTATGGAAAACAAAACCATAATCAAACAGTTTGTCTTCAAGAATTAGACTAATGGAGAAAAAATGTTTCCTCATTAAATACATTACAGATTTGATATAGTCATTAGGGCTCTCTTCACCATGAAACATTTCCATTCATCCTCACTATACTCAAGTGCCAACTTCGCAAAAGTTAAAAACTCCTCCTTCCTTATAAAAAGCAAAACTGATCTTTGGGATTTCAGTTTCTTTCATTAAAAATCAGTTGTCAAAAAGGCAAGACAATAACGCATACAAGAAATCTGGTTCTAACATTTTTTCTTTCCTCTCCCCAAAATACTTTAGGGAAAATAAAACTGCCAAAGCTGCATCTAAAAGGTCTCGGCACATTTGGGGTGGCCAGGAAACCCACCACCAAACACAGCAGAAAGTCAAGCACTTAAAATGACAGAAGCACTCATATATCTACACATAATTTTAACTAAATGATTACATGCTGCTTTCCTTCTGCAAGATCCTTGCCCCATCTAGTGCAGTGATAGCAAATACAGAGGGAATTATCAGTTTTATGGAGTGAACTGAGTATTTGTAGCCTTCTGCCTCATTTGTTTAGATTGCAAAGTGATTGCTCAAACTTCTTACTCTCTTCAGCCAGCAGTGCACCCAAAGTTTCCCTTATAGGATGTTAGCCAAAATGGGATTTCATATTATATATTATAATGTATGGCATATGCTTATATGCAATATATTGTAACTATTTATTGTACAATTATATGATTATATATTTTATATTCTATATAATTCCCTTAGATGGTATTCAGAAGGAATGCTTCAAAACATATAACTAATTGAACTGTAGTAGGGTGATGCTATCTCCATTTTGCAAATTAGAACCTGGTTTCTTAAAACCCAGAAAAGTCTTCTGGCAATCCTGGCATTGCCACGTCAGTGCAGGGCACTTTAGGCTGTACTTTTCAGAAGACTTTGCATTCATACAGTGTTTTACACATTCAAAGCACACTTGTGTTCATTCCAAATGCAGCTGTGCCCAGAGCCCAGGTACCTTGGCCCATGTGCCACAGCAACCAGAAACATAGAGACCACTTCCAAATAAATGACCTTCCAGAATCACATAAAACCTCTTTCAAAATGAGAAAGTAAAATCTAGTCTTTCTGTGGAGCTTTCAAACGCCCTGGAGAGAATGCTTTTGATTCCTGCAGCCCTCTACTTAAATTACTCTGCTTTCCAGCAATTAAGGCAAGGGTTCTGGAGGCAACAGCTTCCTTTAATAAACACCCCTGATTTATTCTCTGGGCAGCATTCCTCCTGTGAAAAAATTATGTGATCACATAATTAAAGATCTTATCGTTATGCATACATGCAAGAGACAAATTAAAACAGTTTGAATAATCTTCATTTCAACATTTTCCAACTTTTTTTGAATGCTCAGCTTTCAAAGTCAAGTGTTTGATTTCAAAGAATGTATTAACACTCTTTAATGGAAACGATAGTTAAAAAAACAATCAAACCCTGTAATTTACTGTATTTTTAGCTAATTAAAATTAAAATCAAAATCCCATTACATGATACCATACTGATACCTTCATGGCTGCAAATCTTAGCTTTAGCAATGCAGATTTGCTCCTGGCACCCTGCAAGATGAATGGGTGGCAGTAGGAAGCTGCTGCCTCCATTTGCTCAGACAGATTTTGGCTCCATGTTTCACAGGAACTATGGCATCTGGCATTCAATTCCAGGGGTAATCATCCTCTCCCTCTCCTTTCTTCAGTTCAGTCCTACAGCCAAATTTAAACCTTCCCTATCTGTACATAATTTTGTGTGTTTTCTCCTCCCATCCTAGCTGTTTCCTCAGAATAGTGACCACTGAAAGAAGAGGACAACAAGCTCACAAGCCTTGTTCAATGCCTGGCGCCAGAGTAGCTGCTGAAGTTGGGAGGAATAAATTTCATTAAACCTTTTGGATAAAGATTGAAGTATATTCTATACAAAAGCAATACGTAGAGACAACTGCTTACAATCTCAGAAAGAAATTAAATTGACTATACATAAATGATGACTTCAAGGGGCTTCTAATTTGGCAAAATATTCCATGCAGAAAATAAAACACACATAAAACCTTGCTTGGAACAGCTATGGCTTCCCAGTGAAGGAGCTACAAGCATTTCAGACTCCAGGACTATTTACTTTTAGCTAATGTCATTTAAAAGTAGTGACTAGCTAAATAAAATAATTCAGCCTGGATCACAGAAATTTGGCACCAACAGCAGTCAGTGTCTCCAGGATGAGACATTGCTCTGTGAAAAGCAAGGACAATTAGAGAGGTTACGTCACCCTCGGCCACCACAGCTCCAGGGACGGCCATCAGCCACAGGGGACAAGCTGCAGACCACTGAGGGGTGTCTTATCAAGATAACTGTAAAAGCCACAGATCATGAGCCATGGCTGTAATCAGCTGCAGACAGGTCACAGACAAGCAGGTATGATGTATGACACACACATGGGCCTACTCTGTTCAATGTACAGTATGACACTTTAGCAGAATTTTACATAATTAAAGTTTAATTATTAATTTCAGCTTTACTTTAATAGATTAATAGAAAGCCTCAAAAAACATATTATAAATTACACTGAAGACTAAATATTGATTCAATAAAACCAATTTTTATATCATGACTATATAAGATCTCAAATAATTATGAAACCGTAATTAAAAATACATTTTATGAACCATAATTACTTTTTTCCTCTTGATCACTTTCATGATACAGTATCCTGGTTCTTAAAGAACAAATCACTAGCTGAGCTGAAATTTTCCTTGCTCTAACAACAAATGACTGCAAAATGAACTGCAGCAAATGAGCTTCACTTTCTGGATTTTTACAGTCCTAAATGCAAAGCAGATGCATGACATTGCACAATTCTAATTAAAAAAAGAAATGTGCTCAGATGGAAGTAGTGATTAAAGAGCTAAAACAGAGATATATATTATTTTGCTGGTTGAATACAGGTGGGCAACTATGATACATATGTCTAATCAAATCAAACATGATATTTGAAAGGAAAAATTTGCTAGTTGCTGGTTTAAAATCAGTGAAACCAGGAAATCCAAGGTGAACACCAACATTGTGCTGATGAAAGACTATAGGATTCATTGTTCCCATAACATAATGGGTGAGTCCCCAAAAATACAATTATTATTATTGCCATCTGGGTGGCATTAGAAGGAAAGCTTCTTAAAAAGCTGTCACCAGTTACCTGCTCACCACTCCCCATCCAAACCTGCCCTCAGAATCATTAGATGGCATGAAAGATGACATTCCCAACACAAGGAATAACACCATCAGGTTGATGTCACTCAATAAGATAAAAACATACATGGTGGAACATGCATCAGAATGATCTGAGATCAAATCATTCAAGAGGACAGAACTGCACTTAAAAGAGGACAGAAATCCACAGAGCTAAGGCAAAATGCCTAACATGTAATACCGGGATCTGGAAGGCTGCTTTGAACCTGCTAAAACCTTTTGCTCAATACTCAATAATGGTCACTGTCTTTTATGTAGGATCTGGTTCAGCATTCTTACTAGCTGTCTTTTGTACACCTCTCCATACTTATCCCAAAAATCCTTCCTACTTCCACTGAACAAAAAACCCCCCACAACTTTTGGGAATTTGTGAGTTAACACAAACATTGTTGAATTTTTTTAAGATGTTGAACACATAACCAACACATCTGAGTTGTGTGAGCTCAGCATCTCAACACTGAACTGGCAGGGGATGTAGAACAGGTGTGAGAGATTCTGATCTTTAAGAAATCCTACTTCTAAAAGCTCTTCCAAAAAAAAAGCTGTGAATGCTCATGCATGAATTCTCCTAGAAAGAAAGGTTTGATTCTACAGACTGGAACAACTCCTGTGCTCTCTGAAGTTCATTCCCAGTTCATGGATTTCTGCTCTGACACCCTACAATCATCTCTTGGAAACCATTTCCTCTTTGTCAGCCCACCTGAAAATCTGCTCCTATATATTATTTAGATCTAGTGCAATATTTAGGCAAAATATATTGTGCAGTCTGAAACCTAGTCATTTAGCATTCAGTATTTTATACTTAGATTTTAGGGTACACTATTAATTTTGTTACTACTCCTGAATGAAATGCCATACTTTCAACTCTCCACAGATAAGCTGCATAGACCTTTATGTTATTCTCATATTTTTCCTCTCAGTTTAATACATGCACTTGACATGTAATAATATATACAGAATCATGCTACCACCTGAAGCAGAAACATGAGAAAGAGCTTAAGAAAAAAGAAGGCATATGTTCATGCTTCTACTAAAATTCTCTGCTTAGAGTTTTCTGGCTTCTGGAATTCCTAAATGGCTTGTATTGTCTTCATACCTAAGAGCTTAATTTTCTGTGAATTTGTCTGCTTACTTTTTGGATTCATGAAAATTTTGGCATCCACATTAGTCTGAGGCAAGCAGTTTCACAGCTCTGTATTGTGGGCAGAATAAGTTTCTTCTGTTGATTTTGAACCTGCTCTGCACTCCCTGCAGTGGGTGTCCATTGTGTGCCCCCCTCGTGTGCTCTGTGCTGTCCATGATTTTATACACATCACAGCACTGCCCTCTCCTACAACATGAAGAGTCTTTGCTCACTTGTTACCCATACAAGTTTTTCCACTGATCATTTTTGCTGCACCTCTCTGGACCTTCTGTTCTGCTGCACCCCTGTGTTAGCAGGGGGAGAGGTGACAATCTAGAACTGAACTCAGCATTCATCTTGGATTAGAATGGCAGCACTACAATGCACTGTTTTCTTCTCTATCCCTTTTCTAACAACACAACCATATTTCTAGGACTTTTCTTGACTTCCACAAGTAATTAAGCTGGCATTACTAAAGGTTTATTATCTGTAAACCTAGAAGTGATATTCTTAAATAGTAACAATCAGGTCAGAATCCATCACAGGACCCTTCCTCAACATACACTGCTTCACTTCTATCCATCCAGAATTTTACCTGCCATACTATTTGGCTATGTGGAAACACTGCCATTATTTCCCAAACAAGTACAAGCAACCCTTAGTGAAAATATTTGCTGCTTCACACTCATGTCACTGCCTTCATCAGGCAGCAGAGTGATTTCCTGTAGCACTGAGATGGCCAGCAGCATTTATAGAGGAGAGTGGAGGCAGCAAAAAACATTCCATTAGGTAGCCTGTTGAATTCAGTAAAAATACACAATGAGATATCATTATGTGCAAAGAATGAAGAAACTGTATTATACTTTCAATTAAATTGTTCAGGAACAAAAGCCATGCCAGAGATTAGTTTCTGAAACAATTCATTTAAAATTTAATTTAAGAACATACTTGCAATTTTCAGAAAAGTCATTCTGTTTTTAAGAACAGTATATGTGCTATGACTGCGGAGAGCAGCAATAGCTTTTATATATAAAAGTTTGACTTGTGTTGATTTATATTTGTGTAGATATACACACACACATGAGTGTGCTCACACAAGAATGGGGAAACTGGATTCAGTCCTTCCTCTGCCTGAAGGGACCAGACTTACATCTCCTACACATGTTTATATAAATATATGAATAGTTGGAAAAATATAAGTCTAAATATTTATATGTACCAAGTAAATTTCTGATAATTTTGTTTAACTAATAAAAACCTCTTTCAAAATAGCTTTACACCTCCTAACTGAATTCTAGTCAAATGCAGCATGACACACTTTGACTGAATATTCCAACACATTAAGAGCCACAAAATTCAAGAATTCTAATAAGCACTAAGGTATATAAATCACCTCAATACACATGCATTGGATTATTTGCTCTTCAGGTCAACTCAAAGAAACTTTGAGTTTAAAATAAATGCTTTGCAAACAGACTGCAGAAAAAATGTGCTGTAAATACTTTACCAAGAGGGACACTGGATGTTTGGCTTGGCTTATCTAACACACATTAAAATCAACAATGTAAACAGAATTTTTCTGCTTGTCAATTTTAAATTATGGTCTTAAAATCCATCAGCATTTGAAACTAAAAATACCCCTGACTATCAATGTTGATGGCAAAGTCTGGAGTAAATTCTGATGATCTAAGTCAGGACCAATTCCCCAGAATAAGGGTAATGGCTACAGCTCTGGCACTACACCCCGAGATGACATAAGTGATACTGGGAGCAAATGTGGCAAATATTCCAGTCTGAGTGAGAAAACTTTCTGCTGGTTGCCTTTGTTCTTACCATCATGTCACTTTCAGATAACTCAGTCCTACCTGCAAAATGACATTGGAACAGTTTGGTCATGTACATGCAGGACGAGCTCAAGGCTTCCCAGGGGGGCAGACACGGTGGAAGTTCTGCCACCACTGATGTCAGAGTGTTACTTGTTACAAATATATAGATCTTCCAAGGGCAGGGAACTCCAAAAATCAACTCCAGTGCTCAACTGAGAACTCAGCTGTATGTAGAACTGACACAAGTGCAGAGATGAGAAGCAAAGAGTACACACAGACAAGCATTTCAGGTGTTTAGCCTTGGTCCAAAAATAATCCTTAATACAAGAAACATTTGTTTACATATGTTTACATATGTATACATACAGATACATACTTACATACATATTTTCAGGTTTGACAGCCTAAAGTTAGATTTGGAAATGAATACCTATATCATAATACAAAAATAATATGCTTTTAAAATATTTCCCTTATTTGGGCTCCTACAGCGAAGTAACTTAAATATAATTTTCACCATGTTGCTTTGAGACCCTTCATTACTCTGCAGCTTTTCTGTGTTAAAAATGCAAGCTTTATAGCTTTGAAAAATGAAGTCTTTCAGTCTTTCAGTGGCACAAAGGGACTTGCAAAGGGACTCTTTTGGATTTGCAAATGCTGGTCATTTTTCTGATGAAAAAGCTAACTATTGCCCAAATTTTCTCTCTTTATAGTCTCTGGATTGGTATAAATGCTACGTGCAAATACAAAAATTCTTAGTGGCAGCATAATTTGAGGTATTGTATTTACTACAAGGTGCTGACAGGTTTGAAAATACTATAAATGGTCCCATAAGAAAGAAATTAACCTTCAAAAACAAGACAGCCAAAGGTGTATGAGAAAATTAACGGTACCCTCTGCCTGTTATCACCACTGTACAAGCCAAGGTTTCTACAAATGAGAACTTAACTCTGTGTAATTCCATGTCACCTGCTGCTGTCAGGAAGCTTTACAAAAACTTATAGGAAATTTAATACTTTAAGGAAGTATCTAAAGAAACAGTGAAGTATTTATGAAGCAGTGAAAAAAGAACCATATCCCCTCCATGCTTTTTTTTTTAAATTTCTATAATTTCACTGCAGCTTTAAACACTCAGAAGGGAAGAAGCTGCGTACCATTGTAACTTTTCTTTCTCAGGGCTCACCCATTTCACATGCTGTCCCTCAGGGAGCTGCAGAAAATGCACAGTAGTGTTCACTCAATATAGGTGACAAAACTTCTCCTATGCAACAGTAAAATATTTACAATTATTTATATTTGTGACTGCATTTGGACAAAACAAATATCAAGCAGAAAGTGGGAGTAGCTATGTAATACACAGGCATGAACTTTTGATAAATCTGCACTCTGCCCATTTTTCACTTTCTAAAGAAGACACAATTTTTCCATAAAGTTGCACAGGCTTAAATAGAAAATCTTCATATTAATAATTTAAAAAAAATCTGAATTTTCAAAATTATACTGCAGAGACCAATTCTGGGTAGATGGCAATGTTTTAGTCACTGTCTGATTAAATCAAAGATGAAAAAAGTAGAAAACCTTTCCCTCATGTCCTGTGTGACTGCTGGTAAGTTTGGATTTCTGATTTCTGCCACTAGTATTAGTTGCAGAGTTTATCATTTTCCTCAGAAGACTGGAAAAATTAATCTGCACACCCAAATCTGCCCCTCACATTCTGAAGGCTGCAGGGGTTTACTGCCTCCAAGACAACTGAGCACTGTGATCATAAAAATCAAGTGTAAGATGTATAAATATCTGAGAAACCTTCATCTTTCAGTACCTCCACTTACTGAACAAATGGAAACAGTGAATTAAACTGATGAAAGGCTGAGAGCAAGAAGTATGTCCATGTATTACATAATCTGTTTAACTCTTTAAAAATTACCTTTTCACTGGTGATTGTACCACTCTGCTCTATGTTCAAAATACTCTTAACTCCAAACAGTTGACATTTTTTTCTTTATAAAACTTCTCAGATATTGAAAAAATTACCTAAGAGATACATTCAGGAGATAAGACAATTAATTACTTTTTCAGAGTTAGGTTTTTAAAAAGGTGATTTATTATTCCAGTAGAAATTTAACCCTGCACACAGAAAAATGCAACCAACCAAAGATGAGCCACAGAAAAATTCTCATCATTAACTGGCACTAGGTACCAATGGGCTCCAATCATTTGGGAAAATGTGGTGAGGAGCCTATTTGATTGCAGCAAGATGAAGGCACTAAAACACATACAGTCATAAACCACACACACCAAAATTACATGAAAGTTCCCTCATACTGACCACCTTGCTGAAAAAGTGTAATATCCTATTTCTGGTCACAACTGCAGCATAAATCGTACACAACTCTAACACAGTTGCTTTAGATTTATCCTCATTAAAGACTTAATCTGAATTACAGTTTGATAATTACCTTAATCCATGCTGAAAACCTTGGCAGCCACATTTTCTACAGCCACAGCATTCTACATAAAATGTTGTTAGCAGAAGCTATCACTTGTAACCAAACCCACTCCATGATGCTACTCAACTCAGATACCATTAGGCCAGGTTAATCCTTCAGGAATACACAGCTGACATGTTTATATAAATGTATATATTTCATGATACTGTATATAAATGTATCTATTTCATAATAAATTTTTATATAACATCATTACCTAGGTTTATAGACAGTAAATATTTATTTCAGGGATAATAAAAACACTACAATACAGGAATACCAGTTTGGCTTTAAAGTTTTGAGATCCTTTTAAATATAAGCAGAAGGATGATACTCAAATGGCACATTTTATACACACAAATAGCTTATGACAGAAATTTTTTCTTGTTCCAAAAATTTTATGACTATCATAAGATGCCACTAAAAGTCTTCAGCATTATGAAAATTTTATATTTGGCACACATACCACTGAAATTAATTACATGCCTTGTGAAGCTCTGACATAATTCTTTACTCATCCCTAAATTAATAGAGTAATAAATGATGCAATTTTGAAGACATGTTGCATAAATATAATCTAAATTAATAAACTCACAAAATTTATTTATTTAGAGTACAAATTTATTTTCATTTCATATTTCACAACATTTTTTCCCCTAATCTCCAATCAAATTTAATCTCCATTAAATTTCTAAAATATACCTCTTGGGAGAGAGGCAGTTTGTCAAATGCACAATGGCCATCTATTTGTTCTGACTGTAAGTTCAAACACTCCAGTATTCGAGTAACCCCCCTGCCTGCTCCCTACTTATGACACAGTAAAGGGACTTTTTTTCTATTTGTCTATTAAGTTGACAAGTTATATTTTGGCTTCACTCCTACCCCACATATAGCACTTTTAATGGTGTTTTATGTTTCAGTTTTCAAAATATGTGTCCTAAATTTTGGATTCAGGGTAACAAATTGTGTGATTTGTTACCCTGTGATTATATGTTATTATCATGACAGATTGTTAGAGCAAACATTCCTAATTCCCTTTTTTTTGAAAATAAAGATTACAAAGGGATGCTAGAATATCAAAATGTAGATGAATATAGTCTTAGCATGCAATTTGGATGATCTGGTTTGCTACACATACCTTTGTACTTGACTAACATGAGTTTATTATGCATATTCATACATGATTTGCACATAATTTTTGCATTTATATTCACAGCTAATCAACCAAAACATTGGCAGCAGAAAATTGCTGTCTGGGAGTGGTATGACAAGTTCCAGGTCCCTCCAATTTTTAATTGTCTACTACATTTCTGCAATGCTCATTTTCACATTACAGATTTTTCACATTACTGATTTTCAATTCTTTTAAAATATGAAATCACTGACCATTTATATAATTTATTTGTGTGAAGTGGGAAATAAAGAACCATCTAAATTCTAAGTGTGGCTTGTTCCCTTTGCAAGATAATGAACAGCTATCATTCTCAGGAATCTACTGCAGTGAAGGAGCATGAAAAGAGAGATGGTCAAAAAATGCGCAATGGATTTACAGCATTTTACTGGATTTCAAGGGCAGACAATCCCTGGTGTTCTCTTGAAACAGGTGGCTACATAAGATTATGAAAGGCCTCATTTATCCTGTTTAAATGGAAGCCTAAAGCTTAAGGAATAATTTAATTTCCAAAAGATGCATTCCATGAGGACTATATACATTGCTAAAATAGTAACGGGAAGTTTTATGTCAGTGGATTTTATACATTTAAATAAACATTTTTATATTTATACAAATCAGAATGAAACTTAATTGGTATTTCTAATATTATATTAAGGAAATAAACATATTTTGCCATACTAACCTCTTGAAAATACTTCAAAAGTCTATGAATGTTCCGCAGCACACATTGGCAAGATGTTATTTTTCTCTGAAGCTCAAGTAATTTATTATAGATGCTTCCAAAGCTGGGGTTAACTTTGTTAAAACTGTAATCTGGGTTTACAGTGTTCCATTCCTGTGCACAAATTGTTCACATATAGCTACTGAATCTCCCTGCAAAGGCACTTAAACCCACATGTTTTGACCAAAAACTGGACAAACCAGTTCTTTGGCTCCCGTGTTGAAGAATAACCACTATCTATCTATTGCAATATTTCACTGTGAGCACATGCTTCAAGAGAAGTCTGGTTCTCAAAGAAGGTATGAGAATACAATAAACTTTCAGGATTTACACAGCCATGCTGATACTGACACTACAGCTGCTCTCCATCAGAGATATGAAGATTCAAATCAGCATTGAGAAAGTGCTGCAAGAATGAAGAGAAACACATACAAGAGCCTCTTTCTGAAATACATTAATATATGAACTCTAACACAAAAAATAGTAAATTAGGCCCTAGCCTAAATTTAAAATAAAATTCTCATTCAGTTCTCAATATAAGTTACTTAGATGAACTAGCAAATTATGAAATGTTCTAGCAAACTGTTTCAGACTGTTTCCCTTAAAATGTGAAATAACATCCTGAGAAAACAGCACTGCCAGCCTTGAAGAATGATACTCTATCTATCAAAACAGTCTTAAGGAATAAGAAAATACCCTGCAAAGCCAGGAACTTCAGAGCAGACATAACATGATGACATGATATTATCTCTGTCTGAACTTACGTGGCAGAGTAAGCTGGGCAATGAAAGCTGGAGAGCTGAGCCATGGAAAGGGACCTGGGGGTCCTGGTCCATGGCAAGGTGAACCTGAGCCAGCAGTGCCCTGGCAGCCAGGAGGGCCAACCCTGTCCTGGGGGGCATCAGGCACAGCATGGCCAGCAGGGCAAGGGAGGGCATTGTCCTGCTCTGCCCTGCACTGGGGCGGCCTCACCTCGAGTGCTGGGGGCAGGTCGGGGTGCCACAATGTAAAAAGAGATTGAGCTGTCAAAGGGTGTCCAAAGAAGGCCATGAGGGTGTTGAAGGGTCTGGAGGGGAAGCTGGATGAGGAGTGGCTGAGGTCACTTGGTCTGTTCAGCCTGGAGGAGAGCCTGAGGGGAGACCTCAGTGTGGTCCTCAACATCCTCCCACGGGGAAGCCAAGGGGCAGGCACTGATCCCACGGGGAAGCCAAGGGGCAGGCACTGATCCCAAGGGGAAGCCAAGGGGCAGGCACTGATCCCAAGGGGAAGCCAAGGGGCAGGCACTGATCCCAAGGGGAAGCCAAGGGGCAGGCACTGATCCCAAGGGGAAGCCAAGGGGCAGGCACTGATCCCAAGGGGAAGCCAAGGGGCAGGCACTGATCCCAAGGGGAAGCCAAGGGGCAGGCACTGATCTCTTCACTCTTGTGACCAGTGAAAGAACACAAGGAAATAGCATGGAACTGTGTTGGGGAAGGTCTGGGGTGGATACCAGGAAAAGTTTTTTCACCAGAAGGGTGGCTGAGCACTAGAGCAGTCTCTCTGACTGGCAGAGCAGTGAAGCAGGGGAGGAAGGCCATTGTCTGCCCTTCCTGCAATCCTGGAGGCTGCTGGCACCCCCAGGGAGGGCTCCTACTCTTCCCTTCCTGAGCATCAGGGTTCTTTGCTGATGCTACGCTTGCCTTTAAACCTTATATTCCTCTGATTATAGTTCAATCCTGCATTTATGAATCCTACCAGCAACAGAAACTTCTACCAACTGCTGAAAATTTGTATACTGCTCAATGATTTCAGAAAATAATCTGCCTCTCTCAAGAGAGATATCAAATTCACAAGCAAACCCAGTACAGGGAGAAATGGCTGTAACTGACACAAGTGCCAGGATTTCTAACATTCATATTTATTTTTTAACTAATTTAAAGTATTTCTCTACCTTAAAGAAACAATGGTCAAGAAAGCATTTTTAGAATCAGGAAAGAAATAGCTTTCCTTACTGAACAGAACCGAAGTAATTTAATCTGTAATGTGACCAAGATCCAAAAAAAGCCATTGTGTTGTTCTCTGCTGTGTCTCTGGAGAAACTCCTTCAGCTGCTTTGCTTCATTCAGCCTCACATTTATTTCTTCATAAGCTCTAAAGTGAATTTTTCCTTACACTATTTTGCATTTTCCAGTCATTAAAAAGCCCCCCCAAACCCACAGGCAAAAATATTTCTAATCTTTCACTAATTTGTAGCTATCTTTAAAAAAAACCAAACGAGACTGTAGGTAATTATTATTTATATTTATATAATATTATCTGTAATTATTATTTGGAGGGGCAAATTAAGTGTTTGGCACAAAACAGTGCAGCAGAGAAAATACATTCTCTTTTGACATTCTTCAGTTAGTGTTAACATGAATGTAAAGTGAGCTGAATGAACAGTAGCTAATAAGCTAATGCTAAAATCTTTCTTAACCATTCATAATTACAGTATGCAACTACAGTATGCAACTACAGTATGCAACTTTTTACAGTATGCAACTACATGATACACTGAATTTCTATGAAAGCATGCACACATCTTTGCACAGGATCAACACACAGCACAGTAAAGCTGGTAAAAGATTCCTAACCAAAAATACTTTAAAAATAAAGCAAATAAAGAGGATTAAAAAGATATTTAAAAAAAAGAAAACTAAGATTTTAAATATGATATTGGAATTTACTGTATGGCAGGTGTGTTCCAAGACTTATTAATAGTGACGAATAACTGTACTCAATTTAGTCCAACACCTCCAAGTTCCCACTGTCTACACAAGGATGAAGTCAAACATTTTGAGACTTTAATTTAAAAGAGCTTATCTGTTCCATGCAACATTGAAATTCATACATAAGGTAAACAAACAGCAATAAAGAACAAGCCAACAAAGGATCAGTTACTGGGTAGCTTAAGCAGGAAGACTAATTTCCAAAAAAAGGACCCTATTCACCTGCATATTTATTCATGTAAATGACTTGATATGCATTAGTTAATGCACAGGCATTCTTAAATTTAATTTTGCTAACTTCTTGTAAACAAATTGAAAAGACAATTGGAAAGCAACTTAGACATGTCTGATTTCAGATGAGTACTGAGGAAGACAGCAAGAAACATCTGGCCCTCATTGCAAGTCAGACTTTTTTTTGTAAAGGCTACTACAGAAACAGCTGAAGCCTAACAAACCTCAATGCATGGTTTGTTACAAAACTCCTTTGTTTAGAGGCAAATGATTTTCAAGCTTACTGTATCAGGTCTCCTATGAAGAGACAGAAATTCTAAAAGGGAGAAAAATTTCCAAATACCTTGTGAATTTTTTTTACTGCTTCACAGACAGCATCTGAGAGATTTTTTAAGAACTATCTGGTTAAAATTACAAGCCAGAGAGCTACTGAAGACAGCAAAGGCATAGTGTTACCTGTAGCTACTTTAGTGTATGTAATAGTTTAATTTTATAGAGAGTATTTCTAGAGCAGATTTTAGTTTTTAAGAATCTCATTTGCTCTATCAGAACAGTGAACTGCAATTCTGATATGCTATGAAAAGGAATAGCAGCAATAGAAATAATGCTAAAAAAATTAAAATATTTTAAACTAGTTACTCCATTTGTGAATCTTAATGATGAAGAGTTGGCGTTAATAGCTCAGACATTAAACATCTCTAGTCTTACAACCTCTTATTTCCTAAGGGAAATAGAACAAGAAACATAGAATTTGAAGAATTCAAATGTGATCAGACCTGACTTTTGGATCTTCTAAAAAGAGAAATATATTTTCCAACCTCTGATGATTTTTCCAAGAACATACCCACACCCTTTATGAAGATCTATCTAATCTTCTGTTCCTCCTAGAAGCAGTTGAGACATCTTTATGGTTACAAGTGTAACTAAAATAAACAGGATTTCCTAGAGGAATTGGAATTGCAGAAGGGGCTACATTAATACCCAATTAGTTTTTCAGGGGAATTCAGTGTTTTTGAAGCTGTGACACCATCAGAGAAAGGAGGGTGCAGGGAAATGGACTGAGGATTAGAACACAAGCACAGTCAGTGAGCAGAAGTCTACTGAGAAGCCACCACTGAATAAGAAATCAATTTACTCATGAAAAACAAATGGCCAAATGAAGGTGGTAAGATGAGATGACATGTTTAAAAAGAAAAAAGCCCCACAACTCTGCAAGGCTGCCTGACAGAAACAGCACTTCTGGGAAAGGCACATCTCCATTGTGTTGAGGATTATATGGAAAGACTCTGTGCCCTAACTTTCCTTTACCACAGAAAGTAAAATACTCGGAGGTGTTATGGCCAGTTTGAAGAACTGCCTGGTAAAAAGTCTAATGAAATAGCTGAAAATAACACTGTATATACCAGTAATAGCCAAATGCATCCATGCTGCTCTAGGGATCCCAATCTACAACTTTTAAATCTACAACTTCTCTGAACAATTTACAATTTTTAAATCTACAACTTTTCTGAACTCCATGAATGTTAAGAAAGAGAATTATTAGAATGAACCTTTATGGTTAAAGAAACAGTGTAGAAACTCGGGAGATCTGTTGTGGACTGGTAAAAGCTGAGACACACCTATGAAATCTCATCCTACAATTTTATTTTTTAAGCCAAATATGAGACATGAGGTGAAATAAATATTTCTCTTTGAAAATATGAGTCAGTAAGTTTACCCTTGCCTTCAGAACACCCATCATTTTGCCAGCTGACATAAATGACATATTGGTTCTTTCTGGAGGACAAGGAAACCAGAGAGAGACAAAGAGCAAAGAACTTAGAACAGACCCATGAGGCTTCACATTACAATTTAAATACAACATGACTTTAAAAACCCTTTAGGGTAAGAGTGAAAATCAACTTTGCTTTACCAGCTAAATTTAGATCAATTAGTAAACACTGCAGTCTAATAGGAAGCCACAGGCTTGGCCAGTGCAGGTAATGGCCATGCCCTGGAAAGCAGCAGCTGTAGAGGTGCTGGAACAATCCATCATCCGGCTCACTTATGAGGTCTGTTGATTAACAAACTCAAGGCCACAAAGGAAAGAGAAAAAACCAAGGGAGTAGAATGGGTGATTAAACTCTTCATTTACTACACAGTGCACAGAAACACATGTGAACATTCCCCACACTGGCTTCACTCCAGGTTCCTTCTCCAACATTACAATGTTGTAATATCACTCATATCTACTTAAAGACATTAAAAACCACAAAGGAACCAAACTTTCTTAACACAAAAAATGATTTAAACTCCTTGTGACTAGAAATTTTGAACAATGACAGCAACTTCTGAGACACAAGACTATCAGAGTGGCCAGGATGATGCAGAATTTACAACAAAAATTTCAGATAAATTTAAGAATTTCAGATAAATAGTCAAATTGCAATATGCCCGCTACAATGAAAGGACAGCAGTACTGCATTTTTAAGTAATCCAAAAGTGGTGTTAAACATACAAGAGGAGATCAGAAAAGTTAGGAATACTAAGGAAATAAAAAAATAATACACTACTGATAGTATATATTAAAGTATAAAGCCAATCCTCCTATGATGCTTAGCTCAACAGCAAATTCAGGTTATATGCTTTTGGATGAAAAAGTACAATCTTAGGGCCATTGCTTTGAGAATAAGGCATACATAAACAACATAATTGTAAGACAAAGTATTTCAGGCACTTAGAAAACCATACAGAGTTCTAGAACTTTGATATCCCAAATATTTTTTTTTATATGAAGTTCTGCTTGTTTTGCAAAGCTACATATTCTTGACACATACTCTATCAAGATACTTGAGGAAAACTCAAGCCATGTGACATTCAAATTCCTTTCTCCAGGAGAATTCCCAAGCATTTTGTCTGACTACCCACAATGGAAACACTCAACACTACAAACCAACTCCTAAGTGAAACTTCACATTAATTTTTGGCCAACTGAAGCAGAGTTTTGAGGAAGCTGAGTGAACCAGAAGAGCTGAAAACAATATATTGTCATAATCTGAACACACCTAAGAAACAACCTCCCTTCTCTGTAAAAAGCCCAATCTAGTTCTTAAGAACAGAAGAAATGAAGATTAATTTCACAATATATTTCATTAAATAATATCTAGATCTTATAGTAGTCCATTAGCTCAGTGCACTCTGAATACTAATTATGCACTATCTCACTTTAGTGCCTTATGGAGTAAAACCTGTGAAATTATGAACCAATGCTTATGGAGAGATAACCTCTATGGCAGCATTTTGCTGGTACCAATTATTCTATTAAAAATTCTTAAAGGATCTAGCAAAATTATACATTCTTTCTGTAATTCTACTGTGACTTGTACCATTAGACATGATAGTGCAGTAGGATCAGTAACATGTTCTTAGTAATAACCCAGCATGAAACGATGAATTTCTTCACCATTTATTAAACACTTTGAATAAACAGTTCTGATGTTATGGTCAGGTCACTGCTAAAAGGCAGTGCTGTAAAGGAGAAAATTTACTTGGTTGCAAGAAACTCAAGATGCACATGGAAGTCCCTGCAGTATTCGGACATACCCTCTCTGAAATAAGCTAAAAAGTTTTCTATTTTATACTTCCACCATGGGCTGTGCAGAACTACAAGAAACTACTCATTCCCATAAGCCAAGACACAAAAGTGAAGAGGGGCTGTAATTACTGTTCACCTTTAAAATGAGTCCACTAGGTTGAATGAGATACTAGTGATGGCAAAAAAAAGGCAGAAAGTTATTTGTGTTATCAGCTGTATGGATAAACACTCAGTATTATCTGATTATCAGTCTTATCTACAAGCTCATTGGTATCTATGTATGCTGTTACAAAACACTGAATTACTTCAACGTGACAAGCAAATGAATAAGCCATGGTCCTTTTTTCCTTTGTTCTTATTTTTGAATAGCAATGAAAAAAATTACCTGGTTGTCTTCCTGAATTTAGAGATATTTAGAATCCTAATCAGAAATCAAAAACATCAGAGACCAGTCTTACCCTCATCAGAAAGACAGATGCCTGGCTGCCTGATCAAACACATATGGAGCTATGCTTTCTATTCAGACAGAAAAACATCTGATTTTTGAAAGTAAAAATGCATTTGTTCACTCCTATTTTACAAACACACTATAGACAGATCATTAGGCACAGAGTAGGCAATTAATTAACTTCGTGCAGTTAAAGAAATAAACCCAAAATATTTTTTTTAAATAATAAAAATGTCAGCCACATATACCTGTTCTATGCACTTGTCAAAATGCAGCTTCCCCTCAGAAAAATGAGGTACAACTGAGCAGCATAAACGTTCCAACAGCAGTTTAGCAAACAAGGAGCTGTCAACTTCCAATAAGCTATTATTCACACCTCTTTAATCACTGCCACAGAGTCGATTATAAATAGCCTCATACATTTTTAAATAAGGTCATTCTGAAATGAAACAACAAAGAGGGTAGTAAATATTCCAGTACATAAGCAATTTAAATTCTACAGCATAACAGGGCTGTGTGTTCTCAAATACTCAGTTTAAAGAAAGCCAACAAAACCTTTTATTAACTGGTGCAGTGTCACACACGTAATCTCTGTGAGATCAATAAACCAGGCCAATTATGTGGTAGTTTGCAAACAGATCTGAAAGAAATGAAACTATTAAGACTTGCTCACAAAATCCAGCTTCAACAGCATTATTTACAAATATAAAGTAATACAAATTAAGTTAATACAATACACAGAGCTGCATGGGCAAGTGTATTATGTAAACATTTCATACGAATATGAAACAGCTTCTCTCTGTTTTCCCAGAAGAACAGCACAAAGAAACAACTTATGCAGAACCCTAATCATATGAGACCATTCTCTGTTTTTCCTGAGATTTTAAATAATTAGAAATTAATGCACAAAGAAAAGCAAGAAAACATCTGCACAAGTAGAAGTTCTAATTTTTTCCTCTGTTCCCCATATTTTCTGAGATTCAAGATTACTTGATAAAATGACAAATATGACAACACTAAAATAAATTATCAATTAGCTCAGACAAAAAGTGATAAAAATTACACTTTTTTTTTCTCAGAAGCACTATAATAGTTAAGTGGACCACAATTTAAAGACGTTAAATTAGCACTACCAGAAAAAGAAAAATTAGTAGGAAAAAATATCCCAAATAGTTCTCATTTTATTGACCCCACACTTGACTGTTACTGTGAGACATATTAGAGCACTTCTTCCTATTATAAGCTTTGTTTTTCTAACTTGATACTCACAGTATCATAGAATATCCTGAGTTGGAAGGCACCCAAAAGGACCACAAAAGTCCAACACCTGACCCTGCACAGGACAACCCCAGGAATGCCACCATGAGACCAAGAGCATTATACAAACACTTCAGGAACTCTGGCAGGCAGTGGTCACAGCACCAGGTGTGGGGAGCCTGTTCCAGTGCCCAACCACCCTCTGGGTTAAGAATCTTTTCCTAATATCAAAACTAGAAAAATCTCACTTGACACAGCTTCAGGCCATTCCCCCAGGTCCTGCCACTGGTCACCAGAGATAAGATCAGTGTCTGTCCCTCCTCTTCCCCTGTGAAGAAGTTGCAGACTGAAGTGAGGTGGTCTCTCAGTCTTCCCCAGGCTGAACAGCCCAAGTGACTTCAGCTGCTCCTCACACAGCTTCCCCCCAGGCCCTGCTCCATCTTTGCTGCCCCCTTCACACACAGAGACTTGCCTGTGCTTTTCAAGGCTTGCTGATACATTGTGCCATACCCACCCATAGAGCCAAAGTCCTTACCTGCTCCATTGTGGAAAATGAGCTCTATGAGTAGGGGACGCCAACACTTCCCCACTCCCCAAACCTTTCTGAGGTATTTAACCCAGTTACAATTTCAGCCTCACTTATTTATCAGATTTAGCTCAAAGGTGTTTTCTATAGTTCACAGGCTGCTTTGGACCTGATTCTAAAAAGGCTAATATTTGCCATGAGCAGTAAAAATATCAAAATCTTTCTCCAACCTAGAAGCATACCTTAATATTAAAATGTCATATTTAAGTATTCATGCACCTGGAGAGACACAGGAGGCATTGTTGTTTGTACCTGCACTTGGAGCTGGCCATGCCCAGCAGCTGTATCCCCACAGCATCACACCTAACCTACCACCCTGCTGCATCTTCTTGGTGTTTCGTGGTCTCACCATAAAGCAAGAGTGACCTCCTGTATAAAGGATATTCGGAAGTTCAATTCAATTAAGAACTGAATTAACTTCAGGATTCAATTAAGAACTTCACAGCTATCAAAACATTTACCTACACCCACAAACACCCTAGAAAGCAGTGTAAAGGATCCACTCTTCTCAGTCAGACAGTACTGGTATTCTACACAGCTACACCTTCTAACTGTTTTAAATAAAGCATATTATAGTAGCTTGCATAGTGAAGTGATAAAATTGCAGCTGACTATAGCAAAATCTACATAAAAGCAAAGAGCAAGCTGTGCTATTTCAGTTCCAGACAATAGAGAAGAAGAAAAGGTTCTGATGTCAACAGGCATCTAAGAACATGTTCATTTCCACATTAGGTACGTTGCTTTTTCATCTGGTTCACTGTCATCTCCCTCACAACAGCCCTTAATGAATACTTAGAAAAGGAAATAGCTTACACAAAGAAATACATCCTCTCAGCCTTAATGTCACCAAAGTTTGGTTCATTCCCCAAAGCTTGCAAACTTCTGTTTTCTTAGGTGTACGTCCTCCATCTATCTTAAATTCCATAATTTGTTCATAGGAGCTAGGCCAGTGTTCCAGATAGCTGTAAGATTTTTTTAACCTGTGTCAAGGAAATGGAGCTACACCTGAATAGAAACGAAATATTTTCCTCCAAAAAGATGCACTATCTTATATGTACTATACATATACTGATAAGCCACCCCTGATTTTTCTATTTGTTCTGTATAAGACAGTTCATCTGTACTTTCACTCTAACAACTTTTGGTAATAACAAAGCCTCTTACTTGCTGTTTGCAGTACGTTCACAAGCAGAATTTTCTGGAGGAAACAAAGAGTCAACTAGACATGATTTCTTACCTGTATGAGCATTTTGGGAGGAAGGATTTCAAGCATTTCCTAATATTAGAGAGCATACCTTCATTGGACTGCTATCAATAAAAGAGAAACCTTTTTTCTCATCCAATATGCAACTAAGTGTATAACCTGGTAATTGGGAGAAGTCTTGTGTTAAGAGTAGTTTCAGTGGTTGCTGTGAGCCTCATGATAATCTGCTTTCAGCTGCCTCACAACCTTGCAGAAGCCATGGAAGAATACTGAGTTCTGATAAACAAAAGAAAGAATTGTGATACGTTTCCCACCACAGTGAGAAGGGCAGAGTTTGGATTCACAAAGCACAATGAACTCGAGAGGTGACAGGTCTGGACCCTTAAGATGTTTTAGGACGAGATATTCAACACTATCATCAGAGATCAAGAAAGTTGCAGCCCCACAGTGGCATTCCACCATCAAGTAGGAAAGGATCAAGGAAGTGAAACTGAAAAAATCCCATGACTTTTGGGTATCAATTATGATGCTACATATTCTCAACATCAAAAAAACCAAGGTCACCATAAAGTACAAAAGGGTCTGGAGCAAGCTGAGCCCCAAAACCAATGAAAAGCAGTAAAAAATGTTAACTGTTATTTGTATTCATTAGTATCAGATGTGACCTCTATAAAGAGTAAAACAGAAAAAATACAATTTGAATTTTATAAAATATGTCTATATTAAGACTATAGATACACAGATGTGTTTACACACATACACACACATATAACTACAATTATTTATGAAGTACCTAACATCACCTAAAAATCACCTACTTGACAGTCAACAACTATAGGAAAAACAATTTCATTGTAATCCAGCGAGGGGAACCCCAGCCCTTGCTGTGTTTGTACTCTGGGCTGAGAACAGAAGCAGGAATGGAAAAGGGAACATAACAGAAAAAATACAACTCAACTATGAACCAAATGAGTTAAAAAAAACCCCAACTCTCACATGATAGCACAGTGTTGCTCAGTATGTTAGGACCATGACACAGTAAATAGAGAAGAATATAACACACAAATACAGATGAAGGCAGCACGACAGCTACACTTATATGAGCTGTAAATGAGAATGAAAACCAACACCTACACAATAAAAACTTTAAAAACTAGCAGGTGGGCAGCCCACATGGGATGAAATATCAGCTAATGAAATTCAAGTTTAGAGATAACATTCCAAAGAAGGTCTTGGGGCACGCACAAACAAGAATCTGCACATGAGCATAAATTCACTTCATTAGGAACATGACCAAAAGCACAGCCCTACTTTCATCATACTACAGTAAAATTATTTTTAATTTTTTGAATTAATTTATACAGTGAATTAATTTATACTGAATTACCCTAAGGAATTCAAAATTTAAAAAACACAGTGTTGTCTTCTGACCTGTCTCTGAATAGCCCTGCTTAATTTCTCATGTCTGACCCTACTTGTTTACTCATTTGTTACACAGTTTAATAGATAATTCAAATGACATTGAATTAAATAGTTTAAGCGAAAGGTATATGCATCCCAGTCATGATGCAATATCTGGATTGAGATACAGTATGTTATCAATTACACCTTAATAATACTCATGCTTCACTGGATATGGCATCAGAGGAATGAGTAGTAAACAACATCTGAAATTATGTTTTGTTGTTTTATTTTCTTCTTTGGTGACTACACAAATGAAGAATTTCACACTTTTTTTTTTTTAATAGAATATATTTAGTACTTCCAATGGATGCTTAGTGTCCCCTGACAGCCACCTGCTTCAGGGGAGAAGGGCTGCCCTGCAGGAGTGCTCACTTCTCTCCAAGATCAAGTGGAATGAATGTGCAGGACTAGCCCAGATCTCAGCATCTAAAATGCTGACCACTCATAAGCACAGGTGACTATGACAAAGTATCTAAGGAAGAAAATACCTGGGAGAAGCTACCTGGCCAAAACCTGAAAGAAAACAGACACTTCAGGGGTAAGGTGTACTTGAACCTTCTCCCAGGAAGTTGTAGAAGACAACGTGTATGGGAAAAATGAGATAATTTCCCTTTTACAAAATCCATTTGGCTTTCAGTTTTACCCCTTGTCTCCTCCAACATTCTAATTTTTATACTTGGGAAGAGATGCTTGAACTTCCTTAAATGTGCAGAAATAGTGAGTGACACATGCAGCAAGTATGAGAGGGGACAGCAAACATGGCCAGGTTTAACACACTGGGAGCTACTCCCCAAGGCTGACAGTATTACCATCACTGAACCAGCCCTGCAGAGAACTCAGGCCTGCTGCATACTGCAGAGAAGAGTCTGCATTTGTATACAGGCTCCTCACCAAGTAGAAGTGAGCTCCATCAGGTTCCAGCTTGACTTGGCAGGAGGCAATGACAAACCAAAACCTTCACTGGTGTCCCAGCTTGTGCCAGGCCCAGGCAATCCCATCCTGCTGCTGAGACTGGCTCATTAGTGCAAGGCATGCTGCTGTAGACACACAGATTACCTGTTTCAAACTCATCCAGAGCAGTACTGCAAGCAAATTGGAATACAAATAGTACATGTAACTAAAAATAAGCTTAAGGAATAAAAAGAGAAAAGGCAGAAATTTCAGCTAGGAGCTCCTAAAATTTCCAAATAGCTTCACCCTTCTGCTATGGCCACCATACTTGGCAGAGAACTCTCTTGTAAGTCAAGCTCTGCCACTCCTAACCCTCCTAAGACCAACTTACAGCCTAAAAGAGATGAAACCAGTGTCAAGGGAGTGTTCAGTCCTATTTCTTTCAAAAAAGATTGCCAGTGTAGGGAGCTTAATTTTGTCCTGCATTTCTACCCCTACATTTTAGTGCTTGGGTCCCTAATCCAGGCAAGAACTGCTAGAAAGTAATAGTGGGAGAAGCAAAAGGTCTAAAGCATATTGAAAAATTAAAGAAGATTTGAGCATCCTAACATGAATGTAATACAGGACATCACTTTTCTTATGCTTCTTTGCTGCTGTTGTACATTGAAAAACAATTTTAAAAGCAAATTTTTATTTAGAAATTATGACATTGATCAGAAATAACAGTTTATAAAGTAATTTTCCTCAATTTGAGAAGGTTATGCAAATATGAGTTTTAGAAACTTATTACACCTAATCAAACTGTAAAACTTTTTTCCAAAAACACAGGCTACAGTAAGAGCAGAAGACAGATGTCTGGAAATTTTAATGTGGGTGAGTCGTTGGTCCAGGTAAGATCTGCAAGATCTCAGACTTGCATGGACCCATGATCACAGTTTAGTTTTTCCCACTCATGTAAAGTGTTTTCTTGACCATTGGCCACTGCTGTGCAAAGCTTCTCTTCAGGAAGCCCCTGGTGCTTTCTCACTGCATTTTGCACCAGAGATTGCAGGAACACCTGCATACAGCAAAAGCTGCCAATGTGCTCCAAGAGAAATCCATACTGCACAGGAAAGGGATCCTTCCCAAGCTCAAAATACCACCTTGATCACAAATTTTGTTTCCTAAAGTTTACTTTGCTTCCAGTGTTCCCTACTCTGCATGTAACTAAGAAGTGCTCAAATTCCTTTTGGATTTAGAATATGTTGCTTCCTTTGTTTTCGTGTCAGTGTCTGCACTGCTTCTGTCAGATGATATACCAGGTACAATGAACATTTTACCAAATCCCCAAAGAAATGAATCAGGGTAACTAAATTATCTATTTATTTAGCTTGCCACTAGGTACAACAAAATGAAAAGGGGCACCTAAGATTCAGTTCTGAATTCTGCTCTCCAATCCCCAGGCTAACCTGGGCACCTCTGAAGCCATCCTACACAACTGGCAGCCCAAGTTCAGCTGTCCTACCACAGGGAGTACATCTTCTCTCAGCTTCCCAGCAGGGAATTTCCAAGACAGTACCCTGCTGAGCAAAGGAATTAGAACAATGAAAAAAGGATCAGTGACAGAATGTCTTAACGTGGTTCTTGCCAATAATATGAAAAGATGAGCCAGTTGTCAGAAAATATCCATGGGAAAGGTTCATTTTGCTTTCTGAAGTCATCCTGAATTAGCTACACACTGGTGCAGGTGGTAGGTCTGCTGAGAAGGAATTTGACAGGGCAGATTTTTCCAACTCTATAAGTTATGTATAGAGAATCATAAAAACACAGAATGGTTTGGATTGGAAGAGGCCTTACAGATCATTTAGTTCCAACCCAGGTGCTGGACCTTGCACTTGGCCTTGCTGACCTTTGTGAGTTTTCCTGGGCCCAGCTCTCAGGCCTGTCCAGGTCCTGCTGGGTGGTCTCCGTTCCCTGCAGCGGAAGGAACTCCACAGCACAAAGCTCGATGTCCTGCTGCGGGTGCAGCTCATCTCACTGTCCATGCTGCTGACAAAGATGTCACACAGGGCCAGTCCCAGTGGTGACCCTTGGCCGCAGCTCTTTGAGTGGGACTAATCAGCCAATTTCTTATCACTCACTGTTGCATCCATCAGATCCAGCTTGTCTCCAGTTTTGAGTGTTAAATTCTTCCCACAAGCCCAGGCAGATGACAGAGCTGCTCTTCCTTTATCCACCACTGCCATAACCCTGTCATACAAGCCCATCAAATTTGTCAGACATGGTTTGCCCTTAGGGAAGCCATACTGTCTGTCACTAATAATTTCCTTATTTTCCATATGCCTTAGCATACCCTCCAGAAGGATCTCCTCCATGGACTCAGTGCTAGGCACTGAGGTCTTTCTTTTTTCCATTTTTAAAAATCAGGTTATGTTTTCCCTTTTCCAGGTCTGTATTTAAATTGCCATCAAGAAGAAATTAGCCCAAGAGGAAAATACATCAAAGGATGATTTCTATACCTATTTCAATTTAAAAAAATCATTATTAAACTCACATACTGAAGACAGACTACAAAAATCTTATTATTTGTAGGAAATGTCATTCAATTAATATGGTACTCTTGAATTTAATGTACTGCTTCCTGGAGAAAAACTGAACGTTGTCAAGTATTTGAGGATCCATATAATCTGATTTCATGAGGAATATAAGACATTTTATTGTATGAAGAAAAAAGCACTACAGTATTAGAAGTAGTTCATTGGATGAAGTCTCACCTTTGCACCTCTGCCAGAGCTTCAACTAACCTATCAAAAAATATTCCTGTTTATTAAACCTAGTAAAACATTTCAGACAGTAAACATGATTACAACTTTTAAATAGCACTTACATTTGAAGTTACTTCATCTGAATAGAATTTCACAGGTTCCCTCCATCTTAGGTTTGCAAGGCATAATGATAAACTGCTTTTATTTTCAGAACTTAGAAAAGTGCTTCAGAGAAAGACAATTTTTTCTATCTTTGCTTTTAAGTAACTATTCTGAACCATAAACGTGCTCATATTTGACCAAAGAAAAGCATACATTTATAAGGTAAATGGTAATGAGTCTCAAATTTCTCTTCCCAAACTGGTAAAAGAGATTGTCACGCATCACAAGGGAGATGAGGGGTGCTGAGACAGAACACAAAGTTCCTCAGATCTCTGCCAGCTTTATAAAAGGTCAGAGCCTGGGGCTCCAGCTTCCCGGAGCTCCTGGGCTTCTGCTGACACATGAGAAGTGAGAGTGGGAAGGAAGGAATTCTCCCCCTTAAGTGAATGGCTCAAGAAATCCCAGGACAGGTGGAGATGGCAGTGTCAAGGTAGGCTTAGATGAAAAAAGTCTGGAATCCACATCTGCAAGTGTGTATTTATGTTTACTGTATTAGTTAGCAGCCTAGAGTATGTTCTGTACACATATGGTAGCCTTGTCTACTTAGACTAAAAATTGTTCTGAATATCCTTTCACTTCCTGTACAGGATTTTTTTCGGGAAGTACTTACAGGGCAAGTCCTCCTCCTCAATGTTAGTTAACTAAAATCTGTGTACAGACAAACCTTATTCAAACTGTTCTCTAAAAGCAAGTTGAAATAGTCATATTTAAACAAATTACAAAGAGACAGGTTGGAAGGTGAGAAAAAAATTTTCATAACACAAGGTCAACTTTAAACTTGAAACTATGAATTGATCTTAGAGATCAAAAAAGAAGAAGTGAAAAGTTACTTTTGCATGGTTCCATCTGAAATTAAAATTTTTATTTCAAATTGCTTACATATTAGCTTCAGCTCTTAAAACAGTTTTTTTCTAATTTAACTTCAGAAAGATTGTAACAATAGACTGAAAAGAAATGCCACAAAATAAATTCTTCCTCCAGAATCAGTAATGGGCAGTTAACAATCAACAGCCCTCTTCAAGCTGTGCCAATTAGATTATTTCCAGTGATGTAATATCCTCCATACCCAAATCATAGATCATCTAGTTCCAACCCCTTGCCTTGGGCAGGGACATCTTATACTAGACCAGGTTCCTCAAAGCCTCATCCAACCTGGCCTTGAACACTTCCAGGGATGAGGCATCCACAGCTTCTCTGGGCAACCTGTTCAGTGCCTGACCAGGAAGAATTCCTTCCCAATACCTAATCTAAAGCTACTCTCTCTGTTTGAAGCCACTCCCCCTGTCCTGTCCTTACACACCCTTGTGAAAAGTCTCCAATTTTCTCAAAGGCTCCTTTCAGGTACTGGAAAGCCACTATTAGGTCAGCCCAAAGCTTCCTCTTTTCCAGGCTGAAAAATCCCAATTCTCCCAGCCTTTTCTTGTAGGAGACCTCCCATCATCTTGTGGCCTCCTCTGGACTCACTCCAACAGGTCAGTTTTCTTCCTGTGCTGGGAACCCCAGAGCTGGACACAGCACTGCAGGTGAGGTCTCATCAGAACAAAGCCAAAGGGCAGAATCACCCTCCTCAACCTCATTAGCTCTTTCTTATTTAATTGAACTTTGGAGAGTATCTCAATACCATTATCATCACAAGCCATCACCAACTCCATGATTCAGGGCATCTCTGCAGGAGTGGCTGAATGTTGTGCCCTGCACACTCTCTTCTTGCTGTGTAGACCACCTGCTAAACACACAACACATGTGCATGCATATGCTCATAAATTTAGACAACAAATCATGATAGCACATGATGATTACAATTTTGGAATCACAGGTAAGAAACCAGAAGAAATATTTTAATTTTCAATAGTTAGGAAAACAAATCTCTCCACAACACTGTTTATAGGTGTGATGGCAATTTCAAACCCAAAAGTAAATTGTGTCTGTCACTTAAGCATATAAAAATACAGTTTTTATAGCACTTTTTAGGAGCAGCTGTGCATTCACCAACAGAGAATTCATTTCAACACTGACAAAATTTTCTGCAATGAGCAAAGGAGAAATAGAAGGGGTAAATATTAGCATATGCATGACTAAAATAGGAAAATTCAACATTTTGTCAGAAGCATCTTTATGCTTTAAGTAGAACAGAAGAGTGACTGGATATTTTGAGCTGTGCATAACTTCAAAAATGCAGCATATATGTCTTCTGATTTTCACCATTTGTAGCTATAATAGAAAATACATTCATGAGCTTTAAAGATATTAATTACAGAATCACAGAATATGGGTTGGAAAAACCCTCTGGGGTCATGGACTCCAAGCTTTGACTGGACACCACAATGTCAAGTGCCATGCCCAGTCTTTTCTTCTGCACCACCAGGGACAGTGACTCCACCACCTCCTTCGGCAGCCTGTTCCAATGTCTGATCCCTCTTCTGTGAAGAATTTTTCCTGTTGTTACAGAAACCTTACGCCTTCTGTTCCAATGTTGTGAGAGGCATTATTTTGTTCTTGTATATACTAATATCACTTGTCCCACTGGTGCCGAATTGATTTTTGTCTTTTTTCTTTTATATATTCTCTGTATTTTTTACAGATATATTTGTAGCCTATTATTGTATTTGTCATCCCAAATGACAAATACAATAATAACTTTTCTCTACCTTTTCCATAAGCAGAAAGGCAAAACATATCCCAGAGCTCCGAGCCCTAGGGGATTAAAGGCCCTTATCCCATCTTGGTTCACCCTAGCAACCAAGGCTGAAACCAGCTTTTCAAGACACATTTTTATAAACAAAGTTTGCTTCCTATCTGAGGGGGGAGGATTCTGAGAGGGTTGAATCAGGGGGAATTACCTCACCACTAATGTCTCTAATTGGTGATTTTTGTCAATTATGCTAATTTGCTAAATTTATAGAACTGTATTCACCCTGTGGTGGTGGGGGGTGGGTGTTTTGTGGACATTTTCCATATCTGCCCCTGGAGGCCTCCTCCAATAAAGACCAGCCTTTACATTATCTCCTACACTAATACTATCTAGAAAGTGTGTTGTTTCATTTCTAGGTTCTCTAAGGCATCACCACCACATCTGAATGTAACATTCTTAAAACAATAATCTGAAATGCAGTGGGGGGAGGATACAAAAAATACACTTCAATATTGAAACTCTGATACTTAGCTCATTAACTGCCTTCCTCTGAAATATTCTTTAAGAGTAGACTGAAAGAGTCTGTGGCTCTTGATGTGACAGTATCTCATATTAGCATTTTTGGGAAAAAATAATGTTTTGACCATATTATTAGATTCCAACAAAAAAGATCCAAGTGCCAGACCTAATATCTAGAATTGTTGCCAGTTGAAGATTTCACTGATAAGATAATTAAATTAGACCTAATGAAGTAAACAGTAAAGGGAAAAAAAAAAAAAAGTGGTCCTACCCTCTCTCAGCACACCATGACTATGGCAGCAAACCCTAACAGATGCAGGAATAAAAGCAATAGCTTGCACTACTCCTCATGTTTAGTGTCTTAGAGCTAAACTATAAAGCATGACAAAACATACTTGAAAAACAATGTTGCCCTGTTTGATTGTCTAACTGATCACACTGCAAAGCACCAAATTTTGGGGGTTGTTGCAGTGACAGGTGAATATTCACTGCAGGGCAGGAACAGAAGGGGTTTGCTGTGGCACTACTTTGCCAGTTCCCTTGCCCTCTTCCATAGGTGTCAGCATCCCACCCATGACAGCAAAGAACTTTTCCCCTCAAACCTTTACAGTTATTTGTTCCTAGATTTTGCTATGAGAATAAAAAATCCCTAAAGCCTGAGGCATGCAACTCTCCTTCAAAGCAGAAGAAAATAAAATCTATGGGTGAACAAGTAGCTGGAAAAACTCCCCTGATAACAGGCAGGATGCTAGGATGAAGAAAGTAAAATGTTCTTCTGCTTCTTCCAGGCCCCTGGCTAACTGAATATCTTCTCCAAGACATAAAATGGCAGCAAGATGGGTATTAACTTGCAAGCAGCTTTTCAAGTGTTCCACTATTCATCCAAAAAAACCATGCTGTCTTGCTCACATTGGTATTCTATCCTCTTTTAAGCTTTTAATTACATTAAAAATTGCCTTCAGAATCTAATACATTAAAAAAAAACCTGTTCAACAGCCTTTGTGGAGTCAATAGAACTGCTACAAATACATTGGTCCTTGTTTTTGGAATGAAGAGAGAACTCCACATAAGCAAAAAGAAGAGAGAACTCCACATAAGCAAAAAGAAGAAATTGCATGCCAGCTCCAATGGGTCTGAACAGAAGTGCTCCTGAATTCTCAACATTATTAATATTCTGTTTTCAAAATGGCAAAACATAATTTTTCTGTTTTCCTTCACACATAGAAAGTTACTTGAACATCTTTTGGTTCATTATAACAATGTCAAACATCCTAGGTACTTAGTAAGAGCAAATTCCTGTAACCAGTTGCTATGCTGTAGCTATTAGCTGAGCAAGCCATACCCCAGGAAGGATATAAAGAGGTCTGAAATTTTAGAACCTAAAAATAGTTGGTAGCTTAAAGAAAAACCCAAAATTATTTGTATTAAAGAGTTTTTACTGTGCGAAGAAAAGACTGTCAAATCTAGAAACATGTATTCAAATTTTGATACCTTGTTAATTTCCCCAATTTTAAAGGACATGTGACCAGGCATAACTGCTAGCTTTGAGGTGTAAAATAGAAAATCATGCACATGAAAAGAAAAAAAGCTAAAGCAGGTCTAAGGTTTGAGTTTGGTCTTTTTAAGACTCTGAATCTACCTTGAATAATTTTTCTTTCGGTCTTTAGGCTTCCTTTCCCTGCCTTAGTTGTCATCTTTAGAAGCTGATTTTTAAATTTTTTCTGCAGGACAAACTAAAATACTATTTCCAATAAAACTGTACTGACACAAGTGTACAATTTCTGGGGTATGTAGGACAGAAACAGGACAATTTGAAGGAGTAAAACCATTAGTTTTTATTTTACAGATCACTAAGTAATTTTCAAGAATTCTGAAAACAGTATCTAGGAAAAAGTATTAACAAACTTGAATTCATAATACAGTCATCTGTATCATCCTCAAGAAATGTTTAGGATCTACGAATTGAATGCTGAAAGCCATTGGCAGACACCCTCTGTATGGCATGTGATACATCGACATTTGGACTAATACCCAGCTGGGGAAATTAATCTGAAAAGCATTGAACATTGCAGAAGAGATAAGAGCAGACTCAGCACATCAAAATCACTCAGCATAGATCACATGAAAGACATAATCAGAAGTTAAGCAGGGAAGATGACTGCACAGCTGAGGAGAAAATAAAGGCTCCTGCAAATTCATGTTGAGATCCTATGACTCTACACTACATTTTTCACTCACATAACCACTTGCTGTTTTTTCATGGGACTTTTGTCTCATTCCACATACAAGATAGGCAATGTTCTTTCACTAAGCAGGTAGGCAGATTTAATTTGCAAAGGCATCACTGTGAGAATGTTCAACTCCCAGTTGACCCTGAAATTGTGTGGGATCTTCTGCTCCAGCTGGATCACTACAAATCTAGGGGGCCTGATGGGATTCATCTGAGAATCCTCAAAGAGCTGCTGATGTTTGCAAAACCTCTCTGGATGATTTCCAAGCAGTCTCAAGAATCCAGAGAGGTGGAATGGAAGCTGGTGGAATATTGTCTCAGTTTTGATGAAGGGCAAGAAGGAGGACCCCGAAAACTACAGGCCTGTTAGTCTCACTTCAGTGCCTGGCAAAATCATGGAAAGGTCCTGAAGGACAATACAGTCACTGGCCACAGCCAGCATTGTCTCATGAGGGGAAAGTCCTTCTTGTAGAACCTAATTTCCTTCTACAACAGGGTAAGCCACTGAGCTGATGTAGGAAAGCCAGCAGATGCAACCTTTTTGGACTTCAGCAAAGCTTTTGATACTCACTCCCAATATCCTCATGGACAAAGCATCCAGCTGACAGCAGGACAGCCCTGTTACACCATGGGTGAGCAAGTGGATCGTGGGTCAGGCATGAAGAGTTCCAGTGAATAAGGTGACACCAGGCTGGTGTCATTAGTGGGGTTCCACAGGGAACCATCCTTGGACCAGTTCCCTCCAACAGCTTCAAGGAATACTAAGTAATTTGCCAATGACACTAAACTGGGAGGAGCTGTCACCTCCAAGGACAGAGAGGCCTTGCAGAGAAACCAGGGCAAATGACAGGTCTGGGCAATCACCACCTATTTGAAGATCAACAAGGAAAGTGCTGCACTCTGCCCCTGGGATGGAGCAAACCTGGATGTATGGACAGACTGGGCAACGAGAGGCTGGAGAGCTGTGCCATGGAAAGAGACCTGGGGGTCCTGGTCCATGGCAAGGTGAACCTGAGCCAGCAGTGCCCTGGCAGCCAGGAGGGCCAACCCTGTCCTGGGGGGCATCAGGCACAGCATGGCCAGCAGGGCAAGGGAGGGCATTGTCCTGCTCTGCTCGGGGCTGGGGTGGCCTCACCTTGGATATCATGTGCAGCTCTGGGTGCCACAATATAAAAAATACACTGAGCTGTTAGAGAGTGTTCAGAGAAGGCCCCCAAGGATGGTAAAGGGTCTAGAGGGGAAGCCAGAGGAGTGGCTGAGGTGACTTAGTTTGTTCAGCCTGGAGAAGAGGACACTGAGGGGACACTTCACTTGATCTTCAACATCTTCCTAAATGGAGGGGCCAACACCAATCTCTTCCCTCTTGTGACCAGTGACAGGACTCAAGGGAACAGTAGGAAGCTGTGGTGGGAGATGTTTAGGCTGGATATCAGAAAAAGGTTTTTCACCCAGAGGGTGGTCTAGCACTGGAACAGCTCCCCAGGGAAGTGGTCACAGCACCAGCCTGACAGAGCTCAAGAAGAGTTTGGTCAATGCTCTCAGGGACACGGTGAGATTCCTGGGGTGTCCTGTGTAGGGCCAGGAGTTGAACTCAATGATCCTGATAGGTCCCTTCCAGATCAACACATTTCATGATCATATGATTCTTTGTATCGATGTAAACATCTTTAAACATCTTCAAACATTACTCTGACAATAGGAAGACTAGGCTTCACTTGATAAAGTAAGACCAGATTTAAAAATTAAATAAAAAAGCCACCAACATAAAACAATAATTTGTGTTCCATAATTTGGCAGTTCAAGTTTTTAAAAGTATTTATCATTTTGACAACCACATACATGTGCAGGTGAGAATTTTAACACAGTGCAGCTGCCCCTGTGAACACCAAGTGTTCTACAAAAGTGACCTCAGTGGCAGCTACACAGCCAGAGCAAGCCCTGTTCATTGACCACTGAATGAGAAACAGATGTGACAGAAAGCTGTACATTACAGACCATTGTAACCACTACTGTTCCAGGTATGCAGTGGCCATGCTTCACTTTTTACATATACTCTTTCCTGCAGCTGGTGACCTGGCTCATCTTTTGGATCCTGGCTCATCTGCATAACAACTGCAATAACTCAGCATCACGCAGGGTCTCAGACTTGTAGCTCTCCTTCTCAACACTGCAAGTAATGTTGGCAAATTCATTTTGTCTCTCAAGAGTTTCCAGTCAGAGACCTGAAATAATCTTGCATCAATATCTTTGAAAGATACTATTCATTAAGTCCTAGAGACAGATGAGAATGAAAGCAAAAGCTTGAAGACAAAGCTTTACCTGTGCAGTAGTTTCTGGTACCTTAAAAGCCTCTGCAAACATTAACACTTCTCTGTTCCCAATAACCTCAGTCGATATCAGCCCTGGCAAGGAGCTACAACCTGCTCCTTGATGCTTTCCTCAGAGCCTTCTCTTCCCCATCAGCTAGTTTCCAGGTCATGTCTTTACATTACAGTTCCTTTACTTTAACCCACAGAATTCAAAGAGGTTAACAAAATATCAAAGTAATATGACAGGCACACAGAGTTTAATATTCAACTACACCAAGCCTTTCCTCAAGTGCACACATGACTGGGCTAATTCAGGTTTCGCAGGCAGTTTCTACAGTTTTTAAAACCTTTGTTGTTTTATTATTTTTCTTTTTAGATGATATTCCAAGATTATAAGCAATTAATGAAATCATGCTAAAGAGACCCACACTCATGTCTAGGTTCAGTAGCAAAATCCTGTCGGACAGAGTGGTTTTTCAGCTATGGATTCAGTTTGAGAGATATTAAAGATACCTAAATATGATAATTTTGAGGACTCCTGAAATTCTAAGAGCTATTATGATTAGTAGTAAAAAAAAATGTATCATTTAAATATTTAAAATGGAATACACCTTACTTACCAGATCTGTGATGAGAGCTAAATCTTTACAAGACTACACATTCATAACCTGCACTTGAGAACCCTGAATCCCAAGCAGAGTATCCTTAAGGGTATATCACCAGCCATATCAAAACCTTCTTTCCTGACCTTAAATTCACAGAATTCACATCCTTTTGCAACACATAGATACCTTTTCTCAGTTAAAAAGCAAATAAAAAGTCTTAATGAAACCCTACAAAACACTGTGTTCAGAACTTAAGACAAATTATTTGCTCAAATTTAACTTCATAAACTTTGCAAAGTTACTCCACAGCAAAAAGGATTTTTTCATAAGAGACATGAATCCTAAAGACGGAACAGCACAAACTACAGCATGAAGACTTAAGTTTTCACAAAGCAATAAGCAACAACCAAAAACAAAACAAAAAAGGAAACAAAATCTTGCTTTTACAAGGTAACATGCTACCCAGATGCAGCATACATATCAGTTCTAAGGTTAAATCTGAGAGTCTGTAATTGCTGTTATAAGGAAAAACTGGTAAAGCAGATGTTCAAGAATTGAAAGGAAAAGAACAGATGAGGGCAGTATAGATTTTTGTCAATTAATACTTTAGAAGATAAGGAAATACTTACAGCTATTTTTAACCACAGCTTCCTGCTGTTTTCCAGACTTACATTTATATCAAAGTGCCACTTGGCAAAGTAAAACTGCAACTCTGACAACTTTCACAAGCTGAAGCTGTTCCAAGAAAAAAACAAAAAACCAAGAAAACACAAACCCCAACAGGATCCTTCTAACTCTTCCCTAAGCAATCTGTGCCATATCAGCTTATGCTAGGCAGGAAGGATCTCAAGGGGTCATGTTTTCAGTGCCATAATGTAAAAGTAAACACTGAAAGACTGGGGAAAGAGAGTATTGATTCTTACAGGTCAAAGAGGCACAAATAGAAAGGAAGAAATAAGTGGTGTCAAGAAAAACAAAAATTAGCAAAATTTCCAGGCAGAACAGAATAGATTAAGTTGACTAGTCATCACACTAATTAAAAATGCTCTGTATTTTCTCTAGGAAGTGCACTAAAATACATTCCTTTTCCGTTTTACAGGTGTACCTAATTTAAAACAGCATGAAACTTCTAAATAGGAAAAATCAAATAATCTACTTCCTCAAGATTGTTTGTTGCTCCACTTGTAACATCCAATTCCAGCTCATGTACCATGCCAAAAATCCTCTTACTACCATCAGGAAAAGTTGAGGTTTTTTGTCCAGATTCATTGAAATTGAAACCAAAAAGACAGAGAAGAAAAAAATACATATATTATGTATGTTGTACAGCTTTAATAAAGAGTCACAGAAACTCAGCAATGGAACAATTCTAACACATCAAAGGCAGAAGTTACAAAGTATTTCTTTTGTAATGGCCCCTCAGTGGGTTGGGGGTTTTCCCCTATGTGCCACAGATGACAGTTTTACTTTCAGAAATTAATATTTTAAAAGACTTAATCATTAAAACATACATGTATACATATAAGCACCCTGAATTTAAGGGGATGAACCTAAAAATCAGCCCAGTGAAATGCTAATCTAGTTTTACACATAGTGAAACTTGGGTAAAAGCAAGTGTAATTCCAATAGGGGCATATAGAAACAACCACATCAAATACCTTTCGACTACTGCTATAGGCTGTTGGTAAAACTCAAAACTATGCTAATGAAGTTTCTAAAAAAGAAAGTTAAACATGGAAATCAACTTTCATACAGTAGCATTAATACAGAAAATGAAAATCTTTGCAATCATCCACAAATTCAGTGCTTGAGTCATTGAGAATGTTTTCAGTGCATTTCATAATAGGTGTTTCATGTTGGCACAGCTCAAACTACAAGCATATAAAAATCACTGCCTATTTTAACACACTAAACAAAACAATTATGAAGTGTGTGACAGTTCAGGTAGAAATATCAGTTGTTAGCCACTATAAACAAAGTGAGCAGTATTTCAGATAATTTACTACTATGCAAAATAGATGTTATTACTATTGGTTCGTCACTGCAAAATTTCTCCCTGTAAGCAAAACCCAACAATTTTTTTAAAAGCAGAGTGAAATAAAAAGGAATGATTACAGAGGGATGATGAGAAAACTGTAGAGTAACAAAATAGGGCATACTAGATCATATAGAAGACATTCCACAGAACATATATAAAAAATTTTGTTTGACTTTTATTGTATGTAGACATTTTGATTTGGGAAGTTACTGAAGCCACTGAGCCACACTGCTCAATGTAGACATTTGCTGGTTCTCCTTTTTTCACAATGTTCCCTTAACATCTGCAGTTAGTATCTTTTACCTTTTTCTCTATTTATGCTGCAAAACCAAAGAGCTCATCTGTCAGAGATGAACAGCAAATCAAATAATAGTCAGGGTTTGGAGGCTGGAAGATGAATTATGAGCAGATGCCAAGCAGAGCAGCACTGCCAACACCCACTGATCCCTGAAGGTGTCCAAGAAGATGGTGGATGATACCCAGTGGTGCTCTGCCCAGAAATGTGAGTCTAGGAAGACTTGTGTAAGATGGAAAATTGCAGCACTCAATTCCTGCAGCAGATGGGATAGACAAGGAGCATGGGATCCACCAAGGCTATTTAAATCCAGTTCAGGGGCTCTCTAGCACATGCCATGGTAAGGGGTCTTCAGGCCTGTATGCAGGATGGGGATTGTGCTGTAGCTCCTCAGAGAGGCTTCTCCTTACTTTCTGAATGGCCAAGTGGGATCCAATTGTGTTGAGAAGCTTTCAGGATCTGTGAGGGTTTAGGTGAAAGACTGGCAGCTCAGAATAGCTTTGAAAAGACCTTTTGATATGGAGGTAAAGAACTATTGGTCACTTTGGGGCCCTCAAACACGAAAAAAGAAAGCCCACACCAGAATGCTTCATGCAGAAAAGCTTTCATCACATGGGAATCTCTGTGGAGCCTTCTGGAAGTAGAAGGTATGAACACACCCTCCCTCCCAGAGGGACCTCAAAACTATACAGAGAACCACTGAAGGACACTCCAGAGCCAGATCCTTAGTCTGATTCAGGACACACAGTCCTTATAGTCAGATTTGATGACCAAGTTGGAGAAAACAAGGCAACAGTTTTGATGCATAATTTCTATCTTAAAAGATAAAAAAAAATCTGCATTCTTGACCAGACTTTACTAGTTTGGCTCTGGAGGAACTGCACACTGTAAGGGTGGGAGGGCAAAGGGACAGCTGTGATCAAGAGGCAGAAGGGAGGCTTTAATTACCTTGTCATCATGGTTAAGGCTCCTTCTTCTAACAGTGCAGTGTGGAACCAAGACATTTATTGTTATACCACAAGAGCTGTTTAAAATTTTGCAGGCTAGAATAAAATGTAAAGATTACTCAACATTCAAGTTGCTATTAGAACACTTTGTTTTCACTTTCTTATAAAAGTAACATCAGCCAATTTTGTTAGAGTTTTGACATATTGTCTAAATTGAGGCAAATACTCCACATGGAACTCATCTGTCACAAAATAGCTAAAATCCTTTCAAGAAACCTGGATACAGAAAATATTTTAAAACCTGAGCAAAATACATGTGCACACACACTGAAGCCTCATCTTTGAGCGTGGTGGCACCTGTATATTTAGTAGAAGAAGCCTTCTATGTTTAACAATGTGCAATTTACAGGATAGAAATTTGCACTTTACTGTCTTCATCCCCTAGAACTGGCCTAAAATACATCTTCAAGGTACTGTGGGAATAAGAAATTTGTACATACTAACAGCAATAAAAAAAGTTGAGATCCACAACACCACATAGGTCTTTTCAACTTTATCAGCTAAGCTGTCTAAAATCTGTGAACAGCCTCAGTATTGTCAGAGGTCTCTGTGCTCCATTTTCCTCAGAGTAAAAGTTTCCAAGTTACAGCACCCAAACTGTTTTATACAGTATATAGACACAGCCCCAAGAACTGAGTATCTTTTGTGCACTGACATTATCTGGAAGAATACTGCCACAGCAGCACTGGAAAAAGTTTAGGAATTTCACCAAGAAAGTTTAACAGTCTTTCTTTGACAACCATGACTTCAAGGATAAAGTTGGTCTTTTTGAGAAATGAATTTTCCCCACAGTTTTAGCTCTTTGATTAGGTAAGCACTGAAAATACAATCTAGAAGCCAGAAAGTTTCTCCTAAGCTTTCAACTACTCTGTGCTGACACCTAGGCAACATAGAAAGGAAAATGTGATTAGAATGCAAAGGGCATGAATGAAGTGAGGAAAAGGAAAAAAGGAGATTGTAGCAGATGCAGTGAGTGGGAAGCTGCAGGAAACTGGCAAGGGAGGATTTGAGCCTACTTGGCAAGAACAGTGGGAACTGGAGGGAGGGTCAATGGAAAACCCAATCATGGAGCACAGGCAATTGACAAGAGACAGTAAGAAAAATGGCAGGTGAAGGACTAACAAGCAGTTGGGTGAAGAGGGAGAATGAGGATGCTGAGAAAGTGGGAAAACTGGGAGCAGAGAGAAAGGCACAAGCAGGGACTATCACAGAGCTCAGAAACTGGGAATGCAAAGGAGGGGGACACAGAGACAGCATCACAGGTGCTGAAAGGTAGTGGGAAGAAGACACATTAATGTAGCTCTTTTCCATTTCTTCTGATAGACACTGGTGAGATGGAGGCACAAGAAGATGGAACAGAACAAAAAGGAGAAAAATTAGAAAGAGGTCCAAGGAAGGAAATAAAAAATGGTAGTCAGAAAAAAAGGAGAAGGGAACCAGGTAAGCTTCCACGAATATACAGGTACAGACTGAATGAGGAGAGTGTGACTGACACAGGAACTCTGGATAATGCAGCTGGGTAGCATGAACGAGACTGAGACAAACATCCAAAGATGGAGCAGGGAGGGGGTATGGGGTGTGAAAGCAAGTTGGGAAAAAAAATTCACGCTCAGAGCTGCAGAAAAAGGAGAATCTTCTATGGTTTTCAGAACTTTTTCAAGTGAATGCCTAACTCCTGTTATCTGTCTTCTCCCTTGGCAAAAGTTATTCAGCTTGCTAGCAAAACATGCCTCCTCCTATTCTACAGCAGTCAGTGGAACCTGCAGCAACAGCCCAGACCACATGGCTTCATAGGGAATTCAAGAGTTCACAACTTGCTGATCAACTGCACACAAGATAACAAAATGAAAGTGCAAAGGTATCAGCTCAGGCTGTTAAACTCCACTTTTCCCACCTCAGATGAAAATAAAGTCATATGAAACCATTACTCATGTGGCCCCTCCCAACCAAACTGTATTACCCTTCATTGTAGAGGATGCATCTCCTCTGAGAAAGAATGAGGAACTGTCAGTGACTGCTGCATCTTTGGTTCATTTACTGCAGTACTTGCAAAGTTGTGAATGATACCAGAATTGCAGCAAGACAGTCTCTTGCTGATAAAACCATATGCTATTCCTGTCTTTGCTACAAATTCAGACCAGCAGGTAATTCAGACCAAGTTTATTTAAACCTACTTAATTATGCTACTTTCTCAATTTTTTTTTTCAGATATCCACTTGAATTTTCTTCTAAAGCAAACAGCTACTAAATAATCAGCTGCAGCTATGCTAGTGGGAGCTATTCTTGGTATTGCACAAGTTGAGCAGGTTTAAGCATTGAAGTATTCAAGAATGCAAAAAAGTCACCCCAAACTGATGGAAAACATTCCCTTTACAATTGCACCTCAAAGAGACAGTTGTGAAGTATTACAAATACCTATTTAGAAATAATTTTTATTTCTGAATAGTATTGAACATTACACTGCAAGATTCAAAGCAATACATAGAACAATAAGGTGGAAAACTGCTGTGACTAATTTTCCATTAAATATATACCACACATCTGCACTGAAACCTGAGTTACATGGAAAAAAAGCAAGTTATCAGGAGCCTAAAAGCAATTACCCATACACATACATGCACACACGTTCAGTGAAGAATCTGCATTTGGAGAGAAAAGACAGAGAAGAGTGGAAAAGCAGTGAGATCCAAATTAACTATATAGCTTGCCATTTTTTAACCTCTGACTGTTCACTTAAAGTAATAAAAGTTAAAACTGTTTAAGACATAAGAGTAGATAAATCAAGAAGGATACGAATTTAAAGGGTCTCGCTTCAAGGGTTCTTTATTTTTTTTTTTAATAGAACAAGGCCTCCAAATCCTAGACTACAGTCTCCAGGTACTCCATTTGCTGTCATGCTTCTTTCAAAGCAAATTACATTTGACAAGATTCGGATATCAACAATTAATTAAACTCAAAGTGGAAAATTATGTTCACAGCCCACTTAAAGCATTAAAACCGTCTTCTGCTGATAAAGTTTAACAAGTAAAATTACCAGGAAAAAAACAGCAGTTTTAAAAAACAATCCTTTTCTGGTCAGATATAAGCATTTGTTTCTCAGTCAGAATATCCAGAGATCTGCCAAAAGCCAAGAAGAAATGAATGTTACATAGGGAACTCTTCTACACTGGGAATAAAGAACAGGTGATGGTGACTCACTTTATATGCATATCAATGGCATGACTAAGGATGAATTGCTCTGCAAAACACAGTAGCCCTTTGTCCAAAATAAACTTCAAAACGTGCCCATCGCTTCTAGAGAATAAATATAAATTAACAGAATTGTTGGTATATTTTCTCCTTTTTTACATGCACATGCATCCTCTTGAGCTCAATGGAAAAGCTTGGTCTTAAAGTTTTGAACTAAGATAAAAAAAGAAACCCAGAGAAGACTGGAAGCCAACACATATTGCGTATTTAGAGTGGGTGTGTTTCATTTGAAAGAAAAAATTCCATTCCTGCAGTTGAAGACTGAACAGAGAATATAATTTAAAAGAAGTCTTCTCATGAAGAGCAAATGTTGAAGAATGGTATGTCTTGTCTTGTAAAAGAAAAAATTTACAGCAACTAGATGGACTCACTGGAGTCTGCTGCACTCTGGTTCAGATGGAGAGTTGCTAAAAATCCACTGTTCCCATTTTTAATGTTATATGTAGTCTCAGGGGGAAAATTTGACTTGACAGTGAATTAATCTGCTCTTTTGGTTCTTCTTACAAGAGAAGTAATTCTGTGGTAGCAGCAACCATGTAAAGCTACTATATTGCAGGATTTTTCTTCCTCTTGCATTACACTTGCCCCTTACATTGTAATTTTTCCTTTTATTGTTCTTTCCTGTTCTGCACTGGTTTTTGTATCATATTCATTTTAAATTAGATTATGCTGGCAACAGACTAGATGAAATTTTGTTGATATTTTCTCTTTACGTAATTTGGTAAATATGATAATCTGATCTATAATGAACTGTAAAAACCTTTTCAGTGTGCCCGTATTGCAGTTTTGGTTTGGTTTAATGGTCTGTTATGGTATTGATTTCCTTGGAGATAGAAACTAATCACAACTGCAGTATCCAGGACCATTTGCCTTAAATAAATGCTTTAATTAAAAATCAAAACTCTAAGAGAAGTCAGAAGCATTGCTACCAGAATATCTGCCATGTTTCACTCCAGTTTCCTCTCTCCAATTCTTTCTATGCTTATGAAGTTTTCCTTAACATGGGGAACACCTACACAATTTACATCAGTTGATTTTGTACGTTTAAAGAATGGATTTTACATACTCGATCTCACAATCAGTTGTTAAAACACATTAATATTTGGTTCCAAAATATGGAGTAAAAACCAGCTTAAATGAAATGGCAATTTTGTCTAAGCTCAACTGTTTTCCAATTCTGCTTTCTTCTTTACCTGTATCTATGCTCTATTAGTCATTTCCAATATTCATGTTGTCATTCCACCTCTTTTGAACAGTGACTACATTTCTCATAAACTTCTTGCTTAAAACACAGCCTAATTTGTAAGAAGAAAAATCCCCATAGTTTAAATACTAGGTTTAATATCTATTTTAAGATCAATTGCTATGTTTAATATCTATTTTCTTGTTCTAGCTGCTACAGCACAATTCCTTTTATTGCATGAATTTCTGTTGAAAAATTTTATGTATCATGTTGAGATTTCAGACCCTCTGAAAGATGAGACAACCATCTGTCCTTTTGATGCATGTATTAGGAATCAGAGACCAGCAACTCATCCTTTATCATAGGACAAGTACTCTGCTTCAATATTAAGAGTTTTAAAAACACTAAATTTCATTTCTCCTTTACTATTCTAGCACAAAATCTCTCTGCAATTCCATGTCACTCTCATTTCCATAACCCTGAAAAACTTCACATCATTTGCAAAGTTACTTTTTGCTCTCCACACCCTTTTTCAGATCATTTACTGAACAGCAAAAGTTTTCTGCATTTGTGTGAGTATCGTATTTTATCACCACTCCCTTCTTCTGGTACCCTCAATTTTAAATTAATTTCTCTGCCTAAAGGATTTAAGAACCTTTCACAAGGGCCTTGTCTAACCATGTCAACTGCATATCCTTCTTGTCCACCTGTCCTGTGACTCTTTTAGAGAAATTAGGAGTGTGAAATCTGTAAGTCTGGAACTCTGGACTCATCCCTGAGCTGTACCCTCCTTCCCAACTGCCCTGACACTGATGCAGTCCTCAATAATCAATGTATGGAATGCCACAGATTGCTCAGTGATTCCATTCTCATGCCATCCATAAGGAAGACTACATGTTACCTAGGGGGCTGCTCCCTCCCCCCACCTCCAAACTCTTAACCACCAGTTTCAAGGCAGTTTCCTTTTGCAAGAGAGCAGAGCTGGACTGAAGTGAACTTGTCGCACTCCTGTGCTGGGAACACACTTACTAAAGGCATCGCTTTTTTGTTCCATGACCTTATTTTCTTCAAGTGCCACTTCCATACATTAATCAGTTTCTAGTATTACAGAAAGCTTCTGGTTTCAGATGCTTGAAAAAAAAGGCTTTAATAGTTTTCAGGCACCTTGTAAATTGTTCCCCAGACTCTTGGTTTGGCCCTCTCTAGTGTTTCTGGAGTAAGCCTACTAGAACCTAATGTACTTCCTATTCTCAATGCTGGGCACTGTTTGAACTTTATGAGGAAAGGTTATCTTCCTCTTTCTGTACTTCCATTTACTGCACCACCTAATCACAAAACCTCTCTTGATCTTTCACACAAGTCAACTACTTGCAGGTTATGTGGTGATTTCAAGGCTTCAAGAAAAATCACACCACTGGGGGATGCCCCTTACTATTTCTTTTTGTTTAAGGAACATTCTTGCAGACATGCAAGTTGGGGGTGAGGAGGGGCCTTCAACACAACTACAAAGGACTTGTTTTGGACAGCTGAAACATTCCTGGAGGAATGAAGTATAGCCTGATTGCTGTTAGAGTAATTCCTCAACAACACTAATTCCAGTCTCTCCATTTGGGTTCAGTCCATCATTTAGGACAAGTCAAAACCACTTTCCCTTGCAAGCCCTCTAACATTCTGTCTGTGATATTTCTGCTGTCTAATGAAAGTGTCATCCTGTGTACTGGGATTCTGGCAACTTCTTGCACAAATTTATCACCTTCTCTAAAAAGAGGACCAAGCATTTCTTTGTCTTTCTGGAATCTGCCAGTCTTGCAGTGTAATTTAAAAGGCACCTCCAGATCCTTCACATCATATTATCTGTGAATACAATCACTGTGGGCAATGATTTTATTGTGACCTTGAGGGGACAACAAAGTTCAGCTGGGGACAATGTGATTGTGTATATGTGCATTTATTTGCATATTAATGCCACAGCACAACAGTAGCCTGAAGTGAAAGCTCTATCACCCCCCTTCAGCAATCACAGCTTTTATTTTTGCAGTTCTGCAGCTCACTTATGTGCTGCATTCTCCACTATAAGTACCTAATTAAATACACTATAATTTTTCCCCATTGCATACTGTGCTATAAGATACTTTGGTTTGTGAGAACTCAACAATGTTTACAACCAAATTAAACACTCCTTCTGAAAACAAATTCATTTGGGTTAAGTTTGGGTATTTAATAGACAATTAAGATAAGTTTGTTCTTTAATAGAAGCACAGAAGATGTAAGAATATGAGTCAGATGTATTAATGATGCATTTTCTTTATTTTATTTTAAAATCATATCTCCTACTGACATATGCAACTAGAATTTCATATTAGAAATATCTATGGGAATGTCCATTTCCATTCAATGCTGTCCAGGTCAGTATTGACTGATGGGAAATAACAATGACTGAAACTGAATTTTTGGTTCCTTATATCATCAACTTGTATCATCAGATACATAACTAAGAGATTTCAAGATCAATACATTGCAAACATGTTTAACCTGAATCCTGCAAGTGTCAAGGTGTACTGTCAAAAGAGTATACGGTCATGTCACCTAACAGAGATGATACACAAGTCTCTATGTATACATGAAGCTCTCTACAAACAGCTTTATAGAACAAAAAATATTAGCAAGAGCCATAAGCTATAAAACAAGAATCACTTTTATGCATCTCAGTTGTGCTCACTGAGATTAAACTGTAAATAAATAGCACCCCAGCCCTTCTTAGAAAGAAGTTTAAAGAGTAATTTAAAACATTTATTATCTACTGTAATTTTTACAGAATTCTGTTTTCAGTCTTTCTTATTCACATGCATTTAATAATTTCCTTTGGTTTCTTCATGCCATGAGGCAAAATGTGAAAGTATTACCCGCATCCTAAAAGTGAAACCAAAACAACCCTACTCAAATCAAAGCAATCTTAAGTAAATTGACAATAAAATTAAAGACATTCACAGCCAAGTCTTGACATTCATTATACATCAAAGGTAATAAATATACAAATATTTTGACAGGATATCTTGAAGCTGAAGAAACTCTGAATTTTACATTTTCAAACATTCTGAATCAAGGCTTGAATACTGAAGTCTCAGGTAAAGATTTTCAATAGCTGTTTGAATGTAGAAATTTGAAGAACTATAATGTATTCATTAAACCCCATAATCCTTATCAGAACTACTATTCATCAATCCATTTTAGCAGCAAGAAATGTTTACCATGCAGAAAACTCCAATATTATTTCCAGATTAAGGAAAAATACTCTCTCAATTGCTTGGTAAACAAGTTAGGAAAACTTGTTTATTCTATTCTATGAGATTTTCCAAGCTGCCTTAGTAGCACCAAGGTGCACTGCTATTTTCCCTCCCACTTCTGAAATGCTTTTTTTCACTTGGAGTATTTCTAGATTTCTTACTTATTAAAGAAAACTCCATTAAATTTAAAGGTAAGTCACTGAATAGGCAAGCCAATTCACTCGATGATAAACACTGGTAATTACATCAGCATATCAGTTTCAATAGAAATTATAAATGGTCTCCAGTCAAGAAAATTAGAGAGTAGCTTTAGAGATCAAAAACAGTGTTAAAAAAAAGATGTTTGAAAGTCAACCAAAGTACACCTATTCTGTTCTATGCCTTTAATTGCATTGCTGTAGAAGAAACTCACCACTAATGGATCTTTTTCTTTTCCTACCAGGATACATTTTTTTTTTTTCCATTTTTGACAAATGCTTTAACCTAAGTTTAGCATGCCTTTTTCAAACATAACAGGCAAATGTTTATCAGCTACTGCAAGAAACAGAGGCTGCCAAAGCTGGTTCAGTAGAAATTACCAGGCATTAGCAGGGATAAAGCAGTTGCAGAGCACAGAGCAGTGGGTGCCCCATTCTGACACACCAAAGTGTTCAGTACCACACCAAGAGGACAGCAGACAACCTTTGGCCACATCCAAGGTCTTGACACAAGTCCCACACAAAATCATCCTGTGATCTTCCTGCACAAGTAATAGCAAGATCCCAGCTCTGAGGTTTTGAATGGAGGCCATGGGACATTTGATATGGAACTAAGAATAGGTGAAACTATTTATTACACACACCCTCAAAAACCAAACCACAAAAAATCCAGACCCAAAAAAATGACAAGATTGTACCCACTCATGAACACAAGAGGGTTATTAGAGCCTGTAGGTCAGGAGAGAAGACTGAAAGGATGTTGTTAATTTAAAATGGTCGAGAATTTATCACAACTATAAAATTGACAAGAATACAAAATGAATTTTCATAGACAGGAGCAAACACTACAGGCAGCTTGTGACAACTTCACTTTCTTTCAGGGGCCAAGTAACCAGGACACAACGGAGATGTAGGACAAAAGTTAAAATTTTTCTATTGACAAGAAGCCAGAAGAACTCCTCTCACTCACAGATAGGCAATAAATAAGAATTTTGAATAATTCCTTCTGAGTAAGATAGCACGATCATTCTCTAGTACCTTTCTTTTTTTAATATAAAATATCCTAACTAGTTTGGCACTAAACCTTTGCTCATGCAGAGTTTCTTACTCAAAGATGTTTCAAACATCTCCATGAAATTTTTGTCTCCAGCTTCAGAGTAACAAGTCAGTCATTTAAAATTTAACTTTTTAAAACTTAAATATGACTTTACTATCTATTCTTCCTCTCCATTTACATTTCACTTTCATTTACTAGTTATAATAATTGCATATAGTCATGTAATCAGAAAATTAATGCAATGTGTTTCTCAGCTGTATTGTACTGTTCTTTACTATTCATTATAGAGTAGTTATATGTTTTGATACCTCCATTTAACTATTTAAATACAGACACATATTTAGTAATGCTTCTTTACCTACTGCCATGGACACCTATTATATTTGATAGTGGTTTCTTAAGTGATGTTGGTTCCTATCTAAAAATCCCGAAGTCCTCAATTGGACATAGCTTTGCAAAACTACTTTCCATCTCTAATATGAAAGCATGAAAGAAATAAAAAGAATGGGGTTAGAATCTAAGTTTTTAGTTCCCAGGGTTTCCTCTAAATTAATTCAAAGGAGGAAGAGGAGGAGAAAGCATGATCCTTTATCAGGGGCTGGAGGCTTTCCTTTTCAACTTGCATAGGAGGAATACAGACCTCTCAGAGTATCAAAAGCAGTAACTGGACATTTTATAAAATAATTTTATAAAGATGCAAAAATAATTTAATAGTAGAACTGCATTTTGCAACCAGAGGTTAGGAATGCTTTCAGAAAGGGCACAGGAGGGAGGGGAAAGAGTAGGAAATTATACCTGCATCTTCTTAAGTGCAAACCAGGATTTTGGAAAAGCTAGCATTCTTTACCTACAAAGTATGACAAGTCCCTTCCTCTACCTGACCCTTCTGATTTCTATTGAAATGCCTTATTTAACTTTCTATAGCCCCTGCACAAGTGTCCATGTTGGGGAAGTATGTAGGTCACAGAACACACTGATGTTTATGGTTAAATGTGTGTGACCAACTAATTACATAACAAAACCCACATAGTGCAGCCTGCATCAGTACAAATAGCAATTCACAAGTTCTGTATTTCCTAACACACAAGGGACAAGCTTTTACAACAGTCTGCCTCGAAGGCTAATGGCAGGGAGAATGAATTCTGCATGCATCAGTTCAGTTGTTGGGTTTTAAATATAGATTTTTCAGTTTATTTTGCCTCTTACAGGCACAGACAGAGGACAGCTGTAGGGAAACACTACAAATATCTTGTTTTCAAATTATGCAAACAAGATGCTCACAAGACTCAGAGATCTGGTAACTCATATATTAAAACCCCCCACACAGTATACATAAACTTCCTCACAAGGAAGTTGTGTCCTGAAAGATGGGGCAGAAAAAGAATACTGTACTGCTCCTTTTCAGCCTGTGCATTATGAAGTAGTTCTAGTGAAAACTGGTATTCCCTCATGAGACATTACATATGAAGCGACCAAAAGAAAGAAACAAGAAGTAATTTTAAAAAAAAAATTCACTGACAGTTGGGAGAAAAAAGATCTCTTCTGACTCTGCCAAGTTTATGATCTCTGAAAAGTCAATCCAACCAAAACCAGAGCATTCTCAATCAGAAAAGAGGGAAGAAAGGAACTTACACTGCTTGCTCACAGTCCTGTCCCATGCTGTTCCCCCACATGTTCTAGCTAATTGACACATACAGCCTTCTGGCAATTCTGTTTATTACATTTGAACATAAGCTTCATAAATTTAAAAGCTTCTTGTGTTCAGTAATATCACTCTATCCATGCACCAAAACTGAATGCTCATCTGGGCTTTTTTTACCTCTTCAGTGTAGCATTAGTAAACTAGGGGACAAAAGAGAAAGTGTGAGCTCATCATTTAGAAGTTACACACATTCTCCAAAACAGAACCTGTGCTAAAACAGCTCTATCACTGCTCCTCAGGAGTCATTTCTGAAATAACTGTTTCTGTCTATGCAGTCAGAGCCCACTGAATGTTTAATACTTTTAAAGAAAGCTTCATGGCTTAAAGTAACAAAGGAGAAGGTCCATGGAGGTCTTGGACTAGGGCACTGCAGCCACTGACATGCTGTCCCTAGAACAGAAACATTGATTTGGAGTGGGAAGATGTAGCATGAAAACCACAAATAGAAGGAAAGAGGAGGAAGAAAGTTCAGAACTTGTTTCATCTAACAAAAAACTTGGTCTTCTTTTGGATTATTTTCCCTAGCTAATCATCCCAAATTTTAATCTGAAATTACCTTGGTTCCAAGCCTTTTAGAAACACACAAAATTATTAATTTACAATGTCAGAGGGGGGAAGAAGGGAAAGTCCTCAACAGCAATGTGAACATCAAAAAACCTTGTGGAGTTATGTTTTAAATATAGCCTGTTCAGTTTACTTTTTGGTTTCAAGTGTTTAATATGTAGTATGAAGAGCCATTAGGACCACAGAACATGAAATTATCTTTCTGACCCACTCCTGTGTAACTTTGCATTACATAACAGCACAAGGGCAACAAAAGGAGTCAAGCCCTCTCTTTGACAAGGACTCTGGCTCATTTTGTATTTGTTAACAAGCTCAATAAATATTTGAAATGGGAATAGAAAACTATGCTAACAGTCTGACATTCTTCTCCACCCTTTTGTCCCTCCCATACAGAGGAGATTGGCAGGGGTTATTGTTGCTCTGCACAGTAGAGTAGTAGGAATTAATGCCATCATCGTGCTGGACATGGAACAACTTTATTTTCACACTTTTTAACATCAGTGTAACACCAGCATTGCAGAGTCTCTTTCCTTAGCACACAAAACTTAAGTCAAATATTCTCATTTATTACTATTTATTTTCAGCTATGAACCATTAAAGCCACAGACATGCAATGTAAACTTTTGCCTCTCTCCTAACAATAAATTTAGAATATATTTAACTTTCCAAAAGATTACACATGTTAAATATTCCCACATACCAAACATGAATGAAACTGCATCCAAGCCTGTTTCACAGAAGAATGAGTGGTTTGCTACAATTGTTCACAAGTTCATCTGGAAATGTGTAAAAACCCATTGTGTTGGTGGCAGTCTGAGATCATTTAGAGCAACAGGTGTTCAACCTGTACATTCAATCCATTCCCAACCGGTGACAACCAATTATAAACAAAATTCCACAAGCAGAAATGCATCAACCTTCTCCTGCAGAAGTCCCACAGCAACAGGCAGATTACAAAGCAAAACCCATGAGCTGCTATGCCAGGTTGTGCAGGGCAGGAATGGATGCAGCAATTTCCATGAACACCAACACTTGCACACATCTTGCAAGAGCAGGGCCCCTCTCAATAACTTGCAAGGACATTCTAGAACTTCTTCAGCAACTGAAATTTGTCCAGCTTCCATTCCTTCTTCCTGCTGCTGTTCTACACACTGTCAAGGAAGATGAAAGCAAAAAAAAAGGGAGCTAGTACAAGGGATGGTAGTTTACACTGAGAAATGCAATGCATACTGAAAGGATGTTTTAAAAACCCTCACAATACCAAACTGACAGTGACATAATGCAGACTTACATCAGTAATCCAGAGCACTATTCAGCCATAGTGTTCAAGTGTGTTTCAAAAGGAGGGAGATGTTTATGGAAGTCAAAACACAATGCTTTAATCTGGCCCAGTAGCTTTACATTTTACACACTATGGGTACTAGCAGTAGATTGAAGAGAAGAACATTCAACACTTAAATCTACATTGGACTACTACAATGTATTATCTGCTTGCACTCTTAAAATGAAGCATGGGAAGTTACCTACAAGGAAAACTGGCTTTCTCTAGCTTTCTCTCAATTTCTTTAAAACTATTTAATTGCAAGCACCTTTTTCTTCTTTAAATGTAACCTTTTACATGTTCTTCTAAATCTGTTTTGTTTTGTACAGCTGCTAAGTTGTAAGTAGACAGTATCTGGAAACATTGCAAGTGAGCAATAATTCAGTTGAAAGAAGCACAAACATATGGGTGGGTAATTACTATAGAGACAGCTGAAGAGTAAAGAGGGAAAAATACTTAAAATTTATAAGAACAAAAACTCCCACCAAAACCAACACTCTTCAATCTTCCCACAGGAGTACCTTCACAAGGTATGGGACTGCAAACTATCATACTAATATGAAACATTTGCAGAGCTTGAGTATCTACTCCATGCTGTGTTTTATCACCCATCCATCTTCTCCATTGAAAACAAAACATAAAGAACTTAGGGCTTGGTCAATCTGCAACTGTTTATGTTTTCCTATTACAGTGGGAGTTAGTCATGCTTTTTTACAAATAATTTTGAATAATTTCAACTTGTTCTCCAGTCAAGTAATGGAAGTGCAACAGCACTTACTTGTGTGCAATAAGTACAAGTGCTCAGGAAGGATACTGAAATACCAGTTCTGCATTTCTTTTTAAGATTTTCCTTGAAACATAAACAGTTAAGTTGTAGCTCATGATACTTTCTTCAGGAACTGCTTGCAACTGCTATGAGATGAAGCATACATAGATATGCTTCTACACTTCTCTCTGCATGGACAACTGCCTTTTTAAGAGATAAAGTTCCTACAGAAGACTACAGGAGACACTGTTCTCATCATGGTGCTCTTAACTTTAAATGACTACAAGAAGACACTTAAGAGTAGAGCTCTTCAGGAGGATAAATGGAAAGACCCAAATAATTAGAGATACAAGTGTAGGTCACCTAAACCAAGGAGATGCCCAGGCAGATGATGAAAGACAGCAAGCAATACATATATAAGCCTGTACTAAAATACATCCCCCTGCCTCCCAAAAATGAACAGCTTTCCAAATAATTGTGTAGCATCCCGCATTGAAAGGGACCTGCAAGAGCACTGAAACCAACACTTAGACAATGTATATTTTGCAATTCAACAAATTCAGAAGTTTAGTCACCAACTGCCAATAAATACCATCACTTGAAGATCAAAATCATATCCTGAATTGATTAGATATTGGAATAATCACATTTTGTTCTGTTAATCTCCAACTTCCCCGTGAACAAGGCAACTCAGTTAAATACAGAGGTGGGCACAGCAGGTTAATCACTAATGCCCATACATACTAACAGAAGTTTCACAAATGGCATTTGACAAATATAAACTGATACAAAAATATTTTTTCAGAAATGCTCTCCTTTTCCAATCTCCAAACCCACCAAAATATCACAAAACTAACAGAAAAATTGAGATAAATATACTTCAACTTTGAAGAGAGACAACTAGAATGCTGCAGTTTAAAAAAGGGGGGAAAATAGAAAGGCCAAATGTCAGTCTGAATTTCAGTATCTAAATTTAAGTGTTAACCTTCATTCTGCCCTCTCATTCCTGCATCTCATCTAAATTAGGAGTCACCGATCATTGTTATTTAAAATGGAGCTATCCAGTCCAAAACCAGTTAATTATTTCATCCTGCAAAACACATGCTCTTCTGTGCTAATTAAACCCTGTAATGGCCCTTACTGGCATTTACACACAATCATATTAGTTACCACACCCCTCAGCTGAGAGCCCAGGACAACACAGTGCACGGATCAAGGCTGTCTCCACACAACCCTAACAGTGTCCCAACACCACTACACTACCACACCTCACATTTGAAACTTCTCTCACTTTCAATGTGGTGTAAACACACACCACTTGTCAACAAGTTTGTAGGGTCACTATATAAACAAAACAATTTCAGCAAATTAATGCTCTTGGATCACTGGAAGGACAAGCCAAACTAAGTGGAGGCAACATTAGTTTTGCTGGGAAGCTTTTTCCTCAACAGAATGACAGTCTTGTCAATATTGCTTAAAGTCAGGTTTGTCATCTCTGCAAACTTTCCTTAAGGAATATCACAAGATACAGGTCTGTATCAGGTTTGCATTGCAAAGCGGTTGGTAGTGGGGGGCTACAGGGGTGGCTTCTAGAAAAAGATGCCAGAAGCTTCTCCTGTGTCCAACAGAGCCAATGCCAGCCAGCTCCAGGCTGAGCCCTTGCAGCAGCACCTCTGGAATAAAACATTTAAAAAGGGGGAAACTGCTTGGAATTAAAACAGTGGAGAGAAGAGTGAATATGTGAGAGAAACAACTCTGCAGACACCAAGATCAGTGGAGAAGGAGGGGGAGAAGGTGCTCCATGTGCCAGAGCTAAGGTGCCCCTGCAGCCCATGGTGAAGACCATGGTGAGATGTCTGTGTCCCTGCAGGTCCACAGTGCAGCGAACACCTCCTGCAGCCCATGGAAGACCCTGCACCGGAGCAGGTGGAGGCCCAAGGAAGACAGACCCAGTGAGAAGCCTATGCTGGAGCAGACTCCTAGTAGGACCTGTGGAGAGAGGAGCCCATGCCAGAGCAGGTTTGCTGGCAGGACCTGAGACCCCACAGGAGACCCACCATAAGGGAAATTATTTTAACTTCAGTAGGAAACCTATCTTCCCAGAACACACAGATCCTCTAAAGCATCAGGACATGGACTAATGTAATTAACAGACTCGTGTAATTAGTTCAGCAATGTCCTTACCTTCTCAGAATAGGGAACATGTCAAATTTGTCCTGTTTCCCAGCCCCACTCCCATCCTAGGCGGATAATCACTTACTCTTTCTGCTTCTTGAGTCAATAAGACAATCCCTTATATTGTAGAAACTACTGCTTTGGCTGCTTTACATGCCAGAGTGCAAAAGCAAATTCCCAAGCACAACTGTGAGTTCAGTGAACAGAAGACAGGCTGGTAGGAAAAAACCATGAATTACAGTTTCAAACCACCCTTGAGAACTGTTAGCATTAACTTCATTCATGAGCTGAAGCCCTAAGGACAAGCAGAAACTGGGGAGTCTCTGCAGGCATGGGTGGTAGCAGTACATCAAGGGGACACAGTTCTGCTGTGAGACTATACAGTCTCCTGCAGAAGCATTTTTCTTCCATGTATTGAAGTGCTTTAAGATGGTACTTGAAAGCTTGACAAACACAAACTATTACAGCTTGAAGAACTTGGATAATCTGAGTATTTCTTTTAAGTTTCTGAACAACTTCACTGCCTAACTTTCCGTGACCTTTACACATACTAAAAGCATTATAAGCTAACAGATTTCACAGAGCAAGTATCTAAGGTTATTAATCATTATTATTCCAATAATTTGTCTGTTTCAGTATACTGTCACTATTTGTCATCCTGAACAGTGTGAGAAGAGGTTATTAACACAGACACAGAAAGAGGTTCACACATTTCTGCATGTGCCTATTTTCACGCTACTATAGCCAGAGCGTTTCTGAGTGAGGTCTCACTAAGAAGGTCTCGTTTTAAAGTCTTGACAGGTATGAATTATATATATTAATGCCACAAAAGCCTTAATTATACTGACAAAAGCTGCCTTTCAAATTTACTCTGTTCAGGAATTACTGTAATGTTTACCTTTGTAAATTATTATTTTCCTAATGTGGATTAATTTAGAAGCATCCTCAGTTATTAAAAACACTACTTCTGGTTGTGTCCCCAATATACAGTTGCTCACCTTGAAGAGCATTACTCTGAGTTATACAGTACACCACAAAGCATTTGTAAAACCCAGAGGAACTTACTCCAAACTCAGGATTTACTCAAATGATGAGTTGTTTTGACTTCTCTTCTGAATCTGCTCTCATGGAGTTAGCCAATATATTCTGATAATTTGTGTTCTTGTTATATCAGGCATCTCTACTATCACAGTTGGATTTAATACTAGTAAAACTATTATTCAAATTCTATTTGTTTAATTTGGTAAATAACCTGGTTCAAGAACTTTAGAGGGCTTTTAGGTAGACAAAGTAAACAAATAATAGCCTTGGCAAAAGCCTAAAATAATTATAATCAATTTTCACAACAGCTCTGCTTGTTCTCAATAGTTCCAGTCCATCATAACCCTTAAAAAAAAACAAAAAAAACAAAAAAAAAGTTTAATTTCCCCATCACTTTATAGCATGTTGAGTTGAACTTAACAGTACAATTACAGTATGGATTTAGCATTTTCTCTACTATCTGGGAACATCTTTTGCATATGTTTCCTCAAGAAGATTTAAGTTCTTACATGTCCTACAGCTTTTCTCTAAACTTTCTATGATATCCATTCACTGAGAAGCAATCAGAGTAGCCTACAAAACACAGTTCACCAAACCCAAGTTCCAATTCCCGGTCATGTTATTTGCCTAAAGGGAACCTGAAGTCAGAAATATAAAAAGACATCAGGTGCTAAATTCTACTAAGAAGTTTCTGACAATTTCAAAGACTCTTGAAATGACATCATTTGGTCCACACTACTTAAAAAGATCATATTAACTTTCATTAACCCATGGAACAAGCAGTATATCCAAAATAGTGAGTTATTTAAGATGACAATAACCTCAATGTGAAGAGACTCTAAAAAACAGATAAAACTTCTTAGGATCAAGCCTTTGAAGAGCTCTCCATATAATTCTAGGGAAAATCTTTAAAGTTGGCCTAAAACAGACACATCGAACTTCCTCAATCATGTAACCCATATCAAGAAGCTGGTGACTATCCTTGATTACTAACAAAACAAAGAAGTGATTCCACATTAACCTACAAAGTTCTTTAAAAGACTATATAAAAATGGCAAAAAAAATGCATGAAAAGCAGCAGGTAATATCCTAAACATCAGATGAGCATGTTCTTGATAAATACAGAAAGCAGCTTATCATTATTGTACACATTTTTCCACAGTAACCTAACGCCTAACAGCCATCTGCTGTAAGGGGCTGCATGTTGCTGACATTATCAAGGGGCTTCAAATGACCTAAACTGCCTCTAAGTGAGAGTTATATTCAAAGGCACAGCAAGTGGGAGATACTCTGCATAAAGCATTAGTGAAATTAAAAAAACCACAAACAAACAAATACCCACAAAAATGAAACCCCAAACAAAGCAAACAAACCAAAACCAAACACATGCCCTTCATTCACCATCAAGCAATCTTAAAGCCAGTGCCTATTATTGATTCACAAGAATGAGACTGATTACCAGAGCTAGACAAGCACCAAGAACTGAACATAACTACTCCATTTGAAGCTCATTACAGCACAGGAGTCAAAGACAGTAGGAAAAAATGAAGATGAGATCTACTCTTTCTCCATAAGGTGGTTGTATTCTTTCTCATTACTAATTTTTCAGGGTAGCAAGGAAGAGCAAGCATTGAATTTGTGGGAAAACAATCATTGTTTATTACAAGGACACATGCCAAACCTCCAAATCCTTCAAAGAAGACAGTTCCAGCAAGGTTAAAAGCACTCACCTGTTTCACTTTATCAGCAAGTTCCTTACCCATATTTGCACATTAGTGCAGAAACAAAAAAAAAAGGTAGAAAAATGACTAACAAAACAGTAGTGAGATTCAGGGTAGAAATACTGGTGGTTAGGTAGAAAAAGCCAGGTTTTCTCACAACTAGCTTTGTTGAGCTCAACTTCTGCCCCAGGTGAAGCTTCTTGAAGTGGAGTGCAATATAAGACAGGCATTCATTTCTTCAACCCCATCCAGGCAAGTAAAGCTAGATTTGTTATGCTCACATAAAAAAGGCTTTTTTTTCAATACCACATCTCCTTCCATACTCTGAGAGAGGATTATACAAGAAAATCCTCCTCATGCTTTGACCATGCTTTAATGAAACTGATACATTTCATTCTTCAGCATACCAGTTTTGATTGTTCAATATTAGATACACCATGAATTAACATTTTTCAACGCCAAAAACATAACTTCAACTTCATTCAATGTAATAAAAATGTAACTTAATCAAGGATTTCCTGAGACATAGCGACCACTTTCAAATATCCACACAACATAAAACCCCCTCAGCCTGGAGCACCTGATGGACACAGTAGCATGTGAGGATCACCACCAAGAACCCTGGCAAAAAAATACGAATTGTCATTTTATACTGCCATAGAAGATGAAGCTCTTTAATACATCTGAAACCAAATCATCTAGAAAGGCTCAAAGGTGCTTTGCAAGTATTGAATCACTCTACATGCAATGAAAGACATAAATAGAAAGCGTATTACAATTATTTATTGAAAACATCTTTAATCCAAAGACTAAGTTAAACCATATTGCATGAGCAGCTTGCCTCCTAACCACTTAAAATGTTTTACACCTTCCACAGCCATGCAGAAGTTCTGACAGAAGCAATGCACCCACATGCCTTTAATTCCCCAGCAAAACCCATTCAACACATACACAGAATTCCCATCCTTAATACACATTAGTCTATCTGTTCAACATACATGCACACTCTACCTCACACTGTTCAGAAAACAGGTGAAAGAAAAACCTCTGTTCTACTTTTCTAACTTGTCCTAGAAAGTACAGATCCAGAATCCCAAATGCAATATATAAGTAAAGAACAAAAATTTATATCAGATTAAATTCTGCAGAGAAACAGAAAAGTAGATATAAACAAACAAAACTTCAACCAATAGCAAAAAAAAACCCAACTAAAAACCACCAAAAACCTTCAATTGTCCAAAGACGCTGTTCTCTGTCCACCAGACAAAAGTTCCTAAGCTTCAATGAGATTTTGGATATATTCAATGAGATGAAGATGCAGTTAGCATGAAAAAAACAAAAGGTTAATTGTGTCTAGATTGCCTATCCATGACCAGCTGTGAAACTTTAAAGAAGGACATTTCTTTCAAAAATTGTTTAACAAGCCAACATATGTGAAAGTGGTTCTGAGCACATCCCATGTCCTTCAGGGGCATCACTATTCTAAAGTAAAAAAGCTTTCAAAAGGAGTGAGTCGTCATTGATCCCACGAAAAGTTTTTAACAGAAAAGGGAGAGAACAGTGGCAGCCAAAAAAATGTACAAAACACCCTCACAAATGTCATTTTTATATAAAGTCAGAAATACTATGGGATTTTTTCTTTATTACAGTCAGAAAACACTCTCTAATTCTTGTAAATCTGTGTCAGTTTCTAGGTGATAAAAGTGATAAAAACAAATGCTAAAGACCATTAATTAAAGGAAAAATCTCACCCTCCTCAAGACATGATGCAATCTTAATTTTCCCTTTTTAATGTGAGGATCAGTCTTCAGAGTTTCAAACACACTGAAGGCAAGGGAAAAACCCCTACACTTTGTAAGTTTCCTTCTATTCTTTTCAGGCAACCAGAATACCTGGCTAATTAGCAGAAATTATCTCCCTCTAGTAATATTAAAACAGTCTCACAGTTTCCTCCAGCACCCCTTGCAGTTTGGTTCACAGTGATATAAAAATGACACATGAAGAAGCCACAGTCTGGATTTCCAGGATTCTAGATCCTGTGTAGTTTACTCTTAGACACAAGCTGAGGCCTTGCACTATTCCTAGGAGAAAACAAAGGCTTCAGCATGAAGTTTATCACAAGCTGAACACAGGAGGACTACAACAGTGAAGAGTCACAAGGGGTACAAATATCCCATATACTTAATTTTCCCATCATGATTTGTTTTGCTATACAAGGATCCTCAGTGTAACAGAAAATACAAAAGTCCTTTGTGCAGAGGGCAAGTGTAGCTGAAATAGTGCCAAAAAGACTGACATGCTTTTTGCTCCATCTGCCTGCTAATAACCACAGGAGCAATCAGCCAGCTGTCTCTGCTGTTGATCTCCAATACCCAGAAGTTCCCAAAAGAAGTCCCCAAACCCACACCCACAAGCAAAACCACAGCAAAGAAAATTTAAAGCCATTTTCCAGAATAGACTGGAAGACAGAGGAATCAACAGAAGATTGCAAGAAATTCCAAGCAAATTTTTTTTGTTTGCTTAGGGAGGATGAGAGGGAAATTTACCTCGTGCTACAGCAAGTAGCTACCCCAGCAGTAACTCAGTGTTTGGCTGGCAGTGGCTGTACTCTTACAGTGACCATTCAGCACGACTGTCACAACATTAAGAAAACAATACATGCAAATCACTGTTTTAAGAAGCAATTATCTAATGGGCTTTTGGTAAGTGCTGCCTCTTTATCAGCAAACCCTAAACCAAACAAAAACCAATACAAAGGGTTTGGGGAGGAGGAGGATGCCCAGAACAAAAACTCTACTGCCACCTTTCTCTTTTGCAATACAACAGTGCATTAAATAGGATAAAGCCTAAACAGACATAAATGTAAAGGAGATCATACAAATGTATTTAGTACCACCTCTATAAAACAATATTAGTCTTCACTGTTTTCACCTGCATAAATGAAAGATATACCTAGCCACTGGAGGACTCTTAAATCTGAAGATGTACATATTGGTGCCCTACTTCAAGAATTTTTTACTTACCTTTTCAGGACTACGAAGTACAAACTGTGACCCTTCAGCATTTACTTAACAGTACAATTACACTTTGATCTCGAACCTACATTCACACTTTGCTTTTAAATCCTGTAATCCCCACAAAATTTCACATATTTGTATAACAGTATAATGATAGGTGGAGCTTTTTTGTAATAAAGCAATAGAAGAGTGATCCCAGGTGCCTGATGTTAATGAAACTGGAATTACATCTCCAGACTTGGGAAGGAAAAAAAACCAGTATCAGTTTTTTCCAAACTTTTTGTCAGAAGAATATTTAAAAGCAAACACCAAGACAAAACTTTGTTTTCTCCATCCCCTCAGATTCCCTGTTTTTTAACTGTAATGGCTTCAGACTCTTTGCCACCCAGCTACTGGAAATGGGATTTCTTCTTGGCAGTGTGTGCCACAACTGCATGTTCTAACACAGGGCAGCTCAGGCTTGCACACTGCCAGTGATTAGAACTGTCTCTCCAACGTTTAATATGCACAGCTAGCTTGGGAAAGCCTCAGAAGCAGATCTCGTTTAAAGAGTATGTTCTAAACAGCCACCAAGACAGGGGAAAGAAGATACAAGATATCCCTGCCATTGATACTGAAAGTAATTTGCAGGCATTCTTTAGGCAAAGGATTGCCTAAAGGGAAAGAACAACATTTTTAGGTAAAGAAACTGAAGGTACATATTTTGATACTGCTCCTGAAATGTTATGCATGACTTGTAAAACTGATCAGTATAAAAAACGAAACAAAACAAAAAAAAAACCAAAAAACCAACATACAAGTTAAAAAAAAATCTAAACAAAAAAATCCAAAGCAAACAAAACTAAATGCTACCAACTGTGACTTCAGGTATGGTAGTAATAATTTGTTTATTTCTTGCTACAAAGTACATTTCTCTATACCACCATATGTGATGAAAATCTCTCAGATAAAGAACTGCCTACCTCAACCAGCAGCATTATTGAAAGTACTTCATAGAGCTCTTGCTCTAAGTTCTGTTTAATGATAGGTTGGTTTGGGTTTGATTTTCTTTTGGTGTGTGTTCTTGGTGCGTATTGTTTGGTTTGGGATTTTTTTTTGGCAGAGATGGTGTGTCAGGCATTTTATATGCTTCTGACCTGAAACTCAGAATCATGCAACAGTCAGTTTGGGTTGAAAGGGACCTTTAAAGGTCAAACTTCCGCATGTGCTGCTATTGCCATCCCTCCCATGGTAGAATATAACAAAGTATTTTACTGAGACTGGTAGTAGCTGAAAGAAAAAGCATGCATATAATAAGAAAAAATTAAAGTCTGTTAGTTTTCTACTTCCGATTCAGGAGAAACTTTTTCAAATGGACTGAAGTTTAACTGAAGGAGTTTAGCAGTTGCTCAAGCTTGGTTTTTTGTTGTTCAAAGTCAAAACTCACAAGTTGCTTCAAGTAAGCATGGTGTGTTAATTAGTTTTAAACAGGTCATAAAAGAGTCATAGTTCACATGCAAAGTAATTTAACCATTCACTAAACTGCTATTCAATAGGCAATGAAGCCTAACAAACTGCTTCTTCCAGAGGTCCAGCAAAGACAAGTTCCAAGCACTTCTGAAGTGAAAATGTAAGCACTGACCTTTGTTAGCAAAACACATCCAACATGGAATTCACAGCCAAACTGATTTACCCCCTTTGGCTGCTCCCCCAGCAAATGGAGCATTAAAAATCACTGTTAGAGAACTTAAGTGAATTTTTCCACAACTTGCCCAACCATAAAATGTATTTTCAGTAGGAGGAGAAAGCCATCATCAACAGTTAACAATTACAGAAAGTTACTGCCAAGTTGTGTGCATTAAGCCAGTCTCAAATCCATAAAAGTCATCTAACATTTCTCTCCCCCAATAGAGGGAAATCAAATAAATGGAAGATGGGAGTACAGAAGGCACACAGGGAGAGAATCCCTTGAACATAACATACAGTTCTTAGATTTCTGAATCATACAAATCCAGTGGCTTTAATATAGCTGACTATGACAAGTGTTAAAACTTAAATTCATCTCCTTGCTAAAAATCTCATATTAATATTTTATTTTGTTACATAATGCTTCCTTCACGCAAAGCTAAGTTCCAGAATCTTATACCTTTATGTAATACAGAGCTCACAATCCCCATCCTCAGCCTTCCCCCACATTTCACATTAAATTAAAATGAAACTAGTGTACCTCATCCCTTATCCCACAGGACAGAGTCTGCCATAGCTCCTTTCATGCCTCTTACCCTGTGCTCTCCTTTCACTGCTGCACATCTCCCTGCCCTGGAAGACAACCCAAGGCCATTCCTGGCTGACTTTACTCCAAACACTGGACGTTTTATCTTCTTTTCTTCTTCATTCACAGTATGAGACAGAAGCGAACAAGCAGTTGAGGAGAAGGCCCAGTGGGGACAACAAGGGATGATCTTATAAAAAACCAGTTGTTACACAAAAACACCTTCAGCCCACATAAGAGCAGGGAAAATGGTTGCAAAATGCACATAATAAATATTTCTGAGAATGTGGCTCCTTCTTCCCTTGCTTTTCTGGTCACCCCCTAATAAAGTCACATCCTTTGCTGCTCTTTGACTAGAACGATGGCAAATGAGGCTCATAGGAGGCTCAGTCATAGGAACACTGAGACTTCAACAAAGCCTATAGCCTATCAAGGCAGGATTCACTGACAGTTATATGAACACCTTACTTTTGAGTTTTGATGTAGTCATAATGCTTAGTATTATTTCTTCAATGCATCACAGAGATGGGAGGTCCTTACAAGAGACTTAAGAACATGGATCTGCTTGTATGGAGACTGGTTTACTATTAGCTGCAAAAAAAAAGTTGGTACTCAAATACTTAACTGTGAGCTTACAAGAGAAAAATACAAAGCCAAGGTGGGCCAAGAAGTAGAAGGGATCTTATTCAAAAGCTTTTCATCCTTGCTTAGGGTTGCTCTTTCATACTGAGGCTTTATATCGTATCTTCAAACATGTTATGGGTCTCTACATTTGTATAGGTATCTTTTCATTATACTTTTGTACTATTTCCACAAAAAAAGCACTGCACCAACCACCTGTACTTGAAGCACAATTTCTACTACTTTTTCCTGTTCGTCTTATGTTCCTTTTAAAAATCCCCCAAAATTTAGAACTGATTTTTCCCCCTGAATTAACACACAGCCTTAAGACATGTCATCCCTCCTGCAACTAGGCTGGTTCCCAGAGGCCTGAAGCTTCAGGCCTGGGACATCTCAACTCCATGAACTCCCCTGTATTAGCTATGTCTGCCAGCTGCTCTTCTCTTTTCGTATATAAAATAATCTTTAGGCAGCATATGGCCTTGACTATGTGTGTGTGTTCTGGCAGGTTCAGGCTAAAAGGGTTACAGGCCATTTGTCAAGCTGTATCACATTTCCTCCACGCCCTTCCTCTCCTGAGTAACCGTACGCCGGAGCACGGCCATGACCGAGGGAAGGCTGTGCCTCAAACTCAGCATTACACACTGGTGCCCATACAGTGAGTCACGGCTGTTAAAATAAAGGGCATGACACAGCAGAAGTTAAATTGATAAGGAATTAACAGTTCATCAGGCTTGAGGAGAAAAGCCTGGTTCTCCAAAATCACAAGAGGTTAAGCCTGCGGTTGTTGTGTTAGACAACCACTGGAGCCACCATGCACCAGCACAGAAGTGAGGTCATGCTACACCACCCTTCAGATTCATGGGTGAGGAAGCCCACATTCCATGGGCCTCAAGAATCCCACTCCACTCTGCAGCATGAGAGCTGTAATTGAAGGGCTTCGCCAGGTCCATACAATCGGCCAAGTGATGATCTGCATGTCTGCCTAGGAAAAGGACAGATCTAACAACATTTACTGGCTTATCTGAATATCTCCAAGTGTGTTACAGGAAAATCAGAGTTTGTCAATTTAAACTCCTAAGTGACTCAGGGAAGTTTTACTGGCATAGCTATATCAGTCAAGGCACCTGGCTTTGCCTCTTGCCAACACCTCTGAAACCAATACAGTCAGGATGAGTTTCCAATATGCTACTGTCTCACTTTTCCTACTTCCTCTGAAGTGCAGTAGTGTTTTGGGATGAGGTATTGATGGATGGCTGAAAGGCAACTTCATTTCCCTCATCCACAGCTTCACAGACAAGTTTTCTGTACTTCACAATTAAATCTTTTTACTGAGCCAAACTCTTTCCCTCCTAAACAGTCCCTTTAAAGTGAGCCAGTTGCATAGAGCAGCAGACATCTCTTTTCTTATTCAAAACAAAGAAAATTAAAGATTTATATTAACAGAGCAGGTATGACAATCACAAGAGATCACGCTAAAAGCTCTTCCATGGGAATCATCTTGTTTCACACAGGTCAATGAACAGGTAATTTACAAGACATGCTTCAGTATCAGGATAAGAACTTTTCCCACATCTTGGCCAGACACCTTTGAAGAAAAATCATGAATTACTTCTCAGTACATTTAATGATGGTTGAGAAAAGTCTAAATAAAATGGATGCTTTCATACCAGGGAACAGGCCATTAAGTTTCAGAACTTGAAATGCACAGGAATTGCACACTATGAGAATGATCAAATTTAGAGGCAGTAACAAGGTGGATTTCCTCATTCATAGATGATTTACAGAAACAGTGACTAAAGTCATAACAATATGTAGCTCATAACATAAGAATATGCTGTAGATATCTGCTTCAATATCTACTTGGGGAAATATGAAATAACTGGTTTCAGAAAGCAACTTTGAACAGGTGGCTGCATTTCAAAGTTTTTTGTCCAAATACAAAGGCAGCCTAATGCTTGAGAAACAGCATAAACCCTTCTGTTTTGTAAACCTTCAGAACAGAGGCACAGAGCATAAGGAAACAGAACTGCAGTACAATGAGATGTATCAGCATGCAGCAACAGATTCAGGATGTTTAACTTACTCTACCAGCTCCATCCTCATCCCAAGTGACTACATAGCACTACTTGGGTAATACCAATAAACCACAGTGCCTTCTTGACCTTGCTGCAAGTTAGTCCTGAGATGCCCCAAAAGAGATGTTCCTCTCCTGACACAAGACCAAGCAGTTATCTGTAGAAAATACTCTTGCCTTGGGACATGCTACTCTTGGAATTGCATACCCTTTTTCTAATGGGAAGCTAAGAGCTTCAGTAATAGTAGTAAATCACAAAATTTGGCTTCTGAAGACATTTCTGTGCAGAAAAGTTGTCTGAATTGTTAAGTATACCACTAAAAGCATTTAGAGCACAATAGAAGAACCAACCACAGGAATGCCCACTTACAATGGAAAAATCAACCACAGGAATGCCCACTCAAGATAAGCCTAAGTATCCTTCTCACAGCTCAAAAAGTTAGGAGCTCACCAGCTGAAGCACACAACCTTCACTTACCTGCGGTCTGCTCCCTCCCTGTCCCCACTAGCATTCCATAAAGTGGAGCAAGGTGGAGGAAGAGCTGAAAACATCAAGGAGGCCACCCATGTCCACATTTGTATTGTCTGAAAAACAATTCTTTGGGGCTTCTTGTGATGCTGAACAAGCATCTATACAAAAACCACAGAAGCGGCAAAACATAACCAGATCAGTTTCTCAGGATTGCAGTTGGAACTCTGGTGGACCTCTCTACTGAGATTTTTCATGACACAGCATCATTGAAGACAATTACTGATATTGACTGTCTCACTCCATGGTTAGGCTGGAAGGAAGGGATGAAGGCAGCACAACATGTTTATGCAGTACTTATTGCAACAGTTATAGAAGTCTGGTCCTTTTGAACAGAATTCAACAGCAAGCTGCTTGACGATCCCCAAACAGGTGCTAACTCAACAACCTAACAACTTTCAGGTTTGGATAAGTAAAAGTACAGCAGCAAAGTTGTGTTCTCATCTTGAAAACACAAACTGAGCTCTTCATTCTTATCTCACCTCCATGGGAACAGTGGAAGCTAAGCTGTTAACAGTGCCTCTAGCCATACCCAATATATTTTATTGATTATGCTATTTAATAACGTAACAATAGCACATGGGACCTGGAATCAAAAACAGTGAAACTAATACCAGTGAAATTTATTTATACATGTGAATACCTAGATTCTGAAACCTCAAAACAATGGACTCAGAACAGCTTCTTACAACCAGCTAAATGCTACACATCTTACTTTGAAATAAGTTGCAAAACAGACTGTCAGACGTCTTTGCATTAGTTTGCTTTGTGGTTGGTTTCATCTATGTTAACCACATTTAAAACTGGGGGGGGAGGGAGGAGGGGATTGGGTTTTGTTTGGTTTTGGGGCTCAAAGCTCCAAATAGAAAAACTCTTCTTGGGACTTTTCCCAAACTCCTATGTATTGGGATAAAAACTGCATTTCTTCCATGCTTCCCATGCTGGTGACACAGAGGGCTGTATCTATGGTAGTGCTAACTGTTTTAGGAAAGGAAAGTCTCATGCAAATAAAACTTCTGTCTCTTTTTTTCTTTTCTCTTAACAAACTGTAACTTTCCAAACCATGCCTGACAGACAGCTGCCTGCTTTCTACACTGAAAGTTACAGTTCATGGTATTAAAAACATTGCTAAACATTTAAAAGAAATTCCTTATGGGTCACTTTCAGAAGTTAAACCTTAGGGAACTCTTCGAACCTACCTAAAAAACTGCTGGACTTATTTACAGCTGCTTCACTTGACTTAACAGTTCTACTAAAGTAAGTGCAAACCATACAGGTTTGAAATGGTCCATTATCATGTAAGTGCTGCTTTGGTGGTTCAAAAGAACCACTGGAAAATGGTGATCAGCTGTCCAGATTCCAGCAGACATTATAGCAGGACTCTTTCTTTACCAAAAGTTGGTTGATATACCTCAAAGGAAATCACTGGCAGGTATGATAACCTTGTTAGCAGTTAATTCAGTCACAGGACAAGGACGATTTTCAGTTACCAAGACTTATATTTAAATTTTTATCTTGATGGCACAGCAGGAGGAACTTGCTGCTGTTACTTAGTAGCAAAAAAACCCTACTGAATTGTTGAAGTTGTAAGCAACCCGTTTGCTTCTTCCATTAAAAGAAGCATTTTTATGATCTGTTAAAACTAATGAGATGCAACTCAATTAGTTGAAAGACATACCCATAAAAAAAAAAAAAAATTACTTAATACAAATGTCCCTGTCCCTAGTCCTTCACACACAAATACTACACAACTCTACATGATCATTACAGGACTGTTTTAGGTCATTACTGACCTTACCAAAAACATAAGCTTAACTTCAGAGCACCATCCTAAAAGAAAACCAAGGCTGAGTTTCATGTTTGTGTAATTGTTATGTTCATCATATTTAGCAATTTACACAGATCTTCTACACTTGCATGGTTAGAAGAAGCTTTATTCCTATTTCACCAGAAACTGGGTTCAGAGCACTGCTAGAGATAAACTTGAACACCCCAGTTAGGCTGGGGACTGGAGCAAAGGGGAGGAGGTTTAAGTGGGCAGGGAGAAGGGGAAAGAAATCGGAAAAACCTCACACAGGTGCACAAGCAGAAAGGGTGGACCACAAACCCAAAAAGCATCCATCTTTTATTATCTTTGTAATATAAATAAAAAACTGTGAAAAAGCAGAGCAGGAATGCAAAAACTAGAAGAAAAATAAAAAGACAAAACCACAAAGAACTAGTAAGTTGACTCAGAAGAACGTTTGGGATGAAATAGATGCAGCCTGTTCTAAACCTGAGTTGAGTTTTTCTAGCATAGATCATGGATTTTTGCCCCTGTACATGACCAACATCTCAGTGCTGTAATTATACCAACAGAGACTGTTGGCCTTGCTTCAGTTCAACTATACATGCTACTGCACTTAGAATACACCAGAACAATCCCATCCTTCAAAAGAAGAAATAACACTAACCAACTTACAAAACCCAAAACAATTTCATGCCATATATGTCCTTACACTTGGAACAGAATAAATATTTTAAATCCCTACAATACCCAGCATCTGAATATATTTTTGGTTTATACTGTTGAAAGAATATTTTTTTTAGCTGAGAACACCACTTTCCCCACAGTAAAAAAATTAAAACATTAAAGTAGCATACAGTTCCTGTAGAGATTCCAACTGGAGCAAGATGCAGTTGTGCAAAGTCTATGATGCATGTTGCTTGTGCTAGACTAGACTAAGAAAATCTACTCCTTTCACTACTTCAGGAAAGAATTTCTGAACCATAGTAACGATGTTGCTTGCAGCAAAGTAATTTGTAGAGGTTGATTGACATTGTAACTTTTCACTGACTTCTGCAAAGAGCTACATTCAACATTGAACAGAATTGCACTGCATATGGATGCTTCTCCCCGGGTAATTCTTCCACCCCAAACCCCCTTGTTGTTTAATTTACAGGCGGATGCTATTAAGTGAAGTCATCAAAATTTCTTGCTCCTCTGCAATAAAGCTGGTTGACCCACGGGGTGCAAACTCCTGGAGTTCACCAAGCAGAGTCCTCCAGACAACTCCTGCACAACACTGAAAGCAGACAGGCTCCTGGGGCTGCCAGCATTTCAAAATTGATCCTGGCCCACACCAGTGCCCCTTGCCAGCTGTGCAACTAAGGCTCACGTTGGGCTGTGCTTCCAGAAGGCCAAGCACCCTAGATAATGAAGGTACAGGGTAGATAAATCAGCACAGGGTAGATAATCAAAGAGCACACACATTCAGCAGCAAACCACATCAGAGAAAAAGCAAACACTGGAACTGCAGCCATTATTTACTGGCTTACAAGAGCCTACAGAAGAGTGCATCCAAGAGAAGAATAGGAAAAAGATAAGTATTTCATATCATCATTGCTTTGCAATACAGCTGGCAATTAGAGTTGCAGTTATGCTGATGACCAGCAGAGTTCCTGTCTCCTTACTAATCCACTTGAAACACCACAACTACTTTTCTTCCCTTCTGGAAGATAAATCAAAATTACTGCATATACAGTGCTATACTGCATTACAGTGCTATAAAAAATGCAATCAAAGCCTTTCCAATGGTAATATCAGAGATTTAAGGTGCATCACCCCAAGAGCAAGAATCAAAACAGTCACTTTTGTCAGTTACTCCATTCAATAATCAGCAGAAATGATCATTGACAGTTTCAGCAATGCATGTTTTCCCCTTCCACTCCAGTCAACAGCATCCCATGTTTAAAGCTGACTTGAAAAAATGCTCAAACATCTTGAGGGGTAAACAATAAAATACATCTTGTAACAGAAGGATGTTAACAGCACACTCACTTCTTGCTGAGCTTTTAGAAACCAACAGCAGCCAATACATTGTAGAGTGTAACTATGTTGTATTGGGAAGAAACAATCTAGTTGGTGTAGACCAAGAGCATCTTCAGCTCACTGTGAGCAGCGGCTGCACATGTGACCAATAAAGAGAACCTAGCACCACCCAGCCCCCAAACAAAGTATGGCCAGGTGCATCATTCAAGAGCTCAGAAGTCTGATATTTGAAAATATAAGTAGTGCAAATAACCTAGAGTTCAACCTGAGAGTGAGTTTTACCTGCTGTTCTTGTGTTATAAGCCCAAGAACATCCTTCTTCAACTGTTTAGATTACACACAAAACTCAATAGTGGAGGTGGTGTAAGAATTAACTTTACAATTTATCTGTTGGGGCAAATAACCCAGAAGAGCATTATCTGCAGAAAGCTCTCACAGACACCAATGCTGCCCACCAGCCCTTTCACTACAATATGCTTTTGCCAGGAGAGAGGGATGCAGGCATATTCATTTTAAACCAAGTGTAGAAGATGTACAGTCAATTTATCACATAAAATAGGCTGCATATATTCTCCAAACTTAGAGATGTGTTGTACGCATGTAATCTTATCCAAACTGCATCTGAGGAAGCTTTTCCCAACTGTTCTTAAGCAATCAGTATTTGAGAACACAAATTTTTTATTTCTCAGAACACAAAAATTTTGGTCTAGGTATAAAATATACAGAAATTTTATATCTAGCCTGTAATCAATTTCCAAATGTGCAAAGAATTCTGTGCCCCCCCCCCCCCCATCCCTGGGTAAAAACAGATACAGCATGATGACCTAGTCTGCCACCTTGAGCAGCACAGAACACAATTTCAGCCACCAGCTCAAGATGTCCATGATTCCTGGTTAACCCAGAAACTACTATTTAAAAGTCTTATTAAGCCCATTTAAAAAATTCATTTATGATCATCACAAACTAATGTTTGGTAAATTCCCCAAATTTAACTGTCTTTAAGACCTGACACATAGAAGAAGCCTATGGTAGAAGTAACTGCTGAGAAGCAACAGGCATCTACCTTTACCTGCTAGAACTGCCCAACTTCAGCTTTCACATCTTCCTCTGAGCTTCTTTCCTCTGTGACTTATCAAAACATTTCCTACTCTTCTTCCAGGTAAACTCAAAGTAGGCTTCTTTATTCTCAGCACTGTTTTGCTAGAATTTTAACGTAAGTTTGGTGTTCTGGTTTTTGGGGGGTTGTTTTTTGTTTGTGGTGGTGGTAGTTTTGGTTGCATATTTTTATATTTATTTGACTTTGGTTTGTTTTTTAATATGAACACAGACACAATATTTCCTGTATATCATGCTGGCAACAGTTCTGAAGAGCTGGTACAAGAAGCAGGCATGATACTCTAGCTTTGGTCTTCTCTAATGACATATACAATTGCAACACCACCTCCTCAGCATTTTCCTGTCAACAGGGAGACATTTCAGAGTCCTGGGAACTCACCATCAGCTGGCAACCACCAACTTCAGTGTCTTCCAGGACCATCCTTTCAAAGGAATGCACACATTAGCAGCAGTGAGCAACTACAGCCTGAAAGACTTTCTAGTGTTTGCTGTAATTACATTCTACCTGAAGCTATTCAAAATTAAAATCCCCAAAAGGTCAATATGAAAAGTTAGCATGCGAACACTCCTTCTGAGTAGATAATCTCACTTACTGCTACATATAGGACAAATTATTTTCAGATCATCAGTTTCTCTCATATTACTTTTCATAAGTTTAACTATCAAACACATGGATTTGAATTCTTCAAAAGGGTATTTGGAACAGCTAAAAATATGTTGCTTTAATATGGTTTTGGGGGTTTTTTTTAAAGTATTTCCTAAAGACTTCTTAAAATTCACACTAACATGAAAGGATCAGAAGAAAACACCACCTAGATCATTTTCACCCAAATATCACATTTCCAGATCATTGAAGGAATGTGGCGACTTTCCACAGAGCTTCTTGTACAACTTCAAGAGATTTTGATTTCTACAGAAATAGATAAATATATTGCTCAGTCCATGAAATTAAATTATTTCTTTTCAATGGAAATTTGGAAAAATTAATGCAGTTATGCATATAGACTTAACTCCTCCGTAATTTTTAATAGGAATTTTTAACTCAAGTAAAAGCAATGACACAAAAAACTCCAGATACAAAGTTATGTTTCAAAGCAGATGGATACTACATTGATACAGTTATGGCAGGGAAGAGAAGGAAGAAAAGATACTTGTCAGGCTGCCTCTGCTTCTATTTGCAAAACAAGACGCTGAAGAAAAAAAATCAGCATGAAGTTTGAGATATCAACCCTCGTGATCTTCTCTTAAGAAATCTACCCCTGTAGGGATGGTTCAAACACTCCTATCACTTCATCTCAGAATCTGAGATTTTAGAAGAGCCAGTTACAAGCTGAATTCCTACAGGATGCCTACTCTGCCTTCCACCAGTCCCCTAGTTTATTACAACAGTGCAAACCTACTCCTTTTCTAACATAAATCTATTCATTTCCATAAATGAAGTCAAAAGGACTGTAAAACAACACTGTACAGCATGAACACTAAAAGATGGAACTATTTCAGCTATAACTTTGTACCGTATGAGAGATTTAACTATAAGTATCTACTTGTTTAAGCACCATTCTTCAGTTCTTGCCTGTGCTGCCCCCCCTCCAGCCACTTCACTCTTTAAGTACTGAATGCATCCTGTGGTTAGTGAGCACTCTGAATATTGAGGACATAGCAAAATCCAAGATGTGCACTCTGGCTATGGAGAAATCTTCAAGAAGGCAACTACTACTATACAGGAAGAAGGGAATAAGAAAAGATATTTTTTGTCTAAGTTGCTCAGCTACACAATAGATTCTTCCTTGATCTGAAACAACTAGCAATTACTCTAATCACATTGAACTCAAGGCCCTGAAAATTTCACTGCTATTAAAAAAAAAAATAGTCCTTCACAGATACATCTCAGTTCAAAGCTTCAAAGCAGCTTTTCCCATTATTAAACCTCCCCACTCCAATGCCTCAGTCTCATTTATGATCACCATTTCAGTACAAAAGCACTACTTAAGTAATCAACAGAAATCAACATTTTAAGTTAAAAGGTAGTTGTGACCGTCTATGACAGCACATGCAACTGAACAAGAGAAAACAGCAGAGCCTCACAACACTCTGAGATAGCATTTAGATTGCAAGAATCTCATTCCTTTCCCAGCAGGAGACACAAGAAACCTGGCTTGAGTGAGATAGGTTGATACCAAGGTGTTCTGAAGGAAAATACATGGGGCAGGGCAGGCAGCTTCAGCTGCTTCCCAGCTGAACTAACACACCAGTCTATGAGTGCCACAGAACTGAAGACTATATTGTTAAAGAAAGCTCTAGACAGCTAACATCTTCACAATGTAGCTTTTAGTGCTCAAAAATTTCAACCACTATTATTATTTTCAAAAGAAAGTAATAAAAGAGAGAACTCACTAAGGGAGTTTTAACAGTGAAAGAGCATAAAACAGTTTTTTGACTAATAGAGGTAAAAAGAGCATTAAGGTGAGACAGCTCACAGATAGTAAAACCTAGATTCAGGCATTTTTGCATCAACTAGCTGCTTATGTTCCCACTAAAATCAATGGTATATTCTGCTCATCCTAAAGCAGATACCTATGTTCAGTCAGCTGAGCAGTTCTTCAGGTCCACTGGCTAGGTCTCTGCAGACTATAATGGGAACACAGGCAATGAGCTCATACCCTGGCATCTAAATTTAGGTGCTCAAGACTGTGAGCCAACCCTACAATTTATACAGCCAAAGTACATAGGCATGCTGATAGGCCAAACATACACATGCTGTAAGCAAGCTCTGGGACAACAGCCCTTTAAGAAAACCCTTTTCTGAAGAAGGATGTAGGGGTAAAGAGAAGTCAATAAGAAAGCTGCTAACAGAATGAGCTGAAGTCTGACTACATTCCATACAAGTTTCAGTCTGCATGAAAAGAAAATAGTTTGTAGATATACATAAGGAGGCAGAGATTCTGCCCTACAAAAGTTGTCTTTAAAAATAGCAACACATCTGAATGACTTCCAGCACACAACTGCTGAGGGAAACCATCCTTCATTCATGAACTGTGTGAGTAGGGAAGGGCTGACATGGATCTATCTTTTTATTAGAATTGTGTGACATTTTTCCCAGTTGCCACGTGTATGTATGTAGCACTGGACTTAAAAACTAGAATATTAAATAAATAAAGGTCGAGTGAAAGAAAAGGATGTATTCAAAATGAAACAAAACCCTAACAAAAAAATCCCACACCAGAAAACTCCTACAACACAGAAGCTAGATTTTGAGTTAGGGCATGCTCAGACACTGCAATAAGACAACAAAGCACCACTTCCCTGAATTGCCCTAAATTGACCACTTGTTCTTAATCTCTCCCAATTGTGAGATAACAGATCCACTTGTTGACAGAGCCACAGATTGCATCAATTGGTTGCCCATAGAATAACACTGGGACCACTTGTTTGACAATTATGCAGGCTAACATCCCCCTCTCTCTCAGTTCCTCAGTATCACACTCAGAGGAAAGGACAGAAGAGTGAAAGCAGCTAAAGCACAGGCTACATTCTTAACCCTTGAGATGCCAACAGTTGGCCTACTGAGGTGTTCCTGTACACTTGGCTTTCTTGGCAAACAGGATTCTCGAGGTTAGAGTGTGAGTGAAAACTCTATCTACAATTCATTAATTCTTCTCCTTTGGGCTTGCCTGCCACTTTGACCAGGAATGATTTTCAGTCAAGAAATCAAGATATTGAAGCACAGATTCAAGCAGCAGTCACAGGAAGACTGGAGCAAAATATTGCTGTAAATAACATGACAGTGATTCTGCATTATTCTGCTGTCTTGAAGTCTGACAAAAGCTGTTCTTTCCTCACTTTTACTTTTTCAACATGACCACCAGACTTCCCCTAAACCTTTACTTGACAGGATATTATTTCCTCCATCTAATACTTTGTCAAGTAATCCCAAGTAGCAGTCTCTCTGTTATTTTGCCCAAGGACCTAAACTGGTAATTATTTTGATTGTCCTGAATCCTCTTAGCTACTAGGACAGGACTTAAAGAAATAAATCACACCAACCAACAAATAAAAATTCTGGAAAACAATTCCACAGTACTAGCAGCGTGGAGCTGTTGGTTTGTTTCAGTCTTTAGTAGTTGCTACTTAAATAGGACCAGAGCCATTTTAAATGAACAGGTGAAGAAACTTTTAATTTTCCTTTTGGAATGAAGCATTCCAAAACATAACCAAGTGATAGTAGTTAGCTAAAGCCCAGCACAAAAACAAAAGCCTTGGGGCTGTCAGTAGCCAGACATTCAAGAGGACTCAACTCAACTGTTCCCAGACAGAGAGAAACCTGGGGACAAACCCACCAGTTTCCACTTTGAGGTAAGGCCATTCACATGCTCAACACATCACATTGTTTAAGAGCTCAAGACTAGAGCAGGAGGGTATAACATAGATTTCAGTCCAGTTGGAAGGAATGCTTTATGCCAATGGGCTCCAGGCCTCTGAAGGAAGACTTCCCAAATTAGCACAAAGACTCTGCAGCACCACAGCAAGTTGCAGGGGTAGATGAGCTGAAGGACCCTCACATGGCAGGCTTCTGGTCAGCAACTCTGCCAGGAACTGTGGCTTTGAATGCACATCTGTTTGTGCCTTTATGGTCTCAACTATTCAAACTAGCCTTTAAGGCACATTAGAGTTCATTTATTCCCCCAGGCACTTGCACTTGGGACAGTAAGAGAAATGTAAAATCCAACAAGCTTACATTCCTGAATTGTCAGCTGTGGGTATTACTGAGGTTTATAGCTGTCTCCTTGAACTAGACTGCATTTGAGATCAACTGGGAAATCAGATCAGCTTCCCAACTAGGTACAAAACAGCAGGTTTGTTTCCTCCAGCACTGCTTCTCCAGTTCAGCCTTTTCACTTCACAGCTGGTAGAGATGCTTCTCCAAATGCCACCCTCACACCACTAGACCCAAAAGAACCCCAAGAGAACATCCCAGGCTTGGAAAGCAATGGAGAAGCTGTGGGATAATTAGTTACTAGAAAACCTCCCTTAACATTTCAAGTTTAAAGCAGCCTGGAAACAGAGAACATAAAGAAAATAGCAACTCTTACACAGCATGTAGTTTCATAGCCTGAGAGAATAGGAGAGAGGCAGAATTAAAAGAAAAGCTGTTAGTACATAACATATAAGTAGCATTTTAAGATCTGAGGGTTTGATTTACCAATTAAAACACCTGAACCTGCAAAAGTGTACATTTGACTCCCGCCTCTTTGTTCTGATTAATGCAAGCAAAGGATTTTCTGGTATTATTTACAAGTACCCAAGACTAGTAGATAAGAGTTCATAACAGCTCTGAAAAACACATATCAGTTTCACTCAACTATGGTGGAATTGTTCAGAGTTTTCTTATCCTGAGAACCAGTAAGCATTGTGGCATATTTTGTAACTTACTAATTTACAGCCTGCAACAGTAAGGGGTTTTAAAATGCAAGTTCTTGCTGTCATTAATATTATACAGTTGAACTAAGTATGCCACAAAGAACACTACAGGCTAAATGCAGGCTAGTGAACTCAGGTATGTAAGTGCAACATTCAAACCAAGGCAGGTTGTGATAGGGAGAGGGTACACAGGTCAGGATCCAAGCAAAAAAGCACACCCTGCTGCTCAGCCTGAGATTCTGAGCAAAATTATGCTGGTAGTGTCAAATAAAGGCACTAAACATATTCCTTAAAGCAGCAATAGATGATTAAATACCTCTTCTGCCTCCTGCCAGTGGCTGCTGCCTCCATAATCCACACAGCTAACACAGGTATAGGTCCAGGCCTCAACTACTTTTTAAAATTATTTTACTGGGCTGAAGCCTTTTAGTTCCAGCTCATGCTCAGGGCTGTGACCTGTGGGGCTGAGTGCACCTTCCAGTGCTTCTGGGAGGAAAGCAGGAGCCAGCTCTGGGTGTTCATGTCCAGAGAGAGTGTGAGGCAGCTGCTTGTCTTCAGCCATCCCCTGCTTGCCTGTGTCAGGCAAGAGAAGCAGTGTCCTGCTCTCCCCAGAGCATCTCCTCTTCGAAGATGGACTGAAGTAACACAATTCTCCTTTCAAAAAAATTCAAACCCCCAAAACATCCAGTTCAAGAGCAATTCTTTGTGCAAAAGTGTTTTAAATCTGAAAATTGGGTGCTGAGTGAAGCATATTTGTTTTCAAGCAGAATAAACAGGTTTTTAATTACTTTTCCTCTAAGCTATGAAAAGAGAAAGTAAACAATGAAAAAACACAGAAGAAGGGAACTGCTGAGGACATCGAGCTTCAAAGTTTCGTTCAAAAACCAAAGAAGTACACTCAGGATTTCACAATTATTCTTACCAGGTTTAGTTATATATATAAAAAAGACAGATCTCCTTGATGTTTAATGTGCTTTAAATCTCTGAAGTTAATGAGAGTGAGTTATTTCCTAGTTTGGAAACCTTTAAAAAAACAAGGGAACACACTCTTTCCTTAAAAATAAATGTTTCAAAATTTAATTAAAAATCTAACAGAAAAAAACCCAAACAAGTGCATGTGTTAAGGTGGAAAACAGTGGCCAAAGCACCAGACTTGGAAGCGCTGACCCCATGAGGTGCACAGGGTCCAGACACACAGTAAGTCGTTTCAGGGAAAGCCTCAGAAGGTGCAGGGTACACAAGCTGAAAACCCCCAAGTCAGAGAGAAATTTCCCATAAGCCTTGTGTGAAAGGCTGCCTCCTTATCCTCCAGTGGCTGAATAGTGCTTTTCTTCTGAAACAAAGTGCATGAGGTACAGCGAACAAACTGTAAAGGTAACTAGGCCTTTTGTCATGGAGCTCCTCCACCCACTTGTACTTTACCGCACAATAGCTCGTTTACAGATTCAGACCACTCCAGCTCCACACAGAAACAATCCTGTATTGTGAAGTGAATCTACCAGAGGAGTAAAATCTAAAAATACTGCAAAAAGTCTATAGCAATCATTTCGTAGAATTCTCCGGTTCTTCCCTTAGAGACAAAGGCTTTCCCAATTTGAATGGCTAATAACAGACTTAGTCACTCCTTACTTGAGTGTGACTAATAGCCTGCAAAAGCAAAAAATGCATATGTACCATATGAAGCTGTTTATCTCTTAAAATAACAAAAAAAAATATTTGTACTGAAGCAAAAGTAGTCCTAATGTGAAAACCTATGTTACCTCCTCTCCCATGTCCAGTGGGGAGAACAAAGCACTTTGTAGCACAGAGCCATTCCTGCATGTGCTACCCAGGACAAGCCAGAGGTGCCTGTTTACATCAGTGGGCAGGCACAGCAGCTACAGAATAGTGACGGGTAGAAAAAACTAGCAAAGCACATGGCTCAACCAGCAATCTGCCTAGTCAGCCATACATTAACACAAGTAAATCATTGGAGACCAGTCAGGCTGCTGGGAAAGTCTGGAAGAAAAGACAGATAGCCTACCTACACTCTACTTGCACTTTCACCTCACAGAAAATAGTAACTCCATCCCCCACAAGCCACTATAATAGAATAAAGATAAACGCAGGGATTATGCCAAGTTGACCCCAGGCTTTGTTCTTTCCCTCCAAGCATATTCAGTGAAAAGGTCTAAACACACATCTGATTTGACAAGCATTCAGATTCACAAAGAACGTGGTGAAAGTGAAATCATACTTGGGGCATTCATGGGTCCCTATGTCAAAGGTCATTCAGCAGTGTTTCAGCTGCTGCTTGCTAGGATTTGAAATGAACTAGTTTAAACTCCCACCACCACAAACACTGGCATACAGTTTATGCCAGCCAAATATGTCATAGCATGTTTAGCAACATTTAGCTCAGAGATAAAATAATTTTTGCATGAACATTTAATTCTCACAATTGGCACTACCTCATCTGGAAAAATGGATCATTTTCCTTTTTAGCCACATTCATGTCAACTCACATAACTCATCTGCAGAATACTGAATTATTATTAGAAAGAAGGTCTGACCAAACCATTTATATCCTTCCCTCTTTACACAAAAAAAAACCAAACCCACAGTTTTTTTTACCTAACTAGAAGTTAATTAATTGATTCAAACCAGAAAAAAAAGTCACATTTAAATCATTTAGCTACCCCAGAGAGCTCAAAAAGGTTTATCAAATAACTTATCATTGATTTTCTTAGTTTCTCAAATATTATTTGAGTCTTCCAGCTGCCATTCAGGATATTTAAAGAAAGCACACAAGAAACTAACTTGAAATAGTAGCGGGCTGGTAAGCTTCAGGGCTACTAAAAGTGGAAGAGCCTGCAACTTGAAAACCTGCTGAGAAATAACAACAGGGAAGGAAAACAAATGTATTCTTCCAAAGCCTTTGTGAAGCTCACTCTCAGCTCCGGGCAGCACAGTGGCAAGCCCAGCTGTCGATTCAGCAAGCTGCAAGACTGTCACTCCAAAACAGGTCACAGTTCAGCAAGCAAGTTGTTATTTGTTTTCACTGCAGAAGAAGAGGTCTACACCCTAAAAAGCAGCATTTCTGAGGCAGTGCTTTCCTAGGAACAACTCTATTTCTTTATGTCTTACAAATAATACAGCATTTTGTCACTAGCAGACATCAGTAGATGTCTTAACTGGAGAGAAACTCAAACCTCTCTTTATTACAGGAGGTGGTTTTCCATAAGAATGCTGGCTCACCATAGCTGGCAATCAGACACATTTCTGTCACTTTGTCAGCAACCCAGACTTCCCCAAGCTGAGGAGTAAGGCACCAACATCTCCTACTACCATCTCTAGCTCCTATGCCAGAGCACTGCCAGTGCATCTGCCAAAAAGCAGCCTCTATTCCTCAATTTCCACCAAAGGCACACAACCAGGTAACAGCAGACTCAGGACTGCCCTACTGACTGCCTCTCAAGGCAGAAGCAAGAGGGCTGTGTTTAGTGGGATACACACCATTAACTGACAGGAATTAGCTGCATTACATGTTCTCATCTCAAACACTAGGGCATCAATTTAAATAACCTTTGGGCAGGAGACAGTCTTTATTCTTTTGACAAATGGGAAAAAAAAAACCTCTCAAGGAAGCACAAAATATGCTTGTTCTTTTTGGCTACGGAAATAGGCCCCCTGATTCCTGCAGATGCTCAGTATGACTTCTTCATCTGCACCTTTCTCACATGAATAACTAAGATTCCATTAAAAGTAGAAGACTGACCTGATCTCAAAGACTGAATATTTTGTTCCAGAGCCCCCAAGCCTAAATGGAAACCTACACGTAGGCTTTCCAATGAGTGTCCTGCTTGCAGAAATGGAGAAAAACAACAAAAATAACACTCCTAGAGGGTTTGAGACAGGAGAGATGACTAAAGAACCCTTACTCTTTCTCACGTGAGGATGACAACACAAGCATCACAAGGAAATGCAGGCCTCACTTCTCTCCAAATCCCTTCTGTCCCCTGCTGTGAACAAAGCACATTGCTTTCCTAATGCCTGGCAGGTTGTGTTCAAGATGGTACAGAAATCCCTCCTATTCTATCATGCTGTGTAAGCAAACAGATTTGTCATGTTGGTGCAGTTGCTTACTAGTTTCAGAATATTCTGAGTTTTGTAGATGGCTACCAGATACTTTGGGAATCTGAGAGGTACAGAGAAATAATATTCAGTTAACAAAACCTTAAAAAAACAAAACAAAAAGAAATAGAATCAGAAGTATTGCTTAGTTTCATCAATAACATCCAAGACAGTAATATCAACTTTTTTTTTGGCTGCATGGTTTTCCAGAACTCCATTGTGAGTCAACATCAAAAGGAAATCTAAGGGCAAGCACATGTGAATGAACCTGAATGATTTTGAATACTCGTTTCCTCCAAAACAGAACTTGACACTCCTTGGTCTCATAGGCAGGCTGATCAGCTGAGGATTGCATTTCAGTCTCTGCAAGTTACCCAAATTAAAGAGTTCCCAACTGTATCAGAGACTGTCCACTGAAGTACTCTGTAATAATCACATAAGTTTTCCAGAACTGCATGATTTGCTCCAAGAAACCTAAACCACCTATTATTACAGCAGAGATAATCATATGCCTTATTTAAGCTGAAAAACACAGATTTGGCTTTTTTTGGTAGCATTTTTTCCCATCTCTAAAAGAGTCTTGCTTGGAAGAGGGGGAAGAATGGAGGTGAAAATACGCTGTAGCTCTGCACATCTTAAAATCCTGATGCTTTTTGACAGTAGAAAAGCATGACAGGATTCACTACTTCATCCAGGAGTGAGAACATTGCACTGACTCATTTAACTTCTTTTAAGAACTACTCAATTCCAGGACAAGGAGAAAAACGTGAGGCTTTATAACATCTGTCTATACAGCACATCTAAAAAACTCTTCTTCATATTTGCTGGAGTCACCAGAATTCACACAGGGCCTAAAACACATAAAAAAGATGGCAACAAACAATATTTCACTTACCCTAACTTGTCTACTGCAGAAACCAATCTGTTCTACCTAAGAAAAACAACAGCCAAAAGACAGGTAAACTGCATGGTTCTGGGCTGAAGTAGGGAGCAAATCAGTGTCAACCTGTGAGCTTCCACATCTTCATAGCACTGTGTTTGTCAAAGCTTAAGGCAAGGGCTGGCCACTAGGACCCACAACAGGAAAACTGGGGAGAGGACACAAGGTGAAGGATAAAGAAGGCACCTTCCAGGCCTGTATTTTCTAAGCATGTCATTTTGTGACATGCATTGCACTTCTGTTTGCACAAGGCCTTCTGTAAATTCATAGTTTGTTCACTAGATGCTTTAGAGAGGAGACACTAAGCTCTTTCCACATCCTCCTCACTCCAACCAGCAAAAGACAACCTGTTTGCATAGTTTTAGAATATGTTGTAATTTGAGTTAAATCTACCAATAAATATTCTGAACTGGTTACCTTTTAAACTTGAAAAACATGGATTTACAAGTTTCTGCCATTTCATAGCTTTGCAGCGGATGCTCTTAATTATCAAATCCTAAACTCGGGATTCCAATCCTGCTGTACTAGTATTTGCCAACAAAAAACTACCAAGAGACCTTAAGCATCAACCCAAAGGCTGTTATAATTGAGGGCTAATCCTGTTTCTTAGTACTAGGACTATATTTCACTAGTGTATTTTTAAATAGAGAACTTTGAACATACCAGTTAACCAAATGCTGACTTCCAAATTAACAGGTACTAGCAGGACCCAGAAAGTGCTCAAAAATTCCTGGTTTTAGTGAATTTGTCTGAAAGGGACATTTAGAAAGTGTACTGCTTGGTCAGACAGACTGACATACCATATCTCTTGCCACTAATGACAAGCAATCATTCAACTCCACGAAGCAAGGACACTGGGTTCCACACACCCCACTCCTCAATCGTATAGGAGGAGTACCCCATTACAAGATTTCTTTTATAGATGTTTGGGGTATATTAGCACAGATCCTTTCATATCTACAAACTTTCCTCATAATATGGTGTTTGAGTCAGCTGTGCCACCATTACACCTTAAACAACACAGAAAACCAGAAGTAAAACTGTCCACCAAAAGAATACTTTTTCTGTACCTAAATACTTTTAAGATAATGAAACCCCCATTTTCCACATTTTCTTCTGGCTAAGTGAAGATGATCTTTCAACTGTTCTGCCACTCTGCTCTTCTGCAATTTCCCATATCTGTCCTGAAAACCAGCCACAGCACAACACTGTAGCCATGCCAGCCAGATCAGTCGAAGGCAATACCCTTCTCAGCCCAATATGTAACTATAAAAACCCTATAAAGGACAAGAACAGGTCTAGATCTTTTTATTCATATTCATAAATGCAACTTTCCTAAGCTGCAATAATGTGCAACATACTGCTTTCAGGAGTGCCAATTAAGTCACAGGAGTTGAAAGATTTGTAAAATATGTAGCTAACTCCTTCCCCCCAAGAGAGTTCACTTTCTTATTCTTACTGAGATGTCTTTACATCACCTACCAGTGAATATGCGTCCCTTTCCGTCTGTGACTGCAGAAACTAGTGGCTTCCTACCGTAAACCACAGCAATCACATGGGGCAAAGAAAGAGGAGATGAGAAAAACCCCACAGATCTCTCTTAAGCTAGTCTGGAATGTATTTTATTTGTCACCAGTTACAGACTACCCACTGTCAGAGATAGTTAACTAAGCTTTAGTTTTATCACCAGCTTCCTTGCTAAGTAGCTACAGTCTTCAGCACCATAAAAAGACCATATTATTATAGAAACAATTCTGAATGCAAAATAAAAATGTATGTAAAGAGAATTAATACTGCTGTCAAGGGAGCAGCATTTGTGGAGCACTGTGGTATTATCAGTTTTCGTTATTTCCTTTTTCCTTGGGAGAGGGGGGAGGAGGCAAGGGGCAGCAGACTTTATTGCAGGACAGGAAGGGAGCAGAAATTTTGAGGAAGGGTTTTTGCTTAAGGCAAATCAATCCAAGGGACTGGGGAAAGTTGATGCGTAACATGTAGCTTTTAAAAGGAGATCTTCAAAGGACACAATCCTTACAACAAACAGTATCCACATCCAGAACAGTCACAAGGAGACCTGGCAGCAGCTAACAGAATGACAAAAATAAAGCTTGTTCAAATAGTATTCCCATTTTATTTATTAAAAGTTTCAATTCATACATTTTGCTGCTCAAGCAGAGATTTCCAGAGCCCATTTCAGTTTTAACCACAGCAACATATTGAACACACCACAACAAGCAAGACAAACTACACCAAATGTGAGTTAAGAGGTTTGTTTAATGAAATATTTTAATACAAGTTTTCCATGTTTTAACAATACATATGTATTCTATGTACCAAATTGTTTTTATCCTGACTTTCCAGTTAGTTTGGAAGCTCATTTATATCAGAAGGTGTCTTAATTTCCTGAGCAGATGCAAACCAGGAAGATCTTCCATTTAGCATAAATTAACGTACTGCACCTGTTTTTTTTAATGGGGGATAGCACCTTTTAGAGCTTGAATGCCATAAAAACAAACAAAAAATCTTCTTGAAAGCTGTAACTGGAAGTTACAAGTGCACAAGCAGCCACTACTGCTTACTGACACAGTAAACTGTAGACAATTGAAAGGGCTTTTTAAACACTGGATTCTTACAATGGGTAAGTATAGCTGTCAAAAAAAACTTGATAAGATTCCTCATTAGTTTTTCTGCTACTATGCTTCTGCACACAGCCTCATTTGTCTACTTGAGCCAACTCTCTACAGCTTTATATTTCATGTCCTCCTCCTGCATCTGGACTCCCTGTGTCTCAGCCATGCTCCTGGCCCAATTTCCTTCAAATCTGTATTAGCACATCTTCCAAAAGACTTAATAAACCTAACACACTTCTGCAGGGCAGATTATGTAATCCTGTAACTAAGCAAAATATTAGAGATAAAAAAATTTAAAAGAAAGGAGAAAACCACACACACCTGCATGATGAAAATGAAACTGAGCCATCATGCTGTTACTCCCTTCCTACCCCCACACATATATACAGCAATCAGGAATAGCAAGTAGTACATCACCAATTTAGCTCATAAGTATTTTCCTGCCAGAAGAACTGTCAGCACTGCTCTGTAAAGCACCTAGGAATACTTTTGACAGTTGAAAAAAATTAAGTTTATTTTATACCCAATAACATGATCATAAACCAAAGGCTATTCTCTCCATCTCCAGTACAGACGTCCTCCATGGCAGGCTTGTCATTTTTTTGCTTTATAATGGAGTCATTTTATTGTATGCAAGAAGCCCCAGGCATTCTGTACAGCCCATTACTCTGCTGCCCACATTCAGATGGCTAATCTGCTATCAGCCAGAAGCTTGACAGACAAAAGGAAAAGGCAGGAAAACAGCTCACGCAGCTGCACATGCGCACACACACTTCAGCTACAAAGTGTTCCAAGAGTAGACCCAAGAATGAACAAGACACACATTGGATTGACAGTCCTACTTAAAACTGTGGTTGCAGGAAGACACACAAATTCTTTAAAGGTAGACAGGTTGAGGAAATATTTAAGGGATAAAAAGCTTCATTAGGATGCCTATTAAGATACTTTAAGGCACAAACCCGGAAGACTTTACTCAGTAAGCGAGCACCTTGGAACCTCCAAAAAGTCAAATATTTTTATTCTGAGAATTTGCTATACAAGACCTTCAAAATGCTTAAAAATAATGTCAAAAGTCAGGAAGAGAGTTAAATATAGGCAACTGTAAACGATTAGAACAAGACATTTGACAAGCTTTAGATTTCAGCACTTCTGTTTTCTTTCTGGCTCAGAAAAGAACTCTTTTCTAAAGAGTTATATGCCAAATTATTGTGACACCATACATATGAAAAAACAAATGCAATGAAATTATTTGCATACATAGTACATAACAAGGAGCTTTTTAATTACTTTTTCCAGGCACATGACATAAATAAATGGAGAAGGCTTGCAACTTCATACTAAAATAAAGAAAATGCCTATATTTGCTGGAGTTCTTAACCACTTTATTCTATTTCACTTCTGAAGGAAAGCATCTTAGCACCACCACAAGCAGTACTGCCAAAAACATTTTTCAAGCATCAGATCCACAGACAACAGTTTGCATCAAACATCTTGTAAGAATTTCTGTCAGGATCATAAACCTCTGTTGTATGTCATGATTTTTATTCAAGTCTATTTGTATCCTTTACAGTTGAAAAGCTAAAATTCTCCTTGTGTGAACTGGCTAAGTTCACAGAAGCAGAAAGTCTGCCACTAGTTTTATTCACTCACATGCTGAGGTAAAAGCCAGGCTCATCATCATGTAACCACCACATGAGCTATGCAGGCGTGATTAATCACGTGGTGAAACAGAGAGAACTATGGCACGTTATACTGTGTGATGTGTCACTGGAACTATTTCCCTTTTCCTAGTCCACAGCTACCAATTAAATTCTGCTTCTCATTTCTAAGGTATTATTTCACTATTTTGTAGAAAGTCTCCCAGCATTTTGATTGCACTATAGAACCAATTCTATCTTCCAATATTTGCTCAAAATCATATTCAGTGTTCCAGGAATACAGTACATCTCTCAATTCCAAATCTGGAAAATGTACAAGGTAAGCCTTACCATGAAGGGCAGAAGTTGTCAGAATAGTCCGTTCCACAGAATTAGTCTCTGTGGTTTTGCTATCATTACAACACTTATGAACAGAAGTCTACCTTGTGTTAATACTGGGAGCATTCACACCAGTCTAATAAATTAAATTATTGGATATAACTACAGATATATAGGTATAGATAGATGTAGATATATATATGTCTACAAAACAAATCTGTACAGCAAATGCAAATTTACTTTCAGCACCAGTAGCTAGAATGTATCAAAATAGGTTGTTATAACAAGCCATCCTCCAATCTGCTCCTATCCAAAGTTTAAAGTTGGCAAGAATACTGTTTTCTTGTTGCCTTTCAGACATAGAAGTTCTGAAATCCCCTGCTGAGCCTTGTCCTCCAGGTTGAGTACTTGTCTCCTTCTGCAGCCATCTGCAGCATCTCCTCAACAGCAGCACATCCCCAACAGTACTCTGCAACCTTATCTTCCTCTCCCACATGTGCAAGGTAAGAAGGGGGAAAAATACTACATTTGCATATGTAATTATGGTGCAGCTCAGCAGTGAGCAAAAAATTACTGGAAGTTGAGAACAGATATGCCCATGACCACACCTTAGTATTTCAAATGAAAATGCTTAGCAAGGAAGGGGAAGGGACAGCAGCAGGGAAGGAAGCCAGTCATTACAGCTCCAAATCTGCTTCAAAGCCCTTATTCACCACCTCATGCTCTTTACCAGGCAAACTGTACCTAGGTCCTTCCTGTGAACAATAGCATAAGAATGAATCCAGTAGCGTGTGACTGGTTCTATTTTGCTTGACTTAACCAAATAGCTGTGCCAGGAATACTATGAAGAAAAGGAAAGGCTTTGGAAAGACATAAACAAAACGGGATGGAAGATTAAACAGGTTACAGATTCTGAACAGTATCTCCTTTTCCAGTCTAAGACTTAACATGACTTATAGTGGATAGCTTACAGGAACTTAAGAGAAATGACAAAATGGACTAGAAGGTGAGAAGAAGGAAAATTAGATACATACCTGGAAGCACACAAGGCAAAAATACTTCAAGGCATTAAGAAAAACTGTTTAAAGACAAGTGCATCTTAGAAAAAGGGACAACTCATCTCCCTGATGCTTCTAGGCATTAATAAAAATTATGTTAGCTTACGTGAGGAGGAAGGTGTTAGGAAAACAAACAAATAAGAAGCCCAACCTGCTTCTTTAGAGACCTACCAGTTCAACAAAAATCAACTTAAGTCTTGTAGTTAAGGCCTGATTTTTCTGTTCTTTAGTTTGTCCTTTTTCAGATGGAATAGATTTCCCCAGGCTTTTTTCAAATCATGCCACATTTGTGATGTTTTGTTACATCATTTTGCTTTCTTCCATATATACATCTGTGGATGGATGCCTACAAAATAGAAAGAAAATTGCCCTCACTGTCTGTCAGCTGCCTATCAAAGAGAACTGGGAAAAGGATATTTGCTGAAATAATGAAAATATTTTATATCACAGTAACTGAAGGTGTTCTCTAGCATCACTGGCCCAACTAGCATTTGATCCTAACAAGGACAGGCACAGTAGTTCATAGGTAAAAATACTCTCTACCACATCAGACTCTTAACCCCTTCTAGTGCTGTCCATGAAAATCACTCTCAGAGCCATGGTGAATGGCAAGGCTTATAACTAATTTTTCTCCAATGATCTTGCCAGCTCCTCCAGTGTTCCTGACCTGTGAGAAGCTAAAGTACAGAGGAGTTGCAGAAAGAGAGGATCTCTGCATCAGAAAAGTACAGAATACTATGCAGTTACTTAAGGAACAGTTGTTTCTTTTCCTTCTGATACACTCCCATATCATAGAGAGTTCTTGGTGTTTAAAGAACTAATTTTGCATGTACTTTCACTGAAGAACAACTGCTACTCATATTCACAGATCCTAACTGAACAGGATGCAATGTCATCACAGCACAGCAAACAATTTTTTTGCTCTCTTTTTCAGTTATAATTAAGAATACGTTCATCATTAGACATGCTCATTTGTTTAACACAGTTCTCCAAAAATAGGATCAATGGAACACGTTGAAGGGAAAGCAACAAGAAAGATGCTAGCAAACAGAAAGCAAATATTTGTAAGGAAACCAATAAAGGATGCCCATTTTCAGGTTTTAACCTTTGGGTGACAGCAGCTGTTAACCAAACTGCTTTAAAACAACAGGGGTAAAGTCCTCCCATCACGGAGATTGTGACAGCTGGGAATGACAGCTGAAAAGGAGAGAACTGAAACAGGCTGCTTTCAAACACTACTGACTTTCAAAAATGAGAAAGCATATTTTTAGTTAACTTCTGCTGCTCTGAAAAGGCATGTTAAAATAAAATATATTACATTACAGTAATGGCATCTGAGACAATCAGAGTGAGGCAAAGTAAAATAGGCTCCTTTCTTCTCTATTGTCCTTTCTGGGGACAAATGTACAAGTCTAAAGAAACATGGTTAATATGTTCAGCACTACCCAACTGAAACATCTGAATCCTGCCTTGCTGCTCCACATACAGACAAAAATTTAACAAGTTTCTTCTTTCTACTCTACCATCACCTATCCTGCTAACACATGTGAGTAAGCTGCCAGGTACTCACACAAGGAATTGGATGTATAGGCCAAGATACAGGAAGACTCAGTACATACATTCTTACTGTCTGAAAGGTGCTTACATTCTGTGTGATGGAAGTAGTATTCTTTCTCAGGAGTACTGAAATAGATTTATAAAGCTATACTGCATTTAACTGGAGTCAGTATTTTATCCATCAAGTCTCACTGCTCTTGACTGAATTCCCATTCTTCTTGACTGTCACTCAGGAATACTACTTATCTATGCAAAAAAGAGATAAATAGAATATTAAATAAACAAACTGTAGCTCAATAGGAAAAATGAAAGAAATGGTCACAAAGCTTAGAAAGTTGCAACTGTGAACAGTTTTTTAAAATATCAAACTTTTGTTACTCTTTCCAACAATAATAAAATAAGATGTAAGGAACTGGAGAACTAGAAAAGCAAACCAAGACTGAGAAATACATGAGCACATAATAATTAGCAAAAAAATCAACTGAGAGTATTAGAGGTAATGGCTTATAAAAGGTTGAAAAAAACTTGCCAACATAACATGGACATAGAAAGTATTACAAAACAATCCACTCATGAAACCCCCTACACAACTCAACAACAATTCCAGTATTTCAAGGCATCACCAAGTCAAGTGAGGTCAAAGCTATTTACCACTGTGATATTCTCATGCAGCAGCCAAATACATTCCTCCCTGGAAGGCCAGCAAGGTGCATCAGAAATCAGGTATCAGACCTTCAGTGAGAAGCAGACTACACCCCTGCCTACTCAACTCTTCTTCCCTCAAACACACTTTGCCTCTCCCATACAACCCTCTGCTCTCCAGACTTTGCTTGGGCATTTGTCCATATTTTTTTGTAACTGCTAAAAACTTCCAGCAGCATTTCTCTTAGCAGGAAAGAATCCCTATCCTAACTGATGTATTGCAGTGTCTCATGAGTGGAGCTAACCACACATCTTCACAAATGAAGATATGAGAACATTCTTCCTACCCACCTTTGCCTTGTGCTGCCCAGGCAGGAGTAGCACCCACCTGCACCCACAGCTGCTTCCCACACAGCTCCACCTGTGACAAGCAGCTGTGCTGGTAAAACCTAGACTTGCATGTGTTTGTCCCAGTCTAGTCAACTTATCAGGCCTGGCACTTACTTAGGCATTCCTGGGAAAGTTTTGTTTTGAGAAGGACTTATGCTTTTTTATTTACTTACCATTTTCAAATATTAGAAATGCTGGTTATTTATACACTGAGACTCTTTAGTCATTACTGTCACAACAAAACCAACATCTGATGAAATAATTTCTGCCCAGATGTGCAACTCCAACACAGTCCCCTTAAAACCCTCCACATCCCAGCAGCAGTGTTGATGTTAACAGTGTAGTCCTTAACTAATTCCTTCCTGATGTGACTTATTTTTGTCTACCCTTGCATCATCGAACAGAAGATTTGGAAATACAAAACACACCAGAAGACAACATTCTACTTTTCTGGCACATCACTACATAGTATTTTCACTGGTGATGTTTCCTGTCTTCATAGTCTATCTTAATACCATCTAAAAATGGCTAAAGACAAAATTGAATTTTGCGTCTTGCCACTTGTTTGGTGGAAGCAAAAATATTCCAATAAATATGAACGAACTTAAACAATCAAGCTGAAAGGAATAGTAACTACCAAATGACAAAACTATTCTTTCCCTTTAAGGCTCTAGATCAAGCCAAATGCAAGAGTAGTCCTGAGGATTAAAAATGGATTGGGACTCAGTCTTGCTATGGACTTCCTGTGTGACCCTGGGTAAGTCACTTGAGAATTTAGTTCTCAAAAATAACAGGCCTATTATAGCTGCCAGAATGAAGCACCAATGTTTCTGAGACCACAAATGAAAGACAGGGTTCTGCTTACTTGCCCAAAACAGAAAAGATCCTAGGCTTGAGTCCTCTTGAAAAATGTAGGTAACAACCACCAAAAACTCAGGAATATTGATGTTAATCAGCTGAAAGTTAATCTAGAACTGTACTTCGCAATATGGTATGAAAGCCTACGTAAAAACAAAGTAATTTTTGGGTTTCAACCTCCAGTTTTGGGTATTTGAAACCTATCATGAGTAGAACCCTTATGATTTCCAGAGACTCAGAATGTACTGTTTACAGTTGACAAAGCACACCTACTCCAATCAGTTTGCAATATCAATTAGTTAAATGTTTTTGAAGTGACTACAAACAGCTAATGACTTCAGCAATAAGCTTATATTTTTGGTAAATAATAATGACTGAATTTAGAAGCAGGGATGCTTAAGAGGCATTTGGCCAGATAATGTAGCTTCAGCAGTTTCTCTGCAATGGAGAGCAGTGGATCAAAAATCAGTTAAAAAACCCCAAGTGAAAAACCTACAACCCAAGTTTCACAGAAGTTAATTTTATTTCTTTACCATAGTAATACAGAGTCCCACACATGTTAAAAGTGTCTGCCATCCCTCACTGGCATTTTAAACTCTATTAAAACAGATGTTTCCACATGAGGAAAGGCATTACAGTGATATTTTGACTTCAGAGTACTTCAGCCTCTCCCCCCAGCACTGGAAAAAGTCTATAAGAAAAAATTACAGGCTAATACCACAACCGGAGTGTCAGTGGGGAAGGAAGGAGGGAACAGCTGTAGAACCCCTTCCTCCTGCTCTGTCCACAGAGGAGCTGCTTACAGAGAACAAGAGCCCAACCAAAGTCAGTAACACCAATTAACAGGACCTGTCATAATGCCCAAAGTCCTCAGAAACCCCTCCCCACTGAGTCTACCTGATGTAACTAAAATATTCAGCAGAAAATTTGGACTGAATTCAAAGAAGTGAAATCCTCAGACTTCTAACTAAAAACACTGAGTGATTTCTATGAGTGGGAAGCCCATGTCAGAAGGAAAGTTTCATCTTCTTGCTACTTTTTATTAACCCTTTCAGCAGCACACGTACAGAGCCCTACAAGCAAGGCAAACAGGAAACAAATTACCTTAAGAACACCCAACTGCCTCAGGTAATTAATTACCATAAGACAACCTGCTTCACAACTATTAAAATAACAAGCACTGACTGCTGACAGAAAAATGAAGAAATAGTGACCTTTTTAAGAGAACTTGCACGACACTTCAGTAGCTAACACTAAAATAGAAGTGCTACTTGTTTATAAGAGAGAAGGTTTCCTTGGTCTCAAACAGTTAATTCAGCTGTCTATGTAGACCCGTTCACTGTGCCTGGAATTTTAACTCAGGCTACATTCCACAAATCCCAAATTGCAAATTTAAATTAACATTAGAGTGAAAACATGATACCTAGCAAAAAATAAAGGCAAGGGGGCAAGAGAAGACAGGCACAAGCAGGAACGTTGTATCCCAAGTGTCACTAACACCTGACGTCCTGCCCGTAGGTAACACCTTGGAGCTAGAAGAAATATGCTTTTGCCTTATTCAAAGGGACTTACAGTCTTCTTACAGTTCTTAGCCTGGTAGCAAAACTTTATATGAAAGTGTTACCTAATAGAAATAAAAAAGAGAGAAGAACCAACTGTAAAGCAACTGAAATAGCACTCTAACAAGTCAATCAACATAACCTTTTAGTAATGAACTCACTGTGACCAAGGCTGGCTTATATCTTCTCCTCACATGTACCTGACAGCATGCAGAATTTACCCAAATTCATACATTCCTCTTTTCACCATCAAATATGCATCTGAAAACCTGAATGCATACTTGTATTATTTTCAGAACATCTATACTTTACGTTGATATCTTTTCTCACTCTGGGAAGGAAAGTTTTAAATATATAGTTTTACTTATCTCACAGCATTGCTGAAGAACAAGATACATCACATTTAGTTTTGCTGTTTAATAAAAACTAAGACAATCCCGTAATATACATGAGAGAAGCTAAGAAAGCAACTAATCTTGCCTGCAAACCAACTCAGAACAAGAAAACCTTTGCTGATATTGAATCTATTTGAAGTCTTCTCAGGAGTCTCACAAGAGCGTGGCTATGCAGATGACTGGCAAAAACTACCCAAACCACATCTCTCTTTCCTCCTCTTCATTTTTCTACCAAAAAAGAGGGAGAAGGGAAAGAAGTAGATGGGATGAGAGACTCCCAACCAGCGCCGTATCACATTATCTCAACACTTTGTTAACTCTCCTGCTGTAGCAGAAGTTGTTTGTGTATTGGCCAGAACTAAGGACAATGACACAGGGTAGTTTTCCTCAGGTAGGAAGTGCCAGATTTCCTTGTAGGTGGAGGCCTTAATGGCAGCACCAATCGGCTCTTTGCTGACCTCCTGTAGGGACCAATAAACAAGGCAGAAAAGGAACCAGCTCCAGAGTTAAGATGATAAGACTGTCTTTCCAACTAGAGTTAATGCACCAGGATGGCTCCCAAACACAGAGAGAAAGAAGGGGAAAGTAAGAAAAAACAAAAGTTTACAGTGTAAGATTAGCTGTATTAAGTTTTACAAGAGATAAAAAGAAGACAAGTTTACAATACTCAGTGCCATAGCCCAGTATCATTAACTGGCATACTGGATGTCTAGTGCAATCTCTCTGTAATAATTTCATATTCTGTGGGAACATGGAAAGGAAACAACATAAAAATTCTTTTATTTTTTATACTACAAACAAGCCAGTTGCTTATGCATCTCCCCTCATTAACAGAAGATACCTATAAGAACCAAGTGCATTCTGCGACTTTGGGAAAAAAAGCCTCATACTTATTTATTTTAAAGGTTAAAGGGTTAACATTTTTTTCTACGCATTTTCTTCAGTAAATATTTACAAGTCAAACATAAACCCACTGCTGAGAAATCTCTATTATCCAGATTCTATTATCTAACCGATCCTGATGCTCCAATGCACAATGACTTAAGTTGGTTTTAATTCCTCAATAAAAGGAACCAAAACCAGCCTAAACCAAGACACACTACATTTTACATTACAGAACTAGTTGATAAAGACTCAGAGGCTTTACATAATAAAGTAGGTGCAGGAATGAGGTCCAAAAGTGATAAAGATGAAAGATACCTGGAATGATACCAGATCTTATACACCTTTTGTTTTCTGCAAGTGATACACGCTGCAGACAAAACGGTTTGTGCTAAACAGCCTTAAATCTGGTTTTCTAATATTAAGCACAAAGGAAAAACACTGACAGCAAGCGTGGTAAATAAATCCCTCCCTTGAGAATGAAAGCAGCAGACAGGAGGGGGCTGACATGCATGCAGGAGAAAACTAAACACCATCTTTTTTTTCTACCTGCACAAGTTGCCATTTGCTGCAGCAATCAAGGATCTTTTTCCCTCGTCGATTTCAAAAGCCAGGTTTTCAGAAAATTTCTCTCTCAAGTCATCTGTTGATATGCTTTAAGAGTATGGTATTCATATCACTGGATCTTTAAGAGAAAAATCCATTTTCTTTCCTGTTCAGGTAAACATGTTTACAGCTCCTGCACAGACGCTGGGTGGTTCAGACTCACATGTCACACATGTTGTCGTCAGCAACAAGAAAAGCCCCTTTCTCTGATCATCCACATTTTTAATAAGGCAAAGAGAAAAGCACTTTCCAAACTTACCTTTAGCACAGCCAAATCATGAGCTAAATATAAATATTTACACTAGGACAAGGAATTAATAACATGAGCGTGGAAACAAGAGTACTTGCTAGAAAACGCACACAGCAAAAATAAGAAAACCCTTTTAAGTTGAACGCAATCAAACGAACCCGTTAGCCCCTGGAAAGGCCGTCATTTATCACCACGTTATGCCCCGACCAGGGAGGATTAGAGAGGTGAAGCACTGATGGTGACTCCGATCTATTTCGGAGACCGTTCACTGCATATGAAAACATCTCAGATCGCAGGCAAAGCCTTCCTATCTGTGACCCTGCACAGGAAATGCCACATAAAACCTAAAATTGCCAAGGAGGGTTACAAAATCGCCTACTCTACATCCTATTCCGAAGAGTCGTGCTACGAGGACCGAACTACTTCTCCATTTTCCAGAAAATAAGTAGAGAGTGGGTGTTACGAGCCTTTATTCCCCCCGCCGTGTACCTTCCCATTGCATCTTAAAGTAACACACGTACCGAAGGGGAAAAAAAACACTACCCCACAGCAGCCCTTAAGCCTGAAATGTAAATGTAATTCCTTATATAGACTGCAGCAGCTGGTCACACACGCACGGAGAGCGGAGCGGGGGCCCCCGGCCAAACCGTTACCACCCATTATTATACAAACAGGTACCTCCGAAGCCAGAGGGAAGGGAAGAAACTTCGCCGCCCGCCCCCGCCGCCCGGGCGCAGCCGTCCCTTCCCCACCGGCCCGGCGGGGCGGCCGCGGGGCGCCGCCGGGCACCAACTCTCGGCGGGGCGGGGAGGCGCGGAGCGGGCGGGCGCGGAGCGGGGGCGCCGGCCCGGGGCGGCCGCGCTGCCCCCGCGCGAATCGCCGCCCGCTGCGGCGGCCGTGCCTCCCCCGCGTGTGCTCCCGGGTGTGTCCCCTCGGGGCCGGCCGGCGTCCCCCACCGCCGCCCCGAGAAAGGCGAGCGCCGGCCGGGGGCGAGGAGCCGGCCCGCTGCCGGGCGAGCGGGGAGGAAACTCCGGCGGGCGGCAGAGGCGCTCCCGGGCGGGCGGCGGGGCGATCCCGCCCGCGGGGCCGGGGGGAGGCCCCGCTCCGCCCGGGGTAGCGCGCAGGTAACAAGTTTCGGAGTTGGGGCTGCCGCGGCCGGGCGGGCGGCGGCCGCTCCCCCGCCGCTCCCCGCGGGGCTCCGCGTCCCCGCCCGGGCCGGAGGGCGGCGGCGCGGCCGGGGGCCCCCGAGCCCGCTGCCGGCGGCGGGGCGGTCGCGGGGCTTGAGGGGGAAGCAGCGTGTAACGGTCCCGGACAGCGGCGGAGTGCGGAGGCACCGCTAGGCGGAGGAGGGAGGCGGCGGCGAGGGAGGCTGCAGGTAGCGGATATAACGGTGCGGAGGGAGCCGCGCTCCCGGCGAGCCGCGGCGGGGGAATTACTTTGGCGCCCGCCCGACCTCCCCCCTGCGCGCTCGGGACGGCTGTGCCCGGCCCCCGCCCCGGCCCCGCCGCCGCCCCAGCGCGGCCGCGGCGCTGCCCCGCGGGTGACTGACCGTTGTTGCGGCGCGGGTTCGGCTGCTTCCTGCGCTTACACCTGGGGCCATCCGCCATGATCCGCTCGCTGGTGTCTAAATGCTCCAGTCACCTCCTCCCCCGCCCGCCCCCCTCACTCCCTCCCCTCCCCCCCGGACCTGGTTTACGACACTGGGTGGTTTTACTTTTACATCACCTTCCTACACCTAGTGCTCGCCCGGAACCTTGTTGCCACGGGAGACGGGCGCTTTACGGCAGCGCGTTTGAACGGCGGCGAGGGAAAAGTTGCGCCCGCAGGTACCGGGAGCGGCCGCGCCGCCCGGGGGGGCTCGGGCCCCCCGACCCCCGCGCCGGCGGCAGTGCGGGGGGACCCCCGCGGGGCGGGGCGGGGCGGGGCCGGGCTGGGGGCGTCGGTGGTCGCCGGCCCCCGGGGCGGTGCAGCAGGATTCCCGTGGAGCAGCACCGCAGCGCCGCGCTGAGGGTCCGGCCCCGCGCCCGCCCCGCTGCCAGGTGCGGCCCCGGCAGCCGCCCCCAGGTGCGGCGGGGCCGCGCTCCCGACCTGGCTGTCCCGGCCCGCGGGGCTGTCCCGGCGCGGGGCCGCGCTCCCGGCCCGCGTGGCTCGCACCTGGCGGGGCGCGCTGCGCTGCGGGCGCGCCCGGGCTCACCGGGACTGGCGGGAGCGGCCGCTGCTCTGGCGGGGCTGAGCGGGAACCGACAGCTGCAGCGCAGGGACGCCGTTCCCACCGTGCGCCAAGTCTGCCGCGCTCGGGCTTTCCGTGTCATACTTCCCGGTTTTACAGAGAGGAGGAGAGGTATAAAATTCTGTGCCTTTACGAATAAAAAGAAGAGAGCAATTTTTCACGGATAATTAATAAGCAAGCTCTGTTGTGCTTAATAAACTTATTTAATATATATAAAAATTAAAACCATCAAACACTTGTGCTATTTATTTACTCTTGCTTTTCACTTCAGGCAATAAAATAATTGAGAGAGTTTGCTTCTAGGCTTCCTTATTTCTCTTTTTTTTTTCTTTATCTTGGCATGATTCTGTAGAATTTATAGTTCTGTGCTTCTGGGGAACTCTTTTATCTAAAGAAATTAAATGTAATTAAATTAAATTTCAGTGAAAGCATTTCTATTAATGGGATACTTTCAATAAGAAATTGATACGCTACAGAAACTTGAGGCCTTTAGCTGTTCTACATTGTCCTATTCCACATGCTATATATTCACATTCTGTAGCAAGTCACCTCATTTCATGGAAGCAGCATAACATGTCTATAGGAAATGAACTATGGAACACTGCCAGTTTATGGACATACCTATGAGCATCTGAAGCTCCCACAAAAGTCTGGACAATCAGAAGTGCTTAGAAAAGAAGTATTGGGCTAAAACAGGTGCAGATTTAGGTAAAGATCCAAAGGGATATTTTCCTAATCAATTGTACCCTCAAAAACCCCCAAGCCTTGGCTTTGGATACTTACATGAAAGCAGTGGTTGCAGGTGCCAATCATTTGATAGTTCTCAAAAAATCCTTAAGTTTAGGTGTATTGTTTTTACATACACCTAAACTTAGTGATGGTTGGCTGCTGACCTCAGCATTTTAATAAGGATCTACCTAAGAGGCATGAAAGAAGTAAATCAAACAGTTCCAAGTGCTTGATGGACTAACAGGAGTTGTTCAAAAGCATTAGATTTGGCATCAGCTGGGAGTACTGAACCCCAAATATGAGGATGGCTAAGAACTGCAACATGAAACTAACTATAAGATAAAAGTGAAACTTGTCAGCTCAAATTTCGAGTGAGGGAATTACAAATTTTAAGGCAGAGTTTTGTTTTTAGTTCAACATCCTTGCTTGTAAAGTTTCTGTGCAGAAGATAACCTGTGGCTGTGAAACTGTTTGCAAATGAGTGCTTAAGGTGTTTTGGAATTGTTAGATGCTTTTTATCATTCTGTGGATGAATTTGAGGATGAACCAAAATATGATGTACAATTCTTCATGCAAAGTTTTTACTTCCTTAAATTTAGTCATGTTCTTAGGAGGTAGTTGCAAATAATAAATAATATCTGTAAATATATTTGCAGATTTGTAAGAATATTCTCCTGCATGCCCACACAAAGTTCCAGGCCCTCTTTAAGCAACCTTGAAGAGCTTATTTTCATTGAGTCTTGTTACTTTTCACCTCTGGATAAAATTCTTGTCTCTTCCTTTTGAGCAATTTATGTTTCCTAAGAGAATGAGAAGAGAAACAGTCTCCTGGTGTTTGTTGTGCTCATTTTTCAAGAGCCATAGTGTCTGTTTGAACTTGAATCTCCTGAGGTTTCCAAGCATTTGGGAGAAACTGGTGACAACTCCTGCTGCCCGTTAGTTCCTGAAGAGCAGAACTGAAACTGGCAGGAACATTGGTAGCTGTACACTGCTATAGTTTGGATAAATGAGAAGAGAAAAACAAAGCAACCTTGGTGTATGTTATCTTTGAGACCAGGGAGGTCTAGAAAATAAAAAAAAAAACCCAGAGATTAATGTTTTGCATCAAGTTATTGATGACTCCAATCACTATTCATTGTGGAAAGTGTCTCATTCACAACTTGTAAATAGATATGTAGACAGGTTGGGTTGTTGGGGTTTGAATTTTAAACTTCGTTATATTTAATCCAAGCAACTGGGCATTTCACATCTTTGTATACAAAGTTCTCATTATTTACTGTGCTAAATTAAGGGTGCAGCCACTGTAAAAGAATTTTTACATCCTTCTAATTCTGGATGCAAAGCAACTAGTTAAAATTCCTGTTACATTTGTCATGTTCTGCAGGACGTGAGCATGTTGTATATGCAATTTAAACTGGTTTGTGCTTCAAGAATGGAAAATCTGGTTTTCCATTATGATGCACAGCTTTCAGTCTGACTTGTCAGTCAAGGAGGCAGGAATTAATTAAGATGTTCATTTGCAAAATCTTAGTGAAGAGGTATATTTCTGCATCCTGCTAAATGTGGCAGTCTTGAGAAGATATCTCTTTAAAGGAGGAATTCTGAGAGAGTGGTCATCCATAACAATTTCTAGTAACATAATTTGTATGGGAATTTAGACAACCTGAATAGGTTATTGTAGTTAAAACATGGGATTGCACAGCTGCTGTACTTCACCTTTTTTGAAATTTATTTCCATTGTCTGAAGACAAGAATTAAAATATTTCCATACTCACACTATGATGATGTTGTACGCATGTGCAAAAACCAGGTAATGACTCTTACAGACAGTTTTTTTCCATTTTAAAAATGTTCCTGTATGTTGTGTTTTGATTTATGATCTCTTAAGTATGTATCATTAAATAAAAGCAATCAGTCCTTTGTTTGTATTCCTACTCCTTATTGATGCTTATGAAGTTTCCCATTGTATCTTGATTATTCTAGATTTAAAGGTGTTCATTTAGTTTCATGAATTGAGAATTACAATGGAAAACAACTCACTGTTGTTTCTTGTGTATTGTTTCTTGTTTTATTTCTGATTTGTGGAGGTTTTTATTATCTTTTTTTTTTCTGATTTCCATTAGTGAAGCTTTGTTTTCAATTCTACGTATTTCTTGGAATCTCAGTTCCTAAAATTTATTTTTCAGTTAATGATTTTTTCTTTTTGATTTTTTGTTAAATGTACTTCTACCCCTCTATAGGAATTGTAGTTGAAAGATTTGTTAGGAGAACAGTGACACAGAAACACACAGTTTGCTGCAGCTGAGGAACTAATCTTGAATAAAGTGTTAATTGTTGAGGTAACAACATAGAAGTGTAGTGCCCTTTCAGATGGTCTTCCAATTTCTATTTATGCTTCCAAATGAATCAAATAAGTTTTGAAGGTATACCCTGGGATGCTGTACAGTCTCAAAAAATGGTAAAGCTGCTTGAAATTTTCCCATTCATTTAGAGCAGACTGTAAATATTTATCCTGGGAAATTACCTTTTTTCACTTTCCTCATCTCATAATTTTGTTTTCTGTTTTCATACTTTACCTTAATTTACTTGTACATTTAAAGCTTGGAGCTTATGAGGTCTAATAAATTGTCATGTCTTTGCACAACTTGAGGAGATTGGACCTGCTTGAAAGATGTAAGTGTGAGGGTGTAAACTCTGCCATAAATCATCAAAAAGTACATAGCATAGATAGCTATAATGACTTGCACATATGCAACTGACTTTTCTAACATCTTCCTTATTAAGAAAAAGTGTTTGTGAAGGTCATAAAGGCTTTCAAACCCATTTTGTTTCTCTTGCTCTCCCTTTGCACTACTTGTTGCATATTGTTTTTCTCTTGAAAGTAATTAACCTGTGCTGATACCTATGTCAGGTTAGTATGCTGCAGAAAATGAATGTACTAGAATATAACAAGGACCTACTCTTCCATTCTTATACTAATTTTAACTTTCATTGTGATCTCTGTTTCAGAGCCTTCACACAGCAAAAAATGATCTGAGAAAAAACTTGAAAAGGTCATTCCACATTCTTCATCCAAAAGGCAAATCTCATCTATTCAAAATGGAATAGGAATGAAAATTTGGATATAAGTGGTGGATAGTGAACAGTTGTGGGGGTTTTTTGTTTGTTTTCAAAATACCTGGAACTTCAGATGAAAATGTCTGCTTCAACACTTTATTTTCTACCACTAGATGCAGTAGCAAAGTGCTGCTCCAAAATACTATTTTAAAGAAATTGCATCTGAAGTTGTGACTGATCAACTTACACTTGTAGTGAAGTTAGATTGCCCGCTTTTAATGGCAGCACATTTTCCATTCATCTTTATTTATGATGACTCTGCTAAGTGTTCTTATCCTTTATACTAATTAAACACTAATGTGTTGTGAATATTTTCACATATGGATCATGTTTGTTTACTTCTGTAACTTACACTCTATTTCTGATTTAGTTCTGCTCCCCAGCCCTTTTGCTGTTTGCTGTCTCACAGTTTTGTGCAGTTGTTCATTTGGCTCTCATTTGGGGTTATTCCCTTTGTTATGATGTCTGTACAGCTCTTTAAATCCCAACTTAAAATAATTCCTTAATTATTTCATTGCATAGTCTTCTCATTTTATCTGGGGGTTTTAGTAGTTGAAACACATTCTAATGTTAGGCATTAGTCATTTGTTATCGCTCGTTTCTTATTTTTCCTCACTTTAAGTGCATAATGTTTCTCCAGGGAATGTTTGTTAATACATAAAAGGAAAGCTGTTGTTCTGGAGCTCAGTGTGTCTTCTAAATATACAGGATTAACATAAAGAAAAACAGAAAAAGTATGAGAGTCTAACAAAACAAACAAATAAATACAGTTGAAAGTCTCATTTTGCTTAAGAGACCTCAACAAATGATCAGCCAACACCATAAGGAGAAACAGATATTGCAATGGTTAATTTCTGGAATGTGAAGTGAAGCTTTGGTGCACTCAGCAGCGTTTGTCTGATTCTCAGGGTTGGCAAGGTCTGTCTGATAGTTACAAACATATGGTGTTAAAATGCAATATGTTTGAAACTCAGATGCATAGACCAAACTTATTGGAACTGCAGAGCTATGTAAAATTCAGGTGTAATTATATCTGAGTTGAGTTAATTGGAGCAGGCAACAGCAGTTCAGTGCAAGAATAATCATGTGTTGATACAGAATTGGAAAGGGATTGTGATTCTCAAGTAAGGCTATGCATATCAAGAATTTTGGGTTGCACTATCAAAAAGAAATCCTAGTATGGATCCATCCAAATAATAGGGTTTTCTGTTTTCCATTGTGGAAAAAAAAATTCTAAAAAGATTTTATGTGAGATCATCTAGAAAATGTCTTTTTTCACCCAAGTATTAAAAGCCTGCATTAGGGTAATTATTAAGGGAGAGCAGGTGGTCCACAGGTTTCTATGAACTAAATGATTTGAAAATTCACTTTATTAGGTTCCCTGTTGTTCCTGGGGAGATTTGAACAGAGATATCTATGGTGGGCAGTATCTTAAATCCCTGGGCTTTAGACGGTATGAAGAGCTTTCATTTTCTCTTACTGATGACTAAGTACTGTAAAAACAACAAGAGCTCCTGTGTCATCTTAAGAGAAGAACTTTAAAACACTCTCCACACCATTTAGATAAATGTTATGGCCATTAGATTATAATATTTCTCTAGTTCCATTATTATTTTAAGTATTTTAAACCAAAAACATCCATCAATACATGTGAAGACCATCTGAATTTTCTTTAGGAAGGCGAATTTCCATCATTACGGAATGACAATGGTTCAGATTTTTATTAGAAGAGAATATAATTGAACCTTGGTTTTCAATATCCTGCAGGAACTCGGTGACTACTGGGATTTCATATTAAAGATTGATCATACCCAATGTTTCATGCATGCTGGGCTTGTTCTGAAAAGCCCAAATTGGTTGCTGAAAAGCAGTTAGGTAGAGAAAAACCAAGTTTAAAGATCTGCAGGTGGTTAGGTAGAGTGAAGAATTAGGCAGATTAGGGAGTACCAGAAGCAGATCTTCATATGCCCAGAGAATTTACCTGAAAAATCCTGAATAAGAATAGAATTCTACCTAGAATTATGTAGAAGCTGGAAATAGTAATTCAGAGCTTTGTAGGTGTCTGACCATGACTGACCGTGGTTTTGCAAATACAAAAAAGCTATTGATGCCTCAGGTTTTAGCTTTTATGTTTTTCAGATTCTGTGCTGCTTTAGTGTGTAGTTCTGAGCTTCAGATTAAGGGATGGTAAGCTCTCTTCACAGAGTAGGGAGACAAAACAATTTCTTCTCTAGCTGGGGACCCAGGACAACCCATCCAAATCTCAGGCCCAAGAGCATAAACAATGATGGAATGAAGAGAGAAAACAAGAAAGATAGGACTTCATAAGCTAAAGCTATAATTGGACAATAAACTCCAGTATGCTAATGGACTAGAACTTATAAAAGGGAGAGACTTCATGACCAGTCCTTCACTTTTTGTGACCATTTTGGGTTCATCTTGGGTGTAGCCCTGGCTGGGTTCTTGTACTGCCCAAGGTATATCCATTGAGGCCTTTTAATAAATACCTACTTTATTCTTTAACTCTGTCTAGCCTCTGTTCTAGGTCAGCCCTCACAAGGCATCACTATCTGCTGCAAAAAAATTAAAATTTAATTTGTTTTAGGAAATTTTGTTTTATTTCAAAGATTCATGACCTATTTCAGTAGCTGTTGGTAGGCCTTCAGTTGAACAGTTGAGTTCTTGCAGGTGATGACTAATTCCTGTTTAGTGACCATGGTAGGTGACCATGTGTGGGACTCAGCTGCCTCCCATAGTTTTACTTGTGGGCTGTTCCTTCCAACTGCTTTGTAGTTAGTGGGGATCTAGTCAGTAGAGCCTGGCACATCTCACAGGCACATAAGTGAGATGAATTCCAGCCCATCTCTTAGTCCTGACATCAGTCCAATCAATGAGGTGTATTTTCCTGTCATGAGGTGTTTGGAGTATTGGAAATTACTTCATTCCTCTGTTCTAAATTTCACTCTCAGTTTTGCGGGGTGAGAAATCCTAGAATTTGTTGTCTCACCTGCAACAGATGTCTGTTTTGTCAAATACATTTAGATACTGTTTCATGACAAGGCCATCCTCTGTGGATTTTCATATAATGTAACACCAAAAGAAACAGAAGTACTTGTTATGGCATGAAAAAAAAAAGCTTTTTTCCCCCATAAATATTTGAAATCCACACAAATGTTTATTAAACATCTGGGCAGACTTAACATAGAGAAGATAACTGTGGAGGCCTTATTCTGCAGAGATGTACAATTCTGAAGTTCAAAGTTTGTTCCTGCAGCCAGATATATTTGGATTCATCATTGCAGCATCTTTCAGAGAAGGACAGAAGAAATTCACTTAATTGTATTAATAACAGTACTTTGGTGCCATGCCATTTATTCTAAATAATGTCAAAACCTTCATGGGTTTCATTGCTAATTTTGGTGTTATATTAATTTGCAAAATGGATAAACTCCTCCCTTCAATAGTGTTCTTCACCATGAATCCAGAGCTGAATCTACCTTGGAATCTTCACCTTAGCCTGATTTGTTTTCAGTTGCTGACTGCTTCCTAAATAGTGCTCTGCTCCTAAATGGTGTTTATATGTTCTGTAATGTTTTTATGTTGACATTGTTTCTTTCTTAAATGTTTATTCCAGAAGGTCTGAAAAATTATGTTTGCAACTCCAGTTAATTTCCCCTTGCCAGATAGCTTATGGGCAACTATTTTTCAGACTCTCTTTCAAGGTATTCTAACTACAGCCTAGTCTTAAGCTGAGTCAAATCACAGTCACATTTTCTGTTGAACAGTAATGCACTACATTTGTTTTACAGACTCTGTAGCTGCATTTTAAGGACATATGCATTGCTTGGGTCTCCATTCTCCTTAAACTGATGCAGGCTGGTATGAATCCTAAGCAAACTGTTTTGGTGCCTTTTTCCCAGCCGTTTTTCCTCTGGAATAGTGATGGATAACCCTTTCTGTTGACTTGGGCAAGATCAGAGAAAAAAAAAGCAAACAGACAGACCTGTCCATTGCTGTGACTACCTAGTCTGAAATGCCAAACTTAGCAAAGAGGCTGTTCTTCATACATAAAAGAAAATATAGACACAGTACCCAGCCAGGCAGGAATCACCAAATGTACCAGAGCAAAGCCCATGGCTAAAATGAAATGGAAATATTTCATGTAAATTCATCTGTGTGTTCTTTTACTTGCTTGCTGCACAGTGTTGTCTGTCACTTCTTACTACACCAGAGCTCAGGGTGCCTTTCTTCATTAGCTTTTCTTACCTTTCAGAATGTTAAAAACATGCAAAACAATTTTAGATAGCATTTATGGTGTATATCTGTTACTACAATTTATCTGTTTGTATATATACACACATGCATAAAGCTATTTTTAAAGATTAGGAAGGTCACAAAGGCATGGGCTTGGCCTAGATTCATGATCCCTTGGTTATACCCGCATCTGGCTGCCCCATCCTTCCCAGGAGATTACTCCCACTGCAGCCAAGGCTGCTGTTCAAATCCCCATGTATTAGCAAACTGAAAACAGCAGTAGTCCAAATTAAAAATGCTCCACTGGACCAGCAGCTGCAGACCCAGCCTTTCTCCCATTTATTTGAAGTGGCTGAAGAGGCCACTGTTTCCAGTTGTAGGATCAATGTTCTTTTCAGCTGCTACATCCATATTCAGCATGGATGGCAACATTACAGCATGGAAATATTAATTCTTCTCTTTTCAGTCACAGTTTTAATTTTATCCCATAATATGTTCGCTACATTACCCCATCTCTTCCTGCAGCTTGAGAAGGTGTGTCGCTTGGCAATGTGTTAATGTATCTTCCCTCCATGTTCAAAATAGTTTCCCAATCCTAATGATCCAGGTTATGCAAGGCCCACTCTGAAGATGATCTTGGAATTTCCATGGAAGGCAGTCCTGGGCAGATGCTTATGTGTGATTTTGACTTATACCATATATGGAAGGTCATACATCATGTCAGACACATTTCATTTGTCAGAGTAGTCTTCCCAAATACTTTTAGAAACTAGCTAAAATGGAAAATTCCTTAACCAAGGAAAGTGTTTGAGGATTCATTTGGTCTTTTCTTGTTCCAACAACTTCTACCATACTGTTAACTACCAGCTGAGGGGACATATCTCTTTTGGGGACTAGTGTGGAGGAGTTGGTAGCAGAAAAGTTCCAGATACTTTTTTATTCCACTTTCCTGATGGGAAAAAATACAGGTTTCTCCAAACCTTTTGCTCTTCCCCCCTCAGAATCTTAACAAATTCATCAGAAAGCTCTTTTCTTCATCAATTAAAAGAATGTTGAAAACACTTCCCTTTTGCAGTCCTACTTGGATCTAAATCTGCATTTGACATTTCATGCTACACCCAGTTCCAACAGATGTAGGCTCTGTGGCCTTGAAATTAGGTACTATGTTAAGTTATATCTAATTTTAGGCCATGCCATATGGCTCTCCCTGTATTCTCCTAGATCGTGTATGGAAGGTGAGCGTGCTGTTTCGTTACAGAGATCCCTTACCTCCTGAAGGCATGGGAACACTCCTGCTCCTTGGACCACAATCCATCAGCAGGCTTTGTAGAGCCCTTCTACATTCTGGTTAAAGATATGATCTCAAAAAGGAAATACAGGCATCAATTAATATCAGGACATTGATCCCTAGCTTGAGAATGCATATTCCCACTGCACATTCCATAATAAAAAATACGCCACAACAGGTTATATTTAACAAGGAAAAGAATTACCAAGTTTAAGGATAAGTATGTAGCAGTAATTTTTCTATTTTTCCCTTTAGAAGATGCCATTTGATATTAGGGACTAGCAATCTCCAATTTTTAAGTTACTATTAATTTCAGTGAACAGACCTGTCTTCTGTTATCTGACCATCTGGGATCCTTTTAAAAGAAAAACATCATTCCAGTATTAGAAAGAATATTTTAGCGTGCCATATTTAATCAAAACATATTGAAGCAAGATGCAAAGCAGTATCAGATAAAAGCTAAATTCCTCTGTTAGATGCTAAGTGAGTATAACCTTCCTGTCTAAAGAGAGTCAAAGAGTTTAAGAAATTACTGGCTTAGGGTTATGCAGAAAATGAGAAGGAGTAGTGATTTAATAATGTCACAGTTAAATATAATAATAAAACACAAAGATTAATATATGTTGACTATATGTTAGGACTTTTTAGGGGTTAAGATAAGCATTAAGCAGAGTGTCAGGTTTTTCTCTTTGTCTCTCCCATTAGGAATTAGATCACATTCCAGAAGGCCAAAGGTAATCACCTTGTTTTCATTTTCCATTATGAATTTTTCAGTGCTGCTCTGTCGGGCTTTAACCACGTGCTTTCTGAACAGAGTCCATCTAACCAGTGCTGAGTGCTCTGCTTGCTGGCAATGCATCCATCACTGGGAGTGTGCTCCCTCCTCACCTGACAGCACTGCTCATCCAACTGCTCCCAGAGTGGGAATCTACAGAAGGCACTTAGAGAGACTGGGGAAGCTCTTCCCTGGAAATCAGGGCTCTTTGAGATGAACAGAGGGAGGTTTGAGATGATGCTTCACCCCATTCTGCTGAGTCAAGTCACCATTAGGTCAATACATAGAACTCTTGGGAGTTCTAATTACAGCTGAGAATCTTAGGAAGTCAGAAAAGGAAAAAAAGAGGAGGGCGGGAGTGCTTTCATAGCCTCTTCTTTTGAATATCCAAGGAAAATGCAAGGAGAACCCCATTACTCACGGAACCCAAGAACTGCAGTTGCAGAATCTACCCAGCATCAATCCCACTGATTTAATCCACAGCAATTAGTCAGCACTAAGTACCTACAGAACTGTCTGTGGTGGACCTTGCTATAAGATTTGTCAGCATCAGTGTTCTATCTCTTCTACACATTGCTGCTGGTGCTTGATCTCCGTTTCTTCTAGCTTGAATTGATGTACGTGGCATCCAAATTTTTGTTTTCAGTGTATTTAGTATTTTGTAACAATTTGTATCATTATAAGCTTGATTCAATGCAATTTGTTGAGGGTAATTAGCCAGTAGTTGCCCTTCAAGGAAGTAAAAATGAAAAAGTAGTTGTGGTCCTCCTTTAGAGTGACATAGCTGAAATAAATCTGTTGCCCAAAAATGAATGGTAGGTAAATTTGTCAGGAGGCAGCTGTGCAGAGACATGGCTGGAAGTGGGTGTCACTGGCATATACCTGGAAAAGCTGAGAGAAGTGACAGGGGGAGAAGTAAAACTGTGCTTTGGGGAGAAAGTCCTGCAAAAGAACTTTGTTGTCCAAGTGCCGCTTAAAGCGAGGCATGAAATGGCAAGCAACACAAGTGCCTTCCCTAGTATTTCATTCCTGCCTGGTTGGCAGAGCCACAAGCCAGAGCTTTCTGGAAACTCTCCTGGTGTGCACTTGGCAGCCAGCAGCCTCGGGAGGGCTCGGGCAGCCGGGCGGGTGCCCGAGCCCGGCGCTGCTGCCCCGGGACACCCCTGTGCATGCCCCGGGAAAAGCACCATTGGCACCCCGTTAGCAGAGCCAGGCAGCCCGACCGGGATGGAGGACATCCTGCGGCATGAGCTGGTAATTAAGGAACATCAATTAGGCAGAGCCTTGAGGCAAGAGGATAACCTATGTCTGGGAAGAACAGGTGGGGCTGTAAATCAGTGTAAGTCGCTTGAGAACTCTTGGGGTTTGTTTGGATTTTTTTTTTTTTTGGTGGTTTTTTGTTTGTTTTCTCATTTTAATTATATATATATATATACACATACACACAATATAATTGTATCTATTACTTTATATTCCTAAGTGGTTTAGAGCGAACTGTTCCAAAATATTGAAGCATGAAGAACAAAAGAATTACCAAATATTTGAATTAGTAATCATTCCCAGAATTTTGAAAACAAATTTTTGATACAGAGTGTTACAAAAAAATAACAAAGTGATTGGTTAGTGGAACATCAGGGAGACACCCCAGATAATTACCTGAAAATGAGCTGCGTCTTGAATCTCTCAAAGTGAAGTCCTATGGATTACAGCTCCATTTTCTGGCACACAGTGGCTTACTTTCAGCCATTTTTTACTCTTCATTTTTGCCCATCCACTTTCAGATGTAACTAATCTCCCCTAGGTGGAGATTCCAGCATTACTGCAGAACTGTCCCACTGCACATTCTGTAATAAAAAATACACCGCAACAGGTTATATTTAACAAGGAAAAGAGGAATAGAGAGTGGTACATCTGCACAATGAATTTATATAGCATTGACTTGGAACTTCCTGACTTCAGCAGTGCTTCCAAAATAATAATGCATTCATAGAATTACACTTAGCTTTCTGCTTTTAAAAGGAAAATATTTGAAAGCAAAATTATTTTCATCTTCCAAGTACTTCTGGCTCTGTGTGTGAGATAGTGGAAATAACACAGGGCTGTGTAACCACAGCAAACAAGTGGGGTAGGAATTCTGTTCCTGCTTGGCTGGACCAAACCAGAGCAATATTGAAGCCTGTATTTTGAATTTAATAAGTAAAAGTTTTTTTCCCCTAAACTCTATTCATTTCTATGGATGAAAATAAAATTACTTGTAGACAGAACTGGTCTACAATTGCAGGTGACCTGCAATTACTACTGCCTGGGATTTCCATTATAAGAGGCAGGTTTTAGTTGGATATAATTTCAGCTGTTGGTTGGTTGAGATTTTACCTGATTCGACAGGAGCTTCCTTTGCTGGCTAAATCCTACAGCCTGACTTTTTCAAGGCACAAGTTTCAGCAAAATTTTTCATCAATATCTATCAATTAAGCAAAAAATATATTATTCTGACCATATAGAGAAGCTCGGTATATTAAGCTTGTTTAAAATTTGGTAAAGTACTCACCATCTTGTTGGGATGTCTTTTCTGCTTTCTGTGCAGAGTTTCAGAAGTTGCAGCTATTTGTACAAATTTAGTACATGGATGTCGAAAAAAAAGAAAAAAAAATCCATCTACCCAAGTATGCTCCAAAGCAGGGACAGAATTAGATCACTAAGAAACACTTGATTGATTCACCAAAAATGCTGAAAGGCAGCTGAAATACGTACATATGTAACCTCCTAGCAATTTTAACTTTTGTGGAGTTTAGCTGGTGAAATGTATAGTTATTTTCCTTCCCAGTTTTACCAGTAAAATTCCCTGATATTTACAAAAATTCGCAGTTTAGATTTTATTCTCCCTTTTATAAATGATTTTTTTTTACCATCACTGTGAAACCAAAAAAATGGCCACCTGACTCATTGACTTCTTCCTAGGTGTTACTCTGGAAGGCATTATCAGATACTCTTTGGATAGTGACATTTTTAACCATAATAATAAAAACATTGAAGATGTGTAAAGATGACACAATTTTGGGATCTTGGTCAGTGAAGATTATTGGGCATACAGCACTGTGTATTAGCTCAATTCTCTGTTAAGTCTCTTTTTAGCATCCAGCTCACTTCTAACAACCAGGGAGGTTATTGATGTAACATGCACAGAGCCTCTGGTACTTCCTCAGTGCTCCATCAAAGTGAAAATCTCTTCTCCATTGTCCTTGTATCCTCCTCCTACTATTTTTTGCTGTCACCGATAAGACCTAAGAAATAAAAAGTTGTAAAACTTGCATTACTACTGGTAGATTAATGGCCTTATTAATGTTCCCAAATGCAATACCAATCATTTGTTTCTGTGATGAGAGAGATGTGTTCGTTTTCCTTTACAGGTTACTCAGTATATCAATAATTTTAGCTATTGAGTTTTGATACTTCACTGTTTTCCCATGGGAGTATTTGGAGATAAGTTCACAAACCAGCAGATTTTAAATAAGACACATTTCTCCTGGTTTGGAAACAGCTCCTAGGGCTGAGTGTGCTGCACACCAAAGGCCAAGGGGCCCGACGGACAGGCTGATGCTGTCTTTGCCAAGTCTCCAGGAGAAACTGGTGGATATTGGGTCAGGCCCTGGAAGTTGTCTGTCTTCTTCCATTTAACTGCAGGCTTAGAGCAAGTCTGAGCAGCTTTTCCTGTGGTGAGCTTAAGCGTGGGATCAGTGCAAACACATATGTTCTTGTGGCTTCATTGGATCCAGAAAATCTGGTGGGAGTATGTCTGCAACTTAGTCGTGATTGCTGCAAGCTGTGAGCGTGACCAGGGACACTGCAGAGCTTCAAAGCCTTGGGAAGACTGTGTTAAGGTTAATGACATTGGATATGCAACTGATTTACAGTATGCTGAAAGCATCTTTCCTATATAAGAGATGGAAGAAAAAGCAATGTCAACTGTGACCGTTTTGATGAGTAGATTTGACACGTTGTTGCACCCTAAAATTATCTGGGAAGTTTTTTGTTTGTTTGTTTGGGTTTTTTTCAGACTAAAGATCAAATACAGATTTTCAGTAACTAAAAATTGCAGTGTGTAGGGTGTTTACAAGTTCTAGAATCTAAATCAAGGTTTTGTCTACCACTTATGTGATATCTACCTACTCCATGCCCTATTATTTAGCTTATGGGAAAAATCTGTGCTGGTGTTACTTTTTTCCATATGTTCCACTCTGATACTGAACTCCTAAAAAGCTCAAAGCAGACTAAATAGGTCATAGTCAAAACAGTAAGGTTGCTCTTCATGCATTCTTTAAATCAGATGTTTTAATTATAGCTTTCAGTTTGTTTGCTAATTAGAAAACAGGTCCACAGTGTAGTATCTATCTACTTCCATTTGAATCAATAAACAGAAAAGTCATGAGAAAGGGACCTCTTCCCTCCAGGGAGTCTTTTCTTGTTAATGTTGACTCAGGTTGTTAGTGCTTATTCTTGTCTCCTTTCCTCTTCTGCTTACTTCCCAGTCTTTTCTCTTTCAGTTCCTCCTTGTTTCCCAATGTGAGTGAGATCTGTTGCCTTTCACATTAGCATCTATGCACTTGTCCTTCATATTTACCTGCTCTGTCATGACTGTGTATTTTTCAGTCTGCATTATGAAAATGAGGTCTTTAACCAGGTTGAATAATGCTTTTTAAACCAATAAAGAGTTCAGATGTGAGTTTCATTGTAAGTGAAACAACAGAAATACTTTAGCTATAAATAATGAATATGTACTTTTAAATAACTTGTGAGAACTGTTTGGAATAATCCTGAAGGTTTGCCTCCCATCTGCAAATCACTGTGCTGGCTGAGAAATGAGTACTTCATGTGCTTGCAACATGATTAAATTGAGATAAGTTACTAAATGGTCTGACTTTTTTCTGTTTGCTCTGTGCTTTGAATGACACAGTCAGATTTTATAACTTCTCTTTTATGGTTATCTGAATCCAGCTCCTGCAAAGACTTAACAGGTATATATTACTTTATTTTGGCTGTGTGTGTAGAGATTTTTTAGATTTTGGACCATGATAAATTTCTTCCTTGCTGAACAGACCACTGTAAATTTCAATAGGGAAGCAGAAAAGCCCCTTAACAAATTTTAAGGAAGCTTCTAAAACAATGATTTGAGGATGTACTATTTAAAGTGAATTGCATTAGGTACTAGGTTATTTTGAAATAAAGGATGTCTGAATAACAGTGACCTGATTTTTATATGTTCAGGCTTGTTACTGCACACCATAAAATTAGAAACTATTTGTAAGGGAGTGAATAATCAGAAATTCAAATGTAGCCAAAATGCTCTGATGTTCAAGGGATGCAAATTCCCAGTTGTTTAACACTTTGTGCAGGGCATATTGGGTACCTGCAGACTCTAGACACACCTTGCTTGGATTCCATATTTCTCCTGTGTGTCAGGTCTGAAGGGCTTTTCCCACGATCTGGAAATAAAGAAAGGTCAGGTAAAACAAATACCATAAAAGGACAAGGTAAAATTGTTCAGATTTTAGAGACATTATCTGTCTTCAAATCCCCTCACTAGACCTACATTAAAATAATGATCACAACCCAAATTTAGAATATTTGAACTGCCCTTTTCCAGGCCAGATGTGCTATGTTACGTAATGCCATTTTCACTATTTTAGGGTGATTGCTGGAGCTTGGAGTAAAAGGAAAATGAACATATTGTAGGTATTGCTCCAAAGAGCAAACATCATAAAAAATGTTATAAAACTCAAGGCCTTGAGCAAAACATTTTAGCAAATGTAAGTTCTACTCTGAGCCTTGCCTACATTCAGGCTGAATTCTTCAGCAAGGAACAATCCAGCCACAGGCCCCAGATCTTGCAAAAAGACACAAACACAAATCCCTGCAGCCACTTCACCTGGACACATGGTAACTCCTCAGAACTCACTGCAGCCTGGCTCACTGCTAAGGCAAACCCACTACTACAGAAATTTTCTCCATATGCTTCTCTAAACCTTATTAAATCAAAACCATCCAAGCCAGTAGTTGTTGATACGTGTGTGCAACAGGCTTTCCAGCAATTCTTTGTAAATAAAGCATCAATGTTTCCCACTGCTTGCAGGGAGAAAATCTGCTGAGTTCAGAGCACTGTGATCAATCCACATTGCAAAGTCACAAACAGAGAAACACAGGACAATCACTGTCCACTTTTTGCACTGCAGATGCATTAATCAGATTCCATTTTCTTCACTCCTTCCAACTGCATTATCAGGATGGAGTGCCAGGGCCCTGCCTCCATGGGTTACGGAGCTGTCCCCTCTGCCACTGCAGCCAGAGATGGGACAGCACACTTTCCACTTGAAGCATTTCACAGCTGTGATCTCAAGCAGAAGAGAAGTGACTGCCCAGAGCATTTGAGAGGAAACTACACCCGGGGAAAGCCTTGGAGCATCTACGCAAGAGTCTGAACATGTATAGAGAACACACCACAAGGGCCTCTGAGCTCAGGCAGCTCAGGCAGCATTTCTTCTCTTTGAAACATCTTTTCACTGGGAAGAAAATTTTCTTCCTTTTCAGGCGTTCTGTAGCAAGGGCAAAAATAGGAACCCAATTAGGCCTGGCCTCTCAGCAGGGAGGAGAGAGCGGCCGAGGACAGGGGGGGCTGTGCCTGGTCATGCCTGGGGCACAACCTGCGCAGGAACTCGCTGTCCCTCAAGGGAAATGTGACCTTTAGCAGCTCCCTTGTTCTCAGGGGGGATGACAGAGCAGCTATCCTCAGCAGGAGCAGCAGGGGAGGCTGTATGTGAGCCCTGTTCCCTCAGGGCCTAAGCCTTGGGGTGGTTGTATTTTAGGCCACATTTACCTCCACCTTGTAGACTCAGGATGAAAGAAAGAATAAATAGTCTTTTCCCAAGCTATTGAAGAGAAACCTGCTTCCTTCCGGGAGAGGGACTCAGCAGGAAATGGGCAGCATTTCCAGGCTGTTGAAGTGTCCCCATGGCTTCAGACTCTTTGCAAAGCTGACCAGGGCTAGGGATAGGCAGGGATAGGTAAGGTAGGTAGCTTGAGCACAGCAGACACCAGCAATCTGCCAGCTCTTCTTACTTACTCTCCATCCATGTGCTAACTGGGCCAGTCAGATCTCTGGCTTGGCCTTGGGAAGGCTGGTGTTCCTGCATAGCTCTGAGTGTTGTTCAGAAAAGTAAGTGTGGGTTTTCAAACTTATTTAGTTCTTCACATGTGTTTCATTGCTGTGGTATTTCTAGATCTGTGCCTGTTTTGGTTTTTGGTTTTTTTGTTTGTTTGTTCGTTCATTTTTCTTTTTGCTTAGCATCAATAATGTGAATAGGAGAGACTTAAAGATAACAATTGTATCTCCTCTCTGGCTTTATTTGGCCATGGGATTATGTAGTCTCATAAGGTAGTTTACTCATAAAAAAACCTGTTTAACCTCATAGCCTCACTCTGCACCTATCCCAGTTTGATTTTCACTTTTCAGTGTGAGCATCCCAGTTATTCAGAAGATGTCTGCAGAGGTGTCCAATGCCTTGGACTATTCAGAAGATGTCTGCATAGGTGTCCAATGCCTTGGACAAGGGCCTGAATTTTTCCTATGTGCTGCCAATGCTTTTCTGTATCTTATGATCATGTTTTGCATCCTATAATCATGTTTGTAATTTATCAGGACAATCCTGTCTCGGCTCCACTAATCCTGTGATCATCCAGCAAGTTCATGCTTATCTTGCTCCTCTGTTTTTTCCATTTTTCTCTTGTTAGTTGAAATTCCTGATCTCACACTTTCTACTTTCATGTGTCTGCTCATGTCTAGTACCTCAGTCCCCTTTCCTGACATTTCTGGGGGAAAAAAAGGCAAAAAAAAAAGCTGTTAATGGTGCTACCTTATCTATTGCTTTTCTTCAAGGCACTTGTACTTTATGCAAAATAATAATGTAAAACTCTGAGCAGAAGAATCAGGAGTTCTTGCACTTTAAAAAAATGCATCAATGAAGAAAGTCTTGGGCAGTGTGTGCCTGCTGACTGCACCAGGGCAGGCAGCTTGTGGAAAGCAAGGGTTGTAGTGGCTGGCAACACACACAGAGTCTGAAGCTCACAGGGAATCACTGTAGGGAGATCATGGAATTGATTAGATTATATTGTGCACAGTCATCAAAACTGGATCCTCACAATGATTGTAATGATGTGCTTTGTTCTGATCTTTGCTTGCATAATATCAGAGGAGCATCATCTTCTAGATAAAATAAATGTAAATGGACGTAACTGAGCCTGACAAAGTTATCACTCTCCAGTTGCTGGAGGTAAGATGAGAGAGAAAATAAATTCACTGCCCTGTAACCAAAAAAATTTTTAAAACTCACAGGTTGAGAATTTGCTGCTTTTTGGGGCTGGTACAGCAAGTCTCTGAGTGGCCATGCAGTAGAAACAGCAGTGATCAGTGTGTTCCACAAGGGTGGGTTTGAAGAAGCATTAGAGATTTTATAGCAGCTGAAATATAAATAAAGGAGAAAGGCAAATGTCTGAGGATGAGTCAGCTGAGAGGTGAATGCATTTACTCATAAGTGGGCTGTTTTGTAGATCACATTGAGACTCCTTAGCCAAGATAAGGCTGCAGACTCTGGGCTTGAACTTTTTAGAAATCATTGATTAATTGCTAGTGGATGATTCGTCTAAAACGTTCCCATTTCTTTCTCTCTTTCTTTTATTTAGCTCCTATTTCTTTAGCCTTCTGTTCTCTTGCATTTTCCTTTTTCTCTGTATTTTTTTTCTCTAATTAAATATAAATAAAAAGGACTGCATGTTCTGTGCTGTCACTTATGATACATTACTTCCCAGTAGAAATCCCACATTCAATAGTGATTTTAGCTGACAGATTGCAATTAAATAAAGATAGAAGATTTATAGGTTTCAACTGTGAATCTGCATTTCTTGTCTTCTGTGTGGTTTTGTTTCCCAAGTTAGCTGGCTTTTCAACACGTGCACATGTATAAATATTTCTGCTTTTCTATCTGATCAGATTACTATTATTTAGGTCACCTCTAGTCAAGCAAGCCATGCTGGCATGGCAATGTGAACTAGGGAAGGGATGGATTTGGGGTTTTTTTGGTTGGCTGGTTGGTTGGTCATTCTTTCTTTCTTGTCTAACTGGGGAAAATCTGAGTTTAATGTGCAGTGAAACCAAAAGAATCCTCGAAAAGACACAACAAAAATTCATGCTTTTTTTTGCCTTTTTTTTTTTTTATTTTGAGAGAGCTCATTTTCCTTTGGGTAAAGCTCCACAGGTGAGACCTGGTCTTTTTCTTCCTTTTTCCGCCCTTTTTCAGCTTCTCCGTGCGCTGCTCCCGGCGGAGGCGCTGCCAGCGCGGCCCCAGCGGGAGCCCCGTGCGGCGGCTCCGGCAGCGCCCGCTCCCTCCCCGCTCCTTCCCCGCTCCTTCCCCGCTCCTTCCCCGCTCCCTCCCCGCTCCTTCCCCTCTCCTTCCCCGCTCCCTCCCCGCTCCTTCCCCTCTCCTTCCCCGCTCCTTCCCCTCTCCTTCCCCGCTCCTTCCCCGCTCCCTCCCCGCTCCTTCCCCGCCCGGGGCCCGCCGCTCCTTGGCGGGGCAGGGAGCGAGGGGAGCCGGCCCGGGGGGAGCCGCCCTGGCAGAGGCCGCCCTTGGCTGCCGCGCAGCCGATGTGTTTCCCCGTGTCCTGCCAGTTCCAGGCAGCCAGAGCGGCCGCGGGAACAGCTGCAGGGCAGGAAGCGAACCCAGAAAGAGCTGAAAGCTGATGTTGAGCAGCAGCAGCAGCAGCAGCAGGCGGGACAGAGGATGCCTGATGCAGCTCTGCTCCCTGGACCGTGCAGCACATTCCCGGTGGGACCGTGGATGCGCCGCAGCGGCAGCGATCGCGCTCCCGCAGGAGCATTTCTGCGCTAAACGCCGGGCAGGAGGCAAACCTGGGCGCATTCAAGCGAAAAACCTCCTGTCATTTCAAAAAAACTAACTGCAAGTTAACTAGAGTTATTAACTATTATATTAACTGTAGGTTTCACAACATTAAATCAAATTATCTTGGAAAGTGGCTTTTTGAGGAGAGGCCTCTTCTTTTATGGTCATTCTTCATTTCTTATGGAGGTGATCTGCATCCCAAGGAGAGCTGAAACCGTCCCCCCAGTTCTGCATGGAGCAAGGTGACCCCAGCTCCTGGTACACTTTCCATAGAAGAGGATGTTGTGAAACAGGAGAATTTGATTCTATCATGGGTCCTATTCACATCTACCTTGGTAATCCCACTTCTTGTTAGCAGAAATACTTAAGACAGAGAAAACCTAGTTTATGCTATCCTGCTCCAGACATCTGGAGCAGCCTATATCACTGTAGCCTTTCTACTTTGTCTGTATTCAGTCCCTTTCAGTGTCAGTCCTTCTCACTGGGAATTTGTTATGAAGAAAAACCTTAAATGCAAACTACTTCCCAGGCCAGTAAGAAATATTTAAACACTTCAGGCATTCAGTCTGTGATTCAGAGATTTATTTATAAAACTGTTGATTTTGGGACACTAAACCATTGCATTTAAACTGCAGAAGTGAGTCATATTTGTGGGAGGTAATTACTACCAGAAAGCACAACTAGCTTTTGTAGGTTTCTCTGTAAAATGTCCACTTAGGATCCGCAACTACTAAAAATAACATGCTTTGTTGAATTTCAGCACAAGTTATCTTTACAGAATGATGTGGCTTTATACATGTATTCTGTTTTCATGTCATATGAAGAAGTAAGTGTCTCACATACCTGAGAATTTATTTGAGTGTTTTATATGGACTGTCCTGACCAGGTAACTTGTTCTGCTTATATGATTTTCATTTAAGCAGAAGTTCAAAGTTTCATATAAGCAGAAATTCAAAGATTTTGTGGTAACTTCTAGAGAGAAGCCATTTAGCATGGGAAAAGAGATTGTAGCAAGCACTTATAAGCAGTGTTTGTTCATCAGAAATGTATCTAATTTCTTGTTTCATCCAAACCCACAATAATCCACTCAGTCTGTTCTCTTCTCCATGGTTAATAGATTTTGGGAGCTGAGGGAGTTCCAGATGTCCAACACCTGCAGAAGCTACTTGCAGAGCTGAAGGGAACTTTCCTCATTATCCCTCAGTCATGACTGAGGAATTCAAGTTTATTTAACTTGTGGTCACTTAGCAGCACACCCTACTAGCAGATGAGTCAGATGGTATGCCACCTATCCCAAGAGAATACCCTGCAACTGAGTTCAGAAAAATAATGCCATCCATCCTGGCATTCTAGGCTTTGAGCAGTTTTTCCCATGTCAATCAGGGAGTGCTCAAGGTGCACCATGAACCCAAGGAGCCTTTCATTGCTAGCAGGCCAAAAATGCAGCTGCTACCCAGCAGTTAAACCACAGTGCTCTGACTGCCTCCTTCCCCTTCAAAAGGGACAATTATAGAAGAGGCCTTCCTTTAAAAACTGCTATTACCTGTTTGTGTGATTTGCCAGGAATCAGGTAGTGTGTGCTACGTTTCCCAGGAATCTTGTGTCACGATCATGGTCAGGAAGCCTTTCCCCTGTTCTCCCTGCTCTTCCAAAGTGAATCCAGTTCCCACTGACTCCATAGCCTTGGTGAGGTGATGGGGTCAGAGATGGGGCACATGGGACCTGCACTTGCCTTTCCATGGCTTAATGAGGAAGAAGTCTAAATATTATTGTGCTAAGCTATACCCCTTTGAGCAGCTCCACCATATTCTACCCATGATTTTTTGACAAATAAGGACTTTTTTATTTTTCCTGGCTTTATATATATATATTTTCCCCCTGGGATCAAATTTTTATTACCAGCTGGCTCTGAACAAATGTGCTGCACTTGACCATGGCAGCAGGGCTGGCTACAAGAGGGTTTGCCCACATAAACTGAGCTCCCCATGCTGCTGGGATACCTCTGGGATTTACCCATTCAGGAAGAGGGCTGAGTGACTGTCACCCCACACTTGGAGACACCACACATTGAGGGATCTCAGCTGCTGGTCAAGAAAGGTCAGAATTGTCTCTCATCACTAAGATTACCTCAATTGGTAAGAGTAGAGTGCTGATAATGCCAAGGTCATGGATTTGATCCCTGAATGGGCCATTCATGTAGGAGTTGGACTTAATGATCCTTGTGGGTACATTCTAACTCAGAATATTCAGTGATTCTGTGAAACCTGCTCCTCCCTGTGCTCACAGGGTTTTCTTCACACCTGACTATCAGCATGGAAGTGCACTTGGGTACACTTCACACTTTTACCTTTACAGGCACTGGTAAAAGGGCTTTTCCCACTCCCTAACTCACCTGACCCTACAACATGTCCTCATTGCCTTATTCCTTCCTCTGGCTGCATGCTACTGCTCTGGGTTAGGCTGAGCTTTGCTTCTGTGCTGCTTCATCTGGGCTTCTCTACCCCTTGACCCCACCATTTTTAAACATAATTAGTTGGTACAGCCTCCTGTATATTACTGGAAGTAGAAACTCCTTTGTGCTGTGGCTCCTTTTCTAACAGGAAACACCTTGCCAGAGCACTGAGGTGACACAGCCCAGATCTTGCACCAGGAGAGATTTACTCTGTTTTTTATTCTGTTGATTTACTCTGAGATTTTAGCCTTCTGACTTCAGTAAGGACTGTCCACCTTTCCTGCTGAGAGACTTTGGCCTGATCTGGAGAAGCGTTAGGAAAGGCTGCCTGCAGGCAGACAGACAGACAGAAAGAATGATAACTCAGCTTTGGTACAGAATTTGGGCTCTGCAGTCTCTGGTTTATGTGTTTGTGAGGGGAGTCAGCAGCATTTTTAAGCCAGTTGTTTTCAGTGATTCAGGAGACCTAGAAATGCTGTGAGGATTGCACGGATAAAGACTGGTCATAGATTACTCATAAAAAGCAAGATATTTCAGAAGAATAAATTAAATGTTAGCTGACAATCTGCTTGCCAAGTTTTAGTTCAGTAGAGTTGAAATGGCCAAGTTTTTAATGCCAACAATTGAGGTTTGCAAAGGAAATACCAAACCAACCTGGTGGAAAAAGAGGTGGACATTAAATTACAGAGCAAAGACTGTCTTTGCTTTGTAGGTGGAGAAATAAACAAATTACAGAAAAGAAAATCAGTCTGAGTCTTTTCAATTTGATCCCTCTGCCTAAGCAGAAAAATGTAGGATGTATCACTAATCTCAGAGCTCAAGGGGACACTCAGCAAACTGTGCAGAGCTGTTGGCCAGAGGACAGGGAAGAGGACCAATACAGGGAAGTGTTGCAAAAATGCTCAGAAACTGGTGCTCAGTCTCATCATGTAAAGACTTAAAAAGAGCCCAGACCAAAAATTCTTGACTGTTCTTATTTCAACTAGTGCCAAACAGACACATTCTTTCATGTATACAATAGTTTTTCTTGGATACTATGTCAACAATATATACTTGTCGTTGGATATTTGTGTATTTTTTCCTGTATAATGTGTAAGAGCATGCTCCTGAATTCCTGCAGCAGCAGCAGGCCAGCTAAATTCACTGTGAGCCCTATCTTCATCCAAGAGGCATTCCTCTGAAGCTGGAGAAACTATTCACTGTGTGGGGACTGCCAAAGCACACTGGAGCAAGGAGAGCAAAATCTTCTCTTGAAACATTATTTCAGTCATTTCAGTTTTACAAAATACAGGAGAAAACATTCTACATTGCATGGTTAGACTTATTTGTCTGCTCCAGAAGGCTGAATGCATTTCATCCAGAAATGACAGAGGTGCCTGAAAAACCACTTCTCAGAATTAGAAGGTTTATTCTGCAGTGCAGCTTGCCAAACCACACCCAGCAATGGACATCAGAGAGGTCACAGTACAGAATGCCAAGGCACAGGCACTGGTTCTGACACAGGACCAACCGAGAGAAAACTTGATCAAGCAAATTTTGCACCGTGTACATCCCCAACAGATGTGCTGCATTTGTGGGACATGGCAGAGACTGGCAGCCAGTGGCCAAAGTTTCCAGACTGGTCTCGTCAGATAACCTAAGAATGACTGTCCTCCCATTTTTAGCTTGCTAGCTCAATGCAAGTCTTTCCTGCTCAGTTAAGCAGATGTTGTGCTACAGTAGAGCATTTCTGGGGTTTCTGCAGTAAATTATTCCTATCTGGAAAAAAGGCAGCACCAGGTACTATTTGGGTTCCTCAATCACGTGCAGCAGTCACCTGTATGTGCCTTTTGTGCCTGCAGTCATTTGCAATAAGTTGCTGCAGTTTTGCTTACTTTTTTGTTCTGCTTTTCTGTTCTTTCTAGATTTTCCTTTTATGTACAGTAATTTTTAACAAATTCAAAATAAATATGTGTTTTATGACATGAACATATGTAAATCTTGTGGTGCAGAGGAATATACAGACTGTTGTTACTCTTGCTTAAATGATGCACAACCTTTGTAGTTTTAACCTTCCAAATAAAATCAGAGAAAAGTTTCACTGATTAAATGATCTGTAGCAGCAGGAATACATTATTTAGTTTTTGGTATATGCTCCTTGCTAGAGGTAAATGAGATATCATTGCAATACTGTTCCCTCTGTTACAGCTCTGGCTGTGTCAGCATTTACGTTGCAAACCTTCTTCCAGGGGTTTATAACTCAGCCATAAAATGCACTCCAGTCTAAAACTTGGCATACAATGTCTCAGTCTGGCAGTGAATTTATTTTACAAAAAACGAGAACAATCCAATATCTGTTTGGCTGTATCTAAGTTACAATTGTTTAGATTTTTAGCAACAGAGTAGGCTGCACAGCAGATCTTGAGAAGTATCCACCTAAGTATCACATCACTCCAGCCTCACCCTTTTAAGGTCACCCTAAAATCTTATGTCAAACTTTGTGAAAGCCTGAAATGCTTTGGGAAATGTTAATACTGCAGTGAGTTTAATTCCAAAGGTGGAGTTTCAGAAGTGCTGTGCATTGCACTTCTCTAGGTAGCACTGCCACTGCTCCCACTGCCAACAGAGCTCAGCTGAACTCCCAGACAGCTCTTCATGGTCCACAGCCAAGCCCCAGACCTGCTGTGATGGTGGGTAGCAATGTCTGTTCCACTTCTATATGTGCCTTCATTCTCAGGACCTGACTCTTCTCTCCCCTTCACTTCTGGCCCAGGGCAGGAGCCCAGGCACCTCACCCCACACGCCCTCTGCAGTGCAGGGCAGCACAGGGAGCCAGGCTGCCTTCCCCTGGGCCAGCCTCTGATCTCCCACAAATCATACAGGGAACAGCCCCAGAAACATTGGAGCTGCTGAGGTCAGGATCTCGTGTTCAGATGCTGAGTTTGCCATGCCCTCCCTGTGGCTTTGCAGGGAATGTCTGTAGTTACAGCCCCCAAGGCCAGGTTGGTGGGCAGTTAATAAAGCCTCTGTTCTGGCCTTACCCTAAGGCAGAGCAATAGGGCTCAGGAGCTCAGTCCCCGAGCGGGACCGGGTGCCTGAAGCTCGCTCGCTCATGCCAACGCCGCGGGACAAACGCCCAGCAAGCTCAGAGATTCTCAGCTCTTATAGTGAAGGCAAGCTCTCAGGATTTCAGCCCTGCTTGCTAGGTAAGTTTGCCCTTGGCTTGAGGCTGCAGCAGATGGAGAGAGAGGAGAAGGAGGAGGCGCAGGCTGTTCCACAGAGATAGCTTTGTTTGGGGAGGTCCGTGAAGGGTCCCTGCTCTTCTTCTTCTAACTAATGGGGTACAGTATGCTTCTTTTATAGGGTTGGATAGGATCCAAACTTGACCAAGAGTAAAGGTTTAGGGGTATCCATAAATGACCAATAGTTAAGGGTTAAAATGACATTGTCTTACAGGGTAACAGAGATAGGCTATGGGGCGGATGTCCATGGAGACAGGAACTTCTTTGGTGCCTCAGCATTCCTATTATTCAGATCCTCCATGGTGCTTTTCCTAAATCTATGGGGTTTACTACAGGCAGTGGGGAAGCAGCGCCTTTGCCACACAGCCACAAACCTCCTCTCCTCCTCCTCCTCAGCAGCAGTTACCTCCCCACAGTCCTCACCCAAAGTTTCCAAGAGAATTCCTGGCACTATGACAAGGGTTTTTTCTGCTGTTAGTACTGGAACATAACTTGGGTGTTTACATCCTTGGATTTGCCATGAAATTACCACTTCCAAAGACATTAGTGCGTTAAAAAGCGAATACTACTGCAAGAGCAGGCAAAGGACCTTTTGATGGAGCACATCTACTCTCTGCTCTTGCTCTGTGCCACACCTCAGGTTTTCTCCTTCAGTTTCAAGAACGTGTTTTGGCTCTCTTTCCATCCAAACTGAGGAGCTGAGTGAGCACTAGTCTAGTTTGCCAGGTTTGATACATGCTCACCAACCAGCAATTATAAAAACCATTTGAAACATACAGCATATACTAATACATAGATTTGGAGTGATGCTGTTATTAACCATTAAAGAACATGCTTTATTTAAACAGAAATAGAAAGGCTGATGAGATTTTATCTAGAATCCATCTTTAAGACAAATATATGAGATGTAGTTTCCAAATATTAATTCACTTTCATCTCATGATATTTCCTTTTGGAAAGCCTCAACCCTCCAGGTTCTCTCTGTTTCTGCACTGCAGATGTTGGAAGATTGTGATATTGATTTCATCTGTTTAAAAATGAGCAGTTTGCAACATTATCTTTAATCTAAGCAATATAAGACTATGCTTGAGGGAAAAAAATCATAAATGTGGCTTTGAGCATGCACACAAAAAAGTATAATTTTAATAATGTCATAATCTTAAAATACAACTCAATAGACACTTAGTATTCTGTAAAAATGAATTTAAAGAAAAACAGACATGATGTTCCTACTTGCTCAAGCCAAAGTTTGCATTGGATGTACATTCGGGGCATATTTTGCCTGAATTGTTCAACTATTTATGTCATTTGGAAGGAGATTATTTCCAGTCTCCAGCAATGAAACTGATCTTCCAAACTCACTGACAATTTCTATCACAGAAGTAAAACCTCAGCAATCAGGTGATTAAGTCACTGAAACAACCAATTCAATCAAATATTTGGGCTCCAATGTAAAATACATGTTTAATGGTAGTCAAGCTGTTTTATTGTCTCCAGAGAATATTAAGAAATGGGAAGGAAATAAATCTTAATATTAAAATATGCAAGTTGTCATAACAAGGATTATGGGAGAAAAATAGGCAAAATTAAAATACGATTCAAATTTTTAAAATTGAGCCAAAATTGTACATTGCATATTTACAGAACTCAACAGAGTTACAGTAATGTACCTCCTTCCCTCTGAAGAGTTTCTTCCATCAGGGTTTTTTTCTGGCCAGGGAAGGCATATGCATTTTATGAGCACAGTAGAAACACACATCAAGCAAGTATGTTCATGGTTACACTGGAAAAACAGGGCTTTTTTTTTTTTTTTTACAAGTACCTTTTTTGAAAAAGCACAAACAGCTAAAGTTCCTATTGTCACTAATTCCATGCATGAAGGAAAAAGGTAGCGGAAGCTTCCACCATGCAGATACTGTCTGAAATGCAACATTAGCAGAAATGTTGAACCTGTAAAGAAGAAAATATTTTCATGACAGGAAAAATAAATCATTCAGAAATCTTATGAAATATTTGCTCTGATAAATTGTTGGACTGAGTCTGAAATTGGAAGAGGTAATTCCTTTGTTGTGATGTTATGGAGATAAGATGTTTTTCTCAGTGCTGAAACTTTTGAAATGACTGGCAAGATTCAAGAATGAAAATATAGGACGCAAGTGACAAACTGTATGAAAAAAACTCACAGAAATTTTTCTATGAATGTATGACATCACAAAACAGATTGACATTTTGAAGAAAATGAGCTGCTCAGTGTTTATTTTTCTGCCTGAGGGTTTTCCCCGGCTGGACTTAGGGGCCATGTACAACTGAGCTGAAATGAGCATGCTCAAGAGTGGGTTTTTCTGCCCATCCACCAAGGAACTGCAGCAGGGGTCCAGCTGTTTCCTTCCTGTCCCACAGTCAGGACATCAGCCCTGGCCCAAAGAACTAATGTTATCAGGATAAAGCCTTGTGGCTCTTGTGACATCATAAGTTATTGGTTTTGTCCAGACACCCACAGCAAAGCCCTCTGAGCTGTGCTGGTCCAATTTGCGTAGACAAGAAATTAGCACAGCCATTAGCTAAGAACAGATTTTGATTGCTTCTAATCCCCAACATGTAGAAGGTTTTTGCTTTACTTAAAAGTTCTCTGAGTCTTTCCATTCTTTTGCTTTGTCTTTGGCCCTAGTTAGCAGTGGTGTATGTAAATTAGATTAACTTACCTTGCAGAGGTTGGCCCTCTCTGTGAAATCTGCAGGCCCAGACTAGCATGAAATCACACTGGCTGTCCATTGGGTGCCACTACCAGGATTGAAAGTTATCACAATTTGGTAGCAAACTTTCATCCATTGCCTATTTATGATCTCTCATTTGCTTTCTGGTCCATGATTCCTGAGAGGTTTATTTGTCACAGAACTGGTGCCATCTGAGCTGTGGTCCAACCTGACAGAAAGACAGCACTGTTTCAAAGTTATTTTATGTGACTAAACAAACACAAGTCAGAGAAAGGAAAAGAGCTTCTAATTATTATTCCCAAGGTTGACAAAGACCTTTTAAATCTAAGTGGTCAGGTTTTTATTTTAAGGGCAATCTCAGATCAATATTGCCTCGTGGGAATTTTTGGTGGAGCAAACCTAAACATTTTGTGGTGTGATTCATGCAAATCATTGACATGGTCTTTGAAAAAGTTTGTGTCATCAGCTAGGTGAAGATCATAAGTATCTCCTAAAAGGATACCATCATCACTGTTCCTTCATCTTCAGACTAGTGAATTAAGCTGAGTTTGAATGCAAATCCCCCCTGAAGGATAATGTCCCAGTCCCCAGGAATCAGGTCTGCTGGTGAGAACTTCCTCTGCACTCCTTCCTCGCAGCTCCAAGCTACCAAAGACTGTAGTTTGTATATTCACATTTCCACCATGAAGATGCTCACACTGCCTGGCCACCTGCCCATAACTCTCCTAAGAACACAGGAACTAAGAAATTGGATCAGACCCAGCCCTTTCAGCCCCCACTCCTGTCCCAAGTGTGTTTTATGCCATGTTAGAGCTCCACGGAGAAAGGGGCAACTAGATAATCAGATTTCTAGTACCCTCCCATTTTATAACAGTGTTTTAAGGAATTTTGCAATAAGCAGTTCAGTTTGAAGCATTGGTCTCATCATGCACAGATATACGTGTCAGTTATGGTAGTGTTCAATTTCAAATGACAAATCTATTTTTTTTTCACTCAGCTATTATTTCAGCCATATCCTGTGACAACAGATTTCAGAGAGTAATTAAGGACTGTAAGAAAAAGGGCTGATGTTTGATTGTTTTAAACTTACTGTTGGATAAGCCCTTTGGCAGTCTCTAATTCTGTTGTGACAAATAACATTTAATTTTCCCTTTTTTCCCCCGCTACAAACCATTCATAATTTCACAGAGTTGCATTACAGCCATATAAAAGAGGAATCATTTTACTTCTGAAATTGAAAATCCTAGCCACAGCAGGCTCCCTACACAAATGCTTTTCCAGACCCCTGATCTGCATCATACATCCTTTATTCTCCGCAGTTCTGCCGTGTGCTCTCTGAAATGAGATGAGCAGCCCCGTGCAGCACAGGAGCTGAGAGGGCTCCTGGGGCAGTGGCACTCCCATTTCTGGTCCTCTTGCTGTCCCTCTCCTGAGAGCTCTGCAGGCTGCTTGTCCCTTTGGGTGTTGCAGAGTGTGACACTGCTGTGTTCAGACCCTGCTGTCTCAGAAACGCCCCTGGATTTGAGCGCCCTGGGCTTTGGGTTTTGAGACAGTGAAGAACTTGGTGCTTGTAGAGCTGCCCTTTAGCTTCCTGTGATTGCTGATTTCAACCAAAAAGCATGAGGCCAACACATGGCTGCAGAAACTGCTGTCCATTTTCATGTTGAGATCAGAGCAGGTTTGCTAATTGAGTCATAGGTGGAACACAGCTGTCACAATTAATCCCAGTGCTCTGCTGGGTGGCTCTGACCTCCTGGCCAGGACAAGAAAGTGCATGGGAGAGAAAGGTGCCAAAGATTTGAAGGAACAATCCATTTAATTTTTTATTTCAGTTTTGACCATAAATCAAGGGTGTTCTTACTTGCTCTAACAAGTAAATATGTTTACTGGGAGAATTTGCTTCAGAATACGATAAGAATTTGTTTATGTTAAAACATTTTATTAGTTTTAATTGTTCAGAGAGCTTTGGAAAGGTGATGGAGCCCATATCCTTGACCACAACAGGCTATTGTTAAACAAATTTAACCCTTCACCCCTATAAAAAAAAAAAAAGGGTAATGTAAATATTGCTCAGTCTCATTTTCTGTATTCGCAGTGTTGCTATTTCTGTGTCATATGGGCACTCCACATATATTTAAAGTGCATATGCTGAGAGGAACCCTTTGGCTCTGCCCTTTCTGTTATTTCAATGTTCAGGAATGAAATACACTGTTTATGTGACTCCAGGTTTTGCACTTGTTCATAGGCTGTGTATACTGTTCATAAGCTGGGTTTATAAAGTGGAATGACCTCAGTCACCTAGTTTCAAGCCCCAAGTCCAGATGTTGACACAAATCCTTCAGTCGCAAGCACATTTCTTTCTTTTTGTTATTGATCGTTTTTATTTTAAATTTGTAAACTTTTTATCTTTGCTACATAGAAAAATGCATAATAAAAATTAAAGAAACTTTGTATTCATTCTTCTTGTCCACTGAGACTTTAGAACTCCTTAGAGGTCACAATTTCTTTCTCCCTTGTTTATTTACTTCTCCAAAATATGCTTCTAAGAAGTTGTGGTTTCTCCTTATTGCAGAAGACAGACAGAACTCTGTTAGTTCAAAATAACAGCCAGGTTATGCCCTAATACAAGACACGCATTACATCTGGAGTGGGATCTGCAAGCACCTGTGTTGCTTAGATGAAGTAAACAGAAGAACCTAATGGAAGTAGCTTTTACTCTATGAAATATTTACAAAATCCGAATTTCTTGATGTCCCAGCATTCCCTTCCTACCGTCCCTTCCACCCTCTGACATCCCCTATCCTCTGCCCAAGGAAATGTTGTTATCCTTGTTTTATATTAGAAATCAGAAATGTCTGACTTTTGAATCTGCTGTTTTGTCTGAACATTCAAAGCTTTCTCTTCTTCTATCACATAGGAATAAAAAATTCTTCCCCTCCTTCTTATCATTTACTTTCATCCAAATAAAGATTTTTTTAAATTAGTTTTTATTTTTTTATTTTCCCCCCTGAGTAAAGAGTTGAAATTCTGGAGTTTGCGGTTCCCTGTTTGTGAAACAGACCCAGACTACCTTGGAGGAATGTTTTAATAAAATTAGTGATTTCAAGGTAGGAGGTCATGCTGGTAGGAGGTTTTGAGCTAGACATTGCATATATGAACCCCCTTGAAAGCTGGGGGAGGAAAACAGCCTACAAGGCAGAATATTTTGGAGAAGGCAGCAAAAGGTCAATCTCTGTGCACATGGCTCAGTGTTTGCCACAGGTGCAACAACTGCGTGTATCACTGCCTTTATTTTCCCAGAGTTGGCCCCAGCACTTGAGACGTGCTCTTAGTAGGTTGTAGCGTTAACAAATAGACTCCAAGGGTAGATAAAGAAGGTAGGGAGTCAGGAGAGATACTCTGAGTAGGGGGAAAGTGGGGGCAAAATCTGAATGCTTGTACAGAGCCATGGCTATAGCCATGAAAAGACAAAAATGGGGGCAAAGCTTTTTTATTTACTTTCTTTCTCTTACTCTCAACAGACACAGGAAATAACAAGGACCGAATCAGAGTTCAGCAAGGAATAATATCCAAACTACAGAACAAGTGGATAACAACATCAGACAAATGGCCTGTTCCAGGCAGATGAGACTGCCCAAGAGGAAAATTGAGATTTATACTATGCAGATGAGAAATCTGGCATCACCTATGAATTTGGCAACCAAATATTCCCTGGTTAATGACAGGGTCATTTTTGAGATATGTGCTTCCAGCTGGCTGGAATTATCAGTGAAAGAAACAGTTCTAAACCATAGTTAAGTCCTTAAAAATATCAAGGGCCACAAAACTACCCTAGGGTAAAAGTGGACACAAGGGCAGAACAGATATGAGACACTAGAAAAAGTCCTTTTCTGAACTGCCTGGAAAAATCCTATTCTGGTTGCGGGTGCAACCAGGTGAATGGAGCACTGCAGAGCAGCTGGATCAGGTGGAGAAAAGCCACCAAGAGCTGGGTCACAAACCCATTCTGTGACCAGTAAGGTGATCAAGGTGGCTGTTGGGACAGCTGAAGACAGAGCTGCTGTCACTAGGATCAGCCATAGCTTCTGCTGTGGGAGAAGAGAGGATGGTTGCAACTCTGGGCAGTATCTAAACAATCCTCCTGGGATCACAGATCTGAGAGCCCAAGATGTGGCTGAAGCTGGAGATGCTGCTCCACAGAGTGCACCCACGAGTGCCAGGCTGCAGATCATCTGTTTCTGCAAGACAGTGATAAAGGACAGGCAGAAACAGGCATTGTTCATCCTCCAGTGCCAGCACAGAGTCTGGGGCTGCCTGTGGCAGGGAGAAAACTCCCAGCTAACCACAGCATCTGCCACTGAAGGCAGGTGAACTGAATATTGAAAAGGATGGCTAAATCATATAATTCTAGCTACAGTGTAGGAATAGATGCCCCTGCTGTGGTGCAGCAATGGGCTCACTGAGATGGAGGAGCCACTCAGCTGCCTATCAGCGCAGACACAGCTCCTGGCAAGTAAAGCTTGGCAGAAATGCCCCTGGGCATGTGGCCAGCCAGAGAGGTGCTGCAGCACCAGCACCTTGGGGGTATTGCAGACAGAGCTGTGCGGCAGAAGAAGTCTGTAGGAACGTGTGTCTGCATTCTGCAACCTCAGCACAACGGTCAGGAGGAGAACCTTAGGGCAAAGTTAGCCCAATGCTAGTCCTCTGAATCTGATGTCTGCTGGTTTCTGAAGGACGCTGATCAGCAAGTCCCAAACAAAAGAAGAAATCTGACCATTTGGACAGACAGGCAGCTATCTTCCTCTGAGAAGCCCAGGCACAGGAATGGGGGGACTTTGGGGGCCTCAGTCTCTGTGGGACAACCAGAGCTCCAGCCTGCTGCCACAGAAGGATGACTGTCACAAAGCAGAGCAAATTTCTGCAGCCCTGGGCATCTTGGTAACAGAGTCCCAGCATGCTGTAGGGTAGAGCAAGACCAAGAGAAGAGTTTCTCTCCTCTATTTCCTTTAGGTCCATTTATTCAACTTAGAGGTTTTGATCAGTGCTGGTATCCCAAGAGGGCCTGCTGACATATGTAATTACACTAAGCAACTCCATGACTTTGTTTTGTTTTGTTTTTCTTTAGTACTACAGTGGAAAATAAGGTACTGTCCTTAAAACAACTCCCAAGCTACATTTTTCTGAGGAAAATAAATAGTATTTAACACATGATGAAAGCATGTTGGAAATGTCCAGGCATCTAGCAAAGTACTGAAGGGCTCCAGGTGCTGTAGAGAGTAGAGCAGCTCATGGTCACTTGCAGAAGGAATAGTGCCAAGGAAACTCCCTGTTGCTGCTTGGTAAGAGACCCTCTGTGGCCATGGCAATAGGCAGAGCAGCAGTCCCAGCAGGCTGGCACCAGGAGATGAACACTCAGGCAAGCCTGTGAGTATCTCTGGCAGCCAGAACAGGATGCTCAGCTGATGTATTGTACACTCAGTGTGACCATTGAGTGATCAGGTCAGGAAAATACCAGGCCCAAAACAGAGTCAGAACCGATTTGTTCCATTTTAAAGGCAATAGCTACACGATCATGTTAAATTGTTGCTTCTCTTTTTCTAAAGAATGGGCTGTGTGGAAGGCATTCAAGCAAGAACAGAAATCATGAAATGCAAGGTACATTTCTCAGACAGTAGGTTGTAATGCACTGCAGCAAAATTCAAATAATTCAATACCATGGGAATCTGAGCACAACACCTCTTCCCCTGGGTACCTAGAAAACAAGTGAAAGGCAGGAATGACAGCAAAGAGCCAGGAGCAAAACCTGCACAGACAAGAAGAGATGTCTGCTTGGAAATACCATGCTCTTGCAGCAATCCTCCCAGGGACAGAGCACCAGCTCAGCAAGAGACCAATGAGTGGCAAAATCCAGGCCCCAGGGTAAGCTGGCAGACAGGCTGTCAGTGCCAGGAAGAGGACAGTGCCTGAGTGGCAGAGCAGCCACGAGGCACAAGGCAATCTGCTGAGACACACGGGGGCTCGTGGGTGCCAGCTGGTTCTCAGGGCAGCAGTGGAGATGAAACTGAAGTCAGATCACCAGAAGGCAAGTGGAGAGCAAGGCAGACATAGCAAGATCTCAGGAATTCACTGCTTTGACACAGGAGTGCTGGAGAAATGATGTCCCAGGAAGCCAGAGGAGCCTGCATGACTGAAGCAGCCAAAGAGGCTTGAAAAGCCTCATCAGTAGCAATAACACAAACAGGATGGGGAAGGCTGGGCTGAAGGGGGGCACACTTGAAAGACAGCAAGGCTCTAGGTATTGTTGGACAGCAGCAGCAGCAGTGAGAGCCCAGCCCAGGCTGAGCAGGGGTAACTCCTCACTCAGTCAGTAATAGCTGCCAACATGGCAACAATAAACAGCTAAGAGCAGAGATTAACGACCTTCAAAGGTCCTGGAGGAGCAAGTGTGGCCGTGGAGAGGGGCTTGGAGGGGGCAGCAGGAGCCGCATCTGCGTTTGCTTGGCTGGAATGGCTGCGGCGTCTCAGGTTTTACAAGTGTGGAGTCCTTTCATGTTGTTGTCCAGTGCCCAGAGCATGAAACACTTGAGGTGAAATCCTGCCCCCACTGAAGTTAATGGCAATTTGCCTTGAGTCTGGTTTCTCTCTGCTCACACTCTCTGGTGTAAGGAAAGACAGATCTTGCCTCAAGAGAGAGGGAGGGGAGAGGAAGGAGGCAAAGGAAAACATTTGTGCGACTTTGCTGTTGAGTGTGTGCCGAGGGGACAGGGCTGGTGTCCCTTCCTGCTGGGCACTGAGGCAGGCCCAGGGCTTGCTGAGCTGAACAGAAATGGGGAGCAGGGTGAGAGGGCCCGAAAACCCTCAGCACAGAGGAAGCAGATGGAGAGGGGAGCTGGCATGAGAAAAAAAGCACAAACTGAATTGAAAGGTGCAGCAAGGAACAATCAAATAGCAAGGGGAGACCACCCCCACAGGGCAGGCAGGACAGGTCACCAAAACCACACCTTGGCAGCACCAGCAAACCCACAACAGAGCTGGAAAAAGGGCAGGGACAGATTTTTTTTCTGATAATACTTCATTGCTGTCTTGGTTTTACTGCATTGGCAAGGTAAAACACACACTGCTGTACTGCTGGAGTGGGTAACTTCAGGGCTCAGAAAAGTGGGAAATGGGTGAGTTTATGTCTTCATGGGCATCACAGGAGGAGGGCAACAATATTGCTGTATGATACTTCAGCAGGATACCTGAATCCTATGGATTAGTTAAAAACAAGTGGCAGCAGCAGAGATAGGAAGATCACACACCAAGGGTAGCTCAGCATCTGGAAGTTGTGTAAGAACCCACTAGAGGAAAAGTAGCAGCTGCATGTGTCTGAGCGGTGCTAATTTATTTGGGTCAAGCAAGCAGATTTCATTGCATCTTTGGAAGAGCCACTGTGGAAGACACAATGAAAGACCTTGCAGAAGAGGTGCTTTCCTTTAGCTGAAAGCTAGAATTGTGATACATACAATTCCTGATTGTCTCCGTGCTGAAAGTGCTACAAAACAGCCAGAGAGAGAGGAAGTTCCCACAGCAGAGCTGCCAGTGACAGATGACAACAGTGTTGAGAAAGGTAAAAAAAAGAGCCAGAGCAAGAGAAGTCTGTGGGCAGACCTGTTTAGCACTTTTCTTTTTCCCTTTGGCTGAAATGTTTTCTGATGGGAAATGCTCATTTGACTATATGAGCATGTCTCTCTGTTGTTTCCTTCACAAACATGTCTGAAGCCAAATGATTCTTGCCTAGAAACCTCTTGTCACTCCCTAGCCAAAATGGGCAGGAATTTCCCAGGAGTCTGGGATGCCCAAGTCCAGTGTCTTTGCACCACAGGACCTGGCAGCAGTGCCAGGGTCCCTGTCCCACCACCAACAGCATCAGCATGGGGCAAGGGGCTGGGCTGGGTCACCACAAGCTCTGGACAAAGGTGGTGGGCAGGCACTGAGGAAACAGAAACAATTCAGTTTCCACTATTCTCATTTATATGGAAAGTAATTTCTGGGGAAAAGTCTGGTTTCTGTGCTTTTTCCTCATGGACACAGGGGCAACTGTTCTCAGTGCAGGCACAGCTCCCAGTGCCTATGCCACTGAGCTTTGAGTTGAGCTCACAGCCTGAACCCTGCCTGACTCCTCACAGCCTCAGCTCATCCCTCTGCACCACCACCAAGAGCTGTTCCCAGCTCATGGGGCTGTTGTGAGACCTAATTTCCAAGTGTTTATGAAGAACCTCATTCATTAGAGGAGCTTAAGCTATATAAGTGCATATTATCATTTAGGATACTTCAAGATGAAAGGCACTTAAGTGCTTGACAAGCTGAGAAAGCAAATGTATACAGGAATCACAGCATTTGCCTCTGAAACGAAGCATCTGGGCTGAGATGTAACAACTGCTTTGGGCAGTGGTGTGAGGTGAGAACAGCAAAGCCCTGGAGCTCAGCTAAGGATCCCAAGGCAGAGCAATGCTGCTGCTCAGGGCCCTGGCTGCGGGCTGCCAGGGGGATCCCAGCACTGGGGTGGGTGTCCCTTCATGGGAAGTCTGGGCCAAGGAGGGGGCAGGGACCAGCCAGGCACTGCTGGGCCACTGGGCCCCTGCCAGGGGATTGCACATCTCAAAGGACACTGACAGCAGGCCTGCAGAAGAGAGCCTCCTGTTGCTGTTCTTTCCCCCCTGAGAAGAGGAGGAAGGAGGAGGACAGGGAAGGGAGAGCTCATGTGCCACGTGTCTGAGCCAGAGCGGGTCAGCTGGAAGGTGCAGTGCAAGTTCAGGGCAGGAAAGATTCATCGAGCCACCTTTTTTATGACTATTTTGCATGCATAACTTTGAGCTGAAATAAATACCAGCAGATGATTTAAGTGCCTTCCAACAGGCCCTGTAGCCTTTCAGAGCTATTAGCAGTGTGCCTCCAATAAGAAATGCTCTGTTTGGTGTGATAAATCCGTGCTACACCACACCTCCCACGTACACAAGTGCTCGATTTCTGCAGCAAGTGGAGATAGCAATGAAGAGGCCTGGAAGGAAACCAGAAAATAGATTACTGGGGACTAGAGACCATTTAAAACACATGCTGCAGTGGCAGTGAAGCTTTTTTAGAGAGCTTTCACAAACTACATACATGGGCTGCTTTGCCCAAGCCAGGAGCCTTGAAAAGCACGTATTCCGTGGTATTTTTGCCAAGGTCCTAAACAGGGCAGGATTAGTAAGTACTACTAAATTTCTTTCTTTCTTTGCTCCAGTTCCTTAAACTGTGTATGACATCATGATACCAAAGCTCTGAGTGAAAAATATACTGGACTATATTTTGAAGTCTTGTTAGGGAAAAAAAAAATCTGAGGGAAGACAGGTACTTTCTAAGTTGCTTAGTGCAAAGTATGTGCAGCAGTACACGAAAGGACTTCACTCATCAGACTTGTAAATTGTTTCTTAAGATATGGGGCAAACTGTTCCATATTTGCCACCTCATATTTATGTGGATCTTTATTTCCCAGATGTCAGTGCTTCAATTCAAGCTTTAATTCTGAGGTCATCTATTTTTCTCTCATTACTTGCAGTCTCTGAGATCTTTTCCTTTGCATTGTCCACCTGTGCATGATTGCTCATTTTATGCTCTGCAATCCTCTCCCCTCCTATCAACCTCTTGGCCTGAGGTTGGCACATTATTACTAAAATTTTTACAAACATGTGTGGTCAAACACAAAACCTTTCACTGGCCATTTTAACCTGGCTATAATATATTTCAGTCTGTGTACCTATTTTACTTTTTTCCCTTTCTCTTCGATGTCACAACAAGAGCAGATGTTCTATGGCATAACTCCTGCTGGGCTGAGTCCAGGGCTGGGGATCACACCCCACCACACAGGAGAGCCAGGAGTGTACTCACAGCTCCTGCCAGGCACTCCAAGGCTTTGGTGTCTGGCTGTCATGACCCCCCCTTTTATCATCCCTGTGGCATCCTCTGCTGCCTCTGACATCCCTCACCAGCCATGGCTGTTATCTTCCTCTGTAGAGGAGGCACAGAGGAGCTCTGGTTCTGCTCTGTGCATGCAGGGCTGTTGGTTATCTACAGGACCATGCATGAGCAAGGCAGTGCAGACCTTGCAGCTCCCCAGGCAAACAGCCCAAGACAGCAGTTAACATCTCATGGCATCTGTAATCTGTTACATCCACCTGTCCTGAAACTCCCTCAGCTGTGAGTCTGGAGAGTCTTAAAACTTCCTGAGTTCTTGTTCTGCTGGACATCTCCACTCCAGGTGAATACCAGAAGAGGCATTTTACGCTCTGCACCTCTAAAACACAAAAGCTGTTTTTACTAATATTGCTGCATTTAGGACCAATAATGTTGGCCCATACTGATAAAGACACACTGAGCTGATAATGACACTCTGACATGGCAGTATATTTAACAGTAAGAAATCAATATTACTGAATGCCACCTTTATGTGAAAAAAATTCTGCATTATGTGCAGAAAAGGTAAATTAACCTTGTGTTGGATCAAATCAAACTATTCTTTTACAATGAAAGAGTGTAGCACAATACTAAGAAATAAAGTACTTGTAGCTTGTGCTAGCATTTTGCTGTACTTTTTGTATCTTATTAATATTTTCTTGTGAAAATACAGTGATTTAGAGGATTTATAATAGAAAGGATCCTGTGATGTAACCAGTACCTTCAGCTCCCTGGAGCAGAACTGGAGCAGCTTTCCAGGCATGGCTTACAGAGACAGGAACTTGTTCTGAAGAAGATTGAGTTCCCTCCAACACCATTGATATGGAGTTTAATTCAGCTTAATTCATCAGGATTCTCAGAGACAGTTAAATTTCAGCAATGTAGTATTTCTTGTAGCCCAAGTCTGAGGCTTTTGAGAACTTCAGCATCATGTAGAACAGTTTCTGAATACATTCAAGGTGGAATAGAGGAAATAAGATGTTCCCCTCTAATATGTGGACATTAGCAAGCAGGTGTCTGTGAGCCAGGAATAAAGTGAAGAAAGAAAGGATGTGAGGAAAAATCCAAGAAAATGCAAAATCCAGGCAATTATCTTGCATGAGTGAAGGCAAATTCACAAATGGTGTATGATAGAGTACTGAACCCCTAAAGCTCTGTAAAGTCTGAAAGTACACAAGCTGAAGGCACAGGCTGACTGTACTCTCACCAGCACTGCTGAAGCTGGAAGATATCTAGCTGAGCTTTCAAATGTTGACTGTTCTGAATGGAGATATGAGAAACACTCTTTATCTAACACAGAGCTTGGTCTGGTGTGCCAGCTTCAAAAGAGCAGCTGCTGCAAGTGTGTTTCCCAGGGGCTGATTAAACATTGGAAGGAAATTTCCAGAGTCAGAATTTACATTGTGAAGGAGTAACTTTAAAAATAAAACACAGCCTAAAGTTTAACAGAATGTTTCTATATCAGCTGCTCTTGGAAACTGTTGCTTAAATGCAGTAAATATTTCTTAATAATATGCTGTGCTGTTGCATAAAGGGAGAGTTATATTGAGCAGGCAGAAAGTCAAAAAGAAGTAGACTCTTTTTTTAACCAGCTTCACTGATACACAGGAGGGAAGCAAGCACCAAAATTTGCTAATGAGTGATTGAAATGTTACAAGTTTTTCCTTGGAGGTAAGGAAAGGAGTGTTGTTCCACGCATGCCTTAGGGGTAGGAGTAAGGGAGGATGATGAAGGAGGGTAGAATCCATTAAAAACATTCCACATCCCTGGGAGAAACCAAAGAAACCCCGAAATGGCAGTGGGATTAGGTCTGCAGCAGAGGGCAGGGATGGAGAATCCTGGCGTAGCCTCTAAGGCTTCCCTCTTTGCCAAGACTGAGACTGGTAGGACAAATTCCCACACAAGTCACCAAATCTTGCATACTTCTCTGTTTTCTTTAATCCACCTTAATTTGCTTTATTTTACATGGATTTAAATGTTTGCATCTTACGAGTCGAGCGGCTGAAAGATGGTACAAGGCAAAGCAGCATGTAAATTACAGCAATTCATTTTCTTTGTGTCAGGAGAGCCCAAGTAAAGAAAGACTAATTTAATTTAATGGGAAGTCTAATTTAATTTAATGGGGTCTAAGCTACACTGCTATCATACAGACACAGTCTAATCATGCCCAATATTTCTCCAGTCAGTGCTGGTACAAGTGCTCCATGGGCGCCTCTCATCAGTATGACCAAGGCTGATAAGCCTTAAAATTAACAGAAAGGGACACTTTTCCTAAAAAATATGTTTTTAACCTTTACCTCAAAAATCTGTTCTAGTGTTTTGCATTAGAAAAGCTGTGGCAATGTTCAGGAGAAAGAGGAGCTAGAAACCAGCCTCTCTTTAACCTGAATGAAGCTCTTTTATAATAGATTAATAGAGAAGTTTGCCTTTCTACCCCAGGGTCAAAGCAGGTCAACTAATTTATAAAGTGACTCCAGGAAAGCAGATCTTCGTGTCTTACACAAAGATTTGGGGAAAAAAACCCAAGCAAAATCAAATAACAAACCCCCAAAAATGAAAGAGAAGACTTTTGTCAGGCTGTGCTTCAGGGCAGGCCATTTTCTGTGCTGTGAGCATGTGGAGGGTTCAGTCATGGCAGAGAAGAGTCAGAGGTCCTAATGGCAGGACCTGGCAGAATTTGTCCTTCCCTTCCCAGAAAGGAGGAGAGACTTTTCCAGGGAGGGCAAACCATGCCCGCTTGATGGAAAGCAGTGGGTGCTGTGTTTCCATTGGAGGCAGCTCCACTTTCCACCTGCCACGTACCCTGAGAGCACCAGGGCCCTGATCCCATTGTGATGAGTCCTTGGGCAGGAATCCTCCTGCAGGCAGCTGGTGTGGGCCACCTGTGGGAGGTGGAAGTGCTGCAGCAACTGCCTCTGAGGCAGGCAGCAAATTTTAATTGTCCAGAGTCCATCAGCAAAGTCCTTTCCATGCTATGCAGGAAATTGACAAAAGTAAAGGGTTTGCAGGGAGCAAACAAAAGGAAAGGGTCTGCAAAGTCCAGTTTGCAGTTTAGTTGGTTCATCCTTGTTTGTGCAGGTGAGAAAATGCATGAGGTTTTATGTGCAGCTGGGAGAAGCTCTGTCTTACCACTTGGAAAGCCACACTGGGGCATTTCCCAATGATTCTCAAAATTTACACAGCAAATAAGGCATTGTGGAGATGTAAAGGGTCATAGACAGTATAAAGCACTCCTTCAGGAAAACTTTGGAAATTTTCCTATGTATTTGTGGAAAGAATTTTAGGGCACATCTAAAGGCCCTCAAGTCTGTTCCTTTGGTTTTATGACAAAATAAAATCTACATCTGCAGTTGAAGGGCACTAGGAATATTTACCACACAGAAGATGACCTTGCAAAAAGATGATGAGGTTCAAATACTGCAAACCTTCCAAAGATTAATCAAGAGCTTTGCACTATATTTTTTCCAGCTTATTTTGGGTGTGAGTAAAAAGTAACTTCATTGAAGTCAGTGAATTACAACAATTACCAGTATGGGAGAAGAATGGACTCTCTGGATAGACTCCAAGGTTTCATCACACCAGTTCATGCCTGTTTTCTGACTATGACCCCCTTTTTTGTTATTTTGTCAAGTCAGGCTGAAAGAGATTAAACCCCAGCTCCAATAACTGTTCAATAGTTTAAGATCTATAAAATATTTATGCACTCAGCAGCTTGCTTCTGCATAATAACTTTCAAAGATTGATAATGTTCCATCTCTGAGGCTTTTGACTGATGGCATTAACTTTTAACATGCACTGATTTACTGCCCCTGATGCTTTCCTTCTCTTTGACTGCCTCCAGCCCAGCAGAGCCCACACCGTTGCTGCACTCCAAGGAGTGGTGCAAAGCAGGATGAGGCATAAGCCAAGAGGGATGTACATCCCAAGGGAGCCTTTTCTGCTGCTGGAATCCTGGGACTGGCTTAACCTGGGACATTGTGGATGTGGGGTGTCCCCCCAGGAGGAGGGTGATCTACCTGCTACTGGAGATGGCCACCAGCTCCATCAGGGCTGGACAGGAAGCACGAGATTTGCCTTTCACCAGACAAACCTCTAGCCCCTGCAGTTTCCCAGCCCACTGGGGGCTCTTTTCGCATTTGGGAGCAAATCAGCATCGCGTACCAGTAAAAAACACGGCCAGGATAAGAAGAGAACCCCTATTTTAGGGGAAACAAAGCAACAATGGGCTCAGCCAGTCGTTTGTGGTCTGCTTGGCAGGACCCAGATCGCTTTTCTTCCCTGGCTCTGCACAGTGATAGAAGCAGGGCTGCAGCACTTAAGGCCTTGGCACCGTCATCCCGGTCGGCATTTGGAGCTCCTCCAGGAGGCCCAAGAAACCTACACCTTGGGCCAAGAACTGGGAATACACAGGGCTGTTCTGGATGATTTAAGGTAGATAGCAACAATTTGAAAATGCCTATTGCCTGGCTGCTCCTTCAGCCTGTGAAAACGTTTGTGGAGGGCTCCAAGGTTTCAGCTGTTGCAACAATGCGGTTGCTTCTCTTAAGGAGACTGTTTTTTCCCAGGAAAATATCCACCTGCAAAAAGCTCAGAGGAAAAAATCAGTAAATTCAAGGGAAAATCTGCAGAGGTGCTTGAACCGCTCAGTTAACAAAGAGCATGAAAGCTCCTCACTTTTTTCTCATTTCTTCTGGGAAATACATTGTATTGGCTATTTCCCTCTTGCATGTTGGGGTAATAGCAAGATCAATAAAGGACAGAAATATTTTTGACCCAGGAACAAAGCATATAAAACTCAGCTATGTCCTTGAACTCACACATTATCATCTATCGTTTGCCATGGTGACCTCACATCCATGACAGGATGTCTGGATGATGTTCAAGCAAGTTATTTAACCTCAGGTGGCTGCTAGCAAAACTGCTGTGCTTATGGCATTTTCCCATTCTGATGACACAGTCTTGGGTTGCTTATTCCCAGAAAATTATGAATCATCGTGGGTCACTTTACTCTCTGCAGATTCACTTCTAGAACAGACTATTAGTTTTTTAACATTTGGGGTGTTAAGCAGCATCCACCTTGTGAGTTCTTTTTGGGAAAGCAACCACATTAACACATGTATTCCTCAAGAAGTAAATAAATCCTGAACAAAATTTTCCCATAAAAATTTGATGCTGCTGCTCTAATTTCCAAATAATTATCAGCATTTGTAAGACTGCAGGAAAATATTCAGGATTAAGGGAGTCATTGCTCTACATGTGAAACAGAAGCTCTGAAAGCTGCCTGTAAATTAGAGTCACAGGGTCTTCAATCCACTCCTTTCCAGCAGGTATGGGGAAAGGAATACAGGTATGCCAAGGTATTCACTGCCTTATTCTGACACATTCTGCTGATGCTGATTCTGAAAAACAGATCTGTTATCTGCAACATAAATATGTTGCTCTTAGACAAAACTTTTGAGAAAATACATTATGGAGAAATATGTTGGTATTCCCTGCATGAAATGAAGGGCATACAAGGGCAGTTTAAAACCACACCACGCCCATGCAATGTTGATGTTTGAAGATGGAAACAGAGATGTAATGGAAGCAAGACATAGTGCAGAGAGGAGACACAGGATGTGGTGAGAAGCAATGCATAAAGGCTGCAATGCTGTCATGCTCACAGTGAGGGCCTTGATGCCTGGATCTTCCTGCTTACCCACAGCATTTACCACTGGCTCTTCTGCCTGCAGTCACACATTCCAGGTAAATCCTGGATTGTCAGACCTCTGCAAACATTACACTGGAGGCTTTAACTGTGAGATAAAACCAATCTTCAGATAGAAAATATGGCATTATACCAATGGAATTGTCAAGAAGGGGAAGGGCTAAAGTGTGATGGCTGGTAGCTCTAACACTGCTGCTCTCAACGTGCAGAAACGCACAAATCTGGTACTAGGTGGAGGAGATCTATGTTTCAGCAGAAAATGGCTTTGGGGATCTGTGTTATCTGAGATGCTTTCAGTCACAGAGTTCCCTAGAGAGACTGCCAGTCTCTTACTGCAAGCTCCATGTCTGTCTTCTTCCACTGTAGGGCTCATGGTCAGTACTCAGCAAGTCAGAAACTCTTTCTGACTGTTTTCAGTCCAACATTTTTATAGTTCTGGGCAATTTCTAAACTCTCAGTTATGGTAATTTATGCTGTAATTTTCTTGACATTCACTATAAATGCATGTGTACAAGAGAGAAATGGAAAGAGAACAGGGAATATTTCTTTTCTGGCAACACTGTTATACCACTCCCCTTAAAAAGGGAAAAATACATGATGTTTATAAGTTCTGGCTGTTGGAAAAGTCCTATTTTATGTACCATGTTAAAAAAAAATCTAGATTTATATTATTTCAATACTAACATTCCTGCTAAATTCAAAGGTGCAGACTCACGCCCTAAATAGGAAAATCTCTTGCAGGTTTTGTGGATAGATGAAAAGAAAAACAGTGTTCAGAATAACACTCTAATATGTATTGGAAAAATAATAGTCTTTAGAGACTATTGCTTCAATAGTTTTAGGATTAGCATTTGGACAAGCTGCTGATGTTCAGAAAATCCCTCTTTAGAACAACGAGACTGTGTGTTGGTGGGGAATGTGCTCCACTCCTACAGGGACAAGGCAAACATATGTTCATCCAGAGCAATGACTGTACCACTTCAGAGAGCTTTGCTTCAAGAGTCTCTCATGGCTCTCACTGAATTGGGCTTTTCAAATCCTACCAGACTCTTCTCTCAGCTTTAATTTCGGCCACAGCTTCTATAAGGATTTCATTAAATATTTGAAGACGCAGCAAACTTCAGCAGACAGCTGGTTCAGGAGATCTACACAGTAGCAATGCTTCACTTCAGAAAGTCTCCTGGAAGGATGGCAGGGGAGAAGAGCATCACCATCTCTGTTTGTGACCCTCACAGTGTCTGTTACCTGAAGCCAAGAGGAGATGCATGCTCCTGCACAGGGGCTGATGATCTCAAACACCAACCAGGCACTTACTGCACTAACAGGGACAGGTAACTGCAACTGAGGAGCACAGCTCTGGTTTAAATAATCTGTGAAAGGAGGCAGAGGAGCTGAGTTCAGTTCTTACAACACAGATGAGACACTGATGGATGTGAAAGGTTATGGGGCTCAGTGATGCACTATGGTTCCATCCAAAAAAGGCCATTTTAGTTAATTCAAATTAGGCAATGCTTTAACATAAGATGATTGGGACTAGGAACAGGATGCAGGAGTTAAATGCAGCCTGCTTGCAGCCTAGAGAGAGCATGTAAGGGTTAGTTCTTGGCTTCTGAGGGAGATACCTAAACCAAGGCCAAAGGAAAGAGCAGAGGTGCCAGTAGAGCTGGCTCAGAGCTCCATGCCACCAGTCTCTGCCCAGGCATGGCCCAGAGGTGAAAGCCTCCTCCAGAGGCTCAGCACCCACCTGTGCAATGCCTGAGAACCAGATGGCCATGTTGCCCTTGACACCTGGTTTTACCAGGTTTTTAGTGGTGGCAGGACCTTCCAGGAATGAGAAATCTGATTTCAGATGCTGTCATTGCCTGAAGGGTTTCTGAACCTCATCTCCTGTTTTGAAGTGTTCCCAGTTCACAAACTTAGTGAGACAGGGAGCGTCAGGGAGGCTGTGTAGTGGAAGAGCATTACAGTGGCCAAACTCCTTAGTGGATTTACCCCTTGCTCACAAGGGATCAGACCCTTGATTTGTGCAAGGCTGTTGAAAATATTTTTCTCTCAGACCTATCAGAAATTATCAGAATTATTCTTTTAACTGTATGGGTTTGAACAACATGGGAATCTGGCCTCATGGCAGTGAGAGATTGTTCCCTGCAGGATACATTCTGGAACTAATGCAATTGTCTTGCATGTTTGAATGAGATGCTATTAATATGTATCGAATGTTCACTTAGCAATAATTGTATCTACTTCATTACTAATGACAGTAATGTTGTCATTTAGAAATTTTATTAAAAATTTGCAGCTGAGAGGGGAATCCCAGTTTAAATACTGCATTCCTACTTAACAAATCTCAGATCAGAGACAGCCTCTTTAATGGTTCTTGAATGCAGTGGAGAAAGTTGGATACTCACAAATCATTTGAAACCATTTGAAAAGCCATGAAAGCTTCTTTAATGATTGATCTATTCAGGAATTAGAAGAGCTAGAGTAAAGGTGAAAATATTTTTGTAATCCTCTGCACTGCCTTTTCTGCTCCACAGAGCTGCATCTGAGTTACAGGGCCAAGGGCTCTTCCTACCTCTCACATTTGGCTACAGAGCCTGTTGAAAGCATGCATGGCTGAGGCCTGGATGCATTCTCTGTCTGCTGTGGTTTCCAAAGAACAGAAAAGGTGAAAGAAAACTGGATCCCAGTGCTCTGGATGTCAGATCATGAGCACACCAAGGAGCAGACCTGCCTTGTCCAGAGGGAGCTGGCCAAGCCTGCAGCTGCTGAGCTCTTCAGGTGTGGGTCTAACCCCAGAAGTGAGAGACCAAACTTCCAGTCTGCCAACCCTCAAACCTCTACAGAGCTACAAGGCTGAGTGTGTCTTGCAGGTGTCACAAGAAGTAAAACACCTCAAACCCTGACAGAACCTTCTTTGGAAATTCGGATACCATCTCTTATCTGGTTCTTTTTTGATACTTTGCTGCTGGGATCATTGGCCAGAGCAGTGGGAAGGCACTGCCCGGTGTCTGCACTGCCCTTCCCACCTCAGGTGACCAGTCCCACCTCACATTTTGTGACCCTCCACCCTTCAGATAGCATCCACACTCCTGCTAATAATAGCCTTCCTCTATCTGATAGAGCCTCACAAGGTGCTCTGAAATTTTAACTAACATCTCACATGCCATTAATCTCTTGACAAATCAAATAAATTAATGGTGAAATGAAATCTTGTGCCATAAGTGGATGGGCCTTGTAAGGCTTAACTCAGCAAAAATACATTGAGATGTCACTCAGGCAGGCACTGCCAGGATAATAGGGGACTTTTTAAAAGGATTTTTCTCCCTGTTCAGAGTTTTCTCCAACACTGGAGTAAGCATTTTATTGGTCTTGCTGACTCACACCTTTAATTAGGAAAGAGCAATGTTTTCTGTTCTCTGAATAATATGCTTAAATAAAATGTTACAAGTACTCAAATGTATTAAAATATTTAAGAAAATATTCCATAATTTAATGTCATATATATTTCTTGGCAGCAGTGAACTCCAAGAGCCTGAAGCTGTAATTGAACAATAAATTTAAACCATGATTTCAGCCCATGTATTATAGATGTGTTTGGGATCTTTACCAAGCTCCTTGCTGATACCATGTTATCAGAATTCCTGTTTTTCAGACAAACTCTTTCTGTGCATTTCTTATTGAAAAGTCCTTATATTGCAGCATTATTGACTCCAAAGTAATATTTGACTGTAATTTTGAGGTCTTAACATGTGGAAATTGGATAGACCTATGACAGTCTTTCCTTCAAAGCTGAAAAATAGCCACTAAATTGATTTCTCTGATCTGAGAGATTTTTGGGTAGGTTATTTTCTGGCTTTTTATAAATACCTTAATAGCTTATTCACATGCAGAACTGGCCATCTACACACCTTGCTAGAACTTGATATTTAGAATATTTACCATTTCAAACCTTCAGAGATCTTTATCCACTGCTTATAGAGTCAGATTTAGTAATTACAGACACTCTGTAAAGATTATTGAAAATAGTATTCAATAGCTATTCAGCAAGCTAAAAGAAGGCTCCTTTTCCTCCATTGTGTGAGAACACCCAACTTCTGTGTGTGTGTTGGATCTATAGCCAAGTTAATCCAAACTGCCTCCATTCAGTTTATGCAAAGCACCTCTAGCTCAGAGAAATGCATTTGTGAATTTGCAAGCATTTATGCTTAGGTCTGAATTCAAGCACTCACGTCTGTGGTGGCAGAGAAATATGGCAAGGGAACAAATTTAGAGTTGGCTTCTGCTTTATTTCTTTGGCTAGTGTTTCTCCTTGAGGCTTCACAGAGCCCCAAGAAAAACTATTCTGCAAAAGTCACCTGTGCCCATGCCCTCCATGGCATATGAAAACTGGCCAAAAAAAGGTGCCAAGCAATGGAGGTTGCCATGTCCACATTACGGGAAAAAAGTAGCTCCTGCTATTTCTTACTGAGGGATTTGGGAGCGCTCTCCTCCAAAACCAGTCCCTTGAGGTTGACCATCTGTTGTTTCTGAACCTGCTCCAAACCCCCTGTTCCTGATCAGGACTGTCGAGAAACTCGTGCTAACACAGACCTTGCAGCCTGGACACCCTGGAGTCCCCTGTGCCTGAGGCTGCCTGGTGCCCAGCCAGAGAATGGGACAGGCTGCCCTGCCTCAGGGGTCAGGAGCCAGGGGCCAGCACAGGGAGCTCCAGGGGCTGTCCCACACACACCTGTGTGTGAGGCTGCCAGGCACAGGAAGATTTTGTGAAGATGATGCTGATGGGGCACCCATCCACCCCGGAGCAGAGTGTAAAATGTCACCCCATCTTGCCTTGCCCATACAATGTTGTTCCATAATTTAAAGATGTTTTGGAGACTCCTTATCACTCCAATCAATGAGAGATAGCACTTTTGTTATGCTGGCATGACTGAGCAAATTCCATAGTTGAGAGCTAGGACTGGTTCTGAATGAAGATCTTTTGTTCCCAAGAGCATGACCTCATTTTTGGTACTGTAGGATTTCATCCCTTCCCTTTCCTCTAGCCTCGAGGGCCATATAATTCTTCTTTTGTATGGTATTCTGCTGTTCCTCTGTATTCATGATGTTCCTTAACATTAGGTCACCAGCTAATTCATCTGCACAGTTCTAATGGCTTTGACAAGGTCATTATCAAAATATTAAGACTTTGGAGTCTCTCCTAGTAACCTCCCTCCAGCCCCATATTTCTTGCAGGATTACTCATTGTCTCCTTTTCCTCCACACTCCTATCTCTAAGCCAGCTTCTTACTCACCTTTCACTTTCCCAACTGACCCCAGCTTTTCCAGTTTAAAGAAAGGATTTCCATGTGACCTATAGTTAAATATCCTACCAAAGCCCAGAGACTTTGTATGGAATATTTTCTTTATTAGATAAATTTAATGTTTTATCTAAGGCAGTCTGGCAGAAGCTACCTTAAAATCACTCCTGTTGCGTTTTATCACTTTTTTTTAATTACAATTTTCTTCAGAATCTGTTTTAAACCATGAACACTGCTGAGACAGACTAATGAGTCTAGAATTAATCTGAGTACTTTGTTTTCCTTCTGGAGTACCGTCTTGCCATTTTTGTGCCAGTATTTTTCAGAACTCAGGGATGAGATCATACCCTTTCTCTGAACCAAGTGCATTCAACTCCTTGAGCTTTGTTTCCACTGTGATTTCCAGCTCTTTTTACCATCGTCTGTCTTTTCCTCTCATGATTAAACTCGTCACCCCTGTGGGAAACTGAGGCAAAGCCTGGATCCACAGTGTCTCACTTCTATTTCCTTATGTTTTACACTGCTGAAGAGCTCTTGCTCTTTTTCCTCAAGCTTTGCAAGATCATTTTCAGTTTTCCTTTGGCAGTACTAAGAATACCTCTGCTCCTCTCTTTTTTTTTCATATTGGTCCTCTTTCCAATTTTTGTACAGATTTATTCTCTTTCTTACGTCTCTCTGTCTAGCCTAGTCTGGAGTAGAAATCTGTCTTCTTGCATTTTATCCTGTTTGGGATATAGATTTCTGATCCAACTTTTGACAAGTTTGTCCTGAATGTATTTTCTTCACCTGCATGTTCAGGACTCAGCCTTAGGCCCCAGCTCACTGGACTTCTGGAGGACATGGGATGCAGTTGTAGCAGACTGTGGTGTGTGTTTCAGCTCTGCTGAGTACCCAAATTTCTCTGCTGAGGTTTCGAGCTGCAGATGGAGGATTGTGGGCTATGGCTGGAGTAGGAGGCAATTGCTGCAGGTGGCTGCTGGAGGAAACAGCCCATACTGTGATCCTGTCTTGTTCCCAGGTGCACACACACTATCCCAGTCAGCCCTCTGCTTTGAAATTAAGGTTCTAGCCAAAGGCTTTCTCAGCCATCTCTGTGTTTGCACATGACAGAAAGGAGAACTGGGAACAAGGTTGACCTTGCTATGGGATGGGCATGAGACACAAAATACTCATGAAACAGGTTTTTAACCTACACTGTCTGTGAGGATTATTGCAGATGATCATCTCAAACTTCCCAACAGGGAAAACAACAGGAGTTCATGCTGAACCAGCACTCCAGAGGCTGCAGGCCAAAGCTCATAAGTGGCCAAAGTGCAACCCATGTAGCACAGGATGAAGAGGAAAATAATGGACTGGTTCCATTCATAATGATGTAAAAATAATCTGAGACTTTCTTACTGCTACTCTGAATGTCCCAAGACCCATGACAGGGGCAGGACACTGGAGGGATTATAAATACATTCTGAAGTATTTGTTGCTCCTGTTTTGGGATAGGGAGTGGAGGGGGTAGAGAAGCAGTTTTTAGTACCAAATAACTCCCCTACTGAAGGGAGTCCTGGGGAACATGGAAGAAACATTTCCCCCAGTAAAACAGCATGAAATATCCCAGATGAGTGGTGAATCCTATCCTTTCCTGGGTTTCTGTTCCAGCTTTTGAGTCATTTATGCCACAGCTGAGTTCTGGGATGACGACAGCTCAGGAGTTTTGGTTGCCTGGGTGGCAAACAGAGGAGGCAGAGGCGGCTGAGCTGCTGCAGTGGGAGGGGGCTGGGACCCGCTGGCACTGGGCACTCTGCACCTGCCATTCCCCAGGGCAGCCCTGGCCACCTCAGAAACAAAAACTGTTTCCCACTGAGAGACAACTGAGCGTTCAGGAGCTTCTGAAGGATGGCTGGCTGTGTTAGAGGGTGTAAGCACAGCTTGTGTGTGTTCTCAGGTGCTGCTCTGAACAGCACAAAGGGGCTGACCCATGAGCCCCAGTCCTGTGCTGCTGGTCCCAGCTCGTGTGCCCAGGTGCTGCACACCCACAGAAGGGCTCCCTGTGTGAGCCCAGGGAAAATGCAGGTGCTGGAAGCAGGGCAGGCTATGCCCAGGCCCTGAGCATGAGGCTTAGAGACTCTCAGGCAAGTGAGACTTTGGAAAGATGAAGGTTTTTTTCCCACGCAGTGGTTACTGTGATGTCTAAACACAGAGAAACATCTGTTCTGTAGAGAAACACACTTTGTTTCAACATCAGGTTCTTTGGAAACATTTGTGTAATCAACAAAACTACAAGCATTTAAATCAGTAACCCACTGTACACTACAGAGATTTCATGGAAATCATGAAAAGCTGAAACCCCACCTGAAATGACCTGTCACTGTGGTCAGCAGGGCCATCCTGACCTAAACCAGGTGAGTGTCTGACCCTAAAGCCTTTGAAACATGTGATATGGCTGTATCTGGGAGCCGTGCAGCACTGAGAACTTCTTTCTTATGATTTTTTTTAAGGCATCTTTTGACAGAAACAGTATTACAAAAAGGAATTTTAAAGTACAGCATGATATAATTGACCAGGAAAATCTTACACCGAGCCCATAAAATATTTCTGTATCTTCTGTCATCTTTGGATGCATATTTACTTATAGGGCAATTTCCAGACCACTGCTGTTCTGATGGAAAGTGGATTTTTTTTATAAAGCTATCTGTGGCTTTATTTCAGAAAATGAAACTTCATGTGTATCATTGGTGTTTTGATCACCAGATAATTTTTGTGACACAGTGGAAAGTCTGAGACTTAAAAAAAAAACTTACAAAGATGAACAGATGATAAAATTCTTGAAAAAGGAAAAGAACTTTACATAAGAAAGAAAATATAAAACCCCACAGCAGTATCTTATATAAAACAGCAGCAATAAATTCTATGATAGTGTTCCTGGGAGGGAGGGAGGGAGGGAGGGAGGGAGGGAGAATTGAAAAAATCTAGTTGTATAAAACTGTTTTGCTGTCTATTAGGTTATTATTTCTCTGTCTAGAGCAATACCAGACTGCATTTGATAACGAACACAGACTGAGAGCTGTGAGGATGAGAAGGTTTAAATTTCTGAAATAAAAATTAAACAAAATTCCTTATTCAGTTATTCAAAGCCATTGAACTAGAACACCATAGTACAGAATATTACATTCTATCACAATTTATCTATCTTTTAGGCAAATTTATTGTTCTGCTTATAAAAAAACCCAACAGTTCTCTACTTGTCACATTTGATCATACCCTGTATTCTTTAGTGCCGCGTGCATCGCTGTGATTGCCTGTAATTTGCCATCATCCCTGAAGATGTTCTTGAAAATGAGATGTTTCATCTCAGTGGTCATACCCTGCTGACATTTTTTAAATAAATAAATTATCAGTTCTGTAGTACTGTTGTTGAGGTTTAAGAGGAATTTACATAGAGTGCTGTGCTTCTGTGAAAATTGTGAAATCTTAATCTTCCAGTAAGTGACAAAACTATTATTAACATATCTCTAGGTAATGTTGTTTGGTGTTGATACTCAGTGGAATATACTTTTCATTAAAGTATGAAACCAGTCCAAATATGCTTTACTCTCAGACAGAGTATTAGCTGTGTTGTTTCTTGGAATGACTGCAATGTAGAAATTAATCTAGTCTTACTCAAATGACTTTTGTGTCTCTGTACAAACTCTGGACTCTTTCATGGGTGGCGAGATGAATGGAGACAGGAGGAAAAAAAGCCTTGGGAGGCAAAGCCAATAAAAATGTCAATTAAAGCCAGAGGTTTCAAAGTGATGAGGTGGTTCCCAGTGATGGGCAGGGCAGCTCCTCATCTGATCTCGGGTTGGTGAATCCCCATCTCAACTTCATCACAGGAGTGAGCTCTGAGAGCGTCAGTATGAAGCTGAAGCTGGCCCTGGGTGATGGCAGGGTGGTTCCCACTGTGAGAAGAGCAGGCACCCTGTTTGCCTGAGGCTGGGTCCCTGCAGCCCCTCTGCCAGATGGCTAAGCAGAAAGGCTGAACAGGTGGTTGGAGCCATCCAGGTATCTTCCAGAAAATTAAAATCCCTCCTCCATGCATCCACAAAAAGAAATACAAACAGCCTCATATTAAAAAATACAAGAAATATGAAATGATTGTAAAAATGAAATGTTTGCAGCAAAAGTAGCTGTAGAAATAATAATAATTTTTAAAAATTGAAAAAAAGAAAAGTTTTTTCCAGTGTTTTGCCTTCAAGGGATTCAGTGAATTTATGAGGAAATACACAGGATTTTTATTACCATGCGGACAGGGAACGGATAAGTTACATATGCCCCTAATGTTTGGAAAAGTTTTTTTCTAACTGATCAGCACAAAACCAGCATGCGTGAGTTCAGCCTAGTGAAAAATAACAAATGACAGTAAATGGTTAATTTTAACCTGGGAAAATTTTTACAGTTGTGTTAAATCAAGATACTATTCTAGAAAAACAGGTAATTAAAAAGTATTAATAACATGATTTGAGATATAACAAAAAAGTAAAGGCAGGCAGGGTGCAAACGGGATTGCAAGGAGCTTAAAGCATCTTAAGCCAGTTCATGGGCAGCCCTACAGAGGAAGAAAGTAATTTCCAATAAACAGGAGGCTGAGCAGTGTTAACAATGGACTTATTGCTGGCCTCTCAACACACCATAACCAGTGAGAAAATAAAACCATGAGAGAGGGAGAAGCTGGTGAAATTCTTGGAGGAAGAGTAAATTTACACGGAAATGTGGTTTTGAAAGTCCTGAAACTATTTCTGAGTTCAGCTCAAGGCACTCAAATAGTTTCACTTCATTTCTTTTTTTTTTTTGTTTCTGGCAAGAAGGTAGGGAGAAGGAAGCAAGGAAGGAGCCAGGGGGGAGGTGTCATTTCATCCTCCTTCATCTCCTACTCACCTTGTCCTTTGTGTGGGCCATGGAAGAGCCAGCTGTAAATCCTTTTCCCTTCTGGAAGGGCCAGACCCTGCAGAAATGTGCAGAGAGGTGTGCATAAAGCACCCAGGGGACTCAGCTTGGTGCATGGCAGCCCCAATGGGCTGAGCCCCAGAGAGGTGTGTGACCAGAGGGACAGTGGTGCCTCCTCACACTGGCTCTGTAATGGCTCTGTGTCCTCTGTGCCATTTCCTGGAGCCAGCTGGGGTGCTGTGGTGCAGCTGGGCACCTTTCTAGGAGCTCAAGCCTGGTGGGGGTCAGGGCTGCCCAGCAAGTGCCTTGGCACTGCCCAGCTGTGCTGTTCCTGGCAGCTTGATAAAAAATTGCCTTGAGCTGTGTGGGATTAAGTGAGGGAGGGGGAAGAGGGTCTATTTCTGCAGGGAAGAAAAAAAAGGAGTTTTGTGTCTGAGGGCTAACTTACCTTCCATGATCTCAAGGGTACAGTTTCACATATGGACTAATTTTCATTTTAGTCTTTGGGAAGAAGATCACTATTCTCAGATGTCAATCAATACCTTTCCAAAACTGACCTAAAAGAAAAATTAAATATTTGACAAAATTCTTCCTTTTCCTTGTTTGTGCTCCACTGTTCTACGTGAACACTTTCAGCTTTTCTTTTTAAATTTCACAGCCTACAGCATTCGGTAATAGCTCATTCATTATTCAAGTAAATGTTTCTGTAACTGGGTTAATAATAGTCCTCATAGCTAAGTACAGTAGTCTAGCTGGTAGAGTTTAAGTTCCCACAGAGCTTTTGTTTTCCTCAGTTTGCAGTAATATTCCCAATAAAGTCATTCATGGAAATGACTGTGTCACAGCAGCTTATGCATAACACCCAGTGAATTATTATAACAAGATTTGTTAAAACGCTGGAGGAGATTTGTGGTAAGATAGTTATCCGAAAGCAATCTTTAAAAAAAAAAAAAGTTGAAAGTTCTCATTTCAAGGTATGCTGCTTTCTCTGCTGCAGTCAATTCCAAGAGCTGCTGAGGTTACTGTAATATCTGAAGGTAGTTTGTGATTAAAAGCTTAGACAATTTTCCCTCACATAAAGCAGAAACTGAGGCACCAGCACAAGCAGAAGTGCTCAATATGGACTCCACATTTAAAAATGGACCTAAGGATCATTTTTGAATCAAATACTTCAGTGTGTAGAAAATTAAGAAAATAATTAGACTAATAAAGCACAAGAATGTTTCTAATTTGGTAAGAACATACTAGCATGACATACATAGAAGTAAATTATGCTTCTCCTAAACTCATAGAATTCTCTGAGTTAAAAAAAAAATAGTAAATTAAAGCAAGATGATAGATATAATTTATTTAGAGTGTTGAAAAGCTTCCGATAGGATTCTGCCTGTGAGAATATGAAAGAAGTCTGGTAACAGGAAGGTGAGGCAAAATCTTGTCTTGGATTAACAACTGCTGAAGAGACAAGCTGGCAGTGGAAATAAGTGTCTGAAGCCTGAGGCTGAAAAATATTCAGAGTGAAGCGCCCTAAGGATGTCTATAAGGGCTATTTTTTATCTGTCCATGTGCAGGTGACTACATTGTACATACATGACACTGATTTCCTTCATTTCTACGAGGATCTGTTTACAACAGACAGCAGACAAATATGGACTTTGAGATAAGGAATGCACCCATTAGTTTTTTATAGATTTTTTATGTCTTTTAAGACAGATGTCTTAAGGCTATGATCATAGTTTCAGTGGATTTGCTAAGTACTGCATTTCCTAATAACACTAAGAATTTGATGAACAATGAAATGTCAAAATATGCAGCTGATAAAAGCTTGATCAGAAAGGAAAAGCTGCAAAGGATTGTTTGAAACATCAGACAACTCTAATACCACCAGTGGTTGTCCTAACATGATGGCAGATGAACTTGAACTAAAAGGTAATGCATTTGAAAGAAATAATTTAAACTACTCTGACACATTGATGGCTTCTGAATTAACTGTAATCTCTGGAGAGAAGACCTGAGCATTATTGTGAACAGCTCAGTGAAGATACTAAGCAGCAGAAGCAAAAAAAATTGTGCCTGAGATGCAGCAGGGAGGGGATGCATTAAGGAGAGATGAGAATGTACCTACCCTGGTGTGCAGACGTGGCTGCAGGTGTAGCCACTTGTGCACTCACAGGGATGGCTCATCAGCCTCATTGCTGTGTGCAACTTCAGATGCCACATGTGCAATCTGAACCTGCTAAAAGAGCCTGTGAATAATTCATGGTTCCCAAGTGAGAAGAAGGGCTGAGGATAAGGAAGTTGGTCACCAGCCAGTCCTTCTGGCAGTGTACCAAAAGCTGGGAGAATGGGAAGGTTTGGGTTGACATACGGGGTGTCTGAGCACACAGACTCCTCATCAGCTTTGGCCCTGCTGCTCCTTTTCAGGATATTTCCAAGTACTTCTGCCAAAATTTGCCCCTGTGTCATTTTCCAACAAGGATCATGGCCCACCTTGCCTCTCATATTGTTAATTGTTGTCATACTTGTGGCCTGGGTGCACAAACCCTCATGGAAAACTGAAACAGTGCTAATCAGAACTCATGAAGGAATCATGAAAGGAAGGGCTGGGGGAAGAAACTGCAGGAGAGCAGTGACAGTGAGCAACAAGGAGTGGAGAGGAGGCAGGAGATGGCAGAATCCCATGGCACCCCCCATCCAGACTGGATCAATCCCTCAGCCAGACTCTCTTCAGCAAAGATTTTCTCTGTCTCCAGGTCTGTGGTGCACCATCATCCCTGACACATTGCTTTACACCCAGTTCCTATTTAGGATAAAGAGAGGAAGCTCCTAACCCTGGTTCAGTTGCAGTTTCTCTGGCTTTGACGCAAGATAACCCCTGCAAAATGCAAACTGAAGCATGGTTATCTTTGCTACCAGAAGGGCTAAACACTTCATTAGGTTTTTAAATGAAAGCTTAGTTTCTGCAGTCAAATCTGCAGGAAGGGCCTAATTCCTCCCACATTTTCATGAGCATAGGGGATCAACATCTTTGCCAGTCAGATGCTCTTATTCTGCCTGTCCCTGAAAACAAGGAAAAGGGGAAGCTTGCATTTACAAGATGACACTTTTAAAGCTGACAAAGGGAACCATGAATAAGTAGTGTGGAGTAAACTTGTAGAATTCACTGAAGAAAGTTTTGAGTGTATTCTGCAGGATTAGAAAAGCACCAGCCTTTTGTAAAAGTAATGTTTGCACTGCACTAGTTACAGTGGCTGCGAATGGTGTTAAGAGCCAAAATGTTCTCCCTGGCCTGGCATAGTGGATTGAAGCCAGAGGGGCAGTAGCAGGTATCCTGTGCTCGATGACTCTCCTCATTTATCATGAACCTCATCCCAGAGTTGCTTGCTGTGTCCTTTCTCATTGGCAGTAATACTGTGTGAAAATCAAAGTTTTCATTGAAAGAAGGATGTGAATATTTTTCATATTGTATAAACAAAATTGAAACTCCGAGTCCCAAAGTTTCAAAAAAGCAAAAAGAAAAAAAAAACAAAAAAATCTGCACTTTTTTTGGGAGGTAATGATATCTGAGTGGCTGGTGTCAGCAATACTGAGAATGGATTCTGAAGCTGTTGAGACTTGCACAGAGTGTTCCAATGGGCACGAGGAGGCACGAGTAGCCACTGACACCAAGGAGAGACCGAGGAAACAGGGAAGGGCTAGGAAAGAGAAAGCAGCTTTACATTTCCCTCTTCTAAGGTACTCTGAAAAAGGGAGTGAAAAGCCTCTGAAAGAAGCTCAAATAACCCTGGAAACCACGAGGGAGGCTGGATTTCAAAGGACTGCTGAGAATGAAGACCAATGGCACCAAGGAGGATGGCTCAATCCTGTAGTAGATAAGGCAAAGTCTTCACCACACTGGATTATTTCATGTTTTGCCTGTGTGTTTGCTTGGAGTGCATGGAGTCCTGATTTAGTGGGACAGCCAAAATATCCAAACAGGAAGAAGAAAGTAGTCATTGGCCAAGTAATCATGATAAAAAGATTATTTTGTTAAGGTTATGAGCTCTTCTCTTCCAGAATTGCCGCACAGGAACTGACAGTATGTGTTTTCTCATTACTGATGGAAGCGATGAGAATGGTGGAGACAGTGCACTAGATTAGGGAGACCCATATTCCCATGGATCATCAGCAAGGATATCTGAAACCTCTGAAACCTGAAGCGTCATCACTCAGCAGATGGATGTGTCCTTTCCTATTAAAGCCAGTGAGACCAAGGGGGAAACACTTGCTTTCTCCTTTAAGTTCTTCAGAAAAAAAAACTAATGAGGAATTGACATAGGACCCCACTTTGAAGCATAACTCAAATAAAACCTTGTAATTGAAGCTGAGTTAATGGGAAATGTCATGCTGGCTTTCATAATACAAACCATGCACCTGCCTCTATAGTGCCATAGCCCTTCAGAAGATCCAGTGGTGGGGCCTGATAATGAGCCAACATCACACAGCCACACTGCTGCTGGATGTACTGCACAAGGTGTCAGCATCCTGCCAGCTTATTCCCTGAACAGGCATGGCTGATGTTTCCAGGAGCTGTAAGACATCTAGGAGAGTCGCCAACAGGGAGCAAAACCAATGCTGCCAGTAGGAGGATGGGGTAGTGCCAAATTAGTACAGAAGTTCCTGTATGTGCCAAATAGCTTTCTAATTACCTTGTGATCAGCAAGACAAAACTGTGTCTCTTTAAAAACATATGTCTGTATTCACAGTGGGTCTTCAATGCAGAAGGGGAATTTAGATGCAAAATGGCAGATAGGGGGACCGCAGTCCATAGGACGGATGCCTTCGCTCCAAAGAAATCAAAGAGGACAAAGAGGAGGTGGGATCTGGCAGGTTAGGAAATGATGGGGCCACTTAATGGGGCCATTTAGTGTTCCACACATTGGAACAGGTGAGTCTGGCAGATACCTTCCCACTAAACACCAAACAAAACCCGTTATGGCTCTGTTTGGCTGCTTTTGATTGAATAGCACATGTTCCAAACACAGCACTGGACCACTGGGCCCACTTCCTTTGGCGGTTTTGATTTCAGTGTAATTTCCATATGAATGTAGGACATATTTCTAAGAGTTGGGTTGCAGAAGCCTGAACTTAATAAGCTGGTCCAAATTACAAGGATGCATCTGATACTTATTACAAAGAGGATGCAACAGCTTTTGGAACAGATAGTGGATAGGAGTACATCATGGGGGATTTTACAAAGAATGAAAAGTGAATCATGTTGCTACAGAAATAATTATTTAAATATGTGGTAAGTAAAATTTCATCTGGATCCTTTGTACTCATTCAGACTTTCTTTGAGCTCCTTTAATGCGTAATGAGGTCACCACACAGCAGAGTGATGAGCAGGTTTATGTGTACATGGGCTTAAGCCTCTGCCTCTTCATCAAGCCATTACCCTCAGGAGCCAAGTATATTTTGTATCCAGAAAAAAAAAATTAAAAGAGGAGAACATGTGAATACATTGCTCTGTGGATTTGATGGGTGGTTATATTGCTTTTAATGTACAGTGAGCTGTGGTGTAGACCTGTGCTACAGTAGCTACACTAGCTCCCTTTCAGACTCCCAAAAGTCACATTACAGCAGAACAGTTTTCTCCACTTTCAGTGCCTTTCTTGTGTAGGTTTTATGTGTAGCTGCTCCTGCCCCACACACCTCCATGGGTTTTGGGGAGTATTCAACAGCTGGGCTACAGCACATGGGCACCCCCTGAGATGATCATGCAGGTTCTCTCTGTGAATAAGAGTATTTTGAGAATCAGCAGCACCTAACCAGGCTGGAGCTTCAGTCTTTTCCCACTTCCCCACATATCCTTGGTTGAAGTGGCCTGATCCCTGTTAGCATGTGAAATAACTACGTGGTTGGGATAAAACAGTAACAGTACAGGCAGAAATAAAACTAATTCAGTATTCAGTATGGCATTTTCTATTTCTGGGTACACAGGGTTTGTGCAGGACTGTTTGGACATAACTGTCATTTATCATACCCAAAAGAACATTTCTCCAGTTATCAGTGTGCACATCATTCTCCGAGGCACCTATGCAGATCCAGCACCTTGCAGCAGGTCCATGCATACAAAATAGCAGATGTTTTATTTTATTTTATTTTATTTTATTTTATTTTATTTTATTTTATTTTATTTTATTTTATTATTTTATTTTATTTTATTTTATTTTATTTTATTTTATTTTCCTTTTGTGGCTTCTGGCAGATTTTGTCACTGTCAGTCAGCATGAACCTACCTGCAGTACAAATTTCTGGGTCCTTCATAACTAGAGAAGGCTAATTCAGCAGGCCACCACTCCCCAGACCCTACATGTAGTGCTCTGACAACCTGTTTTCTTTGAGATTTCAGGCATTCCAATATTGTGGGCCATTAATTGTAGAAATCTCCTGGCTTCTGTTTGAGGAATAAAAACAATTTAGTTCAACAGGAGGTAGTCCCTTATGAGATACATCCAGCTGGCCACAGCGGGGATCAGCCCCGTCGTCTTTATGAGCAGGATATGTTCACATGCCAAAGTCAGCAGAAACAAAATAGATGACACATCCACACTCTGAAGGTTTGTATTCCCAACAAACCCAAGCAGAAATAAGACAGGATGAGGAGCCAGGAGCCAGGTCCAACTCAAGCATTTAATTCAAACATTTACATGCCTGAGATCAGACTCCTGGATTATGGATTAAATCTCTAAAACGTTTAGGAAGGCGGGAGCTGCCTGTGAGTTGTCTCTTAGATATGTCTGGGGACGTTTTGTGACATCTGTTGTACAAGCTTGGGTTTGTAAAACCCACATGCAAAACAGTGGGTTTAGACCAAACTGCTGATGTCTGAAATTTTCACTCTGCTTGATATGAGACCTTGCCAAATCTCCAGCAGTATCTGTGCCTGAGACTCTTTTACCTCTCATCCCACACACCTTGAGCTGATTTTTACTTGGACAACTTCTTGGTCTTTGTACTTGGGGAGCCATATATCAAGGAGAAATCTGCTCAGGAGGAGAGGACAGGCATTCTGTCTGTTCTCTGATCCTTAATGCAGTTTTCATCTTAAGGTGATTTAAGTCTTTCCATTCAAAAAATCTGACATCAGCCATGCACTCTCAGCCAATTGAGGTTACTCAGGATTTATTGCATTCTGTTGTGTGACCACTGAATTTGGAGAACAGTTGTGAGGATGATGTTTGCTGTTTTGATTTGGGGACACTTCTGTCTCACCCTTTTTCTTGGAATTTGGTGTCCTTGCATCCCTGCACAGAAAGCAGTAGAAATTCACAGTGCTTTTCACCAGGCCCTGCTGGTGAAACCACCACAGGGCCCCAAGCCACTTTCTCTGTATTCTCTTGGGTATTTTTGGGCAGCAATGTGCTCCTCACAGGTCATTTCAGTATTTCTGCTGGAGTTTCCTGTACCCTTGTGGAATGAAACCTGAAATCCTGACCAAAGAGAGCCCCACAAGGCTCATGCCTACCTGTGTGCTGAGTGTTGGGAATGTCCCAACCTTCCCTCTGGCCCCACACAGCTCTAGGGTGACAGCTCTGAATTAATACTGCGTAGTGCTGGGACAGAGCTCCTTTCAGTGGCACCTGGAGGACCCAAAGACAACTACAGATCACTGCTAGGGGCACTTTCTCCTGTTTTGAACTAACTGGAGTGGACTTCCTCTCTTACCACACCGTTGTGTTTGAGGAGAAGCCAGTGTCAGCAGCTGTCCATCACTGAGAGACAGAAACAGCCAGAACGGGCCCTAAAATGGATCTCTGTGCAGATCTGGCATTTCAGCTCTGAATTCAGTGGGGAACAATTGAGAGCTTCTGCATGCTCAGTGGATACAGCATGAGAGAAGGTGTCCTAGCACAGGGAATTTTGTGCATTCACATCATTTCCAAACTGGCTAAAGGGGGTTGATATCTTTCACAGCAGTTATCCACTTTTGGGAAATCTTGTGTGATATAAAATTCCAGAGGGAAGAAGATATTACACTGCTGTTGTTGGGGGACTGTTACTGTTGGGTAAGGCTGTTTGTGCTGCTCATGAAAGATATGTCCATGCTGTGCTGTACAGACAGCTCCTTTGCCACACAGAATCTCTGAAAACAAGGGGACTTGAGGCTAGGAATGGAGACCTCCACGAAAACCAGTTTTGTTGCTTGAAAATAAAGACTGATGATTAAATGGACTATTTAGTATGTTTTCCATGGATTGAATGCCTCTCTTTTCTGTGCTTACTGTTTTTTAGCCTTCCCTGCTCACAGCATCCCAAGTACATGTTAGCACTCTTTCCTTTGGATGAGCGAACAAAACATCTTCTCTGAACTCCCCTCAATCTGTGTAGCTGCATTCCTCCTTGACTTGGTAGAGCTCCAAGACACCATTCCACAGACAACTTGCCATGCAACCTGTGGCTGTGTGTAAATAAATGTGCATATATAGTGTATGTGGTGTCCTCTATAAAGGCAGAACTGTACATATTGGAGCAGTTTAGAATCAACAAAGAAATAGATGGGGTTTGCACTTCATCTTCTTTCTCCTCTCTCCATCAGAAAGAGACTAAGTAGAAATTGCTCCTTTAAGCAAGGTCCATCCCTGTTGGATCAATTCTTTACTCTGGGGGTTCTGCCTGAACTGCAAGTGAAAGCTCAGACCTGAGGTTGGTACATTTGTGTAAATTAGGCAACCATGCAGGAGCAGAGTCTGGCCTGCCAGCGCCCAGCCGTGGGGGGAGGAGGGGGCAGTGCCTGTGGCCATGGGAGCAGGCAGCACTCTCCCCAGGCAGGATGAGGCTGGCTGGTGCCCACGGGGAGGTACAACTCTGCAATACCTTCCCCGTTCCTCGGGGTTTAGAAGCACTGACAGATCTTTTCCTTCCACTTAGAAAAACTCAGTCAATAGTGAACAGTGAATTCTAAATGGGTCCATTACACATTAACTGTTTTTTAAAGGACTTTAGCAATTTGTTTGAAGCCTGTTACTGCTTTCTGTCACCATCCTTCCCCTTTCCCAATCCTTTGAAAAATTTCCCTGCCTTCACAGCAGATCAAACCAGCCAGCTCAAGTGTCTGCTCCGTGGTCACCCAGAGGTGTGCAGGGCCCAGGCTGAGCTCAGAGCTCCATCTCAGCCGAGCTGCATGGAGCTGGCTCAGCTGGCTCAGGCCCAGGATGCAGCTTATCTGCCAACAGAGAAGCCACCCATGGATAATGGAAAGTGACTGCAGCAATGGAACGTGTTACAAAACTCCTACTGACTTCAAGGGAGCCGACTGGCAGAAATCACTGTGTACTTACACTGGGGAAGTAATCTGGGACAGTAAATTAATCTCAACACTCCTAGCTTCAGGGGTTCTTGAAGCTATTTTGTGCAGTTTTCATTTGCATGGATCTTTTCGCTATTAAATTTGTAAGAACGAAGCCAAACCTCTCTCAAACTGCTAAGCTGTGCTTTGTTTTGGGATTTCCAAAAAAATAGCTGAAGCCAGAGTTTAGTCTGACTCCCACCTGGAAGCAGAAGCTGGTCCATGTCTGCTGAAAGCCTTGTGACTCTCTGCAAATTTGAATCCAGCTTGGCCTGTGATCTCTGTCTGTGTCCACCTGGCTTCAAGTCTCATTACAGAAGATCCACCCAGCTGTAGTTCAAGGGTACAACAAATCAAGCTTTGTGTATGAGCTGGACCACCCATAATATCAGTTGGGTCAAAATGCAAATGTAGTAGCCATGATCACAGCAAAGGGTGGAACTTCTGCTTTCCTCTTTAATCAGAGATGTGTGAAATTCAGGGAGGAAGGAGAAGCATGTCTACATGAGTCAGGGAGCATGTATTTAGCAATTTTACTTTTTGCAGTTTAAAATGGGCCCAGCCCAAGTATTTCCAGGGAAGATCAGATTTGTGTCCTGACCCATATTGGTATTCCATTTTTGACTGTCAGTGGTACAGAAAACACTTGTCTTTTAAAGTTGAATTTCCAGCTGTGGTGCTGTGAAGACCAGCTTTATGACGAGCCAGAGAAGAGAGAGGAAACTTTCTGAATTTCTGTGGATTTCATGCAGCACCAGGAGGAAGTAGGGGAATGCTCTCTTTATAAAGGTGCCTGGGCATGGGGGCAATGGCTTTCCCTCCATGGCTGCAAGGCCTGACTTGGCTGCAGCATGAGCTGGGCTGCTCCTTAAGAGTTGCCCTTCACCTCTTTCCTTCCTCCACCTCTCTTGGGGTGACCTCTATCCCGGCAGGGAACATGGGCCAGAGAGAAGATGCTGCTGTCCCTCCCCCCTGCCTGCTGGGATCAGCACAACCCCTCGCAGTGCAGTGATGATAGGAGATGCTTCTAGAACTGCAGGTGGCACAGGAGGGGAGCACGGCCACAGCAGGGACACCATCACCCAGGTGGGACACAGGCAGGGCAGCCTCAAGTCCCCTGGAGCTGCAGCTTGGCAGACACAGCCCTGCCTGCAAGGCCACCACAGGCACCATGAGGAACAGGGTCTCCATCTGCACTGAGCACTCCAGAAGGAAAACCCACTCATTCCTTCCTCCTCTGCCCCAACTCCACCCCCTGCACTTCCAGCTTGGAGACTCCCTCAGGGCTGCTGAAAGCTCTCTGGCTTTCAGGAACACAGCTGTTAGTGACCTGACAAAGGAACAACAGATTTGTTCTGCCTATTTTATATTTTTACTGGCACTAGAATTTCTGTGACAGGAGAAAGGGAATTCCTAAGACACTGAGGAGTGAATTACACACTTGCACATTGTCACTGGTACAGTGGAAAATGGCCACAAGAAGGTCCTCACCTGCTACCTGATAGAGGCCTCGTAACCTGTAGTGCAAACAAAATGTACTCTGCTGGAAACTTCTGCTTGCTTTCACCTGAGAACTAGCAGCAAGGCAAAGATCACATTCTGCCAGCTCTGGTTTTGCCTCAGCACTGGTAAAAGCTTTATTGCTTGTATAATTAAATACAGGTTTCAGATTGCTTTTCTTAAAGCAGCTTTTTCTCTTCATGCTTCCTTGGCTGCTCTTAGAATGATGCTGTTGGTCGGATGCACACATTGCAGCAAGCATGAAGATTTGTAACCTTCTGTCAGCAGAGAAGGTTTTCTTTTCCCTTCAGAGGTTCCCACAGATGATGCTTTGGCTTCCCCTCTTGTGTTCCTGCACCAGTGAGTCATCTCCCTGTCTGCCTTCTCCCTACACACACTCCAGGTGCTGAGGCCTCTCTGGCATGTTGAGCATGAAACCAAAGTGATTTGCAGAATCAAGACTACATGAAAGTACTTCCTTTGTGTTGACTTCTTCAACGATTTCCCATCTCTTTTTGGTTTTTTTCCCCCATATGTCTCCTATTGTAATGCTTTGTCATATCTACAAATTAGTTTAGTTTGCAACTAAGTTAATTTTCCATCGACAGCCAGGCCAGGGAGGGGCTTTCAAATATTTTAAATATGCAAATTTTTTCCCCCTCTCTGCAGTGGGAGAGACTGCTGTCAGCTGGGGACCAGGAGAAGGGTATGTAAACTTCAGGGAAGAAGGCAGGGAAGGGGCTCATTTGAGCAGGGCTGAAAAGAGGCTGTCAGAAGATGAGATTTGGGAACACACTGCTCTGAAGTCTGCATACTGAAATGAAGAAGATCTAAAGGAACCATGACAGTGAGATCCAAACCTCAACACTGGTGCATCTACACCAGTGTCTTAGTTTGGGCCAGGAGCCAACTTCCAAAGCCAATCTCCCAGCAGTCCCTACTTCCTGTGCTCTCTTTTCCTTTGTGGAGTGGATCTGGAAGAGATGAAGCCATTGTCTTTCAGGTGAAACACACACTTAAAACACCTCTGGAAGCCCACTGTGGACAAACACAGGTTCAGTCTGTGCCATGCTCCAGGAAGCACACTGTTCCCATGGTGTGGCTGCTGAAGGGCCCGGAAGTTAGGCTAAAAATAATAAAAAAATCATAGCTTCAACATAGACAAAGGAACAGTGGCCCTTGCTCCACTGTGCATCATATAGAGAAAATTTAATGATATTTGGAAATAAGACCATCTGTATTCAAAAAAGAGCATTTAAAAAAGCTTGTGAAGTGAGATATCACTCATGAGAGAGTTGCCAGTACAAACAGAGCTGTTGAAATGATGCTACAAATACTGCATATGAAACCTTTGTACCCATGTTAGACCCTCTTTAGTCTCACTAAGAAAAAACCAAAAACCTATGCAATATATAGATCACAAGTATTTATATGTATTATATATGCACATAAAATCATCTCCCTGTGTATTTTGAAAACAGTGGACCTATTATTCACTCATGCTAATCTCTGTAAGGGAACACATAGATTCTGTAACATGTTGTTTCATCCCAGTCCTTGCTTTGTATACAGAAACGATGAAATTACTGATGTATAACCTGAAAGCAAATAAATCTTAGTATCTGAAACATAAACTTTGCTACTCCTGCTCTATCCTGGTCTAGAAGACACAGGATCATGAAAAGCAGTTATAGTAGTAAAAGCTTAATTGTTCTTTATTAATTACTGGATGAAATACATTAAATGTCAAGGGTGTCTGTAGTATAAAACGACATCATGTATGATATAATTAAATACACAAAACTATGTTTAAATAGCTGTAAGTGTCTGGGTAAACCAAATCAACCAAAAAAAATTTCAAAGACAATATTGACAAAGGCCCTTAAATCACACTGTTGTGTATAAAAGTTTTTCACAGAAATAATGTTAGTTTTTTTACAAATTTTATGGTAGGTTACGGTCTATTTTGTATTTTTATAATTATTCTTTTGTATTTCAATGGTAATAAAAGCCAATGATAATGTTATTTTAAACAGTTGGCATATTTGAGAGGCTGATAAAAATGAGTTGATCAATGTATAATATTACCTTGTGATATAGATATAGCTATGGATGTAGTTACCTAAAGGCTCTGGGAAGAGCTACCTAAACCTATGGTGTGACCGCTACTATATTTTGTGTCTTCAGAAATTATGACCTCATGTGGCCACAAAACAGTCTCTTAAATTGGATGTTCTTGATGTCAGCATAACTGAAATGTTTGTGCAGTCTGACCAAGGTGTAGGAAAGCTTGTGGCAGGGCAGGAATTTGCAGTCGCTCCAGGGGTAGGTTTGATGGTCAGCTGGAGCTTCTCCCTTCCTGCAGCTCCAGAGAATCCCAGCGTTGCTCTTGCTGACAACTTTTCTCCCAGGTTTCAGGATGAAGGAGACGTTACTTACATTAAAGGAGGAACTTAGATGAAGCAAATGCTGCCAGACCAAACAGGAGCAGCGTGAGCACAATGCTGCTGTAATAAAAATACTCGAAAGAAGTGTCATAACTCAAATTAAACATCTCTACGTTATTCAATAACGCAGACCTTGAATGACTTTTACTACCCATGGACCCACCTAAGTTATAACATGAGGTGTTTCCAGCTGATCTGAGGTGAGGAAGCGCAGCCGGCGCAGCTCTCGGGCGGAGCGGCGGCAGCGCGGGCGCGCCCGGCGGCGCTCGGGCAGCAGCAGCAGCAGCAGCGGAGCCACCGCGGGGCTTTGTTCCTTTGTTCCCCAGCCCCGCTGCCCTGGCCAGAGCAGCCTCCGCGCAGCCTGCTCGTGGCTTTGCTTTTTCCCTCCCTGCTTGCTCACCTGCAGTCTCTGTTCATATTGTTTTATGGTACTTTAGACAACGGGTTTTAACAGCTAAACATAAAAGCCACTGAGAGCATAAACAGGAAACTTGTGTTTAGGTGGGAGTGCCTAGGAATTTTATACTGCTGACCACAGAGGCCATGGGAGAAAGGAAATAGGAAAAACACTGTAAATACCTGGGTGACTAATGATTTGTGCTGTTCATCTGGCTTTTCAGAACATGAAAAGTTCAGCCTTTTCCAGGCAAAACAGCGCAAGGGAGGCACAAATTCTCCAGTCAATACTCTCCATGCCCCTTCGCTGGCTGTTTCCCTGCTCTCTCCCATCAGGGAAAGCGCCCCGTTCCTACAAAGTCAAACGAACTCACAATAAATTTTGGCCGGCACAGGAGGCTGCGTGCACTGACGGCCGAGGGAGGGAGCGTGACACGCGAGGGTGCTCGCCTGCCCCCCGCGTTCGCACCGCCTAAGAGGATTTCGATGAAAGAAACCAAATTTGCAGCCCCCTGTTTTGTGTTGAGGCGGCAGCTGGAGTTTGGGGGCAGCTTTGTCCAGCTTTGCCTCGCCGGCTCCCGAAGAGGTTGCCATTGTTCCCGAGGGGCCTCGGCGGGGCTGCTCCTGTGCCCGCTCCCTTTTATCGCCAGCCGCACGGCTCGGGAGAGGTTTTGTCTTTTGCTGACAGCAGCAGATTTGGCCGATCGGCAGCTCCCAGGCGGCAGCGCTGGGTGGGATTCCCAGGTTGGCCATCTGCGCGGGGGGGGCTGGCAGAGCCCAGCGGGGCCTTTTGGTGACCGGGCTGCTCCCTCCGGGGCCACTGCTGCCGGTGAAACCGCGACATCTGGTCACCTTCACCGGGCCTGCGGGCTCCGGTTTCACTCCACCCTGGGAGCGTGACCCGGCAGAGGAGGACGAAGGCAGATGAGGATGCTTCCCCAGGTCACGTTTCCTGGGGAGCAGCAGCCCTACGGGAGGGAACAGGAGCCGGGCCCTTCAGCCTGTGCAGCCTGGGAAGCCCAGGAGCCCACCCGCAGCTCCGGGTAGCGCTTGCCTCAGTTTCCCGGGGAGCCCAGCCCGAGGGGTTAGTGCTGCAGGAAGAGCAGGGCAATGTGGGCTCCAGCAGGATGGAGGGAGCCCCTCTGGTGTCCTTTATTCAGGCCTTGATGCTTCTCTCTCCCACAGCACAAAAACTGATAAACAACTAGTCCTCTTTTCATCAAGTTCCTGTAAAAACCGAATAACCTGCAGGTAATATGATGTGCCCAGGCTGCTCCAGAGAAGGACCAGCACAGCCAGGGATGTCAGCCCTGGAGCAGCAGCTGGATCTTGCTGAAATCAAGTGTGTTACTAAATAGGGGTGGAATTTCACTCATGGAAAGTTAAGCACATCTGTAAATATTTCTCTGTATGCAGGCTGGGGTTTCATCCACAACGAACTTGTCGTTTGATTGCTGGAGTGATGTGATAAACCATGGCAAGGTTTGGCAGGGCGCTGGGGAGCACAGCTTTATTGATAGCCAGGCATGATCACTTCCAGACTGTGCAAACACTGAATTTTATCGACAGACACGCATGTATGCACTCGTATGTATATGTTACCCTATGTATCCGTGTACCTATAGTTACAAACGGGTGTAGATACAAATTGACTCTAGTTTATAATAACATAGTTACTTGTTCCTATGCAGTTGTAAAAATATGTAGTGAAGGTTGCTGTGATCACAAAACAGAACTACCTTTTCCTCTTTTTTCTCATGAATATTGTAGCAGTAAAAGATGCTGGGCTCTCTAAAACCTCTGTTTTCCCAGGGGCTGCCACAGACCAAGAACATTGCAGCAGAAGTTGTCCAACAGTACAACTCCAACCCCATCAGGCAGGACCTGCTCAGAGCATGTCCTCTCAGCTGAGCCTCACCTGCAGCAAGCACACAGCCTCGCCGCCGTCCAAGGAAATCGCTGAATGTGTTCAGGAAGGTGAAACACGACACTGCTGAGCGACAGCCGCAGTGCAAGAGCCACCGAGGGGCTCAGGGGTAGCGGTGCGGCCCTGGCGGAGTTCAGCCCCCGGCACAGCCCGTGCCGTGCGGGCGCCGTGCGCTCCCCGCATCCCCGCATCCCCGCACGCTGCCCGGGGGGATGGCAGCGCCTGGAGCCCACAGGGCACACAATTAGCACTTGGGGTGGGATGGCAGCGCCCGGAGCCCACAGGGCACACAATTAGCAATTGGGGTGGGATGGCAGCGCCCGGAGCTCACAGGGCACACAATTAGCAATTGGGGTGGGAAGGACAGCGCCCGGAGCTCACAGGGCACACAATTAGCAATTGGGGTGGGAAGGACAGCGCTCCCTGCTCTGAGCCGGCTGCCGAAGCCAGCTCTCACACAACCAACCCGAAGCCGTGTCCTGAAGACTGCAGCGGCCAAAGCATTTCTCAGGGTTTTACTTCTAAATCCCTTCTCCCGCACAATGCTGAAAAGGGGCTCTGACCCAAGACTCTTCTCGGTTAAATACCCGAGCTGCCAAGCTACAGATTTTCAGGGATTCCTTTTGAAACTCTTCCACTTTGTACAAAGCGATTAAATATTCATTGGCACGGGGACTGGGAGCCGGCCTCCTGGATGAGCACCCCCACCCCAAGCCGCAGAGCCCTTTTCATTGCCATCCTCTGAATATTTAATCAGCTCGTACAAAGCAGAGCGGCTTCAGCGGGGGAGCCTGGGAGAGACCCGGCAGTGAGAGCCGCTGATCAGAGCGCGCAGCACCGACACCCGATCCCAGGCGCCTGCTCCAAAGCAGGCACATGAAGGATTTGAGCATTCGGCTCAGCATAGCTGTGAGCGTGTTAGCTATTCACAGCGGAGGATGTGACACTTCCTTTCTCTTCTCTCCCCCACCCCGTCTTTTATTTCAGTTAGATGTGATTTAACCACCTCAGAGTCCAGCCAGGAATGAGGAATGCTTCATTTGTGTCCCGAAAACTGTACAAAATGAATGGATAAAAATTTGATGAGAAGTTTTTCAGCCATTCAAGCACCTCTCTTAATAATTCAGATGTTTGATTTTCTTCTTCAGTATGCAGTAAGGATTAATGCACTTTGAAGATGGCATAGAAACTTAGTTTTCAGAAAAGGAGAAAAGCCTCAGATTTAAAAAGAAAATCCCACCTAGGAGTATGACATTATTACGTGAGCTTCTGTCCTCCTGATTCTCCTAACTGATGACTGGGACAGGCTTTGCACTGAAATTTCAGCAGAGAGAGATCTTTTGCAGCCTACCTCTAATAAACAAAGTTCACAGCGGAAATGCTGACAGGCTGTGATCAAAGCAGCACCCTCAGGTGTTGCTGTGATATACTGCTTGCTTACTAAAACACAGCAGTTCAAACAGCCAGGCTGTGTTTAATTGGGATATATAGTATTTCCAACTCGGGGAGCTCAAGGTTTCTCTTAGATCTTTCACTCTGCCATTGTTCTGCTATTTGCTCAGAAGAAAGACATTTAGGAGACCAAGTTTTGGGTTACATCTGGAACAAGAACCCTTCGACTATTCACAGCATTGCCTTGAACTTTACAGGAGGCTGCCCTGTGAGCACTCCTCTGCTGTTCCCACTCAGAAGCCCAGGCTGTCCTCTCCCCAGCTGTGGGGAGCAGCTCTTCCCCAGGGATGACTGAACATCTTTACTTCGGTCACATCAACTGCATATGTAAAAAAATGACACTGACAGTATGTCATAATGTAGTTTTAGAGTCTTTAAAGTATTAGAAAAAGAGAAAAACACCCAGATGATGAATTCTTGGATTTACCAGTCAGCATTCAGGACTTGCTACTGTCTGGAGCAGTGCTTGGCTCCATACTTAAAGTTCACAATTCATCCTCTGAAATTCAGATGTGTGTCTAAAACTTTGGCCTAGCCTGACCACAGGAGATACAAGCTCATACATTTTTGAGGAAGAATATTTTTTTTTCTTGCCCATTTCTTTCTCAACATCTGCCACAGTCCCAGATCCTGGCTCTCAGCCTCAGTCTTCTTACCTGAGGAGTCCAGACCCCCACAGTGTCACACCCCTCCCTCTTGGTCAGTGAATTCCCACTCCTGACCAGTTGCTACTTCTTGGTTCCACCATCTGTTTGTTGTTTTCCTTTAGTCAAGTTTTTGTCTTCTTTCCAGCTGCTCCAAAGAATTCCTTGTTTACACTGCCTCAGTGCTGGCAGGGATATTTCATCCCATCTCTGACTTTTACTTTGAGCGATCAAAATTAGAGAAATCCACTTTCTTTGACTTTGGATGGAGTACACTCAGCCCAGGGTGAAGATGATGCACATACCAGCTTTGTGCCAGGCAGGAGCTGTGAGGGGACAGAACATGTGCAGTCACTCTCCATGGACAAACAGCATCTTCTTTCATCCACTCCAGCAGCCCTGAGAAACTTGCATGTGTGCCCTAAAGATGGGAGGTATGGAGATATTAATTCTTAAATTAAAATATCTCTACTTAGCACGGGCAAAGTAGGTTTTATTCCAAAAGTTTCTAACTGGACCTAAATGAGAGACTTCCATAAAAACAGCAACAGGCTTTTCCCAACAGAAAAGGCCACTTTGCTCCACTCCTGCCTTTTGAGTCACTCCTACAAACTCCTGAGAAACTGGGCCTTTTAAAAAAAAAAGTTTGTTATATTTTTTTTGTAATATGAACAAAACAAAATATTTTCTTAATTCTTGTTCCCAGAATCTGCTAAACAGTTTTGATAAATCTTTCTCAAAAAATTCTGCCTTAGGCATACACCTGGAATATAAAATATCATCCCAAATGGTTAAAACTTGACAATGTGTCAAAATGTGATTTTATAATAGGAAATATTGTGCAAACATCATATTATGCACTATTAGCCCCACCTATTAAAAATATTTCCTTACGTGTAGCAAAGAGGCTTATACAAACCAGCACTTGCAGATGTAGTCACTGTTTCCTAGTGTGCAATACCTTAGTAATTTGACTTTTTCAATATTACTGAGTGCAACAAGATAACATTAATGAAATAATCCCTCGGTGAATTTATTCTTTTAAATAAAAGCTTACTTTGAATTATGCTGTAAAAATGCATCTTTAAATCAACTAATTTCCATTTAATTACACGGATATTAGTTAAAACCAGCTGAGTGGACTTTTCAATTTTTAATTGTGAAAATTCTCTCCCAGGCTGAACTCCTCTATGCCAAGTTTCTGCATTGAGCACATTTTTACGGTCTAGTTATAAACCCTAGAAAAACAACGTTTATAGGAAATGTTGACACAACCTTAAATAAAGTGGTGCTAGCTGACACCTCTATATTTTCAATTTGGGGATTTCTACTGGGAAAATATAAACGCTAATGCAGCAAAGGAAGCCAACTATAATAAAACCCTCATAGTCTTCCTGTTCACCACACGAAGACCTACTTCAAAAAGCACCAACTCAGACTGGAGATGAGTTGAAGTTAACTGCATTCCTCTGAGGGCACTAAAAATTACCTGCAGATAGTTCAGCCTTACGGTTACTTGCAAGGCTTCAGTTTAGCCAAAGTCACGTGAATATCCATCCCCCCCCCCAAAAAAAAAGTGGAAAGAAAATAAGAATGTGCATAAGCTCAAAAAAAAGGGTGCTAGTCCATTTATATCCTTCCTAGCACAACATAAAAAGAAGAAAATAGACTTTATAGATTCTCGTGAAACAAATCCAAGTACACACAAGGGAAAAATACAGAGATGGAAAGTGAAAATGAAGTTAGCTTTCCTATCTGTATCTTTTAATTCTAGCTCACCTAAAATGAATGAATAAAGGAAGGGCAGGGGCCTCTGCTCAGCCTTATTTTTAAAGATGTTGGAAAAGATTAATGAGCAAAGATCTGGATGATTTTCAGGACAGCTTCTGAATCTTGGTAACAGAGATTTGAAAGTGTTGGGTTGCTGATCCTGTCTCAAGAATAAAACCCAATCATATTAGTGGTATTCTGGATGTGAGATATAGTTTTGGAGGGAGGATGTTGGAAAAGGTGTCAATTTCAGAACTTAAATAAGAAATTCAGAATAAAAACAAAATGATATTGTTTAAGGGCAAATTGTGCTAGCCTAGTTGCCTCCTGAGATAAGAGGTCTGGGTCTGTACATGAGGGGAATGAAATGGATGGCATTTCTCTTGATTTAAGCAATACTTCAGAGATTATTTCCTGTAGCATCCTTGTAGCCAAACTGGGGAGATATGGACTAGATGGCTAGACTTGAAGATCTGTGATAAACTGACTGAATCTTCAGGCTCAAAGAAAATTAACCAGTGGTTCAGTCTAATTGATAACCAGCTGAATGGTTTACTGGACTTAACAGTGGGGCTGATGCTGTTTAATGTACTCCTTAGTGTCTTGGGCAATAAGCTACAATGCACTCTCAGCAGATTTGCAGATAATATCAAACTGGGGAAAGGGGTCAGTACTCTGGAGGGCAGAGCTGCCATTCAGGAGGACATTGACAGGCTGGAGAAATGGGCCATGACAAAAATATCACAGTTCTACAAAGGAAAGCACAAAAACTGCGCCTGGGCTGAATCACCAGGTGCAGCTGGCTCACCAGGAAAGGAGCTGGCAGTCCTGGTGAACAACAGGTTAAACATGTCAGTAGTGTGCCCTCTGGGAACAAAGGTTCCTCTGCACACTGGGCTGTAACAGGAAGGGTAAAACCAAGGGACCAAAGGAAGGGACTCTTCTCCTCCCCTTGACAATCATGAGACCTTGTATGAAATAATGTGTCCAGTTTGGGAACCCTGGTACAAGGAAACACTGACCCATGCTGGAGTCCAGAAGAAGGCCAGCAAGATGCTCAAGGGGCTGAAGCAAGAGACAATAAAGTGTAGTTGAGAGAACTGGCTTTGCTGGGCCTGGGGGATGAAAAGAATCAGGAGAAATCTTGCTGTTGTTTTCAGTTACCTATGGAATGGCTTTAGAGAAGGATGGGACTGACTCTTCCTGAAGCTGCAGGAAGATAACAGGTAAGACAAATGTAAGAAAAGGAAATTCCAGTTGGACATATGAGAGAAAAAAATCCCATTAAGAATAGTTGAAAAATGGCCAGGTTGCCCAGAGAGATTGTGATAGCTGTTCTTAGAGATACTCAAACCTCAGCTGGGCAGGTAAATCAAGCTTTGAAGAGCAGGCTGGGCAAGGTGATATCCAGAAGATCCTTTCAACCTGAGTGGTTCTGTTTCCATTTGCTATTTAGAAATCACCCTGACTTGCCAGTTCAAGGGGTGTCTGGGAAAACCAAGACTTTCCAATGTCACTTCTGGCATAGACTTGCTCAGTGGAAAAGCAGGAAGTGGGCATGGTGACACTCTGAGCAGCAGCCTGCTGGCTCTCAGATGCCATTCAGGTTTATTCAGGTTTCTCCTTTGGACAAACTGGCTGCTGATAAAGCTGGATACTTGCCTGCCTTTGAGTGCCCAGCCTTATCTGTTTTTAAGGAAAGGCATGCTGAACTCTCTAGCAACATTAGAAAGTATTGGCCTGAGTTTTTCTTTAGTTGCTATCATACCTAACCTTCACCTCTTTAGAGGCAAGCACTAAGAAGTTATGTAAAAAGCCAAACTGAATCATCCTGGTAAACAACACTGACCTTGTCTTAGACCTGAAAGGACCTACCCTTATATAGCTGTAACCCATTCCACTTAATGCAGTTAACAAACTGTAGTCCTTTGATTCAGTGAGACACTTGCTGCTTTTACCATTACTTTTGTCTTGTCTAATCGTCTGTTAAGAAGGTAATTTGGGTTACACCCCAATGAAAATCAGACCTACCTAACCTTCTGCAGTTCCCAAGAGACCTTTCACAGAGGTTTCTCTGTGAGCAGAAGAGCTTTGGATGATAGGGTTTTGTTTTTTTTTTTAACCTTGCTAACATTTCAGCCATTCTGGCAGCAATTTATATCATTTCTGCCTGCTGCCTCCCTCTTCTTCTGTTTTTCCCCATAGGTTTCCCAAGATATCACAGTAACCTTGGCAAAAATGTGAAATCTGCTTTAAGGTTAATGCTAAACTTCTGTAGTACATTATTTTAAGGTTTAAAAGAAAGATAGTAAGTTCCAGTATGTACCTGTCAGTACTAAGTGATTGTTCATTTCCTGTGAATTGGGAATAAAGTAATAACATACATCTGGTGAGCTAAAACATGTTCCTTATTTCTTTTTCTTCTCCGAGCCATATCCTTTACCAGCTGTGAGACATCACCATGCAGAATCTCCAAATACCTTTGAGAAAAATTAAAACAAAGGAACAGAGGGCTGGAAGGGACCCCCTGTGTCTTGGAGCCCAGTCCCCTGCCAGCCCCAGGCCACATCACACAATGCCTTTCCTCAGCTGTTCTCACTCCATCTTACAAACCCTCTCATGCCCCCAAACTTGCACTGGAAGTCTGCTCTCCCCAGCGTTGATTGCTCAACTGGCTACATAATGTCTTTCAGCTTCCAGTTCAAATACATTCACGGGCAGTTTATGCCCATTTGTTCTTGTGCCAACACTGTACTTTATCTTCAAAAGATCTTTTCCTTCCTTGATGTTTAACCTCCTGGTGTATTTATAGAAAGCAATGACATTCTGTATCAGCTTTTGTTTTGCTACACTAAATATGTCAAGTTCTCCTGGCCTCCTTATGCAAAGTAGAATTTCCACTCCCTTTACATTACAACTTTGCTGCCCTTGTTCCCAGGCCATTTTTGGCCCAGGGGGCTGTTGCTGGACACAGTGATCCTGTAAAGGTTTCATCAACTTATTTATTAGTTGCTAACCATTTTCTTGTATGAATCAAGCCAGAAGATGACATGGTAAAAGGATATACATCACTAAATGTACTAAATACATTGAGGAAAATCCAATTACAGACTCCTTTCCCTTTTTTAATGTAATATTTCTAAATGTTAGGTGTTTGTGGCCTTTGCAAGACAGTGGAACTCTGAGGATGGATCCTGAAGCACATGATAGAGCCTGGAAAAGGAGGTTGAGCTATGAAAACAACAGCCATGGAAACGCAGTGATCAGAATAAAGAGTCCAAGGGAGAGGTGAAGTAGGATTTATTACTGCACTGCAATGGATGATAAAGGAGGTGATTAGAAATTAACTGTCAAAATCAATTTTTTACACTCTTCTGGCTTGACAAACACTTGAAACATAAAAATACATGTTTACATGAATAAAAATCTCAGCCTGTGGCATTTTCCCATCTTACATTTCAAAGCATAAAGGATGGCAACTGATTTTTTTATGCTATAAATATTGTTTGCTTTTTGTGTATCTTCAAGTCAGAACTATAGAAAAATGTAACCAGCATGATTAAGTGGAGAACAGAAGATCCTTTTCATTTTTCTTCACATGCACTCAGTCTTCTCAGGTCTTGAACAACTTCATGTAAAAGTTTAAATTTTACATGCTCATTGTTCATTTCTGAGGCATGACCTGAATAAAATCCCTGGGGGGGAAAAACCCACAAAACAAAAGGTCTTATTGATTGAATGTTAGTATATATTATTTTATGGAATAGAATTTCAAAGCACATATTGCTTATCATGATACTGAAATAACAAATTTCTTCAGTCTTTCACAGCAGTTCCAGAAATTTAACGTCTTTTTCACAGTTTCTTCCAGCACTGAGCTATGCCCAGTAGAGTAATTTTCTTTAGTGTAATACACCACATAAATATCACAGTTTTATCTGATGGCAATGAATCTTAGAGGCAAACAGTTCTTTTTCCAGCCCTTTCATATTGCATTCATAAAGGCATGAGGGCAGCTTGAATGATTAAACATTAAGCTGAAAGGCAGCATTTGGAAGAGACCTGAGTGGGGACCTCCCTGCTGGATTAAATGTAATGTTCTCCTTGCAGAAAATGGCTAACTGGGCTGCAGGCAGGAGGTGAGCTCCACTGCTCTCTGCGCTCCCAGGGAGGAGGAATTGTGGTTTGTGCAATTTTGCTTTATGTAAGAAGCAGATTCCCAGCCATTGCTCAGCTGCAGCTGCATTAGGCAGTCTTTGTACCTCTTCTGCCCTTTGTGGTTCTCTAGCCACGTGAGTGTCATCCTTCTGCATGCAAATCTCCGTGTTTTGAAGATATTTTTCCTCTATTTTCCTCTAGACCTGTCTATTGGACCAGCTGAGGCTCAGATTACAGAGGTATTCAATGGACATTAAGCACACACTGGTATTTTTCAGGCAGGAATGACCTCTTGAATCTGGAGCTGTAAAATGCAGCTACTGTGTTTACTCAGTTAGGGGACAAATTGTGCTCCCCGGGTCTCATATTCTCAGGTTGGTTGTAACCTTTTTGTTTTGCTTGTACTATGTTCTGAGACTCAAATGGCATACCCTCCTGGGGTCTGTGCCTGTATGAGGCTCTCTTGAAAAATATGACTTGATTGGGTTCTAGTTCTGCATTGCTCACCCCTCCAAGTCTCTGTGTCAGCTCAAGCACAATGTCTGATAACAGACAAAACTCAGCTACAGTGAAACAGAGTTACTACATGAGATTGTCCTTTTTTAAGTCTAATATCTTCAAATGAGTCCATTTCAGGAATGGAGAATAATTCTCTTGGAGCAATGAAGTTTATATAGCCAACATAAACAAACCCACGCCTGCTTTATGCCAGGAGAGGAGAGAGGGGGAGATATTTTTTTTGCTACCAACATAGGCTCTTTTCCTTGAGTAGTATTTTTGGCAGATGCTACCATATTTAACTTCCCACAATGGCACTGTTTATTTAAGGCCAATATAAAACATCCCTGGCCCTTCTCTTAGATTTTTCAGTCCCTTGGTTGACTTTCATGTATCCTTTTAAGCACATTTTTTATGGTGCCTTTGGAATCACTGCTCAGTGCCTTTAAACAAAATACTTCCAAACAACAAGATCTCCATCTCAGCAGGGTGAGAAAATAAGCTGTGCATGGGCCACTGCTCATGGATTTCACCACTTTCTGTTCTCACCAGTAGTTCTGAGGAACAAATAAGTGCCAGACCAGAGGTCTTCCTAACCAAGTACCTCGTCACCAACAGAGACCAGTTGTGATTATTTAGAGAAGAGTGTACAAAAATGCATAGCAATGCTGTGCCTAATCTGCACTGGAGCTCCTGACAATCATTTTGTCCAAGGCTGCACTGTTTTGTTTTATCAGACTGACCTAGGGGAAATTTAATTCCAGTTTTTGCGCTCTGACTATTTGTGGTATAGAAAATATATTTGCAGCTGTAAATCTTTCCCAGATTTGCATTTGATTTTAAATCAAAGGTAAAAATATAGCTGCAAAAATGAGTTTCAAATTCTTATAGGAAGTTTAATAGGTCCTTAGGGACAATAGTTTATGGTCAGCCCAACAGCCTCTGCTTTTTACAGACCATGGTTACTTTTCACTCCTGATTTCAGGCTGAAGCCTCCTTCTCTATGTGACTGCAGTGGCACCATTTCTCTTTGTACCCATTCCACCTAAGTTACTGGTTCCTGGCTTCACACGTGCCAGAGCACAGTTGTGCTCCAGCCAAAGTCACTGCCTAAAAGCTTCCATGTGCCAGCCAAGCTGCCACAGCTCCTGGAGAGCCACCTTGGGCTGCCTGCCACCGGGCACTGTGGCCACAGACACAGGACACCTCGATCCATAGGAGAAGGCTGCTGCTCTGGAGATGGACAACTTGAGCAGTCAGCACTTCCCAGCCTGACAGGGACAGCTGGGGAATGCAATCCTCAGCATTCCTGCCTCTTCAAGCAAATGTGTCAGAAATGGCTTTATAGTGGCCTACTCATCCTAATTTTTTTGCCAGATCTGTTATTTCTGCTTAACAGTATTTACTGTTGGTATTTTGGTAAACCTCTGGCTACTCAGAGTTTCTGGTCATGCTTTTCTACCATCTTCCCCAGGTAAGAATGTCACCGAATACTTTAATACCCTTTAATACCCTTTAAAACCACCATTTTCTTTTCCTGTGCTGTCCTGTGAAATACTGTGGCTGCCAAACACAACCCAAACAGCCATCTGCAGAAATAGGGTCTCCCAGAGGAGGTGCAGAATGTGCACAAACATGTGCTCTGTTTTCCTAAGGACACCTGCCAGAGTCCTGCTGATGCACAAAGCATAGGAAAGTATTTGGCACAAGCCATGTCTCCAAAGATTTCTGTCCTTGTAGGTAGTGTAAAATATTCCTTTCTTAACATACTTACTTTGTTTTCTTTGGATTCTCTCTATATAAGTGAATGCTTCTGTTGTTCCTGTTGTGGTGTCCAATAAGCACAGCCACTCGTGGTTTCTCAGGTCTCTCAGAGCACTTATCCAGTCTCATTTTAGCTCCTGCCTCAAGGTGAGTGATGTGAACTGTTATTATGCTGCACTCTCCATGCTCTGTCCTATTCTTCTGAGAGTTTCTTTTTTCCTAAGAAGACTTCCCCTACTTCTTTTTCAGTTTTTTACATCCTTGGGGTTTCCAACAAATGCATCTTCTTAAAGGCACTAAGAACTTTTTTATCTTATTAATGGGTACTGCCTTCACCAATATACTCATGAATTGTGCTGAGGTGGTGGCATGACTGGAATACTAATAAAGGCAGTATTTATTAATCAACAGCTTGCTTGGAAGGACAGGAGAGATTAGATAAACTGCCCTGCATTCAAGGGTACACAGGTGTGCTGGGAGATCCAGAATATGGAGGAATTTCCTATCTCTGGGGGGGGGGTAAAAGGGGAAAAGAATATGAAGGCTTTCATTGCAAGGATTGCAAAATATTAAACAAGGAAGACTTGAAGCTTTTTGTGTCCAAAAAGCAGAATCAGCCAAAGGACAGGACATAATATTAATGAGGGATTTTAACAATCCAGGTATTCCTTAGTGAAAGAATGCAACAGAATGCCAATGTCCAGTGAGTTCCTGGAATTACTGGCAATTCTTGTTTAAAAAAGTGTAGGATTTTCAAGATTTGAAGCTAAGCAGTAAAGAATGATGTGAGAATGTGAAGGTGAAAGATTTAATACGTAAGAGTAACCTTGGAGTCACAGGATATATGATTCTTGGAAAGACAGGGAAGAAGAGCAAAAGAAGATGATGGACTAGAAGTGTGGAGGCTTCAATAAAGTAAAAGATAGCAGGTAGCTAAGTGAGAACAGGCATCAAAGACAGCTATAAACACCTCAAAAATGTTGCTAAGTATGTATTATTCCACGTGAGAGAAACTATAGACACTGTAAAAAGAGAACAAACTGGTTAAGCTATTTGCAAAATGTGGCCAAAGGAATTAAAATGAAACACTTGCACAGCATAAACAACACAAAAAACAGAGGTGAAAGGAGCTGTGATGGAAAATTAAAATTATTGTCAAATAGATAAAAAGTCACATAAAATTGAGAAGTTTGGTGGGTTTTAAACCATAAAATTAGATTATAGCAAAACATTTAATTTCAATACTAAGTAATACTTTCAGTGGTAAAGTAGTAGAAAGCTAGTATATATTGTTTGTAGGGTCATCAGAGATTTTACATCAATGGAGGTTTTTAGGAAGGAGAGGAAACTGTCAGAAGTCATCTAGAAATAGTTCCTATTAGTGGGTAAATCAGTGGGCTACATGACCTCTTGACTGTCTCTCTAGGCATTTATTCAATTTTCATTGAACTGTGCTTCATTTATTAATCAACATTGAATTTAATCACATGCTCACTTTAAGTGTGTGTTCATCACATAAAGGCCTAAATCTTGCTTCTTTACCACCTTCTTTCTGTGAATTTTTAGTGTTAAAATTTATAGTGGTCCTGCTTTGGCTAGCATACCTCTAACCTCCCTAAAAATTAGAACACTTCCATTTGCTTTCCCTGATTTTTGATTGCAACATTTTCCAGTGATCCTACAAAAATCTTCTTAACTGGAAGTTCCTTTATTGCCCTTTTTATTCCTGCTGGGCATACTTTCCAGACACTTGGAAACTTATACAGTGATGATGTCCTTTAGGTCTTGCATCTTACTCCATGGGCCAGCACTAATACAAGGTCACTTTTCAAAGCACAATATTGAGAATGATTAGAAGAGCGAAAGAGTGGCAGCAGGAGCACACAGATTGAATGTGTTTTCTTGTTACAGAAGCAGATATTGTTCATCTTTAAGATTTTCACTGGAGTAGTTTGCAAGGTGAGAGAGAGAATCAGGAGGACCTGATGACTGAGGCCAGCTCCCCTCCTTCCCTTAACTCTGCTGTTCTTAGCAATTCATTCTTAGGGATTTGGACTTGTGCTCAATTTCCCTAGCAGCAAAGTTCATATGTACTTGATTACTTACACAGGAGACAATTTAACCATGAAAACCTCATATGTGAGGGATTAGCTGAGGGCAAAGTAGGGCTCTTAAACTCTTAATGTAAGTATGGTCATGACAGCACAGTTTGATTAAATTGAAACATTTCACTTAGCAAAGTATAGATTTAATTCTAATAATTTTAAAGGTGTCAAAAAGGAAGGGGTACTCATTTCACTCAGCACATACAGTCTGCACATCTCTCCCTGAGGGGAACAATGAACAAACCTTGCATGGAAAAAAATAAACAATTACTGTTTCTGTACATCATTTATCTACTGGTACTTGCAGTTTTTGTGGACACATCCGCATGATTTCTACAAATCCTATTACATATTACATAAAGAAATGAGATTAGTGATACCAAGTTTTATTTGAGAAGCAAGATATTAGGTTGCTTTGTTTTAAGATAAAAATTAAGTGTTAGAAATTCTCACTTTTATTTCCTGCAGATAAATGCTGTTGAGGATGCTACTGCCATCTTTTTCCCATTGCAATGGTTTTGTCTCTAACCATGGTTTTCATGCTTAATTTTTATGTTTACCATCAGTCATGCAATTCCAATTGACATATGATTTGATTTTTCTGCTGCATAAACCAATTTTGCATCAGTGTAGTTCCAGTAACTGGGGCTACTCACGCCACAAGAAAAAGATGAAGCCCTTTTTTGTTTTCTTTAGTTTCTCTTTCCTTAATCACTTGGGCCAGATTCTTAGCTAATTTAATTTTCCTCTGTTATCTTCAGTTCAGCTCTGTTGACATACTGTATTGGCAAAATTTGTACTTCATTGTTACAGGTAAATTTCTAAATGAGTCATTTAAAATTTCTGTGTTTCCATTCTGCTGAACTCTCTCCTCTGTGTTGAACATTTGGAGCTCTCTTCCTGCCCTCACAGGCACCCACATGATTTGCTGAAATAACGCACGTGAAATCGCAGGCTGAACTTGCAAGAGAGCTGCCTAAAAATAATAATCTTAAAATCGATGGCTGAACTTTATAAACGTCATTTATACATTTTATGCAATGTGATAAATTACTGTTGCACTGTATTAAAAGTTTATATTGAGAGTGACTCAAGTGAATGGCATGAATGTCTTCATCCAGCAGCTAAAAATCTGTTTTCTTCTCACTCTCTTCTGCCTCATAGAGAAGGGGAAAAGCAAGTTGGAGTCCTGACTGGTTCTGACTTTAGCAAAGAGTGAACAGCCCCCTCCCTGTGTGTGTGAAGAGACAAAAAAGTGTGCAACCATCACCCTCCTACAATTGCTCACAATTTAAAAGCCAGCCAGCAGCAGGAACAGGAAGAGAAAAGGTCACAAGAGGACAGTGTCCATGGCCAGCATCAGGTTTCACAGAAGGGACCATAAGGGAGAAAATGAAAAACATTTGGACTTAATTAAGGCACTAATCTGGAAAAATGAGGAACAGTTGAAAGCTGCAGAGTTGGGGCATTGTATAAACTTTTCTTGATCACAAAGTAACCTTGCAGTAGCTTCTGCTACTGAGAATAAGGAAGGAAGAGGTTGGTAGGAACTGGGGCTCTGAGGTCTACCCTAGAGCACTGTTTTTTATGATGAAGTAACAATAAAGGCAAAGGAGGGAGTACAAAAGGAAAGGGGTCTGTGAGAAAATGACATACATTGCTTAGAGCTTTGCTCCCTAACGTAGTGCTTTCACCTCTTTGAAAATATCTGTTTCTCCTAGAAGAAGCTTTTCAGTTGTCATCTTAAATTTTCTGCTAGAAAATTCTCTGTGTGCTTATCTATAGTATATAAACAACAGGTAAATACTGAGTTATATAAAATAACATTATAGATAATATGCACATGTATTTGCTTGCATTTATCTCAAAAGAAAAAAAAGCTGGCACACACATCTGCAAAAAATGAAACGAAGACAAGATGCTGGAGTTCCTTCCAACCTTTTCAAGACCTGTCTGCACTACAGCTTTGATTAACTAAAGGCAGAGGTATCTGATTTAGTTTCAGTCCTCTGTGTTTTGTCACTTTTTTGGACACAACAGCTTAAAGAATAAAATTAGAGGACTTTCTTGCAGTCAGTGGCCTGCCCATGCTTCACCATGAAAAGCACACAAAAAAAGCGGTAGGTCTGGGCACCCCACACAGACAGACAGTGAGAATGCTCAACCTCAAATTGTGTCCTTTCAAAAGCTGAAAACTGGCATAGCTATTCAGAAGGGAAATGCAGTGCTGCTCAATATGGCACTGGCATAAATTCACCCATTGGAAGCTGCATGCACACATCTGAGGGTATTGAATAATCAGGGATTACAGTTAGATGAGGGTTAAAATGGATGTTGAGTGTCTAAATACATATTTTTTTTCCTTTCTGGTCATAATGAAGACTAAGAAGAGTGTATTTTGTTCATGTGCAGAGACCAAGGCAGATTTGCTGCCAGACTGGGTAAGCATGCCTTATGCAAAACTTCTATGGAAAGAGATTTCTAGCCCAGGATTCAGGACAGAGATGCTTGTGGGTAGGAAACAAAGGACATAACATTTTTTTTAAAATCAGCTGGTTTTAGATTCACATTTTAGATTCACCCTTTTAGATTCACATTTCATGATGATACTAATATCCAGCATAATTGAAGAAGAAGTTGGATATCAGACTTTTTTTCCCATTCTAGTTTCCATATGAAATTTCTCAGCAATAGGAGTTTGAGCACTGCTATGGCCACACCCTTATCTACAGAAAACAGGCTCCATTAAAAACAGAATGATGTTGCTTTATGTCATAAAGGTGGTAGGGCCCTCGGTCCAGGTATGTCTTCAGTTGAGTTTTGGGTCTTGACTTTCCCACACTTTGTTTCATCTGCAGCTGTCTGGGCAAACCAGTTTCAAAGTTTCAAAATGTGCACAGAAAGCTGCTCAAGTACCCAACAGTAGCCTGCATCTATTTTGCATGATAAGTATAACAGATAAAGACAACATAGTCTAGAATCAAAGCAACGTCTTGTTCCCTTCCCATTAACATACAGGAAAAGAACAGAACATTGATGTCTACTGAAATAAAGAATTATATAATAATACTGTTGTTTTAGAAAAATGGAATAGAGTTTTTTGATAGAAATATGTACTATTTGGTAAGTATGCTTAGAAGTTTGTGGGTCTGACATGAAAGTTCTTTTTAAATTATGTTTTGTGGCAATTCTTTCTAAAAACAGCTGTGGCATGCAGTAAGTAGTACAGTTGTTGCTTTGAACAAAAATCTGTCTGCAGTGGTCTGAAAATAAAATCCCACATCAAGGAGTTCACTACAAGTTAGCCCTGCTCACAGACAAAGAATACTTATGCAAGGATGTGTGTGAGTTATTTCTAAGCAATGCTTTTCCATGTAGTTATTTCGGAATTGCAAGTATGTTTCTCTTCTCTTGGTTTCCCATCACTGGTGAGATGTGCTCCCTTTCAGCCTCAGCAGAGTACTAGACAGGTGCACTGAAAGCCCCAAACTTGCAGCTGAAAGATGCTTGCATGGTTCACTCAGCTGGTAGAGCTTATTCTGGTATCATTTAGGCCAGATTTATGCTGATGGAACACCTCTGGGTGAAATCCAGGTCTTTTTGAACTCAGGGCTAAGATTAACTCCAGGAACAGCCAAATGAAACCAGGTTGCAGGGAAAGCACTAGAAATGCCTTTGTTATTTATGCACTTGACTTAAGCCAAGTGATCTAATTGTTGATGGGTTTCAGTAAAGTATGCCCCAACTGATGCCATTAAAGTCAACCAAGTTAATCTTGTTTTACATATGTGGGATTGGGATCAGAATTTGTATAAAGAGCCTTTTTTCATTCATTTAAGTGGAGGAAGCGGAACTAAAGGCTTTTATAGCTGAATTAGTATTTTAAAACAAGAGTAGATGTAGGGAGAAAGGAAGATTACAGCGAACTTATCTGAAGTGTCCAGCCTACTAAGAAGCAGCTTCTGTTGCCACTGTCTCTGCCAGCCTGTGTAGTTGCATGCCATCCTAAGGCTTTATTTCCAAAAGCCTCATCAAGGTACTTTCTGCCTTTTCATATGTTACTTTTCTCACTGAGAATATCAGCAAGCAAGTTTTCTACTCCTTTTTTAGCCCTTGAAATGGGTGGCAGTATTTTATACTTTTAAGTAGTATCTGTGCCAGCTACGTGGGAACACTTTTTTCAAACTCTACTGTTGTCTGATGTAAATCTAGGAATAGATGCTACACAGTAATCATTAATGCCCTGCCATGCATGTGCATGGACTACTGCAGGGGTCAGTCCTGCCCTTCCCAGGTGCTACATTTAGTTCCATCTAGGAGTCACTAACCCAAACATTGAGAAGGCACTGTCAGAGCAAATGAAGCAGAAAAGTTGCTCCCAAAAATCAGTGGACACAAATCTCTCTCCTCTGCTTTCTGAAGAGATGCCAGTTCCTCCTGTGTATACACCTGGTAGAGCAGCACTGCTCAAAGAAACATCTCAATCTTCCATGGCAACAAGCCCAGAAGCTGATCTGCCAGCCCCAACCTGGTTAACTACTAACAGGCAGTAAGTGGGGGCAGCCAGCACCCCAAAGAGCAGGGGCAACCTATCTCTCCTGCACTGGAGACAACTTTCATGCTGCTGCTCTGGTGCTGCAACACTTAGGTGACTTCCAGGACACAGATTTCTCAGCAGTTTCCTTTACCTTTCTGATAATCTGCTAGGAGGCTCAGACATCTGAGTTTTGCTTCACCACCTCTCCCAGGAGATCTGCTAGTTGGCTCAGTCTACAAGCACATCTCATATCATGGGCAGTGGTTCCAGAAAAACTGCTCTTCAGTCCTTGTCTTTTTTCTTCTCTGTTAATAATTTTCCCATGTCCTCAGAAACCTGATAAATGACACTGCCAAACCAGTCTGCTGCCCTCCTGCCAATGTGTGCACACTCTGATGGACACTCTGGGCAGCATCCCTTGCTCTGCCTGTCAGCAGGTCACAGGTGATGCTGGAAAAATCAGCAGATGCCAGCACAGGAATCACAGGAGTTGTTACTTTTTAGTCAAGTTTCCAAATTTCTGTAGTTTCTGGTAGGCATCCTGGGATTCACCATTAGAACAACTATGGAATAGCCTCATGGAATATTGGAGGATTTATTAATGTATAGACATATAGCTATATAGAGACTGTATGATTAATAAAAAAAGCACCTTGACTGGGGAAAAAACAGGTGGTATGTGTGCACTTCTGTTAAATCTCTTTAATTACTATAATTTCAGTGAATGACTAAAGTAATCCAATGGAATAACCCCAAGCAGACATACCCAGGAATTCCCCACTGATGTCCCCCAAGGACATCAAAAGTATCCAATCTCAAAAGTACTCTTGGATATTTTTTGAATTCTTTTTGAATCTTTTCTGTCTATTGCTTTGTAAAAAGGCCTTCTAATTCTGTACACTTTATTATTTGGCCTGTTTCAATTAGGAGTGCCCCCAAAAAGCTTTGTTTCTTTCTCTCTTCTGTAGACAGAAGTTTTTATGTTAAAAATCACAACAATCCTTCTTCCATATTCTGCTTTTACTGTATATATTCTGTCATCCTAAATTTTACCAGCACAAATTGTGAGACATGCTCTCTCTGCATGGGGGAAAGATGTAGTTATTTATACATAACTTAGAACATGCTTTGGTATGTGTTCCTAGCTAAATATTTAAAAAAAGACAACTACCAACTCAACATCTCCTGAAAAATTAACATTCTCAATTCAGTGACATTTTTTATTATGCACCTTCATTTGGCTTAGTAGGCTATGCATGAGAGCATCCAATCTGGAATCATTAGTGACAGTTACTAAAGTTCAGCTTTTGCCTTCTGTTTCCAGGTTTGTGTTTTGTTTTTTTTTTTTTTTAATTTCAACATAAATCTGACTATGTTTTCAAGCTAAAGTATATAAATCATTAAAATATTAAACAGACATACACATACATCAGAACCTCTGGTTTCTTCTCAGATGCACCAATTTCATCTGTATAGGACTGCAATTATGTCTAAAAGGCTTAGGTACTGAGTCTCAATATCAAATAAGTAGTGATGCTTTAAAAAACTTTTCATGTGACATTTGGGAACGACCTGGTGATAGAAAAACATATCCTTCCTTTTCTATCCTTGGTGATAGAAAAACTTTTTCCTTCCAAGAGTAAATCAAACTATGACTCCTTCACACTCAGCCTGTATTTCAGATATGCAACAATAAACCCATTATAGTTCATCTCTAGATACAGTGCTCTAACTCTCCATTTCATGTAACTTAAACGATGTAAAATGCATGCTCATGAACTAAAATATAGTTGTTGCTTTTTATGAAGAAAATAAACAGCAGGATATATGTTAGCATTGCTATCAGCAGGAACTTTATTGAATAATTCCTTTGACTATGATATGAAATATCCAACTTTAAATGTCAGTAACTGAAGTATGAACAAACAGACTGACAAAAGGCTTTCCTGACCAAAGATTCACCTATTCCAATATCCCTGTACTTCTGTGGAATACTCTCCCACCTTCCACAACTTATGGCCCTAGGAATACCTGGGGTTTTTATTAAAAACTTTATTTCATATATCAAGATGACATTTTTTATTAAATATAATAATATAGATACTATTTTTTATGCTTTATATTTGCCATTATTAAACTAATACTTTTCTTTAGTTTTATTTCACGAGCTGGAAAATTCTAGCTAGATTTCTTGTGCCAAAAAAAAGTGCTCTCCTCACTTTTTATACAGTCATATCTTGCTGCTCTGGAACCAGCCTAGGGGGAAGAAGCTGTGGGAGACTCCTTTGCTGTCCTCTGTACCAGTCACCACAAGGTTCCTGACATCAGACACCTCCTTTCTTCTCTCTTACATCTGCTAAGTGATTCAATGAGTATACCAAATCTACCTTCATTTGTGTTGCCATTACTGTGTGTACTATAATTGGTAAGAACTCCCTAGGATATCCTGTATCCTTGTGACATATTTTACCCTAAACCCAGGAGACAAATTACCAAAATGGTTCCATTTCTTTCTGTTCAGGACACAGATGTCTTGGCACAGGATTTGCACTGAAGAATCACAGCTCAGTATTATTGGTCTTTTCCTTCCTCTCACTGCTGGGCTGCTCATGGCCAAGAGCCGGATGGTCACAGGCTTTATAAGCTTCTTTTCTTAACCTGGCTGCCCACGGAAATGAGGTATTTGCAACACTGCTTTTCATCTGGTGGTGTGGTTTGTTTTGGTTTTTTTTCCTGCCTGCCAGTGCCCTGGCAGTAACAGAGAAATCCACAGAGGAACTTTGCATCTGAAAGAGGAGTTTCAAAGAAAATTATATTCTTACTGGTTTTGCAGCAATACACAGGTAGGGGAGAACAGCAAGATAAAATTCTGCCATTTGGGGGGATTAGCTGGACATAAATTGTGCCATATTTTGGGTGGCAGCAGCTGGCTGATGACCCAGCAAGCTCCAAGCACTGTTAGCCAAAATACAAGTGTCCCTTGCAAGACCAGGAACATCAGGATGGTCCTGAATGAGATGGAGGTAGACAAATGTATAGGGAATCAAGGTGCAGGAATTTTAAGACTACAGGAACAACTTATTTTCTTGCCTTATGCTACCCTTTTAAGAACATACTATTTATGGTTTTAAAGCTAAAGTCAGGTTTTGCCCTTGTACAATTTTTCTATTTGAGGAACACAAGGCACTATATGAGCATTAGATCATTTTCCCCCACACACCTTCTGAAATTATGCACTCGCAGTAATCATAAAGAAAACATGCAAACTGGATTCTCTAATTTAAAGCAGCTATAGCTTTTCTTTGTGGACCTTATTCACTGACACATTTTTAATATACCTATGTACAAATAATACATATGAAAAATAAAATATCAGTAAGTGTATCATATATGTAAAATAATCCAATAAGAAATGATGAAAATTTTTAGGCTTCTTCACCACCGACTGAAAACTATAACGGTTGGTTTCATATTTCTGTGTGATATGGATCCTGAATAAAGAATAATAATAAATTTTTAATGCTTTTAAACACTGATTTTCTAGAGGTTTCAGAGGATAGACTTTTGTTTAATCACATTTCTGGGCTGTTGCCAGGCTGTCACTATTCCCTAGAGCTGAATCTCTGGACATCAGAGGTACTCCCCTGGAGCTGCATCTATAGACATTAAAGATTCAGAGTCGTTACATACCTTAAGCTAGGAGAGACAGGGGACTTGGTCCTAATTACAGCTTATGCCCATTTAAGGCTCTTTAAGCTTAATGCAGAAGCCTTGATGCAAATGAAAATCAGGTCCTCAGTCACTTCAAAAGTACTCACAAAAAAGGTTAAAATTCTGTTTAACTTCCTCTTCTTATCAAAGTCTTGGAAAAAGAGAGCCTTTTCATAAGGGCTGAGCACTGCATGTTTTATCTGAAGTCTGCTGTTTAAAGAGGGTGATTGATTTTTCCACATTAAGGGCAAAATAGCAGGAAATCTGTGCCTCACTAACTCTTACACACATACCTGCTAGCAACTGAGAAGCTCACTAGTCAAATCAAAGTGGGATTTCTGGGTTTTAACTGTAGCACTTGAAGGGCTCGATTCCTTTGGCTTTGTCTTAAATTAAGAACCAGAAATTATTTCCCCATGAGACTTCAAGTTAGATTTTTGCCAAGGCCATGGGTCACTTGATTGCATCCAGAAGTTTACTCTATACTTAGCTGGTGATGTGTTGATGTGATGAGGTTTCAGCACATGATACTTCATAGTGACTGAAGCTGGTTCCCATGATTTTTAATTCAGTTGGGGAATAGGTGTACATAAAATCTGACTGTAGTTTTCAGGATTTTTCCCCCCCAAGTTATAGTTTTCCAGAAACGTAAGAATTTACAGGGACCTTTGATTTCTCACTTTTATCTGTACACCACAGAGTTATTAATAGAAATGAAAAATAAAACTGCCATGTAGATGCACTGCTGTGAAAAAAAAAATATTACTAATTAAATGTGGATTAAGTGACTATGATAAAACCTCTTGGTAATATGCCTGGCCACTGTGGGACAAGAGGTCATGCTTCACGTGCCAAGAATGACAGTGAGATGCTACAAGGGTTTGAGAACCAGTTGGAGAGTCAGTTCTCTAGTTCAATGACCTCACTTCAGTGGGAACTGTATAAACACAGAAGTCGACCAAATAAATTTAGATGTATTTATAACTCTCTTGTGTAGTGAAGTACACTGAAGACAAGGGATGTAGAAATTACAGACTGCCAGTAATGGTATAAGAAAACAACAACAAACACATCTTTAAATATATATTATGAAGAGCAGACAAGGAAAAAAAACTTTCCAGAGAAGACTGCAAGTAGCTCAGTGACACTGAGCTTTCTCACACCAGGATTGTTTTCCTATTTGGTTTGCTTCTAACAGAAGCCTCTGTCTTAATTGTCAGTCTGGGCAGAACAGACTGGCTGGGATTCTCTGAGAAACCCTGCAAAAAACATTAAGGCTTCCTTGCCTCAGTGCCTAACTGGAAAAGACGACTATAGTTTTCTTGCTCACTGAGTGGCATACAGATAAAGTATTCAAATTAATTCTTTGAAATGAGAGAAAGAAAATAGCAAGAACTGCCTCAAGAGGTACTAAAGGACTACTTAAATTTCTTAAGATTAAAATGATAAAAATTCTTTGTAGTCTAATCTCCCACATACCCCATTCCCACACACTCCCATTCCATATAGGATGGTTTAAAACAAACCCAGATTGCAATTTTCAACAAAACCAATCTGTCCTGTGATTCAAGAGCAATTTGCTCGCCCTCAATGCTGCAGCTCTGCTAGACACAGCTGCATGTGTGCCACTCCCAGAAGGTCCTGTGCAAACTGTACCCTGGCACAATCATCTGCAAGAAGCCAAGTCCCAATGTGCAAATCTTCTGCAGTACGAAACTGAAACAGAGGGGCACTTCCTTGTATTACATAAGAGACATATTGCAAAACACACACATAAATAAAGATTTTTATGAGAACATGTGACAAACCATCTAGAAAGCCAACAGTGTATCTGTGCCACAGATCATCAGTTGTTAAAATCATTGCTGTCTGTGCAGGGTTCCTGCTTTACTCACTGCCTTGAATGGTCTGTGAGCTGAGACTTCATTCAGAAGTTGATTTTTACAAAGCATCTCTTCATTGTCAGAATAACACCTTCATGAACTAACTCAAAATTCTAAGCAAAAGCAATTTAATCCTTGTCTCTGGAACACAGCATACTCTTGTTGTACAACATTGCTGGAATAAGATACATAGTGGTCAAGTATAGATTGCAGTTACAAAGGGCATTCTATCTTTCATTGAAAAAAAAAAAGAGGTCATATTTGATTTTTTTTTCAGTCTTCCAGTATTTGTACCTCTTTTCAAGCTTCATTGACAGCGCTACAGGAAGTTTCACAGCAAATACCTTTTATCCCCTAGGATGCATAGCAGCTGGGCTGGCTGACGGACTTACAACTCTGCACATTTTTCAAATGTTTCCTTGACTGCTTTTTAGGAACAGTTATTTCTATAAACCTTTTGTTACTTCAAAGTTGTCCAACCTTTAAGGAAATTCCTTTCTAGATGAATATGAAACAGTATTTTCACTGCTTCTGAATCACTAATTTTTGTCATGCCCATTTAATCTCATGCTTATTTTCAGTTTCCATTCATCTTCTTTATTCTACTTGCAAAAGCCCATTTTCAAGTACAATTTCATTTTTTTCTATAATCCCTTAAAAATATTTAATTTTTGTATATATTTCTCTTATTTTTTTTATCATTTTCAAAAGTTCTGGATTTTTTTTAAAACCTTCCCAAAATTATAGTTATTTGTAGGGGCTTTGTAGAGACTTTTTAGTCCCCAGTAGCAGTAAAAAACATTTCGTGATACTGAAAGAAGGGAGTTTGCTTCTTCCTGCTTGCAAGTCTGCAGGTTTCCTCTCAGTCATGTGTGTTTCCTTGGCTTCTCATTAAGAAAAACAAAAAAAGAGACAAGAACTATGTGTTCTTGGCTTGTCACAGTATTTTACTACCTTGAAGGACAGAGATCAACTTGTTGGGCACAAAATGAAAACTTTAGAACAAGCAGCTTGTGGGTTTTTAAAAATAATTTTTATTTGGCATCGCCAGTCAAGCCTTTCATGTTGCTGAAATCTATTGCTGTCTGAAAAATCAGTCAACCTAAGCTGGTACAAAATCAGTTCAAAGAGAGATTTTTCTTACTTAACAATTTTTTAGAAGCTTTTGAAAGTGTCACCTCAAAAGAAGGATAATAAATACTTAAAATTTGTTCCTAGTCTCTTCCATAAAGCAATAATAAAGGACATAAAATCTGGCCTTCACAACACAAAAGCTACATTGAAAGAATTTTAGGAGGTTGAGAAATCACATCCTGATTTTGGCTTTCATACTCTTGATGATGATACAATTCTTACTTATGTGTGTCTAACTTTTTTTAAAAAACAGAACAAGAGGTGGACTAAATGAGTGATTACAGTGTATTTACTTTCTCCTTCAGGCCAGGTGGGTGATTAACCATACAGAGTGCTGTTGTTTTGACTACTGTGCTGACTCCATCTTCTATGCAAATGAAGATATATGCTTTTGGCCTTTAATCTGCAGATATATGTTATGTTAAGGGGAAATATTAAAATTAAGCATCTCTAATCCATTCTAGGATTTGGAATAGGGCATGTTCATGTGTGCAAGATTATTCTGCTTGCTGACTATGAATTTGTCCTTCCTCCCTCTACCTACTTCTGCAAGTCTATCTTGTCCCACTTCAGCAGATAGAAGACTTTTTCCTTCACTTATGGGACTCTGTCCAATCTCAGTCTCCTTGTCCAGTCTGTTTCAAGATAAGAAAATTACCTGAAAATCTCCATTTGGCCATCCCCTAACACCAGAGGTACTTGAGCTCATATATCTGAGGTAGTGCCACAGGCTTCTCTTAGAGGAGAAGAAACAAGAACTTAGATGGCACAATGGATCTGTTGGAGACTGTGGGAGTTAAACTGCTGCCCAGGCTTCTCTGACACATTGTCTTAATACACATTCACTTTCAATTTTATGCCAAGGTGTTTCTTAGTAGCATATTAACCACCCTTCCGATTTCCAACAGCATTTGTTTCAGATTTTTTTCTTCTCATTTTTCTGAGCTGTAAATTTTGATGTGCTCTGTCCCTTGGATTTTTCCCCTGTATTTATTTTAGTTGCTTGTTCTGCCTATTTGATCTGGATCTTGGCTTCTTTATTATCTTAGTTGGCATTTCTCCTTTTTTTTTTATTCCAAAAGCAGTGTTTCAGCACTTAAATGTCTGACAGGTTAATCATGACAAAAAGGAATGTACTTAAATCTCATTATATTTTTCAACTTCAAAGAGTTTTGCTCATATTTATTAATGTATCATCACAATATTTAAGTCAGAATTACCACTGCTGTTTCAAAGGTAGGTGAACTGAGGTGCAGACATTAAAGCTTAAATCTCTTATACATTTAAAAAGTACAAATAGTCAGCAGGAGGCCTAATCTGTAGGAAGCAGGAGAAGTCTGGTACTAAGAGGTTTTTCAAAGCTTGTGTTTGGTATTGTCCAACTTTTCCAACTTCTTTGGGTCTGTGCTCTAGTGCAGTGGATTTAAGTACCTTCATCATCTTTAAATAACAGTGTTCTGAAGTACTACAAACTTAACTACCTAAACCAACATCAACCTTAATGATTCTCTGCCTGGTCTAAAGCACACTAGCACTATGCAGTAATACCTTACTGCATGTGGGAGGATTTTCTTTACAGGTGATGTAAAATTCCTCCATGCAGAGTGAAGTGCAAGAGAGACCAGTAAGGTAATGATTAACGTCCTAAAACTTCACAGATTATGGGAGGGTGGGAAGTATTACAGTTGTTTGTTGCTGCTGCTGTCCCCATAAAGGCTCCAGTTCACAGTACCACAGAACACAGTGGTTCCCCTCTTTATGACCATGTTTTGGCATTTCCACTTGCACTGATACATGACAAAAGCACTGCTGTGCAAACACCTCTATTGATTTAATTCTGAAAATATAACACACTGCTAAATAAAAAAAAACAACAAAATAATGTGAGCATTGCAACTATGGATTTTTTATTACCCTGAATTCTAAGTAGTGCACATTAATACTGTATATCATAAAACTCTTAATCATGTAGGTATACTCTTCAGTTTATTCTATCTGATAATACACTACCACTCTTATAAACCATTACCAATGTAATCTTTAAAACAGTTGCTCTTTGTCCACTGTAGGTTGTAAAAAGAGAAAATATTATCTTCATCAGATATCACAGCTTTCATTTTTTCCGATGGTATTGTTTATTGGTGACTAAGGTCTGCTTACTTTCAATTCTGAGCAATTCTAAGCATTATATTACTTCACTTTTAAGAAAAACTCCTTCCCAAAAGCCTGTAAAATAAGATTAAAATCACTGACACACTTTTCTGAAAAGTATTTAGGAAACAGTACTACTGAATATTATAAGCTCAGATGTTGAGGTACTACATCACAAAAAATATTTTCTTCAACTAGTCACAATGAATTATTTTTCCCAGTCTTGTTTTAAAACATGATTTTCCAGATTGACATTAATTATCACTGCTACTAAGTTTCTACAGTATATAATAAAGTAGGGCTTGAGGAAAATTATTACACTCTCTAATAGAAATGACTGATACTTTCTGTGAATACTGAAAATAGTCTATACATTTTTATATTGTCATCAGATCTCTTTTCCTTCTCAGCAGCAACAGATAAATCCACTGTAGCATTTTATTTTTAAATGAAAACTAATAGTTGGTAAAGGTACAAACACATGTGCACATTGGAAAGTATATTTTGTGTCTCTCCAAGTGGCAAGAACCGTTATTGTATGCTCATTATGCCACATCTGTGGTTCAGAAAGGCAGTACATACAATGGATATAGTAATACTTCTGCGTAAGAAACAGCTAGTACTTGTATAAATCCAAAAGGAAATACAATTATTTAACACCATTTGGAAGATTCACCTTCAAATTCACTGTATTTGATAAGCTCTGTAACTGCAAACCGCTTCAGCTTTAGTGGTACATAAAGGTGAAGAATAAGTATGTTTATTTTTAAACTTCAGTTCCTGTTGAAATTGTCAATGACTTTTAAAGGAAGTATTCTGAAGCACCAGAACAATTATTTCAGATACAGAACTTCCAAGTGGAACACATGACTGAAGGAAAGTACCATACCATAAATGTTCTGAAATGACGTTGAGCCAGCCCGCCTGTTTTATCACCACAAATTTCATTTGCCAAGATGCAGTTACTGTATTCACAAAACTGTGCTTATGTTCAGAATCACTAATTCTAATTCACATTTAATTTCAGGAAATCTGAGTTTAAAAAGAGCCTAATCTTTTAACTTCTTTTTATTGTATGGCTAGACTAGAAAAAATTGTCAGGTACTCAGGATATCTGCTTCCTTAGCTGTCACTTTGCAGCCAGCTGCAGGAACGGGTTTTCAGAAAACTGCACAAACATTTTAAATCTATTTCTAATTATTAGCATACTGTCTATAGCTACACAGTTCAAATTTCAGCCATAGGTACACATAAAGAAATGTGACTATTTGGAGGACATTCCACATTTCTTCTATCTTCTGCCACACTGATTTCTTTTTCCACTTTTGGTGCTTTTGGACTTACTATCACAGCAGCATCATTGATGCTAAGTACATGATAGCAAAAAATATCAGAATTAAATTCTTAGTTTAACACCACTTCCTCCTTTCCCTTACTCCCACTTCCCAGAAGCTGTGTCAATGCTTTTCCACAGATTCTTTGTTCCAGCTGTGGCTAGAGGATGGATGCCTGTCACCCATTCTTCCTGCAAAGAGCTATGGCAGAAAGCTGTGCTGAGTGCAGGCTCATGGGAGATGGGGGTGTCTTGGCAGAGCACATGCAAGAGGAGCTCATGAAGATGGAGACAGTCCTGCATCACAGGATGAGATTGGAAAAGGATGTGGCCTTAATGTCCAATAGACTTTGAAGTGCTGCAGACAGAAGTTCTTTTCTTCCCCACAAGTAACATCTCCATGGTAGAAGAGATGGTGAGAAGAAGGTCCAGAAAAGAGGTTGTTTTTTTTTTTTAAATTCTGAATGTTGCTTCTCTTTTAACACCTACACATTATATACTTCCCTTCTTTCTTCTGCGCCTCCCCACCTCTCTCCTGCCCAAATAACTTCTCCTTTCAGCTTTCTCTTAAATCCCATATTATCCTATTTCTGTCACACTTTCATTTTTCCTTTCAGAGAGAACCACAGAATTATAGAACCATTTGGACTAGAGAAGACTTTAAGATCGAGTCCAACTGTTAACACAGCACTATGAAATCCACCACTATACCATATCCCTAGGCTCAATGTTTTTAAACACCTTTTTAAACATCTTTTAAATGTTAGATCCACGGATGGTGACTCCATCACTGCCCCCGGCAGCCTGTTCCAGGGTTTAACAACCCTTCTGCAGAACAAATTCTTACCAATATCTAATCTAACCCTCCCCTGGTGTAATTTGAGGCCTCATTCTAGTTCTTGTTACTTGGCAGAAGAGACTGATGCCCGCCTGGGCACTCACTGGCTCAGGTTCAGCTGCTGTCCATCAATACGTCCAGGTCCTTTTCCACCAGGTAGTTTTCCAGACACTCTCCCCCCAGCCTGTAGCACTGCAGAGATCGTTGTGACCCAAGTAGAGGGCCCAGCATTTGGACCAGGCAGTTTTCCAGATGCTGTCCCCCCAGTCCGCAGCACTGCAGGGGTTGTTGTGAGCCAAGTAGAGGGCCCAGCATTTGACTTTCTTGAACCTTGTACCACTGGCCTCACCCCATGGATCCAGCCCAGATCCCTCTGCAGAGCCTTCCAAGTTTCCAGTAGATCAACACTTCTGCTCAATAAAGGTATTAAATGTGCCTGATCCCAACACTAAGCCCTGAGGAACACCCTGGTAACCAGTGACCAGCTGGATGGAGCTCCTTTCACCAACTCTCTCTAGGCCTGACCATCTCAACATTTTTACACAATGAAGGACACACTTGTCCAAGCCATGAGCAGTAGTTTCTCTAGAATGTTGTGAGAAATGGTGTCAAAGGCTTTACTGATGTCCAGGTAGACACATCCACAGCCTTTCCCTCATCCACAAAGTGGGTCACCCTGTCACAGAGGAACAGGTCAGTTAATCAGGACCTGCCTTTAATAAACCCATGCTAGCTGGGCCTGATTGACCCGTACATGCTGCGTGAGGCTGTGGGGATCCTCAGTATAATTTGCTTCATATCCAAACTAAACCTTCCCTGTCACAACTTTGAGGCCACTTCCTTTTGTCCCATCACTTGTTACTTGTGAGACTGGCCCCCACCTCACTCCAACCTCCTTTTAGGTAGCTCTGAAGAGCAGTAAGGTCCTCCCTGTTCCTCCTTTACTCCAGACTACACATCCGCAGCTCCCTTTAGCTGCTCCTCATCAGACTTGTCCTTCAGATGCTTCACCAGCTTCCCTGCCTTTCCCTGGACACACTCCAGCACCTCAATGTTTGCTTTAAAATGAGGGCCCCAAACCCAAGCCTGGTACTTGAGACACGGCCTCACTGCTGCCAAGTACAGAAGCACAATCACTGTCCTCATCTTGCTGGCCACACTATTGCTGATACAAGCCTGGATGCCACTGCCCTTCAAGGCAGCTGATGTTCAAACATCTGCGCCCCCTCTGACCCAGTGCTTTCAAGTCTCTTACGCTTATTTTCCAGCACAATTCCTGTACTTTTTAGAGATTCCTTTTTCAGCCTTGCCCCACAAAACCCCCCATCCCACTGCCTGACAACCATCACTTTCGGGGAGCGGCTGGGAGCGCAGCTCCCCCCGCCAGCGGCTGCCCGGAACGGGGAGGGAAGGCCTCACTCAGCACAGCGCTGCCCGAGGCCGCAACCCCGCATCCCCGGGGCAGCACCGCCGAGGCCCGAGCGCAGAACCAGCCCCGGCCCCGCCGCCCCATTCGGTCCGCCGCCCCATTCGGTCCGACAGCGCCCGCCCGCCGGCGGCCCCGCCCCTGCGCCTTCCCGCGGGGTGACGCCGCCGCCCCGCGCCGCGGAGGCGGGACCCGGGCACGGCGGGTGTTCGTAAGTTCCTTCCCCCCGCGGCAGTGGGGCCGCGGCCCGGGCTGGGGGCGGGCGGCGTCGGGGTGCGGCTGTCCCGCTCCCTGCCCGCCTGCGGAGCCGGCTGGCGGCGCGGGGCCGGGAAGCAAGAGGCGGAGGGGTGGCGGCTCCCGGCGGGGCGGGCGCCTCCTCCGGCCCTCACTCGGTGAGCCCGAGGGGTTTATCTCCGAAGCTCCGCGCCTGCGGGGCCCGTGGCTCGCCCTGGTACGACACGGCTGGTCCCGCTGCTCGGCCGAGGGGCGCGGCGGGCTCGGCAGCGTCCCCCGGCCGCCGAGGTGTGTGCGGGGCCCGCCCGGCTCCCGCCGCCGGAGCCCGGGAGCGGCGGTGCGGGGCCTGCGGCGCTCGGCCGGGGGCGCCGTGCGAGCCCGGAGCCAGCGCGGCCACCCGAGCCCCGGCCCAGGGGTGCCACAGCCCGGCCGGGGGGTGCCACAGCCCGGCCCGGGGTATCAGCCCCGCGGGTGCGGAAACTGCGAGAGGGCGTGACTGCTGTTGCCGGTTCTCATGTTGTAATAAAGACCTGCAGAAAGGCCGCGTGTGACCGCTTCCTACGGGTCACGATGGTTGCTTGTACAGCTCACGCTTTTGCAGTGGTGGCCATAGAGCGTGAGCTCGGTGAGGGGTGGCAGTGAGTGCCTCCAGGTTCTGGGGCAGCGTTTGGCTCCCCTGCTGTCCCTGCCAGCGTGAGTCAGAGCTGTGCGCCCAGCTCTTGACTGCAGGCCTGAGCGATGTTTCATAACCGTGCTGCTGCTTCCATAAAAGTACAAATACGATGCGCAGCCCTCTCGGGCTCCTTACGGTTTGGAAGGGACTGACGGCAAAAGGCGTTTTGTCCTGTGGTTGCAGAAATGGATGCAGTAAATGGGTGTAGTGTTTGTGTGCAACTTGCTGAGGCCTGTCGGCTTATGAATCCTTTGGAACTTTTAATAATGACATCAGGAACAAATCCCAGGTTCCAAGTAATCAGATGTGTCTGGCATAGATAATACAAGGAGGGAAGCATTTTAAAGCCGCATAAAAGAGTTTTCAGAAGATGTGTGAATGTCTACAGCGTGCAAATTTGAAACAATATGAAAGAGAGACTTGTTTCAATTTATTTTGCCCAAAAGTCATGCTCTATTAAAAGGTTTACATACTTCTATACCTAAACTAAAATTGATGTGGTATGTCTTGTGCTCGCTTCCTTTCTTCTCCAACATAACTGTTGTTGAAGCTTTTTACTGTGTATTAAGGTCTCAGTCAACAGCCTAGCTCTTAAATGCTGTATAGTTAAGCTAATTATAGTCTTGAGTTTTCTCGTACTAATTTATTTGAACCTGTAATATGCCATTAAAAGTGGTCTTTCATGTTATTATTCCTTAATAAAAAGGAAAGAGGAGGATAACATTGGGTAAACGCACAGCTTCCTTGGATCACAGTAGTTTATTGCAGTTTCTTTCCTCACAGAACTTTTCAGCAATCAAAATACTGAGCTGTTGTTCTTGTGTTTGTTTTTTCAATAACTTGATTGTAGCTAGTTATTTTTAGTAATAGTTTAACCTAATCTTTTTCAAAGTTACTTTTTTGTAAAGCAAAATACATCAGGGATGAGTGCATTTTTGTCTGCTTCAGTAGCTAGAAGAATTGGATATTTTCCATCTTAGAGTTTGTCAAAGGACAGAAAGGAAAAGGGAGAAATAAAGTGTATGACAAGTCATATATTTAAAATATTTTTCATAATGATCTATTGTTCTTAGCATTTAATTCTAAAGATATTTTTGGGTAATGATAACTGGAAGATCAGAAGAAAACCAGCACTATGCAAATGCTTTTAGCTTTTGAGCAGGCTATTAAAGAAATAGATTGGGATAGCTGAAGTTGTAATTGAAGTGTTTTTCAAAGCATTTAATGAAGAAAATACTGGTTTCTTATGTTTCCTGCATCTTATTTGTGAGTGAGAATATCAGAACTAGCAATGATGGGGAGAGCATATATGAGATATTTCTGACTTTCTCACTGAAGCCTTAGAAATGTGTAGTGATTGTCACACATATGTTTTTGATGTACAGGTTCAAGGATTATGTTGTGCTAGGTGGGAGGAGTGTTCTTCATCAGTGACTTGGACTGTTTCAAGCATTTTTATGTGCACAGGTAAAACATTTATAGAAGTGGTTTAATGTTTTAAATGTCTGTATGAAACTGGTGATGGTTTTATGTATTTAATTGCGCCTAAGGAGGTAGATGGTATCAGGTCAAAGTGAAATAGCCAAGTGTTGAATGTAGAACTTGAATTGGAAGTTGACTGGAAATATTGCTGCAGTTGCAAATAAAGAAAATTCAGAGCTTTAAAAGTGCATGGAAAAATCAGAAATGTATGAACTCTCATCAGTTATTTTAGCAATATTTATTCAGATATTTATTATTGTAATCTCTAGTCTAATGTCCTGTTAATGTATGGTATACCTCAGAGGAGATGCTGTTGTATTGTGGGTAAACATGTTTTATTAGAATTTTATTCACTGTTTCTTAAAATGTTTATCTTTTCTATTAAATATGATTTTCTGTCCTTTGCTAATATATTTCCTGAGATATTGGAACTTTCTGGTTTTGTTTGTTTTTTATTTCCTTGAAATAGGAATTAAGATGGATGAAATGTTTCATTGGTCATAGCAGCAGCAGGACAAATAAGGTGGGTATGTTGAAAGATTACAGTAATATCTTTACAGAGTGTTTTAGATTTTGATTCTGTGTCCATCTGAACACAAAGACAGTTTTTGCCTCTGTGTTTGAGTTGCTGTTTCTCTGCCCATTTGAAATTCTTTAAGGTCATTGAGGGTATATTCCATTGGGCTTGTACTCCAGTGAAACTGATTGTTTTTATAATTTCCATAAAAGATATTAGTTGTTCAGCAGCAGGAAAGTATGTTTTGATGCTCATCCTTACTTGCAGTCAAGACAAGACATGGGCCTTATTTGCTAAGACTTAATACTCCATGTTGGTGTTTTAATTCACTTACAGAGATCCAGAACACGTTTTACTTAAAAAGATTTTTTTAAAAACAAATTTAAAACATGACCACATATTTTTACAAGACAACATTGGCAAATAAGAGAAACAGTGCTGATTGAGTAATAATTGAGCTTTTTCTCATGGAGTATATTTGCATGTTTTTGTCAAAATTAAATGAATTACAGACTTCTTCACAATGTAACCACCATTAAATTATATGACAGAGATCTTTATTTTTTAATTTTTTTTTAATTTTAAAAATAAAAAGTTGTGGGTTGTTTTTTAAATTTCTTTTTTTTCTTGTGCTGATATAATAAAGAGATTCTTGCTGCCAGCTTAAAATGGCATTTTGAGAATGCTGTTGTCTTTGTATTGTATTTGCTCTGTAACTGTTGGTCTTGTGACCTCATGAAACCACAGAACAACTGGGTCAAAACCATTCTATTAAAATATCACGAAGTGTGATATTTGCTAATTGTGTCTTTGACTTATTGTATTATAGTACTGTATTTTCTGGTATTAGTTTGTCCCTAATTGGCTGGTTAAACCTAGTGTCAGTGGTATTCAAGCATTACTTTCTTAAAGATTTCATGGGTATTTATAGTGTAATTGGATGTTGTAGGAAAGTTAGCGTGGTTTGTGTAGCAATACATTGTAGTCTGATAACTCTTCCAGTCAATATCAAGAACATAATCAAAACACCATAAACCTCACTGTGGTAGAACTGTACTGTGTATTGAACAAGGATGTGAAAGGGCATCAATTAAGGAAAGACTGTCTTTGCTTTGTCACTTCAGTCTTTTACCATTTTAGGAAGGAATGTTTTCCTCACCTAAACTGTGCACTGTCCTTTTTCTCTTTGGTTCTTTTCTTGCATCTTTTTGAAGGCTATGCAATACTGAAAGCCTTGTTTGAAGGGAGCTGGCTGGTGTCCTCATGCCAGAAGAAGTTCAGTACTTAGCTGTTAGTTCACCTTGAATTGTTGCACAGATGGAAAGGAAAGAATGTAATCAACTCAGTCCATCTTTCAGAATTGTAATACATTGTGGTCAGTTCATTTGTGGTTAAACTTTTATTTTTGCAGAATAATGAGATTTTTTTTTTTCATGGAATCATATAAAGAGTAAAATTATGGAGTATTGAATCATAAACATGCTTTTTTTTTGAAGTGTGACTTTTACTTTTAGAGGCTGCTATAGGACGTTCATTTCTGTGTATGCATCATGTTTCATTCTGTGGCTTAGCAGTTTATTGTTTTTTAGAAAGTCTAAATCCAGGATTGTTGGTTTAGAAGAAGTGTCATGGTTAATGCCAAGAAGAGGTCATGTGCTGAGCTTCAGAGCTGGGCTGTTTCAGCCCTGCTGAAGAGCCTCAGTCACAGCAAGTCACTGGGGAGACAGGAGTATTCTTGTGGTTCACTTGGGTATTTGCAGGTGCTAAAGAGATGGAAAAGCAGCTTGGAAAATTTGTTGGATGGGTAAAGGAGTTATGGGGAAAGAAACAACTTCTGGGAGGCTTACTAGGATCTATCACTGAAATTGGTTTGGGATATTAGCTTGGTTGTAAGTTATAGTTCCAGGGAATATTTTTGCTGTTCAAGTGTGAGTGGCAGAGCAGTCAGAGCTGTGTTCCCATACTCAGTCTTTTTCATGAAGCCCTTTGTTGCCAGTAGCTGAATGCTGAAATGTATGTAGGAATTATTTAATGGTTTTACATGACCTCAAAGCAGAAACCAAATCAAAAATCCCCTCAAAGGTGCACTATTCAGCTGTGAAGGACGATTGCAAGGGACTTTGTCTCTTCTTCAAAGGATCTTTCTCTTGGGTTAGCACTGTGAAAATGGTGTATGGTGCCAAATTACAGCTTAGACTGATGTCATTGCTGTTACACCTGTGCTTCTTTGCCACTTCTCTTATATGTATGTTTGTGGTTATTTGGGATGAACTGTAGAAAATAGGGATTTTACAAAAAATTTTACTGATTTTTATAGTTTTGAGCACACTTCAGTCTTCTGCTGAGTGACGTAGAACTTAAATTCTGGTGGATTTTTTTGGCCATGACTGGTTGGCCTCCTAAGGGAGACTGCAGTCTGCTGATTGTGAGGGTGTGTGATCTCAGATTTATATCAGGCTGTCCTTTTAAAGAGTGCTACGTACACCAAGACATGAAGTTTTGACAGTTTTTGCTCTTCCTTAGCTCAATCAAAACAGAACTGCTGGTGGAGAAATAAGATAGATCCATGTTTTTAGGAAGCAGGGCAGTAAAGCTGAACTACCCAATGTTGGTCTCTGCTAATCATGTGCAGTGTCCTAAAGATAAAACTATACAACCCCTCTAAATACTGTTAGGGAATTGAAAAGGATCAGTCTATAGAAACCTGCATAGTCCTGTTGTGTAAGTAAGTGTAGTACTCTGTGTGTGATGAATCAAGCACTTGGAAGTTAGCAGCCTGCCAGTAAATTAATATGGATGTTCAGTGGGTTGCGTTGCTTTTGTCATCAACAGGTCTTGAGGCTTTACCAAAGCAGGAAAACAAATCAGTATTGGATTTAGAAAAAAGGAAACTGTTCTATATTACAGGACTCAAATGGAGACCACCCAAATGCCTTCAGCTGGTTTTTGTTATTTTCACAAATAGTTTGTTCTTTTAGCAGAGTGTTTAAGAACAGAGAGTCAGGTCAATTGCTCTATTATGATTTTCCCTAAACAGCAATATTAAGCAAACTTTAAAATATTGTTCATCATTGAGAAAAAAAAGTCTTATAGATTCTCTTGTTTTTTTTAGCTTCCAGAGAAAAATAGTGATAGGCTGTTGTGATTTCAAATCTTCAGATTATAAATGTAATGCACTGTGTTTTTGGAAACTTTTTGTAGTTTTGGCTGGATTGTACCTTGTAAGGGCCAATATAGTATCTATTAGATTTTATGGAATTTAGCAAGTTAATTCAGAGATGTTATATATTTTCCATAGTTCTGGTAGAATAAGTAGGATGCAGAATATTCTTGTCCTCCATAGTATGATTTATCTTTTCTATTACAGTCTTAGTAAAAAATACAGCTGACCTACCCTTTGAAAAATTGACTTGTTTTTGTGCCAAAGCACACTTGGTTCCTCATTGAAGACCTAAAAGCAAACAGTCCTGGGCAGTTACCTTTGCTTAGTGTATGTTTGTGTTCTCCTGTAAACCAGCGATTTTCTTTCTGGGAGGGTACCCTGATAGGCAAATGACAAAGATTTGCAGTCTGTAATTGGTGAGTTACAAAGAATAAATTATGCTGAAGGACAAAAAAGCAAGCACTGCCTGGCCCCAAATGATGTCTTGGCATATTACTAATGCCATATACTCAAAGTAGGGGACTGTGTGTTAAAAATCTTGTTTTTTCTCTTTACTTCTGATACCTGTGTTCATACTTGCAATCAAACTAAACAAAGTGTGATGGAGTATAAAATGCTGTGGTAAAAATCAGTGTCTTACTGTCATACAGCATGTCATCACAGTGGATGTGGTGCTGGATGCCTCTAAAAAGGATGTAGAGAAGAAGGGAATCAGTGAAGAGTCTAAAAAAGGAATCTGTGGGGATGGAAATTTGCTTTTATAAAGATAAATTGGAAGAAAAAGAAGAGATTGTTCAGCCTTTGAAAGGCAGTGAATATGAAGAAGTATAACACAAGTACACAGAAAGATGAATTGTGTTTGAGAAGTAACTCAAAAGCTGTTGATTTTTTGGTTCATGCTCTAAGAATAAGGGGACATTCTGTAAAATTTGGGTGACAAAGTGAGAAAGGAAACTTGAGAAAGGATCTATTTCTTAATAAACAGGTGAGAGTGAGCTCTTCAGTCTAGGGATAATTTTGATTTAGAAAAATTCTAATGGAATTAAATGAGTTAGAGTGCAAGAGTATTTACACAGGCTCAGGTTACCTTTTCTTCTAAAATAATATAATCCCTCATCTTTTTGTCACTTGCAAAATTATTTTTTCCATCATGAGTTTTAATAAAGCTCATCTAAAAACCATGTGTTGATGGTGTGAGTGAAGGAATTAAGTCTATCCCTAGTTTGTTTATGGGAGAAAGAATTGCAGCATCTGTAATTTGTTTGCTCTCTTTCCCTGTATTGGGTTATATCTAGGGGAGATACCCACTAGGCAATATGTCTAGTTCTCTTGGTAGGATGCACTGATTTACTTTGTTTCTCTTGTAGATGTGGATATTGGAGAAGAGGTTTTGGGGATTAACATCAGGGTCCTCATGAAGTTGGCAAGAATTTACCTAGGCCAGTTGTTTGTGTGACTTGCTACTTGTGAGACACTGCTCTGTTCAGCTTTGATTTTTCTATTGCCTGGGCTCGTGCATGAAGTTGGTGTTCCTGCAGTAATTTAATTCGAGTCAGTACACAAGTTTGTTCTGTACCTAGAGTGATGGAATATTTTGGGAGGATGAAATGAGCTAACGCTGGCCTTCTGTGTCAGCCTGCCAACTCCCAGCAAGTATGTAAAAAGTCATAAAAATAGCAGTGGGGGTATCTTAATTAAATGAGCATGCTTGTCGCTTTGCCAGTCTTTTCTCTTGGCATGGTTCAAATCCTAGAAACTGTTTGCTTTCAGTCTCTATCAAACTCAAATATAAAACTCTGTGATAAAAGCATCAGGAGCAGTGTTCAACATGAAAAGACTGCAGAATCGGCTTTTTCTCATTCCCACTTAAATGCCCTTTTCTCTCTGTTTAGTGCAGGCTGCAGTTTTTACTTTTGGTGTGTTTAGCAGCAGATTGAGTTAAATTTGTTGTATTTGGCTCTAGAGCAGCAAAGAGCAGATGTCATGGAGGTGCCATGACAGGAATAAAAAAATTCAGAAGGCTTGTGGGAATTTGGGGGTGAGAGGGAAGTCTTCCTCCTATTTTTTCCATGCTAGAATCCGTATTATAACATTTAGAGCTGGCATGCAGTTCAAAACTTGCCGTGCTGCAAGGGTTGATGCACTGACGCAGACATTCTTTCCCACAGCTCAAATTATGGAAACAGAGTTTATTTATAAAATAAAACATGCCTGTGAAATTATAATTGATACCTTAATTACAGGGAACTTGCCTGAAGGATGGTAACTTAGCAATCCGTGGGACATTTTCCTGGCTTAGAATAGCCACGATTTATACTGAAACATTTTCTCTGCGTGAATCCTAGAAATGGAATTCCCCTGTCAAGGCAGAAAAACTTCAGTAACTGAGAGGTACTCTGCCAGGGATGATAAGTCTAAAGTAACAGTCAACTTTTACATGTTATTTAGGGTTGGAACATCTGAAAAGTAAACTTTGCTATTCTGGATTTTCACTACTCGAAAAATATACATTTAAAAGCCACTGCTGCATGTTGCCATTCTTTGCATAATCAGGTGGGTCCCAGATGTATGTGGGATCTGGAGAAATTTCTTGCTTTGGGTTTTTTCTTTTCACTTTTGTAGATTAACATAATGCTCTGAAAGTCAGTGGTGGCTTCTTCTTTCTTTAAATCTTACCTCATTAAGGGCCATTTCTGAAAATACTTGATGTAGTTTGTTAGGTAGCAGCCTGATTGCTTGTTTGTCTTTCTTTCTCACATCTTTGTTTTTCATTCACCACCTACTTGCACTGCAAGAGTATATATTGCCACAGTATAGTTTATAGAAACATAAACATGATGTAATTTATGTCATATTTACATAATTTTGATTGCATGTTGCTGTATTTGAAAATTGTGCCAATTCTCTGTTGTTGTATGTGTAGAATGATGTACTTGATAATTTCTGGAGGAATTTTTTTTTTTTTCTGTGAGAAAAAGTTTTATTTACACAGTGATCTAGAGGGGAGGACAGTAATAAATGTACTTTTCCTTGAGATGGTACTCACTGATCCTGTATTAGTGTTTTAGTAAACCACGTTGACTCCTGCTTTGGGTCTTCTATTCTGGTGCTGAAGCTGAAATCTTGTCTAGCTCTTATAATTTGCTGGGGAGATGGAATTTGAAATAAAAGGAATGTATGCTATTGTGCATTTAGTAAGGATATGAAGTCTGACTTAATTTTAAAAAGCAATTGGTATAGTGGGGTCGCTTGACAGAAGCATCATATGTGTAAGGTATATAATGTACATGCTCTGTTCTCCTCTACAAAGTGCTGGGCAGAGTGTGCTGCTGTTCAGGTTTGAGAACAAACCCTCCCATGTCTTTTGTTGAAGAAAAATGTCAGTGCACTACTAAAAGAACACAGGTCTAACTTGCCTGTTGGCTGTAACATGTTGAGTTTCTTGGTTAGACAGCTAATTTCAGTGACTTGAAAGTGACAGGCCTGGGGATAATTGTGGTCTGAGCTGCTCCAAGAGGATTGAGTGAAGCCTTCTGGATTTCCTTAAAGATAAGGAAGCAGGTTTGATCAACAGCTGCTGGGAGGGTTTTTCACACACTCAGTTAGTCTAGTCCAGTGCAGGATGTTTCACCTCTGACCAGTTTAGAGCATGTACTGCCTAAGGTGAGCTGGTGAAACTTAACAGTTTTGGTGTTTTGATTAGCATCATTTATGTTTGCCCTGAAGTTAATTTCCTACAGCTATTTTTCACCTTGTTGTCAAATTTCTTTGTGTCAGGAGGACTTCATGACCACATTAAAAAAGTTAGAAAAATGATTATGTTTTGGATTCTGTATTTAAAGACTGTGTTCTACAGGATTTAAGTAATTAAGTATTTGTAAGGTTTCTTTTACATGATAAGGTTTTGCTTCAAAAGAAGCATGAAACTGTAGAGTGTTTAGGCTAGATCAAGGTTTTACCTGTTTTATTTCTCTTTTAATGATTTCATGCAAGCGTCAAACCTACAGAAATGTACTAGCATGGTTTGAAGATAGCTAGGTATTGTGAGGAGAGCTGGTCTAGGGTGTTATTAAGGTATAATTGATCTAATTCACTGCAAAAGTTTTGAAATCTTTTTGAAGGTGTTTTTTGCATCTTGCAAATCTTCAAATATTTGGTATAAAATATTGCTGTTTATTGGAAAGTGAAATTTCTGTTTGATTTTAACAGAAAGCTTTGTTCATGTTCAAGATAAAAGTGGACCAAACTTGCTCTTCTTTTTCAATTTTAAAATTATTCTACACTTACAGAAATGTAGATACCTTTTGAAAGATTTAGCTGATCAGCTTTTGAGAACCATAAAAATTCCTTAGATTAATAATAACGCTAACAAAATTGATGGAAACTCCTGAATATACAACTGGTTTGCTCTGGTTAAGTCTCTTCCTGTTCTAGGAAGCTGTTCATTTTGGAAAAGCAAAAAAATAAACAATATAAAATCTTAGTTATATAGTTAGTTAAAACCCATTATTCTGCAACTGTTATTCCCATAGTTGTGGAATAATGTGTTTTAATTTGACCATCATCAAAAATGCAAGTCAAGGAAAAAGAATAATGTATTGATGGTAATATCTACAAATTCGTAAAGCATCTTTCTCCTAGAAAACAAAATGTAAAAAAATAATTTGTGAAGTGGTCTGTACCTATAGACTATTGCAAGTATTCTATCAGGAGAATAGGACAGGCTAAGTATCCTGAGCCTTATTTAACCCTGAGGGATTTCAGTGATGAGAGATGTAATTAACTTGGGCATGTGAGCCTTTTTTTTGTCAAAGTGGAATTAAGTTTTAAAGTGTTCAATAATGAAAACTATTTATTTGAATTCTCTTCATATTATTTCAAACATGAAACACTAGAAAGACCATTTCCAAAATATTTATTAATAATTGCAGAATTAATAGATAAACCTAAAGAGTTCATAGATGTTAGTAATGGTTGAGAGAGAATAGAACCATGCTTGCCTGATGGAGGATATTTACAGAGAATGGTTTCAGGTTTTCTCTACTGGCCTCTCTCTCTCCAAGACTTGTGTGTCACTGGTGTAGTTAACTGATAATTCAGTTTTTGGTAATTATCTTTAGAAAGCTGCTCTGGATTGGGAAGGATAAAATGTTTAATGTGTATATTTGCAGTGTGGAAGGCAATGGGTGGGAATATTAATTCATGTTAGGTTGGCTGATTGTAGATGTCCCCAGAAGAGGAAGTTTTAAATTTCTATTCTATTTCTAGTCATATTACAAATAACTGTATTTAGAAGCATAGTAATTTTCAAAGCTAGTATCTTTGGAATTCACTTTTTCATTACAAAGTGGTTTCACAGGCCCAAAATATGACATATTAAGGATTTTAAAGTTGATTACATTTCTTTCTAGAAATAAGGTGAATGCCAGTAACCTCCCAATTAAAGAGCATTATTTGCAGCAGTACACTAGAATTGTGGAATATCCTGAGTTGGAAGGGCTTACAAGGATCACTGGGTTCAACTCCTACAAGTTTTCAGATACAAATTCTGCAGAAGTTTCACAAAGAGCAGATGTGGCTAGGTGGAAAATGTTGATTTGCAAAGGAATCCTGTGCAGTGCCCAGTGTTGTGAGCCACAGTGCTGCTTCAGGGTGCAGCAGATGAGTCAGTTGCAAATTCCTCATGAGAGGAATGCTCAGATTCTGATGTGCTGCCTACGCTTGGGAGGTGCAGGGAACCCTTCCCGTGGCTGCTGCCACCAACGCCTTTGCACAGTAATAGCCCTTGTAGGCAGCTCCTGCCTTCTGACAGACTGCAGTCAGCTCACCTGGCTGAAAATAGGCTGTGGTTTTAAACACACTGAACTGAAAAAAACCACACTCTATCACTGGGAGTATTTTTGCTTCACATGTACAAGTCCTTTGAAAACAGAGTATCTTGCAACAATATTGAAATGGTTTTCTCTGACTGATGAACAAACAGAACACAGTGTTATCTGCTGTGGATGGATTCATGTTGCATTTATAGCTATTGAAAAACTAGTGGCTCATCCACTACTGCAGCTTTTTTGGCTAACATCTTGTTTGAATACTGTACTGCTAAATCTTTAATCTGCTGTGGAGACAGACAAATTTAGGAGCAGTGACTTTAATCTTTGAAGAACGTGTATTGACTGGGAAAGCTAGTTCAGTTTATTTTTGCAAATCACCAACCCTTAGAAGTGGGATTAAGTTTAGTGCAGGAGAAGATGGAACTTTTCCCTTTGTCTCCAGAGTGAGGTCACAGTGCTTGTCTCTTTTCAGCTTCCATCTCAGTAAAATAATAGAAAATATAATAGTTTCATGCTTCAGTTTTATCTCCTGAAGAATGGGAGTTATGGTTACTTGTGCAGGCCGTAATGTCAGCAATTACTTCTTGTCCTTGTTGCTTCTTTACTGCGCTGTCCCTGCCCTATTTGCATACCTGTAGTTGAAATTCTCATGTGCTGCCTTTGTATTTTCTTCTTTTTTTGCCCCTTGATTTTATTTATTTAGAGATTCCACTGAGCAGGTAGCTGAGTAGACTTCAGCCGTGCAGGAATTGGTTGTGCATGTGGCTTTAGTGATGGCAAAATCCCACCCACCTTAGATGCGAAGGCAAGGAAAAGGAAACATAACATAATCCAACAGATGAGATGAGAAAAGAAAGGCTTTGGTAGTAAAGGAAGGTAGAGGGGAACACCTGAGTCACAAGGTTGGAAGAAAAGAAGCTAAAGTGATACACTGGTTTTGGTACCGCAATCTGTCATGATACTGTTCTGATTTGTAATTTTAAGAATAGCTAAAGAGGTGTGTTGCTTAAATAAGGTAATTCACTGATTTTTTTTAAATTGTAAAAGTATCTTTTAATCCCATTTTTCAATAGAGCAGATACACACTAGGAGTCATTTTAGGGGAGCATATTTTTGTTTAATGAGGATAGGTTTATGGTAATTTTAATCAATAAATTAATAAAAACAGTAGTGCTTGATTGCTTTATTGCTTATCTCGTATCTGACTGGGGTTATGTACAGCATTATGTCTTGGTAGATTTGAAAGAATGCTATTTTCCTTATTGAGTAGCTTAAGAAAAAATCTCGTCTCACTAAAATGGATCCCAGTTCTGTGTGAAGGACAGGCATGTGATCACTGTTCACTTTCCAATATCACACTTGAAGGCTTTCTAAGTCGACTGAACTACAGTCAGGTCACTCAAATTCCCCCATGTCCCTAAAGAATAGAGATTGTTTCACCAGCAAATACATCACATACTTTGAGCCCATTCTGCTGAGTTACGGTGTTTATTTCAGAATTTGGGAGATTAATTTTTATGGAACAGGTAACTGAGAGAGTTAGCATTCTTGCTTGAATAATGCCCTATATATTTTGGACAGAGATTTTCTTGACTAAATGAGAACAAGAGATTTGACCATCTTCTAAAGGGGGCACTGTTTGGTCAGCGTAAACTTAAAAGAAAATTCCAGAAGAGACAACTGACCATTCTTGTGTGATGTTTGCAACTTTTTCATGTTTCTTCTGGGCTTTAATTATACTGCATCTACATGGCAAGAAGAAAGACCAGGGGTTTTGTTCTTTTCATGGAGGTGTAGCTTTACCACATCGTTGGGAATTTATAGCCTAGTAATATATAGTGTATTTTCCATTCCTGCATTTTGCAATTGGTTTATGCAGCCTTATAGTCTGGCAGCTGAGAGCTCACTTTTTCATGATTTTTTTTGGCAGGAAAGGGTTACTGTTCACATTTCCTGTGTAATTCCTTCTGATCTTGCTGGGCTGTAATTACTTTCTTGATGTTAAACATTCCCAGGCTCCTATAACCTTCTAGCCTGCTTGCACTGGCCAAGTTTGTCCCAGGTGAACATGTGGGCGAACCTCCTGTTTTTGAGGATAAAAATCTCTCCTTCCTGTGTAAGATAGGCTACATACTCATTGCTTTGCTGTGCAATCCCAAGAGAAATCTTTTAAAAAATAATAATAAGGTAGCACATCACTCTTTTAGAGTCAGACTTAGCAGCCAAAATACATCACAAATCAACTGTGTGGGTTAAGAATTTGCTGAATCTTGGTTGAATGACTGCGAGTTCACATTGAAGATTATTTTTTCTTAATACATTTGGAAAATAGGTTATGATATAAAAAAGACAGATTTTTGACTGTAGCTTCTTACTTTTGACCATATAATTGGCCAATCTTTTTAAGCTTGTTTGAATGTAGAACTACTTAGCTGAGCCTTCAGGAATCTTTTGAATTCTTTGCAGTAGCAGCATATTAAAAAAAAAAAAAAAAGAAAAAGCCCAGAATCTTACTCAGTTCTGTCTTTCTTACATAGTTCAGTTATCCTGTGTTTCTTCTGATTTTCAATTTTAGTATATAAACACTAAACCCAAGGTATTATTTTGTTTTTAAATAGAAGTGACTGTGTACTACTGAAAAATGTTGACTTCAGAGGTGTGGGAACTGAAGTGTTCTGTTCTGCAAAGGCACCAAAAGGTTTTCTGTGCTGCTCTTCAGCTTTAATGTGGAGGAGACACCTGTAAGAATGTGAGTGAAGTTTGTTTTCCATGACCTTTATGCTGTTTTCTCACAGTGCCAAGAAAGATGAAAGGTTGTGATGGCAGGGTTTTTTTAGGGTGTGAGGAGTTGTAATGTGCTGATACATTGACACTGGTGAATGTTGGGTTAGTTTTGTGGTTTTTTTTTTTTACTGACAATGTCAGAGAAAGTAGTTGGAAGTTCTGTGCTCTATTGGTTCAAGAAGTAGCCTGAATTTTGATACTTCAGTTAAGAGCAATCTCATTACCTTATTATTCTGTTATAGATAACTTTTCTGTCATAATCCTAGTCTTACTTACTCATGCATTTAATTGGCTGCTTTGTGAAATTCTCAGACTGTAAGTAATTCTATTTTGTTTAGCTGTATTATTGTACTTGCAGCACAGATACTCAGCAGTGTTCCCAGTAACCGACTGACTGAAGTGTTGTGAATGTATAACTGTGAGCTCAATGGGGATTATATGATTATACCTGGAAGAAAATGGTTTGTAGGTAATAAATGGTATTGGTTTGAGCCCTTTTCTTAATTTAATTCTCATGCACTCCAATGCCTGTGATTTACTATATAAATAGAGATTAAAACAGCTGGCATGTGTGTTGTTGACTGTGCAGCAATGCTAGTGAATGATAGGAAAAATATATTTTAATGAAAATGTCTTTAATCTTTTCAGGAAGTCTTAAATTTGACGCCTTAGTTACAATTGGAATGCAGTCAGTATGCTGCCCAGTTGTTAATTGCATACTCCATCATGTAACTGGGAACATGGCTGTCAGATCTATCTGGTTTTGTTGTTGAACCTGGTGTTCTTATGGGGTATTATTCAACATAGAGAAATCCAGTCCTGGCATAAAGTATTTGTACAGTAGTTACGTGAAAAAAACAATGAAGCACTAGGTGAGTATAACTGGTCAGAAAAGGATGCTGCTTGTAATTTCCATTTACACAGTCATTTTATTGTGGACTGCTTGTCATCCTCAGATGCTTGAGATTTGTTAGAACACTTTGTATGAAGTGGGTTTACCTTTGCATATCCACTTGGGTATGTGTTCAACATATTGCAAGCATGATAGGCTTCTGTACAGCAGGGTAATACTTTGTTTAAAGTTTTTTTTCCAAAACAGCTTGCTTTTGACTATAAATTATGAAAACACGGATGAATTTAGAGTTAGTTGAGAGGCAGACCCTCCTGAGGCCTGTTTTCCATCTCACAGGATGTATAGTTCATCTTACCATTCACTTTACCTGTTTAATTTTGCATCTGCTTAGATGAAGGCAGAGAAGAATTACTCACTATTTTGTAATTAAAGCTACCCTGTTTTGAATTTGTTTTGTAAAATACTTAGAATGTAACCAACCAGACTCTCTATTATGAATTTCACCTTCATGGTGGAAAGTACCCTGAGTGGTAATGAATTTTCTTCCATGAAAAATTTGTGGTTTCAGAGTCTATGTGAATTGCCTCTTGCTTTTTGTGTAGAAGTCATGTTACAGGATGTTAGCTGGTTCTGTTTATCCTCTGTGTGTGTGTCCATGTTGATCTAGTGATTTAACATAAAACTCTTGTGGACTTTGGTGTCTGTAATGTACTAGAGGTAGGGTGATGCAGATAGCTGTGATGCAGGGAAGAATTGGACCTAACCTTAAGTGTATTTAATGCAGAGAAAGTAACTCAGGTTTTAACATGCTGCTATAGAAATAAGGAATGATTTGTATTAGGGGAGCTTTTAAGCTTTCAGACAATGTAGTCAAATGTATTTTCATATTCAGAGTTGTTCTCTCTTAGGGAGGACATGTAAATTACTGTTGTGACAAAATGCATAAATGTGTCTAGGATTTGATAGTAATTAATTCATTTTACTTATCTAAGGATAGATTAAGTGCCTCAGTTTGGAACTGGCTATAAAAAGTAACATGTAAACAAATTTAACACACATCCGGTGTCACAGCACGTTTAGTAGAACTGAGAGCGCTTTGTTTTCAAATGCAGTGGTTTCTCACTTTCAGTGTTCACAAGCTGTTCAGTCACAGAGCTCCTCTTCACTGGATTTTTAAGGGCACATTTATCTCCATGGCTTTCTTGACTTGAACTCTATATGACAGAGTCTTAAGTACTGCTAAAATGTTTGCCATTGGTGCGTAGAAAAAAATCACAGAATATCCTGAGTTGGGAGGGTCCCACAAGGATCATCAAAGTCCAGCTCCTGGGCCTTCACAGGGCAGCCCCAAGAGTCACACCCTGTGCCTGAGAGCATTGTCCAAACACTTCTTCACCTCTGTTAGACTCGGTGAACATTTCCCTGGGGAGCCTGTTACCGTGCCCAACCACCCTCTGGGTGAAGAACCTTTACTAATATTCAGCCTAAACCTTCCATGATGCAGCCTCAGGCCATTCCCTAAGGTCCTGTCCTGACCAGAGAGAAGAGATCAGTGCCAGTCCCTCCCCTTATCTTCACGAGGAAGCTGTAGACTGCAATGAGGTCTCCCTTCAGTCTCCTCCTGACCAAGTGACCTCAGCCACTCCTCACACAGCTTCCCCTCAAGGCCCTGCACCATTTTGGTGAAGGATTCTTTTTACACTTTCTGACAGCTTTGTCTTTCTTTCCTTGTGGTGCCCAAAACTGCACAGAGGCCTCAAGGGCAGGCTGTGCCTGTGCAGAGCAGAGTGGGACAGTCCCCTCCCTTGCCTGGCTGGCCATGCTGTGCCTGATGCACCCTTGGGAGGCCCAGCAGAGAGATCTTGACAGATTAGAGGTCTGGGCAACCACCAACCACATGAAGTTCAACAGGCAAAGTGCTGGATTCTGTTCCTGGGATGGGGCAACCCTGGATGTAGAGACTGGGCAATGGGAGGGTGGTGAGTAGTGCCACTGAAAGGGACCTGGGGGTCCTGGTCCATGGCAAGGTGAACCTGAGCCAGCAGTGCCCTGGCAGCCAGGAGGGCCAACCCTGTCCTGGGGGGCATCAGGCACAGCATGGCCAGCAGGGCAAGGGAGGGCATTGTCCTGCTCTGCTCTGCTCTAGGGCGGCCTCACCTCGAGTGCTGGGGGCAGGTCTGGGTGCCACAATATAAGAAAGAGATTAAACTGTTAGAAAGCATGAAAAGGAGAGCCACAAAGATGGTGCAGGGCCTTGAGGGGAAGCCGTGTGAGGAGCAGCTGAGATCACTTGGTCTGTTCAGCCTGGGTGAGAGGAGTCTGAGGGGAGACCTCATTGCAGTCTGGTGAGGCAAAGAGGAGGGACAAGCACTGATCTGTTCTCTGGTGACCAGTGACAGGACATGAGGGAACGGCCTGAAGTTGCGTCAGGATAGTTTTAGGTTGGATATCTGGAAGAGGTTCTTCACCCAGAGGGTGGTTGGTCACTGGGACTGGCTCCCCAGGGCAGTGGTCACAGCACCAAGGCCAATGGAATTCAAGAAGTGTTTGTGCAACGCTCTCATGCACAGCGGGTGACTCTTGGGGGTGATGCTGTGCAGGGCCAGGAGTTGGACTCCATGCTCATTGTGGGTCCCTTCCAACTCAGGGGCTTATTCTGTGATTCTTATTTTTTAAGTCCTGTTAATTTTATGGTTTTAGATTAACAGTCAGGAAAACAGAGAACCTTACAAGGTATTTAGCAATTTGAAAGATGTTAGGAAACAGAATACACTATATCCTTATTATCCTTATTATGTGTTTGTCTTGTAGAGAAAGAGTTCTGTTCTTGTCGTCTGCTCTCATGCTTGAAGTAATTTTATGTTTTGTCATCTGGTAAATGTATATATATTGTCTAAATTTTTTACTTATGGGAGGCTTCTTCTAAAATTCCCATCCAAAACTTTACATTTCAGAAACTTAAGCTCAATTCTTACATCTGTATAAAATGAATTTGGCTTCCAGTCTGTGAATTTTCGTGGTACTTGAATACTGTAGGTGCTACAGCTATTGCAGTAAACAGTTTTAAAGAAACTTGCAAATTAAATACATATATAGCCAGAAATCTTGAAAGAAATACGTACTTATTTATCTTTGAAGGTAACTGTCATCAATGGAAATACCTAATTTTTTAGATTCATCACAGGACTGTGGGTTTGAAGGGAACCCTTTGTCATTGCAAGTTTGTGTTTCATTTTTAAGGTTAATTCAGTTCTGACTTGTGGCATGATCATTGACATTTACATGGTATGGGCCATGAGGCCTGCATGCAGCAAGTGAATTCACACAGATCAGAAATAGCTTAGAAGAAAAGTGCAAAATGTCTTTGGCGCTTATCACCATTATTTTTAATCTCCCCTCCTCCCTTCCAGTGCCCTAAAAAGAAGTAGTTGAGCTGGATGAATCCATGTTTGATACAGAGGATGATGCAGATTGTTGGCATTCACCCAGTACACAGTTCAAAACTACAAAGTTTACAACACAGATCTTGCATTATTTCACTACTAGTGAAAGGTGAATGACTTTGAAGAGCAGAAGTGAATGTGGTAGAAATAATACGCAGGGTTTTCTGCTTTGATGCAAGGGAGGCATTGATTTTTGGTTTTACAGAAATACATTTGGCAATGTTCTTTCCATATTAAAACCCTTATCTAAATCTTAAAAGATACCATGTTCTGTGTCCAGGCTTGTATATTTTGCTATTTAGTGCCAGTTTTTGAGATAAAGCAAAATGATAGATTAAAAAATCAAAGCACAGCTGTGTAAAGAAAACTATAGCTGACTGAAATAATTTGTATGTTACCCATGTTTAATGAGTGTTCACTAGAGAACCTCTAAAAAATGAAATGTCACAGCAAAACCTTACAGACTTTTCTGTGGTTTTGTGTATTAAATGTTCTGTTGCCTGCTTGAACAGTTCTCACCATTCAGAAGACAAGTAGAGCAGAACTGTGACAGTGTTTTTTTCTGAAAAAATTTATTGGAGACTTTTTAATGTAATACAGATCCTAGAAAGATGAGCAGTTTCTTAAAGTCATTCTGTATTCAGTAAAGAAAAATGATGAGAAATTCAGCCTGTTGCAGGTATTGAGAGTTTATGCTGATAAATCACTTGGCCACTAATCAATTTTTGAAGCTTTGAAAATAATTCTTTACATCTATCTGACAGTTTTCAAACAAATGAAAGCCACTCTGTTGTCTTCTGTACAGGTTTTTCTTTCTGAGGCTTGTAGAATAAATAGAGCAGGTGTGTTAGGAGCTGTGATCTAATTTTGCAGGTTGGGAGCCAAGAACAAGTTCTGCATGCACATACCTCCTGCTTTAATCTTTAAAAGAAGAGCAGGCTTAAAAAACAAGAGTACTTGAGCATAAAAATGTGACTTGCTTGACACCTACTTGTTCATTTTGTTATTACCCCCAGAACAATTCTTCTTTCAGGAAACATGATTTGTTTGGTTGAAACAAGGTAAGGAAGGGAGTGAAGCAATACAGTTTTAAAGAATGGGGAGCTGATGATGGCAAGCACTGTATGGCTTGGAGACAGGAGATTAAGGAGGTAAAGTTATTAATAAAAATCTGTGGGCAGTGGAGTACAATGGAGTTCTTTAAATATAGAGGATGTTCTTGAAGGGTACAGAAGCTTAGTAGTGATAGAAGTCCAATACTGGCAAGGATGATAAATTTCTGCTGTGCAGAGAAAGGCATAAATATTCAATAAATATTTTGTTCTGTATTCAGAAAGAGGCTGGATGATGCTTTTACATCTCACCACCTCCATCATTAGTGATGGGAAGAATGTATTATCACTGTACCAGCAACTATTAATGTTAAATGTTTTTAAATCTGCTGCACTGACACCTACAGATACTAAAAAAGAAAAAAAAGCTTAGAAGCTGTATGAATTATTCATTTTGAGTTTTAACAAATCATGGAACAGTGGAGAAATTTTAGAAGGCTGGAGGTGAAGGGGAACTAATGTGCCCAAATTTAGAAAGTATAATAAGTCCACCTTGAAAAGGCTGATAGTAGTATGCTGTCAGTAAAGATTTAAAGGAGAATTACATAATTAATGCTGATGAGAATGGGCAAGTCAGACCTACATTGTACTGCTCCATGGGGTTACTCTTTCTCTAAACTGATATTAGACTGACTGGCCTGTAGTTCCCCAGATCCTCTCTCTTGCCTTTCTTGAAGATGGCTATGTGCCTTTTTCCAGTCTCAGGGGATCTCCCTTGATGCCATGATTTTTGGAAGATGATAGAGTGCATCCTTGTGGTGACACTGATCAGCTCTCTCCACACTGCTGAAAGCATGCTTCTGATCCTGTGGATTTGTACCACTGCACCTTCATCTACTCTTGGTAATGTTATATCAGTGCCTCAGCCTCTTCCATGGCTTCATTCACCTTCTCTGCTAAGCATTAGACACTTTTTCCTTAGCCTTTCTTTTGTGACCTTTGCCTTTTTTTCACTCTCTATGTGTATGCTTGAGTAGTGTCTTAAATAATTAGAACTCTGCTGTAAGACACTGAGCATGACTAGCAAAGTTTGGATTTGGACATAAAGTAGGAATTAGTACTGCTATTCAAAAAATAGATGTTTGGTTATTTAATTGCCCTAAGTCAGCAGAACTTGAGTGTTAGAATTTGAAGGCTTGACATGACTCGAGCAGTGTAGGTGTCCCACAGCATGGCTTTTATGGTAAATTAATGAAAAGGTACTGTGTGTCAAACCAAAAAAACCTAGCTGATTTAAAAGCTTGGTCATGCTTAATTGTTTTCCTCTTGAAGTACTAATTCAGTTTGGTCTTGCTTAGTTTGAGATTTAACTGAATGCATTTGGAATACAAATATCCGTAGGAACAGAAGACAAAGCTGGAGGCCCATAGAGAAAGAAGAATGTTCCCAGGGTTAGCATAGACTGCACGCCACAGCTGGTTGCTGGACAGCATCCAGGAATAATTTTGACATGTTTATTTCACATTTTTTCTCCGTGAACATGTTTTAAGGACACTTCATTAAAAATGTCCGATAGTCTTTGAAGCTCTGTGCCTTTAACGTTTTTCAGACAACAAACAGGGTGGTGGATACAAAAACGAAAATTATTTTGGCAAGGACTATTTGCACAATGAGAACAACACAAGCTGAGTGAAGGCAGTAAACTAGGTCAGGTTGGATTTTGATTTATTCTTTTTTGTATTTTTAACTGTGTGAAAGTTTTTGTAGTAAGTATGGTTCATCTGTAACACAGTGCTGATAGACAATAATAGACACTAAGAAAGAGAATCATTTAAATAAATTACAGAATATGTTGTCCTGTGTATTTTGTAGGAATGGCGTACCAGTTTTGAACAACATTTGATATTTTGTGTGCTCCTTGATGCTATTCAATAAAGCTTGTCACCAAAACTAGCTACATCTGGAATGTTTGTGTCTATTTAACTTCTACTATTTGTATTAAAAAATGTATGTATACCAGATTGATGAGAAAATACACTCTATTATGTTCTGATTGTCCTTAAAGTAAATGACACATTAGTCACTTCAGCCCAGCAGTTGCTTTTTCAGTTGGGTCAGAGCTCTGGGAGCTCCCAGCCAGGGAACTGGGACATTCCATGCAGGAGAATCCGTCGAAGTGGTGACAGTCCTCTCCCAGAGAGTGAGAGGGCTGTGGCCAAGCAAAGAATGTGGGTGAGCAGCTGAACCTCTCTGCTGGGGTCTGTATGAATTAGTCTGGGCACAGCAGCAGCAGGGAGGGCAGATGCTGCCTCTGCTGCCTGTGCTCAGCTCTCAGCTGCGCTGTCACTTCCCTGGCTGCAGCTCTCGTGAGGGTTCCAGAGCTGTAGTTCACATCTTCAACTGTGGATGTTGAACTGCCCTTAATTATGCAACATAATTTTGAGTGAATTGGTTGCATGTTGGGAATTCTTTTTATCTACAAATATAAAATTTACACAATATTCTTTAACACTTTAAGCACCAGCTGTGACAGAACTTATATAAAATGTGACCTTTTAATTTTTGCACTAAATTTGGAACTCTGGGTTTTATGAGGGTGATTCAGTGAGATTATATTCTAATTTGTCAGCTTACTGTTTGATGATTCTTTTAATGCAGAACAGTTCATTATGTGCTTGAGAGGCAGTAAAGGTGGAAGCTGCTTATGCTAGTCATTAGATATTTACAGGATTTTTAGATATGACCTGTTAAACACATACTCCTTTCTGGTGAGTAGGATAGTGTTTGGGAAACATAAGATACAACTCGCAGTTGAGCAATGTTTTTAATGTTGGGTATTAAAAAAAATCCTACTATTGTATTTGCATCTCTAGTTTTAAAAGCATATGTGTTCTTGAAGTGTACTGAACACTCAGTTATCCAGAAAAAACCCATCCTTAGCCCTGGCACAGTCTGGGCTAGCAGTATTACAGGCAGAGTTTGGGGGCAGAATCAGTGTAACACCAAAACAGTTGAACCAGTTCTTAGTACAACATCTGATTCCTTACCTGGAATATTTTTTACTACAGGGCTGTCTGAAGGACCAGTTGTGCCTCACAACAGTTACATGTGCTGAAATGAATTCTGCTTCTTCAGTAGAACTTAAATTTGCATTTGAGTTCAGCTGAAGAAAACAGGCTTCTTCCCTCAACATAAATCACTAAATAGTTCAGTGTATAATTCAAATTAAGAGCTTTTTTTGTTTGTTAGGCCTTAGAATTTAGTTTGCTTTAATGGTCTTAAGCATGTGGTAGCGTTAGTTTTTTTTGATGCTAATACCATTTTCCTGTTCTTTGTTTCAACTTTTGTCTGTTGAATTTTTGTTTGAATTTGAGTTTGAATTTGTGTTAGAGATGAGCCCTTTTGAGAGGGAATTTAAACAGAAAGTCATCATTTGGTAGGCAGTCTGAATTTTAACTTCTTGGAAGTACATCCCATCTTGGTATAGGTGATTTATTGCTTGATTGGGCACAGTCATAGTAAATGGATGTTATTTTAATTTTATTTTTATTTTTAATTTTTATATATTAGTTCTTGAATGCTTGTTTTGCTTAGGTCTGTGAATACAATATATTGAACTTAAAAAACATACACTGCATTTTATGAAGTATAGAGGATATTGCTACACAAACTTTATAAAAGCCACAATGTAGTTTTCTTGGCCTTTTAAGAAACTTGTAATGGAAATTCTTATAGAAAGAGCTGTAGATGATGCTGCTATTTGGTACCATAGCAAAATGGAGTACTTTGTTCAAGTTTGCAGCTGTAAAATCAGAAATAATTCCATTATTTTAGTGAGAATTGCAAAAGCAATTCACCTTGCAAAGCCTGAAGTGTTTTTTTGCTTTTTGTCAGCTGTTGTTTTTTCTTCTAAGTAGAACATTAACAACATACCCAGAGTATATGAAAATAATGAAACCCTGTAGAAAATCCTTCTTGAATGACACAGGAAGTTTTATCAGAAAGATGCAGCTTGGTGTTGAAGTAATCCAAAATACTTCAGTCAGAAGAAGTGATTGACTATTTCTTTTTTAGTATCTACAAAACTTCAGGGCCATCTGTGATTCTGTGAAGAATTCAGTATCACATTTCAAACTTAAATCAGTCAAAATGGTGCGGATGAATGTTGCTCTTAATCCTCTGATTATTAGTGGAATTTTTAGGTCTGTGTTATCTGACACATTCAAATAAATTTTTTGTACATGTGGTTATGTTTTGAAGTATCAAGTAGCTCTAAAATATGTTAGGACTATCAAATTAAACACAACTTGCTCTCCTTTCAGCATTGCAGACCTTGTTCTTTCTGTAGTCTAAAATCAACAGAAACCTAAAGCTTTCACTGGAAGTTGTAACACTACTAGTAATAGCTTATTCTTCAAATGTTAAAGTAGAGGAAGATAAAAAAAACCAGGTAAAATACAACTAATTTGTCTTTTTGATCTTTCCTGTAGTCCTCTTTAATTATTTTGGTTAGTACCTTTGTATGTTAACCTCCTTCTGCTCTTTGAAATAATCTGGACTTCTCTAGTATAAAAACTAGTTATTCATCAGGTAAATAAAAAGTATATATGGCATTTTATTACAAAATGTCTTTATTCTCTGCCAATCAATCTGAAGTTCTCTTTAATCCATCAGCATAACTAAATAATAAATATGGGAGGCTTAGGTAATTCTGAAGTATGGTAAGAGCATTGCCATAGGAATTGATGGAACAATCTGTCCTATGTATGTAGACCAAATTTTGCTGTCATTTTCAGGCTACCCTTTCCTGTCAGTTAGTAAATACAATTTGATTTCTGAGAGGCAGTTGTTGATGTTTTTAAGACTCATCCAAACAAAGCTGTAAGGCCAGTGTTGACCCTGTTTTCAGCAGGGAAGTTGGACAGGATGACCTTGTGCAGTTTCTGCCAACCTGAATGATTTTGTGAGTAGCTGTTTACACAGCCACAGATGTTTGTCTGGTTCTGTGAAGTTTTAGTGTAACTCCAATGAAATTGCTGTTTTAGTGTTTGTGATATTGTTTATCTGAAAAGAAAGCTAATGTACAGCACAGTGAGAGATAAAATAGGTCAAATCAGTAATTAATTACGATCAAAAGCCAAAAAGTCTCAGAGTTTAATTAGGTATTACAAACTGAAAACCATAGTGGTGTGCTGCAGTTCCGCTATGAATGACATAATATATTGCTAACAGAAGTGTAAGATACACAGATTGTGTCTTAGGAAACTGCATTGTTGAGAATCCCAGCAAAGCTTCTAAGCAGTTTGGACCCAAGCAATAAATGAGTGCTTAATTAAGAACCAAGATAATATGGTGGTGGGGAGGAACAGGAGTAGAAGGAATTGTGCTGTTTGAATTATAAAGTGAATTCTAGATTAGTCATTACCTACTAAGAATGGTGCATATTTCTGTTTCTTGTTTTGTTTTAAATACTAAGTTAATTTGAATTTAAATTGTAAGAACTGTGGGCAGCATAGATTTCATGTAGTATGTTATAAAAATGAAATTTGTATTTTCCAGAACTAATTTTTTAGCTGTCCTAAGAGTCAAGAACAAAATCTATCCGTTTGTATTGATTCATCGTTTCACAGTTACATTTACACCAGTAATAACCAAGATTGATTTGTCCTTTTAATACAAGGAAATAGCAAAGATGTCTGACCCAGACATGGAACTTACATGGGTCTCCAGTGCTCTCCAGAGCACTCCTACCAAGAAGGAATTTACTAAGGAAAACATAATATGACAATCTGTCCTTTTAAATTGGAAATTTGGAAAAAAAAGATGTTATTTTTTGACATTCAATGAATTGGTTAATATTAGGCATAATAGTGACCAGGCTCTTTTGAATTTTTTCAGAATGGAGTTGTTTTCTTAAATGGAAAATAGTTGGGGTTATTTATAGTCATAAAAACTGTTCCAGTACACTTTATTTTAATACACATACATTTCATAAAATGAAGACTCAATATTGCACCTTCTTTAGCCTTCTCTTCTCCCAGTGTCTTTTTGAGAAATTTCACTTTAATACATTTTTTTCAGGTCCTTGAATTTGCTTTTTTGGAGATAGTTATAGTTATAAAATAATAATTGGCGAGACTGTATGCTAGTTTGGCCACAATAGGAGAAAATGTGTGGAACAGCCTCATTTCTTGCAGTGTATGTGCTAGTCTTTATTCATGCAAGTGAAAAACCTCCAAGCTGATTTCAAAAGACTTATCTCCTCAAGAAAAGCAATCATTTTTCATTTGCCTGCTATTTTAAGCCGAATGTTGATGTTGCCCTATGTTGTTTCATAAATAAGCTTTTATTCTCAGCAACATGTTACTGAAAGTGGCATAGAACCTGTCGTGTAGGCACAGTTCCACTCTGACAGATGGGCAGAGTGTAGGCTTGCCAGCCAACCATTCCCCACATCACCCAGCAGAGTATGAAGGGAAGCATTTTTGTCCAGGATTGCCACTGTGGCATTCAGTGCATGTAAGGCTTGAAGTTCAGGAAATGCGCTCGGGCTGGTCCATCTCACAGGATGACCAAAAGTTTAAAAATAGCCTGGGTTTTAGGTTCTGCTGGGTTTGTACTGTTCTCTTTCTTTTTGTGGTTCTGCTGAAGTCATCTAATGGGCTCAGCCAAAAGAATTCTGCCATGGACACACATTTCTCCGTGATGAATTATCTAAGTATGGAAACATAAGCAGTGAGCAATTTCACACGCTGTTGTTTGTGACTACATGCATATCTCTTTGGGTATAGAATAGGAAGACTAGGATCTGAAACAGGATTAACTCCTGCTGTAAAAATATGAAAAATAGAAAACATGGAGTAAATCAGACATTTGAGACTGAAGATGCGAATAGCGAAATGCAGAATATTTTGCAGGTTTTCAGAAATGCAAATCAGCTGTTGCTTGGTTATTGGGGTTTAGAATTTTGGAGGGGTTTTTATTTTTTTAAACAAATTGGCTTAATGCCTTGTGCTTGATTTTTATAAAGTAGCCAAGCACTGCAGGCTTTTGGCAAATACACTTGCTTGAACAAATGCTTTTGTGTGTTACGCTAGTCAGTCATTGTGTCTGTCATTTTTATCTTTCTCTCTGTTTTTTCATAGCTTCAATGTTTTAATCTTTTATTTCAAGGCTAACTTGGCCTTTATATAACAAAGATTTTTGCCAACTTTGCTGGAAGCTGTGCTGATTCAATACTTTCAGGCTTTTTGGGGAACTTGGTTTCAGTTGAAAAGTTTCTAAATTATGGGAAATACTGTTTGCATGTCACTCATTTACAAGATGGCATGGTATGTGAAAGAACAGGTGTGAAAAATGAAGTGAATAAAATTGCTTTTGAAATACAAATGGGCATTTCATGGGCTTCTGTCAGGACAATGTCTTTTCTAAACTGTAATAAGTATTTAATATTTCTTTTTAGCTGGATGCTTTCCTTCTGAAATTAAATTACATAATATTTCTTCACATGCTTAGTTTAAATTAAAATTCATAATTAAGCCTAATTTGAAGTTACAAGATTTGATTTAATGCTTTCTTCTAGTGCCTGTACTAATGTACACTGTATTAGAAGGTACAGTCGTCATTGAGACGCTTTGTTCTTTTAACAAAAGGTACCAAAAATAAATTTGGTTCGGGTCATAGTGGTCTAGTTTAATACTGTTATGATAATAAGTCCTATAATTACTTTCAGGTAGTTCTTCCTTCCCAGAGGATGAGGTTTTTAGTTTTGATGTCTGCTTAAAGCATGAGGATGACAGTAAAATTAATGTCATAACCTTTACAGCCTATTTATCGCTTCTCTGTAATATCCTGAAGGATTTTGTGTAACATCTAAGATAAATGTCTTAGTATGGACAAGCATTGAATTAGGTTAATTGGGTTCAACTGATATTCATATTCGGTGTGTCTATCAGGACACCTGTTTCCTATAAAAGACCTGTGGGTATCTTCCTGTGAAAATTGCTTTGAAATTATTACATGTATATGCTCTGCTTCCTTTGGTTGTTAAAGACTGAGTTACAGTATGGGATTTTTTTTCCAGTTTGCTTGCTATTTTTACCTCTTAGGAATAATGAAGTTTATTCTTTCATTCTCTGGTAACATGAGGAATAGTACAGGCATGATAGAGCTTATTTTATGGCATTAAGAGAGAACTTACTTTCTAATTCTGTCCAGCTTCAACTCCACTTCACTTGAAATTCTTATAATAGATTTCTTTTCATCTCTGAGTAGTCAGCAGCAGATTTCCAGAAAACTAATTTGAGTTCTGGAACACTGAGACTTGAATGATTTTATTTAGGGCCTTATGGTAGAGTTATAAACTGAGCAAAACAAATTTTAAGATTATATAGAATTTTAAAAATCTTTATCATTTTGATAAGCTCTCAGGTGGAGAAGAATTTATGATATTGGCAGATAGAAATTCATGTATTTGGAAAGAGCCAGTATTGGATTCAAATATAACCAGAGAAGAGTGAAAAACATTTGCCTCTTCAGTACTCAATGAAAGCATCGGGATATACTGAATTACTAGTTGCTGACCAGCCTAAATCTTTTTCTGGATATAAGAATGTAAAAGAGGTGCAAAATTTAATTAATAATTTTAGTTCTAAGCATAGCTTTTTTTGAACATCAGCATGGTTTGTTTTTTTTTTTTTTTTAATGGGAAGTAGTCATACCAAACCAGATTTATAGTGAAATGGGAAAAAAACTTCCAAACCTGCTCAGGGCAGGCATAAGTACTTTTGTGGTTATAATTTTCAAATTCTAAAAGTTTGAATCAATGTACTATACAGAACTTTTTAGTTAGCCTGCATTTTCTGTTTAGGACATGCATAAAATGTGTGTAGACAATAAATATCTGTTAAACATGTTAGAGCCTAGCAGAAAAGTGTCAAAAACTGTCAGAGAAAGGATCAAAAAGACAGAATCACAATTGATGTATTTGAAAACAGTGTAAAACACAGATGGGACCAATGCACAATGTTTATGGTTTGCTTTGTAAACTATATGTAGTCAAAGAAAACATGCTTTAACACATAATACATATAAGGATGGATAGAAAAAAATGAAGGGATTAGAATTTGTCCTGATTTCAGAATCTTGAGCTCTTCAGTTTTTCCAAAAAGGGAGGTTACTTGATTAAATATCTCCAAAAATAAAGTGTAGTGAAAGGTTCTTTCATATGACAACAATAATAAAAATACTATTCATGAATTGCTAAAAGAAATTATCAATGTTAATTGGCGAAATTGTACTCTTTTAAAATTATTATGATTATTATTAAGAGCAGGTGATCAATGTCTGTCAAATTAGCACTGATTTTCTAGGTTAATACCATTACCTTGCTGCAGTTAGAGTTTGATTCAAATCAGAGATGCCTCTGGAAAATGTTTGGATTTATATGATCAAATTTTGTGTTGTAGTGTTAGGGTTTGTGAATGTGTCTGGGAGGAACATTGGAAAAATGTCTGGAGCTTCTATTTCCACATAGTATTCTAAGAATTGTTGATCTGTATCCTGACGTCTGGTTTGTTGTAATTCTAAAAGTAGATAGTAACTATAGATGAGGCACCCTCTTAACATTATTTAATGCTCCCATACACAGGGAAAACCACGGAAACCTAAAAAAAAAAAAGTGACTTTGAAATAATAATTTTGAGAAGCTTTATTTGAATATAATTTCTCAAATTGTTTTTACAAGAATATGTGTTGCTTTAAATGTTTCAGTGTGTATTGGAGTCCTGTAAATACTGAGGGGGGAGAAAAACTTCAGACTTTGTTTCTCTGCAAAGCTGTTATTGATCAATATGGCGTTAAAGAAGGATGTCCTACAATGTGGGTGACAGAAGTTGGAAACCCACACTGATTTCTGGACATATCTCGCCATTCCAGAATTACATCAATGTGGCCAATGTGTTCCATTCTTGGATGTGCAGAGGGAGCTGTCTGTATGTTCCCACAACATCAAACTGCATTTAGATGAGCCAGTGTGTGTTTGAGTGCTGGGCCTGACAGCTCATGGCTTGGCTGCTCAAGTACCACGGACAGAGGCTCTTTGAGGCAGTTGGGGATCTGCTGATGGGCATCAGGAAGCCACTGCCAGGAGGTGCTGGTTGATGTACCAGCATGCATGTTACCATGGCTCAGAACAGAAGGTACAGCTACCAGAGAGCTTCACCTTTTTGCTGTGTGAGAGGTCTCCTCACAGCAGCCATGCTTGGTGTTCTTCTGTGCTTTATGTTGAGCTTTCGGAAAGTGGAATTGGTTTTCCTTTTACTTTACTGCTACCTACAGAACCATTGTCTTCCAGAACCTCACCATTGCTTTTTGAGAGTCAATTGCATGACAGTAAAGAAACATGTTCAAGGCTCATTTTGTTTGGTATTTGCATCACTATTTGTCCTATGCATTCTGTATTTAAGCAAAACTAATCTTTGATACTTCATGTGCTCAGAAGATGTGTCTTGAGTACATGTCTGGCGTGTTCTTTATGTAAGGTTCTCCTGGCTGTTAAATTGGTCAGGAAAATCAGCAATCTCCACATCTGTGCAGCTGGCTTTGTTTGTGGAAATGTTGTAGATGTTCATTAGTATGAAAGCCAAGATCTGAGTAAACCCCCAAGAAGTTTTAGTTCCATCTGTGTCGGTCAATGGACTTTTCTGTTACCTTCCCAAAGCCTCTGGCTGCATCAGAACAAGAGCTTCATACCCTTTGTGATGCCTAACATGTTACTGGTGTTCATTTGAACCAAACTATGATGCAGCCATTCCAAAAGCTACGCCATTTTATGAAAAATAAATCTAAGTGGATAACAACAGTTTTATGTTGTCATTGTGTTATCCTGTGTCTTTCCTCCCTGGCTGTTGAATCCCACTTCAGCAGAGCTTGAACAGCACACTCAGCTGCACTGGAAAGAAGTAGCCAACTCTTCATTTACTGGGTGGCCATTTGATGTAAAGCCATTTTTTCAAATGCAGTGCATCACATCTTGTAATTACCAACAGCACAGCACATTCAGGACAGGTGGCAGTGTAATGTTTGGTTCACAAGAGCAAGGTAGTATCTTCATTGTAGCATCCATGAAGGATTCTGCTGGTCAGACAGTTATGTGGGATCCATGCAGTCACATAGGATGACAATGATTTGTGTTGGGAGGGACCTTAAAGGCCCCACTGAGTCCCAACAGCCCTGCCTGGGCAGGTAACCTGCTAGATCACATTGTTCAAAGCTGCATCCAGCTTGGCCTTGGGGAGGCATTCATGGCTTCTCTAGGAAAACTGTTCCAGTGCCTCACCACCCTTACAGTAAAGAATTTCTTCCTAGTATCTAATCTAAACCTATTCTCTTTCAGTTTAACACCAATACCCCCTGTCCTATCTGCAGATACACTTGTAAAAAGTCCACTCCAGCTTTTCTGCTGGCTGCCTTTAGGTCCTGGATGGTGCTATAAGGTCTCCTAGGAGCCTTCCATTCTTCAGGCTGATCAGCCCCAGTTCTGTCTTCATAGAGAGGTGCTTTAGCCCTGTGATCAACACTGGGGCTCTCCTCTGGATCCTCCCCGACAGGTCCACATGTTTGAAGGGAAATGATTGCTTTACCCTGTATTGTCTGTGATTCTTCAGAATGTATTGCCACGTTGGGATTCATGACTGTGCTCTTTCCTGGCTTTAAGAAGGTTGTTCAATCACAAGAAGCCTAAGTTAGTAGTGTTGAAATATGGAGAGCACATATAGGGGTCCAGAGAAACCCTTGGTTTAAATCTCTGGTGGTGTTTTCTTGAGAGCTATGGGCATATTGGGATCCATTCTGAAATACAAGTCTGGAAACTATTGCCATTGTCCTGTTCATTTTTTTGTTAGTTTGTAAGAAATTATCAGAGCTTCTAAGTATCTGTATTTCTTTCTAGGAACATTGTCGTAACTGTTAAAGGGCATAATGCAGAATCCGTTAACAGTTTCTGCAGGTATAGTATGCTTTCTATACTTTATTTAGAAATTAGATGCTTGTGGTTCACAATGTGGAAGAAATATCATCATTATTAACCACTGTATTACTTGTGTCTAGTATTCTGCTGTGGTATGATTTGAAAAAAAAAAGCCATTACTGCAGCATTTATCACTTTAAACAATTACAATAGCTAAAATTGTATTCTTCTTTAGGGCATTGCTAATTACTGTTAACACCTGAAGTGCATAAATCTACTTCTTCTTTGATTCAGCAGAATTAAGTATTCAGGTTTTATTAATTTTTTTTAATCTTCATATATTTGAAAATCCCTGCTATATTTGATCTTCATATTAAATGGGGTTAAATCTATCTGCAAATTATGCTACACAGTTAGCAGAAACAGGAAGAAGCATTAACTTGGATTTTTTTTAAATGCCTTTTCTTCAGCATTCCCATCCTTACAAATTTTTTTGTGTGTTTAGTTCTTTCTTCTATGTGGTTTCTTCAAAAGTTGTCTTTCATATGATTTAGTTTTCACTAGGGTTGATGTCTTGATTTTTTCCCTCTGTTATTAGTAAGGGTATTTATGTATTCTCAAGCCTCTAAATGTGTAGCTGTAACTTCAGTTTCCTTTCTCTTTTGATCTGTGTCTCAATGCTAATGTTTAAGTATGATTTTTAACATGAATGTCATTTTTAATGATACTTAAATGTGAGTGAATGTTTGATGGGTATGACATCAGCTCTAATGGACCTTTCAGAACCATTGCTGGTTGTCAGTTAAGTTTCCATTGTTAGTACTTATGTTAATTAGGAATAGCACTATCTATTACTTTATTTGAAGCCTTGAGCTTTTACTGTCATGTAAGTTTATACTTTACCTGTTTTGTGAAGACTGAGTATTTTTATGATGCTGTAATAATTCTGAGAAGCTGTTGCAGAAGCATGTCATTCTGATTGATCTTAGTTGATGAGTTCTGTGTCTCTTGGGACTGTTCTTTCAAGGAAGACAGTACTTCCTGTTGGGTAAAGCTGCCCACCCCAGAGTGTGCTCTACATTCCCATGCTTGTGACTGAAGTACTCAATTCTAATACTTAAAAGCATTAATTCAATTTTTTCTTTAAGTAACAGGAATTTGCCCCTGGTTATAGTCTTACATTAAAGCCATTTTTGAATAGTAATAGGAGAATAGAGACTGTGAAGCTGTATGTAAACTTCAGATTGATTAAGCATTTGCTTTGAAAATTTTTTGAAGGCTTTTTCTTTTTCCTCCTAAATCAAAATCCATTCCAGTCAGTATCCTGGTACTGACTTGTACCCAGAGGGAATGGTAAAGATCACTTGGAAGTGAGCTTCCATGTTAGAAGTCACAGAATAACAATAAGCTGAGTTGGAAGGGTCTCACAAGGATCACAAAGTCCAGCTCCTGGCCTTGCACAGCACCACCCCCAAGAGTCCCATCATGTGTATGAGAGCAATGCACAAACACTTTTTGCATTCCATTGGGCTTGGTGTTGTGACCACTGCTCTGGGGAGCCTTATATTCTTATTATATTGTGGCACCCAGACCTGCCCCCAGCACTCGAGGTGAGGCCGCCCCAGTGCAGAGCAGAGCAGGACAATCCCTCCCTTGCCCTGCTGGCCATGCTGTGCCTGATGCCCCCCAGGACAGGGTTGGCCCTCCTGGCTGCCAGGGCACTGCTGGCTCAGGTTCACCTTGCCATGGACCAGGACCCCCAGGTCCCTTTCCACGGCACTGCTCTCCAGGCTCCCATTGCCCAGTCTCTACATCCAGGGTTGCCCCATCCCAGGAACAGAATCCAGCACTTTGCCTGTTGACCTTCATGTGGCTGGTGGTTACCCAGACCTCTAATCTGTCAAGATTTCTCTGCTGGGCCTCCCTAGATCATGACCAGGAGCGATATCAGTGTAAAATGATGATACTCTACAAATACATTAGTCTCTGTATATTTTTTACTCTGATACTTTTTTGTCTTTTTATCAAGCTCCACTTGTTTCTTAAATGTAGCACTTTGAAAACATGCAGGGTATTAGTAATTTGTGATGATTTATGTACAGCTCTTATGTTGGTAAATTTCTTACAAATAAAACTTTTGGAAATAGATTAGATTGGAAATAGAACCTGTCCATCAGTTACATTCAATGTGGCATATTTGTCAGTGTTTCTGTACTTTGGGTATGCGTATTATTTTTCAGTTAAGTATGGAAGTAATGATTAGTGCAAGTTCCTTGAGTGACAGCTAAACACTTCACTGCTGCCATTTGTCATGTAATAGCAGGTGTTCTGTAATTTAATCCGTACTCCTTCAAGACATCTGTATTTTTCTCAGTTTTAAAATATTTTATAAGAAGCGTGACTATCTTTTAAGTAGCAAGCAATTGTAACACCATGTTCAATTAGTGCACTTTCCTGAACAATAAATATCGAACTTGTCAAATTTTTTTTCTTCCTCAGGATTATGAAATTATCATTTCCTTCATATGACAACATATGACATGACAACAAACACTGAAGCATTATATTTGACTATTCACACTCATGTTAAATATTTACCATTGAGCAAGTGTTGGTATTTTTTATAATGCGCCACCATGGCATACAATACCACTGTGACTTAGTGAACTGAAATACCCTTGGCATCGTCAGATTTATAAAATATTTTTGTTAAATGACTCAAACATGAAAGAATTGTGTATCTTAGACAAATATTTTGCAAAATATAAGGCTGTCCTGGTTTATTTATCTAATAGGTTTTGTCTTTTTAAAATATCCATTAAAAAAGAGTATCACATGCTAAAATAATAGTTTTTTCCTTCAAGTATGTTTATTTTAACTTTTTTAGAATCATAGGTCAAGTGTGGTTCTGCACATTTTGTATCCATGTTAGTATGGTTGTTCAGTGCTGGGAGATCTCAAACTTCCATTAGCCTTGTAAATGTGTTTCTTAGCATCAGCTCTCACTTTGCTGGAACCCCTGCTGCCTTTGTATCATTAACATAAATGCAGGTGCAAATAGCATTTATATACTTTGATAGAAAGCAGTTGGAGACGTTTCACTGTGGGACACGACACTTTCAGATTGTGTACATCTGTTCAAATAATGTATCCAAGCCAGTGACATGAATGCAAGGATAAAAACATCTGCCCCTGAGACCATTTGCCATACAGCAGATGCTTGCATCTTTATTTATGCAGATGGTTTGTGTGATGAGCTGAGCAATGATGAAAGCGAGAAAGTTTGACAAAGATTTCAGGGTATTCCTTGGGATGGGAAAATCTGTTGGTAGCAGTGCTTTGTTTTCATATGTGTAATGAAAGAAGAACATCTAGTGTAAATAGTGGTGGTTCTAGTAACATGGACGTGCCATTTCAGCCATTGACCAGATTAACACAAGGTTAGTAAAGGATTTTTTTTTTAACCTCAGGCACAATAATTGTACTGCAGTTATAGAAGATGCTAATTGAAGTTATTACTTTCAAATGGGAAGGTTCAACTGCTTAGCTTTAGGCTGCTCTCAAGTTATACAAAACAATGAATTGACTGAAGAGTTTGCAGAGGTGGAATGTTTTGAAAAACCAAGCTAACTCATCATGAAGTTGTTCGGAGGTTGGGTGCGGTTCTGTACCTGATTCTGTGTCTCGGGGGATTTTTCAGGACAAGCTGTATTTAACATTACAAGATTATTGGGCAAATTATTAGGCCTGTGTGTTGTTGGAAACTGCCAGTGGGGCAGTGGCCCACTGTGAGCCGCGGTCTGAGCCAGGCTGGCAGCGGCAGGACGGGCACCGTCTCCCTCTGCTGGCTCCGCTCCGGGCTCCTCGTGCGCCGACACCGACACCGACACGGCCACGGCAGCACCGGGCCGGGCTGCGGCACACGGCCGGCTAAGGGCTTCATCCTCTCCTTTCCATCCTCCCACTGCCAGGCCTTCTCAACATTATCACCTGTCAGCAGTGTGTGTATTCCACCCTTCCTTTACAGCACATCCAGCCCCTTCTCTGGAGAGCCAGCTCTGCCTTTAAACAGCATGGTGGCTGGCACGGGCGAGCTAGCAATGTCAATAAGCATTGCAAATTATTGTAATTATGCACTGGGGGAGGAAAACCAGTCAGATACTGTAATTTAAATTGTTTTCTGCTGCATCCTACTGCCAGTAAGGTCTAGCTGTGTTCAAGTTCAGCAGCAAGTGATAATTTTTTATATTACGAAGACTTATATTTGCCTAGCTAGGACCATAGTATTTCAGAAGATGTTTTAGTTTTCTTGTGCTATGCAGAGTCATGTCTGTCTTTGAAAAAATACACATACCTATTTGAAGCACTGTGGAGATCCTTTAATTTAGTTTTAATCTTCAGTGGAATTAACTACAGGTAGCAATGTTATGTGTATCTCAGCCAGAGCTGGAGAGTTTTTCTGAAGGAATCTGGCTCCTGAAGAAAGAAAAGGGGGCACAATTAGAGCAAACAAAAACCTTAGATAGGGATTTCCCATTCAAAACTTAGACCACTTAGGTAATTTTCAGTGAAATTATCAATTTTAAGAAATCCCCCAGAAGATACTCTCTGGCTATTCTTGGAGTTTAACAGTTTTTCCTTTCCTTGGAGATTGATAAATTTGTGTATAATTTATAACAGAGGACTCAGAATAGTCCAAGGCAAGACTGGCAGTCTTTTGATCCTCTGTTCATGAGGGAATGTTTTTGACGTTTGTACTACAGAAGTCACCATGCAGATGTTTTTAATGCCTCAAGTAAAATATGGTTGCTATATTGAGGCAAAGTGGCAAATTAATTGTTTTCTCTTGCATATAGTCTTTCTTTAGAAGAAAGTGCACTGATTCTCACAAAAAAGAAAAAGTACTCTTTAACAGGAATAAAACTTTTGCTTTTTTCTTGTGTTCTCTTTTCTTTGCACTTCAGTATTTAAAAAGATTAAATTTTGGGAGTAAGAGGCCTAATTCCCTTCCTGAAGTAAGACATACATGTTTTCTGTCCCAAAGAGTGTTGTTGAACTCTCAGTAAGATGTATGTTATCTTTTTTTGGAAGAAGAGCAAAAATCTAATCAGAAACTATTTTATGATTTTATACATTAAATGGTTCTACTTGACCTTTTCATGCTGCATAGTTCTTGAAGAATTTTTCCTTGATTTTTGTAGCAGTTTTGGTAGTTACTGTTTCTGGTATTTAAGAGAAAATAAGTCCATTAATTACTACTTATATTAGGCATATTGAAATTTTGTCCATGTTGATTTGATCTTGTTAGACCCTTTAAAAATAACTTTACATTGACTTTACAGGGGATGAATTATTATTTAGGTCCATATCTTTCCTGAAGCTCACTAAAAGAAATTTCCACTGACAATTCTCTCAGGAATTTTGAAAAATCCAATTACAGGTGTTTATCCCCACTTTCTAAAATACCTAATTTATATTTGCAATGCTGTTGGGGGGTTATGAATTACTGGTTTACGACCAATGCTTCCATCACCTCCTTTAACTATTTTCTGAACAATTAGTTCCCCCAAGTGGCTGCATCACTGCAGCCTTGCTTTGCAAATCTTCAGGGATGGTGTCCTCTATGGAACAGAATGACTGGGCAAAACTAACAAAGATAAGCTCTGGACTTGCAGTGGTTATAGCAAAATAATTTCCATTCCACTCAATTGCATCCTGTCAGATCACCAGGGCTTCTAGATGATGCCCACTTTGAGGCTGACATGGTTGGTTGCTGAAACTAGCAGAGGCATAAAGAAGCTGAAATACGGTCTTTGATGATGTATCTAACAGTGGCTCTCAAAAAGAAGTTCTGTGCTTAAATAGGAATTAAATTCAATCATTTATTTGTGTGGTTGCATAGGCCAGGCACCATTTTGAGCCCTTAGTTCTTATACTGCCATAGTGTAAAAAGTCTGTGTAGTTTCTTCAGCTGTAAAGGTGGAAAAGGTTACTAGTAATTACAGATACTTTATATCTAGCTTTCTTTATGCCAGTTTTCATTTCTTGATATGAAAATATTTTGATCTGCTTAAGACCTATTAATTTTGTTGACCTTAATATGAAATGAGTAGCTTATAACTTGAAAGGCTGTGCCTTCAAAAAAATGGAAAGCTTTTAAAGTTCACAAACACTGCTTGAGAGATGCTAAAAAAGCATTTAGATCTGCTAGTAAATGTATTTTAAAATCACTGCAAAAATGTCTAAAAATCTTCTATGTATATGTATTCTGACTCTTAGGAAAGACTTTGAAGACTTTCTTCCTTTATACAGTAGCACAAAAAAGGCTATTTATAATAGGAGGCTGTGTTAAGCCATGCATTGCCCACATTATATATAGGAAGCTGCTTTTGAATAGTGATTTACTATAGTGATTTACCCAAAGTAATTTACCTATAGTGATTTTTGAATAGTGTGGCTAATACATTTCAGGTCTCAACTCAAAAGATTGCCTCAAAGCTGTTGGCCACTTGTGGTTCCCTGCAGAAATAGTATTTCATACATATTTTAAAAGTTATTTGTGGTGGGACAGTACAGAGATCCATGAAATCTAAATCTATGAGAAATCAAAAATTATATCTTAATTATTCCTGTTGCTAATGCTGCTAATATAGTGACTAAATATCTCACAATGTGTTAACTTGTATTTAACAAGTCTGCTTTAGTATGGGTACTTTTTATGTTATACTTTTCTCTGGGGGCGGAGATACTGGAGCCAAGATGCTGGTGAGAGTGATGGGCAGGTAAAAAATTTCTTCCTTGGATCTAGTCTGAATCGACTTTGTTTTAGTTTAAAACCATTATGCCTTGTCTTGTTTCTGCAAGCACTATAAAAAAGTGTCACTTTCTTTCTTTTCAGCCCCTTTCAGGTATTGTAAGGCCCCAATTAGGTCTTCTTGGAGCCTTCCCCAGACTAAATAACCCCATCTCTCTCTCAGCCTTTCCTCATACAAGAGGTGTTCTATCCTTCTCATCATTTTTGTGGCCCTACTCTACTTGCTGCAGCAGGTCCATGTCTTTCCTGTGCTGAGGACCACAAGGCTGTTGCAGTGCTCCAGGTGGATCTCACCAGGTCAGAGCAGAGGGGCAGAATCCCCTCCCTCCCCTGCTGCCCATGGTGCTCTGGATGCAGCCCAGGGCACTGGGCTTTGGTTTCTGGGCTGGGAGTGCACGTTTGCAGCTCACAGTCAGCTTTTCATCCACCCCCAAGTTCTTGGCAGAGCTGCTCTGAATCACTTTGGCCCTGCCTGTATTGATACCAGGGACTGTCCTGAGCCACGTGCAGGAACTCATGAGCTTCTCATGGGGCCACTTCTTGATCTTGTCCAGGTGCCTCGGGCATCCCATCCTCCAGGTGTGCCAGCTGCACCTCTCAGCTTGGTTTTGCCTGCAGACTTGCTGAGTGTGCACTGAATCCCATTGTCTGTGTCACTGATATGGAACAGCACTGGACCCAGTATGGACCCAAGGGACACCACGTGTCATCCATCTCCATAAGGGCATTGAGCTGTTCTCCATGAGCATCAGCCAGTTCCTTATCCATCCAATAGTCCAGCTATCAACAGAGTCTATACCTCTCCAATTTAGAGAAAGGCCTCTCCTATGTACACTTTCAAGCAACAGAGGAAATCAATTCTGGGAGCTGAGAAAGTAGTGTAATCTAATTTTTTTTTCTTAAGTTATATTAGATCTGTATAAACTTTGGCATATATGGTTAATAGTGCAGAAAGGATGTTTCAGGCAAAAACAAAAGAGTGAATTAGAGAGGAAACTGGAGAACTTCTTAAATGCAAACTATATACCCATGATCTTGGATTACTGTACGACTTACCTCTGCAAGGTGACACTTTGTGCTAAAAATAGTGGTAGCTTATCCCCATGCTGAAAAACGCCACTAGAAATTTTAACGTTGAATATCCTCTTCAATGGAGTCCAATTAATGTAAAAAAAAAAAGTGAACCTTTGTTATTTCAATGTGCTCTTCTGCTAAGGAGAGTCTTTTGGAGACCATTTAAGGAATCCAGAAAGCATCCCACTGCTCACAGAATTTCTTGAAATGCCCTATAATCCTAATCCCTTAAAATAATAAACTTGCACAGTCTGTAAAGAGGACTTTTCTAAATTATAAAATGCTTACTGCTCAACTAGCAAATCACATTATGCTTAAATCAGATTTAATTATATATAGCTTTAAAGATACAGCTTAAAGCTTCTAGAATTTTAACAAATTATTTTGTTCCTCCTTTGGAATACCAGAATAAGTTTTCTAAGTGTATTTGCACATTCTGTATCTTAGTGTTTATGTGAATGATCTACAAAGCTTTTCCAATCTTGCATTAAAATACTTTGTTGTATTGTTTATTTTTCTATGCCAGTTTAAATTAAACAAAAACACTCTTATGTAAACACAGTTATAATACTCTTTAAAAAATCAAGTACTGAAAAGTTAAGAAATGTGAGATTCCTCTTTTGGCCTAAATGCTTCTCCTTTCCACCTCATGTGTAATGTTGGTTACCTGTCTTAAGTCTGCATTTAATTCCCATATCCCACCCTGACTCTTTGGCCTTTCAAGTCTCATTTCTAGTCTTGTCCTTTTTCTGCTTGCCCTGTATATTCTCCTGTTTCTCTTCCACACTGACAGCTCTGCAGTTCAGAGATAAGGAGAGGCCATTTCCTTTTCCCAGCTTGGGTGCTTGGACCTAAAGCCATAGTTCAGGGAAAATACGGCCCAGGCTGAAGCAGGAGCACATTCAATAGAATGTAATCCTTGGAAAAGTTAGCTGCTTGAAGTATCTACTGAACACATGCCCAGAGTCTACAGCTTTGCCTAATTTGGGTAGCTTTTCACAGATCAAAGAGACATTGATGTGTCACATATGAAAATCTTCACCTGATGCACAGATGTGTCACTAGATTATTTTTTTTCTTTCTTTTTAATTTTTTTTTTTAATGCAGACATACTGAGAATGGCTGGTATTTTCTGCTGAAATTAATTTTAGAAAATTTTCTGATGCAAATACCCAGAACATTCTACCCAGGTAGTTATTACTAGCAAAGGTAGAAACAACTACAAATTAATTGCTGTAATGTATAGACCTGGAAACTCATGGTTTGTAGGCTTTATTACTGATCTTACTTTGTACAGGTGTTTGGGAAGACTGGTTTTGAATAAAGTCCAAATTCTGTTTTCTGTAAAATCTGCAGTTTATTTGTATGGAATTGTGGAAAGTGTAAATGAGCATAGAATTTAGCCTCTGTGTTAAAGCTACTCAGTAAAGCTACTGGATCTTCATTTTTTTAAGCATTTTGTTTTGCTGCTGTTGACTGTCTGCCATGACACTGAAGCTAAACCATCCCATCTGTTTGCCACATTAACCAGCTTTACTCAGTTATTAAGCTATCACCTTGCATTTGGCATGTAACATATTAGATTTTAAAGTGTATTTTGAGGAGAGAAAAATGGCAAAGAGCAAAAAGCCATAGTTTTCTTAATGCATTAACGCTAAGTTAATGTTTTATTAACATTTTATATTGTCTTTTCTGGATTTTGTTGGTTTTGGGGGTTTGGTTGTTTTGGGTTTTTTGTCCTGGGATCTATTTATAACTGAAGCACTTTTGCAGGTGGTGTTTTTTTGCATGCTAATCCTGCAGAGAAACATTGTGTCCAACAAAGTATGCTGGGTCAGCAAAAGCAAGAAACTTGTGCTGGAAAGACAGTATCCACAGGTATTTAGTGTGTATGGAGATTTGGCAAAATGAATGATTAACTATCATTGGCAGAAAAAGATCTAATGTTGTGTGTTAGACAGTTGTGCATTTTTTTCTTTCCCACAGAAAAGATACTCTTCCTTTCAAAGTCAGCAAAAGACTCAGCAGCATTAATATTCATTGAATACTCATTAATCTTCATCAGTATTCTGCCTTGTCCTTCAAAACAAGATTATTCTTTTTTTAGTTTTATTTTCTCTCATATGTCAATTCATACATAAATGAAGTACATACGTGCACAGCTGAGGTGGACCTACAAGGATCATTTAAAAAATGAACACTATTACTCACTGGTTTCTGTGGTGGCTATTTGGTGGTTATTTTCAAAATTGAAGCGATAGTACTGAAAATTAAATTTCTTCTGATACATTCTATGGCATCTGAGTTCAGCAATGTTGTGTGCTTTACATAGGAACAGACTAAAGGCAGTTCACAAAATAAGGCAGACTAGGCTGAGGTAGACCAGACTTGGATGATTTGGGAAGACAGGGGAACCATGAAGAAGCAGCAACCCATGGAAACTCCATTTCCTCCAGAGGAGTCTTCCCAGCATGGACCTGTCAGAGAATTTAATGCATCATTGATTTTTGTGTTGGTGTGTCACTGTCCACTTCTACACAATTTTAAGGTTATTTAGAAGGGATGAAAGCTTATGACATCCTGCAAGTATCTGAGGGATTTGATACTTGCAGGTCCTAGCATGGTAACCATTAATTTTTTAACAGAGACTTTTAAAGTAAATAGGTTGAACTGCATTTGGTTTAGCCTTGTGTGTAATTATGTAAAAGTGTCTACCTGTTGCCCCACCTTCACACTCATCTGAAAGACTGAGGACACAGCAGTTAAAAATGAGCTTCACATCCTTCAGATACTAAATCTAATGCTTTCATTTATTTCCTTTGTTATTAATGAAAATTTTAAAGAAAGTATAAAGATTGTTGCCTTCCAGGGAAGGATTTGCAGATTTTCTAGTGTAAAGAATGTTGTCTAAAATGAAGGACCATCCTCATAAATGCCATTGCAGAGCCTCCCTTAACTGAAACTTCCCCTTCTTAGGTGAAAGACTTCATGGGATTGCATAGGCACAAAGGCTTTTCCTCAGCTCACAGATGACAAGTCAAAATGAGTCCTTTGAGTCAGAGACAGAAATAATTTGGAAGAAATGGAAAGCTCCTGAGAGATGCATATGAGGTTTCCAAGCTGCCTTTGCACAAGCCAGCCAGCCAGAGCATATTCAAGTCCTTCAGTGTGGTGAAGACATGAATTGCCATAGCTCTTGCTGTGTGCAAAGGGAGTTGTGTGCAAAGGAAACTTTTCACCAACCATAAACTGAAAACAGAATTTTAGTCACTGATGATACTTGCATGCTCTGGGTGGGGTCAGTAGGACCTCCAGTCTGTGAATTGACTGGCTGCTTTCTCCTGATCCAGGATGCTAAGTCATCTTGCACCAGTTCTTCCAATTAGCTTTCCCAGTCTGCAGGCAAAATGTTATCAGAGCCTGGAGCATCATCAGGCAGCTAGTCTGATCAGCTAGCCCTGCTCTATATTTAGTCACTGGCTAAGCAGCTTAACTACAGTAGCTGTGTTGGAGGGGAGGGAAATGCAGAGCTGAGTATTCCTTTGCTTACCAGAAGCACTGCAATGAATATTTGTGCACTAAAATGTCTAATGTAAACTTGTGAAAGAGGAGGGGAAAAAAAAAAAATGTACTGAAGGTTGGTACCAAACACAGTTTGCCTGGAAAACTTATGATAAAATTACACTAGTTGGAAAAAGTGTTTGTATAAAAATCCCTTCTCAAGCAGTTTTATCCATTCTTAGTATTGTGTTACCTGTGTAAGAAGGGTATTGATCTAAACAGACCTTGTTTCAAAGAGAATCTTGTGTTTGATATCGGTGAAGGTCTTGGCTTTTAGAGCAACACTCTCCTGTGGAATGCTGAGAAAATAAGTGGAGATACTTTCTTTATAGAAAAGTGATTTTACTGCTTAATTCTGCATTAGGCAAGTCAATGCATTTGAGAAACATATGGTTCTTTTTAAAGTTAATGCCATACATTATTTCTACACATATTTCCTCCTAACTTCAAATTAACCTTGCTTTTATGGCTGCCATTTGTAGAGATGACATGTCCACAGCAAACCTTCCACCTTTTCCTGTTACCATTGCTTGAGGAGTGGGTGCCTTGTAACTTGAAGTAGCAGGGGTAGTAATCTGCTGAAACTCCAGCATTCCTAAAAGGTTTATGCAAAACAATGAATGAAATTTTGAAATAAAAAAGGAGAGGAAAAAGAGAAATGAAAGAGAATTGAAACAGCTTCATGTTGAATATTGTGGCAAGCTGAATAGCTGCTGATTTGGAGAAAGTCTTTATTGTCACAAGCATAATCTGGATAAATAAGAACTGATTCTGTCCCCTAAAAGGAAAGTACTCTTATTCTGTTGTCTGCTGTATTTAAGCTATATGGTTTGACCTGTAACTATCATTAAAGATCAGGGCTAGTTTGGTTAGTGATTACAATACTTCACATAATTTTATTTTTCTTCTCACAGGTACTTAAATTGTTTACTCAAAAGCAGCAGGAAGATACCTTGTAGGAAACAAATCATCATCTGACTAGCAGAAATCTTAGTAGCTGAAAATGTAAAGATTTCTATATATTTAGTGACTAGATTTTAAAAAAAATAAAAATTGAGACTAAAAACGCTGTAGGGAAATAATTTTAAACATATCATGTCTCTCCTTTTTTTAGGTTGCACAAACCTGGATTTAGCCCTGTGTGCAGGGATCTCTATTTATGTAGGACTTCCCGGTGTACAGTAACCCAGTCTGCACAGAATGTCTAGAAATTCAAAAGGTCTCTACAGCCATTGAGCAGAGAGAAAGTTACAGTGGTGCCCAGTAGTTTCACTTAACTGGAGTATAAAGTGCATAATGGACTTGGGGTTTGATGCAACAGAAGGCAATAAAAGGATCAAAGGCTTATGCCCTGCATAGTTATTGCTCTATGAATCTGCTGATCAAAGAGTTTTGAAAAGCATCAGATCCACTAAATATGAACAGTTCAGTTTATATGTGATTGCTCAGTGAATCCAGCATGTCCTGAAGGCAGTGGCTTTACTGCACATGTGCACACCATGAATATGCATATGTATGTGTCCAGGAGTTCTGGTCATGAAACATGATAGGTCTGTAGCTTGTGGTGTTTGTTGCAAAGTGTGTGACATCTGAGAAGAACATCCAGGATTAAGATAAATTTACTGGAGTTTGCCATGTTGGTACTAATTCACAGTTATGTTTTTAAGTCCAGAATCACCTATAAATGCATTTGTAATACAAGTCTTTAAAATGGCAAGGAATGGAAACTTTCCTATGGAATTATCGTACTACAATATTTCAAGGTTGCAGCATTTAGTTTCACGTATTCAATTCAAATGTGATTCCTCTCTCAAATGGTTTTTGCTTATGTCCAAATTGCCTTTCTGCCTGGAATCTTTGTAGCTGAATTTTCAGTGGTTGCAATTTCCATTTTTCCAGGAAACCTGTTTCAGGTTTGGATAACTGGAGGCGTCAATAATTGAATTTGAGAGTGGGTAATGAGACTGATAGATGAAATGGTATTGGTAAAATTAACTATGTATCAACTCCTTTTCTGGGGAGTCTGAAAGGTCAGCAGGTGTCTTTGCTACCTAGTGCATATTATATCATATGGATTTTGTAATTTTCCTTTTGTTTGTTTTAATTATCCTCACATTTTTTACTAAAAACATTTGTGACTTTTATGAGCACAAACAGAAACAGGAAGAAATTGTTATATAACCTTGATAAATTGCATCTTTCAAGGAAGTGTTTAAACAATTAACTGCAGTAGTTTTGTTGTGCATTAGTGCCACCTGAGTAATTTTTGTGATTGGGTATTTAACAGTAGTTAATATTCACCTATTTTTTCAAGTCCTTTTGATTTTATTATACATTATTTGCATGTTTTGTAGCAGGAATTTTTCTAAGACTTCATCAGGCAAACTTTGGTCTGTATCCTATAAAACCCACAAATTCTAAATAGTAGAGAATGTGTGAAAGATGGCATGATTCTTTTTGAGGTACATGTTCGGTGCTCAGAGAAGTTCTGTGTCATGGAGCTTAAATCCTGTCCCTGCTTTTCCAGCAGAATATTGCCAGCATGCTCTCACAGTTTTTCCAGGGCTGAAGAGGCTTATGGGTGTATTTGTTCTGAAATGTCTGTAGTTTCTAACCTAGAATGAAACATCCAATGAAGATTGGATTAAGAGAAGTTTATTTTGCAAATCTCTGTTCAAGTACATTGCTTCAGACAGTACTTTTGTCTATGAAACTTTAGCAATTCTAGATTTAATTTGGTGGTCATTTAGTGGTCAAGCTTATTTTTAGTAAGCTTGGGTGTAATAGTGTCCTTCATAAGCAGTTTTATTTTTGACAGAGTAATTTTTTAAAAATACAGTGTATCATTTTACATCTGTGTTATGTTATTCTTACAGATAAACACAAATCCCCTTCGGATATAATACAAAGTTTTCAGAAGAAAAGTCAGTTTAGGACCATTGCTCCAAAAATGGTACCAAAAATTTTAACATCTGGAGTGGTTTCTTGCCTTCAGTCATCTTTGCCTGAGCCAATGACACCAATTTCAGCTTCAGGCTCTAAGCCCCTGGTGGTGCCAGCTCAGAACTATGCTGTCATGCAGGTGGCTGCTCACAAGGGCACATTTTCCCTGTTGGCTGTGCCATGTGTTGCACCTGCCCTAACACAGCAAGTTCAGCAGTCGACTGTGGCCCCCTCTGAAAATCTAAAGCTGCCCATCCCCAGGTACCAATCTGTAAGAAATAAATTGCTGAGTGACAAAAAACCAGCGCAAATCTCTGGGTTGAGTGCACGTAACAAGATTCTTACCAAAACACTGATCTCATCACAGACTTCCCCCGTGACTGCTCTACCTGAAGACTGTCCTGAAGCTCATTGTAGTTCAGATTCAGCTGAGCAAGGGATGATAGCAGACTGTGACTTAGCTGAAATTGGAGTTGTCACATTAATGAATAAAAGCAATTGTGTGGAGTCTAGATCTCTTTTAATGAACAAAACTAAAATTGTTAGCAATAGTACTTCTGGACCATCTGTATTTGAAAACTCTCTATCCAAGCCAGCAAGTACAACTAATCCCATGAAACTAAGTCTACACTCTGTGAAGACAGCACAGGAAACCACAAGAGAGTCACTCCTGACATCTGAGAAACTAAAGGAGAAACCCACAAATTCTGCAAATCCTGTTGCTGTCTTGTCACCAGCGGTTTTTGGCAGTACAATTCAGATGACTCCAGCAGCACCAAAAGGAAAACTTCCTATTTTGCCTTACTCCAGAATGAAAAATTCAGTGTTCTGTAAATCTAAGCAGAATATTAATGTTATGGACATACCTGGTCATTCACTAAAATCTGAATGTGAAAAGATACCATCTCTGATGAAAACCAGAGCCTTTGATAAGCAATTAAGTGTATCATTTACACAAGTCCCCAAACAATCCATTGGAGAAAACACCTTCTCTCCCTCCAGCAAAGAGGATGATGTCGACAGTTGTAAAAAATTGGGCAGTGCAACCTCTAAAAGAAGAGGCAGGAAAAAAAGAGCCCCGGAAGATTTATTGGCTTTTCAGGCCAAGCGAAGGAAATGCATCATTAATAAGTTTAGAGAAGGAAGAGAGAGGGCAAAGGTTGGTAGTGAGACACCTGAAGATAATAAAGCAGGAGCAGTGAAACGGTACCGCAGTATCAGACCAAAACCCGTGGTGGTCGTGCAGGCGCTCGCGCCGCTGACTCCTGCAGCAATCGTGGAGACGCCGTCTCGTGGGCAGGACTCACTTTTAAATGGTTCACTCACCAGTAAATGTGTGAGTTCCAAGCACAGTGGTGCTCCAGCAGCTAAATCAAGTGATCTAAGCAGAAACACACACTCAGCTGTCCCTAAGGGGCTGCACAGGTGCCATGTTTGTAACCGTACATTCCGCTTCAAGCACCACCTCCAGGACCACATGAACACGCACACGAGCAGGAGGCCCTACAGCTGCAGGATCTGCAGGAAGGCATATATCCACTCTGGGAGCCTGAGCACCCATATGAAGCTTCATCACAATGAAGGCAAATCGAAAAAGCTGGTGTGCTGTGAATTCTGTGCTAAAGTGTTTGGCCATGCGAAAGTGTACTTTGGGCACCTCAGAGAAGTCCACAGGGTTGTTATCAGCACAGAGCCCCACACCAGTGAGCAGCAGGTGCAAGATACTTTAAAGAAGAGAGACAGGAATATAAAAGAGGCAGAAGAAGCTGCAGAGAGGTGAGAGTTTTCACTAATTAAATGCTAATGAAAACTGGATTTCAGGTTGTCAGTGGAAATTAATAAACCTCACCACTATGAAAATTGTTGCTTTTTTCCACCAAGTGAGATTCCTAATGGTTTAAATATTCCATTTGAATCTAGTCAATCCATTAGACAAACTAGTGTATTTTAGCTGATTTACTGACTATAAATCATTATTGACACCTGAATATCCAAAATAAATTTGCATATAATCTAGTAACACCCGATATCCTGCCATATTTGGTCAGTTGGTTTCTTGTAGCTAGTGCTCTGTCTTCTGTCCTACCCACTTTGGGGTTTTCCCTAGAAGATAAGGGAACCAATTGCAGTAAGGAAAAAACAATATTTCAGTATTAGCCTGTAGTTTGCTTTCTCTGTTAAATATCATTATCCCACTTCCTTTCTGGGAATGCTGTGAGCTAATCTGACCTGAGTTTACTGCTGCTTTTGCAATCACTCAGCCAAGTAGAAAAGTTAACATGCATTATATTAAGATGGGTAGAACATACCTTTATGTTTGTATTATGATTTTGAGGTGAAATCTCTTGATACAGTATAAATGTTGCCTTTTTTGTTTGCTCCAGTGCATTTATTTTTACTGAAGAACACTCGGGGCTTCAATGTAACTGCTCACTGCAACGCTGCAGTTCCATTCTGCTCATTTTACTTTTCATAGCTCCACTCTCTGGAGCAGCAGTCAGAAACTTCTATGGTTTGAGACTAAGAAACACCAGTCCTTTTCTGTCAGTCTTAGTAGCTGTCACACAGTGAATCATTCAGTTTATCTGTTTTGTTGGCAATCAGTCTAATATGTATAAATACAGTGTTGTGAGGTCCTAATTGTAGATGTTGTGAGAGGATGTGTTTGGAGATCTTGTTTTCATTGTGTTAACCGAGGACTGCCTGTGTATCCTTTATACTACAGAGCTGTCCTAAATCAGGGGAGGGGCTGTCCAATTGCCTATTAGGTATTTAAACTATTCCTAACCATGTTACCCACTTGTAGAAAAAAAAAAAGGCAAGAAACTTTGAAATTTCAGTTTCCATCTTGGAAAGGGAGGTGGTTTTGTCTCAAATTGACCTAGATCACTCACTGTTAACAAGTAGGTTTCCCTTACTTGTACATTGCAGGTAATAGTAATTTTCACTTTTCTAGCACAGCACTAGAAGTATTTGGATTGACCTCCCTGAATCAGAACTTTAACAAAAATTATCAGCCTTTTATTAAAGGGTTATTGAAAGGTTATTTCTACCAAAGCTAATTTTGGAGGCAATTCTTAAACTCAGAAGTGTCATTTGTTTTCAGTTTTTTACTAATCAGCCTTGCTAGTATTTATTTATTTATTTTTTTTTCCTCTTCCAAATGAATTAGATACTGTAGAAGCAATGCCCTTTTTTAATTAGAAGTGTTTCATGACTGTCATCTCTTGGAACTTGTAAGGACAGAAATTGCCATCCCTCTTCTCTGCCTGGCTAATACTTATATAGTTTGTATTTGCTTTTTTTAACAGGGGGAATAAGTGCAATTTTGAGGACCTGTTCCATAACCCAGGAGGAGTGAAATTACAGGTCAAATGTGGTCGATGCCAGTTTATTGCAGAGTCTTTTGGTGAAATGAAATTTCATTTATTGTGCTGTCATGGAGAAGAGATTCAGGGAAGAGTGAAGGAAGGGGTTTTGCAAGAAAACAGAGGAACGAAGGGGAAACTGGTCAAACATACAACCCATGTGTGGAAACAGCACAAAGAGAGAAGACATTTAGCACAGTGCAGTGCCCGTCAGGAGGAGCTGTATAATGTTCCAAAACCAAAGAGACAGATGTACTTCCAGCAGCAAAATAATGTCAATATTGTACCTAAAAGTGAACCAACCCAGTCAGGAAGTAGTGAAGCCTCTAAGGAGATGCAAAATGTGGGGTTTGGCACACAAAGGAAAAAAATAGAATTTTGGTCTAAAGCAGGCTATAACTGCATCTTATGCAAACAGTTATTTGGAAGAAAAGAGGATCTTTGTAATCATTGGCAGAGTCATCATAATTGTGAAGACCCTTCCACTTTATGGACAATTTTTACTTTGGTATCAAAACAAGGAATTATTGAACTTTCTGATAATGGTGAATATTGAAGCTTGACTCTGCTATGCTATGAAAAACCTTAACTACCTTAACAAATTGTTCTTTCACTGTCTTGCTAAACTAACTCAACAGATGTATCACTTAAAAGGTTTGTTAGTTGGGTTTGTAGGGGATTTTTTACAAAGCCATATTAACCTTTATTTTGGTGACTAGAAAATGTGTTTATTCTGTATCATTCCAGATGGGTACACGGAAGCTGATTATGAATCCTTGTACTTAAAATTCATGCTTAAGGAACTTTATAACAGCAAATACTCAATACTAATTATTAACCTCACTGAAATATATTTGCAAGTTAAAATATACTGTACACTCAGAAATAAATCAATTTATATGAAGTAATCTCAGTCTTAAATGAAATTAAAAACTTGACTGGAATTCAGGTTCCGACAGTGCTCCCAGATTTTGTGGTAAATTAATATTTCCATGCAGTTCTCTCAATCACTTAAATGTGCATTCATGCAGCCAGCACTCAGGAGCTTTGTAGTCTATAATTTAAGAACTTCTGATTCTTGTTTTCTTGATTTCAGTGTCTTCAAACATGTTCATTGCTTGCAGGTGTTTTTGGTGTTCAGTTCTGTCCTGGTAACAGCAAAGATATTTGTATTTTAGAAGTAAAAGCTTCACATGTATTTATATGCCTGTAGCTTTTTGGGTTGAGTGTGAGTTGCCACCCATTGAGATGGAGCCCAGCGCATCTCCAAGGGGCAGGTCCTGTCAGGCTGTGAGAGGGTGGAGTTCTGGAGCTTGGTTTTGCTGAAAAGGTCCTTGAAACCACTGAATCCAAATTGAAATTGATGTTTAAACTGCTTAAAGCCTTATGTTCCTCTGAATTATTTTGGGAGCAATAATGGAGGCAAGTCTAAAGAATCACCACATCATTCTCCAGCAGAAGTCAGAGCACGTCAGAGGAGCACAAGCTGAAAGATACAGCAGTAGTGTCCCTGCAGTACCACTCTACTCATTCCTTCTTGTGCTCAGCTGTCATGGAGGGATTGCAGTGATAAAAGAGTAATTCCTAAAATGGCCTGGGTTGCCTCTCACAGTTTTGCAAAAATTATGGTGATGAAAACATAAGAAGAGGTCTAAAAGTGTTGAGCTTTCTGAGTGGGATTCCATAAGCTGCTGCAATATTTTGTGTATGTGTTTTGTTTTTAAACAGTAAAGGCAATTTTGATTACCTAATAGTTTTGAATGTGATTTCTTGTTGTGTGGTGCTTTGCCCTGAATTTGAACTGTAAAGTAGGAATCAAGAATAACAAAAGACAAAAAGAAAATACCCACAGAACTGTATTTTCCCATGGATTTTCAAAACTTTCTTCCTACTATCTGTTGCTATAAATTCAGATTTGTAGCTGTTTCTTTGCTTTCATATATTGGGGTTTTTTAATGCTGAATTACCCTAAAAGTAGTATTTATTCTTGACACATTCATCTTTTAATGTTACAATATATTATACATTATTTATAATGTTACAATATATTCATATTTATTTTCACTGGTATATTTGGTCAGGAACAGCTATTTTTAAAGTCAGTGGTTCATATCAGACTGAGGCTGTATTTAACTTAGTAGAGTGTGCTGCATTTAGCAGCATTTTTTGCCCCTGCAACTTAAACTTTAAAAATCAAACAGCAGGGTGTTTTCCATGAAACAGAAATGTGAGAACAATCCCTCCTTCCCATAGTTACACTGTGTCAAAGGGAGGTTCATTCCCAGCATAAAGCATGCATTTTATGAGTTGGGAAAAACCATTTAAAAGTTTTGATCGTGATATTTTTTAGAATGAACATTAAATCACCCATCCCAAGGTATAGTTTAAAATGAGCTGACATAAATTCAGTACTGCAACAGAGTTCCTTCTGTTCAGGAACAGCAGCAGCCATGGCAGAGTGGCCCTTTAAAATTATTTTCAAAAGGTATTTGTTAAAACAGTGGTGCATCAGAGCCAGTGATGTAGATGATTTGTCTGGGGGTGGTCATCAGGCAAGAGGTGCACTTTCCCTGGAGGGGGAGGTGCAGTGGTGATGGGAGGAAGGGGCTGGAATGAAGGAGTCAGTTGCATTTTCTTTAGTAGAAATTTTCATGTGCAGTCTTCTCATCATATTTTTGTACTTCTCTCCCTTTCTCCAGGCCAAATGGGTAAAGGGGTCTCAGCTTTCAGCAGTTTAAAACCTGAAAACATGTTTTAAAGCATGGTTCTAAGCCACTTCTCAGTGTCCTCATAAATGTTTAAAATTAGAAGCCTTTTTTTATGAGCCTGAAAGCATTCTTATGTTTCAGGCTATTGCAATTATGGTAGATTATGAAAGGTTGGGCTTTTTGAAAATAGCTTTGCATTAAATACAGATGTATCCTTTGTTTAAAATGTTTGTTTGGCATTTGTGTTCATTTTGGTAAGATTTGGAGGCCCAAAGTGAGCCTTATATACTGCAACATTTAGTACTGTGTGTTTGCTGTCCAGCAGAAGGATTGTTATAAATACAGTTTGCTGTTTACCTTGAAGCTGGACAAGTTCACATCTGGTTTTGCACACAAATTATGTTTTTAAATTGTTAAACCGAATGTCATTGTTTTTGTAGCTGTAGTTTTGTTCCCCTCTGATTTTTCATTAAGTCTCTCTTTCAGCTCCACTGTTCAACTTTAAAGCCATTCCTCACATGGAAAGTTGTTCCTTCATCATCACACCATAAATAACCAAAGCTGGAGGAGTTCCATCACTTTTCTGGCTTGCAGAGTATTGCCCTTCTCCAGCTGCAGAGCTACAGTTTCCTATGTCTAACCTGACATAGTTGCTGGCAGTAAATGTTTTGCTTCATTTATTTATTAGAATTCAGCTTGCTGCTTCTTAGCTCAGTTGGAGTTTCTGTCATACCTCATTAGATTCTTATTTTATCTATTATTCACTGAGCTCTTTGAAGAAGGTGTCATAAGAAGGATGAACAGGTATTTAAAGGAGCAGAATTCTGCCCATTTCATGCAGATGATGCTGATGTTTGAGGATCACCAGCTTATCTGGGCTCAGCCCTGTAGTACATTGTATTTCTACAACACATCCACCTACACGTGCATCTATTTTGGAACGAAATGTGTACTTCAAATTCAGCTGTCAGTTACTATTATCCAACCTGTGCAATGCAGGTTTGGGATTGTTATGCATAAAGATTAAAATGCTATTAACTCTAGTAGGTTTACTTGTCAAATTCCTATAGCTCTGAAAAATGAAAATCTCTGTGTGCTGAGTATGACACAGAAAAAATCTGGTCTCATGAAGAAAAGTCTAATGGCTTAAAGGTTGTCCTCATTTCAGTGTGCACTTTTATAGCTGATCTGTCACATTGCAGGATTTTCTCCACTTTTTATTAAATTGCCATGACTTTTCTTGGTGAGGAGTACTGAAGAAGACCTGAGTCTGCAAGCAAGTTTCAGTGAAAAATGTGTTCCCTTTGTTCTAAACAAGCAGACATGTTCCATGACTCAAAAGTCTTGGTGGGATTACATACATACATACATATACACACACACACACACACACACACACATATATATATATATATATATATATATATATATATATATATATATATTTTCACACATATGCACGTATATATGCAAAATGTGGGGAAACATGCAAGGTTTGGGGTTCAGTGTATGACTCCATGAGGCTGAGCAAGCATTCTGCAGTTTTCAAGTTCTCAGGAACTAGAAATTTCAGTGTAAAAATAACTCGGTTTTCAGACTTGGGTGAATTTCTAGTATCTTATTGACAAACCTTCAAGAAATCCTGAAAAATGGCAATAACATACTTCTCTATTTGTGCTTTGTGAGGCAATTTTTTGGACGTGGTGGTACCAGAGGTGTTGTAAAATATGATAATGCTGATGCTGTCGAGTACAAAGGAAGCTTTCTCCCTTTCATTCTTTTTTTAAAATGTTACTGACTTTTCTGTGTAAGCATTAAAAATGATGGGATGAATTATGATTTTTGCTGCTGACAAACCCAGAAACACCATTCTGAAGCTACTTTGCAGAAACCTCCCATTTTCATCTAGAATAACAGAAGAAACCAGAAAAAGCAAGTTCTATAGGAAAGAGATACGTGAGCAAAGTGTTCCATATGAGGCTTGCTCTGCACACTTACACTGCTGTGGGTGATGTTTATAGAGGACAGGTCTTCTACTGATGGTACAAACAGTTTGTTCTTATCTAGAGTTACTTAGCTTGGCCAAGGGAAATAAGAATTTAAAAACGTCCATGCCTTCTTTTTGACTTGAATTTTTCTGCTAAGTATTTCTGCCGTTGTACCAATCCAGATTGTGGTCCAAGCCATGAAGACATTCAAGCACTTTCTAGGGGCTTTAGAGCAGATTTCAGTGGAGGAAAGGGAAGGGAATGTGTGAGGGAAGGAGTGGTGATGGAGGCTGGCACAATGTTTTGAATGTAAGTTCAAGCTTCTGTGTGACTGGCCTTTGGTGGAAGTGTCCTGGAGCCTTAAACTTCTCCATTCCACCCCCTTTGTTCCATCATTCCAGACTCTGCTTCCATGTGAGGTACCTCAGTCTGGAGCACCCTCAGCTGCCTTAGGCATGAGCTTTTCCAAATGGCACAGATTCCTTTGCCAATGTCCTCTTCTTTTGGTGTCTCAGGGACTTGCTGGTAGTTGGGTGAGCCACGTGCTGGCTGCTGAGACCAGCTGCTGCCAGATATGCAATGTGGTTGTTGAGCTTTCTGAGGAAAACATCTTTTAGCTTTAGTCCATAAACATGAAATCAAAAGCTGTATCTGTGCTTTAAAAAGTAGGAAAATGGTTCACTGAGTTTCCTGCAGTTTGCAACACTGATAAGTAGCAGGGTAAAAAAAGTGAAGTGTTGCTATAAGAAAAAACAGCTGCTGAATGGGATTTGGGGTATTTATGTGCCATTGTAAAAGACTATAATGTCCTGTCACCTGTTTAGAATTGAAGAATGGAATCAGAGAAGTTCCATGAAAGTGTCTCACACAGATGTGATGGCATAAAGCAGCAGTACAGACACACAGTGACTGAGATCTCACCTGGCCTCACCTCGCCCTGCCCTGCCCTGCCCCTCTTCTTCATCATCCAAACCCTGGGACTGGGTAGCTCTGACCACTGCTTTGCAGAATGTGTCAGGAAAACAGGTTGCAGGGGATGCTGGGCCAGCCTCCTGCACAAAGCAGGGCTTAGCACCAGCCCAGGAGCAGGGCAGTGGTTTTTGCTTTTTGGAAGCCACTTCTGTTGCAGTTCCCACTGGTTCACTGCCAGTGTGAGGGTCATGAGTGTAAACAAGGCTCCAGTGTGTGAGCTGACACTTCAAGCACTGTCACAAGCAATTTTTTTACTTTTTTTGGAGAAAACATGATATTTGAGACAAAAACATCCCCACAACCCCAAATAAAGTTCTAGTTTCAGCTGGCAGTCCTTCAGTAAGTGTGAGTTTCTCTCAGCACACCCCCCTGGCTTTGCTGCTTCAGACCATGGCCAAGCCTCTTGTCTGTCCATGTGAAACAGCTCACGCTCCTTTGACTCTGCTTTTTCTGGGACTACAGGCTCCCTACTTTTCACATGCAGTGAATAGACTACTTTTTTTTTCCCTACAGTTGATTTAAGATAGAAATAAAGCATTTCATTTCCTGAATGCTCAGTAATTTTGTACAGGTTCAGGTTTAATCTGGCTTTTGAACATACACCTGATCAAGGAGATCCATATACCCTCCTATTGCTAGGAGCAGTAAGTGACACAGTGAGGGAGGAAAGAAATAAATGTCCCTGTGACAATACCTTTGAAGTAATGCAGTTGCTTGCCTTTCACGGGAAGTTTAATTTCTTCATGTTTTTAGTTAAAAGCTTCTAATAATTTTAACTGCAGCAAATACACTCCTATACTTTGCTATTCAAATAAATCCTTTTTCAGTTCTAAGTCCTTGGAGTTTGAATCCTGTCCAGCCATATTCTGCTATCTGCCAATTCCTTGCTAAGTGCAAACCTGACACACTTGCCAATAAATCCACCTCTGTGCCATTTAAAGTCATCTGCTCTCTTTTCTCTGGAGCTAATCAAAGTTTGCAAGAAGACTTTTTTTAAGGGGAACCAGCTCTAGGATTCAACCAATTTAAATTGCAAGGTAATTAAAAGAAATTGCAGTGAACTATAAAATAGAGAATTGGTACAGACTGTTTGAAAGCTTATTTTTAATCTTTTTTATGAATATTTGTAGACAAAGTTTTCTAGGGTAGAATTTAGGAGGTTTATGCTGTTTTATGTGCTACTCTCCTAATCCACTTTTTAGACTCCCAAGCCCAGTACAGCAGAGCCCAGCCCTGCTCCTTTAGTTGATTGCAGCCTGTTAAACTGAAAGCACCATTTTATTTTTACCTTGTGAGACAGCTGGGCTGATAAAAGGATGGGATACCAGCACTCCAGGAGAGAACTGCAATGGCTGCACAGGTTAATAGTCTCATGTCTTTCAAGAGCAGCATTTCCAGTGTCTATACAGGCATGCACACACAATCACACACAAAATTATAAAAGGATTAAGTCTCTGGAACACTTCTGACCTGCGTGTTAATGTCACACTGGACAGTATATTCTAATTATTTTTATTATAATGCAGTAACAGTGTTATTATTTTTTTGCTAATATATGTATGGCTGATCTGAACCCTGAAATACACAGAGGTCACGCAAGTTCTTCCAGGAAATTGGATTAATTGTTGCATTGTTGGAATTTCTTTTTAAAAAATGTGCCACTCCTGCTGGTTAACACCACTTGTAAGGTTGAAATTATATTTCTGAGAGTGATTTACTGGTCCAGCAGAAAAGTCTGGTGCTAAACCTTTCCACTGGGATTTGCTTACATTAGGAAGCAATGCAGGTGGCAGTCAATTTCAACACGGAATGGATTTTTCCTCCTTTCTTTCTGATAAATGAAGTGCTTATGTAAGGTGAGAGATTGAAAAAAATGAGAAAGCTGCAGGCCTTAGAGCATCCATCTGAAAGCTCCACATGCAGGCAGAGGGCACAGGGAAAGTCTGCTGCAGTTCCTGCTCCCCTCAGGCGTGCTGGGAGCCCTGGGGGAGGCTTGGCCAGTCTGGAAACGCTGCTCAACCAAAGCTCCTCCTTGCAGCCGAGGGTTTGGGAACACTGAGCATCGTGTGCAGCACGAGAGGGTGTGCTGACACCAACCTCATCTCATCCATCACTTGGTAATAAACTGTTCCACACCTGCATGGTAGGAGCTCTTCATCTTTTGAGCTTTTGTCTTGTGTTCATTTTGTGCATAATAAATAGGATCTGGGTTTGAGTTGGTGCTCAGCAAACTCTCTATTCTGAAGCCTCATTGTATGCCAGACTGCTGCCTTTGGCTCCTGCTGGTACCATCTTCCAAATGATTCATTTGCTGTCAATGACAGATATTTGATGGTTTTTACTGTCAAGTATCATATGCAGATCTCCTAACAGTGTCATATTCTTAAATTATTGTTGCATTTGATCAAATTAGCCCTTTTAAAAGGGATCTGGGTACACTAATAGTGGTTGCTCTAGTACACATCTCTAGAGAAAACTTGAGATCTGACTTTAATAGTCAGAACCAATTAGGCTCATCCTTTTTTCTGCCTTTTCTCTGCATTGTTCAGATGAATTGCATTTTTCAGGCATTTTTCAGGCAGTTCAGGAAGACTGTCAGGTCTCTGGGGCTCTCAGACTCCTGGGCTCTGCATTCCCACTGTCAGCTGTGAAAAATAATTCTGCTTCTGCAGTTGTGTCCAAGGAAAGTAAGATGATAAATCAACAGGTTAGATTTAAGAGGGGAAGTACATTATTGTTTACTCAGCACTGAATAAGGTTTTGTTCTAGGAGATATGGTTGACATGAGGCTTAGGGAAGCATTCCCTGCTTTAAAGCTTTCCAGCTCATGACATTTTTTAGGATTCATTCTCACTTGAAAGAAAATTTAGGGGTTTGTTACTCAAGATCTTTTCAGAGTCCCTGAAATATGGCAGTGATTTTGAAAAACATCAGGCTGAGAACATTAAGAGAGGAAAAAGAAAGTAAACTGTAAGCAGAGAGAAACAAAGCTTCAAAAAAAACTCAACAAAAATCCCCAACACACACAGGATCTCTGAGTGCAAGTGACTACTTACAGATAAAATTCATAGTAGAGTGGTCTTGCTGTTCAGCTACTCTCATGAAATTGCAATATAATTGAGAACAACTTTTGAACCAAAAGAAAACATTAGATCTTTTTGTGTTAAGGGGAACTGAGAAGTTCTCCCTGAGGCAAGGGAGAGCTGCAGGTATGAAGTTAACTTGGAATCACTGTTCAGTTCTGTGTGCAGCATCTGATTGCAACCTCCTTTCTTTGACATAATGCCATAGTAGTACTTTTCCATGGCAAATAGATGGTAGAACTTTAATCACTGCTAAGTCTGAAAATTGACTGAACCTTCAGTGTTTGGCAACAGGAGTCTTCAGTGAAAGAAAAGGCATTATAATGAAGCTCCAAGTCTCTCATCATTCACCTTTTCACCTTTCAAATTTTCTGCCTGTTATATCACCCATATATATGATCAGCTCAGCACAGCTACCCAGCATCCTGCTCTGAACAGGCAAACCCCATTCTAATAAACCTCTAAATGTATCCAAATGCTTCTGAAGACTCAGACAACAGAGCAGAGAATGCCTTGTTTGCTGTCAAGTGGAAGTGATTAGTTTATTTCTAAGCACCAAGCTTCTGAGAAATAAAGCAGTGTGGCAAATCCAGCCCCTTTCCTTCTTCAACTTGGCTTTAATAACCTGCTGCATTAATGGCCAGAGCTGTAATTGGGTGGGAGAACTTTGAGCTGCTCCGTAACTCAGCTGGTGGAACATTAATAAAATACATAGGAAACATTTTCACAGCCTTAGAGGCAGATGTGTCTCAAGAGCAGGATTCACTCAGGAGGGGCTGAGGTCACCCCTGGGCTTGCCAGCTCCAGGTGAGCCAGGCACAGCCCATGCTGTGCCTCCCTGTGCAGCCCCTGCCTCTGCCTGGCTCAGGCCGCTGTGGCTGCCCTGGGCTGGGCTCACCCTGCTCTCAGCTGGCACAGCGCGGGCAGGGACTGCTGCTGCCCCAGCCAGGGGAGCCCTGCAGCGGGGGCTGCAAACACCAAAGCAGCAGATTTAGGCAGCAGATCCTGCAAACACTAAAAATTAGATATTTGGGGAATTTCTGTGGCAGCTCATTGTATTCTAACTGCAATCCTCTGCAGGACAGACACTCGTGATGTGACATGTCACAACCAGCCCCTGCTGGCACGTGTTGTGCCCTGCTGGCCAACAGCCACAGCACTGGGCAAGGTTATGGGAGGATATGGTGAGAAGGGAGAATTAAGTGAATTATGGAGCAACGTGTCTTATCTCTTCTAATTCATTCATGAGAAAATTGAGTGTGAACCAGTAAAAGTCCTGATCCTCATGCTGATTACAGCAATCAAAACAAAAGACAAATATCAGTACAAGAACCTTACTTGGATTTCAGTGAATGTCCTCACTGGTAGGTTACAAGTAATTATGGGGCAAAGAGTGAGTCTGACAGGAAGGTTAAAATGAGGAAATCCAAGGAATAGTTTTATTTACTTAGTTATGGAGAAAGATGTTAACTTAGTTATGGAGAAAGATGTTCCAGCTTATATTGTATAAGCTGGAACATCTTGTATACAAATTATTTATTATAATTGTATACAATTACAATATAAGCTGGAATAGACTGGTCTGAACTCACCCACCAAATTGCATTTTGCAGAAGGTACCAAACCAGGGCAATAAAAGCATACGAGGACCTGAAGAAATTTTAAAATATTTCTAGAGCTAGATATTTATTAAGAGTGAAGGCAAGATAACTAAAAAGGTATTTTAAGTACAATTTTTTAAATGTATTTTTAAAATCACTGCAAGGGATTAAAAGGAAAAGAGTATTTTAGAAGGAAATTAAAAGGAAAGTGTATTTAAAATGACTTTAACCCCATTTCAGGTTAAAGTCAGTGAGGAGCTTTTCCACCCTTCCTGTGTTCTCTTTCAGACATGGCAGCATCCCTCATCAAGACCCTCACCAAGGGCAGGTTCACTGTGCTCCCTGGGCTCCTGTTGACTGCAGTGGGGGCTGCTCAGGTAGAAAGCAGAAAAATTTCCTTAATATCATTTGTGTAAAAAATCTCAGTCTCTGCAAAGAACAGCAGCATCTAATGCCAAATACAAATTAATAAGTGAAAACTGACTAGCCACAGGTGGCCACAGTGATTTCTTTCTTTGAAACTCAAAGATCACATGATTTGCTTTAGTTTTTTCCTCCCTCACACAGAGTTTCTCATCTGTAGCACTGGTTATTGATTGATGTTTTATAGACCATGTAAGAAAATTAATGAAGACAAGCAGGTCTGGAGGTGTTTTCAGGGATTTCAAATAGAGTAAGATTGTAAGGTACTTTCAGAAATAGCCATGAAAATGTAGCAGCAGGTTGGTACTCTCAGGTGTGCTGTGTTAAGCAGTATTTTTTGTTGTCTTTCCATCTGTACCCTCCTCTTCTCTGCATATAGAAGTCCCTTCCAGCAAAATCCCTTTTAGTCATTCATTGTATAAGAAACTTTCAAAAGGTATTAGAAATTAACAAAAGCCTGTGTATTTTTTTACCAAGTGATGAGCATCACAGCTGAGTGAAGTGCACCCCTGGACACACAGTGGAATCCCTTTTCCTTTGGGAAGATGTGTGTCCAGGGAAGGGGAGAGCTACAAGCACACCAAGCCTCTTGCTTCCCCTTCAGTGCTTCCATCACAGGCTCCATCAGTGCCCAAATAAGAAAATACATGGCTCACTGCTGGAAACAGAATATTTTTGTCGCACAAGAAATGCTTTGCTAGTGGAATCTGGTACAGGCTTCATGTTAAAGTAATGGATGTGAAGCTCAGCTTGGTGCATTAGGATACTTCAACCCTTGAGCACTCTGGTTGAGGAGCAGGAGCAAGGAGCACATGGATCTCTCCTTCTCCACTGAGCCCTGGGCCAGCTGCAGCAGAGGGAGAAGGATTCTGCACATGGTGGCAAGCTAGGAAGAGCAGAGTGTTTCTTTCACTGCCCAGCTGCAAGGCTGGCTTACAGTCTTGGCCAAGTTTTGGAGACAGTACAAGGGTTCACATTATTTCATTTCTCTGTCTCTCGTTTGCCACGTGAGGTGTGAGTGCCCTGAGCTGGCACTCAAGGAGTGGCTGCCCCTGCAAACAGGCCTGGGAGCTCTGCCATGCTGGGAGGGCTATGGCAGCTCCCACAGGAGCTGCAGGCAGCAGGGAACTATGAGGCTTTTCCAGCCCCTTGCAGAAGAAAGCATGAGTGGCTGTACATGAAGTTCAGAGCAATAGGAATAAACTTCTCAGGTCCTAGAGTTTGATCTCCTTCCATACTGCCTCACTGTGCTGGTAGTTCATAATCCTCTTGTGAGTTAAAGCTCTTCCCTTTTGATGTCAAACCAAGTAAGTCCCCATGTGAAAGCTACAGTTCCACTTAGGAGTCTCTAGGTGTGTGATGAACAGTTGGTGCAGGCAAGTTTTATCTCTTTCTAATATTCAAACCCACAAAGTCATCTAGGTCTCATGCATGGTATTCCAATCTCTCTTATTAAACCAATTAACTTTTGTCAGATCCACAGATTTCATTAGGATTCTCCTACCTCATTAATAAAAGGTATTAAATAAATAACTTGAAATGCTGAGCCTTCAGAAATGGTGGTACCTTGTCTTTCCTGAGGCTCCTCTCTCAGCACAGCCCAAGGCTGTTTTCCTCTGGGCCTGTCCCTGCCCATGACAGAAGTGCCTGGTTCAGTGCCCTGTTCCTGTAGGGCACCTCCTCATGAGGTGCAGGTTGTTTCACCCAGTGCACCCCACTCACAAAACATCACTCATCTCACTGAGGAATGGTGGGAGATGAGGTTGAGGGCTGACAACTTTGGGGTGTATATACCAACCTTCATGTCTTTTGTTTCTCCTATATTTCTTCATAAATGCTTCCAAATCACAGTTCAATATTGAGAATGGACCAAACTAGCTATAATCATGGAGATTATAGCTTGGGTTTCCCTCTCTATGATGTAGTTCTGGCTCACATATCAATGTTCTTCATTTGATGTTTGGCAGCAGAAACAAGGGGGTCATTCCCAGTTTCTGTGCAACAAAATCTTTTTCAGGTGGTTTTTCACGCACTTCCAGTTTTGCATTGCCATTCCCATTTCTCAGTTTTCTTTTCATGGCCCAGCTGGGTTTGTTCACATTCCTACATTTTCTTTCCTATATGAGTGAACTTTGCATTTTTGATCAGTTTTGTTTTCAGTAACTCATTCAGTGTTCACTCCTACTGAGGTGACAGGATGAGGCATTTTCCTTACAAGTTGCTTCTCCTTGTTTGGGGTGCTGGTTCTTAAACAGCATTTTTATGTTTATGGAGAGAAATATTATACTTGTCCCTTTATACTCAAGTTCTTCAGTTCAGAGCTGATGCCATTAAACTGTTCCACCAGTATCTTAAAGCCTGGCATCAGAAACTGAAAATCTGATTCAAATACTTACCCCAATTGCTTTTTTTCCCTGTCTAATTCAAAATAAATAATATTATAAGGAAGTGGGTTAGATATCTTATCTGGACAGGCATCAGCTAAGACAATTTAGCTCCATTCCACAGCAGTTTTGGCATATGGAGCAAAACTCTTCCAGGCTCAATATCAGATGGGTGCAGAGATCCCACTGTGGGCAGTGAAACCACAGAGCAGAAGGAAAACATTAAATGTTTTGAAACAGTTGTGAGAGACCCTGCAGGATTTATGGCCTTTGGGGGCCTGTGAGAGGTTTATGAGGCTGGAAGGTTTCTGGGGAGCATTTTTGTGTGGGCTTTTGCAGGTGGCTCCCCGAGATCACACAGCTCTGCTGGCTGGAACTAACGTGCTGCTGGAGCAGGTGCTGCTCTGGGTCTCTGAATGGCTGCTCACATCTTTCTGGGGAGCTGGGCAATTCTGCTGCACGGCAGCAGCCACATTCTGTGATCCTCTGCAGCACCAGAGCACAGGCAGGCCCTGGCACACAGCCTCAGTATTGCTGAAGATCGATACACTGTTGTGGAAAACAACAGTTTGTAAAATGTCTGTGCAAGGCCAGAAGAAAAAAAAAAAATCCCTTTTATTCTGGTCAGCCTCAACGGAACAAATTTATTCCTCCAGGTGGTTTTATTTTTCAGTAGAGCTACTTGCAGCATTACAGAAGGCAGTGAGTGATGTGCTGCAAAAGTCAAGTTTCCTGTGTGATCTCTTTGATTCTTCATCAAAGGCCTGTTGGATGTTTTCTGATTATCAATTGTTACAAATGTTTAAATACCAACAACATCATTTTAAGTGGTTTATTTAGCATAAGGCACAAAGACTGTAATGAGCCAGAAACATCTGCAGGAATGGTGGCCATGTCAGAGCCTCCTTTGCTGAGATGATCTTTGCAGTCCTTAGGAGCTTGCTAAAGCTATTGAGCACGGCTGCAAACAAGTGTCCTTGCCAATATTTTGTGTGCTTTTCATCCATTGCCCACAAAGGCTACAACTGCCCATCTGCCCCAACTCTCCCTGTGATTCCAGTGGGAAAGCGGCACATGAGCCTGCAGCTCCACATTTGCTGCCCACAGGTGACTGCAGAGTCACCCCCTGTGTGTGACCTGTGCCACACAGGAGAAAATGCAGCCACACAGGCACCTGGATGCTGTAACAAATTAATGACAAGTTAGTTCTTCTCACAGACTGCTGGGTCTCCCTCTCACAGGATTGGAGGCAGCACTTCCAGGGAGAGTGAAGCTTCTGGCATCTCCCCGGCCTGCCTTGGCAGAGCCAGGTCCCAGTGCTTTGTCCCAGTCCAGGCTGGAGAAGTTGGGAAATTCCCACTCTGGTCCATCTGGAGGATGGAAGTAGCTCTGATATCTCCAGGCTTGCCTCATTGGCCACCCCTACCTCTCAGACATGTTGGTCTTCTGTCTTTCTTGTTTATATTAATATGTGCCAGCTTAAAACTCATTTTTAATAGCTTTGGCTGCAAAGGAAAATGAAGGAGAAGGAAGCCTCAGCTGATATGCTGCAGGCCGTGGAGGGTTCCCCAATGCTTCTCAGACAAGAGCATCTCCTAATGCATGTCCCACCTGCAAGATGCCTGCTGGTGAGGTGAGCCCAAACATTTTCTCTGCTTCCAAAAAATCCCTGCTGAGGCTGAGAGTCATGAGGATCTATAGTATTTCACTGAATCATTTATTTACACAATTGGTGCAAATATAAGAGAAAGATTACTGGAAAGGGGTGGATGAGGATTTTCTGAAGTGGATTTCAGAAAGAATATAGGAATTGGTAATTCAGCTTTCTGAACCACAAGAACCTGGCAGCTAAAACTTAAATAAGGAGCTATTTGGTCACTTGTAGCATAACCTGCCCTCCCTATAAAGGTTTCCATCCTTGGAGAGGTTGTGCTACCTGTGTTTTAAGGGATACACCTGAACGTGGTTATTTCCTGGGTTTTGTTCCCCATATAGTGTTATCAGCTGGAGAGCATGATTTATGATCATATTTTGGTCTTATTTTTAATTCGTTTCCTCCACCTTAAAGTATTTATCAGCTGCTGTAACCTGTTGTTTCAGGCAGCTGCTAGATCCTAGCTGATGGAGTTTATTGATTTCTGCCTCTGATCCTACAAATCCAATTTCAGGTTCATCACCTGGCAGAGCCGTGCTGGGAGCCTGAGCAGTTCTGGATCAGGGGGTTCCCCGGGGCTGCCCAGTGCCGGCTGCTGCTGCTGCTGCTCTCCCTGCCCAAAGCCGGGAGGGGTCCCGGAGCATCCCGAGGCCAAGCCCGGCCCTTCCCCTCCTGACCCGCGGGCAAGGCCGCGCTGGGCCTCGCTGCCCCGAGGGGCTGGCACAGCACAGGGCAGCTCTGGGCTGGTGGCCCAGCTCGATGGGTGGCAACCCCCCCTCCCCGTCCCAGCCACCTCCAGCCCTGCTCTCCCCACACACAAATTACGATCCCGTCCTCCCCACTGCAGCGGAAAGGCTGAAAACCTGAACCAGCTGCACGGCCTCACCTGAGTCTGCAGAAAGGCTGGAAGCAATAACTCTGGGAGGTATAAACTGTGCCTTTCATCCTAATAGGATGTTAATGGGGGGAAAGCCCTGCTGCTCCAGGCACTCGTCTGTTAACGCTGCAGCTGGGAAAATTGGATCTTCTGGATTGGTTTCAGCAATGGCCACACACCTGTGCATCCCCCATACCCATTGCTCATTCAAATGTCCCCATGATGTGGTCCCCATCCCAGAGGCACAGGGTGTCTGCTCGTGTCCTCCCACCCAGCTCAGGTGGGTCCCCAGGTGTTTGGTGGGGCTGCTGCCCCAGCACACAGGGCTCCTCCTCAGGGGGCTCAGCTAAACATCTGTTTGCCATTGCTTTGGGTTGTTTATAGCATTTTGATGCTCTCTTCTGCGACATTTTATTTTAAAGGGCCTTGTGATGCTCCCACGCAGAGTGCATTGGAAGTGCAGCTTGCTCCTGTTTTATGCATTTCATTTTAGGTCATCTATAATTTGGGATCTTCCCTGGGCATGTGCCCCTCTGATGCAAGACCACATTCAGGAGCATCACTCACAGCTCGTCACAAACTGGAATGCTCTGCTTTTCCCCTTGTTTTCCATGGGAAGGAATGTTTGGGCTAAACCAAACTTCCCCTTCTTTGATTTAAAGTAACAAATGACTTTGGAAATCAGGCTGTAATTTCTCAACATGCAGCATGGGATTAAAGAAGCAAATTGAGCCCGTGCCACCCTCTGCAGTGCTCTGTACCTGTTTTTCAATCATGGGAAGTCCACAAACACAGGACAGGGCTCAGGTAGTATTGAGGTGAGGGGGAACAGAGGGGTGATGTGTTTTCTGCCCAGCAACCTCATCTGCTCTGATTGTGCTGGATTTTCAGCTGAGAGGAACTGTGAAGGATAATTACCATCATGGGTTACCTGAGATTACAGGGTTGCTTTCCAACTAATGACACTAGGAGAACCAAGCTGTTGTTAATATTTAATCAGACTCCTGGCTTAACAATTGGATAAATGAGCTGTGTAATTACACAATTATAGAAGACATTTCAGGTAGGAACTGTGCTGTTATTAATAGTGAAGGTGAAAGCTGGTGAACACGCACCGTTCAGTCCCGTCAAGCATGTCATTAAAAAAGATCTTCAGCACGAGACTGTAACAACATGTCCTGTGAGATGGTAAACAAAGGTTTCAGCTGCTTTTCAGATAAAAATTCCAACTGGCCAAGAGGCTTCAATGTAAGAAAAATACCAGACCAGGTGTTTTGTTGATGTGGCAAGCTGTAATCAGGGGTAACGAGGGAACATTTAAATACATACACAGAGTATATAATGCCTTTATGACTTTGCTTTATTTAAAATTTCTCTGCAGACAGGCAATTATTTTCCCTAGGTTAATAATTTTAAATCTTATAGGAAATGAGAGGCACCTTTTAATTCAATGTAGTGTTTACCTGCCCAGTGGAACTTTTCTTTAAAATTTAGTGTTGTCATATACCACACAAAAGGTGTTGTGTTAGACTGCAAAGTGCTGGTCAGAATAAAAAATGCAGATCCTGTCTATAATGATTTTATTAGCCGGTTCCTTTAATCCAGTGCTTTATCTAAGCTACTTGAATCCTTTTTTTTTTTTTTTTAAGGTTGAAACAGTTGTGATTATTCAATGTTCCACTACACTGACCAGTAACTGTAATTCTCTCTATTGAGTCAATTAGTGGGACACTGGCAGTTAACATCAGAATCAAAGAACTCATTGACCAGCATGATTGCAGTAGTGATATGAATCAGAATAATGAAATTGAGTCTTAGAAATGCTTTCCACAATGAGATATTGTGAGGTCCAAACATGAGATGGTAAAAAAAAGAAGCAGGTTTGTTGGCAGATGCTGTTGGCAACAGTCTTTTGATTCCCTCCTCTTCCCATCTAACAATCCTAAAAAGATTTTAGTGATTCAGATCTGGATGGACAGACATTGCTGAATTTCTAACTGTGTCTCGTTCTAACTGTGACTAGATACCACCACGTCTGGAGAGCATTTTGAGACCAGGGAAAGAAATGTCCTGTTGAAGGCACTTTTTTTTTCTCCCAGAGATATTGACATTAAGAAGTCATGTAATTAGAAGTGGCATGCCTGCTCCCTGAGAGCTGGTCCTGTGCCAGGGGCTGAGCTGCCCCACGCGCTGTCAGGTCCTCCCAGCATGTGCTCACACATCAGCTCCTCTGTAAGAGCAATTTGTTCTTGGTGAGCTCATGCTGAGAGAAGAGCAAAACCCTTCAATTACAGTGATGCAGAGCCAACAGGAATAATTGGGAAAATAAGATTTACCTATATGATATGCTGGCATAGAATTGTAAAGGAGACATAAAGAAATGCACAAGCAGAATAATTTCTTGTAGAATGTTACCTCATGATCCAGTTTAGTACTGCCTGTTTCTCCATCTTCTTTCTTCTCTGCCTCACCTTGAGTCTGCCAATCCTCTTACCAAAACTGGTCTCACTGAAATAATTTTCCTCTACTCTGACTTTGTCATGCACCTTCCTGTGGATGCACCTCTGTGGCTCTGTGGTGGTTTGACAGGAAATGTGTTTTTTGGGATGCTGTGTTTTTGGCCAATGGATATTCAGACTTTAATATTGGCATTTAACCTGGCCATTGGGACATGGACACGCCTCTGAGAACACGGGGTTAAAAGCAGAGCTCTCCCCTGGGAGGGTTCTCTTGGGTTTCCGGCGGGAAAGAGTTCGGGTCTCTCCCCCGGCCCAGCTGCTGGGAAAGCCATGTGAGGAGCAGCTGAGATCACTTGGTCTGTTCAGTCTGGGCAAGGGGAGACTGAGGGGAGACCTCACTGCAGTTACAACTTCCTTGTGAGGGGAAGAGAAGGAACAGACACAGTTTTCTTTTTTTCTCTCCTCTCTGGTGACCAGTGACAGGATCCAAGGGAATGGCCTGAAGTTTTCACAGGAGGTTTAGGTTGGATATTATAAAAAAGTCCTTTACCCAGATGATGGTTGGGCATTGGAACAGCTCCTCAGGGAAGCTGTCACAGCACTGAGCCTGACAGAGCTCAAGAAGCTTTTGGACAATGCTCTCTGGCACATTGAGAGGGTGACATCCTTGGGGCTGTTCTATGCAAGGCCAGGAGTTGGACTTTGATGATCCATCTGGGTTTCTTCCAACTCAGCTTATTCTGTGATTTTGATTCCTTCTAGTATTTCATTACATTGTCACCAAGAATATCTTTGATAAATAAAGGGATTTGAAGCTCTTGTTCCTTTTCAAGACATGATTCCTGTACTTTGCTGTCCCCCTAGGATACCTCAGAATTAGTGATGAAACATAGTTTAGAAACCAAGGAACTGGGAGCTGTTACATTAGAACATTGCACAGACAAACTAAAATACATTGAACCTGTCTGTTTGAGAACCCCCCTTCACAGCAGCTCCATCCCATGAATTTTCCAGGCTGTATATTCCCCAAGGAAAAATCACTTTGGCTGTGAAGCCCTCCAAGCCTTTATATCCCTGGGTAAGCAGATTCAGGGTATGGAAATCAGCGCCTTGCAAGGCTTTCCACTCCCACCCTGCAGGCCCATGCCAACAACCCTCTGAGGGGCAGGAGCCCACATGGTGAAATCCCTTTGGGATTTTTCAGCGAGGAGCAGGGAAGCTGCCTGGGTTTGTGCTGGGTGGGCAGAGAGCTGCCTGCTGGCAGCATGGGCTGGGAATCCATAACTTCCTGTAACAGTGTCCAGTCTCCTCTCAATGTACTGCTTTAGTGGGATGGTTTCATTATCTATAAAGCTTTTTATTGCATCATATCTCCTTAGTCAAGACATGATCTGTGCCCAGTGCTGCTGCAGCAGTTATGCTAAAGGCTGTTGCTGTTGGCTTTGGGGGAAAGTCCAAGAGTGACAGGGGACATTTCTAGCTAAGGCAAGCAAAATTCATTTGCTAATTAACAATTGTGGCACCTTGAAAACAGAAAATGCTGCATATGTCCCTAAGTATTCTTCTAATGACAAAGTGGCTTACATTTAAACTTTCTGAAGGCATAATGACTTGGTCTGTCAATTCCTGATCAATTCTATCTATAAAACTAAAAATAAACCAGAAAAATATTGAGTCCTGTCATCTGAAGAAGACTCTTCTTCTCCTGTATGTGGGGTGTTCCTTTTTCTACCTCTTTGAGGTCTGAAGTCCAGAAGACTGCAGAGTCAGTGATCAAAAATAACTTATAGCATGAATACATAAAACATCTACTTAATTAAAGTGTTAAAATATTAGCAATGTTTCAAGCATGCTGCTTTGAAGGTTTCTGCAGATTTGGCTCATCAGTAATTGTAATTTATGCACTGTCTGGCTTTGCATGTTGCACTGGGCTACCTCCCCTTGTCCTCAGCTGAAGCATGGACCATGGCAGCCTTTCCACCCTGTGCCTACCCTGGTGACACAGGACACTCTGCAAAGGGAGCACCCAGTGACAAGTGCTGCACACAGACACACATGGACAAGCAATTCCCAAAGAAAGATGAGCTGCTGTTATTGTGGAACTTGGGAGCAAATTTAGCTTTCTGCCAAACTGGTACCTCTGTTTCTTCAGTCATCATCTGCAAAGGCAGCTTTCATGGAATTTGTAAAATCATTTTGTTTCAGTCTTTTCCTTTGAAGAAAGTCAGTGTCACCCAGACCTCACAGAGCTCACAGCTGGATGCACATGCTGGCTGCCCTGTTGGATCCCCACTGAGTTAAATGTGTTTGTTTGCATTTAACCTACTTGAAGGGAGAGAGTCTCACAGTGTACAATCTCACTGCAGAGCCAGGGGAACCCTTCCATGGGTTCATCCCACAGCCCCCAGAAGTGATATTCAGGGCACTTGATAAAAAGTTAGAGACACCAGCTATTCCTCTGTGTAACAACTCCCAAAAGAAAGAAATAAACAGAGGCTGCACAGAATATGGATAAAATTCAGGGCACATCCTAGCTTTTAATGAAACTCTGAATATCAAAAGTAAATCTGCTAATGTGGGTGACACAGTCAGTGGAGAGTAACCAGAAGGCTTACTGAACTTGCTTTGAAGGTTTGAATAAAGAAGGATTTCTTTGGATACTTCTGGTCAATGGGCATGTTAAGTGAAATGCAGTCACTGGAGTGCAGAGGAGCAGGATGGCTGGGGAAGCACAGGCACGGGGAAGATGAGCAACAACCTTGTGTTTTGGCAGGGAGGTGACTGCAAGCCTGAACTCATTTCAGCATAAAGAGACAAGTGAAATCAGGCAGTGTTGGGTTCTGCATGATCCACTTACTTTTTATCTGTAGATTTTAATTTCTATTTGTAAAAGAATAGATGGATGTTTGTGGTTATGCAACATTTTTCTAATACTCCAACTGTGGAAAACAAACCACATCTGGCACATAAAATAACAATGAAGTTATCTGAAAGCTGTACTGTTCTTAAAAACAGCTACAAGTATGTGCTCAAATAACTTGCTGGAAAAGAACAGATCCAATTTGTCAGATGATAATTCATAAGCTTAGAAGGAGGGAAAAATTAAGCCAAGAGAAATATTGCACTTTAGAGAGTTCAAATAAAGAAGTTCCTTTCCACCAAACTTCTGTGGGCTTGCAAGGCATAAATTACACAAACAGCATTTAAAAACAGGAATGCAAAAATCAAAGAGCAAAATTAAAAGCTCTGTTCATGTTCCAGCCATGTAACAAGTGTGCAGCAGATGTCAGAGGCCTATGGTTAGAAATCCTCTGGTCTGGATGCACAATTTCCAGTATGTCCTGCTGGCACACATCTGAAGGTAGGCTGTAACAAATGCACTGTCAGCTGTGTAAAATACACAGTCTGTGAGAGGGGGAAATAGTGCAAATCTGGCAATGATACTTTCCCTTGTATTTCTCTAACAAAGCTGTTATTTCATAGAATGAGGAGGCACCAGTGGCCTGAGGGCTGTCAAAACCCATCTCTGTGAAGAAACACCTCCTTTCCCAGTTCCTCTCTCACACTAGTGCTGAGGTTTCCAGTGAAGCACAAGGTAACTCACTGCACCTTAGAACGAAGCCGTTCACCTTAAGTGCTGCTGACATTTGGGTTCTGAGGATGTATCCTGCTTTCATGGTCCATTATACGCTATCTGGTTGAAAAGACCTGTGCTGCCAAAGGCTGAAAGAAATAATAAAAGTAAAAATAGCATATTGGCATAGTTTAGCTGAGGGAAATTGTCAAAAGACTATGGATTTATTTCTTTGGTTTTTTTATGTTTAAAGTGATTTCTAAAGTTGCAGCTTGATCATGTTCTTAAAATATGTCAGACTTTACATGTTAAGTGGTAGAAAACTACCCTGCCTCCTACACTCACAGCAGCAGGAGGATGTTGTGATGACTATATAAAGCCCTTCCCACAACTGAGTTGTTCTTAAGTTAAATATTTTTATCTACCAAACAGTAATAAAACATCAATCAATACCATACACAGATCCCAGATGAATGCAAGACTGAATGCACATTAAAGGCTTTGCTGACAGCCCAGACCAGGGTTTTTCCATGCAGGTTTGCAGGCTAAACACTGTTTAAACAAACTCTCCTTTACATCATCTCCACAACTGCAATGGACCTCACTGTGGGAGTAAATTACACACCTGCTTAATCTGAGAGGGTTTAGATTAAATGTGAGGTGTCACTGGGGGGTGGAGGGGATGGGCTCGCTGGGGAGAAGGAGGTGGCACAGGGAGATGCTGCATTTGTGCCCAACATGGAATCAAATTAACAAGTTCTGCTCTGTGTACATTTCATTCCTCAGAATAGCTGTGGGTCTGAGCTGAATCCTGCGATGGGAAATGCTGTTTGTCAGCGCCCTCCTTTTCCTACTACTGAACAGATTAGGGAAAAGTATGTTCACATTCAAGTTTCCAATATGTTTATTATAAGAAAAGCACACAGGTTTTGGAGTTGTGCACTACAACAGCAAAGCACAGGAAGGCAGGTGTAAAATGTACTGTTTCATGTTGGCAGCCACAGTTTAATTTTGTGGCAGAGTGATAAATGACAGAAATTCACAACGTTCTCCTGACTCCCTTGAAGATGTATGCTATAGAATGGAAATAGAAGCACTGAATTATTAAGAATCATCCCATTTACATATGAAAATGGTATGGTGTCATGTTAAATACACCATATTAAGAGGTCAATTAGCACCTATTTTGAGTTAATGGAATTAGTTCTCTTTTTTTATTTTACATTTTAAATGCAATATTTCAAGGTGTAGTGGAGATCAAAGGTGTAGTGGGATAGAAAGTAGAGTAATCCAGTAAAAGGCTGTTAATGCTTATGGAGTGGCTGAGAGCAATGCCAGCAGGTGAAATGGTGCAATGGGGCAAGGGCTGAGCAGGCAGTGACCTTTTCTTCCCACCTACACTGGCTCCCCTGTGCATGGGAGTGAGAAATTCTATTTTTAAAGCGTGTTCCCTATATCTGAATAGACCATAAAAGAAGGGAAAACACTTGAGCTCTGGCTCCAAACACAACCCTCATTTCACTAAATCTTACAGCACTTCTTTAAATCCTATTTGGTTCAGTGGAAACAGAATATAAAAAAATCCTGAGTGCAATATTGCAACTGGTCAAGGTACAATTCCTGCATTAGTCACTGAACAGTTGTTCAGATGCAGATTTGCCTTGGAATCGGCTCCAAGGGGAAATAGCTAGAAAGAGCTTCTCTACCCTTCAAAGGATTTGCTGCTCCTGTGATGCCCCTGGAATGTTAATGCATATGGAAATTGGCCCTCTCTATGTTAGAAGAGAGAAGATGGCAGCAAAAGGGGAAGCCTCTGGACTGAACAAGTCTATAAAGGAGGTGCTAGGAGCCTTTGGACACCCAAGGACAGCTCTTGCCCACAAGATCCAGGACCCTTGCTAACACTCTCCTTCCACAGTGCCCAAGCATACATCTATTGGCAATTGCAATGGTGACCTGGATTCAGCTGGAGTGGAAAGTGGAAAAAACCAATAGGATGGCTTTCCTACAACTGGCAAATCCTCACCCATGTGGCATAAATTGCTGCCAAAATATACCATACTCTTCTTTTTTCCTGTTCTCTAGATAAGGTACAGACTTAAATATTCAGCATGCTGTTAATGGTACATGCATGCAGGAAGGCAGTTCTGTCCCCAGAGTTGCTACTTAGCTAAAGAAATGACACATCCAGTGCACCAAAGAGGACACATCACACTGTCCAGAAGAGCCTGGTGGAAGTTTAGCTCACACACATCCCTATGCACAGACACTGCTGCTGCAGTGTCCCCACAGAAGGGACCAGACCCCTCTCCCAACAGCACTGCTGTACCAGTGAGGTGTCACAGCTTAATTTCTGTAGCAGACCAGGCACAAATTCCTCTTGATTCATCTTGTCTGGTCACAGCTCCAAAAAGTTTCCAAAAGTCTCCAAAATATTTTGGGTCAAGTGTTTTGTTTTGGGGTTTTTTTTGTGATTTTTTTTTTATTTTGGTGAAAACCACCATATCCTAAGGACTCCAATGCTTGTATAATGATAATTTGGAAACCGTATTGGGCATAAGATTAAGAAGGTTGCATTTCATTTCATTTCCAGTTGGTTGAACCATGTAACTGGATAGAACTCTTCTCTCTGCACCTATGGGACTAAAGGGTGGATGTAAATTTTAACATTAGGAGGGAAACTTTTCATCCAGTGCTTTGCCACAGAGCTCACATTGCTACCTCCTTCTACTGCAGCAGCCAGATCCTGGCACTAGAAAGATGTCAGCAACCAAGGCAGCTATCCCAGCTTGGGAATATGAGCCACTCACTTTCCTGTAAGCTGGGCCACAAGACCACTCATTTCCTGGCACTTTATGACTCTTGATCTTGTTCCACAGATTTTTCCTTTACAAACAACAGGGGGAAAGCTGTGGAAAACAGAAAGGAGAAATAGGTCACACCAGAAATTCTGAAACCTCAGCAAATCTCTTGTTTAAAGTGATTAATTCAGTGACCTCTGACCATAAGGCAGACCTTCAATTTGCCAGCAGAGGATAAAAGAGTCAGGATCTGAATGAGTAAAAAGGGAATGAAGGGTGAGTTAATCCAGTAACTGTGAAGGAACACTGGAAATAAAAATACTTAACATATATGCTTCTTCACTTTGGTCCTTCTATTGCATGCAGTTTATTTCTGGATATGATGGAACATCAAGTACATTTATATTCTTTTTGATCTCTACTGTTTGATCCAGATCCAGCCAGTGGAGCAGACTGATGCTCTTAATGCTATTAAGTAGCACAGTCTGCATTTATTTATTTTTTGGAATAGAAACTGCGAAGGTGCTTACAAAACAGTACAGAGTTAAAAGAGAATTAGGTACTCCAGTAGATGTTAAAATTTCTAGCTTTCTTTACTGAGGTTTTGTGTCCCAAAATATATTTTTTTTTTTGTAATGGAAAGAAACAAACTGGTTAGTGACATTGAACACTTTTGCCTGAGTTCCCTGCAAAACTCCCACACAGAATATAATCTTTCATCTATAGTTATAAGCCTGTAAGCTGCTTATACTATTTTTAGTCTAAATTCACCTTTCATTTGGTTAGTCTCCAGAAATCCAGACCAAATTTGCACTTGGAAATTTCCTAGTCATTTCCAGTTAACACCATTAAAAAGTGAGAAAGGAGTCTTGCAGTAAATTGTCTCAGCAATGCACATATTTTTGCAGCTGGGTAGTAAGCAGACACCTCAGCATCTCCTTTGTATGATAGCTTTAATTGTACTGTTTTCCCCCATGTAGAAAGGAAGACTTGTGGGAAGCTCATTTTGAAAATGCTACTGCCCAGCAATGCCAATGGCATGAAGACTTCCCCATAACTGCCAGTAGCTAGCACTTTAAAATGAGAGAAAGAGTCCTTGGAGTGAGATAAAATGCCCACGTGGCACCTCCTGTAGTCCATTACTTAGTTAAGGCTCAATCACTAAAGGTTCACATACTGCTTGAATGATTTTCCATTTTTGTGTGTGGTTTAGGTTCCATTTGACACCAAAATATCAGCTTATTACTGATGATTTGATTTTATTGTAAGAATAAATGAAGAGGTGAAGATGAAATGTATAATAAAACCCTGTCTTCCCACCATCATAAATGTTTTAAGATTCAGCCAATAATGTATTAGACTTCAGTCTTTTCCTCAACTAGAAAAACACTCCTTAAAGTGTGTATTAACTCTTATTTCTTAAGTGTTGGGATTTTATGGTTCTCAAAAAGGAGTCCTGAGAGAACCATTATCTCTGTTTATGTCCGCACAGCAAAACTGCCATTTGAGTTGTCTTTGATTAAATCATTATCTTCTTTTTTTAATGCTTTGTTCTTTCTGGAGACATAAGAAGCCATTAGTAGCAGAGATAAAGCTGTTGAAAGTCCAAGAGATAAGAATGGGAGATTATTTATATTCAACTGTCCAGTAAAAGATTAGAAATATGAATCATTATTTATAATATTATAATAAAGGATGAGGTAAAGTTTTGGCTTTTGACAGGTACAGTGTGATAAAACCAGAACTGCCTATAATTAATATTTATTATTATTTACTGACCATGCTAAAGTGCATACTGATTTACAGGAAAATAAACAGATAGAGCTTTCCATACAGGAAATTTATATAACAAAATTAATTATGACAAAGCTGATGGTGACAAGGAGGGTCCACATGCCTACCTCACTTCCCAAACACGAGCCTTGCAACTTCACAGAGGGCAAAATTTTCTCACCTTGTGGTAATTAGGCCTATTGGTGATTTAGTGTTTGCTCTGCTAGATATGGATCATCAGCTACATTTTAATGCTATTGCATTTCAGCTGCAAAAAATAATCTGCTTAAAATGAGAAAAAGATGCCTATATTAGGTGTAATATACAACATTCTCCAGATGCAGTAGCAGGAATTACACTGACAATAGCTGCAAATTTGAGTAACAGAAAAACATTGACTCTATCAATCACAACAGAGCCACGGTGGCAGTTAAAATTTATGATGTCAACCTTCTAATATAGACCTTTTACTGAAAATCAAATATTGAAACAATACTTGATTTATTGGGGAAGGCTCATGAAGGCTTTAATGAGAGCATCTTCCTTATTGAATAGCTGCTTGGAACAATACTGTTCCAGTATTGCAGGACCTTCAGTAGTTACAGCCCTTGCACATTGCCACTGCTAGAATTTTAAATGGAATTTTGAAAAGTTTAGGTTTTCCTCCAAAAAGGATATGAGACTGCCAATCTTCTAATATTAGTTTTGTGGTCCTAAAATTATTAATAAAAATTACAGGTAAGAGGCATAGAAGGTCCATTAATGTCTAAAATGTGTGGTGTTTAGGACCAAATTTAGCATGAAAAAAAAAACTGGGGTAAAAATTAATCTAATAAGAGAATAAAGAAGCCTTTACTTGTTTTTTTAGAATCACTAATGTCTGTCATTGCATGGGGGTCTATTCCCCTTCATATCCTTAATGAAGGAACAAAAGTCAAAATACCGAAGCCAAAATAAGCAAATGTCCTTTTCCTTCCTTAAAAACTGTCCACCTCCTGGAAGCTCATGAGCAATGAAGACCACTGCCTGCCATGCAGGTCACTTTTCCCTGGCCATCTCCCAGACTGGCTGTTTGAATCCACGGGTGGCTTCTGGCCAGCTCACACCTTGGCACCTCAGGTACTCTCAGCCACTGCCAAGGACCAAGGAACAGCCCACAGGAAGGGCAGGTGACTGGAGGAGGACAGTAGGACACAAACCCCCAAGCCTTGTGCTTGAAAGATTGTTTTTAAAGGAAAGTCTATCTGGATCAAGGACTGAAATCTTTCACTGTTCCTCCCATTCATTACAGGCACAGCAATCATGTGCCAGCACACTAGACTGTTATGCTTGGCACATAAATACAGATATGTTGCCCCAGTTCCTGGTCCCCATCTCGGATTTGAAGTATTTCTTCATGATTCCTCTCCTACCTTTAAAAGAGTTGTGGCCAAGCCCATTTTCTGGATGTTGGCTGTAGCTCTGTGTGAAATGTGATGCTACCTTTGTAAGTAGATGCACCTCAGTTAATGACTCCTTGCAAAACTGGTGCAACATGCAGGTGTCAGTGGCATAATCTGCATTTAACAGCTACAGGGGGCAAAGATGCAAGGGAAGCTGGAAGGGCACGTGTGAAGGACATGGAGAAACGTGTAGCTGAGATTAAACTTCAGGAATTCCTTCTTTACCAGCCTTAAAATTAGTTGTTGGATCAGGCACTACTCTCCAACATGGCTTTCACATTCTTCATAAATACACAAATTTTCCAACTGATAAGCCAGTAATTTGTCCTCTAAGATTTGAGCCCAAGTTTAGGCAGTGTGACTTGGGAATTGAGGTGGATTGATTCCCCCTTGTCAGCAGTATTTACAAAACTGACTTTGGTTTCAAGGCACACACCTAGTAACAGCAAAGTCAAAGGGTGGTCATAGCTAGGAAAAAAGTGTTTCACATTTCAGTGCTGCAAGTACTTCTATTTTAGTTATATTATACCTTAGTTTGTTTTTTCAAATTCCCTTTATGTTAATATAAAAAGGAATTCAAGCTGAAATAGTTACCATCTGTCTGAAAGAGGGCAGGAAAACGTGGTTACTAAAGAATGTTTAAAGTGTGGAGCAAAATACAGTCCTGCTAATGGTAAAATTTCTGTCATTAACATTAAAGATTAAAGGCTATAATTTACAGGAAAATATATTGCATGGCTTATCACATTTTTAATGAAGGGTTCAGAATTATAGCAGGCAAGTGCTGAGAAGAAAAATGTACCTCTTGGATTTTATTTGCTCTCTTGGGACACTATCCTATCACGATTGTAGCCTGTAAGATCAGCCAAATGAACACTAGGCAGTAAGTCAGCAGCCTCCAAAAGGTTACCAGAGCCTCTTCCTAATGTTCCAGCAATGATTTGAAAAATTAGCTGGCATTAACGTTTCACCTTTCGGTGGATGGTTCAAATCTAGTATGGGTCGGTAGTGCCTGAGAATGGCTCCTATGAGTTTAATGGTGTTTTGGTGGTTTATGCAATGTGAGTGGGTGGTCCCAGGCTGTGCCCCAGGGGAGGTGTGTCTGCATGGAGAAAACCCCCCAATAACTTGCCTCAATTGGTGCTAATTGGAAACCTCCCTGGCAATTTCAGCAGGAATTTCCCTCCCTGTGAACATAGGCACTGAACAAGTTGCTACAGACCATGGCTGCAGCAGAGGCTGCTTTTAGACACTCTGGCTTCATCAGCAAGACTCTGAATATCTGAATTTTTAATTAAAGCATTTTTGCCCATCTTTTGTGCTGAGTCTTCCCATGACCTGCTCTAGCTTTAGCCCCTTCACCCCTTTCCTTCCCCACAGTCCTCAGGTCTCCCAAGGGTGCTTCCTAACTCCTCATTCCCTCACCATAGGACTGACTAGACTTACATGTGTGTCTTACTGGACTAAGTCCAGGGACAAGGCCCTGTTAAATTAGGGTCTGCTGTCTTCAGCTAATGTAATTCATGGTGTAGGTGACTTTTGCCCTAGAGTCATTGGCAATTAACCATTCACCCCCTGCCTTTGTGTACTTGATCCACCTCCAGACCATGCCCCTTGCCCACTGCCCCAAACCAAGATCCACAGTGTCTGTACATAAGTGCTTGCCATAAGGTACAAGGCATGGTGTCATGGTTTGGGAATGATATTCCCCAATTTATTCCTCTCACTAAAAAGACCGTGAACCACTTCCCTTGTCCCCTTCAATGGGAAGCCTAAAAGGCAGAGATCAGATGTTGAGATAAGAACAATTTACTGGAAAGAGCAATGAGATAAGAAAACCAACAGTGGTGGACAAGCTGCCATGTTTTTATGACCAGAAGCCACCCCCTTCTTTTTGGAAGCCAGAGTTCCTTTCCCCTGGCCCTGCCAAGGATGTAAGGTGGTATCAGATAACATCAAGGTTATGATCCAAACTAGGACACACGGAATGGCCCAAGAGCATGGAGGTCTGGCCAGGTGATGTGGGCTCAGAAACACAAGGTGCAGTGCACTCCCTGAGGTTCACCGCAATGACTAAGACAACATCAGCACAACCCCAGGATGTCCTGGTTCCCTGTGTGCCTTCAAACCTTGTACAAATGGTAAACATTTGTCACATGCACAAACACAGCTTTCTGCAAATCCTGCTTGTTTTCTGTGAAAAATCCTTTACTTGGTCAAACAAACTACTCCCCTTCCCACTCTGTGGTATTTTGCAGCTAGAAAAAAATGTCAGGCTCTGGCTGTGTGTATTTCTTGGGTGAGAGAGAAAGAAATCAGCACTCATGATTTTTTTTTTCTTTCTTTCTTGGGTAAATAGTTCTGGTTAAATCAACCTAAGTAAGGTGATTTGCAGTATGGATTTTTCCCATCTAAGTTATTAGAATAAGTTCAGTCAGCACATTCAACCCTAGTCTCCAGTGGTCCATAAATTTAGTGCAACACTCAACTCTCCTTCAGTTTTTTTGGTGTATACTTGAGTTTTTCTTGGCACAGAAAGAAGTGGCAGGTGGAGTGATCAGAGACCTTTTTCCCATCAAAGTGAGATTAAGGGTTTTTTTAGGTTCCTTTGTTCTGTAAAAGCCCCGGTCTAATTCACTACAAGCTATCTACAACTGAGAATGCTATTTCTTTACTAATTTATATGTTTGGTTTAAAGCTGTTCACCAATCTCAGTGGATTTTCTCTATTTATAGTATGCTTCTAAGAATTTTTTACCAAAGGGTTTTATGGACAAGAAGGGAAGGTTTTACTGGGATTTCTTTATTTTTGCATTACACTATCAAAGGCAAACAGTTTCTTCTTTCTTTGCCCTAATAACTTATCTCAGTAAGAGAAAGTGGGACACCCAGGCTAGCTTGAGGCAATGGAAACCCACTGGCATCTGCTCAGGACAGCACTGATTGACTTGAGCCAGGGCTAAGCTGGGTATGTAAAAGTTAAAATCCCCAGAGTGAGTGAGCAAGTGTGCTTGGGAAGGAGAAACAGGAGAAAGAGGATTTGCAATGAGCTGTCTTCTCCAGGAATATACTAAATAGAATTCACCTGGCAAAGAAAATCAGAGAAGGCATGCAGCTTTCTTGGCAGGTGCAGAGGCAGCCTGTGACATTATTTAATAGTATTTTAAAAGGCAAGCACTAGAAACAAATGGGAGTGCACTGGGATGAATTAGATGGATTAAGATTCAATGTGATAACCTAATGACCTCAGGCATAACTAATGACCTACCCTAACAGAAATGTCTGCTGGGTAGGGAACAAGACAAACCTGTTCACTTTAATGATTTTGCTGGCACTGAAACCCCTCATTTGGGACATTCAGCAGGAACAGCTTCTAAAAAGTATTGGCTGAAGTCCTCAATTTGTGCAAATTGTCTTGGTGCCTTTGGCATTGGATATGTGACCCTCTGCCCTGCTGAAGCATCTGCCTCATTCTGGTAACAAGACAGAAATCAGTGCAAGCCTAAATGTGAATGATATATTGACGGCTGATGAGACACTCTGGTTTATAGAAATGCTTTCATAGTACCAGGAACAGGACAGCTTTAATTTACACCCAGAGGTGCTAAGGACTACCCCAAATGTTTTATGTGTGAAGAAGTGACAGCAATGGTTAAAACATCTAAAAGGGAGACTGTGGTGTACAGGCATTGGTCTGGCACTCAGCAACACTCCCTTCCCCTGTAAACATGAAGCTTTTCTCCTGTGACATTTGGAATAAGAAAGGAATGATAATGTACCCAAAACTCTCCTTAAAATTAGCACTTTGCCTCAACTTTTCAGTCTGATAATTATTTTCACTGCATCAGTTCAATAGGAAAATTATCATGATCTTGGCTGAACAAACTAAAAAATCTCCTGGTGAATCAATTAAGAGATTGTGTAGAACATTGCAATTAATTTGTTTAATTGAAATCCCTATTTCTTAGCAGTGGCAGGCTGATTTAGTGCCTTGAAGGACACAGACACTCTTCAGAAATGAAGAGAATGCGCTGGTCACTGGAATGGAAATCCCCTTTCTGCAGCCATTTATGAGATGAGAACACTGAGGCAAGTGTCCATAAATCTCAGCTTGGCCACTTGACTTGTCAGCAAGTGAGAGCTACAGAGAGCCATCTGAAGGCCTCAGTCTGTTAACTCTGCAGTGCATTCAGGGCAGCTCTGAGGGGCTGTGGGTGCCCTGTCTGGGGAAAACATGCACATCTGCACATTCACACTGCATGGTGCACGTCACAATGGGTGACATGGCCTAACTCTCAGCTTTCCATGGGATTAGAGCAGCTCTGAGAAGGCTTTGAGAAGCAGTAGACAGCACCACTCCCAAAGGACCATACACATATCCCAAATTCAGATGGGATGGGTGAGATCAGTTCCTCTTTTCTTGTGTTCCTGCCATGTATATGTTCTGTATCAGCACTGGCTCATATTCCCTTGCACAACTTGTTCTTTCTCATTGGAAAAGGTGTTACTGAGCAATGAAGAGCTGCACAGCCATGAAGCCCTTGAGGGTGAAACAGCACATACATGTGGGTGTGGGTGTGTGTGTGTGGCCAGCTGGCTGCAAAGTGTTACTGTGTGCAGCACATGCAGTTTAATCCAGTTGGAAGTTCAGAGCCTGACCTTCACAATGGCTACATAAAAATGCTTCCCTTGATCAAACTCAGCTCATGATTTCATCTGTGGCACCTCTGGGCACTGCCCTGGGTGTGGAAGATGTCTCTGTCCCACCGCAAGGCCCTGGAGGACGTTACACTCCAACAGCTGTTATCAGCTCCTTTAATTACTAACAGGTATGCTAGAAGGCATCCAAATTGTAATCAGACTGAAATAGAGTTACAAAGATATCTGATCTGGGAATTTAGTCCAAAGCTTTCCTTTTCCATGATGGTTTTCATTTCCTGTAATTTAGAGCTGGAAGCATTTATGGAATATCACATGGTTTTAGTTTACACAGGAAATCAGCTGCAGTTGTGGGAAGATACTGACTTAGGGGTTTTAGGGTTTGTTTTGTTGGTTTTTTTAAGAAACGAAGATTGCTTCAGAAGAAAACATTGCAGACTTCTACCTCTGCTGCTTGAGGCCTGTGTTCTGCAAAGCTATCTATGATTATATAGGAACAAGCAGTTTATTTCTGTTACATGATGATCACTTAATGTGAATGGAGCAATAAATGCCTTTCCTTTTTAGAGTGAAGAGATAAACCAAATGCAGGACAAGATATGGAGGAGGGTGAGGGAAAAGGATGCTAGGCAGCTGCAGCAAGAAAAACCTTTGAAGCAGGAAGTATCAAATAAAATGTGCTTGAAAAGCCCAAGATGACCAAAACACATTGAAATGGGAAAAGGTGGTTATGTTTTGTGAGTCACAGCCTGCCCATTTAATTACTGTCTGTGTGACTCCTGAGGAGGGGATGTGGAGTAACACTACATGATGCTGCACCACCCAGACCATTCCACAAAAGCCTTCTCCACTCCTAGTTGTGAAAAACTGGTTCTCCCAATGGTGCTGGACATGCTTCTCTTTTGGACTGAGGTGCAAGAGCTGAATTTTCAGTGTAGACAGGGAAAAATCCCTTTTGAACTGCATTTCCACTGGTATCACTTCTTCTCAACAAACTACTCCTCTGAAAGTGCCAGCAGAGCAGCTTGGTGTGCTCTAGCTAGAAGGTTGGGACAGGGTGGGCTGACATCCCTCAGGAGGCAGGCTGTGAAATGCCAGTTGGGAAATATCAAAGTGTAAGAAACATGTCAGGAAGGGGGGTGGAAGCCAGCAAAGTGCAATAAAAATTCAGCTCTTCCCAAAGGCAGCCCTGTCTGCTCCATGGGTCCCTTTGGTGCCAGAGCAGAGGGAGATGGCAGACTGTGAGAAGAAAGAGATGGACCGTGTAAGTCAATAGTGACTAATGAACCATGTTGGAAATGCTGTCACAAGCAAAGGGCTGGATTTGCAGGACAGCAAGAGCAGAGCAGTGCTGGCTGCTTGCTTTTAGCACACAGAGGTACATTATGATTTTAAATGAATCCAGAACAGCTGCGGCATTTGTGGACTAAAAGCCAACATAACCATGACCATCTTAATCATCCCCTTGTAAAACGAGCAGCCATATGCATGAAATCAGCCCATACATTTTATGGAATATCTGTTGTATGCTGGACAAGTACTTGGACTGAGGTTTATTTTCTCAGGGCTTCAACTTCTGAAATATTCACTATGTAACCTTTCTCTTCATAAAACCAGAATTCAGAGAGGGGAGGGGGAATTCCCCTAAGCTGTGCACCGCATGGCACTGCCTCTCACACCGCTGCACTTGAGTGTGCTATTGTGGATGCTATAAACAAGGATTCCTTTACCATCTTGCATGAACAGCCCTTGTCATGACAAAGAAAGGCATTTAAACAAAGGTGACATGGCTTACAATATTTGTTAGTGAGATATCAAAACATTCATGGGGACAGTATTTCTTTGCTACACTTCTCAAAAGGCTGAGGTTAATCAAAAGGAACCTGTTCCTTGTCTTAAGCAAAATCTTATCCCAAGATGTCTGGTCCTTAATCCCCAGAAAGGAATATTGTATTTCCTTACTGATTACTTCTCAGCCAGTTCAACATCAGAGGCATTGTTACGCTGCATTAGGACTGCTCAGGGCAGGAAAGCTCCTCCTTGACCATACCTCTCCTGGGCTCTGGCTTTGCAAGGTTTTGTGGATGCGTTCAGCCATCTGCACCAGAGTAATTCCTCAGCCCTCAGCACAACCATCACGTACATAGTCTTGCACATGATTGGTCTTTGCAGGACTGTATTTTATGTTGTATTTCATGTTGCATCATATCCTGTATTTTATGTTGCATCATATCCTGTAATGTATTACATTGTCACGGGCTTACATTTTACACCTTTCTTCAGCTCCTGGAGCAAACAGGATGGTTCATGATGGCCAGAGAGCATTACTTGTGTTCATGGTCTCATTTTGGACTTTTCCACTCATTTCTCTTTATCTTGTTCTATTCTGATTCTTCAGTATTTCTGAAGGCTTCAGGTTTGTTTTGCTCTCTTCTCCTCTCTGAGATCTGTGTAAAAGCACCATGGAGAATTCCACAGCCTGTCATACATTGTCCCAGTTGCTGTGTTCATAGCTGCCAGCTATAAGCAAGACAGCCCTAGAGGTCTGCACAAGATGGAGGTCAGGGTGGTGAGTGGGAGGTCATAGTGAGGTGGGGTCAGTCTCTTCTCCCAGGTAAGAAGTGACAGAATAAGAAATGTCCTCAAGTTGTCCCAGAGAAGGTTTACATTAGATATTAGGAAATTTTTTTTCACAGAAAGTTTTGTAACACATTGGAACAGACTGTTTAGAGAAGCGGTGGAACACATCCAAGGCAGTGTTCAGACAACATGCAGATATGGCGCTTTAGGATGTGGTTCAGTGGTGAGCCTGGTGGCAGTGCCAGGTTGATGGTTGGATGTGATGGTCTGACAGTTCTTTTCCCACCTTAATGATTCCATGATTCAGTGCTTCAGATGTGGGCAGAAGAAAGAAAGAATGAAAGAATATTTAGGCAGAGAAGTCAGTCTGTCTTCTTTATGGTTTTTGGCTGAAAACCCAGAGGACTCCCCAGTGCTCCAATTTTGCTAGTTGTCTTCTGGAGCGCATAAAAATCTCTGCTTCCAGCTGTATTGTACCATAGGCTATTTTCCCATGACTGCAAAGGATGAAGTGAAGGAGGTTGGAGTTTTCTGACGACTTTCCTGACCTGCCTGTGAAGTGGTCTAAAAGCATGCACAGCCCAGAGCTGGGACAAGCAGGATTCTCTCACTGTGTTAAGGAAGGTCAGCCCAGCAAGTGTGGTCCTGAGGGAGGAATGAGGCAAAATGCAGTCCACACCATCCCATGAATTGTACTGGAAGGGAAATGTAGCCAGAGGGGAGCTCACATTGCCTGTGTGGGAGAAGATGGGATTCAGCATCAGTTATTTGGAGAAAGAGTAGTTTTTTGTCACAGAAGCTATGAGCAGCTGTCTACATGGGAGCAGGACTTGGGGAGCAGGCTGATTTAGGAGAACAGGTGCTGACTTTGGTGATCAGGAGAGGAATGATTTCAAACTTGTGGATGGTGAAGGCAAGCAGCCAGGAGGGCAAGGAAGCCACTGACTGACCCACCTGCCCCTTCCAGAGAAGAGATCTTTCCTCTTATGGAGGTCAGCAAGAAAATTCCTGCTGAAATAAAAGATTTGCTTTTGGGCAACAAGCAGAAAAATTATTTGATCGAGAGAGAAGAGCTGACCCAGATATTATCTAACTTAACTACTGGGGGACTTTTGAGATGTTGGGGCCTCCAGAGCATCCCTCATGGAACTTTTGTGCTGGATATGTGCTTGCAGCAGCAGCTGCCTGTAGCACTGGGTATTCCTTGCCTGCAACAGCCCAGTGAAGATCCTGGTGACAGAGGCTCTGCACAAACAGTGAATGCTGGGGAACAGGACATGGACATAGGATGGAGATCAATATTATTTTGTGGCTGATCTCAATTTCAGTTTTTCTTCATCTAAGGGAGATTTCCTGAATGCTGCAAATAAAGATAGACTCATGGGAAGTTTAATCACAACTTCTAAAACATGAATTAACTCCCAGTTTGGTTCTCTTTTCCCCTCCTCTTGGGATCAACCTGAAAGCTGGAGCCAGGAGTAGAGGCAGGGCCTCTGTGCTCTTGCCTCTTCAGGTCCTTTCAGAGCATCTTATCTTAAAATAATCTGCGTGCAAACAGTGTCTGTTGGAACATGATGAATTTGTGCAGATGTATTTACCATCCTGAACTAGTTTTTAAACAAATTGACATTTTAATATGCATTTATTCCTGTCGCATTAGAAGAACCTGCTGGTATTATGCCAGAATGTGATATATAATGATGCTGTTTAGCAGCAACTCTGTCATTTGCTGTTGTTGACAGTAAAATAAATTAACATAATAAACATAATTTGTTCAAAAACAGCTAAGTAAAAACAGATGGTTAAAATATTTTGGCAGGACCCGTTAGCCCAGGTTTGCATGTGTGTTTAGACATTAGTTATGTTTGCAACATATGTTACATATTTTCTTGATCCCATTTAATATGCAAATACACACCCTCTTCCACAGTTGTGTAAACAGGTCCTTTGCAGTGTGAGTGATGGGGAGGGTGGGGGGAATGAGAGGTTTTTCTTTTTTTTCTGTGTCAGGACTCTCAGCTACGTCAGTGGGAGAGGAAAGTAGCCATAGTACTGTAAGAAACAAACAGGACAGAAGGTGGAGCATAACAACATATTTGTGTACTGACACAATGGCTCTATTAGTGGCTCCTGAGACCTCCTTGTGTAAGATGCTGCTTTGTTGCTTGTGCTCCTGACCCTGCCAGAACGTGCTGTCCCCACTGGGCTCCACAGCCTCCTGCTTACCTAATTCTCACTGCACTGGCCTGAACCCCAGCAGGATTAATGGTCACATCTAGTCCCATCCTTCCCTCCCTCCTGTTTGTGAGGGCAAATGTGAAAAAAAAAAAAAAAAAAGAGAAAGCAAGCTGCTCTTTTAAAGAGAAACTGGCATTGGAATGGAACAAGCTGGGATGAAGTTCATCTTTTTAACTATTTCTAAGCTGTGGCTGGACTGCTATAGGAATGTGAATACTAAGAAATTCTTGTTAAGAATTGTTGTTGTTACTGTACATGTTTAACATTTATATTAATGTTAATGTTTACTCCTAAAGGTTACATGTCTGTGAGTCATTTTCAAGGTATATGGACATGTTTAGTGGTTGACTTGGCAGTGTTGAATTAACAGTTGGAGTCAGTGATCATAGAGGTTTTTTCAACCTAAATGATTCTATGATTCTATAGAAATTAAAGTAATCTTTGTGTTACAAGAGAAACTTAGGACATCATACCTGTAACCAGCTGTATATTTTATACAAATTGTATTTACATGTGCATGTGTACATAATATGCCTGTAAGATGCACCTTTTAAACCACAGCTCCAGAACAGAAGCAGCACGGACACACAGGAAAAAGAGGGACCATCAGTGCCTCTCAGTGCACAGCTGCTTCTGGAGAGCCTCGAGCCAGGAGGCAAAGGTGGCCTTCAGTGCCCTCCTGAGAGATGCCAGCACGTGCTCATACCAGACTGCACCAGCCACACGAGGTGAGCTTTGTTAATATGTGGACTAGAGAAAGAGATGGCAGGGCAGGAGGTATGAGCTCTCTCCTGGAAGCCAGCAGAAAACTGTGCACACTTTGGGGTTAAGTGCATATGCACACCTCAATGCTAAGTGGCCTCAAGTTGTCCATCTCCCCAGTTTAGTAACCCTCTTTCTCACACACCTCACACTTCCAGAGGGAGAATGGCTGTTCATATTCCCTTCTCTGCTCATTGTCCCCCACACCTTCTGTACCTTTCTGGAGATCTTCCTCCACCCATCCCCTCCAAACTCCAGAAAATGTCAGTGTCTGTTTTTCTCTTCCCACACTGGCAGCGATCCCCTCCTGCCCCACATCCCTGCCTGCTGCAGCACTTTCCAGCACCCTGGAGGGCAATGCTGGGGAGGGCCTGGGACAGCTTTGTGCCCCTAGAGCAGAAGGGCTTCCACAAGGGAGAGTGGGAATAATGCCATTACCTCACATACTGTTCATGCTGCACCTTAAAGCAGTGAATTACAGCATCCACATCATAAGTGCCCAGGGCCTCATCATGCAGGGATGTCCAGGAAGCATGGGATGCTCTCCAGGGAGGTATGCAGTCCATTATTGCAGAAATACGTGGCACAAGGGAGCATTTCCAGAAGGTCCTCAAAATGTCACTGTCCCTTCCTTGCCCGGCTCTACAATATATCTAATATAAAATATTATTTGTGAAACTTCCTTTTAATTGCTGTTTAATGGCTCCTAATATATTTTGAATAGGCATCTGCAAGTTCATTTTGACATTTATTAGAAGCCATTAGATATCTATTTAATGGTGATTTTATGACAAATGTCTGACATAGTTAAAAATGTGACGGTTGATAAATTATAATGTGATGTGCTTTTGAGCATCAGGAAATTAGACTGTTTCCAAATGTGGCAGTTTTTGATGTTGTAAATTAAATTTTATTTCTAACTGAATTATGTTTGTGGGCTCTGAAAGTGAAGATAATCAGAAGTTGAAGAGGTAGTGGGGAAGCAGATTCTGATGACAGAAAATGTGGTCAGTCAAATCAGTGCAAGTCCTGATCACTTGATTTGGGTAAAGGAAGATGGTATTTGGAATAACTTGCTTTTTAGAGGAATTACTTGATCTTTCTTACCAGGGTTCTAACAAGGACTTCCCCTTGCATTAGTCTGTTTATTTGTTTATCACTTTTATTATTGTCTCCTAGAACATCACTCATTCTGGACCATCATCCCCTTGCACCAAAGACAGAACAAGAGTTTGCCTTGTCCATGCAGTTTACAGCACAGGCAGGCCTGGGTCTGAGGGAACTGATAGAGAATTTGCATTATAAACAGCAAAGAGTACTTTCTAGAAGGCTTCTCCTTGGCAGCATGGCAGAAGAGATTTTTAGATACAACTGACAAATGTTTATGGGAGGATGAGATGGTGAGTGGTAGAGGAAATGAACAATGTGCAAATGAACAATGAGTGATACAGGCTGCCAGGAGAGCACTAAGCTAGAGGGTTAAGGCAGTCATGGCTGTGGTTACCAAAGGAAATCTCTGTCTCAAGTTGCATGGAATTCCCACATTCACATTAATATGTGCACAAAGCAGAGGAGCAGAGCCATAGGTATACCCCAGGTTCCAAAGTGAGTACAAAACATGCAAATGTGGGAAGAGATGCTTTCTCACAGCCAACCTCTGGCTTTAAGGAGAGAAAAAATTGCTGAGACCACTCTGCATGGCCTGATGGAAAGCAGCACTTTTTGGAGATGAAGATACAAGTCAAAGGACATGGTGTCAGACAAGGTCACCTCAGTCTCCAGAGGCAATAAAGAATTTGGTTATGGTGGAGGAGAGGATGTCTTTGGAATTTGTGGTGTTTCGGATCAAAAACATGAAGCAGATCTGGGCTCTGATGCAACTCTGGGGTCTCCTGGCCTCCCCCAGCTCCTAAAGTGGAGTCAAATGCTGACAATCCTGAACTACTCTGCTGCTGGAGGGCTGAACCATCTCTGTCTGATGCCCTTGTGCTTAAGGCACTCATCCTATCTGTCTAGTGATTGTGCCCATTGCCAAGTTCATTACACCCTCATGCAGTGGCACAGGTACCATGAAGAGCTGCCTAAAAGAAGCACCTGGGAGCTGACAGATTACATTTCACAGTCTGTGTTTGGAAGGAATGAAGAATGCCCTGAAAAGACACTCATCTGGGGGCCAAACTCCTTGGAGAGCTTAATTTTTGTCTGGCATGATGCAACAGCTTGAGAGCCTGGTAGGACTGCCAGGCATATCTGAGTGAGTAAAAATGCTGATGGTGTGACAGCATCTGGTTTGTCACCTGTGTCTGCAGCCACCTGGGGATGCTGGGTATGGTCCTGGGGAGCTTTGCCTTGTTGAAGGCCATGGCACATCTTCAGTGGTGCCTGTCTATGTCTGCCAGATGAAGGCAGCTTTTCACAATGCCACCATCACACCATGGTCTGTCTGACAGCTCTGCACAGAGCATGCCATGGCTTCCATCGGGACATCAGGCATGGCTTGATTTAATTCCTCATGTGTGGCTGAAGGCAGTGGTCACCACACTTTGCGAGGCAGGCAGGAAAATGAGCAGGTTGTGGCAACCACTGTTCCTAAATCAGGTATGCTGCCTGCTCCTGCACTGCTCACTCCTCACTGCTCCTAAAGGATGCAGCCCTGCAGCCATTTGGGGTGAGGGGGCTCATCAGGTCCTTCCCTGCACTGTGGAGACAGTCATTTTCCAAGCCTAGCATGTGAGCTCCGCTCAGCTACCTCACAGCACAATGCACGCTGTACTTGCATTTTAGTGCTTCTTACACGGGCCTGGAGTAAAAAAACAGTGTCCTCAGTAAAACTGGGCATCTTCCCAGCTCTAATATTTGGCCACTGGTTGCAAGCATGAACTAGAAGAGCTCTGTGAAATAATTATACAAGGTCAAAAGCTCTCCTAATTTTTTTCAAATCTTCCCAGGTGTTTTTTCTCTAACACATTGAATGGGATCTATTTTTCAAGTCTTCGAAGTTTTTAAAGTCTTTCTATGAGTAAATCTCATTTTGCCATTGCCATAAGGGCCAAGGTACTTAATACAGGTCATTCTGGAATTACAAAGGCTTGAAAAAAGAATACTTTGCATTTCTACCACCACAGGGCATGTGAGGGTCTTCAGGTTTGATAAAGCTGAGCTTTGCCCTTCTTGCCTAAGGGCTTATGTCTGTAAGGACCATTGTATGCAGTACTAAGGTGGGACTTCACAGCATATTCATCATGACACATATGGATGGAAAGCTGGACATAAGACAACAGCGTGCATCTGCAGGCCAGAAAGCCAAACTTGAGTTGCATTAGAAGAAGTGTGGCCAGTAGGTCAAGAGAGGTGTTCTCCCCCTCTACTCTGCCCTTGTGTACCTGGATGTACTGGAGCGAATGGAGTACTGTATCCAGATTTGGGGATGGATCCAGCTCCTCAACAGAAGAAAAATGTGGACCTATTAGAGCAGGTCCAGAAGAGGGCCATAAAGATGGTCAGGGGGTTGGAGCACTGTCCTGGTTGCAGGTAGGGTACAATTAATTTCTTCCCAGTAGCTGTAACAATGCTGTTTGCAGTGTGTTTTGGACTCAGAATGAGAATGGTGTTGATCACTCACTGATGTTTTGGTTTTTGTTAAGTCCTGTTTATCCTAAGTCAAATACTTTTTTTCCCTCCATGTCTCATGCTCTGCCAGTGAGGAGGTATGCAAAAGAAACTGGGAAGGAGCATAGCTGGGACAGGTGACCTGAACCCACCTAGGAGTATTCCACACCACAGAACATCACGTCCAGTATTTAATCTGCTGGGAGTTACCTGGAAGTGGTGTTAATCTGGGAGAAGGAAGGGGGTCTGGCATTGGTCAGCAATGGCAAGCAGTCGCACTGAGCATCACTTGTTACTTCCTTTTTATTACCATTGTTTACCATTAGTATTGTATTTTATTTAATTTTCAATTCTTGAACTGTTCTTATCTCAACATACCAGTTTTACATCAGTCCTCTTTGTTCCACTGGGGGAGGATGCAGAGAGAAAGGAGGGGTGAATGAGTGTCTGAGGGGTGCTTAATTTTCATCTGGGCTTAAACCATGACAAAGCATCTCTCCTACAAAGAGGAGGCTGAAAAAGTTGGAACTTTTCGGCCTGAAGAAGGGAAAGCTTCAGCAAGACCTTATACAACTTCTAGTACCTAAAGAGGGTTTCTAAAATGGAGGGAGAGGGACTTTTTATATGGGCAGATAGTGCCCATATAAAAAGTGCCCAAGGGACAAACACAATTCAGTTTTAAATGAAAGAAGGCATGTTTAATCAGAAATTCCTTACTCAGAGGGTGGTGAAGCACTGGAACAGGATCCCAAAGAGGTCATGGATGCCCCATCTCTCCATCCCTGAAAGTGTTCCAGGCCAGGTTAGATGATGCTCTGAGCAACCTAATCTAGTGAGTGGCATCCCAGCCCATGGCATGGGGTTTGGAATGAAATGATTTTTAAAGTCCCTTACAACCCAAACAATTCTATGATTCTATATATCCATGATACTGTCACAAATTACCTGTAAGCAAGAGGTCTAAGAGCACATTTGGAATAGCCACTCATGAGTGCTCTGCCTTGCATTTGGACTGACCTGGGGAGTTAGCTCAAGGCAGCTGGCACATGTTAAACTTGCATTGTAAAACACCCTGCCAAAGTTCCCCCAGTCTGGTAGACAAGCCCTTAAGTGTTAAATGGCTTACTGGAGAACAGACAGAAAGTAGAAGCAAACCCAAGCTGACCCCAAATTCCATCACCAAGTCCTCTTATTGTGTGGCTGGGTGAAGCCCAGCCCCGTGCTGCCAGCCTGCTGTTCCACCAGGCACAGAGCACCTCACAGTCCTCTACAGGCTCCTGTGCCTCTTCCTTGCCTTGTATGGAGATCCTCTGCACAAGGGAACCTGCCTTGGCTGTGCTTCTCTGGTCTTTTTCTCCTTCTCTCTATCTGACTTCTCAGAGAGAGATGCTGGCCAAAGTTGAACACACCATTCCAGGAGAGGAAATACCATTATACTGGCATCATGAGTGAGAGGGATCCTAGTGCTGCATTAAAATGAAGCATGAGCCTGGGTACATCTGGGTTCTGTTCTCAGTCATGCTCCAGGTTTTCTCTGAAGTTTGGCCTACTTAATCAGAGGCTCTATGCCATAGGCTCTCTTCCTGTGAAAATGGCTGTAATATTTTCCCTGCATCTTAAACCTATTGGGGTTGTGAAAGACTAGGATATTTAAGTGCAGACATAATTATAAATGCAAGATAGGGTGGATTAATTATACCCCAAGTTTCTGGTAAGAGAAGCCAAATATCTTGTTCTATGTTTTTATAAGGAAGAAATATGTGTTTAAAGCATGCTGTGTATCAGACTCTGCTCCCCAGCGCTAATGCAAGGGGGCTGAAGCAGGGCTGGAGCTGGGGAGGGCAGGAATGGGAGCTCCCCTCAGCCTCTGCTGGGGCTGCTGGTGCTGCTGATTCCAGTCTGGCTTTAGAACCAGCTCAGCATCAAACACCCTGCTCTGGTGTGTGGGGCAGGTTTGGTTTTTTTGTTATATAGCCATACACAGCAATCATTTTCTCTCCATGCATGGATGAGTCTGCATGACTGCAACATGCATGCCCTTCTTGGCCTTGGGGGGAAGGATGAACCCAGCTGCAGATTTGATATGTTGGGGTTAACCTCTGACTCACTGGCAGCTGATGCAGCTCCAACCCTATTTCTTGTTTTGAGTAAAGAGAACAGAAAAAAAAATCAGCCCTGTTTGATTTGTTTCTGTAGTAGCAGCTGATCTGGATTGGATTTTATCCAAGTCTTCATGTTATTATACAGCCCAATCCCCACAAAGCTATTAAAAAAAGATGAGACCCTTTAAAATATTGTAGAAACACTGTATAAAGGCCTGCTTAAAATGTAAGAAATATTGAACTTCTGCCAGGGATTTTGGTATTTGAGCAAAAGTTCAGATCCCCTTACAAGATTTGTTACATAATTGAGCAATTAAATTATCCTTAGTTAAATAACCAAAAATCCCCCAGTTTTACTGTTTTGATAGTGAGTTGTCAAGCAAAAATAAAACAAAATATGCCAGTGTATGAGCAGTGGAGCAGAGTTCCTGCAGGAGAGAAAAGCCCACAAGCAGACTGATGGTGGTGGTGTATCTCTCTCTCTCATAGTAACGTGACAATGTAGAGAAAGGAGAGGATGGGGGAGCTCACTTGTGGTGTGTGTAAGAATTGGCTAAGCAGCAAAGCCCTTATTTTCTCTGGATAATTTTTTCCTAAGTGAGCAAATGCCTGCTATAGAAATGTCAAATATTTTCCAAGCAAAGTTCCAGGTAGACAGTGTTCGCTTGCATATCTGAGAAATCACTTAAACTTCAAACTTCACAAACAGATGTCAGTGTTTTGAAGCTGCTTGACATTATTAAAGATGCAGGTGGCCCATTGGCACTACTGACCTAACTTTGGGCAGTGATGGGCGTTGCCTGGAGGTGCAGTATCTCATCACTCTTCCCAAAACTCTGGTCACGCTCAATGAGAAAAACCAGGCTAAGATGAACTATAAATCTCAAAATACGTATTTTTAGTAAAAATTATGTGTGAAGTCCGATTAAAAAAATTATAATAATATTGATGTTACTGGAGTGTATGTCATTTTTCATGTGTAACAGGAAACACAGCAGATCTTTCATGTCAACTTAGGCCAAATCCAGCAGACTGTGAAACTCTAGAGAAGAAAGGGATTTAAAAATTACAGTTTTGTCTCCAGCCTCCTGTTTTCCTGCTGCTCTCAGATTTCCCCAGGTGTCTTCTCATTTTCATCAGCTTCTAGCTGCCAGGACCTTGACATCTAATATGTTTTTAGAGTGCATTGCATCCAAGTGACCAGCACCTAATGACCAAAACATGCCTGATCAAGACTGCCTTGCAGGGTCTTGTCTCTATGCCTGGTCCAATCCTGCAATGTGTCCAGCACCCTCAGTTGCCCTCTCACTGGCACTCTGCTGCAGTGGCTGTAAGAATCACAGCACAGTTTGGGTTGGAAGGACCTTTGGAGATCAACTAGTCTAACCCTCCTGCCATGGGCAGGGACATCTTTCTCTAAATCAGGTTGCTCAAATCCTCATCAAACCTGACCTTGTACACTCCCAGGGACAGGGCATCCATAACTTCTGTGGACAACCTGTTCCACCCTCATCATAAAAAAATTTCATCCTGATGTCCAGCCTAAACCCTCCCTCACACTGTTCAAAACTGTTGCCCCTTGGGCTGTCCCTATAGGTCCCCCTTCTTTGTTTTTGGCTGCCACTCCACAATACTGGGAAAGGGAACATATGATGGAACATATGATGGAAAGGGGACATTATGATGGAACATAATGTCCAAAGGAGCATTAATTGCCTTCCCCTGGGCCTCTGGAGCACCACTCACGAGGATGCACTCCTGCTCCCCCAATCAGTGATGCTCTGACAGACTGCTGGGGGAGAAGGTCTTTACAATTCCTACACCCATGGTTACACTTAACTCCTGGTGTCTCTAAAACCAGACTTGGTAGGGTGATGGGTTTGTTTGAATTTGTTTGGTTTCCTTGTGTTTTGGTTTTTTTCTTTAATGTGAGTCCTTTATGTCCCAGGTACAAATGTCTGCAGGGCAGCAGAAGCTGCAGGGGCACCATGCCTGTGTCTAGCTGATATCAGGTGAAGCAGATTCCTGCTTGCCCTCTGCTGCCTGCAGAGGACACTGCTGCTTGGCCTTCAAGTAAAGGTGGCCCAAAAGAGAGAAATGAGTGGGTGTGTGCTGGGCCAGCTTCACACCAGGTGACAGCTAAGGGGCTGGAACTTAATCTGACTAGGGAGGCACTTTCCTTAGAATTTATTTTGTTAGGGTTTTGGGCCAATGGAACTGGAAGGGATTGTTACAGGAATAATGCCAGGAGAAGCTCTGGAAAGCACAGTCAGGTCCCATAGATTTAATGTCAACCTTCTCAAACTGTGCGAATTTGGCAAATTGAGTTTCCAAGTTCATCTGGCTGAGATGCTGACGAATCAAAGAGAGAAATCTCCGTTTCACTTGGGTCCAGGTGGAACAAGGGAACTTCTTCTGGCAGAATTCAGTGTCCCAGAAATCTGCAATGATGTATGCTGAAGTGTGTGCCCCCATCCTATGGGCAGAGTGCAGTATCTGCAATGAACTTGTATAGCCTAAACCATGCCCAGAACAAGACAGTGCTTTTCAAAAGAAGCTGGCAAGTTCTTACCATAGCCTTCAGCAGTTGCAGTTCAGCCAGCTGATTTAATAAAGGACTTCAATCTATGTTCTGCTTCCAAAAAACCAGATTTCCCTTTACTGTCCAAGAAGCAACAGTCAACTTAGGGGAATAAAAAAGTTTGCAAATATGAGTGTTTCCTTCAAACTGTGTGTTAGGCTGCTTTCCTGCTCAGCTGGCACTGCTTTGAAATGCACATGTGATTATTTAACATGCTAATTAAATGTCTTGTGTCACATATGCACTACCTCTTTTACCACTTATTTGACAGCTCTCTAAGGACTCTGTGCCCATGCCTGCACTGGAGCAGCACTGCTGCCCATGCCAGCCCCAACCTCAGATACGTCTGGTGCAGCAGAAAATGAGAAATGAAGCAGAAACATTAACACTTTGCTTTTCTTCTGGGAAAACACAGCTCCTCGGCAGTACCCTGGATAAGTAGTTCATGTTTGGGATACAGAGAAATTCTGAGCAGCTCTTTCATACACAGTAAAATATTATAATGATTTATTACATGAAAAACCTTTTTACTGTATTTCATGAGCCTTTTTTATATTGGCTTATTAGAAGAGAGACAGTCCTCATTAAAATAATTTCCAGAATTAAACTAGAAACATTATTTGACATATTTGGGGTCATAAAAGTTTCATCTAGGGGCAAGGCATGTATTGTTTCAAATGTGAAAGTACAAAACTCCTTTTAAATGTGAGGAAGGTGACAGACCACAATAGTACAGTTTTCCAAACTGTGATTTAGCTCTTATCAAATCTTATTTTCAGGCTGTGCATTATTTCTGTGAGCAGTCTTACATATAAGAAAAATCTTAGATAGGGTTTGGAAGCATCTAGGTAAAAGACAACTGGGTTTGTAGTAGCTGCTTACTCAATTCTGCAGTCTGAAAATAAGGGAAGGAAGGATTTTATCCTGGAGAAACTGAGTGACAGCTTTGTTGTGCTTGGCTTTCAGATCACCTCAGGCTTCTCTCAGAACAATTTATTTTCCACTTTACTGTGTATTTATTAAATGGTTTGTGTGATGCATTATAAAACCTGGAAACACAGCAGCAAAATCCATTTTCCTCATGTTTTACCCATCATCAACAACACAAAAGCTTTGGCACAGCTCATCAGCAGAACACAGGTGAGCGTCAGACACGTTTTCTTCCCAAGTCACATAAGAAAACTTCCTGAAATGTTGTGTGCTTGTGTTAGACTGGACAGCCTGACAAGTCTGCTTAATGACACTAGAGGAGTTTAACATAATTTAAAGCTACTTTCATCACTAATCTCACCAAAAAGAAAGTTGTGGGCTTTTTCTACTTCCCCAACTCCCACCAATTTCATTGTCCATTGATGTCAATAGGAATGAGCATCCTGGGTGTGCAGTGACATTTTAATGAGCCAAAATACAGGATCTGAACAGCACTGAATACCCTGGCCTCTATAGATTACACAGTTTTAGAGGAAGAGAGAGACAGAGTGGGAAAAAAGGGCCCTTTTCTGCCTAGCTTTCTACTGACTGGAATGGAGAGAGCAATTGGCAGGTGATAGGATTGCATCCAAGTCCTGATTTTTTTCCTTTAAAATGCCTGTACAAGAGAGAGCCGCCAAAGATTCTGAATAAACATGAGGTAAAAAATAATGCCTCGCTTCTACTTTGAAGAAAAATTAACTGTAGAACAGGAGTGACCCTTCCCTGGTTTGATTTTCACTGCAATCCCAGGAAGTAATTACAGCTTGGCCACCAGATACCTGGGCAACAAACACTCCCAGTATGTTGTAGGTTAATTTCCACGAAGAATGTGGTGTGGGATGAAGTCGCCTCAGCACTGCCAGTGTGCTGCCAGTGACATAGGTGATAGCTGAGTGCAGTTAACTATCCCTTTTTATGTCCTCTGGGCCATCCTCCACAAAACCCACACAAAGCAGGATGTCACACCTCCTTCGTTGTGCAAGCAAGGAAAGTTCCAGACTATGATGAGCAATGTTCTTCACCACTGCAGAAAAAGAGTCCTGATACCTATTTTTGTACTCAGCTTGGTTCTGGTAGGGATTTTAAGCAATGTGATGAATATAAGTTTTTCTTTTCTACAGAACAACAAGCCTCACAACAAAAGAACCTGAAGGTAAAGGCTACCTTATCCACTTCTTCTTCGCTGAACTGTCCCACCAGCATATGGCCTTGTTTCCTTTTTCTACCTAGAGCAGTTTTGTGTACACCAATCAGAATTCTCCTTTGGGAAACCACCTTCTATTAATTTGTGCCTTTGTCCTTGCATAAAACACATTTAACCCTGCTCATACATTTATCCCACTACATCTAATCTTACCCCACATGAGCCTCGCTTGGTGTTTATAGCCTTCAAATACTTGCAGAGAGTTATTAGATCCTCCTCCTTTAGTCACTATTTAGAAAAGTTGTTTATGCCAAATTCTTTCAGGCTTTCCTCATCCAGCTGTTCCCTCCCACCTTTCATCTGATGTGGTGCTCTCTGAAAGCCTTCAGCCTGTCTGCATCACCCCTGGTGTGGGGTGTACAGTAACGATGGCAGCAGCCCTGCTGCAACCCCAGCACACCCCCCTCTGCACTAAGATACCTCAGTGGGCAGTCCCAAATCACACCGACCATAGTGCAGCAGTGTCTGCTTATTGATCTTCCTGCCTTCCAGATTTCTCTGTCCTATTGAGCAGTAGAGTTTCAGACTATTTCCCCAAATATATCAACCTTGGTTTTCCCAGGCACAGTCTAATTCAATTATTTCCTGCACATATTTCCAACATCTCCAGCTTCCCCCATATTATTGCTACATCCTCCCTCATTTGCTTTTCACTGCTTGGGCCAAATTACAGTGAAAGCAGATATGAGCCAGGATGTGTATCCAGGCTCTCTGCCAGCTATTTTGCAAAGAAATCACCCAGGCCACAAGTTCTCACCTCTCACAAGTCACAGTGACAAACCGTGAGTTAGCAAATAGCTTTGTTTTTTCCAGCTCACCTGCTTATGTGGGCAGCACCAGCAGCAGTCACCAGCTGACCCATGCACTCACAGGGGCTTGAAGGTTTCCATCTCCTACAGTGACTTGCAAGGTGCCCTTAGGTCCTCAGGGGAGATCATCAGGTATTATTTCCAAGCAAGTATTTGCGGTTAGACACAAAAATGGACGTGTCCTGATTTTCAGATGCCAAGTGTTTATAGTTTCAATTAGGGGTTTTGGCCACTGTGCTACCTAAGGAATGAAGTTCTGGGCATGATGTGACCAAGAGTGGAAAGGTTCACCACCTTTGAAATTGCTTTTGTGTTGGTGAATGAATCTTAGCAATTTGGGAACTGTTTGCATGTGTGAGTGCATGTGTATGTGTGTGTATTTTAGCTTTGGAAGCAGAGATCAGGCAGAGGAGCATTATTATTCCCAGAGAGCACTGGGCCTGAAAGAGTGGTGACAAGTCACTGAAAGTCTGTGGCCTTACTTGGGAGTGGGGTGGCCTGTGCTTTAGCCAGGAAGCTGTTGCATATTTTCCCTCTTCAGAAATAGCCTGAATCATCTCACACCTACATAAGCTGCTTTCCAGGAGGTGACCTGCTTTCCTGAATCCAACCATTTAATCAAATCGGGCTTTATTTCTGTTTTAGTTCTTTATGTAAAGTTACCCCTGGTTCATGAACACTTTCAGCAGCTGTTCATGGCCTTTTATCATTGCACTGCTCAAATTCCTTGGGACTTTTCCCCACTTCATGACTGAGGCATTGTGTCTGCTGGGGCAAAGTGAGTGTTCCTAACTTCACCACCCCAGCTTTTAGGAAAGGGGCTCTTTAGCAGGAAACTGCTTACATTTGACTAGATCACACATGACTCTGAAAACGAATATTTACTAAGTCAGACTCCATCCATGCAGCATTCCTGGTACCCAGCTGCCTGATACTGGGCAGGCAGGGTCAGCTCCATGGAGTGGCTGATGGCATGTGGCTCACAGACCCAGCACTGAAGTGCCTGGTAAGTGACACAGGAATCACCTGCCCAGCTCCTCCTGCATGAGCTTGATTCCCTCCAGTGTCCCCCTGCACCAGCAGACTGACATCAAATGGTCAGGAAGATGACTGGAAGGTAACAACTCTGTAGCCTGTCAGTTCAGACATCACCCTCAAATCTCTCCTTAGCTGCAATAACAGTGTTAAAGGGCAAGGCTGCCTCCACCAGCCTAATCACAGCCAGGTCTGATGCTACTTGTGCTGAGGACATTACTGGGGACCCCTGTGCCTTGGGGTCCCTCAGGGAGGGCAGGAAGACATCCTGCACAGCTCTAGGCAGGAATCTGAGGAGTCCTGCTGCAATGGCAAGGGCTTAGGCTAGACATCCAGTGCAGAGCCCTGGGTTATTGAGAAAACTTAAACATCTGTGGATTCCAATGATGGCATTCCTCTCTCCTCACTCTGAAGTGGAGCCATGGGCTCTTTTATTTAGTGGTGTAAGGGGAAAACCTTTTGGATACAATTCACCTGACAATATGCCTGCTGCCTTTTGGATGAGGTGACTCCAGCAGAGTTACTTCAGTAACTCTGAAACAAACAGAGTTAGTTCTGCTGACATTTCATGTGTGATCTGAGCAGAGGTGATTGATTTCCCAGACCTTCCCTTAGCTGCTGTATGGAGCCATGAGATGGATCCAGGTGCAAGATGCCCTGCAAGTCTGATGGCTGAAAATGGATAAAAGGAAGAGTGGGCAGGCAGGGCACTGCAGTGGGCACAGTGACAAAGCCATTTATAGCCTTTCCCATGCCCTCCCTTAGCTTGCTCATTCCTGTCCATCTCCTCTTGACATGGAGGCAGGAGCAAAAGCTGAAGAACAGCTGGGTCTTCAGCCTTAGTAAGTATTGCAAAAAGTAAGGAAGGGGGACTTTGAATGATGTAACTTTCTTGGCCCTTAAATTGTCTGTGCTTACCCAGCACCAGAATGAGGAAAAATAGCCCAGAGGCATCCCAGCTGGTGGGCTGGGAACCAATGCAGGTCCCCTGATGTCAGTGCAGTGCTGTGCCCAAGCTAACAAACCCAAGGCTTATTAGCTCAGGTGCAATGCCAGGCAAATGTGTCAGTACTGCCATCAGACCCACTGCTAAGCCCGTGTGACACCACGCTGCACCTTGTGTTGTTACCAACTCTCTGCACATGGGCAGCCCTTGGCTGCTGCCTGGCTTGGGGTGTGAAGGGCTCATAACCACTATCTTGCTTCAGGCTAAATGTGCTGGACTCACCTCCCTCCCCAAGAAAAAGTCATAAAAGTGAAGGAGAGGAAAGTTCAAGCTTGTTTTGGTCATTCATTTGGATCTATGCTTTGGAAATGAGCAAGGAAATTGTCAACAATCATCTGTCACAAGTAGTTCACCCTTACTCCATTAGTTCCCATGCCTTGGCAAATGTCCTTTCCTTCTCACTTGATGTTAGAGACTGCCTGACTCCTCCTAGGTATCCAAACGTGTCTTACAGGTTGAAATTTTGTGGTCCCAAAATGCTTTAAAGAGACATGATGTATGCAGGTAACTACCACATGCTGTCACTGTGCAGTGGGGCAAGAAGTCTGCTCTTGGTTAGTCCGTTTAGCCCATCCTAACAGTGTTCCCATTGTAAGGTAAAAACCACTTGAGCATTCAGCACATAAAGTGAGTAAAAATAATAGGGGTTTTTTGTGACAGTGGTGGTGTGAGGATGGGAGAGGTGGTCTCTCTGCAAACTGCTGCACTGTGATCTGGCTGAATATTTCAGCAGCTGAAGAAAAGCCCCCCCTCCAACTCTTCTGCATCCAGGCACCCAAATAAGGGGTGTATGTATTCAGCACAAGCACAGCTCTAAACCCAAGCCCCAGACATGAGCAGGTGCTTCTGCCTCTCTTTTCATCATCTGAGCACAGCTGATGTCTCCTGCCAATTTCAAAGGCAAGTGAATACAATGGGGAAGGGCGTGAAGCAGCTGGGGGGTGGCAGGAAGGGGGCATGGAGGGGGCTCTGCTTGGCAAGGTGAGTGGTGACTGCTGGGGTTGGTGGGCAGTCCTGCCAGCTCTCTTTGTGCAGCTCTGTGAGAAAAGGGGGGGAAGGAAGAGGCGACAATAAGGGAGCAAGTTCAAAGTGAAGCCACTGAGGCCAGTGAGTCATGGCTGATCTGTGCCAGCTGCAAGCTGCTGCTTCTCTAGTCTGTGCCAGCTATTTTGCTGGAGTAGGGAAGAACCACTAGGAGTGTGTGTGTTTGTGGTTGGTGGAGCTGGAGGAGGAGTGATGTGGATCTTCCTTATGGACGCATAGCAATCAAAATTTCCCTAGCACCTGGGACTTGGGATGTGCCTCAGTGCACAGCCACAGCCTGGGTCCTCAGGGAGAAGGAAAGAGCAGCTATGTTTTTCACAATTACACCAGAGCAAGGAATGCCACAAAACCCTGGGTGTGCCAGGAAGTCATTCCTGGAGCTGCCACATGAAATGGGACCTCAGCACTGGCTTGCTTAGACCAGCTACCAGGTAATCAGCTGTCAGGAAAAATGCTTGTCCCTAAAACTGCCCCTGCTGAAGTGCTGGTGACAGCCTGGATTCAGGCCTCTTCCCTCTCCTTTGTGCCCTGTGCCACGGTCCCCAAAGGGCCACTACAGTTCTCATGGCCAAAATACAGTTTTGCCTTTTCATGTACTTCTGGATGGAGCAACGTGGTTCATGCCAACCACAGCTCTCGTCCCCAGGCTGGGATACGCCTGCACAGGGAGAAGGTTTGGTCAGGGTAGGTCTGACACCCCGGGGGAATGTCAGAGGGACAAATGCGGCAGCTAAAGGCTTTTGGTGAGGGGCTCGTGCAGCCATTTCGAGTGCAGTGCCAGGGTCACACGGCGGCCAAAGCCGGGCTGTGGCACTGCTCTGCCACCCCGCCGGCCTGGGGGCGAGCCAGGCACGGAGCCCAGGGCACGAAGCCGTGACCTGGTACGGGAGAAGGACCCTTTGGGAAGGCAGGGGCAGCCGGCAGCCCCTGTTTGCGCCGCTCCCGCGAGCCCCTCCGCAGGGCAGAGCTGTGACCGGGGCTGTCACACCAAGCTCTGCCTGGGCCGTGTGGCGATGGCCGGGGCTGGTCACACCAAGCTCTGCCGGAGCCGTGTGGCGATGACCGGGGCTGTCACACCAAGCTCTGCCGGGGCCGTGTGGCGATGGCCGGGGCTGGTCACACCAAGCTCGCACCGGGCCGTGTGGCGATGGCCGGGGCTGGTCACACCAAGCTCTGCCGGAGCCGTGTGGCGATGGCCGGCGCTGCCGGGCCCGCCGGGCCCCGCCGCGCACAGCGAGGGCAGCCCGGGTCCGCGGGTGGCGGCGCGGCGCCCCCTGCTGCCCGCGGGGCCACATGGCGGCGGCGCCCGGGAGGGAAGGAGGAAAGCGGGAGAAGGGGAGAGCCGCGGCCGGGCGGGGCGGCCCGCGGGGCTCAACGCCGGCTCAGAAGTTGCTTCCAGGGCCTACAGGGCGGCACGAGGGGAAAGGGCAGCCGGTAGCGCCCAGCCCGAGCGATCGGCGCTGAGCCGTGCAACACGGACCCTCGCTGAGGCGACAGGCGCTCCGTCCGCCCGAGGGGTAGGCGGCTGCCCGCTCCCGTCCCAGCCTTGCACCGGCGCTTGGAAACCCTTGGCCAGATAGGGGGCACCCGGTGCAGTGCCCCGCGGCAACACAACAACCTGCGTCCAGCTGAGGCTCGGCCGGAGAGGGGTGAGCCCCGCCGGGGATGATGCTCTCACGGCAGTCAGGCACCCGGCAGCCCCGACGGGCAGAGGTGGGAGCGGGGCAGAGCACAGCGCCCTGCCTGCCTCCCGCGTTACCTGTGCGGCACTGGAGGCACCGGGTGAGCGCTCGGGGCGGTGCAGCAGCTGCTCCTCCGCCCAGCCAGGCACCTGCTCTCGCAGGATGCCACGGCTGCGACTCATGTGATGATGCAGCATGAACACGGGTCAAGGACAAGCTCCCATTAAATTCAAACAAGGCTGGCAGCCTTCAGCCACTTCGTAATATAAAATGAAACGACTTTTAATCACTCTGTTCTGGCACTTTTCCGATGGTTTTTCCTTGTCTCTTCCCTTCTAAGAAGGCTCAATCATTATCCCATCTACCAGGACAGTTTCCTCATTAGCATACATCCTCTTAGCAGCCTTTCCTGGACTCTGGCTGCTTTCCCACACACGGCTCAGTCCCTTCTTTGGAAAATGGTGCTTTAAAGGTTTTCTAACTCTTCTGGAAGAAGAATGAAAAAGATGAGGGCTTCACAAAGAACGAACCTGTAAGAGATGGCCTTCCCACTCCACATGCATATGTGCTTCCAGAAGCTCCACTTCCACACTCGGTGGTATTTGATAAGGACTATCTCATTCTAGAGACAGAACATGGAAACAAATCTGCTGCTACCAGGCTTTCACAGACCATTGTCTCTTCTGTGTCATCAGAAATGAGGTAGATGTGGTAAGGTCCTCAAAATACAAACCCACATATTCTTCTAGCACTTGCTCCTATGGTGAATGAGCACCAACAAGTGAGGTGTGTTGGGACAGGTGGTATCTTTGTTTGTCCAACCAGTATGGGCTGTTTATAAACCTCACCTTATGAAGTCTTTGCATATATTTTAAAGACAAACTGTAGATCTTCTACAGTGACATCTGTCCAAACTGGTACCAAGACTGGCAGTGGTTCCAGAGGATCTCATCTTCACAGGTCATTCTTGAAGGGGTCCAGGTTGTCCCTCTATTGTTCAGACTCAGGATTTTCAAAGCTCATTCATGTCGCTGCCCTGTGTAATTTTAGTTGGATCTTCTACACTTCATGTCACTTCCAGCCTTCAGTCCTGCATCTGTTGCTGCAGAGACTGTCTTGGAAGTCTTTGCTCATCCAGCAACCGTGTCTTGGCAGTATGCATAGCTCTGTTGAAAACAAAAAGCATTGCAAAAATTAAGTCTGTTTTGCTGGAAATTTTAGTAGTAAACCAGTGGCTTCTGGATGAAGTCAAAACTTCAAACTCTTTCTGGTAGTTTTCCTGTTGTGAAATGTTCAACCTTCCTTAGTATTTATTGCACTGGTGTGGTGCAGTATGGTTCTGCTTCTGGTTTGCAGGCAAATTTTGAAATCTTTTCTGAAATAGAGAATCATATTTCTGAGATTATTAATAAAACACTTGGAAAGAACTGGGGTGGTGGTGGTGGGGTGGGGTGTAGGGGGAGATACACCCCCTACAACTATACAGCAACGTACCAGCAATCATATTCCTCAAACATGAAAGTTAGAATTGTTTAAAAAAACACCCACATATTTAAATTGTAAAACTTCAGTGAAATGAGGGTAACAGTCAGAGTTGGAAAAAGAAAAAGCAAGAGAACTAGCAGAGATTTTACTTGGAAATGACTTACATAAATGACTTGAGTTCAAAAACAGCTTTCAAAGTGGAATGATAAAATATTGCCTGGGCCCTGTAGATAAACCAAGCCAAATCAATTACTTTTCTGTCTATAGGTCATGACCACTTTATAAAGTATAGAGTCAGCAAACAGAGGCACTAATAATAAAGTGTTACGATTTCAACAACATTATTTTATACAGCATCTGATTTTGGGAGTAGGAAGCAGGTGCCTTTCCTCACAGGCAGTTGCCATGACCAAAGGTAGTGATTGTATTACTGGCTGCTTAAAGACAATTAATAGCCACATGTGCAAACAGTTAACAGTTTATAGAGCACATTTCTAAATTAAAGGCATTAAACATCAGTGTTCTGCTATGAAAAACAAGTGGCTCAGCAATTGCCACTGTAAAATGAATGTGCTGGTTAGCACAGCCTGGAACACACAGGCTGCAGAGGGAGATAGGGGAGTGTAAAATTGAAGGTGAGCAGGTATCAATTAGTAAAATAGCAAATGGGGTCACTACAGATTGCTTCCTCCTGACTTCCCTTGCTCTTTCAGCAGTGCATGCATACACTCTAAGATTTTTCTCTGGTTCAGTAACTTGGCAATTCTGTAGGCAGGTACCTGCAGAGGAGAGAGCAGAACTTTGGGGTGGTTTAGGTAACATTTGCAGCTGTGGTGCAGGCAGCCCCTCAAGGCCTCATCCAGCTTGGCTGGCTTGGTAGAGCCAGAAGTGTAGAAATGCACAACTGCAAGGGTTTGCCAGCACAGGGCCTGGACTGTGTGTGCAGCAGATGGAGCAGAGCCAAGGACCTCAGGTGCACAATCACTACCTTTTACCATGAATCTCTACAACTGACTCTGTCTTCTGTTTGAATACATAAAGGTGAGTTTTATTCACATACCCCAGTTCCTTACTGCAATGAGAAAGCAGAAAATTAATGCTTCTTTTATATAAATATCGTATATTTTAGCAACAGAGTGTAAGAAATTTGCCCAGAGTCTGGTCCTTGCTGTGAAAATATATTCTGTGCTAGTCAAGAGGCTACACTGAGCAGGAGTGATTTACAAAGCTTTATAAAAGTGGCACTCTGTTGCCAAGAGGGAACTGTCAGTGACACAGGACTGCATGTGAACATGTTATGATAGTGGCCTGTAGAAACAGGATGGGGATATCTTTGCCCCTTGGGTTGTACATCCTTGTGAAGATCACAAGATTTGACATGGAAATGTGAAGATGCAGTCCCTGCTGCTGATCTCCTGTGCCTGCTGCCTGGGCACTTGGGCACACTGCACCAATTCTCCAAGGAATAAAGGACAGGGAGCACCCAAAGGCAAAGTACCAGCTGCAGAAAACATGGTGGTGTGTGGAGTGTATGGTACTCCCTCTTTTCCACCATTCCTCTGAAGTATGCTGCACTTTAGGCAGAACACAAACAGAGATGATGATTTACTTAGCTTCAGCTCTAGAGCATGCAGCATTGTGGACTGGTTGGGTTTGCTTCGTCAGTGGCTTTCCAGCTCTTGGAATAGTCCCCACATGACTGGCTGCCAGCCCACACTACTCTCAGTGACCCCAGAGCACAGAGCCACGTGGAAGAGGACTGTCCTACCCATGGGAAAGGGCTGCCAGGCGAATGGCTGGTGAAACCCTGCCATATAGCTGTGCATTTCCCACATCTACCCCCGAGTCTCACAAACTGGAAAATCCCACATGAAACATTCTTAATACAGAGCAGGGCTTGGGGCTGCTAAACAGAGTTTAAAATGACCTGTGAGTCACAAAACAAGTGGCTGCATCCCTTTTCTGCTGGGATTGGTTGTACTTACCACTCCATTATTTGGGGAGTGCCTTTGCCCATGGACAGATTTTGTGCTTGTTCACCTCCAAGATCAGAAATCAGTGCCCAGAAAAATATTGCTAGCAAGAAGCCAGTACAACATACACAGAGCTTAATGTGAAAGAAGAAATATTATTAAATATTTTATTATTATAGGACCAGTATCATTGAATTAAGATAGAGGAAAACTAACACTGTGACAGCACCATGCCACAGTCACAAGTTTCAAAAAAACTCCCCCACAGAGCCAGTATGAATGAAGAAACTGCACTGACTCTCTAGGCTGTTCTTTGGGCAGTTTTAGCTACTACCTCACTTTGATAGGAGCAGGCGTTACAATTAGCTGTTACTCTCAGATTAGCTGTTCTTTCAGGTTCTCCTCTTAGTCCACCAATCAACTTGCATGAAAACAACACAAATCAGCATTAATCTTACAGGGTATATACATATGAGAGCAGAGGAGAGAAAACAAACCTGGCATTCCAAGCACTGCACCCCAAATCCCTTCATCCCCATCAATTCACCAGTCCAATCTCAGGAAGAAAGCTAAAAGTGTTCATCTACCTGGGGCAGCATCTCAGTCAGTCCCATGCTGCTGCCCTGTGAGAAGGAAAGTGTCCTCAGGGCCAGCACTGCCTGGCTGAGCACAGTCCTTCCTTACCCTGTGCCCAAAAGGGAATTCCCTGCAGCATCAGCTGTTGGCAACTAGCATCATACTGGGAGGGAACTGGAGCCTCAGTAGAAGGCAGGCACTTTGGAGAATATTATTGACCTATTTCTCCTCATCTACTACTTGATCCAAAAGGGAAACATTGACTGGGAGTTAGAAGCAGAGACTGGTCAAACTGTTCTTCCCCATAGTGCAGCCAAGCAGGGTGGATGCTGAGAGGAGCCTGTCCCACCAGCTCAAACCTCTGTCCCAGCAGGGCTGTGCAAAGAGTGGGACTCACAGCAGCAACCTGCCACTGCCCCTTTCCACAAAGCACCACAGGCTTTCAGAGAAGCTCAGAATCAGTTTTCACCAGTTCTGCACATGGGTCCACAGCTCCTCCTGAGCTAAGTACCTGTTTGGGAAACTGGTGGGACAGTGGTAGGCAGAAGAAAGTTCTCCCAAATGACTGAAGATTAGTTTTGTTTTTTTCTCCTTTTACCTATCTCCCATTTTCTCTCCTCTTCTGGCTGCCACATACAGGTAGCAGATTTTTCAGACATAATGTTTTATTTGCTATTTTGGCATACTAATGTATTCACCTTTCCAGCCCATTTCACTGCTAACAAATCCTTATGTGAGCAGGAATAACTGTGTAATCAGAGAACAATACTTTTAAAAGCCAGGATGGGACAGTTTAAAACCATAGGAAATAAAATCATGACTCAATGCCTGAAAGCTATGGGATTGACAGAAAACACAGAATACCATGTTCAATGTATTACCTTTTTCATGTGAAGACTCCCTACACCAGAAACTTTGCCTAAACATGGAGTTCTTGGGTGTCTATTAGAAACAAGCAGAGAAACACCAGGTAACTCAGGCAAGCAACCAAACTAACCCTGTCCCCCTAGCCATACAGGACATGTTTCAGCTCTATTTCCCATGCAGGGCTCTAAAACCAGTTCAAGAATATTTTAATGGCCCTTTGTAATTTCCAACCATAAATGGCATCTCTATAGTGGAGAGGGAAGGTAGCAGAAACTTAAAGCATAATCTACACACCTGTCTAAGGCCTTACAGTGATTTGCTTTCTGTTGTTAGTTTCACATTTCAGGAAAGCATTTTGATAAGTAACAAGTATATAATGGATAATTAAGTATTTTCTGCAAAACCTTGAAGTTTTCCTAAGCAATGTTATAAGCAAAGCACGCAGGTAGAAAGTTGGGTTCTGTGTCCTGGTTCATGGAACTGGGCCATTAGATACGAAATAGTGTAAAATTTACAGGAACTCTGAGATCTGCAACAGCAAATTGTTTCAGTACCTGCAGCCCCCTTGCTGGCTCTTCTTGTCTTTCAGCTGAGATTCTAAAGGCTTTAGAGGTGGGTGAATGTTGCCCTTCAGCAGCACTTGAAGGACTGACAATGTTTTCAAGAAACAAAAGCAAATGATACTACCCTGCCAGAGGGAAAAACAAGGTCAATCATGCTATGCAAATCAGCTCTCAGTTGGAGAGAAAAATCAAAACAGAGGAACCTGCTACCCTCATGGTACAGACTGAACATGAATAATCAAAACCTAATTCCTGCTTGATTTTATCACCAGGGAAGGTGAAAGAGGAAAATATATGGGTGCAGAAATGCTTAGATGAATACAGCAGTGACTTTAGAAACCTCTCAGTGCTTGAAAAATAAACTTGTCACTGTAAAGCCCTGCATTTTCAAACTAACAGTGTATCACATGCAGCTGAGGACCTCTGAGGAACTGCCATCTAAACAGCTTTTTGCTGGCATGTATGTAAGAAGCATTCTGGCTCTGAATACTGCTCCTAACATTTTCTTGGGTTATTTCATTTCAGTTCTTGACAGAAGTCCATACATGAAAGGAAATACTCCACTGCTGAAAATCCACCTGTAATATCTCACATCAGGTGAATAGTACTTACATAGTTCTACATTTTTAATGAATTTACTTAAAGGCTTGGTTACAACTCACCAGTCCATCTGTCAAAACAAGATTCACTTTAATGGTGAAGCAATACTTATTGCAGATCTTGCAGAAATCCACACCTCACACATTCAAAAATCCGACTTCAAGTCTCTTGGCCTAGGAGAATGACAAGAGCAGCAACAGGCACCACCCCAAGAAAAGCTAAAACCTGAGATATCACCATGAGCAGCTCTAAATGGTTGCAGGGCAGAAGGAAAGCTATGCAGACAGTAATGAAAATGCGAAACCCACTTGGATACAGAGGAGAACCACACAGCTTGTTATAGAAATGCCAATGCCTGAAAAACATTTCAAACCATAAGCAAATATTTACTCAAAGATTCTATTCAATGTCCTAATTAACTGAGTAAAGAATAGACACAACGCTCATTTTCAATTCAAATTTTACTCCCAATTGCACAAAGGTTGAAAAGATTTTTTCAAATTTTGAAAACCAGCATAATAATTTTGGTTTCATATATAAAACAGGGAAACCCAAAGAATACAGAGTTGTGTGACTGACAGGTTCCAACATTCAGCAATAAAATTTTGCCCAACTTTATCTCATACATTGATTATTTTCTACATTATCTGCTTCTCAAATTATAACTCTGTACAATACCCACAGACATCAAAGGTTAAAATATTTTGAGAAAATACTATGTTATGGGAGGTTCCAATGCTAGTACAGATTACAGTACAAATTAATGACAAGTCAGAGCATCGCTAAGAGTTTATTCAGAAGCTTTTACTTTCGGTTCTTATATCACAAAAGACATGTTTAATGTTTACAACAAGGATTAGAAATTGAGATGTTTTTATTTCTACTATTATAAAAGTAACATAGGAGACCATTCTAAGCCATCTTCAAAATGCAGACCAATCTTTTTTTTTTGTATATAAACTGTACACAAAAAACAAGGCACTATACATTTTTGGATAATAAAGTATAAAGGTTGATTCGCATAGTTTCTCAAGAAATCCATGCTATAAATACAAATGCTTTGTTCAGTTTAGCACCTGAAGCAGCACTGAGAACAATTCATTAACTATTGCAAAGAGAAACTTTTCAGAATGCAAAGGAGATACATATTGGTGGTATAGCTAATTCAGTACAAGCAACTGCCATCCAGCTACTTTTCTGTAGTTTTGACATGGAAGTCTTGAAAGTGAATACATATTGCATTGTTAAATACATACTTGTTCTATGTGTTTATATAAATATAAATTCTTTGTAATCCACAAACTAACAAAATAACACTTTACAAAGAGAACTTCTTTAAAAACAAAAATGGCAAGTATTGGATATAGCCAAAGGACACCTGCAGCAGTAGCTCAAGAAACTACTGTTTAAGTGCATAGGAGAATGGAGCTTAAAAACATTACCTTTAAGAGTCAAAATTGAATTCCATTTTCAAAGAGTTCTCTTGGCCTTTTATTATAATATTACACACCTCCAGATAGGTAGTCACTAATAACTTCGGATTATTTTTATTTGTTCTGTAAATGTAGGGTACAATTCTTCTAAAGGACATAGAAAGTGAGAGTGGACGTCCCTTTAGTGCTCACTTCCATAAACACAGCTCAGAAAAGTCCTTTTGCCTTCTTCAGGTTAACTTGCTTCCAAGATGGCAGTGCATTGTACTCCTCTCTTGTCATCTCTAATGCAACCTGCATTTAAAATGAAAGGATGTACTATTAGCAAAAACAACTGATGAGTAGCACAACCAGCAAATTACCTTCTTGCATGGTTAGGCATAGATGCACAGAATAACAGTGCACCTATCCTCTCCTTACCTCAAAGTCCTTATCTGAAAGGTAAATTTCAAGCTTCAGTGGATCAACTCCCTCAGGCAGAGGCCTAGCTAAGAGATCTGCTAATGGATACACTGTTTTACACAGCTTGGCTAGCACGTCCTCTACAAGTATTATCTGATTAGAAACCTCAGCGTCCTGAAAGGAGAAAACAGAGAACAGGATCACAATGCTGAAAGCATCAGCTGTGCCCATGGCCATCTGCAGATGGCATGGGATAACCTGCCCTGCCTGAGCATAAAGCTGTATGTACAGGTGTGCACACAGGCCAACAGAGCTGCCCTACAAAAATTTCACAGCTAAAAACAGGTCTGCACTTAGCAGAAGGACATCCTGTTCTCCCAGAATCTCAGTTTAAGGCTGAAATCTGTTTCTAGTCATGAAGCCAGCATTTTCTACTAAGGACGTCTGTAGAAAACTTACAAAACAGAAAAAGTCATTTGTGTTGAGATGCCCTTTGACTGAAAGATTTAAAGCAGCCCCATGTAATTTGGCTGTGACTCTGAATCCCAGGTGAGGAAGTCAGTAACAAAGCCTTTGGAGACAGCTGATCCTTTGAAAAGTGTTTTGTTCCTGTGCACTTCAAATCTGGGGAACAGACCAGAACTGCACATTGCTGCATGACTGAAGCAGCTATTCTGTTAAGCTCAAACTCCAGCACATCTCTTTCTAAGAGATGATTCAGGTAACACTTTCCTTCTGTTTTTAACAAAAAAAACGAATATGTGAAGTTACATGAAAAATAAAAAAGCAATGCCTCTGATATACACATTCCCAGTCAGAATTTAGCTGTGGTGTTGGTTTTTTCTTTTCCTATGCAGACTCCTGAACTGTGCTTTCTAAGTATATCCTCTGGATCTTGGGGCTTGCCAGTGGAAGCAACCAATGTTACTGACAACGTAAGGCACAATTACTAGCAATAGGAAACAGATTATGCAATGAAAATATTTACCATTTCTGTGATCTCTGCGATGTCTTCCCTGTGCTCCCAACTTGGGAACATGTTAGTGAATGTCAGAGGCTCTAGGCCAGCATGAATTAGATAGGATTTGGGGGGCTTCTTCACATTTTTTCCTAAAAACAGTCAAAATACAAAAAAAAAAAAGGAGGGAGAAATTACAAGAGGTACAGTATTTTGCAATTTCACACACTATTCAAATTTACCTCCTAAGGGTATTTAATTTTTCCTGAAAAGCTGAAGCAGCTTAAGGCAGAAAGAATAAATTTTCCAGAATTTCTTTTTAATTAATATGGGACCTTTTAACATGTTTTTCAGTATTTTTACACCTGTCTTTTACTGTATCTGACTGCAAAGATTAAAACATATATGCTGAAAATCCCCAACAGCTACTTCTAACCCAATGCCTTTTTGATCTTACAAAAGCAGACTTAGAATAGAGTAAGCAGAGTGTGATGCTCTGAAATAGGCCAAATTCAGGTAAAAGTAACCTGGTATGCTCAGCAGAAGTGTCCTGCCAAGAACCAACTAAGCTTAAGCTTGGAGGCTTAAGTGAGAATGTTTAAACTGTTAACTTGTGATTCTGAGGTGTAACACAATAAATAAAGCCTTTCCACTGAGAGCAGAGTCAGTAGAGTATCTTGGCAATTTGGGAACAACGCTGTTCCTAGACAAGTGGTTTGCTAAGAAAGAGTGGGGAATGTATCTTAAATGAACTGGTGTTTATTGATAACATTGGGGGAGCACCTTTCAGCTCAGCACAGAAGGCATGGACAGGTGTGACACACAGAGCAGGCACAGCAGTCTGTTACCTTTGCAGTACCGCAGCACCGTCTCCATGGCGCATTTCCTGTCTGTAGCCCACCTGATTCGAGCTGATCCAGTGATTTTGTTCTCCACAGGCCACCAGCCTTGCCACAGGTACACTTCATGGTGATTGTCAACAAGGAAGAGTGCTACACAGTCAGAAAATAGCAAATCCATCATTAGCCACTTACTAGTTTTTGTAATCCCCTGAACAACCCCAGTCTTATGTGCTTGCCAGCATCACAACAGGATCATTTCACATCTTACCAATTCCTTTTTTAATTATCCAGCTAAACTTCAGCTGGACTTTGATTCTCTGATATAAATAATGTATTTTTACAGCAAGCTTCTGGCATACATACATACATACACTTGATTATTTTTCAGCATCTTCATCATGGAAAAATTACTGTTACTGCTTAGCACTGTATAAGCATCACATGCACACATTTTCCTGTGATATATCAAGTTAGAAGTGCTTACAATCACTAAGACACTGCCCAATGCAGGATACAGTCATCCGTTTTCTTGTTATTCAAGTATTTTAAAGCACATACCTGGCTGTGGGGCAGTGTAAAGATCCTCTTGCAAGAATGGCATGGAATTGATGACAGCAGGGTCTCTTGAAGGGTATACATACTCAGTGGCTGAGAATTCTCCTGATGAACTACTGAGGCTGAACAGGCGGGGTGTGAAATTAAACTTTCCAGGATCTTTAAAAAACAAAAATTAAGAAGAGTCACAACAAAAAATGTTAAGACTTAATTGTAAAAACTAACAATTCACTTTAAAAATGACTCTAAATTTCCTGGGTTTTGAATAATCAGGAAAGACAACCAGATGTCTTGAGGGACTAGCAACAGCTGTAAAGAAGTCGAGCTGAGGGGCTGGCTGCCATCAGTCTGAATCTGATCCTGGTTAGTTACTATCAGCCATTTCATAACCCGCTGTTCTGCAACTTAAGTGAAGCAAGCCCATCGCAGAGTTAGCTGACAAATTTTCCACTTGGCAAATCAATTCCCCTGCTACCTTTGTTGGCAGTTTCAAAGCAAAGGCTGGACAGGAATGTGAGGAGAACTGCCTCTTAAATCCCTTCAGAAGAGAAGCAAAATATATTTGTAACAGTGTTAACTATTGCTCTGTGCTGCCTGAATACAGAGGGGCAGCAGAAGCGGGGGAGAACAAAATGAAACATTTGGTTTTTCCAGTAATTTCCTTCTAGAACAGTATTACTTAACTCAGTAAGATTTTTGGAAGCTTTTTTCTGAAGAACTCAACTACTAAAAAATTCTTCAAAACTTTACATTATATCTGACAACACTGCAGACTAGTAGAGTAAAATGTGAGTGCCAAATCCAGGAAGGCAGCTCTACCTTGCAACATGCAGTCATAGGCCTTCCGATCTCTCCTCCCCAAGGCGTCCCAGAATCCCAAGGGCTCCGACCCTTCATCACATTCATGAATCGTCACCTTGCTGCTGCTGTGCAGCCCTGCCTCCAGTGGACACCTATAAAATACAAAGAGAGAGTGGACTCATATTGCTCCTGCCCCAAACACAGCTAACACACAAACCTGCTGGCCACTCACATTAGTGGACCCCAAAAGTACCTTACAGGCTTGTTGCACACTTCAGGCCAACACAAGCACTTTGAAAAATTATCCAAAAACCAGACAGGGAATTTCAACAGCTATTCTTGTAGCATTTGGATCCCATTCCCAGAGTGAAGGAGATGCTCACAGGAGTTCTCAGTAGGGATTGTAACTACCTGCTTTTGTAATGGCTGCTGTCCTCCTTGCATGCTTTCCCAAGTTAATTTCCCCTTCCTTACTCACAAGGCTGGATTCTAATCCTCCCATTGAATGTGCTTTGATTTGCTTTTCAGTTGTTTAGCATCTCACTCCAAATGGAAAACGACTTTGTTTTAACTGTATTTAGTACAGTAGGAAGAATGTAGGTGCCCAATCCCTGGAAGGGTTCAAGGCCAGGTTGCATGGGGCTTTGAGCAATCTGGTCTAGTGGAAGGTATCTCTGCCCATGGCAGGGAGATTGGAGTTAGATGATCTTTAAGGTCCCTTCCAACCATTCTATGAGTTTATTAATAAATGCATTTGACCTCCAGTGAAAGCAATTACAGGATAGGAGTTTTCTCCACTCTACCAAACCAACCAGCCTTCACTCCTCCTCCTGATGAAGCATGCACATGCTGCATGTGTACTTAGAGGACAGCTTTATTTATTTCAAATTTTCTTTGAGTAAGACTGCTTCAAGTAAATCGGTAGTCTGTATAATCATCTCCAAAATATAGATCAGACACTCACTGTTCTTTTATTTTATTGGCTGCTGTTCTTCCTACATCCTTGGTGTGAGCCTGTGCTTTGCAGCCATGCCACAGGTAGATGAGAGCTTTGTTGATATTGAGAACAATCATGGATGTCCTGGAACGCAGGCTGCTGCAGTGACATGCTACTTCAAGTAAGTTTCCTTCATTGGGAACTTCTCCTCGCACGCAATAAAGCCTCCAATCACCTGGAGCAGACAGGAACAGAGCAGCACTATTATAAAATCACATGGGACTGAAAATTAAAAACCTCTGCTCTGGACCAGTTGTTCTCATACTGGATGAATTTCACCTACTGCATGCCTACATTGTGATAGAATGAACTAGCTAAGCACTGGGTTTGGCTAACATTACTTCAGAAACCCTGTGCAGAAGAGATGCCTTCTAAAACCTTGCTACAAGAGCACAAGTATTGAGAGCTGAAGAGCTTAACAGAGCAGAAGAGTCAAGTTCTGCTGTTTCATATGGTGAAGAAGGGAAACAAACACAGTATTCCTCCTTTTCAGCTCCTTTTCCCCTCTGCACCTTAGGAACATAAGGTCACAGTCAAGTGAAAACTGGAGCATCTCCAAGCTACACTTCCATTGAAATTCTCCTACCTCAACTTCTGCATCCAAGGAATATGTTACAAAAAGCAATGACTGGGTAATAAAAGCTTAGAGCTTTCTTTGGAGCAGAAGAACTGCTCATAAAAACACTCTTCTTCCCCAGACTGTGTAGAAAAGGACATACTTCAAAGCAAATGGGCACTTGGCTTAAGTAAAATCAAACTAAGAAAATTCTATGTCCATCAATACAATCAAGTCAACATGCTCTAGGGTGCCAAAATCCATTCTCTGCTCAAAGAAGAAAAAGGCTACCTTGAAACAAAGCATTGCAAAGCTGTCTCAAAAGTTTCATGGCATTCATTTTTCTTTTCTACAGAGTAGGGTAGTTGAGGCTGAATACAAAGCTCTCCACAACAGCTAAAAAAGGATTTTGGGGCAGAAACGCTTAACTAACAATAATTTACTTTGTGCATTTTCTTCTTCCTCTTCCCTTCTTCCAGCATGCACAATCATCCCTCCTTGGAAACACTGCAAGAAGCACGGTGGTTCTTTCCCTTGAAGGACTTGTACCTGGAAATTGAAAGCACCACTCTTCATTAAAAAAATAAAAGAAGTATACAGACTCAGGAAAACTGGTCTCTATGGATTATTAAAAATTATATAGTTATGGCCACCCACAAAGATGGCTTTCCTTCTACTTTACAACTGCTGACTATTGTTTAAATTACCATATATCAGCATGCAATGGGTTCCATATGTGGCCTGCATATTACAAGAAACTCTAGCTGGAATCCAACAATTGAGTTTCAGAGGATAATGGAATACCAAATGAACTTTAATTTAAATTGGTTTAAACTATGCATTTTTTGAATTTTATGAATATTTACAGAAGCTGTCCACCTTGACTGATGTTCACTGAAACCATTATGGAGATAACACAGGAATTGAAGTAGGTTCAAAATTTGCTATAAAACTGGTTTCTAAGATAACATGCATGTTCTTTGCTCACTAAACATTGCATAAGGAGTATGAAACTGATATAGCCAATTCCTTAATCAGCTGTGTTGCAGAGACTCTCACACTCTTGATCAAGGGCCCTTATATTTCTCCTCTATGAACTCCTGTCTTTCTGGTCATTTCTATGCTGCTGTTAAAAATCTAATTAAAGCAGGACCAAGGCACAGAAAGTAACTTTAAACCATCCATCTTGTATGCTGGTAACATTGAAGCCACAGGAAAGCCCAAGTCTGCCTAAAGACAAAGCAAATTAGCCTGACCTCTCAGCTTCACCTTCATTTCCTAAAATCTCTGCAAACAATTCAATTAATATGTAATTACAGAGTAAGCAAATTCAAAATTTCCAATGTATTTTTTTGCCTTGGCCTGCAAAAAGTGCTTCTCCTTAGCACTAGGAAGACAGTCCTGCTATCTGAACATGCACTTGAAAGGATGGCATGAATTTGTGCAACTGTGCTTCACCTATTCCTGCAGAGAAGGGAGAAAAGACCTTCTTCAGCCTTTTTCAGAAATATCCTTAGAAGCAGCATTTGGGAATGACAGTCCAAAAAGGAGCTTATGTGTCTCTGGCAATTGGAATAATGTCAAAAGTAATTCTGAGGTCTGTATTTGTAATGGCAAGAACACGTTTACAGAAAGGGAGGAGGCAAAGAAGATAATTCCTGTTTACTGTTCATGGCTATCCAGACAGGCAGATCTTACCAGGTCTGCCATCTAGGAAGCTCACCTGTGCTCCTCTCTCTTCATCAAGTTCCACTGTCATGAGAGCTGATGTTCCTTTCTCACTCACTGTGGAGTGCCTTCCTTGCCAAAAGAAATACACACATTTCTCTTTTCCAACAGCCCGTAGTTGTTGCTCTCCTTTTTGTCTGCTTCCAACTGTGAAACAGAGAGCACATGCTGAAGAAAATATTCTGGCTATAGGTTTAAACGGCACATGGTTTCATCTCATTTGCCAGCTCAGCACTATCCCATCCAGAACAGGAAAGAAAAAAATGTGCAATTGGAGGAACATTAAGTCTCCAAGCCAGAGTGTCCCCATGCAGAGCTGGCATTGTCTCCTCAGGTGGATGTAAGCCCACAGGCAGAGATGCCTGTGTTGGCTGGAGAAAGAGATGTAGAAAGACCTGTTACTATCTGGAGAAAAATAACTGACAGCATTTGAGCCAATTTGCATGTGAAATGGCCTGTCCAGTAATGTTAGCAGAAGAGTGCATTATGGCTGATTTTCCACATTACACACTGTTCTTTGGCAGCAGGAGAGGAGCTGCTTTTTTTTTTTTTCTCCTTAAGAGTCGGCATTTACTTGTTATGATAAGCAAATGATGTTTACAGCAAGTGAAATTCACAACACAACCACTTACAGAATATTGCAGTCTTTACAGTGAATAGAGAATAAACAGTTAGAATGAAATCAAAGATTTTAAAAAACCCAAGAGTTTTAAAACAGATTTGAAAAAAAAATGTTAAAACATCTGCCTTGATTCCAGCAGTGCTGAGCAGCATCCAAGTGAAACACTTAAGAGAAAGCATCCTGTTTTTTTCAAGTTGAGAATACTTAAAACACTACTTACTTTAAAATTTATGGGTTTCATTCTTATCTGTACATTCAGCCCATAAAAGTACTGCCTCCTACATAAAAATTTATTCTGTTTTGGAGTGATGGAATATGTTTTCATCCATTTGGATTAGAAATCTGTTTACAGTTCAGTACTAGTGTTACCCACTTCTCCCAACACTTACAAGCTTTTGTATTTTTCTTGGATTTGCCAGTATCTGATCTCAATGATCCTGACTAAGACCTACCTACATTTTTTGGCTAAAAGCCTGAAGCTGTATAACTGTTAAGTGCTTTCAACTGACTTTAATAAACTCTATTTGGAACAATCAGTTTTAGACTATTTGTTTTTAACTTATCACAAAAACCACCTATTCTTAGTTTAGTGCCAGAAGGGAGAGTTCCAGTGGGCTCATTGAACTGACTGGTTCTCAGGCTTTGCCTGCTGCTCTCAGGCTCTTTGTCAGAACACTGCTGAGCCTCAAATCCAGATCAAAGCATTTCCAGCAACAGCAGAAGGGATAGCAAGGGCAATGAGCTGGCAAGGGCTTTTCCCGTCATTGTTATTGATCTCCATAACCAGCAAAGGTTTTTCTTGTTGCTAAGCCTATCTCTTTTGTGAGACATTCAGACCACTGCCATTAGTCCAGCTGCCTAACTATTTTGGTGTTAAGCTGTGGGCTTAATGAACTGTCCTGTGAACATGTACACCACCAATGGTGGGTAAAAGCAGAGATGGAAGCATTACATCTGGTGTACCAAAAATAACTACAACTTCCTTATTTTCTACTGTTTTCTTTTAAATAAAATACAAAACTTTACATTTTATTGACCTAGAAAGGCGAAATTAGCATCCCTAACCTTTCAAACTGTCTCACATCCATGGAAATCTAAGTCTGGATGTCATCACCAACAGCAGAGTTTCAGCTGCATTTCTGCATGTTTCAGCAGGATGAAATGGAATTGTTCACTAACCTGTAGTGCTCACCATGTACTTCCACTTCACCACGTATGTGTCTCCCTCATGGAACTGCCCTATGCTTTGCTTAGGCAGTCTACTATAATCGAATTCCAGGATATGCCAGACATCCACAGAGGCAGTGATAATTTCAAACTGCCTCCCGTCTTCTCCTTCTACCAGTCCGTAACCCCGGCCAATATTCATTCCATCCAAGACCGTGCCTACAGTTGTTTGAGGCACAGCTACCATTAGCATGACATCATATGGTTTAGAGTCAGATCTAGATTCTTCCTGTCAGAAAACACAGAGAAGGGATTTCTTTGAACACAGCATTTTTTTCTCCTTGCCCCACAGTTCCAGTCAAACATTTTGACTTCTGCGTATTTCAGTACTTTAGTATCTTGTCATCATTTGAAGCCCTGTCAGAGCCACCTCAGCAGTATTCATTGAGCTGCCTGGCTCATATATTAATAATAATAATAATAATAATAATAATAACAATAAATATATTATTATATATAATATATAAACAACACATAAGATATAGTTATATTGTAATCTATAAATAACAATAATATAAAACAACTCTGTGGGTTCACTGTAGGAGGTGATGTTCTGACCCCTAGGTCAAAGCCCACAAGACAAAAAATGTGCTCTTGATCCTTGAGCACAAACTTCCCTGACTGCCATCCCAACTAAGTCATCTAGTTTGAAATACCTAGCATGCTTATTATATGCACCTTCTGGTGAAGGGATTCACTAGAATTCTTCTCATTGAGTTTCTTCAGTTCTGTCCAATCAAGAAATTTTTCTTTGAACAGTATCGTCTCGTTATGTTCTGTGAGTCTGCCAAATACAGCCCAGTCTGGGCGTCCTTGTCCCTTTCTGTGCAAGGGAAGAAAAGATATAGAATCAAATTAAACACTGTGAAAAGAGGGCAAGAAAACTATGTATCTGTAATGAGATTAATTTGAGTTACAATACCTGGGTATGAGGGGATTGCATTCTCCGGGGTCCAGAGGATTTATATCACAATTGGAGTAGTCAAAGGTGCCATTCCACAAGTGTTTTGCCAGCTGGAATGCCACTTTTCTTTGTGCTAAAGTAACTTCTTTTCCATGCCATACATATACTTCACTGCCAAAATCAAACACCAGCACCTAAAATCAAAACAAAACAACAAAAAAATCAACCTACTATTAGGTTAGGTGGTACCCTGATCCTCCAGTTTCCTTGTGCTGAACAGAAACGCCTCCAAATATGAGTTTCTGCAGTGACAGTAACAAGGCGCCCTGCAATGCAAGTAAGGACAGACCAGTGGTCTGCATTGTGATGTCCAGTTTTTGAGGATGACTGGAAGCAAGCAGGGGGAATGCTTTGAGGTGCATTAGGTGGCTGAAGTCACTAGCAGAATAGAGAGCTCTTACTGCTAAAAATCTGGTTCTTTTGCATGACTGATAGCTGTCCAGTTTCAGCAGCTTTCTCTGACATTTAGACCTATGCCTTGTCCTACAGCCAGGGAAGGCTAACAGAACTTACAATATAGGCAAAAAGGCAGTGACTTCAATACTTTCAAGAAAATGCATCATGTCCTCATTTTAGAAACTTGCTCTCATTCTGACTTAGATGGGTGAAATGGTTGTTGGAAAAGTCAGCTAGGGATAGAAATAAAAGCAGGTTTTATTTTGTTTTGTTTTTCCAAAGTGCTACTTGTTTTGCGCTTCATGACTCTGGGGTAAGCCACTGTTGACAAAAAAGATTTACACTTCCTAAAATGGTATTTTACTTTGAAGATAATATGAACTAATTTCTTGAGATCTTGCAGCACACTCTGGACAGTAAAGTGTGCAGAAGCCTTTCAGAAACAAAGAGGACCCAGCTTTCAGTGATCCTCTCCATGAACATTTGCAGTCACTACAAGTCATTACCAGTTGCATATTCCTACACTTACCACAGGAGCAGTTAGTGGTACAATACCTCTTTTGGTTGTAGCAGGGTACATTTTGGCACCTTTCCCCAGTAGTCATCCTCAGGAATGAGTTTATCCTCTACGAGGCGGTAAATGCAATTTGTTTCTATTATTGCGGCTTCGTACATTTCATCTTCTTCAGGACTTCCAGCGGCTTAAGGGAAAGATTGTCAAAAATAACAAAAAAAAAATTAACTCCAACTATCTTTACTAAAGAGAACCAACTCTACTATTTTATTGTGGTAGAGCATCAGATACTGTAACTATAACAATGCTTACACTGGTAATTTGTCTGTCCACCAAGGAGTTTCCAGAAGTCTTTGGCTGCGTGGGTATGGGTATTTATTCCTTCTTCTATAGTCTGTATATAAGAAGCTCTACAGCCAAGTTCCCTCTTTGTCTGAATTAAAGTTGCAAGTTCTGAAGCCTAAGAGATTAACAGTTATCTGAACAGAATTGCTTAAGTCTTTGAAATACTTGTGCAATATTCTTGCTCAGTGAGAAGGCAAATGAGATATAATACAGCAAATAGCAGAAGAAATTGTTATTATTTATTGCACTAAATAAACAGACACTAGAAAAAAATTTTACATAAATGCATTCATTCTTTCATTTGCCTTAAAGCAAGAGTGATCTCAGTGGACATGGGAATGAAAAGGACATCCTGCAATTCAGACTAATTTTTTTTTTTAGTTTAGTCTGTATCCTGAGGATATCCTTTTTTCTCTTGCAGCTTCACAAACTACACACTAGTTCACAAATGCCAGCTTTCATTCAGTGCATGACCTAAAACATATTTTCAGGAATCCTGCATATCTCCCTGTCACAGACTATCAATTACATGCCACTTTTTGAGAGAATTGGCACTAAGGCTCAATTTTATCAGAGACATATACTGCAAAGGTTCTAAAAATAAATAATAAATAAAACCTCACAACAGTACTGACCTTTGCTTTTTCTATGACATTTGCAAACTCTCCTACCCACAAGAAACATAAATGTGGAGTTAACAACAGGAAACAGTCTCCGCTGTTCAGTGATGAGGCTCTTGGTTCAACTAATCTTGTTTGAACATGTCTTCTTCCTAAAGAGAAAACAAAGCTAATTATATTCCTTCAACTACTACTATAAAATGCCACAATCTAATTTGTTTTGAATGAAACACAAACAATCCCAGCACGTTTAGCAAAATATGTAGGAACAGACTGTCTAAGAATAATTAAAAGACTACTACTGTGGAAAAAAAGTTTACTCACAGGAAACAAAATAAATGTTGTCTCCTATCAACTAATATTTCTATTATTTCCTGTTCTTGCTTTAACAACTCTGTGTCCTTCTGGAAAGAAATGAATTAAGTAAATGGCAGACAGCAGCAAAATTCCAGAACCTTTTACATTTGCTTAAGTGAAGTCATAGCACAATTTCTGTAGGCAGTTAGGCAGTAAAAAGTTTTAAGAATTTAGGATTTTAAGAATTTTTCTTTCCAAAACCTAGCTATTTGCAGAATCAGATATGCTACTATGCACTGTAAGGGGAAGTGGAGCAAGAACACTGTCACGTCATTTCCAAATTATATTGAGCACTGGAAGAATAGGACAGTTAAACATTTCCACAGGGGATAGCCAGAATTTATATTGAAATATTCTGAAATATTCTGTTTTCTCTTTGGGAAACACACACCAGTGGGCCAATGCAAACCTATTTGTAAGATTTAACTTTTTTTACACAATTACCATTTATTTTTTTCAGGTTTTGGGATCCTGAAGATTTAGAACAAGCTAAGCATCTAAATGTGGTAGTGACTTCCACATGTTACATTCAGCCTATTATTTATGGAAAGTAAAAGCAGTTCCAGCATACCTTTAATTTGCAGGAGCATTAGCTTCTTGTATGGCACAGCACTGTTGTTAGAGTTTTGCTCTGTTAGATTAACACTCCGCAGGCTAATGTTGCTGAAGTTCTCCTTGCTTGCCAGGCCAGCAAGTGCTACTTCTGAGAAATTTGAATTTGTAGACACTTGTACATAAAAAGAAATTGGAGGAAAGACAGACAGATGAAAAATTTAAAAAAATATAATAAAAAATTGGTTGTTGGATTAAGAAAATAATTTCTGCCCATTATTTCCAGTTTTTCTTCTTCTCCATAGCAACAGGAAAGGCAGATTAACCACTACCCCAAAAGATTTGTAGGTTTAGGATTATCTTTATTTCTAGATATGCAAGAGTACACTGTCAGTGTCGGAATTATGCTATTTGGCATGAATACCAGCTTTGCTAGGAACCATCCTACTCAATGTTTTGTGAAGTACTGTGCAGATCTTCAATGCCTTTTAAGTAATTAATAATAAAAGACAGCACAGAGACAAGGTTAATTAACTGTAATTCCCTTAAAATTTGGCTGAGACAGTGTGATGCAACATCCATTTACATTTCAAAGTCTTAGCCAGGTTTTACTGTAAACTTACAGTCCAGATTCTTGGCTACTTTTGTTTATTGCTCAACCAAAGACAAGACACTTTTTGAATTTATAATTCAGGGAAATCCTTCTCATGAGCTGGCAACAAATTATTACATATATAGTTAGTGTTTTCATCAATACAATCAATAGTTAAAGATGATCTTTCTTTACTCAAGTGCAGTAAGGAAAACTTGTACCCCAATATGTAAGAGTGGTTGGACAAATCTTTGAATAAATTTTACAATGATGTCTTTGCTGTCTGTCTGGTTGTCAGGAAAAAGAAAATTCACAAGTAAAACACCTTGTAAGCCCTCCCACGAAGCACTGATCCTTTATGGAAATTAATCAGAAGGAGTCAAGAAGACTAATTTCACTTTCTGAGAGAAAATTAGGACCCAAAATTGAGTCCAGTGCCTCTGAACAAAAATTCATTTACTCTTGCCAGCTCTCACCCCAGCACGATGAGGTTGGATCTGCTTTCCTTGATCTCCTGTCCTCACCCTGCACACCCTGCAGCCATTGTGGCTCTCTCTCTCTCTCTGTACAAGGTGATTGTGCTAAAAATAAATAATTAAATCTGTGTACAGGAGGTGGCTATAGGTAGCTTTCTGTGAGGGAATCACACATGCCCTTCTCTCCAGGTCTCCTATGCAGTCTACATTTCACCTTATACCTCAATCAATTTATCGCCACTCAGAGAATACATTCCATTCCTTCAGTTCCGTTTTTTGCATTGAGATTTTTTTTCTTTTTTAATTACAAAGGCAAGATGGTGTCTTGTACAAATCATCCTGCTAGCTTACTTTTTTCTACTTTCATTCGCTTTGACTCCATAAAGGCAACATTCAGTCTTTGTTCAGTATATTCATGAAGGATATCTTGTCTTGCTGCAAGCATTTTCAGGGGGTTTCTTGAGGACTGGACTCTGCGTGTGGGCCTAACTGCACGTTTGTGCTCTGCTACAGAAGATGTCAACCTGAAAAACAAGTAGTGTTTATAAACATCAGGTAATTTTTCTAGTGAGAATCATCCAATGACAAGAAATCAGGATCAGTTCCTCAATTCAGGCAGGAGCATGATTTCAGAAGAAATGAACGTGCCCAATAAGGATGACTTAGAGCTGAACATTTTGAACACTGCCCTTGTGTCAGCATTCAAAACAATGGGGGAAAAGTAATTCTTACTTTGGTGCATAAGGATCAAAGATGGCATCGAAGTCCTCATCAAAGTCCAAAGGCACTGAGGAGGAAGGGAAATCCACATGGCGATAAAATTTGGAAAATGTTTCATCATCATCCAGCTTCATCACCTCTTTCACAGATCTTCCTGTAACTGTCAGCACTGTCTCTTGCATCCCAGCAACTGTAAGAAAAAACCACCTCACCCAGTAAATAACCATACTAGAGTTTCTAAGTCTAGAAAAGGTAAATGTAAAAAGTAATGGCTTGTTTGGTTGTGACCGTGGTCACAGGGGTTCTTGGATGAGGGAAGAGATGAGAATGTTGACTCTACGTTCAGAAGGTTTGATTTATTATTTTATGATATATATATATTACATTATAACTATAGTAAAAAGAAAAAGAAGGGAAAGGTTTCTTCTTAAGCTAGCTAAGCTAAGAATAGAAAAGAAGAGAATGATAACATAGGCAGCTCTCTTGGACTCTGTCCGAGACAGCTCGGTCCTTGGCCATTAATTATAAACATCCAAGATGGACCAACCACAGGTGGACCTGTTGCATTCCACAGCAGCAGATAACCATTGTTTACATTCTGTCTCTGAGGCCTCTTAGCTTCTCAGAAGGAAAAATCCTAAAGAAAGGATTTTTAGTGAAAAGATGTCTGCAACATTTGGTAGTTGCCTGGGTAATTTTTTTTCAGTGTGGTGGTGGTATTTTGGTTTTTGTTGGGGTTTTTGTGTGTTAGTTTTTTTTAATTGATGGTAGAAAAGTGTGTTGATAAAGAATAGTAAAACAGCAAACTGTAACTCATATGCAATAACCATTATACAAAATGGTAGGGAAATAAGGCTAAATGAAAACTTGGACATTATAAATGAGTTGCTATAGTATGATGATGTAAGCATTTTAGGGTTTTGTATATTCCATCTTGCCTCCAACTGTGTAATTCCTGCCTTTGAAAAGATCTAGAATCACAAGGGGAAAAGTCACTACTTCAGACTAGTGAGTGTGGCACAGTCATTATTCTATGCTAGTGCCTCCTGTACTGAAATGTGAATACATTTGTTTATGGTATCTGTTACACTACAAATTACATAAAGATGTAATAAAGATTTTTGTCTTACAAAGGAGGACAGATGTATGAGATGAAAACACCAGACAACTCTAGAGAGCTTCATAAACAGCCAACAGGCTGTGCAGGGAAGCTGATGAGCTGCTACAGAGAGTCAATTTTCAAAAAAGCAGGAAAGTGAATGAATTGTGCTTGGGAGCAGCTTAGTATCCTATTTTGATTTTAATAGGACTCAACTACATTTATAGATGTTTCACTGTATATGGCAATATGGTTCAGACTGGCTGTGTGCTCTTAGGAAATTCTGCCCTACAGGAGGATGTGTACATTCCTGTTTCCAGAGAATTAAGAAAGTTATTTAGGCATCTGTGATTTATTCTACTGCACACTTGTAATACAATTGTGAAAGGCTTTTCTTAAAATCTAGCAAAGACTGAATCACAAAAATAAAATTTTCAGTAACTGCAGTCTGAGCAAAGAAATATTCAGTTTCTGCTACCAGATATTTTAACTAAGGGGCACTTTAATCAATTTACTAAAGTCAGAGAGTGGATACACTGCCACCCTTCGTAACTCTACCAACCTTTGTTATTCAGCCTTCCCAAGAATGACTCCAACTTGTCAAGCTTCATATCTGATTCCAACTGCATGTCAGGCCTGGCTTCAATTTCTAAGCAAACCAGAAAGTAAAACCTGTTAATTGACAGGAAGTAAATAAGCCTGAACATATTTCAGCCATTTTTATTCCTTACCTTCCAAGGGCTTTGTAACTGGAGTGGTAGACTTCTGCCGGAAAGGGGATGCTGCTGGTGTTAGTGCACTTGGAGAAGCCAGGCCTGCAGCACAGGGACACAGAACAGAGGAAATGCAGCCATGAGTCAGCCTGTGCTTCCAACAGTGATGACAGAGAGGCTATTTGGGGAAAGCAGATGAGCCTGGTTGCTTCCTACAGGCCAGCACACTTCCCCAGCCATTGTATTAGAGATGGCAGAGGGCCCTGCCTGCTCCTTTAATCAACAGTAGCATCAGAAACCACCCCATTCACAAGAACAAAGCTTCATTTCCAAGTGTCTCTTAGCAAGCTAACACAAGATATAGGCTATCTCTGGAATATATTAATTTTGCTCCTTTTCAAGGTAGCAGCAGTTTATCTGGTCTACATTTTGGGCTCCAGCTGTACCACAAGCTACATTTTAAAAATACAGAAGTGTTCTGAAAAAAAGGATAAGTTTAGCAGGGAAGTCACCATGATCTTGCTAGGCACCTTCACCTCTACCACCCTCTTGCTCCCTTTTTTAAATTTAAGCGCATCTCTATTAGTACATGATTCATCTGACTTGTGAATGCTGTCCCTGGATTTCACAGTAATTCTTGGGCCCTGTTGGGTTTTTAAGTATACATGAAAATTGAAGTAGAAATGGAAGTTAGAATCTCCACCATATCAAGCACTACCCTCTCCTTTTGTTGTACTCTCCTCCATCCTTTTCAGTAACTATCATAAAGCGATTCATTCTGGACCCAGTGGGTAAAATAAGGATGGATTTTTTAGTTTTAATTTTCATGTGAATCTACACTGCTCTAGTAAGAGAACTGCACTCTATAGGAGTCGTGGGTTTTATTAGGTAGAAAAGCATACTGAGGCAAACAATTGCACCTATTAACTTTTGCTGCCTAGACTTTCAGTAAATGGAGAAACAGACATTTACACTGTTCTCTATTATCTATTTTCCACTTAGCCATAGTTTACTAATTACTGAGCCATGTAAGCTTAAGCCTTTAGTTATTTTGATCAGATTAAACCAATATTGTGCTGGGAGAACATATACTAAACTTGTTTCCTCTATCTTTACTGCAAGTCGTAGTGCAATATAATTATCATAATTGTTAAATTCAAGTTAAATTACTAGGTTATATTACTAGGTAGCTTTTCCAAAAGCATTTTTTTTTCTCTGTTACCTAAGAGACTCAAAATTCCAGCAGGTTTTAAGTCAGTGGGTTAAGCCTTCCTCAAGACACACTCAAGAGGACATAGCTCTTAAGCAGCTCTACCAGTACATAATCCACAAGACCACACTGAGAACTGCTTAGGAAAGGACCACCTTCCAATTAGGACTGGATAATTTTCAGCCATAAGAAGCAATTAAAATACAGCATCTGTGCACATGCATATAACAAAGATGGTATTTTACATTGCTTTCTCATAATCTCTTAAATTAAAAACTCATAATGATAATTTATTCTTTGAGGATATAAATCAGTACACATCTAACTAAAATCCCACTTGGGCTACTTTTATTGATTTCATTATCATGGCATTACCTTGCTTCTTCAAAAGAATCATCATAGCACCTAAAGAGATCCTTGCAAGATAATTCTTTTTTCGTATTAAGAAGAGCAAATGCTCTTCTTTCCCTTCTTTTCTTTTCCAAAGACCAATCTATTTGCAAAAAAACAAAACAAAACAAAAAACCCCAAAACTCAAAGAGCAGGTCTGTGGACAACTAAACAGTTTTTTTTAGTGACCCTCCAAAAAGGGTTACTCTTTAAATAGTGACCAACTGTCATTTCTAGCAGCAAAACTATGTAAAATGTAAGCAGCAGCTAAAATATGTTACTAACAGAGGTAATTCCTGATACTGTTTGACTGTTTTTCTGCCAACAGATTGTGGCTTGGATTGCAAGCATTTACTCCTGTTGCAGTATTGCCCTTGCCCTACAGTGAACTTTTTCTCATGGTTGTAATTTAATTGAAGGTTCATTGTTGTTGTGTTTAATAACCAAGTTCTTGTAACAACCCAAAACCTAGTAGTCATTAAGCACAAAAGATCATTTTAGGTGCCTTCTTCCCAAAGCTATCATCTTCCCAGGCATGCTGTGTGAACAGCTGCATTCCTACCATGTCCAGCCTTCAGAGACTCCTGTCCACTTCAGAAGAATGATTAGATCTGGAAACAGTGGCTGAATTCAAGAGATCCCAAAAAAGTCAACATTGCTCCCTTGTCATTTCTACTCTGTGGTTTTATGCAGAACCAGGGAATCTTCAGCCAAACATAACACTTCAAGCTGTTGTCCAAGACAGCATCCATAAAGACAATACTTGTTTGCTAAATATTCCCAGTGATCCTAGGAGTGGGGGAAATGCCAGCAACAGAAACAACTTGATTTCACAACTATTCTCAAGACAGTGCAGCTGGGTTTTCAAAGGAAGTAAAAAAGAATAATCTAACTATGTCCTGTGGGTTGTATTAGAAGGAAAACCAAAACGTATATCCCTGTTCAAGTGGTAATTTCCACCAGCCAGACAGAATCCAGTGATAAGTGGATGGCAGTGCAACAATGCAGAATAAAATGGATCAATACCATGCCCACAATGTACTAAAGTGAACAGCCTCATGACACAATTACTCAGTTGAAGATAAACTGTCTTCCTCTTGCTAAATACAGATGCTGTTTCTGCATTGCTTTAGTCTGACTTTATTTTGACTAGACAGATAAGAGGTGTCTTATTTATATTGGGATCATTTCATCACTGACCTTTTTTTACCATTCGGCCAGCCACAGTGAACTGTGTGGAGTCATTGGCTGCTCCTTTCCCCTTGGACTTCCAGGCTTCTTCTCGAGCTGTAATCAGGTGTTTCCTCTCCTCAATGGTCATCTGACTCTCCTGGTTATCTGCCATTCTTTGCTTTTTGGGGGAAAGAAAGAAAGAAAGAGAGGTTAAAAAAAACCTGCTAGAGACATAGCTAAAGACTGGTGGAACATTTCAGCTGCCAGATGCAGGGGAAGGGAGCAGGGAACAAGCTACTGCAGTGAAGTCACACGCACTTAGTGACCCTGCAGTGCTTCATTGTCTTGCTGCCCCATTACACTGTGAGCACAAGGTTTTGCTCTGTGCTCTTTGACCTCTTCCTGAGACTACCAGCCAGGGCAGATGGCACTCCTCTACCCAAAGCCAACTATCCACTCTATGTAAGAAATAATTTTCCAGGCCTTGTTCTTTTGAACCATGACTTGCTACACAGGTGACATCACTACTGACTGTGAGCAGATGTTTCCAGGTGTGCAAATCTGCAGGTGGCACAGGGAAAAACAGAGAAGTGGTGTAACTTCAGTGGGTGATTCCTAATCAGTCTTTACAGTAACTCAGCTCCCCAGGCAGGATTAGCAGTGTCTCCAGAGGCTGCTCGTTTTAGTTCTTAAGTCAGCTTGCTCTACTAAATATTTTTCCAAGGACTGGTCATCTCTACCACTCCCTCTTTTTTTTTTTTCCCCCCTATGTCACCCTTAGCTTTCCTTTCTTGCTTTGGAGGTTGGCAGCCGACAGCTGGAGTGATTAGAAGCAGAAGGTGCCCTATCTCAGTGCTCCTCTCACACAGACAGATTGATGATGGTACTTTAGGTAGGGAAGAAACTGAATTTACATACTCTGCTGTAGCTAGGTCAGGCCAAAGGACTGTTACTTTAATATAGTTATCTTTAAAAACTATCAACATTTCAGGGATTACATTGCATAGAAGTCAAACATAGATGTATTTTTAGTGCATGGGACTGTCAACTCTAGAATTACTTCCAAGTTGATACTATTCATCATTTTTCTTCACAACCTAGCTGCTAGAATTGAAAAAAACAAATTAAAATCTCAAGCTTTAATACCACTCTAGATCAGAGAACCACAGAAGGAAAATGCAAAAGTATGTACCAGCTTGTGAACATAAACATTCTTCTCCTTTCAAGATGCAAAGAAGTTATTGTTATTTTTTATTTTCTTAAAAATCAATCAGACTAAATAAATAAGTCATTTTATATAAAAACTATTGTGACTGCAGGGGACACTCTAATATAGAGACTTTGTAGCTTTCAGCATTTACCAGGATCAGCAGACATCAGCCAGAAGGACAAAGACAAGCCAAGAAAAGATTTGTACAAGGACTAGGGCTATGAGAGCCCCCCACTTCTTCCCTCTAGTTCCATCTATTTCTGCAGCCTTCTGCAGTAACACTTCCTCTCCATTTATCAGGAAAAAGAGCTGGACAGCCAGACAATAGGACTGCAAGCCATGATAATCAAGATTAAATACTCTGATTTTTCCCTAGAATTCCAAAATATTCAATAGAAATAACAACATACAAGTCTATTCAGTGTCATTTCCTCATCTGTCAAAGCCTTTGAATGCTTTAAAGAAAAACACTGAAGAAGTTTCTTTCATTTCTTCCAGTCTCTACCCATTGTCAGCACAGCCACCTCTGGGATGAAAAGTTGGTAGAAAATACCACAACAACATATTAAAGGAGACCTGGGCAGGAAATTAATAAATACCACAATGAAGCCACAAGTAAAATTTGATACACAAAACAAATATTACAAACTATATAAATTTGATACACAAAACAAATATATTACAAACTTAGTAAGGATGCTGACTTCCATTACAATGTGAGGGAAGTGAGGGAGGGGCAGAAAGAAAATCATGTGGATTTGGGTTTGGGTTTTTAACCTTAGAGGAGTCTTAATTTTGGATTTTGTCTCCAGCAAATACCTGGATCTTCAGAGTCTACAGAGCTACTGAAAATTCTGAAGATGCAGACCTAGAAAGTATGTGTGTTAATCACTACACACATGAATTGCCAGAAAGAGTGTCAGTCATTCTGGAGCTGTGTCAAAGGATAAAAGAAAACAGCTGTCAGACAGGAGAAACAGACTTTTTTTTTCTTTCTTTCTTTTTTTTTTTTTTTGAATGGAAGAATTCAAGCTGTTCCATTGGGTAAAACATCTTTAGAGTTCCTAACCAAAAAAAAAAATAATATCAGACTGGGTACATATGTTACACAATTTGGAGAAATTCCATACTAGATCTCTTCCTAATGCATGAGGACTCCTACCTTAATCTATCAATGAACAAATGAACTTAAAAAATATAAACTAAATAGACACCCAGAAATTCTCACTCAACTTAATTTGCCTTAAATGTTTGGCTGAAAACCAGAAGTATATGCCATAATTAAAGAAATAATAATTTTATATAGCTAGAAAGCTAATATGAGCTTTGCAATATGCAACTGTCAAAGGAAATTTCAGAAAAACTCCACCTGCTAGTTGGGAAAAGTTTAGAAAGCTTTCAGAATTGCCACATGGAGCATTTGTGGAGGAATTAACTGGTCAAAACAGATTCTAATTGGGAGAACATATGTTAAGAAAGCTAAAACTCAAGAAGCTTCTAAGTCCAAATTTTATTTCTAAGTTTAAAAACCCAAATTATGATATGAAAGAAGAACCTCAAATTTGCAACTGTAAAAAAGTAAAATCAAAAATTAGTATATCAAGAATAAATAAAAATAACATATAAAAACTTAGGAATAAAACAGCTCCAATGCAATTTTTTTCATTAAAAAAGTGGTTACTTTCATGAAATATTCTAATTTATTGTGTAAAATAGATGGATGTGTTCATTGATACCTTAGACAAAAAAAAAAGGAAAAGGAGATGCCCCAAAACACAAGAACAAATTTCAAAAAAGAAGCCTTTGAAAATGGGAAAATAATTAGGATAAAAGCTCAGATGTGGACAGTATTTAGAAGTAAAACTAAAGCATGTAGATCAGGTCACACAAGCTCTTGGTTCTTCCAGACACTCATGGAAAGGCTGCTGCAGAGACAATCAATGAAGAATCAAATCACCAGCATGTAATTAAAGCCATTCCACATGGCATTATGGAAAACAGGTTTAATCAAAAGGGTAAGTTTGATGAGCTCAAGTGTGATTAAATGTATTAACACTGTTACCTCTGATTTCTTTAATATATTTGAGTTAATCACAGATGACATTCCGGGCCAGGTTTTTCTGAGCAATATAAAAATACCAGAGCAGCTTACAGGCTGTAAACTGGTTAACTGACCAAACAGGGAAGAGCCATGCAGTGATCTGATTCATCCCAAATTTGATCAAAATGTTTTCATGAACATGGAAAACAAAGGATGCAGTCTCAACCCCTGAGAAGACCCTCATGATGACACCAACATAGAGAAGAATGATGAAGATAAAGAAGAGATAATCACATAGATGGTTGAAAAATAAAAAGGATATTAGAAAAGTCTGGTAAACCAGGCTTTTAAGAGAAATGTTAATTAAAAAAAAAAAAAAAACAAACAACCCAACCCTGCCAATTAGGAAGACAGAAAAAGAAGAGAGACAGAAACTCTCATGGAAGTTTTTGTAACTCTTGCTGTGTTAAATGCAAGAATTTTTAACAACTTTCTCATGGAAAGTTTGGAACAGATAATCTGTACTGGAATAGCTCATCCATTTCCAGACTCCATGCTTCTACCCAGGGTGCTGACAATTTTGAAAGGTTTGAAATATTTTTTTGTAATTAACATTATATTATATCAGATAAGTATGTATTTTCACTGAAGAAAGGGTTAAGAGTTACATTTAACACAGCAAGAATAATAACATATGAAGAATTACTTATTATTGCCAAGAATTTTCTGTAGGCTGACAGTTTAGAATTAAGACTGCATGTTTTTCTAAAAGATCCTGTTTTTAGTCTGGGAAGGATTTACAGACTCAATGCAAGAACAGTTAGAAACAGGGATTACTTTCTCCCACAGCTTGGCTAGGTTGGATGATGATATTGGTCTTTTCTAGCACATTTCTTGAGGGTATGGCAGGCACTCCCTGTTTATGCTAAGGAAGGGGCCACATCTAGGCAATGCTGCAATTTTGCAGTCCAAGCAAGGTCCCCTTTAGGTCACAAGAACTGAGAAAGAGCGGTCTGTTAGCATGCTGGTGTGCTGTTCAGTTTTGTTGTTTTTGTTGGTTGTTTTTTAATACAAGAAATAAGATAATTCATGTTTTTCTATGTAGAAGATCAAGGCTGTCCCTACCTGGGGGAGTCCAAACCAAGAATGACCACAAAAAACCATCTGTTTTTCAAAAGGGGGTTCTATTAAAACAAATACTATAAAATACATAAAAGAAGGATTAGAAAAGTATCTATTTGTTTTTTAATACAATTAACTTCTCTAGTGTAAGCTCCTAAGACAAAAAAGCATAAGGAGAATCCAACAGTTGTACAAGTATGGCAAAAAGTCTCTGTGTTGTTTTGCTCTGCAACTTTGTAAGGGCCTTCATGTAAGACAACGTGGAGGGAAAACTCCAGTGCAAATTTATGCCTTTCTGTTCAGAACTCCTTTGAGGAAAACAGAACACACTCAACCCATGTTTGGTGCAAATAACAAAGTGATTAACTGTGCCAGAAAAAAAACCCCAAACAAATCTGCATGTACCTTGACACTGTGCTAGAATGAAGCAGCTTGCTGAGAGAGAAGGATGTAGCTCACCAGAGTCAATGGAAAGATGAACACTATTTTTGCTGTTTTCCTTTTAAGGCAGGTGGAATGAACAGCTCCTTAAAAGGCCTCCTGTCATTACTGGAGGGTTATTATTAAGTTAGAATATATTGTTCACTTCTAGATACATAAAGCTGGTGAACTCTGTCACAACCAAAGTAAATAAGCTATATTAAATCCACAGCTTATGGGAAAGAGGTAGCACTAACAAATTTCAAAATAGTCTAAAATTTAATGTTTAATTAAAAAAACTCACAGTAAAAGATCATATTCCAAACCAGCTATGAAAGTGAATGTGGAAATGGTAAATACGAGTCGCCTAAATGTTTGTAATATATCCAGTAGCCTCTTCTGTATTCATCATCCCAGCCCAGCAGTAACTGCTCTTTAATTCACTGCCATAACCCATGCTGGTCAGAAAGCTCCCTGCATGCAGCACAGACTGTGGGAATGAAGAACCCAATGGACTCCTTGTAGCACAGGAACCACAAGCGCGAGCTGGGAGCAAGGGAGAAGGAAGTCTAATATAGCAGAATATGATTTACATAGATCTATTGAGACCTTCCAGTGAGCTCTCCTTTTTTTCTTGTGGTTTTTTGCAGCTTGTTTCTTTGCCCATTTCTGCCTTTGCATTTTTTACCTCTGATCACATGAACCAGGTATATTTGCTCAGATCAAGGTCTAGTACTCTACTGCTCAAAGAGAACTTTGTTATGTTGCTCTGGGTGTAGGAAGTTTACATTTCTCATTATCTATTAATTCTTCAAATTGTCTGTTATGGAATTGCAGAGATACAGACATGGTGTTGAAGAACACTTCACAAGGAAGCTTCTCTAATATTTACTGGAGCAGCAGCAGAACTCTGTTCCCAGGCAAACACAAATTAGGAATGTGCATCATCAATCCAAGTGTAATTTTCTGTCTCACTCCTCCCTCCAAAAATGAAACATAAATTTTATACAGCATTTCACCTTCCATCTCCAAGGGTGACGGTCATCAGAAATCAGAGAGCTTGATTCTTTCAAACTAGTACTACAGACCTTAAAGGAAGAAAGAGAGAGAAGCAGGAAGATGGGATAGTCAGAGAATAGAATAGATGATGTGCCAAGACAAAGGGAGAGGGACTAGGGAAAAGCACTATGGGAAAGTCACCTCTCAACAAAAGCAGTTTTTTTACAGTCAGTAAGTTAGATGATGTTATGTCTCACATTGGACATGCACATTACTTACAGGGAGATCAGGGTACACAGCAAAATTCTACAATAAATGCTGTGTAGTTCCATACTACTCCTTTTTTAGCAACTTACAAGTTTTCAGTATTATAATGAATGCAATAATGTTTTCTTCCTTTACTTTCTCACCAATACAGTCTTAAAACAGATACAGAACTTTCAGAAAAGCAACCATAACAGAAATAGTAGCACAAGGTATATTGGAGAAGAGTACACAGGATAGTGGCATAACATTATGTTCCTTTAAAGCTACATTTACTGAGCTGGTTAATCAGTTAAGAGGATTATTAATTTTGTATGTTAAAAAACACTGGTAAAATGTCCTTACTTGAAATTCTTGAACATTTGAATTGTGCAGACTTTTGCTCACCTGATTAATAGGTAGAAAAGGATGAAATTTATGGAGAGCAGGTATAACAGGAGAGTAAGTAGAAGCATATACAGGTTCCTATGACAAGGATAGAAGCAGAGCAAAGGAATTAGAAAAGAACTGGACTACCAGAAATGGAAATGGGGGAGAAGTAACTCCTCTTTCCCTTATTTCTTACTAAGTTTTTGATCTAGAAATGTTTTCACTGTTGGAAAGCAGAGATCAAAAATGCTGTCATAATGCAACAGCATGCTTACCAAAGCCATTTCATGCAGGAATTATCCAAGTTAGTAACAATATCACTACAACCCAACACAGAACAAAACAGCACAGCTGGAAGACACACTTTTTGTATGCTGATAATTTTTATATGTCTCTGTTTTCATGCACCATTAAATTGATGAACCATGTCAACCACAATGTGAATAATTCTGCTGCAAGTTTAATCAGACCCTGCTAAACAGCAAATCATCTATTCTCTGGATGAAAGGAAAGAATTCTTGCTGAAACTGGGAGACTCAAAAGCCATCTGGAAGGATTTGCTAAGCCCAGGGTACTCAGTGAAGGTGAGTTCACCATTCCAAACACAGCCTACAAATAAACCCTGCCCCAGAGCTGGGCTTACCCAAAGCTGATTAGACATGGCTTTATCAGCTTTAATTCTTCTCCCTTTCTGTAGGTTAAAGCAAATGGGGAACATGGCACAGTGGATGGATAAATGCAGCTTATTAGAGTGGCTCAAAATGCAGCCCAATAATGAGTTTCAGCTTTAATGAGAATGTGTTACAAGCACTTGGTGGATGCCATATATGAACTGGATAAAACTCTTACCACAGCAAAAACCTAATATTTTAGTGTCTAAAAGTCACTTTTCAAGGGCTTACCCTCTCTTAGATTTTTACACACTTCATCTCTGAGTAATTTTGAAATGACTGCTCAGCCCTAGCCTTTAACACCAGTGCTGAGCTGCAATTTAAACATAATGTAAGAATTAAGTGTTTCAAATGTCAGTCACTGCTTAAATGCAACTGCAATGCAGCTGGTAATCAAATTAATCAGAGACTCTGTTAAAAATGGTTCACTATAAACCAGAAATTGTTATTCCAGTAAATCTTCCTATTTTGATATTATGGAAAGATTTTGAAATTAATTAATTTTTCTACTCATGAAGAAATCCAACAAACTGCAAGTGTTCCATCCAGCCTAAGATGATGAAAACAAAGATACTAAATCCAAAATATTTTTCCTAAATAAAAGAGATTTTTTTCCAGTAAGACATTCATCCAGCAAGACAGTTGTTTCCCTGATGTTAGAGCTATTCTTTGAATTGTCCAAATATGTTTTACCATATATGTAAATAATTTAAGAAGTCTCACAGCTTCCAAAAATTTTTCCTCCTGTGTGCAGCAATCGTCAAAACAGATGCTGGACCTCCAAGTAAATCTCAGCTTCCCCCCTCATCTGTATCTGCTTGTGTCAATTCCTTCGTCTCTCTTTTTTTTTTCCTGTTTGAGGTTGCTCTGTCAGCTTTTCCATGAATTTTATGGTGTTTTTCTACAGTTTAGTCTACATACAAATGACTGTAATACATTTGGATAAATATTTCACCATGTAGACACCACAAAGAAGCATTCTGACTAGAAATGATCGAACAGCACTATTTAATGTAGCTATTTTGTTAAGAGTATGAATCTTTCCACTTTTGTTTGTATCTAAATGTACTAAATGTACTCTAATAACTTCTAATTTCTGCAGCTATGCTTCAATAATCAAATCTCCAGAATAATTTAGGTAACCTTTTAAAAGAGAGACACACAAAAAAACCCCTAAAAAGGTGCCTGACTACATTAATAGGAGCACCATACTGCAACTAAAAACAAACATCAGGCATTGTTTTGAAGCAGCAGGGCATGACAGAAGTTTACACACCCTTGCTGGTTATGCTATGGTGCTGATGACTGACATCTTGTTGATGACTGCCATGTGTGGAAATTGTCTAACTAGCTCAAAGTTCAGTTATCACTACAATTCCTGCATTTTTACTGTAATCCAGCAACAGAAAACACTTAAGATTCTCAAGTACAGCAGAGTCTCAAAATTCTACAAATAGACTTCAATAGCACAGTGCTTCATGGTCCTCAAAGGATAACAGCCACCACACTGATTGCTTATCAAAACCAGTACTTCTAGATTTAAGGGCAACTGACATGGTGTCTTGTAAGTAGAGTACCCTCAGTAAGAGTTTACATATTTTTCATGTATCACATGAGAATCAGCATCCCAAACATCACTATAGTTCATGGAATTGTGTATCTTACACACCCAAGTTTTCATCCATAGGCAGACATGAAAATCCTTTGATTTAGGCTCTAAATAGCCAAGAGCTAACATGAACTATCAGAGTGGGTGACCCCAGTGTCACAGAAACTTCCCCTGCTAGCACTGTCACTTCAAAGCTTGTATCCCTCCAGCACTTCATGCTCCCTTACTTGCTTTAAACGCCTGACTGTGCTTGCTGCACATGGTAACACAGCAGGGAGGGTATGGGTGCTGAGAGGTGCGGAGAGAGAACAAAGGGTTTGTCTCTGCCTAAATCTTGGCAGCTGTTTAAAGCTTTTTCTCAACCCCACTGTCTTTAGCTGGAGTACATTTGTTATCTGATCTCAACAGTTGTAATTTTGGAGACTAGCTTGTTAAAAATGTGACCACAATTTTGCTTTCCTCCCTGGAATTATTTTTGCTTTAGGACGTCTTTCAAACTAGCAGCTGGATTTTTGAACAAGTCCACAGGGCAAAACCAAAACAAACCCCATAAACCAAACTGCCAAAATCAGCTTTATTCTTTTCTGTCCAGTTAACATGACTGATGACTTACATGTTCAGGCACAGATTTATCCTCAATAATGATAAACTGTGTCCTTACTTGTAATGCACTGATGGAACAGGAGACTTTTTGTTACTGTTTGCCTATACTATTTAGTAGAAGTAAACAACTAAATAATTGGATCCAAAGATTACCATCCCCACTAGCAAATTTTGTAACACAAATTTTATTTTCACCTGTCCTCTGTGAAGTACTCCTACAGAAATTAAAGGCTTTTGAGACAGCCTATTTCATCTGACTGAGAAGGGAAACAAGTCTCCATTGGTCCTGTACTTTGAGCCAGGGGACATTCCATTTTGAAGCAAATCTCCCAGTCATCCTCACTTTCTGCACTTTGGCTCACACTGTAGACTGCACAGACTTTTGCATGAAACCAAGCCCTGAAGTGCACTCCAAGATCCTCTTGTAGCACTACTGCTGCTAAAGACAGTCAGGACACAGGTCCAACCTAAATTTAGTCTGAAACAAAATTTCACTGAACAAAAACAAGCAAGTATGGCACAGGTAGCACATCCTCAGGGGTAATTATTATTACCTCTGTATTGAGGTAATTTTATATATATATATATAGATATAAGATCTGCTCTTGCTAGGCAACCTAATTTACTCATGTATAGACATAATCAGAGTGTGCTAACAATATGGATCTCCCTTTCCTCCACACCTTTCAACCCATCTCCCTCTCCATTCACTACCTGTTGTAAGACAGATAAAATCTTGGTCCTGCCACTTCTGCTATTCACAAAGATCATGCAAGATAACCAAAAGCCAAATGGCTCATGAATGCTCTAGTACCTGCATTACCTCAGTAGCTCTAGGATCCAAAATTACCAGTTAAAAACCCAGTGTATGCACAGAGATAACACAGTGTTAAGAATGTGACATTTTTACAAACTCACTCATACATAAGAAAACATCAGAACTAAGTATTAAGGCAATTTCAGTGTGGGGGCGTGGAAGGGGAGAGGGAAGAGGGGCAGGAGAAAGGGCTTAAATCATTATACCTGTACATGCTGCAGAAGCCTTACAGACCCACTTACTAGTTCATTATCTTCTGATGTGAAGACACTGTAAGCACTATTACACATCCCAGGGCAGTGGAGACCTCCTCATTAAATAATCCCTCACACTGGGAGAATTGGTTTTTAAACAAGCCTGACAACAAGAGGAGCAGCAGGAGCTAGCAGCTAATATTAGGCATGCCTGTCTACTTGGATGCATCTTCAAAAAGCAAAAGCATTTCAAGCAAGATGTTTTTCCCAGATAGGGACAGAGTTACCTTCTTCAACAGCTGCTCAACCTCTTGCATCTGCGCACTGCGATCAGCGACGGCCACTTTTGCATACTCCTGCTTTTTGCTGAGCCTGCTCTTCCAATCCTCTTCACCACTCTTCTTCAGCAATGCCAACCTACAAGGAAAAGCATGCCAACAGGCAGCTTTAAACACTGTCCTTCCCATTATCCTCAAAAGATAACCTCATTGTTTCACTAATGCTGCATTCAAGATAATCTGAAATTAGGTTTTCTAGTATTAACTAAGTTATTTACATTTTATACACATATACAAAGCTCACAAACAAACACCAAGCCTTATACTGTACATGTTGAATGGCAATCATCTGTCAAAACACAGACATCCAGACCTGACACAGAAACTCCAGTTAATTTGTATCATCAGTGGAAATTGCCAATACAGTCAAGGGAGACCAAGGTACAACACAGATCCTCCTAAAGTAGGTGTATGAAAAGGTCAGATTAATAACTGCTATTTTCCCTCCACTCTGTCACTAAGGCACAGCAAGTGAGTAGCTTGGCTATGGATACTTATCCTGTAGATGTCCAAAGTTAAGAATATGTATCCTACCTTTGGTCTTCATTGTACTCATTAAAAAATGCTCTTAAAATTATTTTCTTTAAACCCCAAGAAGAAAGAGGTCTGTTCAGCAGGCACACACCAATTAGGTCTCATCAGGTACATCAAAGGACAACTCTGCAGTTCTGCTTTCACTCCAACTCCAGGGGCTGAGGTTACTTGTCAGACTCCCTGGGATCACTTTGTATTCCCTTGCTTAGTCCAGGCATTGCTGTGACACAAATCAGCAGCACCAATGCACTAATAACCTGGTGCTAACTACCCTGCAGCTGTGAAATCTATCAGCAACATTCAACTTGTTTAAAGGAGGTCTTATATTTAAAATGTGGATTACCATTAATCTCAGTAAGTGGGATCTTTTCACAGTGCTGTTTCCTAACTTTGAGCAAAATTCTGAATATAGTACAAAGTGCTGACTGGCTGCAGTGGGGACAACATGTAGATTAGTTTTGCTAGAATTCTATTTGTCCATACAAACCCCGAGGTTACTACTTTTGGGGACAGGGCAAGTCAGTAAGGAATATGAGGTCTATACAGGCATGATGATCTTCAGTTTACCTTCCTCAGAAATCAACATTTATATGAGTCTTCTACCCTTCAGAAATCATTCTTAGTAATCCATAAAATGTGTATCTGCAGCACTTTTGCAAACAGTTGCATTGATCGACTAAATATTTTTTTAGTTTAGTTAAGTCTTATGACATACTGCTCTCAAATCTACAGCATTTCAGTAAGAATTATACAAAACCTTTAACCCTATTAATTGAACAGGTTGAGTAGTTAAAACCTATTCTGACCACAAAGTATGAAAATTCTTTTTCAGAGATGTGATTACTGTTATCCTCACAGCAAATCTTGTCTGGAAACACTGAGGAGAAGGAAAGGGTAGAACCAAAGAGGTCTAGAAGCCAGAAGTCAAGTTTCAGGCAGCTGCCTCCTGCAAAAATCCAGGGGGTTCAGCCATGCTACTGACCTATTTGGGGATGATCAATTGGGCCTAAGACAGTCACTTGAGAAAAACTAAGAATGCAGAAAACAGTAAATCTACAGAAAACAATGGCAGTAAGAATGTTAGTATTCAAGAAAGCAGTTATTTCCTCTCTTCCTGCCCAGGCAGGCAGTGCTGGCAGGCTTCACAGTGTCTGGTTGCTTCATACCTCACAGCACGGGATGAGTAGGGGTGAGAAGGACTCACAATAAGGAGCTGAGGTCATGGTCATGGTTTGCAGAAAGGACACAAGATTTCACTGCCCAGAACTAATCTTCTGGAGTGCATCCATGCATGTGTAAAACTGTGGAGGAGACCAAGATGGGACTGAATTGCCACCATGCAATGAGTTATCTTCAGTAGCTATGTTCTCTCAAGTCAGTTTTGCTTAGAAATGATCTGTGATAATTGAAGCTGGAAGGCATATTGGTCAGCTTTGGTCTAAGCTGGGTTTGTTTTTAAAAATGTTTTTAAAAATCTAGTCAGCATAGCAGGCAGGGGAAAAAAGTGGGTTTTTTTGTTTCTTGGTTTTTGGGCTTTTTTAAGCTAACATTACCACAGGGTATTTACTCTAGACCTTTGACCCAAGCAGCCTGCTTGATCAGGGAGAGAAAAAATCTGTAATTCTAAGAATACTTCTGTGTCTTCGGAGATTTTGTTTTCTTCTCTGCCATAAGGATGGTTTCATAGCAGCCCTCCATGCTTCACTGGTATATGTAATGAAACAACTGACTCCTACAAGTGAGAACACACATTTGCCTGTTTTGAGCAATGAAATCACCACTTAGAAGAAACATGTATGCTCTGTATGCCAATAGAACCTTCACTGCTGTGTAAAACCTAAAGCCACGCATTTCTTTTGAACAATGGAAGTGGCAGTAAAGTCAGAGTGCCCTGACTCAGCAACAGCTGAATGGAGGACACCCTTTTGGATGAATAAAGATGCAAGAACTACTGAATTGGTTCCTAAAAGTAAGCCCACAAGGTCAGAAGTAGAGAGCAGCTGATTCTTTGGCAAGTCTTAGAAAATAAAGCAAATATTAGCTCTAACCCTTAGATTTGTTTAAGCCCTGCTGCTTACTAGTTTCATTGAATACCTCTAGTTTTCCAGTTTTTATAAATAATGAATAATCATTCATTAGTCACTTTCACAGTGTAGACACACTACTTTTTCCTCCAAAAGTTCCTTTTCCAATATGAAGAAAATAAGTTCTACTCTTTTTTTGAAAGAAAAAGCTTTTAGTGTGTCTGCCCATCTTTGACAGCTTGCGCTGCATCCTTCTTTCACCTGCTACTGAGATAGACTGTGTGACATCAAGACAGAATGATTCTCATCCCAGAGGTGTCAGGGTGGCCTCAAGGCAAAAGCTTTCAGAGCTGAAGGCAAAATGCTGGATAGTAAATACTGAAGGAAAACAGAAATGAGATCTGAACAATGGTTTTGCCTAAACAAAGAGAGTTGCATGAAAGGCCTTGGCAAAAATCCTGGCAAAAAATGTCCAAAATGACACATCTTTCTTCTGTGGCAATATTTTAGTATCTTAGTTGCTAGTTGTCTCATTGAGCTAGAAGAAACTGGACATAGGCTTGGTTTTCACATGTTCTCCCTTGGCTGCACTTGACCAGTTCTGTTTGGATAAGTCATAAATCCTGGAGAGCAATATGAGATATATAACTACAGAAAGGAAGTTGACTGTTAAAAGAGTGCATAAATTCTGTATAGTGGGAACCAGACTATGTAAGAAAGTATTGCTCAGGCATCCATACATCAAAAAAGGTTGAAAACTAAGTTTAGGCTAGATTTTTCCTGAGAAAGTGAGAATGTTGGTAAGAGGTTCACCAGAAGTTAATTAGATGTAGCTTTCTAAAATGGTGATCATGGCATGCAGCTGACTTCTACAGTGGAGCTGACAGGATGGCCTTTGGTCTCAATAAATGCACAGAGACAGGAGAAGAGAGTATAGGTGTCTTTCCTCATTAAAAAATAATGATTTTCATTCTTCTATATAATATAGGCAATTCTGAAAATGCCAGCCATACATTCACTCTAGGAGGATAGTATTAGTTTAGTGAAGCAAGTCTTTGTGGAAAATCACTTTCATCCAGACCAGCATTCATGCATCCTGCCCAAATACTATTTCATGTGTGGAAAAGTTGTTCTTCCATAAGGTGAAAGAATGTCTGACACAGCCAGAAAAATACACTGGATGGGAAGATGAAGTTAGTGAATGTAAAAGGAAAAAGAAATCCAAGTGTAATAGTCAATCTTTAGCAGAAATGTTCTTTGATGTTTATGAATACTTGTCATGAACTGCAGCCAAGCAAAAGAAACTTAGTGGTTGTAGTCTTTTAATTCTGGGACAAGAAGTAGACTACTGTGGTATTTTGGAAGGCTGAAACATTTTGATAGGAGCTCAGTCATTTACAGATGTTTGTGGAATCAGGGTATACAAACTCCTGACAAGACAGCAGGTATTTCCTTTTGGCAGCTCTGGGACTGAGTACACAGTCTTGGAGTCCTAACAAAAGTGGTTCCTGATTGTGTGACTGACAGGCTTCAGTTCCTCAAGAGATCAACTCAGCTGAGGCATTGAAGTTAGGACTGGAACAGCTACTAAAACTTGGATCTTCCCTCCAACCTCCTTCTCTCCACCAGGATCAGGGATGGTAGATCATTTACCACCTATAAACCACAAGTTATTCATCTTAAACCTCATCTGCCAAGACAATTGACATATTTACACGAGGGGACAGGGAAGGGGGATGAAAGCTGCTTTAAACAAAACAACAGTAAACTGAAAATGTAAGTACAGCCTTCAGAAAGGGCATTAAGAGTGCACAGCTGCTATAGCTGCCTCTGCACCCCCTTGTGTAAAGTGGTTGACAGGGAGTGGGGATGCTTGTAAATGAAAACGACTCACATACCTCCTAGAAACACATGAATTTGAGAAGCAAACTTTGGAATTACATTTAAAAGAAAAAAAAAAGGTTCAGAATGCCTAATATCACACTCCCCTCATTAAGCTGAGGGAATACTTTTACACAGTGAACGTTTAATCAGGCAGTTATTTTCATTAACTGGTTCTGCTTTCATGCAGAAAAACTGAGGCAAAGATAGGCTAAATAGTCATAATTCACTCACTGGGCTGCTACCAATTTGTGACTGAGTTTATACTCTTAAAGTTTTAACTAAGTTAGGAAAACTTTTACAAGTACTACAGCAGCTATTGGCACTTCAATCCTGAACTCCCACTCTGCACAAGTGCCAGACTTCACATTTTGCTTCAGATCAGAATGAACTTGGGTTGGAAAAAGTATTTCTAGTACTCCTATAAACCTGTCCAACTTACTATCCTTTTAAAATCCCTACAGTAAGTTCCTAGAAATCAAAATGGCTACCAGGTACTTCTGGAGTAGTGAGGCAATATCCCTCTAATCACCTTATTTAAGGGACTCCTGCAGACCAAGAAGAAATGGTTATTAAAATAAACCAGAATCACATTATACCTGTTGTATAACTGAAAGCAGAACCTGGAGAAGTATATTGAGTATATAAGTGTAATTAGAACATGTATATTTTACAACTTTAATTTTCTGAAATACTCATTGATTATTCAGGTGGCTCTTTCAAAATCAGGTTATTATGTTCTCTTGAATGGTAATTCTCATTCACCATCATCTGCTTTATAAGCATGTCAGGCAGATTAGCTGCATGTTTCTGCTGTTAGTAATAATAAAGCCTAGTAATCACTACTTAGCTTTTTTAGAAACAGTTTTAAATCTTTCTATACCATCATCAATATAATAACTATATTTATAGGGATCATTAAAAAAGAAAGAGAAATTTAAGTACCTTTCCTTAATTGACATAGTTTTGCTGGCATTATCGAGGACATCCTCAGCTGTTTGTGCTTTGCTCTCTCCCATGGAAAACATCTCACAGGAATTCTTATAAAATTTGCCTTCCAATTGTTCAGAGAGCTCCTGCAGTCTACAGGATGCTGCAGCTGCTGTTTGTGAAACTGTCCTCATGGCTGATGTGCTGGTGAGTTCAGAAGAAGGTTCAGCGTGGTCTGCCCATTCAAAAGAGAAGAGCTGAATTAGTTCTATTTTTAAAGACACTTTACATTACTAACACTGAAGAAGCAAATCTGTATTTTAAACATTCACATCACATACTATTCTAACAGGGAGAAACTTCTGGCTGAGCCAGAGCACAAAGATTAATTGTGCAGCATTACTTGCTGCCATTTGTGACTGATGCTCACAAGAAGCCACAGAACATCATGTGCAATACACAATTCTGAACTTCACATGGGTGAGGCAAAAACTGCTGCTCCCCTCATCACACCAACGGGAAAAGTAACAGATGAAAGTGACAGGGAACAAAGAGCAGGGGAAGAGAAGCAGACAAAATTGAAACAAGAAAATTAACTATTTGGTAAAGCAGTTTAATGCTTGAGTAGCATACTAGGACATTTAATAGCTTAAGAGAGGTATTATTTTCTAGGAGGGTGTTGGGGGCTTGTTTGGGTCTGTTTTTTCAAGCAGCAATTAAACCACAGGAAAAAACTGCCTTGAAGAAAGATAAATGCACTATTACAGTTATCCTTAAAGAAATATAAGTGATCTTCATTTTTCTTTTTGAAATGTTACAAGCACAACACCCCTCTGATATATGGCTGCTCCTATTATATCCCAGTCTCCATCTCCCCTGCAGTCATCAAAGGCTAATTGGACAGAATGGATACTGCTTTAGAGGAATACAGGCAGAACTGTACCTTCCTCTCTATGCCTGTGTGAAGACCATTAAATTCAAAATACATTAACTTCACAGGATGAACACAAAAATGCTTTTAGTGCTACAGGATAGTGTGATGCTGTCAACTATCACAATAAAACAGAAAAGGAACACAACATCCTTCTAAATTCAGCAGAATAGAAGGACTTATGAAATTACCAAATTCACAGTTTATTTCCTAAGTACTTTATTTAAAGATAGGGAAGTTTATTTTTTAAGTTTAAATTATGTTGTGCATATAAAAATGTAATTGCTCTGAGAATTTCCTGGTTTGTATTTCATCACCACATCAAAGAGAAAATAATACTAGTTTTGCAAAATTAATTATCTTAAAATTATCCACTCCTAGTTATGTATGCATTATGTAGGTAATTCATAACTCTATATGCACAGTAAGGCAAAAATTAAGGGCAGATAATTGACTCAAAGCAGCAAGTTTAGTTTGTTCTGAATTTTGGAGGGCAGGAGAAAGTGCAAAACCAGAAAGAATAAATCTTAGCTTCAGCATATAATACCACTTCTTTCAAAGTAAATAAATCTGAATAAAACTGAGCCATCTTTAAAGATTGAAAAAAAGGAAAAAAAACCAAAAACAAACCCCTCTATTTATAAAACTTAACACTTCACAGATATTTCTGTACTTCTAAGCAGTGTTAGAAAAAGGAAACATAACCAGCCTTGATAAAGCTTGAAACACCATTTGCTGAATGAGACCACACCAACAGCAAGTAATTACCACACCTCTTTGCCAAGTCTTGCTTTTCATAACACTTTCCATATCTACCTTTTCTTCAAAGGACTGGCCTTTTGTGTCTTCCCATTTACCTTGAATGCCAGTATCGATTTCCTTCTGTTCCAGAGGCTGAAAAAGTGCTTGTGAACCAAACAGTTCCAAGCTGCCCTTCCTCAGGAAGCTGTATGTTGTCTCTTTATGGTGGTCTCCTGTTTTTTCAGGAACAGGATGTGCGGTCTCATCCTCAAAGGAGCTGTACTTTTTAATTTCATTAGCTTCATGCGCTAGAAACCTCTTTCTTTCTTCTTCATGTTTCTTTGATGCTTTTCTGCTTTCTAGTGCTTCCATGGAGGGCTGCCATTGCTCTGACTTGTGTGTGTGCTTTCCTGATGAGTCCAAGTTTTCTGCTGCAGGGTGGAACCTGGTGGCAGCGCTCCCTCTGCCATCAGTGCCCGGCTTCCCAGGCAGGTCCCCAAACAAGGGAGCCAGGGCAGAGGCCATGGCTGAAATCGATGTTGCAACTGCAGATGACAGGGGAGCAATCTTTCCACTTTCACTCTGGACCTATGAAGGGAAAAAACCAACCAAACAAAAAAATCCAAAAAAGCCAAATAGGACTTACAAGCTCTGAAATTATCAATTCCAAAAAGCAGCCTTATCACATCAGTTCATCCAAAGTACGTTTTCATGTAAATATTGTACTCTATCAGTACAGACTAGAACAGGTAAGGAAAGCAACAATGCCCCTGTAATTTGTCTGCAGATGGGTTATTTCACTCCAGGTAAAAACAACTTCATGTGAGCAGCAACATCTTTAGTAACAAGGGGTGTGTGTGGAACATGCAACCTGACATTGTGTCGGGGCTCAGGACCTGCAGCAGTGCAGGAAGGAATTAGCTCAGGTTCCAGATGCCAGCTAACATGCCATGTGCCCAGGCTAATCACCTCTGCATCTCAGCAGGACTCATTAGCTTTGGCACAGCTCTGCTCTTACACAGCTCTGAAGCTCCCAGCTCTGGTGACCATTGAGTGCCAGGGAGAGACTGTTCCGTGCTGCCCTAACCCAGGGCAGACATTCCTGATGCTCCCTCCACATAAATCACCCTCATGCAGGACTTTGTCAAATATAAACATTGGCTGTCATGAGCAAAGTATTTGAGCCTAAGAAGCACATTAAAAACACTTCCAAACTTATTCTGCCAGCCCCCATGGTGGAACAACTATCTTTTCTACTCTTCTAACATAATAATTTTGTAAAATTTTCCTAGATGCAGTTAAGATGCATTTTTTTCCCCAACATGCAGAGCTTTATCTTCTCCAAAGGAGAAGCTACGAAAGCTATGAAAGAGAATGACAAACATGCCTCATACACATCTGGAGGGGTTTTTTTTTGTTTTTTCTTAAACTGCAGAGTTAGTGAACAGTGTGCAAAAGGACAGACAAGATCACACCAGTAACAGAAATCAGCTCAGAACCTAAAAAGTGCATGCAGATTCCATAAAACACAGACAACAGTCATTCACTAAGAAAACTGGGAAGCAGAGCAAAGACTATGTTAGCTCAAAGATTCCAAAACAAGATTAAGAAAATAGTTACCAGTTTATTTTTTTTCCATTGCATCTATCAGAATTAGAAATTTAGAGGAGATCAGAAAATTGAATTCAGTATTAGTTACAAGATATTTACATTTTCAAATATGCACTTTGGGAATACAACCTCTAGTTATCTATTTTGAGAGCTCTCTTTGGCTTCTTCCTAGAAAAACCATACTGGGATCTCAAAACCCCCCAACACTCCAATGAACACTTCACTGTAGAAAGTCTTTTTGAAAATACATTCCCATTGAGCTTGCTTCAGAGTCAACTCTGATTTCATTTGCTAGGTTCAGAAAGATGACACAACATGCTTCCTCTGATTTTCCTTGCTTGAAAAGCATGCTTGCTCTGTAAGGCTGACAAAGTGACTGTCACTTCTTCCCCATCTGCTTCAGCCCGGTTCCATTTACCACCGTCCTGCCCCAAACAAGTTGGTGACACAACCATAAAAGAGGCCATGCTGTGACAGTAATTGGCATGTGGAGAGTGAATGGAAAAAGGACTATGTAAGGTATGGAAACCTTGCTTAAATAAATCTGTCAAGCATTTATTACTACTTCATGTGCAAGTGAAGTAGGCATAAAGTACAATTATAATCTGTACAGCCTTGCACCAATATGTTTAGAGAAATCCTGCTTTCTCACTATCCTGTTATTATAAAATATGGAAAATGTATAATCATGAATGAAGCATATAGAAAGAAAAGGGTAGGAACTTTCTAACACTCAGATTTATCCAAATACATAGAAATATGACAAGCACAGGAGTTGTGCTTGACTGTTAAAGTGATTTCTTTCAGAGCTGTAGTACAAAGGGACTGCTGTTTCTGCTATTGTGAAGAGATCTGAAAGACCACTTCTGGGCCACCTTATGCTGAGACTTTACTAAAAAGGCATTCCTTTGCAGTTCCAATTAGATGAAGTATTCCAGAGCAGGAAGCCAAATTTCACTGCACTTTAAATAATTTCTCTTTGACTTCCTGAATTTCAAAAGTATTCTGCTTTTAGGGAAAAAATACAGATAAAAATCAATGCCTCCTCCCAGAGGAAAATGACAGACTATGTCCTTACTAATAACAGAAATATATTGTGCTTTCAGGAAAGAGCCTGAAAACTGCACATGACAAAGCTCCAAAACGCTCTGAAAATACAACTAAAGCAAAATGATGTGTGTCTCAGTTTTTTACACCTTTGATCAAGAATTTACTTTTAGACAACATGTAATACTCTAGTGGAAGTGACACACACTGTGAAAGGTACAACTTGCACTAGGCAGGAAGTCGATATACTCTCAAATTACCTTAAAAAAGAAGAAAACCATACCAAAAAATTTGAACACTTCAGGGAATGTTCAATGTCAGAAGGCAGCTTCCTGACAAACTTTTTCCTCTGGGTGTAGTTCAGAGCAAAGGAAAGGCCAGCCTTTATGGTATCTTACACTGAAGCTGTTTTCTCCAATAAAAAGAAATGCAAAAGAGCTGTGATGGCACTTACCTGCTCAACCTCTCCCAGGGTGACTGGCTGAGTCTGGTAACGAGCATTCATCCTCCTGTGCCTCAGATCTCCCCGATTCCTTGTGGAGATGGCCCTGGATACTGGTTGAGACAGTTTGTTAAACAAAGCCATCTTTTCTGCCAAGCTTAAGGTGGAAGAATCTGGTTCCTCAGACTGATCTTGCCCCATCGCCTCTTTGGCTGCTCTTATCTCCTCTTTAGCTAAAATTTTTTGGTGTGCTGATGCCTGCAAGCTGAAGAAGCAGAACTGGAAATTAGTTTTGAAGAAGCCCTTGTGCAGCTTTAAAATCTCAACCTGATAGAAGCAGAAGATCTGCACGTGAAGCACAATAGCCAATGTAATGTAGCAGCCTAAGTGGGTATGCAGTGGTTCAACATTGGCATGATGAATTCTAATTCAACAGCTGAAGATTTTAAAAAAAGTTACATATTCATTAATGAATTCATTTGATTAGGACACAACATTTTTTACGAGGGAACTCAAGATCGAAGGGAGATTTTCCAGACAATCTCTTTATACAGAGCACAGAGCTATGGAGAGACATTTAAGATGCCTTTAAGGTCCTACAGTACAATTTATATAAAGTTCAATTTTATTGAAAGCAATTTGTGGACCATATATGATAAAAACATTTAAAAGACAGACTTAAACTCCAAGTTTGTGCTGCTTTTAAGTTAGAATAAATTGCAATGACTCTTCTAATCTGAAGTGCAACAGATTTCAGACCGTCTTTTGTTTTGAATTATCTGGGATAAATCAACAAGAAAAATTGGTTTTGAAACAGAGTCCTTTGATTTTGAAAATTGACCAATGCTGAAGGCAGACATATTGATTCATAAAAGCTGTAACTGCATTTGTCTCTACAATAATGTATTTTATTCATGTTTACTATAAAATATTTTATTGTTCAACTTCTTTCACATTTAAGGAATTAGTAGTATTCTCTAACTATTTTTTTTCTGTCACGGTCTCTGCTAAAATTCTCTCATTCAGAACAGTATTCTGCAACTTTACCTATAGGTGGTGCAATTTCTTATATTTCCTTTAATTTTGCAAGCTAAAAAAATACATGTAGAGACAGACAAAGGACATGTACTGCCTGTGAAATCAAGCACTCAGCTGTGCTATTTTCATCTTAGGATGATATTACCATACAAAAAATTACAAAAGCAAAGAAGGTTCTGCTATGTTTGCTCACATGCAAATTAATTTCTTTCAGAAGAAGAATAAGCTTCTACAACAGGTTAAGTGTGGTTAGAAGGGTCCTGAAAACAGACGCTTGACAAAAAAAAGCTGCATTGCTTTATCATGCAAACATAAATGAAGTTGACGAATGTTTTAAATATTCTTGAAACAAGTATTCACTTGACACATTGAAAAGGCATTCAAGACTTTAAAGATGCATCTGCTATTGAGGAATCTTGTGCTCCATGTAACATGCATGTTTACCCCCCCAGTACCTGGTAGGTTGTACAGTGCTCTTAACTACAGTGGGACTAGGTACTCTTGTCACTACTGTGTGGGTATTCACAGAACGTGAAGCAGGGGTAGTTTCACTTTAAAGAATTGCCAAGGAGGGAAAATTCACAGGGAGAGAGAAGAAAAAGCATTAAGAAAAGCAATACATTAAGTGTTAACTACAGAAAAGACCAAACCAAAACAAAACAGAAAAAAACCAAACAGCAACCATTTTTAATTAACTGAGTTATCTGCTGTGACATTTGCAAAGTAATTACAAGTATCTTGAAAGAACTAAAGACCTAGAGGAGCAAACAGGCTGTCTCTTGAAGTTATTCTTAACCCATGAAGTAAGTTAACATCTGACCATTAGGTGAACATCCATTCAATTCACCATTGTTTAATTTCCCCCCCCCCCAAAATGATTTTCCCTTTTTCAGGAAAATGTCATGATATACGAGTATAGTGCAAGAAAAGCATTTCCAAAAACTACCTTTGAGATTTCAGGGTGTAAAAAGTTTTCCCCAATACATATACATTCCAAAAGAAATTGTGCAGATTTCCCTCAGCACAAACTATCTTATTCATTTGGGTTATGAAACAATGCTATGATTAATCTCGTTTACCTAATCCACAGGTTCCTAAACTTCCTGCCAAATTACAGTTCATACAAGTTATGCTTTACTAGTCCCTCTACATTTAAAAAGGAATTTCAATATAGTTTCCCCTGTGGCTCTCAAGGCCCTTAGCAATATATATATATAAATGTTTTCCTCGCTACAAAGTTATAAGCACCACAGATATGGAGCTTATTCCAGGTTTGAAAGCAGGAGCCAGGGGTAGAGCCAACAGCAGACTTACGTGGCTGCAATGACCACCTCCTCACTGGTGATGGGCTGGGTGTGAGACCTGTCCTGCAAGCGCCGCAGCCTCCGCTCCACTGCCGAACTTCTGCTCGGTGGTTTGGGAATATTTTTCATTTCAAATGATTTTTCCATTTCCTAACAGGACATATGTCATAATTAAAACCATGGAAGAAAAGTTCTGAAACAATACTTTATCCTTAGATTTCTTGCATGCACATCAGTGAAGTTCCCAAATGCCCATCTCTGAATTAGAAGCAAGATGCAACCTCACAGTATGCACCATGGAGTTAAAACTAACTACACACTTCTCCCTAAATGACACTCTTAAGGCAGGCAACAGGTCTGTGTAGGTAGGGAATGAAGTAAAAAACAAAAGTTATGTATCTTGAACTTGGTTAACTGCATTATACTTCATTCTAATGCACTTTGGGTTCCTTCAGCATCTTCTATTTGAAATGCAATACTCACTCTAAAAAGGAGTCTCTTTGCAGCCACACTCAGTTTAGCTCGGTCATCCAATTTTTCTTCATCTACACAAAGAAAAAAAAAAGGAGGCTGAACATAATGAATCAATCTCATATTAAGAGCAATATTTTTTAATATGAATAATTACAAACCAGCAAATAAGCTGGCTGTTTCTCACATTTAAAAAAAAAACTTATTGTGAACACAGCTGTGTAAACTTCAGCTGTTTTTACATGTATTGCATCAAATGAGCAATACAGTCTGACATGGAGTCTAACACAATTTGCAAAAAAAGACTTGTCTTCAGGACAGTTCAAGTCCTTTCAAACTATCTAAACAACATTTGATGAATAACCAAACTTATTGCATCAGTCTATGAAAACACATGGACCAAGAAAATAAAGACTGCCTTAAGGGTGAGTGAAGAGAACTGAACATCTATCTTCTACTAGCTGCCCATTCTGATTACCCCCTTGTGTCCACATTTCTCAGAGGCTAAATTGGTATCCTCAGGAGCTGAAATCAGCATCCTCCAGATCCAAGAGCCAGCATCTCAGAGCTGCAAGGAATATCAGCTTTCAAATAGCATAAGGCATTAAATCTAAATATAGCTACTCATGAGATTACCTACTTAATTTGTGCCAGACTTGCCAAGGGTGACAAGAGGGAAAGAGAGCAAGATGGCAGACTGAATTCTGTAATTTAATAACCTGCATTTTGCAACTTCCTTAGCCAAAAACCAAGTAAGCAACATCAGTTTCATAATATACTACAGGCTTTCTTTAAATTATAAGTCCTAGACCAGTAATTAAAACTGACCGATGATTAATTTTTTTTCCCAACAACTAGCTTATTTATTGTCTAAATTAGGATAAAATCCAACCCCAACTATATAGAAAAGTTTCAAGCCATTCTCCACTTGACTTCCATTTGAAGTTTGGTATCCACAGACAGACTTTCGGGCTGAAAATGAGATTGAAATCAAGTCTGTAGTAGATATGGCCCAAGGAAAAGGGGTATTTCAACTACATATCATAGGTAAAGATATTTTTAAGTGGATTTTGTTTTTATTATCAAACAGTTCTTTAGTTAAAACAAAATAAAACACATCAAAGCCCATTTCTTCCTTGGAAAACAGTACAGCAACATACCGTCAGCAGTTGGTATTTCTGCATACAAAATTGACCTAGTGAAAAATTATCAAACAGAAAAAAGTTAGCTGGAAACAAGACATCAAAAATGAAATTCAAATTCAATCTGAAGTAGCAGGAAAATTTATCTGTTTTTCAAGTTTCAGCAGTGTCCACTTGGGAACATCCTTTAATAAAGCATAAATGCAAGCAATTGCAGCCAAACTTAAATATAGTCAAGGAAAATTATTTCTAGTTCACCTTGCAGAAAATAAATGTCTATGATTTGCTACCAGCTTTTTAACATAAAAAGGTACCTTTGGTGGTTTACAAAGAGAGTAAATGATAGAGCAGAGTAGATGGAAAGGAAACCCTTTATGTGAAACCAAAAGCATTTAACAGTCGAACCAAACACCTACTTTATGATGATTCACTGTTCACTATTTCAAATGGGAGGAATTTGCAACAAAATTGGTTTTGTTGGGGGGAGGGGTTTAGATTTCATTTTGTAAGAAGCTACAATAAATTGTTTTTTAAAGACAAACAATAACCTTGAAAATGTTTATTCTAATATATGGACAAATCTTGTCCCAGCCTTGTTAATATCCACCGGCTCCAGAATGCTACACAGAGCTACGTACGTGCCTACCTATCTGTCTCCTTTCGTTCTGCTGATGTTATAGGTTGAGTTTTAAATCTCTCAGAAGTCTTTCTATTTTCACCAGGAGTAAAATATCGCCTCGCCTTTCGTGGCCCACGGTCCCCATTGGCAGACACAGTACTACCTGCTGCCGACATCTCAAACCGAGACTCGCTTTCAAATCGCACGACAGAGAGCGCATAGGAAAGAAAATAGGAGAGAGAAGTAAAACATAGATGTAAGCATCTCAAAACTCCCCAGAGACCACTCTGCATGCTCCTCCGGGTCCATGCAGACGAACACATTCCAGCTACCCCATATCACAACTCGCACTAGCAAGCAGAAGCACAAAAGCAGGGTTCAAACCATCTCAGCCTCCAGTACACTCTGGTGAGAGCTAAGCTGTGTGCTTTAAGTGCCGAACAACAACTGCTGTTGAGTGGGTGTAATTTTGCCAAGGACGTGCAAGTTTCACACGAAAATACGAGTGAAATGTCACCTACAGTTCCGTTTTCTTGTTGGCATTAGCAGACTCCAGAAAGACATTACGGAGCTGGGCAACAGAGACTTTTGTGTCAACCATGCCAATCTCACCATTTGGTGGATTTGCTTCCATGCTCTCCTTACTTTTAAAAGGTTCTAGCTTAGTAGTCACAGTATAGTCAGACATGGAGCGAGTCAGGACCTTATGCTTTGTTGACACTTTCCAAACAGGAGCCTTTGCCTTGTCAGGCTGCAGTACAGATCCGCTCTGTATGTACATGACAGCTTCACTCCTTTCTACGTTCTCAGGGGTCTTATACTGCTGCTCTGGGGCCTGCCTCTTACTGCATTCCAACTCCCTCTGAACTTCTGAGTTAACTTTCGGCTTGCTTGCAAAGGAGGAGCTCCCTACAGGGGTCTCCAGCTCTCCTCCGCCAAAGAGGCCTTCGTGGTTCTTCCCTTGCTTGCGAATCTCAGATGGCAGAATGGGCCTTCTGCCTTTGGAAGCCTGTTCCTCCTCCAAGGAATCTTCTCCAGCAGGTTTTGCTCCGTAACCGGGTGCTTCATTCTTTTCGCTCTCCGAGGCAGTGGCAGCTGAGGACTTTGTGTCTGAGGGGAGGAGGCTGCCAGCAGGGCTGTTTGCTGGTTCTTCTGCTGCCATCAGCTGAGCTGTGTGAGCAATGCCAGCAGGCTGGATATAGCCATGGATTGGCTGGCGGACGGAACTGACGGGCTGATTTTGAACCCTATCAAAGGCAGACGTTTCTGTCTGAAGAGGCATGTAGTGGGCTGGCACTGGATGGGATTTTCTCTGAGATACTGTGTCTGTGACAAGTTCAGGGCTTCCACGAGCACTTTCCTCTTTCACCAATTTCTCTCTAACTTTTACTCTTTAAGAAAGAAAAAGGATTAAAGCTGTGAACAGCAATACCCAATCTGGAAAGGAACATAGACACCTACTGTGGGTACAGACAGCAACATTGTAGTAAAATAAAAAAAAAGCATTAAAATAAAGCAATCTTATGATGCAACCCCTTCCTTCCCCCAGGTCTTAGCAGTAATACTGCCCAAAAACAATCAAGTGATTCAGGGGCCATGGACATGCACGACTCCTGAGAAGGTAACTGTGCAAGCTCTGGGAACATACAGCATGTTCTCATGAGATCACAAGTGCGTTTGCCAAACAGCACATACCCATAGTCTCAAACAAACAAGATGATCAAAACTGCTTTTTATATTATCAGAGTGTTGGGTTCAGCCTGAAATTGCAAATTCTACTGGCAGTTGTGTATGCAGTCAGATGTCTGAAGATGTCTAAACACTGGGAAGCTTGCATCACACCAAGACGTTGTTGCATTGGGGAAAGGGGTGAAAAAAACATGTTATCTCCACCTAGCCCTTCAGATATTTTGCCAGAGACTGGTTTACTCGTGTTTTTGTGTATCATTTAAGACATCTGAAAAATCACATGTAGTGTAACCTGTTTCAGTAAGTGAATAAAAACATTGAAAGGGCAAGTCCTAAACCCGAAAGCAAAACTATGGCATGGCTGTTGCTTTTCATAGAGCTTGCAGGGAAAAAGGCATTTAAAAACTGAAACAGACATTCTGATTTAAAATGTTTCATTACATTCTAACATGCAAAACTTGCAACAAAAACACTTGTTCCCAAAAGTTACCTTGCTTCAGTGTGTTTTCTAGAAACACCTCTGGACTTGTGCAACATCCATGCAAGCCAGAGTTTTATTTAACCTTTCTAAATGGAATACAGCAGCACAGTGGGAGGAAAGCATGTGCAGCCAGGGGCAGCCTTTGCACTGGGGCTACTGCTGCAGGTAAAGCTCTCCAGCACTTTCACAGCCTCACCAAGGCTCAGACACCTCACAGGGTGAGTGTCTGCAGATAAAACACACAGTATGAAAAATGAAAGCCCTGTACTTCCTCCCGTCCCAAATGGGTATGAAAAAAATAATTTTAGTTTTCAGGAAAGAGAGAGAGTCAAGCTAGGAAACTACTGTTTGAAAGTAAGTAATCCAGCTCAAAGTAATGTGCAATTCCAGGCTTGGTACCAACAGACTTTTTGGAGTTTACATCATTAAGAAAAAAGAAAAAAGTAAGACTTAGGGGGGAAAACAGGCAAATTATCTAAGAGAATAATTCAGGATATCCAAAGTTATTTGAAACACCACTCTTTCTAACATTTTGGTGCTTCTTACCTCTCAAGATTGATGCACTTGTCAGGGAAAGTTACTTAAGCACATAAAGTGTATTAAATCTGAAGAAATATGCTTTGAATTACATGTATCAAGCATTCTCCAGAGCATCCACACCAATGTTAGTACTGGGTTATAGGTATTACTTTAACCAAGAACATAAAAACAGTCTTCCTGCAATGCTTTTCATGGTGGGCTTACTGTACATGTTACCAAACCAGGAGAAAGCAGCTGCCTGTAGCTTTGATCATGATTTTGTTTTACTTTTCCATGTAATTTTTTTCTTACTTCTCTTGTACCATCTCCTTTGGAATTTAAGGATTTACTTGTAGGGAATGCTAAGATGGAAGGGTGTACAGTAAAAAATACGCTGGTTTGCAGAGCACAAAATGAAATAAGAAGTTATAAAATCTAGTGGAAACCAGAATGATAGTAGCTGTGGAAGAAGCTTGGGGAATTTTTACTTCTTCACCAAAATACCAATTGGTTCTAAGTTAGAATAAAAGCAGATGCTTCAGAAAAGTTTCACAGGCTTTTTATTCACAAAAACCTCACTTTCTTACTTGCTGCTGTTAAAGGAAAATTAAAGGCAAGTGTTAAATGTAGATAGTAAAAGGAAGGAAGGGAGGGTTTGCAGTCTGATTGTTAGCCACACAGCTATGCTTTATGATACCTGGAGGGCCAGCTGATAAGTGAAGGTGTGTCCCCTTCCGAATCTTTCTGAAGAAACCATTCAGGTTTTGCTTTCCCTGCACTACTACAGAAAACAGAACTTCAGGTAATTTCTGAGATCTCAATACATGCTCCCATTATTTCTCCCCATCTCCCTTCCCCACTGCTTCTTAATTTTGATTATTCAGTTGCAGAGGACAGTTCTAGAAAACAAAAGCAATGCACACTAGTCCAATTCAAAGGTGATAAACTGGGAAAGAAATTATTATATAATCCCACAAACATATACAAAGTATACTAAGTGGTAAAGATTCTGCAGAGGTAACTTTACCAAGTGCACATTGTCCAAAAATTGAGAAGTGAAAGCAACTACACAACCTTATATTTGCATTTGCCATTGTGGATCAGTTTGTGTAAGGACATTTGTAAAAGCTGTTAAAACCATTCCTTTAATTTGTGATTTAAAGTGGTAAAGACGGCTGCAACCAAAACAAAGGAGCAATAGGAATTTAATGAAGTGAAAATTTCATAATGCTACATCATATTTCCTAAGAAATTCTCAGGTCCTCTTGTAACCCTGTATCACAGAGCTTCAGAAATGCCCACCTGGTTAGCACAAGTCAAAGTCACTGTGCTACTGGGTGACTTGGCAAAGGAAAAACTTAAAGAAAAAAGTGACCCCTAATTTAATCTTGCCTTGACTTTACTCTGTTCACATTTTACAGTTGAAAGCATAAAAAGAAAGAAGAGCTTTTTAAAGCTCTGCAGCAGTGCAAGAAAGGCTGTTTGCAGGCTTCCTACATAAAGTTTCTCAAAAACTTTCCTAATGTTCACCTTCGCCTACAATCCCCCAGCAACAGTAGAACACATCAAGTACTTTTAACCTTGCAAGCACAGCCAGTCCTGCCACATTAATGTTTACAAACTCACTCCCTAGAGGTGACAAGCATCTAGGATGCTTTCCACTACTTATGAAAGAACTTCTCCATTGGAGAAGAGCCATTTGGGATAACACCCCCAAATTAAGCTCCAGGTCATACACTTCAATTTTTCTTAACTACTCTTTTCTGAAAAATAGTTGGAAAAGGTTAAATCAACAACTCTTCTGGAGATAACAGTGTATTTGATGCAAGTAAGTTTAAATTTGAGAACTCACCTACTGTTGTCATTGAATCCAAATCTATCTTAGAACAGCAAACACCAACTGTTGAAACACCTTCTGTTTTCCAATGTTTTTGAATCCCTAACGGAACTGACCAAAGAGGAGGGAAAACCTTTTCACAGAAGCTGACTAGAAGCAGCTAGCTGGAATTGTTTTGAAGCACAGGAACTTCCTTCTCTTTTAATGTGTACTTTGGCACAATTTTATAGTGGGCACGGCCCAAGCAGTAATTATTTGTACTTGATCATTCATCCTTTGAAGAGTGCAATCAGAAGAACGCAAGCCATATTTTGAATTTAATCAGCCATTTCAGGAGCCAAATGCAGACAATGTCAAATGATACCTTCTCATGATGGGTAACTGGATTAATTATTAAATCTTAGTACTGAAGGCACAAAAGCTTTCATATATATTCCAAAGTGAGCTGCATTTATTTTCCAATTTAAACTCAGGAAATTTAAATTTAATGAAACCGATTTTATAGCCTGTATATAACGTGGAACTGACTTCAGAACAGCAGTCACCTGAACAACTGAAGTGAGCCTTTTTTTCTCTTGTGCAAATAGCTTTATAGGGACCACCACAGAGTAACTTTAAATGGACTGCATGGACACAATGACTTTTTTACCACTCAGAATCAGGGACAAGAGTTTCAGAGAGGTTATTCTCACATCTCTGAATATCATATCAGGGAGTACACACTGGCACTGAAAGTGTCAGGCATATTAAAGAATGGGCTCTTGGCAACATGGCCTTTAAAATACCAGCTACTGCTTACATGTGTATCCAAACAAGAGACCAAATCCCACATTTAAGCTCTTGGCTGCTTTAAGTACTACACCACATCTTGGTGGGTGCAAATGGTTTCCTTCAAAAGAGAGACAGCAATTAGGGGAAATTTGTTTTATGCAAATACTACCCAAGCCTCATCCAGAAAAAAAACTGAAATTAGAAATAATGCAGTCAGCAATTTGTATTATATTATTACTCACAGAATAGTTTGAGTTGGATGGGACCTTTAAAGGGCATTTAGTCCAATCTCTCTGCAATGAGTGGGGACACTTCAACTAGACCAGGTTGCTCAGAGTCCCATTCAACATCACCCTGAATGCTTCCAGGGATGGGGCATCTACCTTCTCTCTGGACAACCTGTGCCAGTGTTTTACCATCCTTCTTGTAAAAAATGTCTTCCTTATATCTAGCATCAATCTACCCCTCTTTTAGTGCAAAACCATTGCTCCTTCTCCTATCAGAAAAGAGGAATGTCCATGTTAAAAAGTCTGTCCCAATCTTATAATCATCTCCTGCAGCACTAAAAGGCTGAAATCAGATCTCCCTGGAGCCTTTTCTTCTCCAAGCTAAACAACCTCAACTCCCTCGGCCTTTCCTCATAGGAAACGTACCCCATGGCTCTGATTATTTTTGTGGCTCTCTTCTGGACTTGGTCCAACACTTCATGTCTTTCCTGTGCTGAGGATTACAGATACAGTAATCCAGGTGAGATCTCAAGAGAGTGATGTTGGGGGGCAGAATCACCTCTCTGAACCTGCAGACCATGATCCTTTTGATGTGGCCCAGGACCCATGTAGCTTTCTGGGCTGCAGGTGCACATTGCCAGCTCGTGTGCAGCCCCTCACCCACCAGTTCCCTGAAGTTCTTGGCAGAGCTGCTCTCAATCCCTTCAACCCCCAGCCTGTACTGGTACTACTGGGGCTTGCCCCAGCCCAGGTGCAGGACTTTGCACTTGGCCTTACCAAAGCCCTCAGGAGTCTCTGATGACCCCACTTCTCAAGCTTGTCCATGTCCCTCTGGGTGATTATCCCATCCTTCAGGAGTGTCAACCACACCACTCATCCTGGTGTCATCTGCAAAACTGCTGAGGGTGCACTCAACCCCCTTATGTCATTGAGGAAGACATTAAATAACCCTGGTCCCCACTGAGAGCCTTAAGGGACACCACTTGTCACTGATGTCCATCAGGACTCTGAGTTGTTGAACACTACTCCCTGGATGCAGCTGTCCAACCAATTCCTCATCTACTGAACAATCTATCCACAGCTCTTCAATTTAGAGAGAAGGATTCTGGGGGGGACTGTGTGCTCTAGCAGGAGCACAGACAGAGACATCTGTAGCCTTTCCCTTGTCCCCTAACGTAGTCACTCAACCATAGAAGGCCACAAGATGGGTCAGGCAGGACTTGCCTTGAAGAAGCTGTGCTGGCTGTCTCGAATCACCTTCCTGTCCTCCATGTACCTTAGCATAGCTTCTGAGAGGATCTGTTCCATGATCTTCCCAGGCACAGAGGTGAGGCTGACAGGGCAGCAGTTTCCAGTATCCTCCTTTCTACCCTTTTTAAAGATGCGTGCAATGTTTCCCTTTTTCCAGTCACTTGGGACTTCACCTGACTGCTCAGATATCATGGAGATATATCAGGCAATTCCCTCAAGACTCCAGGATAATTTAATTGGGTCCTGTAGCCTTATTATTGTTCAGTTTCCTCAGGCAGTCAGGAGCATGATTTTGTTCTTATAGTGGAAGGGACTTTGCTTCCCCAGTCACCACCCTGCTGTCCACCCGCTCATGAGGTGTGGAAAGAGAGGTTGCTATTGAAGGCTGAGGCAAAAAACTAGTTGAGCCTTCTCCTCATCATTGTTACCAGTTTTGCTTTCACCTTCCATATCCAGCTAACATACCTGTAGAAGTCCTTGCTATGCTTTGCATCCCTTGCCAAATTCAGTTCCAGCTTCACCTTGCCCCTCCTAACCTCATCTCTACACAACTGGGCAGTGTCCCTGTACTCTTCCCAAAACACCTGTCTCTGCCCACTACTGTGCATTCACTTCTTTAATCCATGTTGGTGTCTTTCCTTTTTTTTCCTGATTTCTCACAACTGGGAATGGAAAAGCTCTTGTGCTCTATGGAAAGCATAAATGGTTGAGCTAACACTAGCTACCTCAGTTTCTTAAAAATAGTCAACACTGTTCAGCATTATGCACATATGTATAAAATTAAGTTCTCATTGACATAATTTTTAGTTGCAACATTTTAAGTTAAGGTTTTGCAGTTATTATTTTCTATCTATCCGCATACCAAGAAATTAAAGACTCACACTTAGAGAAAATCATACTTTAAAATAATTCTTAGTCAAGCATTATTTTCAGTCAGCATAAGAATTTGACAGTATTTCTATACCATACTGAGAAATTGTAATGTAAAATTAGTGGAAACTAATTTTTTCTTCCTTCTGGAAGAATCTGGTTACCCTATTACCAGAGTAAATTTGTCAAGTCTAAAGCAATTCAGCATAAAATTTTAACTCTCCCCTCTGCCCCTTCATGCACATATAATGCCTGATATTATCTGAAAAATTGAGTACCACAGTTCAAAAGTGTTTTTACACTTTCACATCAGGAAAACAAATCAACTATTATTTCAACTGACCCAAGATAACTCTTCAGCTTTTAAGTTTGCAAACTGTTTTATTTTGGCAGAAGTCATCATAAAGATAGTCAAATCTTCACTGAGAAGCAGCTTGCCTCTATTTGGAAGCTCCCAGCCAACAATTACAAGGTATAGAAGAAAGAAAATTAAAGACTTGCTCTAACAGGTTATTAAAAAACCAAAAAACAAAACCCAAGGGGATTTAGAACCATAACTCCTTCAACTTCTAGTTTATGTCCTCTCCACAAAGGGCCTAATTTTAGCAAAAAATCTATAAATATAAAGTGAAACCAAGGACACAGCTAATTAGAGAAATACATAGCCACTTCCTTGTATTAGACACACACTGTGATACAATAAACCCAACTAATCCAGCCTGAGACATCCAAAGCAACTAAATACATTCTTCAAGGGTAATAAATACATTCTCATTAATACTGTAGACACTGATGCAGAAGCTGATTGAGATAAAGGAATCTACAGAAAAAAAACCCAAAAACAGAAGTTATACCTACCTTTGTCTGCTGTTACTGTGCAAGGGCTGGTCATTCTGCAAGTGGGTGGGTGAGGCTGCCCGCTTGGGTGAGGAGAGGGACTCTCGGGGGCCTTGCTTTGGTGGCATTGGCACTTCATTATAGCAGGAAGAGTCTCGTCCAGAAAGGGAAAGGGAGACAGAGCTATCCAAGGTTGCTGAAGGCTCAGAAGCCTGTCTAATGGCACTGTCATCTGCTTTTCTAACACCCTTTTCATTTGAGAGGTCATCTTTATCTTCACGGCTGGAGTACTCTTTGGAATCAGAAATCACACTTTTTGATGACTTTGTCTCAGTCCTGGAAAAATAGAGGGTGCCATAGTCCTTGTTTTCATCATCTTGCCTTTCACTTTTCACTCCCTTTCTTTCCACGCTGTCAGGATCTTTCCTTGCCCGTGTATATCTGGATGAGTAGTCAGAATCCAAATCAGACTCAAGGGCTAATCCATACTTTTCTGCCAGCTGGCGTCGCCTCTCTGCCTTGTACCTAGCTATTCTCTCTGCTTTTGACTCTAGTTCCTGGATATCCATGTTTGCTGTACTGTACAAGGGCTCTGTATTACCTCCCGTGGTTTCTGATCGGTATCTGGACGATCTGGGGTGTTTCTCTACTGAAGAATCTGAAGTTTCCTCCTCCTCATTTGATCTTCCTGTCAAAAGTGCAACATATATGAGCAAGTCCTTCCCAAAACTCCAGGTACCCCACCCACCAAACTGATTGAACTAAAAGCTTTCCATTTTCTTACAAATAAAAGTGACTGCACAGACACATTATATTTTTGCACTTTTGTCTCCAAAAGGAGACATAAACAATTAAGAAATATGTATTAGGAATAATTCTTTAATAAATAATAGTTCTCAATTCAAAGAGTTATTTTAAAGCAATAAGAACAATCAACATTTTTCAAGTAAGACAACTGGAGATTTGAAAGGCAAATTAAAAACCCCAACCAACCTGACAGAGCTCTTCTGTAGAAGAGCTTCTAGGCTGATAGTGTAGCATACATGGAGTAATTCAGCATTGCAATATGGCCTGCCATGTGCCACTTACCTAGGTGGGGGCTGTATGGGTCAGTTGCTCGCATATATCTTGGTGTATCTTCCTCTAGCAAACGGTGTGTGACTGATCCTGGGCAGTTTTGTAGGAGCATAGGCTGTGCATCATTCTCAATTCCCTCTAAGCGCCTAGCTATTCTTTCTTTTCTGAAAAATATGTGAAAAATGTGAAAACAGGCATCTTGAAGATTCGAGGGCAGAGTTTCTACGAGGAGGTAACAAAACAAGCTGTATGTTTTGTTTTATGGGCCAAACACTTTTTTTCCTTTACCTTTTCATTTCCAAAAAATCTTGGTTGTTTGGTTCAAAGAGTTTTCTTAATTCTGAAACTGAGACAACAAAACATTATGTAGCTTATAAAACAGTAAGTTTCAGAAACTTGCTAAAATGCTTTAGAATAAGAAGGAACAGTCAAATAAAGTTCAGTGGTTTGAAATATCTTCTGTGAGGAAATGAGCATTTTCCTCTTGTTTTCCTAGTTTATTAAGGTTGTGCTGTCAAAAGTGCATTAAGCACATAGGTGTGACCATCAAGTACTCCTCCCCTCCACATACTTCCAGGCTAATCCCAAATCTGCCATGCCCATCCCTGCAGGTTTCAAGATCTACTGGACAAGTTGTATTTTGATTAGCTAAAGTCAAACTTATGTGTCCTAGTAACCCATTTCAAAACCAGGTATTATGGAAAGTCTGCTTACCCTGCCTACTCAAAGGTCAGGGACTGACCATATTTAAAGAGAAGAAGTAAGGACCTCTTCCTTACTTTCTTCCACACCCTTATATTGATCAAATCCCAAGAATCCCAGTGACTCATTGCTGAAGTGAAAATTACCATGCACCATCATGGTACTCTTGCATGGTTAATCAATTGCTACTTTGCTAACTTTCCCTTGCAGTTTTAACTGCACATACTTTCCTTCTCTTCCCCTGAACCCTTTGCTGGTGTTAAGTGCCAGCAGACAGCTGCCACAGTCCACAAAACTGTAGTGAACCAAGGGGAGGCACGGTAGATGAAGTAATCCCTATATATACCCACATATGTGCATGTGCAGACCACACTGCAGCAGTGAGTGCTACACAGATAAGTGCAGTGTGGCTTCTTACCACCAGGAAGAGAAACTGCCCAGGCTGTCCAGGGAAGCAGGGCACTGGGGTGGGGTGCGCCTAACACACAGCATGCACATCCACACATTGTGGTCTTGGCAAACGTGGTGCTGAAAGCTGTGTGCACCTGTTCTTGAGCCAATGCACATCTGGGGCTCTAACCCTGTTGACCCAGGGATCAAAAGTTAAAGCAAGTGAAAGCCTATGCCTGCTAAATTGGCAGAGATTGCCATCAGAAACACCTGATGAGTCAGAAGTGTCTAGCTGACATTGTTCCACTGCAGAGGTAAAGCTATCAGCTTAATTCTCTTGCTACCAGATCTCATTGCTCTAGATACTTAGAAGATAAATATTACTGAAACACCGCCCTTTTAAAGGTCAGATGCACCTTTTCTGCCTTCCTGCTACTGCAAGAACTTAACATACATGGCTTGGTCAGGGTTCCACTGAGCTGACTCATCCAGGAAGTTTGCTGTACTAAACACCAGTGCTCACACCTCACAGATACTGTTGACATTGACTGTCACATCAACCTTACGTGCTGAAAAGCCTGAAAGTAGGACTACAGATAAAATGTGCAGGATCAGCAAGAATTAACACATTCTGATCCTGAACCAACACCAAAGCAAAGATGAGCCCTTATGCTGTGTTTTTACAGACTTTTCTCTCAATGCATGAGCGGTTTCCACTGTTGCCCTGTATACTCAAGCTGTGCTGGCAACAGAATCAGCCATTTGAAACCAGCCTTCATTTCAGATCCACACCAAAGGAAATGATTTCTCATAAAGACTTACACACAACATTGTCAAAGCAAAACCTGTAATTGTCTGTCTTCAGACAAGTCAAAGGCCACCAGAGCTCAGAGTTACTCAAATCACATTCCATCCAAATCCTGATCCTTTTTTTCCCCTAGTCACCAATTTGTGCAGTCACCAAAACCATCATCAGAGAACAGGTCTTTTACAAGCTTTACTAAATCTCTAAAGCACAGCTTCATTTATTAGTGAAAGTCTTCTCTCTCCCCACCCCCAGAAAAGGAAACTTGACTATAAGTTGTCCACATACAAGAAATGTGGAACATCCAAAGAACTCCTAAAGCATTAACTCAACACTCTCTTGCCACATGCTAGCTGAAGTTCCAGAGATTCTACTACCACTTTGCAGTCCTAAAAAGAGCTCTGGTCTCATGAAAAATGTCTCCAAACACCTCCCCAAACAACACAGGACAAAAATAGCATGGGACTACTCCATGCTGCCTTACACTTTTTCCAAGGCTGAGATTACAGAAGTAATTTCAGCTAGGTTGGACATAACATCTGCAGAATTTTTTCTGGGGAAAGCAGTTCCAGCAATATTCTTGTTTTGGTAAGGAGGGAAAAAGAAGCACAAAAAAAAGCAAAACCAAAAGAAGACAAAATGAAGAAAATCTTCTAGTCTAGAGGTTTCTTTTTGATGAATAAAATATTTTACTTCAAAACATAAAAACCAGTTGGAGACATTTCACTCCCAAGGACACTGGTTGGCCCTTGCAAATTTAGGTGACCAGGTTTCTCCTTTTTAGTTTACAATTTGAGTATGTTGGTGCCAGCTCCCATCTGTCCATGGGATGTTTTCCCATGTGACCATCACAAGCAACACCATGGGAGCGCTGAAGAACAGCAACACTTCTACCTAAAAAGTAGCACAAAAATCTGATTCAGCACACAAGAAAAGACTAAGAAGCTTAAAATAATTAATTTCACAGTAAAAGCTCCTTATCTAGATTACTTCATGGCAACACACTTTGTAAGCACCATTGGTTAGTTAAGGGCAAGAGGAAGAACAGCCACAGCTCAGAAACAGCTCTGAACTTGAGGCTTTATTTTAGGATGTTGAGCAGGATGCTGTGATAGGACACCTTTGAGGTAAACTGTCAAGAGGCATCTTAACTTTGGCAACTGTAATCCTTCAAAACAAAATTTACTTTGCAATATGTTTATTTAGGAAAAACAGTATTGTCCCATATGTTGACCCAGAATGAAATACAAAAAGCACATTTGGAGGGCATCTTATATTTTAAAAACTCCTTAAATTAAGGTGGAATATTTCTTATAGTAATATATATTCAGAAATCTTTCAGAAACCTGCTACAGAATATGAACATGGGTATGCTGAAAGCCCTTTTTGACAGCTGCAGAGGGGACATGTGAATAAAGCTGCAGCCATGTGACAGCTGTCTTCTTTTTACAATACAGAAGCTGTAAAAACTCAATTAAGCCTTCCAAAAGTTCATAATAGAGGGGGAGCATGTACGCTTGTGAAGCCTGGGTAGACATGGATCAAAAGGTAACCTGCCAGAGGATTAATTTCTCAGAGATGGTAAATAACCGTTGCAACACAGGTACCACACATTTTCATTTTGAGGAAAATTTAACAGAATAGAAAAGCCTAACAGCCTCACTCCTACTTCCTCCTCTCCACAACAGGAAAGGTGATGGTCTTAAAACTAGACTGGAAAAGCATTTATCTTCTGTTTATGCCAGCAAAGGTGTATTGACATGTTCAATGCCCAACTGCAGGCCTCAGTTCAGTCTGTATCAGTTAAAAAGTAAATATATCCCTTCAATTTCTCAACATATGCAAACATGGATCACAATTAGGCTCTAGAAAATAACCTGGATTTTCAAAAAGCCCTGGACTTTTAAGTAGTCCCCTCGGAATGCAACCAAAAGCTCCCAGCACTGTTTCTTAAGTCTGGTACACACCAAATAGGATGCCTTCATTATGAGAATATTTTTTTGAAAAATAGAAACATCTTGGAAAAGAAATTAGTTCACTGTGAAGCAACTTACAGATAAGGTTTCTCAAGTGAAGGCTCAGTTAAGTCACTGGCCATATGACTGTAAGGCTAAGTGTAAGGAATAATGAGGGACTATGGATTATTATTGTCTGGTGCTGTCAGAAGTCTGTATTGCATAAATGCACCTCACTCTATTCCATCATTTTGCCAACAATGTTTCTATATGAATATCTGTAATGATCATATTTAAAAGCAAGAATGTCACTTATATAGCACTTAAATATTATGCTGGAAGAATGCTCCTTTCCAGAGGAACTCTGCAGCAAATGACATTAAAAGAGCAAGCCAGTTCCTTTATGTTGGAATTAGTGCATATAGCCTTGTCTGAAAAGAGTAAATACCACCAGAACATACACACACATAATTTTAATCCAAGTTCTGATGTCCATAACATCCTTGAATGAAAGGAACATCTTTGTGCCAGTTGCACATAGTTCTTCAGTTAAATATCACCCTTTGGGGGTCAATTCAAGAGAATTAATTCTTGCCTCTGCCTCAACTGTATCAAATGATAAAGATGGAACTGCTGTTTTCTTCAGAAATTACTCAGACTAAGATAGAAGTTTGGAAAATACAAAATATCCCCCAGACTAAACTCCATATGTAATGCAGGCCTTTTAGCATGCAAGACAGAAATTCAAGTGCAGTCAATTGGTCATGCAAGCACAGTGACTGCACCGACCACCAAAGGGGCCGGGAAAGAGCTGTGACTCTTAACAACTCAAGTTAATACTTTTGAACTCAGGATTAATCTATCTGTAAAAATAAACTCTGTGAAGTTTTGGATTGCAACTACTAACCTACTGAAACAGGTAAACAAAGCTGAACTTTATGCAGCAGGGATGCAGGAAGGTCTCATAAAAGAGCATTGTGGCTCATCCCCTGTTTCACCCTTCATGCACACTTCAGAGGGAAAACTCATTTACAAAACATCTGTGCCAAAGTGATCTTAACTGTGCCTTGTACTTGCACAGATGAAACTTCACATGCTGTTAAATTACCACTTGTGTTCACAGTATGTCTCCCTTACCTACCTTTGGGAAGTACTGCTAAGAGATTAGCATCAATATCCTTTGTGCTGTTCACAAGCTCTTCTTTATCTTCAAGGGAGAACTCCTTCTGAAAACTGAAAGCAACATCTGGTTTACAGAACTGTGGGTGTCTCTGCTGCAAATCAAATAAACCCAAGACATAACCAATTTACTGCTAGATAGTCTAACAGAGATACCAAAGAAAATATTTTCCTTAAGAATGAGCTAAGAAGTAACCCAAAGAAACTCAGAAAGCCAAACCTAACATAATTTGAAACTTGTTTGGAACTGACTGTGACACATTTTTGCATTAGATTACTGACTGACTTCAAAATGCTCTACTAAGCAAGTACATTTAATATAATCTATATTGAATGGTTCTTCATAAGTATTAAAACATGTAATCAAAGGCAGTACTGCATGTACACTCCACCTAGAAACCTTCTGCACGACTACTCTGTTGTTGTTACTGCACTGTTCTCTGGATCTTACACACTTTATAATATGCTAATAGGAGTACCAGATCATTTAAATTTATACCACACCTTTTCAAAACAGGAAAACTGCCCATTTAGATGAAACAAAATATTTCTTTAAATATCTTAAATATGCAAATTTTAACTGTACAATGTAGGTGTCATAATGGTCTAAAGTAGATCCCAACTGTCTCCAGAAACTTTTTTGGAGGAAGTGTTCCTCCTTGTAAGCAAGATTTTTTTTCTCCAATCAATAAAAATAGAGAACAAATTATTGTATTCAGCCATTATGACTATCCCAGCTGGGCATAAGAAAACTTATAATGATCTTAAAGCCTTTAGTAAACTATGTAGACAGGTGTAATAGATATAAATCCTCACAGTGATCCCAGGTTCTTCATTTTGTCGCAGCAGTGGTGTGCTGTATGATTTAATGTCATTCTGATAAGAAAAGCTGCACAATCTTACTGTTGCAAAATCCTTCCTGAGGACAGATTTTAAATGGCTGCTTTTTTTTTTCAAGGGTATGAATTCTGTACTCACTATTTCCAAAGAATAATTTTAATTGAAAAGAGTTTTAACATATATTGACTAATATGTTTCATAATTATTCCTGTTTATAAATATATTGTTTATAAATAACATCTCTTTTTAAGATATTGAGGGGAGAATAAAACCCTTGAAATGACAATGAAGAAACTGGGCTGTGTCACAACCAGGCACCATGCCACCTGCTGCAAATTGTCTCCAACAACTGCACTTAGAGAAATTATTCCAGGTACTGCCAAGAAAAGCAATGTTAGCCACTACAGAAAATAGCAAATAGAAGATGGAGAGCTGCAATAAGCTGTCCATTAGAGAGAACTGTGTGTCCTTACACAGCAAACACATGGTAATTGAACTAAACAAAAATCAAAACACAATGAAAAAATAGCAGCCACAAGCAGATGGATCCATGTGTCATCTGAGACTGGGCAGAGACTCAGACAGTTAACTGGATGTTTTTCTATGCCTGACCCCACACTGCCAACACTTGTAATTCTTACTAGTCTCACAATATATGCTTTTCTTACAGACACACTCCTGGAGAACACTGGTTGGAGAGATAGCCAGTTCCCATTTGAAAGCAGACTTTAGCTGAGGATGAGTTTGAAAAATGCAAATAATATTGGCCTAAGGCTATAAACCAACCTCAAATTTATTCAGCCAAATAAACTTAATTACTTAGACAAAAGTGCTGAAGGATCCAGCTCATTTGAATGAGCTTCAAAGTCATTCAGACTTGAATACCTGGGCTTTATTTAGCAGTATCTCCACTTGCTTTCATAATGCCTATGACAATGCAGCACCTTAAGCTTCCCTAAACAAGGGGCTTTGTACAGAAAAGCATTCACTGAACAGCAAAATCCTTGTTTAAATGAACTGTGTGTGAACACCCACCACTATGCCTAATTCCCACGTGAATTTTCAAGGGTAAAATCAGGGAATCAGGATTGGCACTAGCCTGATTGTTCCATAAACAACCATATTATTGGATTGTTTGTAAACTACTTACATTCCCCCTGCCCCTCCCCTCCAGGGAGCTCTAGCAACTTTGAAGGCAGAGCTCTTTTAAACCCTGTTTAAATGTCTGTCACTGGGTTTCCATCCATTTGTTCTTGTGCCAGTGTTGTCAGGTACTTTGCTTATTTTTCTTAAAAGAGATTATCTCCATGTACTCAGATTTCTCAGGACAGGCTCTCAGTCTCATTGATTATCTGTTACAATGTCCTCTACTTATTCCAGCCTTAAGTAATTTTTTTTGTATATGGTGACCAGAATTGGATAGTCTTGATTCCAGACTTGGGTCTCAGCAGTATCTTATGAAAATATGTTTTTTTTAATAGTGAAAGCATTATTATATACCTAGCTGAATGCTGGGATCTACAACACATTTGCTTTTTTACATATACACTGTATGGTTCCTCAATCCTGCATGAGAAACTAATATTCAAAGGCTTTGCTTTCATCAGTTGCAAGTGACAGAAAAATTTATCAGCCCCCAATGCACAACTGTGCACTTAGTATTATTACATTACATCCTTTTTCTATTACTCCTCAAGGTCATCCAGTTCTTCCTGTATGGGAGCTCCCTCCTCCTTTATACAGAGGGTGGCTTGCAGCCTTTGCTCACTGGCAGATTTCATTAAAATTCCTTAAATAACCACAAACTTCCTAAGCTTAACCCTCGCTGCACTAGACAGCATCACAGGTTATCTGCTTTGTGAAAATCCCACAGTTTCCCTTATTCCCTCATTTTCCACTTCCCTCTGGACAGACTGTTAACCATTACTGTCTATTTTTTAAAGATTAACAATTATCAACATTTTTAACAAAATCATACACTATTTTGTCCACAATTTAGGAGTTTTATCTCTTCAGACACTTTCTTTTTTTTGCTCTCTCTTGCTAAGCTGCAGGTGGAACTGCTTGTTTTAAATGTTTGCACATGAGAAAACCCAAATGTTTTAATCCAATGCATAATTACATTGCTTTCCCATGCACAGAGGATTCAGAGACAGTACTACTCTGAAGATGACAGAGTCAAGCCAAACAATTGAGTATTTATAGACACATACATCAAATTAGTTCTAAAAATGAAAGTAGGCATATTTAGGACATGTCACAGTGTTCAATAAGAACATTCATTAGGAATCTAAATTGAGTTGGAATGATGTTAAGGCAATTCCAAATAGAAAAAAAAAATTAGAGGAGGCTACTCATCACCATTTATAAGTGTTTTAAAAAACAAACTCATAAGTAATTCCTTAAAAAGATTTCCCTTTTTACTCAAAGAGATCTTTCCAGACCTCTCCCTGCTTTATTATTTTCTCTGCTGGAGGAGCAGTCACAGCATCAATTCAGCTTAAGCAGAGTCATATAGTCAGACTTGGATTGCCAAATCTATTGTACCTTCAAACTCATCCAAAACCCTCTTATAGAAATACCACAAGTACATCTAGTCATGATGTAAATTTAGGTGCAGATTCTAAGCAGCAGCACTATGAATTTTTGCACTTAATAGCTAGGCTATGCACATTTATTATTAAAATAATTAGGGAATACATGGGTTTCTCTAAATAAAATGGAATTAACCAGACATTTGAAAGAATTCTATCTTGAAGTCCCTGATAAATCTGGATATTGAAAGAGGAACTTATTGTCCTTTCCTTGCTTGAAATACAGCTTTTGCTCATGATTGCATTCAGGAAATGCAATCAACATGAGGTTCCACCAGTTTGTTTCACACAGGATTTGTGTGTGGCTTGGCCTCAGGTCCCCAACAAACTCATTATACTCTCCATTGTTCAGGAATTCAGATGATTCCTGTTAAAACACAGGCAACAATATTTCACAATCTCAATAGTTTTTCTTTAAAACCAATGTGTAATGCAGGATTAGTAGAGTACTTGCCAGTCTCAGTAGTTGTACTGTTCTGGCACCTTCCAAAGTAAGTGTGAGCTGCATGCTGTACATCAGGGATTCCAGGCTGAAACCCTCATCTGCTGCTGCAGCAGCAGCATATGGTTTCTAAATAGCTGTCCCACTAACCTAGTTACATCCTCAAAAGCAACTAGAACTTTGATCCAAATGCCACTGGCAACACTGACCTGCCATCCCAATTAAAGCTATGGCATATATTGAGATTTTATGATTGAAGTACAAAACCCACTTGTACACCTGCCAGCCAGGTGCTGCTGCTCACTTTTCTTCTCTTTCTCTACTTCCAGGAGAACTTCCTTCCCTGGCCTCTGATGTAAAAGGTCCTTTTTACAGTCATGTCCTTCTCTCCTGCTTTCATAGCACAGTGTGTCTTGTACACCATTCCCTCCATCCCTCCGCAGGACCTTAGAAACAACATGGCAGGGAACCAGATGTGCTCCAGGTGTGTGCACTGACTGAAAAGAAGCTCACAAAGATGTGCCTGTGCACCTGTGGCAGGTGGGTTCCTGTGCAGCTGAGCCAATCAAACAGCTGGTTCCTGGGACAAGGGTCCATTCCCAACTCCTGACCTCCTCTCTGTGCCATTGTGGATGAGTCCAGAAACCACAAATGTGGACACCTAAGGCAGCTTGGATGGGAAGAGAGAGGGAATGTGACCTGCCTTCTTGCTTAACTGTTAATTGTATCCCCTTACTCAGCCTTGTGCAGGTGCCCTCAGAACACAGACCACAGCCACAGCCCTGCATGGAAGCAACACCACCAGTCCGCTCATCTGTGAGTGGACTTCTTCTCTCTCCCCCAGACTGCTCCCTGCAGGATGTATAATTAATCCACCCACTTCAGCCACCTGATTTACAGGCAGGTGAGTGTTCCAGGCTGGTTCACACTGGATGTCTGTACTCTGTCCATGCCATGCAAGGAAAAACGGGCATTAAAATGGGCATTGCAATGGCAGGAAGCTCAGTGCACAGTGGGACTTTCCCTTTAGCAATGTCAGCTAGAAAATTTAACATTACTTTAGAGGCAGTTGGTGTTTTCAATGCTTGATCAAAGCATCTGCTCTGTACAAAAGCTTGGTCCTGTGAGAGGGCCAATAATCACTTTTCCTGACAAAGGATAAATGTAGATGCAAGCAATGAAAGTTACTGCAACCAGCCATCTTCACTGGGCTAGAAAAACTCAACCTTACCTTAATGCTCTCTTCCTTAGGAGTAGTCGTGAAGGCTTAAATCTGATTGAGTTTCCTTTGGCAAAATCTGTGAAATAGGAAAAAAAAAATCACATCAATTTGAAGATTCTGCAATAAATGGGGAACTTTTGGTACGCTGGGTTTCCAAGCATAACCTTTTTCCCCTGCAAAAGACTGTGCAGAGGCCTTCTCTCCAAGCAAAGGAGCACCAGCTGGCATGTCCAAGATGGTGAAAAACCAAAGCTTTGCAAAAATGAGTACAGACAGTAGACACATCAAAAGCATCAACACTTCATGGAGCTGCCATGTTCTATTCCTAATATTTGTGGTGTAGCAATACAGCCTGAGGTGATCATTTAAACTCACTGTTTACCAGCTTATAACGTGGACAATGGACATGTTTATGAAGCACTCTGCACACCAGAAATGCTGCAAGCAGCAAGAGCCTTTTTGGCTGCAGCCTGGCAATACCATAAAAACTGCATATTCACTGAAGAAGCCAAGAGACATCCAGCTGAGGATCTGTTGCAACAGTATTACACCATCCATGACAGAAATGTTTCTGAAGATTGTCTACTGTTTGGAAGCTCCCTTTTTTTTTTTCCTGAACAGCCTTACAACATGCATTTCACAGAAGAACTCACGTTTACACTGAGAGCAAAATTGCAGTCTTATGTTAAAGAGGCATGTAATACAAAGCCTCTGGGTTCCCAAAACTGTGTGAACCATAACAAGCAATGGACAATCTCCCCACCCTCTCCTAGATTAAACTTTTTAATTTCTGCAATCAAGTGCATCACCAGAGGGTCTAAATGATGACCAGTGGCAAGAGGGAACAGTGCTCCAAGCACCCTCTCCCTCCATTCAGTGAGGATGCAACCAAGACACCCCAGAGCTCTGCCAGCCAGGGAGCAGGTCCTGGTCTGGGACTGCTGTGCAAAACCACATGGAGCTACTGACAACTTACTCCCAATGAAAAATTGCCTTCCATCCCCATCTGTATTAAATCTACTACTCAAGACCCTACATTAATAAACAGTTGGTCACTGACACAGCAATCATTTAATTTTTCAAAAACAGACCCAGACTTTAGAACACAGTCCAGACTTTAGAACAATTCAGTTGCAGCTACACTCCTATTACTCTACCTCAGAGCTGAGATTTAACTATTTCAAGGAAGACCTAACTGCAAAACCAAATTTTTTTGCTTATGCACAGTATTTTAAGTCTGGGTAGAATGTCTCTTATTTTTGCAGAAAGGGTTTAATGAAACTTATTATAGCTGACAATATGGGTCTTAATTTAGAGAAGGTACATTTTGTCTGAGCATTTCAAAACTTCTTATCCTCTTCCATTTCCTTCTGCCATCTCTACAGGTATAAAAATTGAAAAAACTTTAAAAAAGTAACAGAAGAAAAGATGATTTTAACAACTTGATACAGAAGTTAAAAATGTGCAAAAAGGCATTTTCTAGGCATCTGCTCCAGGTCAGTGCAGATTTCAAGCAGCTTTGATAATAACAGTCTTCAACTTTAATAGGCAACTTTTCCTGTTTTTGTTAACATTAATTTTCTCTTTCCATTAAGTGGAGAATAAAGCACATAGATTACACAAAAACATCTTGTTAGATCAAAACAGAATATTATAAGAAAAACAGTGTGAATGGTATATAAATCATTATATTTTACACTACAGAATTAAAAAGAATACTCTTAGCCATATGGATCCTCTAAAAAGGCGAGATTTACATTACTTTGAGAGGACTGTGCACTAACTTCCAAAGCCCAGCTCAGTATCAGCTTAGCTAATCAGAACCAGGCATATCTTAAATTTATGGCTGTTCTAACAGGATGCAAACCATCCTAGAATTATTGGCACTGGAACAGCTGTCCACCATGAAAACCACAAGCAGACCACAGAGAAATTCTGCCTAGCCCAGCCAAAACTGGGGAGGGAATATGAGAAGGGAAGAAAGGAGCCTGCATTGCTTCCCTGGGAGCAGAGAGGGAGAAGGGCTGCTAGGAGGGGCACATCAGCCAGTTTGGCTCTTGCACCCCTTAAACACATTCAGCAACATTCATACACACCACATCTTTAATGCCTCAAAATCATCTTAAAACTCTGCTGTGCTTCACAGGGGTGAGTCCCAATCTTCCCCCACATCCCAAACACAGAAAAACTTAGCAGACAATAAAATTCCATTACAGAGTTTTGATATTTTATGTATTTCCTCCTGTTCAAATTAAACACCATGTGGGGGGGATTAAAGTCCAATAAAACTTACTTACCACAATATGGAAGTCTTAAATACAAACACAGGAGGAAAAGTAAACAACTCTGAATCAAAAGACAATAAATATGCCCACAAAAGAAACATCAGTTTAGCAGAGTCTTATTCAATGGTTAATTTAAAGATAAAAAAAACCACCCTCACGGTACTCTATAGACAGAAAAAAAACATTTACAAAAGCATTTTGTTCTGCTTTTTACTGAAGAATTCTAAACATGTTCATAATCATATTATAGCAATTTAAAATATTTTTATTCAAAAATAAGAGTATCTTTACTGAAGTGTAAATCAGACTTGCTCACAAGTTTAACCATTTGTTCAGTCGAGTTCCCTCTCTCTTAGGCACAAACTACCCGATAAAACCACTATCTATAATTTAATATGTAGGAAATTTAAAATGAACAAGCTAAAAAGAAAAAGTAGCTATAACCTTCCAGCATTACTCAGTATATTTAAAGGCCCTAAGTCGGTGGCATGCTAAGCTAATTAAAAGATCCATCTAATCGGATCTTTCAAAAGTGTCCTTTAGGAAATAACAAAATAGCCTGGGTGACTAACTGCATACTGATTGCTAAAGTACCTAATGCAGCTGCAGGAGAGCCAGTCAAACAACATTTACACATGCAGACATACATATGAGAGATTAAACACACACAAACTGCATTTTCTCTTATCTGCTTGGAAGTCTTACCTTGCTCCTCAGAGTATTTAACATTTCCCAAATAGGTGGAGATCCAAGGATTTCTGAACATGGTTGCACAAACAAAGGATTCGGCAAAGAGAAACTACAATAGCAGCTAATTCTGAAGCAGGCACAGCCCTTAGGCCTGTCTTAGCAATATCGTGTAGAGATTTTTCATAGCACAGGACTGGAGCTGTCAGGCTCTGCGTCCCAGGGAGTACAGTAAATGCATAGCAATAGGCTGCAAGCCGGAGCAGCTCAAGCCAGTAATCAGATTACGAACAGAAATTAGGCACATGAATGCTAAAACAGATTGGGCAGTGGTGATTGGGAGATTTATAATATTACCACTTCAAAGATCCAGCCAAATTGCACATTATATTCCTGCAAAATGAATGCAGAACCCCTGAATCCTCATATTAAGAAACCAACCAAACAAAAAAACCCCCAACAACAACAGAAAAAATGTCGAGAAGAGGAATAATTCCTTCATATCTCTAATCAGGATAAACTGCAGTGCTTATTTAAGAGAAACAGCACCCAGGCTGCCAAAAAATGGACTCTGATAATCATAGCATTATGCTTAAATGTTTTGCCTAACTATTAGTTGGAACATTTAAAATAGTCAAGATTTATGGATAACATATGAGCAAAATTACTGGTGGGGGTAGGGATTTAAGAACAGACACCACAGCTCCAAATATTTTAATTCGAGACAGAAGGTGAAAAATTGCACTAAAGTACTGTCTAGCTACCTTTTTTTTTATTAAACAGATTTGATGGATTTTGGATTGAAGAGCTGGAACCCTTTTAGCTAATTTTGAGAATCTGGAAATATTTGTTTGCAATGGTGCAATAACCCTAGCTTAGTCGCTCACACTGAACTACCTGATGGTCTAACACAGACACAAAGAAGCATTAAATGTGTGATGGAAACAGGTCCATGCACTTAACCCCATCCAAACAGATAGAGATGTCTATCAGCTTCCCTCCAACAGATTCTTCCCTTCCAAAATATTTTAGCTACTATCAGTATCAGGCTAAGAGAGCTGGGGTGGTCCAGCATGGAAGAGGTTCCAGGGAGACCTTAGCGCACCTTCCAGTACTTAAAGGTGGCCACAAGAGAGCAGGAAAGGGACTTTACAAGGACCTGTAGATAGGACAAGGTGTAACGGCTTTAGGCTGAAGAGGGGTAAGTTTGGATATTAGGAAGAAATTCTTTACTGTGGGGGCGGTGAGGCCCCTGGAACAGGTTGTCCAGAGAAGCTGTGAATTGCCCCATCCCTGGAAGTGCTGAAGGCCATGCTGGATGGGGCTTTGAGCAACCTGGTCTGGTGAAAAGTGTCCCTGGCAGGGGGGTTGGAATGAGATGATCTTTAAGGTCCCTTCCATTCCAAACCATTCTATGATTCTATGTGTAGAAAACTCTCCACAGGATTGGGGTTGTCAGGACCATGAAAAGGCAGACTAGAAACACAAGTTTTTGACTATTGAAGTTCTTGACTATTCTTACCTGTTTTTTTGATGCCTGGTACAACAGAACCCTGATCTATGCTGGGAAATGTACAGACAAGATATGAACAATGATGCTGTGAAAGACTGCAAAACCACAAGAGAAAAACATACTCTATCAAAAACCTATTAATGGCTGTTGGCTCATCATGAAGTTGTATTTAGCCTATCTAGGTCATCAAAACACTGTTCTTCATGCTAACAAGTTACTGCAATGGATAGAAGAACATGCATTCCATCTTGTCTAATGCACCTGATATTTGTTTTAATATATTTATTTTTAAAAACATAAATCATGTTGGAGTCAATCTAACCAAAGCACCTTTTCTTAGCTGATCTTTCAACAGTCCAGAGCTCCCTGGAACAACAGTCACCCAACACAAGGAATATGGCCTTGAAGCCTCTGACTCATCAAGTAACCTTCTCTGTTCAGAAATATTTGATGGTACATACCATGTTTCTTTTCTTTGCCTGTAACCTTGCCACCTCTCATGTTTAATTCTAACCACTCCCAGCACTACCAACAGAATACAAACCAACACTGCTGTGCACTCCTGACCAGCTGTGAAGTCCTCCATGTACTTGAGTCTAATATATACAAAAAATGTAATCTGTTGGCACTAGTCCAAACCTGCAATTAACATGAAAATCTGGTGCTTTATGGCCTAGGCATAGGTGCAGGTGTGCTTAAAACACAAAAATAAGATGAGGCAGAACTTACTAAGGAGCTGCTAATAATAGTTCATGGGGAAATTCTGGACCAGGATATGCGTTGGTATAGCAACAAGACACACCCTGCCCCCAAAAAATAACCTTATTTCTCAACCTTGCCTGTCTGAAGACTGTTTACCTGATCTTGTGAATAGAGGAATTATTACATGGAGCATTTTTAACCACCTGTAACTCACCTGGTCCACAGTAAGGGAAATTTCTGATAAAGCTCAGGTAAACACCACTTGTTTGATAAATATTGTGTCTGCAATCTTTAGCAAGGTTGAAGGAGAAGTTAAACTTGACAGCTGAGCTGATGCAATAGCTCAAGGCTGCCAATAAAGACAGCCCAAGCCATCGTTCCTCCTGCTGCAGCACCTCTGCTAGCTCCTGCTCCCCTAGTGACCCAGCCTCACAGCTACAGTGGTGATAAATATTCCCCTTCATTTTTGCTGGGCATGCTTTTCAGGAGGTGCCAGAACAAAGAAAAAGGCACAAGATCTTATGATTAGTAAAAGGGATCAACTCTTCTGGCTAACAAAGGAGGTGAGCTCAGCTCAAATGTCACCCTCCTGTTTGGCAATGTCCCCTACAACAAAAGGAGGGGTACAGTTGTTTTTGTGGAGGGCAGGGTCAGGCTTCCCCATTGCTCTGCTATACATCATCCTCAACATTTTGTCCTGGTGAATGAGGTGCAGAAGGGAAAGCACAGAGAGCTGCAGAAAGACAGGAAAACTCTGGAATGCCTTTCACAATTGTGTAATTTTTTAAACAGGCTCTTGCTTGTGCTGTTCAGATCTGCCTGCAGCACACAGTAAGAAGCCAGTCTCTCCAAGTGGTCTGGCTCCCACCTGGGAAGAAATATCTGTGATAGGCTTTGGTGCAAATAGCACTCCTTTTCCTACTGTATACAGCTGGCAGGTCAAGAATCCAGGGAATTCATGGGTCCAAAGAGAGGTATTATAGGGGAAAGTAAAATATTCAGTGAAAAAAAGAATCTCTATCAAGCTCTTCACAAAAGTACCTAGAGTTTGGCTTCAAGATCTCTTCACATTTGGTTGGAAGGTGATCATCAGCCATTGCTCCATGCACAGGACCTATGATTTAACTTTCCTGGCACTGCTGTTGATACTGAAACTGTGCTGCTGTGCAGAATCTGCAGTCCAAGAGTTCATTCAGTGTTGATTGAAGATGAGGGGTATGTGTCAACACTGCTTCCAATATTAAAACTCTTGAGATGTTGGAGCCTTTGGGTATTACAACAATGCTATGCACTTCACACAGATCATTTTGAATACTGAACTGTAGGTAAGTGACCACTTCTGTCCCTCTTTCCCACCAAAAAGGGATCACCTGTCACAAGAGGAGTCTCTGTGCTGGCCCTTAACCAGCTCTGGAAGTGGAGAAAAACAGGGTGCAAAACCAGTAAGTGAGTAGAGTCAACCAAGGGTATCAAGAAAAGAAGTCTTGGATTTAGCGTTTTGCCGCTTGTTTGAAAACAGCAGGTTTAAGAGCAAATCTTTCCCAGAAGAAAAGAAGTTAATCTCCAAATACTCAATGAAGAAAGGGGGAAGAGCAGTTTGTCCTTCAAAAATGACCCAGTCTCCAGGACCCACAAGTGTGCTCAGCCAAACTGTGTTATCAAGGCTGTGCTACAAATCGGTAGTAATGTTCTTGTCCCCCTCTGCCATCATTAATTCTTCAGCATTAGCAGCTTCCAACATAAGCAAACACAGAGAGAACAACACTCCAGCCTTCAGGAAGGGGGGCAGCCCAGCGGGAAGCTAAGTTTGCAGTCATCTGGGCTTAGAGCTCGAGGTTAAGCATGTATACATTTCAAATCTGAGACTGCTCATGAAAGACCAGCTGGCAGTTAAATATTGTTCTGAAGCTTCCCACAGGAAGAGAAGGAAAATATCTTCCTTTTGTCTGGCAAAACTAATAGCTCTAATCAAAGCTGGAGTTTAAACGACTTGAAAAACACTTCTCAACTTCCAGGCCTGCCAGCCCCAAAGCACTGAGGAGTTATGAACCAGGTCCCACCAGCTCAGGCCTTTTTTCCTCTCAAATTTTGATCACTTACGAATTTATATTTAGAAGTGTTTAGAAGTGATAAAGAGAGGTAGATACTTTGTTGTGACTTGCAGTTATCATAAAAGCAAAAATCAAAGAAGCCCATGACAGCTGTTTGAAGAGAAGCTAAAAATAATATAAAATTTTAAAGAAATCAACAACGCAGAGGAAAGAAAACCCACAGTGACTGCATGAAACTTTCTGCAAATATGCTAGTTATGGAAACAGGAGTCTGAGCCACACAGAAAACTGAGATGTATAAATGATGATCTTGTATAAATGTAATGATGAAGTCATGTTTTCATCTACTCTTCAAGGGTAGAGATCTAAAGGAGCTCATGAATTTTATTCAACTGCTCCTCTGGCCAAGGTGAGCATCCTTGGATTAGCTAGTCAAAATGAGCTGTGCCAAGATCTGAGATGCTGTGGATGATTGCAGGAATGAAGGTCAGAACACTGGGCTAAATCAGACCACTCTTTTCCATCAGTCCACCTGGCCTCCCCTCCCAGGCTGCAGGCTTCTTGCCCACTCCATGCCATCCTGTCAGTTTTTGGTATTCAGGCATAACTTTCCAAAGGAATGTGGCAAGGCACTCCCTTTTCTTATTTCCCCTTCCTCCCAGCCTCCAGCAATCTCTGCCAAGTTGTTCAAGAAGTCAGCCCAAAGCTGAAGGACAGGTCAAAAATCTCCCAGAAGATAATTTCAGTAGTACAATCACTTAAAAGCTCAAGTCATGTCCCAGCAGCCCACTTTGCAATCACAGTACATATTCTGAGTTGGCAATGCCAGTCAGGTTTGTCTTCTCCATGCAAACCCCATGTATGTGGGGAAGCAGTATCTTCTTATTTCTTAAATTGAGGCCATTTTTATTAACTTTAAAAATAGGATAAAGTTTCCTGACATGGTGTCATCACTCCAGCAGAAAGCAAATATAATCCTCTCCAAATAATCATCCTGGCAAAATTATTTATGTTTGGCCAGTAATTGTGCTTTGGACAAGTCTTCAGTTTAACTTCAGCACTGCATTCCTTGTGTAGTGTACTTCAAAACAGGTCATATGCAAAGAGATGAAAAAAGCTGATCAGAAAGATCAGCTTTATAAAAAGGGGACTGAGGTTTGTAGTACAAAATGTGTTGAAAGAACATGAATGGTCTTTTTGTACTGGCTATTTAGTAATGTGCTCTGGGAAAAGGAAGAACAACAGGTATTTTTGTACCTGCACTAGAAATTCCCATCTCCAGGTTACTATTTCAGATTTCACTCCACTCATTAATATTGGCAATTAATTACCCCTAAAAGGAGATTTTGGTTATCTTTCAGTTTTGGAGCACATTTCAGAATAAGGAACATCCCTACCTCTCATATCACTGTTCACAAAACTGCATGACAAGACTGTAGCATAATTAAAAGCTGTCCAAGGTTTTCCTCTTCAGGAGTAGGATCAGACTAGAGGAGCTCCTTCAAGGAAGTTCAAAGGCCAGATGCCCTTTTCTCATGTGGTAAGCAGATATATCAGTGGGGCACATTATCTGAATTCAGTCACACCTATCTGTCTCTGGGCCCAAAGCAGAAGATGTCAGGTGTGAACACAACCATTTCTGCACTGAACAAATGGCTGGAAAGGGGGATAAGGCAGGAACTCCTCTCCCAGCAATACAGACAATCTCAATCATTAAACAGCTCAAGGACTTTGAGGAGACATGGCATTTCACCCAGCAAAAGAGCACTGCAGAGCATTGCACAGCACAGCTGTCTGTGGAGCAGCTGCAGCTCAGACTCTGAAGGCCAGGGTTAGTCAGAGCTCGTGGACATCCTTCAGTGGAATCATGAAGCCTCAGCTTCTTCTTTGCTGTTGCAGTGAACAAGAGCTTTGCTGCTAAGACGGCCCCAGGCTTAAACTGCTGCTGGGAAACTGTTAAACTTGTGTCCCTCAAAAACAAGCAGCCAAGGTTTCTAGGACAGGTTTCCCCATCTTCTGACACTTCCAGTGTCTGCAACCAGTAAGAGGTTGTCTCCTTGCCTGGAGCAGCAAGTGGCCCCATGCAGTTAGGTGCCACAAAAAGCCCTGCCACACTACTGAGTTTTCTCCTGGCTGTACTTGAACACCTCTGCACGTGTGTAAAAGCCCTATAAGGGAGCAGAGAGAGGCATGCATACCCTAAGTTATAACAAAGTTCTTTGGCTCTTTGTGATAGTCATCTAAGGAAAACACCAATTATGTTTACCACTGTGATGTGACATTTCACAGGCCACAACCTATCCCTGCATACTTACCCTGAAATATAATTTTTCAAGCCTCAGGCAGACAGCATCCTATCCTTGCAGACAAGAAATACATGACCCCAGCTCCCATCCTGTTTATGGCATGTTGCAATGCTTTCTCAGAAAATTAAATATTTATTAAAAGAAATAAAGAAAAATGTATGCTTTATTCAAGAGCTGATGGTCAAGGTAGGACAGCTCAACTGCCAGTACTGTCACTGCACTATGAAAAAAGCACATGTACCAGGCTTAATTTGCAACCAGCATGGCTAAGCAAAAATTAAAGAGGAAAAATAGCTAACCCAGTGATGCTGCAGTTCTGGAGTCTGTTCTCTAGAGAGCAGGTTTCAATTCATGGCAGCTATGGCGTTTTTCTTTTTATTGCCCTCATTGACTCCCAAGGCCCCTGCAAAAATCACCAACATTCCTGGTGCTCAGGGGGGTACCAAGAAGTTAATCACAAGTCAGATCTGAAGAGCCTTCCCAGAGCTGCCTGGGAAAGTTCGCACAGCATCTGCTTGTCTAAATCTATGGAGATTGCACTAAAGGAAAAACGTAAATACTTTTTAAAAGGCTTCTTCCATGTGAAAGTCAGATTTTATGAGGTGGGTATGAAGCAGCCTAGCTTAGTCCCGGTCTGTACACAGACAGTGGGTGCCAATATACCCTTTCTTCTGGGAGCAAGATAATTGTTTTAGCCAGTAAAAATCAGTTTTCCAATAAAGGGCATAAAACTGCATAATAAGAGAGGAGAAACAAGTCCCAAAGTCATTTAAAAAAATAAATAAATAGCTCCTCTTAGTCCAGTACTCCTCTGAAAGCAGGCAGTGCCAGGAATGAAGACACCCTTCCCAGCAAAGGCCGACAAGGTGTTTTCAGTATATGGAATGGCAGCATGAACTGCCTTACTAAGGTTATAAAAACGTGCTAGGAACAGAACTACAGCCACTACCATTTGCACAAAAGGATTTCACTTTTCAAAGCCACCTCTGGCACTGCTGTTGCCACTTGCAGGCAGGGAGCAGCGGCAGTGGCAGGCTCAGGCACAGCAGCTCGCTGCCAGCGCCGCGGTTCTGGGCCGCATCTCCCGGGGTCTGCGCCGGATCTGTTCTGGGCTGCGCGGCTCACCCAGCCTGCTCCGTCCCCAGACAGGCTCTGCAGCTTGCCTAATAAGGCCAGGCGTGAGTTGACTGGCTGCCTTAGAGGTCACCCAGTGTTTACCTTGCGAGCCAGCGGCAGCTGGAGCCTCGCAGCCCTCCTCTGCTCCATCCCCGCCCTGGCAGGGCCGCGGCAGCCGGGGCACATCGGCACTGCCGCTGCAGCTGAGGGGGACACGCTGTGGATTCACCACACAGCATCAAACCGCAGGGAGTGCAGGCACAGCTTCCACCACAGCACGCTGCAGGACCACTAGACTGAAAAAATAATCAGGTTTCTCACTGCATGAATTGCTCGAAAGTAGGGCAGCGGTGTAGGTATGAACAGCCACCTTCACAGCTCCAAGGCAGCAGACAGGTACTTGTCAAACACCAGAACCAAGGGAACTAGATGAAAGCAAGGCAGAGATACTCATTTGAGCACTACTATTTAATTATGTATTACTCTTGATCAGTTATGGTGAGACTCACTGCAATTCAGACAGATGGCTTCAAAAGTAATAATTTACCCTCCACAAAAATAGCTATCCGGCCAAATAAAAAATCTCTTCTTCTGCTGCTTCCCTTGTGATTCAGTCTCTTTTCTCCTTTACACCACTTCTAAGGCAACATCAAGATGCCACATTTGGGCACTGTCCCACCCTCTTTCCCAGCACAGTGTGAGGAAAGCCAGGAGACAGCTCTGTGGTTAGGGCTGGCAGGCAGAGGAGAGCAGCACAGGTCACCTCCGACCACAGCACTGCCACGAGACCCCTGCGAGGGGACACACACAGTGGCTTCTCCCTTCAGGTCAGTACAGACAATGCATTTCCATCCCTCATCAAAACCACCTTGTAAGGTTCAAATACCTATGCAGTACTATCAGATAGAATGATGTATTTATCATGTGATTCAGCTAGAAAATTGTCTTGAGCACAGGGAGTAAAACTAAGCTATGATTATCACCCTACTGAAGTAACCAAACTATCACAGTTATGTCCTGCTCCTCCTATGAACCTGAGGTTCACACTATTATAATTAAAAGAGAGAAAATATATGGCCCATTCACTCTTAAAACAGTAAATTTTTTAAAAAAACAGCTGATAGTTTGTAAGCTTAGCCATTATCATTTTGGGCTGAGGCTGTGCCCAGGTGCACACACAGATCTTGGCTCAGAATTGCTGACTTTCGCCTCAGTCTGTTCTCACCCAAAATATGCTTCAGTTATACAAAGAAATGGGGCACACACATTCAAAAAGGGGCCAGTCAGACATGATTACACAAAGGTAAGTCCTAAAATAAGCCAACTCACTTTGTGTCCAATTTGCTTAGATCAGCAGCACAATATGCTCTTATAAATATCAATAATGAATGCTGGAGGAAACTAAACAACACACAAGGAATGAGAAGAACTGCTGTGTGAGCATTAGACCTGTTAAGAGTTTTAGGAAGAAGTCAAGATAGCTCTGAACTATGAAAATCAGTCACATTTCACAGACTTTCAGGCTGGGATGAGAGAAAAGCTAGAGGAAACTGCTTTGCTAGAGGAAATGGGTTCACCTATTAATTTCAAGTCTCTCTGAATAGACACTGACAAATGCAAAGTACCAGGGGAGCACTACTTCTGCTCTTGGTTAAAAAGGAGAATCTCAATAAACTTAGGCACATCTGGAAGGGAACACTCTGACACCCTCACAGGTGATTGCTTATTTGTCACCAGTTAATTTAGTTTGTGTAACAGCACGTGAGCAAAGGCTTTCCAATGCTTTTATGCTTTCACTGTTTTAATTTTAAATTGGAGATAATGTTACACGTGACTTTTCTCCATTTTAACACTCCCATTTTTCATCTTTGCTCACAGACAATATGATTTCCAAGGCAGGCTTCAGGAAGGAATTCTGGAAATGCAGCATTAGCTCCTCCCTTGTGCTAGAGATGGGGGAAAAGGTAGAATAAACATTTTTTAAAATCTGTATTCTGAATATTTTAAATGCAAAAGGTGGTAGGGAAGTGGTAGGGAAGTCACCCACATGAAGAAACCTGGCTTTTTCACTGCTCAGCACAATGCACAGTTACTGCAGCCAGTTAAACCTGACTGGTGCAGAGCTGGGGAGTAAAATTCTCATTGAACTGTTCAAGAACAGGCCAGAAAAGCAATTTCAGCAAAATCTGTACATGCATAGCAAAGGTGATGCTGAAAGAGCAGAATAATGGCTCACATACGACCTCTGCTTAAATCAAGGCTGAAGAATACTTTCCACACTCAGTCCCCCAAAAAGGCCACCTCCTCCAGTGACCTTACAAGAATCAGCTGCCACCCCAGCCCTCGGTCACAGGAGAGGAAACACATCCACCATGTAATCACCAGCTATGTGCTGCAGGCACACTTCACTGAGAAGACAGATGGGGTTTCAGTGAGGTAATGGGGCAGTGTTCTTCCCCTGCTCTACAGATGGTCAGTTCAAGCTCCAAAGTAAAACATCATGACTTTGTTGAAATGACAAGTGAGCAGAGAGAACAGCCTACAAATGAAAGAACAAGGGCAGTTCCTTGGGGAGCCAAGAGGTTTGTTACAGTCCAGGTTCTCATGAGGAGACAGGGAACAGCCCCCAGGGCTGGTGCAATATTGATGCCTGTGTGATGGCTGAAGAGAATGCTCAGTCCCACCCCAGCTTTTACCGACACGTGGAGGAGCTCAGCTGCATTTGCTCCAAATTTCCTCTTCCCAAGACTAGAGCCACCATTCCCAGCTCTACTCCTTTTAGTCTCCCAGCTCTCATCTTTGTCAATCCCTCACTTCTTATTTTATTTCTCCTGCCTTCTGTATACTTCCACCTTCTTCCTGTAACCCATTCTATGGGTAATTCCCCTGCATTTCATTCTTCAGTGTTTCCAAATGTACTTCCACTTCTCCCCTGGCTCTTCTGCTTTCACTGCAGATTCTCCCATTAGAGACCCAGTCTCCTCAGTGGCCCTCTTAACCCACTTCATTTCATCTTCTGCATAAACCCAGCCATCTGTTTGAGAAGGGTTTTGTTTTCCTTCTCCAGGAGATTTCAGTAAAGGTCTGTCCAACCTAGCACACTTTATTAGGAGAGAACTGATCACAGGAAGCTAAGGAGCTGTTTTAGTGAGAGCTGAACCAACTGCACTGCACAAAGCTTAACTTCAGCAGCACACTGTGGAGCAGCCAATAACCAGAAGGTCACAGTGTAAACATGCTGATACTCTTGGACATTTTTTTCTTGCAGGTAGATTCCCTTCATCAGTCAACTTGTTTGTCCCATGAATAGCATCAAAGGAATGCTGCACTGTTTCAAGAGGCACTAAGCATGTGTAATGGAAAGAGACATCCCTTAAAAAAGAGAAAAGACAGGCAGCTTGAACAAATTAAGAGCTGGAAAGAAAGGACTCCCTTGATGTCTTAATGGCCATTGGTTGTTACAGTAATACACCAACAACCAGTTACAGAAAGGGTGCTGGACTAGAGCCTTGCGAGACAAAGAAAAAATACCTTGCCTTGCAAGGTATTTGTCTAAAAGTGAGGCAAAATCCCTGCTGAGGAACAGTGTATAATCATCAAAATCACAGACAAGCACAGTACAATGTCTCCTAGCACAGTGGGACACAGCCCTGTGCCAGGGGATGCTAAAGAATGCCCAGTCCCTAGGACCTCAGCAGGGGCTGCAAACCCCAGCAGGGAAATGGGGTATCTTCTGCAGTAAGACTTCTCTCTGTCACACCACACTGTCTCCAAACCCAGGACCTTGCAGCTCTCAGGGGAAATGAGACATTGCAAGCTTTGGGGAATTTTGGGTACAGGGACCCTAGAAAGCTCCATTGTTAAATGCCCCATCATCCTCACACGCACCATAAAGGGCCCAGAGTTCGTGATTCAAGCAAGGAAAGGCAGCTGTTCATGAGCCTCAGTATCTTGACAGAGCTTGTACTGGACAGACACACATGAAATTCATGCACTGAGTTTATTGTCAGCACAGAGTTCTGCCCACAGAGTCTACAGAAAGGCATTCTTATGGCATGAAGACAGTCCTTCCTACACCAGGGAGCCTCTGGGAGCCATTTGGGAACTTCACTTCAGCCCACCAGCACTACTGGCATATTCAATATGAAGTTCTGTATCTACATTCCACACAAAGGATGTTGAAGTCCAAGCAAGATGCTCGTTTTCCTCACTGCCTTTCTATACCTGGCCTGACTTGCAAGTGCTAATGGAAAAACTGAATAAAATACAGCAGTAGAAGAGTTAAGTAATCCAGCAGCTTCTGTAAATGATTTAACAATTTGTAGTGCAGTTGAGCATACACATAGACTGCTTTGACTTAAAAAAATCATGTTCATAAATAGTCAAGTAAACAATAAAAAAAAAGGCTCAGTGAAGGCTACATTTTAGGACATTCAGACTATCTTGTAAAGATACTGTTTGCCAGTGGCTGAAAGTCAAACAGCAGCAGTATTTCAGACTGCCATGGAAAGTATGCCTGCATTAAAACCCAGCACAAGAAACTTTAAATCCCTGACAGCATGTGGCCATGCATGAGATCACTGTGAAAAGCTGCAACATTTTCTTGAGCTCTTTATTTTTGTTTCCTGAGAAGCCATAATCAGCAGTTTATACCCAAAGTCTAGATGTAAAGTCAGCACAGGCTGGACTAAGTCCAGGAGTTGCATTAGTTCACAATATACAGGAGAAGAACAAAATCCTATCCAAGGAGACCCAGAGCACTAGAATGCTATTTAATGAAGGCTGAACAAGACTAGAGCACTGCTCTAGTGAGGGCACTATATAGGGATTTCACTGGGATACCATAATTTCATTTTTATAGTCAAATTCTCACTTTCTGCCCTCAAGGGTATGTGTGCATATGTGTGAAAGTATCCTATTAAACAATTTGGCTTTATGAAAGTTCTCAACTGGTTCCTTTTTTGAGAGCTTTTTTTTAGCTAAGTAGTAGTATCATTATTACCTGCAAGTCATTATGAAGAACAGTGTGTGAGCATCCAGTTTCTAGTATTTCAAGGGTCTGTGGGTGCATAAAACACACCTGCATAGAAACTGGGTTTTATAGGAAGAAATGTTTTGTTGGTTGGGCTTTTTTAGATTTTTTTTTCATCTATTGACTATTAGAACATTTTATGTGAGAATAAACATGCAACTTACCTATCCTGCCATTTTGTCTTGCAATCAGAATGCAAAGAACAGCAGAAGTCAGGTAACTTGGTAAATAATCTCAAAAAATTACTTCCGAAAACAGAAGGGGAGGGAGGAGAAAAAGGAGTAAGCTGAGGGATGCCAAGGTGAATGAGCTCTAGGAATGCCAGAAATCTACATTTAGTGTGGACTGCTCTCATGTTTTGTTTCAAAAGTTGTTTCTCTGTGGAAGTCATACTGTTAGTTATGTTTCTTTTTCGAATCAGTGAAGCAAACAACTGAATGTGTTCCAGGATCACTACTTTGTGGAAAATTCCTTAATGGTAACATCCAACAGCAAACATTGTTAAATATTGTAACAAATTTATCCCTCGCTACAAAAATGTAAAACTAACATGGTATTTCTATTTTCTTATCTACAGGGCTTAAGTGCTTCTGTTCATTGACTTTTTTTTCCTCTTTAATATCCTCTATAATGGGAAAAACAAACAAACGTGGGCTCTGTACAGAATTTTTCAGTTTTTAAAACTGGAGACTGCAGCAGGCCTTTTGCTTCCTTTCAGTTATCCTCATAAAGAGATAGGAGTTGGAAAAATACCTCAGAACAGATTTGGGCTCCAATTGAGTTGGAAGAATCTACAGCTAAGCCATTTCTATTGACTGAAATTGCTTTAATTAACTTTTTTCCCCTTCCCATTTTTAATCCCATCAAGTGTTATGCCAGCTAAATCTTTCTCTTTCCAAGCACAAGTATTATTAATTTATCATGATGGAGCCCTATAAATACTCATATTTCAATTTCATAGAGCATTCTGGCTACTTCTGCCATAAATAAAAGCTTCTTACACAACATGCAGCCAATATCTGTTAGAACTGAGCCATCACACTCCATTAAGCTGCAGTCAGATTACAGCTTTTCTGTAACTTGTTCCACACCACCTATCAGTCTAATACTGCCACTCCTTTTTGGTCCAGTACTAAAACAATATATTCATTTTATCTTCTAATATTTCCTTCCCTATGTACTTGCTACAGAGAGGCCATACTCAGTACCACCAGGAGTGGTGGTACTCCTCCTGGAGTCTAAGGGTGATCTGCTGTCCAGTGTAGGTGTTCAGGACATTTCCTGAGACTCATAAAACAGGTTACTAAAGCACTGGCAATGCTGCTGAAGTGGTAGTGGTGGAGGCCATTCACAGCTAATTACAAGTAAATTCTTGACAAATTTGAGAGCAAACCACAAAAACCTTAGCTCCAATGCTAGCCATGTGATCAAAGAGTTCTGTGACTCCAGTACCCCTAGAAGGGATATTTTAACATACTTTGATCTTTTAAAGTTTCCATAAAACTACCTTCAAGTAAGCCAAGGCACAGCCATGCCATATCCTACAACATCAAGGATCATGGAAGATGCTGCAGTCTCTCCCACTTGCTGTGTAACTGCTCCCAATACCTGACAACATTTTTCAAATTGTTGGTTCAGCAGGTTGGAGGAAGCTGCTGGCAGAGAAAGACAAATGCTATTACAGCTATACCCTTTCCTGGCAAGTAATTTATCTGGATTAGATTAAGCTTTTCTGACCTCCTCCACCTACCCAGGGCTTGGGTTAAATTCCAGGGTTACCTATCCAGCCCTGCTGTACAAATGGGACCCAGCTGAGTAAACAGCTCTGCCCTCCTAACACACAGCAGTGGGACCCAGAAAAATGAACAGCCTGGTTCCTGGGACTCCTGACACCACTACAACACCATCAATCGTTTTGACCATCATAACTGATACTGAAAGTCAGTCTGGCATGATAAAGGCAGATACTGTAACTTTAAAATACACACAGAGGTTAATTTAGGGAGCATTTGTACAGACAGCCCATTAAACATAACTAAGAAGTCAGATGAGCAAGAGAGAAGATTTTGACTTCTACTTTAACATATTTAATCTTTCATTGCTTTAACTATAATATTTATCAATTTAGGATACAGCACTACAGAAAAATATTGAAAAGCTTTTTTAAAAGTAGTTCTCCTCTGCTCTCCACAGTGTGCAGTCCAATACATACTGACAGTGAGTGCATCATCAGATCTGTACTGAAACCACATTAATAACACAACCTAGTTCAAATCTTAGAAACAGCATATTGCCAACTCTGATAGCAGCACAAATAAAGCATCTGATATTCTACAAAGCCTTGAAACCTATTTTTAAAACATTTCAACTCTGAATTTGGCTTCTGCTTGAGTAAAAGAAAAGGTTTTTAAAAAGCCCACTAGCATTCAGGACTTTTTGTTAGAATAGATTAGATCAGATTTTAGAAGCAAATACTTTGTGCTTAAAAACCCCAATAAACAATAGAGGTTTAGTTGTTGGGTTTTTTTTCTTTAAGCTCTTACCTCTACAAATATGAACTTGGTGTTAAGTAACTTCTTAAGTCAGCAGTGTAGGTAAGGATGGCAACCAATTGACAAAGAACTCCTGAAACTAATTTTGTCTTATAACGTTCCTTTAGGTAAAACCAACTATTTGTCTACAAATGACTGATGTGGCAATCATGATTCTCAAAAATCCCACAAAACCAAAACCTTACAAAGAGAGGTCAAAGAACTAAAATTTCTTATCCCCAAGATACTAAGAACAGTCATGAGCTCATCAGGTACTGGTTTTATGGCCTCCCCCTGTTTAACAGGCTGTGAAGTCCTTATCTCTTTCTACAGTATAACAATCATCTTCCCACCCTCCCTCCTCCCCTGAAGGAATATCATACCAGCCAGCTCCTCTTTGGCAGTTCAATGCATGTCTGATTAAACAGGGCAGTTTTTCATAACTTCTGTTTAACCTTGAAATCTGCTGCTTCTATTTCAGACCTGATGAAGTGCTCGTGTGCCTGCAAGCTTGGCTCATTTTTTCCCCCTATACCAGCTGGTCTAATAAATTACCTCTTCCTAACAACCTCATGTTGGCTATGTCCTTAGATCATACACAGCTAAACACTATTATGCCACTCCAAACTTGTGTTAAACCATGATAAAAAGTACTGCTGGCTTAAGAAATAATAAAAAAACCAAAATTACTCAAACTACTGCCTTGCATTACAGGTAGCCATGCACTTTGCCCACTCCTCACACAGATGAGGAAAGGATCACTTTTAAATTGTTGCTAAGAACATGAGCATTTTCTGTTTAAGCTGCTCTAAATATATAACAAAATATATAGACTGGACATTTTAGTAAGCTTGAGGTGACTCCAGGCCTGATGGTTCCCTGTCTGCCAGCGAGAATGAGTTTAAAACATGCAGTTTGCATGATTTGAATTTTAAAGCAACTTTTTTGCCGAATTTGAGAAAGGGAAGGGGGTGAGGAAGGAGCATTTTGTTGCAGAAAAATCACCTCTTTTCAATCCATGGGTAAAAAGTCCTTTCTTTAAGGTCGGGCAGTTGGAGGCTTAACTCTTGTTTCAGACATGCCTTTATTTGGAAACAATGCAGGAGCAGGCAAGGCAGGGCTTTTGCAGAGATGCTGCCTGGCCACAGGCAGGCTAACAACAACTTGGCAAAGTGACAGGCAGCTCTGCACAATCAATACAGCCATGTGCTCCTTGAACAAAAAAAACAAAACAAGCTTGGAGTTTACGGTTTGAAAAAGCAGGCAAACAAAAAACCCCCTTTGTAATTGCTTATTAATCATTAAAGGAGAGAGGCCATGCCAGAGCTCCATAGAAATCCCACAAGGATGAGGCTCACCCAGCTGCACTCTAGGGACACTGGAGCACAGGGCTGCCTCCAGGAGTGCAGGGTACCTGCTCTGGAGCACAAGCAGCAGCTCCACAGCAGAGGCCACAGCCCTGCAAGGCACAGCCAGAGCTGGCCAGGAAGTGCTGACAAAGGACTCGATGTAAAATTCCAACTGTAAAACATCATCAATGTACCAAAATGCAGGAATTCAGGGCAGCTCCCACACTGGTGTTGGCACTTGGCTGCTCCCAGCAATACCTGCAAGATGGCTCCTGGAGATCACATCCCCCTTCTTCCCACACACAGAGAAGAGACTATTTTTACACAGCCGCTGACCACTTAGACAAAAATAAATGGAAGGAAAACTTAAGGCCAGTCATCTTCTTGATACTCCTCTCTCCCAGGGATCTCAGGAACATTAGAGGCAGAGGAGACCAAGGGAGAAAAGAAGACCCCAAGAATTTGAAGAAATAACTTGGCCTCAAGTGAAAGATCACAATCTGCATTTTCTTTCTCAACCCTGCTTTCTCTCACACCAAGAAAAAATTCAGCTAGAAAAGCTGACATATATTCAGAAATTTTTCTTTTTTCTTTTGGAAAAAGAGACTCCATCGAGCTCCATTCAGGTTTTCTTCCCTACCTTCTTCCTCCCCAGTGTTGCCAAGGTCAGACACAGGAGCCATACAAAAAGGTATGAAAGCAAAACAGAAAGAGGAGGTATCTATTTAAAGGTACTTTCATCCTCTTCAGAAAAAAACCTTTTTATTCCAGAAGTTAAAGTTCACACTCTGCACAATGTTTAGCTTCTGGTTTTCCCTACACTCCTGAAGCATTGGCTCAGTGCTGTTGAACTGAGGAAAAAATATCCACTTCACTGCTGATCCCAGCACTGGGCCTGGGTGGACCACCACCACCACCACCACCCAGCCAGCCTCTCACTTCCAGCCTCTCTAGACCAGTGTTCACAGAGACATCTGGCTTCTATGACAGGAACCACTCAGACCCATCCTCTGATGCATGGTCATGAGAAAGAAGGGAAAATACTTACTGAAATATGATTTTGCTAAGGAAAAGCCCAGCTTTCCAACTAACATGGTTTTTCTTTGAAGTGAACAGATTTGTGATAAGGGTTTGGCATCTGTTCAGTTCTTCCTCTGTGACAAGCAACTTTCCTGTCTCCTGCATGGATGCAATCAGCACAGCTTTGGCTGCCAGCATGTGACATCCAAAAGCCTTTCATGCACAACAGTCTTGAACTTGGTTTTCCATCATGAAATACATCTTGCAGATGTTTGGTTTTTTTCCACCTGATCTCATGTGTAGAGGTCACATTGTTAAAGCATCCTTAGTAAGCAGGAAGAAGGTGAGCAGGACCCAGCTTCTGTGGCACAAACCCTCTTGAAGGAAAGGGACTCAAGACTGAGCAGTGTGGAAGACCTCATGCTTACTTAATCATGCAAACTGCAGGATCAGGCAAGTGATAAATATGCTTTCCTCTCAGAGCACCCCGAAGGCCTCTGTCAAAAAGGCAGCCTGTGTTTCACATCCAAAAGCAGACACTGCCTCTTTAGTCACCCTACAACAAGGGCTGCTGAAAGCTGAGGTTAAGAAATGATTTACCTTCTCTCAAGATTGCATCACATCTCACTAGACATTACCAATTTCCTGTTGTACTCCCAGAACTGATGAGAGTTCTTAGAACTATTATTTCTGATAAAATGCATTTCAAAATGTAAGACTTTTTTCATATTCGTGGTCACAAAGCATCTCTATTAGACTTACTGACTGCTGAAGAGTAGAAGAAAGATTTCAATTTCAAGGCAAGTTGGAATGATTTTCTAAATTAGCCTACACTTTCAGAATCAATTTAACCTGTTTTGAGGTTCACAGTTGCTTTCAGGCCTTTTGCTTGAATTTAAGAACTGCTTCATCAATGTTTACAATGTTTTTTTCAGGTGTTTCTGCAGCAAACCAAATTAACAAGTTTGGTTTAGATTTTAATTTTATACAACATCTAAAAAAAAAATAAATCCAAGAATTATTTTCTTCCTCTTCCTTCTATGGATTGTGCTATTAAAAGTGTCCTGTGGTAAAAATTTTGAGTTGAGAAACACGGGAATGTGTTCTTCCTTTTCACCCTTTCTATTTAAGAAAGGAAATATTATTAGAATTGGAATGGTAACATTAATTTCAGTAAGATCTCACAATTTAGAGCTTTAACCTCCTGATTCCAGGGTAGCTATAATTGTGTTCAGTAGTTTTGCCCATTGCACTACTACAAAGCCAAAATAAATGGAAAAGCCACAGAATATTCTGAGTTGCAAACAATGCACAAGGATCATTGAGTCCAACTCTGAATGGCCCACATGGGGTATGAACCCACAACCATGGCTATTAGCACCATGCTCTAACCAAGTGAGATAAGAAATATGAGGGATTGGCATTTTTCCTAGAGTTTTAATCAATGCTGTCAAAAATGCAGTAGCAACTGATTGCTGCCTTGAGTAAGTAAAGGTGGTGAAGTATTAGTATTCCCTGTAATAAGGCTCATGAACACTACAGATTGCATATAAGAATTGGCAGTTTTCAAGAGAGCCACCACAGGAGAGCAGCCCAACCCTGCAGGGCAATTTATGACAAGTGAATGAGCCAGAAACGAAAATCAATTCAGTGACAAAAGTAAGTTCAAAAGACAAACAGCAACTCAACCACTAGAAACTGATTTATTTCCACAGTAGCTGGATGTAAATACTTTCTCTTCCCTGCACTGCTAGACTTTCAGTCCAAGGAATATTTTAAGAGATTGAGAACCTACATCCAACACTGTGGCTCCCTCTGATTGTTGTATTGTGTTAAAACTATTGTGAGAGTATGTTCAGCCTAGTTAGCCAAGAACTTTACCACCTCTGTAATTAACTCTGGAATCTGACATCATCATCCCCTCAGGGTTCTCTTAAAATTTTAATAGCCTGGTTTATCAATATTCATTTGCCAGTATTACACTTCCAGGGATTTATGAAAACCCAATGGCATGTCAGTGCTCTAAGAGGTTCTATTCCTTCTGCTTCTTCCTTAGCACATTTATTACAAGTCAGAAAGTACATCAAGGCTGCAGTTGATCCAACCATCTGGGTCAATTCATAGACATTAAGTGGCACAGCAGACACCTAGTGCTGCTGCTCAGGGTCCCATAAACCCCTCCAGTGGACATGATGCTTCTTCACAGGCCTCATCAGTTCTAGGCTATAAAAACTGTTTCTCCCTTATCTCCTCCTGTTTCTCTCCTCCTACATGCCACTGCAATTACAAGCCAAGCCCACAACAGCCAGCCCTTCAAAGGCTGCTCCTATGTAAGAGAGCAGTTGCCCAAACCACAGAGTTTATCAGATGTGTACAGGGAATTATTCCCCATAGTCAGCTTGTTTCAGCAAGTGCTACAGCACAGAGGGGACTGGCACACTGCAACAGCTAAATAAAGTTTGTGACACTTTGGTCCATTACCAAGAGGCATAAACATTTCTTCTGTATCACAGGCTGTAATTTGTTTGACAGTTTTTTGTGTTTTCCAAATTGTGACAGTGCTGAAGTTTTAGGCCACTGGCCTGGACATTACTGTATGTCACAGACATGTGAACCAACCATCCCCAGATGTGAAGCATCTCCAGTTCTAAGAGGAGAGCTCAATAAAAGTTCACAATGAAGGTAGATCAAAAGCTCTTATGAATCTAAATAGCACAACAAATATTTAGAGCATAGCTTGTAAGGAATGTGAGATTCAAGGCTACATTTAATGCATTGAGCCAGGTATTTATTAAGCCCTAGGCTTCCTCCCAATAGTTATGCAAATTGTAAAGCATAACTAGAAAGCCAAATAGTGTCATTTCTCCTACATATTCCTTAGCTATATTTCTCCTTTGTCAGCAAAGAGGCAGCTCAGCAAAGCTCAGAACTACTTTTGTCATTTCCTGACAAAACAAATTTAGTTAGAACTTTCTGAAGTTATTGTCAAGCCTTACCTTACAACAATTTATGCAATTATGTGATTTTCCCCTCAGCATTACTGCTTCAGAACAAACAAGGTAAGAGGTTTGATCTGTCTTAAATGAACATTCCAAGCTTCTGATTTCTGCTTCTGCTTAAAATATTTACAGAACAATGAAAAGCTCTAAATTTGGAAGAGTAACTTCCAACAGCACCATTTGGCAAATGCAATATTTAAAGGCACCTCCAAAGAGAACCTCTAGACTATTCAGCAGGAAAAAAAAGAGAAGAGAAATATGAATAAAGAATAACAAGTAATAAAAAGAATATAACCTCTGAAGGGAAAGGAAGGAGAAATTAGAGATCAGCAACTGAAACAGTGAAAAAAAAAGGTCAGAAGTCCTGAAGGATGTAATCATGATCCTATTTTAAAAAGGGAAAGGCTAAAATTGTGACTGATACAATGGCCTATGGGGCAATCCAGAAAGCCTGAAGTACCATAAATAAAATGGCTTTGTAGAACATCATCACTTGATGCTTCCTGTAGCTCCCAGATCACAGCTCTGGCCAGAGGCTGGTGTTTGGGAAGGCTACTGAGAATTCCCACCAGAGCCTGGGGGAAAGCTCTGCACTGCAGGCAGCCCTGGACACTGGGCAGGCACAGCAAGCACACATCACTGTGGCTGGATTACACCATTTCTGCTTGGCTTCTGGAGAGAAACCAGCTTATTTGGACTTGTTTTTCAGCTTCCTAGCCTTCTTTGGGGAGGGAATAATTTATGCTATGTCTTCAGAACACAAAGACCTATTGACCAAGTCACAAGATGCCTGCTTGCCCTAACCAGGAGAGATTCTTTGTGGTGCAGGGGGAAGGGGAGCCTTTCACTTTTATGGGATCTCCCTTAGAAGCAGAATGTTTTTTTTTTTAATATTATGATTATTTGAAAAAGCAACAGAAGTTTAAAATCATTTACTTCAAGAGTCTGACCCAAAAGCTTGATTGTTGCTTTGCTAAGAGCTCCAAAAGTAGGTGAAAAAAATCCAAACTGAGTCCAGCCTGCAAAACTCTTACAGCACCATCAACCCCCTTTATTTATTTATTTTCAGTAGCTTGCCAGTTAAATCTCAAGCCTGCAATCAAATCAGGTTTGGGTAGCTGTCAACCCTTAAAGCTGAACAGCTACAACACTTTGCAGGTGGTTTTAAGAAAGACTTTTGGCTATAAAGAAAAACATGATGGGCTGGATAAAGCTGAATGCCCAATTTTTTGGCACTCAATACTCCTGTAGGATAGACAGCCATGTTGGCCAGCTTGAGGGTCCCGAATTGTGCACATATTTCCAAACATTTTGAGCCTGTCTGCCTTGCTGGACCACCCACAGGGAGTACAGCTTGATGGCCATGGGAACAGTACCACCAACTACATTGGTTTTTACTGAACTCTACTGAATACACTTAACCTACAGTGAGCTGACAAAGTTACTCCTCTGTGGAGGAAGATCCACACATGTCTGCACAGCAGGAGATGCAGTGAGGCATCCTGCTGCAGGCAGAAGGGCACATCTCAGCTCCATAGGCTTTCATGGCTAGGTTTTGCCCACCAGGTTAGCAACATGCAAGGGACACACTTATGCTTTGCTCCCCAGGTAACAGTGAAAGTGCTTGACATAAAAATCTGTGCTGGTGGAAGCAAGACACCAGAAAACATCATGGTAATTCAACTAATTGTTACATGTCACAAGAGAGAAGCAATTCAGAATTGTTAATCAGCCTAAAGCTCATTTGAACTCAAACCATTCTTTAGACTCTGCAGTTGAGCAGCAGGTTGTGTTTCACAGACTGAGTCAAAGATATGAATAAGGAGTAAACACCCCCAGGACCTGATGAGGCATTGCCAGGGTCCAGGTCATGTAAGTGAAGCCATGTTGAGAACCAGTCATTTACACCTCCTGGGGTGTAATCCCATGGTGCAATATTTAGATTAAATCTCAGGCCATTATCCCAGCATATCAACTCTGCTCCCAGCAGAGGTGCCTGAAGATCCTGCTTAAACTAGCTCATTTATCCAATCAAGACAGGAGAAACAAAAACATGAGAGAGCTCCTCTTGTGTCTCCTGGGGACGGTGCTGGGCAGGGCCAGGAGTTGGACTCGATGATCTTTGTAGGACCCTTCTAAATCAGCTTATTCTGATTCTTTAAGTGCTTCCCTTGAAGACACCTCTACCTTTCCATCTCAGGGCCTGGTCCCTAATCCTTGATCTCTCTCAACTCCTGCTTCTCTCCTCTCTGCCTTGCTGAAGTCTTGCACAGGGAGCAAGTGGCCTGCTGTGGAAGGCCACCATGACACCAGGAAGTACAAGAGAGTGAGCCAAACAATTATTGATTTATCTGAAGCATTTGCTGAGAGGATTATGTGTGGAGTCACTTCTTTCCTGACAATTGACTTCCATGGAGCTGTGCTGTCATGACATTTCATTGTCTGCATTCAGTCCCTCACAGGCACTTGAAGTCACTTATAAAATTCTACTCAATTACTGGGCCCTAGGTTTCAATCAAAAATATTTGTACATTTAATATTTCACTACAAATGTGCTACTTCTGTGCTGGCTTCAATTAAGCTTTAAAGTACTTGTGATATCAAATATAATCCTTTCATAGTTGCAATTCAAAATTATGCCCCAATTTTACTTATACCTATTTTTACCTAAGCCCAAACAAGCCAGCACAGGCAGTATATGAGCTTTGGTCATTCAAGAAAAGAGTTTACATATATCTCAAATCAAAGGTGCAGAACTAAGTAATTTCAAGTAGAAGACTGTTCAAACTTATGTCCTCATGACACTCTTCCAGAAGCACTACACAGAGGCAAGTAGATTGTGGGCAGTTTTAATATTGGGCTAGAAGACAGCAGTAGACTTGGTCCAAGAATCAATACAGTGTCTTAAAATAAAGCAGAAGTTCTCCAACATTTGCTTAAGTCTCTAAATCAAGCAAACAGGCCGTCATGAGCACAGTATGACAGACCTCACACCACAAACATTTAAATCCCACCTGATGAGGTGAAAGCAAAGCACTGAGGAACCTCACAGAGCTCATAGGCACTCCAGCTTTTATCTCATCTCTTGCCATCTAACCCAAGCCAACACAGTGCTCCCTCCTCACCTGTCCTACACCCTCACTCCCACACTGAGCACCTCTTTCCAAAGCCTGATCTTCCTCTGCTGCTAATTCAGCACCCACATTGACTCAGCCATGGTGAGCAGGTCTGAGCAACCCAGAGGACCTGAGAGAAGTGGAAAAAACTTCTGATAGAGCAGTTCCCTGATCTGTGTGGCCATGTATTCAACTGATACTATTGGAGAGAGTGGTTCCAGAGCAAGCTGGGAATGCAAAGGCAAGTGGGAAGGATTCCTAAATTGGTATTTTAAAGCAAGATTGCCATTTCCACTATTCCTATCTGCCAATCCAAACCATCAGCTGCCTAAAGTAGTCAGAAGAACAAAATTGGTAACCCTGGCCTTAAACAAAAATTGAGGAGATCTCATTTTGAAACTTACCCACCTGAAGCCTCAATCCACTTCAAGACAGCCCTAAGCACCAGTCTACAAGCAAATAAATAGCAAGGCCACTCCTGGCCTCTCTGGTTTAAAGCAGGGCAGCTACAAAGAACACAAAGTCTCATGGATGATTTTATGCTTTCTTTCTTGCAATTAGTAATTGCTATGAATCCTAACTAACAGGTCTGGAACACATTACTTACTCAGAGAACAAAATGTTGGACAGAACTGTTGATGCTATGTTTTCTCCTTTGACTTAACACTTACAAATCCTTATAGCCAGCAAATATACACAGTCCAAATAGCCAGAAACACAATTAACACCAGAAAATCTAGGCCTCTATGACTCAGTCTGAGTAAGTGCCAGGATGGATCATTTTCCTTTGCCCACCTAAACATAGCTCTTACATATAAAGGGTTGTGACTTCATCTAATGATTGAACAGCAAAGGCTGCCAGCCTCTGATCGGAAGAGAAATGCCAAACATTTGCATATACAGGAGCTTTTTTTTAACTTCACAGCTCTTTCAGTTCCTTTCAGAGTTCTCTGATCTGAACATTTATCTCTTATCTGGCACACTATCTTGTAAATGAGCATGCAATCATCAAACCTGTGCTTTTGAGCTGTGATATACTTCAAGACAACCATTTCTTGGCTACTTTTTAAAACAACCTAGCCAGGTTTTCTACATCTTAAACATGCCATTCCCACCACTGCAAGATCTCCATCTGGACAGGTCACTCTTCAGATTCACACAACAATCAGGAGCCCTGATGAAGGCTTGGTATAGATTCCTGCACTCCAACCCTGCTGGCACCAGCTCTGCCTGGCCTCCACTGCACCACTCAGCTGCTCAGGGCAGCAACATGTTTATGTCTGTTTGCCCTTTACAGATGTGTACACACACCTATCTACCTGCCTGATCCCCACCCCTCCAAAATCCCTGGCAGATGTCAAGGGTAGATTCACATGTTATTTCATAAAATTCATTTTGTCAGCATATGTGGTCAGTTCAGTTGGTCCTTATTGCTCCAAATAGGCCAAAAGACCCTTAACCTTTCTAGGAATGTCAACAAGAGGGGAAAGAAAGAATAAAAGTTGTCCACACATCAAATACAAACAATTTTTGCAAACAGATGTTTCTTCCACAAGTGTTTGGGTACAAAACGACTGTAGTCAGTTGAAACACAATTCTAGATGATTGCTACATAAGCAGAATTGACCACAAGAAAACTTCTAATGGTTTTGTTCATTCTCAGAACAGCTAGTTGACTGAAAATGCAATGTTGATTTTTTTGCAGAGGTTCAGTTTCCAATAATTCCAATATAAACTCACAATGCATTTTGACAATGTCAAAACTGTCACAATTACATTTGCAGCATACCTTTACATATCTGTGTACTGATAAGCAGAGTATTTTAGTATGCAGAGCTCTATAACCAAAACATATCCTGTGCTATTTTTCAAAGTTTGGTTTAAGGAATGGAATTTAAAGAAATATGGGAAACTTCACGCTGAGAATTTGTTTTTTTAAATCTGAAATGCAGCCTTTAAAGACCTGAGTTAATTTTACAGGTATGAAATGAAGTTTCCCATTCTAAAACTCAACCTTCATCTATAAATGTGAAGTTTCCTTACATGCCAAGCCAATCCTTACAATCCAATCAGAATGAAAGGATGGGGGCTGAGCTGTGTTTTCAGTGTACAACTGTGTACAACTCACACAGCAACTCAGGGAGCTAGGACATCTCTTTTGTTTGAAACAGGTTAGTAAAAACTAACTCCAGGGCATGCAGAAGCTTCATTTGCCTCAGCTTCAAGTTGCTTAGAATTACCAACACTAAAGCCTTGAGCCTGCTTTTCAAATTAATTATATGCTCTGGATGTTTGACTACAATAAGAAATATATCATTCAAGGTTAGCTTTACTCACCACAAAAAAATAGCTGCTTCTCTTCACAATGAAGAGGTAAAAAAGTGAAGTCCAGTGCTGCTGGAGCAACAACTGTGCTGGTTGTTCAGCTCCAGTTGCCCGTGCTAGAACATCTGGCAGGGCTTTTTTATTGGAACTGAAGGCAGGCAGGAGTTACAATTATTGACACCAAAGCCAAGTGAGCCCATGTCTCAACTCCCAGATCTAACTTGTGGCTGCAGGGTGAGCCTTACCCAACCCTAGACACTGCTGGAATGCCAACAGCTGCCTGAAATGCTGCTTTCAGTAGGATTTCCCCTCATTTTCAGGGCCAGTTGCCACTTAATGGAAAATGACATAGACATACTGTCCATTTTTCACTCTAATATAAACAGATGGGGCAATTATTTTCTAAGAGTTAAAGAGTTATTCTAGCTGTCTCAGAGGCTTAACTGGGCTTCTTGTCAGAAAGGGCAAGATTGAAAAAGTCACATGTGAAGCACATATGACTTGCACATTCTCTAGATCATTTGGTGCAATTGTTTTGAAACAGTGATCCACAGTCCTTCATCCTTCCACAGAGAGCTGATGGGAGACAGTGCTACCTTTGTTTCATTTTAGGGAATAGACAGTAATTTTGTCTAAATCTAAGGCTGATTAACAGAGCAAGAATGAAATCCTGCACATCTTTGCTGCCTGCCAAGAGTTTTACGGGTATAAGCCCCAGGAGCACATTTGGCAGTCATTAACTCCACAGAAATATCATCTACTTCTCACAGCACTTTGGCACACAATCTCTGGACTAACACCTGAATGCAGTCCCTTTGTAACAGACACTGGTAACAGCATGGCATTTTTTGGTGTCAAACAGCTCAGTTCTGTCAGGAAATTGCACAATTCCTTCATAATGGTCTGATGGAGGCTCAAGTTGCTTTAGAAATGTATATGGCCCTAAATATTATGACACATGAAGCTTGATGTCCAAGTTCCTTGTGATGATTTTTTTTGTGTACACGAAGAGAGACATGGAAAGTCAAATAATTTTAATGTGGGTCTTTGAAAACTGACTTCACTTTTTTTTTTAAACTCTGAAACCTGGCATCATTAGAGCAAAGAGAGACCATTCCATCAACTAAATCCAAATAAATCATCAAAGAGTTAATGCATAATTGCTGTACCCTCTGTACTGAAAGACTCCCTTCAACACACCCCCACGTGAATCAGTGACATCAGAAGCATTTTTACCACCAGTTACCCAATGCATTCTTATCTGCTTAAGGCAGACTCCAAGTAGGACATGTTTTGCTCATTAAAAATCACGACCTTCCAATGTGTCCATTAACTCTCATGTGTCCAGTTGGGAATAGAGCAAAAGCAGGGAATTAACCAGGTGAGACCATGGTGCACACTAATTCCTTTGCAAGCTCACTAATTCCTTTGCAGTACCCAAATGGAGGCTTCTCCATGCAGAAACAGAAGACAGAAGCTTTTGCTTTCAGCAAGAAAAACATTCTGCAGACTGCAAGGCCTCTGCATAGTCAATAATGTCAGCCATCCTGTTCCTGCAGACTATTCCACAGCTTTTGCCTCCTGAAAATTACAGTGAAATTTCCATCCAATACAGCCAACACATTGGGAAGCAAACATGAACTCAAACAATGGCAATTTAAACTAAATAAGCTTGTGCAATTTTCTCCTCTGTTCATTATATTAAAGGTTTCACAGACACCTGACCTTGTGAACATGTTCTAAGAAAATAAAAATTACAATATTACATTTAAAAACCCCAAAACCACAAACCACAAATTCCACACATTCTTAGTCACCTTTTGCATAAACAAATGTACTAAACTACATACAGCTTTCAAACCACTTCATCAACATAGAGACAAGAGAAACCTCAGCTCATACTGTGTTGTACTGTGTAAGACAGACACTTTCCAAACAGAAAACTGGCAAAAGATTCCAGTGACCTGCCTAAATGCCTTGGTCACAAATGGCCCACCTCCACCACCTCTGAGCCTACCTGGACTCACTGTGAAGGAGCAATGTGCACTACCCTTTTCATTTTCCTCTACTAGACACTTCTGGGGAGTTCCATGTACAGTTACAGTGCAATCTTTCTTCTCTGCATAAAAAGGTAAACATGGCATAGTTAGAGACAGATTAAAACTGCTTTATGCCCCCCCTACCTTCATCCCATAAAAAGTATCAAATACAAAGAATTTAGTGAAGAAATGTTAAGTGCACAGCTAGAGTCCTGCTGAATAAAGCTCAGAGAAAATCTGAAATCCTCCTTCCTACTGGAAATTTTTGCCAAAAATGTCATTTAGCAATGCAATCAAGACAAAACAACATAGGAGAGGCAGAATTAACCTTTAAATTGAGATAGGGAAGTAAATTTACCTGTTCTAACAAGTTTAAACCTTTGCTGCACAAAGAGAAGCTGATATTGTTACTTTCCATCAATCAAACTCTTTCCTTCATTTCACCCTTAGTGCACTCAAGTCTTAAATTCAAGTTAAGAGCTACTGCACACTCTGTGGTGTCTAACTTCCATATCTGAAGTCTCTGTGGTCTGTTTTAAGACTTTAAGGCATTGACACCTTCTAGCAGGTTTACAGGAACACAATGGGTGTTTTAAAATGGTGGAGCAATTTACAACAACTTGCTTTTTAAAATATAATTAGGAAAGGAAAAGAAAATCAGATCATACAAAAAAGGATGCTTATCAAAAATACTCATTTTAGTGGAAGCAATGTAAAAACACTTAAACTCAGTACCAGACTGAAGCACAAATCTGTTATACAATACAAAGATTAAGAAGATGTCTGAAGGAGTATTTTTATCAGGCAGTTTCTTCCTAAGCCTCACTGCTTCTGCAGGTAGAAGGAGTCAAACTCCTATAAAATATGCAGACACAGGTGATTATTTAAATATATATCTAACAAAGTTTGTGGGAGAAAGAGTCACTATATGGGGGAGTTTGTTCCAATACAATATTCCTATCACTAAACTCAAAGTGGTTTTAAAATAGTAATGCTCCAGACATGTTCTGTCTTCTGGTATTCTCCAGGCTAAAACAAAGGTTTATATAATTCAGAATAAAAATTCTAGATCCATTTGAGAGAAATACAGATTTATAATCCTAATAAAATGGAAGGTGGCCTTAAATTGCTAGTTCCTGAAAGGGAAATTGAGAAGCAGAATTTTTTTTTTTTTGGGTTTTTGGTCAAGGACATTATTCTTGTGTTTCTGGTGATTAAAATACAACACCTGGAATATCCCTGAAGCAAGGAAACTCACCTTTCAACCCCCCTGTCTTTTACGCTCCCCCCATTTAAGCAGGCTGGAATAAACCCACTCACATTTCAACCTGACAATGCTGCAAATTTTCTGAAACAAATGAACTGTGAGCAAAGATATTCCTGCTGGGGAAGAAGGTAAAACAGTGCCAGTAACTTCTACCTCTTCTACCTGCATTGTCCTGGTAATGTTTAAAATTAAGAGAATGGAAAGTTGGAGCAAGTCTTCCTCAGAATGCTCCAAGTCTCAAAATAGAGCACAGTCATCCAATGCAACAGTACTCCCATGTATTTATAGAACTTCTTAAACACAAGAGAAAAATACCACTGAAAGTTTTGTTATTAAAGAAGTGTTCTTATAGCCATTTGCAGTACTATGGCTAAGGTTAACATAATAAAACCTAAAAAGAAAAGAGAAACACATCACACAAACCAACCAGCAACAGGACTTTCCATTCATAGCAGAATGAACTCATCTTCTAAGCAAAACCACGAGAATAAAAAGACAAAATGCCTTAAGGAAGGCTGAAGGACTGGCATGCACAGGCTGGAATAAACCCACTTGCATTTGAACCTGACAGTGCTGTGAATATTCACAAACAACTGGCTGGAGCAACGGGGTGCAAGCTGCCCCAGTGAGGTGCTACTTACTTCAGAATCCTGTAAAAAATCCACTTGTCTGTCTTTACACAAAGAGGACAGAAAGAAGGTACAGATGCAGCAAAAGGGGTCAAAGTCTTCTCAAAATAGTTACTGATAACGCCTGTAGGTCTCTCTGGCCAAGTACTTCATTATTCTTGTTTTAAAGAAGTTTCTCGCGTCAGCTAAGATTCTTTTCCCAAGAACCTAACACTCACCCACTTAGAAAACAGAAAAGTGACTTCACAAAAGTTACCAAATATCAACATGCATGGCTGGCAAGTACATGTGCAGTCAAGATGATTCAGATAAGTCAGATAAATTTAGAACAGCGCTTTCCTAAAAGCATGCGTTCACCAAATGCAGTAAATATGCAGGAGCTATATCCAAGTGCTGATTCCAAACATCAGAGCAAAAAATTTATTAGTGAAAATCTCCTTTTAAGAGTTCGCTGCCATCTGAAGTCCTCAACAGTGTTATTCCTTGATCTGCCTTTAGTATTTCCATCCATCACTGGATTTATCCACATAAAAAGCTATAGGCTCTCCAACCTGTGAGGACTAAGCCAAATGCAGTGTGGCAACTTCACATAGGACCAGCCTTTTATGGTTGGAACAGTAGAGCTTTGATACAGCTAATCTACCATAAATAGCTCTTGAAACTCAGAAGGATCAAATCAGCTGTTGCAACAGTCCCAGCCTGTAGCTGCTTCAAATCCAATTATACTGTCAACCCTGTCTTGCAGCTCTCCCTTTTATTCCCCCCGTCCAAAACATTTTCAGTCCTCCTCCTGGCAGAAATTAGAAGCTGCTAAGGCAAACACAGCAGAAGCAAACCCTGAATTAAACAAATTCTGAAACAGATACACAAGTATTCTTACAACTACCTTGAGGAAGAAAGTTCTGTTCTCTTAAAAAACAGCTTAAGTATTTGATGCTCATAAAAAATAAGTTATCAGCCCTGACTTATAAAGCAAACACATAATTCGAAATAAGCAAACAGTTCCAAGAGCAGCAAGCACAGCTTTAAAAGGTGGATGAAACTAAGCAGATAAACTTCATGGAGCACTATCCATGTCCCAGATTAAGGCATAAGGCACTGAATTGCTTGCATATTTTTTCTGTAACCTAAATATACTTGAGAAGTACTAGGATACCCTGTTATAAATCCTTGAATTACAATGTTTCCTTTCAGGTAGTTAGAACCATTTCCCCACAAAGAAGTTGAGAACTATAATTTAAGAATTCTCGCAGCATTAAAAGCTTCCAAAATATATATTTACTAACCATATAAGTTGGTATAACTGAAAATTACCACCAGGACTACAAGAGCATAGTAATTACTGAGAAACCAGTGCAGTGACATTGTTCTGAGAAAAAAAAGCAGGTTTGGATCCAACAAAACATAGGTGAGCAGTATTATGTTCATGGTTCACCTCACAGTGCAAAGAAACAGTGCACAATGCAAGCATGTAGGTATATGCAAATAAAAGGTATTTTTTCAAACATCTATTATTAACATCACACCAGTCTTTCCAAAACATCACATCCCAAAACATCAATTACTCCACTGCAGTACGGGAACTCTGATACTTCAAAGGGCAAGAAGTGTCTTGTGGGCAAAGTCTGTATCTCTACCTCCCACAAGCACGTAAATTCTGAACATTGCCGGGGCATCCTCCCAAAATACTGGGCAGGACATCTACATCTAGGCATCCACCCTTCTTATTCAAGCAAGGGTAGAAGAGGATTGCCAATTCCTGCTTTGCAAACTGCTTTAAGGGCCTCTAGAAACTGCTCTAATGGAAGGGCTAAAATAAAAATCATCAGCTTGCACTTAATGGAAAATTGTCAGCCATACACCATCTTATTCATCTTCACACTTGTGTTAAATTTTATCATCTCTGTTAAAGGGCCTGTGTTTTAACTGATTTGCAAAGCATGTAACATACCTTGAACAGAAAAAGAATCACTAGTTGCCTACAAAGACAATAACAAAACAACTTCAATTAAGTGTGGGTGGGTGAACTGCACTGGTTTGCTGTCTCCTTTAAATTGTGCATGAATAACCCAGCTGGGTCACCTTCTGGAAGTCTCAGTAAAGTCAAAGAGCTATACAAAGGCACAGCCATTTTTCTCTTTAGGACCTAGAAAATGCCCAACTGAATCAATTCAGATACATGAGCATTTCATTAGCATGGAGTAAACTCAGCATGTTACAAGTAGATAAAACAGACCAGCAAGATCTGCCTAAGTTTATAATTTTGAATAGAGCTTGTAGAATATTACAGTAGTCACATTATACTTCTGCATTGTGGTGAAAAAAAAGTAGCTGAACCAACTGCTGACAAAAGTTCAACAGAGCTGTTAAAAATGCAGCAGGCATGCTTGCAGCTGGTATGGAGAAAGAGCAGCCGAGAGCATGCTGCCACAGCACAATCACTGCTGCTTTATGCCCTATCCATAGCCATTAAAATCCAAGGTCTTTTATTACTGTGGAATTTGAAGGATGCAAGTTATGACATGGAAACACACCCCCCTCTCTAGAAGCAAGACAGGGATTGCTTGTTTCTTTTATAGAAACCACTCTACATTCATTCTCCATATCACACAAGAAACTATGTTGAAGATTTAGTGTTTGTACCTAATTTAAAAAAATAAATAAAAATCCTGCATGTGCTTTTTCATAGAAAATAGGCTTCCTTCACTACAAGCACATACAACAGAGCTGCCTACCACAGAAATACAGCAGTTTCTGCCTCCTCCTCCCCAATAAAAAATTTCTGTAAACACAGAGCAGAGGAAGCCACAGACAATACATTAGTTAATTACTGTCCCTTTACAACAAGCCTAACATCTAGAATGTATCTTCCAGACACTATCAGCTCTATCATCAAAGAGAGGATGAGAGACATCAAGCACTTCCCAGGCCACAGGTTCTGTCCCAGTGAAGACAGAAGTAAAAATTAACAGACACACTTTTGATTCTGAGGTCAGGCTTTGCAGGAGAGGATATGTGCTCCAGTGAGTAAGAGCCAAGAAATAACACCAAGAAATAACACACACTGAAGTGCACACAGCGTGCAAAGTCTGGGTTCAGCATTCCCTTATTTAACAATTCAGCTTCCCAGTTTACAGATAGCTTCTTTTCAGCTGGTGGGGGGGGGGGGGGGAGCAAGGGAGGGGAAGGAGAGACTTCCCAGGAAAAAAAAACCCAGACAAATTTAATAAAAAGCGACTTACCAGCATCCATTGTTAGAATCATGACCCCACTTGTGTGTCCCAGGAAGCAGGAAGCCTTACCCATCCAGTGTATGAGAATGACTCAGAAGGACAGCATGGCTTTGTTTCAGCTTATATCTTCTGGCTCATTCACCCCTCCTCCCTTTAGTGGGATAAAAGTGTTGCCTGTGCCTGGCCATCCCCATTGGCTCAGCTAGGGGAACCTACCCATTTAGCACATTCAAGTTTCTGTGAGAGTCTAAAATGACTCACAGAGGAGTTTTTATTTATCTTAAAAAAAAAAACACCAAACACCAACAACATTAAAAAAAAAAAAAAACCAAACCCAACACAAACACTTTCTTTCTGGGAGAATAAATCCTTTATTCTTTCACTATCAGACACAAATTACAGTGATGTTATTGCCATGGGGAGGAACAATTCCCTGAACTCTGAATTGAGGAGAAGGTGGCAACTTAGGGAGGACAGTCCCACAGTCTTCAGTAATCCCCAGTTCTGCTGCATTGTCTGTCCATGGGAATAAAGCCACACATTTTGTGTCAAAGCTTGTGCCTCCTAACCCAGTTTATCTTCAATGCAAACTGTATATAATCCCAAAATTGATCCCTGGTTTGCCAGGGAGGATTTGCTCTTCCATTTTATTTTTAAGTAGGTAGAACAGTAAAAGATTATTATCTTACTGAAGACACACACCCAGACTCCCAGACTCTACAGGTTTAACTCTGCAGTGAGGAAAATTAGATGATATTTTCTTAATCTCCAGGATTCTCTAGGTGTAACAATAGGTACAATCTAGGCTCTGCCTGAAGAATTTGGAAAGCTGTTACAATCTGTTTGTGAGCATCCTCTCTAGTGAGATAATAGTGTTGAAATAAGAAAAATCTATCTGATCAAGAGATATCATAGCCCATTGTTAACTCTGATGAAGCCACAGCACAGCTTAAAAAGTGCATTTGGGTGAGCAGCTGGAGGGGGAAAGGAATTTGTTTCCTTCTATACTGCAAAATCCTTAAGAATTTGCAGTCAGACCCCGAGAGGGAAGTGCTGTGTCTTGGCACCATAAACTGTCAGCAGATTTGATATTTGTCCTCAGGGGTTCAGCAAGCACAGAGAGGGGAACACGGGTGCTCCTTGCCTCTGGTAAGAGCCACCTTTTCTAAATAAAGCATGGACACATTGGGCTCCTGTCTCACCACATTACTCACCACCAGATAACCTAAGATTCATAACTCTGCGATACAACCACAAGTGTATTTTGGAAGTGTTGCTTGTGGTTGTTGAAATAAACAGAGTACTCTGTCTCTCCTGCCTCCTTCTGTTTTTAGAAAAGGTATCAGTTGCAAGTCACAAACACCGAGGTTTGTAGACGCTACTGATGAAGTCAGAATCCACAATTCAAAGAAATCAGCAAAAGCAGCACAATTGAATCATCCCTTCTCAGGTTTCTTGATCCTCTCTCGCTTTGCAGTGTGGCTTTACAGCAACACACCTGAGTTATTACACTTTCAGGGGGAAACACATTCCTAAAGCTGACAATTTCTGCAATAAAAGCTTTGGGAAGATGTATGAGTAATCCAAATCCCAGAAACAAATAAGAAATCTTTCAGTGAATGGAAATCGGGGACAAATGACCCAGATGGACAGGCTGCTCCTCAAAAGCCGTACTACAGAAAGAAGTGCAGTGGCAGAACTGAACTGAATGGCTTCATCCAAAGTTTACAATTCTCAAATAGTCAGGACACTGTTTTGTCCATAAAAAATAGCTAAGGACAGCCATGCAGAGGCCATGTGCAGAGATACATGTTAACTTTTGGGACTGATATCAGGCATAGCTTCTTTTTTACCAATAATTATTAGTCTGAAGAAAAATGCAGCAGTAAGGCACTTTTGCACTCTTCCTATTCCACTCTTTTTCAGCTGACATCTTCATTAAAAATTTCCAATGATCTAAATAAAATTCATGACACCAAAAATCAGTTTTGAGGATGCTTTCAAGAAATGCAATCCCAAAGACTGGGAGGAACTTATGGAGAAAACAGTGTAACACTTATCCTTACCAACAAGGTAGAAGGGGAAGAGCTTTAAGGACAATTAAAGATAACTGACAGAGAATACCAGGCACTACAGATCTTATGCCAAACAAATACATTTTAAGAGAAGCATTATCATATGCTGTGTAAGAACAAACCACTTTTGACAGGATGACATTTCCTGTAAGCTCAGCTTTTGCAAGAAGTCCAGCACCATTGTCCTGGCACAGTAAAATGCAGAAGTTCAAGTAAACTGTTCCCAAAACAGCCAAAAAAAAAATCCTCAACTGCTGGGTCAGCAATTGATTGTGAGGTACTGCATGCACTATTTTTAAAAATGGTGCAAGCATTAATAATTCAACTTACAAAGCATTTGGAAAATGAAAACCATGAAAACTGAAACCATAATAGAGAGGAACAATCTTACTGATATCCTAGAAAAAAGGGAAATACATCTATTTGCCTTTATTTTCAGAAGGGAGAGGATGAAGTTTCCAGTCAGGCCAGCAAGAACATTAACCTGAAGGGGACTGCTGCACGACACAGGATTTACAAGAGCTGGGCATCTCCAATGTTCCAGTTCTATTCTAGAAGGCAGAAATAAACCCACTCACTGTTTTTCAGACTATATTAGCCAGCAAAGGTTGGCTGTAATTTATGTAATTAAAAATACACCAGTATTAGAAGGAACACTGTATGTTTTTTCACATATAAGCAAGGCTGTTAAAGTGTCCAGCAAGACAGCACATGAACTTGCACATGAAGCCTTGGCTTTGTTGACATTGTGGAAGCTATGAAATACAGACAGCACATGATAAATGGTAGCAAAGTTAGCATACTATAAATTAAAATAACAAATACCTGTCCATAAACTGTTTCTATTGTAATGTAATGAAAAGAGGGTATAAGTGATTCATCTGATTGTGCACACTTCCCTAAAGCCTCTAAAGTCAACTGGCCAGTCCTATATGCAGCTCCAGCAATGAAGCAGAAAGCTGGTCATGACCTCCAGAAATCACCAATTTTTTCCCATAATTTTTCAGTCAGATAATCTGAAGTCCATGTAATTGCTTAATGAAAATATATTATAAGGCAGTAACAGGTGCAGTAAATACTGCACAGAATTCCAAGATGCTGTGCAAAAAACATGAACACATTCATCTGAAGACTATATCCAAACAGCCCATGGCTTAGTTATCTGACATGGTCCAGCTATGTCACATCAAGGGTGTCAATTGCATACTGTTAACAAACTCTAGTTCTGTAAATTCTCTACTAAAATAAACCTTTTTTTTGTGGCTGTTTTTTTAAAAATACAGCAGACTAGTCATTCACACGTCTAATAGCATCATCTTCTGAAGCTTACAACCATTTTATGATGGTATATACTTATAAACAAGTTCAGCAAGAAATTCTCTGAAGGCTTGACTTGAATCTTTGTTGAAAGAAGTCCATATCACCCTTAAAAAACTAAATTCCCATGACTGTTCACATAATTTGAAGTACCTGCATTAGTCTTGCAAGAGCACCCTACTTCTGCTCACTTTCATTAAATTATTCTCTGCATAGAAAGCATGCAGCTAATAACTGTGATCAGCTTGCTCTAACATTTTTGGAGGAAGCTTTATTAATATGCTTTAATCCTGAATTGTCAAGATTCAGTTCATGTTTTCCATGATCATGCTCCAAGCTCAAATCTTCAGCAATCAAGGTTAGGTTTTGCTTTTCTGCTGCAAGGCCTTACAACTTTTCAGGCTTTCTAGCACATGCAAGAGTAGTCACTGTTCCCAGTCCCTCACTTCCCTTCTTTTTAAGTAAGATGTGAAACCAGCAGAAGATGATTTCATTCAAGCTTCCACTCTTTCCACAGTGTTTTCCCAGACTTCAGAAGCTATGACAAGTTGCAAGGAAAACAGCTCTTGCATAATTCTGGAGCAACAGCTGAAATGGTGCCTTCCATACCCCTGAGAGAAAACTTAGGCTACATATGGCAAAAGAACTAACAACATGACAGCTCTTGCTTGGCAGTATAACCAGAATTAGACATCAATTCTCTTTATGGAATGTTAAAAAATAGATCATCTACATACTGATTTTGCTGATTCAAAACCACTGAGACATTCTTGATCACATCCAAGAAATCACATCTCTCCAGTAACCAAAATTACACAATTCTCCAAAAGCAAGATTAATCCCACACTTTGCAGAAATTTTGCAAGCTCTGCCATAGTGGGACCAACAGAACTTGCTATGCACTTCCACAGACAAAAAGGTCCCTCTTGTTCTGGGTTTGTGTTCACATAGGGAAATGCTTTTCCATAGCTAAGAGCTGGAAAAAATCCTGAACCAAATATAAACTGCAAATATTTAATCAAAAGTCTGTAACATGAAGAGTGGGAAACATGAAAGTACAGATGTGTAATTAATTAAAATATTACATTTGAAGGATTGTACATGATCTAGAAAGGTTGAAGCTACTCTGCTATACAATATTTGGAAGAAGGAATAATAGAAAGGCTGGAACAGGAGGTCCATCTTAGCTGCCTGCTGCCTCCCAGTGAATTCTCAGAAGTTTCAGAAACTCTTATTGCTACTTCTTCATTCAATAACATTCATCTCCTAGGTTTTTAAATACCAATCAGCTTTTCTGAAGGTCCTATGGGCTACTCTGGAATCTTAACTATAATATCACTGCATTTCATACATATGAACTAGAAGGCACACACAGATTCTTCCTGAAATGTTTGATACTAACACCTCCAAAAAAAAAAACAAAAAGGAAAAAAGAAAAACCAACCAAACAACAACCCACAGTTCTTGGTTCAAATCTGTACGTATTTTTCAGCAAAGGTTTACCTTAAATCCCAGCCATCCAGGCCTGACCCTGTAGGTACAAGTGCATCACCTTGTCCAGGTGTCTCCCAGTCCAAAGGCAGTCCTCCTACAAGAAACAAACACAACAAAGCATGGGTAAGAACCACAGTGCACCCCAGGCTATGGCAAACCTTTCAGAAGCAGCAGGCAGATGCACAAAGGGGATGAACTGATTGACTGCAAGGGCTGAGGCAGCTTGGAGCTGCTACCTCGTTCATTCACACAGACAAGAACTGAACTTCCCCTTAGCCTTTATTATTATATATTAGGCCTTTATTATTATATGTTCACAGGCAGCCTTTATTATTATATATTCAGTCTTTCTATAAGGTCCAGCAGCACTGGAGATAATAACAAAACCAGAAGCATCCACCAAAATACTATTACCCTCAAAATCCTATATTTTAAACATCACTGGATGCAACTGAAAAAGGCAATGCTCTTTGTAGAACAACAGCAACCAGGAGACAGACCCAAGACTTCTCCTAGTGCAGAGCACTTGACCTATCAAGCAGTTCTGCAAACAACACTGCCACAAGGCCTGATTTCTGATCCCCACACCTTGAACAACAACTGGTTTTATTTTATTCTTTGGCAAATACAAAACACCTCTGGCTGTGCCTGTAATATTATTTGCTGGGTGATTCAGCCCATGTGGATACTCATGTTAATTAAGGGTTCAAGTTAGATTGTTTCAAACTAGCTGAATTATCCCAGCACCACACTGTCCTTAAAGATGCCAATCCCCAGAACATATAAGAACTTAAAATATCCACCTGCTCTGGGCTTCTTACTCTATTCTGTACCATCTGCAGTTGCTTCTTTCCACAGAGAGTAGAGTTCTCCAGTGCAGACTGGAGAAGTATTTTAAGTAAAATAACATTTTCACTCTTGCTCAGCTCAGGCTCAGCTCACCTGCATATGTTTAGGTGCCAAATATACTGTTTTCACTTTCACAAGTGCTTTATTCAACTTTTTTTTTTTTTTTTAAATCTATTAGGAGGTACAAAATGAAGTCATGCTATCCTATGTGACTGGAGCAACAGCTTTCAAGAGCAGTCAGGTCACTGCTCTGCTTCCTGCAGCTGCTGAACATGTCAGACTCTAATAACAGCATCTAGAGAAGAGGTCAAAACAAAAATAATTCATTGAAAAGACAGATAAGACAGAAATTTTGCCTGAGTTGGGAAAAATTCTGATTTTGGAAGACAAGCAGACCCCCCCAAACACAGACTACCTTAGAATGCATAGGGACAGGTAAGGCAGCAAATCAGTCTTGTCCCTAATGTTATGTAACTGCTCATAACAAGTGAACTAAGATAGTTTTTAAGATCTATCCACATTTATCTCTGTATTTCAGGGAGGAAACTCACTTAAAATTCCAAGAATATGGTAAACCACATGCTATTGTTTTTGCATTTCCAGCCTCCAATTCCTTCAATGAGCACTCCTGCACTTTAGAAGGGTAAATGAGGGGGCACTTCAGTGTGGTAGGAAAGGTGAAGAAAATGATGGTTAACAATGGATAGCTGGAAGAAAGATAAACTAAAGTTTTTCCACCATCACGTAATTCTTGGTTCCAAATTCCTTCTTGCTACTTAACCGTAGGGTTGCCTGATTACTTCTGCTATTCCTTCTGCTGCTTCCTCTTTAAGTATCAGTATTTAAAAAAAAAAAAAAAAAGAAAAAAATTAAAAAAAAGAAACAGAAAATAAAGGATTTGAAATCCAGCTATCATTTTGGTCAACTATTTCAGAGACTTCCTGGAAGCAACTGTGAGGTGGGAAGAGGGAACATTTATAATGCACAGAACACATTAAACCTGGTGCACACTGCCACTGCCCCACTACTATGTTTTATTAATTCCTCCCTTTCTTTTTGGCAAATTCCTCCCTTTTTTGGCAAATGCTACATTTGCATATTGGAACAAGAGAGAAGATCAGGGTGCTGCAGTTTTGAAGGCCTGCAGCTTTGAAGTCCTTTTAAAGGAACCTTGAATAACTGGTGGGAGTGGAAATACCTTGACAGAGTGGTTTGGGGTTTTTTATATATTCATATATTTGCCTATGTCACTATGTGCTACAGATCTTTGATAGTGTCAGGAGTCTTATGAGAAGTTTTGGCAGGACCACAATACAAACAGAAGACCTAACAAATACAGAGCACCTATCAGGAAACATTTGAGATTGAAATCAAAATGTGAGGACTGGCAATTGAATTCTTATCTTTTTCAAGACTGACCTTGGCTGCAACTTTTTGTGCTCTCTCTGCAGTTCATCTGAGAGATTCCTGGCAAGCCACTTGAACTGTACATCTGATAACCCCTGCACTTTGAGAGTTTAGAACAAAAGCAGGAAAAGACACTCCAAATACTAATTCTTGCCATTTTCACAGACTCTTTATTACACAACAGACAGATTCCAGAGTTAGTCAGTATATCATGAAGTAAAGAGACATGAAAATATCATCTGGATACTTCCTATAATCAACTAGAAAGAGGGGCTAGTGGGTAATCATCTCTGTTTAGCCACAGAGATCCATCATTTTTTGATCCAAGAGAATAATCAAACTTACATTTCTTCTAGACAAATTTTCTTCTAGGTACAGAGAGCATCAACACTTGGACTGATTTAACACTTGACAGCTGAACCAAGAATGTCACCATGTGCAACAGACAGATAGCTGCTCTGCAAGAATCTGCAGTGATCCATCAGGTTCTTCACTGGGTTGGCTACAGGACACCTACACCACCTTCTTTTCTTCAAGATCAGCCTCCTAGCTCCTGAGCTCCTACATGCAGAACAGACTCTGCATGAGTCTGTGAGTTTCAGTTCCACTGAAACAAGTTAAGGCATTGCATGCCTCCAAGCAGAAAAGGATAGGAAAAGGAAAGCAATTTTTAGGATGCTTTACTTCTTGCTTGGTGACATATATCACATCAGTTTTTCAAAGTCACCACCTTTTCAGGCTCTTGCCCAACCAAATGAAGCCTAACACCACAGAGATGTTTTGATAAAGCCACATTCTGCAAAACCTTGGTACATTTTCATTTCTCACAGGAAGGAAAAATGCAGCCTGGAAAAACTTAGGAAAGAGGTAGAAGAGTGCAATATCTTTCCTTTGAAGCCAAGAATCCTCACAGAGAGTTCAATTAAAGCAGAGTCCAGCAGCTCCCTCAGGTGTTATCCTTCTTCACGCTCCAGAGGCATGTAACACTACACACTGGGCAGCAGCCAGGTGCAAAGCAGATTTTCAGACTGCTGGTTTTCCTTTTAATATGTCTCCTTCCACTCCCACCTCACCAAAAAGAAAGGCCACAAAGATGTTCATCAGTCCAAGTCTCTTGAACACTCAGAATATCACTTAAAACCAGCAAAATTCAGCTCTGTGCCTGCACTTACACTCTACACTGGTGCAAGCCTGTAAACTCTTAACATCCCATGTTATTTTATTTTTCTAAGGCATTTTGGAAGAACTCTACACAAGAGCAACAGGACACAGACACTTCTGTCTGTAGTCAGTTCTCACAGAAAACATCCAAGAGCTCAAATCCACCCTAGTGGGGTATTTCCACCACCTTACTTCAATTGTCATTTGTGATGCAGCCTGCCCCAGGCAGCAGGGCTCTCCTTCAGTGTATTTCCCTCCCATTTCACATCACACAGCACTGCTGGAGTTCTGCTCTGGTGCCCCTGCCCAATGCTGTCTGCAGGAACAAACTGCTTTTGCACATTCCAGATGTTTAAGAAATTACTTATCCGGAGAACTGAAGAAGAGCTGCTGAGGAAAGAATCTCTGCAAGCACCATGACAGAATCACACTTGACTGTGCTTCCCTCAACCCCCAAAAGTGAAGCCACCCACCTGGAAGTGACCAGCTCGGTGTTCAGGAAGCTGACACCTACTCTAACAATAATAGATGCATGTGCAATTCTCCTCCCATGCCCTTCAGAGGTACAGTGCACAAAGTAAGGATGATTCCTGTAAATACCCTGGCATACAGAATTATGCACCAAAAAGTCATGGCATTGCAGTGAAAGATGAATGTTTGAGGTGCACACTGGAGCCACTGACTGTGCACATTCCTGCTGACACCACATCAAAGTACTCTTACTGCTATTTGCCTTATATTTGCTAGGCAAGGAAAGTTAAAAGTAGGAAGCTCAAAAAAGTCCTTTAGCCAAGAAAGTCACAAGACACTTCAATGTGAAGTTTTTTCCATAGTAACAGGCTACAGTTTCTCTTAGAATCTGGTTTCAAAGTTGATGAAATAGGATTCTGCAAGAAACTCTATACCACAGCACAGAAGCTCCCATCATACACTGACCTCTAGTGTAATAAAGACTCAAAACATCAGAAGTCTCTTTGAAGACTTAGAAAAATTATCATTTTTTTTCCCCAACTTAGAAGAATATTTTCATGCAATAAAACAGACTGAAGTCAGAAGGGCCTCCCTGGAATACTCTCAATTGTTTAAGAAAACTGGAGCATGGGTTAAAGAAGCTACAGAACTTAAATTGTTCAACGGATGTAAAGATCCTGCTGTGTTTACATAAAGTAATTTACATCAAAGCTGCATTTAACTTCTTTGAACCCAGCTGAATTTAACACCTACGCATTCTGAATGTGCAGAATTGTTTCCTAACTACATTTTTACAAAGCAAAATTAAAAAACATTTAAAGTTGAAACACTCAGCTTGGGCAAGTCCTCTATCAGCCAGATCACAATTAGACCACCCCAGATTCTGCACAACTCTCCAAGTGCCTCTGGACAGGGTGGCTGACTCAGATGTGCTTCCTGTAGCCAGCACTGAATTCATGGAAGCTGCTGGAAATGCAACATAGGAATCTGCATGAGTCCTCACTCCCTGAAGACACAGGGCTCACAGAGCTATGTGGACATGGCCCTAAGCCCAGGCAGTCTGGGGTGAGAGAGGAGATGCTTCGTTTGGGTTAGCAGTTTTTAAGAAGGTAAAAACACAACCTACCAACACCAAACAAAAAGCACAAACAAAAAAATTAAGTTAGTTTCAAAAACTGTTTCAAACAAAAATGTTTTCCCCACAATTTTTAAGATTAAAGAATCAGCATTTTTTTATGAGCTAAATAGTTTTATGACATGAACTACTTAATTAGAGCATAGCCAATGCTAAGAGAGCAGAACAATTGAAATGGACACCCAAACTATTCAGGCATGTATGCCACTTCTCCCACTCCCTATGCACCTGCCTCTGGACAACAAATCCCAGAGATGCTTCCTTTATTTCAGACCATTTCTCAAACATCCTCAAAAAACAAGGAATCATCCAGAGGCTGTTTGTGATAGTGAAGTGATATTTTCAACATGAGCAAGCTTTCCCAAGTCTGGCATATGCGTCTCTGTTGGAACAAGAGCTCTCACCTGCACTCCAGAGAAGGAGCTTTAATAAACCATCTTTTGAACAAGATTTTAAAAGCCTCAGAAATATTAAATTCAGAAAGAGTTAAGCACAGCATGAAAGCAGCCATCATAATGTATGAATGAAGTATTCAGAAGTCATCTCAGAGGCAAATGTTTGAAACTAAATTCAGATCAACCAGAGGAGATCCTTTACATTTGCAGTCCCAGACTTGAGTCTGTGAAGATAAACTAGGAAGTGAGGACCAAATTGTTAATATTGGTTTCTAGCTGTGAGTATCAGAACTCAATAAACCCTTATCTGTAATAAAAATATCTCAAATATAGCTTTAAATGACTCAAAAACCCCACTACTTAATGATGTGTTCAAACCTACAGTTTCAGACCACTTCTGAGATACCTGCAAGTCACTAGGAAGACAAGTATTAATATCTGCCACTTGTCTTCTGCACAGCAGTGAGCTTTCTACCACACCAACACTTGAGTTCTTCCTCAGCTTCAGCTGTCACCTGGGTCCTGACTTGGATTTTTGGATATACTCTATCCTGCACTCTAAAACTGGCAGCCCCTCTGTCAGAGCAAGGTGATAGCACCAAAGTACAGAGCACCCTTCCTGCAATTTGGTAATCACTCTAGGAGAACAAGGACTTCCTTCTAGCTTCTGGCCCACAATGCTCCAGGTCAAATCTTACCCACAAGAATTGCTTTTGTTCTCTTTATCACATTTATTTTATAAGCAAGAACTCTCACTGCAGCTCTAGCATGGAGACAAACAGAAGCACTCAGGATTCACAGGGATATTGGTCACCAAGTTAGATCACTTCAGGCAGAGTTATGGATAAGATTCATGTTTTAATATGAGAGCTCCTGCTTTGAGCACACTTTATTTGGCCACACTTGGCCACACTTTGTTTGCAATACAAGGAAGCCAACTCAGCCACCTACTTACCTCACATGCAGCCCAAACATCCCTCAAACAAGAAACTACACTGAGAAATCCCTTTAGTTTATTAGAAATCCCTTTAGAGTTTAGCCTTATGCTCAACTCTAATTTCTATCCAGAAAACCACCAACTAGGAAAGCACAAGTCCACTCTCCCAGCTCCAAGGAAGGGAGAGCTGAGGCACAGAGCACACCAGAGCCCTGAATTAGTGACTGGAGAACTGTGTGAGTGAGCTCCAACAGCTTCACAACAGATCCTTCCCATTGTATTTGACAAAATGTGTCCTTCCAACTATTTTTTCTCTAAATTCTTGTTTAATTCAATGCATGTGGTGAGGGAAATGACTTTCAAAACAGCGATGTGCAGCAGTACGCAGATGTTCCACATTTGTCATGTCACATGAACCTTGTGGCTAACACCCAACCTTTAAAAGTCTAAAAAGCCTCCTACATAAAAATCCATATGATGCATTTGTTCCTAGAAGAACACCAGACAACAGATTAGATTGCTGGAGATAGGGTTTCTTCAGTATTATCCTTCTGAAAAAACAAAACCAAACCAAACCAAAAAACCCACCTGCAACAAGCTTTCTTTGATCCCAAGAAGTTAAAAAAACCTCAAATAAATAAAACAAAAAACCATAACCAGACATAGAAATTAAGACAAGTGGTAGGTTGACAAGATTTGTCACAGCTAGAAGAAAGCCCTTCAAATTGAATTAAGTGTAGTGTATTGTGCAAAGAAAATGCACATATGTTACACACAAACACATCCAGAATATTTTTTGGCTAGTCCTCTTTCTAAAGAAACTTTAAAAAGACAGAAGCCACACAGACAGATTTATAACCAGCACAGAGCTCCAAAATCTTCACTCAGAAAAGTTTCTTCATTTCTTTCCTCCCAAATGAATTCTAAGGAAAATAGAGCATAGAAATCCATGCCAGAATACATGACCTAAGCCCTCATACCCCTTCTTTCAGCATTGCTTTCATAATGTACATAGCTCAAAATGCTGTACATTCAGCAATTTGTGTGCATCCAGCAATTTGTGTGCACAGAATTGGTGAAATGCTCCATTCTAAACTCTAAATAAAGTATTAGGCTACTGATAAAGCATCAGCTGCAGATTGTGTGAGTTATCAGGAAAATGTGACCAACTGATTTTGTTACCAAAATGGCAATATAATACCATGCAATGATTTGTTTCAGGCACTAACTCTTGAGCTATCTTTACTAAAGGGCAGTAGTCCTTACACAGAAATGTGCTGTAGTTGACAGATCACTACCTGTAACAAAAATCACATTTCTAAGGGAAAGCTAGCTCAAGTTAATTATGAATTCCTTGTGGAATGCACCCAGCTTACACCTGAAAATCTACAGTTATGACTAGCTCAGTATGTTTGGATTTTGGCATACACTAGAAAGCAACTATTAATTCATACATCAGTATTTGCAAACAAACAATAAATTCAAGTAGAATAAATCCAAAGCCACTTCCTGCCAGTTACTGCATTTGACAGACCTGTGGTCAGCACCCTGTATAACACAGAGAGGTTTCAATTTCCTGCTGACAGAAGCTTGTGTGACCTTGGCAAAGTCACCAGGGTTGGTCCGTGGCTGCATGGCAATCTCAGCCAGCTGCTGCTGCCTGCCAGATTCCCACTCCTCTCCCTTCCCTGCTCCACAACATTTGACCCTGCACTGACTCATTTCAGACCAGCAACCATAAAAATAATTCAACTGCTCTCATAGGTATCAAACACAGATGAGTCAGTGCGGGGTCAGGAGAGCAGAGCAGGGCAAGGGGGAGCTGGCACATGGGGGTGAGAACGTGGCAGGCAGCCCCAGAACCCAGCTCCCAGTCCATCATTCAAGATAAAGGGAGCTGTTCAATTTCACAGGGGTCTGGTGAGCATAAACAAAAGGTTAAAAAAGCACTGAGATTCATATTAACTCACTGGAGCAATTTTTTAGATTATTTGTCTAAGGAATGGATTTTTTTTCTACAAAACACCCATTTTAGTGTAAGTCTTTGGCTCCCATCACTCAAATTTCTAAGCTCTGTAGGGACTTTGAGTCAGAGACTTAGTGAAGTAAAATAAAGCTTACAGAGGGATCCATGCTGATGCAGAGACTCCAGGACAGGTCTGTTTTGCAGGAAGCTCCAGTATAAGAGATGTAAAAGGGAAAAGGCACAAAAGGGGCCTTCCCATACAAGATCACCATTTGCTGCTGTTTCTTTGTGTGATGCCTTCTGTATCTGGGTATGGAGCATTACACAGATTTATCTGAACAAGTACAAATTCCTGTATCAGAAGTATAAATTCCTGTATCAGAAGTGTGCATAGTGCTTTATCTCAACTGGACAAACACCTAGCACAAACAAACAAGCAAACAAACAAAAAAGAAGATAAGAGAGTCTTGAGGATGTTCCCTAGATAAGGTGTCCCCAAAAGATGGAACTTGTTTCTCCCCTCTCAGAAATGGAGGAGGTACAATCCACTCTTAAAGCACCCCAGAAGGAAGCTACAATTTCCTGTGATCTCCAGAGTTCTGGCTGTTTCTCTGTGGCTCTTTGGGGCTGGCTGTCTCAAAGACCAGGCAGGACAAGCCATTAGGATGAAGTCCATCAACTCCATGGCAGAGCACCTCAGCTATCTCTCTCCTCCAACACCCATATTGTGGGGAGCATTTTTTTCTAGTTGTATTCTTCCTAGTGCTTCTGTTGGCACAGCTGGCTTAGGGGAAGAATTAAATGGGATAAATGGGATCAGAACAGAAATGTGTTAATAGTACCAAAGCAGAACAAAAAAAGTCATAGCAATGCTCACTTTATTACCACAATTAGAATACAGCAAAGAAAAAGTATTTAGCAATATATGTTATCTAGCAGAACAAGTAGCAAAAGCTCATTGAACATTTAAAGGCTATTTTGAAAAGCAAAAAAATATTTAGCAATATATGTTATCTAGCAGAACAAGTAGCAAAAGCTCATTGAACATTTAAAGGCTATTTTGAATGGATTACTAAAGTGACCTGATGGAAACACAGCTATATGGGTAAAGAAATTCAGCACATATCTAACAATAAGTTTATTTCTTAAGGCATACTTTGTACAACTTTGCCATGTATCACCTCACACATACTTTAAACAATTAAGCATTAACATTTACCCCTCTGCAAAACCTTAAGTAGCCTCTGAAGCCTTTAGTCTCCTTGTTTATTTTATAAAATCACATCACAAATAATCCAATCTTATTCGTGAGCAAAGCTCTGAAGCTCTGGAATTTTTCTCACTTAGTAGTCTACATAATTATAGTAAAGATTATCTTGGCCTGGGGGTTTGCATAGTTCCTTGCTAACTGTGCTGTTAAAAAGTTTACATTGCTTAACAGTTTATTTATGGACTTGGGTTCTTTTGGTTTAAGATAACTGTCTCAAATTCTAACCAAAGCCTTAGATCAGAGCAGTTCTGTGGTGCACTTCATTGTAGCCAAGAGCAGTCTGGTTAGTCAGTAATAGAGCTGTGAACACTGTATGTAGAATACAATAGCTGGGATTCTCTGGAAGCAATGACATTACCATTCAACTTGCCAGTTTTGCATAAACCTGTTCAGAAGATACCTGTGCTGTTGGCAGGGGAGTGACTAAACAGTGGGGAGAAAAAGCAAGCATGATGTGCAGATCTTGTAAATGAAAGTTACGTATGTTTATTACAGCACAAGAAGCACTTATGGTAAGGTTTTACATTTTCAGAGTGAAATAGTCTGTGCTGACAAATTCAGTTTTGAAAACAGAACCATAAGTACCATCAGTCAGAACACCAGGAAGGCTGGAGGAGCCACAGCTTGATTTGCATATTTAGTTGTTAGCAGCAGGAAGCTTCCAGCAGAACAAGTGACAGAAGAACATCTTTGCCTCATGTAACTCCTGGGAAAGCTGATTCTCTCAGCATGTTTGCTGTGATCCCCACCTGGAGCCTTATCACTGCTGGCAAGCCCAGCCAGCACTCCTCTCTCTCCTCCACCACACAGCTGGGACGGCATCCCAGCAAGCACAGCCCTCCCTGAGAAACTGCAGAGCAGGGACACCAGCACAGGGACATCAGCACACCCTGCCCTACAGGGATGGAATCTTGCTTTCCCCCAGCCCCATGGAAAGTCCTAACCTGGCTGTCTAGGGCAGGTGTTCAGTCAGCCAGCAGCAGGCAAGTGCTTTCTCTGAAACATACACAACAGATACCTTTTATTTTTTTTTTTTTTTAATTGAGTTTTAGACAACCATGTTTCGCTTTAAATGAAGAGTGAGGTGTTTTTTAAGGCTAGTAATGAGCCACTGAAGGGCTAAACACAGTGTTAAAGGCTGTCAGACAGGTAAGTTGCTGTTCTAATGCAAAAATTAACTATTTGCATCACCGTTGAAATCAATCTAAATTTAAATGAATTTCCCTACTTAGAAGTGAAAAAAGAGCAGGAAAAAAAAATCCCTAAAAAAACTAACCCTCACAGCACAGTACAAACAAACAGATTAAAATTTCAGGGTTTACAGCACATCTAGGAATCAACTCATGTCTTCAGTATCCTCCTTGCAGTTTAGAGAGTATGTGCTGTGAAACACCCACTCCATGTGTCAGCCAGCTGGCAGCCCCAAGTGGGCTGTGTTTATGTTATCTCAGGACTTCTAAGCTGCACTTGCACAGCTCTGCTCAGCCAGGCCTTGGTCAGAAGCTGGGGCTGTGCTATTTGCACTCCCTCTGAGAGAGCAACCTCTGACAGGGGCCAGTGTGCAAGCACCAGCATGGGAACCTCCTGACAGAGTGCCCCGGGACAGAAACAGTGCCCAGAAACACAGACTAGAGCTGGAGCTTCAGTCATGAGTTCAGAGGGCAAATTGCATTGCTTGAGCCCTCACAGGCACACTCACTCCTTAATCTGCAGCTTGAATTCCTTCTACATATCAATTAGATACACCAGAATTAAAGCCAAGCACTAGCTGCATGAACTAGCTCATCCCACAAATCCAGTTTTTAACAAGTGCTGCAATTCCTACATGTTCTAGGCAGTATGAGAGTGGTATCCCAGTGATAAACAGACCAGGTTTCACCCAGATCCCTGTGCACACCTGACTGTACACTGAAATAACTTCAGCAAAGTTGAGTAAGATAGAGCTGGCAAAGAGAAGATTCCTTTTATACCTGTAAAGCAGATGCCATTCATTCAAGTCACAGTCATCCATCCTAACACATCCTGAATGTCTAATGAGACTTGCAGTCAGTTGCCTGCACAGTTGTTTATCTGAGGAAGCAGATTGCAAGCAACAATTGCAACTTTCAAAATTTTCCCAAAAACCCCCTAAAAATGGAACACAACTGTAATTAAATAAATGCCAATTTTAGCCAAAATGAAATATGATCTTAGGTTTAAAGGTTTCATTATTTAATAGCTCCTTAACAACTAAAATGTGACATCAGAGATGGTTCCATTACAATGCCTCTCTTAGCTCCTTTGGCAGGGGCATCAATTATGTAGGACATCTGAAAGGGCTGCAAAACCAAATTAAAATGTTCTCAGTCTTGTTGAGTAGCAATACTCATGAAAGCAATATTTTATTATCATGTAAACCAATGTCTCCTGCTAACCTAATAGTACTATGGAACAGATTTCCACACACACACTTGTTAGATTGTCTTCCAAGTCCTCAAAATGAATTTTTGAAACATTTCTTCAGACTCAGAGACATTTGCATGTTCTGACTTCATAACAAGAGCAGTTTTTTCCTTTAGAACAAACATTCCATTATGCAGATTACAGTTCTTAACCACCTCTTCAAAAAAAAAACAAACCCCATACATTCAATAATTCATTATTACAAGGTAAATTTGATTTGGTTTTCTTAGACTACCTCCTTTCTCTGACTCATTTTTCTGCCATCTCCTCATCTGTTGTCTCCTTATTGTAATTTAAGTCTATGGCATTCCTAGTACATAAGCTTCAGCGTTAATACCAAGCACTGAGGTCTAGAGAGGCATTCCTTCAAGCCAGTCTGTTCTCCTTCTCCAAAACAAATCAATTTCACACCAATTTTGACACTTTACTGTCTCCCTGAAATACATGAGAAATACTGAAAATCAGATGCATCAATTATATTTTAGAATGTTTACAAACATGATCTGGAGCACATTTTAAGTAAGGAACTGCTCAGTTTCCACTTAAATTAGTTACTCCAAAGCCTTTAGCAGCATGAAGTATTCGTTGCTTTAAAGATGCTGAACTTTTACATGCCAGGAAGTGGAGTGATCACAACTGCTTTTTGCAGGACCACAGAGGAACAGAGTTGCTGCATTCAAGGACAGAGACAAGGGCTGACAGCAGAGTCACCCCTGAAACTCCATCACAAAAACCACTTACAGTTTTGAACCTGCCAGCATTAATGCAGAGACAGGTGTCCATTTCTGCAGTTCAAGAATTAAGGGGAAAAAATATTTTTAAAAGACAGTTCTACATATAATAATTGTACAGTTTTGAACATCAAGTGCTTCAGATTAGTCTGCTTTCAAAACTCTCAAAAAGAGTTTTGCTGAAGGTTTTTCTAACCCTCATTGGGTCTTTACATACACAAACAAAATTTGGTGAAACAATATAATTCACATAACTCATGCCCTCCTTCCAAACACACACTACTTCCCCACTCTGGCAAAATGACTGAGTGGTGCAAAAAAAAAGGCATATTACAATGTGCATGCCTCTCTTTTTTTGGCCAGAAAATAAAGATACTGCCAATATGGCTAAAGGAGAAGATTTGGTGAGATCAGGCAAAGGTTGAAGTGCTAAATGAGAATGTAAACTGTGCAGACTCATAATAAAAAAGTAGTCCCTTAAAATATACCTGCCTTCCAGCAGCCCTTTCCCTAAAGCTGGTGAGAGGTCACATAATTAGGAATCCTGTTTTCCTCTTCTTTTTTGCACAGACATCTCTCCTGGTCAGGTTATTATGCATCATCCTAAAATGCACAAGCACATCATCCAACAGAAAATAAGTTACCTCAGCTATTGGGACAATTTGGATCAACTGGATGTGGCTGGTGTCTGGCAGTGAAGTCTTTGGAGCAAGTTAAGGAGGAACACCCATCAGAGAAACTTCCCAAATACCCAAGAATCAACCAATGATAGAAAGAAGAGCATAAAATCCAAAACAGAAACAGCTGAATTTCCCACCAAAGGCAACAGTCACTGCTAACCACAGTCTCTAGGAAGATTCAGAAATGGAAGGAACATTAAACATTTGGTTTCACCAGACAAGTGAGAAAGACATGACTCATAATGCATGATCTTTAACCAGTAGGCCTTGCACTTGTCCATTCAGATCACCTCTTCACAATGTGTTCAAGACAGGACATCCCCCCATGTTTAGATTTACCTCCTGGACTTAAGCATCTTGTGAAAACATGACTGAAAACAACACCCTTATTAATGGAACTAATTTCACTACAAATAAATTCAACCAGTATTCCTAAAGTTTAAAAAAAATATATTTTTCAAGCAAAATAACAAAATGAGGGACATGTTGGATTTACATCACCCACTGCACTTCTGTTCACCAGTGTGAATTTTCAAAAATGCTCTGTTAGTGACCATACTGGAAAACAGAGGAACTCTTACAGAACTGCAATGGTCTTCTGACCTGCAACACCTCAAAGCATCTCAAGCTTCCTTGACAACTGAGATTTCTTCACTGAGCAATTATGGAACAAGACAGAAGACATACATGAGAGAGAGAGAGCTGTATTTCCAAGGTCTTGCAAATGGGTAGTGCCACACAAGAAAGAAACAGAAACTGAGCAAAGGCAGTAGGCAAGATGAAGCAAGATTCTGAAGACAAATGAAACATAACAGTGAATCCTGTTCAGCAGGTGCACATACAAATAAATCCTTGTTCTAAACAACAGCACTGAATACAGAAGATATTAAGAGGATTAAAAAAAACCAAAACCCAAACAAAAAACCAAACATAAAAGACAATACTCAGGTTGCCATGAACAACCAAATAAAATCAGCTGTTGTGCTCAAAGATCAAAGTATATTAATTAAATAGAATGAATCAAATTGATGGTGGAATTAACCCTGGAGAAAATATAAAGTAGGATTTTTGAGCATGATCTGAACAGTCCCAACTAAGTTCCAGAAGCACATTTCAGGATAAGGCTCCTCCATGTCACATCAATCACATTACACATGTTGGTGCTGTGGGACATCAAAAAAAGCACTTGAACAACAGAGTGCTGCAAGCAGTGCTCAGCTAACAAACCCTGCAGCTCAGCTGAGCAGCGAGAGCACCTTTGTTAACAATTAACACAGCAACATCTCTGAACAACATGGACTTTGCTATGGAGATATATTAACTTTGAATCTAAATCTCAGATCCAAATTGTGCAGTATTTCGGATGATAAGCTCACCAGAAAACAATGTAAAAACAAAAATAAAAAAATCTAACGAGAATCTTTTCAGGACACTCCTCAGCCTGTGAAGAGGTTTGTTTGTACAAGTGAAGTTCAAAGCAGTCAAGCAGTTGCACTCTGCTCACTGCCAGATGGCTCTGATTTTTTTTTTTTAATTTCATCTACCTGTAATGCAGAACACCCTCTCACATCTGGAGCTTAACACAGTCATAAGTCTTCCCTTCACACACTGCATGTGCATCTCCTGCCAGAAGGAAAATTTTGAGAAATCAAATTGTTTTGGTTTGGTGGTTTGTTGTTTGGGGTTTTTTTCCTTTACCTTAAATAGTTCAATTCAACCATCTATAATGAGAAAAAGGTTTCTTATGGTGTAAAAGAAGATAGTGCCTTCTTCTGTTTTTGTCAAAAATGTATATATGAATTAGCCTGGAGGATATACTGATAGTACAGCACAGCTCCTCTAAAACACTGCAGCAATTCAACACCTGCAGCAGGCAACAGAGCCAGCTCAGGTGTCTTTCCAAAGGAAGCCCAGCAATAATCTAGAGATCTTGGTCTGGGAGATGCTGTCCTCAGTCACAAGACTCTTGTACTGTGAGGAAGGTGTGCAGGGCCAGTGGCTGGCAGTGAGTTTGCCAAGCTGCACCTGGGATGCCATGCAGGCAGCAGCAATGGTTCTGATAACCTCAGCTGGCACTGCCTGGGAAGCCAGGGCACCTGGAACTGACCATCCACCAAGCTGCTCTGTTAAATCTGATTATTTTGCTTCAAGCCAGTGTTTATAAATGACCAGCTTGTACCCTATATTAAAGTGGTTTTGAGACATTAAAAAATCCTGGAGTTTATGCAAGTTGTCATAACTTATTTTGTGGCCAAATATGCATTGGTGGCACTATTGAGCATTTACAGAAAGGGCTAGGAATCAGCTCATTGCTGGGAATGTTTTCAACCAGACACTTGTATAATGCTAACTCAAATAAGAAACTTATCTTCCTTGTGCCAATGTAAATTCCCAGTTGCAAAACTAGGTGAAAAAGCAGGTCTTCACAGGTGATCACAAGCCAAAGCCATCAGGTTCAATAGCATGTATTACTATGCAGTAAACCTTTAAGTACTCAGCCCGAGTTTAAGAAAGCTTCCCAAAACTTCCTGTGTTGTTTGCATTGAGCCATGTATAGTTAGTTCAATTCTCCTTACTATTTATTCCCCACTCTCTTTAATTTTCTCCACCAGTACAAAGAGACATGCTGTCACCATGACCATTCTAACTCCAAAATGCCATAACTCAGTGTAATTTTAAAAGATGCCGGATGGTCTCATAGCATTTTTAGAATCTGACAAACAGTAAAGCATTTACAATTTTAGGTTAGTAAGAGTCATACACAGTTACAATCCAACAGAGCCAAGCAACTGCAATCATTTCAGGCCTTTCCCAGCTGCAATTTTCCCTGGGAAGTGTAAAGCTTCCCTTAAACAAACAACATGTTAAAAGTGCGGTATAGGAGCTACAAAGACAAAGAAAAAAAATACAATTCCAACATTTTAAGCTTCAAATAAACACTATTTCGGGGTTCTATTTGAAAGCTTTTAGTTTGTCAAATCAGAACTGAGAGGTGCCATCAGAAAACTCATGTTCATCTACAGACCCATGCTAGGCAAACTGAACTGTGCAGAGAACATATTTTTTGTCCAGTCTGACACTGTCCCCACTGCACCAGCTCCCACATACCTTGGAGGTCTGAGACCTTCCTTGGTTCACTAACAGCAGACACTGATCTACTGATCCAGCAACCAAAACCTGAGATAAAGCAGCTTACAGAGCTGAAGGAGTGGGCTAGAACCACCCCAGAATAATCAGCACATGCATACAGCTGGGAGCAGGAAGGAAAGAGGGAAATGGGAGGAGAGCTGTTAGAGTAATAAAATTTCAGCCCCAAAAATGGCATTATTGAAAGGCCACAGACATAAAGGGGCTGTTTTGAAAATTGTGACACAGGTTTCAGAGCTCATTAAAACTGTCCCTAGAACAAAGTTTTCAGAGTAGGGTTACAGTGGGAGAAGGGGAATCATTTCTCTAGATTAAAAGAGTCTGCTGTTCTACAGAACAGTTCTGAGGCTCCACAGAGTTGCCTCATTATCCTGTGCACAGAATACTTGATAACACTGTAATAATACTGTACAAAGTATTTACAATAAAAGCCTGCAAACTGAACAGCTGTTGGGACATAAACCAGAGTTGAGAGAGAGATAACACTGAGGCTACTGGAAAGGAAAATTCCCAAATCCCAAGGAAGTCCATGTGCAAGCCATGACTCCCAGAAGCAAGGCAGGAAGCTGAGGGCAGGACACCAGGAGGATGCTGCTAGGGCAGGGTCCCAGAAACCTCAGTGTGAGCACAAGGCAGTGTGAACACTGTTTGTGAGAAACAGGGATAGCAGGAGGCAGTGTTAACACTGTTTGTGGGCATTTATTTTGTGCACATCCTTGTGTACAGAAAGTTACACCTGACCAGAAAGAAAAGTTAATTTGGCCTATTTTAGCAAATTATTGAAACTCTGCCAAAGCATTGTGCAGATGACACAAGACATAGCTACTGGCAAGTTGCTGCTCTCAGAAATTACAGGCTTCCAACGGGTTGTTTAACTTCTGTGTTATTTTTAGGTTGCAGAAAGAGCAAGGGCTACATAGGTAGAGCATAAAGGCAAGAATTGTTCAGGCTTGGGGAAATCAGACTCTAGACACATCATGACAGATGTCCTGCCTTAAATAGCAGCAGTAGCGTTCCAGTACTTGAGAACCCGGCTAACACTCCAAAATAGTAGAAACTATAAAACATTGATGAAGATATGATAAAGCTGTTTCAAACAAGTAGCCTGCACTGCAAAAAAAAAAAACCAAAAAAACCAACAAACAGTTTTATCACTGCTAGCTTATGTGATTTGCTATATCCCCACCCATTATCTTTTCTTCTGTCATTAAAAAAAATAAAAAGAATGTGCCTGTGTAATTTGAGTTCTACTCTTGATAGTGTATTTGAAAGGTACAAAAACTAAGTAAAACTTAGTTAAGAAAGGGTTTTATGTGCAGTTTGATTATAGCTTGCATACCAAATCCAGAATAGGTATTTGAAAAAAAAAATATAAAGATGAAAAGACTGAAAAAGACTAGCATAAAGAAAAAGAGGGATGCTCAGTGAAGTCGCAGAAGTAATTTTTCCATTCACCTGAAACTGAAGCTCCCAGCCTGTAGCACACACCACATCCTAGAGGTGTACAAGTCAGGCTGACCTTGCACACAAGTGTTCCAAGGAGTGCACACAAGCACAGGGTGTGTCTGTGGGTGTGCACTGAGTGACTGCTCCAGGAGCTGCCCCACCACCAAAGGCAATTTCAACTGCACCAGAAACCCCAACAAAGCAACTCATCAAACACATTGCTGTATTTAATACAGGGATCATGTTCACTTGCTGCAACTGTCAGACTTCAGGGGGTAAAAATAATTGAGCAATAAAGATGGTCTTGGGCTTGTAGGCATTTGAGAAGTATCCAAGCCCCAGCAGCATGCACAGGGACTGCAAGTGACTGGAAACATCTGAGCAAGGGATCTTCTGTTTATCAAAAGAGAAGCATTTCTTAGAGCAGCTCTCCAGAGGCCACACAAAAAAAACCCCAAAAACCTAGAACATTCTGCACATTTAAGGCACAAAACTAATGACTGTTTTACAAGAGTTACAAGTTTTCCGCAGTAAGAATTTGTGGTTTCCTGTGCAAGGAAGAATGCCAATTCATACCAACATGTTCATGGAAAAAGTTTTTTCAGGGCTTCCTTAAGAAACAAACCTCTGTAACACCAAGATTGCTTGCTTTGTTTCAGAGGTGATTGGCATGATTATAAGTTCTCATATTGGTCTTTGCATAAGAAACATTCAATGAAGTAATATCTGTTTTATTGGAAGGGCACTTTCTTCATTTGTATGTTACTCTAGGAGTCTCACAAGTCATCATAACTTTTGAAGGCAGTAATAAAGGTGCCCCATTTCTTTATTGCATTTGGAAAGATCTTTCAGCTGAAGTTCAGCACAAAACCAGTCTCATTCCCAGTTTCCTTACTTCACACACATATATGGGCCTTTTGGGGTTTTGCTTTTGATGTCAGCAGCTCCTTGCTGGCAAACACCTCTTGGGAGTCCAGAAAAAGCATGTTCAACCAAATATTGCTTTCAAGATTTTTTTTAAAGGCTACTAGGTCCTCTAACAGTAGGTCAGATGAAACAAAATCACTGGTAACTTCTTTTTCACAGCTCTTTATCTCTAACTGTAAGGCAGGTTAAGTTCCCAAACCTAAAAATTTATATCTCACCTAGAATGTTTAATCTGCCTTCTCCCTGGCCACACAAATCCCTTCAAGTTATCTGTGGCTGTACTATCCCAGCAGGGTACACCACACAGTGCACTTCAGACATGAAGTTTATTACAGACATAGAAGCTGAGCATTCCCCTCTTAAACCACAAATTTTAAGAACCTGAAATGCATCCCTAGCAGTAGTTAGCTATGCTATAGTTTGCTTTTATTAATGTAAGCCCTCGAAAATTGTTTAACTGGGCTCAGTGCAGCTTAAACTCAAAGTTAATTTTACTCAACACAATTTATTTTCAAGCTAAAAGAATTAAGCTTGCATTCCAATCCAGGAATCCATATAAACAACTCACTTCCATACACCAGGCTTTTGCTTGCAGTAGGAAGCCACAATTACTTTGTTGCCAACCCACAAAAACAGTACAAAAATAGGCATTTGCATGCAAGTTGTCGAGTCAGGCATGCAACAAATATTATGGAGAGAAGACAAACAAGTGTATTTCAGGAAAAACAAATTCTTTGCCTGTCAACCATTGGCATTCAGCAGGAAGGAAGAGGACGGGCCCAGGGGGAGCATCCAGAAGAGGTTTGGTGCAATCCCATGGGCAGGGTGTTTATAAGTTCTGGAGAGTCTTTACTCTCTGAGCTTTGCAAGGGTCAAGTTTTGTACAAACTCCTTTGAAGTAATATTTGTCACAGCATATACTTCAAACCACAAATGACAGAAGACTCTGACTAAAGTAGTTTCAGCCTAAAGCCAAGAGCGTGATCTAAACAGAAATACCTCAGCTGAGTTTTGTGGAGTGAGGTGGGAGAAGAAGCAGCAGAACTGGGACTTTTCAGCAGTTTACAGCTAAATGCTGATTACAGATGAGAGCACAGCCTCACAGGCAGCACACAAACGAGGCAAAGCATCCAGAACTCGAGTAGCTGTAACAGGCAACCCTAACAACAGAGCCTAAATAAGCCAGATCCTTACTGACACACATTACCTAAGGAAATATATTGTTTTCTTTTCGTAATTCTGCTCATTATTGCAACTCTTGCCTAAGCAGCCTTCTTTCAAAGCCTTGAATCTTTTCAGTGATAGAGACAATTTTGTGTGGTCTCTAGGGAGCTGATAAGCTACACATAGGGCAGAGACTTGAGCCACACAACCTGTGAGATAACAGGCACCCAAACTCATCAGTGGGCAGGACAACCCACACTAAGAGCTGCAATGACCACCCTGGAGAGAAATAACTTTAAGTGCCAAAGTTAAAGATCATAACTCTCAAAGCTTGCAGCTTAGTGAAGAAGCTCTATTAGAGCCACTGCTCTATTTCTGTCTTTAAATTGACATATACTATAATTTTTAGTCCCAGAGAGCAGTGGAAGAATCAGTGGAGTGAGGCAGGTACAACAGCACTTAGCACAGGAAATCATTAACAACAGCAAAAGGAAAACAAAGGTGGAAGGGATTAATTCAAGCTACATTTTCAGAACAGCAATTTTTCTGAGCTAGAAACGCTGCTCTCCTGTGCCATCAACAAGGTCTCCTCCTTCATAAAGCCTTAGAGTTTTCAGCTTTCCTGGATTTAAAAGGTATTACATAGACAGACATGTCTTTTAATTGGCTAGGAAACCAAATTAAGTTTAGAGGAAACTTTAAAATAAATATTTTCCCCTGTAGAGGATGGAGCAAATTTAAGCCAAGTTAAAAACACTGGCAGAACCTTTCATTTAAAGAAAGAAAGAAAAACACCTAACAAAAAGTTTCCTCAAATGCTTTATGCCTTCCCAAAACATTCACCAACTTCATTAAAAACAGTCTCAGGAGGTGGGTGAGACTGTAATCCCTTCCTTTTCCCCCTCTATTATTTTAAACATGCTTAGCCAATTTAAGCCCATTTAAAAACTTTTCCCTTCACTTCCCACCATGTTCTGAAAGAAATATTTATTTCTCCTAAAGCCTTCAATAATTGAACACTAATCACTAACCAAATACTGTCTTCCTCCTCTGTTCAACTGAGGACAAACCAACACTTCCTTACTTTCTTACTTCTCAAAATCCACTTGTCCCAATCTCCTCTATGTCCATTCTCTAAACCCATTCCAAAGGGGTTTATGAATTAATCAGCAGCACTTAAAAAAATTATAATGTTAAGATGCTCTCCCTAACTTCCTGTGTGACAGAAGCTCCTTCTCCACTCCCTACCCCTCTCTCCCTGCCCTCAGTATCACACTCAGTTTCTTCCTCTATTTTTAAAGTGGTTTTTTTTCAATCTGCTGTTCTGAAACAGAAACCCTGTTACCTGTTTTCTAAAGAACTGTTCATACATGCAATTATTAAATCCAGAACTCACGTTCATTTCTACATTTTCTGTGTTAGCTAGACATTTTAATCTAGCACTTATCCCTTTGCTCAGCTAACATAACTATTTATCCAGTATGATCACTTCAAACTATAAACATGTATTTCTACTATGATTTCAGACAAATAATGATTTAGTGCTCCAACACTGACTTTGAAAAATTAACTTTCCAGAAGACAAGTGAAGCATCTAGCCAAATAGTGTTCCAACTTCTTTTAAGACACTTCCATTAGAATGGAAAAGTTCGAACTCTGAGCTATTTGGAGATACGAAAAACAGATCCTGAAACATGCCACCTTAAATCAAGAGACTTTTTTTATGGTTTTGCTTTTGTTTTGACAGGTCAAGACTCTATTGTGAAGCCAGAGTCATCCTAGCATAATTTAGGCAGTGTTGATGTTTAACATGAACATGAAAGCTACAACCAGCAAGGATAGAGCAGGCCTGGTGAAAGGGTGGGGGGAAAAAGAGGTAGAAAAAAGAAATGTATTTACAGTCACCTGGAAATTTCCTCTCTGAATAATAGGGTATTCAGGCCAGTTACAATGGGTAACTTGGACCCTGGGGCAGAGGCAGTCTTGCAATCTTTTCTGCAATCAGGAGCAAGAATGCACAAGTCATTCCCTTCCAGGCTCCTTCGCCATGAAACAAATAGCAACACCATGAAAAAGCAAATTTATATTTTTCAAATACAAACTGCATTAAGAATTATTTCAGGTGAATACCTGATTTATCCCCTTGTATGGGAGTAAGGAACACTAATCAATGGCACCAGCCTCTGAAAACTTTGCTTTATCACTATTTTTAGCAGTCTCTTGCAGCAACCAAGGATACACTCCTCCTCACCCCAAGTTTCAAAGTGACAGAACAGGTTAAGGGGTTAGAATAGTAACTTTAGTCATGAACAGAATTATCTCCTTTTTCCAAAGGAGCTAGAATTTACTCTGACTTTCAGCTTCTGTATCTCCAGGCAGATAGTTGTGGATTCAAATCTGCAGTAAAGAGGAGTTCAGTCACACAAAACATTTTCCAGACATTTGCTGTCACTTTCATGGCAGGGAGAGCAGGCTGCAAAAGGCAGGTCTCAGCCTGTGGCTCCTCACCTGGACTCAGCACTCACTGAGTTCAGATACAAGATACTGCAGAGCCCCTGCAGTATCCTTGACAGCCCGTCTGAGCAGTGCTGCCACTGAAACAAAAGTTCCCAGATCCAGTAAACAAAAGGGTTGGCTGACAAGAGAGCACAGGATGCCTTGTCAAACTGGACATTGTTCAGAGAAGTGGTTAAACAAATGAGCTGTTGACATGGCTTTAAGGCACACCTTTTTGTAACCCAGTTCCTTCGGATTAGTTACTGCTACAATCTGTGACTCTATTTGTAAACACAATTGGGTTTCGTATTTGTTTCAAATCTACAAAACAAAAATTTTTATGCAATCTGTTCATCCAGTGACAAAGAAAACTTCTAACTTCGATGTGGTAAGAACAGCCTGCTTTTGTTTTGAGTCCATTTGAAGCAGGAGAGGGGCTCCAGCATCTAACATTGAACAAGTCAATTTTATCTCCACTAATACTTAACACCAGAGAGACAAATGCAGCTACAGTTGCCTGTATTAAGCAGCTGGCAAGCTCAGAGATGGAAAAGTTGCAGAACAGCTGGGGAATGCGAGACCCTTTTGAACAGGCTGCTATATGATCCAAAATAATGGTACATGTTTACACACAACACAATGGCAGCAACAGCCAAATGCAGGTCTGGCGAATGGACTACAGCTGCTCCTTCCCTCAGACAGGCACAGCAAGCAGATAAAAAGGAGTTCATATTCACAAAATATGGCTTTCATCTTAAAAGGCAGCAGTCTGAGCTCCAAAATAGACAGCTGACCCTCCAACTGGACCAAACTGTACAAGATTCTGTATTAGAAGTTACCCTCTAAAACACGTCTGGATTAGGGTCACAGAGCTTTCCACGTTGCTGCTACTTTACCACCAACAGTTTCCAACAATGTGTTACTCTAACAGGTTGCCATTTAACTTACAAAAAGCTTCTGTCATGACAGTATCCTCCAGCTAGAGTTAGGAAGACAGCCATTTACAAACTCTTAACCTAGACTACACAGAAGTCAGCCTTCCACTTCAGAGGAAGACGCTGATTATGCTAGAAAGGAGGGCTTGAATAAACATGAGTTTTACATCTATTTATATCCTTTTTTACTCTGGTGTTGCACATTGGTGTAAAAGTGAATTGGCATCTGAAGACAGCACATCCCACTGCCCACCTAGACAGAGGGGTGGCTCTTGTTTCCTGCCTACTTATGCAATAACTGATAGCATTTTGCAAGGAGCACTCACTTGTTTCACAATGCCATCTGAAGATGAAATTATTTTTTACGTGACCTCCTACAAAAATTGCATCACCTAATTTCAAGTGATCTTCCCAGTTTTCAAGTCTCAGAAGCAGAGTATCAGTGGTACCATCTGTCTTGCTCAAGACAAACCATGATTAATTAGTGCTAAGGAACTGGCTTAATTAATATAATTAATTAATAAATATAATTAATATAATTAATTTATATTGTAACCATATCAGTCCTCATTATATCAGGCACCAAAACAGAGTTAGTAATGGAATGCTTCGACTCATTGCAACTTGATTAAAACTAGTGTAACTCAAAAGAAGTATTTTTTGACTGAGAGAAGGAGACAGCACTGAAAGATCTCCACTTCTACTTCTTCTGCACATGGCCATTGAAGTTACAACCCCAGTTAGGAGCTACTCAGAATAGGATGGTTAAAACTGGAGAAAGACAGCTGTGATGGCAACAATAACAGATGCAGACACAATTTTTAACTTCCTCTGCTTTTACAAAGAAAAATGCCACTAACAGCCATCATAGAAAGCAGGATTTTGAAATATGGGTCATAAGACTACCTCATAGCTAATGGGACTCTGCTAATGGCAAACATATCTCTCAGCACACTTAAGCAACAACAGGCCACATCTGTACACTTCAATTTCAGACTTCAGATAAAGAAGTCTTTCTAGTGAAATTAATTTGTGAATTAAGCCACATTTGTAAGGAAATTCCCCATATCAATAAAGAAGGAAAATAAGTTGAGCCTTGAATCATACTCACAGAAAAGATGGTTCCTGTACCAAAACAGTACTATGCCAGGTACCCCTCCTGCAGTCAAAGAAGTGACAGGCACACTACCTTCAAATCCTACCATCTGTAAAGGTAAGAGCACAGATTTGCTATTCCTGCTGCACTGACAGTGCATGGATACAAGTGCCATGCTGTGGCACTGGGAGCAATGGTTTGTATCCCCAAGGGACCTCAGTCAGCTCCAGAGCCCCATTTGCACCAGGGGCTTTTTCTCCAGGGTTTGGAACCTCTTCTGCAACCCAGATGTAACCAGTTTTGAGCACATCCCACCACTCTAGTGTCTCTAGAATCTTGTACTCAAAATAAAAAATTAAGAGTGGAGGCTTAAAACGTTGCAGGATGTTGGGATGAGTTATGACATCAGCAAAGCTGGGCACAGTTCAGCAAACAGACGATGTTAACTATTACAGGTAATGCACTGACAGCCCACCTGAGCAAGGGATATGGGATTGATCTAGACCATCCATAAGATCACTGAACCTCTCACAAACTCCTCTCTGTACTTTTCATACCGGATGACTCTTTCAACCAAGCTCACAATAATAACCAAAAAAGCAACAAACCCAAATTTTAAAACCCACAAAAGAACCAAAGAACTCTAGTTTCTTATCAACTAGTCTCCACTGAATGAATTACTGCTTTAAAGGAGAAGATTTTTATCTTAAAACTCCAATACTGTACTTAGCAGGTGCAGACAAAATAAGTGTACTTAGAAATCATTCTTTGATTCCACTCTCTTCCTTTGTACCCAAATCATATACTGTAACTTATTTTCAATTAAAAGAATGAGAATTTTTGTGTGCATGAATGAGTGTGAGTTTCTGTATTTCTGAGAATCTTTTTTTAACATGCATTTCACCCATGGATATAAACTTGGGTATTTCACAAGACAAATAATTACCACTGGTATTGGCCAGAGAGGAACTAAGAAAACAAATATTCTAATAGCTTATTCCTGGTTTTACTACAACTGCCCACAGAGGTTGTTTTAGAAATTGTTGGGAGGTACATCTACACCAAAGTGTACTTGCCATAACAAAGATTTCCCTCCATGTAGATCTCCTGACAGCCATGTCCCAACAGGCTCCAGATCGTTCATGCACATACCACATATTGTTCAAAGCAGACTTGCTTTAAGCAAGATTAAATACCTGTTCAGTTTGAACTGTCCCAGTGCCAGGATAAACTACACTAAACTAGTTCAGATGATTATCCCGCTGGGCACCAATGGCCTTTGAAACTCCCAGAACCCCAGAATCTGTTGCTTCTGGGAATTATGCCAGGAGCTGTGGGATAGCTCTCCACAGAGGACATTACAAATTAAATATTTTAGAAGTGTGCCTGTGTTTACATGGAGCAAGGCTGCAGTTCAGCATATGAGTCAGCATGGTTTGCATCCACTCAGAACTGAGCGGTGGAGTTGGGAACTATAAATTTTCTAGCGAAACAAAGGGTGTGAAATGATTCCCCCAGGGGAATACAGTCAGGCCGCACCTAGCGAGAGCTAACACTCACCTGAAGACAGGAATTTTGTTCAGAGCTTTATTGTGAAAAAACCCATGACTTTCCTCTGGTGACTGCAGAAGTTTCTACACAGGACAGACACTTTGGTCCTGCCTGTATCAGAGAGGTTTGTAACGATACCATGGCCAGATAAACTCACAGGCATGCACACCTATGCTAGGATACAACTCTTTAGGCATTAAAATTAACTACTTTAAAGTGAAAGCTGAAGCATATTTCCTGTCAGGATAGCAAATCAAAATTTTAACTGCATCTTACTTGACACAGTAACATGTAACAAAGCCTCCACATAGATAAACAAAGCAGAACTGAAACTGAGCGAACTACTCTAAAGCATCTCACCATGCCATTACCTACAGCCAGATGCATTTAAGGACGGGGCCAAAACCCTTTTATTACAGCCTCAGGGGGCAGAGGAGAACAGGGTAACATCTCAAGCCTCTCAGTGTCCCACCAGGAAAGAACATCTCTTGGCAGGAACAGCTGTCAAGCCTGTTCTTGAGGAGCGGGGCACATCACCACCATTCCTTCCCAGTCCTCAGAACAAGCACTTCTATCTCATGAAGGCTCCAAAAGGACCATAAAGCAACCAGGACTGATTTTCTGAAAACTCAGGCTGGACCTCTGCCACTGCTGGTCACACAGAGCCAGCAGACAGCCCATCCTCAGCTCGAGCTGCACTTCCAGGTGTGAGGCAGCAACACCTCAGTGCAGTAACACTGCACACAGTTCTGTTGTCATAAACCTCATTCGCCACGTGCATCAGTCAAGAGTGGTTTCAGCTTTCCAGTGGCTGTTGTTTTCATTTTGAACAGATGAGATTAAGATATTACAGGCTGAGAACATTCTTCAGAATGATACAGTCTGGTTTACTCTTCCAGAAACACATTTGCCCATTATAAAAATAACCAGACTTGTTCAGAACATATTCCATATCAGAGGGACTGCTTGCACAGCTAGAAGAAGTAGGCACCAACCAGGACAAGAGTAATGTCTTTCAGTACGTGAGATGCTATCTGAGCTACTATCAGTCTATGATGACACTTATAACCGTCAAAGACACAGTATCAAAACTAAATGAGTAATGTTCACTTCCTATTTTCATTCCCAGGCTTCATGCTGCTGCCCCCTGACAAGTAATAAACTTGAGCACACTCACTCTTTGAAAGACTGCTTAAGTCTCTCTTAAAAGCGTCATAATCCACGATCATGATCCATCAGACTGCAAGAAGTGTTATTAGTAGAATGGACACGAAGGTGTAATTAAGGAGTCAGCTCTGCAGCACTGGGTATCCATGCTCTACGTAAAACCCTACAAGCACTGCACTGATAACCATCGGCATACCCTACTCATTCTTCTCCTATTAATCACAATATCACATTGTTTCCCCCCTTTCTAAACGTCATATTGTTTTCTGAAGTCTGGACAAGTCGGGGCAAGCCAGAACCCCACTGCTGAGCCATTTAAGGTGAGTGCTCAGTCTCTCCAAACCAGCTCGGGGGCTCTGGGCCGAAGCGGCTCCGTGCACCTCTCAACAGGCGCCCTGTTGATTCTGTGCGCCTTTCCCGGTATCCTGCCGAGCTGCAACCAGCCAGCATCGTGAGTCCCTCTTTCTCTACATCACACGTGCGCGCTGCCGCCGCCGCCGATGCCTTTCCTTTTCCAGCTGAAAGAAGAGACAAAACTACTCCGAACATTTCTCAGCCCCGCTGCTTTGCGGCCCCCGCGCCTCGGGCGGCCCCGGGAGCGGCCCCAGCGCCGCGCCCCCCCGCTCGCTGCCCCGCGGGCCGAGCCGTGCCCGCAGAGCCCCGCGCCGCCGGCGGCCCCGGCTGCAGCCCGGTCCCGGAGCAGGTGCGGAGAGTGCGGGGCGAGCCCCGCATCCTCAGGGGCTGCGGCGCCGGGAGAGCCCCGCGCCGGAGTGACAGCGCGGCGCCGGCGGGAGCAGCGGGCGAGCTTCGCGCGGCACCTCCGCCGCCAAAGGCGCTGCCCGGGTGCGCGGAGAGCCCGCGGCGCCTCCGCCGCGGCGGCAGCGGCCGTGCCCGTGCCCGGGGGCAGCGGCCGTGCCCGGGGGGCAGCGCCCGTGCGGGCTCCCTACCGGCGGAGAGCAGGGCGAGAGCGCGGCCGCCGCCACTCACCTCGCACCCGGCGGCTCCGGGGCAGCCGCTGCCTCCGGCGGCCTCGTCCCCGTCCGTCCGTCAGTCAGCCCGTCCGTCCGTCAGTCCGTCCGCCCGTGCCTCCGGCCGGTCGGCGGGGCGGAGCGGGGCGGGGCGGGGGGAGCGGCGCGGCCGCGGGGGGCGGGGGGCGGCACCTCCGGCCGGCGGGCGGGGCCGGGCCGGGCGGGGCGGGGCGGTCCCGGGGCTCGGCGGCCCCCGGAGCGGCCCCCGGAGCGGCCCCGGGAGCTCCGCACGGACCGGACCGGACCGGGCGGGACCGAACCGAACGCGCTCCCGTTCCCGCTCCCGTTCCCGCCTCTCCGCGCCTTAAAGGAGCCGCGCCCGGCGGGGCGGGGAGCGGCGTTTTTGGGTCCCTTTCACCGAGTGTGGCCAATAGAATCCTTAATTGTTCAACGGAGAGCAGGCCCAGCGAGAGAGCTCCGGTGCAGCAGAGCGCTGGGAGGGCTCAGTGCCGTCACTCACGGTTATGGGTGCTCCTGCATTCGCAGCGTCTCTGGACGGTGTTTCTCTGTAGTGTTCATTCAGAGACACACGACTGCTCTCTTTATTAACTTGCACCCCCTCTCCAGACTGTCTCAGCCTGATGGAAGAGTTTGCTCCTGCTGGGATGCAGCAGATCCTGGAAGATCTCTTGGGGAGAAGGTGTCTAGAGGAGCAGTTCGATAAATGTCCTGCTCCTTCCCTACTACTGGGGCCACATGAGGTACAAGTTGGGAAGTCATCACCGCATTTTATTTAAAGGGTGAAACTTTTTTCCCTCGGATGTATTTATTTAAAATCAAGGCATCATTAGGAAGGTGGAGGAAATGACATCTTACAGACTTCACCTCTGATTCAGCAAAGGTGTTTGTCCACACAGTGAAAGGGAAACATAGCATTGAAACTAATATTAAACATCCCAGAGGGCAGAATCTTTTTCTCTTCCTTTCACTTCAGTCTTTTACTTTAATCAAATATTTTGTAAGTGAATTACACAGATCATTCAAGACCTGCTTGATCATGTCTTACAAAGCAACCTGTAACCTGACCAACAGCACAGGGAGAATAATCAAAAATTTAAAAATCATTTGAAAAATGTCTTAAACCTGACCACTTAGGTAGAGAACGCCCAGAACCAAACACAATAACATGCTTCTGTTCCATTCAATTGCATGCTTCTGTTCCATTCAGTTGCCATTCAGTTGCACTTCTCTACATCAGTGTGAAGTCTGTACAGAGAAGTAGGAGAAAATCTTAAGGTGTGGAAGCGTGCTGAGATGAGGCAAACACAAAAAGTTTTCAATCAACACTCAATAAGTATTCTACAAGGCATGCTACAAAATCTCTCTGCAGCACCACAGCAGTTTTGTGCCTTAGATGAATTCAGAATGAATATTGAGGGCTTAGCTTGAAACATCACTGGTCTTTACAGCTTTGTGGCAGGGAGAATTTTCTTAATTGCAGGATAATGATGTGGTGTGGGCACATGCCTTTTGCCAAGTGGTTATGAATTACTTTGTGCAGATACATGAAACCCACATCAAATGAAAGCATAGACGTGTCCTTCCAGTCTGAAGGAGAGAAGGAAGAAAACTACTGTGGAAAGGAGGTCAAACATAAATCATAGCAAGGTTAAAAGCCATGGATTAAAAAACTGACCTTGAAAATACAGTTTATCCTGCTGCCTTTCAAGAAAATTTGTCCTGTTGTTCAACACCCCTATTTGAAACTATCAAAGGCTTATCTTGCCTAATTAAAAAAAAAAAAAAAAAACAGGCAGCACCATCTCACTAGAATTGTCAAGGTTTAGAGATGGAATTCTGATTCTGAAAAAAATGCCCTTTAACACAGGCCCAAGAGAATTGTCTGAAGGGACAAAAAACTAATTGGAATGCTAAATTTTCTTTTCTTGTAGATGACATGAGGCTGTTCTTACTTGTTTTCAAATATCAGAATGGTTTCTTGATGGAACTTTTGTAACTGAAAACCTGCAACCCATTTAACCAGAACTCTGTTTTCACCCGAGCTCAGAGCTGATTTGTGTGTCTGGATTTAGCTTTAGGCACGGTCCCTGCCATCTTCTGCCAGAGACTTTTCTCCTGCAAACTTAATCCATGATCCAGATACATGATTATTTCAAATTTACATTTCAAAAGGAGTAAAAGATTGATTTTAATGCCAAGAGAGAAGAGGGAAGCACAATGATGTTGTCGAATCTTTTGTTGCCAGAAGAATCAGCAAAAAATTAACAGTATTGAAGAACTATAATTTGGGTCAGACGAACCATCTTAATCCATGTCTGCTATTTTCTACTCTTTTTTAATGTGTTAGACATAAGCATGTTTGATTTATGACAAGAGTCAAAAACATCTGTACTTTGGGGCACAAGCAAATACTTATTTGAACAATGGGCTCCCTGGAGAGGGATATAGAAAAGAAATGACATTTTTTTGCAAATAATTCAGTGTTTTCCACTCCATAAAGTATTTTGCTTTGTTTTGAAAAGTGCTCTGCAGAAGACACAATGACTCAATCCATTATAAAGGAGTCCAGAAACTTTCACCTTTATGGGACTGTGTGTCTGTGAGCCAGGGTAGCACTGGGGAAATGCTGATACCATTTGCTGGCCTCGGAGTGACCCATGTGAAAAGAATTGGTCATCTCGGTCCCGTTGGCAGCATACAAGCATTCACATCTTAAAAATATTTGGAACTAGTTGGCAGTCTGAGGCCTTGTCTGAACTGAGGATTAGCTCTCATTTCAGGAATTATTTTAGGTTCTGGTAAAAACCAACTGTAGATCAAGTTGTGCAAATTGTGATCTGTGCTGTCATCTGCATCAATGAATGGCTGATATCGGGATTAGTTCTAATTGCAGATGAGGTTGAGAGAGAGGAACCATGTTCTGGATAGTTACATATTCTGAATCAGCTCTCATGATGTGCTTCAGTAGTTTATTTGAAGTTTTTCAGGAAAAAAATTGTCAAAAATATCAGAAGATCAATATCTGCACCGTTTTCAGTTCAAGCCTGCACTAGCCAGAGGTTCAGTTCTGTAACCAGATGCTGTGCTCTGTGTGCATTGACATGATTAGAAACAGACTGGAAAGAAACATTTAAAGTCACTAGTAAACTTCTCAGACCTCAGTAAGCCAGGTCTGGGAATGAATGCTGTGCCCTCTCCTTTCAAATCATGATCTTGAATCCAGACATCTCTGCACTTGAAGGCCTTTCCTGCCAAGCCATGGAGCTGCCCTCTGTGGCTGAGCACTGTGACAAAGATGTGCCTCACTGTAGAGCCCAGTGTAAACTCCTAATGTCAACAAAGAGGCCAGAGCAGAGACAGAAATAATGTCTGCTCCTGTGAGAAAGCAGGAAAAAAATTAAGAAGTAACAATCCACATTTCAGCTGCTTCTCTAAATGAACATATTCAACCATGTGGCAGTCTAGTAGCTTTCTGTGCCTGCGGTAAAACTATGCCAAACTACAGTAAGAAAGCCTAGGGTCTTTTAAAATAAGGTGTGAAAAACTCTGTAGCAAGTGTAGAATTTTAGAAAAGAGCCAAAGCCTCTGTCCACCCTCAGAAGAGCAAAATGACAGAGCTCTGGCAACCATAGCAGCCACCCCCGATTTATTTACGAGTTCCTGGAGTTGGTCCAGTGTAATTATGGGCCTGAACTCCAGATCAGATTCACTTGACATTTGAGAAAGTCTGTGGAAAAGCAGTAATAATAAACTGATAATAACCATTCATCTCATAAGCAACAAAAAATAAAGAGAAGAGAAAGGGCAGGTGGGGAGAGGCGGTGCCAACATAATCCCCAAAAAATCTCCTGTTTGTCAGGAGATACTTTCAGTACAAACTCCCATGTATTTTCTAAGAGGAGCTGTGGAGAATGTTGGAGTAAGTCCTGCCTTATGTCTGTGCTATTGCAATCATTGCACTGGAAAAAAATGAAAATACGGGGTGCAAAGGAAGTCGGGATAAGTTAGGACAGCAGTTTCTGCAGGTGGAGTACATATTTTGTGGCCCACATGGCATTTATACAAGCATGCTCATCACCTAAATCATCTTACCAAGAAGCTGTTGAGTTTGGAAAAAGATGTTTGAAGAAACTGTGCTGGAGCATGTGATTTGTTTTAAATTTCATGCAGTATGGAAATACATTTTTTGTGCTTTACTGTTGGTCTCTGATTCTACTTGTTCATTTCACTGTATAATATGGATGAGTACCAGGGTTAAAAAAAATCTTTGCATGTAAAAACATCTGAAGTCTTATATCATGATTTATATTCCACTTTTAAGTCCTTTCTGTTTGAATCACTTTATATGATTTTCAATTGAGGTTCTGTAGGACTGCTTTAAAAACCCAACTCTCTGGGTATTTTCCAAAAAAAAAAGTATTTTTAAAATAAGGTAAGTTGACTAATTCTACTGAATTAAAAAAGCAGCTTCTCTGAGAAGAAAGAGGGCTGACATTTAGTTTACAGTTGTCTCGAGTATTTTGTTACAGGTGATGGAATTGAATTGCAAGTTATGAGTGAACGTTTAGCAAAGCAAGAGCAGTTAGTTACATTTATGCTGCATGCAAACAGCTTTTCTTTATGTAGTTTTCAGAATGTATCACCTACACATGCACAGGTACAAAGGACTCCACATATGTGAAAGGTTTTCCTCAGAGGAAGCTCTCCAATTAGCTGCTTTCATCAAACAGCAGCCAGCAAATGTCAAAGTTCCCTGGCAATCAATACCAAGGCCAGTAACACGAGCCAGTGTCTGAGGGAAAAGGAATCCTGGGTGGATGAATAGGGTTACTGGCCCAGAACATGCTGCCTCCAAGTGACCTGCTTTGCTGTGCTCACCTCACTCCTCAGGAGCTTCTGCTCACAACTGGAGTGAGCAGTTCTGAAGGAGAAGGAATATTGGAAAAGGGTCCCAGCTGTGTTTGAAACAAATGCAGTTCTCAGATACCAACTGCATGTATCTTTTTCAGGTTAGCATGGATCCCATGCACTGAAGTGTTTCATCTTGTTCTCCCTGCTCTGACAATGGTGCCATGTATTTCTGCTTAGGAACTATAGGTAGAACTGGGGTTGGTTGGTTTGTTGGTTGCTTGCTTGCTTGCTTGGTTGATTTTTAATTTGGCCTTTTTATTTAATTTCTTTATTTGGCATCTCTTTAACACATTAGGTTATTGGGCTATTTCTCACAGGTCTTGAGGAGGTGACGGTCTGAGGCACTGGAAAAAGGTCAATAATAAAAGTTTGATTTATACGATAGGATTTTTTTTTCTTACTTACCTTATATCTGGCTTTTGCCAGATGTATTTTTTGTGTTCTTGGCAATTTTGTTGGGGATGAATTTGAGAATGCTGACAATTGTCTGGAACAGTCTCACCAGAATAGCAATTCTGCCTGAGCTGCTGGATATCTGGAAATCCTAGACACATTCATGTGCATTGCAGATCAACTTTACAAAGTCTGCAGTACTTCCAGTGTTAAACCTTCTGAGCATATGTTGCCCAGCTGAACAGCACAACCCATACTAAACCCACTTACTGAGCAAATTCAGATTAACTGTATAATTTATGCACTGCACCTCTGCTATTTGGACATGCCAGGCTTATGGTGATTTTCTGTTCTTCACATGCTCATAGAATTCTACAGAGTATTTCTTTGGTACAAATAAATTGACTTTTTATTTACTTGTTTGCATGTCTCCCCACAATCAGACATTGTTACCCGGAAAAAACCTGATTTTTGCTTGTAGTCAGTCATAAAATTCTGCAAGACTGTTATAGTTTGAGGATGCACCCAAACCACTGAACATAGTAGAGTGTTGGAGCACAGGGTCATGCTGAAATGAAGCTTTCAGCTACTGAAAAGCAGCATCTGAAAAGCATCAAGAAAAAGCTGAAAGCCTCTGTACATGTCCTTCAGAAAGTGGCTGGCACTGACATACAGATTTCAGAAAAGGCAGTGGGCCTGTGACAGAGTTTTCTTCCCATTATTTGGTGTAACATAGAGATCACAGTTACAAAAATACAAAATTCTAGTGCTTCTAGAATAATATATGGTATTTTGACTGTGATTCTAGTACCGTCCAGCAGTCTTATAGCAGATATTAAAATGTAAAACAATTAACATGCAAGAGGAACAAAAATAGTAATTCCATAATGACAAGGAACACCACCATTAGCAATTGGATTTTGCTGTTCACCAGAATTTAGAGAGTTACTGGCATCAAATATTCATGGTCCAAAGTGCTTAAAAGGAGCTGGACAGCACTCAGGGACACCCCAGTGACTGCACAAAGCTGTGTGTCCTCTGCACATACACGGTGCAGTCATTTATTTATCTGACATGTGCCTGTGGCACAATGGAGATGATAATCTCTAATGTTAATGGCTTTGAAATATGCAAGGGACCTAAAAGCAATTGCTCACAATTCCTCAGCCTTCCAGCCTCGGTGAGCTGTGTAATTGTGGCATTACAGAGTTTGGAGTTTGTGGTGGCTTTCTGTAATGGAACAGGCAACAAAGAGATGGAGCAAAACCCCACCCAAGAAGTCCACTTGCAGGAGTTCTCCATGTGAAAAAAACCCTGCAGGTTCCTTGTTTTAAGTCTTTTCACTTGTGTAACTGAGCTTACCTGTTCATTTCTTCCAACTTCTGTTTCCACGGAGTTGGTGTTCTGCAAGGGTTGCACTTCTGTTTCCAACACTTCAAGAGAATGTTCAATTTATAAGAAATGATGTAAATAAAAATAGAGTACTTTAAGCCGTTCTTAACATACTGTCTATGTTAAGAACTGCTTAGAGTCTAAAGTCTTAACATACATTAGCCTTTCTTGAAGGACTTGTATGAAAGCAAGGTCTTTACTTACAAACATCTACAGCTAGAGCTTTAGCTGCTTCAGTGTGCACAAGCTTTGATTGCTTGTGTGGGAGAGCAGGAGAGCAGAGCTCCCACTGGGAGTCCTTTTGCTGCAGAACTGCTTGGATTTAGAGAAAAGATTGTTTTGCACTACTTTGGAGTAACAAGGACTTTATTTTACATAGTCAAGTCATTAAACAAGTTGTACTCAAGGGGACAACAGTATTTGGGAATGTCAGTTTAATTTTCTTAATTGCTTCCACTAGAAAAGAAGGAGGAAAATCAGAAACATTATATAGTTGGTTTAATTTTTAAAAGAGCTGCAAAACAGTTAAATAAATTTAGGCATGAAACAAAACACCTTGGAAAAATCATAACTTGGAAAGTTTTTAAATTTTCCCTTTTTTCAAAAATATTGTGGCTCACTGAATTAGAAGTCCATGACCAAGTCCATTGTCTTTGTGGGAGAGCTCTGGCCACTGCTCAGACATCCAGTAATCTTCCACATGAAGCTGTGTCTTCGTCTCATTAGCTGGAGCAAGAGTCATTGTGTCTGAAGGAGATGGAAATGTATGGTCCTGAATGATCCACTAGCAATAATAAGTTTTCTGGAGCACTCTTGTGCTTAAACACAGGCTTCCCATGAAGTTCCACAACTGCAAATAGTTAGAAATATATGAAAAGCACAATCTTTTAAAATTAATCCCTCCCAAGTCTTATAGCTGCCAGTGCCATATAAACATAAAGTGTGATTAATGTTTACACTCCCAAGGAAAGCCTGAGTTTGTTGCAATATTTCATTTGGATCCTGCAGTTTAATAGTGCATTCATTATTTATTTTCCATCTCAAAGTCATGTGTTAGCAACAGCTATGAGGGCCACAAAAAATCCCCAGAAACAATGGAGACACTTCTTATGGGCAATCCACATCAAAGGGTGAAAGACTGTAGGGGTGGAAACTGGAGCTTAGAGTGACTTCTGTCTACAAGAATGAACATGTTTGCAATCTCACTTGCAGTGTTTGTCTCAGAAAAGCTACATGGGACCCATCTTCCTCCAGGCTACATCTCATCTGTGAAATAAAGATCTCACTTTTGGCTTGCCTGAAGCAACTTTTCAGAGAAATAAAATAAGGTTATTTGAATAGGAAAGCCCTAATTTAAACAAGTAACACTCTGTACAACTGAGAGCTTTTTCAGCAAACTGAATTCATGAGGGAACAAAAAGCTAAACAGAGATGTTTTGTCTCGTAATGAAATGCCCCAATCTCTTCCAGGCCTAAATAAAACTTTAAAGGCAGGAATTTTATAGAAAGACAGATTTTATGAGGCAAATTCCTGTTTACTACTGAGTGATAGAGAGAGTACTTTGGTGACCTAGATGTTTGTAATTGCACAATTGTATTGTGATATTTCAAAAACATCACCAATGTCACTGTGTTGTGGGATGTAAATATTGTCTTCAGTATAAACTAATTTTGCTAATACTCTTCTATATTCATTGGTTGTCTACAACATGACTCAGGATTGGCAAGATTAAATGGAAAACAGTGTGGGCCATCAGCTTCAACTCCCAGCCACAGAAATGGAGGACAGAGTGTCTTTCAACTGAAAATTCAGTCTCTGGTTGTACACAGTTTGTGTGAGAACCACTGCACACATCTCCAGAGCAGTCCAGAATATTGTCACTATATTGTAGGCAGTAAGGCAGAAGGTAAAAAAAATGTTCTCAAAGATTTGCTTGTGAGTTCATTTGCAGTGCTTACAATTTCACACACTTTTCCTCCAGCCCTGGAGATACTGCTGCCAAAGATCTGTGTCTGGTAATAAACAAAAGCAAAATGTGAAAACATAATCCCAGCAGTAACACTGTGTCAAGGAGTAATTTCCAGAACAATGATAATTTTGTAAAGATCAGAAATTACTTAGCCATAAAATATATACTCCAAACTAACAGTTCAAATACCTCAAATCAAGGACAAATTATTTTCTGCCTTCTTTTTTATTTATTTATTTGTTGATTTATGTCCCAGTTGAACATATTTGTGTAGTGTTTGAGAAACCTTAAAGATTACAGTAGTAATACTCAGAGTTAAATAGTTGTAGTGGGAGATTTTAAGTTAAGCTGAAGTGATTTGCCAGTTTTATGCTGAACCCACAATCTGTGATTGATAGAGGTTTGTAGCAGAAGACATTGGCACTTGAAGCTCTGGGATTGCTTCTCATTTTCTTCAGGTATTTGAGGATCTAAGAGTGCTGTAATAGCTGGGGGATGGGTAAAAATATTAAAAAAAAATTAAAAGGCTGGAATACAACATGATCTAGCAACAAATCTCTCTTCATTGATGCACTCCAAAGTCCAGGCACTAAAGTTGGAGATGAGGAGGGAGAGCCTTGGGAAAATCCGTGGACATCAGTTGCATTAACTCTGAACCCCATCATGTTGCTGTGGCAGTGTGGAAGAGCCAGAACAGAACCAGCCACACAGGAGGTTTTTAAAAGCTCAGCAGGCTTAATGTCATGGGAAGGTCATATGCACTAAGCTGCCAAACTGCACTCTGAGTCCTTTCTCCTGCTGTGAACTAATGGCTACATAAGGTACAAGGCAGTGGAAAATCAGGTTCTGAAACCACCCCTCATTAACTGCAAAATATTTGCATTTTAGCCAATTAAAATGTCTCAGTGTGTTCAAATAATCTGTAAATCCATGGTCTTGAAGCCTGTCCAAAACCAATAAAGAAGGCCAGTACCTGCCACAAAGACGTCACAAGTCAAGGAACTTTAAATTTGCTGCACAAGTCAATATAATGAACACATTTGGGTGGGATTGCTTGTGGAGTCATAGATTTGGCCTGGCTTGAGCAGATTTAGCTCACTGTTTTGGAAACTGCATCCTCCTATGATAGAGTGGGATCTTCTTCCTGTACTTCTCTGGGTTTCTGTGTCAGGTATCTTTACACTCAGGTCCAATTCCTTATATTCTTCTTAATCATCATCTCTAAAGGAAATAACATTCCCCAGTCTGATATGAGTGTAATTATATTTCATTACTACACAAAAAAGCCATTAAAAAGCCATAAAAATGTTATATTTTATACTAGAAGCAGCAACAAAAATACTAATACTACTCTTCCCTGACAGTGCTTACACTTATGAATGGATGGAGTTTATGGTGTTTCATGTGTGCAGATCTCACACAGATAGAATCAAATCAAATCAAATCCAATCGAATCAAATCAACTCAAATCAAATCAAATCTAGAAACATAAGTGGAGAAAATTCAGATAACTTAGGAGAGACTGAGTTACCATAATGAGAATACTTCTGTAAGGCTACCAAGTTATTTTTCCCAGTGGAAACAATGCAAATAAATATGGAAAGGTGGGAGAAAGCTGTGAGATAAATGAGAGAAATATTTCATTGATGGGGACAATAAGTCAGTAAGTTTGCTCTTCAGATGTCCACTGCTGTCCTATCTTCTGCTCCATTGTGACCATTGGGAACTGAGTGAAAATGAGCAGTTGTGAAAGTTGGTGGAGAGCTGAATTTCTGTTTCCACTCTTGTAAGGCCTTTTAGCGCTGCACAAAAAAAGCACAAAGTGGCAAAGGAGCAGCCTGCTGCCAGCAGCATCTCAGATGTTCTGGTTGGTGCCAAGAAGGTGATTCCAGGGCAAACTCCTTCCCAGTTCCATTGAGACAGATGATCATCAGGTGAGTGTGCTGCTACCTTACATGTAAAGTATGCCAAGTACAAGATGTGGATAAATAACATTTATGGTACTTTTTATAAAATTGTAAAATTTATTTGAAAAAAGAAACTAAAGAATACTTTGAAGCAGTTTCCAAATCTATTCCTAGTGCTGGGAAAATATTTTCTAAATGTTCTCCATTTTGAAAATGCTGAATCATCAGTGGGAATATGTCAAGGTGGAAATTTCATATTGGAAATATTCATGCTCAGTAAAAGGAAATTTGGTTAAGACTTATTGCAAAGGTCTTAGAAAAATATTTTTCTTATTTATTCTTCTTTCAGAAGAGTTCTTTAGTTTTAGTTTTTTAGTTTTGTTCTTTAAAAAACAAGCAAACAAACAAAAAACTAAATTGATATCTTATTGAATTTTAACAATGTTATATATTTCCATTGACATGAATTTTTTGGAACATATTCCTTTATAGAAATTTATGAATTCTCTGATCTTTTTCTCAGTCCAAACCTGGATATGTTTCAAAATGTCAGAATTTCCTGTGAAACAGAAGTTCCAGTTCTGCCATAGTCTTGTCTGTGGAGCCTTTAGACTGGGAAATAGCGGTTAATTACCTTAACCCAAATAAATCCAAACTTGCAGGAAAGAAATAAAAGGGAAAAAAAAAGTTGTGAGAAGAAATAACTAAGGCAGATTTTTATGATGATCATGTCCTCAGTAACTGAAGCATACGTGCAATGGTCCCTGTGACAGAAGCAGCTCTTAGAAACAAGAGCTTTCCAACAATGAACCTGTGTGTGCCCTCAGACACTGGTGTGTCAAGGAGACATCACTGGCATGGCACAAGCCACTCTTCTGGTCACCTTTTTCCTCAGGCTGAAATGAGAAGATAGATTTTGTTTAAATCTGTGGCAAAAATAATCACTCATAAAATCATGGAATATGAATGTAACCATTTGGGGCCTTTTAAAGCTGCCTTGCTTTGCTGAGCTGTGCTAGTTCAACTGCTCATTACTGGCATATTAAGTATTCATCTACAAGCTTGGAAATACATTCTCTCTCTGAACAATTCATTCACATAAAGCCTGAGACTTTTATTTTTCTAGAAAATTTAGCTAGTGATTCCTCTCTTTCTTAAATCACTTTTCAGAAGATTAAAAGACAGAGTATCTAAGAAGGACATAACATCATAAGGCATTCACCTTATTAATCTTGCCTAGGAGGAGTATTGGTATTTCAAGCCATCTGACCAAATCACCTCTCATTTCTAAAAGATGCCTTAGTCAGGGTTTATGCTGTAAGATGGACAAAGGGGAAGACATTTGTAGGTAATACTAAATACAGCTGGGTGACTTCTGTTACACCAAAGGCCAGAGAGAGAACTGCAAAGATTAGGAGGAAGGTTTTGTGCTACTGTAGCTTTTTATTTTTTTTCAAAGTCAAAAAGGAACCAAAATAAAGTTCTTGAGTTTGTTCCTTCTAAGAATATATAATTTCTGGATGCATGAAGAAGTAACATGCTATCTATACAAAGTATTTCCATTTCCTGGCTCCACCCATCTGAATTTACTGGATTTTGGCCAAACAGTTGTAACTGCCAAATTTTTCTCTAACAGAAAATCCATCTGAGCAGAATTTAGTATTGGCAGAGGATGTTTGGAGACATGTGTGAAAAATTACAGACCCTTTAAGGGAAGAAGTCACCCAATTAAAAATGTGCAGAAAATAATCTATCATACATTCCCATCAAATCCCTTTTGATTTCAAGTACCAAAATAATGACTGGATCAGATCCCAGTTGAGTCTAGAGCTGGCTGAACTGTTTGTTATGGATTTACCATTATTTTTGGAAAGAGAAAAAAATGCGAATTGAGCTTTTTAATGTTTTAGTGTTGCTTTTCACCTACTTTCTTTGTGGAATACCTTGCACAAATAATTTTCAGTCCTTTGGCTCTTTAAAACAGTTTCCTTTGAGCATTTCCACACATTTATCTGTGTTGTGTATTTGTACTCTCAACTATTGTTTTTCCTCAACTGGATGACTCTTAAATTTAAAATAGAATCATAAATCAGGGGATAAAAATACCAAACTTTAACAAATTCTGCTTCTACAGGATAATTACTTTTCTAAAATATATTAAAGTTAGTAACCACAAGCATTTGGAGGAAATGCTAAATAAGGCAACAGATTATTATTACTACAAATTAACAGAACACATTCTTCAGCTTATTAGCAACTCTATTTGCTACTTAGGATTTTTTTTTTCTTGCTCTGTAAATACTGACTCAACTCCATACACAATAGGTGTGATACTGGACTCGTACAGCAAAAGCCAGTGCAAGCCAGTGTAGTAGATTTTTTTTCTGTTTTGCAGATAAATAGAAAAGCTGCAAAATAATTCTTTGAAGTTCTTTCCCCCTGTTTCATTTTGTAATTATCATCAAAACACTTTCTTGTTTAAATAGCACCTTTTTAAGAGGAAAAAAAAATCAAAATAATCGCCTTACTTCCAAACTCAGTATTTAATTTTCAGCATTCTTGAACAGAAAGCTTTTTGACCTGTTGTAGGCATCACCACCCTAAACACATATATCTCTCTGTATAAAGTGATTTGACATCCATACATGTCTCTTTCTCCAAATTTTCTGTAAAAATGGAGTTAGACAAAATGCTTAACTCAGATTTGGCTACAGGCAATTATTTTCCCCAAAAAAGCCCTCATCCAATCCTCCCAAACCTGTTTTTGGAGTAAGTTTGAAATTACATCACATATTGAACTCTTAAATTCATGATTACTTGACAGTTCAACCTGAATTATTCCACATATTTGGTCAAACCCCACTTCTGAAGCATGCCCTAGAGAGAGAAACGATCATATAGCACTCAATTCTCCATGTCCATAAAGATTTGAGTTCTATTTTTTCATCCTAAATTGTGTCTGCTTTATCATAGCTTCAGGGAGTGTTACAGTTACCCTTTGCTCTGCAAACCAAGAAGAATGTGCCTATTATTCCCCACATTTCTTTCATGAAGCCAGTCCCTGTTTCTGGGTGGATGCAGGAAAAGTGTCCACCTCACCAGATGGATCACTGGAAGTCAGAACAGAAACAGCCCAATGAGTTTTCAGCCTTGTAGCTTCTGTGATTGATTAAATACAGATCTGTGCATTCCAGAATGGAAAACAAACAAAAACACATCCTCCAAGAGCATCTTCTCTAACCCCTGTGATACAGAGCTGAGAAATGATTCCTACATATGGTAAAGAGAAACTTGCAAGGATCTTGGCTTCATCAGGAAGCTGCTGGACCCCACAAGCCTCAGGCACAGACTGTGACACAAGGCAATCCAGATACAACCAGTAAAGATAAAAGGACTTTATAATAAGTATATTTTCTGTAGTTTATATTCCTATATTGGCAGAACTAACTACTTCTTGAAACAATTAAAAAATATATTTTTTTTTCCTTGCACAATTTGTGGCATACCTGTCCCTTTGTGTCTGATTTGGTAACTAGTTCCAGTATTTTTTATAGAATCAAAGCACAACTGGGGTTGGAAAGAGCTCCTGGAAGTCATCTGGTCTGATCCCCTGCTTAAAACACGACTAGCTTCAATATTCAGTCAGGTTGCTCAGGATGTCATCCAGTTGAGATTTGAGTATCTGCAAGGATCAGATCTCTGCAAGCTCTTTGTACAGCTTGTTCTGGTGTTTGGCTGCCCTCAAGGAATATTTCCCTAATCAGAATTTCCTTCTTGCAGTTTGTCTCTGTTGCCTCTTTGATGACCTCTAAGATAAGTATGTCTTATCTTCTGTATTAAACCACCCAATCTCTAGTTAGGACAGAAGTTAGATCCCCACTTTCAGCCTTCTTTTCTCCAGGCTGAACAAACTCAATTGCCCCAGCCACTGCATTTCAGCCACGTGCTCCAGCCTCCCAACCACTGTAGACCTGTACAAACAGATGTTATATTTTTCATATTTTCTGCAGTCTCTTAGTGTTGCCACTTTAAAAAAATCCCAAGCCATTGAAATTAAAATACATTTTTATTTGTGTGAATTCCAATGCCTTTGCAGTAATCTGATCATCCCCAAAAGGGAACTGCTTGAAAAATATGACCAGCTTTTCTAGTCATCTGGTCTGTGGAAAAGTGACTTACTCCAATGAGGCAGCCAAATTTAACAAGGACAAAAACCAGATTTAGCAACCATATCAAAAGCAGACATGCTTTCAAGAGACTTAAGACTCTTGATACCAGCCCAGGCATCAGCACAAGCAACTTCCTAACTTCTGGCTTAAAGGTGGATGGAGAATGTATTTCTATTCTAAAACTCTTCAAAATTAAAAAATAGGAATGAATGTGTATATAGGCTTAAAAATTACTTATACATTTCTGAAGCCATGCAATGAGGGAAGGGCAATGGCAGCATGAACAAAATTAGGGTACTGAGCCTCTTTTTGCCAGAAACTACAAGGAGTTAACACAGAGTGTAAAGGACATGACTGCAATTAAAATACTGATTCCTCTTAGATTTCAGTAGAATGGCACCAAGGCAGACTGGCAGATTTTTCTCCATAAAGAATTCTTAACTGTGCATTCAAACCAAAAGAGGATATTGGCTGAGCCCAGTCCTACCTCCATGATCATATTTAAAAGGCCAGAGCAGAATCTGGCACCTGCCTTTATCCATCCCCTCTCTTGCATGGGAAAACCACAGATTTGGTGTCAAATCAAACATCAAGGCAGCTATGAGCTGAAGTGAGGAGTGAGCACTGTCCTGATGGCTGGGGTCACAGCCTGCTGTCCCACCAGTCCTTCTGCAAATAGGTCAGCAGCCAGTTTGTGCTCCTGCCTGGCTGAGAGCTCAGGCTGCCAGCAGGGAGAGAGTCAGCTGAGCCTGCCAAGCCTGCAGTCAGTGCTGAGAGCTGGCTTCTTCTCCCAGTGCTTCCTCTCCCAATGCTTCTTCCTCCTCCCAGTGCTTCATCCCTCCCAATGCTTCCTCCTCCCAGTGCTTTCTCTCTCAGTGATTCCTCCTCCCAGTGCTTCTTCCTCCCAATGCTTCCTCTCCCAGTGCTTCTTCCTCCTAGTGCTTCATCCCTCCCAATGCTTCTTCTCCCAATGCTTCTTCTCCCAGTGTTTCTCTCCCAGTGCTTCCTCCTCCCAGTGCTTCTTCCTCCCAATGCTTCCTCTCCCAGTGCTTCTTCCTCCTAGTGCTTCATCCCTCCCAATGCTTCTTCTCCCAATGCTTCTTCTCCCAGTGCTTTCTCTCCCAGTGCTTCCTCCTCCTAGTGCTTCCTCCTCCTAGTGCTTCATCCCTCCCAATGCTTCCTGCTCCCAGTGCTTCCTCCTCCCAATGCTTTCTCCTCCCAGTGCTTCCTCTCCCAATGCTTCCTCCTCCCAGTGCTTCCTTCTCCCAGTGCTTCACCCCCCCCTGCAGTGTGGACAAAGCCAACCATGTTTTCCAGAGAGTCCTGGGATGGGTGCTTGTGTTTGAGGGACACCTGGGAACCCACAGTCTCAGGTTCCTGCTGGTCTCTGTTGTGCTCCTGGCAGGGAAGGCTGAGCAACTTCCCCAACCCCAAAAATTTCAGCCATGAGCCAAGGCTGAGCTGGTGCCAACACTCTTCCTGTAGCTGATGTGTTTTTATTTTATCCTCGTAATCAGTGACACCACCAACATCAGCTGCAGGGGAGAAGATAATCTCTGCCAGGTATGGGGTTGTTTTTCACATGTGGCAGGATTTGAATTGTTGATTTAAGGAAGTGGTGTTGATTATTTGTGTCACAGTCCTGCCCATCTGGGGACCAGTGGCAGTCCTTTCCCATCCATTTAGACCAGATGTAACTACTGGGGCAATGGGCACAAAGAGGAAGTCAACATTGAGCTGGCTTAGAAGTGGCTTAATCTGCCTACATTTCTAGGTTTTCTGGATTTATGCCCGGAAAGCAAACCAAATATATAATATAAATCACTAAGAAAAATACTATTATCAAATAATTTATTATATAAACTATAACAATATAAGTTTATTTTCTATTTTAGAACTAATATATGTAGCTAGCTGGGCTGCTAATGCCCCAAACCTCTTCCCAGATGCCCTGTAAAAAGGCAGGACTTCTCTCCTGCTCTGGTGAGTGCACAGCAATGTAGTTATGGTTAATATTTGCCCTGGGACATGTGTATTATGCTCTTGAAGAGCATATGTGGAAGATGTCCATTATGTCCCAAACATTTCATATTTGCATGACCCATGCCCAAGAAAAAGACAAAACAGTGCAGTTCCACTGGCTTAGTTTATTTGGAAAAACAGCCTCAAGTCTCTTCCTGCAGGATTCTGTTAGTTCCTTGCTGTCAAGATGGAAACATTTTTCTCATCTATCTTCCTTCCTTCCTTCCTTCCTTCCTTCCTTCCTTCCTTCCTTCCTTCCTTCCTTCCTTCCTTCCTTCCTTCCTTCCTTCCTTCCTTCCTTCCTTCCTTCCTTCCTTCCTTCCTTCCTTCCTTCCTTCCTTCCTTCCTTCCTTCCTTCCTTCCTTCCTCTCTCTCTCTCTTTTTTCCACTTTCTTTCTCTCTTCCCTATTTTCCTCTCTTTTTCTTTATTTTTCTCTCTTTCTCTCTTTCTTCTTCTTTATTTCCTTCTTTCCCTCTCTCCTTCTTTCTTTCTCCCTCCTATTGGCCTTGTCACTCTGCCTGTTTTGTTTTAAAAAAGAATTTATGCAGAAGTTTCCAAATGATAATTATCTGGGGAAATACTTGTGTTCTCTGGAAGTCAGTATTGTTAAATACCTGTGGATTTACTTCAAAGGAGAGGAAAGTTAAAATACAGAAACACTGGCAAATTAGCTCATTTCTAATTTTCCTCTGCCTATTTTAGATTTGTAGCTACAGACAGACATTAATGTAGGACAAACATTGGCTTAAGGAGACACCATTATTTCTATGAGACAAGGGTCAGAAACAAGCTCTGGAAACCATTTGTCAATAAAACCCTGATAAAACTAGGAAACTATTCATGTGGTTTGTATTCCCACTAAGTCTTGTAAAGCTCTATTTATCATGGTGACAGCCACCAAATAAATCCTACAATTATAAAGGGACACTACTAAACAGTTTTGACACTGCACTGTTGAGTTGGAACATCAAACACTCAGCTGAGCCATGTTCTGGGAAGCCACTAGAACTATCTCATTACCACTTTGTGAGGGGCAGCATATGGACTCATGTAAATGAACTTTACTGCACAAAAGTGAGGTACAGAGCAAAGCAACCAATGATGCTTGCCACCTGTTCAGCCTGAAAGGATACCTTGAAATTAAAGGAGAGTGGGAAAGGAGTCAGGTGTAAAGGATACTTTCCCTGAAGATGGTTTGCAGTGGGTTGTTGTCCCTGGAGAATGATAGATACATCTATCTATCATTAGGCAGTGACCCTGCTCATAGACAACAGTTGCAATGTTGCCACCATGTATGCAATTCCTGATGATAGGTTTAAAACATTAAACAGTTGGTCACGGGAAGAAGAATGCCAACAGCACTTGAGCTCAAAGTGAGGGCTTTGAGACAGGAGAGCTTTCATCTGAGGCCTGAAAAGGGGACAGCAAGTCCTGAGATGGGTGGTTAAGGACTGAGAGAGAAGAAAGCTTTGGCCCTCTGGTTCTCTTTGGCTTTTTCCGTGTTTAAAAGCTTTTGGGAAACTCAGACTACCTTGGCTTTTGGGTTAGAGAAAGGCCCGGTTTCTCTGCCCAAAGATCGTGAGATTTTCACCAAAAGAACCTGTGCCAGCTGCCATAGCACTTTCAGGGCTAGTCTGTTCAAGGCTCTGCAGAGGCAAGCTGCACACTTCCCTGGTTGATTCTTTTCCCTGACCAGGAGAGGAGCCAGCACAGACCCCTTCTAACCACTGTGCAAAGAAAGAAACTGGAAAGGCTGATACCCAGCATTGTTTTAAGTAATGAACTCTAAGAAGAAAGGGAAGCCATCAGTTTCCTGCTCTGTTGCTTTTGGATGAGTGGAAAGTTGATCCACAGCTTTTCCTCTTGCTCATCTTGTGCTTCTTTGTTTTCCCTCTTCCTCCATCTCAGAGTCCTGAGTGCACTAAAAGGCTTGAATTGACCCCACCTTTCCCGTTATTCCAACAGTCCCTCTTGTCTCCTATTTCAATAATATTTTCCCCATGACATCCCCTGAAACCAGGTTTATGTAATATAAGTACAGTAAATGAGTCAGAAAGAAATGGAGCTAACAAGCCATGCATCTATCATCACCCCCTCCCTTGATTTGTCTCTGGTATTAGATCCCACAAACTTGACCATTGTTTGCTCTTTCAACTTGCAAGTTATTAAGGCCAGGAACTCTATCTCTGCATGCATTTGGACAGCACACTGTTCAGCAGGGACCTAATTTCTGCTTGGGCCATTGCTATTATATTAATTACAGTAACTGAGAGTCTCAGGTGTGCTTGGGCTGGAGTTGAACCAAAAGAAAAAGCAATCCTCTGGACTATAAGAAAGGCAGAAGCTTACTCAGCCCTGACAGTGGAGTTTCTCACTTTTGCCAAACTTGGAATAGCCATTTGTATTATATTCCTGAAACAGTACAGCAGATTCCTTGTAGGAAACCCTAGGGGCTAGCCCAAGGTTTTCCTCAGTGAGTTGGGTACAGAGCTGAGGAATGCCCTAGGAACACCTCCTCAGATCCCTCCTGGCATACCTGGATGAAAGCCATCTGCTAAAAATTCTCTAACACCACAACATACTTGACCTGCAGTCAGAGTCAGAGTTTTCTTCTGTTCAGAGCTTTACCCTCCAGGCCAACTACCTTGTCAAGCCCATTTTGTGCCCAGTTAGCTTCTGCAGAGAGTTTTTAACTCCAGAGGGCTCTAGTGATTCCTTTGTATTGTCACTACACATCCAGGTATGACTGGAGTTAAGAGCCTTGCCTCCAAGGCAGTTAGTCTGCTATCAGCTTTTAGAGAAATAAATTCTTTTGTCCATACAGCTGCGTGTGTTTTGTCAGGAGGGGTGCATCTATTGCTCTGCTAGGCAGTTACCTCAAGCCTGCACCTTGTAGGCTGAGATATATTGGGTGCCACTTACCTTTGTACACAGGCATCAGTCACCTGTGTCACAGGTGTGGCAGGGCTGCCCGAGCAGAGAGTGACAGCTCCTTTCAGTGTAGTGACAGGGAAGCTCTTTAAGATTTGTTTAAAGCTCACAATCACTGGCTTCCCTTGGTTTCCAGTTTCAAGACTGGAGCTGTGGAGCTGTTTTGACACAGCAGAATGTATCAAGGCACAGAGCTAGGATGATGAGAATGCACAAACAGTTGGCAGGTTCGTTAACTCACTCTCTGGAAATCTGGAAATATGGCTATGGACTAACCTTGAGTTCAGGAGACCTGGCTTATTCCCATCTCTCTGCTGCTAACCCAGTTCAGCAGCCTGGACAAGAGGTTTCCCTTCTCTGTTTCACCTTCTACTGTGTTTCTTCTGTAGATAAGTAGGCCTGGTTACTCAACCCCCACTGAATTCCTTTTTCAAATATGAAAACACATTCACAGAGAACTTGTAAAGTGCTCTGTAAAGCTTGAATGGAAATGCCATCCCCACACCTACCAGCCTAACTCAGAGGAGAACTGTTCCCTAAATGGTTTCACAAAGCAACATGGCAAATCAAGTCAAACAATAGAAAAATGGAGATTTTAGTTTCTGGATGTGTTCTCAGAAGATCAGATCCTTTTCCTAATTCTGCTTTTGTAGCTGGCATTGTCTTGAGGAAAATTGACAGCTTGAAAAGCAGAGGTGGGAGGAAAAAGGGGATCTTGCTGGCGCTGTGAACAGGGTCAGCACTCAGCTTGAGTAGGACCTGCTTTGACCTTGTCTGTCTCTCTTTTGGAAAAGACAGCTGGGTAAAGGCAAGCAGCTTTGTATAACTTTTGAGAGATTTCTCAAAAAATTGAAAATGTACAAAACTAAGCTAACATGGGAAACTCTTGCACCTTAATCACACTGTATTTTCCAAATTTAGTTAATGATTCATCCTATTTAGTTTCTCCTGACAGTGGTTAAAGGCAGATATTTCAGAAAACGTGCAAGTAACTTTATAAGTAGATAGTCAAAGGTTAGGCTGCCCAAGACAAGTTTCTTCCTAAAGTTGGCTAGCTGACTGATAGCCTGGTCCAAGAAGGTTTATTTCCCCACAGTAGTGTTTCAAAAAAGGTGCAATGATACACTGATTCCCTAGATTGCCTAATCACCCACTGAATTATTTGTTATTCCAAAGTACAAGTTATTAGAAACAGAGCAGGAAGGAATGTTTTGAACTGTCTTGGTTTCTAACTTACTCAGATGAACCAAAGCACTGGAGAATTATTTTAAGTGTCCTTCAGAGGGAGTAGTAAGAAAGTGTGATTCTTGAAAAGTAGTTTCAGTTGTGTCCATGCGTTTTATGCATTTTGGGGGCCATGCCACTATTCTCTATGCGCTCACCCCTCAAAAAAACAAACAAACAAAAAAAAAGAGTAGTCAGAAGCAGGTTTGGGTAATTTTCATAGTTTTCATAGCTTTCAGAGTCTGGGCTTAGTCAAGTACCTGAAAGCTAATGTTTGTTTGGCATTTACATATACCCCATATTTCACCAGGTGAAGAACCAGTAAAACACTCTCTCACATAACAATTTTCAGCTCTCTGACTTCTGGCAGTGGCCAGGAACCCTGCAAAATGAACTTTTTCTTGTGATATTTCTGCTTTTTTGGTCCTCATCCCAGAAGGAAATAAGAAGCATAATAAACATAAAAACTTACTCATGGGAGCATTTCAGGTGCATTTCAGTCACAGCCTGCCTCCAAAGCAGGGTCCTTCTCTAGAAACATCCTTAGCTGGTGACACTGACAGCCCATGGGATGGGGTAGCTCTCTGCAGGTAGTTGCTTCAACTGCTTGTGGCTGACTGGAGTGTCTCTCTGATGAAAGAGAAACATTCCATTTTAAACATTTTTGCTGTAACTATTAGAGGTTTGTTTTTTTTCATTCATAGTTTGCATCTATCTTAAAACAGACATTAGCCATAATTGTGTGCTCTTCCTATTTACCTCTTTCAACTAATAAATTTCTGAAGACTTGAAGAAGAAGAAGAAAAAAGCCCATTCTCATCTTCTCAATCCTTATAAAACATTCCACAATAATAATGTCCAACCTTCTGATGTTACTGCAGCCTTGAAAGGATCATCTATGGGGACACTATGAAGTCAGAAATCCCTACTGGTCAGTGGCAGCAGCACAACTGGTAGGTCACCCTTGCCTATGTGTGTGCTCTGGAGAGAATGGCTTGTCTCCAGTGAAGCCTTCTAAAGCCTACTTCTTCCCAGCTTTTCAAGGCATTTTCTGTGCTTTGATGCTGTGGCAATCCCCATTTGTCTTGTGTAAGTGCACTGTAACCTCACTGTAGTTCAATAACTTCATATAAGTTATTTCATGAGCTACACTTGGAGATCTAGTTGTCAAATTATTTGGATCTCACAGGTTAGTGCAGAGACAAACATAGCCCAGATAGGCTGAAAACTGAGCTAAAAAGATTAGCAAAGGTGGCTCATAGGTACCTTTCTGCCTCTGCCCTTTAGCCTGAGCAGAAGCTGCTGTTGGCCCAGAGGCACAGTATCATAGGCATTTAAGGTTTAGTGCCTTTGTAAGAAATGAAGAAAATGAAGAAATTTTGAGAGAACACCAGGATATTTAATAGAATCAGATGAATAATTGGTTCTAATAGTGAATTTAAATTCATTTGTGGTGGAAGTTCACATCTTGAAAAGCTGCATCTGTCTACTCATAGGAGATCTTCCACTGCTAGATCATTTCTTTGTGTGAAGGAGATTTTTCCACATCTAATTCACCAGACACACTGGACTCAAAAGAAGTGGCAAATTACAAGCAAGGTGGCAGGGGTTTTGTTTCTACTCCAAATTCTGGTCAACTGTCTCAAGTTTCTCCTGCATTAAATATTTTGAAGCCTCAGACACCAGCTGGGAGTTGGGCAGAGGAAGAAAGCAGACACACAAAAGTTAATGAGATGCTGAGCTAAAAAGTTGATGTTCCCTGTCTAGGTAAGGGAAAGAGACCAACTCTTGCCATCACCCAGGGATTTTTTAGTGTAATACAGCCTTTGGAATTTATAATTCAGGCAGCTTGGGATAATGTTGTTCTGTCTTTTGCTATAATGATCTCCCAGTGTGATAGAGTTACAAAAAGGGCAGTACATAATGTCGTTCACATTCATGTTTTCCAGGCCAGTTAAACAGGCTTTCATTTGTTTTAGAAGGAATCTATTCAAACTTTGGCAGAGCAAGTCAATAATTGTGTGTTTCCTTTTTCCCTCCCATTTGGAATCCAGTCTGGATCACGCAGAGATGATGGGGGGAGGAGAAAAAGGGACCTCCAAGAAGTGAAATGCCTTCCACCATTAAATGAAGCAAAACGATCCCATTTCATGCACTGCCCTCCACAGCAAGGGTATTAACACAGCACTTCACCCTGCAACAACACAACAGAGAGGCCATTGCACACCCTGCTGTAGTCTCAGCTCTGGCCGTTCCCTGAGCTGCTTTTTATCCACCCTCTCCAGACAGATGCTCAGGCTGTGGCCCTTGGAGCCATCTGTTCCAAGGCCTGATCCAGATTTCTGGCCCTACTCTGCCTCCTGCTTCTGACATCTGCTCTACCTCCAGCATGTTCTGGGTGTCACTGCCACTCAGCTGTGCCTTCCACAAGACACTGCTTTGCTCTGCACTTGCACCAGCAGCTCACTGCACCTCTGCCCCATAGCAGCCACCAGCTTTTAGCACTGCATGACTGAAATGAGCTGAATCCTGAAGAAATTAGGCAGGCTGCATGTAAAACAGTGCCTACATTTATATAAACTTGTCAAGTAGCCTCCAGCTGGTAGGTGGTGAATGGAGATGGAGGATACAAGCCTGGGAGTGCAGACTCAAGGAAATATGGAAAGTTCTTGTGGAACTTTCAAAGGCAGCATCTGCTCCCCAGACTCTGAATGAAGTCTAGCAGAAAAGAGGTGTGCCAGAATCTTTATCAACTGCCCCAGTAAGGTGAGCAGTTCCCATGTGCAGAATGCACCATATGAGCCTGGCCTTTAGAGGATTTTGTGAATATAATGGTGAGCTCTAAATAAAAAATTGATAAATTCCTCGAGGATAAACTGTAGTTCATGCTCTAATCCTTTTCCTCATTTTAGTCACTGAATATCCACATTTTCTTAGTGGCAAGTTGAAAAAAGTACACTCGGGTAGCATGCACAAAGGCAGAGTAGTTGCTGTTACCCATTTCACTCTGAAAGATTAAATATGAAAGTTTAGCATCACTGACCAAAAACCTCACCCTCAATGCTGGGAAAGAAAGGAAGAAAAACAGAAAGCCCAGTAACTAACACAATTGTACTGCACCAATCCTCTCCTAAATTTGATCTCTTGCAGGTTGGATCCTCAATCCATCTCCTTTGTTTATGCCTCAAGTGTAAACCTCTTCAGCTCACATTGTTCTGCTTCAAGAGCTAATTCCACGTGAGTCATAGTTCTGGAATGCCAATAAATATGGCTATAACCACGCTTTAGTTTGTTGCTGCAGATCATTTTGGCACAAAATTAGGCCTGTTCTTATCTTTGTTTCTGTAACTCTTCTCAAAAAAAAAAAAAAATTAAAACAAAAAAGGAGCTTCAGGCCTGGCTGTGGCTTTTGGGTGCAAAAATGGGAGAAAAATATTCATACCTTGTTGAACCAATCCACAGAGAGAGATGTGTGTCCTTGCCTCTGAAGCCCCTGAAGTGGGAAAGTCTGTGCCCTCTCTGAGGACAGCTCTGTTTCTGCTGAGCAGCAAAGAATTGCTATTTCCTAATTGTGGTAGGATCAGAAGGGGGAGGCCCCAGGGGGACTGCTGATAGGTAGGGGTGGGTTTCCCAAAATGTGTTCCATTGACATTTTTATGGTTAAATTTGTTGTTCATGAGTTACTTTTGGAAATAAAGAGTGAATGCCTAATAATCCTGTTTCCTCTCTCCCTCCTGTCCCTCCCTTTTTACCTTCTTCCCTTTCTACCTTCCTCCTTCTTTGCCCTCCTCCCCTGCCTTGTCCTTTTTTTGTTTCAAGTACAAACATTTTTTTTGCATTTCTTCCTCAAGATTAAGTTGTCCAAAAGTTCTTCAACTGAAGTGAAATCCCAATCAGAACCATGGCAAAACCTTTTCCTAATAGGGTTGTCTGTTTCAGCTAGTTAAGGCTGTCCCTGGTGCTTGGAATGCAGCGCAGTGACTGAGATAGCTATTTATAAACTAGTTGAAAGATAATTGTGTTTATCTAATATTTAATCATTTGTACGAAATTTTACAAATAAATCAGTCTGTTGGATATTGGCCTAGTATGAATAATTTCTATCAAAAAATACAAAGCAGAAAATCACAGGCAGAGTAACATCCAGGCACAATTGGTCCTTTGCAGTTCCCTCTGGCATTCACTTTGGTTTACATCAAGCTGAGAAAAGCAGGGCTGTTTAGGCTGCTGTTTTCCAGGCCTGGCTTGAAGGGCATTGCCCCTCAGAGCACTGTGGTGTTGTGCTGTCCCCTCTGACCAAGGCACTGCAGCTGGCAGTGCTGAGCAGGGAGGCAGGATGTCCCCAGACCACTGACCTGGCACAAAGCAGATTCTGACTCTTCCCCTACTGCTCTGCTCTTGAGCAATGCTTCCTAATGAATGACCCTTTATCTCAAAATTGCTTCTGAGTGAGTGATGCTGGCTGGGAGCCAACACGTTTTCTCAGCCACTGGAAGGTGTTACTTTGTGAACATCACTCTTTTTAAATTTCTTTTTAATGACACCAAGTTCTTGTTTCTAACTGAAGTAACATGCAGTCCCAAGGTCAGTTTTTAAGCCTGGGTTCCTAAACCTGTGTTTATTCTCTTAGCAAGAGTGAGTATTCATTCACAATTGCTTCCCAGAGAGATGCAGGTACACACCAGTGTTGCTTGCTGAGGACAGATGAGGGTAGGAGGTCAGCTGCAGGGCAGAGCCATCCCATTAAATAAGGAGGGACACAGACTTTTCTTTGTGTGTTTTCTGGGAGAACAGAATTTCTTCATCCATGATTTTTACATGAACCTTCCACAGTTTCACTGCAAGCTCCTTGATAAGATTTAGGTAAAGTAAATAGATTGCATTTTGTTTACAGCACATGATGAAACAGTGTGTATTCAGGCCAGGGGAAGATCCCAATAAATCTACTTATACTGGGTTTATGCTTACACAGTGCAATGCTTTTACATTGTTCTCCAGGGAATTGTGCTGGGATTGTCATTGATGAGGACAGTGCCCTTCAGCTTCCTGTGTCTGACAGAACCCCATTTCCAGCAACTGGGTGGGCCACAAAAGGCAGCTCAAACAAGCCTCCAAAAGATATTCAAATTTAAAAGAAAATTACTTTTTCATCCTTCTGTTGTGAAAGTTAAAGCAAATGCAATGCAAAGAGCATTATCTTTTGCACTGAACTAGTCTAGTGGGAAAAGCCTTTTATGAATAACTGCAAATATATAACTAAGTACCACACATATAAAATTTATTTTTATGCATGTGCATTAACATACATATATATGGATCTATAGTTATATGCACTGAGATGGCACTGGAATTTCTGTCCAACATAGAGAAAACAATTATTTTTTGAACAATTCCTGAAAATCTGTCACCATAGTGGAACCTTCCTTAGAGTATAGCTTGTTACCAACCTTGGCTTCAGAAACAGTAATTACTATCTTTGTCATCATTGAAAGCAGCAGCCTAAAGGGGTCTGAAATTTACTGACAAGAAGGAATTTAATTACCTTAACTGTTGTAACTTGCAGATCAGTCAGCACAGCACCCCAGGATAAGGTCCATATCTTGGGATGATAAAAGATAAGGTCTGACTACAAGGCCACGCTGTGCCTGAGAGCTCCTTGACTCAAGTGCTTTGCCCAAATGAGTTCAGGATGTTTGATCCAGAGCCATGTCCATGTCCCTGCCCTGCCAGCAGCACAGCCTGAGAGCCCAGCACTGCAGCCCCAGTCCTGGCTCCAGAGGCCCTTCCAGCCCTGACCCACAGCAGCAGCAGCCAGGTGAGGACCAAGAGGTTTCTACATCACTCAAAGTCCAGATCAAGACTGCTTTTGATTGATCTGTTTCATGTGTGAAATTCCTCCTGGCATACGACCTAAGAAATATGATCCAGAAATATGATCCTTCAGTATCCTACCACCTGTTGTGTGATGTATGGAGCCACTGTAATCCCACATTCACCCTCAGGGGAACATTTTCAGGCATCCAGGCTTTGATCTGTACTTGGATTATGCAGATGTGTCAAAATCTGAAAGTAAGGGTGAGTGTTTCAGCTTTTTGTTTGGTCCTGGAATGGGTTGGGCTGCTGCTTGGAGCCTCCTCAAGAAAGGCCCTAATGTCAGATCAAAGGTTCTTATAGCACACAAGGATCAATGGATCCAGGAACTGCTGCAAATTAGCAACTGGGGTTAAAATAAAGAGTGGAGGTATTTTTCTTAACCTCATTTGAAATTGTTTGGAGTAAATATCCTGAAGTGCATTGATAAAAATAAAAGTGCCTTAAAGGATGCCAGTTCTGTTGGGATCCCTTTTAAGGCATGTTATATCTGATGAGGACATCATGATGTGCTGGGGGCAGAATGGAGCTAAACTGATCTGGCTGCTCACAGGAGGACCACCTCTGCTGCCTCTGACAGCTGTAAAGAGCTTCTGTGGCAACACCCATGGATTTCTTCTGGTTAATGAGGGGAGAGAATGAACCCACTATATACTCAGGCAGCATGAGGTGGGAAGGCAGTCATCCTTGCAGCATGCAGATGTCATCACTAGATCCTTCCCTTATGCCTGAAGCCCTCTGCACTTCTGGGTGTTCAAAAGGCAGACTCCAGGGTGAGAAGGCCTTGAAGAAGTTTTTGTAGCTGTGGCCCTGCTTCCAGTCCTGCCCCCAGCTTTAGTGCAGCACAGCCAGCCAGCCTCCTCCTGCCTGTGGGGTGGCCTTGGCCCTTTCTGGCCCTTGTGGGGTTGCCTTGTCATGGTGGCTTTCAGCCCACAGGAGCTGCAGCAAGCTCTATGTCACCAGGGGTGCTGAGCAGAGCTGGGGAGCTGGGCCAGGAGTGGCTCTGTGTCACCAGGGGTGCTGAGCAGGAGTGGCTCTGTGTCACCAGGGGTGCTGAGCAGAGCTGGGCCAGGAGTGGCTCTGTGTCACCAGGGGTGCTGAGCAGAGCTGGGCCAGGAGTGGCTCTGTGTCACCAGGGTGCTGAGCAGGAGTGGCTCTCTGTCACCAGGGTGCTGAGCAGAGCTGGGCCAGGAGTGGCTCTGTGTCACCAGGGTGCTGAGCAGAGCTGGGCCAGGAGTGGTTCTGTGTCACCAGAGGTGCTGAGCAGGAGTGGTTCTGTGTCACCAGGGTGCTGAGCAGAGCTGGGGAGCCGGGCCAGGAGAGGCTCTGAGGCTGTGCACACAACCAGGACGTGAGCTGGGTAACTGGGCCTAGGTCCAGGAGAGGGAGAGGGTCAGGGATGCCTTGTGTTTCTGTATTTGTAGGAAATGAATTAATGTGTGCAAAATTCCATCATGCTCACTTAACTTATTTGAGACAATATCACAAAGATTCAGTTCTGAATGCATCCAGAGCCCTGCTAGCCTTTATTCATGGTAACATGAAGTTTCATTCCAACCTTTGATGCATTTCCCCGCTCCCTCATTATTTAAAGTGTGGTTTTGCTCTAAAGACTGTCTGTATAAAATTGGCATCTGCTTCCTTAACAGATATATTCCATGTGTGAAATCAGAATACTGGTTTAGTGACTTCAATGGCAAGAATTTTTTTCACATGCTCCTTTTTTTGTTGGTGGTAGAAAGGCTGAGTTGCACTCTTGAATCTCAGGCAATAGCAGTATTGCACTTCCCTTTTAACACTAAGCTTTTAGCCAAATGAGAAATAGTGGAATATTTCCTTTAAAAGGAAAAGTGACAATGAAGAAAGTAATTTTGGTACACATCTGTTAATGCACTAAGGGTATGCACTGGTCACAAATCACAGGAAAAATCAGACAAAAGGGGATAATCTCTTGCTTTACACTTCTAACCCAGTCAAACATCCTTTCATTCTTGCAGAGCTTTTTATACTGCACTATTGGGATGGGGTTTTTTGAGGGCTTCTTTTACATCTTCTCTGCTAGCTCCCTTGGCTGCACGGCCTCTTTCTCAAACACATAAGCCTTTGTGAAAGAGAGGCAGTAAAAACTCTCCCCCCCTTCTCTGCCTCATGTGTACTTTCATCTGGGGTAGTGACACATACTTGTGTTTGATGTGGAGGTTCCTGTAGGTTTAATTATATGGTTTCTTGTGGAATGTAATCGTTTCTTCAGCTATCAAGTGGTGGTCACTGTGTCTGGCCAAAGACAGTATTAAACTTCATTAATTCCTGCTCAGCCAGATTCTGCACTCATTCATCACTCTGCAATCCCATGGAAGACAAAGAGGGTGCCTGGTGTGGAGGGATGGGGTACAATGACATGCACCACACAGGGTAATGCAGCATTGTCTGGTCCCAGGCTGTTTGGGGGTGGGCATGGGACACAAGGAGGGGAACCTCAGCTTGACTTTCACATCTAAAGTGAATCTCTTTACTTAACAAATCAGAAAATCATGACTGTCTGAAACAGGACTTTGCAAAAAAAAAAAAAATCAGAATAATGGTATTAAATAATTCAGTGATCTTCCAATATTTCACTTGACAAATCTAACCCAGGTTTTGTGAAATTGGAGGAAGTTGATTGTTTTCTCTGGAAGGGTTTCTTGGGGGGCAGGTGGGCTTAAGAAAAAGTAAGCTGGCTACCCAGTGAGCCTTTGTAAAATGCTTGCTTGACATACAGGCACCAGGGGTGGTTCACATCTGCAGGCTGGTCACACAAATAATGAAACATCTTTTTGGGTCTTATTCCCAATTAAACAAAAAGCATGCAAAGAATACACAAAATTTTCTCTATGTAAAGACTTGAAGGCCTGGCAGCTCCAAACCTGGGTTCAGCTCCATTCCTACTTCCCTGTCTGTTGTAGGAGAGCACCCTGTGCAATGCTGGAACCTCCATGTAGGTCACCTCCTCCCTACAAACCTGGCAGTAAAATAGGTGCCCTCACCCTGAGCTGCCCTGTGCCCCTGTGAGCCATTAACATCTCCCTTACATGGTGTGGGGCTTAGAGCAGATGGGGCTCTGACTAATACCATCTACACTAAGTCCCCTCTTACAGTCCCTTCCACTTTATGACAGACTTTATTACTGCAGCTGTGTGCTGGCCTCATGGTTTCAATGATTTTTCTGTAATACTCTCAATCCCTTCTCTGCTCATTGCTCTGACTGATTGGTTCCTTACTCTCACATTAAATTATGTTACATTTTTCTGCAGCAAACTGCATTATGCTGTATTACAAGCTGGTATTTACCATCTGCTGGTCCAATCTCACTAACAAGCCAAAGCCTTTTGAATAAAAGGCATTTTAGTTTGTACTGCCTCTAATACCACTATTCTCTACAGACCTGAAACACATAATTATTTCATCAGGTATTCTGCAAATAGATCCAAGCCGATGCCAGGACATCCTACAGAACATATCTGTGGTGAAATATTTGCAGGATTTGGCCTTTCCAAGGCAGACAGGTAAGACAATCAGCTAATGCAGCCTTTTTGTTGCCCCCTTACAGTAATTAAAATCTCCTTTCACAAGTGCACTCTCCTTCTTTCTTGTAATCTGGTTTTTGATGTGGCTCCCAGTTTGATCAGTTCTAGAAACCAATTACCACAGGCTTTCCCCAGGGGACTGTTAATTGCTGGCTGCCTCAGAACCACTGGACCATTACCCTGACTGTATTTTTTTCAAAGATACTCAATACCACTGTCCACCAATTTGCTACATCTGAACCTGATGGAGTCCTGAGAACCCTAAATGCCTCAAACCCAGAAGTCTCCAGCTCTCCCCCCACTTCCCTCTGTAATGCCTGGGAGAGAAATAAGCCTCCCAGCCAGGTTCCTCCATGGAGAAAGGTAATGTCTTTCAGTGTCTGATTGTTCCACTGAGTCTGTTTTAGCCTTGTTGTTTTCATTGAACCAAATCTGAAATATAAATTGGCCTAAAAGATAAACTACTAGTTCAGTCTTTGGCAATGGCAGTGGAAGGGAAGGAAGGGTTGTGATGATGCTCACAAATGCTCAAGAGTTTGGAAGCATCTTCTTATCCCCAGCTGAAATGAAGCTGCTGTGAATTGGGACTTTGGGAGTAAATTAAGAAAGGGTAAAGGCAGCCCCAGGCCAGGAGGATATTGAGAAGGTCAACGTAGAGCAGGTACTTCAGGCTTTGTCGTGAATTCACATGCAAAAAGCCTACAGCAAGACACCTCATTTTAAAAGGACCTAGCAGAAGCTAGCAGCCCAGGGAGTTTGTGTCTAAGACTTGGTGCAGATTATTACTTCATGCTAACAAATGTGCATTTTCTGCCATAGATGGGAATGTGTAGCCCTTGAGCCCTGCTCTGCAGCTCCCTTACCAAAGGGGTGTCTCTGGTGGCAGCTGAGCACAGCAATGTCTGTGTGAGCCCCAGACTCAGCTGCATTCTCCTCACCCTGACTTCCACGCTGCTCTACACCCTCTGACTGTGCTTGCAGTGTGGATTTTTAAATGGCTTGAAGTGTTATTAAAGCAGGACTTGTAAGGAAAGAAACAGCTTCTGCAGACTGAGGAATACAGTGTCAGCAAAAGAAAACTGTCTCAGCAGAATAACTGCATGTGTCAAATGATTCCTTATAAATATGTCTGTGCCACAGACAAAGCACTACCACATTCATCTGATACACTTCAACTAGTTTAAGGCTTCATTGTTTACACTGGTTGGCTAAACAATATAAGCTTACACATTTAAATATAAAAATACACCACTCTTTGTAATAATAAGAAATATTCAAATATTTTACTATTATAATACCACATTATAAGATGTCGTTATTGTGTGTAATATAATTATAAACATGTAAATAAAAGCATGGGTGTGCTTTGAATTGTTCTGCATGCTTCTGTTCCAGAATATGGGCTCAGCTTTCTCCCTACAGCTGTACAGAATATGAAGAATAATAAGCACGTGATTTTTCTGCTCACTTGAGTCCCACCAGTGATTGTGAACAACCCAAGGGATAAGGACATGAGGGAGAAGAGCCTGCATAAACTTGGGGGCATGAAGGTGAAAGGGTTTCTAGAGGTTTATGCAGTGCTTTGGACAGTTTGCAAAGAAGCTGTGGTTCCACATTAGTCCCCTTTATCATGTGCAGGCTGGAAATTACAGGGAAATATTGGAAACTGCAGTGACACCAAGTGTGATATGGACTACAGGAATATGCAGTCAGCTTTATTGACAGAAGTAACATCTTCCAAAGGGCTTGGGAAATCGATTCCTACCCCTGTTTTGTGGGGAAGGTAACATGTGGAATTATCATGACTCAAATGTCCTCTGACCAAGTTCTTTCAGATGTCTTACTCAAGAAAAGTTTGATGTTTAGTATCAAATTTACTTTTAAGTAGGTATTTGACATTGCGTGGAATTCTGATATAACAGAGTGATACAGCAGTGTCCTGAAATCACAAGGCAAACACAATAGAGCAGGTTGGATATATAAGTTGGATTGTAATACATTATTTCCATTGCTGGCTGAGAGCAGCTCAGACCCATTGCTCTCTTCAGGGTCCATTTTGTTGGCTTTTAGACTCTATGTGGGGCTGAACCACGAGCTGGTTTCCCCCATGCTGATGTGGCTGGCTCAGGAAGACAATACTAGCTGTTAATCATTTTAGGAAAGGCCATTTTCACAACCAGTTAACCCACTCAACAGATACAGCTGTTTCTCTAAAATGTAGGCCACCCTCTGGACCTCTTTACAAGTTCGGCTTCCTGTACGACATCTGTGGTCACTTCCTGTGTGGTTTTCTGAGCTCCATGAGCACATCATCCTTGCATATCTTCTTTGAGCCTTTTTCCATGGATGAGTTTTGTGAATTGCCCACAGAAGTCCCCAGTGCCTCAGAGCAGGCAGTGGTTCCACCCACAAAGCGAGCAAGTTCATACCTAAAGCATTCCTCTTAGCAAGGCACAGACTCCACACTCCTATGTTTTAGAGACAGGGTCTCACCATCTAAAGCTAACTTTTAGTTGTTTTTAACCAAAAACACAGGCTAAACTCTTAGTTCTGGTGGCAATCAGCAGCAGCAGTGCATAACCCAGCCTGACCCTGTGCCCTGGGCACTGCTCTGCCGGCCAAGGCAGCGTGTTCAGTCAGCAGCCTCTTCTGTAAACTGTGCCGTGCGCTGAGCAGCTTGAGTGCCTGCCATCAAAATAATAGTGTCCAGCATTTTTTTTATGGGTGGTCATCTTCCTGGGTTTTGTAAGCCATTTTCCCCATCTGGAGACCATACATGGCTAAGATTATGTATATTTATTTTCGATGGCCTATTCGCTAACCCTACAAGATTGTGCATGAAACACACAGGGTATCCAAAACTCCTTTATCCCAGGATGAGGGAGGAGCAGAGGAAAAGATTGAAGATTAAACAAGTGAGACCAATATTAAGAATCATTTTTTATTGCATTCTTTAGAGTGAATACACTTTTACAACACATTTTTCTCCTAAATGATGTGTTCAGGCAGAGGCCCAATGTTGTAAAAAGACACATAATTGGCACTCAAACAGGTCTGAGTTATTGCTTGGTTGGTGTAATTTTACACCTGTCACTGCCCATATATTTAGAAAGAGTGAAAAAGCCAGAGCTGGGGTTGTTTTCCTGCTGGTTGCCTTCAGGCCGTGCTGACACGCTGGCTGAATTAACAGCACGCCTTTGCAGAGGCCAAACAGAGAGCTCACCTAAGGCACAGCCTGGAGGAAGGGAGGGGCTCAGCAAGTGCCCCCTGGCTGCAGCCCCACAGGAGCTGCATGGTTTGCAGGTTGTCCCAGCTCTCCCTGACTCACTGGTGCCAGTGTCCATCTCAGTGTGCCCCTCCTTGCCCAAGGCCAGTGGGCAGCAGGCTGAGATAGCTATCTTCTAAGGGCACCTTTATTAGACAGTTCTGCGTTGGTTTTGGTCTGGTTTTGGTTTGTTTTTTTCCCTGAGATTTGCTGAAAGTACCTAGCTTGTGACCTCGGCTGTTTTTCTTGAGCTTAAAATGTGCAAATATAGTAGAAATCCAAAAGAACTGACAGCCAAGAGTGCCCAGATGTCAGTAGCATTTATCTAGAAGAATAACAGTGCAACCCAAATCCTCCCTAATTCAGCTTCTGGTGGCTGGGAAAAAAAGGCTGGACAGGACCAGTTAAAAAGCTTGTCTCCCTCCCTGCCAGCAGTTTTAGGGTCCAAGTGAATTGCAGCTTGCCCCAGGCTGCTGAGTTCCTCTGCCCACAAAGGCAGAAGCCCCCCTGGAGCCAGAGTACTTGACCACAGTGCTCCAGGAGCTCACTGCAGGTGTCCCAGCATGGGGAGGCCAGAGATGGGGGAAGCAAAACAGCTGGAAACTCAGCTCATGAGCCCAGCTGTGCTAATCCCCTCTGCAGAAATGTTTGTCCAGGTACCTCCAGGCCCTGGACACTGCGTTGTAATCCTCCTCCTTCATTTTACACAGACAGATGATTACTTTTTAATTCTTCTTTTTCTAGTTAGTAAGTGAGTCAGAAACAAGGCAGCTTTCTGCAGAGCTCCAGCAATGCTTTTCCTCAGAATCCCATGAATCACATCCTTTCCCATGGTGCAGCTGACCCCAGCAGTGGCTGTTGCTGATGCAGCCACGGGTGGCAGGTTCAGCACAGCTCCTCCCATGCCGGGCTGCTCTGAGTCCATCCAGCCCTCCTGCACTTCCCAGGCAGGCTGGGATCCCTCTCCTTATCTATGATGGAGCTCTGGTTTGTGTGGCAGAGAGATATTGAGCTCCAACACAGCCAGGACCACTTTGCAGCTGTTTTCTTGTCAGATTCATTCAACTGAAGTTGGCCAAGCAGCATTAATAGGTTGGAAAATTGGGGTATCATCCCATTTCAGTAGTTTTACAATGCTGAAAAAAGGCTGACCTATCTGGCTGTAGGGCTGATACACCTCTGAATACAGCCTGTTCAATCAGATGCAGACACTTTGATTTAAACATCATGAGATTTTATACAATTACTTACTTTGGATACTTTTCCCTCTCGATTTCTAAGAGTCATTAATTATATTAATTTCACATTTTCCATGTGAGTTTCTTTTCCTGTTGTGCTGAAAGGAAGAAAATTGTGTCCTGTGAACTGACATTTGCATTTCTTGCATGTCCAGATGGTAAAACTCCAAGAACACCTGAAATGGCAGGAACTTTGTGACACAGTCAGCCTATCAACAGGTCCCCTGAAGCCAGAGGGGACCAATGTAAGAAACAATATTACACATACCCTATTTTGTCCCTTCTCAGCTTAAATTTTCAATTTCCTGTGGCCCTAAGTCACATAAGAAAAGGTCTCACCCTCCCACCTCAGCTGAGCATCGTTGCCTTAGTGTCATATTATATTCACACTTGGGACCAATATTGAAGATGGAGACCTGTTTTTTACATTTTTATCTGTAAATTCTAGCCTAGAAATTTAGGGAGACCTGCAAGCCCAAACTACTCAAAGTCAAGAGGGGCCCTTCGAGGGGGAAAGATTTCCCAGAACAAGCTTTCTCATTGTAAAAGGCTAAAATTATTGCTCTCCTGTGATTTATAGTGCAAAGGCCTTCAGTCTTACAGAGCACCTGGAATATTCAGCATTAATTAAGAAACAAAGCTGTGTGCTGTTGATAAAGCATATCTCTGCTGAATCTGTAGTATCAGGATACCTGTACATATTTTATACATCAAGAGATTATCCTGAATGTGCTACTAATGTAAATCTGTTTGTTGTTGTTGGCACAATTCACAAGCACGAAATGCATGTGGCTACAATAAAGCCCTCTGGCAGCTCCATCAATTACTCCTCATTTTCTAGCTCTGACTTGTGTATGCTTATATCTTCCCAGAAAAAATGAATGGTGAGAGATGAGAAAAATTTAATTTATGGTTTCACCTCAAATTAAGTCTTAAGTGGCATGTATTTAATCTTTAGCATTGCAATGAAGCTACAGATGCAGTGAGGTTCTTTACCATGCAAACCTCCTGTGAGAGATCCCTGACCATCTTTACCCTCACCCAGATGTGCCACAGTTCAAGCATTCTGAACTTAACTGCTCCTCTCATTTCTCCCTGACCCTCAGTTCTGCCCCTGGGGCTCCCCCACCTCTCAAGCCCACAAAACCAGCGTGTGCCCCCCGGTCTGGGGGAAAGCTGCTGTCTGCTAGCAGAGCAGGCCAGCCTTGAGCCCTGCATCCCTCTGTCCATGAGTTTCCTTTCCTGTCCAACTGCACACTTCTCAATCCATGGCATGAATGATGGAGTCAGCACGAATAAAATGAGAGACCAAAGTTAGAGACATGGCAGTGATTCCTCCTCTGCTACTGGTCTACTTTAGACATGTGGACACTCTCTGGACCTGCAGTTTCTGTTTGGGTGCTCTTTATTTCTTTGACTCTGTCCATTTGGCCTCCAGTTTGTGACTGGGCCAAGACTCTGATGCCTTCAGGTATAGGTATTTGTAGCTCTGGTGTCCTTAGCCCTGAGAGCTATCCTGAATTCCCTGGTCCTTGAAAGTTAAAACCATTCTCCCTGTTGTCTGACCTCATGGGGTTGCTGGTTAATTTTTATTCTTTCAGGGACAACTGGGCACTGAAGCAAATAAAGCCCAGGCTTTGTTGAATGATTTCCAAAAGTAAGTGACAGACTTGCAATATGAAGCAGCAAGGCACAATTCCCACCTGGGACCTTACCATCTCTGGCACCTCTGCAGTCACTGTTTTGCAAGTGTTTGAACTTATTTCTGTGTTTGAACTTATTGAGCCTTCCCTTCTGTCACTCCTCTTCCAGGTAACCTCTCAATGTCCAGTGTACGAGACCATGTTTCAGGGACCTCTGATAATGCCCTGCACTTCAGTTCTTCCTTTTTGCCTGTTCTTTTCTGCTACCTGAGGGAAATTGTTTCACCCATTACAGACACATCATAGTCCTGGTGTGTGTGATTCATTGAGCTGTGTATGGTCCTGTGCAACTGTCCTTGCAGGAGGAGACCCAGGCTCCCATTCTCTTTCCTCTAAAAAAAGATATGATGAAAGCATACTAGAAAGACCACCAGAACATAACAAGAGATAAAGTCCCTGTCATCAAAGCCCCTAGACAGATGTTCCTCATTCTGGCAGCTTGTGCAGAGAAAATGCAGCCATGAACATTGAAGAGGGAAAGGTTAAATGAGGTGCACTGAATGCATTGCTGGGAGAGGCCTGGGAAGATTAGGGGTTTTATGCCTTTTGTTTTTCCCCTGACAATCTCATGCAGCATCTCAGCACTGTTAGTAAGTACCTTGTGCTACTGTAGGAGGATTTACCATCCCAGAGCCTGCTTTTGGGACATGCTGCCTGCCCCTGGAGACAGCCCATGGCTCAGGCTGGCTGTCCCCAGCAGCACTCAGGATGCCACGAGGCTGGGCTCTCCAGCTTAGATCAGCAGGAGCAGTCCAGCGTAGCAAGAAAGCCAAAACACAAAGCTGGAGGAATGTACACAAAGGAGAAAAGGCAAAACAGTGAATTTCAGGATAACTCCTGACTGAGGCTCACTGGAAGTGTAATCATGACCCAGGCTCATTTGCCAGCACTGGTAGCTGGGACAAGCATTTGGTCTCATCTTTTTCTATCACCAAACGAAGGCATGGAGCTCTGCATGGAATAATATTAAGGGTTGATTGATTGCAGATTAAGAGCCTGAATAAAAGCTCAATGACGTCAATGGAAAGATTCTCATTGGCTTGAGTCAGCCCCAAGATGCTGCTCGGCCGATGAAATGGATTTTTTTTATTTTTTAAATGCAATCATTACAATGTAAAAGCTCCTGGTCAAAAATATCTCACATAAGCAGCATTAAAAAGAGGTCTGAAACAAAAGGATGGATTTAGATGCCCAAGACTGGTATTTCAGCACAGATGTATGTTCACGTGATGTTTCATCACAATGTGCTTCACTTTGCATTGGAGAGGGAAAGCTCAGGTGTGCTCAGATCTTTCTCATAAATGAGATGTTCTTTATAGAGTTTTTTCTATGCTTCCAAGGACCTGCCTGTCACTGGGGAGGTCTCTACCAGCCCAGAGTGATCCTTGCAGTCTGCATGCTCGCAGGAGTGTGTCATGCTTGGCACAGAGGCATCGACTGCAGGAAAGACAACAGCCCTGTGCCCTCTTGCTGTAGCATATGCTACCCATAGGAAACACACACACACACACAGATATTCATACAGCTTTTTGTTACAGGTTATTGTCCTCTTTCTTCAAAGCTAAGGAATTTTCATGAAGTGTGTATACATCTGGTATTGGATCAATTCAAGATTATGATAAAGAGATTATTTATAGCTCCACATTGACATTTGTTTATTGTATAGATGACATCAGCGTGCCAGACATTGCTTTAACTCAATATTTCCCACTTTTATTGCATTTGTGATCCTTTATATGGCCACAGAACAAATCATTAAGGAGGATTCCATGAAGTATAATGAGTGCCATAATACTTCTAAGTCTCACAAACACTCCTTAGCTGGACTCAAATTCTTTTCATCTGTCAAGCAAAGTTGCAAGAAACAGGAAATAATGTATGTTGAATGACACATTTGCTTGTAATCTCAGATTTTGCAAATCCCCATGGTGTACCTGTGTTCCCCTTTTCTTCACTAATGAATTCTGACACTAAAACAGATGTTACCCTCTAAATTCTCTTACATTATTTTATTTCCCAGCAATGCTGGCTGCTACATATATATTCAGTAAGAGGTAAATACTCTAATATGTGGACACTTTTGTCATGCCTTTCCTTTTCCCCTCCCTTGCTCTTTTCCAGATCATGGTGGATTTAATCCTGCATAATGCAAGAGTGACAATGGAATTACAGCTTTTTAATATAAAGCAGTCATCAAATTTCTATAATTTTCTACAAATAAAGCATTTCATTGAATAATTTGCTAAGGTGGGAAGGAAAATGTAATTTTTTTTTTGTCAAATTATGAATTTCTGTTATATTTGCAGTTTTACTACCAAAGCATGGAGCTGGACCTGAGCCTGAACCCAGTCACAGATGCCAAATTGGGAAAGCAGCTTTGCACTGCCAGGCTGCCCAGTCCCCTGTGAGCCCTCCAACAGTGCCTGTGCAGCCATGGTCCCCAAACCCACCAGGGACCACCCAGCATGGCACTGCCACCCCAGTGGCTGCTGCTGACCCAGCCATGCCCCTCCACATCGATTTGCCACAGCCCACGATCCAGCCAGCTCACCCCGTTTTGTTGTTGGGGCTGGAGCCTTGTTTCACACAACTTTACAGATTTGCTCATAAAATATCTCTTTTGAGTAGCTGCAGAAAGCAGCCTTTCTACCAGGGGACTTGCTCTAGCCAATTTGCTTTCTGTGTGCAAAATTTTACAGAAGAGAGAGGTTTATTTGTGCAAAGAAGGAAATGGATTGCATAGGCTCTGAAGTGTTTATGTAAGAGACTTCACTAACCCTGATCTTAGAGTAATTGGCTAAATTAAGTTGCCTCAGATTTCTTTGCTACATGGCATGAAATGCACTTGTAATTAAAGCACAGATGTTGTGCCACAAAATCATTTCATGCCTCTGTACAGCAGATCTGACAGTGGAGTCAGAGGCTGCACAAACTGTGTGAGGGTGGCCCTGTGATTGTCATTCAGTCTGTCCAGATTTCTGAGAAAACACCCGTTTGCCAGATGAGAAACTATTGATCTTTTTTCCCTGAATAACCCCTGTTCTTCTCCCCACTCATCACTTTTCTTTTCGTTTTCTTTCTGCCACTCTTTAATTTTTCAGAACTTCCACATTTTTATAATGTCTTGAAAGCTTAGGGTAACAAGGTTAAATTTTAAAAAGTGGGGAAAAGTGCTACTCTGTGGCCACCACTTAGTCTATTATATTTGGCAGCAAATAAGAAACTAAAAGCTAAATCACCAAAAAGATGAAATACTTCAAAAACATTCCACAAATTGCAAAAAGTGTAAAAAAAATATTCACTTCAGACTTTGCAAAATGAAAATATTTTTTATTCCATTCTGGTTAGATTTTTTTCCATTCTAATTTCTTATTGTAGCAAGTAAAAGTCATGGCTGCTTAGGCTTGAGCTGTCCCTCAGTTGTGTGGGGTGCAAAAGGAAGGTTCACAAGAATCCCTGTGGATTTTGCTGGAGATTTGTCACCCCTGGGAGGAGAGGCATGGCTGTATGTGTCCCATGGGTAAGGTCTTGGCAGCCACACATGGAGGTTTCCCAGGAAAATGCATGGATTCAGAGCAATTTTTGGAGTTGTCCTTCCCTTTATCTCATGGCCAGCACTGAGTCTTTGCCCTTTTCCTCTCCTCTGGTTCCCCTGACCACTGACAGTGAACATGACCACCTGCAATGGCGGTGGCTGTCCCTTGATCCATCACTGTGGCACCACAGGGCAGTGCTGAGTGAATTCTCTGTCACCTCAGGCTGGGATCAGGAATGGCAGGAGGCCAAGGCTCTGCCCTGCCCTTGGGAGCCTTGTTTGCATTTTAGTTTGAGTGTGTGGAGGCGTGCAGCCTGGTGAGCAGATCCTGTTAGGGGACAGCTTTCCTGTTGAGCTGGGCCTCCCTGGGACCAGCTGTCCCCTGCCAGGACCTCTTTCCTCTCCAAAGCAGCGATGCTGAGGGTGCAGTGTGTGAGGAGAGGCATGTGTTGGAACCCAGGACATTCCTCTGGCTGTCCTGGAGGACTTGAGACCCTGGCAGGGGGCTCAGAGACCTAGGCACAGAGTCAAAAACGCCTGTGCCTTCAATCTTAGCCCATGGAAACAGTAACCAGCTTTGTGTGAAGATTTACAAGCCACAATATAGAATAGAATGAATAGTGGTTTGAATATAGGTTTGAATAGAATGATACTGAATTTATCACAGGGTGAAAAAGTAGAATTTTGGGGTTTTTAGAATGAGGGTTCAAGAGGCAAGATGGAAGAATCTGGGTGTGTCCTGTCCTCCTTCTTCTTCTTCTTCTTCTTCTTCTTCTTCTTCTTCTTCTTCTTCTTCTTCTTCTTCTTCTTCTTCTTCTTCTTCTTCTTCTTCTTCTTCTTCTTCTTCCTCTTCTTCTTCTTCCTCTTCTTCTTCTTCTTCTTCTTCTTCTTCTTCTTCTTCTTCTTCTTCTTCTTCTTCTTCTTCTTCTTCTTCTTCTTCTTCTTCTTCTTCCTCTTCTTCTTCTTCTTCTTCTTCTTCTTCTTCTTCCTCTTCTTCTTCTTGTCCTCCATCTTCTGCTGTGATGGTGGCACTTCTGGAATGGTTTAGGGTAGGTACAGACCATCTAACATAGGTGATAAGTATTGGAAAGTAATTGTAAATAAAGTACTCGCAGTTTTTAGTATAAAAAGCTAACACCACCCCAAGTGCGGCCAGTGTGCCTCAACCCGACCTGCTGGACAGATCTCTGCAGGTCCTAAAAAGAATGCATTAGATAAGAGAAAATAAACAACCTTGAAAACCAGAGCTGAGGAATCCTGACTTCTTCCTCGATTGTGGGGCTGGGAAAAAAGACTCTTTATTACCTTGGGAGCCATTCCAACAACTGAGAACCCAAGAGGTGTGCAGAGGGCTCAGCTGAGCATGGCTCTGCCCCATGGTGTGCAGTGAGTGTCACACAGCCAGGGCTCTCCTGAGGCTGGCACTGCTGGGCTGTGGAGGTGGCCCTGCTGCTGGCTGTCCCCAACACCCCAGGGGACACCCCAGGGACTCTCATCTGCATTGCTCAGTGGGGTGAGAAGCAGCACAACCTGGTATTGGCCATCAATCACAAATAGGGGGCACAGACAGGATCTTTCCCCAGGGTCATCTGCCTGTAAGTGCTGCAAATCCACACTCTAAAGCCTTCACTTCCCTAAAACAAAAAAAGTGTTTTGCCTGAGCAAAGGATTGCCATAAAAACTGAATGAGTGCTGCAGGATCTGCCCTTTTGGCACCTCCTCATTTTGTCTTTGCTGCTGCCTACACAAGCTCAGGGGACACCTCCAAAGCCCAGTTTTTGCTGTGTTTGGCTGCTAGCTGACAGCTTTCCAGGCTAAGATAGTATGTGATTTGGCTTAGGGACACATCACATATAGCTTTACATCAGATACGGTAGTTTGCCAATTTTAGGTATAATTAACAGACCGGAAAAAACCCTAAACAATAGCTTCAAGTAGCCTCAAGCCAGCTTGTGGGTAGAATATTAAATAGACTACATTTTTCAGAGTGTATAGAGAAAATTAAGTCTGTGGCTGGGGAGTGGCTCCAGACAACCTGAGGGGAGCTTTGAAAGGCTCATTAGCTTGCGATGATGAGATGAAAACTTTGCATTTATTGGGATGTTGGAGCCTCAGGAGTAATTCCTGGGCTTCACAATTAAGACACAGCCCAATAGCTCCTGTGCTCAACTTGAGAAAGAGAGAAGATGGCAGCTGCTGGTGTGAGGCTCATCAGTGGCTCATGACAGCCTGTCCTGCCCCCATGATTAATAGGATAGTCATTCACATGAGATACTCTCTGGGGATCCAGGAGATTTGGGCTCAGTTGGCAGCTTTGCTATGGATTCTGTGGAGTCTGGCTTCTCTTGTTTGCAATTCCCTCTCTCTGCCTTGTCATGTCTCCTGTGCTATTGAATGTAATGACTTCAAAGAAGAAGGAAACTCCTCTGGCAAAAGAGGCTGTCAGATCTCGGTGGCACTTGGAACTTAGAAACACTTGTGATATAATTCAGCAGGCACTGAACTCAGTGTCAATTACACAAGAAAAACAGTGAGGGATTCAAAGCAGGACAAGAACACAATGCAAAATATAATAGGAAATAATAATAATTTACGTGCAAGTGAAGTCATAGGAACACAGAAAAATAGAGGGGAAGATGCTCCAACAATCCCTTTTTTCTTCTCTGGTCTCTATAAGTTTCACCTGTAAAGAATTCACAGTTATTTGTGTAGCCTGCTCTCAAAGATGTCCACTCCCTCCATCAACACCACATTTGCATGCCCTGCTTATGAAAATGGCAAACATGGCATTCAGTGCCTGGCTAAAATGAAGCTGCTTGCCCTCCTCCACAAAGCCTGCTATTTACCCCAAGGGGAAAATAACTTTATTTCTGACAATTCCATGCAGAGTGCTACTTATCTCCTTGCTAATGATTTTTTAAAAATTGAGACTATTAAAATTAGCTACTAAAGACAAAGCCTTGCCACTTTTTCCCTAATATGTAACTAACTAACTGGTTACCTGGTTGCAGCAAGACTGAAAAAAAAAAGTAATAAATTTAAGTCTTTTGCCAACAGTTGCAACATCATTGAGCAGTGAAGCAGGGTGTTCCCTGGCTTTTTTACTTCTACCAGTACTTCTATCAAAGGGATTCCTCTTCCTCTAGATGTCACCTGGTAGCTACTGCTTGATGTGTGCTGTGGTTTTCTTTGCTGCGTCCTCTGGAAGGACCTGCACGTCCCCCAAGCCTGGCTGTTCTGTCAGCCATGTCAGCTTGTCAGATAAATTTGCTGCTTCTCTGTGTGAATTCTGGGGCCTGGACATTGTAGAACACCACCAGTGGCAAAGCCACCACAGTCCTGCCCCCTTGTTCCTGGTTTGTTCTGGCCTCTCTCTTGCCTCAGCCTTGCCTCTCTTTTTCATACTTTATACTTAATACACACAATGTAGTTTCCACAATTTCTGTTCCCCTGTAGCTCCTGAAGCCACTGTTTTAGCCAGGCTAGTCACCACCCTAATCAGGATGTTCATCCTTGCACACTTACCATGACTTTCTTGAGGAAATATCATCTCTCCTTGGCCTCTTGTCTTTCTTCTGTCCCCTGGAACCTCTCAAGCAGTCATTTTCACCATTTTTTTTATCATCAGATATCCAATCTCTGTTAGAGAAGTTCTGTGCAGGTCTTATGGGTGTACCTTTTCATTCCTATTCCCATAAAAAAAGAAAATCCAGACAAACAAGTAAAAAAAGTAGGTATTTTCCTTGTCTCCATGAAGGATTCCATACAGACTGAGGAAATTTTCAGCCTGAGTCTTAGGGATGAACAAATAAAAGAAAAAATAAATATAAATCCAATAAATAATATAATGGAGGTTTTCTGGAAGAACTTAATAAATCTGAGGTACTTAGACACATGTTTATCATACAACTATTTCTAGGAACATGGTATGTATCAAGGAGTATAAAATTTGCTTGCATTCTTGTGCAGACATATTATAAGGTGTGAGAAGAATGTCCTAGTCAACAACTGTGCTTTTATTTCAAAAGCTGGAATATATTATAATACAAATATAAGAAAAGCCAGTAAGTAAAGATATTTCAGGAGGAACATAAACAGCTAATCCAAAAGTTAGAGTTTTCATTGCAGAGAACATTTTACTTCTTTGAGGGCTTTTTTTCATTCCAGAATGAATATTGCAAATGAATCCTAATTGTGAAAAAATACAAGATGGTTAAAACATCTTCAAACATCTTATATAACAAAAATGAAGACTTTGATTGAAATAAGCTTTTGGGAATAGGTTATAGCTCATAATACAAAGAAAAAGACTGATGATGTCCAAATAGAAAATGTTCACTGTTATGAAAATTACATCTCCATTTTTTTCCCCTTCAGTTGATTTTATTAATTGAAGGCCAAAAGTATCCTCAAGACAATTAACTACAGTCAATGTTTTGCAAGTAATTTTTTTCCATTGGAAGACTTCCAGCCAGGTTTCCATTTCAGTTCTCTAGAACACATAATTGATTTTTCCATCTAGTTCTATTCTATTTGATGCATTCAGATCTGTATTAAGCTCTCTGTTTATTGTGGGTGACATGTTTTATTAATTTAAAGGACAAGTTCTTTTTTCCAGTTTTCGCGGTGCAGTTTTTCAGTTCCTACCCACCCACGACCTGAGTTCCAGATCTTGGTGCTCTCATTCTTGCTCTTGCACTGTTGCCATGACCTATCTGGTGCTTGTAGCTGTGACTCTTCTGGAGGGTCAGCAGGCACATGGACAGCTATTCTGGGCTGTGAGATGGCCATGGATGGACACTGTGTTGTGGCCAGGGTGTGTGCTCCAGCCCCTCTTGATGACTGCCCATGAAAGGCAGCAAGGTCCATCTGCCAGTCCCAAGGTGGAATTTGGCCCTGAGAGGCAAACCCCTAAAAGCAGCGGTCTCTGCAGGTGAGGATGTCTGCTATCCTGCTACTGTCAGTGCTGATCTGGTTGATGAAAATTGTTGAAGAGCCTTTGGTGATCCCATTTGGGCATCTGAATGCCCGTCCACCCAGCTGGTGTATTGGCCTGATCACTAAGGACCACAGAGGGCCTTGGACACCTAGAACACCTGTGGGCACAAGTGTCCTGAGCTGTGATCTGAATCTGTCTGTACTTGCTTAATTAAGGGGTCAAATCCAGGAATCATGGATCTCATGTTTTGCTGCAAACTTTCCCCTTGCACACAATGCAATGGCTCAAACCCTTCCAAGAACTTAAAAACAGGAGTAAACCCCCTTTTCCCATCCCCCTATTGGATGTGTAAACCTAGATCAGAGCTGCAGAGCCACTGTGGTGTGCTGGTTTATCACAGTAGTACCTATAAAAGTACAAATTGGAACGGGGGACTGAAGAGCTAAAGCTCAAGGTAAGATACAGGGAAGTCCCAAACTTTCAGTGGTGTATCAAAGATTATATTTTCAACCTTTTAAGGCTTGAGAATAATTTTCTCTTCTCATATCATTTCACTATTTCAGATAGATAGAAAATGATAGTACAGCACATGAGGGAACTTGGGTTTCTGCAGGCATGGAAGTACCAGCAGCCATTAAACAGAGGACCCAGCAGTATCTGTGCAGCAGGAGCTGCAAGAGGAAGGAATAGTCTGTTTTTACTTCTTGTCCTCATTGGTTTGGCTTTCTCTACCCTTACTGTGCTCAGCACCAGCAGTGTGAGGGAAATGGTGGCATCAAAATAGCAAAATTCACATAGGCACAAGTTATTTGTTAGGTATTTTCCACTGGTTCTCCAGAATTTTTAAGGGGCAGTGGCTGAGCACAATTTTGATATTTCTCTAGTCTGAAGATGGATGCAGGAAAATTCCTGAGCAATCTACAGCTGGAACCAGCAGCAAAGCAACAAGTATGACATGGGGAATATTTTCTTCCGCTGCCATTGTTAAACTCACGTGTGAACAGTCTGTCCTAGCAGCTTAAGAGTTCTTCAAGACAAATCAGTGCTGGTTGTATGATTATTGGCAAAAAAGAGTCTCACTACACATCTGTCTGGCCCAGCTACAGGCCTGATCAGGAAACCTCAGTGAGCATCTCTTCAGCCTCTTTCACAACACATGTACCTCTCCTAGTGCTGACAGCTGCAAAACAAACATGGGGTTTCAAGGAGTAGAGCATGTGTATGTTCTTTTGGATAACAATTTGATTCCAGTTAGAGGTCAATATTCCCTCTAATGTTCCCCTAACAATGTTAAGATTTTTTAAACTAATAAATACCGCCATGAAGAAAATATCTAAAGAAAATTGTCCTTTACTTTTTTAGTTGCCCAGGAATTGTGAGAAAAAGGGATCCCAGGACACCCATTTCAAGCTCTCTGCATGGCATTTAACTCAATGTTTGGCTCTCTGAATAAGCCTTTTTGTCCCAGCTTACTAAATGCCATGTAGCTTAAAACTTGCAACTGTCTCAGCTGCTTATTCACCACCAGCATTATTATTATTTTCATGTCATTCAGCTGTAACAATGAATGAGGAACAAATTGTTTTATCACTTTATCAGAAAGAATGGTTACAGTGCACCCAAAATCTGATGACTGTTACTGCGTAGATTTGACTCTGTAATGCCTGACAGAGGAAGAGGCAAGCAAAGACAGCTGACAGCTCTCTGCACACACAACTTGCTGAACAATTCCCACATGAGCTTTGCCTGTTCTCAGCCAGTCCATGTCGCATCCTCTGATGGAAATGCCCAAGACCTAAGACACTGCAATTCACTCTGCACTTTTGACTCTGTCTAACATGTAAATATTGCACCAGTAAGAGTCTTCAACACATTTCAGAAAGGAATCCACTCATCAGCTTCTTGCTGTGAGTGCAAAACCAGATAATTAGAAGACTACACCCCCATGGCAGATGGTGCACAAAGAAGATTGGTAGCAAAATCTGCTTCAGTTTCTGAAGAAGAGACAGATGACACTTCTGATACTGTGCCTGTACCAGTCACAGTCATCATCACAGGAGGAAATCAAGGAATGGGTACACAGTGATGATGGAAACCTGATGTTCCCAAATGCAGTAAATCCAAATGGACTTGCAAACAGCAGGGAATTGTACATTTTTTAATGTTGCTACACTGTAAGACATAAAATAAGTGACACATTTCTTTACTGTAGAAGTTCTTGTCTTTATTCTTGTGCCAATTTATGCTCATCCTGTTCTTTCAGACATGCTTGGTTGTACTTTGCTAGGCTTCTCAGTGGCCTATATTATTATTCAAAGTCTGTAAAATGGCATATTTATGCATATTCCTGGAATTCATTTTTTGGAAGGAAGAATGCTAATTTTTCCTGGTTTAGACAATGAAATATTTAGAAGGGAAAATGAAGCACAGCTTCCATTCTGTCTGAGAAAAAAGATTGTTCTGCAAATCATATTTGTACTTTTTGTGTACAGAAGCAGATTTGCCATCTCAGTAAAACACAAGAAAAGCTGATTTGTTAACAAGAGTTACCACACAACACCTTTTGGAACTAAACAAGCCCTCCACCATGCAGAGGGGACAGGAAAAGAGTATCTATCTTTTTGACCAGTTCAGCACTGGCTGTGTATCATTGCCCAGTGAGCAAAATTGCTGAGTAGAAAGTGAAAGGTGTGTGGGGGGTGGGCCATACCTACACACTGAGCCTTTCCAGGAGGGGCTGCTTTGCACTATCTGGATGTGGTCCCATGTGCTGTCCAGTGCATGTTTGGAGTGCATTCCCATATTTTTGAAAGATTATCCAGCTTATATCCTCCAAAACCTCTCTCTCATCACAAAACATGACACACAGAGACTTTTGCTTTGCAAGTCTCATCCTGGTCTGCACTAAGTTGTTAATGGAGACACAGACAGTTCATGGGTCCCTTACTGTCCATTTACCTGGAACAGCAGAGACAGTCAGAGAGCTGAAGGGCACAGTGAAACCCCACTTTTAGAACCTATTTGGCAATACTTCCACAGCCTCACTGTTGTAATACTGATGGCATAATTGTCCAGCTTTAATGATGATTACCTCCAGGTCCATGAAGTCTGGCTCTTTTTATTTTCTTGAGCCCCACAAACGAACTGTGACTGCACAGAATACACATTAAGGTTATTTTATGTTCTACATCCATGTAAGGGCATTTGTCATGAGGTCTCCCCTGCAGAAACCAAGGGGGTATTGGCACAGACCCTGAGCAGAGCCAGCTGCCTGCCCCACCAGCACCTTGAGGCCCACCCATTCCCCTGTAGTGTCAAGCCTTGCCAGTTGAGACCAGGCAGACCAAGCACTCAGACAGCGACTGATTAAATAGAGGTGATGGAGTATCCAAGGAGGCTGCCAAAATGCCTCATGATTAATCAAAATCTTAAAAAATTCAGGGAATCTGAGTGCTGCAAAACCTCACTCTGTTTTTCATCTCCTGAGAAGGTAAACACATGAGCTTACTCCACACCAGAAGTTAATCAGCTTGGGAGACCCTGGAGCCAGCAATCCTTATAGCCATTCCAAAAGCAGACCTCTGTCTCTTTTCAAGTGCACCCTCTCCCTGGACCCTCCTAGGGCACATCCCTCAGCTTGGCCCCCTGACCCCTCTACCCCTGGCCATCCCCTCTCGGGATCTCTCGCTGGTCAGAGTGACTCTGAGATAAGTTGGAAAGTCTCTTTTCCCAGCCCAGTGGTCAGAGGAGTCAGGGCTCTTCATTTCTTGGTCTCAAGGTTGTTTATTGTTCCTTATCTATAAAATATTTTCTCCTGCCCTGCCAAGGTCCATCCAGCAGGACAGTTCCAGGCACTCTGCCTGCCCCAGGGGCAGTGTTATGTCTTTATACTAAAAACTACTTGTGCAATGTTTACAATTACTTTCCAATACCTATCACCTGTGTTAGACAGTGAGCTTGTACTCTAAACCAATCTAAAGGTGCCAACATCACAGCAGAAGATGGAGGCCAAGAAGAAGAAGGAGAAAGGCTGGACACACCCAGATTCCTCCATCTTGCCTCCTGAACCCCCATTCTAAAAACTCAAAAAATCTATTTTTCACCTTGTGATAAATTCACTATCATTCTATTTAAACTGTTGTGGCTTGCAGATCTTCATACAAGGTTGGTAATTTGCTCCATGGGTCATAATCAAAACCACAGGGGCATCTTGGGCTTTGTGCCAGGGTCTCTGAGCCCCCTGGCAGGGGTCCTGGCAATCCAGGACGGCCAGAGGGATGTCCTGAATTCTGACAATCCCCCACCACCTCCATGTGGCTCTCGGGGTCCCCTCCGAGGGCTGCCCTGGGAGGTGCATGGAAAAGTGCCCCCCATTCATTGCACAGGGGCAACAGATACACAAACACCCAAGAGCAGAGGAAGAGAACTTGTGGAAGCACAGAGAGCACTCAGGCAGGGGAGATAATCTCTTTGGCTACAGAAGTGAGAAGCAGCTGAGTTAGGTCAATTTGCAATACAGTACTTTAAGTGAAATCCAGCTGTTCTCATTCAGAGGTTCCTCCATGCTCTTTCCCTTTTCTCAAGAGAAGAAGCTTGATTTATTCCTCCCTCTGTCACCTGAAATGCATCCTGATTCCAGCTATCTTGGAACAGGGCAGCTGACTGCTCTGCTATTTATTCCAAGACACTAAGACCAGAGACCCAGCAGCCAGCATACCTCAGACACAGGCAAAGGGCAGGCAGGAGCTGCCCTGAAATTAGGAACATAAAAGTAGTCACTTTGGACAGGAAGATGAGCTGGTAATACTAATTTTATTTGTGGTGGGATTGACTAAAGGAGAATGCAAAGTCAGGATGCATTGCCTGGGGTCTTGCACCCCTGACTGTCCCCCAGAGTACTTCAAGAAGCCTGTGCCATGCTGAGCCATGCTGAGCAGTTTGCTAATGACTATCAACTGCTTCATTTTACGTACACCTGACTTGAAATGTGCTGACTCTGCATGTTTGCTTTTTTCCTGCCCAGCAACATCAGTCACAGAACGCTGGAAGGAGCTGGGAAAGCAGCTGGAATGCCAGCCACCTCCCAGGGCCAGGGTTTTGTGGGGCTCATTTCTGCCCACAGCTGGCTAAAATGCCCCATGCTGCAGTGCAGGAAGACATGGAAAACTCTCTGGCACATGTGGGCTGTGATTTCTGCTTACCCAGACTGAATAAGCAAGCACCAAGACATAATATGGCATTTTTCTTTTACTAATTTAAGTTTTCATGTCAATGCTTTGAATCTTAAAACAAACATAGGGGGAGGTAATTTTCTGCATGGCAAGAGATGTAAAATCTTTGGGCTTGGGTTTGTGAGTAAATGGCAAATGCTGTTCTGTGAGAGCACAGCCATGGACACATGCCTGCAAGCTGCTGCTCTGTCTGGGCCCAGAAACGTGAGGGGCAGAGCTGCCTTGCTCTGGCATCACAGCCATTCCTGCCTTCTTCTTCTGATCTCCTGTTTGCTCAGTTTCCCATGGCACTTTCTCAGCTACACTGTTTGTGACCACACTGCTTGGGGTGCATCTCCTCCCCACAGAAACAGAAAAATGGAATTAAAAGAAAATAAAATTTTGTCAAAGTTTTCCTAATTTGTAGAGGGAGACAGACAGGAAATTTGCAGACTGACACTGAAAATAATGTAAACTCCTTATTTCCTCCACAGCTGGCTGGAAGCTTGGCTCCTTCCACACAATGAGGGGAAATGTAATTTTCTGTTTGTTGTATTGTTGGAAGTTTTAGTTTTTACAGCTGCTATTTGACTCCCTCTACTTTTTATAATGGGCTCTTTTTTCTTCTCATATGCAGGTTGCCTCCCTAAAAATAAACCTTTGGAGGTTCTGCATCACAGTCCCAGGCTCTCAGGTCCATGCTTGCAGAGGGACTTGCATCTGAAAAGAGCAGATGAATCATCATTCTGGGGTGCACCTCATGGCCCAGCTCTCCTCCTGTCACTTCCCAGTGCAGGCAACCCTTAGGGACTCCTCTGAAAGATGATTGAAAACAATAACATCAGTAATAGCTGATCTGGATGTGCCTCAAATATTTGCTCCGTGATATAAATGCTTGTGGTTATCCCACAAATCATCCTTTGGACAAATGTTTTGAATTATCTGTTTCCAGGAACGGGCTCTGGTGAATGGTTTGGAGCAACTTTCCCCAACATGTTTGCTACCTGGAGCCACACAGATATCTCTGGCACACAAGTATCCCCTGCCCTGCAAGCCTGGCTGGGCTGCAGCACAGTTTCTGATGGCACCCCATGGGATGGGCAACCTTCAGGTCTTGACAGTCTCCCAGCTCCATTCCCATGTTTCCTCAGGATGCAGCAGTACCTTGTTATCAAATCTCTCCATATGAGAAAGTTCCCACGCCGTGGAATTTGATCTGGCCCTTGTAGCAATCTCACCTTTGTTCCAGTCTGCAGACCACAGCCCCAGCTAACAAAGTCCTCAGTGCCTTACAGCACTGACCTGGCTAATAAAATGGGGAACTATTTAATCACAATAAGGCTGCTATGTAGACACAAAGGCAAGATTAATAAACCATTGTTGAGCCCAGGGTTAAGTCAATAAAGTGGAACTGATTGGAAGACAGGAGAGCAGCCAGGTAATGATTAATCTGTATGTGTGATACTGAGTTTAAAGAGCAGCTGTCACTTGAAACCCGTGCAGATGCATGGGGTGTCTGGGAGGCCACCACAGACTGTTACCTTACACCCTGCATGGAAAGCAGGAAGAACTGCATTCTTTGTGATTAACCCAGCTTGAACTTTGAAATCTGAGACCCAAATATTTACAAGAAAATTACAACTAAGAAAAAGTGTCGGTGTTCAAAAGGTCCTTTAGTTCTACAGTGTGGGACAAGTTTCCTATGGGGCTTGGGGCAAGACCCTTCACCTTCTGGGACTTCACTTTCCCATATTCAGAGTACAGTTCTTCCCCAAATGTATTTCCTTTGCATATCTTATTTTCAGGGCAAATTGCTGTTCAAATTTTAGAAGGAAAAAAAAAAAGAAAAAAAAAAGGAAAAAAAAAAGGGGGAGAATTAAGAAATACCAAAGCCTAAAAGCCTGAGAGAGTTTTCCTTTATTTCAAAGAAGAGCACGGCTGGCCAGAGAAGTAGCAAACCTTTCCAAGCTCAAAATAAGTCTTCTCCTAAATACTAGGAATGCTTTGTTACCCAGTCCACACAATTATTGTAGGAGAAGACACCAGTTTCCAGGAATCACAACTTCACAGCTCTGAACTTCATTTGTGGGGAAAGAAGGTCTAACATTTTGAGGGCTTTAACAGAGCTGTTCTCCCTGGGATTGGCTGGCTGGTAAAATAATCCCCTTTCCTCACTCCAGAGAATCACCAGGGTCTCCAGAGGACAGGGAGGGTCAGGGATGTGGCACCCTGGGTGAGTTGAGGACCCAAAGGTACAGCATTCCCACCTGGAAGCAGTTGTGGGGAAAGCCCCAGTGAGGCACCCACAGGATGATCCCACCCTGCATGCACAAGTCACTGACAGAGCAGATAACTTTACTCTTGTGAAAGTGTTTTAACTTAGGGATAAAATATTGTTTTACCCTCTGCCCTGCTGCTCAGCCTAACTCTAGCATTAGCTTTCATAGTTATAACAAACCTCCTAAGCAAACAGCTTTTAAGCTCTGCTTCCAAATCAGGCTGGATAAGGAGTGAGCAAGCTCAAATTGGTGCAGTGGCCAATCCATTGTCCCTTCCTCTGCCTCTGCTCCCCTGACCCTTGAGAGAGATAGGATTTAGTGCTTCCTCTTTACAGCTTCCCCTGAACTGAGTAGATATTAGTCCCTTATCCATTTGCATGGATACTTTAATTGCTTAGAGCCTGGACAAAGCCTCTGGAATGTTTAAATCTGTGGGGTCTGAGTGGAACTCTTCCTGAGGAGGACAAATGCAGCCTTGCTGTGACTGCATGAGGTGCTCCCAGCTGTGTCACCCATGTGACAAACAGGGCTGAAGAAGTTGCTTTTGCAAGGTGGCAATGGCTGGTCAGACTCCACAATCCCTCCAAAGTGCACAACTCCAGTAGCAAGCAGAGCTGGCAGGAGGGGAGGAAGGCAAGGGAGGTGATGGAAACTTCCCAGGGCAGAATTATTAAAGAGCCTGAACAGTCTCTGGTACATCCAAGCACAAGTAAACTTAGCAATGAGGGCCCTGTTTTGTCTCATGACAGCACCTTCAAAAACATCTCAAACATTTGTTTTTCTTTGTGCAGCCTCACATGCCATCACCCAGCACCAACAAATATGAGCTCCTCACTTTTTAAGCACAGCCTTATGAGGAAATATTGTCACAATGAGCCACAGCTCAAGCCTGGTGTAAGAGAAAAACGAGCACAGGAATAGCAGATGAGTGAGAGTGTGTGCAGAAAACTGCAAGGAGAAGCAAGACAGGAGCAATTGCAGTGGCTTCCAGGAGTCCCGTGGGGAGAAGAGGCTTTCAGATACTGAAAAATTAAGGAGATCTCTTAGGAAGAACTTGTGAGGTTTGTAAAAGCTGTTTTATGACTCTTTAGAGAGATGACCATCAAAAATGAGCAGGTACATTTTTTATGAAGTACAGTGAACGTTGTTGCTGCTGCAACAGCAGCTTCCCCAGAAGCTGTGCCCCAACATGGTCTGTCTGGTGGGGTAGAAGGTTTGCAGAGCTCACATGAACTGTGGAGCCAGCAAGCCTGGCCCTTGGATAAGCATCTGCTCTGCTTGAACAGGCCTGATTGGAGAACAGGTGCTCAGCACGCTCCAGAGTTCACATCTCCTGGAAGAAATGTTCACTACTCATCCCAAACCACCACTGGTTTTGCACATCCTGGCCTCAAGTCTCAGGCTTCTCAGGAGACTCTAATGCCAAGGACAGCAACATGGCTGAGAGAAGCAGCTGATGAGCACCTCACATAGATCCAAAGCCATGGATTTCATGGGCCTTAAGGGCAGAAAATCAAACTACCTGCAAATTAGGTATTTAGCCAGTAAAATTTTGCCTTGTTGTTACTTGAGCCCATAACCATGAATTAGACAAAGGCACACAAATCCTCAGGGAATAGAGCTGCTAATTGCTACCAGCAAAAGATCAGGAATCACCCTTGTAACATCCACACACAATTCCTCAATCAAAATCTCCCTGCAGGATAACCAGGCAAAGTCATCTCTATGTTGGGAAAAGGAGCTTCACCGTAGGCCCAAATCAGGCCCCAGGTGTATAAACAGGGAGAAGGAGGAATCCTTTGCATATTTCACATCCTGTCTTCTCAACTCTAACAAGGTGTCTATCATGACACCTCTGTGTCATGATGTGCATCCCTCCCAATGTCCCCCCCAGAGAAAGGAATTGCATTGCTCTCATCCTAACAGAGATGCCTTAGAAAAGAACTCCCGTATTCCGCTCCAAAGGACATCCACGGGGCCCGAGTAGGTCCAAGCCCTCCTTAAGGCCCTATTTCTGTCCATCCTGATGTTGAGCTCCTGCTAAGGCCCTGTGAGCTGCCACTGGAGCCATGGCCTCAGTCCTTGTCAGAGCCACTGCTTGCCAAGACCATGCATCCCTCCCTGGGACAGTCACCAGCATTTATCACCATTTCCATTTGCAAAGAGCAACTGGTTGGAAGGGAGGAGAAGCTGAACCCTCCATGTTGCCATCAGGACCATCCAACAGCTGCAAGGGTCACAGTCTCATATCTGCACAGGAGCAGGGGGTTTGTCCTGTGTCTGGCCACCAACAGGCACTTTCCTGGAGACCTCCACATGCCCCGGGCCTCTTGTGGTTGCAGACTTGGCAGCTGGTACAAGCAGGCCCCAACACACAACTTTCCCTAAATATTATGTTTTTCAGGGTGTTGGTTTTAGCTGTTATATTTGGCAGGTTTCCTTCATTGCCTTTAGCAGCAATGACTTACTAATAGGTGGGAAAATCTGAGGACATTAGTGGATTATTCCAGCTCCCCTACTTTGTCTCCTACAAACACATGCCACTCCCTTACTACCAAGACCTGAGGAGGGGCTGGGTGGTAAAGGCTGGTACTCAGAGAAGTGTATATCTGTATTTTTCTCCTTGCAGAATATTTCCAGGATCAGACTTTCTCTTTGTGGTTTGGTTTGTTTTGACAACATTTACCAGCATCTTGGTAGGGTGAGATGTGGGGTAGATCAAGATCTTCAGATTTCCCTGATGGGAGACATGTACAGAGTTTTGTCCTTCTTAAAACTGCAGGCTGGCATTTCAAAACTTCCTCTTAGGTGCCAAAAAGGTAGCTACAGGCTCATCAGAGCTTAGATCCTGTGAGCTTAGATCATTAGAGCTTAGATCCTGTGTGCTGTCCATGTGTAAGGATCTCGATGGATAGATGTTCCTTGCCAGTTTCTTAAACACTTGATCTTATTTCTGTAGCTACTTTTGAATGTTTCACCCACACAAATAGATGGTCAGAAGAAAGAGGAAATGGGAGATGGAGGGAGATAGGGAGAGGAGAGAGAAGATTCATTTCTTCTTCCTAACATCATTCTTTCATCTCTGAATATGGGCTGTTATCTCAACATCAGGATTTGGGCTGAAGGTTTACAGGAAAGTCATGTAAAACCCTTCCTCTGTTCTGAGGAAACGATGCATGAGTGGAAATAAAAACATAAATATCCAACTGGGACATAAGATGCTTACCAAGGCCACCCAGTGAGTTGGCTTTTATTCTGGACCAACTCTGTTCTGAATTTGTGAATGTCTTTCGTCATGAGATCCTTGGCTCCGAGAGATACCATGACCTACCACTGCTATGCTGATGGCAAATTAAGTCCTCCTGTACTTCATGTGCTGAGCTGTGCTGCACTCCCCTCACCAAACCTCCTCCAGAAATAGTCAGGAAGCGCCTCAGGGCGGAAAACATAGGGCAGGAAAGTTCTTTGGCAGGACTGATTCCTGAGCACAGCAGATTGACTTCATCTCACTTAGCACAAGCTGCTGGAAATAACTGCTGGAGAACAAGTCCTTCCCATTGCTGTTGTCACTAGAGCAAGTGAAGGAAAATAGAGAAGTACCCAGGGTCTTCATGACCTGTGGCCTCCTGGAAGGTGAAATGAACCCCACTCTCTGGAGCTTTGCAGGTTTTGGCCTAGGTTGCTGAGAGCAGGAGTTCACTGCTACCCTTTGTCTCTCAGCTTGTTCTTCAAACCTTGACTTGCCTTTTGGGAGCTCCAAGTGTAGCCTAAACTAATGTTATCTGGGTTTTACTCTGAAAATGGTGTCTGTACAAGAGGGTTGGTTATTCCTAATTCCTGGTGGTTTGAGACCAGCTGGTGCAGCTCTACAGGAGCAAGTGCTGAGTGCCCTCCCAGGGTCCCTGTGCATGCTCTGCAGTTCAGCTGCAGAGACATGGAGCTCCCCAGTGTAGCTGCAGCTGCCTCCCAAACACCACTTCAAGATCCAGGAGAGGCAGGAGCACTTCCTGGGCTGCACACAATAGATGCAAGTTACAGGACAATTTCTGTCTCCAGGAACTCACAGTCCATATTGAGACAAGAGTGCAGTGAGAGGTGTCATGACACCTGGGGACAGGGAGAAAGGAGGCTGGGAAACAGGAACTTTGCTTTGATGCTGGCCTTTTAGCACACCGCCTTTTTGTTTAAAGCAAACTTTCCCTTTTTTCTGCAATGATCTCCCAGCACATCCCACTTCAGTCCTGTTTATCTCTGTCAATATCTGGTGCTTATATTGCATTTCTAGATACATAATTCATCAGCTTCACATACGGTTTTAATAAGCAGTGGGTATCTGCACAGAGTGGTTGCAAAGAGCATCTGACTGATTACATTGCAGAAGGATGCCTGGAAATGGGGTTGTTTTCCCAGATCAACATAGGCAGGACATATTTGAGACCATTTTTTTCTCCACTCCTTCTCATCACATGCGTATTTTCAGGACTCAAAGTCTGGACAAGCAGAACATCACAATGTCAACCAAGGGAAGATGTAAATCTCCTTAAGTAATTTTTAATGAAAAAAAATATTGAGTTTCTCTTAGTGCCATAGTTTCTGGGTGGCTGGTTTTGACTTTAGCAACCCACACTTTAAGGGAAATTTTACAGTCTTAATATATTCCAGATGCTCTCCTAGTCCCAGATGAAAGCTCTGTCGTCGTTTGCTGCTAATATTTTTGTCAGCAGTAGAATTTTATTGTAATACCCCATCTTATTTGTAGTCACTATTAGTCATGAGAGAAACTTCCTCTACAAGTAATCCTTGGGTCACTCCTTGAGTGTCCTGTCTCACTCTATTTAATTAAAAACCATTAACTGCTTGTTGTGTCCAGGACCTGTCCATATAATGCATTTATACAATGACTTTTTACCATCTATTTGTGTGGATGAAAACCATTTGCTTCTAGTAGTTGGACTAAAAAAAATAAAGTTATACTCTACAATAACAATAGCTGGCTTTATAACAACTCTCTGGTGAAAGGAAAACAAGAGATTTGCTTTGAAAATAAACCTCCATGAACTTGGATCGACAACAAGGGACATGCAGGTTTACTGCAAAAACAAGTAACATATTTCATGCTGTTAATCTTTGATCAGAGGGTAGTTTCTCACAAGAAGAATAGTATTTAAATGTGGCAATTTTGATCCTTTGTAGTGACTGATGGTCTGATTACAGAGGGAAGGGGATTTGGAGAAACAGTCGAGCAGATTATCAAAACACAAGGCTTCTGGATGGAAAGCTGAGGACCTTCATTATTAAATGAGAGGCAGCTAAAGTAAAAAAAAGTCACTGCATGATGGTCTCCACATGATATTGAGTTTGTATGCAATTTGGAAGCCATTCTGCTATTTTTTCCTCACCACTTTCTCTGAAGATTACCGTGAATTTTGAAAAATCAAATCATGTTGCTCCTGCTCTCACCTCACCTCCTACCCTGAAGGCTGAGAGGAGCCATGGAGATGCAGGCTTTTCCAAGGCTGAGGCCAACTCCTGGGCCAGCAACTCAGCACCATCAGCAGGGTTCTGGTCTTTGGAAAAGGAGTCTTGTGCAGTCTCTTGGCAGCTCAGGGTGCAAACAGAGCCTTTTTAAACAGAAGTTTCTTTCTAAGTTTACAAACATGGTGACAGCAAGATTCAAAGTGCAAGCTAAAACATTATTAGGGGATAATTATTATCCAGAGACAGCAACTCAGATGACAGCCATAATGAGATAAGGATTTTTCATGTTTCTTCTGTCCTGTAGCTGCAGCTGTGGTTGTATCTTCATGAAGTGGTGAGCAAAAAAACCACTCTCAGTGCAGCTGAGCTCTTCCCTGGGCAAAGCTCTTCACAAGAACACAGTGGAAAAGAAGGGAAGAGGGTGATATTCTGTAGCTGCAGTGGATATAATGAGCCTGCATATCATAGAGGCCTGAAGAGGTCACCACTCATCCGACTGTCATTGAGACACAAATGCACTGCTTCTGAATTTCTCTTGTACAGTGGTGCTGAGCACTGCTGGCAATGTCAGTGACCACATCTAATGAGGGACAGTGCAGGTGTTCAGCAGCTGAGTGAATTTCACAGACTTACATTGGAAGGAAATAGACCTCATTAAGTGGACTATATTTTATATATATATGTATCTCCTCCTTTCACTTTGGCATCATTACCGTCATCCATGGATTGTTATCACACGAACACAAAATTTCCTGCAATGCCTGACTGAGAGATGAATGATTACTGACAGCACCAAGCAGGCTTGGCAGCAATTTATGAAGCTCTACTCTTTTTTGACACTTGTGTTAAGATGGTCATTGGGAAACCTCATCTCTAGCTACAGTGAAATTGCACATCAGTGTTACTGCTGACTTAAAATCCAGCAGACTACTGAGCTATCCTCTGACAATGAACAGATGACATCACCACTGGATATTGTGTACTGCACAATACTGCATCTTTGGACCCTTTATGGCTTGAATTGCTCTGATATTTTTGAAGAGAGAAACCTTCCATGTAGTTGAAACCTGTATGATAATCTGTCTTTTCTTTGTTACTTTCTACAAGCCCCATGTCTGTAAGCCATAGGCTGATAGCCACTATGTGCTTGGCACTGTGGTTGTCACACACTGTGAGCTGCACTGTATTAGGAGTGAGCCAGGAGAAATATCAGATTTTGCTGGATGCAGTTCAGCTAATGGGCTGAATTGCCCATGACCTGATGGTTAGCATCACCACATGGTACATTCATGGACCATCACTCAGCAACCCCATACACCACATTTCTCCTGTGGTCTCAATTCACTCTTATTCCCTCATATTTCCCTTTTTTGAATTTTATTCTTTCTACCATGCCTGTCACTACAGCCCTGTAGACCACAACCCTCTGGAGCACCCTCGAGCCCCTCACTTGCTACTTGTGCTCCCCATATACAGGCAGGGGTGATGGTGTCTTGCAGCAAGTAAATAACTTTAGTAGCTTCTGTAGATATTCCCATTCTTCAATATAATTCAGGAGGTTTTTAGAATGTTTAAGATGTAATAGACAATTTTAGTCTCTGTGTTTTGTTTTTTTCAATTCATAAAAATCTGTCTATAGAGTTCTGCTGCAACCTGTTTAGACAAAGAAAATATTATTTCTGTTCCTGCACGGGAAGAGAAAAAGAGCATAAAAAACTCGAAGTATTTTAATAAATTGAAGAATATGACTGAAAATAGAGCTTAGATCAGTCCCTAGTACAATTTCCTTAAACATGGACAAGCTACTTGGTAATTTGTTTTCAATCTTTTTTCAGAAATTTTTCCATGAAAGTGATTGAAATGATTAATGAAATTTTGTTTGCTGCAATAAAAATGTGAAGTTAGGTATTTAAAAACTAATATATACATGGAATGATACTGCTTTACACCTTTTCTGCTTTGCCATTATGCTTTTAAAATATGACTTGAACACAAAAGAATTTTGTTATTTTTGTTCTTTCTTCTTTTATTTGTTCTTCACAAGTTGTGTGAAACGTGCGAGTTCACTAAGAGCTCTTCAAGAGCCTCTCCTGTAATGTTTACAGTAAGTCAAATAACAGTTGCTACTCCCCTCAATTATCCACACAAAATGGTTTTTTCTCTTGCTTTCAGCAGTGCAAAGCTCTTTTATCTATCTTTGAGGGCATGTCTCTTGACAGGACAAGAATGTCACCCCAGTACCCACTGTCATGGAAGCAATTTACCTGAGAGGTAAAGTGGTTTACTTGAGTAACCAAAGTGCTCAGACCCAGTTTTAGCTACGCAGCTTTCTCTCCTCTGCACTCTCTGCATGAGTGGCATCACAGCCCCAAGTGCCTGGGCCAGACTGCCATTTGCCTTTGGTGTTCTGGAACCAAAATGTCCCCATGTTGCACACAGTGAAAAGACAACTCCCTGCACCTAGGATTCATTGAACCTTTGCAAGAAAACCTGACATCAAATGCAGGAGGGGAGTATTTGCTCTATATCTACCCAGACAGAAATTTTCTTCCATGAATGCCATTCTTCTACTTGGTTTCCCTCTCAAAACAAAGGTCTGTAGTATTATCGTGTTGTAACTAGCAAAGCCTCAAGCCCCAGTGATTCTCATTTCATGTGTGAAAAACATGATGAAAAATGGAGACCCTTATTTTGTGTTTTGTTTGCTCTGCAATTAAAGTCTGTAAAAATCCCTCTTGAAATCTGAACACAGAAAATCCAGCTTAATCAGCAGTTGAGCAGCCTGGTGTCACCATGTGAAGTCTAGCCAATTCTTCCTTTCCTTCTCATGACCCATGAATGAAATAAATGTTTTCTGATATAAATATCTGGTGTCCCCTGCACAGACAGTCATGAACTGCTCTGCCAGCAAGTGATTTAACTGGACTGGGTAACTCTGAACATCCACTGGGGCTTTTCCCCCAGGGCAGGCACTGATCTGGGTCCTAGTCCTTTGAGCAGCCCCCAGGTCTCATGTGACAGGGGGAAAGAGCCTCTTTGGGACCCTCATCCTGCTAGAACCTGTCTGAGCTGGCATATGAGCTGGAAAGGTGCTGGCTGGAGGAAAGGAGTCTGACAGGCAGAGTGCAACCACACCAGCATCATTTCCTTTGGAAAGCAGGCTTGTCAAAAAGTGTACAGGCCTTTTCCTAGAAGGATTTCTTTCTGCAGCTTCTAGAAGCCTAAAGAAAAACTTCATCCCTCTTGGATTCTCTTATTCTAGCATATGGGCATGTATGTGACATATTTGTCTTATTATACATTGGCATAAGTCATGGGTTGAACTGGGAGCTCAGGATACAAGTGTGGGATTGTGCTGTGCCAGAAGAGCAGCTGTGAAGGTGTCTCTGGGGAGCAATGGACTGCCTCTTCAAGGGGGCAGCAGCCTGTGAGCACCCCAGGTGGGGCTGTGCCCGGGTGCCAGCCAGCCATCCTGCTCATGGAGATGTGGGAAATGCTGCTGCTCCAAGAGAAAACTGAGGGTGGTTGCCACAAATGCCAGGGTAAGGCACAGTGCTTACAAAAGCCTCTGCCAGAAGAGCCAGGGAGAAGGGACTGTGTTGTGTTTTTAATTCAAAATTTTTTTATTCATAGATATGCAAGAAAAAGACAGAAAATTGCTGTTATTTTATTGACTTTAAGCTGTACAGAATGGGTACAGCGCACGCAGCACAAACCCAGAGGCCATATAGCATGGAGGAAATTAAGGCTCTGGGACTGAGTTAGAGATGCAGAGAGGCAGTGCCACTGCAAATGGGGCGAGCAGTGACCCTTGGTGGGCTCAGAGCCAAAGCTGCCTAAGGAGCTGCACGGATTTCACACTGAGCATGGCTGTCCATCCAGCTCTGCCAAATAGCCTTCAGAGCAATCAGTCCAGGTGCACTCTGCAGAGCTTCTCTCATTTTTCCTGCCCAGTAGACCCATTCTGTTTCAGTGCCAGCCACAGACAAAAAATGGAGTTTCGGCACAAGCTCTTTGGTGAAATGAAGCCAATCACCCCGAGTTCATGGCATACAGTACACTCTCTCTGCCAAAGTGGAATGCAGTTTGGAAGGGCAGAACCTTATCATAAACAAGCTATTGTTTTCTGTGTTTGAGTACAAGCAGATTAGTGATTAATCAGCTTTCCATGAATGCCCCTCTTCATCCCTTCTCTGTCTCTCACCTGTGTCTGCCTTTCAAGACAGATGGTGTAACTTCCTTTGCAAATTCAGTTCCCATTGCTCACTTCTTGTCTTGCCACTGGGGAACACTCACAGGTAGGGCAGCTCATAAATAAATTTTTTCTAACAATTGCTCAGTGACATGTGCAACCTATAAACAATCCCTCAATGTTGAATAAGGACCTAATTCAAGCTGGTGACCCTTAAGCATGAACAGAATACACTGAATAAAGACAGCTGGATTATAGGTTCTGCTACTTTTGTAAAACATGCTTTATATTAAAATAAATCCATTAAATGTGAACTTAAATATGATCCAAAACAAAACCAATGCAAAGTATGAATTGCCAGACACACAAAACTATCAGTTAGCTGCATAAATGGGTAAGTAAATCAATATGGAATTGTCATTTCAGGTTTAAGATGTACAATGTAATGAAATTAAGGCATTACAGATGATTCTGCTTCAGCCTTACTCTGCTCCAAATTCATTGTTCTGAAATAGTTCAAAGGTTCTTTATCTGAAAGTAAAGACTAGTGTAATCAGCAATATGTTTCTGCAAATGGCATATGAAGTTCCTCAGGACTTGCATCATTAGGGTTGTGTTAAAAAAGCCTGGATACTGCAGAGTAAGGACTTTTTTTACAGAATGGAACCCTATTAAAAGACAAACATTTCTTCTCTCCTGAAGGTCATGGGAACTGTTTCCCATAGAGCTTTGCCCAGGAGTTTCTAGTTAAATGGCAGCCATTTTATTAAAATGTCTGTTTTCTGTCAAGGAAACTTAGCACATCTTTAACTGTCAGAAAAGGCTACACAAACATGTGCTATAGCAAAACACAGAATCATTATATACATTTGCTATATACGTTTGCTAATAACATGCTCTGAATCCACTGATAAAGACAAGTTTATCAAGCCCTGGAGTTACCACTGTCACCATTAGGGAGCCTTGCACTTGACTGGAGCTAAAGACCAGGAAGAAATACAGCAGGAATAAAGTTATCTCCACCCTCACCTTAAGGTTAAACTGTGGTAAATGACATTGTGTTTGTTATTAATGTCTTATTTTGAATAGTGCCTGTTATGGTAGGAAGATAGGGGGTTTCTTTTCTTAATTGCAAAAACTGGTCAAGGAAAAAGCCTGGAGTCAGACCTTGTGGGGTCCCTTCCCACATCAGTACAAATTCACTTCTTCATCCTGGCAAGCCACTCAGCTACTCCATCCTTCCCACACTGAAACTTATACACTCCTTCACCACATCTCAGCTCCTTCCTGAGCTCCCCACTGGGATCAGCTTCTCACATGCTTGCTCTCCTCTACTCTCTCTTCCAGTATATACAATTATTTGAATTTTCTAACAACACACACATGTTATTCTATATTTAAAAGAGGTAACATCAAAGAAATAGAGTTTATACTGAGGGCAGAAGGTGATGTGGTATTTCCTGGGTAAGTTCATGCTACGGTCTTAGAGATGTAAGATATTGTTGTTTTGGGGAGATAAATCTTTGGTAACCTTAGTGGTTTATGTAAGTTCATGTAATGTGTGATGTTCTTTAACCAGTGCTTAGTATGGAGTATGAGTTATTTGGCTGGGATTTGTATGGCAACACAGTGACAGGAGAGCAGAACACAGGCTGTAAATTTATGGTACACAAAAGTTTCTCAAGTTCCCACTTGAAAAGACAGAGTTCTTCAGCACAGCATAAACACCATTTGATACACCTGCCCTGAGGCACTGCTGAATCCACCTTCAGCAGCTTTTGCTGTCAGGCCAAAGATTGCTTCCCTTTGAGTTTGTGCAATAATCCAGTAATAACTGAGTACCAGTTAAAATGCTAACACAGCATAAATATTTATTGCTGTTACTGAGTTTGTGAGACAATTATTAAATTCACAGCTATGGATAGCTGGAATTGGAAGATGTTCTGTGACTGCTGAGAGGCCAAAGAAGTGGCAAAAGAGAAGGCAGGAAAGATAGGAGAGATCCTGGACTTCAGCAAAGGTCTGGAGAGAAAGGAGTCACTTGGTTTGTAGAAGATGCCAAGAGCCAGGACCTGACCAAGGGACGTAGGATTAATAAACAGGCAGAGAAAGGTAGGTCAGGATCAAAGCATGGAAAATTCTGTGGAGAAAAAGGAGAGAGGCAGGAGTAGGTAGAAGCAAAACTGGTGCAATTCTGAAGCAAAGAGCACTCAAGCACTGTCCTATAAATGGACAGTTTCCAGGTACTTCCTTTATTACAGGATGAAGCCATTTGTGAGGAAGGGCATGCAGGGATGTACAGCCTGAGGTGGAGTGAGAGCATTCTAGCACCACAGCAGGGAGAGATTTGTAATCCTGCAAGAAATTTCATACAAAAGGGCCATATAATACTCCCTTTCTTATTATTGCAAGCAATAAGAGAGCTGTCCTGTATGCTCCTGCCTGGCACACTGTGAGGGAAACACAAGTAAACCATGAAACAGAATAAGCACTAGAAGAAGCCAGATGGAGCTGCCTTCTTAGAGAGCAAAAAGAAGGAGCCCTAAGAATAACATAGAGAAAAAGCAAAAGGAAGCAGAAAGCCAGGAGGAATTGGAGGTCACATGCAAACTGGGATGCAGACAGCTTGGAGAGCAAGCCAGGCAGAGCACTGCCATGTAGCCTAATGACTCACCACCAGTGGGTCTGGGATATTTCCATGAAAACTTATTTCTTCTGTGAGGGACCAAGGAACTGCTAGTCTGGATCACACTCACAGCCAGAACCTCCTATGGAATGACAGCTGAGGATATGGAGGAAGGAACTATTAGGGAGGCTGACATTAGGGAAAAGATGTTACAAGGAAAGGTTTTCCCAGGAGTGAGGTGACATTCTGCCCTATGGCCTCAAAGCTGAGATCCATTCCACTGTTTAACTCTAGAATGTAAGTAAGTGGTCATTACTTGTTTTTAAACCAATACTTATTGGCTGGAAAAATATCTTTGAAAGTATCTTTAATAGAGCATTCCCTCTAACTCCAAAGTATAGAAACTACCAAGTTTCTACTTCTGTGTCAGGAATTCTCACTTTCCCCCTGCCTTCTCATCTCAAAGTTGCATTGTTTTAGCCAAAGAAAAAGTTATTTCAGGATTAGCTGTAAGAAGCATCTGAGATGATCCCTGCTTGAGCCATAACCCAGCCTTGTTTCCACAGAAGCTCCTGCTGACTTCACATGTCATGCTTTCCTTTTATTATTTAAAATATTTTTTTTCTAGTAAGAAACATTCTTACATTTTATGCTGAAATTAAATTTTCTTGGAGATACTTTTCTAATGCTCTGTATGGAGATTTTTGATTCTTCTAAATCTAAGGAAGATTTTAATCTGTAGCTATTATTTTTGTTATTTAATCTGTAGTTATTATTTTTGTTTCATTTGGCATCTACATTTGGGAAAGAGCCAAGGGAGGAAGTGACAAATCCATCAACCTAAGACAGGAAACACTGATTTCAGGGCTGTGCTTATCTTGTTGGAAGTTCCTTTTCCCTTTGGCTATTTTATATTAACATCCTTTCATGGGATAGTTTCTCCATTCACATCATTAAGATGTACCATCACAATATTTATTCATCAAAAACTGACTGGAAAAAGTCTAATCTTGCCTGTTATATTCCTCACCATGTTTACACATCACCCAAGACAGCAGACCTTCATGGGAGATGGGGGCATGACTGTGGGTTAAACATAACACAATCGTACAGCCTTACCACAAGAATGAATCATTTGTCTAATTGCTATCCTGCTTATAAACTATTTTGCCTGGAACACACTAAGTCATTCACAAATACTACCTTGTCTGTGTATGTTTCTGATATATTTCTGTAGGATCTCTCCTCCTTTGCCTGAGGCACGGTGGAAACCGGCAGCAGTCACTCACTCCAGCACCATGAAAATCCTGTGTATTTCAACATTAGAGAAAGGGAAGTTTTCAGTTTGCTTCCCTTAGTAGCAACTGTCAATGTCCTGAGATCCTTATTACAGAATAAAATCAAGTGAGAATAACAGCATTAAGTTATTAAGTTGTGCCTAGCAAAACAGAGACTCTTTGCCCCGAATGGAGACTCAGAATAGCACGAAAAACATTGCAAAACAATATAAATACCAGTGTGATTAAAAAGTCTCCCTCTAAAGCAAACAAGTCAGAGCACACAGAAGGAATGTCCCATCTAATAGCTGCCCTGAGTTGCACAATATCTAACATCTCTTACTAGGAGCTCTCACCATGCCCCAGAACAGCTTCCACCAAGCCAAAGGCACTTTAGCCCCCAGTTACTGGTCCCAAGAGGGTTTGGTACCTCTGTGTGTGTCCTCTGAGTCTTCCTGCTGCCTTGCAACACTGGCAGGGGAACCAGAAGGCTGTGAGCGATCAGCAGCAAAGTCTGGAGCGAGGCTGTCAGAAAGAAAAGGAAGATTAGGATGAGAGCTGCCTTGAACCAGAGCCAGCAGTCCAACCATGGCACTTACACAGTAAATAACCCTGATGATAACTTTGCTCACCTTTCAGCACTTGCCCCTTTTAAACAATTCTGTAGTATCTTGTGCCCTCACTATTAACAATGTATCATTGTGGGTGTTGACATTTAACCTGTTTGTCAACAGATCCATTTACATCTCATTTTGCTGGCACCCCATGCAAGAGGCAGTAAGTGAAGAGCATGTTAGCACAAGTGGTGAAAGATGTCATTGCTAGTGCCCTTTTGCGCTGCCTGCACTGCCATGAAGTATAGCAACCATTAGGAACAGGGATTTGAGTGTAATGTCTGCTTTCACCCAGCAAGGTCAAAAATTTATGGTTCTGACCTTTTCTCTCTCCTCTGATGGTGGAGTGGGCTTGGGTCATGTTCACAAGAAATGACATAAAATCAAATGGAGTTGATGGAGATTCAGTGTGAAGTGATGAGGAGAAAGGATTCCACCTCTCCCTGATAAAAATTACTTCAATATTTTTAATAATGAGGGTCCATTAAGTTTCACAAGCTTTACAGAAAAGGTTGTAAGGGTGTTGAGTGTTTCAAGGGTGCACACAAGACAAGGTAATTATACCAAGAAGATCTACATTTATTCTTATTTTTTAGTTTCTCAGATGTGTTGCTCAAGGTCTCAAATATTTGTTTCAAGAAAAGCAAGTCTTGTTATGGCATAAAGATCTGTGTTAATTACACCAGCCTAACTCCTAAGTGCTGTGCTCTTAGCAGGATATAAACCACTTTGATTTTGTTTGGGTTGCTCACTTTGCACACACAAGCTAAAGAGACTCACCAGCCCTCCTGCTGCATTCCCCTGATCTGTCAGACTGCTGTCCATGCTGACAAGCCTTGGAGGTTCAATGCACTCCTCATACTTTTCCCTCATTCTTATTTTTAAGGCCAGCCAGAGTTGAACCATTCAGTTGAGTCACTTTTCAGCACTTTCAGGGTGCTGTGACGTGCACAGCTGCTGTCCAGCCTCCAGCAACCTCATCTCAGCCTGTCAGCAGCAGCTCAGCATGCAAGGAACAGGAGTGCTGCTCACACCACTGATGGAGGGCAACTGCCCAGCCACAGGGAGGAAGGGTATTTTAGGGACTGTTGGCTCCTCTCTCACTAAGCATGACAGACAAGAGTCACAGAGTTCAGCCAAGATCAATCCTTCCAGTGCTTATGACTGGGGATTAGCTTGGCCCGTTGCAGACACAGTTGCTCAGTGAGAAACCAATTTCCAAACAACAAGTTGCCCTGAGGTCTCATTATCTGGATGGGATTTTTTCTTTTTTTTCCTCCCTCTTTGGTGAGTCTTTTTGGTTGTTTTGGGGGGTGTTTTTTTCTGCAAAGAAGTTCAATGCCTGTCCAGCACACACACATCGCAGCTATGCAGAGTCAAACATATATTGTCTGTGAGGCTGAAGTACAGCTGGCACTTAATTTTGGTACAGCTTGGTTTCCTTGGAATTTATTTTTTAGCTGTTGTCCACAACAGTGAGACTCCACTTTGACAAGGAAAGACTTAGAGCAGTTCTGAACACTCATAAAACATGTTTATATGACAGAACTGCAGATTTCCTCAAAATTTTTTGCGCTGGTGCTTTTTTGGCTTTGTATCTGTAGATGCTCCCCCTGGCTGCAGTACCAAAAGCCAAAGCAAAAGTGGCCTTCCTTGAAGAGAATCTTTCCCAAACTTTCTGCTAAGGATGCATAACTTCATCAATTCCCTAAGTTTTAGATCTGAGTTTGGGACTTCTACCAGAAAATAGAATGTCTATTTGCATACAACCTATCTATTTTAATGGGCATACAAACTGTCCTCACTGCCAGAGACTCCAGCAAGCCCTGCTGTTTAACAGTGTCTTTGGAAATACCAAGTCATACGTAAGCTATGAAATAGTTTGTTATTGTTATATAAATATTTCTAACACATTTGAGCACTAAGCAATTAATACAAACACATTTTGTCTCCTGTTAACTGAATCCCTTGGTATCCCGTGTTCCCTCTGCGGTTCTTGTAGTCTGACACAATTTGTACCAGCCTGCCCAGGGCAAGGAAGTGAGAAATAAGTTAAATGTTGCATATATTTTCTTGCTGCTTGTTACTTCTACAGAGAACTTTCTCCCTGCTGTGCAATTTCATGTCCAAATTTCCTCCCCAATACCACAGGATGCTGCAAGTGCTAACTAAAAGAAATTCAGGGTTAAACACAAAGAGCGGAAACAAATAGGGGTTAGCAAGTATAACAAGACAAATAGGAATAGCTGCTATAACAAGGGTTCTAATCCCAGCAAGACCACTAAGAAACAATATTGTATGCAGTAATGTTCCTTGTCAAATCTAATGGATTATAGGCACCTCAGCTTCTCCTTATATAGATACTCCAAATTCACTTTGTAAATCCATGAGACAGATACACTAAACACCTACCTCTGGCCATCTGACTGTCCTTGCTGCAGCTCATGACCTGCCTTGCATTCCACTGTGATCCTCTGTGTCCATACTCAGCCCTTCCTCTCTGGCCAGGAATGCAGAGGCATGGAAACCCTCCTAGCTATGGGGCACATTCAGCATTGCAGTACACCCCCAAGACTGGCTCAGCTGCTCATTGTTTTTGTTACTACAGGTGGCCAACACTTTTCCATGCAGTCTAACTCCTCTGTGAAATCTGCATTTTTAGTGCCACTCAGTTTTCAGAGTGTTGGCTTTATATGGAACAAGTGGACTCCTAGAAACCATAAGAAACCAGAATCTTTTAAGTTTTGCCATTCCTAGATTACCACTAGATTGAGCTCCATGCTTCTCTCCCTTGGGATCTCTCCCAGCCTGCTGAGCCCCTCGGGTTTAGGGGACACCAACACCTGGGACACAATGTGAGGCTTAGTCTGGCACGGGAGCTACACCCTGGCAGTGGAATGTGCCTGTGAGCTGCTGCTGTGAAACATACTTACCCCAATGTCTGGTTTTCAGTGAAAGTAAGGATCAATTTTGGTTAGGTTTTTGGTGAATTTCTTTTCCCTGAAAAAAAAAATATAGTTTTTACATCATTATATAGTTCTTTACCTGCTTGCTGGATATCAGCATTGCAAACCTCACCACTACAGGAGCAGCAGGGCATTACCACTCATTTCAGAATGTGACACAATGCTCAGAAATACAACACTTAAAGCATGGGTTACCCCACTGAATATTTTATGGCTTTTGTTTTGCTTTTTGCTTAGCAATTAGAAAGTGCCCTTTGTTTGTGTTTCAACAGAATTATTGTAGTAGGACACACTACCAAAAAAGGCAAGAAAAGAGCTTTCATGCCAGTCAAGAGTTCTCTTTTTAATTTTCTAGCAATGACAGAGTTACAAAATAGGACTATTTTAGAGGCAGGCAGTCTGGAGTTTGGTTAATCAGGAATGAAAAAAAAAATCTACAAGTGATAACTTGCTTTTGTAACAAAGATTACCTCAAAGCCAGGAAACGTTACGTACTAAACCTCTCCTTGTTTACATTTCAGAACAGTTGCTAAAATATTGCTTCTCTGTACTTGAAAATAACCAGGGCATGTCTTCCTCTCCTGCCATCCTCAGGATGACTTCAACAACAGATCAGCTTCCTTGGCTTAACCCTGAGCTGCCATGCATGTGTGTCAGTGGTTTGTGCCCCTTTTGCTGTTGGTCTGGAAAGGAAAGGTGGAAGAGCTGGGGGAAAACAGCTCCATCCCACTCTCCCAGCCACCACCAACACAGCCCCCAGAGCAGATTATTTTCTTGTCATTGCATGACTAATACAACCACAGGAACTTGAAGCGCATGGGAATTATTCCAGCCAGTGTTCAGAGAAACCTTTCTTCTGGGGAGGGTCCTATGACATATGGAAATATTTTTTTGCACCATTGGTGAAGCATGATGGGCCCCAAATCTGGCATCAGTGGAAATTACTCTTTTTGAAACCTTCATATACCTTGTATTTCTCACCAAACAGACTACATTGATGACAGTGACAGTCCATGAATTTCTGCATTTTCTCAGGCATGTTAAGCTTTGCCAAAAATGGCAGAACTGATCATTTCAGGGCTGCTGCACAAGGACTCACAAGACAGAAGCCTTGCTAGGCTGTGCAATACATGCCACAGCACAATACCAGCAGCACGTGGTGGCAGCTTCAGAGGTTGGAAAGAGCCATTTTAACTCCTGCACATGCTGACACTGCATTTTCAGGTTCTTCTCTGGTTAGCCAGGAGCCTGCAAGTCCCTGAGCAGGGTTAACCAGCTCCCTGCTGGGACCCTCATTAGGAGCAGCTGAGGCATTGCTGTTTCTTCTGTGCCTCTTTTTACATCTGTTTCTATGTTCCTGAGAAGTCTTGCCAAGAACCCCCCAATTTATTTAGCTCTCACATCTGATTTGATTTGAAGCTTCTCAGTCCCTCACTCTTGGGTCTGGCCAGATCACTGGAGCAGAAGTCACAAGATTTCTTAAAAAGAAAACAGCAATAAAAAAGCCGATTAGACAAAACTACTGAAAATCTTCAAGAATTAATTTACAGATTATATGTGATAGCTTCCCAGAATGGCATCCTTCCAACTGCAGTGTTCCTATCACTCCAGTCAATGATGGGACAGATTAGGCACTGAATTCCTGACAGCTGATACATTGGAGCATTTATATTTATGAGAAACATTGCAATTTGGTAGGCTTTGACCATTCCTTTGAACTTTGGAAGTTCATATTGCCTGGCAAGTTTGCACCTTGGTGAACAGCTGGGCGCTGTTCAAGATCTACCTGACACTAGCAATGATACATTTTATTTATAAATGTGACCCATGTGTGCTTCAACTACACAAGCTTGATAAAAATCCTATCCCAACCACAAAAACTGAACAGCAAATTAATTACTAACATTGTCTCAAATGAGTTCTAAATAAAGGACACTGTGGCTGTCTTCAAGGGTGATATTTTAGGTATGAAACTCGGTTTCATGTTGGAGAACCTCCACTCTGTGGGGCCAGACAGGCTGCTGGCACACAGCCTTGCCAGCCCAGTGGGAATTCAGTTCTGCAAAAGCCTCTGAATGATGCTACCAGCACCAGCCCACAGCTGATGTCTGTGAGCAGGGAGCATCGCTGGCTACTCTGTAAGATAAATATGTCAGTGAGCCTTACAGAAACACTGCAAAGTCTCCACAGGATGGAGTGGCAGTGTGTGGCTACAAACCTAGCTACTGGTCAGTAAAGACATGGGCCAAAATCAGTCTTTATGATTTGAAATAAGGGGAATTTGTATTTAAGCTCTGAGGCCTAATTCCTGCAGACTTACTTTCTAACTAGCTTCACAATGTCCAGTCCAAGTTAAGGAGAAAAAAAAGTATTCGATAAGTGAGGAAAAAATTTCTGGTGTCCAACTCTCCAAGTTTTGCAGAATAACTTATGAAAATTACAGTCAGTAATTGTTCAGGTTGTAAACTGAACCTTTGGTTCAGTTTGTAAGTGGATCCCTGGTATTAAAATACAGATTTAGGACCAAACTTGCAAGAAAGGAGATTGTTTTGTTTGACTTGTTTCCTACAGAGGTCAAAGATGGGTGGGTTATTTTTTTACAAATCTAAATATGTATCAAGCGATGGTTAAAATAGGAAAACACCCCAGGATCTCTGACCTCTCTGCGTAGGTGAAAATCTGTAATTCAGCTGGATTCATAGCGGAGCTGTATGAACCTGAGTGCAGGTCAGCAGGTGGCAGGCGGGACTCAAGGGCAGAGCGGGGCAGGGGAGGAGGCTCCCTAAGCCCGGCCTTGGAACGGGATCTCTGCCCGCGGCTGTTCGGAGCCGGGACAGCCGGGCCAGGCGGGCTCCGCGCTGGCACCGCCGCCGCTGAAACAGGGCCTCGTGCACCGATTTATTTTAGAAAGTCCAGGGCACAGTTACTGGGCAGCCTAAATATAGCTGTACCGAAATGGAAAAACAATCTGGGATCGGTCGGGCACAATCATCAAGTGTCCCCGCACCTCGGAAGTGGGGACGTGCTGCGCAACGCGCCAGGCCCGCTCCGCGCGGGGCGGCCGGGCCGGGGACGGCAGAGCGGGGACAGACCCCGGGAACGGGCCGGGGGTCTCCTGAACACAGCAACAGGTACACGCTGGAGTCTGCAAAGCAAGCTGGCTTCGACCAGAGTAATGCCATAAAGACAAAAAAAATATATCTGTAGAGAAAGCAAATGGTAATTACATGTTTCTAGAGATCCCATTCTCCAAAAACTCTGAAGCAAGATGTGGAGGAAATATGGTTTTCACTTGTGTAAGCAGTTCTTAGGCAAATGTCTTCTCTTTCCTCCCCCTTCACTACTTCTCGACAAATCCCTTTCCTTACACACAAACAAGGCTGTTGCCATAGAAGTCTTGACTCGGTTAAAAAGCGATTCAAGAGGATCACCCGGTGGCTGAAGCTGAACGGGCTTATGCTGAGGGTAAGGCAGCAGAAGGCAGGCTAGGGTAAGGCAGCAGAAAGCAGGCTGGAGTAGGGCAGCAGAAAGCAGGCTGGAGTAGGGCAGCAGAAAGCAGACTAGGGTAAGGCAGCAGAAAGCAGGCTGGAGTAGGGCAGCAGAAAGCAGGCTGGAGTAAGGCAGCAGAAGGCAGACTAAGGTAAGGCAGCAGAAAGCAGGCTAGGGTAAGGCAGCAGAAAGCAGGCTGGAGTAAGGCAGCAGAAAGCAGGCTAGGGTAAGGCAGCAGAAAGCAGGCTGGAGTAGGGCAGCAGAAGGCAGGCTAGGGTAAGGCAGCAGAAAGCAGGCTGGAGTAAGGCAGCAGAAAGCAGGCTAGGGTAAGGCAGCAGAAAGCAGGCTAGGGTAAGGCAGCAGAAAACAGACTAGGGTAAGGCAGCAGAAAGCAGACTAGGGTAAGGCAGCAGAAAGCAGGCTAGGGTAAGGCAGCAGAAGGCAGACTAGGGTAAGGCGGCAGAAGGCAGGCTAGGGTAAGGCAGCAGAAAGCAGGCTGGAGTAGGGCAGCAGAAAGCAGGCTGGAGTAGGGCAGCAGAAAGCAGACTAGGGTAAGGCAGCAGAAAGCAGACTAGGGTAAGGCAGCAGAAAGCAGGCTGGAGTAGGGCAGCAGAAAGCAGGCTGGAGTAGGGCAGCAGAAAGCAGGCTAGGGTAAGGCAGCAGAAAGCAGGCAGGAGTAGGGCAGCAGAAAGCAGGCTGGAGTAAGGCAGCAGAAAGCAGGCTGGAGTAAGGCAGCAGAAGGCAGGCTAGGGTAAGGCAGCAGAAAGCAGGCTAGGGTAAGGCAGCAGAAAGCAGGCAGGAGTAGGGCAGCAGAAAGCAGGCTGGAGTAAGGCAGCAGAAGGCAGGCTAGGGTAAGGCAGCAGAAAGCAGGCTGGAGTAGGGCAGCAGAAAGCAGGCTGGAGTAGGGCAGCAGAAAGCAGGCTGGAGTAAGGCAGCAGAAAGCAGGCTGGAGTAAGGCAGCAGAAGGCAGGCTAGGGTAAGGCAGCAGAAAGGCTCTCCAGGCTCTCTGCTGGCTGGGGCTGGGGGAGAGCCCCAGCTCTCCTGTTACAGCTTGCCAGTCTTGGTCTCTGCTTTTGCTCAGAAAGTGAAGCTGAACAGGAAATTATTGTGCTGCGCGACACAGAGAAGTACATTATGGAGTATTAGGAAGATTATGTTTATAAAATCTTATTTTACCACTTTAACAGTTAAAACCTTTGGACTTGTTTTCTTAACATCATTTTCATTTTCTGCAGTTATTGATGTTTTAATGCTCTCCTCCTCCAAAGGACAGGATCCCCTTCTCTTGCACTAATGCATAACCTCTGTGTCTCCACAGCAGCCCTGGGGCTGAGGGAAGGGAAGGCAAGTCCTGACACAGGCCAGGCATATGAGGAACCATCCCCTTGTGCCTCTTCCCTCCTGAGCCCACGGCAGAGCAGAGAGCTGGGGGCACATGAGAGGCTTTGTGGGCCACAAAGAGCAGATGGGGAGGCTTGTAAAGCAAGGGGCTGAGTGGGCCCTTCCTCCAGTGGGAGCAAATGTGCTCTCACCTCCTTCATCTTTCAGAAATGGTCTGTAGCAAAGTACTGGCATTATAAGAGGCCCTGTGACACTGGGAGTGCAGTTTAAACTAGTTCATCCATTTCCAAGAGTAAGGCTAAAATAAAATACACTCTGTTCAGCTCACTGTCAACATTAACAGCCTCCTTTGTAGCCTCTCTGACGAGCCTCCTCCAGCCACCCCTGTGCTGCAGCAGAGGTTTGGCATTGCCATTACAGATGTATGCCCTTCCAAGAACATTCCCCACGTTAAGGGTTGTGGGATTCACATTCTCTGAACCTGAGAGAAGCAGTGAGAGAAGCAGAGAAAAGAATGATCAAAACAATTCTTATCTTATTTTCTGCTCCTGTGTTGTGCCAAAGTAGAATGCAATATGGAGATTGTTTACCCAAAGTGATGGTGTTTTATTTCTTTGGCCTGTGAGGGCCAAGCCTGTGTGCAGATTGTTGGTCAGCAGACAGTCACAAGATTTTGTTGAGTTGACCAATTGAATGCTTGTGCAGTTTCAGTTTAGATGCAGTGTAATATAGTATAGAATAATATAGTATAATAAAGTACTTAATTAGCCTTCTGATATCAATGGAGTCAGATGCATCATTCTTCCCAGATGAGGGCTCACCTGCTTTTAGAATAAGGGGTAACTCTTGCCTCAGAGAATTTGCACTTCTCACATGCTTTGTGGAGACAGAAGCTGCCCAAACTCTCGAGGTGCCCCAGCAGTGAGCTTGCCCCACTGCCCTTTGCTGCTGCATGGCACTGGCCAGACATGTGCCACCAGCAGCCATGCTCCCGCTGCTGCAGGCACTGAGCACCTGTGGGCTGCCCCATGGTCCCCCCGGGCCAGGCACAAGTTCCCTCACAGGGTCCCAAATGTCCCTTTGCCAACAGAGTGCAAGGGACAGGATTCAACATCCTGCCTTTAGCTGGAAGTAAAGGACAGAGGAATCAGTGGGGTCTGCCCAAAGAGCGAAGGGGAGCATGATGAAGAGGAAGGAGCCATGTCTTGGGGTGGATGGGGTATCTGGAGAAGGCAGAGGACAGCCACATCCTCACCAGCTCTACTGGATGCTGGCAACTGGCTGCTGAGCTCCAGCTGTGGGGTCTGGGGTCTGAGTTCTGACCCTGCCCTGGGCCACAGGATCCAAGGTCCTGGATTACCTCATGAGGACCAGGATGAAATCCAATTCTTGATTAGCTGTTGGTTAATTAGGCTGCTGTACCCTGGGTGGGACAGAGGTCCTATAGGAGATGGAGCATCTGGCTGTGCAGGACGTGACACAAGGCAGCACAGCAGGGTTGCACTGGGGTGGGTACTGGCCTCTCCTAGCCCAGGGGCTTCATTTGGGAGCTTCAATATTTAGTTGACATATTTTTGTGCTATTTTAAAACACACCCTGAAGTTCAACACAAGCCACTGTCACAGGCCTGAAGCTGAAAGGCAAGACAGGGCTCATGGTGTATCCTGTGTGCATGTGGATCTAATTATCGGGGGGGCATTAACAAAATTATCTCTGCCAAGGCTTATAGAACTCCCAAGACATTGTCTGAGAGAACCATCTGACATTTTTAGAGTGTTAAGGCTATGGATTTTTCATATTTTTTAAGAGCTAAACATATGGAATGCATACAATATATTTCTCAATCCTAATTAGCATTTTCATTGGCTTAACTGTGCCTGGCCCTAATAGTTCTAAGAGGCCTACTGATTCCACACACCAGGAGGGCCCCACAGAAAACAGATACACAAAGACAATGCAATTATGCAGGATTTAAGCAGCTTCCACTTAACCAGTGAGTGGTGTAATACTAATCTAAAAGCTTCAACCAGCCTTTGAAGTAAAATTTGACTGCTGAAGGAGAGAGACAGAAAGAGAGAGAAGAAAAAGCCCAGAACAGACTGTGCAGACTGGAGCTGCATAAAAACTGCTGATTAAACACTTTGATTAGTTGAGTGCCATGATTTGAACTGAAGGAGAGCTGAATCTCAGTTTGAAAGTTGTTCCCTTCCTAGATGCAAACTCAAAAGATCACCTATCTACTTGGTATTTAATTTGCAATATTGATGTGCCAAGCTGCTCCCACACACAGTAAATAAAGGAGCAAGGAGTTGAAGATAACTGCCAGCCCATATGGACAGTGACCTGCTTCATTTATTACCAAATGAAGTGTGTCCATTTTGCAGATAGAAATGACATTTTCCTTGCTTGGTGGCACTAAGTATCTTATTACAGCAGGACTGTCAGGGTCAGAGACCTACTGACAGCTCAGGATAAAAGTGCCCAGTGCCTCATGGCTCTAATTCAGTGAAAGCCATACTGATGCAGACATAGACACTCATATCCCTTTAAAGAACAGAATTTACTGCAGTGATGACAGAAATTCTTAGGTGCTATTTATCTGTGATAAAATGTGTCTGAAAGAAAAGAGTTTTGACATGCTGCCCATGCCAAATGTGAAGTTTTTTTGCTCTCTTCTGGAAGCAAGCAGGGTAATCCTGGGGATGTGCACCTTCCCAGGCCTGCTGGGACGCAGCATGGTTGTCAAACCCAGCCTTTGGCTCTGTTAAGACAGGCCAGAAGCTCAAGAGATGAAAAGCAGGATATACCTGTTCCATCACCCACAGCAGCACTTCCCCACTAGCAGCTCTTGAACAGCTAATAAAAAAAAAGCAAGCACAGACTGGTCTAACACTTGAAACATGGTGTTGCCTTCATGTGTCACTGTCATCCATCCTTGCATGCTCCAATGCTTGCAATCTTATTTTCAGGTGAGGCACTGGAAAAACTATTGCCTGTGAAGCTGAGCAGGGCATCATGTGGTGAGGCAGCCCTGTAGTGTAGCACTGCCTTTCTCAGGCCAGAAGCTTTGCACTGGATTTCAAAATACTCAGGACTGAGATTTTTGGGCTGTGTCTGAACTCTTCTTATCTGCTTGCAGTTTTGTTTTACTTTGTTTTGCTTCATTTAGATGGGGCAGTTAAGTTCTCTAAGTGACTGTGTGTGCAAAGTTAGTTGGCTTTACTTTGGCACATCTTTTCATGCTATGGCCATAATTTTACAGAGACTGTGGTTATTCTATGCAGAATAAGCTATTTTTTATCAATACATATATACAATAATTCAGTGTAGGGGTGGACAAGTTGGCCACCACATCTATGGAGAAGTGGATCTCCACAGCACAGGATGCACAGGCATGGGATGGCAAGAGATGTGGCACAGGCAGGCACTGGTGATCCCAAAGCTATAAATATCCCTCCCTTCAATAAAATTCAAGTAGAGTTAGTTCAATGAATTTTGGAACTGGACAAAACTGGTTTTAGAGGAAAATAAGAAAGAGAAACAGTACTAAACATGTAAAAGGCATTACATGCAGTAAATTCCAGAGCACATGGAGCTGCAGACCAGTGCAGAAAGAGAAAGGTGGGAAAAAAAGCAAGTTCAAAAACTTATGAAAACTACTCCCAAGTGGATCCTAGATCAAGAAAGGAAACACCAGCCTGAACATCCACCTGAACATCAGCCTGAGCATCAGCATCCTCCTTGCAAAACACTCTGGATGTCCCTGACTCACTGCAATGCCCCAGCCCTACCAGTCTGATCCCACCCACCTCAGGGCATGGAGGAGCAGCCTGACACCAGGAAAAGGGGTAGAAATCAGGTGTGTGTGAAAGAAGTTTAACTGCACTGTTTTTCTTTTCTTTCTTTCTTTCTTTCTTTCTTTCTTTCTTTCTTTCTTTCTTTCTTTCTTTCTTTCTTTCTTTCTTTCTTTCTTTCTTTCTTTCTTTCTTTCTTTCTTTCTTTCTTTCTTTCTTTCTTTCTTTCTTTCTTTCTTTCTTTCTTTCTCTGTATCAATTAGATCTAGACTAGAAGTGATTTTCAAATTATTGTTTAGGTTCCCAATAGTATATGGTGAGCTTCTCCTTCACCTGCAAACAAGATTTTTAACATAAGAATTTCTGGAATTAATTAAATGTGGTAACATTAAAATGATAGAGAAGCCATGGATAGGAAAGGGTCTACTGATCTCTGATCTTCTGTGGGTTTGCTCTGGCTGTCACAATTCCCATGACTGAGATGTGGTATGGGGTGGCTTCTGGAGGTCAGACGAGGCACAGCTGGGAGCTGCACAGCACAGCATGCTGCTGGGTGAGGGAGAGCTATTTCAGCAGAGAGTGGCAAGCTTTCATCCACCATGAAGAAATCACTGCCTTTGCCAGGAAAGAGAATATGAATTTCCTCAGATCCCAAGGAGGAAACAAAAATTCTGGGATAGATGAACTGCAACACACATTATTAGTGTTAAAATACTGAAGATCAGGTCAGAAAATGCTATAGCCAAATTGATTTGGAAGGGCTAAGCTGGATTCATGAGAGGGAGTCTAGGAGAGGATGGTATGTGTCTAATTTGTAACTTAACCCAGGCTGCAGTGATACAGAGACACTAGCTGTCAAACCCTTCATGGATGCATAGAAAACATTTAACATGACTTAACTTAGGACTTTTTGAATCGAGTGATCTTGAAGTTTGTTTTTCACAAGCTTTGCTGGTAGTGTTTTCTTTATGGACCTTCCCCTATGAAATTGTTGCCAAAACTCAGCAGGATGCAATTTCTTCATCATGTACCCTGAGAATGTTCCCACTGCAGTTCTGTGGGGCTAATCTAATACTAGCAGGCATCTAGTCTTTAACTATCTTTAATCAAGTCCCTTTTTTTTTTCCCTATAAGTGAGGAAAGAGGTATTTGCAGTTTCTGAGTTAGGGCACTTAGGAAACAGCAAGTGTAAAAACCCAGAGGCTTGGGAAATCTGGGGGCCAGTGTTTGATGCATTATCATGCAAACTGCACCACATAGAGCACTGACTCCAAGTTCTGTAATCACAGCTTTTATGAACTCCAGGAGCTGTAGTGTGGAGTTGGATGCCAGATCCGAGTTAGCCTAACCAGCTCAGTGGAATTAAACATATGGATATCATCCAGCTTCAAGAGAAGCACAAGTCTGTGGCAACTCTTCAAATGGGCAAACATTTTTGAAGGCTGTTGCCAGTTTTTCAATATAACAATTTTTATTCTAATGCTCAGACCTATTCCACCTGCTTTACAGCTACACACAAACTCTGGTCTTTGCTCCAAAAACTTTATTTTCTATACATATGGATCTCATGCAGGCAAGTCTGATGCTAGAATTAGTAGTCTACTAATCATGTTAGCTTTTACTTTTCAGCATATGCTGATGCCATGTTTCTGCAGCCAAGTTATCTATAGCATGATGGATAATTTTGTCTGCTTCTAGTTTTCAAGTAATTCTGGGAACATTTTAGATTTAACCAAAAGAACCTGACATTATTCTATGGTTTTGTTCTTGGCATTGCTTTGTGGTTCAAAAACATTCCCAGTGCCCAACTTTCAAACTCTTAATAGAGATTGGTTTGGGTATACCCAAAGTTTCCAGTCTCCATCATTGTGTGTCAGCCTCACTCAAGGGATAGGCTGGTTTCCCATTACTTGATGCAGAGCTTGGACCTTCTGTGCTGCCAGCCCAGCACCAGGGTTGCTCTCACAGTGTCCAACCTGTTGCCTTGTACAGGGAATACTGGGGAGGACAGAGGAAGAGGGAATATCCCTCAGTGAATCTTTCTGGGAAGCAGACTAACTGTAGGACCCACTGCCCTGCTGAACTGCCCTCCCAAAGCAGCTGTGGGGAGAAGGGCAGGCACAGTGGCTCACCTGTGCTGGCAGACAGAGGAGCTGGCACAGTCAGCATCCTGTGGCACTGTCACGGTCCTTGCACGAGTTGGACTGTGTGCTGTCAAAGGAAAGTGCTGTGGAATGTTTTGTGGTGGTATGTTCCCCCTCTCATCCTGGCAAGATAAGTCACAGAGCAGGGGGAGTTCATTAAGTTGCATGTTTGTTGATTCAAGCAAGACAGAATGAACTAAGACTGATTTTATTTGGCTGGAAAGGGCTGAACAGCAGCTAATATTAAACACCACTCATGTGAAGCAGGGACATTGGTACTGAAAGAATTATAATTTAATGTGAACAGTAATAAAGGATTCATGAATAATACATTTTAAATTATTACCTAGATATTGGCTGGCTGGAGCTCCAACCGTAGCCCATATTTCTCTGGCAGTATTTAGCCTTGTCACTAATTTAGGGAATTAGAGGCACATGAAATCCTAGCTGGAGGGGAAATATGGGTAGACTTCAAATACAACCCTTGTCCCATTCACTCACTGTTTTCCTTTTGCTCGTATAAAGGAGAGTAACAGATAAAATGAAGTCTGTGAATGAAGTCCATAAAATTAAGGCTACACTGAGAGTCTATGGCCTTTTCACACACTGAGATGGGCTTTCCACCAGCCCAGGCCATGCTGTGCCCTCAGGAGCTCGTCAGAAGTGCAGGAGCTGTTTTCCTGTGATGCCACAAGCACCTACAGCAGCACTTCTGCACTTCATTGTGTCCAATGCAGCAGACAGCAAATTCAGCCCATCTCCTTTTAACTGTGAGAGTTTAGATTGGGATTCACATAGAAAATATCCCACTAGCCAGAATTTTCCAGGCAATGGATGGAGGAGGCAGATAACACTATAACACATAGGCATATAAGGGACACACTTCCCTTTTCCCATTGAACGCACAAATAGCTGTATCCATTTCCAACACCCCTAGCACTTTGCAGGTACCTCCTGCACAGCTGCTTCTTGCACCACTGCACCTCTAAGAAGTGCTTTAGTAACACAGGGTGCAGCTACAGATATTTCTGAATGAATTGGAGGTATAGATTTATAGTGTCAGTGCAGCTGCTAGTGGCAACTTCTTCCTCTTGCCTTGGAGCAAATTTTCCTTATGGTTAGGGAACTTTTCACTTACCATAGGCTGTGAATGAGATCTTGCTGTGGAAAACATGATGTGATGTACATGCATCTCCCCACAGTCACTTGTTTGTGTAGCTGTACCTTTAGAAATAAGAGCTGCAACCCAAGTAGGGTTTGAGAAGAGTCCTGCTGTTGCCCAAACAATGCTTTCAAAGGACTTTCAAATAGTGTGTCATGAGGGATTTGTAATTTGTTTTGCCATACAAACCGCTGTGGCACCCATTACAGCCTGAGTCTGGAGCAGAGTTTGTGGTTAAAAACACTGTGCAGCTGTAATACAACAACAAAGCAGTTCCTCTGACTAATGCTGGCCACAGTCCTGGGGTCTTTTCTCTTGCTTTCTCAGCCACACCCTTCCCTGAAATCTCCTTCTGCGTTATGCAGCTGACCGCAAGTCCATGGGGTTAGTCTATAACAGCAAAATGATTTTCCAGACCAGAACATTTACAGTTTGATATCTAGATAAAGAGTGACTAATTTTTGACTCATGAGTAATGCCTGACCTTACTGATGTGCCTGGTTTTCAGAAATTGAACTGTCAGGGGGAATACTCATCCTCAAATTCCCAAGCGCCATAGATGTCATGTGGCTGTCACCAGAATGACAAATGGGCACCCACACATCCTTCCCCTGCTGCACCCCAGAATGCTGTGGCCCTTCAGAAGCTGAAACATCTGCACCCTTTCTCCTGAGCTTGGGTGCAAACACAGGTGACAGCTGATATCTTTCTTGCAGCAGCTGCACATACAGCTCCTGTACAGCCACCCCTCCCCTGCCAAGACATGCTGTGCAGGACTGTGCATTAATTCAGGATTGTGATAGGGTTAAGCAGAACAGACATTGTGTGCAGGATGTATTCTGTTTTCATCACAATATTTTGAAAGTAAGGGAATGCATGAGAATACATATTTGCTGCAACCCGATAAATTCCCACTTTTTTTGTTTTAATAAGAAAACCACAAAATCTGCAGCTAAATATTCCCTAAATTTTTTGAAATTTCCCCCAAACTGAAGCTCCTGTACAACCCAGGCACTTTTATAGAAACAAAGGCAATAAAAAAGTTGGATCATTAACATTGTGCAGAAGCCCAGTTTCAGATGAATGTGTTGGAAATGTTCATACTTTCAATATCTTTTCCTCCTTGCCAGTAGGAAACCATGTAACTTAAGGAAAGAAGGTGGAACAACACATGGTACAACATGGAAAAACTTCAGTAGTTCTCCTCACTGCTCAGAGATCTCCCTTTAGCAAACTTGCAGTCCACAAAAGTGCCTATGTGCTGCACTTCAAGTGATGAAAATCCACAGGAACAGGTGTCTCTTGGCCAAGCATTCCAGTAAGTGAAATTTATTGTTTTAATATTCCCTTCTCCCATTTCTCAACCAAGGAATCTTCCATCACTAAATCAACATGACCCAGACTGGTGCAGGAAGACAGACAACAGGACAAGTGCAGACTTTCAAAAATTAAAGTAGAGTCAAAGAGGTCTTCTGCAATACTGAGTTATACTATGGTACCAAGATGACTCAAGAGAGCTACCCTGGGAGGCCAACAGAAGAAGGAGGTAGCAAGAAAAGCTTATCACTGGTATCAATATGACAAGAACAGGTGAAAATCATCCTAGACTTGAAACAATCTGATCCTCCACTGCAGTGCCTTCATCATCACATTGGTCACAGATGAGGGCAGGAGGGTTTGAGAGTGAACGTTTTATTTGTGCTTTGCTGCTTTCTCTGTTCCCGGGGCCAGAAAAGATAAGAGCATCACCTATCACGTGTCAGTCCACTGGCAGTCTCTCAGTGCTAAGGAGAAAACTGGCTAGGCAATGCCCTGTGTCTTATGGATGGCCCAAATGTCCTTCCCAAGGGAGAGGACAGAAATAGCACCTTCATCCTTCCCACATCACCTGTCCATGTGGGAGTCACTAGATCAGCCCCTCCCTGTGAGTGGCCCATCCAACTTCTACAGGATACCTGGAAGTGCTTTATTCTTGGTAATGCTAAAGGAGAGTTGTGTCTTATGGTATGTAGTGCACAGAAACAGGGTAAAAAATGAACCAGAGGGTTTACAATGTAATTAAAGGGTTTAATTCTTTACATACACTGTAAAACTGAAAATCCAAGCTAGGTGCATTTGAAAACAGAGCAAACCAGATAAACGTGAGCTGTTTCACACTAGACTATGGGTATACTTATGTAGAAGACTGAACAAATAAATTAATGTTTTTTTTCTTATAATGTTAATACTCCCAAGAACACTGGAGATCCCAGTATAGTCATCTGGATGGGGATATAATGCAGTGCAGATGTGAAAATGCTTGAAGGGAAAGAGGGAGCATCCAAGCCTTTCCCAAGACTCTCCAAACACCCTTATGACAGTGATCTGCCTCAGTGTTGTTGTTGGCATGGTTGACTCAGCAGCCGTCACATCCCAGCTTCATAATTGAAGCTACAGGCCCAATTCATTAAAAGAAGATTTACTAGTGTTAGGAGGGTTTTGTCATAGATTTTGTTTTCATAAATGGGGCTCTCTAGTGCATGTGATTTACAGAGGAAAGAAAAATCTGAATTATGGGGAGAAATGCATGTGAGCAAGGTTCTTGGAGTGAGAATAGTTTAGTGTGGAAATGTGACGCAGATCTGGGGAAGGAATTCGATCTCTCCTCTTACCTGCTGACATCCCAGGAGATGTCTCAGCAAGACAAAACCACACTGGTCTTGTTGTGCTGCTCTGTACAACACTCTGCTCCTTCTACTCTCCAGTGTGCTCCAGCAGCTCCAGGAGAGCTAGCAAGGAACAAGGGAGTCCCAGCTCCCACTGCTCACTGCCTCCACAGTGTAGCTCTCCTGTCTCTGAACCACTCAGCTAAATGCTGAGGCCCTGTAGACATCTTCTACACTTGGAGTGACTTTCCAGCCAGACTGGCAAGTACAGCCCAGCAAGATTAACAAGGGGAGCTGCAGCTGTAGTTTGAGTGGCTGTGGGAGCCACAATGCAAGAGACGTGTGTGACGTCTGGGTATGGCATAATAAATAATAGTGGCAATAATAAATAATGACATAATAAATAATAATAGCAAGCAGGGACCTGGTCAGTGCAAGCAGCCGAGTCTTGAGCATATCTCATCCTAACTGGGTGTCTAAAACAACAGGCTCTCCAATAACCCCCTCTTTTCATTGCCTACCAAGGGAGCCAGGGTTCTGATTGGACCCAGCTGAGGTGAAGTCCCTCCATGGGTCCTGATTCAAGCCTAATTGCAACCTTGCTGCTGCCCATGGGGCACAATACAAACATGCTATGTACAGTGCTGTCTGTGTTGGCAGAAGCATTGCAACGACTCAGTCCAGGTGGGGAAATCCTGAGGACAGACCAAAACTTTTTTAGTCCCTTTCCCTCTTCCCTCTCCCCTAAAAACAGTTTCTGCCTATTAGCCTTTATGTCTAGAATGCAAAACAATTGCGTAAAAATTCCTGTCCTTTCACTGAAGCCTTTATATTTGTTTTTAAAAGACAAGTAATTTATTTTACAAAAAAAAAAGTGTAAGCTTAAATTTTTTATGAGTTTTTTCTCTGAGAATTCATAAAAGGCTATAATGTGATTAATAAAGCCAATGAGTAATTGTACAATGAGGCATTGTACAACTTAGTGTCAGACATGTTGGAGCTGGTCAAGACAGCCAAGAGTTAAGAGACCTATAGAAGTGAACAAGGGAAACTGTTATTTGTTTTGATTATGATGTGATGTTATAAGCATTTTGCTCTTGCAGATCTGATATCCTGCAGTGACCTACATGTGACACACAGCTCCTCCAGAGGGTGTCCTGTATACAACCAAGCAATTTCCCTGGCCAAGCCTTGTATGTACAAATGATTTTCTGGAAACATTCTTTCACATCTTTACTTAGTGATATCATATAGGCCAAAAAAGTTTGTTGGCTTTTTAATAAAAAGGAAGTGTGAAGTGAAGCATTTACTGCCTTTAAGTTGTTCATACTTGTCCAGGAATCAGGAGCTGTTTTCCAGAGGCCCTGCAGGTGTCCGAGTGCGCATTGAATTTGACATCTATTGTTTATGCCAAGCAGTAGATTTTTGAGGAACAACTGGAAACATTCAGAGAAAAGGGAAATTTTGGACTTGTGCAGTGGGACTGATCTTGCACAAAACCTGAAGCTAAATTTTATTTGCCCAGTGGGAGAACAAGGTGCAAAACCACCCTTATGAGTCATGAATTCATTCCTCATTCATTGCCTAAATAGTGCATACAGGTTGCTCTTAAATTGCTTTTGACCAGGGAGTTTTCCACTGAGTTATTTTGATTAAGTAAAAATGTTGTAAATAGTCATAACTTGCTTGTGGTCAATTCACAAAGAGAAAAAAATAAAAAAGTTAAACTGTCCAAATATTATCTTTATTCCAAAAAGTGTATTCTGTTCTAATCACATGGCAACATTCAGGTGTATCTAGTTAAGCCCCACTGGCAAGCCATCAGCAATAGAACACCAGGAAAATCAGCCTTGATGCTTCAAATCCATGTTTTTCATTTTCAAACCAAGAACCATGTAATAGAGGGGAAGAACCTGAATTTCAAATGCAAGCTGACTGGCAACAAGCAGTTACCTTGGACAAACTCCAAAGCAGTTGTTCCAGGGATCTGATGACTGAAAACTGTAGTTTTAGGTCAATCATATTTCATAACCCAGTTTCAAGGCTGGGCTTTTTCTGTGTGGAACAGTAAAACTAGGAAGAGATTAGGAAGCCTGCCTAATAATTAGCATTCTAGCCTGTCAGAGTCATATTATGGCACATAAAACTTCGATTAGACGAACAATCCAAGGGTTCCCAAGATAAGGATTCAAAAGCAAGGCAGTACCAGAAATAAGGTCATTATGCTCAGTTTCAGAACTTTGAATGATACAGCCATGTTATCCTTCTGGGAGAGTCATCACTCTCCTCCAAATACATGGTCTGTGTAATTAGCATGTCCATGAATGAAGATCCCATCTGTACTCACCAATATAAATTATGACAGCTGGAGCTTGCCAGAAAATTGATTTTTCTGTTTGACATGTGTCTTTCCTGATTTTTCAGGATTTTTAAGCCTGGCACCTCATCTGCCCAAAGTACAGCTACCACTGGCTTTCAGTGGTATCACCCACCTCTTCAAAGACTGCTTGAATGAAGTGCCCTGCATCACCTGGGACAGAGGGACAAGGACAGTCCATCTTTTTGGAGCACTACTGTCCTTTCTGTCCCTGTCCTTCCTGGCTGCAATATGTGCTTCCCTGTTGTCCTCACCTCCCAACAGAGAAGATGGACTTTGTAAGGTTCTAAAATCACAGTCTAAATGTACCTTGAAAATTGCTCTGGTCTTTCAAAGGCTGTTCTTTTTCTCCATGTTCTGCACTATAGTCAGTTCTTTTGCCACATTGCAAGCCTTTCCGAAAGAATGGAAGAACTGTCAGGCATCCCATCATCCATACAAGAAAGACCATTCAAGAATTTCAGGGCATGAAAAAACCAGCATTTTTTGTTCCTTAACTTGGATCTTGAAAGTAGCTTAAGCTGGATATCATGGAAAATCTCCTGCTGAAACATTTTTAAAAGATTGTCAAAATCACAAACAGAAAGACTTGGGATTTATAAAAGAGAAAACTCTTCAACCCAAATAATGAGTAGACTTGCTAGATCTCTCCAAAATAGCACTTGCTGTAAGACCTAAAAGCATTTCTCCACGAAGGGTTCAAAGCTAATAAGCTAAGGACTGGTGTATTTTACAGACATAGGACTGTGGAGAATGCTCTACATCTTCCTCTAGACATTCACTGAGATTAGACTGACACCAAGAGTTGTACTGAACTAAATCCACAGCCAAAAAAGTGATAGAGTCTCTTGCTTAATGTGAGTAGCAAGTCTCTTCAGACTGAATTGCTGGATTTCTGTTCTACACTAATAATCTGTAGGACTAATTCATAGACCATAACTGATCACTTATTAGATTAAGGTGAAAACAAGTACTCATGCATATCACCTTCTTTCTTCCTACAGATAGCTTCTTCAAAATGTTACTGTTCATTTGAAGAAAGCCCTGTTTGGAAGAGAAAGGAAAGGCATCACTTTTACACTATCTGTATGAGCATTGCCTCTCTTTACCTATTTTTCTGAGGGCTAAAATGTGGGAACTGAAACAGGAACTCCAAAAGGGTTCTGATTTAGATACCTAATGTAAGATATGCTTGATTATTTATCATCCCAAATTATGTTTCAGGTTTTTGGCTTTATGCTCATGTCTATTCTTTTGAATTTAGTTTTCACTGATACAAGTTTTCCCCTAAAGCCTCTTGCACTGCAGGAAAAAGAGCCCCTCAAAGCTGGTTTGTGTAGATTTTTAAAACTGGCTTTTAAAACATGCTAAGCAACACACACAGCTGCAGTAAAGGGCACTAGGCTTTTGATCTTAAAAAGAAAAATAAAAGGAATCTAAGTTTGAAGAACACTCATTTTATGCAAATAAATCTGTGCCCTTTAGACACCCGAGAAAGCAGCTGGCTCTGCAGGAAGCAGCCTGCAGGTGCTGGGAACTGGCCAGAGGGTCAGACTTGCAGCTGCTGCACTCAGACCTGGCCTTTAGTACAGTGGGAGCAGGAAGATGTGCCTGAGGAAGCAGTAGTTGTCCCTGAAGAGGATTCACCCCTTCCTGGCTCCAAGCAGAATGGGCTGCTTGGCTCTTTCCATCACATGCAAATTTCTATCAGGCTGGATTTTGTGTTTTCTTGTAAAAAAATACTTCATTTGAGAAAGATTTATTTGAAGGTTGTGTCTGGCAGGCATTTCCCTCTAGGGCAGCCTGTGCTCTGATTTTGGTCAGTCCAGTAAAAAAAAGTCAGATAAATGCTTCTGCAGAGGAGAGACTGATACATTACTCATTTGAAACAATCATAGCTTCTTTTTGCAGAACTTGTACTTTTTCTGTTTCTTTTTTTTTTTCCTTCCTGCTATCATTACTATGGATTTATTTTTCCCTCTTCAATACCTTTCATATGAATATCCTACCTTATCAAAGAAAGTATTAGAAGCTGAGGGGAGAAGGGGAGACAAAAGAAATGCAGTTGCCATGTTTCTTCCCACCCAGGTAGATCTGGATTGCTTGCCCTTCATCTCCTTAGTCTGTAACTCCAAAGGGAGCAGCATAGGTATAAAAGTTTATGCCATGCTGTGTGACTTGCTGTGTGAATTCCAAGGGCTGTGTAACAAGCCAAGGCTGACACAGTGCAGACAATGTGATGGCAATGCCTGCCTTTTGTGTCACTACAGAGAAGGAGGTGGAGGAAGGCACTTGCACATCTCCCAGGAAAGAGGGAACGGGTAGACAGCTGGAAAAACAAACATTTTAAGAAAAACAGACGACAAACAACAGAGAATACAGTCATGAATATGTAGTGCTAGTGCAACATTTTCCACCTTCAGATTTCAAAATGCTTCACCACTTTATAAGAACACAAAACCCAATGCCATGTTCACCAAATGTGTTTACATCAGAATCAAGGGTGAAAAATTACCTCCATGCTACTGCACTCTTGAAACATTCCTTTTCTTTCTCCCAGCTCATGTTGTGACATGTTTCAATATAAATGTCCCTGTCCCCATAACTGAGGTTCATGGAGCTGAAAGGTTGGAGAAAATCTAAGTTAGACTTGGAATTGAGATGGATTTCAGGAAAAAATGGTGTTGATTTGGCAACATGAGCTCTTTCAAACTTTGACTAAAAATGTGTAAGGATGGGTGAAGTTAATGAGCAGCTGAGCAATTAATTATTCTATTCAGTGGGTGATCCCAGTCATCCTGGAACACAGCTCCCCATGAAAGAAATGCCAAGACACAGCTTTCCTCATCCAGAATGAAGCTAACATGCCTAATCCCTTCCCAGTAATTCTTCAGCCATCTCCACCCAATCAACAATGAACAACCTCCACAGAGTTTTTAGCCCTCAAGCTATTTTCCATACAAGTGTGAAGTGTCAAATTTGCTGGGTCTGAAACCACAGGATTGGGATGGGGCAAGTCAGTTGTAGTATCAAAGTTAAATGGGATTATGAGTTACATGTTTGCGACTGGAATATAGGATGGTTGGCACGAAAAGCGCTGTGGAGCTCTGGCTGCTAGGGTTTGGCAAGTGGGAAGAAACTGGAAACTGTCCTTGAAGCAATTTTGAAAGCAGTATCTTATTGCTCTGCTTCCATGAAAACCATCATTGGAATAAACCCTATGTCTTTTGAAATATTCATTAAAAAGAAAAGATTCTCCCTTGCCAGAAGAGTCCAGTAGCCTGAAGTATCTAAGTCCAACCTCATAATTTGGGTTTGTATCAGACAGGGAAGATTGTGGCTGCCGTGCATTGACTTTTATTCCTTTTTATTAAAATTTAATTTTTCCTATTTAGAATCTTATTTTGTATTAAAAAAATTGATGTTCAGTAGGACTAGGAGAAAGTGTCTGTTAGTTGGTGAAAGGAGGTAGGAGAAAGGCTACTAGTTGGTGTAGACTAAAGACTGATTACTGGCATTCCAGTTCAAAAATAGGAAAGAATTAAAACACAGGGTTTTGGCCAGAGTGCAAGGTGTAAATGAGATCAAGCCAGGTATGACACCAAGGGCAGGGAAGGATGGCTGTGGGAGGGATGGCAAATAGGATGCTCTTAAGGGGTTTACTGAAGAGTCAAATGTTGGTGATGTTGTTTTGGCTGAAATGAGAGTAGAAGTGTTTTGTTCAGAACCAAGAGTATATGTCAGTGAAGCAGACACAGAAGTTTTCAAAGGTCAGTTGTAGCTGGTGAGTGTGGTGACACTGCTGAGTAATTTTGTTCATGTTGTGATCACTTCCTAATCCTGGGAAATCCTCTTACAGTGAAGTTGCGGGTCCCCCTGCCTTTGGGGAATCTGCTGAAGCAGAACTCATGTGTCTCAGGGATGCTGAAAGGATAATCTGGTTGATGGCAGTAGATGGACTGGCCACCTAGAAGCAGAACAGCAGGTGCTGTCATGGGTGCCTCTGCAGATCTAACCAGAGGCTTATCCTAAGGAGACTTAAAATGGAAGTAGTTCAGCACAGGCATAATTGGTACCTACTGTAATTCTTGGGGTGGTTTTGTGCAAGGCCAGAAGACAGACTTCAGTTATACTTGTGGGTCCTTTACAACTCAGGGCATTCTGTGATTCTGTGATGACACATGCCTCACTGGTAAATCCCAGGAAGTGTGAGCTCTGTTGAAAGGTTTTCTGAATTTTTTGTCCCTGTCCAGGTCTGCCAAATGATGGTTCTAACAGTATGCCACAGCTAGACCAAAAGGCTGGCACACCTTATATACCTGGCCTCCCTAGCCTCACCTCCCACCAGCTTTTTCTGTCCCTTGTCCAGGCTCAACAGGACTTGGACCCATCAAGTCTCACCTATTCCACCTGCCTGCCACCCTCCTCACCCTATGTCCGCTACACTTTCCTGCCTCAGCCTGTTTCCATGCCGGCTGCCCGCAGCCCATGTCCCTCGGTGAGGGTGTCGGGCCGGGCACGGCCTCTCCCCGCCGCTCCCTGAGGCCGCGGGCAGCGCCCCCGGCGCCATTTCCCGGCCCGCAGGTGGCGCTGCTGCGCCGGGCCCGCGGCCGGGCCGAGGCGGGCGCGCGCCGGTCGCCTTTCGCCTCAGACGAGAGCATCAATATGAACAAACAAAAGCGAAATAAGTTTTCAGTGGCGAACAATCTTTGGCGGAAAAGAAACAAGCAGGTTTCCAAGAAGGCTGCCAGGCGCCGTGGCAGCCGTCCCCCTCAGGAGCGGCGTGTGGCCTCCCGGACGGCACGGCCGGCTGTGGGCTGCAGGGGCTTTTCCCCGCGGGTTGTGGCTTAGGGTCGGGACACGCCTGAGGAGGGGTCGGGGCAGCGGCGCATGACAGAGGGGACACGAAGTTAAGACAAACACACATCACAGCCGTGACTTTTGTCTCTGCTAACGTGAGGAGGATGAAAGGTCCCTGCGGAGGACGTGGAGAAGGAGATCTGCTGCTGCCTTCCCAGCAATTTCTGCTGAGGAGCCCCGTGGCACCCGGCTGTCAGAGGAACCGTGCTCAGGGCAAAGGGGACACGCACGCCAAGAGCCACGCTCGGATGGGTTTGTGGCTGCTGGGAGACCCGAGCTCAGCTGCAGCCATTCCAAACAAGGCACTCTGCTGAAAGCAGCCTGTTTCTTTACTACTCTGCCTGCGCATAATTGAGGTGCTTTTACCCCCATCTCATCTCTATCTCTTTGCATCACCACCCCACAGCTATTATGAACTTCTTCAGTTATTTATATCGTTCAAATTTACTGACACTGCCTAAAAAAATTCCTCAGGGCAGAGTTTTAGGAAATTGGTCAGAAATCTCAGAAACTGAGTCATTTGGGATGGGTTGAACTTTGCTTTTTTTCCTCCAGCTGCCTGCTGTGTGTTTGTCAGATAGGGATTGAACTGAGGAAGGGTCTTGGAGTTCAAACGCCTTCCCTGCTGCAGCGAGGTGGAGCATGGCACAGGATGCAGCTTATCACAGATAGCAGCTGTGTGTATCAGGGGTCTCCACTTCCCTCTCCCATGCTGTTTGCTCGGCTCCCTGCTTCTCCTGTGCACGCTGTGTGAGAAGCTGGGGTAGGGGATGGATTTCAGACCCATTAACAGCTTTCCAGACAGCTAAAGTCAGTGTCACGGGGCACATCCTGCTGATTCAGCAGCAGAGGGCAGTTCCTATCTCAGGGGGAAGGCAAATAAAAAAGAAATAAATCTACTTTCCCTCAGGAACCATGAGTTGCACCTTTCAACCCTGTCTGGGTGAAATGTGGACTTAGATTACAAAACTATACTGCTTCACTTGCATAGCTAAAGCAGTGTAATTTCTAAGCCATTAACAAAACTGTACAGATATAAATGCAGTCCCAAGCATTTACCAACCCCTGAACTTCAGCCAGAAAAGACACTCCATAGAGCTATGTCCACACCAGGATTTGGTGGTTTGAAAGGTTGAGGGTGGGGGAAATATTCAGATACTCAGATCAAAACCATGAATAACAGCTTTTGGGTTGGGGGGAAAAGGGGGTGTGCAAAGACCATTTCTGAAGGTTTGAAATCAATCCACTATTGCTCTGTTATTTTCACTTCTCCTAAATACTCTTTCTAAATCTTAGCAAAAACATTATCCCAGGATTATTAAAACACCAATGACATACCCAATAATATTTTGATAATAAAACTGCAGTAAAAGGCACAATGTTCTCAATGAACATCCTCTTATTGCATGAGTTGACAAAATTCCTGAATTTTGTTTTTAACTTCTCCAGGAGAATAAAGGATGGTTTTTACATAAGGAATGCTTCTGTTTAAAATCTGTCCCGGGAACCTGGTGGCCTCTGTTTGACTGTCCTGAATCACCTCCCTGTTGTGCCTGTGACCCTTGGGGGCAGGGAAAAGGGCTCTGTATTTTTGGCTCTGTATTTTTGGTGCTGATACCCTTCAGAGGACCCTTGGCTGAAGTGTCAGAATTGTATGAGAGCTGCGTAGGTTAAGGAGGGTGTTGCAGGAACAGGGAGGTGTGTCTGCACTGAGAGGGAAGAGGAGCTGGAAAGTAATGCAGAAGGCAAAAAATAGTTTGTGGGTACTTCTCTACCCCAGGCACTCAGGAGGAGGCTGAGAAGGGAAGGAAATAAGAAAAGCAGCATATCATGAACTGAAGAGAGCAGTGACATTTTACAGCAGCTGAAGACCCCTCCACAGTGTTTGTACTCCTTTCATGTGGTGTTATCAGAGCTCTTTGGAAGAGTTTATTATCGTGTTCCCTCAGACAGCAGCAGACAGCCATCCTGTGACCCACATCCTGAGTTTTACAGCCCTCCTTGTCCTGTGCCATCTGGGGTATTTATAGTGTGACCCACCACTGGGAGAGCAGAGGACTTCCTTTGTACTCTAAACATTACGCTACAATAATAATGAGAAAATGGGACAAATGACAAGCTTTCCTGCCCAAAAAATGTCATAACCCCCTGCCACTTCAAATGACGTGAGCTGGCCAGGTCACCACGCTCATGGCTCTGTGAGTTTCAGGGCACTGCTGTTGTTGTGACTATGCTGAAAGGCTGAAGGCTGTACCTGGGGCAGCACATGGAAGGAAAGTCTAAATATGCTGCAGACTAAATCACACAGGGAAGGGGTAAGAGAAGCTGAAGCTCCTGGTTAGGGCAACATCTGCAAAGTGAGCTACAGATGGCCTGTAAATACACTGCTACAGAGCATAGCATAGCACCTCAAAGAGATTTTAGAGCTTTTTTCCTTTTTTTTTCCCCAGGAATTTGCCTTGATCTTAATTATTGTTACAATAAGTGATCTTCTTTTAAGGGATAAAAGGAAGGAGTTGGCTTCCTTCCTTTCTGCATCATCTCCTGAGGTATCACACTTCTGCAGGCTGATGCTAGCACCTCACTGCATAAATGGTGCAAAGGGATTCCCCAGGGGGCTGTTTTTCTCCCACCCAAGAAAGGGATGATTTTGAGAGATAAAATAGCTTTAACTGAATGTGGTAACATACCATTATTGCCCAGAAAGGTCAAACAAAGGGGCTGTGAGAGGTCAGTGGGAGAGATAAAGAAGATGAGGTGTGTGGAGAGTAAGATAAGAGCTGAGGGTCTTATGTGATTATCAAAGGTCAGGCATGTGTGGGCTAGAGTGGCAAAAGGATGAGTGAGCTTGTGGCTCTCCCAATTAGAGCTGGAGAGGGGGTGAAGGGAAGCAGTGCATCTGGGAGAGTTTTTGATTGACTTAGCAAGGAAAGTTCTGAGTGAGAGCTGAGCAACCTCTGTTCACCCTTAGCCATCACTACACTTTCCCACTGATGTGCTTTGCAGGCCAGGGTGGGCCTGAGCACCGACAGATTTGCTTGGCAGGAGCTCAGACTGTGTTGGCCAGCCCCAGTCCCTGTCTGGTAGCAGGAGCAGGACCTGTGCTCCCTGAAGCATGCCATGAGAGTGCTGGCCAGGTGACATCCAGGAGCAAAAGTGAGAGATAGCTCCCTGCTGGAGGGGCTGGCATCAGCCTTGATACAGCAGAGAGGGTGGGTGGTAGCAAGTGCAGAAATGTCTCTGCTCTTATGCTTTCACCTTTCCTATGGGGCTGTGTGTGGGTTCCCCAACATATGGCCAGCCCCTTTCTTCAAAATGTTGGGTCTCAATGGAACAGGAGAGTTTGGACCCTGGGCTTCTGCCTTTTGTAGCTAATAGCCCATTCTGTTAGGTACATCTGCAAAAAGTAATGAACAAAATGCTTGGATTGATTCAGGGATCAAAACTAAGGTAAAGAGTAGAAACAAAAACTCCCATGTATTAGCAATGGAAAAGAACTGCAAGCATTCTCCTACCAGCAGAAAAAATGTAGGAAAATTGGTTTCTAGACTCAAATTGGGTAGATGGTGGGATTATGCTGGACTAGAGATTTTTATACTTCAAGCAGGTGAGGAAGGAGGGGGTATAGTGAGAAGGGTTTGCTGGATGATGAAGAGGAGAGCAAAACTGCCACAATGATTTCTATCTTCAGCCTCCCCAGATCTGTTGGGTCTTTTGTTCCACAGGTTTGTTGGTTACATGTGAGAGGTACTGGGATGAATCCACTGCTTCTACACTGCAATACATGTGACAGTAAGGTATAAACTGCTTGTGAGCCAGTGACAAAAGACAGAGCTGCACGTTCTAGCCATGAACAACCTACAGTTTTGCCTGGGGGAAAAAAAATTGTATTAACTTGATAACTTAGCTCTCTTGAAGTCCTATCAGCACAGATACAGAACATGCCATTCTTTACTGCAACACAGCCAAGGTAAACTATCCCAGTGCCATATCAACTTTTGCAAAGGGAGGGGAAAACACTGACATGGAGTGGAAAATGCTCTGGTGGCGTAAGTTTGGCCAGTGCTCATGGCTGAGTGCCAGGCAGTAAAGGAGGAATCTGCCCTCACACAGAGGCAGAACACACCCTACAGGTAACAAACAAACAGAACACAACCTGGAAATGAATGTCTCTGCTGGTCTGAGACAGTGTGGATGTGGAAAGAAATTCTTAAAAAAAAAATTAAAATCTGTACCTCATTCTGTAGACACCAGGTTTGGAAGCAGCAGACCCCTGGAGAATACTTCAGCCTTTTAACACTTCACCAATACAATACATTTATCTTTCTTGAAGGCAGTGCAAACATCAGAGCACAGGCTCCATTTTACCTCATGATAACAACGTCAACAATATCACTGAGTAGGGTACTCATGCAAAATCTTTATTTGGAAAATGTCTTGTCAAGAATAAAAGCACTCCTCTGGTTTACTTTTAAGCCCAGAAACAGTATTTGCATTGTGCAGGGAAAAATACAAAGAAAATTCTTAAAACACATTGATCTTCTGATATCATATAAATAGTATTATAATTGCTTACGTCTATTTCCTCTATTTTTATCCCACTAAATCTGCCTGTGGACTAGTGAGAGAAGAAAAGCAAGGCAATGACATAGTATTAGTTTTGGAGAAAGGCCACAGTATCTTAAAGACAATGTGGAGAATTATCTGTATTGTATAAGGACAAAGACACATGGATACTGATTCACTGTCTAGCACACACATCTCCTTGTTTTCCAGGTCAGGAATGGCTTTCAGAATGGCTCTGATTATTTTCTCTGCTGATCCAGAGCTCTAAAGAAAGCCGAGATTGTGGCTGTTAAGGGTAGAAAGTTCCTCCTTCATTTTATAATATGTGTGTTATTGTGGTTTCTCTTGGCTGGGAAATTTCATTTCTATTTCTAATCTCAGCCATGTGTCGGTCAATTCTGATTTAAGTTCCCTTCACCCTCTCCCTGCTGTGCAGCTCTGCATGCCATATTGCAAACATATTTTTCAGCATGGGTGGGAGGTAGCACTGTGGTTCGGGCTTTGCTATTGATATCAGGATTTCCCTTTTTCTTTGTTTGAAATTTTTTTTCTTTGAAAATAGAATTGATGGTAAACAGGTTTCATTTAGTCCACAGGGGAGGGACAGTGAACATTTTCTTGCAAATTTGAATAAGAAATCACAATTTTCCAATTTTTCTAATTAATTCAGACATATATTCATCATCTCATGAAATCTTCAGCTTGAACCTTCATTTGGATTATGTAGAAGAATAGAAGTCTAAATTTTGTAGACTCCACTTGTAATTAAAAACCACTCCAGTAAATTAGGGCTCCAGCACTGTGGCTTATTGCCAGTGGAGGGAAATTAGGGGATTGTTTGATCCTCAACCAAGAAAATACCAATGTCTTCCAAAAGGACAGCTTCACACAAAACATTCAAAAGTCTAACAAGCTGTCAGTTCTCTCCATTCCTTTTAGCACTGTTTTGTCTGTCTTCTTTGAGTTGAAGGCTCCTGCCAAGTAAAGATTCATTTCTCACATATACTTGCCTATCAGATTTTGAAGTTGGACAAAAGGACCCACTTAGCAATTGCAAGAACTTTTATAATTTAAAAAGCAAGAACATTGGATTTCTGCATTTCTCCCAATCACTCCACTGTTTGTTTTTTTTCTTTGAAAAAAGGCAGTGAAGAACGTATCAACAGTTTAACCCAAAGAGAAGGTCGAGCACTATAAAACTAATCTTCAGCTGGCTGTCCATGTGGAAAAGGCAATAAAATGTTGACTCTAGATATTTATATTGATTTGTGATACTAAACAGAAGTATTTTGCAAAATTCCAATATTTATCCTTAAATAATCTTTGATAGGAATGATTATTTTTTAAGGGTGAGACGTTAATTCTGTGACTTCACAAATTTAAGCATTGCTGTCCTTCCTGTTTTCCCAGAATCATTGGATGTTTCAGTACAAAGACTTGTTCCCCACATCAGGAGCGGAGTCAAGGAAACTTTATGGTTTTGATACATGATGCTGGTGTTTTAAATAAAGACAAACCTGTGGTATGAAATACAACAGCCCTTCTTATGCCTGGGAAGGCTTCTTGAGTTAATATCTGATGAGTGATGCTTGGTCAGGTGCACTGTATCACAGGGCATTTCTGTCACCGGAGGTCTCAGGTCATTCAGAGGCATTTCCCTTCTTTGCCTTCCCATCCCCTCCTTTAGCTGTGGTGTGGTGGCATTTCAAACACTGAAGAGCTCTGCTCAGACCTCACTTTGTCTAGTTCCAGACGACTCTAGCAAGGAGGATGGCTTGGGGCCCGCCAACAGCGGTTCTTCAGGGAAACCAACTTCCCGCTGGCGCTCGGGAGCCGCAGGAGGGAGCGCGCTGCCCTCCTCAGATGCACCGCCCCCGGGCAGAGCCCGCCCGGCCCCCGCTGCCGCTCTCCATCCCAGCCCCGATCCCAGCCCCGCTCCCCATTCCAGTCCCGCTTCCCATTCCAGTCCCGCTTCCCATCCCATCCCAGCCCCGCTCCCCATTCCAGTCCCGCTTCCCATCCCATCCCAGCCCCGCTCCCCATCCCAGCCCCGCTCCCCCTGCCTCTGCCGCACCGGGAGAGGCCGTCCTGCCCCGCCCGCAGGGCTCGGGCCGTTCGGCAGCCCCGGAGTTCACGGGTGGCTTCTCTTCCTCATATAGGAGCTAGGAGCCTGGAATGTCGTGTTCGATTTTATCTCCCTGCCACCAGCCGCTGTTTATTGGCACCAGCCCCTCAGGATGTGACTGTCCCTTCTGGATTTCAACAGGGTAAAGGGAAGGAGTTGGCAGGTCCTCTTTAGCCATCCAAGTCCTGGGTGTCCCCATTAAACATGTTTTTAGATGTATGGATCAGTCAGGTTTAGGGGGTTTTTGCATGAATTTCTGAGATTGCTCATGAAAACAGTATCTTCCCCCAACGTCAGCTTCCTCAGCTATAACAGCATAGCAGCAGCATGAGCTGGATACACAGCACGTTGTAAAAACATAATTTTTGAGGTCTAGCTCTGCTCTTCCCCCTAGAATAAAGGCAGAGTTCCTCACTTTTCACTGTGCTTGCATTGCACGAGGCACTGGAAGCAGCCTGCTGCATCCTCCACCTCTGCACCCGCTCAGCCCTGAGCTCCTGCTGCTGCCATTTCCAGTGATGACTGTTGCCAAGACAGTTTTATGGACCTATTAAGACAGGCACTGGCAATCCCCATTCACTGGTTTTTAACCATGTCTGGCATAAAAGGAGCTCAGTGTTGACTGCAAACTGACAAAAGGCTTCTGGAAAGGTGGTTCAGCTATGGTACAATACAGTCCATTCCAATAGCTGACCCATGGTATTGACACTGTAGAAACACTGAGGCAGAATTGTTAAGAAAACTGTACCCTATGGATTTCTCAATTGTCTGTATCATAGTACCAAATGAAACTACCAATGTTGTTAGAGGAATACACCATTTCTGCTCCTCCATCCACTGGTCAGTCACACACTACTGCAAAACAAAGCTTACCCACTTTTTAGGTTTTCTTTTTTTGGTTTTGATAAATAAAACTTCCTCTGCAATATTTTTAATACTGTTGCCTCCTGCCTCTTCTTCTTCTTCTTTTTTTTTTTTAAGATCTTGGATGTTTGTGTGCTTTGGAAAAGTAATTACTTGACATAACTGATGAATGAAACAGACACATTGCAGAATCAATAAACCTATTAGTATCAGAAGAAAATAAAATGCACAGAAAACTTCTGTTCCATGTAGACATAAACAGAAGGCAATAGCAATGCTTATATGGGACAATTTACAGTTCTTCTGCAATCAAGGTTAAACTAAAACTTTCAATTAATTGCTATGCATCTCAGCTTCACTGGTTAGTAGGAAGATGAGAGTGGATGAAGTTCTTTCAGAACTGTTTTTTTATGGGCAGGATTCAGGTGGGGAGGCACTGGGGGGAGAAACATGTTTTGTAGCTATCTACAAGTCCCTGGATGTCCTAGATGGTGATGAAGAGAGGTGAATATAGTAAGAGTGGTAGGAACAGTTTGTCAACAAGTATTGCTACACAGCATGTGCAAGAGTTAATAAAATAAATTATACACCACATTTTCTTTTCAAGCAAGCTTTAAATAGTCCATATGTAACAGAATCATGTGTTACAGACAAGAAACTCTTGCTGCCAAAACACAGGATGAGTGTTTTTCCCGATCGTTCTTTCCAAATTACAGATTTAGGAAAAAATATTTCAAGAAATTACAAGATTTTAAAAAATAAAATTATGCTAAAACCCAGAAAAGGCCAAGAGAATAGAATGGTGAAGTACATGAACAAGTCATCAGAAAAATGTTAGTACACAAAACTTACAGGAATGGACATAAAGGCTTTTAAGACACAGATAATTAGCAGGCTAATTCAGGATCAAAGGGCAGAATGCATAGGCTTTATTATAAATTCTGTAATTCATGCATTTGTGTGTGCAGATAAAATATATTTAAAGCCATGTATTTAAATGCCATCAAAAAGACACTTGAACTTCTCCCCAGCAACACCTGGTGACTTCAGGGAAGAAGAACCCAGTTTTACTTACTTTTGTGCACTGGCCTAATCCAAACTCATAATCTGTAAAAGGGAACAAAGTATAAGAAAGCAAGCAGGCATTTTATCTGAGCCACTCGGCAACACTGGGACAAAGATCCAAACCCACTTTTTGGTAATCAGCATCCCTGGAATGGAATGGCAGCAGCACCAGCCTGGAGAGTTCTCAGTGTGTTTCAGAAAGTGGCTCCAAGAAGAACAATCCAAGGGTTGAGTGGGAAAAATTAGAAATTAACCGTGTGGTAAATAGATAGATGGATAGATGGACAGATGGATAGATAGATAGATAGATAGATGGCTTTTTTTCAGAGCAAAATAAGGTAGCACTACCAAGTAAGTGGCAATATGGTGTGTGCATTAAGATATATAAGTGAAATCTGCTTGGGGCACCTTCACTCAAAGGAATAAGTCTTCTTAAAATATAATTATAATAATAATTATAATAATAATAATACTTCTTTATACTTGCCACTTGTTAGCAATTGTTTACATCGTAGAAAAATAGATAGTATTCTGTAACAAGAAATATAGTTACTTTGTTAAAATGGGCTATTTTAAACCAGCTATTATTCTTTCATATAAAGAATTTCTAAACAGCAAAACAAAAACAGGTAATACTGAGTGCAAAACGGCCAGTGGTATACTTTGCATTGGTTTGAAACATAGTTGCCAGCTACTATAATTACATGTTCTGTACACTGTACTACAAAAGTCTTCCATCTTTTAGAAGCTTTTGCATTTTGTTTTTCTTCTTTATAGGTGGCAAGTAAGTATTTAATCCAAGTAAATTCAAACTCTGGAAGTCAGAGAGAATTTCACAATCAGTCTTTGCTACCACTCTTTCACATTCCTTCCCCCACGCAGTGCAGCAGCACTTTCTACTTATGGCCAAAAATCCCTTAAGTTAAACAAAGTTCAGAATGTAGATACTTAGAAGTGTAGCTTATAGATTCACATTCTTTTAAAAATAATTTCACAAATTTCCCACGTTTACATTTACACCAATGTAACACCTCACTTGATGCATTTCATTATCCTTGCTAAAGACTGAAATAAAGTTCAGATGAAAACTCTTTGCCAATGGTAGGTATTGTCTTAAACACTACAAAGCCAGATGGTTCCAATGTAGAAGTCATTTTTCTGTGGTCTCCGCAACAGTTTCAGACATGAATAGCTAATTCCTAGTGGCAGTGGTAAAGGCATTATCAGTACACCATGAACATCACAAATGGAGACAATTTCCAAATGTTAAAGAACAAAAACCAAACAAAAAGCACCCAGAAAAAAATCAGTGAAACATTCTTAGTAGAGAAGAAATCTCTCTATTCTCCTCTTCATTAATCTCACACCTTTTCAACTTTGGTGGGGTCATATGTATCTGGAAAAAAACCAAGAAAACACCATTAATAATGTATTGTGAAATCTATTCAATATTTCTAGCTGTGAAAATGACACATCTTTTCCCTAGTTTTTATTTTAAAAAAGAGAAGCTGATAAAGCTTGCCACATTAAAGATACATATCACATTCCTGACGCAAATTCTGTGTTTTTACCACTATAATTCAGCAACAACTCTGACCAAATGCATGAAGATAGAATTTGGGAAGGCCTTAGATAGGTAGGAACAAGCATACTGAATGTTAAGTGATTACTTCCAGTTTTCAGGTGCTTTGACAGGAAGAAAAAGACATAAGATTTGTTCCCCCTTGCACTGAACACTAAGGACCAGCAAATGCTTTAAGCATCCTAGCAGGGTGTGTAAGGCTGGCTGAAGGAGTGATTATGCCATGCAGTCATCAGGGTCTTTTCATTTGATTGCAAATCCTTCATTTCAGATTAATTCAACATAAAACAGGAAAGCACAGCTGCATTGCATCACTATGGTTGGTCTGTCTTGCTTCAGTCTGCAAAACTGCAGCTCATGTTTCAGCCTTATTCACTAGAGCACTGGAATGGCTTGCTACCACTCTTCTTCACTTCTAGCCTCCCTCCTGCCAGTTCACAGGACATACCATAGGCTGGTTTTCCTTTTCCCAAATCCCTGAGGACACTCTTCTATCAGGTTTCTTAATTGGGTTTATCCCACTGCTGGCCATATAGTAAGCAGACATGAGCCTTTTCCTTCACCCTTGTCATTCTGGGAGAGGATTGCAAGGAAAAGGCTTTGCCCTGTGAGCTCTGCCTGCCCAGTGTCACCATGCAGATGCCTGGCTTGCCCTTGTTGTGCATGGTCATGGCATGTAGGAGCCAGGGCTACCTAGGGAGGAGTCTGCGGGCACAGAGGGCCCAGACAAACCAGCACTGCAGCCGCGCTGCCGCGTGCTGCTTCTGCTCTTACACAACCTGGGAATCTGTGCTAACCTTAAACGTCCCTCCCGTAGGCTGTACTCCCACTGCACTCACATTTAAACAGCTGAGCATGAAAATAATTCCACACACAAATATCACACTTTGGAGTAAAACATTCATCCTCAGGACTTTCGTGTTGATGTGAGTGAATGTCTTCATTCAAACATAAAAAGCATAAAAATCCTCCAGGGAAATTTTTGCTCCTATGTGCAAGTGTCCATCTGCTACATCCACACTCACGTCAAGGGGGAACTGGCTAAGAAAGGACTTCTGGATTTGGCCCCAGTGGGTGGACTTGTATTGCAGAATCTTTTATCACTTCTCTTGCCCACCCTCCTGGAGCTGCTAGTCCAGCCAAGAAAGGAGTCTGTGCCAGCAACACCTATTATTTCTGCTAAGCCTTTTCTGGTATTTCCAAACAGACACCACATGAATGCAAAAAATCAACAGAAATAAAGCTTTTGTGGGATAATGAGCTCTAGGATAGTGCAGCATCTTTTTAAGCTTAATGCACTGATGGTGTATGAAGATGCCTCTAAAGCAGTAACATTTTTTTTGGTCATAAATATTTTGCCATCTAAACTGTTAGAAATTCTGTTAAAAATTCTGAAGTGTTCTGTGACAGGTTGACCTAAGGATAAAAATGGATTTGCATTTCAGAAACCTGATTTTCCTAAGGCCAGACACATTCACATTAACAGAATTCCCCACAAAATTTCAGGTGCTCACTGTTTCAGGGAGTGGCAAGACAGGGGTGGGGAGGAAGGGAGAAAACCAGGCCACAAGACATGGAGCCTCTGCAAGGCTCAGTATATTCCCTGAAAGCTTACCCATGCCCTCAGCACCTAAACCAAGGACACAAAAGTGCCAGACTGACAGGCCAGGTCACCCTTTTGAGGGGGACAGACATTGGAGTTCTAGCACTGATACAGAAATGCTTATTCAACATTTGGTTAAGCTCATTTGAAATGCTCTCTACAGAAACAAAGCCAGATTAGCAGACTCATGTCTTCCAACAGCAAAGGAGAAAAGACATCCAATGCATTTGGGAACACTTAGAGATGTTCCCTAATGGCAGTATTTGCATAGTAAGATGAGCTTGCACTCAGTTTTGGCAGGGCTCTTACTCTGAGATGACTGTTCGTCTGCCAAGCTACATTATACATGTAAAAGCCTGTTTCTGCTAAGGGCTGCAGCCTCTGTGACAGGCCCAGTCTGCAATTATAAGTCTAACATCATCCTACCTTGCTCCAAATAGAGTGGCCTTTTAGAATGGAATATTTGCTCTTTGAAAGCAACAAAAACAATCAGGATTTCAGGATTAATTCTCATTTGGGCTTTCAATGGTACCAATGAGCTGTTGTGAAAATTGGAATGAGATTTAAAAGAGGAAGACACAACATCAGGCCCTCTTACAAACATGAATCTACAGTCACCCTGTAAGGTGAAGCTTTTGGGGCCAGCAACAAATCAGGGTCTCTTTGCATGGGAAGAGGCCAGAAGCCACCTGCCCACCCCACATGTGTCACCCTGGACATGCACAGCAGGAAGGGACATTCATGCCATTCAAACACAAGAAGGGCTGTTATGGCTGTGAGGGAGCTGCTGCAGTGGGAACACACTGCAGAATATAAGCCTGGCATCGTCAGCAAGAAGGATAAATTTAGATCTAATTTACTGCAGAATAACTCTCCAATAAAATGCACACAATCTGTTTTGATACATCCCTGAAGTCATGTCACCACAACAGTTATTTTCTTCACTCCAGCAGAAACCCCAAGGGAGGAAAGCATATGAAATGCATGTGGGGCAGACTAGACCTGATGGGTACAAGAAAGCTGAATCAGTCTGTTTGAAAAATCTGGTCTGGAGAAATACAGTTCAGAGAAGAGAGAGACAAAGATGTGGGATACAGAAAAAGACATGGAGAAAAAGGCTTCAAGGCTGCAGGAGTCAATACTTAGAACTCACACAAGCATTTCTTTTCAGTTGGAATTGCATATATCCAGTTTAAAGTATACCTAATTTAATTTCAGTCCCTCTGTACTGGAAAATTGTGAATAGATTTTTATCAATAAGGTTAAATGAATAACCTGTGCAGATTTCAAGGCAAAGTGTCAACTGTAACAGAAAGGATGGAAAAAGGAAGGAGGAGATTAATATTAATTTAACAGCTTTCACACTCTATGTTTGCTCACTCCAATTTATTTAATAGACTAGGCAGGTGGCCTGGGAGATTTATCCCTTTACACAGATCTATAGCAACAACTGATTTTCAGTTGTTAAAAAAAATGCTAAATGAAAACTGTTTCAGAGAGGGAACTGCTCATGTTACTTTGGGGATGCATATGGACTACACAAGTTTATATGTTTTAGAGAGAGATCAGAAACACCAAAAATAGTAAAAAAAAAAAAGGTGTTCACTGAAAAAGTCAACTTTCCATTTGTCCTGGGGTTAATAGTTATTCTCAACATCTGATCTGGAAAATATTCATGAGAGAGAGAATTTCCAGGCCCCTATATGCAGCCATTTCCCAGAGGCTTCATAGAAGAACATCAGATTTTTATTTTTAGTTTCTTCTGAACTATCATATAGTATGTGTCTACTTAAGTATTAGAGAAGGAAAAAAATTGGCATTCAAGGAACAGCTATGATTAAATGACCACATGTTCCCAAACACTGGCATTAGAGTGACTGTCTTTGAACTCCACTGTTTTAGCCTGGCCATTCCCTGAAACAATTAGACAGAGACAAGACCTTAGGGAGCACTCCAGTCTCTGTGAATGAATTTCTGTATCACAAGTGAGTTTCACAGTAACAATTCCTAAAATGGGACCAGAGAACACTCATCTTTTCCACAAGGAGAGCAAAGTGGGTGGCTCCCAGATGAGGATAGTACCACCTACAGCCTGTTACTATTTGAGCAGCATTACGTGGGCATAAGCAAACCGATCATGCCCGTTACATAAGAAACGAGTACCCATCTGGATCTCCCATAACAGGGTCTTACCTAAAGAAAAATCTCTGTCGATTTTCTTCTTGTCCATTCCACCTAAACATCCATTTTCAGTGAGAGAGATAACACGCTTGGAAACAGCCCCTGAGCTTGCCAGTTTGCTTCCTCTCTCCTCTGGTACCTTCAACAGCTTCTCCTCATCCACCTCCTCTCCTGAGTCTGCGCTCTTAATGCTCAGGCGTCTCATGCGTGACACAGAGTCAACTTCTTTCATCCGCACCAAGCGATCCATGGCAGTCCGGCTGGGTGGAGACGTGAGCTTGCCTTGGAGTGTCTCTATCACTTTTGAGGTGCTCCTCACTCTCTTTTCTGAATGCTGATAAGCAGCTGACTTGCAAACCAAGTTTTGGTCCTCACCTTGGCTGAGACTCACAGGCTGTTCAAGAACTTGCTCAGTTACCAGTGGTTTAGCGCTGGCTTCTTGAAGAGTGGCCTGGCTTTCAACAGGGTATAAAGATCGCCCTCCTGCTCTGACAAAGAGAGCGCTCTCTGTCCAGCCACACTTTCGTCTGCCTTCATAAGAATCTTCTTTTTTTCCTTCTTTGTTACTTACTGTGTTCCCTACAGTTGATGACTCAAAGTCCTGAGCACCGTTTGAAGGGCTAGTGCCTGGGTGGGGCCCAGCATGGTCATCTGGAAGGAGAGACTCCACTGCTATATCTATACCTAAAATTCTTGCAGCTCTTGCCTGCAATGACTCATTCACAGGGATTTCCACTGCATTTGCATCTGAAGAGTGATCAGAATTGTTAGCACCAGGTTCTGGGGCCACATCAAGTCCTACTGACCTCAAATCTGGTTCAGAGCACCTTTGGTTCCTCTTTGTTAGTGACAAGCGTACTCCTGACCCTCTCTCTAATACCCTATCATTTGTGGGAGTTGCACCTCTGCTTAGTTTAACAAAGTCTAGGTAATTTTGGTCTTCACTCATCTCCTGCAAGATAGGGTTATTGAAAGGATTACTGTAACATGAACTACTTGAGCTACTGGACAAAACTCTTTTGATAGGGCTGTCATGAACTGGCTGTTTGCTTGTTCTGCTCTTGGCTTCCCCCATCCCCATTTCTGTTTTCAGTCTTCCATCTGCTGGCCTGACTCCTTCACTGCTCCCTCCTGGCTTTGAGAAACCTTGAGAGCCACCACATCTTAGCTCGCCACCATGCTCTGTCCCCATGCTCCAACTTTCAGACTTACTTTTAACCCTTCCTGACCTAATTACAGGCACCTCTGGCACAACCATTTCTGATTTCCCACCATGTTTTGGCTCCTGGCTTGGTTTCTCTTTTCTGGACTCCCTCCTGTGCATAAAGGCACCTGCCTGCAGAGGAGCTGCAGCACTTTCCAAATCTTCTTCACTGCTTGTGCTCTCCTCCTGCCCTTGCAGCTCCTTGTTAAAACTTTCTAGCTCACTTATTACATCCCAGGGACGGCGACTTACAGGTTTCAACAGGAACTGCCCAAATGGTTCTGTACTGTTGCAGGGAGCACCTGGTTCTCCCTTAACTATATCTCCCTTGGAAAGAAGGCCATTTTCCCTCTCTTGGACAGGCACAGGCTGGCTCTGGTGGGCTTTTGGGGAGGGAGACTTAAGGACTGAGATGGCAGTCCTAGAAAATGCACTGTTGCTAGACTGGCTAAGGTGTGTCTGGCCCTTCATACTGTAACTGTTCTGTCTGCAGCCTCTCTCATCAGAAGGTGACCCTGTCTGTTTTGGCCCCATTGGGGATGTTGTACATCCTGGGAGTTTTGGAGATAGCTGTTTGCTACTATCAGGCTTCCCAGGCTTTGTACCATGGAAAAATTCTGGGCTCTCGGGTTCTTCAGAGAAACTTGTCTGTGTCTGCTGGTCTTTGTACTGATCACCTGGCCAGGAGCCAGAATATTTCAGCTCTCTGTGTTTTGTAGGCTGAATAAATCTGAGGTCATTCATTTGTTTGAACTCTTCTGGTCTCCACAGCTCTTGTTTTTGTAACTCATTTTTATTGGTCATGCTTCCTGTAAGCGCTTGTAACTCCAAGTCTGTTGAAGACATACTTAAGAGACTTTGTTCTTGCAAAGCCCCATTGTTATCAAACCTATTCTTATCAGGGCTCTGAGTTATGTTGTTGTTCCTATCTGTATCTGGCAGATTGGATTCTGATTTAACTGGGATGGAGACCAAACAAAATATAGTTTCATTCATTTTTTTCTTTGAACTCTTTTTGCTCTGCATCCCAACTCCAGGTTCAAACTTTTTCACTTTTGTAACAGTCTCACAGGTGTTGTCCATATGTGAATTTCTTACAGAAAGTTTGCCTTTTGTGTACTCTGTGCTGGCTTCGTTACGGGGGCTGTGATTAGTTGCTCTACAATTGTCTCTTTGGTCCGGCAAGGCACAGTTTTCCTGATCTCGGATGGATGGTGCCAACCATCTGTTGCTATGGGTGGAGCTGTCAGAAGTTCTTTCTCCCTTTGCAGAACTGGACAAGTTTGATGCATCCACAAAGGCACTGTTGCACTGTACTTCAAGATTTCTCTCTTGCAAAGCACCAGAACTGGGACTACATGCATTTTCAGTGTGGTTAGAGTTGCCCTGCAGACCTTCCAGTGGTGCAATTTTAATGTGTCGTATCCGAGGATCATCAAAGGGAATGTACTGAACGGAACGCAGGTGGTCAGCAGGGCGCCTTGCATGGCTTTGCTTCTCATGAGGAAAATGGTTGTCTTTGCAAGGGTCACCCCCCACTTCAAAAGTATTCATTGCTGGTCGTTGGCAGGGGACAACCCGCTCTGCAGGACCCTGTGGATCACTGCTGGCGCACGTGTTGGTTTTAGGCACTTCACTGGGGGAATGGGGGGTCGCGTATTGGTGAGGTGGGGATTTGTAAGAAGGAGGAGGTACATACACTGGGGGCTCCAAACCAGAATCTGGAATGCCAGCATCTTGCCTTGGCTCATTGACTTTGGCTAAGTAGGAGATAGGTTCCTCTTTCTGGTAGTGGTCCTGGAAACCCACGGTTTCTGCAGGTGCCCTAGTCTGCCGCTGCAGTTCATAGGATGGAGGCTTGAGAGGTCTCCCATACTTGGGCTTCACCAGGGGAAGGAAATTGCCTCCTGTTCCATGGTGCTTGGCTGGTTCCACACTCAGTCTGTTTGGGGAATAGGAGGGGGTTTTAGTGACACTGAGCGAGTTGTTACTGTTGGTCAGGGAGGGCATTTCCACGCACCTCATGCTCTCAGGTGAAAGGACCCTTGGCAAGGACTGTGATTTCCCCCTGCTCTGGGTGCTGAGCACGTTGTCTCCCAGCGTCAGCGAATACAGCTCTTGAAGCAGCTTCTCCCTGTCACCCTCAGACATTTGCCTCCCTACCTTTTTTGGCTGGTTCCAGCTCTCTACTTCCAGACTTTGCCATTTGCAGCTGCTGGACACTTCACAGCTTTTCTGCAAGCCACTTCTTCTGCCATACCCTGCACCTGTGCCCACCTTCAGCTGATTCTCCTTGGGCTGCCGGGGTGCCCCTGGGGATGCAGCCAGGCCTTTCATCTCCACACTGGCCTTCTGGGAATAGCCCAGTAGCACACTGAAGTCCTGTCCTCGTCTTCTCCAATAGGCCAGATCTTTATCAGTCTTCGGCTGGGAAGACCGTGCTAAATGAGGCCTGTCATAAGCCCTGGAAAAAAAAGCAGTGTCAGAGGCAGTGTGCACAGGTGCCTGTTCTTTCTACCATGGGTAAGGCCATTAGGAGGTCAAATGATGAGTTATGCCAATGGGGTTTTGTGTAATCAATTTGCAACCAGATGACAATTTTAATGAGAGGATTTAAAAGTCAGTCAATTAACATGGGTAAAGGAAGGGAAAGAAGCTCTTCTGACAGGTTGTTAGCTATGCAAAGATGTTAGAGAGACAAATGCAGAGTTACCTGCTGTGCAAACATGCACAGCCCTCCTTGATGGACATTAGAAAATTCCCTGCCCACAGCAGGGGGCTTGGAACTAGATGATCTTGAAGGCCCCTTCCAACCCAGACCAGCCTCTGATTCTAAGATACCATTCTAAAACCAGAAGTGACTGTCTTAAATTACTTCTGTATCCTGCTAAATTAAAATCTATAGATGTCAAGGAGACTACTGTGGTATTCAAGTTTAATAGGATTCCAAGAAGCAGAGGTAGGGAGAACAGGTAGGTGTCTATATCATAAGATTTCATAAGATACAGTCTGTAAGAAACATGATTTGCATCCTGGTAAAAGTGCTGAAATTAAACATGTCAGTTCCTGAATTGATTCTTGTTCATCTTTCTGAGGAACAAATTTCTTCAGGGTGCTTTGGATTAAATGACACATGTCACAACAATGGTGATGTATCAACACAGTTCTGAATAAGACGGAACCAATATTTTAAATGTAAAATACCTCAAAAGAAGTTTAAAATTCTTAAATAAAATAATCTATCGGTGAAATATGAAAGACATTAGACATTGCAGATTAGATATTCAGAACACAGATTTACATGAACAAAATAGGTTCATTGTCTATTCTGAACAGAGTGTAAACTGTTTTATACATTTCTGCAGATCAAAATTGGTACCCTTCTATATAAATAATTAATTTTCTACTTGAATAGCATTCTGCTATTCTTGTACCTAAGGTGTCCAACAATATAACTGCCTTTACACTATGTGGCTGCCACCAGCATAAGACTGGAAAGAAAAATCAAAATTGACAGAAATAGGACAAGTATGTAGATAGAACCCAAGAATTTCTTCCTCCTCCCTGCACCCCAAGGTATATAAACAGCATCATCTGGCTGTTTTTTACTAAAAACATGATCTATGTAAATGATCTATTTAAATAGGACCTTGTGAAGACATAATACAAATCAAAATTCAGAATGAAAATTAAGCCATGCAGATCCACAGCAATTTTCTTTTATGTATATTACTTTCATCCTATGAGTCTAAAAGTTTAAAAACCAGACTGGGATAAGGAGCATCTTGTTCACATTAATTCAATTGGATTGAGATTGAGCTTCTGAACAAAATGTTCTGCCTCTGAAGCATGAAACACAGTTTGATTGCTGAACCCCAAGAAGGAACAGACATCTCCATTAATCAATGAAATATAACAGGACACCTCCTATATCAGAAGCTGACTGTGGTAACAACAAAAACTTCCATGTGGAAACATACAGCTGAACAAATGTTGTTTTCTATCTTTTCATCTCATCCCCATACTGCTGTGGCACCATCTATATCTGTGTTTACAAAATGAGGTGAGAAACAGGGTCCAGTAAGAGTGAGGAGAAAATGAACAGGTTCTCTTTCTGATTGATTTTATCCATCATTGTAAAAGGGTCTACAGAAATTTCAGGAAGTACAGTCGTAGATTCCAAGATCAGAAGAGACCATTAGAATTATTTAGTTTGACATCTTGCTCAGCACAGGCCATCAGACTTCTTTGAGATGATTCCTGCTTAAGTGGTAGCGTCTCTTAGAAAAGCACCTAAAAATTCTGATTTTTAAATATCCTGTGATGTTGCAAAGCTTAAGTCACCATTAAAAAAACCCCATAAAGTAACCAAAAATCCTTTTCAACAGAAAGAGAGAAAGCCCCTCCATTTATTAAAAGCTGTTTAAAATATTAAACTTATTTTTAAAGGTTAATAACTAGGCTTCAGTAATGAACTTTAGAACATGATACAATCCACTGTGTAACCTGTACATCATTGCAACAAGACTGTAAAAAAGACATTTAAAAGGAGGCATTTAGAGCATTTTAAAACCTGATCCTTTCTAAGATCTACTCATAGGACAGACAGTATCTGTCTGTCTAAATCCTGGCTAAGGCACTACAAGTGCTTACATAGCCAGCCTCTATCAGGGACCCCATAAACTTGTGAAGATGACACTGCACTGTGCGGAGAGGATGCTCCAAGGACCCTCCAGTGCAGCTCCATCCTGAAGTCTCCTCTGCTCCCAGTGATGGAGAGCAGCTCCTGCACCCCTGCATGCAGGCATGGTAGGCAGGCACAGCCCAACCACCCTGCCTGTGGCCACAGCTGCAGCACAGAGTGCCTCCCTCCTGGACATGTGGCACTTCTGGCTCTTGCAGTCCATCAAGTGCTGGAAGGGGAAACTTCCAAGAGCCACTCCAAGTTTAAAATGCTTCACTGCAGCCTCACCAAAGGTGAGGTGGTGCATATCACCAGAGAGAAGACTTCAGAGCCCCTCTGTGCAGCAGCTCATCTCTGACTCTGCCACTACACAATTCTGTGTCTCTCCAGGATGTGCCAATGCTGATGCACAAAGAAATGCACACCCAGACACAGCAGCTTCCACGTGCCTGCTAGCTGGGAGGAGGATGGAGCTGAGGATGGAGCAGTCCCATGGCACCAACTGTGGAGATTTAAGTTCCAGGGACAGAGTGGTCCCAAGGGATCAAGGAGATGGGTTTTAACATTATGAACTCTCTTCTAACAGGCCTGCTTCTAATACGTATCACATTTGCTCTCATAAAATGCTTTGAATTGATTCTATATAAAGTCAGTTTAATTAAAATGGTTCAAAACCCCCAAAACTATTTCTAGCTTTCTGTGAATTTTAGGTCTTTACAAGAAATGAGGCCATAAGTCTAAGCTGCACTGGCTGTATGACCATATTTCACTGAGCTGTCTTGCTCAGAGCCATGGGTTGAAGCTGCCCTTTTCCCCTAGGGTGACACTGGACCAGCAGGACCTCACATGATGCAATAATGGGGCCAAAAGTGAAGCAGCATGGTGCAAGCATCAAGTCCAAATCCTGCAGAATGAGGCCACTGCAGGACTATGTAGGGAATGTCTGTCCCTGCTGCTGGCTGCCAGCATGCAAGTGGAAGGTGTTGGGCACTCAGCAGCTCATCCTGCATGAGCTGTAGGCACTGGCACAGACTTTGTGCCCCACAAAGGGCACTGTTAAGAAAGCCAGCAAAGTGGAAAAATTTTCAGAGGGCTGTTCTGGACACTGGCTGCTTCTGTTCTATTTTGAGATCCTATCCTCATATACACTCTTCTGAGACCCAGCATTGGAAAACACCAATATACTTTTCTAATTGTTCCAGCAGGTGATCTCATTAATGATATCTATTTATCACTAAATTTGCTAGCTACTAACACTTCCTCCCACACAAACAACTAAGCAAAGTGCCTCTTCTCTCTACTTAGAACAGAATCAGAAGGGAGTTCTCCTGTGAAGAGAACTCTCATCTATACCCATAGGATCAGCTTTCCCTTTTTTTTTGTTGACTTGTCTCCTCTTCCAAACCTTTACTGTGTGGCCTCCAAATGCTCAGTTAAGCAAGGACAGCCAGGAGAGCCCTCCCACCATCTGCTCCCTCACGCTGTGCCTGAAGAACAATAGGCTGGAGCCAAACATCCCTTCCCCATTCCACCAGGGCATCATTCTCCCCTCACAACCAGCAGGAGCAGTGCCTATGAAGCCTCTACCCTGCTCAACAAGGTTTGATTAGCAGAACAACCGTAATAAGCAGAGACAACAGCATCATCCCCTGCCATCACAAAACACCACAAGCCCTGCAAACCTGCCTGCAAAGGCAGCCACGAGGCTGGCAGCATCACCCACTTCCGTGGTGTATGGGAGAGGATTAGTTCTACCTCAGTGGTGTCAACAGGAGTTTGGTGTAGATAATTCCCTGGACAAGGAGCCTAAGCCCTGCTCAGAGTTGCTGTGGAACTGTCACCACCCCTGAAGGACACACACAGCCTGCTCAGGGCCTCTCCTGCCCTGTGCTAACAGGGAAAGCAGCACCAAGAAATGGTGGCAGGAAGCCTGTGATGCCCAGAGAGTAACTCCCTGGGTGGTCATCTTCCCTTTGGGCCCAGATTGTCCCCAGGTCTCTGCAGTGTGCAGCACTTTCCCAACCTGGGAACCAGAAGCTGATTTCCCAGAGCAGTCCAGAAACCAAGAGCGATATCAAAACATCTGCTGGAGCTCACCATGGCCTGCCTGTCACCAGCCTGAGCATGCCCAGCTGGGCCCCACAGGTATCTTCTCTCCAGCTTTGGAGCAGCTCACAGGCACATGGCAGCCTTGTGACTTGGGAGGGGACCTGGAGGGGCTCAGGAGCTGACACAAGGCACTGCAGCGCTGAGGCTTCCCTGGATCCAGCCTGGAGAGCTCCCTCCTCCCTTCCCAATCCAGCCACGGCTGTGTCATGCTCCACACCAGAGGGATTCCACACTCCCAGGCATGGCAAGGAAGGGATGATACAAAGGTTTTTCCAGCTGCTAGTGCCTTGTGAGAGCTCCCAGTAGGTTCACTGGGAATCAGAGCTTGCTGTAACAGTAATAGCAAGAAAATATTTCTATTTTTATGAAAGGGTGACAAAGCCATTTCCAGGGTTGTGTTCCAAATGTTATGTGGAAAAGCCACTTTTGAAAACCAGGATTAATATTTAACTATACTGTAGATTTTCAGGTCTCACCCCTTGCATTTAGTAAGAGATGTTTAAACTGTTAGAGAGCATTATTTGATATTTAGCCAAGGCCAGCAATTACAGATATCTCTGCCATATCCAAGATGTGGGGCAGATGTGTGAGCCCCTGCAGATGCACCCAGAGGAATGGGAAGCAGGGAGGCAGAAGCCCTCCCAAACCCCTGTGCACCCACTCAGGCTCTCACAAACAGGCTGCAGGAGCAGCAGTGCTGTGGTAGCTTCCAGCCTCACACAGGGAGATCTTCTTCACAACAGTATTTCTCCACACTAAACTGAGCATCAGCTTCAGCACCACTGCACGCCCTCGTCCCCTGCTTCAAACCCTTCTTCTCTTTCATTCTTTTTCAGTATCTTTCCTTACTTTTTTTGTTGTCCAGTTCACTTCATCCAAAACACACCAGAAAGGACTCTCCCAACTACCCTTACATCTGTGTTCTGTCCTTCCTTCTCTAGAATGGATGGTTCCACCTGGAGACCTTCACCAGGACTTGCTGTCCTATGACTGCTTTAGAGGGCTCACATCTCTTCCTGCCCATTATCCTAACTGGCAACCAGCAGCCATTCCTGCTCCAGGCAAACAGACTTGCAAGGGGAAAAGATGTGAAGGGAAAGAGCAGACGAGCCCAGGAGTAAGGGGACACATGGCTTTGCCACATGTTACTGAAGGTCTTTGTAAGAGGACAAGCTCCCAAGGTGACAGTGTTTGCCCTGCTTTCAGTTTCAAGCCCACTCAGCAGGAGGAAGGGGCTTTTCCTTGTAAACCATCGTCATACTTGGGCTGGCTTCCAGTCCTGCTCGAGCCCCTTTCCTTTGTCCATCTGCAGCCCTCAAATAGCTGCAGAACAATGGCTGAGTGTGGCTGTGTACACTCAGCTCTTCCTGCCCAGCCAGCCCCAGCCCGGTGTGCACGTACTTGGTGCTGAGCAAGCCATGGCTGCACGAGCACGTTTTCTGGAGTGACAACAACAGCTTCCACTGGCTTGGAGTTGTTTGTAAAAGAAGTGCACGGGCACCTTCTCATGTTTACTCCACAAGAGCAGCCTTAGGAGAACAAGCAAGTCTTCAATGAATGTAAGATCACCCACCAAGAGCTGCATGTGGCTGAATCCACAGTAAAACTTGGGTGTGTAAGTGGCAGAAAAAGCTGGGTGCAGTTTTAAAACTGAAGAAAAGGATGACTTTTTTCCTTTTCTTTCCCCCTGTGCTGGAACTAAGCTTTCCTAAGTCCATCAGAAAGGCCTTTCTCATTAGTAAAACATATTTTCCCACACTCAGCCACTTCACATTATCCCAGTATTCCCTAAGGCCTTTCGCTAGCAGAAGGTGAATGAATGTGCCACTGGATGTGGCCATCCAGTGAATGGAAATGGTTACTGGGATGGGAGCAGGAAAGGATCACAGTAAGATGGCGTTAAGGGTTAGAGTCATGATTAGTTATCTGTCAAGACCAAAAGAAAGAGAAAGCAAAGCCATGGCATGATGCTGAAACTTACCCCCCTTCTGAAGTATGAAAAGTGGACAAACCCTGAAGGTCATGGTGGTAACCAGGACCTGCTTGCCTCCCTTGGCTCCCATGGCTGCTTTCAGTGCTGCTTGAGCTGGTTTTCACCAGAGGTTTCTTGCTGTAGGCCCCAGCTCTGGATTCTGCTTCAATCCCATTCAGTGCTGGTCTCTGAGCAGATCTGCTCCCCGTGGTTTCATGCCGGTATCCATCGTATCTGTTCTCGTATGAAACAGGGGGATTTTTCGACACTTTGTATCCATGAGAAATCAGAAGGTCTTCCACACTGAACATGTTCTGCTGGATTCACTCACAGCCGTGCCATCAGAAAGCTCTTTCCAGCTGGACCCATCACTACAAAACACAACCAAAACCAATCAGAAGGCCACTTTAGACAAGAAAAGGTACCTTTGATCAGGAAGGTACCTGGTTGGCTCAGGAAGCTAGGAGTCTCATCTCCTCTACTCAGTTTTTCAGCCTCTTAATAAAATAGAAGAAGCAAAGTGCATGCAGATGCTGATGAATCATGGGCTGTCCTTCCCTAGACAATACACCTCCCTGCACTCAGCCAAGCAGCAGATGCTGTGCTGCTGCTGCTGACTCAGTCCCTTTCACTCAAGAATTCACTGGTGATTGCAGCTTTCAGGTTTCACTAATGCGACCTCAAAATAAAAACTGTGCACTGGAAGTAAGCCTACAACCTGAGCAGGCATTTCCTTAGACAACTATTTTTCTCCAGTCATGGAGAGGTGTGCTCTGTATTATGTTTTAAGTTGCTGCAGGAGGAGGGGGTGGATTACAGAGCAATAAGCCTCTCCCCATAGTTCTGCATATTCCAATTAAAAAAAAATGTTCACATGAACAAGGATGAAATATGCACAAGAACAAAAACAAATTTGCAACCACATGAGAAACCCAGGTAATATCATGCAATACCCCAGCTAAACAGTCCTTTTTACAGATTACTTTCTTTTCTCCCTAGATTGGTCTGCTGCAATCCTCAGCTAGAATAACACAAAACCTAAGATTTCAAGTATGCTGTTTTTACAGCACACTTCCATTGTGCAACATGACTATAAACAACACGTGATGCCCATGTGTATTATGTCTCAAGGATCTGCAAGACACAGGATGGTCAAGATTTTTCTTCCCCAGTGACAGCTCTCAATTCTGTACTGACTAGAGCACAGATCCAGCAAACTGAATTAGCTGTCTGAAAACAGTCTCTATTGTCTATACCACTCTCACAGCTTGTAATGGCAATTACAGAATACCCATTCTTCCAGAGTTTTAAAAAGTGTGGAAGGTAATGTTCTGTTCTGAAGGTTGTACAAAACAATGGACCCATCCTGATACATTCCTCCCTGTTTGAACTGTGTTAACAAAAGAAAGAAATTTTTAAAAGGTGGATAAAAAGGTAAAACACACAAAACACACAGAAATAGATTTATGTAAAATATAACCACAAGATTCTTTTCCCTGCATGAAGAGTTCATTTAACACATCTAGTGAGTACTGTGTGTCCTTAGTAGCAGCAGGTCCACCTGAGGATCATGAGCAGCTCCCTAAAGGAGACTGTCTCTGCAAAGATCATAACAAAAGTACATTTTATACACTGTCTCTAATGCCCTTCCTGGGCATGAAGAAAGGGAGAAGGTCTGTTCCTATTGTTCACAAGGATTTACCTGAAATGGAGCAACTACTGAGATGGCTGTTCCATGTTTATTAGTACTAAATCTCTCAGGCTACACATACACAGAAGTGGATGTGTTGGCACTCTATATAAACCAGTTTCTGTGCTGCAGCACTCCATGTGTTATGGCCACTCTTTGCCTATCCAGTGCCCAATCCATTTTCTGTCCCACCTTGACTCCTGGATGCTGTGCCAGCTGTGGAGCCAGTCTGGCCAGCTGCTCTGGGCCAGCCTGGTGTGCAGCTCCAGGCACCCAGGAACCTTCCAGCTACTGCTGCACTGCCCACAGTGACCACAACACTCGCCCAAGGAGAGCTCACAGTGTAGAAAAACAGGCACAATTGTAATACAGAGCCACAATTTAACCTGGAACACTGCAAAAGTGGCTTTCCACCCTGAGAGCCTCCTGAACACCTAAACCGGTTTGTCCCTAGAGCTTAATGAATCTCCTCCCTTTTCACACAAGCAACATTACACACCCTTTCAAAACAGAGAAATAAAGCTCTGTGCTGAAGATATTGGCCCCTGCTAGAACAGAACTCCAAATTCCCATTAAGAGCTTGGAACAGATGAGCCAGCAGTAAGTACAAGCAGGCAGAAAGCAGGGAGGAGTGGGACCCTTCCCTCATGGAAGGAGGGGAAGGCTTTGTGGGTTATTTTTGAATGCTGACCTAAAAAGCTGATTTTCCATCCACCCCCTGCCCGGACTGTGCAAGGAGCCAGGTACAAGCAGAGCAGAGGGAACAGCTGGCTGCTAGAGCTGTTCAGCTTCTAACAGGAGAAAGATCCAATGTGACTTCCATAAACAGCAGAAAGCCCATCGAAATGCTCACAGGTGCAAGGAAGAAATGTGCTTTTCCTGCTGTTAGAGGGCTGCTTTGGAGAAGAGTTTAACCCCCTCTCTGCCACCCACTGCAGCCATCAGAGAGGCAAAGCTGTGTGGGCGAGAAACCTCCAGCCCATGGGGTTTACTCTGATCCTTCTTTTGGCACCAGTGGTGAGGAGCAACAAGTGGGAGTGTGCCATGAGGAACTGGTATGACTGTCTCTTCCTGCTCTGCAAACTCACCATGTGTGGAAGGGGAAACCCCATGGTGTTATGTGTGTTATGGAGGCCCATCTGGGAGAAGGATGCTATATCTATGCCCATCACAACACCACAATGGGAACAGCCAAGGGGGAAAATCCTGCTCCGCACTCACGGCACAAGCTCCAAGGAGCCAGTAGCAGTGGTGGCAGCTGGCCACTAGTTGGGACATTATCAGGACACAGCCTCAAAGGGCAGTGCAGAAGTCATGGGGAAGTAGCATCTCCTGCAGGGACCTGATCAGGGACAGGGAAGCCAGAAGTCCTGCCTGATCAAAGCTTGCAGGACATCAACCATGTCAGCACCCATCATCTGCAAGGAGGCTGGCCAGCTTTCTGAATCTGACTAGAGTTCTAGGACACTCACCCCACCCTCCCTTAGATAAATAAACCTAAAAAATAAAATCAAAGTAATTGGATTGGCAGGAGTAACAAAACCATTGCTGCAGCATTCCATGTAAATAATCTGTCAGTCTGGACCGCAGAGTAAAGGCTGTGCAGAGCTTCTAATTTGAGGGAAGATCAACAACGCTGCAAAGCAGTTTGTTTTTCCAGCCCTCATTTGTTTTGTTTGCCAATGACATCACTGCTTTCTGATAGGGTTTGCTTCCTGAGGATGCCTGCTATCTTGCCAGTGTTTCCGACTTGTCCCCGGCAGCCGGTACAACTCTGCAGTACATTGGAAACAGGGGCCAAGCTTTTCTCTGGAAACTTCTCAGCAGCACTCTCAGATGCAAAGAAACAAGTGTGAACGGCGGAAATCAGCATCAGCCCCCATGTAGACAGACACAATGGAGACCCACAGCCTGGGCAAGAGGAACACAATGGGATCAGCAGATGGAAATATCATCAGAGCACCTCACCTTGGGGTGCTCATTCCAGGAGCAGGGATCTCACCTCCGGCCTGAGAAAAGCCCAACGCTCCTGAAAAACAACCTGAAGAAATTTGGTGCTAGTTTCCCCTGAGCTGCTTCTGGAACTCATTCTCAGTGGGGGAAACACATTGTTTTCTATTTATGATCTGCCTTTGTCTGCAGTTGTTTTCAGTGGCAGGGGTTCCCAAGCCTTGTTATTTTGGGGGGTACCATCACCATCTGTACGATGACCAGTACCAGTGATGGTGAATGCCAACACTGCAGCAGTGGCAGAAGCAGGTGTTACCCCTGTGCTCTGAAATGACTTGCATGGCATTGAATGCCCCCTCCATGGTGCTCTGAGCAGCCCCTTGGCAGGCTCCTTCCTTTAGCCCAAGTTCCACAGACTGCCCTGGCACAGCAGCCTCATATTGGGTGGGAGACCAGAAGTGACAGAGGATTTGGTCCTGGCTGCCCTCTGTAACATCTCTCCTGCCCTCCACTACTTGAAATGTAGGGGAAGGTGGTAACCCTTTAACTGGCTGAAATCCTTCTTGAGCATGATTTGCCCTCCCACCTCTACAGAACTATTTATAACAATAATATAAATGATTTTGTACAATTTTGAATAAAATAAACATTGGAGGAACATGATTCATACTGCAAAATGAAGCACACAACATCAAGAATTGCCAAAATCAAGGACACACAATTTATGTGTCTCTAATTACATGACTTGAGGCTACTGAATTCTGCAGGACTCTGGCCTCGTTTGGTGTGCAGGCTAGGTGATGGCAGTTCTTCCTGGGCTGTCTCTACAGCAGCTATTCAAACACTGCTTTGAAGATATAGTTACTAACAGTCATGTGAATTACAAAGAGTATTATCTAGATGGGTCACACATTAAACTAGCTTATCTTCACTCACGTCTGGGTGACATTATTCCCATTTCATGTCAGACATGTGCCAGACAGAATATTTATGCAGACAGACTAAAGTGAAACAATCCTCTCCACTCTAGGCACCCAGTCTGAAGGGCTTACAACCTGATTTTTTGAAGGACTCAGCGGGCCTTAAAAGTGAATTAGGTACATTCAAAGCAACTGCTGCAAGAACCTAGTGCCTCTGCACATGAACCTAAGTATGGCAAATAGCTGTCCACACAACGAAGACACAGGATAAGCCAAAAAACCTGGTTGCAGTAATTTGTGTACTGTGCTTTCCTCTACCCCTCTGTCCATCTAATTCAACTCCAACACTTTTGTCCAGGAAGCCCCATATCCCCCCACCCCTGTTAACTCTTCACCACCATGTAACCCAGTGCCTTCATTTCCCCCTTCCCACACTCACCAATCCTTCTTGCTGCCCTCCCCCTCTCCTCCAGGATCCCTTCTCTGCCCTCCTGTCTCCTGGTCCCACCAGTTGAGCCACTCTTCCCACACAGCCCACCACTGTGGCAGTCAGCCCATCCTTCCTCCTGCACTCCTCACAGCTTCTGCTGGCCAGTCCTCAGTTCGCATCCATCACCCCAACTTCTCCCTTCCCCCTCTGATGAACTCCTACTGTCCTGTCTACATTTCCAGCAGAAGAACCTCTGTGCCTGCTCCCAGATTTGAGACCCCATCTCACCTATACTGGAAGAAGCAGGAGCTGTCATCACAGGGATGATCCCACTCCAGCAGCACAGCCCTACACTGGCACATCCCTTGGAGCAGTGAGGGCACGAGCACAGGGCTGGGTCACCAGTGGGCTGCTCAGCACCAGAGGCTGGGCTGTGCTGATGGATGGGGAGAAAAGCCTTCAGAAAATGGAGAACTCAAAGCAGAGATGAGTCTGCCAAGAACATGCAGAGATGTCTCCAAGCCTTGTCACCACAGATCCTGTTCTTGAACATGATGGCACTGCAGCTCTTAATCAAAAAGCTGAAAGATTTATTTTCTTTCCCCTTTCTAATGTGGGCAAAACAACATTCCTTCTCTCCTCCCCTCTAGTTTTTCTTGGAAATGGTTGAATTGGTTTAGCTGACAATATTAAAATAAACCTAGCCTGAGAGAGACACACACAACCTGAAAGTCTCAGATCAAGTGATAAAAGCCTGACAGACTAGAGCAATGGAAAACAGGTTCTTATGGTTGTTTCAATACTAGATGGTGCTACTTGCTCTGTCTAAATATAACCCTGAGCTATATCCCAGGAGAATATCTAAGGCTTTGGACATTTTAATTGCTCCTGTTTTCTCACTCTGGCTTTGCATGTGTGCATATAAAACAGCCTATCAAAAGCACATTAAACAAGGTTTTTACCTTTCTAATTTCATCTTTTGCAGGACAATAAAGTCAGATGGGACTGTAATCAGCAGGCTGCAGTGGTGCTGTGCATGCAGCCACCCCAGAATGCCATGCCCCTGCCCTCTGCCACGGAAACAACCAGCACCACATCCACTGACCTGCAGACACACGCTCCGTCGGGAAAGATTAAATGAATGTGTTTGAAGAGCCTTCAACAATAATGTTTACTATGATCAAATGTTTGCTATTTAATGCAAAGATACTCTAGAATGCAGGAGAAAGATTGGAGAACGTTAATGTAAGTTGGATGTATCCAACTTGGTGGGGCTTAATTAAGCATAGGCTAGGAGTAAGGAAGGAGTAGGGAAATAGCCAGGGCTGCCTCCTAGCCACGAGTAAATACCTTGTAGAAATTCTCAAAGGATGAGTGAAGGGCAAACACACTATGTAACTTCAAACAAAAGAGAGAAGGAGACAGATCTGGGGTATCATAGACCAAACAGCCTTGCTTTGATATCAAATCAGACAAATTATTATTCAATTCCCTTATAAATACTTATAACAAATGTTGATTATTGTGCAGCAGGAGGGAGCAAGTGTGCAATCCAAGAAGAATTTCCATCTCCCTGCTTGCCACCTTGCACTGCAGCTGCATCCACTCCCACGTAATAAAGCCATGAGAAAACAGAAAATACAGACTTGTCAAGAACAAATTAAGCCTAATCTATTTAATTTTCTTCTTTGACTGAGCTGGGAGCATAGTGTCTAGGGAGGGAAAAACAGCACAAGTCACACGTTGGAATGAGGAAAGCTTTGATGAATGCATGTGATAGTCTTATATGCAAACCAGGTGAATACAATTGAGGTATAATTCACTGTGGGCAGGCATACAGGGCAGGCTTCAAATACCTACTCATGGAACAGTAGCAAGTCCAATGGTAACCTGAAAAGACACATAAGGGCTGTGCCTGGGGTCTTGTTCTACTCAGTATTTCCATTAGTGACTTGTAAATTAGGAGGAAGATTACAATTACAAATCTCTAGGGAATGCTGTGAGCATTTTCAGGGATTAAAATTAGAATAAAATCTTAATAAATCAAAGACCCAGTCTGAAATGAATGATTGAGATTCAATACAGGCAGGTGTAAAAAAACACGTTGAAGAAGAAGGATGTCATGCAAAACAAAAAGGAGCAGTACAGCAGAAGAGTCTCTGGGGCTATAGTCACAAAGAGGGATGACATGATTTGACTCAATGATCTTAGAGACCTTTTCCAAGTTTAACAATTCTATGGTTTCATGATAAGAGCGGTGCACGGCCTGGTAGACACAGGTGAAAAAGCTTGGAGATATATCAAGAGGAGCATCACACATCAGGCTCTTTACTCCTCTCAGCCCTATATCCAGTTTGTGTCCTACCTCAAGCAAGACGCTCACAGGAATGATAAATAATTTAGCCAAGTGTGACCCCTAGAGAAGAGGGTACAAGAAATGGGCTTGTTGAGTTGGAAGAAAAGTGTGGAGGAATGAGGGTGAGAGAATGAGAGACGATAACAAGTTTTAAATATGTCAGGCTGCTAAAAGGCTGCAATAATCTTGTCCTACTCCCTGCAGAAGTGGATTACCAAAAGGACTGACTTAGGAAGCAGCAAGGGTGATTTAGATTAGGTATTGAAAGGAACTGTCTAGCCATAATGATAGTTATTGACTGTTTATGCTGGCAGGTTGTGAATCAATACAGGTTTTCAAGAACAGACTGAATGAACAACTATCAGAAGTGGTGCAGATGAAGCAATCCTGTCCCAGAAACAAAGAATTTAAGATGGAAACTAAACTTTGTAATATTCTTCCTCTACCTTTCCCTCAAAAAATGTCTTGTTGGCATGCCCCACACATTTCCAAGAAAATCAAAACTCTTTCCCACAAATCTCTCAGTGCTACAAATAGCCACCTCACCTCAATTACAATGTGACTTTCTCCTCTATCCCCAGCCCCCTGCTACAACTCTCCCTGCACTCTCCTTTCCTGATATCTCTGCACTGCAGGGAAGAGTGAGGGGGTTGATAAGGGGGTGCAGGTCTGGCACAGGGGTAGAAAAAGAAACTTTGCTTCTCCTCCAGGGATGGGAGGGACAGGGAGGCTGGGACACAAAACACACACCACGGGGTGAAGGCTCCTGAGCAGAGAGAGGCAGCAGATGAGAGGAGGCACCAGAATGGGGTCCTGACCGAAGGACTCCGATCACATAATGGATACACCAGGCAAAGCTTCAAGAAAGTTCCCATTGCAGCCAGTGCTGTACTGAAGGCTTCAAAGCTGCTAGTGCTACATGCATAATCATCTCTGCAGACTACATGGGAGGAAGACGTGCCAAAGTCTTTGCTGGAAGATAAGCCAACTTTATGTTGGTTCTGCATGTCTTCTCAGGCCAGTCCTTCTCATTCACCTCAAAGAAATTAAAAAGAAATATGTGAATTTTTGTGTTCAACTCTCATTACCTGCGGGCAGGAGAGTTCACATTTTTTCTCTAACACAGAGATTCACAGACAGTGAAAATTACAGCTCACATCCTCTTTGCATTCTTTGAGCAAAAAGACCTCACTGAAATCCTGGAGGAACCGTGCCAGAGAACAAATTAATGATACAATGTGTCTCCAATAAAATTAGGAAGTGGGAAGGATGAGAGGAACAAGTCTTAAAGAGTTTATTTAACTCTCAGAAGGTAGTTATTCCTGTCTTGCATCTCACCGGTGCAGATGCATCTGCAAACCCACCATGACATGTGAGAGAGTGCACAGCATCTCCTGGGGCAGATCTCCACGAGTGACAGCTGCTCTTCAGGTGCTGCTGTTTGTTAGGAGCTTTCAGACTCTGCTTTCTCGCATTCACAAAGGAAAAATGGTAGAGAGACAGAGATTATTTTTTTAAGTAATGTGGGTGTTTGAGTACTGGGGTCACACAATTCAGAAAAACATGTCTGACTATGCACAGATGGGAGCTGGTATCCGAAATAAGTTTGATTTTTAAATTTGCCATGGACCAGTCCAGGCCTGACTGAGCACTGATAGGCTGAGGCTCTTGAGCATCCAAATAGATGTAAATGCCTAAGAGAGAGAGAGGATATCCAAGCATGCACAGATACCACTGTTTGTATTAGCTGGTTTTCAAAATGTCAACAGCTGGCTTTCACTGATGATAGACCAGCACATCAGTCCACTGAAATTGGCCCAGATTTTTTTCAGAGAAGGAGCAATTGTTAAAGAGCACTCACTGATACTCTGCGCTCCAGATATAACCAGTCCTTACACCAATTGGCAGCATATGGTGCATTTCCTCAAATGACAGCTTTTGTCTGTCACAACAGGAGAGCAAAATAGTACTTCACTTATTACACAAAGAGTAATTAGTCAACTCTTTGCCTCCCAAAAAGGAACTGCAGAAGAGGATGCTTTTCAGGACTCATATAAATGTTTCCATGCTGTTTACAGTTTTGTATGGAGCAGTTCACACTGGTAGAACAAAGCACAGGGAATCACATTTGGTGCTCACATCTTAAGATATTATGGGCTGATCATCCTACCTAAAATACCTATGGGCAAAGTCCTAATAAGCTACTCCCACATTAGAACTTCATGAATAAGCATTATTTTTTGTATTTTTTTAATAGAAAAGCTCTCCATCTGTACAAGACAAAAGAAAATAAAAAAGGATCTCAATAATAACTGTATTAAATCTGTCAAAGCAAAAATTTTTAATAAGGGATCTATCACATGGCTGAACTCCTTTGAGGTGACAGTGACATGACTTATAGAGCCTGGGCTCTGTGATCAAAAGGATTACACACATTAGCATCCTACTAATCACAGCAGGACAGGCCAGCCCATCAGGCCAGGACTCAGGGAGGAGGGATCCCTAAACAAACACTTTCTCCTGCTCACAAACGTGGCTGGGAGCAGAAGTGTTCCAAGGTTGGTGTGGTCTTCTCTTCTTTCAAAGAGATAAGGATTGTGTCTTCTGGAGTAAATAAATTCTCAGCAGAGTCTTACACATCTGTTTGTTTACTCATTTTCGGACACTACCACCCTCTCCTGTGTGTAATCCCCTTTATATTACCCCTGTACTATAATCAAATGCCCTCTCTTCTGGACTGACCCTCTGCTTCTTCCTGTATTACAGATGCCTTTGATCTTTCTTTCTTGGATCTGTGTGTCCTGACTGGTAGTCTCAGCAGGATTTCCCCCTGACCCCTTGCTCTACCAGAAAACAAATGCCAAAGTAGCATTTTCATGCACTAGCACAGAAGAAAACTAGACAAATGCTTGAGAAGGCTACACATGATCAATGTTGTGCTGCTGAAGAGCTGTGTGTGCTGGGCAGGACTGCCCAGCAGTAAGGTAAGCCCAGGCTGGTGAAGGGTGACCCAGTTCCAGAGCACAGATAAGCCCTCTGGACCAACAAGGTGAGCAGCCATCATCACAAGTGGGAAGATGGACCATCCTGAAATTTCAGAAACAGCTGTTCATTTTTCTTCCCTTCATCACACTCTTAGTGACTTGCAGGGTGCTATGAGCATTTTCAAAAAGTAGAACCCAGCCTTTAACTTTTTTTTTTCCTTTTTTCAACTATCTCAGATTTTTTTCTCTTGCCTCACCATTTGAGACAGTCCAAGTTATGGCTGACAAATTCCATTAATATCCTAATTGTAATACTCTTGGGCAAAGAGGCTCCTGCGGTTTTTCCTTCCCTGCAGGCACTGCCAGTACCAGAGGAACTGAGGGTTATTTCTAGGTAGATGTGAAAAGATGCCATCAGTTCACACAGAGACCTTAACAATCACATCAGGACTGCTGAAAGGCTGCCCAACCCCTTCCTTCACAGCTGGAACTGGTGAGTAAGTTTCCCTAGCAAGCCCAAGCCCACTTGCCCTTGCAACAAAGCACAATAACAAGATTGCAGAAAGCAATAGGATAACCCTTCCACTCAAGGATTAGAAAACAACATCTGTTAAAAAACAAATAAACTGGTGTAATGGCTTCAGCAAGAGACCCAGAGGATTTTAGAGATGTAGCTTGTAGCTTGGTCAACACATTGTGAACAGCAAATTACAAGAGAACAATTGTTTCATACCAAGCTCTCCCACCCCTGAACTCCCTCAAGGTTAATTAGGATGGCCTCTGGCCAAATTAATTAGAGGAGAAGATTTGGGCAGGACTTTGCTATGCACTCATAACTAGTTCCAAGGTGACCAAGAAGTTCAGAAATGCCTCACCTTCCAAGTAGAGCTTGCTTGGCAAAAAACAAGCTCACATGTGCCATGTCATTCTTCTGACAATCAGGAGAAACACTTAAAAGTCGTGTTTCCCTAACGAACAGCTAACGTGGAAGAACTTTCTGCATCCTTCCCACTGAACAATATGCCCTTGTTTATTTTCTGTGTGCTTTTTAGGTCATAAGAGGCCAGAGAAGTTATGCATCTAAAGAACAATATAGTACTGTAATATGCCAGTTGATACACACAGCCTGGCAGACCCTGAAAGATCCATCTTTCCAAGAGCTGGCAAAGGCATGTTGCAGCGTGGAGAAATACTTAACATCACCATAGGAAGGGAGGATGCAGAAGGGCCCAGCTTTGAAATGACAGACTAAATTGGTGTTTTAGTTGGTATTCTAATGTGCCCTGATGGTGCAGCTTGGAGATGATCCTGCCTTGAGGGGCACAGCCATGCCCAGCTTCTCTATCCCACGGCAGCAGTCTGCCTCAACTTCCTCCTGCTCCTGCTGCCCAAAGCGTCCTTGGAAAAGGGAATACCTGGCAGGACCACGCTTTTTCCTCCAAGTGGTACCCTTGTGTGTGGTAGAACTGCACAGCATAGTAGGGTAGAGCAGATCTAGCCTTGTGATTACAAACCAAGTGCTGGCACAAATTAAGGCTCTGCAAGTGACTGCATCTCTGATCTGTAGAACCCTTCTCTGTCATTAATCTGATATTGTTTAGTTTGAAGCCGGAAGGTTGCTATTTTCCATGTGTCTGTTACCCACAGAAAGCAACAGCCATTCTGGGCAGAATCGGAACTTCTGAAGTAACAATGAGAAACTGCTTCAGCTCACGCAAAGAAGTGCAGCTGAATACTTTTCAGCAGGACACAATTCTCATTGTCACTAGCCAAGATTTAATGTCTTGACTCTGTGAATCAGACTGACTACTTAGAACAGTTACATCGTGTGTTCACTTAAAGACAGGGGCTGGAGTAACTTAACGTGTAGAGACCATGCCAATAAAAAGCCATTATTCTCAACTCTTGACCAAAAAAAAAAAAAAAGGAAAAAAAAGGGAAAAAAAAAGGGAAAAGAACCCAAACAACCACCCATCCTTAATAGATGCAAGAGTCTTTTGGCACAGATCCAGTGGCAGACTAAGGCCATGATTTGCAATTCTGAGGCAATTATGAAATGACATAACAGCCCAGATCTCCTTCTGACAGAACAGCTGAGGTTTTGTCGCCTTTGCAATAGGACATGGCTTAAAACAACCACCAGAAAGTAAAATAACCCAAAGAGCCATTTAACTACTGTGTAAACACCGGAGTACAGAAAAACACCAAGAGGGACGGCACTCGGTGTTTCAGACGCTGGTGCCACATCCTCTCGGGTCGGTGGGAGCCGGCACCGAGCCGCAGCCGGAGCCCCGGTCCCGGGCGCAGGGGACCGCAGCGACCGACGGTGAACGAAGGGGAGCGGCTCCAGCGAGCGGCACCGAACAACTTCCCCGGGACGCCGGCTCGGGGCGAGCTCCGGGGGGATGCCGGCAGAGAGCCCCGCCAGAGACGGCGGTCACGGCGGGGAGAGAAGAACGAGCAGGTGCAAGGGATGGGAACCCGAGGGATGTGCCCCCCACTGCCGCGAACCGCCGCCCGCTCCGGGACGCCGCCGAGCGCCGCCGTCCTGCCCTTCCCTTCCCTTCGCCTCCCGCCTCCCCCGCCGCCCGCTCCCGGCCCGGCACTCACCGCTCCGGGCGCCGCGCAGGACCCGCGGGGGCCGCCGCGCTCAGCGGCTGCGGGAGGCGCCGAGCCCGCGGCGGCCGGGGCGGGGCGGAGCGGGAGGGACGGAGGGACGGACAGAGGGAGGGACGGTGCCGGATCCCTGCCCGTCCCCCCGCCGCCCGGCCCGCCCCGGGCGGCTCCGCGGGCAGCGGCGCACCGGGCGCTGCGGGGCGCGGTGTGGCCGCTCCGGAAAGTTGAACGGGCAGGTCGTGCTCTCCCTCCCTCCCTCCCTCTCTCCCTCTCTCTCTCTCTCCCTCCCTCCCTCCCTCCCTCCCTCTCTCTCTCTCTCTCTCTCTCTCTCTCCCCCCCCCTCTCTCCCTCCACACAACTCATGGCTCAGCTTTCATCAACTTTCTTAGCACGGGGAGAATCTGCAGAAGGGAAGACGGGTCTATCAAGGATGAAGAGGGACATGAGCAGACCTTTCCAAAACGTGCTGTTCCTGTTGGCACCTGGCCATGCGCCCAAAGGGCCTGTCTTCAACATGGTTTTCAAACGTTTTTGAAGCACTGCTTCCCCACCTTTCCCCTCCCCATGATCTATTCAGCCTCTAGAAACAGGTGAATAATTTGCAAGTCTCTTTTGCTTTAATGACACTCTCAAAGAAAAGTATGTTTGTGAATCATTTACTTTAGTAATTGGCTGGGCCCATCAACTGCTTGCCCTGTCTTAATTGACTTTTACCCCAGGCTATCGAAGCACTTTTACACATGTTCATGAATTGAATCCTATTCAATATGTGCTCCAGTTAATAGTGAGAAAACAAGGGCAGTAAAATTACATGATGAGTCCAAGGTCACAGCAGAAGTCTGCAGGAGAGCCCAGAACTGAATACAGGTTTCCTGGTGCCCCGGTTTCCCAGGGCTCCGGGAGTAATTGTCATTGACCTGCTTTTCTGTGAACATCTCCTTTTGTCTTCCAGCAGTGGCGGTGTGAGCCTGCAGCTGCTGACACATGATGCAGCCACCAAAGACAATGCCACCGGCAGCAGGGGGACTTTGAGCAGAGCCCTTGCACCCTGTCCCTGCAGGGTACCCCTGAAGTTCTTTGGGGCTTTGCTGGTTGGGAAACCCCTGTATTTTCCTGTGGTGAAGTCTTGTAGCTGACACTGTAGTCACGCAGTAGAAGGTTTAAGTTTTGTCACAGAGCAGCTTCATGTGGATGTGACAATAGCAAGGGTTTCCATCAAGGAAGCCGTGCTGCCACAACTTCCAGTTTATTATTTAAATATCTTGACTCTCACAGGCAAATTGGGAGTTCTGGGTTTATAAAATACTTGTCTCCTCTGTGTTGTTAGAAAAAATTTCTGGAATTATTTTCTCATCTGCATGGCTGCAGCTCTGAGCTGTTTGTTCTCCTTGGTTGTAGAAGACAGTCCTGTTTAAATCACTTCTTCCCAAGACAAAAGCTTTTGCTCTGGTTGGGTAGTCATGGTGTGCCACATGGAGCAGGTCCTTTTTCCTGGAGCTCACAGCTCTCTGTTGGGAAAGCTGCTTTGGCCCTGGGTTTAGGGGATGAGAAGAGTGGGGGAACAGGCTGGACCATTCCATTGGACCATTTGAAATGGGACCATTTACTGAACATTGTCAGAGTGAAGGGACATCTTTTTGTCTTCATGATGTCACAGCCTGTAGAGATCATGATAAAAGCACAGAGGACAGAGCACATCTCAGACCTGCCTCCACACCTGGGACTAATTTTTGCTACATATCCTCTGAGAACACTTTGTGGGCTGCAAAGGGAGGTGCAGTGCTTAGAAGGAGGCACTCCTGCAGGTGTGTCTGGAGTCCTGCAGTCACTGAAGATTTCTCCCAAGTGAAGTCAAAGGACCTTGAAGTTAGAAAAAACAGAGGAAAAGATCCTAAAAAAAGAAATCAGTGTCCATGCTTCTAGGTCTCCTGTTACAGAGAAAAAACTGAAAACGTGAGCTGAACATAGCTCCACAGTCAGACACCAGAAAGCAAACATGATTTTGGGGACAATAGGAGGGATGCCTTGGGCTGGATTCACAATTAACAACAAATGATGGCTGGCAGCCCCAATTAATGTCCAAGGGGGATTGCCCAGAGGGTTGGTGTAACACCTTAGTCTGTGATTTGGGAAGTCTGAGGGCTGAGCTTCTCAGCATCAGTGCAGCTGCCAGGGACTCCCTTTGCTCCTGCATCCCCTTGCCCTCTGCCTGTTAGAGAGCAAGTTCTTTGGGCAGATGTTGCTTCTCGCTGTGCCTTTGCCCGGTGCCCAGATCAGCGGGGTCGTGGTCTCAGGTTGCTACTGCAGTGCAGACTGTGACTGCCAGAAGGGCAAAGATGAAGGGAAGAAGAGGAGGCAGGAGAGAATTCTGCCTTTTGATGGTCAATGTGCACAACTGATGGAGCATTGCTCCCCTGCAAAGGCCACAGTCCTGCAGCTGCCTGAGGAGATCTCCCTCTCCTGGCTTTCCAGAGAAGCAGACCATAGTCAGACATTCTTGAGCTTAGAGCTTCATCCTTAAAGGGCTAAAAGAACTAAATGTGGCTGAGAGAAAAGCATACAAATGGAGTTTGCAGAAGAGAAAAGAGCAGTAAAGCCACTCACTGTCCTGCCATGTAGGACTCCTGAGGTGGGTAAAAATCAGTGTGATGGAGCAGGGTGACTCATGGGGCAACAGAGGAGAGAACCATTATTGTCCCCCTGCAAGGAGAAGGGCAAAGAAACCACGGATCAAAAGCTGCTGGTGGCTGTGTGTGCAAAGCTGGGTATCTGGACAGGAACACAGTGGGGCTGCATGAACCCAGCAGGCAGTAGAGTATCCCTGTGTCACAGCAGGCAGGCTCAGATCAAGATCCTGTGGGACATGGCAGAGCAGGTCTGCGTGCCTGGGCAAGCAGGGAGCACCAGGACTTGGCTCCCCAGGAGATGAAGAGCAGCTTCTGCAAGTCTGGCCTGCAAGTGGCCATTATGGACAGAAATTGTGGAAAACAGAAACACACAAACATGAGCAAGACAGGCCAGATGGGGGAAATACAGATGAATTAATTTAGAGGGAAGGGAAAAGAAAAAACACAGAGACATGCTGCACACCAGCCAACTCTTCAGCAACAGCACTGCAGCGTGTCATCACTGTGCCAAGTGAATGGGAAATTGTGCTCTGCTCGATGCAAGATATTGCTGTTTTATGCCTTTATAATTCTCCCTGGCCTCAAAAACTCCCTGACTGGGAGCCCTCTGTTTATGTTTTATGTCCCATCAGCAGTGTCACTGCTCAGGATCGGAACTTTCCTGCCATTCCTACAGAACTTGTTGTGGGCTTGGAGCCTCATTTCTGGAGGTGATCATTCATCAGTGCTTTTTACAGTGAAATCAAGCATACTTTTTCATAATTTGGTGGGGTTGGAAGTGATTAGGTGCATTAATTACTCCCCAAAAGACTGTAACAGTTTTTGTCTTAGATCCAGTTGCTGGGAAAATATTTAGGAACATATGCTGAAATCACCACATACCTGAAGTTTACCATAACTAACTAGCCACAGATGTGCTATTAAACCCCTGGTTATTTTTTCCTCTTGTCTATCCTATATGGCATGTTACAGCCATAAGATATTAAACTTACTTGGAACAGCTGCTAGTCAAAACCAAAATAGCTATTACCTTTTTGCAAGAAAAAATTCACATTGCCCATCCCAACAGTAATCACTTGCTTATACAATTGGCACCTCTTTTTAGCTTGGAACAGAGAAACTTCAGATATTTTATTGCTACATCAAGGGAAACACTAAGCATTGCTGTGGAAAAGGGAGGTTTTCATTTGCCAGTTCTCTGGTGCTTCTTTAGCTGTATTTTGACTTGGTATTCAGGGATCCTTTTCTTGAACTGCTTTATTGCTTCCTAGGCATCCCAAAAGAGCATGAGGGCTGGGTGGGTATTGAATAGAGGGAAATAGTTCATGATGTCAGGTGGTGACCATTCTGCAAAGATGATTTAATTTGCTGATGATTCAATTGCTGTCTGTGCAAGGTGTTGGGCCACTGGCTGCTGAGGAGCAGAAATAGTGCACTCATGGAGAGTATTTTCCTTTAAGTGTAAGGACTAAGCTATCAGGTCTGTCAAATGTACCTTGAAGTCCTAAAGTATGACACATGAAAGTGTGCTGGAGGGAGGAAAAAATGGGGGAAAAAAGCTAAAAATAAAAGACTAGTTAACACGGAGGAAGCGTACACCCATATGAGTGTGAGTTCCTGAACATTGTGAAGACTGACGAAAAGGCTGAGGGGTGTGGCACACAAATTACCCTGCAGAATTTAGCTGGTTTACATTTGGGAAAATTAGGTAGTGCTTCCAAAACTTTTGAAGTGCTAAATATTGTTAAAACAATCCTTACAGCTCTTTCATTCAAGGACTTGGCTCAGGGTACTCAGAAAATAACTAATGAGTTTCTCATCATAACACCCAAGAGAAATGGGAAGTTATCACAGTAATTACCCCTGTCACCCAGCTGGGGAACAGAACAGCTAAGCCTTGTTTTTCAGGGGTGTTTCTTGACTGAAGTATTTGTACAGTCATCCAGCTGAAAAGCTCTTGAGAAGGATTAGAAGCTCCAGCTGGCCTCTCAGCAAGGTGATGAGGGGAGGAAGAGTCATCCCCCAAAGGTAGGGGAAGATAAAAGGAGAAAAGTTATGCAGCAGCAAGGCATGTTGGTGTTGGATCTATCCTACTTTTCTTAGTTTAACATTTGAATGCTTTCTACTTCAGAGAAGACCAATCCCTGCATTTCCTTAATAATGTTCTGTAGATTTGATAGTATATGCATTATGTACCAGGGTACAGAGTGGTACAATGCAGATGTTATGGCAGCTCCATCCATCTCCATGAAGCTACACATGGAGGCTCAGCTGTGAATGCCACATTGGCATTCCTGCAAGAGATGTGAGCTTCACTTGATGAGGAGGGAAAACTCACAGACACTGGGAAGAGAGACGTGCAGCTGGGAAAAGGTCTTTTTCCAGGTACAGGTTTTAGCTTGATTTCTGTAATGACAATAAATTAGTAGGAGCTGTGGATCTCATTAACATCATTGTGCAGACTAGAGCATAAGGAAAACAGACTTCAAATAAGCTGAAAGAAGAGCAGCCTTTGGTCAGAACTCGTAAGTTACCACAAGGTGTTGATGATGTCTGTGGAAATGCCCACCTCACATGTAGTTGTGAGTGCTCAGCAGCCACCAGGTCATGCCTGATGTCCAGTGTAAGTCCAGTCAAGCAGTGGGTTCCACCCTGTCCTCCTATCAAACATCTGGCTACAGCTCAGCACCATCCTGCTTCTGACTCCAGATTTACTGTGTCAAGCTCAGATACTGACCTGCTGGAGTTACAGTGAAGACTGAAAATAAACTGAGGTGACCCATAGGCTTTAGCAAAAAATTCTTTGCCTTTTTCATTAAATTAATTTCAAATTTACTTGGGGGAAAAAGAGAAGAATCAACTTCATCTTCAAAACAGCTGCAATCATATTCTTACTAGTACAGATAATTTAACTTGCAAATACATAATGGGTGCTGACCAGGTCTTTATTTGGGAGAGTAGACTCTGAAACAGTGGAGATCCTGGGGGAAGAGAAGCACAAGGGCCAGAGTGATAAAGGTATGTGAAGTAATGTAGAAACCAGAGAGGCCTTTTGGGAATGTCTCCTCCCTTTCCTGAACATATATGTATAAACAATAAGCTGGAAGATGGCAAATACAGTACAGATAAAATCATTCTTATTTATTTACACTGATATGTCTGGGCTGTGAAATTACTGCTATTAAGAGGGAACTGAAGCCCTGGGGTTTGTTAGAAACAAAATAAAATATATACTGATGGCAGAAGAACATATAGCTACAGCAGTAAATATCAAGAAATAGTGTCTGGAAAGGTTCTAGTCTTCAAAACTTTGATCAGACTGTAATTATTGGGAAGATAAAGGAAAGCTGCCCTGGAGCAGGTTACTCCCTTCTCCCAGGCCCACTCATTGCCATACAGAGAGGCTCAGGGGGGCTGAGGCACCTGTGTGCAGCTGGCAAGGGGGCAGCAGCAGGAGGGGCAGCTGGATCAGTGGCCATGGGCTGTGGGCCGACCATTGCCGTGGTAGTCCTCCTGCTTGCCACCAGGAGGCTGGAGATAAACACTGTGAGTGACTTCCTTCCCCCAGCATTGCCATACTTTGGGTACCAGTCATGGTGGAGCCTCTGCAGAGAGCCCTTCCCTGGGGAGTGCAGATTCTCCCAGGAAGAGGAGAGCATCCTTGAAACTGTGTTTTAATATACAATAAACTCTCTTTTTAGCAATACTTTGTGTCATAGTTTCTATTAGGTCCATAAGGACTGAATTAATAGCTATTTGACTGATTTCAGCTTTTAGCTGTGGTAATATTAGTTTTCAAATCTTAAGTTTCAAAAGGCAGCATTGCCCTTTTTGAAATAGTGCCTCCCTCCAGTGAATTTGCATGAGCTGCTTTTATGAGATCAAGGGGAGAAAGTTATCTCCAGTAGGTAGTTTGGGGTTTTTAAATAAGAGAATCTGAGCACAGTAGCAAGGGCACAGAGTGAAGAAAGGCTTGTTTGTAATGGGAGCACTCAAAAAGTTCAACAAGAGTTTGCAAGACCCCTTCATGTCAGGACATTCCCACAGAGAGCCTCACCCAAAATGCTGAAATTACAGTCTTCCTCAGTTAAAGAAAAAAATGGGAGAATGGCTTGTAATTTTTGAACCAGGAAAGCTATGTTTATCTTCCAAGCCACAGCCCCTTGAAGACGTGACTGTCATGCAGGGTTAAAGAGCAGGCAAGGAGCCCCAGAGGGACGGGCTGTGGCCGCTCAGCACCCAGCACCAGGCGTCTGTCTCCTGGAGCGAGGGGCTGCTCCTGTTATCTATCTGATACAGAGCAGTGTCACGGCTTCCCGTATCCAAACACATCTTGACACTGGAGATTGCACAGATCCCAGGCTCTGGAGGGAGGCCAGGGACGTGCCCCCGCCCAGCAGCAGCTCACACCGCGGAAATCGTTATCGGGGAGCGGCGACATGTCACGGCCGTCTCGGATGGGCCGTGGGGTCAAAGGATTATGACTCAAATCCATTCTTCATAGAGAAATCTTCTCCAAATGCCTGGCTACACTATGAAATCACACAGGGAGTGTCCTGTTATCTGTGGGGGTGGTACAGAGCCACCTCTGCTTCATGCGGAAAACCAGAAAAAGAAAAATACAGCTGTGCAGAGCATCCCTGCGGTACAGGGTCAGCTTTCCAAGCTTCTTCCCTTCCTTTCTACCTGCTTGTAGACAGGTTTAGCACAGTGAGTGGGGATATGTTTCAGCCCCACAGTAATAATCTTGCCCTGTGCATGTATATTTTAGTCTTGAATTTAACTCTTATTTGCTCTCTTATTCTTTTACACACATTTCTGCAAATACAGATGTCATCCCCATTTCTTATCTACTCTCCAGTGGAATTGCTTATTGAAGAGATAGGAAAGGAGATACTTCTTTGGAAAAGTACTGGTACCAAGAACTTATCTGAGCAGCATTATGGAAACACAGTTTTGCTTGACAACCTTTTAAGTTACAGCAACTGTGCAAAGGATTGCAGCACCAGAATGTCAGTGTGTACCGGGCTTCATTTGGATTTGAAAGTCATTGAAATCTGTTAGTTATGTTGTTGAAATTTATACTGATATTACAAGGAAACCTTTCTTGGAAGGCAGAGAAATACAGACTCTTACCAGAAGATTTTCCTGATCAAGCTGTGAATTGTTCTATTTCCTTCCTTCCTTCCTTCCTTCCTTCCTTCCTTCCTTCCTTCCTTCCTTCCTTCCTTCCTTCCTTCCTTCCTTCCTTCCTTCCTTCCTTCCTTCCTTCCTTCCTTCCTTCCTTCCTTCCCCAGAGAGAAAATGGAACTAAGCACCAAAATAATAAAAATAATAGAAGATTATTTTTAGCAAAGCTTCATTCAGATTAATCAAAAGGCATCCATGTGCATGTTACGAGGTGGGCTTGTTCTGAGGTCACCTTATGCAAAATTTATGCAGCCCCAAATTCACTAAAGGACTTCCAGACTCATCTGTGGAAATTACACCTCTACCTCACCATATTTTCTCTACTTCAGATGAGAAACAGACACCACTGAAGCCTTTTTTATCACATCCTTTCCTTCCCTGGATCAAGCTTCACCCCTGCCATTTGGGCATACTGCAGCACTGTGATAGAGAAGCATCATGCAGGCATCCCTCAGAGGAGACAGGCTGTTTAAAGACCAGGGTGCTGTGGGACATTTACACCCCACACACACTTTAATTGCACTGCCACTGTGCCCAAACCCAGTCACCCCCTCAGGCAAGTCCCTGCTCTGGGGGTCCCACATCCCCCTGTCTAATGTGAGACCTCATAAGTTCTGCCTTCACCTGACAGAGATCTGAACCTGGAAGGAGATTCTTTGTTCAAGCTCTGGAGTGCTCTGGGAGAAAAGCAGCCAGCCAGCCTCTGAATGAAGGGCTGTTTGAAAGGAGATTAAACCCTCCCCTGCATGTGCAACTTCCAGCCAGGCAGCCTACATCAGAGAAGTCAAGCTGCATCCACTCCAAGGGGAAAGTTAAAATAGAACTGAATCTTCTTACTTCAGCTCCATCTTTTGTTGTGCCCTGCAGGCAGTGTTCACCTGAACACCTACCCTCCAAAGTCAGAGTATGCTTGCCTAAAGTGAAAAATGGCACACACAGCCCTATCTTTTTTATTCCCATCAGCCTCTGTTGTCCCTCTATTGAGCATGAACTTAGTGGTCATGAGCAGCACCACTAATCATGTAGGTACTTAGATATTTCTGAGGGGAAGCTGAAGAGTGAGTTGCAAAAGTTGTGGGGTCCTTTACCCCACATATTTGAAAATAGAGGCAAACAAATCCCTACAGAACTAACAATACTGCTTTAAGATGCTGTTCTCTACCTGCCACCTTCCCCTCTACAGAGTCAGATGTACGGATAGTGGGACCTGCACACCCATTTCAACACCAAGTCAGTGGTTCCAGGCTGGATGGATTTCTGGACTGCACTGGGCTGAAGGTTTTGCAGTGAAGGAAGTTCTGCTGAGGGGAGTTTCCTTGTACAAGTGAAGGAAGCAGCCCGGGGCAATGACACCATAACCCAGTGCAGCTGTTTCTGCAGCATCATTTGTTTGCATTCTAGGATGCATTGAAATAGCATCTTGGAGCATTTCTGTTGCTGCTTATCCTCTGACTGGGCTGTTGTTAATGCAACACTCACTCAATGAAGTGTTTGGGATGAAGTCCAAAAAAGCACTTAGGTGCCTAAATCCAAGACAGTGATTCACTGCTGCCTAAGGACTTAGGTTCCCCCCTTTGTATGCCCCTTCCCTGAACCTCTTTAAAAACCTGGACTTCTGCAGAAGGTTGACTCTAGGTGCTGACATCTTGACAGGGCTTGGCCACCAGAGCCTGCCTGCTGTGTCTGTGCTGTGCAGCCCTGCAAATGAGGTGGTTGTGTTTGGGATACCCAGACACTCTGTGGATGTGCCAGAGCTTTGAATTCAGCAGCCACAGCTGCTCTTGCTCAAACTGTGGCTAATGTTGGTTTTTCCAGCTGATATAGCCACCGTGGGGCTCTTTGCAGACAGAAGATCATGAAGAGAACAGCACAAAGGTGATTTTATGCTGATGAGGGAGGAGGCAGTCACTAGCTTGGCTTGAGTATGTTTCCCCCATGTAACACTCTTCTCCTCCCACTCTCTAACTCCACAGTAGAGGTGATGAAGATGCCTTTCACAGAAAATGGGGTTTTTCTCCTCCGCTGTTTTTGCTACTGGTGGCCTGATGGGGAATGGTGGAGGCAGGTCTGGCATCTGCTTCTTGTTTGGAAACTGGATGGGTCATGGGATGCAAGGCTCAAATCCACTCATACTGCCACCTCTCAATAGAAATCTATAGAATAGAATAGCTTAAAGGCATTCCTAACGAGGTAAAAAAATCTTCCAATAACCAACTCCTCTATTACATTGCAGAGTATGTACGTCCATGTGCCTCTTTTCTCAAGATAGAGCTCAAAATAGTTGCCAGAAAACTGATTATAAATTGCAGTGACTTACAGGGAGTGAGAAAGAGCATAGTTGCTCTTCTACTACAGCTTATTCACCTTGCTCTTAAAAAGCCATTTACTTCCAAGAAAGCTCTGAGTAGATGACAAACTGAGGCACACAGTTTCAGTGCTGGGAACTGCTTATTTGGGATGGCAGCATCCCTTGCTGCACTATGTTTGGGTGCTCTGACATCTTGACTACATTCACATGTCTTGCCATGAGACCATTACGCTTTGCCAGGTTTCTCCTCTTGTCTGATAAAGCAGTTAGGGCTCTGTGTGACAGAAACTTGCACTTTTCAAATATAAATCTCAGGTATAGCTCTACATGCACAGGCTGTTTTCCTCATTAAGCCCTTCGGTTACTGCTCTTTACCTAAATCCAAGCTGGGCTGTAAAAGGCTTAATCGATGCAACACATTCACTCTTGGTGATGTCAGGGAGCCACTATACCCATCTAACAGATGAGCTGATCTGCTAGCCAGTAAATTTGGGATGACAAGAAAAGTTTATCATGTTAAACCAAATGCCATCAGCACCCTTCAGTTCTGCAAAAGTGCTCTAGTTCTTCAAAAAGCTATTACTGAGATGTGTAGGGAAAACATGAGATCTGAGCCACTTCCTGCTCCAGCCTTCTGCAGTTGGCACCTCGTCCCACAATCAGGAGAAGATCCCAATGTGGAAGCGTGTTTCTGAAAAGATTTCAAGGACAAGATTTGGGATTTGGTGTCTTCTCTGCCTACATGTGTCCTCAGCAGGAAAACTGCAGAGCAGCAGAAGAGGGAAGATGAGAGCTACTGTGGGACAGCAAATGAATCTCCTGTAGATCTGTCCATCCACGTGTGTCTGTCTGGGCCCCATCCTCTGGCCCTGCTGTGATCCATACTTCAAAGGGGCCATGATTCCTTCTCAAGTTACTGCTGCTGGCAGAACAGCAGAGCCGGCAAGTGAGCTTTCAGGAATGTCTTTATCCTTCACGATCCATATGAAATAGGTCCAAGTAGTAATATTTTTGGAGAGCCAGATACACAGATTTTGCAAAGGTTGGGAGCAGCAAAGCACACTATTAATAAAACAGTCACACTGTTCTTGGTTTTGGTCTTATTGTGATAATTATAAGCAGAAGTTTTCTTTTGTCTGGTCAAAGATTCTGCTGCTTCAAATTTAGAGCTGTCAGAGAGAGCTGAGCAAGAGGGCTTCGTTCAATGGATGGCATTATCTGCTTCAGCAAGTGTCATCATTCTCCTTCGGCAAAACCAGTGGAAGAATAAAGAGGAGCTTGTCTGAGGACCCACTCTCCCATCCACTATTAACACTACTGTAGCTCAGAGTAGCCTACCAATGGTGTCTTGGCTTAGAGAAAAAATAGATTTTTTTCTAAATATATATAAGCATATCCATCACTGTATACAATGATGAAAACTAGAACTACTTTAATTGTCATATTTTTTATATTAATGATGACTTATTTTAACATAGTGCCTTCAACAGGGAGAAAAAAAAGGACAAACTCTCAAAATACTGGGAATTAGATACAAAGAAGAAACTACTCATAATTGTCTTTTTTTATGCTCAGTCAAACAGGAGAAAAGTGCCTTCTGGCAGCATGAACCTGCCTAGGAGTGGGGATTCTGTTCTGATAGTCAATAATTTTCTCTTTACATTTTCAATTGTAAGTCTCAACAGCTACCATTAAGAATCAAAGTCTTGATGCTCCAGAGGCCAAAGCACCCACCATTTCACCTCATTTGTAATTTAACAGGTTTATCATTTACACTATGTTGTCTCTTTTAAAGGAGATCCCAGTGGAATTACCCAGTACTCAATTTCAGGTGCAGGAGGAAAATGTGCAGTGGAGCATATTCATGCTAGAGACAGACTTTTGTGCCTGGGTACACTGCAGTGGATATTGCTGAAAAGGGCAGCTTTTCTGCAAAGTTCTGTTATATCCCTTCAGCAGGAAACAATTATCTGTAATACCAATTTCCCGCAGAATTTTGCAAATCCATCCCCACAGGGATTTCACCTTTCTTTGTTTCCCCTGCACAGCACAGAAAGTCTGACTGCAGTCATACAAAATCAGATCTGACTCATTTTAATTTTCAGCCTCTGGCAGCTGAAGGGAATAATCTCATTTTTGACTAGAAGGAGATGAGCAAACAGGGTAAGGGCTGGTGATCAGAATCCCCAGAGGACCTCCAGCAGTGCCTTCCCACCGTGTCCATTTTGTGATGAGAGGCCCAAAAGGAGGGGTGGAGGATGCAGTGGAGTGGTCCCTGCCCTAGGGGCACCCATGCCTTGGAAGGAGAAGGGGTCCAAATCCAGGCATGCCAGGGCCCCAAAACATCTGTGGGAAGGGGCACTGTCATAACCAGTGTGTGCCTGGAGATGCCCCTTGCAGCACCTGCTGCCACCCCAAATGTTGTCTGAAGACCATGAAATCCCCATGGCAGAGCCTGTGGCTGCCTTGAACCACTTTTCTTTCAGCTGCAGCATAGAGGTGTTCTGAGGAGGATTACAGCCATGGTAACCAGGATTCACATTTTCAGCAGTTTTCTGCATTTTTTTGTCTTTGTCCCCTCTTCCCAAGCAAGATATCTTCCTGCACAGCTTCCTGACAGTGTGGGCACAGCCCTGCCTGTGCCAGCAGGCCTAGAACCAACCCACGGCACTTGGGAGGAGTCTGCCTTTTTCTTCCACCCTGGAAAGGAGCTCTGGGCTCAGTGTGGGGGTGCTCAGATTCCACACTGGGCAGGACATGCCCAGGGAAAGGGGATATGTGGGGTTCACAGGGGAGGTGGGCATACAGAGCAGGAACACTCTCCTCAAGCAGTTCAGCATGTTTAGAGCTACTGTATTGAAATAATCCTCACATAATCCACTTTGTTCCACCTCTATGGACATTTTTGGAGGGCCTTGGCTATGTGGTTAGGGAAGCAGGTACGGTGAACAGGGACAGTCCATTTTCCTGTTCCCAGAGTCTGGGATCCCAGCAGCAGTGGGACCTCACCCCCTGACTGACAGGGACAAGTACCAAGTTGGATTGTTTAGCTGCATTTCCCACCAAGAGGAGGCTTGTGACATTATGCTGTCAGTCCATCTGCACCAAGCAGTGTGTGGCTGTGCTATAGCAGAGGTGTTCCAAGGCCATGACGTCCCCACGGGTTTGGGACACGCGAGGAGCTGGCTCTGACCAGCACCAGCTGCCCCTGGCCAGGCGAGCGCTGGCTGCTGCCAGGGCAGGGGGGCTCAGGGCAGCAGCTGAGGCAGCCCCAAGGGCCAGACCCTGCAGGAAACCACTCTGACAGGCTCCCAGAAGCCACTCCATCACTGTTTGTCCCTCTTCATCCCCAGCTGTTTATTAACTCAGGCTCAGCTGACCTGACATTCAGGTAAGCCAAATCTGATTTTCCGGCTGAGGGAGCCCTCAGATCTTCACTGTTTCCAAACAGATTTCATCAAGGAAAGCAGCATGCCCAGCTGCCAGCTGGAGGAAACTCAGACCTTTGCAAAGCTCTGGCTGAGAAGCAAGGAGCTGCCCTGGGTACAGCACATGGCTGAGGGTCTGACCTGGGATGTCCCATCAGGTCCCATGGGTGGCCCAGGGTGCAGCTCCTCCCCTGCACAGAGGGCACAGGGGGATGTTCATCCCTCTCCAAAATGCAGAGTGCATCAGTGATGGTGGTGTTGAGGTCCTGGGACCACTCTGGTGATCTGGTTCAGTAAGGAAGGAAAGGCAGGAGGGGCCCAGCCTTTGGGGGTACAAGAGAGATGGACAAACAAGGTGAAGAGACCCCTAAAATATAAAGAATACCTTTTGATATTTTTTGAATTGTTGTGCACCTGGTACTAAAGATGGACAAATGACATTTAAATTTCTTAAGGTTTTTTTTTTCAAAAACTGTACACCTAAATCACAGCTGTCTTTTTAAAATATACTGCAAAATACTTGTTCAAAAGCAACCTTTTTGTGTAACAAGTGACTTAAAGGAAAACAGTGACAAAATTCGAGTTCTGGGAAGAAAATTTTTCAGTCACAAAAGTCTGAATAGCTCTGTTCTCCACTGCTGATGCTTTCAGACCTGCTCAAAGAATGTGCATGTGCATATGGAGCTGTGATTTGCCATTATTTGGGATATCTTTGTTGTTGGCCTTGAAGCTGCAGGAGAGCTGCCTTGTTTCCACAGTAGAAGTGAGTACAGAGTAGGCTGCCATTGTCCAAGAAGTGTGAGTACATCTGTGGAGACACACAAACCCACAGCACAGAAATTTAAAGCTATGGAGCAATTCTTCAGGGCTGTTAATATAATCTGATATTCAGCCCTCATCATCCATTTTTAGTCATAATCTTTTTACATGTTAGACCTCTCTAGCAATCTTTAATTTAAAAAATTCCTTTCCCTCCTGAGATCTCAGATGAATGGGGTAAAACTGTCATTTGCATGATAATCAAGGTCTCCTTCAAGGAAAGGGTAGGATCTGGATAAATTAGCTACAACTTGGCAAGAGTGGGAATATCTATCAAAAGTTTGTCTTCTTAATTCCAGAGTCCAGGTGATCACAGCTTTTTGTAGAAGCTGGGAGAGCAACAGCCAAGTGAAAATGCCCCAGCTTGGTCTTCTTGGCCTCACTCTACAAAAGGGGTTGGTGGCACCAGATCTTGGCATATTTGTAAGGGATTTCTATTTTTCAGTCTCGGGGTTTAGTTGTTATTTGAATTGGAACATTTTTCATTCAGTTGTAGCAGAGTTGCAATGTCCTGTGACATGCCACAACATTTACAAAAATCAACAGCAGTCCAAGTCCTTTGTTGACTTGGAACACTCCTGGCTATTTCCAAGTGCCATGGGAGAAGCAGGGATCACAGCCTTCCTCCACAGCACATCCTTGAGGAGGATGTCATTACTGAATTGGGTTTTCTGCTGGGTGTGCTCTGACTGACAGCCAGAGCCCACCCAGCCTATGACAGCTCCGTAATAGTGGAAGCTTATCTGCCAGCAGTGCCAATAAAAATAAATCACCTACTTGCCTTATGCTCTGAGGAGATGAAAACAGAGTCATCAATGGTCTTGTGTACTTCTACACTAACTCAACGCCCACAGCATTCCTTTTTTAAAATCAAATTGCAGGATTTGAGAAGGCTACTATGTACTGGAGTACAGAGCTGAGGTTTAGTGGGTATGAATTATGAGGTTACAATACATTCATTGTTTGTTTAAATACTGTATTTTCAAATTAGGTTTGCATGTATGAGTGCAATGTTCTCATTGACTAGAGCAATGCACAATGGACCACCCACAATTTGGGAGGGTGCCACGAGTTTGTCCCTCTGTGGGCAGACATCACTTAGTTTTTCATCCCCATTCTGCCTATATATCTTCAGCCTGGCCTTACTTGTTCCTTCTAGATGAGCTGGAAGCATATGTGGATCACATAATTTTCTGTGGTGACCTCATATACAGCAAAAAGATGTTTTTAAATTTGAAAATCCTCAAAGCCTGTAGAGTTGAGACCTGTACCACTGATCCAAAATTCAGCTTTAGCATTTCCCACTCATTCGGTGTGGGAGTAAATCAAAATTTATTCCTCTGAAGTCAGAGATTTACATAACTTTAAGGCAGGGATGAGTGAGCATACCTCATCTGTCAAGGGGGAGCTACATAGCAGGTTGATTTTTATGATATACTGGGGTCTCAGCTGTTTTGCTGTAGTTTTGTCATCATCCCTATTACCAGTCCTCCTACATTCATAAAAAGTAAGTGAGCAGGCAGCCAAATACGATGCACTGTGTGGAGGAATCACTTCCTCTCATGTTGCATTGAGATCAAATTACATAACTCAAATCCACCAAGGGCACAGCCCCTGGTTGTATTTCCATCTGGATCACATGTCCTTGCCCCTTCCCCCAGCACTTGCAGGGGAGATGCTTGGACAGGTTGTTATTTATGTCGGCACAAACTGGTGGTACCAGGCACGTCTCTGTGGCAGTGCAGGCAAGCATTAGCTCCAGCACCATTGTGGAGCATATGTATGTGATGAGATAACAGACATCTGGCAGTGAGTAGCTACTGGAGCTCTGTAAATCCCTTGGCTTGTAGTTTTGTGCAGAAAAACTACCTCCAGCACAGTATATGACTGTATAGGCTTGAGTACCAAATTAAAGATTGTGTTGGTTCTCACAAAGCACGGAGCTGTGTGGTGCTGCTTTTGGATCCCCAGCTTGGCCCTTGTGCCCAATTCCCCTGAGAGACAGGGAACCCTCAGGTGTCTCAGGACCTGCTTGTAATTCTCCAGGGTTTGCTTTGCATGCCAGGATTTTAGCTGGGCCAAGCAGCTCAGCATCTGCCCTTGGGCTGTGTGTCCCAGCTGAGACCCTGCACATGATGTGTGCTGCCTGCACGAGTCTTGCCCAGGAGAGCCCACAAACACAGCCCAGCCACCCCACACCACAGCCCCATCACACATCACTGCCAGCACCTCGTTGTCCTGGATGTGCCCACCACGTTTTGGGCCTGAGCAGATGGGAATGCCACATTTCCCACTTCTGGGACATGTGAAATGAGTGTTCAGGTCCCTGCTCCAGGTGCAGGCTGAGCATTGCATCCAACTGCTGTTTAGGACATGAAGCCTAAACCCCTGTGTTATTAACTCAAGGTTAACATATAGTTATTCTTATTCCAAGTCATGAGATTGCAAACACCATTAATATTCACCACCAGTGAGAAGCCTGAGAGAGGCAAACCTGCTGTGGAACATATAGCACATTCATTTCTGTGATGGGTCACTGCCAGCACCAGGACCCCTGGGATGGGTGCCGGACGAAATTCAACTCTCTCTTGCACTGCCCTGCAGCTAAACTGACTTCAGTTTGCATCCCCATGGCTTTATGTGGTAAATTGGTGGGATATTTGATCTCCAGTACCAAGAATAGGAATGAAGTGTCTGATTCCAGTGCATGATATTCTGCAAATATCTATTTGAGTAGCCAGGTCTGAGTAAAAGAAAAGAAATCAAACAGAGGGATATGGAAAAATCTTTTTATGCCTATAAAAGGATCACTTCAAAACCACAGGATTTTGTATAGGAACCTTTTTCCTTAAATAGTAGAAACAGTCACTGGGTGCATTCCATCAGTGTAAAAAATGGGGGTTAGAAAAGAACTGCTGTGTACAATAGCAGTTTCCTCTCTTCCTTTCCTCCCCCCACCGCTCATGTACCTTGTCTTGTCCCCTGAAACTGTGCTTATAAAAGCCATGAAAACTGTATACTTACTCTATATATATATATATATATATATGTATTTATGCACATAGATATCATCAAACCCATGTCCATATACATATATGTATGTGCTGTGTAGTTAAAGAGGAACTGCATGGTAGGATTTTTTTGCATTCTTCATGAAACACCTTTCCCACAAAGATGAACAAAACTTGGCAGTAAATCTTGCTGGGTATCTAAAACACCAGCTCAAGCTCCTCCTGCAGGTCCACACCTGCAGCCTCCTCCTGCCACCAGCAGCCAGAGCCAGGACTATGAAACCCAGAGCTCTTTGGCCATGGGCCAAATCCTGCCAGGCAAAACCCCGCTGACATCACGGGGATTAGAGGGGTGGCTAATCAGGACTGTGGGATTTGTGTCAATCTTTTACTCAGGATGCAATGCTGTGTTCCCCTGTGGTCAGTGGGGGTGGTCAGGGGCTGTGAAGGCCCTTGGTGTCCCCGGGGGTGAGCAGCTGTGGGGTGGCACTGGGCTTTGGGGTATCCTGTGTGTGCTTCCGTGGGAAGGAGCAGCAATGTGGGAATGGCTCTCCCAGGGCACAAGACTCCAGCACCACTTGGAGCAAGGGTCCTTCCCCTGTCCTTTCCATCCCAGGGGTCCCAGGCTGGCAGAGGACAGGAGGGGAGAAAAGGTTTCTGTGACTCTGGGGTTCATTGGCCCCTTTGTCTCAGAGTGGGTTGGGGAAAGGAGTCAAAATATTCCCATCTCCAAACTGGGGACAGGCTCAGTAGAGACTGAAACGTTTTTGGAGGGATTTGTGAAAAAACAGGGTGGTGTCTTTAGTACTCTATAAGAAGGGTCTTGTGTTCACATTAATGTGATGAAAATTTCATGCAAAGGGTCCCCGGGGATTCAGGCTGGCTCCAGTCCATCATTCCTTCCCATGCCTAGGTGAATCCTTACAGATGTCTGTATAACCTGTTCTGAAAAATCTTTAATAACAGAACCTCCACAGTCTCCTGAGACTAAGTATTTCAGTGTTTTACTACACTTACTATTAAAAACATTCCTTAAATCTGTATTAAGTCTTTCTTAACTCCCTCCCAGCCAGACCCAGTACACACCCTGACTGAAATTTTAGCATGTGGCTGATATCTGCAGCAGGGACAGAGACCAGGTTATTAATTTTCTTGTTGATCAGCCCTTTATATGCTTGACAACATTTTTTTCTCTCTTTAGATTTCTGTTCTTCAATCAAACCCAGGTTTTTTTGCCTACCTTCCTGCACATACCCATATACACCCTTTTTGAGGAATACAATCTCCTTCCATAAGAAAAATCTTTAGGTGAAGTCTCACACTGGCAAGGGGAGCTGAACTGAGGGAAGAGGGATATCTTACAGGCTGTGTTTCTATCTGTGTAGTTTACAGTGGTGTTTGGGGTTTTGTTTGCAGCAGTATGACATTATAGGTACACATTAGGGGCAGCCCATGACCCATCACAACCCGTGGGCTCTTGGGGCTGAGCAGCAGCCCACAGAGTCAGTGCCAGCCTGTCTCAGGACACTGGGGAAAGCTGTGTACTCATCCCCCCAAACTGCATCTTTGGGGTTTTCAGTCCCTATTTCCAGCTGTCATTCCACAACCTACAGTCAGCACAACACCAGCCATAGCTGCAACAAGCATGGTACTGATTTTCACATTGCCTAAGCTGTCACTGAAATGTTGGTTAGTTCTGTTATTAGTTCTGGGAAGAAGGGAGACCCCCACAGTCCCATTCTAGGCACTCCCAAGTCAGCAGGGAAGTATTGACACATTTCACATACAACTTTTTAGTGGTTTCACCCTTCCCACAACAGTTTCACTCGAAATTCTCATTTCTGCTCATTTCTGCTGCTTTCTTATGAAAGGGCTGACACTGTCATGGTTGCTAGAATCCAGGAGGGAAGTGGTGAGAGTGCACACTGTTGCTCCCGCTCCATGTACTGATCTAGAAAACACCTCCTGAACATTTTTTAATGTGACCTGGCAGCAGACCAGGGTAAATGGCATGTTCTTTTCCCAGTGCTTTGGCCCAAAGTGTGTTTCAGAGGCTTAAAAGAATAGTCAGTCAATTAAATGTGATAAACGAGGCCATTTGTCACCAGCATTTTCGCTTTTCTTTAAAGTATAAAACGAGATAATGAGCAGGGCTTGAAGAAATCCTTTGTGGAGTTGCAAGCCAAGGTCACATGATATGCAGAACGGATTTTCTGCCTCTCCCATCATGAGAATGTGATCTGACAATACTCCCCCTTCTGACACAGAAATCACAGACAATGTTAAGAGAGAGAGGAAAAAAATCACTAATGGTTGAAAAAACAGTGAGATGTTGCAATGAAGATAGGAAAAGAAATGCACTTATTTAAGGGCAAATTTACCCCCACTGCAAGCTTCCTGTAGGTGCTGGTCAATAGGAACACTACCACAGAGCCAGCTGCACAGTACCTTCATCTCACAGCAAAGCCTCGAGCAGAGATTACCCACACATCCCCTCCTCAGCAGAGAGCAGGGCACGTACCCAGGGCTGGCAGAGTTTGGTGGAACAAATGGATCACCCATCACCCCAGCAGAGGGGAGGGGACAGAGCTGAGATGGGCTCTGGGAACTGGGGGGTCCTGCAGAGTGTGAGTGAGTCCCTGGGCCTTGGGGCTCCAGGTGTGGGAGGGTATTCCTCCTGTAATGCCCACAGGTACATCCAGCACACTGGGACACCCACTCAGTGACAGCCATGCCACACAGCTATGTGTGACACACAGCCCACAAGAGTGGTGGCTCTTTGACAGTGTCTGCATTAGTGCAGGTTCGTATTTGTGGCTGGAGGCTAGAGCTGGATATGAATCCAGAGCTGGAGTGTCTCCAGCTCTCTTTTGAAAAATAACACCTTTCCTTCTGGCAAGTTACCAGAATGTGTTTCCTTCTGCATGCTGTTCTTTCCTATCATGTGTGTTTAGGAATTAGGAAACATTTACTCCAAGGTGTGAAAACTCTCTGCACCTGTGGGACATGAACATATTGACTGTATTGACACCTTTTCATGCTGCCCTGTATGCCACCAGGTCAGTGTTACCTCTGCACCCTTTTCCCATCTCCCCTCCACATGCACCCACTTGTGTAAGAAATTACTCTTTTTTTTTTTCTTTTTCTTAACCTGTTTTCTCAATCAATCATCAGTTTATACTGAATATATTGAGGCAGGAGTGCCAGTAAGTATGGTTGTGCACAAACAGAAATGGATATTTGAGGATCTGAGAACCACTGACAGTTGGTCTCTACAAGCTATGTTTTATTTATGTCTGCACTGTGCTGTGTTGGCAGCATTTGATTCAGCCTTGGGATGAAACCCCTGAGTTTTTGCAAACATGGACAGCCTCACACATGCCTCTGACATTAAATCAGTGAAACACACAGTGCAAGGAAACATATATTTTAAGAAAACTACCCAGATGCACCAGCAACGAGAGGTGTTGAAGTATCTCAAAAGACTAAGACTTAAAATCTTTTTAGAGAAAATGCAGGCCAGGAGGTGCCAGTCAGGCACCAAACAAGTAAATGCCAAACACACAGCTGAGTCACTCATTCAGCACCAGGTTAGACTCAAGCCCATGAGTTTTCATCTGGTAATGGACTGTGTGCCTGGCCTTTGGCAGGGGCTGTGCAGATGAGTGCCCTCCTCAGCACCCCAGTGACCCAACAGCAGCAGCCCAGAGCCAGCTTCACCCAGCTGGAGCTTTCCTACCTCGCAGTGGCTGCCACAGTTGGGCTCAGTGATCTTTGGGGGTCCCTTCCAACTCAGGATATTCTATGATTCCATGATTCACATCAGTGAGGTCTGTGCCTGAGGGGGATTTTCAGATGAGGTTTCAAGAGACATGACTGGATCCTGTGCTGTATTAAACTGCTGGGGAGAGCAGTTTGTCTGTCCCTACCCCCCCAGAAGCAGGCTGAGCCCCAGCTCATGAGTTGCCCTGGCTGTAGCTTGCTGAAAGGGTGGGATAATCCTGCCGAAGCCCTTGGTGGGCTGCCCGTTTCCTCTCCTTCCAACTCGCTTGCTTCCAAAACAAATTCCTGTTGCAAAAATTCACGTCCTTTCAACTCTACATTCCTGCATATAACACAATCCCTTTGAAAAGGAGGTGAACTGGTACAACTCAGTGAATTTGAAAAGAAAAATATCCCAAATAATTGTTGGAAATGATTGGAAACAAGTATCTCATAGAACAACATGTTTCTGGGTGTTTCCGATAGCAGCAGACAGCCATGGTCTGTTTGCAAAAGCACAGAGACTTACCATGGGCAGGCAGTGGAACTGTGGGAGGCAGAGCCAGCACCATTCCCCTTCTGACAGCCAGAGCTCCTCGGAGGGCTGCCTGCAAGAAGAGGTGGTTGTGTGAAGGTGCTGCCACCATCCATTCCACCAACAGCAAGAGAAATCCCCCCTGCAATCTCAGCTATGGCCCAAGGAACAAACCCTCAACCCCTTCTGCAGCAGAGAGTTTTTGGCATCCATTTGATTTGTTTGGGTTTGAAGAGGAGGATGTGGAGAAGGAGGGGGAGGGTCTGACTCCCACAAGTTCAAATTTACTTCTTCAGGAAGATAGTTTCTTTGCAAACTCTTTCCACATTCTTCTTCCTGTTATCTCGACATAAGGTTGAGCATCTTTAAAACTGCATAAGCTTCCCTTAGGGAGGCTTGTTTTCAGATCCCTTCTCAGCCCATTTTAGAGCAGGGACATCAAAGGCAAGGCAAATAGGGTCCCCTGTTAGCTTGGATCCATTTGGAGCTGGTCTGGGCAGTTCCAGCCTGCCACGATGTTCAGTCTTTCGAAGTATTTACTTATCTGACCGACAAGAGAGTTATTTAATAAGTTATGATGTCTGCAGTTTTGTGTAAACAATTTACAGTGCTGTGATTGATGCTGGATGCTGTTTGGAGAGAGGCAAGATGGACTGTATATATTGAGCTTCAGTTTGGAGAGTTCAGGCTCAGGACTGGGCAGTATTCTACCTAATAAATAACAGTAGTTAAACATTGGGGCTCTTGCTGCTTCAGTGCTCACAAAGCCACACAAACAGGACTGAATTAAACCAGAGCAGATGTTGGCCATGCAAACATCTGTGACCTTTGCAGGGGTGCCTGGTACAGAACCAGTTCCTGGTTCTGCTTTTGCCCCTTGCCCAGGTTTTCCCCAACCCTGCAGCACTCACTGGGCAGAAGGAAACAGCTGGTTTTGTGGGTAGGACAGCCAGAACAGATGTGGAGCATCACACTTCAAGCCGCTTCTCCAGATCTAGGAGGTTGAAAGTTGGGAAGTATCACCATGTCCAGGAGGCAGCTCCAGTCCTTGCAAGAGCACAGTGAAATAAGTGGGCTTGCTTCTTTTGGCACAGCTTCAGGTCATGCTACATGGTTGGTTTCCTCAGTCTTGCATTTTACAGCGTCTTTCATCAGGTTCCCAAGGCTGAGGTGAGATTCCTGCTGCAGTCCTCGTTTCCAAAGTCCCTTGTCTGGGTGACTACCTTCCATTACAGGTGTGTATGATCTTGAGAAAATTGGTGAAAGGGGTACTCCCATCTCCAGTGGAGTGACACAGGAGTGTGATTGCTGTGAGTTAGGCGTGTGTGCAGCTCAGCTGGTCAGACACAGCTATGGGCAAGCAAGAGCCCTCATGAGACACCACGGCACAAGGGAGAGGGCATGGACTAACGTCAAACTGAGAGGAACTCAGAGGCTTTCATTCAGTTCAAACTAGAAACAAGTTGTTTCCTTTCTGAACCATCAAAATGTTTCGTTTCTCTAGAGTTAAGCAACATGTCTGAAACTACAGTTTCAGGACCATGCAGTTCCCTAAAATTTTCTGTAATTTCACTTTCTGGTCTGATTGTGGACAAAGGCATGATTCTCAGATCCCCTGAAGTGGAACTGCCAGGCCCAGTGGCTATGCAAGAGCTGAATCTCAAAAGTTTGGGAAAAAACCCTTCTCTAGCTATCAAGTAGCTGTTCATATTGACTGGTCCAGGCAAAAGAAAAAAAAAAAAAATTAAAAACCCCTTTATTCTGGAAATCCTATTTCAGACACATTTACTGGCAAAGGTTGACTCCAGGTGCTGTGAGGAAATAATGGCAGGAAACTAAAAGGAGGAAATTAACCCTAAAACTGACCAAGATGTCTGGGTGGTTGAGAGCTGGATAAAGGCTCTATGTACCCATGGAGAGAAAAATGTGCTTCCTCTGAACAGAGACGAGTAACGAAGTATTGATTTGAAGTTATTGAACTGTGGTACTTCATCCATGCTGCTGACCATGGCCTTGCCTAATGGAGAGAAAAGTACAAGGAGGTCTTTCCCATTCAGACTGGAAAAAGGAAAGGATGTCTGAGGCACACGCTCCACATATTGCATTCACCATGGGAGCATGGGAGGAAAGTAATGTTCAATACCCTCCTGATGGTCAAAACTGTTTCTGCAATCATCTTCAGCTGAGAAAAGGCTGATTGATCTCCCAGCTTCACCTCTAGTGTTAGTGCTAAAAGGCTGTACTTTTTTATTTAGTCTGTGGAAATCTGCACTCAGAACAAGAAGGATCTCAAGCAAAATGCAGCCTGCCTCTTCCTCCAAAGGGACCATGCAAAGACACATTGCACTTAGCAAAAGAAGTGAAGGTTTTGGGGGGACCTAAGCGGCAGCAGGCTGATGGCACCACTCTTTGTCTCCTTGAAGATATGTCTTGATGTAATTAATGATAAAGAACTGGAGCAAGAATAAAAATGATTCAGAGAAGCTTTGGTATTTTTCCCCCAGTTCAGCTCTATGATTAAACCCACACAAAGCCTCAAATGAGGAGATGAGCTTCAATTATAGCTAAGGAGCAGCATAATGAATTATCTTCTTTGCACTTACTTTAGCTGGTGAGTAACTCAATTTCCATCCAAATCCATGTTGACTATAACTGATTTAGCCAATAACTGATTCATCAAGATGCTGGAAGAACGTGGAATTAGAATTGCAGAAGAAGGGCTCTTGCTCTTCTTCACTTCAATATTGCTAATCTAGTGCAACATTTTTAAGAGATAACTTTAATGCTACCTACACTTCTGTGTAAGTCCACCTTTAACAAAAGTTAAATACAAGAAAATGGCCTGCTAATGAAGAGTTTGAATCCCCTCTTTTATATATAATAAAAAATATTTTTATTTGGGATAGTGAGTCCTTAGATTTGCAGACTCCAGCCAAATAGTAGAGAGTATGTTGTGTGGTTTATGTATTTTTAGGGTCTTTTGCTCAGAAAATTCCCAGAGCTGCAGGTTATGAAGTTATAATTTAAATACTATTGAAAAAAATCTGCAGCCTCAGCTTCCTCACGCTGCCCAGCAGTTATGAGTTGCATAGGGTTGGCATTGCTGTGTTTCCAGCCTCAGCTGTGGGTACCAGTAGGAAGAGACAGCTCTCAGAGGAATTTTCCTGCATCCAGGAAAGGAGCCTTTTCCTGGAAGTTACAGGACTTTGGGGGTCCTGGGGAAAAACCAACACGACTTCTGAAACTCTGCTCTGCAACTCTGAGAGCAGCTGGAAAAATTTGAGGGCTGAGTCCATGAGTCCTGTGGAGCAGGAGCTGGCTTTCAGAGCTGCAGGATCTTCAGCCCTGGTAGAAGGAGGCACTGGCCCACAGCACTGTGCTCAGGCAGAAAACCAGTTTAATCATTTTTTAAAATAGTGTTTGGGGTTAATTTTGTACAGCAATTTACAAAGAACTCAAGGGATGTTATTGTTTAAATAAATATTTAAGCAAGATCCCGCTCAAGTTAAACACAGTGAACTGCGTGTGAAAAGCAGCAGCATTTGGTTACACATATCCAAGAGGCCAAAACAATTCATTATGAGAAAAGGTGTTGGAGCTGGATCAAACATCATTTTGTTTGATTCTGTTTCTCTGAGGGAAGTTATTGATAAGGAGATTTCTGCCTTCTGCTGATGTGTAGCAGGGGTGCAAACCCTGGCAGTGCTATCCAGTCAGTGTGAATTTGTGTCTGGGTAGGGGTTTCCCAAATTCACCAGTGCAAAAGGCTGAAATGCTCATCTTCCTCACCCTGTGCTAGCCTCCTTCTTTTGAAAAAGGTAAGGCCTTTTTGCCTTATCAGAAATGAGTATTTCTTTCCTGATGACTGTGTATTCACTCCCCTTCTGCATCTGAGCTGCAAGGCAATAGAGCACATAATAAGTCACTTTTCCAAAGTGTCCCTGAAATTGGAGGATTCTGTAAAGGTCACACAGCCCAAGTGACACATTTCATGGATGCATTTGAAGACTTGGCAGATCCCCTGTATTAAGCAGGACTTGATTTATACAGGAGAGCACTGTTTGGATAACCAAGATGGTCACTACAAGAGTACTCAGAAAGGGCTGTGCCTTGATAGGAGACAAAATCTGTACATCCACTCATAAGCAGATTTTTGGATGTTTCACCCTAACACACATCACTGCACAGCAGAATAAAATGAAGACATATTTATATTTGAAATGCAATTGCAGGAAAGTAGCAACCTTCTCTCAGGTCTTGGGTCATTTTGATTCTCTCAAGCCACAGGATCTGAAGACCTCAATCTTACTCTGCAATTACATTCAGAAACCCAAGATTCTGGCATGGATCAGGACAGAAGACTTGGCTCACAGAATCTGTGGAAACATCGGGGTATGCAAAGTAGGTAAAAACTGATAATTTGGGGAAAAAAATAGCATTAATTTCTGAGACAAAACAATTCATGATTCATAACTAATTGGAAACAAATGAGTAATAGTATTACACAAAAGACCCATTTTGTTCATTGAGGAACCACAGAATTAATTGCATGTACTTTAGTTTCCAGCAGAGGCAAAGTCCAAGGCACAGTGTTGTGATTGTTGAACCAGTCATGTTCATACTGGTTTAATTCAGGCCAAAACTGTAGGAAGAGCATGGGATTCTCTAAGTGGAGTCTGAGCCTCAAGTAGGTCAAACAATTCATCAAGCCATGAAGGTTTTGGGTTAGCACTCACGAGGTGACCTGACTCTTGCCCTGGGCTGTGCAAGGAGCTGCCTGGGCCAGCTGGGGTGCCAGATGAGGAGGCAGCAGCTCTTTTAGATCTGTGCAAGAAACCTTATGCACAGACTTGACTGCCTCAGTCATGGTGCTGCTCCTACTTGTAATCATCTCATCAAAGTTGTAAGAGCAGCATCCTCCTGGATTTATTTGCTTTGTGACAGCTCCCACAAGGACATTCCCAATAAGTATCTCTGCTCCTTCAACTGTCAACTCCACTCCATACTTATTCAGCATCAAAATTTAGGGATGTCCATTTTCTACCTTGGCTCTTGGAGCAGAAGCCCATAAGTATCCACCTCTGCTTTTCCTTTTCTGTTTCAGTTCTCCTGCAAATCCCTGCTTAAAACTCCTGGTTGTGACATCCTTGACTAAGGCAAGGCTGTCAGAGCACAGCAAGCACTGCCTGCAGCACTGGCCAACAATGTCTCACAGCTTCCTAGGGCTCCTTCCCCCCTCCACAGCTGGCTGTAGGCAGCTCTGATCTCCTCACACTGTTCTCACAGCTCCTGTCCTTCTGTTCTTTGTTTCTGCACAGTCTCACAGAGCTGGGTCCTGATGTGTGCATGGGGCTCACAGGAGCTGATGAAGATGACAAAACTTCACAGCCTGTCTCTGTGGAAGGAGGGGCTGTCCAGGTTGCTCCATGGTCTATAGTCATAAAAGAAGTGAGGAAAACCACCTTTCCCTGCCACTGCAGCAGGAGTGGAAACAAGCAGGCTGCAGCTCCTACCTTTGGATGTGGAAATCACGTCACAATGAGCACTGAGATTTTGCCATCTGTCTCCAATGTTGCATATGCATTGCATACAAAAATAGGCTGTTAGAATACTGCTATGACTGAAAAATCCATGAGGCAAGAGATGCCAGAATTAGGCCTCCTTTGTGCTATGTGTTATGGTACAATTGTTAATTAGATGAACACGCAATATTTTGCCAGAGGTCTCAGCTTTATCCTGTAGTACTGGATGGACTTTTTTCCCTGGAGATATTCTACAGAATTTTGGTTTTTTCCCTTAGAGTTCAGTGCAGTCCTAGGCTTTATTTTCTTCCCAACTTCTCCTAAATAAAAATGACTGACTTTCCCAAAACTTGGAACTATAATGACACATTTCCCTGTAGTACTTGGGTTCTTCTAGTACTTCTGTCAAGAGTGGTGGTTCTTTAGCCATTTGAATAAAATGGAAACAGACACAGGCATGTAAGCAACAGCTTGACTGCACCAGGCACTATTTTATCAGGATCTCGGTCACCCATCTCAGCTGTCCCCACAGGGTGACCAACAGCCATGGGGCTGTGCAGGAGTGTTCATCATGAGGCACACTGGACATTCTGGAGGCAGAGCTCCCACCAGCTCCCATCCCAGGAGTGGACATCAGGAGCAGGGCCTTTTGGCACGTGCAGACAGTGGGGCACCCACAGCCACTGGCTGCAGACTGGGGACAGCCTCAGCAAGACCTGGCACAGAAGACCCTGCAGGGAGAGCAGGACTGAAGCAAATTCTGAGGTAGCACTCATATTCTCAAAAAGGGACGAAGAATGGGGCAGCTGAGGTTTCATATCAAGCTCTGGCGTGCCTGGACTCTCCCTATGGCTCACACCTTGACATACACCTTCCTGACCTGTTCCCAAAGCCTCCTGACTCCTCATTTGTGCCATGTACTCCTCATTTGTGCCATGTACTCCTCAAACCATTTCATGCATCCCTCCAGCTTTAGCATCCAAGTACCAGGTCTTTGCTTAGCCCAGCATTGCCCGGGTCCCTGTCTGCCACCAGGCTGTGACAGGAAAGTATCAGTGTTGTTCCCTGCCTCCCTTTCCACTGACCATCAACTCTGCCCTGAGCAGCACTACACAAAGAGCCCATCTTCATTCTGCTCCTCGAGCTGGGATGACTCTTGGATTGCAGAGAGAGGACCTGAGTCCCTGTCACGCTGTGGGGAAGAACCAGGATCTGCAGGAGCTTGGTAGCACTGACTGTTTGCACAGGAGCACTGGGGTCAGCACTGGGAGCTGCTGGGATGCTGGCCTGAGCTCACTCATGTGGGAAGGAATCTCAGCAGATTTTGACTGCTCAGCCTTAGCACATCCCTAAGAAGTTGCTATTTTCTCCCTTCAAAGGCTATCACTAAGCCAAATTGGAGGAGATTTACAAAGTTTAAAAAAAAAATCACATTCCTAGCAGAAAGCTGCCAAATTTCAGATCTCAACTCCAGAGCACAGAGGGATAAGAACTATCCAAAAAAAGGATCACCAGATTCCCCCCTCCTGTTTCTTCCTTTCTTTTTTTTCCAGTTGGACAACAATTCCTTTTTCCCTTGCTCATTCTTGGAATGGACAAAACTGGCTGGACAGTTTTGGCTGAAATTTTCCAGAAAAGAACTTATCCCAAGGCAGACAATCAAGTTGGAAGAGCTCAGTCTAAACTTTTCAAGTCTGACAAAGTTACAAGCAACAGCGAAGGCGGTCCTGCAGCAGGACAGAGATGAGTAACCTTTACCACAGGAGCTGCAGCAATCCCACCTCTGACGCACTCAGCATTATAATAGCTGATGATGCTGCTCCATTCAGGTGCATCTGATCACGATTCAGATATGTCACCAGGAAAAAAGCTTTAAGTCAGTCATCCCACTGAGCCTTCCCACACCCCTTCCTACTCGAGCAGCTCTTTCCATCTAACAACTGATCATACAGGAAAACACAGCTCCCTCGCCTCCAGTATTTGTGAGCTGTGTGTGTGAGCTTCTGCTTCTTGGATAGAGGCAGCTGATGCTAAAATGGGATTGCTCTCTGAACTAATGTATTCAAAATTAATAAAGGAAATAAAACAACACACTCCTCTGGCATGTTCCCATGCATATTTTCCATAAAAGTTAATTTTTCCACAAGAACAACTTGTGAGTTTGTGGGGGTTTTGCACTGAATCTTGATACAGAGCTTAGAATTCTTGGCACTGCTTAGGACTTTAAAATGACATCAGCTCCACTTTCTATATTGGAATTTTATAGTTCCTGCCTGACCGCATTTCTTTGTTTTGCACATGTTCTCTCTCTGAGCTGCCTCTCTGCCGTGGTGTGCTCAGAGAATCAGGAAAAGAGGTGTGTTTGTGTTCCTTGCAGCCCTGCTTGTCCCTCCCTGAGCCGGGCACCCAAGTGATAACGCTGCATTTCTCCCCCAGGACAAAGCAGCACTGCTGGCTCAAGGGACAAGGGCACCTTTTCCAGTTCAAAAGCTTCCCCACAGCGTGGCAGCTCCGTGCTGAGAGGAGCTGGCGTGTCCCCCTCTCCTCTGGCCCAGCAGGAGTGGAGAGCATGCTGCCATGGGGAGTGACATGACTGTGCGACAGCGGGGACCGGGGTGGCCAGTGACTGCACACAGGACAATGGGAAACCAGACAGAAAAAAAAAAAAGGAGTGGAAAGCAGAAGAAGGGGAAAGTGAGCATCTCTGTGAGCAAAACAAGGCTTTCTCCCGTACAGGACAGGTAGCACTTGGAGCAGCATTTTTTGTGCTATCCCGATGGAAGGAGAGAGTAATCCCAACGCAATCAATACTGTCCCGTGCCTTGGGGCAGGGAAGGGCAGCATTATTTTAAATTAAGCAAAAATGTGAGTAACGGGTGTTTCCATATTCCCCCCAGCAGTGCCACCCTCTGCCTTTGAACATCGGGTGCAGGAGGGCTGCTGAGGTACTCGGGATCCCCTGTGAAAAGCAGCACAGGGCTGGCAGAGTTAACAGACCCTGGCGCTGGGAGTGCAGTTCCACGGGCATCAGCACAGACATCACGCTTGTTTCCTGGATTTCAAATAAAATAAGGATTCAAGGAAAGATGATGCTTTTCTACATCCCCTGTGACTTGGAAAGCAGTAAGAGGAAAGAAAAGCAGTTAATTATCTGGCACGCCGCATCCAAACATTCCTGAAAGCACGGATCCGCCGTTCCTGTAAGAGTCACGCTGGAGCAGCATTAGCATATCCTCAGTAAACAGACTCAGTGCCATCCTCCAGCACAGCCTCAGCCTCCCAAACGGGATTACAGCAGCTGGACAAACCCAGGAGGGACTATACCTGGCAGTTAGCAAAATGCCAGTTCTGCTGTAGCCTGGCTGGATGACAGCAGTTCCCAGGTTTGCTATTTCCTACAGGCTCAGCTTCTCTGGTGTGTGATGGAGAATCACTGCTCCTTCCTTCTCTGTGCAAGATTTATCATTTCATCCTTTCACTGTCGTGTGGAAATAGCCAGGAGACCAGACTAACATTGCAAGATTGTGAAGCCATTTGCCAAACACTTGCTCTATAACAGCAACATTTTTACAATTGCTTTTGCAACAGCCCTTTTGCAATCGTGTTTATAAGCTCCTTTACAAGCGCATGCAACCGTAGACAGAATGCAGAAAATCTTTACCTTGCTTGCCCAGAGGAGAGAGCCTGGCTTCTTCCTCTCATGGATCAAAAGTAGGATGAAAAACAAACCCGAGGAAGACCCGTGAACAGACTCATCTGCTGAGAGTTGTTTAAATCCCGAGCCTGCTCCTGCTCACAGCTCTAAGTTTGTGCTCTGAATAGAGGCTGTGTTATTTTAACCACAGGATTTCTAGTCATGGGGGAGGAGAGATGGATTAGGTACGTTTGCAATCTAATGCTTCACATTTACCTCAACTGAAATGAACTACTTTTAGCCTGATGTAAATAAGCACAGCTAAGATATAGATTTCAAGAGCCCACTAACCAATTATGCTTAAACTAACATGCTAAATAACTGTGGAAAATTCCAGAGGAATAAGATAACATACTTTTGTGTTCTTTCCTAAATAAAAGGCATGTGTGGAATTTCATGCTAGATACTATGACAAGTGAGGGGCAGCAGATGAACTCCACAAACTAACCTATGCAAGGTATTGTACCTCATAAAACAATATTCCTAACACCTGTTAGCATGGATTTCAGCAGGCATCCCAGAAATTTGCATTTTCATGGCTTGTAAAAAGTACAGATATGAGGGATTTGATTCTAATATTTCAAGTAAAGCTCTCTAAGTTAATAATGCATGATTTTAAAAGGTCACAGTATCTGTAGTTCTGCAGGAGCACAAACATTAACCCACTGAACTAGTGCCACCTCCAACAGGGATACAAGCTGGATATAACCCTCCTGCAGCTCATGGATTGCTACAGAGAGTGTTAAATGCAGGCAAAATATTGTGCCTAGGACAATTATTTGTGGTTTTGTTGTTTAACCCAGCTCAAACTCTGCCTTCCTTTCCTGGTTTATGGTACTTCAGTGTCACAGCTGATGTGATTGCAAAGCTTGACTATGGCCCAGGCTTCCGTGGCCACTGCCCAGGCTCACATGGCCACATCAGAGCTGATGGAAAAGAGATTTCCTCACTTTCTGAGATGTATAATTTGTAAATAAAACACATTCTTAAACTTTGGGATGATCTGAGAAAAACAATTTGAATGCAAAGCTAGTGGACAAATTCCAATTTGTCTTTGACAGCAGAGGCTTCAGGAACACAAGTTTAATTCCATTTTGGATAAAACCTGGCTCTATAAATAACCTTATCTTACACTTACATAACGCTCTTCATCCCGGGTGCTTTGCAGATGTAATCATCCTTTCTGAAAAACGCGGGCAGACCTCCCAGCCTGGCCCGCAGCATCGGGAGGATGGGGAGGATGGGGGCCGCTGCTGGGCAGGAGGAAGGCAGCAGAGCATCCAGCAGCAGCCTGGCTGGCTCCTGTCCCTCAGCAGCCCAGCTCGTGGGTGCTGGTTGGGATCTCAGCTTGTTGGGTCACCCAGAAACAGCTGAGAGAGTTTCTGTACAGCTCTGGTGTCTGTAACAGCAGCAGAGGCTCAGAGCCTGGCACCCAGCTCAGCCTGCAGGCTCCCCAGGGGACTGAGGCACCTCCAGAGATGCCAGCCTGCTTCTCAGAGCTTAGACTGAGCTCCCTGAGCTTCCCCTGATGCATGGCTCACCCTGGCTCCCCTGAGCCTGGGGTTTTGTGGGCAAATTGGTAACCTGCTGTAGTTTAGCCCCAACCAACAACTGAGTACTAAGCTCTCACTCCCTGCCCCTAGCCTCCACAGTGGGATGGGGAGAAGAATCAGAAAAGGGCAAAATCTGTGAGTTAAGGCCAGTCTAATAACTGAAATCAATTTTTCTTTTTAAGAATGGTAATAGTAGGGAAAATGCCCAATACAATTGCTCACCACCTGCTGGTGATTGACCCCTGCCAGCCAGCTCTCTGCAGTTTACACTCTGAGCATGACATCCTATGATCTGGAACATCCTTTGGCCAGTTCAGGTCAGCTGTCCCAGCCATGGCTCCCTCAGCTTCTCGTGCATGAGAAACTGAAAATCCTTGAATTAGTGCAAGCACTGCTCAGCAACCACTAACATTAGTGTGTTATCAACATTATTCTCATACTAAATCCAAAACATGGCACTGTACCCTCCATTAGGAAGAAAACCAATTCTATCCCAGCTGAAACCAGAGCAGATCCCAAGCATCTGTGCCACAGGCAGAGATGTGCACCTGAGCTAGACACAAAATGTCCCCAAGCCGCCCATCAGCTTACCTCTGGATCATGAACCAACTCCTCCTTCCACCACCCGAGCAGCTCACTCCACCCAAGGTGGCTTTCCTTGGCTGTAATTGTCATAACATCAATCCCACAGATGTTTTCCAGCTACAGGCTCTACCTCACCCTTGCATGGGACCCCACAAGGAAAGCAGGCATGAGAAATGCTCCCAGGGCAGGGGCAGGGAGGAAGCTCCAGCAGGAAGAGCCCAGGTCTCTCAGTTTGCAGATACTGAGGGACCAGACCCCTGCACCACAATGCTGCAGTCTGCCACAGAGGACTTCTCTTGTGGTCCCTGCTGCACCTGGATGGGGGATTCTGTGCGTACAAAGAAAGTTTCTGTCCTGCAGATGGGTATATTTTTCATTTTCATTTCGCTGTTTCAAAAGGAAACAGCAGGAGGAAGAGAGGCCAGCAGACTTTGCTCTGCAGGTTGACCTGAAAAGAGTCCATTTTTCCAGAGAAACTAAAAACACAAAACTGGGAGGAGGGAAAGCAAAAATAATTTTGAATTAAGTGAAAGCTTTCGATCCCAATGCATGGTTTGGTATTTCTAGCTTATCTCTTAGGTCAGCCTGTGCTCAATTTACAAAGAAACAGCACTTTAAAAACAAACATAGAGGAAATTTAGAATTTCATTTCTGAGATGTCAAGGCAAGACATTTCAGCATTCCACATAACTCCTGTTTTTTTGGGGTGTGGACAAAAGTACTAACAGAGGGATGAGTTTAGTGTTTCCTTTGTTCTCCTGGACAAGTCAACAAGCTGAACACAAATTCACCTCCAGTTCCTTCAAGTTCACATTATTTTGCAAAGAAACCCCAATATTTCAGTTTGAAACCTTTGCCAGAGTTCGACTCTGTCACAGCATCCAGCATCTGGAAGTCAAAGGCCTGCTTATTGGTGATGTTTTGTATTTTGCCCCTGTACCTTGAGGCAGCTCAGACCTGCTCCCTGCCTGATGTACCTGCTGCAGTACAGACCACAAACACTCTGCCTCCAAAACAAAGGCAGCCCTGCAGTTCCCTCTCTCTTCATCATGGTTCCAAGCTGGAATGGCTGTTTCCCAAGCATAAACAGCAACAAGTCATTCCTGGCCTGTGAGAGGAGCGTTCCCTTTCAGCAGCCTCATGCAAGGCTGGATATTTCTGTAATCACTGGCTGAGGTCTGGAAGCTGCTGTGCTCACCTGCCTCCCATTAAAGCCTGCAGAATAAAACACATCCCTATTTAGGGATTCAGTTTTGCACTCCAGTCAGCATTTCTATGAATTGGGCAACAAACAAAAGGAAATGTGAAGCACAGTAAACTGCACAATAAACTGCACAATGAAGTACAATTTTGCAGCATCAAGAACTCCTACGCTGGCCACTCCTTCTGAGATAATGAGATGAAGACACTGTAATGGACATTGTTGATGGGAAATTACATGTTAAAGGAACTTGAGTAGTTGCTAATTTATTTTGCAAGTTTTCTCCCTTTTTTATATAGTGAAAACTGGAAGTAAAAAGTTTCTATTTCTTTTGAATTGGGAACATCTTCTAGAAGTGATATTGCCGATCCACACTGCTAAAAGATCTTCCATTAGGATTCACACAAAACAACTTTGTGTTTGATCTAGAAAACATGAGCTTTTGGGGAAAGGAGCCCATTGGGAATGGTAACAGACCACAATTTGGACACTTCTGCTCTACAGTTTTGACATCTGGTACTTCTGTTGTAAAAGAAAGCAAATGTTTTCTTTAGTCAAACCGCTCCATGGACTGAGGCCCTGAACCAGCACTTCACCATATCAAGCACAATAAGACACAAAACTGCCATAGGTGTCAAAACTAAAAAAAAAAAAAAAAAGAAAAAGCAGGGGAAATAAGTGAATTTCGTGCATCTGAATTATTTTCTTTCTAGATTGCACTGTTTCCTTCTGTTTTGTTCTATTCCTAAAATTCCACCAACCATGACCATCAGTGAACATAAAACACCAAAAGACAGGACAAGCTAAAATGACACAAATTTACAGTTAATTGCAGGTTAATCCAGGCAATTCCACCAAAGAGCTTCCCCTTAAATGAGGTGTGGGCACCTTTGTTACAAGCCCAAGGGGAAAAGGGGGGTTCCAGGTCCTGCTGATGGGCACTGGCGGGCTCTGACAGCCATTGACCCTACGTGGGCTTTGCTTCCCCTTTCCAAACCCAGCAGGTCTTCCCCCTACCACGAAGAAGTTGCTCCCAACCCATCAAGAAGGATCTCCCAGTTAATGGCATTCAGACTCTGACCCTCATTCAGGGTTGTGTGGGATACAGCCCATTGCACAGAGCCCCAGGCAGCCATGGGGAGGTGGCAGGTCCAGGGGAGGGGGGCACCCCCAGCCTGGCTCCAGGAGGTTCAGGTGTGCTGAGGAAGGGCAGGGACATGCTGGTGTGGGCTGAGCCCCACAGCCAGGCCCTGCAGGCTTTGCCATGGCTCTGGCATGATGAACAGCTTCAAATCCATCTCCTTCTGGAATGAACACTTGTGGAGGAAGGTTTAAGTTTCACATCTTAGCCCTGTTTCAACAATCAGCTTCATTTCACAGGGCAGAAACCTCTGAAGCTGTGTTGAGTGTTAGTATGGGAGTACTGGAGAAACCCTGAAGTATATCATAAACTAAAGTATATAATAAACTAAAGTACATCACAAACTAAAGTATATCACAAACCACCTGAAATGGTGCAGGCTCTGCTCCCCTGGAGTGCTGGGTCACAGGGAACTGCAGGACTCTGCAAAGGAGCAAAGGATTAAATGACTCCAGGACAGACCTGCCACTGGCCATGGACCCATCAGTGACAATGGGTAGTGCCTCTGGGATAACATTATTTAAGAAGGGGAAAAACTGCCTGGAATAACAGAGGAGAGGGTAGTGAGAGAGTGTGTGAGAGGAACAGCCCTGCAGACACCAGGGGCACTGAGGAAGGAGGAGGAGGAGGAGGTGCTGCAGGCACTGGAGCAGATTCTGGTGCAGACCAAGGTGAGGCAGCTGTGTCCCCACAGCACCACACTGGGGCCCAGCTGGAGAGCCCCACACTGGGGTCCAGCTGCAGGATGTCAGCATGAAGTCCCTGGTTTAGCTGGTGGATTCAACGACACAGAATTATAATGAGCATTCAATGAGACAAATAACAAATCCTTGTTCAGATGGAGGTGTCTGGGCACATTGTGGAGAAAACAGGGAAAATGTAGGCTGAAAGGAACATAGGGTTTCAGAGGTCCGGAAAATAGAGGCTAATGAGGAAAACAGCAGAGATCTCTCCTAACCTTAAGAAAATACTGGTATTCAGAGAAAGGTGTGATGGTTCTTGTTAGGTAATGACAGTGGTTTTCTTGTTTCTCTCACACCCCTGATGGCAGGAGCCCAGGGACTCTGCCAGGCCCCAGGACCATGGACTGCAAAATGAGCCACGTTAATTGGAAGATGCCACCCCACAGCCTATGTCTGGTGGTCATTTTGGCTTTTCACTCTATGCCATGAAAGCAAATTGCAAAACCAGCCACCTGGAAGAGAGTGGGTCTGGCCCCATGGCTGCTTCTCTGGGAAAAGGAGTAATTGCTGTTCATGGAAACAAGAGTGGGTCTGACAGAAATTGCAGTCCTCTGCCATGGCCTCAGTGGCTCCTTGGCTGTTTTCATGTGACAGCTCTTGATAATTTCAGCAAGGCAGAGTGTGTTCTTGTGGCAAGGAGGGGAAAAAGTCTCTTTTTAGTGTATCCAGAACTGCAGCCTTGCCTTCAGCTACTTACCTGCAATTACTTCTGTCACAACTAGCCAAGTGGCTGTCCAGGATGCAGTGTGAAAGCCTGTCTGAAGGAAATGCTGAGCCACAGATATTTCTGAATAAAAAGGCAGAAAGTGTGGCACCACCCCAATGATCAAGCTTTGTGTTTGTTTTCCACAAGAGAAGTTAAGTGATATTACAAGACTTGAGGGAAAATGCCTCACTGACCTGCTCACAGGCATTCTCCAAGCCTTCATCTCACCTAGCAGCCCCAAGGAATCTGCTCAAAAATTATTAAATGTCTATGGAAGTTCTAAAACTGTACTGAGCCCTGAAGCCCTTTGCACTGTCCAGGGTGGGTAGGGTGATGTGGGGCTGTCTTTGCCTTGTTACAGCCATATCAGCCCTGACAACATCTCCTCTTAGAGAGAATCATGGAACCATAGATTGGTTTGGGTTGGAAGGGGCCTTAAAAATCATCTAGTCCCAAAGCCCTTGCAGTGGGCAGTGACACCATCACTAGCCCAGGTTGCTCAGAGCCCCATCCAACCTGGTCACAGAGATCACCCCAGGAAACATCAAAATGCCACAAAGGATCTGCACAATCTGCTTTGAGCTGCCTTTTTTTTCTGTTCTTCTAAAGCAAGACAGCTAATCCAGAGCTAAATCTTGTCCTTCCCAAACAAGTAAGAGGCCTGAATAATGTACTTTGTTTCAGACATGAGGATTTGATCCCCAGATGTATCACAGACTCCCTGCATCACTTCTGGCAAATCACCTTTGATGGATTTTCATACACTCGGCTCTAAAGCCAAGTCGTTATAGTAACTACATGAGGCAAGATCCCCAAAAGATCTCATTTCCCCTTGTCCAGAGTTCTTTGGATAAATTAGCCCATTATTTTACTTACTAATGGAAGCTCAGCTCTTCTGAAAACCTGCCTGCACTTGGCAGACCCAAGTTCTTAGGAAATTTTATCCCCACACCTCTCTGTCTCCATTCCCATCTGTATGCTGAAATAAACCATCTTTCCTTGCAGCCCTTGGTCTGGCTTTTTTGTTCCAACCACAAAGGCAGGTGGTGAGACCTCTAACCTGTCTTTCATGGCAGGGCACAAACCTCTGGCACGCATCTGCCTGCCCCTGCTACACAAATACACACTGTTGGCAGCAGGAACTGAACTTAAAAAAGGTAAACTGCTCAGAGGAAGGACATTGGAAAGGGAAATAAAACATCATGTTAGATTCCTCTTTGATGCACTTTAATCAGTTTTCTCTTATAAGATCCTCAGTGTTTGGGACCTATTTCTGCTGTGTACACTTGGAGGGTTAGAAGGCACATTTTTTGCAAAAGGCAGAGTAAATCTTCTTTGGGTTTTTAATAATGAAGATGAATAAGGATGAGCATGCTTTCTCTAGGGCAAGCATCAGAAGGAGCAAAATACAAGGAGTTCCCAGGAAGTAGAGAGAAACTGCACTTAAGGTCAGAGCAAATGGAACTTTCCAATTTTATGGCCATAGCAAGCCTTTTTTTTTTCCTAAAACTCACATTAACATAGGATTTCTCAGATGCTGGAACTGCTCCTGAGCTGTGGAAACTTACTCACAACCTAAGGTGCAAGAGTCATTGTACTCAAATGATGCACTGCCCCTAGCAGACCAAAACTCATTCCCTCCTGTTTGCATTCTAGAAAGCCAAGCCTCACACTTGGGTGTGCACTGACTGGCCATGTACAAGTGTTTAGAGGCAAAGGAGAAAAATAAGGCAAAGAACTTTTTGGCAAAGTTCTGATAATCAGACTCAGATGTGCACTACGGCCAAAAAGCTCATAGTAACCATTCCCAACAGAAGTTACAAGAAAGCAAGGTAGCATTAAGGAGTATAATGCATTGTTTGTCAGATGAGTTCCCAGCTCCATCCTTCAGAGACACAACCTGCAGGCCTGACAGAGTAGTATTTTTGAAATCTTGAGGGCATTGTAGAAAGTTTTAAGTGCCAGTAGCTTCTTCTAAAGCCAGGGCATTTGGCACTGGATGGGCCAAGCCCTGCTCTGAGGCTGTGCTGTGGATGTGCTGGCACTGCCTGCCACAGAGCTCATCACAAGGCAGCTGGTGGAATCAGGGTCAGCCCTGTGTCATGGCCTGCTCTGCTTTCACCTCGCTGCAGCAAGTCAGAAAACTCACAGAAAGCCACCAGTCTCAGTCTGGGCACTCATACTTCATGCTGGTCTGTTCAGTATGGAGAAGGCATCCCAAAAATATTGACATCTGCATCCATGTTCCATGGATGGTGGAGCCACACTCCTGTGCTTGCCCCCTTGCTGCCACTGCAATCCCAGTTTTCAGTGCCAAGTTACCATGCCAGACATACTCAGGGAGGACCCCTGCACAAGGACAGTGATGCAGTGACATTTCCCATCACACAGAAGTGTCTCTGAAGACAGAAGTGTGAACATTTACCTGAGCAACACCAAGGTGCAAATGTCTTAGTTTTGTGTATTAACCCTTTGTATGGATGCTCCTGAGTTTGAAGCTGGATTTTTTAAACTGTAAAGTAACAATCCATGTGGATTTCATTCCTTACCATCCCCTTTGCAGTGCATTTCAGTTCTCTATAAAAAAAGCCCTGTCAGGCTGTTCTGGGCTGTATGCAGGCAGTAGCCTGGATACAAAGTCTTTTGCTTTTAGCAAATCTCTTCAAACCAATTTAAGACAGGAGCAGTTTGAAGCTTTTACCCTCTGAGAACTACTTGGCAGCTCAAATGAGATGAATTAGGCCAGGCTCCAGAAGATGTGACGTTGTCACAGCAGGGTCAGCAGCAGCCTTAGCCAGCATCCTGATCCCTGTTTGCAGATGGGGTGAAAAACCACTACAGCCTGTCCTCAGCCACAGGAGGAGATGAGTGAGACACCACAGAGCTCAGAGCACCCCTGGCTCTGTGGGCACAAAGCCAGGCTGCTGCTCCCCACTGCTGCTTGGTGTCTCCCCTGCCCAGATGTGAGGGAGCCCCAGTCCAAGGATGTCCAAGGACAGGAAGGCAAGGTAGTGTGCTGCCAAAATTCAGGCCCACACAACATTTTCCATTATTGTTCAGATTTGTCTCCTTGGTCTCATTATTTTTTTTTTCCATTTTGTTTGTCTTCCTTTGAAGGAGATATGTTTGAATTTGTTATGAATTCTCAGAAGCAAAGCAGTTAACCATTGATGATTCTCATGCATCTCTGTGTGCTGGTATTCCAGAATTAGCTATAAATGGGGTTTTTTTAAAAGATTTGTATTTGAGGCAGACCAGAAAAACAAACTTCCACCATGGGAAAACTTGTAAGATTTGAAGAAGCTTAGGAAAGCTCTGTTGTGTGGAAGCAGAGATGTTTGTCTGGTTTGCTTGCAGAAGTCTGGCTTCCCTAGGAAGGTTACTGGGTGGGGAGGAGACCTTAAACAAAACCAGGTGCTGTTGTCAGCCCTGCAGGTGTGTGGGCTGGCATTCTGGAGCCCTTTGGTGCTGAGGGGCTTTGTAGCAGGAATCCCCATGACAGCAATTTAACTCCCCTGGCTGCTGCAATCTGTCAAAATTGACATATTCCCAGAGAACATTCCCATTTTGGCCAACTGGTATCTTCACATGCAAGCAAACATTCAGCTGGAAAATATCCAACAGAATCTAGGCCCCACCCTGTGCTGCACCTTCCCACTGTTTATGCACTGCAGGCTGGCATAGCTTTCACAAGAAAATTAATCCAAGAGGAGCCTCCACTGAACCAGAACCAGCTTTGGACTATTAAGACAGCAAAACTCTGTGCATTTTTTAGCCAACCCAGGCAGTGCCATAAATGTGACCACAGCCAGTCCACACCAGCTCCTGTGGTGATGATGTGAACTCATTGATCACTCCAAGTCCCATGGAAACCAAGCTGCCTGAAAGCAAACCTGCTCCTTCTCCTCCCATTTAGACTCAACTGATGAGCAAAATAACAGAGAAGAAATTGCATTAATTAGATAGTCACAGTCACAGTTTACATTTTACAGCCCCTTTATGCCTCTTAAGGAAAAGAAGCATAGTGTTGCCTGCGTCAATCTGAAGATAAAGTCATTTCTGAACTTAGGAAACCAAAGATCACAGCTCCTTTATAGTTTTATTTCCTAAGTATCTACAGATATGAGATTATTCATAGCATTGCTTTACAATATGTCACCCAAAGTTGAGTTTCAGGTTTTTTAACTGAAATACTTTGTTTCCTCCATTTTACAGTTAAAGGAACAGAAACCTGGGAGGTTTTAAATTGCTGCCTTTAAAACACACTGTATGTCATTGTCAGATTGATGACTCAAAGAGCAACTCTTGACCTGTGCCTGTTCATCTGACTCTGCTCCCTCAGAAGGTCCCAGCAGAGTGATGAGGGTGATATGGCTGGTGCTGGTGGTCCTACCAATAGCTGCTCAAAACCACTGGCAAATCCAAGTTACAGAATTTAGCATCAAACTACAGAGAATCCCTGCCACAGCCAGGATCCAAGCACTGTCCTTTCAGTGACCCTGCTCTTTTCACAGCTTCTCTTCTCCATTTGCTGCAGTCTTGTGCTGCCATGGTGTGTTGTCCTCCTCCTTCACTGCTCTCCCACCACCAGTCCCTTGAGGCTCTGATAAAATCTGGGGTGGGCTGCTAAATGTTCAGGAGGCTAACTAGATCAAAATGTGAATCTTAAAAATGAAGGATAATCCTCCCCCTGCAAAAATGTGCCTCCCATCTATCCAAGTGACAGCACCCTGATGCTCGGGGGATTCCGTGTTTGCACCTCATGGAACAGGCTCTGGCTTTCCTCTAATTCTCCAGCTCCTGGAATAATCTGATTATGTGAAAATGCCTTATGTGAAGTTTATTTAAGGAAAATATTAGTAGCTCTCTTGTTTGAGGAGAAAAGCTGAAACATATGAAACTAAGGGGATCAAAATCCCAGAGGTAAATTAAAGAGCTGTTGGATGATTATTCTCAGCTTCCCCCTCAGGTTGCCATTGCTTGTGAGGTGCTCTCTCACTTGTGAGACCTTTGTCTGCCTGTTAGGAGGCTCTCTAAAGCCCAGGCCATGTGCAATCTGTGAACCACAGCTCACACCATGTATCCATCCCAAGCCAGCCTCAGGCCAGAGTGGCACAGGGCACACTCTGCTGCAGGGCTGGCTCTGCTGGGAGGGACAGGCAGAGGCTGAGCCCAGGGCAGGGCTGCACCAGGAGTGAAGGTGTGCAGTGAGAGCAGTGCCTTGCACTTGGCAGGAGCCCCCTTGGGGAGGGAGATGGACACAGTGCAGGTGTGTGAGAAACCACAAGTTACCCAGGAGGAGCAGAGAGGCTACACTCACCCAAGTACCCCATGGAGCTGTCTCCTGAAAGCCAGACCTGCCTTAAACAAAGCCAAAGTGCCATCTTCTCATCAAGAACATGTATGCTGGATCCTCTTTTATCCCATTTCAGTCAGACAAAACCAAATTTTTTGCTTAAATCTTTAATTTCTCCTGAGCATTTTCTTCTGCACGCTCAGCTGGTGGTCACTGCAGAGCAGAGCTGGCAGTGGATGTGGTGTGAGCAGATTTGCCATTGATGTGCTGCCCATCTTTGGAGCAGTGTGGTGCTCATGGTGCCCTGGTGGCATGGGGTGTTTCTCATCAGGCTCACTGCTGGGTGTCTGTGTTGAGTGGTGCCTGCTGGGCTCCAGCCTCCTGGTGTGGAGGCAAGGGCACCCCATGAGCTGCTGGCCATGCTGGGGAGCCAGTGCTGCAGGCAGGGAGGGGCTCAGGAACATGCATGGAGGGCTCACACCACCAGCTCCCACTCAGGCTGCACTGGAGAGAGGACTTTGCTGCATCACTCTCAGCTTCTACAGCTTCAGCATCCCCAGCAAGGCTGGTCTCACCAGACAGCAAGAAGCATCTCACTACAGAGAAGGTGAAAACCCTTACTCATTGCCTTGAACAGGTGATTTTTTTGCATGAGGTTTCCTAGTCTGAAGCTCGGCCATCTGCTCTGGTCCTGCAGGGGCAGCATTGGCTGGCCCTCAGGGCATGCTGCAAGGCAATTTGCTTCCAGGGCTTTTCCTGGGCTCTAGGGAGGGCCAAAGCAGCTGCAGTCTGCAACATGCCCAGCCAGGGCAATGCAGCACTAATAAACAACTCTAATTAGTTGCTGTGGTAGTGCTTGAAGCTGTGGATGGAGACAGCTGGTTTCCTGCCCTGGGATGCAGCACCTTCACTGTTTGGCTCTTCCTGGCCAAAGAGCTGAAATCCAGCCATGGCCTCATGGCCCCGAGCACCTCCCGCTGCTCTCAGAGGTCCCTGCAGGGAAGAAGGGCTGGGGAAAGGCCTTGAGAGCCAGAGCTGGGAAGTGAGATGCTCTTTTTCAACTTCCACTCATTAGTGGTGCTCATTAGCCCAACTCTGAGCACTTCCCAGACATGTGCTGGGCATCCAGCAGGTGAGGAGCTGACGAGAGCAGAGCCTGGTCCAAGGTCACGGTGAGGGCTGTGCCTGCAGCCCTGCCTGGCCTGGGCTACCCCAGCAAGAGCAGTAACACTGTTCTTGCTCTATCCTGTATTCCTGGAACATTATCCATGTAAATTCTTCCACTCTCCCATCTCCTGGGGAAGTCCATTAGCAGTGACATTAAAAAACAAAAAGCCCCAGAAACTGGAGCCAAGGAGTTTAGCCAGTTTAGAAGCAGGTGTGGCCAGGCTGATTGGCCAGAGAAAAAGGGCCAAAAGCCAAGTGGTCCCACTGGTCACATCTGATGACCAAAAAGGTGTTGAGCACTGCAGGAGCATCCCTTCCTGTGCATCCCCAGCCCCCTGGGGAGGGTGTCCTGGCTGGTGTCTGCTGCTGCAGCTGTACTGCAGGGTGGCTGTTTGTTTTTATGGTTTTCATCCTGCATTGATGAACAGAACTGCTTCCTTCAATATTTTATTTACTGATCTTTCAGAATAACATTCATAGTTTTGAAAAATACAATTCCTCTTATAAAGGTCAGCTTTTTAAACTACCCATGTATTTCAACACAGTATTGGAAAATATCAATATAATGAAAATATTGTGCTTGAAAGCTTGTAACCACCACAACTTTGGTGAAAGAAGAGCAGCTGGGTATTTTTGGCCTGGCAGTTGCTTTCATGGGAGTGCCTTGCAATTCTGTATCTCAGATTTGCAGAGTGACAGTACCTTTACAAGCAAGGTGCTCCTGCCAGAATGGTGAAGGGACTTATCTCCAACAAACACAGTTTCTACTTGTTCATATTGGTGGACTGACAGCAAAACAAAGCAAGAAATATTTTTCTTTCCCCTTTCTTTCTCCTTCTTATTTAAACAGGAGGAAGCCGTCTTAAAATGACTTCACTTCAATGTGAGATGGGAAATTGCTTAAATGACTACTCTGAGGAAAAAGAACAAAATAACAGAGAGAGGACACCAGGGGAAAATGGTGCAGAAAGCAAGCAGCATTTTCTTTTTGCTGTTGGTGTAATGGGCAAATTACATACATGTGTGCTGTTGGCAGGGCTTCTGGAGATAGCTCCATGCAGCCAGGCTGGTAATCTCACCCTGTGGGAGGTGGTTTTGGAAGGGGGCCTGGTGCCACAGAGTCAGGGTCACCCACTCCTCAGTGACTCTTGTAAGGGGCTGCAGCAGCCCCAGAAATGCAGGACATGCTAGAAGGATCTTTCTAGTGTGCTTTACAGGACTCCTTCCCACTCTGAGGAAACTCTGTCTGCGGGGTGACAGACGCTCCCCTAAAATAATGTGGGCTCATGCATGGTTTCTCACGAGCTGAAGGACAGCAGAGGACTGCAGCTGCCCTTAGAGCTCCTCTCTCCAGAGATGCCACAACTCTGCTGGTGTCTGAGTCCTTCTGGTAGCAGCGGGAACAAGCAGCAGATGATGGTGGTACCCTGGCTGCTTATTGGGATGTGAGGAGGTCAATTCAGTTGGGTGTCACCACAGTCAACCTGTGCCAGGGACAGCTGGAGGCACCTGGCCAGTTCAGCTGGGTGTCACCATGGTTAACCTGTGCCAGGGACAGCTGGGTGTCACCTGGTCAGTTCAGCTGGGTGTCACCATGGTTAACCTGTGCCAGGGACAGCTGGGTGTCACCTGGTCAGTTCAGCTGGGTGTCACCATGGTTAACCTGTGCCAGGGACAGCTGGGTGTCCTTGGTCAGTTCAGCTGGGTGTCACCATGGTTAACCTGTGCCAGGGACAGCTCTGGGTGTCACCTGGCCAGTTCAGCTGGGTGTCACCATGGTTATCCTGTGCCAGGGACAGCTCTGGGTGTCACCTGGCCAGTTCAGCTGGGTGTCACCATGGTTAACCTGTGCCAGGGACAGCTGGGTGTCACCTGGTCAGTTCAGCTGGGTGTCACCATGGTTAACCTGTGCCAGGGACAGCTGGAGGCACCTGGCCAGTTCAGCTGGGTGTCACCATGGTTAACCTGTGCCAGGGACAGCTGGGTGTCACCTGGCCAGTTCAGCTGGGTGTCACCATGGTTAACCTGTGCCAGGGACAGCTGGGTGTCACCTGGCCAGTTCAGCTGGGTGTCACCATGGTTAACCTGTGCCAGGGACAGCTGGAGGCACCTGGCCAGTTCAGCTGGGTGTCACCATGGTTAACCTGTGCCAGGGACATCTGGGTGTCACCTGGCCAGTTCAGCTGGGTGTCACCATGGTTAACCTGTGCCAGGGACAGCTGGGTGTCCTTGGTCAGTTCAGCTGGGTGTCACCATGGTTAACCTGTGCCAGGGACAGCTGGAGGCACCTGGTGTCCACGTCAGGAAGCCAATCCTGCAGGACCAGGAGCCATTTCCCCCAGTGCATGGCCTGGTTTGGGTGGACAGCAGATGGTGCCAAAGGCTGCAGGGGCTGAAGGTGGCTCAGGTGCTCAGCCATGTGAGATGTGCTGCCAGCCCCACACCCTCCTGCCTCCCTGCTCTCCTCACCAGTGTGTCACCCTGCAGAGGCTGCTCTGCCTGCCCACACACAGGAACCACAGAGAGCCATGCAGTGGCTCCCTTGCAGCATGGGACTCATGATTCAGCTGGGAACTGGGAGGTTATCAGGATAAGGACTGAAGTGACAAGGGCCTGTTTTGGCAGGGGTGGTATTTAGCAGCTGTCAAGTGTTCTGTCTTGGAGCAGGAAAAGCTGTTTATGTTAAGCCATTACAAAAACTGAAAACAATTCAGCACTAATGCCTACATTTCACTTCACTCTCAGTGGAAGATGCAGGAAAAAAATCTGAGTTTTCAGCTTTCTATTTAAGTGGGAAAGTTTCCCTAGGAAAAAATCTCTGGCTAGCTAATAGCTAATACAGAAATTACTCCACTTTCTCCCAGCTGTTCCCCAGCTCTCCTTTAAGGGGAATCAAGGAATATCCAGCTACAAAATGATTGCTTAAACTTGTTGTATTTCAGGATTACAGCCTTGTCTGAAAGAGATATTGCAAAAATTTTGGTTCTGGCAAAAAGATAAGCACCAACTCACTCATTGATACAGAGGATGGAAGTATTATGTCACTGAAATGGAAATTGGCATGTTTTTTCCCTCTATAAAACAATTCAGCTAATCAAATCTGAGAAATACAGGAAACCTCAGTATGAAAAAATACACAAATATACCCTTACAGTTAATCATCCTTGATTCCTTCCAGGGCAGTAAGCTTCCCTGTGGTCTTGCCATCATTAGACAAACTCAACAAAACCCAGGGACAGTGATGTGGAGTGCTGCAGAGGTGGTGTTCAAGGGTCAGACAACCTTGGACAAGTGTCTCAGGTTGTACCAGTGGACAGAGAAGAGCAGCTCCATAAAAGCCCCCTCTGCTCATGGCCTCAGGATGAACATAAATGCTAACTGGAGAGGTGTTACAGAACACACATCTGAGGATACACAGCAAATTCAAACAAAAGAGCCAGGGAAAGAGTGAAGAGGCTGCAAAAACAAAGTGAAGCTGAAATAAAATGAGTGGTTGGAGTAGGGGGTATCAAGGCTACCACAGCATAAGGAATCATGAAAGAAAAAAATGTATGTGGTGGTTTGTGTTTGGGTAGTGGCATAGGGCATACATTAGTAAAGCAAAAGACCTGACATTCATTTCAGAATAGAAACATGTCCTTGGAGGGCCTGTAAATCCTCCAGAGAGCAGGGCTTGCTCTGTTCACTGCCATGAGATACTCTACCAGCTCCCCTGGAGAAAATCCTTATCAAGAAGGTGATTTTCAGTGTGACCTTCGACTGATATGTGTTAACCCTGGCCCAGAAGTGGTTTCCTTCAGTTTCTGGAAGTGCTGCAATGGGAAAGTCATTGAAGCAGTCATAAGCACTCAGAAAACCCTATCAGGGGACCTGGCACCTCCAGGCTGGACCAGGACTTGGAAAACATATTTTATTTCCAGATCTGAGAGTAAATGGAAGTGTGACATTGAAGAAGGCATTCCACCCATCTCTGCTTCACTTTCACCATATATAAAATGAGAAAAATTAACATTTCTGTATTGTGCTTTCTGTTCTACTCATAAAAATAATAAATATGAGTCCAGTATTAATTATCATTGTTACTATTAAATAGAAAATTAATTAGACAGCAGGCCAGATCATTCAGTGCCTTATACCAAAGGTACTGACTGTCTTTCCCATGTGCTACATGCTTGTGCTGTTGAAGAAATCCTGCTCTCCCTGTCAGTGTGACCACAGGGCTCATGGACCTGCTGCCTGTGAGCTGGAAGCCACCACCCCAAGCTGGTCCCATCAGACAGGGGATCTCTCAAGGAATGTGCCACTGTTGGTCACTTTGGACAGAGGAAGAGAAAAGCTGGTGTGTAGGGAACAGCCTCAAGCCCTAATGAAGGGCCAACATCTAAGGAGCTCTACCCAGCCCACTGACTGCAGGGACAGAGCAATAGTGTGTTCTTGTGCCCTCCCTGCTGAGAGGATTTCTGTATCATCCCTTTAGCATTAAAATCCTTCCTCACAAATCAGCATGCATTGTCACCAACAAGCTACCTTAGATACAGCTGTATTATTTTATGAAGGACTTATGAGGACAATCACAAACTGAAGTAACATAACTGACCTGGCTCTGCTCTCAGCTGGGATTCAGCCTGAGGCTGCTGCACTCTATGAGCTTGGGTCAACTGAAAAGAAAATGCCTTTGACAGCTGGGATGGACTTGAAAGGCCCTTCAATAGATGCAGTTCAATGGAAATGTGAGAGAGAGTCCTTCACCTCCTTCACCTCTGGACTCTGCCTCAGAGACAGGCAGCCACACTGCTGGCACAGGAACATTGTGCATATCAATATTCGAGGCTGGCTCTTAACTCACTTGACCCACCCTTTCCTGTCTGCACTGCTCTCTACAGCCCTCACCCAAACCATCTGCCCTTCTCCATGTCTCAGTGCCTGCAATGAGCATGTTCATGCTCTGCACCAGGTGTTGCAGCAAAGGAGGATCTTCTAAAATGGATTGACTTGTACTAACAGCTTCACTCTCAATAATCCCAGTTATTCCAGGAGGTGTGATGTCTTTATAGAAACATACATTAAGCCTTAAGATTTGTCTTTGAGAAAGACACACAGAAGAGACTTGTGAATAACAATGCCATTTTCTTAGCAGTTATTATCCTTCTTAAGGACTGCTTTATAGTTCAGGATCAATGCTAATTACACATGCAAGGAAATGGCTGGAAGAGCAAAGGCTCAGACCTACCAGATCCATACTATGAGGTGACTGTGGGAATGCCTTTCCCCAGACTTGTGCTCAACAGCTGTTTCATTGGGGAGATTTTCTTAGCAAAGAAAGAAGCATCACTGGTTGGGAACCTTCATTGCCTTCAAGAATCTTCTCCAGTAGGTTGTTTACTTTCCTTTTAACTTTACCTCAATAGACATGTTTTTAAAACAAAACAACTCACTATCCCATGGATCAGTGATGAATAACATATGGAAAAAACAGCAATAATAACTGCAGAAAATGATGATTTTGTTTACCTCTTAAAGAAATTCTGTGCTATGGGAGAACTGTGTAAAAGCAAAAGCTAAGACACAGTTGATGGAAAGTCAGTATGGGATGAACTGGTCGTAAAACTAATGGGGAAAATGTTCAATAGAAACACAGGAATCTCTGTCAAAGCCAGGCCAGGAAGAAAACAAAACAAAACAAAAAAACCCCAGCAGTTCTGTGACAGTGATGTTGTCTTATATTAACATATATATCCATTATTACTTTGGAAGCAAAATGAATATACAAACAGGTTGAAGTTTCTCCTTGCCCACATGAGCACAAGTGGTAGGGCACAGGACAGCAGGGCTGTGCATGCCGTGTCCCATGGCAGGGCCGTGTCCCATGGCAGTGCCGTGTCCATGGCAGAGCTGTGTCCATGCCGTGTCCCGTGGCAGTGCCATGTCCATGGCATGTCCCGTGGCAGTGACGTGTCCCGTGGCAGTGCGGTGTCCATGGCAGAGCTGTGTCCATGCCATGTCCCGTGGCAGTGCTGTGTCCATGGCAGTGCTGTGTCCATGGCAGTGCCATGTCCATGCCGTGTCCCGTGGCAGGGCCCTGTCCCGTGGGAGTGCTGTGTCCATGGCAGTGCTGTGTCCATGGCAGTGCCATGTCCATGCCGTGTCCCGTGGCAGGGCCCTGTCCCGTGGGAGTGCTGTGTCCATGGCAGTGCTGTGTCCATGCCATGTCCTTGGCAGTGATGTGTCCATGGCAGTGCTGTGTCCATGCTGTGTCCCATGGAGTGCTGTGTCCTTGGCAGTGCTGTGTCCATGGCAGTGCTGTGTCTGTGCTGTGTCCCATGGCAGTGCTGTGTCCCATGGCAGTGCTGTGTCCATGGCAGTGCTGTGTCCATGGCAGGGCTGTGTCCCATGGAGTGCTGTGTCCTTGGCAGTGCTGTGTCCATGGCAGTGCTGTGTCCCATGGCAGTGCTGTGTCCATGGCAGGGCTGTGTCCCATGGAGTGCTGTGTCCCATGGCAGTGCTGTGTCCCATGGAGTGCTGTGTCCTTGGCAGTGATGTGTCCATGGCAGTGCTGTGTCTGTGCTGTGTCCCATGGCAGTGCTGTGTCCATGGCAGTGCTGTGTCCCATGGAGTGCTGTGTCCCATGGCAGTGCTGTGTCCACGGCAGTGCTGTGTCCCATGGCAGTGCTGTGTCCCATGGCAGTGCTGTGTCCACGGCAGTGCTGTGTCCCATGGCAGTGCTGTGTCCATGGCAGTGTTGGGGGGGCCAGCCCACCCCAAGTCCCTGCTACAGCAGGGCTCTCAGCTCTGTTCTCTGCTGCTGGCTGTGGGTCAGCCTCAGCCAAGCCCCTTTCCCCCAGGGGTGGATGTTAAACCCCAGTAGCCATCAGACCACAAGCTGGTAAAGCCAAATCACCCTCACCCCATCCTGCAGGTAAAGGGGACACTCTGGTTCCCCCCTGGCCATCCTCCATGTCTCACCAGGCCCCCCCTCACCTCCAGCCCAGGTAGCTGAGCCCATCTGACACTGTGTGTCTGTACATCACATTTTATCCATTTAAATGGGAGAACCTAATAGACATCAGAGACAGGTCTTCAAGGATGAAGTTAAGGACTGAGGGAACAGGTCAACAAGGGATAGGGCTGGAGGAGGCAGGATGTAGGGAAATAAGGCTGGAGGGGACAGGTCTGGCAGGGACAGGGTAGGCTGGAAAAGCACATATCCCTCAGCTGGATCTGTGCTGTTTGCTCTGAAGTGCCTAAAGCTGCCTGGATAGATGGGGTGTCAGCAATCTCTCCAGGTGTTCATTCCAAATATGTGAACAATCCACTTACAGAGAATTTGTCTTTTTTGTGCTCCCTCCTGCTCTGCACGTTTCTCAGCTGCTTTGCAGAGGTGGCAATTCCAACCCTGCATGTAGGCACTGGATGTTTGCCTGGAGGCTGGGCTAAGGTGCAGGCAGGTACTCCTGCTTGGGAAAGAAGAGAACTTCTCTTCCTTCCCTGAGCTGCCATGGGAATGGGAAGCATTCTGGGGACCCAGCAAAGAACTAGACACAGCCCCACAGCAAGCAAGGATTTCTCTGAATTTTCAGAAATAATTAATGGTCCCAAGAGCTGATGAGGGGAAGGAAAATGAGACCCTCTTGTTTTGGTCTCTGTTGGTCTACTTGATTGCTCCTTGTTCTCAGTGTCCTGGAGAAGGCCTAGGAGAGAGGAGGCATTTTTGGATGAGGTTGAGGTATGCATAAATGGTGCAGACAAAGGCTGTCCAGGAAGAAAGCTCTCCAGAAAGAGCACCTGGAACAGAGTGATGAGGGGAAATAACAGTCCAGGGAGAGCAGGGTGGGAGTGATACACCCAGTGCCCAGCAGCTGCAGTGCCTGTCCCAGGGGGCAGGGGCAGAGCCACCAGTGGTGTCACTGCAGCTGCAGAGCCACCTGCCTCTGCCATGGCACACAGAGGAAGCCAGATATGCAACTGCTGTGCCAGCAGGCAGATGGTGTTTCCCTGCAGAAACCATCTTTCCCAGGCACTAATCTCTGCTCAGGGCTCACCCAGCCATCCAAGAAACTTTCCCTTTAGTGAGACTGTTCTCTCTGAGAGACCAGTAAAATCCCTTCTGGCCTTGACTCAACAGCATCTCCCTTTTTATTCCCTGCCTTCAGTGCATCCCAGTGTTTGGGTGAGGCAGGGGGATAGAACAGCAGAGCTGTCTTGCAAGGGATGAGGAGATGTGCCATCCCCTGGGAGCAGGTCATGCTTATTTAGCTGCCAGCATCATTGCAAGCATGGAGCTGCTAAACAGACCCTGGAGCTCTGCACACAATGAAAACAACCCCTGAAAACACAGCAATGCCATGGGCAGGGAGCTCACTCCCCAGCTGAGCCTGCTGGGCTGGTGGGATGTGGTGGGATCTTGTGAATCACAGTAGCAGCCACTGCAGGAAGGGGTAGGGAAGCTGTGAGGCACTGAGGAAGTATGATGGGCATAACTGCAAGGAGTGAAAGCTGTTTGTTAAAACAGCATTTGAGGTTCTCAGAGTGGTTTGGGAGTTTGTCAGAGATGAATTCAGAAGGCTGGGATCTCTGCCTGCTTGGGTGGTTTGCATCTGACTAAGCACAGATATTATTTAAACTTATCCTTTAGGCTCCCTTTGAAGGCAATGCAGAGAAAATAAGCACTTTAGGGGTGCAATTCTCCTTCTAAAGGAGAGGTCTAAAACAGGTGACAAAAATGTATCCTCAAAGTACCTCTTTCCCTCAACTGAGTATAAAGAGCCTGCGCTGACTTGCCCTGCTGGAGACATCCTCACTGCAGCTACCAAAAGGAAGGCAAGGTGAACTCCACTGTAAATGAATCTAAAGAGAATAAAATATAATGAGAGAGCTCATCATCTGGAACACAAAGGGCAGCAAAATCTAGAGCTGAATGTCAGAGGATGGGAGTTGTAGATCAAAGGGAATGTGTTTTAGGAATGGCATTAACCAAACATGGGAGAGGTTTAGCCTAGACTGGGATGGATTTTCAAACCTCAGAAATTTTCCTACAATGCATTTTTAAACAGAAATATTCTAGTTCAAAGGCAAATTAATTCAGGGAACCTCTGGCCTGAGCTGCCTGGGAAGTCAGAGCAAATGTGTATAAGAGTGTCTTCTGATTCTGTATTTGGCAAATCTAAATGGTAAACTGAAGACAGGTTTCACCAGCTTTAGTACATTTTAAAATTTGCAAATTGCTGCAATAGAGTGATGAGAACTGGATCTGATGGGCATTAGTAATGCTGAGCTCACCAGGGCTCCATTTGCTGCGTCTGCCACTCCTTCACCAGGGCTGCTGGAAAGAAAAAAACACTTCTTTGCTTGGACTGTCCAAAGCTGCATCAGGAAAGCAATTATTTTGAAAGGGAAATGACTGAAATCATTCAGGGTTTTGCTCCACAGAACAAAAAAAAGGACACAATTGAAACTGGAATGTTGTGGAAAGACTGGGGAAGGCTTATTTTCTTGACGGAGCCACCCCCACCTTTTTCCCATGTAGGTACTTACTGTTCACCCAGACACAAAAATGGCACAGAGCTGTGCTTGGGAAAAAGGGCTGAAAATAACTTCAAAGAAAGTTAGACAAGCATATTTTCCCAGGCCAAACACTATAAATGCATTGTTTAGGAAAGGCTGAAGTGAGAAAGGGGCTGGAGCCAGGGCAGCAGGGAAGTGCAGGGTCCCCCCAGCTCTGGCCACGTTTGGCTGGTCCCTGCCGTGGCTCTGGGCAGTGCCACATCACGCAGCTAAACTCTCCTAGAGGCATACAGAGAAACAAACTGCTGGCTCTGATGTGACCTGTCTTCACCTCACTGTTTTCTTGCTTTAAAGAAGAAAAAGAGAAGGGTTGATGGCAGCATGGACATCCCTCTCTTTTAACCCTTCATTTTACCAAGCTGTGTATGTCGTGATTTTCCCTTTCTTCTTTCAGAGGGATGGAATTCCTCTTCCATGTGGAAAAGCTTTGAGAACTGGGGTTGTTCAGCTGGAGAAGGCTCCAAGAAGATCTTATTGTGGTGCTTCAGTCCTTGAAGGGAGTCTATGAGAAAGATGAGGACACACATTTAAGCAGGGCCTGTTGCAAAAGGACAAGGGACAGTCATTGGAAATGACATTAGAAATGTGGAAACTTTTTATTAGGAGGTTGGTGAAACAGTGGAACAAGCTGTCCAGAGGGGTGGCAGATGGCCTAACCCTGGAAACATTCAAGACCAGGTTGGACTGGCTGCTGAACAACCTGATAAACTTGAAGATGTCCCTGTTCAGAGGGGGTGGACTAGATGACCTTTAAAGGTCCCTTCCTACCCACACCATACTATGATTCTGCCTTTTGAAATATTTTTTTGTCTGCCTGAGGAATGCATTTCAAAAATTCTTTTTTTTAATGTGCACACATTTGTGTATATAAATATACATACCTGTAGCATGGTATTTCCTGCTTGAATACTGGGGCAGGAGGGACTCCTCAGATCCTTTGGAAACACTCCTGAGCTTCCTTGTATACAGGGAAAGACAACAGCAGTGTAATAGCATGTGTTGTTCACTTGATGGCCAACTGGGAAACCATGAGGCCACCACACCTGAATGTCACACAACCCTTCCTCATGCACTTGGTCACTTCTTGCTGCCTCACCCCTTTGGGCCGTCAGCATTTCTCCTCCCAGGTCTCTCTGTGTGTCCCTTAGTGACACCCTGAAAATGGCCCAGCTTCCCCTGCAGACCTGAGTGCTGTCCCTAATGTCTGATCACTGCCGAATCCCCCACATGCAAATTCTTCAGTCACTGCAGATTGCATTGTTATTTTGAGTAACTGAAACTGGATATTAAAAAGATCTGTTTAATCTTTAAGTCTCATCCCTTTTTCATATGTAAAGATCAAATCCCTTTTGAGAGGCCACACTAAATATTTAATGTTATATTACACTTGATCTTCACCAGAAGCCTCTCAGAAGGTATTTGTGAAATCCTAGGCTTAATTAATAGTTGCTCTTCTTAAATTTTTCTTTTTCTCTTTTTCTTTTCTTTTTTTCTTTTTTCTTTTTTCTTCTCTTCTCTTCTCTTCTCTTCTCTTCTCTTCTCTTCTCTTCTCTTCTCTTCTCTTCTCTTCTCTTCTCTTCTCTTCTCTTCTCTTCTCTTCTCTTCTCTTCTCTTTTCTTTTCTTTTCTTTTCTTTTCTTTTCTTTTCTTTTCTTTTCTTTTCTTCCCGGTAAGAAAGAGCAAGTCACTTTTTAGGAGGAAACAAATAAGGGGAAGCATCCTGGTGTATGAAGGATGGAACACCCCCCAGGCATCCCAGCTACAGGAGAGGTGCTGTTGCCCATCACCCTCTTGTGAGCTCTGTGATGTGGTGCCTGGAGCAGCACTGGCACCAGTAGGTGAGGGCAGAGCCCCTGCCTGAGGGTGGCCATGGGACATCAGAAAGGTCAGCAAGGAGACTGAAAAATGGACTAAGAGGACTCAGCAAGGTTCAGCCCCAGGCTGGGCAGCAGAGCACCCATGAGCAATGGGAATAGCGCTGTCCCACAGATGGGACACAACCTCTGCGGCCTGCTGGGAGAGGGAGGCTTGTGCTAAGCTCAGCCTCATTGCTCATCTTGCTGCTGCTTGGGTGCTCCCTCCCTTGGAGAGAGAGAGCAGAATCCCCAGGCTGCTGCTGCTGCTGGGGTGAGCCTGGGCAGGGCCATGGCCTGGCTGGGACACCAGGGCTCTGCAGGGTGAGGGCTGGACACTGTGCTGCTGCTCCCTGCACAGGGCACACTGTGCTGCTGCCTGGGGTCTGGAAGGCATTGCCATGATCAACAGCGAGGCTGGGATGTTGGAAAAACACCTCAGAGCCCCTGTGCTGTCACACACGTCAGTAGGAGCTCCACTGCCAGCCTGTGAGAGGCAGCTCCACCAGGCAGCTCCAAAGGTGCAATGAGAGATGAAATAGTAGTTCATGGCTATGTGCTTAGAGAACTGGCCCCATTAAAGAAGTCCTGAGTTTGACCAGTCTACATAAAAAATAAGATATCAACACAGGGAGAATGTTTTATTGGAATACTGTACGTCTGATCCCAGATTTCTTGGTTTCATCTTTCTTAGGGAAAAGAGGTGATTTTGCAGCAGGATGCTGCTTCTCCATGGACTGCAGCCCTGGCCAACATAGAAAGACAACATGGAAGATTTTGCTCTATGCTGAAGTGATTTTGTTCTGTGCTGAGTGAACAAAAGCATAAAAATACTTTCTAACCCCTAATGAGAAACACAGCAATCCTCATAGTCAATGAACCATAGAGGTTATAGATGAGAAAGATCCATAAAATTAGGTCAGGTTGAGCATCCCTGTGCCAGTGCCAGAAAACCTTACAGCTTAAAGGGGTACATTTAAAGCAGAGCAGGCATACACATTTTAAAATGCATAGAGGCTATGCCAGGGGCCTAAGTCACGCCCGAGCATCCTGGTCCTAGCCATCCTGCTGAGGTCTTTGGTGACAATCAGCTCAGGAGACACCAGTTTGCTGCAAACATTCATCTGACCTTGGCCAGTCACTTGCATTTATGATTTTTTCACTCAGGTCTGTGGAAGGGAGAATCATTTCAGCATTGTGAGACACTCCAGTCTTAATGTGACTGCCTGAGGAGTTCAGACACCTGCTCTGCTGGCCAAGGTAGTGGGTGCAGATCAGCAAAACTAGGGCTTTGTGTGAGGTAGGCTTGGGACATGACTTCTCAGATTCTTGGATATTTAATGTTTAACTCATGGTAACAGTTGGCTGAACTAGAGAAGTTCATCTTTGGGGAAAAAAATGCTTCCAGGGATTCTGCTCTCCATGGCCCTGGAGAAGACAGGGATTTGAGGCTGTGGGCATAGGGAATAAAAAGGGAATTAATCCCTCACTGTTTCTCTCTGCTGTTTCAAGTGTTACTGGAAGCAGGACTGGGAGTAAAACAAACATTTTCTAGCTCGCCAACCTCTTCACCTCAAACTCCAGGGCTTCACAGTTTCCAAGCTTATTAAATTCAGAAGGAAGTAGATTCCTAAATGCTCTTGCTCCTTGACATCCCAGTAGCCCTGCTGAAAGAGAGCAGAGAGAAGTTCAGCAGGGATCTGCTGGACCTGTGTGGTAACAAATTCAGGAGAGTGTTTCTGGGCCCCACTGCAGCCTCCTACAGTCACCATCCCAAGAGGCTTTAGAGGAACAAATTCGGAAAGCAGGTTAGCTCACAGGTGTAGCACAACCCCAAACAGGTGTGAGGAGGCACTTTCAGCCCTCCCAATCTCCTGATTCTGACAAGTTTTAGGTAATTTTCAGATTTTGGTTTGTTTTTTCAGGAAATAAGATCCCAGATGCTCTGAGAAAAGACAAAGGAAGGAAAGGTCTGGGTGTATTACCCCGGTGTTGCTGCACTGTTGCACCAGGCTCAGAGCCAAGAGCTTCCTTGCAGCTGTGAGGCAGAGAGAGAACTGATGCCTGCACAGATGAGTGGAGTAATTGGGGTGTGCTGCCTGCCTTTTCTTTTCATGTGTACAGGGCATTGGGATAAAATCCCAATATTCCCAGGTGGAACGTGCCTGGGCTCGTCCGGCCCTTGCTGCTGGGCCAAAGGCGGCAGCTGTGGTGTTTCCCCTCAGAGACACCTTGGGCTGGCTGGGAGTTGCAGTCAGGCTCTCGGAACAAATCCAGGCATGGTAGAAACTCAGTTTGCCTCTGGTGGAAAGGCTCCAGGCGACGGTGAAGAGGAAAAGGAGGCAGATTCTGCAGAGGGTTTAATCCAGAGTTTGTTCCAGAGTCACAGATGTCTGAATCTCGTAACAGCTCCACACAAACCCGACCACAGGGTCTCCGTGTCTTTTAGGCCCGGGGGCAAGGGGAGGGAAGGGACAGCTGAGGCACCAACCAGGTGGGAGCGGGGGAAGGCTCAGGGGACAATGACACTTGGACAGGCCAATGACCCCAGGGCTGAGGGGCCTCTTTTGAACTTTTGCCAATCACAGGACGCCCCTGCTGGAATGATAAGATCGACTGACAGCACTTAGCAAGGAGGCAAGGGAGGGGAAGGGAGAAGGTATTGCCACGCCTGGGAAACTACTGGGGCAGCTGAAACGGGAAATGGCATCACACTGCAGCAACAGGGTGTCTCTCTGTCCCTTGTGGGGCAAGAACACTGTGTTCAGGTGAGGAAATTTCTCTCCTTGCACTGGCACTGAAGAGAACCTGTGCACCATCCCTGAGGCATAAACCAGTTGTTCTTCATGGCCCTGTGCTGAGAGATGCTGAAAGATGGGCAAGCCCACCACATGGCTCACAAATTCCCTCCTGACCTTCCCCCTGCATCACTACCTGAAGCCATGAAGAGAAGTCACAGGATTTTGTTCACAGGACACTTTTTTAGAGCTTTTATTCTACATCCTTTTCCTTTACTTCCACCCTCTGAAACGTCTCCAAGCAAAGCTTCAGACTGTCCCAGGATTATGCTATCTATGCACAGAGCTGGCAGATGCTTCTGGTGGTGGCAGTCCAGCTCCCTCCTCTCCCAGTGCTCCTGAGGGACAGGTTTGCCACCTGCTCCCTCCAAAGTGCAGGTTCCACACATAGCACTGGTGCTAATGAGAAACATCAGGATCCCTCCTGCAGAAATTGTAATTATCCCCTGCAACTGGGTGATGATTTTAGTACCTTCCCAGTGAGAAATGTGCCACTGAAGAGCAGTACAAAAAACATCAGCTGAGCCAATGTCCTCAGGTACTAACGGGGGAGAAATGCCAGATTTCCTCTTGGATAAAGGAGGAGCTGTGTAAAGCTGTGTAAAACCCATGTATGGTCCCTGGTCTTCCAGGAACAGCTTCAGGAAAGCTGGAAGCTGTCTGTGCCTTCTCCTGCCTGGCTGTAGTGGGGCTCAGCACCCACCCATGGGCTCACTCCAGAGGGTTCTTTGCTGCACCTCACCCACACTCAGTGCAAGGCAGAGCAGAGAAGTGAGTGTGCCCTTGTGAGAGACATCCCTGAGGATCAGTCTGTCCAGCACTGCACAAGCAGGAAAAACATTATATCTCCATCAAATAAACAAAAAGAGTTGTTAGGCTCAAACTTGCCAATGATTGCCACTCTTACAGGAACAGAAATGTTAATGGTAACCAGTCTGGTACTCAAGGGTGAAAAAATGCAATTTTATTTCGTATGACATCACACAAAAAGCCAAAAGCAAAACAAACAGGCAGAAAGAAACATGATGGAATGTAAGAAAACCTTGCTGGGCTGTTTCCTTCAGATTTTAAACACATGCCTATCACGTGTATTTAGATACCTGCCCTGCATGTATCTGAGATATTTCCAGTGCTCACATGCTAGCAGCTCATTAGCTGGGAAGCCAGGATGTGTGGCCAGGTGTGAGCTGTGGTTTCCCAGGGCCATGTGGAGCCCAGATGCACACACACAGGGCTGGGATGGCTCCTGCCAGCCCTGCTCTCCATCTCAGAGTGGTGACAGTCAGCACCAGCACTGCTGTCACCAAAAGGGCTCTGCTTACAGAGACTTGGGGCTTTGGGCAGCAGAGCTGTTGTGCCTCCTGTGTACTAAAGCATACAGTCTGGTACAGGGTTTTTTGCTGGTGCTAGGGCTAGCAGATGCTGGATGCAAGGTACAAGTGTCCTCCAGGCAGGAAAGGCCACAGGAAGGTCACTGTGCAGGAGCAAAGCCCAGGTCCGGGTCTCTCTCTGGTTGAAATCTGGCTTCATTCCCAGCCAAAAGCCCCAGGGACGGAGTGACCACATGGACCTGCAGGAAAAAAAGGAAGGGGCAGGTCAGCCCAGCTGGTTTCCCCTGTCTGCACCACTTGCCTGGCAGCTGAGTGGTGTCCCCTGCTCTGATGGTGTCTCTGCTCTGGTCCTGCAAAGCACCTGGCTGCCACAGCCAAGCACAGCCTTTGTGCTGTTAAAGGTGGAATTACTTCAGGATGCCTTGGTTAACAAAGGAAAACTAGCAGGAGGAGGCTTTTCCCATCTGGGAGGGAGCATGGGAGGAAGTGTGGTGGGTGACTCACACAATGCCAGCCCAACAATTGCAGGAACTTGCTGGAGGAAATTACTAAAATAGCCACGTGAGGCAGCCCTGGAGAGCAGCCTTCAGATAAATAACCAGAACACGAAAGATGAGCTGCACTAGGTGAGGGAAAGCAAGCAGGGAGGGGAGAGAGGAGGCCTCAGAAGAGCATGGTGGAGGAAATGGCATCATCAGTGGCAAAGGACCCTCCATGGTGATGGCCTGAAGGTCAGCATCAGTGCCAAGGGTTGCAGAAGGACTTTCACAGATTCTTTAGAACAGGCATTGCAGTTCATCCTTGGCTTGTCTTGATCTGGAATAGGTAACAGTTAGATGTGCCAAAAAAAAAAAAAAAAAAAAAAGCCAAGCAAAGACTTTTTTCTCCCTCTTTCACCGTTGGAAAAACATGGCCAGAGGCAAGTTATACCAGCCTGACTGCACCAGGAGGGAAGGATTTCCCATGAAACTGAGAAGGAAGGTGCAGCCCCCATCCCTCCCCTGGGCAGGAGCCCGGAGAGCCCAGCCCTGTCACTGCACGTGCCTTGGCCCCAGCCTCAGGAGCACGAGGGGCTTTGTGCAAAGTACACAAGCCTTTGCAGAGCTTAGGTTAAAATGGGAGCTCTAATAATCAATCTCCCAGCAAAACAAGTAAACAGAGGGATGACACCACACCAGCCTTTGTTTTCAAAGAGTTCTCCCTGTTGGCTAGTACTGGGATGAATTTATTTCTTCATCATAGATATTTCCTACACAAAATATATAGTTTAATAGCTTTGATCTCTCCACATGCAGTGCTTGAAGCTGATTCCAAGTTTTATACAGTTAAATACTACCACATGCTTCAAGAACTCAGTTCAGCCTTCTCTATAAACTAGTGTAAATCAGAGTAAGAATGTGAACTGCTTCTTGCCAAAACAGAGGGTGTGCCTCTGGCCCACGCTAAATTCCTTTCTTCATCTCTGCTCTGCTCACAGTTAACCTGCAGTGTAGCAGCTTGGATTTATGTGACACCCATTACATCCCACACAGGAGCACTGCAGCCTTCCAGTGACTCTGAGAAGTGCAGACCAAAGATTAACAGTCCAAACCACCAAGTCAAGAAAGTCTTTTTGATCCTGGTTAATCCCTTCAGCATCCTGGTTACATTTGTTTGTTGAAACACATGAAATCCTGGGAAAAAAAATAGGAAAGAGGGGAGAAATCATCTGCACAACATACAGGACAGTGAGCCTCTGGAAACTCATCCAGTCCTTCTCCATCTCACTATCCACAAGGCCATTTTAAGCACAGGAGTATCATTCATTAGCATGACAGCCCAGTTCAGTGCCAGAGCATCAAACATCCTTGTCTTTGTGGGGAAATGCATCCTTCAGCATCCTCATGAGGCGACAAAGCTGAGGGCTGGTGTGGGTAGCAGGGTCAGGTTGCTGCTGAAGGCAGCCAGCCTGGTAAAAATCAGATTAAAGCAGAGCCCAGTTTGGCCTTTGAGTACTTGAAGATTTGTTTCTGAAGGATGCATGCTAGGGCTAAAATAAATAGCACACTTCCAGGAGGGCAAGGAGGGAGAGTAAGAAATCCTGCTGAAAGGGAAACTCCTGGGTAGCCTGGGGTGACAGAAAGACATGCAAACATGTGGGCAGCCAGGGGCTTAGACTGTGGCTTGACTGGGGATAAGAACTTGTTCCAAAGTGGTTGATGCTTTCCATGGTACTTGGCTGCTGCAGACAGGAGGGTACCATGCTATGATATGTAGTTCAAAGCTCTGTGATTTTCCTCCATGCAAACATCCTCATAAAGCCTGGTTAGCATCAGGACCAGCACACACAGAGCATGGCTGATGCTGAAAATCAAGTGATTTTTGGAAATCCCCCTTTTTCTTTGCTTTGGGTGAAGCACTGCTGTTCTGGAATTTACAGCATAGGAGAGCACACTTTCCCAGGGCAAACACAAACCACAAAGCCATTGGAAACAAGGTCAGGAGCTCACGTGCTCGCCAAAGGGCTGGTTTTCACATGAGGTATTTTCCTCCTGCAGTGTCCAAGGGCTTTGGGGGATCAGAGCCCTGTGCTGTGGTCCCTTGATGTTGGTGGCAGTGTAGGGGCAGGGCTTGGCTTTCAGGGCTGATCATTGCCCTGCTGCACTCAGAAGGTGACCCAGTAAGATTTGCAGACATTTCTCTAAACCTGTCCCAGTTTGGGTCTGGATACCCCCATTTTGGGATTTTTGCTGTTCTGTCCTGTGCAGAGGCCTGGAGCACTGGAGGAGCTTGTCCTTGCCCTGGACCGATGACAAGAAAAGCAGCACCTCAGAGGAGAGGAGGATATGGATTGATTGATTTGACTTCAGTCTGTGCTGCTTGCACACACTGAGGGCTCTTTGCAGCTGTCTGAAAAATCCACTTGATGAGAAAATACAGAAACAATTAAGCACTTGCTGCTGTTTACTTTTGCAATAGGAACAATTGATCCTTCTTCCTTTGGACTTCCACCTCTAACCCTAATTCCTTGCTCTGCATACAGCCAAGCACAGTTCAGACAGGGGGAACAGTAAGAGAGATTAAGATTCTGGACTTCAGTTAGCCACATAAATCAGCTTTGAAATAGTCACATTTTTTGGCCTAACTAAAGGAAGTCATCTGTACAAAACAGGCTATGGCCACTTTCTTTGTTGTAGCTAGAAATATGCCAGCTTCCTGGCTGCTGAAAAATACTTCTTTTTGTTGTTTTTTTCATGACAGTGGGATCATGTAGCTGGCAATGCTTGAAGAGAGTCTTAGATCAGGGGAAGAAAGAGGCACCACAAAGGCACTGCTGTGGCAGTGCCTGACAGCATGGCCAGGCACAGAACCCCTTGGTGATGCACAAGAAAGGAGCTGAGTAGAGAGGATATAGTAGAGGGTCCTGGTCTGTAAATGGAGCACACTGGAAGGAGAAAAAATGCCTCATGGTGCCCCTGTTCCTTTGGGGCACTTATTTTCATGGCTTTATGCTGCATTTGCCTCACTGGGGATGACACATTTCCCAACACCGTGCTGCTGGAGGATTTTTTGGAGTTGGTGACTTCCAGCTCATCCCTTGTTAGCTGGCAGGTGGGTCCTGGCATGTCCTGGGACAGGGACATAGGCTCATTTCCACATCAGCAGAGCCAGCCCCTGTTCCAAGACCTGCCTGGGAGTCTCAGTGGAAGTTCCAGCATGGGAGTTCCAGCACGGAACCCTGTGCCCTGGGGCTGCACAGCTGCTGGCACAGCCAGCCCAGCATCTCACCTCACTTGCCAGCAGAAAGGTACCATACTTCTGAAAATGGGTAAGAAAAGTAAACTATTTGCTCTGCTTGAACATACATTAAACAGATGCAGCTTTCCCCCTTTGCCTTGTTGCTTCTTAACCCAAATCATGTCAGTGATTTAGTTTATGTTACAGCTCTCTAAAAGAGTTGCATTGACTCAGCTGAAGTGGACAATGGGAATGACCATGATTTCTGCTGGAACAAAAAATTTCAGCACCGAGACTCCACCTCATGCATGACAAAGACCAAGAGAGACACCAGAACAGCCTTTGGGATAATGACTTTGTGTGTGAGAGGCAGTAATGTATTTTCTTTTTCCAGTGAAGTGAAGTGAAGTGAAGTTACAAAGTTATGATTTAAATACTTCAGGACTACAGAAATGGGATGGGAAATGCATTGGAGTATAAAACATATGAAATGTCTCATGGCAAAGAATAGCTGAGAAATGTGCAGGAATAACAGAGCTTCACCTTCACATGTTCTTAAATATGTAAAACAGCTAAAACTCCACAGGACATTTTCTACTGAAAAATCTGGACAGGCTGGACTTTATATTAAAACTATTTTCTCTCCGTAACCAGCTACAGAGACTTCAAAGCAAAATGTTCTGTTCTTCACGTTGGTGTCCCTCTGTCCTTTTGGTGCTCAGTGTCCCACAGGACACTGATGCTAGATGAGAGGTTATTGCTCTAAAAGCTCTCTTCCCTAAAGAGGGAGCATCTGCAAACACAGTGGCTACACAGCTCAGTGGCTTTGAAGACAGGGAAATGCCATCTTTTTTTCTGAAGCCTGGGGTACAACCACCTTCCCACTGGCCATGTCAATGTGGCTGCTGCCAGCTGAGGCTAAGGCTCTGTAAACAGAGCTCAGAGAGGTGGGGAGGCTGCTTTGTGCTGCCAGCACTGATGTCCCCTGCAGTGCTTACCTCAGCCAGGACACCAGCGTGCTGACAGTCACCTTGCAGAGCACGTGCTGCTCTCCAGGCAAATCTCTGCCAGCAGAAGCCAGCACAGGCACATGGTCTGTCCAGAGCATCCTTCACAAACTGCTCAAACACACACAGACTCTTTGATTTTGAAGCTCTTTGTGGGCTGCTCTGTTTTTGTGGCATTTCTGAATGTTGATGATTTCTCACTGAGCTCCAGAAGAATGTTGTAGGGTTATGGGTGTGATCATGGTTTGTGCTGTTTCATTAGGGAGGTGAAAGGATTGCACAGGGAGGGCAGAACCAGGGTGATGTGAGTTACCAGGGGGCAGTTTGGCTCTGGTGGCATTTAGAGTGTGACACAGATCTCAAGAGAGATTGTTTCATGGAGTAAACACAGTATGACCTGGTTCCTGGTGCAGTTAGGTAAGGTGTCCACTCAGACCTTCCCTCCCCTCCCCAAAGCCAATGACCAATCTTTACATCTACTTGGAGAAGTACAGATAAATATACTGATAGATATATAAATATACACACACACACACACATATATATATATATATACATACATATATATATATATATATACATACATATATATATATATATGGATCCATATAGTAGAGGAAATGTATTGTATTTGAATATCTGTATAGAGGCTTTGCCCCGGAGGTCCCGGTTGCCCTTGATGGGCTGCAGCTGCAATGTCCTTAATTGGGCTGCAGCTGTGACCAATGAAGATAACTGGGATAAAAGAGGGTGGGTTAGCCAGTCAGGGAGAGCCTTGGAGGGGCTCTGGCCTGAGAGAGAACAGCATGCAGAAGGAGTCAGTGAGGATCTGCAGCCATGAGAACACACTGAAGAGGTATGGACTTTAGAAATCTAACAACAATGTGAGACTCTAGAAATAATAGAACAACAAAAGATCCACATAAATATTCTGCTGGTCCAGTGAGGATCTTCAGGGGCAAAAGCCTCCCAGAACAGGGCTGTAAGAAGCAGCATGTCCCACCATTTACCCTTCCATCTCCAATATCCACCATGGAAAAGGACAGCAGTCGTGCAAGTGTCACTGCTCATCAACATCCCAGCACTGGAGAGACACAAAGAGCACCAGAATTCACTCTAATCATCTCTGTCCATTGAGTGTGGTTGCAGAAAGTCAGATGTGATCAACTTCAGAACACAAGCCATTGCTGCAGTGCTTCTCCTTTGTCACGTCAGAGGCAAACCAGAGGCTGTGTGGATCCAGTCTGTTCCTCTGGAAGCAGTGCCACAGAGCAGCCTGCCTCAGCATGGTGAGCCTCCTCCAGCAGCAGGGAGCTAAACATTTCATTTGGTTTCTACCCTATCAGTGTCCTCCACAGCAGTTTCTGGTGACTCCTTTTAACAGGTGCTGTGCAGGGTGTGCCTTGGCAATGGGATTATCCCACTTGTTCTGTAGAAATCACTCACTGGTCATATGCAGATTAATAGAGAAGGACACCAGCTAATTAAGTTTTTGTTACATGCACAAAATGAAGGTGCTTTATGGGGTGCATCTCATTTTCTAACCAAGCCTGTGGGTAGAATTTTTCTCCCTCCAAATTCATGCACTAGAATGTGGAATTGAAATCTTTTCAGAAGAATCCCAAACTGGCAGGGGCATGGGCTTGAAGTCAGAGACCATAATTTCTGCCTTTTTAGGGGTTCAGTGGGCCCATACTTGGCTTTAGACATCTGGTTTATGCCAAATGCAACCTGCTCTGGGCTTGCAAACAGGATCTGTTTGTGCAGGAATAAGCTGGAGATGAAGCCTGGCTCTCCACACTCGCTGTAAACAGATCTCCCAGGGTGGGAGTGTAAGCTGCTACATTTTTTCTCCTTTTATTTTGTCCTGTAGGATGGGTAATGTTTTCTTGGACAGAAGATCTTCTCAGCTAGCAGCATCCAAAATCCAACTGTCACACCATGGTGGAAACTACAGAAGGATCCTGTCTCACTGAAAGAACTGAGAAGGAAAAAGTATCTGTGTGGAGCAAGAGGCGGGTTTTGGCATCCAGAGCAGACAGGAAGATGGGGAGCAGGCTGGGGCCAAGGCGGGTTGCTGGGGTGATGTGGGCACATACTCAAAGAAATGGAGCAGGGCTTATCCTTTCCACAAGTCAGCTCAGGGGCTCTGCAGATGGACAGGCAAAGGCCAGGCCAATATTTCTGAAAAGGCTGCAGTGGTGTATTAATGCAGAGAGTGCTCTTCTGCTTGAGGAGGCAAACATAAAAGACAGACAAGCACTTTGGAAAAAAACCTGTCATTTCAGAGTACGCCTGCTCTCTGGAAGCGTGAGGACCAGCACGCCTGACAGCCACCACCAGGAACTCTTACCCAAGCCTGTCCAAGGCTTGTCAGAGCACAGCCAGCTCAGGCCAGGCTCACAGTGGTGGGGCAGGTGGGCTGCCATGCCATGCTGTGCCATCCCATGCATGGGAGAGGGTCCCCAGGCAGCAGCTCCCCAGCCTGCACCAGCTCTGATGGATGTGCAGTGCTGCTCTCGCCTGCCATCAGCACAGTTTAACATCATTAATCTTTCAGGAAATTCAGTATTCTAAAGCACACCCTGGGTAGCAAGTTAAATTTGTATGTTTAAACAGAGTCTTTTAACCTTTCCACTGTGAAGATGCAGCAAGAGCACTGCTTGCTGGGGATTTGGTGATGTCAACGTTGGGGACAGGATGAGGCAAATGGAAAATCTTCACCAGAGCTCACCTCCTCTGCAAAATGAAGCTGAAATTTTCAAACAAACACCACAAGGGTTTAAGCATGCAACTCTTGTGCCCTTCAGAGCAGTCAATGTGAGTCCATGGACATGCTACACTGTTGGTGTTCTCTCATAGATACTGAGAGAGGAGGAGGATTTAGAAATAAGGTGCTGGAGGTGAGTGGGAGGAAAAGGGAGGAAAGGAAGGTAGATATAGAGGTTATAATTACATGAAGACCTGCTGTTGAAGTATTTTTTTTTTTCTGTAAAATACTGCAGAACTCAACAGGGAAAAAACCACAACATGCTGTGAGCACTGCAGAGAATTAAGAGAAAATTGCATCCTTACTGTACAATGCTATAATTACCCTGAGATCAGAGCAAGAAGGACTTGCTTTGGTCATGTTAGGGAACATTTAAACAAACTGGACATAGGCAGGCCCCTGAGGCTCCATGGGATGTAACCATGAGTGCTGAGGAGCTAGCCAATGTCACTGCAAGGTCACTCTGTAACCTTGGCACTCACGAGAGATACCTGAAGATGAAGAAAAAGAAGAAAGAAAATAGTCCTCCTCTTTCCGGAGAGCCAAAAATAAGGTCTGGGAAACTGGCAAAGAAGACTAATGGTGTCATGGGCTGCATGAGACAAAGCTTGGCCAGCAGGTCCCCTCCCATGCCTGGAGTGCTTTGTCCAGTTCAGGGTTCACCAGTGCCAGAGGGACATGGACACATTGGAGAGAGTCCAATGAAGGATCATGAAGTTGATTATAGGACTGGAGCCATCTCTTATAGAGGGGGAAGTTGAGAAAGCTGGGACTGGTCAGGCTGAGAAGGCTCAGGGAGGATCTCACCCTTATGTATAAACACCTGAAGAAAGGATTTACAGGAGAGGGAAGCAAGTTATTTTCAGTGGTGCCCAGTGCTAGGACAAGAGGCAATGAGCAGAAGCTGAAATGCAAGAAATGGATTTAAACACAAGAAAAACATGCTCTACTGTGAGGGTGGTCAAGCACTGCCGCAGGCTGCCCAGAGAGGGGAATGGAAAACACTGCCTCCATCCTTGGAGACATTCAACATCAACTGGACATGACCCTGGGCAATCTGCCCTAGCTGACCTGCTTCGAGCAGGAGCTGGACAAGATGATCTCCAGAGGTCCCCAGCAGTCTTATCCAGCCTTATCAGTCTGTGATTCCAATGTTACCTGGCTTCAATTTGTCATGATTTTTATCTCTTCATTCAGTGATTGATAGAACAACGTTTTTAATGAATTACAGTTTTTTGTTGGTAAGAAGCACGTGATAAACCAGACTTTGTCAGCTCTCAGCCCAAACAGAAAAGTCTACAGCTCTTCACAGGGACTAAACACTGCAACTACTACATGTAAACAACAATTCTTGAATGAATTACCCTGGAATAATGAGACATTTGTAGGAAAATGTCACAGAACAAATAGAAACATTATTCTTACATGTTCATTCTGACAGGTTCATGCTTACAGGTCTGTGAACAAACCTTCTGGGGAGACTCTTTTTCAAATTCAGTTTCCTTACAAAAAGATTCAATTGAGCCAAACCCAGGACATGGAGAAATCCATGGAGGGATGGGAAAGATTTCCCAGTTCACCGGGGGTGTCAGCAAAGCCCTTTCCAGTCAATGGCCTCATGCTCCACCCTCAGGAAAGAAGTCCAAGCAGGTTGGGTCAGAGCTTGCAAGGAGTGCTTTGGCGTCTCTGAGGTGTGATCCTGCAGAAGCAGCTATTTCATGCTAAAAATATGTATTTTTAGCACAGCAGCTTGCAGCCTCATGCTGAGAGAAAGAAGCTGAGCCAAGGGAGGGAGAGCTGATGCTGCAAGGCCTGTGGCAGGCAGAACAGATGCATAATTTCATGCTGAAAGAAATCACCTCCTTATACAAGCTGCCTCCTTTATCCCTCCCACCACTCTTGGTGGCATTTTTCTTTCTAGAAAGTGAGCCTACCACATAGAAAAAGTAGTTTATCTTCTCCTTTTAGGAGATGTTTTTGCTGGCAGAGCCAGAGCTCTTCTTTGCTTTTCAGTTTCCCAAGCACTTGTGGTGGAACATTTCTAAACACCCTCAAGTGGAGCCCATCAGCCCAGTGATTGTGTGGCTGGGAGCAGATCCCTGCTGGGGAGAAGTGCTCAGCCTTGTGAGCCCCTTGCAGCTCTGCTGGTGCAGAGCCATGTGCCCCAAGAGCAGGACAAGCTGCAGCCTGTGGTGCCACGTGGAGCTCCAAGAGCAGCAATGGGGAGGCTTGGCTGTGCTGCAGCTGAGCAGTAAATGTTTTCTGACAAGGAACAGCAGTGTGAAGTTTAGTCTTCTGTGCTGCACTGAAGTCATCCAAAATTATGATCTACAGCACCACCCCACCCACTGAGTTGCTGCTCCTGGGAGCAGACCACCCAAACTCTCTCTCTCAGTGCTTTACAGGCTCCTGCAAGGCCGTGTCCATGCTGTCCCCACACACTGGGAGATGGAGAGCGTTCCAACAGACCATTTGCCATCACCCAGGACTGGTTATGTTTTAACTCCATGCAGATAAAAAGTTTTTTCTATTAATGCTGGGGATAAACTCAAAATCTAAACAGGAGAGGGTGTTTTGCTGCCTTCTGATTGTCAGGACCTGCTCTTTTCCCCGTTGTTGAATGTACAGAAGAGAGACAACATTTATGCAGAATGTGGACTTAGCACCAGAAAGGTAAAAATGGTGCAGCTGTCCAACACTGACTGAGCTGGCAGGTGACAAAGTATACAGAGAGCAGGAATTATTTATCTCAATAAGGAGCCTACCCAGGGCTTTTCCCAGCACAAGGGAGAGAGGAAAGTAAATTTCAGAGATAGGTGAGAGCAGGCCAGAAGAGGGGGGATGGCACATGGCCCAGGCCCTGCCTTGTGTGATTTTACCATGATGAAAGTGTGAATCAAAAGGCAGAGAAGCACAAGAGTCACAAGGCAGCACTGCAGGGGAACTGCAGAGGGCTCACAGTGGGATGCTCTGTCCCCACTAGAGGAAGCCATGGATGCACATCACCCTTTGGTGTGCCCCTACCTCCCTGCCAGGCTCCCAGAAGATGAGGGGAGTTTGCAGGGTGCTGGGGGCTTGCAGTGGCACTGCCAGCTGAGGCTGGGTGACAAAGGGTGACGGGGGCAGCCAGCTGCTGCCGTGGGCACTCACTGGGGCACACACCACACAGGGCACCTGTGCAGCAGCTGCTTGCAAGGGCACAGCACCTGTATGTGCACATGGGGCAGAGCAGCTGCAGCACAGGGAGAGAGCAAACGCCCGAGGATCCCAGAGATCTCCACCCGGGGGAAAATGGGGCTCCAGCTTGTAATGCACTGGTTTTTCAGATGGGTGATGGGCAAAAGGTTGTGTTTATCCAATGTGAAGATAATTGCTTACAAATATTAAGCTTCAACAAATATTTACACACAAACAGTCTCAAGATTCACATATCAAAAAGCATCTCTCTGAAAGGTAGGGGTTTTTTTTCTTGTGGACTTTACCATTCAAGAAGCAACCATTTTCCATGACAGAAAAAGTTCTCCTGTTTTGAACTGGAGTGGATGATGAGAAAGTTAACTTACTGGCACCAGTTTTGTTATTCAGGTGCCTGCAGCAAGCTGGTTCTCACCCAAAGTCCATCAGCAGTGCCTGCTCTCAGGCTTGGTGCAGCACAGAGCCACTCAGTGCTGACAGCAGCCATCTGCCTGCCTTTGCTCTCTGGTTGTAAAATACAAGTGGAAGTTCTTCAAGCTGTGTAAATGCCTTAAAAGGGAGAAAGCAGAATTAACACCGTTTTCATGCAATGTAGAAAACATCTTCTCCCTCCAGTGTTACATCAAGAGAAAACAGGCTGTGCATTGTATCTCTGGCAGGGTTGAGCATCATGCAAACACTCCCATGGACTTTGCAGGTGAGATAGGCAAAGGAGAGAATTGGGCCCTTTCCATGTTAACAGATTTATTAACTTCTCTCAGCTGGAATTTCCATTTCCAGGAAGAAATAGAGCACTTTGCCCAAGGTTTCAGGATTGGAGCAAAACGCAGGTGTGAAGGGTTGGAGGTGATTTTCACTGCCAACAGCAAGCAGAGGAGTCATCACTCCCATCCCTAGGGACGTCAAATGATCTGGGGAATGCAGCTTCATAGGGAATCCCTGAGAAAGGGCAGTGATGGAGGATGCTGAGAAGGTCTCTGTGAGCCACACCTCTACCCTAAAACTTCCCTGATTAGAGCTGCAGCTTGTTCAAGCATCGAAGCATCATTATTCCCAGCTCCAAAACCATGTTGGACGAGCAGGGAGCTTCTCCTCTCCCCGCTCCTGCCGCTGGAGAAGCGGAAGCTGCACGGTCCGTGCTGTTGCCCAGGGGCTCTGGAGCACAGGGGGATTTCCCGGGGCTCGCAGCTCCGGAGCGCAGCCTGGAGCCGCTCTGTGCGTCACGGAGCCTGTGTGGGTATGAGGCGCAGCCCTGCTGGGGCGGCTGCCGCAGGAACACAGCCCACGCCAGCCTTTTTCTGATCCAACAGACAGAGAACATGAGCTATTAGAAACTGGCCTGGTATTCACTGCCGGCAGCCTGCTGGAGCTCACAAAAGCAGAAGAAAAACCAAGTTTGTAGCTTGCTGTGCTCATTAGGGATGCGGAGGAGCAGGGATGCGGCTGTGTCCGGATACTCTCGGGGCCGCCTTTGCGAGCCGTGCGAGCGGGACAGAGGGACAGCGGGACAGAAGGACAGAGAGACAGAGGGACAGAAGGACGGAGGGACAGCGGAGCAGAGGGACAGCGGGGCAGAGGGACAGCGGGACAGAGGGACAGCGGGAGGGTCCTCCCTCGGCGGCAGCCGCGGCTGGAGGGTCGGCGAAATTCAGCTAAAAGGTGTGTGAAACTCAGCTGGAAGGTACCGAGCTCAGCTAAAAGGTGTGCGAAACTCAGCTAAAAGGTGTGCAACATTCAGCTGAAAGGTGTGCAAAACTCAGGTGGAAGGTGTGTGAAATTCAGCTAAAAGGCGTGCAACATTCAGCTGAAAGGTGTACGAATCTCAGCAGAAAGGTGTGTGAAACTCAGCTGAAAGGTGTGTGAAACTCAGCTGAAAGGTGTGTGAAACTCAGCTGAAAGGTGTGTGAAACTCAGCTGAAAGGTGTGTGAAACTCAGCTGAAGGGCTGTGCAAAGCTGCTGCTTTCCAGCAGCTACAGCCAGAAGTGGCTCATGGAGGTGCAGCACGAGTTTCTCTCCAGAGGCACGGGGAAAAGTCTCCTGTTTTTTTGTCTTAGCCTGAGCCTCCAGAGAACATGTGCATTTTGCTGTTTCACTCGAGGGTGAAGTGGTCTAGCCCCAATCACACCCCGACAGTGCTAAAATTGCAGGGTGTTAGAACACAGCAGATTTATTTTTTACTGATTATGGGATTACTCTACCTCCACTGATTATCTATGAAAAAAAAATAAATCTTGTATGTAGATGTGTATAAAATGTCTCATAAATGTGAGGGAGGAACAAGAAAACTTTCATGAGCAACTGAGAAATCCAGCTTCGAACAACGAAGGGATTTTGAGCGTCCTCTCAGCAGCACCTTTCCCGCCAAAGGAGAAAATCAAGGGGGACTCCATTTCTCTTATTTTTATAGGAATCAGACCAAACCTAACACTTGTTAAAAACAGCTATATTTAGATTAGTGCATTAAATAAATGCATATAAAAATAACCTAATATAACAGCAATTGTTACACCATTCAAAATTAAATACAATCTTTATGCCTGGCAGTCAAAATGTATGTGATAAAGATTTAGCAAAATGTTTTTTTATCCTATTGTGCTACTTCTTACTCTGGTTTTAGAGATGTTTATATGGAAAGATTAGAGTGTAGCACATGATCTATACTCCTTTTTTTTTACTTATTTCAGCAAGAAACAGTAATGACAGTGTTAAAGAAGGCTATAATAACTTATTTAATTAAAAATATCACCATTATTTAAACATTTGAAATAACCATCCTCTGCTTTTATCACAGCAACAACGGAGCTGTTTGTTGGATCAGTTGGATCAAGTTTCCAGACAACTTCCTGTTCTTCCAGATATACACTGGCTCATTTACAGGAACAAAGACAAAACTGGAACAGACAACTGGCTCACCAGACCTGCTGGCCATTCATCACAGCATGATGCTTCAGCAGAGGACATGCTCCCTTTCCTCTTCCCTGCATAAACTAGACTGTAATTGATTTTTTTTAGGGAATTTTCGAAGTTGCTGAAAAGATTTGGGACTCAGCACTGGAGCCCTGTGAAAACTCAAGTTCATTTACATACAGATGCTTCTCTGTGTCAGAATGTGGTGCTCTGGTCTGTGTTGGCATGCATTTCACATAAGAGTGCAGCAACAGAAATCAAGATCCCCTCCCATAATTATTCTTTACGTTTTTCTTTATGATCAACAGCAATCAAGATCCTCAGCTAGGGACTGCTGTGGAAAGGCATTAAGCTACAGATACTTCCACAAACCCTGTCTAGGGCTTTAGCCCTCCTAGAAGAGAAATCTCACCTTTGGGCAGGTATACAGAACTTCCCTGTTAGGTTGTTTTTTGGGTTGTTTTTTTTATTTTGAAATAAGCCTCACCAGCAATAAAATTTAAATTCAATTGAATTCTTGTGATGAGGCAGAAATAAAAATATCAGTTACCACCCACTTCCCTTCTGAACTGTGTTGCAAGCTCAAATTGTTGCTCATATTGTTATTTCAAACTTATCACCTGACTGGGTGTCCTTCCTGTATGAGACAGATTTTCATAAGATAACCAACAGAACCCCAAAGAAAGTAATAGTTATAAATGCTTAGGACTGATAGAGGGAGGAGAACAGTTTCATAAAAGTCTACATTGTGCTAATAAACATGCCAAGACAAAGTATGATCACAGACAATATTGTGTCCAGCCATTAGGATTTATTTCCTTCTTTCAAAAAGAAAAACAATAGGACATGGTCTGATCTCTGATCTTGCAACACTACCTCCAACTGCTTAAAAAAATCTATGCAGCTCTCAAGACATGTGACAAAGAATATTTTTCCTTGAATGTGTGTGGTGAAGAACCTAAAAACAAAAAGGTATGGTTTTGGCTGTAATGTTTGTCACAACATCTATTTGAGCAATGTTGTAAGGTATTTCACATTTCTCCCACTGGTATGAGAAGAAACTGACAGTTAATTTAAAGGAGAGAATCATTTGGGAAAGAGTTGTTCTCCCCAAAATAGGAAGGTGCCTCAGCTTCTCCTAGCTGTAGAGCAGAATTAGCAGTAATGCTGCTGTTTATGTAGGTGATGAACACAGAGGATCAGAGGGACAGACCTGGAAGTGAGAACATGAGGTGTTTGCAGAGGCACCAGCCTGGTCCAAAGAGTGCATGACACCATCCAAAACGTCCCAAACAAAAGCAGTCCCAGGGCCCTCCATTGGAGCACTCACCTAGGGAAAGAGGGAAAAGCTTTGTTCTTCATCTTCAATAACCAGAGGCTTTTCTGGAAGGAGGAGACATCAGGAGAGAGCTGGTAGACTCCCATAAAAAGGCATGTCATTTTCCTGCATGATGTGCAATGGGGTGTGCAGCAAAATGTTTTAATGTGTTACAAAAAATTATGTTCCCAAAGCCATTTTTGACTGAACAAGCAAAACCCAAACTGACTGCTGAACAAGTTTCTGAAGCACAGACATTAAAAGGCACAAGACTGAAAGAAAAGTCCTGAGCTAACCAAGTTAACTGTCAATTTCCTCTGATTTTTAAGTACATTGTGTACATGTACATCAGCTACTGCAAGGAACTCATACTGGAACAGCAAGACTGAGTATTTCTAAAGGCTTTCTCCTTGGCACAGAGACAGACTTTAATTGCAGAGCTTGGGTAAAGAGTAAATGAGCTGTTTAATGGGAAAAATTAAACCTCCTCATACACAGACAATGTCCAGCTCTGCTAGCTAGACAGCAAGTATTTGACAGCAAACTGTTCATAGATTACTTCCATCAGCAGAACAATTTAAGTTATATCAGAATAGGATTTTTGCTATCATGCTTCCCATTCCCAGACATCTTTGTAAAGACTGCAAACAGAGGTGCCAACATATCCCATTCTGACCTACATAGCAAACAATTGGTCTTGTGTTCCTGCTGTGTTATCACAAAATGAATCATTGTCATGTCTCCTCAAAGGCCTGGCAAGATGGAGACTTTTCTGCTGGGAAGTGTCAGCTGAACCCTGCACCTACTGCTCTCATGACACCAACTGCATACTTTGTGTTTATCACAGAAAAGAAAAACATCCAGCAGAAAAAGGCTCAGCTTTGAATTTTACTCTTTGCCAGGAAAAACATGGGAACAAGTGAAGCACAGCTCTGAAAGCTCTAGCTTAATAAACTCCAAGGACAACAAAAACAACAAAAAAATTTCATCAATCTTTTTTGAAAAACAGAATAAAGATGTTAGATAAAAACAAACCATACATTGCACAAATCTAAGGAATAGAATTGGCCATGCTGTAGCATTATTCTTCACTATTTCTGCATCTGAGAAAAAATGTAGGGGTATGTCCTGCTGTTACTAGACTCAGGAGGAAAACAGTCTTGCTAGGAATGGGCTATGAAGATGGCAAACCATTCTTTGCATTCTCAGGCTTCAGAAGTCCCTAGGTCAGCTTGGCAATTAAAGGTTGCTGTTGGCTTAGAAAGATTAACCCCAGGGGAAGTTGTCCCTACCAGGAGTGAGCAGCTGGCAGTTGTAAATATTTATGATCTTCTGCTACAATGGTGGGTAGGATCTAAAAAAGTGTAGGAGATTTGGGCTAGGTGTCTTTGAATCAAGCCTGCATTAATCTATGTGATCTGAAGCTTCTCTCTTACCAGCATTTGGAGCATAAAATTCTATCACTTATGCCTAACTGCCACATACTTGTAACCCTATACATGTGGGATAAAATTAAATCAAGACAAACAGAGATGCCTGTATTCCCCCTTTATAAATTATAAGGATAAAAAGCAAGTTTTTTGCCAGGACAGGGTTCAGGAACTTTGGATATCTAGCTAGAAAAAAAATTCTCTTCCCATTAGGAGACATCTCACAGAGTTTGTCAGATATCCAAAGTGTTATTTCTGCTCTCTTCATTAGAAACTGTGTTTTGTAAGTGATAGAGACATACTATTCACACACCACCATTTACTTAAACAAATTATTAATCATAAAGTGATTTGGGAAGGCAAGAAGTGCTCATCTCCAACCATGACTTGACAGCATTTGGTTTGACAATTGTTCTGTTTGGAAAATCTCCAAAGTTAAAAATGTTTGTTGGGTGAGTTGAAGCTGGCTGACACTGAGATTGGCTTTTTCAGGGGTTTGTTTTCTTACTTCTTTGGTGAGCTCTGTAGACTGGGGTATTTAGAGACCAACCCTTCAAAACCATTGCTCTTTGAAATGCATCCTCATTTCAGTAATCTCTGCCTGCATCTGAGAAAGGAAAGCACCAGATATGTTATCCTTTATCTTATCAAAGATTTCAACAGCACAATGGAACAGTAACTTACTGAACAAATACAGAGGACATGTTTTTCTTTATTAGTTATCTCATAGAAGAAATGTAAAATTAATTGCTGCAACACCGTTCAAAGATTAAAAATACTGTCTTCATTAAAAAGAAGGACTAAAATCATAACAGCCTAATTGTAACAGGCAGAAGTGTTAAAGTCTGTTGCTAACTGTAGGCATTTGCATTCTTAGGATAACTGAAAATGATAATATTCCAGATTCATAAGCCAACTGCAATGCAAACCCTTAAACATGGGGTTTTGAGCAGAACTGTAATCACCAAGGTCTTTAATGTCTCAACAAAACACATCATGGTCATTTCAAATGAGACCTTACTTTGCAAGCTCAGACATCAAGCAATTACAGCAAACCCTCTTTTGATTGGTGTCCAAAGATAATTTTCAAAAGGAAGAATTATGAGTCCCCTAAAGATTCACAGAAGAATTCTATATATTTTAATTTTTGAATAAAAAAGTCTCTGAATCTTCTTTCAGTTTGGAGTTGGTAATGCTTCTTTTTATCTACTGCAATGGCTAAGTACTCAGCCTCCCATGTATTGGATACTGTAGTTTCCATTCAGCATGCTCTCTGAAATCCCATCCCTCTATAAAAGTAGTGCACCACTGGACTACAGAAAATTAAGGCAGGAAAAGTGGTTCAAAGAGACAAGGCAGTGATACTTGTTATTGTCAGACTGTTACATGTGCTATTGTCCCCTATGCCATTACTTTTGATAGTTCATCTAATAGTAACAACATTTATCTGATTGCCTGGACTACAAAGCCTCTATGTATTCTCCCAGTTCTCTCGTCCTGAAAATCTCTAGAAATCGCTCCTAGAGAAGGACTTCAGAAATCCAAACTTCAGATAGAAATATTCAGAAAGAATGTAAGTACCACAGCCCTTTACCCCAACAATCCAACTTCTAGCATGTTTAATTTTCCTCTGCAGGAAAGCAATGTCTCTCCTCTGTCCAATATGAGAAAAGGAAATACAGAATTATGGAAATTATTCCATCTCATGGAGCCAGCACCACAAATGAGAGGCTATCTCTTGGTAATTTCTGGGGCTTTTACCTCCCCTGTTGGGCTGTGAGCATAATACCTACAAGACATATTCTGGGAGTTGTTCCATACAAAATTCCTGTACAGGGCTGCACTGTTTACATTGACTACAAATCTGTATGCACAAGAAAGCTCAGCCTGGGAACAAAACCTATCCTGAAGTCATTCTGTGAAACAAATTGAACATGGTTTTCCCTGTAACAACAAGGGAAAACAGAATGAATCCTGAAGGGTAGAGCACCTTCCTGCAAAAATTTGCAGGGAACTTCTGCTTTCTAATATAACAGGCTGTGTTAAACAAGTCTCTTTACTGAGGAGACTTCCCAAAAATACATGTTCTATTAAGGTGAGACCCATCAAGTCCAGCTAATTGATCCCTCTACATGCCATGGAAAATGCAGTATGGAAATTCAGTCTACACAAGAAATGAAGCAGTCAAAAAAATTACATTGCAATGTGAGAGTGATCTTTTGAAAAGTACCTGTTTTCTTCAATACAGCTGTATTCACCATTGCTTCACAAAATACTAGGAGAAGCAGAATACTATTTTTTACAGGTCAGATACAGTGAAAAGTCAATAGGAAGAGTGAAAAGAAGCAGGGAGGTCCTGCAAAAGAAAGCAAACCAATCCTCTGTTTAAAGAAAGTATGAGAAACAGGTCTGCAAAAGCAGTGGATCAAGACTTTCAACTAAGAGGATTTATGGAGAAGGAGATTTTATCTCCAGGCACAGGTTAGCCTCAAATAAATCCTAACCCTTGTTTTAAACAAACTGACCCCAAGTTACCCATGATGTTTAGAAGAATTTTGTACTAGAAGAGAACCTTGGTGGTAATTTTGTGATAAGCAAAGGAAAACATTTGGAAGAGAACTTTCCAGTGAACAACATGACTTTATTTTGAAAAGCTTCCTCATTGTTGATTCATCATATCTCCAAAGCTGCAAATCTTAAGCTTTCTTCAGCTGAATGTGGCATGGACCTTTCACTAGTTTGTTTGCAAAATTATTTAAATGGAGGTTCTTTGTCTACCTTTTCTTTCTCCAAAGGTACAAAATTTTGTTAAGCAAAATTATAGCCTGTACCTCTGGAGAGTGTAAAAAAATTGAACTTGCAGATTTGTTTCTATGAGGGAAGACTTTCTGTTCTAAGAACACAATTCCTCAATGACCAGCACAAGCATGGAGCAGAGTGAGGTTGTGGCTGAGCCTGACTGCTCTAGACTTTGAAGTGACACAGCACCACAGATGTGTCAGATCCACATGGGACAAGCTGTGCTGGGCAGCAGCATCCTGTACCACACTACTGCACTTGTGGAAGCAACAAGCTCCCAGGGACACAGCACTGTGCCCTAAGGTGATTCTGTACCTGCATCATCATTTCTGCATGGCACTGTATTTTCTGGGGCTTTTCTGCCAGTGCAGTACACCAGTCTGCTACTCAAGGCCTCTAACTTTCCTGCAGAGCTTTTCAAGAAACAAGTTTTCATCAGGATTTAGTGTCACGAGGACTTTGTAAGCTGGATATGCACAGTGGCATATCAAAGCAATCAGAACAATGAAGAGACAACCATAACCCCCAGTTATGCCATGCTTGTGGACAACATGGATTGAGAGAAAAGGATACAGGGTGACAAAAACAAAAGGGACCTCAGGAATAATAAAATATTATGAACAGGTACCCACCTAAAATGTACAAATGTGTGGCAGCCTGGGGAACAAGCAGGAGGAGCTAGAGCTCCTTGTGGTGTTACTACTACTACTTGTGCTGTGGGAATAACAGCCATGGTAGGAGGGCTTGCATGTGATGGATGGATATAAGTTCCTCTGGAAGGACAAAGAAAGAAGGGAATACTTGGAGCTTTCCATGTGAAGGAGCAGCTTGAACATTTGTAGTAGACAGTATTTTGATTAGGAGCATGTTCCAGGATCAGAAAAAAAGCCACTAAGAGTGACAATGTTGGGGCAGCATATTTCAGCCCAGCCCACCACAGTAATGGAGACAGTCAAGCACTAGAACAGGCTGTGCAGTCTTCATCCTTGGAGATTTAAAAGGTCTGACTAGATAAAAAGTCCTGGTCTGATATCACAGCTGATACCACTTAAGAAGGCAACTGGACTAGGTTCAGAGTTCTCTCCCAGCCTGAAATATACCATGATTCCAAGTCTAAAGAACAGAGCCCAAGACAGGAAATATAGCAATAAGTCTGTTTTGTGACTGCATCTTCACAAGCATGGCACTAGGATGCTCAACCAGGAGTCAACTGCAGATTCCCTGGAAGTTATAGAGGAACAGTGGCAGTTGCAGCAGAATCTATTCCTGTAACACTTGTGAGCATCAAGCATCTAGGGAAATAAAAATAAAAATCCCTGGCAACAAATGTTAACTTTGAAGTTAATATCCCAAAGCGTATTTTCTCAGGACAAGGAACTTCCAAATATTTTCAGTTTCCCTTACCATTTAGACTTGCACTAAAAAGTATTTCCAGTGAAGGAAAGGGGCAGAGGGGCAAAACTGCCTTTAATTAACTAGTATTCCTTACCTGTGACCTCCCAAACAGCCCCACCATACAATACAGCAGATCAGCACCAAGCTTGAGGAGTAACTAAAACTCACTGCCTTGCTCTTGCAGAGACATTGTTTAGGTGTTTCTGGAGCATATGAATGAGCTCTCAAATCTAGATCATAATCATAGTGCTTTCTTGACATACATCCAGCTCCTGTTTTCAGTGACAGAACCATATTGATGGTTTCTAAATATCTTCAACGCAAGACTGCTGCCCTCAGGAAATGATAATCACACAATTTCTCTTGATCTCATAAATACACCCCCTCAAGTCTTGGTTCTCTTCCCACAGGTGGCTTCCGTTTCACTCAGCCCTTCCCCAGATTTAACTCCTACTTTAGGGAAGCTCATGGTCAGGCCTCTACCTCCTCCAGCTACAGCCTCTTCTAGGAAAGCTGCCTGCTGAGCTTATTTACCTCACCAATGAGGGTGATCCTCACAGCCTCTAAGCTTCAGCTCCCTGCTCACCAGCTCCCTCAACTAGCAGATATCTGAAAAAATAACCTGTGCATTCCACTGCTACAACTCTGCTTTTGGCTTCTTTCTCGTCTTTTCAGAAATTGGCCTGCAGCCATGACAAGGGTTCAGAACTATTCCCAAAAGGGACAGGCAGTCTAAACAGAAAAGTGATGCTGAAAAGCGCTGCATGCACAGTAACCACGGTCTGCCCTGCCTTTTAAGGAATACTGAGCGGCTTGAACATCTATAAGCATTTACAAATGAAGCCTGGGTTTCAGCATGGCTCAACCACATAACCAAAATACAAAATTCACTCTTACTTGTCTACAAGTGTCCTGTATCTATGTGTCAAAATTCCTTTAAAATCTTTCCTACCTGTGTCAGTGGATCCCTGTGATAATAATGCAATCAGGTACACACTGCCACAGTTCTGCTGCATGCTTCTGTCCCTGGTAACCCATATTCTTATTATTACACTACTACCCATTTGGTTAATGTAAAACAAAAGAAAATTCCAAAGTACTCGAGTACTGCCCTAATCTTCAAAAAGCTACATAGTCTATTCCTGGGTAAACTGCAGACAATGCACCTCTAGGTTCTGTAAAGATTAAGGGAGCAACAGGCTCCTTACAGAATCTGTGTCAAGCTTGCTATGAAAGCTTTTATGTTTGCATCAATAGCAAGTTACAATAAACTTCATACTAGCCTCCAAAACTAAGTTCTAATACCAGGATTTAGGTAGAAAAGCAACTTTCAAAATCAAGGCTCAATCTTGAAGAAGTTAATATGAGAATTAATTTCAGCAACCAAAGTAATGACTATGTGAGTCATTATTTAAGAAAACGTTTATGAATCAGAAATGGACACATATATGTATTATTTTAAACTCCAGATAAACTATTATGGAATTGACTTGAAGATCTAACCTTTCAGTTTGTCAACTGCTAGAAGATACTTTTCCTTGCCCAGTTTTTACAAGTACTTGGAAGTATGCATTATTTTTGCCTACAGTATTTCCAATTAATAATGTATCAGAGAAAAGAGAAAACACACTTATAAATTGTTCAGATCACACCATTAGAAAAAAGTCTACACAAGACCATATCCCAGTGCAACATTAAAGTGTCTAAAAGTACTGAAAATGAAAAAGTAATCATAAAATTGATGTTGCATTTATATGATTATCTATGAATACAGTAATTTCCTTCATGTAATTTCTGTTAAGAATAAAGAAAATGCTCTGTGGAATTGCTGACAGTGCTACCATTTAGTCTAATGCATGAGGGGCTCTCAAACTGGACAGGTGAAGTATTCACAAATGCGCAACCCTCACTGTTCTCCTGAATATGTGAAAACCAAGGCAAGACGGGGTGATTTCTGGATCTCTGCACAGGACAGATCCCTCTGCAGGAATGCTTTCATGTCACCTGGTAGGCAGCAGCTTTGGGGAGAGTGATGAAGTAAGAAGGGCATTCAAGAACCCCTGCCTGAACCTGAAATACAGGTTTAAAGTGAAGCTGAAGGCAAAATAAGAAACAAGTGTGGGTGGAGACCAGTCCTGGGTAGAGAAAACAAAGGAGAGTTAACTAAAGACATTTTAAATCAGGTGGTAAACACAAGAGCAAACCCACTTGTCCAACACAAAACAGTGGCACTATCCTTGGATCCTTGGAGAGCTGTGGTGGTGCAATGCTTTATGAAACTGCACACCCAACTATCTAATTCCATTCTCTTTATTTTGTCTTGGCACTATCTACATGAATGGAAAACAACTGCAAATATAGATACATGTACTTGGGTTTTACTGGCTTCCAAAACACGACTGGACTGGAAACAATGGTTCCAACACATTCATCTTCTTTCAGACTGTGGTTTCATGGAAAGGTGGTTGTTTCTTGAGCTTTTAATTAGCATATCATTTGTACGCTAGCCAAGAGAATTCCCAAAGGCTTTTCCCCATACTGCTCCTGTCAGCCTTTTTTACAGAAGAGTGCCCAAGCAAAGGCTACTTCCAAAATGCATCTGTAAAACTTACATTTGAATACTCTTCATTCATAAAACAGATGGAAAAGTGAGGAGTAAGGAGAAGAAAAATGTACAGAAAGAATGTAGACCTGTACAAAAATCATTACAATGAAAACCAGAGATTGCTTGATTCTCCATTCCCCATAATAGAAATATTAAAATTAATGTTCTTTGGGCTGCGTGTCACATTCAATTCCTAAAACAGAATATTAGCTATTGTGTTTCTGTGCTTAAAGTCATTTTCCCACTGCTTTTTGTTGACTGCTTGCATTATTTAACTTTAAAGAGTCCAAGAGGCTTCTGATTGTTTCACTTCCTATTCCTTTCATCCTATTCTTCATCTTGCTGGAATTATTTTTTCCAAATGGTATCAGTAGAGCTGCCAGTCCCCAAGGTTCTTTATTGATCATTTGCGGAGTTTTATCTTCCTTCTGTAAAATCCAGGCACTTTCTCTGGCCATAGCTATAAATTTCTCCAGCTGTGGCTGATTAACATTCTTGCTGATATTAAGGTCTTGTTCAAAGGGATTCCAGATATAAAGAGGAGACGACTCAGGCTTATTTACTTCCTTTCCCTGCAGACAGCATAAAGAAAAAGCCAAAGTTGCATATGTACATTATAGGCTGAGCAAATAACAAATCACTTGAGTTATTACATTAGAATTAAAAGTGTTTTGACCTATTAGAGAACATTTTGCAAAACACCCAGTCATTATTAATCAAGTTAATTTTCTTGTCAACTTGACTGTATTATTCCTGTTCTCTGAATCCTCTCAGTGGTGGTTTTCTTTGCCACATGAAACTTAGATATCCTTCAAGGTAAAGAACACACAACTACAGCTTAACCTATCTTTCTGGCCATTCTCCCATTTGCTGTCCAACAAACCTCAGACCTCACTACTGCAACCTCCTACTCTTAATTCCACTTGTGTATGGGCAGCATCAGGGTGTCATATTAACCTGCACAGCTCAGTTTGATAAAATACTGCATGCACTTAAACTGTTCAAACCATTCCTCCTACACTGTTCAGAGACATCACAGTGCTGGTGTAAGTGGACAAGATTGCTTTGTTGGCTGAAATTCCTCCCAGTTTGGTCTGCTTTTAAGCACAGAGCTATTCAGGTCATGGTCCCCTGTTAGGCACCTGGTATAGTACAACACAAATAGCTGACAACTATGTAGTTTGTTATTTAAATGCACTTCCATCTCAGTGCTTATCAGTGTTTCTTAGCTGACTGGTTCTGTATAGCAGAACCTCTTCCCAAGCTCTAGCAGGAATCTACCAGCTCCTGCTGGTCCAGGAAGTGTCTGTGTACACCTTACACACTCTTGCCCCAGGGCCAAGAGCACTGTCAGAGGAAGAGCAGCAGCCCAGATACCTCCCCTGACTAGCTCAGGCTCCAAATGTGCTTTTGCCTGCCTTTTTCAGGTTGAACAGCAAACTGAAGTTCTCAACCTAAATAAATCAGTTTCTAGGATCGATCTGCAAAAAGGGCTCTTTAGCCAGTGATCCACAATGCCCGAATAGGAAAGAGAACAAATGAGCATCCACACAGCAATGTGGCACTGAAACCCCACTCTGGAAGCAGCCCAGCAGGAGCAGGAGTGAGTTATGGAGGTTACATTTTCATGTATTCCTACTACACCTGCATGCACACACAGATCAATAGGATGACTAAAACATATAAAGCAAAGTGAAGTGCTAGCACAGAGTTATCATGCTATGGCATGCCTACTGAGCTGCAGCACAGTTACTGTAGGCTGATACAAACTGCAGGAGAAAATTGCAGTGTCAAAAGCATACCCAAAACTCAGCTGTAAGTTTTAATGTAGGCTCTGGTCGGGTCTGGACTCCCAACTTTAAATGCGAATCTTGTCAGCTCACAGGGTTTGTCACAGACTTTTGCTATGACAGACATCCTGACATTTTAAAAGTTTTCCTCCCACAGAAGCAAAAGAGCTTTGACTTTTTTACAACTGCCACTTTTATTACAGGGCTTTTCACAAAAATCACATCAGCTTTGCATCAGTTTCTGCTTTCCAGCATATCCAAGCAATGACACTGTAAACGTTCTTAATGGTATTGTAAATTACTGGGCTCCAAGAGGAAAACACTCCTCCTTCACAGAAAGAACTCTGTTTCCATATAAATGTTTCTTTATATATAATTAAAGATGATAGAAATTGTTGCTTAGCGTATGCAGTTTGTCAAATGGCAGACAAAGAGACTCAATTGTTAATGATAAGCAATTAAAATCCATTTACCTTTCGAAGATTTATGGAATTCTTTCTGAAGTCAAAGTTTCCAAAATATTCAAAAAACTCACCCAACAATACATCTAAGGGGAAAGAAAAACAAGAGCCATCAGTAACATTAAGGAAAAGTTTGTATTCAATATGGTCATAAAATAAACAAAAGTTATGAAGATCTACCTACCAAGTGTTTCTGTGTTTTTTGTAGGTTTAATCTTCCTTAAATCACTAACAAATGAGCAATCATATCCTCCAATTATATGCTTGTCTCTTTCACCTGAAAGAAAAATTGTGGGTATATTTTGAAGTAATAAACACTAAAATGCCATTGTATTTATAAAATTCAGATAACAAGCTGAAAGCAATGCTACCATACTACACAAATCAAATTAGGAATTCACAAGTGAACTTTAAGGTTAAGATTCAAATTAAGTGGTAAAAGATTTAAAAGAAAAAAGTCCACAGATGGGCAAAGGAAAAGCATCATGAGCAAATGGCACATTTTTAAAATCCTACAGGACTAAGATAAATGACATCATATCTCTTAAAACTTCTTGTAAGTAACAAACAGGGTATCTCTGCATAGAAGGCTGTATTACACACTTAAGAGCACAATTCTCTGAGATTACTGCCTACATGAGGGTTTACAAAAAGATCAGCCCCAGAGCATTCACTGTCTTCCTCTGAAAAACTTCACAGAATTAGGAACAGTCTTGTAAATATCAGAACACATGTTTTATGTATAAACATTTCTACAGAATTCTGATGGAAATGTTTAAAATTATTTTAAAGTAAATGAACACAGATCTTTTCCTCCACTTCAAGCACACAAAGCTTCCAAGGAATCATGTCAATAAGCAGAACACATGAGTAAGGAATCAAGAACTTGGGGTATCATTCTCAATGCTTTCATACAATTCACTGAAGATAACACACCCTGAATGCTGTGTAAGAAACCTCTAGAACAGCTTGTTTGTGGAGATACAAGAACTATTTGCAAAGGGCCTGAACAGTCTCAAGGATATTAAAAATTAGGAGGAGAAAACATAGCCTTTCTTTTAAGCATTTGGTAGCTATAAAACAATACATATCATATCATCATATTTTGTGCAGTTAAGTCTGCACAAAATCCTTAACTCCAGAAATGTTCAAGACCCTAAAAGAATTCTAACTAACAAAATTTTTAAAAATTCAGGAGCATTGAACAAGTAAATTACATTTAATTATCTAAGAGACAGAATAATTCTAACCCCTCTAAATCGAATTAGTATTGTATTGAAAAGGGATTTATTTTGCTTTTAAAGATGCATTATTTTCACTAAAAAAATCCATGTAAAACTTGTGTATTCCCTCAAACTTAAAACACAAATAATATTCATTAGTATTCGAGAGCCTAAAGAAATTGCTTGGGTTTATCACTTTAGATAAAACAAACAATCAGCTGCAATAAACACAAACAGCTGTGCTTACCTGCCAGTTCCTTCAGCTGGTCTAGTGTTGGAATGATAGGTGGCGATCTCCTCTGCAGAAAAAACATGACCATCATGGTCAGGGAGAAGTTTGTGATCCAGGTGCCAGGAGCGCTGTTAGTGAGCCCATGGACACGGGCCCAGCACCGGATAGTGAACACCAACGCTCGTACACGGGAATCCAGGCAGCCATAGATGTACAGGAGCTCTGAACTTCTTATTGCAATGCTGAAGAGGAAATGTCAATGATGAGAAAATTATAAAGTATCAGGTGCAGTATTCATTGTTCATTAAGGGGGCTTTCATGGAAAAAGAAATTAACTTTTATACATTTTAAATAATAGAAGAGAATCACAGAATAGTACAATGGTTTGGGTAGGAATGCCTGGAATTATCCAGGATTAAATACCTGGTAGTTTTTCACAGCAAGCATAATACAGTTCTGGATAAATAATATGCATTTGCACTGTTTCCTGTTTCCTCAATCCACATCACAGTGGGAGGAAAATAAACCCAAAATAAAGAAAACACCATCATGTGCTGTGGAGTCAAACTATGCAGAACTGAGGTGAAAAAACAATATTCAGCCACAATTACCTTTGGTACGTTAGATATCTCTATCCTAACATATAATAAAATTCAACTAGAACTTCTATTACTGCTATTATCTAAAAGGTAGTAAAATGCTGCACTGAAAAATAATCTAAGTGCAGAGACACAAAGAAATCCACAAAACAAGTCAGTTTGGTAATTTTCAAATGATTAGTGCTTAGTCAAGCTGAAAAAAACAACTAATCTGGAAGGGTAAAGGTTTTCATATGGATCAGTTTTTGATCTCTTTTATCACGCTGTTACACAACCATTCATGTATTGTACAAATGGGAGGGCAAGAAAAAGTAGAAAAAAAAATGGCAGTATGAGAGCAAAACTTACTTTGATTCAGTTTTAGCCAGAAGTGCTAAAAGATGTTCTAAAAATTCAGCATAGACTTTTGAGGACATTTACTAGGTCAAAATTTTGTACCACCTGGACTTCTTAAATTTCAGCTGTGAGATGCTGTAGGGTGTCCAGAGAGATGTGTTTCTAGTAAAAATTATAACAAGACAAGACATACAGTCCCAACCAGCCAAACTATCAGCAGTGAGTTACAAGGAACCTTGTACAGAACTACATGCTAACTTTCACTGTGGCTGCATATAGAGAAGTGATTTCATTGTAAGAAACTTGTTCAATATTGCCTTAACAGCTCCTGCATATCCTGAAACAGAACTTTGGGTAATTCAGTAGTGTATCTGATCTGATTGCATCTGATGCAGAGAAGTCACAAAACCGCACTAAAGCACGTATCACAGAAACACAAAATAATCTGAGCTGGAAGGGACCCACAAGGATCATCAAAGTCCAACTCCTGGCCCTGCACAGGACAGCCCTAAGAGTCACACCCTGTGCTGAGAGCATTGTCAAAAAGCTTCTTCCACTCTGTCAGGCTTGGTGCTGTGACCACTTCCTTGGAGCGCCTGTTCCAGGGCTCAACCACGCTCTGAAAAACCTTTTCCTAATATCCAACCTGCATCTCCCAGACTGAACTTCAGGCCATTCCCTTGGGTCCTGTCATTTTTATCCTGAAGAATAATCACTCATATTTTTCTATTCCCCAACAACAATGAAAAGGGTCAGTAACTCATTTTGGGCTATGTACGCTTATGCCAGAGCTGTTTACTGCCCTGAGGGGGTGTTTCTGACAGAAACCCAGCACAGCAGAAGCACAAAGGGGCGGCGCGGCCATTCCTGTGTCGCCGGCGGCCCTGGGGGGATTCCTGGGAAGCCGGCGCCCCCTAGCGGGCAGTGCTGCGAGCGGCCCGGGAACGCCGCGGGCCCCCCTTCCCCGCGGGAATTCCCTTGGCGTCAGGGCTTCTTCCCAGCAAACAGCTGTACGCAGGCCGTAAGAAAAAGGGAAGGACACCAAAATAACTAGAAGCGAAATCCCTAAAAATTAACATTCTGGAGCTGCTTAATCTGAAAAGTAATCAAGAAAGGCTGCACATATGCCATGGGGAAGTAATGACTAATGAACACTGACTGCCTTCTTCCCTGTTTTATAAGCCAACCTTCTTCCATAGACTGGTTTTTGAGGCTTCAGCTACCAAGTATTTCCTATGCTGGAGAAAGACAACTTAAGGCCATCAAACTCTAAACTCTAGAAGTCAAAAAATATCCTTTTTACTTTCAGAGCCAACATTCACATTTGTTAAGAACCCAGAAAAGAGAAAACAGTTGATATTACAGGTTTTCTGAACACAATAAGTACATCAGAATTCTCTGCAAACTTTTCAAAACCAGGTCTCACCTGTTGCTCACTGACAGATCACACTGGAATCCTGTTGGCTGATGGGAAAACTTCACCAGAGGGCAGCGGGCATTGAGGATCTTCTGTACATTCCCACAGCCAGGACCAAAATTATCAAGGCAGTCACCAATCACAGAAAGAATCCTCTGAGTTGCTAATCTTTCTGATGGTAATCTTTTCATCTGATACTCCATTTCAAAGGGACCTTTTTTCTAACACAGAATTTTAAAAGCAAGCTGTTAGCTCTCAAACAAAAGAGACATTTAAAAATACTTCTGAAAGATCATCGCAATTTGCAAAGGAGTTTGTACAACTAGAACTGAAAGACAAGAATTATTCAAAGCAGTCCACAGAACTTAAAATAGGTAAAAACATATTGCTCTCTCTTTTACATTCTTTTCTGGTGATTCAATTTTTCCAGGCTAATTAGTGATCAACTTACTATAAATCTACATGTTCAAACAGAAGTGTAATAGTACTACATCTCATTACTGGCTCAAAAAGGTTATTGTGGAATTACCCAGAGAGCATAAACGCTCTGACTGCAAAGAGGAGCACACAATTACAGAGGGGCAACACAACCAAACTACCAATAATTTCAAGCTATCAGTAATTCCATGTCAAATCCTCAAAGAGCAATGCATTATTAGTAAATCAAGTAGCAATGTAAGGAAAAGCGTCTTTTTCATTTAAAAAACTTTAAAACTTAGCATGCAAATTACTTAAATTGTTCAAAATTAAGATACAATTCTGGAAGACTTAAAAAATTACTTCATGTCATATACAGTTTCCATGAAAGAGAAAAATATTGTGAAGATATATTCTAACATCAGAAATTAACTTCTCTGTAGGTCTTTGTATTTTGATTTGCCATATTTGTAGTTTTTACCTCAATAAAACACCTGTGAAATCTCTGGGTTTTTTTATAGTCTTGTGTTTTTAACACATCAGCTAGTTTTATTTGCTAATCTTATATTTTACACTGACTTATCCACCCCCTTGGAACATGTCATGGGTGAATGCATACTGTACAAATAAAATTACAGTGATGTAACAGTAACTGAGATACCAAGTGCATTACTTTTGTTGTCCACAAATTAGTGACCTCAAACAGGTGAAACAATTCAGAAGTTATGGACCTTGCAACCTTTCCCATAAGGTCAGTTCAGAAGCTGAATTTCTGAGTGTCTCTGGCAATCACCGAGGTGACTGTTCCCGAGAGGAGTGGCTCTCCAGTCAGCACCACGTGTGGTGGAACATGCCAGGACAGCAATCCCTAATCCCATCTGGCTGTGAGGCTGCATGCTACAGTAGGGCTGGCTCTTAGTGAAAGAAGCCTGTAACTATCAACATTGAGGCAGTTAACAGGAAAGATAAAGATGGGTACTCAGCTGACCTGTACGTGGGCAGGTGTTGATATTTATATTTGTGACAAAAACCACAATGGGCCTTTCCAGACAGCCCCTCACTATTTCTCAAAAACTGAATGAAGACTGTTTTATAATGATAAAGTAGATATTCTTAGCAATTAAATGAACATTCATATACAGCTTTGGTGCTACCTAGGGGCTAGGAAGTACTGATACACTTGCCTCAACCCTGTGGTTCCTCCCCAATTCTTGTCATGTAGATGGAAACAGCAAATATGAAACTATTACTATTAAGAGTAAACAGTTACTTTTTGGTAAACTGATACAGTAACCTAAGCAAGAAGCACAACAGTTTAACAAAAACTGCTATCCTAAAATATCACAGAGCACTGTTTAAAGTCATTCACTAATCTCCCAAACTGCCCAGGGGTTAAAAACGCCCTGTTTGTGGTCTAGCATTCACTCTTGGTAAAGAATGTTCCCACTTCTGCCCTTTTCTTAAATTACAATTAGCAGTCAGCTTGCCATAAGGCTCAAAACCAGTTATTTCATGTAAATAAGTGCTGAAATGCCTGATCCTCCCCATTGTTGGCACCTCCTGAAAGGCTACAGAAGTGGAGAAATCAGAACATAACTTTTCCACTGCTGCTAAATAAATCACCTTGTAACTAAAGCTACGTCCCCTTTGTCTCCCCAGAGTAATAAGTCTCTGAGCTATTCACAGGTAATCACAGCTGCTCACTCATCATCAAATACTCTACATTTCACAACAGAACTTCTATCTCCACAGAGGATACACAAAAAAGAAAACAGTTAAGTTACTAAAGATACTGTTAAAATAGACATTTTATACTTAAAAGTTATTCCTTCAAAATTTAAGAGGCAACTTCACTGATTAAACATAAAGATTTTAGCACTTCACACACACATGACAACCCTTCTCTTCTGACATATTTGTTTTCGTTGTGATTTATCACTGCAGTAATACTAAAAACTATATACATTTAAAGGATTATTTCTTTAAAAGTAACTTATACAGCAATATACAAATTGTACAGAAAAGCTGAGAGAATTTTCAATCTTAAAAAGTTTAAGCCCATTTTCTTCTAAGGAAAAACTTAAAAGACAATAGGCTTAAACTTTTTTCCAAAACTTCAACAGTTTTTCCCAACAGCTTTTCCCAACAGTTTTTTCCAAACTATCTGTCACCACACAAGTAAAAAGAAAAGTTTTCACGAGAACCACTTACTTGATTATTCATTCAGAATCTGTGAACTGTAAGTATTCACCATGACTATTCCACATCCTGAGCTCTCACACCTGCACACACTCAATATGTGCCTATAGATATATATACAGCCCAGTACATAATCCAGTAACTTTCCTGGAGCACAAAGTCATCTCTTTAAGGTAAGGAAAAGAACGTGACAATCCTCCCAAAACACAGATGTGCACATGCACAAACTTACTTTGCTTTAGGACATAGAGGACCCTAAAAAACAAAGCCAAGCTTTAAGAGAGCATGGCTGAAGCACAGAAGCTACAGAGAAGAAAACACGACAATAGAATGGGAAGGTCTGATTCTGCTGAAACAAGTTTGGAGGGTTTTTTTCATAGTGAAATTCACCCTAATAGTGCAAAGTTTACATAAACACCAAATCATTTTCTTCCTATTGCAAAGAACATCTCATCCATGTCACAATCAGCTTCTGAAAGTCTTCAGATCCAAACATTCAAATAAACTTGTTCACACTCTATAGTATGAACCCATATAAAAATCTAAATAAAAATAATCTCATTCCTGTGTGTGAAACAGCAAATGAGCTGCTCTGTTGAAGAAATCCAACAAACTGAAGATGCACAGCACAATCTCACCATTTTTGTAGCATGCTTTCCTGTGTCACGGAAGTCCAAAAACATGTCCACATCAGATCCCAGTTTGCCAAATGTGTTGACTGAAGAGCCAAATGGCTTTACTGTGCTGTCAGGGAAATAGGCACGTGCAAAATCCCGAACCAAAGAACAGGCCAGAAATCGCAGCCTGATGTTTTCTTCTGTCAGCTGATACTCATTCAGTAGAATGTACATCTGACTGCTTATCTAGTTCAGAAAATAAACACCATAAATATACAATGACCCATCTTCTATTAACATATATTTTCATCTATTTAATATCAATGCAATTAGAAGGTTATTTTTCAAAACTTCAAAAAGGTTTCTTTCATACAGAAAAATTATTTTCATAATTAAAATGAATAATTTCATTTATTTACTTCAATGTAGGAGAAATAAATGTTAATATGTTACCATTTTAATAAAAATGTTAATATGTTACCGTTTTAATAAAAATAAATAGCTTTTTAAGTTTCACATGACCACTTGCAAATCTGAAATGAATGTGCCTTATTTTTAATTAAGAGAGATCTAGAAACCTCTACTTACGCTGTCTGCAAGACAAAGCTTTTCAATAAGGTCTTTCACTGGAATGTGACTCTGAGGAGAGAGGTGAAGTGGTGTCTCTTCTACATGTTGACTAGCTGGGTTCTTCAGTGTGAAAGTAAAAAGTCTTGATTTAAATGGGACAACATGATGCTCTGAAGCACTTGGGATCCCAACAGCATCCTGCAACGAGGCTATACTGCTCTTTTCTGAAAACTCTATTAAAGCACTGATGCCCTAAAACATTAAGAATGGAAATACAGGGTGAGATAAATGCATACAATGCTTGAACTCATTGTACTGATATTACTCATATGTTACTGGGGCTCCTGAGACAGATTACTATGACAGCCTTGAAGCCAAATGCTAGGTTCCATATCTCAAAACACTTTAGATGCTTTTCCACAAGAGATTAAAAGTATTTAAGATGCGCTATTCTTGGAAGCAAGCACTAAACATCAAAGTTCAGAACTATATCCATCTTCACAACTGAAATACTCAAAAAACACATAAAAAAGAGCTACCTCTATTGTCAAAACAATGAATGGTGCTATGTGAAAGTTTCAAAGATTTAGTGCAAAACAGGTTGCTGGCTATTCCTTAGAGGTGTTGCTTAGCTGACTTATGAATAAAAATCAACTGCTCAGCAACTTGTGAACATTAGCACAGATAAATACAAATCTAATATGCTAAGTGTGTATAATTTGCTTAACTTATGTATGAGGCCTTAACCAAATTTTCTTTCTGGTATTTCTTTTCATTTGAGTCTAGATTTTATTTGACATCATTAATTACTTACACGATTTTCAAAAAAGAAATGACTCTTAACATTCCCATGACTGGCTAAGTACTGCAATAATTTTTTTTCATTAAGTTTTGATGGGCACTTAATTAAAACAGTCCGTTCAGCTTGATCCAGTCGTTCTGTCTGGACTTCAGCAAATGTCTTCTTTCTGGTACTGACTTCAGCATCTGTGAGAAGAAACAAGCATCAAGGCTTTTCCAAGTAAACAGAAAGATGTGTGGCTGGTTTTAGCACACTTAATTCTTTCTTATGGATTGAACAACTAAACAAAGGTTTGTTTGACTCTACAAGATCATGACAGCAAAAATGAAAAGAATGAAGAATGAACGAAGGACAATGAAGAATGAATGAAAGAAATATAATGCATACAATTGTAATAACAAGGAGTAGGAAAGGTAGGAAGAAAACAAAACTGACTTCCTTTGGTGCACAGGAAGCTTCATAATACAAGGAATCTTTTGTTCTTTAATTTGCTGCTCACCATCAAAAAACTTAGCACACCCCTAAGAGATAGGAAATGCCAGCTAGGCAGTGAGGCAGGTCTAGACCTTTGGCAAGCTTCACTGAAATGGCAGTCTCTCTTAAATACCACAAAACCAGCACTTTGGAACAATTCAACACTTGCTATTTTTACAACTCAGCACCTTCCTTTACGGTAAACTCCCACTCAAAATTTTCACTTAATAATACACTTTCATCTACTCCAGTACAATAAACCCATAGAGCAGTCATATCTCATCACACCACTGGCAATCTGTACTGCTGCTGACAGCCTCCAGAATTCACACAGAATCAACACATGCTGAACATCCAGAAACATGGAACTTTTTCCTCTTTGCATACAAAGGGGCCATCTCCCAAATCTGAAGTCATGATCACTTCCCTGCATAGCTTTCAAACTAATCCACTGACCACATCACATCAGCAGTGCCTGTGACGCTGTTGCTTCCCTTCTGTCATTTGGATTGGGAAGCTGGGGAGCATTTCCCAGCAGCTACCATGTGCCACAGGGATATTCAGCAGAGAGCACTTTATTCTGCTTTTGGTTTTGAAGAGCCCATGGGATATCGTGGCCTCAAGAAAACCTTTAAGTATCATTACATGATAGTTGTTAGTATTACTTGATACTATTTATTTTAAAAAAATCTTTCATTTTATAACTTTACTGAGCTCTCACAGTATTATTTACTGTTGTAAATAATAATCACAGTAGCTCTTTCAACAGCCAAGTTTTATACTAGTATTTTTTATCAGAAAACTAAGGAAACACTTTATGAAGATGATAAATATCACAGTTTCCATGGAAACTGAGAAGGATGAAGTGACCAAGATGTAAAAAAGACAAGTCCCATGGATGGGTGACAGGGACCTGCATTAGGCCGGAACGGCTGTGATTTTTGCCTGATTTACTACCTGTACATGCTTACACGCTACGGAGATTATATGATCTCACAACTTCTGGCTCTGCTGTCCTTTGTAGAGTCTTGAGCATGGCACTGATGCTCACTAGTTCTCTGCTTGTCCTAAAGACACTAAAGTGCCAGTCACGCATTTCCTATGCCCTTTTGAGGGGTCTCTCGGGGTGAGCCCGTCACTTGATTCACCTCTAGCTGGTATCTACAATCAACAATCCCCGTCCCGGGCACTGACAGCGGACTCCGGCCTCCTGGGCTGCCGCCCCACACGGCACAGGCCGACCTCACCACCCGGCCGGGCTGCCCGGGCCCTGCGGGGCTCCTCACGCCCAGGACGCGGCCGCTGCCCCGGCGCCTCCGGTGGGGCCGAGCGGGTCAGGCGGCCGCTCCCCTCCCCACGCCCTCCGGCACAGCCGGCTGCGCCGCACCGAGGCCCGCGGCGAACGCAGCGAGGCCTGGCGAACCGTCCCTACCTTCCCCCGGCTCCTCGGCAGCCAGCTGCGCGGCGGCACCGGAGCGGCCGAGCCGGGCGTGCCCGCGGGAGCCGGGCACGGGGAGGCGCAGGCGGCCCCGCAGCAGCGCCAGCGCCGGGCCTCCCGCGCGGAGCGCCATGGCCGGCACGGCCGCGCCCGCTCTGCGCAGGCGCCGCGTTCCACGGCGGCCGGCGGGGCTCAGCCCGCTCCGTGCGCGCCGGGAAGGGCTGAGGGTGCCTGGCGCGTTTGGGCGCTCTGCTGGGAGGGAGCAAAGCTGAGCGGGCAGCCCAGGGTGCGGGCAGTGCCTCCTCCGGGCAGACGGGACAAACAGCTGCCAGCAGTGTGCCCTGGCGGCCAGGAGGGCCAACCCCGTCCTGGGGGGCATCAGGCACAGCATGGCCAGCCGGGCGAGGGAGGGGATTGTCCTGCTCTGCTATGCCCTGGGGCCGCCTCACCTTGAGGCCTCTGTGCAGCTTTGGGTATCACAGCGTAAGAAGGATATAAGGCTTTTAGTGAGCATCCAAAGGAGGGCAACGAAGAGGATGAAGGGCCTTGAGGGGACAACTTAAAAGGAGAATTGGAGGTCACTTTGCCTGGTTGTCTCAGCCTAGAGGAGATGGAGGGGAGACCTCATGGAAGTCATCAGCTTCCTCATGAGAAGGAGAGGTGGGCACTGATGCCTGTGGTGTCCAGTGACAGAACCCGAGGGAATGGCCTGAAGTTGTGTCAGGGGAGGTTTGGGTTGAATATTAGGAAAAGATTCTTCACCCGGAGGGTGGTTGGGCACTGGAACAAGCTCTCCAGGGCAGTGGTCACAGCAGGAAACCTGAGAGTTCAAAAAACTTTTGGACAATGCTTTCAGGCTCATGGTGTGATTCTTGGTGTTGTCCTGTGCAGAGGGCCAGGAGCTGGACTTCAGTGATCCTTGTGGGTCCCTTTAAACTCAGCAGATTCTGTGATTTTGTGAGGTTCCCAGGTCAGGCTTGAGGCGTGGGTGTGAGCAGCTGCCTGCCCTGTGTGAGGAAGCACCAGCAGCCCAGGCCAGGGCTGGCTGTCAACGCCTGCGTGAACCCTGCCAGCCAAGGGCAGGAGGGTGAGGGTGGGCATGGGGGGAACATGAAGGGTCAGATGGCCAAGGTGGTGGGGGTCTAATGTAGGTTTTGGCAGACTGACTTAAAAAAGGGAAGTAAAACCTTTGGCCTGTATCAGCGATGTTGTCCAGTGGGGCTAGGGAAGTGTACTTGGCACTGGTGAGGCCACACCTTGAGTGTGCCTCAGTGTGTCCAGTTCTGGGCCCCTCAATTCAGGAAGGACATTGAGGTGCTGGAGTGAGTCCAGAGAAGGGCAACAGAGCTGAGGAAGGGTCTGGAGAATGAGCCATTTGAGGATTGGGTGAGGGAGCTGGGTTGTTTAGCTTGAAGAAAAGGAGGTTGTAAGCAGGTGGGGGCCAGCCTCTTCTCTCAGGTAATCAGTGACAGGATAAGAGGATATAGTCTTAAGATGGGCCAGGATAGTTTTAGATTGGACACTAGGAAGAATTTCTTCACAGAAGGAGGGATTAGACATTGTGATAGGCTGCCCAGGTGGAGTCACTGTCCCTGGAGGTATTTAAGGAAAATCTGGACATGGCAGTCAGTGCCGTGGTCTAGTCAACCTGGTAGTGCTTGGTTATAGGTTGGACTTGATGATCTCAGAGGTGTTTTCCAACCTAACTGAATTTGTGATTCTGTTTGTCTGGTCCTGGGCCAGGGCTGTGAAGGCAGAAATACTGCAGTGAAGGCAGCCTGTGGGATCAGAAATGTGGTGGCTGGGGCAGAGAGCTGCAGGGCACCCAGCAAGCAGTCATTGGTCTGCAGCATGGTTCCCCAGGCATGTACTGAAGAAAATGTCATTTTCTTTGGTTTTTAAAAACATCTATGTAATACTTGTGGGCACATCTGTAGTGTATGTTAGGGCACTTTGTGTGTTAGTAGGTCTTCAGTGCAGTGCTGTATATATTTGTGGCAGCCTCCCAGTATGTCAGGGTCTGTAAGTAATTGCTATGACCTAATTATTTTGGTTTTGTATTCTAGGATGATCATTAAGACAGAGAGTATATTGCTTTTAAAATAGAGCATTTCAATTTATATCCTATTTATGCATGCCATGGAGTACAAACTTGTGTTTCCTCCATCTCTCCATGGCGAGTTTCCTCTGGAATCCTAAGACTTGTCCTGCTTAAATTGGAGATGTGGAGAGAGGACCTCCTCCTCTTTCCCTCTTTGAAGTTGGTCTAAAAATAGAAAAGGGTTTCATTAAAATTAATTGTGGGTTTGGAAAAACCAATACCACAAGCAAGTTCCTGAAAGAGGATACCCAAAGTACCCTAGCGTGAGAGCTGCTGCACGTTAAGGATGTATTACTCAGCCTCCTTAACCTCCCACTTTCAAGGTGCTGCCAATTCCGCCCTCTCCTTGGTCTGGCCTCTCCTACAGCCTCATTTATTCCTCAGTCCTTCCTCTCTTTTGTCTTCCTATAATCATCTTCAGCTTTCTTGCCTTTTTTCCCCCACAGTTTTGTTTTGTTTTGGTTTGGTTTTTTTTTTTTTTTTTTTTTAGCAAATGCACTGGGTGGTGCAATTGAACAAAGTCAAACTCAATAAAGAAGAGACCTCTTTCCTTATGGAGGCTTGCCAATGTATTTAACATCTGTATAGTCTGGAAAAGAAACCGTGTATGAGCAAAGGTTAACCCTGCTAGCAGGGTTCCATATACATAGTTATGATGCTAAGGAAAAGAAAATCCTATAGTGAGTCTAAACTCTTGCACATTCCAGAATGTCATTTGTGACATACTTTGGACAATTGTGAATGTCCCAGGAGAGGTTGCAAACATAAACCATTTTAACAAGGGAGTCAGGGTATCTTGATAATATAAAGAGAAAAGGAGTTGTATGAACTACTAAGAAACACTGAAGCCTAAGGTGAATGTTTGTCCTGAAGCTCTATAATGATGGTTTTGCCCTTGACTTCAGTAAGCAAGTAGTCATTACACTGCAGATAATGAACCAAAAATCCATCTTGGGTCTTCTGACACCTTAAGACAGATTCAACTCATCAGTTCCTAGTGCTGTGGTAGCTGGTTTTGTCAAAGGTGCTACTTGTCTCCTTGAAAACGAACTGGCTGAAGAGGAGCTATTGGGCAGCACAGTTTTGCAAGAATTTCTTCCTTATGGATAAGAAATAAAAAGTAGTCGTACCCAATTTTAGTAATTACCCAACTCACACTAGTATGTCCCGGAATATTTTAATACTACTGCTACTAACAAATTCTTCACGTTGTTGTCCTAAATTCCACCCGCGTGTCGGCTGAAGTTTAATTCAGATAATGTTTAAACTCGTGGGACGCTGGTGACGCCCTCTAGGTGCGCACGGAAACATGAGGCGGTACGGAAGGGTTTTCCCGATGCCACCGCCGGGGACAGGCCATTGCCGATGCCGGGGCTGGAGCAGGAGGCGGTCGCTGGCCGGGCTTGAGGCCGGGCTGGGACAGCGCAGCGCTTCTCCTGCCGGGAAACCGAAATAGAAAGCGGCTCCGGGCCGGCCCGGTCCCCCGCCCTCGGAGGGGCGGGCGGTGCTACCTGCGCCCCTGCCCGCCCCCGGAGCTGCCGCGGCACCGGCGGAGCGGCGCGGGCTGCGGGCAGACGGCGGCGCGGCCCTCCCGGAGCGCCGGGGTGAGCGGGGACGAGGCCGGCAGGGCAAGGGGAGCCCTGGCGGGATGGAGCGGAGCGGAGCGGGACGGGACGGGACGGGACGGGACGGGACGGGACGGGACGGGGCTGCGCTGCGCTGCCGGGTTCGGGCTCCCTCCCGGCTGCCCTCGGCCTCCCGAGCCGCGTCGTGTGCCGGGGGAGCCGGCGGGGCTGCGGCACCTGCGCTGTCCCCGGGGGCTGCAGGGCAGGAAGGGGCTGGGGCTGGGCTCTGCTGCTGCTGCTGCTGCCAGCGCTGGGAGAGTCGCGGGTTTTCTTATTCCAAATGAATATGTGAAATGTTGTTGAAATTGAAATTGTTTATATTTCTTGTTCCTTAACAGTAGAAGTTTCTTTTCAGAGGGATTGTGTTTTTCAAGTTCTGTCGATAAGTTTTCTTAAAAGTAAATAAGGACTTTTTCATTTCTAGTGGGCAGTCACTTGTCACTTAGACCAGAAAATTATTCTCTAAAAGCAGCACAAGAGATCTTTATTATGAGTGTATGATTGTATTGAGCCAGTCTATGCAGTTAGTGTTTAACTTTGGGGGAGACAAGGAGTGTTGAGGTTTTTTGTCTGTGTGGTCTTGGTTTTTGAATTTTATTTTTATTGTAGATTTTGTTCAATTTTTTCCATCATTGACCTTTGGCACACAAAAAGTCTCACAGGGGCTCAGAAGTCTGGTATCCAGTTACTCTTATTTAATATGATGGATATAAGAGTGGTCTCTGGCAGCACACTTCCTAGGCAAAAGGGGTTGAAAAGCTACGCAGAGGATAGAGAAATAAACCTTTGACTTACAAATTACTCATGTGATGATGTTGAAATATTGGCAAAACTGGAGAAAGAGTCTTGTGCTTTAGCAACTGACTTAAGTGCTTGCATGCAGTTTTATTTTTCCACTGCAGGTAAACCCATTTTTTTAGCTGAGAATCTAAGTAAAGCATACTTAGTGATGTCATTTCTTCATTAATCTAGATTATATAGGATGATTTAGAATACTACATGAGTGCCCACCACTGATACTAGTACAGGATTTTAGAGATAAATAGGTGGAGTGAATTCCCCATTGGAAAATGGACCCTTTTTTTTGTCTGTAGGGAAAATATAGTACTAAATTGCTGCATAATTTATAAAATCAGCTTTTATAGTCTAAACACTGCTTTTATTGTGTAAACAGTTAGTGATTAGAATTTGCTAGATATAGGGAAAAATAAAATCATTTAGGTTGGAAAAGATCTGTAAAATTATCAAGTCCAACTGTCAAGCCCACCACTAAACAGAGTCATGTCTACATATATGTCTTTTAAATCCCCCCTGGGATGCTGATTCCACCACTTCCCCGGGCAGCCTGTTCCAGGGTTTGACAACTCTTTCAGTGAAGAAATTTTTCCTAATATCCAACCTCTCCTAGCACAACTTGAAGCCATTTCCCCTTGTTCCTTCATTTGTTATTTGAGATAAGAGACCAGCTCCCACCTGACTACCTCTTCCTTTCAGGTAGTTGTAAAGGTGAAGGGTTTGAAGCTTTTCTCAAGCAGTAAAAGAACTGAGACTACGCAGGTTATAGTCACTTCTTCATGTTATTCAGAACTTTTTGAGTAATCATGAAACTGCCAAGAGTATTATTAGTATTGTGCTCCAGTTTGGGAACATTTTGAGGAATGAAGCAGAGCTGGCACTTCCAGAAAGCTACATTTGGTCTAATCTGTACAGATGCTTTGTGCATGAAAATGCTGTCAGAGGGTAAATTAGTTTAACTGTGGCACATATTTGTCTTTATCCACAAAAGACCACAGCATCTAGAGGCTCATGTTTTTCTTCAGAAAGTCCCTCAGGACTAGTTTGTAACTTTACCTGACTTTACACATGAGGTCTCTTGGTTCCTTTTATGACAGCACTGTTTCTTTTCATTTGAACCCCACTAATTCAGCATTAAAAAAACCCCAAAAAACAAAAAACAAAAAAACAAACCAGGCAAAAAAAAGAACCCTAAAAACCAACAAATCAGTGAATAGAAGTCTTGCTCTGGGGAAAAATAGAAATCTCATTTCTATTGAAAAATAACCACATTCAGGCTTTGTTAACAGCCTATAGCTTGGTCATGGAGCAAATTGAGGTGATAGGGGCTAGAAAACACCCTCAGCGTCTTTTCCTTTTTGTGATCTCTCTGAGCACCCAGGATACGAAGCCTGGGGCCTCCCCAATCAAGTAGTGCTAGTGACCACAAAGTTTCCAACCTGGCTGCCCTAGTGCTGGGGGTGTGGGTTGATCAGGGCTGGGTGAACTGGTGCAGAGGGCTGGTGAAAGTCACTGTGCCCATCTTGGGGAATGGGGGCTGGCAGAGCACTGCTCTGCCACCATCACTCTCAGGGTTTGGGTCTGAGTTTGTAAAGGAACAGGCAGTCCGTTTCCCTTTTCTGATGCTGCATCTGCTGTCCTGTCCTGCCTTTTGAATTCTCAAATTCACGTGGTCTGACTTCTTTGCCAACTCAGACACGTCATTTTACTTGGTTTTCTTCACATTAGAGCTGACGTAAATACTCTAACCCATGAGAAATATGTGCCACAAAGCTTCTACGTCCTTGTGGTGGGGGTAAGAAAGATAGTGATCATAATCAGAAACTGTACCTGGGTAAACACATTGCTCCATGGCCTCAGGGGACCGAGTCTGCTGCTTGTCCTTGAGATAAGGTTTTGTTTGATGTTTTTCATTTTTTCCTTTTTTTTTTCAAAGTGTCTTTTTGCCTAGTTGTTATCTTTTGCCCAAAATAGATGGTGCAGTGGATTACGAAAAAGGGAAGTGAGAGCTCTCTAAAGAAGGCATGCTGTAGTCAGTTCTGCTAAAGGAAAAGGAGGTCCTACTCTTTGCTTAAGCAAGCATGAGACAGAGAGGCTAAAACTCAGGACCTAACCATGGAAAAACTATTTTTCACTACTACTTGGAAATCTGGATGATACAGTAGCTTGATTCTTTCTTGAGTTGTCATTGTTTTCTGCAGAAAAATCCCCTGTTATCTCAGCCTTGTGATTACTAGCTCTTCTTTCCGTGAAGCAAATGATCTATATGAGTACAAACCAGTCCTTCTGCTTGAGCTGGTATGCAATGGCTTTATTTGTTTTGCTTTTTTTAATAGACTGCCACAGAACACTGTGAAATTATCATCAGTGGTAAATACGGGTTCAGAAAAACGTGATGACTTCAGGGATTCTATTGAGACGTTTTTAAATGGTTTTGAGTGATGTAATCAGGTTAAATACAAGGTAAGTGCTCTTGATATTTATGAGTTGGAAACTATTTGTGTCAGTATTTTAATGACTGACCATGCATACGTTTTAAACTTGAATATGCAACTCTCTGGAATAGAAAGGGACTTTTTGGGAAGTTGAACCCAGCTTGCTGTAAATCCATTCCAGCAAAATAGTTGCAATAGTAACCTAAAAAGTTATTGTTAGGATTAGTGGGAACAGAATAATTAGTGTTGGAAACCACTTCTAAAGCTCATTGCTTTTATGATAGCTCAGTTTCTGACTTTCTTCTGAAAGTCAGGGTGAAAATTTCAGTTCAAGTCTAGTTCTGACAAGTTAATTGCAAAAAAAATATGGATCTTGTATCTCAGGTGGTGACAGTTGTGCACTGTACAATGATACTAACAGATGCTTATTACTAGTGGAATGACCTTCTTTGTGACCTTTCCTTCTTTCTGGATACATCACATAAATTGTCAATACAAACTTAGACATAACTAAATGAGAATGTTGATATCTCTCTTTGTCATTCTTTTCTAAACAATTAATTCCTTTGTTTGTATTGAGGGTGCTCCTTCATTTTTGCATATCTATCACAGTGGTGTATTCTTACTGAACCTGTTCCTCTTAGGGAAAGCTTTATCATAAAAAATTCTGGGAGTGAGTGACAGGGGAGGTTAACTAGTAACTTCTAAATAAATTTGGCTAGCAAATAGGTCTCTGTTTTGTCTTCACCCAGGATCCTAATTATGATTTTCTTCATAATACAAGTTATTAATATTAAATCTGTATAATGATGAGCTGCTGGTCACTTCTGATAACTCCTTTTCATTCTTACTTTGCCAAAATAAATTTAGGTGAAAAGTGTTTTCAAGTTTGTTTCTTTTTTTTCCAGGAGTGATTTTGCAAAGTGGACAGTAATGGAGTATATGAGCACGGGTAGTGATAGCAAAGAGGAGATTGACTTGTTGCTAGCTGATCTAAATATGTCTGAGGTGATAGCCATCATGGAAAACCATTATCCAGGTGAAGACATTGCAGTCTATGAGGACAGCTTAATTACCATGTGTGAAGAGGCAAATCAAAATGATGAACGTGCAGAATCATTACTGTTTTGTGAAGGGGAGGTCTCTTTGATGTCCTCTGTCAAATACGGGACTGTGGAAGACCTGCTTGCTTTTGCCAATCAGGTGTCTAACACTGCAAAGCAATTTAAAGGATGCAGACAACAGGAATCTGGAATCCTCTTGAATATGGTATGTACATCTGTTTTCCTTTTACTTGGCATTTCATAGACTGTAGGAATTAGAAGTTTTTAATGATTCTAAATAAAGGTCAGCTCCAGGTGCAACCCTGGGACTGGAAGGGGTCTCTGAGCGTATTAAGTCTAGCCCCTGCAGTCTCGGGCAGCTATGGAGCAAGGTCTGTTGTTCAGAAGGATCCACTCTGTTATCTCCTAGTATCCCTGGAGGTCAGAAAACATTTCCCAGTGTTGAATACAAACTTGAGACAAGCAGTAAAAAAGCAAAATCTACAGCTCATTTTGTTCTTTCAGTACTTAAATGGGGCTTATAAAATCCATAACTTGTGCAAAAAAGAGGGAGAATGACTTTTTAAAAGTTTGTGTAGTGATTAGACAAGGAGGAATGATTTTAAACTAAAAGTGTAGAGATTTCTTTACTCTGAGGGTGGCAAGGCTCTGGAACAGACTGTTCAGAGAAATTGTGGATACCCCATCCCTGGAAGTGTTCAAGGCAAGGCTGGATGGGGCCCTGAGCAACCTGACCTCATGGGTGACATCTCTTCCCATAGTAGGGGAGTTACAGCTGGATGATCTTTAAGATCCCTTCCAACCAAAGCCTACCTATGATTCTATGGACTATGATGGTTTATAGGTCTGGGAGACAGTAAGTGTCTTCTAATGCCTTATATTCATGCAGTAAAATGTTCATTATGCAAACTCCCAAAAATAAAGATCTAGGATCTGACAATATAGTTCCTAAATTTACTCTATCTGCACAAAATGTCAATAGTAGTAATGTAAGGAGAAAAAGCACATACTATCAAGTGTGATTTTAAGAGTCAAAATATTATGTAATATCTCACAGTGCTAAATTCAAGTACATAGATGTGTTGTTTTGAGATGTTATTTTTTTCCCTAAAATTGTTTGTGTTCTACAAGCATTTCTGGATATTAGTGTCATTAAACTTTTGTTTAAGATCAGTTGCTCTGGAATCAATCAGTGTAGCAATGGAATTCTGTTCATGCATGTTAGTGTTGCTGCTGTATTTTCCTAAGATACTCTACATCTATTTTCTTAAATATCCTGCATATCATATATTTTATATGTGAACACTGGTTGCTTGAGGCTTACTGGTTACTTAGGTGCAAAATACCACAGGGTATTGCTTTATTCTGATTTGGAGGGAGCGTTGCAGTATTGCAAAACAATCACTTTTCAACTCTGTAACATTGAAATGACACTTAGTAATATTAAATGTTTCCTATGCTTAGGGTAGACACTGTTCTACATACTGTGGTTGTTTTGCTTGCATTGTTTCTACAGATGCATACAATTGGTATGAACCCAGTACTATTAGGTGCACGTGATCCCATTATGCAACTGAGGGTTGGAGGCAGGGTATTACCTGTACATGCATTTCAGCAGGGGCACTGCTCTGGAAATTCATACAGCATTTTGGTTGGGGTCAGGAGTGTTTCTGATTGTCTGGTGATCCTCACTGGCTGCACCATGGCTGTCTTGAAGTGCACAAGCTGGATTTCTTCTAGTTAGAACTGAGCTGAAAGATGCATTGCAGCCACAGACAAATGTTCACAGGGTCAGGCTAGGAACTAGTCCTAAAAGCCTCCTGAAAACATGAGTAGTGTGGTGGTTCTCACTGTCTTGCTCTCCAGATCAGCTCTGCTCGGCGTCTCTTCCTTTCCAGGATAAGGTGTAACCCATATGGATTAGTCTCAACCCTTTGAAGTGCAGAAGTAGGCAAGCAAGATGCTAGACATGTACAGATTGCCTTACCCTGGCTCTAATAATTAGAGGGAAGGCTTGTTCTCTCTATCCTAAGCAGAATACTTTTTATTGAAGGACAGCCCTCCATGCCCCCTTGGTCAAAGGTTAAGAACTTATCCTCCCCAGATTTAGGAACTTAGAAGAATTAATTTATTTCATGTAGCACAAATCACAAATGACAATTTTAGCAGTCAATAAGGTACTTTCCTTATTGAAAAGCATGCAGGTAGATTAAGAGTGAAAGATAATATGTTATACCTTAAATAGAAATCTAAAACAAATAATCTTCCTGATATGCTGTTATCTTAAAAAGAGCAGCTGAAGAGCTGAGTATTGGAGGCCGTGTGACAGACATGAAATGATAAATATCCTTGATGTGATTTTACATCTCTTCAAGAATCTTAATAAAGTAGCATTAAGGAGATTAATGATATTCCAGATACTGGCTGAAATAATTACAAGCATATTCATAGGAAATAATATTAATTTTGTAGCTGAGAGACTGAAGAAGCAGCATGAGAGATCAAGCAGTACTCACATGGCTGTAGTTGGGCGTTTGGACTCTCTCTGTCACGTGCAGAGGGAGGGAACTGTTTGGGAAACAGATTTAGAGCAAGATACTGACCTAGGTGCCCTGAATCCCCTCCTTGCCTAGCTGGTGATACACAAGATGCAAAGCTCCCAACATTACCCACCTAAAGGAGGCATTGTTACTCCCACTCTTCTTTTTTAAACTATGGTATAAAACTAGAGGAAAGTGGCTGGTAAAATCAAGGCAGACTTCTTTGACCTTTTACTAAGCAGCAGAAACTCCAGTACAAGATGGGAAATTAAACTCCTAGCAGTACATGTGATATTAGGAAATGCTGAAACTCTTGCTCACATTGTATAAGATAACCTATGAGTAACAGGTATGTGGCATAACAAGTTAACAGATTACAGGAAGGACAAACATGTGCAGGTAAATCTAATAACAAGAGGTGGGTAATTTCATTAACCCAGCTGCTGTTGTTGTTGTTTCAAGACAATTAATTGCAACTTACACTTCATAAGTTAGTCACTGGAGAGAAACGTGGATGCCTGGGCTGTGAATGAATGCCACGCCTCACATGCTGTTCCCATTTAGTGTTACTAAATAAAGACTGCTAAGCAGATCATGTGCATCATACACATAAGTGATATGGGGCTTTTCCCACTATATATATAAAATTAATTAGATTTGTAGTGGTTTTAACTTCACTGTGGTTTTTTGTTATTTATTTAACTTCCCAGATCACACCCAAGAACGGGCGCTATCAAATTGACTCAGATGTGCTCCTGTTTCCATGGAAGTTGACTTACAGGAATATTGGTTCTGACTTTATTCCTCGGGGAGCTTTTGGGAAAGTGTACTTAGCCCAAGACAGAGAAACCAAGAAACGAATGGCATGCAAATTGGTATGTTAGCTCAGTGGTTTTATCTCTGAGCAAATATTGTATAACATACTACTTATGGTCTATTTTTAAATATGTCTGCATCAAATTCCACTGTTGGCTGATGATCATCTTGGTTTTGTTGGCCTAAACAAGGTGGGGAAAATGTACACTTCTGTTAGCTTGTTTAAAAAGCTGCAAATGTTTCAGCATTTTGGAAATATCTAGAAGTGTGTGGAACTGGCACATAGCCTGTTGTGCAGAGTGGATTTTCTACTTGTCCTGCTGGTGTGAAATATCAGAGTGAGATCCTGTCCCTGCTGAAGGGGGTAGCAAAACCCTGCTGCTGCAGAAGTTTTAGGCTCTTGTCCTTTAACTGAGGTGCTCAGACTTTACTTTTCTTTACTCCAGTGCCATTAAAGTCCCTGAGAACTCAGTATGTGCAACTCTTACTGTGTTTTGGGCACTGACAGGGTTAAGGTTGTGAGATGCCTCAAAAGAACTGCTGAGCACTGTCCTACTTTTATGCAAGCCAACATTTTCTTTCAGCTGTGTCTTTTAACATACTATTTGGAATTGAGCATTAAATATTCAGAGCCAGTAAAAGCTCAGCTGGGACACTGCTCTATATCCCCCCACTCATGAATAAGTACCTGTATTAATTCTGTGTGTCTAAGAGTTGGGCAGGCCAGCTGTGTGTCCTTCCCCTGCAGCCTGTATGTCCATGTGGGGACAGATTGTTAGCTGCTCCTGCATAGCCCACAGCAGAATTAAAGCATCCTAATATTTCTGAAAATACAAACAGTATTTCTCCTTGAAATAAATGAGCCTCTTATTTGGTTCACAGACACAAGTCCAAGGGAAGAAAACTAAACAGAGCAGTAGTAGCTTTTCTGTGTGTAAGCAAACACTGCTTTTATTGTCTCAGCAATCTGCTGTCAGTACTTTTTAAAGAAATATCGTGCTGCTGGCACTCCCTTCAAAGCAGCTTTCATTTCTTGTAAGCCATAAACCAGTGCTGATAAGGAGGTCAGCAATGGGCCTGAGCGCTGCAAGCACTGATCCACCTGTCAGGTGGGTGTGTAGTTCTGGTAGCGCAGATGAGTGCACAAAGCTAATGGAAAAAGCAGTGGGAATTTTATCTCTTTCACCAGGAAGTTTGCATAAAGCTTTTGCGTAATCACTGGATTTTGACGGGAATAACTCTTGCTACACTGCTTTTTCTGGAAGATTGCACTTTTTATTTGGGCATGATTCCAAAATGTCTCTCAACTTTTAACAGGATTTCTCTCAGCTGCAAAGGAAGAAAAGTCACAGGAGCAAAGTAAAGCTCAGTATTTTAACAAGTGGATACAGGTGCTATACTTCCTTCTTTTCTGTTAATCTATAGGATAATTAGGGCCCACATGGATAGCTTGTTTTTGTTATGGATAACTGTGGTTTTGTTCCAATGTCCTAGGTCCCAGTGGAGCAGTTCAAACCATCAGATGTTGAAATACAGGCATGTTTCCGTCATGAAAACATTGCTGAATTATACGGCGCTATTTTGTGGGATGAGACAATCCATCTCTTCATGGAAGCTGGAGAGGGAGGATCTGTCATGGAAAAGCTGGAGAGCTGTGGGCCTATGAGAGAGTTTGAAATAATTTGGGTGACAAAGCATATTCTGAAAGGACTTGACTTTCTCCACTCTAAGAGGATTATCCACCATGATATCAAACGTACGTCTGTGGGGTTCCTTGGGGTGCTTTCTGGTCCTGGCTGGGCTGAGGTCCTGGTAGAGTCCCTGGGACTGAGCTGGGGCACACAGCCTTACATCTCTGAGTGGGAGGGATGGATAATGCCTAACAAATGGCAAGGTCAGGTTCTGGAGGTGATAGTTACTGACACTATTTATTAATTCACTCCAGCAGAGAGGGTAATTAGAAAGTCATAGATCCTATGCCATTGATGAGGAACTCAATTTAAATAAAAACCTAAAGAGTGAAGTTATCAGTCTGTGTTCAGCTGGAAGTTTCCTGCTCTTAATATAAATTCATCCTGAATGTTTCCATGCTCACCTTCATCTTGCACCTTCTTTTAGGTTTTGCATTTCTACACTGCTGTTCCTCAGTTTGGGACACTTTAGAAGTAAATACATAATTTGTACTGTTCTTTTTCTTTCAACAAGTACAGCAAATTTTAATATATGTTTGCTTTTAAAAATCTCCGGATATTACATCTATAAATAATCAAACATATTGATATTAAGTCCAAATTAAAAACACTGGTATTGAAATGATTTAAAATTCAATTTTAATGTGTTGCATTTAAATTAGTATTAAATGCTGTTTCTCCCAGTACCATCTTGGCCTGCAGATAGATGCATCTCTGTGAGTTTATTTAGCTAAACTTGTGGGTTTAAAGTAGAAATATTCTGACTGAAGCATTACAATAGTTCACAGAAGTGAACTATTAGGAATTGCTAAATTTTTATCTCAGTTTTGCATTTTTGGTTTTGGGTTTTTTTAATGTAGTATGGGTCAGTACTTTAGATGTAAGCCTTTGAGATTCTGACAGCTACAAAATTGCTTATTTTTTCCCTTTATTTTTCTTTCTCATTTGTAGTAAGAGTCTTTCCAATGGGTTTATTTTAATTGGCAGTAACAAAGACATTAATTAATCTAAAAACCAAACCAGCCCAAAGCCTACTACATCTAGGTAGTGAATAGGAGAACCAGCCCATTGTGAATGTGGTGGATATGAGTGTGCTTCACTTTTTCCAGCCTTTTCCTGTGTTGGTGGATCCAGGGCAGATGATGAGGCAGAGGTTGCCTGGGGCAGATGTGGTTGCCCAGGGGTGCCTGGGGTGAGCCCTGGCCATGCTCCTGCCTGTTTAGTGCCAGGGTGAGCTGGGTACACCAGGCCTGAGGTGGAGCCATGCCCACTGCCTGGCAAGGCAGCATCCATGCAGGGAGCAGTGTGTGTTTTCCCTCCCCAGGTGGAATGAATAGAAAAGACTCTTTCCCAAAACCTCTGATTTTTTCCTCACTCCATCTGCTGCTTTTGAGCTGCAATTGAGTCTGTTCTGCTGATACAGAAGGTGAGGATTTTACTGAGAGTAAAAAATGCCCTGAACAAGGAAGGGGAGGAAGACATTCTGGTTCTTGGGAGGTGTTCAGTGCTGCCTCTCCTTTTAACCCTTGGTTGGAGAGCAGTTAAACCATCAGGCTGTTTGGCTGGGGGAGCTTCAGTCCAAAATCAGCTGCAGCTGGGGCTGGGTATGGTCCCAGGCAGTGAGCAGGTCCTGCTGCACTGTGGCAGTATGGCCCTTTGGATGATCTATTATGGGGTGTTTCGAATCCATATCTTCAAAGTTATCCCTAAAATGACGTATTTACGTAGTGTATAGTGATGGTAAGGAGGCAGCTGTGTGAAGCATTGCTCCAGGAATCAGTACTACTGAAATCAAGTCTGCCCTCCCTCTGGGTGGTCATGGTAGGCACTATCAAGACAGAAAATGGCCCACAGTTTCCTGTAAGGGAAATGTGTTTCTGTTGTGTAACTTGGAGACTTCATTTTACCACATCTTCTGAAACAGCAAACAAGAATTTCTCAAGGCTCACACTGAGCACTACATTCTTAAATATTTGATCAGAAATACAGCTGCAAACAAAGCCTCTGAGTACAAAGTTGTGCCTTAGGCAGAATTTTATGAAGGAAAGTAAATTAAGCTCCTAGATACTGCTGCAGTTCTGAGGGAGTTTGAAATGCTCAGTCTTCTATTAATTTTACAGCCATTGTCTGTCCTCTGTTGTCATGCTGAGCTGCTCTCACGGACCAGTGCAGGTGACTGGTGTGGCTGCTGTGGAGGGGCTCTGGTTATTCTGTTTCTGTCTTCATTTAAATTGCTACTCTAGAAAAACCTCTTGGTGAGCAACAGTTGTCCTGTTTCTAGCCAGAGCTACACAGCATGATCTCTCTCTTGGAGACCCTTAAACATCTTCAGAGCACTGTGCTGTGGTGCCTACCAGTCTTCTGCCTTTCTCCTCTACCCTCAGCTATTTTCTCTCTTTGTCTTTTTTTAAATTTTAAGCTAAAAAAAATGACAAAACATTGGCTCTTTTACATAAACTAGATCAGTTTGTTTTTTAAGATATGATTTAAAATTGAACCAAATCATTACCAGACCTATTTTGGCTAGAGGGATATTGGCTGTAGAGAGTGGTTGTACTAATTTCTCTCCCTTTTCAGGCAGGCATCTGAATGAAACAGGGGTGTTGTAAAATAAATACCAAGCATGCCAGATGCTTAAATGATGTAATTTTTGGTTTTCTTTTAGCAAGCAACATTGTCTTTATGTCAACTAAGGCTGTTTTGGTGGATTTTGGCCTAAGTGTTCAAATGACTGAAGACATTTACTATCCCAAAGATCTTAGAGGAACAGAGGTAAGAAGCTGAAGGGACAAAAGCCCTTATATTGCATTAGTCCTATGGTTGTGGTGTTTAGGCTCAAATTTGAAGCTGGAGGGTTTACTATTAGTAAAATAGTTACTATAAAACCTATAAGAAACTTACTGATATTAATAGAGTCTCAATTATATTTTTATTTTCAACGTGCTGAATGAAATGCTTTGAAAGCCATGTCACTTTCTCTGCAGTTTCAATTGTTAGCAATTGTTCACTGAAGTCAAACAGTACTCTGAGGAGGGTTGTTTGCAGTGGTTCAGCTGCTGATCAGAGACACTTCAAACAGGAATTTGTTCTTTGCTCTAGCAAAGATTTCTTCTGAGATACTCACTATGGACTGGGGTGACCTGTACTCCGCACCGTACTTGGATTCCTCCTCCTTCAAAACCACAGAACTTACAGATGTCTGGGTTTCATCTCTTAGCCCTTCTAAGCTCTGTTCCCCATCTACATGTAAGCTTTGGTTCTGCAGAGGTTGTGCATGGCAAGGTTCATGATTATCTGGTAAAATTGCTTAGACATTACAGTGATGGAGGTGGGGTCCTTTTAAATGGTCTCAGTGACTTTGAGATTCTGCACACCACTTAGGCTGCATTCCTGCAGAGGTATTTCCAGGGTTGGAGTTTTAGCAAACAACCAAGCAGCAACAATTAGCTTGGATAGCTGCTGCAGATGTGGCGTTTGTGCTCTCTGTTGCTGGAGGAGATTGTTTACAGGAAATGCTTTAGCTGAGATGTTTGCACTTACCCTTTTAATAGTCTTCCACATGTGTGAAGAGGAAATCCCTGTGTAACTGACAAAAAGCATTTCACTTTTTAGAAGGGGAGGATAAATCAAGATTTCACAGAAGGTCAGGTTTGTTTGTTTATTTTTTTTCAAGATGCTTGAGAAAGCACTTGAATATTTGTTTTCACTGTCTTTCTTGTCAGAGCAGTTAAGAGCTTAAAATGCTTGCTGAACTGGAAGCAGTGTGCTTTCTGGCACTTCATGCATGAGCTTTGTGGGGTTTTTACTTTGGTTTGGGGCTTTTTGTTTGTTCAAGGGGGTTTTGTGTGCTGTTAATAAGAACAGTGGTGGGTATGAGTTGGTAGGGTATTTCCCAGTGATGGAGATGTGTGTAAACAGGACATTTCCATGATTGTGGAACAGACTAGTGAGGATCCACTTCTGGGTCTTGAAGGACAGGTCAAGGTTGTGTTAGTAAGAACAAGTGAAAAGTGAAAACATTTCAGTGTTTGCCAAGTGTTTTTCATTTAATAGGAGGAGAATTCCATGCACTTTACCACCTGCAGTCCTGTTCTCAGAGAGCTGATAATCCCCCCAGCCCTGAAATACAGCCATGTTTGGTGTTTGCTGTCTCAGGGGAGCAGCAGTCCTGCTGCAGCATTACAGCCAGAAATTAGGTTGGAACGACAGCACTGGGAAAGGAGATTTTCAGATACCAGTGAAAGACTTTCAGCTAATGTTTCTAGTGCTTCTCTAGGTTTTTCTGTTCACAGTCTTCATTCTAGGCATCTTCCTCTCCACAGTGCCTAATCCTGTCACCCACAAATGCCCTCTGTAGTCTGGCTTTCTTGATGATTTTTTTTTTTCAGAGATCTAACTCTGCAAAGTCCTCTTGAGTTTTGCACCCTGTATTATGCAGCCTTAAGAAGTGGTGCAGTTGTTCTGCTGTTCCTGCATGTAATTGTGCAACCCCTGGCTGGGGCTCTGTCACTGCCAAGCAGCATTGTGCCAGTGGGCTGGCTGGTTTCTCTTACATCTGCTATTGACAGGGACTTGTGTCCTTGAGGGAAGTGGCAGGTGGAGTAACCTTTGTCCTGTGCATGTTCTCTGGGAGTTAGGATTTCTATTCACTTCTATAGCACAGGAAGTCTGAATGTAGAGAATCTTCTTTGGGTTTATAAAGAAATGAGTAGTTACAATTCTGGGCAATGGGATTGAAAGATAGTTAAATTTTGTTTAGATGGTGTAGTGTGAAAAAAAATGGTGTTCCTGCTTTTGTGTACAAGTCATGCAGAACATTAAACTGTGGTTGTTATGAAACTTCTCTGCAGGAAATACTTTTCCTAGGCAGTTGCTACACTTTCTGTTATGCTTCTGTCACTTTGTTAAAATATGTAAGCTTCACTTATAACCATTTGAGGGTAAAAAGTTGTCTGCTAAAGTTTATTGAGTGTGGAAGGTATGATTCATTTTCAGGAATGCTAAACTAAAACTAGTGCAGCATGAAGAAAGGACTAGTTTTTAGCTAGACTGTGACTGGTCTGACTGGCAGGCAAGTGCCAGCCCACCAGTCAGAAGGAATGAGAATGGGAAATTATTAATGGCTTGAGCTGTCTGCTTTGGTGACAGCAGACTTAAGACCAGTCTGAAATCAGAGTTTTGGAGCTCATTTTTGATTTTTGTCATTGTGCAGTCAAGGTGCATCTTGACCATTTTCTCACCTTAACTGCAGACAGGATCTTGTACCAGCATTCTTTTTTGAAGGCAGCTGCTTCTTGCTTATGTAGATTTCACTCAAGTTGCACTGTATTTGCCAAAGGCTTCTTTTTACAAAATAAGAATTTCTGTTCTTTTCTCCTTATGAGACTTAGAGGTGAAGGGTGCAGATGCACTGATTGTCTCGTAGCCCTGAGAAAAGCAATGGATAAGTCAGTAGCAGCTGCAGACACTTGCTGAGGCTTTGCACACACTTCCAATCACAAGTTCTATTTGCAGATAGGGAATGTAATTTACTGGGAATTTTTCCTTGGATTTTGGTGAGCCCTACAGCCGTTCTCAATCTGTGGTAATAAGCAGTCAAACCATGTGGTGATGACTTAACTTCCTGCCCTTGTGTCAGTTAATGGCTTTTAATGTGATTCTTTGTGTCAGGATGACTTGAACTAATTAAAGTTTGTTTGAATCCTTTAGAGGGAAATTGGGTGAGGGAAAAGTAGGAACCAGAAGCAAATGTGGTATCTTGCTAACCCAGTGTGCTGTGGGCTGTGCCCATGTGGTGTTGAAACCTGCTCCCCTGGCCAGTGGCAGAGCTGTGCAGGGTGTGCCTCCTGCATCCTGCCTGTCTGGTTCTCCTCCAGCTGCACTCTGAGCTGCCTGTTGCTGGCAGGAGCTTCCAAGATCCTTCTTTAGACTCTTGCCAAATTCAAATGTTCAGTGAAATGTTTGGATGGAAACTATTTCGGTTTCCATCAAGAAAGATTAGAATTTTTTGGTTGGGAAAAGGTTCGAAGAGGGATTCTTGTCTTCATAGCTGCTCTGGGGTAATCTGGTGCAAAGAGCACCTAACTTTTAATTTATGCATTGCCTAGACCTGGCTTGTTCCTCATCATCCCATGTCTCAGGATAATGCTCCATCATGCAGGTTAGTGGATAAGAAGGAGGAGTAAAGAAGACAGGAAGGTATATATCTGTCAGTTCTGCTCAGAAGGGTTGTGTAGTATTCTGTGTAACAGGGATCTGAGGGGAGGACTCCTACCCCCATCTGGGTGGCTCTCAGTACAGTTCATCCTCTCTCTTTAGCTCATGCCCAGCCATTGTTTGAGCAGGATGGAGCAGTCCCAGCAGTGCCCCACAAAACAAACTGGCAATTCAGGCACCTCCTTTTGCTGGGGAGGGATGAGGCTTCTGCTACTCATCTGAACAAAGCAGAGCCATGGCTTGAACCTCAGCCTCTCACAGCTCAGCTAAGGCCCATTGCCACTGACCTATGGCCTGTCTGAGGAGGGCAAACCTGAAATATGAGTTTGTCCAGGTGCTGTCTCTTTGGCTGTACTCATATACAGAGCAGAACAATCTTATTTCCTAAATGATGCTTGCAGGTTCACTACTATGCATCCCTTCAGAGTGGGGTTTCCAGGATCACAAAATGCCATTGAGTCATCTTTGGTTGTTGTTTTCCCCTGTTGAGTAATCTTTTTTTTTAACTGTTTTTCACAGATTTACATGAGCCCTGAAGTTATCCTTTGCAGAGGCCACACAACAAAAGCAGACATCTACAGCATGGGAGCTACTATTATTCATATGCAAACGGGCATCCCACCCTGGGTGAACAGATACCCTCGTTCTGCATACCCCTCCTACCTCTACATCGTGAGTGTCCTTAGCAGAGCCAGCTCAGTATCAGCTGCAGGGTTTCCTGTACTCTTGTTGAGAAAGCTCCAGTTGTATAAGAACTATCAAAATATTTGTCAGAGAGATGATATCATCCTTTTTGCTTCGGGGGTGGGAGGGAGGGAGAGAAGTGGGTTTTGATCTCTTAGGGGAAGACAGAGACTGAGCTGGAGTTGTCTCTGTGATTTGTGTTTCAATTTACAGGCCTTGGGTTTACTGGAAGGACAGGGTTAGATCAGTGTGAGACTTGATTGAAACAAGCCCATCTGACTTCTACTTGTCTGTTTTCCTTAGAAGTTGCAGATAAAAACTGGAGCTTGGCAGATTTAATTCTCTGACTCTTCCAGTATGGTATAGAAATCTGGTGAATTTGCCTTGCACTGGATTTTAGGCTTACTTGAAGTTTCTTTGAGTTTTTAAATTTATTATAAAATCTGATTTTTAACAAGTGCATGTTGTGTAGTTGCATGTTCTGTTCTAGTTGATCAGCCCTACTTAGGGAGGTGATGAGTCCTAACTGGGGAATTCCCAGACCACTCATGTGGTTATCCATTACTTCCTCTTTCACTGTTTTTGGAATAACTGTTTCCATGGTCTTTTTTCATTCCAACAGATACACAAGCAAGCTCCTCCCTTAGAGGATATTGCTGAGGACTGCAGCACTTCCATGAGAGAGTTGCTAGAAGCAGCTCTGGACAGGAACCCCAATCACAGGCTGTCTGCAGCAGACCTACTGAAGCACGAGGCCCTGCACCCACCCCCGGAGGAGCAGCCGCGGTGCCAGAGCCTGGACTCGGCGCTGTTTGAAAGGAAAAGGCTGCTCGCCAGGAAGGATCTGCAGCTGCCAGAAAATATCACAGGTAACGGGATCACCTGCCTTGGACTTTGTAGACTTTACTTTGTGTCAAATCTTGATTTGAGTGAGTGGTAAGGAACCAACGAAACTCGCAGCACATCTGGAAAGTGACCAGTGAAAATCCCAATCAGATGAGATCAGAGCCTGAGGTCATGAAGTGATCTGTAAAATTCCCATTGACCAGTGGGGAGGAACCTAGCCTGACTTCTGTGAGCTCCTGAAGGATTGGTTCTTGGAAAAGCCATGGCAATCACTCAGGGCACTTCATGAAGTATAGATTGCTGTCCCAAATGGACTCAATTTGCCACTGTACTAGAGAGGTTTTATAGACGCTCTTGATTTGTAAATAACGACAAAGTCCAACAACCACCAGCAAATCCAACACTTTTTGCCTTTTTAAGGAAAAACACACACACAAAACCATAACTAATGTTACTGAGTGTCAGCAGTACAAGCCTTTAGTTTTGAAACTAAAAATGACTGTGGGATAGAATGCTGTTGCCCTTGTGCATTAGCCAGTGCTTAATGAAGGATAATACACAAACTAGGTAGGAAACAGCCCTTTCAAGGCCAAGTGAGATTTAGTGCCAACAACCTGCCAACAGGCTTCAAAATGCTTTTCTTCTACTTACTTAATACATTAGGAGGGTTCTGACAAAAGGCATTGAAAGACTCTTCCCAGACAAGTGGTTCATATAATTAGAATAAATATTTCAAAAGATATCTGTGCAAAGTTTTGGGTACTGTAATGCATAATTGTTGCAAGAAATTCACTGAAAAAATCAGTCACAGTTTCTGAATTTAGAATGGCATTGTACCTTCTGGATTTTGCCTTGGGCTTGCATAATCCTTTGACCAGCTCAGACCATCTGAATCAGTTTTTTTGAAAATGAAGAGAATGCTGGACCATTAAACTTTGACTTTATTATAGGTGCTTGAGTTTCCAAGACACTCATTATACAAGTATTCAGGGGAATTCTGCCATTGCAAACCCAATCTGTCTTTTCAGACATTGATTTAAAAGGAATAAAAAATCTGAAACAGATGGTCCTGTATTTGTTCTCTATGGTCAAACCCAGACAAAGATGATGTCCCGTGTTTAGCTGAAAATTCTGAGGAAGCAGAATTCTCAGATGGCAGAACTTTATCAGGTTTTTTATTGCACCAAACTCTCCTTTAGCACTATAGCTCAGAGGATGAAAAAGCTCTGCCTAACTGTCCCAGCTGATGGAGACTTTTTTTTAAGTAGTCAAACACACTTGCTGTTTGCAGTTGCAAACTGCTTCCCTTTCTTTGTCCTAGAGCTGTGGGTTGGTTTGTTAGATATTATTTTCTTTGAGGTTTGACTTATGTTGTACTGAAAAATTTTCTAAACCACAGACTGATAAGATCAAATAGGCAAAATATTCCATTAATACTGACAAATATGAAAATGAACTGACACAGCTATTTGTTCAGAAATTACATGGTTTCTTTGTTTTCTTTTTAGATTCCTCATTGTGTAATGGGAGCATGGAAGAGTCAGACCTGCTAAAGAGACAAAGATCTCTCTACATAGACCTAGGAGCTCTAGCTGGTTACTTCAATATTGTTAGAGGACCACCAGCCTTAGAATATGACTGACTCAGTAACGTTTTATGTTGATGAGTCAGAAATGGACCTCTACCTCTTAAAACTTGATTTTAAGACTTGATTTTCCAATTTGTACATAAAACTATTGCCATTATAGGCTGTCAAATGTGAATAGTGTTTAATTGCACAGATGATAAAGCTAAACCCTTAGGGGGTCTGATAAGCTGATCCCAAGCAGTGATGTTTGTGTGTCTGCTGGTTGACCAACAAGAAGATGTCAAAAAGAACACTGCTGCTGGGAATGTCTTAATCCAGGATATCTTCCTGTGCTGGGCCTTGCACTTTTATAAAACTTGTATTATATGCTTGCAAATAATGTCAGGAAAAAATATAATATAATTTAGCATGTGGGTTGTAAGATTCAGTCTCTCTGAGCTGTCTTTAGAAAAAACATTCCTGCCACCCCCCACCCCCCCCCCCAAAAAAAAGGAAAAAAGAAGTCCTTGTTTTGACCAGTTAATACTGGTTCAGTCTTTTTCTGTCTTTAAGACGTGGTCATTCTTGGTCTTTAAGATTTGGTCAGCCTCTAGCCATTCTTAATGAAAATTAAGAATGTCTGTGGAGTCAGATTGTCACTTGTTTGCAGATGTGTTTTAACTTTGCATCTTCCTGGGGCAGTGGGAGCTAAGAAGGAGGCTGTCCCCTTCTCTGTGGGTCAAGGGAATCTTTCAATGGCAGTGTCAGTCACCTTTGGGATTTGCACAATAAGTTGGCCCTGGCAAAGTATGACAGTGACTTCCTTACTATGTTACAACTACTGCAAGGGTATCTATGATAGTTTTAAAGGGTAGATCAAATGTTAATGCTCTATTGATAACAGTGGGCAGGCTCCAAACTCTTGCTTTTTAATACTTTAAAATTGTACACGTGTATAATTGCTCTGAGTGCTATGGTTTGGAAAGCGTGTCATTAGTGACAAGCAGTGTTTATGTTCCTATGGAAATGGAATTATATTGTTCTTGCTGTGCCTCATACATTTGAAACATGATGTTTTGGATGATAGTAAAACTATGTAAACTGCATAGTTCTGTACATCCCATGGGATGAGAACGTAAACTTTTATAAAACTCTTTCTGATGCTTAGGATGACTCTTTATAAGCATTTGTGTTAAATGGCATACTGTGTATGTTGTACACTGAATCTTTTCTGAAGCACAGTCTCTTTTTCATGTCTGTTATTTAATGCTGCTCCTCTCTAACACGTGGTCTTAAACACATGATTTCTAGTTTGATACTGATATGGTCAAGTGAATAAATCCAGCTCAGTGCCTTAAGACGTGTCCATTCTTCCTTCATCCTCAAGCACAGCATGGGGCTGCAGCTGCATTTGGGCCAAGACCCCTACTATGGCCCAGGTACACTTCAGGCATCACCCCACTTGTTGGGAAGTAGGGTGAGGATGATTGCTGATGGATTTTGGACTCTGGTAATAGATGGTAAGTATTTCTGGCAGAATCTCCTTCTCACACCCCAGCATTGCTTATGGACTGCCTGGATGATACACAGTAGTTGTGTACAACATGGAGCACTTCAGTCCTGATGTTAATTGCTGCCAAAAATGCTGTTGGGAATAACCCACTTGCTCTAAAGCTTAGTGCAAAATCTCTAGATAACAAGTTGCTTGGAGAAGAGCTGTGTGAGGGAGCCCTCTTAGTATTTATACTGACTGTAGTGATCAGGATATTCAGGGATCAGACTTCCAGTGTGGCTGACTTAAAGAAAACATGACCTAATGGTTTGGATGGTCACCTTTGGTTTCAGAGACCTGTGTTCAATTTTATGCTCTTTTACTGATAGCTTTTGATCTTTAAGGAGATTTATAGAATTAGTAGGAAGCAGCTTTTCACATAACTAGAGGTGGGTTTATAATCTCTCCCCCAGTTTCCCTTCGATAAAATTAAGGTTTTTATTCTCACCAGACAATGGCTAGGGGTTATGCAAGTGCTTATCAAATGCCTGTATACTTCAACAATGAGATCATGTCAAAATTGCAGCCTGCTAGGGGTCTTTTAACTTTGCTTTAAAAAAACTTACACTGACTTTTCTTCTTTTTTTATTTTTTTTTTGTAATGCCATTCTCCTTTCCCCCACCCAGTTAAATGTTTCAGCATGGAAATCTGCATATGGAGACACTATTTAATGTAGGTTCACTATTTCATATTTGGGTTTAGTTATGGCTGTTATATATCTTCTTACTAAGAAAGTAGTAAGTGACCAGGATACCCAAAATAATTACAGTGTATGGACTGCCAGACATAAGTAATAAGGTTTGGCTGGGTGAACCAATAGCTCTTTATAAGTACATCCACATGGCTGAACAGTGCAAGGGCTTCAGGATAATTATCACTTCAGAGGACTGGTACACAACCAACAAGCAGCTGTTCAGGTATGCTGAACACCAAGCATTACTTCCAGCTCTGTCAGCTTTCTAATTGCTGGAGACTATTTCTCAGGTGAGCCTTAGGCTGCAGCATAGCAGGAATTTCTCTCTGGAGCAATACATCACATCCCAAACATCCCACATCCCTCAAGCATATCCCACAGTAGTGATCCCTGTGTTGTGTAGGTCCACTTGTTTACACCAGCACCTGGGGAATGAGGTCAGGGAAGTGAACTGGGTTAGAAATATCCTGGGAGGGGGAAGATTACTCCTCTAATCTGGTTGCCTGAGCTGCTGTGTACTCCCAGCAACGGAGGCTGGAGGTGAGGGGGAGGGAATGAAAATGGATGGTGGGAAAACCCTGTGCTAGTAGCACAAGTCCCAGGGTTTGGCTGGTCAGTGCTGAGCCATGGGATTTTGCAAAGGGTTTGCCTCTGTTTTTGTTGATTTTGGGTGTGTAGTTTCATTTTCTCTTGAGGGAATACTGAGACTCATGCTAAACTGCAAAGGAAAACACAAGTGCAAGGGGAAACCCACTACTCAAAATAACTGATTGTGCTGGTTTTGGCTGGGGTAGAGATAATTTTCTTCACAGTAACCAGCTCAGGGCTGTTTCAGCATTGTGCTGGGAACTGTGTTGATAACAAGGGATGTTTCTGTTGTTGCTGAGTGGGGCTCACAGTGTCAAGGCCTTTTCTGCTTCTCTCAGTGTTGTGCCAGGGAGGAGGCTGGGGGTGCAGCAGGAGCTGGGAGGGGACACAGCTGGGACATCCCTCCTGCCCCAAGGGATATTCCAGGCCATACAATGTCATGCTCAGTGGATAAAGCTGGGGGAAGGAGGGGAAACATTCTGTGAGATGGTGTTTGTCTTCCCAAGTCACCATAGTGTATACAGGGGAGCTCTGTTGTCCTGGAGATGGCTGAACACCTTTCAGCCCATGGAAAGTGGTAAATTAATTCCTCGTTTTTCTTTGCTCATGTGCGCAGCATTTGTTTTACCCTTTGGACTGTGTTTATCTAATCCTTGAGTTTTCTCACTTGTACCATTTCAGTTCTCTTCCTCATCCTACCAGAAGGGAATGAGTGAGTGGCTGTGCAGGATTTGGTTGCCTGCTGAGGGTAAATCACAACAGCGATGAAATTAGGGAGCCAAATGTGCCTTTTATTCTCCTGGGCTTAGCAGGTTTCTTATCTCAGATGTGACCCTGGGACTGAGATCACTGTGATGCTCCTCAGCAAGGCTTCCTGATGTTTGGAAGTTTGACAGAAGCTGCAGGAGCAGTACAGAGCAGTTTGCCAGCACTCCCTGTGTGCAGAGCTGATGGGAATGGGGAAGGAGGCCCCTGGCCAAGGATTAGTCCCTTTGGGGACTAATGGGGAAAACAGTGCCCAGTTTTCCAAGCTGGGACCTTGGGGAAAACAGTGCATTGCTCTGGCTAATTGGCAGAAGCAAAGAAGCAGCTGGGGAAGAGTCACTGGTGGTGTGACCCTGCCACAGCTGGGAAGGCCAGATTGGCTGTCTGGAAAGGACTGGGATGGAGGGAGATGCCTGGTGCTGTGCATGCCCAAAACTGGGAATATTGGCATGGCTGGGAATAGCTTCCCTTGGGGCTGTACTAGCAGCTTCCAAGACAGGCTCAGACACCATGAAGGCTTTCTTTGCTTCCTATGCTTTGCTTTGCATCCCATGCCCAGGGTCTTTGCAAATTCCCAACACAAGGGCACCAAATCACTGTTTGGAGCCCAAGCAGCCTTTTCTTTTCTTACAGGAAGGGCCCAGCAACATCCATTTCTAAAACTGTTACCATCCAAAACTAACAATTCAGGCAAGGTGAAAACAAGTCTTTATAAATTGTGTGCTGACCGAAATCAGCAACGCCCAAAAAAAATTCCAGCCAGACTTTGGGAGTGGCTGGTTCCAGTGCCATGGGTACACCCGTGCTGCTTCAGGCTGGTCACCAGACACAGCCATACTGACAGATACTGGGGCGTGGTGACTCACCAGGAAGGAGGTGAGCTGCTGTGACAGCTTTGCTCACCTGCACCCACAGCTCCTGGCAAGGCAGCAGCACGTGGCATCTGAGCACGGAGGCAGCATGGCCACAGGGGCAGCCTGAGCCTGTCCAGGGGCAGGTGGGTTGGTCCAGAAGGGGCTGTGAGGGGGAGGATGCTCCCAGAGTGAGGTGTGCGAGAGAACATGGCTGTATCTGATCCTCATCAAAGCCACATGCAATGGCAGCCTCAGATCTGGTCTCGAGTGTGAACCCTGTTCCAATAGGAGCCATTGTCAGAGGAGGGATGCTACCATGGTGTGCATGCACAGAGACCAGGCCTTACTTGCAGGCTGTGGCATTAAGCATAGCTTTGTCACTATGAAAAAGTCAAATAATTAGTGATGTTTGCAGAGTTTAAATCCTTCCTGGTGCTCACAGCAAGTCATATGCAGCCAAAGAAGGGTGAAAGATGGAGATGAGGGAAGGCAGGGAGGACTCCACGAGGTGTATGTGCAGCCCAGGGAGGCAGGAAGGTATCCATTAAACCTCCAGAGGTGAAGTGCCACAGAGTCAGTGCTCAGCCCAGGGCCTTATCAAGGCTGCTGGCAGTGCAAAGGGTTGCCTTCTTCTCTGCCTCTCACAGTAAGCCAAGCCAAGGTCAACTTTTCTCCCCCTTCCCTAACTGTTTAAGCACAGCTGGCACCCAAGTATTGTGCAGCTGCTTACTCAACCCCTCCCCATCCCTGCGGGGAAAGGAAAAACACAAGGGACTCAGAAAAGAAAAAGGAAAAGAAAACAAAACTTGTGGGTTGAGACAAGAACAGTTTAATAATTGAAGCAAAGAAAAATGTGATATTAATAACAATTGTAATTAAAAAAAAAAGAAAATATAAAATGATGAAAAAAATGAGTGATGTACAATTCAATTGCTGATCACATGGTGGCCAATGCCCAGCCCACCCCTGAGCAGCAATTGACACCTTCTGACCAGCTCCCCCCAGTTTATACACTAAGCATGATTTTATGTGATGTGGCACATCCCTTGGCCCACTTTGGGTCAGCTCTCCTGACTGTGCTCCCTCCCAGCTTTTTGTGCTCCTCCTCACTGGCAGAGCATGAGACACTGGAAAGTCCTTGACTCTGTGTAGGCACTACTTAGCAACAGCCAAAACATCAGTGTGTTATCAACATGAGTTTCATTTTAAATCCAAAATATGGCACTAAGAAGAACTTAGCAGTACCAGTTTTCTTCTGCTAAGAATAAAAATAGTTTTATTCCAGCTGAAACAAGAACACCTCCCCCATTAAAAAAAAAAAAAAAAGAAGAAGAAAAGAGCAAACATAGTTTGCCCAAAGAGGAAGTCTACAAAACCTGTGTGAATTTCCAGTGTGGGTCTTTTCCCTTTGTCAACTCCTCTCTTGCCTATTCAAATGGCAAATGAGCAGGAGCTGCCTCATGTGGCCCTGGTACAGTTAAGCTGATGGCAGTGCTGACCCTGAGCAGAGCCTGTGCCCGTATCCCACCATCCCTGCAGATGTTCCTTCACAAACCTGTATTCACAAGGTGGGACAGAGATCCCCTCAAACAAATTAACTGTTTCTCCTTAGTTTTGTGCATAATGATCATTTCCAAGCCTGAGGTGGTGTCCCCATCAGCCATGCAGCTTCCCTCCCGTCTCACAGTGTCTGCAGCCTGCCTGGTCCCCACAAGTCACTGTGTGCACTGCACATCCTGCACTGCCAGCCAGCCTGGTGGCCCTCTGGCACAGATGCAGAGGGGCTTGTGGGAGGCTGGCACATGGATCTGCCTCTGCACTGGGCCACCAGCCCCTCAGATGGCATCTGCCAGAAGTGGCACAGGTCAGGGTGTTTAGGGACCCCTGGCTCCTTCTCCCACTGAGCTCCTGCCACAGACCCTGGAGGTGGCTGGTTCCAGCTGGTGTCCTGAGCAGAGCCAGAAGCACAGCCATGCCCCAAGGATGACCAGTGACACTGTGCTGCCATCCCCCAGATGCTGGTGGCCCAAGGACAATCTGCACCCGTGGGAGCACTGGGACCCTGGGCTGGGCACCGTGAGGACCATGGCTGTACTTGCTGGCATACAGAGATGGTGAGAAGCCAGCAAAGGCTTCCACTGAGGGATGTGCTTGAAAAGTACTCTAAAGCACTTTTCCCATCCCATGGGATGCCTGGTCTAACTGGCTCCCTGCCCACCCTGCAGACCCTCTGAGGAGGGACACATATGCTGCATCCTTGTGGGTTTGAGTGTAGGTGGTTTTGAAAGACCAGAAGAGCAGATATCACTGTCTCAGGCAGGGCTGGCCAAACACCATGGCATTTCCAAGTACACACTGGGTTGTCTCAGGGAAAATCAGACCATTTTCTGCATAAGAAAGGTTGTTTTAAAGCAAGCAACAAGTACCATTTGAGGTTAAGTTTGTTCTTCCTTAGAAATATGAAAGCATATTTGGCTACAACATATCAGCAACTCATTTTGCCAAAAGAGCAACATTTCCAGGAAGGGAAATAAGCCAAATAATGTCAAAAATGTTCAGGAAGATCTGTCTCCCTTTCTGTACTATTTTAGGCAAGCAGTACCTCAGTTAGGTTTTACTTTCCAGCAGCAAGACTTTAGTATTAACTGTGGCATCTTCTCTTGGCCTTCTCGGTAGTATGTGTGGGTAAGTGCAGGTTTGATAAGAAGTCAGCAATTACCTGGAAGGAGGAGGCCTCAAGGTGTGTCTCTGAGCACACGTATCTCAAAAAGAGGTGTGGTATTTCTTTCTGCACCCATGAAATTTGTAAATGGGGCAAGAAGCATTCCCTCTTCCATGGTGAATGGGGAATGACTTCCAAAGCCAATTCCTCAGGTGTTGCTGGGGCAGCACTGCACATTCAGAGCCCTGAAGCCAGAATTAGTGCACGTGCCTGTCCCTGCACACTCCTTGTTCTGGCATACCAGAGGACAGGAGGGACACCCAGCAAACCCCTCCATAGGCAGGTCTTGGGCCAGAGCCACTTTTATTTTTTTTCCTCTAGATCACTTGTTAGGACACATGGGGAGCCAAACCAGCATGTTAGGAAGGCTTCAGGAGATGGGCAGCAACAGAGACCTTTAATCATTTAGCTCCCTGGAGAAAGGAGGAAAACTTTGTATTTATGCAAGGAAATACAATGCTCCTTCTAAACTTCAGCTCCTTGCAAACTTCAGCTAACTCCAGCTGTTGTGTGCTGGAATTTGGCCTTCCTTTAGACTCTAATGTTTTGCATGCCCAGCCTTTGCATGTCAGTAGATACTATTCCAGATTTTGCAATAGTTCTGGTTACAGGACTTCGTTGTGCCTTTTTTTTATCAGAAAGGCTCTTATTCATATTTAGGAAACATTTTACTGGGCTGGATAGGGCTGCTATAGGAAAAGTCATCATGTCAGAGTCAAGCTTCTCACAGGAGTAATTAGTACCAGAAGCCCTGAAGGTAGATCACCTTCTCTGAAATGGTACTCTTGGTGTTGTGTTTGTAAATGTTGTCCCAGCACGAACACCTCTGGCCCTGAAAGATGAAGCAATGAGGCAGAGGTTAGACACCAGGGAAACATGGCCAGCTCTTAAATATGGGCCTGCTGAGGATGATTCCTCTCCTGAACATTCCCAGGTGCTCCTTTCCCAAGTCCCTTGAGGGATTATTCAGCTGAAGTCATGCACTGACAGTGACATAACAGTTTCAGACCAGAGTTTTGAAAATACAAACAAACAACTGGGTGCATAAGATTGCAGAAACAAATTCAAGCCTAATTTATAAGGTCACTTTAAGTTTGGAAATCTTTATTTTTACAGACATGGGGATATATTTTCAAAGCTTGAATGGAATAGCCCAAATAACTGAGTGTGACCTTGCAGTCTGCCCCATGTGGAGCAGAGCTTGGACTAGAGACACTTCCTGATCCATGTGGACCTGAACCCTGAGGGGAAGAACAAGAAAGCTGGGCCACCCCACACACTGTTGCCTACTGACCCATGTTTTGGAGACAGAGTAGAGGCTGGCACACAAAACAAGCAAGCACAAAAAGACAAACCTTTTCTCCCTTCAGCATTTGCCTGCAAACTTGCCTCTGTCTCATGTCCCTTCCTCTTCTGTGCTTGATTACCTCAGCTTCCTACCCATCTTGCAAGATCTCAGGAATGGATTTTATAAATTTCACCTTCTCAAGACACGGTGTTTTTTATTCTCTGTCCCTGCAATTCTCCCAGGATTTTCCTTGTGCCTGGATGAAGCTTCAGAAGGATACTTGTTTCCCCCACTCAGGAAAGTTTTGACATGCTGTGGGGCATTGCTCCTCTGTCACCTTCTGTCCCCTCTCCCCTAAAGTCATTGGGAGAGGCACAGCCAGGACCTCAGTGCCTTTCTGAGTAGTAAAGCCCACATCATAGCTCTGTGGTATGAAAGCCACTCTCCTCTCTCTGTAGGGTTTTCCTGGGAGAGGAGGCAGGCAGAAAGCCTGGAAGGATACAAGCCTTTGGTAGAGGTACAGTCCTTGGCATAGGTGCACTGTGTACCAAAACAGAAGAGCAGAAGTGACCTGTGCCCTGTGCTTGCCCTGAGGCACATGCTCTGACAGTGCTGGTCTGGCTGGGGTGCCAGATACTTTGGGAATTCAATGGTTTTGGGATCAGTCCTGTGCTACCCTCCAGCTGGTGCTGAGTGTGGCTCCCAGCGTGTCTCCTGTGGGGGCACCAGCACTTGGCTGCAATACAGAGTAGAATGATTAAAGATTATTTCCACTTTCCAAGCCATGTCAGTGTCTCATTTCCTCTCAGGACACGAGACAGTACATCCAAAGCTGTTCCAGTGCCAGCATGTGAGTCAGAGCCATCGGGTGATGCATGCACCAAAAGGAAATGGGGATGCAGAGGCTGACCAGAGACAGGATGCAGTCTGAGTCTGTTTATTTGCCTGGTGCATTTACTAATAATATCCATATACGTTTCTTTTTTATTTGAAATAAGACCTTTTCAGGCCTTTAGTTAGCAGTGCCCACTTTTCAGGACACCAGCTAGCAGGTCTCTGTGCCATGCTGAGCAGGCTGGTGTTCCTCACCTCAAAGCCCTCGTCTTCTCTAAGGAAAGGAACAGTGCAGTTTGTGCCACCCTGCCCTCAGGTACCCTGACACTTGTACCTTTGCTAGGGTGATCCTTTCATGTCCCTTTCCTTGCAGCTGCCCAGTGTGGATCCCCAGCCCCTGAGGGGCTTTCCACAGTCAGGTTTTGGGGAGTCCCTGAGGATTGGTGGAGATGTCCTGGGGATCAGGCCTTGCTGCAGCTTGGACAGAAGAGAAAGCTCTAGCGTGGGGCAAAATGAATGGAACAGATGTGTGAGATAGACAAGAAATGGTCCAGAACCCTAAAAGATGAAATGAATAATTATCATTTTGTCTAATAATTTGTCTAATAATTATCATTTTGTCTGTTGCATAAGACAAGATAAAAGACTCCTTGTAGAAACTCCTTCAGCTCCCTGCCCCCGGAGCAGAGGGATGGAGAGCAGTGGCTGAAATACTTCAGGAACACAAGAAGACCCAAATGCCACAGCTGAGGGATCCCAGCTGTAAGAACTGACCTCATGGACATGAGCTTTGTGGATTTCTGCTGAGGCACAGGAAGGCAGGAGGACTGCACTGAGCAGGGCTGGGCAGTGTGGGCACTGTGAGCAGCCCTGGCAGGGGCAGGAGCAGCAGAAGGTCCTCTCCTGCCTCTGCTGATGGGCAGTGGGAAGTGCTGTGTTGGGAAGGACTCAGGAGCTGCCTGTGTCAGGTCCACTCCATGCTCCTCCCAGCATGGTGCTGGCCACTCTAGGAACCACATCCCCGTCTATGGCTGCATCTGCCTCCTGTCTCCATGGCTTTGGAGTCCCAGATCCCATCTGCTCTCATCCTTGCCCTGTATGGAGCAGTGAGATCCAGGCTTTGCCTTCTCTCCCAGGCTGCTGCTTGATGCCCCAATGGTTTTGGTGTACTTGCAGCAGCTGGAGTGAACACCCATGGGCTCCAAAGTGTAAGTACTCCCCTGCCCACCTTCCCACCCTGTGACTTGCCCACCCTGACCACCAACCTTTCTTGGACAATGTGAGCCCACATGACGGAAGAAAGGGAGGTGACCCTTCAGCAAGGGGCTTCTTTCATTTTGCACCTTCTTGACAATTTTCTTGGAAAAGTCTCTTTCAGGCTGATGTTTTCTTATGCGTGAGATGACTTCAGAAATGAGGTGGCAATGAGGAAAATTTGCTTTAAAAACCGCTTTCAGACTTAGCTGAATGCAGAGAAAAGTTTGGTTTTTTTCGTGTTATATTTTCAAGTGTCCTTCTGTACTCTGGTAAATCTAGGCTAGTTTTATTTTCAACCCTTACAGCCTGGGGATTTCCTGACAGCTCAAAGGAGGAAGGTGTCTGAAGCCAGATCCTGGACATAGGAACTGATGTCCAGCACCTGATCAGCTGATGCCAGCCCTTGATCATGTCTTAATGATGTATATTTTTTCTTTATGCCCAGACTTCCCTAGAAACTGGAGGAAATCTAGAACTACAGAGAAACTAAGAGGATGTAGTGAAAATACTGACAGAGAAAATGTCTGTGCAGCAATGCTGGTTTTGTGCAACACCCCCAGCACTGCTACACCACACAGCAGCCCTTGCACAAAAGAGGAAGAGTTCCCACCAGGGAGTTCTTTCTCCACTTCATTTAACCCATACTTTGCTGTTTGTTTTGATACCCTTTGACTGATCTTGCATGCCTCACAACCTCTCTCACTTTCCCTTTGCACTGTGAGGTGCCCAAGGCATGAACTCGTCTGCTCAGAGCCTTTTCCTTGCCTCTGTAGGCTCCTGCTTACACCTGAAACTCTCACTCAGCTACCAACTCATCCCATTAGTGTTGGAATCTTTCCACACCTTCTTATTTCTCTGAAGAGGTGCTTCTCCAACAGCTTCTGCATGTTCTGCCTGCTGGAGGTTTGGATAGCATATAGCCTGCATCAACACTTCCACCTGCACAGGGAATTGCCCTGCCAGCCCACAGCCCATTCTCGGCTGCTCTGGCTACCAAGGGCTCTGTGTTTTTTCTCTCCTACATGATCTATGAGCATCTGTCATGAAACCAAAGAGACACCTCTTGGGCATGGAACAGCTTCCCCCTTGAAGAAGGGGTGAACATGTCTGGTTCCACAGCAGGGATGGATGTCACACACTGGCTCTGCACCTTGGCACATCCAGCACACAAGGGAAAAAAACCCGCTGGTCTCCAAAATTGTCATCGTTGCCCCTTCTCAGGAGAGTTCTATCACAAAGCAAATTTAACCTTTAGAAATTGATAACAGATTCCTAATAGTGCCCTGCTAGAACTCTTTATGACCAGTGCAACAAACTGATTTTTATACACGTCAAAATAACTTTCTTTCTCATTCCCAAAGTGAGCAAATCTTTCCATCCCCTCCCCTGTACTATTCTCTTCCCTGCTCAACACTGATCCTACAGCTTCAGGTCAGATTTCTGCTGCTGTTATCTCTGTACTAGCTGATTTCATGCCTTTCACTGGAAGATCAAGCTACTCCTGTTTTATTACCTGGGCTGACTGCATGTATGTATGATTGTATGATTGATTCTTTTCTTTCTTTCTTTCTTTCTTTCTTTCTTTCTTTCTTTCTTTCTTTCTTTCTTTCTTTCTTTCTTTCTTTCTTTCTTTCTTTCTTTCTTTCTTTCTTTCTTTCTTTCTTTCTTTCTTTCTTTCTTTCTTTCTTTCTTTCTTTCTTTCTTTCTTTCTTTCTTTCTTTCTTTCTTTCTTTCTTTCTTTCTTTCTTTCTTTCTTTCCTTCTTTCTTTCCTTCTTTCTTTCTTTCTCTCTCTCTCTCTTTCCTTTTCTCTTTCTCTCTTTCTTTTTCTCTTTCTCACTTTATTTCTCTCTCTTTCTCTTTCTCTTTTGCTCTCTTTTTTCTTTCATTCATCACCATATTTCTTAATAGAAACAGGCACAATTCTCTCATTTACTGTAACATTTCCTTAATAGTTCTCCTTATCAGCATGACTACTTCCTTTCTCCTTGATGCGCATTCTCTCACCCTCTATACTTCTTGTATATCCAACCCCTCTATCTTACTATCTCTTCCTGTCTAAAAAGAGTGGGCATAGCAAATTAAGTTTTTCAGCAATTGAAATTTGGAGCTGAATGGAAAGTTTCTCTGATGACATGTCAGAGGCTGAAAGAATAATTTCCTGTCCAGATCTAAGTTTCCAAGTTTTCTATCTTTTTTTTTTTTTTTTTTTTTTTAACTTGAAGTATCAACTAGGATCAGCTAGGACAGATACAGCCCCTAACATTTAGTCAGCTGCACAGATTTCATATTGTGAATGTCTTTAAAGTTCTCACATGGCCAAAATGTCATTACAGCATGAAGTATTGAAATATCTCTTTGTTTTCACTTTGCAGTCAGGGCTTCACACTCCTTTCTGTGGCCAGAAAACTCCACTGGACATCACCTAGACTTCTTTGCTGGGAGTCTGCTCTAGTTGTGCTGACCTACTCCAGTATGAACAGTCATTTGGTCTAACAAAGAAAACCCTCAGGCTTTCACTGCTCTTTGATGATCTTTGCACTTTCAAATCTTCTCTTGGTGTCATTCCTCTTGCCAAACATGTTTCCTCTGCACAGAAACTTGTCATCCTCCCTCATAAGAAGTGTACAGGCAGATAAATGGGCCTGGGTACCATGTCTCCATCCTGACCAGTTGTTCTTTTGGACTTTTTTTTCCTGAAACCTCTTTGTTCATCTTTGATTTCTGGGTCCAGGCCATCATCACTGCATGGCAGCATTTTACACAGGACTGATTTAGAGTAACAGCAAAAATCAGAGTTTTTCTGTCTGATCTTTTCCAACACTTCCCATGATATTTGAGTGACTGAAGTTACCAGAGGCTGTATCAAGACTTGGTCCCCCTGTGCATCTTTGGTCTGTAATAGGAGGACAACAGGGAGGACAGCTGGGGAACTGCTGAAGCACAGCTGTGCCTCTAGCTGAGGCACTTCAGCATTGTTTTCACCTCTGCCATTGCAGCTCTGGGAGGCAAAAATAAATCTGTACAAGAGTGACTCTGTTGTTACTCAGCTCTTACTTTGGGAAAATGTAAAATTTGCAAAAACGTAAATTTTGAGACCTTCAGACAGAAATTCTGGCTGAAGAGCAGAATATTATTATTCATAAACACCTGCTAGGCAAAACTGGGACTGAGCTGTGGATGCTGATACAGAGCAGGTATTTGAGAGGGAGGAGAATTTGTGGCTAGTTCACAGGATAGGCGAGCGTCAAAGTTTGATTTGCCTTTAGCTAAGCACAAACCAAATTATCTCATAGTGCCCCTGTTTTGCTTCTAAAACCTCCTGACTTTGCTTGAACCTAAAATACCCTGAGAAGAGCTTTTCTTTCTGTTTTTCACTTCTGCTTTCAGTGGTAACTGGAAACCAGAAGCTCCGGCACACACGAAAATGGCAGTGACGGGAGAAAGAGAATTACGTTCCTTCCTTTGAACTACCAATGGAAAAAAATACCCTGAAACTTCCTGCATTGGCCTGAGCTTTCGGTGGAGCCTGACGGGAGGAGGCTGGTGTCACTGCAGTTATTTCTGCCTCTGTATGGGGTCAGAGACAGGTTATTTGCCTCCGCTCTGGCTGGGGACTGCCCACCTAGATGCAGGGATGATCGGAGTGACTGACATTGACTGTGAATGGCAAAAACACAGCTTTGGAGCTTGAGGGAGTTTCCTTTTCCCTTTTTCCCAGGTACACATGTCCTTCAGAGAGGAATTCTCAGGATCCTGCCTTGGTCCCAAGGCCCTGGTTTTGGCAGAACACTGCTTGCTAGGTCAGCCTGAGTCCTGCCAGGGTAAGCAGGGGTTTCTGAGAGGTTTCCACTGGTATGAAAAGCAGGTGGTGCAATTCCAACCTTCCCTCAGAGAACCCTCTAGAACCATGGAATGCACACCCTTGACCCAGGCAGGGACCCACCCCAGACAGTGGGTGAGGTTTTGGTGCACCAGTCCCTGCCTTTTGAGGTAACATTCTGCCCTTTCACCCACACCAGATGGGCCCTGAGGGTTCTGCCCTCTGTCTCCTCAGTACTCCCCACCAAGGGCTCCTCTGCTGCACCCAGCCCTCCCACCACTGGGCTGTGCCTCTCCTCACTCCCCTCTCAGGTTGTTCCTGCTCCTGTTCTCAGGTTGTTTCAGCTCCCATTACCAGTTTGAGGAACAGGTCAGGAATAACACAACATGATTGCATTCTCTTTTCATAAACCACCATAGAAACACAGAAATGTGTTTTTAATGGCTTCTGGGATATTCCAAGATTTCCAGCATTTAACTATGTCACAGTTAGATGTTTGGTGGGTACTAACAAACCTGGATTACCACAAGAGGTGAGAAACAGTACCAGAAAAGCCCATAAAATTCTCTCAAACAGTCCAACAACATGTTTTCTAAAGAAACACCTGGCTTATGAAGAGTGACTGAGGGTGGGGGAGTATGTGGTTTGGGTTTCCACTTCTGGGGAAAAACAGAGCAACTATTTGGGCTGTCACCTGTGAGCACCATCCTGATGAAAAAAAGCCATGCTGATACCAGCCTGGTGATGGGGCACATGGCAGGCTGTCTGCCCCAGCACAGCAGATGCTCACTGATGCATTCCTGCAGGCCAGTGCCCTGCCTACCGGGCCTTGCAGTGGCTGAGCCACTTTGGCAGGGGCAATTATCTTCTCTGTTCTCAGTGCCACCAAAGCCTCTTTCTCCTGAAAATGTCCCAGCCATGGCTGAAAGGGTGGTTCAGCAGCTGGTGCAACTCCCTCCTCTGCAGCAGGTTCTCAGGACTCTGATGGGTCACTTCTCCCAATACCTTGGTATCCATCTGCACTTTCCTGCTCATAAAACTGTTGAGAAGATAAAAACTTGGAAGTCTAAGCAGACACTCTCTGGCTGAGACCTGAAACTTATAAACCAAAATACTGACATCTAGACCATGGTCTCTTCTTTCTGTCTGGCTCACTGGGACCAATTTCATCCAGACCCACCTGTGTGATGTGGGGATTCAGGGTATATAAAAGAGACAGGGCACTTAGAAGGTGGTACAAGAATATGAAGCCCCTGGGAAATTGCTTTTGTCCTTGGTTTCACCCTGGCACTGAAATGACAGATTTCCATGCAGTAGAGACCTCCAGAGCCTCCCTGTGCCTACATTGCACCTGGACTCCCAGGAAGAGACAAGCTGCTCTTGAGGGGGGCAGTTATTTCCTGAGGTTCCTGGAGAAATCTGGAGCAAGGGCACATATACAGGCTGACAAAATATGTCCCTGCAGGTCTGTGAATATCATGTTGAAGCTGATGTGCCATGGAGACTGGAGCAGCAGGGGTCAAGTTCCAGTGCCTCAACAGGTCCTGCTGTCCCTGCTGTGAGGTGGTGACCTGATTATCACTTACAGATGTCACTTCTGCTCCCACAGCAGAGCACAGCAAGCAGCAGTAATGTAACAATCTCTGTAATATTCCAAAGCTGTTTCAAAAATTAACCTTTTTGTGACTTTACAGTTTTGCCTCATGGGCCAGAAAACACCAACAATTTGCTCAGCCCATTATTTTAAAATTCAGTTGGAACTGAAACTCTCAGCAGGTTGTCTGACAGCAATGAATCATGGGGTTCATTTACACAGAAAAGCAAATTAATCCTGTTTACAGCATATAATAAGGAGATATGCTTCCCACAGCTTCCTCAGAGAGTAGTTTAACACCCAGAATGGCAAGAGACTTCCCTGAAGATGGTTTTTATTTTGTATAAAGTTAAATTTAATTTTTCTTATCTTCTCCTGTTTTGACCTATTTTATTTTTCTCCTCACCCTTTTTGCATGGAATTAAACTAAGCCTAAGCCTGAGCACAGAATGGAGAAGGCTGATTGGTGAGCCCCACGACTGATATTCCCCAATGACACAGCAGATGCCACTCTGGGCACCTCAGCATTATTATTCTGGTCCGCTGACCAAGCCCAGGTTACTCAGCCAAGTTCAGAGCAGCAGCAGCTGTAATGGGATGTGATTACCTTGCATTGCCTTGCTGGCTCATGAGAGGCCCTCCAGTACCTCTGTACCTCCAGCCCAGCGTGCTGGATCCTTGCCTGTGTTATAAATGATCAATCGAAAAGCCAAATTATCAAAATGCAAAAAGATTTTATTTTTTTCTACCACCAAAATAGGGTCCTGAAAAACCCACAGCCAAAGAGACAGTGTCGAGCCCGGGATCGGCGCTGGGTGAACCTGGATCCAACCTCGATCCCATCAGGTCTCCCTCTGTTCACGAGTGCCGCTTCCAGCGAGGCTGTTTTATACAGTTTTTTATATCTGAGGCAGAGGAGTCCCGATTTCTTTTGTAACTGCATATGCACGAAAGTTTCTTTCACTGTGCAGAGCTGGACAATCGCTGTTTCCTGAGCGGTGGCCGGTGTTGATCGTATCAGGGGAAGTCGCATATTCAGATGTATCTTTCTGGCGACTTCTGCTATCTCGATCGATGGTATCAGATGGGCGATGATCGTTCTTGGGCGTCTTTTCATGAGTAAACTGGGTATTGTTCTCCTGCCGCCTTCAGGAATCTCGAGATTCTGAAGTAGACATCTGCCTCTGGGCTGCTTGTGCTCAGAGACTCGTTTGGATTTTACAATCTTATAAAATACATTCTCTCTTTAGGCACGAACCATTTCATAACATACATTACACCTGGGAACAAAGGCACAGCATAACGCGGCTCCCTAGGAAGGAAAGGGGAGATGGCCAGAGCCAAGGAGACCCCTCGGCAGCCCAGGCTGCAGCTCCTGCCCCTTTAGGGTCCTGCTAAAGCCTGACCCGCAGCCCTGTGCGAGCCCTCGGGAGGCTCCGGCTCGGTTTTCAAGCTTCTGTCGCCATCTAGTGATGTCCTTGCGGGAGCCGCTCGATCGGGACCGGAGCGCCGCCCCGGAGCCCGGGATTTCCCCGGGAGCAGCTGGAAGAGGGCTTGGAGGCTTCTCCCTGCCCAGCTGCCTGCTTCCCCCCGGGAATGCTGCAGACTGTGCCTCCAGACTGTGCCCGAGCCTGCACAGGTGACAGGGACAGCACAGGTGCTGCCAGGGGGTAGCTGCAGCTGACACTGTCGTGCTTTGCTCTGCTGGCTGAGCTGCGGCTGTGGCAGCCCGAGGACACGAATCACAGCTCCCCTGCCGAGGGCTACCGAGTGCTCGGTTTAAACCCCAAGCGCTGCATGGTCTCCTTTGTGTTTCATGGATTAAATTAGGAATATGAATATCCTGGCAATTTGGTGTTACAAGCATTTTATGTGCATTACTGCCACAAAATAGAGAACAAACTTCAGATGCAGGAATTAATGTGACGCAAAGAGGAAAGATGAGCTGCAAAGCACATAAATATCCTCTATGCAAAAAAGAACTCTTTAAGCTGTTAATTAGAAAATGGCAAACACTTCTCAATTTACCAGTGATGTAAATTTAATCCACTACAACTGAACTTCATTAAATAGAAAACTCTTAAGAGATGACCCAAGATATTTGTGCAGTAGGAGCAAGAGGATCTAGATTCACAAGATGAAAAAAATAAATATACAAAACCTTCAATAAAAGCATCATTGCTATGTCCTTCCATGCCACCTCACCTGGTGCAGTTCACACAATGAGTGTGAGCACATCCCTGCTGCAAAGCTCAGACAAGGAACTCTTGGCCCTGCTCCTGGCACTTTTTCCCATCCCCATGCAGAGTGTGTCTCTCTCTTTCCTGGGACTAGATCTGATTTTAAAATGCCATCACAATAAAATTGAATGAATATGAGAGTGAATAGCAAGGTTAGGGAACTGCAGAGCTTTCTGCTGCACTGCTGCTGAGCTTCCAACCCCAGCCCTGCAGGCTCAATGTGCTGTGGATGGACACCCTGAAAACGGTGGCTTGCTTTCCATCCCATTCTAGAGCCCAATTCCATTTTCTTTTGAAACCTCTCTTCTTGAATTCCAGTCTCTTCCTTCATCTACTTCCCCATGGGGTACCCAAGTGTATCTCTGAGCTCTCACTGGTGCTGCTGGCTGGGTGGCACTGAGAGGTTTCCAGGCACAGCCCTGATGCTGATTCACTGCACTGCTGTGCAAATCCAACCAGCACTTTCTGCTCTCTGCACCTCTGCTGATACACAGCAGTTTACTTCTCCTTTGAGTTTTTGGTCTCACTTTCCTCCAAATGACTTTTCCCCTATAATAACACCGCCCAGAGTTTCACCAGATGTGACTCAGCCCCAATTGGTTCTCTCTGCACAGCACAGGAGGAAGCAGATATTTGCTCTTGTAGGCTGACATCAGACTGGCCACAGCATGTTTCTGCTGCCTGGGGACAGCACTGGAAAGAACACTGACAGAACCACATTTTATCACCAAATGGAAATTGGGGAAGTAGGGCAGGGAGAAGGTTTTTTGGAGACTTGGGAGAATTTGCAAATTTTATGTTGAGACATACCTGGAATTTCTAGTGAGATCACTCAGAGTGCAGTGCAAGGCACAAAGCCACAAAAGCTGGCATAAAAATAAATAAACTGAAGGAAGTGGTCTTTGAAAACAAGGAGAGTTACAGAGAGCTACAGAGAGCTACAGAATTGTAAAAAAAGTTCATTCCTAGTTCACAGTGATGGGTTTAATTGATTTATGCTTTAATCTTAGTTAAAACTATGAAGCAAGGACTTTGGAATTATTCTTAGCTTGTGTCATCACATCAAGATAGTACTTAGGAAATATGTTCATGGCCAGAAAAAAGCCCAACAGGTGCAGAGGTTTTCCTGTGTGTTCGACACCAGCAGTGCAGGAGCAATGTAAAATGTAGCTTCAACCCCCAACCCCAACTCATTTATCACTGAAATGTCTCAAAAAACAAATCAACAATCAAACAATAATCAACAATGTTGATTATTGCTGTTTTGGCCAAAGGGATTGAAACCTTGGGTGTGGTGTATTCATTCTAAAAGGCACAGAAGAAAACCTACAGACTGAATATTATACAGGATCCCTCCTTCAAAATTTGGCAAATAACCTCAAGATATGAGAAAATACCTTTCCCTTGTCAATTCCAGCTGTTTCGGAAGACTTTATAATTAGAAAAAATATTTTTTCAAGTCTTTCTTGAGTATTGATCCAATTCTTGTTGGTAAGACCACTGGGTTGCCCCTGGCTCTTGTCACATGGCAATGAAAAATAATTTAATTATTCTTCTGCTTGAAGAAGGCCTGAGCTCTGCTGGCATCTCACAGGGTGGCAGCACTTTCTTGTGCTGTAATATAATGGCTTTTTAGAGCATATGTCCTAGGAGAGGACTGCAAGGACAAAAATCAGCACAAGAAGTTATTCTGACCTCTCTCACTAGTGGCCCACACAGTCCCTGACCTGCACCTGCCCTGCGGCAGGTCCTTGACATTCACTGTGGGCCACCCACTCCACATGTGGGTGCTGGGAGGGAGGGCAGCACCCAGGGACACTTCCTGGAGGCCCACCTCAAAACCCTGCTGCAGCCAAGTGGCCCTTCCTAGGTAGAGAAAAAGAGAAAAAATATTTCATCATTTAGGACTTCTAAGCTTTCAAAGATTTCTCTAGCATTTGTTGAGGACAGGATTTTAAAAAGAGCACTTGTTCTCAAGCTCAAAATATGTTAATCAGGAAAAGTACTGTACTGGGTTTTGGGCAAAGATGAAGACATTCCACTCTTACAGGTTGAATTTGCTGAATGAACTGGTGCCCTGTAACAAAAGCATGCTAGTAAGGATAAATTAAGTCAACACCTGTGCTATGCTCACATGGAAAGATGATATTTCTAGAAGGAATCAGAACTTATCCAGGTGTTGTTATCACTATCCAACCATATAAACATCATCTTGCTTGCACAGCCAGATACAGCCTGCACAACACTGTTAACCTGTTGACATATTAAAGAGGAACTATGGATTTCCCAGAAGTTCATATCACTTCCTTGACAACAATGCAAGGACTTGAACACATGTGCAACATATCCTGCTGCCTCCCTCCTTCCTCTGCAGACAGGAGCAGGAAGGCCAAGCAGAGCTGTTTTCTGCAAATAGCTTTGCTTTGTTCTTGGCAAAGGATGCCTATTCAGGTGAAGAGAAATCATACAGCAACTAGAAGATCAGCTGCCTTCTCTCAAAATTTTTATTAGTTTATAAAAAACTGGCCAGTGAGTTCCTCCCTGCCTATGATACCGCTTCTTTCAGCCTGCAAATTTAAAATTGCCCTTTGGCTGCTCTGCTCTCTATACTCCACAGTCCTTTTAAAACAACATTTGACTCTAAAAGGATCTGGAAAATCAAACAGAGTTTACAACTAGTTGATACAGACAGAGGAAACTACATAAAGATAAGTGCTTTCATGTTCCAATAGCAACAACAAGACATATAAAAATAATCATCAGTGTACAACGTCATTTCCTTGGGGTACAAGCATTGGTCCTGTCTTCTACGAGCCTGGACCATGTATCTTGATAAAACTTGTGCACAAACCACTTATCATTGCCATCTTAGCAAAGCTTCAGCATTCAGTGGTTTCCACCAAAGAGTCCTCAGTCACTTGTAATTTTCTGATTTTTTTTCACTATTAATATTTTTTGTAACTTGGTTTAGGCGTCTCTAAGTCTGTTATTAGCAGCTGATTTTAGAGGCAGGTCTTAAATCCATTAAAGTTGTCACAAACTTCACCTTGATTAATCTTTTTCACTATATTTTCTGTGATCTGGGGAAGGTGGTCTGTTTTTTTCCATCGTTTGAGCACAAATTGTTATTTCTATTGAAGACTAAGTGAAAATAATACATTTATCATTAAGATTTTTGTTTGGGATTAAAGTGGGGAAGAGCTGCCACTGGGGCATTGGGAGATTCTCTGGTGGATTTCATGCTGGATCTTGTGGGAATACCTATTGACATTTTCTGCATAGGCAAGCTCACCAGCCAGGGAATCTGGGTTTGGGAAATGGTTTTGCAAGGATGCTTGTGTGCCTCTTCTACATACAAGCATTTACAAGACTAAAGCGTGATAATGCTTTCATTAAAAAATTAAAATCTTAGAAAGCTTCGGAATCTTTAGCATGAGATAATTTATTTTGATGCTAAAAGAAACCTTAGTATCTGATAATCCAATGCATACCTGCAAAAAAAATTTCTGTCTGGTGTGACTCTAAAGTGAAAATCCTCAGACAGTGAAATTAGTTATCATATTTAAAGACATTTAAACCATCCTCTAAAACATTTTATACAACTTTCCTTTCTCCTTCAATAACAGCACTTCTCTATTTATGTTCTTGCAACACTAAAGCTTGCAAATTATCCCAAATTCTTCAATAGCTTGGGGTTTTGCACTTCATGACTGCCGGAGTCAACAAATACTTATGAAAATTTTGCTTTTATTTAAAAACAGTCTCGTCCGGATGGCTGTGAGATGCAACCACTGCTGCGAAGCTTGCGTGCCTTGAGCTGCCAAAGGCTGCAAAGCTGCCCCACTGTGCCCTGCCTGCCTTGGGAATCGTGGTGTTCTCTGGGCTGTGCTGGCACTGCGGGGAGGCAGGCCTGGCTCCTGGACGGCCGCACCTCAGCCCTGACCAGGCCCAGCTCTGCAGGCCCAGCTCTGCAGGCCCAGCTCTGCTCTTCCTCTGTTTTGTGAGTGCCACCACGCTGTCCCCACACCCACCAGGGATCATCCTCTCCTTTGCATTCTGCCTGGGGATTTCTGAGCATTGCTGTGTCTCTGTTCTGCCCCAGCACTGCCTCCCTCCCTCTGCCCGTCACTTTTCCAAGCAGTGCTTTGAGGACAGGGGAGCCTTTCTCTGCTGGCTCCCAGGCTGGGCCTGGGGGTGAGGCAGGACAGACACCAGACAGGAGGGTGCTTAACGTGCTGTCTGAAGTGGGCTGAGAGGGATAAAAGGCATATCTGATTGCATGGATGGAGAAAAAGCCCCACAGGGCACTACCCTTGTTTTTTTTAGCTGTGTTTCCATGTCAGGAGACAGGCAGCACTGGCAAAAATATACACCTGGGGCCCAGGGGGTTCTCCTTGATTTGATATGTGACCTTAGAGGAGATATTTAAGCTTTCTGTGCTATGTCCTTTGTGCACATTAGAATTTTCTGTGGTAACTTCCCATCCGTGAAAGACTGCAGACAATGGGATCCCAGAATCATACAATCACTAATGTTGGAAAAGGTCTCCAATATCCTTGGGTCCAATCTTTGATCACCACCTTGTCAAACAGACCATGGCATTGAGTGTCACATCCAGTTGTTTTCTGAACAGGGAAAGTTCAGAAAAGGGAAGTTGTTTTCTCCAGGGACAGAGGAGCTGGGAGGCCCAGAAGTGATCACAGCACTTGGGCATCTCACCAGTGCCAAGCACAGAGGGACAATCACTTCCCTAGTCCTGCTGGCCATGCTGTATTTCTAACACAAGCCAGGGTGCCATCTGGCCACCTGGACACAGTGGCAGCTCATATTCAGCCATCTGTCAACTAGCACCCCCAGGTCTTTTTCCACTGGCCAATTTTCAGCCACTCTTCCCCCAGCCTGTAGCACTGCAGGGGTTGTTGCAACCCAAGTGTAGGGTCCAGCACTTGGCCTTGTTGAACCTCATAGCACTGGCCTCACTCCATGGATCCAGCCTGTCCAGATCCCTCTGCATAGCCTTCCTGCCCTCCTGCAGATCAACACTCCCACTCAACTAATCATCCTTCACAAACTGGCTGAGGGTGCCCTTGACCTCCTTGCCCTTGCCCCAACACCAAGCCCTGGGGAACATCACTGGTGACCAGCTGCCCAACTGGATGTGGCACTATTCACCAACACTCCCAGGGCCTTGCCACCCAGGCAGTTTTTAATCCACCACAAAGGGCACTGTCCAGGCCAAGGGCTGCCAGCTTCTCTAGGAGAATGCTGTAGGAGACAGTATAGAAAGCTTTACTGAAGTCCAGGTAGATCCACAGCCTTTTCCCTGCCCTGTGGGAACTCAGCACATCATTCCCGATGTCCAGAATTACTGAGAGAACCCTTGGGGGGCTCGGAAACCCTGGAATGTTGCCAGGAGTGTTTGGTGGCTTGATTTTGATCCTTCTACGGAAGTGACACCTGTTTGAGGACGTGAGAATCACTTGGGAGTGAAGGGTGCAAGAAAGACACATTTATAGGTGAAATATAGATTTTGGGGTTTTTGGTACAGGGGGGTTATGGAGACAAGATGGAGGGATCAGGGCATGTCTCGTCCTTCTTCTTTCTTCTTCTTGTCATCCATTTTCTGTGGTGATGTTGGCACTTGGGGATTGGTTCATGGTAAAGGTGCACTTGCTAATTTAGGTGAAAGGTATTGGGAAATAAAGGTAAATATGATATACGTAGATTTTAGTATAAAAAGACACGACCGCCCTGTGGGTGGTCAGAGTGCCTTTGGCTGCCTTGCAGGTCAGACCTCTGTTGGGCAGACAGAAAATTCTGTAGATAAGAAATAATAAACAATCTGAAGATCGAAAAACTGAAGAGTCCAGACTCGTGCTTTGAAACGCGTGCCACCCAAGAACCACCCTACCCGTGTCCGGGCAGAGACAGACAGCCAAACCGGACACTACCCACTAGCCCTTTTATGACCAGGTCTCTTGGTCATAAAAGGAGATCAGGACAGTCAAGCAGGATCTGCCTTTCCTAAACCCTGGTTGTCCTGTATGTGCCATGTGATGGCACTCAAGATAACCTGTTCCATAACCTTGCCTGGCACTGAGGTCAGGCTGACAGGCCTGTAATTCTCCATATCCTCCTTCCAACTCTTCTGGTACGTGAACATCATGCTGGGTGACCTCCAGCTGTTTGGAACCTTCACAGTTAACCAGGACCCATGATAAATGATGGAGAGTGGCTTGGCAAGCTCTTCTGCTCTTTGACCAACCCCTTCAGCCCCTTCAAGGGAATCGCACCCAGCCTCATAGACTTGTGAGGGTCTAAGCAGCTCAGCAGGACACAAATTGTTTCCTCCTGGGTTGCAGGGGATCTATTCTGCTCCTGGTCTCTGTCCACCAGCTCAGGGGGCTTGTTGCTCTGAGAATAAAGAGTCTTTCTGTTAAAGACTGAGAGAAAGGGAGCAGTCTTGGTGACAATGTTCATCACTCCAATAAAGGATGGAGATTTTCCTTGGCCCTCCTTTTGGTGTTAATGTAAACATAAAAACACTTCCATTATCTTTCACAGCAGTAGCCAGTTCTAGCTGAGCTTTTGCCTGTGTTGAGCTGGGATTCCTCAAGGCTGTTTTCCACAGGATCTTGCTGAGATGGATCCCACAAAGTCAGCTTGACCCAGTTCCGCATCACTTGGAGGCAGGCTTCTTCACTTCTTACTTCTCCTGCCCTCTTTCCAAGAAAATGGCCATGGGGGCAACAGGAAAGTGTTTCCATGCCAAATAATTAGTAGTTTATAGGAAGTGCAGGAAGTCCAACAACACACAGTTATAGAATACTTTGAATCATGTAAGAATTTATTATTAAAAAAAAAATATTCTCCCCTCATTCTAATGATCTGTGCCTTAATATGGATCTTGTTTATCCATATCTAAGCCCTCTTGGAAAGCTGATGTATACTGGGCTTCAATGCAATAATGAGGCATTAAATGCCAGAGATAAGGTGTTACAAAAACCCTTTTGTTCATTTTAACAAAATTCTTAAATGTGTAACTTTTCTGTTTCATTGAGTTATGCAGTTCCAGAGGTGCCCATTGCTCTTTTTTTTACCTCTGTCATAATTTTCATTTCCCATCTTTCAGCTCTCACTATCTCTGTATCACTTTTTGTGAAAGATTGATGGAGCTGTGCAAATTTTCTTGCCAGGGTAAACTTAAGACTCAGAACATTTTCAAACACTTTCTTGTTGATTTTGAGTGAACCATGACTATTTGTAGTAGATGATGTTTCTATCTGTGATATCATGACATTTTCATCCATCTTGGGGCAAAATCCCAAACCCCTTGAAGTCAAAGAACATTCTGTCAGGTTCCAACCCTTGAAGGACCATAAACCCTGTGAGCATGCCATGATACTGGAGTCACTATCATGCTGTGAAATGAGTACAGTCAGAAACAGAGCAAGGCCAGCTTGACAGACATCAAGGGAAGCAAATATGTGACTTCATCCCTCTTTGCCACATACAGTGGAAGTTCAAGCCCTGCTGTCATCGTGCTCAGTGAAGAGTGTTGACACCTGCCTCTAAAGGGCTGGCACGACTTGCAGACACATGGTGACCCCGCTGCAGATGGTGGCTGGAAGGCTCAGCTATGCATAGTTATGCAGGAGCAGCATCAATCAGCACTGGAAAATTGGCTCAGAAGGTTTTTCTGACCTGGGGGGATCCAGCTCAGCAGTGTACTTGGTCTGGACATGTGCAGGTGTCTAGACTTTGTGCTGTGCCTTTAGGAGTTCTGCTGGATGTAAGAATAATCTGGCATGCTTTTAAGAGGAGAAAATGACCAAGGCAAAGCTGTTCCTTCAGCTGAAGGATATGAGAGGAGACACTTTTATAACCATCAGAGTAATCCTAAACAAATCCTGAAATTTCAATGGGAGTCATATTAGCATATTTCCTGTAGTTTGTAATATTTATTTTGATATATGTTCAGAAAGTTTATGTAATATTTTTCATGCATGAACTACATTTGGCAAAATATAGAGCTTTTCACATGCATAAAATTTCCTATTATGATTGGCCAAGATTTAATAAATTATCTGTAATAGCAAATATTGGCTGTGTTTGGAACAGAACTGTGTCAGGGCCCAGTGCTCCAGCATGGAAATATCTGCTTATTATGGATGACCTGACCTCAGCTGGCCTTTGTGTGATTGCTACAAAAATTTATCTGACCTGTGGTGGTGCTTTCTACCCAGAAAGCTTCTGCAGGCTAGACAAGATTGCAGCTTTAGGGGCTGGATTCCTCACTTTATAGCATGTCTTGTCTGTTTGTCTTGTAATTTTCCTGTGACTGTGAAAAAAACAGAGACAAAAGTTGATCTCACTGTCAATCATGTACTGTCAGGGAAGGTCTCTTTCATTAGAAAAAGTACTTCTGGATTATCTGAATCTAGATTCTGGATTATCTAGATCTGAATCCAGCATGTTATGTCCAATAGCAAGAGTGACTAATTTCTGCAAACAATTGAAAACAGTGCAAGGGAAAAAACAACTTTAAAAGAAAGCTGGAAATAAGTAAGTAACATTTAGAAATGGGAGCTCATCTCCTTGTGTACCCATGAGAAAGCAGTGCCCTGGGTTTTAACTATATGTAAGTGAGAATTGTTGTGTATTAAGTGCATGCCTTCACAATGATCAAACTTTTCAAGTGAAAATGAACCTGAAGTGTTTTTATTAAAATACGAGAGAGATCATTGAAGTGCTTGATGTCCTCAACCTGCAGGGTGCCTTCCCCGACGGGTCCTGCTGTCCCCAGAGCGCAGAGGGGCGCTCCGGGCACATCCCACATCCGCAGCTTTCTAGCACCATCTCGTGGGCAGCCAGGCCCCAGGCCAGCTCAGCAGAATGCTCTCCCCTTTTTTTAAACAAACAGCGATGAAAATCTGCATTTGATCTCTGTGCTTTTTCCCCATTCATCGTTACCGGCATCGTTTCGCAAAGTGATGCGCAGATACACGAACCTCCTTGCAGGCACAGTGCTGCTGAGGACCACCAGAACATCTCAGCCCTTCACAGGAACTTGACAGACTCTGAAAGAAAGTGAATATGTTGTAAGGAAAAAGAAAAGTTTGATAAAGCTGCTCCTGGTCTAATTTTGCTGCCTGAAAAACGTGAGAAAGCCAGCTCTAAATAGATATTAAAAATAAACAAGACCCCTCCACCCCAAACCACCCCACAATCCTCCAAACCTCCAAACCCAAACTAAAATAATAAAAAATACCCCATTGATTTTCTATTATTTATAACATGGCTGTCACACTCCAAAAATGTGTCAGGATTTTCTTGGTGGTTGTTTCCGCCTTTGTTTTAAAATGCACAAATCCTAAACAGAGAACAGACAAAGCTTGGCCACAGCTGACAGGAATATATGAAAAGATGCTGTGAGCAGCGAGAGTACCTGGGGCCTCCGAGTGCTCCTGTAGCTGGAACTGGGTTCATAGGTTGCACTGAAGACAAATGAACTTTCAACTAAGCTTTAACACCATTTTTGCTCTGTATACATGGAAGAACCAGGCCAACAAGCACCTTTCAGCAAAATCTCAGCCCTGATCCTGCTCAGACTACTCCAGGTATGGGCAAAGAACAAACATGGTTTTTTTTATCATCTGAGGGGGGATTCAAATTCAGATTCTGTCTGAAGGCATACATAGAAAAGAATATGTAGGAGAGAACTGTCCTTGTTTGCTTAGCAGTACTCCTCATGGCACAGGGCTCTAACCAAAGGTTAGGTTATGTTGCAGGGCCAGGAATTGGAGGTCTTGAAGCCGAAGTTGCTTTAGTAGACGTTTTAGGCACTCAGTTCTGGAGCAGAATTTGGTGAGGAGATTGTTAGAGGCATTTCCAGGAGAACAGGAATGGTGGGAGTCTGTGTGCAAGTGATTCCTGCTCCAGAGAAGCTCCCTGGGTGCTGTTGGAGCCAGCACAGCGAGGGCTTTCCCTTACTGAGCTGTTGGCTACTTAGGCTTGCCCAAACCTGTGCTTGGAAATCCCAGAGGCTCTTGTTGTTGTACCTATCTCAAGCTTCATCAGGCACAGAAGATCCAGCCTCCTGGCCTCAGCTGTGTGGGTTGGTTTGGGGTTATTTTGTGAGCAGAACAGCATCCAATTTACACAGCACTGATGCAAACATCAACCTCAAATAATTAGTGCATATGGCCAGTTAATCATCTTGCTGGCTCCAGGTGGAAGCATGCCAAGATATTTCTGTAATAGTGAGTCCATTACATTTACACTTTATTTGATGTTCAAATATTTCTGTATCCTAGTCACAGTTTCCCCCACCAGTTCTTACAAGTGTTATACATGTTTTGGATGGAGCTGAGCAGAAAATATATTTAGTTAATATGTAAATTCACAGCAGTATTAGAATAATTTAATCAAATAATGTCAAACTTGATAAGATATTTTGATTAAAAATGGTGGGACTGTCTAGAAAGCATATTGATATGTTTTTGTTTTGAAACCAATCTATATTTAAAAATAAAAAAAAATCAGCCCCACATTCTTCTTTCTGGTTAGCAGTTAGAAAAAAGCTACTTTTCACCCAGTTATGCCAGAGTTTGGTGACCTAGTAAACATGTCTTAATTCTTTTATTATTTCTTAATAAAAGAAATATTTTTGTATTATTTGTGTTTGGCCCTGTGATGGTTTCTCACCAAGGGCTGTTAAAAAGGGTTTTGCAAACAGGGGTCCTGTAATTTGCATGGTACCTCTGAAGAAATTGTTATGACAATTTGTTGTCATATGTTACGCAGGTGACCATGCCTGCTAGATTGCCTTTGAGGGCTGATAAATCACAGCATCAGGAGGAGAATATCTGTAAGATGAGAGGCAGAATTCCTTGTAGATAACATCTCTGACAGTCTCTGGCCAGGAAATTTCAGTGGCAGTGCTCATAAAATGACTCTGTCTCAGCTCTCACCTGATACCATTCTGTTACCATCAGTATCACAAGGAACACTGTGAAGAAGTTTGTCAGGGTTTGCCCATTTTCACACCTGTGTGCCTTGCTGATGCATACCCATCAAGTTTCCAGCATGAGTACTGGTCAGGCTCATAACCTGCTTGTAGCATATGGGAAAGATGAAACAAGAAAGTAAAATGTTGACATAGGAGCGTTGCACTCCAGCAGCCATGGACAGTCATTTCCTGCACCTCCATCAGCTTTGCTCATGACCATCTGATGGATGATACACTGCTGTCAGTGCTCTGGCTTCTGCATGCTTGTACAAGAGTGTGAGGTGTGTAAATTCCCCTCAATATGCATATGTATTTTTTATATATAGTACACGATAAATATTTAAATGTGAAAAAATCCTGTTTAGTTTAATCTAGCCTCTGGTCATGTCCTTACTTCTTGTTCCTTATTTGTAAGCATTTGCTGAAGTACACAGTCAAACCATTTTCAGACTATGAGTTTTCTGGGAATCATTTGCTTCAGCTATTCACTATTCATCTTTTGTGGTAGGAGACTGGCTACTTAAACCACACAGTGGTCTTCCCCTAATTCCTAACTGGGTATTTATAAACAGTGAAATAAAGGCAGACAAACTGTGAATGCTTTTCTTTGAGAGTGAAGATCCTTGTTTGCCTGCCTATGTGGGCATGTGTCCCAAGAGCAGCCCTGCCTGGAACTGGGTACATCTGTACAAATACACAGAAATCTGGGCTTTGGGGAAAGCTCTGGGAATGTGATGGAGCACAGCATGGGGAAGAGGTGTTTCAGGGCATAGAACCTGCCATATATATATATTCTGGATGGGATCTAGCAGATCTCATGTTTACAGTGCCAAATAACATTGCTTGTTCTAAAATTCAAGGCTTTGTTCTACTTGCTTCCTTTTTGCACACACAATGATGTCTGTTTGGATGGATCTTTCCTAGCACCTACATCCCTGGGTAAAGCTGAGATGCCAACATTAAAAGTCATTGAAAAAAGGGAGACATAGAGAGATATTTACCATTGGAGCTCATCTGAAACAAGGATAGCAGTCTTGCTCCCCACTGAGCTGAAATAGTGGGAGGCTGCCTTCCAGGATGCTTGTGCTTTGTCAGGCAGGTCAGCATCCATGTTTGGCTGGCTGCTGCTCTTGGCCAGGGGCTGAGAATCAGAGAGAGAAGAGAACTGGGTCAGGAAACCTTGCCACTCAATGTGGACTGGAGCTCTGGTGTGGTCACCCAGGGACAATTCTGCAAAGGAAGGTGTACATGTAAGAGCTGCTCATGGAGAGAGACTACCTAGAGTAGCACTGCTTTGCAACACCTCTGGGATCAGATCCTGGGGATTTTTTGGCTCCCAACATTGATGATTTAGGGTGGACTTCGGGTATCTGGAGAACTTTAAAGCAAAAATATCCTTATGTATCCACACAGCAAGTGGCTGGGGATTTGGCAGATTGCATTTATGAATGCATTTGAATTCTGCTTATGTGCTAGTTCTCAAGGCCATACCTTTTATCTTCTTGGAGCCTAGATGGTATTCTGGGGCAGAGGATGATGGACTTGCTGCCAGTTAAGACAGCAAGTCCATTTTCTGTAATTTATTTTGACTCAGTTATATCTTTGTATCTATTTCAAGGTTTATTGCAGAGGCCATCATCGTCATAAATAACTAGATGGAGAAAGTGGAATTGCCATGGTGATGTACAAAGCAAGTAGTTTTTGATCTAATCAGTTTTTATATTGAGTACTTCAGGGTCTGTAATTTAATAATAAAACCATGAGTTGGACGGTTGATCTTGTTGAATATGCATTTTTGCTGCCACAGAGGGAAACCAACCCCCACCTTGGAATATAAACCCACTTCAGATAGCTCCTTGCTCCTCCCAGAACTGCAGGAAAGTTGACAGTGGTTCTTCCTCCCTTACCTGGAATCCTTTTTGTGGGCAGACATCAATATGTTTTATGAAAGTGGTCATTCAAAGACAGTGACATGGAGACACAACAAGGCAAGCTACTCATAAAGCACTCATTGTGTTTCCAACTTATACAAGGCCCTGCACTACAAGGTACTGTGGACCAAGAGGGTTTCTCCTGTGCTTTGGGAGAAGACATAACCTGAGTGTGACAGTGAGTCAGAGCCAATGATTGTGGGGTTACAGCAGAACAAGGTGGTGGAGCTGCGCTTACACTTCTTTTGTCAAAGTGGCATCAGCACACTGGGGCCATAGAGGAGCAGGGGGAAGGCTACTGTAGTCAAGGAAAGAAATATGAGTTAAAATGTAGTGCGTTTTGGAAAACATAAGGTTGAGCAGAGAAACCATCAGGAAGCATCCCTGAGCTGTGTGGAGAAAGATAAACATTTACCTTGCAGGCCAAGGACTAAATGAAAAGGGTCTCAAAGTGAGGGGATGGATCAGCACTAGGGGTGTCATGCAAGGTGTCCTTCTCTATCTATGTGACTCCTGACTTACTCTCTTTTCAAGTGGCTAAGGGCCAGACCTGTCCCCTGAAGTGGATATTTTGTGCATACAGAAATCTGTCTCTGCCTCTATCAGGAGAAGCTGGAACAGTGAAAAATCTGAGCATTTCTTTAGCCTATCTGGGATGAATGCCGGGGCTTGGACAAGGTAGGCTGATGGACTGGGCTGCCCAAGAGCTGCAAGAACTGAAGGTGGACTGGGCTGCATCTTCTTTGCAGAGTCTCCATGAGGTGGGTCCAAAACCCTGTAATGCTGTGAATGAAGCCTTTGGAAGAGAATGCTCATTGCTCTGCAGATGCATCCATGAGTGAGTGTGCCCGAGAGCTGTGCTGCATCCGCTGCCCGTGTGATGAGGTACAAGTTTCCATTTTCCACATCAGATGTCTGTAAACCCATGACCTTGCAAGAGAAGTAAAAAATAAGAAAAAAAAAAAAAAAAGTAAAACAAGGCTGCATTTTGTGTCCCTGTGAGATTCCTTCAATAGTCAGTTTTCAACCACAGTCAACAAAGTACCTTATGTTTATCAAGGCACATTTTCCATTATGTATACAGACCTTTTTGTTTTTCTAAATTTGAAAGGTCATTTTAAGAGCCCACAATACTTCTCTGTTACATAGGCCCAACAGAATTTCTGGAAATATTTAATTTGTGTACTGTGTTGAAAGCTCTCAAAGTGCACATCATTTAATCTGTTTATAGAACCCCTTGCTTCTCCTAAATATACTGGCATTCTTTCTCTCAGCTAAGAAAGCCTTACTTTCTTTTATCATCAGTTTTTAGTATTTTATCATGAGCATGAAGGGATAGTCAAACTTATTCAATCCAAGTAAAAATGTCTAAGGTTTTCTGTCTTCTCCCTTTAATTTAATTTTTTTATGTTACTCTGAAAAGGCTTCCTTGAGGGCTTGGAAGGTTAAAAAAAGAAAGAGAGACTCTGAGGTAAAAGACTCCCTTAACATACATAATTTTTAGTGTCCTTTGGTAGACTGCAAAGAATGAGGTCCAGCTACACCTTCAGCAGTACCTGAGCAGGCTGCTCAAGAAGGCAGATTTGTTTAAGCACCTCTGAGGGCAGCACTGGGCCCCAGGCTTTGTTCTCAGCCATGGGCTCCACTCTGCTGTGGTGAGGTCAGGCCATAAAGAGGGGTAAGGAAAGGTCGCAGAACTGGGCTCTGGGCTGGGGGTAAGTACTTCCAGAACTTAATTTGGCCATGGAAATATTCCCAGCACAGCAGTATTCCCCCTCGTTAAAGGAGGGAATATTGCTGTAGCCCATAAGCTCTGTAGGGGAGGAATTAACTTTAAACTGAGCACTGCACTTGGATAGGAAATGAGCTTAGTGGGGTCTGCGTGCTAAGGGACCTGTGTGCTTTGATGCAAATACTCTTTTAACTTTCAGTCTATGCACAAAGTAACACTGGTCAAACACAGACCAGGAATTAATTACTGTGAAGTGGTTCCCAGCTAAAGAATATCCTTATTAGTTTATCATTCCTTCTCTGGATGCTTTCTAGTGTAATGTAATTGTGTTGAGTACTAAAAGAATTACTGAGATGAACTGTAGACCTTATTTTTCCAGATGGAGTGTAAGAGAGGGCCTTTCTAGCTGCTCTGCCTGGCTTGTGAGCAGGTTCATCCATGCAAAGGTGAACTTCAGCCCTGCTGGTCTGCAGGAACCTCCCAGTGTGGGGAATCATGATCACAGATGCAGCAAAGGTCTGTGGTCTCCCTGTGCAGGACTGCAGGATTTGGGAAGTCTGGGGAGGCCATATATCCAGAAATCATCAAGGTTTTATTTCATTCTGCCTTTCCTTTGGTTTTCTTTTCTTGCTTTGGTATGAAAAACAAAATAAAAACTTAGGATTAATTTGTACTAACAGGTTGGATTTAATCCTAATAGAAATATAAATAAGAGCTTGATATTTTAATCTCTTTTTGTTCATTCATTTGTGCATGGTAATTTTGAAGAATGTATGCTAATGCTCAAATGTCAAACAAATATGCTTCTCCTAAAATTTATTTTAGAAACTGAAGTAACATTTTCTGATATTTGCTCTGTAATATTGAACCTCTGTGGTGAAGGGATAAATCTGAGTTCTGAAAATATTCTTTCAGCACTCACATAGCTTACTGGAAATGGAGGTACAATTTCTGCCAGTTAATACAGCTGAAGCATAACATTAGGACATTCTCAGTTGTTTAATTATGTTTTGTTTCTAACTGAAATGCAGCTCATCTGCTAAATGAACAAAGACTTAGTTTAATCTTTTCTGGAGTGCTTCTAAGTCCAGATCACTCTTATTTTTTGGTGAGATTTCATGAGTCTTTAGAAGTTCTAGATTATCTTCGGATATTTCATAGCAAAATGTGAGCAGCTGTGATTTTACATATCTATAAAACATGATTATTTTCACTTTATGACTGAGGCATTTCCAATGACATACTTGGTTTGATTAGAAGAAAACTTCCCTTTTTACTGAAGAATGTAGTCTGGGTATATATGTAAAACAGAATGTGCACCACCCTTTTTCTCAGCTGTTTTTGCCAGATTTTTCTTCATTCCTAGGAAGGATTCAGGAAAAAGGAGAAAAGATATTTGATGTTTCAAGGTGATGTTCCTAATCAAGCTCTGTACATACTTAGTTTGTTTATACTGTTGAACTTTTATTGCCATTTTAGCAGCTTCAGTGTTAGGTCAATGTCTTTGAAAGCACTCTTGCTTCAGTTGAAACACTAGGATTTTTGGTCCATGTTCTTGTAGAAATCAGAGTGCTCCAGGAGTCACTGTAACATGCCAGCTGCCCAGAGTCTAGTAGAATGAGTGTGTTTCCTTAAATTTAACTGTAATTTTATAGCTAGAACCAGTCTCAGTTTGTTTGGGTTATTTCCATCATTTACAGAAACGCTGTACCCATTGTGCCAGAGGTTTTCCTTCTGGCACCATCACTGCTGAGGCTGCAGTTTGTTGGCAGAGCAATTACAGACTCCTGGTTTCAGCAGACTTTGTCAGCCCAGAGCCTTGATGATGACCATGTCACCTTCTTGGTCACTTTTCTCAAATATTGGATTTTCAGTTTTCCCTCTCATTTGGCTTCTCTGCTTCTGCTGACTCCTGCAGTCATTAGCTTTGCTGTTGTTGATATATTTACTCCATTTTTGTTGGATTATTCCAAGCATACCAACCACTTAAATAATTATTGATTTTAAACAGAAATAATGAGGTCATTCCTTTAACTCCTCCAGTATTACAGTCCCAGAGCAGCTTATCTTGTAAGAATATTGTGAATGCTCAGTATGGAGAATTATTGTGTCCTACAATACATTGCAATGAAATTAGACTTCTCTTCATCTCTGTACTGATACTATTCTGAATGATTGCTGCTGAAGTGGCAACCACTTTCTGGTTCAGTGTAATTTTGACCTCTGGCTTTCCAGAATGGTGTCGAGAATTTTGCAGCATTTTGAACCCTACAGTAAGTTTAAATCATTTTCCTCTTTCAGATATGAAATCTGGGCAAACATCCCATAGGGTAGTATCATAGTGTGTTACAATAACTGACTTATGTTTGAATATGAATGCAGAATAGTTTTCTTTATTAAAATTCTGCGCTGAGGCTTCAGTAATGCTATGCATTTGTTACTGCATTTCATATTTATTGTCCTTATCCTGGATTTTCTTCATATTGAAGAAAATATCTCTGAGGGTTATTTCTTTACCTGTACCTTGCAGTCTGACTGATGCTCCCTCTGAGTCTCCTGGTTAACAAGGAGATGCCATTTTTATGTTGCTTTTTGAAAACTCTCTCATGAAAGTCTCCTGATTTTTCTCCACCACCAAGGTCCTGTTCTTTAAATGTACTGCAGAGAAAATGTAATTTCAGAAAGAGACCAGTCATATGGTCCTGGTGAGTGTTCTCAGAAATTATTTAAGTATTGGGGTGGTTTTGCAAAATCATGGAATCATAGGATCACAGAATCACAGAATGGTTTGGGTTGGAAGAGACCTTAAAGATCATCTAGTTTTTATCCTCCTGCCATGAGCAGGGGCATACCAAGTGTGGAAAACAAATTTAAGGAGAAATTTAGGGAGGGGTGATTATGTTCTTTACTACTCTGTGTGAGCTGTTGAGGTGGCACAGAGGACCCGTTCTCAGCTGCTCTGTACCTGCATGGCTGAGGATGAGGGCACTGCCACTGAGCTAAGGCTGGACACTCTGCAGAGCAAGCCCAGGCACTCATCAGCAAGTTACACACAGTGCTGCACTCAGGCCTTGCTCCTCCATCCCCCACTGCTATTTTTAATCAGAAACAGTTTATTAAAAGTGTCTTTATTTTATCTGGACATTCATCTCTGATCTGATCAGGACAGTAAACAGGACACAATTACAATCAGATTCCACTCCACTGCTGGTAAAAGCAACAGAAACAGTTCTCCCATTCCTGTTTTGTCCCTGTTTAATCCTACTTAATTGCTTTTAGTTGCCTCAGGGCCAGGAGTAGTATCTTCCATGTCCTACCAAGTGCTGTTCCAAAGTCAGGCCAGGGCTGCTGGAAGGTGGCTGGGTGGCTGGATCAGTCTGATGTGCTTCCTACAGGACAGGCAAAGTGCAACAATGAACTGCTGTGGTCACTGATGGGTCACAGGCATTTAAGAGTCCTGGTCCTCATCCTTGCAGAAACTGCACATCCAAGCCAAGTTGCTCAGGAAAAGAACATGTGAGTAATGCACTGAGTGCACTGAAGAGCAGCACACAGGAAGCATCTCCATCACACTGCCTGTGCAGAGCATGTTGTATCGCCAGAAAGAGAAAGCCCTATTTCTTTCTTTAAAACCAATTTTTACAAATTAATTTTTTGTAGTTAAAAAAGTGATCATTCCTCACCTCACTGAACAGCTACTGTATTTTCACACTCTGACCTGTTGGCAAAGGCAAACTAAATGAAAACCTTGCAGACACAAGTTTGTCTGCAGGAAGATTTATCTGTGCTTCTGTCCACATGACTCATACTTGCTCCAGGGGAAAAGTTGTAGTTGAGAAGGGGTGCTAAGCTACCATGATTTTCCATGCCCTCATAAAAAAGAAAATATCGCTTCTAACCTTCTATTTATTTTTTTCTGCCCCATTCAGTGGTGATGTGGAGTGTAACTAGAACAATAGTTGGTCTAATCCAGACAGTCATTTCATTGTAAATCACCAGGGTGCAGATTTACAGTCCAGGTATTATTGTTTTGGTTCTGTTTCTTCACTTTTCAGGTTAAAACTGGTTAACACAAGCTTTCAGAAAACTAATAAAAAATTAAATGGCTCAGAATTGGGACACAGTTTGCCAAGTATCAGCCTGGGGAGATGTTCTGTAACATTGCAGGAAGCTCCTATGTATATAATCACAAAGGAAAAGCTGACAGACCTTTAGCAATAACTTTGCAGTAATAAATTATTATTATTAACAGATCTTTTCATCCATGGATCTCAAAGCACTTTAGGAATATTCTTTTACAGGAAAATGTGCATGTGTAAGGAATACAGTTTAATCTTCCTTATGCAGTATTGTACAAACAGCCAGGTCTAGACACCCTCTCCTTAGCATGTGCTGTGTGAGGGACTCAGATTTAGGGACATTGCAATGGCAGAAGGGCTGGGAAGAAGGGATCTAGCATGAGGTTAAAGGACCAGTGAGACATGTATGTGATTGCAAGTTTCTCTAGAGAGGCACCTCAACTTTTCACAGACCCTGACAATGTGTCCTAATCAACATCAGGGATTCAAAGTATTCAAGAATACTTTTCCCCTCTTTTCACAACATGGTCTATGCATTCCTATCTCTTTTGTGGCATCAGGCTGCAGTGCTGCTCTGTAGCTTGTGAGAATGCTGTTTGCTCTGGAGACATTCAGCCCCATGAAACTGGGGTGGCAGAGCTCCTCATCCACTGACTTCCTCTCTACAGACACAGTGAAGGTATGGTGACAGCAGAAGTTTTAAAAAAGTAATCTCATCCTTGCATGCAAAATGCTGGGCCTTTGTTTTCATCTTCTTTGCCAAAACTTTAAAAAATGCAATGCTTTTATTTACTGACTTAATCCCTGGCCAGCCTCCAGGGAACTGGGGCTGCAAAGTCTCTGCTCAGACTGTTTGGGTGAGTTTAAGAGCCTGGGCTCTTGGAGCAGGACCTAGGCTAGCACAGGGTGTGCTGGAGTGGCAAAAGCCTCTCTCCCACACCCCCTTCCCTTCCCTTCCCTTCCCTTCCCTTCCCTTCCCTTCCCTTCCCTTCCCTTCCCTTCCCTTCCCTTCCCTTCCCTTCCCTTCCCTTCCCTTCCCTTCCCTTCCCTTCCCTTCCCTTCCCTTCCCCACAAGCACAGCTCTCACAGCTGCATGTGCTGCTCAAACAGCAGCTGGCAGCCAGCCCCAGGGAGGTTTCAGGAAACATTTCCCTTCTCCTCTTTGCCCACCCCTTCACTCAACAGGTGTATTTATGAGATGACATACACACCATGCAGCATTTCACCATTTAGTCTCAGGAAGGTTTTATTAATTTCTGACTCGCTTCTGTCAGGATCAGCAGCTCTTTGTTTAATGTGGACTTGAAAAGCTGGACCTACAGCTTACTGGACAATTAAGTTAGTCTTAGGGGATCTGTTTGAAAAATATGGTACATCTGCTAATGAATTTAAGAACACTTTTGTGACACTAAAACAAGCCTTGCAGGGAATGTGTAGGACTGATGGATCACCATGAGAAAAGGCATAACAGGGTGCACCCCTAGCACAGCTACCTGGGCCTAGAGGTCCCAGCCATGGTGTGATCCCAGTGCTTCCCCTGGACAAGGCAGGAATGGCTGTGCATGAGCTTTAAGTCTTCCACTTGCATGTCTTAGCTCCCTGAGCTCCTTTACTGTGACAAAACTGTCACCCTGTGGTGTGAGCACACACAACCAAGCCCAGGGCTAATTGGCTCCCATGGGCTGCTTGCCAAGGTGGCTGGCAGATACTACACTCATCACTTGTACCTCAGTGAGCTGGTCACAGCCACACCGTGCAATCCTGGCACCTGGCCTGCTGGAGGACTAAAATGCGATCAAGAGTTCCTTAATCTAAGAACATAAAACTGATGGCAGGGTTGGGAATCCATATCACATCCCTGAGAAGACCACGTTCTCTGTACAGCACAGATGAGCTAAGAGATCAGGTCATGTCCAGATCATCAGCTCACCTCTGTGAAACCATTCAAAAGTGGGTTTGGACCAAGTTTGAGCACCAACTAAACATCTGTCTGAACAGCAAAGTTCACTGCCCCCAAAGTCAGTGTTCCCTTCCCCACAAATGAATCTTATTGTGGGGAAAATGTGCAAGCAAATAATTAATCTTGGAGTCTGTGGGTGGCCCTGAGGTGAACTGGAGCTCTGAGTTTTACATAAGGTTTTACACCCCCACACAAACTCTGTCTTTGCTTCAGATCAGCAGCAGTGAGCCCACGCACATCTCTCCCGAGGCTTTTGTGCAAGACCTTTATCCTTCTACCAATGGGGAAGCCAAGGCCCTGGGGTGAAAGACAAGTTGAAAGCTAAGATCTGAATGATTTGGCAGAAATTGGAGCTATTGCAAGATTTTCCAAGATGAGCCCACTGGGGGACTGGAGAGCTCATGATGATTTAATGGCTTAAAAGAGAATGGGGCTTAATCTAGACCATGTGCTGAGAGGAGCTGCTGAGCATGGAGGTAGAGTAAGGCAAACCCACCCTGACTACAGTGACTTCTCTCTCCACATCTGGGTGGCTGAGAAATGGCATCTGTCTTCCTATTTTCCCTGTTCTTTAAATATTGAAGCACTGATCCAAGCTTTCTTTTCGTGGTCAGACACTCCCACATGTACTGAGCTTTGTACCCCAGGGCAACAAGGAGTTCTCTCTGGGGCTGCAGCATTTATGGTACAAGGTGGGGAAGGCAAACCCTGCACTTCCCCTGAGCCAGGCCAGGCATGCAGGGTCATCCAGCTTCTGTGGACAGTGCTCAGGAAAAGTAACTTGATGCATTGCTGCAATTAATCCTGCCAGGCAGGGCTGCAAGCAGGGCTTTGGCCCCTGCAGCTGCAGCAAAAGGAGCCTGTGGTGGGCTTGTTGAAGGCACACACCAGTTCCATGGCTCTGAAGGGAAGGGACAAATGTCTGGCTGTTAACTGCAAAGGCTGTGAGAACCCAGGAAGCAGAAAAGAGGAGGAAAAAAGGGAAAAGCATTCACAAGCAGAAAAGTAGGAACAGACCAGTAGAAGAAGATTTCTGAGGAATGTGGGGCCTGGGCTTCTGCTCCTTCCTGCTTTTGTTCCTGTATCTCCCCACTCTCCCCATCCCTGCTGCTGCTATGCCTGGCCACAGAAGAAGCAGAAAGAAACCAGTGTATGGCTCTGACCCAGAAATATCTTTTAACTACTTGAGATGGAACAAGGCTCTTCTGATTTTTCAGCATAAGCATTGTGAATTTTATCAGTGATGCTTGGCCTGAAAGAGCTGCTTGCTCAGTCTTGCTGGGTTTCAAAGTCCTCTTCTGAACCAGAACAAGTGCAAGATGTTAGAGAGAAAACAGATCCCAGAAAGGTCCCAAGCCTAGCCCAGAGGGATTGTTTGCAGGGTAAAACACAGCCTCAGAGAGTCACAATTCCTTTGTTCATGCAGCTGAGAAATAAGACATTTATTCAAGTTAGCCTGCTCAGCACACAGCCCTGGCTATCACTAATCTCAGTACTGCTGAGGCATGGATTTTGATGGTGGTTTACTGTGCAAGCTGGAAGATCTCACAGCTCATAAACCATCTTCAGCATCCTCCTTAGGACATGACATTCACTTCTAGATAACAACAGGCTCTGGTTTGGTTTAGGTTTTGCAAGCCTGTGTAACAAGAAGCAGATCCATCTCACTGGCCTCAGGGCTAGTCAGCAGCTGGGAGAGGGGAGTGAGGCAACCCTGTGTCAGCCCCATCCACCACCAGCATGTGAGACAGACACTTACACACAACCCCTTCCAACAGAGGTGTCTAAATGAGGTGTGTGGACAATCTCTGAAGCAATCTGCTCATCTTCTCTGTAGCAGGACCCATGGCAGCTACACCTCTGACTGCAGGCCAGGCTGAGATGATGCCCAAGCCTGCTTGCCTGGCACAGCCTGGTTCCTTTCCATCCACAACAAGTGCTGCAGTTGGACCAGGGTCACTGCTTACAAATGGTGCCTGCCATAACACACCATAGCCATATGTGGAAAATAGCAAAACATCACTCTGGGGGCCAGGGTAAGCCCTGTGGTGAGGGTGCTACTTGCCCTGCAGCATCCTCAGGGGGAGCATTATGAAGGGCACGGGGGACAAAACCACAAAGGATAAGATTTGCAAGAATCCAAACTTGGAGAGTCAGCACCACAAGGTGCCAAAAAAGTCACAGAGCCACTCTCATCGCTGTGAGGGCTGCCTGGGACTGCTGTGTCAGAGTGACTCCTGAGGACAGAGACCCTGAGAATGGTGTCTTTTGCTGCCTGGACACATTTAACTTCTGACCTCTATCAGCTGTCAGATTAGAAGGGGTTTAGTCACATCAGTCTGAGTAGGAATTAAAGCCAAGTTCCAGGGGTGAAAGGGCAGAGCCTTAAAGGGATCACCTTAATTGACAGGGCCTCTTAATCCCCCTGTTCTTGTACATTAATCCAAATATCTCCAGTTCTTCTTTTTAACCTGTTTTCATAAAGTAAAGAGAATTATACTTAATGTAACAAAGCTGGGAGTAGGAGTAAAGCGTGACCTTAGCCCTCCTGCAGAAGGAGTTTGAGGCTGTTGTGAATGCTGGTCTTTATCCTGGTCACTCCCCAGCCCTTCCCCAGCAGTGTGAGAGCTGGAAATGATCAGGCAGCTCCTCCTTGTCCAAGCCGTGGCGGTGACGCTGTGCAGGACAGGGCTGTTGTTTGATGTTCCATTTGCAGTTTACATTTATAATGGCAGAGCCCTGATAACCTGGGTACTTGAAACAGGCCCAAGCAGAGAGGAGCTTGGAGCACACCACATCCATCACCTGACAAGAGTGGTTGGTGGAGCTGTGCTCTCAGAACATAGGGATGTGCTCTCAGAACATAGGGATGTTGGCTTCTCTACTGCAGAAGCCAGCATGCAGGACCTGGAGGGCCTCCCCACCTTCAGGGGGACATGGAGGGGTGAACACAGTTAGAGGTGTCCTTTGGATTTGGAGAAGTGCTGGAATTGTTTTCTTAATCCGTGATGCACAGAGGATTTCAGGCTCTTTGCCACCCCAGGAACTTCTCAGGCTATCAGCTAAAAAACATTGTCTTTCTGAAGTTTAAATACTCAAAAGGAATTATGGGCAGCAGCCATTAACATAAAATAATTTTGGAAACAAAGTTGATGTGCAAAATTATTCTTTTTACATTTTTTTTTTACTGTGAACTCTTTTGAAGGCTGGTCTTCATCTCAAAAGGTGTAACTGTGGCTTCAAACAATAAATTCTGTCTGTGGGTAGTAGGAAATGTAACTGGTAGCACGGCAAAGTTAATTTTCCGCTGTTAAACAGAGACATTAACAGCTAAACTAAGTTGTTAAACTATCAGGGGTATGGGTTGTGCCTTCGTGGGCCTTGGTAGTGCAGCTATGCACTGTCACAAGGGGGTCTCAGTTCCACTGAGATAAACAGGCAAAAAATAAGAGATTCAGCTCCTGAATCATAGGAAGGAGGCAGAAATCCCATGCTTGGTTTACATGAGTGTCACAACTCTGGCCCTGACAGAATTTTAGGTCCTGGGGACATTTCCAGTGGTGCCAGCCTTTGGGACCACACTGGCTCTGGGTGGTTCCAGTGGCCATCACTTTTCACTGCCATGCAAAGCCAGCCTAATGGGGAAAAAATATCCCTGACACTGCCTTCTGCCATCCATGTGCCTTGTGCTTTGTAGTTACCCTTTCTGGCAGTGGGAAACTCACCCTGCAAACCAAGCTCCTTTCAAAATACATGTAAAGCATCTAGGTTTTGCTGGCATGGTGGTGAAAGCCACAGAAAATTGTGTAAAGAATGAAGTTTCCAGAGGCAAATTTATTTTGTCTTAGGCTCCTGAAACATCTTAGTTGAACTCAAAGCAGACTGAGAATGAGTTCTATCAAAGGGAAGCAGTCTAAGAAACAGTTGTGGATAAAAGAAATATGAAAGCTATTCAAAAATAAGGGGGGAAAAGAAGCCTTTGAGTGGGCTGAAGGAAAACAAACACAGATCCCAAGAGGAGGAGGAGAGAAGAAAAACTCCAACGAAACAAAAAAGTAGCTGATGAAAACCTGGTCTTACAGAGGGCAATAATATTTTGCTGCTAACTTCACTGGGCCAGGATTTTATCCACATTTTCTAATCATGGTGATGGGCTTTTTGTTCCAAAGTTTTCTTCCATCTCATGATTCATCACATCTCCTGTCTGGACATGCAGTAGCACAGAACTCCCATTCAGTTTGGAAAATACTCTTTTAATAGAATTAATCACTCTTGGAAAAAAAACTAGTTTCAAATGACAGGAGGAGGAGAGGAAAGGTTCATGACCTCAATCGAGTTTTTGAACCCCATGAACACACAAAAATAATTTTAAAAGTTCATAAAACCTCAATTTTCAGCAGATTTGCCCATCCAAGTTTAGTCTTGTCAGGCTAGAAGCCCAGATTCCTCCTCAGATCCAGCCCTGTGAACACAGTGACACTGATGCATTTTATGAAAAGCCTGGCCAAAATCAGAGCCCTGGAAGAGGAGCTATTTGGGCAGCTGAAGCAAGAGAAGGGAGAGCCAGTCCCTTTGAAGTTATCAGCCAGGGCAGGCGTTGGATAAGCCCAGGCCATTTGTAATCAGATGTCATGAGAGGACTGTCAAAGAAATCTCCCCACACTTGCCTTGTCACTGATGGTATCTCAGGGCAGATAAAATAAGAGCAGCAGTAAAAGGGAAGCCTGAGCCATTATCTGCCCACACCTGGGCTGCGAAGGTGCCGCGCAGAGACAGCGCCCGCCCCGCGGCTCTGGGGCTCGGCGGGGGGACCGAGGGAGGGAGGGAGGGAGGGAGGGAGGGAGGGAGGGAGGGAGGGAAGGATGGAGGATGCTGCTCTGCTGAGCTGCAGGGGACATTGTCCTGCAGCCCCAGGGAGCACAGCCCTGCCATCAGCTCCTCACCACGCACTGCTGTGGGAGCTATTGCAAAGAATTTGTATTGGCAGCCTTAACTTTCATCTCCCTGTGACAGCTGGGCTGAAAAGGTGTTTTCTTCCCAGATTCTTAGGGAAACTTCATTACAGCTTTCTTTAGGATAATTTGCAGGCTTTCACAAGGCTGCTCACTACTGCTCTCCCTGGCCTCCAGTGTTTCTTCATGGAAAGTAGCTTCACATGCCACTGAACCAACAAAAGTCTTAGTTTTGGTGTCCTTTCCTTGTGCATTTCCTGGAGTTGAATAGGTTGAGGTTATGTAGCAGCTTTTATTTTGTGGAGGCATTTCTAGGCTCTCTGTGCCCCATGCATTTAAATCAGCTTGCAGGAATATGATGCCTTGAAGTGTCTTCCACTGCCAAAACCCAATAGGAACTGACCACCAGGTTTGAAGGGACAGATGGATCAATAAACACACAAACAAAAAATGCTATTGCACTTACTGTTTTTCTTGGAAAGCAGAACTAGAAAGTCCAGCAACCTACTCAGAGATCTGGGGTAATACCATGTATTACATCAGGAACCCTCTTGGCCCTAGTCTGTGAGTGTGCATGGGCATTGCATGAGCCCAGAACACTGCAGCAGCCTCAGACGTGCCCAGAGTCACTGCAACAGAAGCATGCTTTCAAATGACCCTTGGAAATTTGGATCTATCTCCATGGCTCTTTTGAGACAATGGCATGAAGTGCCCAGTGAGTCTCCAACCAAGGAATGTCTGCATTATGACCTGGTAAATTCTAGTCCTTGAATGTTTTGGTGTGGGTTTTGGTTTTTTTCTCTCAGCAGTGGGGATGTCCTAATGCTGCTGTCCTGGAAGTCCTCTGCAAGTCTGCTTGAAACTGGGATTTAAGATCAAGCCAGTGCTGTCAAATATAACTTTTAGAGAATTTTTTCTCTTTGGTCTTTGGGCTTAGTGATACTTTGTGCTGATGTCCTGCCTACACAAAAACTATGTGAGCAGATCCCTCTGTGGGAAATTTTCTGAATTTTTATTACATCCTAAACTTCTTTGCTCCAAGAAATCCAGCATCATCCAAATTCTAGCCACCATGCACAGACCAAGGAGGTCCATAGGATTGCAGTGGTGTGAAAAGGGATCTTGACCCCCCTCACTATATTTAACATAAATCAAATGTCACAGTGGGGCTGAAACTCCATGTGTATTAACCATCTTCCCATACTTATTCAGCTACAGTAACTATCTCCCTGCCCTTCCCCCTCTTTCTAATAGCAGTATAAATAGTCCAAAGGTCTCTTGTCAACACAGCTCCCAGACTTCTAGCTCTTTGAGGGGCAAATGTACTTTGTTTTATTACTTGTATGGCATTCCTCAAAGAAGGGGACTTTGACCTTCTTAAATTCTTCCTGGAGATTAAATACCAAAACCAGCAGTCCACAAGGGAATTAATAGACAGCTTCAATACACACAGCAGGACCTTTGGAGGGGGTCAAGTTATTAACACACTGGGAAATGTAGATTGTATCTTCCAATGCAGGATATATCTCGCATTCTAAATCAGATAATGACAATGGGACACAGAGAGCTGCATTTCTGAGATGAGTTCTGCAGCTCTCAGCAGATCTTCCAATTCTGGGTATTTTACCAAGGACACAAACTTTGATGACTTTAGAAATTTTCATGTAAAAAGGAATGCATAACAAACTTCTCTTATTTTAAAAAATTATGCCTTCTGTATTAACGGTGGGCCCATGTGGATTTATTTTGCATTAGACAAGGAATCTTACCTGGGGGCTTAATACTTATTCAACCTCCTACTGCCTAAAAACAGACAACCCTACAAAAATATTTGTATAATATTTACATATTTAAGGAAATTAATGTCAGGCATTGAAAACGCTTTAAAGGTATTTTTGGTGCAGTTTTGAACAATCGAAGCTCACAGAAGCAAAATTTCAGCCTGATGAGAGCTAAGTGGTAATGGAAAACTCATTTCAGCTTTCTTGCCATGCATATTTGCACTGGAAACATGATTGAAAATATTCACTCAAGGTAGATGAGCCAAGAAATAAGGATAAGTGATAGAATCAATAAAAGGTTTTAGATTAAGTCACCATTTCTGTAAAACTTTGATACTTGAAAATGTGACAGTTCAACAGCCCCCCCCTTGTTTTTGAACTTCTGTGCGCCAGTCTGAGATTTTACCTTTGAAATTATCAAGAAAGGGCTAGCATCTTACAAAATCACCTTGTTTTTTTCCTCACCTCCTTTTGCTTTATGTATTTGGCCACTGCTGAACAACACAAGCTTTCAAAACAAAAACCCTACAGTAAGAGAAAATAATGAAAAGAACAAATAGGCTGAAATATATTACTTGTTATGAAATATTCCTTTGGCATGAATTGCAATAAACAAACCAACATCCATTCCAAAACAGCAGTAAACAAATCTTTACTACTCCCTGATTGCCAAAAATCTCAGACTACTCAAGTTGACATGGAAAAAAGCATGAATGTTAGTGAGGGGTGAATTTCAGGAAGGCTGGGTTTGGTCTGGATAAGCATATCTGACATATGCAAGCCTTCTGGGAGCCTATAAAAACAAGCTTTCTTGGGATATTTCCTGCACTTCTGGATAGGTTGGAAATGTCATGACAGCCAGCTTTGCCACAGTCCTTGGTCACTCCAAGTTGTGTTTCTGGCCAGAAATCAGTAAAACAAAGGTACTTGGATAGAGAAGAAACCACAGAACAGAAGCTTGGAGCTTCTAAAACAATTCCAGCCCATGTGCTCAGTGTGCTTTTACATGCACTTGGACATGACAGCTATGTGGAAGATCAGCTCTTCCTCTGTAAAGATAAAATAAAGGAATTAATGCTTGAAAAATGTTTTCTATGTCTTGTCTAGCTGCATTCAGGATGTGCAGATATGCAGGCCAAGGCTTACTACTCTAGCCTCTGGCACATGAAAAGTGCAAAGGCAAATGCTGTCACAAATCCCTTGTACATGTGCCCCCCATTACTGCATAACTTAACTCCTCTTCTACCTTCTGCTCTCTCCCCGTAAATTTCATCTGTAAAATCTCAATAACAATTTAAAAAATGAAATCCTGCCATATGGAAGCCAAATTTTAAATGCAAGTGATGTTAGATTTTTGAATCCTAACCTTGGTGGACCTTCTAGGAAAGTCAAAATAGATTTGGCTTTGTCCTGGTGACAGTATCAGGTCATGTTAACATTTGTGCACCAGTGTCATCTCATGCAAATCATAAAGTGCAGTGAAACTTTGAAATCCCTTGCCAAAAGGACTTCTGGGTGCTAAAATTGCATGGGTTCCAAAAGGCAAATTAAGAGAACAAAAACGTAGCCATGGCAGTAAAAAAACGTGTGTCATGGTCAGAAGCAGCTTTGCTATGGACTGCTGGATGTCAGGGGAGTGTTCAGAGGCTCTGCCCATCCATCCTTGCTGGCTCTGTGCTCACCCTGATCCCTGGACATTCTGTGAGCACCAGGTTCTTCAGGAGAGCAGGGAAGAGATCTCACCACAGGAGATGGGCTGCTGCCCTGAGCCAGTGCAGAAGAAATGCCCCTTCTCTGCCTTTTCCTCATAAGCATCAGATTTGTTCTTCTTGTGTTATGTTTTATTGATTTTAAGAAAATAAGCAGTGCTGTTAGACACAAATCTTTCTCCAAACTAAAACTTCTATATGTTTCAGATAGCTTATTGCTCCTGAATGAGCATCTCCAGCTTGAGAAGTGATTTTTCCAAAACATAATCCAAGTAAGGCCCCCAGGCTGAAGCTTCCCTGGGCTGTGAGCCTCACAGGGCAGTGTGCCAGCCATGGATCATCAGCTGGGCTGTCACAAACCTCTCCTGGAAATATGTTTCTTGGTAGTCTTGAAGAGGACTCACCATCCCTTCAAGTGACTGGAAATGGAGCCAGAAATTGCCTTCTGCTGTTTTCACAGACAATCCAGAGGAAAAAAAAAAGGTTATTTTTCCAAGGCAAACATTCATAGAAATACAGCTTCCCTTGAATATACAGGGATGATGAAATGCAGTGGGGAAAAGATACTTTTGTATTTCTTAACAGTTTCTCAAGCCAGCATTTGGGCACTGCTCTTCCCACTGGAAGCCTTCTCTGTCATTTTATCCCCTTTTGGATTTCTTTGGCTGAAGGACTGAGGGATTTATGCTGTGCCTGCTTTGCAAAGTTATGCTTGAGCAGGACTTTCGGTGTCGAGATTCCTTCCAACTTTTGTGTCAGGAGAACTCGGGTGTGCTTGTCCCCTTTCAAGTGACAGGAGGGGTTAACCTGCCATGAGTCTCAGAGGGGACAAGGCACACCTTTCTCTGTCTCTGTGACTTGTAGCTGTACCTGTAAACACAATGAAGTGTTAAAATACATGCCTGGCCTTTGATCCTGGTGCCAAATGTACCTCTGGTGTAACCTCAGTGTCTTTCCTAATGAAAGAAACTTTCATTTCCTCCAGGAGGCCGCTGCAGGATTTGCACACAGAGTGGGCAGTGCTTTTGGCTTCCAGCCTAATTCCTTAATATCCCCTGCTCCCCCATACATATCCTGGGAAAGAAAGGTGTCACCAACCTGGGAGCACAGGGGCAGGAGGGAGGCGGCACAGCAAGTCTGTCTGCACAAGGCTCAAATGTCGTTGTCCTTCTCATAAAGAGCCAGTTTAGGTTTATGAACACAAAGGCCTTTGATGTTGTTTCTCAGCAAATGGTGCCTTAAAGATGATAGATGGCTGCATGGGCCGAGCCCTGGGCCGGGGGCTGAGTGCCCAGCCAGCCATGCTCCTGGCAGAGATCTCCTTAGAGTGGATAAGCTCTCCTGAGGGCAGCCATGAGAGCAGTCCAGCCTCTTCCAGCCTTCCAGAAAGGGGGAGGGAGCTGCCTCCTCCCAGGGTCTTGCAGAGCTGTGCAGAGGTTTGCGTGGCTCTTTCAGGATAACTTATTTACCAGCGAACATTTGCTAACTTGTTCCGTCCCTGAGGGTGGAATTACGTGTGGGCAGTGCAGGCAGCTCCAGCCCGGTGTCAAACCTGTGCCAGGAGGAGCTGCCTGCCCCCCGGCTCTGCTGCTCAGGGGCTCCCCTCTGCCCAGCCACCAGGCTCAGCTGTCCGTGGGACTCGGCTGGGACCTGATTCCAGCAGGAGCTCTGACGCTGCTTTTCCCTGCCAGCCAGCGCCCAGCTGTGAACACGGGCTGTGTGTGAGACCCGCCCGGGGCTGCCCTGCCAGCTCCCTTCGGGGGCACAAAACCTTTCTCGGGGCTCTGCACTCCCCCAGGCACTCTCTGGAGGGAGTTTCCCTGTCCCTCTCCTGCAGCTCACCTCCTTCTGGCATGGGGGGAGCTCTACCACACACCCCACCTCCGCCCTCCCTGACCGATGTCCAGGGATTTGTGTCCTGGGAGACACTGGCTGAGGAAGATAACAATTCTGGAGGTGCGCTTGGTACGGCCAGTGAAGAGAGTACCAATCCCATGAGGGAGACGAACGTTTTCTAACAAGGAGAAGACATAAATCCCCGGCTTTGGGGAGCTTTAATCCTCTTCCTGAGGCGTCGCCTCATGCGGCCGCATCTCCGGTGCTCCTGCCCTGTGCGCTGACAGGGCTGTTTCCCTCGGGAGGGAAGGGGGGAGCGTGTGAGTGTGTGTGTGTATGGCTCAGTGTGAGTGTGTGTGTGAGTGTGAGTGTGTGTGCATGTGTGTGTGCATGTGTGTGAGTGTGTGTGTGTGTGTGAGTGTGTGTGAGTGTGTGTGAGTGTGTGTGAGTGAGTGTGTGAGTGTGTGGGTGGGTGTGTGTGGGTGAGTGTGTGTGTGTGAGTGTGTGAGTGTGAGTGTGTGGGTGGGTGTGTATGTGGCTCGGTGTGTGTGCGTGTGTGCTCCGAACCGTGTAACAGGAGATGCATTCAAAGCGCCTCCTCGGGACATTGTCGCTGCAGACGGACACTTTGTCATTTCGTGCTGTGGAGCCATCGGGCCCTCCAGGTCCCGCTCCGCATCCCAACGCGAAGCGAGTCCCGTTTCAGCGGCGCTCCCCCTCCCCACCCAGCACATAATGTTTCTATTGTGCCGATACTGTTTTTCTGGGGAAGCGGCAGGGATTTAAATATCATAAAGGCAGAAGCTGGGCTTTGATATACTGTCACCAAAAGCTGAATACTGTAATTTTCAGCAATTTTCTCCGAACTCCCCTTCAACCCCTCCTTCCCCCCGGCCCCCGGCCCCCTCCTCTCCCCGGGCTCCCTCCCTGTTTCTTTTTTCCTGACAGCCCGCTCCGCTGCTTCTGCCGCATGATCCTCACTTGGCAAATTAATGTGCTGCTGCTGATGAGAGACAGTGGGTTACTGTGAGCGCAGGCTCTCTCGTCTCCTCTCGCTATTACACCCTGGCAACATCAAAGCTCCAGTCATCCTGTTCCCATCTCCCCGTGGGTCCGTAGGGCCTGGCTCAATCGCTCGGTTCAAAAGTGCAGGCTGCCTGGGACAGGGACAGGGACAGGGACAGCCCCCGTCCCACGGCCACCATCAATGCGCCCATGGACAGCTCAGCACATCTTCACATCTTCTCCCCCTTCTCCTGGCATTAATTGCTGAATTGGGAGGGTAATCGGGTAATCCACCTTCTCTCACTACACTCCTTTTAATTTCCATCTGAGGCAAATTTTTGTTGAAAGTATATTTTTCCTTCTTTTTTTTTTTTTTTTTGTCCCCACAGATAACTATTTAATTTTTTATGATCTGCTCTCCTAGGATCTGTCAGTTCCCCTGGTGGCAACTACTGTTTGTTTTAGCCAGTAACAAGATACTGCTCTGAAAAGTAATTCTGATTGCTCTGTGAATTTAGACTTGAATTCATATATGGTCTTTCTGTGGCAGAGAGAGATCTCTGTGATTTCTCCCTCCATAACAATAAATCTTGCATATGTGTGAAGGAAAGGTAAAGGGGGAAAGAGCTGAAGATCTGCCTGTTATTTGCCTGTTTCCTGTTCTCAAAAATATGTTGTACTGGTGAGAAATGTTTCTCTATTTTAGCCATTTCTGGGCTTTTGTAGTTCTGTGAATAGTGTGTTGTGAGATGAGGGAAGCAGCTGTCACTGCTGTGGCAGTACCACCCCAGCCGCAGGGCTCTCTTGCAGGACAAGGCTTGGTGGCCTGGGACACACACCTCCATATCCCTTCCCAGATTTTGACTCCTGTGTAAGCAAAGTGCCCAGAACTCCTGGCCATGCATGACTGCAAGGGAAAGGCAGTCCCTCCCAAAATCAGAGTGCCTTGTGTCTGCAAGTCTCTCCATAAACAGCACTCATACCCCATCCATAGGTCCCCTCCTGCCCAAACAGGAGTCGGGGACAAGCACAGAGGGCCTGTACATTCTCCATGTCGCCCTGTGCCTGAATCCTTTGTGACAAGGAGCAGTAAATATTTCTCTTCTGCCCAACTGCAAAGGAGCCAGGATGTGCTGGACGTGGTGGCAGTCCTTGCTGTCTGCACAGGGGCCGCCACCCTTCAGGACCAGGAACACACACTCTGAGAAAAAGCTTCCCTGAGAAAAAGCAGAAGTCCATCCCTGCAGCTATGAAGACCCCTGCTACCATGGAGGCAGCATCCAAAGCTTTCCCAGCAAAGGGATTATATTGCAGCAAATCTGTTCCTGTTCCCTTGGTGCTGTGTTTTATTGTGCTTAGGCAGTGGCTCCGTTTTTCTCTCTCTCTCTGCTGGAAGGACTTGAGAGTGCTGGCCTCAGTCCCAAGGACTACAGTAGCTCTTCCTCCTGGGAGAAAGTGGGACAGGCTAAGGATAGAGTAGCTTAGAGCACGAGAGGATTGTTTCACCGTCCTGTTTCACCCTGTGGGATATTAACTGGTTTAGGGACTTTATTCACCTGAGCTGCCCCAGCAGCTCCCTCAACAGACCCAGACATCCACATCTTCTGCCTCACATAAAGCCTCAAGAGAGCACAGATAAAATAGAAGAAGGAAGACAAATGTTCCAGCATCCAGGGCAGTTTGCTGTGTGGAGCTGGGCTCATCCTTGCACTGTCACTCAGAATGCAGACAGCCTTGGCTCCATCTAACATCCTTGCTCTCCAGTTCCTTCCCCCCAATGGAGAAGCAAGCACACACTACCTGAGGTTATATGGTGTCTAAGTGTGCTCAGATTTCTTCCTGGTTGTCCAGGATTTGCAGAATTTACAGTATTGAAGCTTTATCAGGGAAGAACTTCAGTGTGTGCCAAAGTGTGCGTGTGATTCCAAACAAGAACAAACCATTCCATTAACCTCTCTGAGTATAGTTTCATCTAAGGCAGGCACTACAAAGTTGAGCAGTCTTCTATGGGGTTTTGGAGCATGTTACTGGAGGATCTGTCAAAATGTAAAAGTTTGCCAAGGCTACAACTGGATTAAAACAGCTCTGAAGTTCCCGACCATGCCCTTCCCATTACCTCAACAGGGTTTAAGTATACTAAAGAAACAAGGAGAATGACAAGCCCATACAGCATAGTAGTGTCAGAGTTGCTGGTATTAAGGTACTGAATTTCATCCTAAATATTTCACTTCGAGTCCATAGTTGAGACCTTGGATCTCAGTGACTAAAAATCTTGCTTCAGGCATTCCTGCTTTTTTTCCACATAATGACATCATTGCATGTAATGAGATGTTAGCAGCTCATTCACTGCTTTACATCCTCCCTCTGTCGTGGAGGAGAAAATTGCAATTTCTTGACTTATGCACTTATTAGCGTAAATGTAATTTAGTCATGGCAAATTTTGAGAAGTCCAAGCTTCAGAAATTATGGTAAGAATGATGAAGACTCAAAGGTATGCTTGAAGGGAACTACCTACTTTTGGAGAACTTGGCCTCTGACTCAATTAATTTCATGCCAGATGTACACCTCTCACCACCCTGCGTGGTTGTTTTGAAGGACATGGCATGCTGAAAAGGGAACTGATTAAGCCAGTCAGAGCACCATGAGGTTTAAACCCTTACTAAAACCCTCTTCTCTATATCTTGTAGGAAAAACACATAGCAGAATCAAAGAGGTCATTTGGGGGACAAAAAAACCAAGCAATACCCAGGAGCAGCTCTTTGCCTGGGGGTAAGGACATTCACTCTTGAATTTGCAAGTATTCTTCTTGCAAATTTGTGCTACTGACAGTATTTTTCCTGTTAGAGTGACCCTAGAATTCAGTGCGGGATTTAGCCACCCACGTGGAGGCAGTTAAATGTAGATGTCTGCACATCAGATATCTAAACTCTTATTACAGACAATGGAGAATCAGCCACTGTGGCCAAGAGGGTTTGGGTCAGTTGCCTAAATGTGACCAGCTAGTGCCATCAGAGATGATGGAGGGTATTGAGGTATCTGCACTGCCTGGGTGGCACCATGCAGGACCTATGGAGACCATGCAAACAGACCTGCAGCTGGACACCATACTGGCAAGCCACATCAGGAAACTTTCTGGTCTCCACTGTTTCTTGGTGCCTGTGTTTATGCACAAAGTTAATTACAAGGAGCTCTGTGCGTCCTACAGCTGACAGACAAGAGGTATCTGCTTAAGGTGAGCTGAACCCCACTGTGAATGTTTAACTCTGCCTAAAAGTACACTGTAATTAACATGAAAAAGTGTTAATTACACTTAACTGTTTTTTTTTTTAAATTACTGTTTGCCTCCTGCTCCCTGAGCTACCTCTTTTTGAGAGGCAGGCACTGTGCCCCTTTACAGCATCCGAGATCTTAGGGCCAAAAAGGTGGTTCTGTGAGCACTTTGAGTTTGGGAGGGATATAACACAAACCATTTCATTTCATTCTTCTCAATAAGAAGACTTTTCAGCATGTTGAACCTGTAGTGGGATGTGTGCCTTGAACCTGCTTGATGCTGAGGTGGGTGAAGCCACTTCCTGAAGATCTCTTCCCATGCTGTTGTAGCCCCTCCAAGGGGGAGCTCTCTGGGGGCTGTTTGGGCATGGCTCACATGCTGATGTGCACCCTGGTGAGGAGTCTGGCCCTCAGATGAGAGCAGAGGACATGAGGAACCTGAATGATAGGTCCAAAAAGCAACAGCAACACTACAAGGGGACAAACCAAACACAGGCTTTTGTTTTGACAATATTGAAATAATTTGCATTGGCAATGTCAGAAAAATGTACTTTACACAGATATTTACCAGAACTTTTTATTTCTTGAGAAACTTTGGCTATCCAAGCTGAAGGGAAGCACACAGTCAATGATTATTTCTCAGGGTCAGAGTCTGAGCTACTGCTGCCTGCTGAGCAGCAGCCCGAGGAGTATCTACAAGCAAGGGAACAAGGGAATGCTTTTGCTCTCATGTTTTTCTCTCTCTTATGTTACACCACTCCTTGTCAGCCCTGCATTGGTGAGTACAAAGTACCTCCTGGCCATGACATCACGCCACAGAAAACAGACTAATGAGGCAAAGGAAGCGAGGTTCACTTTTCTGCAGGCAGGCTGGCTCCAATCACCTGGTTGTAGTTAAAACGGATCACACTAAGCTGTTCTGCTTTGTAGGAGCTGAATTTCATTCTCTCTTACTGGATGTTTATCTGATATCTTGTAAAAACTGTTGTCCATTTCTCTTGCCTTTAGATCTTTTGCTTTTATGAAATGCTAAATCTCCAACTCTGACCCTTCAGCAAAACCAGTTCACTTCATCAAATGAATCCCGTGACTTTGATTATGTAGGACCTTTCATTAAAAGGGTCCAAAGTAAAGCAGACAAGGAAATGTCTTAGTGATTTGCAGCAATGCATTGAGAATCAAAAGGAAATGGATGGCAGAGATAAGGAAAATAAAATAGCCACAATTTTTTAATAAGGGGAATGGAATTCCCCCCCGAGGGTCTGTGTTATACTGTTCTTTAGTAAAACACAAGCAAAACTCATAGTAGTGGAACTTAAATACAAAATATTGCCAACATGGAGCAGCACAATGTAATTTCTAATAGTCAGGAAACACTAATATGAAGGCATTATCAGAACATTTTAAACTCTATACAGTAGTGCTTCCAACAAACAATTGGCTGTTATGGATTCAACCATAAAACTGAAAGTGCCATGTCCACTGCTGCTAGGACATGTGCTGCAACTGCACCACATTTTGCCCTTTGCTTTGTTATTTTAATTGTGGACTTCAATTATGGCACAAGCATTCTTTTTTTCTTCTTCTTTGTCCACATTATATTGTGCTGTTTTAAAGAACAAAATTGTCTGTGATTTTTGTGAATGAGGCTAGTTTTTTCTTCCATGGGACTGTTACTTAACTAGTACCAGTGTGCACTGCAAGGTCAGTATGTTTATAAAGGGATCTGGTTGGCACGTGGTACCAGCATAGATTGTACAGAGGAGAGCAAAAAAATCATCAGGTTCAAAAAATCATCAAAAGGTTTTCTGACAAGCTCACCCATAAATTCTGTTTACTCTTGTCCATGTTGGTTTTCTTGTGGCCTAACATTAATTGATTCAGACAATGAGGTTGATGCTCGGGATTTTAAATATTTTTTTGTGGTTTGGACATTCTTGTAGAAGTGTGTTTGATTATTATTTCATTTACAAACTCCTTCATGAAAATGATCGAAACAGCCATCACAGAGCTGCTGTCTTGTATGAAATCCAGTAAAACTATACAGCTATGCTCCTTATGAGTTGAATTTATTTGTCTTAAGGGTTAGAGCAGATCCCAGGACATGATAATTCTCGTGTGGTTATTTTTTTTAATTCCTTCAACCAAGCACAGTACAACTCCCCCCCCCCCCCCAAGCTGTGTTACTGCTAATTTTTCATCATCTATTTTCTTGTGGCATTGCCAAAAGAACTGATTATATTTTAAAAATTATAAAAGCCTATTTTACCACTCCCCCATTTGAAATATGCTGAGGGGATTTTGTTCAAAGTTTCCATGAAGATTACTCCTCTAGCTGAGACCAGCATGGATGACATCAGCTTAAAAAAGAGCAGTGTGTGGAAAGCTTAAAAAAGAGCAGTGTGTGGAAAGAAGGAGTTCAGGATAAAATGTGTCCCCTGGCCTTGAGGGAGAAATGAATTTGGCACAAATCATGATATGGCTTGCAGCAAGCCCAGTTGCAGCAGCCCAGGGCTGTCTCAGCTGGAGGCAGCCAGGACATGGTCCAGCCAGTGGGAATCAGCCCCTGGGGCAGGAGAGAGGGATGGGCTGCAAGAAAGGATGAAGATCCCTGCAGGAGCCACAGCCCCTGCCCCACTGCTGCTGCAGGAGCTCATGAGCAAACACAGAGTGTCCTGGGAAACTGTGAAAGGATTCATAGACATCAGGCCAAGAAGAGTCCATTAGATCATCTTTTCCTCACTGAAGGCCAAACGTGGCTTTCAAATACCTTTTAAGATCCACATGGTGGCACACCCTTTACTATTAGAAAGCCTACATTTTCAGCAAGGCACTGACACCCAGGAAAAGAAGGGCAGGTTCAATGGATTTTGCAGTAAACCCACACCACCCACTATCCAATAACCTTGGAAATCCAATCACAATGTCTGGGATCTAAAACATGAAGGATACTTCCCACTGCCATGCAAGTCAGATTAAAAAACTGAACCATGGGGCCCTTGAGACTTCCCTCATCCCTCAGCTGTTAGGTGTCCATTTTTTATTCTGGTTGTTAATTTCCTGACACTGATTAGAAGTTTATAACAAGTTTCTCAGTTGAATTTGCCTGGAGTTAAGCCTCAGCTTTTGGTTCTTGTTATGCTTTCCTCCCCTGCAATAAAGAGCTCTGCTGGGCCTAGAATTTCTGCACATGATGGTATTTATGCTTTGTAATCACATCATTTCTTGCTCTTTTTGATCAGGCCACCAGGCTGAACTCCCAGTCCCAGAGAGATATCCCAGTCTCAAAGATAGCAATGCTAAGCAGAAATGCTAATTTTGTGCTAGACTGGCTCCACACACAGCTGAGTGCATGGCACCAGGTTTAACATTGCTGTTACAGGAGCACAGGTCATGAATATGGGTGATGGTTTGGAGATCAAACTCTTTGAAAGAATTAAACAGATTCCCCACTCTCTGTGACAATATTTTTTTTTCCAGTGAAGATGGTAAAACTGTAAAACTTTGTTCTTTTTCAGTATTTCCTCTCCTTGTGAATTACACAGGTGTTTCTTTCCTCAGCATCTTCTGCTTTATTCACCCTTTTTTATCCTTATGAAAACACAACAATATTTACTGTCTTATCCTGGTTTAGATTAAATTACAATGAATCTGCCAGTCTCTCCCTCGGGATCTGTGTATAAACAATTGTGTTTCTTTGTGTAAGCTCCAGGATCAGTAGCTGTAACAGCAGGACTGCAGTGGGCAGGGAGCACAGCCTGGAGAGGAGCTGCTCTGCAGCTGATGGCAAGTATCTGACCCTGGGCTGCACCCACAGGGGAGCAGGGATGGTGGGTGTGTGTCTGGGTGTGCAAAGGAGGGGTGCAGGGAGCCCAGGAGCAGATGCAGAGAAGGAACAGGCTGGCAGCTGGCATGCCAGACCACACAGAGTGACTTCGACACAAGGAACAATTTGGGAGGGCACCATAAGAAATTTCATTTTGAAGTGGGTGTAAATAATAATTGTCCCTGGTAGCATGAGCCATCCTGTGCCCAGTGTACTCTCTGTCAGGCTGTAAAGAAAGGAGATTGCACTGAGGAAATAACTATATTCATTTTCAGCTTCTTTTTCTAATAAAGATAACCTGCAGATTCCAAAAATCTGGCAACATGCTCTTGTTGGTAAAAGGTAATGGCATTTTGCAAGTAGCAAAATAAACTGAGAAACTGAGTTTGCAGTGGTACCTTTGGCAAGGAGGTATCGGTGCTCCAGGGTATCTCCTGCTTTCACTGTGCAGATGGATCTGGTATCCCAGCTTTGTTCACTGGAGTTGGGAGTGTGGGGCTGGAAATCATGGAGCAGAGGACCAGCTCTCCTCTCTCACCTCATGGATGTCATGCCAACACTCTTAAATCCCTGTAGCAGAAATACAGATAATTTGGTCTCAAACAGCTTTTCAGAAAATTACAGCTACACTGTAGGGATGGCTGGCTGGACACACAGCTGGGTTTTGGGGTGGTACATAACACTGATCTCAGCAGCTCCAGCTACCTTGCTCCCAGCCCTGGCACCAGCTGGCAGCTCTGGGCACAAACAGCCCCTGCTCCCAAGCTCTCATGAACCACAAGCCACAGACCAGCCAAGCGACCATTCCTGTTCTAGCAGCAGTTTCTTCATATTGGCTGAAACCCTGGTGTCACTTACCTTCCTTGCACCTAAAAATAGTAATTGCAGCATTAATTAGTTAAATTATTTTAGTGGGGTTTTTACCTCTGAGAATGAATGAATTAATTTTTTAAGGTGGGGTAGTGCAAAGATGATCAATGCTGTTGCATAGCAGCAGTAACTTAAAAACATCCTAGAAGAATCCTTTCTTTCTCTCTCTCTTTTCTTTGTGACTGGAAAAAATGTTAAAAACAAATCTCCTAATTTACTTATAGCTTGAGATCTCTGCCAAGTGTATGTTTACGTCCAGTTTGAAAGATTGGGCATATACTGGAAGTGTTGAAATTTTCTCAAGCAGTCCAGAGCTGTTTGATGACATACACTACAAGGTCAGTCCTGTTTGCTGTTAAAATCAGTGGTAACACTTCCTTTAAATTCATGGGGAAACAGGATCAGGCCCTTTATTTAATTTGTACCTATCTTGGAAGGAGGTTTCTTGTTCCTCTAGAATGTGCCTATAGATGATCTCATGATCCCTGCTGGCCCTGAGTGCTGGCAAGGTCCTGGAGCACTTACAGCACTCAGACGTGACAGTGTGACAGATCACCTGCAGTGTCCTGTAGCCAGAGGGGCTGCAGGCTGAGATAGAGTGCTTTTTCACAAGGATTATCACATTTCCTCTGCAATGCTGCCACGTAGAAATAAATGGAAAAACTGCTTTCGTCAAGAAAACAAAGGAAACTTACTTTATGCCTTCCTTGGGATTTCAGATGGATGCGGTTGAAAGGAAGTTCTTCACTCTGTTTCCAAATAAAAGTTAAACTGGACACCTAGGTTTTTGCCCTAAGTGAAAGGGGAGAGACAGGCTCTCTGTCACACCTGACCCAAGGCAGCTGCCCTGTGCAGTCAGAGCTCTGCTGTGAGTCAGCTGCATATTTTGCTGAAGAAGTTACCAGAGATTTTAGGGGACATGGCTAATCACATCTAGAAGTGAACACAGTTCCCCTGTGTTTCCATACCTGCTGCAGGACTCCAGCTACCATTCAACTGTTTGAGATATCCACCATCTCCATAATGCACACAAAATCTGCAACAAAGTCACAAATCAAAATTTTGGACTTAACTCCAAAGTTAGAGAAACTAACTTTGGAGTTAGAAAATTTCTGTACAGAAATTGCCCCAGACTTTCCTTAGAACAGGAACAAATAGAATGTCCCAAAGATTAAAGTATATTTTATGTTAGGAACTGGCATTTTAATCTGAATGAAATGTTTTTGGTGAAGATTTAAAATGTCTGTTCTTGGCATACATCTCTACACCCAGTCTTGGATTTCAAAGGTCGGCAGTGTTAGAAGGTAAGATTTTGATTCAGCCCCCATCTACTGGCAACAAATATGTTGCTCTGATTTTTTTTTATCTTTTCTCCTTTTAAACATAAGAACAGCTACCACAGCATAATCAAAAAATACTCCTTTGTAATTTTGTACTTTCCCAAGCATTCAAAGAAAACAACAGACAGAGCTAATGCTCATCTGTGGTGACAGCCACTTCCACCACCCTTTCTCTCTTTAACCCTCTCTGTCCCTGCCTTGAATTCTCCCAGCTGTGACTTGCAGACAATTCCACACCAGACATCTTCTTCCATGGCACTGTGGCATTTCCATGGAGGAGAAGAAATTTTGTGTTTGTGCAGCACCTTAAACTCTCACAGGGACAGCTTACACTACTGAGCAGATATAAGTTTTACCTGGCAAGATTCTGGGCTGTGTTTTGTTGTGTTTTCATTACAAATACATAAATATGAGGTATTGGAAAGCTTGCAGATTTTAATCAGTTTTTGAGGTTTTCCTTTTTTCAGTGTCTTTGAAAATTCCAGATAAATTGTCTGTGTCCAAGGGCATTGCTGTCTACCCAGCTCCTGACCCTCACCCGCCTGCCCCATTCCAACACACACAAAAGAGACCCTGGGGAAAATCTTTTGAAGCTGAACCCTAAATCACATGTGAAAATGGAAAATCAAGTTCATTAAAAAAACCCCAAACTATATTGTTAAAGTTATTTTAGACCTTGTGGAATGCTTTGGGTTTGCAAACATGGACTGAGGAGCACAGTGCAGGGAGGGGGAAGCTCTCCCCTTGCAGCAGAGGCAGCTCCTGGCAGCACAGCAGAGCCAGGATTTCTCCCAGGTCAATCCTTCTCCCTTGCAATGCACTGTCCAGCCTTTCCTGGGGACAGGAGAAGCAAAGAGACACTGTTCAGGTATTAGATTGATGTCATTCATACCCATTACAAGCAGGCTGTTTTTTATAGGGGCCCACTCCCAATGAGGCATCTCCTGTCCCTAGTCCTGGAGAAGGACTTGCAGACCCTCCAACACTCCCTGGACATCAGTGGCAGCAGTTGTGTCCCTTGACACCACCTGGGCTGTCTCTAAGCTCTGGCCAGGAGCAATGAATGGAAATGGCAGGTCCTGCCACTGCAGGGGTGCTGGGACAGCAGCACTGAGCAGTGTGCTGAGTGTGCAGAGTCTGTGTAGGGCTCACCATGGGGCCCTGAGCCCGCTGGCCATGTGTGCTGACAAATTACCTCACCTCAGCACAGCAACAAGGCTGCTCTTACAGTGAGCCAGGCTCCCAGCAGTCCTGCCACAGGACACAAACCTGGTTATGAGTCAACTGCAATGGTGGGGAGGGAGAATCTGAAGGCAGAATCCTGTTCCTCTACTTGGAACGTGTTCAGGTTTCAGTGGCTAACACCACTGTTCTTGCACAAAATGCATCGAGGCTTCACACAACCACATGTTTATATGATCATTGGAATTGTCTTCTCACCTCATTTCCATTTTCTCAGCTTGTTGGTTACTGTGCCTTCACTGTCTTCCTAGGTTACACAGCCCAGAGTCCCAGGCATGGCTCAGGTCTGAAACAAACATGTTCTGTTGTGCAGATTCATCAGGGTATTTCATTGGTTAATGTGGCAGAGGTTCTGGGAGGAATTGCTTCCATGCAAGGTGCTTCTAGCTAACATGAGATTGCAAAAAGTTTGGAAAGGAACTCTTTGAAGGACTTTGAAAGCCTAAGACAGACAGAAATCTTCAAGAGCTAGCCTACTAGCTAATGTGCTGTTTACTGGACATTTATTTTTCACCTGAGATATCTTTCTGTAAGAGTTTTTCTCTCTACCTTCCTCTCTAGTCTCTCCTGTGAGATGTTTTGCAAAGACTGAAGCAGTGAAAGTCACTCTGCTCATTCCCCCACATTTGCACAGCCCTGCAGTTGTGGTTCCTCCTCTCTGGAGTGGCTGTGCTGCCTTTGTGGGACCGTGCAGCAAAGAGCAGCCATGTCCCCTCAGGAACACAGGTGAGCCCTGCCAAAGGAGGCATCCCCGATGCCTCTCACCAGGCATTCAGTCCTTGTGGGTTTCTCACAACACTTTTGACACAGGGAATGTCTTCAGCCGTGTTACTCAGCAGCAGATGTGCATGGAGAGAAGCACAGCCCGTGAGCATGACACCAGCCTGGAGCAGAATTCATTCGAGCAGCCCCAGGCATTGTTGTGGGGCTGGATGCTGCTCTTTGTCCCCACTGCAAGGCGGCCTCCAGCTTCATGGACTTAAATGCTGCCAGGCAGGCACCCTCATCTGCTTCTGCATGGCCAGCAACAGCCATAGATGAATGTTTTCCTGTAAAAGCTGGTGCCCTGGCCTCTGTAATTACACATGAGAGAGACAGAAGGAGGGGAGAAAATGGGAGGCAGACCCACTTCTGCTTTTGATATTTCAATCCCATCCTGCTGTTGTGGGGGGGGGGGGGGGAACAAACCAAAAAGGCATAAATAAAGAGATTTTTTTTGTCTATCCAGAAGGAGGATAGACAGAATTGGAACATGAATGGGAGGTCCATTGGCAGCACCCCCCAGACATTCAGTTTTCTTTTACAGCAGGATGTCTGCTGGTGAGACACAACAAAACCCTTCCCAAGCCTTCCTGGGAGCTCCACACTGATGGCAGACCCCAAGCCAAGAGTTGGATGTGCCTGGCAGTAGTACAGCCTTGAGTGATCACTTTCCCAACTAGTAATTCCACAACCAGCAGGATGCGTTCATCTCATCCAGCCCCACATCACAACCCACCCAAATCAGGAGTGCTTGTCTTCCACCCACATTCGAAACCCCCAGAAAGCCCTGGTTTCACTAGTATCCCAGGAGAGGAAAGGATGGATATGGGCCAAGGGAAAGCAGCTGGCCTAGAGCTTCAAGGTGGAACTCTAGAGAACCTTTGTGGGCAGTGATGGTGCCTGGGAGAAGTGTCTCTGGCATTGCCATGATGCCTCACTCCCCAGCCTCAGGAGTCAGTGGGGCTACCCTCACCCTGCACAGACTGAAAGAGGAAGTGAACCCAGCCATCCATCACTCCCACCTTTTTGTGGGCACAGACACTGAGCTGCCCAGGTTGGACCCTGAATGCCCCCACAGCCAGGAGGTGAAGTTAGGCACAGCAGAAGGGCTTGGGCTGCTGCCTCTGCTGCTGGGGCCCCTGGAAGGGGGGGTCAGGTGCTGTGGTAGCCCTGAAGCCGTCCTGCAGCAGTTACCTGAAGGGCTGTGCTCACACAGGCAGCACAGCACAAATGGCTGCTGAGCTGGAGGATGCCATACTCAGCACTGCCACAACGCTCTGAGCTGTCTTCCTGACAGTGCTCTCTTAAAAGGCTGGGTGGGAGCAGAAGGCACTCAGGCTGTGCCACAGCTGCCATCCACGGGGACAGCTTTGGCCCATAAGGAGAGGCTGTGGGCAGACAGGCCCCTGTACCTTCCAGCCTCTCTTCCTGGAGCACCTGAGCCAGCTCACACTGACTGAACTCCTTTGGCCAGCAGCAGCAGGGGACACTGTATTCCTGCAGGGCTCCTGCTCCCCACACCCTGGGATCCCAGGGCAAAAGGTACAACGAGGTGTAAGAAAGCAGCAAAGCAGAGTCAGACATCCAGGGCCAGCTCCCAGCAGGGAGTGGCAGGGCTGGCTCAGGTGACCCCAGGATGCTCCTGCTGTCTGTCAGGGCGTGCACAGAGGCACGCACACACACAGGGGCTGTGCTGGACACAAACAGGTTTTATCAGTGCAGACATGGAAAGCACAGAGCTTCAGGCACTGCCATTTGGCAGCTTTCTGATATCACTAGTGAGAGGTCAGGGGTTCCATGGGAACTGGAAAGCTGACAAATGTGACCCACTAAGGGAAGGGCTACATGCTTTAGCTGCTCAGACATCTCAACCTCTTCCCCTGGTGCCAGGCAGCCTTTGAGCAGAGGCTGTGACGTGCACTGAGCCCACTGCTGTTGGGAAGCCACACCTAAACTCACTAACCCTTGGCCCTGGTGTGCGTGCAGCCTTTGCCTTTTACACAATCACCTGCACACACTGTGAGTCACACCCCATATGTCCAGGAGGTTTGTCTGAGAGAAGGCTTCAAATCAGCACCTTAACAAACAGCTAAAATAGGAGTATATTTTATATTTTATGGTCATATTCTAGAATATTTACAGAAGCAAAAATCCCTTTCTCACTTAGAATAATATCAGAACAGTTTCCAATGCCTCCCATGAACAAAACTCAAGTAAATTTGTGTTCAAAATGTTTTAATTTCTACAAGGAGTTGCCTGTGAATAAGTGCCAAACCAAGAACTATCACACAGACAAGCTGATGAGCAGAGACAAGAGATTAATTACACATTGCTACTGGGTTAGATGTTGCAAAGACAATTAGCAAGAAGGTATGGGGAATAAAAAGAAGTAGGAACATGCCCATTTTTCTCAGGTTTGTGGTGAGACTCCAGAGAGGTTCCCTGTACATCCCAGAGTGGTCAGGGCTTACTCCTGATGTGTCACGTCTCCAGCTGAGCCAATGAAAGCCACACTTTCCCCAAGGGCTGGTACCACCACACAGCCAAATGAGGGCCTGTCCATACACCATGGTGGAAGTTAATTTACTCTTGTTTTACCATACCACTATCTCTTTGTTTTCAGCCATGAATACTAACAAATCTAATGAAAATTAGAAAATCACTTAGAAGAGGAGCAGCAAAAGGAACTTCCCCTTTATGGGACCATTTGCTTTAATGTAAACTATCTAAAGACAATAACAAGGCTCCATGATGATATTATTTGCCCATCTTCTTATTCTCAAAGTACTTTTTAGCAAGCAAAATGAGGTTTCAAACATATTGGTGATATCTCCTGCGGATTAAATATTAATCATTATATCGAAGTAATAAATACAGAAATCTTGCCTAGTTATTCAGACAGGCAAATCCCTAATTGTGTGGGAAGCTGCTCAGATGGGCTTTAGTTTCAGCAGGAGATAAAATGACACAGAGCCAGTACAGTATCTGTGTCACTACAAGATTTACAGCCTGATTCCCTGCCTGGAAACAAAGGAACAAATAGCTGCATGTCACGCACTGAACTGAAACATTATGGATTATATTATTACTTGAGTTTCTACAGGACTTCTCAGTGGGGGAAAAAAAATTCTATTAACTCTCTTTTATGACTACCAGCAGGGCAACGTGAAGGGAATAATCTCCTCCATTTATAAGGTCTGGGGGCCTTAAAGCCTGAATAACAGGCCAGGAGCTTTGTCACAAGGTCTGTCTCTTTCCTTTTCTTCATAAAATTCCTACCTCCATTAATCTGTGTTTATTTTCCTTCTGCTTTTTAATTTGCTTAATGGACTTCAGTTGAAGTCTCTCCTAGAAGTCAGAGGAAAGTAAACTCTGATAAATCCTTTGGGACTTAATAGTCACAGTTAAGCACTTTGGATTATTTTGTCTGACTTTCATCTTTGCTGCTGCAGAAATGTCGGCTGCCTAGTACTGCAGCCCTAACCCCATGACTTAAGAGCCTGGGAACAAACTAACAAAAGATATCCCTCTTTCTTTCTTTCTTTCTTTCTTTCTTTCTTTCTTTCTTTCTTTCTTTCTTTCTTTCTTTCTTTCTTTCTTTCTTTCTTTCTTTCTTTCTTTCTTTCTTTCTTTCTTTCTTTCTTTCTTTCTTTCTTTCTTTCTTTCTTTCTTTCTTTCTTTCTTTCTTTCTTTCTTTCTTTCTTTCTTTCTTTCTTTCTTTCTTTCTTTCTTTCTTTCTTTCTTTCTTTCTTTCTTTCTTTCTTTCTTTCTTTCTTTCTTTCTTTCTTTCTTTCTTTCTTTCTTTCTTTCTTTCTTTCTCTGTCTCTCTCTCTTTCTCTCTCTCTTTCTCTCTTTTTCTTTTTCCAGGCATGGAAATAATACAAGACTAGATTTAAGCCCATGAAAGGCCACTAGGGAGTCCTCCATGCATTTTCCCCATGCAGAAAGCATGTCAGAGACTCAATGCTGTCTAAGATTCCAGTGTCTGCCAGTGTCTCCCACTCCCAGACTTTGGCTTCCAGGAGAGGAAGAAGGAAGTTCCAGCTGGGCAGGAACTGCTGTGCCCTGTACTGGACCTGGGTGAGTGCTGGAAAGCACAGCCAGGTCTGGGCAGCTCCAGCCTCATCTCCCTGAAGCCAGGTACTGTACTGGAGGTACCAGCTGCTCCTCCATTGCACAGCCTGGCACCGTCTCACCGCAGCTCCCAACACAGATGGGATAAGGAGGGCATTTCAGACCCCAGCCTCATGTGCAATCTGAACTCTGGCAGCTCATAATGGGCATCAGAGGCCTCCTGCAGGAGACGAGACCTGTGACATTTCCTTGTTCCCAGTCCTACTGGCATCATCTGCTCAGTAATGCTTCATGTTGTTAATCTATTATTTTCTTTTCAATGAGTAGGCTTTGAATGACAGCCAACATTGGTATTAGTCTCTAAATACCTTTTTTGTTAGAAGTCCAGCTCCTTTATGTTCTAACTCATATATTACTTTCCATGCAGCAGATTTATTTTTGTACAACATTTATTCCTGCAGGATTCGCTTACTCAGAAGTCACATTGTATAATTGGGTCCCAGCTGCCTATTTCTAATACTGAACAAAGGTTTGCTTTATTTTTTATTTCAGCAATTTATTTTTTCATTTAAATTCTCCCATGTATGATAGACATTAGTAATTAGGTCCCATTCCACCAACTTTTCTATTTCATTTGTCTAATGATCAGACTTAAAAAAAATACTTCCATGGTTTTGCATGTTCTGCAGCAATTTACACATTTCCATCTATAGATGAAACTGAGGCATGAAGTAAAGACTTAAAACTTAGAGATGAGTTGCCTGACAGACAAAATGGGCAACTAATGGGCCCACTGACTTCTAACTCAGATTTTACTTCTATTTTGGCCCAATCTGACTCTAGATGGAGGGCAATTTATTCCTAAAGAAAATTTCCAAACTCCTGGTTTTGTTTGACCCACTTGGTAAAGTTGTTACTTGTTAATGCATAGGCTTGTCTCTCAGATGCATCAAGGAGGTGGCTGTGGAGGAGGTAATTCTGGACATTTTTGTGAAAACACACCATCACATGCTAGAGGATAAGCTGAACCATTGGCAGGCCCCATATCACAGTGTATCCAGCATTGACTACTTGGCCTTGGAGCTGTTTTTCTTTCCTTAGTTTAGAAGGGCTCAGTCCCCAACATGCTAACCATAAATCCCAGCAATTCCTTCATTACAACACATATTATCTCAGTGTGTTTTCTTCTGGTACTTGGTGGTCATCCACTGCCTCAGCTTGCTCCTTTGTAGCCCCATCTGTCAGCAATAATGAGAGATTAAGGGCTGGAAGTCAGCATGGTGTGGGCAGGTGGAAGGTACAACTCTGGGGTCTGAAGGCCTTACTTAAAACAGGGATCCAGACCTTAAGGATACCAGGAAATGCACTGTGGCAGCATCACAAGGAAATGTGCTCTTTGGAATGACTGAAGGCTTTGTCCAATTGTGGTGGCTGCCACCATTGCTACATGGAGCAGATAAACACAGGCCAGGGCACAGAAGAGCACAAAGCTTAGCTGGATGCCAAACCCTCCCAGGAATCCAGGTGAATATGCCCGTGGTCTGCTCTGAGTGGTTTTTTTCTCTGGTTTGCTTTGGGTGATGCTGCTGGTGTTGCTGCTGCTGCTGTCCCAGCTGGCCACGGGCCAGCACAGGGTGTCTGAACTCCTCCTCATGCACAGCAGGGATTAGGGGATGAGCAGCCAGTTACACACACTGATGGATCTCTTGGTATCAGCTGGAGACAAACGGGCAGGAGCCCTGTTCTGGAGCTCTCAGAGCTGGAACAAAGGTGAAGATCCTATATCTGCTTCTGTGAAACTCACACCAAGCAAGGAAAAGCTGCACAGCTTGACAAAGCACCGACTGGACCCTGCTCAGATGAGATGCTTTCCATGGGTGGACAGGAGCCCCTGTAGCTTATTAGTCTGGCTCACTGTTCCATGCTCTGATGTCTGGGATCCTGCTAACAAAATTATCACATCTAGTCAGTCAAAGCTCCTTTGTGGGAACCATGAGTTTCCTGTCTTCTTTGCATTTGTGAAGAAAGATTTTGTCATGTTCCCAGGGTGGAAGTCACAATTTGCATTAGGAAAATATAAACAAAATGAAAAGATCAGCCCCATGACAGAGCCAGCACAACAACAGATTCAGGAAAGTACTAACTAAATGCTTCACAGTAGGCAGATTTTGATTTGTATTTATAAGCCTTTTTGGTTTCAAAATACAGTGTTCTCTCTCTTTCATCTCCAAAACCCACTCAATACAGAACAGAAACATAGCTTTTGGCAGTCTTCATTTTTCAGCTAAACTTGTTTGTGTTCCCTCTTAGCGCTTGAAGCAGAGCAGTAGCAAATTACATTACTGCTTCTCAGTTTGTAACACAGCTGACCATGTTTTTTCAATAAAAATGACACCACTTAACTTTTCTGGGTCAGAAATGAAGCAGCAAGAAAGATTTCATTTGGCAAGAAAAAATAGCTGAGAATCCAGACCTTCTTACAACTAAGGCAAAATAAAGTATTTAGGTTAATTGGACTATTTACGAACGCTAAGCCCTTCCTTTAATTTCTGTTTTATGATGAAATGTATCACTGTGGCCACTTTCAGCAGTCTTTCACACGCTATGGGAATATTTTTCCCACTATGCCAGCAATGGTGGTGGGCAGACACTGTGGAGCACAGCTTGTCCATTGGGAGCATGTGTGTCTGTCTAACCAGGGAATAGGTGTGTCCCTTTGACAAGGACTAGTACTTGCCAGCTGGATAGAAGGGGCAGGGATAGGCTGTCCATTGCTTCTAGGCCATGTCAGCTTGGTGAAAACATCTCACCTATGCAACTTTCCTGAGGACTCAGATTTCAGTGTGCCTCACCACCATCCTGTTTCCAGCTGAGGGATGAATCAGCTGAATCAGTCCTGAGGACACTGGTTAGGTTCTCTTAGGAAAACCTCAAGGATAATAAGCCAGGTACCACTTCTGGGAAGAGAAAGCTTCTTCCTTCACACAGGTCTGCTTTTCTCTCTCTTTTCTGTCATTTCAACCTCCTGACATCAGCATCTCTAAATGTGTCATCATGCCTGGAAACAGGGCAGATCTCACTTGCATTGAAGCTGGCTGGGTGGCATCACAGCACACCTGATGGCAGCCTAAAAACAGCTGTCATGTCATGCCACTTCCAGGGGCTCTTTGGAGTCAGCCAGCCTACAACCTGCATCTGATGAGATGTCCTGAAGCATCTGCTCAGGCTTTGAAGAAGGTTCTAACAAAGGGGCACAGGGGGCCATGGGTCCTGTGCTTCAGGAGCAGCCCTGCCTGGGCTGGGGCTTTGCATCCCCATGGGAGCCTGTGCCAAGGTGCAGGTGCCATGTGTCCTTTCCCTGGGGATATGCAGAGCTCTGTCAGGGGGGCATGTGCCACTGGGCAGTGATGAGTTGGGGTTTTTGGAAGTGCCTTTCCATGCCACCTGGAGCAGAGCACAGAGACCAGGGGCTGGCATCAACTGCTGCACCCTTTTATTTAAACCAGAGACTCCTGCTTGGCACCACTCTGCACTGGGCCAGCGCCAAACCCTTGATGCATTTGCAAGGCACCAGCACAGGCAGTGCAAAAGGCTTGCAAAAGGCATAATTGCACCTCTTGCCTAAAAGTGAATTTTTATCTGGCCTACAGCAACTCTCCTTCATGCACTATAAATATTTGGGGGATGACATTGGCTTCAGCAGCATATAATGGCAATGGCACTGAACCTTGTTACTGGGAAATGATCTATGTTGACAACCATACTTTGGCTTTGCCTTGAATTTTATTTTCTGCAAATGCCTTGGCATTTCTTTTGCAGTGTCAGGATTTTTCTAGTCACAAGAGTCTGTTTCATCCATGTCCTTATCTCTTAAGAACAGTGCTTTAGTTGTGAAAGGATTGTTGAGTCTTGTCTGAACTCAAGTAATTTTGATGTAGAGGTTAAAGGCAGCACTTTGGTTTATATTTGAAGGGGATTTTCAGATATAACTTCTGAAAGGAAATTCATACACAGTTGGTTTTTCTGGTAAACTGATTCTTCTTCTTCTTCTTCTTCTTCTTCTTCTTCTTCTTCTTCTTCTTCTTCTTCTTCTTCTTCCTATTATTATTATTATTATTATTTTATTTTCCTAAATTGCTATAATTTTATCACTTTCATCAATTGAAGACATACAACAAAAAATCTTATTATAAGAAGATAGAAATATTTGCATATACACACACAGAGTCATATGCAGGCATGTATACACACACACACACACACAATCTTTCTTTATTTTCAATTCAAACTGTTTCCTAATACTAAAAATGCAGAGGAAAAAAAGAGTTATAATATGAATTCTCTTGAATTAATGACACACACACGTTCTCAATCGATTAATGGATCAAGTTTTTCTTGAACAAAGTGCGTAGTTAGTTTAGCTGCCTTCATGCCTGTCTAAGAAAATTACTGAATGTGCTTTATTGTGACTGTTCTTGACACCTAAATTTCACATATAATGTAATACTGAAAATGCTATTAGCTTAGAAGGGTATTTGAATTTATTTGTGGATTGGCAAAAGAGAAAATAATGTTTGATATAAATTTGTTCCTATTTATAAAGGAATTTAGTAATTTTGGAGACTGAATGTTTATCTATGTTTACCCATGAATACCACATGAATTCACTGAATCAAATCCCTTAATGCCACATAAGAAGTGGCTGGATGCCCTCCTATAATTTTTTTCCTCCAATAGAAAATAAAGATACATATTTTGGGAGTTTGTCCAATTCTGATGATTGGAAAACACCCAGGAAGCTAATTTGTAAATAAGGAAACAGATTTCCAATTTGTTGTTTGTTTGGTTTTTTTTTTTTTTTTCCATTTTTCCCCTCTACTTTGGTACCAAAGAGTGGTGCTGGAAAAGATGAGCAAAGAAAAGCATTACAACAAACCGCATTTCTGGGTCAGCCACAGCCAGAGCATCTCACCCTTCCATTTACACCAGCTCTAACCAGGAAAACCTTTGCATATACTCTCCTAACAACATCTGTAAACATTAAAAGCTTTCTAGGCTACTCAGGGGTTAAAATTATTCTACTAAGTGTCCTTAATAAGGAATTCAGACGGTTTCTGTTTGGTTTTAATTATGAGAGCCTTTCATATAGGTTGGAGGGGCTGCTGCCTCTGTCCTGTTGAGACATTAAAGGTCCCTTTGTTTAAAGTTGGGAGGCAGATCTGAGATCGCCTTTGGTTCACCTTTGGGATGCGAGCAGGGCCGAGCCCTGGCAGCGTTTGGTGCCGGCAGCCCCTGCGGTGGGAGCGGCTCAGGGCGCTGCCAGCGCAGCCGCCCCGCTCCGGCCGCGATGCTATCAGCATTCCTCGCTGGAGCCTGTCTGAGTGATGGCTGATTAATGAACTGGGGCTGCAGCTATCTGTGAGAAAGAGGAATTGCTTGTTTCACCCGTGCCACGGTCCTAATTGGGAAAGTCTGGTTCGCCCCATGTACCAGAGACACAAAATGACTTTCCCTAAGATCGCTGCAAGTTTCACTGGTCTCTCCCCTGCAACACTCCTCTCCCCAGGAAATACAACAACCAACCCTGGAATTTCCTTCTGAGGTAGAGACACAGGAAGGACTAACATGACCCTTTTCCTTGATAACTTTTATGATATGAAACATAAAACACAAACTTGCTTCACAAGCACTTTGACATTGGAAGTCTCATGCACTATTTCATCTAAAAAAACAACAATCTTGCGAGAAAATACAACAGAGCTCTTTCTTCTGATGTCTGAAGACCCTGTAATTTCTGTCCTTATATGAGATGTTTGCCAGCTTATTTGCTTTCTCTTTGCTTAGGTGGTACAAGAAAATCGCAATAAAAGGCAGAACATCACTAGCCAAGATGATCAGCCTGTGGCTTCAGCCCACATTGTCCCACTCCATGTGCACCAGTATAAGTGCTGGAGCTTCCACATTTCCACCCAGACACTGTTCAGTGTGTTACAGAGCCAGTCACTGAAGGAACAAGTCTGTCAAGAAACTTGCTGGATTTGCTGATGTTACTTCCCAATTTCTCTTGGCAACCAATTATTTTCTCATCCATGTTACACTTGGCAGACACTTAGGGTTTTCCAGATGGTAGACATGCCTCTAGTTTGCCTGAGAGAAAATATCACTGAAACATAAGGCAGCAGAAGTTCAAATCTGAAATCTGAACATAGCATTAAATCTGTACTGACACTAAATGTCTCTGCCATATGTGCTCTGCTGCCAGACTGAAACATTTGGGGTATTTCAGTTATGTAGAAGATAAAATTGTTCTTGGTTTCATTCAAATGAAAAATACACCAGGCATCTTCCTGGACATTTGGTTCTCTAGAAGGTCTCCCAACTAATAATTCTCACACCAGTGATTTATGAGCTGTAGATGCTTCAAGCTGTGCTTGTTTGAAGGGCAGTATTACATCAGAGTGTCAAAAAGACATTGAAAGCTCTCGAGGAGTCTTCAGTGGCTAAAATGTCAATTGCATTGACTCTGATAGCAAGTCTCACAGGAAATGCAAGATTTCTGCTGTGTGGGTGAGTCAGGACATTGGTATGCTTCCTCATCTTCTCATCCTCTGCCAAGTCAATAAGTTCTTCTCAAGAATAGGATTTTCAACTGCAGTATAGGGAGATGCTGTGGGAGGCTTAATGTAAGCAGAGGAGAATCTTGGCTTTGCAAAACCTCTGTTAGTCCAGAGCCACCTGCAGAGTGTGGCAGGAACCCTACCATTGGTGCAGGCACTGGGCCAGCCTGACTCCTAGTTCCCAAATTTCCTTCTTCAAAGGAAAATCTGAGTGGGCCATGTACTTTAAGAAAAATATCTGCTTTACTAGGAAACTGTATTTTGCCAAGATGAGTATGTCTGATGAGCTCACCTTGGTGTGCTGTGCCATGCCACAGTATCTGAGACTGAATGAAAATCTCTGTCTCTGGCTGTCTGCTTGTTTTATCCTGTCATCCTTGAATGTAATGGCTGGCAGCTCAAAGGAAACCTTTGTACCTCGAGTCTGTACACTCTCAAACACATGAACTGGGCCAGTTTCTGGGGGTTCCTCATGGATCCCAGAGGTGGGTGAGGGACATGATGTTAGCCTCCTTCCAGATTCTGGCACTGTGATGGGCTTTGCAAAGTTAAATAGCAGCAGTATCATTTCTAAATACTTTGAAACCCAGCAGAACCCAATGATTAGGGACCTCTGAACTCAGGGGCAAAGCTTTGTCTTCTGCCATAGCCACACACCTGCAGCTGATCCTTCTCTGCAGGGGATGCTCCAAGGGTCTTGGTGGCTTTCTGGCTGCCCCACATGCAACTTTTGCAGAATCTGCTTTCAGAGGCCTCGTTTCTCTCCCCTGGGACTGTGACAAACACTCCAAGCACTTGGAGCACCAGAAAAGCCCTCTTGCAAAAGCATCAAACAGAAAGGCAAAAAAGATGTAAGTTACCTCAGTCCCTGTGCCCATGTCAGCTGACATGGCTGCAAAATGCTTCCATCTTCCCAGTGCACACAACTTTCTTCTATTAATCAAACCTCCCTCTATTAATCAGTACACTGCTGCACAGAAGACATAATTAATTTTCAAAGATGGAGAGGGTATCTCCACAGCCTCAGAAGAGGTAGCAGGACCCAGAGAAGATCCAGGAGGTGCAAAGTTGTGATGGTGTGGGAAGAGTGGGACCCTGGCTGTCCTCAGAGCCACTAAGTAAATGCTGCTGCTTCCTCAACTGCAGTGCTGGTGTAGCTCAGGTATTGTTGTTACCTGCAGCATTCTCATTACCAGTCCTGGTTGTTTTTCATTTGAATATGCTCTGACTGGGGAAAAGAGGATTAGACTCAGTATTTTTAAAAGGAAAGGAAGACAGGGGTGAATTCATCCCTGATTTATACCTTGTGCACTTCTGCACATTGCATACTGCATATAACTCAACAGGGATTAGTTTTTCAGAGGCAACCTGCAGAATAAACTTAAACATCTGGGTAACAACAAGAGCTTCATTACATACAAGGTAAAGTCAGAGCAACTTGGAAACTCTTTTGTGCTGAGTCCAGAGCTTGCTTTGCTTAGCTTTGTGTTTGAAGCCTGTGCTTCAGCCTGATCCAGCCATCCTCCCACTCCTTCCCAATCCCATTTGTTGGGTGGCAGGCTTAATGCAGCCAGAGTGCACACATTTCATCTGGGGTGGGCAGCCAGGTTTAGAGATTTCAGTGGTTGGACCTTCTCAGGGGGACTTTTAAGGAATTGTATGAACAGAGCACATGCAGTCAGATTAGGTAAATCCAGCCTTCCTTTGACTCCATCTCCCAGAACTTCCCTGGCACTTAGGAAGTTCTCTTCCTAATGGTGCCAGGGGGACAGCTGGAGGAGGCTTCACAGTGTCCCCTTTTCAGACTGATCTCAATGAACCTTTGTGGTTCCATCAATGCCAATGTGAGAACATTTCCTCTGAAGTCATTCGTGTAAACAGCCCAGAGACGAACCCAGAGCATTCAGCTTTGTTCCACAGGATGGGGACAGTAGCCTGACTGTTGATTTAGTTAAAAGAAGAAAAACAACAACAAAAATGTCGCCAGGAAGTTGAATGACTATCAGGAAACTCTCACTGAAGGGACTGTGTTAAGCAGAGTATGCAAAGCCAGCAAACAAATCCATTAGTCTATAAAGTAACACTTTTTATTTGTAATTCTGACAGCACATTTTGCTATTCTGTTGGGGATATCAGCTCAGCTTCAAATCAATTTTTACCTTTTAAAAGCATTTTTAAGTCAGGAGTATTTCTTTAGGACACATTGTAGAAAATGGTTGTAATATTTTCATGCTTATATGTTCCCATTTTGTCATTAATATTTTCCCCACTGTACGAAGGCCAGAAATGGGTGCCAGGTCTAGGAGTTCAGAAGTTATTTCTGTATCATGTGGAAGCTCTGCTAATCAGCTGGTGTTCTATGATGCAGTGGAAAAGTTCAGGGATGTTAAGCTGAAGCACTTTTATACAAGCCTGATGTGTCTTCCTGTAATATTTGACCTCCCCTCAAAACTCTGGCTCCAGAGATTTTCTGCCCTCAAGTGTCTTTCTGCCCTCAAAATGGACAGGTGGGAAAAACATCTAGCAATGCCAGAAGCACGGGCATTATTCAGAGCAGGATGGAAAATGGAAACCAAAATTCATCAACAGTCTATTCAGCAAAGAACGTGTCCATTTAAGGTCGAGAGTTTTATTCTATGGGTCATTCTGGGTATTTTTAGTGGGGAGGGGGAGAGTCCCTCCAATCAGGGTACTTTCTGGGAAGGTAAAATAACCCTTGTAAAAACCACACATTCAAAGGAGAGCATAGGAGGAGTGAAAACGTTCAGCTCTGCTCAGCCCTACCTTGTGTTGCCAGGCCCTTGGCTCAGGGCAGAAGCTCTTACTCCACACAGAGCCCAGTGCTCCTCTCTCAGGAGCCCTCCAGCAGATGCAGAAGGAGAGCTGCTGACCCCCAGAGCAGAAGCAGACTGGCCATGGGTTTGCGGTGCCAAGCTCCCCTCGTTTCCACTGCCCTGCCTCCCAGTTTGTGCAGAGCCCCAGTTTGTACAGTTCCCTGGGCTCCAGCAGAGGGTGAGGGCCAGGCTTTGTCCTGTGCTCCTCAGCTCAGGGCTGGGGACACCAGTGCCTGCTCTGATCCCCTTCCTCCCACCTGGGGAACTTTTGGATCATATGTAATCTGTGCCCCCATAAACCCTATAGAAAAGAAGGGTAGCATTCCCTCTCACCCACTCTCATTTGTCTGTGTTTTACCTCATTGCTTGAAAAGTTTATTTGGGGTGCAGTTTGGTGAAATACCTTGCTACACATTTTCTGCACTCAAAAAAGCAGGCATAAATGTAACTGGATCCTGAAGCTTTTCTATATCAGGGTCTTTTTGGTGTGTATTTCAGTCCAGTGCCCACCCACCACTAACTGACTTGAAGGCAGGATGCTGAAACAAGAACTGGAGAAAGAGCCCATTTCAATGTCTGATACAAGCCTACATGCCACTGAGCTTCTATAAACACAGGACACAGTCTAGATTACATCAGCATAAACCAGTTCAAACTATTCATTTGAGAACAGAATATTTAATTTCATTAAAAACTAGAACTGCAATTTCACAGCTCTAATTCCTGTAAAATAATAAAAGCAGTGAATCAAGAATGGACTTTTTTGTTTAAAATGAGATGAATCAATAGAATAAAAATCTTGTTGGCACAAGTGATAAGAAAGTGTGCACAGTAGTTTAGTACTTGCAACATTCACTAAATTGGCATAGTTCAGTATTGTATGGAAGAATATTCCCCTTTGCCATTAATCCAGATACATCTTATCTGCTGCTGATGCACCCTTGCCCAAAGCCACACTGCTTTAACACCTTCTTGAAGTGTTTTAATTCAGTATAGTTTCCAAATAGGTTCTATTATTCATTGTTTTGGAAATATTCTCCTTTACACAGTCAGGGTTTTTTCTGTGTGAGCACCACTCTCTCAGGGATGAGGGCAATCATGTGTAGACCAGCACAGCATATCTAATGTACTCCTTCACTAAAAGACCACAAAAAATATTGTTTCTTGCCCTCAGAAATATTTAGCAGTTCCTTTCCACAGCTCATATTGTCCCAAGCTCTCTGGACAGGCTGACACTAGCTCACCACGAGGCTGAGCTGGGAAGAAAGGGGTTCCTCATCCACTTTGCTGGGATGTGACAGTGGTGGTGGCAGCAGGCTGCAGAGCTTTGTTCAGGTCTCTAGGCCTGGCTACCCACAGCTGGCTGGAGGCTCACCAGTGGGAAGATGCACATTGTGTCTCCAGCAGTGATTTATTTAGGAATTGGACTAGATGTGATTTATTTAGGAATTGGACTAGATGATCTTTGAAGGTCCCTTCTAACACAAACCATTCTATGATAATTCTTCCTGTGAGTATTCATTTTTGTCAGTACAAATGACTTTTTATTTCCTCTTTTTTTTTTTTCCAATATCTCCAAGATGGCAGTCTGAGATCTGAACTTGCTGTCCAAGAGCTGCAGGCAGTGAAGTCACAGCCTGTCCATGGAGCAAGCCACAGAATTTGGGACCAAAAGGACCAACTTGGCCATGTTAGTAAAAGACCAAAGACCTTCTCTCAGCTGTTAAACCACATGGCTAAGGTAGTGCTGACACACCAAGTATTGCAGATAAGAGATTTGTTCTGAATACCATCCCTGGATTCCAACTTGCTGCTTAAATATTGTGATATTAAAACCACAAGGGGATGAAATACCAGTCTAGATGGTACACAAGTTGGTTAAAAATGCAGATCATTGATAATTGCCAGAGATTTCCTTGTGAGCTTTCCCTGCCTCTGGGCAGCAGCCATACATGATTTCTTCCCCACGCTGTGGCACTCATGATCCACTGCTCCCTCTCCAAGATCCACCACTGACAGTGCCTGATCTGGGGTGCAGTGATTAGGAGGAGAGATTGGGAATCTGATACTCCCTAGGGTGTCATATCAGAAGGAAACCTGTTACTGGGGTTGGTATGAATCCTGCTGTAGAAATAAAATAGCTCTGAAAACGCTATAGGTATTTAAATTGTTTATGAACATAAAAATTGGAATTCACAGGATTAACACTGCAGAGTGCTCCCACTCTACCATCCTAACCACTCAGTCTGGAGGAGCTGAAAGCCCCTGGGGTGAGTTTCTGAGTTCCATGGAGTAGCATGATGGAGTAATGATTTAAAAAGCACACTTTCCTTGGACTAACTCTCCTGTCATTTCACATTTCAGTGACTATCAGGTTGTTCAAAACCAGCCAGCTCTTCTTTGGCACAGGCTCCCTCACAGCAGAGGCATGGGAGGAGAGGAGAAGCTGCTGGGAGCTGAAGCTCCCCAGTGCCTCCCAACACCTGTGCGAGGGCAGCTCCGGGAGCTCCCGGGCTGCACAGCCGGGACCCAGCAGATGGCACTCCTGGATGGAGTTTCCTGGATGGATCTCCCTCCCTGCCCCATCCCAGCTGCCCTGCAGGAAGAGGGCTGGAGGGCACAGCAGGCAGTGCCCGGGCACATCTCAAAACTCTGCTCAATCTGCCGCGGGCACGAGGCTGGGAATCGCTGCCGGCGCCTGACACAGCGCACCAGGCTTCTGGGGGCTTGTGCTCCTCTGCCAAGGAAAAAGAGCCAGGGCTTGGCCTCTTTGGAAGTCATTCCTGGCTTCTCCCCAGAGCCTCAGTGGGTCAGACAGACTTTATGTGAGAAGGCAAACCTGCTGGTTGGGCTGCACAGTAAATACAGCATCCCAGAGGTCTGGAGAGGTCAGCATCCCACACGTCAGAAAGTCCCGGATCACAGAACAGCTGAGGTTGGAAGGCTCCTCTGGAGATCATCCAACCCAACCACCTGCTCACACCATGGTCAGCTGGAGCATATTGTCTGGGACTGTGTCCAGTTGGGGCTCCCATATCTCCAAGGATGGAGACTCTGCAACTTCCCTGGACAACCTGCTCGAGTGTTTGACCCCTTCCAGAGTAAAAAAGTATTCTCTTTTGTTTAAGTAGAATTAATAGTATTTTAATTTGTGCTGATAGTCTCTTGTCCTGTCACTGGGAACTGCTGAGAAAAGGCTGTCTCAAACTGCTTTACTAACCCAAACAACTATTTACACACATGACTAAAATCTCCCCAAGCCTTTGCTTGGGGGATTTGATATTTTTTCTTTCTTATGAAACTGCACCAAAATTTAGCAAGCCCAGTAAGGAATCTTCATAAGAAACACAACAGCTCTGAAAAGTCAAATTTATGAGATTGTTTATGAACACAAAAACTGGCTTTTAAAAAGGATTTTGCAGGATTAGCACCATGGAGTGTTCCCAGCTTTATCATTCTGTACAAGTAGGCAGGGTGCTTCTTAGACATCATCGCACTGGCAGAAGTATTTCCATGTTATGTTCCTAACACGGGGCTGAGATCACAGCAGAGTGCACATCCCAGCACACAGCAGGTGTTTCTTTGTTTTAGGTAAAGACAGCCAACCACAGAAACTGGATCAAACTATTCCCAACTCAGAGGAAGAGATTTCAAGCCCGGATTTTGGACTCCCGAAATCTGCTGTTGACAGATCCAAAACACTGAAGGTTTTTCTGGAACTGAGGCCCAGGTGCAATGCTGTTCAGCGGGGTGAGATGGTTCATTCAAGCTCTTCGAAATGTTACTTAGTTTCGTCCTTGTTGGACCTTACCACTGTAATAACAAGCTCCTGATAGTAGGATAGGCTGGGAATTTTGTGTGTTTGTACTTGACAAGCATTGGCTCCTCCAGATAGAGATGTTTGCATGCCAGGCCATGATATTCTTTGCAGAATGATTTAATAGGGATTTCTTTATTTATTTCTCTGCTGCATCCTGCTTGTTTGCCAGTGGAAATCTGCCTGGGGGGTTTGTTTCATGTCTCTTGCAATGAGATGTGGAAATCTGCCTTCCCAGCTTTACCAAAGCACTCCCGGCCAGCACTGGGAGAGGGTGCCAGAATGTAACAGCTCCTGTGCTACATGGGAAATGCATTGTCTGGCTGAAAACTGCTGGTCTTTGGTGGTTCTCTCCTCCTCCACTTTCTCCTCCTTCTACACCTCCTCCTCCTCCTCCTCCTTGTCTTTTAGAACAGTTGTTAATGGTATATTTGATTTCCAGAAGAAGCAAAGCACTATCTTTCAGCCCTGCCAAGGAGCCTTATCTGCATACTATGCCTGAAATGTAGATTTCTCTTTAGTCATGAACCCACACTTATCATGTTCAGCTTTATTAGTCTCACCCCCTCAAGCTCTTTGTTTAAGAGAAGTCTTTCAACCCACTTTAATCCCTTCTTCCTGCAGAATGGAGATAAAAAGTCTTCCCCTGATGAATTGTTTAAAGTTGAGCATTACACAAGAGACACCACAAGGCTCTTATTGCAGCTTTTATTGTGTCCAGATACAAGACCATGTTCAGACTCTGGAGGCCTTCACATGTTGCATGTTGAGACACAAAAACAGGTAAGAAAGGGTCTGATGCAAACCTTACTGGAGTCAATGGAAGGGTTGCTGTCAAAAGACTGCAACAGGTCTTTAATCACAAATTCAATTATCTGAGCCAGTGGGATTTTGGAGGTGATTTCATGGGTTTCTAGATACTGGCGTTCAACATTTCACTCAAATCAGCTTCTGATAAGGAGTGTGAGACTGTCCTCCATATACCCTTGACTTTAGTTTAGGTAAAGCTCTTTATGGGAGCATGAGGTGTATGAGACCATTTAGTTGAGTTTCAGTAATGCTACTCTACACTAGAAAGAAGATGCAGCAGTGGGGTTTATAAGAGATACAGCTGACATCCTCATTATGGCATCATTTGAAAACTTCACCTCAGATGTTAACAGAAAAAAATGTTGAAGATATTAGAGATAGACTCAAAATGTCCTGAATGTTGCTTTAGATTCATTGAAATGACACTGGATTTTTTCAATAAAATCTTAGTGGAAAAACATTGAAGGGTTATCCCATGCCCATCTTCTGTAAAAAAATCTGTAAAATTCTAAACAGATTTGTACAGCAGAAAAGTGATGATGTTACAGAAAAGCACAGCTTGTCATGGGAAAAGTGTCTGCTTGCCAGTCATGTACCAGAGACATCCAGCAGCATATCTGAGCACAGAGATGTCAGAATGAAGACATCTTGTTCTGTCTGCAGCTGGCCACAAAAATATGCAAATTTCTTTCATGTTTCTTCCTCCCTTCTGTTGGTGAATAAATCCTGTGGAAGGATGGCAAACCAGAGGGTCTGAGGTAAAAGTTTCCTATGGTTGGCAAGAGAGGCTGGGAAAAAAAAAAAGGATTAGAGATCTGAATACATATGCCACTTGATAAAGTCAGCATTTAAGATCCCTGTTCTTGTTCTTAGCACGCTCCAACCCAACTGGACATGCAGATTCCCACCCAGAGCTTTCATCTCTCAGGCTGTCCAGATGGACCAAATTCACACTTGTCAGTGCCAAAGTGTAGCCCTGAGCTCTGCAGTGTAGTGTGGGAGGAGAGCAAAGTTCCTCCATTTGTACAGTCTTTTCCCAGGCCCTGTAAATCCAGTTGTGGTCCTGGGTGTAGTTGTGCATCCAGGCTGCAAATTAAAGCTTCAAAGGAAGCCGGTGTGAATTGGTACCTGTCCAGTCAGGCAACTTGGAAAGGCACAGCACAGAAACCTGAGCTGGTATAACAAGCCAGCAGAACACTTGGGTTTACCTGAATCATCATCATGCCTCACTAATGAAGCTGGGGGCTCAGCTAGCAGCCAGCAAACTCCTTGGAAAGTCAAGATCCCACAGTCCTAAATTGACTTGAGTATTTTTACTACTTCTTCTCAGACCCTGAGATGAGTAAACACACAGGCAAGATCACTGGCATCTTGGGGTGAGAGTATATGAAAACACACTGAACTGATTTAATGCAAAGCCAGTAAGAAGCCACAACTGGCAAGGAATGCAATGAGAGATCCTCAGCAATGGTGTTGAGGTGCCAGAAACAAAAAGCAAGCAGAATTCAGGTGCTTGAACTCACTGGACTGCTGAACTTTATCTCCAGGTCTCTTGGCTTTTCATCTCATCACACAAACAGCATCAGGAAGAGGGAAGCAAGAGCCCAGGTACCTCAGTGCTCTGACAGAACCAGGGTCTTGTTTGTCCTCTTCTGTTCACTGACTCCTGTGTCCTTGGCTGTGTTGTGTCCACCTTCAGCAGTAGGATGGAAGAGCCCTAAAACATATTGCTCTGGAGCATGATTATTAGGATTTTCTTGGGAGAGATGAGTATTCCTTCCACTACAGCATGTGAGGGACCTTACTATGCCAGCTGTAGTGGGTAGTGGTTCTTCCAACGCAGCTGTGGAGAAGCACTGAATTCCTACAGAGAAATGCAGAATTTATTCTATCCCTTTGTTCAGCATTTTTATGATTTATCAAGCTTCCTAGAGAACTTTTTGGATCAATCGGAAAAGGCACCAAGTTTTTCCTGTAGGCTGGGAATTATTGTTCAGGATCTTGCCTTTGACTCTACTGGGCCCAGATCCACAATGGCATGTGGTGAGTTTGCAGACATCTGTCATCACATGGCATCCATCAGTGGACTCTTCTCTATTTTTGGCAGCCTTTGTCAACAGCGACTGTCTCTGTTTCCCTGAGCAGGGATCTGGGCGCCTTTTTTTTTCCCTGAGCAGGGATCTGGGTGTGTCAGGTCATCATAGCTTCTGATGGCTGCAACAGTAAAGTGAGATTTTTTAGTTCCTTCAGCACAAAGCCTGTACGAAGTCAGACACGTGCACACACATACACAGCCTGTCAAGCTTGGGGCTTTAAGACCCTGGTTTCAACAATCTGTGTGACCCCTTCCCACAGCTCTTCAACAGGCCAGTGAAGGCCATACATTGAGGGTCAAGTCTGTCCCGTGATGTTGACTAACCACTTTAACATAAGATTATTCCATGTTTCTGACATGAGAATGAGATGTGGAAACAGATTTGCATAAATGGGTCAGCCTGAGCATCAGCTTGGAAAAAAAAATAGTTCTTGTCCCAGGTAAGCGAGCAGCAAGGCAATCCCATGTATTATGTTTTAAATTAGCAAATTGCCCCATAGCTCCTCAAGCACAAGACACTGTTGAGTGGTTATTTGAGGGTGGACAGATACACAACAACAAAAGGAAAGGTTTGAAAGGTTTGAAGGAAGGCACAGGCAGGAGGCATGCACTCATCTCCTCGGTACTGTGAAGTGATGCATATGTATAACCCTCACCGACTCATTTGACACCTCAGCAAGGCATGTTTGCTTGGTCTGGACACTGTTAGAGCAGCCACACATATTCTGACAAGCTTCTTTGTCCCTTCCTGTGCCCCTGCATTTGATATATGTGTCAAGGAGAGATAGGCAGCGTGTGTTTAGTTTGCTCCTTCTATTCTTCCCTTAACTCTCCATCTTAGTGCTCCATACACAGCACTGTTTCCCATTCACAGTCCAGCCTAAAAGAAAAAGTACGAAACAAAAGAGAAGCCCCTCTCAGACCCCACAGTTACAGTGTGGAAGCTGCATCACTTCAGTGTGGCCAGGAGTAGCACTAGTAAAAGCTGGTGGATGGGAGAGGGTTTCCTGCCTGACCAGTTTGGTATCATTGCTGGCATTTTGCAGGTTCTGGAGATGATGATGCAAAGATACCTGAGTGAAAAATCAACTCAAGTCAATGAGCCAGAGCTGCTGGCATCAGCCCTGAGGGGTGGGACGGAGGTGGAGGCAGAACCTTGAAGCATCACAGTTGAATATTTCAGGCTCGGGGGTGCCGGAAATCCTGCTGCTCTGGCATGGAGCAGCTCCTGCCCGTGGAGGCAGCCTGGGCTTGGCTCCCAGTGAATTTACCCTCCAACAACCAGGTGCACAGGAGTGTGGGTTTCTGCAGGAGCCAACCTGGATCGAAGCTGAGTCTTTGTAAAGTTGCTCAGGTATCTGTGCATCACACTTCAGGAGATTTACAGTACTGGGAATCCCAGCCCTGTATTTCCTCAGCTGATGGGGAGTTGTCTATAAATCAATGCCTATTTAGCATGATTTGTCTTTAAAGCCCTGAGTTAGCTTGGCCAACAGCTGCCTGATAAAGGTATTCATTATCCCAAACAGGGAGGCAAAGGCATTTGCTTAACACGGAGTGAATCAAGGATGTGCACTGAGAGGCTCTGGCTCCCCAAAAATATTCACAACACTTCACTGCCTCACATGATAATGGCTTCTATGCCCAGAAAGCATTACCAAAAGCTTTTAGTAAAGCCCAGAGAGTGTTACCAAAAGCCCTGAGTGTGAGAGAGGTGCCCGCGAGGAATCTTTGAAGAGTCTCCTAAAGACAGGGCATGCAGGAAATGCCTGAGTGATGGCTTAACTGGCTGTACCTCCATGCACGTGAACTCTGCTGAGCTCCTGTCATGCACATTATGCCACTAATATCTTTTCAAGAGAAGGCATTTTCCTATCCATTTCTGCAGCTACGTGTCTGAAATGCACTTAAGTCAGGTAAAGCAACTTGCTTCTATTTACCTCTAGATCAAAAGCTGTTCTGATATTCAGGTATATTTGAATTACAATTAAACTCACAGCCGTAACAGCCCTTTCCACGCCTGTGTTATCACTCTGGTTTGAGGCAAGTGAGTGGGAGTTAGAAGGTGCCTGAAAGTATGGGCATTTTTAACAACATGAATGAGTAAGCAGGAAAGGTTTTTGATTGCAGATGTTTTAGTTCAGCTTAGGGGCAGACACTTAGGTAAGCTTTCCTTAAAAGTCTGAACAACTGCAGTTCAGACATGTGCTGCTCCTAGGCGAACACTTCCCTATCTCCTCTCCTTCAAACACAGCAGCTGTGCACTTGTGAGAAGAAGTGGTGTCAAATTAATAGTCAGTAATGGCTGAGTGCTGATGAATCTCTCAGATGAAAGGCACCATATAATTACAAACTTTTGTCATTGTTTGTTATTATGAAGCCACCACTTAAAGGGCTGTTACCTCTAGAAATTTTCTCTTTTATGTGATTACAAGATTTTTTAATGGTTTGAGTTCTTGCAACTTGCTAATGTTTTATTTTCAAGCTTTTTGGCATTTTTTTTCTTTTATTTTCATTTGGTTCTTTTCTCTAGAAGAGGTTTTTGCCTTTTCTGTTCCACGAGGTTTCTCAACATGCCATACAGGTGGTGTAGACAAGATATTTGCACACCCACACTGAAAATGCTGCCTGAAAGCTGACTGTATTTCCAGGCATGCCTTAGCTGAAAATGCAGTATTTGAGCCTAATCTTTTGTTTCTTAACAGCATCTCTGTAAACTGCAGTGCTTGTTTGAAGTAGACAACACTTGTGAAAGAAGATGGAAAAGTTCTTAGAAGTAAAATTTGATCAAGTCCAGCAATGATCTGGCCTGGGCATCTGTGTATGTCTGGGCATGTGTGCGTGCAATGCCAGGCTGCAGCTTGTAAATAAGAACCACAATAACAAGGCAGATATAAAATAAACATCTCACAAGATCAAAGAGACATGTACTCAATATATGTGAAACAGAATATCAGACATAGCAGTAAATTCGACCAGCCTGGAAACTTAAACCACTTCTATGTCAATACCATGGCCGGATTAACTTCACAGAGTTTAGCGGTGAACCAAGGACAAGTTTGGCATGGGATGAATTTTTTGTTCTTGGGTAAGTTGTGGCATAATGTTGAAATTATTGTTACTGAAGTATGGTTGACTCAAATTGCTGAGGCTCCAAGCAGGAGTTGGGTTGTTGTGAACAGAAACTGCATGCAAAGTTAACAGAGAGTAGTTTAGACAGTGATTGCTTCCAGTTGATTAAAGTGAGATAACCATCCTGCTGAAAACTGTAACTGAATTTCCACAAGATTCACTCAGAAGGCTTCAATTAGACTACTGTGCATGCCTTCCTCTGCCCTGGAAACCACACTGCTGCTGCTCTCTGAGCCACCTTGACACTTACATGGGCTCTCACCTCCCACTGCCATGTGTCCGTAGAAGGTGGAAGCACATATCCCCAGCTTGCAGAGGAGGGGATGAACATTTGCAGTTTTGATCCAGCTAGCTGTTTCCCTTGGTTTGCTACCTCAGTTTGGTAAAGGTTCAAACAGAGGAGCTGAAAGCTCTGTTCTCAGGATAAAAAATTCTGGCCTGTTGGGTTTCCTCCTGCAGGACTCTGGTTCTGAGCTGGATGTAGACACACCTCACAGTTTCATTACGGTGTCTTCAGCACAAGTTCTGTACACTGCTAATGCTTTGCTGGGCAGAGACTGTGAGGTGAGTGATGGAGCTCTGGGCTTTATGAAATTACAGAAATATTCCAAATACAAAAGTCCTGATATTGCTGAATTTTTAAATGAACAGAGAGCTTCAGACCCTGGGGAGAGAGTAATGATTCAAAATTGTTTGAGAAATATATTCCTGGAGTATCCCAATCTCTTTGTAAAGTAACAAACAATACCATTGCATCTCTGACTTTTGTGATTCATTCTGCTCCTTTAAATCTCCACCAAAACAGGTTGCAATGATTATAAGTCTTATCTTTTTTTTTAAGATGAAAAGGAAAATTTATCTCAGTCCTAAGAGCTCATGTATGAAAGATGCTCTTAACCCAGCAGGCTTGAGAAAAGACACCAGTGCTGCTGCTCTGCAGTAGGAACACAGTGGGAAAAGGTTCTGCAAAGCCTTCAGGATCCCAATGATGCCAGATAGTCCTGGTGTTTGACTGATTTATAGGCTGCCCTAAATAACTCAGCTTCCCCTTGCTGATAGCAGAAGTCTGCTTTGCTTAATCCCACTGAACAGCAGAAGGATCTGCACTTCTGATGAGCATTTACTTGTGAGCCTACTGATAACACCTCCTCTGAGGAAGCAAACACTGCCAAAATGATAGCTCCTTTGGTGACCCAAGCTATTTAAAACACAAAATAAGGAGGTTATGTTACTTATTATTGGATCTAATAAGAAGCAGCGTGAGATTCAATTTCCACGGTGTATTTCAGTGATCTGGTTATTTCCCAGCACTGAAGTGTTTGTGTCCCAGCCATCTCCATTGGTCACAGCTGAGTGCAGAGGTGTTATCCTGGTAATGGGTCAGCTCTCAGAGCAGAGGACAGAGACCTGTCTCCAGTGCTAATTCTTGGTCATCCAGTGAAAAAGTAGAATGGTGGAAATAACTGGTAATGGATGCCAAAGAGAGATGCAGAGTATAAATGAGAGTGATAACAGAAATTCCTGTTCCCAAGGTTTTCCGGGTGAAGTAAGGCTGCAAGATGCCATATTATAGAGTTTTGTTCTTTTAACTTTGCTGCAGGACATACTGATTACACAAATGGCTCCCAGCTGAAAAAGGGATGGGATTTTGACTTATTTAAAAATAAGAGTTTTTCTCTTCACTGTGCTGAGTGTTAGCCAGTACTGCTGCAGAATTGCAGTGTTGTATGATTTATTTTTTTCCAGTTGCTTCCATTGCAATCTGTTTTGTTTCTGTACCCATATTATGCTTAAAGAAAAGTAGTATGGCCCTGCATAGCTCGAGGTTTTTGTCAAAAAATTTATCTTTAAGTGTTTGAACATTCAGAGCTTTTTTTTTTAAAGTAAGTCTTAAGTAGGCCACTTTTTCTGCAGTTCAGAAAACTATATTCTGCAATTACCCTTAATCTTATTTGTCCTTATGCTGAACTGTATCTTTTTTCCTTCATCCAGCTGCCATCTTTTTACTGGGAAAGGTATTTGTGGAAGAAAAGCCATTGATTTTTATCTTCAGTGCCATCTAAAAAAGATATGCATGGGTTTATTCATGTCTGATGTTAAACCAAAACGATAATTTGGAAGCCATATATTCAGAATGTAAATGACTCATCTTTAGGTGAAACTGACCCTAATTAGATCTAGATCAGCCATCGCTTGACAGAGAGAAAGAAAATTCATTTTCTCTGAAATGTGGTAATGGCTAGGAAACTAGCCCCAGAACCTTAAATTAAAAGCAGGTTTTAACATGCTGGCTCCATTCCTGCCTTCAATATCAGCCTCTGCCTGTTTTAGTTAAATAAATGGTAACAAAAGAAGACAGACTGGGTGACGTTAAATAAAGAGAAATTTAAGAGAGCAATTATAGCATTAAAAGGGGCCAGAGGTGAGGAACTATAAACTCTGTGGAACAAAGTGCAGCATTGCAGTTTCTCCAAAGCTTTGTTCACTGAAACCTTGTTAGTTCTGGTCACGCAAGGCTTTTTGTGAGGGAAGGTGCCAGTCCCAGCCCAGGGCAGGGCCACGCTCCCGGGGTGCCACTGCCCTGCACAGGCCAGTGAGGGGTGGGATGGCACCTGGCAAGGTTGGATCCTGGGCTGCTCAGTGGCCCTGCTGCTGTGGCAGCTCCCTGAGAAGCATCTTATTCTGCCACTCCATCTCACTTTTCATTTCCACAGCATGAATGACTTGCTCTTCTACCCCAAAGTGCCAAAAGGCTTTGGAGAAGGGAGTTTGCTGGAGAATGGGCTGTCTCCCCCACACACAGGTTTGGAAGGATTTGTGTTAAGGAGGAACAATGAAGGAACAGCCCATCCCAGTCACTTAGAGTCCTAAAAGAACAGTTCTGACCACGGTCTTTTTTAATGAAATCAAAGATATCACTGCAAAACCAATTGCTCTAATAACATATGGTAGGCAAAGCTCAGAAGATTAGAGCTTAATTCATATAAGTACCCAAGAAAGATGCATAAAGGAGAATTGAGTTTAAAAAAAATCATCTGGGCCTCACTTGCTTTGAAATGTGATGCCTTTGTTATGAATGAGGCTATTTAGGCATCTGTGTTGTGTGTGCCAGTGTAGTGGGACATAAGAAACATGTTCATGACCAGAACAGGTCAATAACCTGATGTTCTTGAGTAGTTCAGAAGATGAAAAACCACCGAGTTCAATGCCTTCTAAATGCTTAGTTGCAGGAGGAATGATGTGGAAAGGTAAAAGCTTGTTCATCGAGTGGCTTTTGTGCTGGAGCAGAGTCCTGTTGTGCAGTCATCACTCATCATCACCCTGCACCTTGCAGGGCCCAAACAAACCCAGCTTTCACACATCTTCCTTCTGGAGATTAAACTGAAACGTTTCCATACTCTGGAAGCAAAGAATTTTACATCAGCTAGCACACTATAGCTGGATTTCCCTGACCTAGCAAGTCCTGCCAAGGGCCAGGGAAGGCATTCCCAAACAAGCATTCAGAAATTGGGATGTGTACCAAAAACTAAAAATGAAGTTTTTAAGATTGATAACTTTCATATTGCTTGCTTTTGCCTTCTGCTTTCGACTGCAAGGTTTCCAGGTTTTGATAACTTCAAGGAATGGAGAAAATAAATACTCTCAATAATTACATCAATTTGGGATCTGAGTATTACAAACAAACCATTAAACAGTGAAAATTGCAGTGCTAGCTGAAAGCTGTCAAGATCTTCAAGAATCTAATGCCTAAGTCAGGATTGTCCTGTGTAAACCTTTTGCTGGATACTGAGCATGATAGGAGAAGGACAAGGGGGAAAAGTGTTCACATTATTATTGATCAGATTTTCAAAGTCAGTCACATGAAAATTAATTAAAGCACTCTAAATGTCAGTATTTAATTCAAGATTCTGTTTATGTGCTGGAGTCTGCAGTACAGGTACCTGACAAGTAAGACATAATCAGTTTTCTCTGATATCCTTGTACAAAGAATACCTGCACAAAGGTCTCTTATGGGATCAGTTTCCCTCGTGGTTTTAAGGTAACTTTTACAAATGTAGGACATGTTGAATTTTACAGAACTCCTGCTGGTTTCTGGGTCCTGACACCTTTAGCTATCTGGAGTATTTGCATCCTAAAATAGTCTTAAAATGTAGAAGAGCAAATTTTATGGCCCTAATGGCTTGTTGGTGAATTTCAAAGTGGTGTTATCAGCACTGATGCATAGGTCTGGAGAAATGTCCCTTTTCCATCACCCAGGAAAAAAGGAAGGGCAATGTGCATTTGATTATTTAGGAGAAATGAAAATTAAAGTGCTTGTTCCAACCTGATAAAATTTCTTGGAAAGAGAAAAAACTCCATCCTCCCCGATGGCATTACCACAGTGGGAGCACATCATCTCAAACCCCTAAGATTTCCTAGGAAATGCTGTTCTTTTTCCAGGCCATGCTGGTACTTGGAGGGCACTCCTGACAGAAGGCAAAAGGATACATGCTCTGGTTGCCTTGTATAAGGTTTTGGATTGTTTGGGGTTTGTCCTTGGTGTGGTGTGGGAGGAGAGAGAAGAAGTATTCTTTCAGTTTAAGGGGATTTTGTGGAACTGGTTGCACCATTGAGTCCCATCTCATGCTCCAGGTTCTATCTCAGCTCCTAATGAGTCAGGCTCATTAACCTGGTTCTAGTTCATCCTGCCAACATATTTTGCTGGAACTACCTACACACTTCACTCTGGGCATGCTGTTGAGCACTTTGCCAGATTAAGACTTTACTGCTCATCTAAGGACTGCTCGTCTAAGATTTAATCAAAAATATCACATTTTTCATATGTGTATTCTAAGAGCATAGAGTACAAGTTTGGCAATATTCACTTGCAAACAACAAAGAATACAATTATCTCTAATAATGAAACTAAAATGATTTGGAAGGCAGGACCTTGTGAGTTGAGACAATGATCTATAGAGTTTTTTACAGCATCTTTCTTATACTTTTTATGCTTTAATCATATGCATCTGCTGCAGAGGGTGGTGTTCTCATGTAGCAAAGGACAGGACATTTATTAGCAGAAACAAAAGGAATTAAGTCTCTGTTTTTTAGGTATTAAGAGCTCTCCATGTCCACATCCTGAGAAGGGCAGCCATATCAAGATAATCTCGTCGTTGTTGCTCTGTGTATGTCAGCTCCTCCATGACTAATGTGTCCCATATTCTTATCATCCAAATCTTGACATCAGATGGTTTCTTTTAGAGTGGGATGTGATTAAGCACAGAGAGCTCAGAGATCAGCTTGCACGCCTTGCTTGGAGTGAGTCTGAAACCAGCACACTGAGGATAAAGACTTCCTGAGGAGGATGAAAATAGCACCCACATGAAATATGAAACACCAGGTTCTGAGCCTTCAGAGATCCACCTGAGCCCAGAAGGACTGGATCCTGCATGTCCCTGTGAATCCCAGCATTTTGCTTGGACTTGCAGAACTAGTGCTGGAGCTGCCATGCTGCCATCTCTTTACTTTTAGGAAGAACCTGAGCGGTTCAGGGCAGGGGGGCGTGGTCCATACACCACATGGAGATGAGGAAATAGCAAAAGTAATTCACTAAGATCAAGAGAGCAGCTTCTCTCAGCATGTGTCACTGGATAAAACCTGGCTTAGCCAGAGCTCTCTAAAGTGATTTTTGCCCCATACTTTCCCAGTCAAACACAACAAAAACAAAAACCCACAACAAACACAGACTTCTTGCTTATAATCACCAACTCCCAGGGGCCTGCACAGCAGTGTCACAGCTCTTGAAGATCACAAAAGCCAAGAGCTGAGCACCAGCTCCCCCAGCCTGACTGCTGCAGGCAGCATTGCTGCTGTTGTGCCCATGTGCATCTGCTCCCTGGCACCAGGAGATTTTGTCTGCAGGTCACCCAGCATGGGGGGATTCACACCTTAGGGGGGCTGCTGCTGTGTCCATGGATTCCTTTCCTTCTAAGGCTTCTCACATCTTTGCTGTGTTATCTCTTCTTTTATATGCATCTACAGCTTCTCTGGTATGAGATTTTTCACAGAGAGCAAATCCTATTTGTCGGTGTTCTGAGAAAATGACAGAATGGGTTAACTAGAGTGGAGGTGGGGGTTTTTTACATATAGGACACTTGTTCTAAAGACAGGGCTTAGAAAGATGAATGGTTTGATGAGTTCAGATCAGGTAAATTAATTAAAAAGTACTTTTGTTCTTGGAGAAAGTTTTCTTTCTGACACTGATGTCCTTGAGAAAACAAGATGAAGAACCTTTTGATTTGATGTTTTAAACAGAGCTTTGTTTATTCTTTTAATCAGAAACTTTTTTTAACTCAAGAACTTCAAAAAGAAGCACAAACATTTTCAGGGATTACTCTGAAATGAAGGGTTCTCTTAGATGTTAAATCAAAAGTTTCACATTGAGTCTCCTTGCCTTTTGTTTCTTGTTTTTTCATTGCAAATTCTAAAAAATTCTGTGACTCTTTGACCTAAAATTATTTTTCTTATCAAGCAGATATTGCCAGCTTCTAGCCCAATATATGTGTATGTCCATGCACTGATCAGTGCTGGATAAAAAGTAGCAGTGCTGTATTGGTGAGTGTCTGGTGTATATGTCAGTCATGGCTTTGTTGGCTGGGCTGTCTCCCACAGAGATAATGATGATTTAGGTGTATTCCAATAAAAAAACCCCAGTCATACCCTGTGAAGTGTGGCCCACTGTTATACATCACTATTTTGCTACCACATCTACTGAAATATTTGTTATGCATATCTTTTTTTCTACCAAACTTCACCAAAGATCACGAGAAATATAATACAAAGTTCATTGAAGAGGTGTGGGGATGTGATTCCTTAGCAGCTTGAACAAATCTGTTTCTGTAGAGACAAAGGACAATTTTCTCTGGGCTGCTTATGTGGATAGTTTTACTTGAATTGACTGTGTTCTTGGTGTACATGAAAAAGTTTTAACATCTTTGGTGTCCCTCTCCTTTGAAGTAGTATAAAGTATCTCTGTCCCTTTTCTAAGGCAAATGAGCTTCCTGGGCTCCTTTCAATGTAATTTTTACGTAGCACTTCAGGTATGATAGTTCTGCTGTCTTTAATTACAGTCCCATAGAATTAACAGTCGGTTATTATCAAATGATGGTACTACCTGTTCTGCCTCTTCCCATTTGTTTTTTATCCTATCCTGTACTTTGCCTATCCCCACAATGGAGCAGAGTACACACTAAAGTGAGGCCTTGTATTGCCATGGCTTTTCCTCTAGAGCCAGGGTTTGTCCACTCTGCTGATGAGAAACTGCTACTCCAAAGAGGTGCATTTGCTTCAGTATTTGTCTCTTCTTCATAGTTATGGTTTTCTCTTAGATTTTTCCAGTTGTGTCAGCATGTGTGGTCCAGTGACTTGGCACTGTCACATCCATCTCCTTTCTCTTTTGCTTCTCCCTTGTCTGTCACTAGGTCAGGAGGTCCCACCTCATGCAGAGAGACCTCAGAAGGACTCCAGTCACTTTGGAGTAGCCAGCCAGCCATGCTGCTGTGTGACACACTCAGCACAGGGCAAGTTAGCTCTGCATCAGCTTCAGAGTCCCCTCAGGCAGGGAATGTCACTGAGATTTCTGAGCTGAGAATATCTCGGCGAGGTTTGGGGAATGCATTAAGAAAACAATAAGGTTGAAGACTTGCACAAAGTCAGATAGTGCCATGTGGGAGGTATGCATAGCCTGAGCTCAGCCCCTCCACATCCCTGAGATGCCTGACACCCTGTAATTATAGGCTCATAGGCAGAACTTGTACTCAAAAGTTTCACTTTGACCATAGATCCACAGAGACAGCATCTCATTTTGGTGTAGCCATCCTTAATTTCTTTGACCTAAGCTTCCCAATTGTGCCTTTTGAATTTGGCATTTAATACAATCCATTCTTTTTCTCCATTTCCCAAATAGTCTGTGGAGCCAGACTAATCGCCGCTCATCAAATGCCCATTGTGTCCCTATTTCCCTGTCCCATGGTAACAGACACTTTTATTGTGATTATTCATCTGCTGTTCTTTCATTAATGAAAGATTTTGATTTTTCTGTCATAAGGCCTCTTCAAGAGCTTTATATTATGAACACAATTTCAAACAGAAACCTGTTCTTTGGTACTGCCTAGCAGTGACACTGGAGGGTCTTTTCTAGCTTCTTGCTTGGCCAGTGACCACAAGGAATGTCCACTTCAAAGACTCGTGATGTCCATTCCCTCTTGACAGGCTAGTTGTGCACCTACTGCAGCCTACATGCCCCTCAGTAAGGAGCCATACAGGAAAGGACCATCCATTATTTTTTTACCATGTCTCTTCCTTCCACCATGAACCCTAATATTGAGGGCTCTTGGAAAAGTTTCCCACAGCTTTGAAGTCCAGCTGGATCCCTCTGCCTATGTGCATTTGCTCTGGCCTGTGCCACATCAGGCATATATTGCCTCAACTGTCACTGGGTAAGCCAAGCATGCTGCATGAGGAGTATGCTTGTTAAAGGAATGCCCATTCTCCTGCATGGAGTCTGGGCTGCCATCACTGCCAGGCTCCTGCTGTGTCCCCAGGTGAACTGGGTCTTACTCTGCCTAGAAGGCTGCATGCAGATCAATTCTCCATACTTCTCATCCCAGCCTACTTTCCCCTTTAATTAAAAGCAATCCTGTTATCTAGAACCTGGGGAAAATTAAGGTACATTTAGCCTTGCATTGAATAAGTGTGCTTATGATCATTCTTGGTAACATAAAATTGTTTTCCAGGAAGACTGTCTCCTGGACTGCTTGCTCTCAAGGACTGTCTGCTTTATAGGTCTGGTTTGGGGTATGAGTGTGTGATCTTTCCAGGCACAGAGACCACCATTTAGACTGAGTTATGGACTATGCCCTTTGCCTTAGTTTATTTGAGGTCTTTGGTTGTAAAAGAAGGGGAAGAAAGTCTGTCCTTGTGCTGCACTCATTTTTATTGATCATAGTCTTAAAAAAAATCTGTTTGTAGTATGGTGATGATGGCATAGTTTTAATAGGGTGGAGAGCTGTCCTTCTCTTAACCCTTGGAGTTTATGTTGTCCTTCTCTAACCCTGAGTCAGTCCTCCACAAAGTTCCTCCCTATCTCTTTCACTCCTTCCATTCTGTTCCTTCTTCCCCTCTTTTTTAACCCCTTAGACATGCACTTTTTTACAGTGCAGATTAAAAAGTAAGTCAGACCCTCCTCAAGAAAAAGGCTCTGTGTTCCTGTCTCTCTACTTACAGTCATGGAAAGTGATGTTGGAGTTGTCTTGCAGCTCTGTCACTCACAGACCATGCACCTGTAGCACTGACTCAGACAGTCTCTGTTGTCTGCCTCCTCTTCCTCAGGTTCAAGTTTTTTCTCACACATCCTTTTGCCATTTCCTTTTAGCTTCATTTTTATTATTGCCTGTATCTCTGAGATTGAGCCTATTTTTCATGGAAGACCACTCCCCCCCTGTGCCCTGTGTGCCAAGCTGGTCACAGCTTGGCCAGGCCCCTTTGGAGCCCAGGGCTTCTCAGAAGTCAAGGATGGCTCTTTTCTGCCTGTAGTACAGCAGCATTTCCAAAATCCCACCAGAGAGCAGGTTCCTCCAGACAATTGTCTTCACAAGATGGTGCCTGCCCAAAACTGCTTCTAATTGGAGAGTAAAGCAAAAGACCATGAGAGAAACAACAGGTTCACAGCATACAAGAAACTAATGAGGTAATATTCAAGGAGTAAACTTATATAGTGAGATAATGAGGCTGCAGTAACCTATAATGAGATTATTCCCCAGAGGCTTGTTTTTATAAAAATTCTAATGCTCAGTCCAGATTTTCATCCCACTGCTGCCAGTCTTGTGCATTGCTGATGCTGTCCTCCAGCTATGAAGGCCTGAAACAGCCCTGTTGCTTTTGAGTTTTTAAAGGAGCAGAAAGCATCAATATGCCTAAGATTGGACAGGTGTGATGGTGTTCACAGGGGTTCTTGGATGAGGGAAGAGACAAGGATCTGACTCCATGTTTCAGAAGGCTTGATTTATTATTTTATGATCTGTATTACATTAAACTATACTAAAAGAATAGAAGAAAAGGTTTCACCAGAAGGCTAGCTAAGAATAGAATAGAAAGAATGATAACAAAGGTTTGTGGCTCGGCTCTCTGTCCAAGCCATCTGGGCTGTGATTGGCCATTAATTACAAACATCCAACATGGGCCAATCACAGATCCACCTGTTGCATTCCACAGCAGCAGATAATCAATGTTTACATTTTGTTCCTGAGGCCTCTCAGCTTCTCAGGAGGAAAAATCCTAAGGAAAGGATTTTTCATGAAAGATGTCTGTGACAGACAGGGGATTGCGTTCAGTATTTGCAGAAGAGGCTGAGAAAGGCTCTATGGGCAGATATGAGAAGAGCAGATTCAGCCTGCCTGGGACAGGTGGTGGAGATGCCTTTCAGAAACTGATCTTTCAGCACAATTCTCATGTTCTAGAGGGTTGTCAGCCTGCTCTTTGAAAAGGCATCCCTGTAACTGTGTGAACACAGTCCTTTCAGATCCCTCCGCTGCTGTGCACTGCTCTGTGAACTCAATACACTGAGTGGGGAGTTCACACAGATCAATCTCTTTTATACTTGGCATTTGGTGCACCATTCTCATTTTATAGCAAAGTCACTTGAATTTGACCTGAGCTGTCACAGCAAGGGAGATTCTGCAAGCTTTGAGGATAATAGATTTGTTTGAGAAAACAATGTACACTCTTCCCTAAGCCTTGAATTAACTTGATTTGCCCCCAGTAACTGCACTCTTGTGACAGCAGCATGGCCTGTAAAGAAAGCATTCAATATTTTCTAAATTACTTCAGCCCTTGACTTTTCTCTAAGCTACTCCCTATAGATACAGACATTCACAGCCAGACTGACTGCTCCTTGTTGCCCTTCTTGCTAGAGAACTATCAGCCTGGAGATGACTGGAGCATTTCTGAGATAACAGATGTAGTTCCAGTTCTGAGCTGTGAATAATATGTGGGGGCTGAACTGCTCCAGATCAAGAAAGAAAATAAATTTAAAAAAAACAAGGGTAAAAAAGCAAGAGGAGGAAATTCTTGGTTAATTATTAGCATTGGATAGACTGGCATAGATACTGTGACAGTCTTAAAAAAGAGAACTCTTTGATAACTGAAGTTCTTTATTTTGCTAATTGCAAAAAGGTTACTTCAGTCTAATCAGTTCTTCATAATACAGATCAAACATATCATCACATCCCTTATCTACATAAGAATATGCACTAGTTCAGTTCAAACTGGTGCCATGTGTTGCATGAATATTCTTATTTAATTTAAGAATGTATTTCAATTTATTATCAAACTGCCTTGAGCCCATATACAGTAAACCAGAAAAAGACCTGTCTCAGGAGATTGCTGAGTTAACTACACACTATCAGAGCAACTTGTCTCACAGGGTGTGGTTCCTCTGGCAGGCTTGTAGACACCTTTATCTGAAGTGGTCACCACAATCTGAGTATCTGGAGTCAGTGAATCTAGGGCACAATTCATTCCATCCTAGAGCAGATGCATAAATAGGATTAGTGTAATTATACCATATGGACATCTCTCCCCCCACATTGCTCCTAAGTGCAGCTAAAGGGGATGAGCTAAGCTGAAGGGCTCTTGTCTCTGATGCTCTGCACTTGGATCATGTAACTTGTCCTGTCCTGCTCCAGAGAGGTAACCTGAGCCAGACTGGACACAGGACCCAGCCCCATGGTGAGGTCTGGGAGGGCAGACTCTGACTCTGCTTCAGGTGCTGGTAGGTCTGGGTGGGGCTGCAGAACACAAGACTTGAAGTATTGATTATTGCCACTAAAGGCAGGATCAGCAGTACCCTCAGAAATGACAGAGAGAGAAAAAGAGCCCAAAGCCAAAGTGCAGTGAGGTTATGGGGTGCTCAGGATGTTCACCTGACTGCAGAAAGCATCTCTATGGGCCTCTCATGTGCCAGGAAAGAGAGGGGGTACAGATAGCAGTGCATTTGCAGGAGAGGAGGACAAAGACATGCATGGTCTAAATTGCAGAAGAGTGGAAATGGCTGAACTCACAGGCCAGAGGACTCTGAAATCCCTAGGGGGAGAAATGATCAGGGGTATCAATAATTTTCAAAGTGCAACTCTGGCTCCAAGGATCAGGAAAACCCAGAGGGCAGCAAGCAGTGACCTTGAGGGACAGCTGTCCTTTCCCTCTGTCTCAAGACAGACAGTGTGAGTGATGGAGGCTGGAGGTGTAGCTAATGTTTGAAATTGCTGATGAGAAACCTCAGGTACCCTCTGCTGTACAGGGCACAGGATGCCTGAAAGCCCTCACTCTGTTGACCTTCCTGTTCACTTTTCCTTGCAGCCAAAACTGTGACTTGTCAGGAGCAGCAGATCTGCCCCTCTTGCATCCTCTCCCTGGCCTCTTCCAGGGCACACACGGGCAGGATAAGAACTTGTAGGACAGAAGAAAGAGGGAGCTGCCTACTTGATAGGCCAGCAGTTCAGTCTGTGGCCACAGCTCACCCACCCCTATGGCTCCTCCATGAATGATCCTGCAGGCACACTGAGCTTTCCTGAATCTCATAGGTTTTGGAAAGAAATCTATGACTACAGGTGTTCAGAAGGCAGAAATTCACTTTGTGAAATATTTTCATTTAATGATATTTTGGTCCTATTTTCTCCTAACGGAAGAACCCCTCTACACTTTTTGAACTATCCTATTTGTAAAAATGTAGAAGAGATGATTTCATGTGGAGTTATCTGATGCTCAATTCACTACTGACTATTAAAATTTCTGATATATTCTCCTTCCTTTTCTTCCCTTTGAGAAAGAGAAATGTAACTCAAGAAAAACAGTTTATTGAAGTGTTTTGATGTAAGTGAATAAGCATCATGTGTCACAAAATGGTAGCTATTGCTTTGGTTGCTTTCGGATCTATTTCTCCCCAGAAAGAACTGGGGATTAACTTGGGAGTAAAATCTCATGGGATATTAACTGTCTTTATGGAACATGCTAAACTGCTCAGTTCCTAAATGTTTGCCATTGTGATCGATGGGGTAGGAAAGCTCCAACTCACAGAGGCCAGGCCTGGGGTTTGACAGTCATGGCCTGTAGCTAAGCCTGGCCTTGCTGATCCAGTTTGCTACAGTCCTGGAGAAGAACATGCCTTCATTGAGACTTTTAGCAAAAGACAAGATGCTGGATCTTTTGGTCTTGCCTGGTGGAGGGGACCTGTGGCTCTCACAGGACAGTGTGAACTCCAGTATGGAGCACTGCAGGTGAAAGAAAAAATATTTTAAAAAAATGAGATCCCACAGTGCAATAATTTTCCAGATTCAATAACTAGGTCTAATTAACTTCTGGGAGAGCTTTACAAATTCCAAAGGCTTCTGGGTGTTTAAATCTTTCTGACATCCTTCTATTATCTGAGATATTAAGGTAGTTAAAGCCTGAGAAAAATGTAAGCTATGTCTGCATATTTTGTGTGGTGCTATCAGTTAATCCAAAGGCTTTCTCAAGGAATCTGGTTCTTAGTCTGGGATTTAGAAAAAATACATTAATGTTCTTTTCCCTCCATCCCTACAGCCATTAGATTTAAGTTACTGTCTCTCCCAGCCTGATTGCTACAAGTTCCTGCTCTTGTGTCTCCTGGCACTCATTCCTCTCTTCTGAGTCTGCAAAATGCTGCTGCCCACCTTGCCCCTCTCTCTTGCTCTCACTTCACCAGCACCATCCAAAGCCATCCCATGGCTGTCCTCTCATGTAACTCAGTCCTGGGTCCTCCACAACCCAGCCAGATTTTAGTCACCCACACCTTTGGTCTGGATTCCCAGTTCAGACCCTCCTCTTCCTTGATCTCCAGCACATCCCTGTTTTCTCATGCGATTTTGAAGGCGATTAACTCAGAAAAAAAGGTGCTATGGCACCTGGCCCAGACAATGAGGAAAATAAAAGGTTGGAGGCAGAGGTTGGGGTGTATCCTATGCCTCAGGAGGAAATTGCTTCTGCCCCTTTTGCTGAACCCACCAGTGATCCAACCAGCTGTGGACCAAAACTGCAGAAGGACAGAAGCCCTGAGACCTGGGATCCATACAGTTCTTAGGGGCATAGCTAAGAAGGATTAGGCACTGCAAAAACTAAGGCAGCAAACTGGCCTCCAGCTGCAAATCCAGCAGAGCAGGTGCTGCAAATCTGAACCCTGGACACTGGTGCCCTGGCTCCCAGGGAATGTGAGGGAGCTGCCAGGATGAAGTCTTGTCTCCCCAGAGATCCTTTCCCTGCCCAGCAATGCAGCTTTGGGTGAAATGGTTTGGGGACTGGGAATATGGGCTCCTTCCACTGTTGCCTTCTGGGTGCTTAGCTCTGGGGTCCATCAGCTCCCTGGGACACAGAGATCAGCCAAACTCCACCCAGTGTGCTTTGCTGGGTGGGAGGGGCAGGAGAAAAGGCTTTTAGTACTGATTTACTGAAATGTGCTCAAGGCAGCATCTTCCCCACCCAGTCCTGCAGTTTCAGCCATCACATCTGAAGGGTGAAGTGCTGGCCTGTGCATAAGCCCTGCAGCAGGTCTGGACTGCAGAGCATTGCTGGGCTCTGGCTGCCAGAGGGACCCACTGGGGCTTGCCAGGCTCCCACTTGACCTGGGTACTCTGCACTTTTCTGCATAAAACCCAGCCCATGGAAGTTGAATGTGAAAGTGCACTCTGATGTGTCCCAGTGAGCTGGAGGGAAAACCCAGGTTCCTCCTAAGAGCCACCTGCAGTAAATGGCAAAAGAGAGCATGGAGAAACAACAGGACAGAAGGGAAAGTAAAAAATACAGGAAAGACCAGCCAGGATAAATGTCAGTAACTGACAGAAAAGATACTTCTGAACTCTCAGAAGTGTTACTAAGAAAAAGGAAAGAGAAAAAATTTTAAAAAACAATGTTTAGGACTTTTTGTTCTATCGAAGAGGTACTAAAGGTACTCAGATTACAGAGGATTAAGGGCCAAAATCAATAGCCCATTTTAAACTTAGCATGACAACAGCTGGCAAGAGACTCTAGGAAAGGAGAGGAATTGTTTAAAGGTCATTGGAGTAGCTGGGAGTTTGGAGGTGAAGGTGAACATCAGCTTGCTCATGGCTGATTCAGATTCTCTTGAGTCACTGCTTCTATGGAAGAATTCAAGCCTCTGAGGCTGAAGGACTGTATCAAGAAAAAAGGACATCCTCCTCTGGGAAAGGCTGACAACAGACAACAATGATGAGTGCCTTAGGCAGGGACTTGAGCCAACCTGCCCAGCAGATGATCATGTCCTGCCAAATTGTGCTAAAAGTAAAAAGCCTGCACCAGGTTCTTTTCCTCTAAAGAGCCCCCACAGGGAAAGGGGACAGGGTGTGTTTGCAGCAGGGAACCTCTGTCTGGTTGTCATGGCAGTATACCATGCTGGTTTCTAACACTTTTCTGAAGCAATATATATAAAAAAAAAAAGTAATAGGATTAGCTGGTTAGTTACATTGATGAGGTCTAAATGTGATTAGTAATTCAAACTCATTCTGTTTCTATATGAAGTTCTTAGACTGGAGGTCACTTTTCACAGAAGAGAGATGATGCTAATCATTCTAGGAGCTGGTAATTCTTCATGTCTACTTTGGTGTGTGCTAGCAATATCTCCTGAAATTAGAGGGCTTTCTGTTGTGGTCTCAAAGGCTGCATTTACTCCTGGTGTCTTTTTTACTGCAAACAAAGTTGCTTAACATAATTACATGGAAAGATCAAATTGTCCAGTGTTTTACTATCACTTAATAAGGAGATTTTTTTTCATCACAGGCTAGAATTCAACTTGATTTAATGATCCAAAGTGAATAAATATGAGCCCTCTAAGCCTAATTTAACAAAGGTTTCAGTTGCACATGCAGAGTATTTCTGACTGTTGAGGGAGAATAAAAAGCTAAAATGAAAACAGTCTTTAAGTGTTGTTTCATGTGCTAAATGTATCTATTAAGGGGTCTACTTTGACCAGGCAGATTTGATGAATGCAATATGTGCAATGTTTCTTGGTATTTCCCTATTTCAAGATACATCATATAATCATTGTTGTCATGTAGCCTATGACATCAGAGATGCAATCCCACTGTGTTCCTTCAGCAGTAGCTTGACATGAAGTGCTTTTGAGAGAGACCAAGGGAAAAATATGCTGAAGGTTCTCTAATCTTTCACAAGAGAATACCAAAATATTCATAAGGTATGTGGTCCTAGAGAAGCTGCAGTAACTGTAACAGTTTGAGGTGTCACTGCAAATGGGTATAAAACCACAAACACAGTGTTTGGGATTCAAAAACAAGTTTTGCACTCGTATTACTTGTACACAGTAGTACATTTTGTTCCCTGATTTCAACACCAAAATGGGCTGCCAGGAGGTTTGGAGCCCTTAGGGACATTTGAGTTGGGCCATATTGGCAATGCTTGCTGTGACAGGGACATGCTCAGCACCATGACAGCCTGTTTCTGAAGTACCAAACCAGAGTGCATGGGTTCAAAAACTGTACCAGGGCTTAGGAAACAGGATGGTGCTGTGCTTGTTGGGCAAAGGCTGAACAAAAAGGCGCCAGTAGGTGCAGAACCCAAAGAGCACCCAGGGTGCCTCCTGCTGAGGGATCACTGATAGATTTTTCTCTGCTATCATTACTGTTTTGTTCCTCCTAAATCAGTTTCATCAGTTCTCTGAACAATAATGAACAGATTTATGCATTTGTTTAACAATCAGTCATGCACGAGATGTAACAATTTCCAGTTCCTGTTTCTTGTCTATCTTCCTGTTTTTAAAAAGTATTCAATAAAAAGAAAGTATTGCTCAAAGGAAGGATTTAATTGTACCTTTTCATTGCCTCAGCTAGAGTGCATAAAACTGCATTTTATGCTCTGATCTTGATCAAATTTTTGGGTACCAGTCCAGATACTTTGATGGTATTCCAAAGTAAGTGGGTGAGTATTAAAGAAATTAGTCTTGGTCTATAGTTTTATAGATCAGAGCAGGATTATTTCAATTTAAATAATTGCATAGTTGATATGGTTGCAAAAAGAACATGCTAAAAAAACCCCACAGCTTTGTTCAAACAAGCATTTTATTTGACCCAATATGAGACATTTCATTTACTTTTCATGAGATAAGACCTTTTAAAAATAATCTTGCTGGCTTTCAAAATGAGTTTTTGAAAGAAAAATGCTGTTTCATTTTAATAGCAGCAGAACAAAAAGATTTGACTTTTCTGATCTCTCTCTAATCTCCATTTCTGTTCAAAATTATGCATTTAATTTTATCCCAATTCACAACTGGATGTAAAAACAGAAATATACCATCTGGCCAAATCCATGACAGATGTCTTTTTTACTTCAGTGTCCCATTATTGTAGTGACAGGCCTTGCACCATGCTATCAGGGAGAAGGAGAGAGGAAGGAAGTCTGTAAGAAGTAGAGGATAATTTAATATTGGGTATTTTTCACAGTATTCAAGACAATACAACTAAAGACACACTAAATATAAAATCCCTACCAAACTAGATCATAACAAACTCAGTGTTGTGGCTTGCTGGTGTCTCCACACCAGAAGTCTCTGTAGAAGCTTGATTATTTTACCAAAAGTGGCAGAACAAGATAGTGCAATTTTTAGAGGAATGGAAGGCACTGCTGCCATAAGGAAAGTATTCATCCCCTAGATTTAGACCATACTATATCCAGGGAAATAGAGCCATATGAAAGGTGAGGTGTTTGCAACTTGCAGGAGCAAGATTGCTACTTCTGCAGAGGACCTTCCTTTATTGAATCAAATAAAGTTCATTCTGTGAGAATGCAAATCCCATCATTCAATAACTATTTAAAAGCAGCATTTGATTTTAAATCTGAGATCTGGGTGTCTTAAGGAAAAGAAAACAAACAACTAAATAGGGAACTATAGGATAGATCTACAGCAAAATGAATGAACACATTTCCAAAATACTGGAAAGATCCTGTGATTTTCTAATGTTAACTGCATAATGCACTTTGCTGCTTTAAATTCAGGTTCATCACTGTGAGACACAGATAGAAGTAACACCTTAACTTCAAACTTGTGTTTCTTTGACAACCATGACCTTGTTTGCACAGTTATACCTTTTTGCAGATGTTGCTGAGACATTTGGTCAGAGGAGGGCAATAGCCAAACATTTTTGCATTGTTGAAGATTTGGAGGCGTTTTGGGCTGGCTGATGGCCATAGGAGCTGGATATTGCTGCTAAGGATATTGCTGCTAAGTGTTTAATAACAGACCAGTTTATAGGTAGATATATGCTCTCCATTTATGTGATTGGATGCACATCTTAGATAAAATAACACTGGGAGAAATGCTGGGAGATGTTGCTGGGTGATGTTTATGGCTGGAGCCAGTGGCAGGAATGTGCACAGCAGTGTGCTGAGCTGGAGCCTTGCCCTGGGCTCTGGATGTCCTCCCTTCTGCAGGGAAAATGAGTGATTTTTGTGCCTGGTGGATAAGGGGACCAGAGCTACAGACCTAAATCTAAAGCTACAGACCTTTAATCCAGGAGATTTCTGCACAGGGCACAGAGAGCTGACTTCCTCCTTCCCTAGGTTTTCTTCCATCCTCGTGGATGTTGTTGGTCCATCAGCAGGTGGGGCTTTTAAACACAGCACCCATGTTACCTCCTGCAGCCAGGAGATACATTTTTTGAAGCTGTGGCTTATTTATGGTGGTGTTGGTGCTTGTATAATGCCTGTATACTTCACCTCCTGCAGCCACTACACATATTTGTTCCTTCTCTTTCCCTCAGAACATGAGCACAGGAGGAGGTCACATTCTGCACTCACAAGTTTTGTCTTCTGTTTTCTCTATTCACCATATTGTCTTCCAAACTTGCTGGATTGCCCCATAAATTTTCCTACAAAACCCATTCTCCTGATGCCCCACTGGTGCCACCAGCCCTTTTCTGTGCCATGTTTCCACCTACCTTTAATGCTGCTCTTTCCCAGCAGCTTTCCCATGCTGCTCAGCTGCTGAGCCTGGTGCTACATCCCAGATTCCCCCATTTAGCCCACATGGGACTGTGGCTTGGGCCATTCTCGTGGGACACAGCAAGGTCTCTATTGGTAGCACACATTGACTTGCACAAGGCACTAGGCTGTATGTACAGACCAACAGATTGCTTTCACTCCTTGTCACAAACAGGACATTCCTCAAGTTACTATCAAAAACCATGGAGCATGAGAAGGGCTGCTCTATTTTAGTGGTTTCTGTTTTTCATGGCTGCTGTACTCCGTCCCCACCCCAGTGCCTCTGTGCTGGGCTTGCCTGTGCTGTGTCACGCCACCAAACTTTGCCACATGCTGGTTGTCATCTTCCATCCTCCCCCTCAGGAGAAAAAGCAGGTGTGTTTGTGGTCATGATTCTTTTGACTACCTGTGGCTCAGTATGCATGTTAGGTCAAAGAAGTGCATCTTCACAAACAGCAGCAGAAAGATGATGGGCTGTGAGAGGCTTTGTGAGTTTGTTCTGCCAGAGCTTGCTCCTGAGAAAGTTCTGTTTCGCACAAAGATATATTGAAAGTTAACTGTGCAAATGAAATGGTATTTACCTGAGTCCTCAGCTGGAGTTTGGGGTCCCTGCACCCAGGACCATACATATGGCTTGATAGCCAGCACAGAGAGAAAATAATGTTTGTGCTTGGGTTTACAGTAGCTCATGCTACTTGATACTAGTCAAAATTTCCAAGCAGCTGAAAACTTCATGTCCACATATGCTGTGCTGCCACAGTGAAACTAGGAGACTTTACAGGTTCAGCCACCACTAGGTTAAAATTTGTCAGGTTGATGATTATATTGAGGCAGATTATAGGAGGACCATCTCATGGCTGAACAGATAAAGGGGAAAGCATGGATATTTGCACATGGAAAATGTGTGTGAAATGAACTAAAAAAACCCAAATGAAATTAAATGAACCCACAGCCAGCACACAATGTGTGGACTCCAAGTGAAGACTGAAGACTCTTATCTGCCGACCTATACATTCACATTCAGCTCTAGAAAGCCCTTTTCCTTGCCTGTGCTGATTTTGATCCAGATTGGGATCATCCTGCTGGTTATGATCCATATATGGCACTAGGTTGGAAGGACTTTCTGTAATCTACATGTTGTTGACGTTTGATTCATGCCTGCTAGGGCATTTCCCCAAGAGGAAGTCTTTTGGTTAATTTCTATTGCAATGTCTTGAGGGGATTTTCCTTTCTGTGAGCTCATTAGACCTCACAGCAAAGCAGAGCCAAATATGTTTGGCATTTGGCTCAGGCAAACCGTGAAAACCGGTGAGTGAAAGGGGCTGAAGCTCTGCCAGTGAATCAGCAGCAGTGCTCTGTGCTGGGCCCATCCATGAGGGAGCACACAGAGGATCATGGAATAGTTTAGTTTGGAAAACACCCTTCAGATTGAGTCCAGCTGTTAACCCAGCACTGCCCAGTCACCACTAAACCATGTCCAAAAGTGCAACATCTTTTAAATACCTGCAAGGATGGTGACTCCACCATTTCCCTGGGCACTCTGTGCCAATACTTGATAGTGCTTTCAGTGAAGAAATTTTCCTAATATCCAATCTCAACCTCCCTGGCACACATAAATGTGCATGAGCATTTAAATATATGAAAATGTGGAGGGCACAGGATCCTAGAATTGTTAAGGCTAGAAAACATCTAAATTATTTTTTTGCCTCTATAGAACCCTGTGCTTACTGCCTTGCAGTACTGCCGGAGATGCTGCTGGAGCTGTCAGGAACAGCAAGTGTACAGAAAATTGGGTGATATTTGAAAAAGGACTCTTTTTCCAAGTGTTATGGTCTTAATCTCAGACATTATAGATTTTTGTCAAATCTCAGAATATTTGTTTGAAATATCATTAAAAACTCCTGACAGTTTGTGCATGATCAGACTGGGATTCTTTGGCTTGTGTTGCCTGAGTGCATTGTCTCTTTGTCTGGTCTTTGATACCAGGCTTGGAATATGGTCCTGGCAGAAGACATTAGAAGCTCTCAGTCTTGTCTCCACAAAAGGAGTTATACAGGCTAAGGAGTTAACAGATCATGGAGCTTTTCTGTAACAAACTTAGAAAAGCAGAAACCAAGGTTATTTACTGTTCCCACACTCAGAGCAGTTTTAAATTGCTAGGTTAACTAGCCATTCCTGAAAGAAATTTTCTGTGCACCAATGTATTCTTTGTGGTTGAAGCAAAAATTACTTACAGACAGAGCAATGTTTCTTGCAAAGAAAAACTTCAGCCAATGGAATATTTTAAAATTCGGCTGTGAGGTCTGTTAGCTTCTTTCTGGCTGGGGATTAATTTGATCTATGCATTTCCTGCAGACAGATAAAAGAAACATCTCATTTGCTAAGTGGCATTGTCATGGATATAGGACGTAAAGTAGAACATTTTCAAAAATTGCCCTTAGTTCTATTGCAGTTACTGCTAATGGCAGTGAGGTGTAGTGTAAGCACACTGCAAGCCAACTTCTGATGTCAATTACATCAGTGTAAACAAGTTTAGAAATTGGCCCAAGCCTATGGGTTTAAACATGACTGTCTTGAACTCCATTTTCAGGACAGATAATGTTTTCAAGGAAAACAATGCACTTGTTAATTTTAGCAGATTCTTCTCAGTGCTTTTTGGCAATTGTTCTAATATGTTCCTAGCACTTGGCTTCATTTTACTGTTCATTATATTGCCTCAGCAGCAGCACAAATCAGCCTGTCAGATAAGATTCTTCAATGACCAAAATACAGATTTGAAGGCTGAGGACCAATAAGGAGAGAAATGCAAACAACTGTCATTAGGCATGGATTTCATACTTTGTGAATGACATATTTTCCTCTTTGGTAGGTCTGTACCAGGTCTGCTTCTATCCCATCTGCTATTCAACACTTAGGCTGCTTATTATTAGTTGCAGAAATCCATAACACATTTCAAACAGATCAATGTAAGCAGAAAACTTGCCATCATGCAGGAGCAGAACAGTGCAACAAGATAAGGATGAATTTGTTTTCTCTGTCCACTGTAATCTTTTTGGATGCTCTAAGAGCAACATTTCTTTGACCTCTTGAGTACCTTACATACTTAGAGAAAAGAAATACCATTTCTCCTACATATGAAATATCTTAATACAAACCTGAATATGCCCCAAGGAAAAATAATTAGGACAGCAAAAGTCTCAGACAACCTTTTAGCAATATTTTTGCCTTCCTTCTGGGACTTGGTGAGAGGCTTTGGTGATGTCCTTTAATAAAGGCATTGCTGCTCCTATGAATGTTGCTGAGCTAACCCAAGATTCAGGCCAAAAATGAGGACCAAAATGCTCTTTCCAGACAAGATGAGAATTCATAAAGTGCAATTTTCAAACAAAAAAGAGCAACCAATTTGTCCTCATAGAAGGTAAAGGATCTTTAAAAATGCCCAGCAAGTGTTCCAGTCCAACCCAAGTCAACGAAGAGCAAGGAATTAGCTAAGGAACACAAGCTTGCAGGTCAACAAATGAAAGATCTAGTCACTAATGAGAAACATTTACTCCCTCACTGTCTGGATTGTGTGCTGATTCTCCATTCTCTTTTTTTTTTTTTTTTGAAGAAAAAAGCATTTTCTGTGCTATAGTTTGCAACAGCTGGAACCAGTTTGTGTGTGTGTGTATGTGCATGTGTGTGTGTGCTGGACAGAAGAACATTGCCAATAGGAAAAGGAATAGGATGGGCACTGTTTTTGGAATTTGGCTCCAAAGGGGATATCTAATGATATGAGAAAGATTAAGTAAGTGGAGGAAGCTGGGGGATCTTCTATACCCAAGACTACTGCAACATGGGTGGGCCCAGCAGGCTCTCAGCACATCCTGTGTTACCAGTGATACAGTGACCCTGGTTCAGGGATTTCTCAGCACTGTGGAGCAGCAGGGTGGGTACATCCATTGCAAAGGTTTCTTTAACCAAAATCATTCTGGGCTGAAGCCTGGCCAGTGACTAGCTGGGCACAGTAATTTTAATTTCTTTTACAAAAACATAATGAGGTGTTGTATATCATTTTCCTGAAAGTTTTGCGATTGAGATATTGGGGAAAACAGACACTTTGCAAGCTCTATGAGAAGTAAATGGCTCCTTTTGGCAAGCTCTGACAGGCCATTTCATTTTAGCTTTGCTGAATCAGCTTAATGGGGAAAACTCAAAACTCATTGCAAACTCTTATGGCAATTTCTCTTTACCACAGTGGTCACAAACAGATGTTGTTATCCTCTGTACTGGGAACCAAATATTCCTTGGGGCAGTTTTGTGTAGGATGTACTACACAGAGTAATGTAGATTACTCTAAAATTAGGGAAAGGCTGAGAGTTTGGCATGTACTCAGTGGACGTGAGCGTTTGAGCTTGTCACATGGAACACACAGATTCTTTTAGAGACTTATGTGTGTGACATCAGCCAGTGTGACACCAAAACACATCCCTGCCTATGCTACATCAGATGCAACTCTGGAGGGGCACTGCAATGGAGATGGTTGTTTCTCATATTTTAATCTCGTAAAATGCTCTAAATGAAAGCAGGATATACAAATTAACCATCTTCCTTCCACAAGGCTGCTGCAGCAGATCTACACAACCAGGCCATTTGTGTCAATTATAAGCTGGCTTCCATGGGAGGAGGTGCAGTAAGCAGTTCAAAGCCTAGCAGAATTTGCCTTCCAAAGGGGCATAACCTGATTCCCATTCTCAGCCCCAGAGGAAGGCAGAGGTTGTATTCAAGGTCTTAGCACTGACCTTTTGCTGCTGGATGTGATACTGAGGCCCACAAATGTTCCTTGGGACAGGTTCAACTTTTATTATGGCAGTTCACATGGGAGAAAAACACACATTTCTAAGCATGTTATTTTGAATTGCATACAGATAACCCCTATTCAGTATTCAGAAGACTATGTAATTATGCTATTTTACATATTATAATTCTTATAACACAGTCAAACACTGTGCTTGTATTTCATGACAAAAGCTCAAGGATCACTACAAACCCCAGGAACTGCAGCAGCCACCAGAAAACATGTGAAAAATTGTTTTTAGAGGGACAATCTTCTCATGATTATACATTAGAGCTGTTGGGGGTAAACTCCCCATGAAACAAATATGTCCAAGCTTTTGACTGAGAAGAACCTTGGAACAAACTTTTGGATCTCTCCCTGACTGCTGAGCTTTTGGAAAAAAAACACCATCAGAACTGTCTGGGCCACTTGCATCCTTCCTGCAACTCTCATAGGTGTGAACTGGAGTAAAGCTTACTCCACTTGTACATTTCCCCCTTGTGGATAAACCTCTTACAGTATTATCTGCAACACATCTAGCTGGAATAACAGGGAAGCCTCCCTCTCCAACCACTCTGGCAGTCACACTCACACCCCCTAAGGTGGGATTGAGGCCCCTCATAGTGACACACACCACACTCTCACAGTGACACCACGTTTCCCTACTGGCTTGACCTCAGGTTTCCCATAGCAGAGCCTCAGAAGTCCCAATCCTTAGAATAATAATTAAATCTTGGTGCAATAAGGTGCCTCCAGACAGGAAAGTTTCCTTAACAAGGACATCCATAACATGGGGCACCTTTCTATTTGGTTCTTTGCAACCAAGGGATTGGAGCAAGTCTCAGCACAGAGACAGCCCAGTACTGAAGGACAAATCTCTGGGTTTCAGGTTCTGGGGTGGCCAAACAAGGCTGAATCTTGGTTGACTTTGGCCTGTGAGGTTGCCACCTTTTCTGAGCAGAGGAAGACAGAAAGCAAAGCACACCCTGATCTCAGGCTGCCTCAGCTCTGCTGTGCAGTCAGGCTACATCAAGGCATGAACTGGATCCTCCAAAATCTCCAACATGTCCTCTTGTCCTTCCTGGCCAATAACTCCCCTCACCTCCAATCAGACCCTGATTGTCATTCCTTTTGTCAGCTTTGTATCAATTGCACCCATGTCCAGAAGAGCTGTTTCCAGCAGAAAGCCCATGATGTGGATCATGGGTTTTAATTAATATATCTGTACATACTTTTTGCCTGAATGCATGCCCTATTTTATGAGTAACAGCAAGGATGTATTCTCCAAAGAAAGTAATACTTGACTAAATTGTTCTCTTGACGTAAACCTATAATTTAAAAATTATATATATTTAGAGTGCAAGTCAAAACAGGAAGTTTTGCATTCCCAAAGCGGATAAAGATATTTCTGAACCTAAATATCTAGTGATACAAAATTACCATGAAATGTCTCTCCCTTGCTTGCCTAACAAAACCACTCTTTACCAAATAAGCCTGCTATTTATGGGAGCACTTTGCTGTACAGGCAAGTTTGCTCTCACGGTCTCTATAAATGGAGAGGCTGGGGATTTTCACAGTCACCATCTGTCCAAAGAGGATTTTGCCACTGGAAAGTACAAGCATATCCACTGAAAACAAAGAAAAACTGGCACTGGAAAACCATTTCTAAAAGTTCAGATAAGAAAGAAGGTATCAGGGAAAACCAGTTCAGAACAGAGAACTAAGCACCCAGTGGGAGATACACTAAGTGCAGAATTTAACATCTTAGCTAACACTGAGATCTATCAAACTCCATTAATCCACCATGGGGGCTAGTCATAGTGGAAGCAGTCTCTCCATTAGCTCTAAGCCATCTGGCACAACTGGTTTGGCTGCTGACAGACGTGGCAAGGATCAGGGCTGGGTCTGTGATGCTACTGCAGGAGTGAATCTGAACATCAGATGAGAAACATTAACAGCAAAATAAAGCACGTCATAAACAGTGGGGAGGAAAAGAGATTGAATTATGGTAGGGATCAGTTGATAGGGACACAGCTGGTATGCTGTCTGACTCCTTACTTCCACTTGGTGAGCCTCTGTGCAGTCAACCCCTTCAGCAGGCAGGAATTGTGCCTGCACAGATTACGACACAGAGCTGCAGGAATCACTTCTCTCTTTCATCACAGAGGTGTCTGCCTGCAGCATTTGCCACCAAAGCAAAATAGTCTGACTCTAAAAGCATTTAGGAATTCACAAAGCAGCAAAATCTACATGGATGCATATAGGTCTATGCACACAAGCACATACGTATATATTACATGTTTTATTTATAAGTCAAGATTTTGCATAGGAACTGGTTGAACAGATGTTAAACCAAGACCTCACAAAACATGTTCTAACAAAAAAGAGAGAGTCTGGCAGGAGAGCAGCTAGAGACACTGGAACACCAGTTTTGTTAAAGACCTAAATCCCAATGTAATTTCTGATTCACAATATTCAGATATGTAATTACTGAAGTAGTGACTCAGAAGAGACAGATCTGTTGCCTCAGTGCTCTTTTCACTATTTTATGAGGCACAAATTAGCACAGAACTTTAACTCATAATTAATTCCGTGGTAAATTCATATTATTATTATTATACTATTCTGTGGAATTGCAAACCAGTAGATTTCTTTTCCATTGTATTTCTACATTTACTTCAGGCAATGTCACATGACTACAAGGGTTTTTTTTGGGTAGGTATCCTGCAGGGATCACCTTGTTGAGCTGCCCTGATTTCTCAGCAGTTCTGGACACATTCCTCCTTACAAAGACAAAGTAAGGGAGATGACCTGATCCATGACCTGCCTTGGAAGTTATTTCCCATAACTTCAATCATCATACCTTGCTCTAGGCTAAAGGGATAGCATGACAAAAAAAAGACAAAGAAATCCTATAACAATACTGCCGCTGCTGGTAAGTGCAGGTGAAATATCCATAGACGATCAAAAGGTAGGCTGAGGCTGTGCAATTCTACAGCAGTATGCTTTTTAAGTAATTTAATTTTATGTATAACCCTGCACCTATCAGGAGGGCCCCTGAGGCCATTGATATTAGAGAATCATTTTTAAATAATCATCTGTCTGCCAGAATATGCACATGTCCATTTGCTCTCCAAAACACTGCTGTAAAAAGTACCAAACATCCTCATCTGTTCAGAGCTGCAGAGAAGATCTCAAGAACACCAAATGCCAAAATCTTCTCTGCACTTTGATTGGGCTTTGGTGAAACAGGTTTAGCTAAGTGTGCTGTACTTCTGTGGCCTTGGATACACCTTGAATAAAGGTGCCTTAGACCAACCTAATGCAATCTCCTCTTCTCTAGACACAGCTCCATTTGTTCAATGAATGTTTAGCCATGACCACGCTAGTGCTGTCACATTGCCTAAGGAAAACACCACCAGCCCCCTTAGTCGACTTCTCCGTGAAACACACAGCTTGGTGCTCGCTATTTCCTCTCAGTGTAGGTTGTTAGAAGAATTCATTGTATTTAAAGTTTCCTGCCTTCCTAATGAATGTGATTCATCCAATTTTACATAATAATTTTCTTTATTTCATGCAAGTCAACAGTACTTTGCTAACAGAAGTTACAGCATGTCTTCAGCATGTACTAGAAAGTAACCAGAGGGATGCCAGAAAAATAACAGGAATCACTTCAGGCACTTTATTCAGTTGGTTTTCACTTAAAGAAAAAAAAAAAAAAAAGCTTACACCCTTTTTTGATGGTTTTACAGTCCATTGCACAATAACCTGTTATTATGTGATTTTTCTTTTTTTTTATCACACTTACCTAAGGCAATATGAGCTCTTATAATTGAAGTGAAATATTGAAACAGAATTTTCTACCAACTACACCATTATGAGTGATACTGATCTACAGCATCCTGCTCCTACTTTATTTATAGGGGACAATAATAAAATATTCCTACTAACTTGATTGCTTTATATCATGTAACAGAAATGCCAAAATCAAGGTCAAGAGTATGTCAGTGGTTTAATTTCCCTAGTGCTAACCCACAGTAAAATTTCTCAGGATATAGTCTGCTGGTCTCCTGCAAGTCATTATGTATTTAATTTTCTCCCTGTAAAGTGCTTTTCTTGAATGCAAAGCCTGTGTATTCTAGAGGTAAATACATTAAGATAAAAGGTTCAAAGAGTCTTTTTCTAAAGGCATCTTATAATGTCTCGTAAGCTTCCTTATGAAATTCCAGTGCAAACCCCAACCATGCTGTCTTCAAAAGAATTCCCAGTGCATTTTCTTTGTTTGCACAAAGGAAGGAAGGAAAATTAAAGGAGAGGGGGAGGGGGAAGCTGCGGTCAATATTATGGCCCTGCAGATTGCCAGAGTCAGACACCATGGGTCCTCAGAGTGAGCAAGATCTATCAGCCAGGGCACTGCATGGGAATTTGCTTGTAGCTACTTGCCTTGGCTTCCAAGGCCTCCAGAGCATCTCATCTCTCAGCTGCCACTGCTGCCAACTCCCCCAACACACAGCAAAGCCCAGGCATATTTTCTGCCAGCAAGTTCTTGTTGCCTCCTGGGTAGTGAGGAACCCCCATTAGAAACAGCCCAAAGCTAAAACCTCTCTCTAAAAATCACGCCTCTACCAGCACAACTCCCCTAAAATTACACTGGTGAGCTGCCATTACTGGCTGACGTGCCTCCCAAACCTGTCCCACTGGTTTCTCTTACCACCTCCCAACCTCCTTGTTTTATCTACCCATTATTCAGTTTTACAGCATGGGCTGCTTGGGGCAGGGACTGCCTTCACAGTGCTTGCACACCTCCTAAAGCCCTGGGATGGGGGGCTCCAAACTGCCAGTGCCTGAGATGTTCTAATAAATAATAAAATAATCAGTCACAGGAGGAAGTCTCACTTCTCTACATTACAGAAAATGGGAGGAAATTTGATGTAGATAAAGCATTCTGCAGCAACCATCTTAACATGCAGTTTGGCTTCATTTTGTCTCTCTTCCAACTCCACCACAGAATTTTTGCCAGACTGCAGGCAGCTCTGCTGCTCAAGACACATCCACAGCCCCACTCCAGCAGGCTTGATGGCTCTGCAGAGCCCAGTGCAGGGGTAAAATAATCCTTGCTACACTAATGGCCACTCTCAGATTGGTAGTCATGCTCCTGGTGGCTGACTCCCATTTCAGAAGGTTGTGCTTCCCCCTCCAGCACCACTAGGTCCAGAGTTTCTGCTGAGAGCTGTCCCCTGCCTAGGATGCAAACATTTCTCTCTGAAGCCCTGCCCAAACATGCACCCAGGGGCTCAGATGGGCCCCAGTGTTTATGGTGCTGTTGTTCGTGCTGTGACTGGGCACTAGGGAACATGGCTGATCTGCATTCAGATTTCATCTCAAGAAAATAATTCTTACAAATGCACAGTCTGTCTCTGTGCATGACAAACAAAGTCTCCAGTGCAAAGAAAGAGCTCAGAAAATCATAGCCAAGATTTATGGGAAGTCATAGGAAAACTCCTGAAAGGAAACATTATGCTTGCTAGCATTTGTGCTGTTTGCTTGGCTGTGTCACACTGGCCCAAACCTGCTCAAAATGGACCCAAAAAGTTTGTTCTCTAAAAGAGAGGCAAGGCATGCTGGGGATAGAAAGAGAGGTAATTCTTCTGTAAAGAACTTGGTAATATGAGTGCTACACCTCTGCCTTTCTAGTGCCCCCAGAAAGGGAAGGAACCTTCCATTACCTAGGCCAAGTGTACTTGAGTGAGTTGTGCCATTTTTCATTGTGCAAACACAGATACAGTAGCTGGGAGAGAAAATTACATGAGACTGCATCATATCATAGAATTATAGGATGGTTTGGGTTGGGACCATTATAAACCATTACAGGATCGTTTTAAAGGGACCTTTAAAGGCCATCTGTTATAGTCCCCTGGCAATATAAGCAGAGACATCTGACCTAAAGATGACCATAAGAAGATCTGACCTATGTCAGAGCCTTCACAAGGGACTGAAATAAACTGGGCATTAGCTACAGAGGACATCCACAAGGATGAACCCATGAAGCTGTGGATTCTTTGAGGGAATGTAAATGGGAACAAGCAGTGTAAAAGCAGACTGTACATACACAGAAGTCCACAATGGAGACCAAGTCCTCCACTGAAGATACACAATCCAACCACAGTGCATTACCCCTGAGTAGCTCTGGTGGGGACCAGTCAGGCAGGGAGGGCAACAATCTTCCCAGCAGTACAGGAACTTCCTCCTCACAGTGGATCGCAGTGGAGCCTGCAGTTTATAATAGGCTGGGATAACTTCTCACTGCCTTTTGGGCTACAAGAAGGATTTGGTTTTGTGCTTGCTTCTCCTGCATCTGACAGCTGGTTGCTAAATTATCTCAGCCACTAACTCATTGGCACTCAGGGCTTGTGCTGGTGATGTTCTACAGACCACCAGCAGCCCATGGAGGAGATCCAGGTGCACCTCCAACAGGCATAACTGTATTTACTGGGCTACCAGTCTCCCCTTGCCACTGAAAGACATCTAAGACTTGAACATTTATGTGCTCCAGACTGTGAGAAAACTACTCCAAAGCGACCTTTGTTTTACCTGCAGGTATACTGCCCTGTGCTGTGATCTTGTCAGATCTTGTTAAGTCATCAGCACCAGGGTAATCTGGATGATAAAAGCCAGAGAAGACCTCACTGCTGAGGGAGGCTATGCCTGTAAAATCATGGAAATGGCAACAATGAGGCACCAGTATCCTTTTTTAACTCATTATACAAAGAACTTTACACTAGTCATTAACAGCATATTATGGAGGGCTTGTGAAGAATTCCAGTTCTAAAATCCTACAAGCAAGAAATAGCAATGACCTAGGGCTGGACTGAGCTAATCCTCTTCATAAAAGCTGATGTGTAGCCTGGCTTTTTGTTTGTTTGGTTGGTTGGTTTTCTTTTTTTACTCTTTACTACTCTAACTTTAAAAGAAAATAATGTTCATGGCACTATACAGTCTACAGTTGTTTTCTGAAACAGATTTTAGGATGCCTTGCTTAACATGGATGTACACCTGGATGATTCCTGGTCTTTGCAATGGTTTTCCAATGCTGTGCAGCCACCTCTGGAGCTGTGACACCTCCAGACCTCCTCCAAGGAGCAGAAATCAGGAAGGAGGTGTACCAGGGTGAATTTTTATTTCAAAGTTAGAGGATATGCCTGGCAGCAGCAATGAAAAGGTAAGGCACAGAAACACTCTCTAGGTGTGAAGATGTCTCTGTCACCAGCCGGTAAACTCATGTCCAGTCCCAGAAATCTTGGTGGGAATTCAGATGGGAATGTCTGTCCTGCTCAATGCATCTTAAAATGCATCGATTAGCTCAGGTGCCAGGGCCTGAAAGGAAATGAAAACAATTCTTGCTAAGAAACATGATCTTAGGAGTTCCCCGTTACTGTGATGCCACAACAAAAAATGCTGTGTAACTCCAGGTTTTTCAAGGTTTGGAAATACAGCTAAAAAGCCTTGGTTTTGGTTTTACCCACTTTGAGTCCTAGTGGCAATAGAACAGAGGGACAATGTAACCCTCTGCAGCAACCATAGCTCAGTGAATGTGTCCCTGTACCCAAAGAGAAGGTGGCAGATTTGACAGCATAAGAAAATCTTAGCTCTGGGACCTTACTCTGAGCCCTGCCAGGGTGAGCTGACTACACAGGTGCTAAGGAATATATTTAAAATAAGCTAATGTGTGAAGAGAAGACAGTTCACCTCCACAGAAAAGTGATTTACCACCGTTGTGGAAATGCACATGTACCTCTAGAAGTCATGGCTGGCTGCAGCAAAGAGAGTTTCATCTCCCAAACTTCTTCCAAGGTGAAGTTAAAAACAAAATAAAATCAACATGGATATATAAAGGAACATCTGTGTGTAATGACCAGTTGTGTCTACTCAGGGAAAGCAGACCTGACAGCATCCAACAGTCCTTGTTACACAATTAGGAGGAAATCCAAGTCACCTCACTCAGCTCAGCTGATCTTCACTAATTGAGAGAATAAAAGCCAAAGCCCTGAGCACTGAGATACTCGAGATTCCAGATGATTTAAATATCCAGGGTGGTTATAAAACTACCATGATCCTTTCATGATGAATCCTAACAGATATTTTCTCAAGCTTGAATGTTTGGAATTCAGTAAGTTAGGGTTAATTAGAGAATGATAGACAAAGAAAAACTTGTGATAATGGAAAAGACACAGAAGGGAATGAAATCCTAAAACGTCAAGTCCTGGGTCTATTTCTGGAAAATCTTGTCAAAAAACCCTAGGTGGTGTTGAGTTTTCACCTTTGAACTTTCCTTTACTAAAAAGCCCTGGACATCCAGGGCAAACCACCCTCAAGGTGAGCATCAGATAGCCATCTCTGTTTCCAGCCTGTGCTCTGTGAACATGAAAGAAAGAACTCTGAAGGGGTGGAGACCTGTGCAAGACGTAAAGAATAAAAAAGCTTAAGGAAGGGAGTATGTAAATGGAGCACAGAGCTTGCTCCCAAAAAGAAAGACAAAAAATGGTATTTAAGTTTTACTCAGGAGAGGGCAATGGAGGTGAGTTAGTGGGTGGTGGCCACAGAAAGAGAGCACAGGTCAGACTTGTAGGATGATGTTTTGCCTATATTGTCCAAAGATGGAGGACATTTTGCAGATAGTGTCTAAAGAAAGCATCTTATTCACTTTTGTTGTGGATCCAGGGAGAAATGGGAGAAACAGTACCCATGGCATTGTGCTTAGAAACTGGGCCGAAGTTTCCCAGAATGCTGGGAGCATGAATGTCTGTAAGATATCCATGTAAGACTTCACTCAAAACCTGTTCCAACTCAATAGGTTTTGGAAAATGAAATAATTAGTTTTGTTCATGCCTTATTAAGTTAGCTGTCATTAAAATTAGTGGTTGGTGCTATGCAGCAAGTTAGTTCCCAATTTTTCTGAGCATAAAACCTGAGTGATGGATCTGATGCTGATGTAGGCTGCAGAAACACAACAGCAGGGTGGCATCTGTTACAGAAGGTTTTTCTGCAATGCTCCTGAAGCTGATTGAAATATATTGAGCTCACCAATAGAAAAATATTGAATGTTGCTGACTCTTCTCCAGCATTCCATGGTGTTTCTCCCATGCAGGGCTGGCAGTTCATTTCCTCCCTGCTGGAGGGGAGCCACAGAGCCCCCTCAAGTGAAGCAAGCTTCACATATACTCAGTTTGCACAAGTAATTACAGCAGGTTTGTTGCTCAAGAGTACAAACAGCCCACATTTAATGATTGTGCAAGAAACTTCACTCAGAATAAAGCCTGAGCTTCAGAAGGCTGGGGATTTTTTAAGGGTAAGCTGAAATAAAAGTTTCCATAGCTATTTTTGATTTCTAAACCAGACTTTTTGTTTGTAAACACCCAGACAGCAGAGAGGTTGTCCTCCCTCCCCTCTCCCACGCAGAACCATCTTGCTGCTTTACCTCACCCTCTCCAAGCTGCCTGCTGGCTCTGGAAGATGCTTGGGAATGAGACAACAAAGGCTGTGTGGACAGCAGCTAAAAATGCCTGGAAAAGCACTCCTTGGTGGGCAGATGAGGAGACACTGTCTGTTTTCTCTGTCTGTGGCCACTGCATGACTGCACAGAGGGAGCCCTTGTGTTCAGAAAAGAAAGAAAAGCTACAAGACACCATGCTAACTGTTCCCAGGGTTTCAGTCCCATTTTCAATTAAGACCACGGATTTTCCATGTTACTGAATGCTAAATCTTTGGGGTTTGTGATTGGTCAGAGAGCTGGGTATCAGCTAATCAATCAACAAAGACATCTTTAAGCATGGCTACAGATAGATGAAGTTTTGGTGTTGAGATTTCACCTTTGAACTTTCCTTTACTAAAGTTATGATAACTGGGCCAAACAGGAGCACTGCTGGTGCTGGCTTTGGGCACAGTGTGTGTAGTTTCACACAACAGGCTGGGCAGTGCTGCTGTCTCCATGACTTCACTGGAACCCTCTCTTGCTGGCCTTTGCAGCTGGGCTGTGCTGTGCACAGGTGCCTCATGCCAGCCTGGGGGAGCAGCATGGCTCTACCTGCTTTTGTCAGGATAAGGCACCTCCTTGAGACAAGCTGGAAGTCCTCTCTTTTCCTTTTTAAATTTTCATTCCTTTTTTACCCCTGAATTTTGCTCCCATGGCTTGCACGTGAAATGAGAGGACCTTGTCATTGATTACACAAACTGAGTACATAAACTGAGGGGAGCCCAGTTCTGCTCCTTGTTCTCTCCCATTTGCCCTGGACCAAACTGGTGTCAAACTGGGGAGCCATGCCCAGGCTCCACCAGCCTTCAGGCTCTGTTGCTCATTAGTGGAAACTGTACAGAAAGGAAGGACAGAAGGATGCTGGGGGTTGTGAATGTCTCCTCAGACACAGAACCATTGGACACCACCAGCAGGAAGGTCCCATTTCAGAACATTCCCCTTCCCCCCTGAAGTGGTTGCTGGTGTTTGGTGGTGAAGGTTGTGGTGAGTCACTGCTACACCTCAGCTCCAGATATCCTGTCTTTTGTATCCTTCACCTTTCCTGGTCAGGAACTTCTGAGTTAAATGAGTGAGATTTTTTGTCATTGGACTTATAGTGTTCAGTTATGGCTTTAAAAAGTTTATTATTAATAACTTCTTCCTTTCCACTTTTCCCAAGGCAAAAAAAGTTATTCCTTTCAACTTTTCCCAAAGCATAAAAAGTAGGACATAGATGTTCAAAGATGAAACTGGAGCACACAGGCGTATGGAAAATCCAAATGAAGGAAGCACCTAAAGCTTTAATTTAGATGCCTGATTTTTAGCATTTCATTTGTGGATGTTGTAGGGAAATTAGGTTTTACAAGGACCCGAGTGTGAACAGGTTTTAGTTTGGTAGATCAGGATGGGGAGTACCAGTCCATTAAAACTGGCAATGTAGAGAAAGAGGAGAGGGAAGGGGAAGGTGGCAACAAGAGCAACAGATTCCATCTATAGGATAAGAGCAAGAAAAGAAGAGTAGTTGAATCCCACATGCAGACATAAAGGCATGGAGTTTTCATCTGGAAAAGAGAATTTCAGAGACCTTCAAAGACTAAGCATTCAAATGAGGTGATTTTTTTTTCCTGAAACAGCATGGCATCAGAATTTTTCCTTAAGTACCTGGCACCAAAACTCAGGCACAGAGTAGACAGCTGAGGCTTGCAGGCAACCCCGAGCATCCCCAGGTGAACTTAGTCTGTAGTACTGGCTCTGTGTATTTGGACACAACTGCAGCAGCGAGGAGTGCTTCAGCAGGCTCCTATGGGCTGAAAAGTCAGTATGAGAATTCAGAGTGTGGAAGTGCTGACAGGATAAAGGCGTCCTCACAGTGTTTGAACCCAATCCAAAGCTAACATAAGTGAAAACCTCTGGAGAAGCTGTTCTTGTTGAACTGCAAGTTGCTTTTTTCCCCCTATTTAAATAAGCCAAAGTAGTTAAATTGAGATGATAAGAATCTGAACTTTATCAGTGAATTCTACCTTTCAAAAATAGTTATTCAAATTCTTACTTCATCAGGCTTTAGGAGGTAACACATTTAAAGAAATAAAATGTGGAAAAAAATCCATTTGAAGGTGCTGGCTTCATCTGCATGGCAATGAAGTGTTCTCAAGAAAGGCGTTTACTTTTAATTAGTAATAAAGCAAATGCAAACCACCATAGGCCACATTTGAGAAAATGCTGCAGTTCAAAGTGAGAAAAGACTTTTATTAAATGAAATTATAAGTGAATACCATTAAATACGTGTCAACACAACCATTAGAGCAATCTATCAACCAGCATAAAGAAAGCATAAAATCACACAGGTGAGTTATGGGCATAATAGAAGTGTGATTGTGTTTTTGCACTTTGTCTTCGGGAAAAATAGGTCTCTCCACAACAAAAGCCCACCAGCTGAAAAGCAAACCCAAGCCCTAACCAGGAGGGGCTGCCTCCAACCTAGAATGTTTTTACAATACCCACTGCACGAATTTATCACTCTGCTCCTCACCAGTGGCATGATTTTATTCTCTGACATGACAGGCTGTGTTGTTGTGCCTGTAGCCCATGCCTCCATGAATACTCACTCCAGTTGATGCTGCCTCTTGTCACTCCAGCTTAGAGGAGCCGCACCCCGCATGACCCAGGGCTGTGCAGCCATGCTCTGTGTCCCACTCTTGGACAGGCAAAGGGCCACAGCCAGGGAGGATGCAGACTTTGAGGTCAGAGGATGGGTAGCTACCGTTTCACAACCTGACCAGCTGGTGTTGGGGGGAGCAGCCTACAGACCAGGTCACTCATGCATCAGTGTGCCACCTGCTGAGAACAGCACACAGAGTTGGTCTGGTTTTTTAATTGCTGCTCTTCACTGATTTCTCTCTTTGGTTCACTTCTCCTTGAGCTTGGAGTTGCTCCTCTGGGCTGGGTCTGCCCCTTCTTACAGAGTAGAAAACTCTTAGTATACCATGGGTGCTGTTAGCAGCAAATATATATCAAGTCATCATAACAAAATCTTCTGGGCTAATTTCCAGCTCCACCTCCGCACAGCTAGCACTATAAAGAAAGGTTTACCAGGAAAAAACCCTAAAACCAACCAAACAACAAAACAAACAACCAAACAACAACAAAACCATGCAAATAAACAAGAAAATAACATCAGGGAGGGAGCACATCTCTACTTCCAGCCTCCACAGTGCTCAGCCTGAACTCGCACACCTCCAGGGACACTCCCCCAAGGAAAGCTGGTGCTGACTTTTGTAGAGATGGGCCTTTCTATTTTATTTCATTTTGCTCAGAAGAAGAAAGAAGTGCACAGTAATGCTGACCCTGTTTAGCTGCATCAAGACAAAGGAAATGTTGCTTAGTCTATTTTTTTGCTCAGATGTGCTCCCCCTTCCATTTGTAAACGTGTTTAGATGGTGGGAGCCACTATCCTGGAGGAGCAGGGGGTGGTGATGCTGCAGGAGGAAATGCTAAATATAAGAGGAGCTAACTGTAAGTTTGGTGATGTCAGCTCTGTGTGAGATAGAAAAAACAAGGACTATGTTCAGCTCCACCAGGCTCAACAGCAAGGGTACAAAATGCTTCTGAGAGGGCTAAACAGCTCCAGATCCAGAAAAAGACAGTTGAGTGGCTGAGATTATACTTAATTGGTGTTGTGGGAAGGCAGCCTCTCTGCAGGGCAGCCTACGCTGTCCCCTCGTACAAAGCCTTTTCATGAGCTGCAGGGGACATACTGCCAAATATCTTGCCAAATATCAGCCTTATAATGTCATCTCAGGAAACAGAGGAGCCTGAAGCCACCAGGACAGTCTCACTGCCCCCATGGTCTATCCCGGCCATCCCTGCTCTTTTTGTCCCTCTTGTCCATGCCCCAGCCCTCCTAGGCTGGCTGGCAGCCCACCTCTTGTGCCATGTGAGCAGCAGCTTGGGCAACATCTTCATGTAGGGAAGGACCCATATCACCAGGTCTTGTTTAATCATCTGCCCAGGATTCATCTGCAGCTAGTTTACAGTCACACAACCCCCCAAAGAGCAAGACAGTGCAAATACTTTGGCCAAGCTGGCTTTCCTTGCAGTGACAACACACACACACAACTCTTCATCATGCCAAGAGGCCAAATTTTCCATTTTGTCTGTGTCTGCATCTGTCTGTGCCAGGCTGGTCTGACAGCAGGATTTTGTCCTAAATATCCTACTGCCTCCCCAGCAGTGCTCAACCTGCTTGGAGCTCTTCTAGCTAGAAGTTATGTTTAAAATAGGATTCCTGATATATGCTGGTGAGACACTGGTAGAGAGACTGACCCACATGAGTTCCAGGGAATTAGGTGACACATCTGTTTCCCTGTGCTTTCTCTGCTGCTAATGGGAAATTTCCCACAAAAAAATGATATTTTAGTAACTTTGTTGTTGGTAGTTTCACCCTCTTGATGAATGCCACCATGAACCACCAGAATCATATGTCATCTAAACATGGACAAGTCATGGACTCACTTAAGACTTCATGTACCACAGAAGGGGCTATAACTTCCCTCTCAATTTTTCACTTCCCTGATTAACTTTTGCATGGGATATTAGGAGCAAGGGTTTGGCTGGATCTCATTTATGTGTGCACTTGTGTATGTCTGAGGTGTGTCTGTGCACAGATACATGCACCATCTATGTTCATAGCCAAATGCCTGACTTAAACACACAAAGCAAATACAAAGGTCCCTGAAAAAATGAGAATAATTTTGCTGAGGAAGAGGTGTGGAAGGCTTTTCTTTTCTTTTTTTATTTAATTGGGCTTTTACGTGTTAAAGGTGTAGTTGATTTAGCTTTTTTACTTTTCTCCAAAGGAACCATTTTACTATTCTTAGTATATTTTCTCAACTTTGGAACCTGAACCTAACTTTCTCCTAACCATGCCTTGAAAATTAAAGCACTTGGAGCCAGATGCTGAACTGATATATCCATAGGAATGCATCATTTTATTTCCTAAAGGGTGCTTTTTCAGTCCCCCTGTTCTGAGGCCAGGCAGAGCAGAGCAAGTTTGGCCAGGCTGCTTCCAGGGTCATTCCAGCTGAAATTTGTGGTTACATGAGCCCAGCCTAGTGGCTCCTAACTGGTGAGACAGTGGTTCCCAAGGGAACTAACCCTACCAACACTGTTTGCTGGAGCTGGGAACACTGGGGAGGTGCCCAAGTGGCCCTGGGCAAAGGCAGCCTGCTCCAGCCATGCTCCTGGCCTGGAGTCGGGTGGGCTGAGACATGGAGTTCTGCCAGCGTCCTATGGTGGAGAGGGCTGGGAGAAAGACGACCTTTGGGGGCTGTAGCTGCCACATACACGTTGTGAAATGCCTCTCTAAAAGAAACAAAGAGGCTGCTGCAAATGCAGCAAAGTCCCCAGTGAGGAATGCTGCAGATGGTATGAGAAAAGGTCTGCAGAGCAGAGCAGAAGAGCCCTTTGCCTCACTGTGCTGCTTTCTGCATTCCCACAACATTTTGCCTTTTGAGCTCAGCCTTGCAAGCTCCAAGGCAAACAACAAGTTGAAGCAGGAACCTAATCCAAGCTCTGAATAAAACCCATACCTGACGACTTTAATTATTAGGCTGATGCGTCATATTTACATTAATTTGAGCACTATTTAGATTCAATTACAATAATTCTTCCATATATTCATTCCAAGATATTTCAATAACTTAGCAGATAGCATATATAATCAAAGATTAGCTGAAGAAACAGGTTTGCTCTCTACAGGCACACTGTTCCTCTCCCTGGGTGCTGACTGCAGCACCCTGTGCGTTGGTCTGCATGGTTGTGCCTAAGAGGGCACAGCATCTGGAACAGTGTCAAAGGACAGGTACTGGAAAGCCCATGAGCCTTGGCCATAGTCCCAGGATCAAACTACAGCCCCTGTGGTGGGGGTCCACGTTCACCTTAACATGTGCTTTTGCAGACTGGAAGTACTCCTGGATTCCTCTTTTGCTGTTCATTGATCATCCCACAGCGATGCCCAGCACATATTTTTTTCATCAGCCAGCTGGCCAGAAAGTTTATTCCAGATGATCTTGAGATCCCTTTCAACCTGGTAGTCTATAATTCTATGATTCCAGATGGTATTTGGCTCATTCTCCCTCCCCTTTCCCTGCATGTTTTTCAGGAACACAATATCTGTTTGATGCAGAGCATGACAAAGCACTCAAGCCAGAGTGCCACAGCATGGCACCATGTCACAATCTGTTCTAATTCCTAGGTATAGCTTGTGCTGCTTGTGACTGATAAGGTGTTAAATTATCTGAATCCCCAAAGTGGAGAAACTCTTTCCCTTTTCCTACTACCAACACCCCAGGATCATACAGTCATACTCATGAGCTACAGGGTGAAGAGTGAAAGCTACTGCCCAGGTGTTTTCCACTCTTGTATTTGGGTTTCTTTCACTCACTTGGTGTAATATAAAGAGTTCAGATGTACGGCTAAGAACTGACCTTTCCCCAGACATTACAGATGAGGGCACATGCAAACAAATTTTACAGTCCAAGTACTGTTTGGAGCCCTACATCCCCACAAAACTTTTCAGTGTGTTGGTGGGGGGGGACAACCGTGAAAAGCAAAGCCCTTGCTCTGGACATGAATTTCACTCCCAAAGTAGGAGAGAGCAAGTAAACTGGGGCTACTTTAAAATCTAGCAAAAGTTCTGTGTTCTCTGACTGTTCTGATGGGGACTAGTTTCCGGAGCAGTTTGCCTGCCCTGAGGAAGGTCCCGATTTCAAGGGAAGCAAGAGCAGGCTCTGAAAGCGGCAGTTTCCCATCACTTGAATGAGCGATGCCGTTTGTTCCCCAGCACGGTTCTGTGTCCGAGCCGCCCCGCGCTGCAGTGGGGGCTCGCTCCGCTCGAGGGAGCTCCTGCTGCTCTGGAGCCCAAATCCAGCCCTGGCGGCACCTGCAGGCAAAATCCCGCGGGTGACGAACCCCCTGTGCCGGGGAGGCTGCACAGGGACCCCCTTCCCCGGGAAGGCTGAGGAGATGCTCGTGCCGGAGCCGGAGATGCTCCTGGCTGAGGAAAGGCGTTTCCAAGGCTGCTGTGTCTCAGCCCGAAGTGCCCAGGGCTCTGCCCACCGTGCCAGCGGCTGGGCTGGCCACAGCACCATCGCACTCCCGGCTGGCCTTGTCACCACATCTGCTCCAGCTGAGCGCTGCTGAATGAGGGGATGCAGCATGTGGGAAGGGTCAGGTCCCCAGGAGGAGCAGATTGACACGGCTCGTAGAATCACTGAACTATTCAAAACAGCAGACTTGAGAAACAATGCCTACTTTGGTTATTTCTTAATCAGAAAAATTGACCTTATTGTGCCCTGCACAGTGACTTATCACTGCAGAAAACTGCATTTTCACAAGGAATAACTCTCTCAGGAAGCTAACTGTATATAAGGAGAATGACTGAGGAGATAATTTCACTCCTTAAAAAAAAAAAAAACTCTTATGTCACAGATCCACGCCTCAAAGTAACAAGACAAAAATAGAGTCTAATCAAATGCTTAGAAAGCATCTGCACCTTGGCAGAACAGCGTTGAGGGAGCTGCTCCCTCACATCCCTGGTCAGCCAGGAATCCCAGCAGTGCAGATGCTTTTGGAGAAGGCCAGAGGGTAAAATCCATCCCTGGCTTCATCAGAGACCGTTAAACCTGATTCATCCTGTCTCCAGCCACTCCCTGGCTTGTCTTTGGAAAGCCAGCACACACCGAGGCAGGCGAGGCGTTCCCCAGCCAGGGTCAGGTGTCAGAGGCAGCTTCTCCAGCAAGCCGGTGTGAGTCAGAGTGTTTGGGAACTGCTCCAAGCTATTGGAAAAAAACAACTCCCAAATTAGCTGGGGTGGCTCCCAAGCGAATCCACCTCCGCGGGGAAGGAGGTGATCTAATGAAAGCGTGCGGTCAGAAATCAAAAGAGCCTGGAAAGCATTCCAAGCTGCATAATAAGATTTCACATTTCATATCTTCAAAGCATTAAGTGAACATTATCTAATTAATCCTCACAACACTCCTCAGAGATATTATCCCTATTTCACAGACAGAGAAACCAAGGCACAAAGTTAAGTCACTTGCCTGGAGCCAGAAAAGGGAGTGTCGAAGCTGGGATTAGAGTCCAGGAGTTCCTGGCGCCCAACTTTTCCCTCAGACTACTGGGTCATGTGTCTTCCCTGCAGGGAAGATAATAATGAGCCCATAATTACCCATACAAATTCCCAGTGACCAGGCTAACCCGTCTGTATAAAGCTATTTGTAATTCCAACAAACACGCCCACAATTTAGCTGCCTCTATGAACTACCAGTACTCTCTCAGCCATAGGAACCCAGACCTTCAAATAGGGGCTGTTCTTTGACAGAGCAAACCTCAGCACTGACCCACTCCAAGGGCCACTGGAGAACTTCTTGTCACTTGTAAATCCCTGGTGACCACCCATGTATGGCATGAGTACTGTGGGAGCTGTGGTGGCAAGACAAGGTTTGTGGAGAAAGGGAAGAGAGCTGTAAAAAATGGACAAGCCCTTTGGGCACACACGCCCTTTTCCAAACCTGATGCAGAAACTGAAACTTTTTGCTCAGTACAGACTGAGAGCAACCCCTCACCATCAAAGGAGAGGTTGCGTGGTCAAATACATTGCTCAGCACGGTCTGTCAGTCTCGTGAAATAAATGACCCCTTCCATATGTAAACACAGTTCCCTGAAATGGCCTTGAGCAGACTCACTGCAACATCACGGGAAAACTCAGGGCACCCAAAGTGCCCCATGCCTTCAGCTCTTTCCCTGTCCTGCCCAGAATAGGGGAGCAATCTGCTTGAGCTCTTGTGTACATCCCAAGGAAATGTGCCTGGGGTTTACCCTGTTTTTCCACTACAATGAAAAACAGGTCTGTGGGTGTGTGAGGCTGTGCATGTGTGGCTGTACTTCTGTGGTGCTCTGTGCTTTCTTCTACCAATATATTTGAATCCAGTGAGCTGGTCTTTTCCACGTGAGCCTCAGGCATTGTGTGCCTGGTACCCCCCATCATTCAATGTTTTTCTGCTGTCATCTCAGCAGGAGCACCTTTTCACAAAGCCTCTATCATCCCTACTCAAACCCAACTTACTCTTACTCCAGAAAAGAGGTCACCATGGAATTCCCATGAGGGATGTGGCACACTGCTGTATCACACTTTATTTTAGCTGAGACTTGAGTGTCTGCCTGGCTCTTCTCCCATGCTGTGATGTCTACTCTTGCTTGCAATGTACTCTGTCAGGGACACCTATGGCTCTTGTCACAGACCAGCACAGCACCCCAGCAGACACTGTGAAACACAGAAACAGCCCCTCTGCCTGCCACCCAGCCTCTGTACTTGGGTCAGACAGCTCACAGTCATGTCAGGGATATTGCAAGAACTAACAGCAAACTAAGTTTTTGGTGGTCAAGAGGCCCGTGGTGCTGCCTGTGTGTAGGGCAGCACTTGTGATGGGCAGGGACACAGCAAGCAGTTCTGTCCCCTCCACCAGGGCCAGGACTTGGGCTTGCTCCTCTAGAGCAATATCATCACAGTGATGGATAAGGGCTTCTCTGGGTGCTTTTGCTCTAGGCACATGGACACCATTTCCCAGGCAGGCCATGCCATGGGTAACTGCCCACAGCTGCTGAAGGTTTGCTTCTGCCCTGGCACCAGTGTCAGACATCCTCCCACACTGCTGGAATGCCACCTAGTATTTCCTTGGATTCACAGTGATGTGCAGAACCCTATCTGGTTTTTTTCAGTACCTTAGGCAATATTTCAAAACCAGGCCAGGCCCACAGTAATGCTGAGCTACAGATAATTTGGGCTGGCTGAAAGCTGTCCTGCACTGGCCACATTGCTTTCTTAAACTGCTGGCCTCTTTGGGATGTCTGGGGTTTAGAAGGGGGAGGATGGGACAGCCCTGGGGACACACAGGAGGCCACAGCAGTGTCCACAAGGAGGTAAAAATAAAAAGTTGAGGAAGGGGTGTCAGCAATGAGTTTTCATCCAAAAAGGGCTGAACACTGACAGACTGTCTGTGCTCTGTAGGGTGTGATGGTACCTGTCACTGAGGAGAGAACAGAAGGGCATTTCAAAGGCTTGAAGTAGCCATGTCTGTCAAGCCCAGGGTGCCACATCATGTCCCTGGTGGGCTGCAGGGGAGACCAGCAGCAGGATGATAATGGAGCATTTGGGAACATGCACAACTCTTCCTCAACCAAGAGTTCCACCACAAAGTCTCACCACTTAATAGCAAAAAGGGACCACTCAGTACTTAGGGACATATTTCTCAAACTTGTTCAAAGCCTGCTCTTGTCCCAGGCTTTTAATACACCCTGTTGAGGAGTCTCATTGTGATGGTTGTGCTTTGAAACTACAGAGCAGTGGCTTCTGCTGAGGGCCAAGTGCTTTGTGCAGAAAATTGCTCTGGAGCTGCACTGAAATCTGAGATGATGCTCTTTGGAGTATATGACTTTTCCTTTCTTTTTTTAATTATTTCTTATAACTGTCTTTATTTACAGATCCAGAAGTATCATAAAAAAAATTAAAGGCACATTTCATTTACTAAAACACTTTCATGTAATTTTAAAAAATATGGTAAATGCACAGACGCACATCTTATCTACCCTTTATATTTAGGAGCAGATTTATTCTTGTGAGGAATCAAACTGCCTTTTCCTCACTTTTTTGATCCAAGGACCAACAACTCCTGTGCAAGAACATGTATAATTAGTTTATCAAGTCATAGATATGTTTTTACTGCAGTAACTGCCAGAAGAGCTTCTGGCTGGCTCATCTCCTACTGAGTTGTAACAAAAAAAAATATGTATATGTCTGTGTATGTTTCTCCCCCAAGATGCAAACCTTTATATAAAAATTATTGACAATAAGTGCTGACAGACAGGAACTAGATTATTCCAGAAATACTGCAAACCATACAAATATAACATTTTTTTCTGTAAGTGGTGTGGTTTAATGACATAAATTGATAGTATGAAATGGCATGTTAGAGGCTCATTAGACACTGACAGCTGTAAGCATTTCAGGATGCTGTATTAAAAACATCTGCTCAAAGGAAAAAATAGCACTAAAAAAAGAAAGGAATGAAAAGTTGAGAACAGCCTCACATCCAATTTGTTGTCTGGTAGCTACCAATTCTAGGAATTACTAAGACCTCCCAATTTCAATAAGTTAAATCTAGCAAGAGCCAGATCCTTGGGATCTGGGCACATTGTGCCTCAGGTTGCACATTTTGCCTTATACTCCCTGGCTTGTGGAGCATGTGTTTTGTGAAATGTCTTCATACACCTATCCCATGGGAGGAGGTTCCAACTAGCAATGTAACCACTGTACTACCAATATCTTCTTACCAGTTCTGATCTAGCAGATTTTTCACTCAACCTGGCCAAGACAAGTTTCAGACATGAAGAGATCCTGGGAAGAATAAAATGTTTTCTTAGGGTATTATGTAGTAATGGGAAAATACATGTGGAGCTGATCACCCAAAATCCAGATGCAGCTGCTGTTTGGCATCTGCTTCCCCTGTTTCAAATTTTGTTTTTCCTGAAGCTGAGTTGCCATACCTTTGGTGTCCTCAGCTACCAGGTGCTGGCATTTAGACAAGGAATCCAGGAGGAGATGACCTCATTGTGCCTCTAGTCAAATAACACAAAAGGATTTAAAAGACCCAAACAAACCCCACCCCTCTTCCCATTCTCTTGAGCTGGAGCCATGAGCTGTTCTTATCTCCAGATAGGGGCACTTCAGAGGTCACCTTGCAGGTCTCAGAAGGCTCCTGAGCCTCTTGGCCATTGCAAAGCAGAGGTGAGTCTCAATCCTGGGGATGGGTAGGAGGAACCCTCCCGGAGAACCAAAATACAAAGAGAGTTGGGTGAAGCGTTGCTATTTCAGTTGCAGCCATAGATAGAAGCTAGTCCTTCTATTTTGTTGGAGAAAAACATACCACTGCAAAGTGAAACTGGAATTGCAATACTTTGTGAAATGCTGTTCTGTTTCCTAAATATAACTGTAGTGTTTGAAGATGGGAAATGTCAAAAGGAGGATACTTATGTGCAACTTTTCCTTTATGTAAAATTTTTAATTCAACAGTTTTTAGTGCCATTTCATAAGAAAACTTTCAGGATTTCCAGGTGGCTCTGGAAGCATGAGCATCTTATGCCTGGAAATTAGACTGACAATGAGCATCAAAGCAGATGTTCTCCAAGCATCTCAAGTTGCTTATTCCTCACTAGACAGAAAACTGAAAGGGGAAAATGCCTCTAATGGAAACCCATTGAAATGTAGGAAAGCTGAGCCAGCAAGTCATGCCATTGAAACAGGAGACTCAGTCCCCCTTGAGAATGGGATGTGCCTGAAAGTTTAAAAACACAGCAACAAGGTCAGATTCCTGACACTTCAATTGCTGACCATCAGCTGAGCTGTATGTACTCTCAAAATGCCAAGTAATGCCACTGCATGTAGCCCACATGAAAGAAGGTTTGATTGCTTTGCATTTTCCCCAGCCACACCTGCACATATCCATGGACAGTCTCTGCCTCAGCTGACATGTAACTGGGGCAGGTGTAGCTGTGACTGAGCTGCAGACACAGTGGCTGATGATGCATCTTGCCCAAAGCCTGCAAGGAGATTGTAGTAGCTCTCCTTTCACTTCAGTGCATTTTGGGCCATACCAGAAGGGAAGGGAAACAAAAGCCTCTACAGCGACTGGTCTGTAGCATCTACACACTTCTGACACAGAGATACATTGCCCTTGGAAGTTAGTGTGTCACTGGAAGAAAGCGTCAACATATGAACACAATCTTTTTGATATTTCTCATTTTTTAGAGTCTCTCAATCTGTTAGGAAAGAAAACAAAATCTCACAAAACATTTCACTAAAGTGCTGCTCTTGAGCATCAATTTTACTTCCAGCAGCCCATTTACCCAAAGCCATCCTTCGACAGATATGAAGTAACTGTTCCTCTTGCCAGCCCAAAGAGAATTTCATGGGCAATTACTTCCTGCTTCCATCTTGAACCAAGGACTCACAGAAAGATTTATTTCTTAGCAAACATCTGAAAGCTTCTCCAATTGTGTCTAAATATTTATGTTCATGTCATAGTAAAGATTGCATCTCATATAGAAGAAAGAGGTACAGACAAATAAAGGAAGTCTCAGTGACAAAGGGCAGTGAGGAAAACTGACAACCAGTTTGAAGGTTACACAAATGGCTCCTCAGGCCCAATCACAGCACTCTAACTTCATTGTTGCTAAATGCATTTTGCACAGTCTTAGGAGAGGTATTCTGTACAGCACATATTTCATAATTAAGAAGAAAATTATTGTTTCTTTTCCAAGTCAAATAAACCATGTTTATCTGGGGAGGGGGAGGGGGGTGGGAAGAGTGTTGAGCTGGTCCAAGAGACAATTTTGAAACTTTAGATTGAGAGGAGTCGGAAAGTCTGAGCTGGGGACAAAGGACTCATCTGCAGCATGACATAAAAGGCCTTGGCACAGAACCCTGCCAGGATCCTGGCTGTGCATACTCAGGGCATGTTGAAAGCCCAGGGACAGCAGACCTGGCCCAGCACTGTGGAGCCAGAGGGCAAACCTGCAGCATGTGCAGCACCAAACCCCAGCAGACACTGCAGAAGGGATTGAGGCAATGTGAGCTTTCCCCACCTGCTGCCCTGCCTGCACATCACTGCCTGCACAGGCTTTGCATTGGCCACAGTGGGGTCTCTGGTCATGGTGATCATGGTGCTGCCTAACAGCAGCCAGAAAGCACAGACATTCTCAGTGCAGTGTGGGATGGGGTTTGCAGATGGAAGAGTTTGTATTTTGAGTCTCTTCTGCTGGCCACTGAGAGATGATCTGAGTAAATGCTACCAATCCCCTGGGAGGGCAGGCTAAGAAACGAGCAAGGCTAGAGTTAGCTTCATCAATTTGCTCTGAAGGTCTCCCTGTGCCTTTGCTATATTGCCACACACTGCCAGTCTCCAGGCTGACCATGAGCTAGGAGAAAAAAGCTTCAAGCAAACATTTTTGTTCTTCAGTAACCTTTCAATTACAAAGATTCATCTTAAATGTGGTGCTTCTAGTGATGTGCTTGATGTTCCTTCTTTCATCTGCTGGACTTCATCAATAAACTTAGAAATGGTGGCCATTCTCGCAGTAAGCATGGCAGGTTCACTGTGCCAGCTGAGATGTATCATTTGCCATGAATGGCAAGGTTGATGGCTGGGTTTAGGCTGAGTTCATAGCAAATTCCAGTGCTGAGTCCACTGGCAAGTCTTCAGAGAAAGCCTCTGGGACTCTTTTGGATTCAGGCAATTGCTGGTTTGGCCTCTGTCTCATGTCTTCTTGGACATAGCTCCCCTTTGTCTTCCTCTCCATGACATGTATTCCCTTTGAAACAATTAGAACCTTCTCAAGCTCTTTGTTTCTAATTCTGGGCAGTTTAGCACAAAGTATATTTACACTAATTGCATACTGAAAGTGCACTCTGCTTGGCTTGGCTTCCCCTTGCTAGGACTTTTAAGTATATATTTGTCATTGCTGGGAGCAACATTGGATTTGGGAGAGCCACAAACTTAAAGGGTGTGGGCTCACCTATTTTATTCTGTCCTGGAACTGAGTAGCACTGGGTATTGATGTCTTGAAAGTTTTCCTGCTCTTGTTCCACTTTAAAACTCAGCTCTACTTTAAAACTTGATGCTTCCCATCCAAATGAGCAAATCTGTTCTGAACCTGGCTGATGCCAGGCTCAGATCTAAGCAGATCTTCTCTGCAAGGCAGCAGAGATAAGAGTGGACAAAAAAACAGTGTCCCACCATTGGTGAGTGTATCCCAAGCCGAGGCTTGTGGTGCATGAAATGAGTCCTTGAATTGAAAACTGGAACAGGTATTTCTACACAGCATGGAGCACATTTAGGTTTTGCAGAGAAGTGATCTCCAGTGGGCACATGATGCTGTTGATCAAGGTTCCTCTGGCCAAAAGAGAGGACACTCTGTACATTTAACAAATCCAAACAAAAGAAGGTATAAAAATATATTTTTAGGAACTTTCCTAAGGGTTTCTAAAAAGAATATGCTGTTAAGTAATACTTAAATGTCTACAAACAACATTTGTCCCCATGCTTTTCTTTTCTCCCTCCCCCCTCATTCCTTCATTTTTAGGTCCTTTCCCACAGTAATCTGTCTCCAGTATTTCTGCATCCTATTCCTCAGTTCACAGGCTGTTTCCAACAGCAGAAGCTAATGTTGTGGTGCCAGCAATTATGGTGTAGCTGGAACTAAAATGTTAGGAAGCAGGGAGATGACTGATGGCTATTGTTCTTTTCACATATTAAGGAGAGATGGAATCACCTCAAGAATTTTTTTTTGGTCTATCTGTGGTTCTTTGGTCAAAATACTGTTAAGTTGCTGGTATGAGTGTTTTAGAAGAACATCCTCATTTTCAGATGATGAAAGGAAAGGGTTCCTGGGGAAAAATGCACCCAACCAGGCCCATCTGCAGCGTGCTTTGCAGACCTTGATGGCACACACAGGTCAGCCAGGTACAACCCAGCTGCAAACTGGAGGCTCTTGGCCACCCAGACACTGCTGAGGTGCAAGGCAGAGTTAGCTCATCCTGTTGAGATACTGACATATCTCCACCAGGTCCTCGTCACCCTCAAGACTGTGTATGCAGGACTAGGTTGACCTAGCAGTTGTAATTGAGTGTCCTTTTTTCTTGCTAGCTTCAAAATCCTGATCATCTGCCTTCCCCCTCGGGTGGGACCGTCTTGCACATGGTATTGATGTGCCTGTTAGGCATGTGGGTCACCCTAACTTCAAAGTCAAACAACCTTCCCAGCACAATCCTCTCAGAATTGTATCACTGGCCCTTCAGCAAGGTTCATATGTGGATCCAGCTAGGAAAATTCCATCCAGACAGGCAGCCACCTCTCACAGTGCTTGGGAGTATGCAAGTAGATTTCCTATTATATATAAAACTGCCTCTGAATACTGGTGTTACATTTCACCACCATTTTGAGTTTGCTGTATGGTAATGACAGCAGAAGAGCAAGCATGATCTGTAAATTCCAGGGCAGAAACTGTGTCCATGGCCTCTGTGAGCTGCCAGCTGCTGCTGCAATGGTGGGGAGAGGTGGCATACCTGAGCCTTTAGGCTCTGGCACAACTTATTAGCACAACCCTGTCCTAAGTGCAGCTGTGGGACAGGAGTTAGAAAGGCTTCATAGTCATCTCCCATCTTCAGAACATTTAGGAGTGGAAGCAAACCCACCTCCTGTACGTGAACATCTGCTGTCCAAGGGACTGGTGGCCTGGGGTGGGATGGGTTGGAGAGGGCATGCTGTCTCTAAGCTAATTCCAAGCAGCATGTGCAGGCCCTGACTCCTCTGGCTGGCAGGGTTCCTGCACTGCCATGAGTCCCAGAAGAGAGCAGAAAATGGCTGGCACCAGGATTGCCCTTTACACCCTGGATTTTTCCTCAGTGGGCAAGTCTGCACTTCAAATGACTTCCTGGTTGCTTTGCCAAAATAAAAAGGTATAGTCAACATCCAGCCCAAATACCCCAAGGACATTACTTCAATTTATCTTTCAGTTTGGGCTGTTTCAATTTCTCAAACTCTATTCAGCCCCATGAAGAGAAAGACACCTTACGGGCCAAAAGGACTCATCTGTTAAAAAAAAATAAATGGCAGTGGGTTCGTGCTGCTGGATTTATGGCTGAGAAAGTAACACACAGACATTGTGTGTTGCCCTTTGATAGCACTTCTGTGATGTGTGAATGAAGTCCAGCAGGCCCAGGACCACGTTAATCTCTGAGGTTTTCTTCTCTGTCTGTAATGAGATGCCAGCAGCCCCTACTTCAAAGCCTGCATTGATACAGATAATCTTCTGAAAGGCTCTCTGCATTTTGAGGCAGCTTCTATTGGGGATTACAGTGACAAGAGGAGGAGATGATGGAAGAGGAGGTGATTTTTTGATGCTCATTCCTTCTGTTCCTGTCCAATATTCCTTTTGGGTCTGATCCAAAGGGTGGTGCAGTCCTGTCCCCCACACCCCAGCTCAGCAGGAACTCAGCCTTGTCAGTTATGTACTCTAGGGCAGACAGGCTGAATGAGAAGCTCTTCTGCCCAAGAAGTCTGTGAAAATGCATCTGTTTGTGCTGAAGTGGTGGATGCAGCATCATCTTGGCTGAAATGCAGGCAAATGTTGCATTAGAAATGGCCCAAGCAGTTAAATGTTACATTTCCAAACTTCTGAGGTTATTTCTTTTTCAAAACTGTTGTAAGGGAGTAGGAGAGAGGGTAAAGATGACAAGAGACCACAGGCTATGAGAAGCATGTTATAAAACAAAATGAACAGTAGTTTCATGTATGCAATTATGCTTTATGTTGAAAGTATGTAATTTTCAAGGCATGTCTGACCAGGAAACAGAACTGAAATATCTTTCTGTTGACGAACACCACTGATCTAAGAGAAAAATGGTGACAAATGTGCATCTTTATTGATCTTTCAGCAAGAATAATTTTGGAAATAGATCAGGAAGTAGACTAAAAATTTAATTAAAATAGATAAAGTTAATATCTGGGACACCAGTACTGGCTACATTATTCTCAAAAACCTTTTTGAAAACCACTTGTATATTTAAGCACAGCTAAAGCTGTATTTTCCAGGCATAAAATGAAATGATGTTTCATGGGGTCTATATTCCTGCCTGTCTTGCAGGGACAGCAGCACTGACAGCAGAATGCTGAGAGAAACTATAGGGGAAGCATGAGTAGAAAAGTGACTGCACCAGGTGGATTCTGTTACTGTTGTGTGCCCTGCTATTTGCCACACGGGGACATGAAGCACAGGTCTGGTTTTGGGATGATACCACCAACACCCAGCCCTGTCCTCAGGACAGGGAGATGTACTGGGCTGGTTCAAGGTCTCAATAAGGAAACTCCCCTTTGTCTTTTCACCATCACACTCTTAGGTCCATCATCCCCTCCTAAGCAAAAGAGACCCAGAACTCTTTCACAGACATGATAAAATGCAGAGAGGGAAGCTGTATAAATGGGGAAGCTGAACAGAGAAGGTAAGGCAGCTAAATCTTTCTTGCAATACGGCAAGAGCTGGATGGCAGACACCACACTTGAAGTGGAGTAACATACACAAGTATCCAGCAGGAGAGGCGTGAGAAAGGGTAGGTGTTTGTTTGACTGAACCACCAGGTAAAAGAGACTGGTTGATTTCCAAAAGTGTCATTCAAGGAGCTCTGTCCAATGGTCATGACAAATTCAGTAATGCAAAAATGTAAAAATATACTTAGGCCATAAAATATTTTAAGGAGCAATGGCATAAAAGGAATCAAAGCTGATTCTAAGCACTGCTTCGACACACCAGGATCAAGTTTGGCAGAGGTCTGACTCTGGGGCCAGCTGAGTCTGAGGTTTAAAAGCCATGCTCAGGAAGGGCAAGACCACTGCAGAGAAGAAAGGTGAACTCTGGGTGTCCATGGTTCTTGTAGCAAAAACTGGGATATTTCCACACTGGAACCTTCTTGGGAGAGGACTTGGACAGAGTGTGTCTTAAATTTCGTGGGATTGCATGGCAGAAACCATGGCAAAACTAGCTGGGTTGGAGACTGCCAGGAGCAAACAAGCAAGAGGTTCAAGACAACCTAAGAATGTCTGGACTCAATTACTGAGATCCATACTTTGGGATGTCAGGAAGCAAAAGTGACACCAAGGTTAAAAGAGGCTTTAGGAGGATCTGGGGTTCTAGAGGCATGGAAGCCTGAGGTCTGTACCAGCCAAAGTAATAAAAGTTTTACTAAAAGATCAAACTAGTGGACACCTTGAAACAGTATGATCTGGATGGATATGATCCACTTGGTAAGAGCTGATGTGGCTTCTGGAAATCCTGCCTTTCCAAGATCTCAAAGTTCTTGAAAGAAGTAGCAAATGTATTGATGAAGGTTATCTCTGAAAGTCTATTCCCACAGACTTCTAGGGAAACTAAGAAACTTGGGGAAGGGGGAAGTCCTGGCACAGAGAAATGGCTGAAAGGCAGGAAACAGAACAGGCAAAGTGACCATTTAACTCAATAGAAGGAAGTTACCAGTGGAAATTTTAGAGATCTGCACTGAGGTCTATTCCATTCAAAATACCCATAAATAACATGGAAAAGGGCATGAACAGTGAGAGACAAAGGTCACACATGATACAAAATTGTTTAAAGTAATAAGGGCAGGTTGTGACAGATTGCAGACACATCTCACAAGGCTGTATGAAATGTCAGTTGAGGTTTGGTGTAGCTAAGGATAAAGAAAGAAAACACTATGAAAACCAGTCCTGATTTCATATACCAGATTTTGATTGTTGAGTTGACCATTTTCCATTGAGGAGCAGGCTTTGGGATGAGGACAAGTGACTCCACAAATACAGCTGCAGGTGACTCCACAAATACAGCTGCTCTGCTACAGGGCTGTGGAGCTCCTTGAAGGAGTGCACAAAGGACAGAAGTAGTTTTAACCAGTTCAAGGGGAGGCTGGACAAGTACTTGAAAGTAAATCCATTACAATGCACTTTAAAAATTGTCCTAAGTTCACAAATACCCAGTGCCTCTGCCTTGCTCATCTTCTGCTCCCAGACCAGGCTGCCTTAAGCCCTGGCATCCTTGGGGTCCTTATGGGGGAAAGTGAAACCACAAATGGTATTAATTAATACCTGAGAGCCTATGAGGCTCTGAGAGGGCCAAGGGGAGACTGGGACAAGGTGGAAAGGAGGTGACTGCATGGAGAAATCGGCCTGCAGAGCTCACACACAGCAGCTGGGCTCTTGCACTGCATACTTGTGGCAGAGCTGATGTTTAAGACATGGCATGTCTGGAGCTGTACCTCGCAAACTGACTAGGGATTTTAAAACAATGGGATGAGATAATTACTGCTCACAAAGTCAAATGTGAGGACAGGGAACAAAGCCTAGATGAATCCAGTAATTAAGAGAGACAGAAGGGCACACATGTTCCCAGTGAAACTGAAGGTCTGCACTGAGAACCAGCAAAAGGATTCAACAGGTTTAGCTAGGAAGCAGGCAGGGGCTGACTGGCTGGGAACTAAATTGACTGGATTAAGTGTTGAGAATGCATTCTCATCTGAGCAGGGTTAAAAGGGACATAATCCAGGGAAAAAGGACACTTGCAGGTGACCTGTGTCACAGGATGAGTCAAACACAGGACAGGGGGCAGAGATCTTTGAAGGAAAAGATTTTGAAGCAGTTAATTTCGAGACAGTTAATTTTATATTTACTTTATTAAATATCATTGTGGGAGTAGCCAGATGAGAAAAAATAAAGGCAGAGTGAGCTAAAGTGACAGAGAGAGAAGAAAGATGGAAAGAGAATGAAAGAGTTTCAAGGGCTGAACAGCTCAGAAAAAATAACAGAACATTAAGAAAGTCCACAGAAAACACAGGACCAGCCAGGAAAAAAAAAAAAAAAAAAGAAATAAAGTATAAAGTACCAGGGACAAGGAAACTAAAAGATTGGTTTAAGTCCATGGAGGCAAAAGTGAGAGATACACAGTGAGGACTGTGATTTCAGTGACATGTTAGGGACCATCTGCTGTGTCTCACACCCACCTGCATGTCACCTCTGTCTGCACATGAGACTCATCTTATGTGAAAGCTTCTGGTAGATCACAGAACTGTGATTTTCATTTTTTCACAAGCCTTATTGTGTTAGCCCTCCATGAAAAGAGTGCTGCAGGCACCCCTGCCCCAGCTGATTCCCCTTGGATCCATGAGCACAAACACAGCCTCCCAAATTTCAGAGCATCTCCATTCTCAAGGAGGGCTGCATCCCAGTTCAGAAATCTTGGTGACTCAGCCAGTGTGTACATCCTCAGATCTTACAAGGCCCCAGAGCCCCAGGAGCCTCACAGAGAGCCTCTCTAAGGACACAGTTGCTGGAAAGGCAAGGAATATGGAGAAATGTGTTTTTCCAAGTTGGACTGCCTCAGAAGCAGCACACCACAACTGCACTATCAATTATAAATTGAAAAAATACCAAAGAATTGCTGAGGTTCCTAGTCTGTGATTAGGCAGAGACCTTAATTTATGCTTGCCTGTGTCCAGAGGATGTCTGCTAGTCAGGGCTAAGCTTTTTCACAGGGACTAAAAGAGAAGCAGATTTCATCAAAGCAATCTGATTTGCACTGTTAAAACCAGCAGCTGCTACAGAGAAAGTTTCCTGCAGGACCACTAGTGAAACAGCATCCTCTTTCAGGCTGTCTTGATGTAAAGAGGAGATAAATCCTCGCTTTTTGTGTCTTGCTGTCTCAGCTTCCTTTGGACAAACCATGCTGTACTGAAGGCATGAGGCTCTTATACCCAGAGAGAGCATGGGGCACAAAGAGGAGGGACACAGCATGAGGAAGCTGGAGGGGAAACTCTCCCCTTGTTTCCCATTCCTCAAAAGATCAGCACTTCCACATGCTGAGCACCTGCAATCTGAATTCTGAGGTGAGGCTCCCTCCGCAGATGCAGCACTTCCCTTCTTCATCTCTGCAGGAGCACAGTGTGGGATTAAGGGTGTTTAAATAAATAAAATTTAAAACACTCCCCAGCTTCAGCTGCATGTGTTCTGCATTCACAGTAGCTAATTGCTCTTCTCCAAAAGAGAAAATCCAAGTAAAACAGCAACGAGAGATGTTTAACTATTTTTTTAACCAAATGATTTATTTATTATGTAAGTCAAGAAAAAGGCCATCAAAACTACTGACCTCCTCTTGGACTTGAAAGAATCACAAATCCTTTTCATTAATGACAGAAGCAATGACTTCCCTGTGAGGCAGTTGGATGTCTCTCTCTTTAGCAGAACAAGAAAGACAGAGAGTTAAATTAGATCTCTTGCTTCAGAAAGCATCAAAGAACAATTTTTATAGCACATGTTTGAGGGAGGATTTTTTTGTGCAGTGTAATACATGATTATATTTTATTAAATGTACTTTCCAAATATATATCCTCCTCCTCCTGTCCCTGTGACTTCCATGAGATGTCTATTTACACTAAATTATACACCTCTAGAATAATAAAATCCTACTATTCTTACATCAAAGACTTTTGTTGAGCATGAGCTGGAGACTTTCATCAAACATTTCACATCACCTAAATGTAATTGCTTTTAAGTGTTTTCAGAACACTAAAGAAATCTCTCTCTAAGCTTTTATTTGGTTGAAGCAAATAAAAGGCAGAATTATTTTCCTAGGACACAGGCTTATCATGGCTTCAACTAGAGGGAATCTGTGTTTTATCTCACCTGATGCAACACCTCATCTTAGTCTTAATTCACATTTCACTTTAGGTAAGCTCTAGGGCACCTTTAATGACTACTGGAAATCTTCTCTAGCAGGCTGTACATTTTAGGAAGAAATTCTTTGACTGGAATCAATAGCTTCTGGCTTCTGGAAAGGTTTTACTCCTTGTTTCCAGCTACTACATACTTGGAAACGCTCCTGAGTGCTTCTGACTCTACAGTGGCTGTAAAAATGCAGCTTCACAGCAGGGGTACAGCCATAAAGCCAAGCCAAAATCTCAGCATTTCTCATTCTCTGATGTCTTATTTGCCTTTGCTGTCACCCCATACTACTGTGCTCACAAGACATGGACTCACACGGTGAGTGAAATCTGTACCTGATGTAAGACACCTGAGAAAGGGTCTCACAGCCAGCAAACAGGGCTCCTGACTAGATGATTGTGAGAGGTCACACACTGCCTGTGCTACTCTGACAGATGTTATCACCCTCCCAGGAGGCACGAGCCATAGCATTTCCCCAGGTTTCCATCAGGGACAAGAGCCTCTCCTCCATTTGCAGCATTAGAAAACCCTGTCTGACCAGTCTTGAATTTCATTCCCCTGTGGAAGAAGAAAAAGTACTTCTCAAATAATGACAGCACCATTGCAGCATTATAACATTATATAAACATATATAAACATTTCCCAACTCTGGTGCCTCTGGGGCCCTGCCTTGATTGTGCAGGTGAAGGAATAGTGAAGCAAACCTGTCTGTTCTGGGTCAGAGCAGAGCAATGCCAGTTATGGAGTCAGCTGCTCTGACTCCTGCTCCAAGACCACGCTTTCTTAGTCTTTTAGAACAAAAGGCCACTTTTAAGTGAGAAAGAAGGAGAGCCAGAGCTGTGTTACTATTAATTGGCTTTTGTGGTCTTCCCAGAGCAGAGCACAAGCTGTTCCATGGCACTGGGGTCAGGAAAGCTGCAGTGTCCATGGCACAGCAGTACCTGCCCAGTCCATCCAGCAGGGTGCAATTTACACATCTTTACTGCTCTGCAAGATGTTTTCTCAGTGTGCTTCTCACCTTTACAACTAGAAGCAGTTCTGAAACTGAATCTTAATATTAAAAATAAAAAAAACATAAAACAACAACAAATCCATTTTGGCAAATATGACACAGATGCATGTCCTTGAATACTGACAGTAGGGTTCTACCTCATTTCCATAAGATGCAATTTCAGGGATCCTGTTTTTCACAGGACAGTTTGGCTTTCATTGACCTCCATCAGTGCATGGCACAAACTTGGTATTTGAATCATCCCTCTGGAGACAGCTTGAACTTGCCATAGCACATGAACACAAGACATTATGCAACTACTTTCTCTCTCTTTTATTGTTTTAATTTATTTGTGCATAATTTTCTCCTGAATTTTTAATAGCAATGTAATTTTTTGTTGTTGTTTAATCAAAATCTTCTCTTTTTTCCTATGTAATTATGTAATGAATGTAAGAGTCATTGGATCAGACTCATAGATTTAGCCAGTGCCAGTCTAGCCCAGACAGAAATAAAATAAATGTTTTCTGATATGAAGGCCACATTGTAAGCCTGAGAATTATATGGAAAACAACATTTCTGAAGTTACAGCACCAAAAACCCCAAAATTACACTGACAGGAAATTTTTAGAGCAGATAGCTAAGGATGCTGGTACTTCCATTTTCTAGATTTTTTTCTCTTTTGAAACTTTCTACTTACTACACAGTGTTCAGTGGTGTTAAAGAAGCATTTACCCCTCTCCCTGGAGCTGAGTCAGTGGTGGTGACTCCTGGGTGACCCCACTTCAGACTGTGCAGAGGTAACTGAGTAGCTGGTGGTCTGACTGCAGTCCCAGGTGTTGCTGCAGGCCTGCCTTTGCAACTCAGAGGTATGGCATATGCTTTCTAGGTGATATTAATACCAGTGCTACTAGAAACCACAAGAAATTATTGTGGTTTGCAGTTTCATTCCAAGGTCTCAACTCAATCCAGACATTTGTTTCAGGTCTGCGCATTTTTTCAGGAAACTTGGACAAAATTCTCCAAAAATTGAGTTACCTTACTGCTTGTAATAAATAATAAAAATAATAAAAATTAAAAACAGAAACACAAACCCCAAACAAATCCCAAAAAAAAAGGAATTTATAAAAGGTGAAAAAAACCCTAGTGTCTTCAAACAAAATTCTGTTTACAATTTCTCTGTGTGATACACATCCTCACACAACATAAACTTTAAGAGCTAGAAGTAAGGTGATGTTTGTGGGGAGAAGTCATATGTTTTATTTGAGCAGTTGATCAAGCTGGAAAAGACTGGGGGCATTCAAGCTCTTCACCAGGTCTGAAATGAAGACTGCAGACTTCAAAGCTTCAAAGCTCCTGTCAGATGTGTGAAGTGGCTTGACTCTGTCTGAGCTGCAACATGATTCCTAACCCCACATAAAGGCCCTCCCAGGCCACACCATCAGCATCCTGCATCCCTCCCTGGAGGCAGCATGCTTAATCCCATGACTGACCTGCTGGAAACCACACAGGGGAAAGGGAACAACCACCCTGCTCTGGGGTGAGCTCACATGGACAATGGATAGAGCTCTTCTCAGGAGCAAAGCTCTTCTGAGGCAACAGCTGTTGTAGCCTCTCAATCCTGGGTCTCAACAAAAAGCCATAAACTATTTTAAATTGGGTGGAACCCTTCTGGATGCTACAAAGCATGGATTTAGCTGGTTATTTTGTCCAATCTTGTTACTCCTTCTGAGTCCCTTCTGCCTTCTACTGTCTCTTTCCTGCTTGAGATAACCACATCACCTCTCTAACTCCAGTATCTGTACTCCAGTAACTCCACTCCAGTATCCCTTCCCTCCACAGAACCAGTGGTGCTCCCACTCATGTGGGTCAAGCAACCATCCTGTCTAGAGCAACATGCTGTCCCCACTTTGCCCTCAGCATTAACATTTACTGCCTGTGTTTCAAATCTGACGATCAGAGGATATCAAGGCAAAGGAATGCCCTGTCTTGGAAGTTTGTTCTACAACATGATCAACTTCACAGATAAAAATTTCTCTCTCCTCTTTCAATGCCTTTCTTTGCTTAGGAAGAGCCCTTGAATATCCTGTGAATGTAATTCAACAAAATGGCAATGCCATCCCTGGCTTTCTTCTGAGTAACCAGCCAGAATCTGCGCTTCTTATACTCAGGTCATGTTAGGCGCTCTTGCTCTACAGCCCTTCTATACTGAGCTGTTTTCAGCCACAAAAACCCTGAATAATCTTCGTAGATACTGCTTTTAGGACGCAGCCTTTCCTTTTGTTCTATATTTTTGCTCCTGCACAGAAAATTCAAATTTTATCCTGGATAAAATAACTATGGACTCTGGATAATGTTCTGTAATTGAGTTCAGCATCAGATTTTCCATGATATGGAATTCAGATTAACAGCTGTCCAACTCACCAAAATATCTTTTAAAATATCGTCAATTTAACTTTCTTTGGCACTTTTGAAATTAACATGGCATTTCAAGATTTATAGTAAATAGACATCAGCAAATGAGATTTAATCTGCACCTATTCAAAATATTTATTTCTAATAGCTGTTGTTCAACAGCCCACTTAGTCTTTACCAGATTGCAGTCATTTATCATCCCCATGTGGTAGTAGCCCATTATCTTGCTCTTTCCTAAATGGAAAATAGTGGGGTTTATTGAATATTTTATTTTATGTCATTATTATCTCTCTTTCAAATAGTGTTGCTGTATCATTGTTTCCATTTCTCTTGTTCCTGATACAGGTAAAAAGCTTTTCTTTTCAATGTCCTTTGCTTTGTATTGCTGCCAACATATAGCACCAGTGATGTTTTCTTCCCTTGAGTGAGAACCTGCAATCTCTGTTCATTGGCATTTGGGGGGAGAGGGGGAAATGGGTACTTGATATTTATTTTATTTTCAGCTTGTTCCCCATTCACCATTGCACCAGACTGGGCTTTAACACAAATTTCTCTTGTCTCCTGTCTGACTTCCCTAGCCACATTTATTTTGTCCATCTAAGCAGCTTCTTTGAAAGACCTCCCAGGATCCACTTGCATTTTTTGTATCTACACTCTTGCTCACAGGATTTTCACTGGTAATGCCCCTCAGCTGGACAACACCAGCTGGTTGAAGCAGGGGATAACTCCCAGGTGGATCCACCTGGCTAACAGCTGGCCCCAGCTGCCAGCATCTGCATCTCAGAGCAGCAGAAAGCTCCAGTCCAGATGGATGAACATTTCCTGTGCCCTTTCCAGCAGCATGTGACACATTTCAGCGTATGGAGTTTGTCTTTCAGGCACTGCACTGGATGCTACTGCAGTGGAAGCAAAGTAATTTGTCACCATCTCCCATATTTCATGTTTCCTAAAGATGTTGATGTTAAGCCAGAGGAATTCCCCTTGTGCTGCAGGTCTCCTGGTGTGGGACAGGAGAAGGACATAACTTCAATTTGTTGACAGACAACCCTCTGCAGAGATACAAAGCATATCCATTACAGCTCCCTAGAGATGTAGGATTTAGGAATTCTGGAATTCCGTAGAGAATTAAATTATTTTCAGTCTCAGTGTGTGCCTTATTTTTAATTTTTAGCTGTGAAATCTCCTCTTGCTGCAGAGTCAGACACAAAAATAGTTTGTTTTCTCAGAAATTCAATTTTCCATTAGTTCATTGGAAAACTGTGGAAAATGCTAAGTCCACACCACAGGCACAGTGTGTTTCACTTAAATGCTCATTAACTGAAGGAATTAAGGATACAGTGCAGGACTTTGCATAATTCTACTAAAAGGCTGTGATCCCCCAGCTCTGCCATGGCTCCACAGTGACAGATGGAGAGGAAAGGAGCTAAAGAAGCATGATTTCCTTTCAAGCAAGGTGTGGCAATGCCTGCAGTGAGTTAGGAGCTGTACTTGTTTGTGTGGAGGCAAGACAAAGACCAGGCCATTTAGTTCCTATCCAGGATGAACTAAGAGCCAGTGACAGTGACACTTGGGATTATTCTGCACACGGATTTCAGCACAATTTTATACAACTCTGGAGTTCCTGCAGGAGCAAACACACAGGTTCATCTGCACATTACAAACTGGCAGGCTTGGGTAGTTCAAATGACCAGATAGGAATAATTCTGTCTAGCATTTTTATGTGATCCCAGAGCACATACTCAGACTATGCAAAATTTACTTTGTGATATAGTAAAGTCTAAACACTTCAAACATTTTTAGTTTCCTGAGGCTTGTCAAAGCTCTGTCCTATTACATTGAGAAGCATGTTTAATTTTGAGTCTATCAGATGAATTCTAAAGTAAACAATATCTGAACAAGATGAAGAACATAAAGTTGCAAAATAAAAAGCTTTTTTAAAAGCACCCTATTACTCTGTTCAAATACCCCAACATTAGAGTGCTTGGAAACCTCTTAGAGCTAAGTGTGCATTTTTAAATAACATAAGTTGTTCGGGCTGCAGTTACCGAATTCCAGCTTGACACTGAGCACTTAAAGAGTTTAGAGAATCCAGACTCTTTTATCAGCTTGCAGACAAGGGCACTAAATGTCATGTGGGCTTTCTTTTGGCTTGCAGCCACAAGTTGTACACAGTATTTAATGTAGTCTCTGGTTCTTAAAGTATTAGGAAAACCTGAAAGCAAAGTATCCGCCATTAGCCAAATTGGTGCTGCCTTTGACAATCTACAGTATGCATTTCAGGTTTGGTATGCCTCAAAACTTCCCTAAAAACAGAGTGGGGTGGTTGCCTGGACCTTCTTCACAAGATACAGAGAAAATTCTCAGGGTCCTGAAAGCCTGTGCTCATCTTTCCCATCCAATCATTTTGCACATTGATTAAATAACCCACTTTATTATGGCTTTTTGTCACACACTTTGCATGTTTTACATCATTACACTAATGGTTGTGGGATTTCTTTTGTGCACAGTAAAATATTAAAATTATGGAGCTAAATTCACCATAAAAATAAAATAGTAAGGAAAAATTATAAAATCATTGAATAGATTAACATGCTCTTCTTTAAGAATGATTTTTTTTCCTCATCAGATGCATAATGTTATAGAAAGGAAAGCATTGCTCTAGAAAGCTATCAAACATCAGTAAGTATTTATATATGTATTTATTGACATGACAAGATACAAAGAGGCGTTAAAAGGTCAGGTTAACACAGGTCTGTGTTAAAAGAAGCCAGTTTAATCTCAGTAGAATGCAGCAATAGGGAAAAAAGTCTGATATTTCCCCTAAATTATAAATTTCAAGAGGAAATAACATGTTTTATTCTCAATAGGATTTTAACCAGGAACACTCCTCACAAATATTGGCATTTTCAAAGGTTTTGCAAAGGTAATATTCTGGTTTGCTTGCAAGAACCTGGAATATTTCTGTCCCATTTTGAGGACAGTGTTGCTGTATCTAATCCATAATTTCTGCTCTGTGTTTGCCCCTCAGCAGTGGCTCTTCCACCCAAGCTGCATCACAGCATGCAGATGCATTCAAACACAGGATGACTCCTGCTCTCTAACAATCTAGGTAAACTCTCATTTCTAGTCATTCTTATCTCCATGCCTCCTGTTTGGTCTCCTTTAAGCAATATGTGACCTTTCCCTTTATGAACATATTTCCTCATTTCTAATCAAAGAGAGCACAGATGAGAAAAAAATATCTGGACTTTCACAGGAAATTATAAAAAGAGTGTCTAAATTGCTGGGGAGGTGGTGGGTGTGCTTTTGGGGCAGTTTCCCATACCCCAGCTTACAAGGCCTCTGCTGTGTTGGGGTGACCACAAGGAAAAGGTGACATTCCCAGATAATCTTCCCACGCATGGCTGTAATACACACCTCAGGTGGCCAGCATGTTGTGAGGTGTGGAGGAACATCCTTGGGGAATTGGAGAACATCCCTTAGGTCCCTTCTCAGGCTAGAATTGTCTCCTGAATTCTGAGAAGAGAGCACTGGCCATGTACAAATTATCCAAATTATCATGAAACCATTCAGCTCTCTGTATTTTTCATGGTACCAGCCATAACACAGCCCAAAGCTAAAAGGCTCCCTCAAGGACTCAAGTGGCAGCAGCATGGACCCTACATGTCTCTGGGTCCTGGTCCAGCATCAGTGGCATCAGTGACATCCCTAAGCCTTAGTTCAACTGTGCCAAAGCCTCCTGCCATGTTTAGCCTCACTTTTATGCATCCCAAGACATCTCAACACCTCGAGGTTTGGGGAGATTCCTTGAGAATCTGGAGGAGGCAGAGCAAGTTCCCTGAGCTTTACACCCAATTTTCCCCCCAGTCTGGCTGTGATCTTGTTGCTGCAGTCAGGCACCATGTGGCTTGGCAGTCCCCAGCCCTGGTGGCCCTGTGCCACCTTCCATTGCGGCATTCCCTGCAGATGGCACTCCTCCCGGCCAACTGAAGGCACCTGAGCTGGACTAGCTACAGAAAGCGGAATGAAACAACATAAAATAGAGTGAAGTTCATTGGGAAGACAGATCCCGGGGTTACTCATCCCATCCTAAAAGAGGGTTCTTCCAAGATTTTTGGGCACTAAACCCCAGGTGCAGCAGTACAGACTGAGCATTGTGTTTTAGCTCAACCCAAGGGTGAGCATCAAGCCGTCAGCTGGGTCTTATGCAAGAAAGGGAGTAATTGTCTGCATTCACAAAACAGGGAATTGTAGGAAAATCTCATGTTTTGAAACTGATTTTGTTGAAAATCTGTATTTCCTTTCCACATATGGGTTTCTTACTTTCTTTTATGCATTTTGACATTATGTACACAAAAGCGCTTTAATTCAATTACTTCTCTCAGTATTAAATTATTCTGACATTGTTTATTCCATTACTTCTCCTACAAATTTGAGGAGGGCTGAACACTGGTTTTAATTCTGTCTGTCAGTTCCTGATTCATTGCCATTGCAATGTACATCATTTGAAGTGGGAAATATTAGCAAAAGCTGGAAATTGCTCAAGGACATACTACTGGATGCACCCAGACTGACTATCCAGAAAGGGAAGGAGAAAAAAGAGTTATTCTAGCCACAAAAACATCCTGGTTAGGAAATCTGACCAGAACAACAGAAGTGAAACAATGATGTTTGAATATAAAAGGGAAATTATTAGCAAGACATAAGGTGCAAATTGAAACTGGAGCCAAGTGATAAAACAGATGAAAAGTAAAAAAATTAATGAAAATGCAGTCATCACTGGCATTAATAATGGGGAATATAAATGTGTTAAGAAGAAAAGGAACTCAAACAAAAGGACTGTGGATATTTAATGGATGTTTTTGCCCTCAGAACAGAGTGGGAGAACTGAATCAACTCATCGTACATACATGCACTGAAAAACTAATCATCTTTCATGAAGGAGGATTCAAGCCAGAATCTACTAAAATTAAATTTTCTTAAATCAAAAGGACCAAAGAACTTACCCCAGAGGGTCCTAAAGGCTGGGGAATTGCTGAAATTAATACTTTAGGAGTAAACACATTGACATTTTCCCTGGCTTTGATACATTCTTATTTTTCCAAGACTGAAAAAGATGAAGAGGATCTACCCAGGAACTGCTACATTGCTCCTCTACCCAAGAAAAATAATGGAACATATTGTCTCTAAAAAAAAAAAAAAAAAATTATGAGAGTAACACAGAACCAGCACAGGCGTGTAGGGTTTCAAGGACCACAGATTTTGTCAAACAAACCATTTCTGTTTTGGAGAAGATGACATTTCTTGTTGATAAAGGCAACCATGTTGACTGATGCAGTTTATTTTAATTTCTCCAAGGTGTTTGGATTGGTACTAAATTTTAACTCAAATATTTATACAGAATTAAATGGACACTCCCAAGATTAAAAACGCGGCTCTCTTACAATCAGTATCAGTATTTTTAGCAGTGCAATGCTGTGCAGTGGTGTGGGCAGCCAGACAGACACCAAAGTGACGCAGGCGGTGACAAGGCAGTGACAAGGCAGTGACAAAGGCGGCTCGCAGGGGGTCGGCTGGACACACGAGGAATGAAGCAGCTTGGCAGGGCAAAGAAACCTAGCAGTGGGGAGACCATTTCCTGCTGCTCACAGACAGCATTGGAAAGCTGAGGACTTCTCTGCTTTTGTCCCTGTTTGAAAAGCAGTGACTGCCAATAAGGAAAAGGCCAGGCTGGATCAGGCCGGATGGGGCTTTGAGGATCCTGGTCTAGTGGAAAGCATCCCTGCCCATGGCAGGGGAGCTGGGACTAGATGTGATTTCATGTAACCTTGGAAAATTGTTACTCAAATTCAACATAACCTACGTATTCCATACAGGCTAAAAAAATCACTTATTTTTTTAATTGACATTTTTATTTACTTTAATGCTGTGAATGTAATAATCTAACCTTGTGAACTACCACAGACCTAAGAAAGATAGGTTAACACTTAACTTTACAAGATATGTTTGTACCTCTGCAGGAATAATAAAATCTTTGTCACTTTCATGTTTAATTGTTTATTAGCACAGCTTAGCCTGATGCACTCAATACTGCATTTTTGCATCTGTTTCTATCTGTTTCTATCAAATAGTTACAATGCCAGTAAAATAGGTGCTAAAACTTTATAACTAAATTTAGACTAGCCATAGAAACATCATGCACACATTTTCACAGTTCACTTACTGTTACTCTTAAAAATTAGAACAAAAAGACGTGACCAGAGCTGAATCATAACAATACATGAAACAGAATGCAATATGTGGTGTAATTTCCATGGTTCTGGATTTTAAGGAACACTAATTCTACACACCAGGATTTGCACTTGCAAAGGGATAAGAATAGTTTTTGTTTCCTGGTACTGCTGAGTTTAGTTTTTCATTAATACAGAAACCTGTAGTATTTTCAAGAACAGATTAAGTCCTAACTTCTAATGCAGAGAGAACATCTTTATATGTCACAGGAAAGTAAAAAATAAGCTCACTACTTTTCTATTTGTCAGTGATCTCTAATAGTTAAAAAAGAAGTGGAGCGCAACAAAGGTAAGCTGATGTGGATTTCAGCTTTTTTCAAAGAGATGCAACCAGATAATACAACTAGTATTTGTATTTATTGTCCAAATCAGAAATATTTATTGTTAAAAAGTTCACTAATATACAAATGAAGTAAATTTTGGAATTTGAAGAATGTGGGAGTAAAAGGGTGCCTTTAGCCACAGAGAAAGCTGGGAAAACTTTCTGGAAAATAATTTCATGGCTTTTCAGTGTGTGCTATCCAAGCACAATTTTTAATGTAGTTCATTCATACTGGCAAAAGAAGCCCATTCCACTGGGCCACTGTTCAAATGTTTCTGAGACAAAATGTTTAACCATGTAACCTTCGGGAAAATAAAATAAAACAGTGCTAGAACAAAGCAGGCAAAGTTCATGTGTCACTGCCATGCACTCAACTAACATCCCACTGCTGTCACACCCCAGTCCTGGGAATCTGGAGAGCTATAGATTTAGCAGCCTGGATAACAGATAGGCCAACACACCTGTCTGATCAACAAAGTAAAAGAAAAATTGTTGCTTAATTAGGCAGTTCAGATCCTCTATGATTTTCTGTTTCAATGTTTAATAGACTCCTGCTTTCTTGTTTTAGATTTCACAGACACCTGCAGTGGAGCAGGAGCCCTGAAATGAAGCTGTGACCAAGCCTCAGCAGTGGCTCTGTCTGGATGACAAAAGACACCACAAATGGTGAATGCAATGGGCAGCTGTGAGCTGGGTGTGGTCCAGGACCAAGATTTGCACACATCACAAAATATTCTGAGTTGGAAGGGACCCACAAAGATCATCAAGTCCAACTCTTAAGCTAATGGCCCATACAGGGTTCAAAACCATGACCTTGGTGTTACTGGCACTATGCTCTGACCAACAGAGCTGATCTCAGAGTCCTTCTAAGCTGAACATGCAGACAGTATTTCCCCTTCTTCATTTATCTTCAATAACATTTAGTAGAGGTTTATCCTGGCTATGTAAGTTGAGGAAGATTTGGTTTTGGTTTCTGAAACTTAATAAGAAGCTATTGAATACTAAATCAAGTACTGAAACCTTATTTCTCAGCCAGATTTCACAGATGTACAGCATTTAACAACCTAGGATCTCTATTTCCTCTTACTGAATTTCTGTTTAATTGTGGGACTTAATTAACAATAGCACAATGAAAGTGAAATGGTAACCATTACTTAAGCAGCATTAGCAAAGCAGTCACCCTGAGGTGGCATTTAAAGTACTTTTCTTTCTTCCTGTGAAGCAAGAAACAATTGTTAACTGGGCAGCTGCAACTTCATGGAAAACTTTTTTTTTACCAAATGTTTGGTATCACTTGATTATTTTCAGTATTAGCTGAAGATATTTTGGAAGGATAACCCTAAGGAGCTGCGAATATTTCTGACTTTACAATCATTCTGTCTGTGTGCGGGGCTGGGCAGTATAAATTTAGATCAGTCTGAAAGATAATTTCCTTTAGGCTCAATTTTACATTATTTTTCCAATGGCTTATTTAATTACTCTTTTTGTTATGTTCTGCCATGGTGAATGACCTTAGCTAATAATCAGTCATTTTTAAAATAAATTTACTATCCTGTTTAATTAACTTTTTTAATACCTTACCTGAAATTATTGAATGGATTGGCCTGCCCCAGTGAACAATTTTTTCCTGAAAAGAAGAAGGTAAAGGAATATGGAGCAAATCTCATTGCCATGCTGGGGCAAAAAGTTAAAGAGCAATTTACCTGTCAAATCAAAGTTTAAAGCTCAATCTGTTAATGTAGCCATAGTGTTTAGAGAACTAGTGTGAGCCAGTCTTAAGAGGAACAAACACCAAGCTCCATTGATGTTCACTTTGTTTGATGTAAGTTTTAATCTAAATGGGAAAGCTTTGCCTTCCTCTGTGATGTGTGGTTGGTGCAACCTCATCCCTGGAGGGGCAGAGTGAGTAATTGCCATGCAATGCCCAGAAAATGTTTATTTTGCAATAAAAATAAAACAAGTTTGATAGAAGAAAACCATTCCCTCACCACCACTGCCAAACTGGCTGGGAGGATCCTCCACAATTATTCTCTGCTCTCCCAAACCAGGCAGTGTGGCTTTTTCTCTCCTAATTCAGTTCAGTGCTCAGCTTTGATTTCGGAAATCCTATCATCATCGTGACTTGTACAGAGAACACAAAAGTGAGCAAAGCCTGCTTTGAATTAGAGAATTACAGAGAAATGCTGCTAGTTAAGAACAATGGAAGCTTGTGATCTTTTTATCTGAGGCAGCTACATCCCCAGCAACAGCCAAAATATGTCCAGAGAGTGGGAACAAAGGTGGTTAAACCTTTTGGATCCATTACCCTACTATGGAGATGAGTCCAGCCTACTGGGCAGGTCTGGCAGCCAAAGCTCACTGCAGCTCAGCTGAATTGTGGAGGAGCTCCCTGTTCAGCATGGAAAAAAATCTCCACTGGTCCAATCTGCAGGATTTCCAGTTGGTTTGTACCTCCAAGGTAGCACAACTTCTGGAGATAAAGCCTGAGAATCTGTCTGGCTGCTTGAATTTGTGACAGAATGTCAAGGACAGTGACCAAAATCCGGCACTCAGCTCCATCCTGCCACCCAAGGAATGACATGATGGTGAGAGCCAGGCTGGGCTGTGTGGCCATAGCCCCCAAGGGCCAATGAGTAGGGACTAAAAGACAGCAAAGTCTAATTTAAAGAGTAAGTGAGTATGCAGAGGCAAGCCCCATGTGTCTACACCCTTCTCTTCCACTCTTTTGTCCCCATCTCCTGTGCATAGCTGCTGTGGGACTCCAAAGGCAGATGATGCTTTCAATGAACATCTCAAACAAAAAAGATTATTAGAGAGTTCTGGGTGTGATCTATTCCTCATAAAGCTGGAACATTGGCTCATCCCAGCTTGCCTTGCAGTCCCAAAAGACACAGAACTGACCACTGTGAACACACGGCAAGAGATAAAGTCATGGGTCTTGCAAAATCATTTTATTCTTGGACAGTTTCACATCAGAAATAACACCCCATAGCGCCTCCCATCATGTCAGTCCAGCATCAAAGAATGAATAGACTTGGACAACACAGGTGTCCAAAATATTAATACAACTAAAAGGAACATGCACTTGCTTTTATGAAGATATTGGCAGCAAAAAGACCTGACCTCACATCCAGCTAATATTTTTATCTTCTCACAGTTATAAAAGGGGTAAAGTATTAAAAAAATCTCAAAAGTATGAGTTTTCTTTTCTATCTCAACAAAGAAAATGAGGAAATTATTTTCAAAGAGATTTTTATTGTAGGACTAAAATTATGTATTAGAAATTGTATTTAGGAATCCTCTGAGGATACCTGTTATAATCTACCACAGAAATCCTGTGGGCCCATGTGGATTTGTAAGTAGCAAATCACTAGACTAACCCAATTATCTTTTTTTTTTTTGGGACTAATATAGAGGAAAGATAGAACACATAATTGCAGATGGATCTCTAGAAATGTATTGAAAAATTTCACGTGATACATTAGGGACCCACTTCTCTAAATAGGACTTTCAGGGAATGAAACAGTAATGAAATCTTATGTTGAAGTCAGATTTACAGAAAAAAAAAATAAAAGGAAGATTATGTTTTCATGAAAAGAAAATCTGGGCTTCACAACATGCAAAGCTCACTTGGTGCCTCTTTCCCTGAGGAGTTGGTCCTTATGAAGTGGTCCTGGTGCTTTTTCATCCACTGCTGTGGAATTCCACTTCCACCAACCCAATTATTTACCCAATCATTTTGACTTTGTTCCTCATCTAAATGAATGCTTATATACCAAATTGAATTGTGCTGCCTATTGTGTCCCAAAAAAAAAATTAGTTTTCCACCTGTTACAAGACTATGTTACATTCAGAATGCAATGTTAATCACTAAATCTGAAGAGAATAAACTAAAAGACTACTAAAGAAACAAAACTGGCTCTAGAAACTTCTATTAAGTCAGTAATCAAATTAAGCATTAACAAATGCTTCAGAGACATTTGAAATCTTGCATGCATCTAACTTTTTTCCAAGCTAGACCAAGAAAAGGAATTTGACTATGTAGATAAAACATTTGCAGAATACTGTTTTTTAAAGCTCATTCAACCCAGCCTTTTTCTGTGCAAAGAAGTACTAAAACCCATCATTATTCAATTGTAGTGGCACTCTCCCTAACTGATGACTGCTCTTGTTGCTGAAACTAACAATAACCATTTGGTCATCAAAGACTTCTCAGCCCATGTGCTTCCAGACATTATTTCCAGTTAAGATGTCCTCCTTGGAAAATAAGAAATTCACATGTGTAAAGTACAAAGATGAATGTGTGTACATATGTGGGCTGTGCATACGTGTGTAAAGCAATAAATATGTATTTACTGACATGGCATCTGGCTTCAGCCCAGGCAAGACCCAGACAGCACAGATGTTGGTTACCATCTGGGCCAGAAGCAAAATCGCTTCCAGAGCTGGCTCTGCTCTCCACAGAAACTCAGGCTAATTCAATTTCTATAGAGCTAATTAGGAATGGAAATGGCCTCACTCCGTTTTTGAAGGCTGGCAAGAAACTTTAGCAGTCATCCCAAGACACTGCACTGCATTCACCAGACTTACAGTCATGGACCAACATTTTCTTCACCTCTGGAAGATCTGCCATAACTGCAGATCTACACAAAAGATACATAAAGGATCTGTCCTGTCTGCACTGAAAGAGGGCTTTGCCACAGACTAACAGGAAAAATCAATCAAGCTGTTCAACTTCACTGCCCAGCTCACACTCTGGTCTCCTCTAAAGGCTCCAAAATGAACATGAACTTGGGTTCAAAAAATCAGGGCATGAGACAGATTGGTGCTTGCACACAGACTTGCATTTAAGCTAAAGCACCAATACTCCCAGGCATGTCCCCAGACCCAGCTGTGTCAGCAGGTGATGGGAATAGGAACAGCAGTTGAAGACAAGCAGAGCATCAGCACCAGTCATGGGTGTAGTCCCACCTCTGACCACAGACCTGCTTTCATAGATCACACTGACCTCATGCTCAGCTGGACAAATTAAGGATTTATGCAGCCTTAGCTGAACTTTGGATCAAACCATATTTCTGTCTGATAAGTGCTTGAAATCCTTAGGTAGCTGTTTTTAATGCCTCAATAGACAAGCCACCTCAGAAAACTAAGGGATATGACCTGACAGTCCCCATTGCCAAGAAGTTGTATCTATTGCACATCAAGCCTTCTTGGGCTCTAGACAAGCCTGCAGCCCTCGGAGATCTCAATTCAAGTATCAGAGACACGGCCTCTGTAGCCCTTTGGGACTTGGCTCAGTTAGTCCCGAGCACAGGCCTTTGGAGCACTGATTCTTATGGGAGAGAAATTTCCACCCAAAGGTCCATCTCACCCCTCAATTTAGTTTCCAGCAGTTTTTCCATACACAAGTGCTACTCTTGTTTTTCAGTGCTGGCAAAATTAACTCAATACACCACACATTTTTTTACCAGCCTAGAGCATGGACTTGAACTGTTACTTTGCAAAAGATGACACTTTTTACTTCATGGTACCAATAACTACTGGATGTTATGGAAAGTTTTGCTGTGAATTGCCTTATGTATTCATCATGCACTGTTTAATGGATTTCTACTAGACCAGTTCAAAATGAAAGTATTGGATTTTTTTATAGGTGCAACAGTCTTTGGAAAAAAATAAGTGAAGGGAAGAAGCAATACAAATCAATGAAACAATCTCTTATCATAGAATCACAGAATTGAAGAATGGTTTAGGTTGGAAGAGACTTTAAAGATCATCTGGTTCCAGGCCTCTGACATGGGCAGAGACACCTTCCACTAGACCAGATTTCTCAGAGCCCCATCCAATGTGGCTTTGAACACTTTCAGGGATTTGGCAGCCACAACTTCTCTGGGCAACCTGTTCCAGTGTCTCACCAACCTCACAGTAGATTTCTTCCTCATATCTAATCTAAACCTACTCTCTTTCACTTTGAAGACATTCCCCATTGTCCTGTCATTACATACTCTTCTAAAAAGTCTCTCTCCATCTTCATTGTAAGCTCCCTTCAGGTCCTGGAAGGCCACAGTTGAATCACACTGAAGTCTCTTCCTCTCCTGTCTGAACAATCCCAGCTCTCTTAGCCTTTCCTCATAGGAAACAGCAGAGAAGTGGTACTTGCCATTCCTTCGTAAGAATTATGCACAAAATGCTTGGTCTCAATTTGACAAGAACCAGAAGATGTCAAACCCTAGAGTAAAGCTCTGGACTAGGTAGAGGCAAGGGGAAATACTAAAGACATGCTGGGAAATGCTGGTTTATAAAAATCCAGGGATTGTTATGAATTTCTAGTTAAGTCAGAGTAGTATTTGTGAGACCATTTTTGGAGACAGAGGAAGGGAAGGTGGCTTTTTCAAAGCTCATAAAGACACACAGCTGTGGAAGTGCTTGGTCTTTTATCTGCCTTGCTGCTTGACTCCATCCTCCTGAGGCACTGCTAAGTCACTCTCTAGCTTTTTGGGCACCCCTGTTTGGCCATTTGACTTTCTGAAGCCAAATCTCTGAGAGCTAAGAGACTCCAGCTGAAGCACAGTAACCAAATTTTCTTAACATCCATTTAAACAAAGACAGTGTGTTCCCAGTTTAAAAATCTAGAAGCGAGGGCACACATTTGAAATGTGAAGGCAGCAGCTCATGCCCCTCTGTAATGGACATCAGCATCAGGTGCCTATTGCACCCTCTAGGCTGTGAGACGGAGCCATCCTTTTAAATCCCTCCCTGTCCCAAATGGTGAGATAGGATATGGGGCAGTTGATCTGGTCTTCTAAAAGGATGCCTTCAGATGGGCAAGGATCCAGGCCTGGAGTGCTGTTGGAGCCCTGCTATGTACACCTACATCCTCACATACTGTTCCCACTCTTTAGCTGGTTTACACTTTGGTTTCATATTAAGTCACTGGTGCTGAAAAGTTTGGCTCTGCCACAAAATACTGATCTCAGTACAACAGACATTATGTGCAAAATAGCCACACTGAACAGCACCTGTGACTAATGTAAATTAAATCTCAACCTACCCATCTCCTTAAATGCTGAATAAAGTTTAGAAAATTCCTACTTCAGCAACAGCAGTAGAATTACAGTCACAGATGTCTATACATTACCTCTCCAGCCATGTCCATGGTAACACAAGCCAAAAGTAGCTGGAAGTTTGCACTTGAATTCTCCAGATAAAGAATGTAGACTTAATTGAACCCAGATGATACCAATAAGGAGAAATCCTGCCTGCTGCAGTAGAGACCACTGAGACCTGTACCCCCCAGCAGAGACAGTCTGCAGGAGATAAAGAATTCCCTTTGACTGAACTTGGTCCATTTGCTTCCCTACTGTGATGAAATCCATGGCAAACCAATAGAGATGCAAAGAAATTCCCCTACAGTATAAGAGGGCCTGGCAATCAAAAAAGTAACACAGTTAGTCTGGCTCCTGGGGGTACCAGGAATACCAAAGCAGTGATGTCTCTCTCCTCACCATTTTTTCAGTGCTGAATTAGAGAGGAAGAGGCACATGCAGGGCACAGAGAAGGGGACACATTCAGCCCCTACAACTCTCCTCTCTGAGTTTTGATCCCAAATACATTCTGCCCAACAGAACTCCCCAACTTCATTTTCTGGAATGAGTCATCAGTAGAATGAAATACCAGAAAACATCTGCTGGATTGTGTGAAGTGGCACAGCTCCATGGCAGGTTGTAGAGATTCAGGAAATGTCAAAACAGGTGTTGGGGTTTTTTCCAGAATTAAGGAAGTATGGATTAGGCTTCTAGAACCAAAAAATACAGACATCATTCTTATGACACCCTGAAGAGTCTAGAAAAGTGCACTGAAGACTCACCTCAATGTTGCAAGTCCTTATATTGAGATTTAAACCCTGCAAGTGCACCTAGTGCTTGAGATTAGGACTGAGACATGTAACCCAGATCCTGAAGAGATGGGTAGGCATTTCCTGCTTCCTTGTGCAAAAGCCAGAAAGGAATAGTAGGGTGTGATGAGATTAGATGGTGTGAGAGAGCCTCTGGATGCTTCCAGGCACTTAAGTTGAGAGTACTGAACCAATTAAATACAGGTCAAGATCACTACTGGTGGTGTTGAAGATACTACGCAGATACTGCAATACCATTGACAATAAAGATCAGCATTTGGAAAATTTTAAAGTTACAATCAGGATCAGTGTTTAAGAATGTAAAACTCTATACATTAATTATTGCTGCATTCTGCAGAATCTAGAAAGCAACTAATATACCGAGCACTATAACTACTTCTCTGCCTTGTTTCATTTTTCTGTAACAGCAAGTCCCTGGAAATCCTACAAGCTTGCATTAGGGATGAATAACAAAAAGCATCTTGAAGAAAAATCTATATTTGTTAAGCTTTGAGGAAAGTGGAAAGGTTGGGAGAAAAACTGAAGCACAGGGTTTGTAGGCCTCATATATTGCTTTTTGTTGTATAAGCTACTTCCTTTCTTTATGACTTAGACATAGGATCAGGTTTCATTCTAGCAGAAAACACACCTAAACAAGCCATATTTACTGCATCTTTCAGAGCCTGGATCCTTGTGGAGAAGAGGGGTGGTACCCACTGCTGTACAACATGGGGTTTCTGACCTTGTCAAATAGCTTGATGATAAACTCAATTTTAGCATTTGTGGAGCCAGGGGATCTACACATGCTGCTCTAACAGTATCACACCTGCCCAGAATGACAAAGATTGCTGTAAGAGAGTTTTCTGTGCTGCCAGGTTAGTCTGGCTGTACCCTGTAGGGCTCAGCAACAGAACAGGACTGGTGTTAGTGCAGTTTTACTGCAGCTCCAGGGGCAGTGAGGGCTGGGTTATGATTAGAAAGCCTACCACAAACAGTTCATTTTTGCAGCACCATGAAAAGTCTGAAAAGTTAGGGAGAGGAGTGATGTTAAGGGGGTTTCCAGGGTTTGTCTCATGAGTTAGAGGAAGTAATGGTCTGGCTGCAAATCTTGTTGTGGGTTCCAGCTGCTGCCACATAGTGTACTTGGAGACTCTGTGTTGTCCTCCAAGGCCTACAATACTGCAAATCTACAAGGCCTTAAACCAAGGTGGGGATGGAGTGTGTGTGTGTCAGGGTTGCAATATAAGAAACTACAGCAGGAAGAATGTCTGGTCTTGCTGTGCCTTGTTCATTCTAGAAAGATGGGGAGAGGATCTAGATAACTAAAAAGCTGTGTATCCCATACAGTAAATGAGGACAAGAGCTCTTATTCTGATCAAAATATTCTGCGTTGTGCAGTACTGGAAAATAATGAACTTTCTGCTGCATCTGGTTCTGTGAAACTACTCTGCTCCCTCCAGTTTTACCCCAAATCCCTACCCAAAGTAAGCATGAAATTCATTTTAGCGGGACCTATTTCAGACTGAAACTAAGCTTCTCAACCATTCTATCAGCTGCTTCCACCTTACTGCCTGGAGCATGCAAGACAGCCCAAAAGCAGATAGATGGGGAGCAGCACCTTCCCTGAAATCATCACAGAAGGGCTTGGGGCTTCCAAATTCTTCTCACCTCATCCTTCTGGGCTCTTGCACAGGAAGAAAATTGCTTGGCTGTTTTCAGCTCTTCATCCCTACTCCCAAACACAAATCCCAAATGGATGTACATTGAATCTCCATATACAGAGAGACATGAGGGACAGACTGCCTTCAGTTCACCACCAGGTTTTCAACCTCTGCCTGCCCACTAAACGATCCCAACAGGGAAGGTGTTTGGGTATTGCAACCAATCCCCATGCATAAACTCAGAAATTTCCAAAAGGCCATTCCTACCTGAAGTCATGATAAAAAGATCTTGACCATCAAATATAACTCCTCTCTCCATAAAACCCTCCTGCAAAAAGCATCAAGAACAGATTCTTTCACTTGTCCAACTCAAACCTTAAACCTGGCATTAACTTAGTCTGTCCACTTAGTCCTGAGGGAACCTTTTCTTAGAATATGACACTAAGTCGTGCACAATGAAGTAAAGACTTCAACTCTCCAAAGCAGAGCTTTTCTTTCCCAAAATCTTCTTGCTGCAAAGCAACTTCAGAAAAATATCTCTAAATGCACTGGGATCTGCACCCAGATTCAAGGCAGTTATTCAAGGCAGTTATGTAGACAGGACCTGCCCTCCCTGAGTATCTCTAACTTCTGTTCTTTCCTGTCTTTTTAGGAGCTGCAGGATGCAGCAAGGAGAGGCCCTCTAGCTGCTTTAGGTACTCTCTCATCACCCTGACATTAGCAATTATACTCCAAGATAGCTCCAGTCATAAGCCCATAAACAGATGCCTCTTATTCTCTGTGCCCTCTGTAAAAACACTGTCTAGATGCTTTAAATCCCCATATCCCTAATTGTAATCCAATCCCTAACATCATAACTTCCCAGGGGACCATAAACTACATTAGAAGACCCAATTCCCTTTAGTGAATCCTCCCCCTCTCTTTCTGGTCTGTGCAGGATACAGGTAGCATAACTTGTTTGACTGCTTCATTTTTCTCTACCTCTAACCTGAAATGTGCTGTGAAATGCAATTATACAGCAGGACACAAGAGCCTTCATCCCCCATGGTTTATTGCCCAGGCTTTACAGCATGTCTCAGTAAAAATGTCATTAGGGCATAAATGTCTGTCATGAGAAATTTACCCCTAAAGTGATCTGTAGCCCATGGGGCCATCCCAGTCCTGAAATCAGTTAAGTCAGAGAAGCAAAAGCAGCCAGACTGGTTATTCTTGTCACAACCTGCAGAGCCCAGAAAGGCAGGCAGAAAGCTGCTTTTAGTGGGGCACTTGCAGGATTTGCAGAAGTGGTTGGTTCCCTGAGTACATTTGAGGTTGAAGCTGTTTCGAAGTCCAAAGCTGAAGGAAGTTGAAGACATCATTACTGCATCATCCAGCAGTGGCCAGCCAGGGAGATGGGAATTAAGAGGAATATAGCTCATTGAGCAGAGGATCTCTTCCTGTTTGAATTGCTACCCAGGTGCATTTCAGGTTGAGGTTAAGCTTAGGTCTAGGGTTTCAAAATCTAAAGCAGACAGACAGGCTTTTCTTGCTGTATGAGGCTGAGCACAGAAAGTTCAGTTAGAAGACACTTATTGGTAGGCTAGGTGTCTGTCTAGCACTCTCAGATATTAGCCTAGTGATCCAGAAAACACTGCATTTCAAGTCATAATTATTGTAATATTTCCCAGAGCCTATAAATGAAAATAATTCTTCTGCTTGGGGAGGTGTGTGCTTTTTCAGTCCCTGACAAAGTGAATGGTTTGGGTTGGAAGTGACATTAATCACCTATCTCCAAAGCCCTTGCCAAGGCCAGGGAACTTTCCACTTGCCCAGGTTACTCACAGTGCCATCCATCTTGAACTATTCTGGGAATGGGGAATTCACAACCTCTCTGGGCAACCTGTTCCAGTGCTTCACCACCCTCACAGTAAAGAATTTCTTCTCAATAGTTGCTATTCTTCTCAATATCCTGCTTTAGCTTAAGGCCATTCCCCCTTGTCCTGTCAGTACATGCCCTTGTGTTATGTCCCTCTCCAGCTTTTTATAGGCCCCCCCTTATGCACAGGAAGGCTGCTATAAGATTTCCCCAGAGCCTTCTCTTCTCCAGGCTGAGCACCTCAACTTTCACAGCCTGTCTTCATCAGAGAGGTGCTCCAGCCCTGTGATCCCCTTAGTGGCTCTCCTCTGGAAACCTTTTTTTATACACAAACCAACAATGTTACAGGCACTGAAGTGTCTTGAGTTAATAGGAGTCAAAATCTGATGCTGTGCTTTATTTTAGGGACCATTTTCTGGGTGTTTCATGATGGATATCCAAGTGACAGCCAAGGAATCTAAGGCATGGAGGAACCTGAATGCCTCAGGGACAGGAGAGCTGGGAAGTGACCATGTGTGTGTGAACACCAAGGTAGAATATTCTCTGTCACAGAAGAGCTTTGTTTCCTGTATATAGTAGCGCTGAGGCTGGGGCTTGAGCTAGCACATGGGAGTCAGTCACTTTAAAATATACCTGCTTTTGATGGCCTCTGTCTTGCAAGGGTCATGCTCAGTAAATGCTGAATTGTTTTGTCTGGAAGTGTCTTCAGTGGTGTCCCTGATGGCCCTGAACAACCTCCGGAGGAGCAGCCACCTTGCTGACATCCCAGCCTGACTGCTCCCTCTGGGGCAGGTGGGTGCTGGCAGCACCCTGAGCAGACCAACCACGGCAGCATGGGACAGGATGTGTTCCTCCAGCCTAAACACCTCAGGAATGGCTCCTTACTACAGTAACCTGGATACAGTAACCTGGAGAAGCCATGCTTTCCTCCCCTCTACCCATGCCCACAGCCCTCCTGGCCACCAGAGGATGCCCCTCTGGCATTCTGCCCAGGGCAGATGGCCACTTCTGTGCTCCTTTCACTGCAGATCTGCCTGTGGACTTGCTGATGTGTGTTAGACATCAATCTCTGATTCTTGCAGGTCAGCAGGTAACCCCTGTGAGTAAAGGAGCATCCAAATTAAAGACAGGCATGTTGCAACAAGGGAACTCAATCTGATTCCGAAGGTGAAAGATCAAGTTTATTAACTAAGCCACCCACCTCCTCAGGAATATTACAAGAATTAAAACCAGACTTCCTGGTGTTATATATGCAACGGTTGTCAACAGCATAAATTATGCCTGAAGATGTTTTAGCTGCTGCTCTGAAAAAATATGGAGATTTCTTTTAATTTAAGGGTTGCAAAGTTGTTTTTCTTTTAAATTTATGTGGATAACATCCTGTCCTCTACCCACAGACTCGACAATTGCAGGAAGCTGTCCCTTTTTAAGGGCACAAAGCAGATACATCCAAAGATTTACAGTATTTGTCAATGAAAAATCTTTTGTTGTTTAAATGAGAAATTCAAAACGAGATAATGTGCTCCAGCTACAGTCATCCCTGGAAGCAACTGGTAGGATAAAAATTTTATTTAAAAAACAAGACTTGAATTACTAGTTCCTTTATGATCATTAAGGGCATTAGATCCCAATAGTTTATGGCAGTTCTACAAAGGTTAAGTGTTAAAAGTCAAAATGAGCCGCTGATCTCGAATATAATCAGTGTTGAAAGTTACTGCAGAGGCCAGAAAAGCTGACAGCTCATTTGCAGTACAAAGAGGAATTACCATACCATTCATGATAGACAAAGTTGGAACCAATAAGAAAGAAATTACCTTCTCTCCAATAATTGTACTGATTAAGCATGTTACCAGAGTATTTCCTTGAATGGAGATGAGCATTATGAACTTAATTCAGTTCAGGCTGGTGAAAATGAGGACTGATTCAATTTTAATTAAGTGACATTAGTCTAATGTGAATAAGTTTATATTTTCTCTGTCTAAATTCTTGCATGTGAGTTTCACTACATAATATTTTTTTCTAAATTCCCCATCAGTCCTTAGAGTAAATGATCAAACAATAATTGTAAAGCCTCACACCAGAATTAATCTGATAAGATGTTTGTGCACTTGGCACTTGGCATGAAAAAGAGGACACAAGATGTGTTGAAATCTCTCTGGGGAAACAGCCAACCATCAGCAGTAGTTTACTGACTCTTTCTTGAGGAAAATTGACAAAATAAAACTCATCAATCTACATTTATTAAGTTATTTATTTTAAAATAAAATTACTGATCATACATCCTGTTACTGAGTGAATTGACTATTAATCAGAGAGTGGAATAATTTTGCCTGTGTGCTTGCTAATTATCTAAAATCCAGGAAGTTGCTAATTCATTGATACTGCGCACTGCTGCTTGCAAAAATGTTCTTTTGTGGAAGTATTACTCTGCTTAAAGTGATAAAAGCCATGGAGACCATCTGAATGAGGGCAAGTTAGAGACACAAATGCAGCACCAGCCTGGCCAACCAGGTCTTTATAAAATCACTTTCCCATCAATTGCTGGGAAGTTTTATGTCTATAAGGATCAGCCCTTTTTCATGGAAATCATGCTTTGGGCACATGGGTGAAGCCTTAGTCTGGAGCACCTGGCTGTACTCAGCACACCCTCCCTTCCAGGCCACCTCCCCACCACTCAGTGTCACCTATGCCAGCATCCACTTCAGGGGAAGCTTCAAACTACAGAGTTCTCATCTGATCTTTAATTTTGTTTTGGAAATGAGCCGTGCACAGCAGAAATACACTTGCAGCCTTGCCTCTGGATGTAGAAAAATTTTGTTTGCTGGCAGATAGTAGAAATGACCCTGAGCTCCCATTTCTCATCCTTGTGGGGCACTTCCTGAAGTTCTGATTTTGCAGATTGAGTGACACCACGTGGGCCACAGAGTGTTACAGGTGTCCATTGAATGTGCACATCTATGAGGTTCAACAGCAAAGCTTTCCCAAATACCCAGAAATATGCACTTGTACTTTTCAGACATGGATTCTGTAAAAGCTTCAGAGCCCCCCTTTCTGACTTGTACACCCATACAAAGGTGTGACACAGAGACACAAATGTTTATCCAAACAAACTTGAGCAGTTTCCAACGAGACCATGATTTCTCCTGACCTGGTGCAGGGGGAGAGCTGGCAGCACAGGATGTGCAGCTCCCAGTGTCACAGCAGGAACATCAAGGGACACTGGGGTTAGTGGACTTTTTCACTGCTGAAATGGCTGTGAAAGCAAACAAAGGGAAACTGTTGGGAAGCACTAAGCCCAGTATCCCAGCAGAGCTGGCTGGGTCCATTGGCTTCGTGGCAGGGCTCTGTCTCCACCCACACATCATGGACTGACACCACAGCAATCCTCAAGAAGAATATACTCATTTTTTAATAAGAAATTCAGTGATTTATCTGATAAGGGAGCAATTATCTGAAGACAATATCATCATTTGTGGGTAGAAAGCCATCCTCTGTCGTGCCAGGGATGTGACCAAACACAGTACATATTTTACTTTGGACTAAGTGTTCCCTTTCATCTAGAATGTTGCTTCCTTTCACAACTCTAGCTGACTTGCATAAAGCTACCTTTCATCTGATTTCCTAATAAATAAGCCTTTTAATTCACGTGGGGTCAGTTGCTGGTGACTAGAATATTTTCTGCAGGAACATGTCAGAGCAGGTACATAATACATTTACTACAACGTATCTTGTTAAGGAATGAATTCTAACTCTACAGGAGTGTATCACAACACCTTAACACCAGGAGCTAGCTGTAAGAGCCCTTCCCTCCCATATCACTTCAGCTCTTCATTGCAGAAGGGACCTGCAGGGAAATCACAGAAATCTGATTTCTCAAATAATTGTGTTTATTCCCTCTTTTTTCTTAGAGAATGCTAAAAGAGCTTAATTCCTCTGGAGGAAAAGGGTAAAGCTCTAATTCCTATAAAAACCTGCTTCTAAGCTCTTGAAAGCAGGAATAGTCTGTCCTGCTGGGAAAGCAGTAGCAGCTTTAGAGCCCCTTCAGGCCCCTCTGCTGGGAGCCCCAGCAGGCACCGACCATGAGCTCATCCATCTTCCTGCCAGCCAGGCACAGCTCCCCCTCCTTCTGGGTAACCACAGCCCTTCACATCAGGGGCTGTAGGTGACCAAGGCTTGCAGGGCTTGGGCTGAAGGGCAGCCCCCACTGTATGTTCAGCAGGAATCTGGTGCCTTCCAGAGCTCCAAGGACTCAGAGTCCTGCAGAACTGAGTCACCTCCAGTCATCGTCCCACATCTTCGGGGGACACAGTTACACATTCAGTCCCTTTATTACAATTCAGCAGTGGCTCTTACTCATCTATTTCAAGCCATACACCACTGAAATCCTTGAAGACTATAATCCAATTCCCATTGCTTCCAATGCAGATGATTTAGTCTGTCACAGAATATAACTATACACACAGCTGGAATATACATGGCTTTGAAACAATTTACTCACTGCTGCTTCAGAAAAGTCCCTACCATCAGATCTTCATTTCTTCCTGAAGAAAACAAAGAACAGATTTTTTAGTGTTTGGTCTGTTTCCTTGCTGCTATTACCAATGCACTGGCATTAGTTTAGAAGAAGACCATCCTACTGAGCATGATTATCCTTTTTACAAAATAATTGCTAGGGGCAACTTACAGCAGGCTCAAAGAGGGCAGAGAGGGAGATGGGGAAAGAAGAGAATTGCTCTGTTTTGATCCTCTGCACTCACAATCCCTCAAATTGTCTTTGATTTATCTTCTTAGACTGCTTTCACCATCCCAAACAACCAGAATCACAACCTAATTTCTCTCACGTCAGCAGTAAGATTAAAGCTGAATCACACCTACCAGTGTTCTCTCTACTGCATTATTTTAAATTATATGCTGTAATATATTTGTGATCAACTTTGTATGCTATGGCAGAATAGCTGTTCAAACTGCCCAGCAGATACTGTGTGGGCTTTCCCCACCAGTGACATCCTCTGGACCAGTGGGATATCACAGTTTGGAGCCCCTCCTGCACCCAGTGTGGATAGTCTGAAAGGCACTCCACTCTTCAAGCTGTATTGACCTGGTCTTAATTCTGATGTTGCATCACAGCTTAAGGGTAAAATGCTACAGAAATACTGTGCTAGTCCCAGACAGGCAATTCAAATGTAGGAACTTGTTACTAAGCATTATAAAATAGACTAATATTAGAAAGAAATGCAAAAGCACAGTAAAGCACCTAAATAACCCAATAACCCTTCTTAGAGTAATACTACGTGAGGACTGAACAGCTCTGATTAGCTTTTGTTTGCAGCCTCTAGATTTTTGAGACATCTGATTTTTTTAAATCATGTCACACAAGAATTGCTGCAAGCTTGTCAGGATGGGCACACAGCAGGAGAGAAATGAGGAGGAATAATAATCCAAGTTCTTCAGAAAGGATTAGGGTTATCCCAGAGCAACACACACAGGATTGCTCCATATATTCAGTCTATAATCTTATTCTCAGGAAGCTGCTGAGAGATATTAATGGGTGGTAGGGGAAGTACTTCATACTCAAGTGGCTGAATAACATTTTGCAGCTGTACTGAGGCAGTGCCCAGAGGTGCAATTTACTCATATCAGGATGACAAGTCCTGGGGTTTTGTTTTCACTATTGCATCCATTGCGTTTGTGGCAGACCATGTATAAGAAATATGTATTAAGAAATTTAATATCTATTAAGAAATTTACAAATGCAAAAGCAAACAAGGTCCATGTGCTCAAGTTCTTGTAGGCTTGAGGAAAGATTACTTTAGGAAAGCAGATTTTTGAACCTAGTGAGCAAAGCATTATCTCAATGCAGCTGTTGGAATCACCAGTGTTATGGGGACTTCTTTGTCATGTCCTAGAGTCAGGAAAAGCCAGGCTGAAATGGGAACCCTGAAATGGGTCCCTTTCAGCGAAGATGTGCAGACACTCAATCATCTGACCAAGCACCCCCTAGCCAAAAGAACAGGGATGCCTGCAGGGATATTGCCTGACTGACCTCCTTCCCTGCTTCTCTTCCTCCTGTGCCATAGAGGTAAGGCAAGGTGAGCACAACAGGGTCTCTGCCACTGGCCACATTCCCTGTGGGAGGAAGAGTCAGCACAGGGCTGCAGCAGAGCTCTGGAAATCCTCACCAGGACCCTGGTCTGGTCTCAGCATGGCAAGGGCTCTCACTTAACCTGTGAGTTTGCGTCATGCTGAATGGGAAGGGAATCTCACACCTCTGAGATCACTTCAAGCTACCATAAAAATTGAAAACTTTTCAGGGTAAGGTGGTGTAGTTCCACTGCAGGTCCTTCCTCCATTTTGGAGCTCTCCTACCAAGCCCCTGGAAGCAAAGAAGCTGCTTAGAGGACTGATAAGAATAATCGTTTTCCAGAACTTTTTGAACTATGGTTTGCAAAAAGTATTCAAAAAGTTTTACAAACCATATCCACACTTCATATTTTGTTTTTAATACATAAGGGAGTGGGAACACCAGCATTTTAAAGAATAAAGAAAGCACTAGTTGCAAAAGCATTTCCCACAGCTGCCTGGTTGTCAGAGCACAGCCCCAGGCTGCAGTTAGGAGAGCATTCTCCCTAAGAGCAAAACTTGTTTTCGTTAAGGTTAAGGAGCTCTTGCCCCCAGACTGTTATTTCTGTCCATGTGCTCAATTTCAGCATCTCTTTACTTACACCAGTGCAACTATTTGTTAAACCATGCCATAATGCAAGTTTAAGAAACTTTTCAAGAAAAAGTTGTGGGCTTGTGGAGGTTACTTTTGCCTCTAATGCATGGTTTTCATGTCTGGTTGAAATGAAAAAGCACTACAAGCAGAGAAATGGCACAGTGGAGAAAGCAGTGTAGGCAGGAAGGGAGGCAGCTCAGAGCAGTGACTTTTAAACAGCTTTAACCTCATGTGTGTAACTGCAGTGTGTGATCCCCAAGCAATGCAGGCTGTGCCCTGCCCTTCTGCTCATCCCTCCTCCTCTCTGTGGGTTGCTGAGGCCATGCTCAAACACCATGAGCTATCTGTTTGTTGTCCACCTGTTATTTCAGGAGGTTTTATGGTGCTGGGGACTTATGGGTTTATATTCACCACTCCAGGTGTTCATGTAAAAGGGAAATGGAATTAATGCTTTGGCTTTTGTGATATTTTTGTTTTCAAATTCAAGTTTCCCAGAAGAACCTTAGCTCTTCCAGGCCCTCAAGCACAGCCTAATCCCACTGCAGATCATATCTAATGGCCTGAAAAGGAATGTCAGAAGGGTGCCAGTAAAAGCTTCTCCTCTGTCACATCAACAAATTGTCCAATAAAACCATGCAGGCAGATTTGACAAGGTATTAAAAAAAACCCACCAAAAACAACCAAACAAAATATGCCAACCCTCTTTACACACAGGATAAACAAGCAACAGAATGCAAAATCAGTGTGTCTGTTTCCTCCATAAGTTTTCTTTTAAAACTGGTACCTTGTCAATTAGATTACTGATTAAAAGGAAACAGAAAGATGATACTGGCTGTATTTCAGGGATGTGATAGTAAGATTCCACTGCTTATTCATGATGCATTAGCCTGAAAGAGAAAAGACATCTCTCTGAATGGCCCTCATGATAGTCTTGTGAGAATAAGCAACAGACAGAGTGGAGCCCATCTGGGATTTTACCAGTTAGACACTCTCAGGCAAAGACCTTGTATTGCATTAAAACATAATCTTTAATGACACCATTTGACTCTTGCAGAAATAATTTCACATGTATTAAACCAGGATTGCATATAACATTATGTAATTTTTATCAGTGGCTTCACAATTGTGTATTTTGTTCCTGCATCCAAGGCATTAAATTTCTTTAATTTAATTTCATCTTATCAAGCAGCAGCCAAACAGATGCTCAGTGAAGATGAGGAGAAGAAAACAAAAAGCTTTTTCACTCTGAGGGCTCTGCTGTATGTCATGGGTGCTTACACGGGCTCACAGATCACTGGGGATAAAATGGATGCCTACTACAAGCCTAGAGGAGGGAGCCAGAACGCTGGCTCTGTGTGACAGGAGCTGCAGTGGACTTTAAACCAGTTGTATGCTGTCATATAAAACCTCCATAGTGGAGTCACAGCTTTTATTATTTATCCATACACACAGAGTGGTGCTGCTGCAGCAGCTGTGGAACAGGACTGCCATTAGGAGCCAAGGAGCCCTGGACACTCAGGCCAGTCCAAGCACACTGGCACATTTCCACTAAACACAGAACTGTGGTGTTTTCTTACACAGGCAGCAGCAATACCCTTCAAAAACAAGCTTGCTTCTTTGGTGTTTTAGCAACAAATACTGAACATGCTTTTCGTGTTCATAGGAAACCAGATATTTCTGTGTCCAAAACCCTTTGTAAGAAGAAACCCTGGCCTCATTTTACAGGCTGTGGTCTGTGCAGAGGCAGTCTTGACAGGGCACCCACAATGGTTCAGATAATTCTTGATATTAAGATTTTCAAGAGTGACAGTTAAGTATTTCAGTTAGACTGTATCACCCTAAAATGAGACAGCTTTTAACAATTTGAGAGATCAAAAGCACCACCAACAGAAAAAAAGCAGGAAATTTTAATTCTAGGAATGAAATTCACATCAAAGGATGCTGTGCTTCCATTTCTTCATCATAGCCTAAGAAAATAATAAAACCAGGCCATTCACTGCTCTGTATTTCAGATAGGATTTATTGATTTTAACAAATTTGGGACAATAATACATGACATAGTGTACCAAAAGTGTACCATAGGACTTATTCTCTGTTCTGTCTTCCTATGTGCCTGAGCAAGGAAGTTAACAAAAATTTTTATTTTATTTTATTGTCAGGACAGACCAAATGTCTATCTTACTCCAATGTCAGGCCTCTGACCATGGCAAGCTGCAGATACTTCAAGAAATATTACAACAGGGCAAGTAGAGACCAGATCTTCTGCTGGAGAGGAACCACAAGAAACTTCATAGGCCAGAGGTTACTCTTATTTAAAGGTTACTGACAAGCTATGAAATCATTAGTCCAGGTTGAAGGGAAGGAAAATGTAGATTTCCTTAGCTTTTGGAGAAGTATAAAAGCAACCCATATCTCATCTTTTTGGGGATTCCCTTATAATTAGGAATACAGGATTGAGTCTATGCACAGTCTGTATCTCTCAGAACACACCACAGCTCACCCATTGTGAATACTGTTTGCATTGACATGTCCTGAGAGTCTGGATCTCAGTCTTGCTCATCTTCAGACATGGCATCAATGTAACTTGGAAAGAGCTGAGCTGGTGCAATGGCCCAAGTCTTGGCAAGACAGGGACACAGCTGGATGGCTGCTGAGATGAGGCTCAGCCAAACCCAGCTGGAGCTCTCTGCTGAACTGCAGCTGAACTGCCTTCAGTTCTCACATCAAAAGTTTTGTTGATAATATTCAGTAAATATTTTTGGGGAACACTTTACCAAACACTTATTTTTATTATTATTATTGTTATTATTTTTGGAAGTCTGACAGCAAGTATTTTTCTTCACCCATGACACCCGTGTCCAGCAAACCCAAAGGAGCAAAGCAGTGCTGCATGAGTCTCTGGCTTCACTTCTCCCATGGATAGAGGAGCCATGCCATGGCAGATCAGACTTGGGCTGGGCATCAGGAGACCAGACCATTTCTGTACCTCAGCAGTGACTCATTTTTGAACTCATTGTTCCTGAGTTGCCTCGAGAAGCCACTCATTCTCTTTATGCATCACTGTTTCCAGCTGGTAAGTGGAGATAATGTTGTTTACCCAGCTTCATAAAGTGGTCTGACTAATGAAGGTGGAAAAACACTCATAAACTATCATGCTGAAGGCACCAAACCTAGGGAAAATACAGAGATAAACCAGATGTTCTTGATGGTCTGTCTCTGCTCTTGGAAAGATTTCTTAGACTGATATGACCAAATATGACAGTGGATTAGAAAGAAATAAAACAGAAGCCACCAAAATATTATGGGTGACAACAACACAAAGCAAGAACAACTAGCCTGTAGGAAAAGCAAGTTATTCATTTGCTGATGGCTGTAAAATCGGCCAGCAAAATGCCCAAGGAAATGCTGAGTAGATGAAGACTTGTTTGCCTTGAGTGCCTACAGTTCATTGATTTTAATTTAGCAGCATTCACAAGAACTTGTTCTTTATTTATTCTCCCATCAATACATTTGAACCAGTATGTCTTTAAAGTCAACCAGCTGTAATAAAAAGATTTTTTCCAGCATAGATCGTTGCAACAAAGAGAACAGTGGAACACTTTTTCCCAAACCATTTACTAGTCTCCAGGGAGATATAATTTCCTTTCAAACTGAACTACATTTCAATTCATAGGACATTTTTATTAGCCATTTTGGGCTAAGTAATAGACTCCTTTGGAAGCAGTTCCCTCATTGTCACAATACCAATTAGCAACGAAATATCACAAGGTAAAGTGAGAAGTTGACAAGATTCACATCTGTCCCTGCCTGGCACTTGGAACAAAACCATCCCTCTTATACTCAGCTGCTTAGCTGACACTCACAACTGCACATTGCCATACCTAAACAAGCAACAATTCATGTCTTTATGTGGAGTTGCAGAAAGCACTGACATGTGAAAAAGGCAAGAAGACATTTCCACACTGAGTGGGAACATGGTGTAAGGCAGGAGGAGGCTCTGTGCTCCGTGTAGCGTGAACCCCTCCTGAAAGCAGAGGCAGTAAGTCACTCTGAGCCATGGAAAGCACAGGTGCTCACTTCAGCATGAAGCTGCAGCTCAAGAATAGTGGTGCCTTGCAGCTTTTGGGGATGATACAGGAAATACCCAGTTCCCACAAGCTGCTGAAGCAGTACCCTGGATCATCACAGCTGCTACCAATGCACATAAAAAATAATAGAAGATGAAGGAATGGCAGACTGGGCTCTTGAGAAGAAAGCCAGTGAGCAAACAGAAGGTGGAGCCTCTGGTCCCACCAGCTGGAGCACATTGAGTCTCCTCTGTGTGAACACAACCACACAAACCACCGCCACACACCAGGGATGTGGGCACAGTGATGGATGTGCACTCTGCATTTTGGTTGGATATAGTTTCCTTCCATACTCTGGTTTGAAAGAACTTACTATTCCAGACATTTAAGGAGTATAGGAAAATTTGCAATTAATGACTAGTTGGCCATTGCTGCTTGCTTTTATACTCATTTCTTGTGGAAAGAGTCAATAGCCTATGCACAAAACTAATGTAATCAATGCTATGATTTGAAAAAATTAAACTGCCACTTCATCAGGAAGTACCAGAAAAAATCATCTGAAAATCCCCTTGGGCAGCAGAGTGCCTAAACTGTGTTTTAGATAGGCCAGGAACACGATGATATGAAACCTTCATTACTTCAGACTGGACTGAATAACCAATATTTGTGTGACATGATATGACATGACATATGACTATTGCCAACTGAAATCTGATTAGTGACTTCAAGTACAGAAGCTTTTTAGAGCTGTATTCAGACAATGAGGAAGAATTAAAGATCCAGGCAAAATTTCACAAAGCAAATAATTTCCTTTTAATTGAAACCATAAGAGCATAGTTTTGGAGGCAGTGAATGCTTTGGAGTCTTTTGCTTCATTTGAACATAAGTGATTTTAAGCATATTATTACTTGAGTATATTGTACTACATCCCTCACTTGGAAAAGAAAAAAGGTATGGAAAGGCAGCAGAAAAATACATTTCCCTCATCCATCCCATTCTGGATGTGGTATACCAGCAACTTTTTGGCATGGCAGCATGTATTAATACCATACATCTATATGGGAATCATAGACCACATTTTTATGTTACAGTCTTAGCCAATGTTTCCTTCTTGTAAAACATCCAAGGTTTCTGGTAGAAGCTTTATTACAAAAGATGCATTGTTTCCACTGAGTTATGTACTGAAAATAATCAGGCAAAATTGTGATATTAACCCTAATGGAAACAAGACATCCCTTATTATTTGCTGTTGATGAAACTCAGTGATTTAAAGACATAACCCCCCTCCCTATGATTAGCTTCAGAAAGGTAGAGAAAATTAAGTTAATTTCTGTGTCTTCCTTTTGCAATCTGCCTGGTCTTAAAAAGACCCTTTTGTAGAGGCAGAAACTCTTAAAAGTTGCAAATCCTTGCCTGTTGTTCTACTGAACAGGGGAAGGTGTAAGAGCTGGGGAGTGGGGCAAGGCAAGTAGTGAAATGGCGTTTTGCCAGCTGGGGACATGTTCTGGAAAGGATACGCAGATCACATGAGGTTTTTGTTGTTCCCAGTTGCTAAATGTAGTGAAATTATGCTTGAATACTTTAAATACTTTCCACACATCACTTCACCATTGCTGTGGTTGCATCAGGTACAATCTGTGATCACAGATTAAATGTTTGGGTCAGTTTTAAACAGAAGAGTAGACAGCAGCACTCATCAAAAAATACAAGCAGTAGCACTTGAGTGCATGAGTGGCTGAATTGCAGGGTTTTCCCACTGAACTCCTAGTTTAAAGGTTTTCAAGGATTTCTCGTAGGACTACAGACAGGAAAGCAACATGAACAGGAAAAATATGGTTACACAACTGCTACCCCTGCAAAGCTGCCCATTAGGGGATGCACACAGGGCAAGTGCTGCAGACTGGGCAGGTCAAAGTGCCACATGAGGAAAGGAGGATCACTTCTTTATTCCCACACAGTTCATTAAAAATGAGACTTTTAATGAAATTTCAGGTAATACATATCATTACACTGTTTGCTAGCTTGCAACAATAACAGTCCAACAATTGCCTGTCCACATAAAGCTGCTTGTGTGAGCTTCTGTGCTGTCAGAGTCCAAAACTGGCTGGGGAAAGTATCTCTCCATGCTCAGAACAGGAGAAACTATTCTAGCTGTACTTTGGGATGTAGAAAAATATAGAGAAGTCATGTTCTCCTTCATGAAGACTTAGCTAAACACATGTATGTATAAATGAAGCAGTCACATAAAATAAGACTTTATTCTCTGTACAGACAATCAGATCACAGTTTTAGGACAGTTCCTTTGTATTTAAAAGGGAAAAGGATGTTAAATAACAGTTTGGATTTATCCACTATCATATTGTAAGAATTACAGCTGAGACCTGATTCAACAAGTTTTTCGAAATGTTTCCATGATGCTGTGATGCCCAAATTCGTAATGATTTTGGAGTACATAGCAAATACTCATAAGCATAAAGTTTACGAAGTTAAGAAACATGTTTTGCCAGAACTTCACTTTTTTTTCCTCCATTTTGCAATATAACTTGTATGATTGCTACACACCATGTTATAATGAGTCTCCCACCAGATAGTCAGATAGTACCTGTGGCACCCACAGCACTATATGAAAATCATATAAATTGTTAGGCTATAATTGATTATACAAAATATTCATTACCATAGCACACATACTTAATGTTTTATTCTGATATTGCCTTTCCTGCAGAAAGTTCTTTTTAACAATAAGGTGACTTTAGAATGAAAAGTGCATATGGACAATAAATTGTGTACAGAGAACTGTCAAGTGTGATTTATGTACATTCACTGTCAAGTGACTTTTGGATAAAATACTTCGAGATTCTTAGGTGCTGTAGTGGCAGAAAAAAATGAATTCAAAACTCTGGCTTGAAAAATCTAAAGTTTCCCAAGGTTAGCACAATCCATTCTGATTTTGGAGACCTTCACATGGTCCCCTCACTAGTGGCAGGAAAGGCAGTAGTAAGGGAGAAGCCTTCCCATCCCCAGCCTGGTGCAGCAGGAGCTGTGATAGGAAGCAGCCTTCAAAGAAAGATCCTGTGCAGGGTGGGAGATTCTGCTGAATTCCCCCTCTGTGCACATGGTGTGACTGCTCACCAAGGACAGAATGTAATTGCTGGCAAATCCCACCACCATGGCCCAAAGATGGAGTTATTACAAAGCCCAGCCTAATATCCCAGTAGTCTGGGTGAGTAACAAAGTGACAATAAACTCAGGGCAGCTGTGAGATGGATTTCCCAGTATGGCCATACTGAGGAGCTGGTGCCTTTGGGCTGCTAATGTAAGGCAGTAAATAGCATTACAGCAATTATTTCACTTTTCAGGTTGCAAAACCAGTGAAATGCACCTAAAGACGGACATTACCACCTGCCTATTTTGACTCGGTAGTAAGTTGGCTGAGACATACTTCTGTCTGGGTGGGGTGCAGGCATGTTTCAGCAGGAAAGCCATATGGGCCTTTCCATGGCTTCTCCTGCACTCCTCTGCCATGCACAAACCAGGGCTGCTATGGAGAGAGAAGTGGGGCAGGCAGGACTATGCAGGCATGGATGAACAATGCCTTAACAAGAACAAAAGCAATTTCAAATCCCACCAGTTTGTTAGATTACTTAAGACACTTGACTGAATGTCAAAAATGTTTCAATGAGTAGCTTTACCACCCAGATCTTATTTCTTACTATCTTTTTTTCCTCTTTTGGAAGAAAAAAAAAATCCTGAAACTTAGTAATTAACTGCTTGATTTCAATTTTCCTCAAATATGTGTTTTTAATTCCATTGTGCAAATGTGGCCCAAAGCAATAAGGCTTTGAACTGGTTAACTTGAAACTACAGAAATACCTTTCCAAGTCCAGTTAGGACAAAAGCTAAAACCTCACATCCAGATTCTGAAGTCTTTCTAATACCCCTGTTTTGCCCTGACATTTTCACAGACAACTGCAGGCATGTCTCACACACCTATTTTTTTCATTTCCAGCAGCTCCACAGAACCGATCACCTTTCTTCCAAATGGATTTGATCTGCAGGGCGCTGGCTTAAATAAAGTGTGTGGTGCCATGTGTGCCATAAAGAAGCATGACAAAGTGATTCACATGCTGCCTACAGATTTTCCACAATCTCTTTGTATTGTAGGGCTTATACTCCTTCATATCATTTGGAGGGACTCTCAGAATAATGATTTGGCATGTGTAACTGGTTTTTCCATTTCTGTCATTAAAGCTGCTTTCAGGGCCATGCTGAAATTGCAACAAAAGACCTTCCCACATCACAAATCACTGCGGTGCTTGGTGTGCACTATATCAATAAAAAGATTAGCTTACTTATAGAAAAAGGATGACAACGTCCACAATTTTCCAAGCCATGAGAAAAATTAGGTTCTGTTTCAACAAAACCAGCGAGTAACAGTGTCACATTATAACCCTGGGCTCCTCAGGTACAGTACGTGGTTCAGAAGTGGATTTTATCCTGTGTGCAGCATTAAATTAGTGCCATTAACCATCTAGGTCAGCCCTTTGAAGTCAAGCAGGCTTTTTGCTATTGATTTCCATGGAGCCCAGATTTCATATTTATTTCCACTGATTATTTATTTCAAAGAATCAGAAAATTTTTCTGCCTAGAAGCCTAGAGAAGAAATGAGAAACAGGATCTGGGAAGGGGGATTTCTCACTTGGTAAAAATGCAGCATCTTCCAGTACCATCCCAACTGATAGCAGTCTGTGCAGACTCCAAGACAGCCCTACAGGGACTAGTAGAAGTACTTAAAATGCTTACAGAAATCAATTCTAATGGCTTTCCAGGAGTGGAGAAAGTGACTGGCAAACAAATGACTCAAGTGAAGTTGAAGCAAGCAGAAATGGTGCTGGGGGAGGGCACAAACACCGTTTAAACCTGGAACAATTCCCATTTAGTTCCCTATTCAAATCCAGAGGTTTAGAGTTCATCAGAACCAGAACTGACTGAGCCAGGCAGAGGAATTTGAGAGGTAATTTATATTCTGTGCCCATTCACTAGAAAAGGAAAAGCACCAGGTTCCATGATTTTATTGCTTAAGCTTTTTAAGGAGAGCCAAGACTTGATAGCAAATTTCAAAAAGGTCTGGTTTCTGTCATGAGAAAATAATACTCTGTAGAAAGAGAAACAGCTAGCAGTGAAAAAAAGCATCAAAAGTAGGGAGATATACCTGGCCAGAGACCTGTGCCAGTGAAGTGCACTCAAAGGAGCTGCTGGTGCCGTGTTTTCCTGGACTGCAGAGTGGGAGAACCACAGGGCTATGGACATGTTCAAACATGGAAAAGTGAGCCCTGTACCAAAATGGGGCACAGCAAGCACAGGACCAAGAGTTGGCTCTTTCTAGTGGGGAGTTTCCAGTCTAACCTTAACCATGGGTATCACTTCATCCAAAAGACTCTTCTCAAAATGCTCAGGGGCTGGACTAAATAACCTTTGAAGGTCCCATCCAACCCATTCATTCTATGATTCTATGTTCATATTGGAAGTCAATAAGTCATAATCTCCCTGCATGAGTCCTATCCAAGCATGTTAAACAGCATTTGCAACCAACTCAAAGAAGTTACACAAAATCTCATTTGAGAATGTAATATGGGAAAGACCTGCTTCTACTGAGCACATAAGAGAGCTGGACAGGATGCTCAAGAGGGTTTGCTTGCAGTTTTCTATTCCTTTTAAAGGAAAACAATTTTACAGCCCTTTTTGTTTGTGTGGCATTTCCATAGCCCTTGGGTTCATTTCTAATTTGCAACTGAGGACTTGAATTTTCTGGGAAGGGTCAAGATAAAAATCCTAGTTCTCTGCACATTTCCTTTCAGGCAGCCTACACAAACCTAAGTGCTATTCATTGTCCTAATGAGAAGGAAAAGGAATGGCATTTCAGCTGCCCATGGGGAATCCTCACTGCAGCAAAATGCACTACATGGGATTCAGCCCTCAGGATCCTTGGGTTTTGTTTAGAAATATGACTATGATTTTTTTAAGGACTGATTCCCCAATACAGGGGCAGTGATCAAAGAAAGCCTGAGGGTCCCAGAGCTATCACACACATTGAAGAGGAAATTGTCCCTCTTCCAGGCTGCCTGATGCAATTTAGGACCTGATTTATTGAAGTTCCCAAGCTCTCAGTCATGTGCAAAGTCAATGTAAACTGTGTTTTGCACATATGGAATACACTCTGATGTCAAATGTTAAAAGATTAAGGTCCTGGCATCTCAGGTAGGTGCTCCGAATTCGACAGTCAGTCTCTCTCTGGACACTGAACCTTAGCATATCAGCAGGAAAATAGGGCTATCCCTCAGCAGAAGATAATTATGTTCAATCCAAATCAAAATTTCCTCTGCATACTTATTATTTTCATTTAAGTATGAAAGTATAGGCAAATGCAGTGCTTCAAGTTCATATTTAACTAGCAAAAGGAAATAGTGCCAGGTTTCCTTTTAGCTTTTTTCTTGCAGAAACTGTTCATCGACTTCAGCACAAACCAGTGAACTATTCAAGGTCCCAAAAGACCATTGCAAAAAAACTTAATTATTCATAATAAACATTTAATTTAGTACTGAAGGTAATATTTTTACACTGTGTTTCTTAACACTGATTCTTCATCAGGGGCCTTCTGAAAAAAGTGATAAATAGAGGAGCTGGGCTGCATCTTCATGACACTGGTGCAGTCCCCAGTGACAGCTGTGTGTGGATTCCAGCAGCCTGAGAAATCAAAGCATCAGGAGCAGGGCATTAGCCCTAACAGAGCAGAGGAAAGTCACTGAGCATGCAGTGCTTTGCATGAGGATGTCAGACAAATGATGAAACTGAGCAATCTCTGGTTTCTTGAGGGAAATGTGCCATTGCCCACTTGAGCCAGGGCTTGATCCTTTCTGCTCCAGGGTGCCTTTTCTCCAGCTGTCTTCTTGAGCATCTGCTGACCACAGCCCTACTTCTCAGGACCTCCATCAGCCTGCCTAATCTGCAGTCACAGCATCTCCCAAGTGGGCCTCCTTTCCCCATCTCTGTTTTTCTGACATTTTCTCTCTTACCCACTCAGCTTAACCTGTACCTTTCCATTCCCTTTAAAGGCAGGGTTTAACCCACCCCCAAAAAACCCCACAGAGCTGCCTCTAAGATGAGCAGGGAAACTCAGGAAAAGAAAGCAGGGGAAGGAAAATTATTACAGGAACAGCAAAAGTGCGGGAGTTGAGGGAAGCTCATGCTTCTTCTCCTAAGGCAGAGGATTAACACAACAACTCATATGAGAGCAATATCCTGCAAAAGTCCAGCTTGGCTGCTGTCCAAGGACACATTTTAGCAGCTCTACCCACAGCAGAAGAACACCCAAATAAAATAATTCCTGCGTGTCATTGCTGTCCTTTCCTGAATCCTTTCATGGTCTCCAGGGACACATACAAGGTTTTTTCTTCTCTTCACACTCGGCTGCTCCTCTGGACCCCATGGCCTGTCCTGCTTTCAGAGTCATGCTCAACAGCCAGGACAAGTTTATCCCTCCAGTGAATCACAGCTGTCTCAGTAGCAAGCACATTGCAGTGAATCACATCCTTGCTTCCAGAGGCTTCCCCAGGCAGGCAGGGCTGCCGGGATGCTGGAGGCTGGGACAGTGCGAGCAGGGGGAGAGAGGAGGGTGCGGGTGTGAGGAGGATGGAGATGTCTGGGAGGGCCAGGCTCCACGGCAGCACTGCTGCTCCTTCCACACCATCCAGACACAGCACGGGGGCACTGGAGTCTCAGACAAAGAGTTACTGGAATTTGTTTGCTTGTTCTTTCAAGAAGCAAATGCATTTTTTTTCCACAACTCTCTTGCGAAGGGAGCTGGATTGGTTTTGAAGGGACAATTCTTTCAGAGACAACAAGCAAGCTTGGGGCAGGCACCAGCACGGAAAATTTCTGCAGGAACAGTTAAAATTATAAGCATGAAAACCAGCCCTGTAATTAGGACTGGGAGGTGTCTTAACAGGCAAGTGCCTGCAACCCCCATCTGCCAGCCAGGACTCACAGGTCTGGTCTCAGCCCAGCTCTTACTGCTGTTTGATTTGGGCTATTTCTCCCCCCCTGCCTCATGCTTACCTTTTTGTGGACTTTTTAAGGGAGTTATCACTGGCTGTTTTGAAAAGTCAAGTAAATAATGTCAATCAGTTCCCCTGTCAATATTCATTGACATTTTTGAAGAATCCCATTAGTTTTACCAGACATGTTTAGCTTTCCATTTAGATAGTATGTTCCTGTTCTGTACAAGAGTGATATTTGCTGATGTTATTTTACTCCTCTGTTAGGAAGTGTTTCTGTGTTGGCAGTGTGTGGACATGCACACCTTGGCAGGATTCAAAGCATACAGTGATGAACACATTGTAAAATTAATAATGTAGCACTGGAGAGGAATACAAGTCAGTTAATATTAATGCTAATATCAAAAGTGTCTAGAGCAGCAGACAAGATAATTTTTCTCTTTGTCAGGAATAAAGGGAGATCAGCAAGAGCCACATATAAATTGCATAGCTTGGCTTTAGAAACACTAAATAATTTGAAAAAAACTATTCTAGCTCCTCTTCTTAAAAGAAATAATCAATGCTAGCTGTCTCTCACTCTGACTTAGTAAACAAACTAGAGCTATGACCTTAAACCAGGGCTGTCAATTTATGTGGACAGACCTTGATGAATATAATTACAGAGCACCCAACCCAAGTAGCCATTGAGGGGCAGATGTTAAAATGAAAACCTAATATTGGAAAGAATTGATCAGCCTACTTTCCTCTTCTCTCTGGAGCCTGCTCAAAGCTCATTTATTGGAAAGACTGATGGCAGCACGGAGACTGTGGGACTAGCCCGGGCTGGCTGTGCAGTGCACTTAAATGATTAGGGAGTATTGGACACCTCGGCTGGAGTCGTCTGTTTGTCCTGCAGTCTGGGGCAGCCCCGCGGAGCCGCCGAGTGCTGCTGATGGGGCGGCCGCGCTCCCGATCGATGGCCCCGCTCCCGCTGCCCTGCCTGAGAGCTGCAGAGACTGCCTGCTGCATATGTGATGACTAGAATTTAATTATATATCAGATTGATTTTCAGTTACAACTTCAAGGAACTGCCTGCCAGGATTTCAAGTTCATATGGAAGGCCCTGCGTCTCCTTTCTGAATTCTTCGCTCCCTATATTCCTGTGCTATGTGGAAAATTTTACAGACCCTCTACCTTCAGCTCTCTGTCAGGGGATAAAGCTTCAAAGTTTCCATCAATAATGAGAAGATCAGCTCTATCTGAGACTGAACCTATTCAAAGCTGGAAGAGAAACTTTAAGATGTGGAATAAAATTAAAAGGTTTAGTTATAGTGGCTTTTTTTTTTTTCTTTAACCTATGTTTCCCAGTGCTGAGTTAAGAAGCAGAATCTACCTTCAAACTGAGGTGTTTGGGTTTTGGTTTTTTTTTTTTTCATTTGTTTTGGGCATAGCACCAAAGGGGTCTGAATTCAGTCCAGCTTATAGGAATGGGAATGTGTAAGTAATAAAATACTTTCATTTTATAAACCTAGTCCTGGGTGAAACTGGGAGTACTCGGCATACAAGAGCAATGAACTAGATCAGAAATCAAAGTTTTCACAAGATCCTTGTGGATCTGTTTTATTTCTTTTATGAGTCCTCTTATGTCTGTTACCATCTGAGATTTTAATAAGACTTTCATCAAAATGCAATCATTATGTGAACTCTACACTGGGTGAACTGCATGAAAAAATGATCAAAATTTCAGAGGTGAAAAATATATTATTTAAATTTCAGGTTTGGGTCTGACCTGCTTACTCCAAAATGCAGAGGCAAAATTTGCCAGTAAGCTCAAAGAGAAGATTTTTAAAGTTACATACAGTGGATAATGTCAGGGAAAAAAAATGCAGAATTTCCACGGGACTTGAAAATGAATTTGGAGGGGACAGAAAAATAAAACCCTGAGCAAGTGAATCAAGTGCAGGAAAACAGTAGCAAACTTAAGCTTACATTTGCTGGGACTGGAAATGTCTTTGCCCATGCTGTGGGCAGAGGTGTGTGATGCAGCCATCTCCATGTGCATCCCTGGCTTTTCCAGCCATGGCATGGAGTTCCACTGGTAAGAGAGCAGCAATGGATCTGCCCCAGGGCCTGCAGCCCCTGCCTGCAAGCATGGCCAACACCCCACTTGCCACCTGCCCTGTCTGCCCCATACAGGCACAGCCAGGCAAATACCAGGTAAATGAAAAACACCTTTTAGAAGGTACATCCCCATAAACATATAAATAGGTGTATGCTGTATGCATTAAAACATTAGTCCTGAGCTCCATAACAAAGGCTCTGATTTTCATATAGCAGCTTTTTAACCTGTTGTTTCTAGGACGCTGAACTGACTGACAGTAAGTGAAGGTGAAGCCATTCTTTAATGAACTTGTAAACCGGTAAATATCTCCATTCATTTCAATAGCAGTATTGGTGTAATGTATTATTTAGATTTTCTTCATTTTCTTTGTTCATTTTTTCTTCATTTTCTGAAAAATTTGCATGGAAATCTTGGCATCATGTCCATAGAACCCAGCCTTTTCTCCTACTCAATCACAAGCCAGCTGCTTTCTTGAGACATCCTGTCTACAACACAGATATGGTTTACTTTGACTGTTTGAGCTTGCCACCTGGTTTCTTTCATGTTCTCATGATAATCATGACTTTATTACATTATAAATCCCCTGTTACCTTTTTTCCAGAAAGAATAGTTCTAGATGAATTACTCTCATTTTCAAAATTTTAATTACCCTTCTTTCCTTTCCACCCACATTTTCTAGTTCTATCCTTTTTGTTCAGTGGGAGAACAGGTTTGCACATGATGTTCATGATCCAGGCACACCTTTTATTTATGTCGAAAATTGCTGATTTTTCTCTGCTCCCTTCCTATTAACTTCTAATGTTCTGTTTACTTATTGTGATTGCTCCTATATATGAAGCTGATATTTAAATAAAACTAATAACTGCAGGTAACTTTCCTTAGGATTATAGAATAGCAAGATAGCTCAGGCTGGATTTTTAGAGGTCATCAAACCCAACAGCCTGCTCAAAGCCAGGATATACTGGAAGGTTTCCAACACCATGTCTTCTCCACGCTAGACAGACCCAGATTTCTGTCCTCTCTTTGAAGGACAAGCACTTCAGCTGCCACCATCCAGGTGGCCCTCCACTGGACTCACAGGTACCAAGTCTCTCCTGGGAGCCCAAAACTGGATTCAGTGTTCCAGATGTGGTCTAATAAGCCTCACTTTCTTCAATCTGCTGGCTGCACTGCACTAGGGACTTACATGGTTATTTACACAGCCCAGCCTCCTGTGCATTTCTCTTTACCTGTCAGGATTACAGAGTTCAACTTACCACTTTGTCACACAACCACTCCAGACTGTGAGTTTCCTCTGTGCCTCACTGGTAAAATTTGCTTTCTTAACATGATTCCATCAGTGAACATTGTCATCTCAGTGTTGGCCCATTTTTCAGATTGTTTCCCAATATATTGATGCAATATGATTCAAGTGGTATGAAAGCCTGATAACTGAATTTATCCTCCTTCAGTGTTCTGCAGCAGAAGCAGCTGTACCTTCAGCTAGAAAGTACAATTAACCTCAGCCTTTCAAAACCTCAACATCCTTCAAAACATTTACCATATTCTCCATCCCTACTGTGATTTTGGATCAAAGTGGGCCCAGCCAGCACACGAAGCTTGCTCTGCAGGCAGCCCCACTGCCACCATGGGGAAGCTGACAATGATCAGCATTATAGCTGCTGGTAGATGCACACAGAGGTCCTCAGCACTAAATCTTTTGGGGTTGAGTTACAGTAGCAACACAGAGCACTTGAGTAGGGGAGGCTTGAATAATAAGAACATCTTGTCTGTGTCTGGGCTCCCGAACATCGCCAGATCAGGTACACAAAGTTCACCTAATCAACAGGGTGCATCTGTAGAACCGACACATGTGGCTGTAATAGATACTGGTCCTTTTTGTGAAGGTGAGAAAAATTCTCAATAGGGAGGACTCAAATGCACTGAAGCCAGTTGGGCTGTCACCACCACCATTTCAGAAGCCTGTGTTATCTCTTTTGCTTCTGTTTCTCAGATTTCCCTTGAAAGCGTAATTGTGTCTTTGACATGGGGATGTTAGAATGAAAATGGTAATGTCCAATGTTTAGAGGCAGAGGTCACTTGAATACCCTCAAGAGCTAAGTGAGGCAAAAAGAAAATATAAATTAACTTTACTGTGTGACTAAGAGCACTTCATGAGTCAGGTTTTGTTCTTCTCCTGAGAACTAGACTCCCCCTTTCATCAGGGTTTCCTGACATCAAGCAGTCAGGCTGTGAGAAGGGCACAGAAGACAGACTGCAGCATCGGGGTGGCAGCATCTTCCCCCAAGGGAGAGTCCTGTTCAGTGTTTCGATGCTCATTAGAATATTTTCTCAGACAATCATAAATCAAAGATTAAGGGAAAGAATTTTCACAGAGAAACAAACCCTTGACAGAATAGGCAGCAGTGAGGTCAGGCTCGGGAAGATGTCTGTACTTTAGAAGCAGGGTCCCAGATGCCACAGCTTTTTGTAGCCATTTTTTCTTTTGTCTTAGAGGAAATTGTCAACAACCATGTCAGCTGAGCCTTGTGTTCAGTGCATAAAACAAAGTGCGTTTGAGAAAACCTTGGGTTTTCCTCTGAGAGCATTGCTCAGTGCTCTTCAAGGCAATTGTCAGAAGCTCCTGCAGTGAGAGAAGGTCTAGGTTTAAGATGAGGACTGTCCAGTCACATGCATCCAGTGAATGCCAGCTGGTTCATCTCATCATCAGACCTGGGTGGGCTGGATCAATGGACCAAGGCTAACGGTGTGAGGTTAAGTAAGACCAAGTCTCAGGTACTGCACTTGAGTCACAATAACCCCTACAGGCTGGGGGCAAAGTAGTTGGAAGGTGGTTGGAAAGTGGCTCAGCAGGAAAGGAACTGGGGGAGCTGGTTTACAGCAGCTGAACATGACCCAGCATGCATCCAGGTAGCCAAGAAGTCCAGTGGCATTTCGGCTTGTATCAAAAATAGTGCGGCCAGCAGGACTTGGAAAGTGATTGTCCACCTGTACTCCACACTGGTGAGGCTGCACCTCAGGTCCTGTGCCCAGTTCTGGGCCTTTACTGCAAGAATGGCTCTGGAGCGCGTCCAGAGAAAGCAACAGAGCTGGTGAAGGGTCTGGAGAATAAGTCCTGTGAGAAACAGCTGAGGGAGCTGGGGGTGTTTAACCTCATGATAAGGAGGCTCAGGGAGAAGCCTTTTTGCTCTCTACAACTGCCTGAAATGAGGCTGTAACCAGGTGGGGGTTGGCCTCTTCTGCCAGGCAATCAGCAACAGGACAAGTGGACAGGCTCAAGCTGTGCCAGGAGAGGTTCAAGTTGGACATCAGGAATAATTTCTTATGGAAAGGTTTGTTTAACATTGGAATGGGCTGCCCAGGGAGGTGATGGAGTCACCATCCCTGGAAGTGTTCAAAACATGACTGGATGTGGCACTTAATGCTCTGGTTCAGTTGACATGGTGATGATCAAAGGTTGGACTCAATTACCCTGGATGTCTTCTCCAACATAAATGATTCTGCAGTCCTGTAATTTTATGATCTTGAGCTTCCTAAGCTCTCTCCATCAAAAATGAACCAGATCAGATCCATCACATTAATGCGTTCAAGAGTTGCCTGATGCAGACAGGTTCAGACAGTCTCTTATCACCCTATATCTCAAAGAACAGAGAAGTTGGTGCTCTGAGCGCTGGAAACAGAACATTTAGCGCTTGTTTAGTGGTCCACTGCCAAAGCCATCCTTAATTTTCAAAATCTTAGGATTGCTTCATTTTCTGAACCCCCAGACACTGACATTTTTTCAGTCCTTCTGACTCATGTCTTTTCCGTCATCTGCTCTCTCATTACTTCTTTTGCTTCTTCAGTTTTCACATTCTTGAACCTGGATCCCAAAATCTATTCTTCATTTCTCTACTTATCAGAAAAAGAACTATTTCTCATTGCACATTTCCCACTTCTACAACCATTGTCTTGGCACAGCCTCTATTTAGCCTTCCTATAGTGTACGAAACTTCCTCCCACTGCCCATGTAACTGAGTGTTATGTTACCCCAAATTTTTCCTGTCCATTCCACTTTTCATTTCAAGTTTTCCTCAGGCTATGTTATAGGGAGGATGTTACATAAAGCATTTATTGTACTCTATCCTAGGAAATAGACTGGTTTTAGTTTTATCAGAGGCATTGTTAGAATGAAAAATAATGTATGGAATTTTTATGGGAATTACAGAAGCCAGATTATGGATCTACTCATACCAAAATGAAGACAGAAAGCTTAAAGAATAGGGAGGGACTAGATGATCACATCCTCAAAGTCTCATAAAGAATTTCTCTTTTGTCTCATGTAATCTGAAATAATGATGGGTCCCTATAAACGAAAACTTTGTGTCCCTCCAAAGGCTAATGAAAATTTTCATGTGCCTTTTGCCATCTTTTAGGCTCTGGCAACAGAATACTTCTTCCAGAAGCAGTTTTTGTTTTCCAGCTTTGTTTGCCTGAAATCCTTCTATATTCCAAGAAATACAGTCCATAAGTACAAATCACTAGACTGAATATCATCAAAGGAAGACAATATATAAAACACGACATAAAAGAGGCAACATTGTAAACTATCATTATCAAAGCTGTGATGCCAAATTTCCAAGGACAGGATTGGAAAATCAGCCTTTAATCCTCAAGCAGTGGTTGGCATAACTGAAAAGAAGCCTGCCCTGGGGAAGAGCAAGGCAGTGGTGTGCTCAGTGAAGCTGAAAATCTGTGATTACAACAAGATAAGACCAAAGTGGACCCTGTCCTCTGTGTGCATCAGGCACTTGGATCTCACCTTATCTGTGCACAGAGCCCTGAAGGATCCAGCCTGTGGGATCCTTCTGAAAATGGAAAAGAATCAAGTTCTCCTCCAATCCATGCAAAAATTCCTGTTTTGTGTCAAATTTGGAAATGTGTCCCCAGGGGGACCGACCCCATGGTCCTTGCTTGCTGCACTCTGAGGAAATTCCCAACCAGAGGTTCTCATCCATGGGCACCGTGGCCTCAGGGATTCCCAGCCAGCCCTGACCACAGGCTGCCAAGCTGCCAGATGAACAGTCTGCAGGAAAGCAAGAAGGCCTCTCCATCAGCTGTTTTCTGAACCTTTTTATTGTAATATATCAGGGTTTTTAGTGCAGGAGGCTCAAAGTCAGGAACCAAGAGCCTACATACACTTTGATTACATTGAAAATATGTTGCCATCATGGCTGGAGAGGAGCAGCCTGAAGCCCTGACATGCATTTTCTAAGAAAAGCAAACAAAATTACCCTTTCTGTTATTAAGAAGTCCTGCAATTTTTCAGCCTGAATCATGATTTTCTTGTGCGAGGCTGAATTATTTGGTAAGGAGACAGTCATACTGTCTAGCACTGGGCAGCCAATAGCTGTGCTTTGAAACACCCTTGCAGAGAGTACTCCTCTTTTACTGTATGGGTAAATTTGGCTGCTTAGAGAGCCCTGAATCATCCTGCAATTAAGTGTCTGCAATGGGGATTGCAAAAATGTATTTGATGTCAGAATAATTGTCTCTGACAAAGCTGGAACAAGTACGGATCTGAGAAGCCTCTGTGCTTTAAGAAATTCTCAATGTACTGCTATAAATTAAGTCCATTGGGAAAGAGGCAGTGGGCATCATCTAAAGCCTTTAGCCAACAGGTAACAGATTTATGCCCAAATGAAGTACAATATCCCAGCAAGCATTTTTATGCATCCCTAAAAGGTCTGTTTTCTGGCTTGCTCCATATAAAAATAACTCTAAACTCAAACCCCCAGCTAACACCATTGTCAGGCCTAAAGCCTGAAGATGCCCCATGAGCCAACTGAGGGAATTTCATTATGCAATCCCATTTTGCTATAAGCCTGTTGCTCATGATCTTTTAAACTAAGTGGTTGCAGAAAAAAAGATTTAAAATAGCTAAAATTCTCACATCCCACAGGCTCAAAATCAGAGGGTAAACAAGTCATAGTTTGGTGACATGGCAAGTTTTGAAGCAAGACTTGACACCATTTTCTGACTGACCATTTTTATATCTTTTTTCATTTTATGAGTGGGGTGTAAAGAAGTACAATTACTTGCAGAAAAGTTATGTGGCAGAGCTGGGAGTTGTACCCAGGCTTTTCCAGAACCAAACTGGACCCTCCTCCTCTTCTGCCTGGAACATGGGAGATTTTTGTTTATAGGAGTCAGTTGCTTTTAACAAATACCTTGGTGGGGAAGAAGGAAGGATTGTAGATTTGTGGTCTTGGGGATCACTTCATCATAAAGATACATACATACAGCTAGAGAGCAGCAATAGATACTCAGCCTCAAGTACTACCCTGAAGAATTAACAATACAGACTTTGTCCAAAATTACTGTGATCTGGTGGTGCCTGAAACTTCCAAGGGTAGAAGATACAAGAAGGAGGGGTTGAATAGTGCAGCTGGATCCGGTTCTGGGTAGCAGCTTACATGGGAGATGCTTTTTCCCTTCCAGGGAAGAGCTGATGAAATCATCATCAGACATTTGAAAACTTCAATATCAATCACAGCAGCAAAATATAATTTTTTGTTGTTTGATATTTTTCTTTACATTGATTTACAATGAGTTACCAAAACAAATCCTAACAATTGTAGGACTATTTACTTTTCACACAAGGCAAACTCATGATGATAAATGCTGTGTTTTCTTAAAGCTAAGTTCAGACATTAGCCTGAAGAAGACCATCAATGTGAACCAAATGAATCATCTGCCCTCAAGTTTTAATAAGCTTTCTTTTAAAATCTTCCATGTGGTAAGAAAATCTTGAAGAAGTTATTTTAGGAAATAAATGGAAAGTGTGTTTTCTGTACAAGTGAGAGGTGAACATTCATAGCCTATTTCTGGTACACTTTTCTTCTTCTTGCCTTGAAATTTTTATTTTTAATAAAAAACAGCAAAGTAAATAGGAGCACTGTGACAATCAAAGTGATGAGCTGGAATTCTGAAACTGTCTGCAATGCCCAAACACCAGTCATAATTCATGTCTCTGGTGTGACACATACTGGAATCTGGGATGAGCACCAGCCTCTAGCACACAGTGGGCTGGGCTCAGCGAGAGCAGAGTTCTTGCAGATGGGTAAACTCCACCAAACTGGAAATATAATGAAGAAATGAGCCATGTGGATTAGGGTGTAAAAGCCAAATTTTTATAAGCCATGCTTAGGAGCATTTGTGTTGTAGGAAGAAAGGAAAAAGCAGAAGCATTGTGCATAGCAAAGCATCTTGGTTTTGTTGGGCTGTGTTAATAACGAGTGACTGGTTCTACTCTGGTGGGCTCTGGTCCATTTGAGCTATTGCACATGCACAAAGAGGTTTTTGGGCACAAGTGGGCTAGAGAGGGGAGGACTCTCTAATCTTTGTTATCCTGTGTTTCTTTCAGGATATTGAACACATGCTATGCCCCAGTTTGTAGCTATATCCAGCCATGTCTGTAATGATGGCACTCCTGATCCACATCCCCCCTCCAGAGCCTACCTGATCATAGTGTCATCACCTTTAGGATGACAAGATGGAAAAGTTTTCATTTAAAACTGAGAAGATTTTTATAGAGAGCAGATCTATTCTTTGTGAGTAAAATCTGTGAAAATCCTTGCTTACCACAAAAAAATCTATGTGGGAATTTTTTAATAAAAAACAAATATTTGAAAACTCTCCCTAACAGAATAATCACCTCCCCACGTTTCTGTGTTCTGGGGATCTCCAGACTTCATTTCTCATAATGTGTGCTGGGCAGATTTCCCTGTGATTCAGGATCTTCTCTTTCACAGGAATTTTCTGCACCCCTTTTTTCAAAACAAGCCCTGGTCCAAACACACACCCACTGGACACAAACTGGAACAGCATTAAAAAAAAATAGCACAAAAATCACCTCACTCATTTTCCCTGGCTCTCTGACTCCTTCCTGCACTTTCTTTTCCAAAACAGAAGGAGGAATCGTGCAGCATGTAGCTGTTATTTGACTTTTCCTTTCCCTCTTCTCCACGGAGGTCTGAAAATTCCACAGCCTGAAGGAGTGTGGTGGAGTGCCCTGAGGCAGGGTGAGCTCTGCAGCTCCTGCACCTTTGCCATCCCCCAGTCCCGAGCAGAAGGAACAGGACCCATCACAGCAGCCCCTGCCGAGGCTCTGAAACAGATCCCAGCTCCACAAAGGGGAAACTCAATCACATCACTTGGGCACTTTGCTTCCTGCTGCAGCATCAGGAGGGTTGCTGTAGGAGACCTCCCAGGCAGCCCTGTGTCACAGATACACCTTTCTTCTGCTGATTTTACTTGTCCTCTTCAGGCAGAACGAGAGTGGGTGTTGTTGTTGTTGTTGCTGCTCTAAGGCATGCCAGAGCTTAGGTTTTGTGGATCATTAAAATACAAGAAATGAACCTATATTTTTAAAATTCAATGCATCTTGCATTCAATGACAGAGAAAAGACTTCTCTATGGAAAGAAGGGAGAGTTAAAGACATAAAGGCTAATAGTAACAGCTGAATATTATTTCCATGAATGATTTTATACCTAGACTAAATCTGGCTGCTTTACACAGTGAGACAAGCAAGCATTGCTCCTGAAAGTGATTTTGCTTTTATTTATTGCTGCTGCATTGCTAGGGTGGGAGGCAAAGGTAGGTTTAGTGGGATCACCCTTCAGTTGCCTGCTCAGGGGCTGTCATTGCTGCTTGGTGTCAGAGATGGCTGCTCAGGCAGCAGGAGCACAGGTACCTGTCCTGGAGAGCAGCTGGAGGCACCTCACCCTCACCCACCGCAGCGCTCCGTCCTCTTCCCTGTCAGGAATGACCCCTCTTGCTCTGCACTTACCATTCATCTCTCAAGGAACTTTGACGGGGCCCAGGCTTAGTCCAAAAGAGATAAAAGTGAAAAGGTCATACCTCTGGGTCAAAGGCTAAAAGGCAGATAAAACACCCTGCCTGCAGAAGCAAAATCCGGGGGAAATCAAATCAGCTCCTAAGAAAGGGTAGCTTGTAGGCTGAACTCCGGTGGGAGGACACAATTGCCCTTCTTTTAGCAACTTCTCCCTCCCTTTTGTTTCCCAACATGGGTTAACAAAATATATTTAAGCACAAAACAAAATAAACTCAAATGAAAACCCAGCCTTCCTCCTCTCCAATGGCTGATTTAATGGAGACTTTTGCTCTGTAGGGTCATCTTTTCATCTTTGCTGAGGGCAGAGGAAAAAATACTTTTAAACACAGGAAAGACAAAATTTGGTATTAAATATCTCTCTTTAACCAAATGGGCACAGCTACTCTTCTGACTGGGGCCTTGAAGAGGACTTGGAACAGTTAATCAGAAAATGTCAGCTCTCAGTCAGGCAGGTTAAAGAAGGGGATAGTGGCAAGATGTGAGAAGGAAGAATAAACCACGAAAAGCAAAACCACAGGAAATACAAAACATATGTAAATGAGGATCTAAGGGATCTCCTTGAATACTCAGCAAGAAACTTTTACATTTCTATAAGCAGAAGAGGCAGCTTTGAGGCATCCCAGCTAGAGTGAGCCAGTTGCACATACACATGAACTTTTACATATCAGGCCACAGGTTGAGAGAGAAATTTTTTTCAGATCCCTTTGGATATGAACAAAAGAAAACAAACGTTTTCCTCCCTTCTCTCAGGGGGATCAGGTAACAAAGATGGCTGAGATTTGCATGTGCTCCTGTGAAGCAAAGTCCTGTGGCAGCTCTGCAGAGGTGAGAGGGCCTGCGCAGAACCTACAAATCTACTTTTGCATAGATGGTTCTAACATCAGCAATTTGAGATTGAATTTTGCAGTTTCCCTTCTTTTATTTCACATTTCTACAGTGTGCTGCTACAAACAGATAAAAGGCATTGCATAGTTTTGGATGTTTTCTTATGCTTACTGCCAAAGCCCAGCCTCACACAACCTGCTTCTCTTCTGTTTTGTGCCCATGAATGCAGGCCTCCCTTCTGATAAAAATTGTGAAGGCTTTGCCATTGACTTTGTTTCATTTCCAGAACTTCCCTATTTCAGTTTTTCATTCAGTGGAGTTTTAAACCTTCAAACTCTCCCCATAGACCAACACAAGGAAGGATTTGGGAAAATCAGTTTTCAGCTTAAGCAGAACAACTGCTGAACCATTAGAAACTCAGGAGGGTTTATGAGATCCCAGAGCACCAGAGAACTATCGACATGCTATATTATGCAGAAATGGGAAACTTTCAGAATGACCAACCAGTTTAACCTTGGCAAGATAGTTGAACACACTATAAAGCAACTGCATATAGAAAATAGGAATAACTGATAAAAACTGGCTAACTTGGATTTATGAAGAAATAAGAATGTCAAACCACAGCCTCTTAAACCAAGAGACAAAATGTTTTACTGTCTGGAAAAGGATCTGTGGGTTCAATTTTGAGTTTAATACTGTGTTTCCCTGTTAAGGACATAAGTTTTTACCAGAAGTTCTCCAAAATGGGTGCCTAGTTGGCTGAAAAACACAGCCAAGTGAGAGCACGGAGGACACTGGCATTGAGTAAGTTGGTTCACTACCAGAGCACTGCAGCTCTTCTGGGCTTCCAGGGAATAGCTTTTCCTTCTAACCTGACTGAGCGTGTCATTCACAGCTGCATCTGAGAACAATGGTTTAAGCAAAAATTAATAAAAGCACATTAGCCATCTCTGCTCCCTCCAGGTATAAAGTTTGAGGTGATGAATCACACTCCTGGCTCTTAAGGTATTTTCTATGCATGTTCACTGGGCTTCAGAGCAGAGCCCCAGGTGCCCAGCCTCCAGCTGAGCATTTCAAAACATACAGGCAGCCCTTGGGGTAGATATTGCCAGGCTATGGAGAATACACCCATGTTTCCCTAAATTCCTGGGACACAGAAATTTGCTCTATGTAATAAGGATGACTATAAAAGAGTAGGATGCAGAAGGTCTCAAATAACAGGCTATTCCCCTGATATGGGACTTCCAATGAAAAAAATATATCATTTCAGATATGAAAAAACAAAGAAACAAACAAACAAATGGAAACTAAAAAACAAAAGGGAAGAACAGCTGATTCTTAAAATATATTTTGTTGCTAACGTCACTGTTTGATCTTGCAAGAAAAGTTTTATTTTCCAAGAGGTGAAACACTCTATCATATCTTTAACATATCTAAGAATCATATCTTTAGCACATCTAGGGTTAGCTAACCAATAGATCTGCACAGTCAAAACCTGGACGTGAGTTTTGTCTCACAATGATCAAAATCACTATGCCAAGTAGAACTCCTAGTCTGGTGTCTGATTTGTGTAAATCATTACATTAAACAATAAGGCCTCTGGGATTCATTTTCAGGACGCAGCTGATCATTAAACCTCTTTTAGATCTTTTAAGGTTATTCTGAAGTTAAATCAATACTTAGCTCAGTTTCTGCTGCTGTTTTTCATTGAATGCATCCAGATGACACAACCCTTTTCTCAAACAAGGGGAATCCTCATTCTGCTTTTAACTAAAAGCCTCTACAATCCAAATTTTGGAATATTGGACTCTTCCAAGAAAGCTACTGAAATGAGTTCAGCAAACAGTTGCTCAACTCCCTCTTTCCCTCCCCTTTAATCTCGGGGGCTGACCTGGCCATTCATTGCATGTTTGCAGTGGTGAGCTCTGCAAACGGAGTTTCCATGGCAGCCCTAATCCGTGAATAGGGCTGGCTCCACCGGTGGTCACTTAGGACAGGCTTCGTCCCCCCCCCCCGTGTCCTGTCGCTGGCAAAATCAGAACACAAGGGCCTTCAGTAAACATGACCTAATGAGATCCCTGACTTGGTGACAGGGGCCTGGAAAGGGAATGTGTGGGGACATCTGCCTCTTCTGGGATTTTCCACTGAGGTCTCCCAGTGGTTTCCTGCCTGGTTTTATAGACTGTCTTATTTAAACTGCAATTTCTAGAAAAATTTTTCATTCTCCTTGTCTTTTTTAGATACAGATATAACTGAAGGAATACAGCAAAACCATGATCTGGCTTAGTGTGAGCTGTGTCCAGTTCTCTTCTGCAAGTGCCAGGTTGTCCTCTCCCCAGAGGTGCATCTGTCCAACTCTTTGATCTGGGAGCCCCACAGCATCAAGCAGGTTTCCTCTGAGCAGATGCCCAGAGTAGGGCCCTGTGCTTTCAGTTTCTTCCTCCCTTGGGTGTTATATACCAGGCTGATCCCTCTACAATCCCTTTCCCAGTCAGTGCTAGAAGTTACTTACGGGGCTTGTAAAATGATCAAAAATTAAACTCTACATGTTTCCACAATAGTACAGAACTTCTTTCAATTCATGCTCAATAATCACAGTCAATTCATCTGGGCATTAACATGATTGCTTGTGAAACTGTCTAGGAGGATGACAGCCAAACTTTTCCAGAAGATTAGGCTTTCAATCTGCGAAGACCCTGGGGGAAAAATGATAGCACATAAAAATATGCCTGAAATACAACAAAGAAGACAAGTTGTGTATTTAAAGTATATATTCCACACATTCTTTAAATTGCAACTTTTGCTTAGTTCCTCCTAGCTTTTTTTTCTTTGCTCCAGGGCATGAAAATCTCGCTATCCATCTTCTTGTAACTCATTATGTAAGGCACAACACCAAAGGTAAACGTGCTGGGCACCGTGTACTTGCATCTGGCCTGGGTGCACTGTCAGCCGCTTCCACAGGGCTGGATGGGACACAGCCTCTTATTTAGGGTCTGCTTTCAACTGTCTGCCCTCACCTAACACAGAGCAGTTGTCACAAAAACGCTGATCATTATCTCCACCTCCTGCAAATACATTTCAGAGAACACAGACAGCTGAGTCCCGCAGCCCTGACTTCGGGAAAACTCCCCCTGCCTCCACATATTTGATGTTTTACCCACAATTAGCAGCCACAGTCGATGTATTTACAGGAATTCCTCTGAAATCAAAAACACAGGCAGACTAATGGGATATAAAAGAAAGAGAAAGGAAGTGACTTTGGCCATGGCAGGCTTCCACCCCATGCAGCTGAGGTTGGACAGCTAAAGGACCCCTGGCCCAGCGCCCTGTCAATTACCTTAATCCCAACCCGAATAGGAATGACACTAAACACTCCACAAAAATGCTTCCAAACATTGCCACGGGAAAAAGGAAAAGCATTAACCCTGTCTTCCCAGGCATGGCTTCAGTAATGGACATCTTGCATTTTACATGGAGAAACACATGAACATAAAAGACATACCCTCCAGTGAAAACTTGCACAACCTCTCAGAAGGGACAGAATTAATCGTAGGGAATAATTACAGTTCTAAACAAGAATATTTATGACATTACATAAACACCATTAAAACAAACTGAAAGGCAATAATTTTGAGAAAGAGGAAAGGAGGAAGTGAGGCAGGGGGGATGAAAACCAATCAAAGTTTATAGTTGAAAAGATAAAAAAGTTCCTGTGTGTCAACCATCTTGAAAATTGTTGCTTCAGCCATCGCTTGTCCCTTGTTTACTCCCCTTAATAAAACAGCAAAAGAATTTTGTTTATAAAGTTAGACATTACTTGGAGCTAAAAGCACTTTTCTTAAAAAGGATCTTTCAAAAGCAGCAAGAAATGTGGAAAATTTCTTTCCAAAATGTTTTAACTTTTCAAGAAAAAGCATTTCAAGTCATTATCATCTCAGCAACCCTCTTTTCTTCCTCCCTCCCTTTTTTCCCTTTTTCCCGAGGCAGGGAAGGATGAAGGGAAGAGGGAGTTTTCCTTTTTTGTTGCTCAATGAAAAAGAATAGCACAACTGTATTTTTAAATCAAAGAAAAAATTGAAAGAATTGCTAAGAAAAGCATTTGGCGATTTTTTTGTTGCAACATACTTGTAGCCTTTTCTAGCCAGTTCTAGTTATTTAGAACTGGGGTAAAATCTTCTTGTGTCTTTTACACTATAGATTTCAGTCTGAAAACCTTGGAGCTTGAAAATTGCCCTGGGCAACTTCTGTTCAGGCTGAGGCTGCCAGGCCTGTATTGCCCCCCAGGAGACCAAAAGCTCTAATGGAGGAACTCAGGAAACTCAGAAATGGCCTGGCAGATCCCCTTTGGGAGAGATGCTCTTACAGTCCCTTCAGTTTGGGTTAGACATGTTGCTGTTGATAGCAGTGTCTACATGTACCACAGGAACACGGAAATAGTTTTGAATTACTCTCTGCAAACAAAGCCTTTTGGTCAAAATGCTGTTTCCTTCATTTTTTTATTCTGCCTCAGGCCTATTCCAGCATCAAGAAAAGGATGGTAATCATCAGCACTCAGAGCCACAAGAAAAATATTTCTTTCCTTTATATTTCCCTCTTCCAAGAGCTGGCTTCTGGGAATTGCAACCAACCTTCTGTATGGACTGCTGGCCCAAAAATGGGCACAGTGCTTTTGCAACCCAGGTAAGAAGCAGGGACCTTGGTGGGCTGAGTGGGTGGCTGTGATGAGGAGATGTCTGTGGACATTTCATGGGCTGGAATTTAGGTGAGGGAGCTGCTGGATGTATACCTGCATTTGAAATTTGGGTGGATCTTTGCAGGGACAGCAGAAGATTTTACAAATGCAGTACCATGGCCTAGCAGTAGAACCTCCCTCCAGACAAGCATTAAAATGTGCTCTGCCTGCTGCAAGCTGCGGGATCAATATCAAGTCTGCGATTTGTACACAGCTACTGCAATCTAATTGATACACATGGACAACAGATATGCTTTTGCAAATCAGCTGAGATTACCAGGGTCCCTTGAAGGACTCAATAAACAATGTCTGGCTTTGGGGCTGCAGAACACACACACGGCTATGCAAACCTCCCAAACAATTTTCCACTCTGCCACCCAAGCTTCATCGGCCAAAAGATTGTAAAAGAGCATGTGACAACACAAACAGCTTGGGTTTAGCCAAAAGCCCCAAGTACAAAATTCATCTAGCCCAGCATAGCCTGTATCCAATTCCCTGCCTGCATAGGGAAATGTTTCACTTTCCAGGTTTATTCTTCCACACCCTTAGAAACAAAAAGAGCTCCTCTTTCCCACTTTACCCATGCACATTCTATCCTCCCCTCCACCTCCTCAGAACTGAAAGAACTTGGGTTTTGTGGCCAAGCGTAGACAGTCGGATGGGAAATCACATGTTGCATCTTTCTTCTCTGTTTTCCCTGGTGCCAGGCACTTCTCCACTACCCTGATTTACTCATCGAGGTGTTGAGGAGAGTTTGCTCTGCTAACTTCAGGAGTCAGGCAGCATTTCCTGAACCAGAATGATGGTTTAAGTAAGGTCCTTCCATTGACCTCCCCGTGACACCATGCTCATGAATAACCAGGTCTGTCGCTGCCCCTCATGCTTAATTTTCTCTGAGGAAATCTTCTGTTAAGGGGCAACAGTTTTCCATTTCAGCATACAGCACTACCCAGCTGCTTGTTATTTCACTTGGCTGAGCCTGACAAGCTAATGGTATGTTTGATTTGCACTACCAGTTCCTGCTAGAGACATCATAACTTTTATTACAGACGTGGTTCTTGTTAGAGACTCAGTTGTCTGCAGAAGTAAAAAAAAAAAAAAAAAAAAAAAGGCACACTTATTTCAGTCAATTTACTGGTTAACTCATTATTTGCAAGCACAGTGCTGGTATCTAGCACACCATCTGATGCTTTTTTTTTAGGGTATTTCACTGTTGTTTGTGTGGCAAATGGAGAGATTATTTTAGCTTTTTTTCTGATATGCATTCTCTTTACTGTCCTCAGTCCTTTGAGGTTGATCACATTTCTGATTGCAAGAACATTTGCTGTTACCTTTCTTACACACTGTGCAGCTAAATTCAGTTCAGCAATTGCCACAGGTTAAAAAAAGAGAGGGGTGCAGAGAGAGGATAAGCAAGAGTAAGATAACTTCCCCTGAACCAGACATAGTTCAGGATAAATTTTCTGCTTTGGTTTTCCTGCCCAGTATGGATAAAGATATCAAAAGTGTCTACAGAACTTACACATCTGCACTATTTTTACACTGCCAAAAGTACTATATGTGCTACATAAAGCTAATGCAGTACACTCTGCAAGAAAAAAAAAAAAAAGAAAACAAAAAGGACCAAACTACCACAGCTCTCCTTGTCTGCAAAATACTGAATCTGTGTTTAATGAGGAGAGCAGTTGGGTAACAAAATTTGTTTCCCCATAGCAGACATACAGAATCCAGTCAGGACAGAGCAGTACCCTCCAAATTTTCCATCACACTGACTTGGAGCATCCTGATAGACATGTCTGTGTATCTCACACTCAGCTACCAGATGGAAGGATCTCCAAACCTAAGATTACTTATGAAAATTTTGGCTGTTCTTCCCCTCTGTCTCACTTTAATTGCCAGTAAAAGAGGATGGTATTCACAAATAGCACCATTTTGCAGCCTTGTATAAAATATGCTTTGCTAAAATACCCCATATACAAGCAAAAAACAAGTAGGCTTATACTGTTGGCTTTTCCTTGGAGCCAGAGCAAGTTTCCTAGTTGCAGGATTGCCAATGCAAGACATCTATTTGCAGTGCTATCAGGGACTGTTAGTTTCTCATGCTAAATTTTCTATAATAAAGATCCTTTAAAGCCCCTGAACTCTTGATCCTCAAAACAGCCAGTCTGGAGAGCATTTCTTCCAGTCTTTGAAGTTGCAGCGCTCATAAAGCTGACCAGCACTGTTTGTGGGTTTGTTTTCTTTCCATATCTCTCCTTTCCCTTTAAGACCAGACAGAAGATGACATTATTAGCAGGCTGCTCACAAGCACCTAGTAGTTTAGGGGAAAGCTTTTTATTTCTGCTTTCAAGCAGAGATGAAAGATTGTAAAAACCTCTCTTCTTTTTTTCCTTAGGGAATTACAGCTCACAAAAGTTCTTGTAACTCCTTACAGCAACTATTTTACTACTCAGGGAGGCTATTTACTGGGTCACTTTCTTCCTGCAGCAGGCCTCAGTGTTAATAAATGGTGTCTGTGAGTTACTTTATCCTCTTCATACTTTATTTTGATCTAGCTGTGTGTTTAAGGAGCTAAAGAGAGTGTGCCTTGATGAACTACTTACAGCACAGTTTGCTCTAGGCCAAAATGCAGAGAGGGCTTTCTTCTGGGTTTTTTTCTAAGTTTTTGTAGGTACATTGAAATCTGAAAAATGGGGCTTGCTGCCAAGTTGTTCTGCAAGTCTGTTAGCTTCTGCTCACTCAGCATTAACATCTGTCTTCACTAAAGTGTTACTGGACCCCCGGTACACTGCACAGAGCAGCTCCAGAGGCACTTAGGGAAAGCAGAGCCCAGGGAGGGAGGGAGAGCCACATACCCCAAGCCCCCAGCTAATAGCACTTTTTGAGTAAAATTAAGGCACTGCTTTACCCCAGAAGGTTCTGTCCCAGATCTGTGTGCCAGTGAGCCTTAATATCAAAAACAACCATGAGGGAGAGATGGAGAGATTGCAAGTCCCTGTGCCTGGATTCTGCCTCTCAGCCTTTTACCCCATTCAGAAGGTGTCATAAAATAAAACAAAGATTTTCTTTTTCTCTCACTTTCTAAAGAAGTCAGATTTCAAACTAAAAGTGCAACATCCCAGGAGGTAGGTTACCCCTAAAACCCCAAAGGAGGCACACAGTTATTACAACACCAAGGCATCACTAACACACCCAAAGCAAGGCAGTACCACATACCTCCCCAGTGAGCTTGCACAACATCTTTGTACCTAATTAAGATCTGTGTTATTAAAGAAAGCAATTCTGCACACATGTAAAGTCTAACCCAGCCCCTTTCAGGTTCTATCAGGGAAAAGAGGGGGAGGAATCACACATACTCCCCATACTACCTGGTTTGATATCTAACATGAGACTTGGATGCACTCCCTGAGGCTGTGCTCTTGGGTTACACCCAGCAAACCAGTGAATTCAGCATCACATCCCTGAGCTAAGAGCAGCATCCTGCTCTGCAGTGTGTGAAAAATCACACAAGCTATCAGCACAAGGCAAACAGCAGTGCACCTCTGATGGCACACCAGCACATGCACCATCCTGTTTCACAAATGGAGGTCCACCTCTCCATGAGCTGACAAATTTCCAGGTTTTTCTCTGTGTACCGTGTGCTTACATGCCTGCCATACAATTGGCAGTGCCTGGAATTGTGGATTTATTGGCTGTGACCAGACACAGGCTAAGTAAGTAAACAGATTAATATGTATTAAAATACCTCATTCGTTCAAAGTTCAGAACTTGTGCACACATGTGAAGGTGGTATTTATCCATAGTTCTTACCAAGGGAGCTGATTAAAAACAGGATCATGCAAAGTAAGCAGTGCAGTAAAAAGACAGCACTAAAAGATTTTTTTGTAATTGAAATAGCCCGAATAATGGGTACCTGATTTAATGGTTCATCAAACTATAGCTCTCACATAATCTTCAAGGGTTTGGTGGTTTTATGTTGCAACTTGTAGCTGATGCTGCAAGAAGTGAGAGTTCTTATGAAATTATTTCTGTATTGTTACCCAGAATAACAGTGCCTAAGAGAAGTCATAATATCTCATGTACAAAAGACAAAGGAAGAGAAAGGATAGTCAGATATTGGTCATATCCTAATGGAAAAGTGGTCTCCAGAGCCAAGGACTTTTTACTATAGCACCTTTTTTTAAAGGTTTTGGATTTTAGTCTTGAAACTTTGGGCTATTTTCTGTCTAAATAGGTTGTGAGAGTGAGATAATTACTATTTTATAACAGCAATAAAAAGCTTCAGGTGTGTGTTAGCACTGTCAGAGCTGTGGGTGTTAAGCACAAGGTGTGAGCTGCCACCTTGCCCCCTTCCAGTGGGGGTGAGCAGACCCCTTGGCTGGGCTCCCTGCAGGGGAGCTGCCTTCACAGGCATGCACTGCCTGGGCTGAAAAGGAGAGTTTTCTAGTGTTTGCCCCAAAGACAACTTCACTTTCTATCATATAATTTTCAATTCAAAACTTTGAATGCATCAGAAAGGAAACAGCTTTTACAGGAGAGGATATCCTGGAAGATTCCCATTGCAGCAAGTGCCTAGCCCTCAGTTCTCAGCCTGGGGAAGAGGCGTCTGAGCCACGACTGAAACCCTGCTGCTGAGGGAGAAGAACCAATCTTCACCAGGAAATTGATAAAAAGGACTTTCTTATCAAGAATGTTTGTAAACAGGTTTTTCCAGCAGCTCTCAGCTGGTCCCCCATGGAGGAGGTCAGGAGAAAGTTACATGATCAGAGATGCAACCAGCCCAAGTGCTCTGGGATGTGATGATCAAATTTTTCATTTCAGATCTTAAAAAAACCTAAAACAGCCACTTATTTTAGAGCCTAGTGGCAGCTCAGGTCACTTGATAATTTGCTACTTAAGGTTTTACTAGGTGTGCTATGTGACACTTACTTCTCAGGAGCTGTGATCAGGCTGTCCCTGTCCCCATCAAGCAGCTCAAGTTCAACTGCACAAATTTTTGCAGAATGGAAAACCTCACCATTAACACAGGCATTTTAAGCAAAGTATTTGCAGATTTTTTTTCTGCTTCTCTTCTCAGTCCAAACCAAACTTTGTATCTATTTTTTGGGGTTTGGGACTGAATTTTTAAGCCAAATTAAAGATTTAGGATGTATACCATCAGGTCTCCTAAAGAGCTTAGCTACTAGAGCGGAGAAACTAGCATCCTTTATTTCTTTCAGCCTGAGACTGACTTGACAGCAGCTTTTCTATACTTTGTAAGAATCTTTACAATCCAGAGGTTAATCAGTGTGTCTTTCTCACAGTCCCCCAAAATATCAAACTGTTTTTATGTGTGCTGGTTTTGCCTGGCATAGAGTTAATTTGCTTCACAATAGCTGGGATGGGGTTGTGGTTTGGGTTTGTGTTGAAAACAGTGTTGATGATCCAGCAATATTTTTGTTGTTGCTGAGCAGGGCTTACCCAGTATCAAGGCATTTTCTGCTCCTCACTCCACCCCCAGAGTGAGGAATTAGGAGGGGACACAGCCAGAACAGCTGACCCCAGCTGACCAGAGAAATACCCCATACCATCTGACATGGTGCTCAGCAAATAAAGCAGAGGGAAGAGGAAGGAGGAGAGGAGATGTTCAGAAGTATGGTGTTTGTCTTCCCAAGTCATCATGGAGTGATGGATCCCTGCATTCCCAGAGATGGCTGAACACCTGGATCACCAGAATGACTTCCTTGTTATGCATTTCTTGCAGGTGGCTTTTGCTTTACCAACTGCATGAAGCAAAGGGATCAAGCAGCCATGAGGGGCTGAGCTGCCAGCTGGAGTTACAGCACTGCAGTACCACAGAACTAACTCAACAAAGAGATGGGGGAAAACACATCCTGGATTGTCTCAAGCACTTCCCTGGGATTTGAGAGGGCCTGAAGCCAGGTGAGAATTTAGAAGCAGGTCTCTCACCTCCTGGAAAGCATGTCCTGTGCTGATTTCCATGCAAAGTCTGAGGCAGCAAGTATGCTCTGAGCCTGCCAGCTGGCTTCCCCAGCACAAGCAAGGTATGTCAGAGGCAGGCAGGAAAAGGCTTATCTGCAACTGCCTGCATCCTGGTGATGCCTGGATCTGGCTGAGGTACCAGGGGAAATGGAGATACTGTGGAGGTTTTTGGCATCTACAGGACTGGACAATGTTGAAAATGGTTTCTCTGGGATCTGACAGTTGAATTGAAACACCTGAAGTGGAACTGAGGTGTTCATAGTGAATCTAGCCTTCAACAAGCCCAAATCCTAGACCAGAGAAAATGCAGGCCAATGGAGCTTCTGACTGAAGTATCATCTGGAAATATGCAGAGTTTTGTTGTGATTCCATAAACAGTCTGTGACACCATGAGCACTTCTTGTCTGTCTTTTCCAATTAAGCACTTAAGAGTTTCCCAAGGTAAATATTAATGCTTCAAAAAGGAAATACTAACATGCACAAAATCCTTTCCAACTTTTCTGCTTAAATAGCTATCATTTTTTAGTGAGGTCACAGCATCCAGTTTTCTATAATAAAAAATAAGCAGGATAAGTAGTTTTACTCCTGTCAAAACTTGAATGCAATTTTATGTTTTCCTTTGACTTACCCTATAAATATTTTTACTACAACATTCAAAGTTTATGAGATCTCTAAGACTTGTAAAGAGGTTGAGTAACTGGAAACCAAAGGCTAATACCTACCACAGGGACTTGGGGTTTTTCTTAAGCAAGCTATTTATTAATGTTAACAAAGGGTATTTTACTGATGATCTGTTTACAAAACTGAGTATTATTTTACCTTTCCATTCCAGTGTAAACAAATCCATGAGGAGGGACAAAGACAGACCAACACCACAATGCCTGACAATGCTGATCTTTTTCCAGGTTACAATTTTCTGGCATTACCCTTTGAGCTGAGCTTCTGCAGTTGAATTCTCTGCTGAGTCCAAGTGTAGCTTGGGAGCTGCAAAAGTCAGCCTCACTGAACCAGAGGAAAAAACAGAGTTAGCCACTGGCTGTGGATGCCTTTGACAAGCTGTGTCCTTTTCCCTGCTCATGAGTCACTCACCAGGAGGTTTTATCTTTCCTAATGCGTTTGCTATCCATAATTATGGTTGCAACAGTTATCCACCCTTATAGGAAAACGTGGCCTTGCCTGAACATGCCCAGGAGGAGCTGTGTCACAGGCCAGGAGGTGGGAGATGATCTGCCCATATCCACATGGCCACAGGAGAACATGGGTGTTTCAGCTCATCCTCTGGCACAGCTGAGGAGAGCCCTGTGTCACTGCTTACTCACTGGTCATTATTTCTGCTCCCAAGCCATGATTTACTGACTGAAGATTAACTATTCCAAAAGGTTTGCACAAGTAGGCAACCCAGCCTTTTGTGCAAACATTTGTGAATGGCCATTAAACTGCTAAGTTGAGTAGTACTTTGTTGAGCCCAACAAAGCAAGAAGTGAAAATATTCACAAACTTTGGCTAAGTCCAGAGCCTGCTAGATTTGGCCATCCTGCCTCTGGCTCTCCTGCCTCCCAACCACCTTCAGCATCTTGGGAAGACACCATGCAGATGCCCTCCTGAGGCCAGCCCAGAACCACAGCTGCTCCAGCCTGTTTTTAATCCTCCTTTCTTTAAGGATTAAGGAATCAAGCCTTAATAGGGATTAAACCTTTCCCAGCTGTAAAGCCCAGCACTGGCTTTGTCACACAGCTACAGCTCCCTACCTACCCACACAGCTCCTGGGTAGATAGGGAGCTAAACACAACCAAACACTTAAAAAAGAAGATGAGGTTCTAACTGACCAAAACCCAGAACTGCCTCAGTTTATATCTATATATGTGCAGTCAGCTCTTTTTGTAGGCATGTACTTTTGGGGTTTGTTATCATCTTCTGTTATGCATCTTCTCAGCTCAAGGTTTACTTCATCTATACACAATACATGCATCTGAGAGCTTCACTTTCATGCACTGATGCATGCTCAGTTTATGCTGTACAAGCCTAAATGATGTAGGTGGATATTTCCTCAATCTGCACAGCCTCCCAGAAGAACACCACAAATACCTTCTGTAGATGTGTTGGCCTTTAATGGACCACAGACCTCCAACTTAATCTGAAATCAGCTGGTTATCCTTCCTAAGGATCTCACTACCTGAGCTGCACAGCAATCATAACCAGGCTTTCTATTTTTCTGACTGGAGAGCACTGCATGCTTTGTAGATGCTCTTTGGAAAAAAAGAATTGGAAGGGATTTCAAGAGGTAATTTGGCCACTTGTGCAGAGCCCAGATCAAGTGAAAATGGAGCTTCTATGACTGACTTGGATTAAATGACTTTATAAAAATGCCCAGTACTGGGATTTTGTCACTTTGAGACAGTGTTTTGCCACCCAGATTACGGGAGAGAGATTCTCATTGTTCAATTCTTGGTTGCTAAAGGTTGTTGTGTCTTTTAGTTAAAGATCATGTGAATCCAATCATGCAAATCAAAGGGCTGCCCTTTCTACCTTGGGAGCCTAGATATGAGATTGAAAATGGGTCCTGATAGTCTAAAATGAAAGAGAAGATTAAAGCTGTGTATTTTAATGGACAAATATCATGGTATTTCAATTCACACTGGTTCTGTTTCAGTGAATGGTCATTGGGAAAGGACAGCCAGAGCTACTCTAAAATGGTCTTTGTCATCAAGGAAAGTGTTTGGGACTCAGCCTTCATGCCATGCTCTGATTTGCTCAGTGCAAATGCCACGACTGTAATAAGGGTAATGATTAATAAGAGCACAGTGATGCCTGCATGTTTGTGGTCATGCAGTGGGTAGATTTTGGCAGCATCTTCCTGGAGGTTTTGATTCCATGGCAAACTAAGGAGCCAGAGGAGGAAAGGGAGCAGACCTTGATCCAGAATGGTTTTTCTTAGTGTGGCTTCCCATCCTAAGAGGAGTCTTTAACAGGGATGAGATCCTGAACCCTCTGGATGTGCCAGTATTCCTCTAGTAACTGTATAGTATAATAGCTGATAGTTTATAACAGCTGCTTGAAAATAGATTAAGGAGTAAGAGAAAGTTATCCCAGCCACTGATAAAATGCTAATTTCCTCCTTTCTTTTGGCATGGTACTTCTCCTTCTCTTCTGAGGTTTGCTTCAGGACAGGAGAACACTTCAAAAACACTTCCCAATTTGTACAATCCTTGACAAGGGAGCAGAGCATTTTGTTGTTGGGTGGCAGCGTTCAGCCAGCAATTAATTGCCCTCACCACACTCACACTTCCTCAGCAAGCTGTCCTCGTGCTCTTGGTGGTGTGAGCCCAGTGCAGATCTTTGGCACAAAAAGATCATTCGAACTACAAAAGGCAATGATAAGGTGGGAGGAGAAGCTGCATTGCCACTGAGCTGGGTGGTGTGAGCTGAGGCTAAAAGGGCAGCCTCTGGTGAGCAGCTTTGCCCTTCACGATCTGTGCTGAATAGGAGCACTATCATTACATTACATTTTCATCTGGTACTTTGAATCAGCATAAAAGCACATTATAATACTAATGTGATCCTGTGGTAATTGTTCTGCTACAATAAACATGCCTGACATGAAACACACTGAACTTTCTGGTTTCTCTGGTGCCCATTTCTTGAAGGGAATCATAATGAGGTGAGAGAGCAAAAATTGGGAAATAATTCCGGAAAGAAAATTATCAAGATTATCTGGGTGACTGATAATTATGGGATTTGATATCACAGGGAAATTAACATTTTAAAGATTGGCCAAGAAGAAGAAGAAAAGCTCTCTGCTCATATCCCAAAATATGCAAGCATTTCAGTGCACACTACTCTCTGCATTTGGATGGCAGTGCCACTGCTTGCAGGCTGCCTGGGGTTCCCTGATTCCAAATACTACCCCACCATGTTCTACCTCAGTTCACAGTCAGCAGTGCCCTTTCCACTGACTGCCATAAAGTGTGCAATATGATTTTGGTGACTTCCCTGCAGACAGGACTGAACATGCCAGTTTTGGGAGAGGGCAACCAGCTCCAGGCTCTCAAAAAATGTCCATGTAGGGTTATTGCATTGGCTGTGAATTCAATGTTTTTTCTGTGTTTGCCAAGGAGCACTCCCTGGGTGCCTGCCACCATTTAAACAGAGATGACATCTGGTCACGATGACCAAGATGACCAGGTACAAAGAGAAGCTGACAGGTATGAAGCAATGTGGTGAGGCAAGAGTGGGAGACCTGCCAAAAGAAAAATGGCAAAGTGCCCATAAACTGAAAACAAACATCTTCCCTGCAAAGGGAAGCTACTCCTGGTCAGGAATAATTATTGTCTACAAAGCAGGCCTTAGAAGAGGAGGGTTTGTTTTAAGGTACCTAAAATACTTTATCTTTCTATTATCCAGTGTAGTGCTGCTGGCTGGACAGGTTGTCAGAATCTCCTTGTCTTTTGAACAGGGTCACTGAGTTTGTCCTGAACCTACTGACTTTCCTCTCTTATGGTGTATTTTTAGAAGTGCAATATGTGCCTGTTTTTCTCTGCATTTTAAATCCAAAAGACTTAGATGATTTACCTCAAACATTCCAAAAGAAAAAATAAATCTCCTGTGGCTTCACATTACGTATGAAGTGTTTCAAGCCCAACATAGATTTGGGGGTTTATGTTTGGTGGCAAAGTTAGAAAGTATTTCAGTTCAAATATAGAATACAGTGCTTCTGTAACCTCAACTCCAAACTCTGCTAATCCAAGTTTAGTTCCTGATGGACTCTGTCCACAAAGTGAGCTAAATACCTAGCTGTTGCCTAAGTACTACTTTAGGTGCCAAAGTTTAGAGTTTCAAAGCTCTCACTCTGCACATCACAAATATTGAAGAGCAAAGTGCTCAGCATGCATAAATATAAATTGTCTGGGCATGCATCCCTGAGCATCCCAGTTTCTGCTTCTCAGATTGTGTCCTTCATGTAAAGGAGACCTTGCCCTGAAGGAGGCTTTGGATGCCATATTTCCCTCCCTTGACACCCTGGTACCTGGAATGCCATTCTCTAGAGTCAAATACAGTCTTGTCTATTTAGCCTAAACCAGGTCTCTGTAAGAAAGGCCCACCCAGGAAATGTTTCTGAGCATTTTCACAGGAAGTGTCTGAAATGGGTTCAAGTCCCTTCAGGTTGGTTTGGAGTTTGAGCCAAGGTGTCTGACAAGTGCTGACACAACTGGGGAACCAGCACAGAGGATGCAGGGAGGAAGTGGGAGGTAATGGTGGGAAGGAACAGGATAAAGGAATAATTTCTCTCCTTTTTATGTTGTACATATTTGTATGGTAAAACACTGGCTTTTTAGCATCACTGTATCACATTCTGAGATATCTTACATTATAGCTATTGTAATTTAATGAGGAAGAAATAAGCCAGATTCATCTGAAGAAGGATCTTCAATCTGGAGGAGAGGAAGTGAAAACATGGATTCCTTTATACTCAGTAAAAGTGTTGAAACTCAGTGAGAGATCCAAGAAAAAGAAATTAGGGTAGACTTGTTTGTTATTTTGCCAACATCTGCATATTTCCTGTGTTACCAAAATAACAAAATTAATTTAATTTCATAGATTTTAGAGTTGCCTTGGATCCCTTTAACATTCCTTGCCTGTGTTTGTGCAACTGAGCAGCAGCTTCTGATTTCAGATTGTCCATAAGACTTGTGCTCCAGCAAAGAGGGTGTTTAAGCTACTACCTGCACTGGTGAGGAGAAGAGCAAAGCCAGTGTGTGGATGCATAGCTTTAGAAGAGTTCTTTCCACCAGGCCGAGCATTATCTAAATGCACAGGTGATCTTGCACCCCCTGCTCACCAGGTAGCAGCTTTGCCTCCTCTCTGGCACATTTCCAAGTTGCAGGAAGTCTCGTGTTGGTTTGCAGAACTGACACTATTTTACCCCACTCTCTGAGGTCTCCAGGCCTCACACTGACACCCACATGGAATTTGACACCAGTTTGAAGATTGAGTCAAAAAATTTAGTGCTTGAATTGTAATAACATTCACTGAACTCCTATTGGAGTCAAAAAAGAATCTATTAGGGTATATTCCTGCCAGGTTTTTAATATTCATATAACTCAGGCATAGACTCCAACAGCAAATAGAATAATAATATCTAGAACACGAGTTTGGCTTCCATTTGCAATTGGCATGAAATAAAAGCCAAGTCCTACTTCCCCTGAACTCAATGTGAAAATCCTAATTAACTTCAGGAAAGAGCAGAATGGGACCCAAAGAGTTAACAGTTGTAGGATATAAACCAGAAATTAAATAAACTCTTAACCAAAAAATTATGTTTTACAGCCAGAGAAACTTCTCTGGAGTCGTGCAGTTCAAAATAGGAGCAGAATATCAGCCTCCAACATTCACTGATACCGTTTCAGATGCAAATTTTGTGATCTCTTCAGTGCCAGACACAACACATTCCAGTATGCATAACATTTTAGTTACTTATCTTCTATGAGTTGCAGGGCATAATATTTTTCACTGTTTAGAAATAACTCAGCTCTGAGTCACCACTGAAAAACCCTGTTCTAAATTGGATTTCCCCTACAAACCTGGACTGTCTCAATTTGAATAGCCCAAAGAAACCACAAAGCCTGCTTTACAGCCCATAGTTTGTGTCTACTGGGAGGAAAGAATAGATCAAGGCCTTGCAAAGGTGGGGGTATCCTGGGGTCCCCTGGCCTGGCAGAGGGAACTGCACTCTATGGGAAGTGGCTGGAAATACATCTGTGCTCTCAAAGCCATCACTGTCATCCCTGCCTCCTGCTAAGCAGCAGAGCATTTCCAGACCAAGACCCTTGTCATTGATTTCAGGGCAGTCAGATTCCCACTGACTTCCAGAAAGCTCTCACTGTATCTCCCACCATGCCTGTGCTCAGCCCACAGTGTGACACCTCATTCAGCTGGCACCGACCAGAGCCAGGTCTGGCATCCAAACCTGGGTGTCTCCTGGGTGCTGCACAGCCTAGTCCTGCAGCTAAAGGACCACCACACAGGATTTATGCTAGTAAAGGGCTTCATTGCTTTCTTTACTTAATTTCTCATTCTGAGGGAAGCATGCAGCAAATCTTGGCCACAAACTGTCCTATTCATGTTCTTTTAAATGCAGAATATTTCTATCAGTACGAGCAGTTTTCTCCATCTTAACTTTTGTGGCCACAAATCAAAAAATCCATGGGTTCAGATTTCACACCTTCACCACCACTTTCAAAACACTACCTTGGCAAGCAGACTGGAAAGAATTCAGGGAAGGCTTTGTACATGTGCTGCCTCCTGTGATTCTTCAGGTTGCTGAGCAGGTTGAGGCTGCACTTGCTAAGGCAGAACTGAGACCAGGTTCCACATAACACATGCATCATACAAGTCCTGCAAAGCCTGGGAATGAATGAATCCTCCATGACACAGCCCTTTCCCTGACTATCATTTTTATTTCAACTCTCAAAGAATTTCTTCGTAGTGTTCCTAATGAGGCTGCCAGGCAGAGAATTGTAAATCCTTGGTGTTCTACTGTGGGAAAAGAACAGCAAATGCATTTGAGGGGAAGCTAGGAGGGAAGAAAAGGAAAACATTCTTGCTAACATACACCAAGGCAAACCAAATTCAATTTGACTGGTTTCAGAACTCAGCAGATTGTATAGCACAACCATAAATAATACACCAATAGAATGATTAAAAGAGAAGTATCAGGTCATGTCTGCCCAGCCTGAAAATTTTATTTTAAATAAACATTGTCTGAAATTTCAAAAGACATTTACAAATCTCATTTGGCAACTGAATAGGCCATACTGTTACTGGCTAACTTAAGCAAGTCAAAGTGAAGGTCTACTTTTAAGAGTTAGGGATACATGATTGGACTCTTTCCATTTGGGCAGTGATTTACCATTATGCCATTGCTTCCTTCAGCACTCCATGAGTACTGCTTCTTTAGAGAAGACAGTCTTGCACAATAATAATTTAATTCTTCACAGTTTTTCTCAGACTGTCAAGCCCTTTGAAACAAAGTTTTAAAGTTTTTAAACTTTTGAATTAATAATCCATACTTTCTCTTGATAAAACATATATTCAATCCTGAAGTTCAAATGAAAAAAACCCTTTTATTGTGAGAATATTGATAGTTTTTGGTAATTTTCAGGAGATCAAATAAGCATTCCTGATTATTAAGAATGTAACTCTGCTAATAACAGCTTGCACTGTTGGAAGTCCTGGCTTAGACTGAATTAAAACTTCTGAAAATTACTTTCTTTTGAGCAGCAACAGAAAGATTTTGTACAACTGTGCTGCAGAGCACAGCTAAAAAGCATCTAGTAAATCTGTGCTACATCAAATTCTGTTCTTCTTTTAGCCACCCCTACAGTAAAAGAGTAGCAATATTCCAGGTGGGGTCTCACCAGAGAAGAGTAGAGAGGGAGACTCACCTCTCGTGGCCTGCTGGTCACAATTCTTTTGATACAGCTGGTTATGGTTGGCTTTCTGGGCTGCAAAGACACATTGATAGGACTTACTCAGTATTTTATCCACCAACACCCCCAAATCCTTCTCCACAGAGCAGCTTTCAATCCACTCATTGCCCTGCCAGTGTCCATGTTTAGGATTGCCCTGATCCAGGTTCCCATAAATACATTTCTCCAAGCTGTTGAGGTGCACAAGCTTGTCTGTTCTGGAGGTTGGAGGAGATGAGCCTTCAAATTAACCACCTGTCCCAGACTCCTCTCCTCACCTGTGTGCATATGTCAGTAGTGGAGTCATCTCTGTCTTGTTTGTTTGGTTCAAGGCCTTTCCCCTCAGTCCACCCTGTGCCCTTTCCTTGCCATCCTGGCCTGCCACTTCTCTGTGAGTTGTCATCTCCCTTTTCTGTCATTCATTGTTTGAATGTCTCCTCAGGCGGGTCAGCCTACTGGCAAAGGTGTTTTGTCCTGCTTGGTCAGATGGATCTCAACTCTTCCTAGCAGTCCTCAGTTCTCAGTCCCATGGCTGTAAAAGCCAAATCACTTTTCCCAGCCAACTGTGCAGCCATGACCTCCACGATCTGCTAAGCCCTCCTCAAGCCCTTCATCCTCTGTGGCAGGATTAAGGGGAAACTCACCTGGCCCTTGGGCCCTTGGCCCTTACCCTGGTCACTCTTGTTATGCTTCACATAACCATTCAGGCCAAAAGAAAAAGGTGAAACAAGTGAGTCTATTTTCTGAAGCTCTTCATATTTCAAAGGAGGTGAAAGAGAAACAGAGACAGGAACGTGGATTTCATTTTCTTTACTGTACTCAAAGATTTGACATTTGAAGACTCTTCTATTAGATTTGCAAATTTTCTGTTCTTGTAGCCCTCAAGGAAAAAAGAAAAAGAAACGTGAATCCACAATTTAAACAAAAAACATTCCATGCCATTAGCATTTCTTTGATGGTCCTTTGGTTTATTGTTGTGCATTAACTTCTGTATAATCACATAATTGCTACAACATTCATATAAATAATACATTTGGAGAAGAAGGTAAAGAGAGTGTCACATTCTATTCTCCAGTGATTTTAGTGGGACCCTCTGGCTTGACTTTAATGCTAAAGCTGCTTTTGTCTCAGGATAGCTAAAGCTTGTTAACAAAGTAAACAGGGAAAATAAAAGCACTTTCATTTTATCATGAGATAAATTGGATGGGTCAGCCATAAGCCTTTCAGCTGAATTTACTCCACAGCAAAACTAATGTGTCTTTTCTGTATTGGTACCTCAGGGGAGCTGATGTGTATTGGCTATCACTATCAGGAAAGACAAACAGCATTTGTAGCTCCCACTCCTTCCCCAGGTCCTCTTGGGTTTTCCTATTATAAAAATTTCTGGTAAAAGCTTCCATGAAGTCACAGAACAGAGCTGCCCATGTCTGCCAGCTGATTTTTGCACTACATGAAAATATTTCTTAAGTACAATCCTCTCTTCTCTCTCCTTTACAAACAGGATACTTACAGTTTTACTTACAGTTTAAAAAAGCCAAACACTTCAGCATTTGGCACAGTTTCAGCTACAAGATCTACAGCCAGTTTTGAAAATTGCTGCTTATGATGAGCTAATTTTACAGTTAGAAAAAGGTTGTGTCATTTTGAAAGAGACAGATAGAGCTGGAAAGGAGACAACAGAATTGTGCACTGTAAGCACTGGGATTCTGCCCATGTATTTGTGCCTGTATTTTACTGGGTTTTTGTAAACAGGAATTTCAAAGACTTTTCTTACAGATTTGGTGTGTTTGGATACATGTTCTGTTTCAGTCAGTTTTAGAGCATAAGCTCACAGACACACAGAGGAAGGAAGGTATATAACAAGAGGACAATGTCCATAGGTATGTGAGGTCTTTATTTTTTTTATTATCTTTGCACACCTATCAGTCCATTAGACACACAGGTAGGATCTCTCTTCACACCAGCTTTCCAGTGAATGCAAAAGGACAAAAAAGATTAACAAGATTAATAAGATTAGCACTGGTAGAATTAATCCTCATCAAGAAATTCGCTGTCTGGTGGCGAATTGAGTGACTTTTTACTGATATATTAGACAAGGTTTCCCAACAGAGAAGGATAAAGCTGTAATGAAATAGAGCAGCAAGCAACTCAGGAAGATCCAGAGAAAGGGAAGCATTTACCATGAGGAGTGTTGGGGGGGAAGAGCCAAATGAGCAGCAAGAGCTGAAGTGACCAGTGGAGCACTTATATTACTCATTTAAGCATCCTGCCCAGCCAGGGCTATTCAAAAGGGTAGAATTAGATGGCAGCAAAGGAAAGGCAGCTCTTACATCTTTGTGCTTCACCCCACATCCCCACCTTATTTCTTTTACACATCCCAAATTCTGTCTTTCCAGCTGAATTACTTCATTTCTAGCACATCAGGTTTCACTGGGCAGCAATGCTCTACCTACCCCTGCTGAGCCTGGGGTGCTCACAGGAGCTGCTTGGCTATGGGTTGATGGAAGTTTTTTTGGTCCTGAGGGAATTCTATGCATCATGAGCACAGTAAAACATCTTTCTGTCTGCAGTCCAACACGGACCATACTCCCACATGTCATACTGTACTGGGACACCAGTTCCTGAGAAACATCCTGAACATTCCAGAGCAAAAGAAAAATTCCCACTTTGAATGCAAAAAAAAGGCCCACTTCATTCATTCCTGGTCTTAAATACTCTCCTACTGTAATGAGACCAGAATCAACATGTTTTAATATCTAAGATTTCTTATTCTCTAAGCCTGCCTTTCTATAAATTCCAGCAACAGGTCCAGCTGTGACTGCCCACAGAGAATCAGTTTCTATATTCCTTATGAGAATTGTCCTAGATGAGATTAGGAATGATTAGTGGTAAGATGTAGGCAGATACCTGGATTCCCCTCTACATTACTGCTTCCACCACTATTATCAGTGGGTGGTTTAGAAAAACTTAACACAACTGCCTTATGTATAAATAGATTGAGAAGGCATATGTATAAATGGAGTACCTAAAATTTTCCAGGCTTCTTCAGTTTTCTACCTGTCTTTGTTGTCCAACTCATGGTATCACTATTCTTTCTGGTTTTGTGAAAGCACTGTTGTGTCTGTCATCAGCTTTGGGTGATAAGATCAGATTTTGAACTTGGATGCAAACCACATGGTAATTCCCTGTTCTATAAAGAAAAGAAAGACAATAAAAAGCCCTCAGTACTGGATTTGTTTCCTCTGAGCCTCATTAGGCACTTAGCCAGTGACTAGTCAGGTACAAAGGGGCAAGGACTCAGAAACAGGCCTCAGAGGTCCTGCCTTCCATCTGTGAGGGGTAAGTGTGAACCATAAGCCAAATTCATTTAGTTCCTTTTACATAATTGTCAGCTTTACTCAAAGCAGTTTCTTCTCCTTGGTTGCAAGGGAAGACAGTCAACTGTTGTTCTATTCACATCGTCACATAAACCCATCTGACAGGCATGACAGCAACTGCTTGCTAATTACAGAGCAAAATTTGCACTGCAAGGTTTGTTGTGCCAACGGTCCCCAGAACAATCCTGGGATTGTTTTATGAGAAGATTGGGCAGTCAGGGTTGAGCACTTTTGCTTCAATTATCCCCATGTGCTGTCAGGGCTTGGAGCTGCTCTAGTGGAATGAAGAGAAGAAAATAAATGAGCTCTGCTCCAAGCCTGGGAGCAGCTGCTGAACCCTGAAGAGCTCAGTCGGTTGTATCTTTGTTAGCTGCTATTACAGATATTATTGCCTGGTAGTGGCACTGAATCTGAGGGCCCATTAGCACTTCCATGCTAGGTCCAGGGATTTATAGTTCCACTGCAGAGACTTGCAGAGACTTTTTCTGGAGTGAAACTCAGCATGTGGTCCCAGATAAACCCATCCCTCTAACTTTATTATTCACTGCTTTGGGTGATCTAATAAAGTTCAGATATTGTTGGCATTGGATGTATCTGGTTTGCTGATTTTATCAAGAAAAGGAATTGATTAGGGAGTGAGAGGTGTCTAACAGAAAAGTCCACCTCACTGGGGTGGAATTAAAAAAAATACCAAATAATTAATTCCTTAATGTAGGAATCTGAGTGTTGTGCAGACACCTAAAGTGATTATTCCAAAAGAAGTGTAACCAGCTGGTGATAAACCAGGATTATCCTTTCCCAAAATATTCCAAAAGAAAACTAATTCCTACTGAAGTTATTGAGCTGCACCTTCTCAACTTCTTACATGACATAAGTTTGACATGACACAAAGCACCTTCATGAGTCCCAGTTGGTTATGTTACTCAAGAATTTCCTCTTTGGGACCCAAGTACACTTGTGTGTCTGTCATTTCCAACAGAGCTTCAGAGATAAATTGAAAAAATAAAGCTTGCAGAAAGGGTATGTTTGTCTCTTGCAGCCAGTAAACTATTCTAGAATATGCCACCCCTTTGCAAAAACCAACAATCAAGTCCACTCCATGGACTTTGTCAGATACACAATCTCCATGTCTACCTAACCCCAGAGTCAGTTCATCTGAGCCCTCTCTCACAATTACTCCTCCTCCCTCACCTTCTCCTGTTCCCCCTTTACCCTCTGCAGCACTGATTAGGTCACAGCAGGACCATTTCAGTTTACTATACCAGCAGAAAAATATTCCATCCCTCTGCTGAGCTGGTTTCCTAGCAGATGGCACATTGCATCAGCTCACCAGGCTGTCAGACAAGCCACAACTGGAGGGCTCTCAACCAGGGGCAACAGTGTCAGTATGCCTTTTGTTTGGAGCAAGAGATGAGATCTATCCCCCGAAACTTTTAACCACTTCTTCTCGTCTCCACAGATTTGAAACATGGATTTGGACAGCACGGAAAGAGGACTTATGACCACAGGCTCACTAAATGTTTACCTAGAGCCCTTCAGAGTAGTGGAGCAGCACAACTCTGCAAAAGCAACAAATACTCCTCTCTGCCTTAGCCTGACAAACTCCTGAAGGAGATATTCCTCTCCTTCATGGATGTGAATCATGTGACATGGGTCACCTTAACTATATCCAGGCAGGGTATTCTTCCCTGTCCCACAGAGATCATTGGTGTTCCCACTGGAAAGGTTTGGGGAAGATGGGAGCAACTCTAGAAATCTAAGGTTTCAAGAAATGCGAATTTCATAGCAGAACTCTCTTTCTAGCCATCCCCAGACTACCACATCCCACAGATAAAGCCTTTCCAAAAACATCTTTTAGAGGTCTGTGGTATTGATATAATACAGGTGGGAGAGCAGAAAAGAAATAAAGAAAAAGTCCTGTGAGGAATACAAGTCTGCTATCCTAGAGAGATCTTGATTGCCACTGGAAGGGACAGACCAGATCTTTACTCCCTTCTCCTCCCTGCTCCTCTGTGTCTTCCCCTCACCTCTGCCCTTTGTGCACTCTGTTATGAGTGAGCAGAGAACCAGCACAATCCTGTTGCTGTGCTCAGATCAGTTCACTGCAAGACCTACTACACCAGGGCTAGGGCACCACAGAACAGCCATCAGGCCTGAAGAACAGGGAGCCCAGACTTGTGCTTGTCAGATTAAAGCAACCAGAGAAGTGCAGACCAGGTACTTACATGAGGTTAAAAGAAAGCAGTTAATTGTTCTTTAATCTGGACATCAGAAATACGATGAAAGGCAGTAGCCAGAATTTGGTTCAAGTTCAGGTTGAAGGTAGGATTAGGTTCACTGTGGTGATGGAGTGCTCTGCATCATGCAACTCCTTCTCTCCCAGTTAACCAGATGTACTTTGTATGAAGTAGCTGAATATTAGGGGAATTCCTAATACTTTCTGGCCTATGAATGCTTAACCAGAAAGAGTTATTTGAGCATCTGAAAATCCTGTGGTTAGGGCATATCTAAGAGATCATAACTCAAACCTCTGCTCCAGGTGAGGTAGGAGAGGAGCTCCAGGATGGTCTCCCACACTCACAATGGGGACATTAGAAAGTTACTGGCCATCAGGAAGGAAGAAGAAGGGTCTCTAAGTTGTATGATCATGCATGTTACAATCAACTCCAGAGACAAGACAGGCAGGAAAACACAGACCTACTTGTGTCTGTACATAACTCTGGACAGCCTGTTGCCTGTGATATGAGGGCACATCTGTTTGGACCTTCTCTATGAGTAAAAAACTGTAAACATCGACAAGCTCAGGAAGCAATGGATCGCTGCTCTGGAAGCACCAGCACGTGTAGGTTTTAAGAATGTAACTGGCACTTTGTAAACTGAAGTCCCCCACAGGAATCTGGCCAAAAATATATTTAGTGACTTTTGTTTTTAAACATACAAACACAGAAAGTGTACAGCTGAGTATTTCAACGACATACCTACAGCGGATGTGGACTGTGTGGGCTGGGGGGTCTTAAAGCCTGGATTCCTTTCTGAAAGGCACATTCCAGTTCAGCCAGAGGTTATAGGCTTCATACAGAAATTCCTCAGCTAAGATCTGTGTTTTAATGATGCAGGTCAAACCACCCTCATAACAGTACCTCTTGTCTTGTATAGATTATATGACATTTAAGAGGGGAAAGGGGGCACTCAGAGCTGAATCTCAGGATGCTAGAGCCTGTGATGCTGTACAGGCCTGGCAAATGGATTTAGATGCTCTTAACAAGGATACTTCAGTTTTCACTCAGCCTCTAACTGTTTTATTGCTGGTGTGAGGTAACTTCAGGGTTAGCTTTCCCCAAAAGCTGGCCCAAATAGGGTTTTCCCCCATACAAGTTAAAACAATTTTTAATCTAGTCTAAACACATCCTGAGGTGCACACCAAGATAAACACATCATCACAGAAGACCACTGGGGTATTTCCCTAGAGAGTTTCACAAGAAACTATTGGGGTACCACAGCCCTCTCCCAACACAGGGGCAGCTCTGCAGTGGGATGTTTAGGGGAATGTGCTGAAATGCAACAGCTGGATCAGGCAGACTTGCTGAGCTCTAAGAGGAAAATGTCCTCATCAACCTACCAGTGTGGGGCATCCCCTTCAATGTCAGTGAGGAGGAAGGCTTTGAAGCAGGTGACAGCGAGATACTTCGTGGTTTTGCCAGGAAATCTCTGAGAGATCACCAGGGAAAGCGGGAGCATAGAGGAGGACCATGCATAAAAAGCATACAAGGAGAAAACATGGTAATGGTGGTGTGGGATTTCAGGATACGAAATGAGGGCTGAAAGCATAGGGCAAAACAATAGGCAGCCTTACAGGTACAGACATGAAGTTTGCTTTGCTCTATCTCAGCTGGCATCTGCACCACCACCCAGAGAAGTGGCTCCTATTTCTGAAGACACCAAGCTGAGGTGTCTTGGTCATACATTCATACAGTGCTTCTGCAAAATACTGCAGAGCAATGCAGAGCTCAGCACAAGACCATGAGCTCAGCTGCCATCCTGCCATCCTGCCATCCTCAGGAAATGCTCCTGCATTCAGTTTGGCCCTGCTGTGCACGTTGGTGGCTTCAAACTCAGGTGCATTAGTGGTGCACACACAAACACAGGGTTTCCTCAAGAGGACAGGAGCAGTTAGATGGGAGAGAAAGAGCCCTTCAGAAAACAGCAGCACGAGGCTGTCCCATTTTTTGTGTATGTTTGGAGCTGTCAAGGCCACAAAGCTGGAGGTTGCAGTAACTAAGGCATGAAATGAAGCCTTGAGAAGAAGCTGAGTTGATAGCATGTCATAAGGCTCTTTTACTGAGTTGTTTGAACAGCTTACAATTTTCCTCTAGTTATTGCTCGTTCAAAGATGATTGTGGAATTATTTCCATGAGTAATTCTTGGCTCCTGTATGCTTTGCAAGCAGTTCAATGCAGTCAGTTGATAGCTGGAATCCAAGACTGGTCAGTCCCTGTTCACATAGGTCACTTGTTCTCCTGCAGAGGAGAAATTGCTTCACAGCAGATCATGTCATAGGTCTGCCAGTGTTTTATCTCCTCATCCCCAGGGACTAGTGCTCACAGGCTGGAGCAGCAGGACAGGCCTGTTGCTCTTTGCTGGCCACACAGGTGCCAGCATAGCATTTCACAAATGTGGGACAGTTTTCCAGCGTGCTTTAAGCAGCTTTTTCAAGCTCTCTCTTTCAGTTGTCCAAACAATCAATGTGCTTTTAGCACTAGCAAGGAAGACAAGCACCACAGGATTCCAACAGGATCCTGAGTCATGGCAGAACCCAGTGTCCCTGAGCAGGCTTAGGCACCACAGGACAGGATAAGATGAGATTCCAAACTGAAGTGAAAAATTAACTACGCTGTTGAAGCAAAGATCTGACAGCTTCCCAGGCTCAGCAGAACAGACACATGCATGTGAGAGCTGCAAAATTTATCAAAGACAACAGAGCCTTAATGTGAAACAAAATAAAGTAAGATCAATATGTCCTGATGGCAGATGCTGCTTTCAGGCTCCTTTCACAAAAAGCTGAATGTTTTAAATAATGATTCAAATATACCTGTATTGTTAATTTCAGCCTACATACTGTACAAGGAGACAAATATAAGACCTGTGAGTTTCAGAGCAAAGACATAAGGAGGAAGGGTAAATTGATTCAGTGTGGAAAAGTGGAACTATTAGATGATATAAATAGTGTGTTTGTTTCCCCAGCAGCTGTTCCAGCTTCTGTGCTTTGAAGTGTTTCATTTTGTAGTCTCAATTGCACCCTGAAACTCCAAAATTAAACAAAAGCTCTTCCATCTTAATGAACTACAGGACTTAAAATTATAATTTTATTGCATTTCCTATCCTGGTGAGGTTAACTAGAGTCTGGAAAGTGCACACTGCCCATTAGAGATCATTAGGAAAGCACTTGGAAGTTACACAGCTTCCTTGGACTTTTACCATTAATAATTCTTTTTGTGGACATTCAGAGGAAAAACAGGTTTTCTTAAGCAAATATAAAAGTGTTTGAATAAATATATCATCCATGCCAACTCTACTAGAACTCTAAGGATTTCCAAACCCATCTCTTCCCTCTTCCTTCCTCTAAGTCCTACAAAATTTTATATACACTATTATGCAGGCTGCTCATGGCTTCTTGGAAAGTGAGACCAAGACCGGTTGCATAAAAACATGGAAGAGACTAGCAGGCACCTGGGAAGACTGGAAATCTAGTTAACTTTGTCCTGTCATTCTGTCCCACCTATCCTTTCTTGCCCTGCATCTGCAGCCCATTCCTCACCCCACAGCTGGCCTGGGGCTGGCCCCACACTTGCACTCTGCTCCGGGGGTGCTGAGTGACCCACTGTCACTGCCTGGCAGCCTCTGCTGCTGAATTCAGCTCCTGTTGAGAGCTGCCTTGCCAAAACCCTTTCCACACAATGATGGAAACCAAGTTAGAAATAACTCAGGAGTTGGCAAGGTTTCTCAGAGCTTTCATTTTGTGAAGTGCTTTGCTGCCAAGCTATGTTATTCACATCTTCTCGGAGATCTGTAGGATGGGTTTTTTAATGCTTTTTCCTCTGAGGCAAGGGATGAGAGATATAAAGTCTAACACTTGTAAAATCTCTGTATTCCAATGTAAGAGTCAGCAAGCTAAGTACAGTGATTAGGAAATGGAGCTGTCATCAATCATGTCATGTTCAGGTATGTGGGATGAGCCTAACACTTCTGGCAACGTCATGTTCAGCACTCCACTTTTCTATGACTGTTGTGCCTGGTATTTTGGATCACCAAGCAGGAACAAGGTTGCAGTTTGCATGTTTATCACACAAGGAGCAGCTTTGCTTAGGTAAATACAAGACGAGGAGCCCAGGCCCCCAGTCTAGGGTCCATGCTGGCCAGGGAGCATGGGCACCATCTGCATCTCCTTTGCACTCTGTAACCTAGAAAGCAAATTCTGCAGCACAGGTTTCTGAAAGATCATAACCAGTGACAGGGTGAGCTAGAACCCACTGTGGGCCTTGCACAGTAGAACAAAGCACATCCTAATTAGCCTTCATGAAGCTTTCAACAGCAAAGAATCAGCACATGAGAAGAAGATTTGTGTCACCCAAAAGCAAGATCAAAAATCAATCCATGATTACATGGTCAAAGACAAAACTTTGTACAAAATACAGAGGGACGGATCCTTTTTCTCAAAGAATGGTGGAGCAGACTCAAAGGACAGCCTTCAGAATTGCTTCTGGATTTTGGGGGAGATGCCACCACAGCTAGCAATCAGGATGCCATCTATCCTTTTGTTGTGTCAGTGCTGGCCTGAGAAATATGGACTGCTTCAGACCAGAAAGTAAAGCAGACAGTTGGAAACCTATTTTAAAAATGCATATATAAAAATCACTTCCACTGATTGTTTATCCATTAATCCCTGGCCAAAAAGCATTTTCAGTAAGAGGCTGTCAGATGTGGTGCTTAGGGACATGGTTTATGGGTGGATTTGACAGTGCTGGGTTAACAGTCAGGCTCAATGATCTTAAAGGTCTTTTCCAACCTAAATGATTCTGTGATTCTATTTTATGAAAAGGTCATATAAAAGTTGTTCTCACAGAAAGCTAAAAAGTATGTGGAGAGGGGAGGGGAGGGGAGGGGGAGGAGGCAGGCAGGCTTAGAGATCTGGTCTGGTCTTCACAGTCTACAGCTATGTGTGGGCAGTGGAAAAATACTACTGAACAACTAATTACCAAAAGCAGTCAGTAACAAAATCCTGATTTAAATATTTGCAGGAGGTAGACAGAAAGGTGCCAGCCTGAAGCTTGTAATTACTTTTATTTCTGGCAAGAATCAGATATACTTCTAATAATAACTAATGGGCACAAAGAATTAGTCAGAAAAGCAGGGCATATTTATTCCCAGCTGGAGGGGAGAATAAAGTAGGTAGGAAATGTCCTGATGCGGGTGCACAAAGGTAAAGGGTAGGAACTGCAGGGATGGGACTTGTGCAGTGCAGTGGCACTGCCAAAGCAGCCCTGCCCTCAATCCCAGGGCAGGGAATGCTCCAGGGCACCTTTTTTCTTCTGGGCTTAGCAAGGCTGGCTGAAAACTTTCTTCAAGCAAGTTGCCCATTTTCTTCCCTCTGATCTGAGCCTGCAGAGATTGCGATGGTGAAGACAGAGATGCATCATCCCTGAGGGACCATGGGGCCAGTCTGCAGCTGCAGCAGTGCTGCCTGACTGTGGCTAGTGCCACCAGAGGGTGGGTAGACAGTCCCTTGGTTGTGGCAGAAGGCTTTCCTCTCCCTAGGGAGCTCTGATCTGGATAGTGTTTCATTGCTGTGACTCTTCCCAACTCATCCCTCACACAGCCCTGATTTCTGGATGAAGGATTTTCTAAGTGTGCTCATGAAGAGACCGGGTGGACTCTGCTTTGTGGCAGTCTTATACCCCAGCCCAGCCTTCAATGAGCAGAACAGATCTGAGTCCCCACTGCTGGCACTTCTGCTCAGAGACAGCCCATGCTCTGGGCTGTCCCTCCTGGGTATGGTCTTTTCCAGGCACTCTGATGGGGCCACACACAGCATGTCCATCCTCTCTGGCTGCCCTGTCCCTTCTTAGTTGTTCTTTCAGTGATACCAATGACATTTTTTGTCATTTCATTTCTCCACCACAGTGTTGTCCTGTCAGCTAATTAATATGGTAATTATACAAGGAGATTATCAAAGCAGTCTCACTACAGCAGTTTCCATATGCTGCTTACCTTGAGTGTCCACAGTCCCCCCATTCCACATTCCCAGTCCCTTTTATTCCTGCAATGTCCAACACAGCCACCTTGTTTGTGCTCAGCACACTTCCACATGCCATCCACGACACTGTCACCCCAGTCACCATCAGCAGACCCTTACTTGATTGTTGAGGCATTCAATATGTCCACTTGTACATATAAGTGACATACAAAATCCGTGACCACATTGGCCACACTGTCAAGCTTAGGAAAATCCAAACTGAGTTATGGTGAGGAAACAAGTTCTGAAGAAAGAGTCTGAATTAGCCAGCACACTCATAGGCTTAAATTTGGCTTCCAAGGTGCTCCCAGCCCACATCTCTATCCAAACTGCAAATATGTTTAAACTGGGCTGTCTGTCCCTGCTCCTGCCATGAGGCTGGGTTGTCAGTGGATTTTAGGAGTATGACCACTACAATATCTTCCCCAATCTACATCTGGAGCACAAATTCAACTTCCTTGTCTTCATCAGGACAAAGTAACTATTCTGCAGTTCTGCAGAAGACCCATCTACAGAGGTAGCCAAACCAACATATTTCACTCTTCTCTCATATTCCTTGGGAAGTCTTGTAGCAAGACTGAGCTTTTTCATTCCATATTCAGTGAATGTATTTTGTGCCTAGAGACACACCTAGAGACCCACCTTTACAACTCCAGCTAGCCACAAGCTGGAGTCACAAGTCAGTGAGTTACTGCACTGATATTTTTCCACATCCACCTTCTCAGAATTAGACTCATACCGCACTGCTGCTGCCAAAGGGGTTCATATCTCACAGAAGAGAGGAAAAGAGGGAGCTGCTCTAGGCTCTCCATTGATTACCTAGCTCCTCAGCCCACTCCTGGGAAAGCACATTCCAGTTTTCCATATCTGTCTGCCATCAGGTCTCCCTGCCATCTGGTCCAGCCACCAGACTGGAATGAGTCTGGAATTGTTTTAGGAGCAGGCTGCTCTGAGCACCAGGTCCCAGCAGGTGAACGCTTTCCTGAGCACAGCACCTGCTGGCTGGGCCTCACTGGTTATCAGAAAATGGCCCAGACATGGGGAGGCAAAGTGTGAATCCATCAGCCTTGCACAAATGCCATATGGAGCACAGCTATGGGTTGGTAATAGAGCAGGTAAATCTGTCAAAAGTCAGTGAGCTTAAGGTCCCCCTTCCCAAAGTGCTGTGGACACTTCTAGAATTCTGAACAACTTGCAGAGAGTCCCAGACTTCACTGTGGAAAACCCAACAGGTATCTTCATTTATCCTCAGATATTAATATAGCCCCATGCATCAGAATCCAGCATACCTGGATTCCATCCTTCCATCCCCTTGCTGTTCTTCAAACACAAAACCATCTTTCACCATCATGCCAGACTGCACAGTTTGCAACCATCTCTGGTATTCTTGTTGTCCTCCATCTACTGTTAAAGGAAACACACAGCAAAATCCCCAGTCCAGTGCTTAGAGAGGCTCAGTATGAATGAAGTGAACACACTGTTTGAGCTTTATGGTCCTTGCAATCAATAGCTTAACCTTAAAGTTATTCATTTACATGACTGCTGGCAAAAGTCTCATCAGCTCTCCAAAACCAGTCACAAATTAGATTCAGTCCTACACAAAGAGCACACAAAGGACAGAGGAGGAAGTGTAATTAAGAGGAGCACAAAATTTACAGTGCAATTAGATTATATAGTACAAAAGCCCTCTGCTTTCAAAGCTCAGCTAAAAAGCACAGGGACACCACTTTCTCCTCCACTTTTATTCCAGCAGTCCTGGGTTAGACTTTGCAAACCTTTGACAATGACTACATTAGCAGTGAGTTTTGTTTAATTTAGCACCCCTTAAGGGCAAAGTTGCCAGTGGGGTGCAAGAAGTTCTGCACACACAAGTGTGCTTGGGGAAGATCTCATTTCATCAGGTTACCTTGAAAAGGCCCCATTCAAAACAACTAACTTTTCCTAAAGGTAATCATCAGTATTTTTCCTCTAATATCTTAACATCTGACATGTGTTTTATTTAACATCAGATTCATATCCACTCTGAATTCCTTAAAAATCTTTGAACATATCTGCATTCACTTCATTTATTCCTTTGAAAGAACATATCACCTATCAAAAGGCTAAAACTAGCTGGCACAACCCAGAGGGAAACTCTGCACAAGGGCAATAGCAGATATTATTTCAGGCTGCTTTCTGAGCTATGTTTCTGCAATTCAAAATGTCTAATGAGCTTATTTGATTGTATCCATGCCAACAAAGAGATATAAACAACTTTAATCACTGTTTCGCGTTGCTCTTGACCCCCTGCTTGGCTTCATTATTTTCCTTTTAGCCACATCAAGGCACAACACTCCAACTAAATCACTAGAACACTTGCTGAAGACCTGTCCACATAATAAGATTTCTTTTTTATCATCTCATGTGGTTTTTTGCACTGCTGTTTAACAAGCAGCAGCCAAGCTGGGTGTTAGCTCAAAAGAAGCAGCTAGGTAAGGAATTAAGTCAATAGCTCTTGCTTGCCCCTTTATTTTCAAATAAATTTCTAAATTTGTTGCCCTAAAGTGATTAATGCTTAAAGACAGGGAGCAGGTTACAGCTTCTGGTCACCTGTTTTGTCACTAACGATGCTGGAGGAAGAACAGGACAGGGAAACAAAGAGAAAAGGAAGCATTAACAGTTCAAGTCACAGTAAGTGTTGGGCTGCTTAAACTAATAATATCAGACAATTCTCTATAGTCTAAAACACCCAGTCCTCCTACAGAGCTCCCAGCACTCCATGACCAGTGAACCATGTTTTAATGATACATTCTCTTGCAGAGCTTAAAGGTTTGAAATATTAAATCTTTTCTCTCATGCATGCTGACAGCAAATGAATCTGATGCCCATCTATTAATGAAGTTTGTCTGTCTCTTGATCATTATAACCAGGGCATTAGCTAGCATTACTTCCCCCACCACTTTTTTAAATATGGAAGAAAAAGAATGTCAAGGAGCACACCAAATGTGACACATAACTACAGGTTCAAAAGGTCATTGAGGATTGAGGTCAGATAGCATGGAGAAAATCTCCTAAAAAGTAGGTCATTTTTTTCAGCCCTGCATGGATACAGGAAAAAACCTGAGGCATATGTGCAACCTCTGTTCTGTAAAAGAAATAACTTCCAAGTTGTTTCCTTTTTAAAAATACCTTTTTTTTTTTCCTTTCCTTATTCTGAAGTCGTTCTTAATGGGTTATTGACACATTCTGGGAAAGGGATCACAGAACCATAGTATGCCTAATTTTTCTGACATCTAGGTCTGTTGCCCGTTAAATACCATAAGTGTCAGTGACTTCTAGAATTTTCTAAGGCATATATTTTTCTTCATATGTTTTTCTTTCTACTTCTTTCTTGCTTGATTTCATCAGAGTGATCTGGGAGTCCTGGCTGTTTTTTTAGACTGTGCAATGAGAGCAGCACAAGACAGAGGCACCTGCTCAGTGCCACAAGCTTTCCTCACGAGCACTCAGTTTACCCTTGTGCTTCAAGGCAAGAAAAACTGACACCTGACAGCCAGCTAACTTCACCCTAGACATGGCTTGTGTGGCTTTGAAGAAATTCTGCAGCATCTGTGCTGTCTCTTCCTTGCTGTAATTCAGGTCTACTATATGTCTGATCCAGCACAGGCACAGAGAGCACATTATTTCCTCTTCCCATTACACAAGTCTTCTCTTCTTGAGGCTCAATAACATTAATTGATTCAATCTTTCATTCAGCTAATTTTTTTAGACTTCATATCGCTCTCCTTACTCTTTTCCAGATGTCCCACATTGGCACACTTCAGCTGTAACTGAAGATTTACTGGTGCTGAGTGGAAATTTGTGGGTGTTTCAGGATATACACATCAATGTACATCCTATAGCAGCATCTTCTTTTCCCCCCACAGCAGTGCATCTCCAAGTTGAGGACCCTCAGTGACAATTGAGACTTTCCTGACCTAAAGACCCTCTGTGAGTGGAAGAGCAGTCCTGATTCCTGCCTGGAAAGTGAGACATAAACTTTTTCAACTTTTTAAGAACATACAAAGCTGCAAGATGCTACATAAACTAATGATCACTGTGTCTGTACTCATCACCTTTTGTTTCCTCAGACAAAAACTCTGTCAATATACAAGAGGTATTGTCCCCAATGATAGACAGGGGACCCCTGTTGCAGAGCAAATTCCTCAGCTTTCTGGGCACTGCACATTCAAAATACCATGGTCATTTAAGACACTTTAAAAAAATATTTTGTAACAATGCTTTAATAGTACAGGTGAACTCCTCAATAGTTTTGCTGAGAGGATTAATATGAGATGTTTCTCCCCTAGTCACAAGTCTTGTAGCTGTAGTTAGGATAGGATTGTGCCTGCAAAAGCCCCATTGCTAGACCTAATCTGCTGTTAAACTGCTTAATGGAGAGATTATTAACATTTCTGATTAAATACTTAGCTAAAGTGCAAAATGTAATCTTGGGGCTTTGCTGTCTGGGCTTCTAGTTAACATCATAAGTACCACAAGCACACTAAATACCTCAGCAGTGTGCAGGGTTATTATCCTAATCCAATGTGAGAGCACAGGCACTCCCTCCCTGTGCTCCCTATACATTTCATCTTGATGAAAACACGGTAAGTGCTTCTGCAGTCCAGCAACTAAAGTGGCTCAATAAACGCTGCAGTTGAGAGGCTGTTTCAGGGCAGGGCCCTAATCCTGAGCAGTGCTGAGCATCCATCCCTCCCTGCAGGCTGCAGTGCTGTGCACTCACCACCACTGAGGATCTGAGTTGTGGTCTTGGCTATGCTTCCAGAGAAAGCTGGTAGGAAAGGAGGGAAGAAGAGGAGAAAACAGATAAATACTAAAGCAGACCAAAGAGTGAGGACAGAGCCACCACTATTTCTAAATATTTGCAGCCTTGAAGACCCAAAGAAGTTGATGGATTTCTGCTATCTTCCATTTCCACAGAGAAAAGGAACCCTTTCCTGTACTAGGATGCTGCCATTTTCCAACAAGACTGAGCTGGTTCTGGCACCAGGAAAAGAACAAGTTCTCCCTGGATTGGCCATCACACCATGTCCACACAGCATCGACAGGGCCATCAAGAGTTTGCTACAGCAGGCACCTAATGTCAAAGTTTTATCTTATGTCTAGATTTTCAAAAATCTTAGACACTGACTTGCACAACCCCCTTCTGAAAAAAAGCAAATTATTCACTTGTGTGTAAGTGAGATACTTGCAGATTAAGGAAATACATATTGGTCCTTACCTGACTAATTCAGTTATCAGAGAATCATAGAATCACCCAATGGTTGGAGTTGGAAGACACCTCAAAGATCATCTAGCTCCAAACCTTCTGTCATGGGTAGAGGTGCTGAGCACCTCTAGAGCAGCTTGCTAACAGCCCCCTGCAACCTGGCCCCAAACACTTCCAGAGATGAGGCATCCACACCTTCTCTGGACAACCTGTTCCAGTTTATCCAGGCTTTGCCTCCAGCCAAGGAAACAGAAGTCCTATGGAAAGCAGTTCATCTTTGACCTGCTCAGGTCCCTATTCCAGGTGGGTGGGATTGCCTTTCAAAGGTGCCAGACTCCCTAACCTGAACACAAAGACAGTCCAGAAAGGCAGTTTGGACTGTGCTTTTATGATGCTAAATTAAGTTCCAATGAATCTCAACTAACATCCCCAAAAATCCTGCTGAGACAAGGCTCAAGCCATCTCACCCACAATTACACCATGCACAAGTGACAGTCAGCTTTGCATCCTGAGCCACTCTTTCCTGGATTTCACAGGGGTCTGAGGTAACCTTGGTGTGACAGACTCATCCCTCACACATTGAACGAGGAGAGATTTCCACTTCTTCAGTTCAAAACTTCCCAACCACAAGAGATTTTCCTAGCCCAGAACAATCATAACCCACCATTAGAAACAATGCAGCAGTGTTTCAAAATAAGCTCCAAGCATTCAAATTCAGACTAGAAGATACCTCCCAGAACAATGGTTTTGCTGAACCCAGCTTGTGTTTTTTGAAAGCAGAGCTGCTTTTGAAATAATATAAAAATCAAAGTGCTATAGCTGGACTTTGGCTTTCCTCAAGTCATCATTTGATTTCTAACATGTCCAGCTTCATGAGGTTCTCTACCTCATCCTGTTTTGGTGTCACTTAATTATTATTCATAACAACCAATAAATAACTCTTCTTCCTGTGACTGCAAATAGATGGCAAAAACCAGCCTACCCCAGGCAAAGCAAGCAAAGTGAGCAGAGCCAAGTCAAACTGGAATGCCATGCGAGTATTAGCTAGATTAAACATTAACAATTACTTTTCTCCTTTTGATCACTGAAGTAGCAATGAAGGCAGTAGAAGGAAAGCCTAAGATGTTGACATATGTTTTTATTATCTTTAGTCTTCTTTTTTTGAAGTCTTGGGAACTGGCTCCACAAATACTTCCCAGGTCAAAGGCAGAGAATTATGCTATTTGTTTCAGCAGTGAGGAGGCTGGGCAATTTTATTAATAAATGCAGCTTGATTTATTCTTTCAAAATTAGCAGGGAAACAATCATAAAAACTGCAAGGAAAAAAAATTAATTCCATTTTTAAAATTGCTAACTTAAGAGCTAGGCAGATTAAAGAGATTCAAACATAAGTAATACAACAATAGAAATCCAGCTTTATTTCCCTTGCTTTTCTCATTTTCAGTCATTCCTGCCTATTTTGGTTTTTCCAGGACTGGGAACATCTTCCCTCTAGCTTGTAGTGAGAAGTGCTTGCTTCTGTCACTTGCCTGACCAAGGGAAATACCAAACAAATACCACAAGAACTCCATATCTTTGTGAGATTTCCAGCTGTAATTTTCAGGCTATAAAGGATGGAGTTTTCTATGAAGTCCTGCATTTGTGAAATGGATATGGAGCATATCTGAACCCTTTCAGATTGGCCTGTAGTTAAGAAGGGGCTGGCATGGAAAAAAAAGACCTACACTGAGAAAAAGTAAAAGTAGTAAGTTTAAAAAAGGAATTCATATTAAGGAAATGTAAAAAATAACCACAATATATCATTCACAGTTATTTTTCCTCACCTTTCCCCCCTACTAGGATTTTTTATACTTTGGGTAGTGAATTCTCTCTTTTTTGTTTCATTAAAAACATTTCTACTCTTAATTTGCTTTTCTCTTGTTCCCTTTACACATTGTTTTTTTTTCAAAACCCAACGATTCTGTGATGACAAAGAAAGTAGATTGAAATATTTTTTCAGTGAATATTTCTGGTTCACTGAAATACACTGTTCTAATAGCAAAGTTCACCTAGGGGTCTTTCAAGAGAGACTCAGGGCATCCAGTCCTTTCTTGTTTTGAGCGGAAGAAAGGAAACAATTGATCTGAAGTAATTCCTAGCCCAAAACAATTTGCTCTTATGGTATCTATATGCTGTAAAAAACACTGGAGTTCAAGGAAGATGCTAATAAATCTACTTTTGACCCATCTTAAGTGTGTTTCTATTATCCCTAACTTTACTTTAAAAAGCCCAGTTAGCAGCAGGCTTGTATCAAGAAACATAAATTTCTTCTTTTCTTTCCTTTCCCCCTCGCATCCAAACCTGAATCCCACTGTTTGCCAATACAAATTCTGGTGCAAATGCCAGGCACATAAAGATCCAAGACATACTTGAAGACACCAGCTGGCAGTGGTGGGCAGTGTAGGATCCATGCAAGCAATTAAGTATCTATCTGGTTATGCTGGATCCAACCATCAGATTTTCAACTAAAGCATTTCCCCTTTTTTCATACTTTCCAGTAATTTAGTGTATTACTATAGCTTACACATTCCAGGCTTTCACTCCTCAGTGTGGGACATTGTCTCACTAACAGCACTGATGGGTAAAGCGTGGACAGTTCTGAAGATGCTCAACTACATATATATATTTATATATGTTTTTCATTATGAAAAGGAAGTGTTTTAAATTTATTTCAGCCCACGGATCCAAACTTTTACAGAGTAACCACATACTGTAACACAACAAGTCTCTTAAAATCTCGTGTTCCTGAGACCAGTGTTAGGGGACTTGTCAAAAAGCAGCTGCAGCATCCCATGGCCAATGAATCTGGATGTCATTGACTCAAGGGTCATCTTGTCAGCATCACCAGATGGACCCTGCCTTGTTAAGGCTTGCTGACAGCCAGACCAGCAGCAGCTCCCACAGCAGGACCAGTGGCTACAGTCAGCTCAAGTCCCAGGGGGCCTCATTCCAGGCAGCATTCCCAGAGGCTCTGAACTGGAGGCACACTCTTGAATGCTGTCTTGAGACATGAACTTAACACAAGCACCTGCTTCCTCAGCAGAGACCCGCAGCTTGTATCAATACTAGGAGAGATTGAGACTGATTTATTGACCTTTCTGAATTCAGTCCACCCATTTAAATTTGTAAATTCACAGCTACTTCTTGAGTTACCAAGCTTGTTTTCTTTACAGACTTACCAGAAATGTAGAAGTGCTACACCAATCTACTTATCATCTCCCTTGACAAAACCATAAGTACCTCTGAACCAGCACACACAGCCTTGACACCTGGCTAAATGGAATTAGGTCTGCTGTGCAAGTGTCTTAGTGCTGAACCTCCTTAGGAGAACAAGTAAACACTGGGGTCTAATCAAGAGGGAAGAGTGTAGCTACAAGCAGTTTAGGTAACTTTTGGGTGTTATGGGCTTGGCCCCTGAATTTAGCTCAGGTTTGGAGAACACTTCAGATGGGAGATCAGTCAAGAGATCAGTCTCCAGAGCTGCAATGGTCTTTTGCCTTGTCAGGCAGTAAAACTGGTTTGCTTTTTCTCCCTCCCTTCCTCACAGAATTAACTCATAACTGATACAAAAGCAAAAGGAAGCAAACTGTCCCTTTGAGAACTTTACTGTGAAAAAGCCTGCTTATATTTCCAAATGTGGTTTTATGCAAATTATGGGCTGATTTGCCATGGTAGCGATTTCACATTTGTTTATGCTGTGCTCCCATCAGAAGGTTGTGCACAGCACAGTGCTGCAAGAGATCAGAGGATAGTGTGTGATCCCTGCAATAGAAACACAAGAGTGACCTGCAGCTGCAAGGCAAGGGCTCCATCCCTGCCTGGGCTGTTAGACATCACCTCAAGAACTATGTCTCCTGGTGGTGATTGGATTCCTGCAGATCTCCTCTGCCAAGAAATGTCACTGAATGTCTCACAAAGCAGGTATACAGAGAAGACAACTCAAATCACAGCAATGACTGCTGAGCGTCCTCATTCTTCCTCCTGGAAAGCAAAAACTTTAAGGTTTGGAGCTTGGGGTTCACCAGCAATGTTCTCAATATGAAATTAAAATGAAACTGCTTAGTGAAAGACACTAAAAATTAGATATAACAATTGGTTTGGCAAATCTTATTGATGGAAAAATTAAGTGCAAAAAAAGTCTGTGTGATTACCAGACTGACACATGGGTACAATTGTAAGTTCAGACCATCTCCAAGGCATTCATGTTTGTGGAAATAGATGTTCACAAAGGAATGGCAGGAAGAAAAAGAAATGCATTTGGTAGCATTTATCTAACCCCACATTTAAATTGCCAGGGTGAACTAAGTGCCAAGTGGTCATCTTATTAGTTTGATAAACGCTCTGCTATCATGAATAAGATGGTTTTTAATACAAGTAAGGCCTGCTCAATCTAGATTTGAGATGCTATAATGAGGTAACATTGACTGCTTTGTTACATGGTTGTATATGTGAGATGCAGATGCAAGCTCTGCAAGACAGCTTCTGAAATAAGTTTTTCAACCAAATGAATAATGACTTCTTAAATAAGAGGGTATATTACTTTAAATTCATGGCAAAATAAGTATTTTGTAGCTCATTTTAGAATAGGGGATAATTTTCATTTTTAGATTCTCCTTATTTGGTTTTCATAATTTCAAGAGAGTACGTTCAGAAACACTTTCAAAGGATTAATGTAAGGAAAGGAGCTGCCAATTGAATGTTTCTCTATAGATCTGTTTAATAATTTAGAGAAGTAAGAGGAAAATACCTCTTCAGGTGACAGTGAACTTGCAGAAAACAATCAAGGATCAAAACATAGCCAGAAAGAGAAATATATATAAAAATAGTCATCAGTTTGACTAGGTTAGAAAGAAATGGGATAACATGTTTATGTTTTCAAAAGAAGCATTTTTGCCTTCATAATTAGGTTAGGGTTATCTTCAATTTGATTTTCCTGTCTGACTTCCAGCAGCATTTTAACTGTACATGTCCTGAACAAAAACACTGTCGTAGGAAATATCTGGGGTTTTTTTGTGAACAGAGAGTTGAATTTTTGGTTTGGGTTTTTTTTAAAGAATGGATATAAATGGTTCCATGTGTTGACATGTCCCTGCTAGCAGTTAACTGTATCCCACAGCTCCACTGAGCACTAGAGGCTGGCTGGGAAGCTTTGCCATCACCAAAATGAGCAGCTCAGTGAGGGGCACCACTTGCCTGCTCACCTTGCCTCTGCAGATGTTCCTGCTCATCAGCTCCACGTGTTTATGAATGCAGGAGTGCCAGAGCCCAACCCAAGCCAGAATCTTTCCAGTGAGTTCTAAAAGTTCAGGCCACAAAGCGCTGGCACTGGTGCAGCTCTGCTTGCTGGATGTCCCTCTGAGAGCTGATGAAACCAAGGAACAGCAGGGGAGACAAAGAGAGAAAGAAGTGAGGAAAGAGAGAGGCTAGACAGAAAAAAGGGGATGTGATGCAATGCTCCTGCACTGGTGCCTGGGCCACGCAGCCGGGCCTGGCCAGCGGCGGGGCTGGGAAGGAGGTGACAGTGACCTCTCCTGCTGCTGAGCTCCTCCCAGGGGCCTGACCAGGGCTTTAATGGATGAACAACATCCTCTGGTCAGGGCTGACCCTCCTGATGGGTACGTGGTGAGCCCTTCCAGCCTGGCATTCCCTTCATGACACATTCTGGGCTCAGGACATGCATGCCATGGACTGAAATGAGAGCTCCCTGCCTGATGCCAGACGCCGGCTCTTTCACGTATCACCAAAGCTTCACATTCAGCACAAAAGTCACAGGAAGCACGATGACAACAGTTCAAAACTTTTCTGAGCTTCTGCCTACAGCCACCCTTGTGAGCTTCGAATTATCTGTATTTTTAAAGCTCAGTGTTTGAACTGCTGCATGCCAGAGGAGACTTGACCTTTAATGATTATTGTGCCTTCTGTGTCCGTATTGAATAAGAATCCTGTTAAAATACCCAAAGTTTCTGGGTGTAGTGAAGCTCTCACTGTTTTTCAAAAAGAATCAGGGGCTTCTCCTTGCAACACTGCCTGTTATGGCTCCTAATTCCCTGCTCTTCCCCACTGCATGTGGGACATGGCTTTTCCCTCTCAGTCTGAACAGCAGACTGGGACTCCAACTCCATCACAGGCTTACAGGACTAGAGGCTTGAAGGACAAGACTGGGTAATTAAAACAGAGAAAGTTGATTATGTTCCTCCCTGAGGACAAGGTATATTGTTTTTGAGCTGTTGAGTTTCAGACAGCACCAGCAGCAAACTCAGCTAATGATGGCATGTCCAAAGGGATACAGTGGTGCTGCCAAGTGCCTTCCTCAAGCAGCTCCAGCCATGGACCAGCACTGAAGGGACTATTTTTTTACAGTGAAAGCCCACATATGAAGGCCCAGTGAAGGGATGTCCTGGGGTGGTAGGGACAGGAAGCCCTTAGGCCAGTCCTCTCCATGGCACAGGCCCAGTCTGGCCTCAGCAGGGCACAAACATTGCCTCTCTAATGCAGAAGCAGACCTGCCAGGGAGGGGCACAGGAACTGTCTCAGTAGGAAACAACAAAATTCAACAGCAACTGTACAGAGAGAAATTTTAGAAAGCGCAGAATCAACCCTGAGAAGGTTCCAAACAAGTTCTTGTGATAGTAGGAAGAAAACAAAATCCTGCCTCTAGAAAGAGATATTTGTACACCAGGGAGCACAGTAACTCCCTCCTTGCCTGCTCACCCTCCTCACCAATGGGCAGCTGCTTCTCTACCATGGGCAGCAAAGCCTGGCCATCAGGCTTCCCCTCCCCATGCTGAGGAATCGATCACCTCCTCTGCTTTCTTTCCCTCTTTGTTTCTCCCCTCACCTTGCTTTTTGTGACACATGCTATCTCCTATTCAGGGGTTTTTTGTTGTTGTTGTTACCAACATTTCCATATTCTGTTCTTTTCGTTTTGTTCACTTGTTTCTTAATTCCTCCATAGTCTGGAAAAGCTAAAGGCACACAGTCAGTTCTGCCTCCAGTATGTACTTGAGGAGCCAAAAGTATGTAATGTAAATTAGCTTTAAAAGAAAATGTTATTTCATTAAGTAACATGGCTGTCTGCCACTCAGAAATGTCCTCTTGCAACATATCCTGGTGATCTCACAGACATGTATGCTGCTCCCTCTAAAGAACCACATGACATTTTTGAATAATGTCTTTTAAATATTTTTTAAAGAATAAGACACTTTAAACTATATTCTGTAACTTGAAACTGGACCAAAAAAAAAAAAACACCCTGATTTGAAATTACTTACAATACAATTCCTTGCCAAAATGTGTGTATTTTCTTAGTTTCCTTCTATCCATGTCTTCTGTTTCAATATAAATTATTCAGCTGGGCATATTCAGTCTTAAAAGAGTTTTTCTTCAAAAGCATAAAAAGTACAAAAGATAAGGCACATGTTTTTTCTGAGCCTGCAGCACACTTGAACGTTCCATGGTGAGGGTACAGAAAGGACCAAACTGCCGGCGTAGGATGTGACTGAGGGATGGCAACTGCTGCACAGGAGTTCCATGCTGGTTATAATGAGCTAGGAGCTCCTAGGAGCTGGAACAGGCTCCCCATGGACATGATCTTGGCATCAGGCTCATCAGTGTCCAGGAACTGTTTGGACAATGGTCTCAGGCACATGTTGTGATTTTTGGGGTTGCCTTCTGCAGATCCAGGAGTTGGACTTGATGATCCTGGTGGGTCACTTCCAGCTCTGGATATTTTATTATTCTAGTTAAGCAGAGGTGAGATTGTGCAGTAAAAAGAGACTTTCTGGACATTTTCTGTCCCTCTCTCAAGATCTCACTGCCAAGGGCTGTCAAAGGAGTTGACAGCTGGAACAAGAGAAGGGTTTCACACAGCAGCAGAGTGTAAAACTCACAGAGTGTAAAACCAGTGCATCATTCCAGGGCCTCCCTGCTGAGTCATCCCTTGGAGAAAACATGTCCAGCTCTGCCCTGAGCACCAGCACTCCCTTACTGTCCCACCTTGCCCACTGGCCCATGGCATCCTCCAGCTCCTGGTGCAGCCACAGAGTTCCACACCTGCCCAAACCTCCAGCTGTGAGATACAATACACATCCATGGAAGTTTAGTGTCTCCTGGAGCACCAGCTGAGTCCTTCTTGAGAGTCCTCCTTGTATGTGTCCTAAGCTGGCTCCAGCTGTGCCCCACAAGTTGACAGTCATCCCTGCACATCAAGAAGCAGGGAATATGCCTGTATCTGGGGGTCTGTGCCTCTTGTCACAGAGGTTTCTCCTGCAAGCCTTCCCATATGATTCAGAGAAACAAGCATCTTTATTTGTGATGATGTGATGTCCTTCTTATGTATATTTAAAGGTCTGTGATATAAACTTCTTCATAGAAGTCAAAACAGAAAATATGGTCTTGACTCTGCTGCCCCACTTGAAAGACTTGTGTATAGTGGGAAATGTGTCCTTGTTATCCCCATTTTTGGAATTACCTCTAATTTTCAATGAACTAACTGCAAGCAAGTGATGAGTTCGCATCAACACTCCTAAAATTAGTAGAAAGATTTAGCTGGGTCCTGGATTTGTTTTGGATGAGCCATAGCAATCCTCTGGGTTATTTGTTAGCTGCATCAACTGCTTACTTTTGTTGGTATGTGACTGCTGGTTGCAGACACACGATGCTGCCATTGAACCCCAGCCAGTGGCCAAGCAGGGTTCTTTCCAAGGACATGTGTGTACTTGCAGAAAGAGAGGGATGACAGATGAGAAGACTCTTGTGGTTTGTTTTTCCATGTAAACAAAAATGCTTTTTGATAAACACAACCAAGGATGCAGGGAGCTACACCAGGAAAACAATCTTAGGAAAACCACTCTTGGCTGCAAAGTTTAATCTCCTTCCCCAAAAACATTAATGAGTTGATACTTTATCACTCAGCTGCATGCATGCCATTGGAACTGTACCAGAGTGGGCTGTGCTCAGAGATACCCAGGTCACTTGTCACAGACATTCCAACCACCAGCTGTAGACTTCTGATTAGAGCACAGGTTAAAAGCCCTACATTTGAGATCCTGATTTCCCCTTGGAGTCAAACAGAGGGAGTTGTTCCTCCAGAGACTATTGTGTTAGATGTCTGAAGTTCAATCACACAAACAGTCCTTCACCCACCCTCAAATTCACTTTGGACAATTCTGGAGAAGAGTTGTGCTTCACCCACAGCCAGGTTTTACCCACACAGGCAAATGCAGGCTGTGCATGGAAGTTTTGCAAAGCCAAAGGGCTGTAAAACATCCCAGCAACAGGACAGGGGACTCTGGGGCCTGGGGGAGAGAGAGAAATGTTAAATTAAATTTTAAATGGATGGTTCCTGGAGCCATTTCCTGCAGTGCTGCAAAGTCTGAGTCTCTCATGCTCTCCAAGGCTATCTCCAGACACAGCCACTGGGAAATATCATGTTAGAAACCTGGAGAAAATCCTCTTCAGACTGTTTATCTTGAGCAGGCAGAGAGATGATGGAGACTGGGTACTCAGTAGGGGCAGAGATGGGGCTGAGGCCATGGGTGGGCAATGCTGTGCAGATGACCCCATCTGTTTTCAGTGAGCGTCTCTCAGCCCTTCTGTCCAACACAGGCTGCCCTCACTGGTCAGGTTAGTGACCCAATAGCCCATTTATTGAGAACATGTGACAGACACTTACCACATACCCTAAATATTCTCAATAGCTGACATTTTCTGAGACTCAGGTTCCTTTTTAACACCCCAAAGCTCCTGGTAAAGGTTAGACCCCTACATCGGAAGTGAAGTTTTACACTTTCCACTAATATTTTATATAGTATTTTTATTACTGATTGCAGCACAGCACTTGTAGTCTCATAGGTCCCCTTGCAGTTTGCAGCCTTAAAAATAGATATTTTTTGTTGAGGGAAGAAAATGCTTATTAGGACATTTAGGCACTTTAAGGAAAAAAGGCCAGTGTTTGCAGCTGGCTCCATTTACCGATTAGGGTTTCATTAACCATGGTAATAGTATTCCTGCTAGTAAATACTTGCTAGAGTATTTACTTTACAATGCTAAAACATTGCTAGAAAACAATACTCTCCTCTGTTTTCTCATTCCAATAAAGCTACCCTAAGATTACAGAGGAGTAATAGATTCCAATGGAGGGCTACACACACACCCCTAGATTATCTCTATGCATTATCTCATTCACATGATTAGCAGCCATTATTTAACCAACTTTCTTCTTGTTTTTATACAAACAGGAGGTCTGCCTATATAATCAAAACATTTTCTCCACACAGCAAATATTCCCATTTTCTGACTGGGAGAGTCAACATCTGACCCAGAACTAGAATTAACCATTTAAGTTTTAAAGAGTAGTAAGGAGTAAAGATAGAAGGTTTTGCATGAGTGAAAAGAAGTTCTAGGCAATAGGGATGAGGACCCTGGTAGGACAGGATAGGGACAGACAGCAGGCAGTTGTTTCCAAGTCTCATTGTTTCCAGAAATTTTGTTTCTTTGTCCCATCCATCTCCTCATCTCCCCACACATCCATAGAGTCCTCAAGCAAAGCCTGCTCTGCCATCAAAGTTCTGTTTTATGTCAGTACCTTTTTATCTCAAAGCTGGCTCCTTTTTCTCTTTAGTCCTTTTATTTTGCATCCCTGAGAAACTCATCTACAGTTAAGAGCCATCTATCATCTTCTACAGTTTTTCCCTTTTGTAATTCACCTGCAACTCTCACATCCACTAGAGATTGAGCACAAATGAAAAAAGGTCTGAATGTCTCAGAAATTTGCCCTATAAAACAAGAAAATAATATAAAATCATAGTATGATTTCACTGGAGCAAAAATTTAATCTGGTTATACATCTCTCTGGCTTCCTTACATCTCTTTCCAGGCTAAACTTGTGTTTATCTGCACTTTGAAAGTGGTCCCTACCTTGGAGAGAGTATCCCCCACTCACTGAAAAGCACAAAAAAATTATTTAGAAAGATTACTTTTCACCAGAAGGTTACCTCTGCTTGACCCTACTTTTCCACAGATGGAGCCCTACTCAAACACTTTTTGCATTGATAACTGCATTTGATATACATCAAGGAGGTGTTCGAAATTTGCAATGCTATCAAGGATATCTGCAGGGATCGTTAAGTGTTTGGGGACTTAACAGTACTGAGGCTTTCACTGACTGGAAAAAAGTGTATCAATTTTAAAATATACCAACTTACAAAGTGCTTTTGTTAGGGATTTTTCTTTAAAAGTCTTGCTGAGGTTTGTACTGGCAATAAATATGCACTGATGGAGTGAATTAATTTCCCTGTGTGATCAAAACACATGATAGGTTTGATAATGGAATTACAGAACACTCTGCTCTCATAAGGATGTTGCTGCAATCAAATATTCTCTTCTGATCTGGCACATGTGAGCATGCACAGGAGGGAAGGACAGGAGGAGGGTAAGGTGCATTTGCCTTGGGATGGGATGGGAATCCAGTGAAGGAGGCAGCTGCCACCATGGCAGTGGAAGCTTCTAGGGGAAGGGTGGCTCAGTCATATGAACAAATTCAGGGAACAGGGAAGAAGGAGAAGGGAGGTTTGGTGGGATTTGGCTGGATTTGGCTGGCTGCACCAGCCTTGATGCTGCCTCCACACCAGCAGCAACCCTTACTCTGAGCACATGACAACAGGCACACAGGGGAGAAGTCCAGCTCCCATTCTCACTGAGATAAGATGCAGCATCTGCTACAAGCACCACAATGAAATGTAGCAACAGCAGCCTGTGTCTGTAGGAACTTAGTCAAGGTGTGAGTGGTGACACTGAGCTGCAGCAGCTGGGCAGGAGCCAGGATCCCAGCAGGTCCTTGTGGGACATCCCCAAGGGAGGAGCTGCTGGCACACGAGTGCTCCTGCACACCAGTGTCCTTCTGGCCACACCCAAGCCAGTGAGCAAACCCATTCTGGCAAGCCAGGGCATCACCCAGTGCTGCCTGACACAGAATAAAAAGAAATACCTTACCCTGGCTGAGGTCCTGGTTTTGTCTTTCTCCTTCCATTTTCCCTGATGCAAGCTGAGCCACAAGTGCAACAGACAGAGGGGTAATTTGGCATCTTTGCCAGATGGACTCACTGGCCATTGGTGACCCCAGAGGAGTCAGATCTGGGTGTGACATTTGGTCATTGCATCTGCAGGACTGAGGAACAGGTAAAGCTTTTCAGCCAGCAGCAGGAGGAGCACCCAGCCTTGGGCACCACTGCAGCCCTCTGTAGATGGTGCCCCACGGCAACCTCTGTGCCCAGCCCCTGCCCCAGGAGCATTCCTTGGCCTTGTAGCTTCGAGAGGCACTGTGGGACATTGATGTTTTCCTGTCAGGTTTTATTGGTAAGGACAGACTGTCACAGACATGTTTTATGAAAAATCCTTTCCTTAAGATTTTTTCTCCTGAGAAGTTGAGAAGCCTCAAGAACAAAATGTAAACAATGATTATCTGCTGCTGTGGAATGCAACAGGTGGATCTGTGATTGGTCTCATGTGGTTGTTTCTAATTAATGGCCAATCACAGTCCAGCTGGCTCAGACTGTCTTGGTCAGTCACAAGATTTTGTTATCATTCTTTTTCTATTCTTAGCTAGCCTTCTGATGAAATCCTTTCTTCTATTCTTTTAGTATAGTTTTAATATAATATATACCATAAAATAATAAATCAAGCCTTCTGAAACATAGAATCAACATTCTCGTCTCTTCCCTCATCCTAAGACCTGTGCAAACACCACCACAGACAGACAAGCCTAAAAGCTTTCCACAGCTCCTCAATTTACTGTTTTCAGGAAGCCCTGACACATGGAAATTAACAAGCCGAAGCACCATCCTTTGGTATTACCCACTGTAGCTGCATTCTAAGATTTTCCACTGTAAGACCAGTCGCACTGGTCTTTCCTCTCCCACACATGGAGAAAAAGACATTTTCAAAAAAGCCCAAGTAATGGTGAGAAAAAAGTTTTTCAAAAACAGCAGGAACATATGGGATTTCCAACCCTTTTCCATTTTATCAAGGTACATTGTCCTGGGGACTGTGACAGGGACAGATGGTAAGGGTTTTTTCTTTGAATTTTATAGCCTGTATTCATTTACCAAGCTGAGCCAACATTAAAATGTGTATTCATCTTCCATTTATTGCACTGTGCATCACCAACCTGGGTCATTATGCTATTTTTGTCAGTTTACTATTTTTGAAAGGAGGCAGACATACACATTTAAAAAGCCTCCTTCTCATTTAATCTCAGCCACTGACATGCCTTTGAAGATTTGGTTTTGAAGGGATGTGGTATCAGTGATCTTGACAAACATTTCAGTTTGCCCACTGCCAGCCAGGGACTGTGCACACAAGTTTGCTTTTACTAACTGCAGAAATACAAGCAGAACAGACTTACAGTAGGTATATAAACAAGAAGGTCACAAGGTTAATGTTTGACTCTAATCCTAATGACTTTTTTTGAGCCACGCACAAAGCATGACACCAGAAGGAATCCACTAACAAAGTAAAGATAAACAAGTACAAGAGCACAACCCTCCTTTGTACACCAGCTTCAGAAGTTGCACAAAGGTATTTAAAGAAGAAATAAAAATACCCTGGTTTTATAATAGATGTAACTTTATCCATTCCTTTCCATTATATGTGCAATAAATTGCTCCAAGGTGCCAATAAATATTGGAGGAACTTGGTGGTTTATAAATATTTTGAAAAAATAGAAACTATTGCTTAAATAATCACTCTATGGAGAAAATACTCTCCCACAAAATCTATTAAACAGGGTTAACGAAGTAGCAAGAAAAAATTTCAAACCTATTCCTCCAACTTCTAATTCAGAACAATTCTTTCAAGCTGAGTTTCAGACAAAAATAATGAGGAAAGTTGCTGAATGTGGTCTGAGTCGACATAAATTGAGTCAACTGTTTACAGAAATGTTTGCAAGCTGAGACAAATACATTCTGGATTGTTTAGTTGTGTGCAAGGTGATTTGAAATACAGCAACTATATTATGGTTGTTAGAAAAGCTTTGTCAAAATAAAACAATATTGCTAAGGGCCCTTGAGACACAGATAGCAGACCCAGGCCAGTAAACAAACCCCAAAAGAAGTGCACATAATTTACAAAAAATACAAATGCCTCCAGCAAATCTATTCACGTTTCTTTTCACAGAAAAATGTAAAACCTTATCAGAAGACTGCTTCTGTGTCCAGAATATTTGTTCTGTTTTGGGACAGTTTACTTTGGCAACTTACTCAGCTTTGCATCTGTAATTAAATGATGAAGATGAGACAACGTGACTCTGGAGAGATCATTGGAAACTGCATCTTATCTGCTTGCCTTTATTTACAGAGCTCTTCATGTTTTGGCCTCCCTAATGCATTTTTCATTAAAGGAGAGCAAGCTTGACACACAACCTTCTCACTCAGTGCACACAGGAACTGTGATCCAGAGGCAAAGTCAGGCAGTTTCTACCACTCCAGCTTCTCCCCATTAGCAGTTTTAAGTGATTTCTGCTACTTTGGATGATAGACATGTCTCCCAGTGCTGCCTTGTCCATGGTGGGAAAGAAATTCAAGCCCACTTCTGGTTCTGCAGCAGTCAGATCCCAGTGAGCCTCTTAGCTAGAATTCAAGTTACATCTAATTCAACATGAGCATGTATTACTTCCAACAGGGCAGTACTCTGGTGCTCAGCATTGAGGAAGACCCTGCAGACCCCTGACAGTGTTTTACAGCCATGAGAGACATCTCTGCCAACCCCCAGCTGAAATATCTGCCCAGAGCAATGTATGAAATCCCATGGAGGGGGATTTGAAATCCCATGGCAGCTGAAGATATGGAGAGCTGGATGGCTCTCAAATGCTGATCAGAAGAGAGACCATGAACCTCATGCTGATGGTGGCACTGCCTTCTCCAGGGCACCCTTAGGCTCAGAGGGACAGTGGGCAGTTCTCAGGGTGACACCTCCAAGAGGGCAGAGGCAGAGCCCAGCTGGCACAGGCCATGCTACAGCAGGGCAGCAGCAGAATCCTTCAGTTCCATCTGCAGATGGAGCAGGACTGAACTCATCTAACATCTGAAAAGTGAGGGCTCAGTCTGTTGGGGTTGTCTTGGCTACCTCTGGACAGTGCAAGGGAAGACTCCAAGACAGTGGAGTCACCAGCCTCCCTCCCTGGAATGCTCAGATAACTTGCTCCAGATCAGCTGGGACTTAGTCACAGGGTGGATATCTGCTTCTGGATGTGCAGCACTGAGCTCCTTCCACATGCCTTCTTCCACCCAAAATGCCTCTCTAGAAGGACCTGTTTCTCTAGTGAATGATAAAGACAATCTGGGGTACCCAAATCAGCTGTAAAGTCCAACATGGCACTTGCTAAAACTAAATAAGGTGTATTCCACAAGATTTGATCTGCTACTCAGATGTTCTGTGGAAATCACCACACAGTGCCTCTGCACAGTACCATGAGGAGGGAGTCATGATCCTGCACCAGAGGGATATCACTGCTCTGCAACCATCTTGTCCAAAGGCTGGTGTGGAGGTGACTGTGAGAAGACAGGAGAGCATGGTGGCTCTCAAGCCACAACCACTTTTGAATGAACCACTCAGGCCCATATAAGTGAGGAGTTTGGACTTCACCCAGTTTATTGGCATCAATGGAGGTTGATGTGAAGGCTTGGGCTGTGACAAGAGGAGTGGTTGGATTTCTTATCCACCAAAACCAGCTCACGGTTGTGCACAGCACTTCATAACAGCAGTACTCTAAATTACCTTCCAGCCAGGAGTCTTTGGCCAGAAGGCTCTTTTTTTACTCTCAGTCACTATTTCAGCATTCCCACTGCTGTCGTTCTGATAAGGAGATTTAGAAACATTCATATTTTCTATCAGCAGCCTGGAAATTTCTCAACATAAAATGCAACTTTCACAAGAGGAAACACCATCCCAAGTTGCAGAGAGATATGAGGTACCCCTGCTGGGATGCAGTGGTGGGAATCTGTTAGCAGACAACAACTGCAACAGCAGGCCCATAAAACATGCTTACCAGAGCCAGGATTCCCTGAAACTCCAACCAGCTGCCCACGGATGGATGGGCATTTCAGAGAATCAATGATCTTTATAAAGATGCCCCTGTTTGTGGTGCCCCCTTGGTGAGGGGACAAGCATGGGGTAGAGGCCGAGGTTTACATGGGAAATTGAAAGAGCTGTGGCACTTTCCTCCCCACCTACTCCTGCCCACCCAGCACAGTGCAGGCAGCACAATCCCAGCAGCCTGCCCTGCTCAAGGGGTGGTGGCTGTCACCAGTCTTGGTGAGCTACAACAAGGGGCATCCATCCAATGGATCAATACCAATGTATCCTCTACACAAGCTGCACTTCGAGTGCCTCCAAATGCCCAGCGAGCAAAACCTCTTCCCACCCTGGGAGCTTTGCTCTTACAGGCTCACCAGAGCATTCTGACAGGAAAACATTAACACAAATCCCAGAGTAAAAATGACATAGAAAAGTAACAAAAAGAACATAATTTCTGTTCTTCTGTACACAAATTTTTTGAAATTCCTGAGCATCAATGGTCTGGGACAGGCAGAGATATATTTGAAAAGTAACTCCTCATTAGGGATGGGAATTGAACAGCTCAAACATTCTTGTGACAAGGCAAAACAAAATAAAATAAAACAAACAAAAATACGCAAGCAAAAAAGCAAGAGTTTGTTTCCTTGCCATCATCAGCTAGGATGTGTCAAGAATTTGCTTCCATAATGAAGAAAACTTGGCTGAAGCATTTTCAACCTGTAGAATGAATTAACTGGTTTTAAAACAATATATAAACTTGTAGTAAAACTGACAGACAAGCCGTGTCAGAGTGGCTTCAATTTAAAACTGAGCAAATATCACCAGTATTCCCTCTGGATTCAAAGTGATATTGCTTCAGTCATATTCTTGGCTGTTTCTGTCCTCCCGCGAGTTCCCTCCACCATGCAACTCTGGAAATCTGATTTTAAACTCATGCACTCAGATATTTCCAAGTATGATAAATTTTGTATGAAATGAGAAACTCCTAGAGGTGCCAGGAGATGGTGTTTCAAGGCTCTTTAGCAAGACGCAATCAAGTAAGACAGGAGAGGTCTCTGCACATTGGGGGAAAAAAAAAGACCAAGAGACAAGATTTTCTAAAGTGTCTCTCAAATGATGAAGTGTGATGAAGTGCAATGTAAACTTTATACCCAGCCAATATATCTCATAACTGCCTAGAAATTTCTGAGAGTACAAAAATAACTGTAGGTAGGCTAGAAATGCAAATTTTAAACATTTGCTGTAACTTCAATCCTCTTGAGTTGTTACTCTGTTTCTCTCTAAATAGTTACCTTTCCCTGGCTGCTTGCACACCTCAGGAGCATCTTTCCACTAGCCTGGGAGCTGGATAAAGGACTCTACTGTATCAGCAAATACAGCACAGACTAAGAGACAGGACAGCAGGTAGGTCAACTCAATGAATGTGCTGTTATTCAGACACATAAACCAGAAAAGTCCTTGCCACTACTTATGTTGTGACACAGAGGCTCTAGCTTGAACTTCAGTGGAATAAGTGGCTGGAAAAGCCCAGGCAGTGGTGTGGCCAAAGCCTTGGCACCTTGTGTAGGCTAGAACAGAACTAGTGGTGTCCTGAAAAGAGCACCTCCTGGTTATAGCAGGCTCAAAAGCCTCTAAGAAGAATTTCTCTAAACAAGCCATCTGGTTAGCCCCACACACCCACTTATTCTGCCCAATTTTAGACAGATTCAAATTGACAAACATTTTCCAGAGCTCTGACTTTTCCCAGTCTGCCCATCTGGCTTCTCCTCTAATTAACAAGTGTTTTCTCCAGAAAGATCTATTACACATCTATTCTAAGCAAAAACTAAACATACAGAGGCTGTTCCCATCCAGAGCCCACCACAGGGAGGGACCCATGAGGTCTGTGATGGTAAACAGCAACCTGCAATCTGCTCCCATTTCCCCAAGGTCATCAGCAAAACTGAGAGTTTGCTCTCCTTGTAAATTCTTTACATGCTGCTAAGGCAGAACATACACCAACAGAACACCAGACCAACAGCCCCAGAGAGCACAGAAACAAAAATGCAAAGGAGGGATTCATTTTCCCCAATGATGTCAAAAAGCTTTTGTATCCTGCTTCATGATGTGGCTGGGAATGCTGGAAGCTCCTAAGAGGATGAAGATTTCCTTCACCTTAGAAGAGATCCTGCAGATCAACTTGTCACAGGCTTTGGGTTCCTGATTTAAAACATGCAGCAAAGTCAGCTTTTGGTGTTTTCCTGAATGTAATTTCCATGCCCATGTCTCATTCCCACTCTGGTACTGTATTGCACAGGCCCTGACTCTGTGCCAGCATCACTCTTCCTGTGGTAAGATCAAATACAGATTAAGAACACAACCCAACTTTAAAAAGTTTAGATTTTTTTTTTTTCTTTTTAAATCTGTATTTATTTTCAAATGGATTCACAGTGTATCCTCCAAAGGATACTGTGAGCCAGCATGGGTGGGGAGTTGCACCAGGCATGACTGAGTGTAAAGAGGAGAGCAGGAGGGAGAAACCGTGTAGAGAGCATTTCCACCCAGCATTGGTTACAGTGAAATCAAATCATCCCCACTGCCCAGCCTGGGCATGGTGAGTGCAAGGATCTCAGCACTGTCAGGAGCTCCCTGTTGTGTGGCTGGGCTTGGTGAGCACCAGCTGTGAGTGGAGTGAAAAAATACAGTGTGGAAATGCATGGAAATGGAAAAAGGCTCCCAACCTGTGGGTAGTTCCATCACCCACTCCTTAGTCAGGCTTTCAGAGGTGGCACTGGGCTGTCCTCAACACCTGTGCTCCCGTGGGACCATCTAGATGCACCATGGCAGAGTGGAGCCATGAGGAGTGGGGTGGGATCAATTCCAGGACAAGATGCTGGGAGCAGGAGGCTACATGGAGATTGGACATTACTTCAGTCTTTTGCTGCAATTCAAATTTCCCAGTCAATAGTCAGAAAAGGGACCCAAAGCATAAAACTGTGTGAAGCTCAAGATCAGGGCACACAAAGAAAGGCACACAGCAGTGAATGTTTGCTGGTGATCTGAGCACAGTGCTAGAAGAGCAACCAGGAGTGAATTATCAGAGCAATGGATACTCCACATACTCTCAACAAAGGATTCAGCCTGAAAGCCGGTGGGACCATTATTCATGTTAGGCTATTTCACAAAGCACGGTGTGCCCAGAAAACCTGATACAGAGCAAAGCAGATAAGAAGGTAAAGAAGGTTTCCAGAGGTGATGCAAGAAAGCATGTGGAAAATGTCTGTGTGAAAAAAAGCACATGGGAAAGGGCACAGTTTGTAACAGTACTGGGGGAAGAAAATACAATGTTAAAGTGGTTTTATGAGCTGCAAGCTTCAACTTTGCAAGCTACAAACAAGCTAAGACGATATGTGCTGGCTGCAGATACAGCTCCTCAAGCATTAACAGCTGCCTGCCAAAGCACCTCCTAAATGTCATGATCTGACAAAGTCCTGTCAGCTCACAGACAAAATGCAGCAGGATTCCCATGCAACTGCTGTGCATGAGGTGCTGTACAAAATGTCTGTAGCCATTTTCATGGCCAAGACAGCATATTCCTAAGCTCTGCCAGGAAAGCCAGGCAAAGTCTCAGTGCTAGGTGGGTTTTGTTTGATGGCATGGTGACTACATCACCAATATAGGGCAGCACTTTGCAGAGGGTACAAGGAAGGCAGACAGTGATTTGAATACCTCAGAAAAGAGATACCACTGAAAAACTCTTATCCTGATGCACTGGAATCAGGGGAGACACTAAATTTTACTGCAGATGCCAAAGTGTGGGCCAAGTCAGGCCCATGTGAATGACTCAAGGAAGTTTTTCATCTAGAGCAATGGAGACACAGAAAGAAAATTAAATGTTCCTTGCTGTTCTGAGCTGTCTGTGCTAGCAGAAGCTACATTTAAACAGAGTATTATGAATATCCTACTTTTCTTCCCTTAGTACACGCCAGAGAAGAAAAGACAAGTGCATACAGACGACTTCTGATAACTTTGTTTCATTCCAGAGGAAGAAATAGCTATGTCACTTAAATTCCCAACTAAAATGAACCAAATACAGAAACAAAACCTTTTCTGGTACCTTCCAAGAGCAGGTCTCAACATTTCTTACAAGCACTGCTCCATTTCATAGTCCCTTTGTGATGTGCTGCATATGTGGAGACAAAGCTCCAGAAGAGCAAATGAATTGCATAAAGCCTGTGGCAGTATTGGGAAACAAGAGGAGATACAATTTCTGTGTCCTACTTAATAAAAAGGAAGTCATCTGTCTTCTTTAATTGAAGTGTCCAGTTTCCTTTTCCAATCTATACATCAATAGATGCTTATTCTCTCTAGAGATTCCAGATTTTACCTATTGTGGCATGGTAAAGGAATAGTTTGGCTTTTTATAGCTGTTTTTATGGAATGCTTAAGCATACCACATAAATTACTTCATAAACATCACAATATCACAATGTAAACTTCATTAAGCTTTAGTAGAAGTTGTCAGCTAAATACATGATTAAGAAAATTGGCAACCAACTTACTTCTTGGCTCTCGTGATTTAGAATTTGATTACTATAAATACATACAATTCCAGGCATGGCCGAATATTGTACTTCAATATTTGTCCATAAAACGGATTTGAAATGCATGCAGGATGGTACAGCTTTTGTCAAAGGAAGTTATTATCTGTGATAAAAGCAGTTGTTGACATTACAAATGCAAACTGGACTATTCAGAAGGAAAATTTAATAAAAACAAAGCAAATGTAGATAGAAAAAGGTTAGCAGTATGGCAAAGCAAAGCCAGATGTAGCAGTAAATATCTGCCCAGAGGCAAACCTGCATTGTTACCTATCAGAGTGGCAGCACAGCTGGTTTGTTTTTTACTCTGGATATGGTGGGTAGGCAGACAACGGGCAATATGCACTTCAGCTGAGAAAAAGTCAGGCCAACCTTCCATTTCATCCTTATGTATATTATCTTAAAAATTAGAAGGGCCATTTTACCAGAGAACATTTGGGGTTTCAGTTTGTGTTTAGAACAAATGCAATTGCCTACATTTCTCTTAGCAATTGTCTCAGCTGCACAGGTGAGTAAGAAATCAAGTGAGCCAGGAGCACCAAGACAGGGTGGGATTGTCTCCAAGGCCACAGGAGATGCACCAAAGCTGTGCAAGCCCTGCCCCTGGACCACCCCTGCCTGTGCTGGGCTGGAGAACTGCCCCCAGGTGAAGTGTCCTTCTCTGACTCCTCTCCCAGAATGCAGCACATGCACAACATTAAAAAAAAAATGCTTTGAAAACTACAGAACAAGGCAATCTGTGCCCCTAGCTCAAGAACAGTTCCTCAGGATGAGCAGGTTTAAAGCCAAGGAGCATTTCTCTGGTGAAACTCACACTAAGAGCCAGTCACTCCACTTGGAAAAAACAAACTTTGAATAAATTAACTGTACTGTATAATATTATTATTTTTTTTTAATTGAGAATGTCATGAAGAGGATGTTACAACAGAATACAGACTCAGAACAAGCTGGCTCATGTTATTATCTTCTGGCTTCTTTATTTTCTTATTTGGTCTTGTATCCTGAAGTTATATCCCTCCATAGTAACAACCTGCTGAGTGAAAAGGGGATTTACAGCACTTTTCTCTAGTTCTTAAAGTATTTTGGTCACTTAGCTGCCATTTCAGAGTTAAAGGAAAACCAACTACGCATTATGGACTGATCTAGTTGGTTTTCCCCCTTTCTTAAAGAAAGTTTTTCCAGTGACAAATGTGACAGAAAGTATGTTGTGTTGTGGGAGGGGAACAGTGTTTATTATCTGAGAGGTACATCTGAACTAAATTATCATGCTGGAAAGTCTGGACTGATTTTTTAGTTAACAAACTGTTTTACCCTGTTCCTTTAACTACTGGAGAAGCAAGTAGTCTGTCACTGTTTCTCCACCAAGAGTTCACACTGATCATCAGCCTAAGTGCAAACAGGGCTGGGTAGAGAGGCACCAGAGCCTACAGCTGGGAGCTGTGTCCACACCCCTGAAGTCAAAGTGGGGAGGAATTCTTGTTCAAAACCACAAAGAATAAACATGTTAACATCCACAGAGGTTTCTATTCCTGTGCATACAAGTGCATGCTGCCCCTGGAGCTCTCTCTGCAACAGAAGTTGCCAGGTTCAAGATTTAAACCACATTTTCAGCAGATCCATGTGGAAATCCCTAGCCTGGTCACAGAGGCATGACCTGGGGGTGCACTGGGAGCTCACAGGCAGGCATGGCCCTGGCATGGGTCAGGGGGCTGTGCTGCAGCATGGACATGCCCCTGCCACAGAGAGACCAGGCTGGCCAAGGCTAACAGGGGCTGAACAGCCAGAGAAGATGTGGCAGGGACAGGGGTGAAGGGTGGGAGTGGAGGGCACCAAGGTGGCTGCAGCCAAAGGGATCCGCACACATTCACAAAAACAACTTGGGAGACACTGCTCTTCTCATCCTGTGTAATTGGTGTCAGGAGCAAGGCATCATCTACCAGAGGTGGGTGGGGACGTGGGATGTAAAGGCACTGGCATGGGCCAGGTGTGGCACCTTCCCTTACGCCAACCAAATGCTCAGTGACAAGGAAAGCAGAGAAAGAGCAGCAGGGAAATGGAGATGTGTGTGACCATGGCATGGCACCCATGTACTGGCACCCAGGAGATGGACAAAGAGCCATTAGGGAGCACCATGCACAGCTTCACTTCAGCAAACTGCTTCCAGTGTAAGCCCTGAAACCCCATTCCAGGAATGTTTTGAGTCAGAACCAAAAGGCTTTTTCAGCTCTCTTTGAGTTCAGTTTCTCAGGGTGGTGATATCCTTCCTGGATTCCTGAACTTTTATGTGGCAGCAGGACTGGGCTTGTGAGCCACAGCCAAAACTCCTGAATGCACAGAAAAGAAGAGGTAGCTAGAAAGTAAAGATGGAAATAAATTTATGGTGATACTTTCCTTCATAAGGAATCAGGACAATCTATTTTCTCCACAAATATTTGTTGCTTAAAGTGTTGAGCAACTCAACTTGTACCAAAGAGAAAAATTAACAGAAAAAAACAATGAAGCAAGGCCCTCCAGACTGGTGCAACTAGCTCCACTGGAGAGGACTGCCCCAGCAGAGGCATGTAGCCCTCTCACCTGTTCCACTCTGATTTCTGTGTGAAGGCAGTTTTGTGCATTATATTCCCAGGTCTGATCCCAGGCTTGAGATTTAGAGAGTCTGGAGACACTGGAAACTCATCTACAAGAAACATCTGCAGGAGCTGTTTGCCATCATATGTTTGCCATCATATCACTGGGAGCTGAAACAAAGCTGAAATAAAGCTCCTTGCCAACAGAGCAACCCCCCAGCTGGACCCAGTGCTCACCCTCATCCAGGAGCAGAGGGTGGACAGAATGAAGTGACAGGGCCTGGCTGACAGGGTCCCTCACTGAAGAAGCTGAGAAGATATCTCATGACTTGTGAATGCTGATCCTATACCCTTTACACAACTCAATGAGACCTTAAATTATATGCTGTGGAAAATCAAGACCATAAAAAAAAAAGGAGGGCTCCTCAGATAATGGCATTCCAGTAAGCTTACAAATATGTGTCAGTTTGGGACATATTACATTACAATTTTGGACTTGCCAAATTATCTTCTGTTCTATATATTACCAGCAGCCTTATATCACACGCATATTTTGAGTTCTTAATTTGTACAACTTTTGTTTTACCTCAAAAAAATATGCTTTTTCTTTAGCCCCTTCATTTCAATTCTCTTACCACACAAGAATCAGAATTGACCAAGAACATCAGGAAGATCCCTGACATACCCTGACATTTCCCCAGCTGCCCAGTTGAGGAATCACTAACACTGCAGCCTCACAATCAGCCCCATAGCAAGGGATTCACCTTTGCTGGCATGGTCCAGCCTCAGGCTCCTGCTTCAGAGGACAACTTTAGGTCTGAGGAAAGCACTGGCCAAACAAGTGAGAAGTTTCACATCAAGGAATTACAAGAATTACAGGAAGGACACCAAGTATAGTGAAACAGATGTGTTCTGATGGCACATGTGGAATGGTTTGAACTATGCAGCACAAGTAGGCCAACCCAGTTCTGTAAAAGTGCTTTGAGGTCCTGCTCAGCATTTCAGACATGCATTATGAGAGCAGCTGCTGCTCCAGGACACATTTCAGTCCAGGCAGGATCAAGTCCTGAGAGCTTCCAGTGCAAGTTTCAAAGAAATCAGCCTCAGCCTTAGGTACCCAAGCTGGTAGTTAAAAATATTTATTCATTAAAGAAAGTTCTTGTTTGCTCCTGGTGCAGCTTCATAGCCTTCCAAAGACTCACAAACAATGGAAATGTATGGGCAAAGAAGAGAGGGAGGAATTTCTTCCCTTTCCTTATAAGTTGAAAAAAATTACAAAACCAGCTTGCCTTCTGGAAAATAAACTCGTCCAGTTTTGAATACATGTGTTTACTGTACAAACTTTCAGTGACTCAGATGTGAAATGTGCCTCAGGTTTGTTATGTGTTTTGTTTAGTTTTCTAACTATTCCTGAGAAAATAGGGGCCACAGTTCAGGCTGATGTCTGTACTATCCAGTGGATCGCAGGGGATGCACAATAAAACCCCAATCCTGTGAGTGTTTGTGCATGCATGAATAGACCTGCATTCACTGGGCTTTTTCATGCATGTAATCATCTGCAGGATCAGGGCCTCAGGCACAGTGCAGAACTTGTGTTCCTACATTTACTTGGGGCTGGAATTTGTTGCATTATTTTGACATAAACTGTTCATCTCATTTCAGATCTCACGACTGCATTCACACTAGTATTCAGCTGGGCAGGACTATTTTTAAGCAAGCTTGAAGAGACTGCTGCTGTCCTTTTCCTTTCCTGTCTGCACTGATCTCCGTCACTTCCAATGTGCCTCCTTTTTCATCACTGTGCTTCTCCCGCAGCTCTCCCATTAGGTCACATTTCAATTTGTGCCCGCAGAGTTGCTCCCATGTTAGTGGCTGGCAACATTACAAACACAGTTTCTTGGCATTCCTGATTGACTCAAAGACTCCCAGGTAACTACAGACACTTGGAAACTATTTCATGGGTTTGAGCTATTTCTGCTTCCTTGTGATGCATGAAGAAGAGCGATGATGTTTCTGATAAAGAACTTTTGATTTGTTTGGAACTATTGGGAACTTCTTTCTGATTTTGCTTGCCTGGAAAAATTTATTGCAACTTCAGATGCCTTAATTGAAGGCCTGAGGGTGTTGATCTTCAGCAGCAATCCCATCTATTCCCCACATCCATCCATCGCTGAGGTTAAACAGTGTGTGGCACTAAAAAAACCCTCAGCATTTGATAGTCCACAGTCCCTTGGATCATGTAGTTGAATTCATTCATTCAGTATCTAGCAGGGGGTAAGGAGAAAGGAGCCCTCTGAACCTACCTCCTGTTGGTCTGGGAAGTTGGGATGGCCCCAGAAACCACAGGTGAGCAGTACCAGGCAGTTTGGGAATTAAGCCTTGACTTGGACTGTAATTACATTTTTGGGCTTCTGACCTTTTTTCTTCTGTTTGTGATGAGATTCCCCCTCAGTGAAATAAGTTCTCATCTCAAGTTAGCTCATGGTCATTTGAGTGAGGCTGGCAAAGATGGGGCGGTTATCTGGAGATGGCAATGCCAAATGGAGCAGGGAAGACCTGCCTCAGGAGCAGTGATTTGGACCTCCAGGTGTCAGAGGGAATCATAGACCCATTTAGGTTGGAAAAGATATTAATGATGACTCAACCATTTTCTTGGACAGCCTGTTGCAGTGCTTGACAACCCTTTCAGTGAAGAATTTTTTCCTAACATCCAATCTAAACCTCCCCTGGTGCAGCTTGAGGCCGTTTATTCTGGTCCTGTCACTTGTTACCTGAGGGAAGAGACTGACCCCACCTCACTACAACCTCCTTTCAGGTGGTTGTAGAGAGCAATAAGCTCTTCCCTGACCCTCCTTTTATCCAGACAAAACACCTCCAGCTTCCTCAGCCACTACTCATCAGACTTGTGATCCAGACCCTTCACCAGATTCATTGTCCTTCTTTGGACACAGGAAAAAACACACAGGACTTTCTTTCCAACCTAATAGGGCCAGCAGGGAAATTACAAATGCCAAGCCTGGGATGTGGAGAGGCGATCTCTCTGAAAGGTGTAAGGTTATGTTAGGGCCCCCATTCCCTGCCAAGCACAGGAAATGCAGAGATACCCAACATCTCCAGCAAAACGCCCGAGCAACATTTCTGCACACAAACATTTCAGTTACTTGTCTGTTTGTAAAACAATCCAGTTTCACAGGCTCTTGGTAGCATGCTGTTTATTGTTCCCAGAGGAACAATAAGGATTCTTAAAAGCAGATGGGCTCAGACACTGGTGATTTGCTGTAGAAGCAAAACAATGGGCCAGATTTTTTTAAAAATAGAAAATACATCCATTGCACAAGTAAATCCTAATCTCCTCTATGCACAAAGTGGGGCAGGATGGACAATGTTTTGCAGCACTTTTGCAAAAGTGAGTAAAGGGTTTTCCTGACACAGTGATCACAGAAAAATTGAACAAGAACAAGGGCTTAAAATTTAATATAACAGGATCACAGGATGTTTGAGGTTGGATGGGACCTCTGGAGGTCATCTGATCCAAAACCCTTGCTCAAACAGGGCCACCTACAGCCAGCTGCCCAGGACTCTGTCTCCACGGATGAAGACTCCACCACCTCTCTGGGAAACCTGTGCTGGTACTCAGTAATCCTCACTGTGGAAAAATGTTTCCTGATCTTCAGAGGGAACCTCTGGTGTTTCAGTCAGTGCCCATTCCCTCTGAACTTGTCACTGAGCACCACTGAAAAGAGTCTGGCTCCATCTTCTTTTCACCCTCCCTTCAGGTATTTAAACACGTCAGTAAGGTTACACACACACACGCTCTCCTAAGTTATCTCTAGATTAAACAGTTCCAGGTCCCACATCCTTTCCTCAGAGATTAAATGCTCTGGTCCCTTAGTCAATTTTGTGGCCTTTCACTGGCCTCTCTCCAGTCTGTCCATGTATTTGTTGTACTGAGGAGCACAGAACGGGACACAGCGCTCCAGGTGTGGACCCAGAAGGGCAGAGCAGAGTGGAAGGATCAGCCTCTCAGCCTGCTGGCAGTGCTGTGTCTCTGGCAGCTCAGGACACCACTGGCCTGTTCTGCTGCAAGGGCACATTATTCACTCAAATTCAGCTTGGTATCTGCCAGGACCACCAGGTTCTTTCCATGCTGCTTTCCAGCAAGGTGACCCTCAGCATGCACTGGCACCTGGGATTGTTTCTCTCCAAGTGAGGGATTTGGTGCTTATCCAGGTGGAATTTTATGAGGTTCTTTCATCACATTTCTCCAGTCTGTTGTGGTCCCTCTGGATGGCAGCACCACCCTCTGCAATATCAATCACTCCTCCCAGGTCTGTGTCATCAGCAAATTTTCTGAGGGTGAACTCTGGCCCATCATGCAGATCATTAGAGAAAATGGGAAACAGGACAGATTCGGTGCTGTCTCCTGGGATGTAATGCCAGTTATTGGCCTCCAACTGGACTTCATGACCCTAATCACCCTCTGGACCCAGCCAGTTCTCAATCCAGCTTCTCCACTTATCCAGCCCATTCATCAGCAGGTCCTGAAGCCCAGGTAGAGAGCAGCCATTGTCTCCTCTCATTTACCAGGCCAGGCATTTCACTGTAGAAGTCATTAAAATTGGTCAAACATGACTTTCCCTTGAAGCCATGCAGACTGCTTCTGATGATTTTCTTCTCCCAAATGTGCCTGGAAATGGTTTCCAGGATGAGCTGCTCCACCACCTTCCCAGGGATCGAGGAGAGGCTGACTGGCCTGCTGTTCTCAGGGTCCTTCTTGCCATATTCTTGAAGATAGGCATGACATTTGCTTTCCTCCAGTCTTTGAATATTTCTCTAGTTGTCATGGTCAAAGATTACCAAGAGTAGCCTTGCAATGACCTTTGCCAGCTTCCTCAGCTCTCATGGGAGCCATCTGAGGCAAGAAGGCCCTCAGAACGTCAGCCTTTTCCATATCCTGTGTAACCTGGTCCCCCACCTCATTCAGCAGTGGGCCCACCTTTTCTGTAGGCTGCCTTTTGTCACCCATGTACCTAAAGGAGCTCTTCTTGCATTTGAGCATCCCTGGCCAGATTCAAGTCCATTTGGGCTTTGGCTTTCCTAACTTCTCTCCTCAATGCTCAGTGTCTCTGCATCCTCCCAGGTTACCCATTCCTTTGTAATACAGCAAAATGATGGTGCAATAAAGGATAATCCCTTTTCTCCATGGAATAGTCACTGTCAAATATTAACCTGAATAAATTCAACTCTTTACCAAGACTGAGAAAATATAAAATCTGTGAAGAATTTTTGTAAGCAAACCACCCATCTTACTTCTTCATACATCTAGAGAAGGCTGAACGAGAGCTTCAGGTGGCCCAACCCAACCTCCTCCTGTAGGTCAGCATTACACCTGGATTGAAACCAGTGTATATGCATATACACACATCAAACACATGTATATACACATCAAACTCCATAACTGAAACCAAACTACATAATATAAATATCAGGTATTATATACCATGTATAATAAGGCCTCTCTTTTAAAGCTAGTGGGCCCTTTGCTTTGATGAGTTAACATATTTCAGAGGGTGTGTATCTGATTCATGATTAAAGCTTATGTATTTCTAGCACCAGAAGAAATTAAACTAATTTGCTGATCCTGTATGTAGGCTGGTGTTAAAAAGAAATGTTGTTTCTTTTTACATGGTAAACTCAGTAACCATAGGTGGAGGGGAATTAACCCACATCAAAAAAAAAAAAAGAACCAGTTTTCCTAAATGAAATTTTGTAATGTGAAAGAAATACTTAAAAGAAACTAATGAAGTCTAAATATTGCATCATAATTTGTCCTATTAATGTTGGTATCATTACTTTAAAATACATGTTACTATAGATATTATATTTTTCAGACATCTAAAGTAGGGTAAAAGGAGAGTGCCATGAAAAATGGACAGGTTTATGTCAGGGTGTATTTTCAGCTGCAAAATTTCCTTGTGTAAACCTCAGGTTTACAATTATATGTTATACATATAGTGCAAGTTCTATTTGAAGCTGTCCAACACTTTCAAGAAAACTAATATCACTTTGATTTTCATTAAATTCAGAACATAGAATATCAAATGTGTTCAATGACTGATGCTAAGTGTCCGTGACATACCAGCAGAAAGGAATTATTTTCCATGTGAATGTGGTATGAGCAGAATGTGTTGGGAATAATGTCATTGTACACAAGCCCAAGAAAAGAGCATATCTCTCCTAACAAATGCTGAAAGTGGGCAGGACAAGGGGCCCCTCTTCCCATTTCCATGCTCTGCTGTGCAATCTGTATGGTTTCAATCTTTGGGGCATTTGCAACTCTAAATTAAAGACTCTAAATCCCAAATCTTCCCTAAAAGCAAACCGTAAAGGGTTCAGTTTAGATGGTGCACAGCTCTCAGCAAGACTGGGAGAGAAATGCTAAATGTCTCCAAAATATATACTTGTACCATTGCATCTACCCATGAACCTGTAAAAAAACAGGTCCTGCCCTCGTTCCCCCTCCACCCCATGCAGTCTAGATCCAAGAGACCTTATCCCACATCACCCTGCCCCAAATCCCACCCCTGTGGCACTGTGACCTTCACCACCCCTGTATTCCACACCCCCAGGTCTCCCCTTGGTGCACTTCACCCTCCTCCTGCTTGTTGTCTCCTTTGCACATCAAGTGTGTGCGAGAACTGCAGCACAAGTCAGGCACTGTGACTTGTACATCCCATGTTGGATGGATGGAACATTTTTTTGACTTTTTAGAAGTGTAGATGACATTTGACTCCAGTTTGTCCTTCAGACTGATCCTGGTATCCAGGCTCAGCTACCTACAACTTCTCAAATGTGAGAAAGGCCATTTTCCAAAGGCTGAACCAACATTCCACCTGCCCTTGCTCTGTGCCCGTGTGGAACACCTCCACTGCCTGTGTGGATGAAGTGAAGAGTCAAGGGGAGGTTGAAGAAAGGTTCCAGTTGAACTCCACAAGTTCATGTCCCCTCAGTAACATGCCTAAGCTAGCAAAAAGTCTGCCATAGATGATGAATGTGCTGGTGTAATGGAGACATGCTTGCATTAGTGGTAACTAACTTATGCCATGTTTTTCAAACACTGGTGATTTGCACATTGTGTTGGTGATTTTGCACACTGCAATTCCTATTTGCCACTGCTTTGGAAACCTTTGAAAAAGAGAGGTGCAGCACCTCTGAAGAATTAGATTGACACCAAAATGGGTGGTCCCAAGATGGTTTTTTAAGATTTTTGCCTGACTTTTATAATATTCAAAAAGCAAACTGAGCAGCTGTGAAAAAAAGTTGGAACTTCTTCTTCATAGCAAAGATGTATCACTCAGGACGGCCAGTGCTCACGTTTGGAGCAGCAGAAGCAGGTCAGCAAAGTGTGTGCCTTGAGTACTGATACACCAGCAAGGTTTCTAAATCCATGAGCAGGAGAAACCTGCAGTCTCCTGCAAATGCATGCATAAAACAAAAGCCCAGAATCACTCACCTCCCATGGGAATTTCATTATTTGCAAAGACTTAGGTCATCTCACTTACAAAGGTACACATCTGACTATGGGGAACAAAATGAGCAGCCAGTTTTCAAAGAGAGCTTTTGCAAGTAAAACTTGTTAGCCAGGGTGATGATTTCTCATCCACTTAGAGTATTTTTGACAAGAGGAAAAGGCCCATCTTCCTTGGGTGCTGCCTCCTCAGAAATCTGCCCTGGCAGTTCCAATCTGCCTCTCAAACACTCGGTGTTTTGAATCCCAGCAAAAGCTTTGGCGGCTGTAAACTGAGCACAGTCTCGTTTTAAATGATGAGAGGAAACAGGCTGACAGTGAGCTGATTAGAAAGCTCTTAGAGCTCTCGGCTGAGTGGGGAAAACAGGACAACTTTCTTCATGTGTTGCCAGAGAGGGACAGAGGGGCTGCCAGAGCCTGGCTTGCTGTCCTCACAAGATCGTGAGGATATGGGAAAAGTCTGTTTTGGGGAGGCTGAGCTGCCCTCGCCAGCCTGCCCCTTCCTGACAGCCTCTGCTCTGGAGATAATGAGGGAGGAAATAGCAAAACACTATGCTAGAGACTAGATGAATTTGCAGAGACAACTGCAAGCTGTTTCCTGGCCCCAGCCTTATCTGAAGTCCCAGCAAATAACCCCTTCTCTGTGGCCAATAAATAATCCATTATGATTGGGGTGAAGTATCTGGTTAAATTTCTGCTGCTGAGGATAGCAAGATGTGCTTTCCACAAAGAGCAGGACCAACTGTATTTGTAGCCATGCTTTGGAGCAGAGAGGGAAGGCTCTGCAGAATCCTCTCCCCAGGGGCATGTGGATTAAGTCAATGTTGTTTAAGCACATTGTAAAAAATGAAGACACAGAGACAGGATGGGAGGAATGGGTTAAAAGAATGCACTCGAAAAGCAATGCAGAGGTTACTGAATGGACAAAGCAGCAAGCATTAAAAATAATTCAGCCAAAAAATAAAAATAAATACAGAAGGAAATTACTTCATCACAGCCCACACTGTGTTATCAGTATGGAAAGCTCTGAGAGCTGCTTTTCTTTTCAAAATGGCAGCTGACAGCTGATCTAAAATAAGGTCATGAGGACAGGGAGAGGACAGGAGGGAGGCTCAGGAAGGGGCCAGACAGAAGATACACGAGACCAGCAAGGGTTTAAGGCCACAGGCAAGCACACACAGCACCAAACTCATGGACAGGGAGCCCTTTTCAGCACTCTGCCACAAGCTTCTAACATCTATCTGAGCTGAAAAAGATGTATTCTAGCTCAGATGTCATCTCTGTCCTGTTGTCCAGCAGTGCCTCTGCTTATCACAACTTGTCAAACTTTGGGGTCTAGCCCTGGCATAGCACAAGAAAACTGCCACGTGCTGTTCTGCCCCAATAGCCCCACCACAGGGCGAGGGCAGCAGCTCCCCATGACAGTTCCCCAAGGCTGTGTTTGCACAAGCAAGTCAGCAGAGGCTTGGCTCTCACTGAAAATTTCACCCAATTTGGGTTGTTTTTTCATTTTCATTGCAGTTTTTATCTAGCTGTAAGAATACAGTGCAACTTGTGTGGGTGTCCACCACGTTAGATCCATACCTGGCTTCAAGGACCACCCCTAGGGTATCCTCAAATTTACTAGCTACAGCTCCACTCTGCCTCTTCAAGAACATGACCTCTGTGAAGCAATCAAATTTTTGCTGGTCCCCTGAGCAGACAAGAAGGCAATTTACACTGCAGTTCATTCCTGCTACCTTCAGAAAAAAAAAAAAAAAGGAAAAAAAAAAAGGAAAAAAAAAGAGAAGGGTAAAAACACTGCTCAATGAGGCAAAATGCAGTTCAGCCATATGGTGGTGCCTATAAAATCAACCATCTTAGATGTAAATTTGGTTTGGGGTTGAGATTTTTTTCCTTTATAGTAAAATAACTGGGCATAATAGCCATAAATTCTTTCCCTGAATTTCCTGAGGTCTGAAAGACGTCTGGGAGGATTACAGGAGGAATACATTGTGCTGTAGCTGTGTGTAGAGCAGCCTTGGTTCATGGCACCATCTGTAACTGCTGCAGTTCCCCTGAAGCAGACACTGAAACTGCCCCTAGGGTTGAGCTGATGTCACATCACAGCAGCCAAACTCCACACTGGGACAGGCCATGCTCTGCTTTACCTTTCCTGCCTTTGAACAAGCCCACTTTAGCCTTCCCTAACCCAGTGGGATGCCAGCCCCAGTCCCCTCTGTCACCTCCGTGGGACAGGACTGGTGGCTCTGTCACTCAGAAGCAAAGGTGCTGCTATCAGAGCAGTGAGCTGCCCTGTCCAAGACAAGAAGAAATGCCACCAGTCCCTGCTGGAAACTGTGACAGAAGGGAGAGTAAAGATAACACAGCTGTGCCTTTTTGCAGTGATGTGCTTTCTTATCCCTTCTCCTAATTTGGCTCTTTCCATGTTGCAGCCTTAGGATGCTATCAGAGAAACATTATCATAATTTTGTTGAAAAAACAGTCCTAAATCAAGCAGAGATTCTTGAAAAATTGAAGAGGAGAAGGATTCATCAGCACAGACAGACACATTTTTGCAGAGGCAGATGGCCTGTTCTCCACAAAGTGTCCAGAGATTTCACAGTATTCCAAACCAGCCTACGTGCCTCCAGCTGACTTCCCATAAAAATGCTGAAGGGTCTTTGATCTCAGGATACATGTCCTTATGAGGAGGGAAGGGGTAAAATCACAGGGGTCAGGCAAACACTTGACAGTAGTTACTGCAACTCCTCAGACCCCAGCCAGCCTTTGTGGTCTGTGCCAGAGATTGCAGATTTGGTTTGATCAGTCATGAGTTGAAAAGGCAGAGCAGAGCTGCTCAGGTCAAATCAGATGCTTAACTCTGCTTCCCTTAGTGATGGGTGGGGAAGTTCAGGAAAAAATAGGATGATAAGAAAGAACAGCAGCAAAAAAAAAAAAAAAGACTAATGGGAAATGACATACTGAAAGCATCAACCTCCCTGCAACACATCATCTCAGCTTGGATATCAATTAATGGTTCAGCCAGTTTCCCACCTCAGCCTCCTCAAACTCTCCAGAAGTAACAAACCATTTAGAAGCTAAGTGTTTCCTTGGAACACACTATATCCCCAATTTTGTGGCCAACACATATAGCACAGATTTTGCATGTTACAATCTATTATTTTTTCAGATGCTAGAACAGAGCTCTCACCCTGGAGGGGATAAAATTAGTTCAAAGGATAGCAGTGTAAATGTCACTAAAAATTAAAAAATGTTCAGATAGATATTCTTTACTTACATCTCTGACAGAAATTCCTCTCTGAGAAAAGAATTTCAGAGCAGTAACAGAGCAGTCAAATCTTTAGTGGTTCCTGTCTTCTTACTCACTCAATGCTTACAGAGTACACATATAATGGTTTTTCCCCCAAGAAATCACATTTATCCTAAAATGCCACGGAATTAAAGGGATGGACTCCCCTCCTGCTTACCTCTGCCAGAACACCCTTCACGTTAACAGCTTTGTACAGCAAAAGTTAAACAAACTGTCCACTATCATCCTGACTGTATGAAAGAGAAAGAGCTCTTGTGTGCATGGGGTCTGGTTGCTATCTAAAGCACTGCAGTTATTCTGGAAAAAGAAATCAGCCATTGAGAATCTGAGCTAAGGCCTGAATAAATAATTTGAGGCTGATATAAAGGCAGGGCATGTAAACTGAGAAATGTATAGCTGGAAAAGCAGTGGTTTGGTTCCCCTCCACCAACCCACCCCTGGGGAAGGGATCCATGCCAAAATACTGACACCAGGTACTTGGGAGCAAAAGGAGCATGCTGCAAATGGAAACCTGCAGGCAGCAGACAGTGCACAGTAGACTTTGTTGTCTATTAGCTAGGAGCCAGAAGAATAAAATATATAAACAGAAGCAATAACCTGGTGATGGGCAACACCCCAGAAGTTCAGTCTAGAGACAATATCCCAGTTTATTCGAAAAATATTCCCTGGACCTGGGGTGATAATGTCTTCTGAGCAAACATCTCTAGTAAACACAGATCTTCCTGGGCCAGACCCAGAGCAGCCCTGCCAAGGAGAACACTCCTGTGTGCCTCAATGCGTCTCCTTCCACCAGGAGGGAGATCCAGGCACTGATGTACAGCTCTCTGCAGAGCCCACCTCATGTGAAGAAGATTCACTGTGTGACTAACTGGTAACTCAGATGAATATGGAAGACAGGGAAGTGATACTGAATGCCAATAAACAGATTTATTTGCAGAAAGGACAAGTAACTATCGACCCCTTTACTTGAAAGGAGAAAAGATGTGGAAAGCTGGAGCAGCTGGGGGCTGTGATGAAGAGGGTGCAACAGACAATTGCTAAAGATTAAATTCCCAGGTGTCTCTGGTTTATGTGTCCCCATGTTGTGAGTGTGGAAATCCTGGCACCATTTGCATGGCAGGAGGAAGAAGAGTCAAATAGAAAGTGACCATGTTTATCAGGAGGTGTATTTCAAAACCAGTTTGTCAAACACGCTCTGCCTATACATTTAGCCACTGAAAAAAGGAAGTTATTCATTCACCAATTCCTGTAGTGGAAATTACTTCAAGATTTATTCCATGCCCATGTGCCAAGCACACTCCTGATACAAACCCTAGAGTTGTACACCCATACACATTCATGGGCCCACATGCCCCCACACGTGGAGGCATCCCATCAGTGGCACTAAATAACTTATGAAAAGGGTTAGTTATGTTTCAGCTGGGACAAAATTAAATCGGGATGGGAAAAGACAATCAAAAAAGCCATAATGTTGAGACTGCAGAAATAGGAAACATCTAGCCTGCCCTGACACTGAGCCATGGTGCAAGGAAGTGTGTGCCCAAAGCATGACTCTCTGCAGAGGGATGGGCATACATGACCCCACTTGATTTTTTATTTTCTCACAGTTATCATCCCAGAATACTACACATGCATAACTATTTGTACAGTGCTGTGCACACTCCACCAGTACTATCGTGCCCAACAGAAAGACAGCTGATAATAAAAAGGCTCAAGGCAGTTATTTTGGAGCTCCAAAAATAAAATCATTATTCAGCATGGACGTGGTTATGATGGTGACACATTTGAGCTGGGCCTTTCAGGCAGGCTTCAAAGAAATCTGGTCAACAATGAATGTATCTTCAGTTTATCATAGATGATGGGGAAAATTATTCATCTGAAATCCATAAGGTTTGAAAGGCCCTCAAGTGAAACCAAAGCTTGTCAGAGTCTATTTTCCAGAGATTGGAAGAACATAAAACAAACAAGCAAACAAACAAAAACACACACAGAATAAGCAAAGGAACAAGAACGTGATAGAAAGCAGAGGGGAAAGCTTGTGCAGAAGAAAAGGGGGAAGTTGTGTTTTTGGCTGTGTGTTTCATTGTAGAAAGCAAACATAGCATAATGGACACACTAGTGCTCCAAAAACCACATCTCAGAGATACCATTAGCTCAGGACGTTCACAGCATATATAAACTGAAAAAGACAAATATATACTTTGTGTAATCACAGTCCAAGTAAAGACTGCAGAGACCATTACCACACCAGAAGGATAACCACAGTCTCATAGGTTATAAAAAACTGCATTCAAGAAAGTCAAATAGGCTCCACAGAGCTCTTGAAATGACAGGAATGGCAGGAAAGCAAGAGCATTTCTGAACTGAAGGGACAAACCCTGCCCCACCAGTCATACAGCACAGTGTGAGCTGTGCATAATTATCTGAGGACAGAGACATAAAGAACAAGAAAATAATTCTCTTTAAAGCCAATAATTGTTTCCTATGGTTTCACAAAGCTGTGCTGAATAAAATGCATTTGTTATATTGTGACCATGGGTCACAGAAACCACAGTAAGGGAGGAAAATGCAGGAAGATTATATGTTGCAAGGAGACATAGCTGCACTAAAGATGAACATAAAAAGCAAAACTGAATAGAGATCTAGAATTTCTAAATTACCCTTGGCCCAAATATCTGGCTTACCACTGAAATAGTATAATTATAAAGCTGGCATAAAAAACAGGACATGGATCTAGTTACTAATTTCTTACTAGCAATAGCAGAAAAACAGTTTCTGCCAGTAGCGGCTCTCTTGACAAAAACCTTGTGTCTTCTACACGATATGACCTATAGGGAAAACTGGTTTTAATCAGGCAAATCTATAAATGGTATGCAGTTGTGGTTGGTCCTCTCAGATGTCAAAAGGAACAGAGAAGAAAGTGGGGGAAAGGGAGAGGGGATATTCACTGAAAATTCTGGTTTAACACTTCACTGTCTCTGAAATACACGCTGGAATTTTGTAGGTTTAGGAGGCTGCCTTTTTCATGCAGGCCAGTGATGGCAAGAGTGTCACCTCAGAAGCTAGGTGAAAAAAGTAGATTAAATAAAAACCCAACCTCTTCCTAGTGCAATTGTTTTATCCTTGTGTTCCACTTCAGCTTTGACTGCAAATACAGGGGGCTTTTCATTGCTGCAGTTCTGAACTCAGTCACTCTAATCTCTTGTTTTGCAGCACACACTTAAGCCCAAGCACATGAGGTACACCACTAAAGTCAATGGCATTGCTCCAGTGCCAAGAAGTTAAGCATGTGTTCAGGTGTCTCACTGGGCCTGTCCAAAGAGCTTGGAGAGAAAGTAATTCTAAATAGTTTTCTTTCTGTGTGGTAGGTGTCCATGAAACAGCAATCAGCTGAGTGGTGTCAGTGAAATAACAACATTTAAATGTCTTACACCATACCATAGTGTAAGGTTGTGTGGAGATTTTTGTCTAGCCTTTTTACCAATGAAAAATTATCTTCAACAAAAATGGACCTTTTTTTGCCATGTTTCTGCTTTTTACTGAGGTGTTTGAGCCTTTGACAAAAACCTGAACTCCTGAAAACCTAATAGCTTGGCTGCACTGAAAAATGCAGTTTATGGTTAAGAAAACCTTTTAATCTCCTGATGGAAAGACAAAATTTTGCGCAGAGCCAAATCCAAGTCATTCAGCTATTGAGCTGAACGCATTTTCTCTGGCAACACATGGCAATTAGATTAATATTAGCTATAGCCCCTCTCACATCAACCATCTGAGTTCTAACCCCAGCTTTGAAAACCTGTGATCTACAATTGGTATTTTAAATGTTGTTTATTTATGTGTGTGTGCATATTGTGTATATATAATTCCCTGTTATTTTGCCTTGAGTATGTTGAGGGCCTTCCAATGCCCAAGAGCTGCCAGGGTACTTAAGCATTTATGACCTGTGAATCAGAGTGGGTCTGAAGGTCATTAAAGGCTGGGTGAGGAAGCGGGTTCATGCGACAGCCAGTTTACCATGGTTGATTCCTGTGCTGTAAAATATTATGAAACCTCCCCGTTAACTCTTTTTCCCTGCAGAGGGCCTACAAGCAGTGGTGAAACCCATGAGGTGCAGAGTACAGGACAGGCAGCATTTGTACCTTCAGCTTTTCCAAATGGTTTTCTGAGTAGCGTCACAACACTGATGCAATATTGAAAAAAAGGTCACCAAGGCTGGAAAATAATGATTTTCAAAAGCAAACAAAGCCCATGAGCTGAAGAAATGCTTTTGCTCTTAAAAAAGTCCACATGCACCTCCCCAGCCAGGCAATAAAAGGGTTCATTGAACTGTGCTATGTTACATGATGTTATCTTGCCAAGCTCATGGACAAAGGTGATCCAGGAGTTCCTCCTCCCTCCTGCAGGGAACAAAACAGACACAACAGCACTGCAGAGGTTTAGTAATGATCACCCATGCTGCCTGCATGTCTCATCCCACTCTGGATAGAATTATAATTTTCTCAGGACAGATTTATTCTTTCCTTCCACGTATTATTATCAGAGCCTTGCTGCAGTGGTGTCCATGTGCCTGCCGCTTGGGACTGTTCTTTTATGCTGCACCAAGGCCACAGCCCACTCCATATCATCTTTTCTTCCAAAGAAGCCTGGGCCTGTAAAAGACATGCATCAAACAGCATCACACAGTAAAAACTAAAAAGCAGATATCGCCCAGCACTCAACACAGGTGAGAGCCACTTGCTTCCATGCCTCAGCACATGTCCAGACACAGTGTCCCCAGCAATAAGACCTTACACATAACCTATTGCCCGTGCATATTCTTACCATAAGACCAGACATGCACTTATTGGTGACACAATAAACACAGCTGTTTGCATGACCAAAAAAAGGAGGAAGGAAAAAAGCTCTAGCATAAGTCTTTTCCCAAAGAGAAAGCCCCGATCAGCTGTTCCTCTCTCACATCTACACCAAAATAGAAAAATAGGCAACTCCACATTAACTCAGAAACTAGAGCACAAACAGCAGATCAAGTACTTGTTTTCTTAATATGCCATCGATCCCTTAATTCTTACTACAATGTTCTGTCACTAAATCCTGCCACACACCTGTGGAACAGCAACTTAACTCTTGCCTGGTCCCACTGCAATTTATGCTCCACTATCAGGCATAGGTCCAAAGGAATGAGAAGAATCACTTAAAGAGCAAGACCACTTTTATTTGTGAATAAAAGTAGCAGAATCCAATTTTTAATACAAAGCCCCCAGATGTCATCTGCTCCCTTCCATGATCTCAGTTCTCAAGTTCACAGTCTGCATAAAAAAAGTGTCTTGTTTGCCCAGAGATGTCATTCACATCATCTCAAGGACCAGGCTGTGAGTCTTCAAAGGAAAAGGTTTGTTTAAGCAAAAAGACATCTTTTTTTCTGTCCCATGCTTTCAGATAAGGTGATTGATATTTTTGTCTTCTGCTTAAAGTGGAACTTCAAATCAGGGGGAAGATATTATAGAAAACAAACTCCAAACAGTCAGTTTCTAAAAGGTCATCTCTTTATTTATAAAACAAAAGTAACTTTCTACTTTTACCCAAACCTAGTATGGAATCATTCTGTTCACCAGTAAAACCAATCAGACAAAAAAATACTTTCTCTGACAGAGCTGGAAAGTAAATTCAGCTCAGCAAGAAATGTTTGTTTCCACAGGCTTTGAGCCTTTTACAAGTTACATTTAACCATCCCTCTCCAATTATTATAGACATAAATTACAAGGTGAGCTAAAATATGTAGTCCTTTTTTTAGAGCAAAATGCTGGGGTTCGTTCTCTTGGTTTCTCTGAAGAATAAATTGTATCATTATAGCCTCTTCTGGGTCTTGTTATTCTGACTTTTTGACTCTCGCTAGCTGCAGTCTATACAATGCACAACTGTATTTGTTCACAAGGAATGCTTTCGTTCCTTTTGACTTTTTCTTTTCCACTTCCTAATGGTTTACATGTAGCAGCAGAGCTTTTGAAAAATTGCCTAACACATACTATGTTTAATGAGTACATTTAAACATACTTTAGCTACAAATCTTATCAGCTGATTATTTAACCTTTGTGAATAGGCTAAATATTTTCTTCAACGCTTAAATAAATATGATACATGGTTCCCGTGGAAAGCCTAATGAGAAGGAAGTTGTTTTTAAACTTAAGTCAAGACTTCTCCTTTAATTTATTTTATCAGTACTTTTTTCCAAGTGATCAAAGCAAGCAGTTTGTATGGCAGGCCTAAATTGCTAAAAGAAAAATTAAGTACTAAAATATTAATGCTGCTGGACTTTATTTGGGGGATGGGAGTTGCATGCCATCTGGAAGGACAGTTAAGAGTTTTCTGCACACTACGAAGCACATGGTATGAGGTGAGAAGTCAAAATCCTGCTGTCTGTCAAGGGGAATTTAAAGAATTAAAATCAAGATGTGTGCTCTTTCACATTTTAATATAGCATTGCTATAAAATGCCTGGCTCCCCCAAACGCCTTATGAACCAAGGCTGTCTCAAGAGCATCAGACTCGAGTGCCTGGGAGTGGGCACCCAGTCTGTTGGGGCCACATAAGAGACATGTGTGAACCTGTGATCACCCAAGAGATGTGGGCTGCAGCCCTCTCAGACCCCTCAGGTTCAGCAGGGAACCAGAGCATCCTTCCTGGTCTTCTGTCCCAGCCTGGGGCAGGGCACTGGTGCTCCACACACTGGAGCTGCAGGTTCTGCAAGGGGCTGGCTGAGAGCATTCCCTGTCCCATAGCTGAGACCTAAATGTGTATGACAAACATGCTCACACGTGTACAACACCACACATACCCACACAGTGGGTATGGGATGGCACTGGCTGCTGCAGGAGAGGGGTGGCTCAGGGCTAACCAGAGCAGGAGGCTCCTCTGGGGCACCAGCCCTTCTGTGGGGGTCTCAGCCCTGCTCCCCAGTGCCTCTGCATGAGCTATTAAAACCATCCATGACACAGACCTCCTCTCCTTCTTGAAACCAAAACAGGACACGCACACAGGAAATCACTCAGAGAGCCTGCAGGAGAAAACTTGGGCTTTATTCTGGGGCAGACTGAAGGAGAATGTGAAAATGCGCTGACGTCATGAAAGAAAGAAGTTGAATAGGTCAAGAAGCAGAGATGTGAGCTTAAGGAAATGGCAAGGCACACAAGAAAAGATAAGGGAGATTGTATAAATAAATAAGCACACAGAAAGGAGCTGAGAGCTCTGTGAACAAAGGCTTACTCTTGAGCTAGAGTTCACAGTCCCTTTCAGCCTGAGAGCCCCTAGAAGGTTTTAGAGGAGGAGGAGCAGAACCTTTCAGAAATTTCACAGAGGGACATCACTGTGGAGCACCCACAAACTTGTTTTCTTTGGAGCCTTTTTAGATTGAGCAGGAGGGACCTACAGGCATCCCCACTCTCTCCCCAGGTTCAGAGACCCTTGGCTGGAATGAATCTGCTTTCATAATTAAAAATGAAAAGAAGCAAGACAGCAAAGGGAAAATAAACAGTACAAGGAAAACTGGCTTAGCACGCCTTTTGTACCCTGATCTCTTCAGAAGAAAGAAAACAGAGAGGTAACTGAAGTAGTATTAGTTTAGTCATTATTGGCAGCACATGTCTCCTCAGCTCAGAAACTGAAAAATAATGAGCATACTTACAGAGTTTTAATTAGTGTTCATAACTCCTGAGTGTAAACTTCTTCTACCCACAGGGAATCTTCTCTTCATTGCTGGAGATAGCTGTTAGAGGCATGTAATAATCATGGAATAGGTTTGCATCTTTTCCACTCTGGTTGCTTTAATTTGCAGTGACATTTGTTAAATCACATTTTTTTGAACCATAATAATTTTTATGGCATTCATGCCAAAAGCAGATAGATACATTATATGGGGATGGTGGAGCAGGCAGACACCAAACCCATACACTCCCTGTGCTTTGTCACTAAACTGAACTTGATCTAAAGAAATAAATTAGAAGCCAGTTCATGGTTACTTCTGCTGATCATCTGAAAAGGTGACACTGGTTCTACAAACTCACCAGTGTCAGGTTGTGTTGGTGGCTTGCTGGCACATGTGTGTGGCTCCCCATCTCCCTGCATTAGCTGAGGTCTGCTCCATAGACAGTCCAAGAGAAAATACAAATATTGACAGTCTAATTTGCTCTGCCTAACTCAGAAAGTATAATGAGGTGCAGAAGTGATTGCTGGGTGGTATTCTGGGCCTCCCATCACTAATTCTTGGATGTTCACTCACAGAACAACAAGCTCTTCGTGTGTCCCTGGCAAGAATTGTCAATCTGGAAACACACACCAAAATTCATTCTGCAATGAGCTTGTAAGTTGAATAGAAGCAACCAATGAGATATGTTTTGGGTGTATGGAAATCAATATCCTACCATTAGTAGTGCTGGGGTGTGACTTGAGCAGATTTTCATTGCCTCTAATTTGAGACAACCTGGGTTGAAAAGCTGTCCTCTCACAGGCTTAAAAAGCAGGCTATGTGTGCTATAAATATATTCCTGACTCTATGGAGTTAATCCCTGGTTTGGGAATTTTTTGAGGGAAGGAACTTAAAACATAAAAACAAACTAAAAGTGGAAGAAAATGCAACATAACCCTAACAAAGGCAGCTTCTGCCTGTCTACCATAATGCTCTTATCTGATTTTGCAGACAAAGGAACTATGGGAAGATGTCATTTATATGGACTAGAACAAAGTATTTGGTACACTGCCAGATGGAAACTATTAGTTCAAGTAGAAAAAGTGGATTAAGATAAGAATTTGCAAAGTAGTTAAGGAATTGCCTAAAAGGGAGGTGACAATGGGTTGAGCTGAAAAGCAGAAAATCACAAGCAGAGTTTCAAAAGAGTTAGTATCAATCCTTTTTATACCTTTAACAGTTTTGACACAAAAGAGTGCCTAATGAAACTTCCTGATGACTGAGGTTGGGCATCCTTGTCCATACTGACAAGCAGCAGAATTTTACCTAAGAGCTAAATAGTCTTCAGAAACAATAGATATGGAGGGAAATTTCACTATTCAAGTTAAAAAAGGTGTGCACTTAAGACATCAGGAGCAGGAACTTGTGTTAGCCATGCGTCCAGCAATGTGGCCCGACCACTTGAAAAGGTAAATGTCACCTAGAATTAAGTATTTCCACTACAGAAAAGAAAGTATTCCCAAAATCAATAACTGCCAGGCACTGGCTGGACCTCAGCAAAGAAGACCCTGACTAGTTTTGGTCACCAAGGCTCTGTGTGTGATACTAAAAGAAAATGCTGGGGGGGTCCCCCTGGCTTGTAGGCCATGCAGCATGGCACAGATCTTGTCTAAATCTCTAAACCCTCCCACCTTGTTAAAAGAGCCAAGCTCAAAAAACAGGAATGGTCCCCAGCCTTTGCTGGTTCCAAACCCAAGTCCAAGTATTGGCTGGGAGAGTGATAATTAATACAGGCAAAAGCCATGAAGACAGGAAATCATGTGTAGGTATCTTTGGCATAATCCATCACTCTGTTTAGTCTTCTGGGGTGACCTTAGCCCAGTGTGCCCAGGACTTGTGCTGAATTACTGGAGGAAGTAATCTAAAATTGGAGGAAGTAATCTAAACTGCAGGAGGAAGACTGCTAAAATGAGGGGAAAACTGGAGGACATCTTACAAGAGGGGATGAGAAGCACTTGTACCATCTAGCAACACAAAGGCTGAGAAAGAAAATGAGTGGCATAAGTTACAACCAGGGAAGAAATACTTTAATCAAAAGAGAGCACTCATCATGAGTAGATTAAGTGAGGCATGACAAGCATCTCCATTCATCCAGCAAAGCAGAGTTCATATCCCAAATGTGTTCTCTCTCTCTATACTTCTTCTCTGATGAGAAACTATGTACATAAGTCCAGCATGGAATGGAAACATCTTTTGGTTTTGGTTTTGTTTTTTGGGGGTTTTTTTTCAGAAGAATCACAGAACACAGTATATTCCCATTAAAATAAAATTGCTTAAAAAAAAAATTCAACTAAAAAACATAGTCTAGCTGCTGGATTTTTTCCATTGATCTATAAAACCCATCAGGAAAAAGAAGTTGCTATTTGACATTTAAGTAAGAACTCTTTCCTGTAGTACAGTACAAGGGTGTAGTCAGACATTTGCTAAGCAGGCAGTAGTTCTAATTTTTAATTTCCTAGAGGCAATATTCCCCTTCACCTCCCCCAAACCCAAGTCTCCTATATAGCAGTGTCATGGGCTGTTGCCATGCCACCAGCCAGCCACTGATCTTTTTTGAGAACAAACGTGTACTTATTATGAAGATTGAGCTGGTGACACAATTTATCCACATGCCAGACACTGAGGGTACAGCATCCCCATGCTGCTTTTGAATGACATTAATCTGACCTCGCCTGACCACACTCTTCACAGCAGCACAGTTTCTCCTTGGCCAGAAGCAAAGCTCAAATCAATTGCACTTTATTCACTATAAAGCCCTGAACCTTCATCTCTCTGCACAGAACTTTCTGAATATTTCCTCTAAGTTTACTAAACATTTCTTTGTTTTCAAGGCACAAAGAAGTTGCTGGGGAGTGAGAAGGGGTGTGAGGGAAGCCCTGTGGAAGCAACCTTCATCACTCTTGTAAGGATGATTTCTCAACGCTCCATAAATCTGACAAAAAAAGTTTTCCATCTGGGAGGTCTTCCTCAAGACAATGGATTTTGTACCTGCACCTCAGAACTGTGGAAGAGGAAAACATTGTCTGGCTAACAAAAACAAGTGAAGCACTGGCTGGAAGTGCTCTGACATCCAAAAAACATCACCCATAGGAGACCTCAGGAGCAGTCTATGTGATGGAGCAGAGCAATGGTTTTGAGCAGTTGGTGCTCAAGATGAAGCCTTACAAGGGAAGAAACTGCATTTGGAAGGGAGAAAGGACATCAAATCTGATGACTTTCAGTCGCCCTTCCTGTTCATGTTCAGCCCTGGTGTCAGATATGCCAGCTCCCTGCTCCTGAATGGTAGGCACAAAATCAGAAATGGCATTTTGCTCTCTTCCCTGTCTTCCTGCTGGCTCCTGTCCTTCCCCTCCCCAGAATCCAGCATGTTTCTCCTTGCTGGCACAGATTTTCTGGCACCAGAGCACAACCTGCACTGGCCTCAGTGGCCTTTTTCTCCTTTGTTAGAAGAGTTCCCAGTCATGCCATCTCTTTCTCATCTGCTTTTACTGCACCCCAAGGGAGATGGAGCAAGAGGAAAAGGGAAGAGTTGACGAGCCAAGTTTTGTAATGCTTAGATGCTGTTTCACATCCAGGAAATGTGAGATCCTCCAGCTACAGGGCTGACAGCATTACAACAGAAGCCACACATCCTAATACAAATGTTAAACAATGTGCTTCTCTGACCTAACTTTCCTTCAGTCTTCCCACAAAACCACAAAAAGTAGGAGGAGAAGAGTTAACACATTCTCTTATGGGTTTTTTTTAACAAATGTGACAGCCTGTCACTGAAGGATAGGCAATTAAAAGTGTGATGGATTGGTTCAAGAAATGCAAGCCCTGCATCTGTCCAGTCTGTCTAGGTCCAACAGGGCCTCTCCTATACTAAAAGCTGTATGGAGAAGCATCATCTGCCACAGCATCAATCAGGATCCTGCTGGGTGAATTGGACCTAAAGCAGCAAGGACCCAAAGCTGATACTCTGTGTCTGCACAAGAAATCATGGGCTGGTTCCTCCTGCCACCAGAGTGGAAAGGAAGAGGAGATGTCTATCAAAGCCCTGCAGAGAGGAACAATGCACTGCCTTGGCTGCCCTCCACTGCCCATGCCTCTCTGGAGAAGCACTGTCGCTGCCATTGCACCAGTCACTGAGGGAAGGGACAAGCCAGTCCACGAGGTCCAGCCTTGCATGTAGTATCAGCCCCAGGGGTTATTTATTGTCTCTCAGGAAGTGACAGGGGATGTGGATGTGAATGGGAGGGAGATTCAGACCAGATGTCTGCGGGCCCTTTCCAAGGAAGCCCACATAAATGTGCAGGACAGCTCCCCATTGGAGCTGCCTTGTGTCAAACCACTGTGGTTACCCAAGGAGCAGTGTGATAGCACCCATCCAGAGCAGGGGGACGGATGGCTGCTCACTAATTGAACAGAGCCCTGGACCCAGCAGAACAATGTGAGACCAGCAGAACAATGTGAGACCAGCAGAACAATGTGTGTCGCTGCACTGTGAGCGCTGCTCGAGGAACGGCCGCTCTGCCAGGCGCATTGTTTGGTGCCATCTCCACTGCTCACAGGCCAGAGCTCCTCACCCTCACCCATCTGCACCCCAAAGCTCCCACCTCTGCTGAGGGCAAGGAGGTCTCATCTGCAGCACTGCTGGACCTGGGTGCTGATGGAGAGAGAGAGCTCCTTCGAGCACGGGATGTGCTTCTTGTGTTTTCAACATTGCCAGCGAACCCCAAGCTCTTACCACAGCCTCATTGTTGCTGTTACTATGAGACCAAGTCCACAATAACTGCGTTTTTCCGATGATGGTTCAACAGATGCACTTTGCCAGCAAGGGGTTTTGTTTTAAAAAAATAAATAAATAAAAGAAAACCAGCTTTGCATGTGTTAGCTTTTGCTCAATGGAATTAGAGGGAGGTCCTCAGATGTTGAAATTAGAGAAATGCCATTGAAGTCGACAGAGTTCACACTCTATGCAGCTGAGCCCTGGACTATAATTTCACCAATGGGTGGCTGATGAATATACTGTTAAACCAATCCCAAACTTAAGACCAGGAGACAGTTCCTTCTTTACTAATGCCAACAAAAAGGAGAAGCAAAAATTGAAACAGGGAAAGCGGAAGGAGCCAAAGGAGGGAAAAGGAGAAGCCTGCTGAAATAGGAGAGCCTGAAATTACTTTCCCAAAACAACCCCCAAAAATGTTAAAGAAACTCACCTGACATGCACCTCTATCACTAAATTCTCTGGATTTGTCAGTAAATCCTTATCCCTGAGCAGCTTCAGCTGCTGAGCTTGGGCTCCTTGGCTGCCTGGGATGGCATGAGGTGAGGCAGAGGATGAAGAGCAATTGCTCATGTGAGCTGGCTCAAGACAATGAAGGACTTTCTGCACCATCCAGTTACACAAAGCCAGTATCCTGGAGCCTTTCTAAAGACATGGCATTTTGCCCATCTGTCACAGTTTCAGGACCTACTGGAAAGCTCAGCACCACAATGAGAGACTCTTAAGATAAAATAAGACATTTAGAAAAAAAAAAAAAAGACATTCAGAAAAACTGAAGTGAAAATTCAATAGAATAGGAAATGTGGCAGAGGTTTGGAAAGTTCCATCTGCTTAGTGGTCTTCTCTAAATGTTCATGCAACCCTGCAATGCTCCATTAGCCAGATTAAGAAGCAGAAAAACCTCCCTAAAAAAGATGGCTACTTACTTCCCAAAGAAATCTGTTATTTACCAGCCAGTTCCAGATAATAAAATTCTATTTCTAAATTTAGTTAGAAATTCATCTAAATTGATTGCAAGCTAAGCTTAGTTTTGCTTCCTCTTTGAACAAAATTATTTCCTTCCTCTGGAGTTGCACTTGCCCGTACCCAGGATGGGGCAGACAGTCCTTCTTCCTGAGTGCCTGTTCCAGCAGCTGCAAACCTAAGCTGGAAAGGAGCACTCTCCAGGCACCGAGCTTCAGCCTAATGCAGAGATGCCACAAACCTGGATCATTGCTCCAGGCAGCTTTTGCAGCCTCCTGGGAAACAAAAGGTGTAGGGCTGGGGCAGGACGGCCCATTCCACACCATCTTGTCATTTGGAGGCAGATGGTTGAGATGAACAAGCACCATACATTAAAAAATGCTGTAAGGGGAACATTTTGTCCCAGACTCCTGTTTACTCATGGTTTGCTTCAATCTTTTTACAGCATTATCTCTCTTTTACCCAGCAAATCAGATAATAAATTGATCTTTCCTGTGTGTGCAGTGCACAGCATATTCCCCAGTTATGTTTATCCAACTTTCCCTTCCAGTCCCATTTGTACTGATACTTTCGTTCTTGGAATAACAATTATTAAACCACTTGGTGCCTTTCATGGTTAATTATTTCCTTTCCTTAACATTGTCTGCCTCCAGCTGTAGGCTGTCTTGAACACACCTCAGCATTCCCATTTCCACTTCCTATGAGAAATCATGTTGCAAAACCCTTGTTAGTGAACTATGGAATTTTGTCACATACATTTCTTCCCAAAGTTTCATCATCTAGCAATTTTTAATGACCACTATAACAATTTCTCTCTTTTGAACCTGCTTTTTATGCATCTGATGAAGGCAAATGTCCTTGGTTTTGTGATGTTTCTCACATATAAAAGTTAGCTTGTCACTGGACTGACTTTCCTTATGACCTTATGACCAGTGCAGTAATAATAATATTAAACTAATAACTGCTATGAAATGTACAAAACTTGAATGTGTTCTTTGGCCTATATTTCATTATTTTTATATATCAAGTATTTTTATATTTTTTTTAAATATATATCAAGTACCATTAAAATCTAACTTGTATTTACTACTCCTGCAAGAAAATCCCAGATGACTCTTTCAAAAATTCTTATACAGTATTTTTCTACCTCAGCTCTAAATGTTACAAAGAAAGAACCAAATTCTGTCTTAAATTATCTCTGTGTGATACAGGGCAGAAGCACATTCCTTAATTTAATCGAATAATATTGGTAAATACTGAGATGGTGTACCTATTTTGTAAAGTTATGCCTTAGGCTTTGTTCCATTTTAGTTAGATAAAGTGTGTCACAGTAATGTGCTTAAACCAACAGACCCTGTTTACATTTTCAAGCTGTAGGTAGAGCACATTGCTATAACTGCAGCCATACAGAGACACCCACAATAATTGAACTTGAACTAATTCAGAAACTTTTGCAGATGTGGCCCACATCTGCACTGCTGCACAAATTATCACACCAGCATGGCTCCAAGTGATTGGAATAGCAGGCCAGCATTTGGGGAATGGGAGCCTGGAGAGCTGTGCCACTGAAAGGGACCTGGGGGTCCTGGTCCATGGCAAGCTGAACCTGAGCCAGCAGTGCCCTGGCAGCCAGGAGGGCCAACCCTGTCCTGGGGGGCATCAGGCACAGCATGGCCAGCAGGGCAAGGGAGGGACTGTCCTGCTCTGCCCTGCACTGGGGCGGCCTCACCTCGAGTGCTGGGGGCAGGTCTGGGTGTCCCAATGTAGGGAGGATGTGAAGCTGTGAGAAAGCATCCAAAGAAGGACAGCAAATATGGTGAAGGGATGGGAGAGAAAGCTGTATGAGGAGAGGCTGAAGTCACTTGGTTTCATCAGTCTGGAGGAGACTGAGAGGAGATCTCATTGCAGTCAATATCTTCCTCATGAGGGGAAGCCTGATCTCTTCTCTGTGGTGACCAGGGAAGAGCCCGAGGGAATGGCCTGAAGTTGTGTCGGGGAAAGTTTAGGTTGAATATTAGGAAAAGGTTCTTCACCCAAAGTGTGGCTGGACACTGGAACAGGCTCTCCAGGGAAGTGGTCACAGCACCAAGCCTGACAGAGTTCAGGAAGCATTGACAATGCTCTCAGGCACAGGGTGTGACTCTTGGTTTTGTCCTATGCAGAGCTAAGAGCTGGACTTGATGATCATTATGGCTCCTCCCAACTCAGAATATTCTGTGATTCTGTGATTATCCCCTGTCCAATGTATAGTCTACAATGAGAAATGAAGATACACTTGTCAACCCATTATAGTGCAAATGTTACACAGTGAAGGAAAATTTGGAATGAGTTTTCCAGCATTTGGTAATAACTCTAGATTCTGCTGTAAATTGGCAAGAATTACGTGTATATGTTTACTTGCTGCTCTTTGTCCTGTTACCTCTTCCCTTACTATGTGGTAACATTAGGCTTTCTTCTGTAGGAATCTCATTTATCACATAAACCAATAACAGAAGAAAAAAATACATGTCAATAGGTTTTATAGCCTTTTCTGCAAGTCTTCAAGAGACACTATTCCTCATGACCTTTACAAAGAGGAACTCAATGGTACGGTATATCCTTTCCAGGGGATAATCCCATGCCAAGGGCAAAGCTGAAGGCTACAGAACATCACACCCACCTCTGTTTCTCTGAACAGCAACCATGTGTACCAGCACTTTTCCAAAGGAGCTGCCTGACAAATGCACTTATCCCCATTGCATTTCTACAGCTTCCTCATATCAGAACTTCCGAATAGGAATTTCAGCTAAGGACTTTCCCAATTGCTACTTCACTTGGCTTCAGGCATTCATTTAGAAGATGCTTGGCACCTTTGGGTCACAGAACCTTTCTGACAATAGAGACTTTGCAATTTTATTTCACAGACCATCTCATCAAAAACAGGGCAGGGGTCAACACAGAAAATTCAACTTCTTCTTCTTTTTTTTTTTTTCTTCTTTTTCTGAGAGCAGCCAGCCCAAAGATGTGCCAGGTTTTGGAGAGGTCACAGCAAAGGAAGGATAAATCCGATAGCCAGTTATTTTTCACAGGCAAGGGGATGTGTGCCCTTCAAAGGAGGGAGTTGTCTGTAAAGAATCCTGTTAATGACACCTAGGATAATCAGTGCAAACAGGTCTTTCTATTTCTGGGCTCCATGCCATCCTCTCATTCAAAGGTCGGATAGCTGAAGGCAGGGCACTCGAGGGCTTTGCTGCTTTGGGAGGTTCTGGTGGGAATATACCTCGGGGAAGGGAGGGTTTACGATTAGGGAGAGTGATCCAACCTTTCATTTGGAAAGTGTGAATTTAGCAAACACGGTCTCTTTGTGCTATATGTTAAGTAATTGTTGACTCCAGCCCTGAATTTCTTAGCAAGTTTCCCTTCAGATTTCTCTGTGTGAGAGCTTGCCTGCGTGGTAACAAGGTGCAAACTGGATGTTGGTCCACTTCTACTGCTGAGTTTGTAAAGGCTCAGTGCAATGTGGTCCTGACCTGCTCGGTTGGTGTTTCCACCATTCTGTATGCTCCCAAAATCAGACTCCCTTGTCCATGTGCAGTGAGCTGGGTGCTCTGGAGCTGCTCACACGGTGTGCTCAGCAGCACGGCACCCTCCTGAGCCTCCAGAGCAGCATCTTCTAGTGATGCTCAGAGCCAGGCACTGCTCTCTTCTGTCCCTTCATTGCCACGCATCTGGCCCTGTTTCCTCTTGCATGGTGAGCCTGTGCTGCTGAATTCAAGTGCTGTTGGTGATCTCACATCAAAGAACTGTGTCTGGGCACCCAAATAAAGGCTCAGAAGACTGACCAGGAACACCGGTTGTGAGACTCTTGAGCCTTTGATTTCATGCTCTTAAGGCCAAAGAACTTTCTTTAAAGGTCAGTAAATAATTTTTGAGCAAACAGAGCATGGACAAAATCCCAATAGTGGAGTATAAAGCATCCAAGATACAGTGATGTCCAGAAAGACAGAAGAATAACTTTGTTAACATTGGGGTTTAAGGCCTGAATACCAAAATCCATGGGGGAAAAAAAGTAAAGTAAAAAAATAAAAAGTGTCATAGCTGTTGTTTGGACCTTTTGGAAGTTTTTTACTGGTGAGTGCAATTCCAGACTCCAGGCTACACCAGAAAATCCTGGCCCTTCACCTAAGCTAATTGACTTAGTATTTTGGCAACGTGTTTACCCCCCCCCCCACCACCCCTCCATCCCTTCTTTTATTACCTTTTCTATTTTAATGCTGTAAAACTCAACTAACTTCTAAAAAACAAATTTACTTTTTTTTCCAGTGTTTGTTAGACCTTCTCCACCTAGTTAATGACTGGCTGGAACAGCAGCAAGGCCAGGAATGCTTCATGCTCTGGGCACTCACTAATTGGGTTGTTAGCAGACTAGAGAGACAGGAGGAGATGAGGAAAAGCACTGCTATTATAAGCCACTGAGTGTAAAGAAAAAGAAAGTGAAATAAATATGGAATTGTTATGTTAGGGAAATTACGGTACTTAACGCCCTATTTTTCAAAAAAAACAGCTCCCTCAGGACATCTTGCAAGCACTAAAAACAAAATAGACCAGAAATATAACTGGCTTTATTTTTTATAGCAAACTCAGGGGAAAAAAAAAAAAAAAGATACATTTCCTTTTCTAAAACAAATCGTCAGCCCCAACCCTCCCTGTCCTTGGCCATGGCTGAGGCTGTGAAGAGCCAGTGAGAGCACCCGGTGTGGGTGAGCTGGGAACGCTGGCCAGAGCAGTCCAGCAGAACAGCACCAGCGCCGTGCCCTGCACACTCTGGCCTGTGTTAGTGCAGGATGAGTCACGGCGCAGGGGCCAGCCTGTCCTTTTTGTACTTGTGAGACTCAGAGACTTCTCCGACCGAGCAGCCATGCCCCTGCATGTCACCCACGGTGACAGCAGCACCTGCATGTCCCTCTGTGGCAGCAGAGGGTTGAGCTCTGTGGAGAAGGGAGCCTGCAGTGCAGGGGATGCTGAGATGGGTGCAGATCTGCCTTTGCCACCTGCCTGCAGTCACTGTGGGAGTGCATCAGCCACGAGCAGGTGCTGTGGGCTCTGCACTGGCACTGCTGGGGACAGGACACAGGTAAAGCATCAGGAGCACGACCAGGTAACAGGCTGATTCATGGCACAAGAAGCACAACCAGCACCACAGTGCTGCAGGGCCAGCAGTCAGAGCCACCAAATCCCTTTGCCCACTGAATGTCTGGAGCTGTGGTCACAGAATCCTAGGATGGTTTGGATTGGAAGGGACCTTAAAGATCATCTAGTTCCAAACCCCCTGCCATAAGCAGAGAGCCTTCCACTACACAAAGCTGCTCACAGCCCCATCCAGCTTTGAACACCTGCAGGGATGGGGAGTCCACAGTCTCCAGCCCTTCCCAGCAAGAGAACCAGCCCTGCAAGAGAGCAAGCCATGCATGGCCAACAAAGCCAAGGCCTCATCCACTCCCTGTGGTGCCTCATCAGCCAGGAGGGCAGCAGGAGCTGGGACTCACCCAGTCTTATCCCTTCACCCCAGACTTCCCAAAGCTGCTGCACCCTGGGCTCTGTGCACGCGTGTCTGGGGGGTTGTGTGTGTCTATAGGTGCATGTGTCTATAGGTGCATGTGTCTATAGGTGTGTTTGTATAGCTCCTGTGTCTATAGGTGTGTGTGTGTATAGGCACATGTGTTTATTGCCAGCCCTCCCTGGCCCCCTCTACAAGGTGTGAATTTCACCTCAGGTGAATTATTTCTCTGGGGATTACATAACAAAGTGATTGTGAAAATACCATCATCTGTGTTATAGAAACTTAACAGAGCCCCTGGAGTCTTTAAATTAAAACATTGCACTCAAGTGCTTTTTTGCCATGTATCTCCTCCTACACACGGCTCATTCTAGTCTGAAAAATAAAAAGGCAGGACAGCTTCCTACAGGCTTTCAAAGAGAAGATCCTACACTAATTAACTATAATCTTGTTCAGACGGCATTTTCCTTCAAGATTCAAAGACTAGCAGGGGGCTGGGGCTAGGCAGAAAAGGAGATTATTAAAACTTTAATAACATGAGCCTTTGAACCTTTCAAATTCTTTACAATTTTCTCACATCTCTAACCCAGATGTCTGCATTTAAAAACTGTGCCAACAAACATGAACTTTTTGTTTATGCTATTATATCTTTCAATGAACAGCCTCTTTTAAAACGATAGGAAACATCATGCCTGCAGTTCACAAAGGTGGATGACAGGGCTGAAGATTAAAAAAAAAAAAAAAGAAAAGGAAAAAAAGAGGATTCCACAGGCACTGTTTCCAGTAGGTGAAGTTGTTCCAGGAGGCATAGGCAATGCCTCCACAGAGCTCCAGGCAGAGTTGGAACTGGGTAAGAAATGGTTTTCCTGTTCAGTAAACAATTCTAAGAGTTCAAAAATGTTCTCATGGAGCATCGGAGCGTAGCTGAGACCTTGGGAATTTTTTTAAGGGAAAAAACTAAACCAAAAAAAAAAAAAAAAAAAACCAGAAACCAGACTTCTACATACACATGCCTGTAAAAAATGATGCTCATAGAAATTGGCCCAGTGCAATGAGGACTGTGGTGATTGGGATATTTCTCCAGAGTCATGATAAGCTCTGAGATGTGATATGACCAAGTTTCCTTTTCTGGAAGACTTTTATTGCATACCAAGGGAAGAACAGCCTCAATAGCAGAGCCATGGAAAGGCACCTCCAGCAGCCCTGGCAAGAAGGACCAGGGCTGCAGCCCTGTGCCACCAGGAAGCCATCAGAGCCATCCCATCAGCAGCATTTCTGCAGCATGACTTTTGGCATCCAAAAATCTCTGAAAAAAGGAATGAAAAGGCTCTTCTGTCCAACGTTCCCTGCTCCAACTGCAGGTCAAGGGAAGAACCAACACCTCACCAGCTCTAAGATTCTAAACCTGACTTAACCCTGCAAGACCTCACCAAACCTTATAACACAAGAATAAAAATGGCAGCTATCCTGACACACTGCACTGCCAGCTTTTCCAGAAGCCTAAGAGGGGAAAAAATCCCTTTTCTTTCTACAATGATTGCCCTGGGATCCTCTAGTGAACAATTTCAAATCATCACAATTGCTCCAACTTTTGAAAACAAGTTGTTGTTCAAACACAGGTATTTGTTATGACTTGCTTCCTGATCCCACAGTAAGAGCAAGGGAAGGAGCTCTTCACCAGCCAAAAGCTCCAGTAAGCCTCTTACCCCTGCCAGAGCCCTGCTGCTGGTACCACTGCTGGTCTGGCTCCAGTGCCAGGACCTGCAGAGGGCTTTGCTGAAAATGCAGCCAACAACCTCAGACCAAGAAACTGCCCTTTCTTTGGGCCAGGGATGGGAAATTCAAGTGAGGATCCCAAACCAGACTCTTAGAACACATCAGGCCAGATGTAAATCCTTCCTGCTCCACCAGGCCTGCAGTGGGAGGAGCACAGACAAGTGCCCTCCAAATTCCCTACTGGTCACCATGCTGCTTCTGTCAGAAACATTTATTGCTTCACATTTGACCTCTGTTTCTTGTTGTTTAAGGAACAATGTTTTTGAAATTCAAATGGTCCCTAAGAAAAGGGCTCCTTGGCAGAACACGTCCTGTAGTCACAGGGCACTTTGGAAACTGCCAGGGAGAGCTGGAAATGGCAGAAGTCACCAATGTTACCGAGAAAAAAATCTCCAAATTGGCTTCAAAAAGACCATGCCCACATCCAGACAAACTGTTCATGTGTCTCCAGTTTGATGGTATTTTATATTTTCTCCCTAATTATCATTTTCCAGTTGTCTCCAAGTTTAAACAAAAAAGTGAAAATTATTTATTTAACTGTTTCTTTCAGAATATGATTGGTAAAATACATTGGCCAGTTATGTAAAAAAAATACTCTTTTGTGGTTCCTGTGCAGATAAACCAAACATGCTCAGGTGAACCAATGACTGAAATGGGAAGCAGAGGCTGAGGTGTGTGTTCAGAGTTCCCTAAGCAAGTGCTCTTGAAGTGCACACATACCAGCACCCAGCACTGCAGCAGGGTTTGAAAAAAATGTGCTGTGACTTACATCTCTATGTTTGGAGCGTTCTGAGTTCAAATCCCAACATGCAATGCAGTAAGTCACAGGTGCTCCCTCCCTTTCCTTTTCACCCACTCCGCAGCTCCACCGAAGCCAAAGGAAGGAGAAAATTCTTCTTTGCCTGGACCAGAGATCCCTGGTGCTGCTGTCAACAAGAGAGGTGATGGGCTGGGAAAGTCAGAGCAAGAGGATGTGACTGAGAGCAGGAGCAGAGTGATGCAGCAGCTCCTTGTGAAACCATCGTGGCTGACCCAGCAGCCCAGGAACCTGGAGCACCCCCCAGACCTTCATCCCACAGGGCAGGAAAGACAGAACTGGGCAAAACCCTGCAGAGGAATGAGAGCCTCTCATGCACCCATTCAGACTGCAGAAGCGCTGGCAGTGCTTAAAGTATGTGGATTTTATTCTGGATTTATTGAAGACAAGCAACTGCCCAGAAAGCATAGATCAAAACATGTCACTTGGCTCCTCAGCCAGGTTCTTCAGCCACAGGGTGGCCAAATGCAGGAACAGGCTCCCCAGGGAAGTGGTCACCAAACCTAACAGCATTCAAGAAGTCTTTGGACAGTACTCTCAGGCACATGGGGTGATTCTTGGGGCTGTCCTGTGCCAGGCCAGGAGCTGGGCTTGGTGGTCCTTGTGGGTCCTTTCCAACTCAGGATATTCATGATATTCATGATACTCATGATATTCAGCCATGAGGCTGATGAAGAAAGAAAAGTTGGAGGGTTTGGAGGTTTTTTGGGTTTTTTTAATATGTTGCTATTGGATAATACATGTCTTGGTCTTGAACTCCTTACCTTGGGCTTTCACTCTAAGTGGCTCCTTCAAGCAACCTCCCAAAAAAAGGAAATCTCATTTCTCGGATAACATGCATGACACACTCACACCAGCCTACCCCATTTCATACCATAACCCCCTTAGTGCAAGACATTAAGGCAGGGACAGGCAATCCAGTCCAAGATTTATTCTGCTCTAATCAGCTCAGGCTTTGAGAATCTCCTGGTGGATTTGAGCCTGTGTGCAGTAGCTCATTGACTGCTGTTTTAATATTGAAGCCTTTCCAACCCAGCTGCAGTGATTACCCCCACGGAGAATGAGGAATCTCAGTTATAAACTAGCTGGCAATCTTGCAAGAATATGTCTCCTAGAGGACTTCAGGATATTTCTCTCTGAAGTTAACCCTGTTAAATCATTCCTAAGCTGTCTTCAAGTAAAGAATGAACCCTCAGAATAACCCTTGCTTTGGTTTTAAATACTCTCTTTTCGCTTTGCAAGTCAGCTGATCTTCGAAGCCTTCAAATCTATCAAAGCTCTTTCAGTTAAATAATCCCTATTTCTCCTGAAATGGTGCAAACATTCAACAGGAAAGCTTAGGAAAGACATTAAGAACTGGTAGAGTATAAGTCAAAGCTTAACACAGCTTATACAGAGAATATGTCCAGTTATACTCGCCAGACAGGATATTTTCACTCAGTTTGTATCAGAGGAGTTTTTTGCAGAGCAAAGATTACATCAAAGCCTTGGCCAGCAGATCCAAATTCAGCTCTTGGCATTCACGTTCAGCTAAACTTTGTGCAGGTGTGAGTAGAAATGGCACTGAGCTGTGGAGCTTCTCTGCTTCACCTGCATAAATCCAGTCTGGCTCAGAAGTGGCTGTCACCCTTAGATGACAACCTCAAAGTAGCTATGGAGAAGTGTGATGCCTAAAGAGCAAGCACCCAAGGGACTAAAGCCATGATAATGATAAAACCAATACCCTTCTTTTCCCTCAGAGGGTAGAAGAAGTGGGTGAGGAACACAAACCTGTGATAATCCGAGTCCTGCAGTCCTGGAGGCAACTCTGTTCAGGTGAGCACTGCAACCTCCCTGGCTAGCAAGAGGTGATGCCACCCCAACCCCTGTTGTGCTTCCTCTGCACAAGCAGAGCTCTTGGAGGCAGACACTGCTCAGAAATGTTCACCTGGCCAGCTTGCTGAGGAGATGCAGGTCATATCAGCTAATGCAGGCATTCCTACTGCAGTGATACATACTAATAACCTTATAAAGCCTTTTTTGCTTTGAACAAGTGACTGAAAGTTAAACAGTGTGTCACCTCATCCCCTTGCTGGGTCCTTGCATCTATAAACTTGACTAGGCTGGGAAAGAGCCCTAAGCACTCTGGGCAGCCTTCACCTGGAGACAGTGGGGGCTCCAGAGATACCCAAGGAGAGGGAGGCTGCACAGCAGAGGGTTTTACCACCACAGACCCCCATTGAGAAAGAGCTGGAGATAAAATGGCTCCTTACTACTCAGGCTGTCTTTAAATCCAGTCATGGTGAGTTTGAACATTGATGTTTTCAGATTACCACACAAAGAAACAGAAGCAATTTTAAATTCCTCTTTTCATATTTCTCTGAGTGAAAAAAAAAAGAATCTTTCAAAACATATAATTTAGTCACTGCTGGGGTGAATTCTCTAATATTTAGGCCAGGTAATTTTACTGTGTAATGGGGAAGTAATGTTATTGTCTTTCCTAGTACACTTTCTCAAGCTCAGTCCCACAGCATCCTCCACAGCCTCCCTCTCTGAATTTGGGCACTCTTGTATAAACTTGTTTGTTTTTCCCACTCCATAGGGGGCCAAGGATAGGATGAGCAAGCAACTGGGGCATTAACAGCACTTGTGGGGCAGCTGAGGGATGAGGGGCCTCAGGGCCACCCATGCTTCTCATAGACCAAATTCAGACCTGTCAGGAAGTCTGAAGACTTTTCCAAGGCAACAGAACTTATCAAACTGCAGAGAAGTGGTTGATAGAAAAACTTCCTGAAAGACAATTGAACTCTTGCTTTGTGGGGTGTCCAGCAGCAGTTATCAAAGCTCTGTAGCAGGCAGTGCTGCTAGGACTGAACTGGGGAGATAAGTCACCAAATCAGCCCCTGTTAATTATCTTGGCCCTGCTGTCATTCTTTGCCAAAGTCAGGAAGATTTAATTCAATGTTCCAAAAAACCCTTTCTATGTCAAACAATATATATCCTGACCTGAAGGGATGGTGGGAAGGAAAAGAAATTTTTCAATTAAAAATAATAATAAAAAAAGATTCATATACACAAAGATAAACACCTTCTGTATGAATTGAGCATTTCCTAAGAGACATTTTGGAGCAGCAAAGGAGTTGGGCAAACTTTAATAAGGGAATTCTTCAGAGACTAGAGCTTTGTTTTAGTTGCTGGCTGCCTCCTGAGGAGAGAAAACACTACAGAAATGAAATATGACCTTGCATCCTTGTGGCAGAGCATTTCCCTTGCCCATGTGAATAACCCACCCTTGTGTAAGGAGCTGCATTTAATGGTTACCTGCATGGCAGTGCTTCACCACAGATGACATTGCTGCACTCCTTTACCTGGCACACACCACCTGGGAGCTCTAACCAAACTACTTATTTTTCCCTAAGATTTGAAGGATGTAACTAACTTACAGCACTTGTTCATGGCATTAGAAATTCAATGTAAGTCAGAGTTTTGAGACAAGGCTCTGCACCCTCTCCCTGCTCACAGGAGTGCTTTGCAACCCCTCCTGCACAGCCTGTCCTCCCAGAGCCCCCGTGCCTCTGGAGAAGGGTGTCACCCCAGGCAGCCCATGCCCGTGCAGAGTCCCCCCATCAATGCAGCCTGTTCCTGCCTGTCCCCTGCCAGGGCAGAACTGGGACCAAAGTACCCAGCCCTGAGGAACAGCTCAGGGTGGATATAAATCCCCATCAGCCTATCTCCCCCAGCCTTCCTCTTGATACAGTAACTGCCAGCAATCAGGCTTTTTTTTTTTTTACTTATTTAATCATCTTGACTAAAATAAAGGGGGAAAGCATTCCCCAAATAAAAATATCAACATCTGAGCTTCCCCACTTTAATCTGTTCTCCTCTGACAGCTGAAACCTTCCTATTAGCACTGTGCCAGTGATTTCATTCCCTGAGTAGCTGATTATAGAGTAATCACAACCTTCCCTGGGCTGATGATTTTTTCTGTTTGTTTCGATTTCAACTTCCACAAATGGTGGGAAGTCCCTTTTGTGTTTCTACCTTACTCTGCTGTGGTCTATGTGTTCCCAATCCCGGATTTTTCCTCCCGGTAAAGGGAGGGCTGGATAACACTTCAGTGTAATTCCTGCCCCCGTCACGTGTAATTTGGTACTGAATGAGTAAATGAGTGAGTAAATGTTCCTGTAATTTCAGGGAGCAGCTGTCTCCCGTCTGGATGGCGGCACCGTGGTGATACCGTTACCTGTTTGTCTCCTGGAGGGAGAAGCAGTGCTGGCAAGCCCCTGCCCATCGCTGTTTATGTGCAGGGAGTTAATACCCCAGCATTACAGTGCCCCTTGGTGAAACTGTAATTAGGCAACGGTTTTATTTTACTGCCTGTGAACACTCCCTGACAGCACAGCCACTGGGTGCTTTCCAAACTGCTGCAGTTTCAGGTCCCAACCTGAAATTCTCATTTAGAGGAGAACTTTTACTGCACCTAATCCCTCAAGTACTTCACCGAGGCCCTAAATTGCACGGTGGTGCTGGGGCGTGGGGCTGGACTGGGCAGGGCTGGCAGAGGGCAGGGTGAGCCTCTGCTCTGTGCTGGGGGATGGCAGGACAGAGCATGGAGGGACACGGGGATGCTGCTGGGCTGAGCAGACAGGGCAGGGGCTGCAGTGCCCAGCAGCAGAGGTCTGGGCAGGCTGCTGGCCCTGGGAGCCAGAGGCTGCTGGTCAGTGTTGGATATGGGCACGGCAGCTCCACGACCGGCAGCGCTGGTGCCCACGGGAGGAAAGAAGGAGCAGCTGAACAGCAATGCTCTTTTTGTCAGGGGAGCTATTTTAAACCCTCTGCTTTGTGGGTAGCCCTTTTGGCTCTCAGGTCTGTCTGAGGCAGAGGTGTAGAACATGTTGGAAGGCAGAACATCAGAGCAGCACTACAGGGGGACAAAGACAGTCTGTCTGCTGAAGCACAGGCTTGCACAGCACTGAGAGGCACACGCACACTTGCTCATCTGGGACTAAGGGAACAAACATACCCAAGGCTTCTGTAGTTACCTGAGAGCTACTGTTATTAAGGCATTTATTTGGAGTTTTTCTTCTCCTTCCAACACCAAATACCCATCTTGTTCCACAATCTCCATGAGAATCACGGAAACATGCATGGCCCAGGAGGACATCAGCTCAAAAGGACCTAATAAAACAAAAACTTCTTCAAACCAGTGCTTTTAGGACTACTCAGATGACAGGCAAAGGAGCAGAGTATAAGCAACTAGAGCAAAGATTTATTGGCAGGAAGAGTCACTAAATCTTTTGTCTACAGTGATAGGGAAGAGGAAAGCCAAGAACAAGGCAGGGACAGACGCTGGTGCTGCAGGCAGCCCGGTGCTCACTAGGGCTGCCTAGCCTTGTTGAGGCACCTCTGCCTCCTTAGTGGGACTCATGTCGCCAGCTGGGCATCTACCAGCCCCTGGCCAGGGCCTGGAAGTCTCTCATGGCAGGAAACAAGGGCTGGGAAGTTTGAGGGGAAGGGCAGAACTGAGCCCTTGAGTGCTGGATGGCTGCCATGTCACAGCACTGCCTGAGGAGCCCAGGACCCCTGTCCCAGGTGATGCCCACACTGTGGAACATCTGCTTTCTCCTGCACAATGGGCACTGTAAGCCCTGGCACACATGGCAGGGGGGCTGGAACTAGATGATCCTTAAAGTCCCTTCCCAAATCATTCTACAATTCCATTGCAGCCCAGCTTCAGACACATTAAGCACTTAGAGAGTGTCCAAAGGAGGGCAACAAGGATGGTAAAGGGCCTTGAGGGGAGTTCCTGAGGAATGCCTGAGGTCACTTGGTTTGTTCAGTTTGGAGAAGACTGAGCAGAGACCTCATTGCAGTTACAATTTCTTTGTGAGGGGAAGAGGAGGGACAGACACTGAACTCTGCTCTGGTGACCAGTGACAGGACATGAGGGAATGGCCTGAAGTTGTATCAGGGGAGGTTGGATATTAGGAAAACATTCTTCACTCAGAGGGTGGTTGGTCCCTGGGACAGGCTCCCCAGGGAAGTGGTCACAACACCAAACCTGACAGAGTTTAAGAAGCTTTTGGACAATGTTCTCAGGCACAAAGTGTGACTCTTGGGGCTGTCCTGTGCAGGGCCAGGAGTTGGACTCCATGATCATTGTAAGTCCCTTATAACTCAGCTTATTCTGTGATTCTGTGATTCTGTGACCTCATGGCAAGCCAATTCCCAGCTTTCAAAAGCCTGTCAGATTGTATTTCCTTCACACATTCACTCAGCAGTGACTTACATTTCTGACATATGGACAACATGCTTGGCTGTCCCAATGAAGTATGTCTGTGCCTTCCCCTCTTCAGCAGAAACTGCAGGCATTTCCAGTGCACGGCAGAGCTGCAGCAACTTCTGCCTAAACTAACATTTCATTTCCTTGCTACAGCTCACTTCTATTGTCATCACTTTCATGCCTCGAATTAACTTGCATCTGTTTCGTGTTTGAAGTTTGTAACACTTGCCCACTTTGGCTACAGTAGTTTATAACCCAACACTAAACATATGTTTATGTTTACTGCACATCAGCTCTGAATCCTTTGACTTAGCATTGTATCAGTTCATTATACCACTAATGGAGAACCTCTGAGACAGGGCTGAAGCTTTAGTGGCAATAAATTGGGGAATCATTTGGAGGTGGTTGAAAAGAGGTGCCCAGTGAAGACACGCCTGGCCTGACATCCAGAAATGTTGAGCTCTTGCCACCCACCCTGTAACCACTGGGATTTTTGGCACCTCCAAACATGAAACCACAACAGCTTTCAGCAAAACTGTCATCTGGATCTTAAAGAAAAGACTAAAATAATTTTCCATCTTTGTTCCAGGCCTTCAGTACATCCCACCTACCTGTAATCTAAGCCCCCATTGTCTTTGCAATAGGGCTAATGAGATCTTCAAAAGGATTTCAGAAGGCCAGAGGGAGAGGGGACTGTATAATGTACTGTATTACACATATAATATACAGCATATTGCTAAGTGGTACTTAACACCTGCTCTAGCTGTTAGGTGACAGGCTGGTGTTCTAGCATCAGCTGAGGTGAATTTTAAGGTCCAATTGGCCATTCAGACCATTTTTACACCCATTAGCATCAGTGAAGCTTCTTCTGTTTTCCACCAGACATGGTAATGATGCCAACATCTGGGTGAAGTAAGCACCCTGCCTCCTCATAGCCAGAGCCATTAAGGTGGTGCCTAGACAAATGTGCTTATTTTTCATACAGATAACAGGATGCTCCTTAGAGCTAATAAGTATTTACTTTCCCTTGCATTGCTATTATCTCCCTCATTGAGAACTGTAATTAACATCATTGATCATTTCTGTAGTTTGCCTTCTAATCTTTTTTTTGCGCTATGGTGGACTGAAACTGCAATGTGCATTATGTCAATACAGGAGAAGTTATGTTTGATCTCTGCCTTTCCAATGGTCTGATCTGCCTGGGAGCTGCACTGTTCCTGTGACACACCACAATATTTTGCACGGTACCTCCAATTTAAAAGGGACAACCATATATTTTCCATGAAACAAAAGTACCCTTGCTCATAACACTATCACCAAACACTTGAATTAGTTGCTTCCACTTTGCTCATTGCTTCCTCATGGGGATAGACAGCCAGACCCTGAGATTCTTCTTGGAGCAAGTTTCTATCACCAAACCATAGGGCACATTGCATGCAAATAGGGCTGGAGAGCCAGAGGTGAAAGGACCTTCCCTTCACTCTCTCTGCACAGGCACCATTCTCAAGAGGTTGCTTCAGACAGGACAATTTCTGCAAGAATGTGATCCCCATCTGACAATTGAAAATGTCTTCCTGTTGTTGCCTGCATACAGTGAGGATTAAATAAAGCCACAGCAATGATGTACAAGGACAGGCTCTCTCATACAGCCTGAGATGCAGAAATGGATGCTGTCTTGCTGGTCAATGCCACAAAGCTGGTTTGCAGCAGCAGATATCTGCCCAAGCATCTCCAGGGCTGCTGTTCTTCCTGTTCAGGAGCAAGCATCAGTTGACAGCCATCCATGGTCATTTGTTTTATTCAGACCGCAAGAGATACACAAATAATAGATTAACAATAATGAAATTTGTGCAGTAAATTGGCCTGGAAAATAAAATCTTCTGCACAGCTTTTATTTTTTTCTGACTTCCAAATACTCACCTGTGAGCACACACTGAGAGGCACACTGTGAAGAATGTCTGCTTTCCAAAGAGTCTCTGAGGAGAAAGCCATTCCAGGCACGAGAGCCATTGCAGGACCCCAATATCCTGGAATTGTGGCTGGAAGGGGTCTCAGCTCCCTCTACATCCCCCTGCAGACAGGGCCATCATGAGAGTCCAGCCAAGGCAGTCACAGCATCTCCTAATCAAGGACAACCCATCCCAAAGCCACTAAGCTCTGCTCCCCCTCTGTGCCTGGCTGTACATGCCTCACATGTGGGCTGCTGGAAGAGAGTCACCCCAGTTTCTGTTACATCTACCTGCATTGCTTCCTAACCTATTAGAAATCTGGAATGGGAAAAACTTCTTATTTCTTTTGGTTTGCTTTTCTCTCATCTTGTTGGCTGGGAAATGCCCAGACTCTTCCCTAATTTGGCATAAATTCAATGCACCTATTCTCAAACCTTCAGAGCAGAGAAGAATCCATTAAGCTCATTTCCATTTGTTCTAGCAACAAATCAGTATATGGAGACATGAAGAAAATAATTTTGAACTACTTTTTCCATTATCTAGTTCTCACTTCCTGCCATTTCCCATTTGCCTAGCCTGGCTTCTTTATTGTCCCTGTGTCTAGCCCATAGCAATTATCTCAATATCTAGGAAAAAGCATTAGGTTTTAAGATTTCAGGCTCCCTTTTGACAAAGGCTTTGCAATCCGGAGACACTAAGGGGAGAGGATTAAACTTCCATCTGTTTGCCTTGAGGGGGCAAAGCAGAGAAATCAGAGAGAGGTTTCAAGAGATGCTTGTGTGATAACATTGCACACTCACTAGGCAGGGAAGTCTCAGGTAAGATGTGTTTGCTTGGGAGTCATCCCAGTCACCAACTGGAACAGGTTCTTAAAAATTCACTATATGCACAGCAGACTAGAAAGATTCCTTCAGGTCCCTTCCTCCAGAGTGTCTGATTGCCTCCCTAGACCTGTGCCATCTGCAGCTGCAATTTTTCAGACAGCAGGGAGGAGGAAGTGGCTCGATCCTGCACTCTGCTGAAGCTGGAACAGAAACACCAGTGTGGCTGCACCCAGAGGGAGCAGAGAAATCCCCCAGAGGAGCAATCCTGTCCCTTTGTAGGGGTGATCATGCCTGGCACAGACAGGGCAGTGGGTGGTGGGACCAACACCTGCCCCTGCAGCACCCCAGTCCTGGGGTCACTGTCCAAGGAGAGGGGGGGCAGGCGCCAGTGCAGTCTGGATCCTCCACCCCGAGCCGGCTCTGGCCTTTCTGGGGACAAAGCTGAATGTGGCTGTGACTCAGCAGCCTCCTCTCCCTCACCAGTGGCTGGTGACTAATTGTATTTAGTCCCTTTCTTCATTCTTGTTTTGGGGAGAACAAACATAAACAGACTCAGCAGTAATTGTTGCTATGTCTCTACTGTTTCCTCCTCTGGCCGAGTAGGGGTTTTCCCACACACTCATAATTTTAGAGCAGCATTTTAAGTACTTTTTCTTATTTTTAAGAAATAGTGTGAACATTTCTTGACTGATTAGAAAAGAAGGAAGGAAACTTCAAATATTAATTTCTGATTTTGTGCAGCCTCTGGGGGAAAAGTTTCTCTAACGTGTCTGCAGAAGATGACTGGTCTGCTCTGTGCAGAGAGTTTTGTCACAACACAAAGCAGATTGCTTACCAGCACCCTGGAAAAGTCCACATCAGCCCTGGAAAGATCAGTTCTAAGGATGACTTCTCTAAGGACATGGCCCAGAAATGTGATGCCCCTGGAAACAGGTCTCCTTTTTGATGATCTCTCCTGAGATGATCTCCATCAATTATCTCAAAGGCTGATCTGGAGAATTGTGGCTGCTGCCACACATCCTGGCCTGGGAAGTACATACCTACAGACCTGTGGCTTCTCACACATGCTTGTGCATATACAGGTATCACTGCACATAGTCATCCTATATTTGGGATCCCATTCCCACACCCCATATTTGATGGGAATCTGCACCTCATATCTGGAATGGACCTGAAAAGTTCTTAGGAGCTTCTTCTTCCTAGCTGGAGAACATATAGATTGGTCAGAGAAAGCAGGGAGAAGAGCAAAGAATGAGTGTGTGTCAGCTGGACAGGGCACTCCACTCAGGTTCTATTGGATATATTGCTAATTATACAAAAATATTTAACAATTATAAAATAATTTATTTACTACCAATATAAAATTTAATTACATAATCCTCATCCTCAGCCGGAAGACTTTTATTTATAAATTCTATAAACACATACATTTTAAAATATGTTTAACCCAAAGCTCACCAAATCAGATGCTTTCCTGAGACACAGGAGACCTTTGGTCCAGCTTTCACTTATGCAATGCCCAGAGGACTGTTTAGTGACAGCAATGACAGTGACAGTGCCCCTGCAGGGCCATGTGACCCAGGCTGGCCCCAAGCACACACCGCCAGCCTTTGCAGCCTGCAGTCAGGTGTTAAATTCAAGGTGTGGGGTTGTCTCTGTGCTCTCTCTGCAGGCTGGCCTGTTGATCTCTTGCAGATCTCTTGCTCCAGACATCTGCCTGTGCTGTGCACCCAGCGGCTCCCGCCGCTGCTGGCTCTGGGGAGGATTTGCCCCCCTCTGGGAGTTGTGAGCTTTGGGGGTGATGCCTGGTGCAGTGCCCATGAAACACAGCACCACGAGGCCCAAACTCACCTGGTGCACATGCTGTGTAATACAGCATCAGCAAAGAGCTGTGGGCAATCTAAAATTAGACTTCTACTCCCTTACCTTCTTTCCCATTGCACTGTTCGTATCATGATCTATCCTACAATTTGCAACATGATATATAGCATCAGACCCCCATATCACAAAATTTTTCACCTACCTACTATTCTTCCTAATCACTATACTCATCCTAATTATCACCAACAACTTATTTGTCATATTCATTGGCTGAGAAGGAGTCGAAATCATGTCCTTCCTACTAATCAGCTGATGACATGGACGAGCAGAAGCCAACACCGCTGCAGGATTTGCTGCCCTCTGGGAGTTAGTTGTGAGCTTTGGGGGTGGTGCCTGGTGCAGTGCCCATGAAACACAGCACCATGAGACCCAAACTCACCTGGTGCACATGCTGTGTAATACAGCATCAGCAAAGAGCTGTGTGCAATTGAGTTCAACCCCATATTCTTCCTCATGCTGGTTGCAGCCATCCCATCAGATCTTTGCCCAATGCAGTCATCCACAGGCTGCAGCAAAAGCCTCCATATGCCATGGGAGCACTGAAAGCTAAAAGCCAGCTCATCCATGTTGTATTCCACTGCTGGGATAAGTTCATGTGTTGCTATTTCTGCTAATTTTGTATAGCATACATGGATATTTTCAGGGGAGAAAATAGGTTTTTGCATGCTCTGATCTTCCCTTTGTGCCAAATTCTTCCACCTTGGTCCAAGCAAAAACTACCAGTGACTTTTGCTGTCTGTACTCCACTGTCCTGTTCTGAAACCCCATATTTCACTACTGTTCAACTGTACCAGACTTTTAGAAAGCTGTTGGCAAAACACTAGCAAAAATCAAGGAAAAATGGATTTAGTATCTATGAATCCAGGTGGGCAACTGAGGAAAATGTCTGGCTGTGGAAGAAACCAGTGAGATAAGATACTCAAGTGAAGACTGGAAATTACTCCTGTACATTGTATTTCTGATTCATTTTCACTCAATAATACATGTAGCAGAACCCTGTAATCTTGCTGTTGGATGTTTTTATGCACTGTGACAAAAAATCACTGACAGCATCCCCAGCTGTGATCAAGCAGACACCAGTCCATCTGTCCTGCAGCAGCAATTTCCTCAGGAAAAGACAACTCACAAATCCCCCAATACTGGCAACTTCATACTTAAAAATTTCTCCTATGTAATGAAATACTCTGGAAACTGTGAGCAAACAGTTCCCAGGATATTTCATTACTCATTACAAATTTGCAAATTGCTCATAAATGATCAAATATTAATGTGTAGCTAGGGTGCAGTCCCAGCAGGGATCCACCACTTTGATAAGGATTAGCCGTGCTCAGCAGGCACTGCTGCTGCTGTACTCAGGACTCCTGCAGACTCACCCATTGCCACTGTGAAACAGGGAATGTCACTGAATGCTGGCTATTGAAGATGACTGGGGCACTATAACCTGCTTGCTCAGACACTCCTAGGGAAAGTGGAGCGCTCCCCACGTGTGCAGAGCTCTGTACAAAGGGCTGCTGGAGCCCTCGGGGCAGCGCTGCGCTGGCTCCAGCACGTGTGCAGCCCCGAGGTGGAGCAGACTGTTTTTCTGATACCGTGTACATAACACTCCACCCAAGCCTCCCTGTGTAAATAAAAAATAAAGTCAAATCATGTCAGTAAAGAGTGGATTACACTGGTCACTGGGAGTGCTTGTGTATGTTCAGCCATAATCTATGATAAGGTGCTTGCCATAAAATTCCTCCTGGAGCCTTCAGCTCTCCTGGGAGCTGCAAGATGCCAGCAGAACCACCAGGGTTTTGTGTCACACAGTGGGGGCAGCAAGGGGGGCACTGAAGAATGGGCCAGAGACCCAGAAGGTTGCACAAGTCCCTGGGGCCATGGAGGTCCCTCTCCCTTGCAGGAGAAAGGCAGGAGCACCAATTGCCACCAGCAGATATAAGGAGACAAAGTTCAGTTCAAAGAGGTAAAGGGTGACAACCTTTCTACAGACAAAATTATCCTGCAGTCAGTAAAGCACAGCAGCAATCAGGACAGATAACAGAGCGAGTAATGAAGGCAGAGATTACAAAACTCCACAGCCAGTCCTTCCCATAGCAAAAAGCTGCTGTAAAGCAATTTTAACCCAGCCTATAAACACAATTAGAAACATTATGCTTCGGTACAAGATGTTTTTTAAAACAAAAACATATGGCAAGTTTCTTTTGCATTATGATAAATGAATGTCTGAGCAGGTCCCAAATTCAGTGCATTTTTTACAAACAACAACAAAAAAAAATTATTTCTGTCATCTGTTGATGCAGAAGAAGAAAGTGTTTCCAGCTTCTGATATAAAAGCTTCACAAAAAAATCACTTACAAGAGAGTGTTTTGTACTTCTTATTTCTGAAGAGGAAGACCCCCAGGTTTGGGCCTGTCCCATCCTGAGAGCAGATTGCTGGTCAGTGGAGGCTGGCAGAGCCTGGCTCTGCCCACCCACCTGGGAGTCCATCATGAGGAAACCACTCTACTCTCTGCTCTCCCACTACCAAACAGCCAGGTGGAATTGGGTTGGAAGAAACATAATTGTGGCTGTCCCCAAGAGTCCTCCAGGGGAAAAAAAAAATCAAATAAGGGAAAGGTTATTGTGGACTGATAACAGCTAGGGAGGCTGGAACAGAACCTGTTGCCAGGGAGTTTGCTCCAGCGCAGGCAGGGCGCCCTGCACCTCCAGCCCTGTGAACAGAGCAGAGAAAGGCATCCAGGGGAGGGAGAGCCAGAGCAAGGACGTGAGATGAAGAGCTGCAGAGAGATTGCAGCCAGCCACACAGGGACCCAGATGGTTGGGGGGGAGATTCAATAAGGAGGTTTTGTGAAAAAACCTTTGCATGCATTCATGTAATTAAAACCCTGACCATCATGGAGTGTGTGGGACAGAGGGGGAAGATGGTTGAGAGCACAGCTTTGGGCACTGGGTAGGTTTAGAGAGCTGGTCTGCTGCAGGCTCAGCACTCGTGATTCCTTGTGTGCAAAAGCATAAAAGGTTTTAGGTGATGGAAACCTCCCTACACTGCCTGCAGAAAGGGGCAGCTGCAGCCTAGGACAAGGCTCCAGAGCCAGGTGAGATGCTGCCCTGACAAACACACATCCACACTAATTTGGCCAGCATGGGCTTTTGCTCCCCCATCACCAGCCACAGCCGGGGCAGCCAGGTCACTGCTCAAGGGAAAACACTGACTCGATCACCACCAGCAGTGTGACTGTGACTGAACGCTGGCATTCACGCCCAATTCCCCTCCACGCTTTAGCCAAGCAAATGTCATGGCCAGGAGGGACTCGCCCTGAGCCTGCTGCAGCTCCTCAACAATGAGCCCACTGCGAGAGCAGGTACCCAGCCTAGAGCTCAACAAAACCCTGCCAGCAGCAGGGACAAAACAGCCCCTGGGACCGGAATGAATTATGCACAACCTTAAGTATTTGCAGGATAGAGGCCTCAGCTCACTGGGTTAAAATACCAGAACAATATAAAACACCTCTACCTCTGGAACCCACTGCACTTCATAAAAATGCCTGGGACCCTGCTGGAGCTAAGCCATTGTCGATAGCCATAAAAAATTGGTTAATAAATCTTCTTCCACTGATGAAATAGCTACTTCACAGCCAGAAGTCAACAAATTGAGCATTTCAAAGCAACCTGCTTGACACAAGCCCTGATTTGCACACCAATACAAGCATCCCCAGCCTGGGCAGGACCCTGAGCCTGTTCTGTTCCTCCCTCTCTATTGTCACAGCCAAGTGCCAGGAGGAGATTTAGTGCATCAATATTTTCTTCCCAAGCGATAAGAAGGGGATTTACATCTGCAACCCGCAGACCTTTGGGGTGAAAAAGTCTCAAAAGCAGAGACTGGCACTCAGCAGCCACACTGGCTACACCACTGCCATTGCCAGGGTGACAGTCCCCTGTCCCCCACAGCCTCTCCCAGACAGATGCTAGTTCATCACAGTGCCTACTTTAGTTCATCATAGTGTCTACCACTTTTTTTGCTTGGAAAATAGGTAAAAATTAATGTTAAGAGAAAGGCAAGTGTTCATCACCTTGCTGCTCCACAGACACTGAACTGAAATTTTAATCTAATAGGTAAAAAAGCAATTACAGGAGAGGCTCCATTCTTAACAGGCTGTCAAAACTCAGTATTTTTTAAACACAGCCTATAGCCAAGGGCAGTGAAACAACACATTTCACTCAAACAATACATTTCCCCAACTGCACGGCCGTTGATCTGTTTAAGTGGTGTGATAACTAGAAAGAGGAAAATATTCTACCATTTCAGTTTTAATAAAAAACTTCTTTAAAAATTGAGTCACCCTACATTCATGCCAGTGTGGGTTTTTATGAAGTCAGGGCTGACTTGTTCTCTTCCTTTCTGCCTACAGGGAAAAGAGCAGGGCTCGGCTGGGAGGCAGGACCTGCTTCCAAGGCAGAAATATTTATTCAGTGAAAACTTGCATTTAAATATTGATGTTTCAACAGAACTTACTATTTGCTTAACCAAATGTTATAGATTTGCCTAGACAATCACAATGAGGAATTTTTAGGCCCTTTTAGCAACACTGAATGATTTAGAAACAGTGATGAGCAAATCCTAAATTTTTCAAATCCATGTGATTTGTGGCTCAGATTTCACAATAAATTGTTAGGATTTGGGTTTGCAAGACAGGTGTTTGGCATTTCTAACTCCCTGCTCCCTTTAGGAGACATCAAACCAAGCATTAAACTCCTGCGGTCTTGAAAGTTCAAGTCAAGGTGGTTTTTGTTTTGCTTTTCCCCCTGAAGGTCAGCTCAGGATTGAATCCTTTTGTCAAGGTTGGCTGGAGAGCAGAAGGCTCTGCTAATCTGCAGGCACTGCGGCTCCCTCCTGGCTTCCTTCCCTTGCAGTTTGTTTTACTTCAGGATTCACCCCCTGGGATTGTAAAGGCTGCAGATGAGGGTTAGAGGTGAAACAAAGAAAATGAGGTCGGGTGTTTATTTAGAGGGAGACAGAATTCATAATGTTGGAGACACTGGGCCCCTCCCAAGAGATAATCGTAATTTACCAGCACCTCTCCACCACTTGTTTTTCCCCAGAAATAAAACACAGTGACAGATCCAAAATACTACTTCCCTAAGTAGCTCCTAGGACCAAAACAAGGAAGAGGTTTTTTTCTGCAGAGTGACCAGACACTGGAACAATACAAATATGCTTCCAGTGATCTCCATGTGGGAAAGTACCTGAAAAAAGAAATAAAGGCAACTTTGCCTCCTTCAGAGACTTTATTTTTTTATTCACTCAACTTGTGCCTGATGTTTTTTCCGTGGTAGATTGCCTTCTTATTGCTCGCCCTTTTTCACGAGAAGGCCAAATTTAGCTTTCATTTATTCACTGTGGAACCCCACTGACTGGTAGCTAAGGCACATCCCATCTCACACAGGCAGCCTGGTGATATATTTTCCCTTCTTCGTACCTTGTTTTAATTATCACAAGAGCAGCAAGAGAAGGTGAAAATGCGTCCATTACACCTAGGAAAAAACCTTACTCTTTTCCCAGGCTTTTTTTGGTGTTTGGCCTCTAGGGCATCATCCATTTGCAATGAGATCCTGGGATTTACAACAGAGCAAGTGGTTGTACAACAAAAACTGGATTCCGGGGTCCTGATAAGAGAAGACAAGCCTCCTGTGAGCAGAGCCTGACCAGTCACCCCAGGGCTAATCTGGTTGAATCAGCTGACGTCAGGGGTTTTATGCTTAACACACACCGGGGTGAAAAATGAGAGTCGCGCTCAGCGCCGGCAGCGCAGCCCCGGCGCTCCGCTACCAGAAGTGGCTGCTTACTTTCAAGCTCTCCGCACAGCCTGTAATCACTCAATATTGAAACCAGATTTACAAGCTCTTTAGAGGAGAAGTTTGTGATTTCCAAAGCAGACGCATTTGGTATTTCAGAGAAAGGTCAAGCCCCCTGTGGAGTAAAGGGTTTTTAATGGAATCAGTTCAGCAGGAGTTAAGAGGAGACATACCAACCCAGCGGCTCGCAAAGCCAGGAGCGGCAGAGACACAAGAAAAGCTACAGCCATTATTGTTTTGAGGAAAGAATCAGAGAAAGAGAGAGGCACGGGGTATGCCAAACTAAATCTTGGACATTTGACTTCATTTATTCCAATCTGAGAGACTTTCTCAGCTGGAAATAGAGGGCTGTCCTTTCGCTCCCAGGCTTGCAGAGGTTTCAGAGAAAGGAGTGCTCGTTATTATCTGCAGGGGAAACCTGAGAGTGCTTAGCACAATGGCAAATCCAGGCTCTTAACTCAGATGCTTTTAAATGGATAGCCTTCGATTACTGTCTCACCTCGTCCGCCTCCAGCCCCTGGCCAGGCTCTTCAGCTATTAATACCTGTGGCCTGCCTCACTAGGTTGGGTGAAGTGGTTGTCTAGGACTGCTTTGCTTCATGCTGGTACAGCACCCAGCAGCCGGGAAGCCCAGGGAACCTCACTAAGGACCCTCCTTGTCACAGGAGTTTCTAAATAGCGCTGGGGCCTGCAGGCTATATTCGCAGGCACTGCAGAAATACCGGCGATGAAGCTGGCTACTGCCGGCTCCAACGCCCTTTGGACTCTGCAGTCAGTGGTTTCAGTGAAAAGATTTGGGGCTCATTCCGGAACTCACTTAGCTGCTGCCAGACAGACACCAGAGCTCATAACACAACTTCCTGAGTATAAAGACTTAAAAATAAATTGGAAATCCAGATTTCATACCGTCCTGGCTTTGGCTGGAATAGAGTTAATTTTCTTCTTAGAAGACTCATAGCCCAGCAACTCTTAGGCCATATCAGCTACCACGTAAACCCTAGGTACCACAGCAGGTAACAGAACCCCAGGAGATGGCAGCTGCTAGCTAACCCCAGCCCTGCTGCCATGACTGCAGGGGATGGCAAACAAGCTCTTCTTTAAAACATCTCCACAGCAAGGGGCCAATTAGAGCATCCTGGTCTTACTAGCCTTTTAATGGCAAGCATAAATAGGCCCTTATGTATTCAAATCAGCAGCAAATGAGTAGTGAAGGTCACAGGATGCTTAAATGACTATACAATATGCTCCCTCCGATTGCTGGAGAAGGCACTTAAAAGGTTTAGCCATTAGATTTTCTAACTTGTCTGGTCACAGTAACTACTGGTGCAGCCACAGACGGTATTTCAGGTTTGTCTTTTTCAGCATCAAATTCCCAGTCAGCCATTCCCAAAAAAAATACACTTGGCAGAGCAGACAACTGCCCTAGATTTTCAGATCAGTGCAGAGGAAGGGCAGAGCTCTTATAGGAAAGCAGCACTTTGAAAGGTCAGCCAGAAGACCACAGGCCAGATTCCAAGAGAAGTTGTGGCCACGTAATTTCTTAAACTTCAGCAGCACAAAGAGGTAGAAATCAGATATAATTCTCTGCCTTAAAAGCAACTCTCCAGGCACGCTGAAGTAGTAAGGGTCAGCAGCTTGAGGTACACAGATGAAACTAATCCTTCTAAACCACACTTTAATATTGCAAACATGGGCACAGTGGGACCCTGGCATTCCCAAGGCTCTCACTGCACTTGGCCCATGTCAGTGTTTCACTGTAGAGGTGAATATGCAATTTCAGTACCTCTGCTTGTACAGCCAAGTGACCACCTTCCCTCCACCAAGAACCCTACCACATCGCTTAAGTGTGTGTAACTTCAAGGGGCAGTTTTCCTTGCTCACACCCCTTTGCATTTCAGCCTGCACATCCCAAAGCAACCTACCACAGCACAGGGATCAGAGCATTGCTGCAAGGCTGATGTAAACCCCGTGTGTGCCATCCCCTTCTCACTGCTGGCAGCAGGAGCACCTCAACTTCACAGCCAGAACAGGAGGCAGAAGCATTTCCAGGACTTCTTAAAACATAGATGAATACTAGACTGGTGCCAGGTTTTGTCTTCTGAAGCAGCATTTTGGATGCTTCTTTCACCATGATATACTTTAAATATTGCAAAGTCTAACATAGCAATAAAAATAAATACAATAAATTCCTTGAATAATCCAGAGGTTTTTGCTTTTAGCAACTAGGCATTGAATAAATGAAATGATAAAAAGTGCTGCCAACTAGCAGAAGGAGTAAGAAGCAACTAAGTGCACAAATATTGGCCAGGAAGAAAAGCCACCTAGGCAACAACATAAAGGAGGAGCTAAAGATTAAAGTACAGTGTTATTTCTTTAGTCCCACACAAAACTAGGAGCATATGATACTTAGTTACATGATAGAAGAGCAAGGCAGATGCTTTCCACTGTGCCCAGAGGGGTTATAAACAGAAAAAAACCAAACCACCAAACCTAATAGACAGTGTGGTTTTGGGGTTTCCCTCTCCTCCTCAAAGAAAAGTTTGGGTGTAAAAGGTACAAAAGGAAAACAGATCATAGAAACAAGAATTGTGAGACAAGGGAGGAAAACCAGATATGAAGAACTAGGAGTCACTTTCTCACACATTTTGCACAGAGGAAGTCTTTCTTCATTAACAGAGGAAGAAAGTTATCACACAAAGCCCTGAAAGAATTCACTGAGGTTATGAACAAAATGCAACAGCCAAAAACCAAGGATGTGGGTTCACTGCTACTTGAAGTATAAAACAAAGCTGCCACCTTCATTTTCAAATCACCGAAAGTCCTTTGCAGAGTAGGAAAAAAAATCTGCTTTCAGAATCTAATTGTTATGCATGGCATTACCATGTACACCTTGATTTGTTTTCTACTGTCATCCACAAGAAAACCCATTTTCCAAAACAGAAATCACAAGCAAGTTTCAGAGAAAATATATATATTTTAAAAAATCTTTACAATAAGTCAGGAAACATAGGAGCTTGCATACAGTTTATTATAATAACTCAGTTCTCAGCTCCCTACAGTTCAGATAACCCTGGTGACAGTGTTTACAACTTCTAACTTTTGCTTTCACAATTCTGAAGCAAACAATACATTTGAGTGTATTTTACTCTGTGCAAATAAGACAACTTTTGGAATCCTTCAGAAGAAATATCCAAGATTCTGTTTGCAGAGGTCCTTTGTTTCTCAAAGATGATTTATGAGAGTTTTTGTTTTAAGATAAAGTGCTCCTGTCCAGCAGAACCCAAAGGCCTTCAAGAGTCCAGAGAGTAAGTTTAGCTCAGATTAAAAAATAATTGGTCATACAAATTCCAGCTTCCCATGTCCGCTGTACATTCCCCAGTGGACTAGTGAAAGAATTTTATCATTGCTGAGGTCTGAATGTCTCATTTTATCACAGGTCATGCAGCAGTTCTCGTGACCAGTCACAGGCACCATGCATTCCAAGTCCAATTTTGCCACCTGCCCTTTTTTTGAATGATGTCCATGAAAACTGTAGTGCAAACGAGAGAGCATTTGCTGTCGCTGATCTTGCAGTCTCTTGTTTTCACTCCTGAGCATCCTCAAGGCCAGCATGATGAGGAGCACCAAGATGAGCCCACCAGCTATTGGAACAGCAATTACAGCTGCCCTGAACCATAACTCTTTCGAAGAAGTCAATTCTTGCACCTTGGTGATGAGATTCCTGCTGCTGTCGTGTTGATATCTGCTCCCTTGTCCTGCAAAGGGGAAAGATGTGAAGCTTATTTCAGGATTTATATATACACACTGATTTACATATAAGCACCTCCCTTAAATCCCACACTGACAAGTTTAAGGAGCAACTGCTACACACTGCAGTATCTAGAGAAAATACACCTGTAAAGAAAAAAATCAGTTTCTAAGTCTGCTTATAACATAGAACTTCTTACCCCAATAGCCAGTTTAACTAGGAATACCACTGCCACTGACTCTTAGACATCATGTCATGGCAGGAGAAACTTCCAATATTAATGCAGACAAACAAACCTAATTGGCTGAGATGTTCTCCTGCATCCAGCCACCTGCTTCTCCCTCTGGTGTTTCTAGTTACATTAACTAAATCAGTAACAGCAGATGCACAAGGTTTTGACTGTAGCTGGCCTGATGGCCAGAAGAGGGGTTTCACTGAAGCTTTATTGTCCTACCTGAAGCATCACCCCTGGAAGGAGACAAAACATCATGTAGTCCTCTGTAATTGCACATATCTTCATGACAGCATTCCAATGTGGACATGGTGGTGGTGCCAGAGTGGTTTTGTGCTTGTTTGGCTTGGCAGATCTCAGCTGTGCTTGCAATAGAGTCCAAGCAGCCATGAGTAAGTGGGGAATGCGTATTCTGAGGATCAAGCAGTCTGGAGAAGCAGGCACTAAGCTCAGACTTGCACATATAGCCAGTTGCAACACAGTGTGCAGCATCACAGTAGCATCTGATTTCACCTAAAAAACAAAAATTGGGCAAGAAAGGTAAGAATCTGGTCCTCTAAGGACACCTCACCATATATCCTTATTAGCCACACACATCACACCAACTCGGTGCCAGTTTTGAGGTACTTCTTTAGGCTGTAGATCCACAAGAGCTGGGGTTGCTCCCTTCCCATCACTGTACAGCGTTGAAACCTTAATCCTTGTAAAGGCCTTGGGGCACTTGCTTTAATGACTAGTACTATAGTCCTTTGAATTAAAGGGAGAGCATTTCACTAAAACAGGGACTGGGGGGAGGGCTTGGGGGGGGAAGGTCACAGTGGCTTTTTTTTTTCCAAGGTAAATAACTAACAAGACCATTTAATAGCTACTTCCACTCACTGTTAGCAGTTGCCTTTAACCACATTTTAAGTGAAATACCAGTTCTAAAAGCAACATACACTTTCAGTCATAGAAGAAAGTCACAACTATGTTTTTAACCATTACTCCGGGAACAGCATTCTATTTTTATAGAAGTAACGTTTCTTTTGCACATAAGCACACAACAAAAATACCAGGCTTCAATATTTATGTGACAAATGAAAAAGAGAAACTCGGAACTGCTGAATTGTTTATTACCTCTCAATACTGCCCCAAAATTTAAAAGGTCTAACTAACACCTTATAAAGCTATTAGCTAGAACCATTACCATTTAAGTCTCTCTGTCAGGAAGGTTTTACTGTGTGAAACTGAGCAACTATTTCTAATTTCTACTGAAGGAGAAAATCTTTAACTAGTTCTTCATGCAAAAGGACTTTTTAATATTATAGAACAAAAAAGTTCCAGTTTATAATTATTCTGCTCACCAGAGACAATGACTCTCAACTCAAATGTGAAGTTTTTTAATGGAGTGAAACTGCAAGGCTAAAGGCTCCCTGTTGCCTCTCCCCAGTTTCACATGCAATCCAATATGCAGTAGTAAAGAGGAAACACTTAAGACTGAAAATCCTCTACCGGCTCTACGAAAAATATCAGGAAACCTCAAAAATTTCTGAAGGAAGCGATAAAAAAGTTCCTTTCATAAAATTCTTCATTTTGTGCTCTCCAAACTGCTCTGGTATGAATTAAACACGTCCTGTGCTGTAGCAAAAACTTACTCTTTCCAGGCAAGTTGCAACTCAAACATAATTCAGTGTGCCATCGAGCCAAGGTTTAAGAGGAAGCCAGATTTTGGAGACATCCTTGGAAGAATGGACTTAAAACTACTTCTGGTGTGCCTACTGAACTTGCCACCACAGTAGCACCAAGGCTTTCAAAGCTGACTGAATAGTCAGATGTCTTCCTCCTAAAATCTGCACTCCAAAAAAACCAATCTACAGGCTTTTCTGCTGCCACCCCTTCTTATGATATTACCTACCACCTATATCTGAAAAAAACCTCCAACTGTTCTGCAAGACATTAAAAAAAATCATCCCAAACAAGTTACCTTCCCCTCGTCAGGCTACCTTAATAGTTTCCCCAAAATGCTACTGCAGGCTCCAGGCCTTGAAGTTCCCGCTGCTCTTTAATAACTCTGCTTAATAGAAGCCAAATGATGGAGTGTCTCACTGTCTCCAGTCCAATTCCCTTGGGGTTTCAGACCAACTAACCTAATTTTTCATGAATTCACACTCACTGTCATCCAGCATGTTACAGAAAAAAAGACTCAATTATTTTCTAAGCATTCTATATGACGTCTCCCCCCTACCCCTCTGAAAAAAATAGTTTTCGTAATTTTTGCACTGTTAAATTTAAGATGCAAACATGGCACAGTACCAGAGCTGACAGTTCTTTCATGAATCTCAGCACGATACGGGAATAAAGAGAAACAATACACATACTTTCATTTCAACTGCTTATACAATCACGTTCAAAAATCTATATTTTATTGCCTTAAGACAATCTTACAAACAAAATCTGACAGGCTAGTCATCAGGTTAATTCAACTGCTTTTTAATTAAAGCCACGTTTTCAGTGAAACAAAATGGACTTTGTATTACTGTATTTCTGTCAATTCATAAAGTTTCTTCCTGTGCTATGCAAAAGGCCAGAAAGGGTATTTAGTATTTTGAAACAGTGAACAATGCCCTTCTGTTCCCTCCTCTTTCTTGTTACTGTATGTAGCTATTAAAGAAAAATGTCTGCTTTTAGTCAAGATGGCTACAGGAGAGACTGCAGGCTTCTCTTAAAGCTTTTGAAGTCAACAGCAGCCAGAAGTCTGTGATCCCCTAATTATATCATTATCAGGCACATAGTTTCAGTATCTGCGACTTCACATCACTCAGTCACTCCCTGTTCTGCCCGCTTTGATGGGGCCAGCAGGCTCCCCCCTGCACGCTGCAAGGCTGTTATTTAGGGTTAATTACAGCCTTCCTTCCAAAATAAATAAATACCGTCGCACATCACCACCACGCTAACTTATCCTTTACCCTCCTCCCCGGAGCACGACGATTACCGGCAGCCAGCGGGTCGCCTCTGCCCCCGAGGGCGCTCCCCGGGCGGCCAGACCACAGACCACAGAGCCCACAGCCCCCAGAGCCCCCAGAGCTCACAGGCCCCACAGAGCCCCCAAAGAGCACAGAGCCCCCAGAGCTCACAGGCCCCACAGAGCCCCCAAAGAGCACAGCCCGCAGAGCTCACAGGCCCCACAGAGCCCCCAAAGAGCACAGCCCGCAGAGCTCACAGGCCCCACAGAGCCCCCAGCTCCCCACGGGCGGGGACAGCGCCGGGCGCGGCTGCCCCGCCGGGACACGGCGGGGCCGTGACTGCCCGGCTCCGGCGGCCAGGTGGGAGGGGAGGGACACAGGGGCGGGAGCCACCGGCCCGGCGGCTCCTCCACCAACACCGCTCGGCGCGGCGTCCCGAGACAGCGCAGGGCCCGGCGGCCCTCGGGCAGCAGCCCCCGGGCACCCCGCTCCCTCCGGCACGGCCCTGTGGATTCCAGGTGCCCCACCACAGCTCTCACCTTTGGTGAGCAGGACGGCCATGGCGCACAGCTCCAGTTGCAGCCAGATGAAGATGTAGCTGGAATGGCGATCCATTTACCCGGCGCCGCTCGCCACAGCCCGCAGCGCAGGCACGGCCGAGCAGCCGTCGCCCGCCCCTGCCCCACCGGAGCGCCGAAGAGCCGCTCGCCCGCGGGCAGAGCCGTGGTGCGGCCACCGCTGCTGCGGCGGCGGCGGGCCAGGGGGACGGCCGCGGCTCTCCGCCCTTCCCTCGCAGTTTCGCCGCGGCCGCAGGAGCAGCACCAGGAGCGGCGGCGCGCTGGCGGTGCCCGGCGGGCGCTGTCTCACTGACACGGCGGCGGCGGCGGCGCCCGCCCCGTAAATACGGCCGGCGCCGGGCGCCACTGAGCCCCGCCCCGCCTCCCCCTGCCCTGCCCCGCCCCGCCTCCCCCTGCCCCGCCCCGCCTTCCCATTGGCTGCGCCTGCCGGGAGTGGGCGGGGACCCGCTCCGCTCCGCCCCTCGGCCCCGCGGCGAGGCCCGAGAACCTCCCGCGGCGCCCCCGGGCGGCGGCACCGGGAGCGGGCCGGGCTCTGCGTTCGGCGGTGGGCTCTGAGCGCCGGGAGCCTCGGAGACCTGCCGGGAGAGCGGCCGCTGGTGGCACCGAGCGCCCTCGCTCACCGCCTTAGGTTCGGGGCTCTCCGGGGGCCGGGGAACGGGCTCCGCCGGGTCCCCGAGATAATTCCCTACGGAGGCAGCAGCGCGGGGTTTGACAAAAAACATCGTGATGTGACTGCGAGTTCGGCGGAGCCGTGATGGATGGATGGATGGATGGATGGATGGATGGATGGATGGATGGATGGATGGATGGATGGATGGATGGATGGATGGATGGATGGATGGATGGATGGATGGCTGTCCTCAGCGGTGACCGGCAGCGCCGGAGCGGAGCGCGGCGGTGTCCGAGCCCTCCCGCCCGCGGCCGCTGTCCCGGCGCTGCCGCCAGCCCTGCCTGTCCCGCAGCGCTGCACGAGGGTGCAGAGATGTTTCCCGAGCGGGACCAGCCGCAGTCCCACTGCAGCCGGGGCTTTTTTCCCAAGGTTATGGAAACCCTGCGCCTGGGCTTGGCGCAGCGCGGAGCCGCAGCCGCCGGCTGGAAGCGCGGTGCAGCCGGGCTGTCCATCCCGGTGTCCCGGCCCGGGGTCCACCCTGCTCGGGGGCTCCTGCACCTCGCACTCAGCCCCGCAGGGTCTCACCCGCTGCTGCCACATCCACGCAGCAAGGGCAGGCCCGTGGTACAGAGCTTTTAGCGAATATGCCCTGCAGTAACTATTCTCCTTCCAGTATTTCGTTTCCAAGAGCAGCTGTTGGGGATGGAAGCACGAGCTGGTGTTCGACCACTGAGGTCCGATACAGCTCCTGTGGGCTCTGTTTAGCTTGGACAGTTTTCCTTCACGTGTTGGTCCTGAAAAAAATGTGCCCTTAGTTAAAATTTCTTTGCTAACTTAGTTTTCTTCTTTCTTTGTTCATTACGTTTTATAAGCCTTGATTTCTACAGCACAGACTGTTTTCCATTTATGGGCAAAATGCTGTACATATTTGGGTCCACTAGTAGTATATTAAAGCTGTTGGAAAATGTGTAGATAATAATGAAAAAATTACTTGAGAATTTTCATTTGAAATTTTTTGTGAGTCTTTAAAGACATTTTCAATAGGGGACATAATACCTCATGTCGGAGACATTCCTCCCTGAAAGAGAAAGGAGGAAATATGAAATCTGAGATCGAGATAACTCCAGTTTACTTTGGCAGAGAGGAACAGACTGGATCTCTGGCTAATTACTGCTGATGCCATCACACGTTATAATGGTTTTACTGTGAGTCTTGTGATTTGCATATGTATAAGATAGATACACGTGTGCTGCACAGTCTTTACACTTAATGTTAGACATATTTGCACTCCACCACAAAGTAATTTGCTAATTCTTGTTTCTGTTTAGAAATTACAAAACGAGCAAGAACAGCCAAGTCATATCTCCCAGTCTGGCACCAGCTATCAGACACTCATTTGCAAACATACAAAATATCATTTATTATAACCTAGAATCATTACAGCAACATGTGCAGTTCTGCTTCTCCTGCTCCTATCAACGGTGACAAGCGCATTTAACAGATCTCATTTGTTACATGCAGTACCGACAGACTGGAAATGGCTTTTATTCATGGAGCCACATTACAGCTCTAAGTAACATGAGAGACTCCCTGAGTATTATAAACATCCTGGCCAAGGGAGCACAGACAGACTAACCAGAGGGCAATGTGCTTGAGATCAGTTTTGAGAAGCAAATTTCATTGACAGCTGTCAAGTTTGAATTGTGAAGTACAATTTACTGTAAAAAATTTTCTAATTCTGTATGCTACAAGCGTGCATGAAGTACCAAAAGTGAGGGAGGGACAGCAGGGATCACTACCCAGCCTTAGTTCCCCCCAAAGCAGCTGAAGAGCTTTTTGTAAACCTGTGGATCGAGTCAGAGTGTCAGTGTTTTACCAATTTACTGTGTCTCTTCACTCTCTGGTACGCTGCTCAGAGAGACATGCAAGGTTTGTGTGGGGTCCTCTGACAGACTATAACATAAACAAGATAATTCAGCTTCTGCAGTGCTAATTTGCTTTTGTTTTAGAGACAAGAGCTAACAGGGCCAAATTGGCCTGTGAAAAAGGGACAGGAGACAGACCCAGCACAAAGCAATAATAACAACATGTTCTGCAACCAGAAGGAATGTGGGATAATGACTACAAGGAACCATCAAGGAAAGCTCAGGAGCCTGAGGCCGCATTACGTGTCTCCAGCAGCCATGGGAGAGCAGCCTGAAGCCTCCACTTGAACGGACTGCAGAGCCTGTAGTCAGAGCCTGCAGAGCACAGGGCTGCTCCCTCCCACCAGATACCGTGAAGGCCTTTGAAGCCAACATGAACAGAAGGACCTGGTTGCAAAATCAGCCTCTGGGCACCTCAGGGAAAGGGACTGCTTTGGGCAGCATCTCACAGGAGCACGTTCTCTGCATCAGCTCAAAGCTCTGTCACAGATGCAGAATTTTGTCTTTAAGAAGAAATTGCCAGCTAAAATAAGAGATCCATCCAATCAGTCTTTGCAGGCCACATGAATGCTGGTTTGATTCTTTCACAAGCCAATGTTTGCAGAGCCAAGTTTCTGGTAGGAGGACTTTAGAACTGACAAGTCCTTCTAAAAGGCCAATTCCTGGTCTATTCCACACGAGGATTTCTCCTTTTAGACAAGTAATAGCTCAGGACAGTACCTGCTCTCCTCTACACTCTCATTCCAGAACAGGCTCACGATTTCCCTCCAGCAGCATGTGAGCACTGCAGCCATGCAAGACTCTCCTTCCAAATGTCAGGGTGCAGTCCCTCCAGTGAAATGCCAAACCAGATCCATCACCTTCTCCAGAATCTCCATGTGCCTGAGAGTCCCAGCACAAGCATGAGAGGATGGCTGCCATGAGGGGTTTGGGCCTTTCCTGCGTCAAGGAGGAAAATAAAACAAGCCAAGACAGAGATCAGCCTGACAGCCTTTTCTAAGTACAGAACTCTGATCAAGAGAAAAGCTCTTCTCTGGCTATGGGAACCCAGCTTTAGAAAATTCAACTTCCTCCCATTGTTTTGCTTCTTTCATATTTTCTCTTTTTCACATGAATTGGCATTAATGCCTGTCCCTGCTGCTATTGCCTACTGTTTATGTGCCACCACAGCAGCTTGTCTGCAAAACAAAGTTACAGCTTCAGCCTGCAGGTGCCCCTGATTTAAGTAATTCACCCCAGAAAAACAGTTTGGAATCAAAGATATTTCTTTCATCTGACAGCTTTGAACATTATCATGAATTCCTCACCCCTCTATAAACTTTCATGGCATGCTCGCAACTCATGACCATTTCCCCCAAATGATTGGATGTAACCCTTCTGTCCATTTCTAGCAAATAACCTGGTGTTTTCACAGTATTATTGTTTGTTTGTTATATACTTCTTTGAACCTTTCAACAATGAATGCACCCCCCTCGCAAAAAAAAAAAAAAAAAATTAGGCAAAAATAAAAATTTGTTAGAGGTGCAATTCGTAAATTCTTTCTACAATCACCTCTCTAGTCAAGGCATGGCTGCAGCCCTGTCCTGGGGAGACCCACATTCCTCAGGGAGATGAGGATTTGCATACTGCTGGATCTGTATGACCACACCAGCATTTGTCAGTAGTGCCGCATCAGATGCTCGCTGCACCAGCAAGGAAAGGTTAGTACTGCTGCTTCGGAGTAATTTCAAATTGGTGTCAGAAGCAACATTTGCACACCATATCCATTCCTTTTTCCACCTTGCAATTATGATTCAGCTGGGAATTTCTCATTTGGAAATGATGTGAAGTTAAAAGCATTGGGACTGTTTAAAGCATCTTTGGAGCAACATTAATCAGAGTAGTTTGGGGTTTTTTTGTAAACTGCTTAACACTAGCCAACAAACAACCATTGTTTTTTGAGTTGCTTTGCTAGCATTTGGGGTATGATACACAAAAGCTAATTCTACTGAATTACATTTATTTATGCTGATTATTGCCTTTAAAAAAATAATTAAGGCTTAAGCTAGCTTAACTTGGCATAAAGGCCAGGGGGCAGTGAACATAATGTGACTGTGCAATTCTTTTGGCTTCCCACTTCAGGGTCTGGCCATGGATTTCCTGAAGCAAGTAGCCATTTCAGGATCTAAGGCTATGCAGATCCCAAAGGCTGGCTCCTCCAGCCGCTCCCCTGTGACAAACAAGCTGCTGAGCAGGTTCCCTCAAGGATAATAACTCCCAAGGAGCTTTATCCCTGTAACTGGGGCAGTTCAAGGAGGTGGATAGAACCTGCACATTAGTCCCAACTCATTTCCAGCAGCAATTAGTGTCTCCCAGCGAAACCCAGTTACCTCCAAACTGGAGGAGGGGAGCTGTGTTCCAGAGATGAACAGTGATACACGTTCACCTAAAATAAGTCAGAAACCAGACAGTCGCAGGATCCACCTCTCCAGGCACGTGATATATTATCCAGATGGCACCAATCTGCATCCCCCTCAGACACAGGACATGATAAAGACACACTACTTAATAGGCCCAGAAAATGAAGCATTTCCTGCCATGCTCATCACTTTACTTTTTTTTTTTTTTTCATTTAAAAGTAATCCTCCCTCCCCCAAGCGAGCTGCACTCCTACTCCTCCCAATCAATAGGGCGATTTGCATTTATCCTCCTGGAGGCATGGCTCCTAGAATCGGGGCCAGAGCGATCCAATCGATAGGAGAAAGCTGGAGCAAGACTGGAAAAGAAGCAGCAGAGAGATTTCCCCCAGGGAGAAATGCAAAACACTGGAGAGAGGCAACAATTATTGTAATTGAAGGTAATGAGGCCGAGGCGCCAGCTCCAGCCCTGCTTAACATCATTCAATACAAAGTGAGACACACATGAAGGAGACGGCCCAGCCCGGCCGGCCCCGGGCGGCCCAGCCCGGCCCCGCTCCAGCCCGGCCGGCTCCCGCTGCTCCGGGGACAGGCCTGTCTCCTGTGCTGCTGCATTTGGGGCAGTCGCTCCGGACATGCCTGCTGCCAGGGTCCCAGGGCCCCCTTTCCCTTGCCCCAGGAGACTCCCGTGCCTGTGAAGTTCTCGGTGTGTTCATTGTCGCTGGGCGGTGAAAGTCACGCCCTGAGCCCCAAATCCTCCGGCCAGGGCCAAACGCCGTCCTGTCCCGAGACAGGACAGGCTCAGCCGCAGCCCCTTAACCTTCGATCTATCAACTATTTTAGAACAGTTTCTAACCTATTTTTAACAAGCCCTTCCCTGCAGACTCCCCCTCTGCCACTGCAGCCTCCTCCCCGCAGCTCCCCGGTGTGGGGTGCGACTCCCGGGAGCAGAGAGGGGATGCTGCACAGGATCTCCACCTGCCCTGCGGCTCTGCCGGGGCACGGTGCGGGCGGTTCGGTGTCTCTGTCCCTGTGCCCGGCCGGCACGGCCGCTATCTCGGAGCACAGCTCACACCGGCTCTAGGCGAGAGGTCTGCACTGGACGCGCTCGGCTGCGCCTTCGCCTTGGATTCCTCGGGCACAGAGCCTCGGCACAGAGCCGGGGGGTCAGGGAGCCACCCGCACCGGGGCAGGTTTATTGAACCCTCCCGGAGATGGAGGCAGCCGGGGCAGGCGCGGGCTGAGAGCCGCAGAGGCGGCCGGAGCCCGGCGGGGCGGGCGGCGCTCCCGGCTCAGCGCGGGCACCTCTTGCCCTCTGCCGGCAGAGCCGGCCCTAGCAGGGACAGCCGGGGCCTCTCCGCAGCGAGGAACCTCCTCTCTGCCAGGGCAGGGAGAAAGAGCGCCGGGTGGAGGTACGCGAGCATGCGGCTGCCTACAGGAGCAGGAGCAGTGCGGGTACACCGGGGCTCACATCAGCATCTACCCCCAGGCACATCCTGCACACAGGAGTTAACATCCAGTATTCAGCCATCACCTTCTGAAAGATCCACGTAAAAATGTTACATGTCAGGATTTATAAACGGTACCTAAAAAGTCAAGCATCACCTATCAGATCGGAGTTATCAGGTGTCTAGAGATAAGGAATTGCAAATATTAGGAATTTGCTTTAGATCCCAAGCGTGATAAACCATTAGTTACGTCCTGTCATAGCATAATGTGTGTGGGGGAGAGGAGAGCTGACACTGGACATGGCCAAAAAACCCTAGAAATTGAGCATCACTGTAGCAGGACAGAATATACAGTTCAAGTAACATTTCTTACAGAAAGCTATAGTTTGGATATAGGGCATGGACAGAAACAGTCATGTTTGCCAGTGAAACCATAGCCTCTTGAATAAGAGCTTATTGCCTAAGCAAGAGTCTCAGGCTTATGTTTGCACATGCAAGACACACTGTCCATGAGTCTAAACACAAACACCAGCTCCTTGGAGGACTTATCCTAACCCTTGGAAGACTTTCACCCAGCAGTCAAACCCTGCATGCTCGGCAGGGCCATGTGAGACTGTTCTACACTCTTGCAAATCTATTGTCAGCAGCCCCTTCACAACAGCAGCTCTAAAAGCTTTTGATGCAGATAAAGAAACTCTCCAGAGATACATTACTTTGTATTAGTCAATATTTATTGCTCCAGCTCTGTTTTCTGAGTCGCATATTTCAGAGCCAAGTGCCAGAGCCAAGGCAGTCAATTCAAGTCAGGAAAGTCTATACACATTGTAACAGACTGGAGTCTCAGCTATTTAAATAGGCAGCACTCTGCCAGATTACACCAAGCTCCAGGTCTGACAGACATTTGTAAATACAGTAGAAAAAAATGAAGGCAGAGCTAGATCTCAGAGCAAGGACCAGCCGTTTCAAGAAGATGGATATGTATCTTAATTGTATTTAATAAGATTTTAATAGTTCAGCCCCACAAAGCTGCTGTTTGAAAAAGAAGGCAGCAGGACATCTAAGCATAGATGTGCAATTAAAACAAAACCTTAATTCTCACTTTATCATGAAAAGGAGAAGGAAAAAAAAGTATTTGTGAGAGGGGACATGAAGAGTGAAGTCAGTAAAGGCTGTGAACACACTTAAATTCTAGCAGCATGTGTGCTCCAAAGGGAGAGAGTGGACAATTCCCTGCCCTGGCTCTAGGGCAGGATCAGTAAGTATATCAGAGACAGCTTGTGATTCTGATAACTCTGAGTCAGAATAATTGTAAAAAGGACAAATAACAGGGCAGGGGGAGCTGCAGTGAGCTTTGGCAAATACTTTGGCAAGTATGAAGCTGAAGGCATTCAATATCCAGGATGCCAGGCAGGGCAGCATCTGAAGACCCAAGCCCACCACCTCTGGTTGGTTTAACCAGGGAGGGTGAAGGTTGTGATACCCTCAGCTTTCTGGTGGCCCTCCTTGAGGGACTCCCACCCCTGTGACAGGGACTGCAGATGGGATCACCCAGCCCTATCACCTGCAGCCTGGCACAGAAGCACCCAAGGAACAGGTTTGAGCACCCTCTGACTGAGAGGATAATCTCAGGCAGAGGAGGAGGATCCACAGCTTGCTGCCAGGAACACCTCGAGAAGCCACAAGGGTTCATCTGTAGGAGCACTGTGAGATCAAAGGCAGATCAGGCAGAGGAAAGGATGGGTGGAGAGAGCAGTGTTGGCAGAAAGCAGTACCAAGTGCAGCAGAAATTCAGATTCCTCACAGTTCAGACCTCAGAGGCAGCAAGGAAGCAAGAGGGCTGAGTTCAGAGAGCTGAGAGTCCTGTAAGGGGGGAGAAGTGTGGCCCCTATATTTTCATAGCCATGAGTGCAAGACATTAAAGTTACACAGGACTAAAACAAAATTAAGAAGCCTCAGAGAGAGAAAGCCCTGATTAGTCTCAAAGCACCTTTTATAACAAAGAGTATTATATAGCAGAGTAGGATATTAAACCAAGGTCTTCTCCACAGGTTGCAAGGCAGTAGTGAAACATGGGAGTTGAACACACTGGAGGTGGGGAGCACGAGAGCGCTGCCCAGAGCCCCAGAGCTGCTGGGCAGCCCCCCCAAGCCTTGCCCCCAGCCCCCAGATTCACATCTCTGCACTGCAGAACTGAACTGGTTCTGCCTCCACCAGGCTGCCATCCTCTTCCTCTGCCATACCTCCAACGTGCTGCTCTTCTACTTTGGTGTGTTCAATAAATTCCATTGCATGTTTATGGACAAATATTTTTCCTTCACTTTGACAGAAAGAAGTTAAAAAAGGAGGTAGTGGGTTTTGTCATCTGAGACCCAAAGGGAGCTTCAGAGATGGGGTTCCAATGTACCAAAAGTAATGAAGAGACTAAATTATGGCCCTCAGCAAATCACCAGTCTGCCATAGACTGTGAACAGGCTGGCCAACTGCTCTGTCTTCTTTGCTGCCTTTGATGCTCATGGCAGCACCGTGCTGCCTGTGGCTGCTGAAGCCCTGTCTGGCACACCCCCCTCTCCCAGCAGCCCATCTATGACCACCTTCTCTTCTAATCAATTCAATAATAACCTTGTTTTCACTTTCATCTTCACTATCGAGTCCTAATGAAACAAAATTCTATCAATCTCTCTAAAGACACATTCAGACCGATATTAAGTGTGTCTCTTTAGGTCCCCATGGAGAGCCTGGCAGGAAGGTTGATAAAGCACAGAATGTTCTTTTCCCTCCTAAGGGCAGATTTTAAACTCATCTTGTTTTAACCATGGGAGTAGCATAAGGGCTGATATTAGGAGCCCCATTAAGAGAAACTGCTGCTGAGCACTTTGCAACTGAATGGCCATTAGCATGATAGAAATCAGACACAACGATCTGCATTAATTAGTATCCCTGTTGTTAACACTAGATACATGCATTTCTAAATAAATACATGTAATATTCATCTGAATTGCATTCCCATGAGTAAAGCTGGACTCAAGCTCTGTGCCAAAGGAAGGAGGACCCTGTGGGTTGCTGTTTTCAGAGCAGGGCTGGCAGAGGAAGACACAGGCAGTAACTCTGCCCCCGTGCTGTGTCCAGCCAGGACCATTTCATTTAACCAAACCTCTTTGCCTTTCCCGAAACCCTCAGGTTAAAACAGCATTGGCTAACTCATGACACAAATGCCAACTGAAACACATCTATTTCCAGTAGCAGGAGGTAACACTTGATTCAGCTCTGAGGAGGCTGTGCAGGGTTTCTCTGCCTGTCCAAATGGCAGGGAGCTGAGAATAACTCAGAGAATAACCCACCAGCTTTGTTGGGCTGCTGGGCACCCAGGTACATCCCTGCTCTTCACCTCTGGTCAGAACCAAAGCTGCTCAAGATCACCCCTACTGACATGCTCTTCAAGCCTCTCCCCAAAAACCTGAACTTCCCTTCACCCCTCTTGCTCACGCTTTTTTTCACTGTGTTTACACATGAAGCTAGAAAGTAGCAACATCAAGAAGAACTAAGCTGTTGAAAAAAGTGAAGAGAAAACTGGCCAAAATGGAGAGGAGTCCAAAAAGCTACCAGGGAAGAAGGATGAGGAATGAGCCACCCAAGTGAAAAGCAGTGAGCAGATCTGAGCACAAACCCCACAGTGAGAAAAGCTGGTCCTGGCACTCTGCTGAGGGAACTAGGGGTGATGTGCCAGGAAAAAGAGATGTGGTAATGAAGGCTAAGGACAGAGTGACTGACAGGCACTGGCACTGCCAAACACCAGTGTGTGAAAAACTGTCCTCACCATCCCCTCTACTGATTTGCAACTTGACAGACCTAGGAGCCCAGCTGGCTCTGAGGAGGTGCTTGGAAGAACTGGGGACAAGGAGAAGGTACAGGGAGAGCACAAAGATGAGGTGCACCTGAAATGTGAGGAGCAGGTATTTGGCAGGAGGACAGAAGCATTCAGGGACACTGTGTAGGACAGTCCTGTCAGGATCCCTCTCTCAGCTGAGAGGGCCCCTCTACATCCATCCTGGCAAATCTGCAGCAGTGCTCATACTTTCATTCCCTAAATGTAGTACCATGCTCCAGAAACAGATCATTATTTCCAGCATGCCAAGCTCAGAGTTTTTCACTGTGCCCAGAAAACAAGCCTCCCCATGGCCTACTCCATCCCTGACAGTCCTGCAGGAATACTTGGGTGAGGAATATCTCACTGTGGCTGACTGAGTTTTTCCTTTCTGATTTCAGTGACATAATTAGGAAAGCACAAATGATGAGGCTTTTGAGAAGGCATGCTCCTTCCCTCTTTGCTGGCACATCTGTAGCAGTCCTTCTCACTACATTTGTGTCATAGATTTACTTCATTTTTGTTGAAAGAAGGGGTTGTCAGAAATCTGAAAATGGAAACTGAGCCAGGGTCCTACCTTAATCCTTAAAATTACACAGCTGCCTCAGAGTCCCTCACACATATTGCTTAAAAATGTGGTGGTATGCAATGACTTACCATCACCAACCAGCAGGGAATGGCAGATAGTGTGTCAGGAGATACCTTCAGCTTATAAAGCATGTTTCTTCTAGAACGTCCCTAAAGCCCAGTATTAAAATCAGTCAGCAAAAATGATTAATTCTCATTAAATTTTATTAAAAGACCTGCATTTTCTCAACTATGGTTCAGGTGATGATCCTAAATAAAAATGCACATGCCAATTCTGAAGCAAGAGAAATAAATGTTAATTGATTCTCTATAAATTGGAAACACATAATTCTGTCACCAGCCCCTATGGCTCTTATCACAATATCAAACTTCACTGGACCATTACCAAAAACAATCCTACAGCTGATTCAGAAAGCACAATAACTCATTCACGAGCTTCTTATTTCCTCCAGACTCAGTGATTTAGAGTGGGATCCTTCAGGGGAATTCAGTGGTGCTGAGTTCCCATTTGCCACAGAAACACTCATCCATTACCAGAGGGTGATGGGCACAAACCAGGGCTGAATATGGTGGACATGGAAAGCAGAGCAAGGTGTCAGCAAGAGCCATGCAGCACCTACAGCCAGAATGAGCTGGTGAATTTGCACACGCTGCAGTAACACCCATTCAAGTATCCCCACTGGAAAACATCCCATTTACTCCAGCAGATGGTTTTCCCTCAGCAGAGGCAGTCTCCTGAGGACAGTGCTCCACGGCAGGGGTCTGGCTGACATCCATACAAAAGTCCTCCTCTTCACCTGGCTTTCCCTTGAACAGTGCCCCTACAGAAAACCTTTAGGAAACACTAGGCATATCCCTGCAGAAAACATCAGAGACTATCCTGTTTGACCCTTTAAGGATAGATGAAAGGAACAGAAATGAACCACATTTCTCAATCATTCTGCAGAAATAATTCAATTATTCAAAGTGCTGCCCTACCCCATGCTAGACTCTTGTTCCAGTACATAAAATGATTGTGAGACTTGTTCAGCATCCAAAGTTGAAGTCATCAAGTTCTACAGATGTTGAAAGTTCATCTACAGTCATCCAGAAATGACAAGAAAAGAGCTGCAGGCCACTATAAAGTATCATGGCATCCATAATCACTTCAGGACCAAAGAAAAATAAAAATAACAGTTGACTAAAAAAATCCCCAACATAGTGCAGTCAGAGCCGCTTATTCCTTGTCCTACCTGCCAAGGACACAGAAAAACTTAGGCTTCTTGCAACAACCCTCTATATATTTGAATATTGCATGTTCCCCTCTTTCATAGGCTGCCCCAGGCTAAGCTACCCCTGGGGTTTTTTCAGCCCCCTCTGCCACGTCATGTTTTGGAGATCATTGTCCTCGTTCTCGTCCAGATTCTTTCCAAAGTGCAGTCTACAAATTCAGACTCCACCCTACACCTCAGCCCCCCTTGCCTGATTCTGCAGACAGGAACCAAGCATACACCTCTGAATTTGCTGCTCTCCTGCAACAGCAACACACTGAGACATATCCTGAACTGATCTCCAAAAGGAAGAAGTTAATCTCCCTGTTGCAAATTTTAAGGCCACTCCAGAGGATATTCTTGAGGAGTTGTCCAGCTAAGGCAGTCCAAATTTCAATTTGGGAGGTAACTGCTGGCTGGGAAGGGAGTTTGGGAAAGCTGGCATCAGGCAAGGTGTGTCTGACAGACTCACAGCCAGTACCACATCCAGTTTGTGAGACACAGATGGGCTCTCAGACACCTTCCAAAGCTCTGCTCCCCTGCTGTGTTCCTGTGGTGGGCTCTCCTCTGTGCACAGTTGTTCTTTTCACCAAGGAGTTTCTTCCCACGTTTTTTCAGAAAAAATACTTTTCTCTTACTGTACACCCCTACCTTGTGAAAGAAAAGATCACATTGTAGCCAGTATCACCTCTTACTGCTTTTGCTTTCCTTGGTTCATGCTGGAACAACTTCTTTTGGCATTCTTGGGACTCATATTTTAATTATTATTTAAAGGAATTGCCAGTTCTGCTTCATTCCTTTTTCCTTCAGGCTTCCTCCCTGAAATTATCTACTAATTCTGATTTTACTCCAGACTTTTGTCTATAGTCTGCTCTTCTATCACTTTGTATTCCTGAACAGCAAATACATTACCTTTTAACTTCATAGTCAACCTGTTTTGTTTTACTGGCTAGTCTCAAACCTAGAATTTACCTTTCTAAATTACTTTATATATATATAAAGAAAGTGAAAAAAATAATTTTCCATCTCATTCATACAGGTAGAAATAGGCACATATACTTATGAAACACATTATGGCAACAAGTGCTGGAATTTCTCGCCAGTCTGCATCCCACTCATCCTTTCCCAGCAGCTGTGCAGATGACTGCAGCCCTCCGTGACCGCCTGCCACGCTCTGTGCTTTGGGTGACACTGAAAGGCAGCCTGGTCCACCTCATTTTCCTGCTACAGAAGCCTGCAGGAGCATGTGCAGCCAATGTGCTCCTTCTTTCCCTGCCATCCTCCCTGCCAGAGCCAGTGTCTCCTGTGAAAGCCTTCTCCTCCTCTTGGGTGAGCAGCCGCAGATCACGCAGCCATTGAGGTGTGGGGTGTTTCCTTCTGCACTGATGCCACTGAAGGTGTTTTGCTCTTCATTGAGCCATTGAGGTGTGGGGTGTTTCCTTCTGCACTGATGCCACTGAAGGTGTTTTGCTCTTCATTGAGCCATTGAGGTGTGGGGTGTTTCCTTCTGCACTGATGCCACTGAAGGTATTTTGTTCTTCATAGAGCCATTGAGGTGTGGTGTTTCCTTCTGCACTGACGGTGCTCAGTCCCCACTTTGTGTTTGGGCAAGGATCTGGGCAATCTTTCCTGCTAAGGTTCTGACTTCCCTTTGCAGCATTCCCTCTGTCATTGGCAATACTGCTGCAAACCCTCAGCTTCCCAGCTTTTGCATTTTCAGCATCCACTCTTTCTGGGCCTGTGGAATGATGATCCTTTCTCTACCTCACTTTTCCCCACACAGCTCTTGCAGTCTGCTTCCCCAGAAGTTTCCCCATGACTATTCTCCACGCTGGACCATGCTGGTCTCTGCAATAAATCCGTGGTTCTCTGGGCTAATATAAACCCAGATCTGGCTTGCTCAGGACTAAAGTCCACACGGAATTGCATAGACAGAGAATAAAAGATGAGAAACACTCTTTGCTCTCTCTTTTGGAGACGAGTATCCAGTTTATTAGCTTGGGACAGGACACTTCTGGTGGCAGCAACCACCCAGGAGCAAAGAAGCAGAACCATGCCTGCCGTAGGGTTTTATGCCCAGGTGATGGGGGCGGGGAAAGAGGACCGTGGCCAATGGGATAACACTGGGGAGGGGTGAGGGGAGGGACCACCCGTGGGACAGACCACCAGGGCATACAGAAACCAGGGGGTTATGTGAGGGAGAAACCATGTGAGGGGGAATATACCATCCACGTGATCCAATAATGTTTTTTTCAACACCCAGTGCAAACAACTAAATAAATATTTAGTGCAATACAACAGGTCTCCTCACCCTCACCAGGAGGAAAACGTGGAGTTCAGTCCTTGGTACCCCAGCCCAGGATCCAGGCTGAAACACAGTGTGTTTGTGGTGGCCATGGGGCCTGGCCTCAGAGAGTCAGGGCAAGGCAGGTCTGGGCTCCACAGCACTCTGCTCCACCATTCTGCCTCCCAGGCTGTGTCCCAGCCCACCTGTCAGCCATGTGAAATTCTCTTTGTTACCCTATTCACTCACAGATGCTGGGGCTGGGGTTCACAGGCTCTCTCCCAGCCCAGCTGCCTCCTGCTCTCTTATTAGGTAGCAAAAAGAGGGCAGAGATGCTACTTCTCATTAAACTGATGTAGCTGGGGAAGCTGCAGCAGATGGCTCTGGCTGGAGGGATTATGGGGCTGTGTTGGGATTCCCCATAAATTCATCTCAGACAGAACCAGTTTTCTCATAATCTGAAAAGGATAAATGAGAAAGTCTCTTAAAGCAGCTGAGGAGTAGGAGCAGCATTAGAGCCACAACAAATCCCCTTCATTATTTTCTGAACAGGGGCATTGCTTCTGTCTGCCAGAGCAGCTTGTCTCACAACAGCAGAAATGGGGCAGGCTGCACATATTCTAGGCATCAGCTCTTTTCATTACAAGATTCCCTTGTCAGAAGGAGAGCCAAGATTCACCTAGGTGAGCTGGTGTCTCCTCCAAGTAGGCACTTGCATTGTGTAAGAGAAGCCCAGCATTTGAGAGACCTGTTTTTTCCTCAGTGTACACAGGTACCATTGGCTTTGTTACTATCTGTGTCAGGCATTAAAACCCCTAATATTCAAAAGGAGTAAGGTAAAAGTTTTCAGCTGTGTTATTTTGGCTATTTTTCTCACCATTTATGTTCAATATCTCTGAAAACATTATGAGGTTGGCTCTTTCTGTGTTGAGCATTATGAAAGAGATGGAAACTATGTCCCCCAACTTTTTTACAGTCTATTCTCTATACAGGTTATGTTTTAACCTACTACAGGTCACCAAGTTTCTTCAGTAGTCTCAGAAGGACTGGGTTAAGATCAAGGTTATATCTCCCTAGCCCAAATGTGGGCAGGTGGCTACTAAAACAAGGTAATTTCCAAACTGCTTATGAGCTGATGCCTTAAATTCTTTTCCAAAGAATCAGAAATAAATAACTCAAGTTTGTGTCTCCTCTCAACGTTGATAGAAGCATTCCTATGTATTTAAGTCAAAAGATTTCTGCAAGCCTACATATTTTCGACATCTCCAGAAACACTTAGGGGTTTGGATTTTTTGGGTTTTTTAAAAACTTGTAACACTTTGAAGTGGGCATCTGCATCATGGTACCTCAACTACAGGACCTGGGAAAGGCTGAGCTCTCAGGGGCAGGGACTGCTGGGGTGTGATAGGAAAGGGAAGCAAGCTTGTAGAGTTGTCACTGATGGGTAACTTAGACAAAGCAGTGTAGGCATGGGGGAATAATCATGCCTAGGTGAGAAAATCTATTTCAAAATTCATTACGTAGATGCATGCAAATGTTAGAGGGAATTTTAGACAAGCTAATTCACCTAATATACCAAATTGTTGCTGATAGGGGTTTAAACTGATTAATAATCAAGCTAAGATACCCAGTTTCCTCTTTCTTTTCTCAGTACTTTTAGTGATTGTCATTGCATCTTGTTTTGAAACATACTGGCTGTGCAGCGTGAGGGATATTTCCTAGTTTTTGAAATGTTCCAAATCCTTTTTGGGACTGAGAAGCAACTATTTCCTATCCTCAACTAAAATTATGAGGGCCATTCCTGTAATTTCTCTCAAATCTAGGCAAGTTTTCACTCAGCCTGAGCACTGATCTACTGTTGGCACAACCCAAACCCACAGAAGGGTCACACTGTGACCTTTCAGCTGCAGGACTACATTTGACCCATGAATGACCAAGTAAGGGACAGGAACTCCACCCAGGTCACTCCCTGGGAAATATATTCTTAATTCAAGATATGGGATTGTGGCACAGAGGAGATATTTTGGCTGAGAAACCAGCCTGTGTCCAAGCATATTTAGGAAGTCAAATACTCAGGAGCCAAGTCTCATTTCTCACATTAAAATCAATCAGTTAGGTTGCAACATTCTGTTTATGCTGCCAAGCTGGGATAGTCAACAGAATTTGTTTTGTCTCCAGTATACCCCAGGATGAGCATAAGAGGCTAGAAAATCCCACATCTTGTGGGAGCTGCCAGGGCCTCTGCCTTTGTGAAGACAGAAGGATGACAAATCAGGGCAGAGAGCAGAGCAAAGAGAATGGGCAGCCACAGCATTCCCAGTCTCTCATCCAAATGGTCTACCTCCCAAAGTGCAAAAGCCAGAAATAAAAGGAAGTTATGCAGCCCTATAAGAAGCAAGGGACACTTAGGCAGAAATGCAGAGGAGAGCTGGTGTCATGCAGCAACAAATTGTGCTAAAAGAGAAGATGCATCCAGGAAAAAACAAAGCTCACTGGCAAGGTCCAAGGGGATTTTCTTGCTTTGCACCAGTATGGATACTAATCAAAAGCTCTTTCAAAAGCACATATTAACCTTCCTTCGAGAAATAAGGATTCCCCACATCCCTCCATGAATAGAAGTACCTTGTGAAAATGTCTCTGGGAGTCACAGCCTGCAGTCCCCCTCTCACCAGCTCTGCACTGGGAATGCACCTCCAGCAAGTGCCAGCAGGAGCCAGGGCCTCCCCAGGAGAGGCTGAGCATTGCCACACTCTGCCTCCAAGTTCTAGGTTCTAAGCACCTCAGAATTCAAGTTCTCAATGTACAGAATGTTTTTGACACAGGACTTTTGTCAAGCCATAGCCTTAGTAAATAGAACTTTGATCAAAAACTATTCTTCTGTCTCTAGATACCCTCAGCCCCCTGGTATATTCTCTCGTGGTCAGAAACTATTAGCTTCACATCACAGTTTTTTTGGCATGGCACCTCTGTAAAGAAGCAGGTTGCAGCTGTAGCCAAGCATTTGGCTTAGCTCAGCACAGCAGGAGATGATGCTGGAAGCAGGGGGTTAAACATGTTGGAGTAACCACAGCCCTCCAACTTCCCCTTGCAGCCAAACTCAGAACCTGCCAAGTGCTGCGTTCCAATAAAATGCAACTCACACAATCTGTAAGTGCAATAAAATAGCTGTTAACAATTCTGTAACTCTCCCTCTTTTAGCTTGTAAAAGCCTGAAGGTCAGCTGGAAGTCAAACTGCATTTCTTTGGGAAGAGGGCAGGCCAATCCTGGGTGATGGGTTCCTGTCCTTTTGCCTCCTCCTCTGGGGTTTCTGAAGGGCAAACACTGTGCCTGGAGGGGTCTTCTGCCTGATTCCCACCACAGGGGAGCAAAGAGAGCACAAGGGAGCAGGAACCAAAGGATCTTGCCTGTTCCAGGGCAGCTCAGCTCTGCCTTTTGTCAGCAGTGACACTGAGTGAACATCTCAGTTGATGTTTCCTCTTCTCTGGACTTGACACTGCAGATGCTTGGGACCATGGAGTGAAAAGAGAAGCAATTTCAAACCCTGTCCCTCTAGGAATGAGCAAGCCTTAAAATCACTGGTGACCTCCAGGTTGGCTGAGGTTTGGGGCTAGGTATGCACACCCAAACACAGCACTCCTGCAGTCATGTGTGTTGAAATTTAGGGTCACCCATCAAGGGGCTGAAGCAGCTCTGCCTCATATGAGAGTGGGGAAATAGGATGAGTGCAGAGAGGAAGAACAAGGGTAACAGAGGCAGAAAAAGCTCATTCACCACTCCCTCATCACAAGACACTTCATTTCTAGTTTGGCAAATCAAGTGAATTTACTTGTCATCTCCAGGGTCAAAAGCCTCCTCACGTAATCATTGAGATTTGGAGGGACAGAATGTGCCAACACTAAGAGTAAAAACAACCAGCATGAAAGCAATGTTTTTCCCAGTAATTTCCCAGTTGTGTTCCCAAGTAAAAAAAATTCTTGAAAGAAAGAACATGCAGACAGGCCAGACAGAGGGCTGAGGCACACCACCAGAGCAGCCCTGGTGAAAGCTGCAGTCGTTGCAAAATGGCATAATCCACTCCAGTTAATTACCAGTTGATAGAGCAAAGCCTTCATGGCTGTATCCTTTTATTGCTTTAGCAAATATTATGTTATTATATTTTACATTTAAACTCTGATTATTTCAGCTAACAAAGGAGGGACTCAAAGGGGAAAAACAAAGAAGTGCACTGACCTGCAAAACCAGTTCAAACACAGGCTTTGAAATCAAGCATTTTTTGCAGGATGACATAGGAACACTCAAAACTCTGCTCTTCCTAACAGGCTTTTGCTCACCATTACTTTATAGTAGCTGAGGCCAGGGCCTTCAGGGGCAGATTTGGATGAGCACGGTGAGGGAGGAGGAAAGGTGAGGCTGAACACCATCAGCAGGCTGAGTATTGCCATCCCCTCCAGGTGCTGCAAGCCCATGTGAACAGAGGAGATCCTAAGGTTTAGACAGATCTGCAACACTCACACTGACCAAGTGCCAACCTTTTAATTTTTTAAATTTTTTTTAAGAAGTGCCCTTTAGAAATTCCATTTGCCATAACCCCATTGGCAGAAGGATACAACAGCAGCTTAGGTAACAGCAAGATGCACCAAAATAATGATGAAACACATTCAGTTTTTCACCTAGCCTTGTGTCTTCAGCCCATCTATAATCAGGGAAAAATCTGGGTCCCTTGGGGGTTTGATTACAGGGAACCAGCTGTAGTGCTGGAAGAAGACAGAGCCTTTCCAGAGGGAGCTGGTGGGGTTTGTGCCTGGTGACTCCTACAACAATTCAAACTGGCCTCGAACCGAGCTCTGTCCTGCACCCTCTCCTGGGAAACACAGTGGAGATACGGGTGAGGTGTGGGTGGTCAAGAGCTGGGGAAACAGCACATGAACATGGAAAACAGCCCTGGGATGTGTCCCGCAAGGCTGGCATCCTGTCACTGGCATCCCGTCACCTTCATCTGCCAGCATGTGCCTCCCCTCCATGCTGCTGCTGCCCCAGTTTTGGGGAAAACTGCCAGATGAGGTGAATTTTGTCCTGAGCCAGGAGAGATCCCCACAGCCTGATCTCACTGTGCTGGGGCAGTGGGGGGCGGAGGGAGGCGGGGGCGGTTGGGGTGATGGAGGTGATGGATGCAGTGGAAGGAGGTGGAGGCAGAGGGAAGTGATGGATATGAAGGATGCGGTGGATGTGATGGATGTGGTGGATGCAGTGGAGGCAGAAGGAAGTGATGGATGAGGTGGACGAGGTGGATACGGCGGAGGCAGACTATTAGGTTGATACAATGGATGCAGTGGATGTGGTGGAGGCAGAGGGATGCGATGGATGAGATGGATGCGGTGGATGCGATGGATACAATGGATACAATGGATACGATGGATACGATGGATGAGATGATGCGGTGGATGCGATGGATACGATGGATACAATGGATACAATGGATACGATGGATGAGATGATGCGGTGGATGCGATGGATGCGATGGATACAATAGATACAATGGATACGATGGATGAGATGATGCGGTGGATGAGATGGATACAATGGATACGATGGATACGATGGATACAATGGATACAATGGATACGATGGATACGATGGATACGATGGATACGATGGATACGATGGATGCGATGGATACAATGGATACGATGGATACGATGGATACGATGGATACGATGGATACAATGGATACGATGGATACGATGGATACGATGGATACGACGGATACGACGGATACGATGGATACAATGGATACGATGGATACGATGGATACGATGGATACGATGGATGCGATGGATACAATGGATACGATGGATACGATGGATACGATGGATACGATGGATACAATGGATACGATGGACGCGGCGGAGCCGGCGCTGCCCCGGGCGGGTGCGGACAGAGCCCGCGCGCGCAGCGCCACCTAGCGGCGGCCAGCGGCTCCCGCCAAACGAGGGTGTCCCGGCGGGAGCGGGATCGGGATCGGGATCGGGATCGGGACACCGGGGACACCGACTCACATCAGCAATAAAAGGAGCTCCACGACCTCCGCTGGGTGTGGGGCGAAACACAAGGTATGAGGAAAAGGCTGGGGTACTTAGTGCCCTACTAGCGTAGGTTTCCACAGAGCAGTTGTTCTCTGGGTACTCAGTGCCTAAGGGGGAAGGTGAGGATGGGGAGCAGAATGAAACCCTCATGATGCAATGGAAATGGATTGCATGGAAATGGACATGTTCCACTATTTGGCCAAGAAGGCCAATGACATTCTGGCTTGTAGCAGCAATAGTGCAGCCAGCAGGGCCAGGGCAGTGAGTGTCCCCCTGCACTCGGCTCTGGTGAGGTTGCACCTCAAGTAGTGGGCTCAGTTTTGGGCTTCTCAGCACAAGAATGACAGGGCTGGAACATGTCCAGAGAAGGACAATGAAGCTGGGGAAGGGTCCAGAGCACAAGTCTGATGAGAAATTTCTGAAGGAGCTGGGGTTGTTCAGCCTGGAGTAAAGTAGGCTCAGGGGAGACATTATCACTCTCTACAGCTGCCTGACTGGAGGCTGTAGCAAGGTGGAGGTCAGATTCTTCTTACATATAGGGAGCGACAGGATGAGAAGAAATTATCTCAAGATGCACCGGGAGAGGTTTAGAATGGATATAAGGAAAAATTTTTTCATGAAAAGGGTGGTCAAACACTGGAACACACTGCCATGTGAAATCACCATCCTGAAAGTGTTCAGAAGATGTGTAGGTGGGGCACCTGGGGACATGGCTTAGTGGTGATATGGCAGTGCTGAGTTAACAGCTGGATGCAGTGATCTTGGAGGTCTTTTCCCTTATGATCCTGTATTTCTATATGTGCTGTCCACTGAAAACTCTGTGGGAGGGATAAGGAATTTGCCCTTTTACAACAGGAGGAGACTGACAAAAGGAGGTAGAGAGCAGCAGGAAGACAAAACTAGGCAAAGGAAGATGAGGCCATGATACTCAAAACTTCAGCAACAAGATCATAAATGTGCAATGGAGGATAAAATCCGACCTAGAAAAAGAGAAATTGCATTACTGAACTATCCCAGCAAGACACTTTGGTGCACACACGAAGAGGGGATACAATCCCTGATCAAAGATTAAGAAGACTGACAGGATATAGCAAGCAATTTAAGAGATATAAAAGTGTGCTGAGAAGAAAAACAAGGCTCAAATAATTAAAAGGAAGAGTAACATTTCAAATAAAATGGCCCCAATAGCTCAAAATGAAAAAAATAATCCAGTTGATTTCTCAGTTCAGTGAAGTCTCTAAAGCCACTGTAGCTTACTTCTGCATTGATTAAAATGCATTAATAATCTCTGAGTTTTAGATTAATATTGAAAAGCAGATTCAGTTAAAAGTATTTCCTTTAGTTCATGAAAGTCTTGTCACTCATCCCAGGAAATTCCACAAAATGTAAAAGCACATAGAAAAGACAGCATTTAATGATATTGAATACAACCTCACTCCAAAATTTCCAATCTGTGCAGAACTCAAGTGTGTAACAAAATGAACAGGAAAATCTGATTTAACTTTTACCTTTTTCCTCCCCTCAGCAAAGTACTAGACTCCCACAGCTATTTTTGAATTCAGGGGTTTTAGTTTTTAGGGTACACTGTTTCTGACAACACTTCTCATTTATGTACAATTTGCTTGAAAAAAAAAAGATGAAAATTAAAAAGGCCCTTCAAAAGCATCATAACTGGGCTAGATTCCCAGGTAGAAATTCTGTCTCTTAAATAACTCTGTGTAAATTAATTAATTACTCCAGCTCCAAAGAGAAAATCTTATAAATACTACTATGAAGAGGTACAAAATATAAGGTTATTTCAATATTTATACTTGTCAGCCTGGGATGCCTTTGCTGAAAAAAATGTGATTAACAAAATTTCATTGTGAAAACTCCTGCAATAATAAAAATCCCACTGGAGTTGAACAAGGCAGTAAAAAGAACAGAACATCATTAGGTATATGATAATTTTTTTCTAAACAACAATGTAAAAGTTAACAGCAGGTTTCTTTTAGGTGGGCCCCATCTAAAGTTATATATCCCCTCAAAAGCCTGAGGCATATCAATGTTTTCACATTAGATCTTACAAAATCTTATGTCCATGGGTCAGCACACAGGATGTGAGCAGAAGTTAATCTCGTGATATGAGTAGCTTACCTAAAAATAGTAGCAGCTTTTTGGGTCAATGCATGATAATGAAAATTCATTTTCAGACTACTAAATGCTGAATAATCAATCCATAGCATGCCTGAAGTAAAGTCCCTTACTAAATACTATCCAGGGATGATGTGTGCCACTCCCAACTGCAAAAAGCAGATTCTTGTGAAACTCAGACCACCATCACATTTTACCAGTGCCATGAAGGGCAGTCATGTGAAACTGCAAAAGCATGGAACAAACTCCCATGAACCACCAATTAAAATGTTGTCTTCTGATCAATAAACTATTCTAAATTGAAGTTTTAATCTCAAGTAGCTTGAAACAATTGCTGACAATTCAGATTAAAATCAGTCAGTCACAAAACTACACCTAACGTATAAACTCCACTTAATCTTATCCTGATCAAGGACTGACTCTGAGTACTAGAGAATGTAAACAAATTCAAATATATTAACAATTAGGACAGAAAGCCACAAATGTTACCTAGTAGAGAAATTTAGGGGCTTATACCAAAGATTATTCTAGGTGGGGTATCAGGGCCCCAAAATTGGTGACATTGCTTTTTAAGCAAAAGGAAGCCAGTTTCCAGAGGAACAAGGGTCTGGCCTAGCATTACCAAAATTAGATCTGAGTTGGCCATAATAGCAGTGCTCAATGCAGTTCAGGTGAGTGCTGACCCTGATGTGGTTTTCTGAACCCTCCTTTTGGTGGTTCTCTTGCTCTGACCCTCCAGAATTGGATGCCTTGCATGTGCCAGAGCAATGCCTGCAATTGGAGCTTCCTCAGATACTACTGCACTAAAAACTCCAACTGAGTAATGAAATGGCAGCTGAAGCAGAGGCTTTTTATCAGGCCATGCACTTGGTCTGTCTCTGCTGAGCCAGGGGCAGCATTGGATCAGCTCAGATACCATGTTCTGCACAACCCCTCCCACCCCAATCTGGCACCCAACAGTTTCAGCTGCCACAGAAGTGAGGCAGATTGTGTGGAGAGGGAGAGAAAACACATGCAGAGACAGAGCCAGTGTCTCTCTGTACCAGCACAAGGGCAGAGCTCTGCTGAGCACCCGAGCTGGCCCAGGAGCTGTGGCAGGTGCCCAGCCTGGCTGGCTGCTCAGGACCTGCAGCCAGGGCACGTGCTTGCTCACAAGGCTCCCACAGGGGCGTCTGCAAGATCCTCACACAACAACTAAGGAGTTCAGGAAATGCTCCAAACTCATCAGATGGCAGATGAGGACAGCCAAGCAGATTTTCTCTCTCTTGAGAGAGGTTTGGTATCTGATGGGACAATCCAGGGCAAGAATAGCAGTTCAGTGTTAGTTTAACAAGGAGTAGTAGTTGAAGAGGAATAGCATTTCCTTGGAGACACTGCTTCCTTTACACACCACACCTATCAAAGGTGCAGAGTTTATTTTGGGATGGGTGCTTTGTTTAAAATATATTAAGAACATGTTTGATATTTAGACTTTGATTTATGTTTACCTGAAAGCTCATGTTAATAGAGCAGTTTGATGTGGGAATTTTGTTCAGATGCACAGCAGGTAGAAATTCAGAGATGAAATTTTCAGAGGAAAGCATACATGCATGAAACCCCAGAAAAACATGCTTAACTTGGAGCAGTCTCCACGTCCCAAGTCCTTGCTCTCTGCCTATGTAGCTCAGAGTTTTAAGAGCATTTGCCATTTGAGCTCACAGCTAACCCAGGTGTTACTCTGACCTGCCCTTCAATGTCAAAATGTGTCAGCCCTGCCCTTGCTTGGCTACTTGGTGTGAAGGCTGTCAGCCTCTGAAGTCAGTGACATATTTATCAGGCAGGTTTCTCCTGGGGCTTTACTCCCAGGAACACTTCAGGGCTGGCAAAAAGGCCTCAGTAGGAGCACATTGCCAGGAGCAGGGAAGTCTGTTCTTTCTGCAGGGAGCTGGGTGTCAGATAAGCTGAGTGAAGCCTCACCCTCACTGAGCAATACTATCAGTGAAACAACCTGTGAGGCAAACCAGAGTCCTGAAAGATCTTGTCCTATCAATGTGATACATATATTCCACTCTACACACCCCCTTCTCTAATTGTTCAGGTGAGGAGGTGCCAGGGGATGTAAGAATAAAATACACAACTCTTCTTTAAATTAAATGAAATTCAGATACCACCCCAGGTTAAAGTGAACTCTGGGAGTTTTTACCTAAAACCAGAGCAGTATGGAGAGGTTAAGTTATCCGTGCTATGGGCAACGTTTTTGCAAGCAGAAAGGCAGTTTTATTTAGCAAGTGAAGACAGGGACATGCTGTCAGTGGTTTAATAGCTTTTCCACTTAAAAAAAGATAGAAGACTTACTGTGAAATTGAATCTCAAACACGAACAAGAAATTTAATAAACCTTCCAAAATGTGGAAGAAAGGAAAAGCCTTTACTCTGAGGATGCAGAGCAGCAGCTAAAGAAACCTGGGTGGAACTGACGGACATCAGAACTCCTTGGCACCATCACGCAGTCCAGGCTTGCTGAGAACACATTCACCTTCTGCAGCACCATCTGCCATGGGCTTTGGTCATTTTACCAAATAACTCTTCCCAGGGTAAATTTTCTGCTACTAACGAGGATGCATCCAGCAGAACAGGAACCCCAGTCAAATTCTGACAGCATCCCAATTACACTGAAAAAAGATCCAACCACAGATTTTTGCCCAGAGAAGTATATAAGACATTGTCAGCAAATCTGCCTGGCCAGGCAATAGAACTGTCCAGTTTGTTGAGAACTCAGAGGCAACACACTAACTGACCTCCATGGGCTAACTTTAGATTTGGGAGAATGAGGAGAATCAAATTGTGACTTGCACTTAAATTGTAGCTGCTAATACAGAGGACTGTGACAGTATTCTCCATTAGTGATTTTCTTGTAATATACAGAGAGAAGGAAGATGAGCCTAAATTAACATTCTGAGCATCACTGTATTAACACACTTTTACACAGCCCAGATTCTGAGATTTCAAATTGGAGCACAGGGATTAGTCTTTGAGCATGGCACTGCATGCAGGAGTAGGTAGCATCCCTTTGCAAATGCTCTCTGGCACGTGTGACTAACAGAAGGTGACAAAATACTGTCACACATACGGAGTAACTGCTGGAAAGATCAGGTTGTTCAAGCTGTGTTTGCAAACCTGCTGTGCTACCTCTGCTAAGTGGAGCTGTGTAGTACAGCTGCACACAGCCCATCAGCTCCAGGTAGGACTGCCCAGGATGCAACAAGACATCCTAGAATGTTCCTACTTCCCATGGGAGTTCATTCTCCAGAAAGTCCTAGTTCAGGTGGGTTAGAGCCTTTATTAGGGAGGAGAAAAGTGCTTTGTGACTTTCAGATTCTCAGCTACCTGGAGCCCTGAGTGCTAGAGAGTCTACATCAGTCCTTTCCCTCAGACAGGCTCCCCAAACAAAAAAGCCATAGTTGGAAAATACAGAAATCTGTCTCAAGGAGCATCTAGGAAACAGTTCCAGATGGGTTAGCACAGCAGCAGCAACACAGGCATCCATGGAGGTTAGGAGGATAAAGCTGATGCCTACAGCTATGAAAGACTGAATATTTTTGAGCATCTGTTGTAGACCAGAGACGGAAGATAAACTTAGCAGATATCTAAGAAGCGTGATGTGTAACTGGAATCCAAAACTAACAACGCTGAACATATTTTTTTGCAGAAGTCAACATCTATACGGATCTCAGTTGCAAATGAAAGCTTTTGCTTGACTGACTACAGGAAACCGTCAAAAAAAGGGATTTTTTTCCTTTTGCTAGGCAACAAAACACATTCCTCCCACACCAAAAGCTCCAATTCTTAAGAAATAATATAAAACAAATAAGAAAACCAAAACAAAAGAAACCTCCATGTATCATTAATCAGCAATGATTGGCAGAAGAGTAGTGCTGATGTCAATGTGACGGCACTTTAGCTCAGAACATTCCTCTGCTGCGAACTTTCAAAAGTCGAGGCATTATTTTTAAAACATCCAGATTTGCCTCATTATCATCTCGTATCTGTAAATGAGATTGATTTGGTGAGGAGAAATTATTCCAGGATCAGCAGTAAGGATGACATATTCACAGAAACATCCAGCTAATTCCAAGAATGGAGTTGATATTTAACTACATATAGAAGAGCTGTATGTTGATACAGAGGTGAAGTGCTTGCCCCTTACACACAGTGGCCTCACGAGTCCCTGAGGCACCATGGCAGTGATGCTCAGGGTACATCACTCCTTCCTTCCTTGCAGCAGAATATATGCTACTGGCCATGGCAGCCAAACTCTGCTAAATCCTCAGGTTGTCACCACAGGCAAGGTGACACTGGAATGAAAGGGTGACAATAAGACACAACCTTCTTTGACCCACTGACTTAGGAGGCATGGCACAACTACCCAGTATTTTCTCATGTATCTTTGGGGATAGTCCTGCAATGAGGCTGCTCCAGAAAAGAATGGATATGTTACAAATTCTTCCTGGCCTCAATTATACACTTTCTGAATATATTTTCAATTGCAACAGTAAAGACAGCATCAGTATCCACCAAAATATAAGATGCTCCTGCCAAAAGAGATGCAATTAATGAAACGAGTCTGAAAAGGAAACTGCATTGCCACAGAAGATCAGTGTAGGCAGGGAAAGTTGATGCAAATTGAGCAGTTAACCACAGCACCTTCAGATCAGGGTCAGTGAAAAGAATACATTCACCTGCAGAAGAATTAGACTGCCTTAACAATAAAGTAAAAATAGGAATTCCTTGGATCAGTCATGTAATTTTATAATCATATTAAGCTGCTCCTGCTGTAGTCCTTGAGCATGCCACATCTGATAAAGCACTAGCCCAATGGCACTGCTTGCACTGTACAAGCTCAATCTCCTCAGTCTTTCTGAAGGCTGTTTTTCTATTCTACTAAATAGGTGCTTAGCAAATGCATAACAAGAAAATCAAGAGCAACATAGACAACAGTTCTTTCCCCAGTTTCTCATCACTTTTCCTTGACTACCTCGATCAAGTAATTAAACACATCCCACAATTCCAATCAACACCTTCTGAACACCTGCTTAGGAATAATATAAAGTTTGATCCAGGGGACTCACAGGTGCAGAGCAATTCAATAAAGCCCCTTTAATTAACCAACGTGAGGGATACCATCAGCTTCAGGATGGATAATTAATGAAAAGCTGGTAATCTAGTAATAGGTCTCACCACACCTGTTTATTTTTGTCCAGCTTCAGATAGGGATAGATTTGATAGGGAGGAGTAAAATCCGTGTTTTTTCCCCAAGGAGTTTACAGAATGCTGGCTTTGGCATACTACAGAAGCCAAAGAGGATCTCCAGATCACACAGTAAAGCCAGGATTGTATTTGCATCTTACTGAAGCCATTTTGAAGGACCTTAACCTAACCTACTCTTTGATTAGTGCTGACTTCAAAGCAGTGCCTGCAATCCAATCCTCTTTCCTAACTTGCCTAATACTAGCCAAAGTCTGGCAGGCTGTCCCTCCTCAGCTAACAACAGCTCCAGGTGTTGGAAGGGTGTGGGGGATAGGGAGGAAAGCTATTGCATGGGGAGTAAATACAGAACCCAACCAGGTGTGGACGTGTCACCAGATGGTGACAAAGCAGCCACCTTTATTGCAGAGTTAGGGAGGGCATCACCTGAAGAGAGAGCATGTCTCTGTGTGATGGGTATTTATGCAGGTGGTTTGAGAGGGTTAAAGTGGCACATTAATCCTTGTGACTCCCAAATTATCTGTGACCATTCACACTTTATGGAAGTTTTCAAGTGATAAACAGATTAGCATCTTTTAGGCTGGAAAGGACAATCTTCTGCAAAACTGCAAGATCAACAGGCAGTAGTTAAACATAAGAAAATTAATTCAAAACAGAGCTTTAAAAAAAATGATCCAAAGTAATTCTCTAAAACTAAAATTAACTTCTGAGGCTCACTGATACAGGATGCTATAGAGGGCAATATAACAAGCAAAAGGAAACAAAATAAGCTCATGGAAAATAGACCCAGCATATCTATTAAGATAGGAACCACCTCTGTCTCAGGAAGTAACCAAACAGTGAAATATCTAAACTAAGGACAGCCACTGGTGAGAGATCCCTTGCATAACCCCATGCAATTCACATGCTATTGCCCTACACTTGAGCAACTTTCAAAAATAGGATGCAAGGCAAATATTAAAGTCTCAGGAAGAATTCTGTCACTCAGCCTTGGGTCTCTAAAAACGCAGAAACAATGTATGTTCCAATTCATTCGAGAATACTCCCATCTTCTGAGAAAAATCAAACATTTGCATGTTTGATTTGAATAATCAAACTTTTGCATGTTTGAACACAACAGAACATACTGGGTTACAAAGTGAGGAAAAACTACAAGTTCATCTGTCCCAACTTCCCATTGTTGTTGTTAGTTAGGTATTTAAACTTGCTCCATTTGCAATGTTTTGTTAAATCAGAGCATTCAGCTTCTACTGATGAAAACCTGATTTTAAAAATCAGTCCAAGCTCACTCAACACAAAAATCGAGTACCATTTCTGGTGCTGAGATTATTTTTTAGGAACAAAACACAAAGTATCACATGTTCACATGTCAACATCTGTATCATTAAATTCTTTCTTTCTTCTTTCTTTTTTTAATCCATCTCCTACTATCTTTCCTCCTTAACAGACTGCTGTGACATATACCCTCTACAAATATTAAACTAGTACTGCCATCACGTTTCTGTCGTTTTTAAGCAAAGAAAAAGCCACGTTTATTTTGTAGTAGCAATAGTTTCTTTTTTATTTTTAATATACTTTAGGAAACAATATACAAAGCTGAGCTTTTCCACCATTTTCAAACGGTGAGTTGCTCCAATTACACAAATTCAGCGTTTTGTGATGGTTAAGAACAGCAGTCAGCACCAGACTTAAACAGTTAGCTACAACACAAACATCCTTCGAAATGAAATGTCATAATATCAAGACAGGTAAACCAGGAGTTAACATATGACAACTGTTGGGGAGGTGTCTTAAATCATCCTTGTTGAATTTTATATTTCCTTAAATATTTTATACATATTTTCCTGTTTACAAGTTTTAAACAAAACCTCCCTTGAGGAATTATTTAAGTACAAAAATGTTCAACAAGAACAGTTCTAATAAAGAATCCCCAAAAAGACCAAATTTTAATGTGTTGACCAAAGGAAATGAAAACCAGTGTTTCTTTGCTTTAACATGTTTATTACAACAGATACAATTCACATCTGACTAGCTTTTTTTTTCTCTTTCCCCTCCCACAACCATGTTAACATGTTCATTGGGCTATTTCCTTATATTTGAGCAAGTAATGTACTTTCAGCACACATGCCCAGCAGTACTCTAAGTCCATTCTTACAGGGTGCAAATGGAAATACGTTTCAATAATTTATACAAACAAGTGGGTTATGCTCAATCACTGCAATTTTAAGCTACTGTACACAGGAATGAAAAGATTATAGAAAAAGTGCCATAGCAACAGTGCCTTAAGAAAAGAGAAAAGTAGAAGCATTAAAAAGCTGATAAAATCAGATTTAGGATTTCACGGGGAAATGGAACACAGAAGATGAAAAACATTTCTCTGTAAAACAGAAATGGAGAAGCACTGCTCTCGACTCGGTGCAAGTGTGGAAACAGTTGTTTCGTGGTATTTTGTACATTGCCCAAACTGTTGCAGCCTTAGACACAAATCGCCTGGCGCTTGCATTGAATTTTAGGAAAAATTTCTGAATGATAAATTAACTAAAAAAAAAAAAAAAAAAAAAAAAAGAAAAAAAAAGAAAAAAAAGAAAGGAAAAAAAAAAAAAAGAAAGCTAATTTTGCAGACAGGTTTACATGTAAGAGGCTAGGTATTTAGCCACCTCAGCATTGATTAGTTTTGGATGTCTAAGCTCTGATACACATGGCTTCCCATGGCTTCACTCTACAAAATATATTTACAACGTGAAGAATACATCTACAAGAAATCTACATTTCAAGGGTTTTACAAATCATTCTTGTATCTTTCCCCTGAATTTGACTCCCTCCTGTCCCCTTCCCCATGTCAACTTTTTTTTCTGCCCAGCTCAACGGTCCAAAGTCTACTCAAATGCAGCTCAAAAGTGTTAAGACTGGGCATCAGTTTAATAGTTCCTGTACTCAAAACCATGTGCAATTGTTTACAATTTTTCACACCATGAAGGAATTCTGATTCTTTAGCTTTTCAAGTTCTTTAATTTGTTGCCTCAAAAATAGTATCCTGCAAGAGAAAAGAAATTAATTAGTATAAACATTTCCACTATACAGATGTATTAAATAAGCATCTATACAAGTACTTCTGCAATTTCAGTAAAAGATACCAACTTCCTTAGCCCCATTAAAAGAATCAGGTATCAATTCCCAATCTGTTCAATAACCTACAGCCATGTGCAGATGCACAAAGGCTTGGTGTGTTTGACACTTTAGTTCAAAAAACTAAGTTGCTGCATTTTTATTATGACTGATACATAGTTGTGTTTAGGTCAGCTCTTCACTTGAATGTAGCTCCCAGAAAAAACAGGACACTGTCAAGTAAGCCAAGTAACTGAGTAATCTGGAGAACAGCATTATGCGTTTATCATGCAGTTTTCCAGACTGTAAAACAACCTAAAGTGCTCTTAAAAAAAAAAAAAAAAAAAAAAAAAAAAGGTGAGTCTTCTTCTCACTTGCTTTTTTTAAAGTATTTGGCTCTGTGGCTAATGGCAGTCTCTACTTATGGTAAACTCCAATTTTCCAATTTCAAAAACATTTGAAGCATCATTAAAGGGCATCTAAGATAAAAAGTTGTAACTACACCTTGCTTAAAAATAAATTATATTGCTCACAACTTCTTATACCTTTTTTCCTCTTTTTCTGAAGTGACATAAGCAATTACCATGACTAACAAACATCTGGTTCACAGGAATTTTTAATGAACAATTTGAACCACTTTTCATGATGCTGAAGTGTAATGCAAACATGTCAGTGAAATAAGAAAATACTCAGGGAGAATTTAGGTTTTATATAAATATTCTATGAAGGCTGAAGCAACTTTAATAAATGCAGAAAAAGGAACAATTCAGCACTTTTTTGGAACACTTTACAAATATGTGCCCACTTCATTAAAAATGAATTTTCTACTGAAAAGTAGGTGGAAAATAATATATTAATATAGAGACACCAAAAGGAGAACATTCAGCTTCAAGGCATGGGCATATAAAATATATCAATCAATGAAAAGTGACTTTTTACATGCTGTCAGTTATGATTCAAACAATGTATGTGCTTTATCTAGAGATGAAGTTCCTTCTTGGAAGACATTTAAGTAGCACTCTTCTGTGCAGAAGTACAGAAATAGTATCATCATTTAAATGTATTGATTTTGATAATCCCATCCTTTGTCAAAGCCTCCCCCATCAACTTGGTTACTTATGCCTTGTATTCCACATCTTTGGGATTGCAGCAAAAATAAAAGATACATGTTACTACAGGCTCAAAGTCATAATAATAATTATCCATTGACAGTTTTAGGATACAAAGTGTACAAGAAAGAAGGTGCTATTTAATGAGCTGAACAACGACATTTGACATGTTATTTCAGATCAAATGTGCAGAGACAAATGACACCATAGGAAATTAAAACTAAGAAACCAAGCCATTCATTAAATATACTACAGAAGTTATAATTCATGTGGTGAAGTTATGAAATAAAGCTTCAGAAAAAATGGGTGTTTTCAGTTCTTTATCAGGAAAGGCTTACAAATATATTATAGCCTGATTCTAAAGGATTGTTTCACTATCTGCCAAAATGCAAGAGCTTCTAGAATAAATGCAGCTATTTTAGCAGCATGCAACACAATTAAGGTGGCTTCAAACAGTAAGAAGCACTGTATTCAAACTGTAGTGTGATTTGATAGTTGGGATAATATCACTGAAAGAGGAAACTGAGTATGAAAGCAGATACAAAATCAGGACCACTGGTGAATATTTTGAGCATGTATTTTATGATTACAGTTTCCAATCTCGCACAAAAGTATTCAGCCTATCACTGAAGTGATATGCAAGACACCTGCTATCACTGACTTATAGCACATCTACTTTGCTATAACCAAACATTAATTTCTCCTTCACTTGTGATGTAAATTACACCTGTTCAAACTTGCTCTGGCTTTAGATCTATTGAATTTCTCATATGAACTGTAGTGCTTCAGATCAGGATAAACTGTGCAGACATGTACCTATGCAATCTATGCATTATGTATGGGCTGATACTCTAGAAGCATGCTGAAATACTGTGAGTTCATCAGTTCTTTGTAATGCACTAAGGTTTCTGCAGAGATTTATTTTCTATCTCAGTTAAAGCAGATACAGGAATTGCATATCTGGTTCTGCTTAGTGGACAGAAACAGGCAGAATGTACACAGGGAAGACAGCTCGCAAACATGGCAAGTATTGGTGTACTTACAGCCATCAGTAAACAGAACTCATGCAAAATAAGGCAAGAATGAAGTTCTAATAACACCCTAAAAACTGAAGATAAGCACAGAGCACACGCTTACCTTTGCTCACGCAAAGTTGCTTGAATTTCACATACTCGAACTAAAGACCTTAAATTCTTTAATTCAGTACAAATTTCTGACATATGCACACTTCCCATGTTATGGGCTTCCTCACGTAATCTTGATGCCTGCAGGGGTTAAACAAAGATTAGGATTTTGAATCATGCATTGGAAACAAGTGGCAGTAGCCAGAGAATTGCTGGATCAGTGTCTCTTGAAACAGCAAAGCACTCTAATTTCAAAAGGCAGTATTAAATCAGAAGCACTTTAAGTTGTCTACAAAAGCCCATTTTGAATCACAAATAAACAACACTGCTGCCCAGAAACTGTCTAACCTACGCCTATGCTAAGGCCTTCTTGATCCTAAATGTTTACCCAGCCATCTTGAAAGACAATATGTGACAGGACTTGGAGCTTCTAAAATAACCTTTTCAAACAGTTTCAAAGTCTCCAACCATTATTCCAATGGCAGACTTAAATTTCCCATCTAATTAAGCCTTAGTGACAAAAATAACTGAATGCCATCATCTTTCCAGCTACCTTCTACCTAACAGAAAAAAACTCTGCAACCCTCTTCAGGTGCTCTCTAACAGATCAACTCCATTACTTTAATATTCCCACTTAGTCAGCTGGAGATAAGCAGAAGTGTAAATTTAAAAAGCACAACCTATCCAATTCCCAATTTGTGCATTTCTTGAAGTGTCATCACTGTACTGGATATGACTCCAGAGGACTCCACAACAGCACCAGGGAGACCAGTATAATTATCTGACGCCCTGTGTATTACACTGCAGTAGGGAACAGGACTTCTTTCAAGTGGCACATGGAGAAATTGTTTCAAAATACAGCCTTCCCTGCAGCATTACTGTTTAGCAATGTTATCCTCTGCTACACTGGGTCTGGCTGGGATGGAATTAATTCTCTTCAGAGAGAAGAAAATGGTGCCACGTGGTGCCATGTTTTGAAGCTGTGACCAAGCCAGTGCTGACAGCATAGTAAAGCTTTAGCAATTTCTAAGTAGATCCTACACAGCATCAAGGGTTTCTCCCTTTCTCTCTCTGACCTGCTCTCCACCCAGCAAATACATTGTGGGTGGACAACAGGCAGGGAGGGAACAAAACTGGGAGAGCTGACCCGAAATGACCTCAGGGATATTCCACACCATACATGTGCCATGCTCAGCAGTAAAACTGGGGGACAGTGTTCTAGGGTTGCCATGGCTCAGGAACTGGCAGTGCACTGGCTGGCTGGTAGTGACTGCTTCTGCATCCCTTTCCCCCTCCCTCTTTTACTCTTTGACCTGCTTTTACCTCAACTCCCAAGTTTTCTCACTTCTGCCTAATTGTTTCCCCTGTCCAGCTGGGGCAGAGTGAGCAAGTAGCTGTGTGGTGCTTAGCTGCCTACTGGGATTCATCCACATCTGATTAGGTACTTGTACATTTAATTCTCCTTCCCAAAAATAATGTTATTTAGCACAGGTCTTCATCAACTTTTGGCATTTCTCCAGTTCAAAGCAGCATTTTGTATTCTAATTCCCTACATTAAAAGTTTTCATTTCTGGAGTTTATTAACATCCAGGAGTACCCTGGTGTCTAGTAGGATATAAATGCCCATGCAGTAACTCCAGTTACTGAATTGTTTTTCAGTTTGCCATGTTAAGTGCTTTTTATGAGTTCTGTGAGGTAATTGCTGTAATTCAAGAATGTTTTAGCTATTAACTACTTGCACACCACATTTCTTCAAGTCCAACTGCTTTAGCACATACTTGTCCTGACTTTTCTAATTTATTTACTTATTTATTTTTCAGTTTACTCAGGCATGTGCTCTTCTGCCTTAAGTTCAAATTACACTATATATCTGGCAGCTATCTGAAGAAACCAAGGCACTGGATTTTAGTCTCTCCACTTTGATCTATCTTATCTTCTTCACTATGTACCGCACCTATACTTTCATTCACTTTTATATCAAATGTCTCACTTAAGTGCCTCAAGTGCTACTATTCAAAACTGGTCTATAAACAACACCACCACGTGAAATCACCTGAAATAGCAGACAGGACAATACAGCATGTAGCACAAAGGGAGAAGTACCCAACTGAGTACATGACTGCCTAGCATTAGCTGAGTTTTTTGATCTCTTTATTACCAACAAGGGAAAAAGACCCCAAAACCTATGCACTGCATAAATCTGCTTTCTATATTAAGATACTTGTGAATTCAGTACACTGTGAAAATAATACTTTCAAAACTACAGACCAAGGCCATAGGTAAGTGCCTATGCTACACCATTTCCTTCAAGACACTCCACAGCAATGCCTCAGTGTTTGATTCAGTACAGGTTGGTAATTTCTTAAAACCAACTTTAACAAATCAGTGAAAAGAAGCAGGAATCCTAACAGGGTCTCAGTTTACACTGTGCTTGTGAGAGTCATCTTGCAAGTTACTATCCAAAAGTCTCCAGTGTAGAATTGTGCCAGCATGCATCAAGTCTTTAAAAGACCAAAGTAAACTGGGCTAGGTAAGATTATTACCCTAAATAGACTGCATCAGATATGGCTGCCTGCAGAAATAACTTAACTAGATTCAATAACCAATATGGTTCCTTTGAGTAATACATTCCAAGCAGCTGACATGCATCCAGTTTCCTTGTATTACTACAAGAGAACAGATTTAAGGCAATTAGCTATAATATATGGATGACAGTTTGACTGGATTTCCCATTATGTAAAAATAGCCCAAATTCAGTCTGAGTATCTACATTAATTCACAAACAAGGTAGAGTTTCTTCTACACTGTGTAGAACTAACACGTCAGTAACTAAAATCATGGAGTATTCTCAAATAGTTTAACTCTGTACCTAATTTATAACATTTTCCACATAACCAAAATATCATTATGAAAAAATATGTTGAACTCTATGTTCTCTGTAAATTTCAACAGAACTTTAGCAGTAAGAAAATAGTTATGAGGACAGCTATTCATCTGAGGGAATTTCAAAAGCACTGACACTTCAAGTGAGACTGAAAATACCCAACTACTGAAAGGCACACACATAAAACCTGCAGGTCTGGCCTAATCTCCCTTTCCTCTCTCCTGGCTGAGGACAAGAATAAAGGTTTTAATACTTTTAATTCCTAGAAAAAGCAACCCAAATTTTAAGCTACATATTATGCCCTCTCCCAGGTAACAAAGCAAAGGAGCACTCACCTGCTTTTCTGCATGATCTGCAGGCCAGCCCTGAACATGCTTTATAAGGTTCTCATTGAAGTGTGCTGCTAGCGTAGGTGTTAATGAACATGTGGGTCGTACAGATGTATTCTGTGGTGCAGGTGTTGAGTTTGATGCACTACTGCTAGAGGTATGATTTGGACCTGGTGATGGACTTCTTTGACTACTAGAAGAAAGAATAACAAAAAACAAGTGAGCATTTAAAAAACATATGTGAACCTAGAGAGAAATGAACACTGAAAATTCATGCTTCCAGGCACAAAAATACATAAAGCGTTCAAGCCACAAGTAAATACTCCTGGTAGACCAAACCTGGGCCACCTTTCTACAAACCTCTAAATTTAATTGGAACTGAGTGCTACAATGTAACAGAGGATTCTGTTATTTGGTAGGGTTTTGTGACGTCTGGTTTTCAACTCTGAGAGCTATTCAAGAGAGGTAAGCTGTGCCTAAATGGTGCTGGATAGAAAATATACATATATTTATGTTCTTCCTTCAAACAGCTGCAAACATAAGATTTTCAGTAATGATGTATCAGGTTGGAGGCAAACACATTTATTCAAAAGAGGTTTGTCAGAATAATCATTAAGAACAATGCCTGATATCCTGATCTGAAAATACAGCCATGTGGGATTTGAGGAGTTCAGTACTCATGTCAAAACACAATCTACATGGTTTTGTGACATCGCACATCTTTACTGAATGCACTCGGGAGAACAGAAGTATCACAGGAGCAGTGTGTTTGCAGCCACCAAACCTGACTGCTTTACTGGAACGTACTCAGCATAACAGTGATGGTACCTCACAGTTAAATGTTCTTTGGCACTACACGTACTGAGAAACAGTAGCACTAATTGTGTTAGTGCTTCTCCCACTGGCAGAAACTTTTCAACACAGGCCATAATTTCAGTCTATTTCTTAAAACTGTGTATCACTTGCAGGCAAGAAGAAAGTATTATGAAGGAGAACCAAATTTCAAAGGACTTCTGATTCATCACCAAACCTGTCAGTCCCTTTGAAGACTGAAAACATCCTTACATAATGCAACTATCTCTCTAGTCCAATGCCCAGACATTTACCCTATTCAACTCACACTTTCAAAGAACTACAGCATTAAGAATTACAGCCAACAAATTGGATGTCTGACTGGACCTGCTGGAACAAAGCCAGAGAGTCACCAAGCCGACAAGAGGGATGAAGCACTTCTCCTATAAAAAAGGCAACTCCTCCCTTCTTTTCAGAGCTTATGCGATTCACAGTATCTGGAGCACTGTATAGTGGGAAGCCTAAAACCAGACAAGAATTAAACTGCTATAGCAAAGGAATGTGGCACAGGACCACACAGGTGACTAAGGGGCTGAAGCACATGCTGTATCAGAAGAAGCTTAAAGTTTATTCAGTCTGGAAACCAGAAGACTGAGGGGAAGGGGATTGAGGGATCTTTTTGCAGATTTTTACTAATTTTGGGGAGAAAAGACTCTTTTCAGAGATGCACAGTGACAGCACAAGAGGCAGAGACAAGCTGCAACAAGGGACATTCTAATTAGACATGAGAAAAAACAATCACCATAAGGGCAGTCAAACATCAGAAGAAGATATTCTGAGATATTAAAAAAAAAGTCACCTAAGCAATTCAAACTTGCCAGTCCTACTCCAAGTTGGGACCAAAGTAGACTGCAGCTAGAATTCTGTTCCAAAGTAAATTATTCTAATTTAGCATCAGCATAGTGATGGCGCAGAGACAGGCTATTTTTATTAATTAAGTAGAATTCAGGCACAACCTTATTTACTCCTTAGTTCTACTAGAATTAAATTTCCCTCTATGACTTGCCTCCTCTTCATTTATCAGCCTGTCTTCTCCCACTCCTGCTTCATTAGTAAAACTCAAATACATCAGAAATGTTTCAAGAAAATAAATAAATAAATAAAATCTGTGGGCTTCTCAAAAATGAAGCTGTACCTTAATTATGACTAAAACATACTGTCACAATATATCCTAGGCACTGCTGTGTTAGCAGCAGGGGGAGCTATGAATGCAGCAATGACTGTTCCAAACTACCACAGTATTTTTAAATGCCTCACTGAAGGGAAATACTTGCCTTAGCTGAGTTAAAGACTGACTATGCCACAAGTAACAGAATGCCTCCAGAGGGGCAAAAATATCTGTACCAAGGGTATTAACACATGATGGTTCTGAAATATACTACTACAAACGTCAGAATTTTACAACCTACAAAAAATGCAATGAAATATCTCCCTTCACAGCACTTTCCCAAGGTAAAGGAAAATTTTTCTCAGTCCTTCTGAAAAACAGAGAGAAACTACCAACCTGATGAAACTATTAGTTATGGAAGCACTAATTTAGTTTCATATTTAAAGCAGCAATAATCGATTGTGTGTCTTTGGAATAATCTCTAACAGACAGACTCACCGTATGCCTGCATTGTGTTAATTTCCCAACTTAAATGGCTGAAATGTTCACTTTTTGAAAGTTCACAATAGCTACTCAGGTTTTCTCACACTGTGTTTCCACCCCAGCAAGTCAAAAATAATTTTACCTCCATTTACTTAAAACTTTTAATGAGCCAAGGAAATGCAGCTGTGATGAACTTCTGCTCAATTAATCAGTATTTAAGCTGGAGAAAAATGCAACCTTAATTCACAGAGCTAAAAAGATTTTGGACCATCTGTCCACAGTTCAGTTTGCTAAATTGTTGTTCACTCCTATAAAAGTAAAAATTGCTCCCAAGAGCCACTCCCAATCCAACCAAGTACTTTCACTTATAAAGGAATCATCTGTTCCATATCAATTCAGACATACTGCGACACAGCAAATCTTTTGCAGGTAAGTAAATCAATATCTGAACTGGTCCACTTTCATTCAACTCCACTGCACTCAAGAAAATACCAGTCACACAGGTTTTTCCAAGTCACCTATTCCTTAATTTTCCACTTGTTGCAAACGAGACACTTCCAAAGCAAACTGAAATCACATGAACTCAGGATGCACAATACAGCAGAGTCACAAACATGTATTAATTTCAGAGACACAGGACACTGAACAATACTAACACTGTCTCAGTTTCTTTCACCCTGGCCTGCACACTGCCTCCTGCCCTCAGCCATGGAGTGTGCTACCTGCACAATGCCCCTGCTTCAGCAGGGCTGGGGCAAACTCAGCTTCCTCCAGCAAAACACTGATGCCAAATGGAGCAATGGTTTGCAGAGGGACAGCAGATCCCTAAACTCACTGTAGGTAAGGGTCATGCTGGAGTACAAAGTCATGTAACCCAAAGGAAGGGTGAGGCATGGACTAGCAGGCCAAATGCCCACCAGTATCAACTCACACAGACTCTAAGCCATGGTAAAGGTTTCCAAGAATAAGACCATCTTTCTTAAGAAGACTTCCTGTGCCGAGAGGGTGACAAGCAAAGAATAAAAGGGCCTGTGACTGAGAGCTATCCCCCAAAACCTCATCACTCCTCATAAAAGAAGCTCAGCTTGCTGCAAAGTGTAACTTTATCTTTGGTACTATAATTCAGAAAGATTTAAATAGCACCATTCATAATTACTAGGGACTGGAGCTGGACACTTTGCCTTTATTCTCCTAAAAGAGATAAATGAGCTACAGGCTTATAATCCAACAGAGCTTAGAATCAAGTGTCTGTAAAATAGCCTTCATTAAAAACTCAAAATTTCTGACTTTCTTGAGTCTGTACCCTCAAACTGGTCAATACTCCAGGGTCTCCAATAAAGCCAGCTTCTGGGACAGGACTGCCAAGCATACAACAGATAACCCAGTCCCCCAAAAAACTTCAAAACATACATCTCTTCTCCCCACAAAAACAGCCAATACCAACAAAAAAACCTCCCCCCCCCAAAAAAAAACCACCCCAAAAAACAAAAACCACAAAAACAAAAAAACAAAAGTCCCTTTTGTTATTACTCCCAGAAGGGCAGATAGAAGGATCTCACTCTTTTATGATCTGGAAAGCAGCACCATGTGTAGCTTCAGGTATGCTGACAATGCAAGAGTATTGGGCTTTGGCTTTTTGTTTTTCTATTTAATACCATACCACACCACACACCTTATTCAATCACTCTAAAAATCCAGCTATTAAGAAGTGTAGATTTACAGAACCTCTAAAAAAGTCAACTTCTTCCTACCACAGTTCTATACCATGACTCCATCACACATTTGACATGACTCATGACACATCTTTGGTTACAGCCCCTGGAACCAATATGACAAAATGCGGAGCATCCAACACTATGAAGACTCCATCTACCCAAAAGAAAGGTTTCAAAGATACAGATTCTAAACCCACCTTGTAAATCAGAGGTTAAATGTTGGTATCATGCAACATCTTAATAAGTTGCAATGTTGACAAAAAAGTCTGGCCAATGAAAGGTATTTGTGAAACTTACTTAATTTTAATGCTTTTCATTAGAGTGCAATATCACCCAACAAACCAAAATATCATGCTAATTTCAGAATTAAATTACACTACAGCAAGACACTACAAACATCTAACACTAAGCATCACAGATTCTCTAACTGCACAGAGACAGAAACTTCAAAACTCTGAAATCACAATCCAAGGAATCACTTATAAAATTGACACCAGAGTGACAGAACACAACCATATTGCTTCTGTGAGAATGGTCTAATGACTACCCCAAAAATGGAGAATCCACCACATTAAATATGTAACAAAGGTACTTAGCTGCATCATCTCAGTAGCAGCAGTTCAATAAACTGGCCAAAGAGAGTCCACTAACTGCAACATATACAACACACACTGAATGCAGATAAAATCTAATGACAGAAGAGAAGCATTTCAATATACCTTGAACGCTGAAGACTTCGTGGAGAGGCAGGTTCATGACCTGCCTGCTTGTCAGCTATTACTGGCTGCTGAGGTGCTGCCTGGGAAGCTGGTCCTTGTTTAACACCTGGAGTAGCAACCTGGAAAGTTCAAGACTTCATTAGAATTCCTCCACAGTAAAGAGCAAGTGTAAGAAACAGAAAAAGATAAGGAAATTACAGTTTCAACACCTGTAGGGTTTGTTTGCTACAAGGCCTTTTGCTGACACAATTTTTATTATCTTCACAAGGTGTTAGTTAAAAAAAAAATTCTATTCCACAGCTGTGCAGAAAGATTTTTTTTTTGTACTAAGAAGGGGTTATTAATAGACGTAACAGAAGCAAATTTAGACCCATGTGACTTGTCGAAATATTGCAAGCTTATGTTATCTTTGACTGTATCTTCCATCTGAGCACTGAGCTCATTTTCAACCTCAGAAGAGTTGTTCATCACCCAAATAACATCTTCCTGTACAAATTTAAGACTTCCCTACTTGAAAACACATTACACAGTGTCAAGAACATAATTACATCACAAGCATATTAAAAACATCTTTATCAAAAATGGAAAAAAAAATCTAAAGCATATTTATCAGTTTGCTGTTCCCTCTTCTCTAAATTCTAAACTCACAGGTGACTACAAAAATAGTCATCAGCACTTTCTTGCTTTTCCTTTGCAGTACACATTCAATGCAAGGTATTAAGATACCAGCAGTAAGATACAGTCTTTTCTATGAATTTCTCAACTACATCAGGACGAGAAGTTTGGGAATCTAGTAATGTCTAATTTACAGCAAATGAAGTCCAAGATATTTCATCTCGCCCAATGCTTTGCATACCAATTTTGAAATACATACAAGAGAGGTTGAGCTTCAAAATTTATCCTCCACAAAATTGAGCTAACAATATTGAGAGAAAAGGGAGAGAGCAAAGGAAAAATGGCTTCTGGGGATCCATAAAGACAAAAAAACCAAATTGGCCAGCCTCTCTGGCATTTGATGACTTCACATTAGTGTAGATTACTAACTAGGGTCTCCTGAACCTCCAGAAATGCTCTACTTCAGAAACTATGACTTCTATGAAACAAACCACAGATGGTAAAATAAACTGAAGACGTAACTTGATTCATTTAAATATTCGGGGGGGGGGGAGGGGAGGAGGGAGCTGTCTTAATGCCCATTCAAACTCTTAAATGTCTAAGAGGAAAAGTCACCTTTAAACTTATCATCAAAATGAACATGTGTTCTTTCTGGTTTTTAGATTAATAGGCATATACTAAAGAAGTCTGAGTAGCACATGATAAGTCCATGGTACTAAAAGGGAAAAGCAAGATAATTTTAAGATCAATCTGCTGTTGAAATAAACAGAACTATATAGTTCAGAAGGGTGAAACAGTAGCAGATCGTAAACTGATTTATGAGAACAGACTACACAAGTACCTTTATGAAATGTATGACATGAAGAACTTTGCTATTAATGCCTGCATTTTGCTCAGTGTGTAAGCAGACATTAAATCACCAAGGCTGTTCAAACAGAACAATTTCAAAAGAGAAGCCCATCAGCAATAAAGGAATCATGCAGCAGATCCAAACTGGTAAAGTAACCAGCTCCTAGTCTGGTAAAAATAACCCCCCCCAAAAAAAAGGACCATAAAGAAAAAGTGGGATTTGTAAAATAAATGAACCACAAAACCTTTCAATTACTCCATGTTCTCCAAGTGTTTCAAAGACTGTAAATATATATACCAGAAACAGAAAAATAGTAAGGGCTAAATAAATTCAAAAAAACAGAAAAACCAACCAACCAAAAGCAACATTCTCACTGAGCTTGACAAGTCTGTGTAAAGTGCTTTACACAACTACTTTGCAGAAATTCAGAACAGCTTCTGACCACACAATACAGGCACAGCTAAAAGGTAAAGTCTGTGCCCCCTGAGCTGCCACATGCACACAGCACCCCAAAGGCAGCCACAGCAGCTTCAGTCTGAAATCAGTGCTGACATGTTCAAGCAGTCCTAAGCAATGGTACTGTGCCAATGGCACTACTGTAGTCCCACAGCCAGCTCAAATCCCTGAGCCTCTGGCACTGGGCTCTTCTTGCACAGAGCCACTTCAGCTTTGTCTGCTCTAAGCCCATGTGCTCTAAAACCAACTGTGTCCTGGCACAGCACCACATCTTGATTAGGCATAATTCACCTCAAACTGTACAACTAGACAAGCTAGCCTGACTCACATACCTGATGGGCTGCTAAAGCAGACGTGCTCACACCGGAGCTATCACCACCTAAGCTCCCATCTCATGGAACTGAGTTACACAAATAGAAAAACTATCAAGACAGTTCTTTTTTTATCAAACTGGCAAAGTATCTGCTGCAGAAAAAAAATTTGTTACTTCTGGGACTAACAATCAATCTCTGGGTTGTAGAGACCAGAAGAGATCTACTTCCAGTTATCGACAGTACACAACTTAAGATTCTTTCTCATATCTCAGGATTTGGAAGTACCAAATATCTCAACCTTGGCATTTGATAATTTCATTACCTGCCACCTAGCTATGGAATGTGAACATAGATTGAGGATGCAATCCAGGGTCAGAAACCAAGGTAACAACCAGTACTGGTACACACATGAAGCTTTGCAATTCATTGTATCACTGTCAATCAAAAGAAACTGGGAGAATCACTTGGTTTTATTTGTACCCATGGAAAAAATCTGATGAAAGAAAATAAGGCATTTTGAATATAATGAGGAATGCAATGTGTTCTCCTGAAAAGTATTCCTCAAAGGCATCCAAGACATTAGAGGTTCACTTGTGAGCAGAAAACTGAGAAAAAGACACCTCAGCTAAGCAGAAGTGGTGATAGAGAAGACAGATTTTAGGAAGGTGGGGGTTTCTCAGAAAGAACATCAGCAGCTTGTATGTTAGCTTCAATTTACACTTCCTAGACACTGATCCAGTGAAGGAATTCTGAATGAACAGAGGTGAGGGGGCAGGAAGGGAAAGGGACATTATATTATTGACCTGTAAACACCTGGAACATTTCTAAACAAAATCTGAGACTACTTCAAGTAAATTTCCCCAAGAAGTTCTCTCCCATTCTAAACATCTTTTATTGGGTAAGTCTAAATAATTGTATCAGTTGTTGCCACTGAGGTATGCTTTTGTTGCTATTTAAATATGCTAGAATACCAATGCCTTGGTAAAATCTCCAGACAGCATCTGAGGCCAGCATTAAGAATTTCCTCAAGAGAAGTAAACTAGATTTCATGCTGAAGCTGCACTGCCAAAATACAGTCAAGCAGTTGCTTCCAGTTGTTTGTTTCTATTGGGAAAGATACACATATTTTATTATCCTACACACAACTGTTAGCACATGGATATATAGGAACAATATTTAATATTATGTATAATGATTTCTTACTACAATATGGCACAAGCCAAAAGGAGCTCACCTTCTGCTGGGATGATACTGGTGGCGTAGTCATCAAAGGTTTCAGTGGAACAGTGTTAGTCTGTGGCGTGCTTATCCTTGGAGACACATATGATCTTGGTGATGAGGCATCAGATGTTAAAGACATTGGAGACTGATTAGATGGCTGAGCTGTAAAGAAAAGAAAAATGCTTTTAATAAAACCATGTCCTATCATAAATGCAAATTAGATTTTCTTTGGGTACTCTAGAGTATGCTGTATTAGATGATATACAAACATGCTCACTGTGAACAACTAGAACTATTTAATGCTCAACAACAATCCTAGCTAAGGGACTGTTATGTCCCCCAAACTCCCCACTTCTAAAATTTCAGGGGAGGGGAAAGAGAAGAAGCTATTAGGAAATGCTTTTTACAGATTCAGAGACTAAATCATATGCGACTCCTATTTTAAGAGTGTTCAATTTGATTTAACCAAAAGAAGGCATGAACAGTTTATATAGAAACCTATGAATCCATTCTAGGCATATACCAACAGCTCCCCACCCATAGTTAAAAATTACCATTAGCACTGCTTATCTACTCAGTAAGATGACTGCATTTATTGTTTTGGTTTAAGTTTCTAAACTTAAGTTTTTAAATTTTTTTATTAAGTTACAGGCCAGAACATATTGGAAATACCTGAAAGAGTATCTTGCCTGGAAGATGAAAAAAAAGTCCCCACCAGACAGAGGAAACTTTAAGAATTTAAAGCCTCCCCCAAGAGTCAACAGTTGCACAGTATTACAAGATGGGTGTTGAAGTAAGGAAGAGTTGTCTTTTATACTGTTAAGTAACATCTAATTCCAGAAGTTTCACATTACTCCTGTAGAATTTCTTAACATACAAAGAAAATCCCAAAAGGTGAGACAGAGAAGCATGTTCACTTAGTAATGTGTCAGGTTCCTGCCCCTCAATAACAATTTTTTATCCTATCTTTGGAAAAAGAAGTCATTTCACATTCTCCACATCGTGTGGCCAAAGATATGCCATGAGACAGATTCCACAACTGTATCAGCCTTTTTAAAATGTTGTGTAACAAATTTATGTAAGTGAAAAAAAAAAAACTCTGAATACCTTGCGTAGACAGTTGTGCAGCTTGAGAAATTAGGGAGGTGATATTGAAAGCAGATGGTCCAGCAGTAAGAATTTTATGGAGTATAGACTGCAGAGAGGCTTGTGTCACAGCTGCTGTTAGAACTGAAAACAAATATTCTATTTTACTGACAATTCTAGAACACCACTTTAAACTGTTGAAACTGGCTAATTACATTTAAGGTATGTTTTCTTTCACATTTATTTCCTGAATCTACCATGACCAAAGATCCACCTGAACTGTTCTTCAGTTACTTGATTTCAAGTTGCCTTGGAATGTCTAGCAAGTCCTTTCTTTAGCAGTTTTAAGACATACATTTAACAAAAAATTCTTTAAAAAAATAACGTCAAGTCTTCCAGTTGACCGTATGGATTAGCAATAATTCTTGTAAACAGCAAGAGAAATTTTTTTCAATTTGCTACTGTAGTAAGCAGAACATGTGTGAAGATTTTTTTATACTACAATAATTTTTTAAAAAAGCAAAAAGCAGAATCACTTCAACTCACTGAAAGAGATGGGGCCCAGACTTCATGTTCAAGAGCAAGACAAATCTCTTTCAGGTTAAAAATCCATGTTTCTTCTTACTAATAAAAAACCCTTATCTCTTCTGGGTTTAGCTGTCGCATGTCATCCCCCTCACCAGTAAAATAAAATCACTTCAAACCATTTTAAAACTGCACAATACAGGAAGAGCATCTTGCAGTATGAGATGACAAAACCCTGAACTCTGAGCTTCTGAACTAACCTTTCCAAAAAGGTCTCCAGGCTCTGTGGATACTTGCTGCACATACCTTCCAGCACACTCCTGCGAAAACTGACTCACCAGCAAAGCACAGAGTAACTCTGGATTGTGTGCACAGTAAGAGCAGCCCTGCTGTGCAAGGTGAAGTCACTCTGCCCACGTGGACACAGCCAGGCCCTCATGTCATCAGAACAATTCTGAACACTCTTGTTCCAAGACATACACAGCTGCTGCTCATATGGCAAGAGAAAATTACTAGAAATTTCACCGGGCAGCTTTTTAATAAAATACAACTGGAGTTGAGTGGACCTTTCATTTTTCAACACAGCCATAACACTTTTTAGTGGGTTTTTTAGTCTTTTTTTAGTCCAACCTAGTGGATTACAGTTTTAAAGACTTTCCCTGCACAGGAAAAAGAAACCAGTGACCTACTCACTTATTAGTACTGAATGAAGACAGAATATTTGCTGATTAAAAGGAACCAACTGACCACTTTTTCTGATGAATAATTGCAAGGTATAGAATACTTTGTAAGCATTTTCCCTTACTTGATTTGCACTTTCAGGAAGTTAAAGACAATTAACTCTCAGCACTCCATGCAAATATTTTACTTCCTATTTAAATCAGTGATTCTTGCACAAGAAGCAAACAAAACTCCTACACCACTTTATCAGTAACCTGTCACATGCAGACACATTAGAAAAAACTGCATTCAAAATGCATCAACTCTACCCACTCTTGCAGCAAAAGGCACTACAGGTAAGTGATAAACTGACTTCTAACAACCTAAGCCAATGTAACAAAAACATAAGGGACACACTGATTAAATGTACAAAATTTCACTGGCTAGCAAAGTTACTGATACGCTACCTTTATTCAGAGAGGCTTTCTTTGTTATGCTAAAGAAAAAAGTTGTTAGGCAACAAGATTTAAGAACCCCTAGAAGTTTCACTATATGCAACACACATTAATAGAACAGCAGCACAAACTACAGAAAACAAAGAACAGTGCACGAAACAAAAGAACAAAGAGCTCTAACGAAATTTTGCGCAACAGACAAATGCTGATATAGTGATTAAGTCACCAGTTTCAATTACACTGCTCATGTACATCAACATTTATTAATTTGAAATCCTTAAATGCTGAGAAGGTTTAACAGAAAAAAAAAGCCACAAAAAACTCCACTTTACCTAGGGATTCATTTATTCACTTTTCAATCAAAATAAGGCTTTCATTTACTACAGTCTGGTATGCAATAATACACTAATGTATGTAAATGAGAGATTACATGAACTTTAAAGAATCCTTACCTTCATTGATTTTGGATATATCTACGCTAGAATTATTAAGCTGCAAGGTGGCTTGCAGAGCAGGCAGCAGCTGTCGAAGGAGATTTGGGTCCTGAAGTAATGGAGGAATTGGTGATTGTGGGATAGGTGAAACAGGAACTGTAGGAGCAGATGAAGCAGGCGCAGAAGTTGGATTCAGTCCAGAAGCAGAAGATGTAGAAGGAGTTGTGCAAGAATGGGATACAGACTTGTCCACAGATGCAGACTCTGAACAGAAGACAGACAGTATTTTTCATTTTCCCCAATACAACCTGACAACTCACTAGTACAATACTCAAATTCAGAAGATCAAATGCCTAACTACCATTTTAAGAAAAAAACTCACAACATTAACAGAACAAAAATTGAAGACAGCTGATTTCTAATGCAGTTTATGCTACTGAACCTAATATTTATTATGCGCACACAAATGCAACTTTTCCACTTCAAGATACTGGATGAAAAGCAGCCAGTATTAAAAATAGGACATTTTTTTCCTCAACCTTTACGGCAAATGTGGGCCAAAAATTCCTTACTGATCACCTCCACTCATATTCTACACTTTTTCTTATGATCTCAACCTTTCTTTGGAAAATATACTATGAACATAAACCTCATAACCCACGGATTTTGCATATAGGCTACTGTGTCAAATTTGACAGGAGGGTATAAAGCCATACTTCATTTATGAAGAGACCAGTGCAAGAACCCACAAATATAAGTGTATTGTACAAAATCCAGCTACATTGCTGAGGATTTAGAAAGGATAATGAGCTGTACTAGAAATGTAAAGCAGTGCTGTTAACATCCCCACAGCAGAGTGGAAAAATATCTAAAATGTGTCTGCCTATAATTAATTTTTAACTTGCCAGCTTCTTCTGAAGCATTGAGACCGATATCCTTTATTTTATTAATATGATTTTAGGAAATATTACCACTTTTTCTCCAGAGAAACACACAGTACTTAAATACAATTATACTATATGGCAATTTGTTCTGATTAATATGAGTTAATTAATTTTAAATATGACTTCCACTCAACAGAAAGTTGCTCCTCCATTCCAATACAGTGATAAATCTCTGCAATGGAAGTATTTCAACTTACTATATGTGTACCTTCAGTCACTTCAAATATCCTTCCTTTAAGAAACTTGGATCACCATATTTCAATCTGAGCTCCTCCTTCTCTCATCCTCATTAAACCCTCAGAGACCCTGCCCACAAATTCAGTCAAGACTAATGCATCTATAGCACCAAAGAAGTTGGATGCAGAGCATAAAGCCATGGATCCAAGATCTTATGCAGGATGTCTGCCCACAGTAATGAAGATCCAGATTTTAAACCCACCTCAAACCGAGCAGAGAAGGCCAACCTGCATGTTCTACATTTCAGGCAAAAGTCTAGAAGTTTTTCCCCAAAGTAGGGAAAAACTGGCTAGGAAGTTCTTTTACTTTAACGGTGTGCTTGGTTTTTTTTATTTGAAGAAATGGTAAAAGTAAGATGATGCTGACTTTATTAGTAAAGAGGTGATATGGTCTGGTTTGTTTTACTACTGAAGAATAAAATGTCATAGAATTTCTAACAGCTTTTGTATTCCAATAACCTTAACTGCAACTTCCAAGACTAATTTGGAGAAGAACCCTAAAAAAAAAACCAAACAAAGAATTACAGAAGTAACAATGTGTAAATCTTTTCACTAAGATTTCTCATCTCACTGGGAAGAGGATTTCTGTTTCTATGCTGTTATTCTATTAATAGCTTATAAAGGTCACAAATACTCCAGAAAACTTTTTCCAGACAAGTAGCTGAGAAATCTGAACCAGAAAAAAAAACCTGCTGAAGAATTTGAAAGCCTGCAAGGATGCAACAGCCAGGACACAGAGACATATTTTGGAGTTTCAGGCGAACTTCTGAAAAAGATGTGCCTCTATCTAGTTACAATCTCCTCAGGGTTGGTAGCAATGAATCTGTGAAGGGACATGGTCATTTGGCCAGGAGCTTTGGTAAGAACAACTTAAAAAGGGACAAAGGGGTTACAAAGATTGAAGATGGGAAAAAAAGAATAACCTGTTACAAAGCTTCTGTAGTGTTTTCAGTAACATGTGAACTAGAACAGCTGATTAGGTATTAGTTACCATGAAACACTAAGTCATTAGTAAAAGTTTTTGTTATAAAATATTGCACCCTGTGTTATACCGTTTAAAGTAAACATTAGATAACTTCAGGTCAAGACATATCCAACAAACAAGAATCTAATCATACTAAACAAAAACATGTGAAGTTGAAATTGAACTTGGATCTGTCACAGTCCAAATAAGATCAAGATACACTGGCAGACAAAAGCAAGGGAAATAAGCACAATGGAGCACGTTAGTACTTACATGTACAAGCCTGCTACCTACAGTTTTGAAAACCTTACCAGAAAAACAACCATTAAAAACCCAAAAACACCTTTATTTCAAAATGAAAAAATACTGCAACTGCCAGCACTAATTTTAAAACATATTTAATGCATTTAGGCCTCTCTTCACAGTTAAATATTAAGTTATTTTAAGTAAAGAATCAACTCACTACTGTATTATTTATTCATGTAAGCAAATACCTAATCCTCAAACCACACCACCATACCAAACAGCTGGAAGTGCTTTTCACCCATGCTGCAGTTTGAACAGAAAACACACTGAATCAAAGGCAAACTCAAGCTAACAATGCAGTTAAAATAAACCTTATACCCATCCAGTCCTGGGTATTCACTTATTACTTGAATAACAGAACTCAAAACATGTCACTCAAACCACCAAATTCCATGAGGTCTGTAAAACTACTTTAGTTTGAGTTTTTAAGCTCTAAAAATGCACACTGAATTGCATCAACACAATACAGTCAAGTTATTTCTTTCAAACAATATGGAGACATTATTTCACAAAGCTGTATTACTGCAGGTATTTTAAGTATAAGTTAAAATGTATCTGTGAAAGGTATTTTTGTACATTCACCCTATCAAAACTAGAGAAAGGATACAAAGCAAGGATAACACCTACTGCTAACATTCCAATATTCTGAGATGTTTAGCAACTCAAAATCAAACCACTAAATGTTATGAAAGAATACATCTCTATGATTATGACTACCTACATCTACATCACATTAGAACTGCTACTTAACACAGAGGATGCAGAACAATATGACTGGTCAGAGCATCACTGCATTTCACTAATCTATTATTAATGAAATTTAAGCTTTAAACCTGTGTCTGCCAAAAAAACACCCCAAAACAAACCTGTAAAAATATTGGTAGAAATTAAAGTATTTCTTGTTGGTATGAAGTAGCTGTGTTGGTTCTGGCCAGGACAAGGTTAATTTTTGGAGTAGCCAGAGGGGTTTGGTTATTCTATACCACCTCACTTCACTACCAGGGGCAGGGGTAAGGGAGTTTTTCCAGTCAGTGTAGCGTGAATTGTCTCTCTTGTACACCCTTTTATTAATATTGTTGCTGTTAGTGTTCATTTCTTATTGCTGATTCCAGTAAATTTTTCCTATCTCAACCTGCAATCTTTTTGTTTTGTGCCTCCAATTCTCCTCTCTAGCCTGTCACAGGGGAGAGGGAGGAAGCAGTGAATGAACAGTGCATGGGGAACACCACTCATAAACCTCAATAGCTTTATTTGGCACCCAAAAGGTTGAGATAATCGATCTGACCAGAGGGGTTTGAAACAAATTTGATTTATGCATTTGTTGCATTTGGGCAGGGAGTCAACAGCCACAATGTTGCTTGGTCTGTTCACATGGTTGTGGCACACAACCCTGTATATATTCCTGTATACACCCTGTGTGCCCACCACAGTATCTTTTCATAGCAGGGAGAGAGAGGGATCAGGATTGCTGTGTTGTTGTATTGTGGGAGACCAGTTTATGGCATGTGGGGGGGCGGCAATGAGAGTTATTTGGGATGTGTGCTCAGTAATGCTCTTTTATCCTTTCTTTGGGGCCTACCTCTGGGAGTTCATGAAATTGTACCTAGTCTGTGGGGGAACAGGGGCAGGTAATTTTCCTCAGCTTTTTATGCCCTTTGTCACTTTCAGGCCTATTAAACCAGCTTTTGAGAATTTTGGATTTCCCTTGGTTGTTAAAAAAGCATGGTCTTGCTGCTATGTCTCTTGAGTAGAGTCTGTACCACGTTTAGAGTCAGTGTGGCCCACAGCATGTTTAGAATCCAGAGAGAGATTTCTAAGGAGGTCTGCTCTGCAGGTGGATCATCATGAGTGGCATGGAATGTGAGAGAAAATGGGCCAGTTTTGGGGGAAATTCTCTGCTTCAACGGTTTGAAGCTCACCCCTGAACAACTACAGAATCCTGATAAAGCAACAGTATATTTTCAAGGAGGATGGATGGTGTGACATCTCCAGAGGGGAGGAAATCATTGCAGTGTGTTGGGCACTGGCCATTCTTTACCAGACATAGTTCAATACTAGACAGTCCCTCAGACAACAGGAGGAAAACAAACAGGCACTGAGACCACTCAAACAGCAGCTGAACCACAGGATGGATCTGTGCCACTTAGAAGTTGCCCTATACATAAGAAGAAATCCAAGATCAAATCAGTTCAGTTAGTGAGGGATGAAGACAAAGTAGAACCCTCACAACAGCAGGAAGAGGAAGGGCCAAAGATAATTACCCAATCCCTGTCCCTGAGTGAGTTGTGAGATATGCAGGAAGATTTCAGCTGCCAGTCAAATGAACTCCTGGTAATCTAGCTGCTCCAATGCTGGGGTATCATGGCCCATGATATGAAATTAGATGGTAGTGGAGCCAAGCAACTGGGATCTCTGTCATGGGATATGGGCATTAAATAGGGAATTGGGAAGAAGACATACCCTCAGCCTTTGGAGGTGACTCCTGTCATGCAGGAGGGAAGGTATCAGGTATCATCTCAAGTACAATCTAGTAGTGCACCCCAGCAGGCAGAATGCCATGGAAAAAAGGTATCCAGTACATGAATCAGATGTGATGGAGTAATGTACAGAGATTCAAATAACAAGGAGTCTCCTGTATATTCAGATCAGGTCCAGTGCACACAATCCCTGCGGCAGAAGTTTGTACAGAGCATGCCACTGTCATACACCAACTAACTGGCATTCATGTCCAGAGAAGGAGAAACAAACAGTACTTCATGTGACTACCCAATGCCAGCAATATAAAGATCATCTTGACACACACCTCGGCTGTGGAGACTGTCCAAGACTTTGGACAAACTTGGAAAAGTCAGCAAGGAAATGTCCTGTGCCCTGCCAGTACAGACCAAAGTCTCTGCTATTGGGAGCAAGCAGCCCCCTGCTTGAGAGAGAAGACACAGACAAGGCAACCTGTGCTTTTATTGTGAGCAAAACAGAGGACATGAGGAAGTGGGATGGAAAATCCACCTCTGCCCTAGCAATATGGGTATGTGAGCTGAATGTTTGGAAGAACAACCACAACAGGAAACTCTTCATGGACAAATGCCACTCCAGTTTTCAGTGGGCAAGTCCTCAGACAGAAGAGGTGATGTTACTTCTGATCCTCTAGAAGGAACCTCCAGTTCATATTTATACGGAGTGAGCAATGAGAACTATGACCAGGTCCTGCCCCCAGCCAGATGGGGGAAAGGGATAATCAGATCTATTGGCCCAATGGATCCTATAATTGGATCCAATAGCCTGGCACATCAGACCCCAAGAGTACAAGGCTTTAGTTGACACCAGCACACAATGTACCCTGATGCCATCGAGATACGTAGAGACAGAATCCATCTGGACTTCTGGGGTGACAGGGGCATCCCAACAGCTGACTGTACTGGAAGCTAAGTGAATCTGACTGGGAATGAATGGCAAAACTATCCCACTGTGCTGTGGGTTTTTGGAGAGTGCATATTCCAGATTACAGACAGGTAAGTCAGCCCTCTCTACCATGTGACATGAAGAACGATTTCAAGTTGGGCCCTGAACAACAAACTTTTAAACAAAACAGGATCATGCAGTCGCCCTGGGCCAGTCAAGACAGAAGATGTGAAAAATGCTCTACACTGCAGTCAGTGAGAATGGTCCTTCCTGGAGTGTCTGGTAAAAGCATCTGGGGAAACACAAGGACAACCCCTGGAGTTCTGGAGCTGGGATACAAAAGATTTGAGGCCTGCTACGTCCCAGCTGAAAAGAAGATACTGGAAACTTATGAAGTGGTTCAAGCTGCTTCAGAAGTGATTGGCACCGAAGTACAGCCACTCCTGGCATCCTGACTGCCACTGCTGGGCTGGAGATGCAAGGGAGAAATCCCTTCCGCACCTGATGCCATGTGGAGAAATTGGGTCATGCTGGTTACACAGCAAACTCAATCAGGAAACCCCAATCACTCTTGGATCTTGGAAGTCTTCACTAACTGGCCCAAAGGTGAAAATTTTGAACTATCATCATCATCAGAGGAGGAGAAGGTGACATGTGCTGAAGAGACTATATCACATAATCAGCTACTACCAAATGAAAAGTGATAGTCTCTTCACCGATGGCTCCTGCTGTATCGTAGGGACACACCTGAAAATGGAAAGCTGCTGGACTCCTATGAGGCAAGCCACAGAAGCTACTGAGGGACAAGGTGGATCAAGTCAGGTTGTACAGCTGAAAGCCATCCTGCTGGTTTTAGGTATCGCTGAATGAGACAAAATGGCCAACACTCTACCTCTACAATGAGTTACAGACAGTTGCAAATGCTCTGTGAGGGTGGCTGGACTGATGGAAAAAGACCAATTGGCACTGGAGAGGGAAAACCACCTGGGCTGCTGTACAGTGGCAAGACATAATTGCTCGGGTAGGGAAGTTCACTGTGGAAGTCTGTCATGCCGATGCTCTCTGTACCTGAGAGCTGGGCTACTGAAGAACACCACAACAGGAGAGGGGTGGACCAAGGTGCCAAGCTTAAAGTGTCTCAGATGCATCTGGACTGGCAACGTAAGGGTGAATTATTTATTTCTGCCTCAGTGGGCTCATGGCACCTCACATCAACAGGAAAGAGATGCAACAAACTGACAGGCTCACGACTGAGGGCTGGAGTTAACCATGGACAGTATCTCACAGGTTATCCACAACTGCAAACCACGCACCGCAATCCAGCAGACCAAGCAGGTAAAGCCCCTGTGGTTCAATGGACTATGGTGAAAAGTACAGGGAAGCCTGGCAGATTGACTGTATCACACTTCCACAAATCCACCACAGCAAGCTCTACATGCTTACAATGACAGGAACAATCGCTGGATGGCTGGAGACATACCCTGTGCCTTAGGCCACTGCCTGGAACACCACCTCAGGCCTTGAAAAGCAAGTCCTGTAGCAGCATGGTACCCTGAAAGAACTGAATCAGCCAATGGGACTCCTTTCAAAAACTGAGAGCCTCAGAGATACCTGGGCCACAGTATTGAGTGGATATATAATATCACACACCAGCCTCTGGGAAAACTGATCTGTACAACAGACTGTTAAAAACCACATTGAAAGCAGTAATTGGTAGGGCCTTCAAACACTGGGAGATAAATCTAGCCAAGGCCACCTAGTTAGTTAACACCAGAAGCTCCACTAAGCGAGAAAACCCTTTTTTGTCCAAACAAAACTTTCACGTACCACAGAAAGGGATTAAGTCCCTGTGGTGCACATGAAGAACGTGTTAGGAAAGACAGTTTGGATTACTCCTTCCTCAAGCAAAGGCAAAACCCATACACAGGGTAGGCAAACCCATCCATGTTTTTGCTCAAGAACCTGGGTGCACTTGGTGGGTAATGCAGAGGGATAAGGAAACACTACGTGTACCTCAAGGGGATTTGATTGTATTGTGAGAACAGTCTGTAATGTTGAATTTTAAAACTCTGGCTGCTGAATGACACTGTCACTGCAGGCTATAACTATTGTGGACAGTGGGTATGGACTGCTTCAGATATACCAATCAGGAGATTCTGATACATCTTGCAATTAGCCAGGAGCACACCAGGTGGAAGGTGTAGGATCTGGGCATGATGTAGGTGGTATAGAATAAGGGGTGGATAACGTCCTGGATCTGGCCAGCACAGGGTTAATTTCTGCAGCAGCCAGGAAGGGCAGTTATTTTGTACCATCTCACTTCACTGCCAGGGCTGGGGAAGGGAGCCTTTCTCCAGTGGGAGAAGGTGGCAGCAGCTCCCATATTGCAGCTCCCCCGTGTTAAGCTTTAGTTCACAGGTGAATTTCTCACCTCTCTTGTACACCTTCTAATAATATTGTTGCTTTTAATATTGTTGCTTTTACTGTTCATTTCTTATTTCATTGCCATTTCCAGTAAATTGTTCTCATCTCAACCTGTGATCTTTACCTCTTCTTCACAAAGAGAAACCCCTCTGTGATGGAAACTCGCATGTTAAAAATACAGACTACAAATTAGTTGTATATAATCACAACTTTCTTTAGCTTAATTTAAACTCATCTATCTTACTTCACAGCTCAGACAGGATCCTAAATCCTAGAATGCTGCCAACAAAACAAAGCCTCTAAATACTTCCACATCCATTTTTGAGTAATGTAACTATGAAGTTTAAAACCTGGTTTAATTTATGATGCTGTACAGGGCCTGCAAGTTTTGCCTTTTGAAGTTAATTTAACTAGCCAGAACTCCTCAAGATGAAATATTTGTCTGACAAAAACCCTCAGATATCACTCACTGGGGTGTATAGATTTCCCCTGCTTTTACTATAAATAGAAGCAGAAACTCCTCACTCCCTTTCTTTTCCTCCTTAATTCCCTTTTTCTGAGAGACTATTTCATTGTTTATTTTGCCAAAGAATTAAGTTTACTTTCCAACATCTAAAACACTGTTTTTTAGTTTATTAGAGTTTTTAAAAATGGCTGTTAATAATACAATCCTGTGGTTCTTAAGCGCACTTGAAGCCCTCAAACATCACCAAACACAGTCAAGATGAACACAGCATGCTGAGAATAGTTAAACATCTCCACAAATTTAAATCCTGTAGTTTTACAATTCTGATACACCGGTCCCCTACACCTGTGTCAACATCAATTCATGGTCCTTGACAAGCAATCTACACTATTATTGCAAAATAAGGATTTGGATTACGTGGCAGTCATTCATAAACCTAACATGAATCATTAAGCATCAAACTAATTTTGAAATGACAACTGGACTTCTACCAACACAAAATGCAAAATTAATCCACGTCTTATAAAGAAATTTTTATAACAATTTGAGACTTTTGCAGGCTTTACAGCACAGATTATGGCTTAATAAGTGGAACAGGGCAAGGCTGCAGCCTCTTCATTGTCAACATCAATTTCAAAACAAATGCTGTGCAAATGACTCTAACCTCACCTAAAACTTCAGCTTTTATCATGCAAGTCCCAAGGAAAGCTTTTTAAATTAAAAAAAACAAAAACTAAAACTACAATACAGCATACTGCGATCTCTTCAAGTTGTAAGAACTTCATTAAATAAAATTTGTTTTATCTCTTCCTCTGAATAACTAAAGAAAAAAAAAGAAAATTAGATCATTTTTAAAATAAGTTTTTGTGATTTTAAAAACATGACTTTGCACCAATTTCTCCATTATAAGCTATGCACAATAAAGTCTCAATATGTGGAGCTTTTAAAAAAACTTTAAAAATCCATTCCCTTTGTGGCAATAACAGTTTGCTTTCTGACAATTATGCAAGTAAGTTTATTAGACGCAGCCTACAAACAGACCTGTATTATAGAACTAAACAACTTTCTGGACCATCGACTTCATTCACGTGGGAAAAAAAAATTGACCAAAATAAACCCACAGAGGAAAATAAAGTAAGCGGATGGCAAAAAGAAACACCATTAGATTTGGACATTAACTTAATGGGAAGAACTATTAATTTGGTAACATTAAAATGGAGCAGCAAAAAAACTTTTTATAATAAAAATTATTTTTGAAAACCACAATGATTAGGGAAGAGCTTTCTATTCTTAACCCTCTCTGCTAGGAGTGTGACCCACAATCACATCTTTTGGACAAAAAAGAAAGAAATCCAAGTTATCAGTCAGAATTTCACATCACAAGAACCTGTATGACACAAGACGCAGTTTAAGTTTTGTGAAGAGGTTTGCCAAAGTTTTTGCTGAAGTAGAAACACCAGGTCAAGTCATAATGGGAACATTCTGGTGTGATTCTTCCAAGCAGTGGGAATTTTTTAACAACCTATAATGGGTTATTAAATAATGGCCAAATAAATGGTTATTAAATGGTTATTAAATAATGGCCAAACAATCCTTTCAGAAAAAAAACAGGAAACAGATCATTTTCAGCAGTTGTGCCAAAATGATCCTCAGTTTTTTTTCTAAGCACCCTTATCTTCTCAGTTTGAGTCAGTACATAAACACACTACAGTATCTTGCCATCACCAATCTCTGCCCATTATAACAAGAATTTTTGCACCTAAGCAAACAGCTGATCTGCCAGGACTGACATGATGAAATGCAACCCTGAGCCTACAAGACTTGAATGCAAGGGGGTGGAAATCGAAGCCTTCTGACTGTTCAGCTACTCTGCTTCAATGCAGAGGTTTGACACTGCCAGTCCCACACCTGTGCTGTGCTGCTGCCACCCTGCTGTCTGCTGGAGGCCTGTGAGCACCTGGAAGTTGCTTACTCTCCCTCCTGACCAGGGTGCGCCGAGCTCATCAGGCACACGAGCGTGACAGAGAAGTGGATGGGGAAAAAAGAACAAAACTGGGAAATGCCTTTTTTGTGAATAAAGGACTTCACAGCCCTCTTTCTGACAGCTAACATACTTGCACTCCCTGTATGACTACCTTTAAATTAATGCTATATATTAGCTTGTTCTTACTCTGATTTATAGCAACAAAGACTTACTCTTAATGACATGAGATTACCAACTACTGTTGCCTAGATGATTCCTAAATTATTAAAATGACTCTGAGTGTTCCTATAGCTTTTACTGCTGATGTATTTTTTATCCCATTTAAAACAAAACAAATGCATCCCAAGTCCTTTGGAGTCAACACTATAATATTACCTCACTCTCTTGTGAGCTTGAGCTGTTATCTTTGCACTGCTAGCAACTATTAGGCACTAGTGCTCTCACAGTGTGCTCTCAGTAGGAGAAAAACTACATTACAAAATTCTACAAATTTGTATAGTGTCGCCCTATAGAACTCATCTCTGCTTCACTGATTAAAAAACTACTACCCAGAACAGCTAACAGAATTGCTTCATTTTCTGCTCATGATTAAGTCATAACACATTTTCTGTGCTGAAGCACCTGGAGTGTACAGGTCATCAACTAAGCTCTCTGAGCACTGACAGTCACATTTATCTGTTTTACAGTTCAGTTCTGATCTACTAAGGACTGTAAGCCACAGCCAAAATACATAAATATTTAAAAGCAATGCATTCTGTAAACACATTTGGCCAAATGAAACTATAGTAACAATAGCAACTAGAGTCTCAAAAGAACTCAAATTACCTAAAATACAAAAAAAAAAAAAAAAAAAATCCCTATTTCTCACATTTGGATTACTCCAGTCTTAAAACTGATTTTTTTTTGTATTTCACCTCTGCTGTCCAGACAAATGTAACAGCAATGTTCAGCAAACAAGCATTAAGTATTGGAAGAAACTCATTTTCTCACATGTAACTTTTTCTAACCGACATATGAATTGAGTAATGTACTTGGAACTGCAAAACTCAGCCAAAGAAGATGCAACAATACCAGCAATGTTAATAACTGACCACTAAAGCTAGCAAGTGTTACAAGAAAACCACAAGAGTGAGAAAAGGAAAAGAAGCACTGGAGTCACAGCCCATCCAGCATTGCACTGGCCAGCTTGCCGTGCCCTCATAAAAGTTTTAGAGTATTGCTGCACTAGAAACAGAAGTGCTGCCTTGATGGGACTTGGAGGAAAGGTGTGAGAAGCAGTATCCTACAGACAGACACACTGTTAAGATACGGACAATACAACATTTCATTCTGAATTAGAAATAGGAAAATGCGATGTGCCCTACAGATAAAGCAGCCAAAAAGTAGGAAAAGCAACCCCACACTTTACCTGCATAAAGCACTCACAGTGAGCACAAACAGAAGCAGCAGATTCTGACTGGAACATTCAAACCAAAGGGTAGAGGTCAAATAGTTCCCCAGGAACTCTCCACTACTGCCAGCCATTGAGGGCAGAGGACTACTGCTAACAGCTGAGCTATAGTTCAGCCAGGGATTTTATTCAATCTCCTTGTGGGACTACAACATACCCCTGCAGCAAAAGAGATTGAGCTGAAAAAAGCATTGTCGTTGGGTTTTGTGTTTTTCTGTTGTTCTTCTGTTCAAAACTATTACTGCTTAAAAAAATAAACACTGAAATCAGAACTATTAAAATAGTGGTACATATACGCTGGGATAAGGCAGCCAGCAACACATTCACAAGAAGCAAGAATTCATTTAAGGAAGGACTACTGCACATATTATTCAGTCATTGGACCAACCTATTTTTTTAGGCAAAAAACAGTTTTACCTCTTTTTAGAAAGAGAGAGGGATGGCATAGTCAGTGAACAGAAAAAGAAGATCAAAGGCTATTTGCTTTACTACTGTAAACATAAACCTCTCAAACTATTTTTCAGTTCTGCAAAGACTTTTAGAAGATTGTTTGAACCGAGTGTCTCAGGACAATTACTGTATTTTCAATTTGTAAAACAGCTACAAAAAATATTTAATAAACTGCATACTTCTAGTACTACAGGTTCAGAGTCACCTGAGAGAATGAGTAACAGTAAATCATCCAAAGCACTGCTGCTTCCCTTCTAAAAAATTTAGATATGTAAAATGCTACGGAAAATTTACTGGTTTAATTTCTTAAAAAGACAGTCCAACATTCATTCACCAGAAAAAGGAAAGTGAACTGAATGTACTGTTTGATGAGCTTTTATCATGACAGCACCCACACCGAAGTCTTCTGTTTCTGTACAAGAAGTAAAGCAACGTGTAAAACTCACATTTTCTACAGTAAGAATTTCAAGCCCAACATTTACCTATTCTAATTCTTCAATTATTTACTAATTTTCTGTAATTGACCCTTTTCTGAAGCTCAGTACAGTATTTGCTCACAATCAAGGACCATGAAACAGATCAATGAGGCATGATTATTACAGAGAATCTATTCATTTAACCCATATAAAATTTAAAAAATACCTAAGAATACAGAAATTCAGTAAATTATTTAATATGGAACTATCCATGGATTCTAATATCTAGATTTACAAGACTGCCCTGTGTGATTGTTTTCAATATTATTCCCAGTTGTATGTCCTCTAATTAATGTTGTATGTAAGAAATACTTGAACTCTCTGCCAACATCTGCAGCAGTTGTCAGGATGGGAAGTTCCTTCAATTTCTGTAAGAGTCATCTCTTCAATTAATGAAGATGTGCAGTTAAGCAGCAAAAGAATACCCAGTATGAAATCTGATCACACACCAAATGGGCATCAAGAACATGCCAGAATTGAGTAATAATAAGAGGGGGTTTAAGTGTATTTTAAATATAGAAATGGAAATGGAGTAGATATACTAAAGGAAAGAACACCTGACACGGATGTTCTGCACTGTAATGTGTACAAGTGCATCAAACTGCAGTCAGAAAATCGAGGCTGAACTGAAGCAGGTAACTACTGCACTCAGTACAAGAACCATGCTTGAACTAGTACACCTTACTTTGTCCTTTACTGTGTTGAATAGGAAAAGGCTTGCTGAAAATAACCTGTTCCTCTGTAGTTTACAATCAGTATTAATAACCCAGGTTATGTAAAAATTGCACAAAGTGTCAAGAAAAAATGTAAAAATATTTCTTTACATGCACAATTACCTTACAGTATTTGTCAGTTTCGAATATTTTGTGTGGCCAGCTGTTCTTAAGTCTGTATAGAAGTTGGAACTCTTTAATAAACAAAAATGGAAGAGTCGAAAACAAACACAGAGCACAAGACTAGTGTCAGACCAGAGTCTGTTTTGGTCTTCTTTTTAAACTATTTAACTAGGCCAACTTGCAAGTATGGACAGGGCAACAAGCCATCTTTCAAATAAAGAATTCAATTACATATTAAGTACACAATATTTTATATTAAAACACAACATGATTGCCAAAAATTATTTTCTCCCTCCTAAAGCCTTCAAAATAGAATTTTCTTACACAGTACCACTCTGAAAACTACACCAAAGTAACCCACTATCAGTAATGACACACATCTCATTCTCACAATCTTCTTGAGCTCTTCATCTCTAATAATGAAGTAAATCTAACAAAAAGACAGAGGTCTGAGAGGTCATAAACAGCGCACAGTGAAGTCCTGATCTTTGCTCGACTGTAACTGGATCTACCAGGTATTATCAGGTAAAAGAAACACATACTATCAGATTTAGAATTGAAGATCCAATATTTCTCAAGATGCAGATCAAAAGAGATTAGCTCTTAGGAAAATGTAGAAAACTCTCGCTTTCTGTAAGAACTGTGCTTGTGTTGATTGAAAGGTTTGACACTGGCATTCCAAACAATAACAGCAATTCATAAAACATAATGGTCCAAAATGACTTTCAAATTGTGTAACTACATGACAACTCAAATAAATGGCAAAGATCCAAAACAACAAGAGAGAAAACAAGAATTAAAATATGCTCTACAAAAATACATTTGAAATGTTAATTTGCAGAATAAGGCCATAAATAGTAAATATCATAGTGTCAATTTGAAGTTCTACAAGGCACAGCAAATTGGGTTTGGGGGTAAGTAAACATATCAAAACAGCAATCAGGTTCTAAAAGCACACACAACCAAAAAGGAAAAAAATCTTTAAATTCTAGTACTAACATACTTTGAACAAGCAATGTAATGCAACGCATTGTCTTGAATACTAGAGGGAATTTCATTACACATACCTTTTCTCTCTGTTTTCTGTGCAGGGATGGAAGATGCGGATGTAGACAGTTTTGATAAAGTAGATGCTCCATTAGCATCAAAGGATTTCTTTGGCTGGTGATCAGATTGTAGAGAAAATGGACTAGGAGGAACAGTGCTTGGGGTAGCAGTTGGATGAACCACTGTTTTGATGGGATGCTGTACTGGAGTAGAACTACTGTGAGTCTCTGCTCTTGGCAGTCTGTAGTCTCTGTCATTGTGCCTGCTCGTTTGAGATAAAATATTCTGTGGGAGCATACTGCTGGTGTCACTGGAATGCTTGTCTTCCACTTTTTTTCAGGATTCCCCAAGTAACATTGCAATAAAACAAAAACAAAGGATTAAATTAGAAACGCGTCTAAGATTGCAGTAACTGATTAATACAGCTGCACACCAACAACTAGAGCTGATTGAACTTCTTATGATTAAAAAAAGCTTCAAGTAGATCAGCATCAAAAAAGGCAAAATTTAATTCTACTCACTGACAAAATGCATTTTCTCTGACCTTTGCTTGATTTAGAGCTCCAGTTAAGCACTGTATTTTGATGAAAGGCTGCTTTATAATGAGTGTTACAGTCAAGTTAACTTTTGAAGTCTCCTAAAAAGATCTAAATCAAGATCTATTATTTCCATCTTGTATTTAGTGTGAAGAGATAATTTATGCCATTTTTCTTTTGTTCATTAAAATCCCTGAACATCAAGTATCATTTAATAGTTTCACATTCCACGCCTTCAAAGAATTCCTCTCCGTGTCACTTGAGTACTACTACAACAAGCTTACTTACAGTTAATTCAAGGCATTTATATATATTAAATGAATGACTCATCTGCACTGGTCACATGATCATAGACTAAAATATGCTACTCAGAGAACATACCAAGTAAACAGAGAGTAATTCTTCTATAGATTCTTACATTTTCACCTGTCACAAAACAAATACTCACTACATTATGCATGACTGCTATCTTTTTGCAGCATCCAGTATATTTTAGCATACACAGTAATTTTCAGTTTACACAGAAAAATACCCCTTTATACATCACCTTGTCAAATCCCAAGAGCGTGGGTGAAGAATAATGCTTTGGCTTCTGCTTTTAAACTACCCTGAGAACTATGCTACAAATTTATCCAAACTACATCAGGATACAGACAGGATCTTACAGTACAACTATTTTCCAGAAGAAAACTGACAAAGATTAAAGCTAGGTATCAGGATAAAAATCTCCAAGTTACATAAATTTACAGTCCAGGGAAGATTTTGCTAAGAGTACTGGTGAGGTGTGCTCTCAATAACACACACATGCCTCTGAAAACCCTGATATCAAAATCCATTTAATTAGGTTATTTTTAGATGTGAAATCTTTATTTTTAAGGTCAGAATATGACATTAGCAGGTCTCAATGATCACAACAGTCCAACTAAATTACAGATGATGCAAGTTAAGTAACTACCCATGAAGATAATTAAACTCGACAGTAAAAGCCACAAAAAGGAGGAGAACCATGAAAAGCATTAAGCAAATGTTGCACTAGTAAAGTTATTAAAAGAAACCACATTTGTGAGAGTTAACTGTGCTACCCACTTGGCTTTTATATATGAAAAGGTGAGAAAAAGAGCTAAGGAAAAGGATATTTTATAGTTTTTGAAGTTTGGAAAAGAAAACAGTAATGCAAGCAAGGCAAGAATATATTGCTGTAAAAAAACCACATACTTCCACTGGCAAACCCACTGGCAGCTGTCGCCTGCATCACCTCTCTTCTGTAATCCCTATCTTTTGGAAAACTGTTAACTGACATTTTGCTTGCTTCTTTTTGTCTCTGCTCTCTGAAGAAAAGAAAACAAAAGTTAGGTAAAAACGTATATTATCTAATAATAAACCAGTTTCTATAAATTACATGAGATGAATTAAACTGTTAAGTGCTTGCTGCTACAGGTGGGGTTAGCAAACCCCAGCCACTGCTTCCTTACATGCGTGCTTGCTGAAGCCCACAATATACCAGCTCAGCTCACGAATCTTGTCCAAAATAAAATCCACCCAAAAAACCCACCCTGAAACAAAACATTTAAAACAACACTCAACCAGAAAACTAAAACAAAAATCCAACGAAAACAAATAAACCCCAGAACAAAACAAAAACCAAACCAACCAACCAAACAAAAAAACTCCCCCACCAACAAATCATCTCCACACCAACCATACTTCCCTCTCAGGCTCTGGATTGTCAAGGGATAAAAGAGGTGCTAGAGGTAAGGGTAAGGGTAGGAACACAGCAGACTTAGAGCACAATCTTTTATAGCAGTAATCTATTAGATAAGCTCAAGTGCTCTGAAATGTGCTTAAGAATATTTGTTCTTTATACAATTAAAACAAATACAAACATATACCTTTCCAGCCACTCTTTTGGTTTTTCCCACTGTGAAACTTCTGTCCGGCAGTTGTAGTAGTATTTTTTGCCTGAAGAGCTGATGTGCTCAGACCAATCATCCGCAGAATCATAAGCCTTTAAAAGAAAACAGTGTTGGACAAAAGTCTACTTGAGAGTTTGGATATACAAATTTAATATCTTTCATTGTTTTTAAAACTACATGGCACCTTCTATGTACCCATATCACTGCTTTCCACCACCTCTAAATGACAGCTTGAACACAGGACCAGTATCCTCCTGCTGCATTCTGCAATGGTTTCCTTTATTCCCATCAAATCCCTTAACAAAATCTAGTAGTACATTTAGTGGTATACAGGAAGGTCAATACTGATAACGTTAGTTTCCTTCACCTTACAACATCCTCAGAATTATTATCTTTCCAAAATTTTTCCACTGATCACAAACGTACCAATTTTAATTTTGGGCAATTTTTTAAAAACACCACTGCAACTACTAAAACTTTGATACTGAAGTGACTAAAATTCACAATATGTAATGCATTTCAAGTAAGTAAAATCACACTGTCTACGCTAGATTTACCACAAAGTTCATGGAAAATATTTCTGTTTCTATGTCATTAAAATAATCTAATATTTTAAAATGAACAACAGGTAACTCAAAGCTCTAATGATTACCAATTAGAATAGTTTTAAAACATATAACAACTGCAGGTTGGGTTTACAGAGTGTTTATAAAATAAAGACTGATGTTGGAAAACTCAAGCACAATGTATATGCTGCCTGTCTTAGACAAAATTATGAAAATATGGTGTGTATGAACAGGGCAACACATTGATAAAAATCAATCACAAATACTCACTGCATCAGAAGTTTTGCTTGGATTATTGCTGGGATTAGAAGAATGGGAATTTGAACTATGAAGAGCACTGTGGTTGTGTGAATTTTCTTGTGGAGAGTAACTGGTCCCTGAAAGAAAAGAGAAAGACTATTCACCATGTATGATTTCAAAGTAATCAACCATCTGCATTCTAAGGAGGTGGAAGGGCAAAGAAAAGGGAAAGGGAAAAGGAAAGTTGTCCAAAATCTGGATCACAGCCAGGTGAACCACAGTTCAGATGCAGAAGTATTTCAAGAGACCACATGCACATTTCTTTTTCACACAGCATAAAACTTACTTTGATTTTATAATTGAGAGTAATCCAGTAAGACCAGTGAATCGACAAACTCTCAAACTTTATTTCATTACTAGCAAACAAACAGCCTTTATAATTTTGATGCTTTTAAGAGTCCTAACATGCCAATTCAGAAATTAACAGACATTTTCTCCTCAACATTAGATCAGAAAATTTAAATAGCTTATCAACAGCCTACATGGTTAGATGCATAAAATCAGGTTTTAAGTTTACTGAAGCAATGCTGTTTTCTTAAAACTGTTGTTTTCTTTTGAGACTACTTGTTATTAGTTCTAGACAACTATTTCTGTTTACGCATACTGAGCAGACTAAATTTTCCTGCACCTCACTCTCTGCAATAAAGGTACTGGCATCTAGAACACCAAAAGCAGCACTTCCCAAATGGCCACCTGCTTCTGGCCTCCCTACCAACTACTCTTCAAGGCAACATGGTTTTCCTCAATGTGAAAACACTTGAACACCTGAAACAAGAAAGGAGATAATTCTCATCATCTTTTAGATCTGTGTTTGTGCCTAAGCTCAAGTCACCTGAAAAGTTCCATCTACAATTAAACAAGAATGCCCATTTCACACTGCAACCTTCTTTTGAATTTCCTGCTCTTAAGGCTTCCCATTTCTCTAAAATTTCTAAGCAAGTAAAAACTTTTCCATTATTCTAGATGGGATTTTTCTAAAGTTCCAAATGTTCACATAAATCGCACCAAACTAAGTAATTTTCTTACACATTTCAGGAAAAAACCAAGATATTGCAAATATAACATTCTCCCAGCTTTTACTTTCCCTTTCCCTACTGAGAAATTTCTCAATACCCAGGGGTACTACATGAAGTAACACTAGCTTCACAAGTTGTATAGCAATCTAGTATTCATAGTAAATAAGAAGTCAAAGTGATCTGAAAATGGCAAAGACTTTATCTTATGGGCAATTACAGTAAAGAACAGTAAAGGACTGATAGGTAGGAGTGAACGGAGTCATAAAAAAATAATTGTTTCAAAGTCTTCTGAGCTACACACACAGAACACGAGTAAATGACACAGTATGGTGCAAAATGAGAGCCATTATAATGCAAATTTTGTCTTCTGAGCCTTCTAACTACACAAGCAGTGACAAAATTGCAATTTCAAACTTCTTTCTCCCCACCTTTAACCCTGCAGGTTAGAAAGACAGTCCACCACAAAAAAGCAAAAAGAGGTAGACCACCACCAAACTGTTTAGTATTCTATAAAGGTTAAAGGTCAATTTGCACAAACATGAGTTACTGCAACCTGAACCAGCACTACCTCAAAACCTTTCCCTACACTATGTTGGCTAAAACTGTATGTTATTCTCTGTAAAGATATAAAGGGAAACAAGTAAGGATAATAAAGTAAGTCTCATACTCAAATACAGTTTTTCAAAAGCTAGACCATAATCCTACACCAAAAGTATCTTGCATGCTCAGAGCCAGGCAGAATGACTTGGCATGGGGGCAAGTTAGGCTTGTCAAAGCAATACTAACAACCATGACACACTTGTGATGCACATGCCTAACAACAACAACAAAACCCCATGTATAGATGCATTTGATTTCCCCCCCCAAGATATAAGTAGTATATCATAATTACGAGGCTGTGCTCCACAGCTACACCAACATTCTCAATTTTTTTAAGACACTGATCATGTAGGGAAATAACTGTTTAGCAATTCTTTTAGTATTTATTTACTGTATCATTCTACTGAGGTAAAAATCATTAAAACTTTTTAATGTATTTTTGTAGGTTGTTCAACACAGACATATTTTAATTAATTTCTGCTAAGAGGTAAAATCATCTCCCTTTTTCAAGGAAAAAAATTAGATGAAAATTTACCAGACGGCTTTGTTTGAACAGTCCTTTCAAAACATTAGAAAGCACCAATGCATTTAATTTACCTGTAAATTAATTAATTAATCCTGTACCACAGCTGCAGTATCACTACACTTTGTTCAGCATGCTCAAGACATACATGGTGATTTTTAGATTCTGTAGTGGCCTAAATACACTGCCAGGTGTATTTACACCTAAATCTAACAGGCATTTCCCAAACATGAGAAAGAGCCAACAACATACCTATTATATCAATAAAATATTGTGAAGCCAATTCTATCCAGCCCATAAACAAACCCCTCAAATTCACTGTGCAGACTTGAACCCCACATGGTGTATCAGCTCAGCAGCATGCCCCCATGTCACGCAGTGCCCAGCCCCAGTACCGAGTCACCAAGGGCTCTGCAGGAGTATCAGCGCAGCTGCAGCAAGTCACACCCACCTCCAGCTGGCCCCGATAGGCAAACGCTGCCAGGCAGCAGTTTCCTCAAGAGGGGCCCCTGGGCCTCTCTGAGCTGCAGTCCTCCCAGACTGTCCACCCACATGCTCCATCCATCAGGAGCCCTGTCCTACCTCAGCGGCATAAGAAATCATGGGTGCTCCAGCAATGCTGACTGCCTCACGTGACTAGGACCAGCGACGCCTTTACAGAGCGGGCCATAAATGCATGCTGATGGTGCAGGGTAATTACAGGTGTGGGTTCACCACCCAGACCTCCATTCTGTTTTACACATAATAACACTTTATGTTTGGATCTGTACCCAAACTTCAGGAATGAGCATACAAAAGGACTGCTGAACTGCTGCTTACTGTTGGAAAGCTTACAAGACCAAAGTGGATGATACTCTGGGGAACAAGAATTTTAGGCACTTCAAACAAGTCAAGGGCTTAAACACTGTATGTACACATGACAACCATATTACCAAATTACCTTTTTATACTGAGGCAGCAAGGTTTTAGTATGTGGTTAAATCCATGCACAGCTGTCACCTAGGAATCTGACAATCCAGACAAGCAAGCAGTGCCAGCTCAAGTTGTCTGGGAAAGTTGTTGAGGATGTTTAAAAGGCCAGAAAGCAACCCACAAGCAGAGGTCTACTTCTAAAAACAGGGGGGTTCCCCTCACTTGAATGATAATTTGCAAAGCCTAACCCCAAGCAATTCCAAGGTGGCTGTGACTTGCCACCAGCTCTGTATCTCCCAGCTGCATGCCTGGCAAAGGAGATCCTGAGAACAGGATCACCAAGACTAGTCCAGACCCCAGAAACAGGCCTGATAAGGGAGAGAGCATACTACTGTCCCTTGAGACAGCTCCTCATGGCAACTTCTCACCTTCTCCTCTTACAGTTAGACCTTCCTTACTAGCTACACTTTCCTCAGGAAAGAGGAACAAAGACTTGGTTTTGCACTCCTTATTAGCATATTTTCAGATTTAGCAATTGCTGATATATATCTTTGATGCACCATAAGGAAATTTATATTATGTTATAAATACTCCAATTCGGTTTCAGAACTCCCCATGGAAATGTTTACTGCACAATTACAGTGAGTTTCCTCAGTTTAATCATTATTTTGAAAGCAGTTGAAGCTGGAAAGAGCTACTCCTAACTGGAAGATGGCCAACAAGGGCATCAGCCCTACAGTTATATAAAACTGTAGTGGTGCAACTGTGTGAGCAAGTCTTCCCTAGTGATTAACAAGTCATAGGGCAGGTCAGAATCAAGGCTAAAATATCACAGCTATCTCCTAACCTTTCCAACAAAAATCACATCTTTCTTACTAATGCATGAAAATCACCAGAAAGCACAAAGAGCAAGGGTCTGGGAACCAATTCAAAATTGACTTAATGCCTACTACAGATTTGAGATTCTGTTACAAAAACATTAAAATGAGTCCTAGTGTAAGTTGTTTCCGTATCCCAACTGCTGAATCCAAGACACTTTGAACTGCAACAAAGGCTCAAAACTATCCTGGACTTGAAAAACAGATTTAACATAGGCTGAAATAAGAATACTCCATTTTCCAATACAGTCAACTTTTTCTAGCAATTATCAAGTTAATGAGCATCTCCATTAACATCACTTCAATTCTGAAAGTATAAGAAGTTCAAATTTTGAGTTAACTAAAGATCAGACTGCTCTAATAAAGCACCAGGTTTCCCTCCCTTCTCCCCTACCATCTTCAAGATCCAACCAAAACTCCCTTTCCAAAACCTGTGAACTTACACTGGCAATTACAACTTCCACCTGAAACCACCTAAAATAAATTTTCTTGCCATTTGATTAGAATAATCTAATATATGACTGTGCATTACCCACCATCCTCTGGCATCCAAGTATCTTAGCCTAATTAACTCTTTTTTGGTTCATAACATCACACAGTATCAGAATCATAAAATCTTCTACTGAAATGCACAAGTGGGAACAGAGACACATTAGAGTTGCAGTATACATACTGTTGTACCACATGACAGTTAACTTTACACAGTTCACTGCTGATAGAGGATTTATGTTTTCTTTTTAGCCACAAAAATACCTTGTTAATATCCTAACTCTCATTTTGTCCATACTGAAAAGTGTCAGTGTAGATATAAAATAAACGAAGTTTACAGGTGCTCACCAGCTGGAACTCGGAGATGGTCTGCTCCTCCAGCCCCTCTAGAGGGAACTGGGAATCAGGAAGGGCTTTAGGAGAGTCACTGTTTCTGTGCCCACATACTGGGCATGTGGAAAGAAACACTAGGCAGCAGAAAAGAAAGGTCAAGGAAGGTCATTACCTTTGTGACAAGTCTATCCATACTTTCTATGACTCCATGTTCCACCTCTCAGCTAACATGCAATCAAATTCATTAAACTACAGACAATATCAGAATCTGAACTTCCTCAAAAGAACAAATACTAGCAAGTAACAGATACCAATTAGTTGTTAACAGAGAAAACTTAACAGCAAGATTAGTTTATGGTGGTGATATTATATGGGGATAACTAAGACTTCCTCAAACGGTAAAAATTATAGAAATTTATCTAGGACAAGTCTAAACTAAAATGTCTAAAGTGTATTTTAACTGGCTTTGTTACTTCAATGCAAATCTTTGTGCAGAAAACTTTCTAAAGTACTGCATATGGGAGAAAATAAAACAACACAATAGGAACACAATACCCAACATGCCAGCACTAACAGAACAGCCTATCATGGTCATTTTGATTTGCCAAATGTAAAAGTAATAAGAGAACAATTTTTCTTCACTGCATTTTTATGTGACCTAGTGTATTGAAATAAACATGGCTGCCTTCCACACGCAACCAAAAGCATAAAAACTTGCAATTTTCCTAGCAGAGCAGTGGCCTCAGAGAATACACCAACTGTGCAGTAACATTTTCCAGAAATTCATAACCTACTAAGTTGAATGCGCAATGCTTTGCCAAAGAAAGAAAATCTAGCCTGATCATGGTACTGCCCAACTACATACTCATTATGCCCCCCCAAGAAATGTTTTATACCAGTCAAGAAGTAGCTCTATTGAGCAAAAAAACTTACAAAGCCTTATTTCTTTCCCTACCCCTCTCTCCTGCCACAGTGCCAATCCAGCACAGCAAAGTCTGTACTGTTTTGCAATATCCGACTCACAGGGTAAGCATTCCAATGTAAAGAAGTTCCCTTTTTCTCCAAGTTACCACTCACACAGAATTTCACAGACATCAGCCAAAATCATTGCTATAAACAGACCAGGAGTCAGACATACATGGAATAGCACAAATGACCAAATGTGGATGAAAGTGATATTGTAAACATATAGTTTTATTCATAATAGAATTTTCCTTCTAAAACGGTAGTAAGAAAGTGACACCTTGAAAAGGAAAAGTGAGGAGCAGTAAACTAATGAAAGTCAAGGAGTCATTTTACTAATGAAACGCTCAGCAAATGCAAAGGCATTACTGATTATTAAAATGAAAAAGATAAAGTTAAATCTTACATATTGCGTAACGTACAGTAAATTTTATTTTGCTATTTTCTGCTTACTTTTCTATTTTTACTTAGCTATACTCAATTTATTTCAGAAATTGAAGCTTAATTTTAGGGCAGACAGACCAAACTGTTCTAGAAAGAACACCAAGTTATGCTGGCCCACCAAAAATTAAAGCAAAAGTTTAATAAAATGCCTTAAACTAAATTCAAACTTTCAGTTTTCAAGTAACAATTCAGGGATTTACGACTCTAGCAGCTAACTGTTTTCCTAGGGTTGTACTTCAGCCTAAATGAGTAACACAGCTTGGGTTCTCCTCACTGAAAGAGCAGATAAACTTCTTTTTATCCAACCATCCTATCATTTGCTACTTTCCTCCTTACAGCTACAGGTTAATAATTAAATAATTTTGGGGTTGTTTTCTTTCTCCTCCCCGTCCATCTCCCAGTAGCAATGAGAAATCACTTTTCAACTTAAGACTCAACTTTGAAAATTATCAGGTTCACTAACAAGGTCCACTGAATGCAGTGAGTTTCTGTATGATCCAACACTCAAATGTCACAAATTATAGAGCTGAAAAAAGCCTAAGGGATGAAAAATGGATTTTCAGCATACTCCAGAGATAATTCCTACCAATTTTCTTCTTCAAAGAAAATCAGTAGATTTTAGTTTCCTTTATATCTCAACTATTGAAATAACAATAAACAAAGACTGGACAAATAATTTTACCATCACCCATAAAGATGTTTATTCTTTACTCTAAAGTGGAGTAAACAGCATCATTTGAAAGAATTTGCCTGTTTCTCAATAATTAAGGCAATTTCCAACCAGCTTCTAAACATTTCTGGTAAGACTCAAATGTTCCTAGAATTATAATGTACAAAGTGGATTTATGAGGAATTAAAAACTATGGGTAGACAAGTTCTTCAGATTAACGATTGTGATTTCCTCCCTATAGGGAACTTTAGGTTCAGGTCACCTAATAAAATAAAAAATGCTAGCAGCATCCTCAACACTCCTGAAGATCTACTAAGACACTCACTTCATTTGAGATGAATCAACTTGAAAAAAGCAGCTTAAGCAGCTTCACCCATGGAAAATGTGAGTGAGTACCATGAATTTCAGCAACAGTCATATTCCTAACTCTCTGGCTCACGACACCAGAAGATTTCAGTATGTTTAATAAAAAACCAAAATCCTTGTTCGATATCACTTATGCCAGTTTGAAGTTTGAACTGCAACATTAGTTAACATGACTGTATTTGTACAAGGAGTGGGACATTGCTCTAAAAAGAAAGGAGGCAGGTTGAGAATAAAGCCAAACTCTGCCTTCCTTCTGGACTGTGGCTCCCAAAACATTTACATCTCTAATACAGTGTCAGAGACTGTCCAAGAGAGGTTCTTCCAACCTCAACTAACAGCTTCATATAGAGACTTTTTAATTATTACGACATGCAAAAACAGATGTGTTAAACTGACTGCTAGGATCCTTACCACAAACTAATAACCATGTTATCTGAACTCCATATGGATCAGCTCAGCAAATGGACAATGGACTGAACTTCCCCCTTCAAAGAGCTCCTCAGCAACACCACAAAACCCAAATGAGCCTCCCATGAACACACTGTAATACAGCACTGAGAGTCAAGCTCAGTGATGGAAGTCTAACAGCACCACAACACACTCTCCTACCTCCAGCAACATTTCCACAAAACTCATCAACTAAAATTAAGCACAAGACTGAGACTCTATTTCTGATTCACATTAATTGTCAGTAGACAGTTCCAAATTTAGAAGTTTTTTCCCTTCAAAAGCCAAGAAAAACTAGACAAGACATTTTAAAAAAATACATTAGTCATCTGGGGCAACAGGCACATACTCAAATGCTTCATGAAAATTAGGCTCAAGGGATACTGAAGTGAATAACAATTCCTTTAACATTGCAGGAGGGGGAGGGGGGCAAGCATCATAAATTTTACTTTTCATTCAAGGAGCTTCTTAAAGAACATAAAATATTGGAAGAACCACTGATATTTATCAACATACACCTCAGATGGGAGTTACTCAAATGCAGACACTTCATAAAAACTGTATATTTCAGTATTTTTAGATTACAAACAGCAGAGTAGGACTGTGAAAGACTGAAACACCATAACCCAGTCATCACAAACTGTAGTTTGATTAAAATCAGGGGTCATGCCAAACAATTTCTGCTTATAAGGAAAAAAAAAAGCAGTTGCCCAAACACAGCTCTGAGACTATTTCCCCTTTTTCTCTGTGTCTCCAGCACCAAATTAACACACCCACACAGAAGCTCCAAACAATTAACTAAGATATGACAACTTAATCTCCCTAACAAAATCCCCTGAGCAAAAATAAGGTTAACTAAAAACAAGGCCAGGTTGTTTAGCAACTGTCAAATTTCTTTTGATGTTTTGAGGATAGCGTCTTGAGAACAAGAAAGTGTAAACAGAAGACCCTGTGAATGCAATATTGCTTACAAATGAACTTGCACTGAATGTTTCCATTACTAGGCTTAGAACAAGGAAGGTGAAGCCAGAAGCTTTTATACACATAGGTAGTGCCACACAATGACAAATACTTGTGAACTTCATCCCATCTCAAGTTTCCTCCATCTCAACTGAGCATACACTATTGACAGCAATTCAATAAGTACATGGTGTTGTAGAAGTACTAAAAAAAGGGAGTCTCTGTTACAAAACATTACTGCAATCCTGCAAAAAGGATTGTCACACATAGCACACTTATATATCCTTAATCAGAAAGCTGTGGCAGAAACAATGTCTAACCACATTAAAACAAGGCAAGGAAAAAAAGGCACCATATATTGACCTTCTTAAATGTGTCTTAAAAATAGTAACTGTAGGTCAGATTATCTCAAATTCTTAAAATGCATCAAACACAATAGAAGAACCAACGTCCACTTCAATACTTCAATTCCTTGAGTGCTACTAATATTTGCTATTTGAAGAGAACTTTCTTTTCTTCTAAGACTATAGCTATGTCCATGTGTCAATAAAACAGAGAAAGCCTTATTTCATCTAAAATTTAGATATTGACTGATCTGCCTATGAAGAATTCTGGAATACTTCTGTTTTCAGAAAGATTACTCTTTTTTTCCTGGTCATGTTATTTCTTCACCACAAATGAGAAACCTAACTTGAAAATATTTAGTATTAAAAACAGCAATTGGTCACTACACTTTTATGTGACTTGAGAAATTATTAGGTTTAGAAAAAATACATTTGCTGTTCTGGACATACTATGCCATGTGTATTTATTTGGGTACAGATATGCAGCAAGCATAATTTTAATTTCATACCTATTTAATTTTCAGCTGAGAATTGTTTTTGAGAGATGCTAGTAATACTAAAAAAAAAAATAAAAAAGCAAGTCAAATTACTTTATTACTTTCTGTCACATAGAAATTCTTCACTAATAAAGGAATGCTGTCCCACAGCTCTGGGAGGAAACAAAGATGTCAAGCAAGGATTGACCTAAGAATTAATATATATAGTGGTGTGGTTTTAAAAAAAAACAGATTCACAGCTTTATTTTAGGCTGGCCTAGCTCAACTTAACAAAGCTTAGCTCAGCTTAACAAAGGTATTGTGCAACAGGGCTTTCAAGCATCTACAGCACAATAGGTGACAAGACAATTCATCCCTCTTCCCACTAAGTAATTCTTAAATACATCAAATTCAACTGGTCTTTCCTGGAACTACCTTACTATAAAAAATAATCCTCTTCACAAAAGCTGTAGTTATGTTTACAAACTCAAAATCTATTTTACAATTGTTTGATTGCCTAAGTGTCTAATTTTATTTCTCTAGTTAAGTAAACACTCTCAAAAGGACTATACAAAAACTGCAATCATTATTATTGACAAGGTCTAGGCAGTATGAGGTGAACTTTATACTACTTGAATTTGAAGAGGATCATATTATTTCTTGTATTAAAGTAAGCAGAAATAGCATTCTTTCAAATGAACAGTGTTCAAAATGAAGTCTGTGTTAATCTGTCAGCAGCAGGTGTCTGAATGAGGAATCTACTCAAACAACTTAACTAGATGAGATCTAAACTCCTCCCCATGTTATTCAAGGGGCACAGCTGGCATGAACACACCACCATCCAGAAGAACATAATCATGTGAAATAAACACAGCAGAAAAAAAATTAGGTAGAGCACATTACCTAACTTGTATTGTGGCATTTATGCACAAATGTGAATTACTTATTATATACCTTAATAAAAAAAAACATTCATTGTGGGTTTTTCCCACATTTGGGAGTGAATAGGTATGTTTAAAACATAAAAATGAGATGAGCAAGACAGACCAAAATTTCCTTTCCCTGTTTTTGCTACTGATAGACATTGATAATTGATAACTCTGCTGCTCCAAAAAACTCAGAAACAAAGCTAGAAAAACACTGAGGTAGACTGTTGCTTTGGAAAACATAACAAAGCACAATATTAAAGAAATCTGGGAAACTATCACAGAGGAACTAATCTCTGTAGCTGGGATGGAACTATAAATCTGCTTCGTAAAAGTACTTTCAGAAAGCCTGACATTACTTAATATATATAGCAGGTCACAGAAATTATATTGACAGTTATCAGAAAAGTAATGATAATAGTTTAGACCAAAAAAAGACCTCTTGAAGATTTCTGCTGCCCCTCAAAGACAAGGAATTTAGCTCATTTAGCACACTGTTTGTATTTCTGGCTGCCTTTTCCTTGTCATTAAGCACTTGAAAGCTGTTTTACATCTCTTTTTGAGTGATGACAAAAGGAGGGTATTATAATTTTTTATCATACCTCCGCTGTAGAAACAAAACAAGTTATGTTTTAACATGGCAACGGAAACTTTGACAGACTGTTCCTTTGCATCTCTCCTTTTGTAACAACAGTCACATTAAGGAACAGGTGATTATTCCAAAGTACTACAGGGCCTAATCACAGGTCTCTAGGCCTTATTTTTCATTAATTTCAAACACAATGTACCATTGCTGCATGCATGGAAAGGTAAGCCAAGGCCACAAAAGCTTAACAGACATCTCTTAAGGCACCTGGTAAAAAGAGTCAGTCACCTGCTCAAAAATTTATCTCCCTTCCCAGTGACCTGAAGGACAGACGTTCCAACTGGACATACCAAGGGGAACCCTCATCACTGTCTCCAAGTATCTGAGCAGAGGGTGTCAGAGGATGGCACCCAGCTCTTCTCAGCAGCGTCAAACAACAGGTCAAGAAGCAATGGGCACAAACTGTGGTGAAGGAAGTTCCACCTGAATATGATGAGGAACTTCTTTACTGCCCGAGTGACCGAGCACTGGAGACAGTTGCCCAGGGCGGTTGTGGAGTCTCCCTCACTGAAGAGATTCAAGAACCACCTGGACACAATCCTGCGCCATGTGTTCTAGGATGACCCTGCTTGAGCAGGGAGTTTGGACCCCTGTGGCCCCTTCCAATCTGACCTACTCTGTCATTATTCTTGAACAGTATTCCATCAGTCACTTCCAGTTAGCAGGCAAGTACAATTTGTGCCTTAGAACACACAGCTTGCTTCACAAGCTTGAAAGTAGGGAGAAAAAGGGAAAGAATCCTTACTGAAGAGCTACATAGGGAATGATCTCTCTGTACAGCAAGAGGTTTTTCCCTGAAAATGCCCATGAAATTGCATGAAAGCCTGACTTTGTAAACAAATGCAGTTATCATTGCAAGTTGGGTGCCATTAAATTACTATTACTCACAGAGAAGTTATTACAGCATCACCTCCCCTCTCAGCCAAAACAGAGGCAGAGCACTCTCTTCCAAGTTCTCTACAGCTTCAGTGATACTTGCCTTACTGGACACTTTACAATGAATAGGTAGAAATGGCCAGGAAAACAAATGTAAACTGTTAATAAACAGTGTTTCTCTTAGAAAGCAGCCATGTCGCAAAACATGGTTAAGGAATAACTCTAATCAGGGGCCACTGGGGAATGCAGAGCAAAATGCTACATAATTTACAAACTGGTATCTTGACTATGGCCTACTAGCAGGCAGCTCATCAGAAATGAAAAGTTTTCATTACTTCTTTTCATCTTCAGAAAAGCAACCCAAAAGTACAAGTTTAGTAAACTGTATATTCCATTTCTGTAAAGTCAGAGGGAAGAAGCATATATTAAAGCATGATGCTAAGTAAAAATCATTCCCTTCTGATTAGCTCACATACCAAAACCAACCAAATTCACCAAATCCTGTATATTGTCAGTTATCTTTTTTCCAAAAGATTATCTCTTTTCCAAAGCATAAAATCTGCTTATGTACAAAAGCTTACCAGGTCTAGCAGGCAGACTGACTTGAACATAATACATTTACAATCCAATGAATTCTTAAAACTACGAGATATATTTGCTTAAACAGAACAACTATAAATGGAAACCTTCACAGGAGCTATTTAGACATCAGAATTCTACACTCTCACATATAAAAGAATGTAAAAACAGTAAGTGAAAATTCCTAAAGTCCTAATAGCAAGAGGTTGGGAAGCAGCTGTGTCAACAGGTAACAAACAAATAGCTCTGCTTATTAACATTTGATGTAGCCTCCATTTCAGATCAGGTCTCACACTAATACATCTTTACTCTAGCAACCTACACCAGACACTTGAACTTCATTAAGAGAAACAGAGGACTCCATCCACCCACATGAATAAAGACTTAGCATTTAATACCACCATATTAATATCACAATTCTTACCTAACATCAATAATATAAAATTAGGGGGGCTTATCTTCCATTCTGTGCTAGTTAAAAGCTTTGCAGATACTGTTCAAAACCAATTTTCAATATTAACATTCTAAACCTCTAGATTTAAAAAGTATAAACACAAGTCAGATCTTTTACTGTGATTCTATGAGCACATATTTTTCAATTTCTTTTCTATTAGAGATCCTCACGACAGAGTAACACATAAGTTGTTTATACAACTAATCCCACAAAAACTCACCTCAGAAATATTGTCAAATCCACTGAGTAAATGGAAAGCTACTTTCTATCTACAAGTTCTAAATTTGAAAGCAAACTTAAAATTAAAACCCTGTCTGAAGGCAATAGAACTAATAAAAATTAAAAGAAAGCTTTTATAAACATCAGAAAACAGAAACTTACTCTTCCATTTTTTTTTTTTAATCCAAAGAAAAACTTCTAAAAGGTGAATGATCCTGGAAGCAATTCTATTATTCTTAAAAAACAAACCACCCAACCCATACCTCCTTTAAAGCCAACATTCAAGGAACAGTGAAGTGAATCACTAAATCTACACTTGGATGTTAGGGGATATTCAAAGCAGTTTCATGGAGAACTCACTCTCCTTTGTGATCAGAGTTTTCTCATCCCAGCTTTGACCATATAGTTACAGTGAAGAAATGGTTTTCATAGTAATGACTAATTACTTAAACATTAACAGCAGTTAATAGTAACTACATAGATGGAATCCACTCCAGCTTCCCCCTGAACCCTTCACTATGTTCCATTACTCTCAGACGTGCCTCTTTCCACCTACCCTGCAATTTCCTCTCTACAAAGCCCATTGCCCGAGCATCTTCCATTCTCTTGTGGTTGCCCTAACACCCTGCTCATTGTTTGTTTCCCTGGCCAATGGTCATACTAATTTAATCAGCAGTTCCCATTTGCTGCCAGGGCTGCCAACACAGGAACCTAACACAGTTCTCAGTTCAAGGCTGTTTGGTATCCCTTTGCTATGAGGACTCTGAACTCCTTCAGGAACCAGTGGAAACAAAGCAAGTCAACAAAGAATGACTGAAGCTCCCACCACCACTTTAGTAAAAATATGAACTCATTATTTAAAATATTTCATTCAGCCTCTAATAGCAGTAAGATTTTTATCTTAGAACTATATTAGTCAGTAACCGTGCTCACTGACAAATGACCAATTAAAAAAAAAAACAACTCACGTGCAAAAGAAACAGTCACAATGCTTCAATTATACTTTGGAATTTAAATACCACGAGCTACAGTCAAATTTCATTAAAAGAGCCTGCACTGCACAACAGCACACAATTCAGCAGATTTTATGCTATGTACATTTACACTCTTCAGTTGTTATTTTAAGCAATTCAGTAAGACCATGGTATGAAGCAAAGTTTCAAAGTCTCTTAAATATAAATGCAGTGAAACACGCAGTATTTTCTTCACAGTAAAAAACAATTGAGTACAGGTGGCTTAAGTGAACAAACCTTGTTTGCATCAAGTTCTACTGTGAATCTTACTGGGGGTCATTCTGCTCCATACAGTGAAGCAGAAACACCCTCTACCGTTTTTATAACAAGGGTTGCATCTAGCATTTTTACTTTTAAATTGTATCTATTTATAGCTATGTATCTCCCTCTCATTATTCCCAAAGCTACCCTACTTATCTGGCCTCTTTATTTTCTTTCCTGGACACCAGTATCTCATCATTCATGCATTTTAAAAGACCTACAACAGCCTTCCATCCTCAAGCATGAGAGTCCTCAAATCTTTGTATTTCCCTTTTTCTTTCATGGAAACATTTTTCCACATCTACAAGGCCCTTCATAGTTCTATTCCCCATAAACAATGCTGGCTTTAAGTCCCTATTTGTTACTGTTAAGAAACTTCACACTTGAGCTGGTCTCATAAGACCCCCTAATCTCTTCAAACCCCACACTTGCCTATAGCAGCTGACCTATAAATAAGAGATGCACTGAGGGGGAGAAGCTGTTCATTATGTTTTGAACACTTGCATACAGAGACAATTCCCCCATGCACAGGGACCTGAAAGCAAGAACAAAGTTAAGGCATTTTTTTGATACACTGCATGTACAAGTGCTCTTAGGAAACCAGGAATGTGACAAAAACTTGCAATTACTCCACGGTGTTCAGTCCAAGGTAAACTTGGAAGTCTCTCTCCAGAGAACAAGTGTCTCTGTACACAGTCTCTTTCTACAGAAACCATGCAGTAAGCAATTCTGAAAAATGCTTTGTTTGCACTGTATCAGTATGGAGGGCTTACCCGTAACACGTTTCAAAACCTTAATTGAATTTCTCCCCATGGATTACAATTCTACAGAAGATTCTGCCATGAATATTACAGAAATAAGCTGTTACAAAAAATACCTTTATACACATACTAAGGATATTAATAGGAGGTGGTTCTATAATTTTTGACTAATTAATTTTCAGTCAACTCCTGCTTATATTTTAAATGCATACACTTAAATCTTCAAATGACATTTAAATGACATTCTGCATTTACCACAAAAACATGAACCAGTCATGACTGAATCAGTGTGCTACAACACTGAATCTTCCTGTTTCTCTTCAGAGCTAAAATTACCAAGAGATGTATAGGAGTTCTTTCCAAACACAGAGTTGAGAGGGAGAGATCAAGTTAAATCGGCTTTATGTTCAGCAGTAATACTCTAAATTTATGTCCTATTCTGTTTTCTAAGGTATGAGAGAAGAAGATATTGTTTGTTTGGGACTTTAATTCAGTTTAGGAAAATAAATACTAGAGATGTTTCAATGAGATTTGCTAGGTTCAGCTAGATCACAGGAAGGCAGTAACACCTGTAGTAGTTTCAAACTGAGCAGCACCAATTTTAAAATAATGCACAGCAATTACAAAAATTAAAAACCACTCAGCTTCTGCCTTCCTCCATGAAGAATGCAAAAAGAAAACAAGACAGGCATTTATAGTAGTATCATAGCAAATTAGTAGTTCTCAGTCCTATAAAGGCTTAGATGAAAAATGTTAGCACTTTTGTAATGTTTTTCTTTTTTCCACTGTATGTCTCTAATTGCAAAACTAAGGGAATACTATAGCAATAGCAGCCCTTCAGAGTAATTCAATACAGAAAATGGTAAAATATTTTATTATGTCTTTTGCCTATTAGTAATATGCAAATGCTCATTACACTACAGCATTTCACCTATATTTTAACACCTACCTTCAATTCATACTGACAGAAATATTCAGTATATCAAAGAAAAATTAATACCCTTCTGCCCACATCTACTCAGCTTTGGTTAACTACATACAGTACACAGGATTTAACATAATTTTGGTTGTTTTGACTACATTTCACAGAGGTGAAACTGCGGCCAAACTAACCTTACTAATGACACACAAAAAAATCACTTATTTACATTAAACAGTACAAATGTTAAACTTTTAAAATTAGTAATTTCCCTTAGACTGTTGAAGACTACTTCCTTCTTCCAGTCTGTTAACACATGATGTGAAAACACCTGCTTTCAGATCAGAGTAAATGAAACTTTCCACTGTCTTAACAACTAGGAGAAGGTACAGGGGGATGGTGTTCCTTTCATTCACAAAACTACAAATAATTAATTTTTCCTTCATCCTGACTGCATGCATACATGCCTCAGACCACTCCCCAGCTATTAAATCCATCTGGACCTTGTAAGGACTTCAGAATATCGCTCCTATCTTACCACACTTCCAACACACAAATAAGCAGAAGCACTCCCCATATAGAGCCTCATCCTCCAGATGTTTTCATATATGCATGATTCCACTAAATGCAGCTCTGTTCAAGCAGAAAAAATTACTGACTGTAGCAAAACAAAGCAGAATTGCAAGAGAATGTGGGACTAATTTTTGGACAGGTGAACAGAAAATTAAAGAGGACACCTCTATATCCTGCAAAGTAGCACAGAATAGCAGCATATGGGCATTGCACATGCATTTAATTCTGAGATTACTACACTTTCAATTATTATCAGATACAATGAAAATCAGTGTATTAACAAAAGAGGCATGTTCTTATAATGCATCTACACACTTCTATGCCATTAACAGTAGTCTACATAGCCTCAGCATTAAGTCAAAGAAGGAAGAACAAATAGGATTTATAAGAATAATTGGGTACCCATGAACACATTTGTAGTGTTAAACTAGTATGTCCTAAAAAGGTACTTGAAAGCTATTTCCTTTATTTTACTATAACTATTATATCAAGTAAAAGCAGTGCAGCAATAAATGTGTATGTACATCAGAATTTGTTAGCTTTATACAGAACAAAGCAGCACTGATTTAAAGCTCCAAATTCTCTACTTGAATTCTTCACCTTGTACCTTGACACAAAGACCAATCAACGAAACAAAAGAATTTTTCCAATTTCGGACAGCAACTGCAATTTTCTAAACTCTGGCTGTTTGTTACGTAACACTGTTTATTACCTGGAAAATCCTACTCTTTTCCTAGGAAGCAGGGATACAAAATAAGACCAGTTAAAAAATACTGGGGATATTACTACTGTTTATAAACCTGCAAAAACACAGCAGGCTGACTTGACTGTGAACACAGTTCTTCAAGCTCCTGTCAAGAAAGGCTCTAGTATGTGCTACCCTTGATCATCTATTAAGAGTTCTACATAGCAGCTAAATTTACCAAGCTTTTTTCATTTCTGATGGGGTATAGTCTATGGAGCATGTACCTACACAGTACAGCACCACAATACACAAAGTTATTAAAAAGAATGCAAAACAGCAAATATTTATTGCTAATGAAAATTCAGAAAACTATTTCATGTTATCAAACACTGCAGTATGTCTAAATAAATAAGACATACTAGTTAAAATAATAAAAAAGGGTTTATTTAATCTTTGGGGCTGTAAGGAAAACTACCATATCTGTAAAAACCAGGAAATTAATAGGTGTTACCTCAATGATTGCCTTCCAATTAAATTCCCATTTTGGGCTCACTGCAGTCACCCTAGCTGAGTACAAGGCACATGTAGTATAAGACATCACCTGAGTGATACTGGCTAATTTTAATGAGAAATTAGTGATTGCTTAAGTAAAAGTTTGTTAAAATAACTTACCACCATCCCTCTCTCTAACTCTGTGAGTATGCACACTTTTTGCTTTACTGTGCCCTGTGTTGTCACCGTATTTGTTTTCAGGGCTGTCAGAGCGCCGCAGCATTTTATTTGGTGGTGAGGGATCTGTGGTGTCTCGCATCTTGTCATGACGGTGATCACCACCACTGGGGTGACTCTTGGATGAGTACTTAAGAGCCTGAAACACATCACAAGAAAACAGGCATTGACATTAGATACAGAATTTTGGGATTTTTTCTTCTCTTCCAAAAGTACTTTTAAAACTTAATTAATTTTCATTTCCTATTAAAAAAAAATCAGCATTAGTCTTCCTAGTTTTAATTACCTACATTAAAGCAACAAGTTCTGTAATTAGAACTTAAACCAATTTCTCCCACTATTACATGCAATGCAACACTTGCTGTTAAGAAGAACCTAGTTTCTCTATCTTTTCACTGATGGACTACACACTTTCAGCAGTAAATGGGCCACAGTTCTTCCACACTTCTGGGGGAACTAGTCTCCACTTGCTATTAGGAAAACAAACTTACAGTTAGACTGAATCAGTGTAAACTTTGAATATGTCCTCTATACTCTAGTCAAGACCACTCAGTTTCACCATTAACTTGAATTTCTGTGATGTTTTCTTCAGTACTAACATCCCTGTAACACGTGTAATTAAAAAAAAATAATTCCAGGGGGCCAAAACATGTAATGTAATAACTCATTCTAAAGTCTTTACCAAAAATTACATGCTCTGCCTAACGCTAACCTACTTGGTTCTGTGAACTCCTGAGTGGCAAATGTTTACATTTATGTGAACTGTCACTGACAGCTGCCTTGGACTGCCATACTGCAGTCCAGTGATTGAAATACACAGAAATGCATTAAAACAGTTCAATTCAGGGTCTACAGACATCAATATCACAACATACGGCTTTCCACAGACTCAAACCTCGACAACTGGGTTTCTTCAGTGGACACAGCAAAGAAGTGCAGTGTCCACCTTACAGGAATTGAGGCTATTGTGGGTAAGCCAAGGATTTCTGAACATGCCCAGCAGCTGGCAACTGCAGAAATTAAGCCTCACCTGCAGCCCCAAGTTGGTCAGGGTCTAAACCCGTGCCCTGCTCAGATTACAGCCCCCAGCAGCAGTTTTGGGGAGAAGAAAGGGCTTTGGGGAGGGGTTGGGGGAGGGGGCTGGGGGGGGGGGGGGGGGGTAGGGGGGTGGAAGGGTAAGACTCCTTTTGTTTTTAGAAGAAAAACATTCACCTCTCCTGGATCTCCACTCCACCGTAGGAGACCCCGGCTCCCCCTCCCGCCCCTCGCACCCTCCCTGACTCCCAGGCCCGAGGCCCGCACGGGTTGCACTAGGCCGCTCCTGCTCGCCCCGGCTCCGCAGGCCTCAGCCGAGCACCGGGGCCCCGTTCCCGGCGCCAGGGCCGCCGCCGCCTCTCGGCCCCGCGGCTCCGGGTCCAGAGCGCCGGCAGGGGCCGGGCCGGACCGGGGCGGCCGCGGCACCGCGGCCTGCAGCGGCCGCCGGAGCCTCTGCTGAAGTAGCAGCCCCCCGCCTCCCCTGCTCCTCCTCCCGGCCCGGCGGTACCTGGTAGGGCTGCGAGTCCCCCCTGCGGTCGTGACAGCTGAGGAGAAAGCGAGAGAAAGACAGAGAGGCGTTAGCGAGCGCCCGTTACCGGCCCCGCGGCCGGGCCGAACATGGCGGAGGGGGTGGGGGGGGGGGGGCGGCCCCGCGGGGCCGGGGGGGTGAATTTACCCATCACTGAGTCTCTGCTGTTTCCTCGCATACATTACCATCAATGCCCGGCCTGTGTGTGTGAGGGTGAGGGGACCAGGAGGGCACGGCCGCGGCCGGGCCACAGGCGCCGAGGGGGGAGGCGGGGGCGGCAGCGCTCCGGGGGCAGGGGCGGGGGAAGGGGGCGGCTCGGGCAGCTCGGCTGGAGCGGCGCTCACGGGCCCATCGCCTCGAGAGGGGAGACGCTGGCAGCTCGGCCCCGCGCGCGCTGAGACACACCGGGAGCACCGACTCGGCCACCGCCTCCCCCCGCCGCGCCCGCCGCCGCCGCTCCAACTACATCCGGGGAACTCGGGCGACGCCGCGCTCGGTCAACGTCGGCTCTTTCCGGCTCTTTCCGACGCGCTCCGTCCCCTCTGTCCCCTTTGCTCTCGGGCGACTCTGCCTTCGGTAAACATCGGCTGCGTCCGCCGAGCCCGACGCCCCTCAGTCCCTCCCTTCGGCAAACATCGGCTGCCTCCGCCGAGCACGACGCCCTTCAGTCCCTCCCTTCGGAAAACATCGGCTCCTTCCGTAACGCTCGGCCCTCCCTGCCCCTCCCGCCTCGGCCCACTCTTGCGAGCGCTACCTGTCTTCGGAAAACATCGCGTTTTTCCGGAGAGACGTTTCCGCGCGGCCGTCAGGGCGGCGCCACGTTCGGAAGCGCTCGGGTATTTCCGTGACCCCTCACGGGCCGGCGCGGTCGTTGGCGGGCGCACGGGGCCGGCTAGCCGAGGGCAGCGCGGCCTCGCTGGCAGAGCCGCTCCCTCGGTGGGGAGGAATCGCGATCCTGCCAGGCAGGTGGGGGCAACGGGGAATTGCGGGGGGGAGCTAGGAATGGGACGGTCTCCTCTTACCTACCCCCTCCTCCCCTTCCGCCCGGGCTCTCGATGTGCAGGCAGGAGCCATTTTGTGCGCGGCGCGTGTTCCGCGGGGCCGCGCTCTGTGGCGAGGAGGGTGTTAAAATGTCCCTGGGACGGCGGCCGCCTGGGTCGGGCCTTGGCCCCGTTGTCTCCGTGGGGGTGTGAGTGGCGGCCCCCGCCCGTGGGCCCGGCACACGCGATCCGCGTCATCCCAGTGTTTGGAAGCTCCGGGTGCTCGCTGTGTCGGGGAGATTTCCTCGCGTTGTTAGTGCCCTCTGAGCCCTTCAGGGTGGTGCCTGGTGAAAGGATGAGGAGCGAGGGCCGTAAACTAAAACACAAGAAGTTTCACCTCACAGTGAGAAAGGACTTCTCGTGTTGGATTAGGCGTGGAGTCTCCCTCTGCGGAGACATTTAATACCCACTTGGATGCTCCAGGTGACCCTGTCTTGCCAGGGAGTTGGACTGGATGGTCTCCAGAAGGCCCTTCCAACCCTCACCATTCTGTGATTCTGTAATTTTTGCTTATTTCTGACCAGGCCATCGAAGTTTGTGGTACAAAGCATCCTATATTCAGGATTGTATAAAGGTATTATAAATAAATATCATAAATACTTTGATACTATTGCCATGACAGTGTTATAGGGACCAGCAGCTTTCAGTAAAGGTTTAAGAGCATTTGCCAAGTTTTCTCCCGTTCCCCACTTGAAAAGGGAAGAGATGTGGCACATCTGAAAATGAGCATGTTAACCTTAAATAGAGCACCTTGTCCGGTGGCTCCATCTATGCTAATGAAGCATTATTCATGGCAACATCTTACAGATTTTTTTCTGTTTCTTTGTTTGTTTGTTTGTTTTTCTTTCATTTGAGTGCAGGAGGCCATTGCTGAAAAGGGACTTCAGGGAGTGAATGCAGGATGACTCAGCAGGGAGCTGTTCTTCAGGGTTACAATAATGAACTAGTGAAATGCATTGAAGATTTATGTATGCAGAAAGAAGAACTGAACAAACAAATCCAGCAAGCAGAAGAGGAAAAGAATAAACTCCAGCATGAAATCCAAGTCCTCAGTGAACAGCTGGAGTGTGTATGTGAAAACCTGGCCCAAAAAGTGGCTTCACGGAATGAGCTTGATAAAATACTTGCTGAAACTGAAGCTGCTTACATGAAGATTTTGGATAGTTCTAGAACTTTACTTAATGTCCTGAAGAAGGAAGTGGGAAGCTTAAAGCATTCACCAGATCTGAAAACCAATGTAACGTGAAACAGTCAAATGTTTGGACTCTGCAGTGCTAAAATTCCACTAGGTGAGAAATGTGGTCAACCACAGAACCTTACAGCCACAGTGTAAGCAGAGAGGGATTTTCTTCCAGTCTTTCTGTATGTTTTATTATTTTCAAATGCACTAGAAAATAGATTAAATAAAGTTGCTGTTTTGTTTTAAAAAAATCTAATTAATTGAACACTACAAAAAATAGCAGATAGGTAGTTGAGGTAGATGGGAGACTGTCAGTTTTAACATCATTGTGCTTCAAGGATTAGAAAAAAGGCATGTTTTATTGGTTGACTTCAGATGGCTCCCAGTAAATGATTCTTTGAAAACTCCTGGATGCAAGTCAATCAGATGCTACTTCTTTTCACTTTACAAATGCTTAGGCTTTACTGCTGGGACCAGGTAGAAATGAGCTATTTAGCTTCCTCTAGGAGCTTGGAGCCAGGAGCACGCATCTATCTGTCTGATGCATGCACAAAGATAGCCCCATTTACAGTAATTGCCTACTTCAATAATAGAGGGATAAGGTGAGAAATCAGGAGTAATGCAGGGCATGGAGGCTTAAAATTTAGCACTGTATGTGGTTCATGCATCTTCTGAGGCTGTTCTTCAAAGCCTTGTTTAGAAAGGAGGTCTGCTACAGTGAAAGTCAGGTTTGGTGCAAGTGCAGGCAGCTACACCAGGAAGGCTGGACCATTAATTCACTTGGGGGTAAAAAAATGTGTCAGTAGCAACTAAAAGTCCTGAAAAACCACTGGGGTCCAGTTAAAAATACAGAGGTAAATAAAAGACCAAAGAAGATAATCCTGGCTAAAAGCCATAATAGAATGTCTGAAAGCCTTTTTAGTGCCTTTTAGCTCTATACTGATCTGCTAAATAATTGTAGTAAGATTGTGGAGTATAATGAACACCCTGAAATAATGTGAAAGAAATACAAATGAAAGGTGAAAGAAGAAAATGAGAAGTGGTTTACAGCTATCAGCCATTCTTACAGAGGACATCAAAATAGAACTTAGTTCAGAGATCAGGGATGACATAAGAGCGTGGCATAAATTTCAATTTAATGCTGTTTTTTGTTCCTGCTGAACCTCTCTGTTCTGCAGGAATCTCTCTCAGCAGTAGGTGCATGTACATGTGTATTTTGTCCCACTTATTTGTGTGTTACAACAGTAACTTTTTAAACTGTGTGTTGTCAAATCTGCATTCAATACCAGTTAATTAAATTGAAAGAAGTGCAGTTGAAATCTCCTGACTTGATAGTGGTGTGTCTGTCAGGTGCACATACAGAGGGAATGGAGATGTGAATAATCTTGGTAATAGCTCTTCATCAATAATAGGGAGCAAATTTTATGTTCTTCTGGTTGCCAAGCTACGTCAGGGATGAGTGTGACTGAGCTAATCGCAGTTTATTTGTGTGGCACTTCAGGGGCTTCCCTCTGGGGGATTCCCAGTGGGCAATGCAGAGGTGATAAAAGTACATTATCTCAGGGGCTTTGCTGTTGTGGTACTGCAGCACTCAGGACTACCTTGTTTATGTTGAAGGGAAACACGAAAATTTTGCTCTCTTTAGTAGTAAAAAAGTCATTTATTTGACTGGACACTCCACAACATTCTGTCTGCCCTTAGACTCATAGTAGTAACTGATTTATAAGAAATAGGAAGATTCAGGAAAAGTACTACCTAAAGAGCAAGAACTTTGAGTTGCAAATGTAAGCTGCTGCTTCTTATTAGCTGCACTGGAACTCGAAATTGTGAAAAACAATTTGTATCATAGAAAGCTCATTATGGAGAACAGTACAGTTAATTTCTAGTACTGGTCTCACACAATAATTACAGGTTTGTTTGCCTTAGAGTAATCATAAATAATGCTTGTTCTAGTTCTAGTGAAGCTGATAAAACTGAAGAAGCATTAAGAGAAAGATTTAAAGAAATCTACTTCACAGCCATTATTATGTCTAGTGGTAGCTATTATGGTGTCAAAACTAAATAACTGGAGATGCTTGATTTTTCTTTTTTTTACTAAAAAAACTAAGGGAAAATGTAACTGTTGACTAGTACTTATGCACATGCAGGGGCCTCCCAACATTCAAATAAAAAGTTGAAATGTTGCTAGAATTCTATTCAGTGATCCCAATCTAAAGTTTCCATTTAAATTCACATTTAAAAGTGGAGAGAAATAATAGATCTCTAGGGCCTGATTATTTTTAGAATAACTCCCTAGTGTGGCAGTCATCCTGCACCTGTAGAGTTGCTACTCAAAAATAGTGTTTAGCATTATATTCTGTATTTACCCAAATGAGCCCTTTTATTGATGTGGTAACCTTTTTCACTGCTTTTTCAGACACTATAAATCTTGACATGAATAGCTTTTGTTAAAAAACTTCACTTTGTTCAGAAGACATGCAGACTTAAGTTGGTCCAAAGTATTGCTGGAAGAGAAGTGATAATTTGCAGATGGCAGCAGCTCTGCAAGGATAGCCTGAAACAGAAATTCTACCTGGAATAAGGCAGGTCATAAGTTTAAAGTATCATACTTATTCCTAACTTAATTTTTGTATTGAATTTTTATGACTCTCTGAGTTTGACCGGGTGCTTTACTGGAGTGCTTACAGTCTAGGAGCCTTGCTGAGAAAAATTGGGTTCTTAATCTAAACTGCTGTGTTGAGTGTTCTGTATCTTATTTAGTATGTGAGGAGACAGTTTTTGAAACTCCTATCTGTGCGTGATTCAGAGGTTTAGTGAAATGCATCTGGATCAGTTGTCTTAAGTCCTGAATTTATGTAAAGGCAACTTTACCCGGCTTCCAAATAACAGAAGATAACTGGAAGAGGTCTGATGATTCCCTGCTTCTATAGCAATGCTTCTTGAAAATGTGCCCAGCACTTAACACACTAATGATCAACAGTTTTTTCAAAACGTTTGACTGTTGACTCCTTGTAAGTAAACTGAAGAGATTTTGGCAGTTCCCAAAGAAACTGCTTGTGGGTGGTATGTTGAAGTAGAAGTAATTTTCTGTGTGGAAGTGATTATAGGAACCACTGGGTGAAGTGCTTATGCCAGCAGCCATTCACACCCCATTACTGTCTCTTTTCAAAGGTGCTTACCCTGCTGTTAGGTGCCTCCCACATGCAGTTGCTGTTAATCACCTTACAGAAATGGAGGTGAGTGGACTGGGGGTTCACCCTGATTTTAAGGGTAGGGAATAAAGAGAATTTATGGATGTGAAGTCCTGGTTAGGGACTGGAGCATGAGGGGGTAGGATAGAGAGGTGGAGGTTCTCCTGATTCCTGTCTGCTCTGAGTGTACTTGTACTGAGCTACTGCCTACAGTTCTTGCTACCCAATAAATCAAATTCCAGAAATCATCTGAGCTTCATCGTAGCTCTGGACATTCTTCCCCTTCCTTTAAGCCCACGGATGGTCATCAAAAGAGGCAATCTGTGTTTTGTTTTCTCTTTCTGTCTTTTATTTCTTTCTGTTCCAGCAGGAGGCTGTGCAATCTGAGCCTCCTGTTGCCTGGGTAAGTGTGCTGCCAGGCTCACACAGGATGTTGTTTCCTGTCCTGGTTGCTCTCCTATGAACAGTTCTCAGGGAATTGCTCGAGTTTTATAAAGAACCTCCAGTTCTGTGTGTACTTGATGTAGTCTGTATGTCAGATTGACCTTGGAGGGTTTAGGCAGAGGATTGGCAGGTTTTTGGCTTTTGGTGAAAGCAAGAGATTTGTTTCCTTGGATTAGGAATTCTTCAGACCAGGAAGACTAGGCGTCTTCTAATACCCAAAGAATTGTACATTTAAACAATGAAGCAAGCCATAGTCTAAACCCAGGTGCCTGGACCTTGGATTGCTGTTTCAGAATTGAGAATCATTTCCATCTAGGGGTACAATGACATTTCCATCTGTACTTGGGGTACAGGTGTGTTCCACTCCAAATCCAGTAAGTGGATTAAACTGAACTGGTAATTCTGTAACAAGAACATTCAGAAGATTGTTAGCCAAGGGATTAAATGTCTACAGTTAGTTCATCATACAGATGAGACTTGTGCAGAAGACCAATATCTATTACTCCTTAGATGATTTTGCTGGTTAGGAGAGATTTGAGTGATAAGGTGTAGCTTGTGGCTGTTGCCTTAACTTTGAGCAGATCCTAGATTCTTGGGGTTTTATCAAAGAAGAAGTAGACACAACAGTTATTTTTTTATAATTTATTTTCTTTTTCAATTTCTTCCTTTTCAGGAATGAGCAAAGAATTATTAATAAATACTGTAGTGTTGATTTATTTGTGTGTGTATTGGTGCTTTTCTTAACAGATGAATAGGCAAATTTTCCTAAAATCAGAATGCTCTTCTAGCTTTTATGTATGTGTGTGTTTTTATATATAGATGAAAATATTTTCTTTTTTGGGTGAAGGACAGACTAGCCTTTGATAAATTTGTGCACCAATTGCTTTGTCAGTGTCTGTTATTTTACTGGGGCAGAGTCAGGCACCATGGCCATTTCTTGGGCGTCTGTTCTATGCCTTTTTTAAATTGGGGATGTGTTTTTTTTTTCTTTGCCCTTTAACTACTTATAAATCTGTCAGGGATTTTATTAGATGCCTCAGAGTAGTCCTTGATGGTTGTCTGCCTCAGTTGCTTTCTGATGAAGTTTGGTTCACTGTCCAGCTGTAAAACCCAGCTGCTTGCATGTTAGGCATTGATGAAGCATGGAGGGGTTCAAGCTTGCAGAGCAGGGAGCTATATGGTCATTCATAGCTCTAGCTTGTGGGGTTTGTTTGAAAAGTAGTGCAGTGTTGTAGTGTGTATTGACTAAAATAAGGTGTTAGTAGAATTGGGGCTAGTGGAACGCTTCATTTTGTAGTGGTTTTTAAAAATAGTTTTACAAGATCTTGTGGGGTGGAACACTTTGCGGGGTTTTTTGCCTATATGTGCAAGACTATGGTTATGCTGCAGGAACTACTACAGAAAATTGCTAAATTTTAGTACAAACTTGGGTATCTTATTTAGCAGCACAATGGAAAATAACAGTATAAAATACATCCATTTTGATCGTAGCACACCCATTGTCTGTGATCTGATGCAAAGCTGATAATATTTGTAAGTATGCTTAATTTGAATGTCACAAATGGGGAAAATGTTACTTTTATAAAAGGATTCATCCATGTTAGAGGAAAACAAGCATGTGTTGACAGAGATCATGGTCAGGAAAAGGCATTTGAATAAAGTCCTGTTAGTCATGATCTGGAAGTGGGGTTGATTGTGATTTCACTGATTTTGATGGGAGCTTGTTTCTCTCACACCTCACTTCAGGGCCTGTGAAATTTCATGGAGTGGCTTCTCCTCTCAGCCTTAGCAGCACTCGTGTACAGAGAGTGTTTACTTGGTCCTGAAGGATTTAGAACAGTGTCGAGTGTTCTTGTTTGCTATCTTGTGTGAAGTAGGCATGCAGCTTCCTGGCCAGCCTAAATCAAGACCACAGGAGTGTTAGAGACTATAAAACAAATAGGCTGAACAATTTTTAACACCTACTTTGAAAAATGTTTAAAATTATGAAACCTGATAGACTGGTCACAGAGCATTTTAAAGTTAAATCTTCACAGGTGTTATTTTTTGAGCTTCATATGCCTAGGTTCTGTTGCTTCAGTCGGAGCTCCCATGATTGGCTTGAGGTTTTCCATTGATATGGGATACATGGGAACACTTTTAGAAAATTATTTACATCATAGTCCATGACAGATTTGTAATTTACATTTTTTAAAAAAACCATATAGTTGATTTAGTTGAACATAGTAAAAAGTATCTTATTTCTTTCCTAAAGGCTTTCAAATCTCTGTCTGTATTCAGAATTAGATCAAAGTACTATTTGTTGTTGTTATATGATTATTAAAAAGTTGATACAACTTGGATACCAGTTCTGATCAGGCATGTCTGTCAGCTCCTGACACAAAATCCTCTTCATATTCTGCAAGCTTGCACTTTTTAAAAACCTTTATCCTTATACAGTAAGAGCACTTTAAGTTGAATTTCAGCATGAGAGAGTTTGTTATTTGAATGTTTTTTTAATGTAGTTAGTATTCAGGGATGAATCATACACTGTCAGGTGCTTAAAACAAAAAAACTGGCAGTAATTCTTAAATGGTTTTGCAGTTGTTCAGTAACAGAAATCCTGCTAGACATTTGTGCTGCTCACTGCCTTGTAGTAAGTGAGATTAATTGCTGTAACTCATGAATCCAAGGTACTTTTTGTTAAATACTGAGTCTTCCTCAAATGTTTTTGCTAGCATGAGGATACTCCATTCCAGGGAACATGAGGTGGAAGATGAGCTGCCTTTTTAGTAGAGACCACAGTCTGGAAAGCGAGGAGCATCCTTGTTAGCCTTGTTGTAAAGGTCCACTGAAGCAAGCTGAAAAAAAGAAAACGCAGTCCATGCTGTCAGTCACAGGGAATGTGATACCCAATTGCAGCCAGGTTATCTTTAAAGGCAGGAGCTCAGGTACAGCTGGAAGCAGTGTAGCTGCTGCAGAACTGGGCTCAGTGAGTGTTGTTTTGCTCTGCCAAGAAGCAGTTGGCCCTGTAGACACACTTAAGGAATCTGATACACTCTGGAGTCACTGGACTTGTTAGAAAAGTGTGACCTGTTCTTGAAACTGAGGGAATCCTGCATCTTAGTGATACATGACTTAGTGACATGACTCCATGAGAAGGATATTTATTTAAAATCCTGTGCATTTTAGTGTTTTTTCTAAGAAGCCTAAAGTGTTCTTGCTTTAGATTCAGGTTGTTCGAGTTCAAATACCTGTGGCCAAAAATAGAGATGCCCACGTTCCACTGAAGCCCACAAGCCCGTAAGGTGTTGGTACTCACTGTGTAGTACACCAAGTTCTTGGTCAAATGCAGTCTTAATCCTTCAGTCAGGTTGCAAGCTCTGTGGCTCCTCTTAGTTTAGATGATTTGCATGAAGTGTTGCTTGCTCGGTTTGGAATGTGCTTTCGGTTTCTTGTTTGTTTGTTTTTAATGAAGTATTCCATTGAGGCCTCCCGTGGCACTCTGCCATACACATTCATGGTGTGCATGTGAGAATGTTTTCTTTGAGAATGTCAGAAGGAAACTACCTGTACAGCAGCCATTTAACTGAAACAAAATTTGGTTTTATGCCATGCTGGTTTTGTTTTTATAAGTGTTTAGAAATGACACTTCTATAAATACATATATTTCTATAGGATATGTAAACAAGTGCTTCCAATGAACTGATCACATAGTACCTCACAGAGAATGTTAATATCTTTATCCCTTTGATTGACAGTGACACTCAGTAGTAATCTGCCCCAAATAAGGGACAGATCTGGGAATAAAGGCTTTGCTTTTTCAGCCTTAATTGAATGCTCTGACTTGGACTGGTTCCCAGGGATTCATGTCCTGTTTGGTGTTTTGACATAAATGGACAGGATTATGAATTCTCAACCTGCATGTTAGGGATAGGGATAGATATAACTGATTAGAGGCACACTTTTTTGTTGTTGCTTCCTTAACATTGCATTCAGCTTGATGATGATATTTAAATATGTTATTCCTTTCTCCATAGATAGACCCTGCATGACAAGGCATCCCAGCTCCTGAGCAGCCACTTTCACTTTCCAGACCTGCTGTTTTCAAGCCCCTGCTTTGGGACCTGTAGGAGGTGGGGCAGAGGAACAGAAAGAGCTTTTAATGATAGTTGCTAATTAATTACCTTTCAAAGCCTAACCTTTTTCAGGTACCTTGTCTTTATAGACCCTATTGTTTTATCAGGCTGCTTATTACCTTATACTAGTCCATGTAAGACCACCAGCTTTTTTAGGCATGGAGGCTCCTTGATGCTTAAAGGTAGTGGGAGGTCTGAATTCTAGTCCATCTATAACAGCATACAGAGCACATATAACAGCAGCAGGCTGTGAGGTAACCATATTCCAGCACAGCTTGTTTTGGGTTAATGGATTGAGGTAGTATGGCAAGGGAGGAACTCTAGGTATCTGGATGGATGGGGCTCTTCTGTATTGAAAATAAGCTGGCTGCATGAATTCAGGTTAAGAACCTAGGACAGGTGGCCCCTGACAGCAGTATTCATATATTCACATATCATATGTATGTATATGTATGTGTGTGTGTGTGTGTGTGTGTATACTCACACATACATTAAAATGTATATATAAATATGCTCAGCATTTTCGTAAGTATAGAGAAAGCTGTCTAATACTTCAGTATTATCTGCCATTAGAAAAGACAATTTAAACAGGTTGGACATTAACAACTTGCATGAGGTTGTGTTCTCTGTTTTTTCAGTAGTCTTTGCAGTCTTGCTTCCACATAAGCCCTCATTTGTAGCACCATCCTCATCTTCCTCCTGCAACAGCTTTTGTTGCCTCTAGTTCCTTGCTCCTTTTTTTCCATGTGTTTGATTATCCCAAGCTGCTGACCAGAAACATGCTGCTCTTCTGACATGTGATGGGTCAGAGATGCTTTCACTATCTTGATATTGTCCAGGCATGTTCTAGCACACTTGGGAAAATTGTTTGCACGATAAACAGATTACATTCAATTTGACAGTGCCCCAAAAGTTATGATTGGATGGGGTGATAATATTATATTCCAGAGAAACAACAGACACCTGATCTGAGTTTCATCCTATAAAAAGGATGTAGGTCAAAGCAATGGATGGAGGGGAATTTTCCTGATTTGCTATGGAGATTAAAGATCAGAAGTTTATTTTGTTTGTCATTGAGTGTAAATAATATAATCTTCTGCAGATAAAGGTCTATATGAGACGCTGTAATTTAATTGTATTAAGGCTGTGTCCAGAGTGATGTGAGTTTGTTTCAGAAATGTTTGCTCTGTGTTTGAGAAAAGATTATAACTTGAAATTAGAAAGAGGAAAAGGAATAGAGTGCTGGATCTTGCAGATAGTGATCTCATTGAGGAACCTGTTATAGGTCAGCTGTGTCTTCTTCAAAGCTCTGAGTGTGATCTGTATTGCAAATTATTAAATATGTGCTAAGACAGAGTGGAGTATGGCACAATAAGGCAACTTGGAAAAATTATGTCAAGGCATTGTATGTGTTCAGCAATTTTCTTTGCAATCCTGCTCTATTTTACAACCTAATCTATTCCCCACTAAGATGTGCTAGAGATAAACATTGCAGATGCCTTTGTGTGCAGAGAAGAAGGAGAGGCAATTAAAAGTCTGCATGCTGTGAAGTCTCTGGGTACCAACAGTGTCTGCCCAGACCTTTACAGTGTTTTAGGGAACAATTGGTTTTCCTGCTGGCTGGGGTGACTGAATGCAAATAGTTTTTGAATAAGGACAGTAACTCAGTTATTTTCATACTGGCTAAAGTCCTGCTGGTTTGCATAAAGGTTTCCGTTTTTATTTACTGGTAGCAAAGTCTTGGTGACAAAGTGGTTCCTTCAGATCAGATGCTGTTTTATTAGAGCACATAATTTCATTTCTGACAAAGAAAAGGCAAACTTCTGGTAATGTAGTGAAAGAACCTGGGGCAGGGCAGTATCTGGTATTGGCCTCCATCAAAGACAAGGAAAAGCACAAAAGAACCAAACTGCTGGCCATGGTCTGAATCAAACGGGATTGCCTCCAAGCGTAGCAAGTGAGAGGGCTTCTCTTTCTTTTAACTTGCTCCCTCCTACATCATTACTGGGCTGAGTAAAAAAAAAAAATTCTTTTGAATTATAATAAATGGGATAATTTGCTTCAAGAAAAGCTAGTGCCACATAGGAGGCAGATAAAGCTGCTCCATGTGAGCTTTATTTATTTTTTCATCAAAAAAATTTCAAAATGCAAATTCTAAAAGCAAGCAGCCATTGTAAGGAAAAGAGGAACAACAAAATGTTGTGTTTGCTTGTCATTGCAGACCATTTATACTTCAGTAACTTCAGTCCTATGTGCAGTTTCTTGGCTGCAAGTACTGCTTGTCCAAAACATGGATTTTTGGTCTCAGACTTGTTCAGTCCAAAATTCCTTTTCTTATTTTAGATAAATATAATAAAGCAGTATACATTTTTTATTTATATTGCATGTATATTATATATACATGTTATATATTACTTCTGTATGTATGTTGTTACTTAGATAGGTAAGAAACTTAACCTATAACTTTTAAGTACAAGTTTTTTTCCCATGGTTTACAATGCCATGAATTACTAAATGTGTTACCACACTGATGTAGCTGGAGTGAGGCTTAGTTCTCAGGCATTAAGATGACCTTTGAACTTTGATTAGCTGATAAGTATTTATAGTTTCAGGTGTTGGCAAAGTCGGAAGCAGCCAAACATTGGGAAGTGTAACTTGACTTTGCAGATTTAAATTAGGATTTGCATATTGCCTTATATGGAACTTGACTTTGTTTCAAATAACTTCTGCATCTGGTTGTGTGGTGGGAGAGCACAGCCAAATGTTTTAAAGACATATCAAAAGCCATAGAGCCATTTAAATTGGAAGGAACCTCCCAGATGGTCAGCCATTAACCCAGAACTGCAAAGCCCACCACTAAACCATGTCCCTAAGTGCCACATCTAAGTGTCTTTTAAATAAATAATAGCTGCTTGAGCTGCTAGATGCTACCTCTGCTACACTGGGATTGTTACATTGAGAAACCATGATGTAACTTGTAGTTAAAATAATCTCATTAGCAGGAGCACAAATCCCCTTTAACTACAGTAGTTGTACAGTGTCACTGGATTTCAAAATGTAAACTTCTGATTCTTGTGCTGTGGCCTGTATAAGAGCTAAGAAGGTAACAAAAATTAATCTTGAAATTCTGGAATGAGTTTTGAGATATTAATTAGAATTTAATAGGTGCCTAAGGATTTTATGCCACAATACTCACTGAAAGTTTGTGGGTCTTGTGCTCTGCTTGGTGTTGCTCTGGTTTTTAAGATTCAGGATTCTGCATACATTTTCAGAGGCCTGGCTCCTGAAAGAAGGGCGTTTTCTTTGTCTTTCTTCCCCCTACCCCCTGAAGTTACACTTCTGTTTCTTGTAAAGAAAAGGCTGAAAGCGCCAAAGCAAGTAGAAAGGCTCAGAAATGCAAATATAAACAATTCTAAATCTTTTTCATGATTTAACAACAGTCTCACACTTCATGCTTGGCCTGGTGTATGTCTTTTTCAGTGCCTGAAGCTGGTAATGGTCAAAGTCCTATTGAAAATTTCACACCATGTTCTGCTTCATCAAATCAGATGCAATGATGGCTCCAAGAAAGGCCCCCATAATCCGTGGCTGTAGGACATAACTGCCTTTCTGTACCTGTGAGGTACAGAAAGTGAGGTGCAGAATTTAAATTCCTCTTAGTACCTTCTATCAACTATCTATCTATACCTTCTTAGTACCTTCTATCAACTACATCCAGCTTTCCACAGTCATTATGGGTTACTCAGAACTGTCAGGGAAGTCCCTTTTTATCCAGCCTCAATGTGATCTGCAGCTGTCAGGGAACAAGGTGTATGGAATTCTGGAGCTTCCTGGCCAGCAGAAGCTGGAAACCCTATGGGATGGCCGGGGAAGGGAGGGCTGCTGACTCCTGGCAGAGAGAGCATGCAGCACCAATGCAGCAGCAGCCTGTCTTCTGCCAAAAGAAGTATTAACCTGACATGATGCTTCCTAGAATCAGGAATCTTGGAGGAATAAGCAATTTCAGGGCTGAAAGAGGCTCCAAGGATCTCCTAACATCACAATGTATTTATTCCCTTTGAGTGAATGCAGGAAAGGTGGATGGGAAGATGACTGAACAGAAGGAGTTTGTAGTACTTGCAGAGCCTGCTTTGGAGGCCAAAAATATGATCACAAAATTCAGCTGAGGATTGAAGATGTGATTTAGAAATGGAACAGTTTGTCAAACTGAAGCTAAAGATTGAAGTAAGTATGCTGTATAAAGGGTAGGACAAAGATATTTCAATAAAACTAACTCTGATCAAGAGAGAATAAGCAACTGACAACATCTAGAGGAATTTTTCTGAGAGGAGAACATCAGAAGAACTGCCAGAATTGTATAATTTTCCAATCTTTTTTGTTAAAACATAAATTAGTATATAACATGAAGAAAAAATTATCACAATAGAAATAATTAAATCCTTGGCAAAATGGACATGAATTTTGATGCCATTCCACAATTATTTTTGACAAATGTTTTAAATTTGGCCGAAACAATAGCAAGGAGGCTTTGTGGGTGTTATTATATGCAATCTAGACTTGAATGATTTGTTTCAGTCATCATAAAGAGGGGACAATAGAGGAAGCATGACAAAAATATAGACAACAATGAGTAGGGCTGCACATAATTTTTGCTCTCCTATTTTTATAATAAATCTTTGTGGTTTGCTTAAAGCCTCAGCTCCCAGATTTATGTAGTAAATAAGCTAAGATTTCATTACACAAAAACAAGTTTCTGATTTCTGCAATTGCAAAAGAAATGCTTATATATAAAGCAAGAAGAGGAACCAAAATACATCTTTTTAAGAGACAAAAAGTAAAATTCACCTTTACTCTAAAAAAACCCAAAGGTGTGAAGACTTGATGCTGCTATTAGAGCTCAGGTCAGTATTTATATTGTGTTGGTTCCTTGGACAGACATTGCAAGGCCTTGTATCCCATCCTTTTTCTTTCCTTAGCAGCATCCTCTCAGAGCCTGGAAAATAACATGCCTTTGCCCTCTTTTCTGTGTGCTTTTTTCTTCAGCAGATGCTGCCAAGCCCAGCGTCTGATTTCAGTCCTGATCTGGAATAACTCCAGGGCTGTGCCCGAAGCCATCTCTTTCTTCCCTCCTAAGGGGGTGGTGGCAGGGAGGAGACTCAAAACCATTGTTCTCCCTCCCCGTGTCCCTCCTGCAGCAGCAGCCAGCATTGTTCCTTTTTATTTACTTCCCCCTCTCTGTAAACCAGCAGGGCTCGCAGCAGAGGGATGCAGCTCTCATTAGAGTAATTAGGCTGATTTATGAGAGAGAGGCACAGTGAAGGAGAGCTTTCCTAATACAGTGTTCCCCACGGGAGGCTGGGCACCCTCCAGCTGCTGGCAGGGCAATGCTGGGCCTCCCTGCCAGCTTGGACTGGAGAGCCCCCTTCTCTTCCACCTTTCATAGCAGTGAAAATGGACAAACGCATGCAATAAATGCTTTTTCCTTCACGTGATATTCTTCACAAGTTGTATGTTCCACATTAATATTAGAAGTCTAATTAAAGTAATAGAGGGATCCTTCCTTAGTGTTAACTAAGTGTATGTTTTGACTTATAAAGGACTCTTCAAGCAAGTTTGCTGTGTCACTGCAACAGCAAGAGCTGCTAGGGCTTTGTTCCTCTCCTGCTCTGTGGAAGTTTTGCATTACTTTTATGAAAGGCTTATGTATGATGAGTTAGGAAATTGCCTTCTTCCAAAGAATATGGATATTCTTTGTTCATCACATTTCCTTGGTGTCTTCATGGCAAGATACAGTGTGTCCCTGGGAAGTCCTGCTGCACTTTGGAAGTCCCATTTGAAATGTGCGTGGGCCTATTTAAAAACCCATTTAAGCTTTTAAAAATGTATTATACAAGCAAACAAAAATAAAATATCATTAGCAGTTCTGCCTGTTGTGTTTCTGCCAGGCACCAGGATCAAACTTGCAAAACTTGCCAGCTGCCTGCACTTCCCAGTGCAATATTTGTGGTCACCTTTATGGAAGAAATGTACTCATCAGTTGTCTTCACTAACAGAGTGGTATTTATAGTGCCTGAAGGGCAATTAAATAATTTTGAAATTATCCCCCAAGTCTATAAGAGTATATTTTATCCAGGAATATTTTAATGGTGCTAAAGGCATGTTCAATAGCCTCTCACATTGCAAACTGAAAATCCTCAATGAACACAAGGAACTGCTAGTAGAACTAAGCCAGAAAAGTGAAAGCAATAAAAGAATGAAGTGCATCTTATAAACTGACATGGAAAATCTTACTGTAATTGTAATCGCCTCAAAATGCCTCATACCACCCACAAGAAAAAGCACATAGGCATAATTTTCTGCCACCTTCACATTGTCTCAAATGCTCTCAATACACTTTCAACTGGAACATTTGCCTCTGCCTTTTGCATACACAGAAAAGCAGTGCAAGCCCCAGTTTCATTCATCCCATTCCTTCATGCAAAGCCACAGTATATTTTTGGCTGCCACAAAGTTGATCCATGAGGAATTATACCCCCCTTTCACAGACTTGCATTCCAGAAACTGAGTAAGAACATCGTTTTTTTATGAAGCTTCATTTTTTAGAAAAAGAGGTGGGAAGGGCAACCCCTGGCACCTTTACAGCTGGAAGAAAAACTTTGGTGTTTATTGATACCTCATTAGTCTGTGTTCACCACAAAACAGCATCCAGAAATGTATCCAAACCATAACTTTATTCTCAGAGGTCACTGTTTTGATGGGTAAATATGCAACCTAGGTTTTGTGCCTCCAGACACAGTGATTTCTCTGATGGATGTGGAGCATTCCCATGGGAGGAGCTCATGGTGTTGCTGTGTGCAAGAGCAATCTGTGGGGAAGAGACAGCTCTAAAATGGAGAAATGGTTAAAACACAGTGCAGTGTGCCTCTCTCCTAAACAATCATACTGTTCTCGCTTTCCTTCTCAGGATTGCTGCCTTGGGGAGGTAACGAATTACCATTGCCATAAACCGTAATCAAGATCAGATGTGCAAAGGGAAAGGCCTTGCTCAAATATCAAAGGGGTCTTAAATTGCCAAAACAGAGCAAGAGAGAGAAATCCTGAGGGAATCAGAGATGTAATTTATGACTGACCTTCATTTTAACTGGGAAATCTGTGCTCTTGAATGGCAATGCTCCCATGAATGCATGTTTTATTTTGTTTCAGCTTATTGGGAATCTTTGTTGTAGCAGTATTGATGTAGGCTCCCAAACAAAGAGCCAGGGACAAGGACTCACATATGCATTCCAGAAACATTTTTCTGCACTGAACCCGTCTCAGCAGTGACAGTGCCTGGCTTTGTCATCCCCTCTGCCACGGCGCTGCCTTCCAGGGCTCACTTCTTTGTGTTTGCATCACTGCTTGCCCAAATGACTCCACATTTTCTGCATTCTCATAACCCAATTGTATGGGAAATAAAGTGGAGTAACAGCTCTTCAAGGGGATTTTTGCTGCCACAGGAGCAGCTGATACTTGGATGAGCTCTCAATCCTGCATCCAAACAGTACAAGAGAAAATAGATATATTAAATCTTTGCAGTCAAATATTAAATCACAGCACCACAGTGCCTCAGCTTCCCATGTGCTGCCTCCTTCTGTGAATTTCACAGGGTAACATTTGGAGCCCCACTATGCTTCGAAAAAGTTAGACTAAAATCTAGTTCCAAACTTGTCTTTGCAACAGACCCAAACTGCACACCAAGCATTGGAGAAATTCAGATCCACATTTCCATCTGTATTCTGTATTTTGTGGCCCAATTCCAGCCATAGTTTAAAACAAAGATGCTTAGCTGTTGTCAGCTGAAGTACTGTACTCAGTTCCCCTGGCTTCCCATCAAATATGCTGTTTTAAAGCAAATACTCATTTACATCATCTCAGAATTACACTCTGGATTCTTTTTAAATTCCAGTTAAACATTTTGATGCGAAAGCATATCCTCTGAATTATCCCTTACACTGAACATGAACTACAAGCAACAGAAGTGTTTAAAAGGGACGGAAAAAGAACAGATTGCCAGGAAAGCCTGTAGAGTTGTCCATTCTGAAGAAACGTCACCAGGGTGTTAGCTATTTGTAAGTTACACTTCTTGTCTGATAACCAGAAAGAGATGTCTGTCATAAATGTCACAACTCCTTCACAGTTTCCCCTCTCAGCTTCCTCTGTGAACAGCTGTCAATATGTGTATGAAACCAACTTAAAAAACCCCAACAGATAGGTTTGATGGCTGATTTAAACAAAGTGATCTTTTAAACTGAGCTTTTTCAGGTAAACCCCCCTTTGGAGCTAATTGAATGGGTGTTATTTTTCATCACTGCAAGATGTTGTTCTGCCACACAAAATATGTCCATTTTCAGTAAATACGGAGACGTCTGCAACAAATTAACTTCGGAGTTTTGGAAACACAGATGGTATTTGTTGCACTTTCCCAAAGGGCTACATTTGCTCTAGATAAAGCAGAGCTTTTAGCTATTCTGTTATTTTTAGGAGTTTGTTCATTCCCATAATTTCCACTTCACTAAGAAGAGATAAAATCTGATTTGCCGTTTATCTGCTACTAAGCAGGCAGATTAAACAATTCATTTTGTCACTCGCGCTGTGATTCTGCCACCTCAGGCGTTTAATTCTAAAACTCGGTATGTCTGTAAGGTGAGCCATGGAGATTCTGTGCTCCGCAGGGAGGTCTCGGCGTTGGCACCTCCCGGGCAGGCAGAAATCCCCCGGCGCTGTCTCTGCGCTTTGGCGTGGCCCGGATCGCCAGGAGGGGGCGGTCCTGGACTTGGGAAAACAAGCGTGAAACATTTCATACAACCTTTGCTGGAGCTCGCGTTTATGACTGTCTGCACTTTTGGAATTTTTCACCCCCATCATGGCGTAAGAAATTCAATTTAGGACACTCCCGGGAGGGCAGAATTCCTGCGACCTTTAGACAGAACGGGCAGTGGAAGGGCAGAGCGTGCAGCAGGGCGTGCGTCCGTCCCACCTAAACACGGGCATCCAAGGAGAGAGAGGGCTAACTGGGAAGCCAGTTTGTCTTTGCTTCCCTCTAGAGTCGATGGATGGATCTGGCTCCTCCGAATAGCGATTCAGCACTTACAGCTGTCAAAAGCATCGCTCAGTTCACCATCCCCTGCTCCCAGGGAGAAAATAATCAGATTTTGCAGGCAATGTAACACAACATGCTTTTTGTAAATCCTTTATTGTGATGCTTAAGTCATTCAAAGTGAACACTGTGAAGTAAATTACTACTTTTTCACTTACAATGTTAAAACACACAGAAGATGGCTTAAAGATGTAACTTGCCAGTGACAAGTTCTGTTAAGAAGTAAGAGAAATAGTCTTGTGGCAGAACTGTCATTGATTGACTGCTAAAACATGCAAATGAATCCAGGGAGGAATTCAGACACCTCTCAAGTGACAAATTCTTACTGCAAGTAGATCAGATTCTGCTCTCCTGAATGACACATTTGACTGAACAGTGTTTATAACAAGCAAATAGTGAGTGAGATAAATATGAGGGCAGAGCAGCAAACTGCTCCTGCTTGGCAGAGCAGCAGGACTTCCCTCTGCACCCTGCACATTCCTTTGCCATCTGGGATTCCTCTGGCCTTCCTGATTTGACACTTCCCTTGCTGTTTCTGGGATCAGGGAACACACATGTTAAATGTTAATCTTTTACAACTCAGTTCCTGCATATGGCTTTAGGATCACTCTTGTCCACAATCCTAAAGGTGTTCAACAGCTCAGTAAAATTGCTTTCTACTGCACAGAGACTTGTAAAGTCCTAGTGGGTGCCTACCTGCATGTGAAGGCGCCTAAAATCCTTTCATAATCTGGTCCTTGCTTTGGCCACAAGCTGCTTCATTCCTCCAGCTAACTGATGACAGTGAAAAAGCAGGATTCAAATCAGGTTTAAACCTGCAAACAGCCTGACTGCAGCTCAACAAATGGTCTTTTTCCATAACTCCAGGATTTATTTTCATTTGAGATTTTTCTACCTGTTATATATTGTCTTCTTTTGTTATTTTTCCTACTAACAAATAAAAAGAACAGCTCTGCTAACTTAGAGTCATCTTTAGTGACATCCTCAAGGATGGCATCCCTCAAATCCTTAAGCCAGAGATGCAATGCAGTAATCTGCATGGATTGGAGAGAGAAAAAGCTATCCCCAGAGCTTCTCCCAAAACCATCACCATCTCTCTCTTCCTCTCCTGGGAAGTTACACAGCAGTGGCTGTGAGAATGGCTGCAAGAACACAACCTGCAGGTTCCTCCAGTCAGCAAGAACAGGGGCAGATCATCAGCAGGTAAACACAACGCTGAGCCAGTTCAGAAATACTGTATTAGTGGAGCCTACATTACAGATTTGGCTACAAACACCTTGGGGGGATCACACCAGAGTACAGGGACTCATGGGCAAAGGGCCACTGCACAGAAACAGTCATTCTGAACTCACATGCATATCCCTACTTGCACAGGATAATCCAGACTTGCTGCATCTGTCCTCTGGCTACCAAGATGGTGAGTTCATGGTTCCACATGGTTGCTCTCAAGGCCTCTTGAGGGTTTGCACAGCAGCCTTCTTGCAGGTTCAGACTTTCTTCCTACAGCAGCACAGCTCCAGGGGGAAGGGGGGTTTCCAAGACCTTCTCGTGCTAGCCTTGATCCCTTAGAGCTGTGGCTTCTTTGCAAAGATTGATGTTCACACAGTACTTAGCACTGCTGTCCTTTGTGGAAATGTAATTTGCAAACCATTGTTCACTTGCCAGAAAGCTCTTCCTTCATATTGTATGTGACCCACAGTAACACATACAGACACAAACTTTCTTCCCAAGGCAACTGGCAAGCAGTGCTACGTCCTCATTCTATTGTCACTGACCCATCCAGTTGTGTCTTACACTTGTGAAACACCTTTACAGATGTTTGCAGCTAAGCCACAAACTTCCACCTCTGTTGTATCTCTACTGGATGGCTCTTCTGCTGTCTTGATCAGCAGTGTGGTGTATCAGGTAAGAGAGTGAACTGCTCAGCAGAAAGGGGCTGTGCACGCTTTGACCCCAGGCAGCTCCCACAGCTCCCAGCTGCAGCACATGGGTTCCCTGCCACAGGAACAAATGCATCCCATGTCCCAAGGCCTCATTTCTTGTGGTGTCAGATCTCATTGTGTCCTACTGCAGAATGAACTGAAGCACTGCTGGTGTAGACATGACCCTTGAGGTGGGTGCTTTCCTGTCTGATACCTTGTGGTTAAGGTAAGTGTGTGATTGCCACCAGAAGCAAGAAAGCAGCACTTGGCTGAAATGACAATGAGAATTCAAAGAGGAAGTGGTCGGTATTTGCTTGTAACATCTGCAGAGCTTGTTTTCTCTTTGTTGCCTATATCAGGAAAATCTATTACAGTAGTTAGGAGAGGGAAATATTTCTTTCTGTTTCTAAGCATGTGAATCACACTCCCTGCTGGCAAAAGCTGCCCAGCACACTGTGTTCAGTGATGTGTAGAGCCTGCAACTGTGCACTGCACCAGGAGCAAAATGTGTGGCAGTACAGGAACCTGGGAAAGGGCTTAGCAGGACAGGAACCTGGGATAGCTAAGCTCCAGCTAGATCCTGCTTTGGGTAAGCCTTTGTTTTCTTCTTTAAAAAGGGAAATTACACCTGTATTTCATTTCCTTTTTTACAAGTGAGAAGTTTGGTATTTTGAGGATGTGGCCAACTTCTGGTGAATAATGTTTTGATGATGAGTGCAACCATTTGGGAACAGGTAGAGATGGATAGAGAAAGGGGGATGTGTGTTCCAGTGGCAGGTATGGTGTCATGCCCTACTCCTTTCCAGGGAAGCAGGGGAATGTGGGTCTGGACAGAACAAAAATTGGCTTCAGTGACATGTCAGGACGGCCCACGTTTCCTGGCTGGTTATGAAACCTCTTGTAGCTCATGTGTAGCCACACTGGAATAGCATTTGATGAAGATCCTGCCTGTTCATGTCAAATGAGTTCAAGATAAATGTCAGCTCATGACAAGGATGAATCTTTAATTTACTTTTAAACTTTGAAGCTAGTGGAAAAGACCTTTAAGGAATATTGGCAATTATCAAATTTCTGTTAAAAGCATTTTACTTCTAAAGCAGCATCTCTAAAGAAGCACCAATTTAAAGGAAGAGGGTTTTCTTTATTTTCTCTTCTCCTGGTCACTTCTGAGCATTTATAGTATTCTTTCAACTTCCACTGTTTCCCCCTTTAACTTTATTTTTACTTTTTTGTTCCTGTGGTACGAGTCCGTGACAGTAAGTATAGAACATAGCTAGGGGAATCTAAGTTCACAGGGGATGCCAAATCAATTTCATATTTCACACTGAAGTCCTCCTTTAGCACTTCCTTGCCAATGTTTTACAGCTATAAACCTGCCAGTCTCCACACCACAATAATCTCATCATACACCCTTAGGAATACTTTTGCCTAGTGACCATAAGATAAAACCTTCCTTGCATGAACCTTGATATACATTGCCACAAACCTAGAAAGGATAAGAAATTTCCCAAATTCTCATTTGAAAAATTCCTTTTTCTGCTTGTCTGTAAAGATCAAGTACACAAAAGCATGAGACCCTAGCCTCCAGCATTTAGAGGACCCAGGGAAGTTCTGGATGCCAGAAATCTTATACCAAGGTGGAGCTACTACCTTTGCAATTACTTTCTATTCCCATAAGGTACCTTCAGCTTTGTCCTTTCAGGGGAAGAAAGTCTCTCTTGGTCCTTCTTCCTGGAGATTGTTCCAGAGAGAATGAATGTTTACACCTGTCTCTGACAAGTCTTCAAGTCTGGTGGTTGAAAATGTGGAAAGAGCAGCTACCAGCACCACTATCATCAGAGGGTCACAGCAGAGCAGCTTCCAGCCCTGAGCATTGGCATCAGTAGAGGACAACAGAGAGAAGTTGTTACAGTTGAGGCCAGAACTACCCAGTCTTATTTGCAGTGGCAGAGAGGACTCTCTGGCTCACTACTTGGGTGGCAGGATAACCTTAGTGGGAGAGGTGCAAGAAAAAGCTATACATGCTTGAAGCAAAGCCTGGGAGAAATTGTGATGCCTCAGCCCAACAGACCAATCACAAAAAGCCTGTTTATGTGCCTGAGTTTATGGGCACCTGAGCATCATTTGTATCCAAATTTCTATTGTCACACTTGTCCAGAGATGCAGCCACCTTGCCAAATTGAGCAGCTTCATGCTTTCTTCCCACCTAAGACAGCAGCAACTGTGGCAACTTTCATTTCAACCCACACAATTTTGTGTAACAGCCTAGATGCTTGCTCTGGAAATAAGCTACCACTTAACTTCCTTCTCAACTGAAAAATCTAAGTCAACTGTTCCAATGACTGTAGGTCAGTAGGCTTCAAAAGTAGGTGGGAAGGGAACAAAGTCCATCTCTTTTTGAAACTACATCAGTGCAAGTCCAAGAGTGATGTGGCCAGGAGGAGAGGAAATGTAATGGAGCTATTCTGTAGTCCATAAATTAGAAATTTAGCTAAGTCTAATAGTAGTCTTAGTCTTTAGCTAATTTAAGCTAGTAATCTCAAAGTAAAAGAGGTATGGTCATCCCTGAAGTGGCAGTATAATCTCAAGGCAAAAGAGGTATGGGAACCAGTCCCATAAGAATAAATAAAGTCTTCAGCGACCAGAGTTCATTTTTCATTGACTGCAACCCCCTTCTGTTGCTTGTGCACTTTGCTCACAGCCCACTGTAACCATTTCAAGAACAGTTAATGAAAATTTTCAGGTTATTAAAAACAAAGGTTAAGGCCAGATGTAAAATGAGCAAGTATATTTTCTAGGTGACATCAATCTTCATTTGCAACTCTCAAATCTTAAAAATAAAATGCCTGAGAAATCATCTCCAAAAAACCATAATTAAGGATGAAAAATCTAAATGGCTTGTTATGGGGAAAATACTTAAAACCTCCTTTATGGAGCACTGTTGTATCTCTGGAATTTGGATGTCGTAGTTCTTGCAAAAAAAGCTTTACTTTCTCAATGAGAAATCCCCTCCCAACCTGTACCTCTGTGGCAGCAACATTCTTGAGCTGCTCCATTCATTCTCATTCATGTGCTACTGATGAGTATGGAAAAGAGAAAAGGAGGCATGACAGACTTTCATCTTTTTTTTTAGTCCCTGCCTGTCTACATAAAACTATGAAGCCTGTCAGACCTTATTCTTCCTGGGAGCCTCAGGGTAATTCTGAAAGACTTTACAGTCCTCTCTTTGAACTTCTGCAATCATTTATGCTTTATTTTCTTTTAAAAACAGCGAGTGGGAAATGAGTTGTCCCGTTCTGATTTCATCCTGCCTGTTGTTTCTGAGGGAGGAGGCCCCCTTCTGAGGGAGGGGGTACAAAGTGTGAGCTCTGAAACTGCCACTGCCTATGATGGAGTGGAAGGGATCCAGGGAACCCTTGGAACATGCAGAATGCTCTCTGTGAGGGTATTTAATGCAACATTTAGTGCTCATACTGCTCAGAACAGCAGGTCTGCTTTTCAAACACAGGCTTCTGAAGTACAAGGTTTATAGGTAATGCAGTGGTAACACTGCCTGCCTGTTACTTGCTCTGAAATTCTCAATTGCAGTGAGCATGTGTCTTGAAAAATTCATTCTAGCTGAGACTGGGGTGTCAGATAAGGGACGTGTTGCTCCAGTGCTGTGAGTCAAAGGCTCTCTTATTCTTTATCTGTGACAGTGGGAGCACACACAATGAAAGCTGTATTTATGACAGTTCCCTTATTGAAGTGCCAGGCTTATTGTGCTGCCTGTAAAATCATAGGAAAGAACCTCCCCAGGTTTCTTTTTCTTTCCCTTTTTTTTTTTTTTAATACAGACATGTTTGAACCAAGGCATTCCTGCTTCTCCTAGCTGCCAGCTCCTGAGCACAAGATTCAATGTTTTTCTTTTACTTGCTATAAAATGCTTAATCAAAGCCTTCCCTGCTCTGGTATAGCTGTTTCATTATTTATTAATCTAAAAATATGAATTACTGAACTTCAGCCTTGGCAGATAAGTGAAATTGGAATGAACTTTCAGCTCTTTGGTTTCAGAAGGTGAGTAAATCTCTGGTGGAGTTTGCACACATGGTTGGAATAGTTCCCCTTGTTTACCCTGGCACAGCTCCACCAACTGCTGCTGCACTGGCCTGATTCACACTTCCAGCAGCAGGGAGTTAGAAACTCAGGGGCCTAAGACAGCTGTAACTTTTTCAAATTACTTGTCCAGCTTACCTTTTAAAACAGAAAATTTAAAATCATACAGGAAGAGAATGGTTCTTTTTCTCCTTGGCTATTAGGGGTGACTTGACTAGAGAGAGAGAGGAAGGAGCTGTAAGTGGTGCACTGAAGATGACCCTGGAAGAAGAAATTAAATAACAGTACAAATATCCTTTGCCTCTTGAACCAAGTCACACACAGCATTTCTCATCTCTTTTACACAATGCCCTGGCAATAAGGAGCTCCTTTTAACTTAGTTTCCCTAGGAAATGTAGCAAGTATGTTCACACCATCTCCCCATCACGTCTCCCCAGCCTTCCTCCTGCCCCCTGCCACTTGTCCACTTCCTGGCGTGTGACAGAGAAAGTCCAAAAGTGAAAACTGGCAGCTGTGTCTGGGAGAGATGAATGCATGGCCTCCCCAGCTGGGCACAGGGAACAGCACCCACTGGAGGGGGGCTCCCTCGAGTGTAGCTGCACCAGGATGCCTCCAGTCTGCCAGAGGGGATGCACAGGCACCTGGAGACATTGCAGGAAGGAGCAATGGCATTGGGTGCAGGAAGGAACTGGGAGGGTAAGAGAGTGTGGAAGAGAAATCCATAGGAAACCAGCTCCTGTGAGCTTCACTGCACACAGCAGTGGAGCCTGACACCAGACAGGCGCTAAACTAAAGAAAATCCCTTAAATAGACAGATGTGTTCTTTCCAAAGTATCTGCTGGTTATAAAATGAAGCCAGTTAAATTAAGCTTCCATGTTAGCATCCAGCAGTACAGCTCACCCTGATTTATCAGTCTGTTTAACTACAGTCAGCAGTGTAAAGCTGGCATTTTATAATTTAGGATGGTTGATTCAAGTGTTGTTTGACATACTGTCCGCTTTTAAAAACAAGGGAACACGAAAGTGTCTGCTCGCCTTTGGAAAAGGAAATAAATATTAACTTATCTGCACATTGTGTGAGCAGATCTAGCCCTGTTGCAGGAAACTCATTAATCTCACATGGAAAATAAATAAACCAGGAGAGAAAAGGATGGGTGGGATTTCAACTTCCCCTATTTCCGTAAATCATTATTTTATATGAACAAGAGCATGCCAAAGGTTTTAAAGAGGAAAATTACTGCAATGAACAAATAACTTCATTGAATCTTTTAAAAGCTTTGCAGTAGTGGGATAATTTAGGATGGCATTGGGAAAACTCACCCGTTAAATACTGCCTGATAGTTCCTGCTATTAGACCACATTTTCCATTGCTGATGCTATTGTCAGTCTTCAGCCACCAGGGCTCACATTTTCCATGGCAGGTGTCTGCCTAAGGCTGGATACGTGTGATGCATGTGTGCTTGTACCAAGAATTGTCTCAGACTGTACATAAACATTTCAGCCAAAATGCTTTTGCTCTTCAACAAGTATAAGTTTCCCTCACATTGAGAAGAATGCCAGCCTCATCTTTAGACCGTCCCGAAGGCCCCATACTTTGGAGGAAAAGCATTAAATTTGGCAGGAGTGCTTTAGCCACCCTGGAGATCCAACTCAGCATGGATGAATTATGAGCCTTAGCAAGATCAGTTTGGTCTTGATAGAGTTTCATAGCTTGGTATTTCAAAGATCCTGCCTTCAGTGATTCTGTGCTAGTCTGGGGCTGACTGAGGTGGTTTTCCTCAGCAAATTTTTAATTTACTACTTTGGACCCTGTTGCTGCTTTGGGGAAACCCAGAAGAAATAATCATCCAAGGAAGGAACAGGCTGGAGAGGGAGAGGTGTCTGGACAGAGAGCATGGGGCAAGGGAAGAAGGCTGGGATGACAAGCCAAAGAGGGTGATATAGCATAGCTGGTGCAAGACAGGAATGTAGCAAAAGAGATGCTGGATGGAAGTGATGAGAGGATTTGTGGCCACTGTACCCACAGTCAATGACCAACACGTCCCATAGGATAAGATAGAGGTAGTTTTCTTTGCTAACAGGGATCAGATGAATGACAGAATCTCACAGGAGCACTGACAAAGCATTTAGAGGAACACAGTTTTGAGAGTCACAGTAAGCATGGCTCAAGCTCAGTTTCAATCATGGAAGAGTTGGACTTTAAAGGTATAGCCATGTTAAAAAGAAAAATAATTGGGAAATGGGTGACTGACCCTTTTCTTCCATAAAAATATGACTCTGCACCTGAAAACAGCCACTTGGTCAGTGATGCTCTTGGTCATTTGTCACAGGTGGGACATATTGTTCCTCAATGCCTTGGAAATTCACATACTCACTGAGATGCCTTTAATATAGCTTTAAATCTTGGCCTTTCCCAAAGACAGACCTGAGTAGCCAGCACTTCCACAATCATCTGTGTATTCATCATACATCTCCAGCATTCTAGATCTGCTCTCACATCATTTGCAAAATTAGAAAGAGGAAAAACAGAGTGTGCACTCAGTCACCACCAGTTCTCTCTCTGAGCCTAGTGGTTTATTCTCTGATCACTAAAGGACTTTAAAACTGAGACATTTGTATGGCATTTACTGCCAAGAGGCACCTGTTCCTTCAGATTAAACCACATTCTTTAGTAATTTGTGAGTGTTAATAGTAGTAATTTCTAACTTCAAAATATTGCTATAAATACTCTTCTTTCAGGTTTTATGACAGTCAGATCATTATGTGCTAAGGACCCCAAAAACCATTCATCACAATCCAGAGCTATATTTCTATAAAGATGTAAAGCTTAGAAAAGCAGGTTTAGAATATCTTGAGAAACAGAGAACTTTTAATTTAAGAACTAGTGAGAACGCCGTGAGAATTTAGGGTCATAGGATGGGTGTGCCACTGACTCAGACAAATGTCTTCCTGATATGAATACAGGCTGGAAAAGCAAATGAAAGCCAAGTGTGAAAGAGATGCAGCCAGCCCTTAGGGGAGTGCAGGAACACCTGCAATCAAATTAAAATAGCAAATAGCATATGACCACAGGAGAGCTTTTTTACAGTATGTATTTGTCAGTGCAGGCAGGGGGTAGTTGAAATACTGGTTTGGATTGCAAATACACAAAATTCAAATCTGAATTTATAAACTTCTGTTGTGTTAGTTGGGAGGCAGGAATTAAATTTCAGGGATGCAGCTTGGGGGACATTGGGACAGCACAAGGTGGAAAGGAAAGGAGGGCACAAGTCACAAGTAATGGTTCATCCCTACTTTCACACTGGACAAAGAAATGGCAATTATACAGCACTCTGTAGACCAAGTGTCTGTACTGTGATTCCCCCCTTTCCTATCCATACAGAATTTTGATGGAAGCTTTTATAGGGTTTAGGTGCTGACAGACATTGGTCTCTCCCCTGAACAGATTCCCTGACACCTAATAAGAGCTAAGCTCTTGTAGTTTTTCAGTGTGGAGTCACAAATTTCGATTTCTTTATTCTGTCAGCTGCCTGTTTTCACAAAATTAAATTCACCTCTGAGTAAATTCAAATATGTTTGAGACCTGAGTCAATTCTAATTCAAATTTGGTAACAAATCCAATAATTATTGGGGAGACATGGACATCTAAGTCTTGACTCTTTAGAAATTAAGCAGAAAGGAAAAAAACAAGCAGAGAAAAAAAAAAGAGAAGAAAAGAAACTAAACGTTAAAAGATCTCTTCATATTTTGTATGTACTGAGAATCTGAATTGGGTTAAACCAAGCACATCAAAGGCTAGAAGTCATTAGGATACCTTCAGATGTCTCTGCAAAATTCTCCTCCGCAGAGCTGTTTCAAAAGCTGTAGCACAGTGAGGTCCTGCAGCTGTGAGTGCAGTCCTGTGCCCCGCATTTGTTTCCTGCATGCTGATGGGAGTGGAACTGCAAGAAGTAGTTTTGAAGTCTGAAGTACTGCAAACAGTGAATCATGACTTCAATGGATGATCTGTCTGAAAGCCCTGTCTTAGCAATTTGTAGCTGTTTCTGACACCAGTGAATCATTAGAGCTTCTACTGCAATGAAAGCTACCTCCCCAGAATCCCATACCAGTGAGCCAAAACTCGCATGCTTGGATTCTGCAAAAAGGAGACTTCTCCTTCATGCTTTGACATACAGCACGGGCATGTAATATTCTCTGGATGTAGTCTAAACTGGGTGATATGGTTTCATTTACCAACTATTTTGGGGCAGGAAAGATTTTAAAAGTTACTTACATGGCCGGTTGTATAGGACTACATTGGAATTAAGTTTTCTGCCTTTAATTTAGATATTAAGAAATTAACTGAAATGAACTATATTCGGCTTTGATCTCTATCTCGAGGATCTCTCTGAACAATACATGATAGATGCACTGTGTAGAGACCTACAACAGAAGAACTGGAACTTTTACTCAGGGGTGCATAACTCTTTGATTCAGGCATAAATGTTTTCTTATTTATTGAAAGTTGGCCACAGGAAATCAAGAATTCTGGAGAAGAAATTATACATGTTTCTGATCATCTTGATATATGCCTGAGGAAGAAACTACTATTCCTGAAACAAAAACGGGTAATTAAAAGTTATGCCTTGTGACTCCAGAATTTGAGAAAAAAAATTATATGGTGTCTAATTAATGTCTATGTTAGTACTTTCATGTCTTTTCTCAGGAGCAAGATATTTATAGCCACGTACAAAAACAAGAAAAAGACCTAAGGGAACACAAACAAAACCCCGCCACCCAGCACCTTAACTGCAGCATCTGCAAGCCAGCAGTCATGGAATACTTGATGAAGGCTAGAAAGGCTGATAATGAGATTTCTTTTAAGTTCACAGTGCTGCACATTAAAGAGACATTGCCAACCTGATTCTGAAAGGAAATAACATTACATATCACAAACAGACTGGGGGTTTTTTTTAATAGAAGAGTCCTTTTCATCAGCCTTTGCGGGTGTCTAGAAAGACAAACAGGTTTAGTAAGCAGCATACTTGGTCCACAAGTTTTCCCTCAATATTTTTGCATTTTATTTGTGTATTTAGTAACACTGCAGTTCTGATGCTGTGTCTGGAGAGTGCTCCAGAGAGAAGATTGGTTCTGAGCTCCCACTCAATCAGTGGACAAAAAGCTGGAACTCCCCAAGATAGTACCTTACATAGAATATACTAAAGGCCTCCTGCACACTGTGACACAGACTGCACACAAAGTGCTGGCACATGTACAGCATAAACAACCTGGAACCAGATAGTCCCACTTCTCTCTCTCTCTCTCTGGTCTGTTCAGTGGAAGAAACTACCACATTATTTGCTGCAAGACTATTATTATTATTATTATGGTATTTCTAGAACTACATATGAATCATTAAGTTGAAGAAAAGTCAATCACTTACTTTGTCTACTTTCCAGATATTTTTTATAAAACCAAATCATATTTTCTGGTGCAGAAGCATTTTATAGAGGGACTATAATGTTTCTTATAAAACAGCATATGTGTAGTCCTATGCTTATCCCAACATAATTGCTTCCAGGAGTTTGTCTGCAAAAATGTCCTTGAATCCTTTCTGTTGGCCTTTCTTATTCTAAAGGCAGTGAAATGGTAATGCCAGCATGTTCCATCTTCCTGCATGGACTAGTTCAAATTAACTTCCCTGTTTTTCTTACTTCCTATAATTTTTTACTCAGCACCTGCTGTGAGGAGAAAGACTGTGAGCTGCCAAACAGGGAGAACACATAAATGAATCTGTATTCAGAAAAAAACCCAAAACATTCCAACAGTATTAATATTACACAATCAACCACTAAAATTTGACAAAGCTAATTTTGTAATTCTAACTTTTAGCATAGTTTTCACTTACAACACTGCATATTTATTTTTTGGGCCTGGTGAGGGTATGACACAATTTCTGAACCAAAAGTATCTGTTATCTGCCAGACCGTTGTTCTCACTGTTGCAGAAGATGGAAAATTAATGGTGAATGATGCCATAGGCAACTGCATGAAGAAATAGTATTGCTCTACAATTATGGTAGCAGAACTCTGTCACTGGGGAAATGGAGTCTGCTTCTGCAAGAAGGTTTCAGCAGACGAGTTCTTATTGTGCTACTCCTTAGTTTCATGTCCTTTGTTTTGGGTGCTGACTTCATAACCTAGGATTTAATTTGTAGACATGCTGAAGATAACTATAGCTGAGGATGCAGAAACTGCTTTGAACATACAAAGTAATATACAACATTAGGTATTACCAGGAAAAAGATCATAAAAATCACAAACTGAAGTTAGGGGATGTTTTAAATCCAGTTTAGTATGTAGGTTTTACAATGTAATGCTGTAACTGCTAGAGAAACTGGAAAAGAAGTGTTATCCATATCTGTTCATCCCCACACCCATCTGATGCTGCAGGGCTGGATGCCCACAATATGGTAAAAAGCTACTGAAGACAAAGGTGTCACTTTCACAGCACTGCTCAGCTGAAGTGGTGCTCACTCCTGAACTGCAGCCACCAATGCCTGAGCCAGCTCTCCTGGCAGGACAGGTGCCATCCACGGCACGCCCTGGTTAGGTCTCATGAGGGACACTGTCAGATTTCCAGCTGGAGAAAACACCAACACCATCCCAATCACTATGCTAAAAAGGATTGTCAAGAGAATGAAAGAAATGTAGCTGACTTCAGCTCAGATAACCACTGATACCATCTTACCAGGGTTAGATCAGTCCATGGATGAAGCCTTCAGTCATCCTTGCTCAAAGAGTATCAATGGCAACCGAGGTGTTCCTCTGTGGTAAACATTTTCAGTGGGCTGTGTGCAATAAAACCACCCCCAGAGCTCCAGGGAGTGATTGCTACAGTAGTCTGTGCTGACACCAGCCTTATTAAACATACTTGATCATCACACAGAAAATGCCACATAGACTCTTAAATGCTGATGGAACCTGGTTGATCTTAAGTGACAGTAGATTGGCTCCACCCAAATGATGTTGCTGCAGAGAGAAAGGAAGACCAGCACCATGCATGGGCCTGTGTGCCATCTGTGTGCCATTACAACCTTCTGCACACAGAAACCTGGAGACAGCTGGAGTTTTCATTAAACAAAACCCCAAGTAAGAGGATCAACCTACCTTGAACACTCATAGTTATGCCCATACACCTTGGTCAGAGGAGGAAGATCAGGAGCTTTTTCCAAAATATGTGCAAGGATCTATTCAAGAAAGCTGTGCTAAGTACAAAAACCATTATCTGCTATTCATTTGATGAATACTAGAATGCATTTCATCTACAGCAGACTTCACCATTTTTATCTTGCCATAATTAATATGATAGTTTAAAATCATTAAAAGCCATATTGTTACTTGAGAGAGCCAGAACCTCTGCTCCTGTTGTCTGGAGCCAGAATGCAGCCAACACCCTGACCACCAAGTGGTGGCAAGCAGAGAGCAAGTAAAAATGTGATTAGAAAATCTTGAGGGTCCACCCTGGAAAGGAGGCGCACACAGCACGTGACATTCTTGACTTGCCCTGCCTGCAGTGTCGCTCCCAGGAATGCCCACAGTCAGCAAACCCACCCACCATGGGCTCCCGCATCCCTGCTAGAGCTGCTTGAGTGGGCATGGTCTGGTCCCCTCTGGCAGTGGCACGTAGTGCAAGGGTGGGTCCTGTGTCCAAACAAGGCAGCTGCTCATGTCCTGGGCTTCTTCTTGTCTTCTCAGAGTGTACACTTACAGGTCTTTGACAAGTAGATGATAATTTGGCTACTTTTTGTTTTGTTGCAATTGTTGCCTTATTTGTTTCATTCCCCAACACTCATTAAAAACAAGCCCTTGTATTCAAATGCCAAGCCTTTATTCCACATCTCCTTGCTCAGTTTTTCTGAATTTCCTCCTGACTCTTTGTCCTGGTTCTCTCTCATCTGGGACCACTCACTATGTCCACTTGCCAACGTCACCCACATCCACTGGTTTGTAGGCCTAATGTCTTTCCTGGGACTGCATTCTCAGAACATCTCCCCTCTGCATAGCAACTTCTCTATCAGTTTCCTTTTCTTGTGCCTCAGTTTCTTGAGCAGTTTTTTCCCCCCATATTGCATTCACCTCTTCAGCCTACAACACCAATATTCTTCTAGATCCTCAGTCTCTGCCAATTGTCATTTTCTCTAATGGCTTCACAACAGTGTTCCTGTCCTGCCAATCCTGAGTCTCTGCAAGTCCCACTTTTCACCCCACATGCTCCTGCTTCCAGTTCAGCCTGCTGGTTTTCCAAAGGAAGGCCTCAGATCTGTCTCTTGCACTGCTTGCCTCTGAAACAGGCAGTTTGTTCCTTCACATTGCCTAGATGCCAACAGAGAGGCCACTGAAAGTGCAGCAAAGTGTCCCTGCTCTCCATTCGTTGCTTGAGTCCAGCTCAGCATGTGGCAGCTGGAAACAACCATTATTGGGAAATTCTGTCTCCATCATATAATCCTGGGCTGCACCATGTGTAGTGCCTTTGTACTGAGAGTGCATGCCCAGGCCAGGGGCTGAGAGGGGCTGGAGAGCCTTATTTGAACTGTGGGAATGATGCACAAACAGGACTGTAACTGTGAGAGTCAAAAGTTTGCTCTGGGACAACCTTAACCCTTAAGCAGTAGCAAGTCTCTCCATATACTGGGATTTGAAATATCCTAAAATTTGGGCAAATAAGAGTAGATTTTCTTTGGGGCATGAAAAAGCATCTGACAAAGGCCTCCTTTGCTCAATTTCAAAACAAATTTTCTCCATAAAAAGTTTTTTTTTTTTCCCATTGAAAACTAATATACTCTTCCTAAATTTAATTTCAGAAATTACTAAACCCTTTGGTTGATATTCTCTCCAGGCAAGAAAAATACCCACGTGATGCAGACAACCAGTATTGACTTTTCCAGTGTGAATCAGGGTAACCTGGCACAAACAGCTGAAAGCTGGGTCCTGCACTGGAAATGTCAAACCCTGTGGAACAGGCTGCATGGGCTCTTTAAAAACTCAGCAGAGCAGCTCACCCTACCTTGTGCATGTGTTGGGAATCAGCTGAAGGGCTGATTCCCATCAAGCAGATTTAAATAGGTTTTCAGCTTAGGGAGAGAAATGGATGTTTGTCTCTTAGGGGAGCTGTTCCTCCCTCCCATCCCTCCCTTATATGTGCACATAGATACACTGCAAAAAAAAAGAGCGGAATGGGGATAAAGGTATTCTCCAGGCAGGAAAGACCAATCCCCTGTAGAGACAGAGCAGCATTTCTGGCAGATCTGGACAGTACTAGAGTTTAAGTGAGTTGAAAATAAAAGACTTATAATCAGATTTTGCACTAGATTGGCTGGCTTGCGCTGGCAGGCAACAAGCACAGCCAGCCTGCTTACAATTCACTCTAGATGAGATAAGCAAAAATAGAAACCAAAGAGCCACAATCTGTTATCCAGCCTAGGGAGGTAAAAATATTTACTTGAAAGGACCACCACTCTCACACAAAGTGACAGCTCTAAGTTGTAGCCACTTGCCTTTCTCTCAGTTAGATTCAGAAAGCACTAATCTTCCCCTTGCAGAAAGAGTAGAACTCACAATTCAGCCTTCTCCAGAGCAGGCTGAGAGTGTGAGCATAGAGGAGTGTGGCATTTGCCAGCTCTGGTCAGACTCATGGTCCCTATTTCTGCTGATCCTGAGTGGCTTATGGTCCTGTTAGCCTAAATCGCCTTTCACAGGCAGGAGCTTGTGCCCAAGCATAGAGGAGGAGTTCTAGGAAGGCAGAGAAGCAACGATTGTGAAGCAACTGCTTCACAATCCTCCCAGGATGGAAGAACAGTTTGCCAGTGGATTTATCCAGAAAACACACTTCTTTCTGGATGTGAGCTTTGCTGCAGCCTGAACTCAAAGCATCTCTGATTCTACTTAGGAAGAGGTAAATCTGAGACCAATCTCACTGCTGCCTGCAAGGAATTTGCCTGTGCTTGAGTCATCCAGACACAATGAATGAGCACAGATCTAAAGTATCTGGCACTTATCAGGAAGCTTCAGATCTTATGCTGTTGAGGCACTTTGGTGAAGACTAAGAATAGTATAGTGGGGTGCAATTGTGATATTAAGGGTAGGTATTACCACACCTTGTTAGGTGCAAGAGAAAGGTGTAGATCTTGCTGGGTCCTGGAGGAAAATTTATATTAAATTCGTGTGTCTTTCCTGGTATCTGGAGGAGTACATGGCTCTCAGTTTTTGTCACATAAGTCTAGTAAAGAGCAGTTTAACTATCTGATAGAGAACAAGTATGCTTAATAATGACTGGTAATAACTACTCCAGTAAAGAGTAGTTTAACTATCTGATAGAGAACAAGTATGCTTAATAAGACTGGTAAGAGCATGTTTCATCTTACATTACTTATCAGTAATAGGTACTTATTTTTCAGTCTAGAAAATTCTCTCTAAATACACAAGTAAATGCACAAGTGCTGGTGGTGCATCTCAGGCACTATGGTTCCTCTTCTGATATTCACCAGTTTGCAGCCACACACACAGCAACATCTGTGAACTGGGAGGACAAGGCTAGCTCCACAGCAACCCTCTTTCCCTCTGGAATGGACTATATTTGCCAGAAGCACTCAGCATCAGTTGCCCCATGAGAGAATTTTAAACTCAAAACATGCCACAAGTGTGTGCTAATTTATGAAAAATTGCATCTGACTCCCTCATCTTTGTTAGTTAATGTGCTTTTCTGGGTCTGCAGCTGCATATTTACTGTTAGCCTTGGTGTCATGTCTGTACCTGAGCAGTGACCTCTTTTCTTATGCATTTCCTAAAAGTTTAGCTCAGTACTTCAGCTGTACATTGTGGTAATCACATATTTTTTGAAGAGAGAGACATAATTCTCTCCCAGGATTTTCCTGGGAAGCTGTGAGAAGTTGTGAGAAGGTCGGAGAAAACAATTCTTATCTCCACTTACTACACCTGTTGCTGTGCGCATGTAGAATGTGTTTACCAAAGGGTAGTTTTTTAATTAGACTCTGGTGATAGTGTTTTGATTGATTGACCAATTAGGTCAGAGCTGTATTGGACTGTCTGGCAAGGGCAATAAGTTTTTGTTAATAGTACAGTGTAGTGTAGTAACAGTAAAGCAATTGATCAGCCTTCTGCAGCCAGGGAGTCAATGCCCATCATTCCCCCGCGGGGAGCGCTGCTACGATAGCACATGATGATCGTTTAGGGTATACTAAAGGGAGATCTCTTCTGTTCAGCTCCATGTGCTGCCCAAAGGGAATGGAGCAGCAAACTCTGCTCCCTGCCTTAGCACTGGGGAGGATTAGACAGGGCTTTGTGGAGAAAATGTAGGCAAATGAGATCAGGCAATCAGATAGCAAATTAAATGAAATTATAACTCTTTGTCTCACTATATTATATTTTTCTTTATACTTCTTCTGCCTGCCATTCAAAAACACAGCGGACCCCACTTCCCAGCTTCTGACTTTGAGCATCAGTCTTCTCTTCAGCCTATGAGGGGAAAACTAAAATGCAGATGCAGGATCACACTCATGGAACAGCACATTCTTGGCTCGCAGCCACATCCAAATTCATTAATAGTAGTTTTCTGTAACTGCCAGGAAAGATAAAGAAAGCAGTGACATTTTAACTGTCTTGTGATGCCAACAGTTCACCCTCCCAGGAGTTCAGCAAAGTAAAGTGGAAGCCTAATTAGGGATGATACATTCTAAACTTGGCATTCATTATGTCTTTAATTCTTTCACAACTCCTCCACAAATCCTGAAGTTGTTTTGTAAGAAACTTTGGCATCGGCAGTGAACTCATAAATATACCCTGTTTTTGAAGTATTGCAAACTACTGCATATTTTCTCCTCTCCAAATATAATTTTAAAATATAATATTAACATTCAGGAAGTATGAAGGATGCATCTGCTTTTGGTACAGTGTAGTTTGGTGGTGGCAGGTGGCTTAGTTAAGCAAATCCAAACCATTTTAAAATAATATTAAATAAGATACCAGTAGGTGTGCCAGGGATCAGGAGGTGGCAGCAAAACTCTGAGGAGAAGTTTGGTTTCTGCATGTCAATAATGGAAGTATTTCAGCTGCAAACTAGGACTGATAAAGCATGTAAAATTCTAGTAAGAAAAACAAGGGATGGCCACTGATCATGAAATGAGGAATTGTATGAAAAACCATTGAATTTTGTGAATTGAAAACCAGCCACCATTAAACCTGAAATAGAATTAATAATTAATGTAATAAATGTAACTTTTCAGAACAGGAAGACTCCAAGTTGTCGGACAGAACTTCTCAAGCTGGATGGAGTAACATCAATGGATGTTTTGCAAAGCTCAGCAAATTGGACAGGAGTCTGATGATTGGTCAAGTTTTTAAATATACCTATATCTATATATATATATAAACTGAATGGCAGAAAGGATATCAACGTTTGCAGTAAGGAAAACTTTAACACTGAGCAAGAAGAACAAGACATATTTGGAGTAGGGACAAAATTCACCTTAGTTATTTATCAAAATTGCATGAATATTCAAAACAGCTTATACACAACAAAAAGATCCATGGTGAGCTCCCCAAGCATGCCGAACAAAAAGGTCAGATCTGCATATGTGTGCACTTCTGTGACAGCTGGATCCTGAGGAGAAATTAACTAGACATGCTCGAGGTGGTCCCACAGAAAAGCACTGAGTTCTGGCTGAGTACACTGAAGGTTAGTACTAATACAAAGGTTTGAGATCATGAAAGAGCAAACTTAGCTCACTCAGAGCTCAGGTGGGAGGGGTTCCATGGAGGATAAAGGAGTTGGTGAGCACTGGGAATTTTTTCAAGAATGTTCTCCTGGAAGCACAAAATGTTCATCCCCTTTAGAGGCAAGGAAAGCAGGTGGAGCAAGAGACCCCCTTGGCTTAACTGAGAGGCTCAGTGTTTGCTCAAAACTAAAAGAGACATGCACCAGAGATGGAAGTGAATGAATACTCATTGAGAACTACCAGGGTGTGCAGATATGCAGTCAGAAAAGGAAAAGCTTGAGTTGAAATGGGCCAGATATGTCAAAAACCACAAGGAAGGGTTCTTCAGGTATGTAACCAACAAACAGAAACAAAAGGGAAATACTGGCTCATTGTTAAACAGGAGAGGTGAATTAGAAACCAGTAATACTTAAAAGGCTCAAGGCTTTCTTCACCTCTCTTTACCAGCACTATTGGGCTCTGGGCCTTGGGAACAAAAATCCATATTGATGCAAACACAGACCCACCATCAGTGAATGAAGAGTTGGTGGATGAGCTCCACAGGAACTTGACCCCTACAAATCAATGGAGCCTGACAATATCCACCCAAGGGTGTTAGGAGCTGGTTCATGTTGCTATGAGGTCACTCTCCTCAAGTTTTGAGAAGTCGTGGAGACTGGGGGCAACCCAGAAGACTAATGTCACACCCATCTATACAAACGGCTTAAAGGAGGCTCCTTCTGGGGTATCAGATGAAGTATGTGGTTAGGAAAAGCCAGCATGGCTTCACCAAGGGTAAATCGTGTTTGACAACCTGATCACCTTCTACAACAAAGTAATGTGTTCAGTTGATGTGGGATGAGCAGCGGACATCGTCTACATGCCTTTCTCCAAGGCTCTCCATACAGTGTCTGTCAGGCTCCTCCTAGAAAACGGAGGTGTTATGGTCTAGACAAGGGTCCATAGGGTGGGGAGCTGGCTGAGAGGCTGCACCCAGATCAGGGTGACAAACAGCTCCTTTCCACCTGCCCCAAGTGGGGCCTCCCAGGGATCAATACTGGGCCCAGCACAGTTTAATGTCTTGAAAAAGCAATCTGGATGATGGGGTCGAGTGCACACTGATGAAGTTTGCTTCCCCTGAACTCAGTGGGAGACTGGACACTTTGGGATGAAGAGCCACCCTTCAGGAAGATCTGGATAGGCTGGAAGAATGAGCTACCAAGAACCTTAGGAAGTTAACAAGGACAAGAGTAAGGTCTTGCACCTGGGAAAGTATAATCCATGAGTGCAGCACAGGCTGGGTTCTACCAGCTGCTGGGGAGAAGCTCTGTAGGAAGGAACCTGGCCCCAGTGGACAAGCAGTTGAATATGAGTGCACAGTCTGCTGCTGTGGCAAAGAAGCCAGCAGGATCCTGGGCTGAATCAACAAGGGCATCAACAGCAGAGATAGAGATGTCATTATCCCACTCTACTCAGCACTTGCCAGACTACACCTGGAATAGTGAATTCAGTTTTTGTCCCTGCTTCATAAAAAATAGGTGGGCAGCTGGAGAGGCTCCAGAGAAGGGCCACAAAGATGATCCAAGGGTTCAAAGCCTGCCACGTGAGGAAAGGCTTGAGAGAACTGGGCTTGCTCAGCCTTGAGATAAGAAGGCTCAGGGGAGACCTGATGGAGGTAATGGTTCTAGTCTTTAATGGGTGGCTACAAAGAAGATGGAGAGTCAATTTTTAAAATGAGACACATGGAAAAGTCAAAGGGTAATGAGTACAAGTTACGTCCGCAGAAATTCCAATTGGACACAAGAGAAATATTTTTTAACAAGAACAACCAACCACTGGAATAATCTCCCAAAAAAAGTGGTGGATTACCCAACTTTGGACACTTTTAAGATTAGTCTGGGCAGGATGCTGGACCATCTGGTCTGGATGATGCTTTTGCCAAGAAAGACTGGACCAGAAAATTCTTCAGGTCCCTTCCAACCTAGTATTCCGTGACTAACATTATAGACAGAAAAATTTTACAAGGTGAAGGGAAAAAATTGATGTATTTTGAGACTTTTATAAATATAATGAAAGAAGAAAGTTAAAATTACCTTATGGGCAGCTAGAAAAATTTCTCAACCTAAACCAACAAAAAATAATGTTTAACATATTTCAATATTTATTTATACTACTGTATTCAAGCTCCACATGCCCTACACAAGCGTGACAGATTTTTACTGTATCAGACAGAAATCTGGAATCTTTAGAGCAGTTTTTTGCTTTAACAAACTAGGATGTTACTACGACAAGTTGCATCTGTAATAAGAAGACCAGGCAAATAATGTGTACACATAAATGTGCATGTTCTTTCAATAAAATAATTTGCATAATTCATTTACTATACCTAGATAGCAATACTTCAGAGTATTGCCGAACAAAAAAAAATTAGAAGGTTTTGCAATTATAATAGGAAAAAGTGAGAAAACAAACTAAATATGCCTTTAATAAATGAAACCATTTTAACATATTTTCCAGTATCCTTGATTTGCAATGACTGAAACATTATATTTTCCAGTATCCTCAGTTTGCAATGACTGAAACAGATATTTTGCTGGTTCCAATTCCATTCAGCCAGTCCTTTGTGCTATCCACAAGCCTGTCTGCTGGAATACTGTGAAAATGAAACAGTAACACAAAAAAATAAGCAAGTATTTAAAATGCAACAGAAAAAATTATGTCTGTGACTATCAATTGCACCAACAATGCTGGAATTTGAGATGAAAAATAGAATAATATTGTTTATATTCATATCAGAGAAAAATCAAGGAAATAGACCTGGCTGGAGACAGCTCTCATAGGTATTTTTGAAGCAAATCAAATAGATGTGAAGGAAAAAAAAACCCACCCAACTTGTCTTCTAGAAAATTTTCTAAATAAGTAAGTTGGGTAAACTCTTCAGTAAATGTAATGTAACACAAACTGCGTGCCACAACCCGGAGAACACAGTTTGAATGCTGGGAACAGAGTGGGAGACACCTGAGATGGCTCTGTTAAATTATGCAAGAATCTCAGCTATGCACAGCAAAAGTGTCAGTGTCAGGAGGTGAATAACACCAAAGCAGTTTCTAAACACACACAACTAAACATATTTGAAGTAGGAATTCTCAAATTGTCCCACAGGGCTGGCCACACTTTGAAGAGAAACTGGCTCAGTTTCACTTCCTATTAATGATCATATAATATCTTGGTGCCAAACACAGCAATTGCCTGAATGGAAAAATAATTTTAGGAAAGTATTTAATATGTTTTTAACTGCCTTGTAAAAACAACTTAGCAACTGAAAAGACCGATGCCAACACCTTGTGATGGGCTAAATCTTTAGAGGAAACCAGGAAGATTCTGTGGGTGGAATGTGTACAGTGATATGCAGACATGGTACCACCTGAGATGTCTTTCTACTGTTGCATCCCCCTGAGAAAGATGTAGGATGCTGCCTTTGCAGATTTCCAAACGTGTCAGCAAGACAGAGGAAAATACCCCAGACATATCAGTCATATCTAAAGAGTGTCTCAACAGCTTCTGAAGTGCCTTATTTCTTCCTGCCATTTTTCACCAGAAAAACCTCTGGGAGGAAATGAAAAGGAGCAGGTCATCCAACCTGCTTAAATTTACCTCCCTGACCATCTTTTTCTAGTCTAGCTGGTAGACTTTCAGACTTGGACTGATTTAATGATTTTGAGATGCTTAGTTCTTAACCAAAGTCATGTAGAAAAATGTTCTTTGAAGATGGCTTGGAAAAGCCCCTGAGTTTGGAAAAAGCACTGATCTGTGGAAAGTTCTTCCTTGTCTCCTTAGTTTCATCACGTTTGCTAAGTGGTCAGCTTACAGGAGCTGCTTTGCTTTGGATTTGTGGAGAAAATGCCCTTTTTCAAAACCAATAGAAGGCTCAACTCACTCTTGCCAAACCCTACAATAGGAAAGGAAGGATAATACATGGATAGGCACAATGGCAATTCATCTTTCTGACTGGAAGTTGTGTTTTGGAGTTCTGTTGCTTAGTGTCTGTCAGCACTTTCATCCTGGGGAATTTAAATTTCTCCAACAACAGCCTGACTGCAAGTAAAAGTTTGCATATAAAGTATCAGAACTCAGAACTATTTATTTTTTAATTAATTTTCCAAATAGAGGTAAGTCTTAAGATATGAAAAAGTACTTGAGTGCTACTCAGCATAACAAGAAGGAAATCATTAGCTTTGCATTTGTTTAATCTTGTGAAACATTTCTTTAAAAGGACAGGGAGATTAATATCTAAAGTGTGATCTCAAAACCCACAAAAAATATGTATTCATCCAGGAACTGAGCTACATTTGATGTGTCTTAGCTTTTCTAGGCACTGTAATTACTCTACTGGCTTTGAGAATAACTTATTCAAAAACTAACCATGTATGTTCAACAGGCTTCCTTTCAGGAATGCTTCAGCTGCTGATGGATCACAAAAGGAAGGACCATATCCTGTCTTTGAAGATATGGATAAAAGGGAAGTAATTGTTAATGATTTGCTCATCTAAACAAAAAATGACTGACAACATAATGAAATCCTGTAATCGTGTAGTGTGTCAAATACTGCAATTTTAAACTGAATAGGAACAAATGTCAAAGGAAGCTGAATGAGAGTAGTTGCATTATACACTACAGAACCATATGTCTAGTAATAAAAGACATGAGAGGAAGCTGTAAGAATCTAGTCTTCTGGAACTGCTTACGTATTGCAATGAATTTTTGGCACAATTAAGCACTTCATTCAAAACGCTGATTGAAGACAATGCTGAAAGGCCTCTCTCAGTGCAGGAGAATTACAGCTGTCCAAAACTACCTGTAATGACATATTTTGAAGAGATTAGCCAGGAACTAGTATCAGTACGGCGTGCTGTAGACTAGGGAGCACTTCTGCAGGCCGGCAGTCCAGTGCACTGAAAGCTGAGTTGCGTGGATGTTGGACAGCACTGCTGAAGCAAACATACCTATTTATAATACCAGTGTATTCCTTTGCTTGGGAAAGACTGAAAGAATCCTCAGCATGTTTTATATGAAAAGCAAACCCATTAAGAGTAGATTCACCAAAAGAGTAAAGTCTTGTTCTTTCATACACAAGTAGGACTGTAGCCTCTTCTTGTGGGGAAGCCACCCAGCTTGCCAGCTCCCAAGCCCCGTCCATCTCTCAGCAGCATGCCGATAGCCTTTAATTGCGCAGCTCCCTGCCCTGGCTCCCTGCTGGAGCAGCGCGGTGTCCCCGGCCAGGCAGCACCGCGGGTCCCGCGTCTGGGCTGGGAGCACAGCAGAGGCACACGGACCCAGCCTGAGGGATCGTGTCTGCTTCAACACTGGAGGTTTCAGAGTGAAACAAAACAGGAGGAAACAAAACCCAGCAGGAGAAGCAAACTGAAGTACTGTTTTCCCACCGTACCTTTTAAGGATATTTTCAATAAGCATTGGAGGAACATCGTCGCATTATCACAAAATATTTGGATCACAGTGAAAGAATGTGGTTCACTGCTAGCATGTGCATTAAACAGAAGGCACGAGGCTGACAAATAAATTAATTTACTTTGTCACTAGTCCTTTCCGGGCTTGGACAAGCAGCTGCTGCAGATCACTGCTGTTCCCCTGTGCAGAGCCCTGACCGATGCTTTCCAACCTGTGCTTGCAAGGTCTGAGGGCTCTGCTGCTAAAAAGGTCCAAACAAGATGCGAGTTCATATATCTAGCAAAGAATTTTAGCAAATTTTTAGAGAGGAAAATATGTTCATGCAAAGGTGTTCTAACTCAAAGACTTGAAATACATTGGCATAATAAATAAACAAAAATTGGAAGAAGCTTAGCAGCACAAATGGTAACTGCGTGAAGAGCTTCGCATTCGCTTTCGGGCAGAGCCATAATGAATTTTTGGCAGCCCCGGCGGCGGCCCCGCCGTGAGGGGACTCATCCCTCAGGGGGTTCATCCGTGAGGGAGTTCATCCCTCAGTGGGTCCATCCCTCGGGGGGCTCCCGGCGCGGGACCCGCGGCCCAGCCCCGCCACACGGCGTCACGCGCCCCCCGCGGGCGGGTCCCCGCCTCCGCCGCGGGCCAATGGCGGCCCGGCCCCGCGCGGCCCCTCCCGCCGCCAGCCAATGGCGCGCGGGCCCTGAGAGCGGGCGGGCCGTGGGCGCGCGGCCGTTGGGCTCCTCGGGCCCCGCCCCGGTGGGCGGCGCACGGCGCGCCCGGCCCGGCCCAGCGCGGCGGCGGCGATGCGGAGCCGGGGCGAGCGGAGCCGCGGGTAGACGGAGCTGAGCCACGCTCGCGCATTGGGCCCGGCCGCAGGTACGAGCCGCAGCTCCGCGGGGGTTCGCGAGCTGGCGAGGGTCGCGGCGGGGGGCTCCGAGGCGCTCGCGGCGCGCCCGGGGGTTTTTCCGCGGGAGGAGTCGGCGGGCGAGCGAGGGGATGCGGCAGGTGCCGGGCTGTGGCCGCTCGGTCCCGGGGGCGCGGGGAGGCGCCGGTTCCGAGATGGCCGCCGCCGCCTCCCCGGGGAGCCCCCCTGGAGCCGCTGCCCTGCCCGCGGGGCTCCCCGGGGCGGGCGGCTCCGTGCGGCAGCGCCGGCTCCCCGAGCCCCCCCCGCGGGCAGCGCCGGAGCGGGCGGGGTTGCTCCCGGTGGATCTAATCACGGCGAGTGCTCCGGCTTTTAAAACCTGCCGGGCTGCCGGGATTCGTTACGCAGAGCTCGCTCTGGCAAGTAATGGATGTGACTGAGCCATTAAGGGACACCGGGCTGCGCAGCTGGGCTCTGGAGACCTGTGAACTTCAATTTATGGGGTATCGGGAACAGGAGGCGTTTTTATGAATTGGCTGGTAATAACTTAATTCACCTGTGAGGCCAGCTCCTGTTAATGCCTGCGTTTAATCTGCGTGGAGCAATAAATAGCTATTAATTTGGCGTGTTGCATGTGGAGAAGGTAGATGATATTTGAGGAAAGAGCTGGGAAGAGCAGTAGGTGCCTTTGCATGTTACTTGTGTGCTTTCCCTTCTGAATTCCTAGCTTCGTTTTATTTTACCTGTGTTTTTAACAACATGCCTTTCTATGCTTCCAGAGCTTCTTAACTGATTTCATTTCTTAATCAGCCTGCCATATCTTTGCTTTTTATTTCCTCTGAGTAAACTGTAGAATAACTTCAGTGGCAATAGCTTTCAGTGATCCTAGAATCGGTAAGGTTGGGAGAGAGCTTTAAGATCAAGTCCAACCGTGAACGCATCAACACCATCACTGTAACCCCTAAAGCACTAAACCATATCACCCAGCGCCAGAATTCTTCCCTTTGAGGAAGACTAAACAGTCTGGACAGTGGTGATCAACATCATTAGACCTCATGGCTATCTATGGTAGCTGAATTCAGAATTTGTTTTTTACGGTTAGGTCTTTTGGATGAGGTCTGGAGTTCTTATTTTAAGTTGACTTAGATCAGGAGCCCTTTAATGAGGCATGTTGTTTTGTACATGATCATTTTAAAATATAGTAATTAAAATTTTGGTACGAAGTATTCTCATCCATCAGGTCTCTTTTATGCAGGGATGTTATATCTTGGCTATTTTTATAGAAATACCTTACATAATTTACTACTAGGTTATTCACTTACTGAAAGTATTCTTTGTCCTTAATTGATGTGGATGATCAAATATATAATCTCACTTAGCAGAGATTTTGACATTAGGATTTTGCTAGATGTCCCTGTTTGGATTAAGATTTTTTGCATTCAGGGTGTGTGACTGCATGTGGCTTCTAAAAGTTCTCTTAAAGCAACAGGTAATTTAGGGTTTGTGATTTAATCATGCAGAGCTAGGAAATGAGTGAATGAGAGTCATCAGTTTCAACTGTGCCAGTTTATTCATCTTTGTGAAAAGGAATAAAGCAGTAACCTAAATGCTGAGGACTTGATTGAAATTATTTCAGACATTGACTAGGTTTGGACTTTATTGTGATTGTGTTTATATTTACATGTGTACACTTAAAAGGAGATGGGAAATCCCGGAGCTGCAGATTGCTGTCAGCTAACAAAGTACATCAAGGGATGGCAGCTCTATGTTTGCTCTGTTCTCGTTTTCTATGCACCCACTAGCAGTACTTATTAGAAACAGGCTACTGTGTCAGATGGACCTTGAACCTGAGTTAGTATTGCGTTTTTGTGTTTGTAATAAAATGTTTTCTGTGTAGTAGCATGTAGTTAGGAAGCTAAATTTTAAATTAGGCATGTGTCAGAGCTGTGAGTTTTTAAGAGTACAGTGTAAAAGTCAATACCAGGTACAGAAAAAGCGGGCTAAGGAATGTGCTATTACTTTGGAAGTTTATTTGCATTTTTGTTTACATCCCAACACCTGGTAGGAAATGGTCCCAAGTATGTTTTCTAAGTGGCAACTTCCAGTCCTTTCCTGAGTGCCTTGCAGGAGTACTGTGCTTCTCACGAAGATGATGTTAAATCTGCTGCAACTCCCATCTTAGGATGTTGCAATGTTGCCTTTCACTGAAACTCCAGCCTTAGTTCTGCTTTCCTGCATGGAATCTTCCCATTCTGTGTGGCAAGCACCTGGGCCACCCATGAGTCTGTCATTTAATTCTAGCACGTGGAAGGGAGCATAATGGATCTATGAAACTCATTCAGTAGTGTCTTCCCTCCAAACTAGTTCTTCTTTTTTAAATTTTACTGTGGAACTTGCTATGATAATGAGTAGAAGCAGGAAAAAAATCCAGTCTTGCTGCTAGTAAAGTGTCTGTTAGTTGCCTTGTAGAGAATGTTTTGGAAAGTTGTTGCAGTGAGTTAAGCAAGTTTGACCATCTAGAACTGCATGAATTATGTGTAGGAGTGATGAAAGCTTCCCACATAGCTGTGCTAATGCAGTTTAATCCCAGGCTATGATGTGTGTATTCTTCCTGACCTCATCTCCTGCTTGCTGCTGGTTTCTGTGTGTTAAAGAAAAGATGGAGTATATTAAATTGTGTCCTTCTAATTTTAGTCTTAGAAGTATAATAATAAAGCTGAATTTATTTATACCTGCTTTCAGTGGATTGTGGACATTTCTATCACAAGTGATATCATATACTTATCTAATACAGTACCTTGCCCTGTATTACAGAAATAGACAGAGTGCAAACATTACTTAATACCCTTCAAATAACTTACACTGCAGTATCCTTAAAAGCCCTTGACAGCTCAGACCACTAGCTCTGTCCCATGTCATGTTGGCCATATGGCAGTTCTGAGAACAGCTCTGATGCCATGTTTTTGTATTTTACTGAATTGTTTTTCGACATTACCATGAGTTCTTGGACAAATGAGTTTTCAAAGACAGAAATAGATGATAGCTACATTGACATGCTCTTTTTTTTAGCTGGCACTCTTGCATTTAGGGGAAACCCATCAGATATAAAAAATAAGGCATATCTGAATATGCACAGAGTGTTGATGTTCTTGGATATTAGCTTTCCTTATGCTTAACTACCCAAAAACACAACTTGAATTTTCCCCCCACCTTAGTAGGCTAACAGATTCCATGTGCTCTTAAGCAGTAACATTAAGCAGACTAGTTTTTGAGGTTCAGGATTTTGTCCTGAAAATGTTTTATCATTCTACATTATGAATCATGACTAGAATCAATCTTATCTCACAGTTGTAAGCTCTGAAGAAAAGATGAACTGCTAATATAAAAGGGTTTTCAGTCTATTTAATCTCTTGGAATCACATCTTGCTACAGTGGCCAACGTCTTTATTTTATTTTTTTTTGTCAGTGATGTAATAAGCCTGCAGCAAAAAGCTCATGGAGTGAACTCATGGTTTCTATCCTCAGTGACATCAGTATTTAAAGATAATAGTTGAATCAGTCTATAAACTGTAACTACAAACTATATTAAAGAGGAGTTATATTATATGTAATATAAATTGGAGAGATGAACTGTATTGTAGTTTGCGGTGTGCAGAGGAGATGGTGACCCATGAACGTGGAAGGAACAGGCCTGCCTTGATCCTGTTTTGACTGTCAGGTGCTTGCCATGCACGCCCCAGGGCTGCCCCTACGTGTATTCTGTGGTTGCTGCTCCAATTCTGCACTTATTGCCAAGGGGAGACCTGGGGTGTTCTCAGTGTGTAGGAGCAGTAGGCAGTGCAAAATGGACATTTGCTCAATGTTGGTGTGCACAGCCAGTTATGGGCTAAAGCTTATTGCTAACTCTCAAAGCAGAGTAATTAGCTATCATGAAGCAAAGAAATGAGCATCTTTACTACAGGCAAGAAGTCACAGGTACTTAAGAGCTTTTTGAAGTGGACATATTCAGTGCAGTGGTAGAAGGCTTACACCTAAAATTTTGTATCAGAATTTGCATGTTTTTAATGTATAAGATGGGATTATATATCTGAAGTCTTCCAGATCTTTATATGTTACATAAAGCTTACGTGTACTCATTTAAAAATAATTATTTTGCTTAATTCTAATGTTAAGACCAATTTATCTCAGACAAGTGTGGAGGCAGAATAAATATGCAATTTGGAATCCTCTCGCCCCCCAGCTAATAAGTCTTTTGACTTCTCTTGTTTCTGCAGAGTTTCACATAGAATCAGATATTTGGAAGTTAACTAATTTAAATTTATTCTCTGAACAATTAGAATTATGTAATATGTCCAATGCTGACTAGAATGTCATATTACTGTTACCCTTTCTCTTTTCTTTCAGATTCCATAGACTCTCAGCTTGGCAATCTGAAAAATGCATTATGTTATGTTGCTGTTGAAGTGAAAACAGTTATCCAGGTAGGACTCCCTTGTAATGACTCTTGCTCATTATTTTCTGATACTGAATTAGGCTGTTGCGTGTTTTCTGCTGTCCTGAGCAATAAACAGATATTTGTAGGTCAGTATGAAAGACCAAGAATAATTTCATATCATGTTTGTATTAATAAATAAAGTTGTGAAAGTGTTGTACCATTATGTGGTGTAAGTATTGTGTGTTGTCTAATGGTGTACTGCTTTATTGTCTTGTAAAGACAGCCTCTTTTTTGAGTCAAGAATGACTAAAATTTCTTATGTTATTTCATCACGTATGATAGGAGAAGTTTTGAAAAAATAGGGAAGTATTGCAAATACAGCCAACAGTTAGTAAGGACTGACTTCGAAACATGTTGCATCATAAATTGTATAGCAAGTTTAGGCATAGAGTAAAACTGCATCAGAGCTACTAATTGTGTCTCAGTATTTGAGAACACACACATCCATGTATAAAAAGATGATAGTAAACCTTTATTGCTTTCATAATGTATTGTTTAGTGGATTGAGCTTGGTTTAGCCAATCTGTTGAAGCTGTTCTGAGAGGAACAAAGTAGTTTCAGATACGAAGTGCAGAGCTGCTGTTTCACAGACAATATGCCATGAATGCTATCTAAAGAAACAGACTTGACATTGCTAATTATACATGAGAGTGAAGTATATTTATTTCACACATCGATGTGACCGAATCAGAAGCTTCAACTGGAATATGGAGAGGGTTTTTTGTGGTTTTAAAAAACACCTTACAAGTTCAGCTGATAAAAAGCTTTGCTTATTTATCACGGTCCAGGAGAGTTGGAAAAAAAGAACTAAATCTGGTCTAATTCTGTATATAAAGAAACAGTCCTGAACTTCTTCAGAGATTTTACAGATACAGTAGTGAATATTTTCAGTGCCTGAACAGATACTGTGATAGACGTTTTCAGTGAATAGCTGTTCATGAGCAGTTAATTATCTCATTGTAATCTGGGTCATTTGGGAAGCTGTGAACAGTTAACTTCTGTGTTAGGATTGCATTGTAACTGAAATGTGCATGTGGAAGGGGGAACGCCAGAGCTGCATCATCTTGAAACTAGCAAGGCTGGAGGAGTGACCAAAACCAACCTCTCCCTGAAGAGCTTGCTGCCTAGTTAAGGTGAATGAAGGCTAAAGCTTAACTAAGCTGTGAAATCGCTACTCTAAATCATATCTGAAAATCCTTGCTCCTCCCTTAACGCTTTCCCTCCTACCAGCCCAAGGCAGTTAGTGCTGCTCCCACCAGGACAAACAGCAGCCCTTTGTTAGCTGTCTTGCCTGGGGCACACCCTGTCCTCACACTGCTGCTGCTCTCTTGCCATCTGGGAGTCCCAGAGACCCTGAAAGGAGCCTTTTGCTGCCTGGTCTCCAAGGTTAACTGATTCAGCAAATCTGTGTTACCTCCAGTACACATCAAGCTAACCTGTAACTTCAGTCCCAGCATTTAATTTCTGTGGGGATGGGAACATCCAGTACCACAGCTTGTAGGCTTCTTACTCAAAGGTTAGTTACTTCTCTAAGGATCCAAATCTGTGACTTTAAAACATCAAAATTATACGTGCTAGAAACTTTGTCTTGGTATTGAAGTGGCACTACAAGTACTACAGCACAAGAAGTCTGAAAGGGCTTGAGCTGCGGTGCGTGACTCTCTGCTTCGAAAGCTTGTCGAGTGTTTGAAATGTGATACAGACAGTGACTTGGACCACCTTCCAGCTGCCTCCACCAGTCTGAGCAAGGGTATCAAAATGGCAAGCAAACCTCAGAGGATAGAACTGTGAATGGCATGCTTTGAGCCAAGTGCTGAAGGGTGCCTTTGGTCCCTCATCTGACTGCTGTGAGAGTCATGTGTCTGTGCCGTGGGACCTGGTCAGACACCCTGGGTGCTTCCCAGGGAAGACTGGCTGTCTTCAAGCAATCTTGATGGTTAAAATGGAGAGCAAAAATCACGTGCAGCAGCTGAGTACTGAGGCCAGACAGATCAGTTGTCCAGCAAACACATTCTTGTATTGAGTGTAGAAAGGACAGATGTTTTCCTTTGTTTAGAATCATGGCTGCAACTTGCAAATATAGATGATTGAATGCTGTTGTAGTCTTCATCTATTAAGATATGCTGAAAGATGCTGCTTCCAGTGGATGGTGGGCATGCTGTCAGCCAGACTGAGGGAGAAACTGTCACTGGACTGCAGCAGGAGAGGAGAATGTCCTCCTGAGCAGTTAGATGGGCAAAGTTTTGTTTGAGTGCCACAAAGGGAAGGATTCACAAGGCAGTTCCCTTCCCTGGAGAAGGGAAGTTAAAAGGGACAAGTGACTTACTGGGAGTCAAATGACCAGATTAGGAACTGGAGAAAAGCTAAAAACTTCATTGTGCCAGCTGTGGAGGCTTTTGCTTCCCAGAAGCTATGGAAACTTTTCTGGCACTATGTACTGTATTAAACATTATCTTAACTCCTGATTTCTTGACATATGCATTTATTACTTAATGAAGATAATGAAGATTCCCTCTCATTAGGGCCTTTTATTAAACTTGGTCACATTGATACATTAAGACTATTAAATACCTTCCTTTACAAAGGAAAAAAAGGTTGGGATGGGAACAGAAGGGTGTTAGAAACCAATACTGGAATTTGTCTGAAAAGAAGACTCTTCAGCTGACATGGCTGTGGAAGATGTTAAATATTTTAGATACAGAAAGATACTCTAGCAGAGCTGTAAAACGTACTTTTTTGTGGATACCTGATTTAAAGAGTTATGTGCAGGCATTAATATGACAAATATTTGGATTTTGAGAAAAAAACAAGCCCACACATTTCACACAGCACAGGAGTCTTAGGTAATACCTGTTAGGAATGGTTTGCAAACTGAGTAACCTTTTCTCACAGAAGAAACTTGCTGATCTGCTTATTATATTTAATAAGTCATAGAACACCAAGGGAATGTAAGAAATTTTGCCAAATGCTCTTTTTCTTTTAATATTTAGAGAAGAATTGGCTAGGGGGTGTGTGTGACCCAAATCAGTTCTGGTTGGTTTTTATCACCTTAACTGACTGTAAAAAAGTACAGAGAAACATAACCAACATGTGTCAGATGAAGATGGGTCATCAGTAACTCTATCCCCAGTGGCTCCCTTCTGGGTCAGCACAGCAGAGGTGGTGTTAGTTTTTTCTTATGGTCTGGAACTAAAGCATCCTGTAGGAAGATAGGTTTAGGTAAATACTCAGTTTAACTGCTCTGTGAATGGAGGCAGACAGCAATTGTATCACAATGTTTAATTCTTTTAGCTTTTTTGTGTAGGTGGACATGTAATTGGTGATGGCTGTTGAGTAAATGTCATTTCATTAATGTTGAATTTGTATTTTACTCCTCAGACTTTCAGTTTTACCACACTATTTAATGAATTACGCATAGCTGTCTTGACTTCCTATGGGTGATAGCAATTACACCTGAAAGAAAACAAGAGGAATTCTGGTTTCTTTATCCAAGGACTGAGCTCACCATTTTAAGTGCTGCTAACTTACATCAGGGAGTTAAATGTCCTACCTTATTAAATCACTTAGTCTGTCTTCTCTAAAGCTTTCATTTAGCTTTGATACAGTATTAATATTTAAAATGTATGTATCAGTTCAACAGACACATGCATTACTTATCAAAACACTGCAGCTTATTAAAACAAACCTGCTGTCATCACAGGTGAAAAGTGTTGAGTGACATGTAGTGCCAGGAGGTGTGTTGTACATTTTCACAAGGTGCTCAGTTGGGATGGTGGGTACTTCAGGAAGAAAAAACGAAAGTGGATGCCTTATCCCTGGTGGTGTTCAAGGCTGGGTCAGATGAGGTCTTAAATAACCTCATCTAGTGGGGGGGAATCCCTGCACACAGCAATGGAGTTGGAACTAGGTGATCTCTTAGGTCTCTTCCAACCAAAACCATTCTGTGATTCTATGAAAAAATCACCTTGGTAATACGAATGGAGTATCTCCAGATTGCTGACATGAAAACATGCATGCACATTAATATGGTCTAGCACTAACAGACCATAGTAACAGGGAAGTATTAAGTAATTGGACCTTCTGTTCAGTGTGTTTGTATGAACAGTTTCTACTGTGTCAGAGCAGCTGTGATTAAATTGAGATTTCTTACTTTTGCCCATATTGTAAAGATATGAGTAATACATTTAGTTATCCTCAGTTGTCTAAAAGCAAATCTCATCTTGTGTGTGATACTTATGGTTAGGTATTTGTTTGGTTGCTAATTTGCAGCTCATAAGGTCACTCAGCAGTGGGATAAAAATAAGAGTGTGTCTTTCTTCCAGTGCCTGCACAGGCGTGGTTGGAGCTGCTGCTGTCTGTCTGCAGGATTCCAGCATGCTTCTGTTGCTCCTGGCTCCCAGGCTACAAGGACAGTGTCCTCACTACAGAGGCCAGACAGCTTCATCCCTCTCATAGCACTGGGGTGCTGCTCACTCACTGGCAGGTCAAATTCAAATGCTGATTTCCCTTATTTTTAGGTGTGCATTGACAGTGAGCAAAGGGCTAAACCTTCCCTCTGTGCCTTCCAGTTAGTGTGGGCCTTACAGCCCATGTGCTGGCCATCACACACGAATGAAAAGCATATTGTCACCTTCTTCCTCTCTCAACAGGGCTAGATTTTGATTCTGCTTTAACAACTGTTAATGTCTCCCTACTATTGTTCCTTACATCATCTCCTGAATAGTGGAAATTAAGAGAATGTATCTCTTCCTCTGTATATATTTTGCTGCCTTTAGAAAGAAATAGATCTGTGTAGTTCTTGGAACGCTTTTAGAGGCATTAAAATAATATATAGTTCTGAATTTGTAAGTAATAATATGACCTCTTCTTCTTGAAAACTCATTCTTGAGTAGTATGCCAAGATGTTATCTCCCCACCTGAATGCTTGACTAGGGATATGAGATTTGATATGGGTGTGTGTGACAGCCTGCCTTCCCAATGGAGAAGTAAGAACATGCCACAGCCTGGCTGAAAGCCTAATGTCTAATTACCTTGTGCTTAATCTTGTGATGTTTTTTACTATGTTATAATAGGAAAGGTAGCCCCAAATCCAGTGTTTACATGTTGCAGATCAACTCACAAATCTAGAAACTAGAAGTTACAAACACATGGGAAATGACATATTTTCTCTTCTTTGTAGTTAGAGAATCTTTTTTTTTGGGGGGGGGGGTGGGTTGGATGTTTCTATGCATAAACTCTTCCTCATATGCACATCTACTTACAAGAAATTCTTTCATGATGTATGTGTTTAAGTACAATACAGTCCTCACTGCAAGAAGACTGAATGTGTGTGGGTATATGTGTGCATCTGCAGCTGTTACCAAGGGAAACATTTGACCTTGAGTTTCAGATGATTGTTGCATCAAACCTCTCTCCCTAATGAGTCTTCCCCACCTTCCTCGTCAGTGAAACCTTTCTCAGGCCAGGCAAAAAACTAGAGACTGATGAGGTGCAGAAAGGAAAATGTCAGATGCTTGTCATTCTTTTAGCAGAATCAGCACATTTCAGGAGAATTTTTTTCTGAACTTATGCTGGAAGGGAACAGAGAAGTAGTCCTGGAAATAGTAAAGCTAAAGGAAAAGCTCAGCTAATCCACTGGATCATACAGAAATCTTGTAACAAAGGATGAATGGTAAAAACTTTAAATAAAAGCCTATTTCTAAAGGGTCAAGGGATGAGCTGTTTGGATCACCAGGTATGGAACTGGCTTCAGCCCTGACATGAATTGGTGTAGTGGTACCACAGCCTAGGTCAGTGGTTCCCAATCAGTAAGTTGCATTGTCATGGGGCACAGTGTTTGTTCTGTTTCCTTTTCTTTGTTAGACAATGCTGAAGAGAGAACAAACAGTATTGTCAGGCTGGCTTGGACTTTGTAGTAGTTCCTTAAGTGGTGCTGAGATGTTTCTTCCAAGTGGGCTGTGTTCTGGCAGTCAATGTGAGGCAGATTTCTTTCTCTGTTGCTGATGTCTTATCAGAGAGTTCTTGATCTGACCTATTTTCATGGGGGTCTTTGGCTTATGACTTGGCATGGGATTTAACAGCTCCCAGAATTACCTATGTAGTTTTATAAACTTGGAATTAAATATAAATGAAGAAAGAAGAACCTTGCCAATAAAAACTGCAAGTTTTTGTGACTATCAGCCTGAGGCCTAACATAAACAACTATTCCTGAGATCCCCTAGTCGTATTCCCAAGACAGTATTTCAGAAAGTATTATTTCAAAATAATATACTAAAAAATAGCTGTGCTGCTTGGGACACAGCATTCCTTTACTGTCATTGCAGTGACATAGCAAAATACTTCAGGCTGCCTGTAAACTGACCAGGGGTGAGTGTAGGAGAGTAATCAGAATATCTGAGAGGGAATTCTGTAAATTGTTTGTGGGTGCAATTTGGAAGAAGCAGAAGACACAGAGCAAGAGTATTTTGAAATGGGTGCAGTTCTTGGCATCTGCATATTTTCTGAATGCTCTAAGTTAGTTTTGTATAGACAGCTTTTCCTTTTGTGTGCTTACAGCGTTTCTGAAGAGTTCAGTTTCCTTTTTTAATGCTTATCTTAAGGGAAAGACCTTTTGTGATACAAAATATTCTCAGTAACTTTATTCACTTTAAAAGTAAGCTTCTGCAAAAATGAATTATACTTCAAGTAATTTTGTACTTACAATTTTGTAATATTTAGAGAAATGAAAACCAGTTAAAGTAGATTTCACCTTCCGGTTTATTTACTTTTGTGTCAGACTGCTGAATGTCAAAATTTGTCAGAGGCCCTATATATGATATTGTTATAGTTTTGTATTTTGCTATCTAACACTATGGTAAAATAATCAAAATGATCTACAAACAGTTAACTGCAATTTATCTTAGCAGTATCCAATATATCCCTTTCTGTATGTGATGGAGAGAAATGCAGCTAAAGTTGAGATGAGTATTCCCACTTTGTGGTACAAGGGAGATCAGGTGGTGGATTATGAGGAGCCTGTATAGAGGCCAAGAAGCAGAAATCTCTTTGGTACTTCCAGATGAAAAATGATCAAAGACTTGATGTGGAGTTGCAATGAAGATGTGAAAGTGGTCATTTGAGCTTGGCATGTGCTGCTAAGGACCAGCTTGCTGAGGTTAGTAGGGTAGGTCAAGTAAAATGTGTCTGTTTATTCTCAGCAGGGCTAATTGGAAGTCTTTGGTGGTATCTTGGCAGCACACCTTTTTTCAAACCTGTCTGAATTATGCAATCATATGCCTAGAATATACTGTGAATCAGATCTGTAGGTTCTCATAGTGAATTAAGAGTATATGTTGTTTGGATGACAGGGTTAAAAAGCACTGATGTTCTGTAATAAGCAGATGAACTAAAATAGAAGGAAAATGCTGTAGTGTGATATAAACAAACTGAAAATGGACTGTAATGCTGTCTTGCAGCTAGCATGCTCTGTGCTTTGCTAAGAGAGTAAAGCTAAGTAAAATACAGATTGAGATTAATTTACTGAAACTGTATGGCTCAGACACAAGTTTTATTATTGCTCTGAAAAACTTTCCATGGGTTTTAACCACAATGGTTTTGTAAGGAATAGGGATATATCTCTGGATGTAAAGCAAGTTGAAAGGCTGGTATGCCTGAAAGACTGTCTGCTCTTTCAAGTTATAAATGTTAGTCTAATAGAATGTGTTATTTCTGTGACTGTTCATGTCTAACCAATTGTTTTACACCTTCATGATTGCTGTAGTTTTTCTGTTTAAGGAGGGCAAAAATTTGAAGCTTTGAACAGCAAAGCCGTTTCTGGCTCCTCCTGATGAAGACAGTAAGGGTTGTAGCAAATCAAGGGCCCATTGAGCATACTAGATGTCATATTGTTTGGGGTAAGATGATCTGCTGTGTGTGTGCAGAATGCTCGGGGTGCAGATCATAGGAGTGCCTGGTTGCATGGAGACAAATAACCTGAGCTCTTTCAGATTTGTGAGTACTGCATGAGAGGTGTTCTTTCTGCAGAGGCAGCATGAAATTATGAGAAATGAGGTTATGGGTCTAAGATATTTATGAAAATATACTCTGTGAAGTTTATTCTTGGCAAAGTTTGTCCTGCTCTGATATTAATATCTGGCTTTGCTTTCTGTGGTGTAATTATTCTGGGGTATTGCCTGACAGATGGTTATATCTTAGGGTTGTATCAGAATGATGTTATTTGCTTGACAGGTATTGTTATCTTAGGAACGTGGGACAGGAAAGGACCTGCCTATTCATCAAGTTTATTTTCATGCTCTTGTAGGCTTTATGTCATACAGACATAGCCATATGGAGCGCTGTCTTAAAAGCAGCTGAGCCTTTTCCCCTCACTGTTTTAATTAGAAGCCTCTTCCAGTGCTAAATTCCTCAACATTATGTAGCTGCTTAGATTGTTCAACCTAAATTTATTCATCATCAGTTGGTAACAATCTTGTGCCAAGATTGTCCTTTTATTTTAAGTAGGTTTTTCTTACTATTTTACAATTATTTCAGTGTTTTTATACACAGCCCTTGCTTTTCTGCTCAGCTTTATTTTTGTTAGGCTAAGGCCAAGTCCTTGCAGCCTCCCTCAGTTCTGTTGAAAGTAGAGCAAAATGAAGGAATGGGTAGTTGGAGACTTTTCAGCTTTCACGTAGCAGGTTTTTCCAGTTCTCTGAGAAGGGCGTGTCTTATTCTTTGTACTCTTGTTGATAAAAGGAGTGAATGGTAGCTTCCTTGTTATTGCATTGCACCAACAGAAACACAGATAGAAAATTTTGTATTTTAAACTCTCTGAAAATTGTCTTCAAGTAGCAAGATTGTTCAAACAGTAGGGACTTGTGGTATATCCTCTCATTTAGGAATAGAGACAATCCTATCAAAGGAGTGTTGAAAGGCAGGCAAATGTTTGGTTGCTTCAAGTGCATGAGTTGCATTTTGTGTTTTTTGTGTTTTTCCTTAGGCTGTTAAATGTTCAGATCAGTATTCTGTGGCTGATCTCTGCACAAATTCTTTGTGCATTTTTAATGACTTACTGCTAAAATATGTGATCAAAGATAAATCAGACCGATTACAAAGGAATCAAAAACTGGAATTATATTTAAATATTTTTCTGGCTAATATTTATAGACATGTGCTACTTGTAAGGCTCTCAATAAATCAGTGTTCTCTCCAGACATTTATATTCGAAATAAATTAATGGAAGATGTAAAAGGCAGATACACTTTTCAGAATTTTGCAACAAAATTTTAAGAAAAAAAAATTTAAAGGGCTTCAGTAGGAATACCTGACCTAATTTCTTCCCATTTAAAATCCTAAAGGCTGTTGTCTTGGAAAAAATAAAGCAAATACTGTTTAAAATGCAGTGGAAGGTTTTATGTCCCAGGTTTTGACAAAGAACATAAGCTTTGTAATGTTCACCACTGCAGCTCATAACATTCAGGCTCCTGGCTAAGAAAGTATGGAGGTAGGTATCTGTGGAGGCATCATATGATGATGATTTCCTGATTAGAATTTGAAATCTGTAATGTGGAGCACTGGTACAGTGAAGCTGGTTGGTAGGAAACCAGGATATACCTTAGACATTCATATGACCCTTACATTTAGGAGACAATAAGTCCCATACCCCTTTCTGCAGTTTTCTCTTAAGAAGATGCTTTTGGTACTTATCTTACATGTAGTGGACTAGCAGTTAATTAGCTGATGAGTCCAAGAAATAGGAGGCCTTGTTCCTGGGTCCTTCTCAACCTGGGGGATTTGAAGTCCACATTTTTCCTCTCCCCAGAGTGCCAAAAGGTGGTGGTTCATGCCTGGGTAGGGGATCTAATCCCCAGACTGCAGATTCACACTTCTTGCTCACTATCTGGAATCCATCAAGGTGCATGTCTGACTGCGTTGTAGAATCGTGGAATTGTTAAGCTTAGAAAAGACTCCTGTGATCATCGAGTGCAACCATTTACCCAGCACCACTATGCTCACCTCAGAACAGTGTCCCCAGGTGCCATGGTCACCTTCCTCCCAGGGAGGATATGGCAGACATATGGCACTGTGCCAAGTGTCCTGCAGGCTGATGTGTCAGGTGTGTTCTCGTGAAACACCGATTCAATTCTTCTTGCTTTTCCAGGAAAGCAAATTCTGCGACTGGAGAGCAGGAGAATTAACATCTAATCAATCTGGTTTTATTCTAATTTAATATTTTTAGCAGTTGTTTGAGTACTGTTTTCTGCTTAATGTTTGACCAGAAAACTTTTTAACAACTTGATTCCATTTCCAGCTGTAATAAGGAAATTGAATAGTAATGGCCATCATTGATTATATCACTTCTGGGCATGAAATTTGAAATTTGAGTTGTTTCAATTTATGGCTTTTTTTTTTTTTTAAAAACCCTCCTGTATGTATCTTTTTTTTCAAAGATAGACATTGTGGTTTTGAATCCTAATACAGGAAAACAAACAGGAATTTTTAGCTGTTATGGTTTAAAAGAAATAAAAGATATTTTCTATATTTGCAGGCTATACTGGAAAACTCAACTGTGAATTTACCTGCTAAGTTAAATAATTTCTTTTTCGTTTCTAAGTGGTGACATAATACAACTGCAAAACAAAATTCCTATTCTGCTCAGTTAAAGAAGGCAAGATTACAGTGAATGGGAGACCTTAGAAGAGGGTAACCTAGCTGTGAAACTTACTGTTAAAATGAAAAATAATTCAAAATTTTTTCTTTGCATTTTTCTATGTTGTTTTGGTTCCCTACATGATAACTCTCAAAGGTTAGGCTTCTACCTGGGCCAAGTTGTAATAGAATGAAGTTTAGTCAACTTTGGCTCTTGAGGAGTTGCTTAGCTTGGAAGTGAAAAAAGAATGGGAAGAACTTTCCTCAATGAAAAAAATTAAAATAATCATGCTAACTGCTGATTTTTAGCTCCAACCTGCTAAATCTTCTGTGTTTCTCAGTGTGAGACAATGGTTTCCTTCATACATGAGTGACTTCTTTAAAAATACAATTCCTGGATGCTATGAAGCAGAATTCATTAAAAAATCATGTTGAATACTGGTATGATTGCACATTTTCAGGGACGGCTGTAAAGCAGAAGGAAACAATGTGTGCCCAGACAGCCATTATGGGATTGGTTTTTGTGTCCTATATTGTGTGGAATATGATGAAAGGGCAGCCCATACATCTGATCTGCAAGACATCTTGCCTTAAAGTGGTTTAGTTTTCATAGCTGGCACAGTTCACAGCAAGGAGCACATGTGCAGTGTCTGAGATACCTCAACACGGCAGCTTCTGCCAAATTTCACTCATGTTTCCAAATGTAATATTATGCTTATGTCCTATCCTGACTCTGGCACTGAATTAAAACAGCACCTGTTAATATTAAGAATAAATGAAGTTACTGTAATGTTGAGGATAAAGAGGTTTTGGTGAAAGAAAATTGGATATGAGATTTAGATTTCCTGCCTTATTAAATATTTCAAGTGGTGGTGTTCTACTTCAGTTTTATTTAGAAGTCAGAAAGCAGTATTACAATGTTAGCACACACCTTTTTACTTAAATCTTCTTTCATGAGCTGGTATTTGCTGTTATTCAGTTCAAATGCTTTTAAGGGATAAAGAGAAACACTCTGGAACATCATTTTTGTTTTTGAGATAAGTGGGTTTTTTTTGGAAGCTTGTTATTCCTCTGCATGTTGTCTGATTCTCATTTGCATTTAAATCAGCTTTAGCAGAGTTGTGTAGCTCATTGGTGTTCCTCTTCAGTCTGACAGCTGAAGAATTGCAGATGTAAGTATGAACATTAGGCTAAGGCTTGCATTGTGCTGCCAACAAGCATTTGTTCTGGCTGGAGCAGAAAGTTAAAACACAGATTTCTTTCTGTTTCAATCAGTGAACATTGCTGAGTTTTCTGGGTTCAGTGCTGCTTTTGGATTGCACTGAAATTGCTAAAAGCAGTGAGCACCTGCACTGTGGATGTTACTGCTATGCATAAAGAAGGGTAATGCTATTGATGCACAGTTGTTTTTCTAATACCATAGCTGTCTTTCAGGATACTGTCTCATAACAATGTGTTTTCTTTAAGACTGAAGAATATATTGCAAAAAACATCTGTTCTGGACCCTATCAGTGAATTTCTCTTAAGAGCGGTAGATAATGGATCATGATGATCTAAGTAAGCATTGTTCTGTTTCTAGTGGGAAGAAAGAAGTGGGGGCAAGAAGATGATAGTACCTTTATTAGGATATCAGCAAGGAGATGACTGGGGAAGAGAATCCTCTCTATTGCTGCTCAGAATGAACATTGTGTGGCTCCTTGGATGGGAAAGCAGGAGCAGCTGATTGTCAAGGACCAAGGGATCCAACAGGATCTTAAAGAAACTGGGCAGTGTCTACCTTGCACTGAGAAATGTGATTAATGTGGTAGATTCCCCAAAAGACTGATTGTGGAGGAAGTTGTCTGGGGAGAGCTGGTTGTATTCCTTGGTATGACAGTTCAATACTTTCATCTCCTAATATCCATAATGAAAATCACTGAAAAAACAAACTACCCGAAAAGGAGCAGGAGAACTAGTGATTTTAGTTGAAGAACATTGTTTTAGAAGTTCTTGTGAATATGCATTGCTTTCAGTGGAATTAATGGAATAGGAAAAAACCTGCCTTCCAGATTTTATGTGATGATAGAAGTACCTTTCTTGTCTTCTTGGAAAACCAGGCTTACTTCAGTTTGATATACTTGTGCCTGGGTGTGTCTTGTTCAAATGTCAGTCCTAACTTAGAAGCTACAGAGGCATCCTCCTTAATAAATCATTACTTGAATGCAACATGCGCTAGGATTTTTTCTAAAATTGAAGTGGATATTTTTGGACAGATACTATTTTAAGATTATTTTAATGGAAGGGCTTCCTCTTCCTATTTTTTCAGTTGCTCACTCATTGGGGACAATAGGAGATGAAAGCTTTGCATGAGTTGATTTGTTGGGGTACTGAAAAAATAAGGTAATGAATTATAGTTTGTTTTGAGGGAAGTAAGATCCCTTGTTTCTTATTTACCATGTTGTTAAGCTCAAAAAAAAAGCTAAAAAACAGTATTAGTAATAATAATATTAATAATTATATTTTTGTGCACAAACCTAAGTTTAGTTTAGAAAGGCTAAATTATTTGTGTGTTATTTTCCTGGATCATCACTAGCAGTTTCACCTTTTTATGCATTTGGGATACAGATTGCAGAATCATTTGTTCAAGACTAGATTTGATACATTGGCACTTTAAGGTTAATTATTCTGACGTAGTGTCACTAGTTAAAACTGCAATTGCATCAATTACAAAAACCTAAATTTTTCGTTGCTTTCAATGTCTGAATATGTACTATGAAATTTTAAAAAATAGTATTAAAATTGTACTGGAAAGCATTTTGTTAGTATTATTTCTGGTTTTCAAGTAAATTATTGGAAACACTTAACTTGTAATTTTAAAAAGATTGCTTTCTTGAAAAATACTATTCATAATATAATGTCATTACCATTTCTAAAATTCCTTTTATGTCCTTTAATGATTTTCTGTGAATGATACCATTGTTCTGTCACTCACTTGAGCTCATAAACAGGAAAATATTTTACAAATTCAGCATTATGTCAAGGCTATATTTAAGTCTTAGTCATTTCAAATCCTGTAGTACTATCTTTAGGATATATTCTTTCTTATGGAGTAATACGGCATAATCTCTTTTGTCAATTGCTGCAGTGTATTCTGTGTTCTTGTAATACACAGGATCTGGTCGTGCTTCTCTCTGAAAAAATTCTGCTGCAAAGAATTTCCAAGGCTGTTGATTGTATCTTGTCATTCTTTTTTTTTTATTCTGCAGAATCTCTCTTTCTAGGTGAGCTCTATACAGGGTACCAGACCTCCCTTCAAAAGTCCTTTCCTTGTCTGCTTCTGTCTTGCTTGTCATTAAGTCGTCAGTAATCTGCTGATACATAGGGGTCCACCTCTAGTCAGCCCTTGGTGACTGCATTCAAATCTTCCTGAGAACTCCTTGAAGCTTTCTCTCACAGAGTATCCTAAACCAGAAGGCCTTTTGACTCCAGCTTAGTGGAGAATTGTTTTGTGCAGTGGGCTGGATCTCTGCCTCTGGTGCGTGCAGCAGTCCCTCAGTCAGGGCACGGAGCTGGCTGGTGTGTTCTGACTGCTCACAGCATGCAGGTGCTTTGGATTCCATGTAACCCTGCACTGTAACTTGCAGACATACCCTAGTTTCATAGCTGCAGTTAAAACTCCTAGCTTTTTACAGAGTGGCGTGAGTTTGTTAGCCTTGAATTAGATCTTCATCACAAGTAAAATTCTGAAGGAGCCCTCTTAAAGCTGTTGACCAAATACACAGCACTTCCAACCTGAATCTCAATAGATTATATCAATACAATTATTGGGATCTAAAGTCACAAGCTGCAGTTTTAGTTACAGATGCTAAGGACTTAAGTGCCTGAATGTTTTATTACATAGAGCATACTTTAGCAATACAAACAACTTCCAAATCGAAATTAACTTGCATTTTTCAAGTAGGCAGGTTGATCAGGTGTAGAGAAAATAAACAAAGACATGATTGTACTAGACACTATGATTATATAAGGCCCAAGAAACAAAACAAAAATGAAACACAGGAATATTCTAATTTACTTTTGAACAGTCATATAAAAAGATTTGGTTCCTAAGTTTTTTAGTGTGTATAAACTTCTATCATTTTATACAGGAACAGGTCACAAATGTAACATAGGTAAGTGTGTAGGACAGATGAAAGAAGATGCATCTAGAGAAGGGCAGAAATGGTCACATTTCTGTGTTAATAAATTGGCAAAGACAAGACATTCCAGTTCAAAACAGAATGAAAATGGATCCAAGTGCATGTGCAGGCTTATTTTGTATCACGATGTCTGTATATTAATAGAATTCAGAGAAAAGAAGGCAAACTCAATTTGCTAATTTCAGTGAATAGACTTATTCAGCTTCCTATTGAGTAATTGCAGAAGGCATTTTTCATTTTAATGAGTATTCTGAATTCTTTATCTCTTGGTTTTCTGTTTCCCATTAGAAATTTGCTGTCTTAAATGTGTTTCTTAGCACTTTTGTCAATATTGTATTTATTTCTAGATCAGTTAAGAAGTGACTGTAATGTACACCTTATAATGAATAGCTTAAGGAGGTATTGAATTGAAGGACTTTGTTATGTGATGGAGAGTTGTGGTTTAATATGTGAACTTAGTGAAATCTGCTTTCCTGTTTGGGAAAAGCATTACAGAAACAGTAGAGAAACATTATAGAAAGTGTCAGATGGTAGCTCTAGAGTTTTAAGTTAGATAGATTTATGTGTGTCAGAACTTGGTTTGTTTCAAAATAACAATTTCCTTCTTATGACATGAATAAAAATACTCTGGAGAGACAGGTTTCTGTAATAAATGGTCTTGGCTGTTGCATTCTTGAGTGGTCACAAGCTACAGATAAAGATCTTGTGGTTTTTTGCCATATTCAACAGATGTGTCAGGGAAAATAGACATCTCTGCTTAAACATTAATACTAAGGTACTGGGGATTTATATATTTATTTCATAGCTAATGACTGATTGTTAGAACCTGTATGTTGTTACATCACAGGTTTTCTGCTTGTGATCACTTTCATATGCAGTTTGGAGTTCCTGCACTTGGCACTGTGATGCCGTCTCTCATCCTGCTGTAAATGGTTTTGTTTCACTTTTGTCTGGGATAAGAAAATGTGTTATATGCACATCTTAGGCTTTAAAAACTGTTTTTTTTTAACATAGGTTACTATGAAAGCTTGTTTTGGAATTGCACTATGAAGAAAGTGTCCACTTTTGAGCTTTGGGTGACAGGAAAAAAATGCTTGGCTTAAAAAATTGAGAGACCAGGATAACTCTGCAGCAGAGTGGTGAGGCTGTGGATTCATTGTTTTTCCCTAATCAAGAAAGACAAAAGAGATGCAGCATTTTGTAATCAGAAGTAGAGCATTGTCCCTGTTCCATCACCCTCTGCAAGTCTCATGACAAGATGGGTGTTGAATTCTGTGACCCAGTTATTGTGTATGTGCAGGTTGGGCCCTGCCTCCTACATACTTGCTGAAATGTTGTGATGTTTCTGAGTTTCTGTACAGACAGAATAGAAATAAAAAAAAATCTGCAGCCTGTTTCCAAAATCCTGGGCAAAATTACTTCCCACCAAAATTTTGTAAATGCTTGAACATTTGCCTCTTTTCCAGCACTGATTTAATTCCAAATCTTCTGGGATATTTAGCCACTATAATAAAAAGAGGGGTAATGGGGAACATAATGAAATGGCTTCTCCATTAAAAAGAAAAAAAACAAAGTAAAAAAAAAAATTTGGTTTGAAACAGAGGTGCTTGAAGGAGGACATGAAAGATAATTATAAATGCTGGGAGGAAATTAATAGGAAATTATTTATTCATGATTTTGAGAATTTGGGGTACTGAACACAATGCAAAAAAAATGCTTTACACTTGACATAAGTTATAGAACTTATTTTCACAACATATTGTGAGAAGTCAAAACAAAAAAATGGGTTCAACAAGGAGCTTTACAAATCTGTCAGTGTTAGTGGTGATAGTTGAGAGTCAGTCTGACCCAGATGGATGCTGTGCTGCTGATTGGTGGGGGAGGAAATAATTTTTATTATGTGTCATCATTATGACTTTGTGTCATCTTCAGTGTGTAGTAGATACTCTGTGTGGCTCTCCTGAAGATAGAATTCTGTACTTCATGGACTGTCACTGTGGCTAAGTATTGAGTGGTTTGGGGTGTTTCCTTAGTTACTTTTTCCATCTGTTCAAAGTTGGCTGTTGAGCAGGAGGGTGGTGTCTTGCCTTTGCTAGCAGTGGGGGAATGTGAATTTGTAGGCTTGGGTCACCAGGCTATCAATGACTTGCTTTCATATTGAGGACACAAAGCTGACTTTCCATCTGTGTGCATGTTCTTCACAAGTGGATCGAAAAGCAGCAAAACAGAGTAGTGGTGGCAGTGATTGCAGATGTATTCTGGATTAGTAGAAAGTTAAGTGACTGAAAGTGCTAGGTGTTGATAATTTTATGCTAAAATACAAGTCAGTTACTTTCCCAGGTGTTTTATTTTTCTAAACTTCCTTTTCCATAAAGTATCCCATCAAAGTGGTGGCAGAACGATTGAGATCAAGCATTTCCATGTGGAATGGAGTGGAAAAGTCTGTTATCCCTTGGTTCCAATTTGTTCTGGTAGGACTGAAAAGACAGCTGTAGAGTGTGCAAGAGGATGACAAGGTTTTGTTCAGCCTTTCTTCTGTACACACCATGTGATGGGAATCGAGACAGGTGATTCCCAGGCAAGACCAGTAATTGTTGTTTTATTAGCTGCAGTTCAGACTTGATGATGGCTAATGAGTGTCTAAAGAGACAGTGTGGGTGTCTTGCACTCACTAAAATAATATTTTAAGTATTGTTTTAGAAATTTTAATTCCTACAGGCCGATTACAGCACCATTGATTTGTGACAAATGAACTTGACCTCTGAATGACAGCTGAGTCTCTCTACACAACCAAAAACAACATAGATGAAAACATTTAGAAAATGGAGAGAAGTCTGGTGGAGTCATTAGGTGAGGTGTACCTTTTTAGGATCTCAGAAGAACATTTTGTGGTGCTTCTATCAACTGCTAAAGTTAGTTTGTTTTTTCAGGTCTGAATTACCTGAAATACAGAAGATTGGTACTGCTGCTTCTAAGGTACTAAGGAAAGTTATAGCACTCAAAATACTGGAATACGCTTGTGTTAAAGACAAATTGAGCAAAGGAGTAATTTAGTGCCTGGCATAGCAGTGAGAAGGAAAAGGAGAGACTTCTTTTCAATAATTAATGTCTGTATCTGTTTTATAAGGGTGATTGTTCAACATGTAAAATGTTTGGTTTTGAGTGTACTTGAGATTGTCCTGTGATATCAACATTGTGTTGACAGAAAAATCTAGTTCATTTTGAGTAGCCTGTCCTCAATGCAATGTAGGAATCTCGTATTGCAGCTGAATTCTGAACTTCCTGATTCAGCAGAAGGGTTGATGGCTTAGTGGGAAGATACTTAAATAGTAAGAAAACAACCATCCGTTCTGTTTTCATTCTACTCTATCTTCAGAATGAAATAAAAATACAGTGGTACATATGAATGTGGCTGAATGTAGGAGCAAAAGACATACAGTGATTCTGTTCCTACCAGATATTTCTGGTAACTGGGAAGTGTTATCATCTTTTTTTGGGGGGGGGATGCAAAGTGTCAAGATTTGTTCTTTTTTGCAGTGTTTTTAGAGAATTATTTAAAACAGAAAAAATGTAATCTAGAATTACTTTAAACAGGAACATGAAACAATTGTTTTAGGAATAGTTTGTCAATAGATGTATAGATGTTTCTGTCCCATGTTTATCTAAGTAGTCTGATCCCATCTTTAGGATGTAAACTGATCTGTCTACTTGTGAAACTAGTAGTGATGCCTTTTATTACTCCTGCAGTTAACTTTGAAAGCATTTGAAGAATGTGAATAATTTCACTCTACTCAGAGAGTCTGACAATAGTTTTTTCCTTAATATCAGGGATTGACTGGAAAACAAAGTACTTTCATATACCTCTTTGAACCCAGGAGTGAACAAGTATGTTTTCTTCCTGTTTCGAGAATTCAGGCTTCCACTGTTGGTATTAAAATATGGAAACTATAGCTTGAATGGAAACTCACAACAGATCATGGTTTTGTCTCTCTATTACGCTCTGATAATTTAAAAAACTAAGTATTTCTTGTTTCGATCATGTGACCTTGTTGAACACAATTAGACATTTTGATCCCTGGAAGGTGCATGATAGGATATTCCAAAAGCACTTATAACCAGGGGACTTCTTAGTTTTACTTCTTTGAAGTTTCTGTTGCAAATTCCAATCCTGTGATGGGAATGGGGACTGTGATAGGATTCCTTGGGGAGCCTCTGCTTCTCTGTTTGGTACATAGTTCCATCTGGTGAATTAAAGAGCTTTTGAAATAATAGCATATAGAGTACATTCAGTTTCTTAATATTTTCCTGCACAGTGGTTTTTTCAATGTGTAAATCCAGTGTTGCTCCCTCAGGTCATCATTAACTTGTTTGTGTATTTGAATTAACTAACTTGGCAGCTGCCCAGCACCTCCTGCAGATTAATAGGAGCAAGTTTCACCTTGTTTTTTTGGTCCTTTCATGACTTTACATGTGACATTCTTTCTCCTGATTGTCCATGACTAGTTTTTTTCTGAGCTGGTATTTTAAAGAAGATGTGGTTTCTTGAAAGTGAGGAGAACAAATAAGGTAGCACAGTTTATTGTGCCTAAACAAACATTGATATAGATCACCCTCTTCCTCTGGTGTTAGCTTGATGTATGTCTTTTCTCCTGGAAATACAAGAAAAAAAATTCATTTTATCATTTAGTTTGGAAAGATTGTCCTTTCTAGTGCAAGGAGAGTCGTGGAGACTGAAAGACTTATACTAAAGTTTTGGAATATCTGTGTATTGTTTAGGAGTGGGACAGGGAAATTTTGTCTTTTTATGTTTCAGGTGAGGCTGTGTTTCATGTATTCTGCTGAGCTGGTTTTGCATCCATAGCCTGCCAAAAATATATGAGCTGAGAAGGCCCTTAAGGATATGCAGCCGAGCTGGTAGTGCCAGTTTTTGTGTGGTCCATGTGTTTGTGCCTTCTTGCTGCTATGTCTGTACCTGGTGGTAAATGATTGCTGCTGCTAACTGAGCACCAGTAAGGATTTGTGCAGGGTCAGAAAGCCCCAGTTTGTTCAGCTCCTGGGCCATGGAGCTGTTGTTTGCTTGCCATGAAAATATACTTGGATTTTGTGTTAAGACTGATTTCTTAATCAGGGGAACCATTTTTTCACAACCAAATCTGAAAGAATATCAGAAGAATAGTTGTCAGGTGGTCTAAAATGGAGCAGGTCTGAGATTTGCACTTACAGCTTCACTGAGTTCATTTTGTATAAATGTTTTGTTGGTCCTATGTGATACAAGATGCTCTTTGAACAGATGCCTCAATCTCAGTTATTGTCAGAGTTACCTACAGTAAGGCTAGGTTATTGCAGCCATGGCAAAAGGTTGTGGGAAAGGGAAGCTCAGCAATTGTTATGGCTCTGGAAACTGGAATGGAGAACTACATCATGCTCCTGCCTCTGCAGCTAGGGTGTTCTAATGAGTTTAATCACATTTTAATTAGTGTTTCTAGGTAATTAAAATTTTTCAAGAGATGTTGCTAAATAGATATACTTGAACTTGAGTTTCCAGTGTGTGTCTGCAAGCCGGCTTCCAGATATCCTCTCTGTCTGTTCCACAGAGGCTTAAGTTCATCCTAACTGTGGTGTTCCACATATAGGTGTTCATTAAACTGCCCTTAAATGCTAGATCATCTCAAAAAGGGCACTACAGATTAATCAGGGCTCCTGACCTAAGGCCATCTGTGCCTTCTCTTTGAATCTGGGGATTAAGTATAATGATGCTCTCTTGCATATTTTGGAAATGTATGAAAACTGTAAAACTACACTATAGTACAGATAACTTGTATAGGTCAAATTGTTTTGTAATAACCAGATTTTACAACACTTTGTTAGCATTTACATGAAAATAAATTTCTAGATTCATATTTGCCCTGAAACATCTTCACCTTTTCTTAAGACATTCATTCCTTTTAGTTAATGGCACTTTTTCCTTACAAAGATACACAATGTTCTTCTGTACATTTTAATATAAGCAGTTGGATAGCTTAACATGAATTGTCTTATTTTTTAAACTTTTAAACTGATAAGAACAAAAGGAAACTTTTAATAATATTTTTGCTTTTAATTTCAGTGGAAGTAGCCAGTAAGTAATTTTTGAATTGCAAGCGTAAAGAATGTAATAAATAATTTTATATTTCAATTAAAATTCAGATGTGCATTCCTATGATTACACTTACTAGTAAATGTGAATATGGCTTCATGAAAAAAATTAAATACTAGCCTCCATGGTAGTTTAGTGGAATACATCAAATTTGCCATCTTTTGAGAAAGTAGAACAAGCAGATCTTCCTGTCATGCTTAGTTTTTCATTTGTATACAGGAAAATGAAAACAACCATTCCTGTGTTGAAGTTCTACTCGGTCACTTGGATTTTAGGCTGGTTATTGCATTGAACTAGTTGAGTAATTTGAAATCAAGGAAATATTCTCTGTGTGTGTAAAAAGGGTGTGATACTATCCAGGGTAATACTTCAGAAAACTCTGTCCCTTGGAACCTATTTTAATATATTGTTAGACTTTGAAATTTAGACAATTCTATTGGATGAAAATTTTTATAGGTTCTTTCCTTTTGTCACTTTGGGCCATGATTATGTACTTAAAATAACAGGTGTCTGTTTGAAATACACTTCATATTTTTTTTTGAAGTGAGAATTAACCTCTAATGTTTCAATAACTTGTAGTATATTGAGCAAGTAGTGTGTAAATGCAGAAGCAGCAAAAGGTCATCCTGTCTTCAGAGCTGCCTGTGGCTGGTTTGCAGCAAATAAGGCCAATACACAAGACAGTAAAGACAAGTCTAGCACTCAGTGAGCATGGCTTGTCCATGCAATGATGAGATAGGCTGTATTTTGGGCAGTGTGAAGACAGAGAATTACTACTTACAACTGTAAAAGATGGACTTAGATGCAGGATACCTCAGTGTTAACACAGAGCATAGGTTGTTTCAAGGTATACTTAGATTTTCATAGGAGGAGCCACTTTCTACTTCCAAGCTAGCTTTTATGGTGAGATTAGATATTGCAAGTGTCTTCATCAAGGTTTGGAAGTAGTGCTGATAGCAAATTCTTTGGTCATACTTGCTTGCGCTTTGTTTTCAGGAATTCTTTTACCTCTCAGTCAGTGCCAGGACAATTTTTTTCCCCCTTAGCCTCATACCCTTCTCCTCCCCCTTGCACACATAAAGACTGTTTTGCAGATTGCCTTAAACCCACAGGCAAGGGTGGGTTTATTTGGGGCTGAAAGATCAGAACAGGGAAACATGCAGAACTGCTCACTGCAGACCGTCCTGCTGAGCCACTTCCAAGAGGTGCCTGCTTGTGTACAGCAGGGTGGCTGCTCTCTGCTGGCTCTGCTACAAGAGGTGGTGGTTGGGCTGCTCACTACTGGTGTCTGGCTTCAGGAATCAAACTGACCAGTTGATACTGGTGGGTTGTAAAATTAATTAGGTTCCAAAAAGCAAAGGGAGAAGAGTGGTAACTAAGGTGGCTAGCTCAAACTCAACCAGTCTGCATCTGTATCCAGTGTAGAATAGCACGTTTCCATGCTTTTCATGGTTGTGAAGAACTTACTGAGTGCCTAGTTGGTGTATTTTTTTATTCAGAGTTATCTACAGCTAGAGGCTTTGTTATTTTTATAGGCACTTCCCTCCCACCTTTTTTTTAAGTTCCCCTTCATACAGCAGTAATTTATTTTTCAAATACTTATGCATTTGCACATTGGTAACTGTTCCACCTGTGACATTTTAGTAACTGTGACATTTTTAGTAACTGATCTCTGATACACTATAGACCTGATGGCTTTGGTATTAAAACTGATAGTGTTGTCAGGGGTGTTTGGTGAGGCAGGTATTCTGCAAACTCTGTTGTTCCTTCCTCTTCCCTGTGACTGTGGGGAGGTTAGAGGCTGGGCACGCCCACTGTAGTTATTTTGTGTTGTTCAAGATAGCAGAACAAAAGAGATTTTTTTAAAAATCACCTATCAATGCTCTGATTTTGGCATTGCTTTCTAACCTAGAGGTTCTAGTTCCGATTATTTTTTCAGTAAGTTTGTAGTTCATGAGGGCATGAAGGGGTTTTCTGAGTAGCCAGAAGAGGAGATTAGCAACTCTTATTCATCTTCTTTAAGATACATATTCATCACAGAAGCACACTTTACTGATCTTCAAAAATGCTCTATTTCATTATTTACGTGTACTTACTTGTATATTTTGTGTGATTAACTCCTGGGGTGGGGCTTGTTTGTTTTAAATTTGGTTATTATCATTAATCTGTTTGTTTCTGTTTACACTCTCTGCTTGATATAGTGTGATGTGGTACTTAAAAAAAAAGTTATTTAGTAAGCTGCATTTGTATCTACAAGCTGTGAAGTTATGAGTCTCTTATTTCTACTTGTTTTCACACTAGACAGCAGTGTGAAAAGAGTTTTCTTTCTTCTTTCTGCCACCTTACTGTCTCAGCTAGGCAGGGCCGGGGCAGAGGCAAGAATTGCAGAGGAGACTTTGGTGACCAGTGGATCTAACCTTGGAGAAGCACAGCTTGGGCTTCACAAATGTGTTGCATAATTACATATTTAAACCAGAGTTATTCCAAAAGAAAATACTTTTTCTTTCTTCCCTTAATGTGTGCTTGACATTTAAATGAAGAGAAATTTCCTTTTGAAAAATTAATTCGAATCTCTAAAGTTTTGGTCCATTTGCCTAACAATAAAGACAGCTGGATGGGTGTTATTGTTCCCTGTGTTCAGTTGTTCTTCTATTGGGCTGTTGGATTCAAGAATTTAGGCCACACTGAAAAACTCTTCCAGAGAGCTTATGTGCTTCTGCACTTCCATTTCCTTGCCACTCCCTGTGGCTGTTGCTGGCTATATTCCTTTCAGTTGAAAGGTAGTATTTTTTTTTTTGTTTTGTTTTATACTGGTGGGCTACACATAATGATGAAATATCTTCTGGTATCCACTTAGTAATTTCTAGGGAATTAACTTCCAGGACCTAATGTCTGTTTAAGCCAGTTTATAATGTTATGAGTAACAATTACACTATTTGTGAAAATTAAGTTACATGTCAAAGCCCCCTTAGTATTCTTTAATCATACTGCCATACCTGAAATGAGCTGTGACAGTGATACTTTGGCAAATAACATACCATGGAAAACAGTTATACTCTAATATTTTCCACAAATCTACCGATGAGTGAGAGAAGAGTAGTTATGAAACTGCATGAAATTTATACTACATAATTATACTGCTATACTGTAAAAGCTGACAGTGATGTGAAATTTGGCAGCAAATATTACTGCTGCTTTTGCCCTTCTTTTGATCTTTATGACTTTCCTTTCTTTCCTCCTTCACCACCCTAGTTGAAGGTCACAGAAGACGCAAAGGGAAAATTTTTCTCTATCATGAGGCCAGATTTCATTGATGAGTAGATTTTGCTGTCAATCAATTTTGTTTTTAAGCACAGAGCATTAGTTCAAGAATATTACAGTTGACAAATGAGAAGTTGCATAGACCAGATGGCTAATTGGTTGCTGGAATATGATGATGTTAGGTTTTATTTCTGATTAAGCTGAGAGCTGTGTGGGAAATGCTAATACAGTCATCAGTAAGGAGCGGAAGAAATTATGAAGAGGAAGCTTCATTTCCTTTGAAAAGAAATACAGAATGTTGTCACTTCTACCATATAGAAAATAAAACCATATATCAAAGTTTATACATATCAAAGCATTGGTTAGGGAACCTGGAAGGCTGAGAATTTTGATGAAAATGGAAGAAAGGTATATAAATTGGGAAACAAGTGCTTACCTGGAACTTGAACCATCGGGAGAGGCAAATAAGTGATTTCCTCTATACGCCAAATTATGTCTTACATTTTTGACATTTTTCCTCTTCAAACTAGCATGTGCTTTCTAGTGAGGAGTTTTCACAGATTGACTTCTTTCAATGGGTAAAAATTTCTTGGACATTCTTTACAAGACTTAGAAATAAAAATAATGACTGGCTCAGTCTTGAACATTTTAACTGAACAAGAAACAGAAAGTTATCTGCAGGATTAAGGTGTGTTAGTTCAGTTGTAAACCAGGCATTTCACTATGTATGTGTAGTTTGAAGAGAAGTAATTTAGAAATTTGCCATAGTGATAACTTTTAAATACCTAATCAATTTTATTCCATGAATATTCTCTCAACCTAGAAAATGTTACTGGTATTGTGGTGGTGATTGTGGTGTAATGAATGTGTTCTGACAGAGCACACTGTGAAAACTTGTTTCATCCCCTCTGACTTTTTGGTTGTTGCTCTTACTTTGAGTAAATACTGCCTTTATAGTATGGAAACAGACCAAAAAATCTGTGAAATATTTTTTATTTATCCTGATTAGAAAAGGAGAAAAATAAGCACTTTATTAATAGCTATTCTATAATGAAATGTTTTATAAAACAGCACCTTCATAAAAAGATGGATTGACAAAATGCAACTGTGAAAATATTCTGCAGTAATAAATCGCAAATATTTGTTTTAGTTGGCATTTCTCCAGTTTCCGAACTTCCTTAAAATTACCAAAATCCTGTCCCTCATTTCTTGTAATTCTAGCTTATTCAATTTAGGAATAGGAAGAACACCCTTTGCTGTTAGGAAATTCAGTGAGGTTTTGTACCCATTGCGTTATTGTTTATAGATCATGTAATTTCACTACTTAAGCAGTTTGCAGGCAGTTATTTCAGTAATGTTGTATATGTAATGTGAAAATGATCGCTTTTCTAAGGAGGGGAAATAAAACGAATGCTAATGATTTTTTTTTTAACAATATCAATCACATACAGTTAGATCATTATATATCCTAAAGTTTCATATTAGATTCTTCTTCTTAAGTAATCAGTTGCAGACCTGTGCATGGCATGAGATGAGAAGAACTGCTTTGTTATTTCCAATGACAAGACGAAATCCACACTGACTTACTTGAAAAGTGCAGGAGCTCCCTCTCCTGGCTTAGAGCTCTGTAAGTTGCAAGTTTCTGGGAATGTTTTCAATTTATCATATTTAAAAAATTCCTTATTTTGAATACTTACCCGTAGAAATGTTTTTCTGGTATCTTGAAAGTCATGGTAAAAATTGGTTTTGATGCCCATTTGGGTTTCTGCTCCGAGTGCAGTGTCTGTGTTTCTGCCGTCTGGCTTTGTACCCCCATAGGCAGCAGATGATGTCCTCTCTCGTCGGTGTGGTCATGCTGGAATGACAGCAACATTTAACATACTCTTAAGTTACAAATCCAATATGTTCCTTCATTAAGCCCACCCATACTTTTCACAGCCATTGAGAGTAATGTGAGTCGTTGATGGTCATTTTGTACAAAGCCCTGTAAATCATCCTAAGTTTAGAAAGAAGTTTAAAAAAAATTAAATTTTTTACTGTTGATGTATGTAGTTTGAGTTCTTTCCTCCCCTCCCATCCATCGGGAGAGCAGTAGGAGAGAGAGGAGGCCTTTTCACTGTTTGTTTATTCAATCACTCTCCTTTCATAGCCTGTTCAGTGTTGGAATTCATCAGAGAAATTAGATGGTTTTGTAGATACTTAAATTTGGTAGGGTCTTTTATATTATTTTCAAGGGTAGGAACTTGGCTTGGAAAGGTAGCACTGGAGACACATTTCTTACTGTAGCAATTAAAAAAAAACCCAACCCAAGCAAAAAACCCATTTCTGAATTCTGAGAAGGCAGGTTGACTAAAACATGTATTTAACTCATCTCTATCAATGTTGTACCCTTAAATCATCTATCAAAATAGGAGCCAAGAGTGCCAGATGGGCCCTAGCCCCTGTTCTGTTCCATATTTTACCATCTCAAGGATACTAATGCAAGGAACACACATTGATATGTACTGAAAGAGACCAGTGCTTTGAAGTGAATACAACTTTTGTACCTGAAGTAGCTTCACTTAGCTGAACTCAGTTACCTGCCCTTTCTCTGGTTTTTTTTTTGGTTTTTTGGTGGTGTGGGGTTTTGGGCTTTTTTTTTTGTTGTTTTTTCAGTTTTTTGGGGGTTTTTGTTGTTGTTGTTGTTGTTGTTGGGGTTGGTTTTTTTTTGGTTTTTTGGGTATTTTTTTGTTTGGTTGGTTGGTTTGGTTTTGGTTTGTTTTTTTTTTTTTTGACTTCTAGGTATTTTTAGCTTTTCAGTTCAGAGGGAAGATTCACCTCTGGTCACATCCTGTTACAGGAGTATAAGGGAGTACATGACATGTGTGGGGACAGTGCACAGTCCTGTATTAACTTCATCAGTGCAATTAGGGAATTTTCAATGACAGCTCAAGGAAACATTTTACTGTAGCGTAGTTATGCATTGCAAAATCAAAACTTCTGTATTCACAATATTTGATTTTGCAAAGCACTACATTTTTAAGATATGTTTATGCACTTTAATTTAGCTACACTTGCTGGCTCAGGTATGCTTATTGCTTCATTTAGCACCTTTGTTATTTCCCAGGAAACTTCAAGATATGTAAGTTGGAGAGGACCAATGAATAACAAAAAATGCCAAAGGTTCACTATCAAATTGCTTAACTCTGATTTATACGGTTTCAGACAAGGAAAAAAAAAAGAAAAAAACAACTGTGGTATTTCTAGCAAATGCCAAAATAGAATCAATGCAGCATTGTTCACCTAGTTAAAATTCCAAAATCCGGGAAATGCAAACATTAACTTTCCAACAGCAACATTAACTTGGACTCTTTGCATATCCTGTATTTTCCTGGTATGCATTAAGACTTAAAGCAATGTATTAAGCTGTGAGTTAAACAAGAAAAACAGAAAAAAAAATTTTCATGTAGGTAGCACTGCCAAGTTTAGTTCTGTTAGCATTTGTGTTTGTTGACCTTTTATAATTTTAAATTATTTTCTTCATAAAGATCGAATATGGTTTTTTTGGCCCAATGAAGTGAAATCTGAGAGCTTGTTTTCACTGCAGTGTGAACTTGACATACAGTTTACCCCTTGCCTTAAACCTGACTCTTCATCCAGCAGTATCTCAGATTTGAATTAAGCAATTTTAAGTCTTGGAAATATGACTTGAATCTCAGAGCCACTCTGATTACTGTGGGAGTATTACTTGGGCTATATAGGTTGGCAAGATAGAATTAATTCTAGGTGATATTGTTTTTGCTAATTAAATTTCCACATAACTTAAGTGTGGAGAGTAACTTGAGCCATAGAGTAAATCAAACTTAAAGATGGACTCTTAACTATATCTCATTTGAATTCTAATGTATAATTTGGTAAGCTGTATATACTATTGGTTCCAAAACGTTTAGAGTATTGCAGTTGCCTGTAAGTACCTGAAGACACAGGAAAGTCCTGCTCTAAGGGTGTTTCCATCCTGGAGATGGTACAGAACTGCAGGCAGACACACCTTCCTATGTGGGTGTTGCTGTCTGCAGCTGCTGACACGTGCTCCACATTTCAGGCTTCTTGCCTGTTTGAGCTCAGCTAATCCATGTTCCAGAAGAAAGGGAAGAGCCTTAAAGGAGGTATTTGGAGAGTATTAAAGCAAGGATTTGCTGGTTAGAAATAGATTTGGAAACTGACTCTAGGTTTAGAAAGCAGTGGTGTGACCAAGTCATTCACATTTTCCCATATGAACAGTGGTGTAAAAGATGAGTGGGGTGAAAGTGGAGACAGGAGAAAGTGAAAACTGTAAGGGAAGTAAAAGTAAAATGTCAGGAGATGGGAATATTTATAAATTGAGGGGGTAAAGGCCAAGTTCATTGCTGGAGGTTCTTGGATTCATGACAAGAATAGTGAGTACATAGCAGTGTCATAAGGGAAAAGGTAAAATGGATATAGATGTGAAGCAAGAAACTGCAACGTAGAATTTGGACAGCAGGGCCTGAGAGGGGGAAGCTTCTCTCCTGGAAAGAGGGAAATGGAGAAAAGGAAGACAATGAAAATAAAAATGGAAGGAAGTATATGCTAGGTGACAAGTCATACAGTGACTTTGATGCAATGGTGCTGCCAGAGTTTGCCAAGAAGGAAGAGGGGAGGGTATGAATCAAGAAGAGAGCTTTTCAGTGGCATCTGGAAGTTAGAAGGAATTGGAGAATTCAAGAATAAAGCATGGTCACAGGGAACTTTCAGAGAAGACAGAAGACTGCAAGAAGTGTCCAGTATGCTTGATGTGCCAGCAGTGCAAAGGCTTTGGAATGTGCCATTGATTGGCTATTGACCTTCACTTTTCTTCTACAAACTTAAATCACAGAAATGTGATTGAGAAGAAGCTTGTAAATTGATGAAAGTCAACCACAGACTTCCTCTGATTAGCTGTCTGTCCATGCAATACTGTTTTTACAATGCACATGTACACTTGAGGAATATTTTTTTTTACTTACATTCAAGTTGCAACTAATAAATTACCATTTAATAAATCAAAATGTTTTTCAAAATTGAGCTAAAGGTGTTCTGTCCAGATTGCTCACTGAATTTTAAAACTTCACATTGAAAAAAGCAATCTGAAATAGATTAAAATGAAAATTATTGTAGTGGGGTTTTTTCTTGGATAAAAACACATACTAGGAAAGTGGGCTTTATTCTGATTTTGCTCTCCAAAAATAAACCCCGTGCTTAATTATTAATTCATCTCTTTACCCATCCTCTAAAAAAATCATCACGTTTTGACAGAGGAGGATTATGGGAAATTATGCTGAACAAAGGAGACGTGTTCAAAAGATTAGTTAATCCGAAAGAGAAGGAATGATCAAAAGTTCTCTAATAAAATTTGGAAGCACTGTAAAAAATCTGTAACTTACTTGGTTTGAGAGGTGTTCAAAATTTTGAGTTTGAAAAATAACATTCTGACATTGGAGGAGGTATTTCTGAGTTTGAAGTAATAATTTGAATATTTATGTAATTGTGAGGATGATTTTTGGATATGGCTGTTTAGCATACCTGAGAATTGATGCATACATGTAAATAACGTAGGTAACGCTAATATGTGGCTAAACTGTTTAAGTCAATTAGATATTTACTGGTTTCTTTAGGATGTCCTTAATCCTGGTTTTACTTCTATCACAGATTTCCCATCCACTTCTGTAAATGTGGGCTCAAACTGCATTATACTACTATTAAAATCTGAAGTATATTTCTAAAATTGGAGTTGCAGACCCCCTTGGTGCAAAACATTTTTAATTGTTTTTAGGGAGTGTTGAGGTTACTGGATGATTCATTGCAGTAGGTTTTGCTGAACTCTCATTTATAGAAAAATTGCCAGGTTTTTTTCAGTATTTTGGGGGTCAGTAAGGTTTGTAATTTACTGTAGGTAGTTACATTTTTCAAACAGACTGTCAGGAAACACTGCCAGAACAAAACTATTTGTGCAGGTAATTAATGGAGAGGCTGTGGTACCTGCTGACAGCTATTTTCCAAGGAAAGGAATGGTTTGCAGCTAGGGGAAAAGTGTTAAAAGTGTGCCCAAACCAGTAACTCAAACTGAAAGAGCAACCTTTGATCTGAGACATAGTTTAGGTCACATTTTAATGAATAGCTTTATTAAACTAGTATATTAAACTAATATTATTCTGTCAGTTGGTACATTTTATTTGCAGAAAATTGGATCTGTCTAAGGGTATTGGACATCTACAACAGTGATGCTGGTTAAAATTAAACTGGTAGCTTTAGTGTGTTTATTTAAAGAAATGTTTTCGTGCATTTAAAGGAATGTGTTCAATTCAAACACTGACATTAAAAATCTAAGTCTGGACAGAACTCACGTAGGGGTTTTTGTGTTAAAGGCAGAGAAGGTGCAGGTTGCAAAAAGCCTTGCCTCTGTTTTAATAGTGGTACTCATTGAACATATTTCACATTTAGCATGGCAGTGTTTTCAGGCTGCAAGGAACTTTCTAAAAGCTAAACTGTAATACATCATAATATATAAAATAATAACAATATTACCAACTTTTTAATATCTTAATATATTCTGTATTTTATTTCTGGTTTTTCTATGTTGTATTGACTCATTGAAACAATTATTTCACACTTTTATTTAGAGAGGGTTTAGATAACAATGATATCTAGATAAATGGTCCTGCTCCAGACTATGAAAGAATATTATGGGGGAAAACAGTCTGAAAAAGGAAAATTGTGATACCAGTTTCAGTGTTGCTGTTGGAGTTGTTAAGGTGAGATTTTTCCATGGACACAGGATTACTCTCATCAAGAGGAGAAACCTGTCTTTTGCTGAAGTTGTGAAGGAATGAAATTGTACACTGTGCTCTTTTCCTTCTGCCTGTCTTCTGAGCCCTTTGAACAAATTGAGTCAAACATGAGAGAGGATCTCCCCCACATACGAGCTTCTGGCATGTTTTTGGGAATGTGTGGTTAGGTAGTGATTAAAGTTGTGTGTTTTCTGTTAATAATCCAGCAAGGGAAGTGTCAAATGGAAGCTCATCCTTGAAGAGGAAGAGAATAAAATGGTAAAGGTCCAAATATGTAGCCTAGAGACCAGTCAGGAGGGCCACTCACTGGAAATAGGCCGGACTTTGTTCTGGTGTTGATCAGACTGCTGGAAATAGGCACCACACACTGCTGGGGTAGTAATTTCTACTGTCTTAATGTTTTTCAGTACATTACTTCTTAAATACTCTCTCTTTTTATTCCTTGTACTCAAGGATTTTATCATTTAGATAATCTCTTTTTTTTTCCATCTGTAAAAACTTTCCCATAAGTAGAGACCAGAGACATCTCTCTCCTGATTCACTGACTTCACAGTCAGATTTGAGCCATGGAAGTAGAAGTCACACTACAAAATAAAATTATTTTAGAAGTATTTTTTCCAAACTGCTGTTTGTTAAAGATGAAACCACAAATGTATAAATTAAATGTCAAGCAGTTACACATTTTCAGTGGATGCTTAAGAGTGCCTAAATTATCTACTGTTCTCAAAGTCTTTTCACAAAGTGAGGCTCTTTCTAAGATACCTATGGTGTAACCTAAATAAAATGGAGAACACTGATAGAAAAATATGCAGAAGCCTTTAATTTTTCTTATGGCTGAAGACTGATATGATGACAAGACCATGAGAAAGTTAGTGAAGGCAGCAGTTGGCCTTTTCAATTTGGGGAAGTCCGTGTTTTCTGTGTTGGTGTATTAGTTAATTACATTTGGTTAGTTAGTTACATTTGGTAGTTGCCATAGTTTCTGAGGCTTTTAAGTGAACTTCATACAGGGATTCTTGCAATAGTTTTAAGTTTCAATACACACACAACTGAGTGAGTCAGACATAGCTTCTTGCTTCTGCAGCATCTTTGACGACCCATCATGTTTATGCACATGTCCTCTATGCTGTAATTCAAGTTGAAGATTTTTTGAAGGTTCCTGTTGCCAGCAAGTATATACTGCCTGTAGGGGTGGCTGAGCAGCTTTGGAAACCTGTCAGGAGCCACAGGCAGGTTCCAGTAGCCTGTCGGAGACCGTGTGATTGAGGAGGTGAAACCTTCTTCAGAAGAGTTTAAGAATTCACTAGATCCCCTTACATTACAGCTTCCAAAAGAGTTGACCACCATTTTCAGTTCAGATTTTGTCTACTGAAACAAATTTACTTCTCCCAGTCTAGAAAACCTCCCTTGGCAATTTCCTGTGCTCACTGGGTTTTGGAGTCTTGTATACATGTCTGTAGTCACTCAATTACTTGAGGCCCCATAATGAATACAAGACTGACTGGCTGTCAAATTTCCTGTCTCTGCATGAAATCTCTATCTGGTACTTTGAATACCATTTGCAGACATTCTGGTTTAGTCCTGCAAATCAAGGTTATAGTCGTCATAACTGTGGCATCCTTTCGAAAAATAGGTTGAAAGTTTCTAGTATCAAACAACCAAATAACCTGGGCTTATGTGTCCCATCCCCAGCCTGCCCACCTCCTGATTTGTAGCATTGTTATGTTCATACTTCTTATGATTTTATCTGTCATAAATTAATCAAAAGTCTTCGGTCTGCTTTTCAAATGTGAAGAAAATCAATTTATATTCATTAAAGTGCCAAAATATTGAGTAACTTGTAAAATACCCTTTCAGAAAGAAATATTATGGAGTTTATTGAGGTTTGTTTGGGAAGTCTGAGGTAGAACCGAGACTTCATGTGTTCTGTCTCCAACTGCATGGTGCTTGCCATAAGTACAAATTTGAATTAGCTTTTCTACCTCATCTTTTCTTGAAAAATGGACTTGACTGAAATAAAGTGTATGCATGACTGATGGAGTCACTTCAATTCAAAAGCAACAGAGGATGCTAGAAAGAAGCTACTAAAGCTGAAATTACGTGGAAGGCCATTCATCTTGGCACTCTGCAGCTGCCTCCCACCTGCTTGCTTTATCTGCCCGACCTCTGCCTGTTCTTACAGTCCTGTATTCACAATGTGAGTGATCACAAACAAGATTTATCCCTCATCCTTTGCTAAAGGGGCATCTCTTACATGTGGGATATGCAGAAAAATGGTTCCCTTGGAGAGCTGTAATTCTAGAATTTTGTGGGTTTGGACGGTGCTTCTGGGAGGCTTCTGCCCCACTCCTGGCCTTGTGTAACCGGGGCACGTCACCCTGGTGATTAATGTCACTGTAATGCCCTTGGTGGTGACGGTGACCAGAGCTGTGTCTGGCTTGATGACCCTGCAGTGTGTGGGAGCTGTTGGAAGACAGGGGAGCATTTCTGTGCTTTTTACACCTGCCATTCAACCACAACGCCTTAAAATAGAGATGTCTTTCATTATGCAGAGAAACACAGGCAGAAACAATTAAAATTATGCGTTTTGTTATTTCATCTTAATCCGTTTTTATTAAAAGAATTAAAAGCAGAAGCAAGGCGGGCACGTGTTGCCTCGCGAGGGGCTCCTGCCCGCGGCGTGTGGGGAGCGAGGCGGGCGCGGCGCCTCCCGCGGCCGCCAGGGGTCAGGCGGGAGCCGTGAGGGGCCGGGCGGGCGCCGCTGTTTCCACGCGGCGGGTGCCAGCAGAACCCGATACGGTGCGATCTATAGAAGCAAGGTACAACTGGAATAATGAAATTTCAAAAATAAGCCCTTTTTAAAGGCTGGTTGTAACAGTTCTGCTGGGTATTGTAAATGCCTCAGGTGCACTTGATACTGCTGTTACGTTCCTGGCCCTGGCTCCTAATTTTTATGGAAAGATGGATTGAACTTCAATTTAGGAATATTCGGTAATCCCTCTCAGGACATACTGTAACAGCTGGTATTTCTGTGTTGCAGCAAATCGATTCCATACAGCAGTCAGCAATGCCTATGGCTGGGCTCCGGCAAAAACTTCCAAAGCATTTTAAATTATGTGAGCCAAAGAAAATAGCATCATCACTGCAAAAATGTAGCTTAATTTGCACGTTAGGAAAAAAAAAATCCCCATCCCATTCCAGCAAAATATTAAGCATTTTACTGGTAAGGATTTCATCAGGTCATTTATTTTTCATTAATATATATTTAGGATCAGGGGGCAATAACTTTATGCTGTATATAGATTTCTTAAATAATGAGCTTGATTTTTTTTTGTACTGAATGATTTACTGTGAAATAAAGAAAAATAAAGAAACTGATGGAGTTGAAATACATCACGTATATGTAGATCAACAAGATTTTCTGCATTTTGCAGTGAACTCTTTTTAAAGAAGCTGAATTTCTGGTTAATAATAATGTACTCATAATGAGAACACCTTGTTTAGTTGGTTTTGGTTTTTTTCCTGTTTTGTTTTTTTTTTTTTTTAACAGATGAAAGTACTTTAAGATGAGTATAAATCCAAGATGTTTCATTAGTAATCAATAATTTTATTTAACCAGTTCCTTACACATGTTAAAGTAAAAATGCCTCTCTCCTTTGTACAGCTGCTCGGGTGTGCTCGCGCTGGGGAATGTCACAGAGTTTGGGACCCGACTCCTTCTTTATGTGTTAAACAGAAAACAAGCAGAATTAATGTAAAGTGAATATGTTCCATCTTAATTGGTACAATGTGTCCTTGGCTATGATGTCTTCTTTTTTTCCTCTTTTAAACTGCACCCTGGCTAGCTTTACATATAGATGTTTTACAGCTCTTGTCATCATAAGATGAGCTTTCACTCTGGAATACTTAATTTCCTTATCCGTGCTTTGAATTTTAAGTTAATGGACTTTTGTGCTGATTTGATGAATGTAAAAATATTTTTTTAAGCTGGTTTTTTTTTTACTGGAAACTTCTTTTCTTCATAAACTTCTATAATTTAAAAAAAATCCTAAAGCCCTAAACAATCTTAATAGATAAACTTTTAGGTTTTTATTTGGTTCTTTTCATCACAGAAGAAGTTGTCCAGGGAGGTAACTTCTGCTGTATTTTGCCTTCTTAACCAAACCACCCAGATTCACTGGGTAAATGCCTAGGGGATGTAAAAAACCCCCATACTTAAAAAAACCTGCCAGACTATTTAAACAGTAGGTTTATGCCTGGGGACAAGTGAACAGCTAACTTGTATCTAATAATTGCTTTAAAACTTATTAAACAAAATCTTGTGGATGGCCCTTAGTATGCTGCAATATTTTTAGCCATGTGGAGATTTCTTTCAGTGAAAAACAAAATTTTGAACAGCATACACTGTTTACAGCACCTGTATATCACTCTTCCACCAGACTGTTGCCAAGTTAAAATGGGTCCAAAATATGCACTTTAAGAGCCAACATGACTTCAAAAGTCATTCTGATTAATATGAATGTGTTTTAAAAAAACCAACAAAACTCAAACCAGCAATAGCAGTGGCAAAATGCTCTTCTATTTGTTTATTTTCTTTTGCTAAAGCAGAACTATGCTGCTTTCTTTCTTCAAGGATCCTTTTTTGTTTACTGAAATCTGGAAAAAAAAAATCCTTATTTTCTGGTAGCTTCTACTTCCCCCTCTCCCTTCCTTCTCCCTGCAAGCACATCAGTCCCTGCCCTGCTCTAAGTAGACATTTGCTATCTTAACTTGGAATTTCTTTTTGTACGTTTGTGTTCCAGTTCATATTTTAACATACTTGAATACAAATGCGTTCACTTCTATTTGAAATTAATTTTAATTTTTGTTATAGGTACTCTGAATTTTTCTCAAAAAACGGTTAAAGGAAAGACCCAAAATTTACTATCAGTAGATCTGTGCAATTATTACAAAATATGTGTTAAACAAACACTGACTTTGTCATAATGAATCACAGAAAAATTCCTTACATGGTAATGGCTCCATCAACTCCAGGAATCAAAGTGCTATTTGCCTTAGAAAAGTATTTGCTCCAGTCCTACTTTTTGCAGCTTCAGTTAAAATTTAGATTATATTTCCGGATTGCAAACAAAAATCTTAAATGACCTGAAAACGATTGAAAGGAGGTTAAATAGAAACACTGAATGAATTACTGTGCTAGTAAGTAATTTTATTTCTCTGAGATAAGTAGTAGAAAAATTTGAATTACCTCAATTATTCACAGTTTTAATAAAATACCCCTAGACTTTATTTCCAAAATGCCTGGAGTTAAAGAGTATAATTTACACAAGAGAAATGTGTTAAATTATTGTTATTGCAGAATGGGATTGTAGGCTAGATTGAAGAAAACAAAACTTGTTTCACCTGGAGGAAACAAAAATCTTAACAGTCATAAATAAATGTCTAGTGCTTGGTTTTGAGAATCTTAAATAAAAGCTTATTTCATGATAATAATTGGATTTGATTAGCTGCAGTAATATACAGTTTAACAATGTTCTTAATTGTAAAATTCTATTTCTGTTCTTTCTAGGAGAAGCTGGGAGATAACATAAATCTTTGTAGACAACTTGGCTGCGAGCAGTTAAACTGAAACAAACTTCTGCCTTCTGGCTGCAGCGCTGGTTTGAGGTTTGTGTGTGACGCTCTGCAGACTAAATCATGCCAGCGTTATCAACTGGATCTGGAAGTGACACAGGTACGCGGGCCAAGGAGGGGCCGTGCTTCCTCCACCTCTTATTTGTTAAGTCTGTATTTCAAGTAAGATAATTAATTATGGTCTTTAATTTAAGACTTAAAATATAACCTTTTCTCCCTGAAGTTAAATTTAGATACATGAAACATCACAGATAAAATATATTAATTTTGAAAAGTTCCACCACCACCTTCTTCCCGTCCGTCCCCAACCTCCTAAAAAGAACAGATCCAAACATATATTATAGATGGATCTGAAGAATTTGGATTTACCTCTGAGCATGGTTCCTACAATGTTAACTTGAAAAAGGAGGAGGAAGGGGAAAAAAAAAAAGATGATGATATCATGCATGCCTTAATATTTGCAGCAGTCTAGACTATCCCCTCTGTGAGTTACAGTTATCAGTGGAGTTATTTCTGAACACAGACTATTCAGTTTTGACAACTCTGTAACAAATTAGGAGAAGAAAAATACTGTCTCAAGTTCAGTTCCTTCACTTGCCTTCCACGTCAGAGCCCAGTTCCTGACACTGACTGCTGGCAGTGGGATTGCAGATACGTAGCTTTCCATGGTTTTCACCTTCTTTGTGGCAATAGAAGGTTATATTCAAAGGTTAAATTTCATCTTCTTGTTATCCTGAATTCTCCCTCTCTGAAAGTATTTTTGTCCCTCTGTTTGGGATAACTGAAGTTAGTATTTTTGCTTAAGAGTGTTTAAAAAGGGTGATCCAGCTGAGGTTGCAATACAATACAAGATCCCTGTTCCCTTGGAAAATTAGGAGGGAGATTTCAAGTCAGGAATCCAAAAATATGTGTATAAGTATGTATATGAGGAGCTGCATTTGATTCTTATTTTTAGTAGACTGTACAGGGCAGTGATTTTGTTTTCCCTACACATAAAATTTATGCTAGATGACAATATTAATCTTTACAATTAGGGTGTGCGTCTGTTTATTTGTTGCCATGGAGAAGGAGAGTTGTTTGGTTTTATATGCTTTTTTGTCTTCCTATTCCTGTGTTTAAGGGATTTGACTATGACTTTGCCAAACCCTATCTCTGCAAACCTTTCTTTTCTCTCCCTCTCCTCATGGAAATGAGTGAGTTGAAGCTGTTCAGTATTCTAAAGCTGAGTTTTGGAAGATGTGTCAGGGTCTACTCTGGGCTAATTTTCCACTCTGGACCTTTGCTTTCTTTATCATGCACCCTTTTGTGTCCTTTCAAAACCTTCCTTGATTTTTTTTAACTATTACTTGTTTATTTTTAAAGATTGTAATATGTCCAAAAGTAATAGTTACAGAGTTTCTGAATAAAGAAAGAGAAGTGCTTCAAAAAGTAGAAGATAATTCTGATTTTGAAATATTGTGTGTTAAAATGCCTCTAAGTATGTTCTGTTGTGCTGTTTAATCCATATGATGATGCAAACATACCTTTAATAATTAAGATCTGTGTTAAAACTCAAGTGTGTCCATTGTCTCATGAAATTTATAGTAAAACGTGATACATGCTGTTAATCTCTTGCTCTTAAATAATAGTGCTTGTTAAGTCCTTTTTTTTCTGCTTCAAGTTATAAGTTGTTTCTCTAATTAAAAATTTGCATTTGGACTGAAAATATATATTTTTTTCTTCCACTTTCTTTACAATACTTCCTGATTGGGCTGATATGCACTTAAGTATTTTTGGAATGGTTACATCAAACTGTGCTTCCTGCCCTGGCTATGATACAGGTGGTTTTCTGAAGTCCTCTTTTTCTGCTGTTACTCTCACTCTTAGATTAAAAAGTAGTGATGTGCATAAAATTTTTCCTACCTCTGTTCTTCCTGTGTGGGTAAGCAGTCTTCCTCTCACCCTGCCTGCACAGACTGGTATTGTGACATGTGACAAGTTGAGTCTGCCCTGTCTGGGACGCTGAGGTCTTGGCAAGTCACTTAGTGGGACCTTTAGGATAGGGACATAACCCTGCTCAGTCTGTTTGCTGAGACTGTCTTTTGTAAATACAGTCAGACAAAGTGCAGCCTAACCTCTTTTTGTGTCTGCTGGATGCTGGGTGAAATAAAAGTAAATCTGGATTTAAAAACAAATGAAAGCATTCCGTGAGGGTTTGTAAATAGAAATGCATCATCTGTGAATATTGAAAGTTGCCATGTCATGGACCACTGGATATTCAGTCACCAGTATGGGAGCATTAATGATTTAAATTTTTTTTATATAGTCTGAAGTATCAGTTCACTGTCAAAAATGGGATTGTCTTCATCCTGGGCCATATTTGATGATACTAAATGTGTATCTGACTGTGTCCATTTTACCTTGCTTTTACTTTGTCAACAGCTTTTATTAGAAGGGGCACCATGTAATTGCAGCTGCTTTCTTCATATACATTCTTCATATGCTTGCTTTTGTCCTACCATGTTTTAACCTGTATCTTCTTCTGAACACAAGCCATGCCTTTTGAATCTGTTTTGAGGGGTATTTACCAGGCTTTAAGCTATGATAAATCAAAATAATGGCTACGCCATTTTCAATCTTAAAAAAAAAAATTTAATTTATTCAGATTGATATAGTGACTTCTAATTTAATCTTACACCTTACCAGATTGATCTGGCTTCACTAACCTAAAGACAGAGGACAAAGGCTTACATGCAGATGCTTTTTTCTCTTCCACTCTCCATTAGCCATATAGAAGACTATTTTTATATAATAATGATAATAGTAATAATTGAAAAGCTGCTCATTGTGAATAATAACATCTGTGTGACCCTTAAGGTTTATGGTCCTGTCAGTGTCAAGTCAAAGTTATCTTAAAGCAACCAGCGTGAATGGAAGGCTGAGCTTATGCCTCGGGCTGGGTCAGAAGCTGTCAACAGTTTCTGTGTTGCTAAAGTCTGCTTGCACTCTGTGTGCAAGCCCACCAAACGGAGTTTTTGAAGACTGAGCAAGAAGACTTGTGTTTTGCAGGTAAAGCAAGTCTGTGAGATCTGGCATTCACTTATCTGCTATATTTAGGAAGGTGTAAAATTGCAATTCTGGCTTCACAGTAGTAGATGACAGCTTTGTTGCTGACTTTGGTGAAGCCAAGATGACATCATTATGCTTTAAGTGTTGTTCTAATGTGAAAAACATCGTAAACTTGTTGCAGATTTCTTTCCTCCCAACGCTGTATCGAGCTTGCTTAACTGACAAGCTTAAAAATGCTTTTCTGTTTGTTCTCAAAAAGCAGTGCATGAATGTGCAAAGCAGACTTCATGTTTTTGTTTCATGTGTTGTCAGCAGGAAAATCACATTTATGGGCCAAGCTTAGGCACCAAGTAACGCTGTGTGAGATTGTTTATATACAATGAAAAATGCAAGTCAGAAGCAGTTCTTGGATTTGAATATTGTAAATTATAGAAAGAAAATGTGCAAGGGCTTATGTTCTCCTTGAGCACATAAAGGAGCGAGCACTGTGCCAGATAGTGAAGTTTTCTAAGTATTACAAGGCTGCAAAACCGAATACATATTAGGTTTTTAATTTAAAAAAAACCCACATTTGTTGCTAACCAAATTTTAAGTTCATATGACCTTTAAATATTCCTGGTTTTCATGTTTTCATCTCTTTTTTGTAATAATATTAAATAGATACGTGAAATCTGTTCTAAATGTCAGGTATTTTTCCAAAATGCATTTATAGTAGTGTATTCTGTGATTCTTTCAAATTAATCTCGACCTCTGAAGCTGCATGCTGTTGATGTGGATATGCTGAATGCTGGTAAAAATATTTTGCTAGGATGGTTCATATGGATTGACTTCCCAGTGGTCAGAGACCACTGTAAGCAATGTGCAGTTCAAAGATGATTTTTTTAGGCACCTGAACAAGAAGCTATCTTGCTTTTATTGTTTTCATATAGATGTCTTCTGTTTATTTACTATTATATTAATGCATTTTGATCAGCTTGGCAGTTTCAACATGATGTTTTCTAAGAGGATTTGATAATAAAAAGGATAAAAATAAAAAGGTGGAGAAAAAAAGTAATAATGTGAAGAAAAAGCTGAGTAGTTGGCTAAGCTGAAAGGGGGGCACCAGAAACATCAGTAGTGGAAGAAGGACAAATTAATCTGAAGTGCTAAAATTTTAATTTTAGCCTTTTAACCCAGTTTTCAGGATTTGGAAGAAGATAGAAATCAGTGAGTTCTGTTTTTACAGCCTATTTAAAGAATGCAGCAACATAAAATGGTGGCCAAAGATCTGTCCATCTCATTGTTATGAGATGAAGAGAAAGGGGATTTAGGAGAGGCTTGAAGGAAAGTTTTCTGGGAATTGTTCTGTTGGAGGCTGCCAGGGCAAAGGCTTGCAGGGTCATTGGTTCCTGCTCCAGACTGCCTTTACTTCCCCACTGGCATCCTGTGGTGGAAACAGAGCAGAGGGAAAGCCTTCACTTGCCTGCTTTACACCTTTGGTTACAGCTTTAGGTCTAGGGGTGCTGCAGCAAGTGTGGTGTGTAAATGCTTTGGCTGCATCACAATTGAAAAGCTGCTTTAATTCCTCAGCACGTTGAGATGCATAGGTATGGCCATGAAAATGGGTATGACAGCTGAGGCAAAATTTACACTGAATTAATAAACAGAGCCAATATTTTATCCTTGCATTCTTGATTTCTCCCCATCTCCATCTGCCAGAGGCATTAAATGGCTTTTAGGATAATATTAATTTGGAAGATTTGGGAAAGTATGAGATGTATGGCTAGCTTTAATTGCAATCTGATTTAATTTTTAAAAATACAACTTGCTGGTGTTGGAAAGGGTATTTATTTTGGTATCAACATATTTACGATGACTTGGAAAATTCGTTTAAAGTGAAATGAAATTTCTCTAAACTGTTCTGTTTTGTGTTAATATTGCTAGACCGATTCAGTAGTGTGGAATCAGAAAATAAGTGTAAGTATATTTACTGATGGTAAACTCTTTAAAATTGTTACAGTTTTTGGACACACTTAAATTCAAATAGTCTGGCAGCTGAAACAATTTTTTTTTGTTTGGTGAGCAGCGTGTAGTTTTTGTAGCAAATTTGAAGGTACAGTATTGTTTCTAAGCAGAGGCTCTGTTCTATGTGGTTCTGTTTGTTGGACTGAAAGCTGTAGCACACAAGTGGTTGTCAGTTCTGCTGAGGCCAGGTGTCCTTTGCTGAGAGCACACTTGCCACGCTGTTCCCCTCAAGTGTAGCTGTGCCAGCATCCAGGTTAGCCAGCAGAGCCTGCATACTGTGTGCATCTCATGGAAGGGTCTGTGGCTTCTCAGCCCAATATCACATCAAATCCTGCCTAATTTAGAAGAATTAAACCTATTAATCAGAGGACAGTTTATTACTGTTTATTACTTCTAAGAGGTATTATTACTGTTTATTACTTCTAAGAGGTAATGAGAAGCTTCCCTGCTAGCTGTTAGTTGCCTGTTGAGAAATATATATTGAGAAATAGGGGTTCAAAATTGATTTTTTTTCCTTAATAACACATTGGTTTAAGAAAAAAACCCAACACATGCAAAGAACACCTCAAAGCAATATAATAGTTTTACAGATAAATGATGAAATAATTTAATTATTTCAAATAGTTTACTTTCCTAAACTTACTTTCAAAAGGAGGTGGTGGTGTAGGATCGTGGAATGGTTTGGGCTGAAAGGGACCTTAAAGTTCATCTAACTTCAAACCCCCTGCTGTGAGCAGGGACATCTTTTACTAGGCCAGGTTGCTCAGAGCCCCATCCAACGTCACCTTGAACACTGCGAGGGACGGGACAGCCCCAGCTTCTGGAAACAGCCTGTTCCAGTGCCTCACCAATCTCACCACAAAGAATTTCTTCCACATACTCACCTAATTTTCCCCTCTTTTCAGTTTGAGCCATTACTGCTTGTCCTGTCAGTACAGTTCCTGACAAAGAGTTCCTCTCCAGCCTTCCTTGTAGGCCCCACTCAGATACTGGAAGTTTGTTGGAGGTCTCTATGCACACTATTCCACACTGAACAGCCCCAGCTTTCTCACTCAGTCAATATACTTGACTCTTTTAAATTTGTGCATAGTCCTATATTCTTCTATAAACTTTTAAATCAAGCGTATGTGGTTGCATATATGTGACTGTGTAATGGCATAACTTGTTTTGAGTGTTAATTCTTAAACTAGATCCTACAGTGAATCATAACACTGAAATAATGTACTGACTTGATTTCAGGCATCAGTATTGCCTAGGATTGTAGGACTTTTTCTTGTACTCTCATGACAGATATATCCTCTATGAGTACATGATTAGCATGGGTCTTGACCATGAGAGGTTGAGATACGTGGTAATCCAATACTGCTTCCATTATTCTTAGACCCAGCTGATTTGAAAATAATCTTGATTTCTATTGCTAGAAATCTTTATTCAAGCTCTTAATGAGATATTCTGTCTTCCTTTTGCAGACGTAAAATGCTATGTTTAGTAGTCCTTGCTGCCCCTCCCCAGTGCCAAGTATCTTATAACCTTGTAAACTGTGACTAAAGGGTTAAAATATGGCCAGTGTGCCCAGTGCCTTCCTAGTGCTGGAATGAGTTCTTTCCTGACTGCCTGCCAAGTGCTTGCTATTGCCTCCTCTAGGGCTGATGGAGATCAAGATAGAAATACCAAAGAGTTGCCAAGCTGATGTCTATGGAAAGGACCAGTCAATTAGTCAAGGTTATTCAAGGTGCCATAGCAGGCTTCACTGGAGGAGACAGGATTAAAAAAAAAAAAAAAAGAAAAAGAAAATTGTATGAGTTTTCCACAAGCTGCTTGTTAATTTGTCCTTGATGGGTCACTTTAAATCAGTTTTATGTATATGTTATTCTTGCAGATAAAAGGTGGGCTTTTGAATACTCACCAAAGTACATTTTATGAACTTTGAAAATAACCATGTTGACACAGTGTCTAGTAGCTACATTTTTGAGGGGGTTTGATTTTGAAACAGCTTTGATGAGCCATGCAAGCAGGAGCTTTGCAGCAAGTCTTGCCCTGTATGGATGCAGATAGAGATCAGCTCTTTAACTCACATCAGAATGTTAACGGTATGTGGTATGTTAAATCTGAAATACACATGTTGAGACAAATCCTAAAAGACCAATAACTGTTTCAAACAACTGCGTATTCTTAGCTCTGGAGCCAAGTTCCAAAACTAAAGACTTTTCCATTATGAAGGAAATAATATTTTTTAAAGTGATGGGTTTTAATAATTACTCATTCAACATTTTCTGTCATAACATTGTTTTAAGGTGGGCTAACAAATTTACTGTAGCGTTGAGGAATAAAAATCAGGTACGACTTTTAAGTTAAAATACTATTGCCCTTATGATTATGCAGTCTTATTCTTTGAGGACACTTACAGCAAAATTTTTTTTTCATAGAAAAAATATATAACATTGGTATTTCTATTGCTCTGCCATCTGTAAGGATTTCAGCATTTTACCTTTTTTTTTGTGAATTAGCAAATAAATCAAAACAGATATTTTTCCCAAGATGCAGATCGGTTGCATGTTGTAGTTATGCAAGTGCATGATGTAGTTACTTGATGTTTTGTATTTTGAAAATTAATTTTTTTTTGTAGAAACATTAAACCGCAAAATTTTAAAAAGGTGCTTACTGGAATGAGTTAATCCATCTGGCTCTGCACAGAAAAATTGTTAGTCTTTAACTTTTTGTAGTGTCAGCAAGCCCATATATTCAGTGGAATTACTTAAGAGAACATAAAAAAAGAATTATTTGTAGCACATAAATTTGAGCACATAGTGGTCTTTTTACAGCTGGAGGCTGATAGGACAGTGCAGTATGTCCATCCTAATATGCAGACATACTGCATATGTTTTTATTTGAACCTGTGTGTAAATTCTAATCTCAGATTTCAGAATGAAATAATTTTCAATATGTGGTGTTAGTGACTGATTTTGTTATTCTGCAGCAAGGATGTCAGAATAAGTGCTTCTACTGCAGTGATGCTTGTTTGTGTGTAAGGCAAATGTCTGAGCCTTCGTAGAACTGTAAAGTGCAGTTCAAATGTGAAAAAATGTTAGCTTGTTATAAATGGCAGCAAATGGTGCTGATTATTTTACCTTTGACAAAGTGGAAAATTTAAAGGTTGGTTTGTCCCATTTTATTAATACAATAAATTTTTACAGTGTTGTTCTGGGCCTTTAGATATATGTTCTTTAGTGTTTATTATCCCTCAGTTGCTGTAAAAATTCTAGATTTGAAGCCTGGCATCATTGTTCAGAATGCTAATTCAGGAAATTAATTAGCATATGAAAGCAAAGGCAGATCCATATTTCCATTTCTTTCCTTACGCTTACCAAAACAAAGTTGGTGTTTTCTTGTAAGAAAGTGATGGAACGCAGAGACCATATTTTTTATCACTTAGCACTAGTTTATAGCTTCCACAGACTTGTCCTAATAATGAAGCTATGAAGGATATGACAAGAATGGTGATATTAAATTTCTCTAGACTAACAGTAAATTTTTCCATTCTGATGTCAAGAATGTAGAGCATCTGGAATCTGCAATGTGAGTGGTTCAGTACGGGAACAGTTTAATCAATTGCTTAGCCATTTATTCTCCTCCTAGGAACAAGCAGTCTTCTATAGAATATAACACGACAAAGGAAGCAATTTTCTAAAACTGGAAAAGTCTTTTTATGTCCTGTTGTTTCTGATTTAAAGGGTTTCCATTGCTTCTTACTCTTAACTCTGATTGCAGGTGCAAATCTACTGTACACATTTTTAAATTGGAATTAGCATTACTCTACATTTTGGTCTTCAGATGAAATAAAACTAAATTGTATTAATTAAATTTAGAAAAAGGTGAAGATGCTCTGAAGACAGTAACTGCTTAAGTGTGTTGAAAGAACACAGTTGAAAATTATCTTTTATCCTTTTAGGTGTGATTACATTGTGATGGGTCTTGGGGTTCTTCCCCCCTGAGCTGTAAGAATGACCAGACTTACTTCCCCTCTTAAAATTGCATAATTGTCTTACATCTCTATGTTTAATCACATTGTTAGTTTTTTTTAATCTATGCTCAGGTCTTCTGGGAATAAATTATCTACTTTTAAAAATCAAAATAAATTAGTTTTTCTTGTGTAAGTCATGTTTACTTTACTGATTTTTGACACCTGAAGTGTTTTGATACTAGTAAATTCCAATGGGCGCAGGATTCCTTTTGAATATAAATGCTGGTTAAACTTAGGCAAACCAGATTTTAAAAAAACCAAGAACCTAAGTAGAGTAGCAACAGTGTATAATAAAAGCAAAAAAATTTTTTTTTGCAAGACACTCCTCACAGTGGTGCCAACATCAGGCTTTAAAAACAACAGGAATTTTTTCTTGGCTTTTATTTTTCTTGTTAAACAACTTCTAGATACTTTTTTTTAAAAGCTCGTGGTTGTGTTCATTTACATTGTGGGACCTTTCAAAAAAAGTGTGAGGTCCAGACATGCCATATGACTCAAGAACGTAGGAAACATCAAAATTGAGACCAAAAGCAAAATCAAGGCCTGGCAGGCAGTGGTAGCTTGGAGGTGCTGATACATCTCACTCTGGTCTGATACAATGAATATGCATTTTTAATTTGCCAAACAACCTGTATTTTAGGGAGTATCACTATGACCTTTTGGAAAGTTAATTTTTAGTTTTAGAAGTATTCAAAAGTGTTCAGTGTGGCATGCCTTCACACCACATAATTGCTACTGGAACAATTAAAAAAAATCTGGTTTAACAGCCTGGCATTACTTAAACCATTGTTAAACTTGCACTTTTTTCCCATGGCCTTTGGCTCTGCCTTCTAGAATGACCTGAGATACTACTTAGAAGTTTTGCAGGAGGTTTGCAGTTTATCTGAAGCACTCTACTATGAAATTCAGATTACATCTACTTCTGCATGGCCGCATCTCTGTAGAGTGAGATCTTATAGGGCTGCAGGAATTTGAGCTACTGCCCTTCATGTGTAAGAAAGATGGATGTATTAATTGTTCAGATTTGGTAAGTAACATTAGGCCAATATAGTGGTGTCAATTCATTACCAGTTTACACTAACTTGACAAATTATTGTGTCTCTGTCCATATCACAAACACACTTCCTTTAATATGCCATCTGCTGGTAAAGTCACATGCCAGCCACAATTTTCACTGTTTCTTCACAGTGGAATGATTAATATCAATACATCTCATGTAATTTAGACACAAGTAAAAATCATGTTTTACTTGGAGGTGTGTGTAGAAGATCCACCTACTTTATTTCTTAATAGATAAAAATCAGAATGCCCATCTGAAAATTTTTGATTCTGTGGTACCGTTCACTACAAATGGAACAAGAAGAAACTAGAGGAAAGGTAAAGGCTTACGCCTTTAGAGGTGCTGCCACCTTCTTCTGCCACTACCTTCTGGATCTGAGTCAGGTGATCTGTGATCACACAAATTTAATTTTAGATGTGTTCTAGATCTTGTCTTCTGTTCTCCCCAGTTTAATACATTAAATCCTCCTTCTGCCTGATTTTTACGTGGCTCCTTAATGGAGTTGTTTTTTTAATTCCTGGCTACACAGTGTTGAGTTTGGGGAGGAGTGTGAAGAGCAAGAGTGAGGTGTTCTCCAGCACGCTGCATGGCACAGCCTCAGTTTCCATTGCAATGGAGAAGGGATGGATTCTCATTTCCTTCTGGCTGAAGGCTATAAACACTGCCAAAGCAGGGAAGAACTAGAAGCATGGCCATGATATGGATAAAATCAGTCAGCACCTGTCTAATTGTCTCCACTTCCCCAGGGGAGTTGCACAGATGGGTGCATTGCTGTTGAAGCTGGAGTGGTGCACTAGGAACATGGACACCCATTTCCCTGGAAGAAGCAACTCAGGGCTATACAAATAAGTAAAGCTCACAGAAACTTTTGAGCTGGATGTGAAACCTTCATATGTGTAAGGACCTGCAGGGTTTGGCACTCCTGGAGTGCTGGCAGGTGGGGTTTTTCTCTGGGAGTTTTGTGTGTAAAACCAAATTCTCATTATGGGCTGATTCAGTCTTCCCCTGTGTCACTAATAGTTAATCCATCAGGAAATACAAACTTTCATTTTATTTTTCACTAGGGATTTGATTATCAAAGTGTTGAGGAGCAAGTTACAAGGAGAGAATAGTTCTTATAGTTGATTACATGTGGAATTTAAGCAGATCTGATGGATCAAGGAAAAGAAAGCTTACTCTGTTACATGCCTTTATTTGAGGGAAGTGTCTGAAGTTTCTGTTTTCTTTCTTCTGAATGACACACAGGAATTGTCCCCAAGCAGTTATGCCACAGTGCAAGCTTACACTGAAAATTTCTATTCCATTTTTTGACAGCCTTCAGGTTATTTTGAGGTAAATATATTTACAGTAGTATAAGTGGCCAAGTGTAAAGAATTTTTAAAATATTCTAAAAAAAAAAAAAAAGGAATGTTTTCATTTTTTAAATGAAACTGTTTTCATAAATTGTGTGATAAAACCATTTTTGTTAAGTTCTGAAGTTCTGATAATCTGGGAAGCTGGAGTCACAAGTCCCACTGAGACCTCTTTTCTCTGGCTGTCACCTCAATCAATGATTGTATCTTGCTAGGCAAAGCTTGATGGTATTTTTTTCTGTCTGCAAAATTGTAGTGGTTTGAGTTGTATCTTCTTTTTGCAGTATTTCTGAAGCAGAAACAAGAACAGATTTAAATAAAAGCAGGATTGTAAGAGAAATTAATGTCAACCTCCGAAAAATGCTTGGAGCACAAAAAGAATGTATCTGGAAAGAAGTTTTTTTTCCCCAAAATATTTTACTGAGGGGCAGTAAAAATATGAAAATATAAATCATCAGAACCCAAAGGTGCTGTATGCAATGTTGAAAGGGATATGTACTGCCTGAAAAGGCTGTGAAATTATGTTTACTAATAAATATTCTGAATATTCTAAATCATAACTTTCAAGGAGATAATAAACATAATAACAATAGGTAACCTGTAATTTACAACAATGTTCTTTTACCAGTAGAGTATGTTGTAAATCTGTTCTTGTGTTGAACAGCAGCACTTACTCAGACTAAAAATAATAACAGGACCGTGTATCTTGGATCCCAGGAGACTGTTGGTGTTTTTGTAGACAGCAGACAGGAGAAAAAGGCATTTTGTCCTTTTTACCCCAAGTAATCCCAGTGGAAAATTAAACTTGTGCTATGAATTGATATCAACTCATGCCAGGTTACCTCCCTACAGAGGACTGCTGCAAACACTGTTGCTGCATTTCTTGGACAGCACTTTGATGGTCTGTGTGCACGATGGATATTTTATGCTGTGCGCTACTGTGGAACAGTGTGCTACTGTCTGCCCCTCTGAGAGCGCTGCTGAGGTGTGCCACAAATAACTGAGAACAGCAATTGCTTCAGCCCTAGAGAGAATCTCAAATACCTGCAAATTAAAAATGTTACTGAAATATTTCTGTGTTCATGTGTGTCTGGGAAAACTGTGTTGGTTTTGTTTTTAAAAATGTAATCCTGCAAAACAGAGAAGGTGCTTTTGTATTGCTGTGGATCCTTGCTGAACACAGGATTGAAAAAAATATTAAGCAATGTATTAGCGAGAAATATTTAGAGAAACCATGAACCTTTTTTTAATGGACCACCCTATCCAGTTTCTGTTCTTTTAAGGAAGTTTTTCCTATGCATGACTCATTTCACTCTTTGGCTAACATCAAGGGAAATGGAATAACGATTAAGCAAAGGAATGTATGCTTTTTTCTGGGTTTGTCCTTTTCTCAAAACCTTTATGAATTTTCTGCATAACCTTGTGTAAATATATATGGATGTAGAAGCTTGACAACTGTGACAAGGTAAAAAAGTACCCTGCTAATACTTGTTTCTTAGTAATTTTTTCTAAATGTTCCTTTTGGTTCTACATGTTAATGTTGTGCTGGATACTCCAGACTCCCTCTTTAGTTAAAATGACATGCTCCAGGCAGCCAATTACACAGAACTGTTAAGTGAAATTAATGAGATCACCCTAGATCACACTTTGTGTTTTATTTTCATTTTATAGGTCTGTACGAGCTGCTGGCTGCATTGCCAGCCCAGCTGCAGCCACATGTGGACAGCCAGGAAGACCTGACCTTCCTCTGGGATATGTTTGGTGAAAAAAGCCTTCATTCACTGGTGAAGGTAAATCACATTTAAGTCAGATTCTCTTTGAGAAGAGCATATGGAAAAATGTTTTGAGCGCCATCTAGTAAACTGGTGACCAAACTGTTGCTCAGTGAAAACAAAACAGCCTTGTTTTAACTCTGTTTCTGGCGGGGTGGAAGTTGTTAAATAAGATTTTACCAAAAATACATAGATGATTTCATTTAAGAGTGATGTTTTGGCAGTGTAATGCTAATGCAACAAACATGTGTTGTTTGCCCTTGTTTAGAAAAAAGTAGTACAAAATAGTAGCAGGAAATCTGACACTTCTTTATGGTCAACATTCAAGATCTGGAGTTTAGCTTAAATAAATAAACATTCACAGAAAAATTAGAAGGAATATATTTTCTGAGGTCAAGTATGGCAAGAGTTCAGTAGCCACATTAATTTAAAATAATTTCCTTTAACAAAGTCAACTGAAATTCTAGTAAGCTGTTTCTTTTATTGGCTTGCCTCCATTTAATATTGTGTTTTGCTCATAAATATGCTGGACTAAAGTACAGCTTAAAATAAGTTGGATGAATACTTGAGTAAAATATTACGCTACAAAAATGATCAGCACCAAGAAATCAAAGCATGCCGTGGGAGTACACAGAGCTATCCCAATAATCTTAAAATTGTGTGGAGCTGAAAAGTGGGACCAATCAGCTGGTTAAAAATATTCCACTCCTACAAAATGGTAAGTATGTCCTCATTCCCCAGTACAGAGCTAATTCAAGCTGGAAGGAAATTCTGAGGTCTGAAATGAGTCAGTAGATGGTAGTAACCCATGCCATGAATATAAACAGACCTGTGCAGAATTTGTTGCCCGTGTCAATTACTGATCTAGAGGAAGCTTAAAACTGGGATTATTTCTAAGTAGGTTTGAAAGAATCACATTTTCCCATTTTTTCAGCTATTTTATTCTGGAAAAAGATGTAGTAATGTTGATACTTGATCAAGTGCTTCGTGATACTCGTCAAAATATCTGAGAATTTACATATAAAAGTAAAACTAAATGCTCTCTGGCATTTGATACACAAAAGCAACAAACAGTGGAACAGTGCTTGGCAATATTTGCTTGCCTGAAGAATTTAATCAACATTTCTGAAGTGCCATGACTCCCAGACTCCTTGTGGCTTTGCTGCAGCTATCTGTGCAGGTGGCTCAGAAGATCACTGTAAGAGGAATACCTGTCATCTTTCTGATGTAAGATGACAGTGGTGTACATCTAAGCAAAATGTTATGTCAGCTGCTAAATTAGTTTTCTTTTTGGTTTGGGAATTAAAGAAGGCTGGCTAGAAAATGAGTGTGGATCTGTGAAACATTGACACTTCAACATTTGCTCTAATTTTTTATCGAGGCAAAACCTAAACGTTTTCAAACTCCTTTCACTTATTCCTTTTGCCCCTCATTCCAAAAGAAGACAGCAGTTCACTGGTTTACTCACTTGGAGTATGCTCTCAGTTTGGAGCAGTTTGCTTTCCTAGCAGCTCTCCTGGTTGCATGCCCTGGTTACCATGTTGTTTAGTATTGAAGGGTGGATTGGACTTTCTGACTGTAACAGAAAAGAAAGATGAGAGAGGGAATCAGTGAATGGTCACTATATTGCAAATACAAGAAGGCACTGAAATATTCCAACCATCTTCATTATTTATCTTGTGCTCTCTAGGTCCAAATACTAGACATACATGTAACTTTGACCCTGTTGATGCTTTTTTATTGTCCTTTTAAGCCTCACACTATCTTAAAGTAGATATAATTCTTGAAATCTCGAAACTCCATCTTTAGTGTTCACTAGTTGCTCTTTAAGACAGTATATTAACTTCATTTGAGACACAAAGTTTTTTAATTGCAGCAATTAAGACTATTAAGAGCATTTGGTCTGACCCAGTGCATGTCACCGGCTATCAAACCTCACATTTGATTTCTGTGAAGGTCTGGTATATAAAGTAGGGTATGAAAAGCTTTCTAAATGTTATCTACTTCATATACTTGCCTCAAGATGGGCTTAACTGTATGTGAAACTCATGGTATTGGTTTGACCTTTAATGCATTTTTAGAAGGATTGTTCAGTATCCTCTCAAGTTTCAGAGAAGACAGTCCCTAGCCTTTTTGGAAGAGAGCTGTAAGAGCAGAAGAATGAGCCCCATCTGTCATAGTTTTTCCCTGTTACAAGGCTTCAGGAGTGCAAAATCTTTTTCTAAGTTCTGGTGTCTTATTTGAAAGACTGTTTTTCCTAGCAGTAATTTCTTAAAGTCAACTGTACTTGCAAAGACAAATGTTTTTAATTCTGCAGACAGAGAATGATGACACATATTTTGTAATAAAAAAAAAAAAAAGAAAGGAAAAAATGTGCACTTGTCTTGGGCCAAGGATGTTGTGATCCTGGTATGTGGCAGTAGGAAGAAAATGAGCATGGGTATATTACCAGTTAGCACTGATATTTCTCTATTTTTTAATATGTTGCTTAATAAAAATTTCTACACCAATCTTCTTACCTTACTGCTTAATAATTTCAGATATTATAAAAGACCTTTTTTCCTAAGTTATGAAATGAATAATATGCTCCAAAATTATTGGAAGACTTAAGTATAAAATGAACTTTCTGCTTTTTCTACAGATATTCTGTTTCATGGGTATTTAATTACTATAGCTTTTTCTTCATGGTTGTGTACTATAGCATTTGGTTTGCTATTCTGGCTCTCTAAATATTGAGAAGAAAAAAAGAAGAAGAAAAAAAAATCCCCAGACCTTGTCTTGGAGTTCTCTTCATTCAGTATTGTTGGACAGAAATTTCTTTGAGAACTTGGATGAATCTAAGCTGTTCTAAGAAGTCAGAAGTGGAAAAGTTGTATTAGATCATCCAATCCATTCCCCTGCAAATACTGGATTGTTCCCTACAGTACATTCCTATTGTAGTTAGTAAAACCAGCAAACACTGATGCAACTGTTCTTGCTGTCCCTTTTCTTCACAAAGGAATCTGTTAATGAGATTTTAGTTTACAAAGTAAAATACAGAAGAGGGAACCCACAACTGTTGTTGACAGTTTGGAAGGGAAAACTGGTTCTGGATAGTTTAAAATTTCTGCTTCCCTCAAATTGTTACTTCCTTCTTCTCACATGACTCTCAAATTTTACCAAAAATCTTCAGCCATCTCATTCTTTTTTATATAGCAGAGATCCTGTTAATTCTGTAGAGATTTGTAGGATAGAAACACAAGGGGAAGATCCTTCAGGGTAATTACAAGCATTGATGTAGCTGATACCTGAAATGGTACACGTGCTCAGCTTGGATATATTTTAGAAAGAATTAATAAAGATGTGCTCCAGCTACTCCTGTGGATTATTTTTAGAGGAGCGGCAAGAATTTCCATGTGCGTTTGCTTGCTGTGGGTGCACCAGACACGTTTTACTGTTTGTCTGTTTAGCTCCAGGATGAAGCTTCCACTTGCACTGTTGCCTTAAACATTTCTGGTTGTGGATGTAATGCTCAAGAATTGAGTAAACTTTTCTGTTGCACAGCTACCAAAGTGTTTAATAACCAATTGCAGTTTGTTTTTGGCCAGCTCAGTACTGTACTTTCCATTATGAAAAAGAAGCTACAGCAAGTGGTGTTGTACTTTCTCTTGATAGGGAAGAGTTTGCACATTCAAAAGGAAAAAAAACCCCAACTACTGCAAAAGTAAGGAATATTTGGTGAATCAAGTCTGATTTTATTGTAACTGCATAGTATTTTGATAGCTGGCCCTGCAAAACCTTAATTTGTGCTAATTTTCCTAGTTTCACCTGGATTTGATTTGACTTGAGGTTCTAAGAAACTATATTTTCTATGTGCTGGAGTTTGATCATGTAAATTGCTAAAAACATATCAAAAATGAACTAATCAGATATATCCTGGTGAAATTTCTTTGCCATGTAAATTGAATTGCATGATTACATAGCCCAAATTTTACAGTCATTATGGCATAGAAGCATTAGAACTTTTCGGTGTGAGTACTCAGATTTTTCAATATGTAAATGTAAATGGTTTCAGTATACTGTGGTTCTACTTTTGGCAATAAGAAAAATAAAGATAGTATTTACAAAAACTAAGTTGATTAAGGCAAAGCAAAAGGAATTGATTTGACACATCCTTAGGGATAAAATCAACTGTATTCAGATGACGTACTAAATCTTCGGTTTGAACTGTTTGTAGGAAGAGATGTGCAGGTTATTTTGGCATTTGTGAAAGCTCCCATGGTGCAGCCTTCCCTCCCGTGTGATATCTCAGCTGTTCTGTGTCGCAGCGGGCGTTGTTCAGAGTGCCGCGACCCTTCTGAAGAAGCCTCTTGAAAAAGACACCTCAGGGGCACAGGCACGGTGTGCTCACAGCGGGTGATTTCAGCCCACAGCGGGTGATTTCAGCTCACGGTGGGTGATTTCAGCTCACAGCGGGTGATTTCAGCTCACAGCGGGTGATTTCAGCTCACAGCGGGCGATTTCAGCTCAGACTGGGGGATTTCAGCTCACAGCGGGCGATTTCAGCTCACACTGGGTGATATCAGCTCATACTGGGTGATATCAGCTCATACTGGGTGATTTCAGCTCACACTGCGTGATTTCAGCTCACACTGCGTGATTTCAGCTCACACAGGGTGATTTGAGCTCACACAGGGTGATTTCAGCTCTTCTGTGATCCAGGCAATGCAGAAGGAGAGACAGCATTTTCCTGTGAGGTTCCAAGGAGAGCCTTTATTGAGCTCCTTCTTTGAAGGCATCCAGGGATGAAAGAGCCCCTCGGGCAGGGAAAGCAGGGGTTTATCTAGGGATCTTGAGGGGCAGGACAGAACACCAGGGCCAATGCGATACATTCAATCTGCATGTTGAATCCAGGCATGCTGGGAGAAGCCTTTCTTCTCCCCCTACCCCAGAGGCTATGGCTTGAGGGATTTTCCCTCCAGAGGAGTATTGTGGATTCTTTCCCTGTTGGGCCCACCAGCCTCCACAGTTCTGCAGCCAACATCCATGTGTGTGTTGCCCAGATCACGTGCATTTACCTCCTGTGTTGTGCATCCAAGTGGTGCATGCTTCTGCCTGGGCTCAGGCATCCAAAGATTTGGCTCTTCTTCCCTTAAGAATGTAGAGAAAATGGACTTCTGATTGTATCAGTTGTAGGTTATGACTGATTGTTCTGAATGTATTGTTCTGTATTTTTGGTGGGGATGATCCACAGACGGAGGGAATGACATCTCTGAGTGTGGCTGAAAAGTAGATGATGGCTGAGGAGAATGTATTAGGTAGTGAAGACCAGAGCATGACATGCTAAAAAATGAAGGTTGGTCATCATACTGAAATAGAGGTGGCTTTCTGCATGTAAGGCTGATGATGGAATATGTTTACTACTTTTGCACTTCAGGTTTGAAACTGACATTGAAATACTTTTTGCTGGACATACAAAACTTACTTATTTTTCCATTACTTTATTCTTCATATATACTTTCTCTAGAACTAATATTTACACAGTCTTCAAATTTATTGTTCAATTTGTCTATTTTCTGCATGTCTCAGGACTTTTTTTTCCCATATAGAAGAGGAAGAGAGCAGGGTTTGTTTGCGAGGGGATTTTGGTGGCTAATATATTTGCACATGTTAAGGGAGTGGTGAGAGTGGTTTCTGATTCCAGGGCAGAAAAAACCAGCCACCTCAGAAGGAGCTCAGAGGAACTCCAGTACACAAGAACTGCAAACCTGTAAAATGCACAAGAAGAGAAAATGGGACTGGGTTTTTTTACCTAACCTCAATTTATCTAACGGAGTGAGAGGGTTGTGATTTGGGGAGGAAAGCACTGGAGAGTTGGAGAGGTGTATGGAGCACCTTGGAGTGGGTGGAATAATTGAAACTGACAACTCAATCAGAAAAATGCTTTTTTGATATTTGAAGTCCTTAAGGTTCTTTACTGATGAGTTCTCAACCATATTTATTTTTACAAAGCTGTACTTCTCCAGTAATGGGAATAGGCTGCAGCTCTCTAAATTCATGTGGAGGTCTGAAGTGCTGTTTTCCTTGGAGATAGGAAAAATTAAGGAAAAGGCAGTGTGAGTAAGGATTTAGCACCTGGACATGAGGAGGAGGAAGTGTCAGTCTGGAGGAGGTGGTTGATAGCCAGTAACAATTCATGGCCAATGAAATTTAATGGTTCTTCATACTTTAAAGAAGAATCAGGCAAGGTTGCTTCATATGTTATAATTTACATCTTTCAGTCAGGGAAAGCAAGCAAAGCCTCCTCATGGCAGAAGTAAAGTGATCACTTTTGTAACATGGGCTGTCCAAACAGTGCACAGATGTGGTCTGTTGTGCTGGTGTGGAAACTTAAGCTATTTCTGGTAAGAGGAGAAGGAATTTACTAAAGTTGAAGTCATTAATAGTGATGAATTAGATAATAGGTGGCACTTATTTGTCATCTTTAAATCCAGATCATCAGAGACATGATACAGTTTTCAGCTCTAAGGAGCTGCCTAGGAGTAGGTATAGTGGGATGTATGAGACAGTTTTAGGCTACTGAATTTGCAAAGATGTTTTAAAGCTGCATGGAAGAAATTAAATAATTTTCTTTTTCTCATTCTTTTTCCCATTCTTTTTCTTATTCTTTGTCTCATTTTCTGGAGAGTAAGGTTGATCTCTAATTAATTTTTGAAGCTTCCTGCTTGATTTTTATGTACAGAATATATATGGAGGAATGCTAGAATTTCAGTATTCATCTGATCCAAAGTATTTGTAGGTAATGGTCTAATTAATACACCAAAATACAAATTTGCCACATGCTTTCTACTTAGCTAAAGCTGAGTATTATTGGGAAAATAATGCTTTATAGGAAATCATCTTGATGACTGACAACAGTTTGCATTCATATTTTGAGTAATTACCACTGAAGCAATGAGTCATTTTGCTTCCATCACAATTACTACATTTTAAAAAAGTGTAATGCAAGATGTTACTCTTCATGAAATGCCACATAAAGTGCTGCTTTTGAAGCCAAAGTGATTTTTTGAGACTTGCTCAATTGCCAGCAACTGAAATCTGTAAGCTAAGAGATCACTCTTAGCTGGAGGCAGTCAGCTGCCTTTAAGCTTAATTTCCATGGGAACAGTGATCAGATTAATCAAAATAAGGTAATTGAGATTTTATAGAAAATAGTACAGGATCTTTACTTTATTCAGGCTGATATTGTTTCCATGAAAACATTTGGAAAAAAGGTAGGTAGCAGCCAGGCACTGAGCAAATGATTGCTTTTCTTGTTAAGTTTCATGTATTTTCTGGTCACTCTGTGTGTGTTGAACCCTTCGACTTGTTTCTGCTTTTGTAGTATAAAAATGGAGTACATCAGGTAATAAATGGGCAAAAATAAGCAAAATAAAAATGGATTCCTTTTGGAATAATAAATAAATCCCCCAACCTTCCATATTTTGTCTCTAAGTAAAGACAAAGTTGTTTTTCCATGTGTGTTCACTCATACATACCTGTGCTTATTTTTGCCTTCAATTACATGAAAAAATGCCCCTCCTATTTATTCAGGCATAGCTTTAGATGGTGTAGCCTTATTTGTAGAAGAATGCAAGTTAGGGCCAAGAGGATGGAATAATGCAGTTGTGAAATATGGATCTTATGTGATGGTTCAGCTAAAAATATTTGTTATAGTGTAGCTAGTATGCCATTCACTAGAAAGTAGACAGCAGATGGACATAAATAATAATTTTGTCCTTCCATTCCAAGTTTGTTGAATTGGTTCTTCTGTGTTCTCTTTTGTGGTTTCTTATTTTGTGTATTTTGGTAGAAATTTAACTGAATATCTATTGTTAACTTCTTTGTCAGGAATTTAGACATTTGGTGTGTCTAGGATCTTTCAGTTTCTACATCAGAGCTGCTAATGTGTTTAGTAATAGGCACTTGCAACTTTTCATCTAGATTTTTATGAGAAAGTCTTGTTCCTGTCATCAATTCCTCTATCAACCCACTTCATTAAAAATAATAATAAAAAACTGAAGCTCAGATCCCAAAAGGATCAAATTATCTTGTTGACAGTTTAGTCTCATAAAAGCTGTAGAAATTAGGTTGATATCGGAAGTCTCTACAGGTGGGTGTACCAACAAACTTTTAAAATTAAAAATAAAGCAGATAAGCTTATGAAATCAGAGGTGTGAAGTGTTTGTCTTTGAGTATTACTTGAAACTTGTGAATAAATCAGTGCTTTGGAATGTGAAAAAACTTGGGTTTAGGTTAAAGTCCAGACAGAGGCTTTTTTTTGGATCAGTGGTAATTGATTTAAAGTTTCTGCTGGGAAACCTCCAAAGAGTAGCAGAAATCCAGCCAAAATGTACTGGACATAAAATAAGAAAATCAATCCTTCTAAGATAAATAGTTTGTAATTTCATTGTTACCAAGGGGGCAGTGTACCAGCCTGGTGACCAAACTGGTACAGCAGTTCAAAGAGAACTTTTAGAACCAAAATCTATGCACATACCCAGATTTTTCTTGTCTTACAAAGCTTGTGCAGTATTTATTTAACCAAAGTGATACATTTTTTGTCTATGATACTGAGACTAATGAAAGGTCTCATAAGCTGCTCAGTAATAGTCTGATAAATCCAAGACATCCAAGGATAATGTAATTTTAAACTGTTTTTCTACAGTGTTCTTTTTCCTTGGACCAGAAGTTCTGTGGCAGAACATGTGAGGGAGTGTTTAAAACAATTATTTTGTTACTGTCTTGGACTGTTTTCCTTTTAAGAGCAGAAAGTCATAACTACCCAAACCAACCTCTGCAGTGTGAAAACATTGTAAGAGTTAAGAAGGATGGGATGTAATAGTTATAAAATCTTTCTGAAGCATGAAAACTGATACAATAAGATTTAATAAAAATTGTACTTTTAAGATCCAGCAAAAATGCCTGCCAGTGTTTCCTACCAGCAGGTTTTGTTACTGCTTATATTAGCTTTCCTTCTTTTTTTTGGAAGTCTTGGTTGTATCCTTTCTCCAGCTAATTCTTGTGAAGTTCATTTGTAGTGTTCACTAATCTTTGCTACATTACACACATATTCACTGTCCATAGTATGGTAGGTGTGCACGATTCCTTTGGACTTCCACATGGCACTTTGGCATAGCAGTGTTCTCTTAACTGCAGGTGGTTTTCTCTAATAGCTGTTTCTGTGTATCTTTGTAGAAAACAGTGCTCACCTTGCAGGTGTGGTGGTGTCAGTGAAGTTCACTTCAAACATTAGTTACATTGAGAGCTGCACCAAGTGCTTAATGTACCAGTACCCTCCACCTGGTGCACAGTCACTGGAGAATAACCAGTTAGGAGCTGAATTAATAAGATTTCAAAGCATGCAAAGAATAAGGCTTACTTTCTGTGCAAGTGTCATGGGTTGACTGGGGCCAGATACCAGGCACCCACAAAAGTCATTCACTCATTCACTCCTCTCTGCGGTTGGACAGAGGAGAGAAAATTTAACAAATGGTTCACAGGTTGAGATAAGGACCAGGAGAGATCACTCAACCAATACCATCAAGGACAAAACAGGCTCAACTTAGAGATACAAAGTGAATTTATTACCAACAAAATTAGAGCCGGATAATGAGAAGTAAAAGAAGTCCTTAAAAACACCTTCCACTCCTTCCCAGCCCTACCTCCTACCCCAGTGGCGCAAGGAGATGGGCAGTGGGGGTCATGGTCACCTCATCACCTGAGGCTTCTCTGCTGCTCAGGGAGGGGAGTTGTTCCCTTGCTGCACCGTGGGGTCCCTCCTATGGGAGACAGTTCTCTGTGAACTTCTCCAGCGTGAGTCCATTTCATGAACAGCAGTTCTTTGTGAATTGCTGCAATGTGAATCCATCCCACAGGCAACAGTCCCCCAACAAACTGCTGCAGTATGGGTCACTCTTCTGTGAGATGCAGTCCCCCAAGGACAGGCTGCTCCAGCCTGGGAGCAAGGGCCCCTATTTCTGCAGGTCTCCCACTGGACCACAGCCTCCTCCAGGCATCCAACTGCTCCAGCATGGGCTCCTCCACAGGCTGCAGGTGGATCTCTGCATCGCACGTGGATCCCCATGGCCTGCAGGGGCACAGCTGCTTCACCATGGTCCTCACCATGGCCTGCAGAGGAATCGCAGCTCCAGCGCTTGTAGCACCTCCTCCCCCTCCTTGTTCCCTGACCTTGGTGTCTGCACAGTTGTTCTCACATCTTCTCTCATGGTCTTGCTCCTGCCCTTCTCTGGCTGGAATTAAAACTGCCCCACAACCTTTGTTTTGATTTCTTCTTAAATATGTTAACACAGTGTGTTAAGAAATGGTGTTACCACCATTTCTAATTGGCCCAGCCTTGGCCAGCAGCATGTCCATCTCTGGAGCCATCAGGGATTGGCTCTGCTGGACATGGTGAAAGCTTCTAGCAGCTTCTCACAGAAGCCTCCTCTGTGGGCCCCCTCCACTAACAAAAACCAGGCCATGCAAAACCTAGACAGCAAGCCTAGGATGAGTAATTAATTATAGACAATTGCTGTAATTTCACTGTACCTTCAATACAATAGCGAAACCTAAATGTACAGATTCACTCTGGCATAACATCTCAATTAGAATTGCTACAGAGGAAAGGGCTTCATGCTTTCTTGATCCACCTGAACCACTCTAAGGTATCAGTGGTGTAAAACTTTCTTATTCCTGTGGTGACATGGAGTGGTCTAAAGTTAGAGCTGTCTTAGATTTGTTTTCAAAAAACACTGGTGCCTCAGTGGGTCATTTAGAGTTGCACATGCTTACCTTGTGGACAGGTATTTTCTGTCTTCCCCCACTCCCTAAGACCAGTTTTTCCCTCTGTGTGTTCTCCCATGTATATCTGCAGGCTTCTACTATTTCTTGTCTAATAAATAAGGCTTGGATTAATTGCTTGTGTCTTAGGAAAATTAACACAGTAAGTGTATGAAGATGAAATACTTGTTTGCCATGTTAACATGGCCATATAAATTCATAGGAAAAGATCCGCTTTCATCTAGTTTGCTACATTGCTTTCATGTATTTGCAAAGTTACACTATTTCATTAGATGCACACTAAGTGATACTCCATCAGTGCTGGAATCGAAGGTGTTTTGAGATTTGCCAAGTGTAGCAAATACCAGGACAGGAAGACTTCTCGGTCTTGGCTGCAGAGATGCAGTCTGGTCAACTAAGAGATGGATACAGCCACTGCTGAGCACCTGCACCAGTAGCCAATTGACCAGAAATGCCGCCACAGGCAGAGCAGTGCTTCAGCCAGCACAGGCACCCATGTGAAAAAAAAGCAGGCAGCCCTGGTCCCGTTTCTCATCTCCAGCTGATCAAGGCACTGCTGACAACACACACCCTTCTGCTCTCTAGATTTCTAAACAGACCCATGCTTGTAGATTCCTCAAATACCAGCAGAGGTGTTCAGTCCAGCTGAATAGCCACACCTGGGCCCTAAGCTCTTTACCCAGCCACAGCTTAAGACTCTAGGTCCTTTCAGGTAAGGGTGTTCTCTTATTTGCTGGCTATGCCATTAGGGAAATTCAAACATACTCTTTTCATCATTTTCTGGACTTGGATTTCACACAGAGAGACATACCCATCAATAGTATTATCAATAAAATAATAAACCATTTTGACTTCTGAATTCCGCTGCATATTTTAATTTCATTATCTATAGTTCTCACACTGTACCAGCGATCCCTGGTTGATCCTTTTGCTAGCCAGCACTTCAGAACTGTTTATTTCAGAGAATGTTAGTGCTAAGTTGGTACTTGGTGCTCTCTCCTTCAATTTTAGGTTGTTTTCCCTCTGATTTTGGTCATGCTGCCTTTCTCCTTCACTGTGTTTCATAGAACACTAACATGAAATCATTGTTCCCCAGAGTAGGAGATTTTGAACCTTGGAGCCACTGACTATTTTCAGCCCCAGTGGCTCACCTACAGTGTGACTCTTTATGAAGAACATGATGTTTACTGAGTGGAGAGCATGGTGGGGGGTAAACAGTCTTTGTCTGTTGGAAATTAAATCTGTATTGTCTCCCTGTCTCTTTCTAACTTTTCTTGTTGGCTTTTACTAGCAATCACAGCCTGCACAAGGTAATTCCAGTGATTTCAGTTATTCACAAACATGACTGCCTCAATTATTTTGATAGTAGGAGTTAAAAAACACTCCAGTCCTCCCAGCTATAAATGCTAGGGATTATGTATGGGATAGCCTTGAGTACTGCTTTACATTTAGTATGGATATCATCTTCATAAAGTACTTTCAATTTTAATGTGCTTTACAGATTGGGTTTCATGGAAAGGAGCAGTTTTTGTTGAGATTTAGTGATTAAATAATCCAGTAATGACACTGCAGACATACACAGCTTTAATCAGGATCAAACCATAAATCAGGGTGTAATTTTGAATTTCCAAGTTTCAAACATTCTAGGAAAAAAGTAACCCGTAATTGTCATCATGTTAATTGGCATCTAAAATACTAAGCTGATCATACTGAAGTTTAGTGTATCATTAAAGGCTAACTGCAAATCATACCCTAGCACGTGCCAAGCAACAAAGCATTTGTAATTGTGTGCCTATGTGCTTTCATTTGGAAACATACACTTTCACCAATTCCTAACTAATAATCTAACCAAGTTTTATTATTGTCTTCTCCCAAAGGGGAAGCAATATTTTCCTTCTGTGGTATATCAGGAAACCACTGCAGAACACCTATGTGTAGCTTGATCCTGTGTTCTGTCCTGCTTCTGCTCTTTCTCTCTTTGTTTTCTGAATATGCATATTTGTCTTTTAACTTACTAGAACTGGATTATTTGATAATTTTTTTCTATTACTAAATGAAATTTTAATGTATGAAAGCCTTTAATTCCTTTTGTGTTATGTGCATTTATTATCCCTTCATAACCATTCTGTCATGGTTGCTCTGTGACAATGTCATCGTGGTTTTTACTTACCTCAGCTTTTCCACCAGTTTAATTATGTAGGCAAGAGTGACCTCTCATTCACTTGAGGTTGATCATTTAAAGATGGGTATGGTTAAAGTACTTCACTATATTTTGATTGAGGTGGGGGAACTCGAGTTAAGCTGGATCACTATTTTTGTTCTCTTATTCTATCAAGGGTAAATTCACATTTTTACTCAATAGAAAAGGAAATGTGTTGCCTTTTTGTTCTGTTAATGTTATGATTCATGGCATAAAAATGTAAAACAAAACATCGGTGGATAATGATACTCTTGGTATTATTTAAATTTTCACTGGTTTCATATTCAAATGCAGTGTAAACCAGGCTAGGTCATGCTAGCTAATGTTTTGGTTGAATCCAACTTGGAAAAAGGGGACTGGAGCTGGGGAACAGTTCCAGGCTGGAAACTGTCAGGAAATCTCTTGGCATCCCAGCAGCTGATAATTTTGTGTTGCTGGTCTGTATGTTTATAGATCCTTATTTCAAGAATGAAATTGCTAAATTTATCCCTGTATTCTTTTTTGTAATGGTAGGAGTATCAATGCAGCTCCCTTATCTTTGTTACTCTTGTCTCCTCATTGGGCAATTTTTGCTGTTTTCTACCAGCTTTCCAGTATTTAAAGATATGGTGTGGCTGTAATTTTGTACACCTGTGCAAATACATTTGTGTTACCCCTTCCAGTATAAAAATAAATTAATATGTTCACTTTGATTTGAAGCTTCCTGTGAAACAGGTTTGTATGTTGAGATGATTTAGTGCAAAACTTGAAGTGTACTGGTCTGAAAAGGTATTGGAAATGGCAGTAAATCTCTCCTAAATTACTGCAGTTTTCATCCAATATTTTGTCATTATTTTTCGTATTTATCTTTTTCCTACAGCACACATTGCACTTAAGTGTTGGTGTTTCTCTGTCCTCTACAGGGAAGGTTGAGAATTAATTTTGTCTTTTAAAACTATTGTAATTTTCTAATTGAAGTTACCTGGGACATTTTACTCCTAATGCATCTCTGTATCCTTTTAAGTGAAGTTAAGATGCTGTCTTCATGTATTTTTAAATTAAAACTGTTGCTATAAATCTTACTTGTTGGTATTAATTGATTTATTTTAAGCTCTTTGTTTTGATTTCCATGCAGTTTAAAATGTAGCCTGGCCCCTGGCTGCAGTGTGCAGGCCTCAGCAGCTTCTCTTCTTACCTTCTGTGCCTTCTGAAGTCACTGCAAGTCTTCAGTTGCTGGTTTTGATTGATCTTAACTTTGCCCCCCCCCCCCCCATTTACATATTTTCTCCACATTTAAAATTTTTTCTTCAGCTACTTTTACCATTATTCCCAGAAAAAAAAAAAAAAAAAAGACTTTGTGTAGACCTTGTGTCTGTCCCTCATTGTCCAAGGTCTGTTTGGTATGTTGTGATCTGCTTGGCAGGCTTTGTGACCAATCACCTCTTTTAGAGACAAGGGAAGGCTTGAATGCAAAGCATGTCTTCACTGGTGTTCTTTGCTTTCATGACCATGATTTCATTAAAGAACATTTAAATAAATGTTTCATTTTACACTGCTGACTTGTCCAAATGGTCTTAAGTATGAACATAATGTTAGTGATTGTTTCCTGTTTTGTTTTGCTTGGTTTTTTAACATGGACAGTAGGCAGGCGGAGGGAGAAGGGAATGGTGATGTTTTTAGCTCCCTTGCCTGATGGCAGAGGCTGGTAGAGATTTTGCTTGGTGCATTTAAGCACCTTCACATGCAGCTGCTTTTTATTTGTCTGTCTGTCTGTCTTGCCTAAAGTTGATGTATGGGGGAGTCTACCTCTGATGGCTTTTACATTTGAAGTTCTTCAGGACTGTTTATTTGCATGACCTAAGTCCCTGCAGTTTTAAGTGCAGAATTGACTGAAAATCCATTTCTAGGTTTCGTATTTGAGAAAGTGCATTAATGGTTAAGGTTAGTCCTTATTATCTGTTTATAGTTGACCTCTTTTAAATTAATTATTGTGAATATCTTAAAAGTATTTACTCTGTTATTTTATTAGGGTTTTGGGTTGGGATCCAGTGTTTGTGGGACTTCGATGCAGTTATAACAACACAGCAGAATTCTGCTCTGATGATGGAGGTCTTAAATAAAAGTGTTTTTTTGCATTATCTGATGCTTCAGAGTAGCTTCTTTTAAAGAGTGGCAGATTTTTCTTGAGGCATGTGATAGGGAAGCAAAAGAATAAGAATAGAAAATAGTAATTAAATAGTAATTGCATTTTGCATGTGTATGAATGTGTAAAAGATTGGGTTTTTTATTCTTATCAGTAAATTTTCATATGTATGGACATGCAGCTTTCAATGTCAGTGTTTTTCTTAAAATGTAATTTATAAGGGAAAATCATAATATTGTGAGTTATTTGGTTTTTTGTGTTGTTGTTGTTGTTGGTTTTTGTTGATTTTTGTCTTTGCATCTGAGTTTTATTAATTACATGACCTGTGCTGTATCATGACATGTTGCATAGGATGAGAAAAAGCAGCAAGTGAGCTGTGTATTTCTCACATTGCATAAATTGTACTGACCCCACTAGATGGTGCTAATTGATAAATGTATGTCTATGTATATTTATATAGATGTATTTAATTTTAGCTTAAAGCATAGATGTCCATGTCTGTGAATGAAGTTTGGGTATTGAATGGGTTAATTCTGTAACTCTGAGCTGCACAGAAGTGATCTCTTCAGTGAACCTGAATCAAACTCAATCTTGGACTAGCTTGCATTGAGTACAGACTGTAAGGATGATGTTTACTGTACTAAGCAGGAATAAACCCAGCTCGTCATGATTTAAAGTTAGCAGTCTCTGTTTGAATAGTAAAACTGAAAAAGCCCGATTCCATGCTGAAGTATCTTAGCCTGTATGCAACAAATCCTGTTTTCTTCAATTAATATTTAATTGGCATTTCTATAGAATCTTAATTCTGCCGGGAATGGATCTTGCTGAAAAAGCAACCATCTGACAATCAAACGAGTAGTTTAGCCGTCGTTCTATTGGAATTGTGTTTACTCGGAGAGCAGGGTTAGGAAAGTTCTTTCCTTTGGATTTATATTGTTAACAGAACAGTGGAAGTCACTTTCTTTTGGAAAAAGTCTGGAAATTTTGTTCTGTATAATGAAATAAAAATATCAGTTTGAATTTGTTTAAAAACAGTAGTATCAGAAGAAATGAAATTTACAAAGCAGAACATTTACAGATAAAAACATACTTGTGGGTCAATTAGATCATTTTAATGTTTATATAAGTGTAGGTGTTTTTTGAAAGAAAACATTGAGACATTTGAGGCATTATTGAGGTAAATATTAAATCTAGGCACATACTTGTTTTGTTTCTAGCCTCTAAATTAAATCCTAAACTTAGACTTCAAGGAAGTTTATTAGCAGTGAACTGGGGACCTGCTCTTACTGCACAGTGTTTCTATACTTTCTTAGCAGATTTGCAAAGACAATTCTGATCTTTCAGTTCTGTCTTACATTGAAGATTCTTCTTCTGCTGTATTTGTTTGACAAAGCAGGACCATACAGTTTATTTAAAACCTTTTCTGTTACCTTTTTATTTGGAAAAGTGCTAATTTAATTTAATTTAATTTAATTTAATTTTTTTAACATGTTATCTCCATATTCTTAGCAAGTTACCTCTTCAATCCTCTGACTTGAACTTTGGGAGTAATGTAACATGAATGGTTATTAGTATTGGCACAGAAAATATTGTAAATTTTTGTTTGAATTCACTTTATGGCTCTTTCTTTGCTAACCAACATACCAGCATAAAGCACTAGGAAATAATGGAATATTACTTTGGGTTTTTAAAGTTGCAGGTAATCAAACTCGATCACCTGTCATGAAATGTTCAGGATTGCCGTTTTCCCAGATGACCCTCAGCTGTAAGATGAGTGCTCTTGCTTGTATGTTTTCTGCTTAGAAGGATTTCAGATAATGATAGTTTCTAAAGTGCAGTCAGCTGTTGATGTGATCTTTGTTCTTTACATTTCAGCAGTATCTCCAGTCTCGTTTCTTTCCTTTTCACATTCATATTTATCAGTATAGCTATGCATACCTATTTTAGATATTTTTTTATTTGAAGTATTCAAATCTGATATTCAGGATCAAAGAATGATTATATTTTTCTGATTTTTCTAAGGAAAAACTCCTCCTCTCAAATTCATAAAGATCTTTAAATTAAAAAGCGACACCAGACCTTAGTTTTTTACATAAAACAGTAACTTTATATTTGCACTGTTAAATAAAGGTTTGCTATAAAGCTAAAAAACTTTTATATTTCTTAAAATGTAACCAATAGGAAGACTTAAAGTTTTTAATTGCTGATGTTTTAGATCAGTTCTTTGGATTATTTGTTAAACATAGTAATTCAAATTAGTTAGGCATACATTTTGCAAGTCTTTGTTGCATTACTTAGACTCAGTCACGTGATACCCGAAAAGAAGATTTTTCAGTGAGAAAAATGAAAGTTACCCTTCAAGAAACAACAAAACCTGAAGTTTATTTTTGGAAGGTGGGATTGAAATAATAGAGACAGGTATTTGTCCTCTTCTGATAATTTTGATTTTAAAAATTTACTTTTTTATTTATTAACTTTTATTTGAACTAATTTTTAGTTCATTATTGTCTTGAATTCAATGTTTTTCATCAAGTTTTTATTTAGAATCATTATATAAACAGCTATTTGATTATAGCAGTAAATGTTGTTTCCATCTGTTTCTTTACAACTGTGCTACTTTTCTGTGTGCTCTTCCTCAACACTGAAGATTTTCAGTTGGAGTTACAATTCCTTTCTTGCTTGCATTAAGTATTCTTTAAGTAAAAATATATTTTAAAAGTCACTTAGAAATAAAGATTTCCTGATATATTTCACATATAAACTAATATTGCAGTTGCTGGTGTGTATATCACTATCAGTAATTGAAATAGCAAAAAATGTAAGATCACAGTATTTTTTTTCTAAGAGATGTCATTGTAGTAGTATTGGTTTGGAAATCAAATACACTTTTTGTCTGTGATTAGTCATTGCCTTCCTTTTGGTGATGAGGAAACTGATGCTTAGTTCCTTTGGTAATGTGCTTTTAAATCTTTGGATAAAAAATAGTTATAATTCAGAGTACTGTTACCACTGAACCTTGCAGTCTTTAAATATGACTCTGAGAGTTTTGCTGTATGCATGTTCACTTTGCTCTGTCTGCAGTACTGCACAAAATTTCCTGAGAGCTGAGTCAGGATCTTTAATGAAAGATTTGGTATATTGTGTTGTGAATGATGAACCCTTATCATTTTCTTAATGAAAGGAAGGGAGAAAAATAGATACTTACATGAGCCCACCTCAAATTCTGTCTTCCATTTAAATCTGAATGCTTCAATTTAAAAAGCGTTTTATTAAAGTAATAATACTAAGGGGAGGAAGAGGGAGCATCAAAGTGGGAGTGTATAGACAGAAGGGCCATAATCTGGGAAGAGCAATTTGAGACCTGGAATCCTGAGTTCAGTATTGCTCTAATGAAGTATTTCCCTCAAACTTTTACCAATTTTAACATGTGTTTACACAGCAGGTCAGTGTGTGCTTTTGGAGAAGAGAATTTATATACTTTTATCAAATTCTGACTGATACTACTGAGACTAGGACTTGAGGGGTTTCTTCCCCAGATTTTATTTGAAAATGTATTTATGAAGGGTAGTGCATTAAAATTGAAGGGATCTTTCAGCATCCACAGACTGCAGTTTGAAGACTGCTTGTTTCAAAGGAAAAAAGTGTGATGTCCTGTTCTTTCTGTTCAAGGACCTCATGTCCTTAGCTCACATAAAAGAGTTTCATTCAAATTTGGAATTGTTCTGATGCTCCTTCCTTTGGAATTGGGGTTAAAAGTACAGAAAAACAGTTTTGAAAATACTGTATACAGTGGCCATGTAGACTGTTTGGCTCTAAAGGGGCAGGGAAATTTATTTTGGAGCAAGTGCAACTTGTTTAGCTTTGGTCTGAACTTCCTCTGTCTGTCTAGGGACCCTTTTCCTATAAGCAAAGTCATCAAAACCTTTGCCTATTACTGACAAAAAAAGGCCCGTTTGAATGAAGTCTGTGAAATCTCACATAATAGGACCTTTATTTTATTGTATAAGGAACAATGAATTCAAAGTGAATTTTTTAAAAAGTAAAATAAACATTTTAGAAGCTCTGCATGAATAACTGGGTTTGTAGCTAATATTTAATCTGTTTTGCTTACCATTGCAAAAATAAAATAGCAAATGCTATTACTGTATTACCTCCTTTTAGCAACAAATGGAGAAGGAGAATTGCCATCCTTTAGTGGGTGTAGGGAAAAACATAGTGACAAAGAACAAGGAAAAGGCTGAGGTACTTAATGCCTTCTTTGCCTCAGTCTTTAACAGTAAGATCAGTTGTGTGGGTACCCAACCCCTGTGCTGGAAGACAAGCACAGGGAGCAGAATGAAGGCCTGTAATCCAGGAGGAAGTGGTGAGTGACCTGCTACACCACTTAGACACACACCAGTCTATGGGGCCAGGGGGGATCCACCCCAGAGTACTGAGGGAGCTGGCAGAAGTACTCACAAAGCTCCTTTCCATCACTTGCCAGCAGCCCTGGCTAACTGGAGAGGTCCCAGTTACTGAAAGTCAGCAAATGTGACACCCATCTGTAAGAGGGGTTGGAAGGAGGATCCAGGGAACTAGGGACCTGTCAGCCTGACCTCAGATCTTAGGAAGGTCACAAAGCTGATTATCTTGATCATCACATGGCAGTTACAGGATAACCCAGGGGATCAGGCCCAGCCAGCATGGGTTGAGGAAAGGCTGATGCTGCTTGACCAATCTGATCTCCCTCTGTGGCAAAGGGACCTGCATATTGGATTAGGGAAAGGCTGTGGATGTGTCTACCTGGACATGAGTAAAACCTTTGACAACATTTCCCACAGCATCTCCTGGAGAAGCTGGCTGTCCATGGGTTGGATGGGTGTGCTCTTTGCTGGGTAAAAAACTTTTGGGATGGCTGGGCCCAGCGAATGTTGGTGAATGGAGCTACATCCACCTGGTCGCTGATCACCAGTGGTGTTCCCCAGGGCTTGATACTGGGGCCAGTTCCATTAATATCTTTATCAATGATCTGGACAAGGGCATCAAGGGTCACAACAACCTCTGCAGTGCTACAGGCTGGGGAAAGAGTGGCTGGAAAACTGCCTGGCAGAAAAGGACCCAGGGGCATTGGCTGCCATCAGCTGAATGTGAGCCAGCAAGGTTCCAGGTGTCCAAGAAGGCCAATGGCATCCTGGCCTGGATCATCAACAGTGTGGTCAGCAGGACCAGGGCAGTGATCACGCCCTGGTATTTGGCACTGCTGAGGCTGCACCTCAAATTCTATATTCAGTACTAGGCTCCTCAAATCAGGAGGGACATTGAAGTGCTGGAGCATGTCCAGAGAAGGCCAGCAAAGCTGGGGAAAGGTCTGGAGCACAAGTCTGATGAGGAGCAGCTGGGGGAGTTTGTCCTGGGGAAATGGAGTCTCAGGGAAGACGTTATGCTCTCTACAACTACCTGAAAGTAGGTTGTAGCCAGCTGGGGTCAGTCTGTTCTCCCAGGTATCAAGCAATAGGACCAGAGGAAATGGCCTCAGGTTACACCAGGGGAGGTTTAGGTGGGATTTTAGAAAAAATTTCTTCACTGGAGGGGTGGTCTCCAGCACTGGAGCAGGCTGCCCAGTAAGGTGGTTGAGTCATCATCTGTGAGGTATTTAAAAGATGTGTAGGTGTGGCACTTAGGGAGATGGTTTAGTGGTGGATTTGGATGTGCTGGGTTAATGGGCCTCAGTTTTAAAGGCTCTCTTTGGTCTTCAGCAAAAGGGAACTCATGGTATATGAGCATAGTGGAGGTATTTATTCATTTTCTCTAATATTCTTTGGTGACACTAATATGAATACAGGAAATTCTAAATTAGAAATATTACAAGACATAGCTCTGAGGCACAGATCTGCAGGCACATCCCACTGTTCATGCTTCTGCTTTTTGGAAAAAAGGTTCAAAGGAGAATTGCTCACCTCTTGTGCTAAAACTTTTTGCTGTGACAAATTGGGCTAGAATGGCGATCTCTGAGTATCTGTTTTTAAGCCTTCTTAGGCATACTTTGATTCTTGTGACATTCTCTCAGAGGCATTTCTGCAATCACTTATTTTATATTTGAGGCAATTTAATGTTACTATGGGGATTGAAATGCTCATTGCAAGCTTTGAATAGTTAGCTATGGTTTATTAATTTCTATTTCATTCCTGTTTTCTAAAATACACTATGCTAATTTCTTAGCAGTATTCTATCTCTAGCTGGAGTTCAGTTGTATGACTAGAATGTGATTTAAAGGCTGTATGTGTTCTAGGTTTTCCTACACCTTGTGTTCATCATGCCATAGCTCTGCAGAGTTGTTCATGTATTTAAGTTCCTTTGTGTGCCAAAGCTTCAACTGTAAGGACTATGGGAAGGTTTGGGAACAAATGAATAGTTTTGCATTTTTGTCCTGTGTAAATAGGCTTACAGACCACCACTGAGTGATAAAGGTAAATCAAAGAGTTGGCTACTTTTTCTGTTACTTTCATGTGATACAGTATGGTTCTGGATGGAGAAAGGAAGGGAATTAAGCAATCTTTTAATTAAAATTCTACATCAAGCAAAATATGCATTCTCTTTCAGCAGAGTTGAGAGTGTGTAATTAGAATTTCTGAATGGTTTAAATAGTTATTTTCATTTGTTTTCATGGTAGCCCATAATTTATATTTTTTGGTCTTGCTTATTTAATTTACCTTGACTCAAAGTTGTTGGTAAATTTAGACAGTGAACTGAAGAGTCCAAATCCCAGAGTTAAGGTCATACTATTAGTGAAAACCCTAATTCCTGTCTTGAAATCTCACTGTCTAAATGTTGAAACTGTTCACAAATGTGTCTTTTACAGTCATGAGTACCTTGGAATGATTTCTCTTGCTTCAGGTATTTCAGATGCAGAACACGAATTGCAGATTAAGCCAAAACTAGCACTTACTCCTCCCTCAACAGTTTTTCTCTTGCTTTCTTTTTTCCTTCTCTTAATCTGCTGTGGCTTTTTCTTTGTAGTAGCACCACTTTGTAGTGGTGCCACTAGTGGAATTAAATAAATTTTTGCAAATGTCCATGAACCTGAAACTTCGGTGGACAGTTAACAGCTTCTCTGCGTACAAGAGTCTTCCATTATGCATCCATGGAAGGGACTAAGCCAATAAATACAGCAGCTCATGGCTTTTGTCAGTGCTTTGATTTCAGACACTCTTGCAGTCAATATATGACGAAAAATACAATGAAGAGAGTAGAGGAGATGTTCTCCCAGCTCTTTTGGACTTTCTACAACAATATATTCAATGCCTGTCTTCTAGACACATTTTGATGATTTGTGTTTGTGTTCATAGTGACATTCTAGTTCAGATCACTAGTGCATTTTTTAAAGCAATTTCCCATCTTCTCAACTTCTGCTGCTTTGGTTTTATATCAGCAGTCCAGTATATGAAATGGGTTCCTTTCTGCTGAAAGTCAACAAGCACATAAGCTGCTAATGTGTATTCAGCAGGCAAGACTAGGATAGTCCAGAGGAAAACCCCAGAAATGTGTATGATGTGGTGCCAAAACGAATTTTGCAGGTACAATATCTTTATGCTGAGTGATATCTCATCTCATGAAATAAAACCCAAGGGAATGTTTATACAACTCATAAGAGGGTATGAGCTTCTGATGTTTCTCAAAAGGAGAAGTACTCTGGTCCAGAATTGCTGTCTGCCCCAGAATGATGGTCAGTACAAATACTCACATGCTCACAAGATCCTCTTCAGCACCTTCCTGTCAAGAAGGTGTCATTACTATAAAAAAAGCTCTTACCCAGAGGTGTTGACATGTCTGAGTAGCTGGTGACACCCTTTTGTGGTCGGCAGAACATTTTCACACGATGTGTGTGACAGCTCTTGTCCTTTATGTGCTGGTATGGCTCATTGATGGCCAGTGCTTTTTGGGATACAAGGGTTTGCATTTTGTACTTTTACATATACTTTTTTCCTATGCCAACTGTTCTGTCAAAAAGACTAAGTTTATCTTCTGTTAACTCTTTGGCACCTTTGGTACATGCTTATCCCACTCCCCTGTTTTATTTTCAATCATATGATATTAGAACGGTACGTGGAAATTAAGAAATCTAGAAGGAGAAATTAAGCTTATTTTGTAGGACTCTTTGCTTAAGATTCTTATTTTTCTGACTTAGAAAGCTCCTCTTGGGTTTTGAAATAGTCCTGGGTGAGGACACTACTCTGCTTTATTATAGAAAGCTTAATTCAGTCTCTCTGGGAAAATCCAGAAACAATTTTTCTTGCTTACATGTGTGCCAAAAATTGTATTAATTTGCAAATGATTATTTTCCCTCTTGGGGCGTAACTTCAGAGTAGATTGTCAGTTTTTGCAGAACCTCATAGATTTTCTTACTCTACAGTGAAAAGAATAGGTAGTCATAAAAAAAAACAACAAACCAAACAAAAAAAAACCCATGGACAACTTAGTCATCTGTTCAGCAGAGCAGCTTTTTATGTTTTATTTACAATATATAATTCTTGCTTTAACAGACTTGGTCTCATCTGTGAAGAGATTTTCAGCATTGAGGCTTTACATGTAAATGTCAGAAGAACTTAAAGCAGATGTACTGTATTTCCTACTTTTAAGCACAACACAGTCCTATATTTTCCATACATTGTTTAAGTTTCTAGTAGAAATAAGGCCATGGCATTAGAGTTACTGGACATCCAGTATTGCACTGTAAGCTAAAGTTGCCTTTTGTATGAAACAGAATTCTTTAGATTGAAGCTCAAACACATGGCTACAAATATGACACATCTTATCTTGAGTAGGTGAATGCTCTTGCTTCTACTTTTGAATCCTCTCTCATACTTCTCTAAAAGTGTTCCAGAGTGGTTTTAACTTCTGTTAGAGTTGAATTTCATTGACTGACATTTGCAAAGGGGTGAACTATTTGCACCACCTTGTCCTGTTTTGCTTTTCATTTCTATGTTTGGCTACTTGACATTATTCATTTTCATCAATGTAGTCACTTAATCTAGGTATTCAAATTTCAAGTTCTATTTGTATAAGAATTGAAATTTGGAAATGCAGTGCTTGGTGTGCATGTATTAGCATGATGTAAAAAATTTGTATTTGGGAAAATAATTAACTGAAAGACAGCATGTGGAGAGGTTGCCAAAGCATATGGCTGCGTGCACAGTAGTTTCTCTAAAGGTGTTTATCATAAATGCAGTCATTCATCATCCTGAAGTCTGGCAGATTCAAAGGCTACCAGGTGAGCTTGCAAATGTGCTCTGTCACTCTTGAAAGACAACAGAGATGACCTAGTGCCCAGTGAGTAGGAAAAGGCAAGTGCTGTACTTGTCTTCAAAAAAGGCCTAAAAATACAGCATGAAGAATTAGAGGCCAGTCAGCAGTGCTGTGATCTATGGGGGAAATTGTGGAACAAATAATCTTGCAATACAATTTTAGACAGAAGGAGGGAAGGAGTTGTCTGAAAATGCATTTTTGCCTCCCTGAAATTTTTGCTTTATCAGCGGAGTTGCACTAAATTTCCTGTGTTACTGCATCCGGGAATATATTATATAAAAGTGCTGCATGCATTATGGATACATTACTGATCCAGAAGTTAGAGGTGTGAGGTAACTGTTTTTATGATGCATGTGGTAATTTTATACTAATATGAAAGGTAATCCCCGTATTGCACATTGATTGCATCTTGGTGCACCAGTGGTTTTTCATTTCCGTAGGTATATCCTTTAAATTACAAAGATGTGAAAGACAGATGTTGTCATCTAATGATCTGATTTTAAAAATAGATTCAACTAAGAAGGCAAACTGTCAAATGAAATCAGATATTTGAGGGAAAAACCCATTCTGTATTGCATCTCAAATGGAAGTGTGCTGAAGTTGCTGTGTCTGTTACCACAGACCATGAAATGTTTATCTCTAGAGTCACTCATTTACTGCTAGTACAGTGCTAGTACAATAAATAATTAAAATTTTCAACCTGATGTAGAAAAAGCCAATATCTAGAACTTTCTAGTAGCAATTAAATTTTTCTGCTTACTTGTTTAGCTTTTGGTTTTTTTGGTTAGGCAGTTACTCTCTACAACTCCTCCCTAATGATTGACCTTAATGACCTTAATGATTGAACCTTAAATGCTTAACTGGAATCCAGTATCCACTTTTAGGAAAATAAAAATTTGTTTTCAGTCATTTCTGCAATTTCAGGCTATAGATAGAGCCAATAACAAGTTCAGGTTACACTGTGCCATCTTGAAAACCTATTTTTTGTTGCATGAATTTACAATTGTGTAACATTTTTCTCAAAGATGGGTTAAGCAAGGCTATCTCAACTTTTTTTTTGTTTGGTTGACTTTTTCCTTTTATTAATTTCAGTGTTAAAGATATGTGCAGGTTGTCCAGGATAAAAGCAGCTTAATCAGCAGTGGCACTTCTGTTTTCTTTGAGAAACTGGGGGGTATAGACAACTGCTTCTGATCTCAGAGCTGACAAAAGCTCAATCTGGATAAAATCAAGATGTTACCGAAGCAATCAAAAAATTATGGTTTTGAGACTTTTTGATTTACTATGCCTTTAAGTTGTTCAAGTTAAAGGTCCAAGTAAATCACAAACTTCTGCCAAACTCAGGGAGCTGCAACTCCTTGTTTTGTTTAGTTTCTCTGCTTTGTGAGTTAGAAATAGGAAGTTGTTTGGTCACTTATAGTTTTTTGAAATCCAGTATGAATTACTCTAAGTAGTTGCTGGGTACACAATGTCTACATAAGCAATGCAAAATTCAGATTCATCTTCTGGAGCACAGTCGCACAGTAGTGCTTTCCATGTAGTTTCCAGATGAGAACAAATTATTTTACAGTTTATAAATTATGTGACTGTAGTGACTTCATGCTTGACCATGATATGTCAGAACTTCAGCATCCTTTAACCAATGACATACTGAAATAGTCTTGTTAAGGTTGCAGAAATGATGAAGGAATCAATCAAGACTTAGACCTTGCTATGCCATATTGTATTAACATGCTCTTTACTTCAAAGAATGTATAGACTAAATGAAGAAAAACAGATGTGGACTTAGGGTTATGAAGCACAGCAGAAAACAGGAAAACCAGCAAGCACAAGTGTCACTGACATGGCATTATCTTGTTACGGACATATTTGTGAAAGTTCAGTGTAAATTAAAAAGAATGGGCTTAAAGAATGAGCTTTAAATTAAAGAGTGAGGGGGTCCTAGGCAGTGAGAGGAATGAGTGCTGCTGGGGGAGAAGTAAGCAGAGAAAAGCAAATGTGGAAGAAGTGGGGAAGGCTGGAGGGAACACTTGGTGCAAAATGGAGATGACCTGGTCAACTCTGAACAGTTTCAATGTGGAAAGAGTGGTTTGCTTGCTCTTTAAATCTGTCCATGCTGTCTGGCATCTGTCCTGCTCCTCTCCCAGCAGTGTGCTGGGGAGTGCTAGGGTATCTCTGGGACTCCTGTTTCCCAAGGACATGAGGGGGTACCCAGCCAAATTCTGCACCCCACGGCCTCTGCCAGACCTTGTTTTCCCCTCCTTGCCAAGCACAGAAGGCCCTGATTTAGCTCCTTCTGCAACTCCTCCAACCATCTGGAGTTCATGCCTCCTTCAGAGTAGCAGAACTAAAGCACAAAATCTAAGAATGGGATATATTTACATTAGTTCAGACTACTGTTGTCTTCTTTTTTTAGATTTTAATTGATATTTGTATATCCATGTATCTTCAAGAAAATAAGGTTAATAAAGTTAAATGTTTAATATAGTATTATATGCTATTCTGAAATAGCTACAAAGAAACTTGTTAGAAGTCTTAAAATCCTTTGGTTTTAAAAGCATTCATACAGGAAAAAATCTAAATTTTGAAATGCATAACTTGCAGAGGAGAGAACAGGGCGGTGTTTAAATAATGGTGTATCCTTTCCCTTTTAGGAAGAACCAAAGCACAGTGCATCTTTAATGTTGATAATTATTCATTAAAAACCTTAACTTGCTGAAGGACCACCTCCTTCTCTCAGATGTGTTAGAATTAATATTAGCACTCCTCTGCCCTTGTTTCTGAATTATTTTAATGATGGCAGCCGCTCCGTCAAGTTGTCTGTCAAGATGTGGGTGGCAAGCTATTATTTCACTTCATAAATCATAATTTACAGGGGTTTTTATATCCATCTTGGGGATAAACACTTTATGCTTTGTGTTTTCAGCAGCAATATAAAATGTAATTGATACTTGAAGCAATATGTTAGAAATATGGACAGAGAAAGCCAGGAGAGAAAAATCACAAATGTTTAGTTTTTCTGTGGGTTGGTCTGCATACTGAGCATTTTTTCCATCTGATTTCATATTCTTAGCACTTCAGCAGAGGATGATGATGAATTGCATTTACATGATTGCTGCCTGTAGGTTACTATAAGGATGTTTAGTTACAGACAATCAAGAGACTCAACAGGGTTATTCTGTACCGTTTCTCATGCTGCTAAATAAACTTATCACTTTGTACTATTGTCTTCCAGATTCATGAAAAACTGCATTATTATGAAAAACAGAACCCGATGCCCATACTCCATGGTGCAGCAGCCTTGGCAGATGATGTAAGTGTCCCCTGCTGAGATCACTGGTACCAAGTCTACTAAAAAACTGTCTGCAAGCAGAACTCTTCACAGTGCAAACATATGAATGTAATCCTCTGAGCTGAAATCAAAAGAAGCTGCAAAGGTTTCCAGAGCTTCTGTCATCACTGGGCTTGTTACTGATATTACTTTGATTTTTATTCACTTGCATGTTATAAAAACATTGCATCTAGGTAGCCTCTTGTTCTGCTTTAGTAACTAAGCAATAAAAATTACAGGTTGGAACTCTACTGGGAGGGGAAAACCTGTCAACTATTAGTGTTTTGAGAAAGTCACAGACAAGAGGAATGCTTTGGGAAAATAAAGACAAATGAGATAGCAGCACTGCTGACAGAACACGAGAAATGACAAATAATATTACAGAAATGAAGCATATGAAATGCCTAGAATGGAGGTTTGTTGGAAAAAATCAAAACTATTTAAGAAAAAGTACAGTAGTGATTTATTGATATTGGAGCCTTCCAAATTACCTTCATAACCAAAAAATAAATTGTAAAAGTGGTCAGCATTGATGGAGTAGTTAATTTCCTGTTACTATAATTTTTATTTTCAAGGAAAAAAATCCAACCTGCCATTTCTTGCTATTTGGTTAATTCTAGGATTCAGATGAATTGTGAACACACCTGTGTAAACTATGACTGAACCTTGAGGTAGGCCAGAATAGAGAAATGTTTAATAAACTGTGGTTTAGGTGAAATCCAGAAATCTTTGTTGCAATTGATGATGTCAGGTTGCTTTTTGGAAAAGGCAATATGTATTAGGATCCATTTCCAATACAGCATGTTTGAAACTTCACATACTTTATAGATGTTTTAAAATCTTAACTATCTATTTATATAATTAATAGATTTTGGTTTTTAAATTTTACATATGATTAAAAGTTGTGAATTGAAATTGGTAGCATTTTAACAAAAAACTATATTAGACTTATTTGAGACTATTGAAAAAAGGATACACGGTAATTTAATAATGTTTCAGTAGGAGGAGAGCTATATCCTGTAACATACCAACTATAATAATACATTAGCCTTGACATCAGGCATATATTAGTAATATTTTTTTAACCTTCACATAGCTTTGAATAGTGTTGATACTAATTTTGAAAATTAGAAAGCTGGTTGAAATTCTCTTCATTAACTTCTTGCTGACATATTAATAATCCTTGCTAATATTTGTGCTGTGGATCTCTGGGCTAAAATTCTTAATAAAAATAATTTCTTATTTTTGGATTCAAAACTTAGTTTTTGATACTTTTAGAAATGCTGAGCAATCTCGTTCTTTGTTCAGACACATTTAAAATGTATAGTTTTGGAAATCTCCAAATTAAAGTACTCTGTCACTCCTCAGTTGAGACAGGTTTTGGCTTTTAACTCTATGAATGTATTATTATGTACATATGGTGATATTTTTAAGTGTACATGTTGGGACATGATTGTGTCTAGGCACCTACCTACTTCAAATGTACAGCTTCTTTTTAATAGATGCTCTTGCTGCTTCTTCATTAATTATTTGTAGGTGAACTGTGGCTTTTATGGGCACTGTCTCATAGGGTAGGGATGTCCTTTGGTGGCTGCAGTCAGGCTAGCACATTGCAGGATTTTCTATGTTTTGGTAGCTATCAGCACATTTTGAGGAAGCAAAATTCCATGCAGTGGCCTTTGTAACTCCCAAACTCATGAAGTTTCAGGTTTAAAGTGCTATTCATTTTTTGGCATGTTTGTCTGACTGGTTGTCAGCTTCAGGGATTTGAGAGCATGTTGGTTAACATGGTGTGTTATTAAAGACACATTCATTTCAATAGCCTTTAAATTACTGTTTTCTCTTCCTACTGATGGTAACTGTTCTATAGTTAAAGAAGGTGATATTTTTATTAGCAAGTAGATATTTCCTGCTTGATTTTAAACCCAAATCTGAGGTGCTGCTGTCATAAATGCAACTGTTCAAGGAGTGTGTTTTTATTCTTGTGGTATTTTTTAAAGCAGTTTTAGAAGTAACAATTGTGGCAAGGCTTTTCTAGACATTTTCATATTCCCAGCTGCCATACCTTCTCTCTCCTCTCCCCCAGGGACTTTTAGGCTGAATTTATCACACATTCTGTTTGCCTCTTATTTTGGAGCAGCAGTGTCTGACTTAGGGCTCAATGATTTTATGCAAATGATCTAAACATCTCCCTTGGTTCCAGCCAGGACAGTGTTAATTTTTTGCACTACCTGGGAGAGGGCATGGTTAGGGCATGGAGGTTATTCCATACCACCTCATGTCAGTTCAGAGTTTGTGAAAGGGACTCTCTTCCAGGAAGAAAGGGTTTGTTCCAGTCAAGAAAAGGGGGTGGAGAGAGCCATCTGGTATTGTCTATTATCAGGGAGTTTTTCCATATGAATAATTTATTTTCTTACACCTTTTGTTATTAATAAGTTGCTATTACTTATTTAGTGATAGAACGTACACACAGTATAGTACATTGTCTTATCTCATTGTCATTTCCATTAAATTGTTCCTACCTCATCCTGTGATCTTGCATTTGTGCCTCCAGTTGGAGAAGGAAGGGAAAGTGGTGCATGGTTTTAGTGGGAGTACTAAATTGGAGAATACCATTGCTAAACCACAACAATATCACTGGCAGGATAGCTGTATACAGCAAATAAGGCCTCAAGGTTGGTAGAAAGACTGTTTTGGCAAAAGAAGTTTGAGAACTTTCTCCAGAAGCTTTCAAGACCGGACCTTGGTGCTCCCCAGCCTCACTCCACATCTGGCCCTCTTCCTTGCTTTTCTACCCCTCTCTTTAGTGGCAGCTCTTCATAAAGAGCTTGTTGAAATGTTGTGGTTCCCTCAAGAGATCATAGAGGTTTTCAGACAGATTTTCCTGCAGTGTTTAGCACAGGAGGAGATCACTCTGTGTCAGTGTGTCCCAAGTATGCCAGGTACTGCTGCTGGTAGCTGTTTCAAATCTCAGCACTTTAACAACAACAACAATAATAGCAAATAAAAATCCAGTCTAGACCAGTGAGGTGGTATCTGTTTTTGCTAATCTGAAAAAACAATTTAGTCTTTCAATCTTTGTTTTCCTCCTCTTCTTTCACAAGGTATTAAATGTGCCTAAAACCTTAATGAAAATATTTGGAAAACAGTATAAATCACATGAAAGAAAACAAGTTTTAAATTATCTCTGAAAAAAATTTACTAAATTGTAAGATTAAAATGTCTGTTTTAGCAGTATTGAAGTATTTTCTCTCACTGTTCTAAACCTTATATATGTGCATTTGCATTTGTACCACCAAAGCCAATACTAGTTCTGCTGGAGTTAAAACTTGTGCACAGTTACTCTGAAGGAGAAATGCTGAAATGGTCATTCTGCTGAGTGGTTGCTGTCTCCATCAGTGAAACACAACTTAATAGATTGTATTTTCCAGTGATGAGCAGTATAATCTAAAGAATGAAAAGAGAACCAAAGGTAACCCATGTCATAGACCTGCTGTCATTCCTATCACAGAATATTTTCAGCTTTGCAGGGCTTTTCCAACATGCAGACTCAATTGCAGTCAGATTACTTCAATATTTGGCTTTGTGTCTAAAAATATTTAATCCTGACCTTTCCTACAGAGATTTTTTTCTAATCTTTTGGTATTAAGACACAAACATTGTTAATATTAGCACGGAGATACTTGCTGGATGTTCTTAGCTATGAATTATGGTTAGAACTCTGTAGGATGGTAGGTGATGAATTTTTGACACTGTTAATTTGAAGGTTAAAAGAAAAAAAGGTATTCAAACCATGTCTGTTGTCTATAACGGCTTCTTCAAATAGATTTGTCTATTATATATAATTATGGAAAATATACATCCATCCATTTATCTTGAAAATGTATACAAAATGAAAGTACAAATTTAAAATTAGGTTAGACAAATAAAATTACATGCTGCAAATAGCCAATCTTCCTTTGAGACATTTTTATTATACTGATTTAATGCAAAGAAAACAAGTGATTATCTGAAATCACGTTTTGCATTATGAACCATGTAGCTTCAGAATTTTAAACCAAAGTTCAGTGTTGGGAAATGCATTTTAGCTTTTCTTTCTTTTGAAAAAATAGTTTGAGTCTAAAATCTTGTAGTAAAATATGCCTCTTGGGTCCAAATTAGTTGAGAAGGGCATGATAAGAAAACCCAAGATGTGAGCCAACTAGCCATGGGATTAAAAGTTAGACTGCTGCTCTATTGTTCACCAAGCCACAATTTTGTAGTATAACCAAACATAAATTACTGATCTTGTTGTTAGGACATAGTTTGTGCATTTTACAGGCTTGAATTGCTGATGACCTGTAATAAATTATATTATTATTAACTTGCTTCACATTTAACAAGCTCCTTCCAGTGTATGTGTAAACATAATAAAAGGTTCAGATTGCTTGCACTGTAGGGGCACTTTGCTTTCTTATCCCAGTCCTAAATAGCACAGCTACTGTGGGTTTTTGGAAGCAGAGTGGATTTCACCACCTCATTCGAAACTGTTTTTTATAGACAGTGTCAAAGTTTGATCCAGTCATTTTTACAAGCAGTTCTTTGTCTGCACGCAAAGGACCATTCACTTAAATGAAGTGCTGGGATTTGCCCCCTCTGCTATAAATCAGAATGTGATCTGGCTGCACCCTTGCCAAAAATGATTACTTGTGTTAAACTGAGCCAAAAGGCCTGGCTTAAATCTGGTCCACTGAGGGCCAGAAACAGAAGCACGGTGATTGATGGTGTTTTCCTTCATTCTGGCTTCTGTTTGAACATGCTGGAAAGCAGTAACCTTGAACAAGATAGATTCTGGGATGTCACTGATGCACTGGGTAAAACAATGCTTTGCTAATGGTCTTTGTGTTGATTCAATCTCCCACCCAGCTTGCTGAGGAGCTGCAGAGCAAACCACTGAGCAGTGAGATCAGAGAACTGTTGAAACTCCTTGCAAAACCCAATCTCAAGGTGAGGATGAGTTGCACCTGCAAAGTGCATTCTGCATGGGTGTGTGCATCAGCTTCCTTGGGCTGTGTGTGAGTTTGTCTGCTTTAACAAGTACTGTTTAAGAATGTATGCAGTGTTAATCAGAAATACCTGGGATGAAGAAACACATTAAATGTTGTCTGTAAATTATTATGCTGTTACTTGTACTTATAGAAGGAATCACTTACTTGCAAAGGATATTTTAAAAAGTAGATGATTTCTTTTTCTTTTGCTATCTTTTAATGCATGTGCTTCATAAGTTTGTTACAACTGTGCTTTTAATAAAAGCTATCATTGATCAATCATATCATTGATTGAACTGCATCATGCATAAAGAGTGCAGCCTGGTACTCCGGACAAAATTCATGATGGATAATGTTTTTGAAAACATCTAATTTTGAAAACTTTCATAAAACTCCTGGGGTTCTCTGTGGTGTTTCCAAGGAACTTGATACCTTTATCTGACAGTAGACTGTAGAATCACTGAGTCACTGAGGTTGGGTGGAGGTTGTCTGGTTCAATGTGCTGCTCTAAGCAGGGTCAACACCAAGTTCACAGTAGTTTGCTGAGGGCTTTTCCCATCAGGTCTTGAAAATAAAGGTCTGGGAACAAACATGCTACAAATCTTCTGTGTGGCCTCTTCCAATTCCTAATTACCCTTCTAGTGAAAACTATTTCCTTCTATCCAGTCAGAACCTCCCCTGTGTATCATTGTTGACACACAGGATCATATTTTTTCCATTGTTAAGAGAAAGACCGTAGTACTTTAGATGCATATTGAAGTGTAGCAGTTGATAAGTTGAAATTAAAACTGCAGAGTGGAAAAGAACTCCTTTAAAGACAGTTGCTCTTTTATCTTAAGTATAAATACTAATCTCAAAACCTGAGAAACTATGGTATCTTCAAAGTGCTACAAAATTGTAAAGATCAGTTACACCTGCTTTTAGATGATTTTTCCACTGATGCTTTTTCCATAATTTGTAAAACAACAAGCTGTCTTTTCTTTGAAGAGGTAAGTAATGCCAATAGCATATTAGAAGAGGATTTGTTGGTGCATGAAATTGCAGAGATCCTAAGCTTCACTGTAGGTATTTTCTTAATAATTGTCCATGTGTGCTTCATACTTCTGAAGCTTTGGTGGGCTGAGCCTGAAGACAGTTCCTTTGCTACAACTGCGTCTCTCCCTCTGCTTTTCTTGCTTTGTCTCACTCATTCCCTCACACGCTCACTCTCACTGTCTGTTCCTTGGTAGCAGTGAAAGGCAATGTGATAATCTTAGTGGGATTTCAGGGAAACAAGTGCCTCCCTTCAGAGTGGTTAATGTGATTGAACAACTGCAGTAACTTAGCAAATGTCTTTCTTGGCTGCAGGGGGAGATCCCAGCTGCAGGGTACCAAGCCATTTGCATGGCCAGACTGCCTAATCCCGCACAAGGCACACAATTCCTTGCCCTGCAGGGGCCTTGCAGGTGTTTGTGTTGCACCTTGCAGGTGTTCATGTGATGTAGGGGTAAGAACTGATGGTATGCAAGGTATTTTGCTTGTCCATTGTCTTGTCCCCCTGCCATGTAATGGCAAACAAGGCTCAGAGTGATGGTAAATTACTACTGCTCCCTCCTCCGTCACATTGACCAGGTGACTGTGCTGCATTCAGGCAGAGGTTGTAGTTGAGATTCTTCTCTTGATCTCCCCTGTTCTCTCTTGGCCAAAAGAGGAAAGGAAGGACATTTCCTCAGTACTTCCAGTTCCTCCCCAGAGATGTCCTAGTCCCTTCAGTTGTATCTGAGCCTATACCATATCTTGCATATGCTTTTCTAGCCCTCTGCTATTAGTTTTATGGCTAGAGAGGGTTTCTTGGTTTTGTTCTAGATTCCTGGGACAAAATGATGGCTAGAACAGCTCTTTTTTACACATCTGAAATTACTTGGGCTAACTGATCTATCTTTTCCAATGATGTTCCATAGACTTTATCTAAAAACATATATGGCTTAATTTGGGGTTGACTTAATGTGGCTGTACATTATTTTGCAGGGGAAGCTTTCCTCTCCTGACCAGATTTATCACTGCAATGTTAGCTGGAGCCAGGAGAGCTTTCACATTCCTAAAGCTCTGCTCTAATGTTTATGGCATGGTGAAGAATGCTTAGGATTAGTTTACTGTACTACATCACTGCCTCCACAAGTCTGATCGTGTAAGAGGACAGGTCTAGCGAGGTGTTTATAACTTTGCAGGTTTGGCTAATGGGCCAAGAAATGCTGGGAGAGGTTCCTAATCATGTCTGATTCAATAAATATTTCTATTATTTTTGATTCTGTATTACAAAATTCTTTTGTTGAATATATTTCTAAGTGTTTGCATCTGATGAGTAAAAACTTCGACAAGTTTGTGGTGCTTGTCATTTTTATCCACAGAGAAGTTTTCTAAAGAAGAAAGTAGTTTCTCTGAGGCAGTTATATTTTTCAGACCTGAGATTTTCAAAATGTCCTAGAAGTAATTCCAAGGTTTTGTCAGGTGCATTTTCTTCTGGAAAGAAAAATAAATTGGGCATTTCTAGTCAGCTAAAAACTGCATGAAATATCCAGTTACAGAGTGGATTTTTTTCCCTGCTCTCAAATGTGGCATCACTTACCACAATTAAATGAACTAATAATGATTGTGGTTTATCTTTTCTGATTAAAACAGAACTCTGGAAGTAGAACAGAGCACGTAGCTCTGGGAAATCAAGTGGATTTGTTTAACTGTGTGTTAGACATTTCATTTGCGTTCTGGATTTAAAATATAATTGTGTAGCCCTGTGGACTCAGGCCAGCCACACTTATTATTTTTAATTTCCAGCACTGAATAAGGACTTAGGGTTTGCATTCTTTAATCTTGCTTTACCTTGTTAAAGATATCAAGAAACAGAATAGTATTTCCATACTCTAGAACCTAAATCCAGTTGAATACTCTATGTTATATTTAAGCAGACCTGAAATTAGCTCTTTGAAATAGAAGTATAGAATAACCTGAGTTGAAATGGACCCACAAGGATCATCAGAGTTCAACTCCTGGCCCTGCACAAAGAATCACACCATGAGCCTGAGAGCATTGACCAAATACAGCCAACTGTCACTCTTGATGCTGTGACCACTTCCATGGGGAGTCTGTTCCAGTGCCCAACCACCCTGTGGTATCCAAACTAAATATCCCCTGCCACGCCTTCAGACCATTCCCTCAGATCCTGTCCCTGGTCACCACAGAGATGAGATCAATGTCTGTCCCTCCCCTTCTCCTCATGGGGAAACTGGCGGTCTACCCTCAGTCTCCTCCAGGCTGAACTGACATAGTGTGTCACCATCATATTTTCTGAAAAATCTCCTTGCCCAGTATTTTCTTCTGGGAAGCTGAGAAGCCTCAGAGAAAAAAGAAAACAAGTTCTTATTTAATTTGCTTCTCCTGTGTTGTGCTCACATGTGGAATGTATTTGGAGATTGTTTATCCAACTGGTGATTGTTTCATTGGTTTCATGTGAATTGTTTTGACTTAATGACCAATCACAGTCAAGCTGTGTCAGGATTCTGGAAGGAGTCACAAGTTTTCATTATTATCTTTTAGTCTTCTGTAAGTATCCTTTCTTTATTCTTTAGTACAGTTTAGTTTAGTATTCTTTAATATAATATAGTATAATAAAATAATAAATTAGCCTTCTAAGAACATAGAGTCAGATTTATCATTCCTTCCTGCCACGGGGCACCCCACAAATACAAGAATAGTGACCTCATCCACTCCTCATGTGGCTTCACCTTCAGACCTTTCACCAGACAGAAACTGCACTTTCAGAAATCTACAATACATTTGCAGAGAGCTGGGCAGGCAGACTCAAGGCTGATCTGTTGGTGTTTCAAATCACCCACATACGTCCTTGCTTAGGTCCAAACACCATTCAGACTGGATCTACACAGCACTGCCTGCAGGCTGGCCTGGCCATGAATATATATATACCTGTAAGTTTTGTGTCTTCAAGGTATACATTTCACTGCAATTTAGTAAAAACAATGAAACAAAGTGCCCATGCACGTCACACACAAACACAACAATGTGAATTTCAAGACATTTATGGTTCTGGTTATTTACCATCATTTTAACTTTGACATGTTAAACTCTTAAGCTGTTTTTAAACATGAGAACTAGAATATATAGTTGAGATATACATCAAGAAATGGTATTTCTGATTTAAGAGTGGACACTCCTGTGAGTGCTTTTGTACAAAATACGAATAGTACAAAGAAATAAGTGTTCTCATCTTTAGTGATTTATAATTTTCCAAAATTTATGGAACTTATGCAATAGCAAAAAAGAATGTCTTTAAAGAGGAGAGTTGTAGAGAACTCTGAAAATAATGACAAAATATTTAAAAATTATGATCTATCAGATAGGCATCAGTGCAATTGAGAGAAGTGTCTGTATAAAAATTTGGGGTTTTTATGAATCTGGAAGTATTGCTGTTGAGAGCACTGAGCTTTTTTTTTTTTTTAATTCTCTATAGACAAAATATTTTTCATTGTCATGCAATTGTGTAAATTGGAACATTTAATTGGAAGACTGAGATTCAAGATGCTAACACAAAATACACCTAAAAAGGAATTTAATTTTGGCTATTTAATGAACATGTCACAAGCAAGTTAGTGAAATGGTCTTATCTGTTAGTAGGGATGGAAATAGGAGGAAGGGAATTGGTCACTAGAGTAACTCTGTCAGTAACAGGGCAGAAGTCCAGTGAGGAACACTGTAAGAAAGGAGATGTACAAATGACAGATGATCAAGCTGAGAATAAAAGACTTTAGAGCTTCCAAATTCTTTTCCACATTTAATTAAAAACTGTCTTGATTAACTAGTTTTCAGTTCCTTTTCTAGCAAGATGGAAAAAGCTGTGTTCTTTTTGGGATGGTGCCATAACAGAAGAGCATAATTGTTATTTATTTTAAAAATTATTAGAAAAACTGAAACAAATAACTATAGGAATTAACATTTTAGGCACTTACTTTATTGCTGTGGCTCTAAACAAAAAAGACTGTTAAAGAATGAACCATCTCTTAATCCATTGAGCAATATTATCCCAATTACACTACCTTTGAGACAGGCTTGGGACATATTCAGATCTAAATAATGTTTAATTTTGTCTTTATAACAGCAATTACATTTGTGATCATTACATATCAAATGATATGTAATGTATATCATAAAGCAATTCACCGTTGAAGTTAATCTCTATTAGGGTAAATTAAGTGTGTTTTTAATTATATAAAATACATCCATTGTGGTCATTGGTGTAATGGGCAGAACAATAATTATTTCAAAAGTTAATGCCACTGTGCTAAAAGTACTCTGAAGAATGTTTATACCTTTATGACCTGGAGGAAACAAAGCTGCTCCAATGGTGGTTCTGCCTGTTTCAGTGGAGTTTAAATTCTGTTTATGTGTGCTGGAAGGTTTGCCAGCTGCTAGTCTGAACATAAACCAGGTTCCTAAACAAGGGCACCTGGCAGGACTGTGAATGAGTTCAGTCTCTCATGGTGCACAGGAATGTAAAGTATTTGGGTCACTTTGGGGCACTGTACCTATAGCCAAGGGGAGCAAGAGGTGGACATGCACTATTTTTCTTGTCTTCTCTTTTATTACCATAGAATGAACAGAATTTTGGAAGTTAACTTTAAGATTACTTGCAGAGTGAAGGGAAAACTGCACTTGTATGACTGGAAATGTTACTGTTCATACAAAATACTGATTCTTTATTTTAAGTTGGGGGTGGGGGGTTTAATTTCTTTCAAATGGCAAAGATGCATGCACCAGCAAATTGCAAGTAGGACTTAAGCTTGCTGTTTTATTTGCAATTCATTTGTGGTACACTTGACTTTCAGTTTCACAAAATAATTTACATTTGTAAATATTTTCATCTAATTTCACCTCTTTGGCTTTCCTTCAGAACAAAACCATGTGTTAAACAAAACTAAAACTGCAGATAATGAAGCCCAGGACACTTTGTTCTTCATTTTCAAATCAAATTCCTGTATTTGATAAGGTTTCTTAACAAAAAAGAAATAGTGCTTCTTTGAACATGAAGCATACCTTTAACATTGTCCTGTCCTGATTTGGTTTTCTTGTGTTTGCTGGGAAATTTGTAAATTCTACCCTTTATTTCATAAACAACTGCTAATACCATCATCCTTTCCATCTGAGCCTTACTAGGCTTGCATAGTGGCCCTAACAGACTGTTCAGATCAAAGTGTGGCTTGTTCTGTTAAAAAAGCAAACATTTTAAGTCTTCATCAGCAGAGCCTTCTAAAGCTGCCTTACAGTCACTGGTGAGACTCAGCAATGTAAATTAATGTCCAGGAGACTGTGGGCTTTATTTCTACAGGAACTTCAACATACAGAGCACAGAGAGAAAATATTGAGCTATAATAATATAAAAGAAAATCCATTTTTGCTTTGAAAAGTTCATGAAGCATTTCATGTAGCATGTAATTAAAAAAAAATAAAGTTAATCTAAACTTTGTCTTCTTTCCAACATTTCCTTTGTAATTAGACCTGCTGAAGATTTTTCCATCAGGGCTTTTTCACTGAACTATGTGTTTTCTGCAAAGTCAACATTTTCCACTGGAAATTGTTGGGATTTGCCTACAACTGTTCAGATTTTGTATCTGAAGAACTCAAATACAAATTTCAGGTCCATTAAGATCTGAGCTACATTTGGGCTGCTACTGTGTCCTAGGCACTGGGGGACCTTTTGGCCCTGTCACCTTAGAGACCTGTATTTCCAGATGTACCGATGTTTTCTGCTTTGGCACATGTCTTGGGAGTCTGTTCACCTCTTCATGAAGTATTTATGGTTACAAATAGTAACACAAACTACAGCATCTACAGTATCTATTCTAAACTAGTTTAGGAAGCATAATTTCCCATGATCTTTAACTATTTTCTCATCAGTGATCTGCAAGATGTATTGGTAAGACTGGTTGTAGGAATTGTGCTCATATTTGAGGAGATTTTACTCTACAAACACTTTAGATTTATTTATATGGTGAGCTGGAGTACAATGAAATTCATATGTCAACTGAAAAGTTACCTACGTAATCCTTAATTGCAAAATCAGATGCCATTAATTTGTAAACCTACAAGATGTGCTTGATTTCTGATGATATGCTGTGAAGTATCAGCAGGGAGATAGAATTATTTCTTTTCCCCCCGAGTAAAAGATGCAAATGACGCAACAATTAGCAAGGACCACAGCATTGAGGGTTTGATGTCATTGGCTGATGAATAGATATCCCACAGATGTTCTGAGCATACCAGCCATGAAGCTGGGGCAGCGGGGACAGTGCTGGGAGACTTTCCTTGGCAAATGACTGAAATTCTTCTGCCCAGTGTTTCATGTCTTTGAATGATTTGCTACTTTGGGAAGCTATCCATCACATATTTTGGCAACCAGCTGAAGGAAAAATATATTTTATTTGTAACTCTTTTCAGCTTTAGACCTTGACTTCCGATTTCCATTTATGCTTGCACCCATAATTAAAAAAAATTATAAAGAAAATTTTTCTGGATAAGGAGAGCTGGAAAAATTTCTTGCTGTCTTTATTTTTGGAATGTTACTTGCATGGAGTAAGTAAATATATATAATGGTGAAATATTCCTTTTAAAAACAGCAAGAAAAGCCTTGATTTTTCACATCTGTCAGGCAGAGAAAATCAGAAACCAGTTGTGGCTCACTCTTATTGTTGTAGGAACTGACACATAACAATACACAACATATTAGAAGCATTGAGACAAAATGATACAAGGGAGGTGAATGAATATACTGCATGATATATTTAAGTAACAACTATCATGTTACTCTGGAAATGCTCTTGAGGTCCATCTGATGATAACTCGGCTCATGTCCAGTGCAGAGCTTGTCTGTCCATCTTAGACGTATGGATATGAGAATGCTCACTAGCAGCCAACATGTAATAAGCAAAGTGATAGATAACATAAACAAAAGTGAAGCCAGGCAGGTTGGCAGCAGAAAATATAAAATCTGAAAGGTAAATCAAAGAAATTCTTTGGTTATATATACAAACTTTCCGACATGAGGGAACCAACTCTCACCCACCTAAGAACGTTGAATTGCATGCATGTAACTACAGCATTCAGATACAGAACATAACAGTTGGCAACATTGCTAAAGCCGGTAATTTAGGAGGAGGAAAAAGTCATGACACATAAAATCACATCCCTTTCAAGTAGTAATTCCATTCATTTACTGAAAATGGACTAGTGAATTGGAGAAACTACACAATATAAAGCGAGTAGTCCCTTTTTTTAAATGTCATCTTTTTATGCTGCTTTTTCCTTCAGTGGTGTTTTTCTTTTGCATTTGTTGGACCATAGTGTGTTTGAACTCTCTGTTCAACAGTCTCCTCTTTTCTACTTCATTTTTATTTAGGTTTACACATAGTAGGAGTGCTCTGTAGCTGAATTTAAGACCTCCTTATCATAGATCAATACATGTTGTTATTTTCTGGAGGAATTAGGTTTATTCAGATTCTCTTAACCTTTTGTATCAATATATTTTTTTCTTTTGAGGACTTTAGACATGATGTTAATGTCAAATAAAGACTGAGTCATTCCTAGAGTCATTAAAGAAAAAAGAGTCATTTTTTTCTAAAAAAGGCAGCTGCATCCTCAGCTTTTACTTTCTTTAATCTTTTCATGTGATTTCTTTGGGGTGCCTTTGGATGGTTTTAAACCAAGAAAAGGTACATGCTACCACTGTAGACACTTAATATTCTTGGGAAGCTGCCACTTTTTCTTAAAAGAAATTGATTAAGGATTGCCAAGATATTGAAACAGTGCTGCTGTCTCGGCATTTTCCACTCTGACAACCATCTATTTGTACTCTTGGAAGTTACTTAAACAGGGCTTAGAGCTTCAAGGACACTTGAGCTACATGAATCATGTTGCGAATGTAAAACAGACTGTTCAAATTCTTTACTATTGATTTAAAATCAGAGCTTTTTTTGCTGTTATCCACAACTGAGGGAAAACATAGGGCTGTCATCTGGAAGGGTATTAACACCTTTACCAGATGACACGGATGGATGGAGTGCGTGTTTCTGTGAACACTGAGAACAGTTTGATTTGGGAAGTATCTCCAGGGGCTGTGAACACTGAGCCAGAGGAAGCGGGGGTCTGAAGATGCAGAAAGTTCATTTTTCTGTTGCCGTCTGGCTACCAGCTGCAGGTAAACCCATTAGTTCAGACTGGTGAATCTGAAATCAAGAAATAGCATTTTCAGGCAAGGAAATTACCCTTTTGTGAGAGACAGTTCACATAGTCATGAATAAAGTCCACCATAGTAAAGAGGAAAAAGTAATATATACTGAATATTGATCCAACTGAGATGTTGCTGTGCTAAGATCATTAGTCTACGGTAGACGTTAAGAACTCAAAACCACACATATACACAGTATGTGTTATTATTTTGAACCACTGCTGTGACCCAGCTGCATCAAAGATTGGAAGAGAAAGGGATTCAATTGCCAGCTGGACCAGCTTAAAGTAGAGGGCAATTTTAGTTTAAGTACAGATGCAAGCATGCAAGTACACTTGCAAGCATGGAATGTTGTTTTCTGTTTTGTACATATCTGCTGTTTTCTCATACAATGTATAATTTCTGTATATTTTTATAAAGAATATATAAGAAAATATATCATTTGCAGGATGGAAGGAAGTAAATTAGCCCATATTTTTTATCTCTTACTTAGTACACCCATTGGTTTCCTGATAATGAACATAAAATTATGCTTAAGTCAAAGCATCTTATTTAATTTTTCTTACTGTCCCTGTCAAAGGTTTTTGCTTATGTGGATTGCATAGTGTGAGTGGTCCTCAGTGGCAAAAGCAAATTGTTTTAACTGGAAGTTAACTGATTTCTTTAACATTATGTACTCTATATATTTAATTTGGGAATTTTGTACAGAACAGAAAATCACAGATTTCTCTTGGAAATTGATTGGATTAGTGCAGCATCGGAAAGAATAATACTACTTCTCTACTTGATATGTGATTACTGTAGCTTGTAAAAAATATTTTTTGCTCTTACTCTTGCCATCCTCTGGCTACTTCAGCAGCACAACTGAGTTTCTCCTGCCTGTAGTTTTACTGCTTGCTTCTGCTTCTGGATTATACTTCATGCTTTAGCCGAGATGGAGTGTTCAGCTAATGTGATTGCTCTTATCTGCTGATTGAGATGCCTGTCCTCACCTGCCTTTTTGTTCCTTGTTAACCCTTATCTTGTATCAGGGTTAGAGTTGCACATAGTCCCTCAGCAGGCAGAGTTGGTGGTGAAGAGATTGTCATGTGCTGTTGATTTCTGGTGGCTGCTTTACCACACAGTGGCTAGAGTCTGTATGCTATCACCAGAGTGCTTCAGCTTTCTTCTGGTTTATTCTACTGTTTTGTAAATTCTTGCACATTTGGCTTATATGACTTCTGAGCTTCTCCTTCCATTCTGATGCTCTTGATGGTCTTCGGTGGTTCAGTCTTCTCCCAGCTCTTTTCAGCTTTTCTTCTTTGGTATCTGTTGCTGGATGACATTATTCACATAATTCTAATTTTATGCAAGTTACTCATTAGTTAATCTTGCCAATCTTGAATAATTTTCTCCACCAACATTTTCATCCTTTTTTGTTTCGTCTGTAACCTTATCTCAGAGGAAAGCATAATATGGCTAGAGCTCTCTGGAGGATGAGCTCTGCCAGGTGAGTTCAGGGGCATATTGCTGTGGTTGCTGATAAAGTTACTTTTCTCCTCAAGTGAAACTTTCCTGTGCCAGCCTCAGTGGCAGTTACTGGCACCATGGCAAAGCAAAGAGGTGGGAAAATGTCTGTGTCTCACCTGGTGGAGTTGAAGCTGAACTGCCAGAGAAGGTGGCTGGTGCTAATGATCCAAGCTGTGCCCTGGAACAGCACAGTCATGGGCCATTTTGTTCCATTTTGCTGACTGTGCTGCCAGGGCAGTAATGTGCTCCGCAGGCGGGGTCAGCAGCCGCTGCGCTGGCAGTGCCGCTCTCTTGTTACAGCTATTGGCTCTCCTAAAGGTTGGTTTGAGTCGCTACAAAGTTTCTGTTGATGACTATTCACTATTTAAATTTCTAATAATGATTTTTTCCAACTACTATTAAGAAAGAGGCTCCTTCTGTTTCTTCATCCATTCTGTTTCACTTCTTAAACTCACCGTTTTCTAAAATGCTTTTCTAGACTACTGAACAGAAAGCATCTATGAAAAATAAAGCTTAGATGGAGATTTTATTTTAATAATTAGGATTAAAAAACACAAGGAGCTGTGTTCATGAATCAGGGACTACTGGTGTATTTTTACTCCTACAGATCTCAAAATATAAAGAGAAGCAAAAGATAATATGAAATTTGTCATTGTTTTATAAGACCAAAAATGTAATTAGTCTAGTTAAGTGATACACATTTTTCAAAGTGTAGAACTGTTTTCATTAATAACATTCTCAATTTAAAAAAACATTTAGAGTTTCAGAACTGTTTAAGAAAAAGAACTTACAACGTTTCCAGTGTCAGGTTTTCTTCATGTAAGTTGATAGTGTAAAATTTCAATTTATAAACTGTGAAATGATCAGTAATAGTTTTAATATGAAAAATATAGCACTAGTTATTAGACATTTCAAAGGTCCAATGAAAGTATTCATTTCCAGCTAGATCATGTCTAAGAATTTAGCTGAACATCAATATTTATATTTAGGTAGTGCAGGAGTTTGAATCATACCTTCTTTCAAGTTCTAAATATGGACCATGTTTACATTAGTGAATCATAAGCATAGAACTTTGAGCTGAAATAAAATCTTTTTCTCCATAGGGGCTTAAATATACATGACCCAAATCTCAGATCCTGTGTTCATAGTTCTGAAGAGTTGTGTATTTGAAAACAAAACAAAAGCGTTTTAAAGACCCCAAATTTGTATGCACTTCTTGCAGTTTCCTGTGAGAGTTAAAAAATTAGTATCATGGACATGAATCAGTTCTTCACTTCTTATATACAAAAAGAGAACATTTCTATCTTTACATTGTGCATTTGCTGCACAATTATTCTGGGTAAATCTTGCTCATCTTATGATCCAAGTTTTGTTTCTTGGCACTTGCAATTTGTTTATTTTTAAGTAAGTCCCCAATCTTCTCTATACACATCTAGTCTGATACATCGTTTTTTGTACTATATTAATTGAATAGTACAGAGATTCTGCTGAAGATCTGTGCATACAGCAGCTTATTCTTGTGTTGAAAACATACAGAAGTGCTCTTGAGGACAGACTGATCACCTATAGTTGGACACATTAAGTGAAATCAAAATGGCTTTTTAAGTTTTCTTTGCAAATTAGCTATTGCCCAAAGTCTGTGCTGATATTTCAGAGCAACTGACTGACTATTCTGACTCTTTAGTTGCTCTGACTATTTCAGAGCACTACAGTGGACAGTGTGTGAAAAGAAGCAGCAATAGAAGACAAGGAAAGAAATCTTAGCATGTTCAGTGTACATCATAAACAAGTTTGTGATTACAGAAGCTCTTCTGAAAACTTGACTGAGAAAAGACACATTGTTTCTGCTCTCATTCCTGCTCTTATCTGAAATATGTATCTGAAATATGTATCTTACACTGAGATAAAGTAGTGCTGGAGTTTGAGGAAAAGATTTTACATGGCTAACTGTAATACATTGTAGTTTAATATGTTTTTTGAGAGAAGAAAGGAATGGGTTGATAAGTTCTGGTTGTTGTGAAGCTGAAGTGAAGAAAAGCATCATAAATACCAGGCACTGATTGGTATTGGTTTGTAGTACTTGGGATGCTTCGTTGTTCTGTATGCAGTGTCCAGGATCCTCATCTGGCAGTCAGAGCAGGGAAGTGTCTTAATAACACTAGTGGCATAATTCAGTGTAGAAGTGGACAGAATTGGTTTTGCAAGTTTCATTGTCAAGGGTAGGTTCTTTTGAACGTGTTTTAAGTGTCTGCCTTTTACTCTGGAAATGGTATTTTATATTATTTTCATCTGTTTTCTCTATCTGCCTGATTGTTTTTAAACTGGAGTATAGAACCTCATTAAATTGAACCAGTCCATGAATGTGCCCTAGCTTTATGTGGAAAATGTAATTGCAGAAGACTAGTTCAAGAAGTCTTAACTTTAAGTAGCCTGAAGTAAAAGCAAACACTACTTTTGTTTTAGTGTATCTTTGATATTTCACATACATCTTAGAGGACTGCATGTGATTGCATGGCTTTTACATATGTAATGCATCACAATAAACATTTCCAGGAGGATCCATAATTGCTAGCCTGAGGTTTTTAGCTCAGATCTAAAGTAAAACTGGTCATTCGTTGGAGGGAGATGGTAATTTCTGATGGTAAGTAGGATAAATTCATAACTCTGTATTGGGAAGAAAACCAGAAATAATTAGTGTGTTGAAGTGTTGTAATGAAATCATACAATGTGCATATGGATTAGTAAAGCAATAGTAATTTATCACGAAGCAGGCATGATCTTCCTGTATGTTTGTTTTGTTGAAGCCCTAAGTTTAAATTTACACTTCAGAATTTGAAGATTACCATACGCTCTCTTTGCCTTCAGCTTTTGACGTGGTAGATTGTAGCATTTTCTGGAAATTCCTTTTTGTTGTTAAAAGTTTCTTCCATTCAGGAAAAGAAAAACCCTGAAAAAGTATAATGGAAGTGTCATGTTTTTTAAAAACATTATTAGAACATAAGAACATAAGAGTTTCTGGTCATTTGTGTACTCAGTCAAATACTGGCCTCCAATTACTAAGTAGCCAGGAAACTGGCATCAGAGAAATGTCACCATTTTCTGTCCTTTAATAAGACAGGCTGTTAAATAGTCACGTATTGAGAGGAAACTACTTGAAAACAGAAGCAAGAAAGCAATAGATAGGATTATACATCTGGCTGTTGCTGTTATTTGTGGTACAATGTACAGTTTTCACTACAAAAGCTAAAGTACTACTTAGCCATTTTTCACCAATGTACAGGGTATTACAAATAATGAAGACTTTTTGAAGTAGAAAAGAACTTCAGGAGTTCTCTATCTAGAAAAAACTACGTATTTTGTGTTATCACTGAGATTTTTTTTTGAGCCTTAGGAGAATGAGCTTTCTCATTTCCTTTGCCTTTCAAGATTCTTATTTCCTGAAAGGAAAATTCATAAATTATTTTATTTTTAAGATGGAACCTTTTGTCAGTCTTTGTTAGGCTTTTCTTTGAAAAATATATTTTTTAAGCTATGCATGAACTGGAGAAGCAATAGAGAAGGAAAAGAAGCAAGAAAGACAGGCAACACGTGGTTGATAAGCACCTACATAAACCAAATTGCTTCAGTAGTATGTTCCTCAGTCTCAGTTATGAATTCCATAATAAATTAAAAATTCTTAAGACAATTTGAGGCTCACATGAAAGGAATCCAGTAAGGAGGTAAGCTTTCAGAGCTCCTGTAAAGAGAATGGTTGGGCAACAGCTTCATGTTATACATATTGTGCTTGAACAGAAGTCTTGGAAAGTGCTTATTTTGTTCAATTGTTTCATAGGACTGTCTACTGTATCAAATAAATTTTTTACTTGTTACAATTATAATTATTTACTTACTTTTGGAGACTAAGGTTTTCCCCTGTTCATACTTGTAATTTCAAGCTAGCATGGAAAGCACATGGTGTTTTTTTGTGTGTATGAAGACGCAGTTCTCCACCCACAATTTACTAGTTGCATACATTCTATATATAGAAACATATTCTTTATGGAGTTGTTTCATCAGTTTGAAATGAAGTAAAATTGTATATAAGAATTATATTCAATCTACTTGCAGTAGTAAATTCGGGGTATGAATAATATCCTCTGCTTTCCCTTCCCTAAACTTTTCAGATGCCAAATAATAATATACTGACTAATAATGTTTCCAGGCTTTGCTGTCTGTACATGATACTGTAGCTCAGAAGAACTATGATCCTGTCTTGCCCCCCATGCCTGATGATATTGATGAAGAAGAAGATTCAGTTAAAATAATTAGGCTCGTCAAAAACCGGGAACCGTTGGTAGGTAACCCTGTCTTTTGGTTTGGGGTTTTCTGTTTGCATGCAGGGTGGGAAGTGCTCAGATTATGAATGTGAGTGGGGGTTATTAACTTGAAACATGGATAGACAGACATTACACATGATTATTCATAACATTAAGTAATACATTTGTGACTTCCATTCACAGTCTTTATTAGTAAAGCATGTGAAATGAATAATCATCATCGATGAGTGATCATCATGGTGTTTAAGCATTATATATGTGGGCCAGTCTGAGCATTTAGATCAAATATATATTTGTCTTTTATCTTGAATTCAAATCATCAACTTAGCTTAAAATGTGAGACAGAGAATGAATCCCCAAAGAAATCTTGACCTGTGTTGTGAACTGTGCCTGTTAGCATTCATGTAAAAAAACATGACCTTTCAATACACTGAAAAGAAAGCATGAAAACATATTTTATAATACTTGAATTGAAATCTGGGCAAATTTAAAATGTCTGTTGTTTTACTTTGCATTGTGAATACTAGAAAGTTAATATCTTCATGGGGATATCTGGAAAAATGAAAGGACTAAACCTAGGTTGTATTACAAGAATATTAAAATGCTTTACTGATTTGGTTCTTTTTATTTGCTGTAGAGTGGGAGTCATCTTGTATAAAATTTAACTATGTTCTTTTTATCCTGCAAACCAGTAAGGGGTTTGTTTTATGTTATACTGAATATTTGTTTTAATGGACAGCAATCCTGGAGAAATACCTGCAGACTTACTTTGAGGAAGTCATCATTCTGTACTTGAGACAACAGTGGGAGAGTGCTGCTTCTGTTAGACATACAGGGGTATTTTGTCCCACAGTAGATATCTTACTATCACTCTAATTCTTGATGGATTTCTGGCATCAATAAACAAGAAATGAGTTTTCTTATTGACTGACTGTAGGTGCTCATGGGCATAATTACAAGTTTGACCATATGGAAAGTTCTTACTTTGTTTTAACATACTAAATATTTTTTCCTCAAATATTTGAATAACAGCTTTAAGCTTTTTGTATTTTTTTATCAAAGGCATTATTTGAGAAAGAAAACAAGTTTGCTTTAGGATTTAGTATCAGAAATATTATTCCTTCTGAGAGGTATGTGGAGATTTGAACATACAGTACGAAATGAAGTCTAATTGAGGAGCCTATTTTTAGTGTTTATTGTAACACCTTTTTTTTTGATTTGTCAGAAAAAGCTTAATAAAATCTTAACTTACATAGTTTCGTATTACAAACATGATTTTTTACTAAGACTTAGGAGTTCAACACCATAAGTTAATAGTATTTCAAAATGGATTGGATAATAGTAACTTGTAAAACATAACTCAGATATTTTCTGAAAACTTCTGTGAAATATATACACTGTATATTGGCCTTTTAGATTTTAAGCTCTCCTAAAGAAACCGCTTGCTTAAGCCAAAGGTTATCCTTGGACTGTTCCTCAAATTCCAGTCTTGCCTCCTCGTTCCGGTGGGACGCTGAGCTCTTCCAGATACCTGTGTGTCTGTTTAAGCAGCTCAGTCCCTCACAGCCACTCACTCATTTTCCCAGTGGCATGGGGGAGAGAATCGGAAGGATGAACATGAGGAAACTCGTGGGTTGAGGCAGACAGTTCAAGAGGTAAAGTGAAAGCTGCATGTGCAAGGAAAGTGAAATAAGGAATTCATTCACCACTTCCCCTGGGCAGGCAGGTGTTCAGCCATCCCTGGGACAGCAGGGCTCCATCACTTGTAATTGTTTCTTGGAAAGACTAAAACCATCACTCCACACATCCCCCCTTCCTTTTTCTTCCCCTGGTTTTCTTGCTGAGCATGACAGCCATGGTGGAGGATGTCTCTCTGTTCAGGTGGGGTTGACTGTCCCAGTTATGTCCTCTCCCAGCTCCTTGTGCATCCCCATCCTCCTCACGTGTGGGGTGATGAGCAGAAAAGCCTTGACAGTGTGTAAGCACTGCTCAGCAATAGTTAAATTATCCATGTATTATCAACACTGTTTTCATCACAAATTTAAACAAAGCACCATAGGAGCTACTGTGAAGGAAATTACCCTTATCCCAGCCAAAACCTGTACACTGTCTTAAATCCACACATGTGAATTTAAGTTAACAACACTGTTGGTGTTAACAACTCTTGTATTACAGAGGTAACAGAGAAGGGGTTTTAGATCTTTTACTAGACATGACAGCAGCTGTGGAAAATATAAAACATGTGAGCAAACTAATTTCTTTTAGTTTAAGACAGTTTTGTTTATTTGCCAATGTGAAAACAGCCTTACAATGGAATGTGTTGTAGACCTTTCATTAGGAAGAGGCAAAGGGTAGGATCTAATTGAAGCATTCAAGTACTTTATTGTCACAAGGACAATAAAGTAAAACTCCTCAGCAGTGAAAGATGCTAAAACACAGGGCAGTGGTCACAAGGTGCATCCCTGGGAGGTTTAGACTAAGAATTAACAGTAGTCCATTGGTTGGGAAGTCCAGCACTGGAGCAGACTAACTGGATATGTGGAATCTCCAATATTTTAAGGTTTTGCTTTATCTGTGTAGGAAAACGGTATTTGTGATCTTTCCAGATCCTGAGCCTATCTTGATGTTTTATTTTTGTTAGAGAAGAACTTATGGTGAGTCCTGTTACTTGTTCTCCAAGAAGAATTCAAAGAATAGAGTACAGTGTCCTCCTCCTCTTCCATAATGCACTCTCAATCCATTTTAACATCATTCATGTTCATGTCAAACATTAATTTCTTTGTGTCAGATTTATAGTGACTTATTATGACACCATCACCACAATACATAACAAACCTATTATTTTTGTCTTTGTCTTCTCTAGATTTTTTTTCCCCTTATAGGTCTTTCTGAAATACAGCATGGCAGAATAACTGAAGACAGACTTATACTATAGTATTAGATCTTCTGTGTTTATGCTTCCCAAAGTTATTTTACTAAAGGAAGATAACCATGATCTATGTTTACTAAACTAATTATAATTTCATTTACTATTTATTTCCATGTATTTTTAATGGCTTTTCCTTCAGAGCTTGCTCTGAAGTCTTGGATATTCTTAGTAGAGATCAAAGAATCTCTGCTTGTTCTGTTAATCGATTCATTCTCCAGTCAAAAAGTCTGACTTCCCCTTGCAACATTGTATCGTTGTATCTACTTTTAGAAGCAATTGAGTTTGAGATTGGAGGTACTATACAAGATTTTTACTGGGATAGAGATTGTCTCATTTCTTGACTTGAAGATACTCAGCTCTTTGAACTTTTCTTCCACTCAAGACACAGACTCATATTCTATTTGTACCCAAGCAGTAGAGATTGTTTTCCTGCAAAGCCACAAGCTTTACATCAGTTGCAAACCCTAGACATTCTGAATTGCATTTCCTTTGGATTACTTTCAGCAGTACTCACTGTGAAGCAATTAGGCACTCTCTTAACTTCTTTGGAATATACCTAGTGACCATTTTTATATAAAACTGCACCACGTTTCCTCTCATGCTCCTGTTCGTGCTTTTCTCTGAGTTAAGCACCTCACCAAAGTTCTTAGCTGGGGTTAATCATATATTGATGAAGCCTGAGTTCCCAGGAGTAATCATTTCAAGAGAGAGAAACACATGGTTTGTAGGAGGGCCTTCTGTTTGCCAGATTTCATCAATTCAGAAGTCAGTGCTGAACTTTCCCCCAGTTTTTTGAGAGAAGTGTTTTAAACTTTTTGTTAATCCTTCCACAGTATTGGGTTTGGGATTTTTTTAATCCTCCGTTAGCAAATGCCATTCCAGCAGTGTCTCCCTCAAGCGAGGTGAAATTGTGTTAGGATGTTTTGTTCTAACAAAGGAATTTGGAACATCTCTGAACCTTACATAAAGAGAAGTAGAAACATCTCCTTTCAGAGACAATCCGAAATTCACCTGTCCATGACTGGGCTTTTTATCAGAGAGCTTGGAGAGTTTTTACTTATGCCTACCTCTCCAGGGCTTTTTCAGCCACAGCGCTGTTCCTAGTTAGCATTCCTGATATCCAAGATGAGTAACCACACTACCAGGGGTTCAGCACCTGGCCTCCCCCTTCCAAATGTAATACTCCAGGTTTGTTACAGCTGGTACTCTGAATAGGATGCTTCTTCACATTAAGATGGTTGCTTCTTTGTCACAAAAATTCATTTCACATAGATCTGGTCATTTGATGACTTACCTCTATGTCATGCCGTGTCTATAGTCAAGAGAAAAAGAGGCAGCTCCTGAAAATGACCCATGCCATCCATCTGCTTAAAATTCTTGCCTTAATGAAAGGATGATTCAGTCTCCAGAGCTACAGAAGTAGCCTGGGCACCTTAACTGAACTATGTACCTCATTTCCACAGCTGAACTTGGTGAAATTAATTTTGGTGATTTAAAGAAGTCATTTATGCATTCTGTCCATGCAGATGCAACAGCTTTCATCCACCTCACACTCTTAGTCCCTGTAGCTCAGTTCACAATAGTGGATGAACCTAGCTGTTTTTTTGGTGGGATGTTGGTGGGATTTGGATGTAGGGTTACCTTTAGTCTGTATAGTCTACATATAAGTGTACATTAACTTTTAAATAGCTACTCACTGTAAGGTAGAAAATTGATACTTGTATTTGCACTTTCAATAGAGAATGAATTAAACTAAGGCTTATTGGAATATTTATTTGCATTTATCATCTGCATGTGCTTTTGTTTAACAGAGAGGTATGCAACAATATTACTGATGTTTCAAATTCTCTTATTAGTAATTTATTTTACAGGCTAGTTTTTCTTTCTTTAAAAAATAAAGACTTAAAATGTTTATATTCTGGAACCAGCAAATAAATGGATGAAATAATAAAGCTCACATCTGTTAAGCCCTGAGCAATCCTTACCCATGAGTGATACTACATTAAAAATGGGGGGGAGGGGGGAAAAGCAACTAAAAAACAGTGGAAGAGCCTTGCTGAATGAGCTTTTATTATTTTTAGTGCTTTTGTATGGTACACCTTTAAGCATTTTCTCAGTCTGATCACCATATGGCTCCCAAACTCCTTATTTTTCCCTTTAGAAGTATTTTAAACTGAGCTATGCTATTACATCTGTATATGTCTCGTTTAGGGTAACTTACACTTTTGGCTCACAACACCGAAAATATTTTCCAGCTTTCAAGGTCCAGTCTAACCTTCTTCCATTTTTAAAGCCCTAAATGAGGAGCTGCACTGCACATGTAACTGAAAGTAGTGGAGCTGAACATCTTATAAGGAGACTTTCTTGCCAGATTATATATACCTCATAGTTTAAGCAGGGCTGGCAGTAGTACAAGAGAAGCTGCTTTTTCAGAAAATCAGCTCTTCAGGTTTTCACAAAGAAATCCACTTGGTTTGATGATTTAAGAGTTCTAAATTGGGAGGAAAGTGGGATTTATAGAACCTCCTTTTAAAATTGTGTACTAAAGGTACAAATAGGTAAAATCAAGTAGTGTTTTTCATGGACCTGCTCATGCACTTTGGGTTTGCCACAGAGGAGATACTGACAGTAAGCTAACTTAGGTTCAATAATTTTCCTGCCATTTTGAACTTGTTTTTGTCCTTTGTATGAAAATTCCACTTTACCTGTTATCTTTGTGGGGCCATCTTTCAGCTCAGTTAATATGTGCTAGGAAAATTCATTTTGTGCCAGTAGTGATAATCACATAGAGCATGAAGTGACTTTTCCACTTGGACAAGAAAGAGCCTTATTGTTACTTCCAGATGCTCTCTGGGTCAGTAGTGTGGTCTTTGATTGCACACAGGTTTTTTTCTATTATCAGTCTAAAAAGCCTGGCAAAGTGAAGTACCACTTTCCAGACATCAGCATGGGGCTGGGATAGTGGGATAGTGGGTGATCACAGGGGAGGCCTGCCAGTCCTTGCTTGCCTTTTGAATTTGGTGGCATTTCATGGTGTTTACTTCTAGGTAAAAGGCATACAGCCTTTCTGATGAAGGCTTTTTCCCTGATTAATTAGGAGAGCCTATTTTGTATGGAGAGTGTAGTGGAAATATGGCATATTTATATTTGCCTCTAGCATCCTAATGCTGCTCTTTTTCTTTTTGATGGATATATTCAGAAAAGAACCCCAGCAAAATCCGTTTCACTTTAAAATAGGTCAAACATTCCAGGTATTATTATAAACTTCAAATTAGTAGCTGTCACTGCATGGTCAGAACTTAATATTGAGATATAAGCTAGGGGGCTTAAGGCTGTTTAATATTTTCCTAATGGTATGCAACTCTTTTTGCACAGAAGTCTAGTAATGAGTTTTTTAAGTGAGATTAGCTGCAGCTAAATCTGGTTTTTTGAAACTCTCAGACTAATTTGAAACTGTAATGCAAACAAGTGCATACTGATATAATTGCATAATAAACAATACATAAGAATAAGGCTGGCAAATTACAGAATTAGTTTACTTATCGATAGAATTTCATACTAATAAATTTAGAATGTTAATGAAATGCGCAAACATAGCACATTGGTTTTGCTTTGGAGTTTTGGCTGCTGTTGAATTTTCAGCCAAAGTGAATGGTGACTGTTTTAATTTTACTGTATTTGCAATAAATGCAACTTGCATATAAAAATGTAAATTAGTCTCCCAGTTTTTGTCTTTGTGACTTGTGCTGTATTTCCATCTTAGAGGTAGAGGAAAGCAGGTTTATTTACAGTCAGTGAAATTGCTAACTGTAGGAAAATCCCAGCTCTATTATTTGTACAATTTCCAGCTTTATGTTCATGAAACACTTAGAAATTGAAGTAGTGATAAATATGATGTTCATGTTTAGAATAAACAGATACAGCAGCATAGCTATAAAAGCTATTAAATTATTCAAGGAACTTCCTTGAAGAGTACTTATATACCTTACTCCAAGCACAACACTTCTCTGATGGAAGGAAATTTTAACCAGTGATAGCAGAATACACTTACCACTCAGAGGTGAAGTAATACTGTTCATTCACGAATTGCAAATATGGAAATTTTCAGAAAGTTGACTCTCCTGACAGAGTCCTTAATATCTCTGCTGATTAACAAAGTTAGAGCTATTGCAGGTAACTAATTAGATTAATATGGGAAAGTAACCATGTGCATTTTGAAACCTGATGGACAAGGCATGCTTTTTTTTTCCCCCTCTTGTTTTTTAAAAATACAGGATCAAGTAACCTTTTTGGGGGTCATTATGAAGTATGACTTACCTAGTTAAAATCCCCATTGTAGTTCTGTCTCCCAGAACAGGGCCAGCATTTCCTCCCTGGCTCCCTCAGTTCTGCCTGAAAGGACTGGCACTGCAGCTGAGGCAGCAGCTCTGCAGCTCCGTGACCCTTCTCACTTGGCACTGCGGCTGCCTGCTGCTTCCCCATCACCTCGTGCCTCTTTGCAGTGCACCCTCACAGTTCTTGTTACAAAGGCATTTTTCTCATCTAGACAGCTGTTCACTGCAAATTTAACTACACTATGTCATTTCACCTCAGTGCCCTGTGCTGTCTGTGTGGAGTGTATGAAAACAGGCATGCTTAACTCAGGAAATGTTCCCTTCCTCTGCATTTCTGTCCTGTGAGTGTTCGAGGTGAGCCCCAACATTCAGGGCACTTCTCAAATGTGTGTTTGTTTATTGATAACACTGTAAAGGAAAAAGGTACACAATGAGTTCTGAGCATAAAGTGCAACAATTATGAACAATGATATACCTTCTGTACCTGTAGTATGTAGTATGGCCTATTTTAATGTAGGAACAACAATTTACCAATTTGAAGCATTGGTTTAGTTCAATTTTAGTAGTTGTCTCAAGTAAGCTATGTTGCAGTTGCCATTAAATTGAAAAGCAAACTTTTTCCATCATTGTCCTTTTTTCTTTAAACCTGTGTACTCACAGAATGCGTGAGTTACTTCTGATTGAAAAAGAAGACCCATTTTAAGAGGACAGAAATAGAGCAACATATTTTTTATATTCTTTTCATAAGCAAGTATCATTTCTGGCTTAATTACGTACTAATACGTCAGCTTTTTGAAGTTTTACATAGCAAATGTTTTTTAGTGTTGTATATTAAAATTATGCTGAGATAAACCAAATAACTTTCTTTTTTCTTTTTTTTTTTTTACCCAAGGGAGCTACTATTAAAAGGGATGAACATACTGGTGCAATTGTGGTGGCCAGGATAATGCGTGGAGGAGCTGCAGATAGAAGTGGTAAGGTGTTGCTGTTTGGCATTAGACATTCAAAAGCTCAGAACAAGATGAGATAAAATGGCATATTTTGTAGAAATTAAATACATCACTATCACAAACAGAAGTATTTGGGCTCTGAACAGTTTTCCAAAGTGATATTGGAGTACGGCTGAAAGTATGCTGATTTTTTTCCCCAATGCAGTTGCAGCAAGGTATCTTTGAGTTATACAGGGGGGTTTATATATATATATATATATATATATAATGACTTGTTTCCAATTGATGACATCTGTTTATAAATCATAGAATATGCTAAGCTAGAAGGAACCCATCAAGATCATAAAGTCTTACTCCTGTCCCTGTGTCAGACACTGCAGGAATCATTCCATGATAACATATGCCAGCCTGCTGATGGAGGAACTTGGGGTGCTGACATTATTAAATATTAAGACATCCATTTGGCATTTCAGCTGGTAGTTCTCAAAATTACAGCACATCCTTGTTTAGTTTGGGATGCTCTGTGTCTGCAAAAACTTAAGCAAGAAGTCCTGAATCATGCATTAAGGTGTCTCTTTTCACTGAAGAAAATTTAGGACAGCTGTGTTTCACCCTTAGATGCAGTAATGGAGTAAATCTAGAGATAGATAGATAGATAGATAGATAGATAGATAGATAGATAGATAGATAGATAGATTAGCAAATATTTGTGCCACAAATTAGCATTCCCAGCCTTAGTGCTCTTTGCACTACTTGTATCTGTAGCAGTAAGAAAGTAGTAGAATAGAAATAGAGTAGAAAAAGAGTTGTCATAGATATTTTTCAAACATCTGCATAAAAGTCTGGAAAAGGTGTAGAGAAGGTGGTATTAATTTTTAGGAGGAAGACAGGGAGGTGAGTTAACCAACCACCTTATCAAATTTGTCTGAGAGGACAGTTAGCTGTTATGTTCACCATATATTCCTGTTTTTATCTTAGAGCTTAAAGTGTAAGAAAATTGGGACTTAACCTATATGAACAACGGAGAAACAAGCTGAATATTAATGGCAATTTTTGTGTAATACATAGCTACAATTTCACAACTTCTTTTTTTCTTCTGTAGGACTTATTCATGTTGGTGATGAACTGAGGGAAGTCAATGGGATTCCCATAGATGATAAAAAGCCTGAAGAAATAATACATATTTTGGTAAATACCAAACATCTTAAAATTAATTTAGGAGAGTTAAGAAAAAGTAATGACACTTATGATTTCTACTGTATTTCTTAGAAAAAAAATGTATTCTACTATAATGGCTTTTTTTCCAGTGCCATCATTTAAAAATCTGTCATTTCTCATAGAGTGATTTTCCATGCAATTATAGATTACTTGTGAAGAGTTAAAGACAGTAATATTGCCATAAATATGTTGAAGAATGTTGCAGACTTCATTTCATAATCTATAGTTTTTAAGGCCCACCATGATGTGTTGAATTTGAACTATTTAAAATGTATTCGCTAATAACTCATTAATAACACATTGTCACTCCATGTGACAATTAATTAATAATACAGGTAGACTGTAGAACTGGTATATGAAGATTTTTATATGACATTGATTTACAGTATATAGCCATATATATTATTCTGTCTACATTCTTGTAAACTGCACAGTCTCTAAAGCCAGCCTGATTTCTCATTATTGAAACACTATTGCAAATTAAGTAATTGAGACTTTTTCAGAAATATTTCGTATTTTTACATCAAAGACATTGATGAGGGTCATGATAGCTCCATTGTTCATGCTGCAGGGCTTTCTATATACATAAATACCTTGCTGTCCTGCTGAATTGAGCAGCTGTCTCACAGTTTTGGTTCAGGAACCAAGATCATTCAAGTGCTAGCCTGCTGATACTCATTCTTGCTTTATGGTTTCACATTCCCTACAGAACCATAGTTTCCTTCAAAAATTAATAACTTAAAATGTCTAGAAACAAAACACCACTAGAAAAGGTGTGAACAATTTCCCCATTTACCTTTCTGAGGTACCATATAAACATCAAAAGCTAGTTAGAGCTTGTTTCAAAAGTAACGAAATTATTGATTCCAGTCCTACGGCGGGTGCAATGAGCCCTTGGCTGCTGGCTGTCAAGCAGTGAGCCTTGGATCGCAGACGCGCGGTGGAAGAATGTCTCGCTTGGTACTGGACAGGCCTATTTCCATTTTGCTGAAATCGTTGGCTGCCTGTTCACTCTGCTGGTTTTATGAAACTTGTCGGCTGCATGCAATAGTAGCAGAGCCTCCAACTGATTAGCACTTCCTTCAATAGCAAAATGTCACTGAGGCAGTGGGAATATACTGTGGTTAATAAGTAAAATGCAGCCAGACACATTTTAAGTGGGATATAGGGAAAGATGAATGGATGAGGTGGTTACTGATGGCTAACTTGTTTTAAGATTTATAGTACAGGGCTTTTTTTCCATTTAGTACACGTCGTCTATTCAAATATGTTTTGCTTTTCTCCTTTCTTAAAGTTGCCAAGTGAATAAATCCCACCCCTAATAGCTCTGTATGATAAATATGGCACAAACCTGTTCGAATTCTTCTATAATTTTTTTTTGAAAAATGAAATGTTAGTTTGATTTTTCCAGGGATGTCCAAACTGTGCCAGGAGTCCAGCAGTTGCTTCTAATATGCATACATTTAAGCTGTAGCATTTTCTCCTGCCTTCAGTACAGAAATGGGACCTCTGAACCATGCAGGTCACAGTTGTTAACAGTCCATCTGCTCCCCCAGAGAAGCAAATAAACCCAAGCATTTTAAGTGGGTATTTTAATTTTTGTAATACAGAATTTGGTTAAGTGAAACTGTCAAACTCCAGAGAGTTTGGGAGAGGATAGACTCATTCTATTCTTTTAAATTCATTTGAATTTCTTTTATCTTCTAGGATTTCTTTGAAATATTAGCTTAATTCTAAGTGCATTTTCTTTTCAAATGTTCACCAGGCTCAGTCTCAAGGAGCCATTACATTTAAAATTATACCCAGTGTGAAGGAAGAAATGCCAATGAAGGAAGGCAAGGTAAGCAAGACTATTTCAGAAGCCATGGCAGTAACTGTTATGCTGAGGATATGTATTTTTTGCTTGGATGACAGAACCAATAAAGTGATTTATACCTGTGGACTCAACTTTTGTAATGTGACAGTACTGTGCATGACAGCACACTGTACTCTTCAATACAGAGGCGCTGAATTGATGAGAGGCTGTAACATGGTTCTTGAGCCTGAACTCTCAGCTCTGTAGTTGACAGGTAATCTTCCACCTTCTGCAAGGACATGGCTTGGTTCCAAGTACTCCTTCCATCGTTCATAGGTAGAAGACACTTGATAGCATCTTGATTTAACAGTGTCTTCTCTGTTCCTCATATGGGCCCACTGTGCACCTGCCAGGTCCTGCTTGCCTTGAGTCACAGAGCCTTTGCTCCACTGAGTCTGCAGCAATGAGTTGAACATTCCCGTATGAACTTCCAATGCTAGACATCCATAAGGATGTTTTGCAGCAGTAAATATCTACATTATTTAGTTCGGTGGTTTTGAACAGTAGAAACAGAAGAGGAACCTTTGGATTGTATTAAATATTTGATTCTTAAGATCAAACACTTTTTGTTCCAGATGTTTATCAGAGCCTTATTTGACTATGATCCTAATGAAGATAAAGCAATTCCTTGTAAAGAAGCTGGACTTGCTTTCAGAAAAGGAGATATCCTTCAGATCATGAGCCAGGATGATGCAACCTGGTGGCAAGCCAAACATGAAGGTGATGCCAATCCCAGAGCAGGCTTGATCCCTTCAAAGCATTTCCAGGAGAGGTGAGCTACCGAGAAGCATAATTCCATTATTTTTTGCAGTAAGAGAAGAGACTTACTGGTGAGTTGTTAAGTTAGCATAGTTGGAATTTGTAGTGCTCATAGATTACATGGGTACAATAAATGTGCATTTGCAGCAGGACAAGTAACTTGGAAACATGTTGCTGACATACTCTGGATTTCCTTATTTCTCTGGCTAGAATTAATAATGACAAAAACTGATAGGATTACACTGATCCAGACTGAAAGAAAAAACATATGGAAAATAGCACATCAGTATCTGCATTCACACTGATGTACTATGCAGGAATAAGAACTGCAGCAGGTTTTGGAGAGCTTACAAAAATTTTAGGCAAGATTTAATTTTTTTAGATTGTGAATAGGTTGCATTGTTTTAAGTTAATTTCTTACAAAATCTTCTGTATATTTTGCAATAGTCTTATGATATTAAGTGTTTATTAATCCCAAATTTGCAGTGAAAACTGAGGAGCTTGTGTCTTTTCCCCACCACCTCCCATTTTATAGGAGATTTGCATTAAGAAGACCAGAAGTGCAGGTTCAGCCACTGAAAATTTCCAACAGAAAATCATGTAAGTCTGTTAACCTGGAATAGAAATAACACTCCACATCTCTAACCTTATAAAATAGCAGTTTATTTCACCTATAGGATGCATTTCTCCCGGGCACAACAGCCTCTTGATCCCATTGTATTAGTAGGAAAATAAATATAAATACCATCATTAAAAGCTTTAAAAGAAGCTAGAAACATCCCTAGACCTCTGACTTTGTTTTTGAAGTACTGAACCTAATTAATATTTTGATATGTAATATTTCAGAGGTTGAAGAGTATTCTTTTCCTGTTGAAACAGTACAGAATTGGCTCAACAGTTTATATAATTTGGACTGCATCAACACAGTGACATTTACAGAGTAAGATGAAAGGTCTGATAGTCTCCCCCTCTCTCCCCCATATAGTTGATAATTTTTTGTGTCCCATGAAGCAGTAGAATTTTTTAAAAGTCAGAGCATTCAGTTCATTAATACTCATTCACAGAATGACTTCTTACTGCTTTTTAAACAAACTCATCCTTAATAGTATCTGTTTTTAAATATGGTAATTGCACAATATAGGAAAAATAACCTCTAAGAAAGCACATACATTGAAACAAATATTTTTCTTCACGGGAATTTGCATCAACATCTGTTTTAAGTATTATTGCATATTTTACTTGACCTGTTATTTCTTTCAGTTGTACAGGCTCATAACAAAGTGAGCAATGTAAGAAACTATCATGCTACAGCAGGATCTAAATCTTAAATACAAACATGATTGTGAGTTCAACTAGAAGTATTCAGACAGTGGTCTAATATTTCCAACCACCTTTCATTATCCAACAATGAAAGAAAAAATATGGATACTATGGCAGACAGTGGATGCTGGCACACTAAGTGCAAAACTAAATGCTTTTAACTTTAAAACTCCTCACCAAGGTTTCTGTTGCAATTTTCCTAACTTCTTGCTATGGTTGTTGTGTTCTGAAGCTTGACAATAACAGTTATTTTTCTGATAATCATTATTTTCTAGCTTTCATTCGATTTCACTGTTTGATTGTGTGCCCTAATGCTATTGTTAACCCGAAGCCCTTGACTAGCATTGTAATTACAGTAACAGACATTACAGTTGCACTATAGCTTTTGTATTTACATAGATCTTAGAAACAAGAGGAGCTTCTCCAGCTTGTAGTAAATCTGTTATTTTTCTAGGTTCTAGGTCAAGTTGCTCTGCCCCAGTTTTGGAAAAATGTCTGATCCCAGGGTATAGCTATTTCTCTCTGCCCACTGTTCTTGAATCTGGATAATACACTCAACAAGAGCCTTCAAATAAGGTTGCACTGGTGCTTTTGAAGAGGTAAATCAGCTGCTGCAGCAACACCACATGAACCCTTTTATATTGGACTGCATCTTTCTAGTGACCTTCAAGTGAAAGGTTTTACAAGATGCATCTCACCCTTCCAAATAAGCAGCCTGAACTTGATTGGGAATTGCCGAAATTACAACCCAAAGAAGACCTAGAGTTCAATGCCTACTGTTGTCTCTGCTTTTTCCACTGATTGCCTTAACTAGCTTGAACAGGGAGAAGAGTTCCTGTCTTCCTCCCCTTGCCTTTAAAATATGACAGAGCATGAGGGTCAAGCAGTATGCCTGTTACTGTTCTCTCTTGGAATTTCTTTGAACAAAGCAAGTCTCAGCTAAATACCATCTAGAAGGCAGTGGTGCCTCTTGAAGGAGGAAAGACTGCAGAGTAATGTAGGTTTGTCATTCTCTCTCTTCCTTTTTTCTCAAGACAATCTGCTGCAATATCTGCCAGATTTTCATGGGAATAGGGGAAATGCTGTTCTGAGTAGAGACTTATCCCTTCATTCAAAGACTAAACCTGTTTTTAGTGTTGGGAGGGAATTCAGATTCTTTGTAGAGAAGACATTTTAAAGATCAGAATTTAGCAGTAGAAAAAAACATTGTGCCTAGGATGTTGTTCAAATTGCTCTCCACCTTCTACTTGCTTGGATTTTCAAGAAGATTCTGCTGGGAAACTCTGCACCTTTGTGATCTTTCTAAAGTTTATCAGCTTTTTTTGTGTTACCAAGCATAGCAGTGAAGCTGTGAGGTACGGAGGCCGTGTCTGTATTTGTGCACAGCAATCATCTTGCCAAAACTGGGAGATGCTGGAAAATCATGCATTGCTCAGCTGAACAAACAGCATTCTGACAGCACCAGAAGCATGTAGGGAAGGTGACATAGAAAACAGAAAATTAGAAAGAACTGCTGGGTTCAATTATTTTTTTTTTAGCCCACACATGAAGATAGGAAATTGATAATGCTTGATTTCTTCAGGTTTTTTTTTAATCCTTCATCCTAATATAGGGTTTTCCAGTGCTTGGAAGGGTAATTATGTGGGGAGACATGTTCTGTAGATCATCCTGAACTTGCTGTATGTTGAGAGGCTGGTTGCTGTTGCAGTGGTGCAGTGGTTCCTATCCAGTCATGTGACCTGAATTTTCTTAGCAGTTTGGAGAAAAAAAGGGCAATTTGCCAGTTGATACTATTATGGCTTCCAAATTAGATGAAAACCTGTTGACTTCAGGAGAGCTGCTGAGAGAAGTCCCTTTCTTGACAGGACTGGGGGTTGCACTAGGAAGCTTTCTTGACACTTGGTATGTAGCCATGGTTGTTGGTCTGCTCTGTTTAGTCAACTCATTCCACAAATCCCATGTTTATTAATGAGGAAAAACCTTGATACATACCTTTGTTTTTAATAGAGAGAATTGAGGAAAAATACTCTGATTTCTTGAATGCCCAAAAAATGTCAGTCAGCTCTAGTTTCTTAGGTGGGATTCCAGGCTGGTAGTGTCCTTCTACTTGAAAATTAATCTAAAAATCAGTTAAATCATATAATATGCAAGAAGTGTCCTATAACTTCTTTTTTTTACTCAAGCCAGTCCTGGAACTGGAAAGGACTGTTATATTTATCTAAACAGAGAGCTCTCTGAAACAGTCAACAACTGTTTTTGCTTTGATAATTTCAAAACCTGAAGGGAGATAGATTGGATTAATTCTGGGAAGCCTTCTTTCTGTTTCCTATTTTGAATTTTTCACTCTTTTCAGCATAGCAATGCATGTAGTTGCTAATCTTTACGCATATTGCTGTATCATACATTTGGAAGCAAAATAGAAGAGGGCTTTTTTGGTGAGGATCGTAGATTGACGAAAGAGTGAAAAATACTTTCTACAAAATTTTTTCTGCAAGAATTATTTGTACTGAAATAAACAAACCCAATCTAGTTCTAAGTTAATAAAAAGATCGGGTTTTAATGGAAATGCCAATTCTTTTTTTCACTTTAATAGCCAAGTGAACTGTTCCATTGTGTCTATGTGTAAATACCCATGCCTTTCCCAGCATTTACCCCATTTCTTGAAAGATAAAACAGAATCATTCTCACATTGTACCCCTTAAAGTGAAAAGCATTTCACATGTCATGTGTACACTGGAGGAGGGGGCAGCACAGTGTACACTCCATACTGAAATCACACTTTCTTATGTGCAAATGGAGAAGATGCACATTTTGATGGTATCTTGGTCTGAAGTTGAAGGAAACTGACAATGTGTGTGGAGCCTGCGCTGACAAGAGGAAGATATAGAAAAAGTAGGAATAAAAATATAAAGGGAAAAGAGAAGAAGTGAAATTTTGTATTGAGGATGAAGAAATGGAGAAAGTGTTGCAACAAGGGCAATGAACATGGACAAAAGCTGGCCGTAAACCCCATTAAGCAAAACCCCACAGAGGATGGGCTTTGAAATTCTTATATTAATGCAATTAACAGTATTATGCAGGAGCATTGCTATAGTCACTATTTATGCAATGGTTCAGTTGTTTGTTGATTCTGTTTAAATAAAATACTAATATATTTACTTTGTAAAAGTCTTTGAAACAGTGAATGCAAAAATTACTGACAAGAGCTCTGAGCTGATTTGTTTTGTAATTGTTGGTAGAAAAACCTTAGTAAGTTCAAGAGTAATATTTGATGCATGAGATAAGTGGCTGTTAGGTGTTCTGACCTGCTGATAAGATTGATATGTAATTCCCAGGTTTAGGGTTAGTGCAGAAGTGATGGAGGAATAACAAACCACTGAAGTATTTTCATCATTTTTTCCCATACTTAACAGCAATGACTTTTCAGCAAAAAGCAGTCTTGTACATTAATACTGTGGGGAAATGATACTGGGGAAAAAATTGTAAGAACAAGCAGCATAGGAAAAATAGGAAAATGGAATGAAAGTAAAGGAACGGAGTTGCATGAGATTGTGTGAGTAGGACTAACCTTGCATGTGCTGGGATGGTGAATGAGCCACATACCTGAGTGAGTGTGAGGGAAGTGTCTGGGATACAGAGGGAGGTTCTGTAGATGTGTCTGCCTACGTGCAATTGGCAGACACATCTGTCTGTGTGTCTGAGCTTGTGAGCCACTGCTGAATGCCAGCTCCATGGATACCTGCTCACCTGGCATTCCTCAGTAATACTCAACAGCATTCCTGGCTTTAGGTGATCATCTTAGCTTGGACAGCTTCTCAGCCAGAGCTGCCTCTGTGAGTTCTCCTGTTGCTGCATGCTGGCTAAATTGGAGTGACGTGAGACTTTGTACAGGGAACAAGTATTTGTTTAATAGCTCCCACTCTGTTAACTTCCATACAAAGAGTACTCATGCTCTGACTGCAATAGATATTGCCAACAGGTTTGGTCATTCTTGCATGTGTAACTTACTTTAATTTGTAGGCAAAAGTGATAACCTGTTTTATTAAAGAAAAAAATTATTTGAATAACAACCAAATAACTTACTATTCTACAGTTGTTATAAACTGCAATAATTAGGCAAGAAATTATACTCCTTCAGCATAATTTTGTTTTCACAGTGGTTACTGTGTTTATTCTTACATTATGTATGTGTTGTCTCTGATGAAAATTACTGGTAACTTTATATTTTATACTAGTGTGGCCTGTAAGCTCTGTCAGCTTGGTCACTGTTCATATGTATATGTGTATACCTATACCCTGTGTTTACAGTTTAATATATGTATGTAGCACATATGACAGAGTTGTTCAGAGATGTCTTTTCCATAAAAATACATTTGTTCTGTGTACTTAATGCTAAATGTAAATACTTACTGTGATAAAGCCATCATCATATAGTTTTTCTAAGGCTTAAAACCCATTTTACTTTCAATTTTGATTAATGAGATGTGATTGGCATTGTGTGAGCAAGAGGAAAGACTTAACTGCAGCCAAATGGTGTTCATTCAAACAAGATGTAACCCAGTTTACCCATAGTTGAGTGTCTTGAATTGAAGATTATGTTCTGCCAACAAAAAAATTTAAACACGCTAAAAGAATAAATGCTTTGTACTACTTGTATTTGAAGACCAAGCATTTAGGATAAATGTATAGTAGGATTCTTTGTGCTTGTTATAATTGCTGCACAGTCTTAACTCTGCCTTTCTTCTCAGTATTTTTCTGTGTTCATATTTGAAACTTGATTGCCCACCTGCAGGTAGTTACAAGTACAAACAAAAAGTAAACCAGACCTATAGAGTTAAATTAGCACATTAGCATTTTTGTTCAGAAGTCTCCTGTCCTTACAAATCTTAACTTCCTGCTACCACAGAGAAATTAAGGAAACCTGAAGCTGGATGACATTTGAGTCAAGTTCACATGAGACAGAACTGGAAATGGATCTGTCCTTCACTGCAAGACTATCCTTCTTCATTTTCCAAATTATCTTCATAGAGATACTGTTATCTGATTGTTTTATAAGAGAATTAAATTTGATGATCTTAAATTTCCTATTGAATGAACATAATTTATCATTCAATCCACAAAACTCCAGAGCATAAAAACCTGCAAAACACTATAAATGTTGATTGCTATGTGGGGCTATTCATCACTAAAAAATCAAGAATGTTTAATATATTCACTGTGTTGCTGACTGTTGTACATCACAATTTCTTGCTTACTAAAGTAAAGTATAGTTTAAGGCATAATGAATCTTGTTTGTGATAAGAAACTAGAACAGAGCTGCTGGATCAAATTTTAGATTGAGAAACATTTAAGTAAAATTGCTTGGTGGAAATATTTTTGAAAGAAAGTCAACAAAAGCAAAAAGTCTTAATCTGATGCTGGGCTGTTCCAAAGAGTCAAGAATGTTTCTGGAAGTGGCCCTGGTTTTGAGCTTCCTAAGTAGTATAATTTAGGTGAGGCCCCCAAAAACCAAATCTTGATTACATTTCAGTTAAAATACATACAAAAACGCAGTGTATATGATACTGGTTTTCATTGTTTTAGTTTAGCATTATTGGCTGTGCTGAAATCTTTCTAAAATGAATAAAACCACCTAAGCTTCCACTGTGCTTGTGTTTCCTATTTCTTTTTTCCCATTTGTCTTGTTACAGCTTTGTTGTCATTTCATAAACCTGTTTCATGACTATTTTCTTTGGAACTTCCTCTCCCTTCTTACCACAATACATTTAATTGATTGTATTTATTCTTTTCTCAGTGTTTTATTTGTTCCATGTTGCCTTATGGTTTGGGTTTGGGGTTTTTTCATTTTGTCATTGCTTTTGTTTTCCTCGGATTTCCTCCTCTTTAGACTTTGACCTCTTCTAGTCTTTAACTTGTGCCTTCCAGCTGAAGACCTTTCCTTTCTCACTTCCATTTAGTGAAACTATATTGGCCCCAGTTTTTCATGTCTCAAACTTTGGAACTTTGGGCACATACTTGGTTCATGCATACAGCTGCTTCAGATGCACAGAGCTGTATTTAGTAGTGAATCACAATACAAAGTTCCCTGACAAGTAACCTCTGACTTTACTAGGGACAAGCAATAGCTCTGGTAAAGGTCCTTGTCAAGTTCAAACTGGGAGCTACATGTTAATGACTGTCTATAGCTGCATTAAGCTATGACAACCCAGTGATTTCCAAGATCTTTTCATTACAGACTGTTATTTTCAACCTTAAGAGTAGCCCAAGAAAGTTAAGAGCAGTATTAAGAAGGAAGATTTTTAACAAAACACAGGAAGTCCAGAATGCCTTTATCTCAACATTAAACCTCAGCTTATAGTTGTTTTGGCTTGTGCTTTCTGGCTCACCTGGGAATCCTAATGTCTTTCATTTATGGATAAGCATGTTCCCTTTCCTGGCAGGGTAGCCCAGAAGCGTGGATTCCTTTCAGTGTTCTCAGCCCTGATGCTGTAACTCCACCATGTACCACACCTGCAGGACTCCTGTGAGGTCTGCAGTGGTCAGGGTTGAGCGAGTACACACCTCTGTCCATGTGTGCATACCAACCTCCTTTGCTCCTGGTCTGGGTTTTCATGTTCATAAATGAGGGCTTACCTGTTACCAGTGTTAAAATACCAGACAGTATTTTAAAATGTACACTCATTAGTTAAGTCAAATAAATTTGTTGAATTCAAGAAACTTTTAAGATCTATTTATGTGAATTAGCATTGAGCATTAGTGACTTGTTTTCAGGAGATACATTGCAGTCTATTGATAGTCATGGAAACGGAAATACAGAAAAATTTGTTGTACATCACAGAGAGGGAGAAAAGAGTTAGTACCTGGAAGCCAGCCTGCCATTCTAGATCCAGCTTTAGGCCATTTGTCAAGAACTGGGAGCTTTTAAGCTCAAGAGAGAAAAATGCATCCAATGCTTTCACCTCACAAAACTGTCTACACTCTTTTAAGGCACCAGATGTGGTCAACCAAGGAGTGTTCACCTTAGAGGACTTCCCAGCCAACTTAAACCATATGGTCACCTTGACCATAGAAATAAACTTTAAATAAGATTCAGAAAAGTCTTCCAAAGTAATATTTTAAAATGTAAGTCCTCAAGAAAAATGGTACCAAGAAATGAATGTTCAAAACAGTATTTTTCCTGCGGCATAAGAGACTGTTATGTCTATTTCATGACATGAAATGAAAAGCTCTTCCATGTTGTCATATATGCAGGAGAATTTTGACATAGCCTTTGTTTTGTACATTAGTTTTGCATAAAAGATTGTAAAATATCTCTTGAATAATTTTTCACAGAGAAAATACATGTTTCATAGAAAGTCTTTGAAACGGTTATATTTTAGCCCCACTTATCCACATTCTAAAGGAAATTTGAGTGAGAGGTAGATTGCTAAATCTCTCTATAAATCTTAACCTTAGTATATAATATCTTTGTGAACAAAAATTCATTATATTTATCTTTCTTTTCTGTATAACCCCAAAGATGATTACAAAAATGTATGTTTTCTACTATCGAGGCAGCACAAATTTATTGATTTACTATAGGTAAGGAGAAAGTCTTATGTATATCTGTTATATTAGGATAATGTCAGAGAAAAGATTACAAGAGTATGTGAATTCTTTCAGCTTGTTTTCAGCTGCAATTGTAAGCATTCCAAAAAAAAAAAAAGGAAAAAAAGCCACAACCAGAAAACCTTTTCAAATCTTTTCAAAATCTCAAAGGGCAGTCCCAGCTCTTACTGTAAGCGCAGAAAAATACTGAGATCATGTTTCTGGTAGTGATTCTTAGAAATTCTAGGTTAAGACTGATAAATTGGAACTAACAAACTTTGAGTTTAATACCAAAGAGATCTTCCATGACAGTGGGGTAAGGTCATTTCTACCAAAAGAATAGTAGAAGAATCACATATGGGAATTTAAAGTGCACATAGTATTTCAATGCCTTCAATTTTTTACATCCTTTTCTGAGTGTAGTTAAACTCACTACTGGTATGTTGGTATATGCCTTAATATAATAGGTGCCGTCAAGAGAATTTGAGAATAGCTTACATACCTGAATTTTTTCCTATTTATGAAGTATTAAACAATAATACTTTGTCTTTTTGGCTGTTCTAAGATGAGGAAGCGGTTGAGTGTGGTAGGTGCATTTTTCTTCTTCGATTTAACTTTTCTTTCTTAAGTTATGTTTTCACTCCATTTAATGATTTCCTTTCCTATTTCTCCTTTGTGCTTCTCAGAGGAAATTGAAGGTACATGTATAAAAGTTTCCCTGAATAGCCCAATAATTTTATTTAGAGAACATGTGTTTAGAATTAAATTGAATATAGTCCAGTGTTTCTAGATGTTATACATATGATGCTTTTATATTGCCACCAAATACATTGAATTATGTTTTAAAGTAGATAAAAATACCAGAATATTCCTAGTTGCTTCATTTAATGATCAGTAATTTGAACTGTTTTTTTAAACTGCTTTCTCTCTCTCTTGAACTTCTGCAAGATATGTGTAGAAAAGCAGTATGATAGAATAATACTGGCAGCACTTGGGTGGGCTGGGACGGAGAGAGATGGTTCCAAGCTAATTATATGGCCATGAGAGGTCCTGAGCTTCTACTAATACTGACACACTATTTCTCTGAGATGGTAGAAGGTTCATCTATGTGGTGTCATCCTTACTGTTTTCCCTTTGAGTTTCCCTCTGACTGTAGCAGGTTATTGTTATGTTTGCAGCATATGTTAAAGTAATAGCAGCTGATCTCTTGTGGTTTTTTTTGTTTGGTTTGTTGTTGTTTTTTTGTTTGTTTTTTTTTTTTTACTTAAGAGGCTTTTGTTTATAAAAGCATTAGAAATTGTAACTCATATTTTTGATCAATGGGCCTCTGGCATGTAAAAATATATGTTATAGCTATTTTATATTAAATGAGAGGATGTGTTTTTGATCAAAAACCTTTCTGTCTAATCCAGTGAGCCAAAACATAAAGCTAAAGTTTGATAATGTATAGTTTACAAAAAAGCTTGATTTACATCAAATCGTTTTGCTTTCTTTTAAGTGGCATATTTTCTATTAACTGATAAAACGTGAATAATACAGTGTTAGAATTTTTTTAGAATGTTTGTTGTCATCACAACTTTTGCTTGAAAAGGTAGAACGATCAGTGTGCATGCTGCAAAATCCAAGAATATCTCCAGCTAAAATATAAAACAATAAAGATTGTTTTATGTTTTTAAGAAAATGCCTTATTGAAGGATTTTTAATGCTGTGCTTTGCACAGTTGTCATTTTAAAAATAGTTTCTTCTGTATTTTTTGCTGGGCTTCTAACTTTTCTGCTTTATTTCTTGGCTCTTATTCTGTATGCTTTTACCCTTCGTCCAGAAGATGCTGAATGTGCTGGTCACAACAGTGGATCCTATCTAGGTGAGCAATTGGTTACAAAAGACAATTTTGTTCCTTTCTTTCAGCTTCTTTTCCCTGGAGCTACTGTGTCCACTTTGCTTTTGGGGGTAATCTGCATACAAATGTCCTTACTCTGCATGACAAATGCATGAATATTGAGGTTTTAAACATGGCTCATTGGATTTGACATAAAGGGTTTATATAGTGTATGCCTTTACCTGGTTAAACATAGGCTAATAAAATCCTGGTTTGATCTTTAAGTCAAAATTTTTAAAGTACATGAAGCAAGCTATGTGTTTAATGAAGCAAAAAGGTTACTGTATCATGAAAAATTATTTAAAGACACTCTCAAGGTTTTATTCAAGTTTTGTCTACGCGTTTTTTCTTTGTACATGTCTATCTAAACATTTTGGAGGATTCAGTAAGAATACAGAGCAAATTTGTAGGCACCAATTATTTTTCCACATTACAAAATATCAGTCATAATAACTCAGTAGCTTAAATTTAGCTTTAAAGCTGGTCTGAGCTCAACGTATCATTGCGGGGAATGGGGAAAAGGTGGGGCAAGAGTCCTTTGGCTTCATTTTCAAGATTCCAAATTTCAAACAAAAGTAACATTTAAAAAAGGTGAATGTTCCACGATATGTTTCAACTTTTTTAATTTGTGCCATTTTGAAACCTATGTAAAAATATCTTAGTTGAAACTGTCCAGAATTCCTGCCAGCTGAAGGCTGGCTGGAGCAGATTTTGTGGCAACCAGCCCTTTTCCCAACACTTTCATCCTCCTACTACAAGAGGAGTGGGGAGAAACTTGTCAAAGTACTTCAGTATTTCCAAGCCAGTGGGCTCACTGAAACATCCTAGACCAATACTGTAAATTGGAGTTGTTTTAAATGTGGTATATAAACTACATCAGGTACACAAAAGTACATGATGGAAAGAACTCTGACCTGTTTACAAAACCTTAGTGTGGTATAATTCCATTCTGTGCTTGTGGAACTTGGGAGTATCTGATCATGCTGAAAATGCACTTCTTACCTTTGTTAAGTAATCAACTAAGTTCATGTTGAATTGTAATTGTATTGAAATATTTGGTATGTTTGGAAAATGATAATTTGGATGTGATTCCAGATGAAATTCATTTTCCTTATCAAATAATTTCTTTGAAATATGAACAATACCCCCCCCCAATATTTCCTTTCTGTATGTATACATACTGCATGAATTCTTAGGGTGAGACTATCATGGTTTTGCAATCAGATCTTAGTGGGCTGCTGCTTTATTTGAGAATGAAGGTAGCAAAACAAAATCCACCTTTTCTAGCTACTGTAGCCTTTTTCACTGAAACATTTTAGTCCATAATTACCAAAAAGACATGGCCATTTTAGGAAGGAGGCCTCTTAAAGAAGAAGACTGTTGTCCCAGAAGCAAAGAACAAAATATCAAGATGCATTGTAGTTTACTTAGGCAAAACTTTACAAAAATTATTCAGAATTACTAAGTACAGTTCAGGCAATGAACTGTACTTGAGAGCTTCCATGTTGTGGAATGTTGTCAGCAGTCCAGAAGTGGTACCTTCAGCCATCTCATGCTGGGTGTGTGATTTTGGAGTGAGATATCAGAGAGGAGAGTCAGAAGGCAGAAAAACTAATGTTAGGACTAGTTTTGGGGTAAGGACACAGGTATTTTCACTGATTGTGAATAAAATTAGTAACTTTTTGGTTTAGAAATTAGAGATTCCTTGGAACTCTTCACATTCATTTAAAACTTTCCTATCGTAAGAACAAGCAGGTAGGCTTTTGACAGTTGATGTTACCATTCTTTTGCATGCAGTAACAGGACACAGTGATTTATAATTCAGACTGTCTCATGTACTCCAGTGTCTCCTTGTTTCACAAACCATATATAGGGCTCTGGCACTTCAATCCATGAACCAGATTACTCTGTGAACACCCACCCCTCTCTGAACGGATATGTACTTCACACACATGCAAGGTAGTCATGAGGAGCACAGGAGGAGAGTCTTCAGAAGACAGAATGTCTGAACCATTTTGGGACAAATCTTTTATGTCCAAGGCTATACTGCTATTAATTTGAACCCTCTCCTCTAAAGTGACTCAGATAAATTTTATGATTTTTCACTGAATTCTAATATTTAAGCCACAGTATGGTATCGTGTGTTTCTGCTGTAATTTCCTGAGGAATTGCTGAGGAAAATGTTAGAAGTTTGCCTTTGCCAAGCTTAAATTCTGGTTACATTGCTTGAACCTTTATGAACATACAATAAATATAGATGAATATCATCTGTTTACTATTCTCAATTTCGTATTTAAAATCCAGACATAATCTAAATTTTTATTAACCCTGTCTAAATGTGCAAGCTGGGAATCAGTCCAGAAGCAAACATTTTAAGAAGTCTGCTCTGTGTTTGTGCAGTTCCTGTGTAACAATAGAAATCCTCAGTATACAAGCTAATGTAAAAAGAATACCAATATTTTGGGGGAAAAATAATATCCAGAAATATCTAGTAAAAATATTATGTTCATACAAACCTAGATAATGACCATGGTACCAAACTTACTTTTGTCAGTAATATGAATAGAAAGGGTGCTCTTGAATGCATTTACAATTAAATAGAAGTTGTTTACTCTAAGATGAAATTAAATTCAGTGAAGAACAGATGTAATTTAAACACATACTTAAGCACTGATTTTAGTGAATGAAAAGTAACAAAAGCCCATGTAAGTGTGTTATAGCATTCTGAAGTCTTACTTGTGAATTTATGAAGCATGCACGAATTTATATGTTGTCATTTCCTGTTAGCGTAGTCTGTCTGAATTTGAGAAATTAACTTTCTGGTTTTATTAGTATATTTGGACTGAAATTTACACAACATAGTTGCAATCTACTTCTTCAGAATTATGTCATTAAATGTAAATAAGCACAGCTATTTGCATCATCGTCCTTTTAAAATATTGCAAGGCAGGCAGGTTCACACATTGTGTGTTTTCAGTTTGGATTCTGTGTGAGGCCCCAGTGGATTTCTCTGTGTAAGTGGAAGGATGTTGTTCTGAGATGACGAAATGTATACTGCTAATGGTTAAAAGAATAATCAAACTTTTCTGCTAAGGTGTTTTTTTTATTCTTAGAGATCTAGGTGATTTCTCTTTGCTTGTTGGGCCTAAAGTAAGTTTATTAGTAATGATTTTTTATTTCATATTGAGAAGTATAAGTTTTAAAGACATCAGTTCTTTGAGAACATTTGTTCTTAATATTTTCTTTCCAGAGCCTGCTCTTATTTCACCAAATCTGTTACATTCCAGCAGTAGTTTATGGGTTTGCATGTTCAGTAAGCTCCTAGACGTGTAGCTGTAACCAGTGAGCTGGTGCAAGCTTCTCAGTGTTCAGGAGATTATGTCACTTTAGTGATAGAATTTTCCCCTTTTATTTTATAGTCTGCATACTTGGCAACTAAGGTTAATCTCTGCTGATACCCATATTCCACAGACAGTGTAGCCTGCAGCTCCTTTCATATTCATCAAGGTTTATATTATCAAATATTCTAGGCAAGCAATGCATTTTCCTTTTGTTCTTTATAGAAATTTACTTTTAACATGAATCATTTTATAGAAACCTTTTCTGCTGCATATTAGAATTGGGTTTGGTTCTCTGTAGTAATCATCACTGTATTCTTAATGATGCTCTATTGTTAATTTAAATATATGAATTATGTTTTCAAAACTGTAAAATATGCAAATATTAGTAGAATATCTTTTGCCTTTTCACAAATGTTTTTATTCCTTCAAAGTACAATATTGTTTCAGTTCAGCTTAGTATTTTTGTGCAGCCATAGTTCCCATAACATAAAACATAAAATGCAATTACAAATGCAGACATTCAATAGGAAATATTTATTAGCATTTCTATAAAACAGCTTCTAGGTCACAGTAAAGTTAAGCCATACATGAGAGGACATATTTGGCAGATGATGAGCGATGAAAATGCTTTCAGGAGTGCAGCAGCAGTATCATAGAAGTGTTGGATATATTTGAAACATCCTTCCTCTTGGAACTGTATGTTTTCCTTGGGTTTGAATGCTTTCCTTGAAACTTTCCTGAGATTCTGTACAGGCTATTCAGATGGACTTTGAGGAACAGTTTAAAAAAACTTTCAAATTGAAAATAGTCATAAAGTGGTGAAGCAAACAGCATACCACAAACTTTTAATAGTCAGTAGTTTTACAGAGCATCTTCACCAGCAAACTGCAGAGAAGTCAGCCTTACTCTGGTTTCTATGTTTTTTTCACATTTGTTCTTTTTAATTAGTAGTGTTAAGTTTAGTAGTGTTAAGTTTAATTAGTAGTGTCTAAGTTCTGGTTGAACTTCTTGTTGAGCTTTCTTAATACACAGGACAATATTACTATTTTCATTTTGCCAGTGAGTTTCAGGGGCAGAAATATCAAATATTTTATTCAAGGAAACACATGTTAGCGGTGGAATCATATCACCTGAGTCTTTGTTATGTTTCCTGTGGAGCCTGTAAAAGTGACAAGGGACAAATCAGCCTGAAGACAGAGCTGAAGGATTTTCTCCTTTTTTCAAGGAGTGAAAGAAATTAAAATTCTTGAATAATCTACCACCTGATAGTTTGCTAATGAGATCTGAATAAATTGGTTGGAGAAAAGAGGAGCAAGTTACAAATATTCTTACCAAAAACTAAAAGTGGGGATTGAATTGATAGGAAGATTTTGCAGAAAAAATACTTTTCCTAAAGATTGCACAGTTCACCATATAAGTGGAGGTTGAGAAGATACTCTAGTGGCACTTGGAGACAGATGATCAGGGACATGGAGCTGTTGTTAATTGTAAGGTCAACACCAAACTGGAATGGCGACCACTGACATAGCTTCATTTGATCATTACTCTTAGTTTTTTACCTTTTCCAGATACATGGATTCTTGGTCTTGTAACAAAGCTCCTAATTTTGTAAACCATTTAGTAGTCAATGGTGAAGAATTATTCTTTATTTTTTCTCTCTTTTTTGTTTTTCCATAAAATGATTATAAAGGAAAAAAAAATGCAACAAACAGAATAATTTTCAGGGTTTGGGCAACATTTTTGTTGGTGTTTGGGTTTTTTTAATCAGGAGCATTTTAGATGAGGCCTCAGGAAACTTGTAACTTGCTTCATGTGTCTGTAGTCTGTATTGCTAAAGCTACTTTTAACCTTTCTTTATATAGCTGTCTGTACACTTAGGCATAGTTGTGATCAGGAGAACATCCTTGTGTCATGATGGACTTCACCATAGGGCAGGCAAGATCTCCCAGGCCCCCTTGCAGGGATGTCAGCTCTCCAATAGAGCATTTCTGTTTCTGACTGCAGTCACTTCAATGTCGGCATTATTTCAATAATAAAATAACGTAACCCAGTCTATTTCATTATGTTTTCATATCTCATAATTTCATCTTCTTCTATGTCAGCCCACCTCCTACTTAGTCTGGACTATATTTTACTTTAAAATATCATCTGCCCTTTTTGTGGGTGCTAGTTCTTCTCCTTTGTCATAGATTTTCAGTTTACTTATTCATGTTTTGAATATAAATGTGTTGACATCATGGTATTCTCAAAGAAATTTTTCTTCACCTTTTGTGTGTATGCTTGTGTTGTCGATTCCCATAGGTATAGGGGTTCACATCAATTAACTAACTTGGTTAACATCCTCTGTGGTCCAGGTTCTATGACAATTTATGCTCAATGAAACTGTGTGTGTGCAAAATGCTAAGCCTATAACTAAGCCTTGTAGCATTTCTCTTCAGATCTGGTGCTAAATATTTGCAGAACTGAATCTTGAACTTGCACAGTATTACCTTTGAAGAAGAAATTATAATATGACGACTTTTTAAATACCTAAACATAAGTGCTATTATAAGAATATGAAAACATTTTGCTGAAAATCTGGGGTCACCACTTACTGTCCCATGAAGTGTTCTAGGGAAAAACACCAACAACTTTTCAAGTATTTAAAGTATAGCTTGTGTTTTACTCTACTACCACCAGACAGTGAAATCAGCATTGCAGTCTTCACAGTCTTTCCTGTACTTTCTTATAGAACAAAAGCGGTGTTGTAGAGATACCAGTAAAATTTAATGTAATGCAATATAAAGGATTTATTTGAAAAACTCTAAGGTAGTCATTAACAGAGGACGAAATTAGTTTTTAACATGTAGTGTAAAACGGGTTTTTGTTCTGTTCTGTTTGAAAATGCCAATGATTCTCTCCTTTGAGAGTACTTAAAAGCTATGTGAAATTTCAAGTCTTCTCTAGAAGGCATGACAGATATCACACAGTTGATGCAATTATAAATATAGATTAATAGCAATATTAACTTTTAATTTCATAATATGGGTACTGTATAGTCTAAGATGTTTCTAATTGTAATTTAACTATGAGTGCTTGGATTGACTATTAAACATACTCAGGAAAGGTTTAGTGCACTTTTTAAATATACTATCAGCATGGAGCTAAGCACAAGAGAATTGTTCCAGGAGTTATCCTCATTAGCCCTTTCAACGAGCAGATGTGTTTCTATCCTATGTTGTATTTGATGTCTGTGTGCCATGGTGATTTAATAGACATGCATTAGATGTAGTATGAGACTCCAGCTTGCATGAACTGCCTTGTGTATTTATATCAATTTATAAGATACTCAAATTGCCTAAATAATTAAATATATTAACAATTTATTAACAAATTTTAATAGCAATTATATTTTGCAGTTTGTTGTTGCAAAGGTTCTGTTTTATTGGTAATCTTAATTTTGCAGTTTAAATAGGTACCTGATATAGTTTAAAAACATGGGAAATGTCATTCTAATGACCTGGCTTATTAAACATATAATACACTTTTTATTCCATGCTCCAATCCTTGAATGTTGGAAGAGACTGTTGTCAAATGTTTTAAGAAGACTTATTTTCTTACTTTGAAAAAACCCTGTTCTTACTGCAGCTGGTTTTAGAAGAAGCTTTCGTCTTAGCAGAAAAGATAAAAAAACAAACAAGTCCATGTATGAGTGCAAGAAGAGTGACCAGTATGATACAGCAGATATCCCAACCTATGAAGAAGTTGCAAAATATAGACGACAACCTAATGAGAAATACAGGCTTGTTGTTTTGGTTGGTAAGTTGTTTTCTTTATTTTTGACCTGGTAAAACAGAGACCTGCTGATTAGGACAATGCTTACCAGAAAGTCATTTAGATTGGAAGGGATCTCAGGAGTTCACCTGGTCCAGCCTCCCACTGAGTGAGATCAACACCAGGTTCTGAGCAGGTTGATGGCAGCAGCTTTAGGAACCTGTATTCCCATCATGTCTTCCCTGTCTTATCTCACACCTCAGTAAAGAGGTGGTTTCCATCTTTTCAGTGAGTGTCAGAAGGGTGCTTGTGGGTCCCCCCAGTACATCTCTTCCCCAGGCCAGGCAAGCCCAGTTCCCTCAGTCTCTCTTACAGGACATGTGGTTCAGCTCCTGACCATCTTCAAGGCCCTCTGATGTCTTTGATCCAGTTTATCCAACAGTATTTTAGTGCAGGGCTTGTTGTGGACAGAGTATTCCTCACAAGGGACTGACAAGTGCTGAGTGAAGGGGAAGAATCATTCCCTTCTGTCCATGGGCCAGGCTCTTTGTGGTCCAGCCCAGTCTCCTGTCACCCTTCATTGCTGCCAGCGAGCGCTGGGGACTCGTGGACTCGTGCTTAGCTCTGCCCACCTGAACCCCAAGGCCCTTGGCATCCAGCCAGTCAGTCCCCAGCCTGTAATGCAGAACTTTGTCCTCATCAAATTTCACTAAGTTCTGCCAGCCTGTGCCTGGAGCTCTCTGGATGGAAGTCCTGCCCTTGAGCAAGTCACTTGTATCACCCATCTTGCCATGAGCAAGCTTTGTAAGGGCCCCGTCTGTGTCATTGGTATGGATGTGAAACAGAGTGTGTCCCAGAGAACTCCCCTTATACTGAGTCTTAGAGCACAGACCAATAACCCCTTCCCCTTGAACATGCTCCATTTTTCCACCTGTCTATAGCCCACCTTTCAAACCAGGGCAACAGGATATCTCAACTTGCATATAAGGATGCTTTAGGAGATTGTGTTCAGAGCTTTCCTAAACCAAGGGGAGATGACATTAAAATACAGCTACCATGGTTACAAATCTGAATGTGGCAGTCAAGCCATACTAAAACTCAAAAGAATTATGTTGATATTCTACTCTTAGTGATCTATCAATATATCTTTGTGGGAAAAAACCCCAAAAGAACAGGATAAATACCTGAGGTCAATGAAGACAGACAGTGAAAGTGGAAAGAAACAAAACTGCCTACTGCATAAGAAGAAGTAAATTGACAACTAGTAAGGAAGGTGGATGCAATGTGGACCTTTGTAGGCCAAGGATGAATGCAAGCATAGTTGCAGAGGACTAACATATTATTCTTAGTCAGCTTTCTGTTCTTCTGTAATCTGTCACTGCCATGGCTTCCTCACAGCATTTATTGTATAACCAAAATGCCTTGCTTCAGTGTCCCAAAAAAAAAGAAAGTGCATTATCTCAAGCTTTTCAAAGGTAACAATTGGAGTACCAAGGAGTAATGAGTAGAATGAGTAGCCATCACTATAAGTGAGTAATGTCTCATCGATTATTGTTTCCTTGGCAGTAACACATAGGCTGGTTCTTCATTAGTAAAATTTCCTCCATTCTGAAAGCAGTGGAGCAGAGAAATATGACCCTCTATCAGGGACTGTTAGGAACTGTAGAGTAGCTGTGTTTTTATATAGCTCATATCCAAGGGAACATTAAATTGAGTTTTTAATAAACAGTTTTGTCACTCTCCAGCACTAAAAATCAGCCACCTACTAGTGTGATCACTGTGAGATTTTGGGTAATATACAACAAGTAATAACATGGTTGAGTTGATTTTACAGTTACATCAACAGAGTGTAGTGCAAAAGTGTGATAAGTAGACTTTTTATAACAAATTGCATATGTCTGATCTAAGGAATGCCTAGAGATTCCATTTGATTTTTGTTGTAATAAATCAAATGAAGAAAGAGTGCTTTTTCAGTAACAAAAGCAATTCAGAAATTTATTGCGGACTTCAGTAATTCTAATGTTTTTTTCTCTGGATATTAAGAGCAGCTTAAGTCTGGCCAATACCGTAAAAATGTCTTGGGCAAAATGTGGAAAAAACTAGCAGAGCTAAGCAATACAGGTATAGTAGAAGCAAACACATTCTAAAAGCTTTTTGTGTGCCAGTAGCAGCATTCCATATAATACATCGACTATAATTTGTATAGTAGTACTAGGAAAGAAAGGGAGATATAATTAATTTATAGCTGTAATTGGTGGAGGCACTAGACGTCTGTTGTGTTGAGCTAGGTCTAAATATATGATTTACTGTTTAAAAGGGGACATTTAGGTTTGGTTTTGCCTTTTTTTAGGGGGAGGGAGTTTGACAACTTTAAAACAAATTTCACTTCATTTTGAATTGGTCTAGTCTAATTTAAAGAACATGAATTGCACACACAGTAATTTCAGTGCTCTGTTGCTTGTTACACACTACTCTCAGATTCAGCTCACTGTAGCAGTTTGTCAAGATTTTACCTTACTTGCAAATCTAAGTTCATGAATAAAGCTCTGCAAATCCTAGGGGCTGATATAACATCATCTGAAGCAGTAATGATACAAATATTTTTGTATGCTTTTAATTGTTAGGATTGTGATGAGTCTGGTAAAAACAAAATTATCCAATATTATGTCATCAGTCTGCTTATAGTAACTTACTATTCCCAAGCTGCTAAGAAATCCTTCAAGTATTCCACCACAAATATTGCTTGCATCCTAAGCATTACATACCTCACAGCCCTATCAGACAAAGGAAGAATATTTTAATATGACTTGTATTATTTAGACACTAGAATTTTCATTTATATTAATGAGGGAAAAGCCCTGCTCACAAAGTCTTCTGCTCTGGTTAATTTTAAGGGCCAGAGTAGCATAAATTTTATTTCTTTAGAGTTAGAATGAATGTGCTACATGCAATAACTTTATCTGGCATAGTTTCAGCTAAGTCAGAGCTTTCTGAAGGGGCAGGATAAAGCAAAGTTGTCAGTAACAAACCATGAGCATTTGCCCCTAAGAGCACACACTGTTTTGTGCATGCAGTGTGATCACTGGACGTGTGCAGAGCCTTTCAGGTGCTGTGGTCCCCCATGGTGATGCCTCTGTCCAAAGTGGGCAGTGGTGGAAGCAAGGACCAGAGGCATGTAGCCATAAAGGAGAAGTTGTTATTGGTGTCTGACACGATCAGAAAAGCCTCTGTCTCTGAATGGCGCTGCCAGTACTTCCCACAAAGATGTGCTTCTGGTCACTACTGCAAAGAAAAGGAATCTGGGACTGAAAAAGCTCTCTATTTGTTGTATTGCTTAGATTTTTTTTTTTTTTAATCCATCACCTCTGGTTTTATCATGAAGGAGTTATAATGAGGCCAGGTCTATTTCAGAGCAAAGGAGGATGAAATGAAAGGGCCTTTTAACTCTCCACCTCTCCTGACTTAGCTTTAGCATGTTCAGTAGTGGCTTGCAGAGTTTTAATTGATCTACAGCAGTAGTGCAGGAAAATGGCCTACCATGGCCATGCTATTCCAGTCAACTAACTGGACAATGAAGAAAGAGACCTGTAATTGCTATCTCCATTTAAACTTCCTGATTGAAGGCGTGGGAAGGTCAGCAAGGTTCAGGAACAAATACATAGGATGTAACACAGTGCCTAGCCTTGCCCTTGAGAACACCAGTATGAACTCACTCATCCTACTTCAGTGAACAGCAGATCTCAAAGTACACTCCCACTGCTTGTTAAAATGTACAGAAACACAAAATAATGAGGTTCTCCTTTCCTACCACACTGAGCTGCAGTCAGACATGCATGTGCAGTCATTGCACTGTAGTGTACTAGGAACTGAGCCACAGAACCTCTCTCAAGGCAGGTCTCCTACTGGGTTCTTGTGATCCCAGCAGGAATATTGTCATCTAACTCAGAAAATCTTTTCTAAAAGACCACTTCCCTTTTCTTTCCAAAAGTCTACTAGGAGCTCATTATGTGTCTGTAGGTGAAGAATGGCTGGTTGGCTTAACCCTCCCAATACCTAAACTTAGTTTTTTCAGTTTTCTTCAGACATGTCTGAGTGATACAAAATTTAGTGCAAGTTTTAATGATTGGTAGTTTAATTCTGCAGATGTCTCTCAATAAAGTGAGGTAGGCACTGCAGTCCACTTGCAGCATTTGACCATTAACATGACTTAGCATGCAACAGCAAGCAGCATAAATGTTCCTTTAAAAAAGTAATCAAAGTATCTCTAAATCTGTCAGCATAACTGTAAATATTGCTGCTGGGGTGATTTACAGTAAACCAAAACTACACAACAGACATGGAGCCTGGATGTCATATTTGACTATAAGAATCAGGGTTATGCTTTTAAATCCTGACACTTTATTCTCTTTTTGAGTTCAAACTGTGTTCAGATTCATAACTGCTAGAAACTGGCATCTTTCTCTGCTGCATGAAAACAAAAAGAATATTTAGAAGGGAACTGTATATTAACTTGGGAGAGATAGTATAAAAATCCACATAATGGATGGCTTTGCTGAGCTGGAATCAGACTTCAGTGTCCATATGCTACAGTTATGAGAACTCTGTGAAGACAGCACTGAAAAATGAGACTCTACACCTTTCAGTAGTTCAATTTAAAGATGATTTTAAAATGTTAATCTGGAAGGGGAGACAGTAGTAGTGAAGTTGTGATCTGGAAACAGAGTTAAGCTAAGTTTCTAAAGCATGTGTCACAGGAAGTGAAGCCTGGACTCGTTATATATATAAATAGAGCTAAAAGCATACTGTTGATTTGACAGCATGTAGACTAAGGAAATAATATTTGTGTGGATTTGATGGGAAAGATTTTTTGCTTAAAAGTAATAGAATGATTTTTAAAAACTGAAATCCATTTGGTTTGGTTTACTTTGCTAGGCTATATTAAGAGTTTTAATTACTTTTCCTGTAAAATTTCATATTTGTCCTAAAGAACTAAATTCTTATAAAAAGGAAAAAAAATTAAATTATAACAAAAGTGATGCCATTATCAACATAACACTGTCCTCTGCAGACATGCACCAGTAGAGGCTGCTGTACACCATATTAAATAAACATTTATACATACTGATAGATTAATTTACAGGAAGGTCAGAGATGGAATTTGAAATGTAGTTGTGTGATTAACTGATGTGAACACGTAGAAACTTTAAATGTAGAAACTCTAAAGATCCTACAGTAGAACCATAGTCTGGGGGTAGCAGCAAAGCAGCAAGCCCTTGCTTTTCATCATTATGTGTTTCAACTCCAGACAGGGTGTATGGTCATTTTTACAGATAGACACCTGAAGGTACTGAAGCATCAGTCTGTTTTTGGATTCTCACTAGTAAGTAGTGGCTACAACACTGTTTCATTGAAATGTTTATTAGGGTTTGAACATGTTTACAATGTTTAAAATGTGTTTGTTAAGAAGCATGTGTCCCTTTTACTAAATGTGCAAGAATTTTCCTTAAAACCGCAGGTATTATCCTTGCATTATTTAGGATAAGGTTCCAATGACTCATTCTCCTTTGCCTTCTGCTGTTGACGTGGCTCTGTAGAAATGAAGGCTCTCCACTGTCAGAAATGTAAGAACATGCAGAGCTGAGCTCCCTTCACACACAGCAAGCACATGGCCCTGTCACCAAAGTGGGCAGGCAGCTGGAGCCCTGCATGAAGGGCTCCTGGGGACAGGCAGCGAGTGCCTGTGGAGCCTTTGAGACCTCAGAGGACAAAGTGCCCTCACAGAGACCTAAGGCACCACTGGCAAACAGCTAAGAATTAAGGACAACTCGAAAGCCAAGAGGAACATCTTGCTCTGTTGCTTCTAGTGCAGCACTACTCAAGTGGAGGTGGAGGAAACGGGTCAAAAAAATTCCATGCAGTCTTTGTTTCTTCCTGCCATCCTCCTTCCAAGAGTGGTCTCTCTTTGGCAGTCGCATGAAGAAGGAAACATTTGCTTTGGACCAGATCAGACAGCAGGCAGGAGACAAGCACAGTTTAAAAGAAAATCAATAACAAAGAAAGAAACCCAAACATCCCAAATAGGTTGTGACCTGGCAAGTACTGCCCTTCCTTCCTCTCTCCATGCAGTGCCACCCTGACGCAGTCGAAAGGTGGATGGTGACAGCTACAGGCAGCCAGGAGCTGGGCAGTGTTCCTGCCTGCAGCAGGGGCTGGAAGGAGCAGTGCTCCCAGGGCATGGCAAGGTGGAAGCAATTGTCCCCAGGGGCATCTGGTGCCGGCAAGGGATGCAGCAGCAGGAGGGAGTGAGGCCATGCTGACACACAGAGTGCAGAGACTTTGGAGGCACTTTGCACATGCCAGCTGGGGTCCTCTAGTCTGCAAGTTGGGGATATTCTGGCAAAATAAACAGCCAGAACCAGTTTTTGTTCTGGAAAGCTGGAGTTGGCATGCTGGGGTTTGTAGTAGGGCTGAGATGGAGGTGGGTGCACGCTGAGGGTAGTTGCTGCAGAAAAGAAAGTCAGCTTTGCTGGCAACTTATTTCCATGGTATTTCCTCAGTAATAAAGTCAGAACAGAGTAACTGCCAACTGCATCCCCTGAAATTTGTCAGCTCTGTATATACTAGGAGAGGCTGCAACCATGGGCGTTTCCAAATCACTGACTAAAAGGCAGTAATGTCACAGCTATAGGCTATGTAGTCTTACCTTGGAGCATACTTGCACCTGAAGAGACAAGAGACAACTGGCTTGGGAAAAAGGACAATTTTTTTCTTTCAGGTCCTGTAGGGGTTGGACTGAATGAACTTAAACGGAAATTGCTAATCAGTGACACCCAGCACTACGGGGTAACAGTGCCACGTAAGTAAAAATGTACTCCTATTCTCTAATGATATACTTGCATTATTAGCCTTTATTATTGTATTACCTTTAAGGTACTTTCAAGTTTGGGTCTCTAAATGCATGCTTGGCATCCAAATTGCTTTTCTTATTTTTAAAAGTGCTGCTGCAGTTCTGCATTAAATAGCATTGATTTAACTGATAGAGCTTTTTGGCTCAGAGGCATTGCAGTACACTTTCAGTACAAGTTCAGCATGATTGATGTCAGTGAGGTTTAGTAAATGAAACTCAGCTGAAGAACACCCCGGATTTGGCTGTAAAGCACTCAAATGTACTCTGTTACCAATGCTTGCATTCAGCAAACTGGCTTTTATCTCTTAGGCTGAAAAATGAAGATGGATTATAAACAATTTAATCTAATGAATAAATTAATTAAATCCCTTTTATTAGCTTTAGAAGAGATCATCTGGGGATGTTTTTTCCTCTTTTCTGTCTCTGACCAAGTAGTGTGATTTTTATAAAATTGAGTAACATTGTGCTTTATCAACTTCTACAATTCTTTACTGCGTTTTCTTTAATATGAAGAACTCAACAGTTTTAGACTTTGATTTCTTGGTTTGCTTTCTACTTGTACCTTCTATAGGGATCCTTCACAAATATGGCTCCAACATTCTGAATTTGGGAGATTCTCTCTCAGGTTTTTTGCAACTGCAGATATTCTGTGAAGTGTGTATGTATGAATGAATTTGCTAAGTAGAAAAATTAATGCATTTAGTTTGGCAAGTAATTTCTTTTGCATATATTTGCTTCAACTGGGTATTGAAAGCAACAATAACAAAAAAATCTAGATGTTCCCAAAATATTTAATACATTGCAGTATATGCAATCATTTGCCCAAAAATATTTCTCTAAAAGTTGACAGTATTCATCAAGCTGCCTTCTCTCCTTTCTCTTCCAAATTTATGGTTATAAGTTAAAACAAACATGTAAAGGAATCCCTCTCCCTGAAATTCAGTAAGTCAGGACTTGGAGGGAGAGCGGGGTTCCTGTCTTGGAAATGTTCCTCATTGTGTCAGCCTAAGAAGAGGAGTGATAGATCAAATGGCATTTAAGTCTCTGTTGCTGCAAGCAGGTTTTGTATGTCCATATGTGGTGAAGAATGCATGATGCTGTAGTATTCAACTTGTTCAAAACAGGATTTTTTAATGGGTTCATTAATCATAAATGAGAACCCCTCAAATATTATAAGCAAAACCCTTATACCTGCTTGGGGGAGAGTAAGAAGTGCAAATAATACAAGGATACTGAAAGAAAATGGAATTCTATTTTGATCACGGGATAAAGAAAAGCACTAAAACATAAAGTTCACACCCTATTTTTTTATTACCATGCTTCACATGCCATAGCTACAAGAGTTGTTAATGAACATAACATTTTATAAATCAGGATGGTGTGCTTTGTTTCCCTTTATGGTCTCATATGCTAATAAGTTTAACAAGAGGCAAGGCTGGGGTAATTGTTATAGACTGCTGTTCCTTTTATTATTCAGCTATCCTCATTTTATTGCATTTTTCCACTAGTTAATAAAAAATGATAATCTGACACTTGTCCAATAGTTTTTTTTCCTGATTTTCCTGCATGCATTTAAAACTCAATTCTGTCATGTGCTTGTGTGCTGCCTACCAGATCCAGAGCAGCCTTATGTGCTTCAGAAGTGAGGGAAGTGCTATACTTAGTATTGCACAAAGAGTCTGTGCTTTTCAGCTTTTCCTGAACTGGTTTGCATTATATTGTTTTGTGCATATTTTCCCTTTTTTTTTTTTTTATGATGAAACTGCAGACACTACCCGTCCAAGGAGAAGCCAAGAAAGTGATGGTGTCGAATACATTTTCATTTCCAAGCACTTGTTTGAGACAGATGTACAGAATAACAAGTATGTTGAAGAGATTTTTAACTAGAACTGCAGTTAAAACAATGGTTTATTATAAAATGGGACTGGTTGTTATTTTAGATAATAAGTCAAAGTGAATATAAGTTGCAGTGATTTGAAGATGTGTTAAATTACATGTTGTTATATAAGTAGTTGGGGAAAAATATGGAGTATGTGCAAACACAAGAGTTTCTAAGCTTACAAGTAGTTTCAGTACCTCAGTTCCTCAAGGAGACACTGAAATTATAGGTGCTTGGGATGGGGGAGCTTTCTTTTAATAGAGCATCTTGTGTCATAGCACTAAAGCACTGCAGCTCTAGAGAAGGGGGCTGTGGAAGTGCTGCAGACGTGCCTGAGTCAATGTTTGCATAGTTCTGCTCTCTTTCAGGCCAGGCACTTCCTCTGCTTTTGAATTTAGAGATCTACAGTGAAGCCCCTGCCTGTACACCCTCCAGAAAGTAAACTAAAATGAAGAGACAATGGTAGCATCGTGCTCTCCAGCAGCCTGTAAAATTCTGTAGCTTGAAATTCTGCCCCAGTTTCAGAGGGCAAAAGTGTATTAGACACAAAGCTGTGGGTTTTATTGAAACTTCAAACTGTGCTTTGCTTTTCTGGCAAATAGTGCTTGTACTTTTATAGCAAATAACCAGCCGCCTTGGTTCCACCAGCACCGTCATCACTCCTCCTCTTCTGAGACAGAGAATTTGGATATTCTGTAGTGTGCAATGAAATTTCAGTAGTTTCTATTGTTTAGCTTATCCACTGTTTTATTGCATTGCATTAGTTCAGAAAAAGAGGTGATGGAAAACATTAGTGGGCTGTTGGACTACAGTGCTTTTTTCTCTTTAACTGTAATACAAGCAGGTGTTACTGATTTGAAAGCAGTAAAGTAGAAGATTTCTTAAAATTGACATGCTGAAGTACTTGACAGCATTTCCTTTATAAAACACGGTAGAACTCTCATGTAAAGTAAAATATTTTTGCTTCTGAATTAAATATTATAAACCATACTGGTAAGCTTTTTTTCTGGAGAAAATGGAAATGATCCCAGTTGTTTTTACCTTCTGCCACAGGTTTATCGAGTATGGCGAGTATAAGAACAACTACTATGGAACAAGTTTAGACTCTGTTCGATCAGTTCTAGCTAAAAACAAAGTTTGTTTGTTGGATGTGCAACCTCATGTAAGTAAGCATGTCTTCTGATCTCTTGTACTTCCCCATATTACATTTTGGAATTCTGGTAAAAAGTATTTCTCAAAAGGTATGCTTTATCCCTCATTGAATGATTGTTGAGTGGCTTTTCTTGCTACCTTTATCGAAACAAGGTTCTCTGAAAAGGGATAATGAAGGAATTGGGAGCCTGCAGCATAACACTAAAGATTTAATTACAGAATGCTCCTATATTTCCATTTATCTTTCTGTTAGTTTGGACAAGAGATTGTCTCTGAAACTTTAATTTCAGAATAGTTTTGAGTTATCACCAAGTCCAGCAACTCTATCTCACATGTTTCACTAGACTATTCACGCCAAGGGTTTCCATACAGGATGGACATGAGTCAAGGAATGCACTAAATGTGATGTTGGCTGGATAATTGCTAAGAATATTCCTCTCTAAACCATTTTTTCTTGCCTTGACCTTGTCTTTCAACCCCGCTGAACAGCTCCACTGGGGATTTTTTTGCTCCTAATAACCACAGTGCTTCTAGGAGCTGGACTAGTTTGTTTAAACCCAGCCGAAGCATCTTTTCTCCCAGGGTGGCCAGTGTATGGTTTCTGAGCCCTGGCAGCTTGTGCGCAGCTCCCGGGGCAGTTTCATTGCGGGGCTGTGCCCCTGGAGCAGGGCAGGGGCTGCCCTGGCAGAAGAGTAGCCAGGGAAGCCATAGCCCATGCCAGGGGAGGAGGGGAGCTGACCAGTCCATTGCCTGTCCCACACAGCCCTGGGCTCCTGCAAAGCACTAAATTCTCTTGGGGACCCAAGCTTGTGATCCATTCTGGGATCCCACTATGGGGTTTCCCTGTGGACTGTGACAATGTGGAGAGAATAGAAAGCTTCTGACCATCCACCCTGTGCCTCAGCTGAATCATAGACCTGCCTCTAAAACCACACATGGCTCACTTGGAAAAAGTGAACAGCAGGGAGTTGTGTGGTGGCACACAATACTGAAGAGAAAAATCATTGACCTTTTGTGAGCAAGTGTCACAGACACCTCTTTCTGCTGATGTTCATGGGCACAGAAAGGGTTGTTCTTGCTAAAATGGGTTGAACTTTTCTTCCTCGCCTGAATACCTGCTGTTCCCCTCCATCCTCTCACTGCCAGTGGCACCGGTGTGCATGACTCAAACTTTGCCAGACTTCATGGGTCTTACCAGCAGCCATGTGGAAATCAAGAGCAATGATCACCCTTGGAGAAAGAGTTTTCTTACCTTTCTGAAAATTCTCCCTAGATGAATCAATGCTGGTCAGCAAAGCAGGATAGCAGTAAATGAAAAATAACTGCCTAGAAATGTTTATGAGTTTAATATGGTCAATGGGGAGTTTCTTTTATTACAGTAAATTCCATTGTGCAAAATAAACTAATTAATTAAAATCTTTCCTCTTCCCAGACAGTGAAACACTTGCGGACATACGAGTTTAAACCATTTGTTATATTTATAAAACCTCCATCACTTGACCGTTTGAGAGAAACCAGAAAAAATGCCAAGATTATTTCAAGTAAAGATGATAAGGGAACTGCAAAACCCTTTACTGTAAGTGTAATTAGACATGGTAAACCAGGAGAACCTGTCAGGAGTTTTCTTGTAGCAGTTTACCTTGAAAATAAAGGTGATCTCTGGTTCTTATTGACAGCACTTGTCAGGGCTTACATGAGCATCTTGCTGTTTCTCAACCTCTCTCACATTGCACATTTACTGCGGTGTTTTCATTGTTTGATATGTTCATGAGTATTCACAGTTTCCATGCTCCTCTGACTTTATGTCAATAAAGAACCCCCACAGTGCAAGCATATCTTTATAAGAGAGAATGCTGTGGATTTCCTTTAAAAAATTTGTACCTGGGCTTACATGTTTCTATTCAAATATAAGAACTTTTGTTTCATCAACTGTATTAAGAGGTCTAAGTTTAGAGGGAAATGCAAATATAAAGAACCAATTGAAAAAGTAAATGATTCTTTAATAAAAAGCCCATATTTGTTGATAAGAGAAATAGAGGGTTTTTTAAATATTATACAAAACTGGAACATTGTAAGAAAGAAGAAAAGATATCTAAGCAAGGAACAAATGCTGGCTTTTGTGAATAGTCAGAAAAAAAATAACATTACCCAATATTAAGATACTTGTTTCTTTGTAATAAAATAAAATCACATTTTAATTAAATCTACAGCAAAGTTGATCATCATTACATTGTTTATCTGTACTTAGAGTGTGTATTATTTTTCCTCATTCAGGTGTTACTTAAGATTTTTTAGGTTTTGTTTCAAAATGAGTCACAGATATAGTCACAGACAGTATCTCTGCATTTGGAATAGTTTGGAAATTACATTCTGTAAGAAAATGTTGATTTGTGGTATATAAAAAGTAAGAGGAGTTTGTTCTTAAGAGGAACCTTCAGACCATTGTTTAGTTAGGACAGGTTTCACCTCCCAAAGTCATTTAAACAAATTACTATGATTTGTTCCCCCCCCAAACATGACACCCACTAAGCCAGATCGAACAAGGCATAGAATGATTACTCCTACCAAGCTCTTAAAAGGGCTGTGCTGTAAGTGCTAATAGCAAGCTGAGATTAACATAATGAAACTTTAAATGTATCATCAAAGTAAACAGCTAGAAACATTTTCCGCTGGTGCTGCTAAAAGGAAATGTCTCTGTAATTACCATGCAGTGACTAATTATGGCACTATAAAGGGAGAGATGAAAGAATTGCCTGTTGAGCTGAGTCAATTCATCAGAATACTCTCTGAGATCACTTGTAATGGTAATCTCTATTTTTTTTTTAATTAGAGGTACAGTTTCCATCTCCTGATGAGATAAGAAATAAGCAATTAGACCATGTTTAATACAGAAAGTGTTTATGCAAGGTTGTTATGGACTGGCTGTGCACTGATCTTTATTGCACTGCTCTTACTAGGAAGAAGATTTTCATGAAATGATTAAATCTGCCCATGTGATGGAGAGCCAGTATGGCCACCTTTTTGACAAGGTGATAGTCAACGATGACCTCGCTACAGCTTACAGTGAGCTTAAAACAACTTTTGACAGGTTGGAGACCGAGACCTTCTGGGTTCCTGTCAGCTGGCTACACTCATAGCAACGTTTTAGGCAGACAAAACCTCTGCTGTTGTATCAGCATCTAAACCTTGGGCATGGTTAAGCTTTTACTTGATGGCTACTTTCTTGGGACGAGGGATTTCAGCTCTTCTGAGCAGCAGGTATACTCTTCATGCACTTGGAACTGGTCTTGATTTCCTGTGTCTTCAATTCTGCTGCCCACGGTTTGGGGCAGAACAGTCAGATTAAACCAGAGATTTACTGTGCTCCATAAAGTGAGCTAATACTAGTGTAGCAGAACTGCCAAACACCTCTTTATCATCATCTGTGTGTTTCCAAGATGAGTGTTTTTAACACAGAGTTTGCAGAAGATACAAATTGATGCTGGAGATAGCACTTCAGTGGTTTTAAGCATAACTGTTCCCATGCAAGAGCACATCAGCACTTGGAAGTTATTGCCCTTTCAGTGCTTGAGAGAACTGAAACAGGCAAAAGAGACCAACATTTTTATGAGGAAGACACCATAGTTTTAATTATGTATCAATGTGTTTTTACTTTTCTAGATGTGAACCTTGTCTTACATGTACAGACTGATTTAAATATTCTTTTGCAATTAACATAATCATGGAAAGAAAGATGTATTCAGTGGCTTAATAGTGAAACACTCAGCTGTGAGTATGCATGGATTAAAAATATTTTCAGGCATGCTCTGTGGCACAACAAAGAAAAGTCATGGGAATAATTATTTAAATAGGAAAAAATGTGGGTTAGTGTGTATATAACTTCAAAGTCTTTGGGATTAAACTTCTGTAAAATCAGTGGCAAAGTGATGTGAATAGCAACAAAGTAGAGAATATTTTTTCTCCCTTTAAATTGATTTAAAATATTTTTGGCACACTTTAGAACAATTTTCCCATCAGAAATTTTCAAACAATGAAGAAACCTTGGACATCTGAGAAGCAGTTGAAAGAGATTAATTCTTTTTATTGTTGAGTATGTACTGATACTTTTTAGTAGTGTAACATGTATTTTGTCTCCACTCAAAAATAAATTAATGCTGTAGAGTTCACTGTAAAAAACATCCTTGTCACTGGAAACAAGACAGTTGGAAACCCCATTTTAAGATTTGATGTGTCGGTGTTAAGCAAATGTATATTAGAGGAATGTATTTTTAATATAGATAATTTGGTATTTTTCTTTACTTACTACTGATATGCAGGAAATGAGTACAGATGTAAAGACCAAGTAACACCTGTGTGTTGTGTTGTGAATATGTCTTGTAAGTACAGAATGTCTATAGGAACTTGCTGACTTCACATCATCCCATCTGTGGCATTCAAACAGGAAACCATTATTTCATGTTAATCTGTAAAGAGAATGTAGCTCTCTTGTTTAAAGAAAAAAAGAATTTAGTGAAACTTTATATATTTATGAAAGGGTTGAAAAGGGATGTTAAGTTTTTAAATTTCTTGTCAATGTGATCATTTATTAAAGAGATTACTAGTCTGTAATTTGAAACAGTCTCTGTAAATGGAGCTCAACATTCCATGTAAATATTTTATTTCAGTTCATATGCTGATAAAGCCATGAGGTTTTGCAGTTTTATTCTAAATGTGTATTTAATGTGTGGGCCATTGCATTTGGCTTAGAGTCTTATAAAACAAATGAAATGCAAGAAACAACAGCCGAATCCCTGGGAGTCTGGAAAAGTTTATGCAAGAGTTACAGATGTACTGAGTCCCAGTATGGACACATGCTCTGCTTGAACAGCTCCACTGTAACTTCTGTCAAATTTCACCATTTTCCTGGTGGACTTAAACTTTTTTTGTAACATAAATAGGAATTTGTTGAGTAAATTAATTGCATAGAGATTATCTGAGTTGAGAAAACATTTTCTATTTTTTTTAAATCACTGAAAATCAAACTATTTTTCAGGGGATATGGAATTCAGCGGGTTAGTTTGCCTTTTTCTGTGAGATGCCAAGTGACTTCACCATATCTAGAAATGGAGAGGACCCCTGGCATCTCTCAGGATGTGGCCATTTCCAACAGGAGGGGCTTTAGTCCTCACTAAAACACTATTAGCACTGCTCCTAACTTGGGCTGTCTTGGAACATTGGGGTACAGTCAATGCTTGCATAAGGGACCTGCTTTTCTCTTTGTAAAGTAGATGCTAGAATAATCTGCAAACTCCCTGGTAGGGACAGTTCTGGCTGTCCTCAGGCTGTTTTTCCTGTCTTTTTGAAATTAATTTATTTCCCATTCCTGGGTCGGTGTGGTCTGGGAGGATCTTGAGCACAGCTCTGCTGTCCTGGGCAGCGTGGAGCTCCCAGAGCCACCGACCCTCTGATCCCAGCACATCCTGGCAGGAGGCTCCCACAGCCATGGCTGCCTGCCCCTCTCTGAGCCAGGAGCCAATTCCTGAATGGTAACACCTGCAGAAGAAAGGGAATCTCAAAAACATAGAGCCAAGCGTTTAACAGAGTAAAACGTGCACAGTCTTCGACGAGTCAGAAACGTTTTTAATTACATTACTAAATTGCTCTTTAAAAATCAACATTATTGTATTATTTAGCTTCAAAAGCTAAAAATCAAAGCCCTCCATGAGGCAGGCAGAGATGACAGTAGGTCAAGGCAGCAAAAATATCTTAGTCAAGCAGTTTCAACAGGACAGGAGCCTGCTTATCATGATGGATCCTGAGCTGTGCTGAACTGTTCTGGGATACAAAGGGGAACAGGGGGGTGGATTGTTCCTTTGACTCCTAAGAATTTGGGAACGAAGACAACTAAACATGTTTCCAATATTCCACATATTCAAGTTGTGCTGTCTGGGTTTTTAGAGAAATGTATGTTTTGACAGTCAAGTCCAGATGTTTTTATTGTGTTCTAGCTGTTTGCTGTAGTCAAACAAAGGGTAGTATTTTTTAATATTGTACCAAACTCTATACTTGAATTCACCTTCAGGTCCTTGGTTGATGTCTTACCTGAAATCTGATCTTACCTTCTTATGCAAAACAATAAATTATTGATACACCACTGAAGGTGGTTTTTTTTTTTCTTCATTGAAAATTGCTCCATAACTTATCATAGACTCATAGAATGGTTTGTGTGGGAAGGAACCTCAAAGATCATCTTGTTCCAACACCCCTGGCATTGTAAGGAACACTTTGACTAGACCAGGTTACTCTGAGCCCCATCCAACCTGACCTTGAACATTGCTGGGGATGGGGCATGCACAATGTCTCTGGACAACCTGTTTCAGTGTCTTACCTTCCTCACAGTAACAAATTTCTTCCTAACACCTAATCTAAACCCACCATCCTTCAGTTTAAGGCCATTCCCCCTTGTTCTGTTGCTACATTGACTTGTAACAAGTCCCTCTTCAGCTCTCTTGTAGCTCCTTTAGGTACTGGAAGGTGCTGTAAGGTCTCCTCAGAGCTTTCTCTTCTCCAGGATGAACAAAATGACTTTAAAAGGTAAAATGCCTAAATAGTAAGATATTTAATGGGACTCTGTTAACTTTAGTGCTCCAATTATCTTAAATGGAAAAACAAAGCACCCCAGAACAAGGATAACAACTCTTAGTGATTCATTTCCATTGCCAAACTCTTCTTCAGAATTGATGTTTACCCTTTCCCATAGCCCACCTCATAATAAACCATTTTCTTTCTGAGGGGAAAAGCTTACATCAGTGGGTCAAATTGAAATATCAGCTTGTCTGGGCTTGCAAAGTCTCAGAGTGTTATCCAAGTTGTTGACTCGGAGTGTTTCACCAGACACATAAGCTTTTAGGCCATGCACAAGTCCCATGGGAAGTTGTGCTCATTTGTAGGACTCAAAGAAACTAATGCTTGAACTCAGTTACTTTTTGCATTGTGTTATACCTTTTCCAGGAAAAAAAATAAAGTAGCCTAACACATACTAGGATTAGAGAGAAGGCTTTTAAGCACCTTCTGTTTTGTTTCAGTGCACTATTCTGCATTTCCCACATGTACTTCTGTTCAGGTTTCTACTGCGTGTGGAGAATTTTTTCTTCAGTAAAGCTCATATTTAGCTTTTGTGAGATTGTTTCAAAGGATGAACAGTTTCTTCAGAGATTTGAAGTCAAACTTGATCTAGTCTATTTTTGCTACTGCACTCTCTATAGTCATTTCCCCACAGGATTAAGAGTTTTCTGTGTATCGATGCTTAAAGTCATTTGTACTTGAAATTTGCCCTAGATCCTTCTGCTCTCAGAATCATTACGTATTTATCATAAATTACCATGATTAATGTATGATACCAAGCATTCAAGAGAAAAATGTCTGAACACAAAATTAAAGAGAGACTGTAGGTGTATTTGTTGTCTAAGAATTCTAGTGCTAGATAACAGTTAAAGGTTTCAGCAGAAAAACACACAAAAACATTTGGAAACAGTTAAAATCTGGTCTTAAATTTTGTCTTATGTTAAATGGAAGTACAAATGAGAGAATTTGGAGTTCTAGACAGCTGGAGACTTTTCCCCTCTTGATATCTGTGTCTGAAATACAAGTTGGATATTTGGAAGACTCTATAGAATGATTTTACTTCTCTATAGTAAAATAGTATGGAATTTTCTGTAGATGAAAACCAACATTTGAACAAAGAGGGTAAATCTGTGTGATTATTGAGACTTTGTTTTGCTTCTGTTTCAGTTGTACACTTACATCTGTTTAAACCAATTTTTGAGGACTCAGTGGCAGAAGCTATGAGCTACACATTTCAATATGTGAAGAAAAATATCCTCAGAATTTCCAAAAGGGTTCAAATGGCTCAAATAGTATCTGAAAACTTATTGATAAGAAATAGAGAAAATTAGGTCACAATTTCTTTTGTAATTAGATTTTTTTTTCAGTAGTTATATTAATATTCAGAACTTGAATATGCTAAAAAAAACCCAGAAGGCATCCAATAATTTTAAAATGAAATTTAGATTTGTGTTTTAACCAAGATATTACAAACTTTCTGTAGGATTATACACAGGCTCATAAAAATTTTGGGTATGTGTTTTAAAGGGAGGGTATGTGGGTATGGCAGAGATGAACCAAGAATGTTACAAATGCAAGTACTGCCCTGAAAATGCATCTTAGGTTTCATAAACCACTGAACAGGAGGTCAGAGACCTGGCTGCAAATGTGCTGCGGTTTCTGTTCCCTCCTTGGTAAATACAAATAAGCACCAGTAAATCTTCATTGGTAAACAAAGCTAAAATTGTCCAAATTATGGAGCTGAAATGTAGTATTCAGAAGGAGGAGTACTCCAGGTCCTGGTGGTGTTGGCCAAAATGCTGCTTTACTTTCTTCTAACTTCATTAACTTTTGCAACAAGAGTACAGCAATCACAGCTTTAACTCAAAATTACCAAACTGTGTTTAGTCATTGGCAATTTCATTCTTTGATTTCCTCTTCACCCTTGTACAGTTGCAGTTTAGTAATCCAGTTATATAAGGAGGAGAAAAGGGACAATTAACTCATCTTGAAAAACAGACATAAAAAATCTGATACAAGGACGTTTATTACCTCCTTCCCAATGGACACAGGGGTGGTGTGTTCCTGAGGCAGAAGTGAAGAGCTAGTGTTTTTTTCCAGATGGAGAGCACCTGAGCAGTGTTTTGTCCCATGAAAATAGAACTGCTCTGAGAGGTTCCTTTGGCCTGTTTGATGCATGAGAGCAGCGTGTGGTAAAAAAGACCAGGAGCAGTTGTAAATTTTATGCATCCAGTGTTGGCTTCAGGGGTTCTTGTTTAAGGCAATGGCCATTGGCATCAGTCCTGCTTGTTTTCTCTGTCACCTGTGGACATTTCCTGGTGTGTCCTCTCCCTTTTCTAGACTTCCATTACTGGCTTGTTTTTAAGCAACTGCAGTTCCCTAAGGTTGGTCTAAACCTCAGGCAGTGGGAGTGGTCATGTTTGGCGATCAAGGCTGACATTCATGGTGGGGCAGTTGCCCAGACCTGAGCATGGGTTGAGACCACTTCACAGAGCTTTGCATGCCCTGGATGGTTTATACTTCCCACTAAATGTACTTTGATGCAGCATCTGGAGCCCTACTCCTGAAACCAGGCTGGCCTGTGTTAGTCACCAAATGAACATGGAGCAAAGACATAGTCCCAGACTCAAAGGAGCTCACTAAAAGAAGTGGGAGAGATGGCAGAGCAGTGGGAAGGAGAAGCACTGGGCACAGCTCTTCCTACCAGCTGGCACAGAGGTAGTGCTGGCCTAAGGGGGCTGTCAGATCTAGGATTCAGCATCTCACAGGAGGATCAGGTGGTTGGAGCTCCCTGGCAGGGCTTCACCCATGCTGGGCATTGCCCAGGCACAGCTGACGGCTCACAAAAGCCTGACTCTGGCAGCCGAGAGCCAGCTTGACTGCAGGAGGGAATCAGCTGTGTTATGAGCTGTGCTCTGCCTCCTTCCTGCAGAGCCAGAGCAGCAGGGCTGCTCTTGGCCCATTTCCCTGCCTGGTGCCAGTGGAGGCAGGAATGCTCCAATTCCTGTGTGCAGTCCTGGCCACTACTGACTGTAAGGCACCAAAGGAGTTTTCTTGTTTGGTTGTGGTTTTTTCATTGTTGTTGAAAACTGGCTTGAAAGCTTTGTTATTATTGGTGTTATCTGGACAGTATGAAAGAGCAGCCTCTCTTATAGGCCCTGCTAGGTTATTATTCCAGATGTTTTTCTTTACACAGCTGTTAAGCAGGAAGTAGAACCAAAACCAAAGATTGATTTGAACCATTGTTTTGTCAAAAACCAGAACTGAACCTGAATTATTGTCTTCTCTTGACTTCATTGAATTCAGATCATCATTGGCCACAGCTGGATTCAACCCCAGCTCAAACCACACTGAAAAAAGCACAGAGCCTGACCACACTTTTGAGTAGGTGAGATTTTGAAGGCCAAGAGCCTGCATCTTGTCATGAATGCAGCTGATGTTACCTTCAAGCCAACAGCAGCTTTTACTGAGTGCACATGTGTGCACGTGTACATATTGTTATGTATTTATCAAGTGCTTTAGTGTACACCAGTTTATTTTAATGAAAAACACAGGTTTATATTGCATAATTGGAAGATTAAGGGCAGGCTGAAGAAAGAAGTCTACTTATAGAATACCAAAGTTTTAGCAAATAGATGTATAGTTTTACTCCAGCAGGACTCACACATCTCAGGAAACTCAGAATTTTACATTTCGTATATATTGGTTTGCCCCTATTTTCTGAAAATAGGGGCAAAAAATTGAATGCAGACTACAAACTTGTTCACTACAAACCTAGTTAAACATGAAATCTTGTGGGATTAGCTTAATTGTTCCTTAAATAAAAAAGCTACTTTGTACACAGACTACAATTTTATGCTTGCCAGATAAAGAAACGTGAACCTGTCCAGAGACACAGGAATTTGTCTGTGTAGGAGTATCACTGGGCCAACTGTCTTGCCTTTTGTGCGATATTGTGGTGTAAAACATCACTCCACTGGTTTCATTTTACAGAAAATAGTCTCTGTGGTGGTACCCTGTGGGAACTGAAGGATCAAATTCTATTTTCCCTTCAAAAATCCAACTCCGTTCATGCCCCGCTCCTGACACCGCACGCCCCGTGAGCGTCAGCCAGCGCGTGGGCTCGGGGGAGGCTGCGGCGCGGCAGGGGAGATGGAGGGAAGCTGTTCCAAGCAAAGCAGGAGGTGCCATTCTTTGCCACAGGAGAGGCTGCCATAGGTAACACCACAGTGTTTGAAATGAGGGGTGGTATCCCTGGTAAGATTACACAATAACTAAGTAAATGAGGAAAATATTTTATTATTAAATTTTTAATTTTCAGAGGATTATGTGACACTTCTGATTAACAGACATTGTTACTCTGACTGCAAAGTCTTCTGTTTTTCTTTGGCTTCCCTACTGCCTCCTTGAAAGCAAGGGCTGCTGTAATTAAAGACTTTATTTGTTATATAAATGTAACCATAAAACATGTGGAGTTCCTATCTTCCAGAGCTACCAGACCAAGCAAATAAAGACAAAATTTCTGCAAGTGTTCTCAAGTGACCTATTCTGTTTAATCTCGTTTCCTTTCTTCCTAACCAGTCTTCTCAAAAACCTCTCCATGTCAGGGGCCAATAGTTTAACAAAGGCAATGTGAAGCAGAAAGGAGAGGCTGGCCAGGAACCGCTGGAAGGGATAAGCTGGGACACTGCTGGACTCTGAACACCGGCAAGTCTCCAAGTCTGCACAAAAATGAGCAACCTATGGGTGAAAACAGCATGGGAAGGTGATTTGAGCAACAGGGTGTCATTCACTCCCTCTTCACTACAAGAAGGAGCCATCTCCACCCCTGGGCCTCACTTCCCTGCATTTAGCAGGGAGCTGTTGCATTATCCCTGTGTCAGGTAACAGATTCCAGCGTGTAGTCCTTGACCACCTCATGGCAGACTCTGCATGTGCTTCCCCTTCACAGTGTCACTGGATGTAGCTCTTGAATTTGTGGTCTCCAGAAATCATCTTCTGAAAATGGTATTAAAAGCTGCCTACACTTGAGAGTCTGCTGGAGTTCAGCAAGTGCCAAGACAGGTGTGGGTGCAGTGTCTGTGTATTGCTGACAAGGTGGTTGCACTTTTAATCCTGAACCTCCTTCACGTTTACCTACTTTGTACCAGAGGGGTGGTGGTGGCTGGTGTTAACTCTTCTGCCACTTGCAGAATGTGGTGCATTTATACATTTGGTGTTTGTTTTGTCCATTTCAATCACATTTAAGTACCCCCAGTGAGACACTCACGCTCAGATTTTCTGCAGGAACTCCTGGGTCACTCGCAGTACAATTTGTCTGTCACAAAGTGTAAGTGGAAGACACAAGAGGCCAGATTCCAAATCTGAGTGAGCTCTGCAGGGAGCCAGTGCTACTGCTCTGCTCCCCTCTCAGCTCCACTTACAGCAGTGGTAACTTGGCTTGGGCTCATGAGCGTCATGTAAAATCCTTATGGGTCCTCACGGTTCCAGTGCTCAGGATTGATGATTCTTTCTTCTCTTTTAGCATCTTGTGAATAACTTAGAATTTTTCATGCTAATGCAACTCCCTCTCTTCCTGGTAAATTGCCTCATTTTGTGCTATTGGAAAGTGCTTAGTCTGGATTGCTTCACTGTGAGTACCTAATGGCTGCTGCTGCTTTCTCTATCATGTGCTTGGGACAAGGGTGAAATATCAGCAGAGAGCTGACACCACTTCAATCCCTAAAGGAGTGATAGTAGGAGCTCCTCCTGTAGTTAGCCTCAAATGACTTTCATCTGTACCACTTGAGCACACAGGGTTGTTCCTGCAGTTTAACAGCATGGCACAGATGAGATGGCAGTGCTAGTGAAGTTAGAAAAGTTTCATTTTTAACAGTATCAGAGTTTTACCTCTTGTCCTTCCATGCCTGGGAAATCAGGAATGCCTTTGCTCTCAAGACCTTGTAATCTAATGCCAGGTCTTGCTGACTTTTACAGTTGAACCTTAGTGCCTCATTTCATGTGTGGTCCCTTTGACTTGTGTAACACTCCTCACAATGGGGTTGGCAGCTCTTACCCTGGAATCAAGCTGATTACTTCTCTGGGCTCAGGGTCTGGCTTTGAGATAAGAGGCAATCAGGAATAATGATAAATATTTCAGCAAGTAATCAAATGTGTGAGAGCTGTCTGGTTATTATCTTTGGATTAGTATCTGAGATTAGTATCTGGGAGCAAACTTCAATACAAATGCATCAGAGCGCCATCCAATGTGGTCGTAAATACGTGTGGCTGATAAATCTATTGACTTTTTGTCTAAATTATTTAATGGAAATTGTGGGACTGCATTAGATGGCCCTGCCCTTTGCTGCTCAGCTGTCCTTTTAGCGTTTCATTTCTTTTACACCTACAGTGTGGTCATGATAAATCTTCTACATGTTTTTAAGTCATTACCCAAGTGCTCTCAAAATGGAGGCAGCAAGTCATTGCTGTTACTTAAGGCAATTATTACTGAAATCTACAAAAGAGTGTTTTGGAATAATTAACCTTAGTTAACCTTCAGCCTTGAAAGATTTTCTAGTGTTGCTCAGCAGCCTGTAAGCTGCCAGTTGTACGTTTGTACATTCAGAGCTGTCGCAAGTTCACAAACCCTGTGGAGTGAGCTCTGTCTGCTTTACTGATTTCAGCTCACACAAAGGCACAGCACTGTACAGCTCAACTTGTAAATGGCGTATCTTGGGGGCTTTTGTTATTATATTTCTGTTTCATACTTTCCAAACTCTACTTTATTGTATCTTGCAGTTAAAAAACCACCTGGATATTCCTTTTCAATTTCTTTTTTTTTTTTTGGACTATCTCTAAGCCCTTAGCCTTGCATGTTTTTGTAATGTGTAAGACAGACTCAGAGGCTTCAGAAGACTTGTGCAGCTGGTAGCTTTTTGATGATTTCATTTCACAACTCTTTGGAAATAAATGTGGGTACTAGTGAGAACGAGTAAAATGTCAGTTGTACAAAATATAAGTGACCTGTTCTAGAAAAATACAAACACTTCTGTCAGTTGAATTATACCTGTGCATCGTTCTACTTTAGCAGAGTGTAAAAAATAAAGTCCAATGGATGTTTGGTAAGGACACAAATGTTTTGATCCAAGGAAACATCCTAAATCCTTTATACTAGAACTTTTAGTGAATGTTTTAAAGACTAAAATGGGGATGGGGATATGTCCAGGTTTCCTTTGAACCTTGTGAGATGACTAAAGTGAATGGTATAAAGCTGAAATTACAGTACTGACATACATAGAGATAAATGCATGGGATGGGGATTTACAAAAGAGGAACAGCAAGTTCACAGGAATGGCAAGACTGCCATGTATGGGAAATAGGGGAAATGAGCATTTACAATTTTCTCCAAGTGGGAAAACTGGTTGTGTGGTATCTCTTTAAATATCTATTTTCACAGAAAGTAAAGTCTTATTTATTTATCTCAAGTAAAATATTCATTGCTCTGCTGGAAGAAAAAGGAGAGCCATGATGAGTTGAAAGAGTAAAGCCAGTTACAATCAGCATCTAAGGTCTTCATGAAGCAGTGAAATACTGAGTGCTAGAAGGGGATAATCAGTTTTATACATTTTCAAATTAATACAAAATGCTACTCTCCCACTTTCGCTGTACAGCCTGGGTTTTAGAATGTCAAGAAAGCATTTGACATTTACAAGAGACTGCAGGCACTAATACAAATCATTTTTATCCATTTATGCATTTTAACCACCACGCTGAGTGAATTGTTGGCTCTGCGCAATTAGTCTCTATGCTTCTTGACAATATAACCACAGATTTTCACAAATTCTATTAATAATGCAAGGTGGAAGCTCTGTTCTCCAAGTCTGCTATTTTGCTTCTAGAAAAACATTTAATTTCTTACAAACCTGATATAAATAGGCCAGCTGACAAGTATCCCAAAAGAACAGAATATGCTTGGAATAGCGAGATTCGAACTGACATATTTTTGGCAAAAAAAAAAGTTATACAAGCTGTATTTGTCTGAAAATTTAAAAATAGGAGCCTTTGTCATAATGTCAGGAGAGGCCAGGTTGAGTCATGATTGATGTCACTTGCAAGAATACTTTAAGCTTAGAAAATGACATCAGAATCATCAGAAATTGGTAAGATTTAGAGCGGTTCCTGAGGCCAGGGTGCTGGGGATTCAGGAAGATACTTTGTGGATGATACACAGCCAGACATCATCTGAACAGAAACCAGGAGTTACGGTACTTTCAGATTACATTTCTGAATGATGAGTATAATTTGTTTTAATGACATTCATTTTAAGTTAAATGCATGTTTTGGGTTTTTTAGGTTTGATGCAACCCCCCATTTCAGGCTGGCAGAGCAGTCTGTCACTGCTTGACCTCTCCCCTTATTCACTTACATGACAAGTTTCCAAGAGCAGTCAGGAGTGCTTTCCTTATTACCACAAGTCTGCAAATACAGCAGGATCTCTTTCCATTTACTCTTCTCCAGTTTTAGTGCTCAATTCCTGCTGACTTTACTACTGAGCATTTATAAGTCAGACTGTAACAGCACATATGTATGTTAGAAGTATTTCTTTTAGCTCCCAGGCTAAAACTAAATTTTGTCTGTCTGTCTGCTACTGCTGGTGTTAAAATGGAAGTAACAAAACAGAAAAGGCGCTTGGATTTGGCTTTATTAAAGATAACCAATAAATTATGCGGAGCCCAGGTCACGGAGAGGCTGAGCAGAGCCTCTGCTGTGCGGAGTAGCGAACCTCTCAGGAAAAGCTTCTTGCATTTCTCCTTTGATTTGCCACATACAGCAAGTCTTTGCTCCTTAAAGTAATTTTAGTGTGAAAATCAGTGTATTTAAGCTAAGTACACAATGCTACTTCTGATCTGGTTCGGTCTGTTTTGCTTTGGAATAGCTTTTAAACATGAAGAGAAACTGCAATTCACATTTCTAAGCAGACTTGTGCTTGCATTTAGCGGCAGCATGTTTTGTTCCTAAAAATGATAGATATTAGTGAAAAACAGAGTTTTACAGTTGCTTGGCTGCATGCCTTTCACAATATGCATAATCAGTTTTCATAACTAAAATGAGTTTGTTCCAGGAAAATCAGAAGTTCATCCTGCAAGCAGCTCTGTAGGTGAAGCGTGCGTGTGTGTGTCAGCTAAGAGCCGCCGTTATCTGCCCTTTCGATTTGCACGTTGTGCTCGTTCCTCTCCTGTTTGAAGAGCCAAGTGGTGGTGGATGAATTATTCCTGGTATTCCTGACTTTTACTTCAAGCCAATAAACACCTGTGTGCGACCAGTCTGCCAGAGCCATTCCATGAAACATCTGGGCATGCTCCAGCCCTGGGGCTACTGGAGTTCAAAACAGTTTTCCCTGATCCTGTCGCTCACTGCAGCTGCAGCCGGGCCTGATTACATGCAGGAATTGGATCGGGAATCCCATCTCTCCCATGCACCCAACTCTCCTGGTGGCATAAGAGGCAGAAAAAAGGACAAGGGCTCTGGTGGATTATGCTGGTGGTGGGGCAGAGGGAACTGTGTGAGATCCCTTTGGGCAGAGGGAGTTTTGCGTGGCCTCCTGTGTTGTGTAGCGCGCAGAAAGGACCCTGCTGGAGGACGAATCACGGCACAGTAACAGTGAATGTGCTCTGTACAACCTGTACTCTTGCAGCTGTTGGAAGGACACAGTTAATGAAGCAGACAACTGCAGAGAAGAGAACATGTTTTCATGATTAAGGCATGAGTGCAGCTCTGGGGAACCAAGTCATACCCTGCCTTTGCCATAGATTTCCTGTGTGATACGAGTCCCTTTGCACAGTGGTTGTTAATTCTGTTTTTCGTGGTGCTTGGTATGGAGGAGTGTAATTTGTAGAAGTGCCACTGCAAACTGTAGGCAGTGGGAGCTGTGCTGAACACTGAGAAAGCAGGCAGCCTACATCCCAACGAGGCAGGCAAGGAAAGTGGAGGCAGGGATTACAAAGATAAATCTTCGTGACTTCAATTTCTGTGTTGAAGAACAGCTTGAAGGGGTTTGTCCTTCTTAAACTTGTCCTTTCCTGTACTAAAAATAAGAGCATATTTCTAGTTAAATACAGGTGCAGTACTTGTGAGCAATTGCTGAGTTTCAGATACATCTGCTAAGCTGAGAAGTAGTAAAGTTACTGTTTAGCACTTGCCTATCCTATCTTTCTTTATCTTTTTAAATGGAAATGTTATTGCATCACTGAGCAGTTACTGAAGAAGTCCCTATTAAAGCAATATTGTGAATACTTGTATGCTTTTACTGGCTATATGCAAAGTTAGAGATTCAGTTCTCTATGGGTTCTCCCATAGTCTTAAGGTGCAAAAAAAAGCTTAACAGTACAGCTAAAAGGAATAAAAAGACTACACTGTTCTGTTGGTAAAAGTTGAAAAGGACAATAGGACACTTTATGGGAAGATACTTCTTGAAATGAAGAGTTACTCTTCTGCTTAGACACAAAATAAAGCATGATAGTTTGTATTGTGGATCTTATGCATCATTACATTTTCATTACACGAAAAAATGAATTTTGTATGGAAGCTATCCTTCTATCAAGATAGGCAAAGGCATATGTGAAGTGGAACAATGAGAACAAGAAAGCATATAACTTTACAGATTTCTGTAGTATAGTTTTGTCAGCTTGAATATTCTCATTCATTGAGAATAATGCTGTAATTCAGTGCCAAGGACAAGTACAATTTGCTCTTTAGGAGTGCTATTCATTTTGCATATTCACCATATTTTATTGGAAAATTCTTCAATTCCCCCATTCGTTAATCACAGGATTTTAAGACAATACATTTGGGAGTGCCTGTTTTATGTAACTGGAAGAGGTATGCTCCATTCCACCAGAAGTGCTAGTTACATAGGTGACTAGAAAATTACAGGATTTTTTTTTTTTAACTTTAGTAATCAGAAACACTACATACTACAAACTACATCCTACTACTACTTCCATACTACAATGGAAATCCAGCTATTTTCTAAATTTTGTTTGTTTGAGATGTAACCTATATTTTTGTTGGAACACAGATTATACACTCAGGATGTACACGAGGCACCAAAAAATGGAATTCAGGCAATCCAAGTCAACAAAAGTGATTCAGAAAATCTCTGCTTTACTGACTGTAAAATCTGAATTCACTTGGCTCCATTGTTTTGCTCCTGTCACTGTGCTAAATCCAAAGCTTGGGTTTCTGTAAGTACATGGAACTCTCAATTTCTATCTTCAGCTTCTTTTAACTCCATTAAAAGACAAGTCTGGAGTTGGTTCCTTGAGGCAGTGCAGGTACCCTGAGCACACCTACCACTTACTGACACCACTGGCTGCTTCCAGGATGGATCTCACTCATGTCCTGGGCTCACAGGCGCTTGGCAATTGCCTGTGACCTTGTGGAGTTGTCCAGGAAAGTGGGGAGTTACAGAGGAGATGAGTTCCTGCACGCTTCAGAGTCCCTGCCTGACTGTGCAAAGCTTAGCCTGTTTGATAGAAGGAAATCCCCCTGGACAGGGACTGGGGCTCCATGAGGAGCCTTGGGAGAGTGCCTTAGAGCCCTGCAGCCACACAGGCACCCCCAGGCTCCAAAAAGAAGTGGAGGGGTTCAGAAACCCCTCCACACTCACCATTCTGTTTGCCAGACTAAAGAGCTGAGTACAGCATGTCTGTGTGTGCAGTGCAGCATGTTCACAGAATCTGAAAGCTGTAAAATGTTTTGATATGTATTTGAATATGGTCTGCTCTCAGTCTCAAACACAGCATATAGAATTATCACTAAAAGCAGACATTACCAGATCATCCTTTACACTTACCAGTGTAGCAGACAACATCAAGTATTTTTAATTACTGTATTCTACTTCTGCAGAGAATAAATAAAGCTGGCTTTAACTGTAAAGTTTCAATAAAGAGAGATTGCAAACAATTTACCTCCCTGAAGATTCTATTCAATCCTTCCCCATGTGGAGTATTTAATTCCAGTTTAGCTTACTTTAAACTGAATGGAATTTTTGTACCAAATTAGGACAACTAAGTCCTTCCACGCAGAAAACTACTGAGCTCACTGAATATTTTTCTGTCTTGGTGCCAAACCATACAGTAATCATACTGAGGACATGGATGGAAGAAAGGTTGCTCACAGTAATTCCATATAGGAATCACTATTGATTACAGCAAGGCTACTTTATGGGTAGTGGTAAATTATGAGGTTTCTCTTGTAAGTGAGAACATTGATTTACATGAGTAATGCAAAGGCTCACACGTAAACTGAACTCAAACTTTAACTGTCAGCCGTAACACATCTATTTATACCACAGATCTGTGCTTAGCTACTTATATTTAATTACAATCAGTTGTGGTGCCTCCATTTTCTGTGTTTACTCAGAGAATCACATTTCTGAGGTCAAATGGAATGACAGTTATACTGTAGTTATTTGAAAACATGCTTAGCTGTACATTCTGCCTGTATTTGAGGACTGAATTTCTGCAGAAGAGAGAGGATGAGTATGATTCATCAATCCTTCCTTACATGAATAAAATTTCACACACATCAGTTTTAGTCAGGGCACAGCTGTGCTGCACAACACGGTGCTGTGGAGAGATACCCTGAGCAGCTCAAAAGGAGCCAGCTCGGGTAACTGGAAGCAGTTAACCCACATTGCTTAATGCTGCACACTGTCTAATTTACCCTGGTTTTTAGCAAAGTAAATTAGCTTTGACAAAGCACTGCACAAATAGACTACCCTGCTCCCAGTCCATGAGCCAGCTTTGGCACCAATTTCTATGTTGGACTTACTGGGCAGTACAGCACAGCACAGCTTGTAGTAGATGCAGAAGACTGCTTGCATAAAAATGTGCAGATTCAGATCCTCAAATTTTATTCCGCACGTACTCATTTTAATGGGCATACAACATTTTTAATTCTTAAATGTCACTGCTTAAAATTCAGTGGTATTACTGAACCAGAACATCAAAAGACTACAATAAATGAATCACTAAAGAGCATCAGTTTACGCTTGCCATGGTCAAATATGCTCTAATTGTTTATTTTATTCATTTACTGACAGCAGTAGCAAACTGCTAATTGGTAGTAGATTTATTCAGACTCTTAAGCCTAATTTCTACTGACCTTTGGCATCCTTATTTCCAGCATGAAAGGCTTTACCAAAACCCTAAGAGATCACAAGCCTTTCCCACTGAAATCTCAGAAGAAAAATGTCATTAACAACTAAAGTATGTTTTAGAATGTCACAGGACCTACATTTTTTTTAAAGACTCTGGAAAAATGAAGTTTTATTGCCTGCTTTCTAACAGTACTGATTATAGACCAAATCTTTCATCCCATGAAATCAATGACAGAAATCCATCGATGACCATAGGTGCAGATACTAAAGTCTTGCCATATACAATTTTCCAGGGGGACAGAATCTCTTTTCATCTCTCAGAAATTATTTCAAACTTCTTAGTAAGACCATCTCTTGGCATCACAATCAGCAACCTTTTCAATACCACAGCAGTACATGATAACTTGATATTCCAGGAAAAAATGATCTTCAAACTATTCAATGTTATTCTTCCCAAATCTAAACACAGCACATATACATGCATTTTGAAGAAGTGGCCTGCTTCAGCCCCCAGATTTGACATTCAGAGTTGAAGGCTTGCTGAAAATCAACAGCTCTTGTAATAAGCTAAAATATTAATTTATGCATAAATTGGATAGAAAAGTAAGAGTTTTAAAAACTAGATAGTTTTAATCTCTATCTCTGCTTGAGCTAAAATATAAAAACCTAAGAGCTACATGCAACTCCTTCTACAATAAAATACCTAACTACCTAACTGTGGCAGAGCTCCAGATCCTCCAGAAGAGCCTTAATGATCCTAAATTTAAATTAAAATACTTGAATGCATACCATTATTACCAGAAAAAAGAAATGGAAAAAATCAGAAGAAAAATGTACCCATATGGAGGACTCTAATATCCATGGCACAGATCTTGAGAACAATACCAGAAAATTGGCTGAATTAACTGTATCAGAATGTACACTATGCAAGAAGACATGTATATGCAACACACATTTCTGCTTCTCTCAATAAAAATAATTTTGATAAAAAGGCAGCTTTCCTCCCCAGATTGAAGTTCTACTGTAAAAGGATTTGGAACGGAGCTATAATCACTGTTCTCATCCATGCAGGACTTCATTTTCATCCAAGTTGAGTGAAGATGTCATATTCATCAAACATATTCTGTGGACTTAGAATTGGTTTTTTATTTTGCTTTGTTTAATAGCTCACAGAGTGCAATCACTATGAAGCAGAAATTTAGATAAATACATTATTTTTCTACCAGGCACTGGATTAATGCTCAACCTTGCAACATCCAACTGTTGCTCCATATTAATTTTACAGCCAATTGCTGCTCAAACCCTGTAGCGATTTGGCTTTATTTTGATCTGCACTCCTCTCACAATTTCACATTTTCCCATATAATATTACTGTACCACCATAAATGATAGAAGCAGTCTCTTCAAAACCAGTGATTGCTCCAAGGTGCTTGAATTTCTGCCTTGAAATGACCTACAAAGAAGAGAAAACGCCCTGATGTCAGTCTTGGCTTTCTTTCTGATTATATAACGGGGAAAATGATACTTTGTTTTTTTTTTTTTTGCTTTTATTTTTATGTTAGTTTTGTAAAAACTATGCAGGGAATTATCCAGAATTGCTATTGGTGATTACCTAAGGAGTGAAATGAGGCTACCACAGTAATAACTAGGAGCTGAATAACTGGGAAGTATTTTAACCTTCTCTCTAACCATGTAGTGAAATTTTGTGTTCATATTTGCACCTCGTGTGAGCATCTGCTCCTTGAGAAACAGTCAAACTCTCTCTCCTGATTAATATCCCCACATTACAGTCCAAAATGCTTTCCACCAGTAACTCATTTTTTCTCTAGGAAAAGAAATTCAGAACCGGAGACTACTTATGACATTCTATTTCTAATTTTAAAACAATGTCCTTTTCACACTCCCACCACAAAACAAACAGCTCAATCCTTTTTTCCTTTTTCCCCTTGAAAAAGGAGGCAATTTATAGAAACTACTAAGAAAGCAAAAGGCATTTGAGCACGTCAGAAGCATTCACTTGCAAAGGTTTTATGTTTGAAAGCTAAAAACACTGTCCGCTGTGTACAAGACACGCTGTCTGCAATATTGCTTTTAATATCAAATTATTGTAAATGTCTAGCACCACAAGCTGAACCTAGAGCTAAAAAGTGTAGCTAGCAGTTTTTCTGCATACATTTAAAAATAATTCTCTATTTTTACTTGCCAGAAAGTTGAATTCCTTTCAAAATTACAAAGGTGCAAAGTGTTTCTGGATACACCCAACTAACAGTAATTTGCAGGGTTATCACTTAATCCATTACACTGGGCACACATTTTGGACATATCCTTGCTTTGATTTTGTTTTGTTTTGCTTTGTTTTCTTTTAATTAAATCTCTACTACTTTGGAGAAAAGTATCACTGCTAAAGTTCCATTAATTTTTATAGTGTAAATTAAAATGCCTGATTTACACTGAAGCTTTAAAAGGCTGCTATATCCTTCTGACTGCTGCACAGAAACTGTATTAAATTTGTAGTTATAATCTGCTCACAAAATCCATTCAGCTCACCAATGAGCAAGTTTTAAAAGACACAAGTAGTTTCCATTGATACTGAATTGCTAAATTATTAAGGTCAGAACAATTAACTAGTTCTAGGAGATGCATTTAATCTGTACATGAAAAGGCACAGATATTATTTCTCCCTGGAAAAATATAGGCAAAATATGGCTTTTTTTTTTTTCAGGGAAGGATCACTCATAAAAATAAAGAGAATTAGCCATTAATGCTTTCTGTGTGTAAGGGTTGTACCAGTACATGAACAAATTAAGGTGTCTCATTGAGTCAATACTTTAGTGACTTTTCCTGTAAAAATCAGCATTTAAAAACAATTCCAAATTTATTCATATACTTAGAATAGTAAGAATTGAATATGCTTGAATATTCAGAATAGCTTTCCTGCTTCAGAATAGCTTTCTCCCTCAGTATTATTAAGCACACATATCTTTTTGCAAAAATTTCAAGGCAAAATATTACATGAAAAGAGAATTTAAGTTGATGATGCAAAAAAGATAATTTAGGGATTAGAAAGTAAAATCTTTGCATGTAATTATTCCCTCCTGAAGTATTACAAACCCAGGAAAAAACCACCTAAGTTTCACTGAAGTGACATACCACCATCTTAAAGCCCTTGATAACCTGACCTGTTTTTTTTTTTTTTCCAATGCTACAAAGAAAACAAATGAATGGATTTGCTGCATCTTTCAAAACCACAGTCCTCTAGCCTAGTATTCCAAATATTACTGTGACACAGTTATAGTCACCTAGTTATTACACCAGACTGATAATTTCTTTCAAATTATACTCAAAAATCTTCAAAAATCCTGGGTAGTAGTGAACAGAAACCAACAAAATGGAATAAATGGCCACCTACAAATAGAGGGAAGTCTACTAACACAGTTCACATTCTGAAATATTTTATTTTTTATTGATAGAAACTGATTAAATCACATTCAGTCTTGGACTGTAAAACATGAATCCCATCTGGAAACCATTTCTAAAAAAGAGCATCAGAATCTCTGTTATTGTCATTGTTCAGAAAATAATTGTGCAGATATCATCAATCTATCACTCATTAACCAAAATATTGTCCTTCCTTATTTTCTTTGAAGATTTTTGAGAAACTCTTTCTTTGCTAGACACCCATGCACGCCCTTGCACACCTCTGCCCCTTGCATGAAGTCCCATTTGAAAAATATCCTTTTCTGTTTCTTAATTTCTAGGCCCAAGAGAGTGTATTACAGAATGTCCAAGCCTGAAAAATCCTCACTGCAAATAATCTGTCATTTTTGAAGCAGTAATTACTCAGCAAACAAGATGTAAGTAGGGGAACACAACACAGAAATCAGAGACTGGGTGAAAAAGCAGTATCCTTTTCTTTCTGAAGATTAGGTTTTAAACATTGTTTTCCACAGAAGCTTGCTTAAAGAAAAAACATAACAATTCACCATGTCCTCTGCTGCATTTTGCATTCTCATGTACATCACCTCTTGAGCTGAAACCCTGCCTTTCCACAAAGCACTACTCCCCAGTTAAAAAAACCCCCAAACACACACAAAAACCAAAACACAACAACAAACAACAACAGATTACCAGCAATTAAGATGCATAAAAATGCTTGTTGAGAACTCCAGGCACCTAAATGGTGCCTTTGTACTGATACAAAATGAAATAAAAGCATTGTTCAACCCTTTACATCAAAACAGTAGGACTTGAGGATTTTTTGTGAATGCAAAAAATACTTACATATTGCAAGAAAGGCAAGCTAATGAGCAATAAAAGTAAATTGATGAATATTATATTGTTTTCTGCTGATTTTCAGCCTGTCTGACAAACTGCCCATGAAGCTGATCAGCTAAACTGCTGTTTAACAGGAGGACTAGCTGGTATGGTTGACCTTTTTTATTTTGCATAAGCCTCTACAATTTTTTTTACAATGGGTGTTACTGTTCTGCTTCAACAGTAATAATTTACACCCTCCTCTATAATAATGTGAGGAAAAATATACATGAGAAATTGCTTGCACATTCTGGCTGCAACTTTAAATTGTAAAAAAATTTCCACTTGCCTTACTCTCCATGTTAACAAATTCTTCATATTCCCCATTTCTTTGTGCCAGTAAGAAATGATCTCATCTTTTGTTACTGGCAAACATCTCCCCTACTGTTTTATAAAATGTCTTTTACATTCAAAATGTAAAAATAACAGAGAAAAAAAAACATTCCTACATAAATGTACTACTACTAGTTTACAGAACTAGCCAAACATGGTGCAAATGCCATCTCTGGGTGGATGCAGTTCCTGAGTGAGCTGTTTTTGAGAACACATTGCAGTTTTATTGCCTGAATTTTTTTTTTTTTTTGCACACTGATTTTGGGGCACCAAGAGAGTACTTTCATATTTCTTTAAATGATTACTTAATGTTTTAGCTTTCAGGCAAAATTTTCTTCCAAGATATCCATTTATACTCTTGTGGTAGGTAAATGAGGGAGTACCTAAGTACTAATTTTTCAGTGATAACTGATGTAGGAAAGCAAGAGTCCTTGTCATCCAGCAAGAAATGCCTGAATGTAGCCAAGGGAATAAGCCAGAGCTCAAATACCAATGCAGTAACTGCAGTAATGACTTGCTACAGCTGATACATGTCTGAAAACATGCAAAAAACTACAGAGAACAGAGACTACAAGCAGGAACAGAAATTGTTCATGTCAATTCATTATGTTCAAGACCACAACGCTCTATGAAATATGTTTCAAATTTAATATTAGATTCAAAAACTTCTTTGTAAAAGGGGAAGAGGATGGGGAGGATGGGGACCAAAACATAGAGACCACATGCTATAAATATTTCTTTTGTTTAAAAGTGTAATTTGATTTTATGAGGGCAAACTGCAATATTATATGCTCAAATCCTGCAGAAAGCTGCAAACTCATCAGCTGAAAATAAAAGTAATGGATTAAAAATTGGTTGATTTATTCAATTACAAGGTGACAACAATCCCCAAATGTGAAAACCAAATGTAATCCTAGAATGTAGTAGTTGAGGAACCTCCAAAAGAGATGAAGACTATTAATGCCATTGTAATGGAACTTGGTGAAAGGATCTTTAGAAACAGTGTTGAATCTATTTTATAAAAAAAGCTCAGACTGGAACACAGGGCAATAAGGGATACTAAGATGGTAAAAGAAATTAAGAACTTGCAGTCTGAGTCTTGAGGAACTGAACTGGTTTAGCCAAACAAAGTTAAATCTAGGAGAAAATATTTTAACTCAGAAAATGTGTGTAAAATCTGTGGAGGAAAAGTAGCTGTTGAAAATAAGGTAAAAAAATGACGTTTGTACAAGAAAAAATACACAAAAACTAGCCATACAAATTGAGGTTATAAATTAAATCAGATGGCTTCTAGGCTTCAGATTATTTAGAGCAATCTTCCAGGAGAAATGCTACGCTACAAACTCAGCATTTGCCAGCCACAAAGAAAAAAGGGGGAAACCTCTGACTCTTGAGCATTCATAGGCATTGCTTCTAATACCAGATCCCAGCAGCATTCCTCACTGCTGGCTTGCAGAATCTGCTCTGCCTTTTCATTTTCTGACTTACCTGTTCCCACAGAAAGTTCCACTGCTAGCTAAACCAGAGCTAGTTACCAAAGCTCCTTTTATGGCCAGCGGAGATGCACAGCCTTTGAGGGCACACCATCCCATTTATCTCTGCCATTGAAATATCTTTTCTTCTTGCAGTTCAGTGGAAGAGAGTGATCTCATTTAGGAATTCTATTTCTTACTCCACCGACTTCTTGCTTAAAATACTCAGCTCTGTGTGAAAACTCACTGTCTTCACTCCCCACCACCCATGACTTTTATTCCCTTTCACATTTTGTTTCTTGCACCTTCTGCCCTCAAAATCAATTTTTAAAGAGTCATTGCTTCAGTAAAATGAAGAGATTTAATCGCTTCTGGAAATGCATTCATACATAGTATTCATACATATACAGAAAAGAAATTGCATTAAGTGTTTAACCAGGCTTTTAACTAAAAAAATTCTCTTTCAGTTTAACCTAATAAAATTAGTAATTTTCTATCTTCTCTAAGTTAAACAAGTAAAGCAAGAAAAGCCAATGCTATTCTTAAACCATTGCTGTGCAGACTGCATGTACTTATACATGGTTACTGCTTGAAAGTTTTGGTAAGTAAAATCTATATGGACAGTCATCGCCATGCAAAAAAGTGCATTCGTCCCATACTGTAATTCTTTGAGATACACCCCACATACATCCCATGACCTTCCTCACTATTAGAAGTTTCTTATCCAGCTGATTTCTCAGTAGGTAAAGCAACTCTTGGCTCTGTTGGCTCTGTGGTGTTGGAAGCTGGGTACTTCTGCTGGGCTGTCCTCAAAAGGATTATTTTCCTGAGCCTTCAGAAGGACACATCCACTGTAGTGCTGACCAGAGCTTCCTAACCTCAGTCAGCAAGTAGTCATTCAGTGGTCATTCCTTCCTCAGTCAAATCTAAGTCAAATTTTTACAATCTGATAGGGATTTTGATGGCAAATAGCAGAACTGGAGAGGTAATTTACAAGTGGGAAGTCAGAGAATATAATTCTTTTGGGCTCAGTGGTATAAAAGAAGAGACAATGCATGATGAGTTCAGTAGGAACTTTGTAACAAAAATTTATCCAGAGCGATGGCTCATTTAACAACATATGGACTAATAAAAGAATTTGGGGAATAATGTAGATTTCCATTCTGTGTTTGGGGCTGTCTATTTGTGCATGTACAGTGCTGTGTGTTCTCAGTATGTGAAAGGAGTTTATTCACTAGCACTGCCCATACCTATTTCTTTCACTTCCTTCAACAAACATAAATTATACATTTCCTTTAACAATAAGCGTTTCAAGCATGATCTGTCACACTGCCTCAAGAACTAGAAGTGGTCAATCTTAACCTTTATTAATTAAAGCTGTTTTCCTGTAACCGCTGACCGAAGGGAAAGGTTTCATCTGTACTGGCTAAAATTCAAGCTAAAAACCGTTGGGTGCTCTTCTTTAACCTCTGGTGCAAGGTAACTCTAATTACTGCATTGTTTAACTCTACACCGAGGGCACACAGCCCGCTCCACGAGTTCAAATGTCGCTCCCCTTCCCTTCGGACGAGGAATGCCGGCCGGGGCCACGGCTGCTGCCGCTGTCCCGGTAACGCCGGCCCGTCCCCACGGCAACGCCGCCGGCCATGGCGGGGCGAGGCGCGGCCGGCCCGGGGCGAGGTGAGGGCCGAACGTGGGGCGGGCTGCGTGCGACCCCCGGGCTCCGCTGTGTCCCTGCTCCGGGCCCTGGGCTCCCGGCTCCCTCCCGCTCCCAGCCCTGACCCTGCCCCACGCTCCCAGCACGGCCGAGGCCGCCCCGGGCCCCCCGCACTCGGCCTCCCCTCGGCCTCCCCTCGGCCTGTCCGGGGTGGGCGGACGGGGCTGCCCCGCTGTGTCCGCCATTCGGGGACAGCGCCGGGGATCCATGGGGCCGTGTCTGTCCACCTGTACGGGGGGGTTTGAACAGGAGGATCTCTTTGCTCCAGCCTCAGGAGGCCAAGGGGGCCGTGTGTGTCCCCCTGCACAGGGCTTTGAACAGGGGGATCCTTTTGCTCCAGCTTGGGGGGGCCATGGGGCCGTGTCTATCCGCCTGCACAGGGCTTTGAACGGGGAATCCTTTTGCTACAGCCTCAACAGAGGTCTCCTGCTGTCGGGTGACGACATTTCTAGTAGTAACGGGGAATAATCAGTGTTTGCACCCATTTCTTTAAAATTTGCAAGTTATAAAGTCCCCCTTTCCCTCTTCAGGGATTTAAATGAGTTAAAATAATCTATTTGCTCCTAGATAGGTGTATTTCAAATCACAGCAGCCACAGCATATTTGACCATTTGAGAGCTCGGTTTGTGACAGGGTCTCCTTGCCAAGGTGGGCTTAGGTGACACTGCTAGCACTGTTTGATTAATCTTTAAATAACAGTTCTTCAGCTATTCCTGTTTAAAGGCCCTGTGGGTACCTTTGTGGATGCCTCGCTAGTGCCTCATTGCTCTTGGTCTGAGGTGCTGTATTATTATGTGGGGCTAGTAGAGCTTGCTTTGGTCTTTTTATAAATGATAAGCACTTCTTTCTTCTTTCAGAAGAAGCTTTTTAGAAATTACTGCTCTCTTTTCTCCTTCTTTTCATTTTGGCTCCCTTCTTCCTCTTGGATGGGTTTTGGTTAGACCCTTACATGTGTTAAATAGTGACCAGAGCTCTTACATTGATTTTGAAGAGAGACTGGTGCCTGTCAGGCATAACTCCACAAACTGATTTCGTAAGAGTTGAAAAACCCAGGGAAATTTTGACTTGGCACATTTTTAATAGATAAAGCTCATAAAGCTCAGGCTGCCAGGTCTCGTTATTTTCTGTGCCTTTTAGACATCTGCCATACTGCACACAAAGCTCATATTTACTTGATTGTTTCCCATAAACCATAAATTCTTTTCAGTGGAACTACACAGGGTACAATTAACTGATGGTTATTGCCTGCAAAATCCTGTGTAATATCTTGATCATCTGTTGGGGTCCATGGAGTGATCCATGAGTCTTTAAGAAGAATTTGTGAAGTTTGGTCAACTTTGCTGAGCATGAGACTTCTTTATCTAATTCATTACAATATGGCCTTGGTGCTGCTCTTTTGCACTGTTTTATAATGCAGATTAAATTACCTGTGTAAGGCATAACTATTAACAATTTTAAATGTATTCTTTTTTTTAAGGGTCAGCTAAAGGGTAAAGATATTGACTATGAAAGAAAAAGGGAGCTGTATACAGACATAGTCACATTTTTAGGGGGAGATCACCTAGATTTGTAGAAAATATGGCTAAACAGGTATGTATTTATTGTTACTTGGTATACTTTGTGCAAATGTACATTGGTAAGAATTACATTGTAAACCTGGCTGAACGTTTATGTTCTTTATCAAAGATAAATCTATGACTAAATGAAGAATTTTGAAGACTGGAGTGCTTTTTAAAGTTATTATGTTTCAGTTTTTAAAAAATAATTTTCTTTTGTAAACAGCAAGTAGTGCACGATTTCATGTGTTGCTCTATCATACTCTTTGATGGGGTTTGATCCAACATGTGAGGTCACCTTCTAGTTTTGCATGAAATGTTTTGTCTGTCTTCTGGTCTTGTTCTTTATGGAGCAGTGGAAATGTTAAAGCAGGAAAATGTGATATCTGTATGGAAAAGGTCAGCTTTTTATTACAGTATTTTTCTGTGACGAAAACCACTTAATTTTTTATTTTCATTCTTTGTAACCCAAACATAAATAATTGCCCAACTTTCTTATGAGAACTGCCTCATTTAAATATCAGAGCTGAGAGTTAAGTTAAGCTTACACACTTTATCTTGATTCAGACACTGTAAAATGCAAGTGTTTTGGTTTTTATCTAGAGCCCTATACTAGCTAGAATCACACATTACCAGTACAATTTTAGTTGTTTCCTTGTTCCTGATAAAACTATTTTTTTTTTTAGATTTCTAGTGTGGTTTTAACAGATTACTTGGAGGTAAAATTCCACACAGGCCAAAACCTGTCAAGAGTTTCATTGTGGTTATTTATATGCAATTTTAATTATTGCAAGAAAGAAGTAATTAACAGCAAAATTTCCTTATCCTCTAGTTCTGGTTTTCTGGGATGTAGGGCTGATACTTATTTTTTTGAGATACAGATATTTGACAATTTTGAAAGAACAGAGCATTCCAAGTCATACACATATAGTATATGTAGTTTATATTAACTACTGTTAATATATATAAACTATATGTAGTTAACTATAACTATATAGTTTACTATATGTAGTAAACTATATGTACATAAACTATATGTAGTTTATATTAACTACTGTTAATATAAACTAGTATAGTAGTTAATGTTATGCCTACATACTGATTTACACTTCCTAAATAGGACAACATATGAATTTTTTTAGACATTGGTTTAATTTATTTCCAGTTATTTGGCTTCATTTGATGATCATGAAAGGTAAAATCTGGTAACATTTTGCTGTTTTTTCAGATCTAATCCTAAATGTTAATATAGAATAATGTTACTATTGATGATAACATGCCTTTATTTACTACTTTTCTGCCCTTATGAATATATTGTAACTTTTTAAGTTACACTTAATAAGTCACACTTATTAAATTAGAGCAAATAAACAGAACTTACCCTGTTTTCCTTCAATTTTCATGTAATTCATACACTCATTATTCCCTGGCTGTGTAAATAAGTTTATGCAGAAGAGTATACATTATACCTTTTAAATGGTTTTGGAATTTCATATCATCTTGCCTTGCTGAGGAGCTGGTGTAGTACATTCTGCTTTCTATGACTGGAATTTAAACAAGTTAATATCATAGAGCTGCAGAGCATTTGTACCTGTGGGAAAATCTTCTCTGTCCTAGAACTATGAAATGCAGAGAAAAGCTGTTTTCCAAGTTTGACTAAATGAAGTAAAATATGAGTGGAAATAGTTTTGATTTATTTTCTGAGGAGAGGAGAGCTTCAAAAAGCTCATTACATACACATATATTGCAAAACCAATTAACTTTTATAATATCTGCCTGGCCTTGTTTAAGCTAACGTTCAGAATCGCTGTGTTGGCATATAGTGCTGTAGCAAACATGCTTTTTAAAGTATGCTTAACTGATCAAGCTACAGCACCAATTCCCCTGTGATTTATCTCGTTTAACATGTGCTAAATTGTCTTGTCTGGAGTACATTTTCAGAATGAGAGCATTAGCATGAGTTAGTTTGGAATTAGACACTTGAGTTGGCAAGGCTTCAACAGCCGATTCTCATCAGGGACCAGTGGAAAACAGACCCTGCTGTGACAGTCTCCTTAAAACTGCCTTGAATCAGGCACACAAAGGAATGTCTTCACCTATCTGGGACTGACAGCTGCGACAACAACAATAATAATAATAAGTACCGATCATATGCTGACTTTCCTGTAAAAATTGAGTGTGTTCCAATAGAGAGTAAGAGTTGACAAGAGTCCTCTCTGTTCTGTACATTATTGATTAGCCATGGTACTAGACACTGACAGCTGAAGGATTGGTAGGTGCCACTCAGCTCCATTCTTGTATGTGACTTGTTCAACAGTTTTGCCCTGAGACACAGAAGATGAAAAAAATTGAATGGAATGTGTTTATATTAATTCTGAACTATATCAAATTAAATTACTTGGAACTGAAGTCTAGCAGTTTATGATAGTCTATTTTCAGTTTTATGTTCATTACTTTTTTTGTGGGAATTTTTTGTAAATCCTTTATGCAGGGAAATAGTTTTTATGTAAATGTTCTGTTGAAAGCAGAAAGCTGACTTTGCATGTCTAAATCTTAAAACTCATTTGGATCTAGGTTCTTTAAAAGTGCTTGTGTCACAGATTTTTGACATATTAAAAATCAAACAACACCAAATATTCAAAAATGTTCCTGAAATTCCAAATTTATCAACTTGATTTACATAAAAAACTCCAACTTGCATTTGATAACTGCTACTTTTTAAATTAATGTTTTGTTCTTTTAAAGACAATATAATTTTATGCTTAGAATCTTATTCTACATTTAATGCATGCAATTTTTAAGCACTAGAATTTTGCTTATAACTTACTGTTTTAATATTCATTATTCATATAGCAATATGAGTGACAAACCATGTCTCCTTTTACTAGGAATATAGTATGTCTAAAGAACCAGCACACAAGAAGAATTATCAGCATGGTGAAGGTGCTGAGATTTCTGGCCAATCACAGAGCCTTCATGATCTTACAGAAAAGACTGAACGTGAGAAAGGGAAAAGTTCTTCAGCAGGACCCACTGACCATAGGTTAAAACCAAATATGAAATGGAAGAGCAGTGGGCTTTCTGCTTCCCAAAGGTAAGTAATTTTCTTTAAAATTGAATTTGCCTATAGATTTATCCAAACTGTGCTAATGATAGGGATGCATGTTACAGGTCTCCATTATTGTCTTAACTTAGGAGGAATAAAACAAAGCCTACTACATATTAATTTCTAAGGACAGAGTTTGGACCACCAAAGAGAATTCTCAGGTTTTTTCTGTCATGTGACAACTTTGATGTTGTTACGTCATTTCCACAGCAAGGCACGGAAGGAACTTGCAATCATCTGCAGTACTGGTTCTCCAGGACTGTGATATCATCATATTTTTTGGTGTAAAATGACTTTTAAAGCAAGACTGATTAGAAAAACTGATCTAAACCACACTTTCTGAGCGAGGTGAAAGAGGTCCTGGATGGAAAATCAGAATGACTCTTGTTACTGCCACTTGATTTTGTATTATATGAGCTCCTTCTCTAGCTCTGCTTAGCAATGATATTCACTGATGAGATTATCTCAATGTTTGAACACTCAAAAGAGAGTATACATATATTGTATATTGTTGGATTTGTCTTCTGAAAATAGTCCTCTCTTTTGATTTCATGTTTCCTGATTTTGTGTAAGTGGAGGAAGAATATCTGCAGAAAAGCCTTTCAATGTCATCCTACAAAAAATAGTATCTTTCTCAAGTCTACCAATTTAATAAGTTGCAAGAAACATTTTAAGAGATTTTGGATGTGACTTATGGTTAACAGTTAGGAAGAAATTGGCTTTCCAGACCAAGAGCTAACCTTTTTCCACAGTTATTGATGAAGTCTTGATGTAGTGAAATTGACTGCAATCATAAGTAATATTCTCTTTTTTTTCTTGGGACTGTGATAGAGTGACTAGCTCAGGCTCAAAAAGACATTTTGCTTTCACAACATTGTTATTTTGGGACAAAAAAAAGGACCAAAGATTGTGGCCAGTTGAAAGTAGGTTCTTTGGAATATGAGGAAAGTAATATGTGTTGTATTCAGCATGATCAAAGCTGTGGAACATCTAAGTGTGTGGAAGAATTAGGCAGACAAAAGTGCCTGGAAATAAGATGACTAGAGGAGAAGAAGAAAGATACAGAAATTCTCATCTGGGGATGGTAAATAGGAAACAGATAGTCACTGTCTGTTCTAGGACAAAAATAAGGGCATCAAATTAAAATGAGCCAGTGAGATCGTTCAGAACAAAGGGAGAGATGCCTTCATATGCCACATAGCTAAGCACTCACATTCTTTGCCAGAATATACTAAATTCATTTGTTTATGTGAGTTCAAAAATCAACCAGAGACATTTATTGAATTCTTCATCCATTCAAAACTGTTAATGCATGGACAATCAGGAGTTTTCTGAATCACAGTATGCTGAAGAATATTCTGGAAAAAATAATTTCTGTATTTTTTTTTTTTTTTAATAAACCCAAATCCAGTAGTGACAAGGTTCCAAAAAAATGCTCTGAAGGAGAAGGGAAAAGTAGAACTGGAACTCTGACTACAAAAAAGAAAGCCAGTGGCAAATCTAAATCGGTTAAAATTCAAGAAACTTCGAAATGGTATGGATGACTTATTTTTCCTTCCTCAATTTTTTAATTTTTATTTTCCCTATCTACAGTAATTATCACTATACTTACCATTTGGTAATATTAGTTGTATTTTTCTAGTTATTAGGCAGTGTTGTCATACCTGTTTGAAATATGCTTGTCCATATTATAGTTTATAACTATTTGAAATTGGTGATTCTGTTTATTTATTTTTAGTAAAGTATCAATCAGCCTTGAAGATAGTGAAAGTTCCTCAGAGACTGATGAGGATGAGCAGCCTGTACGTCGTCAGGAAGGAAGCACCGATTTGTCAGCAGAATACTGGGGAATTCAAAAACTTGCAAAATATGTAAAAGTGAGTAAGCATTGATAAATTGTATAAAAAGTAAAAAAGTTACATTTGAGGAGACCAGACCAGTTCCTTATCTTTTCCTCTTTCGTTATACTTTAGTATAGCCCTGTGGTGTAGTATTTTCAAATCCTGGAACTGTGGACTTTCCTATCACGCACTTTTTAATCTGCTGGTTTTGGCTTATATAGCCCTTTAGATTAAACCATCTGTTCAGTGTTATTTAAAACGTAAGATGGCATAATCTCTTTATTAATTATTGGGTTTCTGTTTTGCTTTTTGTATGAAACTTTCCAAGAGATTTCTTTATGTGGATAATAACTTTCAAGAGTTTTTATTAAAACTGAATAGTTGCCTAAAGTCTTTCATCAACTGTGATTAATGCATGTCTGAAATAATTCTAACATGGTCTTGTGTCTGGATAGATGCTTTAGTGGACAGGAAAATGTATGATAAAAAGGCATCTTCTAAAACAAACCAAGAAAACGTTTTTACACAGACTTGTTGAAAATCTTTTGGAACCTATAAATACAGATAGTTAGAATTCCTAATATGTCTGAAATGGATCAAAACCCCAACAACCCTTTACTATTCTGGAAAACTCTAATTATGTTTTTCCCTCAGGAGAAGTTCCTTTACAAGTTCGTACTGGAATTTATGTTCTGTTAAGTTGCTAATAAAAGCACTGGCTTATTTATTTTTTTGAGTGCAGCTACAGAGAATGCACATCTGACAGATACAATGATGGTGTTGGCTTTTGGTGCAGCAGAAAGAGCAAGTCATATGAGGAGCAGCTGAGGGAGCTGGGCTTGTTTAGCCTGGAGAGAAGGAGGTTCAGGGGTGAGCTCATCACTCCATGCAACTGGTTGAAAGGAGGTTGTAGCCAGGTGGGGGTCAGCCTCTTCTGCCAGGCAGCCAGAGATGGGACAAGAGGACATGACCTCAAGATATGCCAGGGGAGGTTCAGGCTGGACATCAGGAAGAATTTTTCACTGAAAGGGGGGTTAAGCATTGGAACAGGCTGTCCAGGGAAGTTACCACAACAGTGGAGTCACTATCCAGGAAGTGTTCAAGGAATGACTGGATGTGGCCCTTGGTACCATGGTTTAGTTGACATGGCAGTGCTCAGTCAAAGGTTGGACTTGATGATCCTGAAGATCTTTTCCAACCTTTGTGATTGTATGATTGATTTTACAATTAAAATTACTGGTGAGGAATAAGCAAAGTTTTGGCTCCTCACAGTCCTTTTAAGTATTGTAGAAGAGTAACTCAGTCTTTTAAAATGTGTTCAGAGTACTCACACTGCTTGTTTTCAGTTCATGTCTGTGGGGCCTTGCTAGTGGACCTGGCAAAGAGACACAGACAAACGCAGATAATACAAGCCTGTCTACATTTATCTTTTCTAGGTTGGACCTCTGTATTTTTGTCATTTTGGCTATCGCAAAATAACCCTTTGCAAATGTAACTTTGAGCATGTAACTTGCTCAGCTATTCCTAATGCTGAACACAGCATGTACACATTTTGTATTATAGAATTCTTCCTACTCACAGTTCAACAGGATGCTTTCAAACCTTTCAGTTTGTTAATAGCTTGCTTCTCTCTGTGTTATGAAGCAACTCTTTGTACTTTTCAGAGAGCTCAGAGAAACAAGCATGCTACTTTTTAGTAAAGACCCAAGGTCCTCCTGGAGAAGATACTTGAAATTCATTTCTGTTGATGAATTCCCACTAATCTTTTAATTGGCCCATTTATGTACCACCCTCTTTACTGACAAAGATCTTCTCTCCTGATTATTTAATTCTCAAACTCCCTTTCCTCTCTTGATCCTTCATATAGTTGGGTTTAGATTTTAGTATCGAACTTAAATCAGTATTGAAATTCATATCTACATTTGCATAAAACCATTCTGTAAGAAGAGTGAGAATGACAAATAGGAAAGTACATTTTTAATGCACCTCTCTTTTAGAAATTGACTTTATTTTGTTCCAGCTATCAATACAGAAAATTACATAATGATTTAGAACTAGGAAATGACAGGGCAGCCTTTTTGATCAGACAGTGAGTACCCATTAAGAAGTTTATAATATAGATTTCAATAATACGAAAAGGTTTTGTTGTGAAAATTAAAATATATACTTCTTTACATATTCATGCACACCTGAGTCTTCCAATAGTTCTTTAAGTTAGATATAAATTAAACTCAGTATTTGAAGATAAAATAGTTCTGCGAAAATAGTTCCATGTTCATTCTTAGTTGCATAAAGCAAGAACTCCCTAGTGTCAGATAAAGCTGAAAAGAGATGCCTCAGTGCCATACCACAGACAGTGGTTGAAATGTTTTATTGATGGAGTGCTACTTTAGCTTGCACATGGAATTCATTTTAATTCAAGTATAAATACTGCACTTCTGGCCAGACTTGGGAGATTTTTTGGCATTCTTGTTGTTCATGTAGGCAAGTGTTCATGACACATGCAACGTAAGAGAAAATAAATTTATGACTGTGTTATTTAAGTATCTACAAGCATATTTATATAGAAGCACAAATTTCAAAGGGCTTGTGTTGTTTGCCCATCTGAAAAAATCAATAAAATGCCTTAAAGAATAGTTGATCAAGATACCAAGAAAGTGCAATAATTTGTAGATGCAATGATTTTTCTAATATCTGTTTAAGTTAATGGGAATCCCAATTCAGCAAGACTCTGTAAAAGATCAATTTGCAAACAAGAAACTCCCATAAAACCTGAAAGATACCTAGTTTTTCTATAATGTTAGATTGTCATTAAATGTTAAAGAGATAGTTGCTGTTTGTATAAAGCAAACTTGCAAGATCCTGTGAGTTGTGCCTGTAGGCTCTGTACATGTATTCCTCTTCATGGAGAGAAAATTCCAGTGCTGGGGAAATTCCCTTCTGACTTTTTGCCCTTCTCCACTCCCTTTCCTTTCCGGGAAAGAGTATCCATGTTGGAATTGTTCCGCTGGGAAGCAGCTGCTTCTGTGGTCTGGCTCCTTGTCCTACCTTCAGGCTTCCCAGAGCTATGCAGCAGGAGCTGGAGCATGTGTGTTCCTGCCATGCCTCCCCATCGACTTAGCAATGAGCAGCAAAATAGATCAGTGAGCTTGTGATGGCCTTGTGTTAGACATCCTTTGGGGCCAGAGTAGATAAAATGGGAGTGAGGTGCTCTGTAGGTGTTTGTAACAGTGAGATTCACCCAGCCTACTTCCAATTTGACATTATTTATTAAATTGGCACTTCTGAAGAATTGGATTTCTAGAGGAAGGACTACATTTTACACCTGAAAAATTTTAGGAGTAGGGGTCATCTTTTTCAATTATCCTTTTACTAGAAATGGGGAACATCAGGTAGAAATGCAGAGTCTTCTTTGTGGCAGATCTGGGGCTGTTCGCTGGAAAAAAACAAAAAGAAAAAATGGGTGAGAGCTGGGCTTTGTGCTGCTCACACAGCTGACTATTGCCAGTTTTATGATAAAACTGAGATGTTAATGGGTGAATTGGGCTGGTGACTGTGCCAGGAATAATGCCAACATCCAGAATAAATATTTAATCCCTTAAGCCCTTGTGCTGCTTGACCTTGGCTCCCTGTAAGGGCATGATTCAGATGTACACCTATGCCAGGATGAAGATGAACAGAATTCTGCAGGACCACGTCAGTTACAGAATTCATCCTTCAGTTTCTTATGTGGAAAGTCATTCTACTCTTGGCTATATTTCAGGATTACGCTAGTGAAACCAGTCAAATCTCACACTTCATGTAATATATTCTTTAATTTCATATCTGTTTGGAATTACTCCAGTGCAAAAGACCTCATTCCCAGAACAGCATTGTGTTTCTTTTCTACTTTGGAATCATAGATGGACAAATCTGCTGTCTCTCCCTGGCTGTTTGTGCCCTGTGCCAGGCCCAGGAGCTGGAGAAAGGCTATGGCACTGCAAAGGAGCCAGGAAGGATGTTCCCTGAGAGTGGCATTGAGCAGCAGCTCCCAGGTGCCCATGTGCAAATGAGAATTGTGTGGTTTAGCAGCTGATGTATACAGCAATTTTTTTATGAGAACCAGTTATAAATTTATGGCACTTGTGAAGCCATTGATGTGGCTTGTAGATTTTTCTCAAAATTTACAGCAGTAGAGTACACAGTATTTTTGAACTGCATCATGAAAAAGTATAGCTCTCTTAAGTTGTAATGGTATTGGAAACATTCCATATTATTAAGATTATACTAGTGCTCATTATAAAAATTTTAATCAGTTTCATGAGCCATGTATTAAGAAATCAGTTGCATTTTGGGATTAGCAGAAAAGTAATTCCATTTTATTCTAATATACAGGACCTCAGAAAAAGACACAAACATCCCACCCTAAGGAATACAATGGATCTTCAAATACTAATTGTTTAAAGTGAAAGGTCTAAAATCTCTGTTGGTTATGGATGTTCCCATAGTCTTGAAATCTGGCCCTGTGTGTATGATGGATACAAATGTTAGGATCTAATAGCAAGACTAAAAGTCCCTAATCTGTGTAGGACATATATTGCACATCAAAGCTTTTTCTACAATCTGTGGACAAGAGTGAAATGCTTTTTCTTTATAATATCTTATTGGCAAGACTTACACGAGATTAGGTTTTAGCTAGTAAGTACATAATAAGCATATGTAAGTGCATGTAAAATATTTTTGTACATGTAGTAACTTTGTGTAAGGCCTTTTTTCAGGACTGACCACTTTGACCAACTCACCGTATTAGTAAAATGTCCAACCACAAATCTTTTCCCTTCTTTATGAAAGTATAGGCGGGGTAATCTGAAGGAGGTTTTCAACTGGATGGAAAGGTAAAGATGAAAAATAAATTTTGCTTTAGTTTGGCTAAGAATGTTACTTTTCAGAAGATAACAAATGAATGTGACATAATCATGTGCCACCTGCTAGTGTTTCATGGCACATGTTTGGCTCACCCGTCAGCCTTGGCAAACCTGTCAGCCTCTATATCACTCTTCTCTACTGTTCATTAATATCTCTTGCTCCCATCTTCCAGTATTAGCCAAAATTTTATCTTAAAATTCAGTAAAGAATGTGATTACTGGGAAAAAAAAGGAAATAAAAATATGTGAAAAATTCAATTTATAGTTAAGATATGTATTTCCTAACAACCTTGATAGTGCTGATCATGAAAAAGAAATATTTTTATGATAACTTTACTAGGTAGGAAATATTTGGCAAATGGTGAACTCTCAGATTATTATTATAATTGGCAACTTTGAAGCATTGGAATAGCTCCCTGTTCAAAATACCATGCAATCATTCTTCATCCCAAGAGACATATAAAATTCATAACAACCAGTTGAATTTTGACCATTAACACCAATACCAACTCTGATGAATTTCTGTGTAGTGAAGGTTTAATTAATGTTCACAGGGTCACACATTCCTTAGAGTTTCATAGCTGATGAGATGAAAGTCAGTCTAGAAAAAAAGAAAAAAAAAGTAAACAGAATTCTGTAAAAAAGAGAAAGAAGAAATAGTAGACGAAAAATAAAAGACTGAGGAAAAGAATGTAAAATAACTTAAGTGTGATTCTCTTCTTTCTGCAGGGTTGTAGTCTATGATGAAAGCAGGTAATGAAATTAATGAGCGATGGCTTTGACACCATAACTGTAGTACCTCTAAAATAGTAGTAAATTGTCTCAATTGTCTCAATCTGACTTCAGATTTTATATTCATGAAGTAGATAATCAAATTGTTATGTTTCCTAAATAATTAGGATGTGATTGTGTCTGAAAGGTAGCAAGAGTTTTAAGTAGTGAGAGCAACATTCTGTGTTGTTTTTAAATGTTCCACATTGCTCTAGGCTCAGTTGAATCAGAGCTCACTCTACACACTGTTATTCCAGAAGTACGCCTGTGCTTCAGCCATGTCTTCACCCATATTTGTTTTTCCTATGCTCTCACTAAGACCTGTTTCTAAGTTTGTTTTATTTCTCCAGAGAACACCTGTCTCTTAGGTTTTCATAAACTATTGCTATAATTTTGTTTTCTTTGCAACATTTTTTTGGCTAGTTTCAAATGACACTGCCTCTTCTGTCTGTTCAGTGCTTATGAAGCTTCCACAGTGTGCAGGCTTTCCAGCAGCCTGCAGAGGCAACAGTCCTTCCTAGTTCAACCTCATTAACTTTTCTCCTCAGATTCACATCCACTGGTTTCCTAAGTTTGCTGGATACCTAAAATTAAAATGGCTCTAATAGCATTAATGCTCTTATCCTCTTTCTGAGCCAAGTACTAGAAAAAGTCAGAATTGCTTAGGCAGGTCTAACACAGTCACACAAGATCAGTAGCACATCTGTGTTATGGACAGCAAAGGTCTCATCTCCAAGTCTCCAGTCAGGGTTTACAGTGCTATATTACTGTTAACAGTAGTGCTGTTTGTGTAGGGTTTTTTCTTTTTAAAAATTAATCCTAGACCCTTTTTCCTTTCTCATTCAATTCTATTTGCTTCTAATTTCTACAATGTTCTTTTAAAACACCTATGTGCTTTATTTTCCTCAGATGAAGTGCCCTTACAAAATTGTCCAGATGCATCTGGGGAAGAAATAAACTCCTAAACTGAAAATTTCACAATGGAGTAGAAGATAAACTTGCACTGTTAAGATATTATATGTTATTTTGGCCAGGTTTTCTGTGGTTTTGGGGTCACCATTTCACTTCTTTCCAAGTCTGAGGTTTAAGAAGTTACTAGGAAAATATTCTGTTATTACCAGTCCAAGGAAGTAAAAGTTCATATGTTTGCACATGAACTGTTAGAGTTTTGCCTCCTCTATAGTAGAATCCAATTTCTGTGAATCAGAAAAGGAAAGCTAACAGAATGGGTACATGTCTTGGAAGAGTTTTCAAGAGTGAATCAATACTTGCCTAACAAAACCTCCTGATTCACGCAGAAAATAATAGACATCCTTTTGTTTGGAAACTAATTTCTTTTCAATTTCATAAAATATGACAATTTAAACTCACTGTATGGGGGTCATGACATATATGTCAATTCTGCCACTGTGTAGGATCAGGGTCAAGGTATCAATCTTCAACTAAAACAGTGCAGCTTCTGTGCATTGTTGTAGTCCAGTGTGAATGTTTTGAAATGTTGTGATGCCTGTGATTTTCCACTGGCTTTACTTATATTAATCTTTATGGTTTACATACTGCCAGGCTGGAGCTAAAGAATGCCAGAAGATTCAGGAAGTGGGTCAGGGAATTATTCCATAACTCAGTTATACTTGTCTATAAGTCATGTCTTAACAAGTTGCAGCTTGTATGTTTTATAAACTAAGATGAAAAATTGGAACTAGTATTTAAACCATGACAAAACTCAGTGTGCTTAGAGATTGACTAGCATAGAAAAATTGCCTTGCTCAGGCATATTATGTATTTTATACATACTGAGTACTGCAGTACTCAGTCTTTCATTAAGCTTTATCAAAATTTATTTAGATATTAAAGTATTTTCTAGCAGAAAATTACAAAATTTTCTCTGTGATTTAAGAGAGTAAAGTTCAACAGAAAATAAAACGTCATAAACTTTTAAACTTAAGAATTCTGTTTCGTACTTTGTTTTGAATTTTTTGTTTTATAAAAATGACAATACTGCTTTGGGTTGGGATTCCAACTAAATAATTTTTTTTCCCTTGGAGGTTTTTTGTTCCATTAATGAATTTTAATTTTAAAAGTCTGGTTTAACATTAATTTGACCAACTATTTTGGACTATCACATTATGCTATTTTGTTTGTTCAGTATTTTTAAAATATATATTGACTTGGTATGTTTGGTCTTAATTTTGTCAAATATATTGTAATTGCCATTCAGATTATATATACTCATAATCAAAACTGGGGTATTACACAGGAGAATGACAAAATTGCCCACAAGCAGCAATTTTTTTTCCCTGTTATTCAGCCATAGGCTTGTTATCACAGACATGCACAGTTAACTACCTATCCAGGATTTACTTAATACACTTTTACTCTGGCAAAATAAATTTCAGCCATTGGTCTAAACAGTAAAAAAACCCCATCTTTGACATTACCATGCAGAGTAAAATATTTCACTTTCTGGTAGCATTAAGTCATGTTCACTCTAAATCATAAACCAAATTAAATAAATGAATAATACACCCTTCAAATAAGTACTGTATTTATGGAGATATTTGTGAGCCAAAAACTGTACAATTTTCATTTTACTTAATTTTGCTTTCTCTTGGGAAACTGCACTGTAACTTGATTGTAATGTTTATGTATTTCCATTCACATATTTTCGTTTTGCTACAAATTGGGCAACACATTTGGAATAATATTCTTTATAATCTTGTTCATACTTTTATTACTTGTACTTCCATAATGCCTTTAGGTTTCAGTTGAAAGGGTTAATTTTAGAGTAAATTTGTTATCTTTCTTTCCTAGCCTGCTGAACTGACATCATCAGTTCAAAAATGGAAGTTTTGTATTGACTAGGAATGTTTTAATTGGGATTGGACATCTGCTATTGAAACTTAAGCCTGTATATTTTATTATCTATTATCTGTATCTATGATCATAGTATCTATTATGGGTTAATTATTTTTTGAAGAAAATAAGTAAATACCAATACATTTATTATTTATGACATTTCATGATAGTAAATAACAGACAATAGGACGAGAGCAAAATGTAGGAAGTCATTGACGCCATCTGCTTGCCTCCAAAACAGCACCAATTCTTTGTGTGTCTTCTGGACAAATATTTCTCTGGTTTTTCTTTCCTGTCATGGAGATTTCATGCTGTAAGCAATGTATTCAAGAAATCAAGTATTCTTACTATAGAAGTTGGTTTTGTTGAGTCTTTTTTTTTTTTTTTTTTTTTTTTTTTTTTTTTTTTTTTTTTTTTTTTTACCAAGCATAGATCAATCCTGATGCTGTTAAACCCCATTATTTCTCATCTGGACCTGGAGAAGAGATGATTTGCATTGAAGGTTTTCTTTAAACTACCTTCCTATTGTCTTCTTCAGAGTAAACAATTCTAGTTCCTTCAATTTTTTTGTGGAGATCATAATTTTGAGATATTTTGACATCCTCTGGTCTTTATCAACTTTCCCAGTATCTTTTCTGAACTAGAATACCTAGAATGAATGTAGTACTTAAATTTGAGCAGTGCCAATCCAAAGAAGGAGTAGTTCTTGTATCTTACAGGTTACAAATCTGGTTATAATTTTCTCTGTAAAGTTTGCTTTTTTTTGTTTGGCAATGCTGTGATATTGATAGATAATATCAGCATTGTGTTCTATCGCTAACAACAGATTTCTTCCTACAGTTCTGCAAACTAATCATGGCATCAGCCAGTTCTCTCAGTACCACAGAGCAGAGTCCATTGAGCTCATCTAGTGTAAACCATCTATTATCTAAGTACTTACTGACTAGTTGTGTCCTTAGCATAGCCAGAGTGTTCACTATGCTGTCAGAGACATTAAGTAACCATTAGCAGAATTTAGTAAAGGTTAATGTATAAAAAAGACCCCTCAATGCTTTTGCTTTTTTGGTTCCATTTGTTGAAAGGTTGCAATTGACTAACAGGGTTTTTCCTCTTGATTATTACAGAAGTCAAACAAAATGATTGTTTGAACTTGTGTATTCCTTGGTAACTGTACTTTGGGTCGTGTCTGTATTTGCTTGTGTTTTTCTTTTGTTTTCATTCTTTTTTGATCTTGTCAATAGTTCTGTACTTCTCAGTTTTTCTCACTTGTTAGCTTGAGTATTGTAAGAGAGACCTTACACATTCAGTGCCACAAGATGTTTTACTGATAGTGTAACAGTGATACTGGTTTATTTTCATGGATATGTGTGTTATACTGATATATAGGAAGAAAGATTTTAAAATAAGTCTGTGTTCTAAATTTTAAAATAAGTCTGTGTTTAATTTCAAACCTTAAAATTGACTGTTGATCTGCCAGTAGAATCTATTTTGCTTCCAACATATCAGATTTCACATGGTATGACAACATGATGCAGATTTTATGTCAACTTAATGGAGAGGTAACTATTTCCATGCATGTTAAAATCTATGCTGTAACTACTACAAGACTTACTCTAATGATAACTTCAAGAAACAAAAAATAATTGTTGAAACCATCGGCAGTATTTCTTATTTTGTAGAATTGATGCTTCAGCACATATGAAAAATATTTTATTGTGGTTTTACATTAAAAACACTTAAAGTGGTGTGTTCATTTTTAAAGTTGAAAAAATAAAATACATATATATAATATATATGGTTGTATTTTTTTATTCATTATACGAAAATTAAAAGTTGTTTATTTTTTAAAACTTGGTCCATATTAAATATCTTATGCCAACCATTATACATGTAAGATAAAGGAATTATGGACTACTATGTAATGTATAAATGCAGTTTCACTGTAGGAGAAGCAGCCCTCAGAAGGAGAGACATCACTTTTCAGGTTAGCACTATACTTCTTCCAGTAATGTAAAATAATAAAAAGACAAGTTTTTCTTTAAAACTCCTGTTGCAAATTTTTTATCAGACAAAGTAAAGTAAATATCAAAGTCTAATCTGTTAAAAGGCCACAGATTTCATAAAAGGACAGCTGTTAGTTTTTCTGAGCTGCAGAATATTCTCTGTAGTTTTGTAATCATATTGTAGGAATTTTTAAAAAAATATTTAAGAATTTTATAAGTGTGGATAGACTGATTTCTCTAGTAAAACATTTGAGAAATTGTTACATTATTTATATGTTACTAAAGCAAGACACATTTCATACTGCTGAGGTCAAGATGATAAATATGATTTTAAAAATATAATTTAAAAAAATTGGGGGCATCTTCCTCTAAGACATTATGTTTAAAAATTACCTTTACATTTAACCACTTTTGTGGGGAAATTTTCTGGTATCTGTTGTTAAAAGAAATGTAGGTAAAAATTATGAAGAACTATGAATATATACTTCATTGATCAGCAGAAGTGTTCTGTCTGATGTAAACTACTGGTCTAAAACTTTATGAAATAGTTCTCTCACATTCTTTTTGGATGTATTTTCTCACTTGTGCTTCTTTACTACATTTATAACAATTTGAAGACCATGTTAAATTTAAATTCCTTTTGCACTGTGTCTGTCATACTGTTTCTGTTTACATTTAAGAGATATGCTTCAGAAGTTCTGGTTTTGTTAGATCTACCTGGTTTATATTAGCAAACATTACTCAGTTTTGTAATATTCTGTGTTTCATTATAATGTCCACAATTCAGCAGAACATTTTCCTCTAGGAAGGGTTGGCCAAAAATCCTTTACAGATTCAAAACTCTCATTTAAAAGAGATGGGCTTGGGCAGCAGAGCTCAAATTGGGATGGGAGCCAAAGCTTCCCTGGAATGCAGGAGGTGGATGCTGTAGTTTGATTTACTAGCTACTCTAAGTTGTAACTTCCACATTAGTACCAGCTGGCAATGTTCATTCTAGCTTCTGTTGCAGCTATAGCTCAGCTCTCCTAATTTCCATGCAGGTCAGTTCATCCCTGATTTTATTGACAGTAAACCTATATTAGAGGTTTAAAAGAATCCACTGTCGTGTAGCCTAACTTCCTGTGTTGTGTTCTTTGATTTTTTTCTTTAAGTCTAGTTGCAGTGACTGACATAGAGCTTATCTTAGCTTATCTTATTCAATAGAGCTTGAATGTTTAGAAAAACATTCAATCTGGTCTATTCACAGCAAGCCATTTTAATAATTTTCCACCTCAGCTATTCACTCATTTGAATCTTTATGCCATTTACAGACTTTATCAAACATTCCATTTCTTACTATGTGTTATTGAACACTATATAGTCAAAATAGTCTAACATGTTTCTTCTTTAGTAGTAGTTTTACTAGCACAACTAGAAGTGATTGAATTTATAATAAATACATTTTATATATTGGGTAATTATTTGCTTTGTTTTAGGGAGGTGATCCAACAGCCACTCTAATTGCACTGTGTTCAATGAGGGATTTCAATCTGTCTGAAGAAACCTGTCAGCTGGCCATCAAAGACACTGGATGCCTTGAAGTGTTGATTAATTTACTTGATACAGAAGAAATTAAATGTCAGGTAATGAGCTTTGTCAAATAGAGCAATGAATATGCCTTTTTTATTAGAATGTTTTCAGAGTTACAGAGTGTAAAGAAAATTGATTTCTCATTTCTGTATTTTCTTGTTTTCTCCAGATTTTTTAGAAAGATATCTATGTCTTTGACTTTCAGTTTTCTTCTTTTCTCCTGATTAAATATAAAGAAAAAAATTAAATAACCCATCATTTTAAATAATGTTAATGTTTTTGTATACCTGAATAATGTTTAACTTCTATCGTTTCCCATTATTTAGACTGGTTCATTAAAAATCCTGAAGGAAATTAGTCAAAATATATTGATCAGACATGCAATTGCAGATCTTGGAGGCTTAGAGATCATGGTGAAAATACTGGACTCTCCAGATACTGATCTAAAATGTTTAGCAGCTGAAACAATTGCCAATGTTGCTAGATTTAAACGAGCACGAAAGACAGTAAGGAAACATGGAGGAATCAAGAGATTGGTAAGCAGACATGAAAATTTGTACCCTTGTCATATGTATATTTTTTGTTGAAAAAATAGATCATGTGTTGTAAACATGATCAATTGTACTGTTTATCATAATTAGAAAGCAACATGATATCGAAGTTTCCTGTAGATATTAAAAAATCGGTATTTTTTTTAGGTTGAGCTGTTGGAATCTATTTCAGTGGGATCATCATACCAAGCCAAAGACACTGAAACAGTACGCTGTGCAGCTTTGGCACTCTGGAGCTGCAGCAAAAGCACCAAAAACAAGAAAGCAATCCGTAAAGCTGGTGGCATTCCATTACTAGCTAGATGGCTCAAATGCTCACATGCAAACATCTTAATCCCCATAGTGGGGACACTACAGGAATGTGCCTCAGAGGTGAGTAAACACAAACAGCTAAGTTATTTCTAAGCATTAAAGAAGTTCGCCACTAAAAGGAAATATTACATTCTACAGTCACCTATATCAGGTCAGTTATTCCATCAGGAAGTAGATGCTTTATGTAATCAAAGTGGTTTTGAGAAGGTCACAGCTTGGACTGAAGTAAAAACCACATATTTTTTATTTAAAAGGCTAGGAGTAATACATGAAAGAAAAAATGTGAAATGAAAGCCTTAATCACTTTCTTTTTTTTCTTATTTTTTTCATCGTACTTTACAGATTTGGCAACCTAAGGTGCTGTGTTCTGGTTAAGCAATGCATTTAAATTCTACAAAACTAACCTGCAGGTGTGGCCAAGAAGATCCAAGGCAGTGCGGGGCAGAATGGTTTACAGTGTCCTTGTGTATTGGGTCTGATCCATTGCAAATAGAAGAAAGGAATATGTGTGATTTTTCCACAGATTTCTGTGGCACATTTTGCAGCTTTGAGTATAAATTTGTTTTTAAATTTGAATCCAAATATTTTTTACCATAGCCACGTAAGGGATTACACTAGTGGGACAGTTCTGTTTAATATCTTTATGAATGACCTGGTTGAGGGGACAACATGCTCAGTGTTTATAGGCACATCAAGGGTAGAAGTGTCAATCTGCTGGAGGGCAGGAAGGCTCTGCAGAGGGCTCTGGACAGGCTGGATCCATGAGCCAAGGCCAGTGCTATGAGGTTCAACAAGGCCAAGTGACAGGTCCTGCACTTGGGTCACTGCAGTGCTACAGGCTGGGGAAGGAGTGGTTGATAACTGCATGGTAGGACAAGACCTGAAGGGCTGAACATGAGCCAATGTGTGCCCAGGTGGACAAGAAGGCCAATGGCATCCTGGCCTGTACCAGCAATAATGTGCCCAGCAGGAGCAGGGCAGTGAGCATCCTCCTGTGCTAGGCACTATGCAAACCCTGTATTCTGGGTCCCTCAACTCAGGAAGAACACTGAGGTGCTGGAGGGTGTCCAGAGAAGGGCAATGGAGTTGGGGAAGGGTCTGGAGCACAAGGCTGGTGAGGAGCAGCTGAGGGAGCTGGGGTAGTTTAGCCTGAAGAGAAGGAGTCTCAGAGGGGACCTGATCACTTGCTCCAGCTACCTGAAAGAAAGTTGGAGCCAGGTGGGGTTGTTCTCCCAGGTAACAAGCAATAGGATCACAGGAAATTACCTCAGGTTGAATCAGAGGAGGTTTAGATTGAATATTAGGAAAAATTTCTTCACCAAAGCAGTTGTCAAGCACTGGAACAGACTGCCCAGGGGAATGGTTGAGTCACCATCCCTGGAGTTACTTAAGAGATGTGCAGATGTGGCACATAGGGATGCAGTTTAGTGGTGGACTTGGCAGTGCTGGGATAATGGTTGGGCTCAATGATCTTAAAGGTCTTTTCCAACCTAAATGATTCTATTTGTTTATGATTCTCTATCTTCATTTGAACTTGAGGTGTATTGCATTTCAGATAATATACATAATTTGACTTGGTGAATTTGAGGCACAAAGGATACAATTTTTAAAGAGATTTTACATTATTAAACACTGTCTGTTAAAAATTAGCTTCTTGAATTACACAAATTAATGTATGTTCCATGAGACACAAACCTGGCAGGTTTTAGGTTCAGTAAGTATGTAATGAGAAGGTGTCATTTTTGAGAGTTTCTTGTATGGCCTAACTTGGAAGGAACACTAAATGTATTTCTTACACAGATGTTTCCCCCACTTAAAAAATTATCCCATTACAATGCCTGTGGGTTAAATTTGGATGACAATATCACTAAAAAATGTTAATTCTAAGAACATGTTTTTCTAACCTTGTTTTAGGAATGGATCTGTTGTTTTGGCTGCTGATTTTCAATGAACTGAGTGGGTAGTTCTTGATCCCATTCTGAAGCATCTTTTAGTTTCTTGGGTCTGAGCAGGGAGTCTGGACACCTTTCAGAATATTCTGCATTCTTCATAAGCCAAGTGACTATAGGATAGGCAGTGCAGTACCTCAGTTTACAGGTGATTTGAAGAGCACTGCAGATATTTGCTTACCTCTGAGATCATCAGTAGCATTTTCAAGGCAATGATGACTTGTGCTTGCATAAAGTACAAGGCTTCTCAATATCAAACCTTATAACTGTAGCATTGTATTATAATGGTGACCTATTAACTGTTAATATGCAGCATTTAAAAGGTGCAGTTTATCTTTTTAGCCAAGTTACAGACATGCAATAAGAACAGAAGGCATGATTGAGAACCTAGTGAAAAATCTGAGTAGTGAACACGAGGAGCTCCAGATGCATTGTGCAAGTGCCATATTTAAGGTAATTTTATTATAATCAGTAGATCAGAACCAGTATTAGCCCTTTGTTTTCATGTCATTGTCAGTTTTAAATTTTCTTAATTTCACTATTTCTCTAATGTGTAAAAAATTATAGAAATGTTGTGAATATTTTAGCCCTGTATTTAATATTATAATTAGGTTCCTACTTGCTCTTCTTGTGTACAAGCATTAAGTTGCACAGGTAACCAGTGAAGAGTGGTGAGGCATATTGAGCATAGAGTTGCTTTGGTTTTTTTGTTTGTTTGCCCCTAAAGAGGACATGGTGACAGTATAAGCACTGCTGCATATACAGCAGCAGTTTACTGTCACTGAGTGAGTTGTTAGCATATTCAGATACTTGAATGCAACATTTATGTTTTCTTCTCTGTTAGCTTTTACTAGTTACAATGTAATACAGCTAGCTTTTGAAGACATAATCTTACAGATTTTACATAATGTGTATGTTTAATATGTATATTTTTTATAGTGTGCAGAAGATGAAGAAATACGTGACCTGGTTAGAAAACATGAAGGTCTACAACCACTATCTGCTCTGCTTGATAAAAGTGAAAACAAACAACTTTTGGCAGCTGTGACAGGAGCAATCTGGAAGTGTGCAATCAGTAGAGAAAATGTGTTAAAGTAACAATTTAATTTTACAAGCACTTCTTACATTTTCATGCTTTGATTTTATGGCCCTCTATTGTTTTCAAAACTGTTGTGTCATAATTCATCAAAATCAGTCTTTATAATCAGCTGGGCTTTCACCTTAGGTTTTATAGTACTTAAAAATGCCACCTGACCTCATCAGAGTAGACTGGAGACAGTGTTAAGTTCCTAGAATCTCAACAGTCAATGGAGACAAGTGGTCCCTCTAGTTAAGCTATAGGACTCTGAGTCAGGAGGTGAACCAGCACACAGTAAACATTTGACACGTGGCCATATCTGATATCCCCCCTCCTGTCTGTATTTTAGAAGCCCAAATCACTGCTGCATGGTAGAGAGAGTACTTAGTACACTTTAATGTTTTACATCAAGAGAGACAGAGACCAAATGATCTCATTGTAGGGTAGATATCTAATACATATTAGAAATATACTGGAGTCTAGGATAACTAGCCTAGGTGCCTCTCTTGTTAACTACAGAAGGGGCTCAGAAAAGTAGCTTAGTCTGGAGACCCAGCTTCTAAATGAGTGGAATTAACTGATGAGAGTTCTGCTGTGGGTACCAGCAACCTCTCAGTACCAGGGTTCTGAGTAATTATTTGAGACTGTGACAGTAGGAGTTGTCACTCTCTACCTTGCGTGGAGCAGCTTAATGATTGAGAACACTTTACCCTCTCATCTAAAATTAATATAACAAATTCATGCACCTTACCTAGAAAAAGGAAGCTGGCTCCACTACGTATGTGCTCAGTTTCCTGCTGAAATTACGCTGTTCTGTATGTAGAGCATGTAGAAAGGTTAGAAGGAGTATTAGTAAGGGGTAACATCTTCCTGCTGCCCTAGTTTAGTGTACCTTGCTGGATAAACACATAATGATAGACAAAGACTGGGTAAAAATTAGGAAGATTTCCAGGTTTTACATTCTGGCTTTTTACTGTCCTGAATGAGTTCCCAGACTGTTGGTATACAGACCTATGGTCTTTACTTCCTCTACTACTGACCTACTGCTTTTTTGTATACTTAATTGCACAATAACCTGACTTTTCATATGGATATATCCTTCTTTTCTGTGGACTTTGGGTTTGTGCAGAGGTATCCTGATTTTGGATCAATCAGGGATGAGACAGACTGAATGGCTCTCTCTGTACTAGTAAACTAAACAGGGCCAAATCTTTCAGGTTTCAGGCTCTATGTTAGGATTATCCATACTGTTTAACTGCCAGCACAAGCCCTTACACAGTTTGCCAGCAAATGCTCTCCCAGACAATGCCCAGACACTCCTTGGGAACGGTGCAGGCAGCAGATTGTTCCCATTAGGCAGAATGGGTGAGGCCACCCTGCACTGTGAGGATAAGAGATTTTAGCCATATGGATGCTGTGTTGTGCTTCTTGTCCTCAGGGCTAGAGAATGAGCCCTAGCCTGTTTTATTTATTAGTATAGCTGTAGCCAATAATTCTGTCCAACTGCAAACAGATTTTTGTTGGGCTACTCACATATCTTTGGCAAGTGCTTGATGCTCACAAAGGTTACTAGCCCGGCGCAGCTCCAGCTGAATTCACATGTTGTGTAGTGCTGAGTCTGAAGCAGTAAACCCTGTCCAAACTCAAGATGGGAGGCTACTAAAGAAAATGGAGTAAGGATAATATGAAAACACCTAAGTAGATCTGGAGGGATGAGCCTGAGTCTGGCATAAAGCTAGAACTAACAAACCCTGCTGGCTCCTGCAGGGGCAGTTAATTATGTCTGAAGTGCTCCAGAGTATTTCCTGTACCTGGAGGTCTCTGCTGAGAGATTGTGCTGACTCAGCCGTGAGCCGGGGCAGGTGCCTGTGTCCGTGCCCGTGCCCCTGCCCGTTCCCGTGCCTGTGACTGTGACTGTGCCCGTTCCCGTGACCGTGCCTGTGCCCGTGTCTGTGTCTGTGCCCGTGTCTGTGCCCGTTCCCGTGCCCATGCCTGTGCCTGTGTCTGTGCCCGTGCCTGTGTCTGTGCCCGTGCCCCTGGCCGTGCCTGTGTCTGTGCCCATGCCTGTGTCTGTGCCCATGCCTGTGTCTGTGCCCGTGCCCGTGCCTGTGCCTGTGTCTGTGTCTGTGCCCGTGCCTGTGCCCGTGCCCGTGCCTGTGCCTGTGCCTGTGTCTGTGTCTGTGCCCGTGCCTGTGCCCGTGCCCGTGCCTGTGCCCGTGCCTGTGTCTGTGCCCGTGCCTGTGCCTGTGTCCATGCCCGTGCCCGTGCCTGTGCCTGTGTCTGTGCCCGTGCCTGTGCCTGTGTCTGTGCCCGCACCCGTGCCCGTGCCTGTGTCTGTGCCCGTGCCCGTGCCTGTGCCTGTGTCTGTGCCCATGCCTGTGTCTGTGCCCGTGCCTGTGTCCGTGCCCGCACCCGTGCCCGTGCCCGCACCCGTGCCCGTCCGTGCCCGTGCCCCGTGCCCGTGGCGTGGGAGCGACCATTCTGCTCCTGGACACAAGATGGCCCGAGCCAGCAGCAATGCCTGAGAGCAGCCTGCCCGCTGCAAAGCCAGCTCACAGCGTTCCGTCTGTGAAGAAGTTGAAAAGCCAGCAATAATCAGTTTTGTTTTGTTGGTTTTTAAAATTATTTGCTTACTTTATTGCTCTTTTTTTCATGCTGTTGATGTTTACTCTTGAAAAAAATAATGGCAGGGATACTTCCTAGTTACAGTGAACAAGGAGAGGAAAATTACTTTCTAAGCAAAAGTTTGGATGATGAAAAACAAAAGTTTCTCATTTCTCAGTTACTTTAATTATTGTGCTGATAATCCATCTTGGAAATATTAATTTTTATTGAAACAACTAGTTCTGCCATAAAAATCTCAGAAATACTAATATTTTTTGTATAAAAAGAAAAGCCACATGAGCAACTGGTTCCTGGAAAATAGTTTTTGTAGCTCAAGCAGACATTCCCAGAAGCTAGGGGCTGGGAGGAAAGCACAAATGAGAACTCAGTATTCTCAGAGAAATTTTCTCTGATAATTAGATTATATACAGGTTAGATCTAGCTTGATATACCACATAGAACTGTCAGGGTATATCAGAAGATGTATTAAAAGAAGATGCAGTATTTGTTAAGTGTTAAGAATCCCCTAAGTTTTAAACAAAAAAAAAACCAAAACCCCAAACCCTTGAAAATTATTCCAGCACTGAGGAAAAAATCCTGTTCTGAAAGATGAACTTCTGAGGTTTAGCACACATGTCTTTGTAGGATTGGACCATCAAGATTTTAAAAACCATAGTTTTGATTCTCAGTATCAAAAGTTCTATGAAGAATGGGGGAAGTATTAATATAAGTGTCAAGTCAAATTTCTGTTAATTTATTTCTTAATTACAAGTTAGAATCTAACATTGTGCTGTGGAAATGTACTAGAACTATGGTTCTGACATCGGGAAAATGCAGTGTATTAGGCCTGAGCTGAATATAGAACTGCTCAGGTAAACTCTCTAAAGGCTCATATTTAGTGAAAAGTAAGGGCCATCCTTTGGTTCAGAGAGGTGGAGGAAGGTCTGGTACAATACTACTCTAGCTATTGTTAACACAGCAGGGAAAAGTGCTGGAAGTCAGGATAGCACATTAATTTCCAGTCTTCTTGTTAATTTTCAGCTGTTTGTAGGTGTTGCATCTACATGTCAAGTTTAAAAAAACCCTCAAACTACTCAGAAGGTTCTTAGACCTTTCAGGTTCTTAAACCAATTCTTTCTGAATTGTAGAAATGTAGTTTGAAAGGTAGAGTAAGAAATTAGACTGTATGTCACACTTAGAAAAATTGCTTGGAACGGATATTCCTGTATTGAGATTTCTTCAGCAAGATGATTTACACACAGAAATTAAAACTTGTGCTTCAATTATAATAATACTTTAATTATAAAATTATAATTATAAATTATATTGGTAACATACTGAAAATACCAACTTTGGATTTATTGCTATCTTTTAGATTTCAGGAATATAAAACCGTAGAAACTTTGGTAACATTGCTGACTGATCAGCCTGAAGAGGTCCTTATAAATGTCATTGGAGCACTGGGAGAATGTTGCCAAGAGGAAGAAAATCGAGGCACCATCCGCAGATCTGGTGGAATTGCACCTATGGTGACGTTACTGACTGCAACTCATCCAGCTCTGCTTGTGAATGTCAACAAAGCAGTGGGAGGGTGTGCAATGGAACCTGAAAATATGGCGTAAGTTATTAATATTCACAGCATTTTAAATATTGAAAAACAGTTCAGTTATTCTGGTGTAAATATAGTCAATTCTAATCAGATTGAAAATATTTTTTGCTTCTTGCTTTTTACAGAACTGTTACTTACATTCTACTGAAAATTTGCTATAGATAAAAATTATTAAGGAAATACATAGAATGTAAAGTTTTGTACTTTGAGAAAAATGAGAGAAACCTTTAGTAGATTGATTTTTTGTGTAAGTTGAAATTCAAAGTTGCAAACCACCATTTTAAAGTGCTGCATGATAGGTCCATGTTCTGCTCTCTCTTTTTACTTCTGTTCTTAAGTCATTAAAAATAGCCAAAATTAGAGAAAGTTATTCTAAAATGAAATGTACACATTTACTGTCATGAAAATCAACTCAATTTTTTGTTAGTAGAGTATTAGTTCTATTGTATATCTCTTTTGTCCCTCTCCATCATTCCTTTTGTGAACTCAGACAGTTTTGGACCCTTTTCTCCCCTCTTACTCATTTGTAAAATCAAAGGAAAAGACAGCATTTGATTTTGTGATGTAGATTTGTACAAATTACGAAGATTGTTGAGTTTTATGATGAAGTGTTTCAGTTAAATGTTGAGGCCGGCATTTGCTGCGCTTACTGTTCTCTTACAAGGATATTTACCTCAAGATTCTCAGCATATTTCCCTCCCTATATATAAAGGAGGTCAGAAAGAGAGTTTTATTAAGCTCCTCCTGTTCTGATTTGCATAATTCACTTGATATTCATATAGCAGTGCAGGGAATTCTTTTCCTGAATAAGGCTTTTGTTTTCATGCTTTGGCTGGCACCCAGTGGCAAAAGGCTGGATGGTACACAACCATAAACATGGGTTGTATGAGCAGTTAGCCATGTAGCATAAAAGTATAAATAAATGAAATCATTTTAATGACATTTCTCACTAAAAACCAGCCTTTAGCATAATATATTAACCTAAGAGAATTAGCATTGCAAATACTGAGCAACTTAAATGCCAATAAACATGAACTGATATTTATAAAACCTCAGACATACTCCAGTACTGTCACTTGTAGTATCCAGTATGGACAGCTTCATACTGGAATGTGTTCAGTATAAGCATAAAAAAAAATTCAAGTTGCTGCTGAAAATTGTGATAGAACAGAGTCTGGCTTGTCTTTGAGAAGGAGAAAGTACAGGTTTGGGACAAAATTTATATTATAGAGTTTGTAAAGAGTGAACAAAGGAATTTTGTAGATATAAAACATTCTCTGTTGAAGTTCTCAACTTTAGAACTGTTTTTAAAAGTATTTCAAAACATTAGCAAGTAAGCAAGATCTTAAATAAGTGTGACTATACTTTTTGGTACTACAAAAAAAAGTTACACAAAATTTATTAGCATGACTGTGCCATGTACCTGATGTATTGTGCTAGCTATGCTTGTAGTACTAGAAGAGATAATGCTGCTAGATTTTTACCAAAGCATGATTCATCCAAGTGTGAATAAATTCAGCGAAATTTTAAAAAATAATGCTTAGTTAAAACATTGACAACAGTGTAACTGCTAATATGTCTAAAGTATTTCCTTGATTGAGTGCTATGCCTCTCACAGGGCACTTACAAGCAACCTCCCCTCTCACCACTGACCCCCACCTCTCTCTCAAAAAAAAACAAGAAAAAGAAAAAAAGTATGTCCATTCCTCTCCCTTCTCCTCCTCTAAGATCAGTACAGCAGAAGTTGAAATTGTATCTCCTCATCCAAAGTGCTCTCCTTTTGGGGAAGAGCAAGTCACCAAAGACATGAAATACATACACACACACACAGACACACACAGACACACACAGACACACACACACACACACACACACACACACACACACACGCACAGAGTCTGTAGTATGACTCTTTTCTGTTTACAAAATTGGGGCCTAAAACAATAAATAGCCTTTTTAGAAACTACTGTGGAGGTCAGTCTCTTTCTGTAAATATTTTCTGAAGTTCTTTATCAAAAAGACACATCTTAACAAGGGTATGGAAATGTGCCAAGATTACCTTCTAGAAAGAAGCCAAGGAGAGCCACTGGCAGCCTGCACATAAGTACAGGTGATGAGACCTTTCTATTGCAGCAGGTTGATGCTTAGGTGTTCATGCTCTTTCAGATTCATACAGCTGGATCCTTATTACATTTCTTATCTCATAATCACTCATTTCTCAGAATGGTTTGACAGGTTCTAGGTAATCAGTTCTCTACTGTCTTTTTCCTACCAAATTTGGCTGGCAGGTCTGTGGTACAGACAGGCTGTGTTTACAGTGTAACTTTTTTTAGTTTGGCCTTTTAGAAACTTTTAAAATTATGATGATTTTCCTGGATTCTGCTATCATTGACTTTCATACATAGTAAAATTTAAGCCTTCTTAAGAATTGAGATTTTTCAGATATATTCTTGCATTTCATTAGCTCCAAATGTGTTTGACACAGTGTGGCTTAGGGATTAAATATTCAATTTAGCAGTCTTCTACTTTGATTGTGCTTATCTTTGCAGCAGTAGGTATGTAAAGACCATACAGACCAAGAGTGGAGCTCACATAATTTCTGTAAATGAATCAGATATATAAGGAAGAGGGAGGTTGTGATTAATATAAGAAATAAATCATCATTATGGACTAGAAAAAGCTGAGAATATTCTATGAAGCGGTGCAGTTAAATTCTGAGGGAAATACTGTGCTGTTATTTTATGTTCTGTGGAAGAAGCTTGCACTGACAAAGAGAGACTAATAGACAGGCATAGGTGAATGTACATCTTCTATATGTCTTTTAAATATTCTATTTCTGCCATGTTTCCTAGTTGACACTGTGGCTCTTACAACTACTGAATGGAAGGTACACTAGTGTTACTTTTATGCACTAATCCTTTACTTCAGGGCAACTTGAAGGAATTACATGATTCTTACTGACTCTATTGAGCTATTTAAAATAAAAAAGAGCAGCCAGCTTCTCTCACAGCCAAAAATGATTTGACTTATCTAAAAAACCCAACGTAATTATGTGCCTTCCTTACGCTTATGTAGACAGCATGAAGCTGTTCTCCATACTTGGTCTGCTGTACCACCACTGACAGAGATGTTGAGGAACCTTTTTGAGGAACTTTTTGTAAGTTACTAACTTTCTTTAACTAAAAACAAAGGACTAGTGCATACTCTTTAACTGACACTAGCTTTTCATTTGCCCTTTCCATTTGAAAATCCATAGACTGCATCGCTGGCATTCAAGACTGAAGATTGTTTTAGCCAAGCAGATGGAGTTTGAGTCATTGGTATATAATACTATTTATCAAAGCAGTCAGCAGCAACCAGTGAAAGTTTTAAGAAAAATGCTAAATTGTGGTTTCAGAAAAGATGAGATTACATTCTGACAGAGTTAAACCCTGTAATCTTACCAGTGAGCACAATACAGTGTCAGTATAACTTTGTTTATTTACATTTGTATTTGTGGTCTAAATTGGCAGGCAATTAAACTGAAGTTCTCAAAGTTCTGGTAAGTAACATTTTAGCAGAGAAAGATGATAGATATGACAAACAGATGTCTGGGCTGTGTGTATACATGTGTGTTTAAGCAATTTATGTTGAAATTTTTACTGGAAATGTTCAATATTATGTTTTAACTTAAAGGAAAGGTATTATTTCAGATTAATAGTCTTGCTAATTTCAGATATATTTTAAAAAGCAAAGTAAATTTCTAGAATTGCAAGCCACATCTTGCTCATAATGTTCAATGATATATTGATAACGAGATTCTTAAATAATGTAAAAAGTCTTCATTAAGCAACTTTTGCCTGTGAACACAGAACAAAAGTAATTTTAAAAAATTATCTTAAGTTGACCAATCTGCATTGGACAAATAGCAAATACCAATTCACTGCAACCTAAAAATTGCGGTAATCTCTGAATGGTTTTAATTGCATTAAAATTATTTGCCCATAAGACCTATTCTATGTACACCATACATATGTTCTGTGTTGGAAGCAGGAAGATGTTTTGGTCCTACACCTTGCAGCTGCCTTTTGGTAGGAGTGATGATGCCAGCTGAAAATATCCCTTCACCTCTGCTCTGATCATGTCTGGCCAGCACAGGAGCACATGACAGGAGTGCCTCTTCACCCAGTTCTAACTGCCATTGCAATTTCTTTTGGTTATTTTGAGGAGCAGAATAATATTCTAAATTATATCATTATAACTACTATATTATATAATCACTATATTATATATTCACTTTATTATAAATTAAAATTCTGAATTATATCTATTCTAAATATCTATCTATTATATCAGTGATCAAACAAGATCAGTCTGTGACAGAGAGCTTTGAATTAGAGGAGGTGGCCCAGTTTTATTGTGAGATGCCTTGGCTCTGCTAGGGGAACAACAGTTCAGAACCTGGGCTCTTGCTTTTGAACTCCACATATTCATATATTGTTATGTATTTACAATGAAGGACCAAGTGGCTTATAACAAAGTTTACATTTCTACTGTGAGTGAGTTTCATGCCTGTTAAGATTTTAACTATTAATGGTGTTCTGTACATGATACACATTAAATACACACAGACATACATACATACAAAAGCAGATCAACTATTCCATAAAGCATTTGAATATTAAAGTATTAAATATTAAGACTTTTATATCAACTAAATATTGTATTATTGCAACTTTTACGAGATTCCATTCAGCTTTCAAATAAAATGCTTTGCATTTTTATTAAAAAACCTGTCTTTTAACAGTCCCTTGAGTGGTTACTTGCTCCAAATTTTAGTGTAGGTTAATTTTATCAACAGAATATCAACAAATTATAATAATATAAATTACTTAAGTGACTGAAGCCACAGAGTGAATAATGTGCTAACTATGGATGAATACAGAATTGAATGCCAACCAAAGTAATTTTTATGTTACATTTGCTTGTATTTATTGTGGTAAGAAGCTTTATTACTTCATCCTGCTAAGAATATTATAATACATTGTGGGAAGAAAATTGGATACAAAAACTATATAAAAAAGCAAATTATAATGTTGTTTAGTATTATGCCATCAAAGCTAGAATTTTCAAGATTACAGGTCTATTTTCCTCTCTTTATTTTTGTAAAGAAAACTGAATGTGTATTTTTTGTCAGCTTCAAATAGGAGTTTTTACATAGGAAGGAAGTTAATGTCTAAGCACTTTTATAGAGGAAATATTTTTCAGGACCATTTATTTTAGTGTTCCCTTTGCTGTAAAGGCAAATGCACTCATTCAGCCCCCATTTTCTTCATCTGCTGGATTGTGTAGTGAAACCATGGGAAGGTTAAAAAATTGAACTTTTTAGCACTGCTTTCTAGGCTGGCAAATGTATGTTCTCAGAGAAATGAAAATAAGATTTGTTCTTGCATGGTGATTACACAATTACAATTCTTCCAGAATGAGAATTTAAGAGCATCATTCCTGTATGTAGAGGTATTTATATTTGTGTTAGTCTGCTGTAACTGCAAGTAATCAGTGATGAATAATGCGATTTGGAGGTTTTATTGTTTTGTTTCTACCATTTCCTAGTATGATTTGATGCATGTTGAATGGTCAGAGAACTATGCTTTCACATAGTCTGAGCTGGGTTCTGTTGATCTGAGACAGCTGGTCTTTCCAGCCTTTAAGCAGAAGGCAAAACTCTTCTTCAGCAAATTAGTGATAGAGGGAGGCTAGTTTACCTTGAAATACTGAAGACCAGAAAACTGAAAAGAAAATGAAAGTAAACTTCCAATTGAAAAGGACGCTTTAAAAGAAATAGAAAGATAAATCAAGCCTAGGGGGTGTTTTTTTAAGTGTGGTGGAAAAAGCAGAGTTCAGCATTTGGCTCCTATCTTTTGATTTTTATATACTTGTTGGAGCTGGGTCATTTATATTTAGGCCCTCTTGGGAGGAAGTACCTCATGTTGGTAAATGATCAGTACTCTGCTTGACTAGAGGAAAGATTCATGGGTTCTTTTTAATTAATTCCAATATAGGAAAAAAATTCCTTGTACTTTCTGAAATGACAGGAGAGTAATGTTAAAATTGCTTAAAAGTGTTTGGGGTTTGGAGGGACTTAAAAGTTTGTTTTGAAGCTTTTACTGAAGTTATCATTACTATGTCAAGATATATGTGTAATTGTGTAGTTTATGCTCCTATTGTTTTATTTTGTTGTCTTAAGACTTCTGAATTTGTCCTTTGATGATTTTCTTGCAATTGATTTGGAGCTGAGTGAATAAAATAAGCTGTACTGAAACTGGCAGATCTTTAAAAACTTAGGGTTTTTAGCTTAACCATAGCTTTTTTCAAAAAGTATTATTTTCAAAAACATAGTTGTTTAAACAGTTTGCATAAAAAACTTATGAATAAAGTCCTTGCTTATTTTAGACAGACTTCATGTCCTTATTTATTTTTTCTGCTTCAAATGATGATAGAATTACACACAAAGTTAATTTTATAGCTAGTTTTAAAATTTCCTGGCAAAGCATATATAGTGAACACAAATGAGATGCTTTACCTGCTGTTTTTTAAGCTCTCTTAAAAATGTGTTTTGAATTCTCTTGCATTTACAATAAAAGCTAGAAACACATTATATGCAATGGAATTTTTTACTTTTGAAGTTAGACAGTGAAGGTGAGCTTACTTCTCTTCAGCTCATCTGCTTTGAGCTTAACACAATTTTTTTGTAAAAAGGCATGTTGGTAAAGGCTAGGAAGTTTTGTCTGAGCTTCCTTTCCATTTAGGGTATTCATTGGAACTTAATGTGAGGTTATGATCCCCAAGCCTGATCGATACATAAACATAACCCAGATACTGTAGAGATGATTTTGATGCTGATTCATTTCTCAGTTAGTCATGAAGATACTTTGATTAGAGTATGGTTAAATAGTTATAACATAGTGTTCAGTGTTGGTCTTGTTAGGAAGGAACATACGGGAAACAAGTTACACATTATTCATGCCCTACAAAGGATGCTCTGTAGTGTGACCATTTTAATTTCTAATGCTTGATTAGAAACATAGTTTTTTAAAATATGTCATAGAGCAAGGTAAATACATTAAGCATAGACTGAATAAAAAGTTAAGTACATAGTTTTGGGCATAAATATTTGTTTTGGAAAGTATTTGTTACTATATGAAAGAAGCCAGTATGCTCAAACTCAGATTTCACTTTGCATGTAGATCATTAAAAAGTCACATGCTTGTTTTCACATTTATGAGTTCTGGTTATAATGTAGCTTACTTTATCTTCTATAAGTACTCTGAATGACAGTGCTGGAAAAAAATAAACAACATTAATGAGATTTAGTTAGAAAAGATTCTGTCTTTACATCAGTTATTGGCACCCATCTGTTAGAGTGGGCACTGTTTGTTGAGTATGTTGATGGCGATTAGCTGACAATAAAACACAAGTATTTGCATAAAGCAAAACAGTATGTCAGAATGATGCCAGTGTTTCTTAGAGCAGTGTTCCAAACAAACTGATATAATTTGAGATTCAACATTGTATACTCCATAATTAATGTTCCCTTTTTTGGTCTGTTTCTGTAATAGGATAATTGACAGTCTAGATGGAGTCCGCTTGCTATGGTCATTGTTGAAAAATCCTAACCCAGATGTTCAAGCAAGTGCAGCTTGGGCTCTTTGTCCTTGTGTTGAAAATGCTAAGGTAAGAAAGCATTTAAAGTAACAGTTTTGTTATATATATACTCATATAATTTTTATATTTGAATAATTTCCAGCAATACTTTGCTGCTTGCTACTTACACTCTCTTTATTTTATTCTGTTAACTGCTTAAAAAACATGTGTATGTACTTTTCAAAATTGGATAGTCCTCCATTTAACACCCATTATATAATCTGTTTTGCCTTTACAGTGTTTTCTGTATTGACAAATATATTTTAGTAACTTATCAGTACCTAAGCTTACTGTTCCAAATAAAGCATGATGAAAATCTGACAATGCTGAAAACAGAAAGCTTCTACTCACAGGCTATGAATAGCATCGGTAGTTCTAGTTGTTCTCCACTGTGGTCTACTTCAGCTGTGCTCTCAAGAGACCATCATTTGGTTTTAGAGCATATTTTAGACTCAGTGCCAATGTAATCTTCAGGTTTTCTGCTCAGACTGCCAACAAAAAGTACCAGTTGTGAATAGTAGTGGTTGTGCAGGTCAGTTGTGTACAGAAGACTGAGCTATTCATTTAATTCATGTCAGTTTCCAAATAGAGATAAAATAGTGAGGATAAACTGCAAGTCATCTCTCTGAATTCCTAGTATTGACATATGATAAAATAAATGGGCAAGGTTTTCTTTCCCATTAGAATTTTCCTAGAGTACTAACTTTATACCTTAATCCTTGTACTGTACTAGCTTCCATTTCTGTTTTGCCTCTATATTTAATGCAACATTTGCATCTTTTCTCTACTATACAAAAAATATATATCCTTCTACACAGGATTAGAGATCCTGACTATGTAAAGAACAGTAATTCCTACGAAGTGCAAGATATCTGTGGCATCCTTTGCTGGCAGTTTCCTGTTTGGGATTGAGCACTGTGTGGCTGCTACTAATTTATGTAGATGATTCAATGATACAGATATATAGATATATGGATTTATAGTGAGAAAAATTGGTGTTGTTTTTTATAATGTAAGCATTTTTTATTTCTTCCTAATGATTTCTACAATGGCAGCTTGCTTGTCATTTTCCACACATGCTGATTATTCTGAATTATCTTTTCATCCTTTTTTTTTCTAAATGTGCACTCTAGTGCAGTATAGTTTTTTGGTGCCTAATGGTGCAGTGTAAACATCTCTCCTCTGTAAAGATACGAATACAACTGCCTCTCTCTTGAACAATATTGCTATAACTGAATGTTAAAATACTATTTGATCTTAGTACTGAGGTAATACTTCCTATGTGTAAGACTCTGCAACTTGTAGTGCCAGAGTAGAACTGCACATTGGTAGAACTTCCACTAAAAGCACTTTTTCAGAAACTAAGGGAATAGAGGAGAACTACTGAAATTATGCATTACATGGATTTTTTCTTCATTTTTTCCCTGGGGTGTTTGATGAGTGCAAGCTATGTACACCCTTAGTGTAGCTATTCTCCTTTCATCTCTCTTGGCTGCCTGCCCTAATGCTAATCTGTGATCCCACAAAGAGTTCTTTGTGTGACACTGAGGCCAAGTGGCTCCCTGAAACAAACCTACAATAATACCCTTTCCGCTGACGCTGAATAGAAAGAAATATGTATAAAGCAGCAACTGCAGCCACACTGAGGAAGTACAGCAACTATTTCTATCTAAAGAGAATTTGGGGTTTTTTTGTTCAAAGTAATATTATTCAACAATTTTCACAATCTTCCAAGGAGCAGTTTGGTTTATGCAGTGCTTGATTCAAAAACAGTAATAAGTACTTGACTTTAAAGGGTTATGTGTGTTCTGGCCTTTCTAAGCCTGTACTTGGGACTGCAAACTGTGTTTCAAATAGCTGTGAGAATGGAGTCCATTTTCTTTTTGTGTTCTTTTGTGGAAGCTATAATGGTTCTCTTCTGTGTTGTGGAGGTTCACAGAAGAAATTGAATTTGTTAGTAGTATCGTAAACAAATTTCTATAACAAGTTACTGCAGCATCCATTTTTCTGCACAGATATTTTCATTTTACTACCAACTTAAAGATTATTTTCTGTATTTTAAAAATCTTAGAAGCTAATCAAACATTCTGATAGGGTAGTTATTTTGAAGTATGTGATTACATGTTTCTTTTTCATGCTTACTCTCACCATAATCTGTTTAAGAGTACTTCCCATAGAATAGAAATTTATCAGTATGTTGTAGCTAAGGGCTATAGTTTGTTACAAAGGAATTAAAAGAATTATCTTAATAGAAGCAGATTCTTATAAATTAGTTCCTTACTTCCTAAAGGAAAAGTTACTACTGCAGGCACACTGCTAGTAGCAAAGTGTAAGTGCACTGTCCAAGAAATACAAATGATTATGAAAAATGAGTAAGAGAAGTCTACTCAACTCTGTTGATGTTGGAACAGCAATATTTGGTTATGATGCTTCTTTGAAAAACAGTACTTGTAATGTTCTCCCAACATACATCAGCCCAAACATAAACATTTGGAGAAATTCTACAAAGATGTAGTTTGGGCTATTATAAAAATCACCCAAATGCATTGTGCCAATAAAAGGAACACTGCCAGCTTGAGTCTGTATGAAAATTCCTATTTCCTCACAGAGGAACTTTCTACTAGAATCTTTAAATAAATTAAAAGAAAAAAAAAGAAAAGGGAAAAAAGTTCTAGCGGTTATTTTCTGTCCTCATATTTAGTAGAGTTTTGGGTGCAAACATTAAAATGCAAATGGCAATATCAGGCATCGTGTTTTTCTGTCCCATGCCTGCATATAAACTTTCAACTTGCAATTTTAGCCTTGCTATAGCTACAACTGTGAGGCTTTCTCAAAGAACTTCATTAAGCCATTTATGTATAGAGTTCTCGTGGTTTCAGCTAGGGTAGAGTTAATTATTTCTCAGTAGCTGTTACAGTGCTGTGTTTTGTCTGTCAAAATAATTTAAGTAAAGAGTCAGAGACTGGAGTTTTGAAAGGCAAGAGAGAGAAAATTACTCTGTTTTCTTAAAATTTACCTGTGGGATGACATCTCACCTTTTTCTGATATACTGTGGTTTCAGTTCCATAGGAGACTATCATGGGTGTGATGAAAGATGAGACATCTAAAGTTGTCCGTGTATTTATTTCATAAGAGGAAAGAGAATGCTCATGCTGACACCAAAAAACCCCAAAACAAAACCAGGTTTAAGAGGGAAGGGTCATGAAATGGGTATGTGTAAAAGTTGATTAGTGTTCAGTCCTGCAGCAGTATTATATAATGAGGAAGTGAGTTTTGCAACCAACCAGCCTAGAGTTAACCTATGGGTAGAAAATATGCTGCTGATGACCTATTTTTACATAGATTTTCCTTGTTATGGAAAGTTTAACATAACCATATGTATAAAACCACAGAGAGCATTTCTTTTCTAAGAATAACAAAGAAATGTAGTTGAAGTTGGAAATTCTTCTAATATTTAAAAAATAGTAAAACCATTTGCTGTTTTAAATACATTAAGATGCTTTGATTGCGCATCTTACTAATTTAAAACTGTAGTGTATAAAGATAATTGTGCTCCATACTGCACACTGTTGTTCCTTTGTTTTAAATTTTAATTTTACTTAAGTACTACCAATGCATTTTTGTTTTTGTACCATTCTTGGGTTAAGCCTTAAATGTCAAAATTCCCTGCTTGTGTATGCACAGTGTTTTCCAGTTTCTTTGTTTGCCTTGCTGTGCTTCTTGCAATTTTAGACAGAAACCTTGGTTCAAAATTAGTGTTCTTACTGCTCTCTTTCCATTTTTCTGTTTGTTTTCTCTAGATATTTGTCGCAGACATCAGAATTTTTTACATCTATCATACCTGCTTCTCTGTATTTGCTTTCATTTTATGCAGTTTTTACTCCCTAGTATCTGGATTTAGATCTTCCAAATTTTTAAGCATTTCTTATTAACCAAGCATCAAATGCATACCATTAGAGAGACAAAAAGGAATTTTTTGCTTGCCTCTGAAGCCTTTCAGAGAACCAGGGTCCTCAGAGATTTAGGAAGTCCAGGAATCCAGACCTGGCTTGGTGAATCCATAAGTAACTTCTGTGCTTGCAGGGTACATACAGACCCAGCTCATCCAATGACTCTTGACACTGGCTGCCTTGTTTAGTGAACTGACTCTCAGGAGTTATTTGGGCCTCCTACAGACATGTTGGAGATCCTTGCCCTGAGGTCTTTAATGTCTACAAATCTAGGAGTCCAGTTTCTGTAAAACACATAATGTGGAAGCTGGGAAGCAAAGGGTGTAGCCTGTATCTCCCTCACACGGGAGACTTGGGCCCTAAGTTCCATGCAAAGCAGCTGCCTGAGAGCTTGGAGACCACAAGAAGCCAAAAAGCTTAGGAGCTCCTGGAGACCTGGATTTCCAGCTGTTTGGCAGCCCATCAGGCAAGAAGTCAAGTCAAGGATTCTATGGAAACTAGAAGCCAAGCAGCCTGGCAGGCTACTCATCAGCCATCTGGCTGACAAGAGAAAAGATGAAGAGACATGTTGGTTATTTAGCCTGCCTTTCTGCCTGGTTTCTGTCAAAACTTTTCAAGAAGTCATTGTGTTCTTATGGAAGGTTTTGATTCCATTCCATTCGCATTTTTTGATGGAATACTGTTCCACTGGAAAATATTTGACCAGCTTTTCTTGTAGCCTGGTTTATTAACAGCTACACATGCTAGTCAACAGCTAGTTGTGTAGCTTCTTTACTTTTAAATCTGATTCACTAATTGGATTTTGAAAATCTAGAAAAGATTTAAACCCCATCCTCCTCTAATTTTTTTCCTCCCTTCTTTGTTTTTCCTTTTTCTTAATGTCACTCTTTTCCTCTTTTCTTTATGCTCTTACTTGCCACTGGGAGCTCTGTAGGTCTTAAAGCAAGAAAAGAGCATGGAGATCATTGTTTCATTTGCTGCATAATATATACCAGAAGATTTCAAGCAATCATTTTGTCAAGTGATGAAACTTTTGACTGAACTAAAACATATTTTATACTTCATGCTGCTTGTTTGGATTCTCAGTGGTCTGTAATGATGAGTGGTACAACATGATATGATTGCCTTCTTATATCCCACTCTATTTCTGGAACCATGCCAGACATGCAAAGACAAACAATAACTGTTTTAGCAACTTCTTTGTGTTGTCACTGACTTGATCCTCAAAACATTCTAATATTGCTGTCTGCACTTTTACAATATTAAATTACATATCAGTGATGACTGTCTCATAAGCATATTAATGATTATAAGAAGTTTGCTTAGACATGTTTGAATTCAATTAAATACAAAACCAATTGAAATAATGGTTTTTTCCAGTTATTCAGTGTTACTTGTTTCTCATACATCCATTTGTCAAATGGTCCTCAAAATAATCTAACATAATTGAGACAACTGTGGCATCAAAGGACTTTGATATTCATTGTTTCATTGCTTATGTGGGGAAAAAATAAAGGATTTTGGCCATTACCCAGTACTGAACTTCAGGTATAATCTGCCAGGCTGAAAAGTAAGAAAAACAACATACAGGACTACTAAAAGTTGTATTAGTGACTAGGTAGACATTTTCCCCCTGACATTTTTAGAGACTCTTCATTGCATGCATTCTTGGGCTGTATGCTTGGATAATTGACTTCACTTTGGTATCTTGAAAGTGTCAAGAGCAATACAGTTGCCCAAGTGTGCGATGATCAAATCCCTGAAGAGAGAGAAGAAATTCTGAAGAGGAATTCTACTATTACAGCCTATAGAGTAGCATTGGAACCATGTCAAAGCAACTCTGCTGTTGTTTTCCCAACACATTGCATTTTCTCACAGAAAAAAAGTTGAGATGTAGGGAAGTAGTTTCATCTTCTTCTGTTCTGCAACTGTGGAAGCCTCCATAACTGTATAGACAGGAATAAAATTAGCCTTAAAATATAAAGCAATTTGATCAATATTACCATTGAGTTATTTAATAAGAACAATGACTAGAAACTTCCTTATATAAATTTTGTTTTCCTTTTTCACTAAGCAGCTGTAATATAGAACTTCTTTCCATTTCTTTATTTTGAACTTTAAATTGGTTTGTGCACTAGAATGAGAAGCTATTCAGTTGGGAATAGCAAATGGAAAGGAAAAGCTTCCTTCATTAAAGAAAATTTAGTTTAAAGGTGACTCTTGATAACTAAAGTTTGTTTGCCCAGCCATACCATCACTTATTTGGGTAAAAGTGATTCAATTTGTCAAATTAGCTTTGACTCCTTAAACTTTTTAAGGTGTCTTGAGAGTGAAATATCTTTAGCAGGGAAATTTTGTCTTTCAGGTGGAATATATTTTAAAGATAAACACAATGTATTTTTGCAATAACGCGTTTTGCTTTAAATCTTTCAAATAGAGAAAGCAGTTTTCACTTTGGAAGATATAAGAAGGGAATTATGTTAAGAAAGAAGCCAGTAGTTCTTCTACAATTCCTGTATGTCTCAATTTAAGGCTGATGAACTTTATTTATCACTGAAAATAAACACAAAAAACATAGAATATGACAATGAGAAAATGCAAAAATCCCAAATGTTCTCCTTGTATAAGTACCACAAAGATCAAGTCCTGCAAATACCATAATAGTTTCTGCTCTTGATTAGAAAAACTGCAAAGCTGGTCTGTCTCAGTATTTTTGCTCTTGGCTGAAGCCCGTACAGAAGTAAGTGAAAAGAGAAAGTTAACTGAATCTTGTTAATAGTCATGCTGGCCAGCAAGGTACAGCAAGTATGTAGTAAGAGTAGGGGGATGAGGCTTTTAGTAACACAGCAGGTAACTTTTCTGGCCTCAGCATCTATGTCAGATAGGTGTGTTTTTACTGCTTGAGATTGCAAACTCCTCCCCTTGAATCCAATTTTAAAATAGTATTTCTCATACTTTCTGAGGATAAAAGCTTCGCTCTCCACTAGAAGATGTGGTCACATGAAGTCATGAAAGATTCTGTTACCTCTTCCTTTCTTCTTTAGCCACTTCAAACATAATTTAACAATCCATGTTTTTTCATGTGTCACCTCAGGTTAAATGTTGCATTAAAAAGTATATTAATGATGAAGATACAAAATGAAGATATCTCCTGTTAATATAACAGCTTCTTCCCCCTTTCAGTTTCTTTTTAACATTTTTCTGACTTCTTTAGATGTCTTTGTGTTTGGCCTCTTACTTTGTTCAGCTCAGGAAATATTGTTAAAACAGAGGCATTCAGCTTATTCTTACCATGTGCATACAGATATATACAATAAAATTATCTGGTGAATTGATTGTCAGTGATTTTATAAATGTTTTTCTCTATGAAGACAGTTTCTTAGGCTTTATTCTTAACATTTCTTTTCCTAACTTATTCTACCTGAATAGCCTTGTTAGGACAACCAATAAATAAGATTTTGTTACAGTTGGTAAGGAACTAGGTCACATGGCTAAAGCATAGTACAGGTAAATATGAAAGCTAAACACACACCTATAGCTGGAAATTACAAACGCTTTGGGTTGTCCAACAAAGTAAGTTGTTTGTTAATTAATTTAGAAGGTGAAATTTAAAGATTGCCTTTTTTGTAATTGAAACAGAAAGTAAAGAAGTTTTTCCAAAGAGATGTTATATATTTTTTTTCGCTTACATTAATAAAAGCAGTGTAGATGAAAATGCCTGAGACCATTTGAAAACTAAAATCACAGAAGTTACTTTACACTATGAGCAATATCTGATCATTAATGCAGAGAACATAGATGCAGAAGAATTCAGTAGTAGCCTCTGCAATTACAGGCACAACTTCATATAAATTCTTTTTGAAATTTTGAGGTATGGCAATTGAATAAAATAAATACACATATTTCATTTTAGAAATATATTGTACAAAGCAAGTGTGTGGTTTTGCTTAAACAATACAAAAACATTGTCTTTGTTGTTTAAGTTTCTCCAAAAAAGAGAAATCTTGTACATAACATAATGGATTTTAAAGCTCTCATTTTGGTCCTTCTTTCCGCTCATTGTTCTTCAAATTTCTTGCTGTTTTGCTTTTCTCTTTGTCTTGCACAGACCACCAGACTACACCCACAATCACATTTGGGAAACTTCCCTGACATGTGGTTTCTGCAGTTTCCCTCTGCTTTTCATCACTGGTAGAAAGCTCTGTCCTTGTGTTTACTTGGTTTCACAGATGATTATTGAAACTCTTTTCTTTTTCTTACTGCTGAATTGTTTATATGTTATTCCATGACTTAAGTGGGATGTGCTCCAGTGCAAAATGTGGAAAGTATAAGCTTGTCAGAAGAGAAATTCAACAAATAGGGCTACAATCACCAGGAAAGAAAATATGTACAGGTAGAAAAATATAAAATGTTGGTATTGATTCATTAAGATGAGATAAAAGCTATTTTGTCTCTTCACGGAGTATCTTTCAACATCAGGAATATGGAGGTATTTGAACTGTGCAGAAGCACAGAATTGTGTTCAGGGCCCTTTCAAATCTTAGACCTTGTACTGTAGCATTTACCTGTTGAACAGAAGCCTTTCTCATCTGTTGAGGCTATATTTATACACAAGGTAATGCTGTAGTGACCTTCAAAGTTAGGAAATAAATATAAAATATTTCATTTCCTTTTCTCCTCCCATGTCTGGTAATTTAACTTCTAGCCCTTGAATACATGTAGGTAAGAATACTTGTATACATAAGAAATTTGAATACATGTAGGTAAGAAAGCTTTCTCAGTAACCCATTACGTATCGCCTTGGGTTGAATTTTAAAATTTCAAGACAAACATGAAAACTGATATGACCAAACTGTTTTAATTCAGGTGATTGTCTGTAGATGCATTACATTGTGGTATGCATACACTAGCAATCATAGAGGAACATTGATGCTGGTTATATCCATGGGAAACCCTCTGTAAGCCCACCTGCCTCTACATGCAGCTCACATGGTAATAAAATGGCAGAGCATTGCCCCTCCTTCTCTTTCTCAGCTGCTGTTCTGAGCCACAAACCTGTATTGTCCTTCTTCTGAATTTACATTCTATTTTAAATTCTGTAAGGACCTCTGTTACGTGTTTGTTTTGGGGGTTTTTAGGACTTTTGCATGAAGTTTACTTTTGGATGCTGCCCTTTTTCCACATGCTGTGGTTTCTGTTTTTTACCCTTACACAGTTTGGCTTTAAGCTTTCCCTTCCAGTCTCAAGATTTGTTCTGGCTCTGGCAAAAAATGTTTCGTTCCCAATGGGCCTGCCCACTGCTTTTGCTTTCTGTGAGAAGGAAACATCACAGCTAAGAGTTCTGTTTGACATTTAGTCCAAGAACTAAAAAAAAAGATGAAACTGCAGCGTCTTATGAAATCTTCATTTACCAAGTCCGTGATTTGATGGATTTGCTCAGCAAAGCTGACACAATACAGTTGGACCCTACTCTGTTCATAAATCAGCCCCCCAAAAGAAATAAATATAATCAAAAATGATTGGTCTTCAGGGTCACTCCCTAGCCCTAGGAAAGTTCATATAATCCATGTTTGCACTTACATGAAGTCCAAAGGCTTTCAGGAGAGTGTCTAGTAGTTTTTATTCAAAATTCTCCTAGTGGCCTGTTGAAAGAAACAAATAAAAGCAATTCCACTTACAGACTTTTCTTTCTATCCCTGCACATTTATCACCACTGAGGAGCACAAGCTGAAATATATCCTATGAAGTTACTGCCAGCCATTTGACTGCTTGACTCTTGTTCCAATGTAATTACAGTTTGACACCAGACTGTGCAATGCCACCTTCAGATGTGCCACCATAACATCACTTCAAGAAGTCTGTACTCAGGAAATTTCTAAATCAGAGAGAATACTTTCATACTGAATAACCCTTAATGGATTTTCTTTTTTTCTTTGAATTTGCCTAACATGCAAATTTTTTGAGAGCCACTGCAATCCTGTTTCAAGGACTTACAACTTCTCAACTGTACATTGTTTAAAAGCAACTTTGATTCTGAACATGCCACCTACTGATTTTATCTGATGATTCCAGTTCTTCTAGAAGAGAGATCCTGGTGTGCCCTTTCCACTCTACTCAAGGTTCTATATATCTATATCACACTGCTCCTTCTTTTTCTTTTATTACCTTGAGTGTTGTGGTTGGTTAGTCATTCCTTCTGCAGAAGAGTTCCCTACCAGTGACTAGTCTTCTTGTCTTTCTATAAACCTTTTTAAACGTTATGATAACTTTTTGAAAAATGGACCAAATCTGCCCACTGTATTCAAGATCCAGGCACACTGTTTCTATTTCATTTTTATGGGTAAACTTAGACATTTTCCAGGGTAGTTTTTGTGTCCTTTATTCACATTTTACATTGATTTTTCATACTCTGAGGTACACCACGGTTCTCCCACAGTTGCTGTCATGACTTGTGTAACTTTCCATCTTAAATATTCCTGAATACTCATTGGCATTGATACAAGAAAATAATATTGTCATTCCTTTGTCTTAGTTGTCAGACTAAATGTAGGAAACAGGAGACACTTTGAGAGCCTAAAGTGTCTGTTGCTGTGTTAGATGCCCTGAGGTATGCAAGGCACCCATCTGGCCCCTTTGATACTACTGATAAGTGAGACTTGCACCCTTCTAAAGTGACAGCTGGAGATTTTTATACCCTGAGGTATGAAAAATGATAAATACCTTTATTTAGGCATTGAATTTCTGCCTGTATGGTGGTATATAAAATAGTCTAACTCTCATATGTCAATCAAAAGAGCTCCAAGTTCCAAGTAGCCATATTTCTTGGTGAAGGCAACACAGCAATAGCTGCAGTTTTGAATAAATATGTCATGCCAATCTCTTTTTTAAACATTTGCATATAAATACTGATTGAATATTTTAAAACTGTGTTTCTTTTGATTCTCATTTAGAATTCTGGGGAAATGGTTCGATCATTTGTTGGCGGCTTGGAACTGATAGTCAATTTGCTAAAATCAAAGGATAAAGAAGTTTTAACAAGTGTCTGTGCAGCCATTGCAAACATAGCTAAAGATCAAGAAAACTTAGCTGTTATGACAGATCATGGAGTTGTCCCTTTGTTGTCCAAGCTAGCAAACACAGTAAGTAACATCTAAAGAGATCATCAAAAGCGTTGGAGTTTCTTACTTCAGACTGCATTATGCCCAACTGAAGGGTCATGACAAGAGCAGTAGATTTTGCAGCAGTTAAAAGGAAGAGCTGTAGCATCATTCCTCTGTGGGACATATATTGGACATCAAAACAGTCTGTGTCTGCTACTAAAATTGGTTTGGAAGATGAGCTTCATTTTAATAGTTACTGTTGCAGAATATTGCTTTTGAGTGGTGCAGCTGCTATATGAGAACAGCACAAAGGGTTGAGAAAACAATTAATCCTAACACGCGGAAGAATCTCGCTGATGGGGCTATATTTTACATTTTATTGCTATCTTATCTAATTTCCAGTCAGTCTAAAAGTACATTTGAAATAATATAAAAATTCACAGCACTTGCTATAAAAAGAATATTAAGGGACTTTAATAGCTCTATGCCTTACAGCTCTCTCCAGTTTTAATTGTACTGCAATTAAATTGGGATGTCTTAAAGATGTGTGGGAATACAATTTTGCTTTCCAATGAATTTTTTGTTGTGTGTTGACTTTAATTTGTTATATTTTTACCTTCTTCAGAACAATAACAAGTTAAGACGTCACTTAGCAGAGGCCATTGCCCACTGTTGCATGTGGGGCAGCAACAGAGTTGCCTTTGGAGAGGCCAAGGCTGTGGCTCCTTTAGCACGTTACTTGAAGTCAAAGGATCCATTAGTTCATAGAGCTACAGCTCAGGCTTTATATCAGCTTTCAGAGGATCCCAACAACTGTGTCATCATGCATGAAAATGGAGTGGTGAAGGTGAGGTGGAAGCTTTTTCTTATTTGGGGCTAAAACTATTGAAGAGGTTTGGCATGGTTTAAAAAAAAATCTTTAATTTGAAATAATTATTGAATACTGCTGTGTACCTCAAATTTTCTAAACTTTATCCTAAAAATGTTTGGCTAATTAGTAAATTAGGAAACAGGATTTTGGTGTCAAAAATACTACAGCTAGGTGGGTTTTGAGAATGGAAGTATGATGTGGACATTCACTTTTAGAGTACTCAACTCTGACCTAGGCTGGTAGTGGCATGACATCAGCATTTTGTCGTTCTCAAGTGACATTTGCTAAAGAAGTTGAGTTATCTTAATGGATGGTTGTCTAACATGGCAGTAAGCCACCTAGGCATTGAGTGTAACTGGATTTGGGGACAAATTAAGATACCATAATACAAAGGCTTAGTTTACCTAGAGCTGTTTTGGTGAATTCTGAATTTACTTATAAAATTCTTATTTTAGGAGTTAAGCATAATCACATTCTGCAAAGATCTTAGAACAAAATTTTCTTTCAAAAAGATTTTTTAAGCAAAGTTTTGTCTCACTAGTTGAAATCAGAAGAGTTATTCCTTTGGCACAGGAGAGATGAGCATTATGGCTTTAGAGATGGAGACATTAGGAGTTCTCAATTTTCATAAATTCCCTGAAAGATTCACTGTATGTAGACCTTTCATTTTACTTGATGTTCAGGTAAATGTATTTGCAGTAAGAGTTGACTTATAATGCAGTGTTACTATTAATGTTGATTTATGACTGCATTTATGATAGTGTACTTCATTGTGAGTAGTTTCAGTTCTGGCACAGTTAATGGTCTGAATTACCATATGTTCATCTGTGCGCTGTTGGCCTTAAAGGATCCACTGGTCAAAAATACTTAAATATTCAGTTTAAGGTCCAATACTTGAACTTACTCTAATCTAAGCTACCCTTTCAGCACTGGAGAGTAACACCTTACTATCATAGTCATATATATTGGAATATATCCTTTACTACAGCATTGGCATTTGTTGACTTTTAAATCTTGCTTCTCTATCTGTTTAACTGGCACAATCCATTTTCTGAGCTCCTGTCATCTATTTTCTTTCAATTTATTATGGAGATTTCAGGTTTCATAAGTTGCAGCACACTGATTCTGATGGTGCACTTTTGGAGTAATTCCACCTCACTCTAGGTTCACTTTATTTTTCAGTCCTAGTTAAAGTGTTAATAAACACTTTAAATAAAAAGCATTAATTTGTACTTCCAGATAAATAGGGATGTACAGAAAAATATAACAAATTTTTAATGTTTTTTATTATTCACAATATTCTGAATTTTCCAGATGTGATCATCCAAGTGCTTTTTTTCTGTGTTGCCAGAGCTGAGCAGATCATGGAGCAAATCAACACATGCACCATGGCATCTCAGGGCACAGATGACCAATCCACCAACACTTAAGAGCTTGACTCACTTGCTGGCACTATTGGAATTGCCATCAAGAACCAGTAACTGGAGTTTCAGAAAGGCTGAATAGGCATTCCCAGATGGCAAGGAGAGTGGGTGGAGATTTAATTGCAGAAATGCACGAGTCAGAAGGCTGGGTCTTGCCTGGCCTGTTCAGTTGGTCTGCACAACATGGGCAAGACAGTAGTTGCAGCACTCTGTTGGATCCCTGGATGCAGAGAATTTTAAACTTTCTGTGCTGAAAGGCACAGACTCGCAAGAGAGCACTGCATTTAACCTGAGGCTGTGGAGAAGGCTTCCAAAATTGATTAATAGCACTGGGATTACGGGTGTGTAGTTGGTTAGAAGTGCGTAATATCACAGGGTGGAAAACTTCTAAGTTTGGGCTTTTAGAATATAGTAATAAATATGAAGCAAGATGGAGGTTTTAGCAGAGGCATGTTGCTCTTCTTCTTTACTTTCTTCTCCCTTCTTCATGGGTTTTGGTGTTATTTTGTAATTGGACAGAAAAGTCCGCATTGTGGGCTTCGAGAGATCAGTTATTGGGTTAAAAGGGAAAATAATCTAGGTGTAATTGGATACTTTAGCCTTAAAAGACCTTGTAATAAGAGATAGTTAGCTATTTTGTGCCTTGATAATGAAAGACTTCAGAACTCATGGCTATGTGGCTGTAGCATTGATAAGAAACAGTAAACACCTGAGTCTGAACACGAACTATCATCTGGAGTGCCTTCAATCCTGACACCAACAGAGTTAGAAAAAACAAGCAGACAACCCACAGCACTCTGTCTGTGCTGGTGGATATCTTTGCTCAGTGCTTCACAGTAATGACAGAATGCCTGGGTGTTTCCATTCTTCTAGCCTCTCCAGTGAGTAGTTGACTGAAAGCATACTTTGTATTTATATAGAGGTTGTTATGTACAGGTTATTCCAGGACCAATCATATTTTTTCTAGGAAACTTATTTGGATTTGTTTGATTTTTTTTTTCATCTTTTACCAGATATCTGGTGTTTCAGTGATCATGTACAGTTGGATTAATGTCTCAGCCTCTATAGTTGTGACTGGATTGCCTAATTCCAGGTGTTCTTCAGCACATGTTCACGTGCTGTGTTCACATACAAAGAATGTGTGATGCTTCAGGGAAACATTTAGCCTGTGTGAATGACACAGTTGCTGAGTACTTTAACAGTTGGTCAGAGACTCTCAAAGCATTAGATTTTCTGACCATTCCCTATTCAATGTATATATACATGTTTTTGTCCAGGAAACCAGTAATAAAATTATAAACAGAAAATAATTCCAATCAGAGTGTTGTATATCACATTTTGCTACTGCTTCAAACATTATTTGCAAGTCACAAAACAACAGTGAGAGAAAACCAGTGTTGGATATTTTCACCTATTTGGAACTGCACTCAATATACGTTCAATTTTGTCAAGTGAGTCTAAATGATAAAAATCTTGGAAAGTCACTGGTGTATGTCAGCTGCCATGTGAAATTCTGAGGGGACAAACAGGGATTTTGGAGGAAGTTTAGAAAGGCAGTTTATGAAGTTATTCTTTTATGTTCAGTTCCACAATCAATGTTATGGACTGGGAATGGAACAATGGTTATGACCTGTGACAGGTGAACAAATGCTTTCTTTCTACCAAACACCAGAGGTCAGATGAATAAATGCTTTCTTTCTACCAAACACCAGAACATATTTCCTCTTTCTCAAGTAAAAATTCATGGCTGTGCTGGAAAACAGATTTTTCATTTTCAATGATGCAGTAACATCAGTGCTGTAACAATGCAGTAACATGCATTTGCATTTTTAAAGATGACATGTGGGACACTAGACAGTAAGAGAAATTGATAGACATCAGAGTAAGGAACAGGTATCAATTTGAATTCAAGATTGGAGACAGCCATCCAGAAACCAAGGAAGAAGAGAAATCCGGTGAGGGTTTGGCAGTTTACAGCTGAGATAAGCAGGAATATCAGGCAACATTCTTTATACTTGGAGTCTGTGACCATGAGGAGAGGAGAGGAGAGGAGAGGAGAGGAGAGGAGAGGAGAGGAGAGGAGAGGAGAGGAGAGGAGAGGAGAGGAGAGGAGAGGAGAGGAGAGGAGAGGAGAGGAGAGGAGAGGAGAGGAGAGGAGAGGAGAGGAGAGGAGAGGAGAGGAGAGGAGAGGAGAGGAGAGGAGAGGAGAGGAGAGGAGAGGAGAGGAGAGGAGAGGAGAGGAGAGGAGAGGAGAGGAGAAGAGAAGAGAAGAGAAGAGAAGAGAAGAGAAGAGAAGAGAAGAGAAGAGAAGAGAAGAGAAGAGAAGAGAAGAGAAGAGAAGAGAAGAGAAGAGAAGAGAAGAGAAGAGAAGAGAAGAGAGAAGAGAGAAATAGGAAAGTTCACAGGCAACAGAAAACAGCACCAAGCCATCACCACTGTTTCCATTCACAGAAATAGCAGAACATTTCCCTTAAAACTATTGCAGAGAAACAATGATGTCCACCTATATTTGCCTGCTGCTGAAACTTTAGAGCATTCATGAAAAACGAGTCTAACTGTGAGCTAAAGAGTACAGGTTTGTTACAAGGGAGGCCCTTGTAAGACAAATTGTAAAAAGACTGAGGAGGAAATGGGAGACTATGGAAGTGCAGTTACTTTAGCAATGAAATGATGAGTGTAAACGTGTTTTAAAGGAAGAAGTAAAGTCAGAAGATGCCAAAAAGTATTTAAATAATTTTCCTACAGACCATGTCAAGATAATACAGTGCTACAGTCACTCTTTTTCTTGCTGATGTTGGCAAGGTCTAGATTTGGATTGTTTCTGAAGTAAGTTAGTGAGGATGGGGATCTAATAGGACAGGCACCCATGATACTGCTCATACTATACCTTCTAAAAGACTTCAGGTATTAAAAAAATTCAAAGTATATACACATGAAAAACATGTTGCTGATTATTCCTGGTCGTTCTTCCTTCACAAATGAAGGAAGGTGAAAGATAATCTCTCATGGAAGTTAATTTCTGCTATTGCAGAAGTTAATTTCTAAATTTGTAAGTGATATAAAGGATTTGGTTTTGTGGATGATGGTGATGATGGTGATGATGATGATGATGATGATGATGATGATTTCTGTGTAGTAAAGGCTTAGGAAGTTTGAATGCCTTCATCATCTACAGAGTTGAGTCCAGTCTTTTATTATGATGCTAATGAGATTCTGAGAAGTCTCTGAGGAGATTATTAAAGCAATGAAAAAAGTAAGAACAAGAGAAATAAGCAGCCAAAGTCAGGCTGTGGAAGAACAAAATTAATCAAATTAGTAATTCATCTTAACTTTAAATGTTTACACAGTGCACATGCCAAACTGAAATAGTCATCCCAATTCGTATAATAGTCAAGGAAGAAGAATAGTTTTTTTACTGTTTCATCTCTTTTAATTTGGACATTTATGCAAAGATAAGGCACCTTGGTTTCTACAGGCAATATTTTCTGGTCTCCTTTGGCTGTAATGACAGTGCAGGTTCAAAGGTTAGAGCTGCACATCTATGCTGTAGGTATCTATGTTTAATGGGGTGAATCCCATCCAAGGCAGTGGAGAACTTTTAAAAATGAGCATATAGTTCACTTCATTATTAGATAGGAATGACAGAATTCTGAATAATAGTGCAATAAGAAAGAGCTATTAAAAATATTAATTTTTCTTTTCCTAGAAGAATACAGATGAGTTGAATTTATATGCTATGATGGTGATGAAACTCAATCTGCCCAGCCGTAACTGAAGCACACATTGAGTATGATCTAATAATGCCAGATGTTTTAAATTAGTGGATCTAACTAACTTGAATCCAAGGATTTTGAAAGAGATTTTTTGAGTATTAAGGATGGATTCCTTTCATCTAATTTTGGCCACTTTTAGGTATGGAGTTTAAAGTAGTCTAAACTAAGACACCTTCTGTAGGCAATGGAAAGAGAGAGACACCTGCAGACTTATCCTAGCTGAAAATAGATGCCCAAGATATCTGCAAGAAGTAGACTCATGAAAGTGCCTAATTTTCTCCACTGAATGTAGAAAGAACCTAGGTGACTAGCTCAGACTAAACAGCCAGCTTTCAGACAGCTGAATTTAAATTAATATCCTCCTTGATGTTGATTTTCAGCAAGCTTGTGGTACAGGGGAAGTTGCAGGGCTGGAAGAGAGGTAATATGCCAATATTTAAAAAGGTCAAATAAGATTATAGTCTGGTGAACTGGACACTATTCTCATGTGACATACTTGTAGGTCCATACATTATAATACTGGAAGGATCGTTTTAATGACTGAGTCTGACTAGGCTTGCTCATGTAAACCAGAGACATTGCTTCATTTTTTTCTGTTTGGAATAGAGTATATCTTTTAGAAAAACACTGACTCTTTACTTAAAAAATTCCAGCAATGGAAAATCCACCAGAGACATCATAACTTGTTCCAGTAGTTAAATACCTTCCCCATAAAAACATTTGCACCTTATTTGCAGCCTAAGATTTGTCTAGCTTTATCTTATGCAATTACACACATGATTTTGCTTAGTAAACTGACAAGCCCTACATAACTTCTGTTCTCACATACATTTTTATTGAAAAAAATTATTGTCTCATTGTCATATTTTTAATTAGTTAGGCAAGTGTAATCGCTGATGAAATTTCTATCTTTTTAATTCTTTAGCTATATTTGTGTGTCAGTTCTGAATTTTTTATTTTTGAACTTCCTTTTTGGACTGAATTGCAACATACTTCAGGACAAAATTCCGTATTCCAGTAATATCTGTATGAATACTTAAATCAGGTAAAATAACTTCCCTGTTTCTATGTAAGCTCTGTTTGAACATCAGAGATTTTCATTATTCTCTTTGGCCACAGTATTGCCCTCAAAGTTTGTTATTGGCCAATTTTCTACTTTGATTTTCTGTCTTTCTGGAAATGGATCCGCAGGTTAAACCTTTGCATGCTTATAAGGTTGGCCTTCATGCACAGGAGTAAAAAATCACCAGTGAATTTAGACAATGTGATATAAGATGATTTTTTTTTTCAGATGATTTAATCAGACTTAATTTTTGTCAAAATACTTTGTAAATGTCAAAAGACTTAGGTCTCATTTTTGAAAGAATAATTCACAATTCAAAAGCAGCCACAAAACGTGTTCAAGCTTTTTATTGTTTTAGAAAGGAAGATATTCAGAGACAAACACAATGACCCTTTTTGTAATGCCTTTAAAACAAAATGTTGCCTTTCCTGAGGACTGCAGCTTTGGCAGAGGTAAGATTCCTTAGAAAACTGAAGGAGTTTACTGGCTGAGAAAGTGGTAAATACTTTTGAATTACAGAGACATAAGTTTATTAAGGTCTGTGAAAAGAATACCAGTGGCTTTGATTGTAAAGGGTGAAGCTAAAAAATGCCTGTTCTGCCTGCCAATGAAATTCTACCTTTACAGGTACCCAAGCAGATGGTACATAAATACTTTAAAACATTTAAGATCTTCCCACTGAGGTGATTTCCAGTATCTTATATGAGGATCCCTTGATATTTTGACTTTAATTTTCTCTTGAATTTTGAAATAATTAGCTAACAAATAGTAAAGTTAACAATTCTTATATTTATGCATTTTTTTCTGTGTACTGGGATGATGCTTAAAGGCACTGATCACAGATAAGGGGTTCACTTTGCTAGGGAGTGATGTGTACCTTCATGAGAAGAAGATGACTCCAGAAAATTTTCAATTTAAATGTAACACACAGTAAGGTGGAGGTGAACAAACAGATAGGACTGCTAGAAAAACTACTTAAAATATTTATATATTCATATTTGATAGTTTAAGCAAACCAGGATACATTTTTTTAACTGTTAATTCATAACTGCAACAGTCATCTTAACTGCAATATAAATAACAAATAATGACTGTAAACTTTTTGTAAAAATCTAGAACCACTGGAGAGTAGCCAGTCACCCAGACTTTAAGGCACTCACACCATATGGGATCCATAACTGGTGCTGTTGTCAGGTTTTTGCATGTGTGTGCCTGTGCTGAAGGCTACATGAAGTCCAAGTAAATTAGTCTCCATTCAGCTTTGCATTGTTCTGAGCAGCTTTTATTTTCCAAATTAATTGAAAGATATATTTCTGTGCTGCACTATGAAAAAGTTCATTTTCTCCTGTTCTTGTTCCATTGTACATACAGAACTAATTATTTTTGGGCTAGAGGAACCATTAACCTAATGATTAAGGTACATACCTGAAATGCAGATGATCAGAGGTTTCATTCGTGTTCTGATATTTTTTATTGTTGAAAGTCTATCCAACCTACCCATGCATAGAACTGATCTTTAGCTTTACTCTGTGGTCTGGTTTATGCTATTATTTGCCCAACATGGAATTGCTCTGTTTTCTTATATTACAAAATACTAGTGGATACCTTCTGGAATATCAGTTGTGGTAGCTTATAAAAACATCACCAGGAATGCTGAAAAGTAAATTTCAACTGCTTGGTACAGTGAAGTGGGCAAAGAAGACACTCATGCCCTAAGAATGTGACTTGATTTGTATAATCATACATTTTAAATTTTTTTAAAATTGGTCTTTTTATCAGGGTACAGCCTCAAGAAATGCATTGGAGGGGAGGTGGGAAGAGCATGGATGTGTTAAGCTTGGGTTTGTTGGTAGGTTGGTTTTGGTTTATTTGGCAAAGAAGGCATAACAGCCATAATGTATCTTCTGAATCCTGTGTGGAGTTAATAGGAGGTATTTGTGCTTTTTGAGTTCAGTTCTTAGTGGGAGAAATGTTAGACTCTTCTATTCCCTTGTAATATTCCAAGATATGAAACCCGTTTGTTTTACCACTGTTTCTGAAAGTTATTGTGAAATGTAGATTTCATATTTGGAAGGTTTTTATAATGACTGTGTTAAAAAATACAGCTTCTGTAATTTATTGTGCAGAGCTTCCAGAAAACTGGTCATTGTTTGCTAAAGTCAAAAATCCCTACAAGAAGTTTTGGCTAACTCTTTTGCGTTCAAAGACTTGCATAAGACCATCTTTGTGAAATAAATAGATGTAAATTACAAAACATGGAAGACAATTACTAGTAATTTCTACTGAAAGCATTCTAAAACCAACCTTTTGTCACATACTATATTTATTTGGAGTATAGAAAATGAAATGGAAAAGCACTGGCACGCACTTCTTTAGGAGAATTTGGCAACAGGTTTGCTTGTTTTCTTGTGGGGGCCTTTGGTGAGAACATTAAATACACAATATGGAGTTTTACATTATAAAGCAAGGTTTAATATATCTTCATAAATCAATCCAAAATATTTCATGTGGTATCTATGCAATAGTACTATTGGGGTATAGTAGTATGTATTTTCAATTTACATATTTGTGTTGTAATTTTGCCTTTAGAAAAACCCCCTTTGTAACTGCAATGGTTTGCCCTGCTCAGGCTCCACAGTTCAGGCTGGAGATACGGCGCATCTGGCACATGCTCCAAGCTGATGCCTGTTGCTTTTTACAACAGTTGTTACAGTTCTTGGACATCAAGAAAGAGGGCACTAGATTCCAAAATTTCTGCATGTCTGTTGTCTACCAAAAATATGCTAAATCCCTTTGCCAACAAATGTATTGATCACATCACATCACACCACACTTAAATTTTGGATATAAGAGATTCCATAAACTAGGTCACATACTATCATGTTTTATTCAATTTCAGAAGGATTAATGTAAATTTACAGTGTTACACCAGTTTCCATTGTGTTGGCAACTGCCAGGTTGCTTTAAACATTTTGCTTACAGTTTCAGCTCCAGAAAGCAGGAGCCAGTAGCTGTTCTACCTTCATAATAAGCAAAATGTCACCATTCATAAAGTAAGGGTACTTTTAGGTAAAACATTTTACTTTTGCACCATTGACAAAGGTAATGAAGTTTGGCTTTAGTATAGATTAAGCCTCAGACTTTAGATTACTTTTTCAAAATTTCACATTACTGAAGTTTATGATATGTAGCAAGTGTTCGTTTAAAATCTGGCTGATTGTGGATGGGAAAAAACAGCAGCCTAAGGGAGATCAGCTTATTTTTGCCCAAACTCTGTGCTTCAGGAGATCTCTAATTTTGTAACATTTGGATAACAAACCTAGAGGCTGGCATAAAGCTCCTCTTGGCACATTTTAAACATCTTTTAGTCTTATAAAAAGAGCTTGTCCCACTAAGCTGTACATTTGTTGGAGCTGTTTAACAGTAGCTGTGCCCTGCAGCTCTTTTAGTGATAAATGAGCCATTTCAAATAAGGGCAATTGCAGCCAACTGTGCAGAAGGAATCATTAAAAAAAATTTAAATAGACATTTTTGAAGCTTAAAAATGCACAAACAAAGTATGTTAAATCAAAATATATGCTGCTCCTTTTAATGGAAAAGATTGCTACTGGCTAAGTCTGCCAGTTTCAATAGGTGTGCCAAAAAGCCAAGGAATCTGGCAGAATCTGCAGATAGCAGTTCCATCTTTCATCTATATTTCTTTTCTGTATTTATCTTGCTTTAGAAAATGCAGAGAATGTCTTTTCCTTCTGACTTGGCTCTTTTTCCAAACCACAGAAATACACAGAGCAGCTTCTTGCAATTGTTTAGCTCCCTGCACTAGTCTTATCCTTGTGACTGTGTGAATCATTTCTTTCTAATTTGGCAATAATAAGAAAGAAGAACATTAAAATATTTTTATTTTTATGGAATAGTATCTTAGCTGAACTGTCAGATATAAAGTCAGTTTTCTTAATTAAGAGATAGTGGGTTTAATGTGTAAGGACAGAATGCCAGGTAATTATTTTTGACATTCAGCTGATCAAAAATAGTTTCCTTGTATGTAAGGAGCTATTCAAAGAATCAGAACATAAAAAATACCAAGAAAAAAGTTCTTCCTGTAGAATCAATCACTCAGTTCAGTTTGGCTTCAAGCCCTACTCATTGTAATCTCTCTTATATCACCGTTGCAAAGCACATTCTCTGGTATCTTTTAAGTGATAAGGCACAACTTATTGATACCCCTTTCAAGGGAAAGATGCTAAGGAAAAGCCCGTTTGCAGTGTGTGGATTATGGGATGGACTCTAGTGTTAATGTTCCTGGTCAGTGTTCTGTACTTTGGCATCATTTCTGAAGACCTGACAAGGCTGCCAGGCAGCATGAGCCTGATGAGAATTCTGTCCTGACCTGAGTCAGGGCAGGGACTAGATATGAATTGCTGATGCAATTATGCTCATTTTACAATCAATTGCATATGAAAGCTAAAATGTATCTTCTCCTGGACTATAAGTGAAGGTTCATATGATTTCATTTCATTGAAAATTTTATTTTAATTAATTTTGCTTTTATCTCCAAGGGTAATTATTGGCTGTATTTATCACTGACTGCTAGTCAGTGCAGAATTTCTTGCCATGCCATGGTTTATGATAATTCTTCATCTCTGGAAGCTTTGAAGAAAAAAATGCAATGTTAAAGTGAGAGAATATTATTAGCCAGTAACACTTTTTAATTACTGTAAGAGTCTGATACACTGCAAATTACATGTTACCTTTGGATTTAGGAGACCTGTAAAGCTAGATAGAAGGTGCTTTTAGGCTAATTCTATTCTACTAATTTCATTTGTATTGAAGGTATAGATAAAAATAATAAAACTTTTCCATTACATAGGATTGAGAAAGCAGCAACTCATAAACGTGCTTCCATACTGCTGTACAGGTATAACAGTTCCAAATACTAGGATAAGATACATAATTAGGACTGTGGAAATAGAGAAAAGTTTAAAATATCAAGAAGGTCTTTAGAACACCTAAAATCAAATCTGTGCAATCTGCACAAATGCAACATTCATTAGACTGGATTAGCACCTTCTCAGAATTCCAGAGAGACATAATTGCTGGACTCTAGAGGCATTATAGGCTAAGGGAGTGTGTATATATTGAAAAAAGTCCGTCTTTGGCACTGGATTTGCTGAATATTCGTGGTATAGAGAATATTTTATCAGTCTTTTGCTTCTCAAAGAATTTTGTCTTTCTATCAGTTGATTGCTCTACTGGTGTGCAATAATCCTGTTGCTGTTTGGAAAGGTGGAATTGACCATGCTTGGATTTTAAGAAAGCGTTGAGCAGCACTCTTCACCAAAAGCTATTAAAGAAGTTAAAATGTGATGTGATGAGAAGGCAGAGTCCTAGGAAGGATAAATAACTGTTTAAAACTCAGGAATTGAAGTTTAGAAATTAGGATGAAGTTTTGGAGCCAAAGGATCTTCATAAATGGTAATAAATGGAAGGGTAGTAAATGGTGATGTCACAAACTGCTGACAATACAGTTCTCTGTGAGAAGTGCAGACAGAAACAATTGCAAACTGCACTTCACAGTGCAGAATAGAGGTCAAGTGTCCTGTGCAAATACATCACAGCTCAGTGCAAAGTTTTCCCCTTTCATGGATTTACTACACTGAACAGTTTTGCTCACTGCACATGCTGCAGATAGTGCCAGTAGCTATTGGTTAGGATTGAAAAGATGTCCAAATGTTTGGATGACACAATAAAGTCCTTGCAAACAATTTGGACAGAAAAAATTTCAGTGTAAGATACGGTTAGGGACACCATGAAGCCCTGACTTTGTTTCTGACTGAGGAGGCTGTTTCTGTTAATTTTTCTGCTCTTGGTCTCATAATCAAGAATCCTCATGAAATTTGCAGTTACATGTAGGTGTTATTTATCCTTAAATTTTTGTTGACATCCTGGAGTGTGGGGGGAGAAACTGATAGTCTGTTTAATTCTTCTGCATCAGAAATGCATATGAGGGAATTGTATTTTGAGAAACCACTCTTTCACAAAATTTACAATATTCTGCATAAAGATACTTCTGTTCAGAGAAGGATGTTAAGTTCCTTAATTGTCTTCATGAGTCAAAGCCATGATGTGCTGTTGAAATGAAAAGGTAGCCTGTTTGAGTGGGGAGCTGATGAAGTAGAGAGCACATTCCCTGTGTGGGAGCAGTGCTTTCTCTTAAATCATCTTCCACATACTGCTTTTATTAGGTGGTAGCATGCCTCAAACATACTCACCCAAGAATGCCCGCCACGTGGTCAGTAATATTCTTGTGCTTGCAGTAGTGTTGTGAAATAATGCCTTGGGTAGCTGGTTAGCTCCAACCATTTCATCCTACCTGAGAGACAAAGGAACCACCACACCAGCTTTAAATCATGATTCTTTTAACCTTTTGTAGCAACATTCAGGTAGAGGGTTCACATGAATTTTTTTTTCTCCTGTGTTAAAGCACACAGTTGCATGGTTTTAGAAAATTAATTTTCACATCTTCCCCCGCATGCTTTAACCAGCTTTAGCAGAGCTTTTATGCATGTGGTACAACCTCCACTTGCCCAAGCACAACTATAACTTTCTTTTTATAGAACTAAAAGAGCTCAAGCAAATGAATAAGCCAAAAACATTTCAAAAACCTGAAGCTTGGAATTGAAGTTGAGAAGTTAATAAAAAAATTGAGGAATGGGCTTTTGTTCTAATCAGAGAAAAGCTTTAAATTTAACTTTTATTGATTGATTTTTCATTTCCTACTTCATAGTTACATCTTTAGAGAGGGAGGGGAGCAGATCAAGGTCTCTAGTATTGCTGACATATAAAAGTCAGACAGGTATTATTGCTTGCTTGTTTGCATGTAACACAGTATTTTTAAAAGTCTCTAATCTCACAGAGCTTCCAAAAGTGAGCAGCCATTCAAGCACCTTGTGGCCAGAGTCCTTGAGTGGCTTTGGAGAGATGTTTTGCTTATTTTTGAAAAACTATATAACTCCCCTCTAAAGAACTGTATGCAAATCACAAATATTTTGGTTGAATATGGCCTGATTGGAGTGCTAATTCAAGCAACTCCCTTTTTTTCAACCACCAAAAAACCAAAGCATTTATCTGTCAAAATAAGTGTACATGGTAATGTTTTCCTCTATCCAGACTTTTTAGAAGCACACAAATTTCCAGCACTTATAAATATATTTTATGACAACTGACCAAACTGTTCATAAAAATTTTGCATTTATTATAGAAAGATGACTCCTTAGTATAAAATAATTTGGTTTTCTCTAATAGCAAAAAAAAGCATTTTGAGAATCTTGAGAAATAAATGGTACCATACACTTAGTTTTCTGATATTAAGAAAATTTAGACTTACTAATATGAATGAACATGTGGACTATACATGTACCCTTGTCCGTGAACAGCTCCAGATCTTTTCTTGCTTCGTCACATTCAGTTTCATATTTGTATGAATAGAGCTGATCTGTGTTCATACCATCTATACATTTATTTATCTTGTGTTCTAATTCAACATTTTCTAGTACATTTACTAGTCTAAAATCAGATTATATGTTGAACAGTACCACTCATCTTCCAGTTTATGTAAATGTATGCACTGTTGCAACCCCCACATCTTAAAACATAAGACTATAGAACAGTCTTCTTGTGTGCCACAAAAAATCCGGATTTAAAATATGCTGGCTACTTATTTCAAACAAATGCTATTGTACAAATTCACAGGGAGAACCTCCTGCTTTTATCCCCAGATTTTGATATGTAAGGTTTACTAGCAAAAGCACCTCACCGGTTTTGATTATAATGATCCTATGTAGGAAGAGAGACCGACCCTTAGAGCATTGGACCTAAAGCTATATTAACTTTAGAGATCAAAATCAGTACTTTCAATGGAATACAGAAGAGAGTTTGAAGTCAGTTCACTCATACCAGTAGATCTAACATACTTTTAAAATATTGTTACAGGCAGATTATGTTCTCAGATCCCTATTCTCAGGATAAGATGCACTTGAGAGAAACATTGCAAAATTTGTCAAAAGTCTGGAAACTATAGTGCCCCTTTAATGAAATTCAGTGGTGTTTTGAAAGATGGAATAGTTAAGAGTGCATTTCAGGAATATCAGACAAACTAAAGGGAAAAAAGCCACATAATGTTTTCAGGGCATTGTTGAGAAATCAGGTAGAATCCTTCAGAATGTCAGGGTTAACGGACAGCTTAAACCTCATTTTTTTCCTCTGACTTGCTGCTGATAGTTCATTTGCAACTGCCCCTGATTAACTTTCATATAATTTTCATGTGATTACTGGAGATAGACAAAATTGTAGTATTCATATCCATAGTAATGTTGAAAATATTGAAACAAAACTGAATTAGCAATTCTTTCTCAATTTCCTATCATACCTCCTCAATAATGTTTAAGAAGGAAAGGAAAGGTAAAAGTCATGCTCCTGCAAAATGAAAAGGAAAGCAAAGAGTGAAAAAGCAGGTAAGTATAGAAAAGGAGCAGGAAATACAAAAAAGAAAGATTGGTCAGGCTTGCAATAATACAAAGGAAGGATAGTCCACAACATGTTACTGAGCTAAAGTAGACTATGAAAGGGACATTCATGACATAAGTTTACAGTTTTGAATGTCCATGCCATGTAATAAGTAAGCAGGTTCATAATTTAATCTTAATAAATTTTGAAATGTCACTCTATTGAAATCACAAAAAAAGTTCTGTATTCTCTCTATGCCACCAAAAGCCTTTCATGTGTTAATCTTCTTTTGAAAACTACAATGAAATAAAAATAAAATACAGAAAGAGGTTCAAATAAAAATATGCTATGAGACCTGGGATTCATCACTTTTGGATTATCAAAACTGCCTATTGTTTTTTATGGGATGAATTTCATATCCTGTAAGACTTTTTGTACATTGGAATGTTCATGATGATTGAATTCTTTCTTAATATTGCACCAAACGTCTTGCAGCTGAATGGAGATTCAAGCTGTCTGCCTTTAAGGTCTCCAATTAGTTCCATATAATTGTACCTTTTAAACAAAGATTAGAAATAACTTTGATTACTAGTTTTATTTAGCTACTTCACCTTTGCATGATATTTTTATAGGCAGTTAGATTTACACCTGAAATAGTTGTAAATATTCCTCTGAAATCCTGTAAGTATCAAATTGAGATGGGAAAACCTTTAAACTTAGAGTATTTTTACGTGGTTTGCAAATTTGCAGTTTTTAAACTATTCTACATTTCACTATTTGACATTTTGTTGCTTTTCTCCTTGTCAGTAATATTCACAGTTCTCTGCCCATTTATTGTGTCTTTGCAGAGAAGGAGGGCATCTTTCTCTAAATAACTATATAAGAAAAAGACAGTAAAACAGATGAGGTGAAGAGAGAGCTGTAGAGTGTATTCATAGCTTGTAGCTGTATAAACATTTGCCAATATGTGTGGGTGTACCATATTATAATTCCCTTTAGGCATATAGGTTTTATGTATGTCTCCAAAGTAATGCAAAGCAACATTTAACCTTATTGGAGAATATGACAACTACATTCCTATTTTGTATGTTATTATTGTGTGGGCAAGAGATTTCTTTTCAAGAGTGCTGTTCCCATTCAGATATTGAAGAAATATGGCCCTTGTCCTAGATGCCTTTTACTTTAATTGTAACAAAGGAGGGAACTAAACAAAATAGACAAAAATGGACAGACAGCAGGTAGGAAAAATGGGAAAATGGAAAAATGTATCCAGAAGGATTTTAATCTTCAAATCTGTCATGGTGTAAAATGAGTTGTAGCTCACTGAAACTGTTTATCCTAATGAAATAGTAAACATCTCATGGTAAAGTACCAGTAATCACATGTTCAGAATATCTCACTGAAACTATCAAGCCCTACTTTTCTTTTCCCTTCATTTCCTGGCATTTTGTGGGATTCATCTTGCCAAAAGTCATTTTGTCCCCGGCAATCACATAAGAAAGGACAAGGACAAATCACCTGTCTTAAGTCCTGAGACAGGTGAGATGATTTAAGTGCACAAAAAACTGCAGGAAAGTCTGTTCTCGTCCTAACTTGGAGTCCTGCACCTCTTTGCAGAAAATGCACAGCTTTTCCAGCTCCTGTACTCTTTCTGAGGGAGGATAGGGAGGATGAAAAAAAGAGTTCCTGGCCAGCCTGCTGGCTGCCATCATGTTCAGGTGTACCTCAGCCCAAGCTGCATCCTTTGGACTTCCTGATACCCCCCAGACATTCTTGAGTGATTCCCTAAAGTTGCCATTTTCCTGTGGCTGCCAGAATGGAGATGTGTTTCATGGGAGAGAAAAGACAGAAATAGGACAAGAAAGGAAAAGAAGCCAGGTATAATCTTCCCAGGATTTCTCCCACCCCAACCAGAGAGCTTCAGTTTTACCTCTTTATGTTCAGAAAGAGTGAAGAAGGATGACCAGGGGTTGTTCTGACTTTAGTCCCAGGGAGGAGAGACCCTGCGCAAGGAGGAAGCAGGACAGTGTCAGCCTTGCTCATTTTTTGCCTTCATTGGAATTTCTTGGTACTGGATTTTGTACAGCTGCTAGCTCAGAGTGTTCCCTGGTGCATGGGACTTTAGTTTGAAATCTTTTTTCTTTGTGCCACCTGAGGAAAAAACCTAACAAACAAACAAAACACCCCAGAACTTACATGAGCATCTTCTTCTTAAGAGTCTGAGTATGGTAGATATTGTCTTATCCTTTTGTTCAGCTGAAAAGGAAAATCAGGAAATTGGCCTGAATTTTAGTTTAGAAACAGTGACTTAGCTTAACCTTCATTATGCTTTGATTGTGGAATATGTTTTATTATTTATAATTTAATTTTATGAGAAGAATTTTCATAGGAATATGTGTAACATAATACTCTAACTAGGTGCTTTAATATTTTCCAGTGTGCACTATGGTGTTGAAAGTTAGAAAATGCTGGCTGGATCTAGACTGATACTTTCTTGGATAAGCCTCTACCATATGCTTTTATTTAAAGTATTTTTTTTTTCTTTTAGGTTAGATTTATAAAAAACATGTGAAAAATGTCCTTTTTTTAAAAAAGAAGTGTTACGCAATTAGAAAATCACAGTGCTAGAAATTTTGCATCCTTCAGGAAATGTTGCATGTAAAAGAAGCCAGATACTAAATCTGAATTAAAAAAAAAAAAAAAGGCAAGTTCTGCCACCAACTGGAAATGCAATGTCAATCTACAAGATGTACTGAAGTGTATGTCTTTAGTTCCAGGAATTTTAAGCTCTATGTGAACTCGGACTGGCTTCCCAGTATAGATATGAATCTTGTTGAAGGAGTTTATCCATATTTCCTTCTGATTAGAAAAAATTAAATAAGATTTGTTTTACAGGGCAGAAAATCTAAAGAAGCCAGGACAAAAAGGGCATAAAGTATCTTTTATATAGTTATTCTATATTCATCATTTTCATCCATGTTCACAGGACTCTGGGGTATTGAATAGGCTGATCTTATTATCTGTTTTGTGTGAGCAGGGGAGCCTCTTTCCAACAGCCTTGTTCTGCACTTTCCATTGTTTTATAAAACTTGTTGTGGACACATCACATGACTAACCCCTTATTTAAAGATTATTCCATGCCAACCTCTATACTTCCTGCAAACATGACACCTGATGCTTTCTGCTTTCCCTCTCTGAGTCTGGAAGCTGCAGTGACTGTAGCTGAAGGAAAGTGAGTAATTCTAAGTTATTGTAACCAGTACATGGAGACCATCTGAGATTTTGTCAGATTTAGGGTTTGTTGGTACAATACTTACCTCTGCTTTTTCCGCTTTAAAGTCCCCTTGGGCTACTTCTTTTGTGGAGGTGAAAAAATCTAGAAAGACATCATTGTTTGCAGTGATACAGGCTAGAGACTGAAAGGCTGAGGAGCATGGAGATTTACTGAAAAGGGTATGGAGATTTTGCAGACAACAAGCAGAGCATTAGCCAGCAATGTGTCCTGACAGCAAAGTCACAACTCTGGACTGACAGCAGGAGCACAGCCAGTAGGGTTGAGGGGAGAGATTGTTCCCTTTAGCACTCATTAGATCACACCTAGAATTCTGCACCCAGCTTTGGCCTTCGATGTAGGGAAGATATGGATAAACCGTAATAGGTTCAGCAGAGGACCAGCAGGATGGTCAGAACCTGAAGCACTGCTCTGTGAGGAGAACCTAAGGAAACTGGGCTTTTTCAGCCTGGAGAAGAGAGAGCTTTAAATGGTCTCAATGGCAGCCTTGCAGTTGCTATGGGGAGTTCAGTCATCAAAAAGATGGAGCAAGGCTTTTCACAGTGATGCATGGCAAGAGGATGAGAAACAATAAACATAAACTAAATCAAGAGTAAATAGGCACAGGGAAAACCTTTTTCTCCACCAGGACAGTCAAACATTGCAATAGGTTGCCAAAGATGTTGTGCTGTCTCTATTCTTGAAGTTTTTCAAGATCAGACTTAAAAACTCTGGACAACCCAGCCAAACCTCATATCTGACTCTGCTTTGAGCATGACCCTAGGTTAGAGATCTCCTGAGAGCCTCTCTTTTCTGAATAACTCTGTGATTGTGTTGTCATAATATAGTATCACAACTCTGGGGTAGTAATAGCTAAACTTTAATTGTTCTGAATATTTAAATGATTTGGCTGTGCATCACTTTTGGAATCCAGAAATGCTGCATATGCCCTGTACGTTCTCCAAACAGCTTGTATTTGTGCTTATTTACTGGTATGACGTGCAAACTGTGCAAAAATATTGGACTCTAGCCTTGGAATATAGATACCTGCCAACAGAAAATGAAGGCTACATGGTGCTGCAAATGCTTTCTCTGTCTATGGAAAGTGCCTTTTATGTGCCAGAAAGAAGCATTTATACCACATGCTTTTTTTACTGCTTCTCACATCTGTTAACATTTACATGTGTCAGAAAACAATACCTGAACAGTAAAGGGAAGGGATACATGAAGTTCAAGGGTATTATATCAAGAAAAATGGCATGTCATATTGCATATAGTACATTGGAATAAAAGAAAAGGAAAAAGGAAAAAGATTTCTTGGACTTGTCAAATATACCTAATACGTGGGTGTAGTTTGTATATACTATCTATGAATGCATTTCCATACCTGAATTGAATGACCCAAATTGCCAGTAAATGGAACTGAACCCATGAAAGGGTCAAGGAGTGATAATCAGGAGGTGAAAAAATTATAAACGTCTTGGTTTATTAAAAAAAGAATAAATTTTATTTCATGAAAGGCAGGATTTATATAAAAATCTTCAAAGTTGGGTTCCTAAATACAGAATTACCTACTTCTGTTGAAATATTTTGCATTTTTGATAATCTTCTCTTCAGCTGTCTTTTTGTTAGTACAAAAAGAGTAGGTTAACTGACAAATGTTGCTGTATATCCACAGTCCTTAGAGGCAGCTACTGTATTGGGCAGTGTTTCCAAGAATAGTGCTTTGAAGTCTCACAGAGAAAATCCTGAGACACAGTGTAGTACTGGATTTTGTATGACGTGGCAGTTCTTGCAGATGTTACCACTGGCAAGTGATTTAGAAGAGCAGCAAATTAGAGAGAAACTGTGATCTGATCTGTGATCCCCTGAACACAGAAGGAAAAAATCAGTATTTGATACCTTTGTAAAAACTGGTGTTTGCATTGGTTACATATGTACCACTAGTTCTTTAGGCATCTGTTTGGGTCTTTTGTACCAGTTTCATGCAGGGTTCTGTTCTTTAATGCCTCACCCTGATTTTCCAAAATGCACCTACAGAAGGAGCATGGATCCTCCCCTACAGCTATTGTCATTGCTAAATATTGAGTTCTTTGTGGAAAGTGACAGAAAATACCTATTCTCCCATGTCTTTTGAGTCTAGAAAGAAATGATGGCTAAAATAAGTGATAATTAACCTTGAATTTAATCCTACCAAACGTGTAGTCATAATAAAGGCAAAGGTCAATTTTTGTTTTTTCCTATGTTCCTACTAGATAATGTATCTCTAAAACACTATTTTTGATGAACATCTGCTCTTGCACATGGATACAAGTCTTATCTGAAATTATTCTGGATGTTAGAGTTCCACACTCACTACACTTAAAAAGCCTTGCATTAGATCTGTGAAGATGCAATGAATAATCACATAAGGCATATGGTTTCCTTGCCCCGAAATTTAAAACCTAGAGCTTTACCAAAACCACCATATGAACAGCATGTGCATACATATTTTTGGGTTTGAGTCAGGGATATGAAGGATCTATAGCAGTTTTCTTCTCTTAGTTACACAAGAAAGTTGCGAGGCACCTGAAGAATCAAGTGGTAATTTAAGCTGATGAGAAATCAGCTCTTGACAAATGGCAGAGAAGAAAGATCTTCATCCAGCAGTGTTTCTGAAGGAAAAAATAGAAGTTAAGCATTTGATAAGCTTGCATTCTGGTCTTTGTGCTTTGTAGAGCTGCTTTATTATTACAGGCAGACCTGTGGTCTCCTTAGTCTTACTTCCACTTGAAGTCTGTGGTGAACCTTCCACTGACTTCTCTGGTTGCTCCCTCTGGCCCAGGTTTTGCACACAAATAAAGTATAGAAAGAGTTATTCTCATGTCACTTTAACTCTGGTCTATCCTTTCAGAAGGGTTCATATTTTAAGAGTCCTACCTAACTACTTGGACCTAGATATCTGATTACAGGAATGGAAATTTTAAGAGGAAGGATTCCTAGGAAAATATTATAATTGATGCTTAATTGATAATAATAATACTGTTTCTGACATAATTCAAGGCTATCACCGGCAGTCTTACATATTGCATGTAGAGGTCAAAGGGTGAAAGGCAACTGGAAAGATGCTTGTTTTGTACATTTGGCTAACACAAATACTTCCTCAAGTACAAAATGCTTTGATCTCTCTAAGTAAATGCCATATGTGTGCAGCTGTGGCCCATGTCTCACGACTGCTGGAAGGTTAGGAAAAGGTAGCATATGAATTTGATGTCTGCATTCAATTTATGCTTTTATATTTAGCAGTTCATAATTTTGTGTAATATTTTAGCTGTATGAAAAATATGCACCAGAGTTGAGTGATAACAGATTTCTCTGTGGTTTAACTCAACATTGTTTGGGTGAATACAGATTCCTAAGTATTGCAGACTGAAAATACAGGTTTTAATTAGAGCTGTCTGAGCTTCAAAATACCTGAACTCACATTAAGCCTGGCAAATTTTCAGAAATCTGGGGGTTGCGTGGAGCTGATTTAAGCTAAGCAAGAGTCTTCTCTTTTCCAACTATATTGTATTTGCAGTTGCATCACTGACTTGCAACACACTGAAGTGAGATCACAACCCATTATTAATGTTTTTCTGATATGTAAAAATGTTTTATGACCAAGGCCTGTCTTGTGTCATACTCATGTTAAACAGTACCTTACTCCCAGGGAATTTCCACTGAAAAATTTGAATGACTTCCAGAGTAGAGGATCTACTATACATGACTGAAAAGCTGAATCAACTCCAAAAGTTTGGTGCCTTTCTCGAGCTTTTGTTTTTCCCTTTTACATGCAAATGTGTAAGACTGATATGCCCAGATCTATATCCTTCAACATGTTTAACATGAGTAGTTTTCTGTGACAATAAAGAAACCTATTGCAGTCAATGGGACATAAGGGTCCATCACATGAATCCAGTTTCATGATCAAGACCAAAAAGAAAAAAAAAAGCAGCATGGCTTTGTCTTTTAAAAGTATTGAACATGTACAATTATACTGGTATACTTTGGAGGGAAAATTGTGACTCACCTGACTCACATAAAGCATGTGCAATTTCTCCTTACAATAGCAAAAATACAAGTCACAACCAATAGAATGACATAGTGCAATGACCAGAAAAAATGACATGAAAATATCAATTCACAAGTACAAATATGGTAAAATATAATGCATCGCACTTTTATGTGGATGTTAATAGATATATGCATACAAAAGTATACATGTAGTAGATACATGCATATGTATAATCCAGTGTTGTTAATATGATTGCCAGTATTTTATTTATCAGGTGTGTTGGTTAATTAATGCAATTGTTCTAGGTATGATTTGAATGTTACTGAAACAGAAGCACACTGATTTGTTTTTTCCTCCTCTGTGTTTTTGCTAGCTCCTACTGGCCATGGTAGGCTCTACAGATGACACTCTGCAGGAGGCAGCAGCTGGTTGCATAGCAAACATTCGCAGATTGGCTCTGGCAACAGAAAAAGCAAAATATGGCTGATGCTTCAGCAGCTTTTACCAACACATTTGTTTAGCAATTCAGCTACATTTAAATACACAACTACTCCTTCTAGCATCTGTATTTCATAGTAGAGCTCATCTATTTGAAGATAATTTAATAAAAACAAATCTGTGGAAACTTATGTTTGATTTTACATTACTGGATTGTCACCCCTAGGTTTGATAAAACACTCATACCTAATTTGGTGTGTCTTTTAGCATTACATCCATCCAAAGGCCATCAGTTATGATATGTCAAAGACATTTTCTACAATTGATATGCTTTTATTTTCATTCATTGTAGCTATACATGGTTTTGCTTATCTGTGACATTACAATAAATTTTGCTTCTCTCTGTGTGTGGTTGTGCAGCAATTTATGAATTTCTTGAACAATTCCCTGCATTATAATCTTGTCCAGTCATCCTCTCATTATGCTTTTGCATGTTTGATCAGTTGTGACTCACAGGAGAGCAGAAAGCAGATACATGAATCTCACATCTGGCATTATATAAAGGCTGCAAACAGCTGTAGCAATAGACATCACTCCATCACTCTTTCCCATTTCTACCAACATCAAACAAAATACTGCTTAATTTTATAAGTAGCTGGTGAAATGTGTTTTAATTAACACATTTAACTCAGCTCTAAATAAAGAGTCAGATTTTAGATTTACATTTGCACATTATCTTTTTGTGGTTTTTAATTTTTAAACTGAAGACAACATTGTATTGATGTAGTTACTTTATTTCTGTATAAAATTATGTTCAGAATTACACTTGCTTTCAAAAGTGCACAGAAATTATTATTATTGATACTATAAATTATAGACCCACTGTACATACCATGCTAAACAAGTAATGCTAGGGCTTTTCTGTGAGAGCAGTAATGTCTTAATTACAACCACACACGGCAGACAAAAATGAACAAAAGCAAATATTTAAATGACTTGCGTTTGTCAAGGACTCACTTCTGAATTATTTTTTTACTTCTCTTAATAATTAATAATATTACATACATTTTGTTTTACATTTTGTTTACATACATTTTGTAATTTCATTCTTTTCCTCCAACTAGCATGACTTCTCAAGGCAACTAACTTTCTTGCTGACAGAAGCTTCAGCTTGAGGAAGACCTAATGCCAATCCACCTGTTTATTTGTGTTTTCTCAGAAGCAGATATGAAGACTCATTTAAAATATAATTTTGGAGGACTTGCACAGTTCTGAAAAAGGAAAATTACACTGGGCCCTTAGGGAAGGTGTAGAGGCTATTTTAAAGGAAGCCAGCTATGGACAGATGCTGAAGCAGTGTGGAAATCAAAATGTCAATCCAAGTAGTATTTTTTGATCAGTGCAAACACCAACATAGTCACAGGGTTCATCACAAGCTCCATCAGCATCCAGTGACCACGTAAATGCTATTTTAGGCTTTTTCGAGCTCTGCCCCACAGGCCTGGTATGTTATTTTGACTAAACATGTCTATATTATTATACTGATGTCACAGCTGTAGTAGTATCATATGCTTCATTGCTATACCCAAAAATACTTCTAAAATAAATGCTAATTGCCAAATTCATTTGAAAGAGAAGAGGCTTGATTTTATTTTTGTCTCTTCTGTGAGAGGAGCTGTGGATACAAATAGTTTATCACAGTCTCACTTATGAATAACACGTAAAATGGTAGCTTATTTTTCTAACTGTTGAAGGGCAAAAAACTCCCTGAAAATAACTCTTGTCCTTAGCTTGACCTCTCAAAGCACACTTGACTGTTTAGCATGGATTTCAAATGGAGTAAATTCTAAAGCAAGCTTAATTTTATGATACAGGTGTCAGGGCAATAAATGTCACGTTTCTGACAATGAAATGGCCTCAGTTTGCCACTCTCACTCACACTGGTAGCCCTTATGCCTCTGAGTAGTTAATCTGAAACCTTTATTTAAAACCTCAGACAGTTAATCCCAGATTTAAGATAACTTACTTGTGCTGTTTTCTTTTCCTTTACCATGCCTGAAGTTTTTAAGTTCTGTACAAGAATTGTTGAAATCGATACAGATCACTACACAGGCAAAGAACTAGTATTTGAAAAATACATCTTTTTTGGCCAAAACTGGTAGATTCCATGTAATTAATATAAAGAGATTTAGCTGTTGGAAAATGAATAAATGAATGTGATCCCTGGCCCCTGTGAGTGATGCAGTACAGCGTGTACATTTGAAAAGCTTCCACTTTGTCCACAAATCTGAGTTTCACAGTGCTGCAGCCTTCTGAAAAGGGATCCTCACAAAGCTGGGTGCCCCATGCTGCTCACACAGCCCTCCAACCCTCCTGGCAGTGCCCACCAGCCTATTCAAGCCCTGGCACCAACCCAAGGCACTGCCACCACCCAGGCCCAGCACTCCCAGTGTGGATACCCAGGCACCAGCCAGCTCCCACCCCCTGGCTCCCGTGCTTGGGAGGGAAATGCCTTCACTCCTTCCTCTTTCCACCAGCTGCTTCTTGTCCATGTAAACCTGTAGCCTCTTAGGAAATATGGTTATACTGCATACGGGGCTCAGTATTATTTTCAACTCAGAGCAATTTGATGTACAAATTATTTTAGTTGCAAAAATGTAGTGATTTAGAAGGGGGAGTCAGGCTTTGTCCTGTTCCTTTGACATCATCTGCTCAGTCTACTCCCTCCATGTTTTCTCTATGTGATTCCTATACTTTCTCAGTTTTGTAATATGTCTTTTTTTCCAGTTTATTTACATTGATGATACCATCAGCAGGGAGTATCCAACACTTTTCACAGTTTCAGGAGCCAGGTCCCAGCTCTGCACAGCACCATGCTCCAACTGGCAGTCACAACACCAGGCCTGCTCTTCACCAGCTCATTGTCAGCTTTGTTCCTCAGTTACACTAAAATGTCAGAAACCATGGAATCCAAGTAAGAAAAGTAAGAAAAGTTGTCATGAGAAAGTGTTGTTTTGAGTATGGAAATACTAGAGTTGATGAGAAAAAAAGCAAGAGAAGAAATCTTTCACATTTATGCAATTATTTCTGGAACCTTATAGGCCCACTACATCTTTCAGTCTACACATCTGTCAGCAGCAAGATAGCTTTTCTTCTACCATTCCATGACTTCATGATTTATTGCTTGGTGACAGATAACCATTATCAATAATTTAATTGTCCCAGGATGTTCAAACTACACATTTGAATCTGGGATTTATGTTCATTTCCTTTTAGTGTTCATGCTAATGACAAGTGCATGTGCTCTGACACATGATATTGTCTCCAAGTTGTAAGAGAAATATAAACTTCACGGCCTGGGTGTAAGGAATCTGTGATGTATTACGGGCTTTGTTATTCTGCTCCATCACCAAAACTTTCCTTTGGAAAGTAAATGAGCTTGAGACTCACAGGGCTGTCTCAAGATTTGATTCAGTAATATGCTTTAGACTAACTGATCACTTTGAAAGCGTGGTACCTCTTTCATTCCATGTCTCCTGAAATGAGTTGAGTGAGCTGCTCACGCTGGGGGTCAGATGTGAATTATCCCAGGAGGCTGAACTAGATAATATGTTAGTTTAAGAATTTCATCTCATAATAAATTAAATGGTTGTACCTTGCACATTTCCACCAAAATAATCTTTGTTTTATACATGACAGCAGGATGACTGCGATGGAAACATGTAATGTGTTTCTTCAGCAATGGAATTCAAGTTTCCATGCAGACTGTTAGCAGAGCTTATTTCCAGAGTCAGACGCTGACTACTCCCCAACTGCAAATTGTGGTTTGCCTCTTCTTTAGCCACTTAAACTTTGCCACCCAATGCTCACGATCCAGAACAACAGAAGTAGGCACTGCTGCATCTTGGCTACTCTTTAATTCAGACAACCTAATTGTGACTGTTCAGTGACCTGGTACAGGCCAAAACCAGCGTGTTTCAGCCATAGCCATTGCAGTGGTAAGTTACATTGCACCATTTCTAAAGGAATCAATTTTGCCACTTACTGTTCTCTCCCTCGCTTAAACAGTTATATTCCTCAGTGTTTAATATCTTGCTGCTTTGGCTATTGAAAGCAGCCAAAAGTCACCCATTTTCATGAACCTTTTCCTTGAGTGCAATTTTCATTGTAACTTGTGCTTTGCTTAGTTATCAGTTCAGTAATACAACTTTCTGGCAAGTATTTCCATGGACAACATCACTATGGCTTGTATTTATCTTCTTGACTTGTTTTTGTGTTATCTGCCAGACCCCTTTCAGTTGGCAAGTTCCTTTCTCTTTTCCAGTTGTTATCATTGGCAAGTTATGTGTTTTTATCCTGGTTTACATAGAGCACAGGACCCTTCAGTTGCTTGATCTTTTACAACTGCAACCAATTCTACTTTAAACACAAATATTTGCCTTCTGAAGGGCTCATCAATGCCCGAAGGAAGTGTTGACTTTGGCTTCCATACAATGTGATGTGACCTAGTCCTGCCACTTCTGTAGTTCTGCAGTGACACAAAGCCATCTTCACTAGTTTCACAAGTTTTCTTCCATCATTTGAGAATCCTGACATGGTGACAAGATAGTACTTGGCCAGTTAAAACCTTTGCCTCTTGTTACTTTGACTGTGTATTGGAAAAGGACCATAAGAATGTTATTGTACTAATGCTGAACCATGAAACAAGAGGTTGTAAACCAGCAGTTTTCAGTCAACTCCCCATTGCACCAGGATCCTGAATGCCTTTAAAGCTTCTCTATTCTTCACTAGGTGAAAAATGGCGGAGAAGCTTTTGAGGATCCAGATTGTTCCTTGTGATTGGTAGTGGTGGTAAGTTTTTGTCCAGCCATGCTGTGTAACACCTCACTTCTGCAAGGGCTTGGTGAAGGCAGGAAAGCAAAGCTCAGTACCTGTGCTCCAGTGGCTGCATCTGGCAGCAGAGTTTTCCTTCAATGGCTGAGCCTTGAACCATACCTTCTAATATCCAGATTAAGTAGCTAGAGATTTGTGTCCTGCTTCTGGAAAAAAAAAAAAAAAAGAGGCTTTAATAAAAATGGTAATTAAAAAATACAGATGCTGATAAAATTAAAAACATATGGATATGGAGTTGAAATGATTTAGTGCTGAAAAATGTTGGTTGATTCAGTAGTAGTTAAACTTCCAAATAACTTGTCTTGAACAAGCAAATAGTTATAAGTATTTGGCTATGTGTCTTTTTGAAAAAAAGTGAACACAGATCATATTGCTGGTTCCCTCTACCACTAACTGGTAAAGGCTGCACTATAAAATTAGTGCAGTAAACCACTCATCTTTCCAGTTGCCACATTCTCTGCCCCAGTTGACAGCCTTTTGGGGCCTCCTTGGCTCCTCAGCAGAAAGCACCAAGTGCAGTTCTGTTGCTCTAATGAAAACATAACAACAACGTCTGGGAAGCCATAGAATGATGCAATAACCGTGCAGCTCTGCTTCCTTTAATGTGATGAAGCTTGCATATTTGCCTGGCTCCAGAGTTTTACTCTTGCCAGTATTGTACTGTAAAGAGACTTGGCAGAACACGTTCAAAGGCTGTTCGTGGTTTTTCACTCAGCATTAAAACTTCCAATGACGGAAGGGTGGGGGAACACATATTGGGACAAACAGACACTCAAAAAGTCAAAAAGAAAGAGGAGAAGGAGGCTGGTGGTAGATGGTCAGCAGTTATGAAAACATTGGGTATGGGACTGGGGTTGATTAGGGCCGAGCTGAGACCCACTGGAGGACAACATCATGTATTGAACCAGTGGGTCTGCTCTGCCCGCTTTCCAGGAGGTGATCAGCCCAAAAGAAAAACAGCTCCTAATGTTCAGAGAGAAGAGATCAGCATTGCTTCATTCTCACAACCAAAGTCGTGCTGTCCTTGATAAACTGCTCAGTCACCGTGGGTGCAGTAGTCAGAGGCTCTAGGATTGCCCTCTTTTTGTCCTGGGTTTGCTCAGTGTAGGGAAAATCTCTGCCCCCAAGGCTGCCGGTCTTGCTCTGCAGACCTTCATTGAACTCATTTATGGCTGACTGGTTTTTTTAACGGCACCATTTGGAAAGCAGACTACCTAGTCCTTACCCCTGCATGAGCTTAGGCAGGAAAATACTCAAAGTGAAGCTGGAGCAACTCTTGGGGAGAACCATTCCATATGCACTTGCAGATGAGGGGCAAAATATGTTCAGAAAGAGAAGTTTTGGTCAGATTGATGCCTCCTTCCAACCCGTCCCACAACTGTCTGTGGTGGGGTGTCATGTAAAAGGAAAAATATTTGGAAAAGTGGACATCTGTGGGCCAGCCTTGGTATGCTTCCCAGAATGTAATGACTAGGTGAATGTTTTTCAGCGCAGCAACTAAGGAGTGTAGGTGACTGCCAAGCGCTGGATCTCATGTGGCGTGAAGAGGTACAAAACAAAGAGGAGTGATTTGTCTGAAGAAAGTGAGGTTTAATTATTTCCAAACTCAGCATTAAAAAAAAACACTAAAAAACAAAGAGGAATGATTTGTCTGAAGAAACTGAGGCCTAATTATTTCCAAACTAGGCATTAGAAAAAAAACCAGCCCAAACCAGAACTCTTTCCAGTCCCTCAAGTTGCTTTTCAGATTTTTGCATATCTTTAAGACACTTCCATTTTGTGGACATGCTCCTTTCACCAGTCTTGGGGCTCTACAAATATGGCCGTAGACACTCTGCTGTGGACATTCCTACATCAACAGTTACTGAGATCTATGTTATGATTTTAGTTCCACTGGCAATTACTGATATCTAATTGCTGCTTTATCTGTTCTGAACTTTGTAGGCATGTGTAATAGAAACCACTTCAACTTTTGCTAGAACTGCATTTGAATCGTGTCTCTCCTCTCCTACAAGACTGCCACATCCACACCCACCATCCCAAAAGAACTGAAAAATATTTCAGCTTTAACTGAAACTGTATTGGCAGTACAACTGTATTGTGTACTCTACCATGTACATTCTCGCTCTGGGAGATGAGAAATGCAGGCTCAACTGTCCCACAGCACCCTCAGAAACTGCAAGACTTGGAGTATCCATCAGAGAAAGCAGACATGAGAGAGGCCCCTTGTGACTATTCCATATCATGGACAACCATTACAACTAGGACAAAACACAACTGTGATACTGGTGCCTCACAAAGTACTGGCCAAAATGCTGAACTCCACAAGCAGTTTTAGCGATGTGAAGCATCTTTTTGCAACCTCGGGTTTAAGTCCTGAGAGGCTGAGATCAAGCACAGATCTTCTCCGTGGGGTTTCCCAGTACCAGCAGTGCCAACGGGGTGTTATCCCTCTGCAGCATTGGGCAGGGGGCTGACAGGCAGCCTGGGCTCAGGGCTTCCACCCTGCATCTGGCAGGGTGTGCTCTGGATGCAGAGGCATATGTTTTCATAGCAAATCTAAGTGGCAGTTTAGAAAAGCTGACCCAGCCAAAGAAAACCTTGGAAAACCCTGCAGAATGAATCAGTAAAACTGTCTAAGAATTTAATACAATGAGAAATTTAGCAATTGTCAGAAGTCCGTGAGATTTACATTCTAAATTAAACAGGCCAATGAAGTAACAAGATTGTGCTTCTGTAATCAACTAGTAGCAATTTTACAAAGTTGTAAGAATGTGGAGGGAATTCAGTTACAAAATGTGGCTGCCACCTGCAGGTGCCCCTTCAAGGTTTCATTCAAGAAAGTCTGTGGAAAAAATAGGTGAAATCTCATTTTGCTGAGAGAGGTAACATTTTGCCTTGGCCAGTAGCAAGTGTGATTTGGGTAGGTATGTCTTGAATAACTGCAAACAAAATGATGGCAAAACAACTGAGAGAGAGCCAAAGGGAGGCTGCAGGCTACCCCTGGAGAGCTCCTGCTGGCTGAGGATGAGCTGCAAACCTCCTGCTGTGGCAGGAACACTGCCCTGGGCAGCCCTGGATGATAAGTAACTGCATAAAAATTCCACACGTGGATTGTAGGATATCACTTCTGCCCAAGGAAAGTCTGAGGGGAGGGATGGAGGAGTCACTTTCAGTGATTCCCACTTGTGGAGCTGATGTGCAGGCACCCAGTGTGCTCCAGCCCTGGGAGCAGTGGGGCTGCACAACTGCACTCATGCTCTCTGCCTCTCACCTGGCTCTTTGCTGCAGGGGAGAGCAGCTGCACCTTCAGCTGCAGGGGAGGTGCTGGTCAGTCACATCACTGTATGGAAGAAAGTGAGGTGGAAAGGAAGGTTTTATTAAGGAAGGACCTTAGCAAGAAGCAAGGAAAGATTATTTGGTCTCTTAGCCTGATAAACACAGATTTTGGGATCCTGCACAGTGGAATGGCAACCCAGGCTGCCAGAATCCAAAGCCAGCCCCTCTTTTGAGAAATCATTCTGGCCAACAAGGGACATGAACCAATGCTACATCTACTCAGAAAATGAATATGTGGCCTATACTAGTCTCATGCTGCTCCCTTTTCCATAAATACACAAAAGTACATGTCTCTCTGCTATGAGAAGAGAGCTTCAGAAAGTTTTAAAGGAATTTTCCTCTAGTGGGGATCCCATAATGATCTGTGAGCCAAATGCCCTATCTGTTACAGCATTAACCGAATTTTATGGGGATGCATCTCAGCAGGGCATTCCTCCAGCCCGTCCAGACCCTGCTGCAGTGAGACCTTGAGTCTGACAGCCCTGACAAGCTGCTGAGAAGCAAAAGGACTTGAAGAATGAATATGTGCACAGGCTGTCCTGCCTCCAGCTCAGACTGTTTCCTTCTGTCTCAGTCTGATAACCATGCAGTCTCCCGAAACCTTCTCAGATGGCTGCTGTCCGGCAGATCCCAACAGAAGCAGGGTGAAAGAGAGCTCACAAAAGGTTTGGTATCTCTCCCAGCAGTCTCAGTCTCTGGTAGATTAGCAATGCAAACAAACGAAAGCAGCTTGGAACTAGCCAGGGGCTTTTGGCAAACCCGTGTGTTTGTGACTGCTACCTTCATTGGAGACAATTGACACGACTGTGTCCTTTCCAGGCATTTCGAGCATTTCTGTATTATCAGCTGCCTGGTGCAGGGCTGCAGAGTCCATCCAAGGGAGGACTGAGGTATGAGGACTGCTTGAAGCAGCTCCATGAGTAAAAGCTTTAAAAAGCTGGATCCTTTGTGTAAGAAATCATATTCCTTGGATGGTTTGTAAATGTTCATTGCAAACTATCCGGTGTGGCTGCCAGACAGAATTACCTTAACTGGGACTTTGTGGCTCAGTCCATGGAGAGTCTCCCACATGAACACAGGCACAAATCAAAGTGTCTTTTTTTGAGAGACAGTGCTCCAAGTGGGCCCAGGCATCCCAGTTGCAGCCTTTTGCAGGACAGTGGCTGTGACAACTTTGAAAAAGATCTTAGAATTGAGTTCTCTGAACTACAGGAGGCCCAGTGGGTGTCCTCCTCAAAGGCTTCTTCAATAAAACCAGTAGTGTGTCACTTGTGCACTGTACAAGGCCATCTGTTCCTTCTCAGATATCTGCATCCCAGCACATGGAGGCAGATATTACAGGTCACTGAAGGGGAAACAAATGTTGAGAAGGAAATAAATTTTCAATTCAAATACTATGTAGCCAGGTGTTTTTAGTCCTGTTGTTGTCCCTAGAAAGGTGAATAGCAAAATCCTATTCTAGTATTTGGCTGCTCCTGAAGCACCCTCTTGATTTGAGATTTTAGGATTCATAATCCCAGGGCTGCAAACTCTGTACTATATCCTGTAAATGGCCTGACAGCTCCTGGCTTGCCAGGCAGGTGTTTTCATGCTCTGATTCACCAATCTGCAGTAAGACACTAATATCTCAGCTGTCCTTGGGGAGAGCATCAGCAAAAAATCTAGAGGTCTCCTCTCTATTATAGCAGTGACCCTCTCCAGCTGGGACCTGGCAGGGAGACAGCTCTCCTAAGGACACCAAGTGTTTGAGCCAACCACCTGGTGCCATGTGTGATGTGAAGTTTGCAGTTTGTGAACAGATCAGTTCAGGAGGTCTGAGCTTCCACTACTGCCCTGGGCAGCCCAAAATTCTGTTCACTTTCCCTCTGGTTAGAGACTGGTTCATGGGCAAGGTGCTCAGCTCCTCAGCAGTGGCAAGGTGCAAGGTGTCCCTGCAGGTGCTGCATGGACAAGCTGCTCACCCCATCCCTGCTGTCCTTTCCTTACTGAATCGGTGGAGAGAAAATAAAGGCAAGTAAGGGATGTACTGGTCTGCTAAAACAGGCTGGGATATGCCAGCTGGAGAAGGTGAAGTCCAAAGGGCTAAGCTGATCTCCTCTGTGCCCTGGGAAGCACCCATGCTCAGACATCTGGAAAACCTAGCTCTGCAGAGAGATTTGTATCCTCACCTGATGCCACCACAGCTCCAGAGTGGGTGGAGAGCCCCTCTCCAGGAGAGCACAACCTGACCTGTGGCACAGCACAGGTGGAGCCCATCACTCTGAAGGCAGGAACACCTCAGGGCAGAGCTCCACACTGCCCAGGCACTGCCAGGATGGGGCAGGCACAGGACCAGGATCTGCCCCCTCCCTGCCACGGCTGTCAGTCTGTGCACATCCCACAGCAGAGGAGCCCCAGGAGGAGGATACAGCTCTGCTTTGTGCTTGCGCTCACTCCCAGCTGAAGCAGTTAACTTCAGAGCATTTTGCTGCTTTGTGGAAAGACTCTGAGGTGACCAGCACCTGAGTCTGCTGACATCTTTGAAGGAAACAATTTAATTATGCAAACCTGAAACTGAATCTGTCCCTATCCCCCGGGCACATCCCCACTGATGGCAGCTGCAGTCTTTCCCTGGGCATCCTAGGGCACCTTCCATCCCAATCCTGCAAACACTTACTGGAGGATTAAAACTTCACCAATGAGGAATTCTTGCAAAGTCAATGGGATAGCCAGTGGGATAGCCAACATTTATGTGTACAATCAAATGTGCAATTTGGGTCTGAGCACTTTGTCATATCCTTGGCCTGTGTTTAAAAAGAAAAAGAAAAAACATGAAAACCCACAAATCACATTTAAGCTAGCAGAATGATTTATTAAGAAAAAACACTGACGGATTTTTGAAGTACTGAAAGTGTTGAAATAGTCTGAATAGAATGAAAATTGACACGAATTTTTACCACAATGCAAAAGGAACTTGAACTATTCCAATAAGAGTTTGCTTTAATGTTCGTGCATGTCTTCACATCCTGCTTTTGGCAATGGCCAGAAAAGAACTACTGAAATACTGTGAGAAAAGCTGTTCTTGTGTTATTTCTGGCCCTGTTGTAATGCATGAAATCAGGACATCTCATGAGAGACACTGATATTCAAGATTTTCAGTCTATTTTTCAGATAAAAAAGTCTGGATATATATCTAAATTTCTGGGTTTAGTCATGGCTAGATCTCAAAGCAACAAGTAAAGTATCTGTGAGGTCACAAGTCAAATAGTTACAATTCAGAAGAAAGTATAATAGTTATATTCAAGTAACTTGGAGGAAAAAAAACCTGTGAAGCCAATATTCACTTGCCAGGCTAAGGTGGATGTCTCCTCATTCTCAAAATAACCCTTAATGCCATCGGGGAATTTCTGAAGTTTATTCAAAGGGTGGATGGGGGTTATGATTAAACCTAAAGTGCTTGGAGACACAGCGACTGTCATAGGCATGGTTCTGTGCATGTGTGTGGCTCTAATCTGTCTAAAAATCATTTTTGATAAACACCTTTGGGATCCAAATGAGGGCTCTATGAACTATATGTTTTCTGGTGCCCCTGCCAACTCTGAATAAATGTGCTGTGTGTGTAGCCAAGGTCCTGGAGAATTATTTCCTGAAAACTACTTACTTTAGAACCAGAAGGAATTAATGAAGATGTGCCAGCTATTTCCTTTGCTGGCTTGCATGCCTCAGCCTCACCAATATTAAATAGTAACAGTGTGTACATGAGTTATGCTGCTGCACCTCATGTTTTGCACCCTGCAGAATCCATCTATTCTGTACACAAGCAGGAAAGCACAGACAGAGTGCGAGTTTGTTGCCTCTCTTTGGGTATCCACATTTGAGGTTTGTAGAAGCTATCAAAGCCAAATTGCATCTTGAGTCTCTGGCTTTAGCCTCTGCTAAAATAGCATTTGTGTATTTTACAGCTATTTACAGAGGTTGAACCTCAGTTCTGCTAAAAAGGAGATAATACAGCTATCAGCACTGGTTAAACAGATTAATATGATTGGCCTGACTTTTTGATCTTCTTGAACAAACATATTTATTGTTACTGGACAACTTTCAGAAAACTTCTAAATCATTCGAGATTTATAAATTATCAATTATGTAAGAGCAATAGCAGCTAGGGGGATGTTTTTGTATGACTGCAAGCAATGAGAAAGGCGATTTTCAAACTCAGGCCAAAAACATTAATTGCACGCCATCTTTAGAAGAATCTTCCCGCAACCTTATTTTATCTTTAGATTTTCTCAGGCTTCTTTTGCAGGAGTCCCAAGCAGAGCCGGAGAGAGCAGGATCCTGTGTCCCGGGGGAGGCTCTCCCCAGGCAGCTCCGGGAGCCTGACTCCACACAGTCTTTGCAGAAACTGGCACTAACTCTGGGGCTTTCCTTCAGGACACAAAATCCCCTCGATCACATCCGTGTTGCCAAGGCAACGCACTCCAAGTCTCCCTGTCCTCTCCAGGACCTGATATCTACCAGAGGAGCTTCTAGACAGAAAATCACCGAAACCCTGACTCAACCACACGAGGTTTAACGCTGTGCAGGCAGCCAAGAGGCTGAGGATAATTCAGAGGTTTATGCAATAACTGGAGGACCATCAAACTGAAGCTTGTTATGACTACTCCCTGTTTAAAATCCTAAAAGTCAGCCTGAATCTTGCATCCTCTCTGTCTTGTGTCCGGAAAACGCCTCAGATTTGGGGTTGAAAGTGAATACGCTCCGGGCTGACGCGTTGGGAGCTGCTGCCCCGTGCAGAGCTCTGTCAGTACAAAGGAAAGAGGAAACGTTTCTACTGGTATTATTAACATGTCAGTAGCAGTGATAGATTCCAACTGAGATCAAGCCCTCTTGTATTAGCAGTGTGCCAAAAGCAGAGTAGGAAGCAGAGAAAGGGGAGGAAGCGTTATTATTCCTGTCTTACAGCTGCAGAAGAGAAGCATGGGGATTGTGAAATCCTCGAGGTCACACAAAACTGCATGCAGCTCAAGTGGGGAAGGGAGTCAGACCCTCACAGCTGCCCCCTCCATCCCCTCAGCCCACTCATTTCTCCCTGCCTTGCTGGGCTGGTTGACATTTTTGGGTATTTGGAGATGCTAAAGAGTTGGGGCTGGTGGAGGAATTAAGTCCCTGGGGATGGGTCCAAGGCAGACACCACATCAATCACAGTGTCCTTGCACATTACTGCACTACCTTTACTCTCACATATGTGCACATCCTCTCTTCCTGCCCAAAAAAGACAAGTTTGAGCAATAATTCATCGTGGTTTGAACCATTGTGCAGATAATGTCAAGTTATGGATAGACCTCTATATCTGTTATACTGAAGAATATTGGTGGCAAAATTGCCTGACTTTATGCTCTCCAGTGGATCTAGATGGGAGAACAGGCATAAAAAGCAGGGAATTCAATAACACAGCATGGTGTGTTTATTTTTGCACAGGTGGCTGAAGAAAAATTAGATTTATGATTATTATTGTTATCAACTGTTCAGCATTTATACTTAACTTTTCAAAGCAGTGATTTTTGCAATGTGACCTGCAACGTTAATGTTAAATCCAAACAAATCCACATTAATTTTCCAAATGGACAGACATCACCCATCTGAGATACTACATCAAATGGAACTGAGTCACTCCCAGGCCAGTACAGACACCAAAAATGTGATTTTGCTCTGAGAATATTAAGTACAGACTTTAAAACTCAGTTAAATGAATAAAATGTATAAAGCATAGCAAAATTACTAATTTTTATTCTATTGATACATTACACGTGTAATGGGTAATCTGCTTTGGGGACGTTTGAACTGCTGTTGTTTTTCTTTACAGAATAAAGGAGCTCATGTATGTATTTAAGGCTTGAGTCTCTGGCTTTGTATTCCTTGGGGTTAAAGCAAAAAGTTCTAGCTGAGGGGCAATGGTACAGACTGGAGCAACCCTCCCAGCTTGGCTCCACAGAGGGCACAGAACTGAAGAAACCAGGGAGGCCACAAGTGCTGTGAGTGGAGTCTCCAATGGGGCACACACAGACCCCACCTGGATCCTAAGCACAAAATGGAGAACAGCTCACACACATAAATGAAGCTAAATAACCAAGAGGCTTGATCTCGAGACAACAACTCTGTCCCAGGCCAAACTTTAGAGCTTCTCCTGCTGACCACATTTCTTCCCAATTAACCCTGCATTTCACACCATTTCCATTCCCAGGGAAACATCCTGGCCCCTCTCTGGAGCCCTTTTGCCCTCGTGGCTGGTCACAGAGCTATGAGCTATGGGCTGCTGGGAAAACACATCTCCTGCAAACACCATGGCCCACCTCCTCCTCCTCCTCCCTGTGCCCACTGCACACAGCAGCTGATGCACAGCAGAGGCCTTATGGAAGGAGTTTTGTTTTACATGGCCCAAGGGGATGGAAACCTAAAAAATGCAATAAAAAATGGAGGTGGTGCAGAGAAGTGAGAAAAAATAAAGACCTTGAGCACAAGCTGGGAGATTGTTTTTCTGACTCTTTGGGGATGTGTTCAGATGGAAGTAGAAATAACTGAGATCATTGTTTGGAGACATTTTTTTGGTTTTGTTTATTAATTCTTAAGACAAAGCACATATGTAGAACAGAACTGTGTCTTCCACCCTTCCAGATAAAGCAACAGCTACGTGTTGGGGCTTCCAGGTCTGTGGTTTTTCTGGGGCTTCTTGCTGCCACTAGCCCCAGTTTGAGGGTGTGATCAGGGAGGTCACCCATAGGACCCCATGCTTCCTAAAAGAAACAGGGCCCAGCTGCAGCTTCAGAAGAGGCACATGTCCCCTCCCTATGTTTGCAAGACCAGCTCCCTGACTTCAGAGTGGTCTCAGCCCCACCACACCTGGCATCCATGACTAAAGCCATGCTCAGCTTTGTGGGTAACCTCCTCCTGCAGCTGAAGCACCCTGGCCACTTCCCCTTGCAGTGTTATATGTTGCAGCACAAGTCAACTCTACAAACCAGCCCATACCCTCAACCTACTCTTTTCCAACACAAATAGCATGCAAAACTTCCTGATTTGTGGAAGGCAAGAACTGGACCTTCACACAAGGTCATCTCCTGCATTTGTATAGGGCTTGTTTTTTGGCTTTCCCATCAGGTGATGTCTGGTCCACCTTTCTGCAGCATTCAGCAGCCTGCAGACAGCAGACCAGCTCTCTTGGTGGACATCCTTCCAAGGTGCACACAGGAAAGAAATACCTGACGTGCTGAATGCTACCCTGGAGCTACAGTCTATCATTTTATCTCAGTCCAATCATACTTTATTTGGAACTGAAACCAGGGTTTAATTAATGGTGACATCAGCCAGGTTTCAGAACACCTTCCTGACAACATTTTCAGTTCACTTTTGTGCTGCTGTTGCTCACAGAGGTCCCCACAGTCTTTGGCCCTGCATTTTGACAATATTACCTGCTGCAGCACCAGCACTAAAGATGCTTTAGGGATGGTCACAGATGACACTGATGTGTTTCCTTCCTGCATACATCATTCCAACACCTTCTTACCAGTCCATCCAAACCAAACATCCATAAAGAAAAGAAATAAGCACACATATTGTCTTTCAAGTCCTCCTTCAGTCTTGCTGAGAAATCTTCTAAAGCTCATTTCTCCATAGGTCTTTGCATGCAAAAATCAGGTGTAACTTCAGAACCTATCTTTGCTTTCTAGTGGCCCAACATAATTGGGCCACTAGATTAGGATTTATGCACGCCCTCTCAGATGTTGTATGCCCAGTATGATGACCTTGCTGACACCAAAGATGGAGCCCTGAGACCTTCCCTGCTCTAAGACAGTAAGGCTACTGCAAGAACTGGTCCAGCAGAGTCTTCAGAAGAGGCAGTTCTTCCTTTCTTAGGATTCTACTTAACAAAACTCATCATTACAAGACTTAATTTCATCCCTATGTTATCTTATTCCAGTGATCTGGGAGCTACCAGACTGAGCACAAAGAGCCAGTTCTAAAGCTACCCTGCCATCTCTGGCTCCTTGCAGAAGCAGATCAAACTCTATTAGCCAACATGGTTTAGCACAGTCATCCTTGTCTACATGTGCCTCAGGACTTTGGTCAGCAGTGATTCACCTGCTGTGAGAGATGGCAACAGCTCTCTGCAGCTGCTTTACCTGCCAGTGTGGCTATTCTGTAGTTTGGATAACACCCCATTTGCCATAATCAAAAACAATTTCTCACCTACACAACTTCAGGCCTTTCAACATACATGGCCATGGTTATTTAGCCACCCTACCTGCCATAGCACAGAGAGTGCCAGGAACATGAGGAAACTCTTTGAATTTCAAACATGTATGTTTACTGTGAAGGAATCTGCAGCTGGAGGGAGGAGCTGTGAGAATGCAACACCAATGAAATGTTTGCTGATAGCATATAAAAAGTAACCAGAACAACAGACAAAAGCAGCATTTTGCTTGAAGTGGACAACAGAAACAAGAACTGTATTTAGGAGCATAGATGGAACTCTACTGAACTGGTTTGGGGTTTTCCCCCCTCATGGCTGGAGAAGGGGGAAGCAGACAGATCAGCACTCACAGCCAGCCCCAGTGGTGCCATCTGTGGCATGGCTGCCCACCCCAGGCAGCAGGGCTGGGCTGCAGCCTCTCCACAGGCTGGAGCAGCCCTGGCACTGAGGAGCTCCATCACTTGCAGCCTCAGGAGCAAATTCTCCTCTTGGCTTGACAGCACAGTTGATTTTTTCCTGGCTCCTCCAGTGGGACACATTAAGACCCAAAGCACCGCTTTTAGGCTCTTTCTGCACGATATCCCTTGGAAGTGTGCCTTGCTGCCCCTTTTTGGCATGCCAGCCTGGCCTACCAGCTGTCTGGAGCTGGCACACAAGCATGGGCCAATAGAGGAGTGTTGCAAAGAGTGGCAGGGAGATTTTTGCAGCTCCAGCCTGGCAGGTGCCTGAAGCCCTGCTGTGCCCCGGGCTCCTGTCCCACTGTGGGATGCAGGGGAGCCACAGAGCTCCCATCAGCCGGTGCTGCATCCTCAAGGGAGCCGGCTGCAGGCCGCGGTACGCGGCCAGCAACTGTTGACTTCTTTTTCCGTGCATGGAAGGGTAAGAAACCTTAATTAAAAACATGAAGCCCACAGTTTGTATCACATTCACGATGTTAAACAAGCTCTGGAAATAGAAACACTGTTTTCATTTAAGCTTTCCAACTGTGATCTATGTAATAAAATATGGAGGGGGCGGGCGTGTGTGAGATTTACATGTGATGATTTGGGAGATCTCACTGCTTTAGAGGCTTGTGAGGCGCCGCAGTGCCAACTGCTCCTGCCACTGCCTCACCACGTTTGGTAATGCCTGCCCCACACACGCTTTTGTTTTGTTCCAGAACTGCTTTCCAAATGGTGATTTCTTCCCTCAGCTCTTGCTGCTGTGATTTATTCTGGGTGTGGGTGTGGGATCTACCAGGCCCTCAGTGACCTGCTGCCCTGGCTGCCCGTGCCCTGCCCAGCTCTGGACAGGCAGGCAGGTGAGCAGTGCACATTTCCACCACTCCTGGAGACCACACATGTCCTTGAGGACAGCCACATACTCTGCAAGTATCCTCCAAGCCCATATCCAGGCAGCACCAACATCAGTGGACACAGGGCAGGAATATTTCTGCCTTCCCAGATCCTCCTGAGTCACCCCACAGGGAATGAGCATGCATTCCACCACGGTGGACAGGCAGGGGGAAGGCTCTTCCAAGGGCACGTGCTCACTACCTGCCAGTGCATGGATTGCCCCTTCTCCAGAGCCTGCCTCAGCCTGCAGGGCCCATAGAAACATGCCATGCCCCATCTGCACCTCCCCTCAGGCTCTGGGAGCCAGAACCTGCACCTGACCTAGCAGAGAGGATCACCCCTGCTGTGCTAGAGGGGTTTGCAGAGGAGAGTGGGATGACAACAGAGCAAACAATTGTCTGAGACTGTGAACGACTGAGATCACCTTCCCATGGGAGCTTGATTTTGGTCAAACCTGTCACTTTCTAAGACTCTTTTTGCTGTGACATAATTATAGCAATGCTTCCCATGTCATAAACAGTTCATCTAAGCATTGCAATGATCAGAGATGCATGTTTTGCATGAAGCTCCTAATCAGCATGTTAGCTCAGTCTAACAGAAGGCATTTGCCCCACACTGCTCCCCTGTGCCTGCTTCTCCTCCAATGGTTCCTGAATGCTCTGGCCAAGTCATGTCCTGAGGCGCAGCATTCCCAGGGCTTTGCCCAAAATCTGTGGAAGTGCAAGATGCACAGCCTGCACAGGAGCACTCGTGTGGTTGTTTACATTTTTAGACCTTCTGTTTTCTCAGCAGGGCACTGGCAGCAAGTTGTTCCTGTCTTTTCCTCCCCTTTTGGGGACAGTAAGTTTTCTCATTGGACATTGGGGCATCTTCAATGCATTGCCCTGCCCCAACCTCTTCCCTGCTTCCCATCAGCAAATGGAGAAATTACAATCGGGTCGGTGAATCCCGACGCCAAGCTGCCCCTCTTCCAGGAACCCTTTCCCCAATGCGTGTGGGTGTGTGACGTCACCGAGGGTGACCGTGACGTCACGCATCGGTGACGGCGGGGTGCGGGGACGGGGGTGAGCCCCAGCAAGGACCCCACAGCGGCTGAGCCCCGGGGCCGGGGGTCCTCTGAGCGCCGCATGTTGCCCCCTCCGTCCCCACCGCTGCAGCGCCGAGCCAGCGGAGATCCGCGCTCCCTCCGCGGTGGCCTCTGCAGCCCAGGAAAACGGGAGGGAGCGGCTGGGCTGATGGTAGCGGGCGGGGATACGAGGGGTAGCGGTATGCAGGCTCAGGTACTTTGGGGCCACGCTTGCGGGGACAAGGACAGGGACAGAGAGGTGCCATGGAGAGCGGGAGCCGCGGTCGGTGCCCGCACGGGGGATCCGCACCGCGCACGTCCCGCCGGGCCCGCAGGCGCAGACGGCTGCTCCCGTTCACCCGCGGCGGTCAAATACCGTCTGAATTACATCCTTGTAAATATTGACTGTGGCCATCTTCTTCGCTCCTGCGCGCAGAAAACCAAAGCGTTGAGCCCGGCGGGGCCGGGCTGCTGCTCCGCAGGGCTGCGGGGGTGCGGGGGTGCGGAGCGGCGGGGCCGGGGAACAGGGGCACACCCGAGGGAGCGGGCCGGGGGCGACCGTAGGCATCGCCGGTAGCTGAGCATCGTGTCTCTGCCGGAGCGCGCCCGGGATGCTAAAGGCAACGGGCTGTCTCCCGGCTTGGGCTGCGGGCTAATTTACAGCCCTTGCGCTTGTAGGAGGGACACACGACTCACAAGAGAAGACGGGGAAGCGTGGTGAGAGATGGTTCCTGGCATAGCATCATTAAACACCGGTGTTAATGGGTGGCACGGGGCTGTGGCTGCGCCTCGCGCCCCCGACGGGGGTCTCTGCTGCGGTCAGCGTGACACCAGCCGGTGTCCTCAGCCGCCCTCCCCGGGAGGCTCCCCCATCCAGACGGTGCACTGCCGTACCCTCAGATGCCCCTGGCCGGACTCCTCCCGCCCCTCCACGCAGCGCCCCTCGACGCCACTCTGCCCGGGCGGAGCCGTGCCCTGGTTGGGGCTGCCGGGGTCCCCTGGCCAGCCGTGACTCCCCCGGCCATGGGGAGCGGCAGTCCCGACAGGGAGAGTGGCTGCGCGGCGGCCGTGCCTCCGGGCGTCGGCTCTGCGCATTTGGTGGTCGTTAAAAACAATTTGTTTCCCTCCCCGTTCGGGGAGGGGGAAGGGGAAAATCATTCCGGGGGAGGGGAAGGGAGGAAAAGGGAAGGGAAAAGGGGGGAAAAAAAGGAGTGAGAGAGAGAGAGCAAGCGAGACAGAAACACCAAAGCCGACAGAAAACCCGCGCTCCGAACTATTGCGACACAGAGCGAAGAGCGCGGCGGAGGCTGGCGGCGAGGTGCGAGTGGGAGCGGGCCGGGCCGTGGGAGCGGGCCGGGCCGAGGAAGCGGACCGGGGTTGGGAGGGGGGCCGTGAGAGCGGGCCGGGCCGTGGGAGGGGCGGGCTGCCTCCCCCCCCGTGGGTGGGCAGGCGGCGCCCGGTGCCTCCGCGCTGCCCCCCCGCCGGTCGCGCCGGGCGGGTCTCGGCGGTTCGGCGCGGCTGCCCGGTGACCGCTGCCGCCTCCCCGCAGCGCACAGCGAGCCCCCGCACCTCCGAGCCGGCGGCCAGCACGACGGCGGCCCCCAGCCCCCCACCATGAACACCATCGTCTTCAGCAAGCTCAGCGGCCAGGTGCTTTTCGAGGAGGACGCCAAGGAGCGGGAGCGGAGCGGCCGGTCCTACGTGGGGGTGGTGGAGGGCCCGCACCACGCCGAGGTGCTGCTCCCCGACAGCCCGTCCATCAAGGAGAGCCTCAGCCTGCGCAACCGGCGGACGGGGTATGCCGTGCGCTCGTCTCCGCGCCGCGCACCGGCTTCGGGGGCGGCCCTGCGCTCCCGGCCGCCGCGTCGCCGATTTGGGGTTGCGAGATGGGTTTCTAACTGGGTCTTTGCCCGCGGCCCCGGGTTCGTATTTTCTGGGATTCTCATTCCACAGCTACGGTGGGAAATTCCGGCAATAGGTGATGCAGGGGCGTCCGGCTGGGCTGGAATATACCAGACAGAGCGCTCCTGTCCTGCTGTGCTTGACCTTCCCCTCTGCCTCCGAACAGAAACAAACCGGGAACACCGGAGCCCCACCGGCTTGTTCGGGCGCTTCATCTGATTAAAGTCTCCAAAACGGAGGCGCCAGGAGGGACGTGTGAGACCTGGGGGCCGGGGCGGCGGCGCGGCCGATCCCGTCCGGCAGTGCCGTGGTGGCAGCGGGGCTGGGGCGGCGGGCACGGCGCGGCCCCGGCACTTGTTCCGCCGTTCCGCGGGCTCGCAGCGCGCCGAGGGAACGGGCGGGAAGGAGCTGCGCTGTCCGTGCGTTCCCAGGGATGGCATTTAGATCGGACTAGCGGGATGCCAGTCGGGGGCTCGATAATGTGATACTAGGATCGGGTTTGCAAAAAACGGCAGCTGAGGCTAAGCCGCCCGAAGCCGGTTTTGGGGTGGTTTTTTTGGTTTTTTTTTTTTTTTGGGTTTGTTGGTTTTTTGGGGGTCAGGGTTTTTTTTTTTATTGATGCTGGAGCAGGTGAAATAGAAGGTGATGAGAGGCCGTGCGAGCTCTGGCGTGTTGACAGCCGTAGCTCGGAGGGTTGAACTGGCGTGCGCTGACCAGACATTTCGGGTCAGCGTTACAAAGTAAAGATCGAGGAGCGCAGTCAGGCGGCTGCGAAACCGCGGAGTCCGGGGGAGTTGCTTGTGCTGACCAATTTCCACCGTAGCGATTGCATCAGCTCGCAGCTTTACCGGCGCTGCTGGCCCACAGGACGCAGGTGTGTGTTGTGTCACCGGGATGTTGTTGCGGCCGATCCCGGGGCAGCCGCGGGACCCGGCGAGGCGGCGGCGCGGCCCAGCCCGGCCCCGGGGCGCCCCCTGCCGCCGGCAGCGGCACCCAGCGCCGCCCGGAGCCCCCTCCGCCCCGCAGCGCTGCCGCCGGCCCCAGCCCGCCTCCGGGCTTTCCTCAGCATTCCTCCGATGTTGTTCACTCACTTTTTATTGCAGGCTTTTATTTACAGAGGGACTCCTTTTTTTTTTTTTTTTTTTTTAATCGGAACCCGGGTTTCGTTCCCTCGGCATACGCTGTTACTCGGCAGGCGCGGGGCTTTGCGGGCTGCCTCGCGTCGCTGCCGGCGGCATTGGGAGCGGAATGCCGGCTCCTCCAGGAGCACCGCTCGCCGCCGGTTCCGAGGGGGGAAATGATCCAGGAGCTGCTCGGTGCCGCGGGTAACTTTTGAGCATCAGCAGGAAATAAACCCGGGCGGGGGAATCAGGCTGGGCTGGCCCCGGGGTAACGCGCACCGCAGCTGCGGGATGCGCTGCCGGCCGTGCGAGATGCGGCCTGGCCGCGCTGGAAAGCCCCTCTCTAGACAGACCGGCCACAGTCCGGTCGGGTGCCGAGCACCGAAAACATCGGGACACTCGCTCCGACGGAGCCCTGGCCCCGCTGAAATCCCCGCGGGGCCCGCAGCATCACCGCGGCCATTCACCAGCTCCTAGTCCGCTCGCCCAGACCCTGCACGGGGAGTTCGGGGAGCTGCTGGCATCACCTTCTCTTGAGTGGTCGTCCGAGCCACGGTTGCGGCTGTGGAAATCCTCGAGCACCCCGCGAGGACTGGGCTCGGCTTCTCCGGGCAGGGCGCAGCCCGGGGCTGGGCACATCCCGAGCTGGGTGCCCCCTCGGACGGGGCGCATCTACCGCGCCCGCGCTGGGGAGCCCGGGGCAGGCGGGACAGCGGGCAGGGGCCGGGCACGGGCAGAGGGCAGAGGGCAGGTGTCCCGCCGCTCCGCTCCTCAGCGCCCCTTCTCCGCGGCAGGGCGCGGCAGAGCGGCGGGAAGGTGCGGCACAAGCGGCAGGCGCTGCAGGACATGGCGCGGCCGCTCAAGCAGTGGCTCTACAAGCACCGCGACAACCCATACCCCACCAAGACGGAGAAGATTCTGCTGGCCCTCGGCTCCCAGATGACCCTGGTGCAGGTAAGGAAGGGAACCACTTACCCCGACCTCTAAAAGCCGCTCCGAGGCGTTTCATGGACGGGAGGGATGGGGACAGCATCTGCCAAAGCTCCTCTGAGAGCTGAGCAAAGGACAGTGCTGGGTACTGGGGAGCATCGGTGCAGCCAGCAAGACCAGGGGTCCTGTGCACATCCTTCTTCCACTCTCCCCTGGGCTCCCCACCCCAGCAGGACTGTCTCTCTCAAATAAGAATTGCCACATCTTAGCTATCGTGGCTGGAGAAATGCTAAAGGCAATCAGCAAAAAGTGTGCGCTTGCACTTCTAGGAATAGATGCCCTCATCCTTTCATCTCATTCATAAATATGATGAAAATATTTTTGCTTAGTCTTTAAAAATTCTCAAGTAAAAAATATCAGTCATGGGAGAGTTCAGCACAGAATAGAAATTGTTTAGGAAATTTCAGGGAGCTACTCTTCCCTTTTGAAAAGGGGGTAGGATGGAAACTGTTATATTGTTCTGATAATAATTGTCATCACCTGTTGCACAGACACCAGTGTTACCATACACACTGTGTGCACTGGCTCAGCACACACAGTCTTGCGGGAATAATCATTGTAATATAGTTAGACATGGGGAGTAATTGTTTTGCTCTCAGGTAATTCTCCCCTGAAGTGCCTGGCAGTTTTGCTGTAAGAGGCATAAATTTTGCTGCAAATGTTTATAAATCTCACTTCTTTGTTCTCTTTGCCATCTGGTACTCTACTGATATATGTGGTTAAATGCTATCAGTTGCCAAGCGATGCTATCTCAGGTCTGGATGCTGCAAAGATTTATGCATTGTGAATAATCTAATTTCCTTACTGCAAGCTACTGCTAGGTGTGTAAAATGAAACCCATGTGTTTGCAGGATTGGGTCCTCATCACTCTGCCTAACACATTATGTGTCACTTTGCAAAGAGCACAAAGAGATCAAAGTAACCTAAAGTATTAGAAAAAAACAGGTGGTAATTCAGCTTTATTATTTTGAGCGCCCCCTCAAAAAAACCTGTACTATGAACTTCAGTTCTAGTAATGGCAAAATGGGAAATTTTTACACTTCAGTACCTCACTATGAAACTATTGCACTAGGAAAAACACTATAGCTTTGACAAAAATAATATTAATGTCTCAGAAAATGCCAGTTATAACTGGAAGATACAGTTAAAACAACTTGTCTTGCTTTTAAAAAATATACATGAAAGGTTTAAACTATGATTACATAAACACTATCCCTTCAATGGCACAATTCAATAGGAGTATTTTATTGGACTATGGCTCTTAGAATACCCCTGTATTTTTACATGAGATTTAAAACATATATCCAGAATATGTGTTGGGACACTTTCACATTAATGACATCTTGAGGAGTTCTGCTGTTCTTTTAAAAATGCCTCGGAGTGAACAGCGAAGGGAGAAGAACTGGTGGGGTTTTGCAGGATTTCTCTCTGGCAGCTTTGATAAATCCTGATGGGAACAAGAAGTGTTAGCCTTTATAAAGGCATCAAGTGAGCCATGGCCGCTTCTCCATAGAGTTTTATGATCTACATAAAGTGTAGAATAAAATTAAAAAGAATCAGGGAGGGCTGCTTTTAGCTCTGTTGGACCCCTATGACTAGTGGATTTATGCTGAAGCTGAATTTGACCAATTTTGTTCTATGAACTGTAATATTTGAAAGAACTGTGCAAACAGGCTTATCTATCTTCATTTACAGAAGCACAACATCAAAGAGAAATCCCAGGTGTTTTTTTCATCTTTTTTGTGCAATGCTCTTTTAATCCAGGAATTCGATAGCATCTGTATGAGATGTAAATACATATGTCTGGCACTAGCAGTAATTCCTGAGCCACAAAGAGCTAAACAACACACACCCTACACCCTACTTTTTGGATGCTCAAAAAGAACAAGATTGTAATTCAGTACAAAATTTTTGTTCTCTAAGAGTGAGAGAGAGCATGGCAGGGTGTGGTCCCAGTCACACTGGGTACATCTGAAATAGCTTTCCTGAAGGCTGTGCTCTTTCAGATGAGCGGTGTAACCAAGAGCAGGCTTGGGACTGGGCTGTGGGTCTTTTGGAAAGCTTTGCATCTGTCCCAGGAGGGGCACTTTGCAAAAGCGTCAACCAGGGTTGTCTATAAATTGTTTTTCTAATCTAGTAATATTGTTGGCCATCATTGGAGAACCAGGAATCAGTGTAGGATGTTTCCTCTGGGTTAAACACCTTCCCATTTGCTGACCTGTCTCATATTTCCTACACTTTTTACATTTCTCAGTGTTGTCCCGTGGTGTTTGCTCCCACAGTTTTCCCCTCCTGTGGAGGCTGTTGTCTGCTGACAGCTGCTGCCTCTCCCCAGCATCCCTCATGTGCTGACACCTTGTCGTCACAAGCCATAGGAAAGGCAAAAGATACTGTTGGATGTCCCTTTGATTTTCTGAGTTTCTGACAAAATCCCACTAAGAAAATGAATGGTTGGGGTGTTTTTTTGTTTTTCACCTGACTGACGACCTTGGAAAAGGTCTTCTGAGGCTGCCTGGAAGATGATGGTGGTCACAGTAATTTTGATCATCCAGATGTAATACTCTCCTCCCTGTGCTTTGATCATACTCTCTTCCCTGTGCTTTTCTTTCATCTAATGAATCTTATTCCAGTATGTATCATCTATCCAAAGGAGCATTTTTTTAGAACCATGGCATAGATAAAACCAATTCTTCTGTGAGACAAAGAGGTGAACATCAATCCCTGTTTTTTAACTTTTGTTATTAGGACAAACTAATGACATGCTAATGACTAATAACTTTTGTATCTGCATGTCAAATCTTCCACAGCTTTATTTTCATTAGTTTTTCTATCACTCAGTTGGCTGATTTTAAATTAATTTGTTCTACTTTACTAATACTTTGGCCTACCCCACTGTTCTTGGGTGCAGTGGGACAGCGAGGAGACTGTTGCAGATGCATGTCCGACTGCAGTGCTGAAGAAATGTCAGACTCTTTCAAGGAGGTAGGATTTTGCAGGGATCATAAATCATCTTGTTTCTTAAGTAGTAGTAGCAAAACCTGGGGCAAATTCTGGGCTGACTTACTCCTGTGCAGGCCAACAAGGTCTTTGGGAGTCCTCAAGGCAAATGTTATTGCAGATTTCAGTCCAGCAGTCCAAAGTTTTCTACTTCCACAACTGCCAAAGCAGGAAACCAAAAAAGCAATATAGTTTGAAAAGGCATTTTATATTTTACTCCAATTAGATTCCAATTCAGAATCCAATAACTTGTCCTATTAATATGCTACATTTTCATTTGTATTATTACCATAGTGTTTGATTTATTTTATTTTAAATTTTGGTTTAGATGTTCTTGTGAAATAAAAAAGAAAAATGGCAGTATATTCCTTCCAGGAAGAAATATGAATGTGTGTATTGTTGGAAAGAAGGTTTTTCAATACAAAGATTTGTATATCAGTCATGTGCTGCTATGGATTTAATAATGTTCAGATTTATAAAGGCGTATCTGGATTACTGGAGGAGGTGAATCACTTGATGTCTGTTCTCTTTCTGAAAGTTTGGCTGCTGTTAAGCACTGAAGCAGAACAAATTACAATAAAATTGAAGATGTGTCTTCAGAAGTAAAGCCAGAGGGTCAATATTTCATGATGCTGATATAAGTACCTGATGCTCTTAGAGAACAACTGAACTGCTGTAAAAAAATGAATGCTGGAAAGCACATCTATTATCGTTCCCCTTGGGTTTTGTCTTTTTACTTCTCAAAGAACTACAGGATTGTTACTTTACAAGAATAGTGAGTTTCATCATGTGTTTTTTCAAGATACTTCTTGGGAGGTTTATGTGACAAAGACTTTCCCACTGGCTTTTATCTAAATAATTTTTTTGTTGTTTTTTTTGAAATTATTTTTGGAGATCACAGTAACACAGTTTGGAACCATGGGAAAAGTTGGATGGTTTTGGCAGCTTTGGTAATTTCTTTTTGCAATGGTTTAGGTAAGCGTATTGCAAACTGGCACTCTTTGTGAGTGGGACCTACAGCAGTGGACACGCAGGTTTTTAAAGACCACATGGATAGACAATGTAACATTTGGGGCTGGTTGAAATGAGTGGTAAAACTGCTGTCTTGGAAGAAGGCAGGTGGAGGTCAGGGTGAGCGTGCTGACTGGTCCAGCCTGTAGCCGTGCAGCCTGTTCCAGTCCACACCCCTGGAGGGTGTCCAAGACTGAAGAGTGACAGAGGTGTTGACTCTCATGATGTCTTAGAAATCAGGATTTTCCAGCAACATGCACCAGTGTCCAAAAGTTGGAAAGCAGCTAGAGATTACCACATCATAGATTAAGCCTAAAAATCTCTTAAATGGATTTGACTAACTTTCCTTTCTTCCAAGGCTTTAATGGACCTTGTTGTAATTACATTTGGGATAAGAGTTCCTAGAGTGAGTTTGCTGCTTCTTGCTTTTGTTAAAGGTTTCTCTTCTAAAAGCTGACTTGAGGTTCTTTCAGAATGATAGAGTCATTTAGTTTGGAAAAGACCTTTATAATCATTGAGTCCAACCATTAACCCAGCACTGGCAAGTCCACTGCTAAACCATGTCCCTGAGCACCCTGTCTACATTTCTTTTAAATACCTCCAGGGACAGCGACTCAACCATGGTAACTTTCACTGGGCAGCCTGTTCCAATGCCTGGCAATCCTTTCTGTAAAGAATTTTTTCCTGATACCCAATCTAAACCTCCCCTGATTCAATTCATTTCCTCTTGTCCTATCACTTGTCACTTGGGAGAACAGACTGACCCCCCACCTACAACCTCCTTTCAGGTAGTTGAAAAGAGCAATAAGATCTTCCCTGAGCCTCCTTTTCTCTAGGTTAAACCCCCCCAGATCCCTCAGCTGTTCCTCATCAGACTTGTGCTCCAGACCTTTCCCCAACTCTATTGTCCTTCCCTGGATTCTACCCATCACCCAGTGTCCTTCCTGAATCGAGGGGCCCAGAACTAGACCCAGCACTCAAGTTGCAGCCTCACCAGTGCTAAGCACAAGGGTACAATCACTGCCCTGGTCCTGCTGGCCACATGTTATGGTCCAGTTCTTAAAATTGTTAGAAATGCCTCTGCCTGAATTAAGATGCAAACCAGATCATATGCCAAAGGATTGCAATCTCTGACACCACACTATTGCTGATCCAGGCCAGGGTGCCATTGGCTTTCTTGGCCACCTGGACACTCACTGGCTGTCGTTCAGCTGATGACAACCAGCACCCTCAGATCCTTTTCCAGCAAGCATCTTGCCATCCAATTCCCCCAGCCTGTGGCACTGCAGTGGTTGTTGTGACCCGGGGCAGGCACTTGGCCTTGTTCAACCTTATGCCTCTGGCCTTGGCCCATGGATCCAGCCTGTCCAGATCCCTTGTGGAGCTTTCCTGCTCTCCAGCAGACCCACACTCCCACCCAGTTTGGTATCTCTGAAAACTTAGTGAGGGTGCCCTCCATCCCCTCATCCAGATTAATGATAAAGCTATTAAACATACCTGGCTCCCAGTACCAAGCCCTGGGGAACACCACTGGTGACCAGTGAACAGGGGGATGTAGCTTCATTCACCAACATTCTTTTTTACCCTGCAAAGAGCACACTCATCCAAGCCATGGACAGCCAGTTTCTCCAGAAGATGCTGTGGGAAATGTTGTCAAATGTTTTATTGATGTCCAGGTAGACACATCCACAGCCTTTCCCTTGTCTACTAAGCGGTCACCCTGTCATAGATGAAGATCAGGTTGGTCAAGCACAACCTGCCTTTCACAAAGCTGTGCTGGCTGGGCCTGATCCCCTGATTGTCTTGTATGTGGTGTGTGATGGCACTTAAAATCATCTGCTCCATAAAGAGCAGGAGGACAAGGTGCAATATATTTATGTCATTATGAAATAATGATCAAATACTACTATTCTCTTCTCTCATAGCAGAAGACTTAAAATGTGACTCATCTTTTCATATTGATATGCAGAAAGCAAAGCAGTGGCATGGGAAGAATGAGCCCAAAATAAACCAAGAGTACCATGCAGAAATCACTCTTGCTAAATTTAATTGCTTTTATGTATGAATCACACTAATACTACCCTATCTTTTCTGTAAATGGCACTTCACTGATGAAAAATTTCAATATGTAATAGAATGAAGCATAATGAAATCTTTATTGTGAGAGGTTGGAAAGCTGTCAGTTTGGTATAATGCTACAGTAACTGCAATCCTGTTGATTGGGATGCTGGATTGATCCATCTCTACTGTTAAATACTTGATTTCAGAATTACACTGTCATGCAGCAGGTGACTGCTGCTTCACCTGAGCAGTCTGGTGTGACTTTGCTAACAACATTAGAAAAGTGCATGGATTCCAGCCCACCCTATCTCATTTACTGTAAAAATTACTGTGTAAATACGAAGATTACAAGCAAGTAGCCTCAGAAGAGAATTAGAATTACTTTGCCAGCTACAGTTTTGGTTTTCTAACCTGTCATAGTAAACTACATGGCTTGTAAAGTTACATGTTTGCCATCTGAGCACTGATCCAGTGCTAACTGTATTTTCAGTGGAACCCTGTTTCATGTAAATGCGATTTTAAGGCAAATCAAAGTGACAGGCATAAGGCACCACTGCTAAGTTCTAGCTGGGATTCTGAACTAAAGCTTTGCTTTTTCTTTAGGCACATAGTGTTTATCTTTCTCATAATCACTTTAGAAGAGATTATTGATCCAGAATAATTAGACAGATACTTCTGTGTGATTTATACAGTAACCTTAGCTACAACAGACAGATGACAAAACTAGGGACAAAATCCAACACTAGGGTCTACAGTTTGGCTCTCTGTTAGGTGGGGTAGCATGTATTGACAAAGCATGTATGAACTTGCTTTGCAGGTTGATGTAAATTAAATGGTGTGATCGTTCCCAGGTCAGAATATGATGACAGTAGTCTGGCTTTCTCTTTGTGCGTGTTCACAACACAAAGATGTGAACAGGGCTGTAGGCTGATAACATTCTTTGCATTCTCCTTTGCAAGTGATGCTACTCTGCCTCCTTCTTGCAGAGGTCATGTCAAAATGCACTTATTCCTGCCAGGGTTAAATAGGACTTTGAACACCTTATTTATCATTAAGCAAGTATCATTAGAATGCAGGTCACTTGCCTCTGCTCTTGCTCATAGTAGAGTTATCAGTATTTTCTATTTTCTATATTTTTGGGTTGCAGTAGAATCAAGGCCAGTATTTTCTCAGGTGTGCTTTCATGCAAAGTCACTGCAAGCACATGCATCGCATTTGGTGGTTTAATTAGCACTGCTGGCACTGAAGGGTAGACTGTGCCTTTTTGCTCATTCAGTGCCTAAAACACTGTGAAATGCTTGTGATTGAGCCCGACTTTGTAATGAGCCTGTATGCTAGAGGGATACCAACATGAATCCATTTTGCTAAGTCAATCTCTAGAAAATGCTTTGAAGTTGGGAAGGAAGACAAAGCAGACTATTGTTTAGTAGTCACCTTGTGAGGAATTGCATCTTTACTATATTCTAAACTGTTCACAACAAAAAGAGTTTGTAAAATCAGTTCTCTGTAGAGCAAATGGTGGATTTCTGCAGTGAGTCAAAGTACATTGTACTCTGTGTAAGACTTTCCTGATGCCCACGGCTTGTCAGACTAAGAGTTCTGTAAAAGTGAAGGGAAAATTTGGGGCTTTTATATACACAAATTTAGAATGTGTTTTCTGTTCAACAGCTTTATTGTAGCCTATATAAATATCAAAGGAAATTCCTGAATATTAGATATTAGTTTAATTTAGGAAGTTGGTAATATGTTAAAGGTTCATATTAAAAGTTCAGGGTTTTATCTTTAAAATTAAAAAAAAAAGATTAATATAAAACTGGTATTTGGGACACCTTAATTGAAACCTTGTGATAATGTGGTTTTGCTAACACTTGGGAAGGGTGGAAAGCCTGAAATTGCCTTCCTGTATGAGATTCCTGATCTGCTCATTGGTAATTTCGTGGACTGCTGTTCATATTTCTCTTGTTTGTGGTCCCCTTGAAGCATACATAAAACTCTTGAGGGCTCTGTGGGTTGGTTGACTTGCCTAATTTTCAAGGGAAGCTAATAGACACGTTTGTGTGCAGGTATCAAACTGGTTTGCCAATGCAAGACGTCGCCTGAAGAACACTGTCAGGCAGCCAGACCTGAGCTGGGCTTTGCGAATAAAACTCTACAACAAATATGTTCAGGGAAATGCTGAGAGACTCAGCGTCAGCAGCGATGACTCGTGCTCTGAAGGTTTGTTGATGCTCTTTTATCAATTTTAAACTGGTTAAAATATATTTAGAAAGTACTAGGTACCCTAAGTTAGCTCTAATTTTTAATCAAAAAATATCCCCAGTGGACCTGCCTTTATTGTTTTTGTGAATTAAATGCCTCTTTTGGCTCCCAGCTACTGTGCAGCCTACAAAGCAGAATTGTGTAAGTTGCTCAAGGTGGCAATGTGGCTGTGTGTTATTATATTTCATTATTGCTAGAAAGATAATTGTTTGTTCATTACATTTTATAAGCCTATTCCTTTAGTCTGCATTAAAGAAAAAAAATTGATTACATTTGTTGGTATAAAGAAATGAGAAATCACTTGGCTGTTACTTTCCTTCGTGGAAGGGCTATAGCAATGATGTAATTAACTAATCAACCCTTTAATGATGTATACATCATTAAATGGTTGATTAGTGGGGCATCTTATATGGTAAACTAAATATTACTGTTATTTATTTGACGTATTTTGCTAGCAGCTGTTTTCCATAAAGGATGTACTGGAATTCTCTTTCTTACTCAAATTAACAAAAGCAGGATTTTTTTTTTTTTAAGTACCCTGTATTTTTAATAGAATTCTTGTATTAATTCTGTCTGTGAGTGCTTTTTTTAGACAGTTGTGACATGGAGATACAATGACAGGAACAAATCCTACAGAACATTGTCAAAAATCTGTATGTAAATTTTTAGAAGAGTATGTCTCAATCTGTACTCAATTTTAAATATCTTTGTTCCAATTTCAGTCTGTACTCACATTTCTTGAAAAATGTGGGAATGTACTCACATTTCTACTCACTTCCCTTGAAAAGATTGCTTGCAGAAAAATTAAAAGAGTACAGTTTAAGCAAATGTACCTAAATATTCTGCAGTGTTGAGGCAAACCAAATTTCAAGTTATGATAGTAATAATTCAGCCTATTCACACAGCTTTTTAAATGCTTATCATTGAGTTAGGGCACTTTCCAATTTTTTTCTGCCTGTCTTGTGTTACTCATGAACAAATTAGACTCAAAGACTTTTCTATAGCTAATTAATTTAGAATACCTGGAACATCTGAGAATCATGGGAACTACTATGAGCAATGTGTGAACAGAAGAAAATGAAAATCAGCGTCTAATGCTGAAGTTACTGTCTAGTTTCCCTTATATTTATTATAATATAAGAAAACATGGAGAAAAAGCCTCGTGTTAAATATTAAGTACTCAATGTATTACTATATCTTTGTTCTTTTGTTTTCAGATGGAGAAAATCCTCCGAGAAACCATATGAATGAAGGGGGATATAACAAACCAGTTCACCACACTGTGATTAAAACTGAAAGTTCAGTAATAAAAACAGGAGTGAGACCAGAAGCAAGTGCCAATGAGGATTACGTGTCACCCCCCAAATACAAAAGCAGCTTACTGAATCGTTACCTAAATGACTCATTGAGACATGTCATGGCTACTAATGCAGCTATGATGGAAAAAACAAGGCAAAGGAATCATTCTGGTTCATTTAGTTCCAATGAATTTGAGGAAGAACTGGTGTCTCCATCATCATCAGAGACAGAAGGCAATTTTGTCTATCGGACAGGTAAGGGATATTTTTCTGCGTGATTTCTATTACAGACATCTTCTGTAGACATTGGCTCCAGGATTAAGTGTAATCTGATTGTGCCTTTTATGACACTTCTGTCCATCGTCTCATATCACAGTGGATAATTCCTGTCCACCCTTTCATTCTCTGGAGAAGTTCTACCTGCAGTATTACAGTTAAGTGCAGTTATTAACTGCTAATGAAGCTGGTTTGCTTTTCAAATGGTGCTATGGGAATAATTTTTGAAATTACGCTTATAGGCCACTTTTTGTCAGCACAAAGAATAGCCTAAGGAAGGAAAAAACTCTTGCATATTCTATTACAATACGGGAGGACTGGAGGACTGAAGTTCTCCAGGGCCACAGCTGGGAGGAGGAAGAGGGCTTTGAAATTTCAAGGTGGCTGTTTGTGACACTTACATGAGTCATATGTTTTTCAGTGGAGTGCATGTGAACACCTTCTCCTGTTGTACAGCACCTTTCTGTCCTCAGAGTGCCTTGTCCAGTATGTGACCCTTTGGTGCTCATGCTTCTCTTAGGAATACACGCATTAGTGAAGACTCATTTCTGCATCACTCTCCGGAGCTAAGCGGCCACAGACTTGGCCATTAAATTCTTTGTCTTCCTGTTTTTTGAAGGGTTACACATAGTTTATTATTTTAATTTTATCAATAAAAACATACAAGTGTGATGTAATGTCATCCACTGTGTTACCAGTCAGAGCAAGGCACATGGGACTACATGGTTCATGCCAATAAATTGCTGTAAATCAGGGCAAGATCAGGACTTGCCTAAATTCCCATGAGTCAGGGGGTGCTGGAAGGCTCCTCTTGTGAAACTTCTGTATTTCTTTGGGAGATTAGGTTAAAAAAAAAATTAATTTTGAAAAATATGAAGTTTTGCACCCCAGTTTCTGAAGGTTTCCACCAGTGTCTCAGAATTTTGACTCATTGCAGCAGCCCCTTGTGTTGTCCTGGGCCTTTCTTGGCAGGTTATTCTGCCAGGGACCACCCTGAGGGAAGCATCACTTTAGGGATGGATATTGCTGAAAAGTACTGGAGGATTTTGCAGTGAAGTTAATACAGATTTAGATTTTTCACTTGGTTCCCCTTGGCTTCCTTGGCAGTCAGGTTCAGGTGCCTTTGCAACTTCTCTGGTTTGCAGCCTTTGCTCTCTCTTTTCTGGCACATTTCCTGGGGGGTTTTTTGTCCATGTGGAGGGGCCACATGGCTGAGTTCTGTTGGTGGGGATTAGGAGGATGTTTGTGTGTGCAGGTTGTTGGGAATGACCAGAGAACGAGAGGGGACCCTGTAGAGACATGGGGTCTCGTGGAGAGAAAGAGTAATGCAAGCTCAATTATTAAGTTTCAAAATAAACTCTCTCTGCTTGTGTTTTTTTTTTCTTTTTTCTGAACATACCAAATGCATTTGGTCTGCATTATAAGTATATTGTCTGCCAAGCTTTATTTTTAAGTGAAAAGTTACTCAAGAGCAGATGCAGAAGCTCAGATATGTAAACTTCTGTTTTTCTGTACTTTATACCATAAGCTAAAAATGGATGCAATGACTTTCTAAAATTTATAATAAATTTGCTACTGGATTAAGTTCTTCTTGACAAATTTCGAGCTGCACTGAAAAATATGGTCATTAATGTGAAGGCTGAGGGCAGCCCACTGTAACTGTGTAAATTCACCAGCTGTGCTGGAATGACTAAAAACTAGTATGCTTGTCCTTAAAGTTCCTAAGTGACATTGCTGGAACTCCTCTTGAGATTGTATTTTATGCCGTTCCTAAATATCTTCTTTAACATTTTCACATTTTTTGAGAACAGACAAGCAGCTCTTAGGATACGGTTTTATTCTTTTTGCACTTTGAAAGCAGACAAGCAGTATATAGAAAGAAAAAAAGATTTTATATATATATATACACACATGATATACATATGATATATATATATACATGACTTTTTTACTGTATTGTTGCTATATATGTGTGAACACTTGGGAAATACAGGTACAAATGGGCTTTTTTCAGTTACAAGATTATGGTCCCATTAATGATTTTCTGATGTTACACATGCAGGAATTAAAGTTTTCATTAAGAAAGCATATTTTCAGTATGCTTTCAAGGTATTTTTTCAAGGTATATTTTCAAGGTATTGTCCATTTATGAAAATTACCTTCAAATAGATGAAATTATCGACATGATTGTTAGGTAGGGAGAGATAGATGAGGATTATATATCTTTAAAATGTTTTTTCTTTGTTATTTGAATACCTGGGTTGGCAATTCTCAGTGCAGTACAGTACCAGACCTGTATCTGTGTTTTCATTAAAATAGCTGTAATACATTTTGGTTAAGAAAATAACAGGGTATGGCTGACTTTACCACTCTTACCCTCCTGAAAGTGGCAAGTGCATTTTTAAGTGAGATATCACCACTTACAAGAAGTTCCACACTGCAATTTTTTGTAGCGCAAAACAGCTAATTCTTAACACAGAGGAGCTGTTGCAGGATTGTCAAGTCCCTACTAGACATTTTAATTTATGAAGACATTTTAATCAGCATTTCAAAAAGCACAGAGTGAAAACTGATTGATGTTTTATTTTTGAGAAATGTTTGGCAAGGTCGTTGTGCCTGTAAGGACGGGAAGGCGCTGGAGTTTAAACTAATTCTCTATTGTGCTTTCCTGGAAAGGTAACTTTTTGTAGCAGATCATGAGTAAGAAATCATCCTCACCCTGTCTGGTTCTGATTAGGGGCTGGACCGTGATTTCAGGTACATCAGTGTGTCTGGAGCTGTTTTTTTGTGTGCCCAGCGCTGGGGTCAGCGTGGCCACGAGTGTCCCAGCAGCCTGCGCCAAATTAACAGCGTATGCATGCAGCGTCCAATAACAAAAACAAGAAATTGCAGTTTAAAGTTTATAAGGAAAACGGGTTGTAGAGGTTCCCATTTCAGTCATTAACATGCTTATAAACACGGGACCATATGCTACTTCGGCTTCATGCAACTGGGAAATCCCACATAAAGATCAAGGACAGGCTGTATAACTGACTGTCGGCAGAGCAGCCTCTTTTATACCTCCGTGCAATTTCCGTGACCTCATGGGCAGCAGTTTCGGTGCTGGGGCAGGAGCAGCAAGCCCCGAGTGGAGCCCTGGCAGGGGCAGTGCCCACACTGCCCTGCCCCATGCCCGGAGCCCTGGCAGGTGCTGTGCCCGCACTGCCCTGCCCCATGCCCGGAGCCCTGGCAGGTGCTGTGCCCACAGTGCCCTGCCCCATGCCCGGAGCCCTGGCAGGTGCTGTGCCCACAGTGCCCTGCCCCATGCCCAGAGCCCTGCCAGGTGCTGTGCCCACAGTGCCCTGCCCCATGCCCAGAGCCCTGCCAGGTGCTGTGCCCGCACTGCCCTGCCCCATGCCCAGAGCCCTGGCAGGTGCTGTGCCCACAGTGCCCTGCCCCATGCCCGGAGCCCTGCCAGGTGCTGTGCCCTCACTGCCCTGCCCCATGCCCAGAGCCCTGGCAGGTGCTGTGCCCACAGTGCCCTGCCCCATGCCCGGAGCCCTGCCAGGTGCTGTGCCCTCACTGCCCTGCCCCATGCTTGGAGCCCTGCCAGGTGCTGTGCCCTCACTGCCCTGCCCCATGCTTGGAGCCCTGCCAGGTGCTGTGCCCTCACTGCCCTGCCCCATGCCCGGAGCCCTGCCAGGTGCTGTGCCCGCTCTGCCCTGCCCCATGCTTGGAGCCCTGCCAGGTGCTGTGCCTGCACTGCCCTGCCCCATGCTTGGAGCCCTGCCAGGTGCTGTGCCTGCACTGCCCTGCCCCATGCTTGGAGCCCTGCCAGGTGCTGTGCCCTCACTGCCCTGCCCCATGCCCGGAGCCCTGGCAGGTGCTGTGCCCACAGTGCCCTGCCCCATGCCCGGAGCCCTGGCAGGTGCTGTGCCCACAGTGCCCTGCCCCATGCCCGGAGCCCTGGCAGGTGCTGTGCCCACAGTGCCCTGCTCCATGCCCAGAGCCCTGGCAGGTGCTGTGCCCGCACTGCCCTGCCCCATGCTTGGAGCCCTGGCAGGTGCTGTGCCCGCACTGCCCTGCCCCATGCCCGGGGAGCTGGAGCTGCTGCGGGAGGTGGCGCGGGCGGACAGTGCCGGCAGCCTGGGGAAGAGCGGCTGTCACGGGTACGGCACAGCCTTCCCTAAGCCTGTCTGTTGTAAGCTGATATTCTTATGTATATAACAGGACATGCACAAGTGTGTTCACTTAAAGCAGAAAATTTCAGTTCAGATCAATCCTGGTGCAGGTATAATATATAAGTATAGATAATTGGTCAAATATGCATCTTAAGCTGATGACTGAAAGGCTCGGTTCAGTGTTTTTGTTTAGTTAAAAAGCCGTGTTGGAGAACTGGTTTTCACTAACTGCTTGGCATGCAGTCACTCACAGCGGGTTCTCTGTGTGACAGGAATAAGTGAAAGCAGACTTGTCTACCCGCATTTGTTGTACAAATGCATGCAGAAATAACAGTCTTGACTGCAACAAGCACTCCAGAAATCTACAAGGAAAAGATCTAATGTTTGTAGTGAAGCTGAATATTAATCTAAAGAGGCAATGTCAGTCTTTGGTTTATGGATCACTAAAATGCTGACTTTTCTGCAATCAAGCTGCAGTGCTCCCTGAGTGCCCTATTGTCAGTCACCTGCAGAAACAAAATGTTCTGCATCGTTGTAGCACAAGGAAATGAAAATTCCCAGCTTTCTGAGATATTGTTGTCTAGTGATGGAAAGAAAAAATTAAAACATGAGGAAAAGAGACGAAATGGCAGGAGAGGGAGTCCTTTTTCTGTAGGCAGATTTTTCATTGATTTCACTTTATATGTTACTTAGCACAGTAGAAAAGCCAGAACCAATAAAAACAATGAGGAAGCTCAAGACTTGCAGGGCTGGAAAAGAGGGTGGTTTTAAACAAGTGCTTGAATGACTGGTGATTTTTGAAGATGTTTGATCTCTATTTTTAGACATTTATACTCAGGAGTGCGCTCTGCTTCTGATGTTTTGATTACTACTGACTTTTTCTTTCCTCTCGCCTTCCTTTCTTTCCTTTGGATCTTGCAAAGTTGGTGATTTATAAAACACTATCCTGGGTCATTTATTGCAGCACACTGAGCACCTCTGATGAGACCCTCATCACTCTGCAGGATCAGGGCCACATTCCTACAGAGCACTTGAATGTAAGGGTGTAGCCATGCACAGAAGTGCTGTAGAGAGACACAAACTGCAGAACAGTGCTGTGATTTTGTGTGGTCCTTGCCAATTTTTCCTCGCAATTTAACATTTTTAGAAATTAACATGTAATTTTAAAATAAGCCATAAAATTTGAAAGCATAATATGAACACAATGGAACCTGTTTTCAGACACAACTCAAGGGACCTACAAAAACTGCTCACAGCAGTGACTTTTGCAAGTTGGATCTAAATGGTGCTGGAAACTTTGGGGATACTTTGAAATAAATGGTAACCTGGGAAAGCTGAAGGAGGTCTTTTTTGCAGATCCTAATGTCATCCAGAAGTGAAATGTAAAAGGTGAATGTCAAGTATAGTATTAAATGCACACAGCAACATAACTGCAATTTGAAGGTTACAATTTAAGATCGTATTTCTGCAGGAATTTTATTATTACATGACCTGATTCATCAACTAAAATAGCATAGAATTGAGGAGAAGATGGTGTTTAATTTACTGTTCTGTTGTTTTTTCTAAAGAAAGAAGAAAAGGAAATGGCTTTACTGCACGGGAAGCGTCAGGTTTAATATACCAGATGTGATAGCCCAAACCTGAGAACTTTAAAGATCCTAGCCATTCCCTGCTAGTTTGGTTGACTTATTGCATTTATTTCAGTTCAAACACCAAAAATCAAGTAAATGTTTTTTTTAGTTCTCTTTAGTTTCTTGATTTCTCAGTACCTGAGCTGCAAGGGGAATGGGTCAGGATTTTCTCCACATGACCCCAAAAAACAGTACTTCATCAAAACTGAATATTTTTTGTGGGAAGGTAGCAGTTCCAATCTCCCTCAAGTAGAATGGAGGAAGAGAGCCCTGGATGGGCTGGGAACAGCAATAGCTGGGGGCAGAGCACTGTCCCAAAAGCCTGGGCACCCAGGGACTGCCAGCCAGCAAGGAAGAGCTTTGGCTGGAGCCAGCCCTGATGAGAGGGGAAGCAGCACTCGGGGCAGTGCAGTTTTCCTGTGCCATTTCTCTCCACTCCATTCTTTCATTGGAAATGAGAGTATTTGTTTTCTCACAGGTGCTGGATGCAAAAACTGTGCATTCTTGGTTTATCTGTTTGTTTTCAGATGCAAAAGTTTATGAATGTTTAAGGCTTTTTTTCCCATTTAAACCCAAAATATTAAAGATTCCAGAGATTCACATCTATGCAGATAAGGTGTGCTTCAAATAGCAGCATATTTGTGCCTGTTCTATAAATCAGGTATAATTGCTGAGGAGACCCCACAGAGTAGAGGGAGACTGTGGGCATGTCTTCTGGTTTTGCTTCTGTTGATGTCATGGCAAGTTTTCCACATGCTTCAGTAAAAACTGTCTTGAGCCACTTCTTGGCTGCAGAGGATTTTCTTCAAATCAGCTTGCCTCAGAGCAGCACGTGTCAGGACTCCTGACAGCTTTATCATTGTAGGGAATGGGATGTTCCTGAATTAATGATTTGAAATGGAAAAGATTATAACATTTGACCAAAAAATCACAGAAGGCACCAAAAAAATCAGGGCACCAGCCATGTTTCCATAGCCACAGGCTGTTGCTGCCTGTGCTGGTGCAGCAAGCCCGCCTTTGTTTCTCCGAGACCATTAAAATTTTCCCAATGCAAATATTCACAGCAGTGGCCAAAAAGCATCAGATCCCTGTGCTTGCCCAAGACCTCTCTCAGACACAGCAGGAAAAATGTGTGGTACTGTCACCAATTTCTAACAACCATATATTTTAATACTTCTCTTTAGAGTTAGTCAATGCTCCAGGCTTCAGCAAGGGCTGTTTTCTGGCAAACCTTAGGCTTCACTCATTTAGTGAAGGTGTTTTCAAAGAGAAAAAAATATTTATCCCCATTTTCCCATTGTTCCAAATGTCTTCAGAATTATGCTTGGTTTTAAAGCCTGGGGCCGGCCAAAATGTGAATGTTTCAGGAAATTATGTGCATGGAAAAGCACATAGTCATAAATCAGACTGTTTTCCAGTTTTAGCTCTAGACTGCATGGTTAGTAATGAATATAATAGGGAAATTAGTTAGAAAATTAGCAGTTAATTTAGGGATATTTAAAGAGTGTGTGAAACTACAGCTTGGGAAAACTCATTTAGTGAAATGGATGTGATTCCTTCTCTCCTTCCACTGCCTGAGCAGAATTTTCCCCAGTAGCCAAATTTGTGTGCAGATCTCTTGCAGCAGACACGCCAGGCTCACATGCTGCCCTGCTGTGGCTTCTGCCCTGATTCAGGGGTCCCTCAGCCTTGCAAACATCCAAACATCAGCCAGCTGCAGCCATTGCTGCAGAAAGAAACACTGCTCAGAGAGGAGGGCAGAGTGGGGCTCAGGGGAGATAAATAGATGAGGTAAATGAGCCATGTACCAGCTGAAGCAGAGCAGCAGAAAGCCCTGGGTGCTGCAGCCCTGGTGCAAGGAGCAGGGACACAGCAGGGCAGCACCAGGCAGGAGCAGTGGTTTGCATCCCAGGGATGTCTCCATAGCCTGGCTGCCTCACTCTGCCTTGGTGTGCATGCAGAGAGGCCCTGGCACTGCTGCTGTCCCCCAGAATGCTTGTGAAGGCACTAAGGAGGGTGTGTCTGCTCTGTCCCTTACCCAGGAAACCCAGCAGCAAAATGTAAGTATCAGCTGTTTGTTCCAAATATGCCAATATGCCAATGAGCTTTAAAAATATGGCATGATTTTATACATAGAATAGCAAAACAAAGGAATAAAACACAAAGACAGAGATGTGTGCTGTCACCTCATCAGAAGTGGCTCAGAAATCACACACAATTTTATGTCAGCACTTTTGACCAGACAAAGCCATGGCTGGAGGCAGATCACTGAGTTGTGAGCAGGACGTGTGCTGGCTCCAACCCTGAAATGTGCCTGTTCTGCTCCTCGGGGCTCTTGTGGCACTGCAGCTGACTCTGCTCCTGCACCAAGACATCTGCTCATGGCACCTGCATGAAGAAAGAGAAATGACAGGGGCAAACCTCTTTATTGCCCAAAGGATTGCTTTTACATTTGAAATCTATAATCTTTATCACAAGTAACCACTGCCTTACTAACATACTAATCTGTGTGCAGTGCAAGGAAGTGTGACCAGGAGGGGACAGGCTGCAGACAAGGTGGGCACAGGCGAGACAGGGTAGGAGCAGAAGGGAAAAAAGGGCTGGACTTTTCACATTCTGGCTGGGGCAGTAAACTTAAAGGAATGGCAAGCCCATAAAAGTTTCACTTCTCTCTGGAAAAACATCTGAATTGAAACTTCACACCTGGCATGAGTTTTCTGCATGTCCCAGCCTCCTTCCGCCACTGCTGGGGAGAAATAATGTGACTTTGGGTAAATCCTGGTAAATTCTGCTTGTAGTGCAGACTGTCCCTCGTGCAGTGTTAGTTACCTTGCTGCTGTTCATGTTGCTGTAGTTAAGGTTGTACCCATGTTTCCATTAGAACCTTTTTAATCTGCAAATTTATGACCCAGCTGTAAAAATTCAATCCAGACTGAAACTTGGCATGAACAGTGTTCACTCTCCCATCTGTGGAAGGGATTTAAGCAGGTACATCCCAGTAATAGCCATCTGAGTTAGGCTTGTAAATTTGGAGCATGATGACTGGTGAAAAAAACTGTGAGCTTCTCAGTAGTCCTGGAGTCTGAAATATTTTATGCCTGTGGTGAAACTAGTGAAAAAACAGCTTGTTTGTATTCAGTCCCATTCAGTCAGTTGTAAATAAAGAAAATGGTTTGGGTCTCACTGTGTTTGCTTACATGCACAAACACATGCATTTTCCTTGCCATGGCAAGATTTTGATATGAGTGGCAAACAATTTAAACTCTCCAGTCTCGTGCACCAAAGCAGTGTTTGATGATTCTCAAGTAGGTTAAGAAATTGTATTTGTACTGGTGAAAATGGTAAAATTTATCTACTGATTGTAATAGAAAAAACTAGGGAAATAAGAAGACTGGATTTTTTTTCTTTTGGGTGAGGTTTTTTTTTTAATTTTTCTTAAAATACTGTAAAAATGGATGCAGTATTGAACAGCAAAATTAGTTTTATTCACCATTGCTTCCTCCCATTTTAATTTTCTTTTCTTAAAAGCTCACACTGAACATGCCTGACGAGACAAACTAGTGATCTTATCTGATCCAGCAAATCCTATTTCCCTTTGCAGGTTTGTGGGTTTTAAAAGTAATTCTGTAATTTGAAAAAAAACAACAACCCTCCTATATGTGTTTAACTGAACTTTTTTAGGTCATTTGTCCGTAATGTGAATAACAGAAACATAATGATGAAAGCAGTTTAGTGAGACCAGACTTCTGATATTCCATGTGTACTCACAGAGAAGATTTTGGGAGGGTTTTGACACAATTTGAGAAGTGGACTGAAGGGGTATCTGCATGGAATAATGCTGGGCTGTGGATAATTTGTACAGAGCAATTCAGAAAATGTCCAGAACCTGCAGGTATTGTTTGCAAATGAGAGTTTTATCAGCTTGAAGGAGAAAGGGGAGTGCATTTAAAAACACCTGTTCTGCAAAACTTTGTCTAATGTTCATCTGTAGAGATCAATTTCTAATTATTCAGAAAACCAGAGTTGGATTCAGTGATATTAAATCCGCTTCACTACAGACTTAAAAATTTGGGTATGAGATAGAGAGACAGATGTGGAAATTACCAGTGATTACTAAAGACCTGTTGAGGTCTTTTATGCTTTATGGCATTAAATTGGCATCAAATCACCACTTTAGATCTGCTAAAGGAGAAATATGTCCTAACAGCAAAAGCATGCAAAACGCTTGTATAAGTGAGTTTTATGTGAGCTAAAAAAAAAAAAAGGACCAGGAGTTTTTTAAAGCAGGGAAGAGATTTGGAGAGGTAAATTACATTGTAGAAAATCTGGAAAAATGAAAAACTATTCAAACAGAAAGAGATCAGATAAACATTTGAAGCTGGAATAGCTGTAAAGAAACACAAAAATAGGTAAAGCAAAATTCCAATGAGGCATGAAATCTGTTTTTCTTAATTTTTCACTGTGGCCTTGAAACCCGATGTCAGAGACTCTATCTCTGTTCTTTCACTGATGGCCCGAAATTGAGGTTAGGATGACCAGATCATTTGGTATGGCACTGACATTTCAGGTTAAAAGGGATTGCCAAGACTCTCAGTTATGACACTAAAATATACCACTATTTCTAGAGCCAATTTTCAGTCCCTCCCTCATGCCTCCACACTGATTTAGGCAACAGATGCACGAAAAGCAAAGCAACATTCAAAATAATCCCCTAGCTGAGGCTGGGGAAAGGCTGGCTAGTGGGCTGTAGCCAAAATTCCTTAAATGTTACAATGTTTTACATTTCTAAATGTAAAAACTTTCTTTCCAATGTGAGGTACCAGCCAAATGTCTTAGTTACGGTATCTCAGAGTGAAAACTGGCATGTGGCCTTGTGGTCATTTGTGGGTATTGACAGATTTACACCCTCCAAGATCAAGTTCTACCTTGTCGGTTTCTCCATCTCCCCTTACTTTGTCAGGGTGTTTTTTTCTCTCTGTTACTATCTGTCAACTTAAATCCTTTTTTTTTTGCTGGAAAAATGAAGGCTCTTCACAACCTGGCTCTTCAGGAGCAAATAGCCTCAAATTCTTTGTGCTAGCCAAGGTATTTTGTAATGCATTGCAAAACAGCGGCGGGGCTGCGCTCCTTGCACTGGATGTACTTTGTGGGCCAGACACTGCGGGCAGTTTTAATGAGGTCTTGGTGTGCTGGAGAATTCGTCTTGGCCCTTGACTTCAGGGAGACTTTTAATCCAGGTCCCTGTTTGTCTAATTGCTCTTTCTATCCCAAGGAGCAGGATCTGGCTTTATCCCATTGTGGGATGCACCATGTGGAGTCTGGACTGATGGCTGCTCAGGGAGCAAGCAGGTTCTGGATCTGGTGTGCAAATCCAATGGTCTGCTCCTGACTATTTATGGCAGCTTTGCACTGTGGTGGTGGAGTGTCCTTTACACAGACACACTAAAATCATTGTCCTGCTTTTCTCCCTTTATGCTTTTTAGCTGGTGTAGCTGTTGATTTTTCATCAAATAATTTCCCTGGGATCATCTTCAAATAGGAGCTTCCTCCAGAAGACACCAGCCTTTGTTCCTCCATCAGGGAAAGCTCTGGGTGTCTGCAGCACTGTTTGTGCCAGCAGCATCAGAGAGAGCCACGTGCAGCCTGTGAAATTTATGTCAGCTGAGGGAGCAGGGCTGCAGGGTGAAGCCTGGAGCCTCTCTCTGTCTGCGATGCCATAATTACAGTAGTTCTGGGCCTCCTACTTGTTGAATCTCAAACGTGCTGGACATTTAGTGACACTTTCTGAAGTGAAGAGAAACCAAAAAAGCTGTCCTGCTCTGGCCAGCACTTGAGATTGTAGTGGTGTTTGTAAGATAGACAATGTTTCATATATATACATACACACAGATGCACGTGTATTTCCTTAGTGCTCTGTTACAATATTCTCTTGCTGTTTTGCTGTGCTTGAACCTTCAGCTCAGAGCTGGGCAGAAATTTACCATGGCAGTGAATTTTGCAAAGAGAGAGGAAAAGAGGCTCCCAAATGTATTGTCCACAAACAATGACATATCTTGCTTTTAAATCCCATACCTTGCTGAGTTGCTTACTCCAGATTGCCCCTGCAAAATTGAAAACCCTTTACACGAAAGTCAGCAGAGACGACAAGGTTGACCTACAGGTATTGATCCCAGTAATCCTTTGTTTCATGCAAAAGCTTATTTTTGCTGTCTAAACTGATGTGAAGGAATACTTGTTTAAACATTTAAATGAACAAAAATTGCAAGTGTCTTTATAAGCCTGTTTTTCTTTTAGCATTTTGTCCCAGCCTTTCTGCTGCTGTTTTCACTCCTTGTCTAATGAGTCTGTGAGTGATAATTTCTCCTTGCTACAAGTGCACATAAACATTAATTTGTGTTTATTACATTTGCTGTGAATCTATATAGGGAAAATGTCCTTAATATTTCTCATTCTTCTATACCTCATTCAAATCACAGATTGACACACCTTATTCTCTTCCCTCTTATTTCTGATGTGGTTGACAATTATGTCTATACCCAACTCAAACAGCTTTTATCTTCACCTGATAATTGAAGGAGGAACAGGCACTCAGATATGTTTTAAAACCAACCCTTTGGAAGTGATTGGAAGTGCAAAAATCCAATTTGCCAAGATCTGGTCTGGGTTTCGAGTGTTTTGGCCCCAAAGCATGCTACATGATTTGACACACAATGTTCATGTGTTTGCAAAGCTCTCCAAACTTCACTTTGTGAACTCCTGCTGCTTTCAGTGGGATCTCTGCTCACAGATCAAAGACTGTGAGCCTTGGAGAATGTAAGTGTTCATATTTGGATACTCCTTATCCTTCATTCCTTGCACAAAGTAGGAAAAAATAAAGTCTGTATTCAGTGCTGTGGTGCTACTGCATTTGCTGAGGTTTGGGGAGCTCTGATACCTGTCTGTGGGCTTTATGGCTGCTCAGAAACACCCCTTCCCTGTCCACAGCAGTGGCAGCACTCAGCCTGATGTGAGCCCACCAAACCCTCTCCTGCCTCATGGCTGTGTCATCTTCCCATCGTGTCTGGGCAGCCTCCAGACAGTGGCTCTACATTCCCCACAGGACCAAAAATCCTTTTACAGAAGGTACAGGAGACAGGTTTTCTGAGGTAGAGCCCCCATGAGCCACTGGCTCCTGCCCACGGTTGCCCATGGGGAGCTCCTGTCCCACCATGCACACCTCCAGCCCCTGGCCCAGCTGGGAACAGGGGGTCTTGGGAAAAAGCCAGGTCTGGGTGAGCTGGCCAAAGGGCGAGAGGTGAGTGTTGGAGCAAGGTGTGTGAAGGAGGGAGCTGGGAGAGATGGGTTTGTCCTGCTCCTCAGGGTGTGAGGGACAGGTGTGCAGTGGGATATCTGCTAACAGGGCTCACCTTCATCCTTGGTGAGCTCTGCTCCATCCAAGGACATTGCTCCCTTGGCCCCCACACATCTTACACATCTTACAGCTGGAATATGGGTTAGGTAAATCAGACACACCGAGTTCACAAATACAGGGTAACTGTTTGGAGAGGAGAGGAGGGAGAAAATCAACAAAGACCTTTGATATATTGTATGTCATCTGTACGTGACACTCTGAGACCTTCAAATGCTTAAACTAAAAACCTAAATATAATTTAGTTAGTAAAAATATACCTTGGTTATAATAAAATGATAATAGTGGAACTTGGCAACAGAACAGCTAATAAATACTACACTTTTGAAATGTGCCTGGGATCCAAGTACATACTCTTTTACTGTGTAGTTAAAGCATGTGGCAGGACATGCTAGACCAAGATTTTCTTTTTGTCTTTCCAGTGGAAAACTAAAGTTCTTTGTTTAAGTGAAGCCCGTTGGGAATTTTTCTTAAGTAAAACAAGTAGCTAAAGAATTCCATTCCCTTTTGCCAACTTTTTTTTTCCTCCTTCAAGCCAAATTATCGATTAATGGGGCATTAAGTAACAAATACTGCCTAGTTAGAATCATACACTTTTTTACTTAGGATCTTTCAATGCTTTCTTATTGGTGCTTCAAACACAGCTGAATTAAAAGATGAGATATTTTATTGGAAAATACTACCCTTTCTAAACCTTATAAAAAGAAAGGTCACTAATCTGAAAGTCATTGCATTTGCATACTTACCCCTATTTTTGAATTTTTAAATGGAAAAAAAAAATCTGTACTCCTTTAAGGTCTTCTTCCTGAGATTCATTCTTTGCCTTCCTCATTAGCTGTCTCCATTTCGGTACCCTATCGTTTTGCCAGCAGAGCAGCCCAGTGAATGCTTGACCATATTTTTGTCTGGCTCTAGTGAAACCGTGATCTGACAATAGAATACTTTTCTCTGGGTTTTCCTTCTTCCCCCAGGGAACCATACTTCAAGGGCAACCTGCTTGTCCAGCATATGAACATGTGGAAAATCCACTGCTATGCACTAATGATTTTCAGATGGGCAATTGTTGCTGAAAATCATCCCAAGAGCAGCAGCTTCTCCATTGTAGCACCTAACCACTGTGGGATCACATTGCTTGTAGCTGCTCTGGAATAAACCCTTTGCATTTATGTACAGGGTGGTGACATCTCCTGCATCACACATATGTGGTGACAAAATTTAGGGGAAGAAAAGGAGGTACAAGTTACAGTTGTGGTTATTTTTTGGCCACTGTAACATGCATCAAAATCTGACACTTATTTTAGATTGAAAGTATAAATGTAGGAAAAAGTTGAGCTCTGCCAAAGATTCACAACAGCAAGGCAGAAGCACCCTAAATATTGTCCACAAATTAATAGCTTTGAAAGCTGTGTTTTAAATATTTACAAGAAGACTTGTCACACTCTGGGAGAGAGAAAAATGAGTTTTAAATTTTAAATAACTTCTATTACTGTTCTTAGAATATGCATTCTTTTTAAACAACTTTCACTTTTAATCTGCAATTAAAGCCAAAGTTTTCTTTTAATTTTAAAAGCTTGCCCTTGGACTAAACCAACATGGAACATTTTTAAACATTGATCCAAGCTGCTGTAGATACATTTTATTTAAACCACAGAGCCTGCAGTTGGATTCCTTGCTCTGCCAGATCGGCTATGAACTGTAAGTGTGGCAGTAATGATTGTGGAGTCCTGGATGCTTCACTAACAGTGAGGAGAGTTGTTTTTCTGGAGTTGTTCCTCCCTTTGGGCCCTATTCATGAATGACTTAATCTCTGTCTATGATCAAATGTCGTGCAAGTTACTGCGCACAGAAAAATCAAGGAATGCTTCTCTTTCCTGCGTTCCTTACATGGAATTGCTGTGCCTGTCCAGCAAGCAGTTGGAGAGTGGTAAGGGTGGGAAGCAAGCAGCAACAAAAACACACAGAGAAAACCACCAGAAGCAATATAAAAAGAGTGAGACAAAGAAAACAGAGAAAATTTTGTAAGATCTAGTGTGCAGGTTGGATTGAGCTATGCACAAAACAGCTCCAGCTCGTCCAGGCAGCACCAGCTCGAGGGGAAACTGGGCTTTCAACCGGGGAATGTTACAGGGGCAATTTATTCACCATGAAAAACAAAAGTGTTCCCCAGTAATTTGTCTGCAGTGTTGGCCATAAAGATGATTTCTGCTGCATGTTTCTGTTAGCTTGTTTTGTCTCGAAAAGCAAACATTACTGCTTTGATGGGCAGATCTCAAGAATTTCAGGTAGCGAATGCTTCTTAGTCTTTTTATCTTCTTAACCTAATTGCTTGTGTGGTAATTCTGTCCTTTGACAGGATGTTACACCACTTCATTTGAAGCCAAGAGTAAGACTTTCATTACTAGTGATATTGATTACACAATGCATGCCATGAAATGAATTTTTCTTGTGATGTTTTGGTATTTTGTTAGAGATCCAGCAGAATACTGGAGTGAAGTGGTGCACAGCTGTCTCCATATTTATACAGGTCTCTTTCTTACTTTTTGAGTTTCAATAGTTTTCACTTGAGTTAGTTTCTGTTCTCAGTTAAGAGTGAAGAAAGGACTTACATTATCAGAGTTGTTTTTCTCATCACCAACACCCTGCAGCCACTGCTTGAAATTCTGTCTGTGTCTCCATGCCCTAGTGTGAGGACAGATTGCTATAGCAGGACTCCCACGCCAAACAGTCACTGGTGGCAAATGGGAAATAACTTGACTCAGGTGCTGAACTCCTCCAGCTGTTGATGGGAGTTACACTTGTTTGTCCAGGACAGTGACTGGAATAGTCATTTAGCTCTTTTTGAGATATTTTCCATCCCTTCAGTACTGACAATGGACTTAAAAGATGTAACTCTCTTTTCAGGTAGGTCACGGCTGGAGTATCATTTTAGCTCTAGGAGAGAAGAGATAGAAGAAAGGATAGGGAATGAAGGGAAAAAGAAAACTCAGAGCCAGGAAATAAATACAGATAGGAAAATAAAGAGCAGAAGTTTTGGAAGATTGTAAAGAGAAGATAGTGTTGGGAGAGGACACAGAAAGGGGAATGCGAGATTAAGGACAAGAAACAAAAAGAAAAAGGAAAGAAAAGGGATCAAAGGGATGAAGGCAAGAAGATAAAATACTGAGGAAGCAGTTATGGAAATAATGGTAGGAGTGTAACAGGAAAGGGTTCTAGAATAAATTAGAGAAGGGTAGGAGATACCTGCATTTTTAAGTAAATATTAGAAGTTTGATATTTTCATTTTCAATGTGTTTGAGAAATGAGGGTAGATAAGCATTCAAGACACTGCCACTCTTCTTGGAAGGAACCTTCGAGTCCAGTTGTGGTGTCCTGGCATTTCTTTCCATGTTACACAGGCTAAGAGCAAATACACTTCCAGGAAAGGGTATGACCTTGCTTAGGATACAAAGCAAATTAATCCAAACTGTTGCTCCACAACTTAGGGCAAAAACACAGCTTAGTCTGGGACTGGGAAATACTCCAGTGATAGTGGCAGTGGTGGTAGTGATGGAGGCATCTGTGTGAGGTGTGTGGTTATTAATTTTCGTCTCTTGGTGCATCTGCAATCCCTGACTAAGCTGGACACAAAAGTATAGAATACTTCTCATACTTTGGCTTAATCACACCAAATCCAGACTTTGGCGGATTCTACCAAGACCTGTTTTGAAAACTGTAAGTAGTTTTCAGGCTACTGTGAGACAATTTGGCCAAGTGTGGAGGCTTCCTTGGCCCAGTGTTCCTGAAAGTTTTAACTTCTTTTAGGTCTGCTCCTTTCTGTAATTTTTTCAAATCAGATATTCTCTTTGAAATTTTTTCAAGTCATCACCTGTAAGTTAAAGAGAAAAATCTTCTTAACCTAATGCATGGTTGGCTGGGGGCAGTGTCTTTGTGCTCCTCTGAGACGAGCATCTGTCAGTAGAGTAGAAAGGACATCACCTGGGATGGACTGGTTGTTTGATCCTGTATGTCAAAACATGCATTCCTATACAGTTCATAGTATATATGAACCTAAAATATGTCATGCCAGATCTGATAATTACACATATAATTTTCAAGTTCAACAAAAGGTTTTGTTTCCTTTTCCCCCATCATTTTTTAAAGAAACAGAATGTATCTGAATTAAAAACATGATTGGTGATGGTGAGTGGGTGGTTCTGTTTACCCTGCCACATTATATAGTACCACTTTTACTCCTTGTTTGGATAGCAGTCACAAGACCCAGATATCAAGCTGTGAAAGTATTTTTCTTGCAGCAGCCTTTCTTTTTTTGGCAGGCAGTGGCTTTGGAGATGCCTCGCATTTTGTCATGTGATTGGACTGCTGATGAGGTTTGTGTGTTGCCTCATTTTCCTGGATTCCATCTGAATTAACTCTTCTTTGGGTCACAGTCATTAGCACACTTCTGAATGAGTGCAATGAACACTAATGCTTAATCTCTGTAAGGAAACACCCTGTAAAGAAGGAATTTGCTGCATTTGTTCCATGTGACTGAAATCTGTTTTCTGTACCTCCAGCTGTCCACATTGAAAAAAACATTCCTTCTTCACAGTAATATTCCTTCATGAAACAAGGGAAAATGAGGGGAAATTACTTGTATGTAATTGTTCCATCTAAAAATATTCAGCTTAGTCTTGTAAACACATAAACTAGTTCTTTGTAAACAAGCCTCTTAATTTTCTTTAAACTGAGTATTTAGATGTTATGTTAGAGAAGCTGGGTATATCAAACAAATATGGTTCCTATTGCATCAGGGACTTTCTTAATTTTGGTGTTCTAATTGAAGAGATATTTTTGAAATCATGTTGACTTTACAGAAACTAATCTGACTCTGTTGGGTCTAGGCTTTATTCTTCCATCTATCAGCACACTCTGGAACAATTTTCCACTTTAAATGTGCATCAGTAACAGTATAGCTCATGGACTTTGAAGTGCCCTAAATATTTCTAGTGTGTGATGTGGAAATATGGTTTGGGGTAGTTGAGGCTGGGGAACTGACAGGGCATTACTTGAAGGGAGAGAATTAGGAAGAGGCATCAGGGAAGGAATGAGAGTAGGGACTATAATTTATTCATAAGATTTTGCCTTATTCATGGATACTTTATAACACAAAATACCCTAGACTGAGTAGTATCTTTAAATAGACAAAATTTCTATTCCCATCAGAGAAATACTACAGGTCTCCTTTAAAATATAAGATATTCCATAGATGTCACAAAAAAACTATTTCCCTCAGATAACACAAAATTTCACTTTGGCATCCAATATGTATTAATTTGTTCTCCTACGAATAATAGGCAGAGAACTATTAAGTTTACATTTGAGGTGGGAGCACCTGAAATAGAAAACACCTTTCTATCTCAGGCAGTGCTGTTGTGGTTTCTGCTAGTGTGGGCTCCCGCTGCAGGTGCATGTTCAGCAGGGAGCTGAGCAAGGCCCCTGGGCTTGCAGGTGCTGATGTCTTGTGGAGGGGTGGGATGTCCTGCAGAGCTGAGTTAGAGCCCCCTCCCCAGCAGCACCCTGAGCTCTTTGCACTGCACCTGCTGGCTCTGAGCTGAGGCAGTGAGCACACCAGGCTTGCCACTGACTTGGGTCTGAATTCTGGGTAAATACACCTTTCCCAAGAAACCAGAATATTTAACAATAAATTGCCTTTTTTTAAATTTTTTTTTTATTTTTTATTATCCAGCAACATGTACAATATAAAGTCCACAAAGGTCATAGAGGTAAATTTTTTTATTAAATGGAAATACTTGGGTCCAGAAACCATTATGAATCATTTTGGTGTTTTAAGTTCAGGATGCAGGGTAAATTATTCCAAAAATAATGGTAGCCAAATGTCATTCCCTCCAAGTGTTTGTGTAATATCTATTTATCTGTGGGCAGATGACTGCTATGTATAATCAGAGGCAGACTTTTGTCAAATTGAGACTAAGTAAACACAGCTGAACACAAGCAAGTTGGACTACAATTTTTTGAGTTCTGCCAGCACTGTTATGACCTTGAAAATGAATGTTTTTTCAGAGCAATCTGCTTTCAATATGGGAGAATTTTTAGTGTTTCAAATTAACAAGTGTTGACTGCAAATTTGTTCTGTTTAATTTTAATATTTTTGTCCAAATAAATGAAAAGGGTATGATTGTCCAAAGGAGGGCATCCTTTCTGCTGCTTGGAAAGTAGGGATGTTTTGTACAGAAGTGTTTCTTGCATGTATCTATGAGAACAAGAACAACAGTTAGAGCTGTAAACTCATCTGAAACGTCATCATATAATCAGAGAAAATTTTCTATTGTTTTCTTGAAACATAAATGCTTTTTTTTCTGTTCCGTACAAGTAAATGTAGAATTCAGGCAGTAGATTTTATGCCATTACATATTTAGATACTGTTTTCATCATCCTTGAAAACATAAGACTCCTATTTATAACTTTTGCCTATTTTTCTGAAGCTTAGTATCCTTCTAAATTTTTTTGTACAGATCCTGTTTTTCTCTGATACCCAAAAAGAAACAAGTCTGATTTTATTGCCAAACAGTACAATTTCAATCTTTGTTTTAACGTGGATTTTCTGCTTTTACAGTACCAATCATTAAAACAAAGAACATTTTGCTCCCTTGATTTTAAAGGTCACAGCATTTGGAGCTCAGAGAGGCTTTGGAGAGAATTCAAATAGGAGTCCTGATCAAAAATTTGTCTTTCAGTAATTACAGCGTCATCCATTGCCAATATCTGTGTTTCAAGGCGCTTCTTTCAAAGGGATTTTTTTTTTCCATTTTAAATGCTGTATAGAAACCAGCTTACATAATAAAACTCAGGAGTAGGACATGTGCACAGAGTTGTGGCCAGGGGAAACTTTCACAATGTCTTTGTGCTTCATATTCACAAGTCATTCTTCCCAATCTGCCTCTTTGTCAGGCAGCAATTAGCAATTTCTACCCAATTCTTACAGAACAAGAGTTTAATGCCAGCAGCTACACATGCACTGCTCCTCGTATTTGATGGTTGCTGCAGTGTGACTTTGGCTTTGCAAGCCAAGTGCCATCCCAACAGGTAGTCTTGGATACTTTTTGAAAGAACTCTTCTTTCTTCAGTTTTCTCTTCCCCTATCCTAGCAGAGAAAGAAAAATGAGGATCCAGTTGGAAATGGGGAGGAAGTGGAAAAAGACAGATGTGACAGAAAAGATGTCAACAGAATTGAGAAGCAATTTTGATTGAGAATTGCAATCACTGGGTATGGCTGAACATTCCTGTATTTTGTTCTCTCTACTGAAATGCAGATTTCACAAATAAAGCAGAGGTTGTTGCTTCCAGGTCTATCTGAGCAATGTGGCATCTTAATGTTAACCAAAATAATATGGAAAAGTCCTTGATGCCAGGTTTTTACACACTTTGTTGTTTTTTCTGGGCAGCTTCTCCTTGGGGTCTAAGGGTGTGGATACTCTCAGTGTCAGTGTCCTGGTTTGTATTCTGGAATCTCTGCTTCACCACAAAGGCTAATGAGTCTTAAAAAAACAAAAATAAAGGAACGGGGCAGGTGTCATCTAAGCCCCAAAGTAGGCCTCTGGGTGTTTGAAGGGTGCAAGGCAAGCACTAATTGCAAAGCTTAGGAGCATTCAGGCAGAACTCACTTTGTGTTATAACAGCCTGAGGCAGCCAGCTGTGTTGGAGGTGTGAGAGGAGGGGTGGGTGTCGGCAGATGGGGCTGTGGGTGGTCAGCAGCCCTCAGGTTGCTTTGAGCAGCTCTCAGGATGCTCCTACTTTGTGAGAACCCAGAACATCCCTCTGGATATCCAAGACGGCCAAGACCTCTGCCAGGGGGCTCAGAAGGCCTGGCACAGAGCCCAAAACACCTGTGGGTTTGATTTATGAACCTGTGGAGCAAATTACCAACCTTATATAAAGATCAGCAAGCCACAACAGTTTAGGTAGAATAATAGTGAAGTTATCACGGGGTGAAAAAGTAGATTTTGGAGTTTCTAGAATGGGGGTTCAGGAGGCAAGATGGAGGGAACTGGGCATGCCCAACCTTTCTCCTTCTTCTTCTTGGCCTCCATCTTCTGCTGTGATGTTGGCACCTTTAGATTGGTTTAGAGTACAAGCTCACTGTCTAACACAGGTGATAGGTATTGGAAAGTAATTGTAAACACTGTACACGTAGTTTTTAGCATAAAGACATAACACCACCCCGGGGGCGGGCAGAGTACCTGGAACTGTCCTGCTGGATGGACCTTGGCAGGGCAGGAGAAAATATTTTATAGATAAGGAACAATAAACAACCTTGAGACCAAGAAATGAAGAGCCCTGACTCCTTCTTCGAGCACCAGGCTGGGAAAAGAGACTTTCCAACTTTTCTCGGGGTCACTCTGACCAGCGAGAGATCCCAGCACTACCTGAGACAGCAGTTGCCTGGGAAGTGCTGTCCAGAGAGAATTTTTTAAAAGATTTGCTGAACCTGGAGTCACATTTGGGGTTGATGGTGTCTGCCAGCACTAGCCAAGACCTGCCTACGAGCTGGGTGAGCCACTGCCGGTGCCGCTTGACGGGCTGGTTTTGCCAACACCTCTCTAGTTTGTTGGTCTGAAGTAACATGCAGGTGCCACCCAGCTAGGCTGGATTTTGTACATCCTGATGAATCCATACTATCAAATAGAGCATTTGCTGGTGGTGCAAGGTCTGTGTGTCCTTTGTTGGAGAAGGACAGTGGGCAGGAATTCAGGCACTGTCCACATATGGGATTTGCTCTGTCTGCTTTGCAGGCCCTTTGCAGAGCCCCATAAACTTCACAGACTGTGATGTATAGGCAATTGTTCTATGGGAAAGCTTTGGCTCACGGGCAAAAATAAAAAGTTCTTGCAAAATTAAAGAAAAAGCCTTTCTTGTTATAAAAGTGGAAACAGAAGTACTACTAATAATAGCAGCAAGTTAATTAAAAAACATGAAACAGTTCACAGGGCTTAAAGATTTTGTGTTGTAGCTGCTTGGCTTGCATGGCTGCTGAGTCCTCCTCTTATCCTCTGTTCAAAAGCTCAAAGCCTAGGGTTGAACTGTGTTGGAGGGATCAAAGGATCTCACTTTCTCTTACCACAGTTATTTCCTAAAAAATATAAATGTTTTTTATGTCTGGAGCCATGGCTTCATGTCTCCTTATTTTCTTTATAGAAGTAGAAATTCAGGATCTTAATTCTTAAAAGGCAGATGAGAATGCAAGGCTATCTGTACAAATATATAATCGTTGCAGATGCTACTTACCCTTAGGAAAACATCTATGTAGATCAGGGAAGACACATTAAAAAATTCCATAAGTGTGAATTACTCTGAGATAAAGTTAATTTAATTGCTCCTTGAAGAAAATGTTCACAGTGATTTTCAACTGCATCTGTGTAAGGAATTGTATTCTGTGAGTGCTGGTATTTTCTAAATTTTTATTCACATGCCTGTAGCTCAGCTTCCCATTGCAAATCTTGTTGGGTGAAGAGGTTTTGGGGTTTGTTGGTTTTTTGTTTGTTTTTGTTTTTGTTTTTGTTTTTGTTTTTGTTTTTGTTTTATTTATGGTAACATGAAGAAAGACCAATTATTTTTAATGCTAATAAAGCTTCTGAGCTGGTTTTGATTTATAGAGCTTCCAAATTAAGCAAAATTTATAATTTTGAAGTATGTCAGTTGATTTAACCATAAATACCATATGGCTTTACCATAAATATGTATGTGTGTTTTAAGTCTGATATGGCAAACTGTTGCAGGAGAGAATTCCCTGGCAGAAGTCTCATATGAGCTAATGTAAAACAAATACATAGGAAATACGACATTATCACCTTCTGCAACTCTCTTACGTATTTTTGAAGCACCTTATGTCTGCACCAACCTGATATTTTTAAACAGTATTCATCCTATTTTGAGGAAAAATGTTACAAGAGCTACTTTAGATAGCATTGTCTTTTATCTTGCAAGCTGACAGCCAGCAATTGAGTTAGGGTTTAGAGGAAGCTACTGGCTTTAACTGCCTTTAGATCCCATTCACTGGTCAATGTGTTGGTACCTTTTTGGGAGAAGTATGTTCAATACCTATGGATAGTATATTTTTCCTGTTGTAATAATACACTGTGCATCAATCACTCATAATCGTATTATGAAATTTTATTAATAAATTTAGTACAAAATTATTTTATAGTATGAAGGGAATGGATTGTTTTTTATCACTCATTATTTAAAAGATATGTATTATTACTGTCACAATTATTAGTGGTACTATTTTAGTCCAGTGTCTATTTAGGTACAGTGGCTAGTGTAGGTTTTTCAGGTGAGAACTGTTTGCAATGATCTCAGAAAATCATCTTCTTCACTCAGAGAAGCAGCCTGAGGACATTGCCCCTAGTTCAAAAGCTCTCTGTTTGAAAGCAAATCTGTTTGCCGTGAAATACCGCGGCTTGGGGTCCTCCCCAGCTCAGCAATTGCGAGCGGTTCCTCCTGAGCTGAATGGCAAAGGCTGTGAATGCACCTCGTTGTTATGCAGCGTGTCCTGCAGGAGAAGAGCAGAACAGAGCTGCTCTCTGCAGCACCACGGAGGCTCTGGAAGCCAGGCAGTTGTGCTGTACCAGGAGGAGCAGGCAGCATCTCTGGTCGGGGTGAGCTGTAAGCCCTGTCTCTCTGCAGTGTTGCTGCCATGTGGGTCCATTATCGCGCTGCTGTCCCGGCTCGCTGCTCTCTGCCACGTGGATGGATGCTCCGAGCCTGCTACTGCTGCTCATTTACTCAGCCTGAGGCCCGGGGTGCAGGAAATCTGAGCCCAGCCCCTGTCCTGTTATCGGTGACGGTGCTTCCCTGCTGGTTTCTTGAAAATCACTGTCTCCAAAAGCAGCAGTGTGTGTTGAATAACAAACCCCTTCACATTCAGGCTCTTCAGGTTTGGGAACGGAGCCAACATTCTTGAAGAATGATTTAGTGGCCAATAAACATCTGCAAGATCTGTAAGACTGTCAGAAGCAGTAACATTGAAAGTGAAGATCATATCAGCAGCAATTCCCCTGTCCTGACAAGGCATTCAGTGCAAATATTTGTTCAGTCATCCTCGCTCCCATTCCTGTTATCACAGACGGTTTCATACATATTGCCAGAGAAGCAATTTCATCTTCTTCCACAAAGCTGTTCACATCCAAGGCCTCTGCAATGTTAAGTACTGGCCTACTACTGTTTCAGGACCTCCCACATGTGCTCCTTCAGAGTGCAGGAACCTCATGTGTCTTGGGCAAAGGCTCTGCTGTGAAAGGGACTGAAAACTTCCAATTAGTGAGCATCTGCAGTGTTAAAGTTTAGCTGCTCCTTGAGAATTCAATACCAGTGTGGCTGATTTATTCCACTGCACCAATCTCCATGATAGCCCAGAGAGGCTTTGAGCTCTTCTTAGTGTGATTCTTCTGCAGGGTTACTGGAATTGCACTGCATTAGGACTCAAACCATTTTAAACATGAGATGATGTTTAGAGTACAGAAGGAGGTGTTTCTGCTTCTTCAAAAGCTCTTGGCAAATAGGCACATCTTCCTGAATAACTCTGGGCATGATGCTCTGCTCCAAGAGCCTTCTGCCTTTTAGTGCACTGGCTCTCGCTCACTCAGTGAATAGGAAAACTGAAAACACAGCCCTTCTTGATAGGCCTCCCAATTTACTAGAATCTCTGAGGGCCTGTTTAAAAGGTGCCTGAGAATATTTAGGTTTGGGAAGAAATCCTGTAATGGAAATAATAACAGTGCAAGTTGTGGTGAGCAGGAACATGAAGACTGCAATGGCATCACAAGGGAAAGCAGAGGAAGCGAAACTGAAGAGCTGACTCAAAAATAATGCTGTCAAACACTAAAATCACTTTTGTCCAGCTGGAGGTGAGAATAATCCACAGGCAGCTCCTTCCCCTGCAGCTCACTCGGCACTTTCCTTCTGCTGATTATTCTGTATATGGTCGGGGAGGTGTGTGACTTCAGCTTTCTGTGTATGTTGCTGATATTCCTTGGGATGCTGAAAAAAGGCATTCCCATCACATTTCAAGCTAGATGAGGAAAGAGATACTTTTCTGACATATATGACCTGGCCTAGTTTGAAAGATGCCTCAAAACCTATCTTATATCCTCATTGGCTGCTCACTGCTGGTTCTGTACCACCCACAGCATGAATGTAGCTGAGCCCCTCTGAGGACAGGATGATTTCCTGATGTGCTGTTCAGTGGCACTTTATACATTTTATCTGGCCCTTTTCAAAGTTTAATAAAGGTGTTTTCATAAGGCATCTATTGGATTTCACAAATAGATAAGTAAGGCACCAAACAATTACAATTTAAAGTAATTTTAGCTGTTTAAGACCTTGAGGATGCTCATGGTTTCATGGTTTTTTATGCATGCAAAACAACATCTTGTTCACCTCATTTGTACCTGTGAGTACTCAGCCATGCTGAAGTTGATAGCCCAGGCCCTCAAGTCAGAGTCTAGAGACCAGGGAATGTACTGTAGCACCTGTGAAAAGGTCAGTTGGAATGACTTATTGAGCCCCACACAAACCTGTAGCACAAGCAGAGATGTCAGTCCCTAACATGATGTACTCAATGTGTTAAGTTCATCTGTCTTCTCTCTTCTTGTGTCCTCTTCCTGCAACAGCCTTGGAGCTGCTGTGTCATGGCACCGGGGTTGTGCAGGGAAAGGTGTCACTGACTGCTGCAGGTTCAGCCCTGGCACAACTCTGTCATGTGCCTGCAGGAAGCAGTGACACAGAAAATACCGTGTCTGATTGTGCTGCTGTATCTCATAGTATGCTTAGTGTGAGGGCAGAATGCTTAGCCATTCCCATTTCTATGCAAACATAATGTAGAAGCAGATACAGGTAGGTATATGAAAATATCTATATCTCCTTGGAGATATAAACAATCTTAAATTTCACACGTAATCCCTGGATTTACAGGATCTGTTGTGCAACAGTTGTCTGGGTTACCGTGAGCCTCTCTTGCAGCTTACAGTCATTTTTATAGCTGTTTGATTGCTGGAGCCCTGCTGATGCACTTTTCTTACAAGCTCCTTGAATTTGTAAGCTTATGATCTCACAGCACAGTAGGTTTGGGACACTACTGAGGTGTCTGGGGTTTGGTATTTGCCGACGTGTCAGTGATAGTTTATGTGGCTATTAGGAAAATGTTCTTCACCCAGAGGGTGGCTGGGCACTGGAACAGGCTCTCCAGGAAGCAGTCACAGCACCAAGCCTGCTGAAGTTCCAGATGCATTTGGACAATGCTCTCAGGCTCATGGTGCAATTCTTGGAGCTGTCCTGTGCAGGGCCAGGAGCTGGACCTCAATGATCCTTGTGGGTCCAGCTCAGGATATTCCATGATTCTGTGGTAAGTATTGTGCACATTTCAGTACCCCATGCATTGCGTGGAAGAAGCTGTGTTTAAAGAGACCATATTTGTAATTTCTTTATCTTACAGGTGAGTGAAAGAAACTGAATTTTGTCTCTCAGACACTCACCCATTCTTTACTCCATGCACCTGGCTAAACAGACCATGGAAATCAGTTCTGACATTCACTTGCCTGAAAATACAGCACCTTGTAATTTAAATTGTCTTTGTACAGCATATGCTTGGCTCCCAGGAGCAGGAGAGGAGCTGGCTCCTGCAAGCAGGGCTGCAGGAATTGGTGGCATGTTTCTCTAAATTCTACAAGAAGCTTCTGAAAATATCCTGTGTGCATGCATTCATATCATAACATTACACTGCATATATAGGGTCTGCTCCCAAACCCACAGCCAACTAGCATAACAAAATCAGATTTTACTGCTGTCGTGTCAGCCTAGGGTTGAAATATGGCTTTGAAACCCTCCCTTTCACCCTGCTTTTTTAATGAAAAACAATCGTGCTGGAGTGTAATAGTGCTTACCCTGGCTGCATTTGACTTTAGCTTTTTATTTTTAAAGCCTTAGTCTTTAAGAGCTCCCAATTAAAATCTTTAGATCCAGAATGAAAGACTGAACGTGCCTGCCTGCACAACAGCAACTCTCTTGGGTGGGAGAAAGATATTTTTGTATTAAAAATAAAGAAAGTTTATATAGTGGTATGTTTTCTCCCTTTATATTCCTTACTCCTATTTTTCCTGGTGAATCTTCATTTGCCATTTTGTAATTTTCTTTTTTTTTTTTGGTAACATCTAGTCTTTCCGTTATTTCTTTTTTCTCTTCCTCTTCTCCTTTTTCCTCTTTTCTTTATTTCACCCTCCCCCTTACCTGCTGCCTAATGTGGTTTTCAATGTTAACCCCTAATGGTTTGCAACAGAAGGGCAAACCACTTCACCTGATGAGTCAGCACAGCACGTGTTGTGAATCCCTTCCCAGATAACACACACACACACACACAAGAAGCCTAGGTCAGATGTTCCTTTATGCATTGTGAAATGCATGTGGGAGACTATCATCAAGGAATCTGACAACATTGCACGACTCAATGAGGAGCATGCCAACTCAATGAGAAAAAAATGTATTTCAGTCAGCTTTGCAGCAAATTTGTAAAGAAAAAAAAAAACGTATAACCATCAGTTTGTTAACAGCTCACCTCAACACTCACAGCCCCAGCTCCCATTATAGGCTCTGCTAAGGTCTGGCTGAGAAAACAAGACTCCCACAGTGCCCTGAATCTCACCAAGGAGAACACATTGTCACTGGTCAGGGGAAATCTGGAGTCAGCTGTGACAGCCCGAACAATGAAGTGATTTACACCAGTTTTTTATCTGTTTTGCTAACTCAAAAATTCTTACATTCATGTGCATAATTCAAGACTCTAAGACCATTTGCACCAAGCCTACTATTATGTGGGGCTTTCAGTGCACTTATTAATGCAAATATTAATATAGACTTGCAAACTCAGTTCTCTTTTATTATTTATAAAATACACCTATCACAGTCTCTGTGGGCATGTACACTCATTTTATAAAAATCACATGTACTGAAATGTAATTAGATGCCTACTCCCACTGCAGCAGGCTCCAGGCTGCACAATGTAAAAAAGTCTTTGGATGCTCAGATATTCAGCAAAAAAACTTGATTGTTAGCAATCCATCACAGTTAAAGCTTATATGTGAAGTTTGATGCAAGAAACAAATTGCAAGGAAGTATTTTCGCAGGAAAGGTTTACTCTAGGGCACAATGGAAAAGGGATGTTTCTAACATTGGCAAGACCCACCATACAGATCTTAACAGAAGATGTCAGACCAGGGCTATAGCTGTTCCTGAGAAAAAACCCACTGGTTGAGCAGGGAAAAATATTCACTCTAGTGGTTAATGTGGACATAAATTGTCATTATGCAGTTTGTTCATCTGAAAGGACATAACAGCTGATGACAGGTCAGTTGTTATACTTGGTGTCCCTGGGAAGCCAAAGGAGTGAGGTAACAGGGTTGTGGTGGTGACTTCATTACAAGCTGCTCTGTAACCTCCTCCTGGAAGAAAGAGAGCAGTGGTAAAATAAAGCTTTGCTGAAAAGGAGCTTTCTCTAGAGCCTGGGCCCAGAGCTCATTCGTGCAGGTTTCTGACAGCTTTCCTCCTCCCACCCAGCTAAAGGACATGGCAATAAATCTTTGTCAGTAGAAATCCAGTACACCCCTGAGATGGGACCAGCTGTGATTGGTATCCTGCCCTCTCCAAGGTCACGCTGCCATGCTGTGTCTGCAGCCATAGGTCACCTGAAACTCCAGCAGGGACTTTCATTCCTCCACCTAAAGGTTCTGCTGCATGAGCGCTGCCAGACCCAACCAGATGGTTTCACACAGACCTTCCCAGCCCAGAACCTGCTTTGGGGCAGGAGGGGACTCACAAGGGACAACACTGAAGGGGTCCCATGTGGAGGTGGCCTGGGGTCTGCAGGAGATCAGCTGCCAGGGCGTGTTTAGGGAATATTTCTGTAGGAGACTCTGCGGTTTGGAGTCTCTTCCAGCATGAGCTCTCCTGTCTGCACTTCTTCATAATTCATCCTTAATAGGTCTACTGTCCCTGAGGAAACTGGGAGGATGGTGCAAAAGGAAAAGGGTTTTAGGAGTTTCAGTGCTGGGTGGGATGAGCCCTGTCTGTGTGTGGAAAGCCTGTGGTAGTGTGGGTCTCTGGCTGAGCAGTTATCCATGTTTACAGGCTCTTTTGTCTGTTTACATTAGGCTCAAAATGGGAGGCTGCAAGTGTAAATATGGGATGGCCAGTTCCTTCTTCCTCCAATTCTAGCTAGAGAAGCTGAGGTTTTCTTGTTTTTCAAAACATGCTGTAGTTTTTGCACCAAGATTAAATGACATTTTTATAAGAGCCCTGGCCTGCTGCTTTGGGCTGCAGTTTCCCCTCCCTTGCATTGCTGAGCAGCCTGGGCTAAGCCACGTTCCCTCCCTAGATGTGGGTGAATATTAGTGGTGTTGTGTGGTTCACAGTTTACTTTGGGATCCTTCAGAGGTAAAGGAGCTGTGTCAATGCCGAAGAGCACAGGAGTATTAACTCAAATTAACCCAACTTTGTTCTTGGGGAAACAGAGATCTGAAAGTGCTATGTGCCCTGAAATTGTGGTTTGGAAAATACTGGGATCAAGGTGTGTATGACTATGTGACCTACAGAAATACTTCATCTCCCCACTAATTTACTCACACATGTAATGTTCATTTTTCCTTCAGCTGTCCTAGTTTATTTCCCGTTTCTCCTTCTTTTTCCTCTACTTGCTTGTTTTGAAAATGCTGGTCAACACATGTTAAGCCAGAGTCTCCAAAACCAACAAAAGAAAGTTCTGGAGAGGCAGTGAGAGAAACAACTGAATAATGTTGCCAATTTTAAAATGAAGATAAGTTATACAGGACCTTTTATTGAACCAACAAATGTTTTATAGTGCTCACCAGTTGAGGCCAGCAGTTCTTTTTTTCCCCCCTCTATTTTAAGCTAGGAGATGTGTAATTCACCAGGAATCTGTACATGTTTAAGTAGCTTCAAAAAATACGACGGTCATGTGAGACTGACCTACTGTGCCTTGACTTCTGTGTCCATTTTTTCCCCACTACATAATGTTCTGTACCCTTCCATCTCTGTCTTATTCCCTCATTCACACATTCTTTCCCCTGTTGGTTTCAAGCCATCTTTGCTTTGTCAGTGTTACCTGATAACACAAAGCAGGGTTTGAGCCAGTTGTTGTGGCTCAGCTGGATAGCAGGGTGAGTGGGGGAGCAATGTGAGGCTGCTTGGTGCTGCCTAAGGGCTCAGTCCTGCCTTCCCTGTTCCCTGCAGGGCCTTAGGGTGTACTTCATCACTGCACACATGCAGTGCTTAGTTTAGAATTCTCAAATCCAAATGATAAAATCTAACTGTAATTAACATTATTTAGCACACCCCAGAAGTCGTCCAAATATATATAAAAAAAAAATTAGTCTGGATGCAGTGAACAGTAAGGGTCTGAGTTGTTCTGAAATGTTTGAATGTGCTGCAAGCTCTGTGTCACCAGAGAGCCTTTGTGCATAGTAAATTGGAGGTGTGTGATGCTCTTGTGCAGTTTAAGGTTGGTTTGCCTGCAAGAACCCTGGGCTTCATTTTCTTTGGCTAGTCCTTGCTGATAGCAGAAGAACAAAGGAAAACATTTTAAATATAAGAGGAATCCTGGAAAATTCTGTTCTTAAATGCTTTTGAAATAGTCAAAATATTGCCTAGGCAGTAGTTTGACTTTGGACTTCTGAGTCTCATTTACATCTCTGCTAAAATGGGACAGCAGGCTACCTTGCAAGAGAGTTGTCAGGATCAGTGAGTTAATATTTATGAAGAAATTTTATGGTGAAAAAAAAGATGCCATGTATATTATTAATAATTATGTGAGTCCTGAAAAATACCATGCTGTATCACAAAGCTGGTATTGTCTGGTGTCTACACTCTTGGCACTATGCCCTACGGTAAACTGTATACTGAAAACTCATACTAATGGAAAGGTATACAGAATTCCTTTGGTAGGTGATTTATAGTGACTTCCTATTATAAACAAGAGGGAACAAATATCCTGCCTTGCTGGTTTCTTTGGGTGGATGTTGAGAGCAGAATGAGACATTCTTGGCCAGGCAAAAGCAATTCTCTGGGTCCTTACAGAATGAAGCACCAGAAAGTGAGGTATAAATGACAACCCCTAATTTTAAATGATTAAGTTTCTATTTTCACAGTGTTTAAAACTTTCTGGCTACAGAGTAAATGACCACTATTTTAAGTGATTTCCAAACCTGTAGCAAAAAGGTATTTCTGAGGTTTAATATTAAATAGATTTATTATAGAATCTCAATATATGTTGAAAGCCTACCAACATCCTTTGACAAGAAGCATAATCTTTTCTGAGATGCTACAAACCACCTTCAGCAGCAGCTTCTTCTGATTTCAATTACTAAATATGCTATTGAGCACTACTGTTGTTTGTTTAGGAAAATTATTTGTGCTGGCCAGTTGTATGCTGTTAAAATGTATTTATGTCTGTGTGTAGTAGGGTAAACATAATTTTTTAACCTTAATAATTTTTTAATCAAATGAATCTTGGGAATGGTGCGGAATACAATAATTCATCAGTGCTGGCTTTTCCAGGAGTCACTTGACACACTGATCTAAGGTTGACCAGTCTGTGGGGGTTTAGATTTGTGTGACAGCTTGCCTTGATCTGACTATTGAGAGAGCCCCACTCTTTAGGAAGAGACCAGAGGTTCTGCCACCAAAGGTGTATGAGGTCAAAGGTAACCAAAGGAGAGAACAGCTCTGGTCACCTTTGGCACCTCAAGGCTGGTAAAGTGCTGCTTCTCACATTGGAGAGAGGGTCGTGAGTGGAGTGCCCATTAGCCCTTGCTCTGGGGCGAGTCCTCAGCTGAGGCTACTTGGTGAGGTTCAGGATGCTCCATTGTTTTCCCATTCCTTTCATCACCATTTCCAGGGAGGTTACCCAGCCCCAGTGCCATTTCCTAATTGCCTCAGAGATTAAATCTAGGGATGTGGTGTGTGATGGTCAAGCAAATGAACATTTTCCATTTTGAGAGTGCAGTTCTTGGATTATTTTCATGGGGCAATCTCACCAAAATGTTGCTTTCACAGTTGAAATATACTTTGCAATTCTTGTGAAGGTACCTCAAATATTAAAAGCTTCAATTATCAAAATCTTTAATTAGTAGTTGGAGGCAGAGCAGATAGATTACAAAAGATGAAGAAAAAGCAAAATATTGGTAAGACTCACCATTTTGCAGTTTTTTAATATGATTGATAACATTTTGTCATCTATGTTCTTTCTCTGGGGACTGAGGAGCCAGACATGACCAGCCTGCATTTCTTCCAGGCTGAGCTAAGCCGTTAAGGCTGTAGTTATACTAGCAGTGTCTAATGTCTCTATATAAAAATAGATATGAATCATTGATATACTGAATAGCCAAAGGAGAGATATGGTCCTCCCCCATCCAGCTCTCAGCATATCCACATGGATGATAATGCTGTCCAAAGGACAAAGTGTGAGGAAGGGGCCACAGAACAGGACTCAGGGATTTGGCTTTGCAGCAGCATGCAGGGATATTGGGCTGCAGTGTTGAATAGAATGGCTGAATCCACTCGTTGGGGAACATCTCTGTTCTTTATGAATGGAGTGCAGACAAAAAAGGATACCAATTTATGTGACTTAGGGTCACATAAATTTATGTGGGGTTCACTTCACATTCATAGCATGTGAAGTGAACCCCACTTTCGCTTTGAGTCACATCAAGTTGGTTTGACTGGCAAGATGTCAAGGAGAGCATAAGGAAAGGTCTTTGTCTCTCTCACTGAGGTTATCCCCAACCAAAAAAAAAAGGTAATACTTATTTCCTTTGCTAAAGGCTGTTCAGACACAAGGGAGCTGCTTGGATGCTGTGGTAGTACAAACTGGCATATGCTGTCAGAAGTTTGGTATAGCAGAAAAGGATTTTTGGCAAGAAAAAGAGGGCTTGTTCTTTGAAATTATGGATTTTCAGACTTCATTGTACTAACATGCTTTAGGAGCAGTTATTAACCAGAGCTTTGCAAATTATCAGTGATGGTTTTATTTTAACCTAGCTTTGAGTTTCTTTGGCATAAATTATTTATTTGAAAAAACCATAAAATCTGAACAGAATAAGAAAATATATGTGATTCAGGAAAAATCTTCAGCAAAGTTAAAGAATGGGCAGCTCTTTCCCCCTGGATTTTATTTTTTAGTATTGCTACTGCTTTTATATATCATGGGCAACATGCTTTCTTTGAGAGCTGGCTAAACACCAGTAAAAAATATTTGCGAATACTCCTTCAAATAAACGCTGGAATTGGAATGTGTGTCACCATTCACACCTACTTCCCACAGAAGTTTGTACAAGCAATTTTTTTGTTCATAGGAAATATTTTCCAACAGCAAAAGAAACGGACAGATGCTTGAGAGAGGTGTATTTATATCCAGGTTTGCTCTGGTCATGATGTTCTCTATTACTTGCCATTTCCATTTCTATACCTACTGATCTGTTCAGTCCCAAATATCATCTTGAAAATTGTCTCTAATTAGAAAAAACAATGAAGCAGGGCTGAAGAATTCTTCATAGCCAAGTACAGTGTGAAAAAATGAGACTTTCTGTGTCATTCAGTATCTCTTTATGGATCAAATGTTTCTTTTCTCCTTCGTTCCTTTCTCTGCTTAGGCTGGACTTCCCCTTCTTGAATCCTATTCAAGCATTGTTCTAGGAAATATTAAGAGATACTGATTTAAGCTATGTGCTTTTGGACCAAAGCTTAAATCTTGGTCACCTGGGAACATTTATTTATAAAGCTGTTTTTTAAAAGGATGGAGGCCTGCTGGATCAAACAGGCAAACAGCTGATCTCTGAAATTGCAGCTGGTCTCCCTGTGGTTCTTTAGTGGGACTGTGGTCTCCAGCAGTCACCTCCAAGTACTGGGCAGTGCAGCTGAGCTAAGTTATTGGCTGTAGGAGACAATGGGCTGCTGGCTGTGGTGGGCAAGGTTGCTCCTAAGGGAAGGGCTACCAAGGGTTATTCCACTGGAAACTCTGTTTAAAGACAAGATCAACTTCTAACTAATAACGTGATGGAAATCTAGCTTATTTGGGAATCTGGCCTCACAAAGATGTACATTACTTTTTGAGATTGATGTTGTGTTTAGAGGCTTTTTGGGTCTTGTAGCCATTAGTGCTCATGCTATTGCTGTTTCTTTGGTTTGACCTGTTTTCCATAGGAATTGCAGTTGGGCATTGGCTTCTTGCTCCTCTATAATCTATTTCTGTGTCAGGATAGCAAACCCACTGAATAAAGCTTATACATTTCTGTAAATATTTCTGGCTTCTCTGGGACGTGAGGACTTAGTGAATGAACAAATATGACTCTTGATGAGGAAGTGTAGTTTATGCCTGTGATGCAGTTTCATCTCTGAGGGCTGTTGACCAGGTGTGCTTGTTACTTGTGTCCCTCTCAGCTGCCTCTGTGACTGAGGCACTGCCTGGGCAAGGGGAGCACTGAAACCCACACACATCATGTGTGCATGGTGAGAGTCCTATTTTTAGTGCATACTAGAAGGCATTCACTGAAAGGCAATGAAGCTGATTTTTATTTTTAGGTTTTGCAATTCCTTATGTCCTTGGTATTCAAAACATAAATATGTTTTGAAGAGCTCCTCTATTGCCCTGAAAAATGTGGGTGAACCTTCAGGAACAGCTACACCTTCAGTGTAGCTTTCTCCAGGAAGATGCCTGCATGAAGCTGGTCCTTTATGTGTGTCAAAGCAAAGATTTTCTTTTAGATCTGGTAGCAAATTTGGAATAAATCTTGGGTTATGTTTCAATATGCCTATTCCCTGAACATGTTTGTTTTTAAAATTATTAAAATAAAATAGACTTTTCTTTTCCTGTTTTCAGAAAATCTGGAGAACGGACCAAATAAGTGTGAAAGGTGAGTAAGGGACTTCACAGTTTTCCAAAACTATTGTTGCTATTGCAGTTTTCCTGACATCATGTAGCTATGTAAGATGCGTGTGTAAATATTTATTATTGCTTGAATCTAGTGCAGCTAACAGAAGGGGACCCAGCAAAGATGAGACGTACTGGAAGGAGATCAACGCAGCTATGGCCCTAACGAACCTTGCCCAGGGGAAGGACAAACTGCAGGGAACCACCAGCTGCATCATTCAGAAATCATCACATATATCAGAAGTAAAGACTGTTAAAGTGCCATTAGTTCAGCAGTTTTAAGGGATGGGTCCTCTTTCTTTTTCACATCCAACAGACATTTCCCTCACAGGATTTGTTTTCAGCAAAATCCGGTTCACAGACAGGGGGAAAATGTGGAAAATAGGTCCCTTTTTACAGAATGGTCAGTTAAAAAAATTAAGGTCCCTTCTGACTCAGATGTTTTCATTGTATTAAATGAAATGTTCAACTGCTTCTATAAAAGGCATGTAAATTATAAAAACCCTGTTTTTATCAAAACATTAACTTATTTTATGTTAATCGAAGTGCGCATAAGATGTTTGCATTGCTATTACAGTAAGTGCCTTGCTTTGAAAAAATAAGCTATAACGTGGGCATAGTACAACAGTGGTATGCCTCAAAATGACAATGCCATAATGCTTAAACTTTGTATATTATTCCAAGTGGGCTTAAGCAGCCGAGGGCTAAACACATTACTGCTGAAGGCCCTGGAGAGTTGTGCTTATTTGACTTGTACAAATTGATGAGTCTTAATGAAATTGTTACATCATTCTCACTCTCTTTTTTTTAATCAACAGTGTTATAAAAATTGTACAGTATGTTTTGTCAAAGTGACAATAAGGTTGTTATGCATGTTTCTTACCTGTATTCAGTATATTAAAATACCAAAAGCATTCCTTTGAAAAGTGCAATACTCTAGAACACACAAATTTAGGAAATAAGTTAATTGTTCAGATTATTTTGAACTTATACATATGCTGTGTTGCTCATTAAAGATTTCTAGTTGAGAAGGTTTTAGTCAGACTAGTTGTAAATTCAAGTTGAATTTCTATAATTTTAAAGCTTTACTAGTGACTTACTGAAGTTTTGATAGAAGTAAAATTGGTTTCTTCTTGTACAAAACTAAAACTCTAGTGCCATTCAGAAATGTTTCCATGGTGGAACTTATTACTTTAATGTGGTTCAAACATTTTTATTTTGTATGTACTGCATAAATAAGGACAGTTGATTGACATTTCACATTTCAGTAAGAAAAGCCTATAATATAAACTATCAAAGCCCAAACAAGAATCACAGAAGGAACTGTAACATTGAAAAATCTCAGCATTTAGGGCAGGAGGGTTTTAAGAAGATACTAAACCATGTATTAAATGTCATGTCTCTAAAATTGACTGCTATTGAGTGTGATAACTGTCATAAAACCAGGTTTATTTTAAAATTGTATCTGGAGGTGTACAAGTTATTCTTAAGTCATATAACAATAGCCTAATGAGGTTTACAGTGCTTGAATAAACAGTGGCAAAGCCAAAACCAATTTATACAGAATCTGTTACAGAAAACTGGAAAAGAGCTGATTGTTGCTAGGATTTGGATTTTTTCCTGTGGGTATCCTGTCAGGTTTTTTCCTACTTATCCCTTTCCTTGCTTCTCTTTCTGGTGAGCCATCAATGAACAAGACAAGACTTCAGTTCTGCTCCTGCTGAGTTTAATGGCAGAACTCCCACATCAATGGAAGCAGGACTATGCTAATGATGTAACTAACTTGCAAATAGAGGCTGTTTGAGTTGCACTAAAATAGTCAAGACACATTGCAAATATCAGACTTGGTGTGACTTCTTAGGAAACTTCTTGATGTAACATAACGTTGTTGGTTTTATTTAGTGTACAATGAAAATTATTTGATATGAAAATATTTTGTACATATATATTTTTACTTTGTTTTCTAAATTGCTGATTTGCATTGACTTAAAGTGCCAAGCAAGAAATGTATGTTGTGACTGTATGAACAGTTGAAGTATGTTTTACTGACTTGCATCATTATATGTCTAAGATTCCATGACATTAATTTTTAATACTTTACTGGATTTTGGCATAATAATGTGAGTTTATAACTAATAGCAGAGAGTTAATACTTCACTTTTGTTCATACTATTATAAGTTATTCTGGTATTAAATATTTTGTGACAATAAATTCATGGTTTTGACAAACTCTTCTGTTAGGAATATTCAGTGTTTTTGTCTGTATAAACAACAAAATTTGTCATGTAGAAAGGGTACTTTTGGGGACTCCTCTGAAGTAAAACTGGAGAAGGCAAGCCATTGTATAAACAACTTGTTAATGGTTCTCTTTTCCAATGATCAAAGCACAAGAATAATCTGTAAAACACATCAAGTGGGTTTTAAATTTAAGAAATACTTGGCCTAATTTCTTGTTACTGTTTCCTTTAATTTATTTTTTTTTCTACTGCTGCTTTAGAGTTTTCTGAAAACACAAATTCTGATGAATTATGTGTGTGTCTTTTTTAAATAACGAAAGTCATGATCAGTGCTGAGCCAACAGCTAATGAAAACTCAGTAATTATTTATGATATTGGAAAAACAAACATTATTACTATTGCTCTTCTTTGTTTCAACATATGTAACCATTTTAGTAAAATAAATAACTGCAAACAACATCTTGCTGGTTTGAATTAAATATTCATTTATCTGTCCTTAGGCATTTGCATTTCTGGTTTCCTGTAATAGTCAGGGTTTCCCTGTACTGGGACACAAGCCTGTGATGGGCAAGGACAAAACAGAAAAGTTATTCTGATCCATACACCTCGTGGTACATAGTTGTGTGAAGTAGTTTAGCTCATACCCGATGAAAATGACTGCAGCGAGGTTTGAGTAGTGACTACTAATGACAGTGTGGCATGATGCTGATAAATCCTCCACATGAGAGGAGTGCAGGGGGAGGCCATAGCTACTCACTGACCTGAGTCCCTGGAGAAGGTCCATCCGTTGGGAAAAACTTTGGTCATTTATGTTTTTTTGGGTGCACAGGCTATATTTGCCTACATTACCCTGTGTGGATGTTTGGCTGGGGAACCTTGGTGGAGAAGGAGATGAAGTCGGCCCATCCAGGAGCTCAGTGCTCATAGTAGAGAGCCCAGTGCAAGTGATCTCTTAACTTTTGTGCCTTGGCAAAGCCGCTCCACTTGTGTGGGAGGGGTGATAGCTCAGATTTGGTGGGCAATCAGCACTTTCAGGTCTTATGTCCTGTTGATTTGTGATAAAAATGTACTTCTGCAACACCTCTGGCCACCCAACATGTCAGTGGAGATCTGGATATTCAGCTGATACGTAAGTTCCTGAGGCAGTATGTACAGCCTGACTTTTGCTGTTGGGAATGTGTAAAACACCCACATCTTAATGATGCTGAGCTACTTGGCACCTACTTTGTACCCGAGTCTGACATGAAGACACCAACTCAATCTGCTCCCACCTACTCTGTCACATCATTTGCCAGAGCTGAGCACTCCAAACTGTTATAAACCACTGAATAAGGGGAGCTCTAATTTTCAATTCAGTAGTTAGAATATTTCTTGGGCTCAGGATTGCAGACTCTCCTAGCACCACACAACTGCTGAAGCCACTGAGCTATAGTTCTCACTTTGTAGCCTCATATCCTCCACTGGTGACCTAATGCATAAATACATATGCCAGGTGTCACATTCCACCAGGGAGACTGAGACCAAGTCCCAGGTTAACACATTTTGAGGACATTTGATAACTTGGTGCCTTATATTTTAACTTGGAGTTTGGCAAAGGATGGCAGCTAGACTTGGATACCCACACACAAGTTTGTGAAGTGGCCACTGTACTATGAGCTAGAAGGAGAAGGTGGGGCAGGAGGTTGATAACATGTCTGTACTGTGAAAGGAAGAATGGATTTAGCTTTGGCTATGGGAAATGCTATGCAGGCTTTAACCCCTTTCTTCATGATTTCTTTACTCAGAGATTTTCATTATATTCCCTGGCTTTGATGAATTATGTTTTTTATCTACCTAAATTATTCATCAGTGGAGATCAACAACACCAAATGTGAACTGCTATTACAGGAAGAAGCTTTGGTTATAAAAATAATCATGAGCTTCTGGAATTCACTGTACTTTTAATGCTCAGAAAGTCCTTCTTTTTACCCTGTGTGTCATTCCCAGGAATAGGAGACAGTTTAGGAATTGTTCTGCATTAGTCAAAAGGAAAGGCCTTGGTGACTGCCCTGGGGATGCTCTGAAATGCCAGGGAACTGCCTTCTCTCCCTAATTCACCACAATGAGTGGTGAGTGAGGAATCACTGGCATGAGGAATCCCTCAGGGCCAGTCAGGGAGCATGCCAGGGGGCACAATTCACCCTGCCTACTAAGGCACTGCCAAGTAGTGGGACCACAGCCACCAAGCTTGGATCCTCCTTCAGGAAGCTTTCCAGAGGCTTTCAGGTTCCATCATGCCTCTGTATCTTTCAGTCTTATGGAAGTCCTGGGCCATATTCCTCACATGGCTTCTAGGGGCCAGAGGAGATGGCTTTATCTGCTGGTGAGTCCCCTGTGTGGGGTTGAAGATGAGAGTAAATGATGAGTGTTTAGTCACCCAACTTTCCAATTTGCAGAAAAGCTTCCATAAATTGACATCCACCAGGGCTATACAAGTCTTATGCAGAATTTCTGCCTTCAGAAGAACACTGAGGACCTTGGATTAGCCCTGGCTGAGCCATGATCCTTGTACTGCCAGGAGATAAAAACAGAAAAGCAAAGCTTGCTACTACTCCTGGCATTGCCTCAGACGTCCTCTTGCTGTGTGGCAAAGGGAAGGGTGCAGCTGTTTCTATCATGTTTGACTTTCACAGAATCATGGAATAAGCTAAGTTGGAAGGGACACACAAGGATCGAGTCCAGACCCCATCTCTGCACAGCACCATTCTCTAGAATCACACCATGAGCCCAAAAGCATTGTCCAAAGACTTCTTGAAGTCTGTCAGACTTCACACTGTGACCACATGACTGTGTTGTCTTTCAGGTATTTTTCGGTACCTCCCAGAATAATCTGCATAACTTCATCAGGCACTAAAGTGAGACTGACAGGCCTGTAGTTTTCTGGGGTCCTCCTTCTTGCTCTTCTTGAAAATTGGGATAATGTTCACCAGCTTCCAATCAGCTGGGACCTCTCCAGATTCCCAGGACTGCTCAAAAACCATCAAGAGAGGTTTTGCAATGATACCAGGCACCTCTTTGAGGATTCTTGAATTATTCCCATCAGATCCCATAGATTTGTAGGGATCCAGCTGGGGAGGCAAATCCTGCACAGTTCCAGGGTTGAATGGAAACTGATCATTCTCACAATCAGGGTCCTCCAGCTCAGGGCACTGAGACCCCCTTGATCCATAGTCCATGTTGAAGATAGAGACAAAGAATGCATTAAATACTTCTGCCATGTCCATGGCCCTCCCTCTTTGTGAGGTGAACATCTTCATCCTATAATGGTCCAAAGTTGTTTTTGCACTGCTTATTACCATAATACATTTGCAAAAAAAAACTTTTTTAGTGTTCCCCACATTTCTGGCCAAATTCAATGATTTTCTCACACAAACAAACTTTTCTTGCTGTGAAACCCCATGTTCTGCTATGGCACCTTCAACACAAATGTGCTTCCATGCAGTCCTTGGTGTGACCACACTTTCTTAAACCTGAGCCTGGTACTTGCAGGAAAATAGAGCCTGGACCTGGCACAGACTGAGAATACCAGATCCTCCAGTGTTCACTACCAGCTCTGAAGTCCAGTTGGCACCGATTCAGTGGTCACAGTGACAGCTTTAAGCATGACAAGCCCCTGTTCTCATTCCTGTGCTACTATGAACGATCTGTGAGACTCTTGGAAAATTAGAAAGAACCTCAAAGGGTTTCAGGCTCCTAACCTAACAAATTGAAACACTTCTGAAGGTCTGAGGGCCAAGTCATATTTCCATGGCCAAGTGCAGGCAGTTGCATGCCTACTCTGAGCCAGCTGGACAGAAATTTGGGTAGCCAAATTTGGCATCAAGCCTGAGCTGCTCTACCAAGATCCCCCAAAGAGCATGAACTGGACTTAGTAGGGTGTGAATATGTCTGTGCAGCTTTGGGGTCATTGGTTTTTCTATGTCTTATTCACATTGTCCACAAATTTCTCTGTGCTTTGGTGCAGTATTTCAAAGAGGACAATAATACAGCTTTGTGTGGCTGAGTCGATGTTTGTAGGAGGACATTGGTAGTTGGAAGCTGCTCTGGTGACATCCCTGCCCATCCTAGTTAGGTAGGGCAGGAAAGAAAGGTGAAGCAAGATGCAAAGGGCTGGATTGCCTGAGAGCACTGCACTGACACACTGCAAGAGAGGCTACAGGAATCCAGCCTTGATGCCAGTTCATGTTTTACAAGCTGATTTGCAAGTGCCAGGGTGTGCTTGATTCTCATTAGCAGCAGAATTGAGACCCAAACCCACAGCTTTCACAGTGCTGGGTTGCTGAGCCAGTGTTTAGGTTTGGGCCCCATCTTGAAACTCCTCTTGTTTAACAAGAAGGGAGGTGCTTGGCTAAAATACAAGTACCTTGAGGGGGGAAAAAAATGAAGAGGAAAAAAAAAAGAAGAAGTGGAAAAGAGACATGAATGCCTAATGCAACAGAAAAAAAAAAACCCCAAACCTCCTTAATGTTGCTGTTATGTCAGCTTGGGTTATTGGCAGTGGAAGTGGTTATTGGCAGCGGAAGTTAGACCTGGCTCAAGGCTAATATAACTTGTGCACCTGACGTTTTAAAAGGAGCTGAGGTCTGGTTTCTTTATGGATGGGCTTTTTTCATTCTTGGTATTGGTCTTTTCTCCAGATTTCCTTAACTTTCCTTTCAGCCTGCTTTGGACTTAATTGTCCTTCTATCTTTCCTCCTGCCTGAAAAGTCTCCTGTTTCATGCAGACAGCAATGGGATCCTTCACGCCAAGGCTCGTTCTCCTGGCTTTGCAGTTTCTAGGGCCATATAGAATGATACGTGATACAACAAGATGGTGCTCAATGACAAAGTTTGGTATCTCCCTTCTCACAGTCCAGGGCCAATGAACATATGAAGCCTCAGGAGTGTGCAATAGAGGCTCTTCAACCAACAAGCTCACCATCTATCACTTCACTCCTAACTACTACTGCTTTTGGCTATCTTAACTCCCAAAAGGACTGTCAATTTAACCATAACTACCTAAGAACTGCCAAGTCTCATTTTATGAGCTGCTTTTGAGAGTTTAGCTATTTAAGGCTGATTTTGAACAATTTTTATTGGTACTTCGTGGCATGTGCCTGATTTACAGTGCTGTAAATAACCACAAATTAGGGACATTTCTTTCTTTACAGTAAAGGCACATTATCTTGAGCATAAGAAAGATAGTTTGTTGGTAAAGAACTGGAGTGCAGGCCCTTTCCTGCTACAGACTCCCTGTGTGAGTCCAAGTAAGCCTTATCCTGAGTTTGGTCCATGCAGACAAGCTGACTCTTGCCTGGGGATTCTCTAAACACCAGGGAATGTCTTGAGATGTCCCTCAGTGCTGTGGTAGGAGACAGCAATGCTGTTTTGTAAGTGGCACACTCAGTTTGATGCCCTTAAGGAGCAATGGCTCTCAGATGTTAAGTGTAATTTAAAATTTCATCTCAGTCACGTGTCCCAGTGCAGGCATCACCTTCTGCAGCACTTCCATCTCTTCACTGACTGCAGCAGGAGACTGAGCTACTGAGACCAGATGTCCAAATCTGACACAGCTAAAGTTGGGGAAGACAAACCACACTCTCAAGAAACAAGATATTGGGACCCACACCACAAAGACTCTTATTGGGCCCAGGCCACCACTACTGACCTTTCTTTACAATATCAGCTGAGGAGCATACTGAAGCACATGGATAACCTCATCCTAGGAAGTCTGAAATGTGTCTTTAAGAAAGACTTCTCGCTGCCCAGGAATTCGTGGATGTTAGGACTGTCCCTGTGACTTGGGAATGTTCAGCAGAGCAGTCTGATTTGCCTCATATTAACTAGCACAGGAAGAAGAATCTTCACTCTAAAGGGTTTAAAGCTCAGTTTTTGCACCTTTTAAAGAATTTTTCTTCCAGGTCTGAGGCCTGCAGAATGTGCTCATAAGAATCAGAAGAAATAGAGAAGTCAGGCAGCACAAGATAACCCTGCTGTGATTTTGGGAAATGACACAGACACCACACTGGAGTCTTCAGTGTCATCACTGCATTGCACAAATGGGTTCCTTTTCAACAGTAAATTCCCTATTCATATTTGTTGCCTTCACATACAGAGAAAAAAATCTATTCATAGGGGAGAGTGAGAGTGTATAACTGAAGTACATGGCTAAATGCTTTGGGCAGCATTTAAAATGTTAATCTTAACTTTGGGAATCTTGTGAAATGGCCACAAAATATGTGGCCGGATTTTAAAATGTTCCAAGTACTCAGTGGCAGCCAGTGTAGTCATGAAAAATGGTCAGCAGCATTTCAGCTAAATCTTTGTGAATTAAATGCCAGGTCAGCAAATTGGAAACATTTTGTGGAACAGGACAACTGTGTTTAATTTCTTTGGATTTCTTTTAAGAAAGCTTGGGATGATCAATCCCCAATTTACATATATTTTTTTAAATGAGTAAGTCTAGTTTTTCATATTTACTTTTGTTGTCTTGAAATGTAAGATAGTTATAGTAAAAAGGATTGAAATTAACACCAAAATAGAAATAATTGAAACTTACAAAAATATTGAAGTTTCCAAATTATGTTTACTGACTTTTTAAAAATGTTCTTCTGGTTATTTCTCTTAATTTGTTTATGTATTTACACTTTCTAACCCATTTTAAAACAACAACAACAAAAAAGTTCTACCATCTCAAAAATATCTACAGGCAGGGAAAATACATTCTCCATAGTTGCACTGAAGAACTTTTAATGCTCATTGTCTTGAAAAATAGACCATTTTGCATGGTGACCCGTGGATATAAAAGTCTGTATCTCAGTACTTTGTTTGAAAGTACTGGTTTTTATGCTGAATCATTCCAACCAGAACAATGCTGCTTTTGCTGTAGGTCACCTTTGTATCAGTGTCCTGCTGCCTTCAAAAAAAAAAAAAAACAGGGTTTAAGAGAAACCCTATTTGAGTTTTTTTCTGCTGTCTGGGATATTGGAAGGAATTTGCATTCAGATTGAAAATGAAGATAGTGAGCATAGCATTTGTTGGTATCCTCAGCCTTGGAGAGCAGACACCCACTACAGTAATGGATGAATCTATGTGGTGTTCATTCATGCATGTTGATTACAAATAATAGAGCAAACAAGAGTAAGCAAGGGGGTCAGATTGAAGAAGGCATCTCCATCACCTAAAAAGGGACTGCAACAGCAATAATAAATATATTTCTCAGTGAGAAGTGTAATGGCAACCAGAAAACTGAGAGTGCTCCAAGTTCTGCACCAACCTTTTACTGGCAGTGAAACCACATGCAAAAAAGTGAGGAAAAAGCTCAGCAAACAGCCAAGAGTGTCTCACCATGCTTCAAGATGCAGAACAAAGAAAATCTTAGTAATTTCCAGTCCTTGAAACCCTTGACTACAATCCTGAAGCTGACGTCTGCTAGGCAGGGTGTCTGTAGGTGGGCAGCAGAAAGGTCTTCTCAAGAGCAGCCTGCCCAGACTGGGGTAACTCCATCAGGCCATGCCCAGTGCCAAATTGGAAGAGACTCAGCTGGAAAGCCTGGAGCTTTTGTCACTTAAACTTATGTGAAGTGTTATACAGTTACAAGTTATATTTATCCACCCTCTTTCACCCTTTTATTTAAAAGCCTTTCCTTTATGGACGGAGTTCCTGGAAAATCACATCTCCCTTACTGCTATCTCAAACAAGGCTGCTTGCAACAAGTGTTTACTGTGAAAACAACATTATAGGCAACTGCTGTATAATCCAGTGAATATCAAACATCTTGTAAGAGGCATCAATCAGATTCCCCTCAAGGAACAAAAATACAAGAAGGTTGCAATCATTTTTGAGATTTCCTCATGGGTAGCTGGGGTGGGAACTATAGACATTATTTATAAAATGAAATATTCCCTGTATCTGTTTCACAAGGACCTGTACCAGCATGAGAGGAGGATTTGGTGGTACTTAGATTTACAACTTGAAATTAAATTCAGGCATATGGAAACATTATTATGTAAACAAATACTAAGTTGCTTCTTGCTGCATTCCCTCAACAGCAACAAAATAGCAGCATGGAAACCAAAGGCCGAGTGTAATTTTTTAGCTTGTTCTGTGAGAATGAAAGAAAACCTATTCCATGTAGAAGGAGCAGTCATAACTTTTCATCTGTGAACTCTTAAATGTCACAGACCCTGGGCTGAACTCTGTTTTCATCAAAACCAATGGAGCTTTGATACTGGTTTCCACTTGAGCATGAAAGATCCCAGAGACTCCATTTTTCACCTTTTACTGAGAATCCTGGCAATGTACTCTGATGTCTTGCTTTCAGTAGTTTGTTCTGATGGCTCCTGTTGCTCAAGTAGGAAGTAAATTTCAGAGAAACTGTAGCTCAGAGACATGACAGCTCTGTGCTGGTGTTTCAACACTGCTCTAGCCTGAGGCACTGCTGCATCAATCCAGGCAGAAGGGCAAAGTGTTCTAAGATACATCTAAGTTACCTTCATGTGTCTTTTACCCACTTCTCCAGGCCCTGCAGATCAACCAGGAAACCACCAAAACAAACACTTGAGGCTTACCTGTGCCCTGATCCTGGCCACACCTTCTCAATAGCAGGGCAGTAAGAGGCACTTGATCCTATAGGGCAGGATAGGCAGCCCCATTTCTGGCTATTTGCACTGTACAAGGATGTCAACTGATCCACCAACACATGTGCTGCCCAACCATGTGAGGGACAAAGTGTGGAATTCCAGACAGTTGGCTGTCATCTCAGGATCTGCAGGAGCAGCCAGTCAAGCTGTGCACAAGGCAGGAAGGTACCAAAAGTAACAGTCATGAGCTTCTTGGAAACATATCACATAAACCAATTTGATTTCCTGCTGTGACATAGGGCAAACTCCATGTATGGAAGATACACAGTAGAGCAGACAGCTACTGGCACTCCAGTTAGACTTCTGGCAGCCTCTCATATGACATTGTTATAAATAAGCAGAGGAAATATCATGGAGCTGAAATTACCATTCAGAGTGTATAAAACAAATGGAAAGCTCAGGAAAGTTATTAGGGACTCATTGTCAAAATGAAAGTATCCATCAAGGACTTCCACTGGGGTCTGCCCTTGGCAGTTTGTGCTCAGTATTTTCATCAATAGCTTGTCTAAAGGAATAAAGGATAGGTTCCCCAGATAAACAATATGTGCTATTAGCTTTATAAAACCAGCTCCAGGGGGCATATAGACCAGAAAAGACACCTGGCTGCTGCTGCTGCTGCTGCTGGGGCATGCTCCCCCTGCCTCCACTGTTCTTCATGGTGGTCTGGAGCAGAAAAAAAATTGAAACTCTTGCAATGCAGAATCCTGATACTTTTTTTGTTGTCAGCTTGGTTCTCCTTGCAAGTCTATCAGAGGCCAGGGTAAGAATTCCAAATTACCTTGATACATTGGAGAAATGGCCTGAAAAATAACAGAATTCATCAGCTGTATTGCAAGGACCTGTGAACAAAAGTGATGGACTGTACAGTGCACGGTGAGGTAGTGTACTGGTTTCCTTAAAACCATGACAGGAGTTCTGTAGAAGATGGAGGCTAATCACAAGGTAAAGATGATCCAAAACTATTCTGATATTGTGAAAAAAGAAATGCCACACTGAGTTGTATATGTAAGTGTTGGACTATACGAAGTGTAAGTGAATGTCTTCTGCACTGTTGGGGCTGCACTTACAAGAGGTAAATACCAACTGGAGGCACCATGTTACCATATTAGGAGTGAACATGTTCTGAAAGGTAAATCTGATTGATCTGGTGTTATTAAGTGTAGAGAGGATTATGAACTTCAGGAATATGTGGTCAGCAGAGACACAAAGAGAATAATCCCTTCTTTGTACAGCTGTACACTTGAGTAATAATGAGTTTTAATTGCAGCAAAGGAGATAGTAGGTGAGTTCCTGGGTAGGACATGCCAGCTGAAGGGGGATCAGACAGGGAAGCACTGGAATACATATTCTCTGTGGGTGGCAGACTTTCTATCAATGAAGCCTTTTTAAAGAACAAGTTAGAGACATATTAATCAAGAATTAAATAGGCATCATTGATGGTACTTTGAGACAGAATGGCTTCTCGAGGTCACCTCTCCAACCTGATTTTCCATTTCAGCAATCTGCCTTCTAAACATGGCATGGCCTGTTGCTCAGCAGAGGGTTAAAAGAGTGAATAGCAGCTGGTTTATTTCTCTGTTTTTGTGAGGTGTGTTTACATTCCAGGCATAAGAGTGGAGGGGAAGGACAGCAAGTTCTGATCCCACCAGCCAGCCAGCAGAGGAGACTGGGCAGCCATCCATCGGAGGCTGTTTAATTTTCACAGCCTTTCAGAGTCTAACATAAGGGACAAAGGTGGCTCCCAGATGGAAGACAGCAGACTTGAAAAACATGCAAGCTGACAGAGAGGGATGTACATTTAACATGTAAGTGCAAATTGCCAGAAGAAAGCAAGGAAATTTCCAACTAGGTGCAATGGAACAGCTCCTGAAGGATCTGTAAGTGCTTTTGGCCTCCATAGAAAATACTTGGGCAGAAACCCTCCAGAAGGTATGTTTGTTTTGAGCAGAACCTGGAGTTCCTGCACAGAGCTCTCTGAAGGCTGTGTTGCAGGATTAGCCCATATTGTCTCGACTCAATGTCATGGGAGACTGAATGTTTTCACTGTTTTCTGGAGCCTGACACAGGCAGACAGACCACAAAGAAAAACACGGGAACAGATCCTATAAGCCGCTTCAAATAACACTTGCTCCAGAGCATCTAGTAAATGATGAGAAGTTCTAGTCTCACAAAAGATGCCAACAGGGAAGAAATTATTTCACAGTTTGCCTCAAGCTTCAAAAGGGGTTGCTGAGCATGTTAACCAACACACTTTTGGACAGGCTGGTTTGTGGCCACTGTCGCTAACGAACAGGAAAACAAATGCCTGTAGTTGGAGCAGGGATTCACACTCAGCACCACAAAGCCAAGGAAACTGCTGCCAGAGAATCCCCAGAGCTGCTCAGCGAGTGCACACAGGCTGGTAAGGTGTGTGAAAAAGCCAGCAGGAATGATCCTTATGTGACAAGATGGATCATTCAGAAGGAAGACTGCTTGGAATGTAAAGATTTGGTATATTGACTCAAGGAGACTCTGAATACATTCCTAGGTATGAGCAGCTCACTTCAGAAAGAAGCTAGATGACAGGGAAATGGAGGGAGGGGTTGGAGTAGGAGACAAAACACAGTCAAGCTACGTATACAAAGATGAAGAATGAGCCAGAAGGAGGAAGGGGAAAGTAAATCAGAAGTTAAGAGTCTTGCATACATTCATTATGATATGGGGTGTTTTTTGCAAGCACCAGCAATTCCATTAGCCAAAGAGATACACAGTCATTTTTGATACAAGAGGGACAAGAATTTTATTACCACTGTATCAAATCCAGTGAATACAGAAAATTCAATCCCCTTTCTCTGCCAGCTACATGATTCACAAGGTGCTCACTAAAAAGACTGACAGTCGTGCTGTTTGTCTGTGCCGAATAAGCTATTCTGGATGCAAAGAACTCACATATATGGACAGAAACGTTCAGAAGGATGATGAAACCTGAAACAGATCCAAGTACAGCATAATAGAAACAGGCTTTGGCTCTCAAGGTAGGAAAGAATATCAGAGATACTGCTAATGGGAACTGGTTATTAAACAAAACTACTGATCGCTGGAGGATGGAACCCAGTCAAATGTCCTAAATCTGAAAGACTTGACCAACATAATAAATTACCAGTATGTGATAGAACATGAATTCCTCCCTCCACTTCCACCTGGTGCCAGGGATTAAAGAGACCCTGATTGTCACTTGCCAATATTTCAGTAAGGCTAAAAGTCTAGTTCTTTTTTTAGGGCAACATCTCTTTTCTTATATTAAGATTCTACTCCTTTAACCAGAGTTGCAAGACTTGTGAAAACATACTTACTTAAGGAAATGGCAGAAATGTCTCATGAGATCCTTGCAGGAGCAGCACATAATACTGATACTGTTGTCTGTCTCTCGACACCAACTTTTTATCAAATTTTTTGAGAGGTCTGCCTGGAGAATATAGTATTAACTCTGTAGTCTGAATAAAAGGGTGTGAAACATTAAGAATTAGAACATGTCTTTTCAGAAATTACAGTCTGATTTTGTGTAAAGGCAGTATTTTTCTCTCACAGAATTGCCAGAGCAGGTATTTTTCAAATTGCCAGCATAAGCAACTCAGCAGTGAATGTTCCAGTTCCAAATTATAATTATTATTTATAATTTCATTATTTTGTTTGAACTGAATTAAAATGCAAACCTCATTCCTCATTCCTTCAGGTTGGAATTAACTCTGCCCTTTAGACTAAGGGAAAACACGAAGTCCTAAACCATCACCATAGCTTTGTCTCCAACTTTTCTCCCTCCCTCCTTGCACTTCCCAATACATCTTTACCATGTAGGACATGAAATTTTTCAGAGATGAGTTGACTTTTACAGGACCTGGCTCAATAGGGCACAGGGCTAAATTATGGCTTCTTTTTGACAATGTTTACTACTAAAGAAGAAGCAGCTACTGAATAAAAATAATCTTGAATAAGAATAAGCTTGTAGCATTTGATCACATTTTGATCCTGATTTACGAATCCACCCATTTCCATTGAGTGGAATCTGTATTTTGTCATGCTGGAGGGAGCCAACACTTCTAAGGCAAAAAGCTATGAACTAGATACTGTAACTCCTGGATAAGTAGATTTGCATTTTGAGTGCTGCTATTTGTGAAGACAAAAAGATGGTGCTTTTGAGATAACACTGGAGCTGCAGAGAGGGCCTGAGAACATAAAACCCAGTTGTGAATGGAGCCTTGCAACATGAATCCAACCCCACAGCCAGCATTCACAATCCTGCTGAGAGAGGTTTTTATTTACTTTTCCATGCCATTGAGAGCAACAATTCATTTACTCCTTCTATATAACTACAGACACACACGACACCAAGCAATATCCTGCTGATGTGAAATGCTCCCCTGGCCTCACACCCTCCCCACTGGCAGCCCCCCTCCCAGCCAGCTCTCTTTGCTCTGCAGCAGCACAGCCCTGGGGTGAGTAACTGAGAAACCTCTGCTTCAGACAAGGGAGAAAGCTTCATGAATCACCAAACAACACTTCTCAGGTGGGAAAAACACATTCTTTGTTCCTCTATGTGGAATTAGAAAAATATGTGTAGAAATAAAGCCCTGAAAACCCCAAGAGAGCAATTGTGCTATTTTTTTTTTTTTTGGTGTTGTTGAACTTGTGAATTTTGGGGTGGTTTAATTAAAGTCTTAAATAATTAAAGTCTTAAAATTCTTTAACACTAACACTCATATTTTTCCCCTGGACTTGCAGAGTTTCTGTCCTCCTCTTTTTCTAGTGTCACTTTTACTCTGTAATAAAACAATTGAATCACATGCTGGTACATAAATATTGGCAGATTTTTAGGTTTGCTGCTTCTTTCACTCAGCCTATTGGGCAAACAGCCTAGAAAGGCTAAGTTATTTGCCAGAGTTTGAATTTCTGGCAAACAGCACAGATCCAGTACAAATCTCAAATCATATTTTAGGAATGCTGTGCTTCTACCGCACCTTTCCAACTCTTCTCTCTGTGCTCTAATGACTATTATGGGGAAATGCATTCCAGAAATGTGAAAATCAATGTAGTGGGAAATGTACCAAAACCACCTTTCCACTTATACAATCTCAGTTGTCCAAGAAACACAATTAATTAGTGTTATTGAGCTGTTTAGCTCCCCAATAAAAGCTTTTTGAGTGATTATATGAAGAACCATTGGTACTGGAGACTTCATACTGAAGTAATTAATGGAAGTTGATTATATTCTGACAAGTTAAACACAGGTTTGTTTGATATTACACACACATGGAAAACACATGCTCTATTGAGCCCAGTACCTAGGAGTTTAGATTAATGGTGTTGATGAATTATGTGGAGATTATATACTTTGCAGACACATAATGGACCTGATTTTGAAAAGCAGGCTCTCATTTTGCTCCTGCAATTTTGAGGGTGTGAATAATTGCAGGTGATTTTCTAGCAGCTAGACATCTCGCTGCCTGGTGGAATTCCTTTGGGCAGAGGTCATACCTGGTTTTGTGCAAGGCACCAGGAGGCACAGGGACAGCTCCTGTAGACAGTGAGGAACAAACCTGCAGTGCTGCTGCACACTGGAACCACAGGAAACAGCAGGGACAACTCCTCCATCTACAGTGGCAGCTCAGTTGGAGCTTTCAAGAAAAGTGTTCTCTGTCTAAGTTCAGGGGCATGTGGTGAACTTGAGGCTCAGCCACAAGAAGGGAAGAAGGAAGCTGTCACTGTGCTTTCTCCTGCTGCCAGGCAGATGTTGGACACAGACCTGACACTTAGCCCCAGGACCAGCTGCTGAAGCTGTCTCCATGGGACATCATTTAGGTTCAGCCTAATGTCTCAGCCTACCGTGTAGCATTTTTCTCTTGAGACTATGTCTAAAGGCAACTGAATGCCATTGGGGTGAGGACAGAGGTAGTAAAGAATGCTAATGTTTAAGGCCTGCAGGGGATAGTTGGGAGGTAGAAGGCCAGGTGCAAGTGAATGGCTTGATTCAGGTAGGAAATGAACTGAGGTTTTGGTTTGGTTGCACTAGTCTGCCATGTAGGGCAGCCAGTATAGAACACTCAGCCCAGATCTGATGCCTTCCCATGTTGCTTACCCACAGGAAAACATCAAACCAGTTTTTACAGGGCATTTACTGAGGGCTTGGATCACCAACCAAGCATGTTCCATATCAGGATTTTCCTAGGAACCTGCCCAGAAGGAGCTAGCACTACAAGTATCCCAAAGCCAAGCTATGAAGGCAGGCTGCAAACTGCAGATAGCAGTCTGGCTTTCACAGCACTCCTGGGAATGCCTTCTGGTTCCATGAGGCAGCTCAAAGATGGATGAGCATCTCCTTGTGAGAGCAGATCCTGATGAATCCTGAAGATGTGATTCAGTTTGAGACTTCAAATCTGTCAGTCAAAGTACAGCTTTCCATGTGAACCAGGCAGCTAAACTCCATCAACATGACAGAGATCTCACCTAAACTGACAGGGAAGGATAAAGAGAGATTCTGTCCCTCTGAAGCACAGTTCTCTCGCTAAACTGCCTACACCTGCCCTGTACCTCAGACTCCTGTGGACACCTACCATCAGAAACCCCCAATTAGGTGTCAGGCACCAGGTGAAACCCTGCCCTTAGAGATGCATAACAGGAACAGCACAGCAGCAGCAGACCATTTCCAGCACCTCTGGGATCACAGCTGTAAATTGGCTGCTCTGTCCAGACCTGTGCTGTCCCTTGGGTGGGACATGTCCATCCCCCAGGGGCAGCAAATCACCACCAAAACCACCCAGCTCTATCCAACAAAGAAAAGAGCCCTCTGATTGCTGCTGGCTGCAGAAGTGTGGGATATCAACACCCAGGGCAGGGCAAGAAGGGGCAGACAACCCTCCTCCTGGGACTAGCAAACCTTCCTCAAAATTTTAGTGTTCAGAGCTATAAAGTCATTTCATTTTAGGTCAAGCTGGCTGAGAAATGAGTTGGGACACATTCTCCATATTCAGTGGTTGTACCCAGAGACTTTCTTTAGGTTACAGCTTGAGGTAGGTTGCACAGAGGGAGAAGGGGAAAGACATGCAGACCTGTTTCAGCTTTGATCTTAAAGGAACAAATGTGAAGCACCAGCACGTGCCTACAGAGGTACAGTCAGCTGGAAGTTAAAGAGGACAACACAGGAGGGTGAGTTTATATTACACATTGAGAAGAAATTCTTTACTGTGAGGGTGGTGAGGCACTGAACAAGTCGCTCAGGGAAGATGTGGATGCCCCATCCCTGGAAGTGTTCAAGGTCAGGCTGGATGGAGATCTGAGTAACCTGGTCTAATGGAAGGTTCCCTGCCTGTGGCAACAGAGTTGGAAATAGATGAACTTTAAGGTCCTTTCCAAACCAAACCATTCTATGATTCTGCGATACCCTGGACAGTGCAGCTGGGATGGAAGAAGTGAATCACAAAAGAGGCAAGGAAAGGCTCCTCTGTCTTTGTCCCTCCACACAGAAGACCTAACATGGAAGCACTGGTGTGAATTCTTTATACAGTTTGTTTGACTGTATAAATACCCAACCTTTTCCTGATACTCTGCTCTGATCACTCATCACTCACCTAGTTGACACCCTATAAGAAAAACAGAATTAGAACTTAATCCTGCAATTATTTGCTGCCTCCAGGAAAGTGTAGTCATTGTTGGGAAAGGACTTTTAAGTCTCCCCCATGGTGACTGTCTGCTGGAGGCAGTGGATGATCACAGAAGCAAACCCCAATTCTTGCTGTGCCAGAGGACAGGAAGCAGTCCTTTCCCAGCAAGGGGAAAGACCTGGCTTCAGCCTCTGCTTCTTAATTAGCTGCTGCAGGTGGAGAGCTGTGCAAGTCCCTCACATTGCTTTTATAACTATCACATCTTTATGTGGCTGAACTGGTTTTTTCCACTGTAACTTGGACATTTTTGGAAAAGAAATATTTTGGGTCACATTATCAATTTTCCCCCTATGGAAAGCTTATGAAAATTAATCTATAAGCAAATTGATGTGAGGAAAAAAGTTAGCAGAAATGTTTTCAAATGGACAACTTTCAAAGGACCTGAGCTCATTCCGTTTGAATTACAAAGCCAGAGCTTTGGTCCAGCCACTCTTTGATTCCCTACCTCTCTTTCCCACCCATGCTTCTTTGCACCACACTTGAACAGGTCTCCAGAGAGTGAATTTTATCCAATGACTGAATTTACCATTGACAGAAGTACCTTTATAGGTTGTTCTTGAGGCTGAATGCTCCATTTGCTGCCCACAGCAGGCACAATAAGCTTCTGAGCTGCCTTTTGGATGGTGATGTGCTGATCCCTCTCAGACAGGTGGAGGAGGATACTCCTTCTTCAAGACCTACACATCACTGTGACTTTGTTAATAGTCCCAAGACATTTCTCAGTTAGGGCAGCAATTTGTCTGCAGACATCAAACTAACCATCCCAGACTAAGGCCACCATGATGATGACTGTGTACTAATCTTGTGCCATTTTAATTAGTGCTAAGGCAAATTAGCAATACTGACCTAAATGGCTGTAACTTACAAAAACACAAGCACACCTTTTCTTTGAAGTGAGATGTCAATTGTGCAGGCAGACGAGCACTGAGATTGTCCTCAGAGGAGTCAAGGAGGCCTGTAAGAGCCACCATGACTTTGGGATAAATACAAGAGACAAAAGCCTTCAAGATGCTTTGTGTAACCAGAAAAAGTGAAGCAGCCTCCACACAGATACATGCATTCCTGCAAAAATGACAAAGAAATTACCTCTACTTACTGGTGTCCCATAGCTATTAGTTTTGTGTTTATGGAAAGAAGGTAGAGCAGATCAGAGAAGCCAACCAAGGACTTGGCCTAAACAAACATCAGGATTATGGCTCCAAGAACAGAGACAGGGTGGGGGAGGAGAGAATTTTTGGCTAAGCTCATTAAAAGGAAATTGTAACCTGAAAAAAACAGCTCCTAATTCCCCCTGTGTCTGAGATCACTGCACAATCCTTGTAGACAGAGGACCATAATAAAAAGAGTCTGAGTCTATCATCACCTCCATCTCTGCTGTCAATATGTCTGTCAATGTTACCTGTATTTCCAGTGTGGTGCTGGAAAAGGACTGGGACAAGCCTCAGTACATTTGAACTCATTCAACTCCCCCAGGAAAAAGGTCTCCCTAGAGCCAGCAGCATGGTTAAAGCAGAAAGCAGCAAACAAAGAAGGAAGAATCGTCAAGAAGTCTCTTAGTAGCAATGGAGAGACAACTTGTAGGTGGAGATGGAACTGCTTTTGAGGCAACATCTGCACATGCTGCACACAGTGTCTAGCCAGGCTGGGAAGCCCCATGGCTGGAAGCAGAGACCTGTCTGCTGTGAACAAGGAGGATTTCCATGGAGCCAGGAGACTCAAAGGTGTCCTGACAACCCAAAATCTGCTAACAGACATGAGCAGCAGCAAGGAATGACAGATCTCAAAAAGTGTGTTGAGAAAGCAGTGAAAGGGGCAGAGGTCAGAGCAGACCTCACTCAGCCACCTGGCTGCACAAGGGAGTTAGCCAAATGGCCTCAGTAAAACTATTTTCTACTTCATTTGTAACCCTCAGAGGCCAATCAGGGAGAGGAGAGATTGTCCAGTTCAAATAATGCAAAACTTGATTTCTTTGAGAGAAAATTCCTTGACAGGCTTCTTGGCTCTGCTCAGCGTCTCAGCCAAGCGAGTGGCCAGGAGGAGGAATGGGAGAGGTTTCCAGCAGGCAGCCTGTGCACGCAGCCCTGACCGTGCTGCAGAACAGCCCATGACACACGAGAGTGCTCCAAGTTTGCAGGAGCTGTTGAGATGTGGTGCACAGGCAGCCATCAGGCAAAAAGAGCCAGATCAGAAAAGCAGCAGCAAGGGGAAAGCTGAATCCTCTGGCCTGGCTGAGGACCAGACAGGACCTGTTCTTGGCATAATCTGGTGCAAACAAGGACTCCCAGGATAAATGGGCAGTGGAACAATTTATACAATTTATATTTAGCTGGACTTCAGCTTGCAGAGCCAGATCAGTGAAAGGAAATCAGACAGCCCAAGGGCTTGGGGAATTTGCCCCATCATTTGAGTTTTTCTCTGCAGCAGCCAATCAGAAAAGGAAGCAGCTGCTAGCAAGATAGACATTAATTGCCATGAACCCCATAAGCACAGATATGTCAAATGGAAAAGGTGACGCTAGTCTGGTCTGTGGCATTTTGGAACAATTAAAAATAGTGATAGATTTGGTTTGTAAAACAAGAGAAGTTGGCAATAATGCAAAAACTAAAGAAAGCAGTTAAGTGCTGGTACAGTGAAAAAGTTTGCTATAAAACGTCAGCCTGCTATAACAGGAGTCTGGGCCAGAACAAAACATCACAAGAGCCTAGTAAAAAATCCTCTTTCCCAGTCTGAGGATTGCAAGGACACCACATTATGTTGTTGAATCCCAGAGGTTTTTGTTTAGATCCTCACAGTTGAAGAACCGAAGGAGGAGGCTGGTTACAAATCATCGGCTGGTATCCGTGAAATGCATGGAAAAAGTGGACATTGCCTCAAGGATAACCATTAATAGAGCAGACATGCTAAAAACAGCAAGGGGTAGACTGTCCAAAAGTGAGCCAACTAATTGGTCTCAAATGGAGACAGTGACAGAGAAATGTGCATTTGTCCAACAGTTGGGAAAATTGGGGTTGAAAATTGGACATCTGGATTTTCAGCTTTATTTCTGGATAATCAAGATAGTGGATGAGCTAATAAACAGTTTGGATTTCATTATGCCTAATAGCTGCATAAGTGCCAGGAAACCGTGTCTTACAAAGCCTCCCTGTGAAAATTCTTTTAAAATACGGATAACAGGTGAGTAAAATGACATGTAGACAACTGTTTCTTACAGTGTTTCCTACACAGGGAATGGCATCTTTATAAGTGACATTCCATGGGAGCTTTTCAGACAAAGAAATCACTTCCCAGAGGCTGAAGCTGGTTTTGAGACTAGGATCTCAAAGGGATTTTAGCTGCTCAAGTGTTGGTCTATGGGAAGTAGGAATCTGTTCCCCCTTGTGTGCTAGACATTTCTGATGCTGAGCAAATAAAAGAGGAAAAAAGAGAGTAAGTGCCAGAAAGCACAATAAAGTAAACAGATGTAGCAAATCTGCAGATGAAAAGTAGCAGGGAAAGAAGAGTGGAGACAAATGCAGGGATCTTGGTGTTCAGTGCTGAGGATGCCCTACAAACCTCTGCTGCTGAGGTTTCTGGAGTTCTCCTCCTTCTTGTTGCCAAAGTAGCACAGGACCGTAATATAGAAAGGTGGCCACAGAGCAACCATTTCACTGCTTCACTAAAGCCAAGTACAGGAGATATTCTGGGCAGCTGGGAATTTCAGAAAGGTGAATCTGAGCTCTGACATCACCTTGGGTATCACTGGTTTTTCAGAGGAAGGAGGGCAGCCCCACATCCCATTCAGTCTGGACCACTGCAGCCTAGTTTTCCACTCTGGATCTCACAAACAGCTGTGGACCTCAGCAGAAAAATCTGTTGCACAGTGGCAGAATGACTCTCTCAGTGGCCACTGAATGTGGCTTCTTCCCCACTGCCACAAGGCAAGGGGTTATACCCTGAGCACAGCCCTGCAGAAACACAACCAAACTCCCTCCACGTGGCACATCCATCCTGGGGTGAGGTGCCCTGAGGGAGCTGCCTCCCCTGGCTCCTCAGCAGGGAGGTTCTGCTGCACACACCAAAACCCATGGTCTCTGCCTAGGGAGCGTACAGATGTCCGAGACAAGCTTGAGTCTATCATTAAAACTCCAAAGAAAGGAAGTATGTCCTGATGAAAGAGCAGTTTGCTTTGGGCAGATAGGGAGTGAAGGAGGGGTTTCTGCTGACAGAATGACAGTGGAGAGGTCCTGAAAGAGTGGTCCAGCCACTCTTCCTGGATGTGCAGGATCAGGGAGGACTTTTGCTCCTAACAAGAAGTTTACTTCTAAACTTGCAGATATTGCACAACATCAGTTAGTTTGTGTGAGCTTGTGGCAGAAAAAATTGCAATGATCACCAGAAGATAATTTAGTATTTGTGAGTTACTAAGGCTCTTGTGACCATTCACACTTGGTTTTGTTGATTTTAAAATGCCTTTCACGTAGGAAACAGATGTTAAGAGACAGTGAACTTCTAGTTTAGAGACAGTGTTGCTACAGCAACATAAAGGACTTGAAAGTGTCCTGATTGCAGCAAAAGTTTCAGGCCTCTGAGTCAATTTATTGTATTACTGAAGAACACCTTGGCTTAAAAGTCTTTGTATATTTTCAAGACTGATTTGATGGGAATAAAATAACTATTGAATAACGAAATCCTCTGACAAGAAGGCATTGCACAGTTATGTAATAATTAGTTATTTAACTATGACTGCATCAAACATGATTGTGATAGATATCATATTTCTGTTTGCCTAGAACATACTCTTCAGACTAACGTCATTATAGACTCATGACACTGGTGAGAACAATTCAAAGGTGCTTTTAATAGATTAAATGTAGCTACTCTCTTTCAACAGGGTTTTTGGGAACTCAACATCAACAGCCTCTCCACATGAGCCATAGAAAATGCTACACCGGCAACTCTGGAAAGACAAATCTCTCTTGGTCCTATTTTGTGAATCTTGGGTGTTAGTTGGGACAGCATGTAGCAGAAGAACAAGAAAAGAAATATCTTGACCCAAGAAACTAGGAGAAAAGCTCAAAAAAAAAAAGAAATTCTTTGGCCAAGTATCCTGCAAAGGGGGAAAGGATCTATGAGCAGAATGCTGACCATTTGCTGTTTAATTCCTCCTCTGTTGAGAAGAAAAAACTTTGAGTGATTGCTATGAATAAAGAGGCTAGCATAAATCCCCATTTTATTTAGTGAGCAATTTCTCTTCCCTACAGATCCCACCTGCAGGGCTGGAAGTTGCAACCACTCAGGTTAAAAGGGAATAGTCCTATTTTTTTCTTAAACATTTTTAGTGTCATTCAAGTTAGTATATGAAGTTTGCATGCAAGTATTCAGCAGACTTATTGATAACATTGTCTTTAAAAACCTTCTTCAGCTACATAACTCAAACTCCCTCAAACCAGTCAATCTCTGTTATAAAATTAACTGGTTGCTGATAGAACTACTACTCACTTTTTTTCCCATCAAAAAGAGCAGTCAAGCCCTGTTTTCTGAGGCAAGGCAGAAACCTGTCCTTTTCCAAATTGAGGTGATGTGCATCTATATGCTAACAGTAACTGTGTTGTCTAGAAACTCTTTCAAGCCACTGAAATTCTTTCAATAAGCTCCTTATTTCCAGCTCACCACCCTTCCCCTGCAACAAAACAGCAAGAGTCAGAATTGCTTTAAGAAAATCAAACTTACATATTACCTTTGTGCCTCTGAGAACGATGGTTGTGTGCTATAAGATATGGCAAGCTCATGCTAAAACAAAAGGACACGCTCTCAATAGCATATCTGATATTCTCCACTACTGAGTAAGTGGATCACCTGCCCCCTACAGATCCTTTATGGTTACCAGAGATGCTACTTCTGGCCAGAGCAGCTTCAGTACAGAGCCGTAGCTTCCAGGGATGTGTAATCATTTACACCTGTGCAAAGTAGATGTAAACTCACTTTGCACTCACTTTATGCAGGTGAAAATGACTGCACAATGTGAGAGGCAATGGAGAATCAAGCTCATAATGACTGCAAAGTGCTTAAGCAGGGTTTGATGGAGACCAACAGAAGCACGTGGGATACAGTGATCAGCAGGCAAGCAAATGTCAGCAGAGCTTTTGGGAGTCTATTTTCCCTCATTGTGCCAGCAGTGTCTATTATTTGCAGTGGAATTCATCCGTGTGTGCCCAGCAGACAATAAATCAGCTGCTGTGTGAATGCAACAGGCCTGCCTGCTCCAGCTGCCCCTGGCACTGCTGCTGGGTTGCAGCTGCAGCAGGAAACCTGTGCTGCCACCAGGGCTGGAAGATGTGTGGTTGTGAGATCAGTTTATGGGGAGAATCGAGCTAAGCCTAGGGGCTTTGGCTTGGATTAGGGCATGTTTCTTGTTGTGAGTTAAACAGCTTATCCAAAAACCTAGCTTGAGCACTGCTGAAATAGTACAGGTGCTCCTGGCCCTTTTTGTTATATTGCCTTCTAAAGCTGCCCAAGAGCTAAGGAGTGCAAGAGATTTCAAAGGAAACTTTCCTTTTTATGAGCTGTTGGATAGGACAGAGTAGACAGATCTAAAATTAATCTGCTGCCCTTTGTCAGAGCTCTCTGACCATAAGGATAAGGACAGTAATTACCACAATGGGCTATTTGGGGGATGTTGGAGAGAAATTTCTTCATTTCTGGATTTTTTTTAGCTTGAAGATTAGGATTTATATAACAGCTTTGCCTGGTAGTCTGAAAAAGACCTTCTGAAATGTGTTCCTCTTAGCCTTACACCTGCCAGCTTTCTTCACTCTTCTTTCCCTAGCCTACTAATAGTGATGGTAAATGCATCCAGAGAAATACAGTTGCTATAAAGTACTGAAGTTTCTGTGTAGCATGACATAAAATTACTGAATGTGAAATAAAGTATGTGTGTCATTTTTCCAAGGGACTTTTAAAATGTGCCTCTGGATATATGTGAAAATATAAAATACTGCTCACAAAAAATGAAAGCAGAAAGCATACACATGTGAAAGAGAACTAATTCATTTGTTACAGCTATCTTTTCAAGGCAAAGCAGTCACACCCTGTGTGTGACAGGCTGGAAATCTATGTGTCCCCACTGATTTTGCTGTGTTTGCAGTACCTGGTGTGAGAGAGGGCTGGCCATCAGTGCAGGAGTGTTTCCTCATGTCTACAAAGCTCTGCAGAGCCTGCACTGAAGTCAAGCCCAACATTAATTCACATCCCATGACAATCAGGCTAAATGATTCACAAGAAAGATGATGACAGCTAGGACAAGGGATCATTTTTAGTTTTAAAACAAGCAATTTTGAGCATGTAATTATGGCAAATAATCCAAAGAGTCTCTTATTTAATGAAAGCACTTACCAAAGACAGCATCAAAGCTGTGGTGGCAAGGGAGGATGGGTGAAGGGAGGCTGCTAACCCATTGCGAGCCCCTGTGGGCTGGGAAAACCAGACTCTAGAAAGAGACAACTGTCTCAATACTTACATTAACAATTGAGTGAAAGAAGCCTTTATTTTCAGGAACAGGATTGAGCAAAGGACTTTTACCCTCTATTTCTGTTTTCCTAATAAGTTAGGAAATATTTATTTACCCTGAATCAGGTACCTCCAGTGGCTTTTTCTGTAATGGGGTTTTAGGGGTCTTTTCAGCATGAGCTACAATTAACAGAAAGAAAATGTTGTCTTTAGGTAGAGCAGGAGCTTAAGGGCTGTTCTGGGACCTCCTTCCGTCAAGCGGCAGCAGTGCCAGGCAGCGCTGCCTGGGCTGGCTTTCCAGTGGGGCAGCACAGGGAGCCAAGGGCCAGCCTGCACACTGCCCTGGGCTCCTGCAGCCTGCCAGCAGAGCCACACTTGTCACCTCAGCCAGGGAGCTGCAGCAGCGGGAGGACAGAGGGGAGCAGGCTCAGCCTCTCGCGGCTGCTCCACTGCAGCTGGAAACTGTGGTGCAGTGCAAGGCCCCCACTCAAGGGCAAAGCAGCTGCTCAGAGGGGAGCTGCAAGGGCCTGAAGTTCCTGCAGCTCTTTACTTCATCTTCTTCACCTGCAGTCCGAGACACGGCACACTCAAGCATGTGGCTCTTCACAGTATGGCAACAACTGTGACATTTCTGTACCTGGCTGTGTTGAAATCCCTGGAGGCAGCTGAGAGAGCTGGGCTACTTCACCATACCTGGCACTTGTCACAGGATCCCTCCATTTCCCTCTCAGTGACAGCTGGCATCTGGTACCTACTGTAGTGCCCTGCTAGTCATGGCCCTCGATGTGCACAGTCTTCAGCTTCTGTGAAGGACAGTGGATACTGTGACAAGATCCTTGTAGACTTATCAATTTACCTCCTAGGTCTATTCAAATGCCCTGAATTATAAAGGCAGGCTGACAGCAGCCTGGTATCAGTAGTATCTTATATGCTGCTGCTATGAAACCATTTTCTTCTTCTACCTAGTCACCATGAAATTTGCTGACATTTGCTGAAGGTGTATTTAAGGTACTAAAATATACTTCTTTTTTAAGTGTTTGGGTATTTTTTCACCAAAACTTATTTAAAGATGTGGTGGATTCTTTATGACTTTATTATTTTAAAATCTAAAGCCAAGGAAAATTTAAATAGCTAAGTCTAAAACTGATTATCTTGAAAATGGTCCCTTATTAAAGAGACCCTCATAGTGCCTAAGTCTCCTCTTCAGCCCTCATTTGTCTTTTTAGAACCTCAAGGAAACAACTTAGGTCAGTCCTGACTTACACCTAAAACCATCTGGGACCCTGGGCTTGACTTTCTTCTTTTTCTTAGTCCCCAGAGGATTCTATTTGCTCTCCTAAATGCATACCAGATAATGCCTCAGTACAAAATCGTGGGAATGTCTTTCCTTAAAACACATCCAGCAGTATGACCCCTGATACTTCCACCTAGTCCAGTGGTCAAAGCATTTTGCTGGGAAGTGGAGGACCAGGTTCAGTGCTGGTGCATTCCCTCCTGTGAGTGTGCAGGACCACCAAGAGCACTGTGTGGTCACCCTGCTGGAATGTGGTCACCCAGATTTCCTTCTGCTGAAATGCAGAATTTCTTGTGAGAGGAAGGTACAGAGGGGGTCTGTGAAGGAGAGATGCAGAAAGGTAGAAGGGAATGGGAGCACAAGTGAGCAGCTCTGGGACTAGAAGGGTCAGGTCCTGCCCCTGGGAGTTCCTTGCAAGGGAAGCCCACGCGCCCTTCTCCCAGCAAAGTGTCCCAACCAGTGTTGGCAGCCTGCACCTTCCCTGTGGGACAGCAAATGCCTCAAGGACTATGTGCCAGCTGCAGAGCTCCATGCCTGGAGTGTCTGACAGCCTCTTCAGAGCTCCCCACACCAATGGGAAGCTGCTTGCTGCAGCTGCCTTATGCACTTATTCACTTTATCCCTCATGCCTTGTGTGCATCCCTTGTGTTTTAACTATGGAAGCAGAACAAATTGAGCATGTCAACCTTTCTTCCCTCCAACCTGTCATCCAGTTTGCTTCTACAGGTTTTCTCCCCACTCCTGAAGGCTGCTATAGATGTTAACAGATTGCTTTTCAAGTGTTCCTATTTACATCTCTTTTTTCCCCAGTTGCACACTCAGCAATCTGTAGGGGAAGCATCCAGCATGCCCCCAAAGCATGTGGACACTGTTGCTTCTGTGGCCAGCTCACTCATGTGCAGGAACACTTGGTCTGAAATCACTTGGTCTGCTTGGTCTGAAATCATCAACACTGACTGCACCCAGCACACACAAGTGACCCCACACCTCTGCTGCTTATGCCTGCAAAAATCCAGGGGTATCTGTCTCAGACTTGGTGCTCTCTTGTGCCTCCTGTCTCCCTTTGCTCTGCTCTGGAGAGTCCCTCAGAATGAACTCGTGGACTTTCCTTTCTTGGTGGGTTCCTTTTTTCTGTCTGCCAATGCCACATTTTGAGATTACAATTTCTGAAAAGCTTTCAAGAGCCTAAAACTGAGCAGATCAAATGGAGACCACTGAACTCTAATGTGTCTATCAGATCAAAGAGCACCTCTTTTTCACCAGTCTCTTATCTCTCTTAAAATATGTTTTTACAAATGAGTGCCTACAAGCATGAGTGGGTGCAAAGGCAGCAATGCCATCTGAGAAAAAGCAGCTCCTCTGGTCCCCAGCTTGGCTGCCCCATCATTTGGCTACCCTTGCACTGCCTGGTTGTGATCCTGTTAGGCTCAAGCAGGTCTGAAAATGCTGTCCCTTATATTTTTTTACCAAATCCACTGCTAAAGTCCAGCAATCACTGACATCCAGCGGCAGCAGAGGATAATTACAAATGTTTATTTTCTGAGAAGCTTGTTTGCTACCTGGGGAGGACCCAGTTACACTAAAGGTTTCTTTTTGAGCTCTACAAGTCAACTGAAGTAAAATACTGCTTTTGTCAGGCAGGAGAGGGCAGGAACCTGAAAACCAATATTGAAAATCATTTTTATGTTTCCCACATAAGGGGCTCCAAGTCTAACTCTGCTGCTTGGGAGTAACCCCAGATGGCAAATTGAGTTCTGCCTTTTGCAAAGTGCAGTGAGACCAGACCTGAAGTTTCCTGCCCCAAGCCATTTTGAGTGGGATAAAATTAAGCCTTGAGCAACAGTGACACCACTATGCTGGTCTAATAAAAAAACTGTGGTTCAGGGTGAGCCCTTCAGCCTCTCCCCAGTAAGGCTCAAATATCAATTAAATCCTCTGGTGGGTGATCCTGCCTGAAGAAAACAACATCAAAATTACAGGTTTTGCTTAATTTCGTTCAACACAGATAATTAACAATTTCTTCATGCTTGAAGCGGAGTGGGAGGGCATCATGTATGGTTTTTATTACAGTGCAATCACTACTTGTTCCTAAATGCTTGTTTACTCAGATTTCTTTTTGTATAAAACTATGGGCTATGGGACAACTGCTGAGAGAGTTACCTAGTTCTTTGGTTTGGATTTTTTCTATGCAGACACTCTCTGCAGTGTCTGACAGCATTTAGGGAATGCTTAGAAGGCATTGTAAGGAAAAAAGGTCAGATTGCCATAGAAAGCATGGAGGTAAATCTTTGAATGGCACAGTCAGGCCAAATTACTACAGAAAAAGTAGATTCATCAGTGAAAGCATAATTATGAGACTGACTTCTGTGCAGGACCTCTTTGATGCTTTTTCCTCTTTTTTTTGGTGGTGGTGGGGAGTAGGGTAATAAAATGAAAAGAATAAAGTCATCTTATTTTTATTTTTATTCCTATAAGTCTTTCAAGTTAGAGCAGAAGGTAGATTTTGACAGGCATAAAATACTTCCAGTGCAGCAAACTTTAATGGTTGCTGCTATCACCATAATTTAAACTTTGGGCCTTTGTAAACAGTGTGCACAGAATGCCTTGTAATCAATCTGAGCTCATTGCAAGGGCTCTGGCACTTTCTGAATGCACAGTTTCATCTGTCTCTTTGCCTTTAACCTCCAGTCCTTTCTTTACTGTTTCCACCCCTTCTAATACCTCTTGCAGAGAGAATATCCTTACAAGTTTTTGGCAGCCACCACAGGCCCCTTCTCACTGACATGTTACAGCAGTATCTCTTGGAGCTTTGGCCATAAACAAGACCCCATCACGGGGCAGTGGCCACATAACAGATGCTCTCTGCAGCAAGGGGTTCAGAGGTGGAGGATGCACACAAACAGGGGACCTGTAGCCCATGGCTGGGATTTGAGGTCACTTTCATTTGTGTGTCCTGCTCCAGGTAAGAAGCTGCCCTGAGCTTTCTTCCTCTCCCAGAGGAAGCTGGGAGAGGGTGAGGAGAAGCAGCAGCTCGTCTTAAAGTGACAGGTTAAAATGTAATGAAAAAAAGGAATTTCATTTCCTTCCCTTGAGTCTGATAGATTCGTTTTTATGTCCTCTGCCTGTGTGGGTAGGGAAAGTTTTCTGTTTCGCGCTGTATAGAGGGCCAAACTGAAGAGCCATGGCTGAAAAAGTGGGAAAAAGAAGTGACAACACCTTCCTTGCAATGAGCCCACCCTCCCTGGATCATCTTGACTGACAGTGTTGGGATGAGAGCAAGGGCTCTCCTCTTCCTCAGTCTCACCATCACCTGCTGATGGAGAGCATGAAGAGAAAGCTGCAGTGATCAGGGATGTGCTCAAGGAGCTGAAGGAGCTGAGTTTCTCTGAGGCTGATACAAACCTCCACACAGCATCACTGATGAAGGATTGCTCTGCCCGTGTTTGGGGAGAAAGCCAGAATCTCTTTTCTGATACTGAAATAAAGCAGTCCCCTTTCAGACAAGTCAGGAAAGGAATTGTTCATTCCTCAGACTGAGCTGCACATATGCAATCTCTTTGTTAAGTAGCTTTCTGAATTTTTGCTCCTTGGCTCCTGTAGCTGCAGCCTGTGTGATTGCCAGCCCCGAGCGCCGGCCAGGAAAGCCCAGCCCAGGAGGGGCGAAGGCAGCACAGCTCTCCCAGCACAGACACAGCTATAAATGGGCCGCTGCTCTCAGCCACTGGAGAGGTGGGGGAAAATCCACACCTCCCAAACACAGCTTCTAAAATTCAGTACAGGTCCTCTGGTTATAAAGCATGCAGAGACCTTACTTCTAAAAGAAGAGCAGTGTGTGGAAAAGGAAGGAAAGCCTTGGTGGCTACTGATGGCAAAAGCAAAGGTGAAATGGACAAGCAGTAAAACACTTTTTCCTGTAAAATAACTATCCGCCTCAATGTCATCACACTTTAGGTAAATATGCAGGAGGTCCATCAGTGCAAAAGAACAGGGTAACTAGTGCAGATAGAAGGGAATTAAATTTGTGGCAAATTAAAGCCAATGCCGGATCTGTTTGTGGTATTGAAATAACTTTGCTACTGCCTTGACCACCCTTCAGAGTGGAGGGGTGGGAGCATGATGTGGGGGAGACTGGATCACAGATGTCTTACAGATCCCTGTCCCTCTCCTGCATGGTCAGGTCTGCAAAGTGGCAGTCTGTTTCTAGGATCTGGAAGTGTTGTTTAGGTAAACAAAACTCTGTTTCCCATCTAACACACCTTGCAAAGTCACCATATATCTGTGTAGTTTTGATATAAAACACCACCATGCCAGCAAAATAATAATTTATACTGGTTTGTACAGGCATAAAGGTCTCATGGACTTAGGCTGAGAAGAAATGAAGGGTGACAAGCCCTTCTCCCATATCATTATCTGTGCATTGAGAGTTCTGGACTGGAGGAAAGAAACAGCATTGCTCAATTCATTTCCATTAGAAATTGAATGGGCTTCCACATTCCTGGACAGCACATGACAGGAGGTATTGGCTCATAAGGAGCTATTTTGCAATTTAACCATGACTGGCTGAAGGACTTGGAAATAAGAAGTGTTTTTCCGCATGGACGCTATTGAAACGTGAGCCTGAAAGCTTGTCCAGCCAACAGCTGGGACTCACGCCTCTCTTTCTGTACCTTTATTTCTTGGTCCTGCCAAGGTTGGGTATTATCTGTCTGTTTGATAGGTTAAAGACTGGAGAAGGCCTTGGATAAGCTGAGGGAATCTGTCTGGAAGCAAACCATAATATCAGGGTTAAGAAACAGGCAACTTTTGTTGCTGGTGCTGTTTTCTGCAAGAGGCATCTCACTGTTGTGTGCTGAGCACCCCAGGTGCTTAGGTACCAGGCTTCTAGGCATCACATCAAGGAGTGGCAAAAGGGGCCAAAAATACCTTTTCTGCATGACTCTTCTTCCTAATATAATGTGTGACTGGTTCCAGTCTTCTGTGACCACAAAAAGTCCTGCTCAGGTTCCCAGCATCTGTTACTGTAGGGAGATCTAAAAATGTCTTTCTCTGGAGGAAAAGATGGTTATTTCACATTTTATGTAGAAACAGAAAAAATGAGCCTGCAAGATCTCTCATCTAGAACACCAGTTTTGAGGCTGTTTACCTACTTTGAAGAAGAGACATATTGAAGTCCCTGTTCTTTGTCAAATGAAGGGTTTGGAAGTCTTTGCCTCCTTCTACTGAGCGAGAAAATAGTTGTTTGCTGGCTAGGTGCCTCTTGTGAACAGCTCCACAGACAGACACTCAGCTTGCAGCTTAGCAGTTCAGTTTTAATCTTTACTCTGGCTAATCCTTACACAGAGCAGAAGAGATTTAATTGCAGATGATGAGCATGTGAGTGAGAGAGAGAACCCCAGCATTTCTGGCAGCCAAGTTTGGGTTTTGCCACACAGATGCGCAATTTGAATTTTCCTCCTCCATATGTTTAACAACTATTATGGTCTGCTGGGCTTTTCTGAAATAGAGCTGCCTGCCTCTGACCAGAAATTCTGTCATGGCTCTGAGAAGATACTCCATGCAGTCAGTATTTTCCTCTTGCTTTGTCCCAAGGCTTCTGCTCTGGGTAAGTGCTGTTATCACGTCAGGACTCAGTAGTGGAGAATATTCCATTCCTGCTGTGCTCATCAGGACCACAAAACTGGACTGTTAATTTAAAAAATTGCTTTGGCTTAAACCTGGAGTTTCAATAATTCTTGAATTTTCAGCAAACAACAACCCTGCACTGATTGAATGGGTCACCTTGTTTCCCTGTGTGTTTTAAACCAGCACCACTGAGCCATAGCAATGGCAATACAGATCCATGCACCCTTCACAGCATGTGGGATGGCATCTCCCCTGCACCAGCCTCCAGAGTTGATGCCAGGAGGTTTGTGTGGGATTTTACATCACTATGCCTAAGGCAGAACAAGGTTTCCAGCCAAAGCAGGTCTGTGTGCAGCACACCCTAGCCATGTACCATAGGTTCCACAGGGGTAGAGCACTTCCAGAATCCCCTCTCCTTGTATTTGACATATCATTACTTATCTGTTGGAGGAAGAAGAAGTTGGCTTTGCCATTCCCACACTCTGCAGTTGCTATTTGGTGGGACAAAGCAGCACAGCAGCTGACATACCTCTAATGTTCTCAGTTCCCTCTGTGTGAAATTTACATTGGAAAGGTTAAAAATTATCTCACCACTTCATATTGCTAATTCTTTGGGGTTGACAAAAATTGCTGTGCTGCTATTTCTCTCTGGATTTTTTCCTCTTTTGGGCAAATAAATGAGATGTGGAGTGGGAAATCCTTCAGCCTACTGCTAATGACACTACACACAAGGCTGGAGTAAAATTTGGAGGACATGGAAAAGACCTTCTCCAGTGACACACATTAATGGAAGAATGGATACATGGGACAGAAGGCAGGTTTTCTGTTTTGTTGCTTTCTTTTTGAGCCTTCTCAGTGCAACAATACTTCAGAGGCTTATACTAAGCTATGCTTGAGGAGAGGGAAATAAAACCAAAGGATCCTCCACCTCCTTGGGGTTGGGAGGCAGCTTGGGTTTTCTGTGGGGTGACTGGGGCAGTTTTCTAAAGGTCTTGTGGGCTTTGCATGCTCAACTTGTTCAGCATACTAACTTGCATCCACTGGCTAGTCTTTATGAAGCATTTAATTCTGTCGTTTTAGAGCTGTTGAAAAAGCAAAGGGAAGATTTATAACAACATTTGCTAACTCTAGGCCAACTGGTTTGGCACAGGAAAGAACTATGTTTTTCAGAACAGCTTTTCAACATTCCACTGTTAGCTAAAATGTATGAAAATTACAGTTTTTAAATGACCAGATGTTTTTGCTGAGAAAGAAATAGATTGCCTGAAAGGGGAAGATGAGGCCTGAACTCAGGCTTCTATGCTACTACTGTCAGCTTTTCAGCTAATGGATGACCTACTACCATCTAAAACTACTAAATTTGTGTGATTAATGCTGCTAAATTGCAGCCACAGTATATTTATAATTTTCTCTGTCAGCTTGATACCATTTGTGCAGCATCACTATAAAAGGTGAAGGAGAGAAAAGGCGATTAATCTGTTGTCCTTGTACAGGACAATATGGCATAGCTCTCCTCAAAGTGGAAGCTTTCAAGTGAATTAAACTAATGGTTTCATCTGTTTCATTTCCAGCTCTGTTTTTTTTAAATCAAGAGCAGCAGATCCTTTCCATGTTGTCTGCTTCTCTAGACAGAAACTGAGACTAGAAATGTTCTTGCTTTGGCTTCAAATTGCTCAGCACAGCATGATCATCCAGTACTTTATTCATGTGACTTATCAAGAGCATGGGGATCTTATTTTGGCCACCCATAATAGTCTAATTGGACTGGCCTGTGTTAAAAATCTGTGCTGGATTGATGGGATTCTTCAAATGCTTTTCTTATTGCTCTGCTGAACAGTTACCAGTCATACAAGATTAAGAACAAAGAGAAGATGTGATGATCTTGCATTGCAATCCTCCTCCTTACTTTATAGCCATTGCTTAAGGTGTCCGAAAGAAATCCCATAGTAGAAAAGCCCTTTTTACATCTTTTCCTTTAAAGCAGACACTTGTTAAGGGGGGAATTGAATGAAGCTGAAGATGGTGGAGGAATTACGGCTGTGCAGTGTCATTCTCCCATGAAAAGGTGCCAAATCCTTTGCAAGGCCCAGCTGGTTGCCTCCATGCCCAAATTCCAGGAGTTCTTGTGGTGTCACCATTGCACTATAGGTAGGGGCAGGAGCACCCCAATGCTCCCTTACCAACCCCACAAGTGCAGCTTAGCCCATGGCAGCAGAAGCCAGGAGCAGTCAGCACCATAGGGATCAAGCCCAGAAAGTCCCTGCTTCTGCTCCTAAAAAGGCATTATCATCTGGCTGTGCTTCTTTTCCAACAGAGTTGACAAAAAAGCTACTTAAAAATCTGTTTAAAATTACGTATTCTCTGCTTGAGGGTTTGCTAAGCTCATTATAGAAGTGGAATGAAATTCCACAGCACGTTTAGCATTTTTCTTGTTCTTATTTTCTGAGCTTTTCCAACCTAATAGAGAATGACTGATCCTACTGGTGATCTGAGAAGGACACAGTGGAGGAATCGCAGCAGGCTGAGCACCATAGCAATACTGTGACTACCAGTTTGGCTACTTCATTGTGCAGGCTGATCCAAGCAGGGATTAAGAGGATTTTGTTTTCCATTTTTTAAGTTGAATGGGCTGGGATGAAAGCCTTTTACTGCATTTCTGAACAAGTCAGGATATTTAGAAAAGCAGTAACAATGGACTGCACCAGACTTGGATCTTGAGCAATATAAAATAATTTTCCATAGGAGACTGACTGTATGAAACCACCCAGCTTCCCTGTCTTTGATCCTTTAGTGGTCACTGATGACCTCTTGTCTTTCTTTGTTCCTTAAAGCCTTCTGCAAGGAGCCACCCTGCCGCTGTCTGGCAAGTAACAGGAAAAACTCAGCCCTGGAACGAAGACATTCCTGATTGCCAGGATGTATTAGAGTCTGAGGGATGTGTGGTGGTTCAGATCAAATACTAATCAACCATAAGCCATGGCTTAAATTTAGGTTGACCTTCACCTTCTGACAGGTTTGAAAATGATTGATTGTTTTTCATTTGTTTCTCTGCACCAACCCCCCCACCCTCCCCATGCCTGATTTCTGATTAAGGACAGAAGCAAAGGGAACAACTAATTGTTATCACCAGTTTGGATTTCCAGACTAAGAAACGTCAGTTCAGGGAAATGTTGTCCAAATGTTTTGCTAAACTGACCCACAGCCAGGAATTTTCAACACTGCACTCATTGCTAATCTGTATGCACCAAATGATGCACATTTTTCTCTTTTAGCACCTACACTTGTGCCTGAGGACCGTTCAGGTCTTGACCAAAGCTGCTGCCATAGAGGCAGGATTATTTTTTTCCACTAGCAAAGAGAGTGCAGGCGAGGAGGGAGTAAGCCTCATGTTTAATGACCAATACCACGTTGTGGATTACTGATTTCAGTCCCTGCCACCACAGCCAGCTGCAGACTTTGTTGACACTTTTGCAAAGCCAAGGCCTCAGTACCTCAAATATATTAGCTTTGTGACCCTTTGAAGGCTACTGCTATTTAGATAACTTCACCCATATATCTTGATATGTACTCATTCTATGCAATTAAGGGCTGTGCAGTTACCTCACCTAAATTGGGCACCGTTCTACAAAAACTATTACCAAGGCTGTACAAATGGCTAAACAAGTGCTCAGTTCAGCAGATTGCAAAGGAAAAAAGGGCCCCTTGACTTGATGCAGGCAAAACAGAATAAAATTTGTGATTAAACATCTACTGCAGCTCCTGCAAATTTGCATAGTAGTGTGGGCACATATGGAAGCAAAGGTTCATCAGCTGGCTCTCAGAGGGGAGGAGAAGGTGGGTTTGTCTTCTTTCCCTCCCTCCCCCTGTCTGTATCCCAGCAGTTATCTCAGCTGGCTTATGTATAAATGATCCAACCTCAAATCTTGCCTGTCTGATTTGGAGGGCTCCAGAGGCTTACCCCAACTTTTAGCTTCTTTCACAAGGAATACCAGACATCTACACCAAGCAATTATTTTATATAGTTTCCCTTTAGGTCATCTTGCAGCAGGAGGCCCACCCTGGGAATCACTCCAGTCCTAGCACATGAGGACTCTCAATAGGCCAACACACTGAAGGACTGTTTCTGCTTTAAGCACTAGCAGCAGCAACCTGGGCCAATAAATCTTCTATCCTTCACAAATGAAAAATCAACCAGAAAAACCTGTACAAAATCATATCTCAAAGTAGGTCACCACTAGATTATCAGGTGTACTAAAGTCTATTTTTGTGCTTAGTTGTACTCATCAGAAATCTACCAGATGAGAAAATAATGGAAAGTTCTTTTTCAATATGTAGATGGGAAAGGTGTCAGAAAGACAAGAGATACTGCCAGCAATCACATGTAATAATTTGGAAGTACATTACACCTCCAAATGAAGCATGTCTGTTAGTGTTCACACACATCACAGTGTCTGAGTTTATGTTTAAAGACCATAAATAATTATGCAGCCAAAGTAATAAAGCACATGCAAGCTACTAACATAGAGACTGCATGACTACATCAGTCCAAACTGTCAGGTATAGTTTACAACTTCACAAAATTTTGGAAACAACAACTGTGAAAACTGGCTATCCACATGCAGCAGAAATTTCTTCTACTGGCTGAGATCAAGCACAGAGCTGAATCCCATATGTGTATTTTTGTGAGTATCCACACTATAGGTATATATGCACAAATATTAAGACCACCAAAGATATTTTTTTGTTCTGACAATTTCTAAAGCCTATTTAGATTTTTCTCTAACAGATGTAATTAATTACAAATAAAGAAATTAAAATCATTATGAGGATAATCCACTACCATTCAAAGTTTTTAATAATATCCATAGTTTTAAGACAAAGCAAAGTATGACTGATACACTTAAATTCAGCCTATTGGTCAATATATCTGGAAGATAACTTTTATTTATACTGATACCATGCAAATGAATTGCAAAAGAAGACTGTAGTCAGATTGCTCTGTGTGAATGACATTATATTTATGAAAAAGCATACATGCATACATATATATATATATTTATATATATATATATTTAAAATACTGTGTACAAAGAAATATCAACAAATTCTGTCAAAATCTTAATCTTTTAAAATTATTCCTTGGAACAATACATACAAACTTGAGCTGTGATCTTGATCTCAGTGAGTGGAAGAGATTTGTTGATACTCTCAAGCAGACATTTTTCACAGTTCTCATTTCCAAACTTCTGCAAAGTAATAAATCACAGCTGAAAACTAGTACTCATTTACTGTATTCCAAAATTGCTTTGTTCAGAAATAAAATAAGGCTTGTGAAATGGCAGCAACTATACTTCCTCATTAGTTCAGATTGCAATTTTTGTGTAGGGCATTTCTATTTGAGTGTTTTGAGTTATCACTGTTTTTTAATCGTACACGTGATAAGTAAAATCAACCAGACTCACAACTGACTGTGAAAGAACTGAACTGTGGAAAGTTCAGGATATATCTGAGCAGACAGTGTGCTGTTAATTATAAACTTAGAGGTAATTCCCTAAACTTTTATTGGCTTGGTTCTGTAAAATATGCAAAAATTATGCCCATTCTCAGTATTAATTTTAACACTTCAGAATATTTTCAAAGACATGCATTCCTGCTTGTTGGTATCAGTTTCCCTCATTTAGTACTTGAAGCCCTTGGCTGAGATTTTGAGGCGAAAGAGTCAATTCCCATCAGCTACTGTGTTCTTTTTTTCTAAGTGAAGGACAAAATCCCCATCCCTCTCAAACCACTGAAGGTTCAGGTTCTAGGCCAGAATCTGACAGGCAATGTGTTTGATGGCAATCACTTTCTCCTGGGTCTCCCTGTTGATCTGTTTCTGTGGGAGACAAGGGGCCCATCACAGATCCGTTCCCAGCCTGGTGCTGTCCAAGGTGTCGGTCCTGCCCCGCTCGGCTGCCCTGGGGCTGCTCCATGGCACACAGCTCAGCACACACAGGGAGAGCGGAGCATCAGCAGCACGGCTGCCATGCTCTTGGGGCCTGAGTGTCAAAGTCATGGCTGGAACCTCTTCCTCACTTCTAAAGGCAAGACATCATGCATAGATCCAAGTACCGGCTTTCCAACTTGGAACCTCAACAGGCCCCCTCAAAACAACTCAAACCAAGCAAAGGTTAATAGCTGTGCTTAAAGATCCTGTGACATTTTGGCAAACGTCTAATCGCAGTAATTCAAAATGCGTCACACATTATTTTAAGCTTCCTTAAACTTCCCAGAAACATGTCTATTTAGGGTCTCAGTGAGTCTGGTAAAGTCAAAATTGCAAAGACACAAAAGTTGCATTTTTAACAGAGACTGCATGCAACCACAGAGATCTACTTGGCAGGAAGGAAGAAAGAGAGATCTGTGTGCATGCTTGCATTCACCTTCACTGTTTCAGGCAATGTATAATAATTTCCTTTGTGAATAGCTATAAAGTTATTGCAGCATTAAAGCTGGATAGACCTACAGTAATGGTATTTCCTGACTTTTCCAAATGTTAAAAGGTCAACAAAAACAGTACGTATGGAAACAATCTCTTGTCATTACATTCTATAGCATGAATTAAATAAACATTTCCTCTTTTTTCTCCCTTCTCCTGTCATTCAGTGTAAAAATCTAAATTATGCTATGCCACCAAAACAGCATGAAGGCAGTAAGAGCTTTAATTAAAGAAGAATTCAATGAAAGCAATCTATTCAGTTTCAGTCAGATCCACTTTTTCTTCACTCACTAAGAGGTAATAAAATTACAGCAGTAACCACTGACTTAAACATGAATCTGTCCAGAGAAACTCTTCCTCAAAAGGAAACTTCTAGTAGCAAGAGCCACCCATCCCTAACCAGTACACAGCCTGTTAACACACTGTGTTACTGCCTTTGCTTCACACATTGTGTAAAAGCACAGGTCCCAGTGAAGCATTAAAGTTCAGACACTGCCTTGTACACACTGACAAGCCCATCAACAATAACTTTTTAACTGCTTTTGAAATCAGAGTAGGATCCAGCTGCTCTAACATCAGCCTTAATCTCAATAGGTCACACATTAATAGACAGCTCAGCATTGGGATGGCCAGCATAGATGGGCAATGCCCATAAAATCCTAGAATCATTTAGATGGGAAAGGACCTCCAGGATCATCAAGTCCAACCTGTCATCAAACACCATGTCAACAAAACCAAGGTGCTGAGTGCCACGTCCATATTTCTTGAATACCTCTGAGAATGGTGACTCCAGCACTCGCCTGGGCAGCCCATCCTAATGCTTAACCATCCTTTCAGAGAAGAAATTTTTCCTGACGTTTAACATGAACTTTCCCAGGCACAACAATGAGGCCAGGTTCTGTTGTCCTGTCACTGGTTGCCTGGGGGAAGAGGCTGACCCCCACTTGGCTACATCCTCCTTTCAGGCAATTGTAGAGAATGACAAGGTCTTCCCTGAACCTCCTTTTCTCCAGGCTAAACAACCCCAGCTCCCTCACTGTTCCTCAAATTATTCACTCTCCAGACACTTCACCAGCTCTGTTGCCCTTCTCTGGACATGCTCCAGCATCCCAGTGCCTTTCTTGCAGTGAGGGGCCCAGAACTGGATACAGGACTCAAGCTGAGGCCTCACCAGTGCTGAGCACAGAGGGAGCAATGTCACAGCCTGTCCAGGAGAAAATGTAGCTCTTTTTGCAGGGTGGATCTGAGACACTAGCTCTGCACAGAGAGCAGAGGTTGCCCTTTCTTAATAGCTGCTTATATTGCCAGACAGCATGCATAATGTCTTCTGTGTGTTAAGCTGTAAATATTATTTCATGTAAAATCTTGATGGACACAATGATGATCTGCCAGAGCATGACTGGGCTAAAACAGCAAAACTGTGACATATCTGACCTGATATTTTTACCAGATGACCTCAGTCATCTGGTAGGCTGGAACAAGAACAACTAACACAACAGGTTCCATGAAGAGCTGTCAATAAACTTTGAACCAGACTGTTGGCAGCAACGCTCACTATAAAAGCAATAGCACTGTGAAGTTCCCTTAGGCTGGGTATAAACAGAACCCTTTTGCATGATGAGACTGAAAGGCCCTGAACAGAAGACCAGCACTGCAGTGCAAGAGGAGTGGAGATGTGTATTGACCAGGGAGAATGAGGGACTGACCTGCTGGAACACCCTGGAGACTCTGCTGTGCTCAGAAGCATATGGCTGTAATGTACAGCAGGTGTGAAGGGCTACACTAGCAAGAAAGGGTGAAGTAGAATATGCTTTCATTAAAGCCCCTCACTTTGGGCCACTGATATAATTATTTCTTAGGTTTGCTAAAGTTCAGGGTGAAAGAGCCAGTCTTCCTCTGGAATAACTACAGAAATCACTTCGCTTTTTAATGGACCCATGTAAAGAACTCATGCCCACCACTTCTCTATTGTTATGGCCTTCCATCACCAACCATTTAATACCCTGTTTTGGTTGTCTCTATCCCAGTTTTCGATTTCTCACTCTTGAGTGACCTCACTTCATCTGAAAATGATGACAATATTCAGGCAAATACATCATGAACACTTGCATTAAGCACAGATACTAAGTCCCCTGGATGAGGAATTCAGACTGGTGATTTGTGCTGCCAACAGTGGGACAAGGCCCTGGGACCATCAATCCCATGTTACAATGGCACCTGATGATAACAACCACCCAGAGACAGAGGCAATAATAAATCAAAGTTCTGGTCAACGAATCAGTGTTATGAGAGCCCTGAAAAAGTATGTCTGAAGGAGCAGGCAGCTCTGTCAAAGTCAGTAAGAGAGACTTGGAAATGTCTTTTGCTGCCAATTTGTTTCATTGCTACAGATGAGTTTCCTTTGCTTTCTCTGCATCTAAATACATAAACAAATAGATAAATAAGTTAGTCTGTACCAAGGATTTTCTTACATCATCACCAGTTTCTTTCTTCTGCAGAAAATAACCTGGTAAGGCACAAGTAAAAAGGAAGATTTCTAAAATGGCACCACCACCTCTGTGCTGTCTAAAATGCACCCCCTGAGGCAGTACAACCACACCAAGTTCTATTCACCCCTAAAATAATCAGCTGTGTTTGTTGGGGGATACAACAAAGTTGTTGCTCAGCTTTGATTCTGTTGCAAGGCCAGTTTACTCTAGGCATCCTCAATGCTTTTGGTACAGCTCACCAACAACATCTGGAGAACAGCCGGACATACTGAAATTCTACTTTGCTGTCATGTTTTGTGTGGGTGTGACAGTAACTTCTCTTGTGGCCCTCTACTTTCATAATTGGTGCTGCTTCTCTTGTCCCACATTTGAAACAGGGCCTGAAAACTGTATCCCTCCTAAAGAGAAGAAGCTATTTGCCATCCTGGCTTTGGCACTTCTTGGCTTTCTAGACCTCTGTTATCTTCAAAGTATTTTCCACAGATGGAAAATGCACGAACCCATACAGTGGTTGCACTGTGCGTTGTTACTTCTGCCACCCTCTCTATCCTAGGGTAAATTTTTCTTCTCGAGGAAAAATTACTTCTGCAAACATCTGGAATAAGGCATTCTTACCATTTGGACCCACTGCTTTCAGCTGCACAGTAGCACACACCTAATCTATGTGCAGAGGATGACACTTCACCTTTCACCAGACATGGAGCCTCACATACGAAATGGAAAAAGGAGAGGTTCTGGTAAAGTAACAGTTCAGGCAAAAACTGCTGCTCAGATCTTCACACACACCCCATACCCCTCAGTTCAGAGGAAGACACATGAGGCTCTGAGGACAGATTAGGGTCAACTTCAGGAAGTTCCATCCCAAGTTTTCTTTCCAGGACCTGGACCCAAAAAGAATACGGTAGGAAAAGCCTTCCTAATAAGTCAAACTCTTTCTTCTTTCACTAAATAAACCAAACATTTTTCTAACCTGTATTGTTTCTGGCTCCGCTCACTGCTCAGCCCCTTATTACAGCTTACTCCAAAATTCCTTACTGGGTGTTTGGCAGAGTGAGTATGATCTATAGCGTGACCTTGCAATTCAGTGCACTGCTGTCATTCTGCATAATGCACTGTAAAGTGTAGCTTTTATTGGAAATGAAGCTGCATAAATAAACACTCTTACATTAATGTGAAGTAAAACATTTTGTATTACCAATGTGCAGATATATTTTGGGAGAAATTAGTTACTAGGGAGCCAAAAAAACCAAGCAGTGATGTGCTTAAATTATTTTGATCCTTTAAAAATGTAGCCAGTGTCTAATAATTTTTTTTCAGTTTTGTAGTCTTTCATTAGGGGGAAGATTTGTTTGCATACAATGGAAAGCTGAAGGGGACTAAACCCTTCTCAGGAGCTCTTTTTGTCCACATGAGCTTCAACCCTCTGCTCCACTACAATGTCTATAGATGGACACAAATCTCATGAAGTAAGGAAAAAGCAAAGTGAATCCAGTTTTGCAAACCTGATCAAAGATGAGCTCTGCTTTAGTTATCTAAGTGCAACCTCTTTGTCTCTACCATAGTAGCTTTACTTTTCTTACATATGCTGTCTGACAGCTTGTTGAAAAACCATCTTGCTAATGTATGCACTCTAACATGCTTTAATTTTGTGCTTTTTCAGCTCGTTATTAATTGACCCATCACTATTTGTTCAGAATTCAAGGCTGACTGCCTCCAGTGCACTTAAAAAACATATGGGCAAAATTCATAGGCATCAGCTTTGCATACCATACAGCATGAGAGGTGACAGTACCAATTATGTGTCTGGAAGGAGACGCTCCAGCCGGGCTACAGACAGTTAGCTAATATTATTCCAATGTGTCATTTTGAGAGGGAATAAACCTGTCGTGATCATCAGCTATGTAAAGTACTGGGATCATTAGGCTAACTCTGGCAGTATCATGATGGTTGGGTTGGTTTTTCAGTAACAATGCTCACAGTCATTCAGTCAAATACATGTGCCAGAACTTTCACCCCCAGAAAATGCTGCTCCTCCTTTACGAGCACCTTGGTGCTTTGCTTAACAGGTTGCAGTCTCACATCTGGCACCAGTTGGAGAGCCAGCAATAGGCATTCAACCTGGTCTCTGCAGCAGACTATTCCCAGAAAGGTTGTTTGCTCCAGAAAATATACCCCAAAACAAAAATAAGAGAGAACATAATGAATAACACAGATCCAGAGGATAGGAAATACATCTGCTTTCTCCTGCCTCCATTACTTCAAGGCCATCCCTGCAATATGGGTTTCATTAATGGCTCAGAGACAACACTGCAGAATTACAAGTTCAAGATGTTATTGGAAAAGCCACCCCATGACATTTTATATGGTTTTGAGAAGCGGGTGGGGAAGAGGACTTTTTAAAATTTTTTTTTTTTTTAACTTAAAAAATTATTATTAGATACAATGTAACACTGGCAAAAATTGGGTTGGAAATGAAAATATGCATATGCACTTAACCAACAACAAAAACTTTCTGTTCAGCTTTGCCCAAAATAGAAAAATAAAAGGCATAAATATGAGACATAAGCTGGGTTTGAGCAGCTGAGTACAACACTTGAATTTACTCAGCTGAAAGGCCTTTGGATCAGGGTCAGTTACTTCATCTGTGCTTAGACACAGATTGATGGGGCTCCCTTCCCCTGTTCATAGTTTTCTACTAACTCACATGAACTGTTACTTCACAGTGTCATCATATTTGAAAATCAGGTAGTATAACAATAAAGCATTATGATATCAGACAGCATGATGTTAGTGAACTATTAAAACACAATCTTTACATTGAGAAATATCTGGATTTCACTATAAATATCTGTGTTTCAACACGGCCAATTACCAAAGATTCAGATATATAAAACAATTGTATGAAATCGGAATGGAAATAAGACAGTAAAGTTCTAAAACTGCCTCTAAGACACTAATTAGCATTTGAGGCTGCTGTACAGCCCCAGCCCTGGCTTTGCAGCCCAAGTAAGTGCTATGCCCATTGCAGCTGAGCATGGCTATGGTGGCAGCAGGGCACCAGTGCCAGGCTCAGCCCTTTGATCACCCAGCCTCAGCTGTCCCTGTGCCCCACCACACACCCCGTGCTCCAGGACACCCAGATCTCCACCACTCACACAAGTGTTTTATTCATGGCTGGCAAAATAGAATAATTTTCCAAAGCCTGAATTTGCAAGTCAAGAAGAACCTTCCCAGTGTGCAGCAGGGTACCGTGGCCTCAGCTGGGCAGAGCCTGACAAAGCCCAGCTGCTCTCAGCCTCGCTGAGGTTATCCCATTTCTCTCACCAAGCACGTGGGAGAGCACAGTGGGGCTGCCTGCACCCAACAGCCCCCTAAAGAGCTGTTCATAAAGCAATCCTACTGGATACAGTCACTGGAAATGGAGAACAACATGAAATGTTTCAACTGAGGCCTTGCTCTGCTGCAGTCCAGGACAAACTGACAACTCATGTTCCACCTGCTGAGAAAGGAAAGGGCCTGTCCGATGAATGCAGGCTGTCCAGTCTCTTGCATTGCATCTACAAAGCTAAAAAAGCCAATTAAGAGGCCTCTATTCTAGAATATATTTATGCATAAATATTCTAGATTAGGCAGACTTTCTATATACACTCCATATTGCTCTATGTATACATGCCATAACAGGTTTCCTTGGGCGTTTGTGGTGAGCTCTCCTGGTACTACTTGTTAGAGAAAACACTGGATCCTGAAAGTCTGCTTAGGTCTTCTCACGCACTACTGGTGTAAGAATATTAAACTCAACCCTCCAGCCTTTCATTATGTATTCTATGCCTGATTATTTTTTAACTGTTTTTGTTGTTTGTGCGCAAATCCCAAGGCAAATGTGCAAATTAAGATTCCTGTCTGGGCACATGATTTGTTTACATGCTCATTTAAAAATGCAAGTCTTGTCATTTCAATGTGCTGCAGTAATTTAGCTCTAATGTGGAGCTGGTGCCAGGAGTTTGAAGGGTTATTTTTCCTCTCTGTGGACAAACTGCTATATTGTAGTTATATTCCTATTTAGTGGCATGAAGCCACTTAAAAGAACTAACCTGCTCTATGCAAATGCTAACAATAACAGTTTTCTGGTAATACCATTCTACTTAAAATAGAAAATCAACTGCTGCTGTTACAGAAATATGCAGGTACTCTGACCCATAGCATGATGGTAGACAGTGCTCCTTTGCTTGCATCTCTGTCACAGAAAAAAGCTTGACATGAACTCTGAAATAACTAGATTGCTCTGGATATGTTTGCAAATAAAATGAGCATACTGTTACCCCAATATTATTGTCTCTCTCAGCATAACCCATTCTTTTCCATAGTGTGACAGAGAGCAACACAGGAATCCAGTACTGTGCACCAAGGCTAAAACTGCATCAGCAGCAGACTTGGAGACAGGTAGACAGTTCTGAGGCCAAAGCAGGGGCCCAAAGCAAACCAAAGGGTAAGAAAAGTGCTGGGAACTGGATGCCATGTCTGGAAGATGTATAACTTCATCTTGCAGAAGCTGAGCCGAGTGGCCAGAGCAGTTGTCTTCAATTATGGTGAGAGCCAAAGGGCAGAGAGAAACCAAGAGGGTAATGAGAACTAGATGCTGTTCTGCCAGTTCCTGAAAGATTATATGTTTATTCATTTAGTTAGTTACCAAAACACCAAATGTTTTCAAGAGAAATCTAAACTTTGTATATGTCTGGGTGCAATACAAGTGCACAAAGCAATCTGCGTGCAAGATGGTAGTTAGCTACAGTGGATGGCAATGTTACTGATGTTTATTATTTGTAACACCCTCTTGGTCAAAATCCAGGATTCTGCCATATGTACTGGCATTATGAAATCCCCCAAAATTATCATCATGAGTAACTCAGAGATTATTGTCTGCAGAACACCAAGAATGTGCTTTGTAGGACATGCTGTCCTTGTCTTAAATGCTTATATTCCTGTTTGAAATGTCACTCGTCAGGAGGGAGGACATTTGTCCAGGGAAAGTTTAAGGTCAGTAATGGCATGATTTATTGCAGAAACATCATTACTCTGCTCAGGAGACATTGCCAACTCTTCAGGAAATGTTGATTAGATAGTGAAAAGCTTAGCTTTCTTCTTCATGGAACAATACTCTCTAACTGGGTTTTTGTACTGAAACATATTGTATGTGAAGCAAATGACAGGCAGAGAACATTGACTTGGGGAAGAGACTTAACTCATGTCCTCAGCACCTCCTGCTTTCAGCATTGCCTTAAGCCATGCAAAACATCCTTTTGAGGCACAGGCAGTACAGCTACAAATAAAAAATCAGGCCATTTTTAGCTCTGGCCCTGTGAGTCTCCACAGCTGATGTCATTCACAGCTCCCCTTTCTGCACTGCCTCAGGTAAAAGCATCACTTACTCCCAAGGCTGTGCCTCCTCCCACTGTTAGATCTGCTGTCACAGGGCATCATCCCTCCCTTCCTGCTGTCCATCACTGCTTTGGGTCTGGGCACCACTGTCCACCACCTTTCCCAGTGCAGCAGTTCCAGAAGGCCGATTGCTGCTGAAGGCATCCAGAGGATCAGACCAAAACCAGGCTCTACCAGCCTGCAGGACTCATCTTACCATGCAAGGACAAATTTCACTGTTGGCACACCGGCATCTTGTGATTAACATTTTTCCCTTTACTGTATCAGGTCTGGTTTAAGTTGTAGATGTTAATAGTTAACACTGAGCTTTTACTTAATCTAAGCCACCTTGAAAACTCTGGGTGGCATTAAATAACAAAGTATGTGCAATAAAATAAATGGATTGTATATACTAGTAGGATAACATTCTTTAAATGGTTGGAATCTCAAATGAAGCATGAATAAGAAGCAGTCTAACACCTTTGTAGTTAGACAAATCTGAACCAGCCAGACTATGGGTTTTCAGATGTAAGAAATCAGTAATTTTATTTGTCAGAACCTACAGTAGGCTTTGAATGTTTTTCTTATTCCTTGACTAAAATAATAAATCAGAGAAATACGTGGTGTCATATGCAAATGGAGACACTACCAGTTCAAAACAAGGAATACAGGCTGGCTCTCTGAAATCTTAACCTTTTAAATGAAAAAAAAAAAGAAAGAAAAAGGACTGATATGATTAATTTTGCTACCAGTTCCAGCAAAATGTGGACATAATAAATTGCAGCAAAGACTGAACTATGATTCTTATATCTGGATATCCATCCAATGCTTCAGGCAGCAGCACTACAAACTGTGCCTGTAAGACTCATTCATCTGGTGGATTGAGCGTCTTTTGTTAAGCCTTCAAAGTTTCAAAACACGCTGTTCTGAAGTCCACAGCCTTTTGAATCAGTGGTTTGTGAAAATAATTCACAATACACAATGGTTTGAGTACTATGGTATATAACACAGTGTACTGCTGTATCAGTCATAGCCTCAGTGTGAAGGACACTGTGAGTTTAATACAAATTGTTTACCAAAGGAGAACATCATCTGGAAAGAAGAGAGGTTACTCCAAGTTTTCCTTCCAGATCAATGAATGCCTTACTTTTGAAGGTTACTTTTACCACCAAGTTGTTCACATGTGCAGGGCTATAAAAAATTCCACCATTTGAGTTCAAGAGATATTTAAAAAGTAACAGGCAGAATTCTAGCCAAAGAAGTATTTTATCTTTTTAGACAGAACTTGTTAAACTAAGTCTCACATTTTTCACAATCAATTTCTGCTCCTGATGGAATATGTAGATGAGAAACACATCATGCTGTTCAAAAGATGGTTGTCAAAGATTCTTACTTTTGCAAATGCAAATATATCCCCTGATTTAGCAAATAAACACACATCTTATGTTTTTGTGGTTAATTTTTTTAGCTCCAACCATGATGAAAACCTTGAACAACCAATTCATAATTTATACCTCTGCCAATGAGCAATTTGATAAAACTAGAACTGTTAACTAGCAAAAATATTTATTTCTCCCCCTAGCTCCATCTTATCCTATTTACAGTCTGATAATCTGGTTTAAAACAGTTTATAGATTTATAGGAGTCATATGTGGTCAAACAAAGAACATGCCCTTGAAAATATATATTTGAAGTATTGTCTCAAAATAATATGTAATGTTTATTTGCCTAGAATCTGTCTACACATGCAAAATATCAAGAGTCATTTCAAACTTAAAAATCCATAATAAAATTCTGAACAAGAAAAATAACTGCCATGAACATATGCTTATAACCACTCTACAATTATAAACAAGGCTTTCTTTATGAACCCCTGTTTCTCTTAGTTGCTGCTTTATTTAAATCCACACAGGACCACAGAAAGGGAAACATTTCAGTTCCTGTGTAAAGTACAATCTTTTCCCTCGATGGTAAGAGGAAAATCATGCTGCATAAGAATTCTTTAATATATTTGCCTTTAGAGTTTATTGACTTTACTTCTACTAGTATTCTACCATATAGGAATAACATTTCATTACCAAAACTGAATCCTTGTGGATTTAAAAACCCATCCATTCAACAACAGTTTTGAATGAGTTGTATTAATTTAAGCAGTATGAGGCTAGCTGGACAGAGAGCACTAGGTCAACTAACTATATTTTAAAGGTTTCTTTCTTAAAAAAGGGGGGTAATCAAGCCTAAAAACGTGCACCATATATCAGGATTCAGTGACTGAAAGGTGGAGCAAACATCCCTCTGGGAAAATAAATCAAGTTAGTACTTGAATTTGTATCATCTTAGAACATCTTTCAACTTTATTTATTAGGTAGCTGAATGATTTTATCTTATCCATGTGTAGTCATCTAGTTCTGCCTGTATCAAGCTGTTCCAGACAGCATCTCTCAAAGCAGTAGCCTGTACTCTGTTGGAAAGAGGCTACCATTGATGAATATGGTTTTGATTTTGGAAAAGTGAGCTGTCTGTCTTTATCATGGATTAAGGTATCATTCAAAGGCACACAGCACACTTGGCTCAGAGTGCAGCAAGGTAGTCTCCATCCCCAGCAGCCCTCCAGCCAGGCTTCCCATCTGGTTCTCATAAGCTCCCCAGCTACATTTCATCCTCTGAGCTGAGGAGACGATGCGAGATTAAAAGCAGGCCCAGCAGCGATAGGTTTCAGCAGCTGGGGCAGGTATTCTAATTATGTAACACATGTAGTCATTTCTGGTACATAAATTGGCTTCTCACTGGTGCATATTTTATTGGTACCAGTTTCTCCAACAACAGGCACACTAAGGTAAATGATATCAACCTGCACCAGCCCATGAGGATAAGGAAAATTTCTGTTTGTTTTGCCTCTTTAGTCCACTTCTATCTTTTATTTAAATACTAGAAGACTAGTAACTATAACCTGCTTAAATCCTTGCAGCCCCAAAAATATCATTTCCCTGGGCAGGAGATGCTACAAGAGGACTCATATTTTCTCAACCCCATCTCATCACTCCATTTTCAACACTGCAGCCTCCACTTTGCAACAAAGTTCACCCTGGCACAGACCCTCAAGCTCACACAAAGCCCCCCAGAGCTCAGTGGGATTCCAGGGCTGCAAGCTTCCTAACAGGCAGATCCTATTGCAGCACTGGGGACAATTGTACAAGAAAAATGTGATTTAGAATTACCATAGGTACTATTTCAAGAGCAGCATACAAAGCCATGTAGCAAGCATTACACTTGCTCAGTGATATCCTTCTGTGTATTGAGTGAAGTTACTTCCATTGTTTTTGAAATATAAATTATTTATTTAGGCCCATCTTCAGGAATGCATTCAAGTATAATTTTAAGTATAATAACCTAGAAATAGAATGAAATAAATCATCTACAGTACATTGAAGTATCTGGAATGGAATTTTTCTGAAACCTTTTTAGTAGGTTTCTGACATAGTTAAAACAGAGCAGAATTAATGAACATTCTAATGCAAGGAATCACATGGTTTGTCTAGTAAATAAAAGGTAAATAGCCTCTCTCGGTTGAATACTGACACTTTAAAGCAAAACCTCTTCAAAATCAAAACAAAGACAGACAGTTTGCTGGAAGTGGTGCAAGCCAGAGGTAATTGTGTATGCTATATCTCTGCTTTAATGGAACACGCATCACCTCTTTATGTATTTCCCAGATAATTGGGCTTATCAAGCAAAACACTGAATTACTATCAGTTTTTCTGTATCAGAAACCAACACCTAGTGCTAGTGTCACATCAGGATCTGGTCAGAGGAACAAGTATACTTGCAACAATTGCCAGCTCTGGTGTATACCACTGCAGGCCAACCTCTTTTGAACCTATTGATCAGCTCCATTACTATTTTGGCCACCCAGCCCATGAACAGACAGTGAACTAGCAAACTGCTTTGATTTACAGCAGACTTGAAAACTCCCCAAAAGTTACCTCTATCTAGTAAAGAGATTTTAACAGATTTATTGGATTTCTCACTCTTACTTAAACTCTTGTGCCAAGAAACAGAATGCCTTCATGCTTGGTATGAATCTCACATCTCTCCTGAACTGCACTGGAATCTTGAACTTCCACCTGTCTGACATGAAAGGACCATTTTACAGAATTTACTGTTTACTGGCATTTAGTCTACTGGGTTCACTTTTTTTCTCTTATTCCACAGGAGGTTAAGGCTTTAATACAGTTGAAAAAGTTCAGCAGTATACACACTCTGTGTGCATTGCAGCCCTATATTTAAGAACACATTTAGTTACAATTTATTTCCATGGCCTGCTTTCTTTTTCAGCAGCCTGTGTGAATTCTTTTAGGATGACATTAAATCAATCAGCTGCACCCATTGTGTTGGATTCAATATAGAGTGGCCCAAAGAACACAAAAGCCCAATGCCACCCTCTCTCTTAGGAATTACATGCTTGCTTAAAGTAAATTACGGTGTATTATAATACAAAAACTGTCAGGAGTTATTTGTGGCTAAACACCAAAACAAAGTAATATGTGACAACATCTGATAATTGACTTCAAGATATTTGCTCAAGAAATTAGTTACTAACCAAAATTATTGCCATTAACTTGTTCTGTAACCAAACTTTGCAGGAAAGAAAAGCAAAGGCACTGCATGTGGCCACAAAAAGCCCCATCCTTAAGGTAACACTCAGCTCCATGCCGGGCCAGCCCTCTCAGCCTCATTCACTCCACCCAAACTGAATAAACCAGGCATTTTACTTTGAACTTGGTCTTCCCCATCCAGGCTCCAGCTCTCTGCTGATCTGTTCCTGTGCTCAGTGCCACAAGCCAACTCCAAACTGCTCTCATTACTTTTCATTTCACCCATTTTGTTTCCCCAAGCCCTCTGGAGTCATCCTGACCAGAGTCTCTGGATGCTATCACAAGGCAAATAATCTGAGGTGTAAAAGACCCCATTCTAAAAGTGGAAGAAAGTGGACTCTTGAAAAGAATGTGAACTTGTCTAGAATAAATACATTTCAAATATTACTCAAATAACTTGCTTTCATCTCTCTTTTTATTTCTTTAATGTTAATTGGAAAGAAAGAAGGAAAGAAGTCACCAGGACACACATTCCAGGAGTCTCCTTGGTATAAATCAGGCAACACACGCACTGCGCACCAGTAACAATGAAATGACCCCTTAAAATATTGCATTTCTTGCCAAGCATAACTTCTTTGAAGACTTTAAACTTCACTGGCCAAAATTTTTGAGTTCAAAATCCTTCTTTTCCTAGTTCAACCTGGGGCACAGTTCAGAGAAAGGAAGAAAGGACTAAAGCAATTCATCTCAGCTGATGTTTGCAGTAGAAGAGCAGGTCCAACAGTTAGGAGAGAGATGCTCTCGGCCTCTAAACACCCAAATTCTCCTTTGGGACTAAAACTATCAGACTCCTGTCATTAGTACTTTGGGCACATCCCTTTCCCAGCACCTCTGGGGAAACCTCTCACACTTGCTATGCTTGGCCCACTCAGTTTCAGATAAGATCCAGCCCTGAGGTCCTCACCAAGCCAGGGCACAAACTTGAGGACAGGGGAGCAATGTCAGAACTGACTCAGCATGGACCTCATTTGGGCTCTACTGCAACAGTACATCAACACCAGAAATCAGAATCACAGATTCTGAAATTAAACTTAATCCATTTAATATTTAACAGAAGGCAAATACCAGAGTTTTGTTCCTTAAGTCTTCAAGTTTATAACTTTGCTACTGTGGCTCCTGCACACTTGATTGATTGGATACTAATGGGCCACAGGAAACCAAAACAGATGACTAACATTAGCCATAAGTGTAAGCACCAGGGAAAGCAAAAACAGGCTGCTTTTCACTCCTCCCATGTAATCCAGCCACTCAGAATAAACACAAACACTGAGAAGATTATTCATAATTTGTACTTAAATAAAATCTTCTATTAGTGGGTATCACAGCAGTTTATGACTGTTAAGTACTTGGTACTAACAGGATGAGTGTCTGATGCTCCTCTGTAGAGAAAAAATGCATGAAAGAACAGGAGACAGTCAAACTGCACAAATGTATTGCACACACCACTGTGGGTGTCACTGAAAATGTGGAAAACCTCTAGAAGGGAAAGTGAAAGGGCTGAAATAGAAAATCCTTTATGTCATAAGACTTTAGAATATAGTTCTTCCCATATGTTTTTCCTTCCACTGTTTTCTGTTGGGGGGGAGGGGAAATCCCCTCTTTCCACAGTCTCCCTCTTCAAAAGAAAATGAGTGTCTTGAATCCACTGAAAACAGTTGTGTCATGAAACTGAACTCCAATTATTTGCGGAGAGAAAAATCCCAACAGTTTTTCTACCTCTTCTGTTCACAAAACTCAATTTGTTTTGGGCAGTTATTAACATAACAGTCACACAAAGTGAAATGCTTATAAATTATCAATATAGGCCAAACAACCCTGTCACTCTCCCCACATCTTGCACACTAAACCCTTACAAATGCGAAAGCATCTGTGCTTGTATTTAGAAAAAAATAAAATGAAATTGTCTCTGTACCAAACAACAGAAAACAGTTTTGCACATAAAGTAAGGTTCACAACTGATCTACACTGGGACAATCATAAGGGATGTGTTCCAAGAAAATAGAATTAAAGCCGTAGACTGCATGACTATTCTGTAGAGCTTTCAGAAGATCAGTCTCCCAGTCCAGCTGACAAAATAAGCTGCTGCCATCTTATGGAAGAGAACTTGAAAAACACTTGATGCAAAATCCATTCTGCTCTTCCTCCTTCCCTGTGCTTCTCCACCTTCCTTGGTCTACTCTGTAATAACTTTTTTTTTAAGAATTTCCTTGCCTTGCAAAAATATGCTTATTGTGATGAGGTATTCTTTGGGGAAGTAATTTTTTCACCTCTGATTTTACAGTAACTTTCACAGCATCCAGGAAGTCAAATGGAGTAGTTTTCCAAGGAAGGGAACAAACCAGCCAGGCTGTTAATCCTGACACTGCCTCAGACAGAGGTTTCTTGTAAGATAAAACAAAAGCCAGCTGGAGCCATTCAGCCACTACAGGATAGAGTCATCAATTTTGCCCAGTTTTCAGGCAGTCATTTAGTGTGTTCCATCTGTGGACTTCTCTATACAGCCAGCTTGAACCAGTTTAACTAAAGGTGCGACTTATAAAATGCTAAAATAAATAAAAATAAGCCCGTTTAAGCCCAAAGCCAGCACAAAGGTTCAATTTCTCCATCTGTAGGTCACCAAGAGATGCATTTGCAGAACACCAGAGAGATTTGTTGAGAGAGTTTGCTTTTGTTCAGAAAGGAAATTCTTTCCACGAGTTTTCATGTTACGCTTTATAGGAAGCCAAGTTTTTAGATAAGGACTTTTTGTGAAAGCGTACAGCAAGGCCAAGATACTGCATTTGTATGAACACAGGGCTCATGCAAGTTCAGCTCTCATCATGACCTAGGACACAATATTCAGCTTGAACATCTAAATCATTGGATTCCAAAAACCATAAGTATTCTTGAAAGGAGTATGACCAGTATGAGAGGAGCCAAGTGTCCTCCTTGCCCCCCCCAAAGCAGGTAACACTGACACTCTACCAGCAAACCTGAGCTTCCCCAGCCCTTCTGGAGCTTGCACCAAGCTGTAAAATACAGTCACTGGTCAAACACTTTATTCCTTTTATCTGACCTGAGCTCTTCTTCTTCCTCTTCCTCCTCATGAAAGAGTTTTAACCTACTAGTAACCACAGAAGATGTTAAAGAATTCCTACTGAGAATGAACAGCTACAATGCAACAATCCTACATTATTAAGCTGTACTAGCTAAATTTGGGTAGTATGCAACCAGGGCTCCTACAACATAATAGCCCTAATCCTCATTTCCCCATATGCAACTAAATGAAGTTTATATAGAGCACCTGTGAATTATTACAGGAAAGCTACAACTACTGAACTAGGGGAAGTAAGTGGTTGGCATTAAGTGGGAACTCAGGTATGTTAGTTCAGGTTAGTGCAGGTTTCTGTGTCCTTGTAAGATTTTACACAAATAATTTGTGCCCAAGTACTCAAAGGGAGTTTGCCACCTAAATGCTTCTACAGCAATCAAGACCCATCTTGCACTGCCTTTGCAAGCCTCTCACTACACACTGGAGAGGACTAATGATTATGGAGAGCTCAGGCCTTGGAGAGGGGCAAACTGCAGGTGCCCAAGACAAGTATCTTCTCTCTCCTGTATCAGTTTGTCAAGTCTCATTTAGCAGCATTTCTCAGTTATGTCTGAAAATATCTTCTAATGTTCACATTGGCCTTTCAATAAAAATTCCAGCACTTTCATGGCCGCTTATTAACTGAGAGACATAAAATTTCAAGAAGGAAAGAGACTGTGGTTTCAAGGGTCCACTTAGTCTCTAATCAGAGCATAAAAAATTTTTAAACATATTCTGTAAAAAACACATTGCCTTTTTTTCTTATACTTTTTTTTACTTTTGTAACAGATTCCTCCAAACACCTTCATTTAAAACAGTCTTTCTACAGAGCCCAGTGTTTTCTTTGGCAAATTTGGAGAGCTGTGTTTTGGGATAAAAGTAAATTGCACCATAAGATGAAAACAGACTGGGAGATTTGACAGGACTTGGTAGAAATCCGTTGTGCACAGGCAAAGGGAGAGCTTTTCAATAGGTCATTTAAAAGATAAAATCTCTGGAGAAAAGAGTTCTGCTTGGTGGCAAACTCATCTAACCCTTGCAAAGCCTACAGTAGAGGCTGCAAGGGAGGCAGAAGTTACAGAGCATGAGAACACACACAAACTCTCTCACATCTGAAAGTTATTTTATACATGATTAGGTATCATTTTTCTTACAATGCACACATGCAGTTGAGCAATGGCATAGTCCAGAAAAGGGACATTTATGTCCATCTGACTTGCAAGCAGTTGCAGGGTGGAGCCAAAAGGGAACCAAAAAGAAGCAGATTCTCTCTTCAACACTTAACAGAGGCCATCCCAGGTCCATTCAGCCCAGCTACCCTCCAAATCCAGCTCAGGATGAAACCTGGATCCCCACCCTTCTCTCACATAAGGGATCCTGGCAAGTAACCCAGTGTGCAGGGCAGGCAGGAGCCAAGTACCACCACTTTAGCCCCTGAGGGGGGCAGCTGGGGCAGGAAGACCCCAGAGCACACTGTGGGACAGACCTGCCCCACAGCTTCAAGGCACATGGTGTAGACTGCCTTACAGCACAGCTTAAAATACCAGAAGGAAGGCAAAGGGAAAGAAGCAGCTTGCTGTCATACTCCCTGCTAAGAAAGGCTATCTACTGCTGCTATTGAGAGTATGTTTTTCTACACCTAACAGTTCCTATCTCTCAAAGAGAAAGTTGCCCCAATCCCTTCTACAGTTTACACATCTTCCTACTGAGCTTCTGCAGCTCATTGACAGAACTTCACCAACAATGCCTTCAGCAGCACTCCAAAGCACAGCCCTGCAGAGATTAAGCTTCCTAATTTTCAAAAGCAATTAAACCATTTTCAAGCCAATTTTTGCTGTATTTCCTTCATCAAATGGACAACAACAAAAAGGCTGGAGTACTAGCCTGTTTTGTTCTGGCAGAAAACTAGACAAACCAGGTACAGATTCACCAGCTGAACAGAACTCAGCTCCTGTCATGTATCTCAGCTCCTTTTGTTTCCAGCAATACACAAGGGCACACAGAGCAGGAGGCTCCACCTTTTCCTGGCTGACAACTGACAGTAAAAAATACATATGCCCACTAGCATTGATAACACCTTGTTTCTTTGAGGTATGAAGTTTAAAAATGCATACTTGTCCATTAAATCTTCCCTGTTCATTAAGACCTGCCCAACAGCTCTCTCACCACTAAGCCCCAGCTCCCAGATGCACTGAGATTTCTGCAGTCAGTTTGATATCTCACCATCCATGTTCTGAAGCATACCCATGTTTTGCTTTAAGTGCATTAACATACAATTAATGAGCCCCATAGGTTTTCAGACATTAAAGCTAAATTTCCAGATGCACAAAAAGCAGAAGAAACAGTGCTGTTAACTTGGAACCACTAATAAATTGCCTGGCATGACACAAGCCCAAGACCTCCTTTCCTGAGAGAGGTAAGCAGCGAAGAACAGCTACTTCAAAAGAATCTCATCTTTCTCTCCCCACAAGAGGTAACAGCACTTCCTGTCCCTGCATTCTGACACAATAGCCCTTCAGGTTTGCCGTGTGCCTGCAGTACTGCTGCCATTGTTCAGCACACCCAGGCCCCACCAGCAGCACTCACCGATCACAGTCAGGAATTCAGCTGCTCTGGGAGCACAGCACATCAGTCTCTGTGGCGCAATCGGCGAGCGCGTTCGGCTGTTAACCGAAAGGTTGGTGGTTCGAGCCCATCCAGGGACGGAGGAAATCCCTTTTAAGAGCCAAAAAGAATCTCATGAAGCCCAGTAAGGGGAGGTGCCAAGTTCTGCCCAGGGAAGGAATAACCACAAGCATCAGTATGCGCTGTAGCCACCCCCGCTGCACAGCAGCTTCACAGAAATGGACCTGTCACAATGGCACTTTGCTGCCTTGAGTTTACTCAGCATCTGCCAGAACCCCCCAGGTCCCTTTCCAGGGAAAGCTCAACATCTCAAAGGATATTCTGAGTTGGAAACCACCTAAGTCCAACTCCTGCCTTGCACGGAACCAGCCCCAAGAGTTACACCATGTACCTGAGAGTATTGTCCAAACACTTCTTCAACACTGTCAGGATTGGTGCTGTGCCCAATGCCCTGGGGGCCTCTTCCAGTGTCCAGCAACACTCTGGGTGAAGAATCTTTTTCTAATATCCAACCTACACCTCTCCTGACAACACCAGTCCCTCAGGTTCCCTCCATCTTGGTTCCATAAGCATCCTTGCTCCTGTTCTTCTGGATGACACCTGCCCACAGGCTTAGCATGCATGCATGCATCCATCCATCTATCTATCTATCTTCCTCGTACCTACTCTGAACAAAAGTAATTATGTCTAAAGCTGAATTTCTAATTTGCACTAATTATGTCTTAAGCTGTCATTTAAAGAGATGACAGATAATCCCTGTATAAAAAGTTTATACATTTATATATTATTAAATTGCATTAATAGTGTCAGCTATATTAAATATGCTTACTATACCATGCATTATAATAGTTTCTGTTTTGTGTACAAAATGTATTACACATTACTAAAACTGTCTTCACAGTTTGGGGGCTGCTACTGCTCTTCCCTGAACCCCAGTTCACAGCTTCACTCCTAATCCTAAGTAGCTACATCTGGACCTTCTCATCACTGTTAAAGAACAAGTTTTGTGCTGTCAACAACATCTGGACAGCCACATTCCTCAGAAAGTCCAGCCTGACAAGCACTAAGAACTGGGAACCAAGCACTCCTGTCAAAAGGATCCAAGCAGACATTACCAGATGCTAGTAAATCCAGAGCTGATGATACACAGAAAACACCAGAAGTGTTTCCTTCCAATCATGATTTGACACTTCTATATTAACACTTTTCTGAGGTTGTTTTAAGCTTCTAAAATAAAGAACTAGAGCCCAGAAACTCTAGATGTTGACTGGGAATTTTGCTATCATTGTACATAAAATGTGCATAGATGTTACAGAAACGGGGAGCATGAGAAAAAGAAAGATTTACTCACTGTGACCATTTTCACTCTAACAGAAAGGACCAGATGTTACTCAGGCACAAGGATAAGGACAAAACTTCCATTGCATTAAATCAATCACAGAACATATGCATACAGTAGTTTGAAAACACATCTTCACAGTTCTTTGCCCATATAACACCTCATAAATTTTTAATTAAGGTGCCACAGGTACTCAAAAACAAAGGGTGTAGAAACAAAAAAAAAAAAACTTGGAAGATTTAATGGAGAGCTTCTCTCTTTTTTTCCTCCCACCGCTGGACAGTGGCCAGGAAAAACACTTTATATTTTGCCCTTCAAGGCTCAACTAAGTCTGAAATGTATGTAGTGATTTGTCTGGCAACATGAAAAAGTCCTGCTCATGCTAATGTTGCTCAATGATGCTTTCATCAATAAGGCATTACTAAGGCATCAGTAAGGCATGCAGGACAGCAAGACACAAAACTACTGCAGGGTCTTTGGACAGGATGGATGCAGCACCAGGACCACTTGCAACAATCCCCCAATAGCCAAAGAGCAGTAACTTGTATTAATCACAACACAGGCTGCCCAAGTATTATAAGTATTTGAAAAAAATTTATCAGTTAGGCCTCAAAACATAAAATTACTGTATCAAACTACAGGGCAAAATTAGAGGGGTTACTGTAGCTCACTATATATCAGGTTACTGGCAAACAAGGGAACTAGGAAGGAATCATACAGAGCACTTATCACTGTGGTACACAACAGCAAGACCACTGTGCCCTGAAGTTCTGCCATGGCTGATGAGGCAGTCACTGTTATTGTCTGGGGACGCACCAAACTCTCATTTTCATTTAGTTAAGACTTACTTTGAGCCAGCTGTTGATCTCATTATTGCAGCAGAAGAAAGGAAAAGTGATGCTGTAGTTTGGACAAAAGCCCCACTAGCAATAAAAATCCCAGCATCTTGAAACCTCCATCAGAAGCCTGCCCCACCTCCCTTTTTAAAACAGCGGCAGAAGAAATACAAGAAATACAAGTAACAACACTTAGCAGTATTCTGAAGTGTAAATTTAAGAAGATGCAAGTGCTGTGCCATATTCTTCCAGGCTAGTGTAAAGCCTACAAAAAACACCTGCCAGGCCTGAGCACTAAACTGCTAATCAGCAATTTATTGACTAGAGTATATGACCTGGAAGCAACTTTAATTTTAACTGCCTTTCACAATCACAGAAGATTTTAGTTACCTCATTGTGGTTTAGTGCTTTAGTGTATAGAACTCCCTGCCATGGACATGGACTCATTCTCATTACTTGATGAAAAGCAAACAGCTCTCTCCATTATCCCTCTGCTGCCTACAGAGATAGGCTGAAGGATCTCCTGCACACACTTCTGTGGATGCAATAGACCCACTATTCCACAAATAGGCCCACATCAATTTGGATGTGGTACAGCTTATAGTAGTTTCAGATACACTCGTATTACAACTACAACAGTGGATGTACACTTAGAGATAACCTAACCTACAAAGGGGGAAAAACTTGGGAAGCATGGGAACAGATTTATTTGAAAGATGGCAGCTCCACAACCCACATCCTCATTAAAAAAAAAAAAAATAGGCAAGAGAAAGATTAAAAAAATGTAGCATAGTAACTGTTGCTAAATTTTCTTTAACAAATACTGGAAGGGCAAGAACCCAGCCTTCCAGTGTAGAGCTTCTTGACAGAGAAATTATGAAAAGAAGTGACACCCTAGGAAAAACATTCCTCAGAGACAGAACTAAACATGCTTAAAAGATGAAGACAGAAAAGCTAGTTGCAAGTCAATTAGAAAACATCTACTTAAAGAAAACCACCCCTCTAACTGCTTTCAGTCCCACTAATTATGCTGTTTCAGAATACTTCTCTCCCAGAAATATTTTGCTGTGCAGTAAGGAAAAAATGACTTAATTCTTTCACAGAACAATACCCACTATTCAGAGCACCCTGCCATTCCCTCCCTCTGACAAAAGCTGTCAGATCTGGCAAGGCAGAATAAAAGATGAATCCAGGTCCTGTGATAAAAGGACCTTCTGTGAGAAACCAAAAGTTAAGTCTCTTCTAAGCAGAGGGATGCACCCAAACTTGGGGGGAAACAAATATGGAAATAAATTACAAGCATCTGCCAGCATTATGATACTTGCCAACTACTGCTGACAAAATTAAGTTGTTCAGTTTTAATTCACCTACAACTTTACTGTGAGGCTACAAAAGCCAAAATCCTTTGACCTCAATACTAACAAACACGATTTGCTCAGCCCACATACTCTGCATGCAACAGTAATACAAATCTAAGATTTTAATATAATGTTTATGCATATTTAATATTAATTACATTTACATATTTAAATTATCCTACTACATTAACAATACTAGATACAATATTTAGAAAAAACAACTAGCATGGTTAAGCCTTCAAATTTTGGTAGTTTTCTATCAAGTATAAAACAGAATAGAAAATAAAGTTTCCATGTAAAGAAGAAAATGTATTTTAACAGAAGCAGCCAAGACCTGCTGCAAAACACAGATCATGTATGCTGACATTTAGACAAAACCTTGCAGTAATAAAAGATGCTGTCATTCACTATATTTACAAGAAACTGCCTAATAACTCATTTACTGACTGCACTGTAGTGATTATTTAAAAATCCCGCACAGCATCTTTGTCTTGTCCTTTAGAAATAATTTGTACGTACGAAATGACCTTGTTTAACCATATGTGCTAGAAAATATAGAACTCTGCAATAGAAAGAGGTTAAAAAAAGTTGAATACTGTGGAAAAAAATTTATTTAAGTCTATACAAGTCTTCTGAAACAAACCATTGGCTTTGATACAGTAAATTCAAGTGAATACTCATTGCAATAGTATTTTTTCATACAGAGATCAAGAAGCCCTATAGCCTCCCATTTAGTGTCTGTGACAGTTTTATTTCTGAATAAGTAGCTGCACAAAGCAGACGTGATAAGAGATCTCACAGTCACAGTGAGCTACAGTTGAGATAAACTTATATAACAAACATTTCAGAAAATTAGGAATCCATACTGAAGTGTGGCAAAATGATTCACAATGAATGAACAATGACATCACTCAGACCCCTTGCCAATAATGAAGACTTTCTGCAGCAAGTCTAGAGTAGACCATCATAAAAACCTAGAGTGCAAGAGTACCACAAATTTAGTATATAAATATCACAGGATTAAAACTCCAGTTAAGCCATCAACTGAAGTGATGATTAAAAGGAAAACATGGCGTCTCCCAGCTTTGCAAAAGAAGCTTTCAAAGCATCTCTTCAAGAAAGTGCTGATGCCAACTAGGGCCTGTGCCAATTTGTGTTTTAGACTGCACTGCTGAAAGACAAAATTTTAGCAGCTTTGTCTAAGAACTGTATAATCCTGCTGCTTTTATTACCTTAAAAAAGCATTTACTAGAAGAGATGAAATGTAACATTTATAGCTCATACTGTTTCCAAGATCTGTGCACACTATATAGTTCTATAATTTCAACAGAATTTAAAAATAAGACAAAGAGCATACAATGCAGTATTTGTTAGATGGATTTGTTTAGAATAGTTACACAATTAATGTATACAGTTGTAAAATTTTTAGTGCATTTGTTCTTGCACATTATTAATGCTACTTATAAAAACCTGAAGATTGCAAATTGGGCATGCTTACCATAACATTTTCAGACTGGGAAAGCTGCAGAACATTTTTTCTACAAGTGTTCACTGCCATGATACAAAACAAATATGTGCAAACTGCAAGGTCCCTAAAAATAGCATTTAATGACTTTATGTACAGAAAGATGTAACTATCTGTTTAAATATGCAAAGAATAAGCTTCCCAAAGTTTATAACATAGAACAATATCCACCACATGCTCCTCCTCCTCCATATCCTTCTTCCTTGTTTGACAACTTTACACCTCTGTTTTGGCTTTCACTTTCCCACAGTCCAGGAGTCTGAATGATTTTTTCAACAAGTTCTTCAAAGGCACACTGCACACCATCACATGTTTTTGCACTTGCCTCTGGAGAAGGGACACAAAAAGCCAAGTGTTAGCATAACTTCTGGTAACTTGTTTAATATTTCTCTTTTGGTTAAGTTTCAACTTACAACAGACTTAAAAGTTCTACAGCCTATTCCTAAAAACATAGTGGTGTCAAAATTGGCAGCTATGGGGATTTGTCACCACACAGGTGGCATCTCAAAATATTTTTAATAGAAGAGCTTTCAAGTCAAACTTCACCAGAACATACAGAGACAGCTACAGCTTAGCTTTATTTTCCTGTGGAAAGCACTCCAGTAAGAAAAATTTGGATTCTTGTCTGAAAAACCTGTTTGCTGTTCTGTATTTCAGTTCTGTACATTAATCACAATTGCAGTACCACAGACCATATGAATCAAGGATCCATACTGCAGGATTCTGGGTCAGTCTCCATGATAAAACTCATCTGATAAAAGCAATAACACATCTCATTCCTTTTGCAATTTGCAGAATTCTAGGTAATTTCACTTAGGATCCTTACTTTAACCAAAACTAAGAAATCTGCCCACAGGTTATGTTATGAGAACAACAGACACTATCAGAAATTGTTCAAGCCCCACAAGGCCTTGCCCTGTTCATCTATGCAGCCATGCAGATACTTAGCATATGTAGCATGCATATATATATACATACACATATATATGCACACTTATAGTCTAATTTTCATTTCTGTTTTCATCTCCCATACACTTAATAGATTGTGCCTCAACTTTGAGCTTTTATTTTCACATCTGACGCTGTGGCTAAAAAGAAACATAGCAGGACACTAAACAAAATTACATTCTTCATCTCTGACTGAAGACTTAAGTCTGAGTACAAGAATGAATGAGTACATATCAATGAACTGCTTTGCTACTGGAATAATCCTGTAAAATAATCCCTTCTGATCCTTCGGTGAAACACATAATAAACATATGCATAAACAGTCACTTCAACACGCATTTTTTCATTTATCATTACATGGCTTTGCCTACAAGACCCATTTCATTTTGCAGCAAGATGAGACTAATATATTTGCTCCATTCATAATTATGTCATTATTCAATCCCACCCACCATTCATAAGTTAATTATATACCTATGTGTTTTTACATCCCGGTTCTAATACAGATTTCTCTCAGGTGCCAGCCATTTTGCTATACTGAAGGCTGGCCACTAGCACCAGTTTTTCCTCTTTCATTTTGCTTCTGTTATTAATTTAGCAAGTAAGCTGGGGAAAGAAATCAGACAAAACTCCAAACCCAAAACAGGTTTCATCACGCTATGGAGCTCCTGTACTTTGCCCTTCATCCTTATGAATTTCTAGATAATCATCCACAGCTAGAACAGGTATCTGGACAGGCACAATTTTAAAAAACAGGAACACCCATTATCTTTGTGCCCAGCAAAGGTGAGAAATATCATTAATTGGACTGTACACATAAAGACTCTCAATTCTACAGAATTGGTACTTTTCCTTATGTAACAAAAATCAAGAAAGATCTCTGCAAGTATCTATAGCATACCTATGAACAACATGGAATGTTTTCTTGCAAATTTGAGGCCTTCATTTCTGTCAACTTCACGGTTTTCCTATAATAAAACAAAGTATTAATATTCCTTATTAACAAAATACACCAGCAGATTACTTACTGCAGTTGAATTTGGTTTACCTTATCAATCTTGTTTCCAACTAACATTTGCACTATGTCATTCCTTGTGCAGTAAGTTTCCAATTCATTTAACCAGTTATCCAGCTTGACAAAAGTATCTCTTCTTGTGACATCATAAACTGAAAGATATTAGTGATATTATTTCACAATATTTTTCCAAGAATTACAACTTACATTACAAAAGTAGCAAAAATGATGGCTTTTTGAATCAGAAAACTGAAGGAGTTCTAAGGATTCAAATTTACCTTCTGTATGAAGAACTGGAAAGAAAGAAGGACATCTAACAGCTCAAATAATTGATGCAGAACAACTCCAAGCTTCAGCTACCTACAGTTCTCAGCTAATATTCCTTGATATATCCTAGCTTACAGACTAGAGACTATCATTCTCCAAGGAATTCTACACCAGCTGATCCCTCATGTAGGATACCTAAAATCACTACACAACAGCTATGCAAACAGAATGGCACAACCTTCAGTACTGAAGCTATGAAAGTGGGTTTTTTTCCCTTTGTTTTCACATCCCATGTGCAGACAGGCACAAACAGCTTATTTCAATCAAATCTGTAACTTGGCTTGCATGAACAACCTTATTTTTTGGAAGACAGGGTAACAAAGAAATAGTCAGGAGATACTGAATGAAAGGGGAGTGCAAATCTCTCAAACAGCAACCTTCTATCTCCCAAACAAGCACTCCCAAACAGTGCTTTTTTACAGCTTTCAACAGTCAGTAAGTGGCAGGTTCAGTGCAATTAAGTGACTTGATACAACATGTTTTGACAGCACCCTCCTATACCAGGAAGACAACGCAACTCACAACTTGGGAAACCTACCAGGAGGTCACATGATAGATGTTACTCCACATTAAACAATTTAACTAGACACAATAGCTTAGCAAGATTCTCTAAAGTCAGAAGCAACTTCAAGAATATTAAATGTACATCGCTGCCCTTGCTTTAGTCAGCTCCTCACTCCTAGCAGTGGAGAACTTCAGAGCTCAGTGCCTAGCAAACATGCTTCCATACACCAAAAAATAAAAGTACAAATGAGACTTCACCATGAAGCTAAAATTATGGGTTTTGCCTGGGTTTCTCAAACACAGATTGGTGCATTCTACATGTCCAGCTGGTCTTTTCTAAGTGATTCTGATTGTGTAACATTCCATCAGTTGGGAAACAAATACCAAAAAACCTCAGTCAGATTCCACATGGTTTATATTATTAATTTCATTAGGAAAAAAACAACAGGGAGGAGAAAAAGCTGTATCATACTGATACAGAGAGACTACACTGAGGAGAATTTTTTTCACTCTGCACTTAGTAAGCACGAGCAAAACGCAATAAATAAAAGACAAATTTGTGACAGCACAAGGACAAAAGTTCCAAGCTATCCTTTCAGACAGCAGTAGCTTTTATTCTCATGCAAAAATCAGAGGTTCTCAAGCTGGCCAGGTTGACTACATGAGAAAGAAGCCGAGACACCAAGATGTTTTTATATGAGTTGTTCAACACAGATACAAAGATTTTAAATATCACTTAGATACTATATAAAGGCTATATGAGTTTGTGTAACTCCAGTGCATGAGAAAACCACAAACATTTGAACTAGCATGCAAAGATATACTTACCTAGGATAACACCTTGTGCACCTCTGTAGTAACTGGGGGTTAATGTTCTGAACCGCTCCTGACCTGCAGTATCCTAATAAGCCATTCAAAAAGTTCCATTATTCAGAATTTGAGCAGAATGCAATTTAGCTTTCAGGTATTCTACTTCTGATGAACATACAGAGTAAGATTTAAACTATATTCCACTAGCAGATTAGCTGAGTTTATTCCATCCCCTGCTGTTTTACTACAGATTAACTTTAAGATTTGATGTAGCCTGTCCCAGGAAGCACCTTTGAACTACTAGATGCAATATGTAACTGGATTATATAACTGTAAGATGGCCATTTCTGCGAAGGCATTTGATCTGCAGCTAGTATTGCAGCAACCAGCAAGAAAGCAGCATAGCTGCAGTACTAACATTTTCTAACATGTCACAGCCCATGACAACAAAACCAGTTCCTTCACTTCAATCACTTGGTCCAATTAAATTTGACTGAGTATCTGGGTAAATGGACTAACATGCTATAACACAGCAGAAGCAGGAATAAGTCAGAGGTTTCTCTGGTTTTAAGCCAAGTTGATTTACATCCTAAAATTAAAAGGTCAATAGCTCTGGGGAAAAAAAAAAAAAAAACACCAACAAAACTGACCAGAATTAGAATGCTGTTTTCTTGTCAGAGATTAAGTTATAGTGCACACTCATTGAAGGCTTTATGCACAGAATATTTAAACAACTTTATTAATTTACCCAGGTTAGAAGTGACACATGAAACACTGTGGATTCCCTGAGAAACAACCTGGATAAGCAAAGTAGACTTGGATAAGCTTGTAGACTTCTACATTCTACAAGCCACTCAGTGAACGTCACACATCCAAAACTGGTTTTGTGTCATGATGCACTTTCACAAGCTTTTCTTTTCCAGTTTACCTCAGGATTATTTCTTTCTATTTACCAAAATGAAAGAAAAAAAACCCCTAACTTATCATTCCTTGTTTTGCTATCAGTCTGGTTTTCCTCCTGTATGCATTCTTTATTTTCTGTCAAGCTATTGCATTTATTTTCCTTGTCCAACCCATTTATTTCACTGATAAGTACTACTGTAACTAAGACATAAGTCCCGTTTGTTAGTGAGGTATGAAGTACCCTCCAAGCTACAGAAACACTGCAATACACATTTCATGTTCTACTACTACTTCCCAAGGAAACAAAGGTCTGATATCTTACTTATATGAGAAACAAAGTTTTAATCTTGCTTGGTACAAGAAGACACAACTGGGTCTGACTATTCAAAAATGTGCTTCAAGTCACATAAGTGTGAAGGCTGGTTTACACAAGGAGGAATATTTTTTAAAAGCTTGGAAGTATTTTTTCTTTGCTTGTTGTAATGGAAGCTCTACTTTTAACTAGAGCAGAAGTTGAACCCACTAAAGCTACAATTATAAACACTGCCCCTCTCTCTTTGAAATGCATCTGCTACAAATAATTCTGATGTTGAGCCTATAAAAGTCTTTATATGATGGCTATGAAGTTTAGACAAAAAACGTGTCTAAAGAGGTAACAGATGAGCACACAACTGTAATTCTTAATCTATTAATACACAACTTCAGTGTTATAGGCAAAATTTAGTAAAGAAGTGCACCCTTCTACTGATTTAATACCATTTAGTTCATCCTTTTCTCTACTTCTTTCCCAACCAGATCTGCAATTAGTAGTGCAGAAGCTCACAGCCAGGAGAACTACCCCCTCAGCCAGTCATCCCACAGTTCACTGCAATTTCTGAATGCTGCAGTATTAACCTCCCACTTCTCCAAATCACCTTCATGCTAATAAAAAGGGATTCTGTACAAACTATACATTATAGAAACCCTAGCTATTCCTAAAGCAAAGCAACACATGAAGAACTTAGGAGAGACTCACCCATATTGCCAGTTTAGCTTTGTTTCCATCAACTGAAATAGTTTTCACCTTGAAGTCCACACCTAGAGAAAGAAAAACATTTTCGTTCTTCAAACATATTACAGCTATTTTTGAAAAAGACAATAAAGAGAAATAGGAAAAAATAAAACCAAACTCAAAAAACCCCCAAGTTTTGACACAAGCAGGAAGAGTAAGTTCCATTACCTATTTATGAACCTTGCTCAAAATGTAAGGTTTTCTTGCTGACATGCTCTTGCAAAAGCCTAAAGGCCTTTTAAGCCATTGACTTAAAATATTTTATGGAAGTCAAATACTGTATCTCTTGTATTAAAACACGTATTCCAGGACAAATTTTCAAGTTTAGAATTCAAATGGATTAACCTTCTATTCAGTACTCACAAACACTCTCCAAACAGACAACAAGATAATGGTTCTGCTGGTCAGTCACCTACTCCAACAAGTAACAATTCTTCCCCCTTCAGGTATCCTCCACCCCAGGAACTAGCAGCCTATCAATTGCTCAAGGACAAGATGCACAAAACTCAGGCCAAGGAGAACAACATGTTAGTGACTGCAAATTTAAAGGATATAGTGACACGCATCTGTTTGAGAGCTCATCAGAGTTATGATGCATTATGCTTTAATTTAACCCTTAGTTACTAATAGCAAGTAACTACCTAGAAAAAAGTTTTAAGTATTTTGGAGTGACTTTCACTTCTCACCAGGCAGCAGCTCTAAAATGAAGTAGCAGTATGGAAAGTTGATACTTCTACAAGAACAACTTTCACGTGCAACAGCAACCTTTCTGTACTTGGAATTGCAATGTCAATCATCAGACTCCCTACCAGAAAAAGATTAAACCATTCTGATACAAAATGATTAGGGCCTCGGGATGAGTGCACTGCACTTACATTCCCAAATTCATGCAGATTACAAACAAATACAAACAGCTGCTGAAACAAATTCAACTTAAAGCCACAAATATATATAGGATGATTAAGAAACTGCATATTATAAGCAGATGAAAACATCCATTTCACTGAACTTTAAAAGAGTTTTGTTTCAAAAAAGGCAAATACAATTTTGATTCCACTGTTTCACAGCTTCAGCTCATTGAAGTGTTCCCTGAAGTGTCAGGTGTTTTTCAGACAACATTCTGCACTGGAAGAAGCCCATGCTCTCTTTCAAGCAAAGTTTTCCCAAAGTACACCAACTTTTGTAGTAACTGAACAGAACTTAAGTTTTTTTCAGTTACTAGTACTCTTAGTCCCTACCTTAGCAGTAATACAATGCCCAGTACCATGCAGAAGAATGGTACATTATTCTACAGTTAGGTTCACAGAACAGTCGTTATAAGCTTTATTTTAAACACCAGTTCTTAGAACGTTATCTATTTCACAGAACATTGCTATGCTAGCAATTTGACTCAATTTAATCCTAGAGAACATTCTGTTCTGTCCTCTTTTCAGCACTCAGCGGTAACTTTCAGACTAACAGAATCTCTTTCTTCCACTGTAATTGCATGTTTCTTCCCCTGAACTCCAAAAATCCCCATCCGCAGTTAGGCCAGCAAGTCCAACAGTTCACAGTGCATTCTTTTATCCATTAGTCTGGCACCAAAACCTGTAACTGCAGATATTACAAGTCTATTGGATACTTAACATGACAAAAGACATCATAATATTTTCAAGAAAGAAAATTTCTTCCTTAAGACAAACATATTTTATGTATTTTGAAGCCACACTATTCTCCTTCCATTCGGTAAACAGATTCTGTATCTTGTGCCTGCACAGTTCAGCAATTTTCATTTAATGGAAATGGATATATACACCTTTATGTTAGCTTTCCTGCTGGTTTAAAATTCACTTTGAATTTTGCAAGACCAATGCAAGTAAAATAAAAAACTAAAATAGTGACTAAACCCCATGCATTAAATTGTTGAAAAACGAAAGTATGAAAATGGACTAATAACACACCAAAATCCACCCTTTAAAGTGATTGAGGCAATTCAAATAGATTTCTAACAAACAAAGGAGCTCAACACATATAAAAGCCAATTAACAAAAAGAAAGCTTTTAAATACAGAGGTTTTTGGTTGCCTATCTGCTATAAGGAAAGACAAATATAAAAAAATCAAAGTTCAAGAAAATCTTGTGGAATTGAACAAACAGGATGCTTCTATTTCCTAAAACCAACAGTGAAATACAGACATGTTTGTGTGACAGGTATCAGTTCTGACCTTGCAAGAGTGATGTGTCTGCCTTGACAGCAGAAAGCTGACAGTGCCTTCCACCATGCCTTGGAAGGCAGCCAGAAACAAGACAGCACTACTAGAGTGTACTCCTGTGTGTTAACACCTCCTGCCTCAGCGCTACACACTAACATACTACAGCCTGTAAGAAGCAGCTCTGACACTGATACTGCTCTCACATTCAGGCCAGTAATGCTATGCTGTGTTTATAGAAGTACACAATTAGCTACAGTGTAGTATTTGTGTTGTAGGTAAGTGACAAGTTGGACAGTTTAGGAGTTTGAGGACTCCAAATGCAAAGAAAGCTAAAAAGTTAAGAGACATAAGATCTCAATACGTCACTTAATTTGCAAAATACGGATTGCACTGAACACTTATCTAGAATCTCTCTTACAAAGAAAAAGCAAGTGAGGACAAGCATGATCAGTAAGGCCAACAGAAAATACTGGGGTACAAGTAGTCTGGTAAGAACCATGTGATGAAACCCAACAAACAAGCCAGCCTCATTCTCAAGAGAATACAAGGACAGGTAATCTGCCAGGTTAAATACAACATGTTTAATCCAATTGAAGCTACTAAAGCAGAAGTATTTGCCAGAAGCAGCTTATTCTTCAAAGAATATCACAGGATTTTTACTAAGTTCTGAAGAATAAGCCACATGAAACAATCATTTAAGGTTTCTTTTAAATTGCACTCAGTAGGTCTGTGCAGTCTATGAAGGTTAAGATGTCTCAACAGGTCATCACAGGGGACCAGTTGTACTGCTGTCAAGGCTTTCCTCAGTACCGTGGGTTTGCGTGCAGTTCTTATCTTAAAGAAAACCAAACCAACCAAAGTTCTCCTCACTTTCTAATCCAAATTAAAAAAATATATAGTCACATTAGCCAGTTCAGCAGTCAGTATGCAGATGACATTGAAAGAAGACATTATTTATAGTCCATTCATTTTGAAAAAGCACCATATTCTTCAGTTTCAACAGGAAAGGCTTTAAAACCTCTTCTGTCCTTCTGTCCCCCAACTCTCAAAACAAAATAGTATGTTTAATTAGCACAAGAAAGAACTCCAAGCCAAGACTCACAAAGTGTTTTGACATTTCACCATGTTGTAAGTACCTGAAATTGGCATCTAGGGTCTGTCTTCGTGCAGCAGAATAGTTACCTCTAGGAACTCACTCCAACTGCTTTATCTATATGAACAACAAATCATGCCCTGAATTTAAAGCTGACATTTTGCTTCTTAGAAATACATTTACCAGAAAAATGGCAGTGGCACTGGATAGTAGTTTAAAAAGAAAAACAAGAAAACAAATAAGAACCTAGATTCTGTCCTTTTCCAGTTAAGCTGACAAAAAAATCAATCTGCTATCCCCTAGGAGAGCCCCTCACACCATGCTGTAGGACTTGCACAGCTGGGGTCACAGTAGCTCTACTGCACAGCACTACCTCAAACATCACCTGGTTGGGCCTAACAGGGCATTTGCTCAGTCTCTAGAAACTGACTTACCCTGCCAAATGATCACATTCATTCCAGATTAGTATATTTGTTTCAGAACTCAAACTCTATCTGAAGTAATGTTTACATTGAGTACTCTTCCTCCTTTTCCACGCCAGAAATAGAGCAGAGTAGGACCTGCCAGCAACAAACCTTGAATTGTTACTATTTAACAATCAGTGATTAGCTACCACACATGCTGTTGTGCATGTTTACAAACTCGAAGAAGAATTACTTCAGGAAACATTTCCTTAGTTTCTCAAAAGATGCCAGTTTTTGACACAGATACAAACAGCAGAATGGAAAAAAAAAAAAAAAAAAGAAGCTCCACCATTAAAAACAAACAAAAAACCCCCAAACAATAAAGATCCCCACTCAGAGACTGAGCTACTCTTTTGGTATCCAAAACATCATGAAAGCTGAAGTAGCTATTCTGCACTAACTGCCTGGCTCGCATGGTTGGCATATCAAGTATATACAGTGCCAAAACTGTTAGATTAGAATCCAAGATTGCCATTTTCACCACCTGATCTATTTCATTCCTGTTTCCTTCCATGCTATCCTCCCTCATGAGCTGAGGTGGGGCTACTTGCACAACTTCATTTTTTATAACCAATGGAATGAACAAAAATAGGCCACGTTCCTCCCCTTGGCTTCTCAGTGCTTTATATGAAATAGTACTCCTGAATCTTATTAATGTTAATGAAAAAAAAAAAGTTCAATTTATTTAATTCTTAATAAATTAGATAGAGCTGGTTTTGCTTACCAACAGCTGAACTCAAAAGAAAAAATGCTATATAAGCTCTTAGACAGAAATCTTCCTACAGAGAAAGTAAAGAATGCAACTGAAATGATGGTGTGAAAAAGTATCTCTATTTTCCGTAATTTCAGTTATTACTTTGGCACAGAGTTGCATCATACTCTTCAAAGTTCCATTTTGCTTCCTTTGAGAACCAATCCACTTAGTGTATCCTGCATTCTGGGTCACCCTCCCCCAGAACAACTGACCCATGCTGGTAGGTATAATAGCAGCACAGCAGTGACACGTCACTGCCTTTTTCCCCAGCAGCTCTAGATTCTTGGCTCTCTTCTACTTTTCTCAGGAGTCTGCCAAGGAACTGATTGCTAAGCAGAAGAAAAAAAAGCCACATTGTAATTTCCTCTCTACAGAGGAAAAGCAGATGCCAGGCAGAGCCCAGGGCACTCTAGTATTGTCAGAAGTTGGAAGAGTTAACACTACCTGCTACAGAGTGTGAAGATAGCTAGCAAGTATCATATTACAGAGACACAAGGCCTGGACAGCAATATTATTAGTCAAAAACCTGACAGCTATTTTGCATAGATAAATCAGTAGGAGAGTAGTAGTTCTAAGAGAACTGTTCAGACAAGTCTGAACAAACCACAATTTTACACTGAAAATGTTATCAGTTTTTCTAAGGTAGTATCAGCACATACTTACCAATTGTTGCTGCAAGTTCTGGGTCAAATGTATCATCTGTGAACCGCAGCAGAAGGCTGATAGGGAAAAAAGAAAAAAAGGAGATACTATTATTGCAGCATATCCATACCTTGCTGAAAGCTATAAATTACGAGTCTGAAAGGAACAGCAAGATCACACAGCTAAATAAACTCACATCTGAGGTTTTTAATTTTTTTTTAGAAGAGAATATATGGAAAAAAGAAAAGAACATGGAAAGAATAGAGCAGACACGCTCTGCTACCTGAGCACTTATCTCTGCATGCACTACCAAGAATGTCTCTTTGAAAAAAAGTAGCATGCAAGTTGTCAAATCAGTTGCCTGAACAGTCAAGTGATTTGCTTTGCAAAGCATTTTACTTCAACCTTATTCTATTTTTCTTCTCCAAGAATTTAGTACAAAAGTAGTATTTTTTGTTTTGTTTCAATATTGCTTCACACAATATTTCTGTAAGCTTGAGAAATAAATTCCAAGTCAGCTTTTCATCGCAGAAATAATTCCTTGAACTGGGGACACAGGGGAACAGCAAGGATAACACCCATGAGAAATAAAGACACAGAAGCTGAAGAGTAGAAATAGCTCCCCAACATTTTATGATTTTGTATTTCTTTGCATTAACAACTCATGTACACATTTCCCCTATCCTGATGAATGTGTTTCCTACCAATAGAAAAAGTTACAACTAAGATTAAACAGCACATCACACCATGGCAATGCAGGGTCCCTTAAAGGAGTGCCCATAATGCCACCAGTGTCAAATGTAAATATTTTTGTGAGAGACAAAGATTCTGAGCGTGCAGTTCCTAAAATCAACAGTTTTATGCATCTGTGGCAAGTGCATGTGGCAGGCAGCTGTTTGCTACAACCACAACTTCTACTCATTTCCAGAATGGAGAAACAAAACAAAGCCTTATTTACTCTTTGGTCTTCCCCACCACCTTGTTCTTTTCTCCTTTTTTTGCGTGTGAATTTAGAATTCAAGTGCTTTTTAGCATTTGGACACAGTTCTGCATTGACAAAAACAGTGACCACTGAAATTCCTTTATTTCAATGAGGATGAGTGAAAACTCCAAGTTAATCACTAATCACTAAGACTAACGTTTTTTTCTCTCCTTACTCCAGAACCCCAAAAGCAAATGGTAGCTTTACTTACCAAAGAATAATTAAAATAATAATATTTTTTTTAAATCACAGCATACAGGTTTTTAGATTTCACAGATAGTTCTATAAGGATGCTATTTAAGAGCAGCTATTTTTAGTTACAACCAATACCAGTTTCATTCAGAACAGAGAAATTATGGAACCTTTATACTGCTACTAGAATAAAGCCATCATATCACCAGTCTGGCATGCCTAGCCCAGCCAACTTCTACCTTCTTTTCATAGGTAGCTATTATCTTCTACAAAGCATAGCACTCTCACAGGGACCATGTTTAAGACAGCATTTGTTCAGAAGGCAGGACTCCAACCACTTACTCCACCTTGCTAATACCTGCTTAGCATCTGACCTTTCCTAGTCAACCAATAGGTAAGAGACATAAATTTAAGAATAATTCTATATTAAGTTCCTGTACCTGAACAACTCCACTGTTATAATTTAATGGCATTTTTACTTCCTCCACATAATTCCTCTTCTAACAAGCTTTCTGATGTAAAGAAATGTGTATATAAATAGGTATGTAAAACCCCTGTGTTTTATCTGCCCCAGGAAAAATTCTTCCATGTGGCCACTCATATGTGAGGTGACATCAACTAAAAGAAATTTGCTGGGGTCATGTCTGTCACCAGGGGCCTACTGTACTAATTATCAATTCAGTAGCTAACTCAAACAAGCAACTGACAGACTTTTAACAAATACGGGCGCCTTTTTCCCCCTAATTAGCAACTTGTATGCAATTTGAGGTAACGGCAGAGGACATATATTATTGCCACAAAAACATCAAATATAAAATTACCGGTGTGGTACATTCCCAGACGCCCTCCTGCATTTATATCCTACACCCTTTAATAAGAACTATATTACTGTCAAAAAAAAAAAACAAATCCGCACACACAAAAATAAAATTCCAGCTCCTTAAGATTGGTATCTACAGCTTAGCCAAAGCCATGACTACAGCAGGGAGGAAGAAATCAACCTCAATGTTCTCGATAAAGTCTATAGGTAGCAAAAAAAACCTGTGTTACAACTACTTTGCTGCGTCCCCGTGCTCCCCCTCACACACCCAAAGCTGGGTCACTTGTGACTCTGCATATCCGTATTATCGACTAGACGTTAACCCCAAAGCCCTGTGGAGCTGTACAAAGGCACCCATCTCCGCACCACGCAACGCTGCCCCGGGCACAGGGCGGCCCGGTGACCTGGGCGGCCCGCCAGAAGCCCCGCTTCATCTGCGGGCACCTGAGCCTGGCAGACACCAGCTCGGGGCCCGCGGCTGCGGGAGCGCGGAGGAGGAGGAGGAAGATGAAGAAGAAGAGGAGGAGGAAGAGGAGGTGGGGGGAACCTCTCGCCCGCCGGAGAGCTGGCCGGGAAGGGAGCTCCCCCCGCGGGCCCGGCCCTGCGGGGCGCAGGCCGCGCCCAGACGGCATTGTCCGACCAGAGGCCTAGGCCGGAGCCGGCCGGCCAGGAGAGGCTGTGGAAGGCTGGCTGCCGGGCGCTCCCTCACCTGGACTTGCCGACGCCGCTCTCGCCGATGATGAGGATCTTGAGGGTGGTCAGCACGTCCTCGTCCATCCCGGCAGCGCCCCCGGACCGGCCCCGACCGCCCGACGCTCCGTGCGCAGCTGCGGCGGCGGCGCTGCGCCTGCGCGGGGCCGCCCGCGGTTTGTTTACAGCGGGCGGGCCGGGCCGGGCGGTGCGCGCATGCGCGGGGCCTGCGGCGGGGCGAGCTGTGCGGCCGGGCCGTGACCTGAGGGGAGCGAGGGGACCCGGCGGGTTTTGCAGCTGCTGACGGTGTCAGAATCCGGGGCCGTGGGGAGAAAAGTGACCAAATAAAATGGCAGCGAGTGGTTAGACATTGGAATGGGCTGCTCGGGGACGTGGTGGAGTCCCTGCCCCTGGAGGTGTTTAAGGAAGGACTGGACGTGGCATTCAGTGCTGCGGTGTGGTTGGCGAGGTGGACTCGATGAGCTCAGAGCTTTTCCAGCCTCAGTGACTCTGCCATTGCTCGCGCCGCACGAAGACGGGCGGCCAGAGCCCGGTGCGGGAGCGGGGCCAGCTGCCACCTCCCGCGGGGAGCAGCTGGTCCGGGCCTGCCACCAAAACATGGCTCCTTTGGGGACAAACCGGCACTAGGGCCAGCTGGTACGTGACACCACATGCTTTTCTACCAGCATCTTACATTCTGCCTTAAAAGCCAAGAATGTTGTTTGGTTGGTTTTCTTCCCGATTCCTATGAGAAAGGCTCTTTATAACCAATTCAGCTAACCTGCTATTATGGCTTGAAACCTACCTCAGGCCATGTGTAAAGAAGTGCAACTCTTCTAAAATTAACAGAGTACATGTCAGATGTGAGATTCCTCAACCTGTGCTGTAGTCCTTGGCCCTGCTGGGCAGCCTCTAGGCAGGCCAGAGACTGATTCCATCAAATATAAACAAGTTCAGGCTCCTCCATAGTCACATCAATCAGTCACACAACCAGTCACTCCAAAAGAAGCGATCAGGCCATGTCTGCAGTTTGCACAAGGCAGATGCACTCGTGAGGCCGTCGTGGTTTCTGTCGGGACGATGGCTGCAGAGGGCACAGCTCCTCTGCTGAGCATCTGCCTTCACCTGAGTTCTAGGGTCAACACAGAAACCATTCTCTTGTGTTTTTGTGGTAAACCTCTCTGTTGCCTGGCTTCTTCCACTTTCAGGATCTGGTATCCTGACTCTTTTACCTCAGAAAAATAACTCCCAGGATGAGTACAATAACAGTAATTATCCTATTAAACTATGGAAACATATTCTATAATTAGATGTGCAAACGGCTGGCTGTGTTTACAACAGCGCTGTGCCTCTTTGTAATGAATAATCTAAAATTTGTTGAAGGTGTGACAGTTTTTGTAGTCTGGACTGTGCTTTGCAGTCATGCAAGAAAGCAGAATGTCTATACTCTCTAGTTTTTGTTGAAGTGTACAGGAATTCTGGGGTCTTAGCATGATCAGGATGAGGATTTGAATTTGGAAGGCATATCCAAAGTGCAAAGCATTCCACTAAAGCTACTTAATCTCTTGAAGTCAGAGAGTATTTGTATTCTGGGATTTGGTTTTTTTCCCACTGCAGCCATAGAATTAAACTATTCAATGTGAATATTAGTCCTGATTCAGATCATAATGAAGATTTGGTCAGGATGGCATTCAGATCTTTAATGATGAGCATATGCAAGAAAAAAGGGAAAACATGCCCTAAATGAACAATTCTATATCTCATACTTATGGATGTAATGTTCTAGACCTTCTTAGGCATGCCCTTTGAGAATATGTATGTCCCCAAGTTGTCCTCCTTCAGGTGGAACTATGTAGTCTCTCACTTTGAGATTGGATCTGAATGCTGCTGTCAGCCTGTTTGCTGTCTGCTTATCTATTTTAATTCTGGAAAGCCAGGCCTATTGCAGGAACCAGCTGTAGGATAATTAAGGTGTCTCAGTCCTTCAAAACAAGAATATTATTTATTCATTGAAAGATGTACAATGATCAGAACATCTTTCAACAAATTTTTGTATAGTTTCTTCATTGAAGTCATCTCTGAACTGGGAGCGATATCTAACATGTAATTCATGGGTGCCTGTCTTTTTGCTTGCCTGCCCTTCAGTACTCTTCAGGAGTCCTTGTTTGCTCCTAACTAGCCCAATCCCTTGAATAGGGCTGGGAGGATTTCTCTTTTTGTTGTTTATTGTCCCATTTGATCCTGACCTCTGATGTGGCAGGGTCAAGCCATAGCGGTTAGCCCTGCCTGATAATCAGTCTTCCTAGAAGAACACTGGAGATTTTGGTTTTTTTAATGCTATTATGTTGTTTCCTCTTGATTTCTTCTCAGTGATCTCTGCATTTCTCACAGAATAGCACAGAGCAGATCAATTTGTCTGGAGATAATATTTATAAATAATTATGCATATATACTTTCCTTATTCTAGATACATCACTAAGGGAAGCAGCCTGATGGTCAAAAACTGGCATAATTTATTCCAAGGTAGGTCACTGCTATGGGGAGACAGAGAGAGACAGACAGACAGACAGAAACTTTGCACTTCAGAGCTTCCTCTCACCTTTACAGTCTTGCATGAAGCCTGCTTTGTTCCTGGTTCGATACAGGGCTCAGGCTAGAGAAATGTCGGTCCATCTCAGCTAGTGCAAATGTATGCAATCAGTGTTCCTGAGCTTTTGATTACTTCAGGGATGTGACAGAGAAAGGACATCTTGACAATGATATCGTGTACTCTCACCATTAAAATTCCCTGCCCACTGTATTACAGACTTGGCTATATCTTTGGCCATGAAAACAGATGGGAAGCTATTTATAGTCACTCCCTCAGGGCTGGGATCAGTAATGAAAGGACCGTTGCATTTTATGTCCCCTCAAGGGACTGTAGAGCAGTTGCATGGTGCAGTGCCCTTATGCAGGCGCTGGGAGCAAGTAAAGGTGAGAAGGAGCTCCATCCAGTTTGTTCCTGCTGAACCAGCTGCAGGGTAACCTTGGCAACAGAGACGAGTGTGTCAGTAATAATCAGCCATTACCATGAGAGACAACCTGGAATAAACAACAAAGAGCTCCCTCAGTCTCATTCTGTGTCTGAAAGACACCTGGGAGCCTTTGGTAAATTCACTTGAACCATCCGCCTTACTTCCACAGCTTCAATGTGGGGATAATGGTATTTGCTATTAGAAGACTGCAGAAACAGCAATGGGTCAAGGGAGCTAAGCTGCCAGCACTGCTTTGTTTAGCATGAGCTCTCAAATTCATGATGAGAGAGTGTCCCCTTAACTACATGGCTGTCCTCCTGTCTCTCTGTGCCATCACAAGTGAAAACAGGCCTTGAAATGTATAGGTTCTGTTTAGGCTGTCTAGGTACACACAAGTCTCAGGAGCATGCACCTCTCGAAGTGACAAAGTCCTTAATTCATTGACACTGTCAAAGATTTTCACAGGCCAGTCATGCACAATGTGCAGCAGAAGCTGAGAAGCTCAACCACTTCAGAGAGAAGTTGACAGCAATCTACTGCTGCAAAGACTAATCCTGCTGTCCTGTTTCCACTTTGTGAGGCTGACCCATATGTTGTTGTGGCAGTGAGTCAGGAGTTATGATTCACAGTGAAACAAGCATGATTGCTAAACTCACCAGTCCCACCCAGCAGAGATGACACACATACACACGCTCATTCTTTTTTGCTGCTTCATGAAGTAATTTGCAAGGTCTGTAAAACTGGCACTATAAGTGTCATATTAAGGGAGGTTCCTTCTCTGTGTGACATCCTTAAACAGACTCAGCACATCTATATGATTCACATTCAATGAATAAAAGCAAGGAGTGAAAGTGCTGCAGCAGTCCCAGAACTCTGGGCAGAATTCCTCTTGAGACCACACTGCAATGTAAATGACTCTGCTATGTCTGGCCACTCCTTTTCTAAAGAATTCAGCCTATTTTTTTTAAGAAACTACATAATTATCTTTCTCTTCCCCCCTTTCAACAGCAGCCAGAGCTGAGCACTCCCATCTGTTGATCTTCTCAGTGTCTGCTTGTTTCTGTGAACAGTAAGGGGTATTTAAGGCTATAAGCACATTAGCTCTGAGCAATTAAAATACACTGCTTATAGTCAACACAGTTTAAAAAAGCACTGGGGCTGTGACAGAAATCGGCTATTTGGGGAAGAACAAGAAGAAAAATATTATTTCAGCCACTCAAAGAGCCATGGTTGTATATGAGAATGATATGCCAGTATTTTTCAGAGGAAACCAATATATATTCTGAAGATCATTAACTGAGACTTGCATAATGACCATGAGTAGATTGCTGATTTTGTGCTAGAATATTGTGATTGCTGAAAATAATATTAAAAACTTGATTGCATGCTTTGCAGTTTTATTTTGCTAGATACAAGGTGTAACTTTGAGACACCACATCTTACTTCTCTGCTGGAAAATGATGACATAGGCTAGCCACCTCCTACTTAAATAAAATTTTGTTCAGATAAATTGGCTAATCATTTAATCCCAAGTAATGCAAGCAGTAATCTTAAAACCAACATTTTATCTTTCTGCATTGTGTAATGAACCTTATACCAAGGACAGCTTTCAGTACTAGAAGACCTAAATACAATTTTTAAATGTCTCTAAAGCAACCATTGCAATCGTAAACAACGAGAGAGTAGATTACTGGTTAGAAATGTTAGATTCCTTACAAAACATTGATTACACTTCACACAATAAGAAAACAGCTTTGCTGTTTGAAATAAATCTATCATCTACTGCACCAACAATGGAAAAGGTGAGACAACAGATTTCAAAGGACACAGTAAGAACAACAAAGTTTGGATGCTAGAGTTTTCCCACAGTTGCTCTTCATGTGCACTTCATGAGCATACTGAACTGTGAGTGCTACGAATTCATCTTTTTTCATAGCAAGTGTGGTTGTTTCCAGTGGAGCACAATAGATAATACATTTACCACTCAGATCACAGGATTGCTTACAGTGGAAAAGACCTCTGAGATCAGTGAGTCCAACCTTTGAGTGATCACCACCTCATCAAGTAGACCATGGCACGGAGTGCTACATCCCGTCTTCCTTAAACGCCTTCAGGGACTGGGACTCCACCACCTCCCTGGGCAGCCCATTTCAGTGTTTAACAACCCTTTCTGTGAAGAAATTTCTCATTGTGTCCAACCTAAACATTCCCTGGCACAGCTTGAGGCTATGTCACAACCTGTGACATGATCTCCAGATCTCCCAACACGACGTCCTGCCCTCCACCACAACAACACTCCCACCCGGCTTGGTGTCATCTGTGAACAAATAAATCGCCTCAACTGGAAATCAGAGATTATCTGACAGACCAAGTTGATGGAAGTGTTTCCTCTCAGTCTTAACGAAATAAAAACAACTAGTACATGTCCAAATCTTACTATTTCCACATTGGTGCCTCAGTTTTTCAAAAGCCACTCTAGGATTTTCTTTGGATTTCCTGTGCTGGAGGACAGCTAAAGATGGATTTTATGAATACAGTAAACCTGCTAAAGGAGAAAAAGTAGCCATGTGCAGTACCTTCCTGCTTAAGCAAGATCTGTATTTCTCACAAGCAAAACAACTCAGGTTCCTTCTCAGAAAGCAGCTGTTCTGAAAGAACTCTTTCAAAGAGGGTATACTTCAAATTATCATTTCAGGGGGGGAAGCATGGAATGGAGTTTGCATTTAATAAAGAACTTATTTCTCCTTCTCCAGTTGCTTTCAGTACTTAATATGGTTAATGTTAAGGGGGAAGGGAAGGAATAACCCCTTCCCTGCTGTGAGCCTATCTTCTCCATAATCCCCTCTGAAGGGATAACATACCTCATCCAGCATTAGATCCCACACGCCTGCAGGATTAGCTGTGAGAATGGGACAGGGTGGATTGACTAAACTCTGCCATCAGTATCCTGCTCTTTGCACAACTCTGTGTGAAGCAATTCTGGTAAATCAGAGAATCTGGTGGGCAAAGGACAGAGACATAATGTCAAGGCAGGGATTGCCAAGTAAGCCAAAAACCAATTTGTATTAAATCTACAATGATCGTTGAAAGAAATGCACACAGAAATGTAAATTCATATGGGGGCAAATCAGGGCCTACTATGGCAACAGTTTTATCAGGTTTATCAGAGCAAAGTCCATCTGTCACCAGTGATAGTAGCTTTGCTTAGGCAACAGCATACAGACAGGACAAGCATGAAATAGCACTTGCCAAAAATGTTACTGCAGACTGGAGCAGCTTGTGACCCAGGCCTTTTTGAGCCCATTGTGATGGTGTCTTCAGATGTAATAGCTGGATTTCTCTTAAAGAATAGCAGTATTTCTCTTCATAGAAGGTAATTTCTCATCCAGGTATTTTTAACCCAGAAGAACATATAGAGCCTCCTGTGGCAGAGTTGCACAAGTTAACTACATAAAAATTTTTAATTTTGTTTTATTCTTTTGGCCTGTTGCCTTCATTTGTTTTCCTTTCTCAGATTAGGCCCAACTGTGAGCAACTGTCTATTTGCTTAGTCTATACCACACATGATTTTGTAGATCTCCACATACCCTCCCATAGTTCTAATTTTTTAGCCAGAAGAATCATGATCCGTTTAATTGTTCCTCATATGGAAGCCATTAAAACTTTAATTATCATCTTTGCACTTTGCTGTACAGTTACTTTCCTGATGTATCATTTTTCAGATGAGAAGACTAAACTAGAGAAAGTACAGAAAATATTACTACCCTCAGGGCTGAAAGCAAGATGTTTCTGGTTTACTCTATGAGAGTTTTTTAATATTTTCTAACACTCTGTTTGTTTTAATGGTTACCAATTAGCCCTGAGCTAACATTTTTGTAGATCTGTACATTATGTTTCCTAAATCCTTCCTTTGCCTATTTATTCCTGTCCTTTTACTCCTACATTTTAAACAGAATTTGTCTGCTTGAACTCCTGAACTCCCAGTCATTCTGAGGTGGTAACAGCCAGGTCAGTGCTCTTCATCACAAATGCACTTTCATGATATTTTTAAAAGAGAAGGAGAGAATTTATTGCATTGTAATTTGTGCTCATTGCCACTTGGATACTGCTGAGGGGGGTCTGGCTCTATCTTCTTTACTCCACTCCCATCAGGTGTCAGTCCATATTGATAAGATTCACTGTGAGCTATCTGTTCTCCAGGCTAAACAGCCACAAGAAATGCCATGAGGGATTCAAAACTCTCCTTTATCTTGCTCTTTACTCATATTGGTCTTTTCAATAATTAAAAAACTGCTACTGACAGGTGGCTTACAGATGCTCTGAACTTCAAGTATGGTATCCTTAATATAACCTGCATTTAACCTCCATTCTACCCTTTAGTCATCTTTAAAGTGCTCTTCATTGGAGTTTTTTAAGGGTTTTTTTGGATGCAGGATTTTCCTCTGTTAATTCTCTCTGCATGACTACTGAATACAAGTGTTATTCTAAGACTTTTTCATAGTTACATATCAGCTGTGGGTCCCTTCCAACTCAGGACATTTTATGATTCTATGATTCTGTTCCCATCATCCAGGCCAATATCAATAGTTATACTTCCTCTTGTGCTAAGCTATCTGTTTAGAGATGTGGTGGTGCATTCTCTTTCTCCCTCCTTGGGGCCACTCAGTGATCTCAGGAATTTTCATTAGGCTTCAGATTTTGTATAATGAGTTGTGAGAAGTGTCCATTCACTGCAGCAGGAACTCTTACAGGGCTAAGGCTGGGATAGCACTGATCATACCAGGTACTCCTGTTGCCTGACCACAGTGGGGAAAAAGAGATAATCCATCACCCCATGATATTCTTGGGTCATTCCAATTTGTACCCAATTTTTAGCCTGAGTGGAATGGTACCATTGTGACTGGACCTTTGAATATTACAGTAATTATTGACCTCTATGGAGGCCAGGATGGAAATTTACTAATAAGTAAAGCAAATTTTTTTGGGCAGCCTATAAACAGTGGTTCTAGGGGACACCTTTGAGCTTTCCTGAAGCACAGTGGGCTACCACCAGCATCTCCCTTGGAGTGGGACACATCTCTGAGCTCACCAACTCTCACATTTATGAAACTCAGAGGACTGCCACTGAAAGCCAAGGACAGATCCTGGGCTGATACTCCCAACCGCTCCTCAAGAGTCAACCCTTGCCCATTGAGAAAGAACAATGCATTTGATGTGAGTATTTCAAAAGGAATTTTTAACAGGTACATCCTTATATAGTTATGTATATATATTTTTGTGCCTGGGTGCATATGTGTGTGAATTTATTTAAATCCTATAGCAAGTATAGTATGAATACTGCCATCTCAGATCTGAATTAAAGTCACTGTTGTGGTTGTAGTAAATCCTACTGAGTCACTTGGTAAACATTCAATTAATCCTTGATTAAGTGCTGCTAAAGCCTTTGAACATAAACCACTTACCCAATCTGAGAGTAAGATTGGACCTAGCTGTACTTAGACTGCATCAGGAGTTTAGGAAGCAAGGGGTCCCTGCTAAACCTCATGATTTAGTGGGAAGGTCTTTATCCTTTTGTATCTCTGGTCTCCATGTAAACCATTCTAAATTGATTATAATCTAATTTTCCTTTGTATGTTCTAGCCCTGTTCTAGTTCAAGGTTCAAGACTGAACCTTGCAACTGAACTCCATGAAGTTGTGTTTTCATTAAACTTACATTAAACCTGCTTTTTCTAATTCCTTTAAGTGATCTAAACCAGTAATTCCCAACAAGTGAAGAAATTATTTTTTAAAATCCAAACCTTTATTCCTAGGACCATGTTCAGACATTATATTTTAGAGCTAACAGAAGTTTTCATTATTATTTGAGTTTCTTGTCCTCTCCACATGACTGAGAAGCTCTTCACTTCATTGTCCCTGCGGTCACCTTGGTCAGACAATCCATTGCACACTCCTAATCCTACATGGTTGTTGTCTGCCTGTTAAGTAAGCAGTTTGCAATCAGGAAAAGGCTTAATACTAATATTTATAATAACTATGTGGCCCAAAGCTTGCTCTCACACTCAAGACAGCTGAAAGATAGGAACTTACAAACCTAGGAGAGAAGCCACATAACAATTCCTTTATGGCACATGGGGAATGTGGCAAAGGGAGGCAGCGGGAGTGGCCATTTGGAAGAGGTTGAGCTATCTGTCTGGAAATATCGCCAGCAGATGGAGTTTGGGCTTCACTGTGAATGCATGGGCATTAGAAAGAAATTCAGCATGAAGAATGTGACATTCTTTTCTCCTTCATGAGCACTGTTTATTTCATCCACCAACATACTTGGCAGAGGACCCTTGGTTTTTTCTCCAGCAGAGGACTGTGCCAAGTTTTGTGTAATTTGACTTTGGTTGAAGCATGTTCCTTACTAGGTGGCCATGGCAGCATGATAACAAACAGTGCATCATTAGGTCTTCCCTTACAAAAATTGCACCATCAGAGTTTGGGAAGGATTTGCAGTAGTGTGTTTGAGTAGCTCTTCTGCACTTTCATCACCTTTCTTTTGCAGTTAGAGTATGCTAATATTATGAAACATTCTGTTGAGACATGCTGATAATCTACTGCACCTCCTTTTCAAGAAGAGAAGTAGTAGGCAGTTCTTACTGCTATCAAGTCTATAATAAAAAAATTACAGTGATTATAATAATATATTTTTATGATCCCTTTCTCCTAAGGAGCTGAATGTTCCTCTGGCTCTGGTCCAGGGGGTTTTTTCAGATGTCTTCAGTCCCACCAGAGTCACCAGAACTGATGTCTTGTAAAGGCTGACCTAGAACAGAGGCTAGACAGAGTTAAAGAATAAGGTAGGTATTTATTAGAAGACCTCAATGGATACACCTTGGGCAGTACAAGAGCCCAGCCAGGTCTACACCCCAAGATGAACCAAAATGGTCACAAAACAGACAACCAGTCAGGAGGTCCCTCGCCCCTATAAATTCTGGTCCACCAGCATACTGGAGTCAATTCTCCAACCACAGCTCCAGTCCATGGAGTCCCATCCTTCCTGTTCTCTCTTCCTTCTGCTGTTGTTTATGCTCTTGGGCCTGAGATTTGGATGGGTTGTCCTTGGTCCCCCAGCTAGAGAAGGAATTGTTTTGTGTACCTACTCTGTGAAGAGAGCTTACCATCCCTTAATATGAAGCTCAGAACTACACACTAAAGCAGCACAGAATCTGAAAAACATAAAAGCTAAAACCTGAGGCATCAGTGTTATTGGTAAAATTTGTAGGAGGATCTTTGACATCCACAAAAGTAAAGCTCTTTGAGGTGGAAGCCAGAATCTGTGAGACACATCAATGCTGAAGACCAGTTTGGGAGACAAAGCAAGGCAAAACAAAATCTCCGTTTGAAGCTGAAGCCAAAACGTGGGTGGACACAGTCAAAATGTAGTGATGCTAATAGTACCCTTCTACTGTTACAAAAATTGCAGTGAGAATCTACAGCTCATGTTCATAATCTTTTCCCTTATTTCTCATCTGATACGAAACAGCGCCAGTAAATGAGTAAATCTCCTTAATATCAAGCTGAGGTACTGATTTCCTGTTATTCCTATATTTCCACTGCATGAATACCTGGAGATTTTCATTAGAACAGAGCCCAACTGTATTCATTTCTGCAAAATCACAGGCTTCTGAAATTGCTGGAAGAGAAAACTTCCCTACTTATTCCGGCAGGAATTTTTCCTATAACATAACAGTTTTTTGTGGTGATATCTGTTTTATGATAGTGATCAGGCCACATGTCCTGCATAACAACATTCAGTATAATCTGCTCTCATCTCCTCATGACAACATGTAAGCTAAAACACTTGCAAATAAACCAAAATATTTTCTTCTGGATCAGGAGTTTGAATTAGATGACTGCATTTTCCTGGCATGAGAGTATTATTCCTTGTCTTTCTCCTAATCCTCCTCTGTTATACAATATATATAATTACACATAGGAGTTTTTTTCCCCATGAGTTTGAAAAGATTACTTTTCCACTGGGTTTCCTGCATCACTGTAATACTTCCCCTTGATTCTCTGGTTACGTCTGCTTAACTCTGTTTATGGAGCGTCCGGTAATCTGAAGGAAGTTACAGTTTTTAGATCTGTCATTGAGTCTTTGGATAGACTACTAGAGCAGTCTATCCATTATTTGTTCCATCATCTGCCATCCATTGTGTCCAAGTAGTTTTTCCCACAGACATTTCAATGATAAAGTGACACTTAGCATTTGCTAAGGACTTTAAAGCCTTTGATTTATATTTGTCACTTGAGCTTTCCACCTCAGGTCCTAGAAGGGCACTGAACTTTGGAAGCACTTTTGCAGATCTCATATATATTTGATCCTTTGATCTTAAGAATCCGTTGCATTCACAGTTGTTTTGACAAGATGATACAGGTTTAAATCACCTCCATTACTATTTGAGTTGCTGAGGCACCATATGTTCACTCCTATCCTGAAGTCCCGTGACAGCAATAATTTCCTGTTTGCTGTGGCCTGTGAGTAATCTGTGCACCTTCAAGCAAAATCGTTTTTCAAGATGCAATACCTGTGTTCCTGTCTTGACTAATACTTGACAATGCACAAATACCTATTACTACTGCATTTCAACAAACATGTTATTTGGCATTTCCATGGGCAGTCAGGGATCTGGACCTCCATGAACTTTTGAGTTTGTTTGGCTGTTGGTTTTTCCAAGAGGAAAGGAGTTTCATGTCCATAGTGCTATTAGTTAATAGTGGGCAACTCAGAGGTGCTTTTTCATCTTCATTGCTGACTATAAACACTTATGATCACTTCATGTTTTAACTTTTTCTCAGCTCCTGTTAAGATAGTGAAATTAATCTCATCTTCATTGAAATGTCAGCACCATAAAGTTCATCTAGATTTTTTTTACTTGCAGATAATTTCTGACTCTACACAATGTTTCAATACATTTATATGCAAGTGCAGTTTGTGATATTAGAGAAATTCCTCAGATGGTACCAAGAAACTATTGGATTTTTTTTCCCTATAGGGGCAAACAACCTTTGACGTTAAATTACCTTCCAGGAACCTGACAACTTTTTATAGAGCTATTTAACCATGAGCTTTTGTTATTTTGAATGTGTACATGTCACAATATCTGAATGCAGACACTGAGCATGAGAGGATGTAAACTGCCACCAGTTCAGTACCCGATGTCTTGTTTTCATTCACTACCCTGTTATACAGGGTTTGGTCCTGATCCTGCAAATTACAATCTCATGGTAATTTCTGTGTAATCAGAATAAATTCATAATGGTTTCCTTCCTTCACACTCTGCAGTGATTTCTTGAACAGAATTGCTGGGTGGTTCTAGTCTTCTGTTGGTTTTGTCTCTTCCCTATTTGTTAATTTGATCTCAACTGTGTTTTCTTTGTGCATCACCTTACATTGCTTAGTTTTTTAAGACTCAATGAATAAGCAATTGCAAGAATATATTTTCTGTAAAATTTATTCATTTAATCTGATTTGGTGTGTTGTGTTGAGTGGACAACGTTCAGGGCTATACATTTTTGTGTAATGTTCTGCATTCAGAATGTGTTCATGGACTTGTGTGGGCAGAAATGGCTGGAGACTAATTTATTAATGATAGCCAACAGTCAGCATCTTGAGCTATTTGAGATACTCCAATACTTCCCTTTACTCTTCTAGGAAAGATGGTGAAATTTATCAGAAAATGTCCGAATCTTAGTACAAAGAAATATGAACATGGTGAGGAATTAGTGCAGAGCTGTTCTCAGGGACACAGTTCACTTTGATGAAGGGATCTTGGAAAACGGGGAGAGCTGAGAGCTGTGACCTGAGGTCAGGATACAAGAGTGACTGTGGAGATTAATTTGTGGAGGATAGACAGAACAGAGGAGGCTAGTCAGGAAACCAGAGGACATTTTTCAGCCACACAGAAGGGTCTGAATAGATCAGAAATTCCTCCAGCCTTGAAATCTTAACAGCGGCCTAATTTTTGACCCAATAAAGAAGCACAGGTTCTATACTAGTACCTTTTATATACATGTACAAGCCAACAGCTCTTAAAATTGCTTAGAGCTTATTATGTTACCCTTTGTGTTCAATATAAACAATCTCTCCCTGGGCATGGCTACAGGAATTTTCATTATATATGACTTCCCATACAAACAACACTCTGGCTGAGTACACACAGCAAAGCTCTGTTATGTAGTCAAATCACACCATGGTGACTTGGTGACCAGGGTGCAATTTTGAGGCAGTTAGTTGGATGACCTATAAAAATTAAATTATATATTTATGTTATTGTTACCTTTCTTTCTCCATCTGTAAAGTCAATACAAGAAAATAGGCTCCTTTACAGAACATTTCTAGTGATGGAAAGCATCATGAAAGAGCTAGACATTGCTGTAGAACCATACTGTGAGGCAGAAGCAGTGTGAAACTTTAGCTCTGTGTGCTGCATTGTGTCTTACAAGGACTACAAAAGCAAAGAAAGATGATATTAGAAAACTTCCTTTTGACCTTAAGATGCCTTAAAAGACAGGGCACATCTGCAGACTGGCCGACATGGGAAGGGCAATTCCATATTACAGACATAAGTACTACTGTCCACAACTTGATAGCTTCCTTTTATTCTAAAGTTGCATTGCCTGCTAAGATCACACTCCAGTCAAATTCAGTCAGGTCCTACCTCTACCTTAATCCTTAAGGCTGAAGGCACAGTCCTGCTGTGCTGCCTGTAACATCTAAGGAACAGCAAAAGGGGATTGTACATGGTCTCTATGCTTTGGGAGCAGACAGTGCAGGGGCACACTGCTAGATGTTATTGCTGCTAGGGAAAACAGGGCAGCCCCAATCTGCCAGCCATTCCCTCACTGATTCCATGGAGCTGCAATAGATTACCTGCACAAGCCAATGGAACCCCAAGACTGTATTACCAACATAGAAAAGGTTCATTTTTTTTCCCCACAGCTTCCATTAAAAGGCCCTTCCACCAGGATGAGAGATCAGGCTGAATGCTGGTTTCAGGGTTTGTCCTTTCAATAAACAAAATTAAAGGAGTTTTTCTTTGTCTCTTATATATGTGCTAAATTAAGATGTGTGGCTCTTAGCAAAAATATCCTATTGATCCAACTGGTATAAACAAAAGGCTGCTTCTTTGTCATTCAGATATTCATATGTACCACTAAAGCAGCTGGCAGGCTCTGCCTGGATATTACAGGGAACTACAGGCTTTAAAGGGTTATAGACTCTAAAGCAAAACTAAATCAATTATTAACTTGTAAAAGAGATTGATTAGGTCCAGGGCAAAAGTTGGTATTATAATCATCTCTAATTTAGGAAGCACATAATGTTATTATTCTCTCACATCTCAAAATGAAATCCTCCTTCCTAATCCATTAATACACTCAGCAGCACTTTTTCTGGATAGAAATATACCTGTCAATACCAAAAAAAATATCTGACTGAGGGGCTGCAACATGATGAAGAGTTTGCATAGATTCTACAACCTTATTTTCACTAAAGCTAAAGGGTGACTTTTTCAGCTGCTCAAACTCAGCACAGGCAGCCAGGGAACATGCCACAGGCTGCAGAAGCCTCTCTGAGACCCCACTGCAGTCAAAGGTGGGTACTTTTTCTTTTTTCCCTTCCCACTCACAGTTACTTGCCCCTAGTGCCTCCTGGCCATGAGCAGTGGGAAAGCTCCAACCCCTGATTGAAAACAAACTGTGCAGAAGGAAGGGTTCTGTCAGAACACCAAGCTGCTCTCCCTTCCCTGTGACTGCCTTACATGGGCAGAGCTGGCACAGGGGCAGGGGCAGGAGCATGAAACCAAAGGGTGTGAGGGGGTCTCCCCACAATTTTAGGTCCACTTGAGTCACTCTTGCAGTCCCTACTCAGTTTGAATTTAGATTATTTCAGGTTATGCAAACCAGGAAATTGATAAACTTTATGTCTATAAGAAAATACCTTCATTTCTATAGCAATCTACTATTAAGGTAGCTTGCATTTCTCCATGTTAGTTATGCCAAAAAAGCCAGGAAAAATGGACTTTTTATCTCTACCAATTTTCTTTAGTTTTTGTTTAGCTTTATTTCTAGGAAAACTTGTGAAAATATTTATACAAGCAAATAGGTACCACAAAGACCTATCTTGATTCATAAATAGAACCTCTTAAGTCAGAACCTGGCTTGTAACAAAGGATTTAGCCATCTGCTTTGAGTACCACTACTATAGATTCTGCTGACAACGGATGAAACCAACCTGTTTTAATGGAAGATATTAACTTCAGGGGTAATTTCAGTCTAGGAATTCCACCCACCAACACTGTGGAAACAGGATACAAAATTGCAAACATTACATCATCAAAATTATATTGCCTAATTATTCCCTTGTGTACATGGAGCAGGAACTAGCAGCTTTGGATAGTGGTTGACATCTTCTCCAGACATCACATCCACTGCTGGGCTCACTGTGGTGCCCTGGCAGTTCATAACAAGCAGATCATGTATCCACAGGTGATACAATCTTCCCTTGCTTTCAAATTACTCGGTGTCTCTTTTAATTTTTCCTGAGTGGTGATGTGGAGATTGGTACAATTCAAATCAAAACAGGATTGTTTAAGGAAAGAAAGAAGAGTTTTTATAAAAATTGTTTTAAGATTGATAAAAGCTGATGACCTGGTAAGAACACATACTTCTCACCACTGTGAACTAGATCATTAAATATTGTTTTGCTAAAAGATGTCAGAAGAAGAATTTCACATTAAATATTTAAATATTTCAAGTTTAGAAGGTGCACAGAATTCAGAAAGTTTGAACTAATAAGCCTCCATAAAGGATCACAGATTCTTTTCTGCTACAGAGGCACTAGAAAATTATTAAAAGTATAGAAATTGCTTGAACTTTTTGAACCCTTGAGGGAAAAATTTAGGAATGGATAACAAGTAAAATAAGCATTGTCATCTTCTGATAGTGTTATGTTTTATTTATTGTTTTTAGAGCTTTTGGACTTTGCACTGTTCTTCCAAAGTTGGTTCAACATACATGTTGACCATGACACAGATGAGATGTCTGAAATGAGAGATGGCCTGCAAATAAACTCTTAGTAAGCAGTCAAGGGTTGAATGGCCTTTTCTCCATAGTTCCTTTAGTTTCCTTACAGATTAAATGCAACACAAGATATTTCAGTGAAAATACATGAGATTTTCCTCTTAATTCTGTAAAGTCTGTGCTACATCCTTTTATCAAAAACATTATAATGTACTTTTTTTCTACCCTATCTTTTAAAAGTGTGACTTTTAGTCCTAATTCCTGAGCCTTTCATTGTATAAACAGTATCATCCTTTTTTTTTTTTTTTTTTTTTTGTTTTACGTGCCTCATTTGAAACCCGGGTGCCTGGCACATCCCCTTCCATCCCAGCAAGGGGTGAAGAAACCTGACCATGGACTGTATACTCAGCATTCCATCTAGTGAAAAACAGAACATGATAGGTTCATAAATTGTTTCCTATGACCTAAACTGAGCTGTCTAAAGTCTGCTCTTTGGGATTGCATTATAATTGCTGTCTAGAAACTTCTTTCCTGGTTGCTGCCTCTCAGCCCTGGCAAAAACCCCATCTCCTGACAAGTGTCCTTCCAGCAGAGAAACACCTAAGAGTCTTTCACCTTTTGCTCTCAACTTCATGCTGAACACAGGAGGCTGGAGGAGGCTGCTGAGGGACAATAAGTCTCTCTTCTCCCTGATTGTGTCCTTGTCCCCACAGTTCTCCCACTGGCTGGCATCTGGGAAAAATCAGTGTCTCTGCAGTGCATCATGACACACTGGTGCAATGCTGAAATGCAGCTATGTAAGTCTAACCCTGGGTAATGTAGTTCATCTCCTTTTGTCTGCAAATCGAGGTAGACTCCTGCAGACATGGAATACTCACAGTGTAAGTACAGATAATCTCTGAACTCATTTGCCAGGACATGTGCCTGGTTTCACACTGGCACAAGCTTGGAGTCAATTTACTGATCTAAGGAGTTACTAAACAGCAGCTGAAGAGGCTGCTGGGGAAGCCACAGGACCTTTCTGCTCCCATGTGGAGGTTACACTTACCTGTACTGCATTGGGGCTTACCAAAAAACCTGTAATGCCAGAGTCCAGATGGCTAATTGTCCCCTGCTGCAATCTCAGCCTGTATTTCCATAGATCAAATCTTTCCTCTGTCTTAAGCATTCAACCCTATGAGCAAAAATTCCAAACATTCTTTATGCTCATGCTGGGCCGTCTGCCTTATGGAAATTCATGATGCATTATGGAATTACTAGCAGAAACCATCCAGAATCAACAGGAATGACAGGTGAAACTCACAGTTTCCCTTGTTTTACTGCTCTCCTCTGAGCTCTACTTGCTTTGATAATTAGCATTGCTATTGATCTCTTGCTGGCTAGCATGGAGAAAGTACTCTTGGAGCTGTCAGTTTCTAGCAATGTATTTGAGAGTCTGCCAAAATTTTGCAAATAGAACAAACACTGGGTTTGGTTTTTGGGGTTTGTACTGTTTTTTCAGTGGTGCCCGTCCATACACCATCAGAATCAGGAAGAGTAGGAAAATAGTAATGAAAATACTAGGAAACTGCACATTGACTGACACTAGTCTGGAAATAATTTCTAGTTCACTTGCCTTTTATGTAATCCCACTTTTGAGGTCCTCAGCTGGCAGCAAAGGGCTCTGCTGTTGACCTGGCAGGAGCAGCATGGCTGATGACAGAGAAGCACTGGCACTCTGCTGCAGTGGGTGCCAAATTCACCTCCACAGCACCCACTGGTAGGGCCCCCTCATTGCTCAGATAATTCTGGTTACCAGATAAACTTTGTCAGGTCCTTCTCCCTGCAGAAAGGAACTAGCCAATTTGAGGTGTGTGCACTGAGTACGTTTACTCCAGGATTTCCTTCTTGCTATCTGTCTGGAAACTCAAAAAGAAAAATGACAAGGAATAAGACCTTTTGTAGGATTGGAAATACAAAGGCCTGTCCCTAGGAGCCTCTGTTCTCCAAACTTCATAATCTGTGTGGGAAGAAGCTGCTCACAGCACCTGTAGGCTGTAAAGCAAGTGCCATGAATGCAGGAAGGTGCAGTCTGAGCATGTTTTCAGTCAAGGCTGTTTATATCCTCGTGAGTCCCAGGACCTTGCTCAGTATCTCCCATTTCTTTCCTACATTTGCTTGGGTCACAGATGTCATTTGTAAGATTATTTGAGGATAAGGCTTTTCACACTCAATTCCCCGTCCTTCTCTGCTGAGTTGGACACTAGTCCAACTATTAAACAAGCAAGCTGGAAATGTCTCATTACCACAACCCTTAATATATTTTCATTATAAGGTAATGAAGAGAAGGGGAATATATGTGCCATTTTGTGTTATCCATGACAAACTGAGAGAGGAAACACATGGCTGGGTGATTAAGGACTCTTGCTTTCTTTGAAAAGCAGTGTCCTAAAGAGCTCTTTCCTGCACAATCTCCTTTGATCCACCTCCCCAGTTACATTTTGGTGGGAAGAGTTTACTATGGCTAACAGCTAACTGAAAGAAATGAGAAGTCTGTGGAAAGGAAAAGCTAAACAGAATTTTCACAGTCCTTTTTAAAGTAATACCTCCATTATATACTTTCAACATTGAAAAAGGCTATTTAGTGGCTCAATTCTGCTCAAAACATCAAAATCCAGGTAGCACCAAAAAAAAATTTAACCATAAACAGAAGTCATGCAGTCATATATTATAATATTTACCATCAAATATCATCACATTACCTCTTAAGATCAAATTAATAAAAATGTCTAGGAGTATCCTAGAAATCGTTTTCCCACAGTATCAGGAAAATTGCTACTAGATGTGTTCTCCAGAAGGGTGTCTGCTAACAGACTATCTGCTCCAGTATGTGTTACACAAACGGTGCTTACCAGAGGAGGCTTCCCTGTCAGAGTGCCCAGCTGAGGGGTTACGGCTGATTTTGCCTTCTGCTGTACACTTTGTGTCAAAGATGTTCTGGTAAGGAATGGGTTCCTGCTATTACCAGTCTGTCCCAGTGCCCTTGACAGCTTTGACAGCTCACTGATGTCAGCTTTAAAATGTGATATGAGGATGATTCTGCAAATTCTCCAGCCTGTTCCAATGCAAACAGGTGGCTTCATAGCAGCCAGAGATCTGGTTTTGTCCTCGCTTTCTCTTAGCATGAGAGAGCCCTCATGTGGCATGGATTTGTGTAGCCTTTCCTTTCATGACTTTGATGGTTGTTCAAAAAGGCATCCTGAATATCCACTTTTTCCAGAAGGCACAATGTGCCAGTCCCCTGCATTGCTGTTGGTAGAGAGAAGAGACATGGCAGTCCTTAGCAGCTCACTGAAAGGTTTGAGTGTGCTCTGATACAGCCCTGAGAGTGCCACTGCAAACAGACTGATCCTAACCATGCACCAGCATTTAAGTGGGAGCTGTCATCTGGTCAGCCTCACTTCGGTGATCCTTGTGGGCCCCTTCCAACTCAATATTCTACATGATTCTGTGATCATACCTTGGTGCAGTGTTGGACACAGAGGGTGAACACATGGGCAGTCCTTGCCCAGTATTGGCAGGGTGCAGCAGCAGCTGGAAATGCATCTCCTGAGCCAGGAAAGTTGTGGTGGCCTTAATGTGCTTTGAAAGAGCACCATTAAACACCTACTGCCTTGCCAGCTAATGGCATAGTAAGACTGCAGGGCCGTTCAACATAGCAAAACTAAGCTGAATAAATCCTCTGCCACCCACCTAGGAGAGCTGAGAAGGTTGTTTTTTGAGGTATGCCCCAAAGAAGTTGTAAAATAATGCACCTGTGGAAAGGTACAACAGATTTACTCATGATCAACCTGCTTTGATGCAGCAACAAGTTGCATGAATTTTTGATTGTAGCAGATACTAATCAAGCCTTAACACTCCCAATTTCTTGCAGATTTTGTAATCAGCTTGTAGAAATAGCAGCTCTGTACCCTTGGTTTTCTCAGGCAACATATGGAATTCCAAAAAAAGAGAATGTTGCTGATAAAATCTAAAGCATGATGGACTTGGAACATTCTGTGTAAATATTTGTAGATAAAAAGATATTGATGTGCAGCAGGAAAAAATTGCTTTGTACTCCTTAATAATTTTTAAATAGTAATAAAAGCAGCATTGATACACAAAAGAAAATTACACCGTTTTGGTTTTTTAAAAAAAAAATACACTAGCATGTTTATCCTTTAAAAAGTTTTTGATATCAATCCAGACAAGACCAAGGGATCAAGATATTGAATCAATTCTGTACAGAGAGACTTTCTTTTATCATTAAACATAGTTAATCTGCTTTTCATAGGAACTACTTATATCTGTCTTTCAGAGTTTTGGGGTTTTTTTCACTATTTCAGCTCCCCTATAAATCAACTTCATTTAACCAATATCACTGGTTATCTGTTAGTTCTACAGCAGGCCATGGTGTCTTTTGAGAAACAGCAGGACACTGCACAATACTATTTTGGATGTACCACTATGAAGAAAAGGTCTTAACCCAATGAAACCTTTGTGTATTTTAGTGTCTGGCCATAGCTCCTACAGCTATCATAATTTTTTGATCTTGCAAGAAACACCTGGTGCAATAACATTTAAATAAATTAGATGGGGAATATATTGATGCAGTCTTTAAAAAGATGTGAAAGTTGTCCTGGAATTGTGTACAGTGCCAGGGTGTTTGTTGTTTTCCAAGTGGAAAGCAAATGTAAGATGCAATAAATGTTCTTCCAGTCTCTGATGGAATCTGAATTTTATCTGTAACAATTGAACAAATGCCTTTCAGGATGTCTATAGAAGAATAACTCCATTTTCTGACACTGTAAGGCAATATTCACAAGCCTTTGGGATTATAAGAATATATCAGTTTCAAGCAGGACCGTTTAAATCCTAGAAGTTCAGAGAGCCTTGAAGCAGAAAGAATTGGGCACCAGAGCAGAATTTGCCCTGTCAGTACAGTCAATTGATCCAGTGCCATAAAAGCTCATTTCTTTACCCTGACTCCAGAGGATGACTAGCAGAAATATTGGCACCTACAGCAGAGATGTTACATCAAATCCATCCCCTGCACTCACTGCTTGGCCACACAGGGCCAGGTAGGGCCAAGCACGGCCACGTGGTGTGAACTGTGCTGAACATCACCCGGGCCAGCCTCTCCCTATCTTTGTCTGTGGCCCAAAGAGGGGCTGTGGCAGCCTCTGAGTGCAGTCACAAGACTGACAGAAAGGCAGTTGTTCTGCTGATATTTTGTGATTCTGAACCTGACACTGCAGATGGAAAAGTTGAGTACTGCAGCTCTGGTCCTGCAGCAGATTTGGTTACCCTCATCAAACACACTTGCTTCATCTAGAATGGAAATTTTATGGCTATCTCAGGAAAGAAATGGCCCTCAGATTTCATTGTTGTCCACTTTCTTCCTGAGTGCTTTGTGGTTATATACTAAATGAAAAGAAGAAAACAGTGACACCAAGATGTGGAAGGAAGCTGCTGTATAAAGGAAAATGTCACTTCGTTTAAATATTCACACAAAGAAAGGGGAGGGAGGCACTTGAAAGCACCCAGGATGCACTGTATGTAGAATAATGGGACATAAATGGAAGGAAGAAAAGCCAAAGCTATTAAATTATGTTTTGTCTGTCCTCGATGTTAAAAATTGTTATTATTCAGCACAGCCCAGTCCATGTTTGTTTTGTTTTAATGTCTGGAATACTTTGCATTTCACCCTAATAATCCACTCTGTTCTAAATGTTTATACAGCATGATTTACTAGAATGTGGATGTGTAATTATAGTGATGATTAGACAAAACATATTTGACAAGAAAGGAAAACAGTAGTTAATAATGTTTTCCATCTGTTTGGTAAAACTTCACTTAAAAAGAAAGAGCCCCTTAGCATATAGCAGGGTCCAAGGCAACACCTATGTGAGTACATGACAGCGGTATAAATGCCTAATGAATTCATTCTGATCATTGCTCACACGTTTTTGAAAGCACTACCATCTGTTTTATACATAAATATTACAGTAATTAATGTCAGCACATGTTTATATTATATAATTTCCAGAGTCTTATTTTAGAGTTAAGGCCTTTTTTCTTTTCAGGCAGAATAACAGCATATTTTAAGTTATTGGCAGGAAATGCAATGCTATTAGGATAAAATGAGTGAATTTCAGTAATGGCTCGCATCTTTATTGGAAAACTTTAGAGCATTTAATGCTTCTGTTCCTCATTAAAGGATAAATACTGGGTCAGTGCCTACTCATGGAAAGCCCAAAAGAAACTTAAGCACTGCTGAATGAGGTAAAACTATAGTGGAAAATACCATGAAACCTCTGAGCTCCTGAAATTGGTATTTTAAGTCCCTGTGGCAGCCTCCTGATGACTGGGCATTGAGGCTTTATTAATGCCTGGCACTGGGCACTCTGGCTCCAGATTAGCAAATGAGCCAGGTAAAAAATTAAGTTGATGGGTTAGCTGTGGTAGAGTTACATGCCTCCAGAGCTCTATTGTTTCTTGCTGTTTATAAGGTTCTGGTGTTGGTATTGTCTCATTAACATTGCAAGAAAGCTAAATACTTGAATAAAAATATTTCTGCTCTCCCATCCAGAATGATAGCAATGGTGTCCACAACAGTGCAAGGCAAAAGTATTCATCTGATTCTCATTTATGGCTTCTGCTTACATGGTGTGCAAGTCACAGATGTGGTGAAAAACCAACTGAAGTCAATTTAAAGAATTCTGTTGAGTTCTTTGGGCTTCAAATGAGGATTTATCTTTACCTGTGTTCCAAGAAAAATATGTTCCAGATGCACAAAAAAAAATTGAATGACAGTCTTGTAACATAACTGTTTTCACTGTGTTCATTATATCAATAACTTTCTCTCCTTTCCAGTGAAATTGAGTCACAGCTGAACTTTTCTTGTTTTGTTGCCAATACCCCATGCACCTGTACAGGGACCTGCTATATGAAAATCTTTGCCTAGAGACTGACATTGGTGAAGTTTATTTCTGGTATGATTTCAGTTACGTCTCTTTTTCTAGATTGCATGCTGCTAGTTTTACCTTTCATTTGAGTATTGATACTGCACTTTAGCATGGCTTATTAGTATCTTAACTTTATTTGGCTTTTATCTTATTTTATTCTTTTACTTTGTTTTATTTTAACAAGAGCTGCAGCAGATGCTGCAGTTGTCGAATCTAGTTGAGATTTAAGCATCTCTGGAGAGACTTAAATATTCTAACACTATTCAGTACAATCTGAGCCGCCAGTAGATTTTCCTGGATGTCTTCCATCCTGGATTCCACTTAAGCAAGGTTCCTAAGTATCCATCTAAGTTTCCAACCAAGTAATTGCTGCTAAGGATTGCTACTTCTTGCAAAGAAAGCTACTCCGTGTTTATTTCCATTACAAATAAGTAACTGGAAAGGACAAATGATTGGAGACTCAAAAGGGAATGAGAAATAAATAGCAGCCCTATCTACCTGCAGAATGAAAGGGTTTTCCCCCAAATATCAGTTACCCAATAGCTAAAACTTCAGAGAATCATAGGATATCCTGAGTTGGAAGGGATCTATCAGGATCACCAAGTCCAGCTCCTGCCTCTCCGCAGGACACCCCAAGAATCACACCATGTGCCTGAAAGCATGGTCCAAAGGCTTCTGGAACTCTGTCAAGCTTGGTGCTGGAGAGCCTCTTACAGTGCCCAGCAGCCCTCTGGGTGAAGAAACTTTTTCCAGATGTCCAGCCTAAGCCTCCCTGACTCAGCTTCATGCCTGCTCCTCATGTTCTGTCACTGATCACTAGAGTGAAGAGAGAGATCAATGCTTGATCCTCTGCTTCCCCTGATGAGGATGTTGAGGACCATGCTGAGGTCTCCCCTCAGTCTCTCTTCCAGGCTGAACAGACCAAGTGACCTCAGCCACTCCTTGTACAGATTCCCCTCCAGACCCTTCACCATCCTTGGTGGCCTTCTTTGGACACTCTCTAACAGCTCAATGTCCTTTTGGTACTGTGGCCCCCAGAACTGCCCCCAGCACTCGAGGTGAGGCTGCCCCAGTGCAGAGCAGAGCAGGACAATGCCCTCCATTGCCCAGCTGGCCATGCTGTGCCTGATGCCCCCCAGGACAGGGTTGGCCCTCCTGGCTGCCAGGGCACTGCTGGCTCAGGTTCACCTTGCCATGGACCAGGACCCCCAGGTCCCTTTCCACGGCACTGCTCTCCAGGCTCTCATTGCCCAGTCTCTACACACAGCCAGGGCTGCTCCATCCCAGGTGCAGAATCCAACACTTTCTCTTGTTAGAGTTTCAGAAAATTTGCCTGTATCACAACTGTGAGTCTCCTCAAGTTCTGCTCAAGATTTAAACTGCTGCCAGTTATGACAGGCATTCATCTTTGGAATCATGAAACTAGCTTTTAAATACTTACACATCATGTACTTCTTCTGGCTTTCTATGTCTCCTTCTTTCAGAGGATGTTGAAGGATGAAATATTAAATGTTGTACAGTAGCCCCAAGAGTTAAGGGTCCCACCCCAAGAAGGAGCACAGTAGCTGCCTAACAGTGAATGATTTTGAATGTGATCAGAGAGTTGGAAATTGAGAAGGGCCTCACAAACCACTGAAACAACTGGGGGGTTTGATTGGGTAGAAGGCAATGACGTGTGGCTCTTGGTCACTCTATTAGTGTTGACACCACAAAAGTAGTTTAAGCTCTCTGATGACTGCAAGCAGTGAGAGTCTCAGTTTTATGTTTTATCTAAAATATAGTGAGTGCCTTCCTCAGAAAAGGCCTCTCAGTATGGAACTGGGATGCTCATTTAGTCTGCTCTGTTGGTAGAGCCCAATCTAGCGCATCACCCATGCCATTGCCTAAGCTTGTTCTTTAGAGATTTTTCCAGTCACTCAGTAACTTGGATTAATTCTGCCTATTCTGCCTACATAGAGACTGCCTGTAATGTCCCTTGGTAACAAAGGAAGTGTATTCTGCTGCTGATATCAAGCAGTGTGCATGCAAAATGTATTACAGTAATCAAAGAAAATGTTATGGCTATGTTCTGCAAACTCTAGTATGTGCAAATGGAAAAACTGGTATAGCCTTTGGCTCTCTATGTTACACACATAAAACATAAAACAGATTAGCTTTTCTGACTGAATAATTTTGAGCATCTCTAATAAATAAAAAAAGATAAAAAGAAGACAAAACAATGGATGTACTCAAATAGTACAGAATAACAGATTATTTCTATATGTGTTTACACATATGTTATATTTTAATAACTAAATACAAATGTATTAGTCAGGAAAGCAGAGTCTAGAGGAGAAAATCCAACATTACACTTACCTGTCTGCTTCTATTTCAACATTCAATTTCACTCTCTCTCTAATAAAGATGTAAGATTGGGCTCCTAAGTCAAAACTCCCATTAAATAGAAAAGTCTTAATGATGAAAAACACAAAATTCAGCCCAAAGGAGTTGTTGTTCAGTTAGTTCATTTCTCAAGTTAAAGAATGACAAAAGAATGATCCAGTAGCTTTAGGTTAGCATTACTAGCTCTGCCTGTATCACAGCTGCTCCCTGCTGTTTTCTGGGTAGGGTATGGCTGTGGGCATGTTGCTGGTGCATTTCTGTGTAACTGTTGATTTAGTGTAACAGCACCCTGGAAGAATAAACAGGACATATGATAGTGGCTGAAGACAGCAAATCTACAGGACTACTGATAGAAAGGGTATTCACTTGAGTGTATTACCCCTAAGCCCCTGCTGAACTCACTGAAATAGGTTTTCTTGTGAACACAGCAGAAAGAGCCCAGCAAATTGATGAGCACAGCAAATTACAAGGACATGCTGTAAGCAGGTGAGAGACTGTCAAAAGCAAAGCAGGCAGAGAGGGGTGATTTGGAGCAGGGCACAGCCCACAGCCTTTAGGGAATTGAAGTCTGCTTGAGATCAGGATGGCAGGTGCACACATATGCGATATAAAACTCTGCTACTCAAAATCCTTTCCTCTCAGGTGTTATTATGCTGATATTGTCAATACAAAACAATGCTTCAATTAAAGAAATCTGTTCCTCCCTCTGTTCCTCACAGTTCCTGCCCAACTGAAAGGAAGAAGAGGACTGAAACCAAAGGCACTGCAGCATAAACCAAGAGTGAGAGGAGAGCAGAAATCTCTCCAGGTGGAGGGAGTACAATCCCCTCCCTGTAGATGGTCACCTGAGCCCAGGCTGCCTGGTGGTTCCCACTGCACAGGTATTGGCAGGGTGGTCTGGAGCAAATGAGGAGCTTTTCAGGCAGGAAAGGCTGGCACAGAATAGGGACAACTTAAACTTTAAGCTGGTAGACTGAGTTCAAGTCTCTTAAACTCTGGAATGTTTAACAAACTTACCAAAGGATGGCTGAAGAGACATAGAAGACAATAGAGTCGTTTCTGAACATGTGTAAGCATGTTGCACTTATTTCTCAAAAAATATACATCCTACTAAATTCATGTTTTCCCTATCTCAGCTATCACTGACCTACTATCTGCTACTGGATCTCTTTACTCTCATCTTCCCTGATGCAAAAGGAAACTCTGTATTCAGCAAGAGTTAGTACGTGTCTAGTATTTGAACTGGTCCAAATGGAATGTGCAACACCCACCCCACGCTCTATGGGTGGTTTTTTGTCAGCAGTTTCATCCAAAGGATAGGAAGGCAAAAAAATAATCCAAACCTCCTCCTCCCCCCGCCAAAAAAAAAAAAAAAAAACAAAAACCCAACAAAAACACCACAACCAAATATCAAACCAACCAAACAAAAGAAAAACAACTATAAAACCAGCCAGTCAAAAAGCCCAAAAACCAAAACAAAAAACCACAACAAAAAACTACAAACAGACAAACAGACCCCCCCAAAAGAAAAACCCCAAAACCAATGCCTGGAAAAAAGCCCAAACAAACCCAAAGCCTTCTTTGGAGAAGGCATGTCCAAGAGATTGTAACGAGTGTTCCTGGAGCCTGTTTTCCCAGAAGGATGGATAGTAAATAATTTAAGCCGTCAAGGGAAGAGGCCAGCTAAATCAGTCTGGATGGTAATACTCATATTAGAAAGCAGCCAAGAAACTATAGAAGATTATGATTAAGCACTTGATAAGAAATTTTGTATCCTTCATTATAAAAACAGACTTTGAAATAGCACTTTTCAAAAGTTGTTGTTAGGGTAAATTATTTTTAGACTGTATCTGTAAATTTTCATCTATTTTGAGGCCATTGCTTCTCCATCAGTGAAGATACCTCATCAGCAGAACACACATTCTCTCAGTTCTCAGAATTAGAGCGTCCAAAAAAAAGATTTAGATTGCAGTTGTTAGCAGTGCATGTATTTTTTCCTCTTTTACATTTTCCAGTTTTTCATATGAACAGTTACTATTCTTCTACTCAGATCCATTTCTTCTGCTAGGAGTATAAGACTTAAGATAAAAGGGCTCAGTATATTTTCATTTTCTGCAAATCACTTTGTTAAAAAGACTTGACTCTGACACATGACTTTAAACAGAGACATTCAAGTAATTTGTAGGAATTATAATCAGAGATACACATGAATTTCAAGAAGAAAATGTGCATTACAAATTCACAGTTTTGGTTCAGTGGTGCTCTGAGCATCCAGAAATAGCAGAGAGATCTTTGTACCCTGTGAGTTATGCAAACACCATGTACCTGCTCTGACCTCAGACACAACATACAATACCCGATTTAAAAAGTGACTAATATTATTTAAAATAAAAATATGGCTTTTGAACAGATTAAGAGTATTAATGCTATCATTTTTAACTAACTGGTTGCTTTGTTTGATTTTCCATTATTTTTACAGGCATTCTGCCAATAAATCACTAGAAATACAAAAGAGGCACACTAGAAACTGTACCAGTATGCATCTATTTTGCCACTGTGTAGCAAATAGGTATAATCCATCATCTCCAATACCCCTTTCAATAGTATCCTTCATATTTCAAATCATTTAATAGTCCAGCGACAGTCTAATTCTTTCCTTTGATTGCCAAGATGTTTTCAAAGGTAAGTTTTTTTACCCCAGTAGCACTTTCTGGATTCTCTACTAAAATAGCCTTTAGATCCAAAATACCTTCCCTTTTTTGGCCAGTTTGAGGAATGTTGGAAAGATCTGGAAAAGACATTTTCACTTTTCAGGTCTGTCCCAAAAATCTTCACAATCTTCCTGTCATTTCCTTTTTTAATCCATCTGACACTGGATCCTCATCAAATGCCTGAAAATATTTGGGTAAAATGTTTTGTCAGTGGCAACCTCAAGACAGCAGATTGTGGGCTGAGTTTTGTTTTTCCTCCTGTCAGGTTCTATTAATGGAAAAAGAGTATTTTTACTAGCAATAGGCCATGTATTTGATGGAGCTGGGTGCCATCATCCTTAGTGGGAAGAGCATGGAACAATCTCAGGATATTACTGCATCTTGAAATAATGTCAGTACTCCAGTATTGCAAAGTCTCCCTACTAGACTGTATGAATAATGCAAACCCCACTGCTTAGTACTAGGATAAACAAAGAGGGAAGAGCAAAAACAATTTAACAATGAAATATAATTTAATCATTCACAACATAGTCCATTTCACCACTTCAGCTCTCTCAGAGGCCCATAAATTGACCTGTTTCAAGCCTTCTGAGCAGGTTTATGCCAAGAAGAAAAGATGAGCCTGAATCTATTGTTCTAAACCTCTTTTCATAGTGTGGGATGGTTTAATCAAGTGTGTTTGTAACTGTGCCAGTGGTATGACTGCTTTGAAATGTTACATGTGTCTAACACTCGTGGTTCAACACCGATACCCAGGGGATGTATAATGCTAAATACTTGTCATTCTCTAAAGGAAAAGCAGACAAATTCAGGACAGTATGTGCTTCCCATCTGTGCCTTGGAGTGAAGCTGTTTTTCTCTATTAGCCATCAGCTTTCCTGTGCTTAATAATGCAATATATTTTGCTGTTCTTCACTTAGGCATGGTGATGATTGCAGCAAGCAAAAATTCAGTGAAAAAGGGAGACATTCACATTTGCTGCTGTGGTATTTCATGTAGCCTGCCTGCATATTTGTCGTGCTGCTGTCTAATGGGGATTTCACGAGGCAGCTCTTTCTAAATACTGTCCTGGAAAAATCCCATGTATCCTGTTTGTCAAGACCATTTCCTTTCTGCATCTGTACAGCATTGGTGACCCAACTGCAGCAACTGATGTTGATAGAGCAGCACAGTGTATAGTATTGATATAATATCCATTCAGTCCACAAATCCATATGCTTCTCACAAAGAGGCAGACAAAGGAAAGCACTGGGAATTGGTTTTGAAGTTACATAAGTGGTCTGACAAGAGCTTTACTGAATAAATTGCCCCTTTCAAGAAGGATGAGCTTGCAGCGCTTCTATTATCAGAAAGCAACCTATTCAAGAAGGCAAGAAGTTCAGCAGCACCAGAAAAAAACATTTGAAAAGAAAAACAGGAATGGAAAATATTGCTGGTTGCCATGTGGAATAGTATTACTTTGAAGACTGACACATTTTTACCTCGCACTTGTAAGCTAGAAGCTTTAGATTTAATCTTAGATTTTCCATTTTGAATTCCATACTGTCTGTTAAAAAAAAAAAAAAAAGAAAAAGAAAACAACAACAACAAAAAAACTCCACAAGCCAACAAACCAAATCCTTCCCCTAAAATAAAACTTAATGTTATAGAAACTCAGGGTCCTCATAACTCCTCCACAGATATTACAGTATTCTTCCTAATATTTGTGTGCTATCATCCCTTCCCTCATGTCATCACTAACCAGCCTCTTACCTATTAAATTATAGCACACTTAAAAGGAATCACTAGAAATATGTGTTTTACATTAACCAAGCACTTCACACATTGCCTGAGCAAGATCTTCACAGCAGGATCTGCTCAAGGTTTTACACCACCCTTGGCAAGCAAAAAATCGCTGACCTTTTAACCAGCTACAGCTAGTTCCCCAGGGCCCAGTTTTTCCCCCAAATGCACCCTCGGTATCGCAGGTGCCTGTGACACAGCCCTTGAAACAGCCACTCCGGCTTTCAGCGCTGCAGAATCACGGGATCGTTTCGGCTGGGAGGGAGACACCCCTAGGACCATCAAGCGGCAGCCAAACGTGCTCCCAACCCTATCAGCAGCGATCACGGTCCCCAGCGTGGCCGCCACTGAGCCCGGCGCACGAGCCCCTCCTCCACGCCGGTGCCGGTGCCGGTGCCCGTGCCCGTGCCGGTGCCCGTGCCGGTGCCCGTGCCCGTGCCCGTGCCGGTGCCCGTGCCGGTGCCCGTGCCCGTGCCGGTGCCCGTGCCCGTGCCCCTCCCGGCCCTTCCCGGCCCCTGCCCGCCCCTGCCGGCCGCCGCCGCCGCCTCCTGCCGGGAGTGGAGCCGGGAACGCGGCCTGCGCGCGCCCCCTGCTGTGCACTGCCGGTACTGCAGCGAAACTGCCTGCCCCGCGGGAGCGCCGGGAATGAGCCCGGAATGCGCCGGGAATGAGCTCGGATTATGCCGGGAATGCGGCCGGGATTGAGCTGGGAATGCGGCCGGGATTGAGCCCAGATTGCGCCGGGATTGAGCCCGGATTGCGCCGGGAATGAGCTCGGATTGGGCCCGGATTACGCCGGGAATGAGCCCGGATTGGGCCCGGATTGCACCGGGAATAAACCTAGATTGGGCCCGGATTGCGCCGGGAATGAGCCCGGATTGCGCCGGGATTGTGGCCGGATTGCCCCAGGAAGGTGAGCGCGGATTCAGGGGATGTTGTCGGAAAGAGCCCTCCGTTTTTGAGTGGGCAAACTCACTGTTAGAGGACTCTGTATGCAGGGTTATTGTATATGGTATTTTCATGCCCAGAGAAGGGTGACGAGGGTGGGGAAGCACAATGGTTTGGAGCACAGATCTGCTGAAGAACAACTGATGGAGCTGGGGGGGTTCAGCCTGGAGAAAAGGAGGCTCGTGGAGACCCGATAAATTGCTCTCTACAGCTGCCTGAAAGGAGGGTGCAGCACCTGCGGATCAGCCTCTTCTCCTGGGTGAAGAGCAACAGGAGAAGAGGAAACAGCCCTCAGCCTCAGGGGAGGTTTAGATTGGATATAAGGAAAAATGTCTTCACTGAAAGCGTGGTCGGGAGCTGGAGCAGGCTACCCGTGGAAGTGATGGAATCACCATTCCTGGAGGTGTACAAAGGCATAGAGACGTGGCACCTGGGGACACTGTTAGTGGTGAGCGTGGCAGTGCTGGGTTCATGGTTGAACTCAATGATCTTAGAGGTCTTTTCCAACTTCTGTTCTGTAACACTGGATCACCCACAGGATAGATGTGGATTTAAAGACCTGATTTGAAACCTGCCCATTTCCAGTCCCAGCATCACCAGAAACAATATTAAAAGTCATTACTCAGAATTTAGCTTTCTGATATTCATGTCTTTGATTTGACTTTCAAGAATTCAGTGTAAGTACTAGAAAATTATTCTGTTCCAAAAATTGAAATTCACATGTATTCTTTACAATTAAAAAACTCAGGCCCTTAAGAAAAAAGTGAAGCAAAAAAATTATATGTCTTCATGTATATGTGATAAAAGCGTGAATAATATCTACTTGAAATTCACAACTAATGGTTGTTTAATGAACTATAACCTGTGTCATATAGATGTTGAAACATTAACTTGCAAGTTCAAAAATTAGTATCAGATTTGGAAACTTCTACTGCACCCTTAATGAGAACATATTCAAAGTGCTTGAAGGAAATACAAAGATTTAAAACATTGTCCACCTCATGCTTTCTTTCCATGTCTTCTGACTGCTTCCATTTTCAGAATAAATATGAACTCTCTCTCTCTATATATATGTGTGTTTCTGGAATCTCGAATTAAGGAAACTTCCCTGTTGGCACTCCTTTTCCAGTGCCAGAAACAGAGACAATAGATCCTGTTCCATACCCTTTCCACCCTCTCCTCACAGCAGCTAATATGGACACTCACAAAGCATTTGATAACCTTGCAGATTTGACCAGACACTTGAAAAGAGCAAGAGAAAAAAAGGGGGAAGAAGGTAACAGTGTTCGGGAAGGGCACCAGAGAGGACTCTGGAAATGGAATTATTCTCCTCCACAGCAATAAAGTAAAGGGAAGCTGTACCCTTTCACAGCTCTTTTTTGATACGCATTTTGGAACATGATTTAGAATAAACTAAATTACTAAATTGGGGCCCAAAAGGAAGGCCCCACCTGTGATATCTCCAGTGCTGTAGTCTGGCAGACATTCAGAAAAACACCTGCAAGGAAGCAATTCCTGCAAGCAATCAAGCTGACTGCATTGTCAGAGGCACTGCTGTTTCCTTTCTCTGTGGGCAGATGAGAATGGGAATCACAACCTCCTCCTAAGTTCTCAAAGCAGGAAAGGAAATGAAGTGAAGCCTAGTTGGATAAATTATTTTACTTCAATGCATGCTTCTGATTACTTATGTCTCTCTCAGCTCTGCATCCTGACTTTGAATTCAAAGATGTGATAGTGGCAATGTTTGAGGTGCCACAGTTACCAATCTGTGCAAGTGAGCAACAAATGGCACCTTTACCAGGTGAGTTAGGAAGGCAGGGTGATGGAGATGTCTGAAGCAGAGAAAGATTCCTATTTTCAGAATTTCAGATCTTTGTGTGGCACTGATAATTCCTTTTCAGCTGCCTGAAAATTGCCATTTAAAATGAAAAAGCACCTTAGGCATTCCAGCCTGTAAATTTGGTGACTAATTTAATCCCAAGAAATCACTATACAATTTAGCTAACTGGAAATTGGTAGGAAAATTGCAAAAGGAAAATCCTTTTGACTTTGAGAGAAAGCATGAATCATAAGAGAGAGCCAGGAATTATGAGAAGAGAACCTGAAGGAGATTGGTTATAGAAGAAAAAGGACATGAAGGTAATCTGAGAAGAAACTACCATCTAATGGCACCTTCCCCAAAGAAAGGTTTTAAAATGAAAATAAATACATGATGTTTAACTAGGACTCTCCGCTAAGTGAGTGCTGCCAAACAACAGACAACCAGTTTCTTTTCTAAGAAGACTAGGAAGCTTTTTCTCAAACAGCTAAAAGAAAGCCCAGAAAATTTGCCATTGATGATTTCTTAACATTTAATCACTTTAAGATAATTTGTAGTCGTTATTTAATTCAGCCTCCTGTTCATTCCTCTTGGAACAGGGACAGTTTTGTTTAGTTTTGAGAGCCTTAATATAACTGCTGAGGTGACTTTAGCCTCAAGCAAGTCAGGTCACTTGAGCTTAATTCAAAATTTAACAAACAGCAAAGGAGTCAGAATGATACATGAAGGTAAATGGGAATGGACAGTTCTCTGCTTCTAGGTCCTGGGACTTTGCTAAATCATAAAACACTTGAAAATGGCACATGTTTTTCTCTAAGTATTATAACTCTGCTGTTGAAGATATCTGCCAAAGAAACCTGCATATTAACCATAACAACAAGTTATGTATATTTTCCTGGGGGTTAAAATTTTCCTATCTTCCCTGTCCCTTCATTGTATATTACTGCTAATTACTCTTATCAGAACATAGGCTTGAAAGGGATAACCCCTCTCAGAGATGAATAAAAGACAACTTATTTGCTTGCTTCTTTTCTACCACCTACACCTCCCAATGGCTTGCATTTCTGTGTGCATGCTTAATGGAAATCTGTAAGGGTAGAGTTCATAGGTATAAATCACGTTTCTGGTGATCACACGGTGTTCCAACATGGGAATATCTCCTTGTGTAAACGCCTATGTAGGCATATGAAGAGAGCAGTGATATTTAAATCTGGCCTGAGAAACTGGCCCTTCAACCTTCTCTCTCATTCCTTTGGAGACCAGCAAAGAAAAACTGCCCCTAGTAGATTAGTAAATATTAGTTGCTGCATGTCTCCAGAATTTTTGCTGTCTTTAGACTAAGAGTTGGAATGTCTTTTTTCCATGTAAAAGGATGAGCAGCCAATGGGCTGAAAAATAACAGCTCTCTTTGTACAGGAGTAGGTAACAGAGAGAGCAGAATACCTTACTTGATGTGTCCTTACAGGCACTTTGTAAACATCACCAAGTGATGCTTACAAAGCATAATCAAGTAAAAGTACTACTTTTATAATTATTTTCTGATGAATTGTAATGGCAAGAAGCCAGGCATTGCCATGACTAGTGCCCAAACTGTGAATTCTCCCTGATGCCAGGAAAAACTCCTGTGGATTTGGGTCAAGTCCTGTGATGGGATTTGTGCCTGAAATTAAACTAGCCATTCTATTTCTATTTCATTTTCTATATTTCTATTAATCACAGGCTATGGCAAGCTGTTTATGGACTCTCATCCAACCATGCTACTGTGGCTTAGGCCTTGAAGTGTTTTGCTGCTTGTGACTGCTGAGGAGAAATGTATTGCAAAATCCTCAGATGATCAGCTCACAGGAGCATTTCCTTGTCACATACACTGGTACTGAACTGACTACATCTGGTTTAATTTGCACTTCCAGCAACCCTGGTACAAAGCTACACGAGGACAAAAATAAGGCTCTTGACTTAATTTAAGGAGATTTATTTTTTTAAAATAACTTTAATTAAGTCAAGATAGGAAATTCTTACTCCTAAGTGAATGCTCATGCGTAAACTTGGACTGAAGTATGTGCAGCTGTGGAGGAAAAACAGATCCAGTTACTCTTGGAAAATAAGACAGTGTCAGAAACCCACTTCTTGCACCTTTGCTAACAATCTCCATGAGCCTTGCTTTCCTAGTGTAGGAGTGTACTGGGGGGACTTCAGGCACTGTGGCATGGAATGGGAGAGGACATTTGAATACAGTGAAGCTGAGCTGTTTCTGTGGCTGCTGTTCTCAGCATCCCCCTGCACCCAGCTGAATCTCTCTGTGTCAGCCTGGGGCACCAGCTCTGTGGGGATTTCAACTCACAGTGTGGCTCCCATGGTGCTGATTTGCCCTGTCTCAGCTGTCACCTGGAGCTCATGCAAGTTCATGCACTGAATTAGCTGGAATGCCTTTGGGATACAATTCTTGAGAGACCCTGTCCTGCCAGTAGACTGGATTATCTGAGAAACATCTCCTTAGCTGGCAGCAAAGTGCATTTATTTCATCAGCTTAGTGTGATCAGGATCTGTCAGCTTTGAGAGATCTGCTCTGCAAATAAATGACTTAGGCACCAGGAACTAGCCAGGGGAAAGCCAGAAGTCATTGTCCCAAAACATTTGCTCTTCTTACAGTAAATCTCACAAAGGATTGAATGTTCCTGTCAGGGAGAGACGGATGTGTGTGTGTATTTCTAACACTGTTCTTGTGCCTGACTACGCCCAAGTATGCAAAGCAGCTCAGCAGCATGCTAAAAGAAGGATGCACTGAAAGCTTTGCAAGGATGTATCTTCCTTGTCTCTTGCCCTTTGGCATGTAGAAGCACAGGCAGACACTCAGTGAGGCTGAATGAAGGATTAAATGGTTTTGCCAGTACAAACATACATCTCTAAGTCGTTTCTGGCTTAGAGCCCAAGTCAGTTTGGCATGACTGAAAACATTACTTACAAATTTACCACTGTGTTTGGAAAGCTGAGAGTTGTAGCTTTTGAGAGGTATTGGCACAGTGCTTAATAACAGCAGAGCCCTTAACAATATGGCAGGATTAGGACTGACAATAACAAGAAGCCAGAAGAATGCTCAATCCACACAGGCTTATGTGAGGAAAATTTTAAGTAGCAACTGGTTAAAAGTGTTGCTTACAGAGTCATTTTAAAGCCTGAAGGATGAGAGAAAAATGCATGTTTCCTCCCTGTGCTGGACCCAGCCTTCTCAAGCAGACAGCAGCATGTTCATTCCTTGATGAGCTGATGTGGAAAGTTCTCTGATTTCAGTTTAACTTGGCAGTGATTTAGGTCCTTTCCTTCAAAGCAGAAGAATCAAAGCCATTAATTGGACATCTAAGGTCATTATGCACTCCTCTTTCTATCTGAAACTAGACTTATGTCCTCACCAAAGCAAATTCCAAATATTTCCATGACCATCAGAAAGTAGGATATTTAGAAGTTTTCCATGCATGTCTTCTGTTTTGCTTTGTGAACTGACTGCAGGGAGGAGAATCAGTGGTTTCTCTTTTTTTCTTATGTATTGCCAAAGGGAGTGTTTTGCTCTGCTTTTCAGAAAATGAGGAAATTCTAAAAATTTCACCTTGTCATTGGGTAAAAGAAGACAGGTCCTCTCACACTTTTTTTTTTTTTGTAATCTGCTTTACAGTTAAAAAAATATCAATTTCTGTTGCTTTTGCTAACTGTGCAGTAAGTGTATTTGTTACTTTGAAGTGTCAGGATGAACATCTGGTTTTGGTGCTCATTAGTCAGGCAAGTTGGGAAGCTCTGAATGTTTTGCCAAAACATTAACCCAGCTCTGAATTTATAACTAATATCAGGAAAATCACTAGGGGAATGTGTAAGCATGTGTAGACTGTGTAACAGTCAAGGTCAATTCTTACATGATAATTTTTACTTTATTAATTTTAACAATGTGGTTCACAGACAGCTGCTTCCAGTTCATAGGAAAATATTTATATCAATGAGCAGCTTTAAAAATATGCAGCTCAAATTATTTCATAATGAATGTACATCACTGAAATAATTTTGGGAAATAGAAACGTATTTTGGAACTGAGTCAAGAGCAAGTGATAGATATGAAACAAACCAAATTGCCTCAAAGCTTTAAGACACCAAAAAGAGATCTTCAGACCTTCAAAAGAGCCACATAAAGAAAGAACCAAAGTATTCCATTAGAACAGACAGAAATACAGCAAAGAGGGAAGTACCAAGAAGCAGTGTACTGCATCAGGAAAGGCTTTCTTCACTCTAAGTCTAACGAAGCACTGAAGCAGTTACTTAAGGGTGCTGTGGAATTGTCATTGCTGGAATATTTCAAGGATCAAGCTAAACAATTTTTTGCCAAGAAAGGTTTTGGGAGACTCCTTCCTACTTTCGATTATCTCTTAGCATGTTTTCTTTGATCAATATGATGGACAGAAATAAAATCCTTAAACAATTCTCTCCTAGCTTCCTACACACTGTCCAGAGCTAACTGCTTCTCCTTAGAGGTTTCATAGTTGTAAGCCTCTCTCAGGTTTCAATATTGTTTTTGCCTCCCTGGTTTTGATGTTTCCAACCCAAGCCAGCATTTCAGTATTCACTTTTCATCTGACCGCTGCAGTTATGACTGTTACCATAAACTTGAGCCAGCAGATAAAGTTCTGCCAAGGCTTCAGCAACAAATAAACATGGCAATTGAAAACAGCAAATGAGCCTTATGGAAAGAAAAAAGGGAAAAAGAGGAACCAAGCAGGCTGCTGGCTGCTGAAATTTTTCAGAAACTGTTTCCTGGAGCTGGCATCTCATCATCCTCCTGTCCAGCTCACAGGCTCCCAGGCTGGTTCTGGTGCAAGGGAGAGGTGCAGAACTGTCAGGCCATGGCAGGAGCCAAGCGAGGAATGTGGCAGGGACAGCTCATCCAGCATGGCCTGGCCTCTGTAGGAAATGAACTTGAATGACTAAAAATGTTTTATGTGGTATCTGTCTCCTGCAGCCCATTGCTCAGCTCCCAGGGAGAAAGAGGAACATCTGAGGAGAGCTGGGTAACATGGGGAGATTGAGGGCACTCATGGGGCCAGAATTGAAGACTTTGCGGGTTCAAAGATTTTAAGCCACTGCAGTAGTGCAGGGATCTCCTGTGGTCAGTGGAAACAAGGCACCCTGGGGATGGGGCACGATGGGCAGAGGGCTTCCTGCTGCACTTGGCCCTGCCCAGCTGCACAGCTTAGGGGTGTCAGCCTCGGGAAGTGCTCACAGGCAGGAGGCACCACTGCTGAGAAATGGCTCTGGGACTGGGAGCTCCCCACTGAAAAGCTTGCTGGAGAAGCTTGCTGCCTTTAGAATACAAGCACATCTCCATGCCATGACCAACGGAGATGTGTCCCTTAAGTTTCACAGGGCAGACCCCATCACACCAAGCTACCCTTTGCCTAAAACATCCTAGTTTGCTTCTTCTCAGCCACTGTTCGTATTGTCAAGTCTAGCCAGGCCGTAAGTTTCTGGTATATGCTGGTGCCCAAACTGTGAATTCTCCCTGATCCCAGGAAAAACTGTGGATTTGGGTCAAGTCCTGTGATGGAATTTGTGTCTGAAGTTAAACTAGCCATTGTATTTCTAGTTCTATTTCTATTTCATTTTCTGTATTTCTATTAATCACAGGCCATGGCAAACTCTTTATGGATTCTGCACTTGTACACTGTATGTACAGGAGTAGGTAGCAGAGAGAGCAGAATACCTTATTTGATGTGTTTTTACAAGCACTTTGGATCACAAATATGATTTTTATAATTATTTTATGATAAACCGTAATGGCAAGAAGCCAGGCATTGCCATGAGTTTCTTGTGATCAAATGGGTACTGGGGAACCGGCACTGGGACACTGAGGAAAAGAGCAAACAATGGGCAGATGGTACAGATGGGCTGCCAGTCTGGATTACACACCAGATCAAACAGGTTTGTGATATCCAGTGTCAGTGCATGAGGAGTAGTAATCCTTATTTTCTGCAGAGTGTCTGTTACATATCACATAACCCTGAGGATGTGTTTACTCACTTTTTCCCTCTTATTTCTGTGCTATTGCTTGCCTAAAACCAACCAACACAGCCTCATTTTATTTTATGCATTGCTCAGTGACCTCCTTTGCAGAAGTAGTAACCCCAGCCAGTAAGGAATCCACTTCTATTTGTTTAAATTCAGGGGGTTTTCCCATAGTTTCTGGTAGTGAAGTCAAGCTATGGAACACATCTCGGACATTTAAAAAAAGAAGAGAGAGATTTCTTCTGCTAAGCACTAAAACCAAAATCACCAAAAAACTTCACATTTCTATGGGCAGGTAACTTGGCAAGTCTGGAGAAAGCAATTGATTTCCTGCATTCAGTTGCTCAGCTGTGTTTTCTATTGCCAGTTTGAGACATTTGTTTTGGTAGTGGCACTACACAATCCCCCATTTCTCCATTCTTTTCACATTAGACCCTCTCTGTGTTGGCCAGCTCCAAATCCTTCTCTACCAGAAAATTGACTCTTTTGGCCTCATGTGACTCCAAGATACTTGCTTTACTGAGACACATACTACCCTGAGCAAGGCACAGTTCTCTTCCAGCTGAAACCCCTGAAGCCACTAGTTGTCACTCTGTACATGAAACTCTCACATTGCAGCTGCAGGGCTTGGAGTGTCAGTCACGCATAAGGAGTATAACTTAGACATATTTATATGGTTGATTTACTTATATTCAGATCAGCATCTCTCTTCCTCTGCACTTTTTTCTAAACTGGAAGCTTGACTCACAGGGAATTGATAAGAGTCCTTGGTTTAAGAGGAAAGCATGGCTCTATTCCAGATTATGCATCTCCTTCAAATAGTCTCTGAACCATACTGGCTTTACTTTCCTAAAACTGCTTGTTTGGGTTTACCAGAAACAGTGTTCTGCATGATGAAATCCATGGTCTCTTCCATATTTTGTCTGCCAGACTTCAGGCTGTCATAACAAATTGGGGGAGTACATTCTAGGAAATACACAATTGATATACACTGCAAATGATGTGACTGGGAGATTACTGGCCTCAAAGACTTTCTAGAGTACAGCTCTTCAAATCCACTTCATGGTTTTTTCTAGGATAAGATTTCTTTTTCCTTTTTTTTTTGTGAGTTTGCATTGAGGGTGCTAGCCTTTGCAAAAACTATCCATGAAAATTATACAAGAACAGGTCAGGTGTATCTTCCAGAGTCACATGCTGTTGTCAAAATTATCAAAATTAACACTGCAGATGTAAAAACAGCAGCCTGTCTGCTCTGTGAGGTGTGTCAGCTATTCTTATCTCTGCTAGGGATTGGAGTTATTTCCCTACAATTTCTCTGGTTAACTAGTTTATTTGATAACCAGTTCTGAACTGATGAAATCCCTTTTATGCTCACACTGGGAACACACAGATGAAGAGCCATGCGAACACTTTATTGCATTTTTAGAGTGGGAAACCTGAATAGCAGCTAATATCTGCTATTTTTCATCTGAATACCATAGAACCAGGGAGTGTTTTCACTAAAATCCAGGATCAAGACTTGTTCCAGGCTTAAATCCTGACTACATTGTCCATCCACATCACTGGCAGCACCAGGATCAGTAATCCTGGAGGGACTCCAGTTTCTCCTGAATAAGGTGTATTTATATTCTTATTCCAGTTGTTTTTAAGACAGTCTTCTGTGCTCAGAATTGATTTAGTCTGTCCTGATAGATATTGTCCACAGACACTGCGAACAGGATTTAGCTTCTCAGGAGAGCAGGTGTGAGTTTTAGGTCTATCTAAAGGCCTCCTCCAACTCAAACTATTCTTCTATACATTTCCTAGAAACTTCTTAAAAGTTTCCTTCCACTTTGGACAAAAGAGATGTAAAAAGATATAGATATTTTTTCATTAAATCCACTCTGTGATTAGTAAACACATCCAAAACAAGCATAAGCATCTCCCCTGTATAGAACAAATACTTTGCAATTAATCTAGTGTACTATTCTTGCTCTGTTTCATTTCTCTTTGGAATCCCAGGGATGCTAACAGGGAGTCTCTAGGACAATGTTATTTGAGTATAATTGGGTGAGTAGCTGTGGAAGTACCTTTCTTAGATACCATTTATGAAGAAGGTTTGATGTTAAATTTATACTACACGGTAGGATTTAATGCTACTAGCACGTCCTGTAGGAAAATTTAATTTAAAATTTAATTTAAAATGCTGATTCCTGCTTAATCAAAGGCACTTGTAACTTCTTCTGTGTAACACGAAGTACTGTCTTCACTGTAGATTTAACTAGAATGATCTGGCCTGACCTGAAGGGACTGACAGAAGAGGATCCCTGTTCAAAGCTGTAGATAATTCTGTAGATAGATTCACCTCTTCATGAATTTCAGGTGGTATATAAATTCACAGGTAATGACAGTGTGCAATATAGCAAACTATATTCTGTGTTTGACTTCAACACAAAGCATTTGCTGTTACGTTCACAATAGAAAATGTCTTCTTACAAGTATGAAAATTATTTATTATAGTAAGATTTAAAAATGAATACAATGCTCTGGTTTTTAATCGTAATACATTTTAAAGTATACTGGAACTTCTAGAATTGGATCCCTATTACATAAATATCATTAAATTTTTCCATCTGTGGGCTCTCCTTTCAAAAGTGTGAGGTAGGTCTCACAGGAAGAAAATAAGAGCATATGTTTGGATTAGGAAAATTTAAACTAGGGGAGTGAATGAAGGACAAAAACAATAAAATAAGAAGAAATTACACTTGAGCTTATGCATTTTAAACTCTTCTACTATTCCTGTTTATTTCGGTTTTCATAAAATGATTAATACAATTTAAAATCCAGTTGATTTACTGTATGCTTAGCACATGGTACATTTTTATTATTTTTGAAAACATAAGGAAAAAATCAAGTTTCCTTATTGATAAGAAACCTTAAAATTCACAACATTTAAAGGACTTTCAAAAAAATGCTGGTGTTTATAAACATTGCATAAACAAATTACTTGATAAATGATTCGTTTTCATAACATTAAAAAAAAGAAAAACATATAAAGAATACAACATTGCCAAAATAATCTTAGGCTGCTTTAAATGTATATTCATAATGTAGAGGTGCAAACATTAACAACCCAAACAATTGACTGAAATTAACACAGCTAGCAGAATAATGGCAGAAGAACCTGGTATGGGTTTTTCTGAGTCAGTGCAGATGAGTACATTCAGCATCACCAGACATTCTGCAATTACACATTCTGACATGCTGCAAAGGGCCTGAGTATTGTCAAAGTTACACAATTCCTGTTTGGGGAGATTCCTATAGCCAGCTCCCATTTTCTGCACTTTCAACCACAGCATTCTTCTTTTCAACTGTTCCATCTGCATCGCTTGTTTCTTCTAACAACACCACTAAACTTGACAGAGTTGTGTGAGGATCAAGCAGTTTAACAATGGGTATGTCCACCTTTCTCTCCCGAAAGACACGGTTCTGAATTGTCATGGCCAACATAGAGTCCATGCCCAAAGATGAAAGTGCCGTATTCATGGTTAGTTCATCTGCATTCACTCCTGTGAGGTCACTCATCAGTGAGGTGATGTAATCCTCTGATTTGAGACAGGCAGTCTCTGGGACTTCAGCTTCCTCAGACATTTCAATCTTGTTCATGTAATCTTCTGACATAAGTGTTATGAAGCGACTCTTGAGAGAAATAATCTGAGTAAAAACATGATGATACAAAGTGTGAAAGTTCAATTTGGCAACAGCTTGCTGCGGGTTGTTTATAAGTAAGGTCTTCCTGAGATAGTCATGAATTTCATGCACTTGCAGAATGTCTATGCCCTTGGATTCCAGAATGCTCTGAATGAGGTCTTGGTTGAGGAGAATGCCGAGGTTCAAAGCACCCCAGTTAATGGCCTGGCCTGAGAGCCCACAGTTCCTCCTGTAGAGGCAGAAGAGATCCAGGAAAGAGTTTGCAGCTGCATAGTTTGTCTGGGTGGCATTGCCCAGAAAGGAAGCAACAGAGGAGTAGCACACAAAGTAGTCAAGCTCCTGGTCTCTGGTAGCCCAGTGAAGATTTAGGGTCCCTGCTACTTTTGGGCTCAGCACTTTGTGGAAGTCAGCCAGCTTCAGCACTTCAAGGTGGCCATCATGTAAAGCAACAGCACTTTGGAACACCCCTTTGATCGGACTCCCCACAAAGGTGGTGGCAATGGACTGGAAAGCTTTCTCAACATCACTGCTCAAAGTCACATCACACTGCACAGACACTACTTTGCTCCCTTTGTACTGCTGCTGCAAAGCCCTTAACTCTTCTTGCTTCTCACTGCTGGGAATTCTCCTGGACAGAATTGCAATACACCCTCCCCCGTTCCCAGCTATGAATTTCACTGTTTCAAAGCCAAGTCCAGTGAGCCCCCCAGCTACTACATAAACAGCGTTCTGCTTGAACAGCTGCTTCTGGGGCTCGTACAATGGGATATCTGAAAGCACACGGATGTCTTTCTGCCTTCTCAGGACAGCAAGGGGGACAGAAGTGCAGGTGAAATAGGACATCACAGAATTTAGCCCTTCAAAATTCTCAGTCTGCTGAAAAACAGAACCTGAGAGATTTCTAAACCATTTCATATCCATGGAACTGATCCAGGCATGTATGGTCTTCTGCACTTCCTTTAGAGGTGCTTTCCGGAAAAGGCGGGCAACGGCAAGGATATGAAAGCTGACGTTTTCATGATCAATTTCACTGACATTCTGGATGCATTCTGACTGTTGACTGCCACACACGATCACCACATCTTTAAGAAAGGACATGTGGGCCAGGTCCTCCTGAGACAGTCTGTTGATTGGAGAAAGAATAACCAGGGCACTGCACAGGTTGATATACTGCAACACGTTAGGAGTGGGCTTTGCAAGGACTGTTCTCCAACCCATCTCTTCTGCTGCTGCAGAAAGGACGTGGCACAGAACTGAGGACGGCTCTGTAGTAATAATACCCAATGTTCTGCCATGTTTGCCTTTGGGTAACCTCTGAGTGAAGATTTCCCATGCAATGATGAAGTATGACACACAAGGGACATTCTGGAGGAATGGGAATTTCCTTGCATGGAAACAAACTGTTGCTGGAATCTGAACTCTGGAAGATGCAGCAGTGGGATAACATGAAACCACGTGATCTCCCACTTTCACTTTTTTCACATCACTGCCAGTTGCAGTGACTGTGCCACTGAAATCAAGAGCTAGAAGCCTGTGTTTGTCCCCTGCCTGGGAGTTCCAATACAGTGTATTACCAAAGTTACAGCTAGAAACACTAATAGGAAAATAATCTTCTGAGTGCAAACAAATTTTATCCACTTGAATTTCAACACTCTGTTTGTCAAGCTGAGTTGCAGCACCAGTGGATAATTCCCCAGACAAGTCTTTTGCTGTGTATGGATCAGAAGTGTACAAAGTGAATGATTGTGATTTCTGGAGTGATCTTACGGGTTGCATGTAATCTGCATCTACAAAAGGTGTGCGTCTGATTTCGGACACATAAATTCTTCCCTGGCTGATGCAGACTTCTGGATAGTCCCCACCTTTGTACTTGATAAGAACATCTGCTAACATTGAGATGTCCAGGGAAGTGGAGGAGCTGAGGTCAATCAACTGAAATGTGATTTCTGGAAATTCAACAATACAGGCTCTGGTCATGCCATACAATGCAAACCCACAGTTAATGTGGTCCACATATCTCTCTGTTGTTCTGTAGGTGATCACTCTGACGGAGCAGCGCGACCTCTTCTCTCTTAGTGCCACCACTACCTGGCGATACGCTTCGCAGCACTTTGCTAACTGATCTACTGCTTCCCTTGGGGAATCTTCATTTAACTTTTGGATTCCCCACAGGAAGAGAATTTCATCATAATCCTTAACCTCTGCTCTCATTTTGTTCTGTGCATCGCCTTCCACGAGGCAATCCCAGCCTTCATACATAACATATCTCGAAGCAGGATGCAAGTATTTTTTGAGCTGCTCAGCTATCCCAAATTTGTTTGCAAACACAAGTACTCTGGGCTTAAACCCCAGATGTCCAATTGTCTGTGAAAGAGAGACTTCTTTCCATTTGTTTTGAAACAGAAACTCATTGTCTCTGGAAGACGATCCCTTCATGAAAGTGATGGCAACGCGCTTGAGCTCAGCCAAAACAGAGCCGTGTTTGTCCACAAAGCATCCACAGACCTCAAGGCAGTTCCCAGTGGATTTGCTCATTCGCATGTATATCATCATTTCCTCCTGCAGCGGGCGCAGCACCACCAGGCTGCCTATCCCTGAAGGAAAGCCTGCTCTGGAGTGGAGTGTCCTTGAGGTCAGGACAGCGGTCATCTGCAGAAAGCAGTCGAGCAGCACTGGGTGGATACAGTAGCTGTACATGTCTCTGGCGGTCTCCTCATTCACCTTTATGCTTGTTATAGCTTCCTTTAGCTCCTGGCAGTAATGCACATCACTGAGCTGCCTGAATACGGAGCCATACTGAAAGCCAACCTGAGACAGTGCTTCATAAAGCTCCTCTCTGCTAATCACTGACTTGCATCTTTGATAGATGGCTTGGCAGGAGATGCTGCTTTCTTCCACCACACCTTCAAGCCCCTTGGCCACTTGGCCAGCAGCATAAACTGCGTTGGAGGAAGAGAGAACCTCAAAGGTTGTCATGGCTTTTTGTGGACTCAGCTTGATACTCAGCACCTGGGAATTCTGTGTAAGAACACATGGTGCAGAAAAACTGATACTCAGCTGGCAAGTGCTCAGAGGCACTTTGGGTTCTGAGCTGCTCATCACAGAGGCCAGACCAAGCTCCACATAGAAAGCACCAGGGACTAAGGCCACCCCATTGTTCTTGTGCTCATATAAGTATGGTGTCGTTTCCTGGGACACCAGGCAGCCAAACTCCAAGTTGTCACTGTTTATACCGTAAATCAAAGAATGACTGGCACTGACACCTCTTTGGTTTGCTTGTTGAGGGATATCCAGGCTCATTAGTTTTTGGCGATCAAATTGATATCGTGGAATGGCCACAGGAACACTTTGATACCCATTATAAAAGTGCTGCCAGTTGGGATTAAATCCCAGTTCAAACAGATTTCCTACCAGGGTGAAGAGCGTCTGATATTCTGCATCTGTTTGCAAAGAGGAGAACACCTTTGTGCCTTTCCCTAGCGTTTCTTTTATGCTTCGCTGCAGTGCTCGGTGAGGACTTATTTCCACAAACACCACGTTTTCCCTGCCTCTGGCTGCAGTTTGGATGGCTCGTGTGAAAGCAACAGGCTCACGAGTATGCTGCGCCCAGAATTTGCCCTGAGAAAAGTCATTTTCAGATGCAGCCACGCCAGTCAGTGTCGAAATCACTTCCATTTCCCCCTTCTGCTTTTCTAAAGGCTCTATCTGCTCCTCCAGCTCGCCAAGTATCATATCCATGCTGGGGCTGTGGTATGCAGCTGGAACATTTAAAACATGAAGAAAGATGCTTCTCTGTCTGAAAGCTTCAGCTAACTCTCTCTGGACATCTTCCACAGCCTCTACGCTCCCTGACAAGGTGCAGGAAATGGGGCTGTTGAAAGCAGCAATGCACACCTTTCCTGAGTAGGGATGCAGGCGTTCAGCAATCTCTTCAACGGGGACGTTTCCAACCACCAGCATTCTGCCGCTGGGAGTCTTTGCCTGCAGCCTGCTCCGGTGATAAATCACTTTGACAGCATCTGCCAGGGACAGGTACCCAGCAATGTGTGCAGCAGCAACTTCCCCCACTGAGTGGCCAACAACAGCAACGGGCTTAATACCCCAGTGCTTCAGGAGGGAAGCTACAGCAACCTGCAGGGCAAACAGCAAGGGCTGAGAAAACTCTGGATTCAACAAGTCCTTTGGGCTATGATTTCTTGCTGGCAGGAGGCTGATGGCAGCGTGCTGCTGAAAAAGGTCTTCTATTTCCTTACATTTGTCTCTGAACACCGGCTCTGAGCTCAGCAGTGCCTCACTGAACTCCTTCAGCGTTACGCCGTTGCCGCAGAACACAAACACCAGCTGTGGTTCCGCTTTGGATATGGCAGGTTCCGTGCTCACTGCCAACCTCAGCTCTTGCTGCAAGTGTTGGAGGGAATTTGTGACAAATGCTTTTCGGTACCTGTAGCTGGCGTGGCTTCTTCTGCAGGCAGAGGTATAGGCCAGGCTTGGGAGAGTTACGGAGTTCCTTGTGCTCAGCTGCTCAGCTGTGTCGGCCATTGTCATCTGAAGGGACTTAGGGGATGCTGCTGACAGCAGAACTAATTCCAGGGGCTTCTTAAAGGCAGGAAGAGGCTCTGGCTGCTTCACCTGCCTGACTACAACATGAGCATTGGTTCCTCCAAATCCAAAGCAGTTGATGCCAGCTACTCTTCCATACTCACTGGATTCTTCCCAGGGCTCGACAGCTGTGGCAACAGCAAGGTTTAATTTCTCTGTATCGATGCTGCTCATCTCCTTTGAGTAATGCAAAGATGGAACAATCTTTCCATGATGCATCATCAGGAGCACTTTGATTAACCCGGCTGCTCCAGCAGCTGATTCAGTGTGTCCAATATTTCCTTTCACTGAACCGATTTTCAGAATGGAAACTCGGGAACACCTGGTTTTGCTAATGACATTACCAAGGCTCTCAGCTTCTGTAGGATCTCCAGCAGCAGTTCCTGTGCCATGGGCTTCAATGTACTGCACAACTGAGGGATCAACACGACTTCCATAAATGCTGCGCAGTAACTTCTCTTGCTCTATTTGGGACGGCCTTGTGATTGGAGTTATGGATCTGCCGTTCTGATTGACTGCACTGATGTTTATCACACCCCAGATTTTACTGTAGTCTTCCTTTGCCTGTTCCATGAAAAAGTGTAGTTTTGTTTAATAATACAAGTAGTCTGTGGTTAAAGGTGTTACCATGAACCTTAAAAGCCTGGTGCAAGCCCATTCCGTATCCTCCGTGTAGGGGGTGAGGTAACATGGCAGCACATAGTCTGAGAGAGATCAAGATTTTGGGTTTGGGATATTTGCTAAGGAAATCTGAGGCATATGTTATTTTCTCCTCCATACTTCCAGTTCAAAGAAGCAATATTGAACAAAAAATACTGAAACCAACAATCGTTGAAAGCATCCATATAGAAAGAAACAGACGGACTGAGTCTACTAAAACATATCTCTGCAGCTGGTGTCACCACCAAGATTTTGGGGTTTTTGGCAATGATGTTGCCTTTGCAGAGCCAGGCATGCTGGCATTAGATGGGGCTCACCTCTCTGAGTAAGGAAGGAGAGTCTTTGCATGGGAACCAGCAAGACTCCTTGGAGAGCTTTAAACTAGTTATGATGGGGAGGGCAGTAATATCAGGTTTGTCCCTAATAAACTGGGTAATAGTATGGAAAAGTTAGAGGGTACTTCTGAGGCCCCTCTGGAGGTGACTCTGAGATGTACCAGCCACACTGGAGCACACCAGCAGTCTTACAGAGACAAGCAAGGGGCTCCTGAGATAATAGAAGCCAACAGGGAAATATCAGAGAAACACCTTAGTACCAAAAGAAGGCTTACGAGGGATTAAGTTGATCAAGTGTCTACAGTGAAAGACACAACCACTAGACAGGGCTATGGGACATCCCTTCACACCCCCACTGGAATGTTGTTACCATAAAATACTTCTATTAAGTGCTGTACCCCCATGCACAGAGTATGGTGAACAAACAGGAGGAACAAGAGATCTGTGTGCAGCCACTGGGCTTTGATCTCATTGCAATTATGGACATGGTGGGATAGCTCCTGTGACTGCAGTGTTGTCATGAAGGGCCACAGGCTGTTTAGGAGAGACAGACCAGGAAAGTGCAGTGGTGGAGTTGCACTCGATGTGAAGCAACACTTGGAGTGCGCCAAGCTCTGTCCTGGTGAGGATAAAAGGGCGAGCTAGGAAGGGTGACACCATTGTGGGTGTTCGCTACAGGCCGCCCGATCAGAAGGAGGGAGGGGATGAGGCCTTCTGCAGGCAGCTGGAAGCAGCCCCACAGTCACAGGCCCTGGTTCTTGGGGGGCTTTAACTGCCCTGACATCTTCTGGAGAAGCAAAACAGCAAAGCACAAGCAGTGCAGGAGGTTCCTGGGAAGCACTGATGACAACTTCCTGTCCCAGGTAGTGAAGGATCCCACGAGGAATGCTGGGCTGCCCGACCTTCGACCAACAAACAGGGAAGGCCTTGCTGGACATGCAGCGCTTGGGGCAGCCTTGGCTGCAGTGACCACGAGACTGTAGAGTTTGGTATTGAAGGAAGAGGCAGCAGGACAGAGAGACAGATTTCAAACTCCAGGACTCCAGGAGAGCTAACTTTAGCATCTTTAGGGATCTTGGAAGAATTCCATGGGAGAAGACCCTGAAGGGAAGAGGGGTCCAAGAGAGTTGGTCAACATTCAAGGCTCACTTCCTACGGGCTCAAAGACAGCGCATCCCAATAAGAGAGAAAGCAGGTAAAGGGGGCAACAAACCTCTGTGGATGAATAAAGAAGTCCTATCATTACTCAAATGTAAGCCAGAAACATACAGGAGATGGAAGCAGGATCAGGCCACTCAGAGAGAATGCAGAGAGGTTGTCAGAGTAAGCAGAAATGAGACTAGAAAGGCCAAGGCAGATCTGGAATTAAATCTGGCCAAAGATTTTCAGTATAACAAAAAGGGCTTTTTCAAATCCATCACAACAAAATGAAAATTAAGGATTAATTTTAACACTAAAGGACTCCTGGGTCCATTAGCAAATGGAGGGGGGAGCCTGGTAACACGGGACACAGAGAAGGCTGCATTATTGAATGCCTTCTTTGCACCTGCCTTTACTGACAAGACCAGCCCTCAGGGATTTCTGACCCAGGAGACCAGGTTAAAGGAATGCTGAAAGGAAGATCTTCCCTTGCCAAGTAGGGTTGGGTCAGAGAACTCCTAAATTAACTTGACATTAAGCCCACAAGTCCAGGGGCTCCGACAGGATGCATCCATGAGGTCTGAGAGAGCAGGAGGACAACATAGCAAGGCTGCTCACAATCATCTTTGAAAGGCAATCATGAGACATGCCTGAGGACTGGAAGGACCAATCTTCAAAATTGGCAAGAGGGACCCCAATCTTCAAAAATGGCAAGAAGAAGGACCAATGAACTACCAATCAGTCAGCCTCTCCTCAGTCCCTGGAAAAGTGATGGACCACCTCATTCTGGAGGCCATCTCTGTCCACAAGAAAGATAAGGTGATCAGGAGTGGTCATGGATTCCTTGGAGGTAAATCATGTTTGACCAACCTGATTGATTTCTATGATGAAACCATCACCTGGATGAATGAGGGGAGAGCAGTGGATATTGTCTACTTCAACTTTATCAAGGCTTTTGTCTCTCACAGTATCCTCAGGAAGTGTGGACTGCATGAGTGGACAGAGAGGTGGATTGAGAACAGGCTGAATGGCAGGTCCCAGAGGGTGATAATCAGTGGCACAGGGTCCAGTTGGAGACCTGTCACTAGTGGTATCCCCTGGGCCCATATTGTTTCGTTTACTCATCAAGGCTTGAATGAAGAGGCAGAGCCTCCTCAGCAAGTTCACTGTCAACACAAAGCTGGCAGGAGTGGCCCATACCCCAGAGGGCTGGGCAACCCTTCAGAGGGACCTCAACATGTTGGAGAGATGGACAGAGAAGAACTGTCTGAAATTCAACAAGGGCAAGTGCAGGGTCCTGCACCAGGGGAGGAATAACCCCCTGCACCAGGACAGGTTGGGGGTCAACCTGCGGGAAAGCAGCTCTGTGGAGAAGGACCTGGGGGGCCTGGAGGACAACAAGTTGTCCATGAGCTAGCAGTGGGGGTCCAAGAAGGTCAATGGGATCCTCAGCTGTATTAGGAAAAGCATTGCCAACAGTTGAGGGAGGTGATCCTGCCCATCTACTCAGCCCTGGTGAGGCCACACCAGGAATGCTGTGTCCAGTTCTGGGCTCCTCAGTACAAGAAAGACATGGAGCTAATGGAGTGGGTCCAGAGGAGAGCTATGAAGATGATGAAGGAGCTGGAGCACCTCTCTTATGAGGGAAGGCTGAGAGAGCTGGGCCTGTTCAGCCTTGAGAAGAGATGACTGAGAAGGGGCCTCATCAGTGTCTGTCAATATCTTAAGAGAAGGTGTCAAGAAGGTGGAACCAGGCCCTTGCTGGTGCCAAGCAACAGGACAAGAGGCATTGGGCTGAAACTGATGCACAGGAAGTTCCATCTGAAAATGAGGAAGAAATTCTTCACTGTTCAAGTGACCAAGCACAAGAACAGGTTGCTCAGAGAAGGACTGGATTCTCCCTCACTGGAGACAGAATGTCTCAAGAATCATCAGGACACAATACTGTACAACTTGATCTAAGACGACCTAGCTTGAGCAAGGAGATTGGACCAGAAAATTCACTGAGGCCCCTTACAACCTGACTGATTCTGTGGTAATCTCATGCTTTTTCTGTAGAGAAGAGAACAAGACAACACAACAAAGCCAAGAACAACCAGAATATTATGCTAACTTTTAAATGTGAGTTCCTTTCCCTATGTTAGGGAAAGTTAATCTTAAACTTAGATTGGAAAAACTTCTCTGGAATAGTCATTATTAGAGCTGAAGACACAAAAGTTAAGCAAGCAACCAGTCTTTACTCAGACTGCTTCAGAAGCAATCTTACCTTTTTCAGTGGTTTGAGGAAAACAACACCACAGCCTTCTCCCCTTCCATAGCCATCTGCTTTTTTGGAGAAGGGTTTGCTTATGCCCTCTGGAGAGATCATTTTGGCTTTAGTGAGAGATACAAAGGTGCGGGGGTCGATGATGCAGTTCACCCCACCACAGATTGCTGCCTCACAGTCTCCTGGAGTCAAACAGAAACATATTCATGTTGAGACGGCCCTGGTGATAGACAGAAACAGTAGGAAGTCTGATTTCATCGTCCAGCACCTCTTCAGTCCCATTACCTGATTTAATGGCTTGCAAGGCATAGTGCAGAGCAAAAAGAAAAGATGAACACGCAGTGTCGACAGTCAGAGATGGTCCAGTCAGATTAAATGTGAAAGAGACCCTGTTGGCAGCAATGCTCATTGCTGTTCCAGTACCATCATAATGATTTATTTCACTCACAGCTCTGCTGGTTATAATTTCATAGTCTCGATTCATGAGACCTGGAAAACATCAGATACATGTCAAGTTAACCCAAGCCAACAATAGGCATGTACAGCTCAAAAGCTGGTTAAGTGTTAAGTGTTAAGATGAAACCATATGGCATCAGGGCTCCTGTCATGAAGCTTTGCTCCAACACAAGTCAAAGGGAGAAGTCACAGCAAATTCCCCTGGACCCAACATACACAAACATAGCTTACACTGGAAATTCCTACCTGCCCAAGAAATGACAGGAAATTCCTACCTGCCCAGGAAATGCCCTTTCTGATGGCTCAGCTCACTGAATGATGCAGCTAAGTTCTCTGGAGTCTGTTTAGATGTCTGTATCTCACTGTGAGACTGAGATACACTTTTGAGACTCAGGTTGTTTTAGATTAGCTATGAGAACATTTAACATGAACAAGTTACAAAGAGGGTTGTTCAGACATAAATGTACAAGACGTTAACCTCAGTTCCTCAGATGTATCAAGTTAAGGGTCACAGCACAAACTACATCTAATATTTTGTATTTATCTTTTTTTTCACACTTGCAAGCAGTAGGAAATAGTAAGAAGAGCAGGGCCTGTGAGACCAGTTGTGTCCTCTTTCTGGGAATGCAACGTTTGAAATATGGTGGATCCCCAAGTCCATGAGCACATGTGGAAAGCACAGTAGCTCTATTTAGAGAGTAAGGAATAGTGCCCTCAATGGAAGAAGAGCATCTCTCAGACTAAAGTAATCTAAAACATTTCCCCTATAGGTGCATCAAGCAAACTCCCCCAGAAAACTCCTTTTTAAAGAGACACAGATTACACCAGCAATAATGTGCTGGTACTCTACTATGGTCCTTTAAATATCTTTCAACAGCATCTGGTATCATCTTGTCCATAGCTTTTTGGGTACTGACAAAGGCAGTTGGACAAGTGCACCTTGGTACCATTCTAATGTCCACAGGAGGATTTCTGCTGCTTTAAAAGGATATTAATCCCCAGAACACCTCAACCAAAATTATACTGGAAAACAGCATACTGGGGGGAAAGTGTAGGCCTGTGTAGAAGCCCAGAAGATAAGGAGCTAATGTGTACATGTCAAACACCGATTGCCAGATAGCCAGGGAGCCAACCAAGGATTGTCAGCAATAACCAAGAATTGTTAAAAAAACCTAAATGAGACAGGACCATGGGGAGGTAGGGCAGCACTTCTCTGGGATAAACATCCTTGTTCTGCTCCACAGAGACACAATCACAGAATCACAGAATCAACTAGGTTGGAAAAGACCACTGAAATCAAGTCCACTGCATGGTGAAACACCACCATGCCGACAAGACCATGGCACTAAAAGATACATCCATTCTTTTCTCAAACACTTCCAGGGACAGTGACTCCACCACCTCTCTGGGCAAGTGATTCCTATATCAAATCACCCCTTATGTAAAGAATTTCTCCATACTGTCCACTCTAAACCTCCCCTGACATAGCCTGAGGCCATATCCTCTCATCCTGTCTCCAGCTGCCTGTGAAAGAGGTTCATCCCCACATCACTTCACCCTCCTTTCAGGCAGTTATAGAGGGGAGTAAAATCACCCCTGAGCCTTCTCTTCTCAGGCTATACACCCCCAGCTCCCTCAGCTATTCCTCACAGCACTTGTGCTCCACACCCTTCCCCAGCTCTGATGCCTTTCTCTGGACTCACTCCAGCACCTCAATCTCCTTCCTGAATTGAGGGGCCCCAAAGTGGACACAGAACTTGACCGTGTGGCCTCACCAGTGCCATACACAGTTGGAAGAATCACTGCCCTGCTCCTGTGGTGACACTATTGCTGACACAGGCCAGGATGCCACTGGCCTTTCTTGGCCACCTGGGCACACACTGGCTCATGTTCAGCTGCTGACCACCAGCACCACCAGGTCCTTTTCTGCTGGGCACTTTCCTACCACTCTACCCCCATCAACAAACAATGGGCAGCACCAGCACAGAAATGGGAATGAAATATTGACCCAAGGTCTGTCCAGGGAGGATGAAGACCACCCAAGAACCAAGACCTCCAAAAAGGTCTGAAAGAAGGAACTGGACATGGTAACTAATTTTCACAGAAAGAAAGAAACCTGTCTTCAGGGCAGGGAAACGTATCTATGAAAAGGTACCCCCAACAAATCTGGGGTATCCTCCAAGACCCTGGATGTCTCATTTGCCAGACCAACATTGGAACAAGGACCAGTAATCTCTTTTTCTTTTTCTCTCTTTCATTCTCTCTTCTTCTCTTTCTCTCTCCCTTCCTTAACTGATCTCCTCCTTTCCCCCTTTTCTTCCACCCTACACCATTATCCACAACCCACTGCCCTGTGCTGATGTAGCAGGTCAGGGACTAACATTCCAATTTCCATTCCAAGTGTGTAATTTACTAAGAAAACATCTCCTGCAGAGAAAGAAATTACTCATCTTCGGTGTTCCCTTCCTCTTAAGGGTGGAACATCACAGCCTGTCTTGGGAGTATCTTTCCTAAGAAGGCTTGGGTTGCAGATGCAGTTTCCTGCTTCCCTTCAGTGCCTGAACACAGGGAGAAGAGCAGCAAAAAGAGATACAGGAATTGTACCATGAACTTCTAGAGTAGCCTGGTAATTCTTACCAAAAGTAACCACTAGTGCCATAGCACAGTAGCCTTAGATCTCCAGTCTAGATCCAGTGCTAGATAATATTGAAAGGTTATGAAGGAGTGCTCCAATCTTTGGGAGCTTCAAACACACTTTCTTTGACATGAAATTTTCATCTTACCAATAAAAACACCTGTTTTGGAGCCACTGATAGATTCCACAGGGACTCCTGCATCCTCCAGGGCTTTGTATGTGCACTCCATCAGTAATTTCTGTTGCGGATCCATGCGTTCTGCCTCCATATTATTAATCCCAAACAGGTGGTTGTCAAATGAATTAAATCTGAAATACACAGACCAGAATAAACTATGACAGATGTATATAAGATCCATTTACTTCTACACTCACAGTAAACATCTTTTGCAACTTCATGAAAAGCTGAGCAGTAACTGGTGTTTAGGCCACAGTTCCCATTTATGAAATTCAGAAGAAAATGTTTATAAGCCAAAGATGTTTCATGTATATGTCATTTTATCAATGCTTCTGCATTTCAGAGTTAAGAGCCCACTCCTACCCATTTTTATTCTCATGGTTATTGCACTACTACCAACTGGATTCCTCAAACTATGAAATGTGCAGAATGAGACTCCCTCTGCAGTAATGTGGTCATAGCTTCAACAAGTTATAAACAAAATGAGAATCTCTCCTCACTGCAAAGAATCCCCCACAAAACCTGGTTTTCTACATTATTTTCAGCCAATACAGACCAATGCTCTAAATTTAAAACCAAAAAGTAGGGGATCAACTCAGATGTTGTCAAGAAATACCAATGCTTCTCTAAAAATATATTCAAAATGCTTTGTGCGTGTGCATGTGTATGCTTGTCTCTAAAAGCATCTTCAAAATAGGCCCATGCTTACAAAAGACCAAATCTAACAATAATCTTGTATCCCAAGATCAGATTTATATGGCCTTCTATCATTTCTTGATTTCAGAGCAGGATTCCATATCTAACATGGGACTAAGCGCTAAAGTAATTCTGGGTCTTATGGTTCAACCCTGCCAAGTATAAATTTCAGGAGACAATAAGATTTCTTCTGTGCATGTCAACTTCTCCTTTGAATGAAGCTCTACACCCTGAGGATTTTAGGTGAATGTGCAATTCAAATAAAAGACACTTACTTTGACCTTACTGTAATTTGCTATTCTTCACCCTATCACAGCCCCTGAGCAGCTGTACCCATAGTCTAAGTACGACAAAAGTCAGTGGTGCAGCAGGCTAACAGACTCACTCATCCAGAAGAGCAGCTCGTGTTGTACATATTTTTCCTGGCTTGTTACCATCTGCATCATACCACTCCTTGGTGTTAAACCTCTCGGGGGGGATTTCTACGGTGCAGTTTTTGCCTTCCACCAGGACTTTCCAGAAATTGTCAATTCCATCTCCTGTTGTACAAAGTTTTTAAAACAGATTAAATGAGGTGCTCCCCCTCCCCATGCAGACTCAGAAATGCACAATTAGGAACAAGGACCTCCCGCCTGTAAATCTAGGCTGCTCAAGCAGACTTGCCACAGAAAGAAGTGATCATTCTTTGGTGAGAGGAAAATGAAAAAGTATGACTGATCCCCTCACTGCTTGTCTAAAAGCAAAGGAACCCCACAAAATCCTTTACCACCTTCTCTCCCCATTCCCTACCATCTACTGTAATAAAGCAAGAAGCGTTCTTTTATGAAAACCCAATCTGTTCCTATTACAGGCATGGCTGATAAGAATGTCCAGCCCTTCATCTGCCCTGTTCCTATGGATGCAGAGTCCTGTAACAATGCACAGTCACCCAGCCAGTGAACACAGAGAAAGTACAAATCATCCCAGACCCATCCTGCTCATTTGTATGAGTTTCATATGCAGCTCAATGCCCTGCCCACAGCCAGCACTGCAGCTTCTTTTGTCTGTCTGTCTGTCAGCAGACAAATTTAAACTAATCCGTTTCCACCACAGCACCACCTTTCAAAAAGATCACACAAGCAGCAAAGCAAAAATTCAACCAAGGGACAAACCAACAACTGTTGGTTTCCTCCATGCCAACATTAATAAAAATCTCTGCTTTTCAATGTTCACTCACAGCCTGCTTTGCTTTTACCCCAAAGTTACCTCCAGGAAAGTTGCATCCTATTCCAACAATAGCAACTTCATCTGCAGTCTCGATCTCCATCTCCCGGGCTGCACAAGACAGAAGCACTGTCAGTCCAGTCCAACAATTATGCATTTACCATTGAATAAATATTGGGTTAAAATGTGAACTTCCCACAAACACACAAACTTGTTCAAAACTTACTTAATCTGGAATGATCTACTGCTGGTTGTGATGACAAATGACACTGCCCACAAGAGCTCTGTACTACATTCTTCCTCTTGTCTCTACTTCCAGAGGGAATTCCCCACTTAATTCCCCAAACTCTCTCATGCACACACACTTCCTCTTTACTGTTTAACCTCTGCTAACAAAAGGTGAATCTTTTCAACAAATTAGATGGCAAAGACAAGAATTCTCTTTGGGGTAAAATTAAATACCCCAGGATAGAACTGACTGATGATTTCTTTTTCCTTGATTCTGAGAAAGGAACTTGTCAGGTGAGAATCAATTCAACTGAACTAATTAGAACTCACTAGGAAGACCAACACTAAGCCCTACAGTCCTCTTGGACTTCCTTCCACAAAGAGGAGAAGACTCCTCTGGAAAGGTTTTGTGGGGGATTCTTGGCAGTGGGGAGAGCTTTCCATCCCAGGGATAGCACAGCAGGTCCCAAAGAGCCTTTCTCAGTCACTGACTGACAGCAGTGAAGCAGAGATGTGGCTGTTTCACAGCCCCACACATCACTCAGAGTTAATATTTCTTGGGGGTTTGCTCTGAAAGGTGAAATTAGGAATAACTGCTCAGATTCCTACTTTGAAAAATTTACTTCTTAGTTCCATTAGCTACGACAGAAGAAGTTAAAAACCACCTAGCAAAAATAAGTAGATCAGAATCTGACTTTCTATGAGTAAATTCTTTTTTACTAATAATGTAAATTCAAAATTGACACAAGAATTGTTTCCTTTACATTCTTTCCAAATTGTCTATGAGTTCTATGATTCTATGATTTCATATTTTAAGGTAACTGCTAAACTAAAGCTACAAATCCCAATTAAATACTTTTATCACAAAGGTACTTTTAAGCATTTTTCCTAAGTTAGCATTTAAATAGCAAGTTATGGAAAATTAAGGACCTTTCAAGCACAACATAGAACATACCTTTGGCATCTCTAGAACTATCCTGTGATCTATGTAATTCTTACCTTATATCATCCCAGTGGGGTGGAGAAATAAGCTGAGTCTGTGGAAGTCATTTATGTAGGATTCTGTGTGGTTTATTATTGAAATACTTATCCTAAATCAAGGGGAAAATGCAAATGTGATTAATCAGTGACCTGACTGAAATTCAAAACCACTTCCTTGTAGTTGTAAATTTCTTGAATTGGGTAATACTCAGCAAGGACAAGAGTATTATCCATCATCTTCCAGTTAGCAAATAATAAACTGAAGTTATGTTTTAACAAACCACAGATTCATAGAATTGTTTGCTTTGTAAGGGACCTTAAAGATCCTCAACATTCAGCCCCCCTGCCAAGGGCAGTGCATATTACACTGGAATGGGTTGCTCAAAACCTCATACAGCCTGACCTTTATTACTTACAAGGACGGAGTATCCACAAATTCTCTGGGCAACCTGTAAAGAATTTCTTCCTAATACCTAATTTTCACCTATTCTCTTTCAGTTTAAAGCCATTCCTCCTTATCCTATCACCATATGACCTTCTAAAAAGTCCCTCTCCGTCTTTCTTATAGGGGTCTATAGGTACTGGCAGACTGCTATATGATCTTCCTAGGGCCTTCTTTCTACAGGCTGAAAAACCCCAGCTCTCTGAGTCTTTATTCATAGGTGAGGTGCTCCAACCCTCTGATCATCATGAAATAGCCCAGTAAATTTTTATGATCTTCAGAATATGATTTAAAATACTCTGTCTTTAAAGTAACAATTCCATTTTATTTGCTCTTAATATCAATAAATACGAACCCAGTGGATTCTATGCTTTTTTGGGGCACCTTCATCACCAAGAAGACCAGCTGGAGAGGATCAATGGAACATTGTTGTGATCACGGATAGTGATATCTTCTTTATTCTATCTCTATCACTCTCTTTCTTACCCCTCCCTCTTTTCTATTTCTTTCTTTCTCTCTCACATTTACTATCAAATAAAACCCTTTACTACTGACTTTAGCATATGGTCTCATGTTGCATATAGGTAAAACCTTACAAAGGGAAGGCCTTGTAAAATCATGGCTCAGGTGTGTTACTTTGGCTAAGCAGAAAAGGACTGTGGGAAAGTGACACAGCTGAATTAGAGGTAGAAACACAAGTTATGTACCCATTGTTTGTTCACATCGTGGTGTATGGTGGTTAATTGAATTATGTTTGATATGATTAAAAACTATGTAGCTGATGACCAGCTAATTGCTTAAAAAGGCCGGGTTTTTGGAATAAAGGGCTCTCCTTTGCACCTGCCTGGGGACCCTGTGTCACTACAGACCCTCACCTCACAGTCTCATTAGCATCTTAATTGGGCAGAGGCATTGCTAATAATTTTAATAACTGAATCTCAACACCCTCTAAGGCCAAGGGGAAGCCTTACTTTCTCCAGTCTTCTCTCACCTCCCAGTTCTGGGACTCCCGAGGGCCATTCCCAGCAGTAAAGTCTGAGGAAAAGAAGGTTTTCAGAAATTCTGCCTTCTCTGTGTCTTCCATTACCAAAACATCCTTCTAATTCAGCAGCGAGCCAACATTCTCCCCAGTCTCCCTTTTAATGCTGCTGTACTTGTAGAAGCCCTTCTCTTCTAAAGCCCTAACCCACGGCATTCCTCTAAGTAGGTCTTTCAAGAGGCCACAGTTAGCTCTCCAATAGTTTAGGGACTAGTCCTTCCTAATGCTTTGCTTCCTCCATGTAGGATCCTGAGTTCCACCATCTCATGGTTACTACAGCCAAGGCTGCCCCCAAACTTCACATCTTCAACCCATCCCTCGTGGTTTGTTAGTACAAGGTCCAGCAACGTGTCTCAGCTGTGTCCCCTCCCTGCCTCTTGCCCATCCCCAAATGATCCTGAAGAGGAGAGTGAGAAACACAAAGACTTGACTCTCTGCAAGCATTGCTCAGCAATGACCAACCCCAGATGGTCACAAGTCCGCTACAGCCTGACAGTGACATGCACCAGCACAGCACAGAGATCTGCCACAGAGTGTTAGGACTTCTGGACAGAAGCAAGAGGGGTAAGTAAAAGGCTGTGTACAGCTTTGGGAGAAATAGCCAAGGGGAAGGTCTTGGTGCCCCCCTGTTGGTATGTGCAGCTCAGAAGTCACCCTGAGTGGGGTGGGCAAGGGGTCTCAGGCAAGAGATGCAGCAGTTCTGCAAGTCTGACTTTTGGCACTGCTTGTAAACATCAATCTTCTTATGGCTCAGACCTCATCTGATACCAGTATTTTTCTATATAGTACACTGCATAAAAGAAAAGAGCCTGTGGCTTCCCACAGTGACAGAAGTTCAATGGCTATTTTCCCTCCCAGTCTGTAGTGGGGGGGCTGCTTCTGAAGAAAGGCAAGGTTATGGGCATGAGAGAGGCTGGACTGAGGACAAGGACTGCCTCTGCTGTGTTCCAAAACCACTAAAAAAACACTTCATGATGCCTTGGTGATCTGGGTGTGCCCCATGTAAAAACAATCTCTCTTTTGAAGGAAAGATACAAACATTCATAACATTTAGGGGTTATACAGTTAAAGTGGAAAATATATTAAACTTATAACTGCCTATTACCTTACTTACACAGGTTTTATAAGGAAGACATAAATAAAACAGCTCCTGAAAACATATTGACTTATGTTTCCTTATTATATTGGAATATTGAGCTCGTAAACCATTACTGATTGATGATGAAAGCTGTATAAACAGTTCAGAGTCAAATTAAATGGTACTTCTTTACAACTTAGTTCATAAAAAATTAACGTACACAGGATCACAATCTAATTTTTGCCAGATACATACTTATCTGCATAATCTAAAAAAACAGCAACAAAAACCAAAGGAAAATCAAAAATATCCCTTAGAACCTCCAAAACAACAGAGAAGATTCCATTCACAGACAGATATCATATTGCTCCAGGTGACTGCATGAAGAACACAAAACAGACTTGACCCACTGTGTCCCTAAGGGAGAATTACCTCCCTTACCCCTCAGCAGGGCACTCCCCACCAGGGTTATGCTCTCTTGCGTGACAAGAACTATCTCTGAGAGCAATCACAAAAGTGAGAAAGGCAGGTAATTACACATGTTCAGGGAGACTTTGGGATGGGAATGGCAATGTACTGCTGTAAACACATTCTCCACAGAGCTGGCCTGCCTACCTGCCTGCTGAGGTTGTGTTCCATGCCAACCGTCCTCCCAAGTCAGGTAGAATGAGTTTGTTGCTTTTCAGTTTACTGGGTTTAAACTCATCCCATTCACAATAATGCATGAGACAGAAAAGGGATTTGAAATAGTTTCCTGGCAATTTGCCTCTCCCTAAACTCTTGCTTTTTCATCCTGTAACCTTAGAATGATCCAGAAGAATATGAACAAACAAATTTTTGTTTTACTAGTAGAATATCCTTTAGAAGACATTATTCTTCCAAACAGACTCTATGGAAGTGGCAGACAGGCATGTGAACTGTGAGGGGGGAGTCTGCTGCAGATTCAAATAAATCTGCACACAGAAATTGAAGCCTCTTTACCTAGAACTGCTCACCCACTCTAGATGGTGGCTGTGTAAGGATCTACTTACATGAGAGATGAGTGTCTGAGTGTCTTTAACAGTTAATGGAGGTCTGCTCAACAAAGGCAATGGAGCACTGTGGTGGTGCGCTCCCCTCTCTTTTTCAGGCTGCACTGCCATCTGAGAAATGCTCATTAGGCCTCAGCCTTGATGAACAGCACCTGGGCTCAGCTCCTCTTGAGCTTATCAGAAACACTGACTGCTCCTAGGAACTGCTGCTGTCTAATTAGCTCCAGGGCTTGTTCATGATCAGCCTTGGAAACTATTTTCCTTGCCTCCATAGCATCATATCCCTGTGCTCACATTTTCAGAGAAGGTCTGCTGACCTGTAGTGTGGCCAGGTTGGAACGCTGCTATGAACAAAGCCCCACTCTTGCAGCCCTATAAACAGTGGTCCAAAATGAGTCCTTTGAGCTGCAGTGGGCAGTGACCAGTGGCCTCCATCTGAGTGGGGCCTCTCAGAGCCTGCAAACTCTGAGCTCTGCTGTACTTGGAGGATCACTGAATGACTTTAATGAACCCTGGGCCAAAAGCCCCACTCCTCAAGGTCCAACCCTTCGTACATTGAGGAGGTGCAAAAGCGTCCAAAGTGGGGATTTTTCACAGGTACCTGGCACTGACCTTTATGTCTGTGGGCATACACATGTACACACATGCTATAACAAATCTGGGAGAAATGCTGCTCTCTTAGATGTTTAAGTACCTTAGATATCTAAGTAAGTTAGGCCTGCAAGTAAATTTAAGGTATAAGCTACATTTAATGCTGTTTCACGTTATTCCCTGCTAAATTGTTACAGTTAAGTTATAAGTTAAGAACTTATAAGTTAAGTTAAGTATAAGTTAACTTATAAGTTAAGTTTGACTGCTGTTAAGCTTTTAGGTTGTATTTCTTTCTATCATTGCTCTTTCTATCCTTTGCCATACACACATAAGCACATACATATACACATATTTCTCACTTCACTTCTGTTTTGATTGACTGTATTTTGTTGGTTTTTTTTTTTCCTCAGTGTGCCTTAACTGTCTTGTAAGTAGTAGAGTGAGCCTTGAACAATGAACTTTGTTGTGCTGTTGCTTATTAATAAATCTGGCTTTTACTGATACTCTTGCCAGTGGTTTTTCAAGTGATCTCAAACTCTCATTTGGAACAAGCAGTGTAGTGAGCTGGATGATGGACCAATGCAGGTGGACGCTGCAGTCCCACTCCAAGTGGACACGAAGAGTGTTTGAGGAATGTCCTGGGAAAGGAAGGAAGGAAAGCCACTCTTAGAGGATAATTGTTACCCAAGATAGGTAAATGGAAAGGAAGGTCCCTGGCATTACATTTGTGTTTTACAATTAGTAATCTGAGAGCATTGCTAACGGAACAGGAGTGATTTCCCTGGACCATATTCCAGGTTACTAGCAAGGATAAAGTAAAGGGTGAAGAAAAGTGAAGGTACCAGGGAAAGACCAAGGTAGGATCAGGATGAACTCTGGTTCATTTTTGCGAAGTAATATTGACTGTGGCTGTCAAAACTCAGGGATCAGAAAGATCTTTTTCTAAGGACATGGAATCTCCATCTGACATGTCAGCATTCTAGGAAAAGCAGAAATTCCTTAGAAGGTTCTGCTATACTGTATGTAAAGCAAGTTACCCAGGTAGCGACACCTCTGCAAACATTCTAGCTCACAAAAAAGGACACTCTGATAAAAATATACAGGCACAGATAGAGCCAGACACGCAGACTTCCATGTTTGCACCAGCAACCAAAGAAGATATTACCCTGACATGTACACCCATAATAAGTCAACATATGCCAGGAAAGACTGGATTAACTTGACATGGAGATAACTTCTCTAATATCCTGTTGGCACAGAAACTCTGTGGAGCAGATCAATGTTACCTAAGTTGTATGTTTGCCAGAAAATTTCCCTGACAAGGAAGTATAAAATTTGCTTCCAGTAAATGAAATGGGCAGGAATTTGAAAGCTCATCCCCTCCTCAGATAACAGGATACTCACATTAGCCCCTGAGATATCTTTATTGTGTCTGTGTCAGGGACTGAAGATGTGTCTAAAGCCTGCCATATTTGGTGCACTGCTGTGCACGTCGACAAGATAACATAGAAGAACTGTTTATTTTTATCTAGTAGGACTCTAACCTTCAGAAATTAAACTATGTATTGGACACCTGGTGCAATTCATCCTGTGAAAGGGAAATAATACACAATAAAGCCATTCTTGGCATGGAAGTGTTATCACAGGCAGTTATGACCTCATCTCATGTGCTGGCCCCACGTGAGATGATGTTGAAAATGGCTACTCCTGAGGAGGAGATGCAAAATGTGGTCCTGGGGTGGAAGGGAGAGGATGACATGATGCACACCATTGTCATCTAGGGGATGCCCTGAAAGTGTGCTGCCTTCCAAGCCCTCCCTCTCAGAAGCCATGCTCCAGCTCCTTCTGCGGCTCAGTGGCTTTTCCAGAATCCAGGGGTTGGTATGTATTAATTGCTAACATGGCTAACAAAATTAATTTCCTTTGCAATTCTGAGTGTGTTATGAGCTTTTTGTGCATGGGCATCCTCCCAAACCTGTAACAGCGTCTCTGAGCTCTAATAAATCAAAGTTCAGTTCATGTTCAGTATCAGTATTCTCTGACTTAGATGTTCAAAATAATACAGTAGTGTTTAAAATAAAAGCCACTAAAAAATTTCAAGTAGACATTGCCTGATCAAAGCAGGAGTAAAAGAGAGGCACTGTAGTTTTACTCTGTGGTTTTTCTCCATAAATATTGTGCTTACAGTTCCTGAAGATCTCTGAGACCTGACTGACCATTTTATGAACATATATGCAAACATATATGCAAATAAAAGCAGACTACAAAGATAACATACTCCCTAGTAAAAACAACTGGTCAAAGAGGCAAAAAATTTGCAGTTCTCATGGAAGTAAGTTGGGAAATCATTCATGTACATTAAAGAAAGTGAAATGTTATAGACCCTTTATAAGCATGTACAAGTACAAAAGTTGATTAGGTTCTTTGGTAGTGTCTAGTGTCAGATTACATCATATCATCACCTTCCAGGGTTTTGTGCAGTCTTCTTGGGAAATCTCATGATTATGAAATCATTGTGGAATCAGGAAATTTTCTTTAACTCAGCTTGGAAAGAAATATTCCTCAGAATTAAAGTAATAAAATATGGCATCATACCTTGACTTTCTGGTATCCTACACTGATAAGCTGAAATTCTGTTCATCATGATAATGTTCAATTGAAACTGACAGTTTCCATCCACAGTATCACCCAGAGAGTTAAAACACTTAGGCACCTTCACTCTTCCCAAAAACAAAAATGAAAAATCAAATTAATGCAATTTCATCATGCAGCAGAGGAGCCACTCATCCTGCCAGCACCCAGCACACAGCAACTTCACAGCGTCACTGTGTGCTCCCAAAGCAAAGGAAAAGCAGCTCCTCAACACGAATAAACATCTGTTAGTTCTGGGTCCTGGTCCCAGAAGAACTTCTGGGGTTTCTTTGCAATCTTATATTCCAGAGCCACCCTAGAGGAAACCAGGAATTCACCTCCCATTCTGCTGCCCCATCACCCAGCCACCCCCATCATTCCTTTGTGGGCATTTTCCTGAAGGCCAAGGAAAATGTGATCCTTTCTGGCATGCTGGCTGGTGAACATCTCTCACTGGCAGCCCCCAGTTTGACAGTGAAATGGCTCCCTTTGGACACAGGGCTTTGAGGGATATTAGAAATTAATTGATTGTATTGCTGAGTCCCCACAAACCTTGCAAAGATGTGAGTACAATCTGCTTAAATGTGAGGCACCAGTTATCCATCTCAGCCATCTTCTAGGCATGTCAGATATAGATAGATAGATAGATAGATAGATAGATAGATAGATAGATAGATAGATAGATAGATAATCAGCTTTCCTTTTCACCATTTCTTTAGCATTGGGAAACACAAAGAAATTTTGCTGCCAGTATCTACCTGTGGGGCAATACATCTAAACAGCAATTCACTGTGATTTCACTTTGAAAATTTCAGCAAATGCAACACAACAATCAGGAGAGCTTGTGCCTTCATCCAAAAAATACCAGAAAGCTGGCTGGTGGAAGTCCTGTAATCAGCTCCTAGCTCTGCCCCAAGAAGCATTTCAGATTTTATCCTATTAGAAATTAATACCAGAGCATGAATAGGCAGGGAACAAGGACAAGAATCCAGGTTCTGGGAGAAGACTGGCATATACTTCTTTCTTCAAGTACATTCTGAATTGAGAGTTGGTGGAGCAATCTTTCCACACCATAGGTGAGATTCCCAAGTCTTAGAGCTAAACTAAGGGCACCACCTGAGCCCAGTGTACTGGGTACCCTGACTGGATAGCTCCTGCCACTAGGCCAGTTCCTGCCTCTTGACCATTACCAGAGTTTGTCCCAAACTCCTGAGAAGCCAGAAAGAAACTGGCTACAACAAGTGGTTAAATTTTATTTTCTGCCTTGTTGAGCTTAAAAACATCACTAACAATTCATGGCTGTTTCTTACAGCTAGACACCATCTCTTCATGTCTGCTTCAATGTGAGTGAATCCTCCACAACATGGTCTAAGGCCAGATTTTCCTAGAAATCTTCTTGGTGTCTGACTATGGATAGGTGTGTCTTTGTGATTTATTCCCACCCAGATGTCTATTCTTCCTAGTTATCTCTATGTAAGAAAGGCTATATTTTTTAGCTAGGTAACTCTTTAATTAACACTAAGACCTAAATGTCTACATGACAGCAAGTAGCTACCCCTTTTTCTGTTGACAAATTCCTTCTATGTAAACAGCTCTTACTCTATCATAGTGTCAATCCATTCAAGGAAATTGAGAACTGAACATGGGAGAAGCTATCACTGGAGTCATGCTAATTAACACTTAGATTTCAACAAGTTAGGAGCTACAGGAAATAGCTTCAAAGTGTCTGTCTCCCAGAGAGAAATTCAGAGCTGACATACCTGTCTCAGAACACCTGTGCATGGAAAAAGAAATCACCAGGATCCAACCTGCCCTGAGTGCAGCAGGAGATATATAACCTTGCTCAGAACCTGGCTGGCTCTTCTATACTCACAGGTGCCAAGCCTATCTTCTCTAGATGGGAGAGAAGAAATACCTACAACTTTTCTACAAGTACTGGTAGGAGAGTAGAGAAGAGAGTTGCTTCTTTCAAAGGCAAGGAGAAGAAGTGCATGCCTGTTAGGTATTAGCTAATTATCTGGACCCCTGATATGACACACTTCCATATCTGAGCTTAATGTTCTTCTCAGCCAGAAGTCACTCAAATCACTGTCACCAGTGTCAAGAACACCAGGCTGCAGGGTAGGTTTTGGACTTGGAAAGATCCTTTCTATGATTGCTACTGCATAAAGCTGTGGCATATCACACTAGTGATATTCTTGTGACTTGCCAACTGGAATAGCTAACCCTTGTTTCAAAGTCTGTTATTTCTTCTGCTGTCGCTCCCCTGTTTTGTAAACCTGTACACTGAATGAGCAAATGTTGTTACAATCAAACACTGCAAGATGCATATAGCCAGCCACTGTCTGTGTTTTGCTCCCAGATAGGAGAATAATCTTTAGTGGCAAAGTGACAGCAGCAGCAGATTTGGATAAAAGAAACAGAAGTCTAGCTGATCACTGGTACCAAGTGGGAGATGCTTTGCAGGCTCCTCTGGTACCATGGGCTGGCTGAGGCTGTCCTGCAGGCACAGACTGGTGCGAGGGCCAAGCTGGGCATACAGCACAGGCTCACTGCCTTGTGATCGTCTTAATTCCTCAAAAGGCAGTGATCTCCTGCTTAGGATCACCACACCTCACCTCTCACCTTTTAATTCTGCTCTCTTCTTCTTACAACATGGAAGCTAGTTCTGTTCTTAATATTGTAACACTGGCTTTATTGATTCTGTTAGATATTGTGGAAATCCCTTCCCTCAGCTTGTTCTCCGTTCATATACACAAGGATCACATTAAACCCTGTCTACTACAGGGAGCTCAAGGCACTAGATACCAAGAGGCAGCCCCAAATTTACATGAAATCTCTGCTGTCCACGACATGTGAGCTTTCATGAGACAACTGTGCATGACACAGTCTTTATTCCAGGTGCTCTTTCCTCCTGCTGTAACTGATTCCTCCCCATCTCCTGTACCCTCCTCCTTGTAACAGGCCCAGCACTCATATGACTCCCCAGTGAATTTGTTCAGCTCACTATACACAGAAAAAGTCCCTTTTTTGCGGGCTACGGTAAACGAGGGCCAAGGAAACGGGAGCACACGGCACAGGGGCAAGACGCGGGGGAGCGCAGAAGGAGGAGCCGGGTCTGCCCGTCCCGGGGAGCCCGTGAATCACGGCGAGGGAGGGCCCCGGCCGCGCCCACCTTCGAAAGCTCCGCGTTACTGCCACGGCCCCAACGGGCAGAGGGCGGCTCTGAGCTCCTCTCCCTCTTTCTCTCCCCTCTCTCTCCGCTGCTCCGCCGCCTGCACAGACCGCACCGTCGGGCCCCGGCGTGGGACGCGCCCGCGGCGAGGAGCTGCGGCCGGCAGCCCGTGCCCGCCTGGCCATGGCGGGGCCGCGGGACCCCGCGGAGCGCTGCTCCTGCCGCAACACCAACTGCGTGGAGCGGCCGCTGCGCCGGCTCTTCGAAGGGCTGGCGGGCGGCGTGGCCGCTTGCCCCTGGCCCTTCGTGCTGGTGCCGCTGCTGCTGTCGGGCGGGCTGGGCGCCGGCTTCGTCTTCCTACCGCAGCGGCAGGCGAACGACATCGAGGGGCAGTTCACGCCCACGTGGGGCCCCGCCAAGACCGAGCGCGACTTCGTGCGGCGGCACTTCCCCACCAACGACTCGGAGCGCTTCTCCGCCGCGCGGCTGCCCACCGAGGGCGCCTACGCCGCCCTCATCGCCGTGGCGACGAACGGGACCTCGGTCCTGGACGCGGCGCCGTGGGCAGAGGTGCTGCGGCTGAACGCGACCGTGCACGACGCCGAGTACGAGCGGCTCTGCGCCCGCACCGCCGGCCGCTGTGCCAGCCCCAACGAGCTGCTGTCGCGGCGGGGCGATGCGGGTCCGCCCGAGCCGGGGAGCCTCCGCTTCCCCGTCAACGACAGCGTCTTCCTGGGGACCGCGCTGGGCGGCGTGGACACGGACGGCGGGCGGGTGCTCAGGGCGCGGGCCCTGAAGCTGCTGTATTACCTGCGGGAGGACGGCCCCGAGGCGCAGGACAGCCGGCAGTGGCTGGAGAGCTTCGTGCAGAACATCTCATCCAAAGTGGCGGAGTTGCGCCTCGGCTCCATTCAGGTAACGCAGGGGCCGGCTACGGCCGTGCGGAGCCGCCGAGCCCGAAACGTCCGGGCAGCCCCGGCGCGGAATGGAAAGGGACGGTGGCGGAAGAAGGCGAACGGGTTGCGAGGGCCACGGCAATGCTCCTCTGCTAACGTGATGTTTGGCCTTACCTGTGCGTTTGTACATAGAACAAGAAGAGGGAAAGTGCTTTATCGTTTCTTGTTGTTTTAACGGCAGGTGACTTATTTTACCTCGCTGTCCAGACAACAGGAGTTTGAAGGAAATACCAAAAGTGTGATCCCGCTCTTCTCCATAACATATTTCCTGACAATAACCTTTGCAATCGTCTCTTGCCTAAGGTAAAAGGTCTCTAAGCTACGGCTCAATGAGTCGTGATCTCTGCTCTTCTTTACCTTCCTCCAGCTGGCTTCTGCTCTTGCCAAGTGAAGGCGTTCTTGAAACTGCAGGCTTCAAGTGACATTTAATAATATAAGATTTAACAATATTTAACAATATAACAATGACATTTAATAATAATATATTTAATAGTAGGCAAAAGGTATTTATTTGCTTTTTCTTGTCTATCTGTGAATATTTCCTAACTGCTTAGATGGGGATTACAGTAAATACCAGATAAATACCTGAACAAGTATTCTGTGTGGACATGACCAACTTGAATGCTCACCCCCTAGAGAAATTAAACTTGTCCACTACTGACACTCTAGGATCTCTCAAAGCATCATTCATCAGGTGTTCTATTCAGACAGGGTATTGTCTGGGAAATATATGAAACATAACTAAGATATTCCTTGAAATAATTTCAGACTGAGCTGTATAAGAAATAATATCTGGCTTGCAAGCTGTGGAGTGCTTTCTTCTGGCTTAGCTGTATTAAGCAGCTTTGGATTGATGCTCTTCTGTGGAGTGCCATTTGTGGTCACTGTAGCAAATGCACCATTCCTCATTCTGGGTAAGTAGAAAAAGTGAGTTGTATTCAGATACAAAGACCAGAGTGAAGTTAAAGCAACCTAATGGTGTCAGTCTTTTATGATGTGAATGTCAGAGAATACAACAGTTTCTCCTGAAGTGAGTGTAGGAGATACCCAGAGGTGTGTAGGAGATACCCCAGAGCACCTACAGAGGTGGGCAAGCCCCTCAGCTCAGCTGCGTGTGCCACAGTGGGACTGGAGATGGGTTCTGGTGCAAGGGCAGCTTTCCCCAGAAGACAAGGCCTGATCTAGATCCACTGCTACAGCAGGCAAACTGTAAATGGGAGAGTGGTAAGGTTAGCACTTCTGGAGTTGTTCTAGTGTCCCTGGAAGTGTAGCCAGGATGATTAATCCTCTGCAGTATAACATCTATGAACCAGTCTCAGTTGGCTGCACAACTGAAGGGATGCACCATTTGTGCAAGCAGCTCCCCCCAAAAACCCAAGGAAGTTGGTATCATTGCATCCTTGTTACACAGACTGCTTAACAGCCAGTGCTGAACTTTCCAAGTACTGAAAGTGTTGCTGCAATTAGATAATGTTTCCAACCACATAATGTTGCTGCAAACAAATTACTGCTTTTAAAATCCTTACCGGTCTCCTGTATCATACATTCATCTGATGTTTTTTTGGGCTTGGTCTCATGCTGAGGGAAACACATGGAGTTCCCAGGTTGACGGAGGCTGTGCATCATCCTAAGATGTCCAATGCAAATGCTCCTTTGGGCAGGCATTGTTTCTTTGTTTCCTGTTTAATTCTAATGCATTTTTTCATCTACTTTTGCTTGCTCATCAATTGCAGTGGCTCTGATTATCAAAAAGTCCCTTTTGTATACCTGGGAAAGGGGTTAAGTCAGTCTCTTCAGATCTTCAGATATAACACGCAGACTTTTGTCTTCCTTGCGTTAAAGCAAACAAATTCTCAGTACATCAGAGGATTTGCTTTGAGGGCTGCTTGCTTTCTGAAGCAGTCTGGCTCCCTGCCACCCAGTAGTACCTTTTGATGTGCTCCTTAATTCATCATTGCATGTTTACTGGCAATTGCCTGTTCAGGTAGCAGGTAATGATTTCATCTCTTCTTCTGTGCTTGGCTAAATCTCACTCTGCTATTTGCACTGTGTGATTAATTTTCAGTGAATAGAAGAGCCCTTGACAACATGGCAAAATATTGAAAGGTGTGAGATAATAATCTTGAGAGTTAGCAGAGGTGAGAGAAGCCCATTGGCTCTTCATTTTTGAACTTCAGCTCACTTACTCTGGCATCTTAGCAAAAACTCAAACCCAGGATCCAGTCTTCCTGGCAGGTTATCCCAGGGACCTGTCAGGTAATATGTGTGAGCACATCAGTATAGAGGTGAACAAAAATGAGTAATAAATTGTGAAAAAGTGCTGGAAAATAAACTGGAGAGAAGTGGAGGGCAAAGAGCATAAAAAAAGTAAGCCACTGGAAAACTGGAATCATTCTTCTCCCAGGTGGTAGCAACTGCTCTTCCTGCCTTCTGAAGGCAGAACAAGACATTATTGCTCTAAGTTGCTGCAGTGCTGAAGAAGAGATTCCAGAGATAATGGGGGATGCTTCCAGTGGTAAGAATAGTTGAGGATCAGAATATGTGATGCTTTGAAATCTGACATCTGCATCATGGACATCAGCTACAAGACACTTGTCAGAGATGCAGTAGGTGTGCTCAGTCCTTCAGCAGAGTCGCTGAGGGATCAACAGCCCATCAGGTCACCAGGAGGTGCTGAAAGGTAATACATTCAGCTGCACACAAAGGATCTGTTTTCCAGATTCTCTTGTAACTTGCATCAGTGCTTGAGCAGTGTTAGTTGCCCAACTTTCTTCTCCAGACTTTATGCAGAATGAAATGTGATTAATGTTGTAGTTTTGTTGGGTGTTGGTGGAAGCTGCCATTTGCAGCGCAGCATTAACAGTCTCTCCTCTTGCAGGGGTTGGCGTTGATGACATGTTCATCATGATTGCTTCCTGGGAGCAAAGTTCAAGGAAAAACGAGAAATCCAGTGTTAAATCTCTGCTGGCTGAGACTTATGCAGAGGCAGCACTTTCTGTGACCATCACCACTCTGACGGATGTTTTGGCCTTCTTCATTGGCACCTGGACTGCTTTTCCATCCGTGAGGTCTTTCTGCCTCTATACAGGGACAGCTTTTGTCTTCTGCTATGTATATACCATGACCTTCTTTGGGGCAGTTCTGGTATTAAATCACAAAAGGGAGCAAGGGAACCGACACTGGCTGACTTGTATGCGTGTGGATGTAGGTAAAGATCAGGCTGAGAACTCCTGCTTGTACAATGCTTGCTGTATCGGCAGCTGTTCTGGGCAGCCATCTCAGCCAGAAGGTGAGCATCCAATGAGCTTATTCTTTAAAAAGTATTACGGCCCTTTTGTTACAAATAAATGGATCAAGGTGCTCATGGTGTTGCTCTACGGAGCATATTTGGGTGGCAGCATTTATGGGTGTACTCAGGTCAGGGAAGGCATCGATCTCCGAAATCTGGCAAATGATGCCTCCTACGTTATTCCATACTATGATGATGATGACAAATACTTCTCCACATATGGGCCCAGGGTCATGGTTGTCATTACTGAGAGTGTAGATTATTGGAATGAGTCGGTGCGTCTTGGCATTGAGAGCTGTGCACAGAATTTAGAGAACATTTCCTATGTAGATAAGAACCTCTCAGAGTCATGGCTGAGAGTATACACAGAACTTGACAAAAGGGGTGTGATAAATATAAACAGTAAGACTGACTTCTTAAATAACTTAATTGTACTATTTGGAGTTCATCACAGTTTTGAGTGGGACATAAACAAGACTCAGGATGAAATAGAGGCTTCACGCTTCTTCATCCAGACAGTGAATGTGACATCAGCCGTGGATGAGAAGAATCTCCTCAATGAGTTAAGAGAGGCAGCCAAGCAGTGCAGCATTCCACTGAAGGTGTATCACCCAGCCTTCATCTACTACGACCAGTACCTGGTAATAGTGCAGAACACTGTTCAGAATGTTGTGGTTGCTGCCGGGGCCATGCTCGTTGTCTCCCTCCTGCTCATTCCCAACCCGTTGTGCTGCTTGTGGGTGACCTTTGCTATAGCCTCTGTTATAGTTGGTGTTGCTGGTTTCATGACGTTCTGGAACGTCAACCTCGATTCCATATCCATGATCAACCTGGTCATTTGCATTGGGTTTTCAGTAGATTTTTCTGCTCACATTTCCTATGCCTTTGTTACCAGTGGAGAGTCATCGGCCAATAAAAGGGCAATTGAAGCTCTGTCCGTGCTGGGTTACCCAGTTCTACAAGGTGCGGTTTCTACAATACTGGGCGTAGTTGTTCTGGCTGCAGCGAGCACCTACATCTTTAGGACGTTCTTCAAGATCATGTTCCTTGTTATTTTGTTTGGGGCTCTTCATGGTCTTGTTTTTATTCCAGTGTTTTTAACATTTTTTGGAAACTTTGTCAGTTCACCTCACAGTACCATGTCTAAAAGGTTAGAGCATAGATTTAGAAATGATAAAGACTGTCCATGAATTATTTAAATATAAGATTTTATATATTTACTATGTGGAAGCTCAAATGCAGTGACTGTCAGGAAATATAAGACATAAAAAGTAGAAGAATAAATACATGAGATCAACAAAAGCTTCAGAAAAGCCAGGTAAGAAAAATAGCAACAAACCGCACAGAATGGATTTGCAGTTTTTACCTTTGTGTATGTTCAGTTACCACCTTAGTATTGCTAATTATCTGTCGCCATAGGACACGAAATAAAACGACGCGGACATGAAGCTTTCCAAGGTAAAAAAGAGCACTTTAATTTCTGACTCCAACATTTATAGATTTCCAAAAGAGACAGTGGATTGGAGGGTGACACTGCCACCTTTCCAATGACACTGGACAAACCAACAGTCCATCAAATTTCTCCTCCTCCATAAAAGAATGCAAAACAATAAGTTATTTACGTAAAGTGCGTGAGTAAGTTGGTTACAAGAATGTAAACATCAGAAGGCTTAGAAAAACTTGAAACAGGGTGACAATTATCATTTTTTGTGTGACTTTTTAACTGAATGTATTAAAATTATTGCAAACACTGACCACTTCATCAGGTGAATGGAATATGTTACATTTTTGCAGGACACAGTCATAGCAGGAAAGAGTAACTCTCATTGGACTGGATTTCCTCCTTGTTTGCCTTGATGCTGTAACTCATCCCAGCACTGAGCTGGAAGACAATTTTTTGCCCAAGAGGCTCAAATCTTGCTGGTTTACAGCAAAATTATAAGAAGTCAGAACTGTCTCAGACTGCAGTAATTCATAAGCCTTCAGGAGACAAAATGTGCTTAGGTTTCTCGTGCAGCACGAAAAACCCTTGGGGAAGACTCATCCCAAGCTGACTCCCATTTTCTATTCAAAGCCTTTTCTTGGTGTCCATTTTTCTAGCTAAGGCTGAACATCCGGTACCCTTAAGAAGTTTGTCTGTAGCTTCTGTTGGCTGCAGTTTGCAAGGTTTATTGAACTTTTGTGGACCTCCTGAGTAACCACTTGGGAGATGTTGTTCCATGATATGACAGGGCAGGGATTCACTAGAGACAATCACAGCCTGATTTGGGACAAAGTGAAAAAGAAACCCATGTTTATGCAGATCAGTCCAAAAACTGTAAACCCATAAATTCAATTATGTTCATCAGTGACAGCCCATCCTGTGATGCATCAATAGAGCAGAGGAGCTTTCACTGAGTAGTAGCTAAGAATATATGAGGTGATCTTCTAACCTATGGGGACAAGGCAGTAGGTGAAAATCAATTCATAATTTGTTGTCAATATCACGATAGACCCATTGGAAATAAAATAAGTGATGGTAACCAGTGTTTGTAATTCTGGAAAAATTGGTGTAGTGCTTATTAAATCATTCAATCCAAATCTGCTGCTGTGGTGGGTTTCTTCTGAGAGTCTGAGCAAGTGTGGCAAAGCCAGGGACTGCCTCTGTTCCCTGTGGATATCTGGCCAGTTTCATGAGACCCAGTAAAAGGGCAGGATGCTTCTCATTCATAGAGTCATAGAATAGTTTGAGTTGGAAGGGACATTTGTGTTGATTTCGCACGGCCTGGTCTTTTGGTAGCAGGGGAGGGCCACAGAAGTGGCTTCTGTGAGAACCTGCTAGAAGCTTCCACCATGTCTGACAGAGCCAATCTCTGATGGCTCTGAAGATATACATGCTGCCAGCCCAATTAGAGAGGTTGGTAATACCTCTGTGATGACATATTTAAGAAGAAAATCAAAGCAGCGCATGTGTAGCTTTTTTCCGGGGTGGCAAGGCACTGCCACCAGGGCCATCCTGGCAGCGTGAGGCGATGTGCCACAGCTGCCGCCATCTTAGCACGGCCCACAGCAAGCTTTGCCTGCCTGGCCACTCCTAAAGAGCCTTGCCAAAGACAGAAGGGCAGGGGTGGCAGCCACAACTTCCCTTCCTTGCCCCACATGAAGAGAGGCATTAAATAGCACCAGCGCCGCAGCAGCCATCATTGACCACTCAGTGGTGGCAGGGCCACGTGGCTGGCGGCAAAAGTATGGCGAGTGACTCCTGGCAAGGAATCGAGACAAAATCGACCTCTTGGCACTGCAGCATCCTACAGGAATCTTAAGTGGAGGAAACTGTTGGCAGTGGTACCTACAGGCAACAGCTTTTCTTCTAGTCAGAGAAGAGGAGGGGGTGAGGACACCTGGGAAACAACACGGCAGCACCAAGATCAGTGGAAAAAAGGGGAGGAGATGCTCCAAATGCTGGAGCTGAGATTCCTCTGCAGGCCATGGTGAGGACCATGGTGAAGCAGCTGTGCCCCTGCAGACCATGAGGTGTCACAGTTCGTTAGGGGGCCCCCTAAGCTGTATGTTCGCTGGTAGCAGCAGACAGGCAAGGAGTCTCCACACAGCTTCTAAGGGTGCTAATTAGATGAGGGTTTATTGGGGGTCCCACCCCTGGGAGCAGCATGGTTTCTGAGGGAGAAGGGGGAAAAGGGGAAGGGAAGGGGAGAGCCTAGGGAGCAAAGGGCCAAGAGAGCATCTAATCTCCCCTACACAGCTTAACAGGGAGATTCAAAGTGGGTGTGGAATAAGACTTGGGCCAATGGGATTACAGATACGTGATACTTCAGGGGAGAATCATGGCTTGGAATAAACCGTACATTTTCGAGGGGTGAGACAGAGCAAACCATTTAACTAAAATGTAACACCACAATGAGGTACGTGGGGGATGCAGAGATCCACTCGCAGCCCATGCCAGAAGTAGTAATGCCGGAGTGGGTGGATACTGGACAAAGGTGTGATCAAGTGGGAGACTCAAAAGGAGAGAGAGTGCCCCTGCTTCCAGAGATCAAGAAAGAGGACCCTTGCTTCCAAACTAGAGCAGCCTATCCTTAGAGGAGTCCATCCCGTGCTGTGGACAAGTGACCCACGCCACAGCAGTTTTGGAAAGACCAGTGGGAAAGACTTACCTTGCAGCAGTTTTGGCAGGACTGCTGCTCCAGAGATTGGAGCCACACTGGAGAAGTTCACAGAGAACTGTCTCCTGTGGGAGGGACCCCATGGCATAGCAGAGGAAAGACTCTTTCCCTGAGAAAGCAAAAAAAGATATTGGGTGATGAACTGACCAAAACCCCTACACCCAATCTCCCTGCACTGTCAGTGGGAAGTAGGGAGGGGCTGGGGGAAAAAGAGGTGTTTTAAAGGCTTATTTTACTTCTCATTGTCCTCTTCTGACTCTGTTAATAATAAATTCACTTTATACCTTTAAATTTTAACCTGTTTGGCCCTTAGAGTGTTTTCTCCCAGTCCTCATCTCAGCTTGTTAGCAAGCAAGGCACGGTTATGGGTGTGACAGAGACTGGACTGAGGACAAGGACTGCCTCTGCTGCGTTCCAAAACCACTAAGAAACCACATTATGATGCCTTGGTGATCTGGGTGTGCCCCATGTAAAAACAGTTTCTCTTTTGAAGGTAAGATACAAACATTCATAATATTTAGTGTTTATACAGTTAAAGTGGAAAATATATTAAACTTGTAACTGCCTATTACCTTAATTACACAGGCTTTATAAGGAAGACAAATAAAACAGCTCCAAAAATGAAAACATATTGACTTATGTTTCCTTATTATATTGAAATATTGAGCACAACAAACCATAAATGATTGATGATGAAAGCTGTATAAACAGTTCAGAGTCAAATTAAATGGTACTTCTTTACAACCTAGTTCATAAAAAATTGACCTACACAGGATCATAATCTAATCTTTGTCACCTGCATGCTCATCTGCTGTTGAGAGTTTTTTGCAATTCAGGAGTTCTTGCTAGACAATGGCCATATTCAGCCAATGCACAATCCAGCCTGCTTGTACTAATGGACAATGGACACGTTCACAAACAATGAATAATGGACATATTCAGAAATAGGTCAGTATATCCTTGAAAGAGATACAAGAAGAAGAGTCATCAGGACTTAGCAAGTTTGTCAGCAAGCTTGGGAAATTAAGAAAAAAGTGAGTAATGGGTGGGCCAGATGACCACAGCAAGACACGTGAAAAATTAGGTGATCCAATCAGCATTCTAATTTAGATGGGTGAACAGCTAGGATTAACCAATCATGTATTAGCTAGAGACATGTGGACAGTAGAGATCTATTATAAATATAGTCTTTTTAGGGATAATAAATTTGGCTTCACTGGATCATATTGGTTATGGTGTGATGTCCCTGAACCTCGGCACCCTGCAATCCGCATAATCTAAAAAAACAGCAACAAAAACCAAAGGAAAATAAAAAATACCCCTTAGAACCTCCAAAACAACAGAGAAGATTCCATTCACAGACAGATATCATATTGCTCCAGGTGACTGCATGAAGAACACAAAACAGACTTGACCCACTGTGTCCCTAAGGGAGAATTACCTCCCTTACCCCTCAGCAGGGCACTCCCCACCAGGGTTATGCTCTCTTGCGTGACAAGAACTATCTCTGAGAGCAATCACAAAAGTGAGAAAGGCAGGTAATTACACATGTTCAGGGAGACTTTGGGATGGGAATGGCAATGTACTGCTGTAAACACATTCTCCACAGAGCTGGCCTGCCTACCTGCCTGCTGAGGTTGTGTTCCATGCCAACCGTCCTCCCAAGTCAGGTAGAATGAGTTTGTTGCTTTTCAGTTTACTGGGTTTGTTTTAAACTCATCCCATTCACAATAATGCATGAGACAGAAAAGGGATTTGAAATAGTTTCCTGGCAATTTGCCTCTCCCTAAACTCTTGCTTTTTCATCCTGTAACCTTAGAATGATCCAGAAGAATATGAACAAACAAATTTTTGTTTTACTAGTAGAATATCCTTTAGAAGACATTATTCTTCCAAACAGACTCTATGGAAGTGGCAGACAGGCATGTGAACTGTGAGGGGAGAGTCTGCTGCAGATTCAAATAAATCTGCACACAGAAATTGAAGCCTCTTTACCTAGAACTGCTCACCCACTCTAGATGGTGGCTGTGTAAGGATCTACTTACATGAGAGATGAGTGTCTGAGTGTCTTTAACAGTTAATGGAGGTCTGCTCAACAAAGGCAATGGAGCACTGTGGTGGTGCGCTCCCCTCTCTTTTTCAGGCTGCACTGCCATCTGAGAAATGCTCATTAGGCCTCAGCCTTGATGAACAGCACCTGGGCTCAGCTCCTCTTGAGCTTATCAGAAACACTGACTGCTCCTAGGAACTGCTGCTGTCTAATTAGCTCCAGGGCTTGTTCATGATCAGCCTTGGAAACTATTTTCCTTGCCTCCATAGCATCATATCCCTGTGCTCACATTTTCAGAGAAGGTCTGCTGACCTGTAGTGTGGCCAGGTTGGAACGCTGCTATGAACAAAGCCCCACTCTTGCAGCCCTATAAACAGTGGTCCAAAATGAGTCCTTTGAGCTGCAGTGGGCAGTGACCAGTGGCCTCCATCTGAGTGGGGCCTCTCAGAGCCTGCAAACTCTGAGCTCTGCTGTACTTGGAGGATCACTGAATGACTTTAATGAACCCTGGGCCAAAAGCCCCACTCCTCAAGGCCCAACCCTTCGTACATTGAGGAGGTGCAAAAGCGTCCAAAGTGGGGATTTTTCACAGGTACCTGGCACTGACCTTTATGTCTGTGGGCATACACATGTACACACATGCTATAACAAATCTGGGAGAAATGCTGCTCTCTTAGATGTTTAAGTACCTTAGATATCTAAGTAAGTTAGGCCTGCAAGTAAGTTTAAGTTATAAACTAAGTTAAATGCTTTTAAGTGTTATTCCTTTGCTAAATTGTTATGGTTAAGTTATAAGTTACATTTACGATATAAGTTAAATTTAAGTACTGTTACTTTTGAGTGCTGCTAATCTTTTAGGTTGTATTCTTTTCTGTCCTTTGTCACATGCAACTAAATACACACATTCAAACACACATAGATAGTTCTCACGTAATTTCTGTTTTGATTTACTATATTTTGTTCCTTTTTTTTTCTTATTGTGTCTTAACTGTTCTGTAAGTAGTAGAGTAAACCTTGGCACCTAACTTTGTTGTGCTATTGCTTAATGTTAAACCTGCTTTTCACTGATACCCTTGCCAGTGATTTCCTAAGTGATCTTACTCATTCATACCTGAAGAGAGGTGGCTGTTGGACCAATGCCACTGCAGTAGTGCAGGGATCTCCTGTGGTCAGTGGAAACAAGGCACCCTGGGGATGGGGCACGATGGGCAGAGGGCTTCCTGCTGCACTTGGCCCTGCCCAGCTGCACAGCTTAGGGGTGTCAGCCTCGGGAAGTGCTCACAGGCAGGAGGCACCACTGCTGAGAAATGGCTCTGGGACTGGGAGCTCCCCACTGAAAAGAGTGGAGAAGCTTGCTGCAAGCAAAACCCACTTCCTTGTCCCCACCCTTTCACAGAAATGCCCCAAATACAAACATACAGCTCACAGCTCATTGCACTGACAAAGGGAAGTGATACTCCCACTGCTTTCAGTGGAGTGGAGCTGAATGTTATGTGAACACTGTAAAAGCTGCAGAGGGAAATAAAATTTTCAAGAGACAAATGTAAGTGATGCTACAATTAGTGGCAGTAGTCAAAATTTTCATGTTTCTTCTCTGTTCCATTAAAGCAATTTTATTTGTTTTATTTTAATGCTTGGAGCTTGTGGTGTTTTGTCTGAGGTAGAGTTAATTTCTTCACAGTAGCTGGTATGGGGCCGTGTTTTGGATTTGTGCTGGAAACTGTTGAAAAGTGAGGGATGTTTTAGCTATGGCTGAGCAGTGTTTACACAATGTCAAGGCCTTTTCTGCTTCTCACCCCACCAGGAAGGAGGCTGGGGGTGAACAAGAGTTGGGAGGGGACACAATCAGGACAGCCAACTGTAGCAAGCCCATAGGAAATCCCAGATCATATGGTGGTGTCATGCTCAATACAAAGCTGGGGGAAGAAGAAGGAAGGAAGGAAGGAAAAGGTGATGATGTTTGTCTTCCCAAGTCACTAATACACATGTGATAGAGCCCTGCTGTCCTGGACATGGCTGAACACCTGCCTGCAAGGGGAAGTAGTGAAATCATTCCTTATTTTGCTTTGCTTCTGCATGCAGCTTTTGCCTTTAACTGTTACTGTCTTTATCTCAAGCCACAAGTTTTCTGACTTTTATTCTTCCAGTTCACTCCCTCATCCCCTAGAGAGTGAGTGGCTGTGTGTGTCTTAGTTGCCAGCTGGGATTAAACCATGACAGAAGTTCTGCGCCTGACCTTTCTCTTTATTTGACAAATGTAGTAATGGAATTTAAGTTCAGAAAAATGCCAGGTTTACTCAGCATTTGTATTTTTGCCCCTGTGTCCTCTGAGTAGTCCAGACCTGGAAATGTTCCAGGTTCAGAATATCTCAGCAGCAGAAATATACAGACAGGCCATGGAATTGTTGTGATCATAATGGGTACTGCAGAACAGGCACTGGGACACTCAGAGAAATTATTCAGCTAAAGAGCAAATGATGCACTGAGGGGCTGCCAGTCTGTTGTACATCCCAGATCAAACAGGTTTGTGATATCCAGTGTTAGTGTGCCAAGTGTCTACATATCACTGAACCTCTCTGAGGACATGTTTCTACAAACACTTGGGGTTTATCCTATTTCTGTGCTACTGCTTGCCTAAAAATAAGGCAGCATCAAGTTTTTTGTGCATTGCTCAGTGGCCTCCTCTGAAGAAGCAGCAATCCCAGGCAGTGTTGAATCCACTTCTGTTGGTTGAGTATAATACTATTTTTCCTTGGTTTCCAGCAGGGTAATCAAGCTGTGAAGCACAACTGGGACATCTAAAAGATAAGAACAAACATTTCTTCTTTTGCATGCTTGTTCTGGTTTCAGCTGAGATGGTTAATTTTCTTCTTACTAGCTAGTACAGTGCTGTGTTTTGGATGTAGTGTGAGAACAAAGTTGATTACAAACTGATGGTTTCTTTGTTGCTTCTAGTTCTTACTCTAAATCAAGGTTTTCAATATTCTATGCTCTGCCAGTGAGCAGGTGCACAAGAAGCTGGGAAGAGGGCATGGCCAGAAGAGATAATCTGAAATAATCAAAGGATTGTTCCATACCCTAGTACATCCTGCTCCATATATAAACTGGAGGGGGTTGGCCTGGAGCTGCCAATTGCTGCTTGGAGCTGGCTGGGATGGCTCCGTGGGTAATGAGGAATTGTAATAAATGTGACTTGTTTTTCTTGGGTTTTATTTCTTTCTCTCTCTCCCCATTACTATTACTATTACAATTATATTAATAATACTATTACAATTATATTATTAATATATTATTTTATTATTATTACTATTATTACTATTTATTTCAATCACTAAACTGTTCTTATCTCTACCCACGAGTTTTACTTTTTTCTGCTTCTTATCCCACCAGGAGAGGGAAGGGGAGGGATTTAACCTGTGGCTACCTGGTAGTTTGTGGCCAGCTGGAGTTAAACGATGGCAGTGCTAAAAGCAAATGTTTCTGAAAAGCACCAGCAAACCTGACATTTCTATGGGCAGGTAACTTCCAAGTCCAGAGAGAACAATTGATTTCTCGCTTTCAGCTAGTCAGGTGTGTTTTATATTTTGAGAAAAGAGAAATAATTCCGGGCTTCCTCTACTGGGAAGAGCAGTCTTTATTTTCATAAACCTCTCCCCCATCAATAGCCCCATATTCTCCCAAACTCATCAGCTGCTTCTTGCTTCCATAAAGATGCTGAACACAGGGAGTTTCACTTCTTTGTAACTGTTGTGCATGCATTCAAGGATCACAGATATTGAACAATCTCTTCACTGATGTGGTGTAAACATCCTTTGAAGAAAATTTAATTAACCACAGTTGGTTTTTAACCAAGTCAGACTTCAGAGTAAGCACTTTTGAAGACTCCTCAACTTTTCAGTGATCAACTTGGTAAATAGACTAAATGGAGTCTTGTTTGGAACTGAGCTAGGTTTGCAGCCAGAGTATGGACTGTCTGTACTGGTTTACCACACTAGCATTTATAGCATATAATCTATGAAATGCAGCCATAATGTTAATTCATAAATGTCAACAAGAATTATCAAAGCTGTTCCTACAATGTTAAATCTAGTGCTCAGTAACTCTAGTGTTTCCACGTATTTTAGTTCCTTACTGTACCTGAGGGGATACATGTCTCAAGTTGTAACAAACACCACTGTCTCACTCTGAAACTACTGCCTTTAAGACCCCCAAAATACTTGAATCTGCATCTTCTGTCCCCATGTCACAAATTTCAAATATCTTTCTGCTAACTAAGAAGAATATATAACTTCTACGGTATTTTCCTCCCACCAGAGAACCCCAGGAATCGCTGTGTATTTATTTCTGGTCTAAACACCAGCTATGAGGAGCTCATCATTACCTCAGCAATTCCCTTCTGAAAAACATAACCTGGTGTTTGAAGACCTGGGCTATTTTATTCACCATTATGTGCTGCAAAAAGGTACCTTCTTGCTAATCACAGAGCATCTCTTGTGCTTTTAAACCTTAGGGGCTGTCCCTGGGAGTATAAACTCACACTATTAGCTGTAAAAATCTTGTCGCTTCAGAGGGTCTAACCAGTTTAATAAAGGGCTTATATTTGCTGTAATGCAACTTCAGGCAGCAAACTTTAAACAGACTGTTGTCCAAATAACATTTAAGGCAATTCAAGTCCTTATTCATTGCAATAATTTGGAACAAGAATTTTTAGCAAAAGAATATTTCACATACACATGAGTCCTATCTTGAAAACTCTTTTCTCAAACAGATTTCCCTGGAAGCAATGCTAGCACAGCAACTGTGGTGCTGCTTAGACAGTGGTTTCTTGATTTGGAAGAATATTGCAGCATCAGCAAGTAAGTTATATATGGATTTAAGCAGTTTCCAAAGAAGAAGATACATTCTGCTGAGTTTGCTCAGTGCCATCCTGTCCACAAATTGGATTCCACATTGTCACCATAGCCACAGCAGCCACCATAGGAGGTGAAATTACAGGTAACATTGCTCTGTGCCCGTCTGCCCTCAAATAACAGCTGAAAGGTGAAGAACTGTTAATCCAGAAATTACAGTAAAAACAGATAAGGAAACATGCAAAATCCAGTCATCACCATTGTTTCCCATGGCACTTTCAGGATGTAAAGCCAAGAAGATTTACAAGACAAAACGAGGGTTAAATTCCTGGAAGCCTAAGGAATGACTGTCTGTATGCTCAGTGGGGCAGTCTTCCACTGCTCATGAAAAACAGTTATTTACTTCATGGAGTCTTACACTCTCCATGCTAAAAATCTGATTTGAAGTTTTAGATTGCAGTAACATATCTACTCAATAAGAAGACAGCTCACACCATGCACATTTATTTTTGTGTACACAATATTTTGATATTAAATCTTTCCAATAGTATTTCCATCATATTAGTTTTTCCTGTTCCCAGAAATTATCAGTTCCATCACCTAGTGGCTTTATTACTTAAAAAGCAGAATAACCAGCTTTTTTCTCTTCAGTTCACCTATGGAACTAAAGGTACATTATGTCAATATGAAAGATTGCATTCTCTGCATTTCTTAGCAGTTTTGCAATAAATGGTATCATGACAAGAAATTGCATTTCTACACAGAAGCGTGTTCTTCCTATTCTGAGTATTGAAAAGAAACACATCAAGTGAACAAGGTCTTCCTTTACTCTCACATGAGAGATATAAGTGTGTCTTTCTGAGCCAGACTGTGGCTCAAGCAGTTCCATCAGCTCTCATCCATGTCACAAGCATGGATGAGGCCACTCATCTGCGGTGGGCTGATAAATCTAGACTGGAGTAACACCATAATGAATTTTGTCTGACATTCTCCATACTCAGCCCCCTGTCCAGTTCCACAGACTTCTGCCAAACATAGGCTAGAAGGCTACAGATTTTCCATTTGTGCTTATGCAGGTTGAATTTCTGTGGATATTAACAAAATCAGTTTGGCTGTCCCCAAGAGAGCCCTGTGTGAGCCAACTGTCCTGGGTTCCTCCTGCTGCCAGTGGTAAAGCAGGTATTTTAGAGAGGGGAGTCATTAGGCCTCATCAAAATCTATTGAATGGTTTTATCTTAGAAAATATTTCTTTTTTCTTTGTGTATGTGTGCATGGAGCGTCTGTGACTAACTTTACATCGAAGATGTCACTCTGCTAAATCCATCCATGAAAATAACAGGAGAGTGGGTCTGTGGCATTCACATTGTCTGAACAGAGAGATAATTCTCTCTCCCAGGTTTTTTCCTTGAGAAGCACAGAGAGAAGAAGAGAAAACAATTCTTATCTCTACTTGTTGCTCCTGTTGTTTTTGCACATGTAGAATGTGTTAGGAAGATTGTTTACCTGAAGTGAGTTCCTAATTAGATTCTGGTGATGGTTGTTTATTTAATTACCCTATTGGTCAACGCTGTGTCCTGGCTGTCTCAAGACAGTCACGGGTTTTTCTTTAGTATTCCTTAGTAGTATACTACTTATTCTTTATAGTATAGTATTCTTTAATATAGTATACTATAATGTAATACAATATAGTTTTAATAAAACTATATTGTTCAGCATTCTGAATCAATGGAGTCAGATGCCAATCACTCCCTGGGTTGGAGGTGCCTGTTTTTTCTATAATGGGTCAGCTTCTTTCTTGCAGGGTCACATGCTGTTGTTCAAGTAGTCAAAACTAACACTGCAGCTGAAACAAGCAGCCTGTCTGCTCTGTGAGGTGTGTCAGCTATTCTCAAAGTACTGTTCTCACCCTCGACTAATCTAGGATGATTTGGTCTGACCTGAAGAGTCTAACTGAAGAGGGTCTTTGAGTGAAGCAGTAGCTAAGACTGTCATCTCCTAATGAATTCCAGGTAGCATATAAAGTCACAGGTAGTGACAGCATGCATGGAAATTGTATTCTGTGTTTTACTGATGCATGGGATTTGCTTTTAAGTTTGCAATAGAAAATGCTTTCTTAAAAGTAAAAAAATTATGTCTTAGAGGTCAAACTGAATAGGATGGTCTGATTTTTAACAAAAATACTTTTTAAAATACTCTGGAATTTCTGGAATTGTCTTACTAATACATAAATAGAATTAAATTTGTCTCTCTGGGCACTTCTTTCAAAAGTGGGGGGTTGGTCTTCCCTGAGAGCATGAAGGGTGGTCTAAAGGGATGTAAAGGGGAAAGAAGGAGATCAGTCACAGGCTTCTGAATTGATTTGGGTTTTTGTCCACTAGGCTCTATTTAATACATTATCCAAGATTTGAACTGATGGAGATGATCAAATCCATCTGACAATGGATTTCACAGAATCACCGCAGCTTGGGAGAGATCTACAGAAGCCATCTGGACTAACTCCCTGCTCAAGCCAGAACACACAGAACCTGTTGCCAGGACCATGTCTAAAAGACTTTTGAATACCTTCAAGGATGGAGACTCCATAACCTCCCCCTGGCAATCTGTGCCAGTGCTTGGTCATCCTCACAATAAAAAAGTGTTTTCTGGTGTTCAGAGGGAACCTCTCATGTTTCAGTCTGTGCCTGTTACCTCTGGTTTTTGTCACTGGGCACCAATGGAGCCTGGCTCTGGCCCTTTGCACCTTCCCCTCATGAATTTATGTACACTAATAAGATTCCCCTAAGCCTCCTTCTCTCCTGAACAATCCTAGCTGCCTCAGCTTTCCTTACACATGAGGTGCTCCAGTCCCTTCATCATCCAAACAGCCTCATGTGTCTGAGTAATTTTGCTGTAGCTTTCCAAGCATCTTGCAAAATTGATGTCTTGTTTTGTTATTAATGTCACCATTTCTTATGATTGGCTCTGAGGTCATAGGTGCAAACACTGAGTAGCAGAGTCAGGATTACATTCCACCAGCACCATAGGAACAGCCTGTTGAGTAAGACATGTTTCAATCTGTTGACTACATTAAGTAAAACATTTACATGGGTCCATTTATGATACAGCATTTTTCCTTTACAGTGGAAATCAATGTTTGATGCACTTGTAAGGTATGACTGAAAAAAAGCCATTGTCAGTAACATTACCACTATCAACTCAATGCCTACATCTCTGGAGTGTTATCTGAAGGAGAAAACACATGTTGGCTTCATGAGATCCTGGGGTTTGGCTGCCTGGGCCTGGGGCCAAGGCAGATCAGCTGGGACCATGGGGAAGAGGCTCCCAGAGGCAGAGGGGCCTGGCAGAGCATTGGCCACTGCCATGTCAGTCCTGCCACAGGCTGGTTGTGGCCCCTGATGCAGGTGCAGAACACGCCTCCGGGCCAACATGGACGTTATCAGGTGTTTTATGATCCAGGCAAAACCAGAAACAGACACTGGTTTACTTGCAGGATTATGCTTTTATTAGTTCAGCCTGCAAGGTCCTGTTATGCAACAGGAGAATGCTTTGATGAAGTGCCTAAGCAAAAAGTCCATCCACGAGCACATTTTCCAAAGAACCATTAGGGCTCTGTGCCATTAATTCTGTATTTATGTTGCTCCTGTTTAGAACATATCTGACTAATTGCATTTATGGTTTACTCAGAGAAGGGGAGCCAGGTATTTTAGCAGTTTGTCCAAATGTTATATCACTTCAGGCCATGCCTGGAAAAATTAATAGCTTTTCAAGTATTGTCCCAGAGTCACATTTATCTGATTACTGAATATGCATCCTGTTAATGGGATCCTTCCTCTAATGACAGGATTGAGAGTTTGGAGACTGAGGGCTCAGAATCATTAAAAATATCCCTATGTAGTTAACTATGTAAGATTAATTGCAAACACCAAAGAACATTGTCACTAAAAGCCTTTTGTTAAACACAGATACAGATTTTTTTTTTTCCACAAGTAATTTATCTAAATACAATACATGTTTTGAGAAGAACATAATTTATTTTAGGAGGAAGTGGCAGTACAGGTGTCTGCAATCATGTTTGACAGCTGATGAAGAAAAAAAAGCCTTCTAAATTTATTTAAAATAAACTGGCTGAATGCCAGATGCCAGAGGTGATAATCAGTGGCACCGGGTGTAGGTGGAGGCCTGTCCCTAGTGGAGTCCCCCAGGGTTCAATACCAGGCCCTGTTAACTGATACCAGGTACTGTTTAACTGATTCATCAATGGCTAGAATGAAGGGGCAGAGGCCTCTTCTGTTCCAGCAAGTTCACAAAGCTGGCAGGAGTGGCCCATACCCCAGAAGGCTGTGCAGCCCTTCAGAGGGGCCTTGACAGGTTGGAGAGATGGACAGAGAGGAACTGCCTGAAATTCAACAAGGGCAAGTGCAGGGTCCTGCACCAGGGGAGGAATAACCCCCTGCACCAGGACAGGTTGGGGGTCAACCTGCTGGAAAGCAGCTCTGTGGAGAAGGACCTTGGGGTCCTGGAGGACAACAATTTGTCCATGAGCCAGCGGTGTGTCCTGAGGTCCAAGAAGGTCAATGGGCTGTATTAGGAAAAGCATTGCCAGCTGCAAAGGGCTGATTATCTCTTCCATTTATGATGTTTGGTAGGACAGAACAGGACTCAGGACTTTCTCACTGCTCTTACAGTACTACAGGTTGTTTCTGTTTTTGCAGTCCATTCTGTTGCTTGTAGATATCTTTGCCTTCTCCTTCAGCTAGTTGCTACCTCCAGGACATCAATCATATCTCTGAGCTATTTTGTCATCTGTGTGGATTTCCTGGGCTATTTTTCTGGTCATATGGTCTATGTATTTATTATTTATAAATGAAAGAGTAGTCAGTGCTCTGCCATTGCTGCCTTACTCTGTGTTACAAACTGCTAATTCTAATTGCCCTGACTGCAGCTGAAAATGCTTTGCCAGAGCGTTCTTTGAGCTTAGGTTTCTCATTGTATTTCTGGAGGCTGGCAATGATCTTGTTTTTGTTCAACTATTCTCACCTTTGGAATATTTATGGCAGATTCACAGGAGCAGTCAAAAGCAAAACACATAGAAGAGATAAGAGAGGGATTTCACAGTACTGACAGAGCAGTGATGGCTTTGGTGAGAGAAAACCAAAGAGCTATAGCCAGCCAAAGTTGGTGCTTCAGTCTTTTAGAATGAGATCTGTCTGTATAAAGGCTGAAATCAATGGATTCAGTCACAGCTGTGCAATGTGGACATCTGTGAGAGATTGTCATGCAACTAAAATCTCTCTAATATACCTTTATCTACTCCTGCTGTGCAAAGCAGCCCTGTTGGATTACTGCTTTGACCTTGACATCGGTGCTACAAGGTTCTTGTGTTTTTGCACAGGGAATAGCACAGAAAATGAGTACAACAAATGTGTTGCAGAGAACAAATTCTCTGCTTTGTAATTTGCCTGGCTGTTGGTCAGGTTATGCCACACCAGAACCACTCTGGATTTGAAATCCTCCTTGTGCCTTTCTGCATATATATATGTATATACATGTGTACAGTTAACTGCTCCTCACTTCATTACCATGTTTCCCTCCAAAATGTTTGGGCACGGTCACAAGGATCTCTGCTCATACAGAGCCATAAGCTCTGTAGTAAGAGACTCAGGTAGTAAGGGACATGAGTGAAAAAGTGGTTAGGAACAACCATCATGGATTTTCCAGAGATATGGGGGTTGACTAGCCTGATTACCTTGAAGAATGAAAACACTGAGGAGAGATTTTATACACCTTGATTCCATAAAGATTTTCAGCAGTGTCCCAATGCATCCTTGTAGCTAAACTGATGCTAGATAGATTGAAAAAGACAACTATAAGCTGGGTGGAGTATTCACTGGCCTGCCAGGCCTAAAGGGTGGTATCAGCTGTGCCAAGTCCATCTGGCAGTGAGTCAGTAGCAGCACCCTGCAGGCTCTTTATTAATAGCCTAGCCAGCATCAAGTCAGGTGAGAGCATTTGGCACATTGAAAGGGAGGGCCACTATTCACAAGGACAAACAGCTTTACAGAATCTTCATTATTTCCAACCATAGTGAATGCAAGGCCTTGCTCCTGGCATGGCTTAGCCCCCTGCACCTGTTCTGCACGTGAGACAGGCAAAGCTCCACAGCATTACAGTGCAGGCACTGATTGGCTGCAGAGCAGCCTGGGTGAAGTGGACTGAACACGAGTTCACTGCACACACCGGCAGCAGTGAAAGCCAACAGCCAGCTGAGCAGGGAACTCTGCATCACACTGGTGTAACATGCACCACCACAACACCACCCTTGACTCATTACACCCCATCCTGAACCCTGGTCCAGCTCTGGGCCCTCCCCCAATGAGAAAGATACAGAGAAGCCTGAACACTTTTGGCATAAACCACCAAGACCTTTGGGGCCAGCTCACAAGAGCTAAGAGAGACTAAGGGAACTTTTCAGCCTGGAGATCAGATTATTTCAGGGGGACTTAATAGACCATGGATACTCCAGACACTGGAGCATACAACCAGATCTGCAAAGGACAACTCATCAGAATTAGGGAGAAAAGGGAGAAATAATACAGTACCCTATTCCCATATTAAAAGTCTATAAACAAGATTTTCTTCAGTGGCTTTGTGGAAGACTGCTTTTTTCTACTGGAACAAAAGCAGGGCAGATATAAGGGTTACAAAAATTTGAAGTAGGAGAGCACATAAGGGACAAAAAAAAAGGATAAAAATACACATTGGGGTTTTTTTTAAACATTTTATTATTCTTGTTTATTTGGGCTTTCATAAAAATTTATTAATTCATAATAAAAAACATTTGCTTTTCTGTATGCTTCATAATTGGTAACACTTGGTAAATTGTTAATATTTTTGAAGACAAAGAAAACTAGGTTCTTGAAATTGACATCAGACTTTCAAATAGATATCTGTATTTAAAAATATTTAGTAATATTAAAAAATAATTATATATTAACAATAGAATATGACCAAAATGCTGATAAGCTTATACAGCTTTATGTGTATATTTACTGTTTAGAGGCGCAAATATGCAGTTTTCATCAAAACTTGAATACAATTTAAGAAATGCAATATGCAATAAATTGTGTACAAAATTACCTATTTATTTCCAGTTAAAACTATTGAAAATTAAGGTAAAATACATTGAAAGTAAAAAGTCAAACAACTGACTGAAATTAACACAGCTAGCAGAATAATGGCAGAAGAACCTGGTATGGGTTTTTCTGAGTCAGTGCAGATGAGTACATTCAACATCACCAGACATTCTGCAATTACACATTCTGACATGCTGCAAAGGGCCTGAGTATTGTCAAAGTTACACAGTTCCTGTTTGGGGAGATTCCTATAGCCAGCTCCCATTTTCTGCACTTTCAACCACAGCATTCTTCTTTTCAACTGTTCCATCTGCATCGCTTGTTTCTTCTAACAACACCACTAAACTTGACAGAGTTGTGTGAGGATCAAGCAGTTTAACAATGGGTATGTCCACCTTTCTCTCCCGAAAGACACGGTTCTGAATTGTCATGGCCAACATAGAGTCCACGCCCAAAGATGAAAGTGCCGTATTCATGGTTAGTTCATCTGCATTCACTCCTGTGAGGTCACTCATCAGTGAGGTGATGTAATCCTCTGATTTGAGACAGGCAGTCTCTGGGACTTCAGCTTCCTCAGACATTTCAATCTTGTTCTTGAAATCTTCTGACATAAGTGTTATGAAGCGACTCTTGAGAGAAATAATCTGAGTAAAAACATGATGATACAAAGTGTGAAAGTTCAATTTGGCAACAGTTTGCTGCGGGTTGTTTATAAGTAAGGTCTTCCTGAGATAGTCATGAATTTCATGCACTTGCAGAATGTCTATGCCCTTGGATCCCAGAATGCTCTGAATGAGGTCTTGGTTGAGCAGAATGCCGAGGTTCAAAGCACCCCAGTTAATGGCCTGGCCTGAGAGCCCACAGTTCCTCCTGTAGAGGCAGAAGAGATCCAGGAAAGAGTTTGCAGCTGCATAGTTTGTCTGGGTGGCATTGCCCAGAAAGGAAGCAACAGAGGAGTAGCACACAAAGTAGTCAAGCTCCTGGTCTCTGGTAGCCCAGTGAAGATTTAGGGTCCCTGCTACTTTTGGGCTCAGCACTTTGTGGAAGTCAGCCAGCTTCAGCACTTCAAGGTGGCCATCATGTAAAGCAACAGCACTTTGGAACACCCCTTTGATCGGACTCCCCACAAAGGTGGTGGCAATGGACTGGAAAGCTTTCTCAACATCACTGCTCAAAGTCACATCACACTGCACAGACACTACTTTGCTCCCTTTGTACTGCTGCTGCAAAGCCCTTAACTCTTCTTGCTTCTCACTGCTGGGAATTCTCCTGGACAGAATTGCAATACACCCTCCCCCGTTCCCAGCTATGAATTTCACTGTTTCAAAGCCAAGTCCAGTGAGCCCCCCAGCTACTACATAAACAGCGTTCTGCTTGAACAGCTGCTTCTGGGGCTCGTACAATGGGATATCTGAAAGCACACTGATGTCTTTCTGCCTTCTCAGGACAGCAAGGGGGACAGAAGTGCAGGTGAAATAGGACATCACAGAATTTAGCCCTTCAAAATTCTCAGTCTGCTGAAAAACAGAACCTGAGAGATTTCTAAACCATTTCATATCCATGGAACTGATCCAGGCATGTATGGTCTTCTGCACTTCCTTTAGAGGTGCTTTCCGGAAAAGGCGGGCAACGGCAAGGATATGAAAGCTGACGTTTTCATGATCAATTTCACTGACATTCTGGATGCATTCTGACTGTTGACTGCCACACACGATCACCACATCTTTAAGAAAGGACATGTGGGCCAGGTCCTCCTGAGACAGTCTGTTGATTGGAGAAAGAATAACCAGGGCACTGCACAGGTTGATATACTGCAACACGTTAGGAGTGGGCTTTGCAAGGACTGTTCTCCAACCCATCTCTTCTGCTGCTGCAGAAAGGACGTGGCACAGAACTGAGGACGGCTCTGTAGTAATAATACCCAATGTTCTGCCATGTTTGCCTTTGGGTAACCTCTGAGTGAAGATTTCCCATGCAATGATGAAGTATGACACACAAGGGACATTCTGGAGGAATGGGAATTTCCTTGCATGGAAACAAACTGTTGCTGGAATCTGAACTCTGGAAGATGCAGCAGTGGGATAACATGAAACCACGTGATCTCCCACTTTCACTTTTTTCACATCACTGCCAGTTGCAGTGACTGTGCCACTGAAATCAAGAGCTAGAAGCCTGTGTTTGTCCCCTGCCTGGGAGTTCCAATACAGTGTATTACCAAAGTTACAGCTAGAAACACTAATGGGAAAATAATCTTCTGAGTGCAAACAAATTTTATCCACTTGAATTTCAACACTCTGTTTGTCAAGCTGAGTTGCAGCACCAGTGGATAATTCCCCAGACAAGTCTTTTGCTGTGTATGGATCAGAAGTGTACAAAGTGAATGATTGTGATTTCTGGAGTGATCTTACGGGTTGCATGTAATCTGCATCTACAAAAGGTGTGCGTCTGATTTCGGACACATAAATTCTTCCCTGGCTGATGCAGACTTCTGGATAGTCCCCACCTTTGTACTTGATAAGAACATCTGCTAACATTGAGATGTCCAGGGAAGTGGAGGAGCTGAGGTCAATCAACTGAAATGTGATTTCTGGAAATTCAACAATACAGGCTCTGGTCATGCCATACAATGCAAACCCACAGTTAATGTGGTCCACATATCTCTCTGTTGTTCTGTAGGTGATCACTCTGACGGAGCAGCGCGACCTCTTCTCTCTTAGTGCCACCACTACCTGGCGATACGCTTCGCAGCACTTTGCTAACTGATCTACTGCTTCCCTTGGGGAATCTTCATTTAACTTTTGGATTCCCCACAGGAAGAGAATTTCATCATAATCCTTAACCTCTGCTCTCATTTTGTTCTGTGCATCGCCTTCCACGAGGCAATCCCAGCCTTCATACATAACATATCTCGAAGCAGGATGCAAGTATTTTTTGAGCTGCTCAGCTATCCCAAATTTGTCTGCAAACACAAGGACTCTGGGCTTAAACCCCAGATGTCCAATTGTCTGTGAAAGAGAGACTTCTTTCCATTTGTTTTGAAACAGAAACTCATTGTCTCTGGAAGACGATCCCTTCATGAAAGTGATGGCAACGCGCTTGAGCTCAGCCAAAACAGAGCCGTGTTTGTCCACAAAGCATCCACAGACCTCAAGGCAGTTCCCAGTGGATTTGCTCATTCGCATGTATATCATCATTTCCTCCTGCAGCGGGCGCAGCACCACCAGGCTGCCTATCCCTGAAGGAAAGCCTGCTCTGGAGTGGAGTGTCCTTGAGGTCAGGACAGCGGTCATCTGCAGAAAGCAGTCGAGCAGCACTGGGTGGATACAGTAGCTGTACATGTCTCTGGCGGTCTCCTCATTCACCTTTATGCTTGTTATAGCTTCCTTTAGCTCCTGGCAGTAATGCACATCACTGAGCTGCCTGAATACGGAGCCATACTGAAAGCCAACCTGAGACAGTGCTTCATAAAGCTCCTCTCTGCTAATCACTGACTTGCATCTTTGATAGATGGCTTGGCAGGAGATGCTGCTTTCTTCCACCACACCTTCAAGCCCCTTGGCCACTTGGCCAGCAGCATAAACTGCGTTGGAGGAAGAGAGAACCTCAAAGGTTGTCATGGCTTTTTGTGGACTCAGCTTGATACTCAGCACCTGGGAATTCTGTGTAAGAACACATGGTGCAGAAAAACTGATACTCAGCTGGCAAGTGCTCAGAGGCACTTTGGGTTCTGAGCTGCTCATCACAGAGGCCAGACCAAGCTCCACATAGAAAGCACCAGGGATTAAGGCCACCCCATTGTTCTTGTGCTCATATAAGTATGGTGTCGTTTCCTGGGACACCAGGCAGCCAAACTCCAAGTTGTCACTGTTTATACCGTAAATCAAAGAATGACTGGCACTGACACCTCTTTGGTTTGCTTGTTGATGGATACCCAGACAGTTCATAAGTTTTTGGCGATCAAATTGATATCGTGGAATGGCCACAGGAACACTTTGATACCCGTTATAAAAATGCTGCCAGTTGGGATTAAATCCCAGTTCAAACAGATTTCCTACCAGGGTGAAGAGCGTCTGATATTCTGCATCTGTTTGCAAAGAGGAGAACACCTTTGTGCCTTTCCCTAGCGTTTCTTTTATGCTTCGCTGCAGTGCTCGGTGAGGACTTATTTCCACAAACACCACGTTTTCCCTGCCTCTGGCTGCAGTTTGGATGGCTCGTGTGAAAGCAACAGGCTCACGAGTATGCTGCGCCCAGAATTTGCCCTGAGAAAAGTCATTTTCAGATGCAGCCACGCCAGTCAGTGTCGAAATCACTTCCATTTCCCCCTTCTGCTTTTCTAAAGGCTCTATCTGCTCCTCCAGCTCGCCGAGTATCATATCCATGCTGGGGCTGTGGTACGCAGCTGGAACATTTAAAACATGAAGAAAGATGCTTCTCTGTCTGAAAGCTTCAGCTAACTCTCTCTGGACAGCTTCCACAGCCTCTACGCTCCCTGACAAGGTGCAGGAAATGGGGCTGTTGAAAGCAGCAATGCACACCTTTCCTGAGTAGGGATGCAGGCGTTCAGCAATCTCTTCAACGGGGACGTTTCCAACCACCAGCATTCTGCCGCTGGGAGTCTTTGCCTGCAGCCTGCTCCGGTGATAAATCACTTTGACAGCATCTGCCAGGGACAGGTACCCAGCAATGTGTGCAGCAGCAACTTCGCCCACTGAGTGGCCAACAACAGCAACGGGCTTAATACCCCAGTGCTTCAGGAGGGAAGCTACAGCAACCTGCAGGGCAAACAGCAAGGGCTGAGAAAACTCTGGATTCAACAAGTCCTTTGGGCTATGATTTCTTGCTGGCAGGAGGCTGATGGCAGCGTGCTGCTGAAAAAGGTCTTCTATTTCCTTACACTTGTCTCTGAACACTGGCTCTGAGCTCAGCAGTGCCTCACTGAACTCCTTCAGCATTACGCCGTTGCCGCAGAACACAAACACCAGCTGTGGTTCCGCTTTGGATATGGCAGGTTCCGTGCTCGCTGCCAACCTCAGCTCTTGCTGCAAGTGTTGGAGGGAATTTGTGACAAATGCTTTTCGGTACCTGTAGCTGGTGTGGCTTCTTCTGCAGGCAGAGGTATAGGCCAGGCTTGGGAGAGTTACGGAGTTCCTTGCGTTCAGCTGCTCAGCTGTGTCGGCCATTGTCATCTGAAGGGACTTAGGGGATGCTGCTGACAGCAGAACTAATTCCAGGGGCTTCTTAAAGGCAGGAAGAGGCTCTGGCTGCTTCACCTGCCTGACTACAACATGAGCATTGGTTCCTCCAAATCCAAAGCAGTTGATGCCAGCTACTCTTCCATACTCACTGGATTCTTCCCAGGGCTCGACAGCTGTGGCAACAGCAAGGTTTAATTTCTCTGTATCGATGCTGCTCATCTCCTTTGAGTAATGCAAAGATGGAACAATCTTTCCATGATGCATCATCAGGAGCACTTTGATTAACCCGGCTGCTCCAGCAGCTGATTCAGTGTGTCCAATATTTCCTTTCACTGAACCGATTTTCAGAATGGAAACTCGGGAACACCTGGTTTTGCTAATGACATTACCAAGGCTCTCAGCTTCTGTAGGATCTCCAGCAGCAGTTCCTGTGCCATGGGCTTCAATGTACTGCACAACTGAGGGATCAACACGACTTCCATAAATGCTGCGCAGTAACTTCTCTTGCTCTATTTGGGACGGCCTCGTGATTGGAGTTATGGATCTGCCATTCTGATTGACTGCACTGATGTTTATAACACCCCAGATTTTGCTGTAGTCTTCCTTTGCCTGTTCCATGAAAAGTTAAATTGCCTTTAATAAACTCATGCTTTTTCTCTAGAGAAGAGAACAAAATAACACAACAAAGCCAAGAACAACCAGAATATTATGCTAACTTTTAAATGTGAGTTCCTTTCCCTATGTTAGGGAAAGTTAAACTTAGATTGGAAAAACTTCTCTGGAATAGTCATTATTAGAGCTGAAGACACAAAATTCAGGCAAGTAACCAGTCTTTACTCAGACTGCTTCAGAAGCAATCTTACCTTTTTCAGTGGTTTGAGGAAAACAACACCACAGCCTTCTCCCCTTCCATAGCCATCTGCTTTTTTGGAGAAGGGTTTGCTTATGCCCTCTGGAGAGATCATTTTGGCTTTAGTGAGAGATACAAAGGTGCGGGGGTCGATGATGCAGTTCACCCCACCACAGATTGCTGCCTCACAGTCTCCTGGAGTCAAACAGAAACATATTCATGTTGAGACGGCCCTGGTGATAGACAGAAACAGTAGGAAGTCTGATTTCATCGTCCAGCACCTCTTCAGTCCCATTACCTGATTTAATGGCTTGCAAGGCATAGTGCAGAGCAAAAAGAAAAGATGAACACGCAGTGTCGACAGTCAGAGATGGTCCAGTCAGATTAAATGTGAAAGAGACCCTGTTGGCAGCAATGCTCATTGCTGTTCCAGTACCATCATAATGATTTATTTCACTCACAGCTCTGCTGGTTATAATTTCATAGTCTCGATTCATGAGACCTGGAAAACATCAGATACATGTCAATTTAACCCAAGCCAACAATAGGCATGTACAGCTCAAAAGCTGGTTAAGTGTTAAGTGTTAAGATGAAACCATATGGCATCAGGGCTCCTGTCATGAAGCTTTGCTCCAACACAAGTCAAAGGGGGAAGTCACAGGAATTTCCCCTAGACTCAGCGTACACAAATATAGCTTACACTGGAAATTCCTACCTGCCCAAGAAATGACAGGAAATTCCTACCTGCCCAGGAAATGCCCTTTCTGATGGCTCAGCTCACTGAATGATGCAGCTAAGTTCTCTGGAGTCTGTTTAGATGTCTGTATCTCACTGTGAGACTGAGATACACTTTTGAGACTCAGGTTGTTTTAGATTAGCTATGAGAACATTTAACATGAACAAGTTACAAAGAGGGTTGTTCAGACATAAATGTACAAGATGTTAACCTCAGTTCCTCAGATGTACCAAGTTAAGGGTCACAGCACAAACTACATCTAATATTTTGTATTTATCTTTTTTTTCACACTTGCAAGCAGTAGGAAATAGTAAGAAGAGCAGGGCCTGTGAGACCAGTTGTGTCCTCTTTCTGGGAATGCAATGTTTGAAATATGGTGGATCCCCAAGTCCATGAGCACATGTGGAAAGCACAGTAGCTCTATTTAGAGAGCAAGGAATAGTGCCCTCAACGGAAGAAGAGCATCTCTCAGACTAAAGTAATCTAAAACATTTCCCCTATAGGTGCATCAAGCAAACTCCCCCAGAAAACTCCTTTTTAAAGAGACACACATTACACCAGCAATAATGTGCTGGTACTCTACTATGGTCCTTTAAATATCTTTCAACAGCATCTGGTATCATCTTGTCCGTAGCTTTTTGGGTACTGACAAAGGCAGTTGGACAAGTGCACCTTGGTACCATTCTAATGTCCACAGGAGGATTTCTGCTGCTTTAAAAGGATATTAATCCCCAGAACACCTCAACCAAAATTATACTGGAAAACAGCATACTGGGGGGAAAGTGTAGGCCTGTGTAGAAGCCCAGAAGATAAGGAGCTAATGTGTACATGTCAAACACCGATTGCCAGATAGCCAGGGAGCCAACCAAGGATTGTCAGCAATAACCAAGAATTGTTAAAAAAACCTAAATGAGACAGGACCATGGGGAGGTAGGGCAGCACTTCTCTGGGATAAACATCCTTGTTCTGCTCCACAGAGACACAATCACAGAATCACAGAATCAGTTGGATTGGGAAAGACCACTGACATCATTGAGACCACCCTGTGCCCAAATAACACATTCTTGACTAGACAATGGCATGAAGTGCCACATCCCATCTTTCCTCAAACACTTCCAGGGATGGTAACTCCATAAGCTCTCTGGGCAGCTGATTCCTATATCAAATCACCCCTTATGTAAAGAATTTCTCCATACTGTCCACTCTAAACCTCCCCTGACAATGCCTGAGGCCATATCCTTTCATCCTGTCTCCAGCTGCCTGTGAAAGAGGTTCATCCCCACATCACTTCACCCTCCTTTCAGGCAGTTGTAGGGGGGAGTAAAATCACCCCTGAGCCTTCTCTTCTCAGGCTATACACCCCCAGCTCCCTCAGCTGTTCCTCACAGCACTTGTGCTCCACACCCTTCCCCAGCTCTGATGCCTTTCTCTGGACTCACTCCAGCACCTCAATCTCCTTCCTGAATTGAGGGGCCCCAAAGTGGACACAGAACTTGACTGTGTGGCCTCACCAGTGTCATACACAGTGGGAAGAATCACTGCCCTGCTCCTGTGGTGACACTATTGCTGACACAGGCCAGGATGCCACTGGCCTTTCTTGGCCACCTGGGCACACACTGGCTCATGTTCAGCTGCTGACCACCAGCACCACCAGGTCCTTTTCTGCTGGGCACTTTCCTACCACTCTACCCCCATCAACAAACAATGGGCAGCACGAGCACAGAAACGGGAATGAAATATTGACCCAAGGTCAATCTGGGGAGGGAGGGAGGGCGTTGAGACCACCCAAGAATCCCAAAGCCTCTGATGCATTTCCAAAAAGGTCTGAAAGAAGGAACTGGACATGAGAATTTGCATAGAAAGAGAGCAACTTGTCTTCAGTGCACAGAAGCATATCTATGAAAAGGTACCCCCAACAAATCTGGGGTATCCTCCAAGACCCTGGACATCTCATTTGCCAGACCAACACTGGAAGAAGGACTGGTGATCTCTTTTTCTCTCTCTTTTTCTCTCTTTTTCTCTCTCTTTCTCTCTTTTCCCCGCTTTCATTCTCTCTTTTTCTCTCTTTCTTTCCCTCTTTCTCTCTCCCCTTCTTTAACTCATCTCTTCCTTTGTCTTTTCCTTCCACCCCACCTCTTTATCTACACCCCACTGCCCTGTGCTGATGTAGCAGGTCAGGGACTAACATTCCAATTTCCATGCCAAGTGTGTAATTTACTAAGAAAACTTTGTGATTTTTTGCAGACACAAGCAATTATGCATCTTGGGTGTTCCCCTTAAGGGTGGAACATCACAGCCTGTCTTGGGAGTATCTTTCCTAAGAAGGCTTGGGTTGCAGATGCAGTTTCCTGCTTCCCTTCAGTGCCTGAACACAGGGAGAAGAGCAGCAAAAAGAGATACAGGAATTGTACCATGAACTTCTAGAGTAGCCTGGTAATTCTTACCAAAAGTAACCACTAGTGCCATAGCACAGTAGCCTTAGATCTCCAGTCTAGATCCAGTGCTAGATAACATATTGAAAGGTTATGAAGGAGTGCTCCAATCTTTGGGAGCTTCAAACACACTTTCTTTGACATGAAATTTTCATCTTACCAATAAAAACACCTGTTTTGGAGCCACTGATAGATTCCACAGGGACTCCTGCATCCTCCAGGGCTTTGTATGTGCACTCCATCAGTAATTTCTGTTGCGGATCCATGCGTTCTGCCTCCATATTATTAATCCCAAACAGGTGGTTGTCAAATGAATTAAATCTGAAATACATAGACCAGAATAAAATATGACAGATGTATATAAGATCCATTTACTTCTACACTCACAGTAAACATCTTTTGCAACTTCATGAAAAGCTGAGCAGTAACTGGTGTTTAGGCCACAGTTCCCATTTATGAAATTCAGAAGAAAATGTTTATAAGCCAAAGATGTTTCATGTATATGTCATTTTATCAAAGCTTCTGCATTTCAGAGTTAAGAGCCCACTCCTACCCATTTTTATTCTCATGGTTATTGCACTACTACCAACTGGATTCCTCAAACTATGAAATGTGCAGAATGAGACTCCCTCTGCAGTAATGTGGTCATAGCTTCAACAAGTAATAGACAAAATGAGAATCTCTCCTCACTGCAAAGAATCCCCCACAAAACCTGGTTTTCTACATTATTTTCAGCCAATACAGACCAATGCTCTAAATTTAAAACCAAAAAGTAGGGGATCAACTCAGATGTTGTCAAGAAATACCAATGCTTCTCTAAAAATATATTCAAAATGCTTTGTGTGTGTGCATGTGTATGCTTGTCTCTAAAAGCATCTTCAAAATAGGCCCATGCTTACAAAAGACCAAATCTAACAATAATCTTGTATCCCAAGATCAGATTTATATGGCCTTCTATCATTTCTTGATTTCAGAGCAGGATTCCATATCTAACATGGGACTAAGCGCTAAAGTAATTCTGGGTCTTATGGTTCAACCCTGCCAAGTATAAATTTCAGGAGACAATAAGATTTCTTCTGTGCATGTCAACTTCTCCTTTGAATGAAGCTCTACACCCTGAGGATTTTAGGTGAATGTGCAATTCAAATAAAAGACACTTACTTTGACCTTACTGTAATTTGCTATTCTTCACCCTATCACAGCCCCTGAGCAGCTGTACCCATAGTCTAAGTACGACAAAAGTCAGTGGTGCAGCAGGCTAACAGACTCACTCATCCAGAAGAGCAGCTCGTGTTGTACATATTTTTCCTGGCTTGTTACCATCTGCATCATACCACTCCTTGGTGTTAAACCTCTCGGGGGGGATTTCTACGGTGCAGTTTTTGCCTTCCACCAGGACTTTCCAGAAATTGTCAATTCCATCTCCTGTTGTACAAAGTTTTTAAAACAGATTAAATGAGGTGCTCCCCCTCCCCATGCAGACTCAGAAATGCACAATTAGGAACAAGGACCTCCCGCCTGTAAATCTAGGCTGCTCAAGCAGACTTGCCACAGAAAGAAGTGATCATTCTTTGGTGAGAGGAAAATGAAAAAGTATGACTGATCCCCTCACTGCTTGTCTAAAAGCAAAGGAACCCCACAAAATCCTTTACCACCTTCTCTCCCCATTCCCTACCATCTACTGTAATAAAGCAAGAAGCGTTCTTTTATGAAAACCCAATCTGTTCCTATTACAGGCATGGCTGATAAGAATGTCCAGCCCTTCATCTGCCCTGTTCCTATGGATGCAGAGTCCTGTAACAATGCACAGTCACCCAGCCAGTGAACACAGAGAAAGTACAAATCATCCCAGACCCATCCTGCTCATTTGTATGAGTTTCATATGCAGCTCAATGCCCTGCCCACAGCCAGCACTGCAGCTTCTTTTGTCTGTCTGTCTGTCAGCAGACAAATTTAAACTAATCCGTTTCCACCACAGCACCACCTTTCAAAAAGATCACACAAGCAGCAAAGCAAAAATTCAACCAAGGGACAAACCAACAACTGTTGGTTTCCTCCATGCCAACATTAATAAAAATCTCTGCTTTTCAATGTTCACTCACAGCCTGCTTTGCTTTTACCCCAAAGTTACCTCCAGGAAAGTTGCATCCTATTCCAACAATAGCAACTTCATCTGCAGTCTCGATCTCCATCTCCCGGGCTGCACAAGACAGAAGCACTGTCAGTCCAGTCCAACAATTATGCATTTACCATTGAATAAATATTGGGTTAAAATGTGAACTTCCCACAAACACACAAACTTGTTCAAAACTTACTTAATCTGGAATGATCTACTGCTGGTTGTGATGACAAATGACACTGCCCACAAGAGCTCTGTACTACATTCTTCCTCTTGTCTCTACTTCCAGAGGGAATTCCCCACTTAATTCCCCAAACTCTCTCATGCACACACACTTCCTCTTTACTGTTTAACCTCTGCTAACAAAAGGTGAATCTTTTCAACAAATTAGATGGCAAAGACAAGAATTCTCTTTGGGGTAAAATTAAATACCCCAGGATAGAACTGACTGATGATTTCTTTTTCCTTGATTCTGAGAAAGGAACTTGTCAGGTGAGAATCAATTCAACTGAACTAATTAGAACTCACTAGGAAGACCAACACTAAGCCCTACAGTCCTCTTGGACTTCCTTCCACCCACAAAGAGGAGAAGACTCCTCTGGAAAGGTTTTGAGGGGGATTCTTGGCAGCGGGGAGAGCTTTCCATCCCAGGGATAGCACAGCAGGTCCCAAAGAGCCTTTCTCAGTCACTGACTGACAGCAGTGAAGCAGAGATGTGGCTGTTTCACAGCCCCACACATCACTCAGAGTTAATATTTCTTGGGGGTTTGCTTTGAAAGGTGAAATTAGGAATAACTGCTCAGATTCCTACTTTGAAAAATTTACTTCTAGGTTCCATTAAGAATGGAAAAGGCAGAAAAAGTTAAAAAGCCACCTAGCAAAAATATAGATATGAGAATCTGGCTTTCTAGGAGTAAATTCTTTTTTACTAATAATGTAAATTCAAAATTGACACAAGAATTGTTTCCTTTACATTGTTTCCAAATTGTCTATGAATTCTATGATTCTATGATTTCATATTTTAAGGTAACTGCAAACTAAAGCTGCAAATTCCAACAAAATATTTTATCACAAAAGTACGTTTAAGTATTTTTTTCTAAGTTATTACTTAAATAGCAAGTAATATAAAATTAAGAACCTTCCAATCATAACATAAAACATATCTTTAGGATCTTTAGAGCTATGTAACTCTTACCTTATATCATCCCAGTGGGGTGGAGCAATAGCCTGAAACTGTGGAAGCCGTTTATATAGGATTCTGTGTGGTTTCTCTTTTAAACAGCCATGCAAAAATGTTCACGCCTTTCAAAGGAAAAATGAAAATGAGTCATGTGATTACTCAGTAAACCCGACTAAAGTTCAAAAGTAATTCCCTGAAGTAGTAAATTCTTGATGTCATAAGTCTTCACACCAAGCAGTAGTAAAACCTCTATCTTATCTAAATTTTTACAGTTAGCAAAACAGTTAATTTGAGATATCTTGCCATGAAATAGCTCATAAAGTCTTTATGATCCTAAGACTATGATTTAAAATTCTCTGTTTTTAAAGTAAGAACTCAATTTGGTTTACTCTTAAGATCAATAAATATGAACTAGTTTTAAAGCCCTATCTCTTTGTTGGAGGCATCATTTGTGAAAATGAAAAATAAACTCTCTACAAATTTAAAACCTGAGTCTCATGTTTGATTCCACAGCTGCTCTCTTTTACTGAGCACAACCATTTAAATGTAGAAGCACAAAAGCCTTGTCAAAAGATAAAAAGTCCCAAAGTATTTCTGAGTCTCCCACAACATTAAAGGCAGTATTGAACTTTCTTTCTAAAAACTGCCATCTGCTTAAAAGGCAAACAACATTGGAATATCCAGAAATAATGTCTGAAGGGATCAAGTCCAGTAGTCACTGCTAGATCCCTTTTCACTCTCCCTCATCTGAATTCATCCCAACCACCTAAACTCATCTTTCTCCTCTTCTGACTTTCTAATGGAAACACAGGATTACCTTCCCTTATGATTTAAGTTTTCCTTGATGGTGGGACCCAAGTCTTTCCACAAAGAAAGTAAAAAAAGCATTGAGCTGTGAATAAACAGTTTATTCTGTTTATAGAGAGAATCAACAGTTTATTCTGTTTTATTCTGCCACCAAGAAGCTTCATAACCTGCTCCGAAAAGTTTTAAGTTTCTGCTCTCCATTTCACAACTGAATATCTCAGTCACTCACCTTTCTCAATTCTGAGGTTTTGGGGAGTTATTTAATGATTTTTAAACTTAATTAACATACTTCCTTGATGTCATTACGAGGCTTATTAACAAGATGGCTAGTCTGAAAGTGACTTGAGAATCTCCATAGTTTACACTTCTTTAAAGAGCACTCTTGTTAGTGCTGGTACCACTAACATTCCCTGGCAGAACAGAATGTGGATTCATCAAGTGAACTAGGAATTCCCTGGAACCTCTCTTACAGTTTCACAATCAGCACCTGAAAGCAATTGTTGCTAAGCCATATTTTGAGGTATTGGTTAGGAATTGGTAGAATATTAAAATGAATCCTGCACACCTGTGGTCATTAATTTCAATGCAAGCTAAACCAATCTGAACCCCAGTAATCAAAACACAATATGAACAATGTGAACACCAGTGAAGGACTAAGAAAGAGCTGTTCACGTCATTGGTTCTGAACATTTTTGTTTACAGTTTAGCAGCATGTTGCTTGAGTGCTAATGACTTGCACTAGTCTCATCATAGTTGGAATATATTAATAAACCCAAGTGCTTGCCCAATCCTTTTGAGCAATGACAGAAAGAGAAGTAGGAACTAAGTATGGAAGCAAATGTAGCAATAATGGACTGAGTCTGTTACTAACGTAGGCAGCCTATTTATAACTGAATTGCATGTTGGTTTGTCACCAAGTTGCATGTTGATTTGTCATGTATTTCATCTAAATTTAAAAGTAAAAAGTTGAAAAGGGAAACAAAGACCTGTCAAATGGGAGGCACTATATTTGTTTTGTTTCCCATGCCATTACAGTGTTCACCTCTGAATGAAACCTTTGGTTTCTTCTGTCCAGAACTATGTCTGATAATTCCAAAAAGAAAAAAAAAAAATATATGTGTATTTTCCCAAACAATTACATCCAGCTGACATTCAAATACAGGAAAACAGCTATTTATTTTCCTAGTCTTTATTATTTCAATCAAGTTTTGTACTGTCTTCTGGTGGGAAAACATGCATGAGTGAAGTATCTGTGGGACTGCATGTCTTTCAAAAACAACACAGAAAAAAAATTTTGAATGCTTTTTAATTCCAAGTAGATATTAAGACTAAAATACATGTGGGTTCCCTGTTTCCATCAGGACACAAGAAGGATTACTACACAAATCACTAGATGTTATTTCTTCACTGAAGCAGTGCTCTGACAAGAGAGGAGGTTGTGACACAAATATGTCATTTTGCATTGTCATGAAAACCTAGTAAGAAAAGGCACTGGCTCTTGGGCAAAATAATTTCCAATCAGTCAAATCTCAAAAATTAGCTTTATATATAATTATAATTAATAATAATTAATTAATGTGTCATTGAATAAGGGAGCAGTTTTTAACTTTTTAATTATACAGGTATGAAGTTTTCCAGTACACTTACTATCACTGTTGTTGTTGTTGTCATAGAAGTTTTAATAACACCAAGCACAGCAGGGTTCTGCTATGCCAGAGGCTAAACTAATCCATAGGGTTAAAAAGGACTCCACCACAAAGAGTAATATGTGTGACAACCCCTAGTTCTTTTTATTGGCTCTGCACTATGGGGCTACTCAGGAGGAACAGAAGTAAAAGGAAGAGCGGCTTCTGGCCTCTAAATTATTTTTCTTGCATTTTTTTCCCACTTTAATAGTAATCTCATGTATGATTCCAAAAAAAAGCTTTTTATATGACAGTAAATGATGCAAAACTGTCTGCATGCATTTGCTGAAAGCCTGAAAAATATCCAGGCCCTGCATCATTCAGACCAGCTGTGGATAGTCTGGTGCCATTGCTAATAGTTTGAGCATGGACAGAAGCAACTACTTTCCTGATGATCAACAAGTAGAAGAGAAGACATGACATCACAGTATGAAGATGTTTGCAAAATTTTCCTAAAATTTGAATGATAAGGAAAGGATGGAGCACAAGAGGATTTCTCTTAACTTTCTGGAAGTGGAATCTGGAATCTGCATGCCTTGTATAAACTCTGAACATTGCTGGGACAGGGATAGGGTTCCCCCCATTTAACCTGAGCTATGCAAATGTTATGCACATAGTCTATGGTAACCATCTAGCTTTCTTCTCCAAAGACAACAGAGAAAGACCTGCAGTGGGAAAATCAGATCAATTGAGAGAGTTAAAGTTATATAAAACCACTTTCACTGGCAAATGCAGTAGAACAATTTCCCTATACCTATTCAATATTCCTTTTTTGTGTATGCAGGGATGACATTAATTCTTTTTTCTATACACTTAATCTGAGATGTGAGATAAGATTATTATCTAACAGGACTCTCAGTTTCCTTTTCAGAATAGCAGCTTCTCAGAAGGAAATGCCACATCCTGTCAAATCCCCACTTTCTCTATTCTTGATACATGACACTGCATTCAGGTCTCTCAAAAAGTTCCCCTGAAAATTCTACTATTGAGTAACTGCATCTGGTATCAGGGCTTAGATTTAGATGTTTAAGATGTTATTTTTTATAAAAGATGGAACATAACTGCTCAGAAATAGGTACACACCCCCCCCCCCGCCAAAAAAAAAAAAAACCAAAAAAAAGGGTAGAACTAGCATTGAGCCATGTGTAGCCTTTATAGTAAATACAAACAAGCATTTTCATAGTATCATAGAAGGGACCTCAAGGATCACCTGCTGCAATCTTTTTTAGAAAAAGCACCAGATGGCCAGCACCTTCTCCAGCTGAATCTTAAAAGTGTCAAAATTGGGGAATTCCACTTCCCTGGTGAGATTATTCCAATGACTTCTTGTTCCTGTTGTTGAAAATGTTCATCTTCAGTCCAGCTAGAATCTCAATTGCTGTAGTTGACCTCTACATATTCTGGTTTTCCTTATCATACAGCATGACTCATTTTCCTCTTCATCCCTGCCTGTCTTTACAAAACAGTCTGTTGCCATCCATCGTAATGTGAGCTGTCCCACCATGGTTCAGTTGTTCCTGTGATATTATAACTTTCTCACTGATGCATGAAGTTCCAGTTCCTGCTGTTTGTTCCTCAGACAGTGTGCATTGATCAACACACACTTGATGTGTCAGGTGGCTGCCTTCTGGCCAGGCAAATAAGGAAAATTTGTCACTACTCTGTTGGCCGGACATATTCCACAGTTGGTTGCAATGGCGTGTTGCCACTTTGGACCCCACCCCCAGAGTCCTCCTGTTTAAAGCCAAGCTCACTAAGCTGTCCAGCGTGCTACTGAAGATCACCCTTCTGCTTCCAGAGAGGTCGATTCCATCCCTCCCAAATAGGCCACTGTCATCAAAGAATATCCTGTTCTCAGGCCAGCAGATGGGTGCCTCAATACCCCTTAACAGTGCGTCACCTGCTACAAGCATTTGTCATTTCCTTCTGTGGCATCCACTGCCTGCTGCTGGCATAGTTTCCCTTCACAGACCTTGTTCATGGCTGTCTACATGAAGCAGTTAAAGCTTCATATCTGGTTTTGGTTGCTGTGCTGGAGGGTGGGGAATGAAGCAGGGTCAGGCTTTTGTGGGTCACAAGGGTCAAAGATGTCACATTCTCTGTGTTGTCTGCTACAGGTGTATGGTTCTGAAACCACTTATCTATCTCCATCTCAGCCTCTCTAGTACTGCACAGCCTTTTAACTGTTTCCTGCAACTCAGCCAGCTGATGCAACACCCTGTGCACATCTTCTGCAGGTATTTACCTTTTCTCCAGAAGAGTGTGGGCACTCATTGCATCCTACTGCTTCTACTGAAATCTCCTTCCTTAACAGTCCCATCTCTGCAAGGAAGCCTCAAACATCTCAGAGGCTTTCTCTGTAGAATCAGTGGGTTTATATCTGAGGCATGTGCCCACAATCATGGCACATTAGAGCACTTCCCTGGGCTGTGGGCCCACAGGCAAGGTGCACAGCCCTTCTCACATGCACTTTGTGCAAACAGCTGTACTCTCTCAAGCCCTGTTTGCCCCCTCAATCCCCATCTGCCCATCATGGTCACCTTGGTCCCCAGGGCCATTTCAGTCTCCCACAGTTGTTCCTGGCAAGGCCTGAACTGCAGAAGCCTCTCTCAGGAGAGCTGCTGGCTGCAGGCAGGAGCTCCCTGCCCTGTCTTGGGTGTCCCTGACACCAGGAATGCCCTGGACCCTTTGATCTAAGTTCAAAGTGTCTAAGCCATGCACCTTACCATTGCCACCCCTGCATGCCTCACTGACTTCCCTTAATATTCAAGAGCAGATAATCTCTACTTTTCTCCAGTTATTAAATTAAGAATTTTAATGGAAAAATAAATGGTGTACATTTTAATCTAGCCTGCAACCAAAACAATTATAAGTAAGGCAGAAGCTCTCTATTTGACAGCTTATAAATTGCAGCCCTGAGGCCTCAAATAACAGCTCAATCAACTCAAAACTGTTCCTTTAAGAAAAGCTGTTTTTCTTCCTGGTCCCTATAATCCTGTTAGCAGCCCTCAACTAGAGAATATGTATCAGCCTTTGCAGATTGGCAGGCTGTTACAGGATTACAGACAGCAAACAAGTTTTCACAGAAATTGCATCTTCTGGCAATTCACAAGGGTCTTATGCAAGTGGTGAAACAACCATAGAACTCTGTTTAAATATACATAGGAATTACTGAAGGGAGCCTCTAGCTGGCCAAATGTACAGGTTGCTTTGTCACTCTTGTAGGCAGCAATAATATATTTAACTATTTTAATAAACTTCACATACATTGACACACAAGACCTGCACACCTCCCAAACATATACCAGGTCACGAAGTGCAAATGGCTAAAGTTAGCCAACAGAGAGATAAGTAAATTCAAAGGAATTAAATAATCCTTGCTAAAGACAAAGGAATTTAAAAATCCCTGCAGGATCTCAGATACAGAAATTAAACACATTCATACTGATGGTGAAGAAAAGCAGTCAACATACACCTGATCATGCAGATAAGCACTGCACTGCAGAGTTACCTCTGGGACTAAGCGGGCAGACTAAGAAACAGAGCTTCTCACTAACAAAAATATTCCTAAGATGTAATATGTGTTGTAGGCTCCTAGCAAAGTAAACTTAGATCCACCTCAGACTTTTGCAGTTCAGAGTACAGGTGCAGTATTTATTAATAATTTTTACAGGACAATCACCAACATAGGGAACAACAGGTGAACAACAGCCCAGGAGAAAGACTATTGGTGACTCTTCTGTCCACCTGTGTGCTTGCTTCCCTGCAGGCATGACTAATTGGCATGCCAACAAAAGTTGTGGGAAATGCAAGTTTTCATAGAATCATGGAATGGTTTGTGTTAGAAGGGACCTACAGAGATCATGTGATTCAACTCCCCTGTTCAAGCAGGAACTTAAAATAGAGTTCTGTGAAAACTGGAAAGTTGAAGTGAGGTTCCAAACCACATTAGTAATGGAAGTAGAAAAAAATTACTAAATAAGGGAAACTGTGGTGTAGTTGCCAGCATGCAATGGTACCTTTTATTTTCTGTACTCCATGCTGCACTCCAACAAAGATTATTTTTGTTCTTTGATTAAAAACGTCTTACAAAACATGTTCATCTACCACTGCCAACAGGAAGGCAATATGGACAATATCCAAATAAAGATTTCAAGAACTACCTCAGGATTTCAGTGAGTGTTTGTGACTTAACAGACAAATTTAATTAAAAATAAAACCAAACCAGAAAAAAAGACCCCCAAACTTGCTCACCCAGAAGACCAGAATGTGAACTGATAAGATGCCTCTATCTTCAACTTAGAACCCCGAACTCCTGTTGTTGCCATCCTGTTCACACCCAATAGTTCTGTGCACTGAAAAAGTAAGCATCCTGTTCAAGCCTATGAGATTCCAGAGACACACTAGGCACTCCTGTGAATTCAATCTGGTCTAACAGGCCCAGAGCACAACCAACACATGTAGATTATTTCAAAATATAGCACTGATGACATTCATTTCATTTAGCTTTGTGGGGACTGAAAATGGCGACACATTTTTCAGCCTTTAGCCAGAGCTAATAAATTGCTCACCATAATGAGGTGAGGTCTGTCATCTACACACCTAATCACTAGAGAATCACCAGGAAGACTTTGAACCATCTACACTGAATTATTTTGCTAGTGGAGGCAGTAGCTCTTTCAGATAAAACCCTTAGTCTTGATTCAGAAGCAGAATTAGTCATTTTCACGTCCCAAATGAGCACCCTATCTACTAGGTTGCAGAGCCAAGTTTCATTGTGCTTGACCTCTTGGCACCCTCTTAACATCCTCCTGCAGCCACTCAGCTCAAGGCTCATCCCACACCAACCCTTCCTGGACAGTGGCTGCAGGCAACACAAGGCTATTGAAGTTGGCACCTTTTTACCTGGTTGCTATTCACTTCTTTTTAACTCCAGGTACACAAAATTACCCATCTGCAGCCTGTAAAACATGGCATGATCAATGTCACCCAGAGTGGTAATTTCCTTTTTTACTGGCAGTAGAGCTTCTTCCCACTCCTTAACCTCTGCATTTCTTATTGTTCTACCTCCTGAGTCTCCCATTTCCTCATCCCACTGGGAGAAAACAGCCACCTACCTTTGGCTTCTGGATTCACTGTAAAATTTGTAAGCCTATCAGCTAAGTGAGTGTCCACCACTGAAGTCTTAAAGTCTTACCCACCAAATGAGTTTATCCTTTCTGGTTAAAGTCTTCCTTATAAATCCACAGTTGATTTCTTCTGAAGGCTGTAGAAAAGCTTCAAAGTGTCAAGTGAGATCACATTTCTTGACAACAAGGTTAACAACCTATATCATAGAAAATTAGCCTAAAAAGACTCATGAACTAATCTTCATCTTCCACGTTTTCTCAAATGACAAAAAAAAAAAACCAAAACAAAACAAACAAGCAAAAAAGAACACCAAAACAAGCGATGAACAAAAAGGAAGATCTCAATCAGAGACAAGTATTATGCTCCAAATGAAAGCATCAAGAATGTGATGCACACTTGACCCAATTATCCTTTAGCAGATAATTACCCTGCTTATTCCTGAGCAGGGCACTCCCTACCAGGATTGTGTTCTCTTGTTCATCTTGCATGACAAGAGCTCTCTGTGAGAGCAATCACAAAACAGAGGAAGGAAAACAGGTAAGTACTGTTGCTCAAGGTGTCTTTGGGCGAGGAACAGCAGTGTTCTGCTGTGCCAAAAATAATTGCTCATTTGGTCTGCCTCTCTGCAAGGGGTTCTGTTCCACATCAATTAACAGTCCTCCCAGTAATGGTTTCTTGGTCTTCTGTTTATTGAATTTTTTTAACTCAAGCCATTCCCATTAAGCAAGATGTCTCAGAGTAATTTGAAATATAATAGTTTGGGTTGGAAGGAACCTTTAAAGGTCATCTAGTCAAAGCCCCCTGCAACGAGATCTCTTCAATTAGACCAAATTGCTGAGAGCCCTGTCCAGACTGATCTTGGATGTTTCCAGGGACGGAGCACCTAACACCCCACTGAGCAATCTGTTCCTGTGTTTCACCACTCTCATTGTAAAAAATTTCTTCCTTATATCTACTCTGAATCTACCATCTTTTATTTCAAAACAATGAGACCTTGTCCTATTACTACAAACCCCATTAAAAAGTCTGTCCCAGTCTTGTTTTTAAGCCTCCTTTAAGTTTTGAAAGGACTTCCTGGAGCCTTTTCTTCTCCAGGCTGAACAACCCCAGCTCTCTCAGAGCTGTTTCATTGCTTTGACCTTTTTCGTGGCCTTCCTCTGTACCCCATCCATGTCTCTCCTGTGCTGAGAACTCCAGAGATGAATGCAGTACTCAGGACAGTATCACAGATTAAGTGATACTTACCTCTCACTTCACCTGTAAGAGAAAAGTAGCAATATGTTTATTGATATAAACAAGCAACTTAACAAAGTCTGATAGTAAATGTGACAGTGGTTTAACTGTTAAATAAGATTTAATTAGATTTAAGATTTAACTGTTAATTAAGATTTAATTCAAGGTACACTTAGTTTTTGCTGCATAAAGGTCAGAGTCAAACAAAACTGTCAGGGACACCCTCCTGTTGAGTCATGAGGTTCAGGAAAATGTTCCTGCTCAAGGGGAGATCCTGGCATGCAATTCACTCCCATGCAGGACAGCTCAATGGGCCCAGGCCATCCACTGTACATGGAATAAGAAGATTGACTTAGAGTCATACTTACATACCAGATGTATTTTGGGTTGTTGCATGCTCAACTAGCTTTGAGATGTTGGCAAAACTAACTGCCCTTAGTTGTTGAGCAAGATTTAGGTCCCTTAGCTATTGGATTGATATCTGTAAGTCAGACACAGCCATCACAACCACCACTGGTGGTTATTACTTAAGCAGAAAAAGGCAGGGTGGGGACCACAGTGTCAAAATGGTGTCCCACAAGAGGAAAGCAGAAGGGCAGAATCACCTTCCTCAATCTACTGGCCACACATCTTTTGATGCAGCCCAAGATGCAGTTGTCTTTCTGGGCTGCAAGTTCATTGCTGGCTAAGTCCAGCTGCTCACCCAGCAGTGTATCCCTAAGTTGCCTCAGCAGGGCTGCTCTCATTCCTTTCATCCCCCAGCCTGCATTGGTATCAGAGATTGTCCCAGCCTAGGTAGAGAACTTTGTACATGGCCTTGTTGACCCTCATGAGATTCCCATGGGACTACTACTTGATCCTGTCCAGCTCCCTCTGGATGGCATCCTGTCCTTCAGGGCTGTCAACCGCACCACTGAGCTTGGTGTAATCTACAAATTTGCTGAGGGTGCACTCAACCCCACTGTCTATGCCATTGATAAAGGTATTAAATACTACTGATCCCAGTTTGGAATCAATTTAATACCAATTTGGTATTAAATACTACTGATCCCAATTTGGAAGCCTGATGACACCACTGATCACTAATCTTGAATTGGATATTGAACCATTCAGCAGTAGTCTCTGGTTGTGGAAATCTGGCTCTTCCTAAAAATTTGTTTTGGTAACCCTGTAGCTTTAGAATGAGCCAAAAGTAACTGAAGAGCTGATCTTTTGCTTAACTGACAGAAAAGTTCTTAAAAAGACATTATTCTTCTGAACAGACCTCATGGAAATGGCAGACAGGCATGTGAACTGCAGATCTGCATATTAATCTGGCATACATAAATTGAAGCCTCTTTACCTAGAACTTCCCACCCACTCTGTTTAAGGATCTACTTACATGGGAGATGAGTGTCTGAGTAAAAGCCTTTAACAGTTTATAGTGATCTGGTGTGCTGATATGGGCTAGGATGGTTAACCATCTTCACAGTGGCTGACATGGGGTTGTGTTTTGGATCTGTACTGAACAGAGTTGATAATACAAAGATGTTTTTGTTATTGCTGAATAGGGCTTACACAGAGCCAAGGCCTTTTCCACTTTTTGTACCACCACTCTGGCAAGGAAACTGGGGGTGCATGGGAAGTTGGGAGAAGACACAGCTGGGACAGATGACCCAAACTGACCAAAGGCAGTTTCCACACCACAGGACATCATGCTCAGTATATCAAGCTGGGGAGAAAAAGGAGGAAAGGATGGGAGAGACACAACACGTTTGAAGTGATGGCCTTTGTCTTCCCAAGTAACTGCACATTGCACATGATGGAGCCCTGCTCTCCTGGAGATGGCTGAACACACCTACCTGCCAATGGGAAGCAGTGAATTAATTCCCTCGTTTGCTCTGCTTGTTTGCAGAGCTTTTGCTTTCCCTATTAAACTGTCTTTTTCTCAGCCCGTGAGTTTTCTATATTTTATCCTTCTAATTCTCTTTCCTAATCCTGCAGGTGAGGGAGGGAGTGAGTGAGCATCTGCCTGGGGCTTGGCTGCTGAGTGAAGTTAAACCGCCATCATCCTTGTTTGGTGCCCAACACGGTGCTTGAAGAGTTTGAGATAATGACAGATCTCATTGGGATGTGCTAGACTGAATTTATATCTGTTAGTGCTGTTTAGCTGGTAATGAATGGGCACCGATTCTTGCCATGGGACTTGCTTTCCTGACTGAATGTTAGAGCCTAGTGCTACTTAGGGACCATTTTTTGCTTTTGTTGCTTGCTGTAGTGCTCTGCTACTTCTCACCTTATTGAATTGTGCCTGGGAACATCTTGATAACAGCCATGGTGATGTTTTCCAGCTTGGGCTGGCAGGTGGCCAGGGTGCTCCTGCTGGTTTTGTGCTGCTGCACTGGACAGACTGGAACATTGCTCTGAACCTGAGCTGAAGTTCAGAGGAAGCAAACAACTGCTAGTGCTTGGTTGCTGGCTGGAGTTAAACCACGACATCTGGTCAATTAAGGCAATGGAGCACTGAAGAGAGCTGGCTGTTGGACCAGTGCAAGTGGTCACTGCACTCCCACCCCAAGTGGATATAATGAACATGAGGAATGGCTGGGAAAGGAAGGAAAAAGACTCTTTCAGTTAGAGAATAATTCCTGTCCAAGAAAAGGGAAAGGAAGGCAGCTAATGTTACATTTGTGTTTTACAATTAGTAATCTGAGAGCATTGCTAACTGAACAGGAGTGATTTCCCTGGACCATATTCCAATAGCTGACCAGTGAGGAAAAAGAAAGGAGTGAAGAAAGATGAAGGTACCAGGGGAACACCCAGGTGGGATCAGGATGCACTCTTATTCATTTATGAAAAGTAATATTTAATGTGGCTGTCAATACTCAGGGATCAAAAAGGTTTTTTTTTTTCCTAAGGATATGAATTCTCCATGTGACATGTCAATAGCCTAAGAAATACACTCCCAAGCTAACAGGAATTCAAGAAGCTGAAATTCTCTAGAGGGTTCTGCTATATTGTATGTAAAGCAGGTACCGACATCCCTGCAAATATTCTGACTCACAAAATGAAGTTTAAAACCACATGTTGATAAAAAAAATACAGGCACGGATAGAGCCAGACAAGCAGACTTCCATGTTTGCACCAGCAACAGAAGAAGATATTACCCTGACATGCACACCCATAATAAATATATAAAAGACAGAAGAGACTGGATTAACCTGACAAGGAGACACCTTCTCTAATATCCTGTTTGAACAGAAACACTGTGGAGCAGAAGGGCAGTGGTTATATTAGTTGTGTGTTTGGAAAAAAAATGTCCTTGTCAGGGAAGCATGAAATTTGCTTCCAGTTAATTAAATGGGGAGGGGTTTGAAAGATCATCCCCTCCACAAATAACAGAATAAATGCTCACATTAGCCCCTGCAATATCTTTGTTGTGTTTCTGCACTCTAATAAATCAGAGTTCAGTTCATGTTCAATGTCAGTATTCTCTGATATATAAATAGACAAAATTATAAGGTAGTGTTCAAAATAAAAGCTACCACCAAAAAATTCAAATGGACATTGCCTGATCAAAGCAGGAGTAAAAGAGAGGCACTGTAGTTTACTGTTTTTCTCCATAATAATGTGCACTTACAGTTCCTTAATGACTGACCATTTTATGAGGAAACATATAAACATATTGGCAAAAAAAAAAGCAGACTACAAAGATAACACATCAAAATAATAACAACTGGTCAAAGAGGCAAAAAATTTGCAGTTCTCATGGAAGTAAGTTGGGAAATCATTCATGTACATTAAAGAAAGTGAAATGTTATAGACCCTTTATAAGCATGTACAAGTACAAAAGTTGATTAGGTTCTTTGGTAGAATGATGTTCACATTAATCATATCATCACCTTCCAGGGTTTTGTGCAGTCTTCTTGGGAAACCTCATGATTACAAAACCACTTGTGGAAACAGGAATTTTTTTTTGTCAGCTTGGAAAGAAATATTCCTCAGAATTAAAGTAATAAAATATGGCATCATACCTTGCCTTTCTGGTATCCTACACTGATAAGCTGAAATTCTGTTCATCATGATAATGTTCAATTGAAATTGACAGTTTCCATCCACAGTATCACCCAGAGAGTTAAAACACTTAGGCACCTTCACTCTTCCCAAAAACAAAAATGAAAAATCAAATTAATGCAATTTCATCATGCAGCAGAGGAGCCACTCATCCTGCCAGCACCCAGCACACAGCAACTTCACAGCGTCACTGTGTGCTCCCAAAGCAAAGGAAAAGCAGCTCCTCAACACGAATAAACATCTGTTAGTTCTGGGTCCTGGTCCCAGAAGAACTTCTGGGGTTTCTTTGCAATCTTATATTCCAGAGCCACCCTAGAGGAAACCAGGAATTCACCTCCCATTCTGCTGCCCCATCACCCAGCCACCCCCATCATTCCTTTGTGGGCATTTTCCTGAAGGCCAAGGAAAATGTGATCCTTTCTGGCACGCTGGCTGGAGAAGGCACAGAGGGCACACATCTGCCACTGGCAGCCCCCAGTTTGACAATGAAATGGCTCCCTTTAGACACAGGCCTTTGAGGCACTGCATTTCCCACATGCATGGAAAGAATATGATAGCATAGCAGAAGATAGAATTTCTCTGTCAGGTGCTGTGGAGGGCACTGTAAAGATCAAGTCCATCAAATGTGCTTTAGAAATAGCACTGGCATAATTATGCTGCATCATGGTGGAAGAAGTGGGATAGAAGACTTATTGATGTCACTTTGTTTTACTCCAATGTCCAGTGTGTCTCACACAATTTGCAAAGCACTTTCCAAGGGCAGACTGGATGCATTTGGAAATGCCCCTCTGTCCTGGCATTCCAAAGAGAGGGTCAGAAATAAGGCATCTATACTCTGACTGAGAACTTGGAACTACAAACATCCATTCCTGATGAAAGAATACAGCTCTCCATTTTGAAATTAAAATGCACTGTGCTTTCTGAGACTTGGTTGTGTTGCACTTCACCACAGTCTACAACTGAGCTCAAAGACTTTGTGAAAATAGACAAAGACGACAAATTCAGTCCTTAGCTTCTTGAGAACTGTGCTGGTGTTCACAGCTGATTTTACAACTTTTCTTGACTACCTCTATATTAAGAATCAAACCAAGAACTTTTTACAGTGAGGATTCTCAGGTACTGGAACAGGTTACCCAGAGAAGTTGTGGAGGATCCACCACTGAAGATGTTCAAAACTGAACTGGACAATGTCCTGAGCAATCTGCTCTAGTTGACCCTTCAGAAGGGCAGGGTGGACTAGATCTCTAAACAGCTCTCCAACTGGAATGATTCGGGGAAATTTATTTTGCTTTACAATTAATTATGATATTTTGATTTCCTATTTTTTCATGAAAGTAGACAGCTGAGAAATGAAAAGCAGCTGAAGAACAGTATTAACATAACTTGAAATAAAACACGGAAAAATTGTCATTTCTCCTGTGTAAACTAAGCATTCCAAACAATAGAACATACAAGCTAGAATTCCTGAAAATGTTTTCAAGAAATTGGGAAAACTTATATGAAATGCTACCTCATGGCATTTTATTCCAAATAACACGGTTGCAAAAGATCTTTGTAGCTGTATAAGGAAATTACTTTAGGCTAAAGGGATTTATTGAAAGGACAGAAATCACAAAGATATTTTCTACCTATGAAACACAGAGTAGATAGGGATTTTCATTAATGTATGCTTGGAAATAAATACTCAGAGAGCTGAGAAAGTAAAAAGTGGTAAGTTTGTTGACATCTCTTCCTCCTTATTTCATAATAATTTACACGTCACAGGTTTATTTTAAGACTACATTTACCACCCAGCCAACTAAGCATGAGTTAGCAATGCATGAACATGAGTCAACAACACAGCCTTGTGGAGGTGACAGCCAACCACATTGGGGGCTGCATTAGTGAGAGAGTAGCCAGCACTTTAAAGAAAATAATTATCTTCCTCCTTTCAGCAAGAGACCTCATCATCACTGCAGTGCTCAGGGCAGGGCTCCCCAGCACAAGAGAGATATCAGCTCACTGGAGTGAGACCAGTGAAGGGGCACCACGATGGTTGGGCCCTGGAGCACCCCATGTACCAGGGCACAGGACCTAGACCTAGATCTCATCTGGAGATGACCCTGGGTAGGGAGCATCGTCTTGCTATCTTCAGACATGTGATGGGAAGGTACAGGAAAGACACAGCCAGGCTGCTCTCAGAGGTATCTTGGAAAGAACAAGGACCAACTGTCACAAATTGTATCAGAGAAATTTCAGTTAGATATTGTCACGGGCAAAAACTGTTTCCTCCTCCAGGGAATTTCCATGAATCTAATTTATTTGCCAATTAACAATCTATTAATTATAGATTCTGGTATCAAGGGAGACTGAAAAAAAACCAAACAACCCTGAGGAAAAATCCTGCTTTTCTTCATACTTCTTTCTCCCCCCTCAGACCTTTTCCTTCCCAGTTCCCTCACCCCAGGCCATGCTCAGCTCCTTTGCTGAGGCAGTGTCCAGCACAGGAGACTGGGACCAGTGCACTCAGGGCTTGTTCCTTCACGGGCAGCAGCTTCTCCAGGCTGCACCTTTCAGCTCCTGCTAGGGCAAAACCTTGGATACAAGCCCTGCTCAGGTATTCTCTTCTCTCTTCCCTCCCCCTGCTCCATTGCGGATTTCTTTCCTCCTTTTCCTCCCACCCTGGCCTTGTTTCTCCTTCTTCTTGGTGTTTGCCACTGTCATTTTAAGACACTTTTCCAGAGGTGCCACAGACTCCCCTGAGGATGGGCCCAGCCATGCTCAGGTTGGATCCTGCTGGCATTAACTGTGACCAGCTGAGGGCAGGCCTGGTCTCTCCTCACAGAGGCCACCCCTGCAGGCCCTCTACCAAAACTTTGACATTTATGAGGGAAAAGTCATGATGAAGTAGTCAAATTCTGAGGCAGGTTGCCCAGAGGCTCTGATTATGCACCCTTGGAGGTAACTCCAACTCATCTGGGCAAAGCCCTGAGTGATCTGGCCTAGCACCCACAGCAGCCTGTGAGACAAGTGCCAAAGGATCCTTCCAACCCAAGTTATTCCACAATTCTACAAAACTGCTGGAATCACTTCTAGGCTCAGTAAATGTTTGAAAGACACAAAAATACAGAGACCAAGCAGAAAATGTTTGCTTGCGTTACTGGGGACAGCTTTACCTTTCAAAATAAATAAATATTACCACAAAGTTTGTGAGCAGAGACAACAGGCAGCCATGGGCAGAGCAGGAGACGAGCCCTGCTCCAAGCAGAGGGAAATGGAGGCTGAAGGGGCAAACTGAAGAAGAGTTTTCAAACAAAAAAAAAAAGACTGTGAAGCAGGGAGCTTCACCAACGAGGCATATGTTGATTTTTAATTTCAAACACTGTGCAGAAGGTCACACATGCAAGAAACTGCATTTGCTCCCCTAACCTGGTGTCTCAGCTAGGAGCTGGCTCAGCCCTGGAGCCATTGTGACACTTAGGCCACAACCAAAGTCACGTCTGCATATGCAAGCCTGCCTGGGCTGCTCCTGAAAGACGCCTGGGCTGAATTTTTCTTCATGCTTCTGGCAGGGTAAAAATGCCCCAGAGACAGACAGTGGAACCTGCTGTGGAAGAGAGAAGGTTTTGGTACTGCAGTTTTGGAGTGGGGTTGAGCCTGGGTCTCCTGCCCTCCTGAGAAATGATCTGACTTTGCGTGCTGTGCAACAGAGACACAACTCAGTCACCTGAATGGTGAACAATCTGCTTGTTATTTTGCTTTTCAGGCTTTTTGTTATAGCTGCTCTTGACTGGTTTACGTGGACTTCAGGTGGGCAGTGTCAGGCATAGTCTAACAACACCTAGAGATAAGGCCACTAGGAATATTAGAAATTAATTGATTATAGGGCTGGGTCCCCACAGATCTTGAAAAGAGGAAAATACAACCCGCTTAAATGTGGGGCACCAGCTATCCCTGTCAGCTCTCTTCTTAGGCATGTCAAGTATCTATCAGCTTGTTTGACCATCCAAATGAAATTTCCCAACAATGGAGGTCCCCATCTTTCTTCACTTGCACCATCATTCAGTGGATTTTTTCCACATGATGATGAACAGTAATTGAAGTCTTTTGTCTTTTCTCTGTACTTGCTTCAATAGGAGCTATCTCATCAAGGTGAGATTGATTCCAATAGGGTAGGCTCTAGATCTTAAATATAATTAAATCATAATGATAAGTGTATAATTAAATCATAACAATAGATAAGATACAACAGGAGCTGAACACTAAAATCACATCTTATAATTTCAACAAAGTTACACAAACAAATATAACGGTGATTACGTAAATCTATTGTAAGGTTGTTTACAAGTACAAAGTCACTTGAAAGGTTCTCAAACAGGCACATCCATTCCCTCAGAGTATTCCCTCCCATACTCTGTTCTCTAAGGGGTAGGCTGCAGCTCTGTTGTGATTTAATTCTGACACAATCATTGGGTATATAGCATATACCACAGCATTGTGCATTGTTAAAACAAAAACTGTGCCTTTACTGCTGGTTGGGTTATAAACGAAATTAACTAGGTAACACCAAGAGTGCAATTCCCTTTTAAATTCACTTGCATTACGTCAAGTTACCTTTTGAATTTCAGTGGGCAAATTGCTTTCATCTCCTTTATAATTTCTGCCGCAGTAAATTGCACTCACAACTGAGAAGCATGTGTGATGCAGGTTATACCAGAGTCGCCATATAGATTAGCACAAATAAAGAAGTGCTGCGTTCCAATGTGGGAAACTGCAAGAGTTCTTTTAAAAATAGATGGTCAGGAACAAAATTAAGCCAAATGAGGCAAACATTGTATCTGAGAACCGTTTGTTGGTAATGAAAGAGAAAAATAAAAATGAGTTATCCTCCTAAAGAGAGCTAGAGAAGACAGAGCAGGAGAAAGAAAAATGGGAGGGAGAGGGAGAAAGAGGAGAGAAAGGAGACAAAGAGAAAAAGAGGGCATTACCACCAGAGGTCGGGGAGCACCGTCGACATCCACGAGGCGAGGCTGTGCACAGCCCCCGCGGCGATGGGCAGCCGGACACAAGGTGCAGGGCGCTCAGGCAGGAGGTCCAGAAGCCTGGACAGGATCGCGACAGGTGGTGGGCAGGCTCGGAGGCAGGCAAGGCTGGACGCAGGGGGCTCAGGCAGAGACGAAGCAGGCAGAGCGTCGGCCAGGGACACAGGGAGGCAGGACAGACAGGAGGGAGAGCAAGAGCCAGCGAGGGCAGAAGAGCCAAAAGGCAGGACTCCAAAAGCAAGTTTAAAAAGCCCGTAAAGAGTAAGCCAAAGGACACAACAGCTCCCAAAAAGCCCCCAAATCTTGTGATGCAGTTATTTTTATGGCCCTGACTCCTCCCCAAAACTGCGTGGTTACAAGAGACCCCTGGCCCAGACCAATGTCCCACTGCAGTCCGTTGGCAGAGAGCTTTTGCCATCTGACTGGAGAGTGTCTCTGGGGTACAGCGTCTTCAGTGTTCCCCTGCTGACTGCCTGTCCCAGGTGAGACATGACATGGTTGTCAGGCAAAGTCTCCCCAGAGACAAGGCTTTGTTCCATCTTCTCCTAGATGACTCCTGGACATGGCACATATGCATCCCTCCCCCATGTGCCCCTGACAACCATTGGTGAGGCATAGCAAAACTGAATTGGCTCCTCACAGAGGGCCTCCACCTTGTGGGTTGAGTTTGTTTATGTGTGAACCAAATTTAGTTTGTGCTGGCAATGATTGGATAACCAATCATTGCAAGGATAACCAGTCCTTTGATGATTAGCTTGATCTTCAGCGCAGATGCATGGCATCATTATCAGTACCATTCCTGGGAAGAGAAAACAATACGAGTCCTGGAGGGGTTAGTCCAGACAGTGGCTCAAGTTGTTGAACAGCTTGGGCTAGTGACAAAAGTCCTTTTTCCCACTCAGGATATCTCTGTTCTGTCTCTTTAAATGCAGCTGAGTTAAATAGTAAAGATCACTTTGGTCTGTCAGGGACAGTTTAGCCTTGACATTCCTCAGGTAGAATCTCAACTTTCAATTCATTAAGTGCTTGCCATACTACTGTTGCTGTTTCCTCCACCTTTTTTGTGGACGGCTCCTGCGATTAGAGTTGCCCTCCGTAGAGTGCGATCCTCTCTGAATTTGCCTTACCAGGTTTGCGAAATTTAGCACAGCAGCGGTTAAAGGCATGGAATATCAAAACCCAGAATGTTTTCCATATTAATTTTAATTGCAGAGTGAGAAGCTGACATCCGCTTCTCAATACCTCCTCCTCTTGCGTTTCCCCATCGCGCTCCGCAAGCATTGCCTCCGCCTGTGCTCACCGTCCCTTTCCCGACCCTGCTGAGGTGCGAGCAGCCCCTGTGCCTGCAGCCTCTTGGAGCGCTCCAAGCAACGCGTCCGCCGGCAGCCCCTCTTCCTTTTCCTGCCGGCGCTCAGCGGCGAGCAGCCTGCTGCCTACTCTCCCTTTCACTATCGCACTCACAGCAAGCAACACTTGCTACCGAAGCCTATTTCCTCTCTCATTTAACTGATCCTGCAGTCCTTTCACCAAACCCTGCTGAGATCCAATCATTTCTCCCCTGCCTGTTTGTTGGCATACCTCTCCTTTTGAGCAAAAAATAGCAGATAAAACTGCTTTACTTTTCCCCTTTCATACCTTTTACCACATTTATCCATTTAAGCCCTGCCTCAGAGCTATCTGAATTTGCACATACTGCACCTGGGGGAGTTGGACATACCTTATATTCTTCCCATCAAGTCCTGTCTGGAATTCATGGGTATGGCATCCTGCACATGACGTCAAAAAAGGGATGGCACACCCTTAAGGTGAAGGGAGCAGCCAAGATTTGTAAATGCTCATGGTTGAAAGAAACTACAAAAATTACAAAAATTAGAAGGTCCACAAAAAATCACAAAGTTTTATTATACACTTGGCAGGGAAATTAGAGTGTTGGTCTTTGAGCTACTACACAAGCGGAAGGAAGGAAGGAAGGAAGGAAGGAAGGAAGGAAGGAAGGAAGGAAGGAAGGAAGGAAGGAAGGAAGGAAGGAAGGAAGGAAGGAAGGAAGGAAGGAAGGAAGGAAGGAAGGAAGGAAGGAAGGAAGGAAGGAAGGAAGGAAGGAAGGAAGGAAGGAAGGAAGGAAGGAAGGAAGGAAGGAAGGAAGGAAGGAAGGAAGGAAGGAAGGAAGGAAGGAAGGAAGGAAGGAAGGAAGGAAGGCCAAACAGTAATTCACTGGAATGTCATTTTGAAACTTCCAGCTAATGCAACATAACAACAAAGAGAGATTGTGCCTTCATCCAAAAAATACCAGAAACCTTGACTTGCTGGAAGTCCTATGACCAGTTCCTGCCCTGCTCCAAGAAGTATATTTTATCTTATTAGAATTTAATATAAAGTGCATGAATAGGCCAGGGAACAAGGACAAGCATTCAGATTCTGGGAGAAGACTGGCATGCACTCCCTGCTTGAACACCACTCTGAACTGAGACTTGGTGGAGTCATCTTTCCATGCTGTAAGGCAGATTCCCAAGCCTCAGTTTACCTAAAGGCACTGGTCTGTGCCCAGTGGGTACCCTGACTGGGTAGCTACTGCCACCAGGCCAGTTCCTAGGTTTCAACAAGTTAGGAGCTAAAGAAAATAGCTTCTAAGTGTCTGTCTGAGAAATACCTGTCTCAGAAAACCTGTGCATGGAAAAAGGAATCACCAGGATCCAACCTGCCCTAAGTGCTGAGTGCAGCAGATATATAACCTTGCTCAGAGCCTGGCTGGCTCTTTTATACTCACAGATGCCAAGCTTGTCTTCCCTAGATGGGAGAGAAGAAATACCTACAACTTTTCTGCAAGTACTGGCAGGAGAGAAGAGAGTTGCTTCTCTCAAGGGCAAGGAGAAGTGCCTGCCTGTGACATATTGTCTGGACACCTCTCTAGTAATGTCATATCTTAGCTTAAGGTTCTCAGCCTGAGACCACTCAAATCACTGTCACCAGTGTCAAGAACACCAGGCTGCAAGACAGTTTTTGGACTTGGAAAGATTCTTCCTATTATTGCTACTGCATAAAGCTGTGGCATATCACACTAGTGATATTCTTGTGACTTGCCAACTGGAATAGCTAACCCTTGTTTCAAAGTCTTTTATTTCTTCTGCTGTCACTTTGCTGTTTTCTAAACCAGTACACTGAGAGCTACACATCACCATTGTCCGTGTTTTGCTCTCACATGGAAGAATAATGCATAGCAGTGAAGTAGCGACTGCAGCAGCTTCGGGGAAAACACTAAAAAAGCCGATGACGTCTGGAGGCTGAAGGGAAGGCGCGGGGCCGTGCCGGGAAGCGGCGGGATCCGTGCCGGGAAGCGGTCCCAAAGGCGGGATCCGGGCAGCGGTTCAGCACAGCGGGCGCTGCAAACGGGCTGGAACCCGCGGAGCCAGCGCCAGGGGGGACACGGAGGGCAGGGGGGGACACGGAGGGCAGGGGTGACACGACCCGGGGCGGGGCGCGGCGGGGGGAGCCTGGTCTGCCCGCCCGACTCCCACTGTCAGTCCCAGGGAGGCGGCGGAAACCCCGCTGAGTCACGGCAGGGGCGGTTCCGCCCGCTGAAAAATGCGGTCCGAGGTTCTGCCGGGCAGAGGGCGGCTCTGAGCTCCTCTCCCTCTTTCTCTCCCCTCTCTCTCCGCTGCTCCGCCGCCTGCACAGACCGCACCGTCGGGCCCGCGGCGAGGAGCTGCGGCCGGCAGCCCGTGCCCGCCTGGCCATGGCGGGGCCGCGGGACCCCGCGGAGCGCTGCTCCTGCCGCAACACCAACTGCGTGGAGCGGCCGCTGCGCCGGCTCTTCGAAGGGCTGGCGGGCGGCGTGGCCGCCTGCCCCTGGCCCTTCGTGCTGGTGCCGCTGCTGCTGTCGGGCGGGCTGGGCGCCGGCTTCGTCTTCCTACCGCAGCGGCAGGCGAACGACATCGAGGGGCAGTTCACGCCCACGTGGGGCCCCGCCAAGGCCGAGCGCGACTTCGTGCGGCGGCACTTCCCCACCAACGACTCGGAGCGCTTCTCCGCCGCGCGGCTGCCCACCGAGGGCGCCTACGCCGCCCTCATCGCCGTGGCGACGAACGGGACCTCGGTCCTGGACGCGGCGCCGTGGGCAGAGGTGCTGCGGCTGAACGCGACCGTGCACGACGCCGAGTACGAGCGGCTCTGCGCCCGCACCGCCGGCCGCTGTGCCAGCCCCAACGAGCTGCTGTCGCGGCGGGGCGATGCGGGTCCGCCCGAGCCGGGGAGCCTCCGCTTCCCCGTCAACGACAGCGTCTTCCTGGGGACCGCGCTGGGCGGCGTGGACACGGACGGCGGGCGGGTGCTCAGGGCGCGGGCCCTGAAGCTGCTGTATTACCTGCGGGAGGACGGCCCCGAGGCGCAGGACAGCCGGCAGTGGCTGGAGAGCTTCGTGCAGAACATCTCATCCAAAGTGGCGGAGTTGCGCCTCGGCTCCATTCAGGTAACGCAGGGGCCGGCTACGGCCGTGCGGAGCCGCCGAGCCCGAAACGTCCGGGCAGCCCCGGCGCGGAATGGAAAGGGAGAGGGAAAGGGAAAGGGAAAGGGAAAGGGAAAGGGAAAGGGAAAGGGAGAAGGCAGGTGGGCTGTGAGCGCCAGGCCAATGCTCCTCTGTCAAGCTGGTGTGTGCCTTGCTCGTGCTTGTGCAGAAAGCCCCAGAAGAGGAAAAGTGCTTCAATGTTTCTTGTTTTAACGGCAGGTGACTTACTTTACCTCACTGTCAAGACAACAGGAGTTTGAAGGAAATGCCAAGAGTGTGATTCCGCTCTTCTCTGTGACATATTTCTTGACAATAAGTTTTGCAGTCATCTCTTGCCTAAGGTAAAATATCTCTAAGCCATGGCTCAGTGAACAGTGATCTCTGCTGTTCTTTACCTCCCTCAGTTGGTTTCTGCTCTTGTCAAGTGAAGGCATTCTTGAAGCTTCAGAATTTCTGTGACATTTTATAGGCAAAATGTATTTCTTTGCCTTTTATTGTCTACATGTGTGTATCTCCCAGCTGCTTAGATGGTAGATGAAAACTTGAACAAGTGTTCAGTACTTAGTTAAGGTTCAGGTGGACGAGCAGTAGCTTCATAGATTCCTGCAAGTCTGGGTACAGCCTTAGTTGTTTTGCTTGCTAGTAGAGTCAGAGCCTTACCTGCTCTCCACAGAGAACTTAACCTGCCCTTTCTTTGTGCTGATGGAAAGTGAACTCTTGTACACTCAACAGCTGTAGAGCAGTGTCTGTGTCCTGTAGTTCCAAAAATTAGTCTTTTAGGGTGAGTGGACTGGTTTAGTGCTTGCATCAAGCACCATACCTATTGGAGCATTTCTTGTGGAATGCTTGACCCAGCCCTCCAAGGCGTCTTGGTAAAAGGCTGGTAGCCAACCTGACTGCTGAGAAAGTTTCTCTACACGGCACGTACTGCCTGAAAGGTGCTTCCACTGATATGCTACAGCAAGAACTCATGTAAAATCAAAGACCTTCTAGAAATTCACAATTTTTTTGGGTCACCTGAAGTCATGCCTCACTAGTAGAGCATATGTACCCTTATTTTGCCATCTCGTGTTATTGATGTAAAGATCAGTACACATCCTTACTCTTCTGAATATAGTTGGGCAGTGGTAATAATGTGTATAACACCTCATAGAAAAAATATTTTCTATAATGCTGACAAATGGGAACTCTCCTCACAGCTTTCATCAGGAGTTATTCTGAGAGAGGGTATCACTGGTATGTGAGTACTTTTCATGCCAAACACCTTGGTGAAATATTTGACACATAACTAAGATATTCCTTGAAATCATTTCAGACTGAGCTGTATAAGAAATAATATCTGGCTTGCAAGCTGTGGAGTGCTTTCTTCTGGCTTAGCTGTATTAAGCAGCTTTGGATTGATGCTCTTCTGTGGAGTGCCATTTGTGGTCACTGTAGCAAATGCACCATTCCTCATTCTGGGTAAGTAGAAAAAGTGAGTTGTATTCAGATACAAAGACCAGAGTGAAGTTAAAGCAACCTAATGGTGTCAGTCTTTTATGATGTGAATGTCAGAGAATACAACAGTTTCTCCTGAAGTGAGTGTAGGAGGTACCCAGAGGTGCAGCCCCCCCAGAGCATCTACAGAGGTGGGCAAGCCCCTCAGCTCAGCTGCGTGTGCCACAGTGGGACTGGAGATGGGTTCTGGTGCAAGGGCAGCTTTCCCCAGAAGACAAGGCCTGATCTAGATCCACTGCTACAGCAGGTAAACTGTAAATGGGAGAGTGGTAAGGTTAGCACTTCTGGAGTTGTTCTAGTGTCCCTGGAAGTGTAGCCAGGATGATTAATCCTCTGCAGTATAACATCTATGAACCAGTCTCAGTTGGCTGCACAACTGTAGGGATGCACCATTTGTGCAAGCAGCTCCCCCCAAAAACCCAAGGAAGTTGGTATCATTGCATCCTTGTTACACAGACTGCTTAACAGCCAGTGCTGAACTTTCCAAGTACTGAAAGTGTTGCTGCAATTAGATGTTTCCAACCACATAATGTTGCTGCAAACAAATTACTGCTTTTAAAATCTTTACTGGTCTCCTGTATCATACATTCATCTGATGTTTTTCCCTCAGCTATGTCTCATGCTGAGGGAAACACATGGGGTTCCCAGGTTGACGGAGGCTGTGCATCATCCTAAGATGTCCAATGCAAATGCTCCTTTGGGCAGGCATTGTTTCTTTGTTTCCTGTTTAATTCTAATGCATTTTTTCATCTACTTTTGCTTGCTCATCAATTGCAGTGGCTCTGATTATCAAAAAGCCCCTTTTGTATACCTGGGAAAGGGGTTAAGTCAGTCTCTTCAGATCTTCAGATATAACACACAGACTTTTGTCTTCCTTGCGTTAAAGCAAACAAATTCTCAGTACATCAGAGGATTTGCTTTGAGGGCTGCTTGCTTTCTGAAGCAGTCTGGCTCCCTGCCACCCAGTAGTACCTTTTGATGTGCTCCTTAATTCATCATTGCATGTTTACTGGCAATTGCCTGTTCAGGTAGCAGGTAATGATTTCATCTCTTCCTCTGTGCTTGGCTAAATCTCACTCTGCTATTTGCACTGTGTGATTAATTTTCAGTGAATAGAAGAGCCCTTGACAACATGGCAAAATATTGAAAGGTGTGAGATAATAATCTTGAGAGTTAGCAGAGGTGAGAGAAGCCCATTGGCTCTTCATTTTTGAACTTCAGCTCACTTACTCTGGCATCTTAGCAAAAACTCAAACCCAGGATCCAGTCTTCCTGGCAGGTTATCCCAGGGACCTGTCAGGTAATATGTGTGAGCACATCAGTATAGAGGTGAACAAAAATGAGTAATAAATTGTGAAAAAGTGCTGGAAAATAAACTGGAGAGAAGTGGAGGGCAAAGAGCATAAAAAAAGTAAGCCACTGGAAAACTGGAATCATTCTTCTCCCAGGTGGTAGCAACTGCTCTTCCTGCCTTCTGAAGGCAGAACAAGACATTATTGCTCTAAGTTGCTGCAGTGCTGAAGAAGAGATTCCAGAGATAATGGGGGATGCTTCCAGTGGTAAGAATAGTTGAGGATCAGAATATATGATGCTTTGAAATCTGACATCTGCATCATGGACATCAGCTACAAGACACTTGTCAGAGATGCAGTAGGTGTGCTCAGTCCTTCAGCAGAGTCGCTGAGGGATCAACAGCCCATCAGGTCACCAGGAGGTGCTGAAAGGTAATACATTCAGCTACACACAAAGGATCTGTTTTCCAGATTCTCTTGTAACTTGCATCAGTGCTTGAGCAGTGTTAGTCGCCCAACTTTCTTCTCCAGACTTTATGCAGAATGAAATGTGATTAATGTTGTAGTTTTGCTGGGTGTTGGTGGAAGCTGCCATTTGCAGCGCAGCATTAACAGTCTCTCCTCTTGCAGGGGTTGGCGTTGATGACATGTTCATCATGATTGCTTCCTGGGAGCAAAGTTCAAGGAAAAACGAGAAATCCAGTGTTAAATCTCTGTTGGCTGAGACTTATGCAGAGGCAGCACTTTCTGTGACCATCACCACTCTGACGGATGTTTTGGCCTTCTTCATTGGCACCTGGACTGCTTTTCCATCCGTGAGGTCTTTCTGCCTCTATACAGGGACAGCTTTTGTCTTCTGCTATGTATATACCATGACCTTCTTTGGGGCAGTTCTGGTATTAAATCACAAAAGGGAGCAAGGGAACCGACACTGGCTGACTTGTATGCGTGTGGATGTAGGTAAAGATCAGGCTGAGAACTCCTGCTTGTACAATGCTTGCTGTATCGGCAGCTGTTCTGGGCAGCCATCTCAGCCAGAAGGTGAGCATCCAATGAGCTTATTCTTTAAAAAGTATTACGGCCCTTTTGTTACAAATAAATGGATCAAGGTGCTCATGGTGTTGCTCTACGGAGCATATTTGGGTGGCAGCATTTATGGGTGTACTCAGGTCAGGGAAGGCATCGATCTCCGAAATCTGGCAAATGATGCCTCCTACGTTATTCCATACTATGATGATGATGACAAATACTTCTCCACATATGGGCCCAGGGTCATGGTTGTCATTACTGAGAGTGTAGATTATTGGAATGAGTCGGTGCGTCTTGGCATTGAGAGCTGTGCACAGAATTTAGAGAACATTTCCTATGTAGATAAGAACCTCTCAGAGTCATGGCTGAGAGTATACACAGAACTTGACAAAAGGGGTGTGATAAATATAAACAGTAAGACTGACTTCTTAAATAACTTAATTGTACTATTTGGAGTTCATCACAGTTCTGAGTGGGACATAAACAAGACTCAGGATGAAATAGAGGCTTCACGCTTCTTCATCCAGACAGTGAATGTGACATCAGCCGTGGATGAGAAGAATCTCCTCAATGAGTTAAGAGAGGCAGCCAAGCAGTGCAGCATTCCACTGAAGGTGTATCACCCAGCCTTCATCTACTACGACCAGTACCTGGTAATAGTGCAGAACACTGTTCAGAATGTTGTGGTTGCTGCCGGGGCCATGCTCGTTGTCTCCCTCCTGCTCATTCCCAACCCGTTGTGCTGCTTGTGGGTGACCTTTGCTATAGCCTCTGTTATAGTTGGTGTTGCTGGTTTCATGACGTTCTGGAACGTCAACCTCGATTCCATATCCATGATCAACCTGGTCATTTGCATTGGGTTTTCAGTAGATTTTTCTGCTCACATTTCCTATGCCTTTGTTACCAGTGGAGAGTCATCGGCCAATAAAAGGGCAATTGAAGCTCTGTCCGTGCTGGGTTACCCAGTTCTACAAGGTGCGGTTTCTACAATACTGGGCGTAGTTGTTCTGGCTGCAGCGAGCACCTACATCTTTAGGACGTTCTTCAAGATCATGTTCCTTGTTATTTTGTTTGGGGCTCTTCATGGTCTTGTTTTTATTCCAGTGTTTTTAACATTTTTTGGAAACTTTGTGAGATCACCCAATACCATATCTAAAAAACTTGAGCTTGAGAAATTATAAAGTTTGTTTGTGACTAAGTTTAATGTGTTATAAGTTATATTTATTATATGTAGATTCAATTGTAATGACTGTCAGGGAATGTAAGACATGAAGAAAATGAAAGACAAAAAAAAATAAACACAACAGGGAAGCAAAGGCTTCAGAAAAGCCAGGCAAGAAAAATAATAAATTAAAACTTAGAGATTGCATTTGCATTTTTAATTTTTGTGTCAACATGTTAATGTTGTAAAGTATTTTTTTGTGTCTACTGAATGTATTAAAGTTATTATAAACACTGACCACTGTGTCAGCTTAATGGACTACATTACACGTTTGTCAAGACATGTGCACAGTGGGGAAGAGTAACTTCCACTGGTCTGCTTTTTCCACCTGTTTGCCTTGGTGCTGTAATTCATCCCAACACTGAGCTGGAAGACAGTTTTTTGCCCAAGAGGCTCAAATTTGGATGTTTTACAGCAAAATTACAAGAGGTCAGAACTGTCTCAGGCCACAGTAACTCATAAGCCTTCAGGAGATAAAACGTTCTTATGTTCCTCATGCAGCACGAAAAACCTTGGGGAGGACTTACCCCAAGCTGACTACCATTTTCTATTCAAAGCCTTTTCTTGGTGTCCTGTTTTCTAGCTAAGGTTGAACATCTGGTACCCTTAAGAACTTTGTGTGTAGCTTCTGTTGGCTGCAGTTAGCAAAGGATGTGCTGTAGGTTATTGAACTTGCATGGACCTCCTGAGTATGACAGGGCAAGGATTCTCTAGAGAGAATCACAGCCTGATTCGAGACAAAGTGAAAAGGCAACTCAGGTTTAAGCAGATCAGTCCTAAAACTCATTCATAAATTCCATTCTGTTCATCCTGAGGAGCTTTCACTGAATAAGAGCTAAGAATAGATGAGAAGTGGCCTTCTAACTTGTAGGGGACAAGACGGAAGAGAAAAGTCAATTTATATCTTGTTGCCAATATCACGAATGACCCATTGGAAATAAAGTGAATGATGGTAACTGATGTAATTCTGGAAAAATTGGTGTAGAACTCATTAAACCATTCAGTCCAAATCTGCTTCCGTGGAGGATTTCTTCTGACTGAGCAAGTGTGACAGGGTCTGCCCCTGATTCCTGGCCCATTTCATGAGACCCAGTACACAGGGCAGGAGCCTTCTGTTTCCTTCAGAACAGTTTTTGAAAGAGTAGTGAACGACTGAAACTCATATTAATCTTAGGAGAAATCTGCTCCTGAACTCAGAGTCAAAACTCCATGCTGAATCTCAGAATTACAGCTAGCAGCATTAAGTTTCCAGGACAGGGCACTAAACACAAAGCTAGATTCAGGAAAAAAAAACAAATGCACTACAGCGCACAACCTCATGCATTAGAATGCCCACTTCTCCAATTAAATGCTTCATGGTCCATACTAGTGCTATAATGGCAAATGTTGCAGCCATTTATGCACTGATGATGCTGTGGAAGGAGCAGATGATGCTCTCATGTTGACCAACACCATAGGAAGGCCTCTTAACATGTGTGATGGGTTTGGAAAAAGGGAAATCTACTTCTCAGGGAAGTAGAGAGAGCAGCCTATTTAAAGTGTGTTCTCTCACCTCTCATCATGTTGTTTGGCCATGTTTTAGAAGCAAAAATAGCTTTCCTTGCTTCTAGCCAAAGTTTCCAAGCAGATAATTAGAGCAGAAAGTTAGGAATGGCTTGATTGCTCTATCTTCACAGCCAGTTTAAAGGATTAAGATTTAGAACCTCTTCAGACATTTCAGCTGACCAGAAACAGCGAGAAGAAGGCCACAACTTTCAGTGGAACTTTGCATTTTGTGTTAAGCTTGCTGGTAGAATTCTGTCATGCCAGCCTCAGGAATACAGAAAATTCAGAATTATGTCCAAGTTTTAATTTCTTATTTTTATGGGCCACCCTGCTTGTGACCACTTTGGAGGTATTTAAAAAGCAGTGTATCTAAGCACTTAGCTCCGCCCCATTTTCAACAGCAGGAGGCTGTTCCCACTTAAAGGAACACCTCTCTGACTGCTTTCTGGAAGCGGCTTTTATGGTTGTGATGTGTTGACCCTGGCTGGACAGCAGGAGCCCACCAAAGCCACTCTCACTCCCCTCCTTAGCTGGACAGGGAAGAGAAAACACAGCAAAAGGCCTGTGGGTTGAGATGAAGGCAGGGAGAGATCACTCACCACCTCCCATCATGGGCAAAACAGTTTTGAGTCAGTAAAATGAGTTTAGTTGCCAACCAAATCAGAAATAAAGCCAAATTTTAACACCACCTCTTCCCCTACCCCTCTTCTTTCCTGTTTTCATTTTCACTTCCATTTTTCTCTACCTCCTCCCCCTCAAGCGGTAAGAGCAGGGTGGGGGCGGGACAGGAACTGGGGTTGCGGTCAGTCCATCACAGGTCGCCTCTGCCGCTCCTCCCTCCTCAGGGTGAGGAGGACTCTCACTCTAAGCCTGCTACCTCTCCTTCACTGACCTTGGTGTCTGCAGAGCTGTTTCTCCCACCTATTCACTCCTCTCTCTCTGGCTGCAATTGCTCTTGGGCAGAGCTTCTTCCCCTTCTTTAAGTGTGTTGTCCCAGAGGCTTTACCACCAGGGCTGATGGGCTCAGCCTTGGAGAGAAGCAGGTCCTCCTAGAGCGATCTGGCAGTGCTCTACTGGACACAGGGAAGCTTCTGGCATGTTCTCCCAGATGCCAGCCATGTAGCCTCCTCACTACAAAAGCCCTGCCACACAAACCCAACCCAGTGCTCTCCAATCTCTGCCCAATAACATGAAAGGAGAAATTCGAGCTCCTAGGTGCTCCAAAGAGCACCAGCCATCAAATCCAATGCCTCAACAGACAAGTTTCTTGGAATATGTTACACACACAAAACCAACTAGGAATGACAGTAAACTCTTCAGTAATACTTGTGCTATTAAGTTGGCCAGAAAGCAAAGATACCCTTTACACTTTATGGCTAATCTTGTAATAATCTTTCATGAACCCAATGATACATCACTTTTTTTTTTCTTTTTGATACTATCCTATGAACACAGCAAGAAGCTTTTGAATAAGAAAAGTTGGACTTCAAAAACTTACCCCCATAAATAAGATCATTCAATACAGATTTTAGTAGCTTCAAAGAAGAAAAAGTTTTTTTGCTTCTCTTAAATGCAAATTCACATTATTTAGCTGGAAAAGATCCCTTCCAAGTCCCACTACTGAAGCAGCAATTGAAAAAAGGTGTGAATTTCTAGGGAGAACATTCCCTAGAAATCTCACTTAGAGAGAGTGCAATTTTGCCATAATTCTTAAATTTATTTACAATTTTAAATGTTGTATACACTTCAATTTACATACCAGGGAACTTGGTATTACATTTTATAGCAATTTACAGTAAATAAGAAGAAAACCAATGTGCATAATTAAAATTAACCTTTATTACTCCAAAACCAGATGTCAAATATGCAGTATACTTCTGTTTCTATTGGCATATTTCCAAAATACATGTACAACTGTAACTAGTCAGCCTAGACATTTCCTATACCGTTTTATAATATTTGGAAGTTCTCCCACGCTGAGCAGGATGCCACTATAGTAAGTTGACAAAAAGAGGCAAAAAAGAAAGTTGATCTTCTTTTGAAAGGGGGGAAAAAAAAAAAGCATGTGCTCTTACTAAAAAAACAAGGTTATAATCAAGCATTACACTCAGAAAATTCTAAAATACTATGTTACTTCTAGTTTTAGGTGTAGCTACCAGTTTCCATTCACATTTCTTGGCACCAGCCCAACTATTTTAATGTCCAAATATGGTAACCCTCAACATTAATATGCTAATACATGCCCTCTCTGCAACAGAAACTTGTAATCCCACAAACTACAACTGATTGTGCAGAAGGATTATGATCAAGATGTGTTATTCCTAAAATCCAGTTCCATGAGATCAGAGGAATACTGGTATATAATTGCTAGCCATCACTTCCACTTGATTGGAAACCAGTCTTGTTTTCAAAACCTTTTTTGTATTTTCTTAGAATTTCCCAAGGTTTCTGTAAGGGTTGAAAGAAAAGGTTTTATTTCCCTACTTCTACCATAGAACAGAACTAGAAATGTTATTTGAAACAACACATGCTTCAAACATTTTCTGAATTACTTTTCCGTGAGTGACGTTGTCCTCTTCGAAGAGATTATCTGTTGGATTATCAAACACCATACATAGTATTAATAGAAACTAGTTCTGTAGAATTTCCAGCAGTGTAAAAGCACTGTCATCAAAGCACTGTCATCTGTCGACTGCAGTAATAAAAATTTTAAGAAACTTGTCAGCAGCACATCAGAGGTCACAGGTATTTCTCTTATCCCTGCTATAGTTTCACCCAAAACATGGTCCAAAGAGGCTTAGACACATTTAGCCTGTTGTTTTTGCAATTTCTCTCCCAGCCATACATATGTGTATTTTAACCCCAAGAGTACTGGAAACATGACCACTAACATTTTTGTCTAGCATGGTGCTCCCAACCATCTAGCTTGTTCATTCTTTGAGATGTTTTGTTACATTTCTAAATAAGAAGTCTTTAATAGTGGTCTCTAACCTCAAACAGAGTATAAGCAATAGCTACACAACATTCTATTGCTTTACATCTCAGTCTGTCACTCACCATAACATCCCAGCGCACACATTGTGAGGTATCACTTCAAACACACATGTAGCAGCACGGCCCAGGAAGCTGTGCCAACACACACCAGTGGATCTGCATGTTTTTCTGCTCAGCTTCAACACATTTGATTGAATCAAAATGCTGAATTCAACCCTGAGATTTATCCTTCTGAATAACTTCTTGTGCGAAGAGTATAAGGAGCAGAGGATGAGGAACTTGCTTTATTTTGTGTCTTATTCTGATGAGACACAACAAATAGATGGGTAACAGAAGCTCACAAGAGACAGACTAATATTAAAGTGACACTAATGCCATACACACATCAGGAAGAGAAAAAAAGGCTATGCTGCGTAAGACTACTGCAATTGCTAGATGTACATTCTTCAAATTATCAGTTACATATCCCAGAAGTTATCATCTTACTTCTAGTTTTTTTCCCTCTAGAACCATTTGGATTTCTTTGGCATCCAAAGTCTCATATTTCAATAAAGCTTCTGCTAAATTCTTGTGTTCTTTTGCATGAGTCTTCAGGATGTTCTTCGCTCGCTCATAGGAGTCCTAATTTGAAGAACACGTAGAAGGAGATTTTAAGACTTTACAACAAAAACAACAGCAAGATCACACTTTAAAAATTGTTTCCAAGTAAATACAGCTTGAGACAAACATTTAAACTTGTGCCCTACATTTCAAAGCTAGTATGGCTCCTGATTCACAAAGCTTTAAAATACAGCCAGCATAATTAATGAAAAGCAACCAAACACTTAATGCCACCTGTGCATTTTGCACAAGTAGGGCTAAAAACAAAGTCCTGAGATAAACCCTAGTATTGTTACATATGACTTAGAAAAGACTTACTGAAAAATTTCCTGATTTTTATAACAATTTTTTTGCACTATGAGCAAAGCTACAGCATTCACAGATTTTTTCCTCAAAGACAAGCATTTTTAAATATTTATAAAACTCAAAACACTATGTAGTTTTAGAAAGCTGAAAGCTACCAGCTACACTAAGTCACCAGTTGCTGCAAGTGGATGTGCACTGCCAGCATTACCAGCTTCAACTTTTAGTTCTACCCTGGTAGTTCTCACAAGGCCAAATCAGTTCAAAAACAACTACAGGAAAAGTGTTACTCATTTAAATGTTACAAGTAATCCTCCTGCCTGTACCAAACGAAGTCAGTTTACCAGAACGGTGATCAGGAAGCCCAGTGATTATCAAATGTTACAAATTTCCCCAAGCATCTGACACTGATCAGTGTGAGGAACAGGACGCTGGAGGCAACATTCTGATCTGATATGGCCATTCCTGTGATTTTATACAAAATTACTTCTCTTGGGAGTTATGAAATGTGAAAGTAACATAAAACATCCACATCTGTTCTAAAACAATTTGTAGCCATACTTTCTCTGTGAATTGAATAGGAAAAATACAAATCCTGACCAAACAGAAGTGTTAAAGAGTATATTAAAGAGCCTAACACCACCAACTTGATTTACACTACTTGTGCATGACAATCACCAACAAGTTTTGATATGCAGAGATTCAAAGTTGCAGCTACATTAAATACTTGGGAATACTTCCATCCACTGGTGTATTTTCACCAGTATACACGACTTAAATGAAGTAATCAATCAAGCAGGTGTTCAATTGATCTCTGAATATCAGAGTGGAGGGGGAGAGGCTCTTACCCGTAGAAGTGTCCTCACTTCCTGTTCAATTGCAGACTGGGTTTCCGGGCTGACTTTCCCTGGATCAGTGTAGGTCATAACACCCAGCTAAACAACAACAAAAATATCTTTATCTTGCTACTGTTGCAGTCATACACATAAAACTCTCTAGGAGTTTCAGCACCTACTGCTTCTGCATGCAAACAAAATCATGAGTCAAATGCCTGCTGTAGCGCTCTAAGCAGAAGCAAAACAAGCCTATCCATCAACTGTGTAGTTACTGCAGAATTGTGTTTCAATAGGTCACAGTACAGATCCTAATTAGGTGCTTTCTTACTTAAAAACCAAAACAAAATGCCTAGACTACTAATACTTGATAAACAATCAACATAACTAAAGAACCTTCTAATGTCCAGAAAAGTCACTTTTGTTACCTCCTTTGCCCTCCCAGACTCAGAATTATCTTCAATTCCAAAATGTCTGGCTTTAGTATAACTATTTCCTGAAGATATTTGAGATTTTCAAGGAAATTCTGAAGTGAAAATCCTGCGAGGTAATTTTTTTAACTGTCATACACAGGATTTCTAGTTGAGCTCTCTATATCAGACCAGGTCATAAGGCTTACTCTTTTTGTGATAACTACTTACCCTAATCTCAAAGATCAGTGACAGACAAATAGGCTTTAGCTAGAGAACAGAACTTGGTTTTACTCCATATAAATATTAAAGGATTGATGATACTACCTTCTCACTCATTCCAAATCGAGTCACCATCAGTCTTGCAATTTTGGTAGCATTGTCAAAATCACTGGAAGCACCTGAGAGCAAACAGATCTAAGTTACATTACTGAAACCACATTAAACATGCCAGCCCACACCCTTGATCAAAAACTCTTTTAACTACCAATTAGCTGACCTGTTGTGATGTGATCACTTCCAAATATGAGCTCTTCTGCTACTCTTCCTCCCATACAGACATCCATCTGTGCGAGCAACTGGGATCTAGTTTCACTCCATCTGTCATTTTCTGGGAGCAAAGATACCTGTAAGGTACAGAACTGTGGTCAGCTAACAAAAACTGAAGAAGTACTGAAGTAATCTCAAAAATATTCTTGTTTATATGTGAAGCAGATAAAGATTTTATGTAACACTCTGCATGCTCTGGCATGCCTCTAGTATATGAATTCATCAGGACCCCTTGGAGGTGCTCAGTGGAACGACTGGAACAGCCTCCTCAGACCCTGAGCACCCCATCAATGTGAGCAACTACTGCCAGAAGAAACAGAACAAATCAACTTGCCCAGAGGATTCAGACCAGTGGTTTTCATTAACTGAACACATTAACTTGAAAAAGTTCAACAGGAAGAGACATAATAGAAATATTTTTCTGTTCAAATGCTTGGTAGATACAGGCAAAATAGAAAAACTTATGGATATCTATGCAAAAAACAAGGCAGGTAACCAATGAAGCTTAAAAAAGCCAAACTGGACAAAGAACAACCTGATAAAGGATTCTGTGTTATAAGTACAGTTGAGCTTCTACCTACCAGTCCTTTAGGTGTTCTTCAAAATTTTGCTGTTGGGTGCTATTTCAACTGCAGCAAAATGAAACTTACTTATATTCCTATTTCCTTGTACATGTGAACTGTTATACCAGTGCCCAATAATTTATTAAAAAATGAAGAAAGAAAGCTTTTTATCACACAGAAAGGATGACCTTGGGTTTTCCAAGAGACTGCTCATAACTGAGTATTTCAAAAGACTACAATATTCATTAACATAATCACAGCACATGGCATCATTACAAATTCTTCTATACCACCAAACCAACATAAAAATAAAACTAAATAAAGAAGTATTAATAAACTAAATAAAATTTTAAAATACTAAAAAATGGATGAAGAAACACTCACATGTCCCAGTGTTGTTCCTCGTGTCATGATTGTGGCCTTGTTGATCGGCATGGCATCCTTGGTGTAATAGGCAATGATAGCATGTCCAGACTCATGGTAAGCTGTGATGGTTTTGTTCTTCTCATCAATTTCTACACTTCTACGCTCAGGTCCTGAAACAGAGGAACATTAAATACACCTTTTTGTACAGCTGGCCACCACAATCCATACCCTACATAAACTCAAACAGGGCACAAAGCAGCCAAGGAACAGCAAGTGATCAAAGGGAACCAATACTTAAGTGCAAAATGTTTACGAGTCAGATTTCAATGTCTAAAAAATGGACCCAAACATATTCTACAGACAAGCTGCTTTTAAAGTAGTAGATTTAAAATGCAGTCTAAGTATCTGAGAAAACTCCATTTCCTCTCTCAAGCATGAATACACCAGATTTATAGTGGTTATGTCTAAGATGTTTAAGATTTGTGCTACCACATGAGAAGTTAAACAGATGCTCCAGATTTCTGGTCATCCATAAGGGAAGGATAAGAAATCAAGCCTGTGTCTCCCTCCAGGCTGAAGTATGACATGCAGCATTTTTAATTTTAAAAATGGTATGAAATTTTAAAGAATCTATTCTACACTAAATTTTACATACTACTCTCTGGTCTCAGAAGGTTCTATTCAGAAATAACTAATAAGAAAATTTATTTGTTAAAAAAAAATACAAACAAAGAAATCCCCCCCAACCCCACTATAAAAAAAAACCAAACCAACCAAACAAACAAAAAAAAACCAACAACAAAAAAAAAAGCCACAGTGCAACAATCTGAAAACAACACCATAAAAACTTCTCTATTCCCCTGTAAAAGTCCTTATCACGTAAGAAAATTGTAATATACATTAATGAATTGTAATATACATTAATGTCTTTTGTATAAAATCCTACCCATTAGAATTTTGTCCTTTGAGAATTCTAGTTCTTTCATGGTTACCATATCTTTTCCATCAACAGCTGCCTTTAAGGCAGCTTGATTTACAAGATTTTCAAGCTCTGCTCCAGAAAATCCTACTGTGCCTCGTGCAATTATTTCCGGATCAACAGCTGTAGGGGAAGAAAAAAAACCAAAGCAAAACCATTTTGTTTATTAGAGTCTATATTGCTCCTGAAATTTTAAGCAAGAATCATATTCTATTAAAAAATGATGCATTAAACATACAAAAATAATAAACAAACAAATCAGTTTTAAAAGAAATTAAGCTTAATTCTCAAGACACTATGAACTCTTAAGGACCACAGAGAAACACGACATAGGAGACAATTTTTGTGTTCTTTATTGATGCAGTAAAGCCACAATAGCTAATGGAACAAAGGACTAACCTGAGGGGGCAGATCCAGTATAAAATCTGTTACAAAAAGAGACTACAGTAAAATATTTACTTACATGGGTCATACTTGATTTTATTAAGGTACCACTTCAGAATTTCCGTGCGACCTCTTACATCAGGCTTGGGAACAGTAACTTGCATATCAAAGCGACCAGGACGTATTAGAGCACTAAGGGAAATGACAATTTAATACATTGACTCAAAAATACTGCAGGAAACTTACTAATGTATATCAAGGAACAAAAATCCATTGCTGGTTCTAAAGATATCTACACATATGAAAAGAATATGTTTTTCTTATCTGCTTGTAAAAAGACAGATTAAAGGTATTTATTGACAACTAATTTTAAAGGGTTTTTTTTGCATTTGAAAATTTTGTGTTCTGAACAAGGAATGCAGCTTATCAATTTAGCTGAAAAACTTGCAGAAATTTCAAATGTTTAGAAACATATTAATTATTTCTCCATATTTAACTCTGCAACCTATTAAATGCCAAAAACCAGTCAATACATATCCTTTTTAAGAGGGAGAACTCCAGCTATGACAGTGCAATACTTGAAGATTTTCACAAGCAACTTTGGTTTTGTTGCAGGTGTTTTTTACTATATGGTCTGTAAAAGAAGCAATGAATTATACTCACTTGTCTAATGCTTCAGGGAAGTTTGTGGCACCAATAATAACAACACCTTCATTTGGCTTAAAGCTGTGTGGAAAACAAAGTGTGATTTATTTTTTTTCTGGACACAGAATTTACAATTTTGTCAGTAACTACTGTTACTGACCTTACTGGCCAGTCAAAAACATGCTTTCACACTAAAACATGTGATCTAAGAATGACCATGTTAAACTCAACAACTGGTTAAAAACATGGTCTAATCTCTGTGTTGAGCTTCTACCTTTAGATATATAACCAGGCTAAAAAACTTAATTATTTAAAATAAACTGCAGCTGTTGTGCAAATACAACTCAAAAGCTTCTATATTCTTTACAGTAAGTCCATTAATGCTACTGTTGGTAGTACTAGAAAATAGCCATAAAAGCATATTAAATATATATCCTTAAAAGCATTACAAAAAATTACACAAAACTTCAAAGCTGACAAGAAAAAGTTCACCCACATACCAAAAATACCAGTCAGTCAAGCACCTTTTGTGCCCTCAGAATTCATATATTTACCCATCCATTTCAGCAAGGAGTTGATTAATGGTCTGTCTTGAATAGGGGTGCATTGGAGATTCAATTCTCTTCCCACCAACAGAGTCCAATTCATCAATGAAAATAACACAAGGTGCATTTGCTTTTGCTTCCCCTGACAAAAGGAAAATAGCAGAAGGAACCTTGAACCACACAAAGGAACAGACAGTCTATCAGGTACTTCAGGATTCTACTGTTTCTGTTATTCCTGGATTATAGAGTGTTCTATTAGACATGAAAAAAACTGTCTTGCTTTTAGTCTTAAAAAAAGGAAAGAGAATCTTCACTCTCTTTATCTTGCCATTTCAAAAATATATTTCCTTATCAGCTTATTCTTATCAGGCTACAAGAAATCACTAGTAAAATAAACTATGAAATTGTCCTATTTTGTATGAACTTCTTACAAGAGTTTATTTTATAGGCTTAGGTAGAGAATATTTGCCTATTAAATAAAAACAATATAAAACTTGATGGTCTCAACACTAAATTACTTTAATAGAACTTCCTGTTATTTTACAATGAAGGGCTCACACTCAAGTTTACAGGTATTAAAACACAAAATAAAAATGCTGTAATAAGCATGAAGACCATCAATTGGTACATGCATACCAGGATGCAATTAATTTTACCCCCCAGACATATCTGTAACATTAATATTACCAGTCAGGTGTCCACACTTCTGTAGTCAACAGAAGGAAATGCATTTTTAAGGTACTACATGCACTATATTTTGCACCCCATCCATGTAAATTCACATTTTTTTCTACAAATGCAAATTACTTTGTAAATTGTATGTATTTGACCCTATCAATCTTCCATTTAAGAGGGAAGCTGGATTTTCTCTTCCCCAATAATATTTTCACACTTAAAATAGGAAGTCTCTTCTGTGAAAGCTATAAATCTAAACATTAGTTTTGAAAGTTTTGTTATCCTGCCGATGGGTCTGCGAAAGGAAATGTCAGCTTATTTCCATACCATGATGCCATAAAGCTTTAATTCAGAGTAAAAAAAATCGAAATATGAGGGCAGTAATTGAGAAGGTTGACTCAATTTTTTCATCTTACATTTACAATTAAAATTTACTAGAATTTATATATGACTAAGTACATTACAATTTCAAATCTTCAATTTAGTGTATAGAACATTATATTTCTAATTAAATTACTACTTCTCTCTGGGACCATTGTAAAATCAGTTATAAGTTTAGCTATCATTTCATGTGATGGGTAGGAAGAAGTTACAGTTAACTGATGCTCAGAATTGGGACATTTACCTACACAATTAAAGCTTTATTTGTCTCATACATGACTACTTTCCAGTAACCGGAATTGTAACTAATCAAGCCATGTAAACAACACTGAATACTTATTAATCTTACATGTGAAAAGATTTCAAACCCAGGAATATTTAACTTACTAAAGAGGCTCCGGATGCGACTGGCTCCCACCCCAACAAACATCTCATCAAACTCGGAGCCGGACGCGTAATAGAATGGAACATCGGCTTCCCCCGCCACAGCCCGCGCAAGGAGCGTCTTGCCAGTACCAGGTGGTCCAACTAACAAAATGCCTAAAGACAAACAAAAAACCCAACAAAACCACCACACCCACACAGTCTTCTTATATGAGTAGTTTCTTCCATGCATTAGAGGAAATAATGTACACTTGGCTCCCAAAAGGTGCTAAGATCCCATTTCAGGTAGTGCTTATTACTGCCAGTCTGAAGGAGCTTCCTGGAACAGATCTAGATACAATTTGATCCATATTTAAACAACAACAAGGACTTGTAAGACCATCAAAACAGAAGCCTGAAATATTCTGCAGATTTAATGTTGAGTTTAGCAGCTGAATCCCTAATAGTGTTTGCTTCAGACTGATATTTTCCTGGCTGTTTCTGTGGAATTTTTTTTAATTAAATCCTTCCAAGTAACTGTCTTTAAACAGTGTAGAGCACTAACAGGAAACAGATTTCTCAGATCTATGCATTTCGGATTTATGTGGATTTCCACTATGATCTTAATCATCCTTTTACATAAAAACATTTGTTTCTGAACTATCTAAAGCAGTTAGGCACTAAAGGTGCTAAAAGCCATAAGGAAGAAATAAAGGACTTTTAAGAGTTCAGTTAATAAACCCTCCTGCTTTACAGGACAAAATACCACTGTTTATTAGTTCAATAACTGAAGAAGGCACAGTAAATTTTGTCTAACCTCAAAATTTTAGTTTGCATAATACATGAAGAAATAGTAAGAAACTAGGCTGTAAAGTAGTCACTCAGTACAGAACATGCCTCACAGCTATGGCTACATAGGTTTTTAACTTCTGCTGAGCAATTATTCTTACCTTTTGGAAGTTTACCTCCTAATACAGTAAATTTGTGGGGATTTTTCAGAAATTCCACTACTTCTTGCAATTCCTGCTTAGCTTCTTCAACCTATACATGAAAAACATGCCATAAAATAAGCATTTATAAAACACTGCATGTTTTTGTATGTAAGTTTTCTACTAGAGATTAAGTCCCTAATTGTGTATTGAAAAAAAATACAAACAGAAAAAGATTAAAGTGTACCACAGAATTTGTGTGGATACCAATATTTAATTCAACCTATCCTAAAACTGTTTGCAGGACTAAGTAAACATTAAACTCAGTAACACTGAAGGAACAACCAAAAAGTTCAAGACCAGGTATGACCAAAGAAATAAACACAAAATCAAAAATTCCAAATCAAAATATTAGTCTTTTTAATTAGAGAGAGACTAATTCTATTTGTCCAAGGGGAAGGAAAGAGGGAGGTCCTCATTTTGCCACTAATAGTCAAAGAACAATTGAACAGAAAAAACAGAGGTATCCTATCAGCAGTGACATGCCCACTTCTTTCTGGGAATCTCCCTATCTCCTGTCCCAACAACACTGCCTGAAAGAGATGGTGCTAAGACACAAACGACCAAATGGCATTATCATCTTCATATGCCAATTAACTTCTGCAAAAGGTAGATTAATATTGATATTTATGGCCTGCCATTTGCTATTATAGTCTTTAAAAATGTTATTCAACAAGTAGAGTGCACCTTTTATGAGGTATTGAATTCCACAAAAACAAAGTAGAAAAAAGAGTGGTTAAAACAAAGTTAAAAAAAAGTGGTTCCTTCACCTTGGAGTGGTCAATGCATATAAAGCTTCACTTCCTACAAAGAAATTTCTTGAACAGACTAAGACATTCATAATGATTAGCTAAACATCAGACTCACAATGATTACTTAAAACAAGAACTTGCACACATTTTACTTTTGATCTTACCCCTTTAACATGTTCGAAGGTGACATTTTTCAGCTGGATTGGATCAACTGCTGCATCAAAGATACTTGATGTTCGAAAGCGTACTAAGAGCAAACAGCAGATGACGAACAACAAATTTACACACAAAGTCATTTCATTGCAAGACTGAGTGCTGCACCTGAACACATGCCAGTAAGACACTGACCTTACACCTGCCCTTTTGACAGGGCATGTGTTCATTTACAACTGTCCAGCAGGAATAAGATTTATGTTTCAAAAAAATGTTTAAAATATTTGCAATTAATTCAGTGATATGCTTTTTAGTCACGTGTAGTACAGAAAGCTCCTCATCCAGAAGCATGTACACAAAGCCAGAACTTCTCCCTCAATGTTCCTATACATATCCTAACTTTCTTGAGACCCAGGTGATAACTAAGCATCAAGTTGAACATCTCCAGTTACGTTAGCTCAGCCTTTTGATTGTTCCACTATTTCCAAGAGATTTCTCAAGATGGCAATTTAGCAACGCAAGTTCCTGGTTGCTATAAACTAGGCTGTGATTACAGATTGAAAATTCAAACTATCTTGCTTACAGCTGATCTAGGTAACACATCATCTAAACTGAAAGTCAAATACCTAACTGGTGACCAGTCTCACTTCTCTGGTTCCATGTTACTACTTCACCAAAAGAAACACAGTAATTATACTGACACAGAACATTTCTGTTTTCATAAACGTTTTGTTGCACTGTCATCTGAAAGGCTGTAGCCAGAAGCAGTAAATAACTCTTAGGATAACTTTTCAGTGTACTAATAAAAACCAATCACAATGTCAAAACATATTTAATTTATGCTAAACCTGTTGGAAGAAACAACACAAGTGAAACAGTGTGAAAAAAAAACATTAACTAACCAGCATCAGAAAAGGAACCTTTCCCAGGTAAAAATGATGAATATATAGCAAGATAAAAACAAAGAACGAAGAGAAAGAAAGAAAGCAAACGTGATCTTCTTAAGGAATCTGTAAAAGAAAATAAAAACATATTTAACATGGGCTAAAATAAACTACTTTCTAATTGCAAAGACAAGATATGTGAATTAAAACAACTTACCAAGTGTTTTTTGCAGGAATACCTGTGCTTTCAAAAAGCCTTCTGCAAAACCAGTTTTAAAAGCATCCTGGTGTGCCTCAGGGATGTTTTTTGTTTTCATTAGTGTGTCTAAGTTTTCAACATCAATTCGTCGCTTTCTCAGGATAAAACCCTGCAATGTTTTCCAAAGCAGTGTTAGTATACACCAAGTTTTCATAAACAATTAACTTACCAGCTGGCCAACATGGGTGATAGGAAAAAAATAAAATTTCAACAGCATATAATTCACGTGCTACTGGGTTAGTTAGAGGGTACAGGCCAGTAGCTCAAGTGTGAATCCTCATGGTTTGAGCACAGGCATTCCCATTTTTGCCGAGCAGATCAGTTTTGGAGCCCTCCTGGATCCCAGCTCCAAACTGAAAACATACCCTAAGACAGATCTGTATACAGCCAGCTTTGTTCACTGCATTCAGTGGGACTTATTAGCTTAAGCTTCTTGCTTTATTTCCAATTGCAAAATATCTTTGCAAGTATCACTTTGATGGAGCTTAAGCAAATACATCTTATATGCCCTGTCAAATTTCAGAGCAGCACTGCATGGAGATAGCTCTGGTTTTATCTTTATCCACAGTACACCTAGTCCCCAGATGAAATAAACTACATATGCCTAGAAGAAGGGAAGAGTTCAAAGATAATTTACACACAGAGTTAAATGAAAAGCCTTAGTTAGCCTGACTTGCGTACAATCAGCAATTAGAAGCAAAAAGTACCCAGGTTATCTTGGTTTTGTTACTGCTTTGGATAATTATCTGCTGACTTGAAAACACACATTCTTGTATGTTAAACTAGCTGTATTTCTGCTCAAAGAAATAATTCCTTTGACTTGAAGCTATTTTTAGTTTATATTCTGTTTTAGAAACAGAAAATAAAGAATTTAATTTCTAGAGTTAAAACCACAGTTATATGCTGAAACTGATCTCCTAAAAATTCAAATAATTGGTGATATATGGAACAAATATATGCATTAATAAGAAAAAACAATACACTGCCATTAGCTCAAGTTTTAGAATTAGGAATTATTTTCATGCTAGTGAAAGAAAATACCCCTGGTAAATTTTGAAGGTTTAGTCAAGAGAAAGAGGTGGTTTGAGTAAGCCCAAAACAACTTAATGTTACTTATATTTACCTTCAAAATTGAAGAAAGTGAACTTTTTGTTTCTGTGAATTGATCAGATGTTGACTGCAGACGTCTTGATCTTGATCTCAGAGTCTTAAAGTTCCGTGTCTGTATGTAAACTTTATGTAGTAAGAATAAACAGAAGTTAAAACCTAATCATTATTACCACTACCAAAAAAAAGTCTTAAGAAATTTCTGAAACTATTATATGAAAGAATATGGAATATAATCTTCCCAACATATCCACTGTACTGTAAATGGATAGTTATGTAATCACGAACTCTATTTGTCATCTGACCTGGCCAGTAAACTTTTGTTTCACATAAATTTTCAAGTTAAAATAATCTGGGTTCATGTTGTAAATTATAGCTAATTGGCCAACTCAGGGAAGAGGAGACATTCAGACAGTTAAATCCAGGCAGGCTGACAAAAATGAAACATTCAGAAGCAAATGCAGAAGGATGGGAATAATGCTTTGTGAGCTCTGCTGGTAAAATGCCCTGAGGAGAACTGGAATGGTTTCGGCGTACTGTTAACTTCCTTAGTGACAAAAGAAAGGAGACCCTTTAATCACAGTGAGCTAATGACACTCTAAGTTCTCTCCTACCACATCAGAAACCTTGTGAGGGACATTTTACCACAAGTGAACGTTTTTCTTCCTTTACTACTATATTTTAAAATAAACAGCAACACCAGTCAATTAGACTGGTTTCACTAAGCTATTTGTTGTTCTAGAACAGCACCAGATAAAAAGAACTTCTGCAGCTGACCCTTGAGTCCTGCTCAAAAAAGGTCTAACATTTGATCAGGTAGTGCTGGACCTTGTCCAGCTCAGATTTGAAAATCTCCAAGGATTAAGATAACCAAACTTCTCCACATGATCTGTTTCAGAATTTAACCATTCTCAATGTGAAAATTTTCAAACAGGTTTTATTTCATTTGCTTTTACTTGGGATTGTTGCCTCTTCTTTGAGGTGTATATGAGAAGGGTAACTGATATGGCTCCAACAGCAATTGGATCACTCCTTGCCTTTTATTCTGCTAACTAAAACCTCAGATCCTTCAGCTTCCCCCCTGTATAAAATGCTTAAAAATCTGCCCCCTTCCTTGTGACTCATTACTGGGCTATCTCCATACTGTCAGCATTTCTCTTTGCCACAGGATACAAACACAGATATACCTACAGGTGGCATCAGAAGAACTGAATTTAGACAATACCTGAACTTCCTGAACTCTTCATTATGTTTTCACTAATGCCACCAGTCACCACACCCCTCAGAAAATTCAACTGGATGAGTACTGAATTCAACATATTTATTGATTCAAAAATAGTCAATTCATCTGTGGTCTTTTGAGATTACGATCCACAAATACTGACATCTTGGAACAACATGGTGATTACTAAATTCTGGAAATACACTACTCAAGTGCAAAAAATAACTTCATGATTTAAAGTGTTAATATTGACCTAAGTTTCTCCTGGAAGCTTACTGGTATTTCCTGAGTGATGCCTCTACAACAAATCCAAAAATACTTTTCCAGAACAGACAAATGCTGTAGAGATTAAAACCAGTGTAGTTTAATGCTTTATACCTGGCCAACACCGAACATCTGAACAGAAATTTTGGAGGGGATGAGGATGTTGTCCGTACAAACAAGATGAGCGTAAAGCACTGAAAACATCCACAAAACCTGCAAAAAGATACAACAAAGTGTAAATACACCCTGTCTTAAATGGCAACTTAACATTACTTCTTGCACAGTTTGTTTTTTTAGTTTTTAAAATATTAATTCTATTTTACTATAGTACTCCAGGCATCTTTAATTAAACAAATTACCAGAACATCTATCAAAGCTTTGAAGCATTTCCAAGTATTTATTTGCTTTCAGGCAATTGTCAGTGAGCTATTTTTTTTTTTGTATCTCACAACACAATGCAATTTAAAATCTTCTCTCTAACAGCAGCCCTGCAATATTATTCCTTACACTCCTTCTTTCTAATGCAGTACTACATAGACAGTATCTCAAATGCCAGCTACATACTTCTTTTTCTAATAGACTTTTAAGCATCTGCGATGGTATTCCTTCATTTTAGACTAATTCCAACAAAACACCTTCACCTGCAAGGAACTACTCTTGTTTATTTCAGCAATTAAATACTCTACATGGAGTATTAACAGCTTGCTACCTTGAATTCCTTTCTAATTAGTATCTTTGTGTCACATTCCTTCAAGTAAAAAATTGATAAAAATGTAATCTAGGGATGTCTATGACATAAGTAGATTAGCAAAATCTAATGTCTCGATGAAATAAACTGGTGGTATATTCACAGCTCAGGCTCATCATTAAGAGATAGAGCTGAGTTCAGAAAAGTTTAACAGCAACCAAACTCAAATCCAAACAATTAGTTGAATTTTCTAAATTTCTCAAGTTTACAGAGACAAGCTATATACAGGAAAGAATCCATTAACACTCTTTATTAAATACATTTAACTACAAATTATCTACAGCACAAGAGATTAAACTGAAGAATAACTGTATTCATCTTTGTAATTTAACTCTCACAAACACTTCACTCAAACATACCATGCTTATTTTCAAAGAAGGACTGAGCAGAGACATATGACGTGTGCCACTGCGAGGAGACTTTGCTTTCTGTACAGTAGCCAGGAAGCAGCCTGTTCACCAACTCTCTGAACTGGTTAGCTTTCAAATCAGACAATCCCAGATCTCTTAAATTTTTAAATACAGACTGAAAAATAGAAATAAATGTTAAAAATTTACAGAAGGTTACCCTAGAGAAAAAATTTCCCAGTAGCCCCAGAAGCAAATACAGACCGAAAAAAAAGAAACCAACCAAACAAAAAAACCCAACAAAGACCCAACAATGGAATCTCAACACAGTGGTGAGCAGTACAACCCATGCAGATTTCCACAGTTCTGCAGTTACTGAGAAATTCCATGGTTTTCCTCCCAAAAAAGTGCTTAGTTACAAAACTCATAAGAAATGAGTTGAAAGAGAAGTGGCAATATCTAATACTACTTGGCACTGTTTTAATTTTCAACGTCAAAAGCAAAAAATACCCAATGATAATGAAAGATGTTTTAACAGAAAAATAAAACCAAACATGAAACCATGCCACTTAATCTCTCAAAAACCTTCAACACGTCTTAAGTTACAGTCCCCATTTCCTCACAAGCAATAATGACACAGACTTTGTTACAACTCAGAATAAAAAGGTAATATAGGGTTTATTAACAGAAAACTTATTGCTACTTTACAGAAAGAACTATTAAACTGGAAATGAAAACAAATCCCTTCCTCATTTGCAAAGTATTACTGAGACAAGTACCAGCTCTTTTTTAAAATGAAATACTGTAATTTTGTAGAATCCTTACTGGCAAAACACTGACTGACTGCAGGTCTGCCAAAAGGATACATTCTACATGTTAACATCCTGTTTTGTTTAGTCATATTACATTATTTTATAGACCAGTCAAATATTACATTCAATTAAACTCATATTATTCAGATTTAATATCAGTTAAACCATCACTTTTTCAAAAGGTTTTTTGTACCTCACTCTTCTGAGGATCATGCTCTGGGGAGGTGTCCCTCTGGACAGGCTGTATGGATGCTTTGCTGGCAGAAGTTGTGGAGTTTTTTGGTGAATGAAAGGCATTGATAAGGTGACTCAGAGGAACAGTAGCCTGGAAAAAAACAGATAAGGACTTAAACTTGTTTAAACTATTTAAATATACTTCTGTTCCAAATTCTAACTTATAACAGCATATCTTGTACACTGCCTTTTAAATGAGGACCTAATTATAAACCACATTATCTTCAACACCACAGTGTTAGCTGATACCTCTTTTTAAAGAGAAAAAAAGAGAAAGTTTAAGCATGTATGACAGATTAGAAACTCGTATTTTCATCTCTAAAGCAATACTTTTATAACTTGAATTATCTGTACTTTTTCTTGCATTATTATTAGCCATTCCCAAATGTTGCCTTTATGTTTTCTTCCTTAGGATCACACTTTCAGCTTAAGGATCAAAATGAAATCCACAAAGCAGACAGTCAAATCTGCAGCTCGGCAGCATTCAGCCAACTCCACCTCAGGAATCAGTACAGAAGCCCAGGTGCACCATGTAGCAGGGCTCCTCCTCCTGACACGACTCCATCTCTTGTGAACATATGGGACAAACAACCCCAGCAATATGTTCAAACAACCCCAGCAGTTCCGAACCTCCTCAAACTCTGTACACGTCCCAGGAGCTGGGACACAACCCTGGCTACTGGAATGATCCCTAATTGCAATTCCTGACTGAAGCACAATTGGGATGTCTATGAACGTCCTCCTGCAAGGACTACCATCTCTGTGTTGACCAGACAGCAGATCAAAAGAAACAATGCTGTGAGACATGAAAACTGTTTCATAACTAATTGTACAAAATTGTAATTAGACTCCGAGTTTGTGGCAAAACCATAAAGTCTCTAGAGGTCAAAACCAACATCCCAACCACTAACCAAACTTTCCATCTGCATTTCTCACTCTGGTGAAATGACACCTCCCTAAAAACATATAAACTCTTCCATTTCACTACTCTAATGAAAGCTTTAAACACATTCTCCACGTGTGGAAAGAACAACCAAATCCTATAGTCTATCACACACTAATACAAAACTTAAAAATAAAACCAAAACCACTGTTTCAGATCAAAGTCCATAAAACTCACCAGTCCCATCAGACTCATTGCCTAATTAAAGGTGCCTTCCTGATTGTGTTTAGACTGTTCTGTGTAACAAATTACAACGGTTTTCCCTCCACTAACTCTTCTAAGTCATTTCCTCTTGGCTTTCACAAGAACCCGTTAAAATTAACAGCATAGTTTAACTGTAGTAACACGTCAGCACCCCTTGCTTCTGCTACAAAAACAGACACTAAAAAGCGCCATGTAAGGTTATTTCGTCGTTTCAGAATGCTTTTACTCTTTCCAAACTTTTACTGTACCCCTCTCTCTCTCCCGAATTTATGTATCTTTTTCCTCGATGCGGACCGCACACCGCCCTAGCCCCCACCCGCTCCTCTCCCAGCTGCGGCCGCGCTGACGCCCGAAGCCCCGGGAACGTGGCAGGCAGGAACGCGGCTCCTCCCGTCGCTGCCCGCAGCCGCCGGGCCTTCCGAGCGCCTCCGCCCGGACACGGAGCGAGCCCCCGCCGGGAGCGGGACCGGGGCAAGGCGAGCCGCGCACGGCACTGGGCCGGAGCGCCTCGCCAGCCGCTCACCTGGGGCTGTACGGTGGAGAAGGAAAACATCCTGCCGGCGGGGCCGGCGGCGGCCGCAGGCGCCTCTTCCGCCTCGCAGCCCAGCCGCAGGAACCCGCCCGCTGTGGCCGCCGGCGGCGAGGAGGCGCCGCAGCTCCGCTCCGGGAAATGTCCGCCCCGCGGCCGCGCCGACCGGGCCGAGCCGCCCCGGAAGCGGCGGCAGCAGCGCAAAGAGCTTCCGGGCCGCCGCCGCTGCCCCGCGCAGCCGCCGCCTCGGGGCGGAGGCGGAAGAAGGGAGCGGGCGCAGCCGGTGCTGGGGTGCCCGGGCAGGGGGGCGGTCGGGGAGGGCCCCGCGGGGGACCCGCTCTCGGCCGGCGGCGGTGCAACTGCCGGAGGGTCCTGCCCCTGCTCGCTGTCATCGCCCCCGGGTGCTGTCCGGAACGCGGGTCGTTAACCGGCGCGCAGCGTGATATTTCTAATTTTTATTCTAGTTTGCACAACGTAGGGACATAGGTGGTGACCCACGAAAGGCTGGCTTACCAATCATAAAACTTGACACTATACATTTTAACAACGACATCAACATTCCTTGCTTACAAATTACATAAGTCTTTTGTTTATTAGACTTTAACCCCGTATTTGTTAGCTATAGAGCTCCCTTCTCATGCTAATCAGTGTGTAGGTGCAATTCTTCCTTCCATTTAAGTCTGGGGTCCCTTTTGGTAAGGTGGTCAGGGTCTCCCACTGCCAGAATTACCCTTCCCCAGTTACTGCTCAGTCCTGACTTCAATCCTGGTGGCTCTTGTCCAGACAGCCCATTTGTCTTGGGATTATCTTTCCTTTTCCTTAAAACAAAATATTAGCCAAGTGTATGATGTTTCTAAAGCAATGGAGGATAGGGAGGTGATTCGAGACAGCCAGCACAGTTCCACCGAGGGAAAATCCTCTCTGACCAACCTAGTGGCCTTCTAGGATAGAGTAACTGTATCAGTGAATAAGGGAAGGGCTATGGATGTCATTTATCTGGACTTCCACAAAGCCGATTTTTGCGGGAGTTTATTAGCGTTTTCTTTCTTTCACCGGTCCACAGCTCTTAACTAAAAGTGCTCCCCCCACACCAACTTGCACTGCTCTGGATGAGCACAGCCGCACTGCTCCCTCCCCCTGCCTTTGTATATATACATCTCTTCTGTTTTCCACTAGCACTCTCCTGATCAAAGTCACATAACTCAGCTTGCTGATTAGGCAGAAACCTCACCTGACAGCAGTAAAAAAATCTAAAAGGCGATAAACATTTACCTAGATCCACTCCATGAAGCAGCTTTCCACTTAGCTATACAATGGCTCACGCTGCCTCGAGGGAAGAGAGAGGTGTTGCCCTCTCTCCATGAGCTCAGGCTGTAGTGGAGTACACACTCCTGATGCACTACCATTGCTGGCATACCCTGATGTCTGCCTAGGGTGCCAGCACAAGAACCAACCCTTCTCTCAGCTGGATTTTTCCACTGGCATTGCAGCCTGTGAGACACACCTAAACTAATGTTGCAGAGTTAAATGACACACAGATAAGGAAAAATTGTATTTTAATACCAATACAAAAAGCTAATTTAAAACATGTTTTCTGCATTTGCTTATTAAATTGCAGGCATTGCTGGGATCTGTGGGATAGCATTTTGCCTTCACAAGTCACAAGCAAGGTCTCTCTGACTAGGTGTAAGTGATGTATCTTGGAGCAAAACAAGGGCCTGATAACTAATCTGCTGTCTGAAAGGAGACCTGCTGTTGTGCACTGACCTCTGCAGTGACAGCTCTTTGCTGATGCACAGACTGCAACAGAACAATTATGATCAGTGTGAATGAAACGTGAACAGCCATGTACATGTGAGACCAACATAAAATCAGTAAGGCAAGGGTTAAAAAAGTGACCTAGAACACAGCTGAGAGCAGTAAAACTGGTAAACACTGAGAGCTGTGCAGTGCAAACTGAGCAGAAGGCCTGTGCTCTGGGAACAGGAGGATGACAGCCAGGTCAGAGTACACTGTAAATGGCATCCCTGCCCCTGCTGTCTCAAGAGGGAGGCAGAATGTAGCCATGGAGATACCCAAAATAAGGAAACAAATTGTGGAACAACCGTCTGAGATAAATAGCAGATGAAGCAACTGACTACATCAATCTAACTCCTCATCAGCACAGACACGCCCAGGGAGCGGTTTGCCATCGCTGGCCCAGAAAATGCAAAGAGACAGCGAGGGATGAATGGCAGTTGTGAGAACTGGACAGGGCACGTTCTCTGGCAGACAAGCCCTCCTGGCTGTGCCATTTTGGACACAGGTCTTGGAGCTATCAAGTATGCAAGTGGGAGAAAATGATACAAAAATAGAATAACCTTGAGTTGGAAAGGGACCCATCAAGACCATCGAGTCCAACTCCTGTCCCTGCAAAGGACACCTTCAAGCCTCCCATAGGAATAGGAGGATAGAACCTACTCACAGCAAGTTACAACCTAGAGCCAAGCAGGAAAAACCTAGATTCCCACCCTGGCGATCAGCCAGCCCAGACGGGCGGTGGTTTGTCACGGGCGCGTTCTGAGGGCACCTCCCGCGGCCGCCCCGCGGGCTCTCGCGAGAGCTCGCGTTGCCGTTGGTGAGGGCGCGGGCGGGACGGGGCGGGGCCGCTTTGAATCGCGGCGGGCCCGGGGCCGGGCGCGCCATGGCACCCGAGCGGCCCGGGGGGGAGCGGGGCGATGCTGCCAGCCCCAGCGCCGCCACAGCCGCCGGCTCGACGCGCGTTGAGGTCCCCCGGCCGCCCTCCATTGAGGAATTCACCATCGTGAAGCCCATCAGCCGCGGCGCCTTCGGGAAGGTGTACCTGGGCCGTAAGGCAGGCCGGCTCTATGCCGTGAAGGTGAGGCGAGGCCGGGGTCCAGCGCTGCTGCCGAGCAGCCCTGTGCGGGAGAGGGGCGAACTGAGGGACGGGGAGGGCTGGCCCCGGTATGAGCCCCGGGCCCTCCCCGGGGAGCGGCCGCTGCTCGGGCACAGCCTGTGCTCCGGGACGCGCTGTCCGCACGGCCGTGCCCCGTTCTCACCTCCCTGAGGCCTGGAGGGTTTGGTCAGGGGACCTCTGATAACGACAGCTGCTTTTAGAAGTATTTTAAGTAAGGGGAAAAAACGGCAAAAACCTTGCCAAGTGCCCCGGCGCTGTTGGCGTCTCGCCTTGTATACAGCTGCTGTAGCTGAGCCCCCTCAGCTCCTGTGCCTGCCGGGGGGTAAAGCACCGCCTCCGAGAGACTATACGAGAATAAATTATAAAAGGCGTTCTTGCTGAGTATTTTAAGAAAGCTCAACAAAAACCTGTTGTGTTTTCTATGTCGTTGCACAAAGAGCTAAAACCTAGGCTGGTTGTTAGTAAGAAGCTTACCAATTATTCGTGTAAACTTGACTTTGTGATTAAAAGGATCGTAACAATCTACACAGTACACAATAGGAAACGTAAAAGCAGTCGTACAAAATAGGCAATGCTGTGCAGAGCTGTACATCTCTATGCAGTTTTATTATGAGCATTTTGAGGTTAAATCATTTGTGTGCTCTGTTTTGTTTTTCAGGTGATGAAAAAAGCAGACATGATCAACAAAAATATGGTTCACCAGGTGCAGGCAGAGAGGGATGCACTGGCTCTCAGTAAAAGTCCTTTCATTGTGCACTTATACTACTCACTTCAGTCAGCAAACAACATCTATTTAGTGAGTAAAAAAATGGCTGTGGCATTTTATGGTAGTCTTGAAAATTGAGCGTCAACTATAATGATATCTCTAAACATTTTTATAATGGTACTCCTTAGTCACTTTAACATCTTTCTCACAATGGTTGAAGAAGTAAAATATTTCTCTTCCTCTGATGTCTTTGGGCTCTTTCTGCTCATGTTCCCCTCTCTTACAGGAGAAACTTAGAAATTCTAACAACTGTTCTATCTTAGAAATATGTAGAAATCTTGGGGAAAACAAGAAATCATTCTGTTCAAGCAGAAGCCAAGTGACTGGAAGGTACTCCATGACTCACTTAAAGGAAATTTATTTTACTTATTGCTAGTGCTCAAATTTTGTTACAGTTGTTGGCCTACATGACAAGATGATATCTGAGTGGCAAAACTAAATGCTGGTCCACACAGAGCACTGTGGAGCACAGCAGGACTTGTGCATGGGTTTATGTGCTGCTTCCATGTAAGGATTCAGATTGTCTGCAAAGGGTCTGGCACAATTCGTGTGGGTTGCTGTAAGCACACACAGGGAACAGCTTGATGAAATTCTGAGACAAGGTTGCTATGCACTCCTACAATGCATTTTGAGTGTAAGCAAAGGCTTCTTTTTCTGGAGTCTCAGAACTGCTGCATGAAGTAGAGGACTTCAGGGTGAAGGATTTGTGAAGGAGATGCTAAAATCATGTCTGGACATGTGTGTATTTGTATTTATATATATATATATATGTGTGTGTGTTTTTATATGTTTATATATATGTATGTTTATATATATGTGTGGAAGAATATTGTGTATTGGACTGTAAGTACAGATGAGATTTCCTGACCAAAACCCCATAAATGCCTTCTTGACATCAAAGAGTGAGTTTCAGACTTCTATTTTATTTTGACTGACTTCTGTTTTATTGCTGACTTCTATTTTATTTTGAGTATGACATGGGCAATCATAATGTGTCTGCATAATGGTCTACTGGGTGTATGTTTTTCCCACTCTTTTTCATGTGTCTTAATTGCACACTAACTCTCACTGCATTTTTGATAGTTTGTACTTATTTCACAAAGCTCAGGTCTTAATTTAATATTGTGTATAAATGATGGCAAGATAAAGTATTGAGATACTTTGATTTGCATAAAATAGGTGGTCTTTGGATTCAGGCCTTGAGTTGCACAGGAATGCTTTGTATTTCATTTTCTATACTATGGAAATATAGAATATTAAACTAAATATAGATTAATATATGAATATAAATATAGGTTAAAATACATAATATTCAATATAGAAATATATAACATTTATAATATAGAAAATTTTCTGTAGTTGACTCTCAAAAACTGTAGTCAGCTTTTTAATCAGCTTCTAAAAGTAATCTAGGCAAATAAAATAAGCAAATAGTCTACAGAAAGAAAATATTTAATGCCTGCTGTTACATGACACTTTAATTATTTTATCCAAGTGAAAAGTAATGTGTGGGAAATGAGGTTTGAACAAAGGTACTTCTCTCTGCTTCTGGTCCTTGAAATCATATTTTTCTAGGGGTGAAAGTTATTTTGTATTTTACTTCCAATTTTGACATGTGTTTTAAATTTAAAATGCTTGAATGACAGGTGATGGAGTACCTTATTGGTGGAGATGTCAAATCTCTTCTCCATATATATGGATATTTTGATGAAGAAATGGCTGTTAAGTATATTTCTGAAGCAGCATTGGCTCTTGACTATCTTCATAGGCATGGAATAATCCACAGGTGAATTTTTTTTTTTTCTTACAAATAAGAATTTGGTAGTTTGGGTTTTTTATTTTTTCACTCTAACACATAACCATCACTGTTTCATTGTGGCAGCTTCCACAGGCACCTCATTTGCTGGAGCTCCTGGAAGCTGTTTTTGCACGTGTGCACTGCAACAATGCTGTGAAACAATGGCTAAAATCAAATATGTGCCTGTGTGCTGAGCACACAAACCCACAGAGCTTTCCCCTGCCAGCTCTTTGCCAGTCCAGTGCTGGATTAGCTGTGATGGTTCAGGAACCCTCTGGGTACTGCACTCCTGGGCCTGTGGGACAAAGGGACACTGGTGACCCTGATGCTCCCCCAGAGTGAGGGTTCTTTTGCATTCAGCAATGCTGCAGAGAGCACACATGAAAACTCCTGCTGGAGGTTTGCTTGTCACCTGCAGGAGATGCACATGAGTGAATGTTATGATGGTGCTACTTGTGAAGGACGCTTGTCAAGCCTGCTGAAGCACAAGATATGCAACTCTTGACATGCATGCTGATTTTTACAAAGCCTGAGATGTTTGTGCCATATTTAATGCTAAATATATTTGATTCATTTGATATGTTCCTTAAACTGGAATCTTCTGCTGGCTAGGAGATGTTACTATTAAGCAGCTCTAACCAATGTTTTGTAATGAGTGTTTCTGGCCAGTGAACTTTCTTCATGTTGCTCAGTGCTCTTTTTGCTGACTTCAGCTGTATTCATATTTTCAGGGATTTGAAGCCAGACAATATGCTCATTTCTAATCAGGGACATATAAAGTTGACAGACTTTGGGCTTTCCAGAGTTACTCTGAACAGAGGTAAGAGTTGTTTCTATCCTTTTGGTTGTATTAAAATGTATTTCTGCATCACATTTCCATATTCTTGAATACTTCACATCCCTATCAAGGGCACCTTTCAATTAAATAAGTGCAAATGTTGCAGTAATACCTGATTTCTAATAGGTAAGTATTGATTAGCTACATGCTCTTAGCATTCCACTTCAGAAGGTAAAATATTTATTCTTTGAGACAAGGATGTATGAAATATGATCTAGAGCCCTTTCTTTGGAGGGATATGGATTTCAAAGTTTTCTGAGGTCTGCTAGGAGATTTCAATGGGTGAATAAATAATTCTGGCTTGTTCCTGTTTCTCTGACTACTTCTGGCCTTCAGTTCATGTCTCTTGGTCCTGTATAAATGAATTTCCAATAAATTAACTGGGACATTCCAGACATTAGTTTGAGGGAGAAGGGGAAGATCAGCTCAGTGCTTTGGCATGTGAATGTTCTCTTTTCAAGCAGAGAATTTAGCTGAATAGTCATGACTGTCTGGCACAGGCTGCAGATGCTAAGGTGAATAGCCAATTTCTGAGCTGGTTGGTACCTCCTTAGCCAGATCATCCAAACTTATGCTGCACAGCACCAGTTCACGTTTTTTCAGACAGCTGCTGGAGGGTACATCCTTTTTATATGGTTAAAGGAATGTTGAAATTCAGAGTTGTCTATGGAGTTTGATTCATGATTTTAAGAATATAAAGGAAAAGCCTAGATGTTCTTTATTTTTTATGATCTACTGCTTTAACTGATGTTCTAATGGAACAGGTTATTGTTTCTAGTTGAACATTCTATGAAAGCTTTAAAGCTACTTACTGCTAGTGAGCAAAAAAAAAGGTATCCAAGGTTGAATTTTCACCTGTGAAAAATTCTTGTGTAGCTTTTTTGAGATGTCTTTTGGAAAAGGAGTCAAATTTAGTATCCTATTCCACAAGCCATAAGCTGGAACTGCTGTCTAAAAACCAAAGCTGATATCAAATTAGAAAATGTAGTGCTTTTTGCATAGTGTGTTGGAGAAGAAATATGGCTTCTACAACTTCTGTATGTATAAATGTATGGATGTATAAGAAAAAACATCTTTTTTTGTTAAGTAAGAATGTACAGGTAAGTCTTCAGTTGGTCTTGGTGGCTTCATTTGTATGTATATTTTTTGAGTATGTGACTCAATTTTTTCTTTGGCTTCATGAAACTTAAATAAATGTCTGCAACTATTTGCCTTTGTTTAATATCAAAATGAAAACCTGATCTATTTGATTTTGGGTTTTCTTTTTTTCTGTAGAGATAAATATGATAGATATCCTTACTACCCCATCAATGGCAAAGCCAAAACAGGACTATTCACGTACTCCAGGACAATTGTTGTCTCTTATCAGTTCTCTGGGCTTTGTAAGTAATTTGCACTGTCTTTGTAAGTAATTTTCACTGTCTTTTAAGTAATTAATTTTAGTTTATTTACTATCTTAAATTCAACAGTTGGCATGATAAGGCTATTCTTGTATTTCTTCTGCCAGCTGGTAGAATGACTTGTGATATGTTTAGAGTACTTTGAAATTCTGATGTGATTATCTTGGACTTTTGAATTGCTGACTTTTTTATGAGTATGGCCAAGCTCCAATGCAAACATAAAGAAAGAGTGAAGTTACACTCTCAATCCTGGACTGAGAATTTGTTCAGACTCCATTAACTTTTAACTGTGCTTCTTTCTGCCTGTTAGTATACTCCTCCTGTAGGAATGAAAGTGCCAGGGCACAGATCGAGTCCAACATCTGGCAGTCCGCATGGAGCAGTTTCTCCTGTCCCTATGGCCCAAAAGGAAAATACCCCTCTTTCAACTAAATTGTTCAAAACGCGTGAGTATACCAGGCCTTGTGCTGAGGAATACTCTGGCTGTAAGGTTGTGGTCTTTTAATTTTATGTGAGTAGTTTGGACCCACTTCATAAAAGGTGTGATTCTGTTGGTGTCTTGCTCTCCACCATTCCTTCAGTGCTTTACATATGACATGTTTTCACCTACTACTTATGTCAGCTTCTAAAGTGGTTTTGTTTGATTGGGTTTTTTCAAGTCATGACCCCTGAATTCAAAATCACGCTTTAACATTTTATGGAAATAGTGTCAGTTCTTGACATACTTTCAGAGGAAATTGTTAAGTATAGCAATCTATGTTTTCTTTTAAATTGTCTTCTCTTGCTGCTTTCTCATTTCTAACCTGAAATGAGAAAGAAGGCAGCTATGCTGCTAATGTTTGTACTGCTTTTACATTCTTGGCAAGTTCGTAATTCAAAAAATATATGAATTGACTATGCAAGAAAGATGACAAGAGAAATTGTTGTCAACATGGCTTTCCTTAGCTTCCTTTGATGTGAAAGCTTAACATACTGTGAAGTCAGTTGCCTGTTTGTATCAACATTTGAATTTCTTTTTCTCTTAAGATCTGGATAATTCTCAATTAACACCTGTGATGCCAGCGAGGAGTTTAACTCCTACTCTGCTTCAGTCAAGAAACAGGTTCGGTACCTCCAGTCAGTCTCACACACACCTGTCCAGTGTGGAATCAGAAAACTGGAGCAGCCCTAGGTGCGGGAAAGGTGTAGAGGTCAGGACTGTTTCATCCTCCCCTTCTAAATTAAAATTAGTTTGTACTTGTGTATGCAGATGTCTTCTATTTACTCTACTTGCCTCAGTTATTTCAAGTGTTGAGAAACTTTCCTACAGTAGAAGGAGCAGGCATTCTAATTGGTATAGAGTAGGATTTTGGGTCAAACCGATATAATCTTTTCTTTCAAACAAATATTAGTCCTTTGCAATATAACAGGGGAAGCAAATGCTATTGAGCCTGCAGCAAAGGAGCGAAAGAGAAGGCTTCACTGACCATCACTGGTTTAGCCCTATCCTGCACAAGGTGGGCACTGCTGGGAGCAGTGGCTTTTTGGAACCTGACCTTGTCCCTAAAGCTCATTTGCTCAGCATCGTGGGTGAAAGAATTTGTTTAAAAGACAGAACTTGGGAAAACAATAAAATCCACTTCAAACTTCTAGTAGCTGTTAAACTGAAAAGTTTAAGGCTTTTATTACTGAAGTGTTTTGAATCAACTAACCTAACACCAATAATTATAGCTGATAAAATATTATCCTAAAATATTTTATCCTATTTTAATGTGTTCATGAAATTCTGCACAAACACAAACCTAAAAGAAAATGCTGCTATGCTATGTAGTTCCTTGCCATGATTCTTGTTTAGAGCATACAGAACAACTTACATTTAAAACAATTTATTATTCTGTATTTATCTGGTTTTTAAGCCTTGGTTTTAGTATTGTGTTATCAAAACATTAGGGACATCAGATTTTCCTTCTGTCATCTCTGAAGTGTAATATACCACGGGGTACTATAATGGGGTTCTTTCCTTGAACTTTCTTGGAAACTGAAAACTTCTGTAGCTTAACTGCTTAAAATAAAGTCACAAATACAACATCAATTGCTCTATTTTTTCATCCTTTGGCATTTAAAAATATGTAATTTTCTATTGTATTATAGTAAGCTTATTTTATATTCTTAACTTGATAATTTGACTTCTTTTGTGCCTTATTTGGTTTTGGGTTTTTTTTTTATATTTTGAAGTATGGTTTTTCACTAGTAGTAGTTAGAATAAGTAGCACTTGCAAATCTGCATTTCATTATGGAGGCTGTAATAAAGTATTTCAAATTAAACATTTCTATAATGCTGTAATCATATTTTTCTTGATACTTAATATGCTTTTTTGCAGCAAAGTGAAGATGAACCTCGTTCTACAACATCCAAAACCAGTAGCAGTGGGTCAGCTCTCCTTTCAAATGCTATGTTGCCAAATAGCAAAGAAGTTTTAAAGAGGAAAGAGCTCGAGTCTGCCATTTCTCCCATTGCCAGCAATGAGTCTGGCAGCAGGCAGAAGCTGGGAAGTGAACGTTTGGATATAACAGATACTCCTGTGAGCACTCTGGATGTGAAAGTAGTAAGAAAGTGTATTTCTGAAAATAAGATTTGGAAAGAAAAAGTCTTTGTAAATAAAAGAGACATGACTTATGAAACAGTGGAGACTTCCAGATTACAACAGTCACTTTCAAGGCAGAATGAGCCTGTCAAAGAGGAAGTAATGTTTGAAAAGCCAGGTGTAAAAAGAAGCTTTGAATCAGTTGACACTAGTCCTTGTCAGGAGCTTAACTATGTTAAAAAAAGCAATGCAGAATATAAACGTGGCTGTCAGATCTCAGAATTTCCTGCAAACAAAGGGACAGGTTTGACAACAGAAATTCAATCCTTAATGCTTTGTAATGATGGATGCCTATGTGACACCTGTGAAAGCAAGGAAGAAGTTAAGAGTTTTATTAGTAACCAGGAAACAGTAGAAAGATCGCTTACTCCAACTGTAGCTAAAAATCTTATGTGTGATCTGGATGCAGACTGCGGAAAGGATGATGAAAAGGAGTACATGAACTCAAGTTTTTTGGTCACTGATGAAAAACCTTTAGATGTCTTCAGTGCAGATTCTGACTTACTTCCTGAAGTGTCTGTTACAGAAAGCCATCTAGAAAAACAGCTTTTAGATTTGGACAGAAGTGTTAAAGACCTCTCCTTTGAGGAACCAAAACCTGAAGATGTGCTAATAACATCACCAGAGTCCCAAAATAATCTCCATCTCTCACAGGATGGAGAGGAGGCACATACAGTCCAGGACTGCAAGCCAGTACATCAGAAAAAGGATCATGACCAGAAACACATGGAAGAAACTTACCTTGACACAGTATCTTCTCCTTCAGAAAAGATGAAGGAAGCGCTGAGTCTCTTCAAAAAAAATGCTGTTGTTTTTCGGAGTTATAATAGTCCAATCAATCTATCCAATATATCTGAGCCATGCAGCTTGGCTTCCTTAGATATAATGGATCTTTCACCTGCCTGCAGTGGCTCTTACCCAACAGCTATCACTCCATTACAGAAAGGAAGATCATATCAGGTCTATCAGGTAGGTAAGGATGCAGATGGAAACTTTGTACATGAATTGGACATTAGGGACCTGAAATTATTTCAGTGGTAAATTTAGGGAAGACTCAAGTAGTTTGAGGCAGTCTGTTAAAATGACCTCTGTTGTCAGGGTTTCACTTGCTGCACTTGTGTGGCCAAAATTATAATATCTGTAAGAATTTAGCAGTAGCTTTATGTTCACTGGTTTGCCTTTGGCTCAACATGCATTGACTGTCCATCTCTGAGAAATCTTTGCTGTTACAGTGAACTGATTTTAAAAAGCCTGTGCTATTTTGTCTTGCAGTGTTATAGGTTTCCTAATGTAATGGGAAGTCTTTGTTGTGGGTGGGGGTTTTTTGGGGGGGGGTTTTTTGTTATCCTGCACTCTTCCCAAGACAGTGTGAATGCTGTTCAGCTGCTGGTAACTGCCATTGTACCTGCTACTTTTTTCTTTTTTAATCCCATTAAAAGTGATGGTGTAGTGTATTCTGTCAAGTGGCAGTTACAAGCCTATTACAAAGATTGATGTGAACAGTGATAGCTGCTGATGTGATAATAGAGGAAGAACTTAAGGAGAAGTTTCTCAAAAGGTAGGCATCTTTATGCTTCAAGACTGTTGAGATAAAGCAATGGAAGCACATTTCACACATGCTTTTCAGGGAATGTTTTGTAACTTGCTCTTGGCTTGAACTTAAGTATCAATTATTACATCTGTGACATCCCTGGAGCTGGGAGTTTCTGAGCTGGTTTTGTTTGACATCTGAAGTCCTTGTGCCATCTTTTCAGACCCCTTACCGGGGCGATGCTGGCACACCGTACAGGACTCCAAAGAGTGTCCGAAGAGGAGCTGCCCCCGTAGAAGGTGAACGAATCCTGGGCACCCCAGACTACCTGGCACCTGAGCTGCTTTTGACACAGCCTCATGGTAAGGCAAAGCAGCATCTGTCAGTACTTGAAAGGTGGCACTTGACATTTCTAAATGTCTGTAGAACTGTAAACCCTTCAAGCAATAAGATTGGGAATTCTTCAAAAATAACTAGTGCTAAGCTTTTGCCATCATGGGTGGCTGTGTTTGCTTCAGCTGCTCCTTCCATTCCTTTACTGGTTTCTCATAACCAAAGATTTTAGTTGTTCACCAGCAGGCTCGCTGCCAATCAGTATTGGAAGCTGCTTTGGCAGCCTGAGACTTGTATGTGGCTTGGGAGTAACAACTTGGTTATCCTGAGTGCCCTTAAAGATTCTTTGGGATGGGAAAGGGGAAATTTTAGAGTGAAAGGCTTAAGCCTTCAATTATTTTTAGAATGTCTTCTGTTTATTGATATTAAAGTGTTATGTGAAGCCAGACAATTGTGTGAAGTTGCCTTAAAATCAGTTATTGAGTTCAGTGGCCTCATGAAACCCTCATGAAACCCTCCAGACATCTGACAGGATCTTCTGTATAAAGGTGCAGTAATAGCCATGCCAACCTCAAATTTTTGGAGGTTGGTTTTTTGGGTTTGTTTGTTTGTTTTCAAAATACTATACTAAAATAGCACAACTTTGAAGGGCATAAACTTCTTTGTCTCAGATTCTGAGATCCACTGAGGTTAACAAAAAGTCTGAAACAGTTTTCCACTAAATTGCAAGAAGCATTAACAAAAATTAAATGCAATGCATCTATCTCTAATACAGTTGTTGATGTATAATTCCATTTTATTTCCACCCCAAAAGTATACTACTATTTTGTAGAGCTGCAAATCTTGGGACAATTACATCACAGAGAGACCTTAATTGAGAGGTAGTTATTACTATCCTGTGGAGCAATAAAATTCTGCTAATATAAATTAACTAAAACTCTCTGAAGAGATTTAACAGTAAAAATTGAAAATGCTCAACATATGTAGTTGTTGTTTTGCACTTCCCATTTAGGACTCCTGGATATCTGGCAGATGTTAAAACTGGATAATATTTTGGAAATGTAATCAGTGCTACTTAGAAAATGTGAAACCTGTTCACAGGCTGATTTCTCTGTGGTTACTGGGTTTTCAGGACTTCAGTGAAAACTTGCAGAGTCTGGGGTTTGTGTCAGGAAATTACAAGTCTCCCATTACCTTCAGTGAAGCCAGGGTTTTTGGAACTCCAAGTTTTCCCTCACTAAATATTCCACATGTTGAGCTGCTTGTAAATGTAGTTTTAATCCTAAATTAATCATGTTACAAAACTATTTTATTTTTGTTTCTAACTTAGATTTAACATTGCCATCTTTCCTTATTGTGGAATACTACCTTAGGGGAAAAAAATCTTCATTCCTATCTGTTTGGAGAATCATACTTGATATTCAATGTTTGTATTTGTTATGGGGTTTTTTTGGGCAATAATTGTGATATTTTTACTTTATTGTCTTTTCATATGCAGGGACTCTGGTATCTGGTGAGTTTTCTATATTCTGTGCAGAGCTGAAGTGTTCAGCATAACTGAACAGTCAAAGTATAACCAGATCACAGTTTCTGAGAACATTGTTTGGGTGAACAATGGTTCTGTATAGAAAGACATGTCCAATATACTTCCACATGAAAATGTGTGATGCTCACAGAATCAGTAAACATCCTATCAGTGTGACTAAACTATCAGAAATCACACATGTAAACATGTACTTCAGAAGGAAAGTCAGCATTCTTAAATTGTTTAACACGAGGTAAACCCAGAGCCACTTTTTCTCATTGCTGCCTTTTACTTTATTGCAGTCAGTCTCATTTACTTTGCCTATGGGTGAAGAAGGTTCAGGTGCTCAAGACCTGGTGTTATTGCTTCTTGCTTTAAACCACAGAATCATAGAAAATCCCAAGTTGGAAGAGACCCACAAGGATCATTGAGTCCAACTCATGTCCCTGCCCAGGACAGCCCCAGAGTCACAGCATGTCCCTGCAAACACTTCTTGAGCCCTTGCCAGGCTTCGTGCTGTGGCCACTTCCCTGGGGAGCCTGTTCCAGTGCCCAGCCACCCTCTGGGTGGAAAAACTTTTCTCAATATCCCACCTTAACCTCCCCAGCACAGCTTTATGCTGTCCTTTGGTCCTGTATTGCAGGTTTGTGGTAGGAGTTAATCTAATTTTAGTTAGAGTTTGTGTGGGAAAAATTGCTGCTGAAACCTGGTCATTACACTGTTCAGGTTGTGATCTTATTAGACTTTGACTGGAGCTGGGAGTATTTTACTGAACATCCAGGTACTCTTAACAACAGTGGATGTGAACTCACTGCTTTGATGTGCTTAGCTTGGTGGGCACTCTTACTGCTGTTAGGACATGCTAAAAGTGTATTAAATTTCTGGTTAACACTCTGGTTTTCAGCATTTCTAAACTTCACAGCAGTCTTTGTGAAATGGCTCAAAACATTCATTTGCTTGGAGGTGTCTTAGTTTTTTTTCTATGCCAAAAAAGCCAAGAACAATTAGATTTGTTATCTTTCCAAGTTTTGGGGGTTTTTTTAACAGCAATTGTGGCATCTATTCTTTATATGGTGGAGTGGGCATGGCTTGAAGATGCAGGAAGCTTAGGATGCATGCAGTGGTGTTTTGGGATTGCTTTGCCTGCTGGTTTCAATGTACATTAATAGGAGAGATTTGCAAGAAGACAAAGCCCTGGAATGTGGAAAACCAGAACTATCTAATAACAAAGCAGAGATACCTAGTAACTACACATTGCCCCAGTCGGTTCAGTGTAATGGAAAGTAATGCCAGCTTCGTGTGTGCTGGCTCGTTTCTGCAAGCTGTCTTCATGATGTTCATCATAATTTGGACAAACAAAAATGAAGTTCAATAGTCTGAAGTTTTGGAGACTTTTTAAAGAACTGAGAGAAGGGATGGCAACATGGAGCACTTATCCAGGCTCTAGTCATGAGGCATCTATTTCTTATCACAAAACAATCTCCTGGAGGAGTTAGCTCCTGGATTCTCTGTGTTGGGAGTTGATAATTAGATTGTTACTAAGAGCCCCCTTGGTTTTATCAGTAAACCCCAGTATTATCTATAATAAATTAAGGAGCAGAGTGGCTATAAAAAACCTTTTAATATATTTTTAATCTGCATGTATATTAAACACAATTTGTCTCTTCATAATCTTCAAGAAATTTGCAGAATTTAAACATTCTTCAGCTTTTGCTAATGTCAAAGTCTTTGCAAGTATCGTTTTAGTAAGTGTAATTATGTGGATTTATTTTACCAGGTTCTGCTGTAGACTGGTGGGCCCTTGGAGTTTGTCTGTTTGAGTTTCTAACTGGAATTCCACCTTTTAACGATGAAACACCAACACAGGTCTTCCAAAATATTTTGAAAAGAGGTAATCTGTCTCAGTAATCAGGGCAAGTATGTATTTCCAATATTTGTCTTAGAGTTTGAGTTACCAACTCAACTCTGTTTTTGTCTGTAGATATTCCCTGGCCTGAGGGTGAAGAAAAGCTGTCTGATAATGCCCAGAATGCAATAGATCTTCTTCTAACAATTGACACTACTAAGAGAGCTGGACTGAAGGGTTGGTATTAAAATTGTTCTTTGTAACTTATTGCAGATTTTTAAGTGGTGATCTCCTCCTCCTGAAACTTAAGCTGGTAAACTTCAGTGCCTCCCTAGGTTCCATGTATAGTACCACAGCACTTAACAAGTTGTGGTATTTTCTGTATTTCTTGTGGGGTTTTTCCTTTCTGAACAAGGTAATTCTGGGGCTGGATTGTTTTGTTGGTTTTTAATTTTTTTAATTGAACTTCTGTTTTGCTTTACTGCTGTTCTGCTATGCATTTTTAGTGTTGGATATCTGATGTACCAAAGTTCTCTTTTATCTAATGGGTATTTGGAATTTTTAACCTAAATGACATTGGGAACCTTGATTAAAAGATGATATTTTGGGAGAGAAGCCTCCTACAACAAACAGTTAATTCAGAGAGAGCAGTTTTTTCTTAGGAATCAGCCTGTCTCCTGCTGAATGCATAGGAGAATACAAAGTTGGAAAATATATGCTGTACAAAGTCTACTTTTTTTCCCCCTTGTAGAAGGGCTTAAACATTTTCTATTGTTAACAGTGACTATGTTATGGTTTTTTTTTTTTAATGTTGATAATGGAAAGAAATTTAGAGTGAGATATTTTGGAAATAGGGATAGAAATCTTATGAGAACTGTTCAGGAAATCACTAGAGAAGGAAATTACTATGGAAAGGCTTACACATAAAGAGACTAAATGCTAGAAGCTGAAATCAAGCCAAATTAAAATAGAGAAGGCACAAGATTATGAATGAAGATTATTATGTCAACAGAAAATTCTGTGGCTTTGATAGTTCCCAAAAAGCAATTTGAAGGTGTTTTAGTTAAACACAAGTTACTGTCTTTATTTCTGGATTTTAGAGTGAAATCTAAATTGCCTGTCAAGGACAGAATTTTAAAACAGATGACATAATGGTTTCTTCCTATCTGAGCTTCTTTGAAATTCATTCTTTGTCAAGATTTACAACTGTATCTGGCTTCTTTGTCCAATTTATAGTCCACTGAAGGGAAGTTGGATGAGTAGTTTTCAGGACAGCCATTAAGTTTTTCTTGTTGTACCTAAGTTTCCATCACTGTCATCTTCTCTCCCCTCTCCCAAATTTGTGCTCTCCCTTTTTTCACTATAGCATGAAGCCTTTAGTACTGGGAAATCCCAGTTATGTTGTGCTGTTCTCTAAATTCAATCTTTCTGGGTAAGAGCAGCTTTCAAGCTGCTTTTGGCTCAGTGGAACTGTATGGAACAGATTTCCTGGATGGGGGTGGCATCTGCACTTGTCCAGCCAACAGTTTGATCTTACTGAAATAGGGGGTAATCAAAGCCCAATTGCAATTTGCATGTCTATGAACTTCTGGAGAAGGAATATAGAGCAAATCTACTGACAGTTACAGATGAGGGAACACAGTGACTGTGGGGCTTGGACATAAGGAAGTTTCTCATGCTGATGTGAACTTCTGTTTCAGAACTGAAGCATCACCCCCTCTTTCACGGGGTGGACTGGGATAATCTCCAGAACCAGACGATGCCATTTATACCTCAGCCCGATGATGAGACTGACACCTCTTACTTTGATGCTAGAAACAATGCTCAGCACCTGACTGTGTCTGGATTTAGCTTATAGCATCGAGAGAAGTGGACATTCTCCATGGTTTTGCACACTTACAGGTTGTCTTGTAACCCTAGTTTGGTGTTGACTAAGTTTCCTTGCTGAATTTAGTGTGTTTCAAGTTACCAGCCTATTTTTATTCTTTAGTGAAACTACTGTATGAAACTGGTATCAAGTGCCTTCGTGCTACTTGTTATCTCCTGCACCTTACTGAGAGGCCAGAGCATTGTGTTTCTTGGACCTAATAACTTTTGGCAATAATGGGGCTTTTTAATAGTAATTAATTATTCCAGTTAGGAAGTGTGGTGTTATTTCCCAGCTAAACATAATAGGGAAAGGATATAAAGGAATTGCAATTGTATTTAATTAATAACTTAGCTATTGGTCGTTCATTGTGGTGGCAAGCTGGTTTGGGAGCAGTCCTGTCTGAGCAGTGTGAATATATATCCACTGGGCTATATAAAACTGATCATTTCTATTCAAGGTGGAAAACTGAAATCTCAATGCAGCATTGCAATGTCTTGTCTTCTGTTTGTCCTATTCCCAAGAAGGGCTGGGAAGGTACAACAGTTAATTCCAAGTTAATTTGGCTAGAAGTGGCATGTGAGACTGGCAGGAGACTATCCTGTCCTAGAGAAATGGGGCAGGGAGAGGATACTTGGGGCAAGTCTGTTAAACAAATGCTTTGCTTAAGTTGTTGTGTTGTAACCCCTTGGGCTGTAGGAAGCTGGACTGAACACGCATTTTAGCAGTTACTGGTTTTATATAGAAAATGCCCAGTGTGTGTGTGTGCTCCTTTGTGTCAGATGACAAGTGACAGGTGATTTTTTGTTTTCTAGCAAGCAGTATTCATACTGAAGCTGCCAAGTATTAAAGACTATAATATATTGTAGGCTAATAGACTCTTTTGTAAACTCACAGCCAGAGCTTGGATTTTGACTAGAATATAAAATAGAAGTGTATGTTCTATATAAACCTAAATTAGGGGGAAGCATATCTAAATTTATCTTTAAATGCAATACAAATCTTGTGTCTGCTAGGTTTTAGAGGTTTATTTGTAGATAATTCTGTTTAAATAGCCTTCAGTATTTTTCTTGCATATGTATCTCTAACTTAAAGAAGATTTTAATTTTTCAGGTTAGTACATGTTAGCTAAAGATCATTTGTGCTAGATGGTGTTTCCAGCCAGGGGCCATGTGCCAGAAGCCAAGCATTTTGCCAGTGATTTTTGCCAAGTGCCTTTTGGTTTCATGAACTGACTCTTTTTGTAGCAGTAGTGAGTTGTCCCTTCATTACCCTGCTTCCTGGAAAACAAGATTTATTGATGGAATTCTGAGCAAACAGAGTCTGCCAGGCTTTCTGCTGTCCCCTCAGGTTGCTGGGAAAGGAATGGGAATGGTGAAGAAAAAGGAAGTTTCCTAGAAAGACCTAAAGAGAGCTGATTTTTAATAGCTCAGAATGACCAATCCAGTTCTTGTGAAAATTCAATTTTGTGAAAAGAGTCTTGGCAAGTTGCAAAACATACAGTGAATTTCACTCCCTTTCCTAAGGACTGGAGTTTCAGAGAACTTCTAAATTGTTCAGTCACGCTGCAATTGTTACATGATGGAAAAGGTGCAAACAAATGAACTACTGAAGGAGTATTCATAGACAACATTCTCTGAAAGTGATGAGACGTTCTTTAGTGGTTTTCCTGTGTACTGTTAGAATATATAAACTGGGGTAGGAGGGTACCTTAATCACTGGTACTTTATGCAATTTATTCTTCCATTTCTAGTAATCTAGTTTAAGAAAGCAAATCTTAAAAGAATGAACTATGATTACATGTCAAAGAAAGAAAAAACTGAACACCACAACAGCTCTTTGTCTTCAGTGCTTTACAAATGCTTACACCTGTTCCCATTTGGCAGTATAACACTTTCCCATCAAGGTGGAAGAAACTTGTTGCACTGGTATTATCTTCTTTAACCCTTTGAAATAGTTCTTAATCATCTACAATGGTCAAGTAAGCTTCTATAAAAATCTTATCCTAAAAGAAAATTGTGGTATTCCTACCAGTTGATTAATGCAAAAACATAGAGTTAATACAAAACCAGTTGATTAATACAAAAACATAGAATTTGTAGAACAGTAAATTGGCCAATTGACAAATCTGAATGTTTAATATAAAGTTATCACTGCACTGCTGTCCAAAATTTAAATTTCACAGAATTAGCCCTGAAAATATTGCAATATCCTGTTCTCTTAATTATCTTGCATTTATCCAGGTTATAGCAAACATGGAGTTAAATGTCAGACGTTGATTGTTGAGATTTGTGATGTTGTGGGGCGTTTTGATTGGTGGGGCTTTTATCTTTTGTAAAAAGGTGAATCCTAGCTTTATTGTTCAACATGGAATTCCTTGTCAACTCAGGTAAAAGTTTAAAAGGTATAATGTAGTAGCTGGAAGAGATCTAGTGTTTCTTATTAGTAAAGATCTACAAATAACAGTGTAGGCTGGCAAAAGTTTCTGATCCTTTGAAGCTGTAGAGTACCACTTGGCAGGTCCTGCAGCTGTTACATGGTGCTCCCTGAAGGCCTAAACTTCATGTTCACAACCTACACATAAACTCTGCAGCTTCCAGGTTATCTTGGGAGACAGTTTATCAGCCATTACATCTGAAAACTACTGGAGAGATCAGTGTTGTACTTGGTTACACAGAAGCAGCAGTTTTGGATGGTTGTTCCCAGCCCTTATGTGCTGTTGGGCACACCTACACATAGGGCAGTGTCTGGGGAGCAAGGTGCTGAAGTGCTGCCATGTGTTGTTGAGCTCAGAGATTCCAGTTTCAGCATGACTGGGTTTACCACATGCTTACTCTGGCAATAAAATGCATTATTTTCCTCTCTACTTCATTCTCCAAGAGTTCACTTTGCACTTACTTCAAAATTCATGCTTTGAAAATTCACTTTACTTTTGTGTAAATATATAAAATAAAATAGTGCAGTTGTGCTGCTGCTTGTGTATCTTGTTTTTCTTGCCTCTACTGAGAGTGTGGCAGATGGATTTTTACACAAAGAAACCCTGACTGCTTCCCACTACCTCAGCAAAGGCAGTGATTTTAAGTAAGGAAATACCTATTACTTTCAGCACAGGTCTGTATGCCCTTCAGTTAGCTCATAACTTGCTAGGCCCTGCCTGGAAGCTTTAATACCAGCTACACTTGTGTACTGAAATGGCAGGAGAGCAGTGTCCTGAGTGGCAACTCCTGCAGGGTGTGAGTCTCCTCCTCTGCATAACTGACATGAGTCAAGAAAGGATGGTGGCTCCATCTCCTCAGCACCTGCTGTGCTGCCGCAGCCCCAGCACAGAAGCAGCAGAGCCCTGAGGATGGAACAGCTGCACCAGGCACACACTTAGGCCTGGCTCTGCTTCTGTGCTCTCAGCTGAGCAGCTCTGAGGGATGAAGTCTAATCTGCTTTGATACAGAGCAAGCTTCTGCCTCTCAGGTGAAGCCCGATTTGCTGCAGGAAACCAGACTGATGTTTGCTTCACAGGTGCAGTTTGGGGCTGGGTCTGGCCCTTCCAGTGCTGTGCAGAATTGTTTAGGCTCCCAGCCCTCCTGCAGAGAGCACAGGCTGGAGCTGTGTGAGTATCCCAGCTCTGAGCTCCAGCCATCTGCTTATGCTACTGCCTCCACATCAAAGCTGTGTCTCTTTGCACCTGGGCAAATGATAAAAAAACAAAACAACCAGTTTTCCTTACCTTTAAGCTGAAATACCTGCCAACTAGGAACCTGTTCAAATTATGGTGAGTTTAAGATGGGCCCAGTTGTGAGTTATAAGTGAATTGTTACTCAAGTGATGTTTTGTATTACAACTTTCAGGTTGTGACTGATTCTCCATGATACAGCCAGCAGGCTTTTGCATACACAGCATCTGGTGTACAGCATTTAGGAAATATTAAGTCCAAGATAAAATACAAAATATTAAGGGATTGATTTATTGAAATATGAATAAATAACAAGGTTAGTACAAGCCTACATTTATTTCAGGGAGAGGTTAACAATTAAGTACCTTTGGGAATGTCTGTCCAATCTCTAAGAGCTCGACCCCTACAGGTGACAGGAGCTGTGGGAGGCACTCCAGGGTGGCTTGTCCTGGCAGAAGACATGCTGCTGCAGGAGGCTGGGCTCTCATGTGATCTTCAAGCTCGAGTGTCCTTCCTGTATCATTTCTATCCCTTACGATAAGAAATCAGTCACTTTAGGAACTTTAAGCTCAGGCACAATGGCTTCAGGTCCCAGCAGAACTTCCAGGATAAGCTTTGTTCAAACCTGAGTTTTCAGTACATCTCATGCCAAAACTCATCTCTGGCACATGAAACCATCTGCTTGTTACAGCAGTCTTCAAAGAGGTTACAGCTATTTTATTTTTTTAATTCAGCTTTACAATAAGAAAATCAGAAGAGGGGAAAAGTAACTAAAAAAATTTTTCACATAACTAAAAAACAAGATTAAAATTTCTCTGGTAAAACCAACATTAGATTCTGTGATTTTATTTTTATACAGTATAGCTTATATGAAAAATGTTTTCCAAACTATAAAATATTTTCAGGAAGGACCAAAAAAAACGTTCCCTAAAAATTATTTGTAGGATGTAGTCCTGGTGGAAAATGAAAGCACATCAATAATGGTGAAATTTTTGAATATTTAGAGCTTAACCATGGATTATGTTGTGATATAATTCTTCATAGCAAACTGTAAGTTTTCTGTCAAATCTAATTTTAGTGCATTTGCATTTTCCAGAGATTTATACAACTTATATATTAATTTATTTTAAAATTAAGTGTAAAGCATGCTTTTGTCAAGCAAACTTCACAAGGTTGTACCTTTATCTGTATATGGGTTAATAAATATTCTGTGGGGAAAAGAAAACGATCAGCTCCAAAATCAGCTGAAAAGGTTTTTTCTGAGAGGAAGTAGAAGGATAAGAAAGACATACCAGAAGTGATATGTTTCATGATGTAACTTGGGGAAAATCCACAATACATTAAATCTTACTTTAATTTATCTGCCAACAGAAAACTTACAGTGCACTGAGCTTTTTAAAAGCTTAAAGCTAGACTTACTGAGCTAGTTTTCATCTCATTTTAAAGCACCTTGTGCCTAAACTATGCATTTCAGTTAAAATAAGCTGTTGTCAACAAGAATACAGTTAGGAAAGTTAAAAAGATAAGGTGCAGCCTCTTTACATGGATCCCTTGTACCACATGCTGTTTCCAAACTCGTATTTGACAGTCCCCCTGTTATTAATGGCTCTAACTTTCAGAATATATACAAATTCCAAAATCTTCTTTACAATTTTACAGAATAAGTGAAGGATTCAACTTCATTTCTGATCAATTTATATGGAAATTGCCCCACACTAATTTAGCAGCAAAAATAATAAGTTGAATTCCTCAGAGCTATAATGTCTTTTTTCCAACAGCTTACAATGTATTGAATTTATACTTTTTTAGAGCTTTCACCTGGTCATACCTAATGCTGTGGAAAAACAGGCAGGGATCTTGAGATTGTAAAATTATTTCAATGTTAAAGTGGCAGTTTTACATATTTTTCATTTATTCTTTTACAGAGATGTTACTGTCTTCATCAACTGACATCAGCAGGCCAGTAATTACTGAAGGCCCATCCACAAGCACATTCCAAAATAATTATTGTTCATATGGTGTTGAGGATGGAATTATTCAATTTATTTGTTACCTAGGAGCTGTGAATCATTCAAGTTTCAATAATATTAGTCCTTAAACATTTAGCTCAAAGGTAGTACAAAATATTACTGTAACATAAGGAAGATCATTCCAAATTCTGAGATTCTATGAGAATTCAGACTTCCTTTGCTTTCCAGGGCCATCTTCTCCTAGAAGTCCTTAAACATAGTCATGAATTCTCAGTTCAGTTTTCTAGAAGAGGAAACAAATAAATTAGTTTAATGTACCTTCATATATGAGATGATTTTTCATTTGTCTGAACAAACAAATCAATTAAGGTTACACGTGAAAAGTTTCCATTCCAATAAAACACAACAGGGCTTCAAGATACCCGAAAATTTGTTCTCTTACACCAAGGAGTAGAAAATTCACTAAGAATTTGGATCTGCAGATGGAATTCCACAGAAAAATCTCTGACCCTGGGTCAGTGGTGTGCTGGCTCAGCAGAGCAACACTTAAGAGCTGTTTTCCCCATGACTCCATAAAACTTAAAATTAGAGGGTTCTAAAATCATGAGCCAAACCTAGACAACTTTTACTATTAGGAAAATATATTTCTATCTTAGGATAGAAACCTTAGGATTCAGGTTTTCAAGCCTTCTTGGTGAAGGCTCCAGTACAAGTACCCAGATTTTCAGCATTGAGTTCCTCATAAAGGAACAAGGGACAGGTTAAGAGGTGCTGGGATGGAGCTGAGCTACCCCTGCCCAGGGACAAGAGCTAAACACAAAGCTCTTGCTTACAGAAGGCTGTCCCTCCACCAGGTACAGGGAATTTGCTGCACTGTGCACAGGAGTTTAGAAGTCAAGGCTCCACAGCTGCAGCACAAGAGAACTTGCATGGTAGCAGAGACTTGTGGTTTCTGCTGCAGGGACCCTTCACATAATTTAAAACTAAAAGTACACAGACAGGGTCAATGCAGGCACTGAGAACAGCTATTGCCTAAGAGCTCACACACCTTGCCTAAGAGCACAAGCTGAAACTGGCCACGGGACAGGAGAAAAGGACTCATTTTGTAACTCTGTTTTCTCACTGAGTGTACTTGATCAGCTTCCTACACATTGTTAAAGGAGATAGAAGTTATTGAAGTTCATCTCAACACATGAAGGAGTAAACAAAACATGGGGCTATGCAATCTCTGTGTTTCACACTGACTGGCATTACCACTGGTACAAATCCTGGTGTCCAAAACTCAAAAAGAATGTTGAAAAACCGAAGCATTTGGCAATGAACCACAAGAATCATTCTAAGACTGGAAAACAATTTTAAAATGAGATTCCAGTTGCTCCATTTGTTTTGTTTAAGCAAGAGATTATGAGATGACCTGGTGATAGCAAAACGTAACCATGGAAAACACATTACAGGCTCTTTGTCAACTGCATAAAGATACAGGAAAATCCAATGGATGCAAACTGAAGCTGCTCAAATCCAAACTAAAAGCAATGTACCATGTGTTTATTCATCAAAGCACTGAATTACTAGAACAATATAATAGAAAAATTGCTGGGAAGGGTGCTTTTCTAAAAACTGATTTCTGTCTGAATCTGTGGTTGGATTGAGGATGCTACAGAGGTCAGAATAAATGATCAAAAAAGATTTTCAAGAACAGCACACTGTTCAGAGTGAGGGAAAAAACGCAGCCATGCAAGAGCAATTAGCAGAACACTGAAGTTCATAGAAGCTTCAAGTAAAATAATTACAAGAAATAGATATAAAACACCTCAACTTTGTCCTTGCTGACAAGGGGAAATTTTCATTTGCTGGTGCAAAGAATGAGCAAAATGTGCATAACTGCCTGAAAGCCTCAGTACTGCAATCTCTGGTTTCATCAGACAGTGCAGCAACACCAATGCTGCTGCTGACAGCTCTGAGCTAGGGGAGCTCCCTGGCAGATTTGCAGCCTTTGTGGTGCTGTACTGTTTACAAAGCCATGGGCTGGGCCCAAAGAGCAATGATCAATGATAGGAGTGTACTTGGAGGCCAGTAATTAGTGGTGAATGCCAGGGGTCAATACAGGGGCCAATCCTGTTTAACACCTTTAGCAATGGCCTGGATGACAGGCAGAGTGCAGAGTGCACCCTCAGCAAACCTGCAAATTACACAAAACTGGGAGTGACTGATATGCCAGAGGGTGGTGCTGCCATCCAGAGGGACTACAGCTGGCTGGAAAAATGGGCTGACAGGAACCTTATGAAATACAACAGGGGGAAGTGCTTAGTCCAGCACTGGAGAAACTACTCCAGGCAGCGGTATGCTCCAGCTGGGAGGCAGCTTGGCAGAAAAGGATCTGGGCATCCTGGTGGACACCACGCTGAACATAAGCCAGCAACGTGACCTTGCAACAAAGGCCAGCGGTGTTACAGGCTTCCCTTGCAACACCATCCCTTCCTGCATTATCCCTTAGAGTGAGTGAGGTGATCCTTGCTCTCTGTTCAGCACTGGAGAGGCCACACCAGGAGTGCTCTGTCTGCTTCGGGCTACATGAGAGACATGGACAAACTGGAGAGAGTCCAACAAAGGGCCACGAAGATGATCAAAGGCCTAGAGCATTTCTGAGGAAACACTGGCACAGGTTGCCCAGGGAGGTGGTGGAGCTTCCCTCCTTGGAGACAATCAGAAGCTGCCTGTACACAGTCCTGGGCAGCCGGCTTTGAAGTGTTCAAGGCTGAGCAAGGATGTTGGACCAGATGACCTGTAGAGCCCTCCTTCAACCTCAGCCACCCTGTGTTTCTGTGACTTACCACAGGAGAGAAAACTGTACCATGAAAACTAGCAAACATTAAAAAGCTAGAGCAAATTCAGCTAATTCTCCTAAGATCCACACACGTGCAAACTCTCTGCAGTCTGACAGAGGAAAAAGATGTAAAAGCCAAGCGCATACTAAGCTAACAGAACCAGGCATGAGGCTGAAGTAAGCAGACAGTAACTAGAGAACACTCACTCGATCTGATGCTTAGAGAGTTGGGAAAAGGCAAAATCAGAGTACAACTGCCCTTCAGCTGAAGGAAGTCAAGGTAGATGTTACAAAAATATCATAGTAAGGTGCTAGTAAATGTTAAATATAGGTGACAGATGGCACTCTATGAAGGAAATGATAGGCACAGCTATAAAGGATGTGAGGAAAAAAAGTTCTCATGGCAGAACGGGACTAGGAAGTCTAAAAGCAGTGAAAATGGCTCAAGTAAATATGAGGAGTGGGAGGATCAAAGAATGTTATGGAGATGCTTCCAAGCTCTCCAGCCTCACCAACTTGTGTATGCTCAAAATTATTTATCCTGCATCACATTTCATAGATTTAACAAAAATAGCCACATAGAAAGCATACTACATATAAAGTCAAATTAACCAATACTTTCTCATACTGACAAACACGCAAGGCAAAGAATTTTCTGTCCTGTCTAAATAACATGACAATATTACTTATTGGTTTAACACAGTATATGTGTTCAATTGAATGCACATCTTTACCTTCGCTTTCTTTGGTGATACACATGTACCAACCACTGGGCAATAAATGGCCAAACAATAGCAAAAGCTAGAACACCAGGAGAAATTTCAAAGGGCCACCATGATGGTTTCTAAGGAAAACAGAGAAAAATTCCAGTGAGCAATATGTGTGCACATATTGAATACCACCTGTATACTTCTCATCACTTCAAAAGAAAATAATAGTAAGAACGTAAGAAAAGATTAATCTATAAAGTAATTTCCTCAGACTGATTATTTTTTATCTCCTAGTCAAGGAAGAGACAGTACAAAAAGCACATACCGAGAGCTAGAGATAAAATATTCAAATTAATCTTTTTTCACAGTTCACACTTTTTACACATCATAAAAACAGTATTTTACCTTGACAGAGGAGGCAGGCTGGTAATTTGACTGTAGTGTTGCAGATTTTGCCTTTAAATACAAACAAAGACTTTTAAGTATAAAATGAAACTGCAATTAAAATTTTTCTTCTTCACAAAACAAGAATATGAGGTTTTTCATCTTGTGATGGCTTTGCAATCTGTATATATCACAGTTTAATGCACAGAACCACCCCCATGTCATCCCACATAGCTGCTAACTTGCCTCTCATGTTTCCACTACTCTTTATAGTAATTTTATCACTTCTCTGTGTCTTAGAAAATGAAGCAGTGTCACTGGACCTCTTTACAGTTTTTGAAGGCTCCCCTGCTCAACTTGTCATTGCAACTTTCTCAGCTCTGGTCTAGTCCCAGTTCCAGCCCAGAGCAGAAATTGCAGCAGCTTAATTTGCCTGCTTGCATGTCTCAACACCAGTCTCTACTAAGGTCAAAAATACTGCTTTAGTTTGCCTGGGCTACAGCTACAGGCATGTCTAACACCATAAAGGAAAGAGAATACTCTGTTCCATGTCTTCCAGGCAATCCTGAAATGGAAGTATCAGAATCTTTTCAAGACTATTCCCATACACTATTGTGGTGCTTCCACAAAAGCCAGGCAGCTGGTTTTTTAATTCTTCCTTAATTTACATAAACATGAAACAGAAGCTTCTGTTTCTCCTTAGGTAAGGACAGCAAGCACACCATGAACTGCTGGGGAAGAATCTTTTACTACTTATATTGCTCAGGCAAAGATAGAAAGCCAATCTGTATTTAACCAAATATTAGATTTTTGAATATCTGTGATGCAGCAAAATTATAGTTTTAATAAATCCTTTGCTGTAGCTGCCTTAGATTTGGAGTATGTGCATCCCATAGGATATTGCTTGTACAGCTTGCTCATTCTCATGCAGATCAAAATATATCAGCAAGTCAAACAAAACCAAACATTTTCAGGTTGCTGGTTCAACTATATTCACAACATGTTATATTGAAACAGAAAGAAAAAAGAAACATTGTACCAATAACATCTACACTTGCTTAAGAGTTCTGTTGGCTGGATGAGGACGTGATGTTCAATTCCAATAAAGCTGCATTACTTCATGAGAAAAGAAAACTGTGAACAATCAAGTCTTTTGCTATCTGAAAAATGGAATCTAAAGTTCTGCCTGTGAACATTTACCATCTGAAAGACTAAGATAATTTCTCACTTTCTTTGAAAATGCTTTGAATTCTGTGGGATCATGCACTAACAACATTAACTGTGGAGTGTCCATATAGAGCCCGTGTAATGTGTATCAATAACTATGGCTAAGATCAGTCTGATCAGAAATCAGTGAAATAACATATGGTTAATTTCTAGGTAAAAAATGCATGGTTTTGCTTACATGTACCAGAGTTACGAATTGTGCTCCTAAGAGTAGGTACTAATAGGAAATTCTAAGCAGGACTCAACTACAAAATGTGACTGAAATGTCTTTACAGTTTAAGAAAACATTGTCAAAAATTTTAATGAAAAAGCACAAAACTATCCAAGGACATTTAATAAAAGGTGATCAAATAACTCCAAAGAATAGGACCTGTGATGCTGCAACAGCCTCCAGCATATGCAGCCTCTGCAGGACATTCTGCATGTCCTCCTGCAGCCGCATCAGCACCACTGCAATCTGCTCGTTGAGGCTGCCCTGGGGGCCTCTGTCGGAGCCCCAGCGCTCGCCGTCCCCTCCATTGCCCATCTGCCCGCCCTGGGAACCGTCTCCTAAAGGCTGAAGTCTGTGCCCTGTTGGGAGGGAGGAAAAACAGAAACACAAAACACAGAATGGGCTACAGCTCTACTGAAAATGTTTAACATAAGTTTTCTCCCTCAGTTTTCACCCAGGAGCGTGGCACTCCTCGTCACAGGCTATATTCAGATGGTTCAGCAGCACTGCAAGGTCACTGAAATGCCATCTGAGATGTTTCCCTACAGCCTTAGTGTGACAGTATCATTCAAATTCCTAGACCTGCAAGAACATTTGCAAAAAGCTACTAACACACAACCAGACAAGTTCAGCAGGAAATTCTGCCCTAGTAAAAAGTAAGATCTGTCTTAGTATGTGTTTTAAGTTTGGCAAAGTCTCCAGCTGGAAAACAAATATCACTGGAATAGAGTGAGGAGAGAAAAGATAGTTATTTGAAATCAGCAATACTCCCTTAAACTAGATACAACTACCACTAAACTAGCCTGTCATGTTTCTGCCTGTAAGTAGCAAACTTCAATAAAACAACAACACAGAGAAGAGGAAATAGTTAACTATAGTATGTTTTTTATAATAGTTTTCAACATAAATGTTTCATTTGGATTTTCTTTTTAACTTTTCAATCTGATTACTTAGAGGTGCTATACAAAAAGACATGCTATATACAAATAAAGTATTTTTTGCATTTTTTTGGTTTTACAAGAAAAATTGATTTTATCCTTGACTTTACAGATCATATCACTGGAATATGGTGCTTCTTGTAGGTGACACTATCAGAAGTGTTCTGGAAGTAAAAAGCACAGAGGTCCAACATAAACTGAACATCTGGGCTATTATGTGATTAAGAACCATTAAGTTCTAAGAATCATAATGGATAGTATCAGAATCACTCAAAGGTGTGGCTAACATTCCAATTATGTACAAAACAATATGTCACTGGTATCCATGGCATTCCATGGTTTCAAATAAACCACCACAGAGATATAAATGCATATGTAGATATGAATGCATATGTATTTTAACAATAAGTATATAACTTCTAAAGAAACTCCTCTCAGGCACAGACTGGTTTTGAGGATTACATTTCCAAAAACCCAAGTGCCAGAAGCAGCAGCTGGAGTATAAGTTATCCACCCCATTATATAGGGTGTGTGTATATATATATATATATAAAACAAAATAGGCATTTTGTTATCTATCTATCTATCTATTAGAAGCACTATACACATGACTGTCCCACTGGACAGTGCTGACAGGTGCTTCTCAGACACCAGTAATTTATGGCAGTGAGGAGAGTGGGGAACACAAAATGCAGGGTCACAGTACCTCTCCCTCTTCTGACACTGTAGAAATCTGCTTTTTCTCCACCTTTTTTCTCCTTGTGAGGACCCCCATTACTGGCTTTGCCATCTTCTCCTCCACATTTGACTTCACCTTGTTCTTCAGCTACTCCCTCTCCAGTATTTCCAGGTTGGAGATTCCCATAAGTCATGCAAGTGCGCCTTGGAAAATCCGTATTTTCTAACAGAGGACTGTGATCTACATCCAAGAAATGGGATGAATGCTTTAAAGATCCTTTAGCTGATGTGATGATCTCCAAGGGCTACAAATTAACATTAGCAAGTAATTAAATTCTGTAAAATATGACAGTTAAACATTAAAGAGGAAAAAATAACATCTTTACTTTCACATCAAGAAAACACTTTGCCCAGAATTAAGACTTCTTTTAAGGGGAGCAGTTGTTTTCCTGTAGAATATACTTACTATTGTCTAAATGTTATTTCCAGATTGAGAAGGCATTTCAGGGAAATCTCACAACAGTGATACCACAGGAATTTCTTTAGACATTTCCAACATACACTAATACTCAATAATTACTAAAAGAGAACATTAATGTCTAAAACCATTCAATTTTCCCCTGTAAAAGTGGCTTTGCTTCCTAGACAGTGAAATGGCCTCTTCCCTTGAATTTGGGAGGCACGGTCAGAAGGCCCATGCTGTCAGCAGCCCCGAGCAGGCAGTGTTTGCACTCACAGCAAAGAGAGCACACAGCTTATTGTCAGCCTGCTCCAAACAGCTTGGCTGCACCTGCACCTCACAGCAAACAAAGGAAAGGCAGAGTATTCTATCAACTTCTCACTCAAAACTGGTGCTACTGCAGGAAGATAATAGAAAAGGATGACACAGGTGCTGTTCAGGTTCTGCACTGGGGCTGTCTTGGTGGGTGGTTCAAGCAGCCCTTGGCACAGGGCAAGGACAGGCCCTTGCACAAGGATATGCTGAAGCAGCTTTGGGACCTCAGTTAGCCAAAAAAGAACTTCATGGAGAAGTCAAAATAACCAAAAGGAGGCGCAGTGAAATGGAAACTACTGCCCAAATTTGTAAAGTAGCAGTTCTGGATCATCAGAACTGAAGGGCAGAGTGCTGGCTACATATTTTCCAAGAAACAGCTGTATTTATTTCTCTAAGTGAACCTCTTCTAGTTTGAACTGATTGACCTGTAGTTCCACCTGTGTATTTCTTCACATATGCCTGAACATTAGTTACTTTGTGCAAAACTAGAACTTTCCTTGTGCAGGTTGGGAAACTCTGACAAATACCCACACGCTTCAATTAAAGAATCTCAAACAAGCTTGAACAATACACAAGGTTGGGAAATCAGCTCGATAAGACAGCTTGCAGCACTCCTATCAAATTACATTTCCCAACATGCTTTATTACTGGGCAGAATTTTGATTTGTTAAAATGAATTCCCTACATACTCAGGAAAGAGCCATACAAGAGAATGATGCAATATTTGAGTGCCTCTGGCCTTTATGATCCCAGGCACCATTCACACATTTCTCTCCAGAATCAGGAAATGAGGTTTCTGAGTACAACCTACAAAGCCCACAGTTAATCTGGGCCTCTGAAGAAGGTCTAGGCCAGAAAGCCAACAAAGATTACAATTATGAGTAGTAATCAGCAGGAGCACAAATCCAGTCAAAGCTATGGCAGCACAGGTGGTGCTCACATTTTATAGGGAAGTCAGAGGTGTACGTTATGACTGAAGAGAACACAGAAATCCTTGTAATCCCCCACTTCTTTAGACCTAGGTCACTTGCAGTCATTGGCCTACAGGACACCTGCTAACACTTATTTCTTTATTTATTCTAAGAAACAAGTGCAGAAGTCATCAGGCCAGGAAAAAGGCAAGCAAAAAGTGAATTGTTACAAAGATACTTCCCATTTGTTATAAATAGCTGAATTCTGGCCCCTACATATTATGAGACCCTACATTAATTTGTGGACACAGACCTTAGTTTCTTTATACTGATTTTCCTTTTTTTACAATTTTTTCTTTGTACTGTTGTTCTTGAAGCCTTCTCCTCACGTAAATTCTCTGAAGGCTTCAAGGCTTTAAGATTAGCAGTAACCAAGATGTAAAATGCTAGCAATGAAAGGAACAAACAGTTCAAACAGAAGGACAGCATGCATGAGCCACGTCATTCACCTCTGCATGTCCATGTTCACTTGATTGAGAGGAACCTATTAAAAAATAAGCAGCATAGCAGCTTCAAAATACACCCAGGAATACGAAACCCCTACCTCTTCTAGTCCAAGCTGCTCCATAGAGTCACAATAAACTTCACTGTCTGAATCACTGGTTAAGTGCTGAGCTGCTGAGATCTCTTCAGTATTCTCTTCACTTGCACCTGCAGGGAAAGAGGGACAGCACACATGGTTTGTAAATGTGAGCCAGTTGAGCCACCCTGGCAAAGACTAGAGCAATGAGTTACAATGTGTAGGTGAGCATCAATTCATGACCCTTCTATCTACAACTGTCATCCTAAACATGGATTCTGAATAAAGATGTTACATTAATTTAGGAATTATAGAAAACTTCTGCTAGTGGGAAAACTAAACTTCATATTGACATTTCTCTATTATAAATTTTAATTCTGCCTTTTTCATTACCCTCTCCTTCCTAAGCTCAGTATAAAGCAGTTTTGTCTAAAGTTACGTTAGTATTAAAAATATATATTCAGATCCCAGTTTCCACAAACTGGCATTTATAAAATGTTCAGCTTTTCAGAATGATAAACCAGATATAGGTGACTTTTGTTTTACTACAAATTCACTTTCAAAGACAAATAGTGCTTGCATAGGTAGCATAATGGTATTACAAGAAAACACTTCTATTTCTGTGGGTTTAGGCCTCCCTGTCTCTGAATTCCCCTCTCTTTCTGTAAGAGACACTAAAAGAAAGCCTTATTTTTAACTGGAATTAATTAATTTGTTTTAGTATTCTGTCTTCAGATTTTTGCAACTGAAATACACCATTGCTAGTCTCTGAATCCCAGGATTAAGCTTCCATAAAAAGAGTATTTTTTATGAAAAAACATGTGCAAATGAAAACACGGTCTTGGAAGGACAATACCTTGGTGAGCAGCGTTCTGAGCTATTTCTAGGCTTGGCTCCATTTTATTTGTTTCTTCCTCTGGGCTCAAGCCATTCAAGGCAGATTTGGTCTGGATGCCATTCTGCATATCTGGGATAAAGCTGTCCTTGTAACGGCCATTACTAACAATGCCTTCCAAATCCTTAGCAGCTGCTGATTCGGGTTTCACATTCTTATAATCTGTAAAAGAAAAGAGAAGAAAACTTTGCAAAGAGAAAGCTCTATACCTAATAGCTCCAACCATATCTCTTCAAGCAGCTACCTTACTAATGGACTGTATGTGTAACATATCTGCAGAACAAAACATGTAAATGCCCCTATATTCCCATTTGTGTGGATTGTTCTGTTCTTGTAAAAAGCATAAAGAGCAGATACTTAAAACATAAGTAAATCTGAAGTAGGTATTTCTTTTAAACTAAATAATAATCAAAATGTCCTTGGAGGACATCTGTATAGAATTCTAAATATATCATTGCATTTGGTTTTTACTAGATGCTGTTATTTCAGCATCCAGTTCTTTATGGACCCTCTAAATTAATCTCACTAAAGTTCAGTTTTATTGTCTCTGAAGAAAAAATAGTAATTTTCAATTCTACTCTTACAGGCCATGTCACCATTCATAGCTCTTACAAAAAAGCACTGGCAACAAAACCCAAAACAATGCAGGGTACAGATATTTAGATAACCTTTTAACAGAACTTGCTAGGCAAGTCAAAAATCATATGGCATAGCTTGCAAATTTGTACTAGTTTTAATTCTTACAGCCTAGGTTGAAACACAGATACCTTTCACATATGTATTCATATATTTCCATCTAATTCCCTTGAAAAAGCATTCATGATACTTTGGTATTTTCTGCCACTTAGGTGGCTAAGAACAACTCTGGGACACACAGTGGTCCAGAAAACTTACCTTTTCCATTTATCTGCACTTCTTTTTCTTCCTCTTCACGAAGCCCTTCTTCTTCTGATTCTGCTCCACTATCGCTGCTTTCAGCTTTTCCATTTACAGCTTTTATAGTTGGAGTGGAATTCATAACATTACTAAGGTCTAAGAAAAAAAGCAAACAAAAAAAGATGTATTTTAAAGGAAATCAACACAGACCACCACTACCACCCCCAAAACTATCAGTCACAGTTCTACAAAAGTATGTCCATATTAGAAGATCTACCAAATAATGGCAACCTATTTCTGTAAGCTCTTTATTAATTGGTTTCATGTTTTTCTTTTGTGGCCCATCACTGAGTGCCTGACTGCTGGTGCAGATCTTCTCAATGACTCTGGGCAGCCTCCAGGGAAGTGACAGCAGCCCCTTTCAGAAGCAGTCTCAGACCAAGCCTGTTACTGTATTTAGGTTACAGCTGCAGCTGGGACTGATGTAGCCAATGTTTTTTTAAACCCAAAAATCACTCTTTTAGCAGAATTTCCCTTTTGGGCTGAAATGCTTCAAACCTGCCATAGTTCAGAGCAAATCTTGAAACATTATATTCAATTATGTGAACAACAGAATTCTGAATAAGGTAAATACAATATTTCACACATCTTCTGCTGTAATTTAGGCAGATGGTAAGATAACTTATGTTCATACAGATCTTTACCTAACAAATGACACATGGAAATAAATTCCCTGATTTCACAGAAAAAGTTGATGAAATTAATATATACACTGAGCATTTTTTTCACAAATATTTAAAGAAAAAATATTGAAATAGACAAAGTAACTACCAAATCCCTGTTTTCCACATCTTTGATCACTCCAAGGATTACAATTTACTGTAACTGTACAAAAAAATGAAAAGTAAAGATTCATTAAAAAGATGAAGTATATAAAGGACAATTCTACCATCTCCTGTAAAAAAGGTTATGGTCAAATACATCCTGATGATCATTTAAGCCTCCTATGTTAGGACAGAGTACAAAGGTACAAAGAGGGGACACTTTCTGCGAGACACTTGCACAGATTACATGTTGGCTCCAAGGCTGAAATCTGACTGTTTTAATTGTCACCACAGCATTCCATTTGCATAATTTCTACATTCCCTTGTCAGAACCTTGAAAGAGTTATTCTCACATTTAGGATTAACATTAAACTGCAAAATAATATCAAATTACACTGGAGTTGCCAAACCAGCTTCACTACTTTCTCCGCTGCATGGTAATTTAAAGCTAAGGCTTTTTTCTACTTTAACCTTCCAATGAAGAGCCTTCCCACATTTCTCTAGTTTCCAAACTTATCCAAAGCACTTTAAAAAGAGAAAAAAAGGTAAAATAACTTATTGTATAGTAACAATGAATACGTTAAATATTAAGTTCACCGTAGTTTTATTGCAAGGTAATGTTTCTGTTGGCACCCTGCATCACTGCTTTGGATTGATTTAATCCATCTCTTTATCTGAAGATTAAAAAACCTCTACTTTATTGTAAAATGAGAATTGGAAAAGCAATTGTCTATCTTGTACACTACAAGAATATAAGCACCTGCTCATTTTCTCCTCACAGGTGGTCACTACTTATTTGCACAGAAATCTGCTACACAAAAGAGAAATCCCAACATATTCCCATTTTTTTTCTCACGAGTGTGTTTCATGAATTGCAAATCCCAGTTCTCAAGATTTTCTGAGAAGCAGCAGCATAAGGAGGATAAGGCAGCAGTTATGTCCTCACAGCATGAGCATTAGGCACGGACACAGCCCCCTTGGCACTGTAAGGCACACGTCACCCTTCCCTTTAACAACATGGGGGTGGGGACACAAGCATCCATGTGTCCTACCCAGCCGTGGGAGTAAACAGGAAAGACAAGACCAGGAGGAACATTGAGCTGCAAAGGGGAATTAGAACTGTAAAGCTCCTCACCCTACCAAAGATACTGCAAAAAGCCCCAGCTGCACCATAAGGCTTTTCCTAAGATTTACTTATTTTCTTTTTGAAAGGAATGCTTTTGAACATTCAAGCATGTTCTTTCTTCATTTACTTGAAGTAAGGAGATTATTCATTTGGGGAAACTTCTAAGTGATCTATTACATACATTTAAAATAAGAGGAGGAACTGAGAGAATGTATCAACAGTTACAGATTTATGGTAGCACATCACAGGACACCTGAGTAACTGAAATCCGTCAGGATCCTATTTCTTCCACTAAGTCATTCTTAGCAACAGTGCTCCCAAAGACCATACAGAGGCATTGCTTTGATGCAGACTCTAAGAACACAACCCTGTGCAGAGTTTGGCCACTGAAATGCCAGGCCTAACTGTGTGCTTTTCCTCAGAACCCTTACACTGCCATCCTCATCAGGTCCATCCCCAATTGCTTTTATACACAGTAAACCCACAGTTGGCTGCCATTCTCATTGCTCTATCTGCTAAGGAAGCAGACACAATGGTCAATCATCAGTGTAATCCTGGGGGTGACAGGTTTAAAGACTAAGCAGAGCCAACTAGCAGTGACTTCTACATCTCCTGCCAGTAGGTTAATGGCTGGTTCCCTGAGGAATGTATATTCACAAGTTAAGCAAGCTTTTAAACCTTACTTGGTTTGTGCTAATCCCACCCAGCCACCCTTCAACCCTTTATTTCATCTGCTCACTTCAACTGGATGCAAAATGTTAGAAGCTTTTTCTGTTGCCCTACTTTAGATACTGTAGAATTCCTCTTGGTTTATTATTTTCATCTCACTACATACAACATCAAACTGTGAGATTTGTGACAATTTTTTAAATCAAAGCTGTACTGTTTTTCAGCCATAGAAGGAATTCTATTCTGTAAAAGCCTGGGGTGTGGGTTTGGGGTTTTTAATGCTAAATAGTAGGAGCAGTATAACAGCAACAACTTGAAATAGAAAGAAAGATTTGACAAAAAAAAAAAGGCAAGATGGAAAGGATGTGAAGAACAAACATGCAGCTTCTCTACAAGCTTTCACCAGATGTTTATTTTCTAGTATCAGCTCTATTAAGGGATTTCCTAGAAGCCATTACTAAATATATTTCTTTAAAGGCATTCTCCTCAATGATCTGTATAATGGGGCTAAGTTTCTCAAAAGTAAGTATGTGATTTTTAACTCTTCACATATTTTGAGGCTGTTTTTGTTACCCAGATGGGAGTTCAGAATTTAAATGCCTCTCTACATCTGCCCCAGCTTGAAGGTCATTTGACAAAGAGAACCTTGCCTAGCAGGTTTTTCTCAAATGCCTTGTACTTTTGTTTTATGAACAGGCATGTAATTCTTACACAAAATTAACATGCACTGCTGGAGCTGTACTGACGGTTAGCCCATAGCCCAGTACACCACAGTATCATCCTTACACAAGTTCCTGAGCCTCTCACATGCTTTGAAAATACCAGTGATCAGGAGCCAGCCTGCAACAGCACATGAATGACATGATAAAACATTTAGCTATCTGTGTACACCCTCACTGCTTAATAAAAATTACGTTTTCATGAAATACCATAACATCTGCTCAATCACAGCAAAATCTTAACCACTAGAAGATTATTTCCATGACCTACACTTGTATCACTCTGTGTAGGGATCTCCTTGCACACCTGTGTTTATGTTAATTCTCAAGGAGTCTACATGCTGTACAAAGTTGTTTTCATCACCAGGTAACTGTAATTATTTTCTAGCCATCACCCCTTGATGTTTCATGCTTGTTACTGATCCAAGTAGGCTCCCTACTTCAATTCCAAGTTTGTGCAACCACGTTCTGCCGTTTCCAATACACTTGGTTACACAAATCCCCACCTCATTTTGAAACTGATGTATCAAGTACTGCAAGGAGCGGGGTCTGCAGGAGATACAAGTGGTACATGCAAACATCTGGGAGCAATAAGCTCTTCAACTAGACCAAGAGTTTCTATTCCCTCATCTCCTTGCATTCTTTTAATATAGGACACTATATTAAAAGATATCTATATCACTATATTAAAAAGATATTTTCTTCTTTACAAAGAAAATTTCCAAGGGCCCAGCCTACTCTGCAACATCTGTTCTGCACTACTCAAACAAGCAGCCAACACAAATAAGAAGAGATTTTAGAAGAATTTGTCAGAAATACAGACTGAAAAATCTAAAAATCATTATTTTAACTACCATGGTTTTGTTTCTTTTAAATTTAAGTGCATTAGGTGCAAGTTCTCTGACAATGTACACCCTAAGCACACATACTGGGACATCCACATCTTCCTCTATATAGTTTTCCTTTTTTTTGGTGGTGATTTAGTCTTCCTAAACTTTACTATAACAGAAAAAGCCTCTCCTCATTTTTATTTTTCTTTTAATATACTCCAAAAGACTACAGCCTTGTTTTGTCAGCATTTCTCTCTGCTTATGTGCCTTTCAAGCTGTTACACTCCAAAAGATGACTCTGTATTTAATAAAAAAAATTTAATCAACAATACTCACATCTTTATTTACCATTAATAAACATTAAAACAATAGTCTGTGGATAAGAACAAACACAGAAAACATCAACTTCTCAACATTCATACTGACTTGCAAGTACAGTATTTAGGATTGCTGACTAGTCATCCCAGACTTTTACACTTTTCAGTATCTAAGGAGTTTCTCATCTCCACCCATATTGCCAATACCTTTTCCCACGGATTTTCAGAATACGTGCCATATAAATAAGGATACCAAATTTTGGGGTTGACTCGGATACATTTCCCTCCTCCCTGATGCTCCTCAGCCTTCTGCAGTAGAGACAACGTGCCTGGGATTTGCTGGCAGAGAGAAGCCCAGCAGAAGAGCAGCTGCTGCACAGGCATTCTCAGCACTGGCAGGAAGCTCCACAAAGGCCCTGGGTGTCCAGAGCCAGCAGGCACACCCAGCTTGGTTACACGGCGCGTGTGCAGCAGGACCAACGATCCAGGCTTTGCCAGCTCTGTCAGCACCTCAGCCAACGTGTGAGAACGAGCATGAAGAACAGCTGCTTCTTAGATGTTGGAACTTGAAAGCACAATAACATCATTCCAGGATCCAGGATGTCCCCAAGCCTGGTACTACTTCCCCCCGGGAGGAGCAAAACTTGCAAAGCTCTTTTCTGTGCAGAAGAGATAAAGTCATCATTTGGAATTTTCCCTTTGCATGGCAACTAGGAAGGAGCATTATTCACTCTTGAGTTTTGTCCCAGAAAATACAAAATGTGAGCACAGTGAACTCAGAACCCTATAAAGAAAACTGAATTATGCTTGAAAACAACACAAGGCCACATAGCTGAGTCACACACTGTAGCCTTGAATTGTAGCAATCAAAAATTGTTTTGCCCTGTACCAGAAAAAAACAAAAATGAAATAACATTAAGGTCATAGTCTCCTGCCATCTGCACCAAGCCTACCATCTGAACTGCCTTTTACAAAGCCTATATCAAACACAGCCTCCGAGGTAAAACAAATGGCTTTTCCATGCATCTTAAAGGCTGTAATTAATTAGTTTTGCTACACAAAGTTTATATGAAACACCAGACTGTGCCCACTGGGTATTTTCTGACAGTAATCAAGATGTGACTACCTATATCTGACCTTCCCCTGCCTCCCACACCCCTACCCACTGCTTCTTTGTAGCTTGTCTTTGTAGAACAGAGCTCTGAGAAATACAGATTCCCGTTCTTTTGTCTCAAGATCTTTACAATAAGACAGCTAAAATATAAGACACCAGAATTATCTGACAAGTGGGTACATCTCCTAAATTATGAAACGAAGATCTTTTGACATTTACTTTCCCTTTTGTAGGGAAATCTTGTCTGGCTGGAAGGAAAAAATCCAAGCTCAACAACCAACTATGCACCAAAACTGTTACTGTTGACTCAACCCAGCATGAATCACAATACAGATAGGCTTTTCTTTCCATGGAAGAAAACATCTCATAGCTCCCTCCACTTGAAGAAACAATTTTTAATCTTACATTTTACCATTTGGACACTTTGCTGCTCACCCTGTGGCAATATATTTTCTGATCACTCTGTATGAGAGAGGAGCTGTTGAAATACTCAGGCTTAGAGCTACACTGATGCTCTGCCCTCATTTCCAGCACCGTTAGACAGCACTGACATAAAGCCATCAGCTTGACATTGAGTTCACAAAGGAGGCTGAGATTTGGTGTGCAAAGCATGAAGCAGGTATAGATTGCCACAGGACAAGCCATGGCTTGTTGAGTCACTGATTCCACATCTCACTGAGACTCTCCACTGACTGGCACTTGCTGGCCCAGCCCTTAATCTTCTATAATAATCCCATCCTGCAGCAAATGCTCGAGACAATGTTCTAGACACTTCTGAAGGCTAAACTACTGAGATTTTAACCAAAAGTATTTGTATGGTAAGTTTCACAGTAGCCTTTCTGAATATCATTTGTAACCTTGATTATACCTGTTAATTTATAATTGGAAACTAGAAGGTGAAAAGAGTTTAAAGGATGGGATTTTAAAAACCTCACTCACCCATACACCCAGCAGCTCCTCCTGCCTCAATGCAACTCCTCATTGTGGTGCAGACACTACAGAACCTAATAAAGCCCTGCAGTTCAGAGCAACACAGATTTCAGCTCTTTTCCCCCTTCTTATGAATGACTAAGAAGATTCACTGACATTGAGTTCTGTAAAAATCCTAGTGAAGAAAGGTGGAAGGAAAGGGAAGGAAATCTGTTAAGCAAGTATCTTTGGAGTCAAAGAGCCATGAAAAAGTGAGCTTATGAAAAAAACAGAGGGTGTTTCAGAGCAAAGGCTCACACACAAGCAAAAAGAGCCACCAAATGCCCCACTAGAAAGCAAAGACACTGAAAACAACCTGAGAAGGTCTTTGAGAATACAAAACTATTTGAACAGATAAACTACTCATACACAATCTAAAGAAACACAGTTGGAAAATATATTGCATTTTAAGAGTAAGAAAAGTATTTCTACCTGGAAAATAGTAATTAGGAACAGACTCACTTTTTTCAAGCTGATTCTGTACTAACTACTGCCTTTGAAATACAAATGTTTACATGTGTTTGCTTGTTCTAAAAGCACACAGACCTCAGTGAGTATTGTCTTTTAAACCTAGCTCCCCTATTGAATGCAAGAAGACACCAAGCAAATTGTTAAACAGCTGTGTCTGTCTGTGAGCTGGGCCAGCTTCTGCCATTCACACAAGCAGTGCCCTGCACAGGCTCCTCCTTCACAGCCTGTGCTGCCATCAGCACTGCCCCCAACCAGCATATGGAGCTCTGCACAGCACCTTGCTTCAGCAGACCTTCATCTGCTGCAACTGCAACACAGCTGAGAGAAAAGCTTTTGGGGGAGAAACGGTCCTTAGGAAGCCAAGGTAAAAGAGTATAATAATGCTGAAACTTCCTACAGCCTCTGCAGCACCTAACTTCTTGTTACTGGAGGCAACATTTGGTTTTCACAAAGGTTTACTAGCACCACTACTACTCAGCATGCAGGCAAAGGGTCATCTTTATTTGGTAGGATTTTAGAACAGATTAAATGCCTTTTCACAAAGCAGAAATATTATACAGACAAATTCTACTGAACAACTTGTAAACAATTTCCAGATCCTTTGCTTAGTTGTTCAGATACCTTAACTTAGTGTGGGAGCCTGCCAGATAGGGATTTCCTTGCCCCCTTTTTGGATTTACTCTCATTCTTAAAAAAGAAAATATCCACAAACATTCTCAGGGAAACATTCTGAAGGATGAATTGGTTCTGAAACTCTCAATATTTTCCACCCCATATCAGATCACTAGGTGCCAATCCTAGCCCACCTTTGGCTTCTTCAGCTATTATAAAACAAGAAAACTTGAATGCCCATTCTAAAAAATTCACATTTACTGAGCAATGGTGATTTGAAGCTTCTTTGCCTTTTTAACATTGACTTAGACATCAGATTTCTTGTGAATTTACTAGCAAGTGCAAAAAAGTTAAAATGCTACTCTTCTAAAGCACCTCTCCACCTTATGTGTCACTCTATTCTTCCAGCAGCTACAAACAAGAGTCTTTTCTATAATGCTGCAAGAGTTACCTCTTCCCTTCTGCAGTGCTATGTCAGCTAAGAGCCCACTTTCTTCTTTGAAGTCCAGTATATCATGTACCCAAAAATAATTTGTCAATGACTTTGTCTGTAAAGAAGCACTTCATATCTGTCAGAAAGACACTACTGACACAGCTTTCCAGAGAAGTCAAGCTTCTCACACAGCTGCAGGGTGACCTTTCCAAACACTACCCAGTTTTTATGCTTTCAAAATAATTCTTAGATTTGCTCAGCCTATTGGAGTGAATTCTTTATTTTTTCTTTCTTTACCAACACATTCAAGTCTGGGTATTTGGAAGCCATGGATCCAGTAAGTTCATCCTCATTTTCTAGTAGATGTTACAAGTCATTGATTTCAATGCTGGCATGTCAGACTTCTGTGTTCTTTATTAAGGACCCACAGGCTCTATTGATTCAGAAAGGCAGTATTTCAATGGTTTGTATTTAACATTTTCAAAGACCCACAAAGACTAGAAATGCAATTATAAAAGGCTATACTTTTCTGTTGAGGCCAATCTGCAAGAGACAATACACAAGCCATAACTGATGTACACTGAGCTTACAGACAATTGTCTTTCACTAATTCAAGAAACTGTTGATTTTGAGGCAGTGGCATACAATTCCTAAACAATTAGATAATGATCTGCATACAGATTAAAGTTTGATGGAAGAATGGAAAGCAAACTCAAAACAGAATGGACCAGAAGATGGGGGTACAATATTCCACAGAATATTGTCAAGAGAAGAGTCCCAGATTTCAGAAGATACCAACTGCCTGCCCTTGAAAAGCATACCTTCCACAGCAGAAATTACAGACTGTAGGGGTTTGGGGGTGAGGAAAGAAACAAGACTGGATAAACTCACACAATCAAAACATAACCATGTGTCAATTTTTAACAGTATTGTCACCAGTGTTTACATAATCTCTGACAGACTTGGGCCCTTTGGTTCTATTCTTTATTGTCTATCTGAAAGACTGAGGGTAATCATGCTTCTGTACTTCTGTGGAATATTTTGGTATCCGTACTGTAAACAACAATAATTATTTCCAGCTTCACTTTTAATCAGGGAAGTGGTAAGAGCACCAAAGAAGGGGCTTCAAAACCTTAAATGCAAGGGTAAAGTTGTAACATACAAGGGACTTTATGAAAATCTGTCCTAATTTATTGTGGCATAATCAGATGATGCACCTGTAAGCAGTATGAACGATGCCATATCACCAGAATTATTGCAACAATGACAGAACAAGGTAAAGCTGAAATCTGCTGTTCTGTTTAACTTACACTGCCTTATACTTAACCTGCCTCTTTAAAAAACAAGTACGATAGATTTGTTATGGAAACAGGTACAGTTCAACTTCCATGATTCTCTGTGTCATTTTTTAAAGAAGTGGCTTCTGGCACTGTGCCACAGACACCAAGTCCAAGTAAATCCTTATTACACAGATCACTGACCTGAATCTACTGATACTCTTACCCACCCATCAATCCAGCTGTCAGGCAAATCTATTGCATCCCACACATGAAGTATACACAACTTTAGTTGAGAAAAAAGTCACACCCACTTTCAAAATAGCCATGTAAAAACTTCTACCACTACTTTTCCCCCAAAACAATGGAAAATTATTTCTGTTTCTCTGAGGCTTGATAATAAAACCACATTCCTTTAAGGTAGGGGAAAAAAAACCCACATACAAAAGGCAATTTAACCAGTTGACTCATGCTTCTTAAAGACAGTAACCAATTTATATGTGCAATGGATTTAGTTTTTAAAAACAGTTTCAAGTTTTGCCCTGTTGCATTTCAGTTTTTAAATGTCATTTTAAGCCAGATTTAAACAACTGTAAGACTTACACAACAGCATTGTGAACACATTATCTGTAACATAATAATTGGTATGATCAAAACATTCTCACAATGGTATTGCTAAATAAAAATCAACACCCTGATTTTTATGCAGCTGTGATACCACTAGGTTTGCCACCTGTCAGTAATTTAAAATGTTTAAATATTCCCTTCATGAACTTGAGCCTCAGAAAACTTGAGAAGCCATGATTTATAAAGCATGAGGTTTGATTGTCAATTTTTAAAAAATTTTAGATTAGATGACAAAGCTGGATTACCAGAACTGTATTCATTTTGACAATCCACATCTACATCAGAATGTATCAATACACATTAGTTGTTCATTTTCTTAATGGAAAGGCACAAACTAGATTTGGTTGAGAGAGTTGTTTTGTTTTAATTCTTCTTCAGGTTTCCTCCAGCAGCTCAAAAAGCCTGTCAAACAAGGACTAAACGTGCAGCTTACTGGACCTAATCACCTCAAAAGTAAAATAAAACAAAACCCAGCCTAATGAGGTGGCAAGCCCAGAAGTCACAAGTGTTAGCAGGAAGTTCCTACAGCACCAAAACAATGGAAATGATGGATTTATACATAATTTATTATTCCTACCTTCCAAATACTTAGAGACTTTCTCCATTCGAACTGCCATATTGTAAAGAGAATGAACAAAGAGATGCAACATTTAGCTTTTAAATCATTTACAGAAAACAAGCCCCCAAAACCACTGAGTTATGATTATCAGTAGTACAAAGAAAGTTATTTGTCCGAACCTGATGCTAGGTCAGATCCTCTGTTCTTTTTATCTTCTACTATTTCATAGAACGGGCCTATTACTTGGAGTAACTCTTCAACTTTGTCCGTCATTGGCATACTCTCAAGAATCTGCACAAGTCCAAGACATGAAGCATCTTATGAAACAGCATTTCAATCATTCATTCATTCATTCATTTCAACTGGTTTTAAAACTGCTGGTTATTGCAAAACTCAGTAACATTTCACTAAGTCATTAAACTAGTTATTCTGATTTTTGTTTACTTTTTTTTTAATTACAGGGAAAGAACATAAAACTAAATAATTGAATTAGAATCTTATAATTATATTTTTTTTTTCAGGTGAAGATAAGACAAGAGAGCTAATGCACTTGCCAACACTAAAAACACAGCCTTGACACATTATTTACTAGTAGACCTTGGAATCCATTATTTCTTCAATTTTGAACTAAACCATCTCAAAGTTCAACAGGCTGCTGTTAGCCAATATTATTATTTTATAGACAAGTCTTTCCACAGAAAAAATAAAACTGAAATTTTTTTTGTCTTAGAGGATCCTCTGTACTGTCAAACCCTGCTGCCCTCAATGGAATGTAAGGAGCAGATCAAAAGTGCTCAACTAGGTCCTTCTAAGCCCAAACAAAAAAATGAACACAATAAAGCAAAACTGAAACAGCACAAAGACCCACTTAGGAAAAGAAAAAACTAGAACCAAGTTCTGCTCTTGAAGTCATTTGGAGTATTTCCTCATTTTAAGTTACAAACACAATATCTTTGATCATATGATAGGAATGAAAAATCCTAAATCTAAAATAAATTAAACAGAAGAGGTTCAATAGTTGGATACTATTTTTAAAGCAAATTGTATTATTGTCCCATTCTAGTTTAAGTCCTTTCAAAGAAGCTTTTTGCCAATAGCTTTGTTACTTTTTCATCCTCTACATTTTAGTTACCTTATTTTAAAGTGGCAATAGCTATAGGTAAAAACACAGGCAGAAGCAAACTAATAGCTACAGTGCACCTCTCCTCCTGAGGGGCACCAAGAAAGCAACAGATGAAGGTACATGCTGCCACAGAACATGCTGCTCAAAGGCACCAAGCACACCAGCAAGCAGTAGGAGCAAAAGCTGCAGCATTATTGCACAGAGCAGGAGCTCCAGGCTGGCTAACACCCAGCAGGTCAACACTTGCAAACCAGTCAAGGATACCAAGAGACAGCAATTCTATCGACCTGCAGTTTCACTGCCACTTCTCTGGTCTGCTCAGTGTACATAATTCATTCTGTCTTTGTTAGGGAGAAATACTCAGATACACAGAGCCGGATATGAAACAGAGATTGAACAGTTTTGTGATTGCTGATTTTTTAATTTCAATAATGTTGAGAGAAACAAGCAGCCTTTTCTAGAATAAGGGTTGTATCTGTTCTGTATTTATTTCTAGAGTCACCTTTGTAAAGTGTTTCATACATGCATTTCTGTGATGTTTGCACATTACTGCCCTTCATGTATTCTAAACAGACCTCAATATATCCAATAATATAGCACTTAGAATTTTTTCTAACTGCTAGCTTTTAGGTGAGCACAAAAAGAGAAAATACTTTCACCAGCAAAAGTAACTGCTTGCTTATTACGGCCACTAGGCTTAATAAGCAATCTCAAAAATTCAAAGTGAAAAATAAGTTATTATGTATCCTGATTTACTGTTTTCCTTGGATGTCACACAATTCATATATACTCATGTTTTAAATTAGAAACACCACATAGTGTTAACACTTCATGCTAAGATATCACTTATTTGTAATACATAAGAAACAATATATTTGAAATGTAAACAAATGAGTTTAAACAGTATTGCAAAATAAATTTCAGAAATGCTATCTGAAACAAACTAACCTTGAGTCTGAGCTTGGATGCATTTTGTTTATATTAACTAAAAATAATACATTTGTGTTCATCTCTCATCAGCATATCAAAAGCTCACCCAGACACATTCCCCAATTGTGATTTTCAAGGTTACAACATTAAGGAGGGAAAAAACCCCAAAACAAATTTGGAATTTTTGTGACAGGGTCATCTAATGCATGCATAGCCCAAACACACTGTGCAAATGCCAGGGAATGCCCCAGGGCTGGGGGAATATGGCAGGCTTATACACCCTTAAACACAGTCCTGGGATATCAGCATACAAGTGGGTTTTTGCCCCCTCAGACAACAGCAGACTGCCCACAGTAAGTCCATGAGGATTAGTGCAGTATGTGCTGATAGAACAACCCAGTGGATCCATCTGAAATGCACTTCCATTGACATTGCAAGTAGAATCAACTGGGATGGAAAAGCTGAAGGTAGTATTCCAAATGTCAGAGCTGAAACAGCACCAAAGCAGGGTAAACAGATTCCCCAGTTTCAAAGCTGAGCAAGGCATGAAGTCATCTGCTGTCTATTCCCTACACATAATCCACACAGAAGCAGAATATTTATGGTTCATTAGGGTCAAGGAAGCAAACTTCCTCACAGGAGGCTTACTAGAGTTTTTTTAGAACAAACATTGCAGTTTCACTTGGTTTTAGTGTCCTGACCAAACCAGTAATTGCACTGAAAAAAACCCATAAGGTAATCTACTGTAATATCATACATATTGAATTCAAGGTGTGAAATGAAGGACTAAACCTTGTGGCACACATTCAAAGGAATTGTTAAAATTTAGTGGGATTTTTAATCAAACAAACACTATTTGGCCTTCTGGGTTTTCTGGAGTTGCTTATTTTCCAGTTTAGAGCAGATACAGTAATAGCAGCAGGAACTACAGACAGGAAAAAGAGCAGTAAATCAGACTCCAGCTTCTTGCCTAGTAAAAATTTTTATTGTATTACCCATTAAATAGATACAGAGTTTGATGTCAAGATAGTGGCCTCAGAAAAAAGCAAGCATATTTGGAGTAGAACTTTTTCCCTTTGACTCAAACCTCATTATAATAATAGATTACAATTATACTTTTGTTCAGATTGACAGCCAATAATCTTTAAACTGGAAAAGTAATCTCTAAAAGTTTCAGAGAAAAGAGTGCATTGAGAAGGGTTAGTTAAGAAATGACATTAAACTTTTAACTTTGTTTACTTTAGTTAATGCTGCAATTCCCGCTTAATATGGTTAACTGTGACTGCTTACAAGTTACATCTATTTGAAAACAGAGCACATTACTCAATGCTAATAGTTTCACTGCAACTATAATATTCATGGAATATTTTTGTAACAAGTACAGAAAATTCAGGTTGCTGAGTTCTTCCTGAAAAATAGAAAGTTATTAAGTTTACATATTGGATTATATTCATGTCTCCAGTCATAAGAGTGAGACCTTTTCTCCTAAAATCCTTCTGGAAAGTTGTTTTAGTCTCTTTTCCAGAATAAGAATCACTTAGCTGTCTCAGCTCTAAGAACTGAGGCACTGTACAGTACACTTTTTTTCCTTAATGCCCCCTTTACCATTATTTCAGTATTTCACTTTCTTTAGCTCTGTCATTTAAGCTTTGTATCAGCTAGAGCTCTCATGTTTCTCTGAAAACAACATAAATTCTGTGTTTTGAAGGAACTTTATCATTTTCTTTTCCCCACAGGCCAAACAGCATAGCACTGAAATGTAACAGTTCACACAGGGGATAACTCATTTGGAGCTTTGGCAGCAGTAGTCAGCAAGACTCCCCTCACATTCCTCTATTTCTGGAACATTTTTTCTAGAAAATCTCTTCCTTAGTAAACATACCTTTTTCATTTCATCAACATAGGCTATCATGGCTTCTTCTTTGGACATGTTTCCCAAGGCACTCCAAGCATCCCTAGGAAAGAAAGTCACATACACCTTCAGTATCTTCAGGGAGTACTGGATTTTTTCAGCTTGGCCTTAAGTAGGTCAGTTATGTAATGTCCAAAGTTACTCTGATATGAGTAAAATGCAAGAATGATTCACATTATTTTTCAAGTACAAATATATAATTTGCTAGGATAATCACACAGTGGAAGAAGAAGCAACAAACTGAACAGACTGGGGACTGAAGAGTTCCTCGCTGACTATCTATGATTATGTACCCAGTAAGTTGTAAATAAGCCCAGATAAAAGACACACATATTACCCTTCTGACTAAGTTGAGTTTAAGATCCTGTGATGTATAAAACAAACAGGCCCAGATACCTCAGCCAGCACTTACAAAGATTGTCACTGAGGTAGAATAAGCTACAAGGAAAATCTGTCCTTTTTGAGTTTAGCAACTGGGGAAAGACACATCAGCCTAGTAGGCAAATAATTACCACAGCAGCTACTTATGACCTAAATAAAATCTTCCCTTCTCCAACTCTGCAAGACAAAACTCTAACCAAATTTATTAGTATTGCACAAGGCATCTGTCAGAACATAGACTGCAATAAAACAGTTCCTCGGTCTTGCACATTATTTGACATTTCAGAGTATTTGTCCCACTCATAGAAAACCACCAAGGTTGGTGGCTCACATTCCAGCTACAGCCAGCCAGGTGGATGAAAGCTCCCAGCCCTAGTCTAATCCCTGCACTCTGGCTAGGGGAGGCTGAGAAGGAAGGAGGAAAAAACAAAAAAAGTCCTAGGAATCATTTCACAGATTCCCAAGACCACCATGACCACAAAGACAGAAATAATATTTGTTCTTCAGGACAAATCATGATTAAAATATTATAAGCAAAACATTCATTTTGGCTTTTCAAAGAGAACTTGGCAATTTGGTGAATGAGAATTCTTCCCAGGCCAAGGCAAACACATAGTGGGAAGACCTGCCCCTGAGCAGACAAACCAGAAAGACATAAACCCAACCTCCTCACCAAGAGCTCAAAGCTGTATTAGTGGTTGCCAGTGAGCACTTATTTACTTCAGGCTCACATCACACAAGAAAACTCAAGAAGGAAGAGCTCCAGACACTCCTCCACATCCCTTTTTCTTCAGAGCGCCTAAGACTTCATTGTACAACATGGGATAAACACTGCAGAGGTACCATGATGGTGGTTGCCCAAGAAAAACCTGCCCACCTGCATAATCCAAAGGAACGTTTCCACCTGCAACTCTGAGAAGTGATCAATTATCTGAGTTAGAAAGCCAGAACACAAGAGAAAACTAATTAAAGCATCAAAGGTTGTAAATGTTCTTTTTATTTAAAAAAGAAAGCATTTAGAGAGTTTCCTTCTCCAAGAGCTACTCTTCTAAACATCTCCACTCCAAACATTAAAAAAAATCCCCAAAACAACAACTCATGAAAAGTTACCATTTGTATCTACCAATTGGATCCCAAAATCCAGGTCGAGGAATGTTACAAGGTCCTTGGGTTGCTTGCTTATAAAAGCTATAGAACTTGAGCATCATTTCATTCGTTGGCTGGAATGAACCTAGTGAAAACATTTTAAAATACAATTAATTAAATTGTCATCAAGAATATTACTGAGTATTTTACAGGCCTAATAGTTCTGTGAGAAAACAGCCTGCAGCCTGTTACAGCAGTACAATATAAGCCAACAGAGAACATCTTCACCTCATACACCAAGACCCAGCACCAGTGAAAATATTTACTGTACAAACAGCAAGTTTCAGATGGAGTTTAAAGGATTATAACCTTTCCTACTGCTAAGGTCAAACTCCACAATTAGAATAAAAAAGGTAATAAGTAACATCAAGCCGATGTCCTTTCACTCCATTTAAAGGGACAGGCTTAGCTCTAAGTAAACAAAGTATCGTGCAAGTCACTTTACTGTTAACAAATGGTAACTTACTTCGAGTCTCCAGAACTCAAAAAAAAAAAAAAAAAAATCAAGCCAAACAAATACAATTAACCCAAACCACGGCCTTCTGCAGTGTTTTTGTTTACCTTAGGTACTTGACAACACTTTCAGTAAAAGTTTCACCATACCTCCCGATTTGGTTTTCTCTTCTTCCTTTGTGGAACACATTTTTGTAGAGGTAAAAAATGTAAATATAAAACTCTAACAGCTAGCAGGGAAGATTCATAACCAATCCACTAAATCAAGTAGCTTGAGGCTGGATTCTAATCATTAGAAGTTTACAGTGACGTTTACCTCAAAAACCTCAGATTTTACTTTACATCAGAATTAATGATGTATGCAATAAACAAGGGTTTTTAAAATTATCACAACTCTTATCAAAAAGATAAGTTCTGAGGTTTTTTCTTTTCCATTTTGTTAACTCTTTCAGCAGAGGGGAACTCACGGTAACAGCTTTGTTAAAGCAACTTCATGATTTCAGGGAGGCTGAAACCCGGGGAGCTGACAGATCCCCTGGTCCAGGCGTCCGACTGAGGAGCTCCTGGCAGGGCTCAGAAAGCCCCCGAGCCAGGGCTCCCCCGACAGGCGGGGAGCAGCACTAATGCCGAGCTCTCCAGCGGTTCTCCAGCCGCTGCCGGGGACGGCCCCGCTGCCCCGACCCCCCCGCGGCCGCGGCCGAGCCCCGGTCCCGCCGGGCCCTGCCCGCTCCCGGAGCCCGCCCGATACCGATGGCGCCGCTGCCACCGGACCCTCCCGCCGCACTCACCATTTTTGGGCAGGCTCTGGATCACCTTCACGGCTGCCTCGAACCTGGTGGCGTGCAGAGAGCCGGTCTCGGCCATGGCCCCGGCCCCTCACCGCCTCCTGCTCGGCTGCCGGGCCGCGTCCGGCGGGGCAGGCTCGGCTCGGCTCAGCGCCCCCACCGCAGCCGCCTGCACGGGAGCGGTGCCGGGAGGAGCCGGGCCGTACCCAGCCCCAGCTCCAACAACCCCGTTCCCGGCCGCGGCCTCGGCCCCCGCCCCCGCGCCCTCCCCTCCGGCGGGGCCGGGACAGCCCGCCCAGCACCTCGGACCGGCCTCGCCCCCCACCTGCGCCCGGCCCCGCGCTCAGCCCAGCCCAGCCCGACCTCCGCCCCGGCCTCAGGCGCCCATGTTACGTCTCCCACAGCGGCTCCCTGCCCTTCCCTCCTCCCGCACCGCCCCGAGGCCGCGGGGGCACGCCGGGAAACGTAGTTTCTTTGTCTCTCCTTCCTCTTCCTCCCCTCTCTCCCCTCTGCTTGTATTGCTGCAAAACGGGAAGATTTCAAAACGTGCCATTGCCATATTCCACCGGCTTTACGGACCTCAGTTGTCTTCAGGAGACTTATCACCTGGCAGCCTGCTGTGCTGCTGCCTCCCCTCCTCACAGCCGTCCTCATATCCACACCTAGTCACACAAAATTCACCTAAATTACCACTGTAGACACATTTATTGAAATAGTTTTAATGACTCCTATTTCCATTAAAATTTTAGGCATGCCTAGAACCCAGGGAGCAACTATTTCCGTGGTATCCAGAGATGTGGGTGAATACCAGCGCAGTACTACCAGTTAGCTCGGTAGCTAATAAATGAATGGCCTTATTCAAAAGCGCTGCACATCCAGCTCTCTGCAAAGTCACACAAAAGTATGCTAAACCAACTGCTTTTGTAGCAAATGGAATAATTTACCCAGTGAGCAACAGGATGAACTAACAGCCCCATTGAATGGAATTGAGTCCAAAAACTCAGCATTTCAGTCAGTTCATTTATCTAGTTCACAATATATATTTTAAATTCCTCTGAAGGCAGTTGTGTGCTCACAGTGTATGCCCTCTGGTGGGAGAGAAAAGCTCCAGAGAGAGAGAATTAGAGCAGATCAGCCCCAGCTCTGCTGAGCTAGTGCATTCTACAAGGTCAGCAGCCAGCTGGCCTGGGGAGAGCTTTGCTGGAGAGAAGCTGACACTTCCAGAGGTGTTCAGATAGGATTCCCCACACTGGGCAAATGATGAACCCATGTTATGAGCACTGCTCCACTCCTGAATGTTACAGAATAATTTCTCTGCATTTTTCATTTTGAGTGCTAGATTTCTAAAGTACTTGTGAGCTTCATACTAAGATCTATCATCTTTGTTATCCATGACGGTAGAAATGACAGAAGCTCAGATCAAAGGGAAGTGCTTTTTGAAGATAAATGGGTCTCTGTATTCTTTGAGCATGCAAGGAGTTAATTTCAAAAGTAATACAAAAATTAGGAGCCTTTTGTGAAGCCAGCTGATGTGTAAATTCTGTTTATCCAAGACAATCTATAATGATGTTTGCCTTTTAATTGATTTAAGAGAAACACAGTCTGCATTTTTCTAATGAATGTTCCCAGACTTTCACTGGAAGTAGGCTTTAGAAGAGATGCAAATGACAACCTATTTAATGGCTGTGTGCAGAAACAGAAGCTGCCCTCTTTGAACTGAAGATGTGTGAGGGTGTAAGATCTGCAGATCCAGAATGAGGTAATTGAAGTAACCCAAAATAATCAGTATCATCATGCTCTGACACAAGCATGAAATAGTAAATGAGAGGCAAATTTTGAGCACTGACGAACATTTTGTGAGAACATATCACAAATGACTAGTTAATTTTAATGATCATATTTAATACTAATTGGCATTGTTAATGGATGTCTTATGTATTTTGCATCCTCAGTGCTGCTATGAAGTTAACTATGAAGAGTTAACAATAATTAAATGTACAGGTAATTAAGGAGACCCTCTCATCTCTCACAGACAGCCAGGAATGGATCTGCAGCTTTATCTCAAGGAGGACTTAGGCTCCATTCTTTAGGGAACACAATTATATTCCATGCTTGAAAAATCTAATTATTATATTTGTGTTAAACTGGGCTGTGTTTCTATTGTTCCACAACAGCAGTTTCCAAAGTAATCAAAAGTATGACTTCCTCTTATTTTTTTATGATTCAGTGTATGAGAAGCCAAACTTTGGGAACTGTGACACAAGGAGAAACCAATGATGCCCATCAGTTGAGATGCAAGAGAGGACAGACCAAGGCTAGCTCTGCTACCAGCGTGATTTGGCAGCAAGTGCAGTATGTGACACTTGACATGTCTGAGTGATTTGCAGTCCTCATGCTCCTCTTCACTTGGTCTTTCACAAATTACTTATGGAGAGCCTGTGAATCACTAATATGAGCCATTCCTGGCAGTGTTGAGACACATAAAATCTTGTATGGAAGCATGCTGTTGTAGCTGCTGAAGGAATACATTTAGGGGATCTCTGAATAAAGGCAGACAAGCATGATCTTTAATGTAACCTGGGACATATCCTTCACAGGTACATTAGGGAGGGCTATTGAGTTCAGTGCTGCTATGCCACAGGATAGTATATCAAAGTCTGATGTGTGGACCTACCTTACAATCCTCATTTTGTGCCATTTGTGAACTGCCACTGTCCCTTTGTATCATTTTCATTCGTACTCTACTGCATTAGTTTTCTAGCAGTTGCTTCCAGTGCTGAGCTATTCCCCACCCCAGCTTGAAGAGCACCTTCATTTTACTTGAGGAACAAAGGAGTCAGTTAAATTATGCAAGTGAAAAGCTGAAACTGGAACCAATTATGCCTATTGCTCCCTCAAGGGTCTGAATCACAGCAGTCTATTTTACAGAATACTTTAAAAATGGTTCTCAAGAAAGTGGACCATAGTCTCATATGCATTATGAGCAAGTTCTGTAAGCTCCCAGATCCAAGAGCATGTAATTTTAGCAAGGCTTACTTTTTGAAGTATGTAATCCAGCAGGGAGGAAAAATGAATTATTTAAAACCTAATAGTCATAATTATGAAGAACAAAATTAGCATTACAATTTCTCAGTCAAATCTACAAGCTGTTGAAGAATGGAAAGATGTCGTCTAAGAAGGAAATAGTTTTTTGTGAGGAGCAATCTCCTACATGTTTACAGTAGAAAGGCTAATATTTCAAATAACATTTACTTAGAGGATTTTTAATGAAATCATGAAGCATGTCGTGTCAAAATCAACAGATCTGGAGAAGAAGAATGATTTGCTTATCATGAATATGGCAAAAACAGCTGAAATTTGTTCACTTATGTAGGCCAATCCCTGTTCCTCAGCAAAAGCCCTTTGGGCAAAGGACTAGATTGACACAAACAAGAATGTTTTTGAGAAGTTCCTTGTGAGGTTCAGTTACACCCCTTAACAACTTCACTAGAAATACCCATTCATTTCACAGTTGGGGATTAAGTAATGGAATTATTTTTAACTATTATTAACACCAGCTTCTCAGCCTAAGGATTAGGTAACAGATCCCATTTCAAGTCTTTTTTAAGCTATTCAATTCAGGTATCTCAGGTCTTTCAGTGATCAGTATTTCAACCTGTGTTTTTGTTTTCCTCCATGTTCCCCCACTTCACACATATTTCAAAAAAGTAGATGGAGTAGCAAGAGTATAAGCTTAGATCCCTTTCATAAAATGCTCTTTGAAGAACAAAATATGATCATACTTCCAAAGTTATTCAGCAGCATTTGACTTTGCATTGAAGTGTACAGCACTTATGAAGTCAAAACCCTTTACAGGTTTATATTGTTGTAGGTTCTAAAGCATAATGCAGTGCCATATTGTGTCTTAAGCCCCTCTTTTTTTTTCTCCAAGGCTACTATTCATCTCTTTGATGAAATTTTTAATAAAGTTCAGTTTTCCTTACTGCCTCAAGGTATTACTCTTGTAGAGAGAGCAGATAGTTATAAGAGAATTGTTCAGATTTTGCATATTCTAGAAAGAACATTCTAAAAATCCTGTTCCCTTACAGAGCCATAAACTGAGCTTTGAAAAGTATGTAGTTTCATCTTGCAGCAATGACAAACTGTGTCTTATTATAAACATCAGAAGACAGCTTATAATAAATACTTAATCCTTTCCTGTCAGTAAAATACAGAATTTCTGGAGGTCAAATTGTGCTGTCATTTACAGCGATATAAATTTGGAATTACTTGATTGATTTGGGAATATTTATGGTGTTGCACATTTTCATAATGTAAATGAGTAAGAATTTGACTCTGAAAAATAGAACTGTGTCTGGTATATTTGTCCTGTTTTGACATTTGTGCTTCTTGTCTTCTCAGCTACTGCTGCTAAAGTTTTAGCAGCCTATCCCTGTGTAATTTGCCTCTTGGGAATAGCAAACAAAATACTGTGACTGTATCATATTAATGTGCTTATGCAATGGCATATTTATAGCCAGACAGCTCTTGTGATATTTTCTATTCAGTATCTGGAAAGGGGAAAAAAATAAAACACCCTTACTTTATGCATGTTCTTTTAAAATTCTAGCAAAATAATTTTATTATTCTTTCTAGCAAGTCTGAAAAATGACTTTGTGAAAATTTGATGATTTTAATGACATTGTTTATGGAACACATTTATCAGTATGCAGAGCCTGGAATATAACTGGCAAACATCTAAAGTATTTCAGGCCTGTGTTTATCATTGTGGATATTTATCCAGCAGAAAATATACCACTGTGGTTTTGGTCAATGGCTTTCAACAACCTAATTCAGCAGATAGGTGAATTACTGGAGTGAGTACTCCAACAAGCTCTCAGAAGGATTTAAGACTGAGTTTAATTGAGTGTCTCAGCACAGGACCCTCGCTTCATTGCAAGCCCCATAAGCACCCATCATTTTCCTGTACCAGTCACAGTAGAGATCAGACTTCCATAGAAATCAGTGCCAGCTAGTCCCAGTTATGAACCATGGATTTTTCACTCTCATATTCAGATCATGTTTGCAGCAAGACATTTCTAACAAAATTTATCTGGGAAGCTTTATTGAGAATGAAGTTTGACATTCAGGAGACATTTCAGTTTATACTGTTAGATCATTTCTGCTCAACTGAAATAAAGGTATTGTCTTTGCTTCACAGTTTTGGGATGGTAAGGCCTGTCCAGTTCACTCAGATGGGGAAAAGTGAGGAAATCAAGTGTTTTAAGTGGTTTTTTACTTTTCTTTGCACTAAAGTATTCTAATCACTATAAAATATGTTCAGCATGAGAAACTTAACATCAAATCTTCTGTAAATGATAATTTAATGATGAAAGATAGCTGTCAGTTTTTGTTTCCAAAAAAACAGAAAAAATCATAGAACTTGCTGGATAGATTTCCAAGTGAATTACTGTTGGTTTTTAAAAATAACCCAAGAAATAGAGACAATTTAGCTACACAAAATAAAAACTATCTTTGAGTCCACAGAAATCTTTGAATGCACCTGAAGAGAGGTGTTTAAAGGTCTGCTGCAGATAAAGGCACAAATGCAGCAATGATGTAAAGAAGGGAGCTGGGTGGCCACATCACTGTGACAACAATTACTTTGGAATCTGTCACACTGAGTTATCTAACAGAGGGCAGAGGGCAGTTTTGGCAGGCATTATAAGTCTCCAACCAAAGACGTACCTGTTAAGAGGCCAAGTCTTCAGTGTCATAGAGATTACTTTAACACATCCTGAAATCAAATATTAATACTGCATTTTGCCATGCAAAAGAAACAGAACAGTAAAATATGCCCTGCATAATATTAAAATGCCATGCAAAATATTAAAAATATCAGTTTTTAATCCTTATGCTGCTATGTCTTCTAGAATACTAAGCTCCCTATTATCCTCCTGAAGGGTTCTCCAACAATCCTATGAACCTGTATAAATAGAAATCAAGCAGCTCCTGGATTTCTTTTATTTAGAATTTAATTCAACAATGTTTTCACTCCAGTGAATTCATTCTTTCACTGCTATGTCTTTCCAATACTTTAACATCTTTTGTGAATTATTAATACTACTACTGGGCACTTGTATTAATGTCAGAGGCAATAGAAGACTGAAATATTGCCTCCTCCAAACTCAGTGTTCTCACTCTTAAATCCAGAATTCGTTGGCCCTCTTGGATATAGAGGTGGGTGAAGGCCTCAAAGCACAGGATCTCGTTACCCTACTTGTAGTCAAGGACCCCTGTTATAAGTGTGTACTCTTAAAGCTGTTGTATGGAGTGGTAGGAACAAGATGGGTTGCAATCACTTTTGCTGTTTGTGAAACTAGCTTATCAGATTGTTCTATCATGCCAGTCTGTTCTTTCAATTATTTGTCTCTGTTGGAATTTTATCAGCAATGATTTTATTGTTTTCTTGGAGGCTAATCAAAATAAGCTAAGTCCAATAGGGAGTCAAGATCAATATACCCTTTATGACCACTTTTGTAGTCTTTCAGCATTTTTTTATTTAATATACACCATAATGATTTTCAATTCAAATAATTATTTATTTTTAATTTTTAAATTGTAGTTTCTCAAAGTTTTATTAAGTTAGATATTTTACAGAATATAAATACATTTCTACAATGCATTTATCCATTCAATTTGTATTCTCACACCAAAAGATATTGAGTTATCCTGAAAATATGTATACTTCTCCATACATTCCTATTGATTTGCATTAATTAAATTGTTCTTACTTATTTTTTTCTTAGTGGAATCTCCTGTTAGTCATCCTGCCATATACTTGGGATCAATATTAAGTTGATAGGACTATAATACCTATATATCTCTTTTCAATATTGGCACAACCTCTGCTTTCTTTCAGTGCTCTGGAACTTCTCCAGTGTTTGAAAACAGTCTGAAAATGAATATTAACAGTACATAACACTCTATGCTAGCTCATTTAAAATTCTTGGATGTGATTAAACTGTATGTGCTTATTTAAGAAGATCTAATTTTAGAAGATGCAGATAACTAGATCTCCTTTGTTTTTCATTTTAATGTAAATAAAAATATGGGTTTTAAACACTGTGATTAAAGCTTTTGATTAGTCATGTTCTCTATTCCACAGTCTGTCAGGATAAATGTACTGCAGACATTATTTACTTTCTTTTTCAAAAAGATTTAAAATAGTTAAATATTTGGAGAATATGGTTTATGATAGAGGGAACAGTGCAATGACCAACTATATATATGTATATTTGTACATACATGATAGAGTATAAAGTAGTGATGTGCTATATAAAATTTATAAATACATTATGAGCTATTGGTAAAATCATAGAATCATAGAATAGTTTAGGTTTTAGAGACCTTTAAATGTCATCTTGTCCAAACCCACTGCAATGAGCTGGCACATTGGCAACTAGATCAGATTGCTCAGAGCCCCATCCATCCTGATCTTCAATGTTTTCAGGGTTGGAGCAGCTACCAGCTCTCAGGGCAACCTGTTCCCATGTTTCACCATTCTCATTGTAAAAAGTGTTTTCCTTGTATCTAGTCCAAATCTACTGCCTTTTTGTTTAAAAACTACCCCTTGTCCTATTGCAACAGGCCCTGATAAAATGTTTGTCCCTTTTTAGTACTGAAAGGTTACAACGAGGTGTCCCTGGAGCCTTCTCTTCTCCAGGCTGAACCACCCCACCTCTCCCAGCCTTTCCTCGCCAGAGAGTTATTCTCTCTCTCTGATCATCCTTGTGGCCTCCTCCAGACCTGCTCTAATGGGTCCATGTCTTTCCTGTAGTCAGGACCCCAGAGGATGCAGAACTGCCCACAGGGTCTCCCATGGATTAGGTGACTTGTAGCTCACATGGCTGCACAAACCTTCTGACCCCACTCCCACCACAGCTCCCCCTTTATTCTGCATAAATAAATCCAAAATTGTGCACTGCCAGAGAAAGGAACAAAGGACATTCACAAATCAAAGACCAAACCACTGCAACCACAGCCCAAACATGTCTTTTGAAGATAAAATATCAGTTGTGTTGACTTATGCACACATTCAAGCTCAACATCCAGAGCATCCCACTGATTTTGTAATAATAAAATTAAGTCCTATGTACATTTATAAGCCCTTGGCTGTCAGGAATTCTGGCATTGTGGTTTATTTTCCTGCCACCTGCCATTCCCCTTATTTCTTGACTCAGATTTGCACTCACTCAGAGTAGACTCACAGGTGGATATTTTCTAAATCATTTGGAAAGAACTTCGTGGTTGCTGGATGCTGTCATCTGCATGACCAAAGCATCATGGTAATATATTTCATTAAAGAATGTGTGGCATAACTGGTACAAGGAATCAACAATAACAGAATAAATATGCACAAAAATTACAAAATTATTATAATTCTGACCACAGATATTGAAAATATGAAGCTATCTTACATGTCTTGAAATGGGAATTTTGAAGGTACAAAGAAACAGGTTAAGCCCCCAAATCAATGGTTCTGGATATTTTACATTACTGAAAAGAGATATAATAAAGTGATTGGGAATGACTTGAGAAAACACATTTTAAATAATTGTAGTAAAAGCAAGTGAAAGCTCATGCCTGTCCTGGAAAGCAGTTTTGTGGTGGTGGTTCAGTCATTCCAAATGAACCTTCTTTACTTCCTCAGGTCTGCATCTATTTCTCATGTGCCTCAAATTATGTGCTTTCTGGTGGGGCCCACCATATTCAGAGCAGTTTGTTAACACACTGAAGCTCTTTAAAATGCACACCATGTGTGCACAAAATGTCCTCATTTATCAGATTAGCTCACAGATCAGGCACAATTCAAAAGAGCAGGATGGTGCCAGAACAAGGGTGTCAACTCACCCTGCAGTGTAACTGAACTCCCCCTTCAATCCAAGCTGGGAATGAAAAACAAAGAGAACAAATTACTAATTTTCAAGCTTTGCCCCATTTTAACTGACAGAGGCAAGTTACATTTTAATAAAGTAAATAATTTTTAAAATGTCTTTTTACAATTTCAGGGTGCATTCACACATTCCTTGCTAGCTACTTCAAAGAGGCTGAGGTGAGGATCTCCTGCACGTCTACAGGTGCTGATTGCTGCCCCTCTGATCTGCCTCTGAAATGCTCTCCCTAATGCTCCTCTCCTTCCAGACAGAGTAAAGGAGGTTCTGTCAAACCAAACGTTTAAATGTGCTGACCAAGGCCCTGTTACAGATTTGAGCTGGTGGGGCAGTGTGAGGATGGCCAAATCTTGGCCACAAAACCATTCCAGCACAAGCCTCTGGCATGGATGCAGATGTCTGAGCAAACCTCCATGGTCATGGCACAGCTGGGATTGTGCCAGGGATTAGTGACGCTGCCCTAAAGAGCCAGGCTCCCACAGCTGAGCTGAAGCACTTTGGCAATACAGTAACAGGTATTTCTATCCTGCTGGAGCAGGCTGTTTATGAGGTAGACATATTTATCCATACACCCCTGAACAAAAGTCAGGTGTGTCCTAAACATCTGTAATAAGTAGATAGACAGGATTAATTCTTTCATCATGTAACAAGGCCCTCCCTGCATAATAGATGTGGCAGTGTTTTATAGTATTCAGATTTCTGTCCTTTCCTTTCTACAAGCATGATATTGAGAAATGGTTGAGCAACACCAAATAACTTTAAGTGGCAGGAGATGTGCTAAATTATTCTGGATTAATTATTGAGTAATATAATCAAATATCAAACCAGAAAATCAAAATGTCAAAAATAGTGAGAAGGAAGAAATTCATACCAGCCCTCCAGCTAAAATCAGAGACTTATTGCTTCTGCGTCCTGATTTTAGCTTTCAGATTACTGATCCATATGAAAATAAACCCTCTTGTGACTAAATCTCTTCCTACTAACCAACAGAGAATGATAAGAAATATGAGATATAGCCAATAGTGGTATATTGCTTTAATATATAACAATACATGCCCGCTGAGGGCAAAACAAATCCTATCATTACTTTGAAGTCTCTTACTCAAATTCAGAAAACAAATGAGGGAGAAATCTGCTTGGCAGGGGGAGGAGGGGGAGGAACACACAAAATCCAACCTGCTATTGTGAGATTTCGGACATAAATTAAGGCATGAATTTGAAACTGATATAATAGTTTTGGTATTACTCTGCATATGAATAAAAATTACTTAGAATCCTAGAATTGTCAAGGTTGCAAAAGACTTATAATATCATCAAGTCTGATCACTAATTCAGCACTACCATGTTCCCTACTGAAGTGCCCCATCCACATGTTTTTTCAACACTTCTAATGACAGTGATTCCACCAGTTCTCTGGGCAGCCTTTTTTAATGCTTAACCACCCTTTCAGTGAAGACATTTTTTCCTAATGTCCAATCTAAACATCTTCTGGTGCAACCTGAGGCCATTTTTTCTCATTCTGTCACTTGTTACATGGGAGAAGAGACCAAATCCCACTTGGCTACAACCTCCCTTCAGGTAATTGTAGAGAGTTGCAAGGTCTCCCCTGAGCCTGCTTTTCTCCAGGCTAAACAACCCCAGCTACCTCAGCTGCTGCTTGTAAGACTTGTTCTCCAGCCCTTTCACCAGCTTTGTTAACCTTCTCTGGACATTTCCTTTGATTTTATTAAAACCTTTTATACAAAAATGGTTATGCATTAGATAGCATAATTTATACAGTCTATTTTGTGAATAAGCACTAGCAATGGATTATACATAAATTATTAGATTGTTGCTGTGACCCTTATTCCCAGGCACTTATAAATAAATATATTCCCCTGTGGCTTCACTAAACCTTTGAAAAGTACATTTCTATGCAAATCTGTGAAAAGTTATATGGCAGTGTTATATGGCATTGCACAAGTTGTCCAGTACCATAGTGGACTGTGGAGCAGCCTGACAGCTGATGGATTGGAAGCTCCTGGCCATTCTCAGTAGGTACATTTAAAATTAGAAGGTATAAAAAGCTGGATATAAAGTACAGAGGACAATTTTGCCATATTCAACATATGTACTGGATAACCTCCTATTAATATCTTAGTTATGCACTGATAATACACAATATTCACATGGCCCTTTGCTAACTCTTACTAACATTGCTTAAGCGGAAAAACAAGTGATCCTCCAATGCAGAAAATGCAGCTGTCTGCCATGCACCAAGGGAATGCCTGGCAGCTGCCAGCCTCCAGCCTAACCCTGGAGTGTGATGGCCAGTGCTGACCCTGCTGGAAGGTAGCAGGGTTGGGACAGGCTCGCTGCTGCTTGAGCCAACACCTCCTGAACTGCTGAATGGAATGGCGTCAGCGACAGGCTTGGGTTACACGTTCATGCAGTTTATATCCACCACAGAACTGCAACGGGAAATCACTTGATAGCAATTTATTGTTCTAATAGACTATTATAGCAGGAGGCTATTGTAAATAATACTTAAAGAGGTTGCTGAAATGAGGCTTTTTCTGTTATGAAGACATAATATCTTTGAATAAGGCACTGTATGTCAGATTTGCTGCTCTTTTCCTAATGCAGAACAAAAAAGCATTTGAATACTGAATTCTATTCTCTGAAATGAGATAAGGAACCTTTAGGCCACACAATAAAAATAATTTTAAATTATATGTATTAGGCACTTGAGAAAAGATATTCAGCCCAACTTTTTTCCACAAAACATTTTTTTTCTTTCACTGGAAACCAAAGGAGTTTTCAAAAGAGAGCCTGTTTCAACAAGCTTTTTAGGATAAAAAGGACCTCCCCCCTTTAGTAGCTTATATGATAATACTCAGCCAAGTATGGCATCCATAAGATCACAAGAGATGATGGCACCCCCTAGGTGATTAACTGACAGATACATTGTTTAAACTTGTTAAGAGTTTGGTGTGTGGCCAACATAAGTACCAGCACCGAGATCTGATTTTTCAGATCTACAACAAATGACCTTTACACAGCAGGAGTAATTGGTAATGATTGTAGACTGTAGTCCATAGAGTCCCATGAATTTTCTGGCTATTGTGAGAAAACAAGAGAAAATAAGGTCCCGAGTCCAAGTATATATCCTGTGTGGGAAGTGTTTGTAGCTTTTTGGAGCTTTCCACAGCCCACCTGTTCTGTGCTATGATCAGACACCACATATATAAACAATCTTCAATCTCATCACAGTTCCTCTTTACCTTTTCTTCCTCCTGTCCCCTTTCACACCTGTACATGCCCCTTCTATCTGGCCCTTGCAAGTGCCTCCATTATTTCTTCTCCCAGAATTCATCATACTGTTACCTTCCAGATGCCAGGGGATACAATCCCTCTATGCCATTATCCATCACAGTTATATGGTATGAAAAACCAAAAAAAGTGCAGAGAAAATCCCTTAACCCTTGCAGTGCACAGTGGAACATTATCAGCACAGCCCAGTTCCTCTGTGGATAAATTCTAGCTCTTATATACTCTATTGAGGGTATGCAAATAGATTAGTTCTAAAACTTTAGGAATTCACCAAATGTTGTCAGGTTTTTCAGGAAGAGCAGGAGGTATGACCCTGAAACCACCTTCTGCTAACTACCTTCCTCATTCAAAACAGAGCTCCTGGGGGTGTAACCTCTTGGCTGAAATATTTGTAATGATGCTACAGAAAGCATTTCTTCTTTTTCCTGTCTCACAAATTCCTTGGATGGGAAAAATAAAGTCTGAAATAGAAATATGTGCTACTTGGGCTAAATTAAGACTGAGAAAGGTATAAGCAACTAAAAGCAAAGCATTACAAGGGGAAACAACTGGGAATTTCACACACAGTACAGTGAGGGCTCTATAATATATCTTCTATGTAAAATGACATCTTGATCTCCTTTTCAGTCAGAACAGCATGAGTCTTTTTTTTTCTTAGCATGTAAGAAAAGATATCTAGTTGTGAGACATCTTTCAATTGATGTAAAAACATAGATAGGCTCTACCTTCCATATTGAAGAAATTTTGAGAAGTACAAACATGTCAAATACAGAATGAAGAGTTAGACATTTAAAGGGAAGTGACGGCACACATAATTATCCACCTCACATTCAGAATTATTTTAAAGAATGTTAGAAATATTTTTAACACTGAGTAAGTAGGTATTTATTAAATGACACTGTTTAAAAAGTCCCCAGCCCTTTAGCAAACACACTGGCCAAAAAGATACTGTGGAGTTATTATGGTTATGACCAAATAAATTAAAACATTCATAGCTAATGATGACAGCAAATAGCTGAGCACAGCAGGAAGCTGTCATCAGTAATTTACATATTCACTTCTAATTGTGCCTATGCATCATTAAGATTGTTCGTATTTGCATTTGCTGTCCTCTGAACCAAGTCATTTTCCAGTGGCATATATTCACTTTCACTGCAGGTAACTTTCATTACTGGTAATTAAAGGACAATTTTTACCACATTATTCTACAGGAAACAAGAAGTGGTTGCTGAGATTGATTAATATCTAAACTAAGTTTGAGATGCAATCAGTCTCAGAGGCACAAGAGATTATTCCAGTTATGTAATGAAAAGTAGCAGGGACACACCCTCCCATTTGTTTTTTTGCTTTTGAATATCCAAAGCTTATCCTTTAAAATTTGTTGGAATACACTAGGTGGCCTGATTTATTTTTAAATGTTCCCAACAGAGAATAGCCTCAGTCTATGTGTAATGACTTTTTACGCTCCTTTCTGCACAGTCTATGTTTGAGCTCTGACTGGGACAATACCAAGGAGGATGCCAATGTTACCTTAGTGTGGAAGTGATTTTCTAGTATACAACTGCACCTGAAGGTTGCTGTGCATCCAGTCAAATCCCTTTTGCCTTCAGTGCTATTGAAGAGATGGTCTTTTTCAAACACCACTCAACCCTACAGACTCAGCATTGCTTCCAGTTGAAGCTTTGCTGTTTCACTGGGAGCTGGAACAGACCCAAGAACTGTAATGTGTTTTCACTTGCTGAAAAAACCCTATTATGTTGTCCCTTATTTTGCCATCCAAATACTGTGCTTGGTTATACTATCACTGCAAAATTGCTGTCAAATATTTATTTTTATTGGGGAAATAGTGCTCCTTCTGTAGTAGCATGATGTTATCATTTAATTATTTTTTCTTTTCGGCTTTGTGATGGAAAACTGCAATTCAATGAAGTATATATTTAAATGCAAAAGAGGCACACCAATTAATCAGTACAGAATACGAATGCTTTTAATCTGCATCAAAAAAACGGTGGCGCTTAGAAAAACACCAATCTTTTAAATAGAAAGAACATAAAAGTAATTCCTATCCATGCTCAGATTTCCTCAAATACAATGAAAAATTGCAATTGTGGAATTAGATTATCTTCACAATAATATATTCTTTTAAAGCTTTGCATTATGCTAAGTACATTTTGATAAGCCTTTAATTTTTTTTTAAATAATTTTAATTGTTAAGAAAAAATCCACAGAGAGCTCAAATGTTAGCTCTGAGACACAGATGTTCACTGTTTTCTGTTTTTTATTCATCCACTTTACCAAACACGGAAACTAAGTACTGAGGATAAGAAATAAATTAGTCTGGGAATATATAGGGTAAGTTAGGCATAGCCAGGAGTGTGAAGTAATCAATTCTGAGGTGTGGATAAACTAGGTGATAGCATAGTACCATCCACTCAATTATCTGGGATCATAGAAGACTGGGAACTGATGAAGAAGAGAAAAACACAGGTAGTGGAGCTGCTCCAAGGAACACCAGAGACACTTCAGTTCTGTGTGTGGTAATGTAGTCCAGAAGAGCTTATTAACTCTGTGTTCAGCACTATGCAGTGGTCTCAAGGCACTGTTTGCACTGTTGCATGAATTTGCAAAGCCATCTTAGGCTCTGCTTCTCAAGTAAGCAGTTACAGCTCTGCAAACCATGTCTGAGCCTGTGAGTCTCATTAAGCCTGGCTCTATATGCATTCTCCCAGGAACATTCTTGGTCATGCTATTCTCATAGCCTTTATCAAGCAGTGCAAAACAGAACAGAAATGGTGCAAAAGGTGTTTTTATACTTCAAAACATTTTCCAAGACCTGAAGCAGTGTTTTTCTTCCTCTTAGGGATGCTCACTCCAAAGAGCTGAGCAAGTAGGACTGCTGATATGGGCTATCTACCCTTTCAGTGCCTGCTTTCAACTCAGAGTCACAGGAGACTTGTCTTTGGGTCTGTTATATTCCCCTTCTCTACTAATTATGCAAATTATTACTTTTTCCTGGGCAAGGTGTCTGTCTGCTTTTGACCAGAAGCTCCATGTAGGGTGAAAAAACCTTTCCCAGGAAAATTTTTATTTCGTATGTACATATCAAAGAAATTCTTCCATTTTAAAGGATTGCCATCCTCCAACAAACAGCTATTAACTCAGGAAATCCTAACCTACCCTCTAATGAGTATGCCAAACCTGCATGGGTCTATTCAAAAAGCTGACTTTCACTCCATGCCTACCCCTTGCAAAAAGATGGCTCTTTTCATATTTAAATTACCTTTCCAAAGCCATAAAATAAAAGAATGAAAAAAAATGCTAATAAAAAGGATTACTGCCAGAAGCCCACCTCCTGCTTTAAGTGGCTGCTCTAAAGTCAGCCCTTCCTCAAAATGTTCTTATAACAAAACAGTTTAGCTCCATTTGTTAGTGGTGTAAGAAGCAAGTCATCTTGGCATTTGTCACACAATAGCCACCTTCCCAGGTAGGTCTAGGAGAAGGAAATGGGCTGTCCGAGGTTCTGCATGTTTCTGGCTGCACCACCAGGGTCTAGATCCCCCATTTTTCCCATGTCCCTAGGGCAGTGGCTGCCTGACAGTATTTTGAGGGATTAAGAAGATAAGCCTACCTTGTGATGGGCTGCTGGAAATGATAGAAGCAGAAGGGACCTAGACTGGGAGCTGGGAATGGAAAATAGGAGAGGAATTCCTTGATGCACTGAAAAGTGGAAAGAAACATCAGGAGACAACCTGATGGCCAAAGGCTGAGCTGACAAATATGCAAAATTAAAGAGGCCAAAGGAACAAGGGATCCAGTGGAACACAGGAGGAGAACCATTGAGATGACGGATGGAGAAAAGCGTAGCGGAGGTGACGGAAAAGGAGAATTGCTGACACCAGAGTACTGCTGAGGAGCAAAGATAAGCATGCAGGAGGGATGAAGAGGAGAGAGTTTTATGAAAAATGAGGTTGAGACAGAAGGCAAATCCTGCAAGTGAAAATATATTAGAGGAGAAAGGTCATGTCAAAATAAGGTAAAACTATTTATTTTTTGCCACTCTTATCTTGTGCATTCTTGAAGCTGCAATTTTGAATCTTATTACTTCTGTGCTCCCCAGCAGCTCAGGCTGCCTAGCAATGCCTGGCTGTGCTGGCTGTGCTGCACAAAGCTCATGGCTGCCTAGCAACTGCCAGGGGGCTGTGCTGGGGTCTCTGACCAGCTCAGGGATGCAGTCCTGCCCCAAACACCCCTGCTCCCCTGGCAAGCCAGGAGGCAGCATCTCCTCCAAAGCTGTTAACAGCTTTGATGAAAACATTAAAAATATTAATTGGGAAAAAGGGCACACGGAGGTGACCACAAGAGTGCAGAGTGCATGACAAAGTGTCTCCAAAATGCAGGAACAGCCCCATTCATCTCTGCAATACTCAGACAACCTGTGAGGACAACCGAAATATCAAGATGAGTAATTATTCTGGTTCTTAAATAAGGCTTTGTGCTAAAGCAAAGGAAAGCAACCCAATGCTGCTATGCACCTTCTTGGGCAGCTACTAAACAGGCGGAGGAAATACCAAAAAAACCCTGTTAGGAGTACTAAGTATTCACAAAGGCTTGTCCTCGTACAGCCATACTTGTGTAACTATCATTGCAATCAACAAAAATTTTCTTACAAGAAAATGAGACTTGGCATTTGGCAGCAGAGCTGATGTGGCTGATCTGAACAGCCCTGTGTCCTCTGTGCTTCCAGCTGCCCCCTCAGATCCCTCATCTCCTTTTCCATTGCGCTGTCAGAAATGCTTGTGCAGCTAAACAACCGAAACAGGAATCAATCCAGCTGAGAAATGGTCCAACAAAAAATAAAGGGTTATTTTCCAATCAACACTACTGAAGTAAGTACTGTTCGTTCCCAAGGGAAAAACAAAGACACATACCAATCTATGGCCAGGGAAAGGGAACAGACAGTTACAGAGCTACACAAATTACAGTGCAGGAGAAGTTGCTGTGATACTACTACTTTGCTACTGTTATAAACAGCACTTAGAATATAGTCACATTTCTCTTTCCCAGCCAAAAATGGCCTATTGTCCCAGAAACACAGGATTGCCCCTGGAGATCTCATGCCCCACTGAGGAGGAGAAAATCTCAGATGTAAAGTTGAGACATTGAGAAATATATAAGCACATTTTACTCTGGATAGAATCTCATTTGGGTGATTGTTTAGGTGGAGATTGATGGACATAATTACATGTTTTCCTCTGCCAGTCCAGCAGCCCAAGCCAGGAAAATTTTAATTCCCAGCTCTTTTGCACACTTGAAGTATCTTGTGTAAGTTAGGGAATTTTTTTTTTCTAATTAGCAGTTTATTGCTGGTGCAATGAGAAAGTGTGACAGAGCAAAAAAGCCCAAACCTAACAAAATAAACCAAAATAACAAGAACAACAAAATAAAAGTTTCTAAAAAGAAACCCTGGTGAATGCAGTTTAGATGCACACTACTATCTTCAGCAAATGTCAGCTCAAGCCCAAGGTTTATTGATTGTGGCTCAGTGCTAGTTCTGCTAGATTTGCACTCTTTCAGGTGCTTTAGAATCACTCGGTGTACACACCATGCAGACTCATGGAGCCAGCTTTGATCTATTGCACCTGAGTCAATGCACCATCCAAGAGCCTCAGACACAAAGACACTCAAGGGACCCTGCAGAGAGTTATTGAGAGAGAAAGAGGGCTAACATGGGGCAAAAGCTAATAAGGCCTGCTGGTCTTATCAGTTGGCCATATCCACACCACAATTCCCAGCACATTTTACACTGTGTGGCCCTCACAGCAGCACTGCCATGGTTGTATGGCACCCAAATGACAGGTCCTGCAGGAATGGCCCTGGTTTTGTTGTTTATCTAGCCCAGGTCCAACCCGCGGGCACGGGGACAACGCCTGGCCGTGCCACGGCAGCTGCAGAAGAGTCTCAACGCAGCTGTCACAAGGTGGCGACCTTTGATGTGCTCCTCCGAGGTGTTCTTGCGTTGTGAGAACATTCTGAATACACTTGGTGGGGTTTGTGCAAGGCCTTTCAGGCAGCAGCAAGACACAGGACTGCAAGCCCTCCTGGAGCCGCTGCTCCACTGTGCGAGGTGGATGCATCCCCTGGGAGCCCCAGTGCCTGCCCAGCAGTGTCCTGCCATGGCCTTGCAGGACAAGCCTGCTCACCAAAGTGAAGCACAATACATTTAGCAAAACACGTGCCACTCATTCTTCTCCTACTGAAAAAAGTCGATGGGCAAGGCCCCGCACATTTGTCATTTCTTTTACAGGGGCAGCTGTAACATTTTAAGAAGAGCCAACAACAATTGTGCTACATTTGAGGATGTTAACAGCTTCCATGAAGCCAGTCTGTGATCTGTAGGCAATTACAGACTCATTCAAGCCAATGGGTGTTAAGCAATTTGCAGCCAAAGTGAATAGAGAAATCGAATTTGTCTTTGTATTAATATACAGCTGGAAACAAGAAGTCAGTACTGGAAACAAGGAGAAGCCAGTGCCCAAGAGGGGTGATGCCTTGTAAGGCATCCCCTAGAACAGAGGCTAGACAGAGTTAAAGAATAAAGTAGGTATTTATTAGAAGACCTCAGTGGATACACCTTGGGCAGTACAAGAGCCCAGCCAGGGCTACACCCCAAGATGAACCCAAAATGGTCACAAAATGGACAACCAGTCACGGAGTCTCTCACTTTTATAAGTTCTGCTCCATTAGCATGTTGGAGTTAATTGTCCAGTTATAGCTTTAGCTTATGAAGTCCCATAATTTTTGTTTTTCTCTCTTCAGTTCACATTGTTTATGTTCTGAAATTTGGATCGTTTGTCCTTCTCTAGCTTGGTCGCCAGCTAGAGAAGAAATTGTTTTGTCTCCTTACTCTGTGAAGAGAGCTAACTATTCCCTAATATGAAGCTCAGAACTACACACTAAAGCAGTACAGAATCTGAAAAATATAAAAGCTAAAACCTGAGGCATCAGGGGTTCTGGTCACACTTGTCTTGGGACACATTTAAAGCTCACCAATATCTCAATACAAACAAACAAATTAACAAATTAACAATACAAACAAATTAACAAATTAACAATTACAACACAAACAAATTAAAAGGAACCCAAAATAAAGTGTTTTATTGGACATTACAAGCTGCCCTAAAGAGAGTTATTAAAACCCCTTTGGAAACAATTTTGGTAAGCTGCCAAGTAAATTAACCATCAGAAGATAGCAATGTAGATGCATTTTTATCCCACAGCAAGTGCTGCAAACGTACCAGCTCCTTCTGCTCCTCAAAGAGCTCTCAAATACTTTTGGTACCTGTCTGGCTGTTCCTAGACAGGGGGTGTTTTTTGTAACTCCAGCTGCAAAGAGTTTCCCAGGCCCACTGGTCCTTTCCAGGCTCCTTACCTTTCATCCATGCTTCTGCAGTTCTGGGCTGAGATGCTGGACTTTGCTGAGCACAGAGGTGAAGGGAGATCTATTTTTGTCCCTCTCCACCTTGATTTAGAGAGATCAACAAGTACACCAAAGCATCCTGACCAGAACAGTACTGCAAACAGGAGACAGACTACAGAGAACATGTAAAATGTCACATGATTATTTAGAGATGAGGCAGTCTCCTCTTACTATAATGTGAGCTTGAGACTGCTTTTTTTCTGAAACATGCTGACTTTTTACCACTGTGTAGCTTTCTCTAGGACAACTACTAAAATGCAAGGACTAACTGCGTTTGTGTTTGTGACTGCAGACACACAGCACATGCCACGAACAGCAGAGCCTTGAAGATGGCTTTTTCTGGGCCTGTTACTCATTGCAAGAGCAGGCACGGACATCTCAGCAGAGCAGTCACCTGCTGTTACTGGCTTCTCTTCTGGCATGATTGCAAAATCAGGATTTTACTTACTAAAAACACAAGAGAGATTGTACTAAGCAATCACCAGACTTTTGTCTTCCATACCTTTGCTAACAGCCAGAGGAAACCCAGAACAATGATTAACAACTGAGGTAAATGAGTGGCAGGAATACTGTATTTATCTCAGCCAAGTATTTGAGATCTTCTTATGAACCTAAATCCAGGCAGTCACTAACTGTTAGTAGTTATACTGGGCAGGCCTTGACTAAGATCTACACAGTTTGGATTCAGTATTTCTCCCTCGCCCTCAGGGGGTAATTCCCTGGAAGGGACTAGTTGCCCCAAACCATGATCATCCTAACATCTTATCAGTCTTTTGTTATCTTTGGAATGGTCTGCCCAGGGAGGCAGTGGAGTCACTGTCCCTGGAGGTGTTTAAGGAAACACTGGCCATTACATTTAGGGCTGTGGTCTAGTTGACATGGTGGTGCTCAGTCATGGGTTGGACTCGATGATTTCAGAGACCTTTTCCAACCTAATTGATTCTGCGATCTTCCAAAATTTTAGCCTGCTAGACGGCAGACAACGAGAGCAGTGCTTCCCTCCCAGACCCTTTTGGCCTCTCCTCCACAGGCGCTGCCTCTGGGCAGCACTGTGGGCCTGGGGCTTTTCTGAGCGGGGCGGGGGATGGACATCACTGTTTCCCCTCGTCTCTGGGCTCCCAGCAGGACGGTCTGGCGGTCCCCCCCACCGGAGCCAGCCAGGCCGGAGCACTCCGGGCCCCAGCGCGTCCCTCCGGCCCGCGGGCGGTGCCCATCAGCCCCGGCCGCCCCGCGCATGCGGCCGGCGCTGCCTACAACTCCCAGCTGCCTCCGCACAATGAGGGCGGGCTTTTCCTCTTTTTTCTTGGTTTGTTTTTTTTTTTTTTTTTCTTTCCCCTCCCCTCGGAGGGGAAGGATGGGTGGGGAAAGCGAGCGTTCACGAAAGCGAGGCGAGGAGGAATCCCACAATACCAGGCGGGTTGCGAGCCCGGCGCTGCCGCTGTCTCTTTAATGCAAGAGGAAGCGATGCGGAGGGGTGGAAAATGGCAGAGTTGCAGATGTTGCTAGAGGAGGAAATCCCTTCTGGCAAGCGGGCTCTGCTCGAGAGCTACCAGAACCTTACTCGAGTCGCCGACTACTGCGAAAACAACTACATCCAGGTGAGGGGCGGCGGGGCAGCGCACCGGCGGCGCCGCTCGGCAGGGCTCGGCTCTCCGGTGCGGGCGGTGGGGCCGGAGCCGCCCGAGGGGCAGCGGCGCCTGGCTGCCCTCGCCGCGGCTCCCGCCCCGCAGCCGGTCCCTCGGGTTTGCCTTTTCTTTCAACTTTCCCAGCTGAACGGCCAGGCTTCCCTTCCCCCGCTCCAGAGGGGAAGGGAGGGGGTTATTATGTCAGTCCGGCTACGAGGGTGTGTCTTTTTTTTTTTTTTCGTTTTTTTTTTCCTCCCCCCCTCTGTATTTATTTATCATGAGTCACATCCCGGAGACCTCCCAGGGCTGGGGTGGGGGTGAGGGAGGCGCGAGGGCCCCCGAGCCTCTCCGTGCGGCCGGCTCCGACCCGGTATCCCGGGTTTCCCCACGGCTTCCCGGCGGCGGGGCTCCCTCCGGGGGCCGCGGACGGGCCTCGGGGCGGCGGTCGGTGGCGGTGGCCGGGGCGGATGCGCCGCACGTGGGGCGCGGGTGCCGGGCGGCCCCGCACCGCGCTCCGCCGGGGCCGCCGCCGCAGCGGCGCGGGGAGCGGAAGGGGCCCCGCACACGGGTGACATCACGGAGCTCGGGGACCCGCGCCGGGTCCTCCTCGGCGAGCGGGTCCTGGGGGAGCCGCGGCGCTGCGGGTCCGCAGCGCTGCCGTGAGCGGCGTGCGGGGGCAGGAGGCTGCCCGTGGGCTGGCAGCGCCGTGCGGGCGTGAGGCGGTGTTTCAAAATGGCAATCTGTGCCTCTCGCAGCCTGCCCGGCTCCGACACCCTACAACAGTGATTGCGGACCAGGTCTCTGATGCGGGAAGAGGCTCCATTGGTTGTAGCGTCTCTCTAGCGGTCGGTGTGGATTTTTTTTCCATCCCATAGATTGCTAGTGCTTCTTGGCCTTCTTTTAAGTCTGCTTTTATGAAGCTACTTTAAGCACAATTTACTATTATTATTTTTTCAGGATTTACATCACGTGACTCTAAGTCTCGGTCTTTAGTCATGCTGTTCTGGATGCAGAGCCATCCAGAGATGCTGAAACTCAGCTTTTTTTTTTTCCGTGAAAAATTTGAAGGGGAAAGGCAAATAAAGTTTATTTACTAGACAGCTCGTAGAGTGAACATGTTGAATCTAATACTAGATTACCTGTGATAAGTATTTAATACAGGTTGCTAACATCTTCGGTATCCATCATTGCTGGTAAGCTATCATACTGTTTTTGGTAATGGAGCAGGAAATATGGAAGCGCATCTTTAATAATACGAACTGATTTTTTTTTTATGAGATACTTGAATTAAAACTGCTCTAACAAGCCATATTTAAGTTTTGATTTTTTTGTGGTATATGAGGTAGTATGAGTTAATGTCTATTTATGCTTCCGAGTTGTTTGCTCCACCCAGAGAAAGCTGCTGATATAAATGCTTCTAAGAGGCGAGGTTCATTTGGTTTTACTCATGGGAAATATGACAAATACATGAGTATGGTAATTGCAGCACAAGTTTTGACGTGTCTCCTGCTCCTGACTTTTCCCTGTGTCAGAAAGGTGCAGAGAATTTTCAGTCACATAATTTTCTTCAGAGTCATGAAACTTGTCTTTTCTTACTTTCATCAAACAAACCAAATAAACACAACACTTGAGCAAATTCCCATCCGGTCATTTGGGGTAGCTTTTCCTTTTCCTTTTTTTTTTTTTTAATTTGGTAGCTCATTTTCACCTCAGCTATCAAGGTCAGCTGGATGTGGGATTGGTGGGGTCTGTTTTATCTTTGCACAGCTGTGTTTACCCCTTTTGAAAGGAATCCGGAATTCTAAAATTCCTAATGCACGCTTGTCCAGTAGCTTTGGAAAATGTATATACCTCGCTTGTATTCTACATGTATTGTACATTTGCTCAGTAAAAATGATAAATGTATTGATAAAACTATGTGTTTTTTAAAGTGTTTGATGGAGGTGGTTTTTTTTAATCAGCACTTGATGCAAAGCCATCTGCTGTCCAGTTGGACTACTGAACAGATTATACTGCCAGTGCATGTGGTGGGGCCACTGCTGGATTAGGCAATATGACACAGGGCACTGGGTTATGAGATTTGAGTGCATGAGTATTGTGGGGTGGGAAGGGAGAAAAGGAAGGGAAGAGGCTTAACAAACATACAATACAAAATCTATGTGTTTAATGTAATTGAGCATTTTATAAAGAAGACAGACCACAATAGAGAACCTGGCCATGAAGTGAATGTTAAAATACTTCACTAGTAGCTAGACATTGTAACTTACCTGGTAGCATGTAGCTGGTTCAGTTTAGCCACTTTGAATTTGGAGGGGTTTCTTTTCTTCTCTGGAAAAAACGAAGTGCTCCATTGTGATAAAAATTACCATGTGCTGTTACCCACTCTTGAGTTGTGCCACTGAGGTGAAACAGGTTTGTCAGACTATTCTGAGTGCTGGCACTAACAATTTATAGTGATTGTAATAATAGATAGAATGACTTTCTCAGTGTTTTGGTTTATAGTCTTCACTGACTTGACTTAAGCAGGAAAGTAATTTCTGACCCCTAATATTGCTCTATTCAAGCTATATATATATATATCTATTTTATTTGAAAATACAGGAATATTGTTTTATCTCTCTTACTAAAGCTGAGAATAATTCTGGTAAAATTTCAGTGATGCTGATTTCTTGAGGAAAACTTATATTCGATGTCTTTAGAGATTCCTCAGGGGGGGAAAAAAAAAAGAGAGAAATGGGGAGAAGCTCACGTGGCTGGGACTTGCCTGCCTGATGGTGGATGTAGCTGTGTGGAGAGTAAGTATTCTTTTACTGGAGCATTTAGGAAATATGACAGCATTCGGGGATCTCCTGTTGAAAACTGCTGCTCTCAGAAAAGCAGGAAGCAGTTGCTTGCTAAGGCACACTGTGACTATGTCAGAATGCTGGCTGGTAACAGTTTGCCCTCCAGATCATCATGTATTCTAGTTATCTAGGAAGTTAATTTGTTAGGAAGAGAAAAGAATTCAGGAGAAGCAGAGCACATAAGCTTCTAAGGAAGACCTGCAGTGCTAAAAGCAAAGTACAGTGTGCTGGCAGTCTTGAGGGGGATGGGAGAAAAAGGGAGACAGAAAAAAGTAAAGAAAACCAAATGTAGAAATAGTAACTGAAGAACATTGTGATGTTTTGGTGGTGATTTTGGCTTTGAATAGAAGGAAAAGGGCATTATAAGTACATTGGTGTATTTAATCTCCGACAGTATTTAAAATCCGTGATGTTTCTGGTTGGAAGCTTCTATAACAAGCAGGTAGAAAATTAGATCCCTGTTTTAGGTCAGAGGCTTAAACTCTGAATGGTTTTAAGAGCAGGTTTTGAACCTTAAATCTTTAAGGCATATTTTTGCCTCCTGGAATAATTTTTCTTATATTTTCAAAATGTAAGTTCCCATAGTTGATGTCTTCCCCAAATCCTTTTGCCTGCAGGTATATTCTGGGACTAGTCCTATTGATGTGCTTGTAACCAAAAGGCTATCTGAAAATCTGTAGCATAAAGCTGAAGATGTTAGTGAGGAGTTCTAGTGTCCTAGACAGTATTAACTTGATCAGTGCTACTTAATGCAGAAATAACAAAGAGTTAAAGCATTTGCAGTTGTAGTTATGATTCTTCAGCTGATAACTTCCATAGAGATCTACTAGTAATTTTTCTAGCTGTATTGAGTTATTTTGGTGTTTTAAGGAACTTATTTACAATAACTAGCTTATAAAGCATTAGAATGACACAAGAAATCAGCTTGTGCAGTGTTACTCTACTGATGACTTCCTGTTGAACAACTTCAGTTGACTGGTGTATCCCAGAGAGGCCTCTCTGTGCTATAAAACACTGATTACAACTCTCCTGCTGTCTAAATCAAGTGTTCCTTATTACCTTGTTTATACATATGCAGATATACATAGTTTTTGTCAGTCTCAAGCTTCTAAACCACTTGTGAAGATCCATTTGTAGTTTTTGTTTTTAAGCTCAAATATAATTTTAATACGACTGTGAGAATCTCTAAACAATAGCTTGCATCCTTGTATAAATTCTCATCTTGATAGTCTCAAGTGGGTAGATTTAGCAGCTTTAGAAAAATAAATTGAGAGACCTTTTAAGGAAGTAAGTGCTGTGTTGCCTAAATGTGTGTTTTTGTGTCATGTTACTTCCTTCTGTAGCTTCTCACTGGTATGTGGAAACTGAATGGTGAATTAACAAGCTATTCTGGGTAAAACAGGCAAAAGCACAGACAGATTTCAGTTTAACTGCTATTGCAAAAAAATTCAGATATGTCTCCATTTGGTAGAAAAGTAAATGTGTGGCATTGAGCAGAAGTGTTGCATGCAGAAAGTTTCATAAATATTTGTGTTATCTTCCAAGATGCATAGAGGGACTATTTTTGCTTGATAAGTTGGATGTTCAACACTTCTATAATGTAGATATTTCCTTTCCAACACTAACGAACCTTTTTTTGTGGCTTTTCATTAAACAGTGGTAGCTGGTCAGACACTCAATTTCATTGCCTGGCACATGGAAAGTGGCTTAACTTAGTTCGGTACAAAGAAGTTTACTCAGAATGTCTAATTCAGGAAATGAGCTGCTCTAAAAGGATAAACTTCTTAAATTGTCACTAATACAAATCCTTTATGTGCTGTTAGAACTTGCATGCTTTTATGTTCATAGGTTAATTAGTTTGAGAGTAAATACAGTAATATTTTTTCTTCCATGAGTTTTCTTGCTAAATTTGGAAAATTTAACAAAAAAAGCAAATTGGTTCACTTTCTGTAACACCAAATATAGTTCAAAATTAGAGAGCAATGAGATAAAATACAAATGTATCTCTAATGCTTTGTAGGTTTAAATAATATTCTTTTAAAAAAGGTGTTGCATTATACTTTGAAATAATGTTCTTTTTAAGGTAGTTTAAGCAAATGTTTGCCAGCAGTATAAAAGACACTGGCTGTTCTGTATGTGGTTTTGGTTTTTTTTTTTTTTTTTTTTTAGAATAATAATATAGGTACAGGTTGGTGGGTTAGGCTTATAGCTCTTCTGTGCCTCGTGTAGGTCTCCTGTGCCTGTGCAAATGTCTTTGTGTTTTGGAAAATAAAGCTTTAACTTATAGGCAGCAATAAGACTGTAGCTCAACTTCACTGAATCAGCAAGTGATTACACTGAATTTAAAGAAGATGAATCCCAGGGTGTTGTATGTCTGATTTGTGTCCAGAGAAGGTAGATGATATGAGATGAGCTTTTCCAAGTTTGAAATGTTTCCATTAATTTCGGTATATTTGGTTTGAGATACCAGAAGGATGTTGTCTGCTATTCCTGCTCCATTTTTCTTAAGTGCTACCTTAATCAGGTGCAGTAAAGTGGATTGGGATAAGCTTTTACAGGTGTGAACTGTTTCTTGCACAAGGGAAGTGCTCTCCACCCCCTTCTGTTTGGGCATCATTGGAAGGAAGAAGCTTGCAGAGTGTCTGCAGTCAGTGTATGCCGAGTGTGATCCTTGCTCCCTGTGCTGCTCTTGCTTTGCACAGTCCTATGGAATTGTTAGAAGGAAGAAAGAAGTATGATTAAGTGGGGCAACAATCTAATACTTCCCCTGGTTCTCTGGGAGGTTGTTACAGTAAGTAGCTCTTCTGGTAAAGAGAAAATAGAGCCTTGGGAAGATGAGCCTTGGGAAGGTCTCATAAAGTGGAGAATGAAGGCAATTATAATGAAAGTAAGAGTACAGGAGCAGGCTGAGTACAAGAAGGAAGTGTTCTACTTCTGAGGGCAAAGTTCCTGTTAGTATCTAATCTAAGTTTAACAGAAGAAAAAAGCCTGAACTCTGAAACAAAAGAACCGATGCAACTTCCCAGTATCTTTGTTTGGCATTTTGAAGTGTCTTCATTTTACAAAAGCATAAGTGGAGGCATGGAATTTGTAACTGGCTCATGGAAGGTCATATAGGGACATCTTGTCAGATTTGGGAACAGAACCTGATTGTGTGGACTTGCAGTGCTGTTCCCCCTGCCACCCCACCCCTTTCCAGACTGCCTCTGTTATACTGCAACCCAGCAAAAAGTGAGTATCCACAGAAACACAGAGACAGTATGCACAGAGGCAGTGTAATGACTCTTTCAGGAAAGTATGCACCTGAAACCATCATTGAATTCATTAGCAGCAATTACTTGTTAAGAATTTAATGTATCACCTCTCATAAGAGCCTTGAGATTCTAATTTTTTTGCTTTGCCAACGTCAGGAGTTACATAAGGCTCACAGCACTGTTTGTCTGCGTGTTGGTGGGTCTTGGCAGAGGCTCGAGAAGATGCTGCTCTATTTCTCATTGGTGAAAGCAGTCTGTGTTTGACATTTCTGGTGACCGAAATCTTGCTTAGCTACAGAACGGTGGGGTGGCAGCTGTGTGGACAAAGTCAGTCCTGGCATAGCAAGGCAGCCTTGAGGGATAAGGGGATATCTTGCTCTCTCTGCTTGTCTTCAGTCCTTATTTAGTGACTTGGAGTCTAAAGGAGTGTAGTGTGGTTTTTATTGTTGCATGGTAGGAAATTGCTTGTGGGATGCTGCTTACTCAGTGTCCAGGCTTGTTCATAACTACCTGAGCATTCTTGCTCTCTTTAGCATCTGTGTTCCCTAGTGTGGTGTTCCTTTGATGCTGTTCCTCCCACCCCAGTCCCAAATCTGAGCACTGGTGACAGAGGCGGTTGGGCTTGGTCAGAGTGATCCTCACTCCCCTGACCCCTATGTAAAGGGAAGTAACTGCAGAATTTGAAATGGTAGATACCGTGCCTCAGTCTGGTTCCTCCCTTTTCGTGACAGACTTGGTGGCTGCTGTGGGTTGCAGAAATAGCCCTTTGCACCTCAAAACTTGCAGAGAGCCCTTGAGAGCCAAGACCAGGGTGCTGTGGAGAATAGGTCTCGGTGTGCTCCTGAACACAGCTCTGAGTAAGATGGCACTGCAGGTGCCTTTCCTCTTGCACCCCCAGCCTGTCAGTTTGTCCTGATGGTGCTGAAGGTAGGCTCAGTCAAGTGTTTCATCAGCTTACTGCCAGGTATTGAAATAGAATATACAGCATTTCTACCAGGTGGGCTCTTGAAAGAATCAATTTTGTAGGCAGCAGATGAACACAGAACTCTAAAATCTTTCTCCTGATTTTAGAGGGAATGCGTTACTTTCCGTGGGTTAATTAATAAGAGTGTAGATGCCACCTTTTGAGACTGTGCTAATAATGTTGCTCATTACTTATGCAAGCCCTTAATGCTGTTAAGAGGAGCCCTGCATGCTTGCTTTGCAGAATGTATATTTGTTACTATGATGCTGATAGTTCAGAAGAAAAGGAAAGGTGGGGAGTCCTACTTGAGACTTTCAACTTGGAGTGAAGCATAAGTATAGCATTTTCTCGTGCAACTTGTAAAATTCAGCAGTTTGTATTAACATGAGTTGGAATTCGTAGGTAACCTGCTGGCTGAGCTAAAGAAGCAGGTTAGTTTAACTCTGAAAAAGACTACTTAAAAGGGGACTTTATTTTTAATAATATTCTTGTCAAAGGTTCCAGATCAAATAGGTTTAGAAAACAAGCTTCTCTCATAATTAAAAATATGTGCTGGGGTTCTGCAAACTGAAAAAGTATCTGAAAATCAAAACTTCCCTTCATTTGAGCCTCTCCTATGATAAAGCCTCTTCATAACCTCCAGAGATGATGTATCTTCTGAAGGAACAATAAAGGTTGTCACTTCTACAATGAGATTGCATCTTTCTCGTGTTTCTTATAGCAGATATATTTGTGACAGTGTCATCCCTCCCTCTCTGAGCCCAAAATAATTAATCCTGTATGCTCCTTATACAGCAGAAGTTAAAGTGCAAGCATGCTGCTCCATGTGCAAGAAAGCTCTGATACTGTAGTGATGTATAATTAAAGAACTCATGAGGAAGATACTCTGCATCCCTGTCCTAACTTTATTGTAACCTCAAAGACAAATAGGAAAATATGGTACCATTCCTACTTTTGTTAAGAGCAGGAAGACCTCTCAGAACTCACACAGAGGAGTCTTACTAAAACAAATGTTGGTTTGACATCCTTAGAGCTGAATGTAATGTTCTTACTGGGTGGTCTTAAAGTTATAAATAGCTCCAAGAAAAAAAATGTTTGTTTACCACTTGAAGCATAACAATTCTTGGAAAAGAGTTGAAGTGTAGACTCTGTTGGCTACTTTCACACCAGTGTTTCACATGAGAATACTTTTTATAAGCTATGCCTTATCAGGCAAGTGTGGGGTTTTTTGTGGCTCTTTTTTTTTTTATGGATAATCTTTTACCAGATGCATATCTTCACTTTCATTTTCTGATCTCCTTGTTGTACTTTGGGGTCAGCAAATCTGCCAAGCAGTATTTGTCCTGCAGCGATCATTGTCAGCTGTGCATCTTATTTAACTTTGTTGTAGCAGGTGTGCTACAAGTTAATACTTGAGCTGTGGTCCTCATGCAATAGTTCTGCGTTTTCTGAAGCCCATGATAAGAAAACATCTGCATAAAAAAAAAATAGGCAAGAGAAGAACAAAGTGTCCAGGCAGGTGCATCAGATTACTGCATGAACATCTAAGTAGCTGCAGAATGCCATGCCATGGCTTGTTTTTTCACATACCTAGTAATGTTGTTTGCTCTTATGTCACTAAATATTACTAGTGATGTTTCTCTCTTTCCATGTGCTTCTCCTAGGCTGGGATCTTCATGTGAATTTGCTGATTTCTCTCTCCCTGCTCAAGTCTTATGCTTGCTGCAGATCGCTTATTAGACCTTTTGTCTCACTTTCATGTTGTTGACTTTCTCATTTCAGATCTGATCTGAAAGCCTATTCTCCCTTGCCTATTTATTTTAATTAACTCTTTCTATTATTTAACTGCATTTTTTACTGCCTTGCAACTTATATTATGTAGCTATTTTTCATTATGCCTTTCTGACAAACAGTTTCTACTAGCATGGTTTTGTTAGCAATTTGAAATCTGCAGCTACCAAAGACATTTATACACATTTCTTTTTAAAATTATCTTTGTTGGCACAGAGTTGAGACTAAAGCCTTATCTCTGCAGTAGTTTCTAACTATGTAAGGAAGCCATGATGACCAGGGTACAGAGGAAATGGAATGCAGCTGGAAAGACAATGTGGAATGGAACTGACATGATTCTCCTTATTAGTAAAATTCTTATGAAACCTCTTATATTTATGTGCAGCCAGACCTTTCCTTTATGAGAAACCTGTCTTCTTCAGGGAACTGGTCCTTTTGTTACCCTTTTGAGTCTAAGGAGTAAAATGGTCATAATGAAACTCCTCTGCTTGGAGGGCTTTGGTTCTCTTAACAGTGAAGGAAAGTGAACGTGGCAGGAGGAATGGTGTTCTCTTAATATGTGTGTGTGTCCACAAAGCAGAGATGGACCTGATCCTTAAAGGGTTTTATAAAATATGGTTGTAACCTGCAAGGTTTCCACTGAGAAGCCTCGTGGCAGGTGGCTTGGATGGTGTTTCAGTCAAGGTCCAGAGAGTATCAGGCTAACAAGTAGAGATAGAGTGGATCAACGCAGTTACGTTGGCAAGATCTTTGAGACCTGGCTGGGGATTGTTCAGCTTTTGCTTGGCTGTCTGACTTGCAGGATTTCTGAATCTCTGGGAGGAGCTATTGTTTCTATGATGCAAACTCCTGGCTGCATTCGATAAAATATGCGTCTGGTTTGGAAGTGCTTGGCTCTTCAAGGGCTCTCTTCAAATACCGTGGGTGTGTTTCCTGCTGCAGCACACCATATGTTCTCCCAGCACTGAAATGATGTGGTTGCCACAGTAGTCCTGGGATTTGGCTTAAATGGCAACAGATTTTTAATCTAATTTCTAAGGTGTCTTTAACTTTGAATGTTAGAGAAATCGTTGTTGCCATAGATGTATTTGGAGCTTGGGCTCATACAAGGCAGCTTACTTTGTATGAAATCTTGTATCTCTTCAGAAGTTACTGTCATTTCTAAATGTGTATTTCATTCTTCTTTATCAGTCTGTCCTTAAACCAGTGGAGAATGATAACAGCCAGTGGAAAACTTTCTAGCACACATTCCCTCTTTGAAAACCTACTGTCCATCAACACAAACTGTAAAGTCAGCTCTTAGTACTCTGCAGTGAATGAATATTGACTGTTCAGAGACTGAGGGAGATACTTTTGTAATTATGAGAGAAGCTTGTTTACTGGGGATAGAAGCCAAGTACGCAGGCGTATGGTACCTGTTGATTTTTGCTTCTCTGTTGGAGAGAGAAGTTGCTGGTTTTGGTCCTGAATGTCATATGTATGGAGTATTTAAATGTGTTCCTTGGGCATGGAAGGAACTTTAAGAGTAGATAATCTATGTTGGATAACTTTCTGCCTTGCTGATAGAAAATGGGAATGGTTTGAAGGATTGTTGAAAAGCAGTTTGAGGGTCTTGAGAAACTCCCAAATTTCTGGTGGGAATAAGAGCACGGGAAGAGTGGGGAAGAGAGACTGTAACTTCCTTCATTGTGTTCAGCCGCTCTCTCTTGCTAACTGTGGTGCTGAGAAGGACAATATGAAAAGCAAATACTGTTACTATTTGTTTCCTGCCTACAGCAGAGAGAAATAGCTTTACTTTTCCCCCAGATTGCTGTAAGGGCTTACTGCAGCAGCAGTGGGAGTGGGGGAGTATGAACTGGAACAGGTACTTTTACTGGCTGCATAACATCCCACGAGGCCTGGGGGAATGAATGTGGGGAATACTGTGAGTCATACTTGTCAGTCCCATAAAGCAGGAGGCTTTTTAAAATTGGCCTTGGAGGGGAAGAGGTGTTTAATGGAGCAGTTGTGCAGGAGTTATGCAAATAGAGAACATAAATAATGAGCAAAGGTACTCATTTAAGCTCCTTGCCTCCTCAGAAAATGACTAAATGCAAACAACCATTGTGAAAGTTAAGAAAAATGCATCATCATTTAAGTATAAAGAGTGCAAAACTGTGGCGATCCATTATGATAAGAAAATTCTCTTTTTGTGAATAGCAAAATTAATTTCTCTAGTTGTTGAACAGAAAGCATGTTTGTTGTCGGTCTGTTTGGTTTTTTGTGCTTGAAAATTTGCAGTTTCCTTTGAAAAACAACAAGGCAGGAAGCTGAAAAGCAGTTCCCTAACCCAAGAGCTGGTGGGGAGGGGAGGTGGTAAAAAGACCAGTCTCCAGTTCTGCTTTGGACATATCTTCAGTGTTTAGGCTGGTTTTGGTCCTGAATGTCATTTCTTTTTGTAGAAAAAGTTTTTTCTTCTCTGTCCCCCTATCCAGGATTTAATTTACATGTAAATACTGTGTATTCTTCAGTAAAACCAAGGAGCATGTTTTTAGAGTACAGCTGCATTTTTTTTTCTTTACTGACACAGCCACTTCTTGCTGTTTTAAATTAGAGTTTTGAACAAAGCTTATGAAATGTAAGTGTTCCAGTCCTGGACTTACACTATGTGAGTGTCTGCAAGTATCATAGTGAGAATCTTATCTCTGATAGTGAGCCTTACCAGCAGACTTAATGGGCATAAATTTTTTTGGCAGAAGTAGTAACTTCTGCCTCTTGCAGTCTAGAGAGGCCATCCCAAGCTTTGAAGCAGTTGGAAATGACAGATCCACCATCCCACATGCTGCTCCAGTGCTGTACGTGTCCTCACGTGGCCTCTCCTGTGTTTTAGCCCAGCTTCCTCCAGGCTGTACAGGTGCAGAGGTAGTGGCAGTGTGGATATGGGTGGATACACAGCTGTGGTGATGTGTTCCTCTTGTCAGGGGACTGTTTCTCTGAGCACAGCTCCTCTGCAGCTGTAATAAGGCCACTCAAGCTGATGACAGAGGAGATGGCAAGGTGTCCTGATGGCCCTATGACAAGTGCTGAAAGAGAATAGTTCAGGTTTTGTTTTACTGCTGGCAGGGGGGGAGACAGGGTGATGTGGATATGCTGTTCTTATGCATCTGGTTGTATGGAAATGCAGCTCTACTGTCACCTGTATGACTCTGCACCTCCTGCATATGCTTAAATCTGCCCTCTACGTTGTACATGAAGGGGAAGCTATCTTTAAAATAATGTGAAGGTGCATCTTAAAACCACCAGTGCAACTTCAACACTGATGAGGAAACTTTCCTGTAATTGTGTCTGCAAGAGGCATTGCAGCTGTATTTCTAGGGAAAGCTACTCACTTGAACTACTGCTGTAGTAGCTAATAGCACAGCAATTGTCTCACCAAGGACTGTGTTTAGAAAAGCCAAACAAAGCAATTCCCTCACTCCTGAACTTGATGCTGTATTTCCTATTAAAGAATTTGCTTGCTTTCTTCTGTTGGTTTCTGTAAGTTAGGTTTTACCTAATGCTGGATGTAGATATTACCATATTTATTTAGTTCTGGTTATCTATTCTTCTGTTCACTTTTTTAATGGAGAAAGATACGACTTGCCAAATTGACTCGCCCTTCCTACTGCCTCTCCTCCTTTCTCCTGAGCCATCTGTTTTGCTCTGTTGTGTGTGGTTTTTAGAGGAGATAAATTTCTACTTGTTGCAATTTAAATAACCCACTATGTAAGTGAGCTTCTGTGTGTAAGGTTTTGGAATGTTGCTGCTAACTGTAGGATAAAATTTTAACATAATAAAAATAATTATGTAAACAGAAGCTGGATGTAGTGTGCTTACAGCCACTATCGAATAAAAATCATACCACCAGGTGCAGGAGTACATCAAAGTCTGAGTAGTATTTGTTTATGTGATCAGATAGAAACAGAAACTAGGTTGATTTTTTTTCCAATTACATGCAAGTTCTTATAAAAACAATCATTCCTTGTATTGCAGTCCATTACTTTATTGCCATGAGATCACGGTATAGCCTGTGTCCTATGTGAGAATACGCCTTGTGCTGGGAAATAAGCTGCTACAAAACTGTGGGAATCCACTAGTTTCTGGTCTAAGTACACTGCTAAGTACGGTGAGATATGTGATGATTTTCTGCTGGACTGAGTATATTCATCTTCAAGACTCTAAATAGTCAGCAGTGAAGTGATACAAAGCATGAGTAGAGAATTTGATCCTATAATGGCCATTGTTTTCTTAGTTTTAAAAATACTGTGATGTTTGGGAACTGCCTGAACTGTAAAATCTGGGCAGCAGCTGTGTGTCTAAAGTGACTCCCTTAAACATGAGAACTGTTCCTGAATTAGGAACACGTGCAATCCAGAAACTTGCTGATTGTCTCAAAGCCAGTGTAACTCGTGGCTCTGCATTTTGTTGCCTTGAGATTCTCCCTGGAGCTGGACAGGCCTGCTAATGACTTTCTCTGCTCTCCTTTCCCACTTCCCTCGCTGCTTTGTTGTCCTGCAACATCTCACATCTCCATGGGGAGGAACCTGTTGCAATGCAGAGTGTAGCTTTGAGCCTCCTTGTTTTTGGGCCAATCCTTTAGTGGATGCTGATGTTCAATGTGCTAGAATGTCTTTGATAATAATGTGTGATACCAGGACATGCTGTGATGAGACTGTAATTTGATCCTTTTGCTAAATCTCGTTGTTTTAACCTTTCTTGCTCAATGCTATCCAGTATGATTCCAGGCCTGCATATAAGGTAGGGAGGACTAGAGAGTAAGAATCTGGGGGGAAAAAAAAAAAAGCATACCTGTGAAGCCATCAAATTTTAGCATGTTACTTGTCTTCAGATAAAGATTTGCTGTATTCTGGGTTTAGACCCTCAGTTTGATTTGTCAGAACAGAAATAAGACTTCATGTCAGCAGTCACCAGTCCTTGAGAGTAAAGTGAAGAGTAAAGCAAAATCCATAGGAGCAAACATTGTTTCAGTAATAAGGAAACTTTTACACACAGAGTGAACTGAGGAGCTGTGCCCCAAAGCAGGTGACTGAGCTATCTGGATTCAAAGGCTTGCATGATATTAAAGTCTGTCAAGTTCTGATTTTTCTCTCCATTTGGAGCAACTTGAGTTTGGTTCTGTGTTGCTGCCACTATATCACAGAGAGGATATTGAAGTAACTAATAAATACTGAAGTATTTTCTTCTTATTCTCACCAAAAAAAAAAAGAGTGAAAAATAAGTCTCTGATGTATCAAGGAGCATGTCTTGCTAGATGAGCTAATGTTTGAGGATGGGTACCATCACTTAAGAAAGTAAACAGAAAGCCATTTTAATTTCAAGCCCTATTACAAAAATAAAATCAATATTTGAGAGACATTCTCTTTGTTTCTCTATGCACTGTAAGTTCTCTAATTTGCTGTTATCTGCTGTCTGGTGTGCCAAAATAATCATATGCTCCAAAGCCTTGGGTTGCTTTTTTAGTGTTGAAGGAAGAAGACTGCTACGGAAGTGCCAAGGATTTCTTTTTCTGTCTGACAGTCCAAGGGTGGCATTAGAATCACAGAATTATAGAATTATTTAGATTGGAGAAGGACTTTAAGGCCATCAAGTCCAGTCATTAACCCAGCATTGCCAAGTCCATTAGCAAACCATGTCCTAGGTGCCACATCTGCGCGTCATTTAAATGCATCTAGGGATGATGAATCAAACACTGTGGAGCTCTGGCTGATATCTCTGATGTCAGAGCCTGCTTTATGTCTGCTCTGAAGAAAGTTGCGTTTGATGTCATAAGGCAAATCAGACACTGCAAGAAAGTTCAAGGTGTAGTTTTGGAGCAACTGTATGTGCAGCTATTGGGCTGTGCTTTACAGGAAGGAAATAATATGGTTTCTGTACTGAAGCTTATATTGTCTAAATCATGTAAAACACAGAATGTAAGACTTGGACCAAATTTCTTACCCTTACTGTGTGTGCAGCCTTGAAGCCTTACTAATTGAGTGTACAAGGGTTGTGTGAAAATGACACATGGGCATGTCTGCTCCTGTCACTTGAGTTCAGTGTGGCATGCAGTTATGGCTGTATAGACAGACTGTGACAACTGACAGTAACAGTGTATTGTGCCAACATAGTTACTGAAATGTCTCTTTGATTTGATTTGGCAGAAGAACTGAAAATTACATTTTCAACAGTATTTTTATATATTGTATATAAATAATATATATATATATATTAAGTTTTTAATAAGAGGAGTGGCTTAGTCCAGAGCCAATGAACCTTATTTGTTGCATTGGGCAGAAAATGCTACTAACAGAGCAGCTGGCATGTACCTTCCCAGGCTCCATCTGTCAGAGTCTGCATTGCTTTATAAATCACATTCCTACTGGAGAGATTTATTTCTTGCTATAATGTTTGCAGCCTGGATTAAAATGGAATTCCTCAGTTGTTGTTTTTAAAATTTATTTCTTGTTTAAGTGTGTGTGTGTATATATATATATATATATATATATGAATGATATATGTCCCTTAAACTTTCTATTAGAATTAACTTCTCCCCTTAATAAAGAAGCTTTTCTCCCTCTACCTTCCTCAAAAAAGAGGATAATTTAAAAAATTGAGACTCTTCTATTTATAGTTAATCAACAGAATGGAAAACAACTTTCGAGTAAAAGAAAATCAGGGACACAGTGAGATCGACTAAATTTTGTCTCAGCCCATAGAAATGCTAATTTGCTATCAAGGCTATTCAGGACTGGTCAGGGGAATATTATTGATGGAAATGAAGGATTTGCTTCTAGCTGATTGTCTCCTGCATACAGGATTTGGGGGAAGGGCTTGTCTGAAACAGAGTTTGGGAATTACAGGCACTGCTGCTTACACTGCTGTATGTGTTTGTTAAACAGTAATTTGGTGTGTGTCTTGACCCTTGAGATAGAGAAGCTGACTAGTCAATGTTTTTTGTCAAGATAGTATTTCTTAAAAGAAACAGACTGAAATCTTGTTTGTGGACTGCAGTGTAGTGGTGGTGGTGATCATCTCATGTTCTGGTGCCTTGAATGAATTCCAGCTTTATTGTGCAAGGTCTTTACCTGGGGAGAAGAGATTTCAAGTTCTTCCAGTTTCTCTGCGTTTTGTATAGCTGAGTTACTTCATCTTATCTGGAGAAACTCAACAGACAAGGCATTATTTCATACCACTGGGTTTTTCTGTCTTAGATGCTGGAAGGAAATTCTCTGGAGTTGAATGGTAGATGCTAGCTTTGCTGTGTTTATTGAGGATTTCTGCCTTAGTAGATGCAAAGAATTGTTGTTTACTGAATGAACTTGAAAGAATTTTAATTGTGCTGGTTTTGGGGTTTCCATAGTGAGAGGTGTCTTGTTCTTAATGGTTAGGCATCCTTCTGTACCTTACCTGGCTTTCAGATTCCTCCATACTCCTGGAACAATTAGTTACTTAAGTGATTGAGAGCTTTGATATTTCTGTTTGAACTACTTCTCACTATGTGAAGAGAGAAGTGTGCTGAATAGTCTGTTCTATTTCTTGTTTTCACTGTCAGTGAAGGATTGACTGCCAGCCCCCTGGAGAGGCCTTGGACAGGAGGTGGACATGTTCAGTGACTGCAATATGTTGCTATTAATATCTTGCAGGCTGTGGGGTAATTAAAATCTTGAGCTTTTACTTGCATAAATGACACAAATTCAGGAATGGTGGAAAACTACAACAACATGACAAGTTGTGATAAAAATCACTTTAGTAAAACCCTTGAACATTTTTGTATTGCATGAACTTTAGTACTGATCTCTGTGATGCAGAATTTTACTTGAGATTTGCCAGTGGTCTGGAATGTGTGTGGCTTTTGGCTCTAGTGCTGCTTCGTATGGAGGCTGGGTTGGTCCTGTCATTTTAACAGGCTGTACTTGGATTAAGTCCCTTCCTGTTCTTTGTCCCCACAAAGCTTGCTTTTTAAATTTCCCACAGTTGTTTTTACTGATGATAATAATGATATGAATGGCAGAGCAAGGGGTTTCAGTAACAAGAATATGGATCTGCTTAAGTTGATCAGAGACATAAGGTGAAGTGTACTGGTGACTCTCTACAGCCTTATCTGGTGCTATGGGAGGGTGTCTCTTGTCCTAATACATTGGACAAGGGTTGAGCTTGAACTTCTGAGCTAACCCTTCTGGTGGCTTGCTTCACTTTTTAGTGGGGGAATTGGGCTGCTGATCAGTGAAGAACAGTCCAAGTTGTAGGCAGGTAAATTCCAGGCCAGATATAACTCTGTGGATATTGCCATGTACTCAGCACATCATCCATCCCCTTGAAGTATTGCCTAGCCTAATGCATTGCAGAGAGAATTTCTTCAGTGGAATTGCTGTATGGCACAAGTGCTGTAAACCTGTTGCAGGAGACAATTGACGTACTGATTGATACTGCTATTTCTAACCTGCATGGCATATGTAATGTAAAGCAATTTAAAGCAACCCCTTTTGTAAATTTTGAAACCTTAGTTTCCCATGCCACTTTGGAATGCTGTATCATATATCCCTTAAGGCTGTATCTGTGGTGATAAAACCCCTGAATGCTCCCTGCTGAGTACCTGCTACTAATAACCACAGTCTGTGTAATCTTCTTAGATGGCTTCCAGGTAGGTGTTTGGCTCCTGAAGGTTCTTCAGAGTATAGAAACTTGTGGCACTTGCTGCTGTGACTTGTCAGTGTTTCTCTTTCCTTTAATGTATAACTGATACTCTGATGTAATAACCATCCATAACAGCCAAAAAGTCTACTGTGGTGCAGTGTGTTTACAAAGCAGTCTGACAAGCTCTATGAAAAACAGATAAGGGAGAACCTGTATCTGTGGGGTACCTACTTATTTCAGTATGTATCTCCTCAGTTATTTGCAGTAATCTTGGGACATGGTATTCAACATAAATTACATTTAGCTCCTGAGCCAAAAGTCCAGTCTAGTGTATATGGCATATTTAAACCTTTTAGAAACACATTACTACTGCTTAGATGTGAAATACTTGGTCTAAAAACATATATTGTGAATAGTTTAGAGATGTCCAAGCTTTTTGCAATTAGCAGTCAGAAGTAACAAATAAGCCCTCAAGACCAGCTTTGATTTGTTAAAAACATTTTCAGATCAGTGAAGCTGCAGCTTCAGACTCATATATCTGAAGCTCCACATAATGTTACAAGCCATCGCTTTAGGGAGGTGTGTTCCTGTTTTCTGAGTGTGGAAACCACTTTTCAGAAATCCATTCCTTCCATTTTGAAGTGTCCCCAGGTGTTTCTCAGGCAGGCTAAAGTACTGATGTCTAGGAGTCTCCAAGCCACTTCCAGAATGTACTTCTTCACCATTCTGTAAAAGTATTTCCTATTGACTTGAAAAATTAGTTGCTGTAGGTTGAAGTTAACATAAGCCCATAAGATAAAAATTTTGTCTGAGTGGTTGATACAGATCTCTGAGCTAGAATGGCAAGACCTTAGTGAAGAAAACAGGACTTGGAAACCTGGACTGGAGTGCTTGTGTTATCAGAGAGCATTTTATAAATACCAAAGATAGATACATGATGAGATGAACAAAAGAGAATACTAATGAATGTATTGATGACTTTGCATAATTGCATTCTGTGAATGCATTCTGTGATGCATGATAGAGACTGCTGAATTCCTGTGGCAACTGATTGTAGTAATCCTAATTTTATCTTTAATCAACTAATGATAGGTAGAATTCTTTTTCAAAAAGACCAAAGCATAAAACTGAACAATTTTCTTGTGTTTGCTTGTGAAACAAATGCAAATGTATTGCAGTGTTGCATTTTAAAGGTGCATAAGCAGTGACAGCAGAGGCAAATAGAACTGAGTATAAAGTTGTTCTTGTAGCTTGATTGCTGAGAGTGATCAAGCCTAGCAACAGAACTCCAAGCATCTGAACAGCTATTGAGCACTCAGTACTTTAGAGCTCTATTTCACTTACTGATTATTGGGCTATTTTAGGGCAGTTCTCTGTTAGTAGTTTATCCTGGATGAGTTTTTCTGTGCTTGAATTTGCACATATTCCAACAGCTTGAAGATGAGAAATGTGGAGCAACCCTTGCCACATACTAAGGAGGCATTTTGATTTGCTTTTGCTAGGCCAGCCAGCTTTGGTGTGATCTGATAAGCTGCTTTCTGACCTTTGTCAAATGGAACCAGTTGTTCTGGTGGAGAATTTATCTTACAGGGAGTTTCAAGCAGAGGGTATGGAACTGAAGTTGAAAGAGGGAGAAGAGAGGTTGGACAGCAGGTACTGAGGGGATGGACTGGTGTGTTTGCAGGGGAAAGTTTGACTTCTGAAGATGATTTTTCAGTGTGAGCTGATGAGATTTGTAGAGGGAGCCTGTACATGCTGTGTGCTGTATGAACTGGCACATGGTGGGAATTAGCTGAGAGAGAGGGAGGTGGGAGGGCAGATGGCTTGAACAATGCACACACAGTGTTGTGGGGATGTGCCTGTGTGGGTGGCAGTTTGGAGAGGGGGAAGATGAGACTTGCAAAGATCAGCTGTAGAGTGATGGAGAGGTTCCTCATCATTTGACCTTGACATGTCACTGAACTGAAGACTCAGTAATTAAGCTTCTACTCTGTTTTTATTGTGTCAATTGCTTGGCTGCAGAACCAGTTTTGACTTTACAATAGTATTTATGTAAACTCTTCAAGGAAGAAGTTTAATTTGACAAAAATACATGGTATGCAGTGTGGAGTACCATGCAGTTTTATCTCTTTATGTACCTCATGAAATGATATGAGAGGTTTTCTTTTAAAAAAGTCTTTAGTATTAAATCTAGTTATGTGAAGGCAGTTTCAAACAGCAATTTTGTCATAGTCACATGGCTGTTAGAGGTGAACTGGGATACAGGTGGGAGTTTACAGGAGGGAAACTTCAAAAGTTATGATGTTCTGTAAAGAATATCCACTTTACTACCAAAGGGGATCAATTTTTTGTTTATATCAAGGACAACTGGTGAAAAAACAATTTCTTTGAAGCTTTTAATACTAGATTGCAAAGTAATTCTGAACCATTAGGAAAGAAGTCAGATGACAATCTTTGTATTGTGTTGTCTCAAAATTGAGTAGTTAACTCGTGCTTATGTATTACATTGAATGTAAACACGTGTGCTGTCTTCTAGTCTGCTTTCAGTTTTTGCTTAAAAAGAGATGTGAGAGTAGCAGTTGAAGAACATTGGAACTCTCTGCTCCATCCTGTTTCTGTCACACAGTTCTTGGCTTCTCCCTCTACCCTCCTGCCTTTGCTGTCTGTGAAGCTTTTAGCTTATATCTTGTGGGTGCCAGCAGTTCGCATTAAAATAATGCAAAGGACTGGATGTCAAGTTAGTTCTAATCTAAACTGTTCATTGGCAAACTGAAATTGCCTGAATTATCTGCAAGGCTTGAAAATGTTCCTGATCTAGTTCTTACAGGACATGAAATGCATTCCACATCTCAACTATGTTCATTTAATCCTGCTGCCAAAGTAGTAATTTGAGCAAATAACTAAAATGTTTGGTGCTTAGGCAAATGAGAGCAAGACATTTAATCAACGAATCATTACAGATGAAAAGAAACTTGTTATACACTGAAGTTTTCTTCTTTGACAACACTCAGTAATGGAGTGCTGTGGCTTTGTCACCTCTTGGTGTCTAGACTAATAGTATTTAATTGAAACTTCATAATAAGAAAACTGCTTGAGTAAAGGCTGCAGATCTCCACTTGAGTTTATATGAAGTTACACTAATGTTGACTGCTGCTTTATTGCTTGTATCTAGTTCAGTTAACCTTTTATTTCAGACACCATTGATCTGCTACCTGCATTTTTACCATTTCCACAGTGGCAGAAGTTCAAGTAAAATTATCTGTTGTTTTCTTTAGGCTGTAGTTCAGTAGGACAATGTTTTTAAAGTCACTGCTAGTTGTGAGTTGAAGTTTAAAATGCCACTTTGGAAAGCCAACTTTCAGAAATTTGTTTCTTGAACCTTTAGTAGTTGTTTTGCAGGTTATGTTTTCTGAAGAAGCAAAGTGACTTTTACTAATTTTTCCTGACAGCTAGAAATGTCAATTCTTTTTTTAGATGAAAAGTAACTTTGTTTGCATTTGGAAATACTAAAAAATGGAGTTTTACATGGTCTGTCCTTAGTACATGCAATAGCTGTTTTGTCTTTTGGCAGCAGATTACATTGAACCATTCTTGCTGCTTCACATTTTAGAAGGCATCTGTATGTGAATTCCATTTGAAGGATGGCATTAACCAAGTGTCAGGTGTCACCAATAAGTGTCAAACATTGCTAGGAATGTTAGTCATGAATATGACCAAAATTCCTGGATTGGGGGGAACTCACCAGTGTTTAAATAATATATAAGCAAGATGTAGCATAGCATAACATGTTGCAGTATTTAGGTAATGATGCAACTTTTATAATGTATATGAACAGCTTGCCTTCTGGTTTTCTTCTTAAAAGTAAGAGACAGGACTTAAAAATGAATGAATGTTTGGAAACTGGAAAACATAGGGCTCAGTTGAATGCTAATGGAATGTCTTTGTTTCCTTGCTTTGTGCTTAACATTGTAACTCTTGCGTACAATGCGTGTAGAGTGTTATTCAAAGAAATCAACAATAAAAATAGAAGTCTAATTAGAAGGGGCTATTAATATGGACTTTTTCTATTGGTTGCTGAGGTCTACTGTTTGTTCCACAAATAAATAAAATTGGGAAGAAATTAGCACTGAGTCATTGTGTACGCCAAACTTCCTTATGCGGTGCATCTCTATTGCAAGTGGAAGGAAATTCTGGATAGCTGCAGCTTGCAAATTGGGTAACAGATGAAATACATGGCCTCCACTGCCATCTCCTAAGGTGTGATACAGGGAGTACTTCAAAAGAGTTTTTGTCTGTGTGTTTTCATGGTAGAGGTGCTGTTGGTATCTCCCATCCTGTCAGAGAGGAGGAACTTACTTGGGCCATGCAACTCAAGTCATGTGAACATTTCCTCATCTTGGGCAGTAACCTGCCCTCTGACTAGGGAGCCGTCCCTCAGGACAAATTGAGGACTTTACCTTAGCAAGATGGGATTTCAGTGGGAAGGTTACCCTTTCCCTGTTTTTTACCCTTCAGGGGAAAGCATATATTCCCTTCTGATACCTCAAAATAGGTGTCTTCTCAGTCAGTGATGAACTTTCTCAGCTGTCAAGGAAAGTTTATTAAGCTTTTGTGTGAGGAGGGATAATTTCACAAGTAGTCCTGTATGCAGGAGGCCTCTGTGCATGCCATCCTGATGCTCTGCTCATCCTTCTTCTGGTCTGTGGGAGTAGTAGCCAGCATAGCTGGAGGGTGGGCTTTGTAGATGGCATGTGGAATAGGGGACACCCAACTGTGGGAAAATATTTTTCTGTCTTAATTAGCCTGGGCTGCATGACCTCATAAGAAATGGCAAAAGGAGCATTTCAGTGGTCATGGGGATTTGGAGGCTTTTTGAGAAATGAGGGATTGAACAGGCTTTAAAAAATCAACTCCAGCAAATCACGGTAATGTTGTTTTTCCTACTGAATGAATTGTTTCTTGGCATCTAAATTTATTATTGTTAAATATTTTTCAAACACTTTCTCACCTCTGTATGATTGAGATTTTAAAAATCTCATGCAGATCAAGTACTATGGCTGCTCAGCCAGACCTTCTTGATTACAGATTCTTCCAAATGCAGGTTGTAATTTTTGTTCCTGTCCTTTTTTCCCCATCCACTTCCTGGCCTAAACCAGATGTCTTGTTGTTTTGCTTTACAGGCTCCAGATAAAAGGAAAGCATTAGAAGAGACCAAAGCCTACACAACTCAGTCTCTAGCCAGTGTTGCTTATCAGATCAATGCACTGGCCAACAATGTATTACAACTGCTGGACATCCAAGCGTCCCAGCTACGGAGGATGGAGTCCTCCATCAACCATATCTCCCAGGTAATCTCTTTTCTTTTTTAATGGAGGACTGACAATGTTGGAGGAGGCATTATTGTGTCTCTTATTATTGAGTTGGATAGTTTTTGTTGACTTCTTTATTGTGAGAGAAAATGGTAAGACTTTTTTCTTTCTAATATTTATGAAACATGCTTTGTGATAAAGATCATGATCAAAATAAAATAGTTCCTGTGTCAAGAATGCTGGAATTATATTTGATTTAAAGCAAGAATTAATTATTAAGATTTTAAGATCTGAAGCTGTGCTTGACGGAGGGGTAGAGAGAAGGATTCTGTTTCTGAGAAGGAAATCTAGTTAGAAGTGCCATATGGGAGGTGGTATTTTATTTAACACATGCAGTGAGTTCATTTGTTTTCATAGCCTTGCAGGATATAATTCCATGTGCTGTGTGGAAGGGGAGAGGGGTTCACATGCTGCCACTACCTGCTCAAGCCAAACTCCTTCCCAGCCAAGGCAGTTGAATGAGTGAGCTGACCTGACTTGAACTGTGACTGCAGTATTACTGGAGTTTCTGCATTGAGCACATGGAAATAGATGACAGGAAAGAATAGGTCTATCCCTCTCTGTGGCAGCCTGTGTTTCCCTGGCTGAAGCTTCACCCTGGCTGCTTGCTTCTGTGGGGGGGAAGCATTGTTGCTGCTGCCTGCCTTGTACCTGGTCATTGGCCTGATTGTATGCTAACTCAGCCAAAAGTGTCTGCTGTGTTTAATCTGGAAGTGGCTTGCTGCATAACCAGGTGTGTGCCATCTTAGTGCCAGTGCAGGCAGGGACAGGACTCAGTTATTTCACCCTTACATTGCTGTTCTGAAATGGGCTTGAGGGAGTTGTTAAAAGCCCAGTATCCACTCTCTTGTGCTCTTACTGAAATTCAGTCAGATCTTCACTGGGCTTTGTCCTATGTCTCTTTGAGATGTTTTGTAAACAAATAGCACAGGATGCAACCTAAAACGTTTTTCAGTGCAGCCAGTGAATTAAAAACCTTAGTCAACCAGCATCCTGTTGGTGGTACACCTTAGACCAAATAAGTGAAAGAAAATGCTTCTTATGGTCCCTGCTCTCTCCCTTCCCAGCCCTGCTAACTCTTACTGTTTTTTTTAGAGTTGTGGTTTCTAAACATCCTTGTGAAATGGCAGCACAATGGTTTTATCAAAAGTATGTCAGCAGGGAGAAGATTCCAGTGCATATGGAAGGGCCCTCTTAGTAACAAACCTATCAAAAACGCATGTGAGGTTAACATGTGCTGAGAACTAAACAATGCTAAAAGCTGTTTGAAGTATTTAAAAAGTACCTGCCACTGAAACAGGAAAGTAGGAGGAAATTAAATTGCTGTAGATAAGCTTTTTTTTTATGTTAAGTATTCAGAGATGCTGGGATTATGACTACCTTTTAAGAAATGGCTGAGAAAAGAACTGAATCTACATATTTTCTCAAGCATTGGATGCCCTCTTATACTAAGCACATCTTTTCTTAAATATTTGAGAGCTGCAGTGTGTGTGAAGTGATTATTGTTAAATTCTCGTCTGCCACTAGTATGGCTAACCATGGAAAAAGCCTAAATGTTTGATACTAGCATAAAAGGTGGTGTTAACCCACTGTACTATTTGCTGCTTGGACTGAAGGCACTATGCTGAAAGCTATTGAGTCACCTGATACATGAACTGTTTGCTAAAGGCTGTGAACAATCAGTGCTTTGTAAAGCTTTTGAGAAGTGTTTAACAAGGTCACTTGCTTGTAGTTTCTGTCCTGGTTGGTCTTGCCTGAAACTAATCCTTGCTTATAAATGAACCTCTGCAGACTAATTTTGTAGAATTAAACTGGATACAGATAATGCACACATACCAGCTCAGCTATTTGCTTTGAAGTGTTTCTGCTCAAATGCTTCAACTGCCTTTCTTAAATCGGCTGTACAATTGCTGTGATAGACTGTTGTGAAATGCTTTGGGATCTCCAGAGGCTCCTTCCCTGTGCCTGTATCAATTGTGAATATTTTCCTGTTACTAAAGCTTGAGGATGAACAAATTCTCAAAATGGCATTCTTTTTCATGAAAGAAGTATTGCCTAGAAGCACAGAACTGAGGCATTGCCAGGTCAATTACTCGATTCTGGGGTTTGCAAAAAAGAGCAGCTGTCTGTGAAATAAGATACAATTTGATAGTTCTTCTAAGGAAGAAAGTCCTGTGACTCTTCTGAGTCCAGACGCTTTCTGTTTCCATACTGTTTTTCAGTTCACTGTGCATGTTCTCCAGAATGACTCTAAGCTAAATCCCTGGATAGCTAAGCCTGATTAGTAGCCACTTGGTATTTTTCCTAGCTTTGTATCCTCTTCACTGGAAAAAGCACTCATGAAAAGTTAGGTGATGGACTAGTGTGTTATATTGTTATTGGAGCCTAATTTTACAGATGGAAATTGTGCTTGGTTTTATAGGAAAAAATTAATTTGGCTTTGGTTTCCGGTTGAGCACAAACACAGAGGCTTCACATGAGTAATCACAGTGTGGTGAGGGAGCACTTTTCTGAGGTGGAGGCAATGGAATGGCTTTCTTATAGCAGCCAGAGCAAAAACCTGCCCAGCTGCATCTGTGTTTCTGTAGTTATAGTTCTTTCAAGCTGTAGTGCCTGGGTCTGGAGTGACCTGCCATGTGATTGTTTACTACACCCAGTACAGGGGGCTGTGCACATACAGCTCAGCTCTTTGGTTTAAATCCTTCATGTTGACCTGGAGCATTGCCAACCTGACTTGACCTTTCGAAGCTGCTCTGATATGGCAAAGACTTGGTCACTCTTCTGGAGAAGTTTGAAAACCTGTCTGGTATAAGGGATCCTAGTTAGCCTGTTAGGCAAGATCTGGGAGGAAAAAGATAGTAGGTGTATACTTGGCACCAACACGAGCATCATGACTTCACTGATGGCATTAACTTAGCAAATATGCTAGACACCATCCTACAAGAAAGGCCAAATGCAGGATCCAGGGAATACCAGCCTGTCATCCTGACTTTGGTGCCAGGGAAGGTCATGGAACTTATCATCTTGTGTGCTAACATGTGACACATGAAACCAGGGGATCAGGCCCAGCCAGGATGGGTTTGTGAAGGCAAGTCCTGCTTGACCAGCCTGATCTCCTTCCATGACAAGGAGACCCACTTAGTAGATGAGAGAGAAGCTGTGGATGTTTCTACCTGGACGTTAGTAAAGACTTTGACACCATTTCCCACAGCATCTCCAGGACAAACTGGCTGCTCATGGCTAGGATGGGTGTGCTCTTTGCTGGGTAGAAAACTCTAGAGATGGCCAAGCCTGGGGGTGTTGGTAAAGGGAGCTACATCCAGCTGGTCACTGGTCACCAGTGGTGTTCCTCAGGGCTTGGTATTGGGGCTGGTCCTGTTTAATAGCTTTATCAATGATCTGGATGAGGGGATTGAGAGCATCCTCAGTCAGTTTGCAGACACAGCAAGTAGGGTGGAAGTGTTGGTCTGCTGGAGGGTAGGAAGGCTCTGAACAGGGATCTGGACAGGCTGGATGGAATGGAAGAGGCTGATGGTCTGAGGTTCAGCGAGACAAAGTGCCAAGTGCTGCAGTTGGACTGCAACTCCATGCAGCATTCCAGGCTTGGAGAAGTATCTGGGAAGCTGCCCAGCAGAAAAGGACCAGGGAGTGTTGGTCAACAGAAGCTGAACCTGATGCAGCATGTGCCCAGCTGGCCAAGACCAGCAGTGCCATCCTGGCCTGTGTCAGAAGTAGTGTGGCCAGCGGGACTAGGGAAGTGATCATCCCTCTGTACTCAGCACTGTTTCTTGGTTGTACTCAGCTCTTCCTCTCCTCTTCTTGGAAATGAAAGTTGACTTAAAACATGTACTTTAAGATAAATTTTTTGCTGCTTCATTTCCATAAAGTTTGAGAGAATGAAGATGGGGCAGCCAGATTTCTCAGAGGAGAGAGGTTGACAGGGGCATCCTTGTTTACTGTGTCAAAACTGAAAAATGTAACAGATCAGCGCTCATGTTTATGTCAGAGCTGCAGCACTGGATGTAGCAACTATTCCTTTTTTTTTCTCTCTACATAAACAGTTTTTAAATAGCTCAGTATTTAAATCCAAGCATGAAGAAAGCAATAGTCTCCTTTTAAAGAAATTATAATTTTCACCAGGAAACACTGCCCCCCTTAAACATTCAGTGTGAAGATTTTCTTTTGCATCCGAAGCTCTCCTCTAATACAAAATAGGGACTATTGCAAAAAAAGTGTTCTGAAAACATCACTCTCAGCATAAAAAGATACACACACATTTCTTGTTGCCATTTAAAGTTATAAGCTTTTAGAACTAAAAAAATAATTTAAAAACTCGCCTGAATTAGTTCAGAAGCATCTTGCCTGTTACCATCCATGTCTAATTAATTGCGTGTGTAATTCCAGTGCTGTATGCAAGCAGAATGCCCAATTCCTTATGTTGCTGTGCCATGGATGTGTAGGTAAAGTCAGGGCAACAGTGCAGATACACAGATACACAAGTGCAGATACACAAGTCTTTTAGGCTTTCTGAATTCCACAGCTGTAGCCTGTGTTGAATCACACATAGATAGTGCCAAATCCTAAGGCCTTTCCATTGGGTTAGCTACCAGTCAGGACTGATGTGGATTAGGTTTCAGAGAAGTCCTGCTGAACTTTTCTGGGGCTATAAGGGGTGAGCTCCAAAGCAGTAGCAAGTTGGTGTTTGACAGGGAAGAGGAACACAAGAGCTGTTACATGCTCAGCCCATCTCTGGTGTTTGAAGAGGCAAAAGGCAGTGCAGGTACAGTGGTGACTCTTTATGATTGAGTTTTTGTAGGAAAGAGCTTTCAGAGTGTGTGTGCTTTGGATTAATGTGATACTGCATTTAGGGATTGCGGTGTATGATCACAACACAGTTTATTTATTTTTGAAGGCCAAGAAGTAGAAACAGGGTAGAAAATGTGACAAATCTGCTGATGAATGTGGATGGCCATGCCTAGAAACAAGCAATTACATGAAGTACTTTAGTACACTTACAGATGGGAGCAAAAGACCTTTCCAGATCCTCTTAATGGTGACTGTGCTTGCAGAGTACAGCTGTCCAGGTACTTCTATGCTGAAGTTGCCTCATTAAAAAGAAGTAAATGCTTAGACCTCTGACCTTTTTCTCTGGCCTAAAGAACATATGGGCTAGATGGAAGGACTGTTAATTGGAGAGAAGATTAGCCAGAACTAGCAAATGGTTGACTGCTACTAACAGCAGGGTCAGTGCTGGAGCTCACAGTGTTCAGAATGTTCTTTGGAGACCATTCAGAACATAAAGCATATCCTCAACAAATCTGGGACTAACTCTAAGTTAGGAAAGGTGATTCATACGCTGAATGGCAGAGCTTCAGTATGCAGGACTCTTATTGAACCAGCAAAAACCTTGGCAAACTGGGCAAGGTGCAAGGTCCTACACCCTTGGGTAGGGCCCAACGTGCATTTGTATGCACTGGGAGGTGACTATGTGAGTAGTAATGGGTTGGAAAGGAGCTGGTGTGCTGGTGGGTGCTGTGCTGAGCATGAGCCAACACCACAAGGCTATCTGAATAAGTGAAGCAGTGTGGTGGGGCTGCCTTGGGAAGATTGTGGCTGACAGATCAAAGGCAGTGATGTGATTTCATCGGGAGTGCTGGATCTGGCTTGTTGGTTTTTCTTTTTTTTTGTCACCTCTGCATTGTTCAAGAGTGATTTAGGGAAACCAGAGACAGTCCAGCAGACAGGGATGCAGAGATGGTTGGGGGCATGGAGCATGCAGCCTGCAAGGAGAGGTTGAAGGAGTTGTGTTAGTTTGGTCTGATAAAGAAAAAGCAAAGCAGTGATGTTATGGTAGCCCAGTAGTACTTAAGTTTGTTTCTGTCTCTGCAGTTAGTCTTTTGCCTGATAGTGACAGTGTAATGTTAAACAGCTAGCCATAAGCTGAAGCTTGGCAGATTAGTACATGGAGCTGGGAAAAGCCTTTTTATTTTGGAGTGTGATGCAGCACTGGATCTCTGCCATGACTCTTTTTGGTATTACACTGCAGCAGCTGGATGTATCCTAAAAGCTGACTTTGTATCCTTCAAAGGCATATGATAAGTTATAGGAACTGATTGGTGATGGAGGGGGGAAGATAATTACAAAGTCAGGGGAGAAGCTGCCATCACATATCTATAAATGTTGTAAGCTCCACTTCCATTCAAACTTTCCACACATTCAGAAGTGTGTGGAGAGACCAAAAGTATCAGCAGGAACTAGTGCATCATCGAATGTTGTATATATTAGAAAGCTAATGTCTTCTGTCTGGTTCTCTTGGACTGCCTGTGCCTGTCAGCAGCCACAAATACTCTAAATATGGTAAGAAACTTGCACCTTTTATTTAGATTAAGCTTGCCTTGGGTGACATTCTGTCTCCTAATAAAGTGCTGACAGTTATCTGTGGCCTTTGCTTCACATCCTGTTCTTCCTGTTCTCTCCCTGAGAGAGGCCAAGGCTCCAAGAAGTTGTGCTGTGCTTGCTCTGTTTATCTGTCTGCTTATGAAAATTGTTTTCAACTTTGTGCATATCAGCTTCTACATGATATATATAAGTTGCTCAGAAAATAGTGTAATGTTTAAGAGTTGCCTTGTCAGCCATTCAGCTGAGAAATTCCCTTCATGTCCACAAATGAATGCATGTAGGATGTCTGTAATCCCAGTGCAGTTCAGCTGATGCAGTCAAAAAGAAAACCCCAGCACAGTACCAACAAACAAATCAAAGCAGCCCTCCCATGATACTCAGTTATGGACACCTATGAGAGAGCAACCACAATGTCAGCCTTTCTGTGAGGGAGAAGAGCAGTTGCTTTGATGAAGAAACTGAACCAGAAACTTTTGTTCTGCACTTTTTTTTTCCCCTGTGGAATGCAGGGTTTTGAACATATTTTTGGGGAATGAGCAAAGTTGCTTACTTTAATAGCCATTGACTGTCATGAATTCCTTCATATGCTTATTTCCATTCCACTGTCTGCTAGAAGGGCAATCTGAATGCGTAGTTTTCAATGTGTTTTAGACCATTAAAACCTTTTTTCTGCTCAGTGGTTATTTTGCTGTAAGCTCTAGATACCTCATTAAATACTAAATTAAGAGGCCTGATGCAGCCTCTTGTTTTCTGAAATCAAAGCCAAAAATCCAGGACTGTGAACATGACTCTGAAAGGCCTTTTGGACGTTTTTGTGTAACAAAGGAGACATCAGTGTTTGTGCAGTCTTTTTAATGAAAGCCTCTCATATCTGGGAGATACACCACACAGACGAAATGCGTCACTGACCTGATAGGAAGTCACATATTGGACTTTCCAAGGAATCTTGGGTTTTTTTCTTCAGATGCATCTGGTTAGCTTGCTGCCTGAAAGTGATTTTTCTTCTGTTTCAAGTCTTAGTAACCCATCAGTCTTCACATATGAATAGTTCCTGGTTTAGATAAAATTAAAGTTTTATCTGTGTCAATGTTTTAATTGCATAAATGCAGTGTGTGAGATAAGAACATTGTGCCTAATAAAACAGCAGGTAGCCAGCTACCAAAGCATTTACTCAGTTGTTGTACCTGTGCCATCCAGTGCAGCTATTTGGAATTTTGCTTTTTCTGGCAGCTGGGTAGTGGTGTGCTTTAGCTGACTCTTTTTGGGGGAATTGAGGGGGAAAACGAGTACAAGAAGCTTACTGTGGAGAAGATGAGCAACAGCATTCATTGTACAGCATCACTGAAGCTGCCACTCAAGAAAAAATCTTGCTGGGTGCTTGTGGCTGGACTTCTTGTGCCATTCAGATAGGAATTGCTTAGTATTTTCTTCTGGCTGGTAATAAGTGCTTAGTTAACTTTGATCTGCAGGTGAAACACCAAGTAATGATTCACATGAGTGTTTATCAGCCAGTAATAACACTGCCACTTTTTATGGTGCTGCTGGTTTGACTTTCTTCTCTTTATTAGTAGCCTTTTGGGGCCCATTGATACATGTTATGCCTGTCTTGTAAAAGTCCCCTTACAGGTCATATACTCACAGAGAACACTTCATTAGTTCATGGGAGGTATGTGAATTACTTGGTAGCTACTCTTCTAAAGCTGGGACAACTTCTGTTGGTTTTTGTAACTTTGAAAGAGTGTGTATGAAGTGTTAAAATCTGTCCAACTATGTTAGTCTTACTAAACACTTGTGTGGCTCTGGAGCCCCAGTGGGAATTCCTTCCCTTCCCCAGCATCATCTCTGCATCACTGGGGCAGTCACAAACCACAAAGGGAAGTTTCCCTTTACTGCACAAAAATGGAAAATGGTGTTGGGTGATATAATTTGTGGCTAAAGACCTAAATAGGTTACCCTGAACGTTGTTTATCTGGGACAGCTTATTTTGCTGGAGAATATTGTTAATTCTCCCCTGACCCTGCTGCAAGTGCCATCACAGAGGGGGCATTGTGGCCATAATAGAAATAAAACTGTAAGTTTGTTTGTTTAAAAGCTGTACTCTATATAGGGTTTTTATTTTTTTAACAAAACACAGAATGGGTTTTGAATGAGCACACTTTGATTGACAGTTAGCTAAGGCCATCATTTGCTCTTTCAGTCATTCCTGTTTGGAGTGTTTACTATGCACGTAGAAGTAACCAGCATGAAAGTATGTGTGCCTCTTTCTCAATTCCAAAATGTAGATTACTAAAGCTGTCATTTCCCTCTCTAATATTAAATTCTGGTTCCAACAAATAGTTGGATTATTTTATAATTTTGGCTAATATTGTACCTAATTCTATCTTATGGGCATAAAAATGTAAGTAATATGTGACCACAGAATCACATATTGATTGTGATGGGTTTGTATGTTGTTTGCTTCCTCTTTGAGAATCTGCTGAGTAGTTGTGACTTAATGAATGTATCCTTGTATGAGTGCTAATGTTTAATGCAGCTTCACCTGTTCATGCCTAAAAGCATTTGCTTCTTCCCCTCACACAGTGTCCCAGGATGATTATTTACAGTGGATCCAATGGTACAATTCAGCATGGTCTCACCCCAGTACTGAAGCTTGGCTTGCTATTTCTTTAACTGGCTTCTCTGTCCTTGCTTGCAAGAGAGAAATAATAATCAACCTGATCTTGTCATGCTATCTCAAATTCCTCTGTGTGGCAAGACCAGGAGCAGCAAGGGTATGATTAAAAGCTATTAGGCTTCTATATATAAACTAAGAACAAGTAGGATGGGGACCTTAGAGTTGAGAGGGGTCATGATAGAAATAATAAAACATGTAATTGCTTCAGGAAGAGTCAGTTGGGCCCTCATTTGAAAATATAAAAACAAGGAAATTGAATAATGACTGAAGGGCTTGATTTGAATGTAGGAATTTCTGCTTGCAGATTGAACTCAATGTCTTAGAGGATTATTTTTTTCATTTTAAGTTATTATTTTTGAACTGTGTTCAAAACTGAGCTTTATAAGGTTGCAAGATAAGCCTTCAAACCACAAATCAACCTTTATCAGACTGGAAAGAAGATAAACGTCGTCTTTGGGAAGCTGATCCTTCTTTGTCCGTTTATAGGATTTTCTTCCGTGTGTTGTTAAGTCAAGTATTGAGCAAGATGCAGGAATGGCCAGATGTAGTACAAGACTAGAAAAGATGAGTTGTACTGTGAAAAAGGCCTAAGCTAGGCTGAAAAAGATGCTAACTGAAGTTTTTGAACAGGGTACATGTTTTTTTTGCTCTTTAATAGCTCATAGGTAGTGTATGATAAGCTAATAAATGCCTGCTGTTGTGGACTAGCATTTTGTGTATTTCTCTAAATAGTTATTGAATTTCTTTTAGTTAAAACTTGGATTAAAAACAAGAAAGAAACGTAACTTGAAACGATGCAGTTGACCTGTGCATGTGTCTTAGCAGATCATGGCTTCTGAGGGTGGAAGAATGGTAGAAATATTATATTATTTCAGTTCTCCATCTCATGGCACTTTTTGCCTGCTGTCGTGATGAGCGAGATGCTGAAGTAATTGAAGACAATCTCCATTTGTGAAATGGAGGAACATCCAAATCATAACAGAACTGTTCTAACTTCATGTAATTATGAGTCATTAAGGTAAAGAGAGAAGTCCTTTAGTCAAAAGGCCTGAAACAAATTAGCCTTTCTCAGCTATCTAATCTCTTACCTCTGTCGCTGTATTCTGATTTAGTTTCCTCATGCATTTTGAATCTCAAGTTAAGAGCCAGCACCCATAGGGTGATATCACTTATAAGCTGTTAGGAGCCAGATCATCCTTTACTCTATTTGTTCCACTCTTCACACTGAGGATAGCCATTGCACTACTTCCATATCCCTGGTTTAGCCTCATCCTAAATTGATGTGTAATAAGCATATCTGGTTTTGTTTATGGATGGTATTCAGACCTGTAGGTATGTCTGCTAGTGCCTTATTTTGCTGGTAGCATGACAGCTGGCCTCAGAAGTGTTGCATCTATTACAGTTTCAAAGCACTCATGATGTAGTGGTTGTGTTTGATGGTACTCAGGAATCTGAATGCTAAAACTGGAGGAGAGAATTTCTGGGGGTGTTCATGGTGCTTTGGTTAAAATAACAATTTTTTCTCTTTTCTGAGCTCAGGCTGTGGCACATGAATAAATAACAAAAAGCTCAGGAAGCGGGGGATGGTTTCCATAAGCCTTCACTGAGCAAAACTCAAGTTCAATCACTGAGGATTTTGCTGCTTTAAGCAGCAAATTCCTCCTGCAGTGCAGTGTGCCTCTGGGCTGGCAGCAAGAATATCAAGCTTCACTCCCAGTTAGCTTGCTTCATACCTGACTTCCATTTGTGGGAGCAAAAGGAGGGTGAGGGGACCGCAACTCCAAGTTACTGACATCTTATTTTCAGCCCAGTAACTTTAAGACTCTGTTTCCTTGAGCTGCATTAATAGTGTAGTCAGTTCTTCAGTCAATGCAAAAATTTCTTCAGAGGTGCTCTCTACTAGAGCTGGCTTGAATATTTGGACTAAGTATGTCTGACATTTTAAAAAAAATATTTGGAAAACTTTAAAAAGACTCATTTTCATGTGAAATGTTTGCCTAGAATATGTTTCAGAGAACACAGCTAACTGGTCATTATTGGATAATGACTGGTCACCTACTTTGAGAATATTGAAAAGCATCATCTAATCAGTAGCAACTGATTTAAGAAAATGTGGAATTAATTTTTTCAAATGCATTTTTAGAAAGCAGAGGTTCTGCAAACAATTATGTGACTTAAGCAAACATCCTGGGAAAACAGATTGTGAGCAGTCTGCAGATCTTAACTTGGATAATTTTCCTGTGTGCTCTTCCCCTCCTTCCCATTTGATGAGATTCCTTAGTCGTGGTAGCTCTTAAAACAAATGTGTAGTTGTAGTTTATATTAGCTGTATACTTCTGGGAATAAACACACTCTGCATTGCTGAGTGGATATACACAGTTTAAATCCAAAAAGTACATTGACCTCCCCGGACTCTACCAAAGCAATGGGGGGAGGCAGGCCACAGAAGTTTGCACAGCTGTCTTTAGTAGCCCATGAAATAGTGTTGTGATGTACCCTTCATCTCTTGGGGAAGTCAGCAGCACCTCCCTCCCTGACTGAGGTAGCTGTCTGTCAATCCCCACCACTCTGCTGTGCACTCCGGTTTCCTGCAGGTGTTCAGTGACTCTTGAGTGTGTGTTTAGCTGTCCAGCACTGCACAGGTCAGTGTCCAGTCGTGCACATGTCTGTGGTTGTTACTGTGGTGTGGAAGAGCTGCCTTTTGAAACTCTGTGGTGCCATTCAGAGGCTTATAACTCACCATGGAGTTTGTAGCATCCTCACCAGTTAGCTGTAAACATTTCAATGGTCAATATTTGTGTAGCATATGTATAACTTCTGCCTAAAGTGACAGCAGGAGATGACCAGTCTTCTTTTTCCTGTCATTATCTTGTGACAAACAGTGTTTTGTTCTCTGCCCCCTGTTCCCTGAATTGTGGGCTTAATTATCCTGGAGACAAGGTCTTGAAAACTGCAGACTTCCAGCTGCTTCTTTGACTGGCTTCATTCTCTGTCTTCTCCAGTGGCTAATGCTCTGCTTCTCCCCAAGTGTTTGCAATCATATTTAATCAATATGCTAATAACTGCACAGTGGAAATTGCTGATTTCTGAGCACATTACCAGTCTAATGAATTGACTGTAGCAATAGTAGGATGATACATTAAGCAGCAGGGACGTAGTGGTGTGCCTGTGTCTCTATGTCTACACACAAGACTTCTCTTCAAGACTTGCCCTGTCTCTTAACCTGCCATCAGGCTGCAGTGTTTGTGTTCAGGTGCTCTTGCACAGGACAAAGTCAAGATCTCAATTTTGGGTGTGTGCATGTGCCTGAGGTGTGATCCAGATGGAGGGGCTGAACGATGGCACAGCTTCTTCTTGGGCCAGGCTCCCTCTGCCAGTAGGGCCTGCCTTAGAAAAAGTTTAGGGTGGATAAGGCTGTGGCTCAGTATGGGGTAAGTGCTGCTGGGACTGCTGAGGCCATCTGGATGTTACCAAGAGACGGAACTGCAGTATTTCATATCAGTTGTGGCCACGGGTTGGGAGGCTAAGGGAAATGCATTTACAGAAACAATGTGCAACTTCCTGCTTAAGCTGTGTGTGGGAATAAAAATGGCAATGGAGAATTAGAGCAGCTTTAGCAATTCCATCTCTGCCTTGGCCCTTCCTTCCCACTCTGTTAAACTGGTAAATGTCATACATGCTTGTGATTTGCTTGTCTGTCTTTTGCTTTTACTTAATATATCCCAAATTGCAAGAAGTCTGTATGACTCAGTCCAAAATAGTAGTGCAGTCTTAGGAAACATGTGAGGGAAGTTTTGTCAACTCTCCTTTTTTGCTTGAATATCTTAAGTTTGAGCTGATGGAAGTTCATAATGCTTCTAATCTTGTCCTGTGTTGATGTACCTTCTTGCTGAAGGGGGTTTGAGAAAGGATAGGCAGAGTAAGGAAGTTGATCCATTTTGTTCTATGTTTGTCTTTGAAAATGAAAGGAAGAAACTTGTCAGACCCAGATTGTTTTGGTATTCAAGGGACATGGAAGAGCTCTTTGTACAAGAATATGCAGAAGACAGTAATATGAGTAGTAAGTGAACTGTAAAGTAAAATATGTGTACTGAAAACTTTTAGATTGGAATCTATAGTGGCTGAGGATTGTTCCTGCCACCCTATTTTACTGATGGGCAGGGGGACAAGAGGAAACAAATCCTTGTTGTTGGTCATCACTCCACTGGAGTAGCACCTCGTAGTGCTGCAACAAAGTTGTTTGCTGTAGTATCTTGCCTACTTTTTTATTAAAAAAATATTTTAAAAGTCCAGAACTTTAGTAGTTCTCTTCTGGACAAAGTGGAACATTCAACCCTTGAACATTTAGGAAATGAGAAACAGACATTTCATATAGGGTAAGCTATTTTTGTGGCACTAATGCAAGAGGGTTTGTGGTGTAGATAGAGTGGCCTTTAGCCACATGAATGGCTGGTTAATTAATACTACTGAGTTAGTCCTGGTGCAGTGCTGACCCAGCTGAGAACCAGTACGTGTTCCACTAGCTTGTATCACTGCCATCAGATGACATATGATCAAAGAGGGATAGAAGGAACATTGTGCCTTGGGTGATTTGTAATCAGACTGTGTCTGCAGGTAGCTAAAGGATATATATCGTCATTCCAACGTGTTGTCCTTGTTTTATGTGTGCGGGTAACAGTCTGAGAATTGTCAGCCTTCGACATCTCATAGGCCCTGAATTCATGTGGAGAAGGGGGATGCTTGGGAGAGGTGTTTTTGTGTATGTGTTTATGTATTTGTGTGTGTATGTGTATTTTTTTGGTTGGTTTTAGGTCATTTGGTGGTTGGGATTTTCTTGTTTTAAGAAAAATGTGTCTGAAAATTAATCCAGACCACGTTCAAGTAAATACATGTGATAAATGAGAATAGCTTTTATGTGTGAGATTTTTACTCGTTAGCATAATAATTATTTTGAAATACACAATAAGTCCACTATCCCATCCACATAACATAACCTTTATTATTGGAAAACATTTTATTTTTGCTCTTAGAGCTGATTAAATAAAACACTGAAGAGATGATGCATTAAGGCTAAGGCAATATTAACTCACTTTCTCTTGGCGTGGGTTTTGTTCCATGCTCTTCTCAATTTGACTTGCCAGCTTACAACTAAATGTGAAGTATTGGGCTTTGGGCTTTTAATTTGTTGTTCAGGCATGAGCGTTCTGACTCATCATTGTTACAGCTTTATCAGCCTCTTACCTCAGACAAACTTTCAGAAAATTCAGACTTGTTCTGTTGAGTTTATTTTTCATAGGCTTTTTTTAGATGGTTTCCTTTTCAGCCACCTGCAGTGCTCTTTGCAATTGCACATGTTCATCTCCTATGAAGTTGCTTTTTTTGGCACACAAAATGCTTTTCGTTTGACATACAGTTTTGTTCTACTCCCATGGTGGTTCTTTAGTGAGTCCAAACTACTGAAGAAGCCATTTAATTTTTCCTTTCTGTTGTGCTTTCCTACAGTCAAAAATATATTTAGGTTTGTATGTTTTGTTTAATTTTAGACAAGTGCATTGCTTCCAGTAAGGAAAAGAGGGACTCAATCAGCTACTTTAAGATGCTGGAACTCTTATGTGGAAGCTTGCATAAGCATATTTCTTTTTCTTTTTTTTTCTTTTGAATTGACTTAGTCATGCACATCTTCAGGAATACCCAGAAAAAAAAAATTGAAGTTACTGATATCTAATTTCACAGACTGAAATACACTTACACATACAGCTGGAATTTTGACTTTGCATAATCAAAAGCATTTATCTGCTTTTTAGGGCTGAATACAAATGCAACATGACTACACAAACCAAATGTTGTTCTGTCAAAAATCCATCAGATTGTACTGTTGAAACACTTCTCTTTTGAAGTGTCTTCCAATTTAAAGACTGATTTTAATCAGCAACTGGTGTTAGTTAAGCATTGAAATGTCTGTTCAGTTCACTGTGTAGAGCACTGGAGGAGAGGGGGTGTACCTTGAGAGTTCTCTTATTGGAACCCTGTCTTGGTGAAGGGGAAGTGGTGGGCCAGAGGAAGGGCTGAGTAAAAGAACTGACATTCAGAAATATGTTTGTAGCAGTGTGAAACTCAAGTGAATGGTTACCAGTTGTTAATTTGCTATGTGCTGTAGTTTTGATCTGATGCAGAGCTGGGTCTGTACTTCCTGTTATGCTGTGCTTCTGAAGTGGTGGGATGTGGTGTTCAGCCACAGCTCAATCTGCTGCAAATACTGGAAACCATATTCTAGAGTGATCAGGGATTTTGTGTCAGAACAGGGAATAACACCATGGAAGCTGTTTCTTTCTCTTCCCCCACTCCTGACATTGGGTGCTGAAAAGCCACAGCCTTCAGGAGGCAAGTGGAGATAAATGCCTTGTCTCCTCTTCTCTGTCTTCCAACAGAGATTTACATTACTGATGCATTTTTTCTGTTTATTATACTCAAGCTCTTGAAGAAGGTATTGAAATAGCAGTTGCATTTGAAAGAAAAGAAGGTTATCTAGAACACAAAAAATTTGTTGTACTCCATATAAACATGTATCACAGGTCATTGGAGAGCTAGCGTGGGTTTTTATTTTTTAATAAATAATGTTCATAACACACTTCTTACTGCAGTGTATGTATATTTAGTTTGCTCAAATGGTTAAAATTGATAGTAGGATTTGCCAAAGCTCAGGAAGTCTTATCTGTAGCTCACTTGTGTGTTTTCATTAGCAATTAAAAACGTCAGTGGAAAGTGTTTAACAGAGCAATCTGGGCTGTCTGTCACTGTGTGTCACTGTGCCCAGAGCAGGCAGCTGTGGCAGTGCTGCCTGTCCCTGTGCCCACCTGTACTCTGTCTATTCCTGGTGCAGGTGCACAGCTCCAAGCCCAAGCAGCAAAGCTCCTCGCTTGGCATAGCACAGGAAGTCTGGCAGAGCCAGGAATAGAACTTCAATCTGCTGTTTTCCAGGCTCTTGCTTTTAGGCACAGCCCCATCCCACCTCTTCCCTGGCTGACATGCTGGCAGACGGCCGCCTCCTGCGTGCGGGGCCAGCTGCTTCTGCAGTGCTGTCTGACCTCCATACTCCAGATGTTTGAAGTTCCATTTCCCCCATGTTTATGTGAACTTTAGCAAAGTGCTTCTGGCATTTCACCAATGCAGTGGAGAGGAGGGAGGGCTGTTGTCTTAACTGTTTTCTTTCTTTCCATAAGAGGGGCCTCTCTAGAGCTGTTAAAAATCTCTTCCTCTGCAGGACTCAAACTCCATTTGCCTTCAGTTGCCATCTGCCAGTCTTACTTCCCACATTCCTCTCCCTGTTCCCAGACACGCTCTGTGGACCTCCCCTCCTTATGCTCTGTGTTGACATCATCTTCCTCTCAGTTGGGGAAAGTAGGGAGCAGGGGGTGAGGGTGTGATGAGACTTCCTTGTGTCTCTCCAAAGATGTTTCTCATTCATAGACCCTAATTCTGTGAGGTGGCACTTCACAGGTGAGACCTATTGGCTTCCATCAGGTGCCCCATTTTATCTGATCAGCCTGAAATAACATTAAGAGAATGTACAGAATGTAACATGAACATGCCTGAAATAACCATTAAGAGAATAATGTGAGAAGCTTCTTTCCTTCAGTGCTGTCTGAGGGATGAATATGTATCCTCCATAGCAGTCCTCCCATTTGCACTTGGCAACAGGAAAGAAAAACCAGGCATGAACTCAAGTCTGGCTCTTGGACAAGTGGGATGGTTTCTTTGCTCTGATTCCTGTCCTAGAATGCTGTGTACCCGCTCCCAGCCCCTCTGGTCTGTCCTTGCCCTGTGTCCCTTTTCTGGTCAGCTTCTCCAGCAGAATGCATGACTAGATTTGCCAATAGGGTACTCTGAAAAGCATCTATAGAAATAATCCTTCAACTGAACAAGTCTCTCTTTTTCCTTTTCTGTGCTGTTGTATAGGTGTATATGCCACTCCACAGGTTGTGTTGTGGAAATTGGGGTCCAATTGGGTTCCAATTCTCAGTGAATCCTAGTCTTCCTTTTGGAAGAAAGGCTAATGGTGGGGCTATTTGTCTATGGCTAGTTATCTTTAAGCCTGTTTCTCTAGCTTCTGTTTTCAGTTTCTTGATTTTAATCACGCTTTTTTTCTTTTTTAAACACTTGTAAGCACATGTTCTTAGGAACATGTCAGGAATCAGGTTTTTGCTAAGTATGCCTTGAAATGAATACAGCTTAAATTTACTATGCAACTGTGTGCATTATTGTTTTACATTCTGTGCTTCTGAATTCTAAAAACATACAGTCCTGAGTAAATGAGATGTCTGTGGTACACTTCACTACCTGACCACTCACCCCCTACAGCTGTCCTGATATCCCAAAAAGAAAAATCTATGTGCAGGTATAAGATATCTTCAAGTGTTGATGAAATCTGGTTTGCTTTATGCCAACATGAGTTGCTAAGAGAATCTGAGAAAGAATTGCTAGTGTATATAAAAAAGTTGTAAATTCTAAATCAGGGGCTAGCTCCACAGGATTAAACTGATATATAATCTGTGTTCAGACATAGTTGAAGAAATAGTGATAGACAGTCAAAATAAGGCCCACAGTCAACACTTTTTAAATCCTTCTGTCCATTGGATAATATTAGTAAAATGCATTATTAGCATTGTGATTTAAGTTTTATATATATATTTATATTTTATGTATAGAAAAGTATTTTGAAAGTGTACCTTTATGTATGAGTTACTTCTGGAAGTGGGACTTAGTATTTCTCTCATTATTTTTTCTTTGATCTCTCTAGTGCCTTTCCCCCTCTGCTGGTGACAAACATTTTATATGGACCATGAAAGTTGCTGTATATATCTGTGTTGATGGCCTTAGTTCATCGTCTCAATCTGTGAAAGCTCTTGAATGTGAGCCCTCTGTGCAGGAAAAGGAAGGTGGTGTATCAGATTACATGAGATATCTGGGGCTTATCTGGCTCCTCTAGCCTTTTACCTTAAGAGGCCTGGATTTACCAGGACTTCAGGAGATGAAGCTTTCTGGAGAGCCTGGCCTACTATTGTCACTTGTGTCACTTGTCTGTATGTTGACGAGAATGTGTGAGAAACTTCTATAAACCTACCAAAAACATTGCTGGGTTTCCAGCTCTGGAAATACAACTCTTAAATCTATTTCAGTTGCCTCCTACATTGCCAGCACCCCATACAAAACAAACACACAAGGTGAAACTCGAATGTCCAAATGCTTCAGAGTGATAGGAAACCTCAATTTCATGGTGCGGGTTCAAAAGACATGGCAGGATAATCTGAGGGTTCTCAAATGAATTTATGTAGTGGTGTTCAGGCAACTATTAGCCTAAGTGAAAATTGGATTGAAGGATTGTTCATGTGAAATAAAAAGATCTTGAAATCCTTTTATTCTAAAAGGAATTTGGGGAATTGGAAAAAGCATCTCCCTTTTTATTTTCCTCTAGTAACTGTTGCTTGTTGCTAGCACTGGGTTTCTTCTATGGATTCACTGATAAATTGATAAATAGACAGTGCTTTAGCAGACTTGATTCTGGTTACTGTCCAAGAGGCTGTTAAAAATACCTTAAGATGGTCTCTTGAAGAGGGAATTGTAAGAAAGGCAACTCCCCTTTTTATTATGAAAGTGAAAGACAACCAATATAAAGCTTCTAGAACAGTGCCTTCATATGACCTTTGTTCAGAGCTAACTAGGAACTTGAATTTCACACAATTGATAGCCAGCTGGGCACAATAGAAGATTGCATCAGTCTTCTGCCTTAAGAGACAGGATTGACTCCCCCAGTCCCTGATAAGAGTAGTAGTTCAAAGTTTCTTTCAGTTTTTTTATATGCTTCTCAGTTGTTGGTTAACTTAACCAGGTGTCTGTGCTGAAGAACTGGGAAGAGGCAAATGCTCACCAAACTGACCAGTTTTGGTCTGTAACTGAGTTGGTGTGGTCACAGCTGGGCTATTCCAACAGTTTCTAGTCAATGGAATTGGGGGTTACAGTTCCCAATGCCAGTACAGCCTCATACTTCGGGGGAGATCCCCATGGAATAAATGAGTGTGCACAGTGGTGCCCACACTCTGCTCTCCGTGTGTCCTGTGAGGCCAGGCCTGCTTAGTGTTTGGGCTCTCCTGGACAAGAGAGGGAAGTAAACTATTTTATTTCTGTAGGTAAACTTCTTGAGTTTCTTGAACACTATCTTGGTGGGAATCAGACCATATGTAAGCAATAGTTTCAAGTCAAATACTTGAGTTGCTAATGCTTTCATCAGGGGTTGGTGAAATATGCAATTTGTCATATTGTGTAGATACCTGATTATACATTATGTCATAAAACCCCAAACTACTCGCTTGAGCTTTTTCATGCCTGATGTGCCTTGAGCCCGTAATTGTTCTTCTCTGTAGAATATTTATTTGCAGTTTAAATATGTTCACATTTCCCTGTGTTGAATTTTCTTTACAAAATAACAGCATAAAATGGTGCTCTCACTGAAGTCAGCTGTCTGACTGAGCTCATTAAAGCTGGGGATTTTACTGTTCTTTTTGTAGGTCAAACTGACTTCTTTGCAGGTGGCCTGTGCAATGTGCATTGTCCAGGTCTCTTCAGCGCCTTTACTCAACCATAACTCATTTATTTAAAAGGTCTTACTAAATATGCTTTCTTTCTGGAAGTAGCAGTGGAATAAACTTGTATTTCTAAACCAGAGCAAGTTGATGTTCTTATTCTCATCAGTTTATTTTCCTTTCAGGGAAGCTTATTGTATGAACTATAGGAAGACAATGAAATCTCTAGTTTTGGAGAATGACAATTAGGGCTATATTAAAGCTGGGTTTAGGAACAGATTGCAAAGAGTGAGGGTTTAGGTAGTTTTATTTATTAAGGGATGCTGAAAGCACCTTAGCGTTTGTTTCTTAAGTTGTTTCCTTTGGTTAGTACACTTTATAGTCTGGGTGTGTGAACTTGTAGAAAACATTTGTTTGTGTTATAAAGTTTTAAACTACATATATTTTACTGCTATGTATGAGCAATCAAATCTGAAGCTGTGACTAATTTTTTGTGGACAGTAGAATGGATGCTACCTTCATATTGAAATATAAAGAGGTAAGCTTGGAATCCAGACAGTTGTACCAGAGGTTGAGGAAGGATACAAAACTTTCTCTGCACCACTCACTGTCCCATGCATTGCACAGTTCTGTTGACAAAGTTCAGTCTGACACCTGTGCCTTTGCCCAGTATTTTATGTCACATCAGGCACAGTTTCTCCTGAAAGAAGATACTGTATTTGATAGATTGCTGTGATGTGATATGTTAAATCTAGTGTTCCAGTTGGCTTGTCTTTGACTAGAGGTCTTTGAGGTTCTTGTTCCTTATGCAATTCTTTTATCTTGTAGTGGCAGCAATTCCCTTTGGTTAAGAGAATCTTGCTGTTCAGGTAGAGAATGGATGAAATTCTGTTCTCTCCATTAACTTGGAATTCAGTGATGCAGTGTTTAGCATACAATCATTTAAAGTTAGAAGGGACCAATAAGGATCATTGAGTCCAAAGCTCATCCATATGACTTAGTGTCATCTAGGTGCTCCGTGAACTCTGACAGGCTTGAGACCCTGACCACTTCCCTGGGAAGCCTGTTCCAGTGACAAACCACCCTCTCAGTGAAAAATATTTTCCTAATGTCCAGTCTGAAATTCCCCTGACATGGCTTCATTCCATTTCCTTATATCCTATTGCTGCTCAGCAGAGCAGATCAGCACCTTCCCTTGAGGCACTGCCCTCCCTGAGGAAGTTGTCAGCTGTGATGAGGGCACCCCTCAGCCTTCACTTCTCAAGGCTGAAGAAGCAAAGTGACCTCAGCCACTTGTATGGCTTTCCCTTGAGACCTTTCACCATCATGGTCACCCTTCTCTGGACACACTCTGATATTAGTCTGTCCTTCTTGCATTGAGCTGACCCAAAATGCACACAGGACTTGAGATGTGGAGCAGATTCCTTTGGGGCAGTACAGCACCAAGTTTGTGCAGAACAGTTTGCTGAGCCTCAGGACATGTGATTACAGCCAGTGCAGTAGGAAGATGGGGGTGCCAAGTGGTAGCAGGTCATGCTGCTTGCATGGCTGATATGTCTGGGTTTTGTTTGTATAAAGTAATTGTAATCTATTCTGCTGACATTTAGGTATGTATAGCACTGATGCCCTGTAATCAGGGCTCTACTTGCCTGAAATAAAGTGTTAGTAAGAGACCCAACCCTATATTTAACCACAAACTGAAAAAGCAACATAGAGAAACAATGTCAAAATTACAGAAAGCTGTTGCCAATAACATTTGCTTAGTCTTCCTTGTCTCCTTGCTTTAGAAAAATTGGCATCTTAAGGAAGTCTGTGGATTGTGATCCTACATTCCTTCTTCTCTGAGTGAGTTTAAGGAAAAATTGAAGTTACTGGCTTGCAGCTCTATGTGGCACAGGGTATTTGTTTGTATGATGTGAAAGTTCTTAAAAGTATTGCATGAAATGGCCTGAAAGGCTGTCATTAAAAGTAACCTAAAGATTTTTTTTGGTCTTTTGTGTTTGAATGTTAGATTTTTAAGACCTAGGGAAAGTCCTTGAAGTGACTTTTTGCTCTTCCTTAAACTCCTAAAGTTGAGTTTCAGTGGTTCAAGAGTAAAAGGATTTTAATTGTTTTTCTTTTTCCTTTTTTTATTTTAATACCCCCTTTTTGTGTGAGCTTTATTAAAATGTCTAGATACCCTTATATTACCTTGGCCAGAGCTAATAGAGCTTCAGTCTCTATTTATTGTAAATTGTTTGTTCTGGGCTGGCATGCCCTAACACATGAGTAGAGTGGTGTCTGCAGCACAGGATAATAAAAGAACAACTATTTGCTGTATCATTGCTGTGCTTTACTTGGCCTTGAGGCTACTTCTAAGGAAGCAAACAGTTAAATTTTAACTCCACATCCTGTTGTGGAGTTAAATCAACTGTCTGTTGATTTTTTTTCATTTTATATGATTTAAAGAAGACAAATAGTGGAGTCAGCTAATAATTAACAGTTCCTTCAACCAAGCTTCTGGATTAGCTGGTGTAGTCCCTGGCACTCAGTCGAAATGGCAAAGGGGTTTGTTTCATGAGTTCATTTAAATTTGCTTCCCAAAGGAAACACATTGTGCTTCTGGAAAGACTGTCTTTTCTCTCTTCTCCAAATCAATACAAAACTGGGCTTTGTCTCACTGGATTATGTTGTCTAGGAGTGAAAATCCCTGCCCTTTTCCCCAAATTTTATGCTATGTATTTGTTTCAGCATAGGTCAGAGATACCTGAAGCTGGTCTGACTGCTTGCAAGTGCCTGTTAGCCTGTGCTAACCCATGCCAGTTAGCCATACTTTGCTCCTCTCCATCTTTGATATCTAAAAGTAGATTTTGTGCATGAAATCACAAACCAACTACTGTTCAGCTGGCTTGTTACCATATCAGAACAAACACTCATAGATGCAGATGTCAAGTGTGACCAGAGCTTTGGGAATGGTCTGTTTTGGCTGTTACCTGGTACATGGCTGTTACCTGGTACCTGGAAATTTAACTGTTGACTGGCTGGAAAGCTTTGCTGTCCTACTAAAAATTGCTTGTGTGTTGAGTTGTTCCTCTTTTGAAAGTGAAAAATATCACATATGACTAAACAATAAACTTCCACATGAATATCAATCAGATAGAAATGAAAATAGAAGAATGACCAATTGTTGTGTGCTTTTTGCATAAATTTCACATAAGACTTAATAATATGCAGATCTAAAAAAAGCCCAGCAATTTCTTGAAGAGGTAAGATGCTGTCTAGTAGCTCTGACAGGCAGCCTATTGCTCTGGGCAAAGCATATGCTGTGAGCCTTTGCTTTGCATAAGGATAAAATCCTGCCTTGCTTTTCCAGTGCACCAGATGTGGTAGGAGTTAAAGTCTTGTTTGCTTTGAACAGCAAATTAGTCTCTTGCACAGGCACATCTGAATGCCGTTCAGGATTTACATATGTGTCCTGTTGCTGGCCCTGCTCTGTGGTACAGATACTCTTCTTTTGCTCACTGAAATTCATGCCAAGACCTTACAAATCACTGTTCCATACTTAATTTTGGATAAGCTTTCTGATAAAATTAATATATGTAGTATTTTCCTATTCTAAGAGGTATTTTCATTAACAGCAATTTGTTGCAATATTACTTGAGTCAGTTTCCAAAGCATGTATGGTACAGCATCTGTTCCTGGAATTTCTCATCCTCTGTTCCAGTAACTTACAGAACTTTCATTGTTCATTGAAGGGAGGAAAAGTCAGTTTCATGGACTACCTGCTAGAAGAAGATGGTTTTTTTTGTACTCTGAAGGGCCTTGTTTTGTTTTGTCTTTTTTTCTTTTGCTGTCAGTGCTAAGAGAACTCTTAGCATAAAGATGCATTTTTGTCCATCCACTGAACAAAAAATGAGTTTCTTAGTAACAACAGGTTTGGTTTGTGAGGATTAAGTAGAAGCATGGATTTATTTCTAGGGACCTAGCTGTATTTTCAAGAACCCTACTTTCAAACAGTGTTGTATGTTTTTTAAATTGATGTTCTCAGCCTCCTAAATTGCTGTGTAATTCAGGGGACTTTAAAATTGATGCTTTTTCTCTCACATGCAGTGCTCATGTATTACAAAATATGGAGACTTGCTTATTATTTAAGAGTTTTGTAAGATAGTTTGAGACCTGCAGTTATCATTGAACAGAAAGGTTCAGGTTGTGCAGATAAACTGGAAGAGAGATGAACATGTAGCACAGCTCTCATAATTTTTCAGCAAGATCAAGAAAACACCGAAAAGGCAGAACTAATATGTATGTTTCAGTCTCTGAAAGGAAAAGAACAAATAACAGCTGCATTTGAAAAAATTAGACTAATCTCATTCTTTAGTCTTCATTCTATCATCTGTGAAATTGACTGCCGGAGAAAACATGGGTGCAGGGGGTGGTACCTGATGCTGATGTAGGTAAATACTTGATGTATTGGACTGTCTTATTTGAAAAGGCATTTTTAAAATTCCTGACTTAGGGATTTTTCAGAGTGTGAGCATTTAGAACAATAAAGCTTGTTCCAGAGTTTTACTGGGATATTTAATTAATTTATTCCATATAAGCTAATGCAGACATACACACTTAATGTCTTGCATTGCTCTGGAAAATTACAACTCTTATTTCTATTAAGATTCTGTGTGCTTTCAAAGTAAAAGAACCTTTTTGCAGTGTTACAAGTACTCTGTTATTTAGCTTGCAGCTGTGAAAACAAGATTGATTGGTATCACTGTTCTTAGGTGCTTCTCTACCTGATTCCTGCTTGTAATCTGTAATGCTGCCTATCAGAACTGTTAAGGGAGGGTCTTTTATTTTTTATGTCTTTGTGTAGTCAGGAGAATTTAAGATTATTTGAGCATGTGCACCAGTTAATGAAAAAAACAGTTCAGCTGGAGACATTTCACAGTGACTGCTGAATGCTGGCTTTCCTAGAAATGTTAATTTCCTGAATACTAATCTTGCTTTTTTTATCTTGCCTCATATAGGAGCAGAAATATCAGCTAATTTTGTCCTTCATCTTTGACTTTGCTTCACTAAACAAAACCTTGCCCATCACAATATTCATTTTAGATTAAACCATTTCTAGATATCTATCAAAATGATGTAGGAGTTAGGATGACGAGAATTTTTCTTTCTTTCTGAACCTTCACCTTTTTTTTCTGTAATAGCCTTTCTAGGAAGAATTTATGCTTATAGACTAAGATTGATTTTCCTCAGTGGATAAAGTGGTGGCTTGAGAGGTTTTGCTCAAAGGGGCATTTTGTTGTCAGATACCATCTCCTTCAATGAGATCCTGAGGTTCTAGTAGGTACTTAAACCAGTACATTCAATCCCTGAATCTCAAAATAGGCTTCCTAGAAATGGGATTTCTGTGACATCCAGTGCTTGATTTGCACTTGTTCTTCAGCTAGGGTTTAAGCTGTGATTATATTCCATGTAGAAGAATGTGTCTTTTATGTGAAGCTTAGTTTGATTTTTCACAGACTACTGGACTGATCTTTATCTCCTTTTTTTTTCTGAATAAAACGCAGCGTATTTTATATTCCTTTACTTGCATCTTTAAAGCTTTGTTTTATTCTTTCCGTAAAGCTGCTATGAGCGGTATGACTGAAACTAGCCTCAGTGCTGAAATTGGTCCCTACCTGTGCAGACTCTCACTCTGATATGCACTGATGGCTTTGCTGAAAGAAATTACCACACAGACTTCCCAAGCTGAGTCCCCTCCGGGGCTCTGAGCAAATTGCTTAGCTTGTCTGTCCTGGTTTCCCAGCTGTGGAGTTGGAGTAATTTATTACCAGTGTCAGTCATAAGGACACTGAGGGTTAATCTGTGAGGACCGTATCTGCATAGTATCTTTAGGGTGTCAAAGGAATAACATATAATTGTAATTTTATTATTAATATTGGTTATTTCATTAAGGTGTAATTTTCTTACAAGGTTTGTGTAGATTAAACTCATTTCATCAATAAACTGGCATCCTTCCAGCAGCATTAACATTCAGACTCTTTGTCTAACAGTGAAACCTAAACATGTAGCTAGCTCTGTAAAGAAAACAGCAAATGCCTAAAGAAACCCATACTTTCTTGTTTTTAATCTAGACTGTGGACATCCATAAAGAAAAGGTGGCTCGCAGAGAGATAGGCATTTTGACGACCAATAAGAACACATCAAGAACTCACAAAATTATAGCACCAGCGAACATGGAACGTCCTGTAAGGTATATTCGAAAACCTATAGACTACACGGTGCTGGATGATGTTGGCCATGGCGTGAAGGTAAGAACTCCTGGACACTTGAGGACCCAAAATAACACAGACCAGGAGACAGGGTCGGGGCAGAATGTTACTGGTACTAAAATGTGTAGCTCCTTTATGGTAGGAAGGATTATGGGTGTGATATGCTCCCACATACAAACATTTCAGTAACATAATGGATTGTTTTACAGTGAGGGTTTTTTGAGCAATGTTTTCCTTACACTTGTGACTGTGAGTGACAGTCACAGTGTCAGGAAATAATGGCTCATGATCTTAGGCTAATGACTTGTCAAAAAACCATGACTGACTTTTAAAATTATCACTACTTCCTCCTCTGCCTTAAGTTATCACTGCCACTCAGTTTTTCTCAATAACTAAAGAAACAAAGGAAGTCATCTCTTATGGGGAAGTTGGCTGTTGGGGTTGGGGTTTTTTGGTAGGTGAACAGAAGAAAAAGGGGCAGCTAGTTTGCTTTTAAATCTCGGTGGCATTTGATGTCTTACTTCCATTGGACAGCCTAACTTTCCTTTTCTCTAAATAAAAACCTTAGTAAAATAATGGCTACCTCTCTTGAAATGGTTGTAGTTGGAGTGAATTAATATAACACCATTTGCTCCCTAGTCATCTTTTTGTAAAAAATGCTTTTGTATCCCTCTAGATCAGGTGTTCAAGGTCTATTCAGTTTGCAAGTGTCTTCTCTTGGATGGCATTAATTCAAAACCTGTGTATCCTCTAAAGGATAGCACATCCCTTGATGTGCTCTGGTCAGTGAGTTGTGCAGCTGTATCAGCCCATCATGTGTCCTTTGAATTGCTGAGCTTGCTGAACGGATCTTTGGAATGACTTGGCACAGCAGAGACCAGGGAACCTCCTGCTTCATAGTAGCCCTCCAAATGTCCACAGGAGTCTAATTCCAACACAAGTTACAAAGCAGTTCTATACCATGACAGCTGTAGACTATGAATTAATGTAGTGACTTTAGACTACCTGATTTTTTTTTTGTTTATAGGTGAACCTGTATTAAACCTGTAACCCAGGATTATTTTTCAGTAATAAATGAAGCCAGTCTTGATAGATAAGTCTTGTGTAGAAGCCTGACACAGACAGACGTGTTCTGAATTGCTATAAAATAGAAACACTTGAGTCAGAGAAACTGATGATTTTTCAGTACAGCCTGCATTTGAGGAGAATGTTCTAGGAATAGAGAGTACAGAAATTCAATGTCAAGTCATTGGTTTCTGCATTTAAGTGCTATAGGGATCAAGTGCTGTAGAAGACTTTAAAAGTCAAATAATTACTGTTAGTCTCTGAAATTGATGCTTTGCTGAACTACTTGTGTTATGCAGACTCAAAACAGGTTGATCCATGAAGGCTGAGGTTATTAAGGGTTAGCTGTTGCATCTTCCAATATCAGTATTTGCTTTTGGGAGTACTACTGCCCTTATTCATGTGACCCTCTTTTTTTAGTGGGTGCTGTTTACTCATTTCTAGGTAGTTCTTATGGAATGGTTTTGGTAAAGGGTTTTTTTGAAGATTAGTTGTTTATTCTATACTGAAAGCTTGGTCTTTTCAGAGGTAAAAAAGCCTCTAGTAATAACCAAATGACCAACTCAATTACAAGACAGCTACAAATTTTATCTTGATATTGTTTCTTTGAGTGACTTGCCTAAGTCTGTTTTACACCTGTCAAAGGCATGAAACAGTTGGTATTTTCTAGGTAGACTTGATCCACAAATGAAATAAACTGCCAGCCAGACGTCAGGTATGTAGTTCAAGGTGGCTGCCATTGTTAGAGACACTATTGAAAAGAGTGTGCTGAGTTAATGACACAATTAAATGTTTTAGCTGTCCTATTACTTGAGTTCCAAGAGTGTGACACACATCAAGGTTCTGACGGAAGTAGCTTACTTAGTCACCTAGATGTAGGCAGTGATGTTACCAGAAAATCAAACCAAAACGACTTCAGAAGCTGGATCGAGTCCTGTTGGAAGTCAGCACAAAGAAAGATGATGCTGAGAATCTGAGTTGCCTCTTGAATCTACAGTTAGGGGAGAACATACAATAAACTGAATTACAAACTTGTCTTGTCCAGAGTGTGGTCTTAAAAGATGCTTCAGTCTCTGTTAATTCTTATTTTCTTGAGCAAAGATTTTACCCCAAGTTGGACAGCAAAGTGTTCAATAAGGCCTTAGAAAGCATGTTTTTCTAGAGAAAAAGAAGTTTGAGGTCTGCTTAGAACAGTTGTCAGTTTGACTAACTTGCAGGTCCTTGAATGTTTTCTGTTGCACCAACTGTCAATAAGATACAGCACAACTCACATATTGGCATTTAGGTATTAAATAAAAATTGTACAACACTTTGAAATCTGTAGATGACAATTTATTGCTATTAGTGGGACTCTGTTCTGGTGTAGGATTTGATAAAGAAACTTAAAGGAAAAATACAAGGAGGAGAAATCAAGGATATTGGATTCAACTGGATTATACCCTGTTTCTGCTTTTATGTATTTAAATATTGATCCTAGGAAAAATGTTGTTTAAATATGCAGTATATTTTATAGGGTGATCCTGAATTGTTTCATATGGAAAGTGTAGATAAAAATAATGTCTCACAGAGTTAAATAATGAAATTAGGGCGGTGTGTAATCCTCAGGGTAAGTGCTGTCTTCACCATATGTCTTCCATCTGAGCAAATGCAAAACCACCTCGTGTGTATATTCACACTTCATTTTCTTTGTTTGTCTCTGCTTGTCGTGGCTGTGTAGAAAGGATGCAAAAGCAGATGCATGTGCTTGGGGCATGGAGAAGGGCTCTGCATGCCCCCCTGTGTCTCCCATGCCGGCAGCAATTTCTGTGGGGGCAGGTGAGGGTGGAGGTGGCAGTGGTGGGTAAGCAGCTGCTCTCCATAGCAGTTTCCTCACTGATGGGAGACACTTCCTTGGAAGGCAGTGCTGTTCCTCCTCCAGCAGGATCTGGGTTGAAAAGCTTTTGTGGAGCATCCTAGGATCACAGGTGCTTTCTCCTTCAGTCTGAAACCTCCATGGCAGCCCCAAAGTGCCCCAGCTGTTGCACTCCCTGCCCCTTCCCTTTGCAGGGACCAATACAGACAATGTCTCCAAAAGTTGCTTTTTTTTTTAATATACATCCCTATGAAGCTGCGGCTGGCATCAGTCCAAATCACGAGGGCTTTTTAAGTTGGTTTGCTAGCAAGAAGGCTTTCCTTTGCAATACAAATATATGTTGATGGCTCCAAGAAACACACAGGGAGGCATTTTTGCTGGTCTGTTAAATGGTTGCTCAGCTGTCACCCTCAGGCATAGGGGAATGTAGCTAAAGTAATTCTTTGTAAACAAGAGTAAGTGTTGTTATCTACCTTCCTGTGTAGAGCTTGGTTCAAAATTATTAGGCAGAGGCTACTTTAACATTTCCTTCCTCCTCTTCTCCTTTTTTTTTTTTTCTTTTGTGAAAGGAAAGAAAAAAATACTGTGCCAGCAAATAAATAGGTCAAACACAATTACTCATACAGAAAATCCTTAGTTTAAGAGCGGGGAGAAGGAGGAAGCTTTGGGAGCTGCCTTAAAAACCTTAAATTTCCACTTAAAAACCAAATTCAAATTGGCCTTTGAATTTATAATAATCTTCTTTTTGAATAGAAGGCAGGTGGAATTACAGCAATTTGTAAAATGGCAGCTAAGTAGGAAATTGAAGTGATGATGCCTTATGGTTAAAGGCAGATAAAATGTTGAGTGCATGCCTAGTTGAAATGCCCAATAGCTGTAATTGGATCAAGTTTATTTTATGGAACTAATAGTTCTTCAAAACCAAACTTCAATTGTATATAAAGATTGATCCCTTTTCAGTTTTATTTTTAAGGAAAAAAAATTGTAATTTTGTCACCATAAAGAAATTTTCATTTGGCACATGAAAGCTGTAAGAAGCTTTTGTGCCCAGAAACTTAAACAGGAGTTAATCATTCAGAAATCTTTCTCAAGCAAATGGAAGTTGGAAGGACTCCCTTAAAGTAGGGATTGGGTCAGAACTTGACAAACACTAAGCTTGGAGAAGGGAGTCTTGTCTTACCCTTCTCAGCATGTCCTACTTGTCTGCAGTCCATGCTTATATCTGTGTCAGTGCAAAATGAAAATGCAGATGAGATGCTGATGGGAGGGTGAAAGGCTACCTAATCAAGCTTACTTACCCTTTAGGATAAGACTTTTTATGTGTAGCTGCTGGAATATTAAATTTTAAATAATTCACTCCAATAAAACCCAAGTGAGATAGAGATTCTGAGCTGGAGCTGCTGCTGCCTTTGTCCCCTTCCCAGCCTCTGTCAGACATTCACGCTTCAAAGGATGTCATGTTGCCAATTTCATTAATGTCACATCATCCCTCTGGGTCAGGCCAAACAGTAAATATTGCTGTAGGGTAAAGAATGCTTCTCTGGGGGAAAAAGGAACTTCCTGTTGCCAACTCTAATGACTCTGTTGTGAGTGTTAACACTGTGTGCTTTCCATAGGGCACTTGCTACTGGCAAGTCAGAAGTGTGCCCAGTGTCATCTGACATAATGTAGGTTTCAAGCCTTTCAGCTTGCAAAAGAAACTTAACACTTTGAGGTCTCTTTATTTTCTAATTTTTTATGCTAGTCTTATTTTATTGTAGTTAGATTCAATGTCACCAACTCAACTGAAAAATCTTGAATGATTTAAAAGCAGGAATCTAGGTATCTTTCTCTGAACAAGACTCGTGAGTGCTGAGAGGACAATGTTATGTTTGTCTATCATCCACAACAGGTTTTTGTATGCTAATTCTTTTTAATTGGAAAGTTAAAAAAAAAAAGGAAAAAAAGAAAAAAAAAGAAAGAAAGGAGAGAAGCAATACTGACAAAATACATCTGGTTGCTGTTAACAAAGACTGATGACTAGGTTGCAAATATTAGCAGGAGAAGTTAAATTTCCCTGAAGAGAGAGTTACCTACATATGTTCAATTTTTAAAGAAATACTAATTTAAAACCTGCCTTTCCTGAAAATAGTCTCCTTTACTATAGACTATAAGGAAATATAGACATTCTGATAAGAAAATTGACACAGGCATAATTTCTTTAAAAACTGCACAAAACTAGTGTGGCAGAAGTGTTTTACCCTGAGTCTGACACCCATATACAATCTGCCAGCTGAACATCTTTGATTGCATATTCTACTAAACTCTGTATCTTGATTTCTGTAAGGAAATCATGTTCTAGGCTCGGTACTTTATCATTTCCTCAGGCAATCCCTACCTTCACATACAAGCACCTTTCCAGCTTCTGGTTTTTTTTTTGCTCTGTGTCATGTCATATTTCAGAACTGCCTCACCAATGAGAGAAGAGGCAGTCTTGTGCAAAATTGCCTTGCTGCACACACACAATAGCATTTCTAAAGGTCTTTTGGCAGCTACCTTTTTGTAGGGCCATTCTCCCATGACTCATAAAGGAAGTACCTTTTTAAGTAAAAGGGAAGTTGACTAAAGAGTCAAGAGTGACCAAGTGGGGTTTTTTTCTGTTGTGGTTGACAGCTGTGATTATTGGTCAAAGATAACCTGTCTTAGGCTGAATATTGCTTCTACAGACCCCATGGATAAAAGTTTCAAGTTTGCCAGATACTTACTATTAATGGAGATCAGACTGGTACACTTTAAAGCCTTGTTTCCATTGAAGAGCATTTATATTGGGTGGTCTTTAATGACCTCTTTCAGTCATCCTAGATATGGCAGGATACAGAGTGAAATTGGCTCTTTAAATTCAGGAGTCAGAGAAATAATGACTGAATACAGCAGGGGAAGTACAACCTGCATAGAGATTTGAAGTTTTTGCACTCTGAAATTGGAGAGTTCATAGCTGAAATGTGCAGGAGAAACTTGCTGAATATCAGCATGATAAGGATTTTGCTTCTGTGTGCAGGTGGTCTTTTGTGTCCTTACAGATAAATTTGCTCACATAAGTGAGTTACTTGCTATCATCCCTACACCTAGTTTTCCAAGCACAGTTTATAGCTCAAATGATAGATTTATAGTTCCCTGAATCATGACTAATGTTCCCCCATGACTTGTTACTTGGCATGAAAACTATTAAAAACCATTAAATTGCTGCCTTCTGAGGCCAGCCAGTGGAGTCCCTTGATGTCTTGACATCCTCTGACTACCAGTGGCTACTTTTGATCTCCTCACACCCTTTTCATGCCAATCTTGGTCTTGTCCCTTTGACCTCAGGTGTAGCAATCTGCAGTACTGCCTTTGGCAGCAGGTGTTTTTGTACTCTTCAGACCACCAGAACTGAGTATGCTGGAGCTGCCAAAAGAGTTGCCTTAAGCAAATAAGTCTCTTGGTACTAGCAGTCATTACTTGCCCTTGCAAACCCACAGCTGAAGTTCTGAAGTCCAGGTGCTTTGAATTCCTGGCATGAGTTACAGGAGCAGCCTCAATTTTGGCTTTGATAAATGCCTTGCATGGCTTTTGCAAACACCTGTTCTGCCTGTTGCTTTAATTGCTTTGCTCCTTTCCAGCCCATTGCTGGCTCTCAGTCCTAGGCCAGCCTGCTCTCCCATGCTGTCCAAACCCTATGGATGTGTCACTGCCCTAGCTGTAACATTTTGGAAATGAGCAGCATTGACTCTTATTTCTCAAACCTGAGGTTGTGGTTTCTTTCTCCTAGTTTTGTGACAGCCCTTAAAGCTTTATCCAGGACAGCCACATGCTTGTTGGGTTTTCCCTGGAAAGGCAAGATTTTTCTGCTTGCTTCCTTAAAACATCATCTGCTGTATCATTGCAAGAAACCCCAACCAATACTGCTGCCTATCCTGTTTCCTTTCTGGGAACATCCTGGTCTGCTAGTTCTCACCCTCAGCATCACAAACATCCCCAGCAAGCCTACAAACTGTTTTTATTCTGATGTGTGTCACCCAGGATGCTGGTACTGGGTTGAGAACTGTCTCCTGTGTGTGCAGTAATACAAGTAGCAGGAGGAGAAGGGAATCATGCTCCTCTCAGCTTCTGCTGGAGTTCTCAGTAATGCTCTTCATTTGACTAAGCTTTTTCCATTTTACACCTCCTGTCTCTTATTTTATACCCTCTCAGAACACTCTCTTCCCTCTTCAAGCTGTGAACTGTGTGCATGTTACCACTTCTCCTCCTCATGCCCTGCATGTCCCTCCTTCCTGGCTCTGACCTTCCTGGTACTGATCAGGCTCTTGGTGGTGGTCATGTCCTCCCAACAGGCTGGCTGCCCTAGAGGCATTTGTAGAGAGATGCTTGCATATACATTAAGCACCTACCTGCCACTCTTGTAGGTTTTCTGCTGCCTTTTTTCACCTTCTTCAAATCACACTGAGTCTAGACCCTGCTGCATAAACTGTTCTCAATTCCAGGCAGGTTTTTTAATTGCTTGGAAAGCATCACATTTGGTTTTCAGACCAAGAAATGCAGCAATGTTGACCTAATAAGCTCAGCTGATAAGTAAAAAAAAAAAAAGTATCCTCCTAATTAATTAGCTTGTTAACCATGATTAAATAGCCATATGGTTCATATTGCTTTGGTTCATTTGCTTCCCCCCCTTACTTAAGTCTTTTGGATCAGGAGTTGCTTTCCCTTGTGAATCCCAGTTCCTTTTGTGTTCTGGCCTTCGATTTTCCTGCCTGTATGACTCTGTCAACAACAGAGAGGACATCTACAGACCTTTCTACATATAGAAAGCAGTATGACAACAGTTTCTAATTCTTCTGAACAATCATGTGTATTTCTGTCTGTATAGTGTTTAACTGGTAGCAAAAGAGATGAAACTCACCTGCTGTAGTCCTAGAGAGAGGAATAAAGGTCAAGAGCTGTTGGACTTCAGATAAATGTTTGGTGTACTTAGCAGTAGAAAGGTTTGAAATAAGGGGAAGATTAAGGGAATCATTGCTACATGTTGATATTCATAGTGTCACTGCAGTGGAGACAGAATACAACAGGGATTAGGAGGGGGATGGAAGGTACTCACCATAAATGCTGAGTGACACTGCACATGGGAAGGAAAGGAAGGAAGCTTTTTGCTTTTTTTTGAGGCAGGCAAATTTAGTAGTAGTGGCTGGATAAGAAACCATGCCACCCTTCCTTTTAAGCCTTCCAAAAGATTTCGAGCTATGTCTGCTGGGGAAGGACAGAACCAAGAGTTTCCTTTTTTTGGCCTCCTTTAACAAATTCCTTGTATTATGCCATTGCTGTTGGCAGCTGGTGAAGTAAGGGGAAGGGTCATATATTCCTGTGAGAAGAGAAAGCAAATTTCATTACTAAAGGCCTGTTTTAAAAATACACTACTTGGGAGAGTACTCTGGCATCTTGGGAACTGAATCTGCATGTTTATCCATGAAATGAGTATGTGGGGACAGAGGTGGTTTAAATGCCTGTGAACTCTGCTGATGAACTTTTGCCCAGGCTGGGACTAAATGGGTTGACCTTCAAATTTACTTACCAGAGCTAAACTTTTTACTCTGAATTTTGGAACAGGATTTATGTTTCTATTCTTGTAATATGAATAATATAAGGGCAGTGGCCTTCAACCTCATTTGATTGGTAAACCAAACTTTTTCAGCTGTAAGCTAGCTGTTTTTCATTGGTTTTGCAGACCCTGTCAGAAGTCTCAAATGCACGTTTTCTCTGTTACATGTTTTAATTACTTTTTTTTTTTTTACTGAGTTAATGGATGCCTTTACACTAGTCTGTGTTTCCTGGAGGAGGAGGAGAAGATGCAAACTCACAGTTTGAAATGTTCTGCCTGAGAAGGCTTGTTCTGGAAGTAACAGTTTAATTCCAAACAGCCTCAAAAAAAGCATTGGGATCATTTTGGTTTGGGTATTTGTATTTACCTTATTTTTTTTAAACTGGTGAAATTAACCCTTTCAAAAATATGAATGCCTATCCCCCTGACCCATGCTCCCCTGACCCCCTTGCTCCCCCCAAAAATGAGAGAACATGGCTTGAGGTTATTTAAAATCTTACATTTTCCTCACAAGGCCAAGTTTTGATATTTTTTTCCTCTGCAGTCACAAAGGCTGTTAAAATGATACAGTGGAGTCATATAATGACTTGATTCTAGGAGCTAAAATTTCAGAAAAACAATCATTATATCCCTGCCAAAACAGTTTTGAGCAGCCAGTGTTGTGCTGGCTTGAATCAGATTTCAATCAATAAACCAGAGGTGAAAGGCACTGCTGCTCATCCTGTTTAAAAATTCCCTTTTCTTTATTTACCATTCAATGCAGCAGCTAGGATTTCTTGAAAACATATGGAGGTTAAGTGTAAAAGCAACAGGCCTGTCAATTCTTTGCATATTGCTGAAACTGTGGTTTTGTGAACGAATTCTTAAGTGCATATTGCCATTGAAATAGCACTGATGTGGTTTTGGGCTTGAATGGTCAGCTGAGGGCTTTTCAACCCTTTACTGCCCATGAGGAACCTGGCAGACATATCTGGCAAAGCTTAGCTAAACTTAATTTTGACACGAGTGCTTTTCCTGTGGTCACTTTGTCAGACACTGAATTTTCAATAACTGACATAGCAGAATCTCTCTTAGTGTACTGGGATGAGCTAATTATCAGTAGGCACAAATGATTTCTTTAAAATGTAATTATCTTTAGTTTAACCTGTCATATCAGTTGTGATGGATCTGCCATTAATTTCTACCTTTTTCCCCCCCTTTTTTGCCAACGTTAAGTGGCTAAAAGCCAAGGTAAGAAGTGTTATTTCTCCTTTGACCCACAGTGCCTCATGTGACTGATAGTAGAGGCTGCAGAGCCATTAAAACTGAAAACTAGCGCTCTCTTACACTCTCTTCTGCTTTCCATAGGATATCTAGATTAAACATGCTATACTTTTTTTTTCATTTACAGCATTTAGCGTGTCAATATATCTGTGATACATTGACATCTGCATTTATACATAGATACATTAATTTCTCTAACACATTTAGTGCTTTGCTCTGAATTCAGTAGATGCCTTGATTCCCTTCACTTACATTTTTTGCAGGAGACTTCCCAGACAACCTGAATGACTCTGCTAGTCATATAGCAGGGGCAGATTGAGAAATTCTGGGGCATGCTGGCTGTATTACAGTCAGTGGTAAAGTTTGATTTAAATTATTAACATCCGAATGACAATGAATACAAATGTGGCTTCCCTTTAAGGAAAAAAATGATAGAAGACATTTGTGCATGAACTTGTCAATTGCCTCCCTTTCTGATGTCTGTTGTTAATTAATAGTGAAAATAACATTAAGCTTGTGTTTAGACTCTTTGTATTTACTGGTGTCTGTCTCGTGTGTAGCTGAAAACTTGTTGTTTGACAGCTGTCTGGGAATTCTCACTTCATATTCTTACACTTGAAAAAAAAAAAGCTGTCAGTAATAGAGCTGCACTGTTATAAAAATAAAATCATGTTTTCCCTTATTTCAGCATGGAAATAACCAGCCTGCAAGAACTGGCACCTTGTCAAGAACAAATCCGCCTACACAAAAACCACCAAGTCCTCCCATGTCAGGCCGGGGAACTCTGGGGTAAGAATGGACTAGCTGGTCCCTCCTGTGTAATAGAAATTTTTAATTGTGCCAGTGTTGGTGTTTCTTAAATTCATGGATAGATGGAAATTCTGGTTGCCTTTAGCAAAAAAAAAAAAAAAAAAAAAGAAATCACAGTATCCCTTTCTGTATGAACTCCTTCAGCTGCATTGGCTCTGTTTTCAGGATGACTGCAAGAATTTTTTTCACAGGGAAGGATTTAATATGAATATGGATAAATGAGGAGGCTATTATTATTACTGAATTTTGGGAAGAAATCCTTATTGACAGAAACAAATCTTAAAGTTTTAGCTTCAGTGGGGGAAGGACTTTACTCATAAAGTTCTTGTCTACTCATTTCTTAATATTAGAAGAGCTATGAAGTGGCTGCTTGGGCTGTAGTTGTTGCATTATCTAAGCAAAATTTATGGCATTGTGAACACAGTGGCAATATCGATTCTTGCTGGCTTGTGCATTTTCATTTTTATACTTAAATGAGGAAGGATTTTGCTATTCCCAAGTCCCACTGTGAGCAGAGTTCCCTGCATCTGTTTTGCTGCTGTGGACCTGTGGGGAGTGAAATCTGCTTATCTTGGTGTGCCAGCAAGTAGTTGTTCCTGGAGACCAAAACTTTAATACTTGAGAAACTCAGTGCACGTGCCATATGGTTTTGTCCAACTGTGCAACATGTTCCAAAAGGCATCCTAAATGACCTTCTACTTGTTTGTCACACTCAGCCTTCTCCTTATACTGTGGGGGACTGAGGCACTGTAAAGGTGGCTGGCATGGTTGTAGTGGCTTCAGGTATGTTGTCTCAGAGAGGCAGGAAGCTGGAAAAATGAAGAGTACTGAGATGGAGCGGGGCGGAGATCAGGAGCAATGGTCCAGGAAAATTAGAAGCAGCAACTCCTTGTTGAGGACTGAGTGATTTTTAATCCCTGTTTGATGCTTTGGTGGTAGCATTTTTTGTATACTCCACAGAGAAATTAACCTAGAGGTTTCCTCAGCACGTTTTCTGAAAATTCCCATTGCTCAAGGGCATGAAATCAGTATTACAATAGTGTCTCTTATCCCAGCTGAGAGAGTTGTTTATCAGTTCTGGGAACCTGGGTAGCACTTTCATGTCCTCTTGGATGCTTTCTAGTGAAACAGGAGCGTTGATGTACTGGTGAGCTGCCTCTCTCAATACTCCCCCCTGAACAAGCCCGAGCTGTTTGGTTGCCTTGGCTGATGCCTGATAAGGATTAATCAGCTGAATGTCATTTCCAGATGAGCTTGACAAGTGGCAGCAGTTGGCTGAGGGGGAGGAATAATGTGGGTTTGTAAGAGAGATTTCTATCTGCCCTTCTTGTTCAGGAAGTACAGTTCTTGTCTTGAGCAGCCGTGTTCTGCCAAGGCATGAAATATCACAGGCATGACTTACCCTAATTTATGCAGAAAAAAATCGCTAGAAACCGCAAGGATGCTACTCTGCTCCCTTTGATCCAGAAAACAGAGATAAGTATGTAAAACCAGAATGAGCTTAGTGTGCAACATCGGTCTTTAAGTAGTTGCTGCCTGTTGTGCAGCTTGTCCCTCCAGGGCAGGACTATCTAAAGGGAGTCCTGCATGGAAATATGAAAAAGTGAAAAGCAAAAGGGGATGAAGTAAGCAGGGGTCTCTCCACAGGACCAGAGAGAGATTGTGGAAATCATTGGGTGCTCTTGTTTGAAGTACCATGGAAGAATAAGTGAATTGCTGGAACTGGATGTAGTGGGAGTAGTTGAAGTCATTCCTTGAGGGTCCTGGAGCAAAGCAAGGCTCTGGGCTCCCTGAAGCTCTCCCTGGTGGCAAGGGCTCCCAGCATGACCCTGAAACATTGGAGGACAGTGAGGTGGGGAGCTCTGAACAGTCTTCGATCTGTAACAGTTGTCTTCCATCCATACCAATTTATTATTAAAACCTCTTAAAGAAAAAAGTGGAAATACTGTAACTGTTTCCAGATACTGTGGTGTTTGTAAATTAACTTGTCTATATGAAGAACTCTAGATGATTTTAATATGCAGGGTGTCACCACCTATAGATCTGCCAAAAGAGATCAGTTGTCAAAAAAAGAAGAAATTTTGTATTCTGGTTGTAAGCAGTCGAGATCTAAAGACTACCAAATAAAAATGATAAGCAGGGAAGACTGTTACTGTGCTTCCAACTGAAATAACCTTGAAAAAGTAAGTTTAGTACTGTTGCTTTTCATACTGTAGAGAGAAAGTCAGTAAGTTTCTTAAAATACCAGGAAGCTGTATAACTTAGCAACTCTGTTATAACCAGTAATTGAACAAATTATTAAAAGCCAGCAGTTCAGTATTTTTGGTTTTGCTTAGCTCTGGTGCATTGCCAAATTCTGTGTTTTGCAATGGACCTGTCAGTTACTGCTGAGAACTGAAGAGCTCTGTGATTCAGTGCAATAAATGCGCTGTTCTTATGGCAGTAATGGGTCTGGTAAATACATCTTGAAAAATCTCTGTTATATTTCTGACTTGATGCAGCCTGCTCAGTTGGAGTTCTCTGGGCTTTGCTTTCTTGGTCCACAAAATGGAGACAATGAAGCTCATCTATGAGGCACTTTCAGATCTGCTTATGTGAGATGAGGTTGCTTGATTACTGTGTGAAGCAGTGCTCCTAGGAGAAGTCCTGGTGATTGAAATGTCACTTGTTCTGTGAATCTTGATTCAGCCTTGCTCATGTCTTAATGAGATGAATACCTTTAGCCAAGAATACTTTTGGAAAGGATTCTGATGGCAAGGGAAAGGGGGGAGGGAAGAAGAGATTAGTACAGCGGAAATTTGTCATGTCCTGACAGTTTACCCAGAGTGTTATGCAGATGTAGCTATTGTGTGTTAGGTTGCTCAAATAATGTATTTCAGGTGGATAGTTTAGTTTTGGCTTTTTTGACCAGTCTGTATGCTGTAGGCCAACTTCTATGGATCTGTGTAAGAGTACTTTGGGCTGTTGAGTGTGACCTGTCTACCCTACCCATTGGAATTTTACTATGTTGCAGTGAGGGTCACTGCCATGATCTTTAACAAAAAATTTAGAAAGCAAATGGATTTACAACTTCTCTTATTTATCCTTTTAATCTTCTGTTTCTTTATCTTTCTGTCTTCAAATCTTTTTTTCCTCGACCAGACGAAATACTCCTTACAAAACCCTGGAGCCAGTCAAACCGCCAACAGTCCCGAATGATTACATGACCAGCCCTGCCAGGCTGGGCAGTCAGCACAGTCCAGGCAGGACAGCTTCCTTGAACCAGAGACCACGAACACACAGGTAGGCTGTTTGCCACAGTAACTCTCTCCTGCCTAGCAAGGCAATGCTTACTAAGTCACAGAAAAGCCTTGAAGCTTTATGCCTCTTGGCTTTTTGTTGAAAGGCAAAAAGGTGAGTTATTCTACCACTGCATCAGCAAAGCTTTACTGCATTGCTGACTTCCTAACATGAAGAAGTGCCTTCATATTCAATATTCTGAGTGTAGCTTTTTAAAACTTGTTATTTTCTTCTTGGATTGCAAGGCTAAATGTTTCTCTGAGTCTCTTGAGTGAGTTCATTTTTTTTCAATTTGATTTTTATCACAGGCTTCAAACTGCAGGGGAAAAAACAGATCAAAGAATTCAATTTAGTTAAAAGGTTACCTTGTATTTTAGAGAGCTTCTTTCTTAATATTTTTCTTATCTTAAAAACTCCCAGTAGGCACTTAAACATGGTAGGTCACTAACAGGGACTGAGAGAGTATTTTAGACACAGTTGGTGATATGAAATACTGTCAGACTTAAATAATTTCTAAATGTCGCTGCATGAGGATCTCGTTAGTCTGTTTAGCTGGCTACTGTGAATGTTCCTCACTCCCATCTCACAAGATCTTCTTTTATGTAGGCTGCAGTTAGAAATTCAGCTGCAACCATGGTGACAAGATCAAGGTCTTCAGAAGACAGAACACTAATTTTGAAGGAATTATCTTGGCTTCCATTTCAGATCACTGATTTTCTTTTTTGTAATGTTATTTTCTAAAGAGATATATTTGAATGAATGGTTTGCACTTGACTCTTGACTGATTTATAGCTATGCAGGAGTGGTAAATAAACTAGTACTTCACTGAGTACTCTTAATTAATATGGATGAACTAAAATGAAGTTTTGGCTTCAAAACATCTTATGTGCTTAGTTACCTTTACATTATCCATTTAATGCATATAAATTCAAGAGTTAAACTAAGGAGTGCTCTTAGATACAAATAAGGATAGATTCGGCCTGAATTTTGATTCTTTTTCATTTCCTTCTAAGAAAATAAATATTACAGCCTCCAAAGACATGTCTAGAAATGTTATCCAATAGTTTACTATGTTTTGCATTGCTGGCCTCTGATTTGCATATCACATAACATTAGTTAGACAAATTTTGAGCTGGCTGTACTGTTAGCTTTCAGACTGTCTTAGAAACAAACTTACACATAAGCATGGGTAGTGGGGAGTGTTAGATACGCAGAAAATTAAGCACAACATGCCCCATACTCCTCCCCAGGTGATTTATCATATCCATTCTCAGTTGAAAACGTAGCAATCTAAACTTCTGCTCTGAGTAGAGGAAATGTTCCTTCAGCTGACAGCATAATTAATCTTAAATAATTATTTAGAGTTTAGCCATGAAGTCTTCCAGCCCCAGCATACTACTTTCAATTATTGCAAGGCCCCTGAACTACTCCTGCAGTTGTTACTCCATTGCCTAGAACTTGCATGGTTGATTACCTTTTAATTTCTTGAAGCATTTAATTGCACATTTTATTCATAGTGATGTTTATCAGCTTAGCTAATTCCATTTATTAGGAATGTAATGCATCCAGACTTTATTATCTGTATGCAATTGTAGGTGAAGACAGAGACATTTAATAGGGAGTTTTTCAACAGTCTGTAATTGAGTTAGTTAGGCTGGAAGAGCTCACACAAGAAGTGTGACTGTTGACATGCTTTTGTAGGAAATGCTCATACTTGTGTTTTTCTTGTGCAGTGGTGTTGTCGCCTTATTGTAAATCTTCCATACCTTCTGGGTGATTTCTCATGGGCATCTCCTCACAGCACTAACTCCTTCTTCACAGCACAGCCAACAAACTCCAACTCTCTCCTCATCCAGCTAACCCACTCTTTTGTAGCACTTGTCTTCTTATTGGACACAGCTGTGGCCTATTAAAGGCAGGGCTGTTCCTATCTTTGGTCATTAGTGCAGCTGCAACTCCTCAGGTGTGAGACTACCTTCTGCACTATTTTCTTACATTCTATCCTTCCTCACAGTGGCAGCAGTGGAGGAAGTGGCAGCCGGGAGAACAGTGGCAGCAGCAGTATTGGCATTCCCATTGCCGTGCCTACCCCGTCGCCGCCAACCATCGGGCCAGGTATGTGGGACTCCTTCCTGCTGTGGCTGCAGGCTGCCTGCTGCTTCCTTGTGTTTGCACAGGGACTGTCACTGAACATGATGGGCTACAAACTGTCCTGAAGTACAGTCCTACTCAGGAAATCACTTAGGAGTGCTGAGCAATGTCTAAAGTTTTAATTCTTTACCAAGAGTAGTTAGTTCAGTCAGTTACTGAATAATGGATGAGTAAAATACCTTTGCTGGTCCATGTTTTTACAAGGCAATCAAGGGTGTACAAGAGGAGTAAAAGGCAAATGTATCCTTTAAAAGCTTAACTGTAATTTTGAATGTGTCTACAATTTGGCATTTCTGGATGCCCTGAGAGCAGCAGCAACTATGTACGTGTTTAATGGGAAATACTGGCTTCTGAAATACTCTGCTAACTTTGCCATCTGTGGGGAAAGAACCATGAGGGATCTCTGTGTTGGAGGTACGCTCCCTTATGTTTAAGAAGGATGAATGGTGAGGTTGAGTAGGGTCCTTCTTTACTATTATTATCTTAGTAACAAACCAGCCCAGTCACTTACTTTGTGTTTTGCAAGCCCGTAAGACAAAAGAAAATAGTGGAGTTTTGGTGTAATGTAATTTTGCTATTGCAGAGATTTCTCTGTTTCTTGGATGACAAGTCTTCACTTCCTTATATACATGTAGGCTTTCCATTTCCAGGACCTTTTCTGGTCCTGCAGTGGTATAAATAGGCATGAAATCTTACTATCATCTGGCATCCCGTAAAAGTCAATGAGAATAAAGATTGGCATGTACAGAGCCCTGGATAGGATCAGGGTCTGAATTTGTATTAGTTAACAGAAGTTGAATTTTTATATTTGTTTGGGAAGCCTATCAAGTGCCTGTACTTTTTTTTTTTAACTTTTTAATAATATGGCCTAATTAGGAATATAAACTATTTTATTAGCACACATTTCTGTTCCTCCTGGAGCCCCGCCAGCACCACCACTGCCTCCACCTCTCCCGATGGGCAGTCTGATAGGTGAGACTTGACAATGCTGAAGTGATTGCAGACATGCTGCATAATCAATAATCACCTCTTCCTAATGAACTCAGTGAGGGTGTTTTTTCTTCTGTAGTGGGACTACGTGATTTTATTACAAAAATCAGTTCTGGGATTTTTTGGGGTTTTTTTTTTTCAACAAATCTAATCTCCACTAATTTCCTGTGGTTAAAGCCTCTGAAGCTAAATGCACTAGGTATGGAAAAAAGGCTGCTAGTTGTCTGAAATCTGCTCCCAATTAAGCTAAGATCCAATTAATTTGATCTATAAGATCTCAGAATCTGCTTGAATATTGAATATTGTGTAACTCCTGCAGCAGAAACTAAGTCACAGCAGTTGCACTCTAGTTCAGAAATGGTAGTTTATGTGTAGGGTGATGTATGTGTTCTATTCTGTGGGCACAAAGTGACTGGAAAGCACAAGTGTCTGTCACAGTAGCTTGGCCTTGATTCCATAATGCTGCAGGCAGGTGTCAAACTGGAAGACTTGAGGATATGAACTAGCAGTTCTTGAGAAATTGCTTCAAGCACTACATACAGCAGTTAGGGTGGGATCTAAAAGTAGTACTTTTCAAAATAGACAGGAAAAAATACCCCACCCTTTCCTGTCACAGGCTGATGACAAGAATAATTGATTGAGTTATGAAACTAGCTTTGGAGGCTTTGACCCACGTAACCCTTTGCACTCTCCCTTACTGAAATGTTAAGTGAAAATTACTTTGGATAGCATCACAGGACTGCAAACTTCTGTCTGCTTGCTGTTTGTGTCTTATATAATTATATGCATATAAAAGCACAAACCACTTTATTGCAAACTGGTTTTTGCATTTGAGAATTGTGTTAATTCGTGCAACCAGAATATGTGAGATTCATTAGTTTGCAAGGTGTGATTTTCCTTCTGTCAGAGGTTAATCTGAAAGAACTTAAACTGTTTTGTTAACCTTGAAGTTTGTGCAGCCAGTAGGTGGAAGGTAAATATGGGTGTTTATCATGAAGAACGAATGACATCTTTGTCAGCTGGAATTGGTGATTCTGATTTGTTAGTACAAATTCCATCAATATAAAAGCACAACCAGCAAATATGATTGATAAATGTGCCAAATGTCTGAAGCTCATGACATTTGTTTCACTGTTTTGTTAGAGTGTCGTTTTATATTAGATTGGAGGCACGTTCAGCTTTGCAATTGAAATAATTTGTTTTGAGCAGAATGTGGAATTTTTTTCTGTGTGCTTTTTAATAAAGGGTATTATTGCATGTAGTATAATTGAGATACACTTAAGAGTTGGATTCAGTTTTCCAGTTCAATCCAGTCTCTCAAAGTACTCTCAGCATTTCTCAATGCCCTTTATATGAGTGTTGGTTTATGTTCTGTGTGTTTTTTCTCATTATTGATTGTAATGGGGATGTTTGTTTTTTCTGTTAATTGCCTGTTACTGATCTTAAATTATTGGAGAACTGTAATCAAGTATTTTCCATGTTCTGGACTTTTTCTGTTTTCTGCATTCTATCCCAAGTAATGCTCTGCTTAAGTCTTTTCCTTGGTTCCTCTGGCTAATGCTTTTCAGCTGCTCCTGGTTCAGCTCCTGGTTCCCAGTATGGCACAATGACCAGGCAAATCTCACGACACAACTCTACCACTTCTTCAGCATCTTCTGGTGGATACAGACGGAATCCTTCTGTGACTGCCCCATTCTCTGCTCAACCTCATGTTAATGGCGGGCCTCTTTATTCTCAAAATTCAAGTAAGCTGCTGAGCTCTGAAATCACAAACTGTTTTGAGCAAAATGATTGTAAAAGCATGCATGGCATTTTAATTCATTTATGAAAAGCATCAATGAGATTGCTACTTTCTTTCCTGAAATAGAAGGAAAAACAAACAAGAAAAACCGTATTGAAATTGCACAGTGATTGCACTATATGCAATTATACTGTTTTCCCCCCTGACTTGTTTGCTGTTACTCATGACAAGAAATTATTAGGATTGCCTGTCTAATTATAAGCATATTATACTTGGCATTTCAGGTGTGCTTGGAGAACATAAACTAAACCAAGGGTCAGTTTTTTTGTGGGAGACCTAATGTGATTGGAGTACACTCCTCCACTATTTGGATGGTGGCAAAAGAATACTGAGCACAATGTTCATGTTCCTGTCACACAGTTCCTCCCTGTCTCTGTGTCTTTCTTAAATCCTTTCCTGATTCCAAGTTTCTCCTTTGTTCTTTTCTTTAAGCTTGACTGTTAAGGAGCTCAGTCTCTCTCTTTTAGCAGACAACTTCTCTGCTTTCACACTAGTAGGAGCATCTGCAGGAGATGAGGAAAGGGATGGATGCCATGGGCAAGTGAGCAGGTTTTAGTCAGCAGCCTCCTGCCTTCCTGCCCCAGAAGGGCAAACAAGGTTCACTGCAGAAAGATCTGCAAAATAAGGATCTTGGCTGCTGGTAGGAAGCTCTATCAGGAAACTTCTTCCTTGCCATTTCCATAAATTTTGAGCAAGTACACATCGAGGAGTGGTAGTTGTATAATGTTTTTTTCTTGGTAGTGTTCAGAATGCCAAGTCTTTAAACTTCAGAGGAATATTTCTTTTGAAACGAAATGTTGATGTTTGTGTTCAAGATCTCTTTAGACCAGTGTTTGCTGTTGTGTACTTACTCTTAAGAAAAGAATGCTTTTAAAATACTTGGGACACCAAAGTGAAGGGTTTTCTGAGTAGTCTAGAAGTATTACATTTGTCAGAAAGTATTTTTATATGCAGACACAGTATCTATCTTTTCTCTTTTTCCAAACCTGATTTTCCTCCTACTCCTGCTCACCCATACTAGCATTTCATTTTCCTCCACATTCTCATCCCTCCAAATTAATTCACCATAACAACAGAAACTCCCTCCTGCCTGAACAGTTGAGTTTCATTAAATAAACAGGATTTTACTTCTGGGAATAGTTCAGTTGTCTTAAATGCTGTGCACACCACTTTTTCTGAATGTTTACATTTGTCCAAAGCAATTTTTTGCTCAAATGCAGGTGCTGTTTCTTAATCTAGCCTCTCTGGTGTTTTCAAAATACTGATGGTCAGCATTTTTTAAACAGTATTTTGATGGGTGTGTTTTGCTACTTGAAACTGTTTTCCTCTGTTTCTGTAACTGGTGATTATTTTTTTAGTGCTACTGTCTTGACATTAAACCCAGGTCCCATGTTGCCTTAAGATTTTACTTTTCGTGCTAACAAATGCTCTGGTTTTTCTTAGATGTTTACTTCAATTTTGTGAAACACTGTTTGTTCTCCTGTTTTTATCAATCATTTATCCCATACAGTTTATTTGATTATTGGTTTTGTAATGAACTAAATGCTTCATTTTAATTCATCAGACATTAATCTTAGTTAAAGCTTTATTTAAAACTGTTGCTTACTTGGAAGAACAGAACCTCTTTCAAATTTGGTTCCAACTGGATTTATTACCATGCTGAATTCCCACCTTCACAGGAATTTCTCTGCTCCAGTGCAAGAGAAATTCCACTGAGAAGGGACACTGTATAAACAAATGAGTTGATGTTTTGTTGAGTTTCTGGGTAGAGTTTTGTTTTATGCTTTTCATTCCTTGCACTTAAGGGGAAGATGTCCTGCCAGAGCTGATAGTTTGAGTGGCTTGCCCTACTGCTCCCATTCCCTACCTGTGCAGGGAGCAGTTGAGCATTGGGGCTGTTGGCCCAGTGTCTCTGAGCACAGGTGTGGTCACAGGTCTCATTACTCACCAGACAGGCACACACTTCACAGAAGGTGAGCTTGCAAGGGCTTCCTGGGGAGCTCTGCATGCTCCTGTAGCCACTCTGAGCTGTTGAAGCCTTTGCCAGCCTTTTAGGTTGCTGGGTGCCCTCTCACCACAGAAGACTTCATAAAGTCTCCACTCTAGACCCATCTATTTTTTTTCTGCCAGCAAGCAACAAGGTCCCTTTTTTTGAGAAAAACAAAACTGAGTAAGGTAGCTGACTGCCCCTGTCCCAGCAGAGCACAGTGGTGGGAGGTGCTCTCTGTGTGACTGTGAAGTATTGATGCTAAAACATTGTGCCCCTTGCAAAAGTTGTATTTGCTCTGTGTCAGTGCTGCTTTGCTGCACTTGATACAGTGCTCCACTTTGATTTTAGAGGGAGTCCAGAATCCTGCAAAACATCACCTCTACTTCTAGTAGCTCACTTTGAAAAGAGAGCTGCTAAATTGAGTAATCCTTATTTAGCAGCAAGACAAAAGCTCAATTTTCTGTGCTCCCCAGGTGAGCACACAAAATGTGTGACAGAGCAGGAGCCTTCACGTGCACCCTGGGAGCTTCCAGCCACGCAGCCTGCACTCAGCTGTTCCCTGGCTGAACACGGGCATGCTTTGCTTTTGATCCTCCATTGGCTAACCACAAATTCAGCCTTGTTGGAAACACAAGCTTGAAGAAGGTTCTTGTGTGTGTGTGTTCTTGTTGTTCTTTACATACTTTGTTTTGTGGTCCTCGTTACTGACGGCTGCTTTTGTTTGTTCCCTTTTTTTTTTTCCTTTGTCCATTTGACTTTCCCGATATGGTGTGTGTGTTGCTACCAGTTTCTATTGCTCCACCCCCTCCCCCTATGCCTCAGTTGACTCCACAGATACCTCTCACAGGCTTCGTGGCCAGGGTGCAGGAAAACAGTAAGTTTGGACAAGCTGAGCTGTTAAAGGGTAGAGCCTACTCTCTTCTAGCATGCATGGCTGGCAAGTCAGACTCTATTTTGTTTCCTTTTCCAGAAGCTAATACCATCTTGCATTCTAGTGTCAATATGCTATTGGAGCTGAAGGGCACACTCTTCAATATTTTATAACACGTGCATGATTATTACTGACCCATTTAAGTCCTGAACTACAAATTTATTACAGAAGTACAGCGTGAAATGTGGCATATGTTTGGTGTGAATATAAAATTGTATTTTAATTGAAAATAGTAATTTCATGTTGAATCACCCTGCCTTTTTCAGTAGGGTTAATTGATTAGTTTTTATTAAAAGGGCTTATGTAGACTGTCAGAACATGTAATGTGTAACCATTGATTCCAATACTGTAGCATTTTTCAGCCAGCTGTACAGTCAATTAAAAACATGCAGTCTTAAGATCTAATGCATTACAAAGGAGCTTGTAAGGCATCTCTCCTCTCAGCAGCCTTTCATTCTCCATTTCTTTGTGTTCTCCTATTTCCCTGCTGAGCTTCTAGCAGCATAGCTCTGCTTGTTAGGTTTGTGAGAGGTGCTCTCTAGCTGTGCTGTGTTTATACTGGTAACTCTGCTTTTACCATTACTGCTTGATTCCCTTCAGGTGAGTGTTACTGTCTCAAGTGCTAGTGCAAGTGTAAAGTCGTGTTCCTGATCTGGAGATATCCTTTTCAGTTGGAGTTTGTTGCAGTTCTGTAAACAACAGATTAAATGTGATATAGATAGAGTATGAAGTAAATAAAAAATGCTTTTAAAGTGTTTGGGAACCATTTTGAGATTTGCTAGGATCTCAGGGGCTACTACTACGCAGTTGGCTATATAGCTGCAGCATCCATTTAGGGACCCCAGGCCTGAGTAGTGTTGCTGTTGTGCTTTCCATCAGAGCTTTTAAATGGTCATGTTCTGAGCATTCCCCATGAGATTAGAGACATCTCTCTGGTTCTCTTTCAAAAAGAAGGTATTTTGGTGCTGTGCTAGGTAAACAGCAAGAATCACGTTGATGTAGAATAGTGTGCCACAAAATTTTGTTGAAAACTTTTCCTAAATAGTAAGTGTAGAGGTAAACCTGCTGAAGATGAAGGTTACAGAATATCTTCACTTGCAGATAAACTTGAGGAAATTGACACCTGCTACTGAATTGTTCTGAGTATTGTCCTCCTGGAGATAACACAGCCCGTGGGAGAGCAGAGGTGAAAGGGACGGACTGGCTTGTGCGTGCAACAGCAGAATGCAAGCTGACTTGTGGATGAGATTGCAGCAAAACCAGCTGAAGCTTGAAATCTGGTCATAGGAATTGTATTTTATTTCCTTTAATAGTCTCTTGGGTTGGAAAGTTCTATAATGAGTATGGCTTGGAGCTGCTGCCTCGTTCCAGAGGCAGGGATGCGTGTGGCAGCCTGCGCATACGCTCAGCAGAGCTGGCTGTAGAGGCTGCTCTTGGGTTTTGGCATTGTGTGCTGGACTTTCATCAGTCTTGTTTTCTCAAGAAGTCTCTGGTGTTAGGGAGACGTGGGTAGACTTGTCTTTTCCTTATCATAGAGATCTGCAGGTTTGGAAAGCAGACTGCTTGTGGGCTTCTTTCAGAGGACAAGGACATAGAGGGCTTAGAAACTATGCAATGCCTCTTCATTTTTTCCTGTGACCAAACTGTGAGCATCTCCTCCAGAGAGGTTTTCCAGTGTGTCTGGTGCTCAGGGACAGCTGATTTGAGTTGCTGTACTCTCACACCCAGTCCTTTCACAAGGAGTCTGCTAGTCCCTGTTTAAAGAGCAAGGATGGGAATGCATACAAGAGAAGATCTCAGTTTGGAGCTATATAAATACTCATCCCTTTACCCTTTCTCATTTAAAGTGGCTTTGTGCATGCTTATTTCCCTCCCCTAGGAGAAGTGATGCTGTCTTAGAGTCTGGCTCAGTTTAGAACCAAAAGAAGTCTAGGTTAAGGTCCAGGAGGCGAGGGGATACTTCAGTGCAGTGGCACTTGTCTAATTTTCTGTTCCATTCTCTCTTTGTTTAAATGCAAAGTTGAATTGTTTTAAATGTTTCCCATAAAGCTTGCAGTTCCTCCACTGCCTCTCAGTTAGAGTATGTCTTGGTGCTTTCACACTTTCATTTCCTGCTCTCTTTCCTTTTCAAATATGCAGCTTCATTGTTGAATAAATGTAACTTTTTTTTGCACTTAAATTTTTAAAAAAAATTTTCTAAGGTAAGGATTTCTCAAGATCTCAAATGATTGTTGTTTCAACTCTGTTTTTTTTCCCCCTGGCTGCAGACAGAAACTAGGGGGAGAAATACATTTGTGGAAGATGTGCTAAACTGCAGCACAAAACCAGTCCATTCATAAACAGTGTTGTCATGTGTCTCTGGTGGATTAATGAAGCCTGTCTGTGAGTGCTATTCAGTAACGGGCAGGACGCAGCATTCACTCCACCAAAGACTTTGTTAGTCTGTCTCCAAGTGACACAAATGGGCTTCTGTGTGGGAGAGGAATCACTAATAAATACAGTGGCAGCCAGTCTTACTGATGGAGAGAGCTGTGGGGTGTTGAGCTCAGCTGGTCAAGTTGAAGAGGAGCTGGGCTTGCAGGTGAAGAATTGGCCCTTCAAGGGAAGGGAGCAGGCTGGATGCCAGGCTGTCCCTGCCCCAGCAGTTCCTGCCCCGTTTTGCCCCTGGCAGCAGGTGCCAGACCTGTCCCAGTGCAGCCAGTCTGACCCAGACAGGACATGGGAGCTGTGCCCAAATTGCTCATCAGGGGCATGGGGCTGAAGAGCAAAGGTTAAGTCACCACTGGAGTAGTGACCAGCCAAAAGTAAAAAGTGTTTAAGTAAACAAAACCCCTATTTCTAATCTCCAGTGCCATTGTAACTATCAGTAGTTAAAGCTTCATTCAGTGCAGTGTTGGTCTTTCTCTGTTGCTTGGCTTTCTTTTCAAAATTTGTGTGCTGGAGCTGCATATTCTGAGGCCTGATGCCTTGTTCCATCAAATCCTGCCTAGAGCAGTAGTTTTCAGGCTGTGTTTTCAGTGTGCAGAATCCCAGATCTCTTGAAAATGAATCTGTGTTGCTATGTAACCAAATTGCTGTCAGTAACAGTAGCTTCCTTTCAGTAACTTGTGGCTCCATAGTGCTTACACCAGGGCCATGTATAGTGGACCACATCTCACTAGGAATAGCATAAGTGACTTGATGTCCTGCATATGAGTATGCCATCTCCCTATTTTGCTACCAGCTGCTGTCAGTGTTACTGGAAACTAATTTAATGAACTGATTTTAAAAGTGATTTGTACCATAATGCCTTTCTCTTTTTTCCTTTCCCAAAGCAACTTGTAACTGTGCTGGTTGGAGAGTCTCAGGGCAGGGATTTGACAGTTTGGATCATACATTTAATTCCTTGAGCACTTTTTCTCTAAGAGCAGCAGCTGCCTGTCATTGTTTTTCATTTATTAATTGACTCCTGAATGTCACACACACAAACTAGTCTGCAAGATAAGGATCTCTACAAAGCTTTTCTTCTGCAGGAGGATTACTTGGCTTCCTCTTACCTGGTTAAATCTTAAAAAAGGGAAGAGACCAGATCTTTTTGTTCCCTAATGCTAGCTCTGAGAGAGAAGGAATCCAAGGAAGCAGTGTTCAGAAGTAAATTGAAGTGACTGTTACAGACAAAGGATTTGTTAAAAGCCAGTCAAGCTGCTGGCCCAGTCAGAGGCTGTTGCTGCCTGGCTCAGAGGGTGCCACTCGAGTCCTCCATAGCTATCGCTGCAGCGCATGGACATTGGAGCAGGAAGCTTTCCTCTCTGCTGATGTTCAGCTTATGCCCCGCAGCATGTGCTTTGACTCTAGTAGCATTTACACATAGATTGGACCACTAATAACAAATAGAGTTGTGTGTTGTAGTTGTTAATACAAAGCCTCTGTTTCTAATCAGTGCATGGTATTATAGTGCATGCTGTGTGTGTTGTCCCCCCAGCTCTTTTATTTACAGTGTACAGCCTCAGGTTTGTTTGCATCTCCACACTGTCTTGATTTAAGAGAAAACAATAATCTCCAAATGTTTCTAGTTGCTGATAGCCCAACTCCTCCCCCGCCGCCGCCTCCCGATGAGATGCCGATGTTCGATGACTCTCCTCCTCCTCCACCCCCACCACCTGTGGATTATGAGGATGAGGAGGCTGCTGTTGTGCAGTACAGCGATCCCTATGCAGATGGAGATCCTGCTTGGGCACCTAAAAACTACATAGAGAAAGGTAAGAGAAGCACTGCAGCTGTGTTAGTGCAGTATCAGGGCATTAATGGTGTCAGGAGGGAATAAAGGACTTTGACTGTTTTCATCAGACCCACACTTTGTCCCTCCTAAGTCAGAACTCAAGCCGTGCTTTCCTTAGTTTGTGTCCACACCTAATGTGGTAAGACATAATCCTTCTTTGGACAAATTATAACATACCTTCAGGCATGCTAGAATGGGTGAAAAAGCAAGTTTCTTCACAGGAAGCAGGTGTAAATTGGATGGCTTTCATCTTTGATAAGCTGGACTGTACCTACCTCAGGATTGCTGGGCAGTCATCTACAGACTGCTGCAAAATGGACAGAAATTCCAAGCTGTATTTATCTCATCACACTAGATTACTAGAGTGGATTATTAAACTTTGAACTAGAAAATGTGTTGAGGTCTCCTTGGAGATTTATCAGTCACTCCAGATCAGCAGACTGTGAACTGTGCTTAGGTATGAAGTCACGTAGTAAACATCTCTTCCCATAAATAATGGACAAGCAGATTTCCTGCCAGCGGAGTTGTCTGTGTTGTAGCACTGACCATTTTGTCAGCAGCAGTGCTGCCAGTTTTCTCATGAGCTGGCTGGTGCTGCAGTGAGTACAAAATGGTGCCAGGTACTTGTGGTATTTGTGGCAGAGCTCCTGTGTTCCCTCTTCGCTTGAGCTGGACTGTGTGCAGGACATACCCATGGGATGAAAATAACTGATACAGCACAGCATTGCTAGGCATTAAGACATCAGATAGTTGGGAATATATGTAGATGTAAAATAGTGGATTCTTGGAATTCATAAAGCTGATCAATTGCATAAATCCATATTAACTTGGGAAGGGTAAGGCTGGGATGTCTGAAGTCTGTATATTCACAGTGGTAGTTTTTAACTCCAGCATTGGTGGTGGCAACATTCTTTCCTTGGGGAAATCTCTGCTTTGTTAATGGCACACAGCAAGTTGGAGGTTGGGAAGAGTAAGGTAGTACTAAGATGGTACTGAAATAGCAGATGTTGCTTCTACACTCTTCAGCAACTTTCCTACTTGCCCTCAGTGCAGCTCCTTGAAAAGTAGTGCCAGAATTCCTGAGGACACAAAAGCTCTGTAGGAATGCCCATTCAATGTGTGCAGTGGCTTTAGCAGTGAGGTGTGCAGGGCCACACTGATGTGCCAACAGGGGCCTCAGTGGAATGATTTTTGTACAATATTTTTGTTCTAATCAAGAGATTCATACTAAGAGATCCACATGCTATTGAGGTAATCTGGTCAGAAATGGGTACCACACAAGTCAGGTGTTCCCTAACTCAGCTTTTAAGTGTCCATAAGCCCCACTTTACTGTGTCACAGCTGGATGTACTTCTCTGCCAGCAGTTTAACTGAGTGTCTAGTTAGTCAACACACACTTCTTAGTGCTAGCTAATGTTGCAAGGAAAGTGAAATTCTAATTTCTGGGCTTAGTGTTCAACAGGAAAAGCACACGAATTCATTACTGAAAATCCCACGACAGCAAACTAATCTTTTAATATTTTCTGAAGTACAATTGTTTTTTAATACTGTTGCTATTAATAAAATGCTAAATGTGTCCCTGTTTATTCCACAGTTGTTGCTATATATGACTATACAAAGGACAAAGACGATGAGCTGTCGTTTATGGAGGGTGCAATCATTTATGTGATAAAGAAGAACGATGATGGCTGGTATGAAGGAGTTTGCAATCGAGTAACTGGCTTGTTTCCTGGGAATTATGTTGAATCAATCATGCACTATGCCGATTAAAATCCTTTGCTTTTCAAAGTTTGGTCTTGTATTCAAGTCATACCATGATTATTTACAAGGGGTAACTAAAAGCTAACAGAATTGTCTTAATATACTTTCAAAAAATTGTGCCCATTTCTTCAGGCCATACTGTTTTAATGGTATGATTGAATGTCCATCTCTGAGTCTCTGGGGACAGTATGTCTTACCTGATGGCAATTTGTAAAACAAGCAACTGTCTATAACTGGTTATACTTATTTACTTATGCATTGTTAATTTTATGACCAGCCTAATTATTATGGGGAAGTAGGGTATAATATTTAATGAACCATGATCAGATTGTGCCATTACATTTTTCAGTACAGCATGGTAACTAACACTACGTTAGACTAACATATTAAAACCTGGATGAGAAGTTTAATGTTAGTGCTGGTCATATTACTTTTTGTTTAGACTCTTTGCTCATTCTTGAATTATATTTGTTTAAAGCATGCATACAAACTTATGTATTGAAATATACTTTTTTAAAAATCCAAGATGCTTCCAATTGTTGTAATCTTTACCTGGAGTATTCTCACTAAAGTCTATTACAATGAGTTGTTTGGGTCTAAGGTGTCCATGTGATTCAAAAAATGGGTGGTCTTATGTATGTGTAATTTGTACCCAAGTTTTTTTAATGAGTAAATTTACATTATGACTTTTTCCATTCATAAATATATAAGTGAACCAAAGGTCTCGTCCATTACTTTGTTGGTTGGCTGGCGAAGAAGTTGGGAATGCTAAGGTAGCAAAATCATGGCTGTGTTATCCCAGGCAATGTACTAAAAAACAAATGTTTGTAACATGACTTTATCACTGACAGAGGGAAAATAAATTAGATCTGAAACCTGAATTACACACTTATACATACTCTTAAAAGTTCTTTTCTGCCAACACTTAGTTCCAGTGAGGGTTCTTGATTGAATCCAGTTACCTGGATGCAGTGAGTTGGACACCATCTGTAGCTGACAGTTGTGTGTGGGAACTCTCTCTGTGTGGCTCTGGGACAGGAGCAGGCTGTCCTCCAGATAGCACCCAGGGGAACTCAGGGACAGGAACTTGGCCATTGTTAAGGGATCACAGGCAGAGATAGCCAGAGAGGGTGTGCTTTCCTGCTCTACAGATTCTGTGGCTGAAATAACCTGAGAAGGAATGTGGTAGTACCTGGGTAATTACTGTGAGAGTAATGTGTCTGGGACTTCAAAGGCAGCTTCTAGGGTGCTACACAATATATTCTATAAATGAGTGATGAAAGTGATGGAGTTGCAGGTTTGACTGGCTGGTGAATCATTCATTTTTAGTTTGAGTTAGAAATACCAAGCCTTTCATTTTCTGAACAAAAACATTCATTTGGTAACAATCTCAAATTCTGCATCATGTTGACTGCTAGCAGGTAGCCACCAAGAGCATGAATTGAACTCACTGATGAATAACCAATTAAAATCCACTTGTAGTCTTTTACAGTAAACCAGTATCTCTAGCTATATACAATGCCAGGTGCTTCTGTTAAGTAGCCAGGGAAACATCCAAACCCTCTCTCTTCAGAGGAGTTTACCAGCTCCTGTACATGCATGCTCTCTTTATTAGTGTAAACAAGTGAAATTTGGAACAGCTTCAGTTCTCATACACTGATTTATATTTATTTTCATTGTGGCCTTTGTGCATCAACATGTAAACATCTTCCCCATCACCCACAATCAATAGCCCCCACTAAAACAATTGTACAACACTGTTTGATTTGCTCTGAATTGCATGGCTTCCTTCAGTAAAACACTTTAAACTTTAGTTAAAAAAAAAAGAAAGTAAAGTAAAACTTAAAAAAAAAAAAGGAGGTTTTTTTTTTTAAAAAAATAATTTTTGGTGGCTTGTGTTGGAAGCAAAAACTTTTGAAATAAATGTAGGCACAGTCTGGTAAAGTAGCTGCCAGAAGGAGTGGAAGGAGCTCTCTCACTTGTCCCGCATGAGAACCATTTCTGTCAGGTGCACCAGGGCCTCTCTCTCGGGGGACGGCCGCAGCTTGCGGATCTCGCGCGTGGCCGCGTGGCAGTAGCGCTGGGCGAGGTAGGTGGTTTGCTGCACACCATCACTCTGAGGGAAGAGACAAAAGCAGGGACCTGATCAGCCTCCTGCTGCCTTCTGCCTCGTCCAGGCACAGGGGGAGGTTCTAAGGTCAGTAAGTACACTCATACATTATATTCTGATGGGGAAAGAGGATTCGTTCTGGAATTGGGGAAGCCCACCTACCTGCCCCAAACTGTCCAAGTACTAAAACTCATCCATGCTAAAATAGCAACTCAGCCATTACAAAACAGCACTGGTATTAATAACAAAGTAGAAACTAATGGTTTATCCCTTCCCCTCCTGCCCTAAATAGAGGTGTACAAAACCCCCATGCTATTCTGAGAAATAGGTAATAATTTTGCACAGACCATTTCTCAGTCTTTTTAGACCAGAGTAATTTAAAACTGGTATAGGGTGTGCACTGCAGTTACAAGACTGACTGGAAATTACATGCCATTTATACCAGCTGTTGAATACAGCTATGCCTCAGCTGAAGAACTGAGTTCATTTGTGAACTTTTTACTTACACAGATTTTATGCTGTTGGAGGGAAAAAAAAAAAATTCTTCAGTACCTAGCATTTCTGCTAAAATACTGTGCCAGAGGGAGACCTGAGTTGTTCTTACTTGGCATTGTACATTGCATGCTACACAGTAGGTATTTTCCAATGCAGCCTTGCTATTTTACTTGAGAGGCAATGAATTTCAGACTGAGCAGCAGGGAGAGCAGAAATATTTCATATCAGTCTTACCTGCAACACATATTTCCATGCACGTTCAACATCTCCTGGCTTACTGAATCTCCTCATTATCATAGCATTCATTTCTGGAAACTAAGCACAAAGGGAGAAGGTTTGTACTTGCTTTTGAGTTGTTTTTCATGTAGCTGCCTGCCCTGCTAAGGTCAGAACACCACCAAAGTGCAGCCCTCTTCCCTGTCACTGCTGCTACAGGTACAGCTTTAGGTTTGTACTTGCAGTCTGCACAGGAATATAGCAGAGCCCAAACACTTATAACTGAAACCTGGCTCTGGCTCTGCTGGCTGTAGCCAATTGGAAGCAGAAGTCAGCACCTGCCATTTTAGCATCTTAAACAGATGTTCCAGTGTGGTAACTTCTGATGTGGCTACTGCCTGGTGAATAATCTGCATCAGATACTCTATCACAGATGATGATCAGTGTTGGCACTCCTAGAAGAAGCACCTCTGCCCCCACACATACAAAAGAACCTGGGATGTTGGTTGTTGCAATATTGTATAGTTCAACTTGTAAAATCCCCTCATGCAAACACTGGCTGTTACATTCTCTTACATTTTCCATTGTGCTGGTATATTATATACACAGATTTTTTTTTTAGTAAGATAAAAACAACAACTATAAGGTATTTTATTTTCAGCCACATAGCATTTGTAGTTAGCACTGCACGCTCAATTCCCTACAAATCAAGCAGGTAACTCAAGTCAGTTGTTTTGAGAAAAATCACATCACTTAGGTAAATATGCAGCCTCTTTCTTAAGACAGCCTAGAAACAGAAAAACCTAGTGCTTAACAAAATAAGGCTACAACTCAAGGCAGCTACTCCACAGAAGAATTCTTTTTAAGGGAAAGAAAGAGCTGTTTGTTCATGTTGCCTGAAAGGATTAGAGTCAAACAAAGATGATGTTATTGCCATATACTTGTAAATAATGATCTGCCTTCCTTGCACACCTTTGGGCCTGCAACTGCAGCTTTACAGCCTTGTTCAGGTACAAACATGTAGCACCCTTCAGTGCTGTGACAGTCTCCTATTACTCATACACAGTCTTGGAGATGCATTCAGAAGTTCAGTGATGACTCACACTTCATCTAAAAGAGGAAAGTCATGGCTTTTTCTAGATCCTAGCTTCCTTGCCAGGTAATGACAATTTAATTGCAGTGTTCATGCAATCAGTTTTCACATTATTCATATTTACAGTTATATAGGATGCATATGGGATCACTTTTTATATTTAAGCATTAAAGGACATGAAGATCCCCAAACTTGTAAGGCAGAGCTGTTATTAGCAATTCTGCCTATTTAGTGGGCAGCACATCAGCATTTAACAGGAATGCTTATAATAAAAATAAACCTTCCTTCTTCAGCTGTACTCGTTTAAGAGGAGCTTTAGAATTAGCATACACTAGTGTATTTCCTTAAAAAATAAATGGGGTGTTGTTTTTTTTTACTGAGTGAGCTAACTTTAAATACTGAATAAATAGGTACTATATCAAGGTAAACATTTTTTTCTCCTTAATATTCTAATGCACAAAGATGTATTTCAGAGGGAGGGGAGAGGAGAGGAAGAAAAGGCATCTGCCACTGGAGATCCAGAGCACATTAAAAACTAACAAATGTTTGTCAGGAAGACAACTGGAAGAGTACCAGCTACATGAAAGGATAGCAGCAATACTAATCTGAAAAGACAGCCTATAATTAATAATTACACTTTGGACTGTCTTCAAGTCCTGGCTCATAGGGTTTTTTCTCAGACACAAATATATGAAATATCTTTTAGTAGCATCATGAGTGTTGGTTGAAGCTCCACATTTTTTAGCACTCATGCTTTGTTTATATATCAGTTAAGTCTGCAGTGCTGTTGTTCCAGTTTCTTGAAAACAGCAGGACATTTGCAGCAAAGAAGCCTTCTGGTTAATGCAGGAAACTTTATAAGATGGTCAAGTTACATTTCAATGCAAAAATGTACACTTCCCATCTATCAAAGATACAAATGAGGAAAAAGTGGCCTACAAAGAACAAGATTTTACAATAGGAGTGACAGATTTTATTTTCTTTTATTTCTATCTTATGAACTAATTTATCTAGTAAAGCTAATTAAAAGATAGATGAAGTTCAAAGTCAGAGACAGACAACCCAAACAAATGAATAAGAAATAGTTTTAATTTAAAAATTGGAATATTCAACACCCACAAGACAATCAATGTCACCCATTCTCTGCCAAAACTGGGTATTTGCAACATGCCTTGTTTCCTTCTGCACGTGGCTTTAGCACACACAAAAAGTTTTACAGCTCCATCCTCCCTCTCTGCCTGAGTGTCTCACTGTTCTTTGGACAGCTCCAATTGCTATGACACAGTTCTGAAATAATGATTCAAGAATATGCTTGTGAAGCCCCCAGATGAGTATGGGGAGACACTGAGGACACAGAGAAGGTTGTTCTCAATATGCATTCATCTGCTTTGTCAGTTGGCTGATACTCTGTGCTCCTGTCTGTTCTGAGATACAGATCCTTGGAAATGCCCAAAGGATAAGGAAGCAAACAGATGTGAATGCTCCACCTCCCCCCACAACAGGCTCTTTTAGAGGGGGAAGTAAATGTCAAAGTTGTTGGGTTTTTTTAAATGATGTAGAACTTTTCCCATGTCAAGCTCTAAGCAATTCCACTGAGAGATCATAGATGAGAGCTCTGCTGGAACTAACTGTGCCAGCTTTTATATCACACTGTGGAGCCTGGTAGGAAGGACTGCTTTTTAAGTCCCAAATCTGCTTGCCTCTGGGGAACAAGACACTAGAGCAAGGAATTAAATCAGTTTCTTTCCTGTTTATGGATTAGCACAAATTTTAATGTTTTTCATGCTGCTCACAGTTCCATTTTCATTTTGCTCCTCCAAATAATTTCCAAGGCACTGAAAATCTTGACCAATTTTAAGCCTGTTTTATTTATGACAGTCCCTTTTCTCTTACCCAACCTGCAGACAGGAAACCTACTCATGTTTGTAAATGGATAATACTTGAGGACAAAGAAAAGAAAAGATCAAATCCAATAAATAAAGGTACCCACCTAAAGGCAAGGCAGGGATTTCAATTCTTGGCCCCAGATGGATACAAAGCCCAGAACAAGGCAAAAAAGCCTACATACACAGTCAAGCCCAGGAAGAGGATGTCTCAGGAGAAAACACAAGCAAGAAGCTACTTAGGAATAACCTACACAAAATGTCCTAAAACTCTCAATACCTAGAAGTGCCTAACAGTAAGTAGAGTTGTGCAGGAAGGTGTTTCTCAGAACTTACATGTGCACAGAATCCATCTGATACTGAACCTACTGATTTGCCACATGTGCCCAGGCCCCTCTCATCACTGACAATGGAGATCTGATGTGTTTCAGCTGGTCCTGTGAGGAGCAGTTTACACTTCTCAATTTGAGCAAACAGCTTCCTGCTGACTTACCTGTCGACAAGCAAATAAGACAGGGCCTGTGGCTAATCCAAGCTTGAGATCTGCTGCTGTTGGTTTCCCCAGATGGTCAGCACATGATGTAAAATCCAGCACATCATCTATCAACTAAAAAAATGAACATACAGATTATTTAAAATTTCTTTTTTAAGTATTACAGCTAAATACAGACTAATCCTTGTTAAAGACAAGATTTGTAGGAAGGATTAAGACAGCCCACTTTGATTTCTAAAACACTTTGGAGAAGTTTAGATTTTAGATTCCATTTAGTTCAACAAAAACACTACCTGAAAAGCTATGCCAACGTTTTTTCCATACTGGTACGCAATCTCATGAACTTTGGGGTCAGGGCAGCCTAGAATTGAAACCTGAAAAGACAAAAACCCCAAGTAAATAGAAAGCTTTAGTTAACTAAAAGTTAGCACTTTTAGCCCTTGACCATAGGTGTGACCCAGCCAGCACAGGCTGGAAGGATCTGGGAAAGGCAAAAAAAGCTGACTTGAGCACATTCTGGCATATCTCAGTTCATGGAGACACAAAACTGGCCAAGCTTACTAGAAAACAAGGCTGAACAGCAGTGCAGTATTAAAACTACATTCACATCTGCAAAGAGATTAGCTTCATTAAATATTTATCAGGCTTAGAAATTACAATGCAAGGATAAAGAGAAAAGAAATGTGGATGCACTTTACATGCAGGGAGGGTAGTAGTTGTATCCAGTCCAGTGATGGGGAAATTAAACTAATTACATACATAAATCAGCCAGGGGATAATTGGAGGTCAGATAGCAGATAAATGGACATTACATGTCTCATAAAAGATTACAAAGCTGGATGTGTTGGACCTGGTACAGCAGGGGCAGTTGACATAAGGATGATTATTTTTAAGGTGATGTTAACTGTATCTGACTTGCTCAGGAAGATGACTTGATTAGCCTGCAGGCAAAGCTACTGAGGGATAATTAGTGGCAAAGAAAAGACAGCAAATGAAGAAAGCACACCAAGCTCACAAAGGTATCACTGAATTGAGATAAAACATTTTACGTGAATGTACAATCAACTACTTGAAAGACAGAAATTTTGCTGAATAAACTCCACAAAACTAAAATATAGGACGTTAACTAAGGTTTGAGAATTAATATCTTGCCTGGAAGTAAGGGCATTTATGCTATTTGCATTTATGTACTGATTATACATTTTGCAAAATGAGGTTGGTTAAATACTCAGATTGATTTCAACTTTCAATAAACCAATTAGAACAGAGGACAAAAATCCACCCTGGTTTATTGCAGGCATTCCAATTCTGCTGTGACCAATGCAAGGAGTGAAAATACATTTTACTTTAGACTAAAAATATATGCTAGGAAAACACAATATAAAAGAATAAGTATGTGTGTGTATGTATGTATATGTATTCTTCTTTAGGACTGTGTAAGGTAGGTTCATAAAAAACCCCTCCAAACCCAAAACCAACCCCAAACAAATCCAGCAGTAGCTTTGGAGGTGAACGTGAAGATGGAAATAAGAAACAACATTATACCCTAATAAATGTGATGCAACTTGCACAAAATGAGAGACGATTTATGCAGCAGTGCACTTCATATCTGAGCATCAGAACACTTCCCAGTCATAACCTGCATCTGTTGATAATAACTAAATCCCAGAGGAATCTGGATGACTGAGAAATTAACAGCATCATACATTCTCCACTTTTACTTAAAAGAGGACAATATAGCAGGAAAATAATGCTACTTATCTCTAATAATCATACAAAATCCTGAAGGCTATTAAACAGAGAGAACTGCAAATATGAGATATTTAAATAGATGTTGCTAGGGACTATCAAAGTAGAACATTTTGCCTTTTTATCCTCCTTTTGATGTTTGTCTCTTAAATAGCAGTATTTGCCCGAAGACCTAACATCTACTGCTGTACCACGCAAGCTTTTGGTTGCTTCTGTAATACAAATCACATAATGCCAGCATGGCAGGGGGACTGCATCCACCCTGTTCCAATGAAATCCTTACCTACCTCCACATTTCCTTCCATGTGGAGGATTAAAATACAGAATTCAGTGACAAAATCCTGCTTAATGGCAAAGGGTTGGAGTGGGCAGTAGCTGGCAGAGGGTGGGAGGAAGTGCTGTGTAAAGAAAAGAGCTTCCTCCATTTAACCTGAAAGGTCAATTCTTGTTCACAGACAAAAAAAGGACAAAAAAAAATTTAAAAATTCGGGAGATTTTTTCTGCCAGTTATCCTCAAGTGAACAACCCTCTGACCATGACCACATAATAAACCTGCAGTTGGGTTGTGTCTATCAGGGAGTTCCTTCAGGATGCAATTGCTCAAACTGCTCTTGTGGATTGTTGCCCCCAGCTGGACACTGGCCGGGCTGCAGCCAGGCTGCCTGTCACTCCCACACAGAGTTTAACTGGAGCAAATACAAATCAGGATTACCAACTCAATACAGTGATGTGTGTTTAAATTATAAAACTCCCCCTTTGAAAACAGCCTAGAGCTCCCCAGATAGGAAGGACTGGCTCATGACAAATTTAATCTTGGAAGACTTCAAGCCTGTCCTCCACTAAATCATGATGAAAAATCCTTCCTAATACCAAGTGAAACAAATTCTTTAGAAATGTTCTTTGAATTCAGCAAAGCAGGACAATCTCCTTGGTGTTATTTCAAACACACTTTTTGCAAAAAAAGAAGCTGTTTGTGTTATGTTATATGAGAGACTATAAACCAATTCTGCCTCTTTACTGAATTTCACATCCATAAAATACATTATCAGCTCTGGGTAGATACATCTTGCTCTGATGTTTAATATGTGACAATATGGCAGCTGGAGTTGAAAGCATTTGCACATCTCTACCAGTGCTCTTTAGATCAGAGAGGAAAACCTGCTGCTGGGCCAGAATTTGCTTAAATAAACACTACAAGAGATGTTTGTTCTTGTAGTCCTAGATTTGTGGACTCCATGGAAAGGAAAAGGCTCTAAAATGTTCCCCTTTTCCAGCTATTCTTCTCCATGCCCATCTCCAGAAGCAGTCAGGTTCCTGCCTTCTTATTCCTGGCTCATCCATCCCTGTTTTTCTAGACAGGAGCAGTGTTCCTCTTTCCAGGAGAACCACAGAATAGTTTAGGGTGGAAGGAAACTCTGAAAGTCATCTGCTCAAAGGAGAGTCTACTTCACAGTCAGAGGTCTTATTTTCCTGGGCAGCAGTTGCACATGCTTGTAGGGTTTTTTGATGGAGCCCTGTGCACACACCAAACTAGGGACTGGTCAGAGCAGGAGCTTACAGGAATATCCAGAGCTTTAGACTTGGTTTCTTCAGTCCCTTCCACAGCCCTGCCTTACACAAGGAGACACAAGCTTCCCTTAACATGGAAATCAACAATCTCTAGTGCACCCTTACACTCAAAGCAAGCAGGATTTAATCCTTCATCTGAAAGTATACCATACAAAATATAAATATATTTATGAGCCTCAGGAATTCACATTACTGCAGGGTTTAAAAAAGACAGAAAATCTGCTCGGGTTATTTTGCTATCTCCAGCTGGCCTGATGACTAAACAGAAATTCCACTCCAGCTTTATTGTTTCTGAATTCTTGAACTAAAGTCACCTCATGTTTCTCTGAAAAATGCCTTGCAGTAACTAAGGTTTCAATGACTCTGGGCCATCTGCCACTGCCTCCTTTTACAATACACTTTAATTGAAATTTTGGTTACATTCCCCCATGCAGAACTGTTGTAGAAATAAACTGGAGACTGGGATGGCTCTTAACATCTTGAACAGACTGTTCTCTCCCTAAGTCCTAACTTAAAGAATTTTGATTTAAATGCAGTAATACTTTGGTGGTACAGAATGTATGACTTACATTGTATGTCTTGTTTAGACCTTTTTGCAGGAATACCCTCCTCTTCCATTTCTAAAGCATGGCACAATGGAATTCTAAGGTGCCACCTGAACCTGTTTGACATCTTCTTTCCAATTAATACTTGTATTTATTTAATCACAGCAACTAATCAGGTTTTTCCTATCATTAACAGGAACAGAACTGCTTCTAAAACCCATAGTCTCTTCTCTTAGTTTTGTCCCTGAAAACAAGATCTGAATACTCTTGAGTCCTTAACTGAATTCCCTTTCAAGATAGAACTGATGATCCTGCTTATCATTTTTGCTACAGAACACAGAACTTCCTTCTGATTCCACTTCTTCAGGAGCCAAAGCCATCTAAACAAAAAATCTCAGCACTCACTCACATGCAACAAAAAAAAAAAAAAACCCAAATCCCTCCCACCAAAAAAAAAAAAAAAATCCCTTTTAACTCCTATCAATAGAGCTCTCCTAATCCATGCAGAAAGAAACTGAGGGAAAGATACATATTCAATTCATTGGTACTGTGTGCAGCAATAAGGATTTGCCATGAAGAGAGACCTTCTCTCTCTATTTTCCTTTCTAACACAAATTTTACAGCATATAAAATTCCAGCAGTTCAGCAATGGAACAACTCAGACCAGCCACTAGAAGAAAAGCAGCCAAACACCCCCCTGACCAGCATCACAGCCTCAGTCTTGAGGGAACTGCTTAAATCCTTAACTCTTGCAAGTCATGAAAAGGAAAAAGATTAAATTAGCACATCTGTAGGGAGAATCCACCCAGTGGGAATGTGATTTCTTCCATCTGCAAAGATTCTTTTAGGCAGACTGTCAAAATGAATATTAAAATTTGGGTATGTTTTTTCTGGGGTAGCAGAATAATGTCATGCTCTTCACTAATCTAGGTGCCTACTGATATAAAACAAGACTTGCAAAAGAAAATTGCCAGGGTCATATTGCCATTAATATGAGCAATCCAGAAGACTTAATTTCTTTCCTCCAACTAGAATAAAAGGTATTTTCCCTCCCCTGAAATCCATGTGTCTCATTCTACGTGATCATTTTGATATAAGCAATTTTCAACTGCTGTCTGTTGCACAAATGCACCAGTTCCCTGAGAACAAAGGAAGATGATTAACACTAGCACAGATTTTTACTCTAATTCTTTAAGAATTCCTGCTTGTTATAGAATCCATTAGCTATACTGCCTTTCACTAAAAAGAATAAACCAAACTCCCTTTGAGGGTGAAATTATTAGCCACCTCTATTTTCTGCACTAAAACTGAACATCTACTTTTGTGTAAGAATATAATCTTGAATTGGATCTTTTTGTAATCAAGTAAGAGAACTGAGTGACAGGGCTGGATAAAGTAATTGGTAATTAAAACACCAGACAAATCAAGACAAATCAAGTACATGCTTCGGGTTTTTTACAATGTGATGTAGAGATATCAGGAAAATGTTTTCACCCAGAGGGTGGCTGGGCACTGGAAAGAGCTCCCCAGGGAAGTGGTCACAGCACCAAACCTGACAGAGCTCAAGAAGTGTTTGGACAGTGCTCTCAGCACATGGTGTGACTCTTGGGGTGTCCCATGCAGGGACAGGAGTTGGACTTGATGACCTTGATGGGCCCCTTCCAACACAGCTTATTCTCTGATTCTGTGATAATTGTTTCCTCCCACTGTTACCACTTAAGGTCTCACTCAGCACCAATGAGTAGGGCCAGGTGTCAAAGAAGATTTAAAATCAAATTATAGGCTCAAAAATGATCAACTGAGTTTAAAACCACTGTATCAAAGTTCCAAAATTTCATAAATTGAAGATTGCCACTGTTATGATTATTTGAACCTTATTTTCATTCTTGAGAATAACAATAAATCTGTGTATAAATAAAAAACGCAAAGAAAAAGTGAAAACCAATATTGGAGGCTACACAGCTGAACTGTGATAAAATTCACAATCTCAAACCCATTCACGTTCTGGCAGAATACCATTTCAGGGTTTTGCTTTGGAGGGTCTCCAGAGCAAAGAGCAATACTGGTTTAGCTGTGAAGCTTACAGTATGGTATGTTAACTTCAGAAGAGACAGACGTACATACTGCTTTACAACTGTTTGCTATCAGACTCGCCGTCTTCTTAAAAGTCTTCTCGAGGTAGTGAGCAAATCTCTCATTCTCGTTTTCCTTGGAACCCAGCTGGAGGAATTCACCTAAAAAGTTGCACAGAAGGGAGGTTTTATTTGTGGGCTTACTGCTTAGGCAAGCAAATTGGAAGATAAAAACAGGAAAAAACCTTACCACGCACCAGATCTTCAATCACCTGAGTTAGAACAGAGATGATAGTGGTATTTCCAATTCGTGCTAAAGCTACAGAAGCAGCTGAGAGGATGAAGTCGCCAGCTAGAACAGCCTAACAACAACAACAAAAAGGTGATCCCTTAAGTCTTCTCCTGTGTTACTACAGACCATACAATTTCCTTTAACTGTCAGATCTACTCACATTACAAAACTTTCCCACATAAAGCACAGATATCTCATTTTAAGAGCGAAAAACCACATAACCAAATATGGACATCTGAGTAATTTTTGAGTCCCTATCAAATGGTACTGGTGATATTTCTCTGTATATGCACTGTCCCCCCTGTATGCAGTATGTGTTTACTTATGAAGTTTTTTTGAACATTAGTTCTCTATTTGACCGTTCTCTTGTGGCTGTTACGCCATGTGAACTCTGAATTACCCCAAGTTCCTTCCTTGTATTTTCTGGTGAAGACCTTTCTTGTAATGCTCTGTGAAGAAAACACCAATTTAAAAAAAAAATTCCCGCTGACTGAAAACATTTTTGTGTTCACCACTGAATCAGCATTCAGGATGAGGTACAAGTTAAAAGTATTTCAATGCCAAAATCAGTAATAATCAGCAATAATCACAAAAGGGGCCAGGTTGGAAGGGGCCAGAATCGTCTGGTCCAACCTCCCTGCTCAAGCAGGGTCATCCCAGAACACATGGCACAGGATTGCATTCAGATGATTCTTGAATCTCTCCAGTGAGGGAGACTCCAAAGCCTCTCTGGACAATTTGTTCACATTCAGATGGAACTTCCTGTGCATCAGTTTTTGTCCTCTGCCTCTTGTCCTATTACTTGAGAAGAGCCTGGATCCATCTTTGTGACACTGCTTTCAGATACGTACAGCGAGGGCCCCTCTCAGTCATCTCTTCTGGAGGCTGGACAGGTGCAACACTAACACACTTCAACCATTCATTATCTAATGCTTCCAACAGTTCAGAAAAAGAAAACACATTTGTCTCACTCACAAACCGTGCACACCTCTTCATATGTTTTCTGACACATTCCAAGACCTAGCCATAGTAACGTTACAAACCTCTAGGTATTTGTGCTCTGCTGAAATTCAAAGGCAAGCCTTGCACGTATTAGCAAACTCACTTTCCTCTCTCCCCAGATTTGATTAAGTGTCCTTTTTCCTCTGCGAGAATTTGCATCATCAATGACATCATCATGAACTAGACTGGCTGTATGGATCATCTCAGCAATTATGGCCACAGAGCGCTGGCTTGCTTGCACCTCCCTAAAATAAAAAACAAGAACTGTCAAATAATTAAATCAATTATATATGCTGCAGTACACTACAAAATGTCTATTAAAAACCAAACAAAAATGTTCCTCTGAAAACAGCTGTCACAGCTTTTTCCTGGTCTGACCCTCTTCTTTCAAACCTGGAATTAGGAAGACAAGAGAAAGTAAGATCACATTTGTACAGTAAGTGCAGAGGGATGAGTCCATCCTCATGAGGCCTATTTCTACATTGCTGCATTAACAGTACTGCAAAACTCCTGTGTTATTGACTTTAATCCCTCTAAATCCAGACTGCAATAAACAGCACAGCATCAAGGATGCTTGGCTCCAAGACTGAAGTCTGAAAAACAGCAGAGAAAAGAATGACAGGTAGCTCTGTAGATGAGTTTTAAGTTTTCCTTATCTCTGTTTTTCTACCTACAAATATGGCATCACAAACTCTCTACAGCTGGATAACTCTAAGCAGCAAGCTGGAGAGATCAGAAGGAACAGAAACCTGCATTCTACATTTGAAAGACATAACTCATAGATCTTATCCTTGATGTTACCTGATTACCTTAAAACCCCAGAGGTTCTTCAGAAGCCTGAGGAATTAACTAGAATTCTACTGCAAGCACTTTAGGACTGTAAACACCAACTACCTAACACATATTGGAACTCAGCCTTTGGGAAGATCTAACACTGATGATTCAATTCTCAGTAGTTCACACTACTTTTTTTTTAAAGTAGGTGAAAAGAAGGTAAGGGAAGAACACAGAAGCAATTATCTAGAGAACAAAACTGGCAAAAAGCACATAAAAGAGCCAACCTAGCTCACACAAAGGACCATCTCCCTTAGTATCCAGCTTCCACTGTCTTCTGGTATTTTTCTGTTTTCATCATAGGTTACATGCAGGATCCCAGAAATGGCTATCCCAGTCAGTCCTGACTCATAGGTGTAATAACTCCACATGGACATTTAAAATGCCCCACATACAAAACAATAGCACAAAGACCCCAAAATCCACAACATAAGAAAGAAACTACTTTTGATATATAAATAACTGTCTGTATACTTCTGGTATACAGACAAGAGAGAAAAATTATACTATTTTACAGGAGAACAGAAAAAGAACCGAAACAGAAGATAATTTCACCTCATGTAAGGGAATTTAAAACTTTCCTGCACTGCCTATGTCCTTTAAAATGTAGTGATTAATCACAAAATGAAAGAACATATTGCAGTCTGCTGACATAACACTGCATTTTGACACCTACCTCTATACAGAATTCTGCACTGCTGTCAGTGGGAGTTCTACATCCTGAACAATAGCAGGATGACTGGGGTAGCTCACAGGCTGTGAAAATATGGCTTTTACACAACAGAAAATAAGAGCTGGAAACCTTTATGGTTCTTTGGAGGCAAGTCTTAATGTGGACTAGTGATTTAATCAAATGCAAGTTCAGTGTAAATAGTTTTCCAAAACAAATTACTCTTACTAAGTAGGAGAAAACTTACCTTCAAAAAACTGTAAAGGTCTCCAGCCTCTTTCATGCACTGTTCTCCTTTTGGGGATTCCCTTTTTCATTAATTATGTCAGCAGACTGGACTTCCTGCTGGGAAGCAGCAGTAAATGGCAACACTCACTGACACACTGAAATATTTCAGTAGTATGAAGACAGCATAAAACCAGTTATTTCACAAGCAGGTTCTGAAAAGTTCTGCATTATAATCTATCTTATCTCTGACAATGACTAAAAATGGCATAGCAATGTTCATGGTTTCCAGAATGTTGTATCAAATGTGACAATTTCATCTGAAGAGGTTTTAAAACTACTATTTCCACAAAGTCTCAAGCAAGGTTCTACCCAGTGCTGGCAAAAAAAGTTCTGCAATTGTTTCTTGCATGCATCTTGTGAGCCTAATTCTAGATCGGTGCATGCCCGCTTTTAGGGGAAAAGACACAAACCCCAGGATCTTTCTCATCCCCTGCCATTTTTCATTCAGCTTCTCCTGCAAAACAAAAGCAAAATGTGGCAGTAACTCAGTAGATAACAGCAAATCCAGTAAGTGGAAAGATGCCATTTTTAGTTCATTCTCAAAGTAAAGAGGCCCTGAGATGATGTATATTTACAGATATTTTATACAACTAATCATGTTCTGTTCTTCAATAGGACCCTCTGCTTGATTCAGTGATAAGGTTTTATAGATGTGCTGTACCCTGAGGTGTTTTCCATTACAGAACTTGTTTCATGAACACTGAACAAGCCAATGCTGACCATACAGGTTAAGAAACCCCAAATGTCTCCCTCCAAATATCCCCGTCCAAAATCAAAACAAACACAAAACAAACAACCAAAACCACCCAACAATGGTGAGGGCTGAACTCAAAACCACACAAACCAGTATTTACACTCTCCAACAAAAATCTTGGAGGCAATGTGTTTGCCAGTAAGTAAACGCTGCCAGTTTAAGGACAGGAAATGAGCATAAGAACTTGCAACATTGTTGTGCTATGGCCACAGTCCTTCAAGCATCATTCTCCTGCTAAGGCCCTGGGGCTGAAAGAAGCAACCATCTCAGAAACAGAGTCTGTGACACAGAAGGGCACTGCAAAGTAGGAGAAGCACAGAGACTGCATGTGCTAACACCAGAGAAAACTGCAGAGCAGCTGGCACCACGGGCTTTTGACAACAACAGTTTGGAGGAGTGAAACAAAAGCGAACTAAGGTTGTTGGCAGGTTCTATCTTTAGGAAATATTCAATTTTATTTTACTGTCATTTTATTTGTTTCTCACACTATTCTGATAAATTTATTTCCCTTCCCCACCCACCCCCCCCAAACTTTTGTGCTCACTGTTTTACCTATTATTGTTGTATTTCTTTGGCCCTCTCTTATTTGCCTCTCTCTTGTTGGTTGTAGCTATAGAAATAAAAACTCTCCTTTTGAACACTTTGGAGAATACAGAAACACTAGGTCCTGTCAGGCTAAGGGATAATTCTGTGAAGCTCTTCACAGGCATGTGAAGAAATCTAGGCAGTGGATGTGTGAAATTGAGGGTTGCATGACCCCAACTTAAACTATTTACAACAATTCTTACTCCCACACAAAGCAAAGTTGCTATCAATAAGCAAAAAGCCACTGCCCAAGGGACTTAAAGATTCAGGGTGGGACTTAAAACACTTAAAACTTCGAGAGCAAAGAAGCAACACACTTCAGTCACTCACCTTTTTGGCAGTAATTCAGATAATTCTTTATAAAACTGTCATTTTCCTTATTGTGACCACAATAAAGTGACCTCACTCTAGAAAAACAGTTAACCTGCAGAGGGTATAGTAAATACCTCACTTCATTCAAACCTAAACATAAATGATCAATGTCACCTAACCTGCAAGCAAAGCCACCTGGCCATTCCATTCTCCTGAGAAATCTCAGCTATTCTGGAGGAGAAGAGAAAGAGGTCTCTTGGGACTGCCTTGTAAAATCAGGACCTGTAGCCTTCCTAAATTGTTATTTTAACAGCCAAATAAGGAAAAGTATTACCTTTTATACAAAAATTGCAGAAAAGAAGAAAAGAAAATGAAAAAGCAGGCAAAAGCATGGTGGATCCAGCAAGTTATATTACAGTTGAAAATGGCAGCAAGATGAAGCAGAAACTGAACATCAGCAATACAAACCCCAGAGGCAAAAGTTAAAAAAAAATGCTGGGGATGAACAGTACAGGATATTGGCTCACCCTACAAACCTACAGATACTGTGGCCAGTCTCTTCACATGTGGGAACCAAAGCCTCAACAAAGAAAAACAAGCCTGGGAGAAGAATCAGTATTAACTGAGGAAAAGAATGATAAAATGCTTGAAGGGAAATGACAAATTGAAAGTGGAAAAACATCTTTAAAAAACACTGGGAGAAGCAGAATGTAAGGCAAGTATTTTTCCCCCCCAGGTTTGTAGAAGAGTAGCAGACTTAAAAATATGCAGTATTACTTCTCTACATACACAATTTTCCACACAAACATAAAAAGGTTGGATGAACCATTTGCCACCTGGAAACAACGTTGCTTTAAGAAAGAACAATAATGAATCAATCACAGTATCAATGTGAACTGAAGTATATGTATACCAGAGCAGGTGTAAGACAGCCAGCTTCAAGCAGCTTAAAAGCAAAAGAGAAGAGAACACCCATAAAACTTTATCAGCTCACAGGAACTGGCTATCCACAGTACAAATGTAAATTCCTTTTGCATGGCCTTGCCAACCCTCAAAAGCATTGGTTACTATGCACCAGCCAACAAGCAGTACAGTGAAGACTTGTATCAACATAAGGGATATTTAATTACAATCACAGGCCTGGAAAAATTGGCACAGGGCACAGAACAGGAAGGTAAATACCCTGAGATTTCATTCCATTCCTTTGCTGCACACTTTTGTTCTTGCCACTCAGAATTTCATTCTAAAAGCAACATGACAAAGATGGTGACTCAGACTGCTTTGTACTAGGAACGTTCAGGTTATTGAGGAGGCCTTTGAAACAATGAACATATTTTGGAGGTGCTGATTAGAACCACAACAGATGTACAAACACTGCCAAATGACACAGGCATCTAGAAATCAGAGGATTTATGCTGAGGGCTGGCTACTGCAAAGCAAACACTCACCCCAGGAATATGTGGTACCTTCTTACAGGCATAGGGCAGGTCTCAAAACTGGTCCTGACAGTTTTGAGACAGCATAACATGTGGACAAGAATATGTCCATGAGCATGTACAAATGTCAAAAGACAGCAAATATGCTTTGAGCATATAGGCAAATTCAGGCTTTCTACTGCTACCTCTCTTTGATTCACTGCTCTACTCCCACACTGTATGACATCAGTTACAGCCTTCTCAGCACTGCACACATGATTTTGTTCATAAGCTTTTCATGCTACACACTAGAATGAGATAAAACTATTTTTACCATTATTTTGATTCCACAGATGCCCCAAAAACTCACTGTCCCTGTTGTTAAATCTCCTCCTAAATTTCCATTCTCTTAGAAACATAATGCTTTAAGTAGCTCTTTCACTCTGTTCCTGATAAATTTGTAGACCACAAGCCTTCAATCTTCATGATTATCCTTGCAATCCACCCCTGAAGCCAGCTGGACTTAACTTATCTTGAGCACAGGGATCAGGCACGCTGATGATTTCAGGAAGTGTGATGCACACTCCTGTAGCTGAACTGGACGGCTGCTGCATGCTAGGATATCTTCGAGGGTTTTCATAACAAAGGTGGTTGCAAACCACACTGGGGTTATGCCCTAATGGGACACCTAAGACCCTACAAGCTCAAGCAGAAAGTTTTGGTTTGCTGTGCTTCCTTACATTTCACCACAGATGAACGATCATCAAGAATGACTCTGCTGTCAAAAAGCGCCCTCCTCGCGCTCCTGTTTTTTTCATGTCAAGGTCACTCATGAATACATTAAGACAGTCTGTGGCAAAAGGTATCCCTGAGGATTTGCACAACCAATATGGTTCCTTTTGCTATCTCAGAGTCAATGACAAGAAGCAGTCCTGAACTGACAACAGAATCTGGCTGAAGGAAAGTTCATTAATCCTGGATGATTTTTCCTAAAACAAGAGGAACTGGCACACAGAGGAAAGGATGCTGCCAGCTCGGTTTTGCCTTCTCCTTCATAATTATATTTACATAGAAGGGGCTACACGGGGAGGTGTTATCCATGCAACAAAATACATGCCATGCTCTGAGGTACTAATCAAGTCCAACAAGGCATTAAACTAGTCCTACAAAGAGAAAACGGTGCAAGAGCTCAGAGAAATCCCTTAAGACTGACAAATTAGTCTAGAAACACTTCTGGAAAGGGACCAAAGATTACCTACTTGAAATTCTATACAAGGCAAGACTGGAAGCATAGCTGGAAGGCAACTGGAGAACACTCCAGCCAACATCTTTCCTCAAAATGCAAACATAGCAGTTGACAGGAACGTGTGGAGTGAAGCATTTGCAACGAGCCAGACTCAGGAGTGATAGAGAATACAGGCCAAGCATGATCTTCTGCCCAGTTAAAACTGCTTTCAAGTAACTTGGAGATGATAAGGATTACACCAGACTAATTAGCTTAGAATCTTACATAAAGCGTAGAAACTTGCTACTAGAGGGTGGGAAAAAAAACTCTTACTGTTTTCAAAATCTCACAGCTTTGAATGTAATCATACCACCTCTTTAATAGCTTTTCTGCACAATTACTAAAAAAATCTCACACCAAACTTATCACAGCAAACTTCTTACCGGTGACCAGAGTTTAATAAGAACAGGACTGGTTACAAATGAAAATACTTCATGAAGTCTATATAGTTTCAAAGAGTATTAAAGGTTCTAATAAAGCATTTATGCAAGAAGGTAGAATTGACTAAAAGCTTTACAAATATATTAATTCAGCAACATTATTTATCCACCCTGCTTACAAGTGCAGTATAGTCCACAATTTAATACATGGAAATATGTAATAAACCCAGCAGCTACTTTTGCACTGACAACTACAAAAATACAGCTTCAAGATAGAACTTACATTCAGGTTTTAACTGAGGAGCCTTTTATTTTCATAAAGTATTTTTCAGAGCGACAAGAATGACAACTTTCAAGCATGATGTGTGTATCTGAAAGTGACCAACTCACTTGGAATTATTATGGTGAATGTTGCAAGCCCGAGCCATTAGCACCACAATCATTGGTCGAAAGGCCTTTCCCTTCCCATCAAAGTAATAATCACACATTTCCTTAAGTTCTGCTGCAGAGACCAGCAATTCCTATAAAAAGGACAAGAGCATTTCAGCATGGAAGTCACAAAGTCAGTCTGTTTAGTGTAAGTAAACCAGTATGTATGTATATGGTTATTGCTTGCATTCATTCCATCCAGTGTAAGCTCAAGTTATTTTTAAAATTAGTATGAGTAATCTGAAATGTAAATGATGCATTTCAGCACTGCAAATCAGAAGAAAAAATTGCATTCTGGTTCTATAAAATATGAGAAATGCTCCATTTGCCTTCAGTTTAAGTTTCAGACAGCAGTTCATAAACATAAATAACATTACTTCAATAAATATCCATAAATGAATATATTTCAACAAATATCCAAACTGATGGCTGTTATTAAAAACAATCATCATTACATGCCACCATAGTCACCAAAATCCCTTACCTTTTTAATATCTTCATAGAGATTCTTCAAGTCTTTTCTACCAAGTTGAAAAGGGTCTTGGTATTTTTCATCACTAATTGTCTTACTGCAGCTGCACCAGTGGGATGTACTTGTATGATGAAACCTGGTGACAGTGTTTTTCAAGAATAGTCTTGTTAGCAGTCAAGTTCCCCTGATTCCCCATATAGAAACATCTGAAAGGTTTTCTTTTTCTCCCTCTCCCCTCACAACCCATTTAAACAAATGGTTAAAATATATGAAGACATCAAAACTCTCTTTTTCAGACAGACAGTAAGGGGCAAGGACAGAAAAGCTGTGTATTGATGATCATAAACCTTTGGGACTTGGCAAAGTGCATCTGGCAAATACACATACACACTCTGCCCTTAACAGATCCCAGATCTTCTGAGACCCAGAACACCACCTTACTCTCCATCTATTCCTTTTGAATACTCCATGGATAGTGTAGCCTACATTTGGAGATAGAGCCCTCACTTCTGGAAACCCAACTGTTCTGTTACCTTCTTCCCTCTCAGGTAAACTCCTGAAAAAATATTCCTGACTTAGATTTGATATTTTTTCCTTTGTATACCCAGCAACATAATAAATTAAATCAGTACTTCCAGGTAGCTAGGAAAGTTCATCAGAAAAGGGTGAAAGCTCCACCTGGATGCATTAAGATGCATTTAGCTTAGGAGATTTGTTTGTTTGTTTCCAGGATTTGAAGTTTCTTCTTCTTCTAATGTTTCCTTTCCCAAAGTGAACCGTATGTATTTTCTTGCAACATTCTTGCTTTTCCCGTTACTCTCCAGGATAGACGACTGAGATTCAAACTCGGCACTACAGCAGCAGTCTACACTGGAGTAAATAACCTTATCTTCAAAGTTTACAGCTCAGAGGTGTAACTACCCAGTTCACCCAATAACTATGTCCTTACCCACTACACAACAATGTGAATCTCCAACTTACCGCCAAAATATACTACATATTTTTGGAAACGAGAAAGTTGAACTTCTTTGGGTAATGTGACACATCTGCATAAAATAAAACCAGGGACAGTTTATCAGAACTTTAAACTGCCAGAAAACATCTGACTACAAAAAAAACGTACTCATCATCATTGCTCTATTTCTCCATTTTAACCCAGCAGCAAAGGGAGTCTCATAACCCCTTGCACACCACGTGAGACACGAGTGCACACTTCAGCAGGCACACTGAACTGACTCTTCCGCTCCACAGCCTTGGACTTTCTCCCCTCGCTGGCCCAGCCCAGGAGGCTTATCACTTAAATTACCAAACCTCCTCCAATAAAACCTTGCTTTTGCACTTGAGCAAGATGCAATTTTCAAACATTCCCTGCCTGGCACCAATCAAAGCACAGAGAAAAGGACGAGCTGTTTCAGTACACTAACAGAAAATCATGTCCTTGTTTTCCCCAAAGCAATTTCAATTCTGCCTGCTGTTTATAATTTACACTTGCCCATCTTCCCTGCTAAATGTCCAGAACCTAACTTCCAAATCTCGCAATCTCTCCAAGGATCTCTCCCTGCAGGCAGAGCCCAGGAGCATGGGGGAAGGAAGGCACAGTCCCAGGTACAAGATTCCAGCAGATACAGGCTGAGGAAGGAAGTACAGCTTTTACTCTGCTCCTGGGAATGCTGCCAGGAAGTACCGAGCCCTGCCCAATGCTGGGCTGAGCCAGCCTAAAATCACTGCAATCCACGTGTTCACCAAACTGCCTCTGGAAAAACTCACACATAAATGCTCAAGGAGACCTGCTCCTGCTCCTCGTGCCTCAGCGTCTCCTCAGATGTGGATTAAAGTAAAGCCTCTCTCTCCTTGGACAGTGGGAGACAAACAAAAGCCCTGTAATGGCTCAAGGGCACTCCTCCATCCTCCGTGCTTACACAAGGCCATGCAAGGAGACAAGGCGAGAGCCCAAACTCATCACAGACCTGCAATCACTGCTGTCTGACTTCAGTGTCCGGCCCTATGGCTGAGACATCCCAAGTCGCTCTCTCGGACCTCTCACCGCGTTCTGTTGCTAAAAATAGCTGATCCTTCAGCGCGGGCACACACAGACTCCCTCCCTCACACTGCCGCTTGACCCTGGAAGAGCGGCTGCTGCGGGATGCTGGACACGTTCGCTAGAGCACCGTCCCTGGGTCAGGACAGCCACAGCACCTCAGCAAGGCTCAGAACAGCAGCCTGGCCTTGTGAAGAAGCTCCAAACCAAAGGCAGTGAGTGAACTGCCGCCGTTGCCGCTCACAACGCTAACACACACAAACGCCTTCAAAATCTCACATAACGAGAACCACATCCCCTGCTCCCACCTAGGGCCGGCTCCGAGAGGCTCAGACACTGACCAGCGCTGAAAACCCCTAATCCGGAATTTAACCTTGCACCGAGCGCGCTCCTGCCCCCAGCAAGGACCCCCCGGCAGAGAACCGCCCCCGGGCCGTGGCGCTTCCCGGGCGGAGGCTGCGGGACGCCGAAGGAGCGGCGGCCGCGGGTGCCCGCCCGGCCCGGCGCCCCCCGCCCCATTCATTCCGCGCCCGCCCGGCGCCGCCGCACTCACCGCCGCGCTGGGGGCCGGCGGGACGCGGGGGCTGGGGCTCGGCACGGAGCCCAGCAGCGGCGCCCGGCGGCACCAGGCGCCACTCCGCCACCACCACCGCAAGGCCATGGTGTCCCCCAGCCCCGCCGCGCCGGCACCGCCTCCCGGCACCGCCGCGACCCGGACGCGGAAGCCCCGCGCCGCCACCGCCCTCCGGCCCGGTGCCGGGCGGGCAGCCCAACGCCCTCTTTGGGGGCGGGAGACCTCAGGCTGGGTTCGTGGGTGACTCTGGAAGGCGAGGTCTGGGGACATGTGGTGGCGGCCCTGGCTGCCCGCCTGCCTGGCCTGGGGCTGTGTGGCCGCGCTGTGCGGCTCCCGCGGGCTCTGCCCGGCCCCGAACGCTTCCCGCTCTCAGCCGGGTCAGTGCCCGCGGCGCCGGGCGGCGGAGCTCTGCGCCTGGGCCCTGTCTACCGACAGCCTCCTAGGTACGGCCTGCCCGCTCCCGGGCTCTGTCCTGCTGCCCTGCCCGGTCCCGGGGCTTTGTACTCCTGCCCTGCCCGGTCCCGGGGCTCTGTCCTGCTGTCCTGCCCGGTCCCGGGGCTCTGTATTCCAGCCCTGCCCTGTCCCGGGGCTCTGTACTCCTGCCATGCTCGGCGATTTTGCTTGTTGAGTTGTAGCAGCTCCTGAAGCAGTAACTAAGACCTGATACACACAGTCAAATATAGTTTTAAAGTTAAAACTAGATTGGTCATAATGAGCTTCCCCCCACCCCCCCCACCCCGGGTCCCAGTTATGTATTAGTGCAGAGTTGATAACCTGACACATTTCTGGAAGTACACAAAGCATTCTAGCTCTCGGGCATACAAAACTGCTTGTAATCATAGAGCTAATTGATATGATAACAATACAGAATTAATTTCATCAGGTGATACAATTACTCGTGAGCATTGAGAAATAATCGTCAGTGATAAATAATGTGGCAGCTGGCTATAACAGGATCTGTCATCAGAGTTAGTGAGAAACATGGCTAGTAGCAGGGCTCCAGAGATGCTAACTAACTTAAAATTTTTGCAAAACAGTGTCTATGAGGTACTGGGATTTTATAATTAATATGGAATTGTAAGATTGTTGCAAGAAAAGTTCATAAAGATGGTAAACCACACAGTTTTAAAACAATATTTGTCCTCTGTTGCCATGGAAAAGGACACAGAGTAGGTCTGAAGGAAGAATGAAGCGCAACTTCAGAGTACACATGTATGCTACAGCAGGAGCTACATCTTCTCACCCATTCCTTCATTGTTTACATTACTCAGAAAAGATTAATCTGTTTTCTTGGGTTGTGTGGTGATCATTGCTGTATATGGACTGTACACAGCAGCTACTGGTGCACAGTGACTTAAATATGTTGCCCTGCATTATTCAGCTGTGGGGAAAGCTGAACTTCCCTGTCTCCTACAGATGTCTTTTAGGGTGTCTATAATTGAGTGCAACACCAAACTGCCCTGAGACTGTTCCAGTCACAGTCCATTCAATCTATTCTTAGATGTGGTTTAGATCTTAAAACTAGAATGCCCTGGTAGATTCTTTAACTGAGGAACTTTAACTCAGTCCTTTTCAGAAATTCCAAACAATAAAATCCTAAATTTATTTGGGCTTGCTTTCCATGAAGGCTTAATATACATTGGTAAAGTTATAATGTTACAAGTTTTAATTGTTTTAAAAGCATTTTGGCTGAACTTAAGAGGAAGCATATTAAGAATAATATGATTAATTGTTTTTTATACAGCATTTATTGTCTGTTTCATGTTTACAGATCCTTTTCCAGTTGATGTGATCCAAGAAAATTATGTCCGTAATGTGAGAAACTGCATTTTTTCAATTGTCTATCCTACACCTTTTAAATCTAGAGTTCGTCTTGTAGCTGTTTCAAAGGTTGGCTATTGTTTTTTTATTCCTCTCTAATTAGTAGAAATTATTATTACATGTACTATTTATATGCTATTTATCATGAAACATCTTCTCAATAAATAGTTTAAACAGAGCATTTAAAACATATTGTGAGATGTCTTTTAATGGTGAAATCTGTAGAGAAACATGTTCATTACCACTGACAATTTGATCATATTCAAGTATTATTTTTTTTCTCCAGGATGTTCTTGAACATATTTTGGATCTTGATATATCTGTCAAAGGATCATCTGATTTTCTGGAGTTTGTCAGTGGTGGGAAAGTGATATTTGGGTCTGTTCCACTGGCCCATAGGTATGGGGGTCACCAGGTAAGTATGGCACTCGTTCTTCCAGGTGGAATTGTGTGGGTCTTTCCTTGTGAATTACACCTGGATGATACCTGTGAGTACATGAGTGAATGTCTGTGAGTACATGAATGCTTACTAACAGTTTGATTGCAGACTTGTTCTTCGTAATGCGCTGCAGGTGGAGAAGAACTATAATATCCTTCCACAGTACCCTGTTTACTTGCTCTGCTTTTGTTTATGCCTGAAGCAAATTATCTTTTTAACTTTCATTAGCTGTTGAGTCTGCTTGAGTTTCATTAGCACCCCAGCAGTCTGGCCAGCTCTTAGTATCTAATACTAATAGCTCAGAGGAGTGGAGAAGGACAGAGCCTCACTGCAACATCATGATTACTAAGGTTCAAGTTTCATTGAAATGGCTATGATTATTCATGGAGAAGAATGCTAGAATTTCATTTGTAATTTCCAATTAAAAAAAACAAAACTAGCCATGTGGGTTTAAAGGCTCATTATACAAAAAAGACAGGTCTGTAGCTGTATGTTGTAGCTGGAAGGTAAAAAAAACCACTGGTGTTACTGTGGTTTTCTGATTCATTTTTGGAGTGAGTATGGAAGTACAGCTTTAGGGTTCAACATTTTAATGTGAGCACATGTGTCTTTTGTGAGGACCTAGATTTAATCTGTATTGTTTCAAGTATAACTTCTATAAATGATAGAGAACAATAACTTGCTCTTAATTTTTGTCAGTTTGGTAGCTGGGCAGGCCAGCTGGGGGATGGAAGAGCCCACTTGATTGGAGTATATACAAACAGGTGTGACTTTTTTTTGAGTGTCTGATTGAACTCTGTGTTCAGTCTAGCTGATTCATGGTTAACCTGAGGTCTGTTGTTAGAAAGCCAATGGTATTTTTGCAGGCATGGTGAGAGGTGGGAACTGCAGTTAAAAGGCTCAGGAAAGACCCCCTACTCCAGGTAAGTTGCAGGTACTCTGTGTACTCTAAAACTGAATGCTTTCTTTTTGAAGTTTACTTTGATTTTATGACCTGTTCCTTATTTCTCTCTTCTCCATAGGAATGGTGATGGGAGAGCTGTGCTTCGCTCTTCTGTCCGAGAGTTTTTATGTAGTGAGGCCATGCACCATCTTGGAATTCCTACAAGCAGAGCTGCTAGGTATTTTTCTTTCCTTTGTTCAGAGTATACTAATTTACAGGTAATTTCGTGACTGAATTTCACTGAACATCAATAAAGCAGGGCAGTTAGTTTCCAAGATGAAAGATCTCTTCATATATTTACATAATCAAAACAAATTATATTCTCCACAGATTTTTGGATAAAACTTAAACTCCAGCAATTAATTGCATCACATAGTTTGCTGGATTCTAGAAATACAACTTAACTTCAGTGTAGTAAAGACTCCTTTCTGTAAAGTCAATTCAAATTCTAGAATCTAGCCAACTAGGAAAATGTGGAAAGGGGTTATTTTTGTACTGTCATTTTTAAGATTGCTGGGGAGAATTGTCAGTCATATGAACAAATATTAATATTGGAGGTAGAACTCAATGTAGGCAATTACTCTCAATTTTTTATCTATGCAAACACCCCTTGAGCAGAGAGAGAGTTTGTAAAAAAAAAATTTTAAATTAGTTCTGTGTGATCCAAAGGAGACTAACACACTCATTCATTTGGATGATTTTCTCAGAATCAAGTAACTGAATATTTTCAGATGATCATGTTTGAAATACCAAGTTCATTTTGTGTTCCAAGTAGTCTGAAGTCTGTACTGCAATGTTTCAGGCTTTAAAGAAAGCAAATGTTCTGCAGAAAAGGCCTGTCCTCAGCTGCCACATGGCTAGGTGTCTGTATTTGCAAAGTGTCTGCAAATCTCTTTAGCATTAGTTCTAACTCATTTGCTCTGTTGAAGTGCAGTGTTTGTAAATGACATTTTTGATGGTTTATTCACTGACTTCATCTTGAGACTCTTTGCTGTTGGCTCTTAATGCAGAACTTTAAATCTGTCTGAATATCAGCAGGAAATCATTTGGCAGGTTAGAGCCTCTCTTTGCTGTCGTCTCAACAAATTGTTCAGTGCAAAACCAGTATGAAATTACCCCTTTACTGTGCACAGATTCTACTGAGCACACTGTGTGCTTTAGCTCTCTGCTGGCAGATTGGTTTAATGCCTGGCTCTCTTAACTGTTGTACAAGCTCTGCAGACTGTTTGCAAGACTTAATTTGGAAAAACCCCAGCTGACAGCCATATTCTTCCCAATGGGGAGCTGTTGTACTGGGGCTGGTGGGATGCACTTAACAGAGGTCTTGTCAAGTCTTGGCAGAAGTGGGAGGAAAAACCTTATGGCTTATCCCAGAACACCCAGCAGGTTGGTTTGCTCTATTAATTTTAAGTACTGTGTTCCCAATGGAGTGCTCCAGTTTATGACTATACTGCCAGATACAGAACACTTCATACAGTACCATTTTAGTCACATACTGAGACTACCAGTGAGCAGTGTTACCCATTAAGTCAAAAGAGTGAGCCAATATGCATCGTTTTCTGAGTGGCTTTAGTTGTGTAGGGCTTGATGTTCATGCAGAACAGCAGGCAGAGCACTGGGAGTGTAAAGTCAAGCCCTTAAGTGAGACACAGGTAGGGAGGGATATCAGCCATCCATCCATCCATCCATCCATCCATCCATCCATCCATCCATCCATCCATCCATCCATCCATCCATCCATCCAATCCTTCTGTGAGTGCTGTTGCAGCTTCTTTGGTCTGAGAGCAATTTCAGTGCTGTGTTTCCTATGGGTGAGTGTACAGCTGGTCTGCTGCTGCCTTCTCTCCAGTGATGGTACTTACCAACTGCAGGGGCCATTGCAGAGTGGGAATGTGTGTCTATGTGGCTGCTCAGCTACCTGGCCAGCTCTCAAGTGTTGCACGTCTGTACTAACTAAATGTTGATGCCTCCATGGATTTTTTCTCTCCAGTAGAAGTGCTGGTATTCTGTAGGAATTTTGCAGAGAGCCTGCTAAGAGTTGCATAGTAAAAAGGGAACAACCTTTCTGGCAGAGGTCTGTTCAAAACAGTAGAGTTTAGTAGCACAACTTTTGTGCCTTCTGTCCCCTAGTGCTTAGCTGCACACGGTATTTGAGGTGTCTGAGGTTCCTTCTCTAAGTTTTTTTGTTTTCTCTTGAAGGATTAAGATTTTCTTCTTCCATCTCATTTACATCAGAGCTTTTTGTACTTACTCCTATGGCCATACCAATTGGTTTCAAATTAATATTAAAAAGAAAAAAACCAACAAAAACCCAAAACCTAATTCTACTTGTATCAGTACAGCTCCAATAAAAGGAGCAGATTGATTTCTCTATATTGTTCCCCTCCTGAAATAATTCACTGCCTGTTCTTTGTAGTTAACAGAACATTCAGTTTGAATAGTTACTAGGTATCTTCAAAAATACTGAATACAATAACAATAATTTAGTTTCAAACCCACAGTTACTGTTGCAAGCAAATGCACTAGGTAAGACTTCATGCTATTTCTTTTCATGGCCTTTTTGTACATATTTATGTTTATATAGATTTCCCACATTTTTGGTTCAACTGAATTCTTTCTAAAATTTCAATGTTCAAGTATGTAAAACCAGAATCTAGTGTACTTCCAAAATGAAACTCTTGGGAATTAACACTGTGGCTGTCTTCATTCATATTTATGAATGGAATAATAGGTTTGTCTCTTGTTCTTTGCTGTGTACCTCAAAGAAAAGTTTGGTTCTGTCTTCTCTGCTCTCTTCAACTATCTAATAGCAGATATAAATAACTGCATTAAATATCAAATAGCATGCCACCCAACTATATTTTGAATCATTGAATTATAATTTGGGTTGGAAGAGACTTCTACTGGTCTAGTCCAATTCCCCTTCAATGAGCAGGGACATCTTCTCTAGATCAGGTTGTTCAAAGCCCCCTCCAAGCTGACCTTGAATATTTCCATGGATGGAAATATTCCATCTACTGCCTTTCTGGGGCAACCTGTTCAGTGTCTCACCACCCTCTGCGTAAAAAACTTCTTCTTAGTATCTGATCTAAACCTGCCCTCTTTCAGATTACAGCCATTCCTCCTTGTCCTATTGCTAGAGGCCCTGGTAAAGGGGTAAAGGGTACCTGTCCAGCTCTTGTAGCCTCTTTGGGGACTGGAAGGGGCTGTAAGGTCTCCCCTTAGTCCTACAAACAGCCCCAGCTCTCAGCCTGTCCTCACAGGAGAGGTGCTCCAGCTCTCTGGCCATTTCCAGACCCACTCCAATAGGTCCATGTCTCTCCTGAGTAGAAGAATATTTTCCAGTTAACAAGCAAAGATAAAGAAGAATTATACAAAGAATTATACAAAATGAGCTAAATTATCCTCCAGCTAGAGTATTGAACAAGGAGTCTTCTGTGCCTATTGAGGGGATAAAATCTCTTTCAGAAGATGGCACCAAGCTGGATTGTCAGTGTTTTGGAGAGAAAACTTCCTACTTGTTAACCTTAGAGGAACATGATGCCCTTCTTCATGAGGATTGTGACTTTGTGAGGATTGATTTTTACTGACAGAACAGAAAATACAAGGAAATTATATCTTTTATTTAAACAAATTAATGCAATATCTTAAAGCAAATTATATTGAACTCTCACAAACCTCAATATTTGGATAAACATGAAAATTTATAGGATGTGCAGAATTTTAAGGCAAATGAAAGGAAGAGATCGGTTTTAAAAATCTAGGTTCCAGTAGCAGTGATTGCTAAGGATCACAGATCTGTCCCTGAAGTTTCTGACATAATTTTGGCTCATGTAAAGGGTAATCTCCATCTGATGCAACAATTTGGTTTCTAATTTCTCTCTCCTCAAAATTTCCATGTTGTCCCCAGGGAAATTGGGACTTAGTTAATGTTACAATCACACTAATCTGTCACTGAGGTTCCAAGTGAATGCACTGCTCTTTTTGAGAGCAGATATCTCCCCAAGAAAAGTCTTGTTAAGCCTCAGCATCTTCTTTGCCTGTGTCATTTGTAAATACAAAGCTATGCCACCAAAACAATCTTTCATCTTATTAAGAAATGAATTTATATAAAATATCACTTTGATCTTCAATATTAATTACTTTTGCTGAGATAACTTTTAACGTTAATTTCTTGTTTGCTACAGCTTAGTTGTAAGTGATGATGATGTGTGGAGAGACCAGTTTTACAATGGAAATATTAAGAAAGAAAGAGGTAATGAACATATTTTAAAATGTTACAACATTTTAACTTAATTCTCCATGAAAAAATGTTTAATAAAAAGTAACAAATTGGCTTAATTTAATTTATTAAGATATAAAACCCCTCCTGAGAAAATTAATCTGAAACATATCTTGGTTGAAGAAAGCCCTCTGAACTGGTCTTCTATGATTGTGGCATACATATTGAAACAATATAATTTTGATTTTCATTTCCCATTACAAAAATGATATTGAAATCTAGGGAAGTTTTCCATTGTTTTGATGGCAATACCAGGATGGGTGGAATGCTGTTGTGGCCCTATCATTGCTACATCATCTACACCTGCTCTGAAAAAGAGAGAGATGGCACAGCATGGGCAAAAATCTGTTTGTGTTCTTTTTTTGAGGCTGGCATTTCTGGAGTGATTCTAGTGTTAATACACTAACAGAATTTTGCCTGTGGTTGCTGGTATAGCAAATCAAGCTTTATCATTAAAATGCATGTGTAGTAAAATGACTTTATACATATTCATCTGTTATGTGTTAGGCATACTTACAAAAATACCATTTGAATTGTGTATCTACAAACTCTGTGTCTATAGAAACAACACATGGTGGCTTTTGCTATGGAACTGTTTTATTTTGCTGATGCTGTGTTTACATTTAAACACACTTGTCTTTATGTTTAAGGTGCAATAGTGCTACGACTTGCCAAGTCGTGGTTTCGTATAGGATCCTTGGAAATCTTAGCTCACTCTGGGGAACTGGACTTACTAAGGTTTGAATTGAATCTTCACAGTAACTGAAATAGTTTTCTCAAGCATCAAATTACATTAGAATTCATGTATACAGTTGGAATTTAGACATCAATTATTTAGCAAGTGAGATTACATAATTTAGAAAGGTAACCTGCTATTTTTATACTGGCATACCAAAGATCTTACCTCACAAGGGTAAAACCCTTGAGATGTTCTAAAAGCCTGGATCTTACAAAATGAGGCAAGTTTTATACCTAAGTACTTCTGGTAACTAAGCACTAGGGAGGAGTTGTTTTGGAAAGATTTGTAAGTTGAAAGTGTAAGTTCCTACATTTCTCAGTTTTCTGTGACAGGTCCTGCAAATTTCAATGCATGTATCCCATTTCCCTAAGCCTGTCTTGTAGGAATGTGGAGAACTGTTTTGAGAATGGCTAGTTTCTGTGGAAGTAACCCTACTCCATAAGAATTCAGCCATAACATTTTCTTTGTGAGAATTCTGATGTAGAATTGTTATTCCTTGTAATCTTCTACTGGTTTTTTATAAAACCAAACTCTTTTTTTTCCCCTAAAAATTGGATATTGCTGCATGCAGAACTGTGTCCTGGTGTGCTCTGGAGATTTAATGTGGGGATAATTTTAACTCTGTGTGGCAGTCTCCAATCATATTTATGACTACAACCTTAGGTTTTATCTCAAAGCATTTTGGAAGAGCTTAATCTAATAAATAGACTAATCTAAATAGACTGAGTTTTTTAATAACTGTTTGTGGCAAGCAGTAGATCAGCATTTTGCTGTTTGAAAACAAGAATTTTTAATGATCAGTTCCAAAGTACCAGTTTTGTTTAAAGAATTCTGTTTCTGCTATTACAGAAGATTGCTAGACTTTATCATCCAGGAACATTTTCCATCAATAGCTATGAATGATTCAAACAGATACCTGGTAAGTCTTTTTTAAGAGTAATTTTTATTTTCCACAAGCATGTGAACAAAAATTACAGGAAGATCTTTACAATTTCAAGCTTTACAAGATTTTAAAATTTGAAGTGAGCTTCCAGTTTTTATTAGCAAAAGTTTGTTAATTCTCTGCAGTAAAAAATCTGCTTCTTGATTTTTTTTTTGTTTTCTCAAAGTCAAATATGAATATTTTTTACCAGTTTCCATTTTGGAAATGTTTACTGTGAAGCTTCCATTTTCTGTTGTATTTTGTTCTCTTACTGCTGAGGTTGTTGGTGATCAGTGGTCATGTTGTGATGAAATGTGCTTTTGCTAATGTGAATGTAGTATATATAGTATATTCTAGTACACTGCCTAGTATATATAATGTCTTTTGTTTTGGGATTTTTAAATTTTACTTCTTAATTTCTTTAAGGGATCTGTGTATACTTATTTAACTATAGTCTTTGCTGAATAAGGTTATTATGCATTCACATAATTTAGAATGGGAATGACAAGTCCTGACGGACAGATGCTTAAATTTGAAAAATAGAATGTATTACATATTTCTAAAGTGAATAAAATGCTTATGTAGTTCAATATTTTTGATACAGAGGACTTGAAGTAAAAGATATATTTGATTTCAGGAATTTTTCTCCACGGTCGTGTCAGAGACTGCAAATCTCATTTCCTTGTGGATGTCTGTGGGGTTTGCACATGGTAAGGTGCCAGATGGCATTGGCTTTAGGGGAGGGACACTTTACAGCAGTGTACTTAAAAATGGCTTTTGTTTGTCACCTTGGTATTTTGTTCTGCTGATGTCTTCACCTACAGCTTTATCTGTCATACAAGGGCCTTTGTGACAGAGTTACACTGTCTGGTCTCTCAGAGCACAGCTCTGACAGGACGAGAATAGGGGAGCAAGAATCCTCAGAGCTGTTGCAGCAGTGCAGGGTACAAAGACAGGGTACTGATGCCATGTGTGAGAGTTTAACTACTCTGAATTTGATCCCTCCACATCCAGCCCAGGCCTGTTACAGTGCTCAGGACATGGAGCTGTCTGGCTCTGCCACAGATTTGTGGGATTTACCCCAAAACAGCAGCAGGAGCAGCAGCCTGGGTGTGCTGTGGGGCATGGGCTGGGGGCACAGGGATGGAGCCATTCTCCAGAGTCTGATTCCTGAAAACTCTCTAAATTCAGTGCACCTGTTTCACAGCAAATTGCCTAGAGACTGGAGTTCAGGTGGAATTTTAACTTTTGTTTCTCCTTTCTGTTTAACTGTAGGTGTGTGCAATACAGATAACTTCAGTTTATTGTCCATAACAATAGATTATGGTCCATTTGGATTTATGGACTCCTATGACCCAGGTGAGTGTAGCATCTGGTTTGTTGGTTTTTTTTTTTTTGGTTTGGGTTTTTTTTTTTTGGTTTTTTTTTGTTTGTTTGTTTTTTTTGGTTTTTTGGTGGTTTTTTTTTTTACTTAAAATAATCCTTTTATATTAAATTATATAGTTTCCATTTTATGAAAGCTCCTTTCATTATTAGCAGAAAAACCCTAAGCATGTGTACTGTTTGAAGAGCTTTAGGAAAAAAAATTGCATTAGTGACCAGTTTTATGATACACTATATAGGTTGCATTCAAGGACTAAAAGTCTTGTTAATGATTACTATTATTACAAAATATTACTATTAAGCCCATTTCCATGACAGTGTTTCCACTTGAACACCATTAGTTCAACAGATACTACAACAGAAGCCTAGAAAACTAAAAATTGTGTATTGCTGAAAGCAGCCAAAAGCAGAAGTGGAATACAGTAACTTTGCATGCATGAAAGCTTTAGTTTTACACTCACAGCAGCTAATTATATGTTGGAAGAAAAGAAATCAGACCTACACAGTCATGGTAATCTTTTTTTTGAAAGTCTTAACTCAGTCAGTCTGGGATTGATAGGTACAGGTTCAGTATATACACAAATGTGTATTCTTAAAATATTGTTTATAGTTTGCAACTGAATAAACTTCATAATCAGCAGTGGTTATCTTGCTATGTGTTTTCATGCTTGCAGCCTCAAATTAAGGAAAAGTCATGAGAATAAATGTCATATTGTTTCTATTGTATTGAACAAAATGGGGATTTTTTTGCTTTTAGATCATTCTTTATAGGGTGAGTTGAACCCATCTGGCAATTAAGGATCCACAAGCCACTGGTTCACTCCTCCCTGCTGTGGGCTGAGGGAGACAATTGGAAAAGCAAGGCTAAGAAAAAGCTTATGGGTCAAGATAATGACATTTGTATAAGTCAAGGGGAAAAAAAGGCAGGAGTGAGCAGCAAGTGATGCAAAGAGAATCACTCACCATATGTTACCACCAGACTGATGCCAAGTCAGTTCCCAAGCAACAACTGCCTTGGAAAAACTACCCCCAGTTTTTATTGCTGATCATGACGTTGTAAGTGTGGAATATCGCTCTGGTCAGCTGAGCTCAGCTGTCCCAGCTGCATCCCCTCCTATCTGGCCCACCCCAGCCTCATTTTCTGGGGCTGCAGAATGAGAATTGAGCCCTTGATGCTGGGCCAGCCCTGCTGAGCAGTGTGTAGAGCATTGACATTGCTGTGCTGTCAGCACTGCTTTGGTCACAAATCCAACACATGGCTCCAGACAGGCTGCTGTTAAGAGAACTGTCTCTGTCCCAGCCAGACAGTGCACCCTAGAGCCAGATGAGAGGTGTTAGAGTCAAAACTCAGATTGGAACCACTCACCAGATCTGACAGATGAGTTGGGAGTCTCCTCCTTAAAGCTCCATTTGCTGTCAGTGTCCTCTGAGGACTCAGGTGATGCTGTGTGCATTGATCAGCTTATCTGGTTTGATCTGAGTGAGGGGCTCCCACTGATCCCCTCACAGGCTGCTGCTGTATATAGGATAGATTTTAATTCTGGATATAAAATCCACATACTTGGAACTTGCATGACAGGCTATCTCCCAGATAAAGAATTTGCATACTGGAACACATTAGGCCTATTTTTGATGTGAATACAAAGCTCGATTGTCCAATTGAAACAAATCTTGCTTAGGTGGCCTATTAAATACATGTTTACTGTACAGGTAAATACATGTTTACTATATGTGTGACTTTTCCGTAAACACTTAAATCCTGAGTCTAGTTGGACATTTGTTTGTTTGATCTATGTGCTAAATACTAGCACTAGAAGTAGTACAAATACTGAATTTCAGTGTAAAAGACTGTTTTTAATGAAAAAGTGGTTATTTTTCTCTGTAACCATCTGAATTTAACTTGTATCTTCAGGTAGGAAAATGTCACTTGTAACATATGTGACGTTGTGTGTGAAGGATGTATTCCTTAGATTTGCAAATAATAGATCTTGAGTTAATTCACTTTACATAAGTATTCTTGTGATCTAATTTTAAATATTTAAGTAGTTTTAAGTCTTCTGTAAGTTTGCTGTGTAAGTATAAAAATGAATGTATTTCAATATTTTAACATTGATTCTTTATTGTAATTACTCTGTTATGGAAAAGTAATGTTTTGTTTGAAACAGATTTTGTTCCAAACACATCTGATGATGAAAGGAGGTATAAAATAGGAAATCAGGCAAGTGTTGGGCTGTTTAATCTGAGCAAGCTGTTACAAGCTCTAAAACCTTTATTGGATCCCAGGCAAAAGCAGCTGTAAGTAATCCTTAAAATATCATAATGCTTAAAGGAACTAGTGAGATGAGAGACACCATAATCACCATATGCTTAGGAAAGAAAGCGATTTGCTTTTAAAATATTTTATTTTTTTATGTGGCAATTGATTCTGGATTAGTTGTTGGCCAGAACAAGATTGGAGGGTGGGGAGAAAAGTTTTTGTTGGTCAGAAATAGTAGTAAAATAGGACTATAGGGAGCTATTAAATGTTGTGTGATCCTTTTTCCTTTCACTAAGGTAGGACTTTTGCCCATAGTTTTCTGTTCTAAGTTTGCCTAGCTTGTTTTGTAAGACATTTACTTAGGAAGACCATGCATCGTCCTGAAGTAATGAAGGAGTATTTTAATAGCCTCCTGTAAAGATTCTTATATGAAGAACAGATCCCAAATGATTCAGAATATCAGTGTTTCTGAGATAGCAGGCAGAAGTTTGCGTTGTTTAGTGTAGAGCAGGATTATACCTGCAGCAGCATTTTAGTTCCTTACAACTTGACATTTCTTCTGTTTTTTTGCAGAGCTTCCCAGATTTTGGAGGGGTATGGTGAGCACTATCACAGTCGGTATGCACTTTCAGAACTGAAACCTTCTAGTCACAATACTATGAAATATATAATAACATTCACAACTTCCATACTTTGTTACTATTTTCAGTTTCACAGAACTATTCAAAACAAAATTGGGTCTTCTTGGGGAGAATGAGAATGATAACTATTTGATTGCTTTCCTCTTAAAAGTGAGTTTCCTTTGCTAATTTTGTTGGCAAACATCTGAACTGGCACCCCACACTTGAAAAGCACTCATAGAAGTGTCTTTATTCACTAGATTATGGAAGATACAAAGGCTGATTTTACAATGACATTCCGAGAGCTGAGTGAAATTACTGCAGACCAGTTAAAGGCGCTCCATATTCCTGAGGTATAAATACAACCACCCAGTCCTGGGAATACTTAATATAAAAAGATAAAATCAAGTTGCACATAACTCTGATATAGTAGAGGCTATCTCAAGCCATGATTTGTCTGGGAAATATGTTATCGTGTCATTATTAAGGGACAGAGGGACTAATACACCTGTGTCAGGCTACCCCTTGTTAAGCCTGTATCTGGTAATGATGGATATGTTAATGAAAAGTGCTAATGAAAGATGCATTCATGAAAAATGCTCAAGTCAGATTTTCAGCCTTTGGTACAGGTCCAATATGAGTGGTCATAACTACTCATACACACAACTGGGAATGTGATTTTTGTCACATTTAATGTGGATCTGCTACAAAGAACCTCCTACCCCTTCATCTCCCTGTTTTTTTTTTTTTTTTTGTTGTTGTTTTGTTTAAGAATAGCTTTTGTCCAACAAGTGAAGTTGCACAGGGCTCATTAGGAAAATTTCAGCCTCGGGTCAACCAGACTGTTCCTGATGTGGGTTTACCAGGTGGCCTAAAACTCTGCTCTCAGGCATATTTGCTTGTCTTGGTATCTAATGATAAGTGAGATTCCATCTCAACATAAACTCCTGCTACAACTCTTTGCCCAGAGTGGCCTCTGCCCTGAGATTGGTCTTAAATATAACTTAAAGCATAAGGATACATTTTGCTATTGTGTCCTGCTCAGCCTGCTGTCTCATCCTGTGTTGCTGCTAACTTAGCCTAAACTTATTCTTCAGGACCAAGTATAACCACATATGAAATACATGAGAGTATTTAAATTTTTTACCTGGATGTAGTGCAATCTTTGAAAGTGGAAATATAGCTGACGTATTTGAACTGGACTGAGATGCTAGGCAAGTCATAATTGAATAAAAAAGCAAAAGGAAAATTCTGAAAAGGAAGCTTGTAATCTGGTTCTGAAAAATGAACCTGAACTGGAAAGAAAATAGCCTTTTGCAAAATAATTTTTTTTTCTTTTATTCTTTAATACAGTGTTGTATTTCCATGTGATGAATATTGTTCCTTTTGCCTGGGAAACTTCATTGCCTTCCCCAAACATCTGATTAATGTCCGTTTGTTTTTGAAGCCAATTTAAAATGAGAGCAGGTGGACTTAGGAGGTTGTTTTTAGGCAGCAGGATGACAATGTAAAACACTGAATGAAAATGAGGAGTTGATCTTTCTTTCTCAAGTACAATTAAATAGTTTTGAGCAAATTTTCTGGTTTTCCTTGTTTTCTTCTCTTAAGTAAGAGGTCTATCCTGACCTTCTCAATGAACTTGAAGCCATTAAGAGTTTAAAAGTTTAGATACTCTAGAGGTAAGCAACAAAAAAACCCAGGGGTTGTGGCTTTGGAATTAATTGTTTGCTCAGGAGGGTGATAAGAGGATGGGTGTATTTGTAAGAGAAGGTATTTTTGTCATAGAACCCAAGGGATTTTTCCATTTATGGCAACTGCATCTTCCCATCTCTGAAGGTGTTGGCTGAGAAACCAGCAATTATGGTGTGTTGTCATTACATTGCAAGAGTTCTGTTGTCATTATATTGCAAAGGTTCCATATTGCTAGAGTTTTGTACTTGCTTGATGTTTCTTGTAGGTAGCTCCTGTAGGCACTGACTCCTCCTTGTCCTCACAGCAGCCAACTGACTCCAGTTCCCCCTCAACCAACCAATCCACCCTTCTATAACTCTTCTTATTGGCTACAGCTGTGGCCTGTTAACATCAGGCCTGCTCCTAATCTTTAGTGATTGGCTCAGCTGCAATTCTTTAGGGGATAAGATTACTTTCTATGCTGCCTATATTCTATTCCCCTACAGTGGTGTAGTTGTGATCCTGCTGCTACACTAAGGGTCATTTCCAGCCTTCACTTGGTAGCAACCTGATCTTTTTTTTTCCCCACACAATGAAATTATTTAGCCCACAAATTCTGAGTTCTAAAACTGATGTGGAAAAACAAGTACAATTTTATGCTGGTAAAAAGTGTTCATTGTTGTAAAAAAATTCAGTTTTAAAGTAATTTCACCTCTGTTTATTTACACACTTTATGAGAAAGTTTTCATATTGATTTGTACATCACTTAAGATTTTTTCAGCTGCATACCAAAATTGACCTAAAAATGCTAGAATCCTCTGGGAACACTGCAGGAATCCTTATATTTAGTATTAACTGAAAACATTCTGAAATTCCTCCTAAAGCAGCCTAACTCTGCACATCTTTGAACAAATGCTTGATTCTCATACTCACCTGTTATCCACCTGCCTGATTCCCAGCTCTTAGTCATTTCTGTGCTCATTTTTATGATCAAATATAGTTTTCATATATTTTTTTACTCTCATTCCTCAAAAAAAACCCCAAAACCAAAAACCCAGATGGGATCAAAACTTTTTCTTCTAGTTTTTAATTTCCCTTACTTTTTTTTTTCCCCTCAAATATGTGCTGTTTAGCTCCTTTTATCTATGTCCATTTCTTCCTAATCTCTCGTTTCTCTGAAGTTCATTTTTTTGTCTGTGAGCTGAGGAATTTGAAGCAGCTGTTATCAGTGTAATCAGCCAGGGAGGCCTGGTCTGTGTTTGCTGTCCATCACTGGAGGCAGTTACCCCAAGCTCTGATTCCTTGCTGTCAGTATCCTCCAAGTTCTCTCTCCTCTCCTGCTGTCTCTATTCTCCTCAGTTTTCTCCTATCCCTGTAGACTTTAGTTTCTCTATCTCTCCACCTTTTATTTGTTTATATATTTTGCTTATTGCACAATTTTTGATGAAAACCAACTCTATGAATATATCTGACCCGTGTACAAGTCTTAGAAGAGAGTGAAACCTGTAATTATGTAGCTTAAAAAATCAAATAGGTCAGGTAATAAGCCAAGGAAGAACAGGGGTGAAGTGCTAGAGGTGTTTAGGTAAAATTTGTCATAACAGAGAGGGATTAATGTGGATGTATCATGCTAGCAAAAAATAAATCATTTGAATACAGAGGAAAAGATGCTAGTAGAAAGTTTAGGGAGAAAATTCTTTGAAGGGTCATAATACATTTGCCTTTTAAATCTTTTTATTGCTCATTGTCCTGCTTTCAGCTGGGATAACAGTTAATTCTCTTCCTAGTAGCTGGTGGAGTGCCATGTTTTGGATTCAGATTGTCAGTAATGCTGATAACACAGTGATGCTTTAGTTGTTGCTGAGCAGGGCTTACACTGAGTCAAGGACTTTTCAGCTTCTCATGGTGCCCTGCCAGCAAGGAGGCTGGGGGTGGACAAGAAGCTGGGAGGGGACAGAGCCAGGACAGCTGACCCAAACTGGCCACAGGGATATCCCACAGCACTTGGTGCCATGCTCAGCAAATAAAATAGAGGAGAGCTCGGGGGGATACCCTGCTTGGGAACTGGCTGGGCATAGGTTGGTGAGCAATTGATTTTCATTTGCATCACTTGTTTATGTTGGGTTTTATTTCTCTCTCCTTTTGATGTTTTCCTTTTCATTGCTATTATGATTGTTATTATTAAATTATTTCAATTATTAAACTGATCTTATCTCAACCCACAAGTTTTCTTACTTTTAACCTTACTTTAAACTTCAGTTGAGGGGGAGCATGAGCAAGTGGTTATGTGAGGCTTAGTTGCCAGCTGGGGCTAAAACACAGTACTTGTTGCTTACTTTGGTTTTTGCTTAACAGAAAAATAATTCTGATTATCTGTCAATTAATGTTTCTTTCTCTCTAGGAATTCTGGGCTCTCCAGGATCTGGGTAAACACAAATTATTTTCAGAATGGGTTACTATGTACCTCCTGAGATTAAACAGGTAAGTCTGGTTGTAGTTTAAAGTGTGTATTCGCCAGAAGCAGGCAACTTTAATCTGCAGTGATTTTGCATAGTCTTTAGTGGGTCTAATAAACTGGCCCAAACATGGTTTCATATGCTTTTTTTGTTTTCTTGGCTCTACATTCTGCTGGATTCAACAATAATTACTGTTGTAGTTCTGTTTTGACACTCAGGTACATAAAAATGACATGGTAGGAGTAATTTCTATTCTTTGTCCTTCACTGAGCACCTGATCACTTTTCTTTGGTTAACAGTTTTTCTTCAAATAGCAATCCTACAGGTTCAGTCCAAGAATCACAAACAGTGATTTGCAAGTACATAGGAATGAATAGTGTTGAATTACTGTTTATTTATATATATTTACTATGTAATAACATCGCTTTATGGTGGCAGGGGATGAAAGTTGAACAGCTGCAAATACACAGATTGTGTTTGGAAGCCATGGTGTTGCATAGATAGGAATGCACAGGACTCTTTTGTGTTAAATCAATAAAGAATCTAACATTTTTTCTTAGTTATATATGGTATGCATGGCTAGTAGTAGTCAAAATAAGTACATATCAGGTACTTGGAAATTTTATTCAGTAAATAAAATTCTTAGGGGAAAAAGTCAATACAAGGCACAAAACCTACAAGAAAGTGTGCAGTTTTTTCCAAGTCTAATTATTCATAGAGATTCACACCAACTTCTGCCAAATACAAAAGCAGAGCACTTAATGATTTTAATGGAAGTCAAATAAGATATTTCTAAAAATAAATCAGCTTAATCCTCACTAGCTAAAGTGCTTTCTGTTTTTCTTCTTTTTGTTTGTTTTTGATGTGTAGTAACAATGGTGACTCAGACGCCAAAAGAAGAACAAGAATGGCAAGTGAGTAAAACAATCCAAAGGAATCATCTATTTGCAGATGGCAAATATCTATTTACATATGTTTCTTTCGTGTTAGATATTTTTCTTTTTGGGAAGACCTAAAATACAGTATTTTTCTGAAGAGGAGAAGCTCTCATTATGCTGCTCCAAATCTTGTAACAATATGCATTCATTCTGTCTGTCTCTGCCCTTTCTACATGCTACACAGAATTCAGATTTCTGATAGGGACACACTTTTTCTTTCTGTCACCCAGAGGAAAAACTCCTTGATAAAGGACTATCTGGTCATAGGAGGCAAAGGAAGGTGCTTTGATTCTCCAAGTTATTCTAAAGACAAAATGGCAAAGGTACTGCAGTTAGGTATCACAGCAGAAACAGTGGATATGAAACTCCAAGAATTGTTCAGCGGGAGATATTTTTGATCTGCAGTAAGCTGTGGTAAATTTGTGAAATTTGCTTATAAGAGAAAATGAGCTACTGAAAATCAATGGCCAAAAGGGAATAAAGGAACTAAAAGATCTGATCAAACTCTGCACAAGAGGCTTCACTGTTACACTGCTTTGCAAGGTGCTTCCTGCAAAGCAGGATGGAAATGGCTGCACTCTTTGTTAGATATTGATTGGCCCCTTTCTTCTAAAGCTCCAATTGATTTGCCAGGAAAATGGCTGGAGCTGGCACTGACTTTCAGTAATGAGGTAGTAAAACTACAGAGGGCACAATTTATGGTTTCAGGTTTGCACCCCCATTTTCTAACAAAGGCTCTATCGTTTTTAAAGAACGCTTCTTAAAATTATATATGTATTTTAGAAAGTTAATGTGAAAAGAGCTACCAAGAAGAAATATTTATTTTATTGGTTTTTGATAGGGTTAAGAAGGTTCATCTGTGAGTTTCTGAGGCCCTTCACTCAATTATCATTTTGAATTTTCAAGCTCCTGTTTTCCTCAGCTAAAATTGAATGCTGAAAACTGTCTAAACATGTATCTTATTTTTCTGTGTCTTTTAAATCTGCTTTTAGAGAAAATCATGAGAAATTCTGAGGTTTTATTCCAAATCAGAAATGATCCTAATTTGTCAATGATCTTCTGCAAACCATCATCATGTTTTTCTACATGCACCTCAGAGGATCCCATAGTACAGGAGACAGATGAAACATGGAAAAGGGGTTTTGCCTCCAAAATCACACTTGTGCTAATGGACTTAGTTTTGGTAGCAGTCAAAACCTGATCTGCAAAGATTCATGGTTCAGTTAGTTTTCTTCCATATAATCAACCATCACTCTCTATTCATACTGCAGAGCTGCAAAAATTTATAATAGGCTACTGATGTTAGCTTGTTATTGCTTTATTTAAAATCAACACCCCTTGTTGGACTTTGCTAGCTGCTCGATATTACAGTGTGACTGAAATTTCTTACAGAGGTTTTAGGGATTTTTTTTTGTTCTTTTTTACATTTTTACATCCATGGATTTAAATAGATTACTTAGATGCCCCTGTGGTCTCTTTAAAAATTATTTCAGTTTTTGTTTTGTTTATTGTTTGTTTGAGCATTTGCTTGTAACAGCTGTCCTTGTCAGCACAACTTCCAGCAGAAATCTGGCTCAATTCAGTCAAGTCTGCATTTTTACCCAGCATTTCATGTTGAAGACAAATCTGTCCTGGCTCCTCAGATTCTCAACTGGGTTAGGAAGTTCCACTAAATTGTGTACTGCTGTCTTTGATTGACCTTGAATATATTGGCATTAACACCTCATTATTCATCACCCTTCCCTAATTGTTAGTGTCATAAAAAAAATCTCACTTCTCAAAGTACATTAGCTTGAATCATTTAAAGTCATCACTTATTCATTATTTTTATTTTTTTTTTCTGTTCTCAGTAGTGTTTTATCTTGTACTGCCTAAACTTAGTTCCTCTGGAGGTGATCAAAAAGTTTTGACAATCCAGGTCTAAAATTGTATTTCTTTACAAAAGCAGCATGTAAAAAAAGTAGACCAGATCATGCTCATAAGGGCACAAGAGTTCTTTTGCTTTGTCCTTTTCTTACCTGGCTTGTATTACTCTTTCATAATTATCTTGTCACTTGTGTTAAATACTGACATTTTAAAAACCACTGTGAAACTTGTCAATTTGCAATTGTTAAGAATTTATTTCTGGGACAAATATTCTCCTGCTAAAATGACTCACAGCTCTAATGTGAATTACCATTTTTTGAATGAGTCATGTTAACTTTTTCACCTTTTAAAAGTATTTTTTTAAATAGTTATCACACTTTAAATTGATAACCCATTTACTGGATCAAATCAAATACTTGGACAGAGCAAATTGTTTTGCCAAGTGTAAAACACTGTTCTTTAGCAGTTAGGGCAGAGTGTTATGCCTGTGTAGAGGTTATCAGGATTCCCAGTAAACAGTTGTATTTATTGACTTTTTTAATATGTAAATACATACTAGACAGTGGGGATGTGAAAAAGAAAAATGTCTGTGACCCCTTCTAATATATTATTTGTAAATACAATAATTTAATAACTAATTAGTTAAAGGACTTGAGTAGAGGGAAGTTTGAGATGGCAATTTTGATAATCCCTCTCTTTCAAATATGCTGTAAGGATATTTATAAGAATATTTTATAAAGGTCCATGGGTTTTTAAAAAGAAATATGTAAACCTAGCATTTATTAATACAAAACCTATGGGACATCAGTGGAAAGAGAAGGAGATGAAGTTTGTGTATGTCCATAAATCACAGACTTTTGGTTTCAAGTGCATGAGTGAAATGCCTTTGGTATCACTAATGCCTTAATGTAATAAATGCTTTTTGAATTGGGGAAAATATACAGACCAATTGCAAATTAAGACTTCAAAGCAGGCTTGAAGTGTTACAATTATTCTGTAACATTGTTTTGATTATTAGATAAAGGGAAAACTTACTGAAGTAGAATTCTAGCCTTTAATTGCAGAACAAAAATAAGAATTTCATTGACATAATCTGCTAGAAAGTTTAGAGAGCCATGTGTGCTTATTAGAATTGTCCCTGGCATATAGTTTGACAAAGCTCCTTTTGTAAGTTGGGAGTGGCTCTGCTGTAGGATGTATCTGGTTTACTAATTCAGCAGTTTCATTTTCCAGTGTTGCTACATTCTCTCTACTGCTCATTAGACAAAAGCAGCCTGAAACAAGGCAGGGAAGCAGTGCAGTTGTCATGAGGGTTTCCAAAGAATACAACAGGCAGCTGTGGAAAAAACTGAGTAACCTCTGCCTACCCCCAGCCAGGAGATTAAAAGGAAAGTTGAAAAAGTAGTTTCTAAAAAATACAGCTGAAATGTAACATTAAAGGCTTTTACGGCTAAACTTTTGTTACATGACATAGAAGGAGTATCTATACACATATAATTTAAAGGATATCTTAGTAATTACTTTCTAAATTAAATAATACAATATTCATTTTTGTGATCTCCAGGAAGGTATTGACAATGTTGAAATGTTTTCCATCAATGCAGCAGGAGCCTAGGGCATGGTAAACTCATTGCACTTGAAAAGCCTGCTGGTGTTGCTGACAGAAAATCCTTCCTCTATCCCTGTCATGTTCTGTGCTACTCTAATTTCTGTTTGGCATTTTGGCACTACTGATAGTGCAAGTTTAAAAAATTCTTTTAGCAACTCAAAGAACTAAGTAGATTGATAAATTCATTTTCCTTTTTATGTATTTTTTCTTGATCTGCAAATGTAACTCTTGAAGATTTCAGTGACATGTTTCAATGACTGTTTTCCTTTTGTTTAATATGTCTAACTAAATTTAACATTATTTACTTTTGGTTTCAGCTGTTAATCCTAGATACATACTTAGGAATTGGATGGCAGAATCAGCAGTGCAAAAAGCTAATTTGAATGATTTCTCGGAGGTAAAATTATCTTTTTTTTTTCTGGACAGGTTTAATAATAACTGGCATAACAACTAATGAAACAATTTTTACATTTACACTTTGAACTGTACTACATTTTGACCAAAATTGTACCATGTAACACAAATTGCTATTTAAAGTATTAACAAAATTATTAATAGTATTAATTATAAGATAAATAGTAGTGACTGTATTAATAGTAGTACAAATAATAGTAAGCAATTCATGTGATAGTTCCTGAAGTCAGGAGGAAAAGACTTTCCTTGTTTACCAGAAAACATTTGATATAAAAACTTACCCATTTTTAATTGCTTCCAGGTTCAGCTCCTAGAGCAGGTTTTGCAGCAGCCCTTTCAGAGGCAGGAGGCTGCAGAGAGAGCAGGGTACTCCCTGCGCCCCCCAGCCTGGGCCAAGCATCTCAAAGTCAGCTGTTCATCCTGAGGGAAATTCAAACAAGCAAGAAGAGTGATCAAGGTCAAAGCTCAAGCCTTCAAATTGGGCTAATGGATCAAGCCACAAGAACTTTCCTCCCTCAGACTTTGTGGACTGGAATCTGCTACTGTTCTTGACCAATTTAGGAAGTCTGAAGATTAAAGAAGTGCATCACTATGGATGGTTGCATCAGCAGATTATACTGGCATTGACAACTCTGCCTCTCACATTCAGCTGTGCTTTACTTTGAGTCCCAATATTTAAGTTCTGCCAAACTGTAACACTTGACCTCTCAAAATTCATGCTGATCAGGTGGGTCTTAACCTCTTTTAGTGACAGATCAATTTAAAATCTATCTAGTTTTAATAATACAGTATTTTGATGAATTTTCCTCTTGTTACACACCCATCAAATTTAGCTGTGTTCTGCAGACATGAATGTTCTTAAATCTTGCAGACCTAGCAGAGAGGATCATCTTAGACCTTGACACTTTTTCTCATTCTGATTATGTTTTGTCCCATTACACTGACAAAAGATTTAAAGGAGATTGAGTTAAATAGTTAGCAAAGATGTCTGTCTTGGAAGAGACAAAAGATGTCTGTCTTACTCCAGAGTAAGTTTTGGTGTCTTTGTTGGTGTCAGGTGCTTATCCAGGGGACCACTTCTCTTTGAAAGTATCTTTTGATAGGAGTAGAAAGATTATTGGTGCATAGATATGAAGTCTCAGGAAAAATTCACTGTTTGGCCCTGGAAAAAGACTGTGTTGGGACCATCTCAGCTGAGACTGCTTCCATTTCAGGTATGGAGGAAGCTTAGAAAGGACATGCTGCAATTTCAGATATTTTCAGGCTAAAATACTGTAAGGTCTAGTGATGTGCAGACCATTTAAAAGACAATAGGTTAGGTAGAGGTAGAAGGATTAATTTCTTTTTACAAATGCTTTGAATTACAGCATTGGAACAACTTTTTGTATTTTGCAGCATATTTTGGTACCAGATCAAGCCAGATAATTGTGCATCAATAAGAGGCAGCTTTGTTCTTTGAATGGAACAAAGTTCTTTAAATGTAAGATTTAAATCTTACATTTGAAAAAATTCCATGTAACCGTGTACCTACACAAAATAGTTGATAGAGGTCTAATCATCACAGCATTTTACTTGATTTTTTTGTGTTTTCTGTAGGCTTTGATTTTTTTTTGTTTGGAAGAAAGTTCAACTTCTTTTGTGTAAGATTTAAGTGCATGAATTATGATCGACTGCAGATGTAAAATGTATTAAAATTGATTTTTTTGTGTTGTAACAAAAGAGAAGGGAGGAAATAGGGTGGGAGGCTAAGCATTCTGGTGAGAAGAGTGAATGCTAGAAAAGCCATTGTAAAAGTCTCAGTGCTTTGTGACCTTACTGTGCAATATTTTTCCAAGGACATGTTCTGCTTTATTTTGATGCTGGGTGTATATTTCATAAAAGTCATTTGATTTAAAAACAGTTGACTTGCAGACAGCTGTTGTCACCTAAGTATGTCAAATATGTGCACTCCTAATACCTAGTCAGAAAAAGACACCTAGCTCTTCAAGGATTCTGCATAATGCTTCCTTCAGTTATATAAGGAAAGGGATTGGGAAACAGTAATCCTTTCCTCATTTTTCTTTTTTTTTTTTTTAAACTCCTGGTTTTAACCCTCTTACTTTTAGGCCATTGGTATTTTTCCCCCTCCACTTTGAACTGAGGCTTGTATGAGCCTTGCACTGGTCTCGAGGGCATTTCTCAGTTTGGCAGTTTGAAGGTGCTTAGATACCTTTAGAATGTCCCAGCATGTAAATTCAAGACTTCAGGTGACACTTTTGTTAATGGTAGGCACAGTTCTCTTGATGAGAGCTTTTTGCTCAGTTCAGCTGAAAGCAAGGGAGCTCAAAAACCAGTAAGAGCTGGATGGACTCTCTCTCTGTCAGCTTAATGTGGTATTTATAGCAAAATTATTTCAGGAAGAAATGCATGTGGTTTCAAACACTGTTTTCAGAAGAAAAGAAAAGAGAAAAAAGAATTTTTTTAAAGTAGTAATTTCAAAGGGAAAGGTTCTTTATGAAGACATGGTTACAGCCTTCTTATTTCTGCTAAGCTTATAATGCAGGTATCTAAGTATTGACAAACCAACCTTAAGCCATAAATAAGACTAGAGATGACCCAAAACACAGACAGTGGCACTGCCACCAGCTTGTCATTATCTTGACTCCACCACCACTTCTGGATCTAGGAATCCATTCTGACAAACACATCAGGCTCACCCCCTGCTCTGTCAGCTGCTTTCATGCATTTATTTATTTAGACCACACGCTTTGCTTTTTATGCTTTTTTATAATTCAAAATACAGAGACATACTGCTGAGGGTATCTTAGAAGGTCAGGTGTGCATAAGAAGAGGCAAAGACCAGAATAAATAAAAACAAAGTTTAGAAGGTATAGGCAAAATTTTTTTAAAACATTTGAAGTTCCAATTGCTAGTAAAATGGCTGCTCGTTAACTGTGACACTTTGTACACATATAAAATAGAAGCTATTTTTATTTAAGAGCTAACAATGAATGCTTCCTACATTAAAAAGGGAGAATTAAATGGGGAGAACAAATAAAAAAAATGTGGGAGGAGACATTCCTATCAGGTACAAGATAATTAAAAAGTCTTTCACAAGACAGATCATTTCTAGGTACAGTTTGAAGACAATCTTAACCAAGGGAAAAAAAATTCCTGCTTACCATGGAAGCATACATGATTTCAAAATAAAACTTTTTTCTTTGTCAAAGTTAACCAAATAAATGAGATTTCAAAGCAGCAGCTGTGAATGCTGACAGGTATGACTTAGTTGCATATAGAAACAGGAGTGTACAGCATTTGGGGTGACACTGTCTGGAAATGGCTCTGGCCCTAAATTGCATCTCACAATAATCTAGCTGAGGTTTTAATTTTTAAGACAGACTATTTAAAAAAATTGTAAAAGCATCTTTGTATTGGAAGAAAACCCCCACAGCTGGAACTCTTCTGATAAAAAACTTTTAAGGGCATTTCTGTGAAAAGGGATTTTCCTTCCCACTTCTCAAAATTTGCATGAGGACATTGTATTTTTCCTTTAACTCCAATTCTACTAAAAAGGCAGCCAGAGTAGATGAATTTCAGTTTCTGAAATGGCTGGCTCCAGAGTGCTGCTCCACCATCCCTGGCTGTTCTTGTGGAGGGAAGCAAGACTCTCCAGCTAATTCTTGCCTTGGCCTGGTGCTGGAATGGGAGTTAACAGCAGGGGATGGTCAGGTGCAGGGGGAAAGGACAAAGGTTACAGGGACCAAGTGGGTGACAAAGGGTACCCCATCTTCTCGAGACCTAAAGGAACTCTGCAGGAGAATTCCTCCTGGAGAATCCTGATCCAGCCTGACCTTCTGTGGTACCTCACAGAACCAGCTATGTCTAAAGTCTACCCACTCCCAGAGTTCACGAGCTGTTACCCCTTTTCTTCTCAAGAGCTTTCATTAGGTCAGACATGAAATCTGCTTGCTTGCCTCCCCCTGTAATCAGAGGTGGCCCTGCTGACTGTGGCTCTCCACCTTGTTCTGTGTTTTCCAGCCTTTTGGGAGGAAGTGGTACAGGTTTCTTCACTGGAAGTGGTGGTGGCTTACTGAAGACAGGTGGAGGTGGAGGGGGTAATGGCACATCTCCATTACTGCTGCTGGACACTGGTGGTGGTGGAGGCACAAAATCAGGAGGTGGTTCACAGAAATCAGATGGTGGTGGTGGAGGAGGAAAATCAACCTTCAGTGTAGGTGGTGGTGCTGGAAAGCTCTCTGGATCCGTTAGGAAAATGCCACTGTCTCGTATCACTTTGGAGGGTAGAACTGGTGAAGTAGAAATAGCAGATGAACGCCTTTCAGGTGGAGGAGGAGGCTGCAGTGAGGTCCTCTTACTCTGGATTTTCTGTGGCCTCAGCAATGGTTGTGCCAGGCCAGGTGCACTGGCATTATTTGTTTCAGCCTTTAATAAGCAGAAAAATAAAAGGACAGTCACAGTCAGTAAATGTGTAAAACTAATGCCACTGCCTAAGAACATAAAAAGATGTGAAAATACATGAGTGTAGTAGACAGGGAAATTAGGTGGAGTGCATTTTGCCTGAAACATGAAAAGAGTATTTTGTTTTCTTTCTGAAGCTGCCCATAGAGGTTTTGACAGTGGAACCCTCCCTCTTGACAGTATTCATAGTGCTTCTTTGAATGCTGTCCACAGAAGATGAGTGCTTTTAAAATTTCAAGCAATTGCAGTTAGTAAGACTAACATCAAGGAAGTACCTTTGGGATTCATTGTCCTTGAGCCTGGAAGAAATGATCTTTGAATATTGACTACCTCTCTTGGACCCCTCTGCCCTTCACGGCCTTCTCCCATTCTCCAAGATCCCTAAAGATGCTAAAGTTAGCTCTCCTGGAGTCCTGGAGTTTGAAATCTGTCTCTCTGTCCTGCTGCCTCTTCCTTCAATACCAAACTCTACAGTCTCGTGGTCACTGCAGCCAAGGCTGCCCCAAGCGCTGCATGTCCAGCAAGGCCTTCCCTGTTTGTTAGTCGAAGGTCGGGCAGCCCAGCATTCCTCGTGGGATCCTTCACTACCTGGGACAGGAAGTTGTCATCAGTGCTTCCCAGGAACCTCCTGCACTGCTTGTGCTTTGCTGTTTTGCTTCTCCAGAAGATATCAGGGCAGTTAAAGCCCCCCCAAGAACCAGGGCCTGTGACTGTGGGGCTGCTTCCAGCTGCCTGCAGAAGGCCTCATCCATGTTGGGATCTCTCGCCGGTCAGAGTGACCCCGAGAAGAGTTTGAAAGTCTCTTTTCCCAGCCTGGCACTGGAGGAAGGAGTCAGGGCTCTTCATTTCTCAGTCTCAAGGTTGTTTATTGTATCTTATCTATAAAATTCTTTCTCCTGCCCTGCCAAGGTCCATCCAGCAGGACAGTTCCAGGCACTCTGCCCGCCCCCGGGGTGTTGTTATGTCTTTATACTAAAAACTACGTGTACAATGTTTACAATTACTTTCCAATACCTATCACCTGAGCTTCTACTCTAAACCAATCTAAAGGTGCCAACATCACAGCAGAAGATGGAGGCCAAAAAGAAGAAGGAGAAAGGCTGGGCATGCCCAGTTCCCTCCATCTTGCCTCCTGAACCCCCATACCAGAAACCCCAAAATCTACTTTTCCACTCTGTGATAACTTCGCTATAATTCTACCTAAACTGTTGTGGCCTGCTGATCTTCATATAAGGTTGGTAATTTGCTCCACGGGTCATAATCAAAACCACAGGTATTTTGGGCTCTGTGCCAGGGTCTCTAAAACCCCTGGCAGGGGTCTTGGCTGCTCAGGACAGCCAGAGGGATGTCCTGGGTTCCCACACATCCCCTCCCTCCTTCTGATCGGGAGGCCTGTAGCGAACACCCACAATGGTGTCACCCTTCCTAGCTCGCCCTTTTATCCTCACCAGGACAGAGCTCGGCGCACTCCAAGTGTTGCTTCACATCGAGTGCAACTCCACCACTGCACTTTCCTGGTCTGTCTCTCCTAAACAGCCTGTGGCCCTTCATGACAACACTGCAGTCACAGGAGCTATCCCACCATGTCCATAATTGCAATGGGATCAAAGCCCAGTGGCTGCATGGAGATCTCTAGTTCCTCCTGTTTGCTGCTTCTAGAGAAAAGTGCTCTGCACCCCTGCAGCAGCATTAATTCTAGCATGAGCTAATTATAACATGTATGCCTCCTCTTCCTCACTCCTTGCCTCCAAACATGGAAGTAAATGAGACACAGGAGGAGGGAACCAGTGGCTGAGTTCTCAGAATGTGATCTGGTCCAGAGGAAGTAAGGTTCAGAACAGAGAAACAGGAGGAACTCAAAGACAGAAACAAGAAGTGTAGAACATGTGATGCTGGTGACAGGAAAATCCTAGGAATTTAATTTCATTTGTCCTGTGCACTTCATACATGATGAAGAGATTGAATGATGAACTGCAAACAAATGCACACTTTTTCTGTATGATGCTCTTGAGGTTCTCTTAGTGTACCCTTTGAGATATTTTTACAGCCAGATTTGGTGCAATTACATGAAATTTGGAGCTTAACAAGAAATGCATTTAGAGCAGAAGGAAAACATGTAAGGTTTTCCCTTAGTTCTTCATAGTTTCTCCTTTCTTACACACTCATGTTCAGCTGTGCAGTGTTCCCTACTGAAAACACTCTGTATGTCTTGTGTTTCTAAGGCAAGACCTTTTTTTGGCGGAGACCAAACCATGGCACCAAGGTTCTGGCAGCACACTTTGAGACTATCCCAGCAGGCACATTCCTGTTCCTGATACATGAACTCAAGGCTGCTTGTTCTGAAGGAAAAAAGCAGTGGGTGGCTGTGCCTTCACCTCCCATTGGAGGCTCCTGGTTCTGCACAGCACACACACTGTTTGCAGTGTGTGGGGCAGCCACCTTTCCCAGGAGCCTAATCCTTCTCATTGGCTCTTTGAGGGGAAAGACAGTAGGTGAAGGAAAACAAACTTGGAAAACTCGTTCACAGATGACATTTAGCTGTAGTAACTGCTCACTTGTGCTTCAGCTGTATCCACTTTCTTCTGAGTGTCTGGACATTCTGCACTGGAATAATGATCACTTTGGGGAATCTGTCCATTTGACTGAACAGTACCTGTGAGAAGGAGAGGAGCCAGAGGGAAGAGAGTGTTACGTTTTTGTGATATTAACCAGATCAGAGAATACCCAACTATAACAATTTCTTTACAACTTCTATGAGGAAACACTTGTTACAGGGTTTGTATACATAACTCAGTAAAATCTGTTTTCTACTTTATGCTCATTTTGTTACTTTTCTTATTCAGTTTTTTACTTAAGGAAAATAAAGTGCCTTACATTAAAATCCATAAGCACCTTACATTAAAATACCTGTGTTTCATAACAGCATTTTGAAGTTTGCAGTGTGCTGTAGTATTACTATATTCCCAGTTTTTATTGCCTTTTTTTTTTGGTTTAGTTTAGGTTAAAGACAAAAAGCACCATAGCTTCATATCAATCAGTCATTGGAGTGGAAGGTCTGAAATCCTACAGAGGGGCTGATCCACTTTCTTTAGTAAATGAGCTAAAACATCTCCCTAGCTCTGAAATATCTGCCCCATTTGGAATCACAAAGATCTGTGAACTTCACTGTGTTCTCAGATTAGTGCAGACCTGGAAGCTGGCTGAGTTAAAGCTCTGCAAAACATCTGCCCACCATTTCTGCTTGTGCAAGGGATATGCATAAATAACCCAGTACTGTCAAATGGAGTAAGTGAATGTGAGACCAAAGAACAAATTTACAAGTTTAATTATAAAAAATCCCCTGCCCCTGTGTAGTTTGATGAGGATTAAATACTCCAGTTTAGTGTAGCATTTTTGAAAGCTGTATGTGTCAAAGCAGTAGACAGTGTTTGGTGCCTAGAGACCTGCATTGGCAAACCTTAATGACTGCCTTAGCTCTATTATAATTTACAGTTCTGAGATCCAGTAGAGTTCCACTCCTGTATTTCTCAGATGTTAGTGAACCCTTAGCTGTCTACAGGGTAGACTAAGCACAACAATGGCTTTAATCTTAACACATACTTTACTGATCAGCAAAGAGGTTCCAGGAATATGATAAGAAGTAGAATAAAGTATTTTTACTGCCATACCTGCAAATCTCATGACTGGCAGAGAAGTAAGAAAAACTCTGCAGTGTGCCTAATTTACTAAGGCTATTTAAACTTCAAGGGATGACAGAAGGTGGTTTAACATCCTTAGGTTTTATAATTGTGCTTGCATGTTGTTCAGCATATTTAATCCAAAGTACCATTTGGATCATTCAAACTACAGTCTTGTGTTGAAGGACTAACATGGGAGTCAACAAAGAGATAAAACCAATCTTGTGGCTCTCCTTCCTCAGTGGAAGGAGATGTAAATCCCTGGGTTCTGTGGCCCAGAGGGTTATGCTCCCTAAAGTAGAGCAAGTTAGTCTCACCTCCCTTTGTCTGCTGTTCATAGCAGAGCAGGAGTTTGGTTTTCATACTGCTCAAAGATGTTGCTGCCCTCAGTCATACTGAGATTTAACTAAATGAAGGAGAGCAGAGAGAGATCCACTTTATCTAGTGAGGTATGGTGTTCTACTTGGCAGAAATTACATAACAGAAGGCTGGAACAGGAATCTGTTTCCTCTTCTGTTAATGGATTTCATAAACTATGCAAGACTTGAAAGCAACACTTAAAACATCATCTCTTGCCAGCCAGCTAATGGACTCCCAGACAATACAGTATGTGAACCCATGCATTCTATTATCAAGATTTATTTTTAATTTAAATGTTATAGTATTTTTACAAGTTAATTTCTTCAAAATTTTATAGCGAATTAGTATTTTTTAAGGAAAAAAAAGGTAGTCCAAATAATGCAAAATATAGATACCCAAAATCAAAATATTTATCCTTGTAGTGATAAGGAGCATCTGCATAAAGCAACATCTTCCATCTTTCAAACATCATGATATTGTGATGGAATATCATGCAGGACCACTACATACACTGATTTTATTAGTGTTCAAAGGTACACAGGCACAAAGGCAGAGAGGGAAACAAAATATTTTGACTGAGGTGCACCCGGGACACTTCAGAGCCACAGACAACACAGGTTGGGGTACATGTGAACATACCAATGCTGGTTACAGCACTGTGTCCAGGGAATAATGGCTACATGGTAAGTGAGAACCAAAGTTTCACCTGCCTTCCTTGGCTGCCAATGAAGTTAACAGAGTACAGTTCACACAGGACTGTAGTTTTCTATAGCAGATTTTAGCCTATACTGAAGTCAGCTCATACAAATGGCTATGGAGCCATTTGAAAACAGAAGTGAACATCCTTTGTACCTTTTCCAAAACACAAACCAACAGCTGCTCAGAGTTAGGCAGTTTTAGTAGCATAGTCAGACCCCAGGCTTTATATAGGGCAGCTATGACAGGTGTAAGATACCCAGAATCACAGTGATGTGCCTCAATTACAACACTAATGATCCTTCAGAGTTAATTCCATAGAGACAGTATACATGACTAAAACCTTTCCAGGCTACTTAACCATTTAATGCAATCCATTAGTTAAAATTAGCAGCTATTCTATTGAACACATGCAGTGTTCCTGGATTCTAGTCAGGAGCTGAAGTCTCAGAGATGTATATACAGCCTTTATATGTCCAGGACAGATGGCAGCACCAGCATGGAGCCCCCCTGGCCAGCCTCCTCTCTACTGCTGTCAGCACCTAAACACCAATGTTCTATGACTGTCAAACCCACTCTCACTCAAGTAAACTTCCTCCTGTCAAGGGTTGACACTGGTCAGATGCCAGGCACCCACAAAAGCTACTCACTCACTCTTCTCTGCAGTTGGACAGAGGAGAGAAATTTAACAATTTGTGGACTCAGATAAGAAGTGGGAGAGATCACTTACCAAATGCCATCAAGGTCAAAACAGGGCACAACTTAGAGATAAAAAGTGAATTTATTTCTAACAAAATCAGAGCAGGATAATGAGTAGTAAAACAAGCCCTTAAAAACACCTTCCCCCATCAGAAACCTCCCTGATCTCAAAACAGCCTGTTACTGGGTGTCCCCATGCCAGATATATATTTATTAACATAATTTGTCTCCAAAGAATAGTAGGAAGACCACCTTCTATCTCCATGTACTCAAAAAAGATGAACTGAACTGGAGCCCTGGAAAGGTATTTGAGTTGTCTACATGAGAAGACAGAGTATTAACTTCCAACAGTAATATCAACCTCACCTGCCCTTTGACAGTTAGTACTTGGCCAGCATGCCCATCCTTATAAAGCATATCTTAAGCATGTAAACTAAAAATAGTCATGCAAGTTACAGATACTATCATGCACTGTTGTACTGGTATCATCATTAGATCAGTAACAGCAGTATGATGGAGCTACTGGAAAAGTAAGGTTAGAAAATAATGTAGTCCTTTCTTACTTGTGTCCTAACACCCACATTGTTACCATGCAAATGAGTGAAAGGCTAGGACAGAGAGTGACTCACCCTTTCTATAATGATTTCTCATCTTTTCTAATCTTTCCATAATGATCAATCTCAGAATATCCCACTCACCCCTTTTACTAACTGGAAGAAAAACTCCAATACAGCCAGTGTAGAGATGGGCAAACAGAAAGTTTCAAGACATGGATCATCAGTCTGCAAAATGTAGGTGGAGGATAAAGGATTCAGATTCCAACAGAAAAATGCATTATTAAGTTGTGCAGATTTAAACTGATCTTCTGTGAACTGTCTTTGTATCCTCCAAGTTCTAACTGTAAAGTGAGAGCTTTGCTGCTACACTGGCCTGTCTATAAAAAGACATCTTGCTGAATCCATGGGAAAGTTTTCTGGACAAAGACTCTATGCAACACTGATGATAATAGAAAGGGGCAATAAATGTGACTTCAACTGCTGTGGCAGTCTCAGTACCTGCTGATGAGGATCCTGCAGGGGCAGCTGGCTCCACCACTTTTTGATTTACCCACCGAGAGGACAAGGCAGCTTTCTTCACTGCACATTTGTAATTGTCATAGAGCGTCTTGCCATACTGCAAAAGAATCAAAACAATAACATGAGCTTGACATTGGCTTGACATAGGCCAAGCATTCATTTTGCTCTTGGACAACTTTTCTGACCTTGTTTCTTCCTACCTAGTTTTGTTAGAAGGTGTCTTTCTAGAAGTTGTGTGCCTTTTCTGTGTAGGGCTAGGTGGAAAGCACATTAAGACATGAATCCCCATGACCAGACACAGTCCTACTGTTACCATTCTTACATTTCACATTCGTTTCAGTATCTGTAAACTTCTTGAATCCTGGCTTCAAAATCAACTGTTCTCAGTATCTTTTCCCAAGTATTACATTTTCAAACTGGAGACTTGAGACACTGAATCCCAGGCTCTAAAGCAAACAGTTCTGTCAGTGTAAGATACAACATAATTTTATGTTCTCTCCCCACTTTTGTTATATGCCACCCTCCAGGACAACTGTCAGGAAAAAGCCCAAACTAACAGATAAGAGGAGTAGGTCTGTATGGGAAAATACAGCCAATACCAGGGCTTTGTATAAATCCATCTACCTTCATGTTTTGTACAAATAAAAATGGGCTGTCAATTAGGATATTTTTAAACAGAGTGAGGTAGACAATTTGGGTAGGACTGTCTGAAAAATGTCACAACTGGAGTGGCCAGAGCTTGCACACTTTAGCTACAGTATATTATTATTGAGCCAGATGACTATGCAGTAAGTTTTATGAGTACATGAGTTTTATAGCTACTGAACTCCTGTGTTAATAAGAAAAACATACTGATAGCTAAGGTACAGGGACATTCAGCAAATCCATCCTCATCATGCACTTCTGATCTTTGTTTCTGTGGTGAAATTAGCATGAATGTCCATTCTTGTCACAGCATTTCCAGCTGAGGTGATGACAGTCAGAAACCTGAGGAAGACCTGCTTTTACAGAAAATATATTAAAGTAAATTTGCTTTTAATCTCACCTTGGCAATTCTTATTCCTGTTACCCACTGATGCAGGGTTGCTTTATCATCACAGCACAAGTACTTGATATATTGTGACTCCTTTTGAATCTGGGGATGCTGAAAGACAGTAATTTATAAAATAAGACAAACACAGAAATTAAATCACTATATGAAAGTCTGAAGGAACCACACAATGACCCTGTGAAAACCCATCATAAAGGTGACTTGAGAAAAAAAGGCAGCAAAAACAGAGTATAAGAAAATATAAAAATATGGTGATTATGAACAATACATGAGTTGCCACTGGCAGCTTTTGCTTAAAATAATTTAAATGCATTGTAATGTGAATTCAAGGGTTTCAGAAATGTAACAATGATCTAGAGTTCAATGAAATCCATAATTGTTCTGGTTCAGGGTCTAACACTCAATGTACAATCACTAGAAGGAAGTCTGTTTCTCATTTTGTGGTTTGTCATACGTGAGGCACTTAGACTGAACATTGAACACAATTAGTTTTCAAAGACTATGTTAAATTTATTTAAGTATAAACTTTCAGCTGAAACAGGTTTTTCCTCCTGACTGACTGCTTTTCTTTGGGCTCAATTCAAGCTTTCTTCTTATATATTTTTATTCTGCTTTACTCTTGCTGTTTTTGCAAAAATTATATATAAAAACTGTTATATGTTCTGGATAGAGGATCATTCAAAATCCAGCACCATCAGAAGTATTCTTTTTAATTTGTTTGTACCAGAAACCTCTACAGTTTTAAGATTTTTTTTTCATTTTGGACAAAATTTAGTATCTCTTTCCTTTACTGATCAAGGTAGTATGGGTATGTTTTGACATATCTTTGCAACTCAAAGACCATCAAAATGCCAGACTCCCTACTTGCCTAGGACTGAACATTCTCTCTAAGACTCAGAAGGAATTTGGTTTCCCTGCTAAAGCAGAGGAGGATATAAGTCTTTAGTAACTTGGTTGGAATAACATACTGCCATCTCTTGATATGCAAAGGAAAGAATGGACCCAAAGGAAAAACGCTTCATTATCCCTTATTTATGTGTTCATTTCTATCTATATTCTTAAAAATTTTAAATGTACAGTTAGTGGAATTTTGTGAATGCACAAAGAGTAGCTAAATATGCTCCATGGATTCACTCTCTTTTCAGCCTGTGCAGGTAAAAATTCAAAGCACACCTCCACCTGGCAAGGACCCTCCCAGCACAGAGCACTGCCAGCCTCTGGCTCATGCAGGTGCCACCTCCTCACAAATATCTGCTGCTGGCTGGGATGTCCTGCTGCAGAGGCCAAGCCTGCCCACAGCTGGGTGACCCCAAAGCAGAGCCAAACACAGCAGACTTGCTCCTCAGCCACGTGTCCCTTGCTCCCTGCTCAGCACTGCAGACACCAGGCTTCCCTTGCTTCTGCTGACCCAGCTGCTCAGGAGGCCACATTCTGATTTAAAAGAAAAAACAAAAAAAACAAAAACGGAACTGGTCTGGGTTAAATATAACCCATTTCATCATGCTGTAGTTTTGGTTTATTTGTTTTTAAACCCAGCAGTCCACAGCATGACCTCACATAGGGCAAAGGAATAAGGAATATTGTGGCTTGGGGAGAGAAGGAGTAGCAAGGGATGGATGAGAGGATAGGACTGCACAAGCCACTATAGCTGCCAAAGCCCTGCATCATCAAATTATGGAGTGAGAGGGAACATACCATGGAGATAACTGTGAGGAAGAGAAAAACAAAGGAATATTATCCTTATTACTACTTGTAACCATGTTACAAGTCCCTGCATGTTTGCAGTCACCTGCTCACACAGGTCCCAGTCTGCAAATGCACAGCTGGCCATGTCCCCTGGACAATGAATATGCTGGTTGTATTTCCACCTCTGGAAGTGCCCATGGCTGCCTTATTCCATCACCTTGCTTTGGGGCACTCCCAGCTTGAGAGCAAGGGACAGCTCCCACGGCAAGCCCAGAGGTGTCAGCTCACTGTCACCACTTAGGTGCCTTAACTGCAGAGCAGGGGCCACCTCGTGGACCCTCACCCACCTGCTACACTCACACATCACCCCTTCATACAGCTCAGTGTACAGGGCTGTATCTTGTTTTTATACACCTCTGCCAAGTATCAAACCAAGGCAGTAACCAGGCCCCTGGACAAACAGCCTGCTCCAGTTCCCAGCATCTGCCTGTCCTTGTCTCTCACAGCCTCAGAGAGCCTGAATGCTGCTCAGAGTAGCCTCTGCTAGCACAAGATATGGCTGGGACACAATGCCCAAAAATCCTTGTTTCCTTCCACTGTTTCTCCATTAGGTGACCAAACACAGTGAAAATCAGAGAATTCAGCCTGAATGGAATGGTACCTTTAAAAGGGAACTGTAAGCAGGCCCTTTTTTGTGTGACAGAGTATATCCCATATACCTGGTTTATGTTATCACCAATGGAGACAAAAGAACCAGGAGAGGTGAAAATAAAGACACTGCAACCCTCGGTAAAGTCAGTTCTTCAGGCACTTCTCAACCAGCAACCAGCATTTTTGCTTCAGTGTGTAAGATCCTACTGAGCCCACCAGATGGCACCCAAACCTTTAAAAAAAGGAAAAAAGGGAGCTTTTCCTTTCCCTTCGTTTTCATGGCAAGAGATCTATTGCATCTACATATTCCCCCATCTCCCTCCATTTTTAAACACCTACCAGAGTGTATTTTTATTACAAGCAAAAATAGAAGACTTCCATAATTTAACAAATGGTTCATGCAAACATCTGGAAGAATGTCCACACTGCACAACAAGGCAGAGGAGGTCAAGGCCTGGAGCAAGCTAGGTGATGGTGCTGCACATACACACAGCCCTGCCACTGGGATCTGCTTCTGGGGTGCTCAAGAGAGGCTGCTGCAGACCTCTGCCCTGGGGCACCCTATGGAAATACCAGTTTCAAAAGAACACCTGTACTGTGTCAGATCAAAGGTCCCTGAACCCAGCAGCTGGCCTCTGAGAGTGGCCAGAAATGGGGCAAGAGAAGTACAAGATAAGCACATATGATACTTCTTTCTCTGTAGCTCTCTGTCTAGAATGATTTTTGGTGGTTTTCTGAGAATCACGGGGTTTCTCCATAAATAGGCTCTCTTCCAAGTACTTCTTCAGTTTTTATTGAGCACAAAGAGAGTTCTGGCATCCACAACACCTTTTAGCAACAACTTTCTCAAGTTTGTCACACACTCTATGAAGAACTACCTCCTTCTCTGAACCTGACTGCCACTAGCTCTGTGTAACATTCTTATTTTGGAAGAGACACTGAATGCCTGACCCCTAGCCAGACCTTTCCATGCCACTCCCGAGCCTAGAGATCCTCATCATACTCGTGTCAAGCTGTATCTCCTTTCTAACCCACAGGCTTCTGGTCTCTTCAGTCATTCTTCAAGTCAAAGTAATTCCTTACCTCTGCTTATCCTTGTTGCTCGTGCTTGATATTTTACAAGTTTATTATATATTCTCTTTGACATGAGAGGATCAGAACTGCACAGGTGAACAGAAACCATGAACTTATGCCATGGTAAAGCAACATTTGCTGTTTTATCATCTATATCTTTCCTAATCATTCCTAATGCTTGATTTATATATCTGACAACTACTGAGCACTGAACCTCAGCCTCAAAATGGCCTTCCAGAATTCCTCACTCACACACTTTCCTCAATGATCTGAATAATATAATATCATCAGCAAATTTCCTCAACTCACTCCTTACCCTGCCTATGAATATTTTCAGACTGGGGGGGTCTCACAATCCTAAGAAATTGAGGGGGAATAGTCAGTGAACAAGGTGACAGTGTCCCTTGCTAGATAACACTTGAGTTACTTACTGGCTACCCTTTACCCTGTCATTTGCTGGCTATTGTCTCCACCAGGCAATACATCTCAACTACTGATATTCACCAGTGGGACCTATTCCAAATTGCTGATTAAATTACTCCAATCAGCAACTGTGATTAAGTGCACAGTCACCAATATGAGCTGTCAATTAGGGACCAAACTAGCAGGCTGCTGAACCCCCAGCTCTGAGAAGGAAGGTCAGACACCTCAGAGCCATGCAGGCACCCTCTATAATCTCTTTGTTACAGCTGAGAACTGTAATGTATCTCATTTTCCAAGAAGCAGCAGCAGCACTGGCTCTTTTTACATGTAACCTTATGAATGACACATAAAGCTTAACTCATTACTGGATCCACAGCCCACTGAGGTCAACTGGAAATATCCCCCTCACCTCACAAGAGCTTTGGATCAGGCCTAAGAGGACTGTTCCAGGCTGCCAGTAAAGAGGCTGCCTGCAGCAGCTGTCTGCAAGGCCAGACCACAGGAACACACACCAGCAGCACCAAGCTTAGCCCTGAAGGTTTCTACCCATACAAGATTATTTGCAGCTGGCTCAGACGGAGACATTTGGCTTCCTGTGTTTTTTAGATGCATGAAGCTTGCCACTTTAGGTAGGAAGGTAAAATGTTTCAGCCAAGAATTGTCACAGCCCACCCACCCCACCATTTGCTCACTTGGAGGAACTGTATCATAGTGGAATTGCTTTGGCAGTACAATGGCAGATGCCTCGGCTCTCAATGCTGACCTTTACAAGCTCAATTTTCCACTTAAAACTTCACACAAAATCTACTACATAGTGCATTAACATGGTGGCTCAGAATAAGCAATTTGAAGAAGAACTTAGGCAACTGGAAGTGCCTGGAAATGCTGACTTGGGATGAAGATCCCTAAATGATTCTATGATTCTGTGTGGACCAATTTCCTCCTTTCACAGCTCCTGTGTCTCATGAGAGTGTTTAGTCCAGCACACTGACATCAGCAGCTATAGTCACTATGCAAGTCTGGTTTTACTAAACTAGATTCAGACTCTGTAATAACTTGTCTGTGAGACCAAGAGAGATCAACAATATCAATAACAGCCATGTGAGAAATACTGCACTTTAAGGCAAAAAACCACCAACCACAGTATACCACACCTCATACATAGATAATTTATTTTGCTATAGGGTGCATACCACGTCTTGAAAAGATCATTAAAATCATCTGACAGCAAAGTGAAAACATCTTCTCTGGAAGGTTTAGCACCTTTGCCTCTGAAATATGCAGCACCAAAATGAATTCTGAAAGACAACTCCTTAAACAGTAACAACTCTAGAAGTCATAGTTTAAAAAAAATGTGGAAATATGCAAGTAGAAAGGCTCTCCAGAATTTTTCTCCAATTAAAAAAATTGAATAGTGCTTTGAAATAATATGGACTATAGTGAACTTTCATCTTTCGATGTCAAAACTCTTAATAATGATGAATTAGTCACATCATTGACCCTGATTTTGTAGGTACTAAGATGAGAGCATCTCAAACATCAGGCTGCAAAAGGATGTGCCATGTTTCAACCAGAAAAGCACTGAAGAGGCTTGGAACAGAACCTCATATTCTCCCCTGTCCCACTGTCTCTTCTATAAGTATCAACTGTCTGGAGATAAAAAAAGCAGAAGCACTCGAATATAAAGAGTTTGTTTTCTGGAGAGGTTTAAAAAAATATTTGTCCACAGATAGCATTTTCAGATATAAAGTAAACTCTTTGCCTAAGGAAAAAAAGATAAAACACATTGAAAACCTGAAGAAATGGGAACTGAATGATGTGGTTTCTGTGGTGTCTGCCAAAACAAATGACTGAAGGCCATGTGTGCATGAAATTGGAGATTATCCCAATAAAATGTTCTTTTGAGTTGCCTTCTTCCAACACTGAAGATGAAAAGTAAACTGAAGTTATTCAGGCATCTCATTGCATTCCTTACCCCAAAATATATGGATCATTGCTCAGTCTCTGAGGCAGAAACAATAGCCAGAAGCATAAAGAGTGACTAACTTTGGATCACAAGCTTTGGCTTTTGGCTGAATTTTTACAAAATGCTCAATGCTTTTGGATGCCTAAACTACCACCAATGAACTTGTGCTGTATTGAACTAGCTTCTCTGAAAAGCTGCGACTCCTCTGGCTCCCATGGCTGGAAGTAGAATTAATAGTCATTACCTTTCTAAAGTCACATTGAAATGGTTCAGATTTGCAATGTACTATTCATCATGGTCAAATTCAGATGCTATGCACCCCTTGCATGAAGATGATCATACTTAACTGATCTCTTGAAGATGTGTGAACTCTATGTATAAAAGAGTAATTGCTCTATTATTAAGAAAATTATTCTTTTGACCTATATTTCTCTAATGACTTGAGGCAAAATTTTCAGATCATTAAAAAAAATATATTTAATAGCCATTGTAACCAAAGAAGTCTGCTTTATGCAGGAAGTAATATTTTCCAAAGCTATTGTATTCAATTTCTCCCTGTCCATTCTCTGTCCTTATTCACCCTGCTGTTTATACATTAATCTAGCAAAACTGTGCACGTACATGACTGTAATCCCACATACCTGAAAGTGTTCTGCAATAAAAAGTATTTCTACTTCTGCTTTATCAGTTAATCTAGCAATGAATTTACTCTGAAACACTTATCTGAAGCACTCATACTAAAACATCTTTTCCATTAAAAAAAAAAAAAATCTCCTGCTTTCTACCTTTGTTTCCTGCACTAGCCATTTGTTCTACATAGTTGTTATTCCTAGGGTTTTCTATCTCAAACACTCTAATTCTGACCTTCTACCTTTTTAACTGTCTTTGTGTTGAATGTATTATGTACATGACTCAGCCTGCATGGAGCACACAGGGTGTGAGGGAGGAGGGAATCAGGAAAGAAGCAGCTAAATACCAAATCATCTGCTAAAATGATGCTGCTATTGCAAACAAGCCATTCTTTTTGAAAATTTACTTCCAAAATTCTTTGGACAATTAGATTTTTTTAAAAATAATGGCGTCAAATGATGCCAGGAAAATTTAACTGTTTTGACTGCACAGGAAAATGTACCCAGCTGTAGAAATAGAGGATGATTTCCCTTTGTCTCAGTTTATCCCCAGGAAACCAATTTTTTTCATCCTAGATTAATTCAGCATTATGCACCATTACCTCCAGATTACTCAAGCATAACCAGCACCAATAAACTATAATTAAATCCACTCTTTGTCAAAGGCACATCAGACTGACTAAACCAGCAAATTTGCATATAGATTACCTTGCTATTTGTCTGCTTTGAAAGATTTTTCAACATGGTGTGACAAAATCAGCTCCTGGACAAGCAGGCGTGCGCATGCACACACAGAGACAATCTACAAAATGAACATTACAGTCACCATTTCTGCTCAGTGCAATGGATGCTGTTGCTAGCATGATGGGCAGATCCCTTCCTTTCTGGTTAAATACTTATTTTTGTGGGCTTTCAGTTTCAGAATATAAAATAAATCATTAAAGGTCTCATTTACTTCCACAGCATTTCCCATATAACATGAGATGGCGAATGAGAAAATTTGCAGGTAATCTAGATATAAAATCACACATTTGTAAATGTAAAGTTGATTCTGAGGAACTAAACCATTCCTACTTGCTGTGTGCTGTGTGTGAATATAACTTTGCAGGAAAGCAGAGAGAATTTTGTTCCTTCACCACTGCTCTCCCAGGAATGGCCAGCACTGTGTGCGGGGTGGCACAGAGAGCTGTGCTGTGATCCTCTCCTGCCTCCTCTGCTGGGAACAGAGTGGCAAAACAGATTTGCCACTCTGTTCCCAGCAGAGGAGGCAGGAGAACTTGAGAGATGCAGGTTTGAGTGATGGGACTTTTTTCAAACTTGGCTGACCTTTCCTTTCCTCTTCTCTGCATATGGAGATCTCTATTCGGAAAAGACTCTCTTTATCTGATGTCAAAGAGAAGGGTGGGATCTTTAAATTTATGAAAGGATAAGACTTAGGCTGAGTACAAAATAGGAAGAATCTGAATATTTACAAAAGCAGATGTCCAAAAAGTATTTCTTATACTCAGAGGCTCTGTTTTTAATATTCAGGGAGTTCTTTGTGTTGTTCCTGGATTTTGAAATGTGGGACTTCCTTTGAGGGAAGAAGGTTTGTTAAGCAGTGGAATAGAACAAGTGCACTGAAAAAGTTTAAAGCTCAGCACAGCACCAAATAGCCACTGGGAAATAAAGCACAGTTCAAGTTTTCAGTTGCCCCAAAGCCTAAGGATTCCTGAAAGCCAGCTCCATTGGAAGCTCTGTGCCAGGCTGCAGTCTTGCCCTGAGGACCCAGGCACATCAGTCCTGGTCTGCTGCACACACAGAGCTAAAGGTGGTCCTGCTCTCCCCTCCAACCAGGCAGCTGTGCCCCTTCTAGTTGGTCACAGCTGGGCTTTCTGCTGCCTGATATGAGGAAGTAGTTGCTTTGTTCTGTTATTGCAGTTGTCTCCTGAATCATCCTGAAAGGAAACTTCTGAATAAGCTCAGCAAAATGCTCCCTCTTTTGCTAGTAAACACTGTGATGTTTAACTGCTTCTGGCACCCCACCCTTTTGCCCATTATCTCCTCAGTGTCTTGATTATTAGCAAATAAGCAAAGCACATCCAATTTTTGTGCTGAGGTATAGCATATACAGTGGGGTGCTGACATAATGGGAACAAACGATCCACAAGGAGCACTCACAACACATCCTGCTTCTCTAGCTGAAAGAGGAATATCCTACAGCATGGATCTGCAGATAAGAATACTTATATTTGAGCTAGTTTAGGTGCAGCTCCTAGGCTGCAAAAACCACCACAGCTTCAGGCTAAGTATCAAAGCAACCTGCCCATGATGTGCATGATCTTGTTGCTAGACTAATACCAGCACCCAAGCCAGCATCAGCTACATAACTCAGGTATGATCACTGAAGTTGAAATGAAACACCTAGATTATATAAGAAACAGGACAGAGGGAGCAGCTCCTGGTGACTGGATGCATGTCAGTTGGGACAGGCACTATGACCAAAGGCTCACTGTCTCTGTAAGCCCCATACCTGACTGTAGCCAAGGTGAAGAAACTGGAGAAAAAGCCCACATCCCATTTAGAGAGATCAAAGTGAAACAACAGTTGAAGAAATGTCATGAAGACCTTGAGGCAATACCCATACTATTCAGGGCTATGCCAGTCAACCTGAAAAATCTCATTCTGGCTAAAACCAGGTCACCAGGACTGTGGTTAACATTAGTTGCAGTGTTTACATTCTCTTTACATTCTTGGCAATGCCTGGAACATAGATGTAAAAATGGCAAGAATGCTCTGCTCATTGTTAAATTTTTCCCTGAGTGCTCTTCCCTCCACAAAGACACAGCATAAAGATGACCATGGCTGGGGAGGAAAAAGGAGATGTTTTCTCTTTTCTCCCTGCTAATGTGAGACAAGACCTTCAAAGCAGGAACAAATACTACAAATATACATATATTATTTGTTTAGAAGGCTCATCATACAACTGGGGACTGGAGGAAAAGAAAGAACACTTCCTTCAAGTATTAGGCCATATTCAGCTCCAAGCCAGCCTATCTTACTGGCCATTAGCTGCCATTTGAATGAACAAAGGGCATGCCCCTGTTTTTGAAGTAAAGATGCCAATAGCTTAACCACTGGGAAATGAATATGGTATTCTTTCAACTCAGTTCTCAAAGCTGGGAAAATATAGTTCTGAATTCAGCAGGATTTTCCACCTAGCACAGAAGTAAGGTACTGCTGAAGCTGCTACACCCTTGCATTTCTCCTGTACTATAAAGTATAAAGCTCTTGCCTCTGAGCTGGGCAGGTTCTTTTGTTATGTTTGAAACACAGCAGAGCAAGTAACTTGGCTGATGACTGCACACAGTTTTGACATAGCAGTTCTTAAGGGGATCCTCAGAAAGAAATGTTTAATTTCTTAACATTTTTTAATTCTTTAAAAAATGTAGTGGCATGCTATTCAAAACTTTGCAAGGGGCATTACAGCTTGCCAGAGCTAATAATGGCTTCCAGACTCTTTTTTCCCCAAATATTTCCCTTGCTTACAGCCACCTCAGTGAACAGCTAGCATGGGCTGTGGCTGCTACTCTTTCAGTTACCTTCCCCCATTTGTTAGACAGATAATAAGACAGATAATCTTATCCTGCTCTCTGTGGCCAGGCATACATAGGGGAATGGAAGAGCTGTGAAAACACAGCAGAGCCTTGGCTGGAGAAATTTCCAACTGGCTTGGGCTGAGCTGGGCATCCAAATTCCTTCAAAATTACTAGGCTTCCTGTATCATAAAAACAAATGTTTACCCATTAAATGCATTGCCTTTTCCTCACCGCATCTGTCTGTGAGAGTCCTGTTATTTCTTCTTGAGGACTTCATTTGCGAAATATGGCAGGATGAGAAATATCTCAAGAATGATGGTTTGTTTTCCTTTGACATGTCACAACAAGAGTCTCCCAGCAAGAGAGATTTTCTTCTGGGAGCCTTACAGATCAAACCAGACAGGACAAAAATGTGACTAAGTGTGATAAATGGCTCAGTGTTACCGTCCACACACTTCTGTGTCACCAAAGATCCAATCAGAGAGACTGACATTTAACTTTGCTCTTTCCCTCAGCCCACAGATCTCAAGATGTATTATATCCTCAGCTCCAGCCTCCAAAGGTAAGCCAAGGATATGAGAGAAATAATTTCAGCAGCATGGTTTTAAAAAGTAGAATTAATACTCTATTTATATATAGAATTCAAATTAATATACAGAAATTATAATAAATATTAAACTCTCCACCACCCTCAGAAAGCCACCCTAAGTGGGAGACTTTCACTTCTAAAACAACAGAAATATGAAGACATCAGTATTTGTCTGTACTTCCGGACCAACTCCAGCCACTGCAAGTCAGCCATTAAAAAAAGCCAAGTCTGAAACTGAGCGGGTAAAGAATCTACCCAATAATGATTTGTAGTAATTAAAAGGAAGAACAAGCACTGTAACATAATCTATTCATCACTAAGTTACATTGTTCAGAAATAATTATTGATACAATGTTTTTTCTAGTGTACTGCAAAGACATTTTAGAAACATCAGAGCAAACACAATTTGCTAAGTAGGTTTCATACGTTTATAAACCTATTAGACATGAAGCTTTCCTGTGTAAGCTTTTGATATTGTTCTTCCAATTCCACATTGAAGGGACAGCACTAACATTACACATGAAATAAAGCAAAAATTTTAGTTGAGGTGTGACTTTGTAAATAGCATACCTCTTTTCAGAAAAGATGGCAGTAAGTCCAGAAAGTTTATCCAACTATTATGAACACTTAAACACATTGCTATATGCATTCAAAAATCATGCTTTTCTTTTCATCTGAACAGAATGTGAATAACTGTTATTAAATTATTCAGATAGTTCTTAGATCAGTCATCTGTTTAGAAAATCAATTTCCCCTTGTTTTTTACATCAGCTCCATTTTTCCTTTTTTTTTCATTAAAGGTTGCACTTCTCAGAAGCAATGCTTACCTGTTAACTTCTGAAAGCTCAGCTGTGTTTCTTGTAGAGTGTTTTGTGGAGGACTATAGTATTAAAACTGTACATCTGTGTTAACTAGATACATCTGTTTCAAAAAATAAATCTGTCAATAAACCACTTCTGCTTGGCCATATGCAAATTAGGCTAGCAGACATTTTGGAACCGAATTTAAAAGTGCTTTAGGTGTGCAACTATAGCCGGAAATGTGGTACTGCAAGTACCACACTCTGATGCGAATGTTTCCTGTACTTTTTTTTCTGAGATGGCAAGATACTGTGTTTTCTGATACTTTGTTCCCACTGAACACATATAAAAAGAAAAGCAGCAACAAGATTATCTTCTGTCTTGTACAGTGATATGACAGACAGCAAATTGCTACAACCTCAAAGCTTCATTTCTGCTGTCTAAATTCGGTGAAAAACATGGGCTTCTTTTCCTTTCCTGAGAGGAATGAAGAATTCCCAGCCTATTTGCAGTGCTATTACCTGGAGAGGCAGCAATGAGATGCTTATTCAAGAACAAGCATTGATTTTCATGAGTGGATGAGCAACGTATTTTGCCTTCCTGCCAGAAACAGCAGTGCAATAAAATATGAAAAATGAGATGCCTATTCCTGCAAAATTTTGCATCTCAGTTCAACAAACCCCTCAACAGGTATGACTAGACCACAAAAATGTAGACATGCTTTTTGGTGTATAATCCATAGTGCTCAAAACATCAAAATTAGAGACTGCCAGACTTCTCATCATACATCTGCCCTGAGTGTCATCTGCCCAAATGTGTCCAGTCACCTGAACAGTCAGCATATTTGTGACAGTGGTCACAGGGGTTCTTGGACGAGGGAAGAGATGAGAATGTTGACTCCATGTTTCAGAAGGCTTGATTTATTATTTTATGATATATATATATTACATTATAACTACACTAAAAAGAAATAGAAGGAAAAGGTTTCATCTCAGAAGGCTAGCTAAGCTAAGAATAGAATAGGAAAGAATGATAACAAAAGGCAGCTCTTTCAGACTCTGTCCAAGATAGCTCGGCCTTGATTGGCCATTAATTATAAACATCCAAGATGGGCCAATCACGGATCCACCTGTTGCATTCCACAGCAGCAGATAACCATTGTTTACATTTTGTTTCTGAGGCCTCAGCTTCTCAGAAGGGAAAAAAATCCTAAGAAAGGATTTTCACAAAAAGATGTCTATGACACATATTCAACCCTGTTTTGAAGACAACTTTAGGATGCAGTGTAGATATATATCACAGAACTGTCAGTAATAAAATTAAGGTCCTAAATGTATGTTGCTGATAACAATGAAGCAAAGAAGAAATCGCACATGATTTTGCAGGAGTTACTCTATCTTATCAGGATCCTTGGAGATTCAAATTTAAACATGTTCGCATATAAAAGAAACTGTGTGACATTTGGAGAACTTTTTTTTTTGTACATTACCTTTAAGACAAAGCAGTAGTCTGTAGGTGCCTTATATTTCACTTTGTGTTGATAACCATAATACACATTCACGTTCTCAAACTGAAGGAAGCACGCCAGATCCCGTGATGTCTACAAATGAAAACCAAGCCCATCGTTGTTAGAGCAAATTGAATTTTGATGTGAAATTCTTTAATAGAACTTTTATCAAATGCACGAATGCCAGTGAAGCTGACTGAAAAAACAAGGATTGATTTTAGGTGTCTGCTTTCTTAAAATAAAAATTGGAAGAGGGTCAGTACATATTATGAATGATCTGTAATACAGTTCAACATTTTGCTCTTGTTCTGGTTATGCTGTGCTTCACTGCTTTGTGTGGAGATTTTAGCTTATGTCTAATATGACAAAAGAGAACACCACAGTAATAAACCACACCCTTAAAATTCTGAGTGGAGAAAGAAGGTTTGGGGTTCTAAATTGCTTTGGGAGCTTGTTTTTCTTTTGTACATATAACAAACAAACCTCATCAGAACATAAGCACACGTTTAATCTGTTTTGCTTTGAATTTTTTCAGATTTCTTGGCATCATTCTATTTCTGTTTATCATAACACTTGCTTGTTCACAATATATTGCTAAAGTAACAAGGTTTCTGTTGCTGGGTGTTTCTCAGTGACGAATTCTCCCTCCAGTAACTTTTGCAATCCTTTGTGTGGAAATTCAAAAATAGCCATTTCACATGCTCACTGTTGGCTAAACTGAGAAATCAGGAAATTGTGGAGGAAAAAAGGAAAAATAAAACAACAAACCACAAGCTCCCTCTACTCCTAAAAATGGGGTATGATATGATATGGTGGTATGTTATAATATGCATATGATGGTTCTTGTCTCCTGTTCTCATTCTTAATGATACTTTCATTACAATATGCCCTTGAGTTGGCTTTATTTACAAATTGAGTTTGCAAGTAAGATATGTGGTGAAACACTTCCCACTAGATGTAGACAGGACTTCTCTCTTTCTCCTGTCTCTGCTACAGCGGATGATGCCAGAGATTTTGTCAGTGAGTGTGTGGACCTCGGTTTTTCAAACATCCTTAAGTTCCTAAATGTGCTCAAATCCATCCAGTATAATGTGTTGTTCCTCTCCTTTAGAAACCAGGCAACAGTGATTAAGACCAATATGAATGCAGTTGTTATTATCTTCTAAGGAACAGATTTTTATGGAAAGGACAAAGGCGCTTAATGTGAGTATTTGTGCAATGTTAACATGACACAGCAAAGTTAACATGACAAAGCAACACAATTAACAGAAATAGATTTTTTAATTATCTGTCATTCTGATGCTTTTGTTTTGTGACCCTGCCAATTAACAGCACGTTTTTGAATGGGATGTAAGTAGAGCAATGCTGAAAAAAACAAATTAAAACAGCAGTGCTGACTGGCGCTGGTTTGTTAACAAATAACCCTGAAACAAAACCCACCACTAGTATGTGTATAAGAAGTATGTGTATAAAATTATCTGAATGTGCCCCTGTATTTTCAATTTCACCATGTATTTTACAGCCAGCACAAAGTGCCAAAGGTAATCCAGATGTCTTTTCTTTTTTGTAAATACCGAAAACAGGAATATATTGGATGAATTTTAAAACAGCTGCAGCTGAAGATACTGTTGTCTGCCAACTGTTCATTTCTGTACCTCAAAGAAAGGCTGCTCTGCCCACAACTGAATGATGTGCAAGGTACACGTGCCCTTTTCATGCTACCCTGACAAGGGATGAACTCTCATAATTTAATGGCTTTAACTGAAGAGCTCTACTGAATTCTACTGCAGTGCTTTGAGATGTTTAACACCCTCACAGCATCCTGCTCATGTCCCAGAGATTGGATCTCCACAACAGACATGTGTACTTGATCCTCAGCTGTTCCAATACAGAGTGCAGTAATCACTTAGATCACCACTAAGCACAGACTTTAGCTAAGAGATTTGACTTTCTCTCCAATGGCTAAGACATGGGCATCCTTTTACTGAAGGCTGTTGCAGGTGCAGGGGCAAACAGATGACTGTGTGACCATTTTAAAGAGCTGTGGCTGTCTCCTAAAGAACTAGATTCATGGTGGTAATATGGTGACTTTAAAGCACACAATCCTAAAACTGCTCAGTTATAGGCAGGGTGGCACACAGCCTGTAATGTCAAACAGGCAGTAAAGTGTTAAACAGCTGTTACAAGGGGACTGTGTTGCTCCATCTGAGCCTATGTTTACAGCCTATCACCTGAAAAAAGAAAGCACTTCCCTCATTTGCACTATGATGAAAAGTCACTGGAACAGGTATCACTGGATGATGAAAAAAGGCTGAGTAACTCTCAGAACATGCTTGCCTTGCTTTGGCATTGTACTACTGGTCATTGTTGGAGGCATGCTACAAGGAAATGTCCAAGATGGACTCTGCATTTGACTACTCTTACACTTTTTCCACCTTAAGTGCCTTCTAAATAGCATTCTAGATCCTAATTGATAAGATATTGTGTGTACAACCTAATGTGAGGCATGAAAGTCATTATCTCAGGGTCAGGTAAAGTCAAAATAAATTGCTGTGAAAGCAGCAAGGTGATCTGTGTTTCACTGTGGCTCAGTTATAAACAGGTCACTGGAGCAGCAGCACAACATCTCTTTACAAGATAAAATTTTCTCCCCTTCGTACTTTAGTCACGAAATAACAGAAGTGTTAAGTTTCAAAGCACAAATCCTAACAGTAAAGCTTCACCAGCAGCAGCATTTCTAAATATGAAGCATTAGCAGAGCTGTAAGTGGTAACAGAAGTGGTTTTCAGAACACAAAAAAAAAACCAAAACAAAAAACCACCAGACCCAGAATTCACTGTTCTATCTCATCACTGTGGCAATGAAAAGCCCTTATGTGCAATATTGTGAAAAGCTGCCCTTATGTGGAATACATCCAGTGCTGGCAATTCAGACTCTTTAGATATTCTGTAATACTAAATGTAAGTAAATTTGATTCAGCCGGGTAGATGCTTCTGACTCACTTCTTTCTACACAAAAGACAGTCTTAAAAAGCCATAAAAGACACAACACATTCTCTAGGTACACTCTATTAAAAAGTACAGCATTTCACATGCTGGTTACTGGTGCAGAAAGTCTGTATCAAACAAAGTAAAATTCTACCTTTTTTTGTGACAAGAAATAGTTTACTTGTCAACTTTTTAAGGTTTTCTTTCACAGAGAACCCATATAACAGTGAAGCATTTTGGCAGCTCACCACCAGCTGACAGATGCTATGCTGTTTTTCTTTCCCCTCCTGCCTTCCAGAGGAGCACTATTTTATCAATGCTTTTATCTATCCCTTGAAATCAAAAGGAGAAAAACGTGAGAGGATTCAGTGACTGCATTCTAGTATTTGCACAAGAGGTGTAGTCAAAGTTGAACCATGGAAATCTCAGCCCTCTCAGATGCACCAGACAGTGCTCTTCAAATGTCACCTTGGGAGTTCTACACTTTCACCTCCATGAATTGTTTTATTGCTAAAAGGATTATTTGGCTTCCTGACCTTGGTTTTTCCTCTGGGTACATAATAAATTCCAGAAGCTCGCAGAAGAAAATAACGCCTCTTCCAGGACTTTTTTCCATCTTCTTTTAGGTAAAGGGCCCCTTCAAGCTCTGGCACAATGACAGATGTCCCACAGAAGCTTTCCTGTGCAACAAGAATAATAATGCACAAAATAAATCCATTAAGCACAATCCTATCAATATATAGCAGAAAAATGCTCCCTTGAAAAATAATGACATGTCTTGTGAAGGTGAACATATGAACATGGGGAGTACAGTTACTAGGGAGATGAACACCTTAGACAGGCAAAGGAAACTTTTCCAAGCTAATGCTGGGTGCTCACACATTGATAAAGAAGGCTTGCAAAACCTCCATGCCTTAGGGTCAAGCAAAAACCTAGAAAGGCTTTTAACTAGACATAGATGTGCTCAGTGAAGGCTATAGAACAGAGTGGTTGATACTGTTGTTGGGTTTTTTCCTCTACTACAGTGTTTATACGTTCTGTAGAGAAATACTTTGGTAGAGAGATTCTTTAGAGACTGCTTAGAGCTCTAAAAACAGCTCAATCTCTGCCTTCACTTTCAAATACATGCTAGTGTTTAAAACACTATTTAATTAGATATATTAATTGTTTGCTTGAAGGACTTACTGTTGGGTAATTTTTAATGCCAACACACTTATCACTTAATGTTTTCACTTAGAATTCACCAGGACTTCTGCTGGTTAACATCTGGTGCCTTCATGTGATGCACTCATTTTGCAATGTGAGTCCTTAGTCACCTGAGAAAAGCATTTCCTTTGTGAGCTTTTACCAAACTGCTTGCCTGGAGAACTGCAGTAATCTTTTCTTTCAAACAACTCTGGTTTTCTCTCTTTCAAGTGTACATCTGAAGCAAAACTTGAGCAGGAAAGGCAAGAGATTAAACAGACTTCCTGGAAAAGTGAGCGTGTCTTTTTCTGTTGTAGTACAGCTAATAAGTTGAGAAGTAAATCCACTTCTAACCTAAAGGTAATTGTTTGGTACTGATCAACCTTACTAACAATAAAAAGTCCCAAGGGCTGGCCTAAGAGTGAATAACCTGCATTTTTAACGAGGAGCAGCTGATGCAGAGGAAAGTCGACATATTAAACCCGAGATACAAAGACACCAATGATCACAGAACTTCCTGTTGTTACACTATTTCCCACAAAGAACTACATGTTGTTACTGCAGAGCAGATGCAAAGGGTGGCAGAGTTTTGGTGACATTTGCATCAGCAGCCCAATAATTCGGCTTACCTCCAGCAAAGCCTCTTTGTTTTTATCATTCATTTCTTTGCTTTCTTTCTTCCCTTTGTTCTCCAGGTAGAAATTCTGACAAAGACACAAAAGAAGTTCATGTTCATTATAAAGCTGGCAATACAAGTAACTAGATTGCTACAAACTCACTCAGTAGTTACTGAGTCTTTCAGTACTGAGTACCAATCAGCAGGTGCAAGAGACAGCTGCTTATGGACTTTCTAAGAGATAAGTTTAATCACATCTGCTGCTCATGAATTTTATTCTGAATATAATCCAAAGGTAATACAAGATTGGTTTTGCCCATGTAAATATGGCCTCCAAAAATTTAAACCAGTGGCTTATGTCTTTGGCTGTTTTTCTGGATCGATGGGTTTGGGTTTTAGCACTCCCATTTTCATTGCTTCCTATATGATTACAGGTTGTAGAGAACCTAACATTTGATTGCATGCTGCTATACAATGAATGTAATGCAGTATCAAAAGGCTAGAAAGCATTTTCCCTACAACCCAATCTGGTAATTTGCATGCTTTGTATCTTACATTCTGGATATAACTCAGCTGTCAGTTTTTAGTTAAAGTGCTTATATGCCAAAGCCTTTATCCAAAGTTACTACCTGCTACTTTTGTATCCCTGCTCATCCTCTTCAAAATACTTTTATGCAGTGAAGAAACTGTTCAAAAATCTAGAAGAAATCTGAAGAAGTGATCACCATGATACCTTGGCACATGTGCTTCAGCCTACTGAAAATAAAGCCTGCACTCCTCTGTTTGTGTGACACTGCAGCTGCCCTTGGAAAACCCAATGCCTACCTGCCCCACAAAAAAGGAACCACAGAGCCTCAAGGACGTGTTCACCCAAAAAAACAAATTCACCCACTGTTAAACAGCAATAACCAGTCTGCATTCATCTGCATTGTACAGATGGACAAAAGGACAGCACTTGGACTTATGTGCAGATTCTGACAAGTGGGAAGGATGCTAGGACTTGTGTGCTGGAGCATGTGCAGTGGCTTTGCTCCACAGCAACCAGGGCCAGACAAGCAGAGCTGGCTGCCTGCAGACTATAAGGCAGTGAAGGAAGCAGGGAGATCAAGGATGGAAGTAGCATTTGGATCCACGGCCTAGAGGCCAGAATAGTTACACTCAGAGTTCTTGTGGTTTACAGTTTTTCAATTTATCTGACTTTTCATCTGTATTTTTTCATGACTTAAGACTATGAAAAAGTGACAACATGTTTACATGCCTAGAACTCTTTAACACCTAAACTGCAACATCAATGCAAACATTACCAAAATAAAAAATACCAAAAATACCAAACAGTACCAAAATACAAGAGAGAAGTGAGTAACTAAAGGAACAGGCTGTTGCCATAGTGTAACAAATAAACAAACAAGCAGCAAATCTGTCCTGCCAGTAGACCACATTTACAGCTGTGCAATTTATCTGAAGTGAAACACTGCTCTTCCACACAACCACATCTTCTTTTCCAAGCAGTGCTGTGAACAGATGTCTGCCAGAATGCAAGCCTCAGAGCAGACCGCTTTTGGAGGGGCACCAGGAGAGGAAGCAGAAGAGTCTGGATCTCAAAACCAGTTCTTTAAAAACTACCTTCTTAGAAGTTCACATTAAGTCATGGGAGCTCAGAAACACAGACACCTGCAATGTGGCCTATGCTGATGCCATGTCTACCGTGTGAGAAACTTTAACATTCAATACAATAGACAGTTATCCTAGGAAATGCAGCTGGCTTCAGACTGCCTGGACAGAATTTTAGTCCAAAGCTGTAGGTAAGCAAGCACTAAGGACCACAGCTCTTCAGTCACATCTAAAGACAATATTCAGAGTGGAAAAAACCCAAAATCAGCTCAAAACAAAACCCACTTAAAAGTTCTGGGCAGCTGCAGTCCAGTGATCTGTGCTTGTGCAACAGTTCTCCTTGAGAGGCAGCACCACTGCAGAGGGCACTGCTAAGCTGGGTTGGGCCTCCAGACCTGGGGATGGATTTGGAAAGTACAGGGACATGCAAGCTGTAAGGCTTCTTCTCTAGATCATCATAAAGACATAGTACAACCACTAAAATACACAATGAAGATTTATCAAGGTAAGTACACTTTGTCTCAACAAGGCTTGGCTCATCAACTTTACTACTAGTGGGGAGAGCATCCATCTGACTAAGTCAGCCTTCTGTGGATTGATAATACAAAGCCAAAGCTCCTCTGACTACAACTGATTCACATTGAGGCATCTGGCATTTATTTGGCAGAAGCCCAGACCACCCTGTACTGAAATAATCAATCCTAAAGAGAGAAAGTTTGTAAGAATATCCATGCTGGATCTCTAATGCCACAGCTTTTTCATTAGGGGCTCTGTCACCTAACCCAATGTTACACAGATGTACACTGCTGTCTTTCACCAGTCAACACACACTTTATTTATTACTGATTACCTCCTTTATGTCTCTTTCCTGAAATCTGGAAGTACATAAATACATATTTGTCAGTGGCTGAAAAACTGGGGAGCAGACTGAACACTGTACTTGTTTCATTACCGTGTGGTCTGCTATTTTTGATCAGAAGCATTCATCCTAGAGGAGGCAAACCACATGTGTCCAGAAGAGGTCATTTCAAGTCCAGTAGCCAAAGGCCATGATAAAAGGCAGGCTCTTTCCTGTGTGAGGACACCACTGGGAAATGCATGTTTGGTTTGGGATGTCAGGTCATTAACGGGACAAGATGTAGCTGCAGGGCAACTTCCTACATATATCTACAGATCTGAGAATTAACAATTTCTTACATTCTAAAGATAAGGCTATGCATACAACCTTTCCACTTAGGGACATACCCTTCTCCTTTTGTGTGGAAAGGCAGGTAAAAAAATAATCAGGGTGTATCTCTCTGCTCTGTATAATGCTCAAACAGTGGAAGATAGAAAGTGTTTTCAGTAGTGTCCAAGAACATCTGTGTTGGCATGTAAGCAAAGCAAACCTGGATCATGATAAAACAGTACTTAAATACTGCACTATCAAACTTTCTGATTGGTGTTCATATCTCTATACTCAAAAAATGAATTTCCTAAATTAAATAGCACCTCTTTCACACCTTTCACTTTTTTTCATTCACAGACCCATCCAAGTGGGAATGCAGCAACAACTACTTGTTGCATGGCAAAAAACCAGGTGGTCCAAGACAGCATGCTCCCTCTGCCTCCTCTTACACTTAAGTTGTATTTTTGCTTTCAAGCTCTTGAGACTGGTTTTCCAGATCTGAAAAATCCACAACAGCACAGATCAAACAGTGTGCATAAAACAAGGCAGCTGCTTCATACTCATGACTAGTTTCTTGGAGCAATGGGCTGCCTGCTTATGCTCATCCAACCTGCACCCAATATGAGGCAAGAACCAGCCAGGTCCCATCCCATTTCAGATCATTGCAACTGCTACTCAATGCAGCATGGTTTGTGCAGAAAAAATAAAACAGAACAAGGTCATATCTGCAACTCATATCATGGTGTATCCTCTAGGAACCTGCACATTAAAAATATTAGAAGATGCCTATAATTGCTCTGAAGATCATAACAGTAATGAAATACAAGAAGCTAAAGGCAAAGCTCTTTTGAAACCCCAAAAAGAGAGAGACATTAAGATAACAGAACAATGGGAGTACAATGAAAAACACCTCCCTTTTCTCACTTCTATTTCTTTGCACTTTTGCCAGCATACTCAATAACCAGGTTCCCTGTCACCTTTTTATGTTTCCATCACTGAGTAACAGTGGAGACAAAAGGAAAACCTTGATTCATAAATGTGGCCAAGCTGGTGAAAAACAAAAGTGTCACCTGGTGGATAGTAGATAAATATTCAAGCATGAAACTTGCTATAGCTGTCTTGTAATGAAAGCTGTTACAAACCCTTACTCCACCTCCTCCTGAATGCTGTTGGGAACTCTTGCTCTTCAGAAGAAATAAAATATCAATTCAGTGTATGGGTTCTCCATTGGAAGGTGTAGATCTAGCTTTTGGCTTACATATGAGGGAGCAGAAGCATGAAGTACTCACAGTACAGACTATCAATAATTGTCATCAATAATGTCCAATAATAAGAAAACAAACAAAAAAAAGCACACGTAGGTGGCATTGCCTGCACTGTTTGATTTTATCAAAAGAAAAACTACAGGAAATGGAAGTTCATGCAAACAGAACTAAAAGATAGTGTTCAAAGAGCATGACCAGCATTTACAGCAAGGAGTTTAGATTCAGCTACACCTTAAAAACAACTATTTTCCTTCATTTTTCCTTCTTTTATAGTATCTTTTAGCTGAGAATTATTCTTTGAGTTTTTTTAAAAGAGGCGTTGGGACCTGACAACCTTTTTTTTCAAGAGAAAACCAACATCACTCAACCATATGACAAAGCATCACCTTTCCAATGTTGTAAAGGTTCTCTTTATTTTCCCATGTACCAGAATGTATTTTTGTTTCACTCTTTAGTCACAGACTTGTGATGCTCCCTCTCTGCAGATGAGTCACTGATGGCACTCATGGAATAGTCTTTTACTGCAAGTTCCCTGCAGGGTCTATTATATCACAGTGAGCAGAGGGCAAAAGTGTGCCTGCCTTCGTGGCAAGGGGGACACCTGAGAATTTTAGAGAAGCTTTTTCTAAAAGAGATTCCAAGCACTTAAAAAAATATTTCAGAAACAAAGCTGCAGAAAAACTACCAAGTGCTGCATGACAAAAATTACAATCTTCAAAAAAAAAGCCACAGACATTAACTGAGCAACATACTGCCAGCATGTAGAGAATAAATCCTGCATTTCAGAACCTCAATTCCCCCTCAGAAAATGAAAGACTTTTAATTAAATGCTGTTAAATAGGTCTATAACTAGTTCACAGAAAGAAACAATAAACATTGGCCACACACAGACCTTCTTCAGAGGTCCACTTGTTTTAGGAAGGCATCTGCCCATCTTTATAAGATTTTTTTAAAGCACTAATTGTGTCCAATCTTTATGAAGAAAATTTTGTATCACTAATTTGTCTAAGAATAAACTGTAGGCACCTGGTCACCATTGGGATTCGCCTCTTTTTTTTCCCCAGAAAAAGATATGCAAGTTAAAAACCTGTGAGATCCCCACAAAACCCTTCCAACAGAATGAGCATGAAATAAACAAGGAATTAAACTGCTTTAGCACTATGGGTGTGTCAAAGGAAGCATTCTGCAATTTGTGTACTCCCAAAATGAGTTTTATGTGACAGCCTTGACTGAGCCAGGAGGAGGCTGAATATACTGAGCACACAGTCCCAGAGCACAAGATTTCAGTTTCCCTTTGGTTACACCACAATTTCTGTAGGTAGTTAGCCAGGCAATCACACACCCTACCCCCCACAGCTCAGCATTTCTGCTTGGTTTGCCTGTTCAGGGACTCACTGCAGATGTGTATTTTACCATCTTTCAGTATTTAGTGTGAGCTCTGTACAGTGCTGACTACTTTCTGCCACAAAGTGCTGATATGTCTGTACTATTTTCCCCATTCACAATATTTGAGTTTACCACGCCTGACAGATGGTCAGAATTTATTACTGGCAAAATATTTCAAGAGTATGATAGCCACAACTGATCCAGTTTGCTCAGACTGTTCATTTTAGAGCTTACACAGAGGGGCTAAAGCTCAATGACTGCAGACTTGTCCAGATCCAGCTGACACACAAGGACAGACCTACACTTTTGTTTGGTTCTGGTTTAGGTCACGTTTATTGCTAAATTTCATTGCAACCGAAATGCAGTATTGCTCACAGCAGAATATTCATCAAAGTTTTACTTCCTGTTTGAGGAAGTAAAAAACCACTTACCCAAAAAAACACTACTGTGTATGAATCAAAGGTGGAGTTGAACCTCTGCTGCTGGGTAAGTTTATGTGCTCTAGAAAGGAGGACACTTTGAGCTACCATATTGTATTTCCAAACCTGGTTTTGCTGTTTTATATTAAAAATCAACATTAATCCATGTACACTGCAGGATAAGTTTCCTTTTCCTGATTGTGGATACTAATATCAATGAAGGAAACTTCTTTTCCATAGATTTTATTTGAAATACAGGCTCATTCTATTAAAAAAACCAATTTCCTAATGAGCAGCTTGGTGAGATTTGCTGCCAAATTACATATTTGACTCTTTTTTTTCCAGCAATGCTGAATTGCTTATTTATCTCTTGCTGGCCTTAGGAACAAACCAGATGCTCAGTGAGCTAACAGTCAGCTGACATGGGGATTCTGTCCCAGAATCCAGCAACTGCATGTTCCAGGATGTTTGCACATACAGCTTTGACCACATAACACAACAATTTGTGTATATACCTATCTGAATAATTTGATGCAATGCAGTGTGCAGACCCTCCTTTACAAAGTTAAAGTGCACAAGTTACTGATAACCCAATTCTTCTCAGTATAAACAAAATCCAGTAAATCTTCTGTAGCATTCAGTATACCCTTTATGAAGTTTTATGTACAACTGGCAAAAACTGGGCCTTCAAGGCCTTCAATTTATATTCATCAGCAGAAATATTGTAGAAGCTGTAGTAAAACCAAAGGTTTTTAAAGCTGTGCCATTTCACACTGTTCTAAGAGCTGTACCTAAGCAGTGGCTTGTACTACAGAGGTGAACTTCATGCTTCAGTTTTTGCCTCTACAGACAGGACTCTAAAAAAGTATCAGAAAAAAAAAATCAGAAAACTCTGATTTTCAAATCCTTGCATTTAAAATTCTGGTGGGTTTTTTGGTTGAAAATATAAGTTTTGCTTTCTCTGAACTGACAGAGCTGAAAGAAATCATTAATGTAATAGGCAACATGCAGACTAAATGACCTTAGTTTAGACTCTTATCCAAATACCATGTTAGCTTACCTGGGGATTTTTAAATAAAGCATATTTTTGACTTTTTTCCAAAAACAGAATCTTATTCTCAGTGTCTCGAGTCCAGTCTGATAACACTTCAACAACATTTTCATGGTCTTCAAAAAACCTTTCTGGAGAGAGAGAAGATAATGTAAGACATTCAAACTGTTTCTGCCCTCTCCTGAGGCTGCAGAAATTCCTGTGTAAGAATGTAATCATTATCTGATGTTCCCTCACTCAGGGCTGGACAGTCCAGCACTCTTTTCCACTGCACGGATGGGAGCAGAACCTGTCACACACCACATGTGTCCCATGGAAGGGCAAAGCAGCTGCAGAAGACACTTTATGTAGCTGTGCCATGCTCCTGGATTCCTCCTGAATCTCTGTGCTGCTGCTTGAAGACTGCAAGGGATGGAAGCAGTGGCCCACCAGGAACAGACAGTTACACCCATGTATTTCATGGCTTTCTGCTTTTGATTGATTTTGGGGTTTATTAAGGCTTGCAGTACTGCAGACTGGGGGATGGAAGAAGTGATATAGATAAACTTTGGCTAATGAATTAAAAAAAGAAAAGACTTAATTTATTTGTCTTTTTACTTTACTTCTTTACAATGAAGATTTGCTTTTTGTCAGCAGGAAGAATTCTATGCACTGAAAAGAAAATGTTTGGTTTTAAGCAACTGTATTTAAAACCAGAAATAGCGAAGTAGAAAAAATACAAAGATAGAACTAATGTCAAGATATATTGGTTCACCCAGTATCTCTGTAGTTAACCTTACCAGGGATGTTGGAGACCTAATTTCAGCTCTGTCCCCTCCTGATCTGCTTTGAACTCCACTCCTCCACCCAGGAAAGCCACAGGGTGTGCTGAGATTAACTGAGTTAACTCTAAAACCACTTCAGTTTTATTTAGATAAAATATATAAATTGCTCAACATAAAACTCCTTTTAAAGTAAAAGGAATTCAGCATAACTTGACAGGTAATTTTGGAGTGTCCCAACCTGTACTTTTCTACAAATTCAGTACTGAGATAGGGAATTCACCCAGCTCCAATTTTCAGTAGAATTTTGGCAGTTTCCTGGGAACAGCCATACTCCCATTCCTGGTGATCACATCTTTCAATGGCCTAGACTGGCCTAGCATCAGAGGAAGTAACAAAACAAACGTTTTGTAGGCTTTCTTTAACACTTGTTACTTTTGACAAGGGTTTAACACATCCCATCCAACCTCTATCTTGTGAATTAATTAAATTCACAGAATGAGATTAGCTTCAAGACCCATTCACATGTACCCAGTAACGTTTAACACCAACAACATAACACTCCTCATTTAGCAACTGGTACTTCTGCAATGCACTGGAAATAGGAAGCACTATATAAAACCCCAGTAATGGTTTGAAGGGTGACCAGTACCTTATACTTCAAGACAGGCATGAAATAATTCTCAGACAGTTACACTAATTTTTGCCACATATATTTTTGTTTGTTCATTTGCTGCACCAGGATTTTCTTGTATGAAAAATGTGACTTTATCATCCTCAGGGGGGTCTTTTTAATAATTAATTTACCTAAAAAAAGTCAAATCTGGATGCCTATTATAAGACTGCAATAGTCTTTATTGCAATAGATTCTGGTGCACCTACAGCCCAGTGTTACATCGCCATCTCACTACTGAGATTATTTGTGATATTTAACATGTATTTAATTTTAAACTGTAGTTTATTTTATTTACAATGATAATCTTTCAAAATAACCACATATGTAAGACAACCTGTAAAGGATCTTGTGATACAGAAGTAGCTTGGACCTTCAGTTCAGCAAGAATTATTTGCTCAGATTTGCTCCTTAAAGTAAACATAATTTTATTCTCTTTAATACTAATGTGGAAAGCAGGCAGAAAGATGAAGAGCAGAAAAGTTCTGTCTTTGTGCTGATAGTAATAAAGCTATCTAGAGGAGCCAAGAAGTATACTGATGAAAATAAAGAATGGCTCACATTGTTCTGATTTTGAACAAAATTAACTGCATGTTGCTGTGCATTGGAAGCAGAAGAAAGAACATGTACCACCCCATTCATATTGAAACTGCCTTCTGCAAACAAAAAGGCTCCATCCTCATCAGATCTGGACCTGGTAATAGATCACTGCATCAGGAATTAATAGATTTTTCCTTTTTTCTTGAACAAGATACAAGTTTACTTCCTTTAGTATTTTTCTTCTGTCCTGGCTTTTAAAATAATTTTTATTCATTATGAGAGTAATTCCTTACTATACCAATACCCTAACACTAACCAAAATCACCTAGCATTAGCTGGGACTAAAGTAGCACAACTAATTTTCACATAAAAATTCCAACCATTTACCCCTATGTTTGTAGCAAACAATCTCCTTGATACCTTCAGTTTTAATTGCACCATGGGAAATTCAAATATCTATCCAGATTATGCAGAAACACAAGTACATTTGTTTTAATGACTATGGAGATTCAGAAAACAATCTTTTTGTGATGTCATCCTAATACTCAGACATGTTCGTCCAAGTCATACTGGACAAAAAGGGAGCAACTTTCTAAGACAGGAAAACACTCCAAAATTATTCAGTGAGTTTTGTCAGATTTCTAGGGTCAAATGACATTTCCAGTTTTTCTTAGTAAAGATAAGCAGCTACAAAAGAATGCAGCACCATTATCTTAATCAAGTAGCAAGAATAGTTTGGCAGTAAATTTCTGCACCACTCTTGCAAGCAGATGAGCATCTCCTTGCTCATGACCAGTCAGGCTTTTTTCCAGTTATTTTTTAATTTCTATTGTTTAATTTAGCAGAATGACTACACCTGGGGCTCTTTTAAAGTGCAATATTGATTTTTGACTTTATTTGAGAATTTTCCCATCTCTGCTGGGAGACTGAACTGAGAATATTAAAGGCTGTTTGACACCTTCCCATTTCTCTAGGTCAAATGTGACTCTGAAAGATAGTGGCAATTTTTCTTCTCCTTTTGATGTCAATACCTTTTCAGGCTGGCAAATAAAAAGATTGTAAATATTTCACAATTAGGGAATACTGTGTTCTTAATGAAAGAAACCTTGAAGCCTTTTTCAAACAAGACTTATTATGTTGCACAGAACAATTCCTAAGTTTTGCACAGCTGTTTCCTAGTACCTGGAGGCCAGGTTAATTACTCCAGCAGTCATAACTTACCATCAGCAGAGCTGCAGCCCCATCACAGAGCAGTGCCCTGTACACAGCTACACTTGAAAAAACAATTACCACAAATGAAGAGCATTAGAAATGACTGAAACACTTCTCACAGAGTCTTGTTTAATGACATTTGTTTAGCCAGTATGTAATACATGCCTGCTGACAGCACTCCATCCTCTCTTCAAAAAGTGTATTTGAGTACTGGTGTGTTTGGGTTTGTCATCACCTTGAAATTCACATGGCTCCTTCATTTTGTGTAAAATAAAATAATGGAAATGGTGAAAACCAAGGAACCTTCTGCAGGTCCCAGCACAGCTGAATGGACTCATTTCTACAGCACAAATACACCAAACATATTCCTCCAGCATCCCTCAGCTTAGAGTCTGTGATGTTCCAACATTGGGGGACACATGGGCAGGAGAAATGTTAGTATCTCTTCATGATTACCAACACTTACCTGATCTTTTAAGATTACCAGCCCTCTATCTATTTGCTATGTGACTACACCACTCACCAATCTGCAGCTCAGGGTACATCTCATACAGACACCAGTCAACGTTGCAGTCACAGTGGGTTTTCTCAAAGAGATTGTCCAGAACATCCCGTGCCACCTGGCGCTCATCCACCATTAGGGACTTGGTGCTGTTATCATTCATGTGCACCTTGATAACAAGCTGAGAACAAAGTCACAGAACAGGCAGTTAATTTCAGAAGCAGCAAAAGGACTACTCTGAATCTGCTAACACAGATAAGAAAGATAAAGGCTGAAGGTTATTACTGATTCAAAGGCATCCTGTCCCACAGCAAGCTGAGAGAATAAAACAGCTCCAAAATTTTCACATTATAATTTTCCCAAAAATAAAGATCTTTTCTCTAAAAATAAAATTAAGCCTTGTCCTATGCATGATTTCAGGAAAGGTGAAATTGCTATGAAGAAAAAGCAGAAGTTAATCTCTTCTCTAAATCTACTAGATGTGCAATTAAGGAAAATGCTTAATAGGGAAACCAAGTGCAAAAGGACAGAGTGTCCTTAATGCAAGCAACAAATGTGGAAAATTTAGTTTTAAGCAGAAAAAGAATGGAAGAATCTTGCCATGTCAACAAAATAACCTGGAACTGGATTGTACTAAGATGGGCCATAGTCCAATCAATCATGTCATCAATAAGAAAACAGATGAGTTCACAGAATATGCTGAGTTGGAAGGGACCCATCAGGATCATTGAGTCCAACTCTGGCCCTGCACAGGACAAGCCCAAGAGCATTGCTCCATGTGCCCAAGAGCCTCTTGAACCAAATGCTTTTTGAACTCTGTCAGGCCTGGTGCTGTGAACACTTTCCTGGAGGGCCTGTCCCAGGCCATTCCCTTGGGTTCTTTCACTGGCCACCACAGAGAAAAGATCCCCTCCTCTTCCCCTCATGAGTTACTAACTGACCAAATTAACCTAAGACACTCATTACTTCTTTATATGGTCAAGTATTTGTTAAACAAGAAACACAGTGAACTTTCTTCAGAGAGGAACAATGCAAAAAAATGCTGAAGTACCTAAAACGTGATAAAGAACTGGAAGTACATTATAAGAAAGTACTTAAAATGCTCCATTAGTACTGAAAACAGTACAATAATTCTCTATAAGGTCTGTACATTGCTGGTGATTTGGGAGGACTTACCATATTTTTGTTTAAATAGCTCTTTATTTTAAAATGTGTGCAAAAAAGCTTTGGTTCTGTAGAGACATTCTGTGTAAAAGATCATGTAGAAGCAGAGTTATGATCCCCAAGAGAAAATCTACACTATCTCTGAAAAGCAGAAACAAATGTAACAAAAGCCATGAACTTGTTTTGATTCCAATCCTTGTAAGAATCTTCTGTAAAATAAGCATCTGAGCCGTAGTGCAGATTAAACAGAAAAAAGAGGTGTTTTACATGCATAATCTAACATGCTTAAGGAAAAGGGGATTTATGTCTGGTTATAACTGACTGCTCAGAAACATGCATGCAGCTTCCATCTTCACAGAATCACCCAACAGCTGAGACTGGAAGGCACCTCTGGTGGTCCATCAGTCCATCATTGCCTGGGCCACCTGGAGACCCACGGCCAGGACCCTGTCTGATGGTTTGCTACCATCTCCGGGGAGGAGATAACAACCTGCCTGGGAAACCTGTGCCAGGCTCACCCACCCCCACAGGGAAGAAGAGTTTCTTGGTGTTCAGAGCCTCCTGTGTTTCAGTTTGTGCCTGTTGCCTCTGGCCCCATCACTGGACAGCACTGAGGAGAGCCCAGCTCCATTCTCTTTGCACCCTCTCTTGAGGTTTTTCTAGAGATAGACAAGCACCACACAGACCCCTCTCTGCCCTCGGCAATCTCAGCCTCTCCTCACAGGAGATGCTCCTGATCAGCTTCACAATACTTTCTGATCATCTTCCACTGGGATGGAACTCTCTTGAGTTTGAAGGAGGTGATCCTAAAATATTAACCAGCTTTCTTGATCCCTTCTTCCATCAGGAAGTTCCACATGGGACTCTTCCAAGATCTTTGAAGAAGCCAGAGTCTTCTCTCCTGAAGTCCAAGGCTGTGAGCTTGCATTTCACCATCATCCCTGCCCTCTGCCCTCTGCTTTTAATAAAAGAGAGAAAACCAGCTTTCTTGACAATATTTAGGCAATTTAGAATTCAAAAATGACACAGTAATTCCATTATAGTGACATAGTCACAAGATTGAACCTTACTTCTACTGTATGGTTACAAATATTCTGAGGGGGGAAAGAAGTTGGGAAGACAAAGTCTTCCAAAGGAGAATTGCTAACATTACAAGGAAAAGAGGGTGACCAGTGAGCAGTCATAACTTTAGTTACAGAGCTTTACAAAGTCAACATCGGTGAAATCCTCCCAAGACATTCTCTCAGAAGGAGCATTTGTACATGAAGGTAAAGTGTTCTGTGGGAACCACCTCAAGACTGGACATTCCCAAATTTATTGGAAACTTCCATTCTTCCTGGAAGCTCTGCAGGCTCCAACACCCCCCGTCTTCTTTGAGCAGACTGAAAGGTTATGACTGCTTTTAGTTCACATCCATTACTCAGAGTTACTGAACACCTGCAGCTTCTAATTTGTTGGTCTAAAATAATTTCTATTATGCTTGTACATTACTACACTTCTGTGAAAAGATTTAGCAAGAAGACCCTCATCAATTTAATAGGGATTAGCTAAATCCACTGTATCCACTATAAAGAAAAGTTTAATACTCCTGGAATCAGCACAACATTTTCATGCACACTCTGCTTTCTCTAAAGCAACTTATCAGAACAGTGGGTTTTGCCCCAACACTGAAAAAAAGAAGATGCAAAGCTTTCCAAGTCCTGTAAAAATTAAGTCCCTTGGCAGTAGCATTCACCCAGACTTCTCTTGAGGTGGATGACTAGACTCCACAGAGTATCTTAACAGATAAAATATGGAAAAGCCTAGTCATTTTAGTAAGAAATTTATTATTAAGAAGAATGTTAACAGATATTTAGGTGGTAGCTCTTATAGTAGCATTTACTATTTTATGGCTCACCTTTTTAACTTTGGCTTCCTTCAATTTCTCCAGTGCAAGTTTAATTTTGTCAGCTTTAGCCTTTGCTTCTAGTTCTTCCTGAAAAGACACAAGATATTTAGTATACTTCTTGTTAAGTAATCTCAGCAATTTACATTTACTTGAAAAGGGTTGTTTCTTGTTATTTACATCCTGAAGATAAGGCTTGTCACAGCAACTTTCATACACACAGATAATTTCCATCATTCCTTGACCTAATATCCTTCAGACAAAGCTTTGATTTACAAGTCCAATGCTCCCTGCTGCTGCTCAGCGATATAGTTCTTACATGATCTCAATGTTCCTCAAATGCTACAAGAATGCCTGAAAACTGGACTCTTCTATGTTTCTGTACATATAGCTGATACAAAAGAGAAGGTTAAGGAAGATCTAGCCCCAGTAAAATAGCATTGTGGATGCAGCTGCTTGGAAGAAACCCTAATGAGAATCAAGTTACGAGAACTAGAGTTTGTAGGATTTTACTGAAATTTTGGCTTGCAATTGCACCACTTATAATTTGATACTCTGTGTTCAGTACATTAATTTACTTGAATTCTTTGACTTGCCACATATGATCTCTTACTGCACAGATACCTACTGAGAGGAACACCTCCATTAGTCGGGTTTTATTCTAAGAATGGACCTATTCATATTAACACAGACACAGAGCACACAAGTTCATTCCACAATAAGAATCCCAAAAATTTCAGTATCACCCAGCTCTCCTTTTACAAAGCAGCTCTATGAGTATCATCCCTCTTTCTTAATATCAATGACATTTGTGATCCAAGAAGACTCTGGATCCCCAGGTGCTAGGAATTTTAGCTACATGTACCAAATGTAGTACTAGCTGCCTGGTGTTGCCTCTGTGACTGCTGCACAGATTGGGACTGTTCCTTTATGCCATCTCTCCTCCAGAACTCTCCTCCAGTCACATTTGGAGTTGGAAAAGCACATTTTGGACAGCAAGTGAATGTGGTTCCTGGGGCTGCCTTGGACTCCTCCAGTACTACTGGAGGGTTCAGTTTCTTTCCAACTTAACATCCCTGTTGCCTCTACTGAAGACTGTCTTGTATTTGCTTTTTTGCCTCTCTGCTGATTTTTGCTGTCCCTGTTGCTCTCTTACTTTTACAGTTTCCTTTGTCTAAAAGGGGTAGGATTTTGTGCTATACTACTCACAGGCTACCAACTTCCAGTCAAGGACTGTGGGAGAAAGTTCCTGTTCTGCTTCCACACAAGATTTCTGTTACTTTCAGCCTCCATTTGCTACACTAAAGTCCTAATTTTTAGTGGTCTTTGCACCAAGAGAACTTACTGCAACTCATGGAAGATGCACTTGCAGGAAACTAAGCCTAACTAAGCATTGCCATCACTTCCCTGTTACTGAGATATCATAAAATCATAGCAAAGAAAGAGAAAGAAGGTTATCTTATTCATCCCAAGTTGTGGGGCATGTTCAACAGTAGCTAAAGTACTCCCGACTGTCATCCCTCCTGCTGAACTAAACATCTTTTGTTTTCTCACTGCTTCAAGCATGTTTCCTGTTATCAAATTCTCCACTATAAATACCATGCAATCAGTTAAAAATATCTCATTTTCTTTTCTCTGCAGGTGTGGAAATTTGCATTGCTATAGCTCAGCAGTGCTTAACTTAGAGAATCCAAAAAAAGCCTCTGTAGTTGAACACAAGCAGTTGCACAAAGGTGGCTGCTGCAGTGAGGCTGATGGTTGTACAGAGGGAAAAGCACACAGCATCTCACACTCTGACCCTCCCCTTACCACTTGTATGAAGCAAGCAGGAAAAGCATCTTAACCAAAGTGGTTGAGTGTGGTGTGGGCAGGCTTGCTGATGAAAATTTTAGGCAGATATAATTCAGGCTTCATCTGCATGTGTTGAACAGAGTTCTCACATTGTATAATTTGTGTAACAGAGCTCTCACCTGACAGCCTTTCTGGTTTCATAAGCTTTGACTTAATGCAGAAAAAGGAAATAAACTATCAGATGCAAAATTTTAGCAGTGTTACGGAAATGCTTTGACAAGCTACAGGATTTGTTTTCCTGCTACAGGATCACCACCACGTTTTCTGGCTCTTTAAACAGAAGCACATAAAGTCATCATGTCAATAGCAAATGAAAATAAGAACTGCCCTTATTTAGCTTAAGGGCAGTTTTAAAAAGAAATGTCAGAGTTGATGGAAACTTATGAGACAGCTCGATGCTTCCCTGAAAGAAAGGCTGTACTTCTTTATTTTGGCACATCTAAAGGTTAGAAAATAGGAGCTTAATATCATGGCTGCACTGGGAGCTACTGACACTGTTCTTATTTGACTGTGGATAACCAGAAGTGTTAAACACAACTTCAGCCTTGATTGGCTCAAGAATCACTTATCAAGAATCTGGCTAACAGGAACGTGGTTTTTGATGATGCAAAATACATTCCACTTACAGCTGAATTTCATTTTACTGAGCCGAAATGTCATGTCAAAACAAATACTAATCAAGACAATGAATATTAATTTGAAATTGATTCTTTCCATATTAATTTTAAATGGTTCTTACCTCCATCATTCACACTGCAGTCTGTGTAATAGCCCTGTGGGCAATTTTGTGGGCAGTAAGCCACAGTGAGTATGCCATTAGTATTTGAATACAACCTGTATCATAAAATGGGGCACAGGCTGCAGGAAAAAGCCAAACCAATGCCTTAATGAGGAAATAAAATACTGCTGTTATATTCCTTAGAAATACTTCTACAACTTGTTCCTATCCTTCTCTGACACTCCCCAAATCTGGAAAGAGACCAGAGTATCATTAGAGATCAGTCTCAGAGGAACAGTTCAGCTGAGGGAGAAGTGACTTGTGGCTACATATTTTTCATATCGAATTCCAGTTGTGTTTAGCAAGTGTATACTCTTCCCACTCTAAAATCTTGCTTGACTCTCAGGTAATGCACAATGTCAGTTAATAAAGAATTATCTCAGTGCAACATTCAACGGAAAGAAATTCATCATGGCTGATTTCAGTGAGCTTTAGATTCCAGCATCAATAAAAATGCTGCCTGGAAGAGAGGCCTGAGGGTCCATAGTCAGGCTCCTGCCCAAAGCAGGATGGCCACCAACATTAGATCAGGTCAGTCATGATTTTGCCTAGCAAAGCTTGGAAAACCTCCAAAGAAAGGGAATCTGGGATCTCTCTTGATCACCTGTTCCAGGGCTTCATCAGCATCTGAAGTGGAATAAATTTTCCTAACATCCCCTCTGAAACTACAAAGCTACAATAAGTAGTTGTTGCCCCTTCCACACTGATGACCTAACACTACCATGGAAGAATTTGGCTGCACCAGCTTTGCATCTATCCTTCAGGTATGTTTAGGCTGTCATTAGATCACTCCCCATCCTCCTCTGTCAGACTAGACAAGCACAGCACCCTCAGCCTGTCCTTGCTGGCCCCTGATCACTGCCTGATGGCCTCTGGCCATTTCACCAGCTCTCTGATGGACACTCTCCAGAATCTACAGGTCTAGAACAGAGTGCAGTATGCCAGCAGTGGGACTACCAGTGCCAAGAGAAAGGAACAATAACTCCTTAGTTTGCTGGTCATACTCCTCCCAACAGAGGCCAGTCTCCTCCACTGAGATGACCTTTCACTCAAGGTTCTTATCCACTGTGGTATCCAGCAGGATCTCCTTTTCAGCAGGGCTGCTGCTCAGCCTGTCCTTTCCCAAACTGTACAAATGGTTATTACACCCCAGGTGTGGGACCCTGTACCTTGCTGGGTTTCTGAATATTTTGCTGGCTCAGTCTTCATGTTTTAAGTCCCCTTGCATTGAAGGTCTGCCACTGATCCTGATATTCAGTGTCCTTAATTAAAAGCATCCTTAGCACAGCTGCAGGTGGGCTTTTATGTCATCACTCAGATCACAGACAAAACCATTAAACAATATAAACCCCAGTGCTGATCCCACTTGCTACCAGCCAGCAAATGTCAACTTACTAGCCCTTGAATGGCCAGTCTCAGCCCACCTAACTACCCACCCTTCCAGACCACACCTGTCAGCTGACAAACCAGGCTACTTAGAAGTTTGGTACTTCCTTAAAGACCACGAGTCTAAATCAAGATGGGAAATTTTTGAAGGAAATGGATAAAACTCATCTTGATAGCATCTCTTCTATATCAGTCATACTAGTTATATAAAATACTTCAGCTTTTGAAGCTGTTTAGCTGGTATTCTGCAAATGCTGATATTCCTTTAAGACAGGAAGTGAACTATTATCTTTGAGACGCAGAAATGGCAAAGCTTCTCCCATGTTTATGAGTTTCATTCTTCAAACAGCGTTGAAAGGTTCTATGCATCAAATCAAGCTTTATCTAGTGAATCATTTTTTATGTCATCAGACATATCCAATTTTCCTATGCAATTTTCTGTTCCTTTTGCTGAGTATGTCTGCTGTATGATTCTAAACACAGGGGCAGCAGTGATGTTGAGGTGATGCATATTCAGTTCACATGGGCTTTTAAACAGCAATGAATTGACCACGGTTTTAAGGAAAACCAGCTGATACTTTTCATGTTCCCTAAAATATTTCCATTCCCTAAATGTAAACACCTTCTCTCAGTCATAATTACTGTGAACATATACTGAGAAAGAGATGTATTTGTGTATTTCAAGATTTCAGATTCATTTTTTGGGGGGCTGCATCACTCTTTTAATGCTTTCTCTTCTCACAGGACTGTGAGAGGGCAGAATTCTCACATTATCTGCCTCCCTGAAACCCCACGTCAAAAAAATACTACAAATATCACATTTTATTTCAGTTGTAAAAACAGCTCCACAAGAAACACTAACATGAAGGAGCTTGTGGTAAATCTGAAATTTTAGATACAGGTAAACCAGTTGCTCTATTTATAACTATATCTATTTATATACTATTTATCTAACTATCTATTTGTAACTATAAATAGCTATAAATAGTTACCTACTGATAACTTTGACACCTTCTAAGAGCATACGTCCCCCATTGCAGATAGTCTTCATTACTTCCTTTCAAAGGCAAACCAAGAAGAGCAGTAATTCCGTGTTAGGACCAGGAGAGGTACCTCTTGAGCTTGTCCCTGGACCTGGTCACCTAGCAAAACTATCTACGGCAAATGTTGAGTTTTCCACAAATGCACTGCTTTTCCTATTGCAACAAATCACTTAGGCCAGGGATGGAGCTGAGAAGCATCCACAGAATTTTCTCATCAGTACAAATAGCACAGACTGCAATGAACACACATAATGACATCTTCACAAAGTGGAGATCATTGGCCGTGCTTTGCACTGATGCCAAAACCAAGCTCTCTATAAGAAAATATTAATTGATCAGTGCTTCTTAAAAGAATTCAGTGATACATTTCTGTTACAATAAACCATTTGCAATGATTATGCCTGCATTGGGCTATCAAAATAATGACTAGAAAGATGAAGGAATGGGCAATAGGTCAAAGAACAGGCAGAAACTGCTGAGGCCACAACAGTATAAATTTCACTCCTGATTTCACGCACGCTTCATCATTGCAGAACCTTCCCAGGATGCATCTACCTGGGAGATCCACCGGTATTCCAGTGCCAAATACCACTTGCAAAATGACAAGAACTAGGGAATGTTTAAAATAAGGTTTGACCCAGACTTACCTGAGTAAGGGGCTCAGGAGGAGGTGGTGGCGGCGGTGGCAGAAGTTCCGGTTCAGGGTCTGGAGGTGGAGGTGGAGGGGGCAAATCATCCCCAGACTGTCCAGTAATGGTAACATAGGGACTTACTTTAGAATAAATGTCATTATTCAAGCCTGTTGAAGGCTGAGTGACTCTGCTTTGCTGGTTGCAAGAAGAAGCTTTCTGGGCTTGTGAAGTTTTCTGTTCAACATCATTAAGGTCTGCTACAAGGTCAGCCATTAAAGCATCCAGGTCTTGGTCCTCTAGAGAATTTAGGGATTCTGTAAAGAAAATCACTAAATGTGTCAGAGAGTGAGAGCAATGCAAAGCACTGTTTCCAGTTCAGCAGAGATTAAATTGCAGAAGGCATGGTTACAGGGTCATAGGAAAGGAAACAACATTTTACATGGGTTCAAGAAACAAACGTGCTTTCGAAGCAGCCATTAATCTGGTCACACAAGTTCAGAGTACCAGGAACTCTAGGAATAAAAACTAAACAGGACAGGAAGCTTCAGTTCCAGTGGCACAGTCTCAGGCCCTTATGATGTTACAAATATGGCCCTGATCCAGCAAGGTCACTGGGTACATGCTTAGTGATATGAATGCAAGAAATTCCATGAGCTCCCATCACGCTGTAAGCACATACATAAATGCTTAGCAAGTTCTGGAACAGCACACAACAAACCATGTAACTGAGGCCTAGATCAAGAATATCTCCACATATTATTGCCATTCTACAACCCAAAAATTAAAATGAAGCAGAATCAAAGAATGTTAAGAGACAAGAAACTGCATGGTATCATCTGCAGCACAGCAGTAATTGTGTGATCTGTGACACATGCTTTTGAGGCTCCTTAAGCAAGGAACAAACAAAAAAGTCTCTTTTAAAAGTGACTAATAAACCAGATAGAAACATTGTAACTTTTTCTTTCTGATTTCTACTGACAGAGTAGAAAATAAAATCCTATACCAGAACTCCACATGAAATTTGTGGCTGTTTGAACTAGCCATGGTGTAAAGAGATACTGTGGAGTAAAACCCTGTAGGATGCTTAAGCTTTCTAGAAGAGAAGGATTCTTTAAGATTGAACAGAGTCAGCGGTTTAAATCTCTTTAAAGATTCCAGTTAAGAAATAAATAAACAAATAACTGGAAAAACCTTTAAATGAGATTTTGAGAGAAATGGAGAGCACTGAATTAGATACTCAAAAATGCTAATCTAGTCCAATAAAGAATAGTAATTCATGAGACAAAGTGTGAACATGTCACTAGGCCATCTCAGTTTACTCTGCTCTCCCTGTTATGTCAATATAGTATTTAAAAAGTTTTTCTTTACGGTGGGAAAGTTGGATTATGATCCTCTCTATTAACATAGTTCTACCCACTTTAATGATAGAGTCTTTAGGAAGCCCAACAAGGAACTGATCCTGGGAGAAAACCAACTCAGGTTAATGCAAACAACCAGCCCCCAGTCAAAAAAACCCCCAAGAAAACCCAAAACACAATCACAAACAAAATCAAAGGAAGAGTTTTTACTTCAAACTCAGACAAATTCCCTCATTTGGTTTGCCATACAGCCTCAGCAAGCAGCTGTACATGCAAAAGTGGCAGTGCAAACCAAAATGAGAATAAGCACTGAAAAGTGGAAGCAGCTGAAGCTGATACTTCCACTGCACAGAAATGCTTACGCAGCTTTGACATCACACTGAGGAACGTTGTCTTCCACCAAGTTAAATCCTTACATTAAAAACATTACATTTCAGAAAATTATTTGGGAGACTTCTCAAGTTTGTTTTCCTCTACACTCAGACATTTTTAAAAGTCTGATTTCTATTTAAACTGACTTCTATTTAAACTTCTATTTATATGCCCAAAAAATTGTTCCCTTTGAAGTTTCCTAAATTGAGACACAAAAATATACCTCCCTCTCCAGCAAAACAGGGTTCTTTGGTTTGGGGTTTTTGATCAAGGGTATGTAAAGGTTTACTTCTCGTTTGTTGCTGTGAGGTATTTTAAGTAAGTATAAAAGCCATGAAAGAGTCCATTCAGCTACTTACCATTTAAATCTTTAAAACCAACTGTAAAGCTATATTCATTGTTGGACACTTTGGGGCATGGAGGTGGTACAGTCTCCACTCCTAAACTCTGTTAAGGTAGAAGAAAAACAGATATCTGATGATACTGTAATGGTAATTACTATTACATACATTAACATTTGAAAACCAATTACCAGAATTTAGCTAATGAAATAAATTCTTCTTCAAGAACAGAATGGCATGCACTGGTTTTTTATGTTGGACAGGAAGACTAACTAGGGGCAGGACAAGGGTTCAAGCACTGTCTCACAGTCATGGCAAGGGATTTGCTGCTTCTCAGTGCAATGTTGATGGCAGCAACTCCTGTCAGGCAACACCTGGGCGTGGTGTGGGGAACAGCAGAGAACTGGACTGTTTCTAATTGAGACAGTGGGCAAAGCCAGACTGATTTTCAGCTTCCTTGGGTTTTTTGAAGGGGGGTGTGGAAAGAGTTTAGCTGTGTACACATTTGAGCCACAGTGTTATTTTCTTTCCAGAGTGCTTTATTTACTAATATAAATGAAACTTAGCTGTTGCTTTGTCCTCTTGGTTGAAAAGAACCAAAACCTAAATACAACAAACAAAACCCCATGCTATTGCAATGTAAACTGCAAACCTGTGTAAATACAGAACTCCTAGTTTGCAGCAGAAAAAGCCAATTCTGAATTTTCATTTCTTTTTCAGTCCTGTTATATCTCTGCATGCTTCTATAATTTACACTTATTTTAGGAACTGATAGACTGGTGAAAAAGTGTGAAAAACTATCTACAGTCTTGTTTTGAAGGTTAAGAGTCTGAGGGAATTAACAGATCCAGTTCAGTTAACTGAAAGTCTTCAGGCTTTCAGACACCCCTGCCTGCTTCTCCCACACCATGCTGATGTGAGATGTGATGCCAGAACTTTAGGGAGGAGGAGAAGCCTGTCCCAAATTCAGGAACACCCCATCCCACCCAGTGCTGCGCCGGGGAGCTCAGAGACAAGAGACTCGCTCTCTTACACTCTGCACCGCTGGTCTTGTAACACTGCTGTGTCCAGTCTGAGGAGGTAAAATTTATCACAAGCAGTCTTTTGTTCTTTTGAAGGCATAATAATGAAATGAGATCACCATAAATCCCTCCATAGATATATAAATACATAAAATAAATATGCACATCTACAAAAAAGCCCTAAAGAGCAGAAAGGCTACCAAGGGACAAGGTATTGTGATTTGACAGCTAACAACACCATGTGAAATCTTGGCTTTCACCCAGTTTAAACACAATTTCTATTCTGTGCCTCAGAATTATTGGTATTTATTTTGTCAAGCACTGGCATTCACCAAGAAGAAAGACCCCCTCCAAACAGGAGCTGTAACCAAACTCATACATCCAAGATGACAACTTAAGTGTTTTCAATCATTCATTTATTAAAATACAACAAATGTATTCCCTTTGTAGATTTTTTTTCCTAGAAATAAAAACTCTCCTTTCATCAGCTTTTGCAGGAAGTATTTCATGATTAGAGCTTTAGAAAATGGCCCATGCTGTTTTATACTCTCAAGAGTGTATTCTGCATTGGGAACAAAATCTCCATGAATTCTTGAATGCCACCCTCACTGCAGCTTAATATTTTGCCATATCTAAAGAATCCTTTAAACATATATTCAAAATGTTGATTTCATTTCCAAAGTTCACATTTGACAATCAGGCTACATCCCATTTACCCATGTATGCTAAACTTTCATACCTGAAAATTCAGACTCAAACTCTTCCTGCTTTCACAGAATCCTTTAATTTCTTTGGATCAAATCCAGAGGAATTTAAACTGCTGGGCTGGGTTTTTTTTTTTTTTTTCCAGAAAATGTCTTTTACAAGCAGTTAGATCTCTTTAACAACCTACCCTGTACTGATATATTACCTTATTCTTTGGGCCACTTGTTTTAACTTTCAAGCAGAGAAATTTGGTTGAAGGTTTATCACAATAACGTAACTGCATTTATTTGGAGTGGAAGTGCATGAAAAATGTAGAACAGTTCCCTCTTTTCTCTAACACATAATAGCTACTTTTCTAATCTGGATGGAAAAAAATAATTATTTACCTGAGTGAGCATGTCCATCTCCCCAAGTAAATTGCTGAACATTTCATCTATATCATCACAGGTTTGCTCCATCTGATAAAGAAAAACAAACCACAAACAAGAAGTTCATTTCAGTTCATTTCAAAGCCAGTAATGGCCAAAAACAGAAGATACACAATGCTCTTTTATATTGTGCTCACAAATAACTTTAAAACAATTGCTCATGACTTGCAAAACCCTGAATCTATACCTTAGAATTATCTACTAACAGTTCAGGACCCTTATGCCGTATATGCTAAAACACACACTTCAGATCTATGCTTATACGAAGTTCCAACTACCTCCTTTTATAATTTACATTTCATACAAAGTCACCTGCTAATAAACTATGGTTGTATCTTAAACATAGAAAAAATGCAGCCTGTGAGAGGGAGAGAGGGAAACAAAGTTTGATGTTGAGAAATTCCTGAACGTTTCATCTTGAAAGCCTTTTTTCTTTGGCTTAGATAACTAATACTACAGGAATTTATTGGGTGTTATCTAGTACAAAATCAGGTTATGGTTAGGTATGTGACCAGCTTTTTGGCTCAATATTTCTCCATTTTTCTTTCAACTATTACTGCACTGAGAGAACTGCAGTCTTACCTAATCTCAAGAGATGTGAGGAACTGAGACAAGGAAAATGGGTGCATGCTGCATGACCATCGATGGCAGCACTTGCTGCAAGAGGGCAGTGTTAGGACAGGATCCCACACCAGTGGTGCTCAGCTATGGGGAAGGCACAGCTTCTGTAATAATCCTTCTCCTCATAAATCTGTTCCTTTGCAGGGAAAGAAGCAGTGTAAAAGGGTATCTGCCATGGAATGCTACCAGAGACAGGGACTAGAAACATTTTATGAAGAGGCTCAAGCCTGCAAAGGACTGAGAACTGTGGTACTAAACACATAAAACCAGGGTTCAAACTAGGGCCAAACTTTAAACAAGTAAGTAGTCCTATCAGTTCTCTGCGGTTGTGTGCAGCTGTATTGGACTTTGTGACAAGGTTTGGGGGATGGGGAGCATGGCTGCAGCGGTGACTTCTGTGAGAAGGAAGTTGTCCCCGTGTCAGACAGGGACAGGAGTTCAAGCTGGCTCTAAGATGGACTTGGTGCTGGCCAAAGCTGAGATCATTGGCAATGCTGGTGGCACCTCTGTGACAAGGCACTTAGGAAAGGGTAAAAAATGCTTCAGAGCAGCTGTAAAAGAGCAGTGGGACAGTATAAGTGACCTAACCCTGCAGACTCCAAGGTCAGTATTGAAGGAGGGAGAGATGTTCCAGATGCTGGAGCAGAGATTCCCCGGCAGGCCATGGTGAAGCCCATGGTGAAGCAGGTTGTTCCCCTGCAGTCCATGAGGGACCATGCCAGAGCAGATATCCACACTGCAGCCTGTGGAGGTCCTCCTGCCACAGCAGGTGGACATGCCCTGAATGAAGATGAGGACCATGGTGTGCCACACTGAAGCAGGCTCCTGGGGGGAACTGCAGCTTGTGGAGAGAAGCCCACACAGCACAGGTTTTCTGGTAGCACCTGTGACCCCATGAAGGACCCACACCAGAGCAGGCTGCTGCTCTAAGACTCCACCTTGTGGGAAGGATCCAGGCTGGAACTGCTGCTGAAGAACTGCAGCCTGGGGGAAGGTCCCAGGTTGAAGAAGTTCATGAAGGACTGTCTCCCTTGGGAGGGTCCCCATGCTGGAGCAGTGTAAGAGGAAGGAGCAGCAGAGATAAAGCATTATGAACTGACTGCAAACTCCATTCCCCTGGGCCACTCCCCATCCCCTTGTGCCACTTGAGTGGGAAGAGGTAGAAGAGTTGGGAGTGAAGCTGAACCTGTGAAGAAGGGAAGGGTGGGGTGAAGATCTTATTAGTTTTCTTCTTATTTTGCATGATCCTACCATCTTATTAACTGGCAATATATTAATTTAATTTCCCTATGTTGAGCCTGTTTTGCTCAAAGGTAGTTGGCAAGTGATCTCCCTGTTCTTACCTCAATCCATGAGCTTTTCATTGTAATTTCTCTCCCTGTTCTGCTGAGGAGGGGAAGTGATAGAGCACCTTGGTAAGCACCTGGTAGCCAGCCAAAGGCAACCAAACACAGCACCTTACAAGATGAGAACCAGGCTGATGCAAGAAAGCAATCAACTGAGGACAGGAACAATTCTAACAACTATAAAGAGTGGTGAGAAAAGAAAACCAGCAAGTTTCCTGTTCTTCAGTCTTATGCTTTTCATTTAATTAGAGCATCTTGAGTCATAATCAATGGATAAATTATAAAGGTCACTAAACCCTAAAATCAGTATCTGTTTTTTGAGAATTGTGATGTAACTAAACAAAGCACAGGCAACCAAGGACAGAATTTTCAACTTTCAATTTCTCTCATATCCCAGAAATCAAAGACTTAAAGATTTGGGAAGTGAATACTCTTAAAGACATTTTAATAGGATGTGGTTGACAGAGCTGAGGGCAATCCTAGCCCAGCCATGGAAATTGTACAGCTCTGCCCAAGGAACAGACATCACACAGGACTGAGTGAGTGGAGAGTTAAAGTCATCTTATCTGCTTCCTTTCCAGCTGACACATCCACACTGGATGGCTCACTCACTCTCTCTGTCTGTGTCACACTTCTCACACAGAGCCTTGTACAAAACATCCTGGTTTTGTAGACTCAGCTCTATGCTGGTGGCATATGATTACTGAATCTTAATTCATTTATTTGGATCAACAACTGTGTAGCTTCCTACACACTTGGCACTTGGAGAATCAATTTTCATAGAAAGGCTAGATCAAATGGTACTTATTTGATCAGGCAGAGTGAAGATACATTTGTTATGTGACAAAAAATGGTGCAGCAGTTCATACTGACAAGTATCTCATCAGTGTTTAAATAGTGCTGAATAATTTTATGTTTTCCTGTTTTCTGATTTAGGAGATCAAAATATCTTCTAAGGAAATCCTATCAGTTCCAGTTATTTGTATGTTTTTGGTAGATTTTTTAAGCACTAGCTACATCAGCTTTCAGGAAAAGATCCTCATACAAGTTCTTTTTGACAAATGAAATCCTCCTTTACTATATTTTTACAGAATAGAAATATAAAAATGGCAAAAAAATTACTTGAGTTGTAACCAGTTGCAAGTTCTTATCGTGAGGAGTAGTAAGAACTGTCTAAAAAGGTAAAAATCAAGCCTGAGGACCCTCCTCAGTAATTAACAACATGAACAAAAAAGATAAAGCCATGTTGTCATGAAGCCACTGCCTGTACTGGTATTTTATTTTCTCTTGAATTTTTATTGATTTGGTTTAGGAAGACAAAATTGTCATCATAATCAACAAATATGCTGAATTTTTTTATGTTAAACTACACTGAATGATCTATTAAATTAGTATAAGAACTCTACATATTCACCAAAGATCTTGCCAAGAGCTAGAACAACTTAAGAAAGTAATATGAGTCCACCACAACATGGAATTGCAGAAGACCATCCATACACTCTTCTTCTCTCCATTTATATCCATTTCTTTTATTTGATTGCCACAATAGAAAGAAACAGATAGGAAAACTTGCAGATTTGGAAATTATCCTGTTGGATGTTGCTGCATTTTGGATCAGCAATTTTTTCTGAATTTTACAAATAGCCTTGAACTTATTCAAACCAGAAATTCAAGGTGAAATGTGTAGGTGCATTAACAAAACAAAGGAAAAAATTTAGCAAAATGCCCAGAAGAATACTGAGCTTCATATCCAGTCCTACTCTACTGTAACTTTTCCATCAGGTTTTTGTTTATTCTGTACTCATATTAAGAACTCTTAAAATCACTACTAACTACAATAAATCAAACAGAAAAAACCCCTAACCAAACAGAACAGTACTTTAAGTTTCCCAGACTATGCATAAGATTTAAGTGGAGAAAAAAAGTTACAAAGCCATGTAGGTAAGAAAGAGAAAAGAGAAGGAAGAGAAAAAAACAGAATTTAAATGAAATGAAGAAATTGTGGTTGTCACCAAAAAAAAACCAAAAAACCAAACCAAAACAAAAAAAACCCCACTTCCTTGTGGGAAGCCATGTATGTAAAATGTAATGTATTTTTAAAGTGACTGGTTTTTAAACTGATGCCTTCTGGACAGTAGCACAGTTAAAAGTACTACTTGTTTTTATTTCCCCCCTTTTCACATTTTCAAATCTTCACTAAGCTCTTATAAAAAACTTTTTTTAAAATTTTACTTTATTTAATACTCCTACCTTTTTCATATCTAAGAGATTGGGACATTTTCTCTTCAACTTCCTATTCTAACTACCAATGAGTCTCACTTTTAGTTTATGTAATACATAAATATTGACTCATTAATTCACCCTACTATCTAACAGAAGTCCTGCAGAACTACTGGATCAAATAATTTTTTTTACCTTCCCAATTTAGATAGGAAATTGAATTGTTTGATAGAATCTTTAACACTCCACAGGAAGAGTAAAAACAGTGGTACAAAATTCACCCTGCTTAAAAAAAAGCCAAAACAAAAAAAAACCTATTTAAAAATGAAATGAAATCTGAAAAAGTGACCATACAGTGTACATAAACCCCCCCAGATATGGTACTATACCAAGCAGAGTTTGAACTGTTAGTATTTTAGGATCTGATAGTTCTGAGAAATACTCAAAGCCAGTCCCTGTTACTAGCTAGAGAGAAGTTACACAGGAAGTTACATGGTAAAAAGGCTTCTGCACTGATGAAACGCAAAGCTCTGTGAAACTGAGCAGCAAACACCAACAACATGCTCACCTCTGCCACTCAGTCTCAGCAGTTTAAACAACAAAAAAAGAATGAGGAACACCATGATGTCAGAAGATGAAGACTTAGAGTGGATTCGTGCTATGAACAGTATCAGGAACCAGCCCACTTAGTGATCTGGCACACAGTTACAGGCACTATCATTACATTCAAAGTATTGTTCCTATTCTTAAACTGCTACATACGTAAGTAGCAGAGATAAAAATGCAGGAAGTATATTTTGACAAGTCACACAGAAACATCAAAAGCACACCTTCAGGTCCTAGTCTCTGCACTACAGAGTGTAAATGTCAGAGTACCAGGACCACCAAAATGAACACTGTTTGACCAACCAGACAACTGCTAATAGCACAGCAACTTCATGCTATTGCTTAATGCTTTAAATGCTTTCTGGAGTGGAATGAAAAAATCTACTATTTTAGAGAGACTCCCTGATGAGTAAATTGCTCAAACCAGAGATTCACCCTTGTGTACTACAGACTACACAAAGGAGATCCTCCCACAGCAAAGATAGAAGAAAACTAGGGAAGCAGGATGAAAATGACAGAGTCTCACCATAAAGTGAAAAGCTGGAAAGAGAGTAACTGATTGTCACAGAAAGCAGGTGTGAAACTAGTGTGATTAAAAAAAATGCACCAAAACCTAAGGGAAAGTACTGAGGCACCATTTCATCCTGACTTACAACACAAATTCAGTGGGGTAGTAAATGAAAGTCCAAATAACCTTCCCAGGGAAACATGCAGGGTGTAACTGTGAAACTCATCATCAAAACTGGTGAGTCAGCAAGACGAGGATTTGGTTTTCTTTACGTGCAGTTGCAGCTAGAAGTGCTAGCATAGCAGAGAGCTTCAGGCAAGGATGATGAACCTCATCTTTTAAGACCTAAAATAAAGACTCCACCGATTTGGAGCCAGAGTAAAGCTTTCACAACAGACAGACTATACCTTCCAGCACGAGATTTCTTGCCTCTTTCTGAAGTACATGATGCTAGCCACTGCTGGGGATAACCTTCTGGCCAGATGGACTGCAGGTCTGAAACAGATCTAACTAGGTTCCTCACAGTGATTTTACAGCAGATGTCAAGGAAAATCTCATACTACCCACATCTCTCATATTCCTAAGTGAGCCAGGATGGAAGTTCCTCAACCAGCTATTTCATCACATCTAGTAAAAAACCCTTAACAGACATTTAGGCTCACTTTTATGAAGTAAAGTACAAGAGAACATCTGTCTCTGCAGACTTCAGTCTAGAGGAACATAATCCAATTAGTTACTAATTCTAGTAGATACTACAAATGGAAATTGAAGTTTTGGACTGATAAAACAGAAATGGTAGCTGGCCTCAAGGTTTCAAAATCACAATCAGATTTGGTAATTAGCATGTTGACTTTCCTCTTTGTTACCTACATGACATGGCTCTTTTGCTTTAACTCTCTTTTGCTTTAACACTAGCTCATATTTTGAAAAGCATGGATCAAAAGCAATTAGACTGCTTCTAGCACTGTACTTGCCTAGCATTGATAAGCAGTGTATTTTCCAATAAAAAGCTTGCACACACTGATAATTCTGAAAGCAGTTTTTTGCTAATATTTGCTATTCTTCTGGGAAATGTGGTGTGCCAATAACTGTAGGCTTATGTGCACCTGAAGTTACACTGCATATTTATCTCAGGGATGGTGTGACATGTGACTCCATTCATGAGGGAATAAAAGTGACACACAAAAACACAAGTGGCTTCAGGAAGACTGTACAACTGCAAAGTATCCTTATTAGATAATAAGTAAATGAAATTTGGCTTTGGATTAACATTAAAGTGGCAGATAAATACAATCAAGAGAGTCCTACTCTAATGTTAACCTGGGGTAGGTACTAGAGCTCATATTCTACTAATTCCAGAATCACCCACCCAGAGGTAAACACAAACATTGTTAGATAAAAGCACCCCAAACTCACAGATCCTACTCATGTTTCACATAAATTTTAACTATGTCATTTGTACAATTAAACCTGTTGAAAACTTGTTCATTTTTTGCCATTTTGGAAATTCACAAACAGGAACTAACCTGCAGTGAGGACTGATTTTGGAAAAAGTCTTTATTAGTCTAAAAGTCCCAGATTTCGCAGACCTGAAAACTACACTGTTTCACTTAAATGATGGCAGCAGTTGTATTTGTTCGCCAAGATGATAATAATAAACACTACAGGAATTCCTATGCCATCTTTTCCAGTGATATTTGAGTACTCCATTTTCAGTGAGAGTGACAGAAGGGGTGAGGAGGGTGGGGAGGGACAGACATTTAATATGTTTGTAAAGCACCACAGGATGCTGAGTGTAAGCCATCTCCCAGATGCTGCTGCCTCAGCATCCATTAGCTCTGTGATGGATCCCCACCATCCCCACCATCCCCTCTCCCCCCCATGCACTGCCCCAAACACATATTTTTTTCCAACACCCTTGTCAAGAGTGGTGTCTGTGAGAAGCAGCTGTGGGTCCTGTTCAGAGGGTGAGGCAGGATGGCAAGATTACTGAATGGTCACTGAGGCTCACTTAAGTGAAGCTGAAAGGAACAAGGGACTACCTAAAAGCTTACTCACAGTATGTAAGGAAGAAGTTACTCAAGGCCAGAGGAGGGGGTTAGCAAAGAGCTCCTGTTCTGCAAGAGGACAGGAAGAACATTTAACCTATGGCTGAGGTAAAGGGGTGTAGAGGGACAGGGCATGAAGGCTGGGTGTGAGACTCCTCACTAAGATCCTCTCCCCAGTAACTCTCAGGCACACACACAGTCTGGATCCTGGGCTCCAGAAAATGTGATCCAAAGATACTCGAGCAGCTGGGGAACTGGGAGTTAAAAGCACTTTATGAAAGGTGTGGGGGGGAAACCAACCCAGCACATATGCAAGGAGGAGAAAGCTTGGGAGCAATTTCTGTGTACCAGAAATGCACTTTGTACCTTCCTGTCAGCTCCCAAAGGGAATTGTTTCTATGGAAATCAAAACAGTGCCACTTCTGTTCATTTTTATACACTATCCTCACATCAGTCAATGTGCCTCAGTCTGGCTTGTCTAAGAACATTATAGAAATACAGCTACAGTTTTGGTCATCTTTTTTTTCTTTTGTCACAGAATTATTTACTGCAGAATGGTCCAGACTGGGGACTTTCTCCTCATGAGCCATACAAGCAGGGCAAACTGCACAGAATAAAATGGTAGGAGAAGACATACTTTCAGCCCTGTGCCCTCACCCAGACTAGTAAAAAAACCACTTCCCTATTCTGTGCCAGATTAATGGCACACAGGAACAATATTTCCATTCTACTAACATATCTTCTCCTGGAAAAGGCAGAAGGCTGGGTGGAAGTGTGTCCCCTGAGCTCATGAACCACCAGCTTACTCAGGCTCATCCATTTTGAGTTGACAACATGTCGACTTCAGCTCTACTCAGGTATAGACAACTTCAGACATACAAGTTATCAGAACTCAGTATCAGAACCTCAGTTTTAGGTTCCCCCGTTCCCTGCCATGATGGCAGGGCAGAATAGCAAAAGAGTAATGTAACCCTGAGTAACAGAAATTTATAGCTTCCACATTCCTTCCCATAATCTGTAGTTTGTTGATGTTGGTGCAATGTTTTCCTTCCTGTTTTTTTTTTCCTGTTACCCAACACTGCTGTACAGAACTTAGACGACAACAAGAGACTGTCTTGTACTTTAAAAAATTGCCAGCAAAATAATGTAATTTTGATGTTTAGCTTCACAATCCATGAAGTAGGCTGATCCCACATTAATAGATTGTCCAACAAGCAGAAAACAGTAGACAAGAAAGCCCACAGATGAGAGAGGAAGGCATACAGGGGGGTAAAATGAGGGAAAAATCCTTCCCCTCCTCAATTCCCTAAAGAATCAAGACATATTAAAAGTGTGGGATAGTGAAAATAACAGCATAAACTTAGGAAGAGGAAAAAAGGAAAGAAAAGTTACAGTACCAAATCTGAGTGCAGGAACTGCTATGTTGGATAGCCAACGGCTCAGCTTTTCCAGCACTCACTTCCTCCCACAGTGAGCCACTAGGTAAACACAAGATATGCTATAAAGGTCCATGACACAACTGTCTCCCCATACAAATAACTTATTCCTATGACCTATCACTGGCAAAAGTTCTAAATCACCATTTTCTTTCCTATAATCACATGTTCTTACTACTGCCAGAAAAGCTTAAGGGATGGCACACATGGCATGGGAAAGGAACATTGAAAAAGGAAAAGACACTAAATAAAATGCTCTCACGGTAAGAGTGAAGCAAATGGATGAATTTGCAAAAAAATGTATTGAATCCATCTGTTTATTTAGTATAAAGTTCATATAAAAAATCAAATAAAGCAAGTAATGCTTTAATATGGATTTTAAAGATATTTCACCAATGTACCTTGCTCAGTAACATATTGAGTAGTAGAAAAATGAAATGAAGATTTTTTTACAAATCTCAGTTTTATAACTGACTGAAGTGTCAGGTACAATTCCAAGGCCCACTGCAAACTTTTTACCTAGCAAATCTGCTTTTTTCACTCTATACAATGCAGTGATTACATGCAGCTTTAAGCAGCAGGTTTCAGATGAAGATGTGTAAGGAAAAGTGGCAGCCTGGAGTCCCCACAGAGAGGACATTTTATTGGTGTGGCAGTGGTTGCTTTGTCACAACCCAGAGAGCCCTGAACTGCACAAAGGAACAGTCATGAGAAGAAAATGCACCAGAAGGAGAAGAACCTTGTGACATTTCCATTCCTACATTTCTGTAAGGTTTTCCATGAGAAGGAAATGTCACTGCCTCCCTCTTTTTTCCCTCAGAAGTGGAGGAGGGATGGAACAATGCTGATCTGGTCACACAACTCCATCATGACACAGGGGAGACAAAAGAGGCCAATCTAACGACAGATGTGAAAGGCTTTGCTGGATTCCATGTAAGAACATAGTCCCCATGGGACAGAACTGCAATTATGTTTATGATGGATTCCTTCCTGGAACTGGCATCCAAAACCACTGGCTCGTTAGTATTTGCTCTCTCAAACATTAGGTCTGTCACCTTCCCCTCTGTTATGAGGACATGGTCACTAAGGGACAAAACTAAGCTGTAACCACAACAAATGTTTGTGAATGTCATTTGTGTGCATGGTTTTGGCACATATTCTTGCTTGGTCAAGGCTATCTCAGGTATTATGTCCTGCAAGGCACATTACAGCAGATATTTCAAATACAATATTTCATCAAAAAAGCAAAGAAAACAGTAATGTCTATTTGACTGGGGGGGTATTTTTGTGTGTGCTTTTGTCTTTTTTTTTTTTTTTAATTTGCAATCAGACAGAAAAAACACATCACCTTTCAAAAATATTTTTTGTGCTGATAATCCTTCTTATTTATGTGCTTCAACGAAATCCCCATAGCAAGTGAGGGAATGGGGCCTTCCAGTACTGTTAGAAAATACTAGAAAAATCTTCAAAGTACATCAAAATCTTGCTCTGATGCAGAAGTAAAGTAATCATGTGTCTGCAGCCTGGGTTACCTGAAGATGCGGTGAGAGTACCAAAATGGATCAACTAAGGCCACCAAGGAGCATGTTTTCATTGCTGCCAATAAGGCCTTGATGCCAGCAGTTTAAATAACCATTCTGCTCAGCTTCTTAACTTTCCTGGTGAGTTGCCTTTGAGCAGACACATCATTTTGCCTAAAACTGGGACTTCAATGGTAATTTGCCATTTTTATCAGCAAAAGCATCCAGTGAGAGCCTGTATGATTGATTTTAGCTTCTAGTGATTCTCTCTATGCTTGATGGACCAGCAATGCTGCTAAAGGCAGATTTGCTCCCCTTCCATCCTCACTCTCCCTGACAAGTACAATGACAAGATTTTCACCATAACATTTACTTTATCAGATGGATTGTCTGAGGACAACTGAGGACTTTCCGTTGGTAGTGACACCAACCATGCAGGGTGTGCTCATCACTGATAGCAGACCCAGAGAGTTTTATCCCTCAATACTGATGTCACATGGCACACTAGTACATCCGCTGCTTTAGATCACAAATACAGAGTGAAAGCAAAAATGGAAATGCACTGAGATGTACCCAGTGCAAAACTTCTATCAGATGTGATTTTGTTTGTATTTCTAAATGGAGCAGCAGAGAAAAATATGTTTTGTATATACACTGAAGGTCATCCTTCTTCTAGGATTCATAATGCATCTAGTCCCCAAAATACTCCTAATACTTCTAATGACTTTAGTCCTTATCTATTTGAGCCTAAATTCATAGCATGCTGAATCAATGTGTGCAGGCTGGAGTAGTTCCTGGCAGCAAAAAAAATTTGAGAGCAATTAGGCCACAAATCTGAAAGGTCACTTCACTGGAAGAAAGTCTTTGAAACTAATGACGAACCTAAAATTTTTGAACTATCACTACCAAACTAGTTTGTGAATTTGCACAGTAAAATTTTAAGTCAGATTAAAGTCATCTGTGCTTCCTTTTCATTCAAAACCCAGAAGCAATACAATAAATTGAAACTGAGGGGTGTGAGGAACATATATGCTGCTGTAGTTGCTCAAAAGTGTCCTACAGAAACTTGAGAAGAACATAGCACCCAGTTTCTTTCACAGTACAACATACATCTTCTACACTGGTAGCTCTACTGGTAATATCTAGGGTAGCTATGGATCAATAGGCTGGACAATAAGGAAATGCCCCAAATGCCTGTTTTTCCAAGAGCCATGGAGCACTCCTAATCATGGAAAGACATGTGATAGCATTTCTATGATATCTGCATCTGATGCGCTTGTCCTAACCTCTTTTTAGACAATGAAGGGAAGACAATTTTATAGAGCATGATTCATGGCTGCTGCCTAAAACCGTGCCGCCAAAGCGAGGTTTAGCAGTATCTATCTCTCTGTGTAAGAGACTGTAAAGATGACTCAAAGCCTCATGTGACTCAGATGCTCATGTCTACAGCTGGATGAGGAGAGTCCTGCCTCTAAAGCCCAAGAAGTGCTTTGGAAGGTCTGCATGGATGCACGTTAGCATTGTCACTAGAGACCTTCCAAAGGAAGGCTAAAACTTCCATATTGCTGCAGGCAAATAAGAGCTCTTGTTTTCACTTTAACCTCAGATCAGCACCTGACCATGGGAAGTCATCATCAGAACAGGTCAGACTGACCTACAACAAAACAATCAAGATATACTGCAACCAAAGATGGAAAAAATAGTCTGTGAGAGAGGAAAACCCATGTAGTTTGCAAAGAGAGCAAGAAAGAATAAGGGCCCTGATATCCTAATGATATATAGGAAAACAAAATTCAGCTACATTCCTGTAAAGCAACCTCTGAAACAGAAGCATGCTTTTAAGAAAATTCATGTTCCCAGATCATCTTATCAAAGGTCAGATGTTAATGAATCTGCAAGAAAGACAGGTCGTCTCTTGAACAAGGCAACCCCTTCTCTCATCTGCAGCAGTGCTACAGACTGGTAGTTTTCTCACACATTTTTCAGGGCCAAAGAGATTTGGCCTCTTCTTCCTCTTACTGCTTTAAGACATTTCTTCTAACAGGAAAGGTGAAACACAGCAAAAGCAAAATCTTAATGGATTGGGTAAATCTTTTTACCTGTAAGAAATCTTGGGGCTCAGTACTGAGTTAAATTGTTGCAACACCCAACAGGCCCATTCTGCTCATACTGTTGCCTCTTTTGTGCAAATTGTTACCCTACCAAATGTGTTAGTCTCTTTATAAATTACAAAGAGATCAAGGTTACACCTGACTTACAGGCACGTGAATTATGGCATGTGATCTACTAGACACTGCCCAAATACAGTGACTTTTGATCTGCAAAAAATCAAACTTTGCTGTAATAAACACACTTGATAACAAAATTAAAAAACACTTCAAAAGCATCATACCCTGCTTGAAGATACTATTCACTGATAATCACAAATTCCAGCATGAACAATTAAAACACAATTTACTCAATAATTACATTGAACCATCAGTCATTATGCCTCCAAACATCAGAACACTCTGTAATACCCACAGGAAGTATTTTTGAAAGAAAGAGAAGATATAGGGAATGATTAAATGTTCCTTTCAGAGATAGTACATTTTTTCAGTTGTGTTCTCAGATGGATCAGAATTTTCTGAGAATAAAACAAGGACAACTCAGTTATTTGTAATACTCCATTGATTCAACCTCCCAAAGACATTTGTATGTCATATTTCAAACCAAATTATTTCAATTTTTAAGCAATGCTTGCACAAAGCATTAAGTACAATTAAATATAATAGTCTCCTTAGAAAGCTCACTGGGGAAAACAGAACCATAGAGGTTCAGCAAAAACTTAAACATTCTGTTTCAGACATCAAGTTTTAACCGAAATTCATACTCTTTACAAAGTTACCAGAAAAAAAAAAAAAAATTGTAGATTTAGTGGAGACAAATTATTAGGAGACAGCACAGGTGGAGCAGGTCAATAGTACAGCCCCCGGGAGCACTGGGGCTCACCTATTTGTCTCTAATGACACAGATGGACTACATCCAGCCCAACTACATTTACTGCATTGTTTGCACCAGCAGGGTAATTGATCAACGGTAAAATCAACAAATTTCATGTGTGAAATAAGATGGATGCAGGTTTGAAAGAGATGAGAAAACACATATGTCATGTAATTCATAAAGAGGAACTAGAACCAAAGAGGGAAAATGACTGCCCAAGTTCTGCAAACAGGAGTTCTGAGAGGGAGAGACAAACTGGAGCCAAATTATTCACAGAATCAGAGTCATCTCGGGCAGAAAGTGAAAAGTTTAAAAGTCAAAAAGTTAAGCTGCTAGTTTGGTGGAACCCTGCTTATTTTGTTTGTAGGCTGTATTCCTGCAAAAAAAAATTTAATGACAGTTAAGATCAGTTAGGCAGCTGGATCGCATGCCGCCTAAAAGACACCACCGGATACCTCTTCCCAGTGTGATAATGAATGGATTTAATAACTTCTCTTTTTGGTGCACGAGGGATTGAAGAACCACCCCAAGCTTGTGGAGATTGCATTTCAGTTACTTCTCCGGGGTATTCAGCTGAGGGTATTATGCGGGATGGACGCTCTCTGAATTAGGCGACACTTGAGAGTTTTTCCCTACACCACGTGGCCAAAGACCAGCAGCAGCAGAGAGATGTAAACTGTGCTCCTTGGAAGTCTGTACTGGCTGTTTGGCCACAACCCCACCACCTTCTACACGCTTAGTTTCAGACTGATTAGAATGTTCACACGGTGTATTCTCTTGGTCCGCAGCTCTCTCCCGCCTGCTTTCCCTTTCCTAACGCCGACCCTGAAACCGGGCACTGCGCGTCCCTCGGGATTTCCTACCGGCCTCAGGGAAGCTCTGGCACCCCTGCCAGATCCCAATGATCAACCCCCTGCTCACTTCCTCCAGGGAGGGGGCACAGGGAAGGTCTGACCCAGGGTAACCCCGCCGAGGGGAACAACCGGGACCGGGACCGGGACCCAGCACGGCAGCGCGAACCCGCACGGTCCCGCACAGCCCGCCGAGGCCACGCCGGTCCCGAGGGGAGGGAGCGCGGTGCGCGGCGCTGTCCCCCCTGCGGTTCCCCCCGCGCTGCCCAGAGCGGGCTTTGCCGCACCTCTCACCCCGCCGGGAGCCCCCGGGGGCCGGCACTCCCTCCCTGCCCGCTTTACCTTGCCGGCCGGGCGGGCAGCGGCTCCGGAGGCTGCGAGGAGGCGCGGGGCGGCTCTGCGGGACCCGGCCCGGCTCAGCTCGGCTTGGCGGAGCCGGGTGCTGCCGGAGGGAAGTGGGGCCGCCCCGCCGTGCTCGCAGCACCGCCCTCCGCCCCCGGGCCGCCAGAGGCGGCGGCTGCTGCTGCCCTGCCCGAGTCCCCCGGGCAAACCCCGGCCGGACCGAGCAGCCCAACACGGCCCGGCCCGGCCCGGCCCGGCCCAGCCCAGCCCAGCCCAGCCCAGCCCAGCCCGGCCCAGCCCGGCCCAGCCCGGTCCGGCCCCTGCGCTCCCCTCCCGCGGCCGCTCTCGGCTGGACAGCGCTGTCAGGCGCGCTCAGGTTTTCGAACAGAATTGTGTTTCTTTCCTCCCTTTAGTGACTCTACATCTAAGGCAGCGAACTGCTTTCATGGCATTCTTTTGTCACCTCGTACCTTTGGAAAAGGCTGCCTTGAAGGGTACTTAGATTTTATTGACGGAGCAGGAATGATTTTATAACGCGTTATATTCCATAAAAAGTTGGGGATGAAAAAAATAATTGAGACGTTTCCATCTGAAGTTAAAAAAGCCAGTGTCAGAAAATTCTGATGTCACCAAGTTTAAGAGAGATTTTGCATACTGTAAGCCACGTGAAAATAGAACTCTCTCTTGATTCAAAATCCTGGTTTCGGTACCTATAACTTTGCCAAAACAATGCTTTTCGCAGATTTTTTTTCTTCTATACCTAAAGCAATGACAGAGAAGTGTAGTGAAAAAAGGTGAAGATGTCACCATCGCCTCCTTCTGTTACTTCAGTTTAGAGAAGTCACCAGGTAGTTCAGCTTACTCTTGTGTTTATTGGAAATTTATATTAAAATTCCAGATTTTACTCCAAAGTAGCCAAGAAATCCTGTGTTTCATTCCTCCAACAGTGCTGGAGATGGAATAATTACAGCAGAAGGATGGTAGCATTTTAAACTACCACTGTGTTTTGCACAGCAAATAAATTTCAATGCTTTAAGGGGTAATTGCTTTGAAAAAATCCAGCTGAGATAGCTCAGCCATATTTAAGAATGCATTTAGGAAATAGTGCATTGTTCTGCCCAAATTATTTCACTGACAAGCTGGCTAAAATTTACCAGAGTCTTTAGTGAGGTCAGAGTTTCATTTTTGGCCAGGCTCAGGAAAATACATCTAAATTTGGCAAACAACATTTGTAAAATCATGGAAATAGTTATTAAACTATTAGTTATTTGTTGAGGAACTAGGGAGTCTGAGATTCCATGGATACTGCATATTGTCTTTGCTGACTTTATTTGCACTTGCTCCTTTTGATTTTTTGGTATCATTATGGTGCCAAAGAATGATGTAATTTCAAAAGATTCATTGGCAATTATTTTTTAAATTTATCCCAAAGTCAAATTTTAAATCAGGACTTAGTACTGAACACTCTGCATGTATTAAGGAGTATTAAGGAGTAATACTGGATGTGCATTTTGTTGTCAGAAAGTATATTTTTATTTCTGTATGTGACCTACCAATAACATGGTCACACCCTGAATACACTGGTGGTTTCACACTTATTTAGCTGTTGTTAAATACATAACAAAAATATTTGTTAAGATAATATAGAAAACATGTATTCTGCTTGTACAAAGTAGCCTTTGTTTGCTTTGTCTCTAGAGTTGTTCCTGTCCTCTCCAAGTATCCTGAAAAAGGCTGAGAGCTGAATGGCAGTATTTGCATACATTTGCAATATATTTGCATATATTTTGCAGCTCTCCAAAGCTCACCTGGCATTGCCTATAAGAGGAACAGTGGAGATAAGAACAGCATACCTCTAGAAAGCAAAGGAAAAGAACAGAAACCCCAGAAAATTTCAAGTTTTTGGTCTGTGTTCATCATCTGGGCATGATGATTGTGCTCCAGTGGGATGGGTGGAGGTCATCACATATTCATAGGGTGGGGGAAATGCTACAGCAGATACAGTCTTGATTAACAGTGTGTGTTCTAATGTTAGAGAGAAACAAAATTTGTGGGAAGAGGAGGTAGAAATAAGTAAAACTTCCTAATTTGTTTTCTGTCAGATGAAATGAATGTGCAGCAGAATCGTTCCCCTGAATTCCAGCCCTACATTCTGCCTGCTCTCTTCCAGAAGCTTTGAATTTTCTAATGGGAGGAGGAGGCGTGCACTCCACCCAGGTTACAGTTGGGCATTTCTCAACAGTTGCATGACTCAAGTGCAGTTAGAAATGGTTCTTTTCTTATCTTGGGTGAGTAGATCACTGGGTGGATATGCTGTCATTATACTCCCATTCTGGGGAAGAAAGAAAAGAGTTTTCTTGACCTCTCCAGTCCTTTTGGATTGCATGTCTTAGTAATGTTTCTATAAAGCAGCAGATAATTTAGAATTAAAGCAGAACATCTGTTTTTGAAAGGAAACAAATAGATATTTTTCTAGTGTCGGGAAACCAACAATCCCTTGGAAAAAAAACCAAAACATTTTACCATAAATGTGTTCCCTTAAATTTTATTGAGATCACTTTATACCCTGACAATAATCACCTACTTTGTAGAGACTGACCTTAATTTTCTCTACAGGGTAAATAAGACACTATGCTAAGATCTTACCTGCCCAGAGTAATGCAGGATCAGCCCATAGCCCTCAGTGTTATGAATGGAGAGGGTGCAGATATGTAAAATATTGCCAAGCCATTGTGCCCCTGGCCAAGATTAAAAAAGAGAAAAATAAATCAGTGTAATTAATTAGAACTTTTGTCATAGCAAAACACAGAGAATTGAAAGGGTTGTTTGTTTTGTGGTTATTCAAACATAATAACTTTCAGGTGGAAGAATGGAAGTTTTGATCATAGAGGACAAAGGCATAGATACAAGCTACAAAATAGGATTAAGAATATGTGTTTAAGGGAAGTGATATCTAAAAGCTGGAGTATCCTCTTTTTAAGTAGTACCATGCAAATACTGAAAATCTTTGGTACAATGACTGGATGTTCCTCTAGGGTACATCAGATAAGTTCTTTCATCAGTACACTGTTTTTCCAGAAAGCTTTAGGAGATTGCAGTTAGTGAAAAGTGACTCACATCACCACATCAGACTGTAATGTCAGAGCATTCTGGAAAAATGTTTGGTATCTTCTTATAAAGCCAAAAGTAAAAAGTATATGTATAAGGAAGTAGTAATGACAAGTTTTATGTTCTTCCAATATGTATTAATTTAAGGGTGGGTTTTAAAAAAAAAATTTGTGATTGTGCAATACAGCAGAAGACCTGTAAACCCTAAAACTTCCTTACAAGAAAGATGGAGAGGTCTCATTTAAGAGCTTATATCAAAGAAATTACCAAAAGCAACATTTAAAAAGTCACAGTAAATCAAATTTAAGTACAACTGCATTGTATACAGAAGCTAGTTAACAAGAATATCATATTAAGTTCATTAAAATTATAGCAAATTAGGAAGCTGAAACTCAGTGTGCTAAAGTGTGCCCATCTTCTCTTCTATCCTTTTGAAGGCATCTTTCAGCAAATCAGAACTAAAAATAGAATTATTTCTCGATTACTCTTAAGAGAAAAGCATTGGTTCTTACAGTGGAAAACCAAAAGCAAAACAAACCAGTATCTTAACCTGGATGAAAAGTTGAAGAAGATGTTTTAATCTGAAAATGTTAGCAGTGAAGCTGGCAAACTCACACTTTTAACTGCAGGAAATTAGAGGTACTTCTGAAAAGTCTGTGATCAAATCTTAGTTAATAGAATTCTATCCACCATCACAATTTTAAGATGTATTTCCATTTTTCTTTTTCTTCTGTGTATGATAGGGCCTTGACTTAGTCAATGGCTTCCATTTTTGCATGTAGAATATGTTTAGGAAACTATTTACATATCCAGGATTTACACTGTTAAAATTTCTTTAAGGTTTGATTAATAAGTCAGAGATGCCTGAGAGAGACTTTTTCACTGGACTCAATGAGTTTTAGATTAAAGTTTTCCTGCTCTCACATATAAAAATCATTGTGTACATCCATATTTCTTCTAACTGTTCATACATAGCAGATATCTATCTATATATACCTATATCTATATCTATATATATATATATATCCCTTTCTGTTCATTGTAGACATCTGTTCAAGTCAGCCCCCTTCTTCACTTGTGAGAGCTGAGCATCTAACATAAATTGCAGCTGAGGCAGGAAAAGCCTGACCAATACATCTCATTTATTACCTTTATTAATCTTATGATAAATGAAATCAGCTGCACCCTTAAAAGGAAACCTGTATATGTCATAGCATGCAATATTGAAATCTTATCTAACTTGTTCCAATACTTGTTATTAACTAGAAAATTGTAACCTGAGGGTCTTCATTTGAAAATGTCAGCATTTATTATTAATATAATTTCTTTAGCTGTACAAAATAGGCTTTTTGATATTGCTCAGAGCAATGCGTGCAAAAGTTAGCTTAATGAGAAGTATCATTTTAAACTGAGCATTTGATTTTACAAATGCTAAACTAAGTGTGAAATGAGTAAGGTTTTGAAGCTTCTTACTGAAGTAAATATAAGGTACTTGAAGACAAAGGGAGAGAGAATTATCTTACTTTATTAATAGAAAGAAATTATTTATGTATTTTACTAATTTAAAGTTATTCAACCCATTCCTTACTCACTTCTTTCCTCTGGGATTTATTTCCCTATGCACTTTTCTTTCCTGATTGTTAAAATGTTGTAAGCATGGTTTATACAGGTAGAATGTTCTCTTGAAATTTTGTCAATTCAAAGATGGATGTGTTAGCTTGTGTGAGAGCAAGCATGGAATTTGGTCCTCTGGTCACACCAGTTTAAACTTTCACCTTTGTAAAATAAAGTTTAAGTGTTCTCCATTACCTGCTACACATTGACTGTTTCATTACATTCACATGAATATTGAATATTTCCCCATTTCCTGGAGGCCCAGGGAAAGCTTTAGGAACAGTTAATAATCTTCTTTTGACAACACAATAATAGTTGCAAACAATTTTATAACTTTATTTTGAGATTTTTTTTCTATTGTTCAGGGTTCAAAATAAATTTGTTCACCCCCTGCCCACTTCCCAGCCATCCATTATTTTCACAGTGATCACAGAACTCTTTGAGGAGATAATTGTCAGCATTTTTCTTTCTGTCAGAAAGCATCTCCAAAATCGGAGTATGAATTTATCCTCCTTTCCCTCTCAGCAGGTATTTTTAAGTACAAATGCCAGGTTATATCTTTTTGCACTTTTGATTTGCTGTAGCTGCATGTCAGTATTAGGCTGCAAAGTTTTCAGCCATGTGTCTGTCGCTTAGAGCAAATGTGTAGTGTGTGACATTTGTTCAGATGTAATATGCATATGGCATGAGGGATAGCATGAGGAAAGCTGCACTATAAACTACCTGTATGGTTTTTTCTGGTGTGCAGAAGTGCAAAGTGGAGTTTTTGCATAATCATTTCTTTCCCATCTGTGTAAACACTGTCTGCAAAGAACAGATGGAAACCTTAAGAAATAGACATCAGAACTATGTTTTACCCACGAAGTTCCTGATAGCTCCTGCAAAAAACATTTCAAGTATGTGGCACTTACTGCTCATAAGGGGGAAACTAGAAAGCAGAACTTGCTTTCAGACCACATACTAAACATGGCAGCAGCTGTGGGAACCTATTTTTAAGAGTTTCATCTTCTAGCCCCACCTCAAAGGGAGGTGTGACAGTGGTCACAGGGGTCTTTGGATGAGGGAAGAGACAAGGATTTGACTCCATATTTCAGAAGGCTTGATTTATTATTTTATAATATATATATTACATTATAACTATAGTAAAAAGAATAGAAGGAAAAGTTTCATCTCAGAAGGCTAGCTAAGCTAAGAATAGAAAGGAATGAAAAAACAAAGGTCTGTGGCTCGGACAGAGAGTCCAAGCTAACTGGGCTGGGATTGGCCATTAATTACAAACATCCAAGATGGGCCAATCACAGATGCACCTGTTGCATTCCACAGCAGCAGATAACCATTGTTTACATTTTGTTCCTGGAGCCTCTCAGCTTCTCAGGAAGACAAATCCTAAGAAAAGGATTTTCATAAAAAGATGCCTGCGACAAGGAGGTGCATATGAAATTCGTTCGTGCATATGAAATTAGTTCATGCATATGAAATTCACAGCTGGAATTTGGCTACACATTCAATCCTTCCTGGTAAGTCCCAGTGAGTCAGACCAAGGGGTGTCTTAGAAGTGCAAGTTGAGTCTACAGAAAAAGTACATGTAATGCAAAAATTATCGGCTAAGAGTTTTGTCATACCATGGCAGCTTTGACCTGTCTTGGCCAGCTCAGATTATGTTAGATTTGTGTGAGATACCAGACAATATTTAAACTAAAAGTAATATTCTTTAGTTTCCACCCTACCACAATGTTGTATGATGAATCCTGAGAGAAAAGCTATGTGCTAGAGCTTAACACACTGCAGCAGTGATCTCAGCTTTACATGGCTGCTGATAAATAAGATAGCAAGGGAACTGGTTTATTTCCCTATTGTTCATAAAATATTTGCTCAAAAGAATTATAGATTTTCTGAAGGGTAGTATTTACTTTGTTCAGGTAATGTACAGCTGAACTCTGAATATTTCTATTAAGAATTTGGAGACCTTGAGCTTTCTATCTTTTTTTCTTCAGCTTTCTATGGCCTGTAGTTGGTGCTGGTCTGTAACCAAATGTCTGTGAGTCAAGCAAGAGTCAAGGTGAGACTCTCCTTCAACAGTGCAAAGAAATTACAATAACCCAGCTGTGGCCAATTGTGTCACTTTTACTCAAGAAGCATCTCACTTGATTCACAAGAGCATAAGACAATGAAAGGTTTACTGGGATAGAACTAATAATCTGTGTTTTCCAGATGAAGTTGGCAATATAGTTTTTCCATACAATACAAGTTGAATATGAGCTCCCTTTGAAATTTAATATGATCAATAATGTTTAAAAGAGGACCTTGACAATAGCATTGTGCTTCCTCTGGTAGATTTTATTTTTGTTAATGTTAGGAGAAGGCAGTGAATTCTCAGTTCCTCTTTAACTGAACAACTTATGTTTCTACACTGCACTATTGCAATATAGACTTGTATTATTTTTAGACTATGGTTATAACTAATATATTAAATGCTGTCATATTTCCCTCATATGATAGCTTGAGTGCCCATTTGTCAACAAAAAATACTACTGTTGCACAATGATACAGCCATCTGCTGACCATAACAGAGCTTTCTGTGAGAATAAGGAAAAACAGAAGTTAAAATCATTCAACAGCTTAGGTATTTCAGCCAGAATCACATGCTTTACTGTTCCTGAGGATGAGGGTTCCTATGGACTAGCTATGTACGTGGTGCAATTTAAAGAGTTTGTTGCAGGACACATTAAGGCAAGATGCGGCTTTGGGGTAAAATTTTTGAAGAAAGTATGTCAAATAATATATCTTGAGCTTGAAAAAGCTGTTCCTTCTGCTCTAAAAATAAAATAAGCATGAAAGATCTTTGGCTGATAATGTTTCTCTGAAAGTAAGGAGATTACTTTCTCAAACAGACTTAACTACTTCAATATCTTTAACAGTTTTGTCGAGGACTTCTTGAACAAGGGGTAGTTTATGGCTGTACTTCAGCAAAGCAGCTGAGGAAGTGCTTTGTCCCAACTCATGATCACTCCACCATGACTGGTGTTTATGTGCTGTGCTCTTAAGTATGTTGTAGTTTCTGATTCTGCTCTCTTTTTGCCACAGTGACATTAGTCTTCATCTCTCCTATTACATCTGAACATAATTCAGATTGTGTACTCTTCACATTTCACTCTTCAATAGTATTTTTGCTCATTTTCAAATGAAAATCCTTTGCAATAGCATTTAGGTTATCCCCAGCTGCCAGAAACTTTTCTAAGTACAGGTAGCTGTAGTAGAATGGCAAGTATGTGTACTACATTATCCTGGATTTAAAAAAAAACCTTTTGCAGAGACTTTTTAGAAGTTTTAGATGTAAAAAATAACATGTGAAGGCTGTCCTAAATTTTAATAAATGGGCAAAGAAGAGATGAGGCCTATGAGTCTATAATGAAAGAGAGATGGTGTGGAATGTGGAGAGTACATGGAGGAACTTGAAAAAGATCAGTACTTTTTATTTGATAGAAGTGAGAAGCCAGTGCCAGCTAAGGAATGCAGAGACAAAATGACACAATGAAAGTATTAGGCCTAGAAAATAATTTTCAGAGCAAGAAAGAATAAATGAGAAGGGAAAGACCACATCAGGAAACCATGGATAAGGATGTGAAATGAAAGCCTTGCTTCAAGCTTTGACATATGGAAAGAGAGCACCTATTTTAGAGGTGCTGCAAGAAAATAATCAGCAATCTCTAGACACAGCTGGCCTGGGAAAATCTGAGTCCAAGATGATGCCCAGTTTACAGCAAAGAGGGAAAGTTTGTGGAAGCAAGTATTTTCTTAAATCTTCTTAGGCTCAACTTGAGCTTGAGTTTACAGCTGGATAAAGAGAAAAATTGAAAAACACATATTGCAAGTGAACCTGGAACATATAAATGTGCATTCCAAGTAAATTCAGCAACTGGCATGCACTGGCTTTTTTAAGCAGTCAGTATTGTCACATACATAGTATGTACTTGATTTGTTTCTTTTGAAGACTGTAAAGCAAACTTTGCCTTGGTGGTAAATTGCTGTAAAAGTTATAAGACTTTCAGAGATCAATGCAGCGTCTTTAATCATAATTTTCTTCTGTATTCAGGTTTTCCTTTTCCATGCCTTATGATGCATGCATACAAAAGGAACATTCCATTTATGTGAACATGCTCCAGAAAAAAGTCTTCAACATTTATAACTTTGCAAATATGTTCTTGTCTCATGAAGTGAAGATAGTCTTGCTTGACAACACTATATACCACTTTTTCTCTGCAAGGATCATATGAAATAAAAAATATAATCCTCTTCAACTAAAAAGGAAAATTTCCATAGGTTTAATCTCTCTAATGAGCTTCTTTTCCTCTAGTAACTGTGGGTCTCACACTCCTTCCTTCTAAAGAAAGCTTGTTCTTTACCTTAAGGGATATAAACTGCTAATAAAGCAAGGGAGATGAAAGTGAAGGACCTAAACAAGGGTGTGGAAGACCTGAGCTTGAGGTTTTTTAAGTCTGCCACTGGATATTTGTAACCATGATACTAGTGGCATTAAAAATGACCTAAAAATGTCAAAAGAGCTAAATGTTGCCTCAGATTATGAAAAATATTTGGGCCCCATTAGCTCTGTGACTGTGCCTGAATGCCTGGAAGTTTGCACCTTAACTGTCTAGGAATCAAATCATTATGGGTGCATAATGGAGAGAGAACACTTATTTAAGTCTCAGATGTGTTCTGAACATACCTGCACTGGACTGTGACCCTCTCACAAACTCTGGCCAGGTAAGTACCTCAGAGATCTAGACAGGTGATTTAGCCACAGCCCTCAAACTCTAAAGCAGCTCCTGAAAATACAAACACAGGATGTAAGTGAAACTAATGTAGTACATGAGAAGCAAGACACAGATATTTAGCCTGCTCAACAGCCTTTTTCTTTATGAAAACAACTTTTTTTGCTAGGTTAATATTATTTCTAGAAAGAGAGGCCAAGACAAACACTCTTGTTGGACTATCTAATGAAAATCTATCTTGAGTAGAATAAACTCAGCTGGGTCTCGATCACTCAGTGTTTGAAACATCTCCAGTTTGACTGTTAATGTAATTTTTTGCCAAAATCTTGGGCTTTAAATTTATTTTAGAACTACATTGTTGAGGAAAAATCTTTGTAATTGATCCTAGCCTATTTTTGGGATTACCAAAATAAGGACTTGATGCTGGGCAAATAGCCATACTGAATAAAGATCCCAAAATGTCTCAGAGCTTGGAGCAAAGATCAACATAAACTCTTTACAAAGGGTATTTGAGAGACCATCAGACACTGGAGCACTATTGAGTAGAGCCTGGTGTGCAGATTTCTGCCCTAGGAACCACAGAAGTTAATTTGCTTGTCTTAAACAGCAAGAGTGTACTTCCTTTCTCAAGGAGAAAGTGAATCTTTATTTATAGAAAGGCAAAAAGAGAAGCTTATCTTGGATGTTTGTTTCAAGAGCTTTTATAAATTGTAGGAAAACACAGAGCACCTGATTTACATTTGCTCCTTCACATAAGGTTAATGAGGATCAAGTCTACAGTATTTAGTAGCCTAAACAGTCACAATTTACTCATTTTTGCAAGAATAACTCCCCTGTTGTTAAAACTTCAAGGCTGCATATGGAAATGCACAGATCTAAATTGATAATTCTGTCTGTCTTTGCAGAAACTATTCACAGCTATGCCCTTTCCTTTGGGTATGTCTGAAAAACTTTTCCTCTACATGAAAAACCTCAGCTGTTCTTGGATGAATGAAGATAAAGAACTGGAAACCTATAAGCATTCCATAGCATCACTCCTGTGCTGTTTCTCCCATTGTTGGTCTGGAAAATCAGAAATTGTCATAAAATGAAAGAAAGAAAAGAAAAATCTTGTCTTAATAATTCTTACAACTGAAGTTTTCTTCCATTTTTCGCCCTGAAGGCAAAAGGCATGAAGATGCATTCCTATCTTTCTCATAGCTCTGCAGTCTGGCTTTTTTAAAATTACACTGTTATAAGTTGTGTGCATAAAGATTATCTAGCTGTCTTCTTATTTGTTCTCTTTGGCAGCCTCCAGACTGACTGGTGATATTTTTCAGCATTAGTGAAATATAGACAAACACTCAAGATTTTGTGATTTTCAATTCCAGGTTCAAGTCCCCATTTTAAACATTTTATACATTTAGTGACTGTATGTCTGAAAAACAAACAGAAAGATTATCAGATTCAGACCTGGTGTGTCTCTGGTCTGAAATGTCCACTGGAAGATATCACATAGGTTACATTTAATTTCTTCATTTTTGGCTGGTGCTTGACATAGTAATTGTTTCTAACTGTTAGACATAAATCGATTAGAAGGAACATTGCCAAAAACTTTTCAAAATATTAAGTATATAATTCCAAACACAGTTGGTTTTGGTTTGGGCTTTTTTTTTTTTAAGTTCCAAGAAAATTAATCTTAACAGAATCTGTCAACCAAAGTAAAATATAAACAGGACCATCTTGTCCTACTTCCATACTGGCAAGTCCTGTACAGAAGTTTTGGAAGAGAATTTTAGATTTCTTAGTCTGTTGTTCTTTATAACATAAGACAAAATCCTCTCTACATACAGTCTGTAGTACGCAAAATATTTTTTTGTTTCAAAAAACATTGTTTTGTGATTTGAAGACTTTCAAAGATAATGAATCCAGTGTTGCACTCAACCAGTTCCTGATTTTGCAGGGTTCAGGGGTTTTTTTCTGCTTTGATTTTCTGCATGACACCATTTATAGCAGTGGTTGCTTTACCATTCACTCTAGTGAATCCAGGACCTTTTCCTCTTTTTTCACTCATATTAGCTTTTTTCTGGTGGTTATTTCCTTTAAGCACCATTTTCCCTTCAGGCTCTTTGATGTTCCAAGAGTAATTGTTACATTTTAATCTGACCTACACCATTATATATGTTTACTTTTGCAGGGGCCATGGAGTTTTGATAGGTGGTAACCTGTCCACAATTTATTTTATACCAAATATTTAACACACAAGTATGTACAGCCTTTTATCAAGGCTGTAAAATACAACCTTCATGACTTAGGAAATGCAAGAATTACGGCTGCCGATTTAAATTAATATCTGTCACATTTTTTGCAAACACCTGAGAATGTATTGATGCAAACAGTTAAAAACTGGCAAAAGTACAAAAAAACTCAGACCAGATTTTATAATGGAAAAATCTGAGACAGTATTACTAGCTAATGACAGTTTCTGCTACTCCTGTAATGAAAAAGAGAAACAACAGGTTAGATTTGAGGTTGTCCTCTGGCCATTAGAAACAGTATATGGAAGGAAATACAGCAGCTAAAGTGGATAAGTTAGATATCTCTTGCACTTGCTGACATTGATTTAAAACACATTATTTTTGTCCAGCTAGGGACCCTGCCTCACAATTCTTGGTAGCCTGAATGTACACTGATGTGATGTACCTCAAGCACACTTTCTCTTAGCAGATCTTCTGTATGAAGGGAACACATGGGAACACAATAAAGTCTTCCAAAACTTGCTCTACAGCCACACAAGAGAAATATTCCCTCATCATTTGCATGCTTTTCCCATTGCCATGGTATAGGGACCCTGAGGAAAGAGACAAGACTCCTTGTTAAGGTGCTTTGATCAGGAGAATTTCTGGGCAGCCTGGTGATCCCTGTTTAACTACAAGCCTTCAAAGTAGAATGCAAAATTATCTGTCAAGGAGATTCTCTCTAACCAAGTATGAAACCATTAACAAGGATTCTGTGCTGTGCTTCTAATGCTCACGTGGCATTACTGAAGGAGTGCAGTCAGCAATTAGGGGAACGGAAGGTGACTCAAAGATTATTATTACTTCAGGAGGCTGAGACTTGTAGCACTGAACTAATGCTGACCAGCCAGTCTAGCCAAGTCTGAGATATTTTTATCATTGTGTCATCCAGCTATGAGTGCATCTCTTGGAAACACTGTTCTGTTGGCATGTTTTCTGTCAGAAGTTGCTGGTTCACTGAGAGTGAAACATTTCATGAAAGCTTATCTCAGTGAGCCTTCTAATGGAATACAGATAACTTTTGATAGTCCTCTGCAAGGCAGGACAGCTGCCAGTTTTCCATTCAGTCAGATCAACTCCTGTGTGATGGCCTCTTCCTTGTCTCAGGAATCCAGGAATACAAGGACCTCCTGGTATTCAGGGCTCCACTGATCTTGGAAAAAATTGTTGCTTTTTGGAAATGCTGTGGATCCTTGTTTCCCAAATAACATTGTTAGCAGGATGTCCATTTCCTAGGAAATGTTTTAATGGTTTTTTTCCTAAATTGGGACAAATTAAAATTTCAAACTGGCAAGATTTCTCAGAAAACGCAAAGTCTTAGCTCTGACCAATTCAAAGTATTCATAGTACACTCCAGCTGTAAAATCCTAGATTATGTGAAGTCTGAGAGCCTGAAGGCTTATCTGCAGGGCAGATAGAGCTCACTTGGAGGAAGCAGTTGCAACAACAGAGCAGATCTGCAGAGCTGTGTGCAGCCCTATGAGCCAGTGTGAAGCACAGTGACACACTGATATGAGGCAGCAGACAGTTTTGCAGAGAAATTACACTGGGCTGTGGAAACAATGAAATGCTGTTACTTTCAAGCTGTAGTGTATGCATTCTCCTGCTCAGTTTTAGTACAATTAAGAACTAAATTGTGAAAAGGATCTAGTTTTCTCTCAGCAAAAAGATTTGTATTCCCTGTCTATGGTCTATTTCGACCATAGATGTAGAAACCACAGAATAATAAACTTTTACTACCAGACTAATTTGATCTGCTTTTTTTTATGAACATTCACAAAAATTATTTCAGGTGATTCCCTAAAATTGGATTGTTTGGATAACAGGTAATTCCCAAACTTAGAAAAGGAGATTCTTCATTTGTTTGTAGCTACACTGCAGAGCTGTTGCTGCTGCTTCTGTGCAGGTAGCTATTGACAATATGTGTTATCTGAGATCTTTGGCATTGATCCTCTCACAGAGAATAGCTCTTCTTTTTTCCAGTTCTCCGTATCCATATGCCAAGGTAACAACTTCTTCTTGGGTATAGCTTAACAACAGCAAAGTATGTCCCTTGAACTATACTGTTTTCCTTTTCTATTGTTTTCAAGAAACCCTGAAATCTTGTGGGGGGGGGGGGTGTTTTAGTAGAGTCATTATTCAGTGGAGTTTCTGTGTCTTCTCCCTTTGGACAGCTGTGAGTTTCCATTTCTTTCCCCATGTCAAATAGATGGTAAACTGTTACTTGTAAAAGGCTGACAGTCTGGACATCTAAGGGAGGCTGACTATTAGTGGGATTGGATGCTAGTTCTTGATGGAGGACATAGCAGAGAGAAGTACTGCTTCAGTGACATAGCTCTCTGCTCTGTTCATCTAGTGCTTCAGTCATCTAAGGAATAGTTACAGGCAAATTAGTCATCACATATCATTGCATGCCATTTTCCAAGACCTAAAATCATTCAAGGAAGGAAGGAATAAAAGTTTGAGGTCTATCCCTTTTGTATTGCAAACTGTTTGTAATGGCTGTTTTAGGGAAAACTTGTCAATCCCTTGACATGCACTATTACCAGTTCAACTATTATTAGTTCATCTATACTTTGATTAGGAATCTGTTTACAATGTATGGAATTAATTTTTTGAAATCCAACCTAGAAATAAGGTGCTGAAGACTAGTGGACATTTAAAAGAATTTCTAAACAAAAAACTTAGCAGTTCTGAAAATACTGAAAACACCTCGGGATTTTAATTTGCTAATTTTCTGAAAAACAGTGAAGGATACAAGGCATTGAACAAAATTAGAGTGTTTCAAATGCTGCCTGATAGCAAGTTAGATACATTCTGGCAGGATTTCTTTCTCCTTAGTTTCTTTTTCTTTCTTAGCTAATGTTCATGCAAAAATCCCATTAGCTTTAATGGCAAAACTCAAAACTACTCCCATGTTTTTCATCTGGAATAAGTATTGATTTAACTATCAGTCTTCTTTGGTAAACAACATTTACTAAAAATGACAGCAATACTTGGAATTTTAGCCTAAAAATAGTATTGTAAAAAATAAATAATTGAAAACAACTAGACAAAAAATATTTATTTTGTTCTGGTTGGGTTTTGATTAGAGAAAAATGCGTATCTGGAAAGCTATGTACTGTAAGCAGTGCTGCTGGATGAAGTAGTAATTCAAATTGCTAAGTTAAGTATGTCCGTAAGGCCTGCAGGATCAAATAATTGTTCAACATTGCTATTGTAAAAGATTGTGAAAGGTGGGAAAGCAATGTGGGGTCTAGATTTAGGTACCTGGCAGGGATTTTTTCCAAAAGTGTTGCATGGTTAAACTAGAAATTAAAGAGAAGTAAATCACATTGATAAAATGTGTTATGTATGACTGCTTTGGATGTTTTTTGTCATCCATATTGCAAAATATCATCCAACTCCAAACATTATTCAAAAATGCTTAATGCAGGTTGTCTGGACTTTTCAAAAAAAGGCTCATGCACAGAGCGCACGAGAAAGAACATTTTACTTCATTCAGCTGCCTCAACAAAGAAACAAGCAGAGAAAACGTCCCGCTGAGCTTTCGCCAAAGCCGCTGGCCTTTAAGGGCGCGGTGCGTCCCCCGGGGTCTCTGTCCCCTCCGCGCCCGATGCCCAAAGGCAGCGAGCCCGAGCGGGAGCGGCGGGGGAGAGCGAGCGAGGCGAGCTCCTCGCCCGGCACCGGGCGGCCGGGACGGGGTGGGGACGGCGACAGGCTCGGGGACAGGGCCGGGGACAGGAGGGGACAGGAGGGGGCAGGAGGGGACAGGGCCAGCCGGGCGCGGGGCCCTGCTGCCCTCTGCCGCCCCGGCCCGGCAGCGCCTCGGGCCGCTCCGCCCCGGGGCTGCGCCGGCTGGGGAGATGCGGATGCTCCCGCGAGGGTCTCCTGGCCTCGGTAGGATGGATCTCGAAAGGGGCAAAGCCCACCGGCTGCTGCACGGGGAGCGAGAGAGCTGCTGCCTCTGCTTGAAGGTGGAGCTAAGAAAATCTGGTTTGAGTTCTTTCTGGGTTTGTGTGCTGGTTCAGAGCAGCAGGGCTGTTTTGCAGCAATTAGCCCAGTCTTTCTTGCCTGTCACATTCAATTTCGGCACTTGCAGAGCTTGCTTTTTGGGGGAATCTAACAGGATATGCTCTTTCCTGGACAGACACCAAACAGGTGCCAGTGCCTGACCGGGGCTGTAGCTGTACAAACCAGTTCTGTATGAATTTTAATTATTGCCAGGTCTGAAGAACACTCCCCAAACCGCAACTAGTGTAGATGCAGGAGCCCTTCACTTATTTCTTTGATCTGAGTCACTTCTTTTGTGCCAGCAAACGCAGCCAATCTGAAAAATGCCATGAAAAACAAAAGCATTGCTCCAAACCATCTTTCAAACTCATGAAGTAGGGACTCTCCCTCCTTACACAGTGCCCATGCAGGGAAGGAAAGCAAGACTACAACAGGTACAGCTTTATGTGTATTTACAAACCTATGCACCTGCAGACTGTACCTACAAATAGTCATATAGCTATATATAGCCCTATGCTAGACATCAGCAGAACATACATTTTTACATGTGTCACCCCCTCCATTTAATTGATGCACAGCTTTTCAATCAGAAGGGATGGCATCCACGTGTTTATGCTACTTGTCAAACCAATGGCAGCATTTCTCACTACTGCATTCTGTGTTATAGACAGTCCCAAAGTCAAATGTGTGAATCAATACTCTTGTTGGCACTATCGAAAAGCTTTTTTTTTTCCAGAAAAAAATTTGTTATTAAGGCTCGGGTCTGAAGGTAAATTCTATTCTTATTTTTCGCATTGGTATATAAAGAGCTCAAATTCAGAAGAGTTGCTCTTGATCTGTGTAGTGTCTGAGAACATTGTGTCTCATATTATTTCATGAATTATTAGCCTGAAGTTGTAGCCACTCTGGGAATCATCCCCAACTCTATAGCCTTTTTTATGGCATTTCTGAAGATGATCCAAAGATGAATTTGTATCTTATGTAGCTTTATATGTACTGGCACAGATCCCCCCAAAAATACAGCTGTGGTAGCAATGTACTGGCTGCAAAATCTATCAAGGAACTAGAGAAAACACACAAGTATTCATTTAGAAGAAAAAAAAAATTAGCTCATGCAAAGCTTCATACTGGAGCTGGGGTCCAGCTGGGCTGTGGATTCCCCAGAGGGACAAACTGTGGAGGTTTATCTCCACTTTTATAGACCTACTGCAAGCCATATGAAAACACAGGCTCTCTCAGGAGCAGTTGACCCTGGAAATCTATTTCTGTTGAAGGTCAAGGCAAAGAGTCAAGGAGCTGTTGGGCATTTCATGAATCTGAGCTGACAGGCATCTCTGTCCCAGGCAGGTGTTCTAGAACCTGGCAGGTCACCAGCCCTGCAGAATTCAGCAGGGGCTACAACCCCTGTCTGTTGGAGCCTTTACTGCTGCTGCTGCACAAGGCATTTCAGTTTTGACAAGCCAGTGTTTTCAACATGAGTAATGCTTGGTCAAAAAATGGCGAGCCAGTTTGCAAGTGATGTATTTGGTATGCTTTCCCAGTAGCAAGGGAAACAGTAAATGAATCACCCTGAATTAAAAACAAACAAAAACATCAACAAAGGAGATTCTCAAGAAGTTTCAAACAGTTTTTGTAGGGAAAAAAACCCTGAAACAAATCAACCAACCAACAAAACAATACTGTTTCTCCTCTTTCCTGTATAAGTGATAGCAAAGGGACTGTGTGAGAGCATTGCAAAGATACTCTGAAGAGGTTTTATATGTGTGTGAGCCCGTGGATGGAAGGAAGCTGAAGCTAATGAATTAATAAATAGAATTTTCTGTAATTCTTCTGTTCATAGCTATCGTATCTGTGCCGGCCGACTTCCCAAAGCGGCGTCGCAGTTAGTGCTGAGCTGGACACATACTTGGTGTCGCTTTTCCGCGGCAGCATGTGGAAGAGATTGGATAAGCGAGGTGGCTCCTGCTGCGGGGAGTTATTCACGCCTCGGAGCACATGAAAGGTATGCTGATCCTCACACCTCGGTGTGAGCGCAGCCAGAAACAGCCCGGAGAAGCTGCTTTATCGGAAAGCAAACACACATGGGCATAGCCCAAGGCTGCTCTGCTCAAAATCGATCCTTCGCTCCGGTTCTGCTGCGGCCCTCGGTATCCTCCGAGAAAACGGCAGCTGCGGTCGTGGTTATCTTCGATGGAGGTTCCTGACCATCGAAGTGGGAACCAAGAAATCCAAACTACTCATAACTTTTTCAGCCGCGTCAAATTTTCTTTATTGAAAACTGCGTCGCGCGTGTACTTCACTCCTGTTGGGTATGAGGTTTTGGTTGTTTGGCTTTTGGGGTCCCCCCCCCCCCTTTTTTTTTTTCCTGAGGCTCAGTAAAACCGCTCAAAAACAAAAGCCAGCCTTTTAGGACATGTACATATCCCAGTCTGGGCGCCACGGGATAACACAGCCGAGAACGCCTGCGGGAGCCGGGGGGCAGCACCCGCCTCCGTCCCACCGCCGCCCCGGGCAGCGGCAGGGGCTGGAGCAGCGAAGGAGTTAAAGGGAGGCGCTTGGGAAATCTGATGCTAACGAAGCCCCAGGAATGTTGCACATTTCCATTCCCCTCCAGCTTTCGGAGGAGGTTGGTCCCCGCTGCGGGCAGCCGCTCCGAGGAGCACGGCCCCGAGGCCGCACTTGCTTCGGGCGCCGCCCCGCACCTTCCCGCAGGTTACGCCGGGAGACTCCGGGGAGGGACGGGACGGGGGTGAAAAGTTTTTTCTGGATTTGGGATGCTGTGACGGTGCCTGCACAACGGAGGGAGAGAGCGGTGTGGGGGGCGGGGTTCCGCGGCTCTGCGCACCCCGGGCTGGGGCGGAGAGCGAGGGGCATCTGCCCTGACCCGCCGCGGCCTCTCTTCTCTTGCAGGCGCGGCCAAAGATGCCGGGGAGACGGCTGTGGTGGGCGCGCTGCTGGCTCGGCGTCTGCCTCTCGCTGCTGGGCGCGGGCGGCGGCTCGGCCGAGCCCTGCCAAGGACCCCCGTGCGAGGGCGGCTCCGCGCCCCCGCCGCCCTGCCGCGGACCCCGCTGCGGCGGCCGGGCCGGGCGCCCGGCGCGCTCCTTCCTGCACGGCGCCGCGCCGCTGCGGCCGTCGCAGGGCAAGGCAGCGGCCGCCGGCCCGCTCCCCGCCTGCCCCGGCGGGGACTGCGCCGCCAACGCCACCCAGCGCGACTGCCAGGGCCTGGAGTGCCGCCTGCTGCCGCCCCGCTTGCGCCCGCGGCCCCGCGGCCCGGCCTGCGCCGCCCCCGCCGAGGGCTGCCCCGAGCCCGCCCTGCTGCGCGCCGCCGACAGAGCCGCCCAGTTCGCGGGGGACGACTTTGCCCACGCCGCTCCCGAGCGAGGCGGCGGCGCCCCGGGGGTGCAGCTCACCTGCGACGTCAAGCCAGGTGCGGGGCGACATGAGGGACCCGCGGGCGGGAGGGCACACCCCACACCCCGCACCACCTCCGCCGTGCCGGGGCACGTAGGGTTCCTGCAGCCCGCGGGGCCTCAGTGCGGTCACGGAGAGCCGCAGCCGCTGGGTGCTGGGTGCTGGGTGCTGGGTGCTGGGTGCTGGGTCTCCTCGGGCCGGGCAGGTGTCTGCTGGGCCGAGGGCCTTCAGCGCCTCTGAGAGCGGATGCAGGGGCACCTGAGCGACTGCACCGCAGCTCCTTGTTTTGAGAGAGTTAGGAAGAAAATCCGGCGTTGGTCTTCGCATCATGTGAGGGAATTACTGCCGTGGCTCCTCTCTCTGCTCCCCTTCATCTCCCCTCCTTAAACACTTGCACCTAGGAGACGTAGAGCTGAGTAAAACGTGGCAGAATCTTTTTTAGTGCAGTTTTTAAGTTTAAGTCCCTCTTAGCAGTCTGGTACTTCTGGTATTCTTAATTTATAGCACTATCATGAAAAGCTTCCATGGGGTGCATTCCATACCCAGGCTGGTGCCATTGGTAAGAAGCCTGCTATTGGTGCCAAACTGTCTCGCTGTAATAGCCAGGGGGAAATAGTGGTAAAGTGTCTGTTGCAGTGCATTGTTCAGAACACTTGACAAGTGTTCTGAACCTGTCCATTGACAAGCACAGATCTGGTGAATTCGATATCCCTGTAGGAAGCCAGGTACATCTGTGGTTATACTCATGGGTCAGCAGAAGATGTCTCTAATGGTCAGGGATTTGTGCATTTACTGACATGAAGAGCACCAACAGGTCTTTAATAATCACAAAACAGTTTAGATTCTGGTTTCATGTCTCGTCTGAAAGATAGCAAATATATTAGGGTGGTTTATTTCCCATTGATGTTAAAAGCTAATGAAAAGCATGAAGAAGGTAATTTAAGCTTTGTCAGATTTGTGTGGCAAATGAGTGCCATGGTTGCTTCAGACACCAGAGCACATGCTAAGCCTCCTTTGGAGGAGATGTCACTTCACTAGGTTACCAAGGTCTACCTAGTGAAGTGACATCTCCTCCAAAGAAGTCTTCTGCACTTGGTGATTCCAGTCCCAGGACTGACATTTAAGCTCCACTGTGCATAATGCAGTGACACTGTCTACCCTCATCTTGCCTGAAACTGTTCCCAGATGTCTTGGAGAACCTCTGTATGCTCAGTGACCTAAGGTGGACAGAAAACAAGTCAGTATGGTTAACCTCCCTTTTCTCTGCTTCTGTGCATACTCTTCTTCATACTGTCATCATAAATACCATGCCTCTGTTTTTCCGAAGAACCCAGAATATCTGCATTTTCTTTGTCCATACCAAAGTCCTTCTCTGTGTTATACAAGCCTCAGCAAATAGCAGGAGCATTCTGCTTGTACAGAAGAGAGTAATACTTTTGGATGGTGCTGAAAACAGATATGTTTTATCTCCATTCAAGTCTTTCAAAGAGCATCCGGCTCAGCATAACCTCTTTCTCCAAACATTATCTTATTCTTTGGCTGTCTCTGGTCAGTCTGTGCTGCCCAGTCTCCAGTACGATCGGCAGTTACAGCTAACATGGTGAGTTACATGCACCTCTCATCTCCAGGGCCTTAGGCTTGGGTTCTTTGTCCCCTCTGATGTGAGTCAGAGGAATTAAAGCTAAAGGGTCAAAGGATGAGGATGTTTGGAGACTCAGAGTTCGCTTTTTCAGTTTTATGCTCTTTGCAGGCTTGATGCTGGGTGAAGTTTTGGAGGAAGAGAAGTGTGGTTAGAAGCTGCCCATAACAAAATCCTTGAATGCATCAAGAATGGCTTATGGGCAGTGGTGATCATGGATTTGTGCATTCTTCTTCCTGTGGCAGAGAGAAGTGTCCTATACATTGGAGAGAAAGCAGTGTACAATACTGCCCACTTAGCCATGTAATCTCATGGAGGCCACTGTCGACACAGAACACACAGCAAGCAAACCTCTGATAGTGTCGTGAACGACGGAAGAATTGCAGCACACAATATGCGTGAACAGCAAATCTCAAAGTTTATTGATAGCTCACACATATTTATATTGGTGTTAATGAAGCTTATACATATTGCAAAAGCTGAGCTCATTATTGGTTAAAACACACCTAAATCAACCACACCTACTTCTATGCTCTAATAATTATTTTGTTTCTATGTTTACATTCTTTTGGCTATTCTACCTAGGCTATCTTCATTTTTCTGGCAAAAGATTTTTCTCCCCCATCTTCATGTTGCAACCATGACCCTTGTCAGTGATTGGACATTGATTACTTAATCCCCAGTTTGTTTCCCCTATCCTTATCCAACGGTATCACATCAAAGTGGCCTTTCTCAGCTAGCCAATTATCCACAAAGTTCTCCTCATGATAGCACACAAGGTTTTATGTGAGATTTTAGATGAGGACCACTGCACCCTCAGAAATTCTCCTCTTGTACTGCTATTGCCTTGTGCCCACTGCTGCAGTTGGTGTGAAGGAGTCTTGCTGTAGACATGCTTTTGTCCTGACTGGACAGAGGACATACATAAATGTTTTGCCCATTCCAAAGACAGGACCCAACCCAGACCTTCATAAGGCAGCTTTCTCTCCTAGGAGTGGAAGAACAGTGTACTGAATTTATCAACATCTAGGAGAAATTCCATATATTTGGCATCATGAACAAAAAATAAGGCATTCTGCCTGTCTTTGGTTTCCTTCAAGTCAGTGTATATAGGCAAGCATGCAGCATTCTGCTCTGCTTTTGACCTCTAGCATTCCCTGTGTTTCCCTAAGACCTTCTTTTGAACATAGGTCAGTGGGTTTCCTACAGCATTGCAGAGGAATCCACATTGGCAGCTGGAGTCAAATCTTGCAAATGAGCATGGTTTGTATAGCAATTGCAGCATGGCTTGTCTACTGAAACAGAACAAATAATGTGATAATCAGATCTCTAATTGGGAGAAATGCATTGACAATTGTCTGAGGAGAGCTGCAACTCAAACAGGTGGAATATCCATGACAAGGGGGGAATGGCTTCCAACTTATAAGAGAGTCGGTGTAGATAAGATATTAGGAAACAATTCTTTACTGTGAGGGTGGTGAGGCACTGAACAGGTTATCCAGAGAGTTCATGGATGCCCCACTCCTGGAAGTGTTCAGGGCCAGGTTGGATGGTTCTCTGAGCAAACTGGTCTAGTGCAGGGTGTCCCTGCTTGCGGCAGGGCATTGGAACTGGATGAGCTCTAAGTCCATCTTCATTGGAAGATGAACTCTTCCAACACAAGTCCATTATTCAATGGTTCAAGAGACAGGTCAGTGACTATTCCTGTCTTTCTGTGTTTTTAGAGGAACATTTCTGTCAAGGTACCATTTCAGCACATCACTAATACCAGCTGAATGAGATGTTCCTTTGCCATTGACCTCTCCTCAGACAGCAGGGGGGTTGGAATATACTGCCTAGGTGACCCAAAGGCCATTTTTCTCCCTGCATTAATTTGCTATGCACAGGTGGAGACCGGGTGGCCCACCCCAGTCTATGTCTGCCAGCTTTGTGACAGTGCCTGAGTAGATTTGCAGTGATTCTTTAGTAATTAAAATATCCCTGCTCTAGTTAACCAGCTGGAAAAAAACTGTGTTTTGGTGAACCAAGTAGTCTGTTCAGCCTGTTAAAAAGCCCCACTCATATGAGGTGCAGTCTACTCAGATGCTTGCTGAGGCCATGCCTGATGCCAGCCCTCCAGTGTACAGGCCTGTACCAGGGACTCGAGCTGATTCCCAGCCTGGTGTCCATGTTTGCATGAGGCAGCTGTGAATTTGTCACAGCCAGCACAGCCCATCTGTGGGGTTACACAGACCTGCTGTCTGGAAGACTCCTGCCAGCTGCAGCTGAACCACCTCTTACTTTGGCCAGGTGAAGATGCTGGAGTGCATGTAGTCCCATTTCACATCAGATGAGCCCATTGTCCCTGCTATTTCTCAGCAGCACCGTGAGTGCACCTTACTTCAGATGAAAGACTGGCCTCCCAAAAGAAGGAATGCACAGAAACTGCATTTTGTTTTCTTATGCTGGTCTTTGTTTTCTCAAATCCAGTATACTGCAAACTACTCTAATATTTAAGTTAATGCTGAAAAATAGAAATTAATGTGTGCCTTATGCTGTGAGTAAAACTAACCAAACAGCAAAATATTTGGGAACTGTAAACAAGAACTGGATATGGTCTTTGTTCATTGTGTCATCCTTCATGTTCTTTCCGTGTAAGAATAAAAATCAGTGCTGCTTAAGAACAGATGAGTGATTATATGGATTGAGAATTCTCTCTGGCAGTGTCCAGCAGCAGATACTGTAGAAAGTACAACACAATATTTTCATAGATAATTTTCCCAGCTCCAACAGTTTGTTGCTTAGATTTCCTGAATCTGATCCATGTCTATCTTTAAACCCCAAATTGATTTTATTTTTGAAGTTTTAGTGTTTATGGAACTGCTGCCTTCATTTAATGTCCTTTAATTCTTGTATTGGAAGAAAGAAGAGTCTTTCCACATTTACTTGCTCTAGGATACCTGTAATACAGCACAGTTGTTTGGTTTCTTTTTTTTTTTTTTCCTGATCCTAAAAAGTCTTATCTACTTTCTCATATTGCAGCAGTATCATATGTTAGATTTTCCTTGCTGGCCTTTTTGTGAACTTGTGAGTTCTTTTATACTCCCCACTTGAGGTGGGGAACCAGGACTGCATTCTGTACTCAGATGCTCTATTGATTAATGTAATGTCATAATGATATATTATGTTCTGTTTTATATTCTTCTTCTAATTAGTCCCAGCATTTTATTTGCCTTTCTGAACTCTGTTGGGCACTCAGCTGATGATTACATGGCTCTGTAGCCCAACATCTATATCTAGATATATTACTTCAAGACCATTTTCAAGGAGTAATAATAATCTACAAGTATGACATTTGATCTAAAAAAAACTTGGATTTTTTTTTCAGTGAGAACCCCAATTCACCTTTATCTCCTCTGAATTTCTTTTTTTTCATTTTATTGCTGCTGCTCAGTATCACAGACTCCTTTTGCAGCTCTTTGCAATTGACCCTTACTTTTACTACCCTTAATAGCTTAAAATTCACAGCAAGTTTTATCACTTCATTTTATCAATTCTACAGTGAAAATTGGCAATTTACTCTTTACTGTGTTTGACCATGTACATAAGAATGATTAATCTGTTATTGATCTGGTGATTAATTTATACCCTGAAGCAGGGGCAAATGATGATTTAATGAGCTGCTTATGAAATGGAAAACCTTGTAGTTCCATGAAGGGGCTACAAAGATAGTAAAGGAAACTGACCTTATAATGATGACTTGAATTTAGTGAGACTTTCCATTAATTTGCTAAAATTTGAATGCCTTTGAAGAGATAATACAACAAGCTTGAACAATAATAGATCATTTGTATTTCAGGAGAAAATGAAGTTCCATCTGAAGATGCCCTAATACTACAACTGCACCTTGCAAAAGGGCATGAGAAATTCACAGAAATGCTAAAAAGCCAACAGCAGATCATTGCTGATTTGCAGCAAAAGCTTGCTGAACAGCAGCACGTGTTGGTTAGCCAGCAACGGGAGATTCTTGAACAGCAAAGAAAAATGTATGAGCAAATGGATCTGATCAAAGCCCAGTATGGCATGCTTTTTGATACAGTGAAACAAATGTCATTTCAGAGTTTGCAAGAAGATATTCAAAATTATTTTGAAAGTCATCTTCATGGACTTCAGAACCAGGTCAGAAATCATCTCCAGAAGTCATACTCTGTGCACAAAGTAGAAGTGGATGCAAAAGTGATTAACGTTGGGGAGGCTTTGCTGGACTGTGGCCTTTGTGAAAGTGGTGAATTTTGCAATTTCCAAAAGACACCTTCACAGTGTGAAAAGTGCACGTTGTGTCCTGCTGGTTTTTTCCAAATGGCTGAGTGTTCTGCAAACTCTGATCGGATTTGCCAGGTGAAACATCTTTCTGTGTCTTTCAGTTACTGCTTATGAAGAATTGTGTTGGACATATTGTGATAACATTCTGGAAATAACTACTTGGAGAGCTAGAAAAATTCAGTTTGAATCATGTGTTTTACTGAATGGGTCTATGTTTTTTTGTGTGTTTCTCTTTAGCATTTAGTGTTCTAAATGAGGCACTGGTTTGTGCCTGTTGGGTGTGACACTTTCCCAAACCTGACAGCTGGCAGGACTTTGATTCTTTTCATTGTGGTAGGAAAAGACATCCTAAAACATTTAGACTTGTCCATGCTAAATTTGTTTATTTAATTCCATTAGAGTCTACAGGAGCTTGTAGACATCTCTGAAAAGCACAGGAAAACTTTATTAAGCATAAGTCAGACACTTCTTTTAAAGTTTGGAAATAGAAATTGTCAGTTAAAATAAATATAAGAACTGGTTCCTTCTTAAACATAACATACAAATATAGAACATGGATACTTGTATTGTTAAATACATTTTATTATAAAATACATTTTATTATACAACACAAAACTAGCATGCAAGCAAAATAAGATGGTTCTTTTCTTGCTTTCTGTCATTTAGAAGTCCTAAGATAAATGGGCGACTTGATATTTAAAGCAGTATCTTGTTTGCTAAGTGTTGCCCCCAGTTCTTAGCTTAGTGTGAGCCTGACCAGCTGGACCGGATACTGAGAACCTGAATGTGTCTGTCCAGTTCCCTCTCTGATAGTCTCAATTTTCTTTAATGCTAACATTAAAGGCAAATGTATGCTGTTTTTCTTTCCCCTCTGCCTGCTGTAGGCTGAAAGGAGGGCTTGCTGGCAGGGAATATTACTTTCTAATTTACTTTTCATGTGTGCTTTGGTTAGCAGCTTCCTCCCAGATGAAATGTCCTTAAAAGCCTTTCCTAACACTGTCTCAATTGTTGCAATGTCCTTAAGATCAATTGATTGATTTCCCACTCTTGGGGATGTGCATCATGACAAGAGTTACACGTCCAACCCCTCTCTTCAGCTCATCTGCACACTGTTTGCTTTCTGTGGCATCACACAGTGGTTCTGGATACCTGGTTAAAACAGGTAACAAATCTAAATCAAAATAATCCTGCTCTAGCATGCTTACGGGATCAACCTGTTCTCCATCCCTGCATACACCTTTTATGGACAGATGGATGCCACAGAGCCTGAAATGCCTGTTTCAAATTTAAGTTGTCTTGTTAAACTGTTTCAGTATGATTCTTGTGATTTACAGGACAGAGATGAGTGCACTGAATCTCCAAGCATTTGTGGTGAGAGGATAAAATGCCTCAATACTCCAGGTAAGTTATATTCTCTGATAATAAAGAATGAGGATAATTAGATCTTCAGGAACAGGCCAAAGAAATAGATAAGGACTCAGGTTTGTATGTCGATGAGTAATGACATGCACAGCTTGCTGGAATCAAAGGGATTAAAAATACTAATCTGTAATTTGATAGCAGCTCTTGTGGACAATGGGGTATTTAGGACGTTAATATCCTTTGGAAGCATTGGATGGTCCCTTTTACGTTATTTTCCTTGGGGTTTATATGCTTTGTTTTTCATTTTCTCTTATGACCTGACTTCCTTCTTGTTTATGCTGGTGCAAATAGGGCCCAAATCAAAGATATTATTCCTATTTGGAGAAAAATAGTTGTCATTTTCCTTCTGGTGCACTAGGGTAGATACCTGATTTGATCTAATGAAGACTCTTATAAGACCTCCCTCCATTAATCTTATTCTCCTTAGTAACAATATTGTCAAATACTGAGGAAAGATCAACAATTTCTATTATTTGGGGACACTTTGGGGGAGTTTTTCAGACATTTAAGAACTGTCTGGTATTTTGCACTGCGGACTTCATTATTTCATTACATTCTCATGGCAGTCAGACACAAAAGAGCAAAATTAATAGACATACTGGGCAAATTTTATCCAGGTACTAAGTTTCTTTATATTGGTTGAATTTTTGGTCATCCAGAAAACCTTGAAAGGAACTCGGTGGTCAAATAGAGCATTTTCACCAGTTGTGACCTGTACCTGAGGTCTCACAGTCAAATAACCCAGGAAGGGCTTCATTGGATGCTATGTTTTTCCTCCTCTAGGCTTCTAGACTTGTAAGAAGGGGTGGCCTCTTTGAGGGGCAAGGGCTATTTTCAGCTGATTGTGAGTGATTTTTGCCTTTTTTACCCAGTCACTGGTGGAGAAAAATGTGGGAGCCTAGGAAAGGATTAAAAGAGGGTGTGGGTTTTCTTCCTTTGTCCTTACTTCTTCTGGACAGGAGCTGTGTTGGTTTGGATGGTGTTACTACAAACACTGCAGTAACCTGGAAATGACTTGAGGAAGAGAGCACTTAGTGTTGCCTGGTGTGGTAAATGCTGCACATGAGGTACAAAAGAAGAGGGAAGACATTTTTGGAGAGTGTTAGAGGTGTACAGTTGGAGGCAAGACAGTTTAGAGCACAAAATTTGAGTCAGAGCATCAGAAAGGTGTAAGGCTTTGCCTTGTCTTTACTGAGACATTGTGTTTGCTCCTGTTTGTGTTTTGTTGGATGGAAGCCCACAAGGCCTCAGCCCTAGGAAAGAGAGCCACTAATGTGGTAGCAATTTGGTGTTGCTCTAGTCTGTGGCTTGGGAGGGGGAAGGCTGTAATGAATTTATTCAGTGGGTTCCGTGGAGGGGAACAGACCAAAAAAGGGTCTGTACAACTGCAGGAGGAACTAAGTGAGGGCAGAATACTGCCAGGAAACAGATGGGTAGTGATGGTGTGTCAGACCACAGAAAGGCAGTAGCAATGTATTTGGAAGGAAAGGAATCTTCCCTCTCTTCCTCTTCTCCCAGTTTTAATGGTGGTGTGTAGATATGTGAAAGCAAGTTATTACCCATCACCTGCACAGGAATTGGTGTCCTGTCAATGTTGTTCCCATCTGTCATGGAAGAGAGAGTGTTCCTGTTATTTTTTGTTAGAGGTGACTTTCAGCCTGTCTGTTCATGGTAGCTCATGATCTTACACAAGTGTGACTAATGTGGCAAAAGAAAGGCTGAGACGGAATGTCTGTTTTGGGTAAAGAAGGGGATGGGATGTGACACAGGGATGTGATGTGACATATGAGTTCCAGATGTTGAATGTGGTTTCTCAAGCTGCACGCAAAGGTTGTTGCATCTGTAGCAGCTCTTGTTCAATGTGCAGTATGAGGGGAGACAGAGCAGATAACAGAAAAGAATCGTGTAACTAGGAGCCTCTCTTTCTTCACTCTTTCACTTTCCTCTACATCATACCTTCTTCCCCTACTGCTTTTTTTCACTTCTGTGTGGGATGAGAATTGTTTATTTATTTGATTAAAGGCTAGTTATTAACAATTAGGGATATGTAATCAGTGAAAATTGGGTTTGGTGCATCATTTCCTTCTTAGACAACCATAGGAGAGTAGTCAGACAGTTTATCCAACAAATAGAATCAGCCAAAGGCACTCTCCCTGGAATGCCATGCAAAATTAAGAGGACTTACTGTAGAACTTACTGTGGGATGCAGGGGGAAGATGAATGAAAACCTTGACGACAGTCCTGATTTGTAATGAACCACATGTGATGATCCAAATCTGACATAGAGTGTTTAAAAAGAGAAGGATTCTCATACCTAATCTGCCAATTTAACCTTTGCATGGGGCAGTTGTGAGTAGTAGCAGCAGATAAATATGTGCATAGCTTACTGTAATTGCCTTCAATTACCTGGCCTCTGTGAGTGCCAAGGGCTGGGGAATGTGCTGCAGAAAGACTCAATTTCACAAAGCCAGGTTGAGTGCCGCTGGACTGCTCACTGTGAAACCAGGTGCAGCAGAGCACAGTGCAAGGAGCCAGGAAGAGGTGGCAGAGGTTGTAAAGTGATAAAGAGCAGTAGGAAGCAGTCCCAGCATGCTGCTCTGCTGGTTTCTGATGTTTGGCTATCATTTGCTGCTGCACCTCTTCTGGGCAAAGGGTAGGGTGCTGCTCTTGCAACTGTGGCCACAGCAAGGAGCAGTCTGGGTGCTGCTTTGAAGTCACCTATTTGAAGTAAACCTGGGGGAACACCTGCTGCAGTTCTAACCAATAAAAGACTAGGCAGTAAATTAGTGCATATAGCCATCAAAAGTATTTGTGAAACATGATATTGGTCAACACTCAAATACACACTAAAATATTTGTAAGAAATGAATAGCATAAAAAGTGTTCCTAGGCACTACTGAAGATTTTCTGTGCCATGTGAACCAGCTGTATGTGTGTATTTAGTTCATCCAGTATTTCTCAGTGATGGTGGAGCTACTGATATGAGAAGCAGAAGTGGTTAAGAAATACCGTGTGAATAAATACATCATGGTTAAAACTGATTTCAAAGGGAAAGATTGTCTGGGACTTTTTTCTATACTCCCTCTATAATGTTGAAAGAAATGTAATCTTATTTATTTGGCTTTTGTTTCTCATAAGAAAACAAGACACTTTCAGAGAGGAGCAAAGTGTTAAGTTTCTCTTGACTTTTTTTCAAATGGAAAAAATCTTACTGTTCTGCAGTGAACTCTTTATAAAATGGTACCTGATCTTAGAAGGAATATTCTCATATCATAAATTGTACAGTCCTACATATTGGTGTTAGTGGAGAATCATCACTTAAGTGAATGAAGTGTAAATAGACAAAGTGATATGAAGGTGAATATATGAAGTCTGTATAAATTAACACAGTGTTGGTGTTCTCTGCTGAATAATGCAGTATCAGAAGTGAATTCTAGCCAACATCCTGACCTCCCCTGTGGGCCAGGTTCATGTGTACTTGCAGTTTGCGGCAAGTGTGGTGAGCTTTTCTGTCTACATCAGCAGTTAGCATAGCCAGCCCCACCCTGGGCTAGCAAGGGAGAATCCATTGTTGGGATCCATGCAAATACTGGTAGTCCCAGTCTTAGAGCAAATCCCAGCCAAGGTACAGGAAGTTTCCACCTAAAGAATAATGCAAGTGTATGACATAGGATCTAGATACCAAACGATATTTAAGAAGATCTATTAGAAAGATGATTATTGAGTTTTGATCATGGTGGTAAAAAAGCATAAATGACTTCATTAGTGATTAAGTTTTGAGGCACAAGCTGCAGGTGGTTATTCTTTAGGATGCCTCAGATCTTGTGTGTTGATTCAGATCCTGAGATCTCCATGTACAAAGGTTCTGGGTTCTGGTTGCTCCAGGTGGAAGCACTGGCAGCTGGTGGTGCTCTTGGAAAATTGCCACAGGAAATTACAGGCTGTTTTTAAAACTTGGTTTTTTGGTGTGCATTCTTTGATCCACTGAGGTCATGCTGTACCATTTAACAGCATGAAATTGCTTTATGTCAAACAAAGTCATTTCAAACAGCACATGTATATTCTCCTCACTGTTTGCAGCAGCGCTTTACTTTAGCTTGATCACAACCACTGGTGTCCTGTGTCTTAGGGCAGTGCTTTTCCACTTTTTAAATGCATGGGCTACTGCATAATGATTTTAAGCCTGCTGTTAACAGTTTTGGTTTTCCTATTTGTCCCTTGCATGTTTTTTAAAAACTGTATATGGAGTGAATACCAGAGGTCCTTGTCCCTTGGGTTGCAAAGCACTGCTTTAGCAATCACAGCAACAGCAGGGCTACCCTGCAGCATGGCTAGGCAGGCAGTGCACATTTCTGCCTGTGGAGGGGAACTCTCCATTAGTTGAAAGGAGCTGCTCAGTGTACCAGTCACTGTGCCTTTACATCAGAGAAGGAAGAGACTGTCTTTGGAGCAATATCATTGTATCTGATACATTACAGGTTTTGGTTAGAATTACCCCTGTGTAGCTTCTTTTTCACTCCAAACCATTGTGCTTGCCTTGGACAAGGTGAGTTATGCCTAATATTTCCTCTGTAATCTATCAAGGTTCCTTTAATAGCATAAAGTGATCTAACATCATAACTGTCTTCTGTTTTCTCACTTATGATTACATATATGTCAAAGATACTTGATATGTGAAGCTGTAGAGTTCTTATTTTTAGTATTTTAAAGGCATGACAATAAAAATAGTCCATTTCCCATGAACAGGTGGTTTCCGATGCCTTGGAATTGCTGAGAAAGATGCAGCTTTGGGAATGTGTGGAGAGGAGTATTTCTTTAATAAGGAAATGCAGGAGTGCCAAGCATGTTTGAAGTGTGAAGATGGAATGGTGGCTGTGCCTTGTTCCACTGTCAGTGACACGGTTTGCTCAGCAGCCAGTGAAAACAAGCTCTCAGAGTCTTGGGCTGCAAACATCATTCTACCCTCTGCAAAGTCTGGCATCTCTCAGGTCTACTCTGGCTTGAACTTGAAGATAAAAGGAAAGCTCCCCTGTGATATCCTCTCCACTGAAGAGAGCAGCCTGGTATTCAGGCAACATGGTCTGTTGTGGACTGACCTAAATTTTGCAGTAAAGCACAACTGCAGGAACTTTTTGCAGCTTTCCTTAAAGCTTAATGGCAGCGAGGAAGACCATGAACTGAGTGGTGTTCGGATCGAGCAGCCAGAAGGAAAGTATTTCCAGAGCACTAGTTTAAGCAGTGCTGCTGAAGTGGAGCCCAGCCAAACTCTTTCTGTGTATTTGAGGAGCCCTAATCAATTCTGCAATCAAAGCAAAGACTTAAATATTTATGACCTTAATACCCCACTCAGTTTGTTTTGGTTGTCCCACGACACGGGTGCTGTGGCACTCAGTGCACAGATGTCAACAGCCATGCATTACCAAACCAACTATCGACCTACCTTTAAAATAATTTCTGTTTCTGACCCTTATATGCTAAGTTTATCTCATGATGGTAGAGCTATAAAGTTCACTGAAACTGGTGTTGTTAAATTTGTGTTTCATCAAGCATTGTATTCCATGGGTCATACGTGTGTCCGGGAGGGCTTCTCCTTAATTTCTTATATCAATAGGAATGGTACCAACAGAGAATTAATGAATGTATTTAAATCTGGGGTAAATTACAGGGACACATCGATATCTGCTTCTGGGGCCACAAAGGTTGATGCTGGAGATCTGGTTAGCTTTGAGATACTTTCTCCTGCGCAGTGTAATGTTCGCTATTTTGGAGATAGTTCTGGAATCAGTATGTTCAGCCTCATCTGGATCCCTTCAGCGGTTTCTAGTGCCATATCAGCCACAGTTTCTGTTACAGGTCTCCCTACTGGAGCAGTGAGAAACAAACTACTGGATTTCACCCAGGTCTCATCCAATGAGAAACAGATACAGCTGGTTTCTTCTGGACAGCTTGCTCAGAAGTATTTTATTTTTACTGAAAAGGGAGTTGCCAGCATTGCATTTAACTTAAAGCTGATCCATTCGTGCAATGTGCTCAAAGTGACTCTCAATCAGCTGACCATGGATCACATGCAACCCACAGCAGTTGCTCAGCAGATTGGAGGTCAGATGCCAGAGGGAAGCATATGGACCAGTGTGTCCCTCCGTGCATCTTTTGAAGTACATAATGGAACATTGATATCAGTTTCTCTTGACTGTGTGCGTGGAAGGATCAACCAGATCACTCATGAACATGGAACCAGCATATCTATTTTATGGATTTCATCTTAATTTCTGCCCAGTGAAGTTAGCATGGAATTGGGGTTTCAACTGTACTTGGATTCTGCTCTGATTCTATACATATTTGACACTGTACTTTGTTGACTTGAGCAGGTCATCCCACAAAATGCTCTCAATTTTAGGAATATTTAAATATAATCCTAACTGAATTATCACTATTTAAAGGAAACAAGAGCTTTCAAGTCAAGATTTTAATTCTGTTACCATCTTCAGACAGGGGAATGTGGAATTCAGATCAAATTCCCTTATTTTAATAAAAAAAATTATTATTTCTGGACCACAAAAAATTGCAGCTGAGGGTAAATAGCATTTAGTACTGTAACTGAAAGGAGCACAGCCAAATAATTGAAACCTGCTTTAATTTTTTTCATGCAACACGCTAATAAAGAGACTAAATGTACTTTGGGGCTAATTTGTCTACATCTTACAAAAAGTTGTGCTTTCCATAAATTGAGAGAACACGCCTCAAATAGGTGATAATGTGGCAACACTGGAGTATACATTCTTAATATTGTGGAAAGAGACTGGGTCAAAAACAGGATATTATTTTTACAACAAAAACAGTGGAACTAATGACTGCTCTAATTTCATTTGGAAGTAATCTGCATTTAAGTAATTTAGGAAAGCTTTTCTCTGTTTTTAGTTTTGCTAGTGAAAAGTTGCCGAATGAGAAGGAAGGAAGTCTCTTCTAACAAGGAAGAGTCCATAGGCAAAAAGAAACAAGTATTAAAAGAATGTCTTGAAAATTAGACTTCTGAAAATTAAGCAAATTTTTATTCCATTACTTTTAAACAGCAAAATATTTTTCTGATCAAAAAAACCCATTATTCACAAGTCTATTTACTTTGCCAAACAGGTACTTACATTTAAAAGGCTTTTTTTTTGTCAAATCAGTCAGTTAATTCAATGAAATAGTGTATTCATTGACACTAATTTTTATCTTCTTCCAACTCATCCATCAAACTAATTCTTTCTTTTTCTAAACTGTATAGACTGTTTTATCCCATTTTCTTCTGTCTCCTCTACAAATGCTTTTTCACTCTCTCTATTTCTTTTTTTTAGGAGTAAAGGACAAGCCTTGTCACAAGCCTTGTCTCTTTCCAGCTTTCTTTCAGCATTCCTACAAAAGGATACATGTTTGTGTCACAGATGTAACTACAGAAGAGAGAAATAAGCAATGCACTTGCAGGCTGCTTTAAATTAACCCTACTGAAAAGAAATATTATGCACTATATGGCTTTAATGTGTCTGCCTGAGTATGTATAGCTAAAATATATGTACATTGCTGTGTTTTAATCTGTTTTGGGGTTTGTTACACTGTTTTTGCTGTATAATGGCCTCCTATAATTTTCTGTAATAGAATGAACCCAAGTGCAAGACTTCTACCTGGTCATTGGTTTAACTTGTGACATTATAAGTGTGTCCTTAACATCTGAAGTTATCTTCCCATCATTGTTTTTTTCTTCAAGAATATGCTCAAGGATTCTCGTTTTTGACAAACTGCTCTCTTGCTCCAAATAGAGAAGAGTAGTTTTTCTTGCTTTCAGCTGCAAAATCCAAGCAGCCTGTCAGAGGACACCTCCCTGGGCATTGTGTTGCAGCCAGTGTAAGTGCACAAACCAGTAATCCTGGTGTCCCCAAAGCCTGTCAGTGACAGAGATCTCAGTGCCTGTGTGTAGCCAGCGTCTCATTCGTGGTTGCAAGGTCACAAGGAAGGATGAATTAAAACTGCTACTGAAGGTGTTCAACATTTGCACAATACTGTTATCATTACAGGGGACACTTTGTAGTGGTAGAGAAGGATTTCTGGAATGAAAAGCATCTTTATCTGTTGTGTGCAGAAGAGCTGTGTTACCTAGGAGCAGAGCCGTTTTTCTGGGAACTTCACTCTTGGAGTCTACTGAGAGTGAACAAAGATGAAATGACACAGGAGTAAAAGTTCTTCTGACATTCTGCTTTCTGTACAAGGGTGCATGTGATGTAGGAGAAGATCTGCAGAGAGCACACCTGGGTATTTTTATGGTAAGAGTTGAGGGAGAGACAATGCTAGAGAAAGGTAAAAATTATAGGCTTATGTTTTTGTTTTAGAAAAAGTTAAGGAAGCCACTTCCTCACAAACAGAGCCCCTTGTTATCCTTTGCTGGTTTGTGCTCTGCAGTTCTGTTGAAGGTTGTCTCTCACCAGAATGACAGCTTAAGACTCATTCTAGATTTAAACCTGTGTAGCAGAGGTCAGAATCTGGTGTTAGAAATAATCTGGTACATCTTTAGCAAAGTGCAGATGTTACTTGAATATAATAAATATTTGTCTATATGTGGCATATAGCAAATCTAATGGCATGATTTGTATGAGTATGCTTTATTTGAGTGGGATTGTGAGATTAGTGGAGTTAAACAGGGAAGAGAATGATGCTACAATCCTGTATTCTGCATGCTGGTTGTACTTGCATTTAAATGCACTGTTATTAAAGGATACAGAAGGTACAAGGAAGGTACAAGTGAACATTATTACAACTGATTGAAGTTCCAGAGAATAAATTCTTCAATATAAAACTTTTTGGAGGGTTCTGTTGGGTGTGCCCATAATTTCTCTTAAATTCAGAGTAAGTTTTTAGATGCACAGTGGCAGAAACACAGTAGTTTGCCTCCATCTGGTCGTGATAATGCATCTAATAATGTTTTACTCATGTCATCTGAGATAAGGCACTCAGAGAGTGGAGAAAAGGTCTTATCTAATATGTATTATTAATTGCAGTTTACAGAAAGATTAGCTTTATTTCAAGCAACAGAAGGCTGATCATTGAGCTTCTTTTGAATCTCTCCCTTCCAAAAAAAGAAAAACCTGGATCTGTCATTGAGGGCACTCAGACTTCAGTTATAACAACAGGAATTTGAGTGTGTTGGAATCAGTATAGATTTATGATAGCCTAATTATTGGCATAGTATATAGCCTTTGCATCCATGAAAATGATATATATTGCCTCATACCATGCAACATTAAGTGGTGCACTATGTCCTAAATAAGATAGAGTTCAAGAGGAATTGATGCACAATGAATGCTAATCTTATGGCACTTATCCCATTTGCTGTAGTAAATTGCATGTTTTGTTGACAGGTATCTTATTAATTATATTTACAAATTTAGAACTTTTTTTCCTTTTTTTTCTATTAATAGTACAATATAATACTGTGAAGTACAGAATTCATATAAAAACTTTAATTTTGCATCTTTTGATACCACATTCATGAATATGGTTAAAATAGCTGGAGACAGGCTCTTCAATCTTTTCTGCCAGAGAATGTTTCCAAAGGAAGAATTCACAAAATAACAGAGTAAGTATGAGGCTGGTAGATACTACCTTTACAGAGTTAAAGTTAATACATACAGGGAAGCAGGTGGTTATTTCACTGTGTTATGAAGATAATGGACAACTTGTTGTTATAGAAAACTTGACCATTACAGGAGGAAAATAATTTAGGTTGTATAGTGCTGCTTATACAAAAGAAAAAAAGACTTGGCTTACAAAACCTGCATTGGTTTGTATTGGGAAACATTTTGCAAGTTCAAAGGTTTTACCTGAATATATTTATTACCTATGCAAATTTTTTATGCTTTCTGTCAAGTCAAAACTGGGCAGAATATGTGAAGTCTATTTTAATATTGTGGATATTCCTCTGTTCTGTGGTCTCTGCAGATTGCAGTACACTGTGAGAACTGTACTATTTTCTAGTGGTGCTTTTTAAAAAAAAATTCTACTTTGAAATATTACCTTGTTTTAAAAATACTGTTTAGACACTTTCCTTTGTTAATATTATATTGTAATATGTTTTAAGAGAACTTCACTGAGATAAATAAAACAATAAAACTTCATTGGTATTCTTGTTCTATTCTGAGGAAGACTAATGGTGGCTCTTGTGTTTTGTACCACTGACTCTCCTGGGGTCAGCATTTCACAGATGTTGTCTGAGTTAGTCACCTGTGCCTGCTGAAGTGGCACTAAACAGGAACAGTAACAGTGGACATTTCTAGAAATCTGTTTGCCTTCTGTTCCCATGGTTGAAACAGCAAGAAAGATGAAAGTTGTCTTAAGAGCAGTGCAGTTTGTCCTGATCATGGTTAGTGGCCCAGTAACAGAGGAAAAAACCAAATTTGTCCTGCCTTGGTGCTTCATAGGCTCTCTGTTACATGTGAAAGCTTTTATGGTGTTGGAGGGTGGGTCCATATCAGACTGTTGCAGTAGCACAGCTGTGCTTCTGTCAGGGCCTGGCCAAGTTAAAACTCATGTGTTCTCAGTAGAAACTTTACAAGTGTTTTAGATTGTACATCTGTTTCTTCTTTCTGGGGATGCTGTTGTTTATTGGATGTGAACAGAAAGAGAGGTGCTGTCAAAAAGGGATTGCAGACATCATTAACATACTCTAAATTACCCAAAGATAACATTCAGAGGAAGGAGAAAAGAAGTATTTGTGAAATACTTCTGTTGAAAGTAGGACCATCCTCCTCCAGGCTGGATCAAAACTGCCTCTTCTCTTCTGGCCTTCAGCAGCTGACACTGTTTAAGCCCTTTCCCTAACAGCCCAAACCATCTTGATGTTTGTCTGCTCCCCACCATGACTGTCTCAGGGTCACCTTACATTTCTCTTCAGGGGCCTGATGTTCCCTTGTACCACATCCACATGTGCAGGTCTAGAAGCACCCTGTGCCACTGAGCCTGGAGCCCCTTCCTCTGCTTGGAGGGTTTGCCTCCTCTGAAGATATCAACTGTGTTAGTGGCAGTGCCTGTGCTGCTTTTGCTGTGCTGCCTGGCAGAAATAATAGTGAGTGAGCCCCAAAATAGCTGAGTTGCCCATCTGCTGGACCTCAGCATCTCCCTGTCTGGACCTGTCTTTCACTGTCTAGTTCTGGTTGTATGGAAGCCAAATTACTGTAAAAGAGGGATCCAAGAAACTCATTTGCATTAAATAATAAAATTGTTATTGCTAAACCAGAGTTTCTTATCCAGCTGCAGTTTGCAGAGCTTTCCTCACCCTGCCTTGGAGCTCTGCAGGCAGCTCTTGACCTTCAGGATTGCATCTTTTTTTACAGGCTCTTCAAGGGGAAATGAGCTGCTCTCCAGACATTCTAGTGCAATCCAGTTAGATGGCATCTCTTGAAAGTAGCCTTAAAAGGCTGCATGTGATTCCCTTGCTAGAAGGGTGTTAATGCCTGGCTTTAGCAGAACCTTGAAGTAAAAGTCTGTCATGGTTATATACATGCATACATAAATATATACCAATACATGTGTATGTATATATTTATATAATCATCTTGGTCTCAGTTAAATAGTATTTTCTCTAAAAGAAGAACTGTGGAAAAGCATTTTTAAAAGTTCCTGCATCTTCTTATAAAATCAATGTCTTCAACTTTTGCCTTTGTCATTTTTTTAACTGGAAACATAGAGGAATTAAAGGGAAATTAAAAAGAAAATATTGGGGGGATGGAGATAGAAGGGGAGAAAAGTGGAAGAAGGAAAAAGCAATCTCCAGTGTTTAGGTAATTCCATATATAGGAACTTAAACTAATTTTTGTCAGAACTTCTTGGGCTTTCAATCAGTTGTATTTAAACATTTGTTCAACTGAAAATTCCATCACATTTGGCTTCTTTTCTGTCTCTTTGAAGCATTTCCCACCCGTCAACTTTTGTAAACTAAAGTGGTAGTAGAGTATCCTGAATATGTTAAAGTTCTTTACTCAGCTGGAACATTAGGTTGGGTAATTTGATTAATTAAATACCAGTTTATATTGGGAATTCTCTGGATATATTTGTGGGTTTTGGCATGCAAACCTCAGTTTTCATCATTACCTTTTAACTATGTTTATATTGGGAACTGCTTCTCATTAGATAAATGAGCCTTCTCTGAGCTCCCCGTTATCATCACTTGACTGGTACCTTTAATTCTCCTTTGGGTATTTTTCTATTATAGTCAATAATCTAGACATGTACTTAAGTGTCTTCAGGAGCTCTGTGCATTTGGAATGTTGACAGAGTGTCCTGGTCACAGTTGGTTTTTCCTGACTTGCTTCATTGTTTTAAATCACAAGTTGTATTCAGTTCAGAAGTCCATATGATACATATGGGCTTTCAAAGCAAGTTTGGCCTGGTGAGTGATTTAGACTGGTGATCACATCTGAGTTGCATGACTGCAGCCTTCTCTTGCAGAGTATAAAAAAACATCTGAGAATACTCACAGATTAAATGCAGGTGTCTTGAGTAAAGAGCCAGAGGAGCTTTACATCAAACTCAAACAAAGAACTCATACTCTACTCAGGAGGTAAAAAAATAAAAAGTCTTAGTATATACTGTAAAATACACTGTTTGTTGAAGGAGGAATACATTTGTTGGTTTTATTAGGAGAGGAGAATGAAAATGTGTGCTTTATACCAAGTAGAGAAGACAAATTGCTTAAGATGCCTTTATGCCTGAGAATGCTCTATATTTCATTTCTTCTCGAACAAGTACCTAGATTTCTTTAAACCTTTGCTTCAAACTAGTGCCACATCAGTAACTTTAATACAGGCTTGATTTGTGCTAAGATCTTTGAGGATATTTTTTCCCCCAAGTGCCAGACAAGTGTAATATGTTTCAAACAGCACTGAGCAGTCCTTGAAAAATAGTGTCCAATACTGCAAGTCTCCCAACAGGTACAAGCTCTGTGATGCTGTCTGAGGCAGCAGTTTTTATCCTCACCTGCTTCAGCCTCCTGAAGCCCTTGTCCCAGGGTGGTCAAGCCTTTCCCCACCTTTTGTCCTTGCTAGAGGTGTGCAGTGACAGCTGTATTGGGTGGGAAGCTGCAAATACTTGGGTTTGACTTGCTATAAATGTTTTTTTCCCTCTTATTTATCCATTCTGCCTTTCATCCTCCTTTCATGGTTAGCCATAAGGCTGAAAATCCACTGTTCTCACCTCTCCACCCCTGATGTGCACCTGTACTTCTGCTCTCTCAGGTTTTGGTGTGTGACAGGGGTTTCAGTTCTTGGTTTGTGTCGGCAGGCTTCCCTCTCATGCTCACCTGTGAGGCACCACAAAAACCCCACATAAACACCTCTGAAAGCTCAGAGACTGCATAACCAGAGGTGATTTGTCCTGTTTGGACCTGTACAGCCCTAGGAGACAGGGAGGTGGCATTTTCATACCTAGAGATGACCTGTTTCCATGACAGTGCTCTTGCAGCATTTCACACTTTTGGCATCACCCCTTACTCTTGAAGTATTGATGTGCTTGAAAACTTCTTTCAGGTTCTGTGTTTCCATATGCACTTGGGAATTCACTTATATCCTGGGAGGAGAGGGAATACCTCTTTTTGTCTTACCTTTGCAATTCCTCCCAAAACCAACTGTATGGAAAAGATCTGCTTTCATCCAGTCTTCTTCTTTGGTTTCCAGAGGCCAGAACACAAGTCCTACCTTGCATATTAGATAGTAAATACAGTTTTATTGGTGTGCTACTGACAAAATATATTTAAGAATTGACAGTCTCAGAATTTGGCCAGCTCTGCAGGCATAGTTAAATTACAATGCAGGTATCAAAGTCTTTGAAGATTTGCTTTTGTCCAGGTTGGGCACAATATTCTTTGATAAGAAACAGGTTGGAGTGCACATATTAATATTAATATTAATTAATTAATTAATATTAATTAATATTAATTAATATTAATACTGATTAAAGAGGTCGGGCTGGCTGTGGGAGAGGGACCCCTCCTGAAAGTCAGGAGTTGACATCACTGAGGGTCCTGCTGCAGCCCAGCCCTCCAGAAACGAGTTTGTGGGACCTGAGCATTCCCCAGGACATGCCAAGGTTTAGGAATGGCTGGGGTGTGTTGAGGTTATTTTTCTGTTGTAGCATTTTGTTGCTCGTTGCTGTACTCCTATGGGTAGATAATACTTTCCTTTAAGGTTGCCTGTATTCAGTGTCTAACAGCAACTTAAGGGAAATTTGTCCCAGAAGCCCATCCTGGTTTGAATATCTGAACAAAATGCCTGGAAATTGCAGATGATGAGGCATGGAGGTCTTCATGAAATGGGCTGAGTTTTCACAAATCAGTAGGAGCACAGGACACATCACTTGATAATAGAGACTTAAGCTGGAATTGTTACAGTTGCCCTTGGTTTTTGTGCTTTCAAAACATGCTAAACCCAATGCAAGTATCCAGGCTAAGGTCTGTATTAGGGATTGGGGTATTCTTATGGGTAGTTCCTGGCTGATAAATAAAAACTATTTCTGACTTAAAGACTTCTGTCTGTGCTATAGTTCACCTCATCTGTATCCATATCACAGAGCCTCCCAGGAAACCAGCAGATACAAATTCACTGGACTTGACACTGATGGTGAAGTGTTGAGGGCTCCTGGTCACATGTGTCTGGATTTATGGAGTGAAACGTGAAATCTCCTCTGCAATCATTCCTTCCAGCTATCTGAAAGATCCACATGGATCTGCTCTCTTCTAATAAATAACCACTGTGAAGCAGGGATTTGAATTACTATTTTTGGTAAATTGAAAATCCTTACTCCAGCAGTGCTATGGTTACTGACAAGATCACTGAGGTCTGGATCAGGGGGCAGATACTCAGTCTGTATTCAAGCTCCCAGCCCAGACTTTAAGATCAGGATACCCTTACCCATCACCAAAGGAGCATTGTAGCCCTGTTGACAACAGTGTCTTTGGAGATGAGCAGTGGCAGTGGCTGTTGCTACACCAGGAGGGTGCTCCAGGCCCATCCCCACCCCAGAACACCTGGTGTACCCATTCAAAAGCAGAAACTCACTCACCCAACACTGACATTTCCTCTGCTACAGCAGCCCCAGCCTGTGTGCAGGAATATCTCTCCAAACTACATCATTAGAAACAAGCCAGGCCCTGGCTGCAGTATGTGCCCAGGCAGTGGGGTTCCCTACAAGCAGGAAAGGCTGTGGATGGGGGCTGCTGGAGCCCACTGAGGAACAGAGACAAGAAAGAATTAGTCTGGTTTCTGGGCCACTAAATGCTGATTGTGCTCATGTTACCCTTGAGGTGTTTCTGTGCCCTTTAAGGCTGCTAGTAGAGGTTTGTCCACTAGAGAGGACTTTTATTTTGTTCCAATGAAATACTCTGAGCAGGGCAAGGTCTTATTTATCACTGCCATGGCTGAGCAGTCATAAAAGTGGCAATAATAGGTAGTTGATAAGAGCAGGAAAAAGGCAGGTTTCCAGCCCTGGGGAAGGTTTTGACAAATGACTGCTCACTGGATTGGAGGTGTTGCTGGCTTGGAGACAGATGGGCTCATCAGCTGTAAGCAGGTAATGCTGCAGGTAAATGAGAGAAATTACTGTAGGTGTGGCTGAGGTCATTACAGCAACCTCTTTATCTGCCATTGGCATCTTTTGCCTTCATAGCTAACTCATTTTTCTTAGAAGGAGATCAGGGAGTGAGGGATGAGAGAACTCTCTAGGCACAAAGAAAAGGCTGTCTCTTGATTTTGGTGCCAGGCATTAAACAGGTGTGTTTGTGACAAATCTTTGCCCCAGATTGTTTTCTGGCAAGTGACATGGGCTCCGGACTTGCAATCAGTTAATGACAGAATTAGTCCTTTCTTGTAAAAATTTTTGTCTTTTCTATTCCCTTAAGTGTATCACAACAGGTATCAGCTGGTATTAACTGTAATCATTTGTTAAAAATTTCTGTACAGATTTAGATGAATGGCAATTGTGTGTTAAACCCCCATAAAGTCCCTTTCAAAAGGACACAAACTGTCTGTAGCTTGCCTTGTACGAAGTTTTGAGCAGTACAGATTTGTTATGTTTCTCCTCTCATATTTCTGAATGAACAAATAATTGCAAAAAAATGTAATGTTTCAGGTAGGTATTTTGGGGGCTTTAGTCTATTTCTTGATGTGAGATCTAAACTGATGTGACTTAGGTGCTCTGAGGTCAACAGTGGAGTCTTCAAAGACGAAATTAATCTGACAAAAGAAAATACTCAGAGCAGAAGCTGTAAGAATGTAAGCTTTCCTCATTTTCTGTGGATTCCAGCTAAACTTAAACTTTATTTGATGCAACAGTATGTGTTGGTACTTTATTAGAAAGAAAGAGTGTGTGAGGGAAGAAAACTGGGAATTCCTCCATCAAAGACCTTGGAAAAGTTTTTGAACTTAAGTTTTAAGGGTAGAAATATTTAAGAGTGTTTCTAAAGGTAGATTGGATGGGATTCTCTCCTCTTGACACTCATTTGTTTTGATTTCTTTTTGCAGCTTGTTCATATTTTAAATTTGATTAAAAATTGAGTAAAATATTTCTCATGAGCAGATGAAGAAGTTTCTTAAAAAACAGCAGGCAGGAGAGATTTTCAAATATTTTTTTAGTACACTCTTATTTTTTCCTTTTTGAGAACTATTGAAGCAAGGTCTGTATCAATAAAGACAAATGTGTGATCTTCAAACATCAAAGTGAATTAACGGCCAGTTGCCTATTTTGTCCGACCAGACAGTCAAAAAGGAAGCAGCACCTTTGACAACCCAGCCAAAGACTGGCAGCACAGGAGGCGCCATTTCCCCTTGCCACTCCTCACCTTGTGCTTTGATCCCCAGTTTAGAGAACCCCCTGGTTTGGAGAAAGGCTATTGCCAAGCTTTTGGAGGTTTCAGAGCAGGTTCTGACACTCAGAGCTCAGAACAGAGACACTGAACCCATCACACAGCCTGAAATCACTAGGGACTACTCTCTGCACTGTGGAGGATTATTTGGCTCTTATTGGTGCTCTTTCTAGCCATCTCCAGATTTCTTAAAAAGGACTGAAAGCCCATCACCACAGCCTGTGTTTCCAGTGCATTTCCTGTCATCCACAGCATGCCCTGAGAGTCCTGTGCTCTTTCTTCTGCTTTAGAAATCTAAAAAATGTGTGTCTCAGCACAGCAATTTCTACTATAAGAGTAATGGGTTCTAATTGTTTCTTTGTTCTAAAGAGAACAAAATTTGCTAGATGTGTGATAGACTAGAAAAGAAAATTGAAATACAGAAAGGAAAATACAGCCTGAGCGCTAGGTAGATATCAGATGGCCTATTTCCATATAATTGGGCCATTCCTTCATCTTCCCTAAATTGAGAAGACTTTCCCCTTTCTTCTCTTCCAAGCTTACAGGGAGCTGTGCTGGTTTGAAGGCAGAAGTGAACAGAGCTTGATAAAATGTCAGACTTTTATGGGTAATGTCTGCTCATTTCCTTATCATTTCCTCTTACCTTTCCAATTTTGTAATAAAACTGCTGATATGCAGATGAGAAGAGATTTTTCATATACCATTACTTGATTCTGAGGTACAGAGCCTTGAACTACATCCATGTTTCCCTGCTACATCCTGAGAAGGAAGTGTTGCATGTCCTTTGAAATGAACATGGAATCATTCCCTGGCCTGTATCATGAGCTGGGGTTTTGTTACTTTTACATTCTTCCCTGGCAGTTTATTGTTGAACCATATAAAATCATGCCATTGGCTGGATCATGGCTACAAATGCTCTGTTCTTGTTTAGATTTCAGGAATCTCACCAGAGACTGCTGGGGTGGCTGGGCTGGTGGCTCAAGCTATTTGATTTTGCTACTTTAAAAATAGGATAAAGGACCAGTGCACCGCTACAGGGGTGTTATGAGGGTAAAATTCATTCTTAATGCCTGTGAGGTATTCAGAGGCAGTGGTAAATGAGGCTATATGGATGTCTGGAGTATGTGCTTCACTGCACATCTGAAGCAAAACACGTCTGTTTCCTTGGCAACCTCTGCATCTGTACCATTGTAGCTGCTCTCCACTGGATGTGGAAATATCAAGCATCATTACTGAATCATGCTCACATTTTGCTCCATCTATATTCTGCTATTAAAAAAATTCTGTTTGTTACATTGACACTGTGGGCTCTGAATGGTGCAGGCCTATTCCTGTGTCTCCCTTCTCTGTGTCCCTGCACCTCCCTCCCTCCAGCCCCCCTTTTTCTCAGCTTAGCCCTCTCTTCTGCTTACAGCAGAAGCCTTGAGGTCACCCCACCTTTGGTGGGAAGCAGCAGCACTTCTCTAAGCAGTGCATAAATAGGGTAATATGGAAACACATCATGTACATGTCCATGCACTGCCCTTGAGGAAATTAAAACAACATGAACTTCCTGAACAACAATTAGTGCTGCCATCTGTTACTGTCAGCAGATGTACATGGTAACCTTGTGCTCACATTCTTGGAAAGAGCTGTGTATATTTCACTTATGTTATCCATAACATCTTTTCTTTTTGCAATGTAGAGTTATGTGATATTATCTAGCAGTTTTATCCTGGTGTGTCATGGTTGTATCAATGCCTTTACGTAAAACAAATATCACAGAGATCTGCTGCTCTGAGCTCTGTGCAGTCACTGCTTCCAGGCCAGTGAGAGTTTACATCCCATGGAAGCCCAAGGACTGCTCCTGTGAGGAGGTGCTCACCACAGCCTGGAGACTGTGCAGCCTCATCCTCCCAGTGCAGCCACTGGCTGTGTCCTCCTTTCAGCTGCTCTGTGTTGAGTGGTGGCTGCCAAAGATCCAATCCTATGTATGGAGAAAGGCAAATGTGTCATGTTCGAACTGTTGTCACCAATTCAAAATAAAAACTTCAGGTTTTAGGGCTCTTCTCGCTGTCAGTCTAGCCCAATTACCATGTAAAGATAAAAGGGAAATACAGGAAAAAAGAAGAGTTGAAAACACACCTAAGTTCAAATCGTCATGCTCTGCTTATTCTCAGCACCTGCATCTCTTCCACTCAATTTCTCTGAGATCCATTGCTCTGGGCACTACTTCACTTGCCTTCACCTCTGCTCATGAACAGGTTTGCAGCTCTGTACATTTGTGCTGGGTAATGTACCATGAAAAAATGCCTAACAAAAGGGTTAAGGTGTTGCAAGACTGAACAGAGGAATCAATTTCTGCTTAAGAAATGGAAAAGGAAGCACAGAATGTGGGCCACAAAGCCTGTTCTGTAAATCTGCCCAGTCATTCAGTGCTTATCTGAGCATGATATTACCACAATTATATCTTTAGTGTGAGTGAGACCTCCATCCATCCATTTTCTAAAAGCTGGAATGTGAATATATACAAAAGAAATGAGAATCTTCCTTTTTTCTGGCAAGCTCTGAAGACAGATAAAGGAGACTTTTCTCTGTGAGACCTAGGAAGATTATCCTAGCAGTTCCTGCTTACAGGTTAATATTTATACATCTCCCTTGCCTAAAATGGGTCGGTCTCTACTAAACTCTGTTTTCTAGAGCAATATCTGCTGCAAATTAAGGCATAAGGAATTGCTCTACAGTATCCTGGGAGACCATTTTCCATTTTAAAATCAATGCTAATTAAGTGTACATACTTTAATGTTGACATAAATCAGTTCTGAATTTCCATGCTGCCAATACCTTACAGAATATCATTTACCTTGATTCTAATGAGCTCTTACCTCAGTGTATTTTGTGAGTCAATTAATTGCCTTTGTTTTTACATAAACATAGATACACACACATATAGTATCTACATATAAAGAGGAAGTAAAAAATAATGGGGATTTAGGTCTTTTGGCCAGATTTGATTGAAATTCTCCTTAGCTGTAAGACTCCTCTGAAACCAAGTCTTCTAAAACACTCTAAGTAGGCTGTTGGATAAAATCAGAAATCTCCTTATGTGTTTTTGTGAGAAGGCACTAACAGAGATGTTTAATTCTGGCAGAGTAGTTACTCTCTGCAGCTCTCCTGTAAAAATTCAAATTCCTGGAAAAAATAGAACTTCTACCCACTTCTTAGTATTTCATGCAATCAGATGTACTGATTTTTGTTAGGATGTTCTATTTCTCTGAAAATTATTAAAGGATTAGAGCATTTCCCAGCATATTTAAATTTCCCATTTAAATAGCTGATCAGGGACACAGCAGAGCTGTACTATAGGAAAGGTACAGAAAACAGTAGAATGTTCTTTGCATTTGAGTAGATAGCAAGAAAGCTTTGCCTATGTGACGAAGAGGTTTTATGGTACACATGTCTACTTTACTGAGGGGCAGGGTAGGAGAACATATATACATATGTGTGTATATATATACATACTGACAAAAATATACCCCAGAAATATGGGAGCCATATGGGGGAACAGAGTAATTCCCTGTACTGGGAAAAAGGCTCAAGTGTGACAGAAATCTCAGTGAAAATAAACTTCAGGATTCAGTAGGCACTGCTGCAAGGGATTAACAAAGCAAATGTAGACTTGCCTCTAACAAGAAACAGAGTCCCACATTCAATAAAAAGCAATTAGACCATTATATTTAGGTCATGGTAAAACTGTGAGAATCAAGGAAGCACAGCCTTTCATATTATAGTTCATATTATAGCTGTGCACCATATTTCACATTGATTGAACTTCTGTATTGCCTCCAATCAGAAAAAACCCAGGCTTCTTGATTGTATGGTGCCAATGGACTGCAGTCTGCAGGGACTCAAGTCAAGCCTGTGTGCTGCCTTCAGTGGCAAAGCTTGTTTAAGAAACTCATTTCTTCCTTCATAACAGCCTTGAACAAGAATTGTAATGCTCTGCCAAAGTTTACCACCTCCAAGGTGTGAAGTTATGGCTGGTTTTGAGGCCATGCTGTAAACCAGGTCACTGAAATGTTTAAAATAGCCACCAGAAACTCCAGGGCAGGTGGATTTGAAGGCAGCTTTGTCATCAGCACTAGCACTGCATAACTGCTCAATAAATGTCATAGCTGAGTCCAGGTCCACAGCAGAAACATGGAAATCCATGGAAGCACATAAAGAATGAAGAGTGCTGTCTACCCTTGCCTTCCAGCTGCATGGTGAACAGCTGCTGGGCACAGCTGCAAACAGGAAAAGAAGCAGCATCCAGCCCCTGGTTTAGTTATATGCAGCACATCTGATCACACCACATTATTGATTTGTTAGCAACCTGCAGTTGTTTCAGAATTTCATTTCGACTTTTAGAACTGTTGATGGGAAAAGCCCCTATGTGATTATTCTCATGATGCTCTTTTCTGACTATTCCCGAATGGAATGTTTAATTTTTATTAAAAGGTATTTTAATTAATTAAGTTGTATTTTAATAAATTAAAATGCTTCTTTCAACTTATTTAAAATTAAAAAGAACAAGCAAATTTAAAATTACTTTACATCTAAAAAGGTGTTTAATTTCATCCCAGTTCATCCTCACCCTTCTGCTGATAGACTTTGGCAATTGTTTTGGGAAGGAGTGGCTTAAAACCAGATGTAGAACCTTATATGGACCCCAATGATTCTTCTTTCAGAAAACTTCTTCTTGCAAATCCAGCAGTGATCTTTAATACATTGTCTTATACTTTGACCTATGATTTCAGCATAATAATCTGTAATAGCAACCTTCCTATTGGCAGTCCCCAAATGCTTAGGAATGTAGTCATAGTGTCCAGACCTCTGATTTTGCAGATTTTGCCAAGCTGCTAGAAATGTCCACTGGAAGCAGCTTTGGAACATTCTCACTTGAGTTCCTGCCCCTTCAAGCAGATCTGGAGCATGGAAGTTAAAAATCTCTATCTGCCTTCAGAACAAGAATCCCTCAGTACAATCTCACTGGGGACATGCCAAAACACCCAATGTTCAGTCTCTGTGTGTGGGCATTACCTTGGACCAGAAGTCACCTTTAAAAGGTGCAATAATGCAGCAGTAACACAAGTCATTTGCTGCTGGCGGGGCTAAAAATCACTTCATGTGTCCAAGAGACTTTAGTGGGTGTGATGAAGGTGGGATATGGGCTGTTCAGGTCACTGTAGGTGTGCCTGGTTACAATGCTGGGTCATCTCAGGCACACTGAGAATGGAAATATAACCATCTGCCAAGAGGTATTGCCTTCAGCTTATGTTTTCCATAAGTTCATCTTCTTTTTCAGTTACTGTCAAGTGTTATAATCTGTGACTTTGAAAAATATTATTCCTTGGAGTCTATTCTTAAAGAGAATATTCTTAAAGAGAATCCATTCCAGGGGGCTGACAGAGTTTAACACCATCATCTGCTCTATTCCTGGATCCCTGTGTGTGGGTAATTGCCTGGAATCCCAGCCTGTCCCATCTGCTTTCACTAAAGGACGGTGTATCTCTGCCTTTAGGAGATTCAAACCAGACACTTGCTATTTGGGCTGTGACCATCAGGCATCAGAAGGAGACAACACTGAAATTTTGTTTGAAACAAATGAAGTGGAACAGAAACTTTCTTCAGTTGAATTGCAGAGTCTGTTTAACACATAAATGATGCTTTATGCTTCACCAAAGCCAAACCTCCAAAATATTAATCATATTTGCACTGTTTGAAACTGTCTCTGGAGAAGTACCCTAAAAATTCAATTGGGAGGGGAGCAAAAACTCATTTTGTTTCTTTAAAGACAAAGATTGAACTTTCTTGGGGACAAGTCTGAAGATAGACAGTCATGAAGAGTTTCAGTTTGGGTGTTTCTTCAATCAATTTGTCTAAATTTGGCATAGAGCAGTAAGGAGGTTAAATGCCCAGTCATGTAGCATCCCAAAACATACAGGACACACATATTCACAGATACAAACACACAGAGCCCTAACAAGAGTGGTAGCAGGGAAGAAATCAAAATACACACCCAAAATATTACCTGCATGAGTTGATGCACTGCTAGAAAATGTCCAGATTCCATGGTATTACAGGAATACACAGCAAATTATTTTAACCTTTTTTTTTGTTTGTTTTTTAAGCACACAAGCCATGTTTTTCTTGTATTTGTGTATTTGTACTTATCCTTTGTAGTGCAATTCTTGCATTCAGATAGAGGCAACCATCTTCATTCACCTAAAAGGCAGCTGCATCAGGGCACAGAAGATACCTGAAAGAGCTGTTGAAATCTCTGAGTCTGAAGACTTGCTTTGTGGATAGTCCTGTGTTTCCATCTGCCTTTTCTTCTGACTGGTCCTTTTCAGTCAGACCTTCAGGAGACACACGTGCCTCAGAGGCACAGCTGTGTGTTTGCCTGCCACTCACCTCACACTTGTATTTTCTGCTTCCCAAAGCTTCCTCAGGGTATCTTGTAAAGTAGTGGATGGTGGTAGTTCCATAGACTTTTAAAATAATGTGATGAGAGATTTGTTTTTTATAAAAAGATTTTAGTTTTCTTCAGTAAGTTTTGAAAGAGGTGCTAAAACAAATTGGTAATTAGTCATTCACAAGCAAGATAGTGCAACACATAAAAGTTTAATTCTGCTTCCAGCAAAACCAATGGCACTGACTACACGTGTGACAGAATCTGACATTGGGTACTTGACCTTCTGTCTTCTAAAGGCAAAGAGTTTTTCAGTGAATATAATGAGCCCAAAAATAACCACTAGAATTGCTGTACAACATCCAGGAACTAAGAAACTCAATACTCCTTGTACTTAATTAAGAACCAACAAGAAAAAAATTAAATGTCATTTGCTCTGCTCAAAGGAGAATCTGATTAAATTGTATTTTCTCAAACCTTTTTTTAGAAAAATGACTCAAATATCATTGTTCAATGAAATTGAATTACCAATACTGCTACTGTTTCTCTTTGTTGCACTCCAAAGGGTGACATGGGTAAGCAAATGAAAGAAGGCTGTCAATACCTGTATCTATTCAATACAGTGCAAGCTCTCTGTGCAGGTGTATGTAGAGATGCAACATGTGTGTGTATATATCAAAATAACATGTGAATGAAAAGATACAAGCAGTTGCTAATTATCTTTTGGAAATGGGCACACATACAAATCACTCTGAACTAGAAGAAAGCATATTTCCCCCCAGGATAAATATACCTTTGTGGAGTGAGCCTCATTAACATTGTTGTACTCAAAACACTTATATATTTTTCAGTGGTAAGAAAAACAAAGAAAAAGAAAAAGGGTTGAACAATAAGCATCTAAAAATTATAGTGCAATGTACTTTTCCTTGAGGTATGAGATTGCATTAATTGCAGCAGAGGAGAGAATGAAATGCTGTTGCCCCATCTCTGATGGGGGAGGCCTGGATAAAAGACAGAACAGCATCTCCAAGACTATGTCTGGCTTTTGCATGTGAAGGAAATCTGTGGGAGGGGTCTGTGGAAGAGAGAGTAAGAAATCCAGTTTGTTGTCCAGAAAGGGCTGCACTGAGTGAAACCTGCCCTGCACAGCCACACCAACATGCAGTTCCATGAGCCAGGCTCAGGACAGCCCCTGGCCACACTGAGGACCTTGTGCCTCAAAGTCTCTCATGTCTCAAGGTGGGGTTGCAGATTTTGAAGCTGTATTAATGATTTGATCTAGTTGGCTTTGTCCCATGCCTCAGTCCAAATTAAGCCTCTAGTTTGCAATGCTGAACTGGCCACAGAAGTATACACAGATTTCAAATGCTAATTGTTGCTATGACAGCTAAATATACAAATATCCCTGACACTTTTTCACAAAAAAACCCACCTCTGAGAGTTCTTGTCATGAATGTCTGGACATGATAATTTTTTGCTTTATAAGAGATAAGAATATTACGGTTTTGCAGTGATTATCCAAGATACCCCCTTGAAGAAAAGCAGAGTTTAAGCAGCTGTTGCTGGCAGGCTTGCACATACCTTGTGGATGCACAGAGCCCCTGGAATAAGTTTATTACAGCTTCTGGTGAGAAAGTAGAATGTTTTATGTTGCCCTTTCTCACAGCTTTTCTTGCCCTACATTTTTTCACTGGTGAGAATTTCTTGGTGCCCCTCTGACTCCATCTTGCTGCTGAAGCAGAACAGGAGCACAAGCAGCAATGTCCTTCTACATGCACCAATAACAACATGGAAGAGGAGAAAGCTCAGCCCAAAATATCATTTTCATATTAGTATATTTAAGAAGAGTTTGCAGTGAATAATTGCATTGGCTTTTTTTTTTGTATAATTTTGGATTGAATTTTTTTAAAAAGAAACAATTACTTGCAAAATTTTCCAAACCAAAGCCCATCAGTTTTTCCCCAGGTAATTTTTTTTGTTGGTAGAAACGTATCATTACCTTTGGCAGAGTCTGACTATGTTCACACTTGCCTTTGCACAGCTCCTTGAGCTTTCTACAGCAGTAGCAGGAAAGATGAGGGTCAGTAACCAGAAATTGGGGTCAGTTTTCCAGATACCACATTACATAGCTCAATCACTACCCCTCTCTAGAATGTTTCATCTAAAGACAATAAAGTTGATCTGCCTTTTAAAGCAAGGTCACTCAGTTTCTCCTGATTCAGTCTCCATTCTGTGACTTTTTACACAAAGACCCAAGTGAGACTTGCTCCCAGCTGCTTAGCATGTGAGTGGATGTAGTTTGATGGGAGCTGATTTGAGTATCTACAGAAAGTGGAAACAATGATGAGATAGTGCTCCAGTCCACTGTCTTCTTAATTTAAAGGAAAGGGAATTAAACCTGAAAAAAAGCTACAATATCACAGCGTGATTTCTCCTGTGGGAATTTTGCATACAAGTCCCAATAAATGTGTGCAATTCAGAAAGCATATTTTCCTGCTGTCAGGTGGGAGAGATTGATGCATGAAGTAATTGGATGACAAATAAATCAACAGCAAAGAAACACTTGTCCAAGTGTTGTGAAGCTGCAGGGAAAACAGAACTTTCCCTGCTGTGCTGTAATGTTTGACTTTTCCCTTGGGGAATTCCCAAGCCCTGGCCCTGACCCTCACAGAGAATGGCAGAAGGCTCCATCAGGAGCTGCTGCACAGGGAGCTGTGTAGGCAGCCAGGGGTGAAGGGCACAGGCAAAGACAGGGCTGAAATATCCCTATGGCTGACTCAGAGGGGACCTGTGTAGCCAGGGCTGAAATATCCATCCCTGTGGCTGACTCAGAGGGGACCCATGAAGCCAGGGCTGAAATATCCATCCCTGTGGCTGACTCAGAGGGGACCCATGAAGCCAGGGCTGAAATATCCATCCCTGTGGCTGACTCAGAGGGGACCTGTGTAGCCAGGGCTGAAATATTCATCCCTGTGGCTGACTCAGAGGGGACCCATGTAGCCAGGGCTGAAATATCCCTGTGGCTGACTCAGAGGGGACCTGTGTAGCCAGCTCCTGTTCATTTGCATGCTACTCTTCAATGCTAGTCAGCATTTTTCACATAAGTTGTATAATGATGGAGCCCTGAAATACAGTCATTTGGTGACATCAGAGCAGTGAGATACTGCTCCTTGCCATTGCTGTCCAGATGATTTGTGCTTTTCATTACAGCAGTATAATAAGAAAATCAGAAGGAAAATGACAGACAAAAGCAGACGCTTGCCAGCAGTGTGGTATGACAAAGTCCCTTGTTGTGTCTGGATATATAAGCCTTTTACATCAGTAGAAAGCTATTTAGTTCATTCTCATTAAATTTATTGGTAGGGTGGCTTTATATAAGTCTGACAGAATGATTTGGTAAAGCTGGCAACTGCATTTTTCTAGGTGTCTTTTGCTCTAATGCTGAAATAGCCCACCAGGAAGTAAACCTGGCTTTAGTGGTCAACTTCAGCAACCAGTGGGAGAAAACAGCCAGAAGGTGCTGAGGTCTGCAAAGCAATTCCTTTGGCAGTTAACCACATCTTTATGGAAAGACCCTGAAAATCTGAGGATGTGGTACTGCAGGATCCAAGCTCCAGTACTTTTCTCTGCATGTTTAAGGATCTATCCTAGGAAAAGAAAACCACAAGAAATAAAAGTCACATGATTGAACGGTTTGGGTAGAGGGGAGAGGCTTGACCATTGCTTAAAACAGAATAGTGAGAAATTGAAATTTAGAAATGGTTAGGATTTTTTTTTTCAGTGGAAAAAAGCTGATGTCCAGATCACAGCCATTTGTCACATTCATTTGCAGGAAAATACATGAGTGAAAATCACAGTAGGGGTAAAACTGCAAGAGGCTTGAGAGGGATGTTTAATGAAAGGGCGGTATCTTCAGAAGTAGAAACAGAAGATAGGCCCCTTAGGTAAACATTTGTAATGCAATAGAGTTATAACTCAGGAGCCAGGGGCAGACTGCTCATGGTGCTCATGGTTTCATTCTGCACATGATGGAAGCAGACCTTACAGGCCTGCAGCACAGCAGGGACAGCAGGGCTGCTCAAACCCTGTGGCACTTCAGCCCCAGCAGGGTGGCATTGCAGGGACCACCTGGAATGGTCCAGCTTGGCCTCACTCCAGCCCTTGGCTGCTCCCAGATATTGCTTTTCCTGCTCACTGATCCATGCCTGTGCCCAGATCTCAATGGACATTTGTTCCAACAGGAAAGCCTGTTCTTTTGAGAAGAAATAGCTTTTCTGGTTGGTATCCTGAAATGAGCAACAGTGCTGGTGACTCTGCAAGGCTGAGAGAGGGAACACACACCTGAGCTTGGGCCACGGCACCTTTTAGAGGATCCACAGATACTGCAGCAGTACCCACAGTAACTCCAGAAGCAAAGGCTGAGCTAAGTTAATCCTGGAGAACTTCTTGCTGCATATTAAAATGTCCCATTTACTTTAATGATCAGTGTGTTGTGGTTTTAGGGCTTGGCAGAGGAAAGCTGGGAGAAGCATCAATAGTGTTTTGCTAACTTGGGATATGGTGCTACATGTTGTCATTTAAACATTTGGCCACTTGTACTGAAAGGAAAGCAGAAGTTACCTGCTTCCTATTTGAAGAAGAATATTAAAAGACTGTGAAGCACCAGATAGAAAATGAGGATTAGTGAGTGCTCAGAACACACTAGGCACTATATAGCAAATACTCTAATGGCCACATGATTACTAAGTGTTGAGTTTTGCAAGATTTTGTTTCTGGCACTTTATCCAAATAAGAAGTAGGGGAAAAATACAGTAGGGTATGCTGTAAAATATGGGTGGATCTGAAAATAAATACTTCTCTTGCACCATTTCATGATAGTTTAATTTACAAAGAAAATAAAACAAACTGAAATCTATTAAAAAATAACAAGCATATGTCTAAGAAAGTAATTGCCCATACTAGAATCAGACTAACAAAGTACTTTCCATTTGTAACTTCATATGCAGCCAAATCCCTGTAAATTTCATAGTAATCTGAAAACTGAGTCATAACCACTTCAGAAAAACCTTTGTCTTCACTGAGTTTACAGAAAACTATAATGAGTTTAAAACCATCATTTAAAAACTGAAACACATGGGGTTTTTTTTCAGAATACTGGAACTGGAAGGTAGTTAAAACTACAGTTCTTGTTTTTATTTGGTTTTTTTTTCCCCATTTCATCTCTGTGAAGCATGGCCTGTTGCTTACTAAATATTATGACTAAAGACAGCTGTGTTTATTTCTTTTTTTAAGAAAGTAGCAGCTAGGAAAAAAAAACAACGCTTGCTCTCTTTTAAGTCACACTTAGGAAATGTGGAGATGTCCTTGTAATCTTAGTAGCTCATAAAGAGAAAGAAATCTGCAGCATACTTCTAAGCTCTTTCCAAGTTATTTTGATATAGAGAAAAGTAGCAGATCAGCCAGTAGCCATGAAATGCAGCTGATTTACTGGAGCTTCTTTAAATGCTAACAATCATTAATGCCTGTTAAATAATAAGGCATACATGAATAATCCACTTTTTTCTATACATGAAGACACATGGGCTAATGCGTACTCCAAGGTTTTCATCACCCTAATCTTCTCTTGATCCCTGTCCTTCTGCTTAAAACATCTCAGGCACATTCCATCTAAAGCTCTTCTAATAGAAAACATCAGCTTAGGGTAATGAATGAAAGACAGTGCTTCATTGACCCTGGCAGAGTTACTTTACTTCCATTTACTTTCAACAAACACTTGATTTCCATATATATGTTTTGTATATATATCATTAGGCTCTGAGCAGTGCTGTTACCTATTCATGAAACATTTTCAAAAGACTTCTGTTACCCTTATGGAATTTTGTAGGAAATAAACCACCCTGCAGAATTAACAGAAAATGTAATCCTGGCCACAGAGGCCTTTATGGGGCTTCAAAAAACACAGGCAGGACCTCACAGTCTCCAATGAATGTTCCAGTTTCTATTTTTTTTTAATATAGCAGTGCAGTTCATCTGTATTGACTAAATTTTCCAAATGCTTTTTAAAACATTAGAAAGTCATCATTTTATAAGTAATTTGAAGGCATTTCATGCACTCTTATATTCAGAAACACAAGCTTCCTTGTTTAATTTTTGGTGAAGAATTATTTTGTCACAGTACAGTTCACCCAGAATAAGGGGCAATGGAACCATTGTGCTGTCCAGGGGCTGGGCAAACATACACAGTTCAAATTCTTGTTTCTCTTTGCCTTCCTTGGAGAATAAATCAGCATCCAGCTTTCTGGAGAGTGGCTGGCATTCCTCTCAGCCTCTGCCCTGGAGTACATGGATCTCCAATCTGTCCACCTCTGTGCTTGCCTGCAGGTTTCCACCCATCACTCTGCTGGGAGCAGCAGGTTGGAAGCAGTTGATTTTACAGCCTCAGCTCCTTTCTATCCTTTGTGCATACCCAAGATGGCTTTAAAGCTGATTTGTAAAAATCCAAATTGCCAGCCTGTGGCAATTACTTGATAAATACAGGGTCAGAGGTGGGTTCCACATCACCCACTGCCGAACGCAGCCGCTCTGTCACTGGGGCTTGGGACCATGGTGTGAAAACTCCCAACCAGCTCTAGGGCCACCAAGCAGCAGAGATTGGCCATTGGCTCCTGGGACTTCTGGAGCCAGCAGCACTTCTGTCTCTGACTTCAACACAGTCAGAATTTCAACCACCAATCAACTTAGGCAGGCTGTAGGAACTTGTCTGGAGTTACCTTGAAAGCACCTCTTGTACTTGCAACTTTTAATTTTAACATCATCTTCTGACATACACTGTCTTGATCTGGAGGAAAGCACTGCCCAGCTCTGTGGTGTGCTGAGATGCTCACCCATGCTGCCTGTGGTATTTGCAGCAGAAGGCTTGGCTGGAGGTGGTGGGAGTGCACTCTCCTCATTCCAGCACAGCATCCTCACATCAGCTTGCCTTGACTTTTAAAAAAACCTTCTCACAGGCTTTATTTTATTTCTCAATCCTGCTCCAATAAAAATTAAGAGAAATTTCTCTTCTCTTTGTTGGTCTCCACCAAAATTAACATCCCTCCTATGCTTCAGCCACTCCTCCTTAGCAGGCAATTAATGCCTGAAATGTGAAAGCTTGACTTCATGCCCTGCCTTAATCTCTCTGACTCACTCATCCCCAAACCAGTCCACGTACCCATGCTTTGAGCTTTTCTTTTTAAAGCTTCATTATGTAAAATATCTTCTACACAAAATAAAATGTTTCTGGGCAGAAAGTTAACTTCAAAGTTCAACTAAGGTTTTATTAACAGCTTAGCATATTTAATTCCACATTGCTATTTATCTCTGTTGTGTGCCTCATTGAGAAAAACATTATCTTTATTGACATATAGTAGTAAAATGTGAATGAAGTATGATGTAAGTATAAACATGAGAGGAAAAAGAAATACAAGAAAATCAGGTACTGAGAATAGACACATATTCATGCCTTAAAAATGTAAGAAAACAAAATGAGAGGAACAGCTTTATTTAATGAGTTTATATATATTGGTTATTAAAATACTTACATGAAAATGTGATTAGGAAAAAAATTAGGAATCACTGTAATGATATATAAAATAGTGTTTTACTGTACCAGCAGCTTTCTCCAGATAGCTAGCAATGAAGGGTGAAATATATCTCAGCTGCTACCAAGATATTGTTAGTCTGCTTACAAATGTAACAATTTAATTAGACAGTCCTGCATCAGCTTGTCTCTTTTAAAAATAATGACATTGAAGGTGAGAATGAAACAAATAATTTCATGTTACTAAATGATTCACCATGGCAAAACTCTAAGGTCCTCTGAATGCAACAGAAATGCAGAGAAATTACAGGAAAGACTAACAAAGAAATCCATCTTCTTAATCATGTCACATTTAGTGGCCCTCCCGCATGGGTACCAGTGTGTCAGGTAAACCCTTCAGCTCTTCCATTATTGATGTCTGGTTCTTATATCAGCTTTCTATCCCTTCTCCTGTCAAATTCAGGCTTCTATTAAGCAGTCAAACCTGCCACTCACTGAAGGTCTTGTGAGAAAAACCAGATCACAATTGTGTGATGTAGAAAACAACTACCTAGTCTGAAAACATTGTCCTTTCCATGGAGAAAAACCCATCAAGTTCAGAAGGGCCAGCACATGATACCTTTTATTTCCCTCTGCACCCAAGTGCTGCAAACACATGTCAATTGCTACCATTTGTCTCATTGCACAGTTCAAAAATACTTTACAGTCTGCAGTTGGGAGGGGAGGACTTTTTTCTTCCATGGTAAATGACTGCTCTCAGCATAATGTGATATTGCAGCATTTTTTGTGCAATATGAGCTTTTCTTCCTACTCCTTCAGACAAATTCTTAAACAGAGTCAGTGGAAGACACCTGCAGAAAATCAGACATCTTCCCCACCCTACCCTGTTCTCAATTTAGAAGAAGCAAATGACAGCAAGTTAAAAACGCATGAACAAGTGGCAGTGTGGGAGCGCCTGCTGCCCTCTCTCCTGCCTCCTGCCATGGTTGTGTCTGCACTGTGCATTTCAGCTCCCACCTCTGATCTCTTCTACTCACTGGTGTTTTGAAATGAACCAACAGCATTTGGTCATCTTTCTCTCACTTCTTTTCAGCCACAGAGAGCTGTGTCTGGTCTCCAGGGTCTGAGTGGAAGGAAGGCTGGGTGGTCACAGTGTACTGCACTGCTTCACCAAATCCTCTCTGTGATGCAGGGCAGCTGCCAGGCTGCCTCCACCTCTGCAAACACACCTCCAAGGAAACTGTCACACAGGGTGGGAAACAAATTTATGACTTGATGAGACTGAAATGAGGGAATTTACACTGAGGAAAAGCCACATCCTTTGCAGAGGACTCCAGACTCAGCTTTAGTCACTGTGCAGTGGCTGATGAGTGGTCAGGTTTAAGCTGCCTTACCCTCACCTACTTGTCACAGGCAAAAGGGTACAAAAAGACAGAGCTGACTCACGTTGCTGTATTCAGTGCACAAACAAGGTCCCATCAGGAGGCAGTGTGTGAGCACCTCAATCTCCAGCTGCTTCCTGGCTGGCTGTGATGGACTCTTTCCCGGGGCTTGGCAAGTGTCTGGGGCAAAGGAGGAACTCTGCTAGAAATGAAGTGAGGTATGGAGGGAGAAAAGGGCCAAGTGGGCTCAAATACAGCTTGGATCAAACCAGCTTTGATTGATCTTCTAGCTATGCTAGACAGAAGTGTGGTTACAATCTCAACATGTTTGTGATATGTCATTTCTCAGATGAATATGGGCCATTAATTCTCAAGTTTTTGTTGAGAACCTTACCTGTGTACAAATGGCAAGTTCAATAGACTATTTAGTCCCCAGGAAAAGCACATTAGTTCTAACATGATTTGGTTGATCAGAAATTAAGTTGTGGAGGGACACAGATGCAGCTTTTGTTTCCTCAACACAAATTCATTCAAGTCAACTTGAATAGATTTTTTTAAAAATCTTTCTCATATCATTGAACTGAAAATCCATTATTCCTCATCTAAGTCTCTTCATTTTTTTTTATTTCTTATTTCTTTTCCTCTTAATGTTTTAATGATGTAGATATGTTTTCTTATTTGGACTGTCAGAGCATAGCAGTTACCCAGTTCCTGGTGCCTCTTTAAATGTATGATAGTCATATCTACAAACCAAAATTTGCCTCCAAAAATGTGTTCAGGTCAGGAACCCTTTCATTAGTCCTGTAGTGATTTGTAATGGTTTGGCAGCACTTTGCCTATCTAGAAAGCAGAAAAATACCCAACACTGGGCACCACCTGCCACAGGGCATGAGGACCTGGCAGGATACAGCAAGGATGGGCAGTAGCTGGTTCCTCCCACTCCAGCTGACCCCAAAAGCAACTCCCTGTTTGGGCAACCCCTTGGCTGGGAGGTGAAAAGTGAACATGTGAGTCCTGCCCTGGGAGAGTTCCCTGAGAAATGGCTGTGGCTGAGGAGGTGCTTTGCACCAGCTGTGACAATCCAGGTTTCTCCTTGGCATTTGCCTGTCAGGCCTTGCCTCGTCTCTGGGCTCAGCTGATTTGTTAGGTGTCACAAATGCAAATGACATTTGTTAGGTGAAACAAATGTACATTAGCTCAGGCAGCCAAGACACCCTGTAAATCGTGTAGCTCATAGACTCTGTCCAAGTCCATTTGCAGTCAGTAGGAATTTTGCCATAGATTTGGGCAGGGCTGGATGAAACTCAGCTTGTGTGGGTGGAGAAGGGTGAGATTCACAGCCACTTTCCTTCAACACATATCTGTCAGTAGCTGGCACTACAGGGGCATTTTATCACCTGCTCACAACTGCCCTGGGTTAATTTTCAAGGTGAGTCAGGGTGAGAGAGCATCCAAGATCATCCACCTGGAAATATGAATTGGAGTCATCACCAGCAGGATCTGGCTTCTGTATTTCATCCAAGACTAGACCAGGGCTGTGCTTTGATGTGCAGTATCAATGCCTGTCCCCCTTCTCCAGACCCAAGGGAATTGTACACCCTGTCCTGCTACCTTGGTCCTACACCCATCCCTTCCTTCTCCCTCCCAGTGCCCTGAAGCCAATGCAGGGAGACTGTCAACCCAATGATCTGTTTTATCTGCTTAAAATCTTACAGTAGCTATGTAAAGAAATTGTTAGTGTGGTCAGAATACATAGGCAAGACAAACTGACAAATTTGAAACAAATTCAGAAGACTGAGTTTGTTTCCCTGCTCCTGGTTTTAAAGAATCAAGATGAGCACCCAGGCTACTCCTCCACCAGAACTGCTGGGAGTGAATTCAAACTCACCCCCTTCTCTCCCTCTTTGACTTATTTTGTTACATTCATATTTCAGTCAAAATCTAGATTTCTGGTTCTGACCTGTCTCATGGTACTGAGATTTGAGAATTTTTTAGGAAATTTCTGCTGCGTTTTGCAACAGTTGATGATCTAGGGGACAACCAACTCTATAGTTAAGGCAGGGTAACAGCAGTCTGGGGATCTGGCAGGTCAGCAGGCAGGTCAGCCTTTGCCAAAGGAGGGCAATAAATACAGCTCCTTACATCTGTTATAACACCCATTACCTGAGATCTCTACAGCTTTCTTGCTACAGTGGATTTCTGAAAAATTGACTTCATGCTGATCCACAGCACAGACTGTCTTGGAAACTGTCACTGAAAGGCACTGCAGGTAGTCACAGATCAGCCCAGGGCTGCTGCCTTGAGGCACAGAAAAATACAGCAGGAGAGTCTCAAAGAGAGTCCCTGATCCTTGCCTCTGCTTCAAGTGGGCTCATCTGTTTCTTGCTTAACATTTGTCCACCCTGTTCTGAAGACCTCCAACGCCCTGTGGTTTCCCAAGGTAATCTGCTTTCAGGCTTTATTAGCTTTAACACTGAAAAGCTGTTTCTAGTATTGATTTGCATCATTCCTGATGCAGTTTGAACACAATGTTTCTTTTCTGAGCCTTCGTGACCGCAAAGAAATAAAAATCCCTTCCTCCCTACAGCAGTCTTCTACATATTAGAGGACTTTCATCATAAATTTGACATGGTTTTTAGGCAGACAGTTCGACTTTCATTATTTCTTTGAAGATTATATGTTTTTAGGTAGCTAATAATTATTGTTCTCTTCTTAGTATCTTCCTGGAAGTGTGATGCCTAAAAGTGAGTATTATGTCCTTGTTGAGGCTGTGCCAGTCCTCACTGTTGACTAGGTCTGAAGGATGACTCAGTCTGTGGTGCAAGCCATTTTCCCACTCATATATTCCAGGCTGACTATGTACTTTTTCTCTCTGATAAAACATTGTTCAGCAATAATTGAGACCCTTTTTTGAAAGGCTGTTACATAAAGCACCTTCAATCTATGACTGTGATTACTGGCAAGGTCTTGGAAGCAGGGGGGCTACAGGGGTGGCTTCTGTGAGAAGCTGCCAGAAGCTTCCCCACGTCTCACAGAGCCAATTCCAGCTGGCTCCAAGGAGAACCCACCACTGCTCAAGTCTGAGACCATCAGTGGAGGTGGTAGAGCCTCTGGGATAAGATATTTAAGAAGGGGATAAACAGTGGAGAGAGGAGTGAGAGTATGTGAGAGCAACAACGCTGCAGACACAAGGCCAGTGCAGAAGGAGGGGCAGGAGGTGATGCAGGAGCCAGAGGAGAGATTCCCCTGCCCCGTGGTGAGGCCATGGTGAGGAGCTGTGTCCCTGCAGCCCACAGAGGGGGAGCAGGGATCCCTCCACAGCCTGTGGAGGAACCCACCTTGGAGCAGGGGGATGCCCCTGAAAGAGGCTGTGACCCTGTGGGAAGCCAGTGCTGGGTCAAACTCCTGCCAGAACCTGTTGACTTGTGGAGAGGAGCCCACCATGGAGCAGGTTTGCTGGCAGGATTTATGATCCTGTGGGACACTCACCCTGGAGCAGCCTGTTCCATGGTAGGGACCCACACTGGAGCACTTCATGGAGAACTGTAGCATGTGGGAAGGACTCAAGTTGGAGAAGCTGGTGGAAGACTGTTTCCTGTGTGTGCAACCCTACAGTGGAGCAGGGGAAGAGTGTGAGGAATTCTCTCTCTCCTGAGAAGGAAGGAATGGCAGAGATGACATGATGAACTGACCGAAGTTCCCCACCCCACTGTGCTACTGCAGGGAGGAGGTAGAGCAAATCTGAAGCGAAGCCCAGGAAGAAGGGAGGGAGGAGGGAAAGGTGTTTTAAGATTAAGTTTTTATTTTCTCATTATCCTACTCTGATTTGATTGGTAATAATGAAGGTAATTTTTCCAAGGTGTGTCTGTTTTCCAGTGACAGTGACTGGTGGGTGATCTCTCCCCATCCTTATCTCAACCCATGAGCCTTTTGTTAAATTCTCTGTTCCCTGCCCAGCTGAGGACGGGAGTGCTAGAGTGGCTTTAGAGACCAGTGTCCAGCCAGGGTCAACTCACCACAGTCCTGCTTGAAGTGACACCCTTCACTTGTGTTTACTGAAACCCAACCTATTTTTTCATCTTATTTTTCCAGGTTGTCAAGATTGGTTTGAATTCAGCTGTTACCTTTCCTCTGTTCTTCCCAGATTTCTGCCCCTCCTGGCACCACACCATCAAGTCACTTGACAGTCTGTATTTCACAGTCTGAGTCATTAGTGAGCAGCTGGACAAAAGTCAGGTCTGGGACAGACTTATGCAGAGCTGTTCTCTGAGCCACCTACAGAAAACTCTCTGGGTACATTTATTAACCAGTTTTGTGCCAACCCCATCACAGCTTCACTCAGATTACATGTCCACAGAAGGGATTAAGAGCTTTTCTTACCCCTATATGCACTTTATTGGAGTGCAGGTGTGGGTTCAGATCTCATTTGACAAAATTAGGTTTGGACCTGAGACCTCATGGTGCTATTTTTTGAAAGTCCCAACCACCAAAACACTGAATGAGAGAGGAGACCTTCTCTGTGAACCTTTCTTGGTCTTCAGACTATTTTTTCTGCTGTTCCTCTTCTTGCAGCAGTTCTTCATGAGCATCAAGTTAGTCCATGTTCAGTGACTACGTAGTAATACAGCCAAGGATGATGGACAGCACAATGCTCTCTCTTGGTCTAGTGGTTAATAAATTGTTGGAATAAATGATCTTAAATGTCTTTTCCAATCAAAACAAGAGTACCAAGAGAGCTCTGTTACAGCCTGCAGAATGCTTGTCTTTGTGCATTACTCAAGGGTGTTCTTTGTGTACCCAAGAGAGAGCAGGGGTATTTTTAAATTGCAATGTCCTCTGTGATGCAGAAGTCCAACTTGCTGCAGCATTGGTGCTGCTTGGATTAGACCCTGTGGTGACCTGTCCTGCCAAATGTGTCCAGTTTTCCATAGATGTGGTTTGATTTGTTCACTCTTAAAACAAGCCTGGATGCAAGTGAGGCTGCCTACAATGTGAGCAAAAAGGAGGCTTTGGAAATATGAAGGCTACTGATCAATAGCTGCAATTCATTTAAGAGTTACTGCCCTTAAATTGCTTTCAAGGACTGTAATACATCAGTAATTTCAGCTGTGTTACAACTGAGGCATCTGCAATCAGCTCCAATCACTGTAAGGCTTTTTGAGTTTGATCATTTTTATCTCTTCTTTCATAATGATTGTAGCTAAACTAGCAGAAGAAAGTGATTGCAAATTGTCATCTGTAGAACACAAAGTCTGTCACAGGGACAAAAAAAGGGCAGGCTGTTTCAGAACCAATGGCAAAGTGGTGAGATCATCTGTGCATACCTCTTGGGTGCCAGTGTCATTTCAACAATACATGATTTGCTTGTAGATTTTTCTGCAACACCAGCTCATAAAAACATGAAATAAGAGAAATGGCAAAGGGAGAAATGAATCAACACAAACTGAACTGTGATATGCACAAACAAGTCCTTACGTGTGTGGCTGAACAGAAAATTTTGACCACTACCATAAATTGTATGTATTTTGTATTTCACTTCAATATGATTATTTCTTTCAGTTACTGACATCTATTGAAATTTTAGTAAATGTGAGATGTAATCTGTTTGGTTAAGCAAGGAAAACACTTCTGTAGGAGTCAGCATTGCAACTCCTTTGTATTGAAGGTAAAAGGACAGAGTGAGATATGGAGGCACTTGCACTATATCAAATGCTGCTGTTTGTCATTTGCTGTTGGATATGAAGTCCTGAGGCAGCTTATTGGGTCTGTAGTCTTAAATCAGGAAACAATTTTTTTTTAATTCAAAGTTATTACAGAAAATAACACAATGATAAACTCCAGGTCTAAAAATTTCTATTAAAGCTTCTATTCAGAACTGTCACGAATCTGACTGAATAACAGGATCTGACTTATGGTACTCTGCATTTTATTAATGTCCTGCTCATTAGTATCACTATTAATACAGTTTAATTCTCAGTCTTCCAAATTTAATATAGGTAGACTTATTTGGAGTAGCAGCCCAAAGTGTTGGCGTAAATGTCAATAACCATAAGGGTTATAAGGGAAAGGGATTCATAAGGACAAGGGATGGGGATTCATAAGTCATTTCTGTATGTTCTGATCCCAGCAGTGATGAAAGTGCCTGCTGCAGACGGAAGGTGCACAGTCCCACCTGCCCCAGGAGTCCTCCCTGCCGGCACTGTGCAGAGATGTTGTCCTTGTTTCTCTGAGCTTTTTGCAGCCAGGAGGGTTTGTCATGCTGGTGAAATGTGCTGGTGGCAGTCATGCATCTGGGAATTGGTGAAAAGAAACTACCTATGTCCCAAAGTCAGCTTCATTGAAAGAGGAATCCAAACAGAGAATCACCTAAAAACTTCACATTTTATTTCCAGAATCTCTACTGGTCAGAAGGAAATACTGGTGAAAGAGAAAAATCATCATGTGAGACAAAGTCCTGGGAAAGGTTCTGTGCCTCAAGTCCTTTCCATGCTTTCCAATCTGGAGCTGACAGTGTTACAGCTTTTACTGCTGCCAGGCTTGGGCTTCCACTGGCTGCCAGTGCAATACAAACACCAGGGGCTCATCTGAATGGGGAAATGAGCTGGAGCTGTTTGGCAGGGACTGCTCTGGAGTCACTTTCTGTGGTGGGCATTGCCTCCCAGAAAGGAGCATCTGGGGAGCTCTGCTGGGCAATCCTGGTGTGTGGAATCCCCAACCACACAGCCCCATCCCTCTTTATAGACTGCCTTTAAAGAGCTGGAGCCTGCAGCTGACTCTTTTAATACAAGTCATTTCCTTTTAGCTTCTCAGAGCAACAAAAACATGTTTACAGCAAGTCCCAACCATCTCTTCTTCCAGAACCACTTTCATTACCAGGACAGAGGAGGTAGAGGTGGGAGAAAATGGAAATTTAGTGATACAGGATTATATAAAATAATAACATTTTCCAGGGTAATGGGACAAATTAAGTACACCTACTCTTATACTCTCTGTCCTGCTTGTTAGTTTAATGTTTGTATCTTTCTTTTGCTATATAATTAAAATCTGACATGGTTTTAATGTCCAGTGCAGGTCAGATGCCAGTAACACACTAGATCCTGTTACTTGTAATGTGAAATCTAGTGTTTTAGAAAAAATTCCTTTCTATGGAAGGTGAGGACTCCTTTAGAAATTTCACATACTGCAGACCAGTGCATTGAACTTGCCCTTCCTGATGGTTGGTCACTGACCTATGGCAGTACAGGTCACAGGCTAAAAGTGAGTACTCTACAGTTCTGGGATTAAGCAATCTGGGTTAACATCATTTAAAGTTAGATATTTGAATGCTTTTGGAATTCTGAGCATCAAGCATCAGCTGGAGTGAGAACATGTGCTGGGACAGCTGTTGAAGAGTAGTGGGAGAATGGGAGGATTCCATCCTTGCTTGACTTGTGACTTTTCTGTGCCTGGGGAAAACAGCCTTTGCTCTGTTCATGAAATGGGAAGTTATGGAACAGGAGTTCTTTCATCTTCACTTACAATGCAAGAATTTCAGCAGCAAGGCTTTTATTCTATTACAGAAAGAGGTAAATATTCCTTTTCTTCTAATCTCAGACCCAATTTCTTGCTCCAAAGTACAGTGTAAAACCTATACACCTGCATGCTACAGTGCTGTAATGAACAGTGCCATGACCTTTAGGTGTTCTTTCTTTTCAGTGAAGAACAAAGTCAGGTCTGTAATTCTTTCTGCAGCACTTGGCTTTTCCTTGATGGCTGAATTAGTCCCTTTACTTAGGCTGGCCAGGTAGAAACATGATGGTTCAGACACTGTAGGACTCAGACATTAGCACATTAAAGACAGAGATTCGTGGCTTTGTGTGGGGCTCACTTTCTATCCAGAATGAATTTCTTCTTGGTAGTTAGCCTGGCTAAGTCAGATAAAAGATACACATCTTCTTGAGCTCTGTCTTGTTTTGCTCATTCCTTAGCCATGCTGACACATCAGTCAAGTACAACTAACCCGACACTTAACCCTGCCTTCCCTGGAGATGTAGGCTGTTGGGCAGGGGAGAAGTACTCTCTCTCTGGATCCTGCCTGGAGCCCATTTGCAGAACAAGCAGCATCCACAGGGAGCCAAAGCCATCAAGAGCCAATGACCACATCAGCCACATCCTTGGCTGGTCCACCATGTCTTATCAGACTAACAACTCAGCTGGGCTGACAACTTCTTCAGCCTCTCATCTGCCCCTCAGCCACTCTCGTGGCTGACAATAGGGCACCAGGGCCAAGGATTTGCAGAAGCAGCACAAGAGTGCACCTACACAGTTTTTATCTGCATTAACCCCTCAGCAATTACTAACTACTGGGTATTGAGGAAAGCCAGTCATTTTACAAGCCCAATCTTCATCCATTCCTGAGGGTAGTGCTCAAAAAGGCTAAACCAGTGCTTCCCTTCCCAGTGCCAAGTGGAGAGCTTCACTGGGACGAGGACAGTAACTTACCCGTACAAGTTCTCCCTCTATTTCCTTACAGATCTCCTAGCTGGGTTCTGTGCAGGTATTCAGCACAGGTGTTAATCTTAAATTTTGCTAGAGAGTTAAAGAAATTGTAGGAAAAAATCCCATTTCAGGCATGAGCTTCCAGACTGCTGTGGCTTTAACAGCATAGTTTAATTTCTCTGCTGCTGGTATTGCACCGGCAGCACCGCAGAGGGTGGAAGAGAAACAGAGCAGATTGGTGGCAGATTTTGAAGGGAGGTAGCCTTGGGCAAGGAGACACATAAAGATTAAAATCTTAAGTTTTTGTATTGGTTGTTTTGTCTTTTTTACTTCACAGCGATTTTAAATTGCTGCCTTTGTATAGTCTGTGCTGTCCTGGCAAGTGCCCTGACTGCGTTCACTGCTGTCCTGAAGGCTGATTTGAGTCTGTGGTTAATTTGGGGATAAGTACTTGTGAAATAAAAAGACAAAAACAGAGCATAAAAAAAAAAATTAGTCTGTCTGAGGAGAAAAAAGCAACTAAATCCATCTTGTAAAGATAAGGTGCAGCAATAGCAGAGGGCAGATTTACCTTTGTATGCTGGTGCTGAGTATTGCCTCCAAAAAAGGTCTGGAGTACTGACTCAGAAAAAGTCTGGTCATGGAGTTGATATTTTTATGTTACACTAGTGAACAGAATGCATCTTGTATTGAACAAATCCAGCAGGAGACATAAAGAGTTCCAATTAAACATTCTCTTTATTGGGGCCTTTCTCCAAAATGGCACAAATGCTTAGAGTGCTCATCAGTGCTGCTAATGAAAAGACCCAGAGTCACAGGTTACACTTTTATTTGGATTTAGATCAACACCACAGATAAGATACTTTGGTCAAACACAAGAACAGATTGCTATGCCGCTCCTTCCTGGCTGCAATAAGTACAGTAATGTGTAAAAAAAAAAATGCTGGTTCTCCTGGAACACCAAATGTAAATCTTGGATTGGCACATACATCTAATAAATACGCTGTTTGCACTTAGCACTTTAAAAGGAATTGCACATGCAAGATGTAACCAGGCTACTGATCACCTTTGTCATTGTCCCTGTCTTATTTTTACTTTATAAGTTCTTTGCTTGCCTTTTTCCCAGCAAGAAAAAAGAATATAATTTGCTGCTCTACTCAGTATTTCAGTGATTAATCTGCTGATTTTGACACATTTAGCAGAGGTCACATTGAGGCCTTCCCGAAAGAATTGGTATCTCCTCTACAGCTTGGCTTGAAACACAATGCAGGTGGCAATGGAAGTCCACTGAATGAGGTGGGGGGCGTGCCCAGAAGCTGAGAGGAGAGGTTAACACCAAGCAAAGATACAGTAGAGGGACAGGCGTGAATGCAGTTCTTACAATATCAAGAGTCAATACTACTACCACACAAATAATGACATATCAATAATATATTGTACAAGCTTATACAGCAACACATGTTGATTTGCAACATTGTACAGTTTAAATCTAAAGTGCACAGCCTCAATCTGAGGTGACAAAACAGTACTATCAATATAATAAAGGCAACACAATTACAGACACTATTTATTTCCTCTTACTTCATGTCCTCATATTACATTGAATCAATACTCCATTTATCTATTTTAGATGAAATTAAACCCACATTGCACTTTCTTTTTTGTCTTCAAGTATTTTAGAGACAGCAAAACCATATTGCTTTACAAACACAAGTTGGCCATTTAGGCAAAGTTAAAACCAAAGCTTTAGTAGGGTTATAAGTAGACAGGTCTAAGCTGCAGAACTCTTACCAACACTTCCACATGTTGGGGGGAGAAAGGATAAATTTAATTTTCCATGCCAGAGACACCTCTAAAGCTAAGGAATGATGCAGCAAATAATTTCTGCAAGAGCTGTGCCCATGGTTTCTAAAGAGGTTTTGAGGCCCTGTAGGGGTTGTTCTTTGGCAGATGTAGCCATATCTTGACTTCACTGTAGACAAGGATGGTGTCCAGCACTGTGAAAATCCTTTGACAAACCAGTCTGTACTGAGACCCCATCCCTGTCACTCAGATTACAGTCACATTTAATTTAGGCCTCGTCTTGCAGACCTGTACATCTGTAAGAAGTCTTCACCTTCTTAATGTAGCTGTGAGGTTTTCAATGTAGTTTGGGACTGCTCACAGCAGAAATAGTTTTGAGATAAGAATTTACTCAGCCTTTTTTTTTTAATAGCCTTTTAAACACAGAACACAGAAACCATCCAAATACAACCTTATTTCAGTCTTGGTTAGTGCTGTATATTGATTGTGCGTCTGCTTAGGCCACGTGGGAAACATAATTAGGAATAATAGCATCCTATTGTTGTACTGTAATTGATCTTATTAAGTGGTTGTAAGAGCTGCAGTCCTCTTGAGGTTTTTCAGTAACCAACCCTGGAGATGTACAATCCATATGACATGGAGAAAGAATGTATTACGTGGGCTTGTCTTTTAAAATAAGCAGTAATAAATATTTGAGGCACCTCCATCAAAAAAAAAAAGAATCCCAGGTAATTTTCAGCTTCTGTACTTGCAGTTTTATAACCCATATAAAATAAAAATATATAGTTTACAAAATAGGATTTTTTATATATATATATATATATTTCCTTTTGTAAAACTATACTTATTTAAATACATTTGAAATGTTGCTATAGGTAAATTAGAAATTCTGTTCTAATACTACGAAAAAGGCAAAATCCCTTCACTTTTAACATACAGCATGTATATTCTGCATCTCACCACCCCCTCCCACTTCCCCCAGTCTGATTTTGTCATAATTTTGGGCAACTTTGGCATCATTCAGTCTGATTGCTGTTAATTTAAAATAATTACTGTGTTAAAATTTGGGGTAAATTTTTAAGTATCTTCCGGTCTTCCTTATTTGTTTCAATGAAGCTTTTTTGTGCACCTAATTATTAAGGAGGCATTCTAAAACTCAGGAAAGGACTTTAAAGGAGCCATGTTTCTTGATTTTAAACTGTACTCTACTCCAACGCCACAATATAGAAATAGATTTACTTTGGAACAAACTACAAATACATTCGCACAGTTTGTGACAACTTAATTGTCTACTTAGAGGTCCAGGAACAGGCTTTCACACCCAGTTCTTATAAATCTTGTCCCAGGCGTTCTATTTCATCAATCAGGAAGTCAATGTCCTGGTGAGTGGCCGCAGGGTTGGAGATGACCATCCGGAAGAAGTTCACTTTGTCCCCCAGGGGCTGATAGCTCACCATGGTCGTGCCATACTCCATCATCCTGGCTTTTATCACTGGTGCCACCTGCAGAGCAACAGAAAGTAGGGGACGATGGTGATGTCTATTATTATTGTCAGTATTATTATTATTTTCATTATTGTCATCACCCTCATTGTTATTAAAACATAGTACACTTCCTTTTTTTTATAGAGGATGGAGAGCTACAAGCAGCTGAAATGAAATTACATCCAATATTAATAAAAACATTAACCTCCAGTAAGGAATAAATGTCACACTGAAAAGGCATTCAATTTATCCTGTTTCTTTGTCGTGCTCTTTAAATGACTGGGGAAATTTCCCTCTTCTACTCCCTCAATATTGCTGACAGGGACACAGTAGCTGTTTTTTGTACTGTTCACAACAGGGCTACAATTGGTTTCATATGCCTGGGTGCTGCTGAGCTTTTGCTGCCCGTGCTGTGTTTAGTGACTGCAGTTCCCAGGGCCTCCAGTACGGAAACAAGGAGCAAATACGGGCTCTGCACATGGGGCAAAGGCAGGGAACACCACACCTGGGGACCAGACAAGGTGGTGCCAGACTGGCTTGCAGTAAAACGACCACGGAGCTGTCATTTGCCAGCACCTCCCTTGCTCTGTGCCCTGGGAGATGACTGTGGGTACTGCCTGCCTGCAGGGGTTTCACTGCTCACCTTCATCAGGCGGCTCGTTCTCTCCTCGCTGTCCTCCACTCCACGCAGGCTGGGAGGGATGTACCAGAAGCAGACATTGGTGTGCTGAGGCTAAGCACAGAATAATAATGGTTTATGTTGTAAGAAATGCTCATAATATCTCAATTGAAATTAAGTTCATGCCTTCCCTCCCTCCCATGCATCATCTTGTGACAGCAGGCAATGGTTTTCATTATTGTGGTCCACTGAGAGTCATCATTGTTATTAATGCAGAAAAGATAATTTTAAGCAATTTATTCCCAGGGTGTCAGATGCAAAAATACATCATCCAGCTGGGCAAATATATTTATGTCTTCCTGAAAGGCATCTGGATTTTGCAGCTCCTGTCCCCTCTGGGGGCTGAAGGGATCGTGTGGCTAAGGCAAGAGTCTATTACAGGTAATTTAGAGGTGAGGACCGTGTCATTTACTTTTATTACATGAGAGAATAATACAGAATCTGATTTTGTACACAGGAGCCACAGGTGTTGCATAAGATAGTCTAAGATTTTCTTACATTTAATGAAATTTATTACTTCTCAATTTGATTCAGCTAGCTGCTGTATTAAAATGCATGCATCACAGCATCTTAGCTCATTGAACATCTATGGGGCCACGAAGCAGAAAGGCATAAAGTAAGAACTAGTTGGCATTTTTTGTGCATTTTGTGGGGTACTGTACATGCACTCCGAACAGACCCTGCTATTAGCAAACTGCAACTCAGTTTTAGAGCTTGTTCTCATTGTACCTCTGTGTGTTGTGTTAGGCTGAGATACCAGGGTTTTGTTGCAGCAGGGTTAAACTGAGCAAACTGAACACTTATGCACAGCTGCCTCATCTCCCTTGTTCCTGCATTCCATGAGGAAGAGAGAACTGGCACAACAAGGGTCCCTGCTTTCTGTCTCATGCTGTTTGACTTGACCTGTTGGTAGCATCCCAATAGGTAACGAAGCCAACACTGCTGCCCAACTGAGAAAAAGAAGTTGCACTACATACCTTTCCATCAAACACCATTTCATACCCTTCTCTGTTCTTTATTTTATTGTACAGGTATTCAGCAAGTTCCAAGCACTTATCAATTTGTGCTTCAAATCCTGTGGTTCCCTTTACAGAGAGATGAAGAAAAGAAGTTATGTAGCGATCTGTTCTATGAATTTAAAGGGCGAAAGGATCATGCAATACTTGCCAACACATCAGCAGAAGTCACCTCTCAGAAGTCCCTGTGAGATATGTTCTGGCAGTGCAGAACTGACTTAAAAAGCCCATGTCATTATCCCTCTGTGTATAAAGATTTCAAAACAGAGTAGAGGTAGCCCAGAGAGAAAGGCTTGGAGTAAAAGAGACATGTGGCTAAAATCGCCTGCCACTCTGCAGACCCCAGTTAGCACTACAGCTATTGCATCCTCCTTTACAGACTCCCATACCTCCTCAGAGGTTTAATGAAGCACATAAGAATCTTTAAGGCTTTCTGGAAATGAAAACAGTGATCTCATCTCCTCTCCAACCTTAGGCAACCTGACATAACAGATTAAATAAATACACACAAGAACTTATTTAGCAATACAGATACTACTTATATAGATAAGTAAATCTACTACTTATATAGATAAGTAAATTTAGCAATATAGATAAAGCAATATAGATAAAGTAATTACAGATTTCCCAGTGAAGCTTTCTTCTACTCCTTCAAAAGATTACTTAATATCTATTGCATGCAATTAGGTATTGCCTAGGTATTTCAGTCTTGATTTGCCATGTATAATTTCTGAATAAAATTAAAACATCCTTTTATTTCCAGAAATCTTTATAACAACATTCCTAGGTATATGATTTGTTAGACTCCTACAGTTACACAAGGCAAATGCTATGCAAAGCCATACAGTTCAAGTTTCAAAATCATGTGTGCTGCTTTGAAGCTCCATCCTTAAAAGTATAAAACCCCCAGAAAATAATAATGTTCTTTCTTTCATGTTATATATGTGAAATTCAGGTCAGGTATTTTCTAAAATTATGATTACAGGAAAAAAAAAACCTCAAGTGTATCTGGTGTGCATTATTTTAATACAAACAAATGTGCAGCAGGCAGTCCTACCTTTGCCCTCCACATCAGCCATAGCTTGAAGACATCAACATGCCGTCCACACTGCAGAGCCTTGTCTCCCGTGTCGTAGGACAGGTCGTAGTGCTTGTCTTGTTGAAAGAGGTAGGAAGCATGCATTTGATTGCAACTCTGCATCAATCCCTTATGGACACAAAGACACAAGCACAGGGATGTCAGCACAGATTTGACTACTGCTTTGAGGGCTGCTTTGGGTGAAAAATTGCAAACACCCATATTCAGCCAAATATATGTCCAAGCGCTGAAGGAAGATCAAAAAACCCCACAAAACCAGACTTAGCTGCTCAATGGATTAATCCCTATCAGTGCCCAAGATGCCTTGGTACCTGATCCAGCAATGTGTAATCCACTCTCAAATCTAAATATTTTTTTTAAAAAGCTGGACATTGTGCTTCCTAGCAATCTTATGCTTAACTTAATTTTTGGATCTTGCCTTTTATTCTTTGTTCTGGTTCCTTTTCCTCTTTTCCTTTGAAGGCTTCTTTTCTGAATCAGACCAAGACAACTGGTGACTAATCTAAAGACTATCACAGCACTTTTCAATTGCTTTGGTCTCTAAAATTCTGATTTTTATTGTTTTCTTTCTTTGTAGGAACAGTTCTTTTCTGCAAAGCCCTCAGCTATAGCTTGGATGCTTAAGCGGTATAGAAAGCTTTGAGCAGACAGAAGAGCATATGGCCTTTAAAAACCCAGCTAGACCTATTTCTGGGCTGCAACATACCATTCTAAGAGGTACCTTTGTGGGAGGGATAGAAGCCAACAAGGTGAGGAAACCTGGCTCATGAAAGCATGAGGTTTCCTTTTTAGCTTTTTAAGTAAAATGCAGAGAGCCACGTTCTGGCTCTAGTTAAGTTCTCAACCAAGTTTATGGTTTACCTTAGGGCTGTTGCCTAAAATGGCAATTTTGAGTCCAAGAAGAATCATAACATGGCTGCTTATCATCAAGTCTAATCTTTATGTGTAACTCAAAACTGAGATAGCAAAATGAGAGGGGGAAAAAATTGACTTTCTCCTAATCTGAACCATCTGTTCGCACTAGAAGTCAGGGATGGTACTGACTTCAGCTGGGCAGGCTTTGTCTTGGGGAACTGACCCAGAGGGCAAATAAAAGCCAGTTTCTCTCTTCCTAAGTGCAATCACTTTGTATACAATCTGTTGTACAGCTGTTAGCAAAACAGCAACCAGCTTTTTGATAGCTGGTCTATTAAGTGGTGGCTGTATGGCAGCTGTCCCAGTCAGTGATGGTTATATGAAAATTACAGGCTTGAATGGTAATTCAAATTCTAGCACTAAATGAAACATTTACTTTTTATTCCAAGTGCACTTAGTGCTCCATTTTTACTTCCATGTGCCCCAAAGTGGATATATAGATCAAAGCTGGAATATCATAAAAGTCTAGAAAGTGTAATGATGCCTCAATTCTGGACCAAATGTTATGCTGCATGTAAACCACAACTTTCACCCCAAGAGGACCAGAGTTTGCATGCAGTTACATTTTATGCTACACAGCAACTAGTGGGGTTGCACAGTCATGCAGCCACAACTTAGCCATGGATATTTAGAATGGAAAGTCACAAAACTTTGTACAGATATTGCCATTGATTGCCCCATTTTTGCTAGACATCTGTTTTAATTCCTCCTGCAGTCATGGCTGAAGCATATAAACAGAGGTCTTTTCTCACTTCCTGTTATAATCCTCATCACATTAGTAAGTATTATCTATGGCACAGTTATGAAGAAAATATCCAGGATTTCCAGAAGTAAAATGCCAGAAAGAAGCAGAGAAGCACGTATATGTGACATACCTCTTCTCTTACTAGCAGGGCTGAACACTGCAGTGGGACACCCATCATCTTGTGAGGGTTCCAGGTTACTGAGTTAGCCCTGGGACAGAAAACCACATGAAACTCAGACATTGTACTACGTGATGAAACCCCAGAGGCATTTAGAAATAATTAGAATAATACCAAACATGTAGCAATACTCACTTTTTTCCTTTTTCTGAGCAACCAAAGCTGAAAATAATCATGGCTGATATTAGGAAAGTAATGCCTTCACAGGGGACCTAATCCACTCCAGTTGGCTTTTGGATGACAATCCTGGCAAATTACCACAGGATAATTGCTCTATCCACTAAAATTAATCAGAATTAAACTTTCTGGGGAGTCATCTGTACTTTACAAACATTGGGCAAACTTCCTAAAAACACGCACTTGACTGATGGAACTTTCTAAAATTGCACAGTCAATTAAAGATGCAGATAAGCTGGCAAGCCAGTAGATCTCCCTCCCTCTGATTCCAGTTTCAGCAAGATTTTCGTAACTAGCTCACACAGGCATTTAAAAAAATTCATTTAAATACTTCTAGGTATCACAAAGTCTCTGAGTAACCTGGAAAAGCTGGCCCAAAGTAATTTTTCTTGTTGCTCTGATGACAGCAAATTTTCGTAGCTCCTTAATTTTTGCTTGGCTACAGCAATTCACACAACTATAGTAATAAGCATGGAACTGACCCATCTTGCCAGAAAAGAGTCTGATTCTGCCTCCCTTCAGGACACATGTGTTGGAAAAACTGCTGTCAGCCTAGGTTTTGGGAACAAGCACAGAGCTGACACAATACAGCCTAGAGAAGAGGCATTTGGGACTGTGTGAGGGCTGAATGGAAGATTGTCCAGTTGTTTATTATTTTAATTTTGTGTTATGCTCGACTGGCTATTTTGTAATTACTATTATTACATATGATGAGTTAGCTGATAAATGTATATATTTGCATCCAATTTGGCAAGCTGTCAAGGACACATAGTGCATGTGTGTCGCAGACATCCTTTCACTAAAAATCCTTTCTTTAGGATTTTTCCTTCTGAGAAGCTAAGAAGCCTCAGAGACAGAATATAAACAATGGTTATCTGCTGCTGTGGAATGCAACAGCTCCACCTGTGATTGGCCCATCTTGGATGTTTATAATTAACGGCCAATCAAGGCCGAGCTGTCTCGGACAGAGTCCGAAAGAGCTGCCTTTGTTATCATTCTTCTTTTCTATTCTTAGTTTAGTTAGCTTCTGAGGAAACCTTTCCTTTCCATTTCTTTTTAGTATAGTTATAATGTAATATATATATATCATGAAATAATAAATCAAGCCTTCTGAACATGGAGTCAACATTCTCATCTCTTCCCTCATCCAAGAACCCCCGTGAACACGGTCACAAATGTGATTTTATCTAGTGCAGTGATTCATATTTTGATGGTATAAATTGGTATAAATCAGTCAACTGAGGCATGGGAATACTTAAAGGACCCAGAGCACACTTGCAGGTAACACTGATGGGAACAGAGGTGAGCAGGTTAGAAACTAGCAGTGTTTTCCTTTGTAGGACTTGGATACAGTGCCACAGGTTTATGCACCTCCTGCCAAATTGCTTCCACTCCTTCAAAGCAAGTGACTTCAAAATTCACATGGACATCAGGCAGTACTTTTGTGCTTTCTTCTTTGCTATTTAAATGGGACTGTTCAAGTGCCTGCTGCAAAATCTGTAGGGAACAGTCTTCCACAGGCAACATCTGGCCACTTGGCTTGGCTTTTTGAGTATTTGGCAGCTTTTAATCAGCTCAGTCAGTCATCTGATTACAACACCAAAGCTAATGGTTCTGAACATTCACTCAGATCTATGAATTTCCCTTGATATGATACTTTTTACTTTTATTTGTGCCTATGCAAAATCAGATGGAAATTCTTTAAGAGACCTCTAAGTAACAATAGTGGTATGCATTTTCTCAAGCAAAAGGGTTACTTACTGACAACATCCAGATGGGAATTATCTGTCTAAAACATTTAATCTACCTTATGGGCACTTATTTACCTAATTGTACACATACCAACTGTGTACAGAAAAATAATTAATTATGTAAAATAAAACTCCAACATTTTTCATTTGTTATCAGTTATTTTGGGCTTCTGTCATCAGTATGTGTTTGAAGAAATTGCTGACCAAGACAAAAAGTAAAAAAGTCTACAGAGTTTTTCCTTTACAGATTTCAAATGGATGACAGGAGAGATTCATGACTGGCAGAATTTGGTCCTGAGCCATCATTAAATACAGACTGATGCAATCACTGACCAGCCACAGCCCTGGGAAGGGTGCCCAGGGTGCTCTGAGGGAGCACTCACTCACTGCACACAGGATTTTCTCATGTAGCTGTGACCCCCTGTCTGAGCCTCTGCACGGGGGACACCAGGCTGGAACTCCTGATGTTGGCCAGACCTATCTGCTCCACACACTGGGGCTTGTGCTTCCTCCAGGGTGCCTTCCAGCACCTTGAAATCTGCCATGGAGACTGGAGGGCGTGGTAAGGACAGTCCTGCAAGTCATCCTCCTGTGACAGGAGTATTTCTGCTGGCTGACTGTTACCTGAAGGATGAGAGTACTCAGGGCACAGTGTGCTGCAGTAAATGTTCCCTCTCCCATCAAACATGAATAACAGCTTCAGTTCTCTTCTACTCAGACCTGTGGTGACTCCGTTATCTACCATGAAACAGAAAGGTCCTTAAAAGGTCTGCTCTAAAGGTTCCCATACTTGAGATCTGGACACACTGAAATGAGCCGCTGTGTCCAGCAAGGAGAGGAACAACATTCAAAATACCAAATTTCCTTAATTCTCTGCCAAACATATTGAGATAGTACTTATCAAAACACTTAATAAAATCCAGTGGAGTTCTGGATCTAAAGCTATCATGTGGAAAATGCTCCAAAGTAGATTTAACCTGAACTTCTCATTCCAGCACAATTTGGACAGCAATTTGAGAGGCAAACCCTTTGTTTCATACTCTGCCCTCAAAGGCAATGAGGTAGATTTTTGCTGGCTGGATATTTGTCCTTTTAATGCATGATGTATAAGTCTGGAGTGCTGCAGGCAGTCTTAACTAAATGAAATAGAATCATTGGCTGCTTTCCAAATTTTGCATGAGAGATGTATGAGAAAAGAACTGAATCATCAAGGTATCCTCCTAATCTCCAGGATCATGATGAGGAAGTTGTTTGTAATTTTAATTGGCAAGGAACAGCAAGCAATATGATTTAGTGATAAAGAAGGAGGGAGTAATGCTTTACTCTTGAACATAATGAGCCTATGTAAGTACAGAAATGCAAGTGACTCCATCCAGCCCAGTACACTGCCTCTAGAAAGTGGACTAAATAGGTTACTGGCAAGAATACAAAACAGGGCAAGCACCTCTGAAATTTCTCTAAATACTCTCTGAGCTTCCACTCATTTGTGGCTCACAAAAATCCTGAATGGTTTTTGTCTTTCCTTGAATGTAGATAAACCTAAACATCCTAAAGAAAGGATTTCATGTCTTATCGAAATGTTTCTGAGTAACCAGCTGTTCTTAAGTTCAAGTTCAGTCCTTACAGCCTGGACAAGCATCACTTATGTTCATCTGCATTATCTGCAATGTTTATGAGCTCATGACTACAACTGTGTATATATCCAGGGACAGACTGACTGAAGACATCAGTAACACAGTCTGGAAAGGGCTTTTCTCTCCAGAAGTGACAGAGCAGGACATCTGTCCTAACTGCAGGTGCACTTTGAGTTTTATACTTCAGTGTACAAGACCTACAAGATTCACTTCTTGGAGAAATGAAATTGCTAATTCATGTTGGATGCTGAATCAGAGAATGCTGCAGAAACTGCTCTGGACCTGTGAATGCATGGTGGGAGAAGAGAGAAACAAGTATGGAATGTCTGCTGTTTATACTTCAAAACAAATTGTCCCAAGGGCACTCTGCAATGCTGCTTCAACTGGAAACAGTTTATATGATTTCTCCAAACCGTATCTCAGAGAAAACATGATTTTTACAGGCATTGCTATGGTAATCACAAGTGTGTCAAAATGCATTTAATAAATGTCTTTTATTGATACCAATAAACCATACCTTTCGATGCCATTCAACTTCCATTTGTGTTTCCTCGACATCAGGAGCCCACCTCCCCACGCTCCCTGGAAGGCAAGGCACATCATCACCTTCATGAGAGCTCTGCTTTCCTCCCTGATGACATCTGTGCCTTCCCATCAGCTGGGACCCTTTTTATCTCACTGATGTGGCACACTCCAAAATGACCAGGCAGATGGGGCCTGAGGCATGAGCTGTGCTAACAATTTTCTCCCAGTAGCTTGGAAGCAGCAGTTAATAGCCCCTAATCTAGGCTCCCACCCTCATCATCTGCAAACCCCTCACTCACCCCCTCCTCTGACACCAGCACACGGGGCTGTAATTAACGACTTGCAGATCTGCTCCTGGGTCAGCTGTCTTTTCTCTTGTAGTCACTAAGTTGTAATAACAAACCAGGCTGGGATCTCAGCTGCTCTGAGGCATTTTCCTCATATTTTGGACCCTCTACTGCTTGCCCTCTACTCATTTGCTTTCCTCACAGAGATCTGGGACAAGCAGGCATTTCATGTGACTGAGAAGTATTTAAGGTAAATAGAAATTCTTCCTTTGAACGGACTGATTTTGGCTGACACAGTTATTCAAAATCAAGACTCCCAAAGCTATGGGAAGTCAATTACCAAGCCTTTTTGGAGAAAGGATTTGCAAAAATGACATAGAAGATATTCTAGGGCTGAAAGATGATCCTTCAGAAAGATTTCTTGGCAAGAGCCTGGATAAAGCTAAGAAGCCAATCTGATAAATTTCCCTAGCACTTGCATTAACCTGATCAGCAATTTGCAGTACTTTATTCCAGACAAATGTATCCTTTTCCTTATATATTTATTTTGCAGCTGCTGCAGAAGCAGAGCCAGTGCTCAGTATGCTTCTTACATATTTCTTTACTAATGGCATTTAAAGATAAAGCTGAAAGCCAAAAGCACTCAAACTAGGTCAACTTAAAGTGTCCCAGTTGCTACAAGTACAAGTACAGTCACAGCTCCTAAAATATCCCCCTGACCTGAGCCTTTCAGAGGAGTGGGAAGTCAGTGCTTGAATGTTAGACTTAATTACAGGAACTAAATACAATGGGTTTTGTACAAGATGACACTCTCCAAAATGAATAAATTAATGTTAATACACCTTGTAATCCAGCCCTCCACATATGATGGCACTTACATCCACATGCATCCAGATTTTGTATTTCTTGCAGATGTCTGCAATAGCTATGAGAGGATCAAATGCCCCATACACTGTTGTCCCAGCTGTGGCACTCACCAGAAAAGGAACGAATCCCTGCAAGAAAGCAGAGGGACGTTGTGCATGGTCAGAGTGCTGCAGCCCCCTCATCCCCTGGCAGCCCCAGCTCCCGCTGTGCTGTCCCTACAGTGACCCCACGAGTGTCTGCCAGAGGCCACCCCTGCTCGGTTACACTGGTTTTCTCCAGGTTTAGATGCCAGCGATATTACAGTTTCTACCTTAAGGTGGCAGCAAACTTCCAAACCAGTATCCTCCATTTATTAGGATGCATGAGACAGGTACGGGCTCAACAGAACAATTCTGCTTCGCACCACCTGCCTGAAACAAAAAAGTCTGCACTGCAGGATGTCACATGAGCAAACCTCAAGCAGGCACCACAGTGAGAGAAGCGATTCTGGGGGACTCTGCCCTGCCCTGGGCTGCGGTGCAATTATCCCAGTCTGGCCATGGGGTGCCCCAGTTTTGTCACTGGAACATCGTGTCTGATGTGGGCCAGGAGAGGTGGGGGGCTCCAGCCCCATCCCTAAGGCAGAGCAGGGAGACAGCTCTTCAAAGGTAAAGGCAGCAGCCTCCACAGAGGCCAGGGAATATCTCTTGAACTCCCTCTGCTAAACGCTGTGCCTCATCAGCCATCACTTCTGCACTATGAGAACTGAGGTCTGCTACAATTTATAGAAGTGTTTCATTTTAATTTCATTTTCCGTTATGTTGATTTTATAAGGAGTACTTAGAGGTCAAGAGTGGCTACTTTTTTTTTGCAGAACTGAGGTTCAAACCATCAAAAAAGTCCAAACTTCCTTCTGCAACAGTCAGTAGGTTTGAGTGGCACTCTATTACCATTTTGCCTTATTTTTTTTAATCTACTGTATTGCTTTTATTGGAAAAAATGTGCTTTTAATGAAGATTTGTGTTATTAATCAGGTTTGGCTGCTGTGTGTCTAGTGAACATAAATGCTGAAAGCACAGGGCTGAGTTTATTGCATACCTTAATCTGATGTTTTAATTCTAGCTTCTCTCAGTGAACAAATACAAGTGTGTGCATTTTTAGAGATATGTGGATTTTAGTTTACCTTCCACTGATTTGGTGAGACTATGAAAAATATTTTCAATACATTAGAATAAAACAAATTCCCCGAAATGATGACTCAAGTTTTGACAATATTCAGCTGAGAAGCTGCATCATAGGCTGATAATATAGAAGAGGAGGATGTTACGCAAAACATCATATAAAAAAGAAAGCCAAATAGCTCATGGATATTATAAAGTAGTTATAAACCTATTTTCTCAGCAACTCTTGCCTCATTAATTGGCAGGCTACATTTCTAAGAAATAAATCAAAACTTAATGGGCAGGCTTGTGTTGTTTTACCAAGGAAAGCAAACAACTGGCTTTGCCATTCTTCAGGTTTTTTCATCTTTGGAAGCAGAAAAGCTGGTAAACTTACTTTTTGTTTGGCTTCAACAATTCTTCTTTCAAGGTCTGATGGGATCATTTTCCCTCTGGAGCAAGAGAGAGTTATATCAGTAACTTGAAATCAAATTTTGCTGTTACTTCTTCACTTAATGGGAAACCCAGAGAAGGAGCAAAGTGACTTTTTGAACCAAGAGTTATGCTGCATTGAAGAGGACAGAAAGACTCTGTCCAGTAGTCTGGGTTTTACCTTATTTATTTAGTCAATATATTTGCATCAATATAGTGATGGGGACTGAGAGAAAGTATCTCGTGGCCACCCCATAAAGACTGATGCTGCTCCTTGGAGCCTCTTGGTCCTGCCTGAAGTTACAGTCCTGGGAATAAGCCTCAGTCTCCCAGGGAGAGGCTCAGCCCAGTGTACCAAGAAGTTCACTGGGTGCCAAATCCCAAATCCCAGATCAGCAGGCACAGAAAATGCCAGAAGAGCTGCACGGCCCTGAGCAGTGCCAGTCAGTGGTGCTGTCAGCAGCTGTCTCTGCGCTCCCTTCCCAGGGATGAAGATGTTCAGGGTGACTTTCCCACGGCTCAGGGAATTACATGTTTGCCTCTCCTGGAAGCAGGGTGTGAGAAGCTGCCAGTCCAGACTCGCTAAATGCATTGTCAGGCTCTTTGCACTGACTGTATTTGCAACACCTCCACCATGTACCATCCACTTCAGATTCAGTTGGGTAAGGCTTGAAGGCTGATTTAGGAAATCCTCTGAATTAACTAGGTGCAAGATAAAAGAGTGCTGATACTGAATATTAAGGCTATGGTTTTCTTTGCTATAGTCACAAGCAAGTCTATAAAAGAAGAGGCACTATGAATATCAGCAATACAAACATGATAGATTCCCATGTTACAGAAATAAAGTCTTCACCAGCTTTGAATGTTGTACATTTAGATTGCTATAAATTTTTAAAGACTTTTAAAAGATTTTTTCAGATTTTTTTCTTTCACTAGGCCCTCATTCCTGCTGCTATAAAAAAAGAACCTTAATTAAAGCTCAAAATGAAGTGGAAACTAATAAACCCATTAGTTTTAGTTTCCTTTTGCATGAAAACCCTTGACCTTTTTTCATGACATTTAGATGCATGTCCTTTTTTAAAAATTATTAATTCATTGTAATAAGATACTATTGGTTTAGTAAGCTTCCATCCTCACATAGCTTACAGTAAGATGGTATTTATTTTAGTAGAAATGGGTTTGTACTGGTGAGTTTTTTTGCGAAATCTCTCCTGAATATTCAAAACAGTAAAATATGGAAAGAATAACTAAAAATAAAAAGCTCTAAAAATCTAAAAATTAACCCAAATTTTTCTTGCAAAAGTGCAAGGAAAGTCCAAAAAGTATTCAGCTCCTTGTGAGCTCCCTCCAGACACAAGTACATGATCAGAGAAAAGCAGTAGTAGTCTAATGCTCAAAAGATGTTCCTGGGATTATGAGAGGAATAAAGAAAATAAAACCATGTCAAAGGAGGGCAATGAGTTCCTCTTCAAAACATAATTTAGATGTTGATCTTTAATAGTTTCTGATTTTGTGAGCTTGTGCATAGAAACATAGACAGAACTGGGCAGATGTTTTCACTGCCCAAATTTTTTTACCAAAGCAAGCAATTATCCAGCCTCATGTCACATTGAGTAGATGCAGGAATTCATGGCCAGGAGAGTGCAACTCCCAAGCAGTGTCAAGGTTTACCAGGTAAACAAGGCCAACTTGGCAGGTGTGGGTCAGAATGGGAAAGAGGCACTGGAAGTATGCTTGGTCATACTGAAAGCATCAAAAATGTATCGACATGGTCCTTCCAGAGGCCCACATCTTCAAAGAGGCTCTTCCCAAGCACACCAAGCCACATCCTCTGCAAACAATCTGCTCTGTCCCTGTGCTGTCTGCTGTGTCCCTGTGGTGCCTGTGAGACACACAGGAATCCTGCTGGTTACTTCAGCGTGGGCAGGCCAACCTGTGTAGTGTTCACAGAAAACCATCACGCTGAATTTGCACAAGGAGAAAAAGAATTCATGGCTCCATTGATCCACATCCATCTCTAGTGAATAGAAACAACTGGGGATTTATTTTGATATGTGTTGGTTGCTCTGACGTCATTAAATCCTCTTCAAGGTGTGTTCAGTCCTTTGTTAATAAAGAGATAATAGGACCATAAGTCAATATGCAGGCACTGTGATAAGCACTGTAAATTGCTTACTTGATGCTTGTTTTTTAATGTGGGAGCAGAGTATTTTGATAGCAGCAAAGCCTTCCATTCTGTTAGAGATGTAATTAATTCAATACCTTATAAAAGTGAGGGACTCAAATAGTATTTTCTATTAGAAATTCTCTCAATAGAATCAGTAAGAATTGTTCTATTAATTTTTTGTCCCATAGAAAGTGTTTTCCTGAAACCAGAAAATTTTTATCAGAGTATGTTGATTTTGTTAATATGCTTTTTTCTCAAAATGGGGTTTCACAGAGGATTGAAACCTTTTAGTTGGGTGAGTTAAGCAGTAACTTATCTACCACCCTTTCTCAGAGCCTGTGTGAGCTGCACATCAGCTGCCTCCTGTGCTGTTGGTTTCCAGGGACCACCATCCTTCTTAGCCTGTGCTTCCCACAAGGCTGCCAAGATCCTTCTCTGCACATCCTATCACAAACATGTCCTCATCAAGGGCATGAGGGGAATGCAATCCAGCTGAGAAAGATGTGGGAGCATGAAGTAGTAGAATTATACTAGCAAATGCTCCTAAATATTTTATTCCTACAAAAGGCCCACTGCAGCTCATTTTAATGGATCAGAATGTGAGAGTCTGATTTGACCAAAACAAGATTCCTCCTGGTTTATTAGCACAAAATGTAAAGAATTATATTAGTTTGATATCCTGTTTCACATCAGAATGAAACACAAAAAAAAAAAAAATATCAGAAACCTCTGCGGAAAGGAACTTCTAAGATATTTTATGAACTCCATAAATGGACCCATAAAGAAGCTACTAACAGAGCCAGTTCCTCAAGTGGGATAAATTAGTGTAAAGCTGATGAAGATGACAGTGCCATGACAAATTACACCAACTGCTGCCCACATCCTACATACTCTCTCTGAGATAAGCACCTGATGATCCTCTGTTATGCAATTATGCACCACAATAAAAGGTGTATTTGACATCTTTACTTACCTTTCATCACATCTAATCAAAATCACACTATCTGTACCAATACCCAAGGCTGCAGCTCCTTTCTTCACAGAAAAGTGACTCTGAAAAAAATATATTTATTATTATTTACTTGTTTATTATTTATTATTTAATTTAATATAAAACACTACCCTTGAAAACCCTTCAGCAGGAAGTTCCACAAGGCAGTAATTATATTCAGAGCCCTTTTGGAAACTGATCACTGTAATATGAGGCTTCAAAGCAGGTCACTACCATCAACCAGAGGGACAGCAATCACTCTAATCTGGGTTTACTCCTGGAATATTACAGACACAACTCTGGTCCATGCTGGACCTTGATGCAAACCTGCAGCTTCTACTGCTTGTGCAGATTCAGCTGTGAGCTTGATTTACTGAAACAAAATAGTCTTCTCTACAGAACTAATTTAGTTTGTGATGCCCATAGTCGTATGCTACAATGTATCTTCTGCCCAGAGAAAAAGAGAGAAATGAAAATAGAAAGCCTAATTGTGATGTCATGCCAGTGAAAGCCAGTAATAACTCCTACTAATAAACACAGCTACTGAAGTTTAAAATCAGAATAGGGCTATTATTATTATTATAGTAAGACTATTAGTTAATCTGTAAGTACAAAAATAAAATGTGTAAGTTACATACTGGAGTGCATGTTGGCCTAATTTTCTCTTGCTCATAGGACTTAACTCCTGAGCCAGTGTTGGTATATAATCCTAAATTGACTCCCAGTGATTATGATAATGCAACAGTTGTATACATTATAGCCCCAAGAGTTTGATTTTGTATTAAGTCAAACACAGCTGTTAACAATATTGTCTAAAGTAATTTTAACTACAGTTTATTAAACATTGAAAAAATGGAAATTCTTTAGATTTTACAGTATCATTAATTTAGGATGTAACACTATAAAAAAGATTCAGAAGACAAAGACCTAACAAGGCTTTTTCAGTGTCCAGAGTGTTAAAGAAGAAAGGAAGACCTAGTTTGCAGAGCACAAAGGAAAGAAGTAATCACTATGGCTTTGTCAAGGGAGTATTTGCAAGCAGCAGAGAGCAGTAGGGGAAGAGACTGGCACAATGGTTACACGTGTGGCCTTCACCTAAAGGCTACGAGGGCACAGATTCACTGCATGTTAAAGGACTCTATACATAATGAACACTTTGAAAATTACAGTAATTCTAAACCAACTTAATGAAAGAGGAAGAAGAGTAGAAGAACTGAAACATGTACATCCAACTTCAGAAGTAAAAAACCTCTGTGTTTTAAAAATTTCTCAGGGAGTAGTTTTCATAGAGGTTTGACTGCTATGGTTAAGATTGCTATGGAAGAATTTCCAGTACAAACTCTCTTTTTTATATGCCTGTATTCTCACCATTTTGGCTGAAATTCTTAACATTTTCAGGATGTCTGCTGACTTTTTCAATATCCAGAGATTTTTAAGAAGTTCAGATTGCTCTTAAGTCATGTTTCACTGATGATATATGGACAATTTGAAAATACTTCCTCGGGTAAATATTTTTAATACTAGATTTATTTTTTAAATGCACTGGGTTGGTACAGCTTTTCCCTGGTGGACATGGCTGCAGCGTATGAACAATGTGTATTGAGCAGCCCCTGAACACGTTGCCTAGATGTAAAATCAGTTTTTGAAGTACTAGTACAGCAAACCACCCCAGTCCCTGAAGTAAGCACACTCTGAAAAGTAAACATACACACATTGGCCTGATTCTCACATGAACTGATGATAAATGGAATGCATACTCATCACTTAGATGAGTCACAGGGGATTTGTGCCTGTCCCTTGCAGGTAGCCTAACCAAGCTGACATCATCAAGTAGGCTTCCTCTCCATTTTGGGGGAGAAAGGCACCACCACACAAAAATTTATCCAGAGTAAGGGTGGCTGGTTTGGAATGGGTGCTGAATGACATCAGGTGAAGAAGTTTCTACCCCTTCTCTCTGAAAAAAGTCCTGTGATATCTGCCGTGAGAATGGGAAGTGTACAGCATCTGCAGCCACCAGCCCTTCAGACACTGCAGATGTTTGACACCCAGACATAATCCAGCCTATTAAAGCCACTGGCCACTGGTATCTTCATCTTGGAATTTGCTCTGTTGTTTTTCTAGCTGGGAGTCACAAGGTGCTAGGAAGTATTTATACACTGAACATCACAGTTCAGCCATCACACTGACATTTTTCATGGCATCTTGGCATCTTATTTCCTTCACAAAACTGAATTTTTGAACAAGTGCATTTCTATGAGTTTCATCAGCTTCACTGAATTCAGTGAACTTTTTCCCAGCACAAATGCACTGTAGATGAAGGCTTGGATTGTGACCAATCCAAAAGCCTCTGAACATCCAAGATACAAAAGTCTGTTCCCAGAGCTGTGGGCCTCCCTGAGCCCTTTGGGGCAGCAGTGCAGCTTTTTGAGAGTGGGGAGAAGAGCCCATGAAATGGCTATTGGCAGGAGGAGGCTTATAAAGAATTCCAAGTTTAGGAAAGTATCTTGGAACATTCCAAAAATTGAAAACAGAGCACAAATATTGCCAGTATAATGACAGTTCAGAGATATGCTATATGAAGATAGAATTAAATGCATGTACCTAAAAAAAATTAATCTGTCTTTTATTCATTTATTACACAAACTGATATGCACATACTGGGTGGTGTAAATATATAAATGCAGGTAGATATTTAGGAGTGAAGAGGCACAGATATATTTCACTGGGGTTTGAGTCGATGACATTACATTCATTTATTTTGCTGCTTACTCCACACTAGTTAAAAAAGATTTACTGTTGCAATTTGTTTTTCTACTAAAAAACCAGAACTATTCGAAGTGCGTTAAAAAAGAAAAGACAGATTTAAATGGTCTACTATGAGGAAGGGAATTAAGCCCATGTGCTCAAAGACATCTATTGGAATATGGCCAAGTGCAGCTGCCTTGCTAAGAAGTCTCATGGCACTGCCAAAAGAGCACTGGGGAAAAAAAAATGAATGTAGTGCTGATAGCTCAGTTGCCTGAAGGCTTTTTAGAGACTGAAGGGAATTCAGTGGTCAGGAACCAAAACTGGTTTACGGATAAACTGGGAAGAAATACAGAAGTCTGTGCACAGAAGGGCAAATGCAATTACAAATTCTAAACAAACTCTGAACATGAAATGGCTCAATCTGTGTATACAGTCACAGATATATGACTGCTGTTATGTTTTCATGTTTTAGGACAAGACCACAGGAATTACTCCAAGTGCTTGAGAGGCTCTGAAAGACCAAGGATGAAAGCAAAATAGAAAAAATATATTTGTAGAACCAAAGAAAACTTTCACAATGATAAGTATTAAACTCTTGTTTAATATTCCTATGATGCTGCTGAAAGTTTGGTTGCTGTGTAATATATGGTAAACACAGAAAACTATAAAGGTCAAAGAGATTAAAAGGTTTGCAGAAATAAACCTGATCAGACAGAATTATTCACAGATGATTTAATTGGGCTAACAAGGAAGGACATTAAACGTGACCCCTTTGCAAATACCAGGGCTACAGAGTTTTCAGACACCCCAAGAAGGGAGCCTGAACACCACCTTTCACAAGACAGCAGTGCAAGAGTCACATGGATCTGAAGCCTTATGGTGGGAGAGCCAGGGAACAAGGGGAGGGCAGGCGCAGGCTGCCCGATGCCAGTCCTGAAGGAAAAGAGGAAAAGCCAGGCTTGGGGGCGCTGGAAGGTCTGGAGTTTAACCACTGTCCTGGGCTTGCAGACAGAGAAGGGAATGGGCTGTCACTTCAGCTTCCTCCCTCCCTCTTCACACACTGCAAAGGGTGCATGGAAACTGCAAATACATCCCCAGTAGAGAGGAACCTAATTTCTATTTGGAAAGAAATGTGGTGAAATTCAGTGGTGAAGGAGAAAGTATTAGTGATATAGGTATTAGTGATATAGGTATATAGATATTAGTGACTAAGAGCGTACTGACAGTCAGAAAAAAAAAAAAAAAGGTGATTCTGAGCCAGGGGAATTTTCCCATTATCTAAAATTTCAAATGCTCTTAGGTATAGGTTTGTTCCCCAGATAGCCATTTTTACATGGTTAGCTTTGTAAGGTAGAGACAGTGTAAATGTATTACATGTGCAATAATGAATAGGCCCCCTGAAAAATGGAAGAATAATTAAAAATGCTATGATGCTGAAAAGTACAGCATTGTTACCTAAAGTGCTTCAAGATACAGATGCTTCTATTTTTATAGCTTGCTAAATTACTTGCTTATCATCTGGCATGGTTGAAGCTGTCACAAACAACCATCCTAATGCCATGAGCCCCACAGGGCATGGCTGTGTTTTCAGATTGCTGCTTCTCGCTTAAATAAATCCAGAGTGGCATGAGCTTTGTGGAGGTGGCTTATCAGTAACCAGTTTCCAAATGCTGAGCAAGCTAAGACACATCTCCTGCAGCTGAAACTCCCCTGAGGTCTGTCACTGGCAGCCCAGTGCCCAGGAGATCTGGACCCCCAGCCACACCTTATCACCTATTCACCAGCAAAGAGGAGAATACCCTTTCCTATTCACTTCTCTTGGGCTTTAAGCATTGTGCAATCCCTGGATATGTAGGCTGGGCTATTTCTCTCTTAATAATCTAAAATGTGTTGCTAGTTTAGGCTTGCTGTTTGGGCTCCCACAAAGGTGGGGGAAAAAAGGTACCTCCATACCTACCTGATCTCTTAAGGCTTTGGCACCTGCTTTAGACTTAAGATGAGTTGTCTTCTGCAGATCTTTCTCTTTTTTATTGGCCATAAAAAGTGTATAGACTAACTCAGATTAAATGTTTACACTTCAGGTGATTAACATTAAGCAACATGAATTCTATCTTTATTATCTGATTTCAAGCTACAGCTTCTCCTTCAATTACCTACAAAAAGATAATACTGTGTCCCATCCAAGTTTTAAATACACTGCAATGAGAGGTATATTTGCTATGGTTTCATTTACCTACTGCTATTCAATTTTTAAAGTTACTTGTTAGTATCAGGTGAGAAATGAGGATATTAATGTTTCTAAACATACTAGTATGCACATCTTTGGCATTTTTCAAACACACAACTTCATGCTGCTTTTCTAATCAGAAAGACTCATTTGGTTTTTTTCTAGTGCAGATAGTTTTGCAGCATTGTATGTGATAAGAAATGTTGCACTGAGATCAGGAGGATATTGTGGCAGCGTAAAAGCCACAAGGGATTTTGGTCAATACCAGACAAAGGATGAGACCCAAATGATGATTTTTCTCCTTTAGGACTGACTGCACTAGAGCACTAGTTTTTCAGAAAATGCTTTTACTTTGATTTGAATGGTACTACCTGAATTAAATTGTTCCTCAAATAAGACCAAATTTTCAGTTTCCCCTTGGCTTCAAATACCATAAAAATAATTTTCTAGTTATTATGCAGTAAGTAGTGCAAAGAAAAAAAATGTGTGAATCCATCAGTTTGATTTTAAGTTTCCTTAGGTGGAAACAAATCTAATTCCTACTTACTCTCTATGCCCAGAGTGTAATTTACAGTTTTGTAGTCTATGCTACAAAATAGAAAACAGGACTTTCAGGCTCCTCAAATCTCCCTCTGGAAGCAGCACCTCATGCAACACCCCCTGGACTGCTTCTGGCAGGTGGCAATTCTGCAAAGTGTCTCCTAGGTTGCACGGACAGAGGGAAACACTCCTATGATGGAAGTGGTAGATTAGGGATCAGATTTTCCTTCATTTCCCACAGAAACCAACCCAAAATCTTGTATAGCCTGTGTGAAATGGTCTATCAAGCTACAGACACAGAAGTCACTTTTTAATTTCCTTCTGCATCAGCACCAAGAAGCTTCATGGTAGGCTTCTGCAACTGTTCAGGTAAAAACTTCACAAAGCCACTCTTCTCCCACAGATACAGGAATTGTTTGACACATTCCCTGAAACTAATGGGGCTTTTCCATGAAGGGAAAGCAGCATGCATGAAGCTGAAGAGGTCATTTATTGCTAGCTGCCTCCTCTGAACTAGCTGCAGCGTGGATGATGGGAGGGTGCTCCCCTACCACCCCACACAAGCCACCTCTCCAGTGCTCACCCAGAGGATGAGGCTCCTCCAAGCGTGTCCAGCTGTCTACAATGCTGATACCTGGAGAGCCAACAGACCCCCCTTCAGTCAGCACACACCAGAGCAGCAACTATTTCAGCACAGGAGCAGTGCAGATGGAGAGATGCCAGAGGCAAGTAGAGCCTCCTCTGTGTCCTCTGTGCTCTCTAGCTGGGTGAAGAGGTCCCTTATTGTCAGATCAGACTGAAACACTTGCCCGTTCTTAGCTCTGCATTTTGTTTTTGAAACCTATGATAAGGAAGAGTGTTGCTATTGCCTCACTGAGCACCTGATAAGATGTTCCTTCTTAGGGGGCTTCTAGAAGAGTGGGAAAGTAAGAAAGCTGTTGTGAACTACACAAGAACAGTCTTGCTGGGTTGGAGAACAGAGAAGATGAAAAAAATTTTGTCTTTCCAATTATGACTAGCCTTTTTTTCATTCTCTGAACTGTGGATTAAGCCCACACAGTCCCTAATTAATCAAGTCCACAGAAATTCTGCAAGCCTCTTTAAGCTATTTTCCTACCAGCAATGAAAAGGGCCAAAGGCTGTTTTGTAACTTTCACCCACCTATTTCTCTCCAGCTAAACTTCCCCTTTGCACACTTCTCCTCCTCAGGACTCTGTCCTTTTGCTTTCTAGGTGTAATCACTGCTCCATACAATTTCCAGCTACTATTGGATATTCTTTAAGTACTGGTTGGGCAGGTCAAAATCACAACAAGGAATTGGTTAAAATTTAACAGGTCTTGCCTTGGGGCCAAATGGAACAACTAAAATATTCTGAGAAGGCAGCTATCCCTTTCAGCAGCTTTCTCCATGCTGAAAAAGGGATGGACTCCTCTGAACAGTTACAGCAGCCTAAAGCTGATATGCTGGAACACAGGAGGAGGCCTTCACTTTAGATTTTTCATTGTGTTTGAAATGAGACTGAAATAGGTTTTTACAACTGGCATCCATCACTTTTTCCCCTCTGAGTCAAGGTCTCTTGCATCATGTGCAGTCCAGAACAGCTGCCCTGAAGGACATCACTGATCATGAGCAGTGCAAATGAAAGAAGACCGATGATGCCCTGATGAATACAGAGGACTGAATGAAATCCTGAGTGCCAAGTGCATCTCATGAAATTAAACCTGAGGAAGATTTACCCAAGCAGTTGCAGAGTACTTCACCATCACTGGGGAAATAGAAACAAACAGCAGCAGAGTGTGCTAAGTTGTGGGCTGGGGGAAATTTGCTGGCTAGAAATGCGCACAGCTGGAAAAATCACATAGCCTATTTTAGGCACCAAATGTAGGTTGTGTCTATGAGGAGGCTCTTTATGGTCAGTGCACAAAAGTAGGTGAAGCCCTCCCAAAGGTGATTTAGAACATTTAAATTCAGGAATATTTAGGTTCCTAATTTGGATGCTCTCGGTCTCTCTCCAGAGGTGCTTCTCTTCACTGGTTGTGCAGAGAGTGAGGCTCCTCATTTTGGAACACGATGCACTCCTAAATTAGGGAGGTAATTGCTTAAAAGCTGTGAATTACTCCTCCCTTCCCTTCTCCCCCACTGGCAGCTGAACCTATAATGGCATCAGACTGAGCCATATTCTGATTACAGTAGTAGTGGTGGCAACTGTGACACAACTTCATTCATTTATAGTACAGGGAGCTCTAGACTGGTAGTAATGAAAATAGTGTCTCATCTGGGATGCTGAAATTCTTCACTGAGAATTGCTGATATTAAAATCTTTGCATCTGACTGAAAATTTCAAAACCAAAATCTACAAGTTTCTAAACACATACAGTTACTTTAAGCTTTGTTTACTATCACACCATGCATGCAGAGCATGGGGAAATGATACTATGGATCTGCTGCTCCAGCTAGATCCCTACAAATCTATGGGGCTTGATCCCTACAAATCTATTGGGCCTGAATTCTCAAAGAGCTGGCTGAAGTCATCACAAAGCCTTTCTCACTGATTTTTGAGTGGTCTTGGGAATCTGGAGAGGTCCCAGCTGACTGGAAGCTGGAGAACATCATCCCAGCTTCCAAGAAGGGCAAGAAGAAGGACCCCAGAAACTACAAGCCTGTTAGTTTCACTTCAGTAGCTGGCAAATTCACAGAAAAGATTATTCTGGGAAGTACTGAAACACAACCTGGAGGACAAAGCAGTCATTGTTTGGAGCCAGCACAGGTTCATGAAGCAAAGTCCTGCTTGTCAAACCTGATTTCATTCTATAACCCACTGATCTAGGTAGGAAAGCCAGCAGATTTAAGCATTTTGGACTTCAGCAAAGTTTTTGATACTGTCTCTCAGAGTTTCCTTCTGGAGAAAGCATCCAGCTCACAGCTGGACAACCCTGTTACACAATGGGTGACCAACTGGATCATGGACACAAAGGGTTACAGTGAATGAGGTGACCTCAGACTGGTGACCTGCCACTGCTGGGGTTCCACAAAGACCCATCCTCACCCCTGTGCTCTTCAACACCTGCATTAATGACTTGGACACAGGACTTACCTGGATACTGGGCATGTTTGCTGATGACATTAAACTGGGGAGAGCTACTGACTCCCTCAAGGGCAGAGAGATCTCGATAAATTAGGAGGACTGGGCAATCCCCAACCATACAAGGTTCAAAAGGGCGAGTGCCAGATTATTCACCTGGGATGGGGCAACCCTGGCTGTGTGCAGAGACTGGGCAATGAGAGCCTGGAGAGCAGCCCCATGGAAAGGGACCTGGGGGTCCTGGTCCATGGCAAGGTGAACCTGAGCCAGCAGTGCCCTGGCAGCCAGGAGGGCCAACCCTGTCCTGGGGGGCATCAGGGACAGCATGGCCAGCAGGGCAAGGGAGGGATTGTCCTGCTCTGCTCTGCACTGGAACTGCCTCCCCTTGGATATTACGTGCAGTTTTGGGTGCCACAATATTAAAAAGACATGAAGCTTCTAGACAGTGTCCAAGGAGAGCCTCCAAGGAAGGTGAAGGGTCTGGAGGGGAATCCATATGAGGAGTGGCTGAGGTCACTTGGTCCGCTCAGCCTGGAGGAGAGACTGAAGGGAGACCTCAGAGTGGTCTTCAACAACCTCATCAGGGGAGGCAGAGGAGCAAGTACTGATCTCTTCACTCTCATGATCAGTGACAGGACACAAGGGAAGGCATGAAGCTGAGTTAAGGGAGGCTTAAGTTTAATATATAGAAAAAGTCCTTCACCCAGAAAGTGGCTGAGCACTGTAATAGTTCTCCAGTGAGGTGATCACCAGCACCAAGCCTGACAGAGCTCAAGAAGCTTTTGGACAATGCTCTCAGGCACATGGTGTGGTTTCTGGGGTGTCCTGCAAAGGGCCAGGAATGGGACTTGACGATCCTGATGGATCCCTACCAACTCAGGGTGTTCTATGATTCACCAATTTGCTTGCTCCATGGCCATTGTCTTTCAAGAGCATCCAACCGTGGCAGAGAGAAACCTCAGTCAGGCCAAGGAGTCTTAAAAGTAGGTAGATCATCAGCATGATGTGATAAATGAGACAAATTACATTTGCATAGCTTAAGTGTCTGTTCAGGTCCTGCATGACACTTCCTATCTTAAAAAGGACTGTACTTCTAGGCCTCTGAATTTTCTGTAACAGCTTCTGCTGATTTGAGGGTTAAACCATGATCCCATATCCTTTGGGCAATTAAGGGTTAAAGGGCCCTGTCTTCACATAGTGCAGTTTCTTAACTTCTCTAGAAGATGAGAATATACTTTTTATAAAGCTTGATTGAGGAAGGGACAAAACTGCAATTTTAAGATACTTTTAAAATGTAATGGATTTCAGATGCCGTCCTATGAATTTTCTAGTATATTTGATTTTTGAACGTTTAATTTGCTAAGGGAACTGCTTCTTCCCTGGCATGAAAACACAATTATTAAAGCTCATTTCATTATTTTTAGACTGTTAGCACAATTTGGGTCATTGTTTAACATTCCATCACTATGAAAACAATGAAATACTCTAATGATTAACAGGATTTGTTACTTTAAATAATCATGTTGAACCTCATTTGTACAACTTAGGCTTGTTACTTCCATGTGGTTAATGTATCTCTAGCTGTACATCCAGCTTTGGAAAGTTGCTACTCATCCGTAGACTGTCCTCTTTAACTGTTATGGGAACAATAATTCTGCAACGTGGAGCCCACAGCTGTGTATCACATCTCATCCCATCCTACTGCTATGAAAGGCATCCTCTGAGAGATTTTCTCCTGCACTTTTGTGATGACTTTTAGGGTATTTTGTTCTTCACCCTTGCATAGAATGGAATTTTATGGTAAGTCCAAAGAGGCAGCAGGAGGACTTTGTTACCTAACATGGACAATATCCTGCTGAGCCTTGGCCACAAGTGAGTCCTTTCTGGCTGAGCCCACACAGCTGGAGAGAAATTTAGAAGTTGACAACGAAGCCTCAGCCCCTCCTGAGGATAAACCTTCCTCTTTCCTTTCCTCCTGCACCCACATTCTCCGCTCTAAGCTGCAAGGAGTTCCAAATGGCTGTAAAGCCAAAAACAACCCTCCCAACAAAGACTTCCATACGGCTGCACAAAGAGCAAAGAACACTCTCACAAGGATTACTCCTGTTTCTCATGTGCCCACCTCCCCTAGCCCCTGGCAGGTCCCAGCAGTGCCTGTGATGAACCCCTGTGTGCTGAGGCTTTTGCTCACAGGCAGAAACTCACAGTGAAGCCCAGTTGCCCAGCAAATACTGCAGCTGTTCTGCTGCACACACACACAACATTGTCATAGGACTGTCTTCATGTATGTTATCACCTTCTCGTTAAATAACAGCAGGAGTGGTTTCAGGTGGAAAGATTTTGACTCAAAAGGATTTTCTGTTGCCCCAGAACAGATGACATTCCTGGCAGAAAGTGCTGAAGCCCAATGACGAGCTCTCCTCATTTGATGTGGTCCTTACCACTCACATCAACACTTATATGGACACAAGTGAGAGCAAAGAAATAGCACTGGTTTGTAGAGACTGCTCTAGCCTGGATTTCAGACACAGGAAGTGCAGAGATCATGCCTCTATAGAGAAAAAATTCATCCTCTCCCCATGTTTTTATTCCCAGTGAAGGAGTAACAGAAATGAAGACAGTTGTCAACAAATTCCTGTTCAGCTGTTTTCTTCATCATAAAGTCATACAAGCAGATGTAACAGATAGGAAAAAACAGAAACACATACATGTTCCGATGTGAAGGCAACCAGTCTGGGAATAGCTGCCATTCCTTTTTCTTTAACTTCTGGGAACATCTTGAAACGTGCAATCAACATAGCATACATGTTAGATATGGCACCACCTGGAGTCCACAGTAATATACTGTTACTTCTTCTATTCATTGTAATATCATTTCAGAACAAACAAGTCGTGCTACAGTTTTTCTATATAAATGTCTCTGCCTTGTGGCAGAAACAGATTCTTCTTCCTGATGCTCCTCACAGCTGGGCTGTGTAATAACAGGATCTACTACACACAAAAAAACACTTATGCAAAAAGTACCACTGCAAAAAATGACTGGTGCTTCCTTTCACCCTCATTCTAACTATCATCTCTCCTCCAGTCCCCAGTCTTAGCTTTCCATGTGCCATCAACACATAATCCCCATTCTATTCCATCTCCTAAGCAGGTGCCCACACAAGGGGCATCCTAAGGGATTTCCAAGTGTGACCTAATCTGTGCTCTCCCCTCCTAAATCAGCGTGGTGTTTCATGCCCCAGCTTTGAGCAAACCCACCCACTGAGACCCCACAGCCGCTATCTTCTGGATAAGTGCAGTGGGAAGAGGGAAGAGAAAGGAAAAAGGGTCATTCTAACACATATTTTTCATTTTAATTGTCCTCTTATGGGAACAAGGGGAAAAGACTAAATGTCCCTAACACTAGCTTTAAAATCATTGGCATACATTCACTTAAAATAGCCATTTCAAGTTGGGTATTTAACCCACTTCAAGATGGGTATCAGATCTACAGCTCTGCAGTGGTCTGTTTCTCCTTTTTAAGATTTTTTACAAACCGAGTCTCTGTGTCTACAGTGGAGCAATGTTTGGCTTTACATTAATGCTGCATGAGCACTATGGGAATATAATGCAGTACTTGAGGCAGATGCTGAGAATTTTTAAATTTCTATGCACACAAACACACACACAGACAGACATGTATGCATGAAATCCATCAGGTTTATCCTATATATATGTGTGTATATATATACATACACACACACAGATTGATTGCATATCCATGTTTATGCACATGTATTTATATAAAGAAAAAGTTTTAAATGAACAGGTTGAAATGCCGGTGAGGTAGAGTTCAACTATTGCAACCTTCATCCATCTAAAAATGGAGTGAAGAGCACAAGGTTCAGCTCATCCTATGGCAGCTGTTTGTGGTGGGTGGAACTTGCCCTGCAGACACATCCCCACTCTCCCTGGAATACACAGGAGCTGCTGTAATCAGCCCAGGGTAGACACCCAATGCTTGGACAGCCTAAGTGAGATAAGATAAAATCCATCCTTTGAGATGAAGGAAGCACTGTTGGTTATCTGTGCTGGCAAATTAACATTGTTTTGACTTTTGTAAGATTTGTTTTAATCTCACTAGAGATACATACTGTTCCACAGCCCACACAACTGTGCCCTTCATTTCTAATCAGTATCCTGGCTCTGCTCTTGCAGTGAGGCTGCCCTGCTGTGGGCTTTCCCTGACCTCACTGGCCCTCCTGTGAATCCAAGGGAAAAGGCCACAGAAGAATGGCATTGCTGGCATACAGGTCAGTACAGATTGGCATTTTTCTTTCCCTTTCAACTATCTTGAGAGATATGAATGTATTTCAACACCTTTCTTTGAAATGACAAAATAAGAAATGGAGACATTAAGAGGAAATGCTCAGGTACCTGTCCCTAAGAAATGCAGATGTCATGTAAGAGCTGCTATTGATGATTTAGGTGACTGAACTAAGTTGAAGCAATTTGGCCTATCTCGTCCAAAGTCATTGGCTCAGTGTCAAAAGAATCAAGACTGAAATGTTTAGTTTCTTCAATACCAGGGTTTCTTATTAGTATTTATTACTCAGTCATTTAACCTTAGTTTACTCATAAGCCTGCATTCAGCTTTTAATTTCATAGTTGTGTTCACATCCACTGTTAATTGCAGCTAACAAAACACACCTACAGAATTTGGAGAAAACAGTCAGGCTTTTATGCTTCACATGTATTAATACATTCCAGAGAATGCAGAGAGAAAGAACATTTTCTTTGCAACAGTAAGGTCTTCAACTAAAGACATGAAGTGAGAAGACAGCACAGAAATTATTTTGATTATTGCCCAAAAAAGCAGAACCTGCACACTGAGTATTGCTGCCTTAACAGAGAAAATTATAAAGATGCACTTTGCACAAACCAGAAATTGCAGAGAGAGAGAGAGAGAGAGAGAGAGAGAGAGAGAGAGAGAGAGAGAGAAGGAAGGAAGGAAGGAAGGAAGGAAGGAAGGAAGGAAGGAAGGAAGGAAGGAAGGAAGGAAGGAAGGAAGGAAGGAAGGAAGGAAGGAAGGAAGGAAGGAAGGAAGGAAGGAAGGAAGGAAGGAAGGAAGGAAGGAAGGAAGGAAGGAAGGAAGGAAGGAAGGAAGGAAGGAAGGAAGGAAGGAAGGAAGGAAGGAAGGAAGGAAGGAAGGAAGGAAGGAAGGAAGGAAGGAAGGAAGGAAGGAAGGAAGGAAGGAAGGAAGAAAGGAAGGAAGAAAGGAAGGAAGAAAGGAAGGAAGAAAGGAAGGAAGAAAGGAAGAAAGGAAGAAAGGAAGAAAGGAAGAAAGGAAGAAAGGAAGAAAGAAAGAAAGAAAGAAAGAAAGAAAGAAAGAAAGAAAGAAAGAAAGAAAGAAAGAAAGAAAGAAAGAAAGAAAGAAAGAAAGAAAGAAAGAAAGAAAGAAAGAAAGAAAGAAAGAAAGAAAGAAAGAAAGAAAGAAAGAAAGAAAGAAAGAAAGAAAGAAAGAGAGGGGCAGCCCTGCAAATGCCAGCACAGGTACCTGCCTGCCAGAGAGCCCATCCCCACACAGGTTTCAGCTCGATGAAGTGAGCTCTGGCACACCAGCAGTACCCTGGGCCCATGCCAGGCAGCACCTTCTGCAGCCCCAGCAGCTCCTCCTGAGGCACACACCTTGCCTGACTCACACAACTTCTACCTGAGTTTGCCAGACTGGGACAGACCTGGCACACACACCTGAGCCTTTCCCCCAGCCTGCTGCCATGGGCTGGGCAGCACTGCTACTGCTCTTCTCTCACCCTGCAGGTCCCTGCAAGGTGAGGAACCAAGGGCAGCTGTACCCAGTCAGGTCAGGGTTGGTAACCAACCACCACTCAGTTTCCAAAAACTTTCACTTTGATCCTGGGCTCGTGAGACACTCTTAGATGCCAGGTGTGATGTAGGCCAAGGTTTTCAGGGGGATCTCTAAGCGCCACAGTAAAAACTGCCAGAGCTTTTGCTCTCAGGCTTTTTAACAAAGAACTCATGAAAAAGCAATGTCAGTTCTTCTCATCTATTTCTCTGCATCTGTGGAAAGGGACAGAATAAAACTCCCACACTACTTCCCACATATGCATTCAGATGTGAGAAGCTGAAGATGAGCCTTGCCTGCCCTCCATGGCCTCAGAGAGCCAAATGTCCTAGGCTGATATCAGTGAGGCCTTTCCTCTACTCAAGAGTGCACTCTTTCTCTCTCCATTAGGTCAAATAACTTCCCTTCCAGAAAGGCTCCTTCTGCAACAGCTAACAGTCTGTTCTCTTTTGACAAGCCAAGATATTACACCCAATGTAAATTCTTTCATTATTTTGCAATTTCGTAAGATAGACAAGCCATAATTTTTGAGCAATGAAATTACAGAGTGAGAGGTGAGGTGACAAAGAGTATAAATCAAAAGACTAAGTGGAATGATTAAAAAAATAAAAAAGTCTTAACAATGTTTGTCAATGATTTTTCTACACTAACTTTTTTGCCTTACTGACTTGCCCTGAAGAAACCAGGTTTCTAAGCCTGGTTAGAAACCTGGTTTAAGCACTCAGATTACTAAGCACCCAAGTACCCCACTGAGAAAAACAGGTCAGCTTCACATGGAAAGCTAACAGCATGCTCTAATGCTGGCAGGGTCTTCCTGACTCTACTGAAATTGCTGGGAGGTATGCTACGTCTTTCCCTGTTTGCTCCAATTTCCCCTGCGGTGATGGAGAGCTTTGTTGTGTTTCTTCCCTCTGTTATTAATACAACAGTCTTTCTATTTCATGGAATCCATAAAAAGGGGGGGCAAAGCAAAACTGCAAGGCAAATGTCTCTTCTCATTATGTTTCCCATGTGCCATTACAGCTGCTCATCATGCAGTGCAATTTGCTCAAACAGATCCTCATAATCACATCCCTGAAATTCATAAACATGCAATACTTTATCTCAAAGAGGCCACTGGTGTTTACTAGCAAGTGTCCTCTCAAACATGCATATTTAATTATATTTACTCTTTAGCTGCAGGGGATGTCATATACCACAGTCTGAAAAATAGAGAAAGCTTGAAATGTCATGTACCAGGTGAAAATATCCCATCGCCACAGCCCCCTGGCCAGCCAACCATCTCTCTCATTTTCCTTAGTGTGACATATTCCAAAAGTACAAACACTGGAGCAATTTCATAGGTGAACCTGAAATGTAGTAATGTCCATATTTAATGCTTTAATCTACAATCTTTTTCCAATATTACATTACATTATAGCCACAATATACTCTATCTTATACTGGGTAGAGTTTTGTTTCACAATACTTTCCACAGTCTTCTTTCTGATTTGACATCAAATATCTAGAAGAAGAAATGCAGGGAGCACTCAACAATCCATTTCCACCTACTTCAGTGAATAAAATCTTGCCCACCTCTTCCAGGTTCAAGGCTTTGCCCTTTATCCAAGGGATGCTGGGCAGAGCCCCTTTGCCTTGCACAAACCTGTGTGCATGTCTAGAGGCACGTGTCAGCAGTCCTATTCATAACGGCCAGACAGTGCATGAAGCTAAGCAAGTACACAAAAATGCTTCCTAATCCCAAAGTGAAAAAATCCCCACACTTTAAATTCCACATCTCTTTCTTACAGAAAGCAAGGGCTTTCTGCTCCAGGTATGGATTGTACATAACCCCTCTACCTGAATGCAAGTGCTCACTCACCCTTTCATTTTACATATTTATGCATGCAAAATGCTAATCTGTATATATTTTTTGTGTGCTTTTGGGAGGCAGCACAACCAACATCCTATCACGATGATGAAGTTATATAAATGACAGCCTAAAGGACAACACTGAAAGTCTTTCTATAAATAACTGTTGCAACCATTTAAAAAACAGATTATTTTTTTCCCCAGCAATTTTAACATAAAATTATTCTTTCACTCAGCTACAGGAACTAGTATTTTAGAGCATAATTGTGAAATTACATTAAATATCTATATATTAAATTTAAAAAATCTTCTACTTACATATTAGTATTTGCTGCTGATGTCAGCCAGTCTGCCGCCAATCCAACCATGTCCAACCCAGTTGAAAGTTGATTAAAATATCTAGGGTGCCCTGCATAAGATGGAAAATGTTATCAAAAGGCTGATGACTCTGAATGAAACTATTCAGTGCTGAACAGTATATTTACCTCCATATTTCTATAGGGAAGGAAGTGCTTTCAAGGTATGAAACAAAGCAAATGGCAGTAAATACATTTCTTGAAAAAGGCAGGATAATTTCTCTTCTTTCTCATTCCAAAGTCAGTAATTATACTCAACACAGAATAATGAATTCCAACATTCCCTATTATCCTTTCAATATGCCTTGAAAATTAGCACATTGCTGCCTCACAAAAATAGCTGTTTGCTCCCGTTAGTGTGTCACATGTTGTCACTGGATATGGTTTTGCCTGACTAGGTTTGAAAGGCACACATGAGACACCATCTGAAAGGCTTGCCAGGACATATAACATCAGTGATGAATGGCTAATGATTGTAATAGACAGGGCAAAATGAGAAAATGGAGTATTTTGGTGACTGCTTTGCACATGACTCAATGGCTGATGATTGTACGAAGATGGCAGGGAAGGTGGTGGTTCTTGTCATTTCTTCACTGTCAGAGTGCAATTACAAATAGCCTGGCTACTTGCAACTGTGATTTTAATCCAATGCCATAAAAACAAGCTCTGCTGCCCCAGCAGAATGATGCACAGGACTATATTCAGTGAGCTGATAGTCTCTTTACTTGGTTAATCTAATTGGTTGCTGTTTTTTTTCTAAAATCCTCCTAGAGATTTTCCTTAAAAACGTGCCTAGAGCCATTAAACATAGGAAGCATTAAAATTCAATTTTTACTAGTTACTTCCCACAAGCCCTTGATAAGTGGCATAATTACTGGTACAAATTATGGATAGTCCACAATTACTTAAATGCCATCCAACTCAAAGGACGGAAGCCTCTGCTTGGAAAACACCTGTCCTGATCCTTAGACGATGTACTGTTATTGCCATCAGAGAAAACAAAAGATAGAGCAAGATGATTGAGGAAATGCAGACCCAGCACTGAGAGAAAACTTATCTTCAGTCTCCTGTGGCCTCTTATCAGGCGTGGACACATGGCTGGCAGAGCAGCACCTGGAATTGCTCCCCAGCTCCCACCCTGCAGCACACAAAGGCAGAGCAATCAAGCTGAGCAGGCAGATCAGAGCTGAGGATGTGGGGCAGGGGACACACACAAATTCCGCTTGCCTGTGCTCTTAACCTGAGACCAGCCCTGTGCTATTGCCATCCAGCCCGATCTGTTTTGCACAGAGCTCCCCCTCTCACTGACAGGAACTGCCACCTCTCCCTGGTCTGTGCTGCCAAACACAGCAGCCAAATCCCCTGAGCACCGAGGAATGACACTCAGATCCAGCAGAATGAACTGGATCTTGCTCCCTGCTCTTCATGCTCTTTGAGTGGGGTTGGTGGACCTAAGACACACACACACCCCATCACCACCACTACAACCTCAGCCATCCTGCTCCAGAGTCTCTGCCTGCAGAGAACTGCACCTCCCCTGACAGAAGGATTTTGAAGGAGATTTCCATATTTATAGCTTAGGTTCCATATCACAGCTGGATGACAAATTTCACCTGAAACAACAGTAAATTAGGAACTAAAAGCCTTTAGTGGATATGGACTACAGAAGACTAAAAGAAGGTTACAAAAATTCCTGTTTTGGAAATAAATGCACACCGAAAAGCTGGGGAATGGCAGAATTTGTATCTGCAGCTGCAGCGTCTCAGCGGTTCTGTGTCAGTCCCACACCCAGCCCAAGGCGACAGCCCTGTTGTCACTGCTTGTTTCTTCAAGCAAACCTCCCAGCACACCACCTGCTTTGGGAGCGCCTTGGGAACAGGCCCGGGAGCACGCAGGGCTCGGACAGCCGTGCCCTGGAGCCAGCGAGGCGGAGGGAGCAGCGCTGCAGGGAGAGATGCTCGGACAGAGAGAGCAGAGCTGCTGCTGCTGCTGCTGTTGGGACAGCCCCAGCAGCCACACCTGTGACCCAGCCCGCTCCACTCCGCGCCCTTCCCTTCTGCAGCGCGGCGCTAACACGGGAGGGCAGGGAATGCACTGCCCCAGCCTGAGCCCTGCCCCAGCTGCAGGGCTCTGCCTGTCCATGAGACACCTCCCTCCGCGAGCGAGCTCCCTTCCCCTGGCTAGACAGCCATGGAAAACCGAGGCTTTGCTGAGAATACAGGCTCTGCTGGCCAGGTAAGAAGAGTTTGTGAGAGCTGCTCAAAAATCTCTCCCCGGCTGCCTCTGCCTGAAATACACATCCTTTGCTGAAGCCGGTCCTGAACAAAGAGGTACTAGAAAAGAGATTGTGACAGGGTGAAGAATTGGTTGAGAGGTGAAAATAGGAGATTATTACTTCATGGTTTGTTTAGCAACAGACAATGTATTCACAGATATCCCAGAGTAAATCGGGAGATGATGGCCAAGAACCAGGGCCAAGGCACAGGAACACCCGAGGCCGGGCTTCCCCACTAAGGGCGTTGCCTCTGCCCCACACACCCTCCCAAACACCCTCCCACCTGCACCGGCTTGAGGCACGGGCATGCCCGGCGGGAACGCCCGGCCTCCGCAGCCCCCATAGGGAAGCCAGGAGAAGGGCTGGGCGCGGATAAAGGCACGGATGAAGGCACGGATGAAGGCACGGCTGGCAGCACTGAATCTGGCCGTGCCTGCAGCCTCACTGCGTGCACGGCCAGGGAGCAAGGCTGGGCCAGAACCGGCTCCTCGCACTCCTCCTGGAGTTTCCAAGCCATTTTTAAACGTTCATATTTCAATTCACCTGCTCATTTTCAACTGTCAAGAACACAGTAACTGAATTTCACACCCATCTTTCCCTGCATTCACAGTCACTGCCTTTTACATCCTCTCAGCAAGAATTCTGTCTCTGCTGGGAAAGGGGCACAAAGCGTGGCTTCTCCAGCGTGGCTTCCCCGGGCACCCCAGCGAGCCGTGGCATGCAGGCGACACCTCGGAGCGGCCCACACCTGCCCCTCGGCCGGAGAATCAGCCATCTGCCTCGTCGAACCCCCGGACCTGGGTATCCAGCTGTGAGGCTAATGCAATACAATTTATTTTTCAATCAGCCTCCGGAGCCCTGCAGCCAAACGCCGCCCAGGAGGGGCCGTGTCCGAGGGGCTTCTGCGGCAGGAGTGAAGGCAGACGCTGCCGCCAGAAACCTCACCATGCTGCCCTTCTTCCCTCCTCTGAGGGGAATTCCAGTGTTTTACTCCGAAGCACGTGCCGGAGGGCTCCAGGTGTAAACCCCACGCATTTCGTGAACCCCCTCCCAGGCTGGGGCTGTCACCCCACGGCGCTGAGGAGCAGCAGCCGCCAAGCGAGGTGGCTCTGCACCCCCTGGGCTGAATCCCACCACACCACCACACTGCACAAAACCCCCCAGCAGCCGTTTTCAGACTTCAAAAACATTATTTTCATTAAAACAAATTATAAAATGCCAGGATGGGAAAGCCTCCGTTATTATTTAGAGAGGAAGAGAAATGGCAACATTGTTTTAAAGGATCTTTTTTTGGATGCACAAAATTAAATAGGTCTGTTACGAGAAAACAGGCTGTAACAAAAAACGATTAATGGCAATCAGCCTAGAAACCCTATTTTTTCATTTCCCAGAATCACAGATCGCACATTCTTCATCATTCTGTGCAAAGACGTTTCCTATGCCCTATCCAGACTGATCGACTTTGCTCCTCTGGATATCATTTACCTAACTATTTAATTCAATATTTTACAAACATCCTGACAGCACCCGACCCATGCATCAAAACATGCGGATGGTCATTTCCACCCCTAAACGAGGAGGATTACACAGATCCCTCACAATCTTTACCAGGATTAGTCTGTTCCGTTCTCTTCTCAAAACCTGAGATTTTTTTTGTTTTCCTCTCAACCTCTAGTCACAAATCAGCCTTTTGTCTCTTTCAGTAAACAGCTTCACATTTATTTTAAAGCAATTTCTCAGTAATTTAAATTCCCACTAAGAGCTCTCCGGACCCTCTATTATTTGCCAATGACAGCCGTAATTGCGGCTCCGCTTTCCGCCTGCTCCGCCGCGGTTTAAGGTGGCCCCGGTGCGGAGTCGGGCTCTTCCCCACGCCTGGGCGAGCCCCATGCTGCCTTCCCTGCACGAAGCCCACAGGGGGGCACGACTAACGGGGATCCCAGCCAGGGAGGAGTCACCCATCACTGCTTTCCCCGGTGAAAAACAACAAATGGCTGTTAAAACAAATCGGACTTTGGTTTTATTGCTTGAGCCTAAAGTTGAAACTAAATCCTCGATATTTCTGTGTAAGGTCCTGCTAAATTATCTTTTTATTTTATGTCTTGCAGGCGAAGTGACAGACACGGCAAATGGCCGCTCGGAGTTCGAATTTACAGGCCGTTTGCCGTGATTTCGGCTGCTAAATGGGCTGGTCCCTGCTGCCCCCGGGCATGGACTCCCCCCTGCCCGAGCTCCGCGCCCGCCGCAGCCCGCTCTGCAGGGAGCAAGAGGCAATCGCCGGGACATCACACGTGAAATGATGAAAAGGAACGGCACAAAGTGGAGAAGGTGGTGCAAAGTCTGCTCTGTGGCACACTCGGCAACTCCGACGCACAGACGCATTAATTTTAAATCGGAAAGGGTGTGCGAGGCTGCACTGACAGCTACAGAGATGGAGCTGCTGGAGTGCTTTATCATTTTGGAAAACGATTTCTGTCTCTGCTAGAAATTGCTTGGAGCTGACAAAATACAGTCGCTGCTTCAATCTTTAACGTTTCAAGCTAAATTGAAATGACACCTTTAATCAATGGATGAGACCATACAGGGTAGAAAATGAGCATTGCTATTACCTGTTTTAATTGCATACTTCAGAGTTGTTCTGCAGTTCAATAAAATTTCTTCCAAGGTCTGTGGCTGGTCTGCCAGTTCCCAGTTATATTCCTGGAGCAGCTCGTTTGGGTAATGGAAATCAATAACTTTTGTTGATCTATCAAAACTTTTCACCACATACTGAAGTAAAATGTCCACAACGTCTTGTAGGAAAGACATAGTAGTTATTTCTCCATTGCATGTCGGCAGAAGATCTGGGAATGGAGAAATTTAAAAGTTAACTTTGTTTTATGACCACATGCATAGATTCTAAACAAAACCTTCTCCCATTTATGTTTACAAAATCTTTACAATGTAGTCAATACAAACAGGTTTTATTTTCATTTAATAACCAAACTGGCAAGGTTGTATTTCGAGGAATGTCCTGAGAGATAACAAGATTTAATATCCTATCTAAATTGGCCAATTCTGTCCACAGTATATTTCAGACTAATTTTTAAGACAATGAGAGCAGGGAAACAAGACAAAAGGGAAAACGAATCTCACAGGAAATAAAGATTGAGCAACAAATGCTACAAGCAGCACCCTTAAAACTGTCATTTGCCTTGCAATAAAATACCTTCTTGGTGACTCTCCTCTTCAAGTGACTTGTTGATAATTTAATGCCTTTTTCTGAGACAATGCTGCACGAGGTCTTGGTGTACACAGAGCTTTTGTTTAAGAGCGATGGCTCAGTCAAACCAGACTATAGTGGAAGCCCCTAATTTGGGGTCCCGAGCTGCAGAGCAAACGGGAAGAGTCCTTGGCTAGCAAATGGCAGGGGGGAGCTGGGATCTATTTAGTGGAGGAGACGATACCTCCAAGGTCAGAAAAGATGAAGTGCAAAAATATCTCGAATTAAAGCAAATGAGTAGGAGAGCGCTCTATCTCCCCCCTCCCTTCCAACATTAATTACATCGCGGGGTCTTCAATGAGAAGCTCGATGCTTTCAGCGTTCCTTAGAAAGAAAAAGGTGCGGGCTCCAATAGGCGGGATTTTACTGCTTTGGGTTTCTCTTTTCGTGATTTGTTTTGTTTTGTTTTGTTTGCGCGTTTTTTTCACAGATTTGAGAAATGTCCGGCGGGGCCAGGGCTGAGGGCGCCGAGCTCCGCCGCGCACCGCCGGACCCCCCACGCCTCCGAGCAACGCGGGCGGGCGCGATTTCCCGACCGAGCCGCTGGTTTTTTTCTAGTTAGTTTTAGAGCAGCAGCCTGCCCCGGGAGCGCCGTTACCTGTTGAGTGAAGAAAGGCGTAATTCACGTCCGCTTTTTGACAACCGCAGGGTTTTTTGTCGCAGGTGCAGGTCGGCCTCGGCTCCGCTACCCCCGGGGCTGCTGCCTTGGCTCCGGTTTCCACGGGCTTCTCGGCATCTCCGTAGAGCAGAGCTTGACAGCGACACGGACACACGGCCTCATTACCGGGGCATCGACCCTCGTCCCCCGCCCCCCCCGCCCGGGGCAGGTCCCGCGGCGCTCCGTGGCCGCGCAGCCGCGCCCCCGCCGCGGGCTACCGGGGCCTCCCTACCCTTACCGCAGAGTTTGTTTCCGATCCCTCCCGTGAACTTCTGGGCAACCTGACACCAAGCTCTGGCTGTAAGAGAAAATCGAGCGGCGGGTCCGTGGGGCGGGAGTGGGCTGAGGGCTTCTCGCCCGACCCCCGGCCCCGCTCCCCAGGAACCGCCTGCCCCGCCGAGCCCCGCGGCGCTGGCCCGGGCTGGAGTCGCCGTCGGTCCCCGCTTCGTCCCGCCGATCGAGCGGGGGGCTCCGGCGACCGGGCAGCGCTGTCACGGCGGCTCCGTCGGGCAGGTCCCGCCCGGCCGCTCGGCGCCCTCCTACCTGTGCCGGGGGTCTCGGCGGCGGCGGAGCCCTCCTCGGCTCCGAAGGGCCAGAAGCCGGAGCCGGGGCTTGCCATGGCGGAGGCGAACCGGCGGGGCGGGCGAGGAGCGGCGATGTGCAGCCCGGGCGGCCCGAGCGAGTGTGCGTGAGTGTGAGTGTGCGGGTGTGTAAGTGCGCGCGGCTGCGCCAGGCGACGGCAGGCGGAGGGGCGGGAGCGCCCCGGGCACGCGTGGGTGGGAGCGTCTCCCGTGGGCGCCCCCGGGGTGCGCTCCGCCGAGCTGCTGCTGCTGCTGCTGCGGCCGCGCCCCGCAGGCGCTGCTGCTGCCCGGGACGGCAGAGGTGCCCGCTGAGGCGGCCAGCGGCGACGGCTGTTCTAAGGCGTGTCCGCACCGTGCTGCGTCGGAGGAGCGAGGGGCGGCGGTGGGAGGACGGTGGCACTCGGGGCAGACCCGAGGTATGGGCGCTGCTCGAGCTGGGGCTGCAGCTGCCTTGGGGGGCGAAGGCGAGCCAGGGTGCCGGCGCCGTCTTCACCCCACCGACCGTCCGTGCGGCCGCAGCCCGGCGGGGCGGGCCGAGAGGGCTGAGCCGCCCGGTGCCGCCGAGCGCTGAGTGGAGTGGAATGGTAGCTTTCCAAGTCTTGGCGTACGTGGCCGCGGTGGTGCAGCCTGGTACCTCGAGGGGAAGGTTGGGACTACGGGGAAGCGTCCTCAGTCCTTTAAGATGCAAAGCGAAGGGAAATCCCCCCACTACACCTCCCACTTTTGCACCGGGGCACCTCCGCACTTGCCCGTGCCGCCGGCGGTCCCGGTGTGGGGAAGAGACAGCCCCCGAGCCCCCGCCGTCCCATCGGCCCGGCCACAGCCACCGGCGTGAGCCCCGTCGGGCCGGGCCGCCGCGGAAAGGCGCACTGGAGGGGCCCGCAGGGGGCTGGGCTCCCGCTGTCCCTCCTGCTCCCGGACAGGCAGGGGCGTCCTGGCTCGTTCGGACGTGTTGGAGGAGCCTTGCGGCTGCCCCGGCGTGTCCCTGGAGCCCCGGGGCGTTCCCGGGGGCTTCCTGCGACATTCCGGTTTGGGGACCCTTGTGGCACCGCCATCCTGGCTCCAGCCCCGAGGAAGCAGAGGGCCTGGCGGCCAGACGGGAAGAGCACGAGAACAACTGTCCCTATTCCCTTCACGACGCCTCTGAAGGCAACCAAAGCTCCCTTTTCCACCCAGCCGGGTCTTCGCGGGAGCGCTTCCCGGCCGCGGCTGCCTCTCCCCTGGCACAGGAGGGATTTCGAGCCCTGGCCTTGGAGGGAAGCAGGCGGGACCACAGCAGGTGAGAATGTGCCTCTGCCGGGACAGCTGGGCACGCAGGGCCCCCGCGCTGCTCGCAGCCAGGCCCTGTGCTCAGCCCAGGGCATCTCTCTGCTTTTTGTAGGCATCCACATGGGTATGAGAAGTGCCCACCATGAGACCTCACAGAAATGGCTCAATGCTTTATAACACTGCTGTGGTGGGAAAGCAGAAGAAGAAGACCAGTCTAGGCATTTCTTTACGTGAAATTACAGTCTGTTCCAGTTACCATATCACACTGGCTTGCACGTAGACAATAACTCCAGCTTTCCACGGCCAGAGGCTGCTGCGAGCCCTTCCCTGCCTTGCTCACTCATGCCCCAGTCCACAGTGTTTTGTCGGTTCTGGGTGTAATTCAGACACAATCAACTGTATCTCTGCTTTGTACATTTTTATTTACCGTTTTATTAATACATGACAAAGCAACTTTAGAACAGATTTCAAAAATTTAACAATTTATAGCAAATTTTACATTGCAGTATGTTTTAATCCGGTGCACAGCCTTGTAGCTAGTTACAGATCAGGAAGCCATGGTTATCTGTCTCTGGGGAAAAGGCCAAACCCAGCCCCTGTGGCTGACTGCTGCCGCCAATTGTCACATTCAGGAGAGCTGAGGAACGGAGTAGGATCAGGCCTTTATGCTGGCATCATGAAATTTGCCTTCTCTTGCTTTGCAGCTGGGAACATGCAATTATGAATCCTGAAAGGAAGCGCTGCAATTATCTGTGTGGTTTCTGTGAAATAAGGTCTTTTGAATACGGAATCAGGGGGAAATCTGAACACTGGGACTATTGCTTTTATTTTCATTTAATTTCTAGTGGAACTGATTAAGAATGATCATTACATTTCAGCAGCAATCAACCAGAGAGTGTATTTCTATTCTTTTCTTGGTACCCCAGAGATTAAGATTCCTAAAAATCTAATGCAAATGAGAACAAAGCAAACATGATTTAGAAGTTCATCACTTAGTCACAAAGCTCAGAGGCAGAGGAGAGGGCTGGATATACTTCCCATAAATGAACATCTCCAACATAAAGATTAAACACACAATATTGACCTTTAAAACTGGCAACTAGCTTTACAGTAAAGTCAATAATGAAATAGATTGCCATAGTATGCTATCCAGTTAATCGTATACATTTTCATTAGAGGGACACTTGCCACAAACAGGTCATCCCAAAATTTAAGCAATGTAAACTAAAATAAGCAGAAATTCCCCCATGGTGCTCTTGTAATTTTTTTTTTCCTGTAAAACAATTCATTAGAAACAATAACTAAGGTTTTCTGAAGTTGAATATGGAAATTAGAAAGCTTAACTAGGGAGCTATAAAATAAATTATTTTTTTGATTGGGTGAGACTGATGGAATGGAAAAAAAGAAATATGCACTGAAGAAAGTAAACAAGACTTAAGCTGTTCAATAATTTTAGGATGTAGCAATGGTACATGAAAGAAAGCTGATTTTTTTATTAGGGAAGAATAGGATGTGTGACTGACAGTGTCCCTTTACAATGGTGTTGGGCTGTAAACCACAGTAATTCATATCCACATGAACGCACACATAAACTTGAAACATTGAAGATTAAAAAAAAAAAGGAAACACATGGTATAAAATGATAAAAAAAAATTATGCTAATAAAAGCCAAATGGCAGCAGGAGCAGCAGCAGCAGCTAGAACTGCTGGATAAGGCGCCGGCGCTGTGAGGTCTTCCGCAGCAGTCGTCTGTAGTCATAGGGATTATCTTCGGCTTTGCTCTCTTCAAGGGGTCTTTCTGCAACCCTCGACCTGGGGATTAAGCACAGAAGTGTTTTAGAAATTAAAAGTCAAAACATTTACCTTGGCAAACACTCCTAATCGACTGCTTAACCTCCACCCTTGTGGGGGAAAAATAAAAGAAGAAAGAAAAAAAATCAGCTGACTTTGCTAGGCCTCTTCCTGTGCTGCACAAAACAGGCACCTCGGAACAAACACATTATATGCTAGAAGCAGATGAACACAGAAGAACAACATGTTCTCCTATGAAGGGGGCATAATAAAAGGACATAAAAAGTTGAGAGCATGGGGATGCTTTGCAGTAGCATTTGCCTGATGGTTACTGCACCAGATTTTCAGTTGGCATAAATTTGTTTGCTCTGTATTTGACCTGCCTTTGGAGTTCACTGTAAGCGTCCATCTCATTTCATTTTATTTTCAGATGGCAAGATGCATTTTGGATGCCACCTCTGACAGGCTGGAATAGTGATGTGGCATCAGCTGTTACCATGGAGCAAGATTAAACATAAAAGACAGTTATTTAAAAAGTAAATTACTCTAAAATAATTACAAAAATTTTTAGTGTTCTGCACTAAGGTGCCCCCACTACTGGTCCTATACCAATGTCAAAGGTAAACTGCTAAATAAAAAGTACTCAATGCTTCACTTCTTGAAGTAGATTTAAATGGCTAATTTAGATACTACGTGAAAAAAGACCAGAAATGAAATACATAAGGTGCACAAAACATTCTACATTCTGAATGTTTTAAAAACATTTCCTCTATTATTACAGATGCATTTTCAAATTCAGTGCTCATCCCAGGCTTAGCGTTTCCCTTAAGACTTTGACCTAGATAGTTTTCCAAGCTTTTCTTACATTTGGGAACATGCAAGAAGATAAAATTGCATTAAGATACATAGATGTGTGTTTGCATATGCAGTGTGTGTGAATGCCCTGGCATGAGTGAGAGTATGAATTTCCTTAGCCTGGCAGTGGTTACCCTCTATTGAATTCTATGTGGGAAGAGAGGAGGTTGAGCAAACCCTCCCTTTGGAGTTTTTCTCCTGGCTGCCCACCTTGGCGAGGTGCATGCAGGCTACAGACACCTGTGCTGCCACAGGACAGCAGGAGAAGGAGGCAGTCAAGCTGGAGTCCTACCTGCAGAAAACATGCACGTCCACCCTGTTAAAAACCCAACTGATCAGAAGTAGAGTTTTTAGGTTCTGCTTCAGTTTAATTTTATTTTAGATCAGAGATGTAGAATGTCTTGGGAAAAAACTGGCAGGTAGGCTGAACACCAATCACACTGGAATTTATCCCTCTTGCACAGGGAATATGTCTGATAATCCCATTTTGAGATGGGAAATTTTAGCTATATGTTTTGCAAGACAGTTTTGCAAAATTTCATGTCTAAAAGAATAGATTTATGTGTAATTTGAAAGTGCATTTCTTTTTATTAATATTTTGAATATGTCAACAAGGATAATTATTTTTTCCTATTACTATTTTGTCTGAATTACCGCTCAGTAGCTCGTAAAATGGAAGTCCTGCGCTCAATTGGGTATCTCTTCCTCCTTGTGGTAGTACTGCTGTCCTTGGAGCTGGAGTCAGTAGATGAAATTTCTTGGTAGTAGATATCTAAATCTAGCACTTTGCTCAGACTGTCAATAAATAAGAACACCAAGTTAACAGTTTCACTTTTCAATATTATTTTCAGCATACAAACCCAAGGCAGCCAAATATCATTATTCTGTTTATGTGTTGAGGATCTAAGGAAAAATATATATAGGCACAAAAAATCAGCCTCTGAAGTGTGGCTGCTGTACAACATAGATATTGAGAATTTTGAAATGCTAAATACTTTTATATATTCATAAAGGAGACATAACTGAAATTTTTGGGGTTTGCCATTAGACTCAGTGGAGAGGCATTTTTATGGTATAATTAATCTGGTTTATTTTAGATATCTCTTTGAGCAAGAGATGAATAATTTTCCTAAATATGACTATTTTTTCTCTGAGTGCAAGAAGACAGTGTAAAGCAACTAGTTCAGATATGGGTGTCAATAATGCAGATATCTCTTATTTTGTTAGATGAATGCTATCCAGGGTATTATACATGGAGAAAAAAATCAATCCCAACATCCATTTTAGAATGGCTAAGGAAAGAAATAATATCCTAAAAAGAAACTGAATAGAGAAGTTCAGAATTCAATCCTCACATTGTTAGAAACCAGAAGTAATTAATTGATTTCACTTGCTATGTTCCACTAATACAGAGTCAGCACATGAGAGAAAATGAAGTCAGGGAACTGGTTACCGAGATTTGAGATGAGTGAAACCTAACTGAGGCAAATGAGAGAAAACACTAGACTTTGGTGCGTTAGGTTTTTTTTCCCCCCTGGACTGGAGTCAATAGGTGTGAAATATTTTTAGGATCCAAATGACATGAGGAAAAAAGCTGAAAGAGACCAAACATGAGGGATGTGGACATAAGGTCAATCCTTTAAGCTGCGGCATAATCAAGTGCAATTTAAACTGTGCTTGACTAAAGCTCAATGCTGTAAGCATATTTTTATAAATGTAATGTCATGCAACATCCTCTAAGATACATGTTTTAGCCACGGAATTTGTATTCTGCAACAGTTTGTACTGAGCTGAGGCCAGTGCAGAGAGCCCATTCCTCTGGCAGCTATGAGCAGGCTGCCTCGCACACACGGTGCCACGGCACTGCCACTGAGGGGGGAAGCAGGAAAACCTCAGTAGAGAAACACAAATAAAATAAAACTATGATGTATGTCAGGAGCTGCAAACCAGCTCTGCAGCACACATAAGGATCTAAGATACGGAAGGACAGAATATCAGAATATACCTATTACTTCCTTCTTTTCTTCAGAGATTCATCAAAATAGGCTACTTACACTGGGAAGAAAATACTTCTGGTTCAGATTTCAAGGGCTACTCTTCTTTAGCTGTTGTTCATAGTGATTGTTTTAATTTTTTATTATCTATTTCCAGACACTCATATATTTTTAGGAGAAAATTTTGACTGTCTTTGTATTTTTGCTGACAAAGAAGAACTGGTTGCCCATTTGCTTTGACTAGAATTTTAAGCACCTTCAATTATTTTCTGTGTCAGAGCTATCTTTGATGTGGACCTTATCTTACTATAATGCCTGTGTTACCATGGTAAAAGGGCCATGTTTTAGGAAAGCTGAATTCTATAGTGGATTTTAGTCAAAGAAAATTGCATTTTAACTTTGTATACATGTCCCCCTGTGAATCACCAAATTACCATTCTTTTTTCAATGCTTTATTCTCCTGGTTGAAGTACAGTGAAAAACTATTCTAGAGTACTGGAGTGACAATAGCGAAATAATGAAAAAAATTACCTTTCTTTTCTTGGTTTCCGTTTTTCATCTTGGATTGATTTCTAAGAAAATAAAAAGTAATTAAAAATACTAAAAGGAAAGCTTATGCAAACATACAATTCATCGGTGTTAGGTAGGAGAGTGTTGTATATTTTTCAGTAAAAGAAATGATAGAAAATGAGCAAATTTCCCAGAAAACCCTCTTTTAAGAACCTTTGAGACTGCGAATGAGATTACCATTGTTGCTCCCAAATTTGTTGCCATACTCTGAAAAAAAAGCCAAAGTAATGATGATCAGAACAGAAAAAGGAGATCTAAAACTTTCAAATAGCTACAGCTGTTTTAATGAAGTTGATAACACTATCTCACTGAGGCAAATTTACTGTGATGCCATGAGAATTTCCATGAATAGAAGCAATGCAGTGGGAAGATGCATAATCCTGTTCTCATTAATGCCAACATAGTCTTCACACAGGTTTAGTAGAATAAAATGGACAAAGGCCCCATTTGAAAACAATATAATAGGTGACAAAAGAACCTTTAGGATAAAAGATTTCTAAAAATGTAGAGGAGAGAAGATTTATAGGGAATGTGAATAATTTCTTATCTCTAGTAGAGTTCTATCCCTACAGCCAAAACAATGCTATGTTGCAGCACCTAACATATCATACTTCAAAGGCAGTATTTTTTAGTGCAGATTGTGGTCTTAATTGTGTTTCATGCAAATGAGTGAAAGCATATTAGAACTGAGGACTGAAAAGTCACTGAGAATCAGAAATCCTGATGGACTTCAGTATGCAGGCAAATCAACATGGCATATAATTCCAAAATGATAGGCTGATTTAAAGAAATATACCCTAAAATAAAATTCTCATGCCTTATATAAATAATTGGCTATCGTCAGCTTTCATTTATACATGTATACCCCTGCAGGTCATCTGATATGCAAGGAGATGTGTGAGAATGTAAGGTGTCTAATTAATGTCTATAGCATGATGTGATAGAAATATCTGATTTTGCAAAAGATAGAGATTTTTTTTTTTCAATGCACTTATATTGTGTTTCTTCACGTTCATATGATCCAGGCTTGATAATAATCTGTGAATGCCTGAAGGTCACAGAGATTTTTAATAAGGTAGAAGATCCCTAATAGCTGGGAAAGCTGACTGCCCTCTAAAGCTGACTACCATCTCAAGTTAGAGCTTAATGACTCACCTAAGGTCTAAGAATTTAACAACTAGTAGGTCTCCATTCTAAGCTTCAGTGTATAGATATTTATGTTGAACCTTTCCCTGACCAGTGAACTTCATGTCAGGAAGACATTTTCTCTTATTCACACCTTCTTGAAAATACAACTCATTGAAGGTAATATTGATTAATACCTTGAAAAGCTGCTGCTAAAAAATTGATTAAAAATCTTCTGGCACTACTGCAGTTTATGTTTGCACTGATGCCATGGCTGTTTTCAGGTACGGAGCTGGCCATGTAACAAATTAGCTCTCAGGAAATACTATATTCCTGACCTTATAGTACTAATTTCCTAAATAGGCATTTACTTCAGAATTGTGTTTCTCAAAAATTTCTGAATACAGATTGTGTCATTCCTTTCATTTCAGTCCTTTATCTCACCAATCTTGCTTTCAAAAAACAAATTTTATTCTTACATGCAAATTTATTTTTAAGAATGCAATTTCTTTTCAGAATATCACCATTCCAAAGCTGTGTTATTTCAGAGTCCCAGAATAAAACATAGCTGTGTTTGTCTTTTTTGGTATGCCAGACACAACCATCCCTACAGGCCCTGGTGACACCTTCTGTTGAAAGGAGAAGCAATTGCTATGGTTAGTTTATTAGCTGGGTTCTCACCGGCTGTTAAAATAGGTCACTAAGATACAGGCACCTCGAGCAAATCAGTTTAATTGCTTTTTTTGTTGGAAGTGCTTTCTGAGCTGCTTTTACATTTTCACTGTTTCTGCTTACTTTCTTGCCTTTTTTCCTATGTTTAAGGGCACTGAAGTCAAGAGGGGAAAGCAGTACTTGGTATCTGAACTTGGACCAAAGGCTATATATAGCGACACTCAAATCCATTAGTCTCCTGAGCTGGTGGTATTTGCCAATGCCTTCATAATCACAATCTGACACATTTGTAAAGGAAGTTACAGTGTGCATACTAATACAATTTATTTTAGTATTTGCTCTCTCTGCAAGATAAGTACTAATTTAGATGCTCAAAATAGCTCCAAACAAACCTGTGCCTCTCCTGGTTCTCTCCTGTGACTTACAAAGAAACGATGGAGACAGGGCACTTGATTTGGGTATTGAAAATGCAAATGCTACTTATGCCCATAATGAAAGTGTGTTTAGGTACAAAAGTAAATGCTAGTCTGACATAGCTCCCCAGTCTGGGTAACTCTGTACTTCCATTTCAAGTCTCGTTTGAAATTAAAGTTTGTGGCCTGCCTCCTTTCAGCAGGACATGGGTTTTATGCTGCATTAGAAAAGAATAATGGGAATTGGACAATTAGAAATATAGTTTAGGTGGGAATTATCTGACAGTTTTAACCCAGAAAAGCTTCTTAAACTCACATGTATTAGAGTGTAGTAGGTGGAGTCTTCTGGATTATTTAATGTCTTGGGCTTCCGTGGCCTTCTGGGGGGTCTCTGCATTGGACGAGAGTCTTCTACTTTGGCCACAACTGTAAAAAAGCAGAAGACAGCAAAGCTTATTTCTTCACAGAGATGGAGGCCTTTGGAAAAAACAGGAGAGAATTTCACCAAAGGGAGAAAAAAATCCACATAGTCACTTTTACTGCTTGCAGTAATTCAAGTAAGCAACTGGTTTGGACATTTTCATCAGCAGAGAATGGGTTTATCCATTTGAGTCCTGACTGCCCACAGGGACAAATGCCACATAATAATGAATGCCAGGCTGGAAAAGCCCAGAGGTCTGCCTGGCACAGCCTGTTCTTCTGAAAAGGGCTGATGCTCCACATTCAGAAAAGGGCTCTGAAGGGTAATGGCTACTGTGAGGCCACTGCCTGGTAATGGGGACCCGTGTGGAAGGGGTGATGTTTTCTTCAAACTCAAGTCAATCTTTAAGGTGCTGAATGAGGGAACTAGCATTAGGCCTGTGTTTCAGAGGTTGTCCTCTACATTATCACAGCAAAGATTTTCCTCCAGGTGTCCTGCTGAGACTTTTCATTTCAAGCCAAATCATGTGCCACTGGGCAACACAGCATGACCATTTCCATCACATCCTATGTAGTCTATGTTAGTGTACTCAAATTCTGGTCTCTATTTCTACAAAAAACTTTCTACCAACATATGAAAAATGCCTTCACTCTAATAGAAGTTAAATCAAGATTTTAACACAAAATGGAACTACTGTTCTCTGGCAGTCTCCCAGTTCAGAGTTAGACACTGACTTGCAGATTACATTGGCTGGCACATAGAGAACTAGAAAAATATCTTGGGTATTTGCTTTTTGAAAATCTATATGCAATTCTGACAGTGCTTGGGTTCATAGGTAGTTTGTCACAGAGACAACACTGAGTGCAGGGTTCCTATTGCCTAGGAAGACCACAGAACTGGCCCTGGAGGGACAAATGAACAGCCTGGTGAGCCTGGTCTCCTTCCCTTCAGCTACAGGAAATGCTAATGGTGACAGCAATTCCTTCATAATGAAGGAGAAGGGGGTTTCACAGCAGCAGAACACCAATAGCAGAGATGGGTCATGGGGTGGTGAAGGTATCTTGCATTATCTGAGGTATCCTGCATTATCAAGTGAGGTTTGATCTTGTCCTTGTCCCATCACAGATATACTAAGGAAAGTCCAGGAGAAAAAACATCTCCTCATTTATAAATGAATATAGTGTGAGGTTGGAATGGGGATCTAGATCCCAGTGAATTACTAAAATGTGTTTTTGCTGATATAATCAACTTCCACATGAAGTGACTTTAACACCATTTTGCTCCCCTATGACCATCAGAAACCCTTTTACATGATAGAAAAAAACCCTCTCCCATGTACAGCAGACATATTTTTAATTAAGGGTAAGGTAGCACGATAATTTAAAATGAGAAATGATCAGTAATACATCAGTGTTGACTCCTGCAAAATTAGCTGTTTAAGTTTTTTGTTATGTGTGATAAATAAAGGCTTGTAAAGGTCATGGGTATAGAGAGAAGCCAGGATGAATAATGTTAATTTAAATTGTATTTGGATAATGATTATATTTACTGTTTTAGTTTCTTATCTGAAATGCAGACTGCTTTTCTGTAATGAATGAGCAGGCATCTTTTTAACATTTTGCACCTAAGAGAACAATGGTGTTTTTCTAAGCCAGGTTACAGATAATACATGTTAAACAATTAATTTTAGATGAAATAAATTCATTTCATGTATTAAATATAAGTGAGATTCCTTGATTTCAATAGGTACAGCAGGCTTGACTGGGCTCTTAGTGTGGGTTGTTGCTACCTTGCTGTATTTCAAATGGGCCACCTGGAGTTATCTGACTTTCCATTTGTTTGAGAGAAGAAGCATATCTTCACTATTTTATTTTTAAACACAACAGGAGTCCAAACTGGAAACACTACCCTAAGAAAATCCCTTAAAATTCAGTGCTGTTGAATAGAAACACCTAACTCCCTGTCTGTAGGACATTCAAAAATTTTGTCAGAGATCATGACTGCATGAAAATCTGAAAAAAGAAATGAAGCCAATTTGGGGGCTCTAGGAAAATCCCAATGAAAGGGTTCTCATTATGCCTAAAGATTTTTTACTGTCCTCTAAGAATTCATCACTGTGTATGCTGTTACATTATTTAATTCATCAATGTCAAACACATAAAGCATTATTGTATTCTAGATTACAATTATTCCAACTGAAATTACTTGTATACTTCTTGTGTGTGTGCTTTGCAAAGAAGACTGCTTTATACATTTAAAAATACCATTCTGACAATGATAAAGGTTTCAGTAAAAAAAAGCTTTTCATCTCAGCTCTTGTGTGGTACATATGTGTAAGCTGTGCAAGAGAATTGAGGAGACTAACTACCATGTTGGGGCAGGCAGCCTTCTCAGCTTGGACCTCCATCATTCCTTTTTAAAACCGAATATAGGACTGAAAATGCATTTCTGAGTTTTGCCTGCAAATGACACAGTAAAGTTTTCCTTTCTTTGTTTCACCAGAAAGGGAAACTGGGAGTTCCTTTTGCACTTAGATTTGCATGTTCACTGCTACTGAAATTCAGAAGATGTGGTAGCTACTTGCATTGGATAACACAAAGTAAAATTTGCTTTTTTATTAGTTTCTGATAAATACAGAAATAATTTACTTAGTAAAATTAAAGGTTGGGGGTGTAAATTAAATACTCAAGTGTGAGAAGTGGTGAGTTTGATGGACTTGTTTTTCAGATGGCCTATACTTTTCCTCTAGCAGGCAATGAAGCAGAAAGGAGGAGTGAAATAATTCACTTATTAACAGGGCAATGATGTTGCTTCTGTGTTCCATTACAAAGAAAAGGTTTTTATTGAAGTCCAATCTCTCCATAGTAAAGTCTCTTGTAGCTTATTTTCCCTTAAGACTTCAAGTATCTTTAGCAAGACCTGGCCATGTGCTTTCTATGCAAAAGGAAAACCAATGTTTCCCCTCTAACAGTCATTTAAATTGATATTTTACAACACTGGTACAAAAACCATTCCCACAGTAGCTGTTGAAGTGCTTTGGAAGTGCCAGGTTGGCACTACCACCCCTATCCTACTAGAAGGGTTAATAAGATGCACAAAGACACATGGAGACTTGCTGAAGGCTACACCCTAGTTAGTCATTAGCAGAGCTAAGGACTGGGCTGTGCTGAGACTCCCATCTCTGCTGCCAGCCCACACCCTGCTGTTGTATCTACCTGAACAGGTGCTGTCAGTGCTGGGACACCCCCCTTAGGAGGAATGTGTAGGAGAAACTGGAAACTTTGATGTGACACAGACATTCCCTAAAGGTTTATCAGGAGGAAAACAGATGGAATAACAGGTGGAAATGGGGGGATTTTCCTCCTCGGACTTCCCAAGTGTATCGAGTTAGTCAAAAAGAAAAAAAAAAAAAAGAGGTTAAACCAGTGGTGATAGAGAATAAATGAAATACAGAGTTAAGGGTCAGGAAAGGCATGTGAACAGTGTGGCTGCGAGATAACATTCAAGAAGGTTTAGTAAATCTAAGAAAAATTCTTTATTCACATCAGTATCTCAGCTAGCTCATTTTGCACTACCACAAAAGTTCCTACCTAAGTTGCACACACACTCAATTCTACAACAAATTAATACTTTCATACTCAGCCCTCACTGAAAGCTCCAAATAGGCTGAAATGTGTATACAATATGTATGTGTATCCTGAACACCACCACAAACTGCATGAACTGAGGAGAGCTGCATGTGCTTGAAAAGTTCAAGGATGAGCAAAAAATGTTTGAATAAAGATGAGTCAGTATCAACAGCCCTTTAGGTTGAACTGGCTGTACATTCTGACATACAATGATAAGCTTGGAAGACAGCAATCTCGAGGAATCATCTGTGGAAGCCAATGTAAATTAACATCTGTGGAAGCCAATGTAAATTAACTATGACTTACAACAGATTTCATACTGAAGACTGGAGAAATAGTGGTTACAGCTGTGATAAATATCTAAGGGACCAAAGGTCTCTATTTATTAAGCCACCTGGAGAAACAGACAAAGCCATCTTCACATCATTTAAGTGAAATGTTACAGGCTTGATTTAGAGCTGTTCCACATCTTAGGGAGACAGAAGTATAAAGCCAAACTCAGAATTAAGCAGGAAGGAAAAGAAAAGGAAAAACAGTAATTGTCTAGGTTTTGTAGAGGGAGTTGAAAGTAATCCGTAAAAACAGAAATACAGCAACTGGAATTCCAGGACTTGATAATGAGAAGCTAATAGTTATTACTGCTTACAACATTTCAACATTTATGTGCATGCCTTTTTACTGTTCTAATTGTACACAGCATGAGGATGCAGCTACTCAAGTTTGGGATTTGCACTGAGAAAAGCACATTCGGGTTAGTAACTTTTAGGTATTTTTAATTCATGGGATGTTTAACACAGCCAGATTTGGAAATTACAGCTGATGGCTGCAAATTCTTAGCAGTCTGGAAAAAAATAGAGGGATTACTCTGGCACAGACCTAGAAGTAGAAACTGCAAGAGACCGAGAACTTTCAGATTGTGTACAGCAGAGATTGGCAGTGTTCGATCTTTCACACCTAAGTCCCACAGCCCCACTGAGGGAAGCAGTTTCAGTCTCTGGCTGACACTAATACAGAATGACAGAATAATAAACATTGGAAAAGACCTCTAAGATCATCAAGTCCAGCCTTGACCACCTTGCCAGGTAGACCATGGCATGAAGTCCAGCTGTTTCTTAAGTCAGAAAGTGACTTTTCTTAAGTCACTTCCAAGGATGGTGACTCCACCACTTCCCTGGGAAATCCATTCCAATGCTTAACAAGCCTTTTGGTGAAGAAATTCCTCCTGATGTACAGCCTGCACCTCCCCTGTTGCAGCTGGAGGCCATATCCTCTCTTCCTGTCTCCAGCTGCCTGGGAGAAAAGGCCAGCCTGGACCTGGCTGCACCCTCATTTCAGGTAATTGTAGAGAGTGATAAGGTGACCCCTGAGCCTCCTCTTCTCCACGCCCCCAGCTCCCTCAGCTGGTCCTCATCAGATTGTACTCCAGGCCCTTCACAGCTTTGTTGCCCTTCTCTGCACTTGCTCCAGCACCTCTCATTTCTCTAAGCCTGGTGACCTTGGATTTTCAAGAGAGGATATTTAATGGAAATGGCTGTATTCCACTTCCACAGCCTTCCAGATCTTGTGCTCTGCCACGGATCTCCAACACAGATCTTCTACATCCTGGCTGTGTGGTGCCCAAAGGACAATCCTGTAACTGAGAGCCACCAGCCAGCAGTGTTTGCCTTCCATTTTTCTCCAGTCCCACATATCAGGGCTCCCTGGCTGACTACTCACTTGCAAGGAAGGAATTCTGGCTGGTGGATACTGCTCTGCTCAGCCAGTGCTACACATGCTCCCTTTTCCTTGCTAAGCCTGCCCATTAAATTCCTGTAAATAATGCTTTGACAGCCTACAGCAGGAGGAATCCTGGATGAAAACCCTGCTTGTCTTATTGCCTCATTTAGTTGAAAATGTCCTCAGCTGCATTGGGGTTCCTCATACCAAGTAAATTTCATTCTAAATATAGAAAATTCTCTTCCTGAGATTTTGTACTTGAACTGTCATTTAATAAGTAGAGGGATGAGCACTATGATTCATCAGGAAAAAAAAAATCCTCCCATTATGATCAAATTCCCCTCACTTCAGGTTTTGATTTCGAAAAACTTGACAGCAGCCATTTGTGCATCTGTTCTGACACCACAGCAACCTAAGGCTCACTAGCAGTCCAAGGGTGCAGTTCTGGGGTGCAGCCATTACATTTGGCTGAAAGCATGCAAGAAGCAAATATAACCTACTCAGAGATTCTAGCCACAGGGAATTTTGTTTTTTCCAGGAACCTTGTGTGGCTTGCTTTCTGCATTATATAAGAACAAAGAAACTCATTTAAGAACAACTCAACCTTGTGGATTTAAGATTAAATTAACCTTTTGCTCAGATGTTCTTTGAACTGCAAGCTTTGCATTTTTATTGAAAACAAACAAACAAACAAGCAAACCATTTAAAAAACGTGAACATTTGTCACAGTATGCCATCGGCTGTCCCCTCAGTTCCTCCCCTTCTATGGGTAGCAGATGTAATAAAATATTGTATCAGAGGAAGGGCTAAATTGTGTTACTGCACAATGGCTACCTACCCCCAGACAAAGGCAGCCAAGCTCTCCTATCTAGCTATAAAATACAATTCATGTGCAATTCGTTCTGTAAAACATCATATATAACTAGTGAAGCCAATGAAAAAGTGTAAATAAATATAAATGATTGACGTAATTACAAATAGGCAAATACCACATGATTTTAAAAACACCTAAAGCTCAACAATCCCTGCCTTCCTAACAGTAGGACAGGAAAAGCAGCTACAGAGGGAAAGCTGCAGTAAAAGCATATCCTTCTGTAAATGAGTGTGGATAAATCCTACTGTAACACATAATGTAGGCAGGTAGACAGGAAGGCTCCTCCCTGTTAATAAGGCAGTGGATCACCTCGTCTACCTGCTTCACTTTAGCATCACCATCTGCAGGACCTTACCTCAAATCTTTGGGGGTTTTGTAGATATTTTACTATATTGCATAGAGGAAGAAAATATGATATCCAGAATGTTGGTAACTCCTGTGTTTTAGACAGTACAACTTAAATGAACTGAACATGGGCATATTGTTACTTAAATATTCTCTGCATCTAGTTCGATCGTGTTTGCTATGATAAACATCTACTTAAGACAATGCAGCTTTGTGATAAAGCCAGTTTCCAACTGGCTTAGAGGCAAACTGTGGGATTATTGTCTTCACTACCTTGTGCATTGGTCATAGCTGGAAAAGAAACAGTTTTCCTGTCATGTGAATTACATTCAAGGGTGGAAAAAGAAAGTTCACATTCCACACCAAGAAAGGTTTTTCAGTGGACAGGTTAGCACACTTTACCACTGGAAAGCTTCTGCACTGTGACACCACAGGGTTTTAAAGCAGCGTGACATTTTCAGTGATAAAGGGAAGAGAAGAGCTGGTCACCCCTTTAGGCAGAGTTCGATGCACAGATGACAAACCCTGGCAAGCTTTTGTCTCCTGTAAAGCTACTTAAATGAATAGCAGTGTGAAGGGTAGACTTCACTGCATTTTGCACATGGCAGGAACATACTGGTACATTTTCACCTGGTTCACTCTTGCAACTGATGAGATTTTTAACTGATAAAACAAGGATTTGTATATTCCCTTTCCCTCTATCTACCTCTTTTCTTTAACTTCTGTTGGAAAATGTGTTAGAACCAAGAGGTATTTTCCTAAGCATACATTTTTAATTTCTCAGGTTTATCTTGTCAAAAAATCAGCAGTATTTAGTAGAGGATTCAATATAAGACCATTAATGACAATCACAAACCTTGCTCTGTCTTTAATCAAAGGTCATGGCACTTAGTTTTCCATTTCCCATTTCTTTTCTCTTGCAGACTTTGGTCTTGGAAACAGGCTGACTACACAGATAACCTACCAGCAGCTGGTTTGCACTTAAGAGGTGTAAACACCAACCCTCATTTTAGCAGCTTGCCCATTTGAGAGGACTCCAAAGCAGGATTTAAGTACTTTTAAGATCTTTTCAATGTAGTCATGGGAACAGAAAGAAGTTTCATCACACATGACAACTGAATCCACAATGTTATAATGAAAATAGCACAACTAGCTCTGGGCAGTGAGAGACAGTCCTAGATCTTATCCCAGCTCTTCCCCAGAGGCAGTGCAGTGAGCTCACACAAGCCTTGCCACACAAATGGAGACACAGCCACTTATCTGCCACATCTGCCCTCATCTTCTTCCACATCTGCAGCCCAGGACATGAACTGAGAAAATTCTCTGTTACATCTATTCCAACAGAAGAGGTATTAGCTGCTCAGACAGGTCTTTGGGGTCCTTTTGGTGGAGCTCAGGTCTTAATGATCTGCATGCTCAGAATCCCATGTCCTCTTTATTCTCCCAGTACTCTTCCCCACTGCCACCCAAGCTGTTTCAAGCATGTTTGCATTTTGGGAATATTCACTGCCCATGTTAACCAGAATATAAATAACTCTGAAATGTATTTCTAGAGGTGTGGAGATTTTCCCTCTTAAATGTGTGAGTTAAATGGATGCTGAATATTAATAAAACTTAATATGCAATTACAATACATGCAATACATGCAACATACCCACCAACATGGGTAGGAGTTACAGGTTTCGAATAACCTCAGTTGTATCTATAGATAGCTAAAAATTCACTCAGCATATATGTCATAAACTTTAGTAAATTGTTTGACATATTACCTAAAAAACTGTTGTGTTTTGAAAGCATAGTCCTATATCATAACAATAGCACACACAGTTGAGAGACAACTGAGTTAACTAGAGCCAATATGGAATTTTACCAAATAAAAGTATTCTTAGTGATAGTATGTCTACATTCATTCAGCAATCCTAAGCAGCACTGAAACAAAAGACAATTAAAAAAAAAAGGTAAATACAGAAATCCCAACCAGGTTTGGGTATTTATCTGGAAACTGTGTTCCAGACACATACTGATATGGGGCTTAGTACAAAAATACACAGCCAGAGTAATATGAGAAGCTGGAATTAACTCATCTACTTGTTCCCTGACATGACCAGGAGTAGCTTCTTGTTGGTCCTGTTTACAAATGAAAATTCTGCCAACAGTAAGGTTAAACATTACCTGACTGACAAACATGAGAAGAAAGCCGGCCATTAGCTTGCTTATCTTTGGACATCATCACAGGTCTCAGCTGATGGGACAATATCATTTCATTCAGTTTTTGCTGCAATGCTAAGTAATCTTCAGATAATTTTGATATCTGAAAAATATATTTTTACATTATTTTAGAAATAAGTATACATGTTCCAAGATAATCAAAGGTAAAATAGGGAATTAATTTAAAAGGTATTGCTCCACTGACTGCAGTGCACACCCCTACCACATTTACCTCCTAATTTCTTGAAAAAAAATTAAGATGGGAAAAAAAAGACATATAGGAAACTCAACATTGCAGTCCAGTCCTACAGCTACTTCTCATTGGTTCACATACATGAGCAGATGGTGCCTTGCTGATGCAAGATTGCTTCTACAGCTGTAGGCATACTTCTCTGCACATGTGCAAGTCTCTGACATTGGCACATCAGCTTTAGTTTCATTTACAGGGACATTTCACAAGTGTACTGAATTGTAGGGACCTTGATGGGTAAACATTTGAAAGGCAAAGCTTCTGCATTTAACTTAAATCAGATTAATATTATTTTTGCCACTACTCTGACTTTTCCTCCTTGCTGAAAAGGCTGTTTTCACTTGCAAACCAAAATATGCATTTTCATAGAGCACACATTACAAAATCTCTGTCTTAGTTGAGAGAGCAAAACCTTGGTGCCATAGAAGTCAGTAAAACAATTTACCATTCTGTCACTGCTCAGACTATTATGCTCCACCTACATTGCTTACAAGCTTCTTACCTGTCGTGAAAAGGCTGCCAAATCACAAGCCTCTTTCTCTGAGTCTCCCTTCAGTGTCTTAGTGTCTTCAGCCTCTGTACTGGTGCTTTCCCTACCTTTTGTTGTTTGGGGATTGTTATTTTGAACGTGTATTGCTTCTGTTGGCTCCTTTATTGTTTTCTCTTGACTTTTGCAAGGTAGTTTCCCTTCTTTTCTGAGTTGTCCTCTCCTTCTGTAACCCCGGTAATTACTCTGAATTACTACTGCTGCCTTCTCTTTGTCTTCTAAACCTTGCTTTTCTGCCTCAACCTGCTTCCATGAGCCTCTTCTTAGTGACTCTTTTCTTGTGATTCCTTTAGCTCCTGTAGGCATCACTGCTTCACGCTTTAGGTAGTTTCTTTCCATATCCCTGCCGGTCCTTGGCTGGACCACAGCAGATTCTTGATTTTGCCAGTCTGCACTGAGTGTATCTTGATTATCTTGCTCTTGCTGGAATCTAGGTTCAGCTGAGGTTTTGACAGAAGATTTGCTGGGTAACTCTTCCAAAGAGTCCTGTTCTTCACCTTCACTAACCTCTTCTACTGCCAGGTTCTGCTTCACAGGAGCTGCCTCTCCTTCACTAGATGTTTGCTGTTGCTCCTCTCCATTCCCTGTGTCACTGTACCCAGAGCACTTGCTGTCAGTGACAGCATCAGGTTCATCTTGAGTCTCCTCAGTTGCTACCTCTTCCAGTGTATCATTTTGAGCTGGCTGCAGTTGTGCTTCAAGGAATTCCACAGCAGATAATTCATCCTCTGCTATGGCAGCTGCTTCTTCTTCTGTTCTAGGGAGGGCACTCTCAGTTGGACTTTCCTCAGGATCTTGAAGTTCTTCATCATTTTCCTTCTTGCTAGTAGTTGCATTTTCAATTTCTTGCTTTCTAAGTGATTCCCTGAATGGAACAGAGTTTTAGGCAAAAATTACAGCTGAAGGAGATGAAGAATAGAGACAACTTTACAACTACCTTTGGTGGTCTTTGTGTACTAACAGGCAACTTGATACAGTGCAGCATGGGAAAGATTTAGTGCCTATAGCTGGAATTAAAGATAGCAATTTCTGTTGTTATATTATATGTTATTATATAACATATATATTATATGTTATTTCTGTTGTTATATTAATTATTATTATTATTATTATTAGTAGTAGTAGTAGTAGTAGTAGTAGCAGTAGTAGTAGTATCTCTTAAAGTGAAAAGGGATAATATTATTATCATCAACATCATCATCTCTTAAGTTAAAAGGGACATCGCTGTTAAACTTAATGGAAAATTGCCATGAAGACAATCTAGGTTGTGTAAAACAGTAAAGAATTAATAAATAATAAGATAAAACAGTACAGTATTAATTTAAATGTTAACAGCAACATAAGGCATGAACCTCTTAGCATTTCAAGAATGTATACATACACACAATCCTAAAGGTATTCTTATCTTGAACAGAGTCTTAAAACAAGAACAGCTCCTTGCAGATATCTATCTCATTCTTGTCAGAACATTTTTTTTATTATGAGCTAATTCCAAAGAGACTCATCTATAGGTTACATTAACATTACAGGTAGGTACAGCATTGTTGATCTTTCTCCTAAATGTGCCTTTATTCCTTGGTCTTGAAAAGATAAGAAAATTGGCTGCTGCCATTAAAAACCTTCACATAAATATCCATTACTTCTGCATACGTATCTAGAATAATCCTAAATTTCTTCACTCTTATCTTATAATGTTGTTATTCAGTGCTGTAATTACTGGAAAGGGACACGTTTGAGTGACATAAGAGAAAATAACACTACCTCCTGCTTTTGAAGACCTTCCTCTCCTTATATCCCCTGTAGTGAGACTGAATTGTTATTGCTGCTTTGTTTCTTGTTTCAGTTAGTTCTTTTCTCTTCTTCCTGAGTAAGTATCCTCTGGCAACTGATACAAATTGTAATGCAAAACAACCTTAGGCAACAAGCAATGGGTGCCACATACATTTCAGACAGTCAAATACTAACAGCATTAAACAAAAGCTAATAAGGAAATACAGACCAGGGTGCCTATTATGATTATGTTTCATCTGAAATGATTCCCATAAAACCTTTTTGAGATTTCAGAAAGCTGTACCCATTCTACATGAGGATACAACAAGCTCTTTCTTCAATTTTATTGGACTAAAGAAAATATAGGAAGATGCAGAATAAAACAGAAGCACAGAGCTGTACAAGTGCCTCGAGAACACCGTACTCTGAGCTTAATGTACCTGCTTTGCCTGATTCAGGCAATTGATTTGACTCTGTCTTTCATCTCCATGGGAAATGCCTGATTATCAGCCTATAGAGATTACCAGGTTGTCAACTGGCACAGGCTTGGAATTAGCTGAACATTCAATAGATCAGAGAGAAACTGAGAATCTTATAGCTCAGCAGTTACAGAAGACTTAGCTCATGCTCCTTCTGCAAAGACTGATTATTCAAAATGAAAATGCTCAACATAAAAGATGTGCTAAGCTCCACAGTAACCAGGTGCACTGTGGCAGAGAAACTCCCTACCAGTGCATTGTGGGAGGCACAAGGTTAATTTTCTGGTTTGAATCAGAAATAAGGACTCAAACATGGGCCTTCCCTGGGCCACCTAGGTGCTGACAGGTCACTGGGGCCTGGATGCAGTTGCCAGCACATTGGTATCTGGTGCCATCTGAAGTGCTCCAGGATAGCAAGGCATCCACATGGAGCTGGCGGAAAGAACAGGACAGATGGGACTTTCTGGACAAGAAAAGTTGGCTATACCAGGTGAAAGAAAGCTGGAGGCCAGACCAGATAACCAGGGCACCTCGAATGACACTAGATACCGGTATGAGGGCAAATGAGCTGAGCATTTGCTGATTTTAAATAAAATTATTCAAACCCTAGGCTCTACTGACTATAACAGCAGTTTAGACATCTAGATCACAGTTAGACATCTACACTGAAGTGTCCTAATCAGAATCTGAATTGCATTCAGAATCTTGCTTCAAAATCTTTTGAACTTGCAAATAATTTCCTAATGGGAACTGGCACAGTCTCCACAGTGCTGTGATTTGGACAAATCTGCAATTCCAAGGATTCAGCACAAATCGGCTAATCCCTGGCTAAATAAAAATAACATAGTGTTTTGTCAAAATATTTCTGTTGAACTCTTAATTCCAAGTGCAGTACCAAGAGTATGGGGATAGTGGATTCAGGTGACTTAAATATCCTGTGGACATGGTATATATGGGACTCTTTCTTCAGCTCTGCTGAGAGTGTTTTGCATAACAGTGAAAAGGTCAAGCTTACTTGAAAATGAGAAGGGAGCATTAGCAGTCTGTTCCAACACATTCATATAACTTAGTGCTAAGTTTTATGTGCTTTAGCATTCCCCACCCATAACTTAGACCAGCCTGGGCACCAGTAGGTGCAGTCAATCAATGTAAGAAGCACCATATAAAATGGGCATAAATTAACCTTGGTAACTGGATATAGCAAAAACTGGATATAACTGGATATAACAAAGAAACACAAATACTTATTCGAAGTAGCACAGTTGGATCTTATATTGCAGTCTGACAGAGCCTCAGAAAAGTGGAAATTGTAAAGCACTTGGAATACTTCTTGAGTTTCCTGGACTTCTGAGACAATTCTCTTTCCACTTTCATATAAAAGCAACTCAACAGGAGTAGTTTTGAAACAAAACAAGTTATCAATGGGCATGGCAATATAAGCTGCATCTGGTCTTTTTAGACTATTCTGGTTCACTTTTGAGGTTTTCTGAGAAGTTTGTAATGATATAGCTGCTGTATAAGCTTTGTATTCAAACTGGAAGAGAAGTTTTGTATTGCTTTAGAAATAAATGGGGGGAAAAATGGAGAGAGCTAAGTAAAAATGGACTTCATTTGAGTTTTGGCTTCTTGTGCACTGAAGAAGTTGAAATGCAATTGCAGACATGAAAGAAGGTGGACAAAAAGAAACACTTGGGACACTAACAGAGTAAAATGGTAACTTTATACTTGTGCATTCGCTATATATTCCAATATAATTGGCTGTGTTCAGATGTGTAATAATTTTTGGCACATTACTGGATTTTATGCTGTTTTTAGATTGTTTCCTACACTGATAAAGTTTTACCAACTGCAGTGAAGTGATCTTCAGTACACACTGGTCCAGTGCAATTAACAGATATATCTGACAATGATTAAAACCACCACTGGTGGTGGTATATACTCATGAAGGCATATCTTAGGTTGTTTAAATCTAGACAGCCTGGGCACTGGCAACACTAGATTACATTTGGGTTGTCACCTTTGTAATTACTGACAAGGTTTGCTATGGCATTTGAGCATCCCACTTCACAGCATTGAAAATGCCTAAATCACTCTGAGGTGCAGGTAACAGAGTCACCCATTTCAGCCACTGTATAAAGACATGTAATAGATAAGTTATACCTCAGAACATGCAAATGAGCATAGTCAATCAGTATAGTGAGAATCTGGGTCAACATATTGTGTATGGATAACACATTAAAAGCCAAGAAAGCAAACAATTCTTACTTGCTTGAAATTTGATCATATATTCTTCCACTTTTTTATTATGCTTTGCATTTTTGTATTCTTTACGAGCAACAAACCCCCTGTAAGCTGAAAAGAGATGTTAAAAACTAGGTAATCCACTAGGTACAAAAAAGAATAAAAATATTCTGGAATTACAGAACTCTATTAAAATATTCATAAATATTTTACAGGCTTTATGTTTCAGAAAACACGGCAAACAAGCACAAATAATAAATCTACATAAAAATACATTTTCTGGTCAATAAAGTTATTATGAAACAAATGAATATAAAACACAAGATAATCAGAATGTAAAATAAGATTATGTTTGAAAGTATTAAAAAAATCAGTTGATGCCTCCATCAACAGGGTAATTGGCCTTATTATCTAGGACAGTTAATATATTTTATTTTCATTATTACATTATACAACCTTGTCAGTGCATGCCAGAATATTATTAATAAGAGTATCATCTGTGCAATCACATCCTTCCATTCTTAAAATTGCCTTTTAAATATAACACTGATAAATGTAATATCAGTAAAGAGATTGTAATAACCTGGTTAAAAGAAATTTTTTTTCATAAGAACAGATATGACCAAGTATATTTTGTCAAGTGCAACAGCAGGAAAAGAGCAAAATCCACATCCAGCATGCACATTCATCAATCAACTGTACACATGCACTAACTTTAAGCAACATGTTAAATGTTTTAAAGCTATTACCTGACTGTATTTTAATAGCACTTTGTTCCCTTTGTTCCTTTATCTTTTTGTATCTCCTCGAACCCAGCCACCCTCGGACATAAGCTTGAATTAAAATAATCATGTCAACTGTCTCCTTCCGCATTAAATTCAGCTGCTCCACATGATAGTATTTGAGGAATACCTTAAAAAGAGAAACAAACAGAAGTTTTAGTTACCTTCCCTGCCCTTTATTCACTCAATCCATTTAACATCAGCAAGAGTTACAAGCTGGTTTCAAATGATGAACAGACCCTTCAGTTGTAGTACCTAAAGGATAATTCTTAGAGATAACATTTTCATTGTTTGGGATATTAGTTTACCTTACTCTTCTCTTCAGCATCTTTCATCAGTCCCTGCTTATTAATTTTTTTATGGCAAGATTTTTGAAAGTTTCAGTGCAAACCTTCAGTCTGTAACTATAAATCTGTTTTCAAAACTACAAGGCTGACAGTTTTGTTAACCTCACAAATGTAATGTACATTATTATATAAACATGATCCATATCTGGAACCTTCAATTGCTCCGTTTCCCAATTTTAAACCTAAAACATAGTTTATTTACTAAATTGCTTTTATCAAGCATGAAATTCACATAAGTCTGGAAAAATGAATCCAGAACAAGGGTTGCCAACACATTCCTGGTGTGTATTAAGGTCTTAACTTTTTAAAAAGAGTAGAGACCAACAGCTACTCCAACCAAATGGGTGAGAAAACAAATTGTTTAATATCTTAACAATAGCATACTGGAATGAAGAAGATACAGTATATTAAAAAATTACTTTAGTTTTTCCAAGAACCCAGTTGTCAAGGTGGGCTTTTTCCAAGATGGCAGCACAGGTCTCCGGGCTGACTGGAGGATCATCATTTGTTTTGTAACAGATGAGGTAATACCTAAAGACAAATGCATGATTCTTTATTTGATTAATGGAGGATAATACATGCACATACATTTAAACCATTCTTTTAAGTAATAAAAACAATTGCATGAAAGAAAACATAGCACTTAAAAAAAACCCCAGCATATGAAATAAAGTGCAGTTATTTATTTACACAGTACTAAGGAACTCAATCAAAAGTGGATGAGTGACATGTTACAAACCCTGGAGAGTTTTTTAATTCTATACCAACACCAGAAGGTTTTTAAAAATAATTCAACCCAAGTAGAATAGCACAACATTTCTTTCCTGCTCACTACATACTGTGAAAGTGATTCAGTGGCAATATAAAAATAAAATAAAAATATTTTAAAAGCTTTTCTGTCTAAATTATATTATTTTATGTTTAGAAATGTCACAAAAATTTCCTATCTTGTCTCATGTGCTAAACCATCTGCCTTTGAGATACTTAATATCTGAATAGATGCTGAGATACATCCCAGCTCTTGTTAGCTCCTTGGAATCAGTTTTGCAGATCCTTTTGGAACATGTAAGTGCCATTGTGACACATCATCTGTAAGCACTTAATCTGGCAAACTCATTACTCAGAATTAATTCTGACTAGGAAAAGAGGTCACGATGCTCACTCTTAAAAATTACCTGTGATATGCCAGCTCAGCTGCTGGATAGAAAATACTTGTTTGTTCCAGGACTTTCCAAAATGCTCTATAACAAAATGAACCATATCTATCTTGGCTTTTTAATTTAAGAAAATTACATTAATTATATGTGCTTCCTGACAGTACATTCTGGTTTTCTTGTTATTCAGGCTTATGTTCTTTAAACACAAAGCCTGGGTTTACCAGCTTTAAATGATGGTAACAGTTTGCTCATAGAATAATAAAAGAGACAATGTCGATTTCTTCATTACCACCTACAGTTCCCTTTTTTTCTTTTTGTAAAACACAATGAATTGGCTTATTTTTATGACAACCAAATAATGATGCCATTATCTCAGGTCTACCTGTAACTCTCAACTACTAAAAAAACCCAAACCCAAAATAAGACATACATTTAATAAAAATCCTTTTTCCTTAGAGGGCCACGTCCTCAGTGCCAGTGATCTGCACAGTCTCACTGTAATCAGGGGCACAGTCTCTAGAGAGCTACCCCATTATGTTTACTGCTTTTATCTATGTTACTTGAACAGTTAAGTTTGGGATTTTTTAAAATAAAAATCAGTTACCAAAAGCTACAGCACATTATGTAGTGATAACTATCTCTTTCCATGCTTCACTCTTCTAAAAGCTGCATACTTCCAAAACAGCAACAGTTCCAGGATTATTTTTTCCAGAAACAGGGCTTTAAAAACATCACTTTACTGTTCCCCTCTCATCTCATGCACCTGCAGCACTCTGCAACTAGCTCTCTCTTTCTAGTGCACTATTTCTTTTAAGTGCTTCTGTCCAAATAGGTGATGCTTGCTTCTTCCCAGTTTTGATTTCCATTCCATACAACTCTGTTCTGACTGAGACAAATACACAAGGTCTTTATTTGTAAGAGAGAAGTATAGATTTTTGGGGTGGAGGAAGAAGGTAGCTAAAGGAATAATACAACCACATTGAGTTCATTACTCTGCTTCTTAACAGAAGTGACTAATACTATGAATTATATTTTAAACAACACTATGCAGTTTATTGCACTCAATAAACTTTTCAGCCCGAGACTAGGAATCCCAAATCATCATCTACCCTTGCACAAGCAGATGTTGCACAGTGCTGAAACCTGGGAGCTAGAGAAACTGTGGTGTTCCTTGGATGCTGTGGCTGCCAATTCTTGGCTTTGATTTGAAGTAATGCATTTCTAATACTCAAGTCCTTGAAGAAACTTGCAGAATATAAGCAAGTAAATTTCTACCCAAATGCTCAGAGAGCCTGAATCACAGAAATCATTCTGTGATTCATCATCTTTCCCTACCCATCAAAAACAGGTTACTAATCTTGTGCCTGAACTACTCTTGGTCATTCTGCCTATAACCTTCTTTGTCACAGGAAATGTCCTTGTATTTTTTTCAAAGATCATGTCAAAAACAATGCTGGTGCTTAACAAGCACTGTCTGGCAATTGTAGGAGAGAAAAGAGCTCCTTCACGTCAATGTTACCGTTTTATGAAGTTAGCGAAGAGTATACGATGTGAGTAACCCTGTCTGCGGATCCGTGCTGTCTCCAGGATTCCCGTGTAACGCAGCTGAACCAACACTTTCTCTTTGTCAAACTTGTTTGCCTGCCGGTCGTTGTTGGGCTTGATGCACCTGACAAAATGGGGCTGGCCAACGACCATTTTGGATAACAAATCCATCAGAGAATACTGCAAAAAAGTAACAAGAGATCTGTCACCAGGATACTTATGAAACTGATATATAGATCCATGTGTAGTTGAAATTTTACTTCATATGATCAGAATCATGTCCAAAACCATATACATGTCATTAGGCTGATAGTTTAAGAGTAGATGAAGTAAATGACCCCCCAAAAGTTCTAGCTTTTCTAAGCTAGAAAAGCATCTAATAGTTTATACTACTTGCAAGAAACACTGATTCCAAATAAATGTACCAAATTTCATCCAGAACATTCTCACAGATTTCGATGATGTCCAACATATGACAGAATACTTACACTCACATTTCCTTGCTTATCTAGGTAATTACAGCCATTTTTTGCTAGGTAATTACAGCCATTTTTCTTTTTATTGCTGTCACCTATTTGAAGACCCTTTTTCACCTAGAGAGTAAATCATCCATCAATGGATGGGAAGGGGAACAGCAGCAAGCCAGTAAATATTTCAATTCCTTCATTAGACTGAAGGAAATGAAGGCTACCCCAGAAGAAGGGCTGGTTGAACTGCTCTGATCTTGGTGTGTCCTGCTCATTGTATAGACTGATGGTGATATGGTAACTGCCCTGCCAAGAGGAAACTTCCAAGGATGGCAAAGCTAGAAGATCACAATTCCAAAGCTGCAATTTTCCCACCTCTCCAGAGTACCAGGCTAGCAGAGGGGATGCAGCCTCTCCATGCCAGCTGAGGGGAATCTGACTGTAAACAACCTTGACTGGTGTTTTGAAAAATTGCTTCATGGGAGGATCAAATTAAAACACAAATGAAGAGGCTCATTCCTCAAGATTCAACCTGACTCAACAGAAAGAGGCAGCCAGGAGGTAATGCAGCTCAGCAGTAGGTTGGTTACATGAAACCAGTGTAGGACGTCAAGAGCCATATGTTTCCTATTAAAATGGGCAATTCCGTTCTGGACAGAAGCTGCACCATACAGCAAAGTGCTTAATTAGCTCCATCACCAGTGTGCCAACTGAACACAAATAAGTAGGACGTGCTAATGGATATCTTTTTTTCCATGCAGTCTGAGGTGGCATATGCTTTTCTCAGTCACCCATAGATTTCTGTGTATGAGTAAACCAGTGGGGCTGAAGGTGGATTTTCATTTAAGAGCATTAGCTATCATGATCTAAGCAAGGATGTCCATGGCAGAAAATAGTATCAGAAAAGTGTAAACATAATTAACTCATTTGCAGCCTCTGATGCTAGAAGTGCTGATAATGCACTGAGTCATAGACATTAATTTGAATGAGATTCAATATTTTTTTTCCATCTAGAATATTCGAACAGTATATAGCTTTGGACCACTGTGGTACCTAAACTGAAATTATCCTTCACAGTCCACAAAGCTGTGCAACTGTATCTAAAAAAGAGAGATCTGGCTCCTCATTGTTCTGACATAGATGTAAGTGAACTCCTACAGGTCATAAAATCATAAGAATATATTGACTTGGAAGGAACTCATCAGGATCATCAAGTCCAACACCTGGCCCTGTGCAGGACACCCCAAGAATCACACCATGTGATGGAAAGTATTGTCCAAATGCTCCTGGAACTCTGCCAGGCTGGTGCTGTGACCGTTTCCTTGGAGAACCGGTTCCAGGGCCCAGCCACCTTCTGGGTGAAGAATGTTTTCCTAATATCCAACATAAACCTCCCCTGATTCAGCTTCGTGCCCTTCCCTTATGTCCTGTCACTGGTCATGAGAGTGAAGAGATCAGTGTCTGCCGTTCCTCTTCCCCTCGTGAGGATGTTGAAGGTCGCAATGAGGTATCCCTTCAGCCTCCCATTCTCCAGGCTGGACAGACCAAGTGACTTCAGCTGCTTCTCATAGGGCTCCCCTCCTAAATGTTAGACCTTCACCATCCTCATGGCCCTCCTGTGGACTCTAACAGTTTAATCTCTTTCTTATATTGTGGCCCCCAGAACTGCCCCCAGCACTCGAGGTGAGGCTGCCCCAGTGCAGAGCAGAGCAGGATAATCCTCTCCCTTGCCCTGCTGGCCATGCTGTGCCTGATGCCCCCCAGGACAGGGTTGGCTCTCCTGGCTGCCAGGGCACTGTTGACTCAGGTTCACCTTGCCATGAACCAGGACCTCCAGATCTTGTTCTATGGCACTGCTCACCAGCCTCCCATTCCCCAGTCTCTACACACAACCAGGGCTGCCTCATTCCAGATGCAGAATTTGGCCATTGTGTTTCTGAATTGTCATATGATTTGTTGAGGTCTCTCTGCAGAGCCTCTCTGCTCTCAAGAAGTTGACAGCTCCTCTCAATTTAGTGTCATCAGCAAACCTGGCATTCCTTTGAGCTGTGCGCTAAATTCACCATGAACATTCCCTCAGCCACTTGATGGTTTGGTGGGACAGATGACTAAACAAGAGTTGGAAATTCAGAGTAGAACCAACTCTGTGCACCACTTCAGATGCTCTTCACTGCTATTTGCTGTTTTAGGACCAGCAGCAGAGCCAGTGCTTGGGAAGATCCAGAGCACTGCTGAAGGAGCCACAAGGATGAACTCTGGGTGGCCTCTGTGCAGTGACCATTGAGAACTTTCTCTGGAGCTCCTGCTTCCAATTAAGTTTTCCCTCTTTTTTAAACTCTTAAGGAAATCCTATACCACAAATCTCCAATCTCTCTTTTTCTTCTTTGGTGGAAAAACAAGCAAGTGAAAGATTATTATTGATCATCATACATCACCATGACAGCAAGGTGGCTGTGCAACCAAGTACAGTTAAAGATGAAACATCACAATCTCCTCAAGATATTTGTACTGCACAGACTGCTGCACCATATATACAGTCCACAAACTCTAAATGGATCACTACTGACTCTAACTCAACAGGTGCATTTCAAAAAGTAAAAGAATAAGCATTTTTTGTACTCTAGAAATATTTATTAAAAGATCTGACATCTTACTCTAAAATAAGAAGCAACTGTCTGTGTTTTCATGCTGGTTGTTTCTCTTGGATGATGTCCAGTATCTCCTGCTTCATTCTATAAAGATGAAGAAAAAACATTTTATCGCTAGTTAGCCTGCAGTGCCCTTTCCAATGCCACAAGAAAGCACCCCTCAGACAACATACATAATTTTAAAAGTATTCTAAACAGCAAAAGTTACAGCATGATCACTAGCACAAATCAGTGACACCAACACTTTGCTACACAATACACAAACATTCACACACACAAAGGGCACAAGTTGGTAACAGAGCATCTAATCACTGCCACAAATAACTGGACAATGTCTGAGGTCCTGTCTGTTATTTCATCATCACTGTTAATTTGATAGTTTTCTAAGGAATGTAGCTATACTCCACACCAATATTTTAATTTCTCTTTTTGCTACAATACAGCTGGGAAATAGTATTTTTTTCCCCTGAAGTTGTTATAAAACTATAGCCAGAAAGAAGGGAAATGTTAGGTTTTTACCTCACGGAAGGAATATGAATTGCACAACACAAAGATATCCAGCTAAACAGAAAAGAAAATAGAAGAGGGAGAAAAACCAAGGAAGGGGTTACTCACTTACTTTCAATACCAAAACAGCAACTGCCTTTCTAGTTTAAATTAGGCTTCAATGCAGAATCACAAAATCAGTTTTCTTACCTTTGTATGACTGATTGATTTTTGGGAGGTCCACATTTGATAACTGATTGTAGTTTTGCTTTTGGTGTGTGCTAGGTTACCTATGGGAAGATGAAAGGAAGTAACATACCACAGTGCTTACATGTCATCTAAACTAAGAATGATTCTGAACCACCCTATTCACGCTCCCAGTGAAACCATATGATTACAAAGATCATTGACTTTTTCAGAGTGTGTCCTCATTTCCCCTTTAACCCTTGGGATGGAATGAGCTCTGAAGAAGTTGCATGAACACAGAACATGGTTTTTTCTCCTTCAGCTCATATGTCATCTGCTAGATAAAAAAATAAACAGACTGCTGTAGAAGGTAAGATAGATACATCTTAGACCATCCTTGTGGTTTTACCCTAAGAATGTTACCGTTCTATTCTAGTTTAATGCTACATATTAAAGAAAAAAGTGCTAATACCCTTCTCTGGCCCTGAGGAAAAGTGACATGGCACGACTCAAGTTTATACACCTAAACTCTACTCTTTACTTCGCTTTCAACCCCCAGTAAAAATAAGATTGTATCTTTCCACAGAACTTGCTGGAAACCATCACTGGCCTGTCCTTTCTCTGAAGTGTGGCTCACTATTCCTGGAAGGCTAATAGCTCACATGGACTAAAACTGTCCCAGGGAGGCATTCTAACCATTAATCAGAATAAGCAGCCCTGTGGGAATGTTTCAGCTGCTATTCACTGGCTCTGTTTGGTTTATTAGCACAGGCAAAGTCTTAAAGCTCTAACTCTGGAACTCTAAGCCAAGCAATACCTTTATTATGATGACCTTGAAGGACTAAGTGCATTGACATGTTTTGCACAGATACTGGTCTTTTCAAGGAATAATGAAAATTCTGCTGAGCTTTCCATCATGCCTCTCTGTGCTGATAAACTCTAAATATTGCTGCATGCTACCACTGCTTCTGCTAATAACATAACACCTCTGCGATCTCCCTCCCCACTGGGAAAGCCTGTATCTCTCTGTGCTCAGCTGCTATCAGGAAGAGGTGGATAAGAGCTGGAATAACAGCTGCAAATATGTGTCATGGTAATGCACCTGGTATTATGTGATGATACCAAGGCCTAAACCTCCATGGGGTTCAGCTGAGTATCACAAGGTGGGAAGGAAAAAGAGAGGATTACTCACAGCTAACTTTAGCTATCTGAAAGTGAGGTGTCTACAGGATCCCTGCTGTATTCAGTGGAGAGAGACACCTTCAGAGGAGATTTTTCTCATCCCAAGAGAAACACCTGAGATAGGCAAGATGGGTTGGACTTTGGGTAATTCTCTGCAATTACTCTGATTCTAGATAAATAACACAGATCAGCCTAACTTTTAGGTGGCTGTAGCTGGAAGGTTTGAGTCAGTTTTGAAATGCTACATGCAGTGTTTCACAATATTTAACAAGAAGACTAAAACAGCCTTCAGAGTTATCTTGCAAAACATGAAGACTTGGGATCAGTTCTTGGAACTATTTGGATGCTTACTTGGACTCCATGGAAATTATAGTTTAGTGTATTAGCAAATATCAACAAGTCAAAAAGTTCAGGAAAGGGCATTGAACTCTGTGTTTTTCCAGGAACACTCACTTAAAATAAAATTCCAAGACCAAATTTTGCATTCTAATAGCAAAGCTCCCTTTGAAAGAACAGAAGCCTTGCCAAAACCTCAGCTTCTGTAAGTTATGATAACATTTTCATTTCCATTAGGCTCTTCCAATATAGCTTTTCTGTTCTGGTAGAAATATGTCTCCCATGTAATTGTACAAGAAAGTAATGTTGTAAAGTACTTACTATATGGCATCAATGCCATCACACAGGGAGTACTACAACACAATAACAAACTGGTTGTAAGTAAACTTACCCATCATCCTGCAGTGGAAGGCAGGACAATTTGCAAGGACATAGTTCAAACAAGGTGCAATTTAGGAGTAATTTTTTCTGTAGAGCCAGTTTTATTCCTCCACCTCTAGTTACAAATTTCTTCAGGAAGAGCTTACTACAAGGACCCCAACAGATAGCTATTGTAAAGAACTCTAAGACTGAAAATAGAGGAGTGTCTTCTCAGTCTTTGCAACAGATGTTAGGAGCCCCAACCTTTGTTCTCTGCTACTTAGAGATAAATTGCACTGAAGCAATTTATAAATGCCCTGTCCAAAACAGGCCAGTGACTTACCTAATCCTTCCTGTTCAGTCCTCAGCTCAAGAGATGCACTCCACTCCCTGTCTTGATCCCCTACCCTGAAGACAGGACCCTGAAAGAAGTCTCTACCACTTCCTTGGCATTTGACCTGACCAATATCTTCCCTGCAGCTTGAGATGGCTGCAGCTCTATTCAGTATAGATTCCATGGTTGGAAAGTGAAGCCACTAAGTGTATAATGTCATCAATGAGTGATCATATGAAACCTAGCAATGGTCATCATGAAGGCTGGAGAAAGCTAAGAAGATCACCACACAGCAATACCTGTTTTTGTGAGAGGGTGAGTTACCAGCTGTCGTGTCAGGTTGTTTTCAGATGATCGCAGTAGCAGCACAATATCAGCTGGCAGAGTATCTCTATTTTTGGCTAGGAATCCACTTGCATTATATAGAACCTGTTTAAAAAGTGCATTTATACATCTTCTTGGATTTTGAAAAGTAATTGTAAATTTAAGCTTTCTGGAATACGGCTTTTACTTTAACAAGATACACAAATAGTTTTTCAGCCATCAGGGTCACTCTCACTTCTAGTCTTCTTTTCTGATCACTGAAAGTTCTACGTTTTCAATACTGAGATATGATGCAAATCACTAAAAGCAAATCTATAATTCCAAAGTAGCTTGAGACATTTATTTTTCCTAATGCAGGTAGTAGTTTTAACCTGTGTGGATTTATCACCAGGACAAGTGTGTTGCAGTCCGCCTTTACACCTGTACGTGCGCTAATGCACAATTAACAATGCACTTGATGTCAACCACATCACAGAGCGTTACCCATATGACTGTACAATCTTTCTGTGCTATTCATATTATGCTGTACTGGACCCAGGACTTAACGCTCTTCCTAGGGATCTCCCTATTAATTGTAGTGGAAGTTTGCAGAATCACAAACTGCATATTGGCAACTGAAATCTCTCTAAAAATTCCAAGAATGGTGTACCTAATTCAAAATGTAGCTTCAGGGTTCTATCTTGATGGTCTAAGAGATTCACAAGGGTCCTGGTTAGAAACAGTGGGAACAAGCATGGTGCAGGACTTGGAGGAACTAAGGGGAAGAGCACTGAGTTGCATTACATACCAGTTATGTTTTGGGTCTTCTATAATACAGTCAGTTCATTTACCTGGTGACATTTAAGAAAAATACACTCCTGCTACTGCTTTTTTTTTTAAATGAGGGATAATAACTTTTTGATATGTAAGGCACTGCCAACATTCCCATGTCTGGAGTGAAGAGACAACTGTTGGCAATCAACTCAGATGATCTCTTCTACTTCCTGCCAGTCCCACCATTCCACAATCACCAACTAACATCATCAGGTGTCTTACCTTTCCTGCATAATGATAAATTCCAAAGGTTAGATCTACTCTTTTGGGTCTCCAAAAATACTTTGATTTCAAATTATCTTCAAATTTTTCTGAAAGGAAACACATAGCTTATCTTACTGGAGTTGCTGTACAATCATTCTCTTCTGAAGCTGTATCCCTCCAAGGAGACTTCCTGACTTCTCAGCCAATGCAGAGGCACCAAACAGACACTGATGTTTTCAAGGACAGAGATACCATAATGGTCTTGTAACAAAAGACACTGGATAGAGAATATGGGAGCTCTTGGACAAGTTACTTGCTTTGTTCCAATTTTTTAATGTGTGACCTCAGAAAATCATGGAATTATAGAATCATTAAGGTAGAAAAAGATGTCTAAGATCATTTAGTCCAACCCTTAATCCAGCACCACTCTGTTCACAACTAAGCCATGTCCCCAGGTGCCACATCCACATATGTTTTGAACACTTCCAGGGCTTGCCTTTCCAAGATTTTTATCTATATATATGAAGAAATGCAGAAATCTTTCCTAAGGATTCCTTGAGGAGTTGTGGAGAAACATTCACTGATTGAGTGCTTCTGTACTCTAGACTAAAAAGCATGAGGATAAAAGAACAACAAGCTCATATAATTGCTTTAACATGGGCATTGTTACTGGATGTTATTAGGTTTTCTGATTGCATGTTGGCTAAAACTCTAATTTGACATTTTGCACGTTCAAAATGAATAAAACCAGGATTTATCTGCACAGAAATACCACTGAAATAATGAAGTCAATGGTAATTGCAGCTACTCAACAGCACTGAAATATTCAGGATCTGAATTATGACTTTAGGTGTTTTAGAAAACACTCAGAAAGCATTTGCTTTCTGAGTGTTTTCTAAAACACCTAAAGTCGTAATTCAGAATTTGCTGAAAGTCACTGAAGCATGTTTGCAGTCATTACTCTTCAAAAGTATTAAACTTCTTGCTCAGATACTGCTCATCAAAAATCTCAGAGCTGAGCACGACTGAAACTTTGCAAACAATGTTCTTGTTCTATGAATCTAGAGTTTTAACTCAGTTTGATCTTTGCTTTTCAAGCTCTGCAGCAAAAAATTCCTGAAGTGGGGAGAACTTTAAACCTGAATCAGCAGCTTAGGTTCATTTGTACTCTTGATGTTTCTCTATGAACCTCAAGGACACAACCATCCCAGCATGCATGTCTCCCTCAAACACACTGACACTGAAATGGTGCTCACTAAAAACATAACTAGCATGTAGTCTGAACTGTACGTGCCAAACAGAAACTGAACAGAAGACAAGCTGCAAAACTGTGAAATGAACCATACACTTACCTACAAGTGTCTGATCTGTTGCTTGTGGGAATCTACTTTCCTCATCCAGCAGAGACAATAAACCCATTGGTTTCTGCAGGAACATGTCTAGGAGGGGCCTGTTGTCCTCATATTCTATAACTCTGGCATCAACACCTTCGTAAAGGTATTCATTCTGCAGCAAGAAACAGAAGGCATGCTTTGTCTGTGTACACAGAACCACTTCAGAAAATAATTCACAAACTGTCAATTGTAGCAAATTAAAACTGCATTGAGAGAGTATGCCTCAGGGCTAAAGCCATCAAGGTTCTGCTGAAACAAATGTCAGCTGGGATTTTGGTTTTCAATATGTAAGTTCAGTACTCCTATGGCATATTTGGTACTTTACAGGAATAGCAAGAATTAAAGAAACAGAGTTGAAGAAGATAAAGTATATTGTTTGCAAATAGAGACCTCAGGGTCTATTTATTTCCCTGGTCTGAAATGTAGAAAATTTCTTTACCATTTAAAGCTATATTTATATTCCCAACTCATTGCTCAGATCCAAGTGATGGCTAAGATTTACAAAAGTGACTACAGGTTCCAGTGGCTTTACTTGTTTGAACACCCTCCTCAAACAGGTGGAAAAATTCTCAAGTGGAGAATTAAATAAATTGCCTCAGATTTGCTTCTAACATATTTTCATTCCTTTTAAGGAACTAGGGAAAGGTATTACCCAAGATTCAAAAACAACAGAAAAGCTGGTGGGGTGGACTTCTTTGTTTGCTTCTTTTGTTTGGTTTGGTCTGGCTGTTTTTTTCCCTGAAGACTGCAAATATCTGGATTCCTCCCAGACTAAGAAAAAAACAAAACCCAAATGTGTCCACAGCATGTTGCAATGGTTTTATCTTTACTATAATTTAGATTACAGCTGAAGAATACAAGAATGATCTTCCTTAATCCTTTAGCAAGGCAGAGGACAGCTGCAGATTTACCAAGAGAAGGTTGCTCTAGAGACTAACACCCCCCATTATTTTTGCTTGAATTAGGTAAAGCAATAGCAGTTTTCTACCACACAATTCTGCTGTTTATGCCAGGGATGCCTTCAGTCCTGTGCAGGCTGTACTGTGAAACACAGAGCTGTTGACCGACTTTAAAATCATCCCTCTGCCAAAGGACAGACTTTATAAGTGTTGTATTCATGAATGGTGTTAACATCACAGTTTTGCCATCCTGAATCCATTGTGAGAAGAGTGTCACAAAAATGAATGATGGCTAATATTAATGAGTTCAAAGACCTCTAACCTTGGAAGGCCTCTCCTTATGTGTCATTCACTTGAGTCGAATGAGTGAAGACGGCAACACATTGAGCATTTAAAAAAGAAGTTCACTTTCATATACAACAGAAAAGCACCTGTTTCATACCTCTTAATCTCAGAGAAACAACAAAGGCATAAAATCAATAAGACTGCTCTAAAAATACAAACACAAATAAAAAACTGCTGATCCACTTGAAAGAGGACACAAAATATATATCTAAACTCTTCCAGTATCCAGATTGATGTAATTTCCCAGGATACTCTTCACTCTAAGGATAGGTTATAATTCAGTTTATATGCCACACAAGGGTGTAATCAGTAAGAATCTCACCTACCATGAGGCCTCCTCATTTGAGACAAATAACATTAACCTCTTTCGTGTCTCCCCTGAAGCAGTGGACAGGTGGAGTTTTGCTTTTTAATTTAATCGATGACCTGAGTAGCAGGACAAGACAGGAGAGTAATAAATGTATCACAGATATAGGTGAGAAGTTAATTATATACCTGTAGGAGCTGGTGGCAGAAAGGGAATGAGTCTGTGTTATCTCCCAGAGATAACATGGGAGTAAGGGCAGTTTAACTGAGGGCTACAGCTACACTGACACACAGATGTTCATGGAACCAGCTGCTACTGCTTAGGATTATCAGGAGTGCCCTTATCAAGGGGACAAGGGGAGAGAATGCTCAGGATGGTCTATCAGAGGAGAACGTTTCTGTGACACTCGGACATCCTCAAACAACCTGTCTAATCATAAACTTTTTCCAACTTCAAATACTTGTGAGAGAGGTTGGTTTAGAGAGCTGATAAAATTGCTCTCCTTGAAAAAGGAAGGAACTTTTGAAGCTGTACTACCATGCTATAACAGCAACACCTGCTCCCCTCCCTGCCCAGGCAGCACACAGGGCCTGACCCCCAAGCCAGCAGTGTGTGTGACCATTGAGTTTGTGTCCTTTGTGTCTCACAACTGGACAAGTGTCATCCCTGACAGCCTTGGTGATGCTGCCATCTCCCCAGCAGGATATGAAGGAGTTCACTCCATCACTTCCCACGGGCTCCTGAAGGACAGCTGATGACCAAGCCAGGCACCAGTGTGACAGATGACTCAGAAATGATACTGTACTACATTTTCTGATGCAGTGCTGGTTTCAACCACATAATTAGGATACAAGCAGCAATTATAAAAGCTTTAATGATAGACATCATAAAACTGTAATGAAACAGGTCTTATTTGAATTAATAAGATGAATCATCTACAGGATTTTGTAAACCCCTGTGATGTTTTGTGACAAGAAAGCTCCACAAAATAGCTACTTCTTGAAATTCTAAAGCATAATCTATTAGAAAGTATTCCTGTGGATGGGATGTCAAAAGGAATAATTGAGTTACACTATTAATTGGGCTCCCATCTCATGGTATCTTTCCTATGATCAAAACTATGTAACATTAGTTTGTACCACCTGGTTACACTAATGGTAATAAAGAATTACAAAATGCATTAGGAAATGGTCTTCATGTTTGATAAAGTAATGCCATTTACTGAGAACATTTTATGATGACACTTTGGTTTAAATGGGGACACCAGGGACTTATTCACAAGGAACCTTTCCCAGCTGAAACTAGAAGATTAAGCTGTCATGAAAATGTAAAATAAACATTACATATATTTAATGCAAAAAGTATCATCCTCCCAACTGACAGCAAACTTGCTACTTTCCAAAATGTTTTAGCTATCTGCCATTACACCTTTTACTGCTTACGGGGGGAATGACAAATGGGAAAGGAATAGGAAGGTTGTTTTGCTGGACATTGTGACCTGCAGATCATGGAGCTGACAGAAAGTAACTTATAACAGTATCTAATATGTAAGGGGAACGCCTTGAGGGACAGGACTGAAGGTCCAAAAAATTCTGCTTTGTTTTATATTGACCAAAAAAACCCCTTGTGGTAGCAAAACAAAAAGCAGTGACTAAGTTGAGAGGCCACATTCTCTCCACAGTCAGCAGAAATAGGGATATATCTATTTGTCTCCATTGACTAGTGGAAATCTACACTACCTTTATCTTAAACTATACATCCACTTCAGTCTTTCTGTTAAATTAATGAAAGGAGATTGCATTCAGGCCTAAAAGCCTTTATTCTTAAATGCAAACATTAAGTCAACAATAAAGAATGAATTCTCTTCATTTTGACTTGAGTTTTCCATGTTGGCCCACAGACACTCCACTCTAGCTGACACCCTGAGCCTCAGGTTGTGATGGTACCTGTTCCTTTCTTCTATCCTGTCACTACTGTGGTCTTTTTTTTTTTTTTGTGGGCCACACTTTCAAGGAAAGCCAAACTGGGAACACTTTTCAGATTCAGATACAGAAAAGAGACCACTGACAATGATAAAACAATTTCACCTGCAACACTGAAAGTACAATTCAGCCTTATGAGTGTATATTTACTACTTGGCCTCATTGGTCAAGTTGCCTAAATATGATTCACCTTCTCTGATGACATAATCACTATTTACCAGGTGAACGTGAGTTAATGACAAACTAAACTGTAATCAACCAATTAGGCCTCAGCTTCCCAGTAGATCTGTCAAATTTCATCAAATTGCATGTGATATGATATTGAACAGGGCAAAACAGGGAGAGGAATGAAAAAACAATGTATCTGTACATTTTATGTCTCTTGAGGGAAGTATAAAAGAGTTTAAATTCTTCAGTCTTCCTTGGGTATATCTACAGGGTTCAATGCAGTGTTGTGTTACAGATTTCTGAGGTAGCACAGGGCAGGCTGACATGTCTGTCTGGCACTGCACAGGGCTGTGGAGAGACACTAGCCTGGCTCCCAGTGACAGGACAGCTCCAGCAGCACAACAGTCAGGGCTAAGGTAAAGCCAACAAAGATCTTGGTGACTTCTGGCATCAGCCTTCTTGTAAACATAACTTCTATATTTTAGAGTCTAAGACACAAACCCTTGCATATAAAGTAATTTGTAAAGTCAGGCAGATACATCAGCAAAGGGCAGAGGTCATCCTAGTGTTTGTTTTCCATCAGTGATATTTTTTATTTTAGTTTACAATTAAAGTACATTACTGGTGTCAACACAGCAGAGTCCTTACAGTGAACAGGAAAGATTCTGGAGCCACCTGCTTTCTCAAAGGCTGTTTTTATGATGTAAAACTGGGACAACCATGTAATGAAGAAGTGAAAAGTGATGTCTGATAATGACTATGAATCATACCACAAATCATTCTGTGCCATTGGGTTGTAATGCAGAATAACACATTTCTCATTTCCTGTTTCTGAAAGGGGCAGATTTACACCCACACTTGGATGAACTTAATCTGTATAGTTCCTTCTGCACTCCTGTAGTCTCTTTGGAGACTGCTACAAGACACTATAATGAAGTTTGATATAATCTGATGTAGTGGTTTGATGTACATTAAGGTAGACAGTCACTTGGTTGGTATTACAGGCTGGATGTGAAAACTTTTAATAGAAATATTAGGACTGGTATCAATGAAATATGAATGGAATGTGCATATAAGCACCAGAAAAAATAGGCTTAAAAGAATAGCTGTGTGATAGCCTGTGATTTGAATGAAGAACATTTGTTCATAACAATAAAACTGAGGGAAGAGTTCCTTACATCAAGAACAGAAGACCTTCACTTACATAAAAACACTGTGCATAGAGTTAGTGAGTGGAACACCCTCTAAACCTGACAGCAGGAGCATGACTGTGAGGTTATAGCACATCAAACACAATTTTCTTATGAGCCTACCAAGGAAATGTACTGTAGGCATAAAAATATATATGTTCCAAACAAGTAAAGCCAGGTAATGACCTTGCCTAAATGTTATGGATGCTGAAGTAAATAAGGGTTTGAGGCAAAGAATGACTGCTAAAGGCTGTAAAAGATATGTCCAAAAGCTATTTCAGCAAGAAGAACCTAAGAGACATGATGAAGAACTGCCAGCTGCTGTCCATTATTCTATATGTCACTCAGAAATTTTCTTGGCCAGACCATTTGAGTACAGACACACCCACCCACCCACACCATGGTGCATTCTATGTATCTGTGAGTCCATGAAATCTGTGAGAGAATGAATGGAAATGGGTAAAATTGATGTACTTAGAGATTCTGTAAATAAAGATTACCTTTCCCTTTCATGGAGTCTATAGAGGAGTTGTACTAACTTCTTACAGGGGGAAATGGGCAAACTATATATTGCCAAAATAAGAAGTTAATTTTTCCCCTCATTTGCTCAGTAGCAGAATAACCACCCTGACCATGGTGCAGCAAAGCACATGCAAGGGAGCAAACTGTTCCTACTGCATGGTGACACCACAAACCTCTGCAATAATATAGATCTGACCAAAAAGTTCTGAAATAGGATACCTAGAAACAAGCAAAGGCAGATCACAATAAACTTGACTCTAAAAAAGAGAAGAAACATTCAAACAATATTTGGGTGTACAGGAATAGGGCTAAGAACACCAAGGCTGGTCTCTCAGCAACAAAAGGCAACTTTAGGGAGAATGTGGTCCTGCTGCTGAACAAGTTTGTGGATGACATGGAAAAGGCTGAGATATTCAATGCCTTCTTTGCATTGGTCTTGACTGATAATCCCAGGTTCCCGAGGCCAGGGGAAAAGTCTGGAGCAAGGAAGACTTAAAATTAGCACAGGAGGATCAAGTTAGTGAACACTGAAGAAAAGTGGACAAATGCAAGTCCATGGGACCTGGTCAGTGCCTGGGTCTGACAGGAATAAATATTGATGCTGCAGTCTGTGCTGTTTCCATCTCCCAACTCTTAGAAACAGCAATATCCAAAGCCATTCTTTTGTGAATTGGTGTACTTTGGAAAGAAGATGCCCAAGTAATTACAGTGGATCTAGTAAATTTTCTCTGGCTTTTAGATGACACTAAACCAGGAAAACACCTGTGTTGGTAATCTTGCACATAAATCTGTAAAAAGAACTACAAGATCCAAGACTGCAAGACAACATTTCCTGAAATAATTGGGAAGAGGATCAAACATGTTGAGCCAAAAAAAAAAATTCTCATATTACACATAAATATATACACCTCTAGACTGATACATGCATGTACATGCATGTACACACCTGCATATATAGACACATTCCAAACCTGTATCTGTCTCAGCCTTAAAAGAAATAGTGATTAACACTGACAAAATACTCTGTTTCTACTAATAATTAAAATTGCAGTTCAGGAGAATATTAATACATGTATCATAAACCAAATAATTTCAGTAAAACAACAAAAGAATAATTTCACCTCTGGTTTGAATTCTGATTGTTCTGCCATAGAGAATTCTGAAATATTTAAATTTTCAGCAAGATCTTTTTTTTTCCCTGAAAATGTTATTTCTTCAAAGAACAATATTGAATAATGATTTAAAGGTGGTTAATTTAATTCTCCTTAAATTATTTACAAAGTTGAGATGATTTTTTGAGGTTATTTTCCCCTCTCCTCTTCAAATTCATAAACTTTTATATTTACAATGCTATTCCTTTTCTCTGCTTTAAAGTAAATTATTTAGATTAAATCCATCATTATTTAGCTGACATGATCTAGTTTCTCAAGAAGAAAGAAATAATTGTGATATTTGCAGTTTTTAATAATGGAATTTCAGTGTTCATTCAGCTAATTAGTAAACTATTATGAACCCTGCACTTTCAAAATTTTGTTACCACTCATTTACTTTTTTACTAGAGAATCATACATTACAACACTCATTATTCCTCAAGAAAACAACATCGCATTTGCATCAATCAGATTATCACAGTGCACAATGTTATGTTGCTTAGTTACTACAAATTTCAAGTTTAATGCATTTTATGTTGGCATTTTACTTGCAAATAGCAAGCACTGCTTCATGGAAAACATACTTAAAAAACATTTTTTATGATCTGCTATTTACAAGCTATCATGGAGAAGGAACAATGTAGTTTCTTGAGACAAGGTTTTATACATTCAGTAGTACTGAAAGCTTTATGTTTTTTGTGTTTAGTAATACTAAAGCTTAATCAAAATAACCAAAACATACCTGTTCCCAGGCAAAGACATGTTGATTGAAGTAGAACTGAATTTGTTCATTGGCAATGTTGATACACAGTTGTTCAAAAGAATTTTTTTTGAAATTCTCAAAGCCAAAGATGTCAAGAATTCCAATATTCAAGCCGTCGTCATTTTCACTGCAAAGATGAAATTTTTTTTTTATTGTTTATCTTTATTTTTCATTAACCACCTTCATTACTATTTCACAAAAGGAAATCATGGGCCAAATCTGTACACCAGTTAGACAGGAGAAGTTTTGCTGAACCAGATCTCTCTGAAAATGACAATAAGTGTTAGTTTGAAATAAATAAATGCAGATCAATTCAAAGGTTACTGCAATGCAGACCAGATACACAACAAACAAGTCAACTGATAAGTGAATAGGGGATTGAAAATTTTATTTTTTACACTAATATTTGTAAGGAATTATTTTAAAAAGCTGACTACAGTACAAAAAGAACATGCAGTTCTTTTTGTTTCTCTTGGAATAACACAAGCTTTACTCACTAGCATCCTGAAATGAAAGACTGTTGTCATTAAGTATTATTTGTTCATATTACTTACTCATAACAATTAAAATTGCTTAGTTTAACATTAAAGTAGAAAGAATGACTAGCTAGACCTTTTATGCAGCTAAATAGCTACTTTATGCACTGGGATGTAGTCTGAATTCAAATTACCAATTTAATTCCAGAGAAGCACTGGAAAAACTTTGGTTTAATATTTTAAGTAGGGCATACTCAAGATATGCGACCACTTCTATGACTGGAAAAAAGCTCTATAAAAAGTTGAAGCAAAAAATTAAAATGATATAATTTTATAATAAACTGAGGCTGACATTAGTGACCTATCTAGGCAAGTAAAATATAAATCACATTCTTTCTATACAACCTCTTTGAGGGCTATCTGTAACCATTTTTTAATAAAGATTTAGGAATTCAGAAATTAAGAATCAGCCTCAAGACACTCATGAATAGCACTTAACTTCTTTATGAAGTCGATCTCAGAAAGGGAAATGTTTCATTGTGGAGAGATCTGAATTTGGTGACTATTTAATCTGTCTCAAAATTACATTTTTGATGAAAAGACTGCTAAAATTTATCTGCCCCATTCATTTTTCAGAGCTAATTACATAAAAACAGAAAATGCAAATTATTTTCCTACCACAAAATAAATCAAAAGTTGTTTGGGTTTTTTTATAGTGAGCATTTCAGGTTGAATTTTCTCCCTCTTCACCAGCATAATAAGTAAGTATTCAGTTTGAAAAGGGCTCTGTAACAGACAACTGAGAGAGGCACACAGGCCAGAAGTGCTGCCCCATCTATCATGGATTTTATCCTATCACTTACTGATTAAAGTTCTGTTTATTCTTGCTCTGCTATAACCAAATACTTAAAAGTTTAGACAAACTTTAGGATTGCAACCTTGGCTCTCCTCTGATGTTTAAGAAGAAAAAATCCAGGAAATCCAGATGCAAACCGAAAGCTATTTGCTATTGATACAGTGTTTAAAATGTCACCCTTTAAGGGTAAAGTGGGCAATACCTCCAGTAAATGTGTTTAAAAACAGTTCCCACACATATATGAAACCATGCTTATAACAACAGTGACAAAAGCAACAGCATCAGTGTAAATAAGAGCAGAATTTGACCAATGTAATCAACATGATGAATATCAAAAGCTTACTCTGAATAAAATACAAAAGAAAAACGGTTAAAAGTTAATAGGGTTAAAAGTACAAAAGGAAACAAAAGGGTTAAATAGTAAAGATCAACAGGAAAACACCAGATGCTTTTCCAACCTTATCTACTGTATTTTCACTATGTACTATGAACAGGACAAACCATTTTCGACATGGTGGGGTCATAAACAAAAAAGTAGCAGAGGAAAAGAACTTAACTCCGCTGAATGCTCTAGTGTAAGACAACATTATTACCACAGAAAGAATATATCTTCATTCTAGAAAATCTCCTTTTACCTTAAATGTTTGTCAGGTTTGAGTAGAGTGTTGATGCGATTGACTATCCAGCTGAAGAGGCGCCCATAGAGCGCTTTGGCCATGGCATCTCTGACATCTGTGGCTTTCTCCACAGTGTTGGGACGAATAATTGTTTCTCCTCGAGTCACTACACAGTGAGAGGTGAGGGCCTCTTGCAGCTCATCTGCCTGAATACACAGCAGGGATGCACCTGGGAAGGAATGTCACAGGCATAGCTCAGAGACAGATTTTGGGAGGTGACTATGTAAGAAGTACCCAAGTTGTGAGGTGTGAATACTCCTCTCAGTTATAACCCACTCATACAAGTCACTGCTGTTCTCCTTTTGCTCCAAAAAAGAGTGCTTCTTTCCCAGTTCCACAATATTTTTCTATGGCAAGAAAACATGCAAGAAGATAGCGTGAAGACTTCATTATCTCCCCAGGTGTAATTACTGAGAAAGTCTAGCAAATTTCTGGAGAACCTTTGGCCCTTTGCCTCCTCTACCTCCTAGCAGCTTATAATGTAAGGCATCCCTACCAAAGAATTAGTGAGCCATATTTCCACAGGCACATGTGGGGAAAAAGTAATGAGCAGCTGAGAAAGACACTGGGAAAAAACTATTCAACGTGTTAATGAGGCTCTCCATCAAATGTTCAAATAACCTTGGAAAAATTCCAAAGATTTTTTTCAGGCATCTGCAGTATTAGTCATGTTTCCTGTATGCCAGTGAACTGGTTAGTCAAATAAGATGCATAACATGGAAATTTTTTTCTTTTTTGCATTTTAATTCAGGTGGTCTTAGAATTAATCTACCTTCAGTTTTTAATTATTCTTGCAAAATTTCCATGTGAATACAGTTTTCATTGATACCTCTTGCAATAAAATAAATTTGCTATGAAAACTAAAGGAAAAAAAGGTTAAATCAAGAAAAAAACACTCACAGTTCTCAAGGGCTACTGGATTGGAAATGTTGCTCTTGTCAATCATATGTTCAGATACTACTGCAGAAAATTCAATGTTACCCACATTTAAAATGGCAGCCAGGACACTGTACACGCTTCCAAGTTCCTGAAAAGTATATTAAAAAAATGCAATACTTAATAGCCAGGTAATTTGTCTCTGTGGTTTGTGCCAATGGCATATGCGTGTGTGCTGTTTCCTGCTGTCTGCCACGTGCCCACTACTTCTAGGAGTGCTGTTCTCAGCAATTATTCCCATTCTGTGCTTAGCAAAGTCTTTCAAAAGTAAGACAGTCAAAGAGGACAAGATAAACCATAGCCTAACCTCTCTTCTGTACTTGTTGACAGGACAGGATTGACAGGAAGTAAGGAAATAAAAAACAGTGGTGTGCATACCCTCTTACTCAGAAAGAATTCAGAGGTTACTTATATCTGCCCTTCACTGTGTAGACATGCAAATATGTCTAAAGATTTAATACCTAGATCAACAAAAAGTAGAAAAAAATCTGTATTGATGTTTCTTGCATCATGGAAATGAAGGTACTTCAAATAATAGGTCTATATCATCTCCCACCAATGTCATCAGGAAAAAGTTTCACTGGGAGAAGAGTGAGGCCTCACATCTCTGATTTGACAAAGCACTTTATCCTTCAAAATATCAGTTAGGAACTCACCAAAGCATCTTAATGTGGACTTTGCTTAACAAATTTAGATTTCAAATTATTTAGGAGGTTCTGCCATGGTTTAGTTGGTAAGGTGGTGTTAGGTAATAGGTTGGACTTGATGATGTCAAAGGTCTTTTCCAACCCAGTTAATTCCGTGATTCTGTGAAAAGGGACTCTGTCATGAAAAAGGCTGCTATTACTCTGGACAGTGAAGTGATATATACAGTAAATTAAGTACCTATACACAAATGCATAAATTTCAAATAATATTTGGAGTTAGTAAAATAATGCTTTCATTGCAGGTTGGACTTAGATTTTAACTGCAAATTTTCATCTGAACGGTGAATGTTTATCATTATACCTGATGATCTGAGTGTTTTTTACTCAGAAAATTCTAGGTATACCTGTAAAGCAGACCAGGAGTCTGTGACACTGTGTGTTTTGAGGCATACAGTAATAGTATATTTTATAAATAGCAGGTTGAAAACTTTTGTAGCAGTTTTATAAGAAGCAGTTTTGAAAATCTGATTGGTATTTTACAACTATGAACTTTTTATAATTGCACAGCATTTTATCCATATTATTCAATACTTTGCTGGTACCATGTCAGGCATCATTTACTCAGATAAAATCTCTAATTGCTCTAGAATGCTTGAGCTTGTTTTCAACACTTTCAGAAGTTAATCTAGCAGTTAATAAATAGTGATTCCAGTGACAGCAAGACAAACTGGATAAGCTCACTCTAAAAAATTATCCTGAGGATAATTGGCACACAGTTTACTTAGGATTAAGTACTCATTTTCATTTTAAGCTTAGGGACACAGTTGAAATGCAAAGAAATGGATAGCTTAACTTCTGCCATCATGCTGTACAATATGTGTAACTGCTGACATTTTTCTGCCCTTTTCCAGTATGTTTGAAATCTGGCTTGATCTGTCTCATACAACATAATTATTGCTCCCCTCAGCCAGTCCTTTCTTACTAATTTTGCTGTGCAGCCTGAAATAAAACTGTGATTTTAAGACAGGGAGTACTGACAGTACTTACTTTTAAAGCTTGTCAGTGAATTAAAAGCAAATTTCAAAGAAATAAAGCTTTGTTTAGGCCTCAGTTTTAACTCAAGAATTTTTTCTGTCCATGGCTTTCTGCTAATAAAACACTGAACGTGCTTATATAGAAGTTCCTCTGTGCACTGAGATGAATGTCAAAGCTTAAGGCTGCATTACTAAAAAGTGAATTTAGGAAAGGAATTCAATGTCCTATGGGATATTTTTCTCACTGAAAAAAAATTGTCTTTGCACGTGTATCCGATATCAGAACCTCAGCAGGGGAAGAAGACTCTTCCTTCGCCCCTGCAAGCACAGCCTCAGACAGGTTAATTCAGAGGATTCAAGGCAGGCTGATATGGCTGGGGCTCACAAGTAGCCACAAGCAGATTGCCTATGGCACTCAGCCTGCTTCTGAAACTGCAGGGTTCTACAGGTAGATAATTCTTCACAGATTCAGCTCCCAGTGGCTTGCTGAGTTAATCAAGTGAAGATCCATGCTAGAACTGCACAATGCAGCCAGTGACCTGGTTCTAACTGCATCTTCAATGTACATGGAAGGCCTCTTTTGGATGATCAAGATTATTGTTTCCACCCATCCAAGTGAACAAAAGAGCTGGAAACAAAAACAGACTTTCTGCTTTTCATGCTTTAAATTAGGACTTATCAAGGTCTCTGGGGCTGTGACAAAACTGCTATCAGTGCTGAACCATGAATGTCCTTTCATGCTGCTTCTGGAAAGGTGAAAGCACAAGTGAAAGGATGTGATAGTAAAGGTGTGATATTACTAAATGCAGCTGTGAATAACATGTAGAGGAGAAAGAGACTGTGAATGCCACTGCTACTACAACCTAATGAAAAGTGACTCTAGAGGAACAAAATAGGTGAATACATCTGTTCTGCTAGCTATTTCAAATATTTACATCGAGGAAAGCCAGAAACAGTCAACTGAAGTGAGCAATTTTTTGTGAAAAGCTTCTTACCACATACAGTTTTGTCAGAGAAATGAAAACATACATCCATTCTGAAGCACTAGTGCTATATTTCACAGATACAGTACGGTTCATACCTCTACTATTTATTTTTTTAGGCAAAACTAGGTCACAGGATGGGATTTTTTTCCTTTATAAATCCAGTCCTTTTTAAATTTTAATTCTACCAAAGACAGACTGAGGAGAGGGGTTTAACAGCTAGCTGAGCAATGATACAAGATCATAAAGAAAAAATGGGTTCAGTTACTGTTTAGTGATGAGATTCATCTCCAAAGGGATTTAAGAACTTCAATCAACTTTATCCCCGGAGTTGTGAAAATGTATTGAGTTCATCAATACTCAGATCAGCTCAATGAATTTTTTAAATCTCTCACCATGGACCTCCTCTTAAAACTGAGAAGAGGCTCATATTCACAGGCCTAAAATTATTGGCTATTAAACAGTTACAACATAATTTTCTATGCATTAAATTTGTTAAAATCTCCCCCTCCCCACATTACTCAGCTATGCTGTGTTCAGTGATTTCAAAGCCTTGTTGGCTAATATAATTTTATTGGTTTACCAATGCCTAGAAACCTTAAAAATTTAAATGTTACTATATAACAGTAAGTTGACCATGCAAGATCCTAAAACATAAACACAATATGCTAAAGGAACAAAAGGAACAAGAGAGATTTGAATACTTTATATAAGCTTTTCCTGATTAAGGTAGCTGGTGAAGTTCACAAATGAAAAGGGTTATTAGCACTCACCTCCAGTGTAAAACCTATGACTTTGAAGCACTGTTCTATTAATTCAAACTGAGACTTATAAAAGGTATTGTTCATGAAATCTTGCACTATTCTGAAATGATCATTTTGCAGATATCTGAAAGAGTTGATGGATACAGAGTTAGAATGTAAACGAGGCTGAGAATTCAACACTGTGTTTCTTAGTAATCAATTTATGCAAAAATAAACTGCATTACCTGGGAGGTCTATATTCTGGCAGTTTATAATGTGCCAGTTTTTTCTTTTCTGCGAGACCAGCATAAATATAATAAAAAATATGGAAATTTTTCTCTCCTCTGAAACAACAGAAACAACAAACTGATTTAGTAATATAATCATGCTACATTTATTAATGACACACATACTATTACTAAATGTTATTTTAATAACAAGCAAGACTCACACAAAGTGAAAAAGGACTCTGAAAGAAGCTTTATTACAGAACTTCCTGTGAACACCCTTTTCATGCCATTCTGTGTTTGTCCTGACACTGCTGCTCAGTGCTAAAGCAGCTCAGTGCTGCTCTGCAATTGGTAGATCCTCTATGAGATCTTGCACGTTCCTCATCCACCCACACTGAATGTGTTGCTTAATTCCAGTTATTTTAAAAAACCTTCTGACTGTGTGAGAGGTATACACTTTTGGTTCACTGAATACAGTAGGTCTGTTGTGTCTTTTAGTCCTGAACCAAGAAGCAGACATTCAGCAAAAGAGCCTTATGACTTGGCATGCTTTGCCAAGAAGCTACATGCCCAAACCTAGGACAGAGGTTTATTACATATTCAAGGTTCCTGTGCTCCTTATGAGAAAAAAACTGGTGAAAAATAGCAACCATGACTGAGCCCTGAGATGCCTAAGTCAGTCACTACTGAATAGCAAAAAGGAATTGTGTTCAAACCTCTGCTTTGTGCATGAGCTTAGGTCTATGTCTCAGGGGCACCATTAGATCATAGAACCATAGAATGGCTTGGGTTGGGAGGGTCTAGTTTCAATTCCCCTGTCATGGGCAGGGACATCTTTCACTAGACTGGGTTGCTCAGAGACCCATCCAGTCTGGCTTTGAACACTTCCAGGGATGAGGCATCCTCAGCTTCTCTGAGCAACTTGTTTCAGTGCCTCACCACCCTCACACTAAAGAACTTCTTTCTAAAATTGAATCTAAACCTACTCTCTCTCAGTTTAAATCTATTGCCCCATATTCTGTTACTACATGTTCTTGCAAAAAAGTCTATCTCCATCTTTGTTGCAGGCTTTCTTCAGGTGGCAGGCAGCAATTTGGTCACCCCAAAGCCTTCTCTTGTCCAGGCTGAACAATCCCAATTTTTTCAGCCATTCCTTGTAACAGAGGTGCTCCATACCTCTAATAATCTTGGTGGCCTTCTATGGAATCCAACAGGTCCATGTATTTCTTGTAGTGGGGATCCCAGAGCTGGATGCAAGTGGGGTCTCACCAGAGCAGGGTACAGGGACAGATTTTCCCCCCTTTACCAGCTGCCCAGGCTGCTTTTGATGCAGCCCAGTGCAGGTTTGGCTCTCTGGGCTGGGAGGGCAAATTGCTGGGTCATGTCCAGCCTCTCATCCACCAGCACCCCCAAGTCCTTGGCAGGGATCTTTGACCCATAATCCTCCATAAATCCTACTACATATTCCAAAATGGAAAATGACCAAACAAACAAAGAAATAAGCTACAATACTACAGGAAATTTAGAGAAAGTAAATCCAAGTGATACACTTAACACAATACTCCAAAATCCCACAATTAAATGTATACCTGAACTATTAGTAAGTTTTTAATTCTTTGCACATTCTTATTTTATACATCTCATGGGCATTTTTATAAGATTTGTTTAAATAACCCAGGAGGCAAGGAAAAAAAAATCTGGAGTAGTTTTCAGCTAGCTTACAGATTCATAAGCTATTCATATACAACTTTTAAGGAAAAACATCCAGATACTTCATTCATCTTTGTGCTTTGAACCAAGATGATTTCCTGCATCATAGGCCTACTCTGTAAGCCCCAAATTAGGTCAAATACAATTTTCGTACTTACACTGCCTGGTGGACAACTCTGGATTTTTCAAGGAGGTATTCTGAAATCTGAGCTCCTACTACAGTGCCACCACAAGTGAATTTCATTTCCAAATATTTTCCAAATCTGCTTGAATTATCATTGATGATAGTGCCTGCATTCCCAAATGCTTCTACAAGGTTGTTCACCTGGAGAATCTTCTCCTGCAGAGTCCTGTTATTAGCCTGGATATGAAAAAGACATTGCTTCAAATAATCAGTGATTATTTAAATTCATGCATTTTTAGGTGTTCCTTTAATCTTCTCATTGGTATTGTGAAGTGTGACATAATCAGGGCAGCTATTCCCATGGAAATTATATGGAGAAAAAAGCATATATATATATATATATATATATATATATATATATATGTATATAAAATTAAATATGTCAGAATATAGCAATCCTCAGAACAAGGCTGTCTGGAAGAAATAATGCACATAATGATAACAACACTACAGATTAATTTCTATTGTTTCTGTAGGTTTGTGGCTTTGAGATGGCCAATCTGCTTTTAGGATCCTTGTTAGTATCTGGTTACTGCTCCACAGCACCCTACCAATCCATTAGCTTGCCTTCATCTCACCTCAGGCATGCTAAAAATGGCATTTTATTTACACAGTTGTGATGGCCACAGCCCAGAATGACTCTCCCACTGACATCAATCTGGTTGTGGAAGGATGAGAAGCATGAGGAAGATTTTATTTACTACTGCTTGGGTAACTTGAAGGCACTCAATTAAACAGAGATCTGACTTAAGTCACAGCCCTCATTGCAGTGGGTACTTTTTGTTGTGGAAACCTCTGTGTATTTCCAAGTGACCCTAGGAGGGAGGAAGGAGCAGATAGATGAGCATCATGTTCTAATGTTCTTTGGAAAATGTTCTTTGGCAACAGTCTCACCCCACAACCACTGCCTTGTCCATAGGTTCAGCACTTTAGACCCAGGATAGCAAAGCCTTAAAGCCTCACAGAGACATCCCCTTTCACACTTACCTTGCCAAGGACAGTGAGCTGCTGCACCAGCAGATGGGCACTTTGCGTCTTGCCAGCTCCACTTTCTCCAGAAATAACAATACACTGCAGAGAACAGAGCAAGACTGAGCTCATCACGTATCCCTCAGCCTGGCAGAGGATGTAATTAGACACCTCATCCATACCTGATCAGAGTTGTATGTCACCATGGACTGATAGCCTATGTCAGCAACAGCAAAAATGTGAGGAGGGTTGGCAGTCCGTTTGGCTCCAATATACAGTTTGGAATGCTAAGTGTAAGAAAAATAAAAGCATTATCACTGTCCTTTAAAAACTTTTTTTTTTTTAAGTTTGGTTTTATTTTTAGATTAGTGTACAGCATGCTGAGGTTTCCAGGGTGTTTTCTCAGGGAGCTGTTATTGCAGTTACTACACCATGAATCTGTATGTACTTAGGACTATAAGAATTGCGAAAAAATGAAGTGCAATTTTCTATAATTTTAGCCCTGATTACATTATGAAACTAAATTTATTAGGAGAAATTTACTGTTGTCAGACATCATGGTGCCAACCTATTTAAATTTATTTGTGCTTCCCTTCCTATTAGTATCTCTGCATGTTAAAACTTGAGATCTTTTCTGCACCTGTGGTATCTGATAATTAATAACCCCAAATTATTGTATGATCCGACTTTAGTATTTTTCCCTTTTGTATAATAGGGACACATTCCCTTTTGTATAATAAGGAGACAGATTCACAGCAGTTAACATTTTACAGGATTGCTTTGTGCATGATCTACACTGTAGACATAAAGATACTAGAAATTAATTATTTTGGAGTTTTTCATTTCTGCAGTGTTTCATTTCATTTCAGCAAGTGTTAAGAATTTGTGTCAATGTGCACTTGAAAGAGCATTTCTACTGGTAATTCTGCTTTTCAGAGTAAGCTAAAATAAATCTCAAGTATGGTCTGACTTTAAAGTTAACACTAATATTTATATTTTAGTGGAATTTGGTGGTAGTTTATAATAGAAAAGCCTAAATTTTCACACCTGTGAAGAATAAATATCAATGTTCCGAAATGGATTGACAGCGATGAGAATGTCCCCAACGTATGTGTAGATCTGGTCCTTGGCATAACCCTTCTGCAACTGCTCTGTTACTGTGTTCTGGTGGAGAGGAAACAGGAGCCATCAATCACATGGGGGGAAAAGAATGTTAGGAAAATGTATAAAATATTTGTATAGTTTCAATGGGTGAGGGTGGGGAGGGAAGGTATTTATAGTTAGGAGTACAATGGATCATGATCAAAAGTAAGTAATATTTTCAAACACACTAGCATTTCTAATTTTTTGTCTTACTTTGAACAATACATACTTACAGATCTTCAAATGGCAGTAGAAAAAGAAGTACTGCTTTCATTCAGTTCATCAGAGGTTTCCATGAGACAGTCTTGTCTACATTTCTACTACTAAAGTTTCGTGTAACTTATCAAGCAAGAGCCATTTGATTGAGTCCATAACTGCCACTACAGCTGCTCTAACATTACTCTCAGTTATGATACAACACAGATGTTCAACTGTTTTCTTCCCATTAATGTAAACAATGAGGCATCTTTCCCTATTAACAAGCAGTCTCTGCTGTGATTGTTCTTTGCTGTTGCAGAGCCAGTTCCCCCCAGAACCAAGAAAAAGGAAGAGCCCATTAGTGGCATTCAAATTTCTTGATGTAATTTCCCTCAGCTTCTTCTGCATACACAGCTGGGTCTATAAAGTGCCTGGTTAGGTTTCCAATCAAAACAGGCCACAGAGTTGAATGAAGAAATTCAAGCAGCCTTGAGACTAATCTGGGGTACATGTGAAAATATTTAGGCTCCATACCCTCTGGAACAGACCAACTGGCAGCAGAGGACTACAGAAGGAATTGCTTTCCTTCCTCATCTATCTATTCACAGTGTTGTACACTGTGTCCTGTTTAATACACTTAAAATCTGAATTCTCAACAGCTGCAGAGGCCATATTTCCTTCATGAGAAAACATAAGGAGAAAAATCTTGGGTTTCAATTGCCTTGATAAACTTTTTGGTTTTGAATGCTCTCTTTCCTTTTTGCCAAAACCATTTCACATTACAGAATTATTTTAGGGGAACTTCTGCCCTTTCTGAAATTATTTATTGTACCAATAGAAAGAAGGTTTCTTGTTTGCTCCGATGATGGGGTTATCTAAACTGGAAGAAAAATTTGAATGGAAGAAAGAATACTGTTCTGAGAAGCTGCCAATCATATGTGAAAGTGTTTTTAAATTGGATTTGATTTAGTAACACCACATAGTCAAACAATGCATTTAGACAGAGGCTTCCTGAGGACTTCCATGAGAATGCTCCATCTCTGAGGAGATGGGATGTATTCCAGTTAGTCTGGGGTTTTTGTGCAATAAAATCTCTTTAGCTTGGATTGTTTATATGTATCATGGTAAAAGAGAAAAAAAACCCACAACAGTCTTAATCTTCTTAATACTAAAAAAATGCTTAAACCTGAACTTTGTGCAGTAGATGAATTTTGGGTTAGTTCAATTACAATTAACCAAACATCAAGCTATAACAAAGCTCTTGGGTAGATGGAAGATGTTCTGTGAGTTGTCAGTATGATACAGTTTACCAGCTCAAGTGCCACAATGAATATTCTGCACTGACAAAGGTACTATATACCAGAGAAGTTTTACAGATAAGAGAATGTGAATTATAGTCTATGCACAGCCCAGTAGATGAAGAATGACAGTTTGTTTACAACCACTGATGGCCTCCAAGACCTGCAGATAATGTGCTGCAGCCTGATTCTTCTTTCTGGTTTTGAAGCTTAAAGAATAAACACAGCAGACCTCCTCCCTCCCTTATACCATGTTTCCCTGCACCCAGTGGACTAATTTTTCAACTTTGACAAACCAGTGGTATTTGTATCAGTAATTTGGTCAAAGGTTCACCAGCAGGCATTGACAGATGAGGGCTCAGCTGACATAAATTGACCCTCATGCATTTCCCCAACAAAGTAAGTCAGTGAGAACCTAGTCTGGGAGAGTATGGTGAGCTAGTTTAAGGCAACTTTCAGTGCTCAAGAAACAGTGATGGAAGGTCTTGGACCTAGACCAATTTCAGGTTCACACACCATTGCAAACTGGATACTTAGCAGTAATAAAATACAATGGTATAAATCCTGTTTAGTCAATGGTATTACAATACTGTTTGGTCTGCAGCTGTAACTCCCGAGATGGTTTTAGCTTTGAGTTGGAACCTTTCTCACACAGTAAATCTTGTCTAAAATATTTAGCATAAAGTGGTGAAATGTCATTGTACACTTACACAACTGAAGTGTGACAATACAGTTGAATTTGAAAATCAACAGCACACCATTGCAATTTAATATGATCAATCCTCTACAGGAAAACATCAAAAAAGAAGAGGTTCTTACCTCATCCAGTACCTCCAAGGTTGCTAAATCATCTACCTCTTCTTGGTTTGAAACTAGTGACTTACTGTAGTTCCCTTTCTTTGTGTGAATACGTTCAAATCTACAAAAGAAAGAGATACAATCTCCTGACGTAAGGAAACATAGAGCAGATCTTGCATCTGCAACCATCTTGAGGCCAAAACATTCTAGCTTTTCCATTGTTCTGAATTTAAACACACAAATGTTTGAAAAGCAAAAGCAATACAGAAGTCAACTTCTTGGTATAGCACACCAGTACCTGACAATTCAAAAGCTGTGATTTGATTCCAGAACTGCTTCCATGAAAAACTTTGTCACTCTACAGATCCCTCCTTAGATCACACCCCTACATCAGCTATAAGACAGGAGCTTGGCAATACAAGTTAAAAAAAAAAAAAAAAGAACCTATTTATAAAGCATGTAAGACTGAAACTCTGGTACCCACATGCAAAAAAGATCCTGCTAACAGTATGTATAGGACAAAACCAGAGGTGTATGATGAAATAGTACAGCAAAGATGATGCTGACAAAGCACTCAGGACAGAAACATTTTAACTTAGTAATGACAGTGCTCTAAAGTTTGGCTGAGATGACCACACTATAGAGCAAAGTGCTACAGAACCACTGGGGTGAGTGAAATACATCTTGACCAAATTTTCTTGGACTTGCTAGGAGAAAAAGTCATACATGAGAAGGAAACAAAATTTCAAATATCTTTTTTACCAGGGTTAAACTTCAAGTTTAACTTTAAATTTGTCCTAGATTTCTTTTCTCCTTCAATCAAACCATAAATCCAACTTTATGCAGCCTTATTTTAATTAGCAAGAAAATTCGCAGAGACTTGGGTCATGCTTTATCCAAGAGTAAAGGCATTGCTAAATAGAGCAAACACAGCAGAGAATGCAAGGTTTACAATTCATATTAGTTATACTTGTTTTATGAGATGAGGGAAAATAAGGGAAAAGAGAAACTGGATAAGTAATAGCAGAGTTCACAAACTAGATCAAGCTCAGATATGTAATAAGGCACAAGCACAGGAAAACTATTAAGTAAATCTGCTCTCCTGATATGACCTCACTCCCTTTGATGCCACTGGTGGGAAGGCACCTCTCAAACACAAGGAACATTTACCTTGGTAAACTGAGACAGACAGGAAACTGTTGTGTGAAGCACCCACTCTTTACCTTGATCCCGGACAAGACCAGGGAAATTCTTTGTTTAATTTTGATATTTGGATATATGGTATAGATAAAAGCAGACAGGTGTTTTCTACACAGGCAAGAATTTTGATATACAGCGAACAGATGACAGAAGAAAGAGTGTAGTCACACCAAGATGGAAAGTTAGAGTGAGTGAACATCACACTGATGGGGAAAGCTGAACACCCACAGATTTACTGCATATGTACCTGTTCCATCAACATCACCGAGTTCATGAGTACTGCTTCATGTCATACTGGCTGTGCACTACCAGGCAATGTAGATGCAGAAACTCAAGCAGACACCAACTTGGTGCAATACCTATCTGCCAGGACTGAAAAGGGACTGAAAGAAATGGGCAAATGATGCCCTCCCACACTGTAAGTGCACTCACAATCTGAATGATGGAAATCCAGACCAGAGTGCACTTCATCTATCACTTCTTTCAATTTTTCTTGTCTCTAACAATCATTCCCTGAGGATGACAGAATGGCCTGTCCTCATCCTGGTGCCAGTTTCTTCCTCCTTTATACAGGTGCCATATACCACTAGAGTTTTTTAATTGTTCACAGTGCAAAGGCAGGAGCTTCACACGCACAGCTGACTAATTCTGCAGCTTTAATATCAAGACACAAATATGTAAGACTTCCTTGCAAGAGCTACCATAGTTTCACAGTTTCTGTACTAAAATTGCAGCACAGTATCCAGTGAGGAGGCTAAGTGACGAGAAAGCAAAATGAACCAAAGGATTGACAGGATCTACATTATCCCAGGTTTGACCTATTCTTCCCTTTCCTTTGGAATCCACTTTTACCATGAGAGCTGTCCTGATAGTCTTTGTTGTCTTTGCAACAACAGTATGAGACCACTTTTGGTAGCATGTACTCCAGGCAGTATTAAAGAGGAGGTGGTAATATAAAGATTTAAATTAACTCCTCAGCCTTGCATGATCTGCTGCTGTTTGATTTGCATTTAGCAGCTAAAGGACATTATTGAATCCAAAGTCAGAGGTGCAGACAAAATCCTACCCTCGCAATAGAAATTCATCCCCTCTATAATTCACACTTCTATTTATCCCTCTTTTTAAAAGTTTCATTTGAAAAAAGTTAAATTTCGACAGCTGAAACAATTTCTCCTTTGTACCTGTATGAAGGTCATTTTATGTCCAGAAGATGCATCTGATATCAGTGTGACTTTGAGAGAGAGCTATCAATATACACACAAGGGAAAGATGTGGGAATTGCAGGACTATGTCAAGCTCTACTGTTCTATTTTTTCCGTTGCTGAAGAAAGACCCAAAACAAAGCATCTGTCAAGCTTTGCTTTCCATTTCTGGTGGAGCTGTTACACATTGAACACATTTTTTTTAATAAGTTAGATCCTTAAATGTTACTGCATATCAGTGAGAGAGTGGTATTTCCCAGGATTAGTTTCAATTACCAATTTTCATTTATTGTAAGAAACTAACAATTGCTGTGCAGGAAGGGAGGAGAATGCTCCCGTCACGGACATTTTTCTTTTTCTATTTTTTTTTTTTTCTTTTAAGGAAACAGATCTCTGTGTATGCCAGGGAAGTTTAATTACATAAAATCGATCCTCCTGTAATCCTCCTCAGCTGACATTATGAGAACACTAGCGCTTGTTGGGCTAGATTATATTCTCCGTTCTCCAGAGTACATAAGAGTGGCAGATTTGCAGAACACAATATTTTTCCACTTTGCTGTCAAAGGGCACAGACCCCTCAAGGGCAGTTATACTGCTTCACTCCACTTAAAAAAAGCCCACATCAGTGCTGTTGACATCAGTGCTGGAGTTTCATTAAGATCATGCACATAGACATTGTGAACTGAAATAACCATGTATCTCTGTTCTGCTCAAAAATATATTGGATGCATTGGATTTTACAAGCATGCCTGACAAGCAATTCAGGCAGCTTAAGGCCAGAACCTTCAATGCAGTAAGGACAAGGAAATGAGTCAAGGCAGCATTGTTTCTGTGCATTTTCTTTCACATCAATGCTCCCCTCCCCCCACTTATCTTTCAAGATTCAGTTAAATCAAAATGAGGCAACCGCAGCTTTTTTCTTCAAATTGTCAGAATGTATTTTAAAGATTTCTGATAGTTCCAAAAATACCATGAAAAGGCAAGTGTGACTCATGATGCCCTGCTGAACTCTCTGCCTAAACTGGTTGGAGAATCATCTACAGACTAAGAAGTGACAGTAAAAGGGTTGGCCTTAGTCTGAGTGTACAGAAGAAACTAAAAATAATGAGGTTTTTGTAAGGTGAAGGTGGAAACAGCTGTACACCTCCCAGTAGTTACAAACAGCAGTAAAGTGACAAAGATGCAACACAGAGAAACCTCTACAGGATCTGTCATTGCTGGTGATTCTACTTCTCTGGAGGCTGGGCAAAGCAGTATTAATTCAAACTTAAAATCCAATCTTTTTCTTCACAGATATCTTTGAAATCTGCCTAAATAAAACTACAGCCTGCTACCTATGAAAAATCTGTACTTGACTTTAGAAAGTGTAACACTTCAGTGATAAGCCTCCAGCTGCATCTGCATAATGCTTTGCAGACAAACCTGTGTTCCCCTCTGTATTTAAATGATTGACAGCAGTGACACTACAGGCTGCAGTCTCAGGGAGCTGTGCAGCTTATGCAATGTTTCTCAGAGCACACTGTTGCCCTGCAGAGCTATGGGGCTTTTGATTCAGAGGTGGCCTGTGCCCAACTCTGCACAATCTGTTGGACAAAATTTGTGCTGCTCTTCCATGACCTGTAAACAAAGCAGATTATTATTCTTTCACAACAGCCTCAAGAAATACCTGTATCCCTGACAAATTTCAGGGGGAAGTAGTGTTCTTAACTGAGCAAATAGGAGATCTCTAAAAGGACTCTGGGATTAGCTCCTCATGAATCAGGCCCAGGCCCTGTGCTCAGAGCCACATCGAGATGATAAAGGGGAAGCTTCATGGGCATGAAATGCCTGCTGAAGTGTCCCACCTTCAGGAGAAATGAGTTGCTGAGCAAGTGGACTGGCACAACAGTAAAGTACCACTTGCAGAGCATTTTTCCTGAGGAGTTCTGAATGCAGGAGGAAACCTTCCTGTTTTCTTCAGAAGGTAAACTATTCTTCATTCAGGCATTGCTGTTGTCCATTGTTTTATACAGAAGAACATTATTCAGATATAGAGATGTGTTATAGCTATGGGACTGGAGATCAGCTTATTCTAAGGCCTTTGTTCCCAGAACTCCTTACTGCTTCTCAGCCTGAGAGAGGTTTGCAGCACAGCCATCCTACATAGGAGTGTCCTCAATGCAGGAGCACAGACTTCTTGGTATAACAAAGCCCACACTGAGTTCCAGGAGAAGAAGAAATGGTCTGAAGGGATCAAAGATTGAATCCAAATTCTAAAACCCCCCGTTTCAGCCACTACTCCCATCCAGATGTCATCTGGAGACCTTGGCCAAGACAGCACTGGACTCTGTGTGTCCTATCTTGTACTGCTCCTGATATTGTCTTTGTCAAGCCAGCATGGGGATCTCCCATCCTCTCCTACAGCCTGCCCCGCAGAGCTGTCAGCTGTCAGCTGCTGTCAGCTGCTTTCCACTGTCAGGATGAGTCAGAGAGACTGGGACAGAGTGAACAACCAGAAAATGGGCGACACAAGTCTGTGCAATCACGAAAAGTCACGAAAGGAAACTTTATGGTACTCCCTGCTTTTTATAGGGGTCAATAAATTGACAGTCACCTTTGTGCATGTTGTACATGAACTTCTATGAAATTACCTCCCTGGCCTTTCCAAATAGTTAAATATAGCAACTGTTTAGGACTCTGTTACTGATTTTAGTGCCAACCCTATATGGCCAATACAGGAGGACAAACTCCTAAGAAAATAATTCAGTTTACCCAAAACTTTGCCTCAGTTTGCAGTAGAATAGGTCTCTTTCCCATAATTACTCAGAGAGTATATAAAGATAACTCTTAATCTGGGGACCAGAGTCATCTGCTGAAATCTAGGTGCACTGAATACCCCTCATATGTACAGCTCATTTCTGGAATGACTCACAATTCCCAGGAAATACACAATGTACTAATCATTGCATATTTCTGCAGAGATTATTGTAAAAGCAGTCAAGAAGAAGACAGCCGAACAATTCGAGATAAAAGTCTTACAAGCCTGACTGTCAGGTGTAGATGCGACAGTTCTGAAGGTTGTTTCAAAGACAGCTATTTCTGTTGCAGAGTAAAAATTCTTTACAATGCAGGGATTTTTTCCCTCTTTTGGCCTAGCAAGTAGTGTATTTTTAGAACTGTTTTTGGGTATATGCTGCAGTACTCATTTTTAATAACTATTTTCATCACTAATTATAAATTTTAACAGCTATACTGAAAGCATTGTCAAGCTCAGGGACCCTGTCCTGAAAGGGACTCTCCACACAAAAAACCCATCAAAATTAATTGCACTTAGTATGCAACTCTGCCGGCTTCACCTCTTCTTTAATGTGAATTTAGCCCATATAGCATATCTCATACAGCATATTTGATATGTAGCTCATATATCATTCCCAGCAGCAGATTTTAAAGATGCTATAGTCAGGAAGCTATGGGAAAATGTTAATGTATCAAGGAATATTTTCTCCTGCTATTCCCATTGTCATTTCAGCCTAAGTTCTGAGCTAGGAAAGGTTAAGTTGCAAATAGATATTTTTAGCATAAGAATATGATTATTTTAGAAAAAAATATACTGCATTTACTCAAAGTAAAAAAGTGGAATTTTCAATGAAGCTTTCTGCTAGTATCCATGCTTTTTTGAGTCTTGAGTAGCACAAGATATTCTAGCGCTAGAACACTGCTCAAAGGCTACTGAAAAACCTTCTATCACTTTGATGAAACCTGGAGCCAGGCAGTGGTACATTGCTATCTAAAGTTTTATCAGTGTTAATTGAGATTTCCCTGGTTAGTCAGGTGGTTGGTGGGCTTTCTTCCTCTTGTTTCTCTTGTTTCCATCTCTTGAGAGGATGCAGTACAATGCAGGACCTAAAAACCTTGGTTGCTCTTCACTAGAATAACAACACTGGGAAGGTTGAGGGCCCTCATGGCTCAGTGACTCCTCAGTGTGAGAAAATACCTCAGGAACAATGGTGCCAATGACAGAGATTTCAGGGTGGCTCCACTCTGCCTAGAGGTTTCACATCCTTCCTGAGCACACACAGTGCACAAGGATTGCACATGAGGGTAAGGTCCTGTGCAAAAGACCCATGAGAACGTGACATAACGTTATGAGCTTTTCTTTTTGGGCTGTATCAACTGCACATTCAGCAAACTGCAAGGTAAGATCACAAGCACATCAACAGGCTACTGCTGCAGAAAGCAGTCAGAACCAAATTGCACCTCAGCCCAATGGGCTAAGAAGGTGACTTGATTTTGAGTGAAAACAGAAATAGTGCACACCAAAAAACCTAGTGGCTGGACTTCAGCTGTTAATTTTTTTTCCTTTGAAATATGAAACTGCAATAAATGAATTAAATTTGATGAGGAGAGTAAACACATACAAAGAAAATAACTGGATTCCTAATTTTCAGCTTTAACTCAACATTACCAAGTTTATTGACTTTATATTCCAATGCCCATTTAAACAACACAATTCAGGTAGCAGGATTTCTTCCTGCAGTAGAAGGAAAAGATCTTTAACCCCTTCAATTACCTGCCTCCCACTGTCACTCCCATTGTCAAGAAGGAGGAGAGTTATGCCTTCAAATTAGGGACTGAGAGAGTGTGAGCTCGAGATCAGGAAGAAGTTTTACAAGGAAAGTTGCCAGCCACTGCTGAAAGTTGCCATTCCACTGTTCAGAAATTTCACAGTAGGACCTTAACACATTACTGTAAAAACAGTGCCAGAATAGCATAAACAAGAAAAGAGCAGCTCTTCCAGGGGACTTGTCACTATAACACTTATGTCTTGATTTCAAATCAGATTTACATGGTACTTCTGTACACACATTGCTTTTAACACCATTTGCTTTGTGCAGATTAAAGGTCAGAAGATACATAGAATTAGTAATAAAAGACTTTTAAAAAAGCATGACTATTGAATTTAAAAATCTTTGCATAATCTCTTATCATTCACAGCAGAAAAAAATACAAATGCTGTTCTGTAGTCAGTCTAACTGTATTTCACAAAATTGCACAATCACAAAATAATTTAGGTTAGAAATACTACTTGTTAGTATTTTAAACTGGTAAACCGAAATATGGGCTCCGCTCAGTTTAACCCTGCCATTTAGATTACACTCTGAATTAAACAAGTACATTTTTTCACAGATTCAAATAAGAAATTATGTTATATATTTCATTTTATTATTATTTTGAAAGAGAAAATTCTGTTTTCCTTTGGGAAATATGACTTAAAAGTTACACTTGATCAACTATAAATGGATAGGTAACTTCATCACATGGTAATATATTCCCTTAAATTCTAGTTCTAATGAAGAGAGATCAGTTTATAAAACACAGTTTAAACAGGACAGAGAAAATACCAGTAGATCATCCTCTTCTTGTACCACTTGACTGCTCTGTACTGGGCCACTTTCTTTATGTTTGTATTGTACAGAAAAAAAAAAGTTCATGCAGTTTGCTTTATGCAGCATTTACATGAAAAAGTAAAGGATTTGAAAAAAAAAAAGAATATGAAAACAAAAGTGAGTTCTCTAAAATGGGTAAAAAAAGCCACAATATCTAATTGACTGGAAGCTTGATTTTTTTCAAAATTATTTAGGCTTTTAAAGGACTAATATCCCAAGTGTTAATAAGATTTTAATTAATATAACCTAGTCGTTTGGACTTATTTTACCACATATCATTTCCCTGTGTTTTTTAAATAAATGCTATTTAAAGTCTGGATTATGTTGCTGGTTGAGTGCTCAGCACTGACATCCGATAAGCTTATTTGAATTCAAGAATCTTTCTGGATTAAGCAAATGTCAAGTCTACAATATATAGAGCATTTAAATCCAGTCTGAAGCTTAAATGTAAGCCAAATGCATAGTTTTATACTGCAGTGTCAGAAAAGAGAAAGCACTACTCCTCTCACATCCAGTTAAAGTTAAAAAACTTCAATGTCATAATTATTTAGAAATATATTTTTACTATTATCTTTAAAGCATACAGTATAGAAAATTCCCCAGAACTAGAACTGAAGACTGCTGTATATATTGTTACTCTAAATGTGTCAAAGGAAATGTGGTAGATTTTAACAAGCTTTTTCCACATAAATGATAATGCCAAAATGACTTTTAAATTTCATGTTCCATTAAAAAAAAAAAAAAAAGTAAAAGCATGGTGCTTTTCCTTGAAGCAGGAGCAGTCACACCAGTGGTACTTCAATACTATTCTACAACATTTCACATCTGATACATATGTTTACTGTATGGAGTTTTTCAATTGTAAAACTGAGCCAAGGCATTTTTAAGTATTTTCAAAAAAAGCCATCAGTTGTTAAGTGATTTGCTCAGAATTGATATCACTTAGATGCTAGTGGAAGAAAGAAAGTTTCCATTCAAGAAGACATAGGATTTGAAGTTTGCAAAACATGGTCTGCTAGGACCATCACTTATTTCAGTCAGAAACATCCAATTCCTGCAGGAACCCAACCAGCTGGTTTTAGCATACTTGCTCAAACTAAACATTAGCTGACCATGCAAATGTATGAAAATGCCAAACATTAATTTCACCTAAACTTAGCCTTCTAAAAGCTGGGGTCTAAGACTATATCTGGAGCCTCAGAAAAAAGGGGAGGCACTTCTAAAGATTGTTTCATCCCACATGTGAATCATGATGCCTCTCTGTTTCCATTGGTAGTGCAGGGGACCTCAAATACTAAACTTTCAATTTTTTTGCCATCTAAAATTATAAGGGTTGAATCTTTCTCTGAGTGCTAGTCATTCTGAAACAGTGGAAGTATCAAAACTGACCCAACTGGTCTACTCTTTAGCTACCTTTACCTTGCCTTTTCAGTGACTCCCATTTGTTGATGAACATCAATAAATTCCATGAGTTGCCTTTGTAGCACGTTTTCTTTTCCTTCAATTTGCTTAATAAAATCATGCTGCAAAAGAGTAGATACTGTTGGACGCTTCTCATAATCTTTAGTCAAGCACCTGTGCTGGCAGAAAAAAACATATGATCATTGAGGGTTTGCAGTTAAGTTTTGAAATGCTTGTCTGGAGTTCATTCATGACTCCATAATAAATATATCTGTCTTAATCAAAACAGCTCTGCACGAAAAACTGATACGACTTCACAGAATTGATGAGTCCAAAAAGTTAAATTATTGCATTTTAAAAATAAATGTTCTTTAACTTTAAAAAGTCAAGGGTATTGAAATGCTATTTCACGTATAAATACAGAGCTTCACTTGGAAGTCAAATGGATTTACTAACCAACCTCTTAAGGGAGAGTATTAGTTGCAACAGATTTCCACAAAAGATATTTTACACATGACATTTACACATGTTCCATATTCAACCAGAGTGGTCTCAGTTGTTACTCACTTATTAATGAAGTCATTGAATTCAGGTGACCACAGTTCAGGCTGCTGTAGCGTTGGAGGAGGATTCCTGCAAAGGTCAGTGTGGTGATAAGTTAATAAGCTACTCACTTGACAAAAACAATGTGTGAAGGCAGGCTGAGTAATGAGTTTTAGAAGGCCACTGAAAAAAGATATTGATTTCCACTGGTAAAAGAAGCATGGGTAGATGATGCAATGCCTCATTGGTTCTCCTGCTTTACATAACTAATAAGGAGAAATAGCATCGAGATAATCTACCAAGTGTAGCTAAGAATCTCTGTGATTTTTTCAATCAAATCAGTAAAAAGAAATTAAACTAACAACTCATTAATCACTATTCACTTGCAATGGCAAATTCCTTTTTTCAAGCCTGAAACAATATACTTTCTTAGGAGAAATTTTAAAAAGCAATTCTATTTTAAGTTTTCTCAAAAGGATTGAATTCATCAACTTGCTGAACAAAGTGTCCAAAGGAATTGGTTCTTTATTAATTATTCCTCATTCATGAGAAGATAATCAGAAGTGAAGGTTTAAATAGAGATCTATTGTAAATGGATATACTGCTTTCTTTTCTATTGTTAGAGCTGTTTACTCTAGGTGTTATTTTAGTTGAAACAGTGTTGACAGTCTTCTTCCATTCAAAGATGCCATTTTCACTGAGTATGGCCGTGAAGACAAAAGGAATGACCAGCCAATAGACAAGGTGACTTCCTGTCTCTTTTCAATCAACCAAAACTGCTTTCCTTCAAGTGCTGCTTAATGTTTACTCTATTGCTCTCAGGTTTTACTAAACAGAATGAAAGAGTATTGATCTTATATTGCTCCAGAGCAGAAAGGTGCCCAGTACTTGTGAGAGTATAAGCCAGAAGCTTTTTTGAAGTCCTAGCTGCAGTGACTGACCACAATAGTTTGCAACTGCTTTTTCCACATCAAGCAAAGGTAGGAAGAGCATTCATACTCTGCTTCAGTGCCAGGTCAGCCAAGATTTCTTAAACCTAAAGGTAATTTAAACTAATTTGGGTGTCTTGGCTGAAAAAGACTCCAAGCACTTACATATACCATGTGGGGCTCAGCTGTTGTGGTACTGCTCCAGTTCCTAGTATGAAATCCACAAAGTACTACTGTATGATCATTACTACAGATTTGGAGATTGATGTTCTTTGAAATGCCATAAGTGGCACTTTGCCTACTTACATTTCCAGCTTCAAAGCAAAAAACACAAAATAAGTTGCTATTTGCGCTGCCCAAGGACAGCAACACTGGAACTGCCAGAAGCAGCACAAGCTAATGAAAAGCTGAAGCCTAAATGCATGGGAGTGGGGGAACAACCTCTGCTTCAGAGGATAGAAGATAACTCCTGAAGACAAATATGGGACCTGTTCACCACAGTGGCTGTGTATTCAGACTCTGTATTTCTATCATACATCATTCTTTGTAACAGAAAATACGAGACTCAAGCAAGTCCTGTTTTCACGTGGCAGCAGCTCACTCAGGAGAAGGCCCTATGACTTTTTCTCAAATGTAGCTAAAAATCAGCTCTGAACTTCTCAATGTGCCCACATGGTTAAAGCAGACCCTGCAGAAAATACAACTGGGCAAAGTATTTTAAACATACCTCCTAGTATAAGTAATATAAAACAAGTCCACAAACTTACATTGTCTAAGTTTGAAGAAAACAAACTTTTGGGAAGCAAAAACTTTTGGAAAGCAAACTTTAAGGAAAAGCTTCAGTCTAACCCATCAATAAACAAAGACATCAGCTATTACCTTGGTATTTTGAAGAGTGCCCTCATGGGATGCAAATCAGCAAGGGGTGGATCTCCATCTCCCAACTCTATTGCAGTAATACCCAGTGACCATGCATCACATCTAGCATCATAAGAGCTATCTAGCTGCTGCTCACAGGCAATCACCTGTTGGAGTAAAAGACTGGGATGGTTAAATGTCCCCATTTAAGAGCATACCCACAGTTGGAGGAATCTCTTACAGATTACTCAGTGAAATAAACAGATATGCACACATTTAGAAAGCTAAAGCATCCATCCGATTGCCAACCCCCCCCAGTGTTTAAAGTAGAAAAAGCAGGTGTCCATGAACACCACATTCTCCAGCCAGATGTTCTCTGATTCGGAGAAAGGGTACAAATCCATGGCTTTTTCAGCTGAACAAATTCCATCCCACAACAAAGGAAGTAGAAGGAAAACCAACAATCCTACAACTCTTTATATGCATTATTCTTTCTAAGTAATTATTGTAAGTATACTGCTCTATGAACTGAAACAATCAGAAAAGCAGAAGCTGGATTTACTATCTCTTACTGGGTCCCTATTCAACCAAATCAGCCAATTTCCAGATCAAGTGAATCTGGACAAAGTTCATTAGATCACAGCAAAGTATTTACCTTCAAATACATTTCAGCTTATCCATAATGCTGGATGAATCTAGAATTTTTCATCCCATTAGGTGCAGATCTAAACCAACATGTATACCATTAGTTAAATGGCTAGACTTATATGTATGAACAGAGTGTGTTGATAAAAATAAATATGTATAAACAGACTAGTTTCATGTGCTATAAACAGATGTACTTGCGTGTGTTTGTGTGCCCACAAATACTCTAAGTAGACAAGCTTATTTATAAGGAAATATTTTTCTTGTCTCAGCTTAAAATGTATCTGTATATGTTTCAATTTCAGTCAGGAAAAACCTCCAGAGAATCATAGTGCAGCTTCTTCATTCATAATAACCTTTTCAATTTCTTGATGAATCAAGAATGGATATATAGTATCAAAAACTTTCCAGGTGCAGAAGTCAAAAAATAGAAGCTATAATTTATCACAGTACCACCTTGGGCTCCTTCCATCCATGGGGAGATATCTATAGTTTCAGAGCTTGAAAGGCTAGAAAGTACCAATAGGAGCACTCTATATTCTTCAACATTTTAGTAAGCATTTCAGAGTCTTGCACCCTGCCTCTAATCTTGTAATTTCAAAACCAAACTTAATTTAAACTTAATTCTTGCAAACATATAAGACAGAAAGGTTTAAAGCACTTTTTAAAAGGACATTGCTGTTTCATTTGGTGAAAGGACCAGGAAGAAAGACAAGGAGCAGACATGCAGAATACAGCAGTTTGAGCACCAGTGACAAAATGTTCTGAAAGCTGACCTCTGGAGCCATCCAGAACGGGGTGCCCACGGAGGTGTTCCGACGGAGACGAGTGCTGGTCAGCTGAGCAGACACACCTGGAAGAACGAGGGGAAGCCATCAGCAGAGCAGTTTCCATCCAAGACAGCCCCTCTGAAGGGTGACATCCTCCTCTTGTCATGCTACAACTTCCTGCACAGGTGAATCTTAGATACATCTTTCCAGTTCTCTGGAAAGAGAGGCCCAGTCCTGAAAGCTTCTCTGCATCCTTTTTTTCAGTGGCTTCAGCAGGACCCGGACTTAGTCCCAAATGAGCATTTGATTATTAATCTGACTCCATATTTTTTGACTGGTCAATCAAAGTTTTTCTACATCCTGTTTTAAGAGAGCAGTAAAACACCTTATGGAGGGTGGAAAAGTACTGCACCTTCCACGCCTTCTAATGCTCACTACTGACACTAACCCTCCATTTCATTATATATATATATATTTCATGCTAACACTAAAATATACCTATTCTTGTCTCTTAACTGCTCTGCCATAAAAAAGAAACAACAAAACAGTGAAACCTCAAAAATTCTTACAAAAGGAGAAGTCTCTCCATGCTCAAAGCACATTCTCAAAGCAACAATCCTGTAAATCAGCTTTGCAATATGAGCTGTAGTTTAGGGAATTAACTATTTCAGGCCAAGGGTTGGAAAGTGAACTCTGAAGTTCAAAGGTTCCTTGCAGTTTTGAGTTAAAAGACACTGAAATATTAGAAATTCAAGTGGGCTACAACACAATTCTGAGCAGCCTGCCACCAACTTCCTTCCTTAAAAAACAAGGGTGTACTGGTTGGAAATAGTGCATGCAAAAGGGACAGTACAACATAGAAAAAACAGCCTCTCAGCCAGCATGCCCAAACTATTATGGATTTATGAGTCACAAATAACAGTGAAGTCCACACATGGAGAAAACAGCCCTTCAGCTAGCAAGCCCTAAACTATTATGGGTTTGAGTAATAGCCAACAGTGAGGTCCACCAGAGGCATATTCTGAAGAGCTGATGCCATGGATGACCAGAAAGGTCCTGTGCTCTACATACACATGCTCCAGCCTCAGTCTGACTGACACTGGAGCTCACTTATTTTGCTTTTACGCATATATCTGCCTTTTCTTTAAAATGTAAAAGGACTTGGTTTCACTCTGTGAGTTCCATTTCATTGCTCTGAAACACATGAAGCTCCATTGAGCACTCCTGTCCAGTTTCAACTCTGTATTGTCTGGTTTGAAAATGCTTGACCTTCTCCTCCTAAAAAGCCTGCAGACAGTTCATAACAAGAGCAATTCACATTAACTACCCAATCGGAATATTAACTAAATCTCTGTCTGGGCAGGTTTGATTGTTGTGGGTTTTTTCAGTATAGGTAAAGAGACCTTGATCTGTTTTTTCACTCTAAAGCTACATGTTCAGCTCTGATTCACTAAATATCTGCATTTGGCTCTCACAGAAAAGTATGCAACATCTGAAAATAAAGACTGTAAGGAATACCCCACCTGCTCCTTTGAGATAAATGCAACCACTGTGGCTGCCTCCCTCTAGTCTAAACCAGCCTTGAGAAAGTTCATCTTTTTCTCTCTTTATGTCTGCAGAAAGTCCAATACACAGTGTTATGCATCATGGAAAGCGGGACAATGTGAGTCTTAGCACAAAGTCCATCAATCCTACTTCTACTCAGCTAAGCAGGGGCTTTGTTTTTGCCATCTCAAGGAGTTGTCTGAGATCCAGCTTCCGGCTCACAGAGTCTGTGGCTGTTCTGAGCTCCCAGAAAAACATGTCACACATCACCTCAGCTCTTGAAACCACTGCAGGGATGCCAACAGACATTATTATGTGAGATCTCCTTGATTTCAGGGGGAGCTGAGGCTACTCTCCCTTCCTCCATGTTGCGGGAGTCCCCTGTGCAAAGCTCATTTTTTGCAGTCTTGGACAAGGATATGAGATTAAGATCTGCAGGCAAAGAAAGACACTGACTATGTTTTTATGATTCTAGTGTCAGATTTTATAAATAATCATAACTTTCTGTAGAGATTAGGAACAAAATATAAAAGGTACATTAATGTGTTCAATCTTCTCTGTCTATGCACGGTTGGGTTTTTTCCCTCTTCAAACTGTAATTATTAAATGAACTGAAGATTTTTTCCTCCTCACCCTTGTTTCATTTCAATAAAAAACTGATTTAATTTGAATTGTTCACCACTTTCTTTAGGCTCTTGAGGGTTTTGTGTGCTTTTTGTTTGGTTGTTTTTTTAATCCTTTTGCTCTCAGCATTAAAGTGGCATTTCAGATTATGCTGTGTAGGTCTTATGACAAATGATATTTCCTTGGGCTTTTTCTGTGTATAGAGGAAAGATGATGTAATTCCACACTTAGTAACATTTCTTCCAGCATTTCAGTAACCAGTCAAGCATATAGCTGGCCACTTTTTTTAACCTACATATTTTCAAACAAAACCATCTTGTTCCTCCCCTCCCCATTTACTACTGCTTTGTTGCAAAATGAGCCAAATATTATCCTAAGAAAATCTAAAATATGTTGTAATATGTTTTATTACATATGACTTATTTTTCTCATGAAAGTTAAGAGCTTTATAAGTATGTGCATTAATAGTGCCAAAGCACACCAAAAATAAAATATTGTGCATACAGCTACATTTCTTCTTATTTTTTTCAGGCACCATTTTACTAATAAAAACTGAAAATTAGGACATTTACACTATGAGTATTTTTCAAGATTTTCATTGTGAAAACAGGCATATTGAAATACCTTTTCAAGTAAAGCCATCCATCTGTTTCTGACCTTTGCACTCAATAAAAGAAAAAACAGGGCAGATATTAGCTCCCTACTATTAGGAAAGACTTGTCTCACAGTGCCCAATCTGAGCAGACAACATTATGATCTAAACTGGGAGGCTGTACAACATCCCTTTATGATGATGTTCTGTGACAGCAGTATGCCCATTTTAGTGCCTGATGTGGTGAAGGAAGGGCCAGCCCTAGTAAATTGTACTAATCTCACATTTCACACACAGCAGGGACACTGCATTCATATATAATGACCTTGACCTTACCCCCAAGGACTTACACTCCCTTAGCTATTTCTTCCTTCTTTATTTGTGCCTTTAGTGTACACTTCACTACCAAAGCATCCTCATTGTGGTCTTCTGTAGATTAAGAACATGTAACTCCATCATTCCTTAAGGTAGTGTCTGGACCAAAGACTGCTCACACTGTTAACCCTACAGATCTAAGCAGGCCAAAATGCTTTGAATTATTTCCCAATCTTTTTTTAATCTCCTAGGGAAACAGATGTATAACAGCAGCAGTGTTTCATACTCCATTCCCTTTAAGCTCTCTGGATTTTGCCGTTCTTGTTCCATGTTGTATGATGAAAAAAGTGGCCTCTCCTTCCACATCTCTTTGCCCTAAAGTCTCATGTCAATCTTTTATAATTCTACCTTTTTGAGTAGATCTGGAGGCAGCAGGTCCTAATGGTCCCAGGTTTTCCTTTAGCACCTTAAGCTTCACTTTGAGAAGAAGCCACTATTCCTGTCAGGATGCAAACAGTAGCTACTTCCCTCTCAACAGTAGTGGAGTTATAACTCAATTCCTCTGTAATTGCTGATACCCTTGACACTGATTTCTTTGTTTGCTTATTTCAGGTTGTATTGGTGTAATGATACATATCCAGGCAGAATATTTCAGACAGGTCAGTTGAAATGCATACAAAATGCTAAGAAAAACCGCAATCCTGCAATTCCTTCATACTACAAAATGACAAAAGACAACAGGGAAAGAACAATATCAAATCAAGGCAATTCTGGTAGTCCAAATGGCAAACATCACAACACACTAGGTATGTAACTACATGCAACCACATATAGTGGAATCCCCACTAAGACTGTAAAAGGAGATCAAAGAGCTTCTCCCAGATTTAATTATTTATCATGAATAGAAAGCATAAAGACATTTAATTGAAAATGTTACTAACAGACCATAAGGACACAAATGGTGGGTTTGATGACTTTACAAGAGATGTTTCAGAAACTTTTTGAAACAACGTCAATATTCAAATTTCCTTATGCCTTATAAACTGACTCTAAAAGTAAACTTTTAAATTAAAAGAGCACAACAGTGAGCTGTTGTGAGAAAACCATGCTTGAGAACTTCTGGTCAGTGAGAAGAGCTCAAATTAAGTCTAGAACTAAAAATCAGATTCTGACCTATAAGATGGAAATAAAGAAATAGGAAACAAAGTTGAAATGATGAGTCAAAAGTATTAGAATTTTCAGCAGCATTTTATGTTGGAAGGTGCTATGTTATGAGGAAGCATGACTTGCTTTTTATAAATCCATGCCACCTCCTCCCTATCACCTTCTTGTCTAGAAATTTAGAAATTATTTCCAGGATTATTGGCTCCATCACATTCTGTGATTGAGATCATATGTGGGTCTGACCAGACTGTAGTTCTCTGAATCCTCCTTCTTGCCTTTCTTGAAGATTGGAATGAAAATAATTTTCTTCATTGCTTCAGGAATCTCCTCCAATCTCCAAGATGCTTCAAAGATTATTGGCAGTGATCTTGCAATGCCATCAGCCAGTTTCCTCAGCACTCCTGGGTGCATCCCAACAGGCCCCATGGACTTGTGTCCATCTGATTCTTTTAAATGTTATCTAACCTGATCCCCCTTTACTGAAGGTACATTTGCCTTGCTCCAGACTTCCTTACTGGTCTCAGGGATCTGGGATTACAAGTTAAGACGAAGTGGCAAAGAAGAGATTCAGGGCCTCCCCCTTTGTCTTGTCCTTTCTGTATTATTTTGATGTACATAGTGTTTTACTGTTGAAAACTAGTGTTTCCCAAACCCTCAGGAAAACACACACTGTAGATGCAAATTTTTAACTGAAACAGACATATCCAAAAGATAACCAAAAGGCCCAGAAAGATCAAAAGCTTAATATTCAGGAAAACCATACATATAAACGGCCTGGGAAATGAAAAATCCATGGCATTTACTACAAAACCAAGAGACATGGAGTAAAAGGGGATAAAAAAGTTAATCTGTACTATCAAATACAGGGGGACAAATATAAATGGATGTTAACAAAATGAAAGTCCAGTGGCTTTCATGGTAAATTCACCATGAGGCTTCAAGACAAAGAAAAATTATTTTTAAGCATACAAGGAAAAAAATTAAAATCCTAAATCTGATACAGAATCATTAAAAGGTACATACTGATAATAAAATGACAAACAGTGCCCTAAATAAAAGGCAGAACATTCACTACATTTGTGAGATTTATAATCTTTTTTTCAAACAAAAGGGTTTGACCTCTTTCTTTAATAAATCCAAGATCTTTCATTTTACAGACTGGGCCTCCAGTAGAGCAGGTGACAAGGCTCCCCTCCACATGCTCCTGCCAGTTCAGTGCATCACACCACCAATGATTCTAATCAAATCTCATGCTTCAGGGCTTCAGCTGGTTTCCTGAGAGGGATGCACAGGAACATTTATTGTCCTGTTGCACAATTGGCCAGATGTACTTGGATAGGAGAACTACTCTTCTCTAGAGCCTCAGGGACTTGTACAGCTACACACAATCTGGTACAGTATGATGGTGAGGAAATTCCTCCTTCTCAGATGCCGCCTTTCTTATACCTTTCATTTCAAACTGATGCTTTGATACCCAAAAAGGATGTTTTTTCTCCCTGTATGACTAGCAAAACTCTGGAGATTTTTCTCATTGTTCTATGACATGGTTTTCCTGTTATAATAATCCTGGAAACACCTATGCTGTTGGAACAGAATATTTAAAATACCTCGGGACTGGAATACTCCAGTATAAATAAGTCACTGGGTTCCATCTTCAGGTAAAAAATGAATGGGATTTAGTACACACAGATGAGACTAGAGAGTTTCTAATAACCTCAAGAGATGACTGGTTTGTGACTCAAGACAAAACCAAGTGGCAGTCTTTGCTGGCCAGAAAGGGCTGTTTTCTCACTTCATGTGTCTCTGGCATCTGACACCAGCTTTCAGCATCAAGCTTCTTTAATGCTTAAGCCACCAGTGACATCCTTATGTGAATTAATAGAAGAAAATATTTGAAAGACCAAGTGAACAGCTTATCCTGGATATAGCATTTGGCCACATGATTTCTGGTTTTTATTACTGGACAGCACAAAGGTTTTCATTCAAACATGGCCCTCCCAAAAAATTTTCAGGTCTAAGCCTTCAACAAAGAATTAAACATTCAACAATGAAAAAGCTCCACAGCTCAAGTCAATGCAATCCATCTTATCCCTGCTAACCCTGGGTTGAAAAATTTGGAATTATTATTTTGATTGGGTTCAAAGCAGTTTGACAAGCTGCTCACGAAGAAAGATTTCTTTAAAGTCTTTTACTTTTATTGGCTTCTGCCATGTCTCCTGCTGCATTTTAGCAGCAACATGTGAATGTCATGCTATATGGTATGCAGAAATGACAACACAATAACAGCCTGGTTTTGATCTGAACCAGTGAAGCAGACAGCTTTATTATGGATGTATGCTAGAATGACTAAGACGAATACAAGGCTTGCTATGACTCATTGCCTAAAGTAAGCTAAGGGCAGAAAGAAAATTATTTTATTTTTGAACTTTCAAATTAAATTAAATTAATTAATTGTTTCATTTTTGCAGAATGATTCAGACAGCATTTATAGCTAATGCAGGGCAAGCACAAAAGAACACAGTAGGATATTCTGACTACTCCAGAATAAGTCATCTACAAAAGTTTGGAACACTACTCAAGGTCATGCTGAGCTCCTCTTCAGCATCAGCAGGACATGCATATGATGATATATATTAAAAGGGACAGAAACTGAAATGCCCCAACATTTGAACTTGGATCAGTCACAACTGACTTCTCAACCTATTCTCTGATCACAAGGTGGCTCTAGACTCCCTCCATTGCAGCCTGACCTGTGCCACATGCAATCTGAGCACCGTCCTTGGGAGCCTCTGCAATGCCACATGGCTCAGACACGTGCCAGGCTGAGCTGTGATCAGTCAACAAACTGCCTCTAACAAGGCAATTTGTGGTCATTTAGGTCATATCAGGAATGGCCATAGCACTGTGTCACAGCAGGACAACACGAGAGCCGGTGAAGTGTCGTGGTGAAAGGATGACAGTGCTGGAGCTCCCTGCCCAACCAGAGATTGCAGATGCTCTTTTCCCCCCAGACCAGCAGAATGCTCCCTCATCCATCAGAAAACCAGGAGATCTGAACAATTAAAGAGATGGAATTATCAAGATGCAGTTGTACCATGGACTCAGTATTCCATGGAGGCTGTTCCCATTGTTTGGACATGCTGTACAGGATAACTGATTTTACTTCTCTTGCTTTGTCATTACAGCAGCTGCTGGCTCAGATACACTTCAAAAATTCAACCTTTTTAGCCCATTCACAGAATTTTAAATGTTTTGGCCTGTATTTCTGTATCAGAATACACATAAATATCATGGAACAATACTTAACAGAAAGACCTGTGCATTCTAACTCATGTTGATCAATTGTTATTGATCATTAGTAGTGGTAAAGCACTACTAACAATCCATAATTTCTAAGGAAGAGTAGTATACCACTGAGACAATACAGGATGTTGGCAGAATAACTCTTTCCAGAGGGAAAAAACCCCAATAAATTTATTTTAATGACTCAATTGAATTATGGAATTAATAATTGCACTTAGTATTGCCCAAATGAAATTATGAATTCATTTTAAAGTAAACATAGAATGAATTTAAAAATATGCTACCAAAACTGTGTCTTGCCATTGATTAGTTTCACCAAATTGCAATTTGAATAACAACAATAATAAGGCCATCTAGGAATGCCAGTATCAAGATTTCTTTTTTTCTTAACTTTGAAATACTTCAGATAGCTTTAAAGGAACAATGATCATTCTCTCCATAGCAAAATAATAACCCAATTACATTCCAAACACTAAAGCTGACCTCTGTCTACCTGCAGCTCCCAAACTACAGAGAAGCAATAGTTCAAGTATTATACAAAGCAATATCAGTATGTCTAAATAGAGCAATACATATTCCATTCCCCAATTCATTCTTCCCTCAATGAGTTGTTCTCAGGGTAAATCTCTAGCTGACCCTGCCTACTGTCCATGATAAAACTGTGCTAGCTATATGCAAAGTGGGATATCTGAAACTGCATTTGGAATGCCAAGACAATATTCACACAAACTTCTACATCCAACATGACAAAAGCAGAAAAATGCAAACTAAATGTGTTTAAAGTGTGAAAATCACCCTAGCTTCACTATATATTCCATTAATATTACAATAAATGTTTTAATTATGCAACCTATTTATCCACAGTGCTAAAGGAACACTTGAAGACATTCTATTAACTACAGCAACACAGCTTGTATTTTTCCACCCTCTGCCAGCAGCAGTGAGATTGCATTACCTTTTTTCCATGTTTTCCACTGGAACCTCCTTTACATATTAAAAAACATAGATCTTTCCTATGTATTGCTATTCCAGAGCCTCTAGTGATGGAGAGTTTTAGGTACTATTAGCAAAACAACTAAGAAGAAACTGAAAATATACAGTTCCAACCCTTTCCAATATCCCCCTCCCCACAGTTACACCACTGGGCAAACTATGAGGAGTCATAGGATCTCTTGTGGCTAAAAGCAGGCTCGAATTCTAAAGATTTAATGAGTCTACCCACATTTTATTCTCCTTACAGGTACTTGAATATTTCTAATACCAATCTAGATGTCTGACTTTTTTTCCCAGGGACCTTTCCTGGTAATAACAGCAAAGGTCTAATTACATGTGATATGAAAGTATGTTTGATGCAAAGACGGGCATGGCCTTCAGAAAGAAACAGTGCTGCTGGAAAAAGATGCATTTCTTAAGTGGGGAAGTATAATTTATATTTTTTCCTGGACACTTCCAAGGCAACAGCTGCTCATCCTGAGATATTTCTAGTCTGGGAGAGCAGGTTTTAGTAGTCCTGAAGAAGTATGAGCTACCTGTCTCTTGGTAAAGACTATCAGCCTAAAGGTCAACCCTCAAAAATATAGCTAAAGAGAAATTTTCCATCAGCCTTACAGTCTCCTCTTTTTAGCTAAAAGAATCACTTTGCCATGTGACCGTAGGTGTTTCACATAGCTTTTAGTGGAAGAATAGTTCTTTCCTCCATGGCTTCTGAGACATCAGCAACTTGTCTAGTTTGCTGATAGAGAGTTGTGTCCTCTAGGATCCTCTTTGATTAAAAAAAATATATATATATAAGCATGAAAAGCCCTGGCTTTTGAGCTCCCAGAAGCACTGAAATGGCAGGAGATTTCAGAAATAATTTCAAATCATTTCAAATGAAATGTCACTCAGACGTTTTCAGACCAAAGTTAAAATAATAATAATAATAACAATAACAATAAAAATAATAATAATAATAATAAAGCTAAATATCTCTTCTCCCATTTTGAAACCACACATTATAGAGCTGTGGCTTAGACTAACATTAATGTGTGAAAGGTCCTGCGCAGCATCCTGATTTCAAGAAAAGAAACTGAATTGAGAGGGACTATCCAAAGAAGCAAGTATTTGTCAGCAGAAGCAGATGTTACACCCTTAGTATCCCATGAAAATGGTTGCACATTATAAGATGCAGATGAATGTATGAATTTTTATTACAGATGAGGTGTGCTATGTGTTCAAGTGACTCCAGGCCAGCTTTTTTAACTGATGAAAAAAGATCAGACACTTAGATATTTAAGCAGAAAAGTCTGCATATAAATTTGTCACTTGACTTTCAAAAGGTATCTGGCATTAAATTAATTTCTTTAAATTTCATTACATTAATTTCCTGCACCTTTAGAGGCTAAAATTTCATTTGAAATCTGTCTTTTTAACATCAATCCGCTGTGTGCCACCAAAGTTCTGAAACAGATGTAAAAGACTTTCTCCACAGAACAGTAATAAGAAACTGAATATAATTAGGAATATTTATCAAAAAAAGGAATTTAATTCACACCTTACTTGACTCCAGTTCTTTCTATATAACAGATTACATAGCAGTCACTCTTTAAAGTGCTAAAACGAATTTAATGTAAATGTATATTTTTCTATCAAATCTCTATCTTATACTGAAAACATAGCAGCTACACTTGAATATAATTCAAATATATAATGTGGTAGAGGGTATTCCTTGCTTGAAGCCTAATTGCTGCAATTCTCAGGCAGAACATCCTACCTCAAAGCTTTTCTATCAGAACAGCTTAGGAGCTAATTCCCACAAAAGTTCAGGTAGTGAAAATGCCTTCAGTCAGCCTTGTCTTACAAAGAAAATATGGACTATTAATGTATTTAGAAGTTTAATGGCTTTTTAGACTGAATCTGACATTCTCACAGTAGATCCCCTTGGCTGGTACTCATTTTCTGTAAAAAATAAAAATATTTTTGTTTCTCTCTGCTGATCTAAATTATCATACCAGATGGATGCTAAGCCAGAGGATGCATCCCTGGTAACAGTATTTCAAAATTTTTGTGGCTTGGACAGTTTAAACTCAAACTTTATCTGACAGTTCCTTGATAAGCAATTGAGCTCCAGAAGCACTGTTGTGGGATGTTACAGAATGTCCTGGGTTGCAAGGGACCTTAAAGATCATCTAGTTCAGACTCATCTGCCATGGCAGGAACATTGTTCACTAGACCAGGTTTCTCAGAGGCCCACCCAGACCATCCAACCTGGCCCTGAACACTTCCAGGGATAGAGCATCCACAACTTCTCTGGGCAAAAAACTGTTCTAGTGCCTCATCACCCTCACTGCAAAGATATTTTTTTTCCTAATATCTAATCTAAACTTACTCTTTTTCAGTTTGAAGCCATTCCCTGTTGTCCTGTCCCTACGTGCTCTTAAAAATAGTTACTCTCCAACTTTCTTCTAGGCTTCCTTTAGGTATTTGACATAATCATTAATCTCTATTGGGATTGGGTGTTTCTTAGATACGAGAATGTTACTGGGGTGATTAAACAATATTGCAGCAGAATTTTAAGGGAAAGCAAAAATTTTACTCTTCAAACCAGTCTGAGTGAGGCATGGGTGTGGGGCTGTGGTATTCTTTCAAAATCTATCTCTTCAACTGTTACTACCTCTAGCAAGGCAAACTGTTCAGAGTTAGCCTGGATTTTGGAAGAGCTTTTCCCTACATTTTCTGTGTCACCTCAAGCAATTCAGTCTCTCAAAGTTTCAGATCCCCAGCTGTTAACTGGGAATTAAAGTAATTTACTTCTCCATAAGGGTGTTGTGATGGTTATCCATTACAGACTGTGCAGTGTTCAGAAACTATGGTTCCAGCATACATAAATACCTATGATACAATGACCACAAAGCAATGTGTATAAATTGTGTCACAAAATGGAGCTTCTGAAAAGTTTGTACTTCTGAGAAGTTTGTACCGCAGTGCAGGAAGGACTCACCATGGCAGAACACTATACACCAAGTTCAAAGAGTACAAAAGCAATGAAGGAAAAAAAGCCATTTTCAAACATGATTTAATTCACTAGAAGGTAATTGTTTTTTCACTTATGACTCTTAAAATGTTCCTAAATGTACTTTAAAAAGAGGACAAAAAAAGCTAAATGATTGCACAGCACACACAGACTAAGAACAGGTCTTTTTCTAGTTTTGTGTTCCATAAGGCACTTCACAAGCCCATGTTTCAGACACAGGGTTTATGTTTAGAAGAAAGAAAACCACCATCAATAGTATCGGGGAGGACAGCAAAGGCTTCTTCAGGAACATCTCATCAGCATCCAGCATGCAAGAGGATGGTGCAGATAACTTTAGCTTGGGAAAGGCTCACTTCCTTGGTCATGTGTGTTTGGTGGTTGAAGGAGTCCTTGGTTCCCTGCCTCTGTTCTCCTCTCCACACAGAAAAGCTGTGTGCATGCTAGGAAGGGTGATGTGATTATTTGGGTTGGAATTTTTTGTGTTTGTTTGCCCCATTTAATAATTGGTTCAGCCTAAATCAAAAATTTTGCTTCCTCTGAGTATTTACTGGGTGAAAAAGACACTATGCCTCCATGTCTCTCTTACTCTGTAGCCTGTCAATTTTATAGGCATGTATAATAAAAGATCACTGAGTTTAAGTCCCAGATCCAATAAATGTTTATGTACAACAGTCTGTAGCAATGCCAACATGAGAGATTTTTATCAACTCACATTCCTGGCTAAAAAATGATCTTGGAATCTGATTAATGTGGGATTAAATCCCCTTAAGTAGAAGATACAAATCCCACAAATCCCAGCTGAATACCTTAAGCAGCAGCTTGAATGGTGAATGGTACATCTTCCATGATGATTTTATGAAGACTATAAATTTATTCCATCTGAAACTACTCATTATTGGCTTCAGATTGTTTTTCTTCCTGGGGAGGTGGGGGAAAGCCAGGGAAAATATCAATCTACTCCAAAGTTAAAGTGCCATTTGTATATTCCTTTGAGAGGACAGACTGCAGCTATTGCAGGCTCCTTTTGAGCCCACATAAATGTGTGTGTAGGTATATTTGTTTCTTGTGCATGTTCTAATCTGTATTTTGGCATCACAATTTTCCCACAAGAATTGAAGATTATTTTTAAATTACAGCCTTATCAGGAGATTGCAGTACCTGGGGAATAAAAAATTCAGGTCCTCATCCCTACAGCTTGTAAGTTTTGATATCTGCATAAGTGATTTAATTTTCAGAAGCATTGATCCACTAATTGCCTCCAGCACCTTAAAAATTTTTTCCACAACAAATTAAAAGTCTGTGTGCAAAAATACTGATTTTTGCCTCACAATAAACTTCCAGACTACCAGAAAATACTAGTAAGTATATTGCAGATGATTTAGGAAATACAAAGATTTTTCAATGGAAGATTTTATCTGAGGAATATAAAGGAAATACATGACATTTCAAAATAATTACTAACCCTAACAAGTTTTGGGAATTTGTGTGTGAAGTCACGAGAGTTCCACAAATACAACCTACTGGCCAGAAAGAGAGTTAAAATCCCATGATTAGTTTAAACAATTGTGATATATCAATTACATCTGAATCATTAACAAAATAGGAGGACAAAGGAAAAACAAACATTTTCCATCTGCTGAATTAAATATATTTACAGTTGTCTGCTGTGCTGTAAAATAGTGACCAATAAATTTACTTTTAACATAAAATGGCAGTGTTCTACCTGAACATAATCGTTCATAACGTCAAGCAAATTTTTATTCCCCTCACATGAAACAAACATAACCTTTTAGGCAAATGACTGTGGTATTGCTGATAAATAACAGGTTGCATCCACTTATCCACGTCTCTCCTCTTCCCTTTTGGTGGTGACACCAAAGATGGGAGCATTCAGGAATCCTTTTAGGCCTAACAGGCTTCAACTGACCCTTTTAATGCCAATCCTCAGATTTAGATTTGTCAAAATCTGTCTTCCCAGGCTTTAGAAAGTGGGGATAACCTATATAATATTTCCTCCTCTACTGCCTTCAAATATCTCTTGTTTTGTTTTAAATCAAATAAAGGAAGTATATGCATCTGAGGTGGAGCTCTCCCATTCTTCACAATACCTATTAAATTTAAATGCTCTCATATAAAACATGAAGCTTTTTACTATCAGCTCCTAATTTCACTCAACCAGTGTGTGGTTCCTGGAGGAACTGAACACCAACTTTATTTTGAATCCTATATTCTTGCTTTGCCATTTCACGTACTCTGTGCCTCAAGGCATTTGGCACTTACCACCACTGTATTATAATTCCTGCTTTTTAGCCATGCTATTGAAACAGCATTACCAAAATTACTACAATATTTATCAAGTTTAAAAAAGCAACATTGGTTATCCAAGTGATTTTTAACAAAGAATTAACACAGTATTTTCTGGTTTATTTACTCTATTTTCCATACTTCAGGTGTAAAACATTGTACATATAAGTAAACATAACATACCAAAATCCACAAGCTTGACTCCTCCTTCAGTGGTCAAAAGGATATTATTTCCCTTAATATCACGGTGGATAGTTTTGTTTTCATGCAAGTGCTGCAGTCCCTGGAAGGCGAGATGTAAACATGAACTTTTAACAACAGCTCTGTCCTCCATACTACATTTGCAGAAACAACAAGGTAGTGGAAAAGAATGAAAAGTACTTGAAACATTTTTTTAATCCAAAACCACAGGGATGTCATTCTTACTGCAAAACCACTTGCCACATGACAAGGAAAAATATTCTTTCATTGCCCTACTTTATGACAAATACAAATTTTAAGATGAGAGCATGAAAATATCATTATAAACCTACATATAATAACTTTAAACCATAAACTCAAAGAAAACTACTGAGACCTAAATTCCACCAGAGAAAGTAAAATTTCAGTTATAAGAAAATGATAAATAAAGACAGTTGATCCTAATGAGCAGAACCAAATTCTTGTAGCAGGGTTTGAATTTGTTAGATATGTGGATTATTTTACTTTAAAAACAGTTTGGATCCAGACATAGGGGGCTGAACAGTATTTTGATGGTATTTCTGCTATTTCTTAAAAGAAAAGCAATTTCGATAGCAAACTGCATTTGCTAAGAAAATTGATCAATGGTCAGAAATGAATTTCCATTCTCTTACTAGTGAAATGAACAGATTAACTGCTGTTTACCTTGTTTGCTTAAAAAGAACCATCCTAATTACACATTGCCTTGATTTCATTAAACACTGCTATAATACAAGATAGTGAGCTGTGTTAGTGGGGACATGATCTTCATTCATTTAAAGAAAAAGTATGAGCTGAATATTGACTGTCCTTTCATTGAAAGCCTATCTTACCATCAGAGCTTCACGTAAAATGTAAGCAATTATAAGTTCATTCATCCTTTCGCCTCTCTTCAGAAATCCCTTCACAAGATCAGTCACAGATCCACCATTGCACAGCTACAAAACATAAGGGGAATATAAAAAGGAATTAAGGAGTGTTGTAGTAGCCACCTGGTTTTCATTTTCAGTATTTTTTTATATCTGTAGCCAAATGAGATTCTACTAAACTGACAAACCACAAATTTGTCCTTAAGTCTACTATTTATACAAACAACATACACAGCAATTTTTGCCAATTATTTTTCACTACTTTCTGTATTTAATACTTCTTGTCCAAACACAAGTATAGTAGTGTATCTCTTTGTTTTCCTATATCCATGATTGCTTTTCACTGAAACAGAAGTAGATTACAATGCAATAAATTAGCTGTGAAGGCATGTTTTGTGGGGCATACTAATTGCTTCTTATATTCATCATGTGGAACTCGCTACCAATGCAGATTATTGCAACATCAATTCTCAGGTACAAAAGCTATGCACAGAAAAAATTGATTTAAATCATCAGTAGACAGGCAGCAGAAAAATTTCCGCAGCATGAAACCTACCAAGGGTAAAGCTGCCTTTTTTGCCAAGCAGCACTTAATTCCTAGCATAGGGAGATGTGATACACAAGGCATGGGCATTGTGGAATATGATGAAAGCACTGTGGAAAGAAAGGTCACCCACTGAAACAAGGTGTGCTGTGGGTGTAGGATTAATTATAGCCCTTGTTGCATCAGCCCTGTCAGCTCCTTGTTCCAGATGCAAAGCCATAGTCTGCTCTGGACAATCCTCTCCCAGTCTCCAGAGGAGAGAGCCCAGCCAGACTCCTGCACACCCCTGTCCTGTCCCATTTATGTGGGGAGAAGACACCTGGCCTTGCTCTCTAGAAATGATAGTGAGCACACATTACCAGCAGATTAGTTTCGACTGCAGTACTTCATATGTTCATTTTTATAATTTACAATTTTTCTGCTGGAATAAGCAACGATGTAACTTTAGTGGGTACCTACTACTGTAGGAGTTACACGTCTGCAAAGATGAAGTAGGCACTTAAGCCCTTAAACTATCCATAATGCACCTGACAATACTCATTGATTGAACAGCCATTTGCCTCTGTAAAGGAGTAGCTGCTTCCAATAAAACAGTAAAATAAACTTTTATTCTTACACAGTATTATCATCTAGTAGCTTTTCCCATGAAACTAAATTTCCATGTAAGCTATTTTAACAATGCAGCACAAAACAGTAATTCCTTTGCACTACATTTAAAGTATATTCAAATCAAGAGCATAATTTACCAGTAAAACCTTTCAACTGCAGAATTCTAGACATCAGATTCTTTTGTATATGAGTATTTTTCATCTGTTCTTCTTTACCCCTACATTTTTTCTGTGCTACAATTAAAAAATATTTGCACCTTACAGTAAGAAGCATTTTTTATCCCTTTCTACTCAAACATAACAATAATTCTCTGACTACCTTTGAAACCCCTAGGCTGCTCTGAACTTGCACCACAGGAATGCCTACAGAAATGCCATTCAATACATAACACTTGTTGCAAGATGTTTCCCCCATCAGGGCAGCAAAGCCTCTGGTCTGACAGGGGCTGAGCTCTGTGGCATCAGTCCTGGAACTCACTTAACCTCACCCTTACCTAAGTGGGACAATATGCATGCTTAGAGAGGGAAGAACTCCTATGCTTAAATGATGGGATTAAATGCTTTGCTGGATAAGGATCAGAGTCCCAAGTAGGATTTCATTTATTGCCATTAGCCATGCTGGTCTGCCTTCTACACTGACTTTTTCAAGTTAGTTATGTTTTCACAATGACATTTTTTTCAGGGTTTCTATCATTTTAACTTTGGCACATCACTGACATATTTAATCAAATCAAAAGGATTATGAAAATTCTGGTTAATTTAAAGCTCTTGAATTCAGAGCACTGAAACTGTCTGACAAGTAACAAACCAATTATGAAATACATTACACATATGATATTCTTCAAATTATTTTTCTTCATTATCTCATCTTATATTTTGCCTCTAACAGATGGATCTTTTTTCTTTACAGAGCTGCATACCTGTTCAGTGTAAAGAATACCAATGCATAAATGAATATATTCTTTTTGTAGGCAGAAGAAGTGAGAAACTACATCTCAGAAATCACCCTCTTTAAAGCTTGGGCAGTAAAGCCAATACTGAAGTTATTTGCCTGGGTCAGCAATATTAATATTCCCTTTCTTTAACATGTTGCTCTAACTAATTTTTCTACTACTCTCATAAGATATAAATCTTCATTACGAGATAAATATCTGCATTGCAAGGTAAAACTTACTGAAAATATTGGGTAAGGTAAGATACTAAAACTGTGATTATTTTAGACAAAACAAAAACTGAACCGGGGTATATAAAAGGTCAGCTAAAAAGGTCTTGAAATAAAGAACCCAGAAGTCAGCCCTACCACCATGGAAACCCTCCACCAAATCCCAGGGCAGGGTGGCTGCTTAGACAAAGCTCAGCTGAGGGTGTTCTAGAGCTGTACTACTTTCTCTTACATCAGACAATAAATATTTTTCTGAGACCTGCAGCATAGGAGGAAGAGGGGAAAAAAGGCTGGGTATTAGACCGCAAGCAGCTATAAGGAGGAAAAGGGATTATTGGAATACAACCACAATTAGAAAAGGAGATTATGGCAGACACTGCATGTGTGTGCTCTACACTGTGTGGGCAGGAGGGGGAATGATGACGACAACGATGACACAGGTAAGTATTAACTTTGTTCTATTTTTATCATCATGGGTAAAATCTTGTATCTGCCCTAATTTCCTATCTCTACTGTGCATTTTTTGGAGGTGAAGCTGCCATATGTCCCTAAAACCTGCACACAACTAAAGCTGAAATGGTGATTCTTTCTCCTGACTCAGGTTATCAAGCTGCATGTGTACTCAATCCAGAGGTATCATACACACTTCAAAAAATCCCTCTCCTAACGAGTCTGGCTTTTCTATCTCAAAACAAGAAGCTACAGAAAGTTACAATACTCCTGCCCAATACAGAGATGGACCATGCTTGCTTGGGAGTCTGAGTAGAAAGGAAATAAATTATCCTTGGGGATGTTGATCAAGATCTAGTCTATAGAAACTTAGAGGAGTAAAAAACCCTAAATCATTTTTAAAAATCACATAACCTTGATTTGTACAATCCTTTAATGAGAGATTATGGGATAAATGTTATTTAGCAGTACTGCCAGACAGAAAGTTTCCTGGGGTGTTGTTAAATATTGCAGCTTATAATTATGATATCTGCTGCTTCTTAGTAGTATGCTGTCCACAGTAAAAACACTGTTAAGCCTCTTAGTAAAGCTGCTCAGTTCAAGTTAAGTCAACTGAAATGCTTGGATGACAAGAAATCATGAAGACAACAGACATAATTTTTAAAAAAGATCTTTCCAGTTTTCAGTAAAGCATGAGGTGAAGGGAGGTGCTGGTGGCTATTACTTTGTTGCAAACATTGTGAACTTACATGACCAAGCAGCTGATCAGTCTGTGCCATTTGCTCTACAGCATTTGGTAAAATCTCCTCAGAACAACTTGATGACAAGCACTAAGCAAAGAACAACAGATGCACAGAGAACTTGGGACAGCCATAGAGCAGGAGCTACACGTCTGCCTGAGCTCTGCCCCAGGGCTGCTCCCTACCCTGAAGGTCAAAGCAAGTCTCCAAATCAAATGACCTTTCACCTGTCATGAGACATGACCTCTTCAGGGAGGAGAGGATCATAACTCTATTTTTCTGTCCCACACTAGAAACCCCCACACATTCACACACATTCTCTTGCATACACAGAAACATTTCTTGTGGTTTATATCAGATGGAAGCCCCAATTTTGCTTTGAATATACTCAGATTAAAGGACAGACTCTTGGAATGTCCAGCCTGTGAGACAGAGGAAGGGAAGATATTCATGGCTGTCCCAGAGGGAAGTAACTTAGAAATGTCAGAACTTTGCACATGGGCAATTTTCATCAAATTAATATTAGTCACTTATTCTATTGTCCCCTTGTGATTTAGAGGTATTTTTTCCTTACCAACAATTTTTTCAGTGCCTGCATCAATACAATGCAAATATTATGTGCAAAAACAAGCAACTAAAAGGAGGGTAAATTGAAGGCTTGAGGCTACCTAAAATAAGGTGGAGAAGACAGAGACAGAATCTTCCTAGTGTCACACAGCAAAGGATGAGAGGCAAAAACCCCCCCACTGCAAGACAAAAGATTCCTACTGGACATAAATGAAAAATTTTCCCACTCAGTTAAGCACTGGGAGAGATTACACAGGAGTCTGTGTTATGTCCATCCTTGGAGATATTCAAACTTGAATTGAAAAGACAAACCTGTAACATTTCAGTAACATTTCAGTGTTTGAGCAAGGGGTTGGACCAAAAAACTTCCAAAGGTCCCTTCCATGCTGTACTTTTATATGGTTCAGAATTTATTAATTTTACAATATTCAGCTCCTAGTCTGGATTTTCAGAAAGCAGAAAGAGTGGGAAAGAACAAAGGAAATCTTGCATACCTAAACCAATGGAAAGAAAAATTTAATAGAAAGCTTGATCAATTAAAAATCTGCCTTCAAGAGCTGTAGCTCTGATGGCCATGCATAGCTCTACCAAAAGAGGTGCTTAGGAATCTCCTACAGTGGCAGAAAAGGGCTCCTCCCTTATGATTTTCTGGCACTCAAAAAGGCAAAGACTCAGAGTGAGATGACATGCAGTTCTCCACCCACCCATCTGCCACAACCATGCGCCACTGTAATCGAGCTATTAGTATGCTAAGCTATCTTAAGCAAAAAAAAAAATAAATATAGAAAAGTATGATCCTAAACCCATGAAATCTCACTAAAAATTGCCATTGCATCACAGTCATGCAGATGTTCTTTTTAAGTCTTAGTCACTCTTCACCTGACCCAGTTACACATTTCTCCTCTTCAGCTCCTCTCAATTCTGATGCCCATTGAAGATTCAGTATCAGCTCCCCTATTAAGAAAACCATCAGCTGCACTTTTGCTGGGGCTATTAGAGCCTTTAATCATCCAACTGCTCCTGACTTATGCATCTGTACTAAGCTGTCAGGTACTGTTTGCTTGCATCCTGCAGTTGTCAAGGTGCTTTCATCTTCCTTCACTAGCTTGGATGCAAACAATGGGACAACTACAATTACTTCCTTCCCTATCTTTACAGGCTGCTCAGACCTAAATGACTGGGCAGCACATCACACAATGCACAATTTATGTCATGAATGAATTACAGTTATGAAAGAAAGTCCAACCTTACTTTAATGTTATCACATATAGGAATGCTATCAGCATCATAGGCACTAATCTCTATTTTTTTCCCTGTTCTTGGAATAGATCAATAATCTGACCTGCTCTCCTAAGCAGCACTGCCAGTCTCTGAGCTGACTGCACCTTTTTTTCAAGACTGACTGCTGTAAGAACAGAAGATTCTTAGCTGTTGCTGGTTTGTAATCATAAAATTACAGAAGCAGAGGAGTAAAAGGGATCTCAAGAAATCACTTAGTCCACCGCATACGCACTGTGTAGAGACCTGGTACTTGCAGATATGGCAGATATATGTCTAACTTGCTCCTAAAAATCTCCCATTGAGGAAGATTCCAGTCCTTCTAAGTAGCCTGTTTCTGTGTTTCTCTAGCCTGATAGAGCATTTTTCCTGCTATCCAAACTGAATCCTTTTTGCTTCCAACAAAACTGCATTACTTCTGCCTTTCCTTTCAGCAGTATCTGATAATAAATTATCATTATTTTCTATTTCTATCTCCGTCAGACTACTGTCATGATACACCATTTTTTCTCTTTTTTAGGCTGTACAGTGTTAATTGCTTTAACCTTTTGAAATTCTCCACATTTTCTCAATTTGGACTGCCTTCAGTTTGCCACTGATATTTGTCTCACATTTTGCCCAAACTGCATACAGAATTCCTTGGAAGAAAAGATGAGCAGACCATAATGATCTCCACTTTACAGATAATCCCTTTCTGCAGAACCACAGCCTGGTCAGGTATGTCCCATTTCTTCTTCCTATGGATAGCAGTATTTTGCATGAATCTCTCTTCTGTGATTCAAAAAATTTCTCTGCTATTCACAACTGTGAATCTGATGCTATTCCCCAATGTGCCTGTAATTAAACTAGGTATCTACTTCAACTTTTAATGTGGACTTTTTTTCATCACTCAAGTTATTACTGAACAGAAACAGACCAAAAGCAGATGCGCACTTGAGATTCTCCCAGCCTAAAAGTGAACTAAATCCAGTTTTGTGAAGAAGAGGTAATTTGTTTTATTGTTTTTGTGAAATTTCTGTATTTCCACATTTTCCTCACAAGCATGTCACATGGGACCACATAAAATCCTCACAAAAGACACATTATCATGTTAAAAGATTACATTGTACTAATTTGTTCTGGTCCAGTCCAAGTTGACCACTTATGTTACTGGGTTCTGCTTCTTCTACAGTGGTTCTGGAACCATTGTGGGTTTCAAAGTTAAGAAGATTGATCTGTATTTTCCTAGGACATTATTTTTCTTTGCTTTGTAAAGACAAATACTAAGTATTCCTGTATCTCATTTCTCTAGTAACCTTGTCTTTACCACTCTCCACATTAGACCCTCTGAACTTGCCTTTAAATGCTTTAGAGACCATTTTTGTTTCTCCTATTCAAAGGCATTCTGAAATTGCATTCTTACTAGTCTCTTACTGTGCTTCTGTTTTTCTCTGCACCAGCTAATTTGTTATTGTGTTTTTAATGTGTTTAAAGAACTGACAGCTACCCTGGTATTTTCCTGTATTTTTACATTATTTTTTGTACATACAGGTACCCACCAGCTCCTGAAGCCAGCTAAAGCATACTCTCTCTAAGCCCATTATCTTTGCCCTGCTGCCGTTTTACTATCCTTTCTTTTCCTAGGTGAGTGAAAGCAACTATTTTGGGGCCTTTTTCACTCAAATTTCCTTCCACCTCTTTTAAAAAGAGATCTCTGTGAGAACAGAACAGAACAGAATCTACCTCATACAGCCATTTCCAGAGTCACTTTCTTTGCCTTCTCTCTCCAAACAAGAGCTCCATGGGCTGTCCATTTCACAGTTCAGCTGTGACCAGTAATTCTTACTCTCTGCCTACAGTGTGACATGTTTTCATAATTATTTACTGCCAAAGAGCACCTTCCACTGACAGCACTTAACACCTACCACCCATACCTGAAGGTTCTTGTGAAAACTTACAGGAAAGTAAATCAGTTTCTTCAATGGGCTGAGTGGTTCACTACACAGCTCCTGTCTCTGCAGCACAGTCCTAATTTCATCTCCAATGGAAGAAAGATGTGCACTGTAGTTCCTGTTTTTCCTAACAACTGGACAAAACACCCCATAACCCAAAGAAACCACAGCAATGGTTTCTCTATGCTTTTAGTTGATTGCTTTCAATTTAGCGTGAACAAATTGTATTACTGAAACAGGCATCTTTCCTGAATTATTTTGCTCCAGTGATCAAAAACCATGGGGTATTTATGATTTTGCTATCTTATATCATCCAGCACCTCCAGGGCTGTGTTAGTCACAGCCTCACGGGTGTTTATTTGTTGCTTTTGATTTCTTTCCTTTCAGTTTGGTTTTTAACTTCTCATTTTCTTTGCCATGCACATGCACTGACAAGACAGCCAGCCAGAGGAAAAGTTTGTCTGTTTCATCTTATGCAATGCTGGCCTTCACAAATTTCTCAGTCAGATCACAGATATCTTCACATCATGGCCAAAATGGAAAAGTCGCAATTATGCAATTATTGCCTAAATTTCTTCTTTCAAAATCAGCATAATTGAATGAAGCCAAACAGACTTTACATAAACAAGAAAAAGAAAACCCTAATCCCCAAAAGAAGGATTTTTCTGTTCTAAAACATTTGTAATATCGTGAAAAAATAGCAAGAAGGTGACAGTGCTATTACAAAGGTTTAATGGATAGAGCCTCGCTCAATTCCCCTTCTAGTTCATCCCAACACAAACTTTACATTACACCATCCCATATTTCACAATCTTTATGTTATATTTACATCCCCATCAAGTTGCTAATGAAGAAATCAATGTATCACCTGTCCACATCTTCTCAAAAGATTATACAGCTGAAGTGGTACCAAGCAATTTTTGTAAAAGAAGTTGGAAAGCAACTAGAAGTGAAATATATTTAAAACAGAAATTGTGAATGAGCTTCAACCATAGCTTCATGGCCTGGCAACACCATCCCATATTTCACAATCTTTATGTTATATTTACATCCCCATCAAGTTGCTAATGAAGAAATCAATGTATCACCTGTCCACATCTTCTCAAAAGATTATACAGCTGAAGTGGTACCAAGCAATTTTTGTAAAAGAAGTTGGAAAGCAACTGGAAGTGAAATATATTTAAAACAGAAATTGTGAATGAGCTTCAACCATAGCTTCATGGCCTGGCAACACCATAGCACAGCTGTAATTTTTTAATTATCAAATAAATGGAAGGGTCATTTTGCAAAATAAGAGGTAACCTAACTACAAAACTGAGAGGCATTGGTCAGTAAAAAGCCAGGACTTTCTGAGCAAATACAAGAGGCATCTTATGAAGAAAGAAGATTTTGATAAAGCAAACAGTGCAATTCGTCATTTTATCATACACAAGGAACAGTGGTAAAAATAACATTTAGAGGGCAAAACCATTCCCTTGGCTAGGGAGAAAAAACAGGGACTAACTTTGGGATCCATAAGGACAGAACTATTTCTACTGTCTGCTGCAAACCTTAGCTGAGGCTCTAGAACACACACAGAAACCCCTAAGCAAATAGGGAAGCCTTTGGTAACAGCAGGCACTTCACAGCTTTTATTTCCTGCTTGGAGCTGTGTTACTTTTGTTCACTCTTCACCAGTTAAGAAACATTTCAAAGCATCTTCCTTTTCTGTAGCATCATTTCTATATTATTCAGGGTTTGGACAGTAATGCCAAGTACTGCCATGTCCACACTACTCATAATCCATTTTATGTGTGTGTTTCTACACAAAGACAGTAATTTAGCCTAATTCACTGTAATTTAAATTACTGCAATAGAAATCTTCCCTATTGAGTTTGAAATCATGGCTGGGGATGCACAGATCCAAACAATGGGGCTTGTCTAAAGGCCGTTTTTACAAAAGGAGTGAAGCTGAATCCCACTCATCCCTAAGGCAATTTGTCTCCTCATGGGAGTGTGTGGGACACATCACATGAAAGGAGCTGAGGGACTCTGTCACAGGACCCTACTAAGCAAGCACATTCTAAAGGACTTTCTTAAAGGTAATTTTTATAAGAGCAAAATGATGCTAAACTCAGAAGCCATATTTTTCTTCTCCTTTTTTTCCTATTTTAATGAACTACTGGAATGATTAACTTGGAGAGACTAGATTGGACAGAATTGAAATTAAAGTGTTTTGTAAACCAATCTCTCCCTGCTCACTGTGTAAGGCAGTTCCCTGCTTCCAGGCTTTGATTTCAGCAAAGTCAGCAGCAACAAATGCTGGCATTATTTCTGGAGCCCAGGAAACCTTTCATCACCACTGACACCAATCTTGTTTCTGAACCTCCCAGTTCCTTGTTCCTTGCTATAGTACTTTTCTCCTTTAAGTCAGCAGCTTTCATCCACCTCTGCCTGACAAAGAATGGGGAGGAGACCCCTCTCCCTACCACTGGACTGCCTTCAGTCACTCCCTTTATAAGAGACCCAGCATGTAAACTGAGCACAAAAGCAGCAAAATTGTTCTATCATAGTTGAATTTAAGCACCTAACCATCAGGTGTCAGAAAGCAAACCCTCAAAGAAGGAAAAAACAACTCTCAGTCCAAGCATTCTTTCAATGAATGATGCTCCATTACAGGTAAAGGAGGTCTGGTTATCTTCGATCTAATCAAAAACTACACAAATGTGGGTTTTGCTGTTTTGTTTCATTTTGTTTTTAAATTGCTTTACATCTTTGGTAAAAATTGTGTTCAAAAATAAAATGCACAGAAAGCAAAGTGATGTTAAATATGAGAATGTGAGAGGCATATTATTCCTATGCTACTGAATTAAATAGTGGTATTGTAAAACTATTTTCTGGGCTTCTGCTTTACTGCATGGTGGCAAAAATTGTTAGGGGTTGCTGAAAACCAGGTTTTTGCATGTGAGTATTCTCCAGCAAGGTGGGCCATAACCAGTCATTTAAAAGATGCAAACAGTGCAAAGCACAATGTATTATGAAATATTAATTATGCAGAGAAATTATGAGTATTTAGTAAAAGTTTGAAGCATTAAATGATAGTTGTACCCACATATCTTTGCTATTGAAAAAATAGGATATGATTCAAGAATGAAAAATTGCTATAATTGTGAAGCAAAGAGGGACACATTAGAAATGGAGAAATCAAGCCCAATTCCGGCATGTAATGGATCAAAACATTCAGTGTTGGTTTGAATAGAGCAATTATAACCAAAGACATTTCTGAAAAATGACCTGTGTTAAGAAATATGAAAAAGCAATTTTCCATTGTTTAATTTTTCTGCTATATATGCCATTTGAAAATAGCTAATAATATTTAGGCAAATGACAGCTTCCTGCCCTTTACTCAGCCTTTTATGAAACCTAAATGAACTTGTTATTTTCCACTATACTAATCGCCTGAAACATTACTGTTTTATAGCAAATATCACATACCAGGAACAGCTGTATATCTGTTTTCCTATTATAACTCTTATTATATATTCCATTAAACAGCACAACTTCCGTTCAAAGCTTTTTTGAAATCCATAGCTTGCCTTTATTCCTATAGATGGAAACACATCTGCATATAGTAATTCCTATATCTAACAAAAGCATACTGTAAATATGCCAAAGGAAAATCCTAAATAAATTATTAAATTGTCCATACCACAGGGTTCTCTATTTCATGCAAAAGAGAAGTAACTGATACAGCGATGTCTCTAGTTCATCTCAGGTAGGCTCATCTTTTTAGAAGCTAAAGAGAGACTGTTGGGTCTTGCTTCAAGGCAAATTCCTGTGGGGCTGACTCCAGCCACTGTTCATTACTCAGAGAGGCCTCACCAAAAGAATCAAGTGACTGAATTTGGATTTTCCCACTCTTGCTAAACTATCACAGCAATTAAAACAACTCCAGTCTATACTTCTACCCCCTCCTTATAGAATCACAGAATACTCTGAGTTGGAAGTGACCCACAAGGATCATTGAGATCAGCTCCTGGCCCTGCACAGGACAGCCCCAAGACTCACACCATGTGTCTGAGAGTGTTGCCCAAATGCTTCTTGATTCATTATAATTGTATGATTTTTTAAAAAATCTTCAGTCAAATGGAATTCAACAATTGAAGTCCCAACACCTTCAATGGCATGAATTTGTTCACTGAACTTTTGCATGATCAGCGACTTCCCAGGCTCTGTGTTTTCCTTGCAGGCTGCAGAACCCAAGGCTGAAAATATTTTTAGCCAAATATCTTTGCACATCTAGAAAAAGAATTAGTTGCTTTACAACACTGACAGCCACTCCTCTCTTCCTCTTCCATGCACAGAGAGGTGCTATGAAGAGTGACAACTCCATGAGCTGAGAAAGGAAAAAGATCAAGCTAATGGGGAGAAAACTCTTTACTGCTGGCTTTACACATCAGGACTCTTGCACAGCACAGCACTGAGCACTCTCTCAGCAAGAGAGAAGGCAGAACTACTCATCCTGCCCTGAGCTTTGCTTTTTTGTGCCCAGCCTGCTTGGGCATAAACAGCCCCCTGAAGAAGTGGCCTGTGCCTGGAAAAGGAGCAGGGGATGGATCTGTTTCTGTCAGAGTGTGCTGCCATCCCCACATGGCCAACACAACAAGACCCTTCACAAGCCACTATTCCATACATGTTACTCCTTTTAAACTGAGATATGGGAATGAGGTGAAAGCATCACAAGCTTGGTCAAGAAGATTATCTAGATTAAAAAAAAAAAAAATAGATCTATTTTCCTAGCACACAGAACTTATCATTCTCCCTATATAGCTTAGAAAATCAACATTGAATGCATAAATATATTGCCATCTACTGCAAAAACTGAGGTGATTGTAAAAGTTAAAGAATCTGTCATGGGTGGTTTGGGTTTGTTTTAATTCATTGGGTTTTTCTGGGGAGGGTGAGGAGTAGGGTGGTATTTACTTTGTTGCAGTTTCTTGTCTTTCTTTATATTTTACATCACACAGACTTCCAGGTCTCAAACAGCTGAAGCCTCATTCAAGTTAAGGTATGCAACAGCAGTGAAATATTTTAGCCTTTTTTTTAAAAATAAAAATACCAATAACTGGATCTTTGGACAGTTGTTGCACCTCTTTTGTAGAAACCACACTGCAACCTAAAATTGCACTATCAACATCTCAGCTCTGAAGTAGGGAAAAAAAAATCTCCCATCCTCTCAGCAACTGGACTTGCTGAGACTGTTATTTCTTCACATGAACATACTCCACAGATAGGACATTGTATAACAAAGCATAGGATTTTTGTTGTTGCTGTTTAAATATGGAGGATGCACTTCTGTGAGCTTCCCCCTCTATTAGAATTACATGCTATGTTTAAAAGCAACATGAACAGAAGCTCTTTCACATATAGTAGGTCAGTGAAGGATCCAAGACTATTAACCACACAAAATTTGGGCATTAATGATACTCATTTTTCTCTGACACACATGTAAATTGTGCTGTCACTGTTCATTTATGAATCCGTGAGGAAAGTTTATAAATATTCCATGAACTCTAAGGCTCTCTTTGTGACCACAGTTAGATTTGCAAACATGTGGAAACATCTGATTTGCTAAATTTCTCTCTCCAAAGAGCAGATACAACAGTGCAACAGCACAGCAGACTCACTCCAGGCCAGATGCAGCCGTGTACATGTATTTTACAGCATTCTTAATTTTATGTAGGAGTTCTCGCAACACTTTCCTCTCTTGGCTTTAATGAGTACTTATCCCTAACCAGCCATCTCCAACCATGCCCTTATTCCTTTGAACCCTCACACTGGCTGCCTTTTCTCAATCACATCAAACATGAGCTGCATGCTTTACCTGTCAAAGTCCTTAGCAGTGCTAATACCATTTCTTATGGAAAAAGAGATCTACTTCTATCCTTGATCAGCTCACAGTGGTATCCATTACTGGGTATCTGTAGGCACAACGTGTTTTCCATTCTGCTTTGAAGGAGCAGCTAAACCAGAAAACCATAGCACCATCCCTCCTTCAAATCCTCCTTAGTAACTCCCAGTACTACAGGGCTGACAAATGCTTACTGCTGATTGACATCACAACTGACTTCTGTTATCCATCCAGTTCTCCTTTTCCAAAGCTATTTGTTCTATTGGCTTAAACCTTTGAAGAAAGCTCTCTGCTACAAAGAGTCACTTTTCTGACAGGAAAGGAGTGAAAAACTTATACTCTACATACACATTGTGCTGGGATCTCCATCTCCAGGCAAACTCAAGAATGGTAGTTCTTCTAAAGAACTAGTAGTTCTCCATAAAACCAGAAAGGAGTTCTATCAGGGATCTCAGCTTGTCACATTCTCATTTCATTTAAACACCTCACCAAATGCAACTGCCCTTGTGATTGGAGACTGGGCAGGAGCTGCACTGGTGGGCTACTCTGTGCACATGACACAGTAACTGTTGGCCAGTTCTCTCTCAGCTCTTACCCTGTTACAAGAATCTTGGCAAGCTTTACTGGAAGGGAACTAATAGTAATGGACCAACCCAACCCTGGGATAGCAGGCCGGCAGTTTGATATCATTCCTTTTTCCATATGGTGTTACATTTACAATTGTTACAATGTCGTACTCTGATTAACCATGGGTTCTCACTTTGTCTATGTGTGCAGAAAGAGTGGCAGATGAAACGATGCACTAGTGTTCTACTTTAATTCAAACCCCCTAGAGCTTCTACTTACTGGGTTTAAGATTTTTTCCTTCTTTCTGAAAAAACCCCATCTCAAGTAAAAGCATCCCAAGGACTTAAAAAGAGAATTTAGACATTTGTACATTTCACTTTTTTCCTTCCTAATTTTAACTTTAAATGATCAAAGGTAAGTAAAAAATCTGAATCACTTCAGGCAAATTATAAATCAGTAAACATAGCTGCCAACTGAATCAAAATAATCCATCATGACAATATTTCTGTAATTCTTTTGAGTTATCAGTGTCTGGTGAGCAGGTTCAATTAACATAAAGAAAAACATTTAGACAATGAAACTCAAAGTATACCACTTTGCAAAAAATCCAGAATTACACAAATTATCAATTTATTCAATGATTTCTCCATGTTAAAAGGCTGAGGGAAAGGGAAAGGCTAAAATGACACCTTTTCAGAGAAGCAGATTGCAAGCACAAGCTACTCTACACTCCCACATGATTTCTCTGGTGAAGATTACACTAGATCAACAAAAGGTTCCACATAGAATAAAGATAAATCAGGTTCACTCAGTCTGGACTGTGCATCTGTACAAATTGCATCAACTACTCTGCAGGTACTTTTTAACAACAGAGTTGTCTAGAAAGTAGAGCCTGCAAGCTACTAGAAACTGTAACATATGAGAAACATATGAAGAAACTTTCTCATATGAGCAGGAGTCTAAATTTCTTCACACTGAAATTCAATTAGATTTAGCAACATTTTTGCAATGTTGAAAATATTATATTCCACTATGTGGAATATTATACAAATAGGAATCAGCATATAATAGTGATGCAAAAATTCAACTAGTATGCTCATAAGGGGAGATTATAGAGCATGCCTGTATCAGCATCATGTTTAGTGTGTCCATAAATGGATACTAAATGGAATAGTCTGGGACATAGTCTGTAATATAGCAATCATGGTTGCTGGAAATCATGAGGGAAATGGACTGCAAAAACTGGACAACAAACTCTTCCTAAATAGCATCTTCTAGTGCCACCACAGTACACAGAAAGTTGAGCTACAAGGACCATTGGCCTAATTCAGCAGGACGCTGCTAATGTTCTTGAAATGTTCATGTACATACTTCAGGAAAAAAAAAACAACAAACACCTAAAAAGAATATTTTGTCAGATTTCTTGACATTCAGCAGAATGAAAGGTTTTTATTTCTGTAACACTTCTTGGCAATTCCCTCTACCTCTCCAGAAGTGAGAGGTTTCTGCAATACGCTTTGATATTACAAAACTGTATTTTTGGGTGGAAAGTTATTCCTTCCAAAATTTTTCCCCTACCAAGATAAGTTTTAGCCCATTAAATAAGTTTTAGGGTTTTTTTACTGTAAAAATAATGCATGCTTCCTCTATTTCCTATACAAACATATTGATGACTATAACATACACTAGCATACTTATGTGACTCAAATTCAACCAAATTAATCTCAAATAGAGTATGCATAACTTTGCATCTTTTGAAAATGGACTGAGATGCTTCTTAAAAGTTCTACCTGATCTCTGTAGGAAGTGAACTAAAGAAATATGTTGCACTATGATTCTGGTTTACAGCAGCAAGTAAAAGCTGTGTAATACCTACCATTTACCTTGCTATGGCCTTTCAGCCTTCACTCTTTCTTGCCTAGGTTGTTCTTTGCACCAGGCAAGGCCTGTGCCATTTGTTCTCCCCACCTGCCCCAGACCTACATGCCCACCTGTAGGGCCCTGATACAATTCCTCTCTGCTCCATCTTCCATCAGATGATTTCCAACTATCTCAGATATTTTTCCTTCTGAATTTAAATCCAGAGCAAAATGAAATGGGCTGCAGCACACTGCCTCAGCTGTGTCATCATGCTGCTGTTTGCTGACACCAAACTGCTAAGCTGATTCATCCCAAGTAAGGGATTTCTTTCCAACACAGACTAAGTAGGAGAGTTCCTCCTGCCTGAGTCTCTGGTCACACACGGCAAAGCTTAATGCACCTGGCAGGAATCCTCCTTCTTGCAACATTGTGTACTATAAACGTGATTAGAACAACATCCAAGGAGGAGCAGATGTTCAGCTTAACTGAGTGCAGCCTACAGAGAGAAAGGCATTTCTGAACTGATAGTCAAGAGTACCGTCATTCTCTACAGATGTTTCTTGTTTCACATTCATTCCCATAAGCAGTTTTCTTAAAAATACATTGCATGGGACACATCTTAAAAAGCTGAAGATTTTTTTCTTCTGGGAAAAACCCCCCAGACCCAAGCATCAAAATATATGGATTCAAACGCCCCACTGAATAACTTTTTTGGTAACCTGCAGTGGTGATTCTAAATTCATTACTAAATGCTGAGTTTTACCATCTGTCACAACCCATTCCTAGAGGAATTTGAGAAACTTTCTCTCCAAATTGTCTTGCCCACATATCCCATCAAAGAACACAAAATGGAGATGATGAAAAGATACTCATTCTTATAAACTGCAGGCCACCTTAATTGCTGCTGTGAAAAGGAAACTGCAACTGTAAAGCTGCACACAAGCTGATAAGAAGATGCTACTTGAACAGAGAAATCTGTTTCATGACAGTTTTCTTTGACATACACTATTATTAATAGGAAAGCTTCACCAATGTCAATACTGAAATTTATTTTCCTGCTTATGCATATCTACACATACCAGCTGAAATTCATTGCATTCACAGATCAACATGTGCAGTGACAGAAAGCATCCAAGACTGTTCCACACACTCCATACTTGCTCATGTACAGCTTGGCTTAATAAGAGTAAATATAAAACATACTCCACACATAGGCTGATGTTTTTCACTTAAAGAACATAATTCCATGTGAAATATAAAAGCTAATATATAAACACTTAACTGTTTCCTCCCAGTCTGTTTCAGCCTGGCTGTTTGGCATCCATCCTTTACAGGCCAGAAGTTTCACAAATGGGAGTTTCCAATGCCCAGCAGACACAATGGTTACTGGATTTTCCAAGATGATAATTTCACAAAGACCTGACACCTTTTGATTTCAATCTAGCCTAATAATTTGTTATGATTTGCAATGCAAACCATTCTTAAAAACATCTTCCAATGGAACAAATAAGAATTTGGAATAGATTTTTTTATACCTTAAGCATTGCTGATAGCTTGTTTCTAGAATTTGATACCACTGAATCATTGAGATATTTGGTAGGAGATTTGTATTAGCTGACAAATCCCAATTCTTCAATCTCAACCTTATAAAACTCTGATCAAATGACAGCAAAATTCTTGATTCCTAGGAAAAACACACTATTGCTGTCAGAAATATTCTTCATTTCCCTTTGGATACAAGAGGAAGTTTTTACAGAACAGGCTGTGAATCTATAGAAACTGTAATGATCAAGACCTTTGCTCACAGATTACTCAAAACTAAAGACAAACACATCTTGGTCTGAACTTAATTTGAGGAAAATTAAATGCTCTTCTCCTGCTGCTGTCAACAGCATTTGGGCAGTAGCTACTTTTATTGGCTTACTTATCTATTTGTGCATTTACCTCCCACAGAAAAAAAGGAATTAAGTTAAATAATTTCTATCATTTCATTTGGAAAAAAAAATCACCATATTCTTTATTCTTATTCTTTATATTCTGTATTCTTTAACTGCTATGTCATATGCTAGTGATATTTAAAGAAATATCACTATAAATAAAATAATTTCTATCATTTCATTTGGAAAAAAAATCACCATATTCTTTATTCTTATTCTTTATATTCTGTATTCTTTAACTGCTATGTCATATGTTAGTGATATTTAAAGAAATATCACTATAAATAAAATAATTTCTATATTTTCATTTGGAAAAAAAAATCACCATATTCTTTATTCTTATTCTTTATATTCTGTATTCTTTAACTGCTATGTCATATGTTAGTGATATTTAAAGAAATGCTACTACAAGAAGATTCCCATGGCAGGCCTTTCACCAAAGAAAGATTTTAGGTAGCAAATCCTGTAAGTTTATTAGAATTTATATCCTAATTCTGAAGGCACAGGACTATCAGTGTAATAACAAGATAAGAACATTGAACAATTTAATCAGAACAGTAAAAGGACTAAACAACAGCATTGTTGCATGCAACTACTCTTGAAAAAAATTACACAAATGACTTGCATCTCATTCACTGAGTTTATACTAAACAATGGAATAGCAACTAGAATAAACCTCCTTTTTTCTGTATTATTTACCTCAAGAACTAGCCAAAGCTGGTCTCCATTTTTCACATCTTTCTTATAATACATGCCGTAGAATTTGACTACATTGGGATGATCAGAGAGAGCTTTCAAAATGTTGTACTCAGCTTCAATTTCTTCATCAATATCCTAGTGTCACAAATGAGAAATACATGGCAGTTAACAAATAAATAATGATAGCCATAAAAAAAAAACCAAAACCAAAAAAACACAAAGTATTTTCTGTCAATTCAAAGGTAGTCTGAAATGATACAAAGAAAAAAAAAAAAACAAATAGAACACAAATATAGCATTTATAGAACTACAAAGCCTGGTTCTGTTTAGGGAATAAAAAACAGGTTTTTTTTTTTGTTTTATTTTTTCTTTATCATTTTTGACTAATGAACATGTGGAGTATGACAGAGCAAGCCTCAGGAAGGAGCAAGGGTCCTGGAGGACAAGTTGTCCGTGAGTCAGCAGTGTGTCCTGGGGTCCAAGAAGGCTGATGGGATCCTCAGCTGTATTAGGAAAAGCATTGCCAGCAGGTTGAGGGAGGTGATCCTGCCCCTCTACTCAGCCCTGATGAGGCCACACCAGGAATGCTGTGTCCAGTTCTGGGCTCCTCAGTACAAGAAAGACATGGAGCTAATGGAGTGGGTCCAGAGGAGAGCTACAAAGATGATGAAGGGGTTGGAACATCTCTCTTATGAGGAAAGGCTGAGGGAGCTGGACCTGTTCAGCTTCAAGAAGAGAAAACTGAGAGGGAACCTCAACAACCTCTACAAGTGTCTGAAGGGAGGGTGTCAAGAAGATGGATTCAGGCACTTCTCAGTGGTGCCAAGCAACAGGACGAGAGGCAACAGGCAGAAACTGATGCACAGGAAGTTCCATCTGAATATGAGGAAGAAATTCTTTATTGCATGGGTGGCAGAACACTGGAACAGGTTGCCCAGAGAGGCTGAGGTGTGTCCCTCTCTGGAGAGATTCAAGAACTCTCCAGATATAAACCTGTGCCATGTGCTCTAGCAAGACCCTGCTTGCCCAGAGGTTAGATGATATGACCCCATCACTGGTCCCTTCCAACCTTAACTATTCTGTGATGTCAAGGCAAAAGCAGAGCAATCCACAAGTAGGTAGGTATGCAGGTGCCTTGGGAAAGGATGTGTTATTGCTTTAGTCTTAATGGTAACCCCAGCTAGAAATGGTGCAACTGGGACTACCTCTCTATCTCTTTGTGCACAAACAAGTATGACTGCAGCCACATCTGATTCATTTGTCATCCCACTTTCTAGAATTATCTGGGAATTCTTCTCATTTTCTGCTGTCACAGAAGCCGGTGACATCCATGGTCTCTCTGGGTTCTGCTACTGAACTATAATAATCATGGGTTTTTTTGTCACACTCTCATTACAGACCTTGGGTTTCTTAGTGAGGGAAATCCTTTTGGAGGTGAGATATGAGGACCAGTTTTGCCAACAGATGTACTGGGAGCTGTGCAAATCCCTTCAGGTCAAAAATGGACACGGGCATTGGCAGGCTTTAGCAGGCATTGGATGACTCAGGTAAACCTATCCCATCTGTGCACTGGAATTGCTCATTGAGGGATGATGATTACACTGCATTTGAGTCATGCTGACAAAATATTCAATCCCCCTTGACAACAGATGAAAGCAAATATCTGCAGCAATTTTCCCCTCATTGTTTAGATCTCAAAAAAAAAAAAAGGTTAACACATTCATTTCAGACTTAAAACATTTTAATACAATTTGCTATTTAGAACTACACAAAAAGAAGTGAAAAATCCATTCTAGAAGAAAGCTCCCTTATGAACTGCACTATCCATATGAATGGATTTCGTATCAATGAAAAGCTCTGCTCAGTGCCAAAAACCTGTCTCAGCAAAGCCAAACAGAAGTGACTATGGCAGAGAAAGGGGATATTCTGTATTCCCAATGAATGATACTCCTTCTCATTCTGTTCAACACAACTGCCCCAAGAGCACTTTCCCTACTTGTTTCTTATACAGGTCTCTACTATCCTATTCAAGTTCCTCACAGGAGCCTTTTGTCTTGAAACCAGCTTGACTGTTCTCCAAGAACTTCCTCTGTCACCAGTATCTTCATGAATCAGGCCATTAAACTTTCATATTAAGATTATCAGGATAAGTCTTCTCACAAGGAAGGATTTTAGAGGTCTTGTTATTGGAACAATTGAAAAACAGCAGGAATTTTCCTCTTTCTAGAAAAGGAGAAATTCACTTTAAGGTAATTTTCCCCAGCACAACATATAATACAGAAAAAAAATACAAGGAAGGCAGAAAGAACCAAAGTACTGAAGGTGGCAGAGAATGGAAAGAGAAAGAAGCAGGGATGAAGACAGAAAACACATCTGGCAAAAACAAAAGAAAGAAAAAAAACACAGTCAAAAGCCAAAAATTAAAAACAAAGCATACAATAGTTTTGACTGCCTTGAGGAAACTGGAAGAGAATTAGCCCACTATCCTACTGTGAATTCATAGAGGTTTCTGTCTCCTGAGGGGTACTCAGATTTTATGAGATTTTTACAATTATAAGGAGAAATTAAATGATAGAATATTCATTCTGTGCCTACCAGAAAGAAAAATATTCCTCGGTATTTTATAAAGGAAAAAACCTGAAATATTTAGTTAAATTTAGCATATTTACCTTCATAAAAAAACTGTATTAGAAATGGCAGACTGAAAATTTTCATCCTATATATAGGATAATTCAGCTAAGAGTTCTAAAGTACAATGGCATTTACTTATAGTCCTGAGGACAAGACTAAGCCTTCTCAGTCCCATCTTCATTTCAACACTTTTACTTTCCTGTTTCAGTTTTAAAAAGCTGAGCTGTTACCCAGCAAAAAGAGTCTGTGCTCTAAAGGATTAAACATTAAAAGCTTATTTCAGTCTTATATCACCCATGATAATGTAGGTTCCCAGTTTAATTTCAAAACATCGGTTAAACCAAACCATATTTCTTCTGCTTTGTTTCCCGTCTACCTCTCAAGAGGCACAATTTTGAAACAATCTCCAAAGAAAAAGAATTGTAAAATATAAAGAAGAAAATACATAAAGTATCTTTTCCTTTATTGCAATGGCTCCCTCTGCAGCCATTATTAATACTTTCAGTTTAAATAAAAAGAACTCATTTATTGCTTTCACTTTATTTCCAATACAGGATTGTCATTTTAGCAGTTACATGGAGGTACAGCAGCTACTCCAGACACCCTGTAAATAGAAGAGGACAAAGAAGAATAGTGTTCTTAGAATAAAAAGGGTAAAACATTTAGTTAAGAGTCAAGTCTTGGAAGACTGATGTTGACTGCACTACTGCCACATTTTCATTAAAATAAGGAACCTGTTTTCATCAGTTATATATTTGCCCATCTTCAATTTCTTATATTGCATCTTTATCCATCCTATTTCTTCCATCTCCTTTACATTCTATTCCTTTTTCCTACGTTATCCATTTCTCTTTCCTCTAGTATCAGCTTTACTGTTTCTTTTTTCTTCCTATCATCATCCTTTAATCTTTTTCTGCAACCTCACAAGTGTACAGAACATTGAAAATTTCACTGATTTCTTCAGGAACTCCTGCCATAGCCAGCTGCCACTTAAGAATCACTCCTGAACACTTCTGAAGCATAGGAAAGCAAAAGTATTTCCTGCCAAACAGGCATTTAGATGAACACCAACTGCAAGGAAGTCATGCCTATTTATTGTAAGCACAAGAACCTTGTTTACAGAAAGCAATAGATTCAAAAATAGTTTCCAATACATTTGAACTCATCAAGATGCTTATCACTTGGCAAGTTATGTTTACTTAGGAAGAGGTTGTGGTATTGAATTGAGATGAGCAATTTGTTGCTTTGAAAGCATGCTGAAATAAAAAGCAGATCAGCAAGAAACACAGCATAGATAATGGAAGACACTATGTTTTCACCAATGTATTTCATAGACTTTTGCGTCTATGGGATCATAATCTGACATTGTGTGATGTGCAGAGGTAGAAGAGCCCTGTGTGGCTGTGCACTTCCAGACCTGTAGGGTCCCCACAGCACAGCATGCTCACCCATTCCTGCCCAGAGGTCATGCCATGGAAGCACACGCCTAACAAACCTATACTGGGAGTGCAGATGATGAAATTAAAAGGGCCTCTGAAATAGGAACAGCTGCTTTCCCATGTTTTGGTCTTAAGAAAAGTCCCAAGCCACGTGCAGCACCACTGATGTCAGTGGGGTGTGCCTGTACAAACCAGACTAGTGTTCTTCCTTATTCTTTGAGCATTAATCTGCCACCCAACAAATGTCAGTTATTGAAAACAAAACTGTGCTCTACAGCGTCATAATTCCACCTCCCAGTTGCCTGGTGCTTTGTGTGTAGAGCTAATCCCTTTGCATTTTCCATTTGAAAAGATGGATTCCTCTGTGAGACCTACTTATTTTGGCACATTCTGAAAACACAGAATGAACAGTAACAATAAAATATGCTATTTTATTTTTGAGGTATCACTCACAGCATGTAACTCAGCTCCACCTAAGTTATACACCTATTACACCTAAGTAACTTAGCTACACCTAAGAAATATACCTAAGTTTAGGTGTATTTCTGACTTTTACCATAAGCAACCACTTCCAAGATCACTTATGCTAAGAAAAATTCATTGATAGCTAGCCTGATACATAGCAGGCTGAAATAGCTTATTTTACAGTCACTTCTAATACAAATTATCTACAAAGATTAAGAGGAAAAAAAAAGACTACATAAACTCACAATTAACCAAGTAATTTAAGTAACTTACATGAACAGGATCCAAAATTTTGACTGCTGCTTTGCTGCCATTTTTCTTATTTAACACCTTGAAAACTTTTCCATAAGTTCCTTTGCCAATAGTCTCAATTATTTCCCAGGTATCTGAAGGATCAGGAAAGCTATCAAATATTATTGTTTTCCCAGACAATGGAAGCATCTCAAATGATGGCTCCTAGGAAAAAGAGATATCAGTGTTCACTCAAGAAATGGTTAATAGCAATTCGTTTCCTAGAAATGGGAAGAGAAATACACATTCCAGCCTCAAACTCTAGAAATGTTTTTGTATATAGTGTGCATGCACAGACAGCACAATGAATAAGAACTGCTGCACTTGAATTTCCCTTCATTTGATACTGCATTGACTGCACATACCTTCATTTGATATTGTGCAGTCAACATGATATCAAATGAAGGGAAATTCAAATGATAATTTGAACCAAAATCAAGTTTGAGTGGAGCCAGTTTTCCATGCACTTCAATGAATATATTTGTAACTCCCAGATCTTTGGAGGGACAGGGGAATGAGAGTCAAGTTCATAAAATTCCAAAGGATTTAGGTCCATTACCAAGAATCAAGCAAGAAGTGGAAAGAAACCCACACAAAACATCTTAAATAGTAGCATTAGGTTCATTCAAACTCTTACAATGAACAATCACTTTTACAAGCCTACTCTGAGGATTTGAATTATGATATAGATCTCAAAAGGCCAAGCAGACCAAAGTGACAGATCTTTTCACAATGCTATAGTCCTCTGACAAGTCAAGCACTCTCAGTCATGGAAAACATTCTTACCAATGTACATCCTTTAACAGCTGGTTCATATACTGCAAAGGAAACACCTTTTACAATGACTGAATTGTATCCATCACTGACCAGGTTGCACCAACACCCTGGTCCATGACAGATACAATTCACCAGGAAATATGCAGCAGACTGCGGTGTTCTTGGTACTGCAGCCAGTGCTGGCCCAGCTCCTTGATTCCAAATACTGTGGGAATGAAATGACCCAATTTTCCCTGATACAATGAAATCCCCCTTAACACTGTTCCAGGTTAAGGTCAAAGTAAAGATCAAGATCCAGAGTCATACAGCTGTAAAAAGTATATTCTCAGTTTTCCATTCCAGATTCAAAATTTGCTTCTTTCTCCTGTGCCCTGGGATTCACAGACTCTACTCAGGACACTGATTGTAGTCTCTTCCTAAGGCATGACCTTATGCCTAGTCTTTATCCATGCTTTGGGAGCTTCACCACATTCAGGTCAAGCCCCCAAAAAAGAACACAATTGAGTCAAAACTTTCTTTTTCTTTGCCTTTAAAGTAGTGCTCAAATACTATAATTCTGTTGGCATTTTTTAATCACTTCATGCATAAATGCTTTGTAATTAGCTTCTGCACTCTGCTGTAATTAGGGGACTATACAAAACAATAACTAAATTTGGGATGATAAAGGGATGAAGATTCATAATCTCAAACCCTTGCTTTGAGGGTTTCAATAATGATGGCATTTCAAAATTTCTCATTCTAAGCTTTAGTATTTTAAATTGAGGCTGTTTGTTTAAGATCTTACTGGATACTACTAAACCTGTGACTAGTGATTTTTTTTTATAAGAGGAAAAAAATAAAAAAGTATCAATGGTTGCCTTCATAAGAACTGAGGCATCCAAACCATATTGAAGCCTGTCTACATACAGGCTATTTTCTACAGAATATGTAATTTTCCATTGAAATCTAGAGCCTGCTGTGTCTCACGTCACAAGAAAACACAGGAGCTTCTGACCCAGGTAGTAGGAGATATGCAGCACTGAAGAAAGGAAGATTTATTTCCTCCCTTTCGAAGATGAGCACTTCTGACACAGGAACTCAAAGAACAGCTTCATGTATTTAGACTGTGCCAGAGCCAAGCTGGGAACTCTGATACCTTGAATCTTCAAATAAGCAAAGGACCACCCTGCTGCAGGGATATTTTAAACTAAGCAGAACACTCCAAGAAGTAACATTCCAACCTGGTGCTTCAGACAGCCTCCCAGGCTCCATTAACTCCCTATACACTGATAGAATGAAGCTGAAATTCATTGACTCCCAGTATCAATTGCTTATTTGTCTGCTGAGACTGGTACAATGAGAACTGTTAAAGAGCTAAGGAAACGTGATCCTGCAGGTGCTATTTGGCTACCAGAGAAAAAGTGCTAGAGAAATTGCCATGTGCTTTTGTTTTCTTTTGAAAATCACAACAGTTCCACATCATCTAGTCTTAAGAAAAGTCACCACATACTTAAAAAATATGCATTCAGTAGCTGTCATATTTAGTTCAATAATTTAAGAGTGCTATTCCAGAAAACTTATTCACCCTAGTTCTTTCTTTTGATTTACAGCTTCAAAATAATAACGTGGATAAATTATAATGAATACCATGTTTCCTCATTTTCACCAAGTTTAAGAACAAGTCTTTGCAGACAAATGGTTTATTTTTCACTTTTATTATTAAAAAAATATATTAAATAAAATGATTTCAAGTGTTCTATTCTGGATGATGGATAATGTTTTATTACATCTCAGTGAAGTTGTCAAAGCTGATAATGATTTAACCTCATATTTCAGCAATAAATTGGACTGCTCCTGGAATATGTCTAGATGCCCAACCAACTGGATAATTTATCATACCCTTCACCATTAAAAATTTACTTAAAACACACCACAATTTATAACTTGATCCAAACCTCTAAGCTGGGAATGTACCCTTGAACCGCTAGGAAAAAAAGAACTTTTTAAAATACTTCTGGAGCGTTCAGTGTGACAGTTCACTCAGCTTCTGCTCAGATTTGGCTAACCTGCTGGGGAGGCCTGATGGATGCTGGCACAGCACCAGTAAGTCAAAGCAAGAGCACCAAGCAGGCAGACAGGTGGTCTGAAAGAACTCAAGAGCCATTACGAGCATTACGCACCATTATCACTGGCAAATCTCTGTCTCCTGTCATCTTTCCTGTTGTAGTTTCCCCAGAATCTGCTCACTTATAAAAAATGGTATAGGTCAAATTTTCAAGCTGGAAGGTATAAAATATCAGCCTACCCAAAAAGTTTTAGAAGCAAATCCAAGAGGAGCTGGACTGCTGAGGCCTTCCTGCTACTTGGTGTGATAAAGGGAACACTTGTACATGACAGAGGAAAAGGGATAAGCAGTCTCTTACCCCCAGCTAGGTTTTACTTTTTTGGTTTTGCTTGGAGGTGTACAAATTAAGAGTTATAGGTTATAAATTACAAAACCTGATGGCTTGAGTGGTGCATAAATGAATTTACGTGATAGACTGACCTAGGGAAAAGGGGATTGAGCCCCTCTTTGTCATGTTAGTTATAGCTCCTAATGAGTTCATGAAACAAAGTTTAAATCACAGAGCACATTGTGCTGTAAATTTGAGAGAGCCAAACAGACTGACACAGCAAATAAATTCAGGATGTTCAGGGCAAGGAAAAAATAGATTTGGAGTTCAAATAAAACAAGGTTTGGGGTTTTTTTTCTGTTTGTTGGTTGGTGGTTTTTTTTATCTGAGAGGGGGATCTGGTGCCAGTTATAACAAACTGGGTGAGAATTTATTTGTGCCATTCCTAAGCGACTTTTTGCTTCACATCAAACATATGCACCCTATGGAGCAGACTTCAGGCCAAATATTAGAGATAGCCTTGATATACAGAGATGTTCAGCAGCTGTGCTGACAGACCACTGCATTCTCCATCATTTTCAGTATCTAGTCAGTTTGGAGAGGGAAGGGGAAGCCTGCTAAAGAACATAGTATATTGCCTCTGGACTATCTCATTGCTGCCAGTGAAATACATATATCACACCCAAAGCTTCAGACACAAACCAATTGGCCTGTGGAGGGCTTTTTAGGCAAGGCCACAGAGCACTAGAGACAACACAGTCGCACAGGAATAAGCCATTGGTTTTGCTTCTGCCAGCTGGGGTGAAAGCACGATGGAGCCTGAATTTCACATAGAATATTATATGTTAATCCAATATTTTCACCACTGTTTCATACCACCTAACTGTGCAACTTTCTAAAAAATTTTCCCCCCCAACAGTTTCTGAATAGACCTTCATCTCACTTGGATGAAAACATATCCATTTCCTCCATAAAGAGTTAATAAAATGAGAGCTCCTTGCCTCATGTCACTCATCTTCCTCCACACAGGGAGCCTACAGGATTAGCAAAGCAGACATCTATTAACATTTAACTACAACAAATGCAGCCTTTAGGTTCCCATCAGCATCTTGTCTCCTGGCTACCACAACTTTTTGGTCTTGAAAACCAGGACCAGGAGCTCATTGGTTCAGTTCAAAAAACACCTACTGAGGTTGTCTTCTGGTTTATTTGTCCCCATCCCTCTTTCCTTCACATTGTAAACATTCCTTATGTTTAACCAGACAGTTCTTGCACACATCCTACCTTGAAATGTGCCAGACATCTTCCTGTATGTCACAACTGGCAGATGCCAGGTGCCAAGAACACTGGCACACATGGCACATCAGGTCTGTTACCTCTCTGAAAGTGACACAGTGCATTCCTGCAGATTGTGAAACTTCAACCTCTTGCCTAATGGATGCCAGAAAAAGTAATCACCCCAACAAAAACAAAACAAACAAAAATAGACAGCTTGTTATATCAAATAAAAAATTCCATCTCACCTCACTTTTTCACCCTATTTATTGCTTTATTCAATATCTGATTTGGAAGTTCTTTGGTCTGGCACTGATCACAAGGCACAGCGGGGCCTTCAAATACTTAGTGTAATGGCACAATCAAATCCCAAACCACATTTCTTCTTATTTCATAAGTTATGCCACACTGACAAGTACTTAATAAGAAAGTTAAAGGCTGCCACACGGAATTCTCACAACAAGCCAAAAAGCATGAGGCTACAATGTGCCCTTCATTGTACTAGCACCTAGCAATTTCTGGATAAATAGTTTGATTATTCAACTAAGAGCATGAACTGCAGCTTAGATTCTCAGCTAGAGCTATTATGACTCATTTATACAGCATATTATCTTAGCCATCATTCAAAGAGTAAGTTTTGCTCTGGAAATTCAAATATAACTCCCATTCAACTCTGGGGGAATATTTGGCCTCTGATTTCAACAGTGATGCAACCTATATCTGAATGGGAACTATACTCAAATCTAAGCTTGGTGTGAGCAGATTATCTAGTTTGGCCATTAGTTAAAGACACATGCTTGCAGGTTTGCAGGCTGTTTTTTTTGTTTTGTTTTGTTTTTACTTCATTTGTCAAAAGCTGAATGCACTTAGCATTGTAATTTCACTTTAAAACAACAGATTTGCATAATTACATAATTTTTGTACTTTCCATATGTCTAGACAAATTATCCTCTTCAACCTCACATCAATTTGTTTACTAGTTTCTACTCTATATATTCCCTATTGCTTTCAATGGTCCTTCCAATCTGCAAGAAACCTTCCAGAGGGAAAAAAGATCTCTTTAGTCCCAGCTATGGTAGATGAAGAATAAAAATCAACAACCTTCTCTAACAGTGAGTCCATGTCTTTTGCTGTTGTGTGCTTACACCAGTAAGAAAGACACAAGACATCAATTTAGGGAGGCTTCACCTAAGCTGATATGCAGAATGCACCTATAGGAACCTAAGTTAGATGCTATAATTCCATTACAAAGAAATAAAAATCTGATTCACCTCATCTGGTTAGCATTTATCTGCATAAGACAGCTCAGTCTCCAGACACTGTTGAGTCTACTGGCTAAGTTTCCATTGCCTACAACAGGAGCCCTGTTACACTGCTTCAGATGCAGACATGTTAAGGTAAATTAATTCTATCTACTTAAATGCTGGAAATAAAGAGTTTTAGTCTGACATCTGACAAGATGAGTATCAGCTCCCTCCTACGGACAGGAAAACTGCAAGCCAGCCATATCTCACCACCTGAAAGCTGTCAGGCAACTTGGACATTGTCTGATGATGCACAAACAAGGCAAGCACCATGTAATGACATTACCAAGCAAACTTTGAATCCAGCAACCAATCCCTAAATTAATGTAAATTCAGGAATAAATGGTTGTGTAAAGCATTTGGAGTCAAGGAGTGGTGATCAATTTAGGCAATATATCTCTCCTGAGCACAATTCAAAGTACATACATCAATCTTAGGGCTGGTCATGGAAGAAACTGACCTGGTTTTAAGGCCACTTTTTAATGTTTACTCTCTGAAAGGCTGGGCAACTGCTTCTTCTAAAAACACTTTTTTTTCTTCAGTGACTGTTATCCAGTGACAACTTTCCCAACAAAGCAAGACAGCTTTGAGAGACATTTGATGCCTCTGGACTCCTTGACCTTTGTAAAACTTCTACACGCAGTAGAGAAGCAGGGCTGTGTGGTATCAGTACCTGATCTCCTGGTATTGATAAATGCATATTGGGTGTCCACACTGACATTTCATCTGTGGATTATTATTCAGCTGATCTTGACATTTTGACTTGCTGAAGACTGAACTGGCCAGCCCTGCTCACAGGAGGCTCCAGCCCTTTGCTCTCTGAATGTTCTCAGACACAAGGGATCTACTTCAGTGCTAGGTTCCACCTTGGTTTCCATCCATTCCCTGCCATGCCCCACAGCCTAAGGTAACTCCATTGGAGGAGGGGATTTGGAAGCAGCAGCTTAAAGAATCAGCGAGGGCTGTAAGCATTCAATCTATTCTCATGCATAGGGGCCACCCACTAGATTGCAATCCTTCAGGGTTTAAACATGATACAAGTACAGAACCCAAACCTTTTTAAAAGCCAATCTTTAGTTAAAGAAAGGGGGTATGAAAAGAACAAGGAAACAAAACACTAAATTTAACTACTGTCATCAATTTTAAAAGCTCTGATGTTTTGAAAACAAATGATAGCTAAAGATTTTTGTGGCAATTATTGTCCAACAGACAATATTTCTGCAGGGGATTACAATAATGATAGAAGATTAATAATGGTAGGGGGAATTGTCAAATTGTATTTGGACTTTGTGCCACCAGAAGTAATGAAATGACATTAGCAATCCATGAACAAAATTATATCCAGCTAATTTTGTGGCTCCTAGAAGAGAGGCACTGCAAATGATGAGGATAATTTTTCAGTGACTAAACACTAGATCAATATATTAGCAAATAACTTGGTTTTCAAAGCTAAAGCATCACTTAATTTTCCTATTTTAACACAATAAAACCTTATAAAGCTTTAAAAGCCAATATGGAGTGACCTCACTCAGTCCGCATTTCTCAGAACTTCTAACAACAGAAAAGTGGCAACTCAATTTAGCTGAGTTTTGTCAGGGCTTGAAATTAAAGCGATACAGTAACTTGATAGCAAGATAAGGAAGGCAGTGGAGACAACAGGCAAACTTGCTAGCACTTAGCATTAGCCGAGGAAGTTACGGGGTGCGAGCGTACGGCGGGCACGGCAGGGCTGCACACGCGTCCTGCGAGGCCACGGTCACGCCACAGCCCCGCGTGTCCCCCGGGCGGGCAGCGCTGTGCCCGCCCCGGAGCGCCCGGCTGCCTCACCGCGGGCAGGGCGGGCATCCCTCCCGACCGCTCCGCACGCGTCTCTTATCCAGAAACTCACTCACAAGCGGAAAAAAACAAAACAAGAACACCAAAAAAACCAAAGCGAACCCCCCAAAAAACGAAGGGGAGGGGGAAAAAAAGGGGGAGGAAAAAAAGAAAAAGTGTAAACAAGCAGAATTAATCTGAACGAGAGACCGCAAGAGCCAACCCGCACATGCCCCGGTGCCTGAAGCTCCCGGCACCGCGCACCCCCCGCCTGTCCCGCCGCTCCCGTCGGCTCCGGGGCTGCGGCGACAGGCCCCGGCCCGGCCCGGCCCGCACCACCCCCCGGGGGCCGGGCCACCATCCCGCGGGGGCCGCCCCGAAGCCCCTCGGCGAGGCGTGGCCGCCGGGCAGCGCAGCTCCGCGGAGAGCCCCCCTCAGGCACCGGCGCCGGGGCTCGCCCCGGTGCCTTGCCCGCCGCTCCCGGCCGGGGATTACCCGCAGCGAAACCTCCGGTCCCCGCAGAGCCAGCCCCGCCGAGGGGGCAGGGGCCGCGCCACCTCCGGCCACCGTGCCTCGGCTTCGCCCTCCTCCTTCTCCTCCTGCGGACGGCCCCGGCCCGGCTGCGGTCCCGCCTCGGGGTCAGCGGCGGCTGAGCGCTTTGCCCCGCTAATCCCCCGCAGGCGCCGGCAAAGCCGGCAGGGCTCGGCCCGCCCCGGGCAGGGCGCGGCGGGGGCGCCGGGGCGGCCCAGGCTCCCTCCCGGCGGGGCCGCTGGGCATCCCGGGTCGGCCGCCTCCAGAGCCGGGCCACAGCCCCGCGCCCTGATCCGCGGGGATTACACGGAGCCGGGCGGCCGCCGAGCCCCGGCGAGGCTGCTGGCCTGGCACGGGAGAGCTGTGCTCCTGCCCTTGGGGCTGCCCCTGGCTGCGCTGCCCTGAGAAAACCTAATGGACCTACCTGGCCCTCTAAAAATAATTCCCATCTGGTGCACGCCCCGAGCTCGCGTTAATACCTGTTGCAGAGAGGTGACCGCACCGCAACAGCACAACATAAGTGCAATAATGTAATAGCAGGGTGAATTTGCAAGACAAAGCACTCAAAAGTTGGACATGGATAAATTTTAGAAGTACAGCGGCTATGTAGTATATGAACCAGGCTTTAATTACGCTGGTTAGGCTTTCTTTGCAACATCCCTAAAAAATTCACTGCGAAGAAGCAGCAAAACTTTGTCTGCACTGGGAACCAGGTACCTCCATCAGAGACTATGTCTGTTGAGTTTGTCTCCTTTCATTTTTCTGATAATATTCAAACCTGTGTTTTGTTTTCAGACAGGTCTGATACAAGGGGAACTGCTTCAGAGCTATGTTTTACATCTTTCTCAAAAGGAGAGTAGACACCAGGTAGCTCCCCCTCCCTGAACAAAGCTCACATTGCTTTCACTTGTGCTTGGGAGTGCCTGGCACCCCAGTGCCTTTTGGCTGCATGTCTAGTGGATGGCAAGTCATATGCAGAAGCATGACAGTCTAATCCTCTGATCATGCAGAAGCTTGGCCAGAGTGTGCCATCAGAAAAAGGCTACAAGCCTTTCAGTGGAAATTCAGGTGCAAAAAGGAGTGATGGGTACTGATAGCTCTTCTAGAAAGAGCTTGCATGCATCCAAGACCTGGAACAAGGAGCTGAGAAGTGTTTAGGCGCAGTCATAGGAACCAGAAAAGACAGTAACATCAGTGATTAGCTGATATGTTCCTTTCTACTTCTAGCAGTGCTGTCCTAAAGCCACTGCTGCCCACCTCATCTAATTCTCGCTGTGTACCGACGTTACCATCCCTTAGCTCTGAAGACCTAAAATTGTCTGTGAGCCCTCCCTCTGTCAAAGGGACCTCAAAGGCAAAACCCCATGATAGGGCTCAGATAAACCACTTGAAGTATTGAACACATTATGTCTTCGGCATTAATTAATTTTTCAGGTGAACTGTGAAACTCCAAAAAACTCATATCTATTTCATTTAGGTAATTCTGAACAATATATAAGTAATGGCAGCCTGTTGCTGCAGAAAGGGTCCTAGTTTAAACCAGTTAAAGTTTAAAGACCAATGTCCAAGGCCTATAGAGCTAGGCACTGTTGAAACAAACAGGGAATTTATGCCTTTAGGGAATCTGTGTATCAAATGGAAAGTGATGGTGCTGGAAAATTTAGTCATGAAATGATTACGTGACAGTCAGTGTTATGCAGCCCAGCCACATTCCTCTTTTGCCTTTATTTTCACTCCTTCATGTTCTTTTTCCATCTCAACCTGCCTTGGCTGTTGCCCCTCATTTTCCCAAAAAATTACTGCTTTGCTGTTATCTAGAATACCTTTCAGATGAGATTTCAAGGTTGAAGAGTAAATATGAGTATATGCTTTCTCTGCCCCAAAATAAATTTGAAAAAATTAAGGACAAATATTATGTTTTGACAATATCCAGTTATATATATTAAAAGATAGATGAAGTGTGATCATCATCAGCTGTACCTGCTATGAAGTTCAGTTTGCTTGATGCCACAAGACAGCATCTATACTACGCTCTCTTTTTAACAGATTCTGATTAGATTAGTTTCAGACTTTATCCTTGCCATTCAACTTGGTTTTTACCTTCATTAGAAGCATTGTGGGTGCAAGTCTGAGAACTATTTTTAAATGAATATGTGACAAATATGAAAGCAGTATGAACAGACAACCTTTCAAAGCATCCAAAGCATCTTCATCATTAGATCACATTAGGCAGTTGCTTTTAGAATATCTTACTCTTCATTATTAAAAAGTAATGGACCCGAAACATACATAAGTATAATAGACCTCTTTTACTCCAGATACATTCAGACTTCTGCACTCTTAGAAGCTTCTAATAACAAAAAGGTGTGGGGGGATAGGAAAGATGCCCTTGTGATTAAGGCACCAAATTAAGGCTGTTATTTACTGAATATTTTATATATTGTGAAAAATCATGCTACACCCAAATCAAGTCAGGATGCAGATAGGCAGGACACAGTGGACCCTCCCTACAAAAGGAGGTCCTTGACTGCCAGGCTCCAAATCCTGGGCAGAGTTCAGCCATAGAGAGTTTGTGGGACCTAAGACATATGTTCCTGTTTTTTATCTCTTTTTCTCCTTATAATTGATCTCTTAATAGTATTCTACTCAAGAGCAGTTGTTTTGATGGCTAATGAGGTACATATGCAAATAGCAAGTGATACACAAAAAGATCAGGAGGTATATAAATGATAACTTAAGAAAATAAAAAAGCATGCTTAACTAGCAGAAGACCACCACTATAGGAATAAAAGAACTTACCTCTCTGGGGAAGTGCTTTTTGACCTCTCTGGCTGCTTAGCTGAGCACAGCCTGTAGCAAATATAAGGAACTCCTCCCCTTTGGTGTTTATTACAGAGAAGCAGTACTTCCTGCAACACCTGAGTAAATATCCTCTAGGAAAACCACCACAGAGTTTGTCTACATCTAGCTCAGTATTCTTTTGATCATAAATGCCATCTACCATAATGAATTATCAAGGATGTCTAAAAGCATAAGTTATTTATTTGAATGCATAGTTTTCTCTAAAGCAACCCTGAGCTTTGCCAGATATTTTCTTTAGTTGATCAAAAGAGCTCCATAACCCCTTTTGAAGGTCTTAGATGTGTGATCCTTGTAATCACATTTAAGGGGCTGGTTAGCTCAGGAGATTGTTAATAGGATACAAAACCTTTAACATCCAACCCAGATCATTGCAGACGAAAAGCTGTGACTATTCAACAGTTTTTTCATGTCCCATGACCTAACTTAGTTCCTAAAGGAGAAATGTTTGTATTCCTTCAAATTAACAGAATGTGCTTTTCAGACTTTTTTTCAACTGCACATATAATACAGAACATTTGACAAACAGGAAAATAATTTAAAAGCTCAGTGGTTACTAATGAATCCAATTAAATCTGCAATCAAAAGAATTTTGGAATTTCCCACTCCAAAACTGTCTCCACAAGCCCATAAGTACAGAAATTGCCAGAAACTAAGAGTGGTTTCAGAAGATGACAGTTCTTCATTAAAATGTGCCTCTGTAGGTCCCTGTCATTAGACCCAGGAGCTGCACATCTAGCACAGAAGTGTTACCTTTGAATGGTGATAGCCTAACTCATGCTTATTGATTCATACCCAGTAGGGAAAAAAATGTTACAAGTAAAATATGCAAGGTATTGTGTTGAAATTTCACAGCTGTTTCTATTTCACTGGGTTGGAGGTAGCAAAGTTTTAGGGTTTTGCAGGTGTTGCTTTTCATCTAAGAAAGTCCTGAGTTAGACAGTTTGAACTCGTGTCTCAAATTCATTTTTTAAAAGTGCTCTTAATTTTTTCAAACAAAATACTGGGAACAGATGCATTTGAAAATTTGAGATATAAAACCTTTTGCAGTTCTAAAAAATTGCAGTAGAGAAGCTCAGGGACCGAGTGGTAACTGCAGAGAGCTATGCTGTAAAATGTGTCCTGGCCTTTACTTACTTTGTACCCTTATCCTTTTCTTGGAACACACTGATCACTGAAATAACATTAAAGGATTTTGCTTACGTGCAGTGATGTCAACCAGTAAGAAGCTGTTGGGACATCTGAGGATTGCTGCTTTCTGCATACCTGGAGGAATAGAAAGTGCCAGTCTTGAAAATGTGCAGGTAAAGATCTGGGGTTGTAGTACTGCCATTTCCTAGTGTGCACAACATATCCCTCAGTTATCAAGCTGTCTTAAAAATTGTGGGATTAAAAATCTAAACAAGGAATAAACAACACCAGTCACATGGTGTTATTAGTCACATGGGTCATCTTGTTGGTCATCTTGTTAATACAGCAGTTCCCAAACTAACTGCTTAGATATTTCAGGTTTGGTACTTTATAGTTTTTTGCAACATTTTTTGAATCAGTTGTATGGAGGGTCTCACTTGTATCCTGGAGTAGCAGTGCCTGTCTTATGAGGTGTTATGTGCATTTCTTCACAGTTATCATTCTTCCCAGCCCTTGAAAGTTTAGGTAATCAGCAGTCTGACATTAAGTAAAATACCTATTAAACAAATACCACTATTGGCACTACTAAACACGTGTACTTTGGTATATAAATAGGACTGTGAACTAGTGAAGTATAAGCAGCATCGGGGTATTGATAACTGAAGCAGTTAAATTGATTTTTGATATGTGCATCTAATTAGCATCTAGCATTCAGTCTCTTCAATTCATTGCATTCCAGGTCCTGCTATTTAACCATATTTTAATGGAGCAAATAGAGTTCTTTTCATACCAGCTGATAACAGAATACTCAGTGTTGAACAAGTGTGTTTTTTCTTTTGCCTCTGAAAGGGTCACAGTGCACAAATGGAAGTGTTAGCCAGCAATGATAGATGTCATTTAGTACAAATGAGATGGAAAGACAATTTTCCTTGTTTGATAGCCAGAGCATATACATTTCTGTACAGGTACTAAAGACATTATGGTTTATCTAACACAAACTTCTCTCGAGACTGTACCAGTTCCAATAGTCCTGGCAAGAGTCACAGGGCACCAGATCCTTAATCCTTAATCTTAATTTTTCCAAACGGTAACCTCAACATCCTTAAGATGGATGTTGAGGTTACTATTTGGAAAAATTATACTACTAATCCTCATAATATGTAAGGAACTATAAAATATAATTTAGGTATTCAGCAACAAGATGGAAAAGAATGGTAACCTAAGCAATTTTGTGGGCTTTACTTGGCTGTACCTTCTTTTAAATAACATTTTTAAAAGCAACTACCTTGATTTTGAATGGAAATTCCTTGTGAGGTTTTCAAATTTTCAAAATACTATTCTTGGACAAATTGAAGTTTGAAATATCATATAATGTCCAGAATACTTCCAATGGATAAACAGAATTTGCCCAACATTCTGTGTTTTTCCACATTTTTCCCCTGTTTCAGACATATCAGTAGCTTGCTGTCAGTCTATTCCTTCCCTTGGAGCCAGAGGTAACAATCACATTGCCAGACTTCACACACTTCGCAAATACATGCTTTATTACTCCCAAACAGTTACAAAAAATAAATAAAACCTAGAAAATTCTTTTTCTTTCAAGCAAAAGAAGCGATAGACAAAAAAGAGATTGACAACATAATCTGAGAATAACCTGGAAAGCTTTTTCTGGAGTTTTTCTCCATTATTCTACCCATACTATTTTGAGTTCCTCAGCCTCCTAATCTGGAGGCACTCCACAAATGAGTTTTATAAACAATTTCCTATTTGTGAGCCTGTCATTAATCTCTGAAGATGTTCCAAAGATAGCCCTTGGAGGATTTGGATTTGTCTTCTTTTTCTTTTTAATCCAGTTAGAGAGTATAGCAAACAGTGACACAAACAGGATTACATTTGGAAGGGTTCTGTGCCTGGTTATGTCAGTGGCACACAGACACAGACACGCTGAGTTCTGCTTTCTGCTCTGCAGTTTGTTGTCTTCCCAGCTGCCTCTCCTTTTCTGGTTGATTGTAAACACATTTGAAAAAAAAAACATATTTACTTTTTTAAAAAAATCAGATTAAAAAAAAATTAAAGGAAGAGGAGGGAAGCTGTGTGCCATCCTTTTAAACTTATCTGTCTTTGTTACCACATTTGTGTCCCAGTGCTCTCCTGAATGATGAGACAGCCTTGTAATCTCATCTGGTAGCAGGAGCAGAACCTAAGGTCCTCTGCTCTCCCAGAATACTTCCAACATTTCTGTGGTGATGGTTTTTAGAAGCAAATTGTCATTAGGATTTTGTAGGTGACAATCACTTTTTGAAATAAAAACATGGATTTTGAAACACTGAGGGTCACTTAAAACACGGAAATAAAATACAGAAGGTACCAGTATATTGTCTACTTCAGATTACCGTCAAATCAAGGCAAAGAAATTAAAACAATGAAAAGCTGTTAAAACCTCAATAATTCTGTGTTCCTGAAAGTAATAATTGCATATTGATTATGGCAGCTGGTGTGCTAAATCTTCCAATTGCTCTATCTACGATCATCTCTCTCCATTATTTGTAATTCCCTCAATTTCTGCCATTAGCTGCAAACTGTATCAGAAAATAATTCTGCTTCCCAGCTATTGTCAGGAATAAAATTCTTTAGGACACAGAGTGATGCAGACTTGCATTAAAAACATGCCTGGTTTTGAATGGTTTTTAATCTCCTAAGATTTTGAAACCTACATGTAGCCAGATTCAAGTCTGTCAAATGGTGATGGACTGATTTTATAGATTCTTAGGGCTAATAGAAGATATCTAGAATGACTGGCTTTGGTGTTTCATGTAGGTTGTTATAGGTAGCAGGGGTTCACATTTAAGAAGATACCTGATCATATATTCTGTCAAAAACACTCATAAGATAATCAAGATAAACTTAATAACCTCTAGTGTTTTTCTGACTAGAAGCTTAGTTTTTAAATATACCTTATCTGTACTCTGTCATGGCTTGCATTAAAATCACAGAATGCATTTTATAGAAAGTTTATGTAACATTAGGTAGTATTGATTTTGCTGCTGTACACTTATACCTCAGATGGTATCTGACATGATTCAATATGAATTGTAAGTCACAATAACATGGCAGTGTAAGTTGTCCAAATTAGCTCTGAAGGTTTCAATAAACAAGATCTAAACTAAATGAAATAGCCAATATTCAAAGCCTCAAAGCCAAAAGTCAGTAAAAATCAAGTAAAAATTTTTCTCCTTCACATTTTCTAGATAGGAAAGAAGACTGTACTCTGTGTGTTTGTTAAATAATACACCTTTGCAAAGCTGAGGTAAACTTATCTGGCTGTTGTTTAAAACATTTAAGTTGCAATTAGTATAATGGTCCAGCAGTTTCTGTGTCTAGCTGCCTTCCAGTGCCAGAGTTAGATCTTCAGTCTGCCTTTTAAAATGTCTTTTTAAAAGGGATTGTTAAGGAAACCTGAAAAGGAGCTCTAATGGATCTAACCCTATGGAAGTTTTCAGTCCTGAAAGTGAAAATGGTCTTTATGAAAGTGCTGTAAGGCACAGGTTGAGTGGCCTAAACTCTGTTCCTCAAAATCAGCAGCCTTTGCAACTGCTAATGCTGAAAAGTCTCAGAGCAATGGATCATGCAAAGTTAAATTTAATTTCAATCCACCCTAAATTATGAGCATCATGCACCAAACCCATCAGGTGATGGGTTTTCCCTTACAGAGTCCTATGTGAACTGGACTTTGAGCTGGTTTCCACACCATAGCACAGTGTCTCAAGGGGTGAGAGAATGGGGCTGAGTGTGTTGCTGGAAGTAGAGGTAGGGCTGTTTCACCCCCCATTACAAAGATAGTACTGAGAAGAAGAGCTGGTTTTAAGATATGATCTGGCCTCACTCGCAGACAGTCTGAAGCACAGCCTATTCTTGACTCTGTGACCATAGTATTATTCTCTTCATCTCAGCTCTATATTTAATATTATATATATATTATATATAATAAAGATATAGAATAATTTATAAGAGCTAATGCTCTTTTCACCTTCTTGACCTGTTCTTACACAACTAGGAATCCACAAACACACTATTTGGAAAGACCAGACCATAAATTCTTATTCCAGATGTCAAGCCAGTCCCAAATGAAGAATTAGGATGAGGCATTTCATATGGGGTTGTCTTATCCCATCTCTGCCTGTTACAGTGCTTCATGCACCTTTCATTGGTGGAGCTGAAATTGCTCACTGTTGGAGGTCCAACCCTAGACTGGATAGCCCACAAGTTTGGTTCACAGCTGTGAAAATGTGGTGTTCCTGCTGCAGCCTCTTGGCCTCAGGATTTTATTAGGGTGTTTTCCTACCCTGTTTTTGCCTGACACAATCTCCTGTGGAGAACATGCTCAGAACAAGCCAAGACTGTTTGCTTTATCCCTTTTAGCTAAAACATGCTGGTTAGTCTTTGTTTTCACATACAATTGAGACAACAATGTGATTTTTGACTTTTGATAAGTCATGCAGAGGTCAGGGCTGCTGTGTGCACTGCCATCCTCAATCAGCCTGTCTAGAGCAGAAAGGTTGTTCTCGGAGATGGTTTTGTGTCCTGAGGTGCTGACTTTGATTGTGGCAGCTGCCTTGCTTAGCGGGCACGGCGGGATGCAGAGGGAAAGCAGATCAGAGCAGTGGGGGAGGCTGGTGCTCACCGCAGAGCACAGCCCAGAGCAGGGCCACCCACCGCTCCCTGCTGCCGTCTGACAATTGAGCTCACATTTCTACCTTCAGGTCTGCTTGAATCCAAAGAAAGGAGCCATGTGTAGCAGCAAATTGCATACAAACTTTCCACACATACAAACAATTATTTTTGTTTTGGTTTGGTTTGGGGCTCTTTGTTAAAAACAGACTTTGGCTTAGGAGAAATTCCAAATCTCACCTAGGAGGCCTTAGCATGCATTTCCCATGCAATGCAAACCTCCTGCCTGCTCTGTTTGGGTGTACTGGAAGGACAGTGAGCCTGACTCTATGCTCCCTGGGCCTGTCTGACTCAAGAAACTCCCAAATTAGTCATGTGAAAGCTATGTCCTCTAGTTTAATGTTCAGAATGCAGCTGCATGAAGTATCAAATAGTGAATTACTATGATTGTGAGGGAGTTTGCTATGGCACTGTTTTCTGATTGGGGGAGCACATGTGTGTTTCTGATTATCAGATGCACCTATTATGATTTGCATTCCTAACCCCAGTGTCATTCGAGGTAACAGTAAAACTTGTGTTGGTTTGGAATGGGCTGGGGACTGACACTTGACAAGCAATACTTTTAAAAGAAAAGTAGTTATTTCCCTTATTGCCTTTTTAGATATAAGACAACAATAAGGAGCAATACTTTACACTTTCTGGTACTGTTTATTCCCAGGATTATTAATACGCTGCAGTCCACATGCACATCATCAGCCCATTGCCAAAGGTGTTGCAGTAGGCAGTAAAGATCTCCATGCTCACAGGCAGAAGGCAAGATTTTGGTTTTGAAATCTGATACAGAAGACCCACTGCACAGAAAGCATCAGAGCATCTCAGATGGCTGTCTCAGAAGGAGCAAGGCGCAGGATATGATGTGTTTTGCACCTGTTATGCAACAGAGAACAATTTGCCAATTAATTCAGGTAGAAGAGATAACATGTCTTGGATTTCCTCCTCTTAATTTATTGAACAGCTAAGCCCTTGGGACTAATAAAAAGTATTTCATCTGCCTGCAGGAGGTTTACAGTTTCTGATAAAATAGAAAAATACCAGCTCTCAGAATGGCAAAGTATCATTAACTGACTCAGACTTTGCATTGAGAGCATTTGTGGCAGACTAATTAAATTAATGTTCTAACTTACCTTCAAATTGTACTCCCTGATGGGCAAAATGATAAACATCAAGGTACATGGGCAAGCATTTCCTCATTTTCTTACCACTGTTTCTTGACCAGCCATGAGTAAACAAGGTAGGAAATAGCCTTTCCATCTCCGACTTTTTTTCTGGCACGTAGGTGATGGGAGACTTTAATTTTGTAGGCATTTGTTACATAGGATTGCACCCTAGGACCTAGGTGACAAGCTCAAGTGTCTTAGGTACTAAACCATGACTAAGGGAATATGAATACACAGGACTCTATGTCTTTACTTAGGAAATAACTGAAAATAACTCATAAAAGATTAATTCACTTGCTAGTTTCTTCTTCTCCGCAGCTTCATTATACAAATTGGAAGAACAGGTAATACAATAGAAAGTCTTCTGGCTTGACAACAAATTCCCAGAATCTTCTCACTTTCAAACTAATAAATAAATCAAATGTTCCTTATTCATGAAGATGGCAGTACCATCTTACAATGCTTGCTGTGATGCCAAGTGCAGTTTAACTAAAACACAGGGCCTTTTTGTTTTTCACTTGGGGACAGAGGGCTTATTGAGGTCACCAGCTGCTCTAAGAGTGATAACATTTTTCTGCAAAAAGGCCATTTAAAAAAATCAATGTTGTGTTAATATTCTTCAAAGAACTGGGGTTTTTTTACCAGTTCTTTTTTGTGCTACATTTATTGAGCTTCTTCTGGAGGTTCTGTACCAAACCTCAGATGATTATGAATCTCCTGATTTGTGGTCTTCTTGCAAAGTTATGATAAGATTTATTTATCAAGGCACCAGTGGAGTTATGATCAGGTAGACCAATGAATCACTGTTTTGCCTCTTCTAGTAGATGCATTATCTCTTTTTCTCTCTTTTCAAAATCTCTGTCTCCAGTAGTTGTGAGGACACATCCTTAGTCTGCAAAGTTTGTTTCACAATGTTGTGAGGTTCAGTCTCAGTTTTATTATGAGATTCATGACTGAAAGCTTCAAACCAAACTGCAGACATGTTTGGTTTTTTAGTTAAAATAGTTGTGCTTTCTTCCACAGACAGGAGGCTGTATCCACTGAGATGTGAGATGTCACACATGAGATTCATCTTACAGAAAACTGAGAACCAAACAAAATCTGTTTAGTTTGCAAAGTAGCTGAGGTCATAGTCTGTAAAAACCACCCTCACTGAAGCGCCTGTGAAGTGCCAGTGAAGTCTCCCAGCACAGAATGAAGTGCTTACAGTCAAAGACATGGGAGGTTTATGTCCAACCTCCAGCTTTCAAAGAGCTTCTGAGAAGCCAAAGTGATTCATGTGTCTTCCAGGCAAACCTCACTGGCAGTGCCTTTCTTACAATTGTGACTGGAGCTGCTCAAAAAGTTAATTTCCATTTCTTTCAGGCTTCTTTGAGTCTCCATTATGTTGGTCACCCTAGGTCAGGTTTGTTGTCATCCAGGTTGGTTGTCTTGGATGTCCTTGCCAGTACCTCAAAGCTGCTCACAAGATAAGGGCCGATGCTTATGTTCTCTGAATAGCTTTAAATAGTTTTTCTTCTCATGTATCACATATTCTGCACTTTCTAAATCTAACTAGGTGAAGTGGGATGATCAGTCACTTTAATTATTGTTTATAATTTTGCCTTTACCACTTGAGCATATTCCTATTCAGAGAAACAAGAAAGTTACATTTGATACTCAGCAGAAATCTTTGTCCAGTTATACATAACACTGAGATTTTTCTTCTGTCTTTTTATGTTCCATGAAATCTTTCTCAAAGGGAAAAGTAGTAATGGAATGGTTTTATTTACTATTTTCTTCCTGTTTGCTGTTTCTTCTACGTTTACTATGTACTGTTCTCTGTATTTGCTATTTCCCCATATCTCCGCATGTCTGGCTTGAGGTTTTGCTTGTTTTGTTGTTTTTTAAAGAGACAAAGACAAAAATGTGGAGTACAAAATTCAAGACTTGTTATTTTAGAGAATGCTCCTCAGTGCCAATACAGCTGCACTCTCATTTCTTCAACAGGGTGACTTGCAAAGAATCTAACACAGCACACTGAGTCTGCAAGCACAATTTTTATTCATTTCACATAGATCTGTAGACAACATCCAGCTTCCTCCAGAGCAGAATTAGGTCTGCATTGCTGCTGCATGACCTGGCTAAACGTCATCGAAAGATTTTTTTCAAGCAGCTCCTATTAATGCTATTAGGAATGTGACATATTAATCTCTCATGTGCAGGGGAGAGAACAAATCCATTCAGTTGCAGAATAAAAATACTGTTAGTGTTTGAGGAACTATAGAACCCTGAACCGTTTAACAACAGCAACAATCAACAGAACAGTACTTTTGGCTAGTTAGTACCATGCAGTACAGTACAAATCAGTACAGGTGCAAAGATGATGCAGTGTGTCCATTCACTCTTCCACCTCTGCTGAGATGTTTTTTGCTGTGCTGTCATATTGTTAAATTGCAATAACATTATTCCAGCTTCTAAGAAAACCTGGGAATGCATAATATAAATATTTAGCCCATTGTAGGGGCAGAACTGAAGAGAAGACAATGAAAAAAAAAACTAAGTTAAAAAATAGGTCTTGATTACCTGTGTTTTGGTAAAACAAATAAATTTTATAAATTTTGCATTCACTTGTTTAAGCGGGTGTTTCCGTCCTATATTCATGTGTGCTTATCTGTAGGAATCAGCAAATTATTCTTCAGCTATTTTCTGGTTTTATAGTGTGATTTCATACCTTCTTCCCAATAAATATTATTTGTTTATTGGACCTCAACCATAATCCAAAAAAAGCAAAGATTCTTCTGAAATCCTGCATCTTTACTTTTATCTCAGTCTTATCAGTATATCTTTTAAATTTCTATCTCTGCTGTTTAAAAATGGTAGCTCTAAAAGGGTACCTTGTAGGGACAACTGTGAGGAAGATTCAAATCTATTGACTGGTTAGTAGAGGACATGTAGATATCTAAACCAGAAAAAAAGAGAGTAAAATCAAATGTTGGGAGACATCTGAAGATGCTGCAAGGATAGATGAAATTCTGTGTCATGGATGTTTAAATGTTTTGTATGTGCCTGTAAGAGACAAAAGTTTTTTATTCTATTCTGCCATTTGTATATTCATGAGTAAATTGCCATATTATGAGAACATGTCTGGTGCATGCTGTGAACCAACAGAAACCTCTCAGAGGCACAATGCGTGGTTTCAGAATGTCATCCTCTCCTGGATATATCTGCCCAGCGAAGAGGACTAGGAGGTCTTGCCCAGGAATGTCCCTAGGAATGCCTTGCTGCCTACAGGTGAGACATGGGCTTGAACAGGCTCACAGGGGACTCAGAGTGGCTGGGAGCACTGTAAGGACCATCTGCTCCTCAGGTTTCTCCCTACCACTGCAGTGGGATCGCGTATAAAACATCCCAGAGGCATCCTATGGACTGAACAGGAGGACTTGGCAAGGCCCTTCAAGGGCCTTGTTTCCTTCCTGTGGCCATGCAGCCTTGCCTGACTGACACACTGCCAGCACTTCTTGCTGGAAATGGGGAGCTAACCAACTCAGCCAGTTTTTCTGCATGCATTTGAATGCCAAATATAGTTCTGATTGCAACAGCATTTGCTAAATGTATAAAATATAAGTTACGGCTGTAGCCTAATTCAATGCCAATCAAGACACTACAAGAGACACCAGCTAAGACAAATCTCCTCTGGTGCGCTGAAATAAAAGTGAGCCCTGTGCAAAGCAGTGGGTTCCTTGGTGGTCTGCTTTGATGCTGGCTGGTGTTGAGTCAAGGGGCACATTTGAAGAGCTCTGTCCTGCTGTCTGAACTGAGAATATTGCCAATGGGAGTGAAGCTCAGTGTCCCTCCTCAATGTTTGAAGACGTACCTTATGTGGCCTGTGGATGCCTTGGAAGTCTTTCAAGAAGCTGAGGATCCCAGACAACAAAACCAAGGCATTTCTTGGGGAAATGAAAGGAGAGATAGCTCATAAGGGAAGAGCGGGCCAACCACACTTGAAGTAGCTCTTCAGGAACTAAAATAATGTAACCATCATACATTTCTTTTCACTGCTACAGCTGCATGAAATTTACTTTTCTTTATACATTTTAACATAAAACCGTTCTCTGGCATGGTTCTTGGTAGTGGGGGTGGGGAGGAGCACAGAAGTTGCTTCATTTACCAAAACTGTAGTCTGGCCCCACTGGAGGAAGTATGAACACTTGTGAACTCTTTCCAAAAAATAGTTTCAAAATGACACTTCATCTCTCACCTACATCAAGTTCATTTACTATAGTTTTCAAACCTGTAAAATATATTCTTCTTGATTTATACTGAACTTTTTGTTTGGCTCCCCTAATTTGTCTTCTGGCCTGCAATTCAAGCAGCATCCATCATGCAGTTCTTTGGCTAGACCTGAATCTTTCTGGCAAAGTAAAATCTCAGGACTCTGGGAGTTTTGTGGTTTACCATAACCCTGTATGGTAAGAGCACAGTATTCCCCCTTTACTCCGTGTTGTTGGATTCTTGGACAACTAAATAATTGATTTCAGGCAAATGACTTCAACTAAATTTTTAAAAATTTTATTTTAATTGCTATGTTAAAGAGTCACAAATCAATGAGTAACATTCCATTCTGGAATCAAGAGAAGGGCCATTTCTGGGGGTAAATTTATAGACTTCTTTCTTGATTTAAAACATCCATAATGGAATTTCTAGATTTTGGCTACATAAATTTACCCATAAGCTCCCACCTGTCTTTTTGGACGTGATCTGATGCCCCACAGTTTTTTTACTATAAAAAAATGAGTGCTCATTCATGTGGATTCAATACCATGTCAGCGAGTTAGCTGTATCATTCTTGTTAGCCTAACTAAGTCTCCTTAGAAAGGTCTCAGCTGATCTCATGTGTACAGAAGAGACAGGCATTTGCAACTAGCTGGTGGCTGCTGTGGGGTGCTTTTTCTGTGGCTTTGATCTCCTCACCAGCATCTCAGACTGCTGGCAGGATCAGGGCCTCTGCTTTAGGAAGGAGGGAGGAGGCTGCTGCAAGGTGCTTCATCTGTCACTCTGGCTGGTAGTTCAGTAATTTATTTTCTTTCCCTTAATCTATGTCCTATAGAAGGTCTGGAAAATTTACTTTCTCACTTCTGCCTTGGAGCTGCCCTCTGTCACTATGAGCTGCTAAGATCATTTCTTTAAAACTGAGAAACGGGTATAGGACTTTGTAATCATCTCAGATGTATTTTGTCACATTAGCCTTGGGCTTATATTTGTACTTGAGGCCAACCTCCCAATTTTTCCTGCTGTCCCAGTTTTGGCACTCTGTCTTGAGTATGAAGTGAGCCAGGTAAGTCAAGAAACAGCAAAGCATTGGAGGATGCAGCTGGCTGAAGCTCAGCCCTTGTCTTGACAGGGCCTGTGGTCATAACCATCTTTGACAAAGTCCTGTGAGGTTCTGTACTCAACACTGGATTAAAAGGAAATAGCAACTTATCCACTTAAGAATACCAAAACAAATTGATGGAAATGGTGACATTCTAGGAGAAAAATGTCATGCTTAGGAGTCCCAAGACAGTGCAGTTTTACAGCCAGAGATCTGGCCTAGGGAATGAGTCTGGAACATTCATGGTGTGCGTTTGTCATCAAGTAAGAAATGTTATCAGCTGCCAGAGATTGAGATATCCATTAATGAAATCCAAAGGAAATACAGAGGGCAGAGTGTATAAGGATTGTCCAAGCATACCTACATTTCTGTTTGTATAACCAGAAACTTCTTTTGAGTGGAGACTAAGTAATCACGTGGGTTTAGACAGACACACACCACAGACTGTGGTGTGATGGAGCTTGAGCTGCAGAGTGCTCACTCAGCACGACTTTCCAGATCACTGGAAAACACAGAACAGCCATGGCCATGGCTCCAGTCGTTGCTACAATTCCCTTTGCTGGATCAGCTGACAACATATATCTACACCTGCCTGTGTGCAGTCACACAGGATGGCAGGAAGTCCAGAGCAAAGCAATAAGGTGGATTTGACAACTAAGGCAGCCCAAGAGATATGAGATCCATGTATTGGGCAATGTGAGAAATATGCATGGCAACTTTTGATGGAAATCATCAGAGGCAAAGGGCCAAACATCCACATGCTTGTTGGGTGAGAGACAAAAGGCCCTGAAGTAGTTAAAAGAGCCAAGATATGTCAGGAAACTAAGACAGCAGAAACTGCTATGAGGCTGCCTAACAGACATCCTGCTGCCACCAAGAAAGAAAACTGGGCTGTGGAGACAAGATAGACAACTGCACCAATGCTACAAACAGGAGAGAGTGCTGAGCCTGCAGGAAAAACAGAAAGCATCTTTTGATTTCTATCTGGAAATGCTTCCATCTTTACAGGAGCAGTGCAGGCTCACCCAGCCAGCTGGGACTGTGAAATAGCCACCAGAGTAACAGGCTCTGTGAGACAGAACGAGCTCTTTGGTTTTTCTGTTTTGTGAATAAAAACAAGCATTTAAAATTGATCATGACACCCAGTGTCAATACCTAATATGCTCAGTGTCTCCCCTTTTACAGTAGCTCTGCACAGTATTCCCCCTTTACTCCATGTTGTTGGATTCTTGGACAATTAAATAATTGATTTCAGGCAAATGATTTCTACTAAATTTTTAAAAATTTTATTTTAATTTCTATGGTTAAGAGTCACAAATCAATGAGTTGCCAGGCTACTAATGAACATTCAGTGAAAATATAGGGCAGTCTCTCATCTACAAAGGATGAAACCATCTACCTATGGTGTTCATTCTCACATCTCCACAGTTAACCAGCTGGCAAACAAAACTTAGGGGTTTATCAGCACTAGTGTGTACATTGTGCTGTCTCTGCAGGAAGGAGTCAAGTATTATTTAATTCAACATCCCAAGCATAACAAAAGTTTGAAACCAAACTTTGTATTTAAATGTACAGATGTGTACATATACTGCAGGTGGATAGGTAGTGGTTTGTAATTGAGGATGGCATTAATCAAAGCAGTACCTTCTGGCCAGGAGAAATCATACATAATGAACTGTAGGAAGAAATAGTCAAAAGCAATAGAGTACCACAGAGTGCTTTGAGAAAGTCTCTCTAGAACACCAAAGGACAGAAAAGCCAAGCATCGGCTTTTCATCAATGAATTAATATGTTGTCAAAGGTCTGACCACTGCTAACATGTCTTTGCATGGTAGAGAAACTTCAGCACCTTTTATCTCACTCCATGAGCACTGACTCATCTTTTCTGGCTACATTAAATATCTACTGAACTAATCTAAACCTTCTGTAAATGTCTCTCTTCCTTAAAAGAAAGGGGTTTTCTGTATTAGATCTGGCTGCATTTTTATGAACCAAGATAAATGAGAGTTGTTAAGACATTCTTCAAGCACTTATTCAGGTTTTCAGGCTTGAAAAATCAAGCTAAGTACATCAGTAAGAAGTCTGCATTCAGCACACACGGCACCTCTGTCACTGGATGGTAATTCCTCCACTCTGGGATTAAATTCCAGTGGACCTTGTCCTGAAAGTCTTACAGAAGGTAATTAATGAGAGGCTATATGAAAAGATAAAATTTTGTATAAGAATGGAAGATCACATACAGAGGAGCATCATGTCTCTTGGTTCCTCTTGTACTTGGCTTGTAATTGCTTGCTGAAGTGTTAGGATATGAAGAAATCCAGGTGGTCTGTTAGCTCTGCCTTTTCTCTAAGTGCTCAGCTAAACTTTTCTTCAGTCTGCTCCAATCCCTTTCTGGAATCAAAACTCTATGACTTTAAGCAACTCTGTAAGGTCATCAAAACTTTAACTACTGGCTTGTAAAGAAAATACTAATTTTCCTATGTGCAAGAGATTTAGTTTTCCAAATTATATCTGCATATGTATATATAGATGTTTTCTGATACTGTATTGGATTTGTGTGGCTGGGTTTTGATAGCAGTGGGGGGAGAGGGGGGCAGATTGTAGAGGTGGCTTCTTTGAGAGTCTGTTAAAAGCTTCCTCCATGTCTGACACAGGCAATTCCAGCTGGCTCCAGGACGGACCTGGAGCTGGCCAACCTGAGCCCATCAGCCATGGTGGCAGCACCTCTTGGATAACATGTTTAAGAAGAGAAAAAAAAGGTTTTGCACAGAAGCAATTGTAGCCAGAGAAGAGAGGAATGAGAATATGGGACACAAATGATTCTGCAGGCAGCAAGGTCAGTGGAGAAGGAGGGGAAGGAAGTGCTTCAGGCACCAGAGCTGAGCTTCCACTATGACACATGATGAAGAACGTGGTGAGGCACCTGTGCCCCTGGAGCCCATGGAGGAGCCCCACACTGGAGCAGGTGGATGCCCAAAGGGCTAGGACCTTGTCGGAAGCTCATGGGGAGCAGGTTTGCTGGCAGCCCATGGGGAGCCCACACTGGAGCAGCCTGTTCCTGAAGGACTGCAGCCCATGGAATGGATCCATGCTGGAGCAGGTCAAGAAGAGCTGGTGCATGTGGGAAGGACTCATGTTGGAGAATTTCATGGAGGACTGTCCTGTGGTAAGCACCCCCTCCCCCTTACAGGAAGAGGGAAGAACTGCTCTCCCAGCAGAGGAAGCAGAGATGAAACCAATGTGATGAACTAACTGTTAGCCCCATTCCAAGAATCAGGAATAAAAGTTAAGCCCAGGAAGGAGAAAGGTGGGGGGAGAAGGATCTGTTTTATTTTCATTATCCTACTCTGATTTTGATTAGCACGAATTCAACTAACTTTCCCAAGTCAAGTCTGTTTTGCTCATGATGGCCACTGGTGGGTGATCTCTTCCTGTTCTTATCTCAACTTATGAGATATATAACTTTTTGTTATATTTTCTTTCTCCTGCTCAGTTGTGGAGGGGAGTGATAGAGTGGCTTTGATGAGGCTCTGGCCTCCAGTCAGGGTCAAAGCACCACAGATATACAGGCAGGTTGTCCTTCAGAACAGTCATTGGGTTGGTTTGGACATCGCTTGACTACTTGGAATCTTGTGGTTCATGCCTGGGACAGAGCACACACTTGTTCAGTGTGTGATTTATTTTCCCCTATTAAGGTTCACCTTGAAATTTCAGTCAACAATACAGTAAAGCAGAACTGCAAATGCTCTAATCAGCTCTATCAGCACCAATATTTGCAAAGAGTATCATAAGGGACTTAATTTTGTTGCTCTGTGCAGTAAACTGCTCCAGTAAAATGCTCAGCATTAGGGGCAGGTTACAGCTAACACCTGGCAAATGGTGTGAAACAGGCTGGAAACCGTAATGATCACACAGTAGCATGTGTCTTGTATTTCAAGAAATTACTTCTGTCCACCCACAATATTGTTTTAAGTGAAGTACTAAATGAGCCCATAGCTCAATAGGTCTGTGTGAAATATTTTAACAGTCTTACTGTTCCAGATGAGGCAAGGCTAAGGGCAAGTTGCAATGTTTGTATGTGCAAGAAAAATCACTTCAGCCATATCTAAAATAGAGTTTGCTAGTGTAACTCCTGGAGGCTGATTACTGTTCATACTCAGACACACAGCAGATAACCATGACCAGGGGAAATTGCAGGGGGCATGTTACTACAGTAGGACACAATCATGCAAAGACAAAATGGGAAGTTGAGTCTGATGGTCCTTTCATATGCTAAAGGTATATATGAAATCACAGACAGACAACCCCAAGTTCTACAGTGCCTGAAGTATCCCACCTTGTTTTTAAAACTGAAGGGACAGTAATATGATGTTCCTAAGCTATTCTAAGGTGCCACATAAGACTGACAGAGAAGGAAGAATGCTACCTGCTGCTTTTTTGTAGGATCCAGCCTCCTTCATTCAGTCACTGACCCAGGCTGGCCATATTTATATTAGAACTGATACAGTCACAACCTATGCAGGCAAGTCTGGAGAACCAGCCCAGGCAGCTAGAGATAATGCCACAGATCATAAATATAAAACTATTATTACATAAAGTCTCTGAAAACACCTGAAGCTAAAAATTATCTATGACCATTTAGTGCCTACATAGGTTTTATCATCACCAGGGACATAAAATTTTATTTTTCTATTTCCTGTTTCCTTTTGTAGCTGTATTATTCTCCAGAACCATGAGGTACTTATTGATAATTTCTATAATTTCAAACTCATTTTTTACGCATTGGTCTCAGGTCAGTTTTCACTTTTTTTTGCCTACAAGTTATATCCCTTTATGTTCACTCACAGTGAAAAGAAGGAAGACCTTTATGCATCCAGAACAGGAGTTATCAGCCTGAGCATTTGAGAGCCCAAACTAAAAGTGACAGACAGCATTTGACTTAGTTCTCCCCTCTGGAGGAAATACTCTTAACCTCAAACATGTAGGCAACAGAAGCTGGGTCTGACAGCATCTCACTCTCCATCTAACAATTTTCAGTGGTTTCTTGTAGTGCAGAATCCTACTTTTCTCAATATTTTGCTTTCTTGCAGGACTTCTGCATTCTCCTCAGCCTTCATGCCCCCATGCCCTGCCTGCAAGTGTTTGGGGAACACCTCCATCCCCTAGCTGGCTGTGTGGCCCCAAGGGATGGCACAGTCTCCTCTTCCTCTACAGGTTTCCTCAGACCAGGAGGGGAGCCATCAGGATGAAGAGCCGCCTTCCACCCTGCTGCCCTTTCTTTCAGGCCTTTTCACAGAAACATGTTAACACACAATATGCAAGAAAGCATTTTAAACAGCTGTGTCACCCATTTAAGCCAGAGTTTCCTAGATGGAGTTTTCCCTGGCCAGTGTGAAGTGCACTGAAAGGGCTGTGGTGACAGCTGGCTACCAGGAGGCATTACCTACTGCATCAGTAGAATTTCCAGACCCATGAGACATGGGTGCAGTTTCAGCCCTGCAACCTCTGAAATGAACAAACAAAACTTCTTCTCATGTTCAGCCAGAGGTCTGCCCAAGGGGCCAAGAAAGCCATGACTTGCATCCCAGACTATATAAAAAATAGTGTGGCCAGCAGGACCAAGGAAATGTTTGTCCTTCTGCACTCAGCACTGCTGCTCAAGTCGTGGGTCTAGTTCTGAGCTCCTCATCACAAAAAAGAAATTGAGGTGCTGGAGCATGTCCAGAGATGGGCAGTGAAGCTGGTACAGGGTCTAGAGAATAAGTTGATATATATGAATATATGAAGAGAATCTGAGGGAGCTGGGGGTGTATAGCCTGGTGAAAGGGAGGCTCAAGGAACCTTATTGCTCTCTACAACTGCCTGAAAGGAGGGTGTAGCCACATGGGGTCAGTCTCATCTCCCAGGCAGCCAGTGACAGGACAAGAGGATGGCCTCAAGCTGTGCCAGGGGAGGTTCATGCTGGACATCAGGAAGAATTTTTTCACTGAAAGGGAGGTTAAGCATTGGAATGGGATCTTCAGGGAGGTGAGGGAATCACCATCCCTGGAAGTGTTCAAGAAACAACTGGATATGGCTCTCAGTGCTTTGGTTTAGGTGACGTGGTGGTGTTTGGTCAAAGGTTGGACTTGATGATCCTGGAGATCTTTTCCAACCTTAATGATTTTATGATTCTCAGGGGGCATGGCAGGCTGTGAAGTGCCCTGAGCTTTCCCTATCAAACCCTTTCTGCTTTTTTTCCAGTGAGTGGGAGAAAGAAGGTGACAAGAGCCTTTCCTACAATGAAAGGCATTACCCTGCTTTAGAAATCCCTGGTGCCATTAGGAATCATTTTTCAGACGAGGACTATCAAGATGGCAAGGGAGCTGATAGCCAGTGGTGAGTGGGGAACAATGATGTTTCTGGCTCCTTGGTGCCTGCAGCACTGTGCAGGGAGCCCAGCTTGTCCTGGCCCAGCAGAGGGCAATCCCAGTAAACAGGAATCACTGCTGTTGCTGGGGTTCAGTTTCACTGCATAAATGAAAGGTTGAAAAAATAATAGAGCCACAGCTACCCAGCTGCTTGTGCCTCCCATGAACCCTGCCACTCAGCCTGTGAGTGAGAGTGAGATAGGAGCTGGGAGCATGGAATGTGAGGAAATGGCCCCATTTCTGCCAATTTTGGGTCAGCTTGTGACCTCAGGAACTCTGCCCCTTTCAAAGATTTGAGGGGATCAGGCCCTGCTGGAAAGAAGAATTCTGAAAAGCAGCCAAATTCTGCAGACATGTGTATATGGAAAGATCCAGGAAAAACCATGCTACACTTTGTTTATGCCTCTCTTTTTTTGTACACTTCACTTGTACAACGTCAGAAGTTTTCTAGGCCTGCCTGGAAGAAGATTTGCAAGTAAAAGAAAATCAGAGCAGCTTAGTAGTCAGACAGTTTCTGGGTGCTTATTTCTGCTAATAAATGAAGTGACTCACTTCTAAGCCTCTGAGTACACTGAGTTTACTTTCCCACGCACTGGCATCAGCAAACATTTTCACCATAAAGCATATTTAGCTAGTCATAAGCTTTTTTGCCTATAATTTGATGCAATGTGCACAAACCCCTGCTCATCTACATAGGTACTTGTTTGTTATTCTAGGCAGTTGATTAGCACTTAAAACCAGAGACACCACAGAAATCATGCAATACCAGGAGTCACTATATCACTTTTCTATATAGAAGGGAACTATAATTGTTCTTAGCAGTATAAACATACACGAGAGAGATCACAGAAAAACCACATACCTATTTGAGGTAATGTTGCAAGAAGGCTTTTCATGTTCCCTCCATCAGCAGCACTGCTCAGTGAATGACCTACAACAGTTGCACTTCAGTAGACAGACCTGGCAGAGACAGTCATGGATGAATGCTGTGAGGTCTGCAGTTTCTGGGCCAGCCAAAGGTGATGAGCACAGCACAGACTTGTGCACTGCTCCTTAAAAGCTGCTGCAGGAAAGCAGGCTGGACAGGGCAGAGATAATTCCAGGAAGCACCATTAAGTGGAGATCCGTAGCATTTGGAGAGGGGTCTCTTCTAGGGCCACCTCTTGTTCCATGGGAGGAGGAAGAAATCGCCTGGGATGTCTTGTGACTTTCATCCAGGCTGTCATTTATCCCACACTACCACGGGGTTCAGAGTAAATGGCCTTTGAGGTATACACGGCCTTTGATATACATCTTCGGATATTTTCTCTCTGACTTTTAGTCACAGGATAAGATCCACAAAATCCCTCAACTAAGGAATACAATTGCTGAACTCATCTCTCCTTCCCATCTTTGGAGAAAATCTCCAAAATAAAATGCAAGTCTTCAAGTAATGATTTACCCTAACTCTCAAAAAAAAAAAAATTATGTATATATATAAATATATAATGAATAAATAAAATATATAATAAGAAATTAAATAAATAAATAAATAAATAAATTGTACTTAGAGAAATTCTTTATATATATATATACACACATATATATATATTTATATATATAATGTATGTATTCCATACCATTTTCCTAAGCATCCTGATGCACCATGTCTTATCTATGCTCATCAATGCACAGTCAATTCAAATGTTAATGAGATTTAAGAATTGTTTAAAACTTGGCTGGCTCATTCAGCAATACTCCTTCATTTCATAGTCAGCCTAATGTGGGTTTGAAAATCATATCAAATCATCAAGCTCATGTCATAAACCCTAGAGAGAAGGAAATAATCACTAGAGAACCAATTTGATATCAGCTGGCTATTGAATTAATTAGTAGAACAAGAAAGAGGAGTTTAAAATTTCTACTAGAAAAAATTTCTACAGAAATCAATATCAGTAATGCATTAGATCATAAAAAGAAGCTTGGTTTTATGAACCCTGCACTGCATGTTTCATTTGAAAACTTCTTCAAAACATTTTTTCAAGCAATTAAACAAATATTTTTGCTTCATGTCACAGCATGTCATTAGGAAAAACAAAGAAAAGTCTAATGCTGTCAATGATACAATGAAATGTCTGCATCATTTTGAAATATGAATATAATACAAGCATTCCCTTTCAAACAATTTTAGTTAGGCCCTGAGTATGCCATTTTGCTGACTGCAGTGACTTTTGCTGAGGATTTTGAAATCAGCAAGAAAATATTTTGGCTACATATATAGGCATGGAAATATGTACTAACATTTTGGTAGTTTCTATCATTTCTACTGAAAGAACAAGGAAGGAAAATACTGTCATTTTCTCATTTGAAGGAAAGGGATGGAAAGAACAGACCAGAAGAGACCAGACACAGACAGATTATTGAAGTGTGATGATAAGATGGCTCACTGATATTAAGAGAATTGCAGAGATGGATAAATTCTACTGTCACATTTAAAAATCAGATATTAGAATTATAATTGTGTAAATGAATTGATGTTGTTCTGATACTAATGCAAAAGTGAGGACATAAATAAGCCCCCACCATTTTGAGTCAATCTGTTGTCTTTTTTCAGACTAATGTTTTGGGTTTTTTTTTTAATTGTACAAATGTACTGGGTTGCAGCCAGCCATTATATATTCACAGAACTGACAACTGGCACCTGCCTGCCCCTCTCTCACGTGGAATTTCCCATTCCCCAGGCCAGTGTACTCACTATGCTCTTTTTTTCTGATGTGCCCCCAGATCCTTCATATCAACCACAGTGGAGCATGTGACAGTGGTCCATGTCATGCCAGGCCAGAAGAAGCCCCTTGCCACCAAGTCCTGTGTGTCTTGTGCAATAGAGAGGTCTGCTGGATGTGCTGACCCTGGAGATGTGCTGTGTCTGAGGCTGTGCCCGTGGAGATCAGCTGCTTCACAACACATGGACATCTGAGGCTGAGGGGTTGGCCCTGAAGTGTTTCATCTTATTGTACAAAATACACTTTAGAAGAAAAAGATTGAATCTGCATTTATGCCTGCCTTTGATTTCTCAATTTTCCACTCTGTAAGTCCTGGACAGACAGCCCTGCAGCAAGTATGGCCTGCAGCAATAACCCACATTGTTGACAAAGTGTGTGAGATGTGACAGATCACAGAAAAAGTCAACGTATGGACTGTGGTAATAATCTGCTACTGAGAATATCTACTCCTGGCATTTGCAATTTAAAGATATCCTGGCTTCTGGGAGCTTTTCTCTTTACACTCTTGAGTGTCCTCTCCTTCCACACACTTTGGTCATTACTCTCTATTTTGTCCTCTTCCTCTGAGCTGTCAAAGTCCCTTCAAACAAAGAAACATTATCAAAAGTTCCTCCAAGGGATTCAGCTCAGGAGAATTCAGTCCCTTTTTTCTAGGACAGAGCATGTCAGTCCCAGCATTTCCATCCTCCTCTCTGGTCATCTTTTAAACTTTGCTCCTCTTCATGTAATGTCTATTGGGGTTACTGGTGCTGAGAGGGTGATCATTAAACTTTAATTTCCAATTATGACCGGCTCTGGTATGTGTACATCTCCTCAAAATCCCAGCAAATCAGATCCTCCACCCCAGTTCAGCTAGGGACACACCCAATGGAGAGTGTGCACACCTCCTCCACATGGGCTAGCTCTGCCCTTAGGGCAGTGACCAGATTGGCCACAGACTCCTGACACAGTTCAGGTGGTCTGTACTGTACCAGGGAGATACCCAGAGTCAAGAAGGAAAGGTCCAAACCTCATGAAGATGACTGCTCAGAAAGGACAATGCAAACAACACAGCAATGGTGAGTTTGGACCATTGTAGGGAGAAAGGAGGGGCAAAAAACAGGTAAGTGAAATGGCATGAGTGAAAACACTGATTTTCCCATGGAGTATGGAAATGTCATGGTCCAGATAAAAGTTAGAAATAGTAATTAAAAAATAATCTGGGAAGCAGCTTTGTGCAGAGTGAGAGGTTCCAATGCTTTGCATCGGGTGATGATGTCACTCTTGTTATGAACATCTTTTTTCATTGCAAGGAAACACTGAGTATTTCATACTGCCACTAAGCCTGAGAACAGTTATTGCAGTACACTTGAACAAGCATGGAAACATTTAGGCAGAAACTTCTGTTAGTTTTATACAGTCAAATACTTAAAGTCTCTGCTAGAAGCTGGTTGACTCCCTGGTTTTCACACAGGGCTTACCCACAGGCAGTGAATCAGGCTCAGTGTTTTGCAGTTGCATTCTACCTTTGAACTTGGTAATTCTCTCATCTCTTAATCTCCTTTTCTGTAGGAACTGGCAGCCTGCCTGGCTTTATGCAGAAGCTCAGGCAATGATTTTGCATTTTTTGTGTGTGTGGCTTTTTTTTTTTTTCATTTTTAGGGCACTGCTCAATCTTGAGTTTTGGATCTCCCTACTGATGTTCAGTTGCAATGACAGACAGATACAGGGAAGAAAACAAGTTACAGTCAGTCCAGTCTGTCTCACAGACAGATGCAGTTATTCCCCAGATTCCTATGAATTGTATGATTTCTCTGATTGGCATTTGGGAAAAACAACAGTGACAGCTATGTGTCACAGCTATCTATTGTGGCATGAGGAACAGTTATTTCCAAGGATCACAGCTGATCCCTGGGACATTGCATACAAGATTCAAGGTATCTGTCTTCTGATTAGATATTGTGCTCTGCTTCCTCCTGCACAGAAGGCAGACACAGGTCAGATTTGTCCATCTCACATTTGGGCTGTCCTTCAGGTTCTCACTCCGTATTATAGCATAAGTCTTTGGTGGCAGGTTTTTAAGTGTATATTTTGAGATGTAAGAGAAAATCTGGAGCATCTGAGAGTTAAATCAGAATTGAGATCTTCATTACTGGGGGCACCAGTTTTTGAACACTAAAGCCATGGGTTTTGTTAAGGAAGTCCATTTTTTTTTCCTTAGACATCTGGGCTCATAATACTTTCCCCAGACTATTAAAAAAGAGGAAGAAATCTTTTCTCATTCTTACATGGTGGCCTCTGAAGGACTTTGGCACATTGCTGCTGGATAAAGTCTGTCTGCTTCCTGAAATACATCCTGACTCTGATGTGGTTCCTGATTTCATCCATCCAGTGAGGTACCTACCTGATCCTCTTCCAAGCAGTGCAGAGGAGAATTTTCAAGGGCATGAAGAACATCTACATCACTCCTGCAGCATCACATGAAGTACACTCTTAACAGAAATACTGTGGATGAAAATGGCATTGACTGTATGATGACAACAGTGCTTTTGACCTTGGGATTTACATTCCTGGTCTTTAACATTCCTTTTTATCCTTTAAGGTGATAAAACTACAAAATCCTTCACTATTTTTTGTTTCTCTTTTTTAACAGAATCAGCCACACATCAATGGTGGGCATAAAAGACATCTAAGGAACTGAAACATCAGTCTCATTTTTTTATTGCTAACTTCATTATATGAGTTATAATCAACAGCTTGAGGCATGGGGATGTACAGTGGAGAAATACAGAAGTTGCTTAGTAAGAATTAGGTTGGATCCTTGAACACTTGGAAACCTGGAATTTTCACTGTGATGGATGAAGATGTTGAACAAAACTAGCCCAGAACTGGTCCACACTTCTCCTCATCTTAAAAAGGGACTGTGAAACACTAGTGCTTGCTTCTTGCTCCTTGTTCAGCTTTCAATCTGTAAGAAGGCCTTCACTCCAATCCTTTCTTTAATCTTTTTGGGGACCAAACCCAGGCAATACAAACTGTCCAGATGCTGGGACTGACAGGTGGAAGCCTGTGCCCTGGTGTGGCTGGTTCTTCTAAAAAAATTGTGTCATGTGGTGATGCCTTTCATGCCAAGTGCCAGGTAACCCCAGCAGAGCGGGATAGTAAAAGCTGTTATTGCTGTGAAGATATGAAAGAGGGCCAGTGACACAACAGAGGAGACTCTCATTGAGAAGAAGGAAGCTTTAGCTGCCATCCAGAAAAGGAGAGAAATGGGCAAAGAAAACTGGGGCGCTGGAAGATGCAGCATATGAAATGAGTTGGAAAAGCAGCTGTCATCAGTTGCCAGTGACTGGTGTGCAGGTCCCAGTCAGCTGTGAGCATTGAGATGTCCAGTCAGCCTCTCTGGGACTGTCTGAGGAGCCCATAAGGACCAGTAGATCAGCAAGATTTATGCACTCTGTAATAAACAAAAATAGCTATTAAGAACATTTTTCCTTTGAAATTTTCAAACCCTTAATGCTGTGTCAGCTGCAATGGGACATCACCTTCAGATTGAGACACATCCTACCAACAAAGCAAACAATCTTCCAAAATCCCTAACTCCAGATATTAATCTTTGATGATTTTTTTTTGGCTATGCTAATTGCAGCCAACATAAAGCAGGTCATCAGTGAGAGATGGCCTGAATACCCTTTCTCTGAAAAGGGTAAGCAGAGATCCAGCCAAATAGAGTGATTTTTCTTGAAAGAATAAGATGTAGAAGAAGGCTGACATTGATAAGTCTTTATCACACACATCTGCATAGATTCATAAAATATGAAAAATGGTCAAAAAAGAAGTCAAAGGCAAAAGTCTATGAGATTCATTAATCAATGATAAGGAATGGAAGGATATAAGACAAATGAAAAAGCACAGAATAATGACTTTGACACTTTATCACATAAGATTGGTATATTGTTTCATATTAGAGAAAAAAAAGAAAAAAAACAAAGAAAAGGTTCGTATTAGCACAGTTGACTCCTTCTTCATAAACTGTGAGGAGTGAAATAACTATTCCTACAAGAGAAAATGAGGCTGTTACTGGTGACTGGGTGGGAAAGCTCTCAGCATGTGCAGATTTCATCAGTGATGTAATAGCCAAGAAAGAAAGATACAGAAATACGTAACTATTGTTCTGTAGTTTCTATAGCGTAATTGTTGCCAGCCTAGAGAGAACATTGAAATTATGTGTGGCTCAAAAGATGGGTATTTCAAGAAAAAATATTAGTCAAGGCTTTGAAAAGTTGTGTGAGAGAAATAAAATGATCAAAAGATGTGTGTTAGAATACTCCTACACCTGTGAAGAAGTCTTGAATGGATTGGTACTTCTGCCCAGATGGCAGATTGCAAATGAAATTATGTGTTTTAAAGGTAGAAAGAGATCACCAGTCCTTTGGTTATGACTTCTTGCATAATGTAGCTGCAGACTTTCATTCAAGAGAATGTTTTCAGAAAAACTAGTATTCTTAAGATTTCAAAATATTGAGAAACCACTACCTTTCTTTTCCATTAATTATTATTCTATTCCATTGAATCATTAACTGGCACATACCATGAAGGACACATACAACATAAGAAGGACATGGATCTACTGGAACAAGTCCAGAGAAGGGCCACAAAGGTGATCAGAGGCTGGGAGAGCCTCTCCTATGAGGAGGAGCTGAGATAGTTTGGGATGTTGGAGTCTGGAGAGGAGAATGGTCCCAGGATATCACAGAGCAGCCTGCAAGTACCTGGGGGGCTGTAAGGAAGATGGAGAGGGACCTTTTACAAGGGCATGTAGTGACAGGGCAATGAGAAATGGCTTTAAACTGAAGGACAGTAGGTTTAGATTAGATATGAGGAAGAAATTCTGTAATGTAATGGTGGGGAACCACTGGACCAGGCTGTGGATGCTCCATCCCTGGAAGTGTTCAAGGCCAGGTTTGATGAGGCTTTGTCAACCTGGTCTAGTGGGAAGTGTCTCTGATTGGTGCAGGGGGCTGAGTTAGGTAATCTATGAGGTCTTTTCCAACACAAACCATTCTATGGCTCTTATCAAGTTGACATTGTCCAGTTCTAATTTCTCACTAATAGGTGGTATTGCCTTTGTGTAATATGACAGTTTGACTAAATACTGTTATTTCCTGAAAAAAAATGAGCTCATCCCCTCCAGATGCTTACTGACAGTAGGCAAGTCATAGTCAGTGGTATGTAAAAGTTAACAAAAACATTTCTAAAATATTACTGTTCCATATTGTTGTATTTGATAACTGAGTTGACAGTGTTCAGTTCTTTCAGATAAAATAGCTTTTCTCTCTTACTTCTTCTTTTTCTCTTATGTAAGTTCTCTCTTGGCCTCCTATCCAGACTTTCGTTATAGAAAAAAAAAGAAAAAACAGACCAAAACCAGTTTATTAGTGCATCATCTTGTCAATATATGGTGAAAATTGCCTTTTGTCAACATGTGACATTTCTCTCTCAGTATGTAACAGTACACCAGCAAAACTTTCCTATCTAGGATGTATGTTATGAGTACACTTTCAATGCAGAGAGGGTAAAGAGAGGGATGTCTAAAGTGAAGTAAACTAGGTTTCTAGATCTCTAATACTACTCTTTTTGCTTTTTCTGGAAACATCTCCTCAGCAGCTTGTCGCATCCATTAGAGTTGCAAGCAAACAAGTTAGCAAACATCTTTGCTCACTTCTTACCTTCTCTGACTCTTTAGAAACATGAACTACAGAAATATATTGTATTATATTATATCACATTACTCTGTACCAACCTTCTCTGCCTGCCCTGTCTTGCACAGGGCACAAGTGACATGCCTCTGAAATACACCTGCCCTGCTATCACACCCTCCCATTGATTCTCAAATGCTGAAACACGCCTTCCTTCACAGCCAGTGCCATCCTTCTCCTTCTCTCTTCCTCCTCCATCTCCCTCTGCCCTGCACCACAGCTAAGTCTGGCCCCAGCCCCTTCACACCTTGGTCCCTGAAATTCTGAAATTGCTCTTGAAACTACAGGCTCTGGAGAAATTTAGTCAGTTAATAACAGTACCTACATAACTAAGTGGATTAAAGTTATATCTTATTCCTATTAATGTCTTATTTATATTTGAAAAATACCCAGACCAATCAGAAAAGAAAACCTGCCAGTGATATGGCCTTTGCTGGCAAGGCCGTTCCTCTGCATATCCTCAGAGATTGAAGGCAATTCCATAGAGGGGGAGTTCAGACAAATCCTATCCCTCAAACACAAATCACCTCGAAGGTCTAAATACTAAAGAGATTTCTTTAGAAGACAGTCTCAGAATGAATCTCAGAATACATAAGGAAGACCTTTCAAAAAGTGTATTAGAAGGAAAATATCTGTATTTGGATTACAGGTTAAGAACACAGTTTATTATTCAGTGTAATTTAATTGCTTTGTTACTAGGGGACACCCAGTCATAAAAAATGCCCCAAAGCAGCTCTTTAAAGGGGAAAGTATAAACATGATCATGCAGCTGAACTCTTCCATTTGCTGCTGGATGCCCAGATACTGGAAAAGGGAACCACAAACCCTACTAGACACACAAGCCCCTTCTGCTAGAGGAAAGCCCTTGTTTATGTAAATACCCCTTTCTAGCAATTTGGAAGCAGCTGCTAACCACAAGTGTTTTAATTGCCACCACGCTATTTCAATTACTAATTTTTGAATTGTTCCCATCTCTCTGTGGACGTGTTGTAAATTATTATAATTTGTTATGATGGACAGCATTAGAATGGCATCCATTAGCACTTCTATAGATGAAAGACCCTCATAATGTCTATTAGCAGCCCTTGCAGGTGATGACAATGATGGAGGGGAGGTACACCATCCTACAGCTACTGTGAGCAGTAATTCAGCTGCTGAGTTCTGAATAATTACTTCTTTTTTAATTTGACTGGGTTTTTTCCCCTTTTGTTTCTCTCTCTTCCAGACATAAATATTGAAATGTGTAAGTAAACTCAGTCATCCTAAAATTCCAGTAGAAATATTCTTCAGTATTTTACTACATTCAAAATTATTTTAAAATCAAGCATTTTACAGACAATGAACTCCTCATATACTTAATGCTAATTTTTGACAATTTGCTTTGAATATTGAAAGAGAGCAAGGTAGAATTCTAAAAGGTAGCTGGAGGCCTATTACACAGTGGGTGACAACACAGAGTGGCATAGGAGAGAGACAGCTTCTCTGCAACCTTAGTGACCCCTGCAAGCTGTAAAAATCAATAAGAGAATCCAACCAATTAAGGGGTACTGAGAAGTTTACAGAGGCTGAAAATGGAACTGAGGGATACAGCCATTGATTTATTGTCATAGTGTGTTCCCAAAGAATAGATTTATAATTCCATTGTTTGCCACTGGATTCTTTTTCTTCTTTAAAGTAATGAAATACCAGGCCCTCTTCTGATGCAGGTGCATTAGGTAATTATCCTTGTGAAAGGTGTTGTTGTCCTCCTTGCTCTTTAAAATACTTGAAGATTCACTTAGACAAAAAAAAGACTAGAAATGGCATATGGCTCAGTAGATGAGAGCATCATTCTCACTCCATTTCTGTGTGGGTGGAGGAAACATAAATGCTTTTTAAGAAAAAAAAATTGCAAGAAATGGGTTTCCTGCTATCACTCCTTTGCTAGTGATAAATACTTTAGAGAGTATTCTCCTGAAAATTGTTATGGTCTTGGATCCATGCAGAGGGCGGCACCAAACCTTGTTACTTCCATGACATGTCTGTTCTCCTAATGACCCAGCAAGTGTCCCACCTTGTCCCTCAGCTGCTCTGTGCTCCTGCTCCCTCACAAGACTCCTTTTTCCTTCTCTGTACCCAAGCAAGATGGTTTCACTCTGAACCAAAGGGAACATCCTGCAGCAAAGCAGGTGTGAGGCTTCCAGGACTCTCTAATTACAGCAATACAGGACCAGTGACTCACTGCAGGTGTACTGGTCCAGGGCACTGGCTGGCTGATGCTCATTGCAGTAGCACTGGGGCAGGGCTTCCCCTTCTCTGTGTGTTTGGCTTCACACTGCAGAGATCTGACTGCTTCCATTTTGATGGTAAATAGATACACACTTGAATGAAGAGGTCCTTCCCTTGGTGTCACAGCTGTGCTATGCAGGAGTGATGGATGCTTGCAATCAAGGTACTGCTGCCAGTACACAAGGCAGCGGCCTCAGTTTGCTTTGAAATACATCCATATTCTGGGGAAATGTTCCAGAATTATCTTGTGTTTCAACCTCTCTGGCATCCCTCCTGGCTGCCCTTTCTCATTTCTTGGACAATGGAATTCTTCAGCCCAGCACAGGTACTTTCCTTAGATGGGAATTTGTGTGCAGCCCTCCTTGTATCTCCAAACTTGAAGATGCTATGGGATACGACTGAGTAATTCAGGATCACTTTGGTAAATGGATGGCTCCATTGTTTGCAAAAATATCTTTCTCCACTTTGTATTTCATTAGAAATATCTAGTTCTACCAAAGAGGCAAGACACAACTGCGTGATCCGTGTCTTACTGCCCTCTTTACTCTGGCATACGATCAGGGGACTCTGAACCTACACCAAAGAGCAATTTCTACTGTGAATTTTTTCAGTTTCTTCTGCTGCCCTGCCCATGTCCTTTTCCTTCCCAAACAAAATCTATTTGTGGAATGCAAATTCTCTGTCTTGCTAACACAAGCACAGGGTGCATCTAGAATGAAACACAACATAGCTCACAATCTGAGTACAGGCAAATTTAATTATTTAATCCTTCTTTAAGGGAGAGAGGCTATGAAGGTATTGAAGAATCAACAGAATGAGGATAAAGGTAAGGCTGGGTCTGAGAATGAGGAAAGAGGAGCAGTGAAAGCTCCTTCGCACACCTGCTCTGCTGCTGCTGCTATGTGGAAGAGAGCAGTAAGTGCTTCTGGGAAAATATATCCAGATCATTTGAAGGTAACTGCTTCTCTTCTGGTCTTGACATCTTCCTTCCTCAAAGCCAGCAGTTGCCATGCAGGGCTGTAGGGCTCAGCACAGTCAGAGCAGGCAGCAGGGCCATGGCTGGGTGACAGCCTCACACCAACGCAGGCAATTGATCACCTTGTCTTTGTGGGTCCTGAAGGTTGCTCCTAAGGACACAGAAAGTTCACAAAATCAAACTGGAACTTGTGTATGTGGAGATATCACCCGACTTAATACAGTTTTCTCTAAAAATCAATCTGAGCTGCTTGCAGACCCTTAAATTTTTCAAAATACATGCAAATTCTGTAGAAATCACTTTAAATTACTTTGGTTATATATATGATGGAAAGCAGTGAAGATTACTTAGTTAATCTTTGCAAACACTTTAAAGATAAAAATGTCAATTATATGGTACTAGTAGCAAAAAATACACCCTTATGTAAATCATTTCAGTAGAGATACCTGCACTTCAGTGAAAGCTGAGTAAGTAAAGGGGAGGGAGCACTGTTGGATGAATTGCTATCAATTGCTCTCCACTGCTTTGCATTTACAGTCAGCTGAGCTTTGTTTATTCATCTGTTTGCTGATTTAACTATGTGACTCCTCCAAAGCCAGGCATCATCACAATAAAATTCTGATGCATTTCCCTGACAAACTTATCCTTAAATTGCTTCTTTATCATATACTGAAATATAACCATGCAGAGTCAGTTCACTGATCCCAGTGACACTGAGGAGTTTCAGCCTTGCTAGCAGCTAAGTGGCACTAATGTTATACTGAATTTGGGAAACAACTTATTTGCATGGAAGAGCTCATTGCTCAGCTATAGTTTGTAGTCTGTGGAAATTCAGCAGCATCTACTGGATGTAGAGGCCCATGAGCTTTGTATTTTTTAAATTTTTTAAATTTTTCACTAAAGAGCTAAAATAGTTGCCATATACCAAGTGGTTTCACAAAGCCTTTGTCCAGCATTGGCATAATCCTGTTTATAAAAAGAAAAATGTATTTGGTCTTTTGTAACATACAAATGAACAGAAAAAAGTAAAGTATGCCACATTCTCCCAAACACACAAAAAGGATTAAAACCACCTCTTGAAATACAAATATTTTACAAAAAATGGGGCTACTTCTTGTTAAACCAGTTCAGGGCTATGACTTAGCTCAGTAATATTATACAAAATGAGCAGGCATAGCATATTCCTGGTGATGAACTATTTAATTTTTTTGCTAGATACTAATAATGGTATACATTTTTCCAATTAAAATGATAATAGCTAATAATTTAACACTGTCTTAACATGATTGATGCAATTTCACATTGGCTAATAATATTCTTCCATTTGTTTCTCACCTATTTCTGTGTTACCACTTAGTGTTAGTGAAGCGTGACCCTGCCAGATGTGCCTGCAGAACTGAAATGAATGCACAGCAGCAGTGAAAGCCTTGCAAGCCCTTCAACTAATTGACATTATTATGTGTACAGGAGGGGGAAGAGGAGAACAGCAGTTTGTTTCTTCACCAGACTTCCACTGCAAAGCCACAGTCATGCAATCCTGCCAAACTGAAATGCCTTTCTCAGGAGATATTCCCCCTGGTTTAGTGTGAACTTTTAAAGATTCAAATTCTTTATTGACAAGAGGATCTTAATCTTTACCATATTTACATGTCTTATTGGAATCCAAGCAATTGTCCTGGGTGGGATTATGCAATTTAACCTTATTTGGATACAAGTTTTGAACGGGCATAAGAACGACACTTTCCTCCTTCCACACACCCCTCCTCATTCAAAGACCACCTTATGGGAGAAAATGTCAAGACACAACATTTTTAAACTAGTAATAACATAGAATTGTCTAACTTATGGTTTGGTTTTTTTTAATCTCTTAGATACAGAGCTGGCCTTTACTTTACATTGCAAATACCTGTGGATGCTGATGCTAAAGTCCAGAGGGATTATTCACTTTAGGCAGCAGCTCCTCACAGAGGCAGCCCTCAGTTCCAAGGCTGAGATGGGTCTGAGTCCATGCCCATGTCTCAGAACTTTTTGGTAGCACCTGGGAAACAAATTTCTTTATTATATGTATTGCTTTGCTCCAGATCAACAATGCCTCAAGGATACCCCACTGGTGAACCAGCTGGGAAATTGTCTAGTCACCTGCAGAGATAACACATTGTCTTTTCTCTTGCTGTAGTGCTCAGGGAAAGGAGCTTAATCCTCAGACTACTTCCTTTCTCCTCAAAAACTTTCCGTGTTGCATGTGGCAGGGACAGCAAAGACCAGGAGTGCAGCAACAACCCATGTGCAAACATGGCTGGGGGCCATGGAGAGGATGAGTTGGATGAGGCATTGGTTGGACATGGATGGGGCAGCCTCAACAAGACAGTCCTGCAGCAATCCAGCATGAGCTGACTGCTGCACAGATGCAAAGATGAGCAGCTGAAGCTCAGCAAACTGAGCAGCTTTGAAATCAAACCTTTTTTTAAGTAGGGAGAGTAATAAGCTACGGAACAAATCTTTATATGTAAAGTGTCCTTGCTGCCACCACTTGAAAATATAAAATCTTGGGTTTCTTTTTGAAAAATATGCCCTGCTTCCTCCAGCTTTTGCAGGTGTTATGACTGGGTAGTTCAGACATTAATGATGGGAGGGATCCTTCTCCTTTGCAATGTACAACAGTGAACACAGCAGTCTCTGCCCTTATAATAGCCTGGCCTGTTAGTCCTGTGGCTCCTACTAGTTACATCTCAAAATACCTTCAGTCTCTCATCTAACATCATTTTCCTGACATGACGAATGAGTAGATAACTTCTCTCTTTGTTGGCAGGAAGAGTGGCACAACAGAAGCAGTGGGTGCTGAGGGCCAGATTTCCATGCTGCCCACAGTTGGTGGCCACTTTGGGCAGTCTCCAATTGACCAGGACTGATCAAAGCACCTGAGGTGTTCCTGCAGAGCCCAGCTTCTGCTCTGTTTCATCCTAAAGGGAGACACTGTGCAGGCTCCCAGATTACCCTGTATGATTACCCTGTATGATAGGTGCTGGTGATTTGCTTAAACTGCAGTCTCATGGTCAAACCACAGTGGTGATGTGGACGCAAGACCAAAAGCCTGGCACAGAAATGCCCCAGTCCAGGAGAAACCTTGACTCTGATGATAATCAACACTGGGTCCTCAAGAAGCAGGAAAAGTCACATCTTGTGATTCCCATGGCCAATAGTGTGACACTTTGATATGGACTTTGCCTTAATCAGTTTTGAGATGATAGCAGAATCTGGCTAATCTCTAGGACATATGGTTTAAGTCAGTTATGTAAAGAGAAAAATATTTACAACACTAGAAATGCTGAAACATATGGAATATTATTTCTAGCAACCTGAAAGAAAAAGTTGCTAAATAGCAGTTCTTGTCTTCTCTTTAGCAAGGCTATTCTTAGTCTTCATTTGTTTTCCAAATGACATTATTATTCAGTAAATAGAATATGAAGCCAAGGAATTGAAATTGCTCAGTTCCTGGCAAACTTTATTCTCATCTTGCTCAATAATCATGATTATAATGATTTTATTCATAAGTCACATTAAGTTTTTCCCTATGGTAAAATTAAATGCAATGGAAATTGAATGATCTGTTCCCTAAATGCAAAGCTAAAAGCAAGACTTCTTGCTCCTACATGAAGCAACTATATTTATGCTCTGGATAGTCAATGACTGAATCAGAAATAACTATTCTGATGAACACTGGCATTCAATTCTTCCTTTTCTTTTTGTTTCATAGCAGAAGAAAATGTCAGTCTAATAAATTAGAGCATTGATATCTCTATCTATGGAGACCCCAGAATGTCAGAAAGATTGATACTAAATGGCTGGATGCAGAGTTATCAATGCCATCTGGGAGATCAGAATCCAGAAGTCAAACATGACACTGAACAGATTGATTTGTGTCATGTTTTATTATAAAACATGTGCCAGCAGCTCTTTTCATTTCCATCAGACTGAAGGGGACCAACTTTAGGACTAAATTTGGTGTGAACATTTTGTTGAATTGGGGTCTCCTATAAAACCAAAGGCTGGACATAATTTGCTGAGATTTTGGTTTAGTAGAAAGTAATTTCTTACAATTGGAGAGAAACTCTGAAAGCCATGCACCCAAAGAAAGTACCTGGGGTCTGAGGTTAGCATGCAAAATGAAAGTTCACTATTGTCTACTATATTGACATGTGCCAGGACACCTTCTGAAGGAAGCAAGCTAACTGCATGAAAGCCACATAGTGTTTCCCATTGAAGTGAAGCAGTTGATTTTTGGAAGAGTAGGGCAAGCCGAGCACACTCACTTGGGGCTTGACACAATCCTAAACCTGGCAAAGGAGACAGAGAACAAGAAGTAGGAAAAGCTGCTATAACTTAAATAAAAAAACTTGCAGCCTTGGGAGATGAGTGACTGATGCACTTGCAAAAGGCATTGCAATGCTTTTATATTTGCTTGGCATCTCTGAAGGGTCACTCTTCCAGGTTTATACTTGTCACATACAGTAAACTGTGAGGATTTGAGGGAAGAAAACTTAATAAATCTGCTAAGGCTCTGTGAGTATAAAAGATTCTGTCATAACAGTGGCAGCATTTACCTGAGATATCAGCCTTATTCTGGAGAAATGCTGCCATAAAATGTATGGTTGTGAAGTTCAGCAGCTCACCAAACTTAAAACAAGTTTGATAATGGTTGACTATTGTATATTGCTTTAATTGAGTCTATGGCATGTCCATGACACAAGTCTTGGAGAACGAATGTCCCCACCAGCATTTTGAAAGCAAAATTAGTTAAATGCATGGGATCACCGAGTATAAAGAGGTGGTGTTGTCCTATCCAGGTGTTGTAGTTTAACCCCAGTCAGCAACCATGCCCACACAGCTGCTCACTCCCCCACCAGGGATTAGGGAGAGAATTGAGAGGGTAAAACCTACAAAACTCGGGGGTTAGCATAAAGACAGTTTAATAGGGAAAGCAAAAGCTGTGCACACAAAGAAAGCAAGGAATTAATTCACTTCTTCCCATGGGCAGGCAGGTATGCAGCCATCTGCAGGAGAACAGGGCCCCATCATGTGCAATGGTTACTTGGTAAGAAAAATGCCATAATTTCAAATATTCCCCTCTTTCTCCTTCTTCCTGACAGCTTTATATACTGAGCATGATGTCATGTGGTTTGGAGGTTAGTTTGGGTCACCTGTCCCAGCTGTATCTTCTTCCATCTTTCCATTCACCCCCAAATTCCTTGCCAGTATACCCATAGGACAAGCAGAAAAGGCCTTGCCTCTGTGTAAGCCCTGCTCAGCATAACAAACCCATCTCTCTATGATCAACTCTGTGTTCAGCACAAATCTAAAATACAGCTCTGTACCAGCTGCTGTGAAGAAAATTAACTCCACCCCATCCCAAACCAGCACACCAGGTTACCATAACACAATAATAAAAGTTTACTGGAGAGCAAAGCAATATAGCCAGACATGCTACATTGTGTCTGCCTCACAAAGGGTATTTTCTGGTGTATGCTGAATTTTCCTAAAGTTTTGCCACAGAGGTCCTTTTTAGGATTACCTTTTGACAGCTTGGGAAAATCAATGCCAATTTCCTTGGGTAGACTGAGACAGGGGTCTTATTAAGGCAGCAGAGGAGCACCACATCACCTGGCTCTCCTATCAGTGAACACAGTGGACAGAAGCAGCTCTGGCAAGGCAGATGTAGGCCAGCCCCATCTGAAATGTGTGGGGCTAAGGCCACACTTAAGCCCCAGGGACTGAAATGTGCAGGGCAGGCAAAAGGAAATGAGGGCCCAAAACCACACTGGGCACTGAGCAGTCCTCCAAACACAATAGCTTGGTTTGCTCAGGACTGTGTCTTTTGAGTACAAACCTAAGCAAATAATGACACCTACTTCTTTATTAATTTCTCTGTCTTGTTTAAAGTGCACTAGATACCAAGAATCCCTGCCTGTCTAGTTAATGCTGAACTTAGGGCCAAAGGAAAATGTGATCAGTGCTGAAAGAATATTCCCCCAAATAACAGAACTAATCCTGTAATTCAACAAGAGCACCATGGAAGCAGCACATGTAAAAGAAAAACAAGGCTTTTATTAACTTATTTTTATGTATGTGCATGCATATGTGTACATAGTATGTATAAATGATTATGTTTATTTACACCTGGCATGCCTGTCTAGTACCAGATATTCCCTTGCAGCAAAGAAGAGGTCCTCTTTTTTGCCATGAATTTACCTCTTGAACTACAGATGGAAGAACATTAAGATTTACAGAGCTATTACAACTGACATATTAAATTTCATGGGGATATGTATTTTTAATTGATAGCCATAAAAGCAGTGCAGTAAAGGTTATCTTGCAACTATATTTGGATATCACTTTCATAACATCACTTAATTCCTCTAGAAGATATCTTTAATCAAAGAAAACCTCTGCTGATATTATTACATATATTTTATCTGAAAGTGACCCTATTTTGTCTTGTTGTGACCTTCTCTAATGCATGATTCAACAAGAATGGGAACTCATTTACTTCCCACAGATCCTTTTACTTCATATATCCTGCGTAGATTTTCTATTCCCAAATAGACCAACACAAGAATATAAACACTGGCTATGATATACCAAAATCCCTGCTCAAAAAAGGGCTGGCATGTAATGGTGCAGCTGACTGCAAAATGTTAGAAAACTGTGACAGAAGGCTGACTTTTTTCCTTCTGTTTTTTGTAAAATAAAGACTTTGTGGGGGAAATGTGTCTTGACAGAAAACAAAAATAATGTTGTAGTGTCACTTACTACATATAACATCAAATTGTTTTCACCATTAAAAATAAAAGAAAATAAAGACTGTGCTTTTTAACTTGTAACTCTGTGTCATGTCTCTCCCCAGCTGCTGGTGAACAACCCACATTTTGCCATCAGCACAGTCTGTGCCTCTCTGCTATCAGGTATCTACAACCTGAATAAAGGTATTGTGAGAAACACCAATTAAAAAATCTCCCTAGGCTGTGTAAGAGCATCCATTTCAGGGAAGTATAACAGCTTGGAGGGTGGTTTGACTGGCAGTGCTTGTTGCTGTTTCAGTCTGTGTTTTCCCTCCTCCCATGTTAAAACACACTGTCTGTCCAGCTGTGTGTGGCTGTGGGGAGGCTGGGGCATACCAGGCTGCAGGGCTGTCTGTAAGGGGTGGCTGTGATGGTGCCTGTGGGGATGTCTACAAACATGACACCTTCTTCCTTTTTTCAACATGCCAGTTACCCTATTCATTAGATCACTTATCCAGTATCAACAATAAACAAGTGTGTGTTAAAACTGTATCCATATTGTTCATGGAAGCACAAGTGTTAGAAGCACTTTCAAAAATGAGAAAGGTGTGAAATGAGAGCCCTGGTAATGCTCATGTTGTTTTACCTTCAGTGCCCTTGCACAGCATGTGCCCCAACCCACCTGTGCTCCAGTCCCAGCTGGGAGACATCGCGCTGTGCCAGTGACACTTGGTTACAAACACATGGGCAAAAACATGAGTTTGCCAGCAAGCAAAGTAATGGAGCAAATATGGATGAAGAAAACTGCAACAACTTGAGAAGATCAGATAATTTCCACCCATCATCAAGAGATCTAGACATTGACATACATGTGTTGTGAATTTAGACACCCAAAAGTTCTTGGCTGTGGACTGGACCATGGGTCTTGTCACACTTGTCAAAGTAGTTCAGCTGCAAGGGAGGAAGAAAAGATGGCTCTGGCCTAAACATGTTCATTGGTTTCAAGGTACAAAAAAGAGAATTAGTGACCAGTTTTAACAGTAGAGGTGATTATGAGTGGGGTGAGTGGTGCAGCATAATCATAGACAACCTGGAAATGGAATGAGCAGGGAGGTGATGTGGTCTGCTGATGACACAGAGTTATGCAGAAAGAAAAAAACTAGGGCAGGTTATTAAGAGCAGCAGAAGAACCTAAATGATGTTGGACTGTGCAAAAAAAAAAAAAAAAGGAAATTAAGCTGAATTCAGATAAACATAAAGCACAACGAAAACTTGTTTGACCTGACAAGCAAAAACTTGGGCTGTAAGTATCATATTAAAATTGCAAGCTCAAAGTTCAGCAGTCAAAGAAATGCACCAAACATGAGGAATTACAAGAAAGGAACAGAGAACAAACCAGTGAACATGGTTGTGCCTCTGTAGCAATGCATGATGTATTTGAATTTCACTTGTTTAGGTAGTTCTGGTCCACAGACTTCTGCCCACAGGGAACATAATGGAAGAAATTTACAGGAAGGGAAATTGGATGGTTATGGATATAATGCAACTTCCATTAATTACACTGGAATACATTTGCTTAACAATAAAGCAGAGTTACTATCTAAGAGCACAAGTGTCCTGGACAAGGTGAACATAGCAGCGAGGAAAGAGTAGATGGACTTCAGATGAAAAATTCATAGACCCAAAGCAAATCAAATAAGGGGGGGTTTTCCCCCATAAAGAAGAGTAAAACTGCTATTCCTTGCTGCAGAATTATGTCTTCTAAATGTCATTTCCACAGGACCAATGAGAAATTCCACAAAGAAAAATCCACTGACAAAAATGAAATATATATTTATTTCTCTCTCAGAAAGTGTCAGAGATGTATTTTTTCAAAGGCTGGAATGGTAGAGCTTATTCCAAGCTTGCCCTGTGCTTTTACTGCTCTCTAGCTGCTGGGCACTGCTCAGGGCAAGGCCCTGGGCTGCCTGTGGTTGCGATCTGGCCACTTCTACCACTCTTGCCAGAAAAGTGTTGAACAATAAATACACTTTTCCATGTTTTTCAGTAATTATTTAAATACAAATATAAGAAAATAATTGAAAAAAGTGGTAGCTGCTGTCCCACTAGGGTCTGTCTGGGAGATGCATATTTATGTTTTGTCCATCTGTGGTAGGCTTGAACATTTTGACCAATGGTCAGACAGACCAAACAGGGACTTTCTGTGAAGTTAACCTGCAGAGTTCAGCCTGACAAAGAGGTCAATACTGGTATTTTGTAACTGACCCAGCTCTGCAGCTCTACTCTACCAGCACAGAACTGATTGGAACCTGGAGGACCATCATGCTCATATTAATTTACCAGCTAGGATAAATGAAAAATTTTTTGCTTGTATAAGATAACAAAATTAAATAATTGCTGGCCTTTATGCTACTGTTTGCAGAAAATGCACTGGGGCTTTGTTATTCTTCTGTTATTTCTTATAATTAATTCAGATTAATCTGAAAGCTCCTGAAACCTTTACACAGTATTACAGAGATCATGCCAGTTCATCAGCAACTTAAGTCACAAGTTTTTTGGCTGCATAACAGGTATATATCCTTCCACTAACCCCTTTGAGAACTGTACTGCCAGTGAATTAAACACATAGAGGCAGAAAGATTCAGAAAAGTTGAGATGGGGGGAAAAGAAAACAACCAAAATTGAGTGCCTGCTTAGTGACTTCAGAAGCATATAATCTCCCTTTGGTCCCTGGTTAAAGGCCAGACAGCCCTGGTGAAAACACATCTGACTGAAAAGAGGGACCTGAACACTGAAAAAATGCATTGTACAGAAAGACAAAGCATTGTGACACACAATTTGGAAGGAAAGTGTGTGTGTATTAAATATGAAGAAACAAGTGTTCTCCTGAGGCTGATGTTTTTAGTCATCTTCTGGAACCACATACTGCGTGGTGTATTTAGCATATATGTTATCTCACAGTTCTACATTCAAAAATCCTATAAAAACACATCCTACTAAATTCTGGTGTCCTTTTCCAGAAAATAATTATATCCACTTACAGTTGTTGGTGTATGTCTTCCTTAAAGGTTTGTGGCTGACTAAAGCTTACTTCTTCAAAAAACAGACATGGAGAAAACAGCACTGCCAAGAAATCCTAATCAAGATTTAGAACAGCCTGTTGCTATGGAAATAGCCATGGCATCCAGTATGACTTCTGCTGGGCTAAAAATAGGTTGAAAAAACAGGAAAGTCTGGACTGAGTAAAATAAAACAACAGAGTAAGCAAACTGAGTGAATTACATCAACGATACATGAATGGTGAAAATTTAGCCTTTATTAATTGTACTTTCATTGGCTCATCAGAGGAACTGCCTCCCACCAGGCTGGGTGAGTGCAACAGAGAATTACTTGCCCCCAAGTACCCAAAATGAGTTCACTATTTTGCTGAGTATATGTTTAGTTGGAGTGGTTGTATCTGCTCTCACTCAGCAGTGCTGACACTAAGGGCTGGGAAATCAGGACTTCAGTCTGCAAAAAACAATGTAGTTTTTGGAGAGCAAAGGCTCCCTGCTCCAGGGGACTGTGTGAATGGCGACTGCAGTCGGGGCTACTGATTATTCTCATGGATTGGGACGGCCCCATAAGGTTTCAGCCCCACAGAAAGCCTGTATCAGTTTATTCTACACCCCAAATTAAACCAGGTGCACTGTACAGATATCTCTTCTGTCCCATCAAACTCCAAGACATGGTAGGCTTCATCTCCAGCCCGCCCATCTGACAACCCCTATGTGACAGTTCTGTCCTTTCAGCTCCATCACATCCCATCCATTGACCTAATTTTGACCTTCTATTATTCAACAGCTGTGCCACTTAAATTGATGCAAAATCATCATGCTGCAAGGAAAAAATTGACCACAAGTTCAGGAGTAGCAGGGTCTGATCCTGAGTCTATTGCAACATCAATTCTTGGGACTCTTGAGCCCTTCTTCTGTTTAGTTTGATCCCTTGTTAAAAGATTACTGAAGTTGAAGATACAAATTGTCATTTGTGCTTGGAGAGTTACTGTCCTTGCAGGTGAATCAGGGTGATTTGCACATCCTTCTGGTCCTGGCTCTGGATATCTTCCACTCCAGGTAGATCTCATCACTTTGACAATGCTCAAGAACACGGAATCAATTTAAAGCTGAAAGCTCAGATTACAGAACAGGAGCTGAGTGGCTCGTGCCAAGGATGATGTGTAGCACATCCATTTTGGGGCTGTGCATGGGTATATGGAGATTGTGGGGACAATGGGGACTGAATTCTTTACAGCAGTGGCTTTACAGCACTTCCACATACTGGGCAGGATTGTCTTGTGCATGTATAGTGCAGCTGCATGTACAAAGTGCAAATGCTGCTTTTCTGTGTCCCCTGCACCTGAATATCTGATTTTAGACCTTAGCAGTCTTCTGGCTGCTGCAAAAGCTTCCTGCAAAACCATATGTTTTTGGAGAAAAATGTGATATTTTATGTACAACATGGAAAACCCCATATTATACGGATTGCTTAAACCTAGTGTTGGCAGATGGATCTTGGAAGTCTTTGGACTGTGTATTATTAATCCAAATCTTAATATCCAGCTGATCCAATGCAGCTCCTTCTAAGCCATCTTATGCCAGTAATGACAACAGTGAAACTATTTTAAAAACTAGAACAAAAATGTCTAGTTATTTCAACTGAAATTTCCACCTTTTAATTTAACCTGATATGGCCTCAGGATCAAAAAAAGAAACAGGAAGAGTTAAGTCTGATGTTGGTAGAAGGACATGCTCTAAAAGCCTGATTATCCAGATGGAACAGATAAATCTGTTACTCTTTCTCTAAATATCAACACTGCATAATTAGCAGCTGCTAAAATAATGGAAGCCAATTGAAGAAAAACATGGTATACTCTACATTCATTTATTAAATACCTTATGTTTCCAAACAGAGCTTTCCATATTTGCTGCAAAACTCCGTAGCTTCATGCTTTACACAACTGAGCAAAGATGACAGCACTGAAATGAGCTATTACTATTTCCATCAGGAAGATATGGGGAACTAGTCTGTGTCTTTGAGGCAAAAATCTATATTCATCAAATGGAAAAGCTTTAAAAAGCAGCACTATCTAAGATATCAGCATCCCGTCTCCCTTGGAGACAGCTAAACCCCGTATTTATCTAAATTATCTTGGTAATATGACAGAGTGATTGCTCACTAATGGTCAGTAACAGTTTTCTTTGTCATTTTCCTAGTCATTACCTCCTCAGAATGAACTCCAGAATAAACTGCTGATGCATCGTGACTAGAATATAAAGCTTATCATCACAACACAAACTATTTCTATTAAACTCACAAACCTGTACATTGGACTTCTGACATTTTCATTTACAAAAAATAATACCACTCTATTACAAACTCTAGAGATGAGCTCTAGATGAGCCTAGAGATATCTTATTCTTAAAACAGAAGTAAAGTAATATTTATTTTGAACAGCTGTCTTCTGTTTTCTTTCTTATCTCCTCACAGCTACTCATGCACAGGAGCCACATTCTCTGCAAAGTGCACGGCTCAAACCAGGCTAGGTACTGTAGGTACTGTATTTCATGGCTTGTTCAGCTGCATGTTTTAATTTGAATGTTTAAGTCTATTTCCTCTTTTTCAGGAGCTGGAAAAATCACTGATTACACAGTCTGCCTGAATCTCATTTTCCCTGCTGAGTCTGAGAAAAGCCCTCTCAGAAGCCTTGTGCACGTGGCAGCTGCTTGACTCCTTCTTCTCCTCTCAAAGACTGGAAATTTTCAGTGCTGACATCCATTGTCTTTATTTCAAATTAAATGGAGCTCATTTTTTGAACTGCCAAGACGGAGGGGACAAAAAACTCAATCAGAAGGAGCCAAAGTGCTGCCATATGAAGCTGCCTGACTTTGACATAGTGCATCAGCCTAGAAAAACAGCATTAGGGTGACCATAAAGCAGGATTGTACCTTCCCCAGTGTTACAAAAAATGGATGCGTGCTGATCCTTCAGGGAGTCCTAAAGGCCAAAGTGCTGGGGAAATGCTGTGGAGCTTCTTTCTACACTGCACTGTCTTTCTTTTCTACAAGAGGCAATCCTTTCTGTTTGGTGAGCAAATGGTCACTGGCATCATGGGCAGCCACAGAATGACAGAGGTATTTCCTCTTGTGTGCTGTCAAATACTCTTCTAACTTTGCAAAAAAATGTGCACAAATAAGCTATACATATAAAAGCCATCTATACTACTTATAAGCTCTGCTGTAATTGGGAGGGAGGAGAGAATCACAGCACACTCTGACTCCTAAGGAAGTGGGACCCACCTGGAAAGTCTGATATTTCTAAGTCATTCGGGCACAAGGAATCAAAGAGATCAAATTTTTATTTCTCTTATAACAGGCTACCAAGCCACATGATTTCCCTTGAAGTAAAGAAAATTCTGTTTATCTTTGCTCTAGTTCTTTGGGGGGATAGGAGCATTTGTGATGTTATCAGGCAGCACTTTTTGGAAACAGTTGGATGCATTAATCACTGCTTGTTCTTGGGGGTCAGCTATGAAAGGCCCCTCAGGAAGCTGTGCCCTCTTTTCCTTTTGCAAACTGTGGATTAGCTAAACTGAGGACATGACCTGAACTCCATGGTCATGAACTCCAGTGATCTGACCTGAGCTCATGGTCAAGCTGACCTCTTCCAAGGGCCTGACCTGAACTCCATGGTCAAGCTGAGTTAGCAGACAGCTCAGGGAGGAGCAGCCCTGAGCTGGGCCCCTCTGCTGAGCCACATCCTGGGGCTGTGCAATGCTCCCCTCACCAGAGTTTGGGCTTGCTCATGGCAGTGGATGATGCAAAACTTTTACTGTCAGCAGCTTTCAGGCACAACTTTGCAAGAAACACAGATGTGTCCTTTCTTTTTTAAAGGGAAGGGAAAAACATGAATCTGAAGTCTGACCATGATTAGATTTTTCAAGTCCAGGTTGCTTCATTCCTATTGCCTTCCCTGGAACCCAGTGGAAGATTTGCATATTTCTGTCTATGTGCAAAGAGTAGATCTCCTTGGCAGGTAGGTATTTACCTGATAGGGCAATGAAGGACTGGCACAGAAAGGAAACATTTTTTCCCTGCCAAAGTGTTGGTGCATGTCTATTCAACTTCTGTTTTCTTATTTTCAAAAAGCCATCTACCATCTGAGTGTAATCAGTCTCCTTGAGGGCTAAGAAACAAAAAGGTGAATCTGTTTCACCTGCTGAATGGGCCATGAGGATAGGAGTGGGAGTTTGTCCTGAGCCTTATGTGTCCTGCCCCCATGGAATGAGGGAGTTATGCCTTCATAACAGCACTACATCCATGGATTAGCATGAACTTGTTATCTATTAATCTGAAACTAGATTAATTTTCTAGATGTAAGGTAAGAAACACAAGAGTAACCTGAGAGTGTGAGACCCAACAGGCTGAGCTGGACAAAAGCTGAAGTGAGCTCATTGCCATATCTCCAGTGCCCAGCATTGCCTAAGGATGCACATTTGGCATTTTGTGGCAGCAACTGATTCCACAGTTCCATTAGGGATTCTGTAGCAAATTGCTTCATCTTTTGAGACTTGCTGGAAATGTCATTTAATGTCCTTAAGTTGCTTTTTAGTGAGAAACAGTCACTACCTTTTCACCGTCTCTATATGTCTCTTTCCCAAGTCAGGAGTTTTAATCTGATCTTATATGGAACATATTCCCACAGACAAGATTTGAATGTTAAATGACTAATTTGCAAATCAAGTAATGTAATGAAATGTTTTTAAATAAAGCTAATACGCCTCAGAAGAATACCTATTTTAAGATGGGGATCAGTTCAGATTGCACTGAGGGAAAATTATTTTCACTGTTTGATCCTTTGCTCTTGGGACAAATTAAAACACTCAAATATTTGAAAATATATATATTGCAATAAAGAAGCAGTAAAAATATCAGCAGGAACCACCTAAGTATGCATGGGAGAAGTGAGAGGAGGCAGGAGGAAAGGGAGTAGGAGTTTAACCTAGCATAGAAAATTCCCTCCCCAAAAGAATTTGAATGCAAAAAGAAATTAATCTATTCTATATATTTCCCATTACAGTGAGTTATTTTTGCTTCAGGCTGCCAATCATTTCTGCTGACAAGGACTCCAAACATTCAGATACCTTGCATCATGCTATATTGCATGAACTAAAATTAAATGTAAAAGATGGTTAAAAATAGATGTTGAAAATTTTGCTAAATTTATCAACTAGAAAAGTGGCAAGGGCTAATTTATAAGAAAATAATTTCATTCTTAAGGTGATTTAGTCTATCTTTCATGACTGTGTCTGAGAAATTAGCAGGCTATGTCAGCAAAATAGCTCTTTTCAAAACGTGCAGTAGATCTGCAGACAAATGTTCTGGTCCTTAGGGAGATTTTAATTCATGTTTTCACAACCCTGATCCCTAGTTTTCAGGTAGCCTTGCCTGAGGGGAAAAACAAGGTAGAGGAAATAGGAATACATGAAAGAAATACCACTACCCCAACTTGGTGAAAGGAGAAGTCTGATAAGAAGCCAGCCCCATGCCTGGGATATGCCCTGCTGGTGACACCAGGGTTCCAAAGGGGATTATCACCCAGGAACAAAGGCTGGAGGTACCTCAGGGCATCCCCTCTGGCAGTGAGAGCAACAGTAATCACTGCTGATCACATGGGGGGTGCTTCCCTTACCAGCAAGGCCTCTGAAGTGGACAAAATATACTTTATAATAATATCTTTCATCATCATCATCCTTATTATTATTATTATTATTATTATTATTATTATTATTATTATTATTATTATTATTATTATTATTATTATTATTATTATTATTACAGGGAGACAGAATTTTTAGGAAAATAAGTTTTGTTATTTTAAAAACGAAGGGGAGGCCTTTTTGACCTTAAATGACATGCACAATTCTCTAATCCTCTCAGAAGCAGCCTCGTCACACCACACAAACCATTTAGAGGAACTCCAGGCCACTCTGAAATCAGGTGGCATATGATTAGCATTAAACCAAAAAGCATTTTAATCCTGCTGCAAGATTAAAAGGGTGCTGAAAAACAAAGTGGTGCTCCTGTTTCCCTCTGAACAAAATATTCCATAGCAGCAGGAAGCTCTGGAGAAGAAAGACCTGCACATTGAGGATGATGAGGATGTGGCTGGAGGACTTTTCAGCTTTTATCCATCCAGCTATTAACTCCAGGGCAGTTGCTCCAAATCTGCATCAGTATCACTGGAAACTACCCCTGGTCTCCAGCCATCAGATCTTGCTCAGTTCTCAAATGGCTTATCTGTAACTCCCTAATAGAGAGGCTTACAAATAAGTGGCTCAGCTTGGTAAAAGCCACTTTATAAGCTGCCTGCCACAATACAAAGCTTCCTTCTTTGATTAAAAGGTACTAAATTTATGGGAAGTAATCACAGCAGTGATGCACCTTCCTTGACACTTATTGGGAGGAAACTGATTTATGAGAGCAGAGAAACCAATAAAAATGTATAGATTGAGTCAAAACCTTTTTGGTGTAAATAAAAAATATGCTTTTAGATATTTGTAAATGATTAACTGCTTCCTGGACTTAGAGACAAAAACTGAACACTTTTAAAAATCTCTCCCTGCTTAAAAGCTGTAAACATGGGGCTGAAATTACCCTATTTAATTATAACACCTGGCTGACCATCAACATCCTGGGCTGTCTCTTGGTGCAATGGGATCAGAAGTGCTCTGAAGGTGACTATTTCTTTACTCAGGACTGAGGGACCCAGGGTGATCAGGCTTCTATTTTTTACAATGCACAAAAATACCTGAAGCTCCAGGCCATAGGTTGAAAATATAAGAGGGCATTACTGCCATGTTGCCATTCCTTTGTTATTTTATATGTTGAATTTGGTCTGAACCATGACTGGATAGGGATTTGCCCTTACTATCCCTCAGTTTGTTCCATATCTGTAATACATGCCATGATAAGAAACAAAATCCAGAATGCTGTGCTAAGATGGAGCCCCTATATTTATCCTCTTATCCATTTTCCATTGTTCATGGCAAATTTCCACTCCAGCTAGTGGAAATTATAGTATATTGATGGAAGATGATTCAAAATCTGGAGAGAGAGGAGAGAGAAAAATCAAAGGGAAACTTGCAGATTCAGCATCTTTATTACAATATAATAGTATCAGAGTGTATATTTTCTTTTGAAGACATTCCATTAACATGTCACTTGCTTTGGATTCTTGGATTTAAGAAAAAAGATCTTAACCAGCACTTGCTGGAAGATGTGCTGCAGGAGAGCCTGGTGCTATGGTAACAGAGCTACATGCCCCTGTGAGCTGCACTGAAGCAGGAACCAGCAAACACCAGCTCTGCTCCCATCCAGTTCCCTGCAAGAGCCACTGTCCTTTCAAGCATCCTCAAACCACTCCTTTGTTCCTGTGTCAGTGCAGGATGTGTGGGACTCACATTCTCTAAACCTGAGAGAAACACTGAGAGAAGCCGAGAAAAGAATGATCAAAACAATTCTTATCTCATTTCCTGCTTCTGTGTTGTGTTGAAGTAGAATGCAAGATAAAGATTGTTTGCCCTAAGTGATGGTGTTTTGTTTCCTTGCCCTATCAGGGCCAAGCCTGTGTGCAGACTGTCGGTCAGGAGACGGTCACGAAATTCTGAGCAGTTGAGTGAAGTGCTTTGTGCAGATTCAGTTTAAATGTAATATAATATAGAATAATATAGTATAATAAAGTAATTCATTAACCTTCTGATATCAATAGAATCAAATGCACTATTTCTCCCCATCATCAGGGTTGCCCTAATTACCAATAGGATTGTCTTTTCCCAGAAAATTTCCCTTCAACATAAATTTTGTAAGAGAGCATGCATAGCAGTTATGTCAGTTAAAACTGAAAATTTCTTTGAAAACACCTCCTTTACTCAGGGTTGAACACCCAGATACCTACTTCTGCATCTTAGATTTACTCATGGTTCTATTACCCCACTTTGCAAACTGCTCATGAAATACAAGGAGCTAAATGTGTATGCCAAAGATCTGAAAACAACAGACACACTTTGCCCTGTATTGACCAAGCAGGCAGTGGCCTCACAAGTCTGCATGTTTGAGGTCTGATTTCAGGCACCAGAGTAGGTGTGTGCAGGCAGATAGCAATTCCTTCATATTAAACCTCAATAATAATTAGTCATTTCTGAAGATGTAAGCTGCTGACTGTGTGCATGCAAGTGCTGGTGGGATCAGGGTGCAGTGGTGATTGAAAACAGGTATCTTTTAAACAGCCCCAAATCTCTAAGGAGATTGCCTGACTTGAACTATAAACCTCTGCAATTATTTCTTAATTTGCACTTACTTTTAGACCCTTGGATAGTTTCATTGATAACAAACAAACAAACAAACAAACAGACTGAAGTTGCTAATTTTAAATTGATTGCCAATGCAGCAGTAAAACTAATTATGCCTAATGTCCTAACTCGACAAAATGGTGAAAGCAAAGAAGGGAAGGGTATCTGGCAGCTCTGTGTTTCTAGGGCATGTGTGAGGGAGACCTATCTTCACTTTAGGAGTTTAATTTGGCTGCTGTGTCCCCAGAACTCTTATTGGCTCTCCCAGCTTCTGTATCCCATGGAGAAAGGTGCTGTAGGTAAGGACCTGTCCCACCCCCTGTGAGAGCCTCACTCCCTCCAAGACAGCTTGGGGAGGCCTGAGGGACCACAGTGCAGCCCAAAGAAGCCTGCAGAGCAGGCATCTGCTCCCTGTCCCCAGCCTGGCATGCTTCTCATTCATTCAGGGGACCATGGACTCTGGGAAGCTGAGACCAGAGCTCCAGCAGAGGTGAGCAGGGGATAAAGCACAGCTATAACACAGCTTGTTAAAGAGAAACAGCCTCATGATTGTAAAATTGTTCTAGAAGCCTGCTTTCATCTTTTACCAGACAAGATAATAGTGCTCATTTTTCCCCTTTGAAAGAAGAAAAATGGAGACTGCAAATAACACTGTAGGCCTTAAAAAAAAATGAAGGCACAAACACTGGACAGATGTACTGAACAACACTTCAGTAAAGACCTCCAGGTACATGAATAGCAGACCCAGTATGATGTTAGAGACAGTTAAGAAACAGGATTCATCTCTCTCAGAGAATTTTTTTGGAAGAAACTTTCTTTTTGTTTGCTAATTGCTCCTCAGAAAGTTGTGCCCAGAACTGCATACAGGATGTTATTGCAGCAGTTTCCTCACAAGTGAGGCATACCTTGAGAGCAAGTGTTTACACATTTAATATGCCATGCAGCAAGTATCAATGCATAATAGGATATTGCTTGTCCAGCTTCCTTCAAGTGGTTTTGAATGTTATTAGATCCTGGTCAGACTTGCCACTTGATAAAAGTTAAGTAAGTGCATGGATTACAGCAAGAAGTGGGCCCATGTCATGATAAGAACACTTCAGGACATCTTGAAGATATTTACAGTGACTTTCACCCTGCCCATGCTTACAACAAGGTAAGCTGTCCTCTTATCTCTCTCCAGTTTCCTCCTGCAGTGCTCAGGCAGCCATTGCTCTCCTGGCTCTGAAGAGTGGAAACCCAGAGGAGTCACGGTGGGCAGCATGGAGCTACTTCAAAAACTCACTGAGAGGCAGAGCAGCTGAAAGCAAGCTCCCATCAGTCAAATCTGTGTCTGATGTGCAGGTCTAAAAATAACCCTGCACCATCTGTGAGAGGTGAGAGCCCATTGCAACCTCCACCTTGCCTTTGGTCAGTGTGTCCTCACAAGGCACAGAGCAGGATCAGGAGCTGACCAGGGTGATCCTGCCTATGATCCCACCAGGAAAACAAGCAGCCACTGAGAAATGAAGGCAGATCCTTGTGTGTGGTGGTTCAGTGCTAATAGTTGTCCAGGCAGCAGCCTAAGACAAATCAATATCTGTAATAAGGCTCATCATGCTCCAATAACTGCTGCAATCTGCATAGGAAGACTCATGCTGGATGAAGGGGAAATGTGTGTTCCTGAGGGAAAAGGCACTTAAGAGTAAATTCTCATTAAGTGAAAATTAGTTGCTGATGAAAGATTAAGCCAGTTGGCAACTGGACAAAAGATGGGTGTATGGCAGGGAAAGAGCACATAATGTTTTCTAATAGATACAGCTGAGGTTTGTGGTAGTGATATTCAATGTAAGCTGCAAACTGCAGCTTTGCTTCCAAGCATAGCTACTTTTTAATTCCTTTTTAAGAATTTTCCTAATATTTTCACAGAAGAAAGCTGAGACAGATCTATTGGAAAATAGCTGGAGAGACTATTTTTATATCTTAATTAAATATTATACAGTACACTTCTGAGAGAAAAATATGTTATAGTGTGGGGTTTTTTTCCCAAATGTGTGGTTAGGCTGTTAGAGATAAGAGCATTTATGATTTTCCATATAGATCTGATGAAACAACTTCTTCATTTACATTTCAAGGATGGAATTGGATGGGTGAATTATGCAAGAAAAGAAAATAAGACAGAAGAAAAAGAAAGAAAGCAAAAGTGAGAGGACCATAATACAGCTACAAATACCTCCTGGAGTTACCCTGGAAAGAAGAGCATTCACAGCTCGCTGTCATGCCTGACAAACAAATTTTGACCATTTTACTCTGAGAACAAGAGCACGCATCATGGTTCAGGGATAAGGGGGAGGGTTTCAAATGCTTTTCTTACTGAGTATTGGCTTCACACCACTAATTAATGGCTCTTTAGATGTGCTCTGGCAAATAACTCTTCCTCGACAAAGCCAAGGAGTGGCACACCCATGCAGACAGATCCTGGCTCCCATCAGTGTCCATGGGAGGCTGGGGCTGGTGTCCCTGGGGATGCTGGAGCTGCTGTCCCTGGGGATGCTGGAGCTGCTGTCCCTGGGGATGCTGGATCAGATGTCTCTGGCGCTGTGCTCCTGCACCCAGCTGGACCCGGCATTGAGACTGCCAGGGGTGCTGGCACAGAGGGAAGATTTGCACTCCCACCACTTGCACAAGTAAATAACTGGAGGCCAGGCTGGGGAGGGTGTCTGCCTCTGATGCCCTGCCTCCTGCCACCTGATCTCGCAGCCATCCAGCCCTTCCCTCCCTTCCCAGCCAGCAGCAGGGAGAGCCAGCAAGCCCCAGCTGGAAAGGGAACAGCGTGGCCGAGACAGAGTGAGTACAATGATTTAAATGGAGCGAGCTGGACAGTTGTCAATGGAAAGGAAATTAGTTGGAATCTAAATCTAACTAAAAGAAATGACCCAGATTACTGACACTGTAAATTGGATTAAAATGAAATCCTACAGGAAAATAGATGAAAAGCAATAAGCAAGCAAGTCAAAATGACAGCAGAAGGAGGCAGACGCTCCCTGAGAGCTTATTCAAGAGAACCAGTCAGAAGTAGAAAAGAAAATTTAATTGAGCCAATCCAAATCTAAATGGTAGAAAAATAAGGGGGAATTGGAAGAGATTAGAGAAAAAGCCCAAGGAAATTTTTTTAAAGGTTACAAATCAGTACACAAAACAGAAAATAGGAGAGAAATTAAAGAAAGGAAAAAGGCAATTTTAATTATGTCTTAAAGTAAGTGAAATTAAGTGCCTGGGAGTAGGTTTTTATAGGATGCATCTGTTTACACGGAAGTAGACTTTAATTGACATGAAGATGTTGTTTTTCTGAAAATTGGCTGCTTTTTTTTTTACCTGTGTGTGCTGTTACAAAGCCCCTGAAATGCATGCATCGTCACTCCGTGCTCTGAAAAACACCGGTTTTTTCCTCTTTCTCTTTTCCTTTGCAGGTTCATCCCTTACAGAGGAGCTGCTGAAGGCAGGGGGCAGCTGGAGCTGCCTGCCTCCTGCCAGCCTCCCACGAGGGGCAGGGAGCCTCCCATGAGGGTGAAAAGCTTTACCTTTCCTTGGCTACACCTACAGCACCACTGGATGTCACTGTTGTTTCATAAAAGACAAAAATCTTACTGTGATCTTTTTGACAGATAATGTTTAGTACATAAATATATACATGTATTTCTAGTCTCTTTCCCGCAATTTTCTGCAAAAGGATTGAAATTACAGAAAGTCTGTGCAGCCTCGTGGCTCTCACTCACATTTTTGATGAGTATTTTTATAGAGACTGTGTTTATGGATCCTTTTGAGGCACTCCAAGAGGCATCTCTTTCATAAAGGATTGCTTTCTGCTGTGGTAGACGTAGAGTGTGGCAGAGCTGCCACAATAGATTTCAGTTGTTGTGGGGTTTCTTTTCTTTCATTTGTTTTATTTCCAGGGAATTATTTCAACTCACCTTGGCTGGACTGATTGCAGCAGTGCTGGGACAAAAGTGTGAGCTGCCTGTGGAGCAGCAGATTCCGGTGCTGTGTGGAGCCCAGAGAGCTGAGCACTGCCAGGGCAGTGCTGCCCATAAATCAGGATTACCCTGGAGGTGTCTGCTTCCCTCCACTGTTACAGAGTGTGCAGAGACTGACCCTAAATCTCCTGTACCTCCTGTACTGAGAGTCAGTGAGAAACTCAGACCCTATTCCTTACAGAGGAAAAAGCTCTTTTTTCTTCCCCTTTGGTTGCCTGGGGTTGTATTTAGCTGGCCAAATGAAGACAAATAACTCTCTTTAGAGCCAGTGAAGAGGAACAGGCAATTCCAGGGAAGTGATTCATCCCATCTGAAAGAACACTTGTAACAGACAGGTGAGGTAGGTAAAGGCTTTTAGGCATCTATTTCTGCCACGTAACACTGCAGAAACCTTCAGTGACCAGTCACACAAGAAGATTCCTACCCATTTTTCCTGGTATAGGCACTTCTACAGCAGGTTTTTTGTGAACCAGTAGGCAGACCTTATCTACATAATCTCCACTTCATTATTAATCATCTTTGAGGTGACCTTCTACACATTTCCCTAATGCTGAACATGCCAGAAAAGGCTCACGATGCCCAGTGACTCACCCTGAACTGCCCATCAGGAGCTCTGCTCTCTCCATCCAGGAACTGAGAATGAATCAGGAGAGCCCTCAACAGCCCTACTGAAACACACCAGGAGCTAACCCAGCAATTTGGCAGTATGGACAGGGCACTGCTGTGCCCAACAAGGCTTCTGGTGCTATTTCATAATCAGTGCTGCAGATTAGGGGAAAAAAAATCTGTTGGTGGCAGCTACATAGACTTCTGTTTCAGCACTCAGCTCCCAGAGGTTTATCTGCTACACTGAGGACAACAAAACTGTTGTTACATATGACAGGACATGAAATGCAATGCTGAGAAAGTGGTCCTCTATTTGCATGAAAATAGCTCAGCTCTGTAAACCATTCTCCCTCTCACACCCATTTCAAGCCACAGTGTTATAGATATAACACTATAACAGTGTATAACTATAACTAGATATAACACTATAACAGTGCTATAGAACTCTTTAAGACATCACCAACCTTCCCCAACATGACTGGTCCATGCAATGACACAGCAGATGTGGACTCCTGCACAGAAGTAAAATATGAGAGTCCAGCTCCTCTTAAGGAGCTCTTAAGAGGTTATGCAAGTCTAAATAGGGTAAATAAGGAGAATAAGAAATTTCTGACAGTTGTCACTGTCAGAAATCCCTTAATGGGAGAAAAATTAAAAGAAGAGACAAAGATTGAGAATAAATGCCCAAGTATTCCAGTGAGGAGTTAACATATTTGGGGCTAAAGGTCATGAATGCAGACTGGCCTAAGAGATTTGCCAATTTTAATTAAAAATTATGCTAAATCAACAAGGAGGAATAATGTGTGCTGTGCAAATTGATCAGGAGACTCTTAAGTGCCAGCTGTTTCTAGCAGTACTCTTTTAATTTCCTATCTATAAATAAAGGAGTGTAGAAAGACTGCTGTCATTTAATACAGCACAGCAAAATGTCTGAATCATGCAAAGTTAGTTTCAGGGAATTGAGATGATAAGACATTTCTAAAAATAAGGCCTTATAGAGTAATTGCTTAGAGTGGGGCTCCCCTGGGGTGTGATAGGCAATTCCTCCACTTCTCCACGGCACAAACATCTGCCACCACCTGCGTCTTCGGGCTACTGCTACCTACAGTGACAAAAGCAGGTAACTTGTCTCCCCAGTGCGTGCACACGCACGCTAGCTGCATCTTCTAGGTCTTATTTTGATGGGCACCGGGAGGTTTGTACCTGCCGGGCAGCCTCGGGCACTCTGTGTGCCCCGGGGCTCCAGCCCATGTTCCCCAAGCGCACCCCGCTCGCCATCGGGGGTTGCCGAGGGGCCGGGGCTGCTGCGCTGCCCGCCGGCCACAGCCGGCCAACCTGACAGGCACCTGCCGCCACATCATGTGCATGGATAAGCAGTCTGCAGAGTGCCCGGAGAGACGCGCGAGGTGTGGGGCAGGGTGAGATCCCGCCCCGCTGCCTCCTCCGGGCTGCGGTGGTTGCACGCTGCCCCACGGGTGCGGGGAGCTGAGTAACATCCCTGCAGCCTCACTTCGTCCCCAGCCTCGGCGCTCCTCAGGACAGAGGGCAACACTAAAAGTATCAGGTTTTCTATATTTGTCATTGTATGAATTTTCCCCTAATCTGGTGCCATTATTCCCATCACTTAAACTCTGACTAGTGATTAATAGAAGATGGAAGAAGCCTGATCCTTCACTCATGTGTTTGCTCCCCAAGCTGTTTCACAGTACACGTTCCCGTGGCAGCCGTGGAGATCTAATCTGCTTCACACTCGTGGCTCGGGCACTTGGAGATTGTCATGGGCTGGGAGCCTTTGTTCCCCCACGCTCCGCAGCACGGGGAGGCTGGGAACAGACACGGGCCCGTGGGGGGACTCAGCCGAGGCGGGAGCTCCTCCTCGCGGCTCCGAACGGGGAGCCCCATTCCCGCTGGCAGCGCTTCGGGGCGGGGAAGCGGCACCCCGGCAGCGGGAAGCTGACAGCATCCCTGTGCAGCATCCTTTTAGAAAGCTTTTTGCATTTGCTGTTATCTCCATGAGTCATATGTATGCAAATTAAACACGGCTGGTAGCAGCTAAATAGCTATTTCTTGCCAAAAATACCTGCTCTCTGGGGTCTCCATCCTCACGCGTTTGCAAACTGCATCAGATGCCGCATAAGACATCCTCCAAAATGTGCTGACACTCATACCAGTATCAGGCAAGAAGTTCCCATCCCTCCCCACTTTTTCCCTTTAATCTTTTTTTTCTCTTTCTCTCCCCCCCTCCATGATTTTAGGTTTTTACTTTTACGTTTCTAAGCAATTAATTTTTTGGCTCCCATGTAGGATCAACAGGTGTGGAATGACTGATACGCTCCATCTGGTTGCTGCTGATAAGGTAATCCTGGGAGTTGAGGGCATTATCTTCAATAAGCTTAAACAGCAGCAGCCTAATCTATTTGCAAGGGAGAACAAGCCCGGCAGCCAATATTGTTATTTCATGGGAACAACTGGGCACAGACAGCGCTTTCACAGGAGGGGTAGGAGGGTTTTCACCCTCCTATTTTTCTCCTGGGAGTGATGATTCACTCGGTGTTGTCGTACCCCCGCTTAGAAAAAGGATAAGCTTTGCTTTGAAATTTGCCCCCCAGACCCATGATTTCTGAATCAAATCATCGCTTTGCTTCTTTACATCCCACTCATGGGTCCTTATTTAATCTTCCCCAAGGCAATGGGAAACTGTTGGCTTGGGGTTGATAATAAATACTATTTTCTGTAACTTCCATAAAACTACGATAGCTGTTGAGTTCTGATGTGGGGTGTGATGAGAGCAATGGGGTGTGCTTGGGGTGCCCCCTGCAGATGAAGGGCACTGCCATCTCCGCTCAGGTTTGGGTTTGTGGTGACACTCAGGGACTGTCACCACAGGCAGGCACACTGAGAACGGCGTCGCGTCCCCTTGGGGTGCTGTCCCGATTTATGGCACGAACCACGCAGTGTCGTGCCGGCAGCATCACAAACCTACGCCTGCGCCTTTCCCGGCGCCCATTTAGTGGGATTTCAGCCAACAGCTTTGGGGTTTATTTATCAATGATTTCTGTTCTTAGCTTTCACTGTGTGCTTACCCTGCTCAAATACCTCCCCTAGTTTCCCCCGAGCCAAACTCGTGCTGCGGGGTGAGCATCCGAGCCGAGCCACGCCGCCGACAGCAGCCAGACGGCCGCACTGCAGCTTCCCGGGGAGCCACGGCAATGAACAGCGTGTTCCTTCTCCCCCGGGCTGCGGGAAATGCAGAGCGCGTTTTTAAGCCGGTGTCTTAACGAAAAAGCGGGCAGTGCTGTGGCAGACACGATTCCCGACGCGCAGGACGGGGTGAAACCGCCCCCCACCCAAGGACGCGGCGTGACGGAGGCGCCTGGCTGCGGATCTGCCCCCCCTGTGCTGGGGATCTGCCTCTCCTGTGCTGCGGGTCTGCCCCCCCTGTGCTGGGGATCTGCCCCTCCTGTGCTGCGGATCTGCCCCCCCTGTGCTGGGGATCTGCCCCTCCTGTGCTGCGGGCCTGCCCCTCCTGTGCTGCGGGCCTGCCCCCCCTGTGCTGCGGGTCTGCCGCCCCTGTGCTGCGGGTCTGCCCCCCCTGTGCTGGGGATCTGCCCCTCCTGTGCTGGGGATCTGCCCCTCCTGTGCTGGGGATCTGCCCCCCCTGGCTGCGGATCTGCCGCCCCTGTGCTGGGGATCTGCCCCCCCTGGCTGCGGATCTGCCCCCCCGGCTGCGGATCTGCCCCCCCTGTGCTGGGGATCTGCCCCTCCTGTGCTGCGGAGCTGCCCCCCCTGTGCTGGGGATCTGCCGCCCCTGTGCTGCGGATCTGCCCCCCCTGGCTGCGGATCTGCCCCTCCTGTGCTGGGGATCTGCCCCTCCTGTGCTGCGGATCTGCCCCTCCTGTGCTGCGGGTCTGCCGCCCCTGGCTGCGGAGCTGCCGCCCCTGGCTGCGCTCCGTGCGTCCGTAATGAGCACCAGCAGTGTCCCTGCAAATACGGCGTGCTGGCGTCCGCGGGAGCCACGGCATCATTGCCCCGCAGTTTTATCTTTGCTTCTGTCAGCCACAGCACCTGATTTAGACAGCGGATGTGCTCGTCTGTATCCAAGCGGGCAGCAGCCGGCAGCGAGCCCTCAAACCCTCAAACTGGGGGCGGAGAGGAAGCGGGGAGCATCCGGGTTCTCCTTCATGAATAGTTAAGCTTTTCCTGTTTTATACCTCGAGCTGCTGCTGGTGTCAGACATTACCCCATCTGCTGGTGAGCAAAGCAAGAAGCTCGCAACAACGAGGGGGATTTTCTGCATCTTGTTCCCCCGCTGTGGACAGAGATGTCTCGGCCATTTCTGGTGCCCGAGGCTCCCCAAGGGTACCGGGAGTCTCGTCCTGCCAACCCACTATGGCGAATCCCTCTGCCTCCACCTGCTACTCGAAACCAAACACACTTTTCCTGTCCCCAAGGTTTATGTCATTCCTTTACCAGTTGAAAAGTTAAGATTAAACATACATAGTTGATTATCCAGAGAGAGCTTCATCTCTGTCACCTCCCTTCTAAATCCCCAAGGACATCAGGACACAGAGACAAGACTTTCGGCTCTCAGGTAAGAAACAGGGTTGCCTCTGCCAGCACTTTTAAAACAGACTTAAGAGAAGTGGCTCTTTCCCTTCCTTGTTGTCCTCCTGCCCAGCCGGGGGCAATCCCAGCAGGAGGGCTCTCACCCAACTCAGCATCCCAGTTTTTCCATGACCCTGCTGACTCTCTGCCACCAGTGAGCTCATATTGGGTGCTCAGCTGAGCTGCTCCTGTTTGCAGCAGACAGCAAGTGAGGAAGGAGTGAGCTTCAGTAATTACATGGAACAGTTCACATGGTGCTCACACACATGGCTTTTGGGACAAGCAGACACAGAGGTGATGGGAGGGGTCTGCATGCTGTCAGCCCATCTCAGAATAAATGAATGAATAAAGCCAAAATTCTGATTACTTTTGCACCTGGGTAGCTTTACTGGTGTTAATTACATAGTGGAAATGGAGGATCCATGTAAGCAAGATTCAAATCAGTCACTGATATTTAGCTCTGCTTCAGGTCCTCTCTATAGTGTTGCTTCTGCTGAAGTGAAGAATGAAACAAAGAGGGGGAAACCTAAATAGTGATTAATGAAGAACAGTCCTTATTTAATCACAGCTTTCAATTCAGACTTTGTAATTTAAACTTCAGCAATTGTCTTCACAATTTTGGCATCTGCTCATCTCAGCCTACACACTATCTTTGAACTAACAGCACAGCTTATCTTTGCAATTAAGCATTCAATGTAGCAACAAATCTTCAATTTGGTGTGAGTCACTCAGCTGCTAAATCAAACAATGTGTCACTAAACAAACCAGTTTCCTCCTGACCTCACAGGATGATAATAATGACTTGTGAAACCATCTTGAGATTTCCTTGGTATAATTTGCTGGTACTTTCTGACACATTCCTTTTCATAAATATAAATGGGTTCTGCATTAGAAACAAACAACTGAGAGTTGTTAATATCCTGGAAATGTAAAAGACTTACCTCAAAACCAGTTGCTAAAAAAGCAAAATAATTTTCTCCTAAGTAAGAGCTGTAAGTACAGGGTGAGCCAAAGTCACAACTGCATTGGCCTCAGTGGGTGCGTGGGGATCTGGACTCCTGCAATGGGGGTGGGCAGGGCTGGCTGCACAGGGTGGGCACCCCGGTGAAAACAGGAGCTCCACACCTCCGTATGCCAGACACATACCTGCTGCTCTGCATCACAAGTCTTTGTATGTGCAGTCAATTAATAGAAGTAATCCATAATCTTCATCTCAATGTAGTCAAGATGACATTTGGTGCCATAAAGTATCTAGAAAGTGCATTTCTGCACTCAACCAGAGAACAGCACTGCTGGGGCTGTTGTCATGTGCAGTCCCAGGGCAGGCTGGGCTCCCAAAACTGACGCCACTATTTCATACAGGTGAAATTTCTGAGAATCTGGATTTGGAGTCATGGTGGATGCAGGTGGTTAGTTACATTGGCAGCATTGCCTCATTGCATGATAGATGACAGCCACTGCAGAAAAGGCAATTACTTAGAGAGACCCTGAAAGGATGACAAATCTCATTTGTTTTGCTTACGTGCATTTTAAAAGTTTTATTTTGCAAACCTTCACTTTCATTAGTACCACTGACTTCACTGGCTTCACTTCAGCAGCCCAGGCTTTTCTGGAACAGAGTCCCTCCCAGTCATTTCAAGCCTGAAAATGCTGCAAAGTTTCTGAACCATCTCATTAACAGACAAAAATGAAAATGAACTGATTCCCTTTACAGTGGAAGCATGATGGGTATTTTCAATTTGGTGCCTACAGACTGCTCTTGCATTGTGTTTTTATGTCTATCTTCACAACTGCAGTTACTTTTCAAAAGGTGAAAGCTGAGATTTGTCAACCCTACATCTCCAAGAGCTGGTAGAAGCATGTCATGGTAGAGACAGGTCACACAGGGAAGTGGTACTACATGGATCACACCTCTCCCAAACATTTCAAAGAGATGATTGAAAGGCAGTTCCTTCCAAACTCATGTCAATATTTTATCAGTAGAAAACAAAGTAATTTAATCCAATTCCCTCCAGCCAAAATCTGTTCAACCATTATGCATAGCAGGTTTGGGTTGGGAGGGTGCTCCAAGCTTCACTGTGTACTCACCCAGGCCACCACGCCTGGTGTGGAACAGGGAATCACGAGCAGGTGGGAGGCTGGGCAGTGCACACCCTGACACCAAAGTCACATCCTAGTTGAGCTCTTTTCCATCCCTGCACATGTTTTCTCCACCATCTCCTGAATGTTTCTAGGAATGACCCCTGGTAGGAGAGCCAACCTTGGGAATCTGGGGACTCATCAGCAGAAGTTCTTCATCAGAGACCACATGAGTGGCCTCTCTACTTCCAAAGAGACATAACTTGGTGAGGACGCTGAGTCTGTGTGTCCTACCTCTGATAACAGAGGGGATGTGCTGCTGTTACTGTTTACAGATTCCAGCCCCCAGGGTGGGAGCTCATCTTCCCTGGCTGCCTGCCTCAAGTCACACAGAAACTGCTCTTGTGACTTTACGAATCCATTCAGCTGATGCCCAAATGACATGCCAGCTTGAATGGCACAAGAAGAACTTTCCTTTACACTGCTGACCAGAAGGAAGCTCCCCAGAGGGAAATGCCATGTTATCCAGGCAGCTTTACCTCCACAAAGTCCTTGGCTTTGGCAGTGCATGATCCTGGGAGGTCCCTGTGGAAGCTACCAGGCACTGCAGAGCAGGGGAACAAACTGAAGCCTCAGTCCCTTCAAGCATAAACAGATATTTCACTACAAATTTCCATGGCAGCTATGTAATAGATTGACTCTTAACAAGAAAGGTTGTTAAGTGTCTGAGGGCAGTAAAATGCTGACAGGGAGAAGTGTGGGATGCTGGAGCTGGTGGCAGGAACTGGGAACTGGCGTCACAGTGAATGGTGAACTAATAGATTACCTCATTTTCATATTTACAGGAGATGGGTATGACAGCCTTAAAGAAAAGAATTTCAATTGTTTTGTGCAAAACAGCATTTTGCTCAGCCTGGCAGAGCTAGTACAATTTTACCTGTCTGTTTATGTAGTGTTCTACCTGTGCCAACTCTCACAAGTTTTCAGCTTTCCTTTAATATTTTGTGTTCTTCTAAAGTCTCAGTTCCTGAAGATAAGGAGCATCCTTAGCATTTCAGTTTCTGCTTTATTTTATAAATTTAGGCCAAAAATAATTTTTAAAATCCTTAACCACAGTATTTGAGCTCCATTCTCATAATTTGGAGGATGATGCCAAATGTTTCAACACTTAACTTTCAAAATATTTATTGATGCTACAGAAAGGACTGAAATGCTCAAATGTTGTGACTTACATGCCAAGTATGAGTTTTATGTTCTGGATGGCATATGCAGCCTTGTGCAAGTGTTAGTCTATTTCTTACTCATCTGTACTAAGTAACTGCCATAACACTGGTAACTTTCCCTCCTTTGGAGTTTTTAATTATCCTAAAGTTCTGTTCATTTGGAATGCATCCATTAAGTCCAGTCAGCATTTGAATGAAGATGATAAGCCTGAGAGTACCTCAAGTATACCAATAATTTACAATTTTTATTTCTTACTCAGAATTAAATGAAGTTTTCAGTAAATCATGACCAGCCTGTAGAAGTAGCTGAGTGAAAATCCACACCTTATGAAGCCTGTATTATTAGGTAACTGTGAGTTAAGTGCCCCTGTGCTGGCTGCATGGTCTCACAGCTGCTCAGAGGCAGTGCTGCCCTTGCCCCAGGGGACATGCCCATGGCTTGTGGGGCAGTGTCACTCTGACAGCTCTGCTGGGTGCTGCAGCAGGTGCAAGGGATCTTTCAAACCTCACAGTTCACATCTCTTCCCAAGCCTGAGGGGAAGGAGAATTGGCACCTTCATGAGTGGTTATAACTACAGTTGGCTCTGCTTTCCTCCCTTTGCATCCATAAGCCTGAAGCAAAATGCCCTGGATATGGTGGATAGGTAGATGCTGCTTAAATATCAGCAGATGCTGCCTAGTCTAAGAAGAGGAAGTTTGTTGAGCTTTGGGTGATTATGACCAGTTTCACTGCTCAGGAATCCAAAAGCACGTGCATAATGTGACCGAGCTCTGACAGGTTTGCTGTGATACACCTTCAGCCAAAGAGTAAATGGGTAAGTGCCATCAGAACAGTGACAGCACACAGCAAGGGCACTGCTTATACTCCTGCTGGTGGACTACAAGAAGGAAACCAAAATGCATCATAGATCTGTATTGTAGAGTTGCAAGGCACCCATGCTCACAGCTGGCACAGTTCAGGATGCTGAATTGCTCAGATTGGATACCCATAAGGATAAGCAAATTGGTGATTACAGCACCTGATTTAGACTGTCACCATGCCACATGTCCTAGAACATTTAGTCACCTACTTTGCATTTGTACAGAGATGCGCCAATTTTAGGAACAAACATTTAAGGCGGAGCTTTTTTTATTATTATTTTTAAATGAGGCACAGCAGACAGTATTTGTGTTTGGGACTTTGACACAGCCTGTCAAAAGGAAAGCTAACAAGGCTGGCTCCATCATAGTGGTAGCACAAAACATATTTAAGATATGAGATAGAATTTAATAATAGGGGGGGGGGGTACTTTAAAAAGATGATCTAACAGCCAGCTAGTCTATTTTGCAGCTGGGATCACTTACACTTACTTGGCAACAGTGTTATGACCATGCTGGCATCTCCTCAGTGTAGCAGCCGGCCTTAATTTCATTTTTTTTCTGCAGCCTTTTGATGAGGAAACCAATTGCAATTTGGGTTGTGGGTGCAGGTGCATCAAGGAGAAGGTCAGCCAAGGAAAAGGGCTCATCCTGTTGTCTTCTGACAGTCACACACCATAGGGAGTAGGTTAATATGCACTGTGTTCATGGTATCCCAACGCTGGGTGAAACAATCATGATCAGACTTGTGCTGTGCAAGGGAGAAAACACATGGCATAGTCCTCTAGATTTCCTCAATGCAGAAAGAAACTGCTTTATTTATTCTTAGTTTGAGGGGAAAATAAAGAAGCCTCACAGCTCTAAGAAGAGCTTCCCCATCTTTTATGAAGTTGTTACATTAAGCTGTTCCAGTTATCCTTTCCTAAATTTATAAGTAGCTGTATAATTAAGCTGGAATTCAGTGGCTTGGTTGTCTTTCACTACCTGGGTCTTTGTGTGTGGTTGAATTCAGCATGAGAGTAATCCACATCTATATTCACATGTCTGTGAGCTAAGCATGTAAACCACATTGCAGCAGCAGAAGTCAATAATGTTGGTGAAGCCTAGGGTGTGAGTGAGGCTGTCACAGATTTGGTTTTCCTGGCAGAGTGGGCTTCATCCCTCTCAGGCTCCAAGAGCCAGCCTGCCCACAGCCATGTTGGTTGGTTGTGAATCTGGCCATGGGACTGGGTCAGCACCTCTGCTCTCCCTCATCCTGCTGCAGCTGAAATTAGTGGAGCCCAGATCTTACTGGCTACATCTACATTTCAATGTCTCAGACAAAAGCAGAATCCCACTCTGGATGATGTTCCCCCTTCTCTGGAAACCTTGCAGGGCCTGGATTTTACAAACACTGTCCTGTTGTGCCTCCACCTGGGGCTGTAATGACCAACATCCTCCAAGGGCCAAGACACTCCTGCACATCCCTGCTAACTTCCCTGGCTCAGGGGGGGCTTCTGGCACTGCACTGGTTAAATGAAGGCTTTGTGCTTGCCTGAGGCTGCATCTGAGCTCCAAGTGCAGTTATCTTTAAACTGAGCATGTACATGATTAGCTGAGTAGCTTTACCATTTAGCAAGCAAAATCTTATGCTGAAAATAACTGGTTAGTAGGATGATTTAAACATTAAGCAGAGAAAATGCTGCTTAAGCAAAGTGATATCATTTTCAGTCTTTTACTGAACTTTGCCATCTACTGTGGTGCTTTCACAGGGAGTCACCCCTCTGCCTCTTGGCTTTTGTAGAATACTATATTTTTTAAGGAGCCTTTAAAAACTGTGTAATTAACATTGTTTTCTGTTTCCCTGACATCTGTTCAGCTCTTTTGTCAGTAACCACCTGGCAGTGAAGTGGCCTGGACTCAATTTCTAAGTACTCCAATGGAAAGTACTCAATTGATACCAGTTTAAGACTCCATCTGGTCCCAGGGAAGCCTGCACAGGGCTCCCAGTGTGCACACAGCTGGACTGGCTGTGCATTTGCTGGGCCACCATGGGCCTGCTGCTGCTCACCCAAGGAGCACCAGCCATCCCCTCCCACCAGTGATCTGTGGTACTGGTGTGCTCTGATGGCACAAATACCTGTCTGGCTCTGAGAAGTCATGTAAAGCAGGAATGTTTTCTCCAAAAAGGCTCTGTGAACTGTACCTGGTAACAGGCAGCTTCCAATATGCATGACCTTATACCTGGGATTGAGTGTCAGCTTTCAGGGTAATTTATATTTACTACCAGACTAGGTTAAATGCTTCCTGATTAATTTGCTTTATTCTATCAGTAAATTTGCCTACATTCCTGAGGAAGTAATGCTGAGCTGGCCAGACTGGCTTTCTGCAGGACAAATCTAGATCCATATATTACTTCTCAGTTTGAGACTGTTCAGAGCAGTCAATGTAGGAAGATGTGGTGCTGTTCATTTCTCAGGGGCCATGCTAAGTTTTCAAAGGAAGCAAAATGTCTATATAATGTTGTCACTGACTGTTATGAGGGGGGGCTTGTACTGTAGCAATTGACTAAATTCCAGTTTTGGATTAGGAGAACAACCAGTGGAGCAATTTCATTGCTTGTCAATTACAGAATGCCACAGGAGGGCAACCTGCAAATTGTAATTTGTGCTGAGTGATGGTAATAGAAGTGCAAATGATCATCCATAAATAGGGACTGCAGGTATCACAACTATCCTCTCTGTGTGTACTGATTTTGGCTGGATGGAGTTTATTTCCTGTGTAGCAGTTCAGATTTGTGGACTGTACTTTGGATTTGTGACCAAAACAGTGTTGACAATACACCAATGTTTTGGTTGTTTCTTAATAGTGCTTGCAAAAATGCATACCTTCTATACCTGTTCTTTTTGTCATGCTCCTCCCTCAGTAAATATGCTGGCAGTGGCCAAGGTGCTGGGCAGGGACAGAGCTGACCCCAACTGACCAGAGGGATATCTCATAGTGAATTAAGCGGTCCTCAGCAATAAAATTTGGAGGTAAAAAAAAGAAGAAAGGAGGGATATTTTGTGCTTGCCTTCCTAAATTACCATTATGTGTGATGGAGCCCTGCTTTCCTGGAAATGAGAAATTTTGACTCTGGGATTGAGGAATTAGGTGCAGGAATTGCTGGTCTGATAAAAAAAAAAGAAAAATATGTTCTCCGTATCTCAGAAGAATGCACTCACAAAGGTCTGTTTTTCAAACAAAGCAAAACTTTTCACCTCCATCCACATCTACACCTCAAAAGGATTAAATCAGAAAATGCATAGAAGTTTGAGCTCTTTAACCCTGCTGACAACAGTGGATGCTGCATGGATTTCTGTGCTGGGATATAAGCGAGGTCAAGCAGCAATGCCAAACAAGGCTTGTACGGTGGCTTGTGGACACATTGTGATCTACTTGTTTCTGTGTCTTTCAAAGTAATTTCTTTGCAGTGTCAAAGAAATTTCTTTACATTGTCACCATTTTGTTATCTCCTGTGAAAAAGCCAGGGAGTTGGATTTGATGGGGATTACAGAAAACACAGAACTGGCTGTTTTCCTTCAATTCCCTGGCAGGACTGGCTCTGTGAATTGGCAACATGGACAGCCACAGCAGGAGGAATGGCCAGAGCCCTGTCCCCTTCCACAGCCACACAGGATCCCCTGCCTTCCCTCCTCACTCTGCCCCTACCTCTTGGACACAGGATTATTTGTGTTTTCTCAACATTAGGGTGGATCAAAACATGAACGATTGCATCTTTTTGAGAAAGTCTAGTTTTTGATGGGCCTCACGTTATTCTTTTCAGAAATTAAAAAGATAGAAGTAAAATAGAGCCAGTGTCAGTAAAGAGTATTCCTGCACTGCTATTGTTACAGGACTACTGTAAATACTGTAGCCTGGTTTAAGTTATATTAGAGAAAGACAAGACATATTCCAGAGTCTTGAACTTTAAGCTGCTGTCTGCATCTGTCCAGTCATCCTTGGTATTTCTGCCATGTCCATGTCTGTGTCTGTGCTGTTCTCGGTCTGTGCCTGAGATTTCTCTTGTCTAATTTAGGAAAGTTAAAATGCAAATATTTCAGCTGAAATAATTACCTCAGTGAAAAAATCAGTGGCTTAAGACAGTCCTTAAGAATTCACTCCCTCCTAAGGCAGGCATTTGCAGACCACAGGTAGCCAGCCCCTCACCACAGAAGCATCCTGTTTTGAGGTGCCACTCATTCTCCAGATCAGGTTCCCTCTCTCCGCTGATCCATGGGCAAGGAAAACATCCTCACCCCAAAAAAGCCCAACAAAAGCACAAAAACACCCCCCAAAAACAACAACCAACCACCAACAACAAAAAAACCACAACCAAAACCAACCAACAAACCAAAACCAAAAAACTTTGACCCATGTTTTAGTTCCTTAAGAGTGGCTCTGAGGAGTACAGGAGGGAGGCAGGGTCACCCAGTGCTGCCTTGGGGTGTGAGCCCAGAGTCGCAGCAAGTCTGGGGACCTGGCAGATGCTTTAAATTTGTCATTTAAAATATTTCAATCACAGCAGCAGGAGGAGAAGTAACACTCCCTCAGGGAGGAAGAAAGGTGGAAGACGTGCTACCAAAACACATTGCCATCCCCTTAGAAGAGTGACATTCACCTGAGATGACAGGAGTGAATGAGGCAAGTTCACATGTATTATGACAAAACCATGTCAGATCTGGCCAGAATTTACCTTCTAAACTAGAAATTTTTTGCTATTTGAATGCTGTTTTGTTCCCACTACTGAAATGGGAAGGAGCAGAAGATGGCACATAACTGTGTCATAATTTTCCCCAGAACCAGAGTAGAGATATTTCACATTTCAAATTTAAACTAGAGAGGCATCAGGGAGATGCTGCAGCTGCCAAAGCAGAGCCTGCCCTGGCACCCTCATCCCCTCCCCTGGCAGATGCTCTCCCATGTCAGAGCAGAGGGAAAGCCTGCGCTGGGCACCCAGGTACCCAGCACATGTATTAGAGCACAACTTGTTTTACTCACTTCTCTGCTGTTCTATTCTTTCTCTAGAGTCCCATAATGATATTATCAGACTTCTAAAGTCCATACCTCTTTGGTGTGTTCTTATGGCTACAGATCTTCACTGCCTCCTTCTTCTACATGTTGTTCACTCTCAGGTCAGGGCTCCTCTAAGACTCTCCCTGACTGGCTAACCTGCCCCCTTTTATCCCAGTCATCTTCATTGGTCACAGCTGCAGCCCATCAAGGGCAACTAGGACCTCTGGGGCAAAGCCTCTATACAGATATTCAAATACAAAACATTTCCTCTACTATACTTCTCTCTCCGTGGACCAATGGAGACTGGTTTTAGGGAACACCTCACACTCTCCTGAGCAGTCACAGTGCTTGCCCTGTCACATAACTGCTTTTCTCTGTAGCTGTCATGTTGTGGAGGTTTAGTGGCCTTTTAAAATTGTTATATCACAAGTATTCTTGGATGGTATCCAAATTTATAAGGGTGAAATATGAGGTTAAGAAATTGGGGTTTGGACTAATCTCAGTCTGGTCTCTTACTGAGCTCTCAGCTGAATGTCTCTTAGCGAAAGCTTTCTTTCAACTTACTGAAAAATGCTGTGATCTGCCCTGGCAACATCTTATTAGAATGCCAAGAACAAGATCAACAGCTGTGCTGTGATTTCCATTCCTGTGCTGTGTCTGACATTTGCTCACTCCAGCCCTCCTGCCACCACACATTGGACTTCTGAAGGTCCCTTCCAGCCTAAATGAGGCTCTGATTTTATGGCTGTTCAAGCACAGACTTCCATGCACAGCTCTGCAGCTTGAACTGAATTACTCATAATGAGGGCATTTGTTAAACATGTCCTTTTAGGATATGTCAATGCTTTCTGGTTTCTTTCTATAGATCTTTCCTTGAATAAAATATCTGACAATCTTTATTCTAGTTACATAAAAGATTTATGTATCTCTTTTTCTAAGTGAATAGAGGTATTCTTTATGGAAAAGGGAGAAGGATGCTTAATATCTTTCCTTTTTTGTATATTGAAATTAAATCTAATAAGTATTTTTGTATTTATTTTATAACTATATTGTCCTCTAAATTACATGTGCATGGAAAATTTAGAGACCTTTGCCACTCAGTATCTCATTTCGTCCTTCCCAGAAACAAATATATTATTATTATTGATATTGATATTTCCATTGCTCTTTCCTGACCACAAGAAAATAACTGATGCAATTTTAACCACATTTTGGTGTCTCTTTTTCATGATATGGTTTACAACAACTCAAGGTCAGGGGGCAATTTTTCATAGGGAGGCACATTGACTGAAGGAGGAAGAATTGGTATGCTTAGAACAATTTACTTTGCAACAAAGCAGATCTGGAGTATTACTGTGAGGGCAGACTGAAGGAAAATGAATATTCCATCTTCTGTGAAAACCCAACTTCAGAGGTGACTGGATGAACTTGTCCTAAGCCCATTTCTCTCCCCCAAAGCATGACTGAAATGCACATTGTCTCATTCTGTTCACACAAAGATAAAAACTTGGAGCTCTAAGAAATACCATCTCCTGATCATCTGGAACCTCACTGAACTCTCTGGCTCCTTTTGCCTTCCTGGAGGGGCCAAAACTCACACTGCAAAGCTTGTGGGCTTCCCTGTCACCTCACACACCATGCCCACTCACAATGAGTTTTAGTTCCTCCTTGTGCACAGCTCAGCCAACAGCAGCCCTGCAGCTCTGCCACCCAAACCTGCCCATCTCCATTTTATATAGCCTCCAAAACATTCTCATCTTGCTAATTTCATAGTAAGTGCATGTTTTGAAACTGAGGCAGAAAGAGGATTTAATAGCTATGAGAGAAACAGCTGCCACTATGAAAAACATGGTGCCAAATCCACAGGTTGAATTTCAAACATGAAGAAAATATGTGTGACTCCAAGGGTTTTGGCCATGGGGAGGAGCAATGGCTGCTGCTCCATTCTCCTGTGCTGTCATTCCCACAGTGGGTGAATAAAAAAAAAATTTAAAGACTTCATTTTGTTTTAAGTCTTTTGTGTACAAATTCTGCAGAGTGACTCCCAGCTGTTGTAGGTGGAGCCCTGCTGAATAACTGCTAACTTTGTAAAAGCTGTCACTTATAAAATGTTCTAGCAATTCCTCCTTTGATCATAACGTTTTCAGTGATATTCTCTTCAAACAGTAGCTGCTACATACACTGATCATCTTAAAGAACACCTTTTTAGGCCTATTTTATACTTTTATAGTGTGGGGAAAGAAGGTGGCTCCAAATTTTACAGTATTTACACTGCGGCATGTGACATTGCCTCTTTTAGTTACTACTCTCCTGGTGTTAATTCCTGAATATTTAATTTTCCTCTTTGGCTGCTATCAGGAATAGGGCTGAAGTTTTCTAGGACTCTGAGAAGTTTTTCTCACAGATTCAGGGGCCACTTTCCATTTGCAGCTTGTATTTTGTCTCCTGCTCACCCGCCACTCCTGCAGCAAGGGTAAGGCATGGCCACCTGCACAACCTGAGAGGATTATGGGGGCCCCAGTAAGGCCTGGCACCTCAGTGCCATCAGCATCCTGGCATCAAACTTCAACTATTTATTTAAATTTAAATCTCCCATTTTTGAATCCTAAATTTGTGCTCACTAACTTGTAGGCTAAATGCCTTCTTGGAGTAAGAGGATGACTATGGAAGTAATAAGGGACTGATGTGTCCCAGCTGTTACACCCCCACTGTCTCTGCTCTCCTTTTTGTTCCTTTACCCTGTGCATTTTGACAAAGATCAAAAGATCAGCTTCTGCTTTTATGATGAGAGCCCCCAGAGCTGCACGTAATGCTCAGCAGTAGATATTGTTCCTTTTCCCTCTGTGTCCACTCTCATTTGAGAAGATGATTTTATGGGGGTGGAAAGTGTGGTGCTTGTTAGCCCATTCCTTAGACAGACTTGGTTAAATAGTCCCATCCTCCCACTGCCTACAACCAATGTGACTTTATGTCTGTTTGCAGACACATTATTGTGAATTTTAAACTACTTTTGCTGTCATTCTTTACTTGCAGGGTGTCAGAAAGCACCAGAACATGAGCTACAGATGCTGTGGTTTTGTTTTGTATGAAGTCCCTTGAACATCACATGCCTTGCACCCAAGCAGAGCCCAAGGAGTCCACAGAGTTGCTCACAGGAGAAGAAGAGTATTTTAAGCCTCCACCTTTGTTTTTTGCCCTTTTCTTTACCCTTTGTTGTCCAGTGCTTGCAAACCCAGAAGTATGCTGGGATGACTTGCTCTTCCCATGCCATGCCTGCTCAGAGGGGGCTGCCTGTGGGTGTGACAGTGCTGCCACCCAGTTCTCTGCACCAGGGCTGCTCTCAGTGCCTGTGCCTGCCCTCTGCAGCCCGGGCTAAGGGCAGCCCTCGGGGAAGGTGCTCCCCTTTCACTCTCATCGCCTAAAACCGAGGTGTAAAACACCCGTCCTGGAAGCACAGGCACTTCCTTTTATTCTGATTACCAAAATGTCTCCTGGAAATAACTGGGCAATACAGCAAAGAGGAGAGGCATAAAAACTGTGTAGCATCATTATATTTTCACTTACTTACCTGCCTCTCTCTTTTCTATTGTTTTGTAACCACCATATAAATAAAGGATTTTTTCCTTCCACTGCTATCTGTGTCTTTTACTTTATGTTGCAATAGACTTGGAAACCACTTGGGGGAACTTCTCCCATCGCAGTTAATTACAGGTAAAAGACTGTATTATCAAAAATACATACTGATCTGACTCAGCTGCTTTTATGATCACTGCATATCACAGAAGATATTCAGCAGATTTTTATTCACAGTAGATTTCACTTAGAAATGTCAAATACTTAAGACTTTTGCAGATAAACCATTCTTTTGATTTGTTACTCTGATCATATAGTTTGGGAAAGCTTGCTTTTGAGTGAATTCCTAATTAAGCATTGAACTGGCACTGAAAAACCTCTTTTAAAATCTTGAACTGTATCGAGACCTACACAAATGGGGAAATATTATTTAGTTGCAAAATAGGACTTGATGACCAGTTAGGGTAATGTCACAATAGAAACTGTTCGGCACAAATCAGTGTAGATCTCGCATGGATTTTCCCGCTCACGACTCCTTTATTTAAACTCCTTTATTAAAGAGTTCGGGCCCTCCTGGGCAGAAGGTGCGAGCGGGAGGGGCGCGGAGCCGCCGCCGCCTCGGCGCCACCAGGGGGCGCGCTGCCCCGCGGCCAGCCTGGAAACGCTCCCGAAAATCCCGAAATTCCCGAAATTCCGCCTGCCGGGTGGGACTGCTCCTCCTGCGAGCTCCAGAGGCCTCCAGGAAGGGCCTCCGAGCTCCATGCTCGGTGCTACATGGTACCGGGGCGTTTGCAGGGAAATGCCCCGTGCCTGTCCCCTGCCGTGTCACCGGCTGCCCTTCCCCTGCCGTGTCCCTGGCAGCCCTTCCCCTGCCGTATCTCCGGCAGCTTTCCCCTGCCGTGTCCCTGGCAGCCCTTCCCCTGCCGTATCTCCGGCAGCCCTTCCCCTGCCGTATCTCCGGCAGCTTTCCCCTGCCGTGTCCCTGGCAGCCCTTCCCCTGCCCGTCACTCCCGCCTTCCCCGCTCCCGTGCCCGGCCCGGCTGCGGGAACCCGGCCCTGCCCCCGTGCCTTCCGCCCATGGCTCAGGCCCAGCCAGGTTGCCCAGCCAGGTGCCAGGATCACAGCATTTCTTGGGCACCAAGGTCATAGCGTTCCTCATGCTGAGATTTTTTTCCCAGCACTCCAACACAGTAATCCAATAGCTTCTAACAACAGCAAGAATCAAAAATTACTCAGTGTGAGGCCCAGTCACATCCCTTCATGCCTCCAAATCCAGGAACGGCTGTACTTAAAACAAATGGTCAATTAAGGCCTTAATTTATGCGTTCTTACAAATATCTAAATGCCTTTACCTGTGGCAAATCATGGAAATATCTGAAACCAATGGCGCTAGGTCCATGGCTGAGGTTAAGCCCGCAGCTGGTTGCTATCCAGGACTAAGGCCCTGGCCTCTTCCTCCTCACCTCATGGGGCCATGAGGGGAAATGCTCTGAGCAGAATTTTTCTTTGTGAGGATGTTGAATTCTGTGACAGAGGCACCAGTGTCAGCCCCTGGGCCAGTGCCCAGCGTGCAAATGACTGGAAGAAACTGATGAATCTGTGTGAGAAAGAAAAAAAGAGAGGAGATGCAGGGTGAGGAGTGGAGAAGAAAGGGAAAATACAAAAAAATTGGGAAAGGGGAGAGGAGAGGGAGAGGAGAGGGACTGGGAGAGGGGCTCTTCCTAGACCTGTGAATATCTTCCAAGAGCCTTGTCAGAGGATATCAGAGAGACCACCAAAGTCTTTTTCTCCCTCCTGCACCCCTCAGAGAGAGAACAGACCTGCAAACAGGTGCAAGGAGTAATAGTCACAGAGGATTTTGTTGTAAGTCTTTGCCATAGGGTAACTCTCCAGCATTGAAAACAGGACACTAAATGCAACACACATATGCAAAGATAATTCCAGTGTTTAGTTTTCATTTCCCTTTTTAGGTAAAGGAAGTCTGATGTTCACTTGCACAAATCATTGCACCCCTGGGAATTGTGTACCTGAAGTGTAGCTGAGACATTTCATGGTCTTGTATTACTGATCCTGAGGCACACTGTGGTGCCTAAGTGCTGTTGAATAATCTGGGGGTGTTGTGTCAGCTTTTTAAAGGCAGAAGAGCATTTCTTTAGGCTGCAATGAAAGGCTTTAAACCACAGCCACCAATGCAAAAGAGACTTACTCGACCTCACTGACAGCCACAAGTGGGGGAAAAGCTCCCCAGAGGGAGGAGGGAAGAGGCTGGGCATCAGCAAGCACACACATCCTTGTAGAGAAGGGAAGGTTGGAGAGCTGGGGGGAGGAGTATCTGTCACTTTGCTGCTATTTTAGCACTCTGCATCCAGCAGCCAAGCTGATCAGAAGCAATCAGGACAATGGTTTGATGGCCTAAACTGCTGCTTCTGTGGAAAGTGGATTTCATCTAGGTCTCCCAGCTGTGGGAGATGCTCTGAGAGAAGGACATGCACACAATCACCATGGAATATTTGGCCCTCCAGACTACTGCTTTCCTTGCTGAAGCCATGGCAGCACTCTTCTTTGCACTTCTCACAAAGGGGGAGCACCACAAAGAATGCCCTAGCTTCTCAGTTTAGACACCTTTTGAACCATGACCAGTGCTGATGGTCCTTTCCTCTGGCTTCTTCTTCCAAGATACACATATATATGCATATTTAAATAATTTTAAGGTTGGGTTTTTTTGTAATAAATATGATTTTTATGGTCTCTGTCAGGTCATTGGCTAAACCTCAGGAAGTCAGGGCAAAGCTGGGCTTACAAAGCCCACCCCACCTTGCTGGAAGGTCATGATTGGGATTAGCAAAAATTTGCACTGTAAAGACTTGGCTTTGACTGGACCATCAGGGGATTTCTCCCCAGGAAAAACAACAGATTGGCATTTGGTATCTCCCTGGTATGACTTTACATAGTTAACAGGAATCAAAAGAAACTACCATGCTGAAGCTCAGAGGCCCAGAGCTGTCTGACCAGCTCTTGCCAGGATTCCAGTTTGCTCAGCAGCATTGGGAGAACTGTAAAGAAACTCCTCAGCTTCTGACTGGGCCATCTTGAGCTTGAGGATTTATATCACCCTTTGAAATGTTTGAGTCACAGCAAACATTATTTCTATTATGACAAATTTTTGAATAGAGATTGAAATGATAATTTTTCTTCTTGCTGTAGGAGTACACGTTTTCCTTTGCCTCCTTGTCTAGAGGCTTAGGGTTGCCTGGTTACTCTGACTCAGAAACTCTGTAAGGTGTCTCTTGGTGAAGGAGCAGATACAATTTGGCAATTAGAGAAGCTTGATTTGTCATCTAAATGTAGAAATCCTTAGGAAAAAATAACCATTTGAGGAGCAGTTGCACAGAATCCACAGTGAGAAAACTCTCAGGACATACATTGGTACTGAACATTGCTGGTTTGCTTATTGTAGAAGCATGAAGGTCGTTAATAATATATGCAATAATTAGGAATGTTTTTCAGTGTTCAATTAATAGAATCCTGTTCTTAGCATATATGAATTGCAAATGTGATCAGAAAAGCATTTTTGTTGAAGAATTTCCCCATGGACTAGTGCTATAAAAAGACTCCATTCAGGCAGCAATCTGTTCATCTTGGGCTGGAGTTAAAGGCACAGGATACATTCAGGTGAGCACCCCAGTACAGCCACACAGCCAGCTAAAGCATTTCTTATCTGCTTCAGTGTGCACATGGCTACATATATATTTTTATATAGCACATGTGTGCCTATAAATGTGTGCAAATATTCTTACAATTATGCATTTGTTCTGCTTAGGAAATTTGTGATTGTAGGAATGATTTTACTTTGCGAAGCTCCTTTAGAACTGAAGCCATGTTGTTTCAACAGTTGCTTCATAGATGCCCTTTAGTTGTATGCATTTTGATGCATCAGAAAACACTTCAAGAACAAAGAAGGTTATTTAATGGTCAGGAAGGTGAGGAATGTTTGATAAAAAGTCAGATCTGTAGACCAACAGTTTTGCTATCCAGGGACCAGAAAGGCTCAGCTAGCGTAAACTCTAAAAGGTCAGAATTTGATTTAATGAACTGAACTTTCAAGACAAGCAATGTTTTTCATACAGGATATCCCCTCAGGCTTGCTTTATTCAGATAGCAAAAAATGCAGAACAAATAGACTGACAAAAATGTTCTGGTTTGTATATCTTGCATGTTTTTAATCAAGTGTCACCACTGTACACTTATGGTTAAATTTTGTATCCCTCACGCTGTATTTAGTAGGGGTAGGGCATTACCTTATAGCCTTATGTTATGCTCAGCACTGTGTCCTACATCAGCAGGATCTGAATCATTGTCTGCACCACGTCTGCTCACAGTCTCACTTTGGACACAGCCCAGCTGAAGTGGGCTTGAACACCTCCATGCTGTCGGGATCTCCCACTTCTCACTTGGTTTTTTTCAGCTCTTAAAATGCAATGGCTGTAGTAGGGAAACGGAAAGCCACAGGTGTCTGTCCTTATTATTAACAAATAGGGATAACTCAGGAAAAACATCACCCAGGGTTATTTTCAGAGTTATATAACTCACTGTAACAATCATTTATGTGAAATGGTGAAACTGTTAGGTAGTCATGGTATCAGGAGGTTCTTGCCAGAACTTTGATGAAGAAAAATTGTGGCTCTCTTATGAAAGTTAGTTGGATTTTTGTGGTTTGTATTTTTTTTTTTTAACCAGAGTCATTTGCAGTTAATGGAACAATCAGAATACATATATTTTCAGCCAGGCACAAGGTAAACCTACAATATTCTCTACAGGAATGGTATGTAATCTGCTTACTAAGTACTGTGGGAAAAGTACAATAAAATGAGATCATTTGCAGATAACACTGCCCTCCAAAAATATTTACATTAAAATATAAGAAATGGAGAACAGTTCAGGAAGCCTTACTGCAGCAAAATTGAGTAAACAAAGAGGTGGAACATGCATTGCAGAGAGTGGTGGTTGGCAGGAGTAATTGGAGTTTGTGTTAATCTGAATTAGTTCTGCCTGTTAAAAACTAGGTTTGCAGTCGAGGAGCTTGAGAGGGATCATGGGTGGCCTGTGGCAGCTCCTCTGCTTCACTCCCTGGGGCCCTCCAGGCTCCACAACCTCCCAGGACAGGCAGGACCCCAAGCCTGGCAGTGGCTTCCCTACAGCTCAGCATGCAGTGGCAGCAGGGAAGGGAACAGGGAAAACTAGAGTAGGAAGAATAATAGAATGGAAAATAAAGAGATTGCACTGGGAGTTTGTTTTTGCAGATCACAAATCATCAATCTGTGACCAGAAAAATTAAAATCTGGTCCCCACAACAAAGCAGGATTTAACAACAGGAGAGTGAACGTCAGGATACAGATATTGTGAGTGGGGGCTGCCTGCTGACAGGCTGCTCATTCTGTAATGCCTCATGAAAGCAGTGATGACCTGTTTGTGTTCTCCCTCTAGGATTCTCCACTTGGTTCCTTCCTGAGAACTTTCAGCCAGAGGTGGATTTCTGTTTCTATATTAAGGTTCACTCACATTCAACATCATTATTCCAACCCCTATTATAGTTTTGACTGGTATATCTTATGTTCTATTTTCTGAAGATAATATCCATGTTAACTCTTGGAGTCACAAAATAGAATGAATTTCATCAACTTATTTTGGATGTTTTCACTGACTTTATGTGTGCAATATAATTTGTCTATACAGATAGTTTATTTAGGAGGACTTAAAAGAGAAAACTGCAAATCAGAGATACATTATATTTTTATTCTGTAAAATAAAAAAAGTAAAAGTTATTCTGTAAAATAAAAAAAGTCTGTAAAAACTATTTCTTTATTTATTAAGAATTACATTTGTCTTGAGTGAGAAAATGGTCTCACATCTTTTACCAGTCATGTTTTGACTTACAGTAATTGCCATAGTAAAGAGAGAAATTGCATTTCCAGGTTGTCTTTCTCCAGCAAATGACCCAAAAATGGTATTCACAGAATTTTGGTGCTCCATATTGAAGGGGAGGAAGGAAGTGATAACACCCAAGTGGAAAGCCCAAGGATAAAAAGCATCTATTTTTACCCCAAATTTCTGAGACCATCAATTTCTTCTTTGTAACATGGTGGTTTTTATTGTGATGCTCCAGGAAGATTCATTTAACAAAACCACCTGAAATATACACAAACCCCATACAGAAAAAAAATTTCAGATTCAAACTTGGATGTAAAAAATTTACAGAGAAATAAAGAAAACACAGTGGGGAAGAGGCTGGCTTCTCAAGCCCTGAGGGATTGACAGTCTGCCGTCAGAATGAAGTAAATAATTATATTATTTTTTTAAATTACAAATTATTTAAAAATACACTTGCCTCAGAGTTGGCCTAAACTGCAGCCCTTGGAACAATCAGGCTGGTGGCAAGCTGTTCTTGCCTGCATTTCTGTTTTAATTTTAGTGCAAGAAAAGGGATTTTATTATTGCTCTTTCTTGCCTAATGAATAATCAAAGTTTTTCACATCTTTGGATGGAAACATGCTGGGACAAATTTTTTCCCTAGTTTATGCCCACTCTTAATGCGTTCACATATGAATGCATTCACAGCCTCAGAGGGGGATAACATTAGTTGAAGCTCAGAGAAAGAATAAATAAATTACTAAGAGACAGCTGTAAGTACACATCCACATACATAGCTGTGAGGTTCTGGCCTCATAATTGGAGATCCTTTTTACAGATTTATCCACAGCCTGGTACACTTCTGGCTTCCTACTATGAATTAGTTCACCCTTTCTTAAAAGTCACTTTGTTACCTATCTGGTGCATAATATTAATGATGTTCTCAGCAAATGAGGAGAATCATAAACACCAGTGATGACGGAGAAATAATCAAGGATCAGGAAGTTTCTAATGGGAAAATGGAGCCTCCCACAGAGAATTCTGCTTAAAATATCATCTTTTACTAATTGATATAGTCACTGGTGTTGGAGATATTGTTGTTTTGCACCTGATTTAAATAGAGTTCAATGAATACTTTAATCAGACTAGGAATCTGAAGTGTTTATTGTGGTTTTTTTCCTGAAAGAATTTTGTAAAAAGAGTATTTTAGAGAAGCTGAAAACTCAGCAGCTAACATCAGTGATGCCCCAGCTGTGTGGGAAAGGGGTGGAGCAGTGCAGTTTCATAATGTTAGGTGGCCTAGATACTCACCCAGGTATATCCACCTCTGCACGAAAGAAAGATTTTTTTCAGTTACTCCTGAATTGTTACTTCCCAGAGACCAGTGCTACTGGAAAAGGAGGAGGAGATGAGAAGAACTAACTCACCTGTGCAGTGAAGGGATCCTTCTGAAACCTGCAGTGTAAGAAGATTTGTAAGAAGATTTCTGAAATGTAGCAAAGTCCAGGCTGAGTTTCCCAGGCTCCTGTAAAGGATTAAGGGCACATTGCAGTAGATTTTCTTGTGTGTGAAGCTGTGAATGCAGAGTGACAATATTCACACAGGACCCCTGGGACCCTGGAATCCATTCCTGACAAAAAGTAGGCTGCATCTATGTGTTGCTGCATGTAGGAGTTAGCTGCTTCTCTGCCGTGGAAGTATCCTCCTCAAAGTTATTTTTGTATAGCCAGTCTTTCTTTCTGTATGTGCAAAGCTTAAAGTTTTAATTGCCTCTGATGTTTGAGCCTTTGGGATTCATGGTTTTATGGTCCTCCTTGCAGCTATTTATTTCATACAAATTCATGTAAACAAAAGCTGATCTTTTTCCAATTAATAAAGTTCCTTCATTTAAGTAAGGAAATTAAAGATACACATTTCTATCAAGGAACTATTTCTTTCAAATGTCTTTCTGCATTATTACTTAAGGGTGTAGGAGGAGGAGGAGAGGGAAGGAATGCATTTCTCTCTGATTCAACCACAGAGGTGCAAACCTAAGTGAAACTGCCCCTCCAGCTCCCTTCCTAGCAAACAATGGTTCTTGGACACAGTTTTAAGATCACTTTTTCATCTTATTGTTTACTTTCTCAGCATTGTTGACTTCCTCAGCACTAAGTTTGAGGAAGAGAAGTAATGCCACACAGAGATATGGCTTAGTGGGAAATGGCACCAAAAGCTACAGGAAGCTTTTTTATGCCTTTCTGAAAGCAGCATATCAAAGGGTAAAAGCTAAGCTACAGAGGATGCTTATTGTGCCAGGACAATAGCACAGACACCCTCACTTGAGATGGTTAAGGTTTATTTTTCATGAAGCCTTTCATACTGCTGCTGGAAAATGCCATCCCATTGAATGTTTTGATGACAATGTACTGCTGTACCTTTCCCCAGCAGGAGCTTCTTGAATTCATAATGTACACGTGGTCAAACAAGAGATGGCAACGCTCCAGGATGTTGCCATGATTTCCAAGCTGCAGTCACTCTTCCCAGATTTTTTAAATTAAGCTTGAAAAAAAAGACAAATAAGCAATAATGACACTCCCCATAGAAGAGGGGTTTTATTTCTGCAGGTCTCCTTAGTCCATCCCTAATGGCAACACACTGTGTGTCCACTCAAAGTCCGATATCTTGGAGAAGCTCTGTCAGAAAGAAGGAAGTTGGATTGCTGTTGCTAAAGGGGCAGAGCTGGAGTTTCCAAGGTATTTTAGCTATGCATTGCTTTACTTTCAAAAATGTTCATGTTTTAGATTTCAAAACCAGGCTGGATTCATAAGTTGCTACAGGTTTTCTTGTTATTTAAATATTTTAGTTCTCTTCAGGCTGCTGCCACATATGATAAACCTTAACCACGTTCAGTACAATCCTAAGAATACAGTATATTGCCAGCATCAATCAAGACTAGAGCTGCAATACCAATCTCATTTACAATAATCATGTACAAATGTACATTCATTTTGTACACTGGTAACCTCTGAATGGGAAGGTTAACACCATCAGAACCTTCGTCTACTCTGTAAAAAAACACTGTCAGGTATCAGCAAATAAACTGAGCTAGAAGCCCACTTGCATTAGCATCTCATGCCAGAGTACATGGGAGTAGATCGGCTTCTTTTTACATTAAAGGATTTCTAGAACAAGGCTGATGTTTCAGAGCTTCTGATATTTCAGTCTCTTGTCTAAAGGTCTGCCTGCATAAAGCAGCAGTTCACTCCATAGTGACTCACTTTAGTGGATAGAAAACCTCCCCAACAGCACTTCATTCTGAGTCACAGTTTTCAAAAGTAGCAGTTATTCAATGTACATGGACTGACTGCCATCTTACTTGATCAATTAAATTCTGGAGCATTGCGTAAACGTCTCTGAAGAAAGGTGCAGCCTGATGGATTTGCAGCTACAGTGGTGATGGGATACATCTGCACAACAAGAAAGTTACCATGCAGTACCAGCCTCCTGCTTTTAGAGCTTTTGGTTGGAATTTTTTAAAAATAACTGCTGTTATGTGTCAGGGTCTTTAGGCAGCACCTAGGAGATAAATCAGGGATAGATGGATATAGTTGTGTATGATTCTATGCCTGCCTATGTGTGTATTTAAATGCATATATATAAATATATATTTATATATATACATACCATACAGAGACATATACATACATGTATATATATAAACACATGCACAATCTATTTTTCCACATACATTGCTGAGAATTTTGGTTGGCTGTTTATGAAAGTATGAAAAAAAACAAGAGTGAGCTTGAAGACTCTGGGCAGAGAGCTGTGATCCAATGCTGGCCACCTACTGTCAATCCTCCCAGATGGATTCTGGCTGAAATCAAGGCAGCCTTCATGGGGCAGGAGAGCACAGCACAGTGAAGAGCCCAGGGTGGCCAGGAGGCAGGTGGTGAGGGACTGCAGGCACAGGGACAGCATGAAGAATAAGGACTTCACTCACCTACTGATAGCAAACTAATTGCATTGGTGCAAACTTGAGACTCCCACAAACTTCTATGAAGTGCTTCAAGCATATTCAAAATAAGATTAAAATGGATAATTACCATTCTGGAATATTGGGGGGAAATTACAGCATACCCACTAAAGTTCAATGAAACTTAGCAATTACAGTTATTGACAAACCTGACATACAAAGGAGTTTTTACTCATAATTAAGTAGTAATCCTCCCTAGCAGCATTCTGGGAAGAAAATGTGGCATTCTAAGTAAACACAACAGTGGGGCTTTTACCCCAATTAGCCTTTAGACTTGCACATGGTCAGCACTGTTGCTTGAACTTGAACCTTGACATCCTTCATGGGCAAGAGAGAAATTAATACCATCACAGAATCATTTAGGTTGGAAAAGATCCTTAGGATCAAGTCCACCACTGAACCCTGTCCCTAAGCACCACATCTACACATCTTTTAAATACCTCCAGGAATGGTGACTCAACCACTTCCGTGGGCAGCCTGTTCCAATGCTTTGCAAGAAATTTTGGGGGGTGTTTTATTTGATGTCTTAGATATGGAGTTTAAGAGGAGACTGATTGTGTCCCAGACTCAATCAACTTTATCGATTCTATGTCTGTAAAGGGGACCCAGGGAGATTCACGGAGATGGCTCTTACTCAGTGGATAGTATTCTGGGGAGTCTTTGCTAAGTAAGTTGATGATACTTCCCAGTTCCCTCCCTCATCCCTCCCACACATCTTTCATGGTGGAGTTCTCCATCTTGCTGCTTTTTTCCCCAAACCCTGCAGCACATGAAAATCGTGGCTCCTCTTGGTTCCCAGCACAGATTTGGCTGGAATGTGGTGTGAAAGGTGATTCTCTCAGTGACCCATTGCAATCTGTACAGCAGGTTTGACAGAAAACTCCATTTCACCCGCCTGCAGTGGGCCCAGCCCCTTCACCAGGCCATGATGCCAAACCCCCCCCACCCCCCCACATTAGATGTGCTAAAGAGGTGAGAGGAGCCTCTCAGTGCACTGTGATGACAGAGCACACCCCAAGCTGTGGAGTCCTGCTGCCATTCAGAAACATTTGGAGTCATTATTGTATTCCTGAATGAAGACATTGGCACAGAAGAGCTGTCCTTGCACACTTAAGCAGATTTACATAGAAGGTTTTAGTAAGAAAGTGTTTGGAAGGAGGTCAGGTCTCATGTGAGTGTGGTGGCTCTGGTGTCTGTTTCTTGAGTCAGTGAGGTCATTGGGGGAACATGGAACCATGGTGCTCCACCACGGTGCATTACTGATGCAAATAGTTTACTACACTGATGGTTGCTATGGACTGCAGCTATAAAGCAGGGCAAAGCACAGCATTCATGCACACAGAAATGTATGGATATTCATTCCTCAAAGAAAGAATGTTATTTTGTTGAGTGGTGGAGAGGATTGGCTTCAACAGCAAGCAGACCAGCTATGTATCTTGGGAGGTGTGATCACACTGCATATATCACTGTGCTATGGCATATAAGTTTCTGAGGAAGAGAAAGAACTGAAATGGCTAAGTAGATGTGCTGGTTTACCTCAGTGATAAGTGACATTTCAGGGGCAGAACAAAGGGGTGGTTGGATTTCTGAGTGGGTTGGAGTATGATGTACAATTTTTACCCTCAACATTGATACAGTGAATCTCAGCTGCTCCTCATAACTTCACAGTAACTGTCCAGCTTTCTGCACTTGTTTGTGCATGGAGCATCTTTAAAGCCACCCCTCATATTAAGCATGACCTGCCACAACATCAGCATTATAATCCATACACTTCATGGATATCCAATTTCACTATCATACAGATTTTCACATGTGGCAAATTATAGACCCCAAATTCATCATATCCACATTTAATGGTTTCCAGTGCTGGAATAATACTGTACTACCTAAGACTTCATACCTATGATTAATAGCCTTAATATTCATCTCACTATACACATACATTTTACTTGATACTGATAGTATGCTGACTCCCTTAATTTCAGTAATTTAGACTGTTATTCCAATGTTTAAAAACTATATCAATTTCAAGTGAAATTGCAATCCATATATTATTTAAATAATTTTAAGCTTCCAGTAACTTTACATGACATCATTTCAATTACATCCTTGATCAATACAGAGAGCATTTAGTCATAAAAGAGAATGAGTTAGTCAGATGTACAGAGTTTTCAAGGTCACTGTATTGTTAATAAAACTTGTTAACTGACACAGGCATTAGTCATAAAGCTGAGTAAATGTAATGATTAAGCCACTCACAGCTCCTCACCATTCTGTTATATCCTGTTTTCTAAAGAGAGAATTTTTACTGTGGGGCCTTATTTAAACCTACTTAAGTCAGTGGAAAAACTGCCTGTGGCTTTGCTGGGCTTCTATCAGACTGCCACTAAATAACAGAAGCACACTCATGAAAGGAGCAGACAACAGGCTGGTAACTCAGGCAGACTCCTACACATCAGCTCCTGGCACAGTCTTTTGCTGCAACGTTCATCTCAGCAAGGCAGATGGAGCTTGACCAAGCTCTAGGTGGAACTGTAATTACATTTTATTCCTTCAGACAAGTCTTACTGCAGAAAGCACAACATTTTCCCTGCTGCAGAAAGAGGGGAATAATCACTGTTTGAATTGTTGGGGGAGTTGGTGATCCCCCAAGGGTAGGCTGGTGTCCACTTGCTGGGCACAAGGGACCAAATGAGAGTATACATACAACATGCAACCATACAAAGTGGGCAATAAACAGAGTGAGCAGTACCCAAATGGACAGACTTCAATTTAATGAAAACCCTATTCAGCTCCTGGGAGAGATCACAAAAGACAGAACTCCCTTTCAATGATAAGAAATGCATTATTTCTGTGCACATGGCCACTCCATACTGAATACTATCAGGTACAATGGGTTCTGTTTAAAAGTGAAGGATTTTTTCTGGCCTGTGTCTAGTCTGCCTTACTCAGACAGTCACCAGTGATGTAAGATCAGGCATTTGAATTATCCTTGCCTGATGAAAAGTTGGGAGGGTGGAAAGAAGTCTAAGGCATTGGCAGTGCCAATATATACAATACAGGATGAATCACATCCTATGTGGGATCCCACATCTCACCTAGTATGAGACATCTTGGATACCTTTAAATCTGAGATAGTCATCCTAATCTCCCTCAGAAAATGGATAGACAGACAGCAACTACCTCCTGTAGGCACTGCCTTTAGCCTGAAAGGAATTGCACCACTGAATGCATGGATTGTACTGAATAAGTCTCCATTGACCATACAAAGTAGAATCACCTACATAGAAGTTTCTGGAGGTGGAGATTCATTCAAGGCAGTCCCAAACACCCAAAAGCATTTGCTTGCAAGGCAAGAGAAATATCAAGTTGCCAGTACATAATGCCACCAAAATGGGCAGAATCCCTCCTTGGCAATGCCAAACGATGGTAATAGACCCCTGAGGAAGCTGAGTCTGCCACAGACACTGAGGGAGCACAAAACCCTTCAATGAGTAGACTGTATACTGCAGTCCGTGTTGAAGCCCCATGCAGGGCTGCATGCAAGAGAAAATGTCCAGTTAAATGGCCAGCTTGCTAACCAAAACCACACTTACATGACATGTGTAAAAGGTGTCTACTGACTCCAAAGAGCAAGGCATTAAATTCACTGCAAAGTAGCAGGAAACAGGCAGTACCTCATCCAGAAAGCTGATCTGGATAGGAGCAACAAGGCAGAGAAATCTGGCATTACACAGAGCTGGGAACAGCAGAGTGTGTGAACAGTATCATCAGAACATCACACAGCAGAGGGACGACAGCAGCAAGGTCAAAGGACTCCTCCTCCTGGTAGTAATAGTAACAAAGGAGCATTCAGTACTAAATCCTAGACACTCAAAGGATGTATCTGGAAGGTACAGCTGAACAGCAGCAGAGATTTTGTCCTTCAGCATGATTAATTTACCAGAACCACAGCCCCTGCTGCAGCCAGCTGCCACTGAAACAGCTTTTTCTAAACAGAGCAAATCCTAATCCAGCATAGTCCAAAGAAAGGAAAATCATGGGTTTGGGAGCTGGACCTGAAAGAAGTAGTAGTCTGTGCATATGGCTGCATTGCTGTCAGCAAAGCATTTAGAAAAAGGAATTCAATCCAAAATCAATACAAAAATCAATCAATACAAAATTCTCTTAAGAATCTGTGGTTTATGTAAGTAAACAAGTATAGAGCCTTCCTACATTATTGTAGAGATCCTGGTTCATGAATCAGTACAGATACATGAAGAATTTAGTTTCATCAACAGAATTATTTTAATAATTTAAAATTATTTTTATCTCTTTTGCATTCTACTTATCCCTGAAATTACCCTTTATGGATCTTTAACAATATCTTAATAGGCAAATATAGCTGAAAAACTGCAGAATATGTTTTTTTTAGTGTCAGTGATTTGTTCATTATACTCACGTGATAGTCATCCCCCTTCCTCTTTTGCTTTTGTCTTTGTCTTCCCATAATCGTAGGCTATAAAGACTAAAAAAGAATAAAATTGACACTTAATTTTGCATGTGCATTTTTGTACAGTTTCCAGCACAACCTAAATGTATGGCAATGTTGCTGTCACTCCTGCCTGTGCTGCTCAGGGGATTCAGAAAGGCTGGGGAGGATGAGGCAGAGGGGGTTTGCTCAGGTGGGCAGCAGAGTCTTGAGCAAAACATATGTGCACGGGGAGAAGAGAATTCAGAGCAAATGTCAAGGTGAGGGGTGATGAATGTTTGGGATGTCAGAATGGAGCACATGGTTTTTGCTAGTGGAAATTATTTTGAAGCTGAAAGAACAGAAAAAAAGAGGGGGCTTTAGCAAAGGCACAAGCACAGACCTAGTGGAAAAGGCAGAGGAAAACTATAACACTGTAAAGTTTCTGTGTCTGATGGAAAAGCTGAGAATAAAATCATGTGGAACAGATGAGGTAAATAAGATTTTTGAGAACACCTAAATTCTTAGGGTTTTTAATTGTCTCTTGTTTTAAGTGTCCTACTTGGAAGCAACAGGTTGAGCTGACAAATCTCCCTGAAGGAGAAGAGCTCCAGTCAGGCCGAGCAAGAGCTGGGCATCAGGCATGTGAAAAGGGTTACAAAAGAAACATGCAAGTCCAGGAGACATCTGTGCATCTGAGCCAGTGTTGGTACATGATCACTCTTTGTGATCACTCTTTGTAAGAGAAGAGGGGGAGAAAATGCAGCCCTTGAGGAAGATCAGTAGAGAACACTAGAAAGGAGGATCAGGAAATGCACCTAAAGCTTTCTTCAAGATCTGACTTACTATGCATGAAAGCTGTCACAGTGACATTAAACACAAACAAACTGGCTGCTTACAACAGATTTGATCCCACATTGTGCCACAACTTGCTTTTCTTCTGAGCAGAGTCAGCTCTGTTTAACACAGCCCAGCTATTTTAGTTAAGGATGTAAAGAGGAACAGCCTTTGATATAATTTCTTTGAGTTTACCTGGCTCCATGGAATTGAACAGAGGTGAAGACCTGCTGAAATTAAACAGACATATAGGACTGTACCAGATGTACCAGAGACACAAATACCCCAGATCCTTCCTGTGACATTTGGATAGTATTTGAAGAAGCAAGGAGGATTTTTGATTTGCTCTTCATGTGTACACAGGAATGCTGTAATAGCACCAGCAAACTGTGCAGGTGGGCAGGGGGAATTCTGGAAAACTCCTGCACTGGTGCTAAAACCAAGTATTCATTTCCCACATCTAAACAACTCAGGAGACTGTATTAATTTTCATATAGAAAAAGGTCAGGTCACTTCAGCTTTGAGTTCATCTGAGTTTTATCTATTTTGCTAAGAAAAAATGCCAATTATTAAAGACCCAAGAAGAAATTTCACACAGTGTAAAATGGCTTTCAATAACCAAGCTTCCATAAGTTGAAAGTTGATAATAACCTACTTTGTGAATCACCTTTTACTGTCATTCAACACTATATATTCCTTTCTCATACATGGGTTTCTTAATGCTATCAAAAGTACCTGAAGACTGTAAGATTTTATCTGCATCCTTTTTCCCATCTGTAGGAAGCAGTCAGGTCTTCCTCACACAAAGACAGAAAATCAAGGCACAGGGAGCCTGGGAGCCAGACCAGTACCTATGTAAAAAATGTGCCCCTTAATGGTTTGCCAAATATTACCTTGGGAATTTATAGCTAGGCAGAAAAGTGGATGTGTGTGGCTTTGTCCTGGTTTGGGACAGGGGTGAAGTATTTCACAAGGATGGCCTTAGCCTGTATGGTAGCATGATTTTTTAAAAATAAAGTGGAATGTTTGAAGGAGATGAGGATAATAGTGCTGCCATCTGCCCAGGACTTGAGCTGGGGAAAGTGATTAAGGGGAGCTGAAGGGAGCTGAACAGCCAGGAGAAAAAGCTGAGAAGAGCTTTAGCTTGCAGCACAATGCTTCTGGCCTCGGGCTGAAAAGAGAGCCGAAGCAAGCATAAACCGCTGCGACATTTCCAATGAAAAGACAAACCTTTTGTCCTACCTGCAGGGGACAAAGGGCAGTAAGCACCTGGTGGGACCACCAGCTGGAAAGCAGGGAAGTGAAGGGGCAGGGGCAGCTCTTGGCATGATGAATGCTTTTTTGTTCCTTAAGAGTTTTGTATTGGGTGGATTGCTGACAGCAGGTTTCTGTTTCCCTGGTATGAATATGAACCAGATCCTGACTTAATACAGGCCAGCTTATGAGCCTGTGGACTCTCCATCCCAGTCTGGCTGAAAAGGTGTTTATGCTGTCAAAAGTTTTCTTTCCTGTTTGGCTCTAATAACTCATTCCTGGTAATGCAAAATTAATTCTGGATATTGTCAATGCATGGTCCTGTGTGTTGTTACCAGCAGTTTCCCATGCCAAGAGTCCACCTGGCTTCCCACCAGCTTGTTTCTCCAAGGGGTTGTACAAGGGAATGGACTCTACTGCTGACTTTGCAGATTTGTTATTGCCATTTGTAAAGATTCGGCATGGCATCAAAACCAATAATCCAGTCTGTCAGACGGGAGTTTTGAAAGAAGTTACTGAATTCAGAGAGAACTGGGGACTAAATTCCTTCTCTGATGGCTTTGAAAATCAGTAATTTCTGTGCTAAGAATTCACTTTTAGTTTACCTCTCATTCAGTAACTGATAACCTCTATGTCCCCTAGGTCTTCTTTTGGGTCATATTAAGTTACAGTAGAAAATATGTTTTCCATGTGAGGAGACAACAAATGAACAGAGAAAAGTAGGAGCTCTGCCTAAGCAGCCCCTAAAATATTGCAGTGTTTGTTTTATGTAAATGTATTTCCTTTTATAACCTACCTGCTTGACACTTCAAACATGCACACACTTTTGAAGAAACAATATCCAAATAATTTACTTCCAGAAAAAGGCAATTTTCTGTAAGGCAAAAGCAGGAACAGCATAAAATGGTGCATATATATATATATATATATATATGTATATATATATATATATATATATGTGGTTTCTGCATCCTTTGTTGACATCCATCCCCACTGGGTAATTTTTATCCTTAGTAAAAATTGAGTCTGGGGTAAAAACTACAAGATGCATACTTGTTTCAGCTGAAATCACAAGTATTTTAAGTAGATGGAATGTACAGAGCAGTATTTGATCAATCACCAGAAATATACAAGTTTTCTCTAAGCTCCTTAGTACTACAATAATTGGTTCCAAATGTGAAAGTAATAAATAAAATCCTCATTGTTTTATTCTGTTTTCTTCCTCAGAGAGGCCAAGGTTTTCACATTTTCATGCTCACATTTTTATCAAATTAAAGACTATGCAGTTTTATCTCATCAATTTTTGCTTGTTATTTGCCTGCCCATTATATTGAATTATAATGTTGTTCCCAAGGAATTAAGAATACTATCTACATTTACAAGGCAATGAATAAAACACCAAAGCAAGTAGTTTAGTACGTAGCTAAGATTGTGTGTAAATTATTGCCATATATGAATGGGATTGCAAATCCAAAAAACCCAATCCCTACCTAGGCAATGATTGTTTGTAATGACTTTGCAATTCTAGTTGTAATGTCGACAACAAGCAGTTGCATGGAAAGGTCATGCAATGCACAATGGCAATCTACAATTCATCTGAAATCCTAGAAGGAAAACTGCATCTAAGTGACACCTAGAAAGTAAAGAATGTAGCTTAATGTTACCAATTCTTACTTACTGCAATTTTGTTGGTCATGGAAACAGAATGAATAATTAAAGTAATCAGAATAAAAATAATGAAATCTGTATTTTAAAATATTTAACTATTTCTGAAGGAAAATTCCATGAATTGTGAAACTATTCTTTCTGACTTCAAACACCAAAAAATCTGGGGGGATAATGCTGGCTTTGCAATGGAGCCACTAAGATACAAATCAAGTTTGTTAGCAAGTTCCTGTAAAAGAATAAAATCATCACAGTAATAAAAAAAAACCTGCTATAAACAAAGTGAAACCTAAATGTTGTGAACATAAAACATTAAAGTGAATATAAACATAAAATACATTGCATACAGAGTAGCAGTAGCCAATTTTGTTGGCTTACACAAATGCTGTGCATTTGCCAAGGGTGTCATAAAACATGATGTGGGACACAGAGCTGGACAGGTGGCTTCTCCAGTGCTGCTGTGATTTTCCTTTGATGATGTCTCCAAGATGACTGCTTTGGAACCACACACTTCTTACCCCCCTGCAGCTTAAAAAAAACTTTCATGACAAAGACATCATTATATGATACTATTTTTAGCACTGAATTATGTCAAGCCAGCCTGGTTTTTATCTGTAGTACTGCAGCCAGTCGAAACTCCCTGCCAACATCATCTGTCAAGCAGTACAAATAATAGTGCTGAAACTGAGTCAGGCAGCCTCCACCCTGCCCCACTTTGGCAACCCTGCAGTGTCCAAACCCACCTCATGGCCACTGCTCTTGTCACCTCTGCAGAGCAGCAGGGGAAAAGGCTCTGCAGGGAGGGCTGGGTGTTCAGCCAAAACCAGGTTTTAAAGTCTACTCCATGATTCAGCATCACTAAAAAGGGCACAGCAGGTGAACTGTAAGCAGGAGAGCAAGAGGTCACACATGTGGGCATGCCACGCCACGCTGTGGTGGGACCAGAGAGACATCTGCATTTGCTCTTCCTCTGAACATCTCCCCAGCAGCCACAAAGCAAAGGCACAGGCAAGCCCTAACTTCACACACATTTTATACCCATAGATCCAAGACACCCAGCAGTTTGCATTTCATTAAAAGTCTCCTATTATGCAGGCTTAGCAATTTTCTCTTTTAATTGCTTCTAAAAGCAGATACTTGTCTACTGGAAAACCTTGCCTTCTGCAGCTACAAGGCTGCAGGAATGATTCTGTGCCTTCTATATAAGATATGTGCATCTATGTTATACAGAAGATCATAAATGCACATTTCAAAAATATATATGGCTATTTTGGGTACAATGTAATGGCTATTTTGGGTACAATGTAATGTTTTTTCATGCTTTGACACAATGCAAAATTCAACCTAATTCATACATATCCAGAAATCTAAAATCCACTAATTTCATGGTAAAATGTTTAGGGTTTGATTTGTTTGTACACTTTCAGTGACTAGAAGAGCTAACTCATAAATAAATGAAACAGAAAAAAAAGAAAAATCATCTGCATAAATGGAGAGACAATGTTTAATCTTCCAGGAGTTAAAAGAACCAGAAGATTGAATATTGCAACATGATGACAGCCTGCCAACCCAGTGAAATAATCAGTATCTTTTACTAAATTTCAAGCATTGCTAAAGCCAATTTCCAAGTTGATGAAAAAGCTCCTACAGAATTGGAAAAAGTTGACTTCAGCCTGTCAGAAATCCTGTTTTATTGTAAAAAAGCAGATTCAGCTTGAAATAACTTCTCTGCAGACAGGCAGAGACCCTGAAACCCTGTAACCCTGGATCAGATAAACTGCCTTTTTGAAGAATTGCATTCACCAAAGTCCCCAAAGTTTAGAATTACTTTAATGGTTCCTTTGGAATCCAATCCAGCACTGACATTAAAAAAATCCTCAATTTGTTAGGGAAAAACATTACAATTTTTATAGGGTTTCTTTCAGCTGTGCACCAGCTCAAGTACTCACTAAATACAGGCAGGAAAACTTCTTCCCAACCAGCTCTAAACAAAATTATTTTCCTGGTCACTTTGTTACCATGGTAACTCTGGGCTGTGAGGTCAGAGGAAAAGCCAAATGCCTTTTTATCTCAGCAGCTGGTGTTTGTTAGGAGGGCTTGCCCAGAGTATGTATGGTATAAATGAATGTGTGTCCTGGGCTCCTGGGCAGGAGCTGGAGCTGCCTGGATCTGCCTACAGGCTTTCCAGAGGATGATGGGAAGAGTAAGTTCTAGTAGGGAACACTCTTTCTAGGATGATGGGATCATTCAGGAGCTCTCCAATCCAACCTGCTGCCCAAAGCTACAAGATCAGGGCTTTATCCAAGAAAAGCTCAGAGGATGGGAATGGCACAACCTTTGAGTAACCTTCTCCACTGTTTGACTTCTCATGGTGAAAAAGTTTTCTGAGTATTCATTCTGAGCCTCTTGTTCAAGCCTGTACCTCTCTTCCTCCCACCGTGCACCACTGAGAAGTGTCCATCTGTCTTCTCCATCCCCTGCCCCTGGGTGCCAGGCTGACAGTGGGACACCCCCACCCCAGCCTCTCATGGCTGTGCAGGTGCAGCCCCACTTTCCTCTCATGAAATATAACAGGAGAAGCAAGAGGGTGTGTGAAAATACATCTCTGGATTTCCAAAACCACAAAACTATGGAAATAATTTCCTTACTTCTTAAAACCAGTGAAAACTTTAGAAGTGGTGCTCAGAAGGCACCCATCACTTGAGAGAGCAAAGCTGCCCTCATTTTGAGCTGAACACCCTGGGGTAGTACAGTGAAAAATGTACAGGCCCTAATTTTTTGGTATCTGGACTTCTTGCTTTCGAAGCACTTGTATACAGTTCATTTAAATAACATAAGTAATTCCCTTCCCTTCTTTCCATCTCATGTTTCCATGACACCTGACAGCTTGACTCAGACTGTTACCCAAATGGCAGCTTTCCAACCCAGGAGACCCTGGGACAGGTACATGTGAACACATACATATGCCCATGCAGGAACCTACCTGGGCTTGCACATCAATTATCAGTCATTAAAAACCACCAGGCTGACAACTAAAAATAAACTAAGTAGCCTAAACTATCTGTATTTATGCAGACATAAGAATGTACAGAGGTTGTGCTGGATGAAATGTTCATGTAGCACCATATTGAGCAGTGGGTGATCTCTATGCAAAGAGAATTATACTACTTATCAGCCATCTAGTTAGGGATTTAAGAATTTTCTATTGACCATGTTCAGGGATCTTGATGGATTTGTCTTCCATGAGCCCTCCAATGCTTTTTGAACCCATGATATGCACAGCAATCTATTAAAGTGAGCTCCACAATTTATTCATGACATATGCAGAGGAAAACTTCATTTATTTTAAGCTGCTGCATGACGGCCACCCTGGGTGTTCTATAGTTACTGCACAACAAAATCCAGCAAATTCCAGACTCCTAATTACCTTTGAATCATTCACAATTTTTATAAGTCTCATCCCTGTTTCTGAGTCATCTCTCTCCCAAGGTAAACAAGTTTCATTTACACAGCTGCCATTCTCTTTCATCTTTTTTGTTCCCATTCTTTGTATCTTTCCTATATCTGTTAGACAGGTATAGATATTTGAGATGAGGAACCCAGGCATGTGCACACATAGTACAGATGAGCTATAGGATTTTAGAATGACATTGTAAAATGTGGTCTACTTATTTCCCCTTGTTTTCTAACATTGTAGTTACCATTAAATTCAAGAGAATATAGAATGGACTCTACAATTTTGACCTCAAAATTGCAACCACTGAGAAAACAGAGCTATTTCCTAACATAAAATCCTGAACATAGTGCATATCTACTCTAATGAAAATATAAGGAAAAATCCAGAAAATGATAATGGCATGATATGATCATAGAAGCTGTAAAGTTAGTTACTTTACAAGTTTGATGGGAAACCCACTCAGTTTGGATCAATAATGACTTCAGAAAATCACAACACAAAAGCCTGCAGACAGATTTAATATAAATGTGCTTTATTGCAGAGAAGTTACATTATTTACATGCTGCAACACATTACAACATAAATCTATCAAGTATTTCATGGTGGATGCTGTTGGTTGCCAGATAACATTGTCATAAGAACCACATTATAAAGTGAAGAGACTTACAGCTTTATATACTCTACAACTTGGAGTAGCTAAAATTTTAAAAGTCAAAGGCAGTGTTTGCTCAGGCCTGCCTGTTGTCATATGCATGCAAAAGCCTAAGGAGAGCAAATATAAATGTCTTGTCTGGTTTCAGGTCTATGATGCCACCAAAGCTGATGATAGGTGTGCACTGATTTATATTTTAAAGCGCATAATCTTGCATAAATTATACAAGTCTAATAAGATTGGTATAAATCTAATTACTTATAAACCATGGCTTAGAAATGAAGGAGAAATGCAGCTTGCACATGCATTTAGAAGGACAACCTAGCAAATGTTTATGACCTTCATGTTTATTGTCTTTTCTCTTAACAGATCTGCTAGAGAACATCCTTATAACATCTTTACTCTAGAGTTGCACTTCTCTTGGCTAAACAATGACAATGAAATTCCAGAAAAAGACACCTAAGCAATCTAGTCAATATATGCTGGTGGAGAAAAATCTATGAAATACAAAACATTATTTATGTCTAACTTAGTATGTCTTCATTAAGCAATGCTTCTAGCAGCATCATAGTGAGATAGGATAGTTGAGTGAAGTTTGGCCCCTCATTTTCTTAAATGTGAAATAATTTAACTCCCAATTGAATCTGTAGCCCAAAGATCAGTTGCTTAATAAATTGGGGAAAGCTTTTTTGTTTTCTAAAGGAAAGTTTTCCAATTGTGTCAGTCTTAGGGGATGTGACTACAATGAGCCTAAAGAACCACAACAGACAGTTTTTAAGAAGTGAGGGAAAGGGTCAGGACGAAAGAAATCTAAACCAAACAAGAATATACAAGCCAATGCCTTCCCTGGTTAACCAGCCATTGCGTTTTGCTTTCTGTGCAGCTGGGCTGTTTTACACCAGCCAAGGACTGGGCTTTAATGAAATTATCTTTCCAAACAGAAAGAAAGGGAAAGGAAACCAAGCAAGTACAGATATACAGCGGTGGCACAGTCACAGTCATGCATGACGGGCTCAATCCTGCCAGAACTGCAAGGGGCAGTGGTGCAGTGTGGACACTCTGCCAATGCGGATCCCCCGTCCTCGGTGCACGAGGCACCCCACAGGGCTCCTGCAGAGCAGGGCATGGGCAGTGTGGCCTTGCTCAGCTCTGAGATAAAGGATGGAGGGCCAGATGAGCAAGGGCATGAGGGCTGGTACCTGCTCCTTGCAACCATCTGTCTCCAAGAGGCAGTGAGTACATACAGAGATCTCCTTCCCCGATCCCTCCGTGGATGTCTCTTCTAACCTCACAGTCGGGCTCCCGTAAATGAGCCAGGGCAGGCTGCCATAAGCTGTCCCCCTGTCCCAATCCCAAAAACCACTGCTGACACTGCAGAACTTCCCTTCAAGGATAGGAGAGGTGTAAGATTGTCACCATTTCAGCAGGTTTAAAATTGTGTATTTCTCTGCACACAGGGTCAGTGTGCTCCTGGAGGCCTCCCAAAAAGCTCTGTTCCTAGGAGAGACTTCTTCCCATGGAAATTCAGGGTTATTTTCTCTCAGAAAAGCTGACCAAGTCCCACTGAAACTGACAAGACAAGTTACAGACAAATCCCATGGGTGTCTGGGACTGGGAAGGGAGAATCTGAGCACACTAGGTCTAATCTCAACTCTTTTCCACACCAAGGACAGAGTTGGATTTGGGCTGCACATAGGATGCCAGTGGCCCTGTGTGTGCAAAGTGGGTGCAAGATGTCCAAAGCACCCAGACTCATATGCCTGACTCCCTTTCATGGGTGGAACAGGGATTCTGGGTTGAAGGGTCCCAGTCAGATCTCCTAGACCATAATTATGCCCTACAAAAGAGGGATGGGAGAGTCAGACGAGCCCGGGGTAGTAAAGACCTAAGTCAGCACATCCCCATGGTGGAACTGAGCACTATCCTGGATAACCAGGTTGGCTGGGGCAGTTCAGTCAATTTCACCTGGAGCTAATGAGCAGAATTTATTAGTGAGGTAACACATTTAGACAGCACCAAGACCTGAGTCAACTTGTCCCCAGCTGGCTCAGGTGTTGGCACATGTCAGGTTTGGGCTTAGCAGCGGCAGTAGGAAAATGAGATCCATCTTGATCTGTCAGTCTGGACATGCCCATAGACTCCTCTCCTTTTTGAAGGACTGAAAAATCCTCTTCCCCATTGTCGAAATCCCTCTGCTCATTGCATTTTATCTTAAGCCACTTTTTCTATGATGCCACAAAAATCAGTTTATACTACATACGTGTATGTGCATGTGTGTATTAGATATGACATTTATATATATATATTAAACATATATAAATATCTATTTTTATATATATTATATATATTAAACAACACATTCTATTCAATCATCCACATTTCATGTTCTTCCACCGAATTCCATCACTTCTCTCAAATTGCACAAGTTCTTTAGGACTGAGCTGTCTTTGTTTTGGAGTACACTACGTACAATTTCTGTGAACAGCACTTTACTGGTACTGCATTGAGATGGCTGGGGCTGTTTAATTACTGCTGACACTCCTCAGAAGAGTTCAACATGTCCTCAGGCCCTGATGGTGAACTGTCACTAAGACTTATAGTTGTGAATGGGCCACCTATGAATTAAGCTCATATGCACAATGAGGACTGTAGCTATTGCTGAAAAGTAGCACTGTATCAAACACCAACTTTTACTGTAAATGTACATATAAATTTAAAAAAAGTCAAAGCATTTTGGACAGTTGGAGAGAGATGCCATCATTTCCGTTCCCACTACAGCTTACATTTGCATATGTGGGGGAAGAGTAATATTTCGGAGTTCTCACTCCAAGAGCCAATTTTTTGAGGTTTGCCAACAGGGGTAAACAGTACAGTGTTGTTCCATAAATAAAATATCTCCCAGAGCTGTCTGGTGTTAGTAAAACATGTGATCATTTCTGGAGTATATTCATTGTCATTCTTGCTTGTCTTATTTAACAGGATAGGTTCAGTATGAAATACTGAATAAGATCATCACCATCGATGTCTAAAGTAAGATTTTTCGTCTCTTAGATGATATTTTCCAATTAATAACAAAAAACCCAGATAAGTTGTCCTACCAGCATATGCAGCTAAGACAACTGAATTTCCACTATTAACAAAGTCTGTTAGCATTAAGAGGGAAGTGCATAACTCACTGCATATAAAACCCCTGAATAATACAGTATCAAACTATAAATATAAATAACAGAGAGTAAACAAAACAAAAAAAGACTATATAAATTACAGGAAAGAAAAACAAATAATCTCCAAAGCCCAAAAGAATTTCCCAATATGAATTATGGCTTCCACAGCCAGTGAAAGGTTACTGCAATTCTATATATAAACAAAAAGTTCTACAGCAGGTATTTTAACTTGCAATTAGAAGACAGTATCTGCAGATTGCATAAACATGTTGTTGTGTCACATAATATCAAAGTTATTTGCAAAAATTATACAATCTGGAATGCTTTAATATGAGACACAACAATGTACTTAAACACACAGTAATAAGAAAATGAAAGCAATCATTTTATAAAATATTCTTGGGATGCATTGAGTTAGCAGTGCTATTTAGATTAAATATGAAAAGTGAAAAGTCATCACTTTTTAATAAGCTGCTCGTTGGTACCCCTTTTTGCCATCAGGACATTTTCTGTGTCCCACTTCTGCTGGATCTTTAAAGTCCCAAGGGCAAGTTACAGCCAGTTATGGCATCCAGAAATAATTTGGTTAAGATCTATACTGTGCGTTTGTTATCATCTTATTATTTTTTCTTTTAAAAGAAAATTGATTTCACAAAGGCAGATTTCTTTCATTGACACAGTAAAATCCTTGGAGCAGGGACCATATTCTGGGCACTGCTAATCACATTGTTGGCACTCAACATATAAATAATAACAACAATAACGATAATTTACTTTGCTTAACTCCTACATATTTTTAGTGCTGATTCCCTTGATTTAAGTGATGCTCCTTAGGAATTTTCAGATCCTTTTGGCCTAAGTCCCCTCTGTCTTTCTTGTTGTCTGTCTTCTCAAGTTGCTACTCTCCTCAGTCCAAAAGCCTCTTATTTTCGAGGTGCTGCTGTTTTATTTGCACTTATAGCAGAGGTGTTCAATAAAGCTACACTTCTTTCTGCTTTTGGTAAATCTGTTGTATCATACTCCCAAGGGCAGACTTCAGCTCGAGATGCTAAAGGTTGCTGTATGTAACTACTTGGCTTATGGGAGTTAGATGAAAGCACATTTCCCTCAGAAGAGGTAATTTTTTTCTGTTCAGCCAATTTATTGAGGTTTTCCTTTTCTGCTGTTTTCTGGGGCAGCTCCTCCCGCTCTCCAGGATGGGTATTAGGTGTATACCTATTAACATTCTCACACTTCAGCCCAGGAGACACCTGGGACTTGGAATTTGACTGATTTTTCTCATTTTCAAAGATCTGGTGCTCTTGTGTCTCCTGAGTAGCTTCCACCTTCTCTGAACTCTTTTGATTTGACTGTTGGTGCCCCTCTGGTGTCTTCAGCTTATGATGAGTCTTCCCCTTTGGCTGGGAAGGGTGGTTTTTCTCTGCCTCTGAGGAAGCAATAGACACATGTTTTTGAGCTTTAGAGTCAAAAGGCACAGGACCAGGAACTTGGTCATATATCTCCCAAGGACAAACTTCTCCTATGTCGAAATTTTCCTTGTGTAGAGACTTACCTGGCCCTGTGTCTGGATTTGCAGGTGTTTGACTGACCTTTTGCTGTTTAATAATTCCAGATTTATGTGTTTTCTTTGTTTCCTCAGACTGGGTAGAGTTTTTCCGGTGGGAATCCTTATGTTCCCCTTTATCGGAGGCTGAGTGCTTTTTGGTGGCCTCCTTACCCTTCTGCTGAGATTTATGAGATTTAGTGCTTTCTTCTAGACTTTGTGTTTTACCTGTTAGTCCCAGAGTCTTTTCCTTGGCACTAGCAATAACACTGAGGGATTTTTGTAACACAGATGTTCTTGGGTGCAGAGGCTTCTTATCGGCACTTAAATTATGCGCACTTGCTGATTTGCACACCAAAGGGACCGATTCAGTAGAGACAGCTTCAACCTTTTCAGGAGCATTTTTGGCTAATTTGTTACCATTCAAGGAGTCCAGAAGTGTTTTCTCAGAAGCTATAACTTCTGCACTTTCTGTAGTTAAGCCATTTGGTTCTTCTGTTTGATCCCTAACATGATCGTAAGTGCTGTGGGACTTTTTTAAGGAAAAGACTCTGTTTTTCAAAGTATCTTCTTTTGGCTTTGAAGAACTTGTGGAATCTGGTGGGTTTTTCTTCAGTGTGGCCAAGTTCTTCACAGCACTGTGCTCCATCAGGTCCTTCTCGTCCCTGGAGCACTGCCTGGTGACCGTCTCAGGGATTTCTGTGATACGCCGCATTATCGAGCGCCCCAAGCCCTTTTTAGAGCACCTTTTTTTCTGGAGATGTGGATTATTAGCAATCATCTTTTTCCTTTTATAGATTTCAAGCTGAGCATATAGTTTCTTCAACTCATCCTGCAAAGCAAAGTGAATGGCAAAACTAGTATTTACAAAGTGACTACAGTCAAACAAGCAGCCTGATGAATACAAGACCTATTGCTCTAAAAAGGGCATTAAACTCATTTCACTGTCTTTTCTAATTCTTGAATATGTCATTTCTCCATCAACTTGAATCCCATTTTTTTTCCACTTAAAAAAAAGTTCAACTCTCATGCACAAACATGTTACTTTCCATAGCATGCACACTTCATACTCATTTATGCTGTTTCAGATTTCACATGTTACTTTCCATAGCATGCACACTTCATACTCATTTATGCTGTTTCAGATTTCACAATGCTATAGTGTGTGCTTTCCTGCTGAACTCTATAGCTGCTTTTTGTTCTGAGAATATAAGGCCTTTAACCATGTAAAGTAAGAATAAAGTAATTTTCTCCATTAATCAACTTTTAAAATTTTTATCTTTATAGTTACATATGCTTATGTATGTGTTACATACAAATGACTAATTAAACTGAAACCAAAAGCTGTTTGCACTTCAAAACAAATCAAAGAATCTATGTAAACTGAGTAACAGCTCTTGCTGAGGATGATTCCTCCTTCTTAGCCACCACTATGACTTTTACTACAAATAGTGATGCAGCATCTCTTCACACTAGTAAATACTACATGAGAGTTTACATGACCTGATACCACAATCCTAAAAGATCTAAACTGGCATTTTCCAGCTGATATCTGCAAAGAGAAACAAATGCATGCAAGTTGGAGTTTCCTTCTAGGAAAAAGTGTTCTTGAAAAGGAATGCTATTTAAATGAGATTTATGTACCCGAATATCTTCAGGATCCAAACTGTGTTCACTCCATGCTGAGTTGATGCTGCTGTTCAGATAGGATCCAGACCGACCCATATCAAGCTCATCTTCATAAGCTTCTGTAGCTATATCATCTCTTGGGTTATTGCTTGAATGTGAAAACTGCAATAAGTATTCAAAAAAAATGTTGCCATGAGTGCAAAAGTTTACTTCAACATCAGTGTAAGAGCTTACAACTGTTTTTATGGTACAATGACTGATGTGATTCTCAAATTCAAAACATCACTTAAGCTTCATTGGCTTAAGTAGTGTCCCATGGAGTCTCAGTATTGTGTGAAAGGAACTCTTATTAATGATGGCTTAACAAGATAAATCTTAGAAATTTGCATAAGGAAAAAAAATCCCTACTTATTTTGATAGTTGTTTGAACCTCTTTAAATGGCATTTCAGTTATGCTGACATGAAAATAGACTTTCAGACATTATTTCCTATAAGGCTGCTAAAACAGTAGGACACTATTTTTTACAATACATATCTTAATAATCCTGCAGAAAGCAATTCTCCTATTTTAGATGCTAACCCTGAAAAGGAAGACAGAAGGCGGGGAAAAAAAAAAACCACAAAAAAAGGGAGAAAAAAGAGAAAGAAACTAATGAAAAAGTAGTAGACAACTTTTTTTCTTCTATGTTTCACCAGGTCCTTGAATCAGGAGTTGGAGTGAGGTTGTCATTATTGTTTTGTTCATATTGATTCACTCATCTGAATTTACTATTGTCCACATAGTCATCTGTCTTCAGGACTTTATGAATAGAACTAAACCTTGTGCATCTTAATTCTCTGAATTCTTTGGTGTGTTGGAAGAAATGTCTGTGCAGTGAAACACAGATAATAAGCTAAAAATGAAAATGCTGATCAGTAGTTATGAGTCAGCTTCAGAAAGGTCAACAAATTTTCTAGGCTAGTTTAAAAAGACACCTCTGAAGATGTGTAAAATCTCTGAAGATATGTAATAATGTACATGAATATAAAAGAAAATATAATATTGTTGCTAAAGACCAAAAAAGTAATTTAAAATAAAACAAGGTTATGCAGTATTAAGGCCGCATCAATGGGTCCCTTGTTATGACTGTTCAATGTCCATATATTTGACAGTCATCAGCATACCCTGTTCTGACACACAGGAAAAAGGCAGGAATAGCAGCTTCATTAACCTGAAAATTCTATCAACCTCAACTGCTTAATGCTCTTTCTTCATATGTAGCTTTCACCTTTACTGCTATTTTGACTCTTGAGCTTTTGATTAATATGATTAGTCATTCTGAAACTCATTAGAAAGTCATTCCTTTTGCTGGGGTACTGTCCTCAAGAGGAAGTTCCACTCCATTCCTGGGGACTGTTGCTAGGGGCAGGAGGAGCCAGATCTCCTGCCCCTGGTGAGATGACACTGGAGCTTCCAGGGCTGCAGCTCAGGGGATTTCTCTGCCCTTCCCTGATCCTGCCATCACCATCTCCCTGTGCCCCCACACACCTCTCTTGGCTCCCAGCACCGCGCCTGGCTCCCTGCCATGGCCATGTCCCCTCCCAGTGTGCAGCATCTGTCTGCCCCAGGCTCTGACTTGCAAAGGGTTCTCCTTTTTCAGCCTGTAACTGCCAGGTTTAAATCCCTACCTCCCCATCTCATGGCTAGTCCAGCCTCCTGATCCCAGTGGTTCTATGCCCTTGCCTAAATTTTGTCTGTTCTCAGCTAACTCTAGCAGCAGCATGGTCATACAAATACCTAAAAAAAAAAAAGCACAATTAGGCAGGATTATTTTCTTCTTCTATTAATCATATCAACATTTTAAATACTTTAAACTCCTAGAATTTTGAAAGCTGAAAGAAAGAAAGTTTGAAAATGTTTACTTTTAAATAATAAAAACAATACAGCTTTCAAGGTAAAATAGCCATATTTTACATCCTCCTTTTCCATCAGTTGTTGCTAGATTTACACAGAAATGCTTCTGCATGACAACATTTATCTTCCTCAGACTTGGCAAAAGAAAACAGACTCAAATACCTTAGGGATCAGAAGTAGCCCAACAGTGACTGTCACAGTCAAATGTGTGTGTGCAAAGAACAGCATCAGCATCCAGTCAGACTGAAGTCTTGAAGAAAGAATGAATCTGAAAATAGAATTCAGGGTTGCAGTTCACTGCATTTCTCCAGTGCATTAGATTCAATATCTTTAGGTTTCTTTTCACTGCAGGGCCAAACACAACTGGTTTTGTTCTGTACTGCTTTCATACAGACTAAAAATTACATCCACACAACTTCCCTATATGCTAAAATTTCAAAACAGCTCTGAAAAATAAAATCAACAAACCAAAATATAAAAAGAAACAACAGACCTTAAATTATACTGCTTATTCCATATATCTCACTCTATTGAGCTGTCGTTTTGTTTTGTGTATAATGTCACAGTTTCTTTGGCCTGAGTTATGGCAGCTTACATACATTAAGGAGCTGAAGGGATGGTTTTAGGTTAAGCACATGTACTATGATGAATTGCAGTGCACTTTATAAACACAGGATGTCCACAGATCACAGCTATTGAGTACAGCTGATAAGCCATCCAAGGGAGAACTGAACTGAAATGCATTTTAGCAGGGAGCAGAGAAATGATCTTTATAGCAGGACCGCCCAGCTCACTGCTGTGGGATCCAAGAGCCACATGTGAATGCTTGGAAATGAGTGGCTGAACTTGGCAAACAAAACAGTTCCTTGCTGAGCTTTCTAAAGGAGTGGTAGAAGAAGCAGTGCAGTTAAAGCTGAGGCATGCTTGGCTTGTCTGCCTTGGTGAGCTCCCAAAGCCAGGAGCAGTGAGCAGAGCAACAGATGAGTGGATGTACTGCTGGCTTGCATTTTCCAGGTTAACAAAAATCATTCAGATAGAAATGACATTTGCAACTTATCCAAGTTCACAGATGCACATTTTGAAGAAGCTTTTGTTAGCAGAAATAGTCTGGCATGAAACACTGGCTTACATGCTGTAATAATACAGTCATAATTACTTGTTTAATACTTTGTAAATGCAATATTTTATGAACACAACAAAATATCCCAATTAACTAATTCCTATAGAGTTCCTGTTGCTTTGGGGTGTGAGAGAACATGAGGAGGCTTAGGCCTGAGATTTAGCAAACTGAACACAACTGCACTGATGAAGATGACATGAGAAACTGATGGATGTAACAAATAAAGAGCAAAAGGGGAACAAAAGTTACAGACAATGCTGTAAGGGATGGCAAGATTTCACAGGTGGTTAATAGGGAGTCATTTGAAAGATGGGAAAACCTCACAGGTAATTGAAGGACCTTGGAGGGAGCAGAACTTACAAGGTCAGTGGCAATGATGTAACCATATCAGCAACAGCAGATAAGATGGTGATTACCTAGATAATGGCATCACAAATGCCAAATTTGAAGACAGATGCAGGAAAACTGTGACCAACCAGAAAAAAATAGTGAGGGTGGTTGGTTGTTTATTTGGAAGAAAGGGACTGGAACAGACAGAGGATAAGGTAGATGAGAGAAAAACAAGCATGGAAAGAAGGGGGGGGATAAAATGGTTAGTGACATGTAAGCAAGTTGTCACTGAGCTCTGTACCTGACGTATCTCCCATCTTCTCATTAAATCCTGGTGTGATGCACGGTGCAAGTGCAATTGATGAACAAACCTCAGGCAGCGCATGGGTGGCCCCTGGGAAGACCCAGAGTGTCATCCCAGGCCCAGCTGCAGAGGAGGAACAGGACCAGGCTGTGTGTGTGACCTGCACCGGCCCCTGTGGGCAGCCAGGTGCTGTGTGACTGCCCCAAGGTGGATCTGCTCAACCTGCAATAGAGCCAGCAGCAGCCAGATCCATCAGACAGGTGGGAGAAAGCACCCACATCCTGACGGCCGCTACTGCATTTGCTTAACCTTTAACAGATCCAGTCCTCAGATTCTGTGAAGGCTTTTTTGCTTGCTTTATGCTGGAGACCTTGACTGATTAAGGTATCCATGCCATACCATGCCTCTGAATGCAAAATCACATTTGTAGTAGCCATTCAGACCTAGCAAAGATAGGATTTCTATTTGAATGAGATTTTTTCCATACAAATTTTGGGTTTCTCAGTAATATAAGAGCAATGCAGGAATTTAATACTATGATGATCTGAAAAAAATCCAGAATTCTCTGTTTCTGAAATGGGAATACTTTCAAACAAAAACAAAATGCAAACAGTTCAAGGTTTTATTTAGTGCTCACATCAATCTTCCATGAGCTTTGGGAGTTTTCAGACTGGATGGCTGCCTTGTAGGTGTCCTTCAAGGCTCCAGTACTTTCAGCTTCATGACAATTCAGGTATGTCATATAAATCTAAGTTTTACACTAAGTTTTACATTTCTGCCCTTTCAGTTGCATCCAGAACTTGGCAGGGAAGATAGAAAGGAAAAAAAAAAAAAAAAAAGAAAAAAAAAAAGGAAATGGATTAAGAGTTGGGCATGCAGAAATGGAGAAATGGACATAATCTCAGGAGGGACTCAGGAGGGATCGTGTGCATTTTTTCAATCTTATCTATAAACACTACACAATATTTCTTCAACAAACCAGCATATACAAGACAGATGGGAAAGAATCAATACAAAATGTACATTAAAACTAAAAAAAAAAAAAGAAAAAAAAAGAAAAGAAGGAAGAATAGGAACAGCAGACCTTAGGCTGTAGGTACAGGATTGTCAAGACAAACTGAAAGACTTAATCCCTTTGTGTCTCCTTCATAAGGAATGTATTTAAATGCCACATTTTCCCCTTTCTTTCATCCAAGGTTACTTGCCTCCTGTTCTATTGTTAAAAGAAACTTGCAGCCTACAAAAATACCTCTGAACTGTATGTTCTAACATGGCTCAACACACAGTTTAGGAATATACATCAATGGGGGAAAATTGACTGAGAAACTGTCATATTGGTAATAATAAACTCAAAAGTATTGTAAGTGAATTTTACGTCTATCAGGAATGAAAAGGAAAATGCTGCCATCAATTAAAGATTTTAAATAATAACTTTGCAGATATTTGTGTTAAGGAGTATAGATTTTGAGTGTATGTGGGTGTTGAAATACGGGGTTAGGAGAAGGGGAAGGAAAAAAAAAATGGCATGCCTGAAAAATGCAGTGAACTGTATAACAATGATAAGAGAAAAGAGCACCAGGAAGGAACAGAGATGAAGGATTTGCTTTGCTGATGTTTACTCAGAAAAAACCATGAAAGCAAAATCAAGAAGACAAGGACAAATGTTAGTGCCAAGACAGATCAAGGAACAGAGAAGAGTATTTGAAGACTGTCAATGAAGTAATGTAAAAAAAAAACCAACTTAGTAGATAAAATCTGTTAGGAGGCAAAAGAAGGTGTGAGAATGTTAGAAGAAAGTCTTAAGAGTTTTTACAGGACGAGATGAAACTCGTTATCTTCCTTTTTTTGCATTTTTTAGGACTAATTCATTTCTACAGGGTACTCTGTAGGAAAGCCAGATTCAGTAAATTTTCATGTAGCTCTAGCAAAGACCCTTATTTATTTGTTACTACCCAGATAATTTACAAGTATGAAATGCAGAGCTCATTATAGATTTCAGAAGAAACATGGGCTTTATATTACTGATACAGCATTATATGTGTAACAATTTTTTTATGTCAGCATATAAAACACTATGCTTCATGCCCAAACCAGTACAATCATCTTAACACATAGCAGCAGCAGCTCACCAATCTGTTACACATCAGTAAAGTTCATACAAACCAACATTCTTACCTGCTGTTTTTCTAGGGATACAAAACAGTGAATGGTATGTAGATGACTGAAGACAGACAGTGGAATTGCTATACCTAATTTATCATACACACTGAACTTTGATCTAAGAAAATATCACCTAACTATACAGAAAAAACCCTAATTATAAAATTTCATATTCTTGGATCCCATGGGAACAGTTTTAAGTTTAGTAAGCACTTAATTTGCAGAAACAAATATTTATAAGACCTTCCATTATGCATCCTATCCCAATTCACCCACTCTAAGTTGCACCATAGGAAACCTGAAAGATAAATGGTTAATTACTAGATCTACAGATCACTTGCCTAATTGTATGGAATATAGCAGAGATAATGAGCTCATTGTGAACTGCAACAGCCATATAACGTGGCTCATGAAATGCTGATGGGACTGTCCGCACTGCATAGCAGAGATAAACACCCCACAAGAGGAATAAAAATTCAGCTGTGAGAAGAACAAAAAGAAATAATTTGCAATTAGTTTTATAGATGGAAGGAAATTTGAAGCACTACAGTATCTTCTGTATGTGTGAGTATCTAAGCAAAGACAATACACATGTATATAAGTACACACATAGACAGTCAAACTCTTTTGGATATTGTCACTGTACATGATACATTTGGTTTTAATTTTACACATCTTTTTCCACATCAGGAACCTTTGCATTCATGGCATTTCAGTTTACCAATTGACAAACTCTGAGACAATGTCTAAAACTGTCTTGCTTGGTTTTAGAATTGGTACTACAGAAGTCTGACATCACTTCAAATAACAAGTATTTTTAATTGTAGCTCTGGTTCTTGTTACAGAGGCAGATACAGTGCTACTACCAGTGCTACTATATGCTTTTTAAGACAACACTTTCATTTCAAAGGTTTATAACTTAGATAAAACAAGGCATTTTGTGTTTAAAAATACCTCTGTTCAAGGCAGTTAATTCTGCTGGTACCCATAATATGACAAGTCACTTCTGAGGGTCTAATCCACTTAAAGAAATGATGTGATTCTTTTAGGAGAAAAATAAGTAAAGGAAAAAAGGAGAAAAAGTAGAGTGTCTGGACCAGCCTAAACAATTCAGATAGAGACAGCTCATCTGCACCCAACAGTACACTGACTTCAGCTTCCAGTGGACAGCCTGATGTGACATCATTTTGACCTTGATACAAATGAGGTGATTTCCTAACCACCTCAAAAAAAACTCCCAGAAAAACACCCTGCAGCTCTGTCATGCAGTTATGAATAGAGCTGGTGCCAGTCCCTCTTGCCTTGCAGTCTGGGTTGCCAGTGGCTGAAGTGTTTGAGTGCCACCCAGTAATGTGCAGCTCATGTTAGACCCCTGCACTGCCAGCACTGCTCCAGACCAGCTTCAGAAACTGTGATCCCACTGTTACTCATACACTTCTTTTGTCTTGTTGAATTTTTGCAATAGAAACTACACTTAAATGCAGTTTACTAGAAAATAAATTGGTTTTTAGACTTCTTTTTGCCAATAGTTTTTCTGTACTGTAACTAAACCTGGTGATCAGTGACATCGCCCTGTGGAACTGGTCAGCAAATAATTACTGGTCTGGTTTCAGTAATGACACAAATGCTTGTGAACCCACCATTAAGAGCAGACTAAAATATAATGTCAGCACTGGATATCTCATAATAACACACCCTCCAGTTCCTCCACATCTTGTAATCCATGACTGCTGTAACTTATCTATAATATATTGTTATACCATTTTGAAACTTCAAATATTGCTATTAATTCCAGCTAAAATCAATAAGAGATAAATCTGGATAAAATGAATTGGGTCACACAGATATCTCTGTGCTATGAAAAGAGCTCAGTTTGAACTCTGAACAACACTTAGCACATTTCTTAATGAAAAATACATGTTCTATCTCCAAGATCCTATTTTTACTAGAACACAGCCTTCATAGACCCAGCAGTCTTACCAGTTACATAAACCCAAACATCTGAAGGGGCATAATCCATCCATACTGCTGGTTTTGAGATCTTCCTCACCAAATCCTAACACTAATAAACTTTTTGATCTTTTGACTAAGTAATAATATGATTTGAAACTTTACTGAGTGTCAAAATGAAAAAAAAAATATGAATCCTCTGAGACTGTGTTCCAGCCTGTTTTGAGCTCAGCAAAAACACACATGCAGGTATGTTTTTCCCAAATTACTCATACCCTTGGGCAAAGTGGCTGCTACTTCCATTTAATTTCTAGAAAATTAGTTATGCTATAAATGAAGTCTATCATTCTGGTTTCTTGAAAACTCCTGCACAAAATGACTTACAAAGCCATCTTGATCCTGAAGTCTTTCCTGAACAAAATTGGAATACAAATTTGGCTTTAATAAAATGAGAATAAAAGTTTTTTACAAATCTTAGCGTTTGGGTTTTTTTCTTTAGGTAGTTGCCTCACATATGCAGAATCATGGCACTGGAATGTATTGCTCCTCAAATGACTGTAATTTATTGCTTTCATTGCTCCATAATGATTTAGAAGAAATTGAAAAGCAGAAAATTGTTGGAATTAGGCTGCTAAAGCCAGATCACTGTATCTTACTGTCCTGTCTTCTATGGAAACCCTTCATACTAACACTGTTCAGCAGGGCTCCTCTAACATGCCAGACAATGCCTATTTCCTCACATTTTACCTTTCATCCAAACTTCCCCTGCTCCCCAGCATGAGCAGCAGAACTGAATAGATGAGCTAATTGTGAAATAACAGGCACACTCCACAAAACTACCCATGGTCTGGTTCTTCTTCCTCTTTCTCAGCTGAAGCGAGAAGAACTCCAAGTTTGTTTCTGACTAAAAAGATCAGGTACAAGTGCTAACAGAGGCTGAGAGTTTGAAAAAGTTTGGCTTTCAAAGAAATAAAAAAAAAATCATGTAAAATTTCATTTGTTGAAGGTATTCTTACTTGAACTAAAGAGCGAGGGCCAAATTTTGCTCACTTTTAGAAGAAAAAATAAAATTGCTGTAATTTTGAATAAGTGGTTTTTGGTTGGTTTGCTTTTTTTGTTTTTTTGGGTTTACAGAGCAAATGAAAATGAAAAAGCCATACTTCCATTTAAAAAACATAACAAAACCCTCACAACACAACCATTTTAATTAGCTAGGCTAAGTAGAAGTGCAGGAAACATCTGATCTCCAGATCTGATTAATTCTGAAAATTTCAGTTTTCAGTTTCACAATCATAGTTGCAAGGAGTTCTTAAGACAAGAAGCAAATTCAAGGTATTAATATACTGAAACATAACAGTAGTTTGTACCATTCACTGCATAATACTTTTAGAAAAGCTTTACATTTAGAGCAGAGTTGGCATTCCTGTCTGCAGATAATAATTACTGTGACATCTGGTATGGAACACAAATATGGAAGAGCTCTTAAAACATAAGGTAAAATAACAGAGTTCCTTTACTTGCTAAGTCCAACATTACAATAATTTCATCAGCAATGACAAAACAGACTGATAGAAAACCAATTTATTATCTAAACCATTAATTAAACAGATTAAATGTATGATGTAAAAGCTGTGTTTGGGGGAGAAGTCAAGCTCCTATAATTAGCTACAGATGGTTAGTGCAATTTGCAACAAAAATCTGAAGGTGTTAAAAATTTTTGCTGTATTTTTTTCCTACATGGCCTTTTTACATTTGCAATATAAAGTAAGGTAACATATTAATGTATTTATTACTGCAATGAATAACAAAGATATAATTGATAGACAGATAGATAGATAGAAAGATAGATAGACAGATAGATAGATAGATAGATAGATAGATAGATAGATAGATAGATAGATAGATAGACAGATAGATAATTGAGTATATCTGGCCACCATGCAGCCAGGTTCTAATGTACAATTTATCTCTCTCTTAGACTGTTTATGGGACACTAGTGACTGCTTTGCACCAATTATCTTTAATGGTCAAAATCTATGAAGTGTGATATGAAATTCCTATTTGGCTTGCTGAATAATTTTCCACTAAAAGTCTGGTGTAGAAAAGTGACTTTCTGACCACTGAAGAAATATCTTATCATACTGCGTACCTGTCCAGAGCAAACTCAAAGCTCAAAACACGTGATCTTGTTTCTGTGATTTAGCACAAGGCTTAAAAATTATCCCATTTCATGTATCAAGCACAAAACCTAAAAATCCTTCCTTTCCCCTTCTGAAAAAATTATGGAAATTCCTAGGACAGAGAGCTGTCAGCTGTTCTCTGGACAGAAAATGCAGAGTCAAAACAATAAAACATAAAAGAGCTCTGAAAAAAACCTTGCAGCAGTTACCCAATAATTGTCCAAAACAGGCATTCAGATTTGGGAGAAAATCTCTGATAGATAAGAGGTTAAGAAAAGGCACAGTTGCTTTAAAGGCATAAATGGATGCAGATATGAATGGAAGGTAGGAGATGAAAATGTAAAGTGACCTCAATATGTCATGTGCACAAATGAATTGGTCTTTAAATATCTCTCTTCTTAGTCACTACCTACTTCTTACCCAGAGAACCTTTTATCTGGTCTTTGCATTATCTGATCAACCTGCTTAGTATAATTATTGGTGCTTAAAAATCAGGATTCTTCCTTGTCTTCATGATGCTGATTATGTTTTTGGAAAAGGAAGCAATTTGGAGCACTTAGCTTGATCATCCAACACACTGGGCCAGACTTGCCCAGTGCCACTGGCCTGTTACAATGCAGAGTGAGCCATGACCACTCACTTGAGATCTTTTCAGGCCACTGCTCATATTCTGCATCTTCTGATAATGAAGGGCAATGATATATATCCATAGTTTGTGGTATGTATCTGCTTTACAGAAAAGGATGGACACAGGGTTGTTATTACTGACTTAATCAAACTTTCTCAAAAGATCTGGGGTAACATATTTTCTAGGTTTGCTAAACATGCAGTGGTCTGTGTTGCTCCAAGCAGAAGCAAATCCCCACGTTAATCCATTGCTGCTTTCACTCCTGCTATGCAGATGTCTGTACTTCACCTAATCAAGGCTGCCTAATGAAGAAGGCTCTGCAATTTGTTGCAAATGACATTTGGATGTCTAGTGAACAACAGGAAAGACTGCAAGGGGGGAAAGTGGTCTAGCACACATGCACAACTGACCTGTAACTCTGCCCATGCCTCAGGCTCATATTCTCATATTCTATGAATATGAAAAAAAAATGCATTTGAGGTCCTCATTCAATCCAAACTTTGCATAGGTCATCATTTTTTGCAGAAGTGGGAGCATTTTTCTTGCTATTTGGGTGCCAAATACGCATTTTGCTGCGATTTGCAGCAAAAATAAGCATGCAGGGCTGTATTTGTTGCCAGTGAGACCTTACAAATGTTGCAAATATATTTGACTAAGCTCTGTAACTGAGCCAAAGGCATTGCAACATGGACAACCATATTAAATGGACCATATAACCCTAATCTCACTGTGCCTCAGCTCTGCCTGTGTAAAATGGGGATAATGCCACTCTGCCATTCAGGACAAGAGTGGAAATAAATTTACCCATATTTGTGAAGAGCTTAAGTCCTAAACTGTGGGTTTCCTTCCTGCCATGGTCAGGAGAGGAATGTGAATTATTTCAGACTATCCTGGTTGCTTCTCAGCCCTCCTAGCCTGGCAGAAATGCCTTTCTCTTCATTCCCTTCTTCATGCCAGTCCCTTGATGAAGATGATGTAAAGAGCTGTGGGCTCTCTGGAGCCAGGACACCCATTCCTGTGCTCACTTGCACTCTGCTGTCCAGGAGCTACTTGCAAAAAGAAGACAGCCCTGAAAGATTAAAGCCCATTTTCATGGCTCTGTATGAAGCTTTATGTCTGACCACACTTACTTGTTTAAAAAGCACCACCACAGGCCAAAACCAGGCCACTGCTCCCCAGGGATGGTGACATTAAAGCTGTGACTTGCCTAAGTTCAATTGGTATTCTGAACTCTACACTCCTGGTAAAATAGTACTGTTCCAACAATTTTTTCCCCATGTTTTAAACTCTAATTACTGATTACCACTCTACTTAGATCCATAACACAGCTACAGCAACTCATCTATTTCTCTACCACACTTCACTACATTTTAAATCCCATTTACTGAGATGAAGGGAGCTATGGATCTGGAAGCACAGCTCTTCCATCCGTTCATTCACTCAGGGTGCCAGCTGGAGCTGAGCATGCACCATTTTAAAACTGGAAAAAAAATTGTGTCCTCAATTGCTCCTGTGCTGCCAGCCAACGCAATCTCTTTCTGCATCGCTGTGTCCAATCTCCCACCTGGAGAGTTGCACCATGTCATAGGAGAAGCTTTTTTCTTCAACTGAAAGGATTTTCATATATTTCAATGAACTGTGATTACAAGTCTTTAGTGTTGAGTTATTCGTAGCAAATTATAAATTACCAGAGGTTTATCTGTCTCTCCCACCATATCTCAGCATCATTTTAATTAGCTATACACAGCAATAAAGAGAGCTATTTGTAGTATAAGAATTGATGGTGCCAGATTCAGACTTTTTTTCCTTCCAGAACTTCCATGGCCTGTGGCTGTGAAGGCTGAGAGAGAAGAGTGGGGTCCTCGGGCTGGTGGGAGGCACAGCATACTCTGTCCCCCAAATCATCACAAGACTGCCTTGCAGGTCTACTCAAAGTGATGCAAGGGCCATGCAGACCATGGTCTGTGAGTCCCATGGCTTCAGGGTACCCTAGAGATGGCTTTTGCTTACAGTGGAGACATATCCACTGACTTGAGTGTGAGCAACAGACCTAGGAGCCTCACTGCACTAAACATGTCATTCTCGGGTCTCTAGGAGCTCCTCTAATTTTTGCACTTCTTTTAGCCCTTATACTCAAGCATTTTCTTAATTCCTCTAGAATTAAGGCTGTCCTGCCTCATGACTTCCACACCTCACTGTTGTTACTAAAGTCAGCTGGACACTCTTCTTGTCTCCACATGCCCCATCAACCTCTTTGTGTGTAGATGAAGGAGGGAGAACAGGATCTGGCTGAGTGTGGGGCCTCTTCTCTCACATCTCAAAGAGGATGCAAGCAAATGCCAATGGCATCCAAAGTACTTAAAGTGTTGGGAAGATTTGGAGCAGTACCAGTAGTGGACTCCAGAAAGAGTGGTGCAAAGACAAGAGGAAGTCAGAACAACTTCCAGCCTCTCCCAAACCACAGGGGACTTGCAGAAGAAACTAAATATGGCACTCACCAACACATAAATGCGTGGCCCAGGCAACACAAACATGGTTTCCTGGGCAGAAATATTTTGTAGAAATCATGCCTAAGTAAAGGATATGGGATTTAACTTATCACATAACAAGTAACAAGAGAAAGCAAGGTTCCTGCAGGGGGTAATGCAACCCAGACTGCTAAACCTGGGGGTTCCGGCAGCACTCCCCATCTTTGGTGCTATCCCTCATCCTCTTCCAGATTTACCTTATCCTAGAGATGAATGCCATAGAACTGCACACAGTGTGGTGATGTGGACTGTAGAAGGACTGCTGAAGAGGTGTGCAGGGTGCCAGGAGGAGAGGTTTACAGGCAGAAAAGAGACAGAGCTGAAGGTACTTTGTAAAACACTGTTCTTTTTCTATTTCTGCTGCAAACTTTTTATACATCCCTGGCTTTATCACTTAGAATAAGCTTTTCACAAGTGATTACTATTTTTACATGATATATTTTTTGAGTATCTAATGTGAGAAATGAAGCCAGATCCACACCAGTGCTGAATTCTAAGCATCTCCTGGTTGTGCTTTCCACAGAGGAGGCTATGAACAGTACTCTGAAAAACCAGTCCCTCCATGTCTCAAGACAGACACTGAAAATGGATAATTTTGGCTTTAATCTTTGTACACTGATGCTAAGGGTAACATGTTTAAAAATGCCCATTTGGAAATGAACAGTTCTTTATTCATTGCTTGCTCTGAACAACACACCCCAAATATGGCATAGGGCCACATCAAATGGGGATAACAAAAAGAAATAATAATCACTCATTCACTGAATGCAGCAGAGGGCCTGTAGAAAATTTAATAAAAGGGCCTCATAAGGATGTATTACAATGCCCTAGCTCGAAACTGTACAGACAGTCTTGATGCCCAGTTTGTCAGAGCCTGTCCTGGCACCTCATGCCCTCGTTAGACACAAAGATTATGTATGTTAAGTATCAACAAATGAACAGTGGTAGTGGACTGTTCTTCTGGGAACAGTTCAAAAATACTCATTTTGTTCCTTTTCCTGGCTGAATTGCTGAAAGCATCCAGTAATCATGAGGAATTTTCATATTTGAAACCTTCCTGACGCCCAAGACCCAAAGCATGAGCTACAGATGTGAGGGCCATGGCAGCAGCTCAGCACAGAGGAGCAGCACTGCTCCTGCCAGCCAGAAATCAAACAGTGCAGGGGAAAAACATCTCCCTGTGCTTAGTTAATACCTGTCATTCACTTCTGTCTAAATAAAAACTGAAAAACACACACAGAATGTATGGGGGATTTTAAAAAACTTGCCTATCCATTTGGGGTGAAACTGGCCCTGTTGAAGTTAGGAACATTCACCTGTCAAGATTTCACCTCTGCCTTTTGTTTGTGCTTGTGCATGCATGTTTATCTCTCTGCCTGCCTTTGTCTCCTCCCTGGGGCTTTGTTCATTAAACTTATTATATTGTCTCTTTTTCCACTTTCTGGGAAGCTGTTTTAAATCCTGGAACAATATCTGTTACACTTATAGGATGTCTTCCCCTCAGGATAAAGAATAGTAGTTTGATTTGTGACACTGCAAGCCTGTAGGTAGCAGAAGTTTATCACTTGGAGTTGTTTTCTAAGTCAAAATCTAACAGTGACAGGTAGAGGTAGAGAATATATTCAGGCCATAAGAAAAAGACTTTGTGAGTGAGTATTTTCAAGGCCTCAGGTCTTTCTCTGCAATCTCAGACTGTCAACCATGCCATGGATTTTCAATGAGACTGATGCCCTGACCTTGAAAGGGATGCAGAAACTAACACACAGGAAATAAAACAATAAGGCAAGTAACAAATAAGCTACTCACAAGTATCCAACCCTAAGGAAAATACACACTAACTTACAAAGCAAAGGAAAATACACAGTAACTTACATTACATTATGTAGATAAAGTAAGATTTACTGAATGCTAATTTTTCTCATAAGCATATCACAGAGTACAGAGGCAATGCTAGAAACAGTGATAACCATTGTGTATAAGTCCCTACATCTCTCACAGAGACCATCCTCTTAGACTTAATGGAAATGTAAATATAAAACATTCACTGTAATAAAAGTCTCCAGAGATAGAGTCTAAGTAGCATGATTAGTATGGAAAATGCTTCATAAATCCCAATTCCAATAATCTCTGGTAGCATAAAGGATTCATCTCATTATGACTTTCTAGCAGAGCCTTGTTAATTCTCACTTCACTAATCTGTGACCTTGAAAATTTCCTGTCTGCATTACAGTGAAGTGTTGACAGCCGAGTGAAATAGGGAAGTGTTCCAGAAAGGGCTACAAGTGACAGAATATATTGCAAAACACTCACTAGATTTATATAAAATACTGTGCCTGAAAAAATTAAATTAAATGACAAGTCTTTAATCAATTACCATCCACCATTTTTATTTAAGCATTTGAAATCAAATAGCAGAATCTATCAATTAATTTATTACATATTATATTTTGCAAGGCTGCTAACATAGGAATAAAAGGAATTAAGGATATTACTTCTGATCTGACCCATTTCTGAGATGAAGTATCTAAGTTTGGGACTAGTTCCTACTGACTGTAAGCTTTTGAGGCTGCTATTAGCAATAAAAATCTTGAAGTCACATGCAGACACAAATATAAATATAAATTTTATATATATATATATATATATATATATATATACCACACATGTTACTACAGTCTTGTAGGTGCACATCTCTTGGTACCACTAATATGACTGCTTAGTTTACTGAAGAGTTGCATAATTCTGTTTATGAGGTAGTGCAGGAAAGAAGACAAAATGACTGAACAAAAGAAATTCTGCCCTATTTTGCAGGCTAAGAGCTCGCTTTGCTTCTAATACCCCTGGGTGTATTTTGAAAAACATTAAAAATTCCTCTAAATGTAAACATACCTTAAAAAAACAATCCTTACTTTTTTTCAATACTTGGCAGACAGCAACTTACTTAATTTTTTGCCAAAATATACAATTGATCAGAATTGGGTATTAAGATCTGAATTGTTAATCACTACACCACCAGAATTATAAAACCCAGAGACTAAAAACATTTGTTGCCATTATTCAAAAACCACCACTATCAAAATATTAATAAAACTACACTGTCAAATACACCAAAATTTTGATCCAAAATCGGTTAGTTCAGATGACATCATCAAGTGTTTCACATTTAATTCTCTTTTGTTAATTTTACAACATCTCTGCCAATACTACTGTTCCATTACTGCAAAGTACACCCTCCAAAAGCACCCAAATTGAGAGGCATTTCAAAACATGCTCCTTTCTACTCTTCTCTGCATGGTTTACCAGTGAGGATATTGACAGATGGGGTACCCCTGTGCCTGACTGCCTCTGAGATCTTACAGAAAGGAGAGGAAAGCAGAGCACAGGGGCACCTTGGAGCCATGGAACCTCCTCTGGGAAGTTGGCAGCAGTGTTTTGTCATATACTGAGTTTCTGTATGCCAGTCTGAGAGAAAACACTTCTGTCCATCTCATCTGCACTCTCATGTGGAGAAGCCACCATTACCTCTCCCTAATCCTCAGCAGCAGAGCTCTGTCAGTGGGATGTCCTTGGGAGAAGCAGGGAAAGGGCAGAAAAGTAGGAATTTATTTCAGATTTCAAAACACTGAAGTATTTGAGACAGTGGGTGGCTAGCCTGGGCTGTACAAGCAACACTGGCTCGAGGTGGAAGCACTGCGTGGGAGAAAGCACATCACACTGTTCAGCTGAACCCTGGCACAGGGAACCCACTGTTTCTTACAGAGTTAAGGAAACAAAAACTAATCCTTTCTCTGCTTTATATGACTTCTGCAGGGTGTCATTTTTAGCTCCTGCCTATTCCATGCACTCAAAGCACACCTAACAAATGCATCAAGTTGGTGCATTTGATGTTCATTTCCTCTTCCCTGTACTTTGATACCAATTTCTGTAAGGTTATGAATGAGTGGTGGTGGAAGTTCTTTCCCTCCTAACACAAGAACTCTGACCAGTTCTGTGGTGCAAAATCAAAAAGCCTTCATTAAACTAGTTACAATTTCTCACTTCAATAGCAGAAGAACTATTGAAGAGCTTCAATAGTAGAACAGCTACTTCTTCCTTCTGCCTTCAAAGATGAAATGTCTTGAGCACCCATCACTTTGTTACTACAATCCAAGTTACAAACCTTTGAAAGTCATAGAAGTGTCAGCATATTTTATTTTACTTCTCAGCCCATTTAAAAAACCTATATGCTGATATTTTACTGCTGTAGTTCTCACATATTAGGCAGTCTGACAAAACTTTAAGATATTCTAAAAGAAGAAAAATTAAAAGGCAACCAAGCTTTTTTATAGAAATTAAAGATAAACTAGAAAATTAACATACCAACAGCCATCATGTAATCCCAGCGGTCTATGAGGCACATATTGAAGATCAGATGGTCAGATGTTTGCCCTTGACCAATGAGTGGAATGTTTCTCTCCAAATTTTGGGTTATTGCAGAAGTCCAGCCAATGAGAAACCAAAAGACTACCAGGAGAATAACAGACAGCATCCTCATCACTCTCCCACCTGTCATGTATGGAATTCGCTGAGCCGTTCGGGACAGGAACACCTTCAACACCCTGGAAAATTCAGACAATGCAGAACTGAGAAGAGCAGTAGCAGTTTCACAGGAATTAGACTTTCATTTTATTTCCCTACCAGATTATTCAAAAAACAAAGCAACAATCTTTCATCTGACAGTATGTACAAGAATGAAGTTTGGAACATTATTACTTTCATATTAATCACATTTAAATGGAACTGATTGCTGCTCAGAGAGTGCTACATAGCAATAATAGAAAATATTAGCTATGCCTACATTAGAGACACTCATTTACAGGCTGTCTTGTCAAGCTGTTTTGTGCATTCCATCTCCCAGTGGAAGACTTTTGTCTTTGAAAGATGAAAGGTCATTTCCATAAACCAGCAACCATGTATGTGAGATTTTATTCTGTTTTGATGCTGCCTGCTCATCCTCAATCCTGCTATTTCCAGAGAACAAATTAACACTTCTTAGATTTTTTTCTCACTGAATTTGATGCTGCTGAGACAATAACCTACTCATCATAGAAAGAACTATGGAAGGCACTTTGCTAATTAAATGGGGTTTGATTTGTTTAGAAGCAACATGTTTTTTGAGCTAGGACAGAACCAACATAAGAAAAGCCACACCACACATCAAGCACTTATACCACATAACAGTTATTGAACACATAACACTTTAAAAATAATTGCACTTATTATCAGGATAAATTTACTCCCACAAGAACTGTTCAAGGAAATAGCACCTGCTTTTTCTATCCATCACCACCTGCTAATGCAGAAAAAGTTCCTCCTAGGAGCATGAAAACAACCAAATTTTGAGGAAATTCCCTTGGGAAGAAGGAGCAGTTTGTTTCTTCATGTAGCACAAAATATATCTCTGTGCTGCCTGCACCATGGGATCTGCCAGAAGCATCCTCTGGGAGCATTGCAGAGCTCCTGTCTTGGCCCTGCTAAGCTGACAAGGATGAGCACTGAGGAAAGGCTATCATGGAATTTTTTATGTACCCAGACCATTAGAAGCAGATGAGCTGAAATTTAAAGGCTGTTTTAGATACTGGGGTGAGGAGTCTTTCAAAGTGAAGAATTCAACTGTTTCAGTGATTTTGTCCTCAAAACCACAGTGGTTCCTGACTCCTGAGCATGTGTCACTATAGGACACAAAAGAACACACGCTCACACTGTTCTCAAGGTGAAAGAGAAAAAAGGGCCGTTTATTTTCTGACTCCAACATTTATAGTTTTCCAACAGTGACAGTGGATTGGAGGGTGACAGTGGCACCTCTCCAATGCCACTGGTTAAACCAACAGTCCATCAACTCTCTCCTCCTCCATAAAGGAATGCAAAACAATGAGTTATTTACAGAAAGTGTGTGAGAAAATTCACTACAAGAATGTCAACATCAGAAGGCTTAGAAAATCTTAAAAACCCAGGGTGACAAGCATGAGCATGTCCAGTCTTGATATCCATGAAGAGACAAATTATCATTGAGGTTTCAGTATCGTGATTATTTTTTTCTTAAAGTTGATTTTTTACATGCCCTTGTCAGCTCTTAAGTTATTTCAGTGTACCAAGCATCAAGCCACCTCCCAAGACATTCAACAACCAGGCCTGCCTTTTCAGCAATACAAAGTCACACTTCAGATTAACATTTATGCTTGTATTTGTCTGAGAGGAGGCAGAAGCAGTGTTGCCTCTCAAACAACTAATGGAGCAGTGTCTTAAAGGCAGAAGCACAAAAGATTTTCTGCATCCATAACAATGAATCAGCATTTGATTACAAACACAGCCTTCACAGTGTGCATTAGGTGAAGCCAGAGATCTGAATATGTTCAACATTGTTCAGCTGTTTCCCTCCCAACAGTCACCCCACAGGGAGTCACAGTTTTTGATCTTTCCATGTTTGATGGATGTTCTGCTCTCCCTTTACAGATGCTAAGTGCCTTATGTTGGAAGCAGACTCCCAAAGACTTCATCCAGGAGAGACAGAAAACTCCACAGAGGCAAGGCAGGCTGCTTCCCTCTGCATTGCTCAGCCACAGCCCTGCTGTTCCAGGGCAGCACTGCTGAACCCTCGTTTTCTAAACGCTAAATTCCTGATATTTTTTTTCTAAAATCAGGAAGAAAAGGCTTCCCTTCTACCTGTTGTGAATGCTGGCCAATAGTTAGCTTCTGTGAAGGGAAGAAAAACTTATTATTTTTGTAATGAACTGGAAAATTTCACTGCTATAATTTGTCATTTGAGAAAAATCTCATCATACATTTTTATGAATGTTGAATTATTAGAGAAATCACACAAACCAGCTGAAACTGTTTTTTTTTTTTTATTAGAAACTTTTTGCATTTTGGCTGCAAAGTAAATTCTTGATGATTCTGCTGAAAGTCAACATGTGAGCCTATTTTGGGCATAATAAGGCAGAACCCATTAGAGTTTTTCCATTACTAGTTCATTAACTGCTGCCTGTGAGACAGCTTTCTAAGGGAGAGGTGTGGGCTGCTGCTACATTATTTACCTAAGCACAGTGAAACAAATATTTTGCAATATAGCAGTCAAACCTCCTCCAATTTGGATCAAATCACATTTCTTTTTTTTTCCTCCTCTTTTTCATAAAAATAAGCATCCCCCACACAATAATTTCTACCTTGGACTCATAGGCTTACACGTAAGCCAACCCTTACACTTCTTTTTTCAAACATTCTTTTTCTGAAAAGCTGTAAAGAAAGTTGTATTAGCTCAGTAATGTTGCAAATCTCCTTTTCAAAGGTTGTGGTATAAAAGCAGTCAAGCAGAACACAAGCTCCCAAGCTGCAATTCCCTCATTCTCCTGCCACAATGTGAATCCAAAGCCTCATTGCTCACCACCTCAACACTGACTTACGTGCTCTGCCTGCTCTCATCTTCTGTGTATTATTGAACGTGTATCAAAGCAGAGACAACTGCCCAGGAGTTCCTGTCCCAAGGGGAGAGTCTCCTCTCCCCTCCTCCTCTCACCAGACTGGAGAGTTATTATCTTTCCTGTACCTCTGACTCATACAATCCAAGTTCACTGTAAAAAAGTTGAATTGCTGTAGTATGAGAGCAGACTGCCTCAGCAAACACTTTGGGTTTGATTACTGGTGCCCTCTCTCAGAAAACAGGGGAATTCTTGATTCAAATCCCTGCCCTGATTTCTGGGTCGACAATGTTCAAGCTCCCCTTTTCCACTCAGTTCAATATCTCTATATTGGGTCAAACTAGCTATTGAACAAAAAAAAGAGAATTCTTACAGGGAGGCAAGAAGTGGGGCTGGTGGGCAGCATTGCTGCTAGGAAATCAAATATGCCCTGGGTCATCCCTAGCACTAAAGCCAACTGGCAGAGAACATACTATTATCCTCAGCATTACAATTCAGCAGGACAGAAGATGGAGTCCCAGTGCCCAGGAATGTTCTCAGATGCTACTTAATTTATGAATATAGATGTAGCAGATTCAAGTTCCTGAGCAAATTAAAGTTTAATTATGAGTATCAAGTAAGGCAAACTGAATAGATGACTCCTCCTGTTCTATCTACAGCCAAAAATACTGGCAGTGCCAGTCAGTGCCCTGGTAGAAGCTCAGGGGTCTGCTTGAGACATATGGTCTCTGATCTAAAACAGAAAACTTAACCATGTCCCTCAGCATCTTCTAGCTATACTCCCACCTAAATCCACTCAGCATATGCAATCCACTTTTCTGCACTGTTGTTGGATAATTGAACAATCATTTCCAGTGACATGTCATCAGCTCTGTTTACAGGCAGATCAGACAGAACACTGCAATGTGTTCTACCTGCTTTTCTGGAAGACACAGCTGCCTTTGAGCAAAGCTTTGACTCACAGACAGCTACAGCCAGGATTAAAGCTGATATGCAATAGCCATTCCCTTTACAGAGTAAACAGAGGGTGCAGTTCAGGCTGAGTGAACTGCCTGGAGACCACGGCACGTAACTCCCAACTCTGCTGCTGCACCATCAAGTCTGGGGAGAATTAAACTACATGGTCTGAGGATTTTCTTTGGGGTGCCTGGCTCCATATAAATGGAGGAGGGGAGGGCTTGGTTGCAAACACTGAGAGCCAAGGGAAGTCCAGCAGCTGGGAAGGGAAGTGATGCTGCAGGTGGATCTGAAGCAGAGGGACAGAGCACAGGTTCACAGGACTGGCTGGGATCAGCAGCTTGGAAACATCAAGTGAAGCACGTGGCTGCTGCTGTAGTTATATCCTAAGATGCAATGTGTAACCTTAGAAAAGAAACAAAACCATATGAAATTTTCATGTCATATCAACAAAAAGATGGTCCCCAAACTACCACTGACTGCATAAACAGCAGAAACTACAGGTGAAGGATCCTGCTTTCACAGCAATGACCTGGCACAGTTTATTTTTTATTTCTAGCATCTGTCATTATGTGACTCAACTGAGTCATTCTGTCAAACTTCTCTGTTCCAGGCTGGTGATTTTTATTATGATACAAAAGCTACATCAGAAAGATAAGGGGTCAAGCCCTTCAGAAGTATACAGCCCTCCTACAGTGCAGGGATGAATGTCTTACCTACTCTTCTGGACTAACAGTGAATATGCCACTAGTTACTTTGAGTTAGTTAACTGATGTGATTCTACTAAAAGTGAAAAGGTACCATTGGGACATGTATGGCACTATGTCTATACAAAAGAGTGCCTACTATTCACACTTGACACACAGACACACACACATCCACAAATGCTGAGTGCAGGTATAATTTCCATACCGGGAAAGATGACTGAATAAAAAATATCAACACTTAAGGCCCAAGACCTCAGAAATCATATTTAGATAGACTCATACCATGAATTACTGGCTTTCACTGGAAAGAATAAAACCCAACAGAGAAATGAACAGCTTTCTAAATAACTTCCCAGCTGAAAGTGTCCAAATTAATCATTGTCTGCTTCCCAAGTGATTTCTCAAGACCTCAGCACAGAACAAACTAGAAGTGCACCACTGAAGAGAATACTCTTTTGGGACAATCTTTTGCTTTATTGATTCTGACCACACTGAACCTGAGCAAACCTGGACTGAGAGGCCACGTCAGCAGCACGACAGCAGCAGGGCAGGACCCGCATCACATGCATTGTGTCCTGTCCAGTGAAAATATACAACAACTAGAAAATGAAGTTTGGGCAATTAGGTGGGTGTATGGATACTTCTGAGAGCCCCCATCTTGTGTGTAGCCAGCAAACTTGGCCATACATCACTGAGAGCCATCAGCTTATCTCAATTCCTTCACACGACGCATGCAACATCTTACAGCATAAACAACAGGAAATCTTCCACAATTTTATTTCAGAAAAGAATTTTGTAATAGCAAATACATGTCAAGAACACTGCTATGAAAGACAACAAATGCTTAGAGGAATTGACTAACCCATCCAAATGCACTGGATTTTGTAATGGGCAACAGAGCACAAGTGTGCTTTTGTGGCCAAGAATGCCACTGGTGTCCTGGGGTGCATAAGAAGAGCTTGCCAGCAGGCTGACCCTGCCCCTCTGCTCAGCCCTGGTGAGGCCACATCTGGGGTGCCATGTCTAGTTCTGGGCTTCTCAGTACAGAGACACACAGAGCTCTGGGAGTGGGTCCAGCTGAGGCTGGAAAAGATGACTGAGGGACTGGAGCATCTATTTTATGAGGAAAGGCTGAGGGAGCTGGGCCTGTTCAGCCTTGAGAGGGGATGACTGAGAAGGGGCCTCATCAGGGTCTATCAGTATCTGAAGGGAGGGTGTCAGAGGATGGATCCAGACTCTCCTCAGTAGTGCCAAGCAACAGGACAAGAGGCAATGAGCAGAAACTGATGCACAGGAAGTTCCACCTGAACACAATAAGGAATTTTGCACTGTGCAGGTGATCACAGTCCAGAACAGTTTGCCCAGAGAGGCTGGGGAGCCTCCCTCACCAGAGCTATCCAAGAACCATAGGATGCAATCCTGTGCAATGCTCTGGGATGACCCTGCATGAGCAGAGAGGCTGAACCAGAGGCCCACTGTGGTCCCTTCCAACCTGACCCACTCTGTGATTCTGTGAAGGCTGGTCTGCACACTGAGGCCACCAATGGTATCACAGGCTGGCTCCACAGTCACAAGGTAAACTACAGGTGCCAATAGTCCTGGAAGTACAGGGAGGGAGATCGTGCTGCAGGATTGTTCCCTTTGTCCTGGACGTGTACCTGATTTCAAATCCTTACCTGGGGGTCTGTGTTTAATAAACAGCAATATTAATATGTGAGAATATCTTAATGGTACAGTAAAAATTTCCAATCAGATTATTTTGTGTATTGACTAATGGGAGATGCAGTGCTGTTTCTGAAACATTTTCTGCCATGTTTCTGCTGCAGAAACATTTTCTGCAACAAATTGTATTTACTTTCAAAAATGTGATTCTGAAAGTAGAGTTTCCTTGACATCTTCCCTAGAGTTTGACAGTGATTTGCTATTGTGGGAAATTAATGCAATGCAAATTTACAATGTATGGCTAGAATAACAAGCTATGGAGATGTATTTTACCTGGTAAAATCTACCTCTAGTAAGCAAAGAGACATGTCATGACTTAATGCTAACCTACTCTGCACAGAAGTTTCCTAGATAATTTTAATGCTACACATATGAAGGTAATCCTACAGTGCTTGAATGGAAGTTCCCTTTCTGGATAAACACTGACATAATTTCAGGAGTTTGAGCAGACTGAGGAAGGTGGGAGGGAAATCACATGCAGTTCAAGGAAAGGCTCTGGGTATTGGGAGGCAAGAGAACAACAGTAGATTTCCCACTGCAGTCAGAACCACTCACTCACTCACTCACTCACTCACTCACTCACTCACTCACTCACTCACTCCCATGTGAGCAGCACTGGACTAACATTTTCTTGCATATTTAATAACATGGCAAAGGTCTAAAACTATTACTTGCTTTGATGAAAATTTATTCATTTGAAGTAGCTTTTGTCTGCCAATCACTCACTCACTCACTCACTCCCATGTGAGCAGCACTGGACTAACATTTTCTTGCATATTTAATAACATGGCAAAGGTCTAAAACTATTACTTGCTTTGATGAAAATTTATTCATTTGAAGTAGCTTTTGTCTGCCAATCTGTAGGTAAGCCAATCTGTAGTGAGCAAACAATGTTATTCCTTTAAATGTAGCCAAGGATTCTGACATTTTTCATGCTAGGCATGCATAGGTTTTATTTTCTCCTTTCACCTGCAAGTCTAAATTCCCACCTGGGAAAAGCTCAGTTTCCTGGTGGATTATAGAATAAAAAGCTTTCTCTGCCTGCAGCCAGTTCCAAGAATTGCAGCTGGAGTCTTTTGACAGACCAGCTGAGCTTTGCTTTTCCCCAGTGCCTCCTTGCTCCCCAGCCCACTGCCCTGCAGCCTGCATCTGTTCCAGCTGCCTCCCAGCTCCCATTGCAGGAGATATGGAAGCTTCTGCCTCTGTGTGTGTGTTGCTTTTGAAGTGCTTTTGTTTGCATCACCATATCATGCAGGTAGGTCTCATCAGAAATGGCACTCCTCAGCAGGATTTGCCCATCCTGAATGTGTGCTGATGGATGTATTAAGTACTGGGGAGCTGAGAGGTAAGAAGGCTCAACAAGGGGACTTTCTGTGTCACGTAACTAGGTTTCAGTGATGCAGACCAAGTCTCCTTATTTATTAAATCCTCATCTGCTTTGTGCTAATTATCTCTTCTAATAAACCACTTACTGCACTAATACCCCCACGAATCCTGCTGAGATTAGCAGAACTACAGAGTGCCAGTGAAATTCTGACACTCCACTGTCAAACTCTGCTGAGGCAGAACTACAGAGCACACCATAAACCAAGAAATAAAAAGCCCATCAATCTGTCTCCAGACAATGAGCAGTGACCTATCACAGAATGGTTAGGTTTGGAAGGGACCTTAGAGATTATCTCATTCCACCCTGGTGACATGGGCAGGGACACCTTGCACTAGACCAGGTTGCTCAAAGCCCCATCCAAGCTGGCCCTGAACACTTTAATGTCTCCTCTTTGTCAGCTACCTGGGCTTGAGGTTCCATCACACAGAGCTCATGACCACAGAAGCTGATACCTAAAGTTCTGAAATTCCCAGGTCCTTGGGATAGGCACAAAGTCATCTCTTTCCAAGTCTGCTATTGAATGGTTAACAGCCATTTCAACACTTTTCTCCTGACAGATATGTTTAAATAACCATATCCTTCACTCAGGGAAAAATGAGGTCAGCTCCTCAGACAATTTTCTCCATAAGCAAACTAATCTTGTGGCAGTCTTTCCTTCATTCAAGACTCCTGCCACTAGTAGTTTGGTCCAAAAATTCAGCCTATATAAGGTCTGGCTAAGTTAATTGTTTGCTTTTAAAAATTCATCAGGTGGTTATTATCTTTTTTGCAAATCGAAAGCCATTGAGTTCTTTACCCTTATCAAAGACTTTCAGAACAGGCAGTACAAAAGATCTCAAGGTCAATATTTATCAGGAAGCTTACACTGTGAAAACAGATGCAAGAACTGCCTCCTGGTAATCTTTTCCTGCAACAGGTCAAGAACATTTTCAAGGCTTTCATTCTAAAATTTTCTTCACAGACTGTTGTGCAGCTGAATGTACAAAAGGCAACTCCTCTTGTGAACCTGGCTCACAATGTTTCATTTAACAAAGGCTGATGAGTAAAACCAGCTGGGGTGAAAAATTCCCCTCCTTGTTAGTGCTGCTCTATCTAACACTGCTCCTCTACCACTGAAAACATTCACAGACAATTTCAACAACCTTTCCAATTTTCAAAGGCATTTTCTAGCATCATCAATAAGGTAGCTGGGCAAAACCTCATGCCAAAGCTTGTACTTTTACTCTTAACATAGTTACACTACAAACAGGAAAAGTCTTGAAATGGATAAAACCCAAATCCAAACCAAAGTAAATTTGAGAGTGGCTATTTATATTGATGTAGACAGATCACAGTGCTAATAACACCAAGGATGGGGTTTGTTCCCCTCATGGGCCATTCACCTGAGAGCCGGACTTGATGATCCTTGTGGGTCCCTTCCAGCTCAGAATGTTCTGTGATTTTCTTTCCTTTCTTCTCCTCCTTAGGTGCACTGACAAGCATTGGACTTCTGATCAGAGAACAATAAGCCCCACTTAAAAAAAGACAGTACTTTTCCAGCATTTTTAATGTGGCCAGAAAACCAAAATACCCCACTCCTTTTAAGCTAAAGATGGTAAATATTCTGGTGCATTTGCATGATGTAAAAGGTTGCTGCTTTAATGTAGCCATTCACTGCAGCTGTACTATGTTCTTCACCACTTCTATAAATGTATTACAATTATAATTTATTCAGGTACTATATAAGAAGAATCTAAGGCTTTTCACTGGATAAAAAGGTAGTGAATAAAAATGTCATGGACTTGACTGAATTATAATTCACTCTGCTAGCAGTCATTTATTGAGGACTGAACTATATATCCATAGCATATTTACAGATCACTAAACTTTGTTTTTTGAGAATGGCACTAAACAGCAGCTGAAGGAAAGCAATCATAATTTCACAGAGAAATTATTTGTTTTCATGTTCACAGATAGATACCATGTTGTTTTTCCCTTTGAATCCTACTTCACTAGTGGTTAATGTAATACTGTAACTGTTAGTTTGGGTGTGCTACATTGTGGATTTGAACAAGATAAAAAGTTTTCACTAAAAATATCTCCTCCTTTACTTATTTTTAGTCCTAATTACATAGCAAGTTTCTACACTAAAGCAGAATAAAATGAAATGTGCTGCTATGTGATCTCTTTTGTCTTATTAGCTGTTTTAACAAAATGAAAAACTATTTAATAGTGTTCTAATAATATCATTGAACTATGCTACTGAATTTTCTAGAGCAGCATCTGAGATCTGCAGCTTGCAGGGCAGATGTGGCTCTTCATTCCACCAAGGCTGACAGTTCATGGCTGACATCCCTGGGACCCCATTAACACACAGACCCGTGCAGGTGTTTGTGTGCTCTCCACATCCCCAGCAAGGAGGAGCCTCCCAACCCTGCTCTAAAGGAACAAATACATTGATTTACAAGATCTAACCACAGAGTCTGGGTTTGGATTTGTCATCACAGAGGCTTCAGTGACCTAGTGGTTTTTTTGAATACTCCACTTGAGGGAGATGAAAAGCAGCAAAATTGATTTCTCCTTGGAAGTCAAATTGTGTTTCCTTTATAAAGTTTCTCATTATGATGAGCTTTCTTTGAGTCTTCCAACTCCATGTGACATCTGGCATTATCTATATTTTTAAGACATTAAAGGTACAACTTTTAATGAAACAATGGAGTCAGTAGACTTCTCTGATGGAAGTGCTATTTCTCTATCTACAGACTGCTGAGCAAGCTCAGATCTGGCAGACAGCAGCAGGTAACAGTAGGATCCCTGGAGCAGATGCAGGAATCTGGAAACAAAATTCCCAAGAAAGAGAGAAGATTGTGGAGAATTTGATGTAAAATTCATGTAACTGGATCAAATCAAGACCACCCTGCAAGAGCATGGGACACTAATCAAGAATTAGGCACAAGCACTGCTATTTCTGTCTGATGCATCTCATTGCTTTGAGGTTTTCCATTATAAAAATAAGTCACCTGATTGACTCATCAATCAGATTTTCTGAGTTTTCTCTTTGTCTGTTCAGAGGAGGATCCTGCAGGAGCAGCTGCATACAGTGCAAAGGTGTCACTGACTGTGGGTCCAGCTGCATTTCCAGAGGATGTTCAAGAGAAGTCTTTTTCAAAATAAACCAGTTTAAGTATACTGCATTGAAAAAAATCCAGTAAAAAGAAGTAGAATAGGAAAAGAACTGTATATGTGAAGCATTGACTAAAGCAGCACACACAAAATCTTTTCACACTAAACTGTCTCCTCACGGATTTACTTGCAAGCACTTACTTCCTTTTCTGCTGTGCAATGTGGTTCTTACACACTACTTTAAAATGGCAATTCATTATTAAAGATGCAGGAAGCAAGCATCAGCAGTCGAAGGGACAGGAGCCTGTCCTGTCTTTATACACTGCAAAAAGCCACCATTTTTATGCCCTTATATCTTTTGGAGTGTGTTCTTGTCCTTTCACTTCTATCAGAGTGTTTCAGTGCTGGAAGTTACTGTGAACTGGCTAAATTGCTTCCATTTTGAATGACCAGAAGCATGTACATCTTTACATGTCCAAATGAAGCCATCTAAATTTTCACTTTTTGCTACATTATCCCCCTCATCTTATCACTTCATTGATAATCATAAATATGCATTTCTTTTGAACCATGAGGACAGAGGAGGATACACTGAAAGGTCCAGTCTTTGATGAGTTGTGCTCTCACTTAGATACATTGCCATGCCAGATAATTAAACAGCTCAGATGGAGCAGAAAGAGCTTGCCTTGACTGTTTTACTTCCTTTAGGTGTGAGAAAGAGTAATATTCACACCCACTGGACACAATCCTTCCCTCAGATCCACAGTGCAGACTGCTGTACTTAGCAGAGCTCAGAAGAGGTGCTGGGTTGCCAACACCTTTATTATTTGATGCTAACTTGACAGGAGTTAATGAAATGTGGTACAGAAAGACATGCAACTGCATTATTTAGTTATAATAATTTTTGCTAGTTTTTTGCCCATTTTAATAAACAAATGTTTGTCAATTTATAATGTGATTGACAGGCAGCAGTGTTTCGTATCAACTCTACTGCAAAAGAAGTTCTTTATCAGCATTGTGTTCTCCATCCACTTGTGGAATAAATATTAACTTTATCTTGTGGTTGTGCTTGCAGGTATCATGGCTAAGGCCTTCATGGATATTTGAAAGGAAAGTTTATTCTTCAGCTTGCCTGCAAGAGATAAGATTCAAACCACCTTTATAACAGATAAAATCAGGAACATCTCCACCTGTCACAAGATACAGCAGTGTCAACACCAACAGAAACTGAAACCATAAACAATTTTAACTTCATTGAATAAAATTTCCATGTTATAAAATATTGTTATTATTAAATATTCCTCTGTAAACGTGCACCTGGAGTAGCTTACATGGGATGGAATGAAAATGTTGGCAAAAGAATTAAAGCTCATCTGGCATCTGGGGAGTTACTACATCTCTGGTTCACTAACTCACAGGATAGCCAAGGTTGGAAGAGAGAAATTGAGAAATTCTCTTGGGGATCAGGGACACAACCCTGATTCAAGCCAGATCAATGACAGCAGGTTGCTGAGGACCTTGTGCAGTTGGGGTGTGAGTTAATAGACTATGTCAAGCATCTCCTACACAGGGGAAAGCAAGAGGCCAGCTGCTGGCATGGAGGAGCAGTGGAGGCCTGTAGAATAGAAAATCTAACATGAAGTTAAATAGCAAACATTTCCACAGAAGCTTCATGTCTTTCACTGCAAGTTCCAAGCTCTCAGGAGATACTTAACATGAAGGAACAACATCATATAAAAATATGTCTCTAATCTCTCAATACAGAGGTGCAGATACGGCTATGAGAGGTTGCAGTACTACTACAGACCTCCCCTTGCTTTGCTAGTCATCTAATTTTACATTCTCCACTCTCAAAAGCAACAACAACAAAGGTTCCAAGCCTTCATTACTCCAAACTCCTGTTTTTCTTCTAAATACAGATGACACAGAGGACAAATAGACATTAGTTCATAACCAAGCTGAGAGTCACATGAATTTCCCTGACAAACTGCCCAACTTACCTTCATAAAGAAATTTAGAAAAAAAAATCTACAGTAAAAGTAAGCAGACCAAAATAGAATTTTTTAGGTACTTTAGTGTGCCAAACACCTCTCCTGATGGAAGAACAAGTGCCTGTGTAAGACAGTGAACATCAGTATGTCCAAAACAGTTTTTCAGCTAAAGCAGAAAACAAATTCTGGTTAGAACAAAGTCAAAAACAGAAGAAAGAGAAGAATGCACCTCTTCAGTTTATAATACCATAGTAACAAGACAAATAACTAGGAAATCCAGAAGTCAAAAAGCCCCAGTTGTATAAAACTGACACCTGATAAAATGCATCCCTATGGATTCCTGTGCTTGGATTAGTTTCAGCCTGACTTGTGCAAGCAGCAGAGTACACAGCAGTACAAAAGAACCCTGTTTTGGCATATAAAATAAAACATACAATTATAAGAAATTTAAAGAATAGTAGCCTGGAATCATTGTACAGTGTCAGCAATATCTGATTAAAACTGATTCTTTGATAAGCTTCCATGATCTATTGCCAGGTAAATGCTCAATCAACTATGTTTATTCTCAGCAACGTGCAGCAATCAGAAAAAAATGCTAATTAGGTTTATCATGAGTACTTGTGAGGAAGCTACAGTTTCTTGGAAACTGGTTTCTGAATGTCTATCTGAATTTAAATTTTGTGAAAATAATTAAAGTCGCATGTCTTGATAATTACTTGCTGGGCAAGAGCAATCCCATGAAGCAGCACATTTTGGGGGCTGACTGGCTGGAAGGCAGCTTTGCAGAGGATGACTTGGGGATCCTGATGGACATCAAACTGACCATGAGCCAGCAGTGTAGCCTTGTGGCAAAGAAGCCACCAGCCTTCTGGACCATGCCAGGCAGGGCATGTTCAGCAGGCTGAGGGGGGTGATCCTGTGCTTTACCCATTGGTGGGACCAAAGCTGGAGTGCTGTGCCCAGCTCCAGGCTCCCCAGTACCAGAGAGACATGGACATCATGGAGATAAGCCCTGGGAAGGGCCACAACAATGACTGAAGGACTTGATCACCTTACAAAGGGGAGAAGCTGAGGGCTGAGACTGCTCAGCCTGGAGAAGAGAAGGCTCAGGGAGAAACTCACCAAGGTATATAAATACCTGAGGGGAGGCAGTAAAGATGATTGAGCCAGACACTTCTGAGTGCTGCCCTATGTCCACATAAGAGGCAATGGGCACAAATTGAAATCCTGGAAAATCCATGTAAACATAACAAAAATCTTGGAGGAGTTTAGAATCTGATTGTACACGGCTCAGAGAACTCTGATCCGGCTGAGCCTGCTCTGAGCAGGTGAGTTGGGCTCTATGATCTCCAGAAGTCCTTCCCAACCTCAGCTTTTCTGTGACTCTGAAGCTTTGTGTAGTTGATACACAGGTGTATAGATGGAAGAAACTATATTTTATTGGTATGCTTTCTGTAACAAGCTTTTTAATCAGATGTTAAATATTAAAATTTAATATGCTTTAGAACTGTATTAGTACTAAAAACTCAGCAGTAGAAGCACTTTTGTATAACTTGTTCTATGATCTTCTGAGCTTTGACTGAATATTCTACAAAGCATCACAAATTATGTTCTCAAGGGCCCACTAAAGTACACATTTTCACTTTTATTTTCAAATTTATTACTGTACAGTACTGTCACCCATTCTGATGAAGAGGGAAATGAAATTACTCAGACTCCTCTGCATGGTTATATACATCCCTGCAACATACAACTTCAATAAATAAATGAAACGTTCTCTTTATTTGTCATTCTGCAATAAAATACTCAAGTTAAAAAAGCCAACTGCAAGAAATACTAACTCTCATCTTCTGTGTTTCGTCTCACAGAGGAAGAAATAGCATCATCTGACATGCTGAATTCCACAAACTGTTGTTTTCTGTTTTCACCATAAAATAATGAAAGAACTTATAATTTAAATTGCAGTTGAAGGTTTAGTTGTCAAGAAAAACAAGAATAATGAGAGCTAATCTAAATGCCACAATTTTCAGGACAAAAGAGCAACAGTTGATTGCTATGAGATAGATAAAACACTCCTGTATTCTCACTGAAATCAAATGTAAAAGATGTAAAAAATACAGACACAGGAAATCTACCCACAGGCAATCTAGAGTAATGGGACCCTATTGCCAACAATGTGGACTGAACAGAATGGGAGTAAAATGCAATAAGCTTGAAACTCCGTAATCTCTGCAAAAATAATAAGGGCAGAGTCCCATCTTCCCTTTGTGGTCACATACACATTAGAAGTGTTGATAGCCAAGCTGTTTTTTAGAGAGTAGTTGTTTAAAAATAAATATTGCAATTAGAGAGACATCAAATGGTGCTAAGAAATGCAGTGGCAATGACCTTGCTTCAGAACAAATAACCCAAGGAAGAAACCAGGGGGAAAAGGCGGGGAATTAATAAAACTCCTTTTGAATTAATAGTCAGACATTGACTCAAATTCAGACTTGGTGACATCCATGCAACACAAGAAACAGATTTGGACTCTTGAATATAACAAACAGCTTAAATGTGGTGTTTCATGTAGCATGAAGATGAAAACAAAACAAATAAGCCTGGTCTAACTGAGCATGGAGACAAAAAGGAACAGAACACACACTTTGTTTTCATTGAAAATAGTCTTGATACATAATTTGGTTTCTGTATTCTATCTGATAAGTCTTGCAAATGACATTGATGCCCCTGACTTTTCATGCTAAGGCTGCATGATGACAGAGCTGAGGCTGTCCAGGGCAGGGTGTGCTGCCAGCTCTTCACCCACCCAGCCTGCTGGGGCTGATCCAGGCTGCAAGCCTGGGACACACCTAAAAGCTTCAGTGCTCACTGCATTCTGAGAAGACAGCTACAAAATCTGTCTCGCTGGTTTTGATTTCCAATATCTTTCAGTTTTGCTGTTCTTGTCAGTCTGGTGTTTATTCCAGAAACTGATGAGCCCACCCTTCTGGGATTTGGGATAAATAGCATTGTTTGGGTTTGCAGAATGACCTCTGTCGGTGACTTTACTACATCACTGTCACTACGCTTCTAGTAAAAAGGTGCAGAAAACAACTACACAGTTCACTGACTTGATTTATAAATGTTACCTTTTTTCTTACAAAAAAAGCCTCGCAGCTGAAGTCCCAAGGGCTTTGGGCTGGGTTTTTTGTTTGGTTCTGCTCAGAAGGCCTGTGCACTCTGGCTGGACTGCAGATGTCACAGACAGGACATCCTGGCTGCCCTGTGACTCTGTTCAAGAAGCTGTTTGTCACCTGAGGGGATCTGCATCTTTAGGGAGGTGTGGCAGGGAGCTGCTGCAGCTGGTGGCTGTGCTGCTCCTGCCACACAACACTGGACTCTGCCCACTGGGGAAAGCAGACTTTGGCTCTGCATGATTTCTGAGCACTGCAGAAGGAAAACAAACAAAATGCAGACAACTCTCAGTTCTCTGTGGTCAATCTACCCTTCCCAGCTCAAGCAGCAGCTTTAGTGCTTCACAGTGCCTGGAGTTACACCAGGCAAGCTGTGCCTGTGCAAGCAGGAGCACTGAGGCGTGGGCAGCAGGCACAGACAGTGGCAGCAAGCTCAGGAGCTGCTGCATTGACATTTCAAAGTGCAGGACTTCCTTCACAGCAGTGGTATTTCAAACAAAGAAGGAGGGAACAGGAGAGTTTGTAATGTACCTATGAGAAAGGTCATTGTCATTTGAGGTGGAGAAACTGAGCAACAGACCTGGTTGTGGCTGACATCCAATTGAAAAAAAAACTTAGAAAGGAATTACTAGGATCCCAGAATCAGCCCTTCAAACAGCCACTAGAATATGTGTGCAATTAAATTACCCAAACAGAACTTGGGATCAGAAGACCTGTGGGGCAAAAAGCCATGTGAAGAAATCTACAATAAAACTGTACTGCACCTGATGGTGCTAGACAAGACATATATATTCTTCAAACACCAGTGATAGTGTTTCAAGAAAAAGATGCCTTACCTAGAGCTATGCCTGATTGAAGAAAGACTGAGGAGTGGCACAAGCCTGCCTGCTCTTAAACTCTGCACAGGACTAAACCAGCAATGCTGGTGGCTCCACAGGAGCGATGAATGAACCAATAAAGTATTGTAAGATTAAGCTTAAGGTGAATTAGGGCTCAGAAGTCAAAATGGTAGCTGAAAGGTTGCCTAGTGTTCAAAGTAAATGCACAGCCAATGCAAAATAAGTGTGGTTTCAGAGTTACTTAGTGATCAAATATTCTGAAAGCTGGCAAGTTAAATATACATATAGATAAATAGATAATTGGATATTATTCAGTTTGTAGCTTTTACCAACAAAAATATGTATGAATTAAGAGGATAATAGCATGCCTCATTCTTGGTCTTGCTCAGCTTTGGAGAGGCAAGGAACAAAGAACTGAGGAACATCCTGGCAAAACACAGCACATTCATAAGAGTCCAAATGACCTGCAGTTTTATGGTGATTTATGCTGCTTGCCACAGGGCAACAGCTTAAATGGAGAGAATCACTTGGTGCTCTGACAAACAAACAATAAAGTAGGTAGTTCTGATTCTTCAGAAGGGAAATAAAGACAGCTAAATATGCAACCTGGCCTCTGTAAGGCAAAATACAAATACGAATTTGAAAGAAATAATTGAGTGCCTTAACAAGGGAAAACCTGGAGGACATGGACTAGGCCAGTGCTAAGGCAACTGTGCAATACTCTGATCTTCAAGAGACATTATGGGAATGGCACAGAAATGCTGTATTAGCTAAAAAGCACACCAATATCAGGACTGGAAGCACCATCCCTATGTTAGTGAGAGGCACACCTCAGCTATTTGTTAAGAATTAGGTTTTTTCTTCAGTTTAGCCTCAAGTTGTGCCAAAGGAGGTTTAGAATGAATATTAGGAAAAATTTCTTCCTTGAAAGGATTGTCAGGCATTGGAACAGGCTGTCCAGGGAAGTGGTTGAGTCACCCACCCTGGAGGTATTTAAAAGATGTGTAAGTGTGGCCTGCAGGAACACAGTTTAGTGGTGATCCTGTCAATGTTAAGTTTATGGTTGGTCTCAATGATCTTAAAGGTATTTTTCAACCTAAATTATTCTATGATTCTGTGTTTGGCACACTGCTGCAGGTTTCTATGGCTTTTAGGTACCCACACAATGTTGTATGGGAAAAAATCAAGTAAGAGCATTTGTTTGGGTAGACCTGCCCCATGCTTCTATGCGTGGCACATACATTCTCCTTTGGGCAAGACAGTTTATCTTTGGCAAACCAAAATTTTCAGCCAGAAACATAAAAGCCATTTATTATCACAGAAACCATTCAGGAAGAATTCCAGGGTAGTTATAATAGTTTTCAAAGATCCTGGGAATCTCTGATGAGACCTGAGTGTTCTGAGCAAAGATAAACAAATGCCAGCATGCCACATGAGAGCAACAGCAAGCACAGAAACAAAGTTCAAAGACGAGTATAAATAATCAGTGGGCATCACCTTATGTTTGCCACCCAAATTAAAAAGAGCATGAAAACACACAGAATGGTCAGCATGGATTTTGTGCCTTGCTCACATCTGTGGTCCTGATGGTGCAGCTGTGCAGCACACGTGAGTGCAAATCTCAAAAAAGAATGCAAAAAACAGTAGGAGTTTGTTGATTGGGCTTCCAGACCTGAGGCAACATCTTAGGAAGCAAACTGAGCATCAGCCAGTATTTCTGAGGATATGCACTGACAAAATTTCATTACAGGAGACTGAGCCAGAGACAAAACTGGACATTACTTAGTACATGTTCTGGCAAACTTCTACATTTTCATACATTCATACATGGCAAACCAGTCAATGACTCTTTTTCCTGGGTACAACACTGTCATGGTTTACCAATCAACAAAAATGGGCTTTTGCTCCTCACAGGCCAATGGCAGCTGACACTCACCAGAAGCCATCAATTGCTACTTGAACACAAGTTTGACAATCACACCCTACAAGGATCCCAGAGCAACACACAGGACATTTTCTCAACTAGCAAAGTATCATTTGCAAATTGAATAGAAACTTAGAATTGAGATTTGGTCATTGCAGCCACATTCTCCAAAGCATTTGAAAAAGTACAGAGGAGCAAAGTCCAGAGCTGGATTATGTTAATCCGATTTAAAAGAAAAAAAAGTCTGTCCAGTCTAAGATAGAAGGCAGACTTATTGCTGAGGCAAGATCCTGCATAAAGCAATTAAGGCTTTTACTAAGGGATGGCTGAGACAGTGTAATTCCAGCTCTTTTATCAGTTTCAAGCCTCTCAGCACTATATGGAGTTTTGTTCAAAGCCAACAAGAGAGTGATTTCTGAGGTGCTAGAGAAATATCTCAGGAATATATGATGATCATTTACAGACTGAAGGAAACCATAGGGGAACTAGAAAATACATGGTTTAAGAAAAATCATTTAATATATCAAGTTTTAAAACATAACTTCACAAAACAGTAGCATGAAAGAAGTTCTAAAAGCTTGTCACATGCAAAAACTAGAAAAGCAAGTCGAGGAGAAGAACAGAAGATGTGCTCACAAATTTGATTGTAACATCTGGAACTAAACAGTTCATAGATTTTTAGTCTTGTTTTAGTAAGACAATGGTACCATACATGCTTATACATGTCAATTTTCTTGTTACTAGCCCTGGTGAAATTGTCACAATACCTTCTGACATTCCTCTTTGTTTAGAGGCCATGAATTTATGTAGTTAGAACTGAAGTATGATTTCAGACATGTAATGCCTATTTGCATTATTCACAAGTGAACAGTAGAAAATAATATCAAAAAATGCTGAAAAACATCTATGACAAAGGCCCTGATCCACATACAGCAGCAAGGCAGAACCAGAGAATCCCTGGTTGCCAATACCTGACATTTTTTAGAACAGAATGGTGAAAATAAGATCAGGTGCACTGGTGAGGACTGGTGTGTCCTCACCAGGTACCAGTCAGAGAGGCTTAATGGTTGTATAAAAAGGCAGGCAAGGAGAAACAAAAAGCTTAGTAAGATTTGTGGGTATGAGAGTGGCTGCCACTTCCCAACAACTCTGTGCAAGCCAGCTTGAGGCACAGCCTGCCTCAAGCCTGCCGAGAGCAGGGGCTCACACAAAACTGTAACCTCCCCATGGCACACCTGGGAGGAACAGGCAGCATCTCCCCAAAAGCCCAGCAAGGGGGAGAAGGATTTTTTGCTCAAGAAGATCTCAGAAGAAGAGCAGACATTGCTGTAGCAGAGCCAAGAGCAGAACCTGGCTCCACTAGGACAGCTGTGTTGTCCTGACCCACCAGAGCACAGCACTGCTGATGGCTGGGAAGAGACTCAGAGATCCCTGAGTAATGGAGCTCAGCATTAGAACTCCCAGCTAACTTAATTCACACACTGGAAATAGGCACTCAAAATTTTACACTGATTATTAACAGCTAGGGTTTTTAGATTTGCCAGAAACAGAGGCTCCAGCTTGAACCCTATACAGTAAATGCAAGTATGAACAGAGGCTCACAGTGTGCACAGGAAGGAAGCAGGACTCAAAAACATCCAAAACTTGTCCTGTGCTGTAATAATCTAGAGCAGAAAAACTGTTTTAATTTTTAATACAATTTTTTTTGGTAGTGAATATTAAGTGAAAATGTTACAGAATAGTTCTAAAAGGAATAAGTAAACACTTGCAATGGAATTATTACTGAAACTTTCTACAGGACCTACTGTGTATGCCTGTGCAAGCTTCAAGCAGTCAAGTCAACGTTATCTTGGTCTTTCCAGCTCAGATCATGGATCCAATATATTTCATGTAGAATTCTTAGAGCATTTTGTGCCTCTTTCAGAAAAGCATCTATGAGGATAACTCACCAATGTGCAGAGCAGTACAATGGTAAATGAGCAAAATGAGCTTTACCCCTGTGCATGTTACAGCAGAGCAACACAGCATTTTGTCACCAGTGATTGGTTACCACTGATCAGATACTGAATTCTTCAAGAACATTATGGAAATTTTTTGCCTCCATAGAAATCCAGAAAAGAGCAACTAATATGTGAGAATATTTGGTCCAGGGAGTGCTTTCCCCAGTATTTAAAATCTACATTAGAATAAGTGATCAGGAATAATGAATGTCAAAGCAGCTGCTGCACTCCAACAAACAGTACCACTATCTGTCATTTCAGACTATAAATATGCTTATTATCCTAATAAATCTATACTAGAAAGAATGATTAAATATACTTTTTATTGCATGTTTGTAAAATAAAGGCCAAGTATTGGACTAATTACTAAATAAAATGGTTTGATCAGTTGTATAACACAGACCATTACATTTTTCTACTGAAACTCCTGCCATTTGTACTAGTACTTAACTACAGAATCTTCCAAGAGAGGAATCAGTCTAGAACTGAAAGCAGCACACAAAAAATTTCTCATTGCGCCTCTAATCTATTTGGATTTTTTGATAGCTAAACACCCTTCTGAGAAAAATGTATGCCAGATTGCTCATTTGAATTTCTCTGGCTCTGGCTTTCAGCTACCAGATCTTATTAAACCTCAGTCCAACAGATTAAAGAGTCCTTTGTGACTACTTTTCCTCTCCCTGCTCATTTATACACCGCAGAAGAAGTCATCTCTCAATCCTCTTCTGGATCTAAAAACCAGATTAGCTTCCACAGCATCAAGAATTTTTCCAGCCCTTAAATACTTTCTGAACCACAACCACCTATTGTGTGCCTCCTTCAAAAATGAATCTCAAGAATAGGACATATTGCATTTATATGAGTTTCAAAGATGTTGTCTCCTGTTGTAAAATCAATTCCCTACTGATTAACCTTCTATTCTCCATAACTTTTTGTCTTTAAATAGTTCCTAGTTATAATTTGCCTTTTGGCTGCACTCAGACGCATCTCTTTGACTAAGACAGTAACACCATGGACATGGACATGGCAGAGATGTTTAATGCTTTCATTGCCTCTGTCTGCAACACTGATGATGGGTAAGAGGGTCCCAGTGCCCTGAGCTGCAGAACCATGGCTGCAAGAATGAAAAACTCCTAGTTGGCTCTGAACTTCTACAGGATCTGCTGCTCCAGCTGGATCCCTCTAAGTCTACAGGGCCTGATGGGATTCATCCAAGGACACTCAAAGAGCTGCATCATTCATTGCAAGGCCTCTGGTAATGGTTTTCGAACAGTCTGAGGATGACCCTAGAAACTACAGGCCTTTTATTATCTCTTCAGTGACTGGTAGAATTCAGGAGAAGATTATTCTGCAAGTAATTGAAAGACACCTGAAGTACAACACTGTCGTGGGTCAGAACCAACATGGCTTCATGAGGGGAAAATCCTGCTTGTCAAAGCTTATTTCCTTTTATGAAAAGGTAACATACCTAGTTGATCAAGGAAAGACAGTTGATATAATCTTTCTGGACTTCAGTAAAGCTTTCAATACTGTCTCTCACAGGGTCCTTCTGCACAAGATGTGGATCAACACATCATGTGATGGGTGAGCAGCTGGCTCATGGGTCTGAGACTGAGAGGAGACAGCATTACAACTTCCCTGTGAGGGAAGAGGTGCAGACACTGATCTCTGTTTCTATGTATATATATATATGTGTGTGTGTGTGTGTATAATATTCACTATTCTATCTATTCTGTGTGGTGACCAGAGACAGGATCCAAGGGAACAGCCTGAGTTAAAGTCAGGGAGGTTTAGTCTGGACATTAGGAAAATTTTCTTTACCCAGGGGTGGTTGGGCACTGGAACAGCATCTCCAGGCCAGTGGTCATGGCACCAAGCCTGTCTAAGTTCAAAAAGTATTTGGACAATGCTTCAGGCTCAGGTGGGATTCCTGGTGCTCTCCCGGGCAGGCCAGGAGTTGGACTTAGATGAATCTTGTGGATCCCTTCCAACTCAAGATATTCTATGATTCTAGTAAAAAATACTTTTCATTACTAGACTTTCTGAAACAGAATTTACTACTTCACCAAGCTTCATTATCCACAAATTTTGTGAGTAATCATTTTGTTCTTGGTTGTTCATTGCAACTGGAAATGCTAAATAGTATCAGGCTTACTCCTCATCCTTCACAGTAGCCCACCAGAAGCCTCCTCTCCAGTCATGGTTCTTCACTGACAATCAGTGGATGTGATCTGCAAATCTCTGCTTCCACTGTGATCAGCCTGTCTGGGAGTCACATCCTTCACACCCTCATCCCTCTCCTCCCTCCACAAATAGCTGTAACTCAAGTATTGTAGTGCAATGCCTGGTTTTCCTTTTATGCAATAATCCCACCCAGCAGAGATACCTTGGTCCACTGACCAATTCCATCCTTCCCATGCAGTGAGAAAAACCAGTCTGTAGAGCTATTATTACTGGCATTGCAAACGTATGCACAAATGCACATCTACCTGGAAGGTATTGCCTCACAGCATAAAGTTTTGCTACCTGAGGGGGGTCCTGGACTTGGATATCCTTGGAAAGGACAGATTCCAGTTCCAGCTCTGAAACCCTTCTGCTATCATGTTAACCCAATGTGCAAAACCAGTCCTTTCTCACAATATCTGCCAGGGTGCTCTGGCATGCCATCAAAAGACATCTGAGAGGTCTTGTGATACCTGTGGATCATTACAAAGTGCCTTCCAACACACTGCTGGTTTTTTTCTAATCATGATAACAATGTAATTGAATATTAAAACACCAAATAATTTCTTTATCTTCTCTTTCAACTTTCCTAGCCAAACTCAGTCTGCTATGATATAGCAGAATGTTTGCTACATTAAGGTGATTAAAACACCAGCCCATGGAACTGTACAGCTGTATCTACAACAATTTATACAAATTAAATATTAATAGGAATATGGATGAGAATATTTTCCAGGATCCCAGTGCCCTATTCATCTTAAATACATTATATGCTGATGATTTTCTTGCTTTAAGATAATGTTTATTAGTCCCACTTATACATGGTACTCCATCAAGATTAATTTTACACTGTGTTTTTAACAGCTGTGCTACATTTTCCTAGTTTATACATAAGAAAGTAGATATTTTATTCATAAATATGAAACTGAACCATTATACTGTGTAGTTAAGGCTAGTTATTGCTTGAGAATGGCAGGGATACAAAAGAGGGAAATAGGATTTTAATAATGTAGGTTTTATTGAGAAAAAAAACCACAGCACAACAATATGACTCATTTAATCTAGAAGAACTGCAACAATAAGAATTTCATCTTGAATGTGCACCATGCAAGAGTGCTATATGGAGTTTAAAGCTCTGTTTTGTTGTATACCATAAAAACAAGTAAACAAAGTAGCAAAGGTTTGCAGCAGGCATGAGGCATGAATTATACTCATGAAATTAATTAATTAGGTTAAGGCATGCAAACAAGAAAACAGATTTTTCCATGACTGGTCTAATTAGTGAAACTTCATTCCTTATGAACTCCTACCGTATGAGCAGACACTTTTTCAGCAAGCCCAGTTTCTTCTCTCCCTAACCTGCATCCCCCAGCTTTTCACTCTGTAACCAGCCCCTAAAGTCATCGTTTCTTTGCTCTTTTCTCCAGCAGCCAGGCCTGAGGCACAGTTTGTGAGCCACCAGCACAGTGTGCCCACCGACCACCTAGGGCAGACCAGGCAAAGAGGGACCTGCTGGTGCTGTGGGTTTCAGCCTTTGCTCTGTGGGAGCATGAATAAGGTCTGGTTTCTGCCCCAAAACTGTTTGTCACAAAGATTTATAGGACTCATTTCATAATACATCAGGTGCCAAAACATGCCACTTCTAGGGAAGAGACAGACAAATGGCTGGAATAGTTATAGAAAGCCCCTACAGTGTAAAAACCTCTACAGCTTGAGGAAAACCACTTCTTTTCCTATATTGCAAATACACTGAAATCCTGTGAGTCAAGTTAAAGCAGTAAAAACCCAAGCAATGGCAATTCAACAAGGCAGTATCAGACTAGCACTCTGTACACTCCATTTCTGCAACAGTAACATCTGCCTTGAAAACAACTTTTCCTCCTTTTGTTTCATGTGAGATAACAACTACAGAAATCACTATGGACCACGTCCAGTGGTAAAATCCAACAGTGAATGCATCTGCCTAAAGGCATTTCTCTCTCACCTTCCACAAGAAAAAAGGATCATTCAATAGGAAGTAAATGCTCCACTTTTTTTGAGTGCTTAACCAACCAAGAATTGAGGGCCTGACTCATTTCAAAAAATCAGGGTGGTTCAACACTACAGACCATGCTCATCTCACTTTGCCTGCCAATTTAAGCTGAGTTACACAATAACCACTTCTCCCAGACAAAACTTCTCTCTGCAGTGCTTCATCCCTAGTGTCCCACTTCATGGAACCACTGGGTAGTGGTGTATTGGTACTGTGGAAGTGTCACCTACTGGCCCCATGACCTGTGAAATATTGGCCATGCAACAATCCAGCTGTACATGTTCCAAGTGCCAAGGTACCTTCTGCCCCTTTCCACACCACATTCCCACCAGACACTTTTAGACAAGGTCATCTGTATCCTCTTTCCCAGCCCTAGCTGACCTAGGGGAGGCCATATATGCCATGTGTTGTGGTTAGGAATGGCATTCCCAAATTCAGTGTAAGACCCCAGACCACATGCCGCTTGCTCACTTCCCCCCCATCTCCCCTGTGGCAGGATGAAGAGAAGAAATGAAAGCACAAAAAGGTAAAGATCACAGGATACGAACAATTTAGCAATGAAATAAGAAAAGAAACAGTAACAACAAGCAATACTAACACCAGAGTTACAAATCAAGCAAAGGATTCCCAGGTGAATTGTCCCCTTGTGCCACCCACCCTCCACCCTCAGTTCCCCTGCACATGGTGTGAAGCAATATCCAATAACCCCAGGGTCCTGGCTCTGCCCCTCCTGGCTGATGCTAACTTCAACCCTGTCCTGGCTGGAAGAGGATGCCATGCCCTCACCACTGACGCTTCAAGAAGCAAACTGACATCCTCTTTGGGTTCTCTGCTAGCCTGAGTCTGCACTTCAGTAAGATATTGAATCACAATCCAGAGAACCACAGAATCATTGGATTGTTTACACTGGAAAAGACCCTTAAGATCATCAACCATAAATCTAACACTGCCAAATGAGCCACAAATCCATGCCCCCCACTAAAACATGCCTCTAAACACCTGCACACTACCCACACTGCTTTTCTACTCCTTTCTTTACCACCTCCAAAACCTGTAGGAAGGTCCACTACTTCCTCCAACTGTACCAGATGGCAAAGCACAGCAATATAATCTTAGCACAGCATTTAGATGAAATGCAGAATTGCATCATAGTGTTAACATCTTGTTCTCCCACTAGCACTCCCTCCCACCACCACTGCTACAAAAAAGTGGGGATTATGTCATTGTTATGTTTCTCACACCTAAAACATCACCTTCCCCACACCTTCTCATTCTGCTCACTTTCCCAGTCTCCTTTGTTTCTCTTACTAATACTAGAAATGTAGATTCCCATAAACTAGAGACCCCATTCCTGGGTTTCCTTTTCCTGAAATATCTGAAAGCAAACCTATGTATACACACACAAGTGCATACATTTGTCTATATGTATGTTACTTTGTTTCCTTCTTATGCTTTAGTCCAGAATTAAGGATTTTGTATTAATCCTGACACGAAGGTGACAGAAGTTCACAAAATATTAAAAATAATGAGATAAGCTGTTCATAAAACACAGGGCTTGAAAAGGACACAGAGAGTCTTCAGTTACAGAAATATACTGAAAGGTGCAACATCAGCTCCTTTAAACCCAAAAGGTTAAATTTGAAACATTAATATTTCTTGAGAGAATTATTTTGAAAAATTCATTGTTAAGGAACGTATTGTATTTTAAGTTCATAGCTCTTTAGCTAGATTTCTTAAATTAAGCTCATTTCCATGCCCCTATCCTTCCACCCCCACAAACATCAGCTCGTTATTTAAAAAATGCACAGTGAATAAGAAAGAGGCAATTAAGGATGAGGCACTGTAGAAATTGGATGTGACAGGTGTTCAAAGAATGAATCAGTACATGACTTCTCTGTTCTTTTACTCTTCCTTAAGCATCTGCTTTTGACTTCTTTTCTGATTTCCCCTTGATGCTTGACCCTAACAAAACCTCTGAGACCTCCTTGGGAAGTGAGGAGCTACAGGAAAATTTAAACAGCTACAAAAACCCCAGGCGTGTCCAGTGACTCCTGCCTGGCTTTGGTTAACCTTCACACTCCAATGCTTCTCAAAGCATCTCATTTGTTGAGAGCTACAGCATTAGACTTTCTCATTATCATGAACAGCTACCTTTACACAATATTGGTTTTCCCATTTAACTCAGAAAAATCACAAGTTCCTTTCTGGCAATTGGTTCTTCCCTGAGGCAGGACACAGCCTAGCTGCAGGAGGGAACCAGTGCTTGTCAGGATTATCTGTGATGTCTGCAATAAGCCATTCCTCAGCTTTGTAAGAGCTGTGGATTAAATTAGATCTGCCAAAATTTTCTACCAAATTTCTATTAACATCACATTGTTCCTAACAGCATAACTGCTGTGAATGTGTATAATAAAATATGTATCTAACTTGACTCAGTCTTTTGCAAGGCACACTCTGGGACTGAGATATTCAAAACCAAAAAAGACCACAATATCATTAATGTAGGAAAGAAATGGCCAGGATATCTGGGTGGAAAACAAAAGATATACTCCTAGACAAAGTAATTCTAGATTAACATACTACATAGTTTTTTCCCCTCTTTGTGTTACACAAAGAAAAACAGAATTATTCAGAAGGGCAGCCAATGCTCACAGCAGGGTTAACAGTGAATCCAGACCTGGTTGCTCAGGGCTTTACCCAGTTGGGTCTTGAAAACCTCCAAGTATGGAAATGCATAACCCCATGAGCAGCCAGCTGCACTGCTTAATCAACCAGACACTGAAAATGCTTTCCTCATTGACCCTGATATTCATCCATATTGTATAAAGTTGAAATCTCCTACTTCAATTTGTCAGTGCCTTTTGTTCTCCGCCTACACACTGCTGTAAAGAACCCGGCTTCACCTCCCTGTAGGTGTTGGATAACCCATGTTAGATCCCTCCAATGCTACATTTTCTTCATGCTGAACAAGCCCTGCTATCTCCACCTCTATTTGCAGGACCAGTGCTCCAAGCCCTGACCATTTTGATGGCCTTTCACTGAACTCATCTACGTTTGCTGACATCTGGACACATCATTGCAGATATGGTCTGAGTAAAGGAGAATTATCACTTCCCTCAGCCTTCAGGCTACTGTCCCATTGATAAAGTCCAGTCTGCTGCTATCCTTCCTTGCTTTGTGATGACCAGGGATGAGGATGTAGCACATTCTTGGCTTCTTATTCAATTTTGTCTTGTTTGCTGACCCTGTCAGCACAGCTGCCAAGTAACACCAGACAGCTGAAGCTGAATGGGCAAAGCAGAAGACTTTCTGCCCAATTTTGCAGCCTATCCTCACTTAATATGAATGGAAGATCAACTGTCCTGTCAGGATAGCTGCTTCCTCACATCATGTACAATCATATAAAGAACCTGTTAGGATAGAACTGCAATGACAACACGAGCCACGCACAGTCTCAGGCTTTTTATCTGTCTGAGCTATAGGTAACAAAGCATCCAAGCAAAGTCACCAGCTCCCTCTTGCTACTGCTCTACTTGTTTTACTTTTTGCATCAGAAATTGTTCATCCCAGAAAATACCATGGGGGGGGTGGGATTTTCTTGGTCATTTTCAATGCAAAGATGTGGCCAGACACAGCATTTTACAATTACAGTTTACTAGCCTAAGTGTACACTTGTAACCAGGGATCCAAATTAAAGGGAGATGCAAGAAGGACCTCTGTTTTAATGGGAAAACAGAGGTTTCCACCTAAAATGTGACAAGTCAAGAATGCATCATGAAACACAAGATATTTTTAGTTCTCATTCAGTTTACAAGCATAATATCAAACCTTCTCTATCTAACATGCCAACACAGTAATGAAACTAAGATAAAAAGATAAGTGACCATACTTCATCTATTATGTTCAAGTATCAATATACTGCTTATCTCTTTGCTTGAATAAAGATACTTACAGAATGTATCAGTAATTTTTTTCATTAAAGTTTAAAGAGGGATTTTATCCAGCATACACAGAAAAGGCTTCAATTTTTAAGGGGACTGTAGAAGTGGGAATTTAAGTTGGGTCTCTAAATCTTAAATCTTTGAGTCACATGTGAATGCACTGCCAACCCCATGGAACCCAGAATCTGCCTCATATTTTTGCTGACAGGTACAGATGTTTGTGAGTGTGTAGCTTGCCTGCTATGACTGCCTGAAGAAAACAGCCCTTGACATAAGAGCCATAAGAAAACACAGTAAGTACATACACTATAGTCTGTTGCTTTACCCACCATTGCTGTGTCTAAACATTCCAAAAGCATCTCTCTATGAACACTTCATAGGGAAACTTTTGAACACTCTATGAATGCTTCTGCATTTTTTATATTCAACAAAAACACATTCGCCTCCTGTGAAAAGGGGTTCTTGCACAATTTTAACAGTTAATGTATATACATATTTTTATCAAATCCTGTCAGCATCCATAGCTCTCAACTCAGATTAATAGCATATAATTTGAGCAGGAAAATGGAGGAGAAATACACGGTGGGTTTAAAATCAGAAATGGCACTTGTTTATGATAATATTTGCAGCTCTTCCATCTAAGTACCCACACAGATTGCACATACTCCCACAGAGATGGAAATTAATATGTGAAATACCTGTGCAGCTTGAGTGTCACAGTTCCATAAACAGTAGCAAAGCCCAGAAGACGAACCCATCTTAGGAGAACACAGCGAAATATACTTGGCTCAAAATACAAAATGACAACCTATAGAACAGAAAGATAGAGAGAGCTTCAGTACTGCTTTCATGAGAAAGTAGTTCTTCATTCAAATGCAGAATAGTTGCAAAACAGGACAGCAGACACATTTCAGCTCGTACTGCTGTATATTTAGATTTTCTAGTAAAGCATCAGGATGATCAGATCAACCAGCTGGCACAGTTCTGGGCACCAACTCCTTTTTGAAGGGAGCTGGCAAAAGCCCTGTGACAGACTGTGAAGTGACAACACTTTTAAATGCAATTTCACTGACTTTTCTTAACTGAGTGAAAACATGTACCCAGAGAGGAGGATAGAACAGAGAAGGACTTTTTCCTTGAGCAATTCAAGTAATATGCAGCTGGTTTAATTCTGGTTTGATAGGCTGTATTTACTAGGTTACACTTCAAAGTCACTCCTAATAAACCTAGCAAAATAATAGCTGCTCATTTTTCCCTGCCAAACTAAAAATTATTGCACTGGCCTCTTTCTATCCAAAATATGAAATATTTAATGACACATTTAACTCTTTCTTCCCCATATACTTCACCTAAGCTATATCAAATCTCCCTACGCATCCCCACTTTCTTAAGGAAAATAACCCTTTTGCTCACCTATGCATTTCTCTAACCACAATAAAAAAATGTCCTACCAGCCTTTTGCCCTGTCTACCAAGGACCATGCACAAGAACAACACTCCATAGGCAGTAAAAGAAAGCTACTTCTGTGGGTATAGTGCAGATAGAAGCTTCACTATCAAGTAAAACACTACTCTTCTCTAAAACTCTTCTCTTCTGCTCAGTAAACTCAGTCAAAATTTGAATCAGGAGTCCATTTCTTCTCATTCCAGCAGACATTGTCCCTGGTGTCCTGAGGGTTGATCCCATATTTCTTCTCACTCGTCTGGTCCCACCAGGAGCCTGCTGTCCCAGGGATTTGTTGGAAAACTGCCCCTACCCCACATGTAGACCCTGCTTAGTCCAGCAAACTTAGATCCCATGCATTCAATGTGTCAGACCAGAACCTGGTAAAGCAACCCAATGCACCATAGAAAAAATTAATTAGGTAATCCTGGTCTAGAGAAAGCAAGCACTGAAACATTTCAGGCCATCTGTCACAGCTTCATTTACAGTCAGTACATTCTGGCAGCAGAGATAGTATTGTGCCTACTGGCTGCCACATATTATTTTCCTAAGTAAATGCTCTTCTGCGTGGGAATTCAAGTTCAGGATATTGGCCAAAAGCCCAGGACTACATCCTTTGGGTGACATAGACTTCTTTAGAAGAGTGGGGGCAAAAATGGCAGATGTGGGCTGAGAGAGATGGAAGCTGCTGTGCTTCACTGGAATGCTTTTTTATACAGCAGAATCAAACTACTCCTTTTAAAAATATGATTTGCTGAATCAAACTGTGCTGCAAATTTAATCTGCTTTTTTCACTGTTATTGGACTGACAGAGAATCACAGAATGTACTGAGTTATAAGGGACCCAACAAAGATCATCAAGTCCAACTCCTTGATGCATGGGACACCCCAATAAACACACTGTGTGCCTGAAATATTGTCCAAATGGTTCTTGAACACAGTCAGGCTAGTGCTGTAACCACTGCCCTGGGGAGCCTGTTCCACTGCCCAACCATCCTTTGGGTGAAAAACTTTACCCTGATTTGACATGCTTCAATGTAGACATTTTCTGGGATTCTGAGAAATCATCCATGGAGGAAAGGCAGCAGCTTTTCCCCTTGGAAAATCAGCTGGAAAACCAAAATGGATCCACATATGCATGACCATGCTTGGGCAAACAGAGCATCCAGCAAAAAGTTTCTCAGAAAGACCTGAATGGCAGCAATGACCTCTTATCCTAATATACAGTTTTATATATTAGGACAGTTGCAGAACCTGCGCAAAGTCTATAGCAGTAACTTATCTCCTGAGGTTTGCTGGGGGGTAGAAAACACCATGTTTCATCTTTGATTCTTCCAAACAAGAAAATCAATGTCAAAAAAAGACTGGCATACAGAGACTCTGAACATTTCAAAGTTGATTTGAAAGCAGATTTTTTCAGATAATTGAAATGGGAAGGTCTGAAAACTCTCCAGGCATAGAATTTTCTGAACAAGGGCAACAGCTCTCTTTGCCATGCTATCTGACACAGCAATTTCATCTGCTGCTGCTTGTTGAAACATTAACTGCATGTGTCTAGAAAATCTCATTGATTTGCATTGAATCATTTGTATGAGCAGCTGAGGCATTTGGCTGGATATCAACCAAGAAACCACCACTTCAAATGCAGCCTGGTGTGAGCTGGCGTCACAGCTCACTGTGAAGGCTGCAGAGGCAAGGCTCTGTTGGAGAAAACTGTTGTCATTTTCCCATTTGAAACAGACACATTTTAACTGCTCCTTCACCCAGTGGTGAAGGATACTGCAGATCTAAGACTTCATCCAAGCTTGAGTCTCTTTTGGATCTTCCTGTGTTTATATGATGGAGAATTGTAACAGTGCCTTCACAAAGGCACTTTCTACCTATTCTTGCACATGGTCTGTCATGGATCCAGGCTTTGAAGAGCCAGAATTACTATATTTACATTTTGCTTTCTTCTTAGGCATTGCAGAATGCTATTCTAAGCATGTGTCATTCCCATTCCCATGAGGGCTCACCAGGATGTTCAGGTGACTTCCCTCTCCAAGCTCTTGCCAGAATTACATCTCTTATAAGCACCATGAATTTTAGAGGCACAATTTTTAAAAGGAAAAATCTTTAATGGATTGGAGCCAATGGGCTACAGAAAGCATGCCTTGGAAGCCTTGCTCAATTTTCCAATGCAAGTGGAATACAATTCTTGCGAAAAACCTGGTCCAAAGTATGACTGCTGCCCTCCAACCCTCACTCTCCCTCGCAAAAGAAAAAAAAAAAATCCAGAAAAAACCCCCCAATGAAATAAACAAAAAAAAAAAAAAAAAAAAAGAAAATAAAAAACAACTAACCAACGAACCAAAAAACCCAAAAAAACCAACAACAAAACAAAACGAAACCAAAAAAAAGGAGGAACATAACACAGAGAAGTCTTGGGTTTGTTTTTTATCAGCCTCTTCTACCTAATCAAAGCCCCCATTCCTTACTGTTATCCCCAGAGCTAAGTCTTCTTCCAATGACAAATGTGCAGCAAAAGGTTGCTGAGCTGCAAGTGAGGAGCTTAGGACGCGCACCAGATTCACCCACACATCCAGGCTGCTCTCAGCAGAACAAGGGAATCCCTCAGTTCTATAAGACTACCCTGCCCACCAAAAATCTGACAATATTTCATTTTCTCTTTTTGCATTTACAATGCAACAGACCACAATCTTCTTAAAAATGCTGGGAGGTTTTGCTGATGGATGGAATAAAACATCTTTACTGTACATAAAGAAATGTGTTATCTGCAGTAGTTTTGCCAGCTCCTGGCACCCACTTAAATACTAGACATCAGTTTCTGCTACTTAAACAAAGAGATCTGGGGAAAATTATTTGGAAATCAGAAGAGGATAAGCCAGACAGTGGCTGCTCATGTCCCAGTTACTGCAGCTGTGCGTGAGACTTCCTGAACTGTGACTCGTCTTTGTCGTTTGGATAAATGCGTTTAGATGTTTGCTTTTAAACTCAGTGTGGTTTAAGCTATTACTATCCTTGCCAAAACATTGTTCCAGCAGTCACGCTACCACTTGTGGAGTCAGAGATGAAAAGACTTCCTAAGGTCACCAGCTAACTGTCAAGTGTGCTTAGAGCTGGGGAATTACGGGCACGGAAGAGGGGCTTAGCCTGCTGACACAGCGATCAGCCAGCTCAGTTATTCATCTGACACGATGAACAGACACACACACACACACTCCAAAGACAACAGCTGAGGTCAATAAAAGCACCTCACACATTACAGCAAATTTTCCTTATTGGGACAAGCAGGAAAGTAAAAGTGCAAAGAGAATGAACACAGAACAATTGAACATTCAAAGACATAACAGAGTTTGTCCACACAAAAATAAAAAAGGGAATTAATGAGTTTTATAGGTTCAGTGCCATTGCTTCTTAGAAGATAAACAGCATTTAAAAAGATTCTTAAAAAAACCAACAAAAACCAACCTTTATTACATAGTGAGCATACTACATAATAGTGAGCAAAACTGTGCATCGCAAAATGCTCTTTTGTCTTTCAGGTTAACTTTACTGTGCACATTAAAAGATGGTTAATTCTGCCCTTCACCATGGCACCAGATCCAGGCAAAAACACTTTAATACTGTGCACTTCCCCAAAGTGCAGTGACTGGGATTCAGTCTGCCTAAATCAAACATATAATTTCTTCCTGCGCTGTTTTAGGAGGTCTAGTAAATCAGGCCTACTAATGCAAGTTCCACAGATAACCCAGGGATAAAAACAAATACTTTGAGAAAGTTCAGCTTCAGCACTTTGACAGGAGCTTGGCCTAAAGGCTTTAAGTACACATTTCCATTGACTAGAAAGGCACTACAGTATTTCTTTTAGGGAATTTGCTTCACTATATGTCAATTAATAATCCATATTAGGAGGACTAAGCCAAGCACTTTATAGCCAGCTATAACAATTTTGTAATGTATCTAAGACAAGTACTTTTTACTTCAATTCTTAAGCCACAGAAGTCATACGAATAGATCAAAACCTCATCTTCCTCTACAACCATCAAATTTCTATACTTCATGTTGAGAGGAAATAAGCAACACTATAATGCCTCAACAAACCAGAAGCCAAAGAGATTAAAAAATACATGTATTGCCAGTGCTAAAAATCTTAAAACTAAACAGGAAAAAATTGAGCAGGACCTTAACTCCAAAAACCCCTAAGTGTTCAAAATTTTTCAACTCTTCTTTTTTTTGCCCTTGGTTGTAGAACCATACTAAGGTTTAGGTTGCAAAGGACCTTTAATCTAATTCCTAGTGCTGTGGTCAGAGATGTTATCCATGTTATAGAGATGGAAATGAAATTCAGAGCTTAAAATTTGAGTACCAGCATCATCTGCTGATGGATCTGAGGTGCAAGTAACCCACTTTAGACAAAAATGATGCAAAAGTAATTTTTTTTCTCATTTGCAAATAATCAAATTCATCTTAAAATTGTGCTCACTTAAACCAAAGAACTTTACAGGAAACTATCTCCTTTTTCAAATTGAACTTCAGAATTTTCTGCAAGTACTCTGCACAATTCAATGCAGGACAAGACACAGATAATGCCTTTTGGGCTAATTCCATTAACAAGCATCTAGGAGATACTGTGAAGAGATCCATATGATCTGTTCCACTGCCCAACACCATCTGTCCTTGCCTGACTGCAACAGCTGTCTAGGGCTGTCTCTAGGCAATTCTGCCATGCAACAAGCCATCAGACACTTCCTCTCAGTGTCCTGCCGTGCTCAGGGATGGGCAGCCTTCCTCCTTCTGCCATCTTTCAGTAGTTTCTTCCAACACATCAAATATCCTCCAGGGTAAATCAAGTCACCGATTAATGCCTCAGTGCTAACATTGAGAAGGGATTTCCTGCAGCAGAGATGCTGTTTGCAATGTTAGATAAGCTTGCCATCCAAACTCATAACAGTCTGGCACTACACTTCCTAGGAAAGGGCCCAATCCCCTCTCTGTGGGCAGAGTGCCATCTCAACAGATGGGATGAGTGAAGGCATTCATGAGCCTGTGCACACTCTGGGCACCACTGCTGGAAACATGAGTCACAGCTCAGATCATCTGCTTCAATATTAGCGAAGGCACAGCTCCTTACCCAGCCCTGGGCCAGCCACAAACATTTCCAGTGCAGCTACACACAGCATCTTAGAGGTATGATAACAGTGAATATATAGTTAGCCTAATCATGTAAGAACATTTCCTTCCATTTCCATCCCATTTTTTTAAACCACGTGTGCTTTTTAAGACATTATATCTTACTATAATAGGCCTCTGAGCACACAGTACCATCAAACCTGCTATCCTTGCAAATCTCACCGTTTTAAAGCAGAGCTGCATGGATCATTAGCTCAAATGCCTCTGTAAAGCACACACTTGCTGCACAAAACCACAGTAACTACTCTGTAGGTTTTATTCCTGCCTCTGAAGTGGAACTGAATCAACCTCCCAGTACACAGCATTGAAAGCACTTTGTTTCTGGAGGCAATGCATTTCAGATAAGATGCATGTCATAAGAAAAATCCTTGCAGCCATTTAAGTAAGATCTTCTGGGTTACTTCATGAAAGAAGACAAACTTTTCCTCGTCACCCACACAAAATCCAGCTTGAAATTCTGCCTACTGAAATCCTCCTTTCCCTCCCACTATATTTTCAACTGTAGATATTGGTGTTTCTTTCATTGCCTATTGTATAGTATCTATTAATACATATTAAACCCCTGTCTGTGTTTCAGCAAAGACATGTCTTGCCTGTAAAGTCTTTTGGAAGACCATGACCCAGTATAAGCACATGACCACCAGCACCAGTGTAAAATAAAAGAGCAGACTCTAGAACTTCATTCATCAGAATGCTCTGCTAGCACTAGGTTTTATTACACTTTGGATTCATCTCCATCAGGCAGTAACAACAGATCTCTAATGTTCTTTACAGAATGCATATTTTACAGTGGGGCTCATTTAGCCCCCTGAGAGATCTGACAGGAGATTAAGCAAACAGAACCTTCAAGATCATTCTGGTTTTACAAAAGACTTACTATGTCTTTTACAGATATATCTTCAATTATTTTCCGCCTTCTTTTTCCTTGTTGTGTTCATAAGGGAGATCTCAATTAATTATTGACAAGACACCCTGAATAGGTTATTTTGAGAAATATAAACATCCATGTGATTTCCAAGATGTTGTCATGTATTTCCTCCAATTAAAAGAGAAAAAGTTATATGCCACAGATCCTACCAGCTCTGGAAATATTTATTTATAAATTACTTGAACGCATGGCTTGAATATGCACTTATTCACCATAAATTCTAGCCTTTGCTTAAGTCTTATTAATGATCCAGCTTCACTGTACCTATTTCCTTTGGCCTAATGAATAGCATTCTAAAATCAAATAATAAAAAATTAACATGTAATCCACAAAGGTTTTGAAAGAGACATGCTTGCAGTCTGTAGACAGATCTGATCACAACAAATAAATGTTTATGCCCAACAAGGCCCACACGGTAGAGAAGAGCAATCCAAGACTTTTTCCTAATAAAGGATAAAATTTTGTCACAAAACAATTCATTAGCTTATGAGAGACATCAACTGTTGTCCCTGGCTGAACTGGTTATAAATGCTAAGGGTTGAAGGGTACTCCAAGTGTCAATTCACAACTAAGAGGAGAAAAGAGATACAAAGAAAGAGAGCACACCAGGTCTACATCTTCTTTGGGGAAAACCAAAGCATAAAAACAAGTATTACCAAGAGGACTAGAACTCTACCCTAGACTGCTGTGGGAACCCTCTGAGGAACTGAGGAGAAACAGAAATTACCTTGAAACACTGGATTATCATGTATGCTCTCTGCATCTATTTCCAAACACAGAGATCATGCTTAGCTTTTCAGTGTAATAGAATAAACTATTTAACTTCGGCTGCAAACTTCTCAAATACAAGGAGAAATTTCAATGGTCCTGGCCCAGGGAGTGGTGATGAACAGGTAAAATATGATCATTTGGGAAGTATGAGGTCTCCCAGTCTAAGGGGCTATAGGCACCGAGGTGCTGGAGGTGGAAAGCCCAGTAGCTTAGGGGCAAATGTTTGTCCAAGAAAGGTGTCTTCCTGACCACTGCTGGTTACTGGATGCTTCTGCAGAAGCAGTACAAGACAGGGATAAGGTCTGAGGCTCAGAAGTTCCACCAAGACCATGCCTAAGTGTAGCACAATGAACAAATTACCTAACACTGAAAAATCCAGGCTGAAAAAAAATCTATTGGTTTTAATCATGTCCAACGTAAGGCAGAAGAGAAAATAAAGTCTGCATTGCACACCATGCTTTCCCTGTTCTCACTCAAATGTACTTCTAACTCACCAGTACTATAAAGCAAAAGAAGCATAAATACTTTTTAGGGAGTCCAAAAAGTAGCTAAGCTTGGTTGGCTCAAGTCACCTTCTTACCCATCTGCTTTGATGTGCCAGCTATTTCTGTGTCTTTGGTAGATGACTATCCCTCATATATATGTTTGCTGACAACCTCACAGTGTTTAATACAGTTACCCTAAAAGCAGCCTAAACAGCCTCAGAAGTCAGGACTGAGAGTTGGCTCATCTCAGTAATTCAGACACTTGAACTGGCCAGATGTGGACTTGGCTGGATGTCTGAAGTTTCCACTGAAATCAAGTCACTGCCTCAGAAAGTTTAAAATGTGTTTAAAGAAGATTAAACAAGATTCTTCAAAAACAACAATAACTGTTGAGTTTGAAAATTTAAAGCCTACCAGAATCTACCTAGCTAATTGTGTACAGAGCAAAATGATTTTCCTGACCCACACAGGTCACCAACCACAGCCTGAAAGTACAAAATTAATGCAGAGTAATTGATCTGACTTTAAAGATGCTTAGGGGTAGTAAGAGAGTTGGAGCTATTGACTTCACTGAAAGGCAACTACCCAAATATTTAAAAAATATCTGACTTCAGAAAGAGTGCTAAGAGCAGTGTATGCTAAGAGCACTGATGCTCTGCACTCTTTCACTTGATGTTTCTAAACTTATATGAAAAGGTATTCAATTACTTTCCAGTTAAATACTGAAAGATACATGAAAATGTGGGTTTCCCGATCAAGCAAATGGTCAGGTTTTAAGTGAAGATTATTAAATGTGATCTGCCAGCAGCAACTAAAAGCAGAGATGAGCAGATGGGGCATTCAGGGTTCCAGGCTCATGCACACTAAGGCTGAGACAAGAAGCACAAGTGAAATACAGAGGAGAAACTGGGCTACTTAATCATTCAAAGCTTCTATTTTCATAGTTTGCATTACATTCAAAAAACATAATTCAAAATTAATAGAAATAATTTCATCAGGATGTTTTATCTCAGCAATGTATAGGCACACCAAAAATTGTTCATGCTGATGCAAAATTTAAAAGTAGAAATTCAAAGGAAGCTGCAAAGTGAAAATTTCTTCTAAAATACTTGCTTCTTCTGCCAGTTATCATCCAATTGCTTCTTTCATTTGCTCAGATACATTTTCTTCCATGTGACATGCCACTTGGGTAAATCACAACAGTCAACTGAATGTCCTAGTTTACCTACTTCATATGTGAAAAAAAACCCCTAAACTTACTTACTGGGAGCATTATGGTCCTCTTTTCTTAAAAGAAACGTGGCAACCAAAGAAGTAGAAAGAGAAGCATTTTAATAAACTGAACCATGTCTAATGAAAAACCCCTGACATCTCTTCACCCCATTCATTTGCCTAACCACTGACACATTTTAACAATAGTTTTAAGGATATGTATTTTCATTATTTTATTAAAAGCAAGGAAAATCTAACAATTAATTTTAAGACCACATCTGTGACTTTAGGAAAAAGGAATCCTTTAAAAACATAATGGTAGTCTATATTAAAATAACTCTTGCAAGAGCTGCAGCTAAATCAAGACATAATAGATTAAATTATTCAGAGCAATTTTTCAGTATACTTAATGCAAGATGCAGGTCATAAAAGAGACTCACAAAGACTTTTATACCTTGTTACTAAAGCTGAAATCCCTACAAATATACAGTGTAAGGTGGGGGGGGGGTGTTGAGTGTTTCCAAATAGTGACTCCAACCTGGGGAAAAGAAAAGATGCAGTATTTAGAGTTCCAAAAATACTTATCTCCTTGTCTTAACCTAACAAAGCCAGAGAGTATTTAACACAAACTTTGGGGAAAAAAGCTACCTGATGGTTTAGGTTCTTCAGAAATACCTCCTTCCTTGCTGCACATGCTCTCCCTGAACTACATGTTGGCAGGTTCATGAGTCAAGGTAGGAATTTTATTGACATCAACTATTAAGATGGTTATTTGGAAAAGGTAATGGGGACAGACCAGGACTTTGAAATACCTTGCTAAACCACAGCAAAGAGCAGGACAGAACTGTCTGCTATCCTCCTCAGGATAATTTTTGTTGGTATTTATTTTGACAACAAGCAATTTAGAAAAACTCTCTCCACTAAAATACCAGCCGGACATCTCAATCCAGCCGGGGCTGATTAGTTTACTGCAGACATCTCTGCTGGAACTATTGACTTTTCATTTTCAGCTTATGCACCTGAAGCAACAACAGCAGCGGGCACAAGCCAGAGACCACAGCGTGACCAGCCTCCAGAAGAAGTGCTGGGAACACTCCAACTCCTAATGTTCCCTAACGAAGGCTGGATGTCTGTCTGATAAATCTGCTTTAGGTAAACTGAAGCTACCAGTAATTGGATGAATTGCAAAAATGAGTGACATACTCCGCTGGCATGATCTACATTAATCTTCAATCTACACTAATCACATCAAGCAAATTATGTTATTAACATAATTAATTCACTATGAGTAATTAATGAAGTCCAGAAGAAGCCAGCTACATCTGCAAACTCAAAATTCACTCCACAGCAGAAACTATGGAAATAGGAATGAAACACTTCCCAGAAGGAAGACATTCTCATAGTTCTTAAATCACATGAATATGAACATTTTTACCTTCCAAAAGAATTGTTTGGACAGTTTGCTTGGCTAAGAGGGCTGGAGTGCTCATACTTTTTTGGTCAAGTCAGAAGAGAAAAAAATGTTTAATAGAAATCTATGTATAAAAAATATTTACAGAGTGTTGAGCAGATATCAAAAAATTATTATAACTGAGAAATTAAAATTTAGCAAAATAAATTTCTATATTCAAGATGATCAGGTTCTTCTGTCATTTTCTTTTAGTCACATATGCACATATGCAGGTGATTTTTTTAAAGAACATCATAAAATTATTCACATGCTTGTATAAATATCTGAAAACATACAGAAAACAAACACTTAAATACAGAAATAGATTTGGTGCATTTGTTGTGATTTCTTTTTTGCCTGTATAATCATTATTCCCTTTCAAAAGTTAGTTACTTTTCATGCACACTGATTTTAAAGCCCATGGATGCCAAAATAGCATAATTTGAGTGTATCTGTGCCAATGTTTTCAGCTTTATGAAAAGCAACACAGATCAGTATCAGTCTCCTGCAATCCTAAGCAGCCCTGAAAGCTGCTTTATTGCAGAACAATTCACAGGGTATCTCCATGAGCCATAAAAAACTCCTTCACACAGCATGTGAGAAAGTCTTACTCTCTGGATTCACTCTCCTCACCACATTCAACTAGGGTGGTTTGATGTTATAATCCAGCTATTTCTGCTGGGACTAGGAATCTGGAGCAGATGTTCTACACACCTGAGCCAGGGAAGACTAAATTCCAAGACAGCCCAAGCTCCCTCTGTATTCAGTGGGGAGCGCTGTAGGCAGAGGCCAAACCACATCATCCTTCTACAGGCCCTGAGTTCTGTCCTCCAGAGGTGCCTGCTTCCCTCCACAGGCTAAAGGGAGCCTATGGTTAAATGTGATGTTCAGAGTTAAAATTATTTTTTTTAAAAAAAGTAATAATAATAATAATTTTAAAATCCCTGCACTGCAAATAAGCACTCCAAAGTTTTACTCAGAGTTTTCAGTACTCCCTCTTTCTCAAGTGCAGGCAGCACCCAGTAACCTGTCAGACCATGTAAAGCCCATCCATCAACTCTGATTTACTAGAGAAGAGAACAAGCTGGAAAAACCTTCAGAACTATTTAGCCTAATTTAATATTTTTTGCTATTTTAAGCTGGGTGTCTCAAAGGAAGAAAAGAACTTTAGAACATTGAACTGATTTGGAATGAAATGGACCTAGGACAAAAGTTATACTTCATGGACTTTAGGCAACTCGTGAAAAATGCAGAAACACAGAAATAAGATGGTATAGAAAGTAATAGAGCCATCAGCACATTGAGGGCCATGTTCTTAATGGACAGGTGACATTTTCATTACAGAAGAAAAATTAAAAAGTCCTAAAATGGAAATCACTGAGGTGAAGATTAGGCCTACAAACTGTGATGGAGCAATCTCAAGCAATATATCAGCACCACAGCTGGATGGACTGAGAGGAGCCTGAGAAGAACTATTCATTACAGACCTCAGAAGAATATTTCTTTAAGAGTTTGAGAACAACATACTCGACTCTGAAAGAGCAGTCTTCAAAAGCTTCAACACGTGTAGGTGGCAACCAACTAAACAGAACAACTCAGAACAGAAATCTCCCCTTGGAAAAACACTGCATGGAAGGGGAAAGTAGGAGAGATGAATCTTGAAGCAGATTTTCAGGAAGTTGAGTGTAGACTCAAAAAACTTAAAGGAGTCTGTGGAGGTCACTGCACAGTTGATCAGAAGTCTGAAGTACAATGATGCAGGAAAGAGAGAAATCGGGGTGCACAATGTGACATTATTAACTGGGAGAAACTAAGGGTAGTAAATTCTCCTCCTCTTGGAAACAAAGCTTCATATGACACCTCCACCATATGTATAGCTCCTCAGGACCTGAACAATCAGCACCAGTAAAATCCCTTAGGAATAATGGGCACATATCCAAATATTTCATTTTCATATTGCATTTTCTAGCCTTTGCATACATTCAGGTTTTCCAGAAAACTGCATTACCAAGTGCACTTATTGAAGAATTCTTAATTGTTTGATATGGACAATTTCTTTTTCAAAAAGAAAGAGACACCACAAAAACATTTGAGATATAAGGTTGCATTAGACAAGCATATCGTTGATATTTAATGTCTTTTTCAGTTATCATTAAAAACCTGATAAATTTTCCTCACATGATATCCAAATCTTTTCAGGACATAAAGATTTGAGCTCAGACACTCAGAACAACCCTAGGACTTCTAGTTTGTTTTGCTGAATTAGGCTCCCTCTGTGACTTAGGGTTAGTTTAATGTGATTGTAACTGCCATTTATTTCAAACATGTACATTTTGAATAAGGAAAAAAACATCAGAGGAGCAATTTTTTTTTATTATTTTGTAAATTCAGTGGGATGAGACAAAACAACACACCTGTCTGCAGTGCAACAATTAGCAGGTTTCTGAGGAAAGCTCTTGACAGTGAATGATTTAACCTGGAGAACAACCAAATTCAAGCTACGTTTTCTCAGTGACAACAGTTGAGGCCCATATGCCACTTTCTGCTCATACCTAAAAATAACTTAACCATTCCCTGAAGCAGTTACAAAGCCAGATCACCCCATTTTAACCAATATGTAATCTAAGGGTACAACACCTGCCCTACTGCTCTGCAGTTGAATTAATACTTGTGCTTATACCCATTTACTGCTGCTTAATGGAGCAATGTGAAACGGAACAGTCTCAGCACAAGAGGCTGAACACCTCCCATGCTATGGCATCCTAGAGACAAATCAGTAAAACTTTCTTCAAGGTGGTACAAGTTTGTGTCTTCTGAGCCAGAGAGGGGAACAAGACCCAAGAGTCACATCCAGAAGGAAAACATTAACAAGTGGAATATTGAATTAAAATGCTGTCCATAGGCTGGGGGTTTTATCACCTGTACTTGGTAAGAAAGTGAAGATTGCATGGTCTACTGGAAGAAAGAGTTCAAGTCTGCAGCCCTGGTGAAGAAAGAGGTTTTCCCATGCAGAAAAACTAGGCAGATGATGAGCACAAATCCTTCTCTCTCCAGGACATTCCTAGGCAAGCAAAGCAGGCGTGCTGCTGTCTGTGCCCCTGACTGAGCTCACAGCCCTCCCATGTAAAGGGTGCTTCGCTTGACCTCAGGGCACCAAAACTGAGCACTGCAACCTGTGATTGCAATACTTACCCAATGGCAGGTTGATGCTTAAAAGACTTGCCATAATTAAAATTGAAGGTGTATGAGGAAACATGTTCCCTGCTAATGGCTAAACTATTCAAGCATCTTTGGTCTCCTCCTTTGAGAGACACCATCCAAAAATACCTATAACCAACCTGCTGGCTCCCTCCTGTACTGCAGCTGCAAAAATAAGGCATTAGAAATAGCAGCCTTCCCAAAGAAGATTCTTTATTTGCATTCCTGGCACAGCTCACTTGCACGGTCCACAAAATGCATTCATTAACAGATAACAAAACAGCAGAAGGAGGCTTTCTTCAAATGTTCCACTCCTTCCTGAGCACAGGGGGAGTCCTCCAAACATTTCACTGATTTATCAAAGAAAAGGCCCACCTTCTAGCAGGAGAGACATATTCCACTGCATTTTGTTGCTAGGCAGACCTCTGCATTTAACTGCAATTATTTATTTATATGAACTTCCTTCTTCACCCTCCCTACCAAGATGCTCGTGGTGTTGAATAAACAACTGTACAATAAAAAGAGCATAAAAGCAGAAGGGCAAAATATTTAAGAGCAAAATTAACAGTTGTCACCAGAACTAAGAATGAGATGGCAAAGAGAAACCAAAAATAACTGGACTCCAAGGGGGCAGGGAGAAACACAGCAATTTTTTAAAAGAGAAGTCAGGCTGCTAAGATTGAGAGATAGCAATCAGATAAACCAACCAAGTGGTGTGACCCCATATGTGAAACTGCCCAAAACAAACATTTCAAGACTCATATTTAGTTGTGGAGTTGTGAGTACTCAGAAGGCCATGACCTTCTTTTTCTTCAAGGTTCTTGAACATTTGCTATATATAGCACAAGTATTTATGATTTAAAATAAATCCACTCAGGCAGATTTTGACAGGATTGCTTGTGACATGTCTGAGAAAAATGCATTACTTTAAACAGTCTGAGGAAATAAACCTAGCAGATTCAGTGTATCATGCTACAAAATGTCATCTACTTTATGAAAGATATACATGGAGGGTAAAAAAAGAACATTTCTTTGAGCTTGCTTAGATAACTCAAGAGAACTGAAAGTCTCAAGAATGTCGGCTGTGCTCTCTAGACCAATAGAGCACTCAGTGTTTAGCAACAGGGACTTCTCTGTGCTCAATATAGTTTTCTCTCTTTCACATTGAATGCTTTCAACTTTTTTCAACTTCTTTCTGTTCTCTAACCTATTTCTCAATGATTTAAGACTAAATATTACTTGAAGTTAGATCAAGGTCCCAAACATCTTGCATTTGTTGAAAGTAACTGAGAATTTTTCTCTCCTTTACTGTTGTCTCAGGAATTCATTCTGTCAACTTCCTTGTTTAATCTGATCCATTATTTTTATAATAACTATTAACAGTAACACATACTAATTATGGTATCAAATATAATTAGTTATCAATTTCACATCTGCAAGTTCTTGATCATGTCTGGTGTCTGCTATGCACACTGGAGAGTCAAACCAGAAATGAATGCCTTTCACAACTACATCATTTTATATGAAAGGCTTTTGATGGTAACAGGTTAGCCCAGTTCACAAACACTTGTGAAAAATGTAATATACTATAGGTTTCCTTTTCAAATATAGTAAGCACTGATGTCCCTTATCCTAAACAGATAAAATATCCTGCCTGAGAAAAGAAATGCTCCTTATTATTTGTTAATCCCATGACCAACAGCAGTAATTACAGCCCATATAAAGACATCTCAGCTCAATCAAGATAGATCAAGTTTCTTGTCCTGCAAATCTAGTAACTTGGAATAGGTTTTGGTTCCAGAAAAGTTACATGAAGAGCAGCTAAAATAGAAACCTTTAATTTTTTATGTATTCTTGGTCTTTGTTTTTTTGTATTTTTGTGTTTGTATTTGTATTCTTGTGTTTCATGTATTCTTTCTTTCTCTGAAACTGGCAGATATCTTATTGTTGCCAGTAATTAACTTATTAATCTTGCTTAAGATTTACATGCTAAGCATTTAGAGCATGTTTCTGATTCAGCTATCCTTCAAAATTCCTGGGTCTTCAAACAACTGAGCATATCATATTCTAACAGAGCCTTACATTGCATTAATGGTTAATAAAAATATTCCTTAGGGTTTTAAAATACTTGTTATGACAGCATTTTGCCTTCTTGTAGCAACAATTGGTGATTACTTGAACAGAGAGTGCCTGCCACTATGGCAGTAACTTATGTTGATTATTATTTCAAAGATGTAAAAATGTCTTAAGGCTTGGAAAGTAGATACAAGTTTAATAAATATGGATATAAATAGCTGACTAAATAACCCACCACACAGATTTTATAGATCAGTTCTCTACAGATTTCAAGGCAATGCCACCAATAAAGGCAGAAAAAAGGATGAGCTGATTCTAGGGGCCAGCAAGCCCTGTCAGATTTTTAAAAAACCCCACATTTCAAGTGTTCACCATGCTGGTGATGCCAGATTAAGAATTTAAGAGAGAGAGAGAGTTGAACATTAAGAATACTTGCTCTATATATAGCACTCCAGTATGTGCTGGGGATTAGGTTGTTAACAAATTAAGCAAGATTTATACATTCAACAACATACTACTGGAATATATACAATCTTTTTTGACTCTGACCAATGTGACAACTTATACACTTGGATATAGAAGACATAGAAGAAGAGATCTGGAGGTTAAATCATAGATCCATGTTTTAAAAACTGTGGTTATTCAGAACAAATTATTTCCTCTAGAAAATTCCAAAATTTGAAAGTAAGATCGAAGTTTAAACAAGATACAATGCCTGAAGGAAAAGTGGAAAGGACTTCCTTATGCCAACATAACTTCCTTTACCTTTTTCCTAAAAGTCACAGAATCACAGAACCACAGAACATGCTGAGTTGGAAGGAACCCACAAGGATCACTGAGTCCAGCTCCTGGCCCTGCACAGTACAGCTCCAAGAATCACACCCTGTGCCTGAGAGCATTGTCCAAATGCCACTGGAACTCTGCCAGGCTGGTGCTGTGACCACTTCCCTGGGGAGCTGCCCCAGTGCCCAACCATCCTCTGGGTGAAGAACCTTTTTTTAACATCCAGCCTAAAGCCGACCTGACACAACTTCAGACCATTCCCTTGGGTCCTGTCACTGGTCACAAGAGTGAAGAGATCAGTGCCTGCCCCTCCTCTTCTCCTCACATGGAAGTTGTAGCTGCAGTGAGGTCTCCCCTCAGCCTCCTCTTTCCCAGGCTGAACAATCCAAGTGATCTCAGTCACTCCTCACACAGCTTCCCTTAAAGACCCTTCACCATCCTTGTTGCCCTCCTTTGGACACTCTCTAATAGTTTAATATAATTCTTGTATTTTTTATCTTATCTTTTTTATATTTCTTGTAGCAACTTCATCACAGTCTGAATAAGTACCAGCATATGCTATATAAAGTGAACCTGTAAGATATACATATAACAGGTTTAAACATTTCTTTCAGTGAAAATGATCAGAAATGTTTTGATCATACAGGAAAAACTGTATCAATATAAATTTAATAGAAAAAAAAGAAGTGAAATAAAGAACTATTAGATCCCCTTATGAAAAATTATTTCTTATCTAAACTTTGTACACACCACAAAGTAGACCCAAACCTCCTTGTAGCAAGCTCTCAGTGGGCAAACACTGTCAGAGATGAAGCACTGCTGCTGGAATGGCAGCCAGCCATGGCAGCAGCATAGGGAATGCTCTCCTGACAGAAATTCCTAACACAACTGTATTCCATCCCAAAGCACCAAGACTGCAGCACACCCAAGGAATGCACTCAGCCTTTGTGGTGGATCTGCCCATGTGCACCAGTGCAACACATTCAGAATATGTCAGAATTTATGTGTGTGCATGCTATGACTATGGTTTGGATTTTCCAATCCATTTGACCCTTCAAGATTACTTTTACAACCAATGACTCTGACAGTGATAAAGTTTCCAGGTATTCCAAGTAAATGCTTAGATTTACTTTTGCCTGGTTTTTGCCTCACTGCCTTTCTCACCAGCCTTGAGCCAATCTCACACAGGACATACAAAGCAAGGACCCTCTACAGTCTGCACTGCAATATATAAGAGAAAACCAGACAGGCAACCCAGTAATCATTACTTTCCAAGGGGTCTAAGGACTAAAGCTTCAAGAGTATTTGCTGCTGTAAGTCACAAAATCCTTGTCTAATCTAGCATGCATCTGAACCCTCCCAACTCATGGCGGTGCCAAAACCTAACTCCTTTCTGAGCACCCTCCCTTCAGCTGGTAACGTGTAGGATCCAGTCTTGCTGGCAAAGCCAAACTAAGGGACTGAGTAACCCTACTCAGACCATGGAAAAGCAGTTTTAAATCATTGGTTAGTCTGAGAGAGTCCCAAGTCCCTTATGTGTAAAGGCATGCCCCCCATGAGGCAGCTCAGGGATCTGAAGCTGGCCTGGTTTCAACCCACACCAACAGAGCTGCTCCAGGGTACCTGGAATGCTGGAATGCACCCACTGGGACAGGCTGCACCTTCTGATCAGGGATCTGAACCCCTACAAATGGACACAATCAACATTCTGTGTCTATTCAGAAGAGGACAGAAATATTCATTTAAGTAGAACTGGGACCTCTTCTTGCTGTGGCCCCTTCCTATTGCCAGCTTTTCCACTATTCCCTCTGTCACCTTAAATCCCACAGACTGATGCTTTCCACCAAGCTCAATGAATTTTCTTCTACTATTTTCAACTGCTTTGTTTATCATCTAATGCACGTCTTCTCATACAAGTTGGGTGCAGCTCCATAGAAATTAGCAGAGCAGTTTCATATGGAACCAGTATTAGGCTTTTTTCTATTAGTATTTTTATGGCTTAATCTTTTCAAGTATAACTCAAATATTCTCAGATAATTCTCATAAAGTACCTATACTCTCTAGAAGTATAAAAACAGTTGCATGCTACCAGTCCTCTGAAGATATGAGAAATTCACCATTAACTGTGTCCTTGCTCACACCCTTAATAAAATATTTTTAAATACTTTCACTGTTATTATTAGTAACAGTAATCTGTAATGTGATTCTTTCTCATTGATCAGGACCCTGCTGTGCACAGTGCAGCAATGCCAAACATCCCTGTACCAAAGGGTTCATAATTTAAATATGAGATGAGAAACCACACATCAATACAGAGGAAGTAAAAGGAAAGAATAAAAGATTTATATTCCACAATTATGTAAGTGGTGTTTTAGGAAAGGAGAAGAAAGCTTGCAAGGAGTAGTGAGAAATAACTGTAGGCAAGCAAAGAACAAGCACTGAATGTACAATCTGTGGTTTTATAAATATCTTCTATAACATGTAGTCGTGACAATGAGAGTCCTGACTCTATTCAGGTACAAGATGCCATTTGTGCCTTGTTTTCATTTCTATACTGTTTGGTTGCTCAATTTTGGATTAATTTTCCAGTTCCTATACTGGACTTTTTGCTGTGTTTTAATTCTTGGAGGAAAGTTCTCTATTCTATTTTCTCACTATCATTCTTTTCCTTTTCTCTTTACATTGCTTTTACTGATTCAACCATATGCAACACAGCTCTGGCATCCTGGCTTCTTTAAAATATTATCATAAAATAATAATGAAAATTGTGGATGATTTAAATAATTTAAGTTTGATAAATTGTCGTCTAATGATATGTGAGAGAACTATATAAAATGTTATTTTCTTTCACTACTTTTTGTGCAATGAAAGACTAATTCAATCCTTTTATTTTCTGTAGGTATTTTGTCCATATGTATTACTTTGGAATGCCTTTAAATTTTCTAGCTTGGAAAACCTGCCATCCATTTCTGCAAAGAGCTTTGATTGAATTGACATATTTCTCTTGGCTTTTTTTTTTTTCCCCAAAAATGTGCAGACCTTACTGAATGGCATCATGACACTACAAGAAATATACTTTGGATTCAGATTTCAGACAGATCAGTACATGGATACTGTATATTGGTCATGAAGGACATGATATTTCCTAATATTTCCTCCAAACTTGCATATATTTGCAGATCTGTGCTTAGTCCCAAAAGGCAGAAAATCTAGAAAATTAGGAGTTTGTATAAAACACTGCTGAAAACAATACTTCTTGCATGTGATTCTAATAAGAAGAGTTATATCAAAGAAATAAGAAAGTTTGTATCACATAGGAAGAAGCTGCTTTTTCTAATGACTAATTGCTTGCTCTAATGAACATCTTTTGTTGCATCTGCAGTACTGTTGCTACTTTTAAGAACAGAAATCTCATCTCTCTCTACTTGATGTGATGTAGATTTAGACCCAGGCACTAATCATTTCAATGTCTCATTTTTAGAAATATATCTGGCTAGTTACATGGCAAATTTTAGACCTGCTGACCCCTAACTCTTTGTTTTTTTAACCCTGGCAAACTAAAATTTTGATATTTTTTGTCAGATGATTACACTATTATCAATCCTAACAGAAATACAGAATAGCTTGTACACTGGTATTCGTTGATGTGCTTTGATAATTTCATATTGCAAATTGTATGTTATATTGTAAACTTCTCTCTACTCTCATAACTGTTTATATTACTTTTTCCAGTTCCTCTCTACAAGCAAAAAGCTAATTTCCTATTTACATCAGATGATACGTGGTCTTGGGTTAAAAGCAATTATTAAAATTCCTCTGATCTCTTATCTCAGAGTTTAGAAAGGGTATGTTTAGAAGTGCTACACAGTAATAAAAACTTTGCACTATCAGTATTATAATTCTGTAAAATTTTTCCAGTGCAAAGATTTTACTAGTTGTCATATACTTTTGCCTGCAAACTGCTCAACTTCTAGCAGTTGGTATTATAAACCATAAAGACACCATTGCCTGAATATTCTCAGTTCTCAGCTTGTAGAATGGCTATGGGTAGCCCCATCTTTGATGGATAAAATCTCCTTTCTTAAGGATCTCTTCCAAAAACATCAACTCTTCTCTTTCTCCATTGAGTATTGAATTTCTTATCTCTCCTAATCATTAACCATTAATCACTCCTCGTGGTGCAACACTTAAAATCTGAGTAGATGGTTAGGAAATACCTAATGTATTCATACATAAAAGAAGAGAGACTCAGAAGAAAAACCAAAGAAGAAAAAAAACCCCGTAATTCAGCTCCTGTATTATTCACAGGGAACAGGCTTTGAGATGGAGACTCTGTCTTTTCCTTTTGCTCCTTTTGTGTTGATGCAGAGTAGTCTATAAAGTGCCATGGAAGATGAGAGGCAGGATATCGTGTTTTATCACTCACCTGTACATATTCTACTGGTCAATGTCTTATTTCAATCTCATATTCCAAGGCACAGTGAGTTATAATGTTGCCAGTTTCCCCCTGACAGCATTGGTTTACAACTGCACTCAATTTCATTCTAGAAACAGCATGGTTGACCAGCTTATCTAAGCTTATCAAGTCTTGCTTAAGCATGAACTGCTTCTGCTTTCATTTTGCTTCAGATTCTTGTTGATGCAGATCACAAGAACCACAAAGCAGGCAGCAGCTGAATCTAACAAGTTCAGCAAGATTAAGGACAACCTACAGGCCTTTCACTTGACTATAGGTGTTGCTCCTTGGGTCTTAGGTATGAAAGCATGAGTAAAAAAAGAGAAAAGGCATTTGATGGAAAAAAAGGAACATGTCCCCAACTTTCACTGAAAGATACTTGGATAAGTCAAAAAGAATGACTGAAAATTATCTCCCACCAACATGCAGTCTCACAGGTGCTAAACTAATAACAGAAGGTAAACCACTGATGCAAGGGCTATCCCCCACTGAAAATATGTATGCGGTGACTAAAATTTTTAATATTTTCCTTTCTAGCACAGCTCAGTCATGGCTCATCTATACTATCAAAACCACTTGCCTCTTTGGTTTTATAATTTAATAAAAATGTAATATTGTGTCTTTCAATATCTTTCCTGTAAAAGTTCTATCACAGATTTTGAACTAATAAATGAGAGTGCCTTTTTTTCATGTGTCAATTTTTTCATAAATTTAAGTCATTAGAGAAAAATTCAAACATATTCTAAGCATCTTGCTATTGACTCAGCTCACTTGCCAAGTGATCAATGTGGTCATCAAAATGTTTGGCTGAGAAAGTTATTCCTTTCTAGTTTATATGCCCTGAGACCCAACAGGAATTATGTAATAGATATATAAAAGACTAAACATAAAAGTGTTATATAAAAGACTTTCTTCCTCTTTTCTAACTCCAATTCAGCAGAAACAGTGGGCCAAATGAAGCCTCTAACTGATTAAACTTTTTCAATCAGGTGTTCTTCAGAATTTCTTTGGCATGGAAGTGGCTCTGCTGTGTTCTCCTGCTCGAGAGCTTGCCAAGCACCAAAGGTTCAGCTTTAGAGAGCAGAGCAAGGAGGATGGATTATTAGAAGATGGTTCCAGGCTTTAGTAAGGAACATACTATGAATATGTCCCAGCACGATTTTCCTCCCTTGGAATGCACTCACATTTTAGCCTCTAATGATTTTTGTGTTTCAAAGCATTTTATGATCAGAAAAGTGTTCCCCACACTTTCACTTCTCAAATGTAGCACATTTTCAACTTATGCATTCGTTACTATTCAAGCTGTATCAAAAAAATTTTACATCCCCTGAATAAAAATTGTTCACTATTTTTCAGGACTGTACTCTGGTTTTACATCACTTCTTTGAAAAGAGTATATTAATGTTTTATCTAGAGTTTTATCTACGAATTCTTGTATGTATAAGTTTACTCATGCAACTTACTTCAGTGGAATTATGAGTAAAGAAGAAAGACCACAAGATCTTGCTCTGCTCCCCTCTCTACAAGATTAATTTCTCTGAATGAAGGGCTGGCAAGACTGTACCACATAATTGCCTACAAGCAGTGCAAGATATTAATTTAAAATAAAAGGGTCAACAAAAACCCGACGTAGCAGTTGGCTCAGGTCACTGGCTGCTGTCCTTTTCTCTCCTACTCTCAACAAGCCCTTCACACATATACTTGGCTATTCAGTGAACCCAGACTCTGAAAAATGTGCCCTTTGAACTTCTCAAAAAAAGCTTTCAGAGTAACAAAACCAGCAATGCCCTCCTACAATACCTACTGCACCTTCAAATCCATAGAAGGGGAAGATTGAGTTTTGTCATTGTATCACAGGTAATGCTGCAAGGATGAGCAAGATGTGAAAGAATAGTAAAATCAGTACCTGTACCTTCACTGACCTATCTTCAGCCTGCCATGTATAAGTCCCATGATATGTTCCAGCAACATCACATATTTTATCACTATCCAAAAAAACTACAACCATGTGACTTTACTGCATGCCTGCACACTGCCTGATTGGGTAGTCTCCATTCCAGCAGGTTTTTAAGACCAATAAAAATAAAGCCCTTAGTAACCTTGTCTTTTATGAGGTCCTACAGCTGACTGTCCTTTGTGCAGAAGTTGGAGTAGAGGCCTCTTGACGTCCCTCCCAACTCAAGGAGAACACAGCACACAGACCCACCCAAACACAGAGGACATACACAAATACTCCTCACCAAATTCCACCAAATTCTATATCTCTTAGAATTTATGATGTCATAGCTCTACAATGCTCTAGCATAGCTCGACTGAGTTTCCACTACCTTAAACTTTTGTCATATACACAGAGATGCCAATATGTAACTAAAATCAGAAGACATATAGCTCTGCCTAATCACAGTTCTTAATGTGGATAATCACATATACAACAGCCTCTACTTATCTCCCTGACAGTAGCTGCCAAATTTTTTAGGATAGCTATGTAGATTAGTGACAAGAGAACCATGAAGAAATACCACATGTATCTTATTTTTCTGACATTTTAAATAAATATATTAAAAAAGCAGAAAATATCCAGTGCTTGCTTCCTATCAGTAAAAGCAGTCATAAACATTTTTCTTAGCGTGGTTCAGGGCAAGGACACAAGTGTTTCCAGTACCTATGAGGTTTCTGTACTTTGTAGCCTGTAATGCAGAGGCTACACTAGCTGACTTCTGGTTTTTGCATTTAAAGCAAGATGGCTCTCAAAAAAAAGGTATTGGTTTACTGGTTGCATGTTAACTCCAAAAAGTATGTTCATCTGAGGAGGACATTGACCAAGAGAGACTAAGTACTGCATCAGCTTCTGCCTGGCTCCCTCACCTCTATGCCAAGCATACAATGTACATATAAAATCTTTGCAACATGGTATTTAAAATCTGCCTTTTGCATTGGCTGGATATCTAATCCACTGTGATCCAAATAAAATTAAACAACCCTTTCCTAGAATACTGTGGAAATCTGTTGTGATTATTTTAGAGCAGATATTTACACTGTGTCCTTGGACTGCAGTGACATGAACACCAAAGACAGGCACGTTCTTTACCTGAACAAGAACAAAATGATGAGTGTTCATTGTAAAAGCTTTAAACACTATTTTGTGAGTAAAGGCAACGTGGTTATATCCTGAAAAAGAATCAGCCTGAAACATCTGGGGTATCAGAGCAGACTTGCAGCGCTAAATGTGTTGGAAAAAGCAAACTTTTCAGTTGGCCTCAGTGCACATCAATATGTATGGAATAAACAGTGACTGTGCTTTTGTAACACATCCCTTATTTGAGGGACAAATGCATAAGAGTATTTCACAGTGTTCTCTTTTCACATTCATTAATGTCAAAACCAGAGCTTTCCAGTGACCTTGCTCTGCTCAGGACTGCTATCACTAATGGACCTACCATAGTCTCTTGCTCCCAAACTTCACTGCTCATTTCTTCCATGCTAATGCACATACAGACCATTTGAGGGAAAAAAAAAATAGCATATCCATATCTAAGCTCCATGACTCCCCACTTTCTATTACTTCTCATAACACAAAAGGGTAGGTGATTTTAGCTTGAGTTTGAAAGAGGGAATAAGACAACCCTAGAAACAGATCTTAACTCCTAACACATGCAACAAGATGTCTGAGCACAAAGTTTATTCCAGGATTCACTACTCAACTACATGAGCATTAGGAAGTCAATGTCCCCCCAACCCACAGCTCCATTTCTCTAAACTGATAACAATATTGACTTTTTATAATTTGCAGCGTGGAAAAACAGGGAAAAGCTGTAATGAATTTGGAATTGGTTTTTTAGCCAAAGGAAGGGAAGAAAAGAGTGAAAGAAAAAACTGTAAGTTTTTTAGAAGACACTCTGCAGCCTACAAAGCCAGTCTATCTTTTCAGCTTAGCTGACATCACTGTTACAAAATTCAGCCTCTGTCTAAAAACTTTCACTTGCTAGAATTTAAATCTAATACTTCTTATCTACTATATCAACAGAAGAAGAAAAGAAATTATTGAGATGAGATGGGGAAGAAATTATTCCCTTGGTCTTTGCATCATCATACTCACTTAACTTTAATCACTGACTGTAGAAATTCTATCATATCATTATATCATGCAATCCATTGTATGTATTTTGGAGTTTCAGTTAATGTAGACTAGCAGTATGGGAACTATTTAATATACCAGATAATCCTAGCTGCCTAGGGTGGAATTCATCTCTATTTGAGGCAAGTACCTCAGACTTTATTTATAGCCCCTGAAGTGTTGGCCGCGATGCACCTCATCTTCAAGTCCCAAGTTTAAAACAAGTTATAAAAGGCCCAGTTCCTCTCCAGGATTAGGTGAGCATAGGGTGATTGTCTCAGCTATGGATGCACACATAAGAAACACAGACTCACAGAATTTCATTTGCAAGGGAGCTTTGCAGGTTATCTTGTCCAGTTCCCTACCCAAAACTAGACGACGTTGCTCAGACCTGGGCCCAGTCAAGTCCTGACGCCTCCAAATTTCATAAACTCTGAACAAAGAATTTTGGTAATTGACAATCCTCACAGTTAAAAAAAATTTTTCTTGATATCTTATCAGAATCTCCTCTTTTTCAACTTGTGTCCATCACAGATGTCTAGAATCACCTGAGATCTCACCCTTATAATGCAATTAACAGGCTACTCTCTTACAACATTGCGCTACTGCTCACTTTATTTGAAGGTCTTTGTAGCAAGCAGAGTTTTTAAACTTGTGTGAAACTTTGAAATGCGTGTTCCAAGCATTAGCAAGACAGGGAGTTAAGAAAGGTCTAAAGGATTAAAAATAGTGTTTCTGGACAAGGAAAGTAATGAGATTCCTCCCCTCAGATGCCAAGTACAGAAATTAAGGGACTCATCCATAAAATGGTTGGGTTTTGGCTTTCAGTTCAAAATCTAAGAACAAAGAAATATAAACAAAATCAATTAGAAAGTCTAGTGTTCATTTGGAGGAGATCCATTGATAATTGGAAAGACTAAGTTAAGGGAAATTAGAGATGTTACTATGAGATTACAGAAAATATAAGAAATGAGAGCTTCAGAAATGTGAGCTGCCCAGCAAGTTCTGAGTAAGATCTATGCATTTGCAATAGACAAAGCTCATCTGCCTGCTTATAATTCAGGAAAGATCAGTGTTGTTATGAGTATAGCAGAACTGGAATAATAAATTTAGGTGCAGACCATCATTTGCACTTCCCATTTGGTTAGAAGGGCATTGTAACAGCTGTTTTTCTCACCAAAAGCAGCTGACTGGTGATATTATTTTTCAATTAATGATGTTATACTATGAATAGATTACTGCATGTAAGCATGAAAACAACAACAATTAGTGAAAAAAATTCAGCAATGTAACAAAGTAAGTTTTGGTTTTCATTTAATTGGAGGGTAGGGAAAGTCAGAGATGGAATAAACCCCTTCTAGACCCAGGGAAATTTGTATGCTGAAGGCTCTCAAAACAATCCGAGCCAGACTGAGTAAACAGATCTAGAAAGAAAGAATTAAGGCAGTGTAGAAGAGTGGAGAACAAAGATGCCAAAGACTTAAAGCAGTGCAGAGAAAATCTAAGGGGATTTTGTTTTTTAAACAAGAGTGTAATTTTGCACTGAATCCTCAAATGAATAGAGATTTCAGTTATTTAGAACTGAAATGCCACTCCTAAGTATCTTTACATTGTTACAGGCACTAAGCCAAGCTGTGTAATTCCACACTTGGTTGATTGTGAAAGCAAAGCTTTTTAGTTTTACATTCCAAATCACAATAGAAGAAGAGATGATACCGAAGGAAAACCGCCTTATGTTAGAAGACAACACCCTACTGCAGTGGTGCTTATGAACTCCATTCCATACATTAAGTCACATTTCCTACTATCTGTGGAAAACACTGCCTAATTTGGGTGTGTAAGATGTGAGATCTATATTAACTAGTCTAGAGCTCTAATGTACTCCTCTAGCATAAAATGAGGACCAAATCAAATAGTTGAAACAATGACCTCTGGGCACATATTACTATATCTTTAACCACATCTCTAGGTCACAAAATATTCCCCATTCTTCTTGAAAGCAAATAAAAACACCAAATAACATGAAGGGGTAAATAAATATAAGCCAGTAAAAATAAAATCTGCTTTGCAGGTCCATGACTTATGACCAACACCTATATTGACAATATATGCTCTACATCCTGCTATGAATGAATATGTGTGTGAATGTCAGCTGGTGAAAACAAGACTCTTTCAAAGCTTGGCTTTTCTTTCTTGCGTCATTCTTCCCTACTTTGTGCTCCTTTCCCAGACAATAAGCAGGTGAGCACATTTAGATTCTGTCCATGTACAGCAAAACATCAAGAGTTCACATTCCAAGGACCCACCCCTCATAATTCACACCTTGCAGCTTTTCTTTCTTAAAAAGACTATGCCTTATAGCTTTCACACATTTACTGTTTCACTGTCTTGCACTGCATCAGAAATTGATGAAAAATCCCTTGCAGTTAATTGAGGGACAGAGATATTGGAAAGCTGATCTTTCTGATCTTCTTTGATTTTATAAAACCATATTTTTCTGGTCGGTGAAATCAGGATTAATTTCTCTGTCTGAAAATGCAAAGGACCTCCCACTATCACATTTGCTACATCCCTCCCCTAAAGCCCTCAAAATAGAAATGATAAAATTGCTCTCTTTCTTTTCCCTGAGTCTGTAGGAGTAACAGCCTGATTAGTAATTCACTGTATAAGAAAGAAGAGTGCCCCAGCAAAGAGTGTGGGAACATAAAACTGCTAGAAGAGAGAAGCCAAGTCTTACACTCTGCCTATTCATTTCTAATAGAATGTGTTCTCAGTGGACAGTTTGATGTAGTAGGAGCTTGAGATCTGCAGAGAAAGATCAACTCTGGTCAAGTATCTACATCCTATCTGGGACACGGGCTACTCAGCAATTTCCAGCAAAAAATTGTTTCCTCAAAATATGTCAAACTGTCATTTTGCACTCATTGTACATTAAACATCCTTAATGTCAGTGAAAAAGAAAAGGGGCTTAAATGTCAGTGAAGAGCTGAGGGGACACTTGGGTTATTGAACTGCTCCCTCCCAGGACACTTCCTTTCTTCTCCCTCTGCATTTAAAGATGGTGGATGGTCACCAGCTCTTGCATCCAACACCACTGTCCTTCAAGTCACCTACTGAGAGAAGCCTTTTTCCACAGCAATATCTCAGTGTCCCAGGTGCTGAGCACCTGAAGCCAGCCACCAAAGGATGTTTGTCCTTTGTGAAGCACAACAAATGGAGGACCAAGACAAGAGCTGGGAAATGAACTGAAGGATGGGTGACAGGTGAGCAGACTGCAGACACAATTCTGATGAGCTCTGATGAGGCTTCTCACACTTTGGAGCTGGGGCTGTGCAGTCACTGACTGGTTCTAACTGAGCACCTGCCTGGGGAAGCCAACCTGGCCCAGGGTTCTCTCAGAAAGCAAAGAGGAGACAGCCATGGAAAGGAAACCCCCTGCACTATGCTTTATGCCATGAATTTCTGTAAATGCTCCACAGCACCAGCTGAGGAAGCAGTGCCTGGGCTTTTTGTTCTGTTCACTGAAAAGAAATATGAAAGAAGCTCTGAAAACCCATCAGAGATGTATTTATTGCAAGTTGCAAAAAACTTTTGTCCAACATGAAAAAACCAAAAACTTTAATTTCCCTGACTTCTCCAAAGTGAAGGATGAAAAAATACATAAAACTATCCTAGAAATGCACATACTTTTTCTTTAGAACTTGAAAGGCCCACACGATTCAAAAAGGAATGTATAAAAATTCCACTAGGGTTTGTGTTTATTTATAGTATTCTTCACACATTCTACTGCAGTTTATTTCCTACTTGTTCTGCAGCTACTGAAGAGTTTTGTTATCCAGCTTATCTTTCAGTAACTACATGATCATCTGTAAAAGCACAAAAAATTCTGACTACTGAGGGAAAGAGAAGATAAACATATTTTAAAATAGTCCACAACTCCATCTTTGATTGTCTCCCAACGTACATGCTTTCTACCAACTTTGTTCAATATACAATATTGATGTCTTGCTTTATCTAGTCATTATTTTGGGTTTATGTGGCAATTAACAAGCTCAGCTTTTCTGGGACTTTTGGAAAGAGAATGGACACATATTCATATGAGGTTTCTGGTATATTTCTCATGTGACTATGAAATTACTTTTTTCCCCACTTACAGGATAAGGGTAATGCCACCTAATTTTCCCAAAGACAGGGTGTTGAAGATGCCACATACCTTCAGAAACATCAAAATTAATGCCAGTAGTGCACTGAAATAATTAATCTCATTTATGCTACATTCCAAGGAAATATTTGATATAATCAGTGTCTTCCTTTTATATACCTTGCTTTTTTCCCCCATACCATAGATCACAGTGATATTGTCTTTCAAAGCAAAATCTCATCCTAACCCAGAACACCCAAAAACTTCCAATTAAACCACTGGCAATTTTTACCAAATTGAAAATGGAGAATTATCACAAATATAGTAAAACATTCGAGTGTTTTTAAGGCTATTTGAAGAGCACAGCACATTTTGTAGATTAAACTACAAATTAAACGAAAAATTAATAAATAGTTTTTACATTTATACTTTCACCAGAATCATTCATACAGTGTTTTAAAACATCGGCAAGGGTATAATTATTTTCTTTAAAGTTATAGTTTGACTTACTGGGAAGTACAGAAGAAGTGATCCAAAAAGAATGGTTTCCAGCAGCACCAGCCCTGAAGCCCTGATACTCTAGGAAACAAAAACCAACACAAAATGTTAGAAATTTCTCTCTGTGTGTCATTTTCATAAAGGTACCTTCACTTTTGTCAGTGTAACACTTCCACAGTAATGTTTATTAAGCTGTCTGCCATGCTTGCATGCTCCACACTCTTTAAATCACAGGCCCATAACAACGGCTGTGTTTTACAAAATTAAATTTAAAATATCTTTTTCCAATGTTAAATACTATGCAACAGACATTACCTGGATTTGAAATTGATTTGATTTGAAATTGCTAAATTTGTTCTCAAGTGTCAAGACTTAGGGATCATGGGAATTATAGACATGAATTTAACCATAGAATTTGCTCTGCATTGTTTAAATTTCAAGAAGTCCATAATAAGTATGAATAATCTACAATTTTACTGAACAAGTGTATCTACTTTCCCTGAAATTTTTGTACAAAGATGTTGATTCATTAACTTCTCAGGATTGTAAAATACTACGTCATTTCCTCACCACATGCTGGTTAAGAAAACCAACGTGGTTTTCTTAAATCTTAAAATTAAAAAAAATCAATTATTTTTCCTAATACAAAGGGTATTCCAATAAGTTTGATGATTTATGTACAGGCCAACTGTGCCTTATCTTCGAGACAAAACATCAACACTTGTGAGAAACTGAAATGTTAAGTTGAGGGTTAATGACTCAGAATCAAGCACTGCAAAAGCAGGAGTGCTTTGCTGACATGTGTGAGGTTCAGCCCAGGTGCAGAGGCTGTGAGCACCAGAGGATGACCACCACATATCTTCCTCTTTGTTTAGCAAGAAGCTGGGTTGGAGTCACACACAGGAAGAGGCCAATGAGAAGCAGACCCTGAGAGGTGGCATAATGCTGTTTTTATCATGCCAGTTCCCTCCCTTCCACCAGTGGCTCAAACATACAAGGTAGAGGTCAGTGAGCTCATGTCTCTCGTGACTGAAAAATACTCAAGCCACTAAAAAATATTTTCTTTTCTTATTATGCACAAAGTATCCCTATATACCAGAATGACCAACAAAGCAACTGAAATGAGCTCCACATAGAGAAGATGGAAATTAACTAAACCATCTAAAATCCATTTAACTTCCATGTGTAGACATTTTTTCTAAACAAGTCTTTCACATCCTGATCAGTCTTTTCTTATCAAGCTTGTTTCTGGGAAGCATAATCATAAGATAACCTGCTGGGATAAAGAACTTCAGCATTTCCATCTCTTCTTCCATAACAATAAATTATCCCATGATTTCTTCTCACCTGTGTTCTGGTAGGGACCATTCTCTGTGAATTCTATCTATTCTGCCTCCTGCCCTAAAAGAAGTGTGGCTTACAGAGCAACTCTAGAATTCAAAATGGGCTTGAATCCAGGTTTTGACTATACTTTCACCTCAGTCTTTGGTATCAGGAGAGCAGGGGGTTTCACCTAATGTTTACAGATTCTCTTCTAAACAGGATTCTTTGGCAAATGGAATGTACATTCTAGCAGAGATGAGTGCTATCCACAATGATGAAGAAAGGCTCAAAACTTCCAATACAAAATAGTATAACTATCTTTATGTAAGTGTAGAGAAAATAAAAAAAACAGTTTGTAAACTTTAGTATAAGAATTCTCCCAAACTACATTTTTGAAATGGTTGGTTTTCTCTACTGCAAAGAAAAAGAGCTATTTTAACACTTGATTTTAAAATATTTTTATTTCTTCCATAATGACCACTATAGCCCAAGAAGTCCAAGAAAAAAAAATTATCCAGCACTGAAACTTTAAAAACAGGGATTAACTAAAGAGAAGGCAACCAAACTAAAGTAGAATGTTTCAAAATTAATTTACTAAAAATATTTTATTAGACATACAGGTATTTCCAGAACTCTGTGAGTAACAGTGTTTCCACTGAAAGCTGAATCTTCCACTGTACAGATTTTGCAAATACAGGTCCCTAAGGCACGTGGCTGGGGGCAAGATCACAAATGCTTTATGGGCATTTGCAACATACACAGCAGTGAATATGCCCACACACCTCAGGAAAAAAAGCCTTTGCTCCTTCCTCCTTTAAGAGAATAAATGAAAGAAAGGAAACCAATGATTGCCCAAAGTCTCCACCAGCCAGTGTCCACCTATACAGGCTGGACAAACAAAATTCTCTAACGGAATTCACAGAAATTAGGGCATTCTAGGACACAGCCCTGAAACTTCAGACACTGAGAATTTCTTCCACTTGAGTGCTTCCATTTGCCTGCTTGTCTTTTTTTGCTTTTTTTACAGCTGCTTGGGGTGTTTTGCATCTGTCTTGCTTGTTGGCACTTATTTTGATTTTATTTATTTATTTCTCTGGCTGTTCATCTTGTGTTCAGTTTGGTTTTTTTGCCACTTTGTGTATTCATCTCCCATTCAGGGTTTCATTTCTATCTTTACTTACTTGTGTCAGTAGAACTGTCCTTTCTGGATTTCCTTGTCTCGCTCAATGGTTGCTCATTGCTCACACCTAAGCAATACTGCAATTTATTTTGCTTCTACCTTCATACTAACTTTCATACTTAGCTACCTATACCATTCACTTATCTAGGTCTGCAAAGAGTGCTGTTTGTGAAGGACTGATTCATGCCTTGGGATTTGCTCAGTCTTCCATCCATCCATTCCATCCAGACCCCATTAGCAGCCTTTGAGATAAACAGTCATTCCTTATCCTTGAATCTCAGAAAGTAACACCATTTCTGTGAAAAATCCCATTAAGAAAGGAAAGTCATACATGCCTCTTGGCCACCGCTAAACGGTCATAAATAAATCTTAAATAATTATTTGCACAAGGGAAATTTTAAAAAGTGTAGCTGCCCAAGTTGCATCAAGCATAACAAAACAAAAGCTGAATTGATGTATAAACAAGCACAGAAGAGATCACATTTCAACTGTCTGTGGTCCTAAGCAAACCAGGAAATACAACAGCATTAATTAGCACTGAATTCCTGAATGTCATCACATAAATTAGTGATATGAGTGTCAGAGTATTTTCATAGTGGAGAAAAAAAAAAAGCCAAAATAAAATTAAAGTCATCCTGTATTGATTACATTGTGTAATACTGAATTAACTGAACCGAATTAACTGTAGACTTTTCGTGTCAGTCCAGGAAGACTGCAGGTTCCTCCAGGGCCACATGTCACTGTCTATTATATAAGCATGGTACCATGGAAACCTAGTGAGGGGAAAAGGTTGGCATATTTTGATTTTTTTCACTTTTTTTAAACAGTTCTGCCACTTCTGTAATAAAAAGAATGACCAAAGAGGGCTGTGACTTACAGAAAATTTCCTTTTACAAAGGTGGTTTCACCAGAATGTGAGCTTGCCTTTCAGATAAATAAAGCATATGAGAAACCATTAGAGAAAAAAAAATCAGATACATTTCTTCTTTAATCCCAACTTTGAATACGTTCATATTTATTAAACTGGAAAGTGTATCGATACTCCATGTGTAAGCACATATGGATACACGACAGAATGGTAGAGAAGCAAGGAAATATAGAGAATGGGCACAGGTTTGCTCTGCTGTGCTAAGCTGATAAATTGATAAATTTGAGGTGACTAGAAAAATTACTATGCAAATTGTCTCAAAAGAAGTGCAATAAAAAGTGCAGCTAAAGGTAGATCTGAAGGCAACGTGCTCGCTCTGCAGTGCCCCAGGAGGCCCCTGGTGGTGCAGGTCTGGCAGATCCATCCCACTCTGCACGTGAGGAAATGGGAGATGTGATGGGACCTTACAGGACTGTATTCCCAAATCTGTCTCTTACTTCTCTGAAAACCCTTCCTATTCAAATTATTTTTATTCCTGGTACAGGTGGTTCTTTACTTCTATTAAATTAAAGAAGTGAGAAGAGATTTTTGTCAAGTTGAAAATAACTGGTCTGAAATGTTTTATTACTAGTTGACTCTCTTAATAAAATACACCTTCCCAACAAATAAATTTTTATCAGTATGACTATATTTTTGTCTTGATTGCCATGAGCTGTTTTTCAAAAGCCCATCTAAAGCCCTTTTTCCTCTGTCTTATCCCATATACCTTTTTCCAAACACAAAGACACTCTTATCTTTCTTAGTGAAAGAGCTGTGTGGAAAAACTACATTTCAGGAATTTTATCTCAATTAAAGTTTACTTTTAAGAAATAGAATGCACAGATTCTCTTTCTGTTCCCAAGGCTGAGCAGTAGCAAGATGTCTGGCTCCTCTGTTAAGAAACAGAAATTGGACTTCCAGTTCCCAGACACTGATATCAGGAGCTGCAGAAAAGAGTGGAACTATTATTTCGTTGTGGTGGGCAACCTAATACTGTTCACACCTGGAAGAGGAGTACTGGGGACTAAAGAATGGGCATGAAAACAACTGGAAGGAGTCCCCTAAATCCTCAGTTAGTACCCTATAACAGTAGTGTCATAAGTTATTTATTCTCTTGATAATAAATTCAGGGACTGATTAGGACAACTACTCATGAAAACCTAAATGTTGAATTCCGTAACAAGGCTGTGCTTTAATTTTATTATTGTTGGTTGAGGTACAAAATTCAAACAACTCATTCCCAGCTAACTGCAGGAAAAATTCTTCAATTCAAGGGGGAAAAAATCTTTTGAAAATTTCTCTGTAAAATAATGAAGAGGAAACTGTGTGTCCTGCTCAACCTTTGATCACACTAATAAATATTTTTAACCTATTTGAATCATAGCCTCCTAATAGAATAAAGATTTCAAGTACAGAAATATTCACAGCAAAGCCCAGTTTTCCAAAAACAGGCCTACAGTTACAGGCTGCCACTTAAACTGCACTGATAAATTGTCAGAATTTTCTGGCATTTGCAGGTTTTGTTCAGTACTCCTAAACCAAATAAATATAATCCTCATGTTCTCTCCTTTCCCTTTCAAGCCTTTGAAAAAGACTTACATGAAGGTCAATTTTTCTTTTCTATTACTAGTTATAGGTGAGCTCAAACAGAATATAATTATTATATTTACTTTTTACTTGGGAAAAAAAAGTCAGGAAAAGCAAAGACAATCAATCAAAAAGCAATTTCATTACAAGTACAAAAGATTTCAGGCATCCAAGAAATCCCCAAATATTTAATTTTTCAATTCATGTGGCCCTTGATTCTTTCTCCTATACAAGTAACAAAATCTGTTGAGATAAATCATGATGAAGGTAGGGTGCTCTGCATTTAGAAACATGGGCATTGCTGAATCTAAGTGGCACTACGTACAAGACAGACATTTGAGAAACCAGTGTTTGCTGGTGAAGAACCCTCACAATAAAAATGGTTAATGTCCCAGGGACATCTTTTCTTATAAGGGCAGAAATTCCTTCCTTGGGGACATATTGCTTAGATCAAGTCACCTGCTTCTCCTCAAATAGTGGTGAATATATACATCAAAGAAAATCAGTAATGAGGTGAACACCTAAGTTCAATTTCAGTCTATTCACAGATTTATGGTTAATTCAAAAGATGAATATGTACAATGACAATCATCAAAAATCTGGATCACTTAAAGTGTCTGTTTCACTAGATTTGCATTCAATTAACACAGAAATTGAATGAAGATCCAAATACATTACTTTCAAGAATAAAGTGCAATCTAATATTGATTAATCACCGAATCAACAAGAGATTAAATTGAATACAACACAAAAAATCTGATGAAATAGGAAACCAAATTTCAGGAGCAGGAGGCAGGGCTCAGTAAGTTTCCCTGTTTAGTTTACAAATAGCTTCAGAATACCTGAACTAAATTTCAGCTTTCTTATGCAACATGGTCTCACCTATTACAGAAGATAAACTACAGCTCAATAAAATCATCTGTATAAGTTGTAGTTCAATCACACAGAAATAAACAGTTTATGGTAAAAGGATAAAAAAACCAATCTGACTGCAAAGTTCAAGATTCATAACATCTCAGAGGAAACAAACTGAAAATGATGTGAAAAGCGTTAGAATAAATCTGATTGGGGTAAAAAAAATTCTCATTATTTTCATGACTTAGAAGGCCAGTTAACTATAGATGAAAATCATTATAATAATTTCAGATCAGTCAAAACCCCATACTTTGGAAGGTTTTAAATCCAACTTCAGTTTATTTTATTCACTTTTACTTTACGAAAGCCAAGTGCTAAACCACTCCAAATTAATACTTTATGATTGCATCTGAGAAATCCTAATCCCAAAAAGGGCGAGATTTTTCACCTCTTCAGATTTTAGTAAGTTAAGTAACCCCTCATTAAGTTTAGATCACGGAATGTATGTTTCACTGGAATAAAAGCACATTTGTTTTTGAAGGAAATACTGCTATGCATAACTTAATTATTCTTCCTTCCAATGTTTTGCTGAAAGGCCCAGCCCCAGGGAAGTCTCATGTTAGTGCAGACCCTGCACAAGGAATTAGTGAAAATGGCTGTGCTATCTGCACAAAGTTAGGAGTTTAAGATAAGGGACAGCATATGGATAAGGGCAGATAAGAAGAGCAATGGAGCAACAAGGCAATATCACATTGCAGAACTAGCAATTAGTAGTTAGTCCCAGCCTATCATTATCCCACTCTAAGTTAAATACTTTGTCAGCACTTGAATCTGAAGACATGATATGGAGAGCAGGGGATGCTCTCAAAAAGCCTCCACCATGCGTGAGGAAAGTATGAAGGGAACAAGGGGGGTTTTTTTGGAAAAGGTAACAAGGGGTGTTTTTTGGAAAAGGTAACAAGGTGAGGCTGGTGTTGACACATCAAAGAAATAGCAGACATTTCTTTTCAATTAGGAGATAGAAAAAGGCTCATATGGGAGCTGAAAAAAAAAATCAGAGATACACAGCTCATGTATGGTGTCAAGAGGGAGATGCAACGAGGACAGCAGAAAGTGGCAGAGCAGTAAATCATGGGCAGCCTCATTCCAAACAGACAGGAGCTGTGACTGCATCTGCCAGCTGAAAGGACACGGCAATAGTCACAGAATCACAGAATCACAGAAATTCTAGGTTGGAAGAGACCTTTAAGATCATCGAGTCCAACCCATGTTCTAATACCTCAACTAGATCATGGCACCAAGTGCCACATCCAGTCTTTTTTAAAAACTCTTCGAGGGATGGTGACTCCACGACCTCCCTGGGTAGATGATTCCAGTATTTGACTACTCTTTCTGTAAAATACTTCCTCCTTATTTCTAGCTTGCATCTCCCTTGGCGCAGCTTGAGACTGTGTCCTCTTGTTCTGTCTGTTGTTGCCCGGAGAAAGAGACCGACCCCCAGCTCACCACAGCTACCCTTCAGGAAGTTGAAGAGGGTGATAAGGTCACCCCTGAGTCTCCTTTTCTCCAGGCTGAACAACCCCAGCTCCCTCAGTCGCTCTTCATATGGCTTGTGTTCCAAGCCCCTCACCAGCCTCGTTGCTCTCCTTTGGACACGCTCAAGCATCTCAACGTCCCTCCTAAAGTGAGGGGCCCAGAATTGGACGCAATATTCAAGGTGTGGCCTCACCAGTGCTGAGTACAGGGGAAGAATGACCTCCCTGCTCCTGCTGGCCACACTGTTCATGATACTGGCCAGGATGCCATTGGCCTTCTTGGCCACCTGGGCACACTGCTGGCTCATGTTCAGCCGATTGTCAACCAGCACCCCCAGGTCCCTTTCCTCCTGAGCACTGTCCAGCCACACTGTCCCCAGCTTATATCGTTGCAGGGGGTTATTGTGGCCAAAGTGCAGGACTCGGCACTTGGACTTATTGAACTTCATCCCATTGGATTCTGCCCATCCCTCCAACCGTTCCAAGTCCCTCTGCAAAGCCCTACGTCCTTCTAACAGATCCACACACGCTCCCAGCTTAGTGTCATCTGCAAATTTGCTAATAAAGGACTCTAAACCCTCATCCATGTCATCAATAAAAACATTAAACAGAACTGGCCCCAGCACAGAACCCTGAGGAACACCACTGGTGACTGGCTGCCAGCTGGATGCAGCACCATTCACCAACACTCTCTGGGCCCGGCCATGCAGCCAGTTCCTGACCCAGCACAGAGCACTCCTGTCCAAGCCACGGGCTGCCAGCTTGTCTAGGAGTATGCTGTGGGAGACAGTGTCAAAGGCCTTGCTGAAACCCAAGTAAACAACATCTACAGCCTTACCTGCATCGACTAGGCGGGTTACCAGGTCATAAAAGGTGACCAGGTTGGTTAAACATGACCTACCCCTCCTAAACCCATGCTGGCTGGGTCTGATACCCTGGCCATCCTGTAAATTTTGCGTGATGGCACTTCATATAAACTGTTCCATTATTTTACCAGGTACTGAGGTCAGACTGACTGGTCTATAATTACCAGGATCTTCCTTTGCACCCTTTTTGTGAATGGGTATCACATTGGCCAGCTTCCAGTCATCCGGAACCTCGCCAGTGAGCCAGGACTGATGGTAAATGATGGAGAGTGGCTTTGCAAGCTCATTTGCCAGCTCTCTCATCACCCTGGGGTGGATTCCGTCTGGTCCCATAGATTTATGAGTATCCAAGCATTTCAGTAGTTCTATGACTGCCCCCTCTTGGATAAAGGGGGGACCATTCTGCTTCCTGTCACCATCAACCAGCCCAGGTGGGCAGGTGTCTTGAGGGCAAGTCATCTTCCCACTAAAAACTGAGGCAAAATAGGCATTAAGCACTTCTGCCTTTTCCTCATCTTCAGATACTAAGTTCCCTCCTTTGTCCAATAAAGAACAAGGGCTGGTCATACCTTTCCTTCTACCATTAATGTATTTGTAAAAACATTTTTTATTATCCTTTACAGAAGTTGCCATTCTAAGTTCAAACTGAGCTTTGGCCTTCCTAATTTTTTTTCTGCATGCTCTAGCAGCCTTCTTGAATACTTCCTTAGAGACCTGTCCCTTCTTCCAATGCTGATACATCCTCTTTTTATTCCTAAGTTCCTCCAAAACCTCCTTGCCCAACCAGGCTGGACGTTTACCCCGTTGGCTGATCTTTCGGCACACAGGGATGGTCTGTTCCTGTGCCCTCAAGATCTCTGTTTTGAGGTATGACCACCCTTCCTGAACTCCTTTGTTTTTTAGGACTGCTTCCCAAGGGACGCTCTGAATAAGTCTCCTAAACAGGCCAAAGTCTGCCCTCCGGAAGTCCAATGCAAGAGTTTTACTGGTACTCTTCCTGATTTCACCAAATATTGAGAACTCTATCATTTCGTGATCACTTTGTCCCAAGCGACCTCCAACCACCACATCTCCCACCAGCCCGTCTCTATTTGCAAATAGCAGATCTAACATAGTCCCTCCCCTGGTGGGTTCACCCACCAGCTGTGACAAATAGTTGTCCTCCATACATTCTAAGAATTTCCTGGACTGCCTCTTTACTGCTGTATTAAGTTCCCAGCAGATGTCTGGCAGGTTGAAGTCACCCACAAGAACAAGGGCTGGTGATCTTGAAACATTACCTAGCTGCTTATAGAATAAGTCATCTACCTCTGCTTCCTGGTCGGGTGGACGATAACAGACTCCCAGTATGGTGTCAGCCTTGTTGGCCTTCCCTTTTATTCTTACCCATAGACATTCAACTCCATCTTCCTTAGTTTCAATTTCGGTGGCATCAAAAGTCTGCTTAATATAAAGGGCCACCCCTCCACCTCTTCTTCCTTTCCTGTCTCTCCTGAAGAGCTTGTATCCATCCAGTGCAGTACTCCAGTTATGTGAGTCATCCCACCATGTTTCTGTGATGGCAACTGCATCATAGCTCTGCAGTTGCACCACGGCCTCCAGCTCTTCTTGTTTGTTGCCCAAGCTGCGTGCATTGGTATACATGCACCTCATCTGGGCTACTGACTTCTCCCCTAACTTAGCCTTGTAATTCTTGGGCCTGTTTCCAGATAGCTCAGCTGGTTCCCCTTCCCCCTTCAAACCTAGTTTAAAGCTCTCTCAATGAGGTCTGCCAGTTCATATCCTAAAACCCTTTTGCCCTTAACAGAGAGGTATACCCCATCTGGTTCCAGCAGAGAAGATGCTGTAAAAGTTTCCCCATGATCAAAGAATCCAAAATTTTGCTGATGACACCAACCCTTGAGCCACTTGTTGATGATGCGTATTCTTCTGTTTCTTTCATCATTTTCCTCTGCCACCAAAGGGACTGAGCAGAACACTACCTGAGCTCCTGCCCTATCAACTACCTGACCCAGTACCCTAAAGTCCTTTCTAATTGCCTTGACACTCCTTTTCTCAATCTCATCACTGCCAGTCTGGAGTATCAGCAGTGGGTAATAATCAGAGGGCTGAATCAGCCCAGGAAGTCTCTCAGTGATATTTTGTACCCGGGCCCCAGGGAGGCAACAGACTTCCCTGTGGGATGGGTCTGGTCGACATATGGGACCCTCAGTTCCCTTCAGGAGGGAATCACCTACTACGATTACCCTTCTTTTCTTCTTGATGCTAGAGGTAGTGATCTGTCTTACAGATGAATCATAACTGGGGGGTTCACTGGTCAGACAATTTTCTCCTAAATCATCTGGTTGGGTCTCTCTATCCAGGGTCTCATACCTATTCTGAAGTGGCACTTGGCTGGATGATGGGGAGGGGGAGGACTTTTTGTTATTACCTCCCTGAATGGGGACCTGTTTCCACTCCTCTTCATCTACCAGGTGCTCTTCTGTTGCCCGAGGGTGGGAGGCATATAAGTCCTCAGTCTCTTGGTCAGAGGCCTCCCTTAAAGATGGAAGGGCTGAGCTCCACCAGTCTATTTCCCTTTCACTTTCCCTGATACTCCTTAACCTTTCAAGACACAAAACACCAAGCTGAGACAACAAACAGGGCTGCAGACTGGCAGAAAACATTTATTAAAAGGGAGCCCAGAAGGAGTTCAGCTCAGAAGGAGTTCAGCTTAGACATAGCCAGAGACACAGAGATCTCCAGAGTTCAAAATGACCTGTGGTAACAAGCAGGTTGCTACAGTAACTATGAAAGGAGTAGCTGGGACGTCCTAGGGGGAAGCAGGAGATCAAGGTTTCTTTTCTGCTATATTGAAGTTGATGAGAAGATGGCAGAGAAAAATGTCATGATTTTATTCCAGACAAGGGGAGGCATGGCTGTGACAAGGAAGGCAATAGCAATGTGACTGTGTTCATAGCACAAAGTTCTAATGAGAAGCTGACAGCATGAGCCTGCTCCTAAAAGCCTTCAACTTTTACCCAAAGAAGTGAAGAAAAGAATGAAGAAAAGGAATATTTTTTAGTCTGAGTGATCTGTGTTCAGCTTGTACCACATGATATAGCCAAAACCAACCAAACAACCAAAATATTAAAAACAGCATAAAGTTTCTCTGAACAGTCTACCATTAACTACAAGTTTTGCAGTTACAAATACGCAGTAAAAAAATGCAAGACTTTTCCTGGAATAAGGTTTCCAATACAGTTTTATTTCTACTATTTGAAAGTTCTCATCCTACATTTTTTTCTGTTTTTTTCTTTCCCTGCTTCTTAACTTACATTACTTCTTCCTTCTCTCTGGGTAAAAGTTCTAAAAAACCCTATTTTCTCATCTTCATCAGAGCTTCTTCTTAGTTAAATTGGTTTTTCAACATCAAAATGGGGTCTTACTACTAGACCCTTAAAACAAAAATAATGGTCTACTTCAGACATAAGTCTTCTCTTGGAGAGGGAGGCAAAGACCTCATGCAAGCCACCAGGGACTTTGCTATTGCTATTGATTGTACAAGGAAGGTTCACAGCAGGATACAACTCCAAGACAAATAGCAGGATAAATAAATAATGTCGCCATTATTCTGCTGACATGATAGGAAATCTCTTCCCAGCAAATCTGTAAATGCCCATTCAGGAGCCCAAATGAAACTTCAGATAAATGCAACTGTCCTGAAGTTACTGCATCAAAGAATCAGTGGGGAAAGCTTATTGCCATGTGACAGACCATTCAGTCTACTCAGACACTCTATAAGGGCTATAAATATGAGACTCAGCGGGAATCAGAGAGTAACAGACAAGCAAAAATCTTAGCAGTTTGCTCAGTTTAATTGATGACTTTGAAACAATCTTGGAAAAACTCTTCTATGAGATAATAAGAGATGAGAAAAGTTGCCATTGTTGGAATTCAAGCATTCAATTACTTAATTTTTCATAATTTATTTTTAAAGTGAAATCAAAGTGTAATAGAATTAAATGAACATAGGCCTTCAAGGCTGCTACAGATTTTCTTTGTTGACAGCTATATCCTTGCCAGCACCCTACACTCAAAGTTCACTACCAGCTCCATTCATTTGAATTTGGGGCTCTGTGTTGCAGAGTTTTGTTGAATACTGGTAGAACAGAAGGTAGCAATGATTCACAGGGGGGTCTTATGCAGCAAAACATTAAGAAAGCAAAGGCAAGGAATCTGTTTCAATGCCAAACTGGAGCAAATGTGTCACAATCCATGGCTGATTGACATCACTTTGAAGGCAGTACACTCCTTGAAAAACCATGAATGTTTTCCTTAGGGCCCCCAAAGGTGTGCAATTCAACTTTGTAGAGACAAGCACTGGCTTAATATAAAGCTATACAGAGAAGATTGCAGCTTTTGAATCCTTAGAGCTGCAGCTGAGTATTGATGAAAAACCATTTTATGACCTACCTTGTCCATTAGGAGTGGACTCTAGAGCACTTTTTTTTTTGCTTCCTACCATCCTGCTCTTCTCATTAGTTCTTCCTTATGAGGCTGAACTGAAATCAATGAACATATTTCATATCTAGATCTTTAGTTTCTTCACACTTCAGTTTTCATTAGTTTTCAAAGTGTCTGTAATTTATTTTTCTATTCACAAGTACTTGATGCCTCTAAACTGTGTATTAAATGCAAATTCCCATTCATGTGAAACCTCTGGCCTTATGAAGTGAATACACACAATACCCTGCAAACACTGCAGCCATGCCTACTGCTTTTGGGAACTCCAGCAGCCAGAACATCCTCCCTGAGACTCAACTGCTGCTGAAGGCTAATGGCCCCTTCACTTCTTATCTTGCCAATATGGCACTCTTAAGTTACTTATGTGGGAATTAAGAAAGTACAGCATCCCTAAAGGCACATCTTAACTACAAAGAAAAATGGGAAGGGACATGCAAATAAAGGAAATGAGAATTCCACTAAAAACAACAGTTTTGAAAACAACATCGGCAATGTCTTTAAACTTGCACACCTGAAGACTACAATAAACTTCCTGAGAAATCACAAGAAACGAGGTTCACACCCTAGGATAGGATGAAGAAAGGGTGTCTAATGCACTGCACAGAATGTGTATATGCTGAGTGAACTATCAGGTATGCCCACCAGCACAGCATGTAAAGGCAGCTGCTCCATCTGTGCAAAATCTTCCTCTATCAAGTTTCCACTTCAGCTGAAATGTCAGAAATTGTCATCTAGGGAGAAAAAAGCAGAATGTGCACCAAAGATGAAAACCATCCAGGCATAAGCACATCAAGATGCCACTGTGGAGTAAAAAAAAAAAAAAACAAGGAAAAAGGATTGGCTGATTTACATTAGAAAAAGAGGTATGTTTGCAAAGCCAGCATGCTTTAATATTTAAAGATGTATCACACATCAATAGCCTGTGATTACCTCATTCTGAATTACTGTATCCTATTGCGGCTGCAGTGAGGGAGAAAAGACATTCTTGATTTCTCAATATTAGAAAGGGGAACTACAGCATAAATTTGCATGTTGCCTTTCCATCTATGTGCAGTTCTGTGCAGTATTTAAAATTGCACTGCTTACGGAATATCTTCACAGTTTTGAAATCATACTTAGCAGAACACTTAAATATATTTACACTAAATAAAAAAATGGGATAGTGGTGGCAGAGTGTATCTAGCCACCCTGAACTCCAAAATAAAAATCTGTATTTGACAGACTAAAAACCATATTAAAACAGTCTGTAGCTATTATTTGCCACATTTCCCTCAAGAGAGAGAAAATTATTTATTCCTGTTGATGATTAGGCATATGGTCCTGTTAACTGTATTTACCTTGATTGGTGTTCAAAATGTATATTTTCTTCCTCTCATTAAAAGTATTTATATTTCTGTATTTCCAGCAGTTCCCGAATGTTCATAAAAGAGGGGTTGGGGGAGGGTAGGGGTGGAGAAGATAAATAAAATGTCATTTAGTACAATAAAATGTCATTTAGTTTAAAATTTCCAATATTTGGAAATGGTCTTGAACAGGGCAAAGCCCTTCATTCCAATGGGCTCTATCACAGTCCATCATTGTTAATGCCATATGACAAAACCATTCCAAATTACCATGTTGAACTCCAAGGATTTCTTCCACTATTTTTCAGAGCTGAAAACGACCTCTTCCAAGTGTGCTCACTACTACCAATTTTACCTTGACATGCTGGGTTTACATCCAGAGACACTGGCCAGAGGGGCAGCAGGAAGATGGGAAGCCCAGACCCCCGTGCTCGCTCTCTGTTCCCCTATTTTCAGAATCTGGCAGCACCACAAGGTGATGAGATGAGGGCAAAGTAGTTTGGCTTTAGTGCAACTACTTTGGAGCCTTTAGCATTGATCTGAATGAGAATTCCCAGCAAACAAGACCCTTCTGAAAAGGTCTAGCATGAGTCAAGGCTGGCAGCACATTCTCATCTCTCCTTCATCACAAAGTAGCAATTAGTCTCTTCCACTCTATGGCTGAGATCAACTTCTGTGTTCTCTTTGCCAGTAGAGGTTCTTGGCATTTCTTAAGGGCACTTACAATTCCTCCCAGCAGTTGTATTCTACCCAAAGCTCCCTGTTTGAGGTGCTGGGCTGCTGTGCAAAGGTCAGTTATTTTCAGCTCTTCTTTCCCATTCATTTGAAAAGGCAGCCTTATAACTGATGAGTGTTTGAGGTTGTTTGCAGGTAATGTCCTTCCACAGTCAAAAAACATGATTACAACACAGCTGGTTTTCTCTTTAAGGCTCTGGTAGATTTCTACCCCCATGTTTGGTCTGCAATTTTTTAAAAAATCTGATTTTTATTCATAGTTATTTAAATGTTCAGTTTCTTTCCAGTAGCTTTGCTACCCTTACACTGTATGTAATCAATGCTGCAGTGGTCATTCCCTGTTTGAGCTTTCCCTTGGTGCACACAGCACTGCTTGCACAGATGAATTCTACTATTTTGTTGATGCTTTTTCTTAGAAAATCACTGTTCAGCTTCTCATTCTTGAGAATATTTGTTTTAATATGATTTCTGTCCTTGTCTAAACAGCTACTTTTGTTAGCTTAGCCTCATACTTTTCGGACGTGTTTTTTGTGGTGAGGTTTGCATTATTAAATCAATACTAATGCCACAGCACATAAAGATGTTTGCTAGTATCACCTTGAGCTGTTTTGTTCCTTGGTTTTTCAACTTAGAGAATGTTTTGCACCTGTGTATGCAGCCATGAGTAAGGCCGAAAGTTGTTCTCTAAGATCCTCAAACTCTGTCAAAGCCTTTGACAAGGGAACCAAGGGAATAAGAGGAGCCAGTTCCTTTACAGACTCCCCTGTAAGGAGATTGCAAGTCTGTAAGACTCCTCTAAGACACATAACACAACTATCAACAGCATTGAGCCTGTTCCTTGTTTTGCATCCAGTGTCCCTTTCTTTCTCTGACACTGCAGAAGCCTCACCATCTTCCAAGGTCATATTCAGGAAAATCACTCTGTCAGAGCAGTCAAAATAGAATTCTAACATTTTCACTATTGAGGAAAGATCTCTTTTTCCCAGACTTCATCACACAATTCCCTCAGTGGCATTAAACTGGTGCTGCCAGGTGCTGTCAGCTTTTCTGATGGAATTCACAAATTTTCATCTCCCTTGAGTTTTTGAGCCTCTTGCACCTTGTGTCAATACCAGGTTCATGGCTTCCAGCTTTCACTACTGATTGGCACAAGGGCAGTCCACAGCAAAGATTTCTTTGAAGTGATCCACATGTCTGATTTCCCTTCAGTATTATCTATGAATAATTTTTCCTCTTTTCTCTTTGTTTGGCACATTTCCCCCATTTGCTCTCCTGCTGAAATGCTTTGCCTTTTCCCACTATAGCAGTAGCATCTCCTCTTTATCTATTATATTTTTCATCTTTTTCTGTGTTTCCCTACAAATCTTTTCACTAGTGGTTTAGCTTCTGCTACTCCTTCTGTGCCTTCTTCCAGATTTTTTTGTGTTCTTATCGTTTTGGAGTTCTTCCTTCTCTTGGCAATGGGCCACCTTTTCTGCCTGTGACTTTCTCCAGTTATGACTCTTGCAGTTAAATAACATTACTGCTGAGCTGATCTCAGGGCTGCTGAGTCACTTTCACCTGTGTTTGACAAAGCCTCAAATGAATTCCACAGCACTGATCAGAGCTTTGTCACAGTATCTTTTTGCTATTCCATTCTGCTCTTTTGGCCAATTCCAATGACTGTTGAAGTCACTATTGTGCACTTACATTTACAGGTTGGCAATGGTCAGATTGGTCAGTGGTACCAGTAGTTTGGATCAACTGTATTTTGGAAGAACAAGCTGAATTTTGTTCTGTCACCTATCAAATGTGCAAGTCTACATGAGTAACTACAAGGTTTTCAAGAAGAGACATGGAATCTAACTTAATGATGCTTTGCCAAGAGAACAAAAGATATTCTGGTTACACTCTAGTGTCCTACCTCACTTTATGGCCTGTGCTGCATTATTAAAGAAGCACACAGTGATCCTTCCTGATCTATCCTCCAAGTTTCCAACAATAAAATTACGACCTTAAGCACCAGATATTTCACCAAAACCACTGTGTTTAAACATCAAAAAATATAGAAACATATATAGAAAGATATATATATATAGAGAGAGAGAGAGAAATATCCTCCATGATTCCTTCCTATCTGAATTGCTTTATCATTTGGAATCTGTAGCATTCTTTACCAGTGAGTGACATAAAGCAACTAAAAGTTTTGTAATGCAACTACTTCTTTTTTTAAAGACATTTGAGAGATTCCTTGAACATTTGAGAGATCCCTTGATCCTTAAACCCTCTAGTGATACCCTAAGAGGAACCATGAATATGTATCTACGTTTGCACATCAACATCTCACTACTGTACATGATTTTATATGGTACTTCCTGCCCTGCATTTTCCTCTGCCACCCCTTGGTTACCTACAAATAGTGCAGCTCACCTAGACCCTTGAGACCAAAATTTTAAGAGCTTTTGGTGGCAGACCTTGGAAGAAGTACTCTCATATCCCCATGCTCATAATGCCCCTTCACAGAGCTACAAATAAATTTGTAGGGTATCACATTCTCACAAAAGCCCACTTCCCACATTTGCCCATGGACCCAGAAGTTTTGTTACTTACCACCATCTGAATTTCCAAGTGTGAAAGTTGGACCTACTGATCTTTAGTTCTTGTCACTATTATAAGGAGTCTTTATAAATAGAGATGTCACATTTCCTATCTTCCATTGCTCCTCTACTGCTCTTAATGTAAACTTATTACACAATAAATAGTTTGGCAGCTTTTCTCGATAGAAGTCTGAAGAGAATTCTTCAGAGGAACCTTAAGAAGTTCTAGAAGATGAGACTTAAAACTTCAGAGATTTGTAGAAGTCCCTCCAAAGAAAAGCAACAGCTTGCTTCTCTTGGCTTGCTATAGGCTTTGCCTATTTATTACCATTTATTTTGTCTGAGTGGGAACTCACAAGCTGGTATTTAGCAGGTTCTCTGTAGAGTCTTATTATTATGGCCTAGGTGAGTAATAATGATCTGTCAAAATGAAAAGTGTATCATCACATTTTGTCAGTAACACTTAGGCAGTAATTGTCAAAAAGGTCTTTGTTCTCATGGCTGTGCTCTGTGGCAGTGCAGGGCTCCATCTTTCACCTGTGGTTGGGCTTTTAGCAACTGCCCTGGATCTCACATATATTTCACACTGTTGACAAAACCAGGCTGTGGCAATTTTTTTACACTGTAAGTACTGCTTGGTCATAAAAGGTACAACCAGTGTGATCTGAATAGCTGAGGTATTTCTTCACTTCCCTAAAATACTTGTGATCTCTCTCTGCTCTTACTGATACGTTGATCTTTTTTAAGACAAAAAAATGTCTTGTCACTTCCATCATAAGCTGAAGGATGCCTATAGACCTTTATCATTCTTTTTGTGAATTATTATATATCACTGCCAAGGTGCCTGGAGTGTTTCTTCCCTAGTGCTTTCTGTTGGCAGACCTTAACTTTTCAGGACCTTAGTTTTTTGAAAGTAGTAATTACCAGGAGCCCCCATGAAGGAGAAGCATTGAGAAGCCTTCAGCAGTCACTTTTACTAAAGAGGTAATTTGATCCCAATTATCTTCTGATTTTACTGATCAACAGACAGATCAAAATGTCATGTATCTACTCTTCATTCCTTTCAGCACTGAAAGGGCCTTAATTGAACATCTTTTATTTTCAACTCTCATCTTTTCCTCCCTTAAACACTTTGAAGTTTGCTTCTTGATATAGTAGCAGTATGCTGTTCTTTCTGTTAAAGTGTTGCATTAAAAACTATTTTTTGCAACCATTTGAACATTGTAGTGCTACACGTGGGAGAGAATCGAAAGAAATGCTCTTCTCTGACTCCCACACAGCACAATGGAAATGAGCAGTTTAACACAGCAACTTTAATCACAGACATAGATACTAACCTAATTGTGGTTTGCTTCACTAACAGTTGGAAATTCTCAAAAGGGCAGATATTTTGAATATACTTCAATATGTGTTCTCTCATATTCATGATTTTACCTCCTTGGCAGAGAGTACATCATAAGCTATTAGTTTTCTTCCTTCACTCCAAATTTCTGTCATTTCCCAATGTAACCAGCAGTTTTCTTATGCAAATACTCATTGTTCTCAGTATGTTTGCCCTTCATACAACTTCTCACGTCATGGTAAACACACAAGATCTTTTTCATACTGTACTAACAAGATAAAAAACACTAAAGGAATATCCAAGAAAAACTCAACTGAATGACATGAAAAGGAATGAAAAATCCATCAGTTTCTATTCCTTGAAAACATCAGGCATAATGGAAAGGTTTGTTTCACCATATTATTTCTTTTGTGTCATGTTTCCTTCCCTTTCCCTTGTGAGATACACATTTAGAGAAAAGTTAACTTTCCTGTAAGGTACCAAAACTGTAATTGAATCCATCTCTGGCCAACTGAATGAATGGCAGTGTCTCAAAGGCAAAATTTTTCTTGCAGGGAAAAAGAATGCTTTGTTTTATGACTGATTCTCACACATTCATATGTCATGATTACCAATGGTAAGAGGGAATCTGGAAAAAAAAAAGGCACAAACTTTTTCCTAATGACTGAAAAGCACTTCAGAGACAACAAAAGATGTGTATATGCTGCTTTAGTATTGCTTTGGTATTAAAGATTCAGATTCCATGTGTTTCTTTATTCATAGACTACTTTGGAGAACTAACTAACCATCACAAATGTAAAAATGTGCTATTCATCAGTAGCAGGTTTTGTGAAACAGAAGATTTCTGTGTTATGTCTAATAAAGATACATCCTCTTACTGTAGCAGATATCTCTATCAGAACATATGCAGGTGTGCAAGTGCAAGAGTGAAAAGTATTTCTCAACCTGTTTGTGAGAAAATATAAATATTTCCTATAAAACAATCAATATTGTGGTGTGTAAAAAAGAAGTGAAGCCCAGCTTGCAACAGCTGCATATCAGTTTCTAAGTCTAGAAATAGTTTTCAATCACAAGAAATGCTTGTCATGATGTTGTTTAGGACATTAAAAGTGAGTAACATTAACAGATTAAAACCTCACAAAATCAGAAGGAAGTTCTTCTGCGAAGTTAATGTCAAGCAACTAAACAGATGCCTACAACAAACTTTTCATAACAAAAAAGCTTTATGAATACAATTAAGTCCATAATTTGAATTATTTACTATAGTATCATTAAATACAAAGACACTGTCAGAAACAGAAGAGATTAAAAAAAGGAATGTTACTGCTCGTTCTGTGATTTCCTGGCAGGATATTAAAATCTTTCAAAATGAGCCACGAATTTGTAACACAGACACTGCGGGATCAGGTAGACTGTGGGATCAAGTGTTCCAAAAACCAAAATGGAAATACTTATCTAGGTATAGAAAGTGGATGAAGCTATTAATTTCAATAATGTAGCATACTGTGTGCACACCTACGTTTCCCAAATGCAGATAGTGAATATATGCCATCTTCAGTTCATTTCTTTTAAATAATTTGAAGTTTCAGAGAATTTTCTGCATTTACTGAGGCAACAGTAAGATTCCGAGATGTTACCAGATTTTCAGGGAGGTAAAAGCAGAAAGTTCATTAGCTTAGTACATAAATGCTGCATCAGCAATTTACAGATACTCCTTAGTATACTCTTGCTGTAGTGAAAAAATAATAATCTTTAACCAGAGAACCACATTTAAGCTCTCTAGGAACTAGAATTATTCAGAAAGATTTCTCTTTGCCATAATTATTTTCCAGCCAGACACTCAAATATATTGAAACCAAACATCATTCCCAGTAGTGGTAATGCAGAGACTTTCATGATCCCAAGTTTCTAAAAACCCCATGTCCCTTTAGATATGTGCATATTTAACTGGCCTGATTTTCCAAAATTACTTAATAGTTTCCTTGATTTTTGCTGAACATCTGTAAATGCAAGCATATTTCAGTGGAAGACACAAATTGCTCAGCTTTTTTTCTTCTTCTTCTTCTTCCCCAAAACCACATAAACAATTCAGAAAAACATTCCTGTTTGGAAATCCCATCCTCCCCTTGAGCTGCACTTCTTGCCTGAGAAACTGTCACGGACATATTTTCTGAAAAATCCTTTTGCTAGGATTTTTCTCCTGAGAAGCTGAGAGGAACGAAATGCAAACAAGAATTATCTGCTGCTGTGGAATGCAACAGGTGCATCTTTGATTGTTTGTCTCATGTGGTTGTTTTTAATTAATGGCCAATCACAGTCCAGCTGTCTCAGACTCTCTGGTCAGTCACAAGATTTTATTATCATTCTTTCTTTTCTATTCCTTGTTAGCCTTCTGATGAAATCCTTTCTTCTATTCTTTTAGTATAGTTTTAATATATCAATTTCTTTTAATATAATATATATTATAAAAAAATAAATCAGCCTTCTGAAACATGGAGTCAAGATTCTCATCTCTTCCCTCATCCTGGGACCCCTGTGAACACCACCACAAGGGACCCTCAAGCTGGGAAGCTGTAGAACAAAGATGAACGAGCATATACTGCACAGTGAGGAGGAGGAACACCCAAATGAAGCCCAGGGGTTTACCTTGGCCTTGCGGAAGTGGTAGACCACCAGCATGCTGATGAAGTCCAGCAGCATGCAGAGCGTCTGGAAGGAGATGATAGCCAGCCGTAGATACTTGTCCTCCTGTGCATAGCAGGGAGTATCATCTGTGCAGAAAGAACATCCTTCTCTGCAGGGCAGGCAGGTGTAGACTTCCTCTGACAATTCACCACCAGAAAAGCGATTTTCTGCATCCTTTCCTGAAAGTGTCAGAAGCACAAGGGGAGATACCTTTAGTTGTAGGGGATGGGGAGTTCATCACCAGTCCTCTGCTGGGCTTCCTTTCCCTCCCATTCTCTCTCAATAGGTTACAAAATAGCTCACCCAGTGCTGCTTTTCTCACTTAACCATCCTTTGTAACATTCAGAAAACCAAGACCAATGAGGGAAAGTGAGCTTTTTAAACATCAAATGCTTTCCTGTTACATTTAAAGTGGGCTAAATTGGCACAGGAAATTCTATGAAGAATTTTGAATGGGGAAAAAATTACATTAAATATTTGGGAATAAGGAATGGATTTTACACAGACAGATGAAGGGCAGACCCATTAACTACCTAATGTTCATAGTACAAGCTCTGATCCCATTTCAGATTGTTCCTCAGTTTTATAAAAATGCTATTGAGTGAATTAATGAGTTTCAAATTAGATGAAAACCTTCTTAATTAACATTTACTCAACAGGCTATTGCATGATTGCACTACTCAGTCCCCAAAGCAAAACCAGTGCACTTAGTCTAAGTATAGTTTTCCATTGTTCACACAAGCACACCAGGAAGTAGACACACCTATTTTGTCTAGGAAAATCAATTACTCTTGAACTGACAACTCATCCATCAATGTGAACCCATCAAGAGGACACACAGAAGGATTCCTAATTTTTCTGACCTATGACACTTGCCCATAAACCTTTGTAAGGCTGCTTACCCTACAAGCCATGAATAGAATTAAAAGGTGAAAGAGAAAGGTGGGGCAGGGGGGAGGGGGGGGAGAATATTGTTAAATAAAAGGAAAAGAAGAATTTGTTGAAAATGTTTGTTATAGGTAAGACAGCCTTAGGAGCTCACAGAAACAACAAAATGACAAAATGTAGCTGAAGCCAAATCAATGGGTGTATTATAATGTGTGATAACTCCTCTCACTTTTCACAATGCTAGAGAACTGCTTCAATTTCTTTGATCAAAATTCTCCTTCTCTGTCGGGGAAAGTAGTAAATCATGCATTGCTGAGTCCTTCAAGAGACAACCTATCCCACCTATGCTGCACATACACATGGGCTTATGCAACTCTCTTCAGACTTTCAGCTTGAAGCAATTGAAGCAGAAGGTTTTCTACAAGGGTAATTACTTCTTGCTTTCTCAAATCCGTGGCTAAACGTGCATGAACACACATGTGCTGCCAGGCAAAGCCTGGGAAAGGGACGGGGCCATGCTCCTTGTCCTCACTGTACTAATGCTTCCCTCCCACATCCCAGAGTGAGTAAAGAACAAGATGGCATTTCTCACGCAGTTCGTGAATTTCTCCTTGGAGCTCTATTCTGAACTAAGATGTCAGAAACCTGAATATAGCAGAGTAGTGCTGACTCATGTTGCAAGTCAGTTTTCTAGATACAAGGAGTCAGCAAGAAGAGATCTTGTGCCTTTTTGACCCAGACTGTGTGAGGTAGGAATGGAAATCTTGGAAAATAACCATGCTTGGGCATACCAAGCAGATGGAGAACCCCTAAGGAACACTAATGCTGAAGATATTCTAGAACTGGAACTTCTCTTCAGAGCACACACCCATGGACCTCAGCCCATTACCATTCCAAGAGCTGTAGCAGAAACCACCTTCTCCAAATTTAACATCAGATCCCTGCTTCTTAATCACAGCTAGAGCAACAGACCCACACTGTCCTCTGCCAGATACAGAAGTCATAGTCTCCCACTTCCCATCTCCATATCCAGACCAAGAGTGCATTCCCTACTGTTCAAGTTTTCCACTTCATTTCCTCAACATTTAAGGTTATATCACCCTTTTCACCATATATCTGTTCCTTTAACATTTCTATAGCTGCCTTCAATTAGCGCATCTCTTTAAAACCTCACATTTCTGAGCCCCATAAGCCATTTGTTAATATATATTTTATTGTGTCAACTAAATAAATTATTTGCAGTATAAAAACTTACACAGAGAAAAATATAGTTCAAGACCCACAGCTATGAGACTACTTGTCACAAACATTATATGAATATGGCTTGATAATTTAGCATGGTTCTAAACTTGATGCACTTTACTTCTGAAATGTTCAACCTTGAAAGTCATTGCAAATACACTATATTCCATTTTATCAAGCAGTTTCTTATCAGAATCATATGTGGGAGTGTCTTCATACAGATGCTAATCACACACAACAGGGATAACAGTAAATAAACAGTTGCATGTTGAAGTGAATATCCCACAGGTATGACTTTATAGCACAACAGCAAACTTTTGTTTACATGTGTCTGCTGAGACTGGTATGGGCTGCACAGGGAGGTGGTGGAGTCATTGTCCCTGGAGGAGTTTAAGGAAAGACTGGATGTGGCACTCAGTGCCTTGGTCCAGCCTATGGCAGTGTTTGGTCCTGGGTGGACTCAGTGATCTCAGAGGTCTTTTCCAATCTATTGCTTCTGTGGTATGGTGTGTTGTACACAAAGGAAGATCACTGATGCACATCTTCTGCACGGGCTGCCCTGCCAGCCAGGACTGATTTTTCTGTGAGTATCTTTTGACTATCAGATGAAGGTGGAGGTGCCTGAGGAGCAACTGGGTGTGGCACTCAGTGCTCTGGTCTGGTTAGCAAGGTGGGGGTTGCTCACAGGTTGGACTTGGTGATCTCAGAGATCTTTTCCAACCTACTGGATTCCATGATTCCATGCTCCTTATAGCTAATAAAAGAAAGATAAAAAAATTGATCTACAATAAATTTCCCATAATGCAATGGGGAACAATTAACAATTCTTATGTGTTTGGAGGTTTGTTGTTTTTTTTTCTTCTTGACAAAAAGAAATATTTTTTTTCAGCCCTTCTGAAATAAATTACTGGGGAAGAACTGTTCATTATATATACCACTGACATGGATCTTGTTCACCCACACCCTTGCCATGACTGTATGTCTCAGGGCACAGCTGCCCAATGCATAGATGAACATTTCTGCCCTTTTTGCCTGGTCCTGTCCCTTCACCAGCATCAATGTAACATCAATTCAAGACACAGACAGCCCAAGCCAAGCCTAGAGTGCCTCTAACCGAACTGCTAGATATTTCATTGTGCCTTGTCCAATCTCAGCAGTTCTTTAGCATTACATGTTTCCTGCAGTGAATAAAAAAATTTTTTCCTCCTCAAAAGATGACAAAAGATTCTAGACACAGTAAGGTGGATGGACAAGAAGTAACTTCTGCTTTGTGTAAGGTAGTAGCAGTTTCAGCACTGTCACAAATGAGATGGAAGCAAACACTGTGCTGCAGAAGTTAAAGCTAAAAATGAGGAAGGTGTAAAAAAAGAAAGAAAGAACAGAAATAAAATGTAGTAACCAAAGAATAAAAAGGATAAAAAGAAAGGAGAAAAGAACCAAGCAAAGTAGGTGGAAAGCAGGAATAGGACACAAACAAAAATGAAGTATAATAAAATAAAACAAAAGCTTAAATGTTTCAGCTAGTTCCGCTCCACCATATTTTTTCCTAGCTCTTCTCTCTTCTATCCCAGTCTTTTCTGTCTGATTGGCCCATCTGTTTTTGAAATGTTCTCCTGAGGGTAACTCTTCATCAGCTTCAGTTCTCCTAAGGACACTTTGCCACGCTAGGGGTGCCTCAGCAGCTGTGACATTGCCAGCTGAGACCTTCCTGCAGAGTGAGAATGGCACCATAGACTGCTGAGAGTCAGGGCAGGGACTGCCTTGTCCCAGACCAAATCATCCTGCACTCCAGTCAGAGCTCAGCACATGAACACACAAAGCACAGTGCATGCTGAGCACTGAGCAGAACAAAAGACTGATTCTGCTCCTGTTCTATAATAGAGTAAATTAGGAACACTCCAGTCGCATCAGGGATGTTGCAGTAACTTGGTGAGAATGTAACTGGACCTCTTGGCACCAAAACCTGATCATCAGCCATGGTCATATGCCTCACCCCAGAAAGGGATCACTTAAGTCAGTGACAACCTTCATATGTACAAATATCTGCATGTGCAGGTTCTGTTGAAGAAACAAAGCCAAAGGGCAGGTGCAAAAAATGAAAATTCTTGTTGAACTGGAAACTCCTCTTGGAAATTTTTATGTGATCATGGCAGTGTTAGAGACAGCAAAGACCCATATTCAGACAAAAGAATCACTTCTGTTGCAGGGCATGTTCCACATCCAAACAGCAAGAGTTGGGAATTTCTGCAGTATATGGATGATGCATTGCTAAAGGGCAAACTTCAAGCTGAACAAAGCACCATTGCTCTGCTAAAGACTTTTCACTGTAAACCTGATTACCCCACAAGGCAGAGGACAGAAGTGCTTTAGAGAAGGGTGTTACAGGAATGTTAAAATATAAGTAATCATCAGTTAGTTATCCTACTATACTAATAGTGCTACCTAAAAATGAGCCATTAGGAGAAAGTGCATAACCACGTACTCAAGTACTTACAGATTAATACAACTTGTGTAAATGAAACATGGTTTTTTCTAAAATAAATTTCCAACCTCAAAAGACACCCTAGAAGTATGGTAATAACTTTGTTCCTTTCTAGTATTCAAGGTCCTCATTAACACATGCAGAAAAAATAGAAAGGTTTTACATATTTTGGCACCATCAGTTCTGAATAACGAACAGACTTGGGAGGGAAACGCCCTCCTACCTGGCTTCTTATTCAGTAAGAGAACAGCCTGAATTCCAGCTGTGTCCCTGTCCCAAATACTCTTTGGGAACCTGCAACATGTGCAGCCTTCCTGGGAGCAGCAACACCACGCTGCTTTAAGACAAGAAAGCAATTTGCAGAATCTTTGTGATTTGCAGAATCTTTCCAACACAGGACACTGTTTATGTCACATTGCAGGTTCCCACAGAGCCAACCAGCAAACTGTGTGGAGCAACATCTCTGCAAAGCCATTTTATACAGTTATCTTTCAGATTCAAACCAAAACATTAATCTGGGCTGAAAGCAGAACCTTTCCTCCACCCAAAAACTGGACACTTCAGACACAATGTGAAACTGCAGCTATCCATATTTTGCTGTGGCACAAAATCCCAGAATCACTGAGAAATGCTCCCATTTCAGGACACAATACAATCCAATTTTTCAATTGAGTGAAGTACAAAGCTGGTCTTTTTTTTCTATCTATATCCTTTCTGGTATCTTGAGACCTGCAAATCTTTGCTGCCTCTTTATTTTCTTCCACTAGGAATACTTCTTAAATGATTAACATTTCTACTCAGTTTCATCTCTTTTATCATCAGATTTCACCAACCCAGCTCCACAAAGAGTTCTCCAGGTCAGACAGTTTCTGTCAAAATTGCTTGCAGAATTTGTATCTAGAATTCCTATGTTAACATCACTTTGAACCACCAAACACATACTACAGCCATTTTAGCCATGTCATTTTTTCTTCTTTTCTTTTTACAGAATGCAGCTGTGTGACAGGGCCAAGTTTCCTTTGAACCACAGGCTTTTCTCATTACTTCAGTCATTTCCAGTCTCCCTGTTCACTTTTTCAAATCTATACAACTTGGCAGATGAAGCTGCATCTGGATGAATTAAAAAAGTTCTTCACTACAGTTTCAAAACTTGCGTTACCTCACAGCAGCAAAGGTTCAAATCAAACTGGCCCCCTACATCCTACAATATCAGCATTTACAAACTTCTTTTAGACAAATTTCACTTTATTAGAAGCTAAACAGCCATTTTAAGGCTCTTCATTCTACAGCAGATGGGGCAAAGATGGAGGTATTGTGTTTTCCATCCAAAGACAAATTACTCTCCAGAGGACCCATGCTCTTGATGCTGACAGCAGTTGAAACCTAGGTGACTAATACATACCAAGCATATATATTTTACACAACTGATATGAAATAAAGTTAATCTCACCCCTAATGATCAATGTTGTTTTGATCTCAAGCCACATTTTTTGTGTGTGTTCTATGGCATTTGGTATGAAGTCTTCTTTATATGCTGTCTCATGGAATTAAATCCTAACTCCACCAGAACTCATTGCTCTTCAGGAAGAACCAAACATCCTCCTTACTCTAGCAACAGATTCACACAGCCCAGAGAAACAGCACTATCACAAGGCTGTCCTCTGCAACACTTTATCATATGAAAAGACAAGGGAAACACTCAGCAGATAAACTGTTGAACAAACTGTGCTATTTATTCCACAAATATGCATAGGAGACATTATCTCCCATATATAAATATATGTATGTATGTAAATTAAGTGATGATTGGTACTAGAGGTATTTCTCTTGGGAAACAGAAGCAGCTGTTTTCACACAAGGCAGGAGATAACAGACACAGTCCTGGACCAAGCTCAGTGAAAGTCACTCACTGCCATTCCCTGGATATCTCACACAAACTGATCTCACAGTGAGAGCTGATGACATGAACCCATGAACCTCTGGCTAAAGGACCGTGCAAAGAAGCTGGGCATGAGATGAACCTGAAGCAGGAGGCAGAGAAGGATGCCTGTTACACCTCCAAGCAGCAGCTTTGCACCTGTGACTGCAGCCTGAGCTCTACCAGTACAATTGCAACAATTTCAGCACAAAATCCATGCAGGATCTGGTCAGCAACAGTAACACCATGACAGTAACAGACATCAGCTTTGAGCATGCAGTTTGTCTGTCTTTCCTAACATCACCCAAGTTCTGCTTGTCCTGTTGTGGCAATTCAGTCTAAGAACCATACAATGTGTGTCCTGAGCATGTTATCCATACATCCAGCCAGACTCCCAGGCTTGAACCATCTCTATTACCTCATCAGCATGTATTAGAGTTTGGATGCTCCTTTGAGTTCTCCTTTGCAAATGAAGTAAAATGAAAACAATTAAAGCCTGCACAAAGTCAGAGGCTAGGGCATTCTAATTTCCTCTGGCAAAACAGAAAATGAGTAGATTAATTTCCAGAATACTTGTGCATGAGCACAGATGCCAGAAATCTCTATTTCCCCTTAGCAAGGATTCTTTTCATGTTTTTTAATTTATTTACAAATCAAATATTCTTCAAGTGGGTATGTTTTACAGGATCCTCAAGAGTATTGTGAATGACAAACCAAAGGCTAGAACTCCTTAAGTGATTATATAATCTGAGACTTGCCAACCACTGGGATTTTACTGTATAACCCTGACGAGGATAAAAAGCAGCCCTGCATTATTAATGCTAGCTCTGTGTTCTTTTTTTTTAACTGAAGCAAAGGCACTTACTCTGAAAGCTGTTCACTGAGAAGATGTTGGGATGATAGAATCCAGCCTTGCAAATACATTTGTAGGCTCCAAGCACAAATCCAAGGCCTTTAATTGGCATGCACTGTGAGAAAGGAAAAAAGAGAAAAGTCATGCAGATGATCACACAAGTGTATACTCAGATGTACATTCAAGCATAAAAACATTACAAGATACTCTGCACAGACTTCTAAGAACAAACAGCACTCCTTCCAGACTGACAGTATTTCAGTATTTCCTCAGCAGCTTTTCCCATAGTCATATATCACTCCAGCTTTTTTGCCTTGTTGTTCATCTCCAACAAACAGCAAAGACAGCTATAATCAAGCCTGTCCCACTGATAAACTGACCAAGTGACAAATTTGACTCTTGCACATTTGATCGAGGCAGGACATTAGACAGCTGTGGCTTTTTTTTCTGAAGGGCTTCCAGCACTTTTCCCCAGCACAGCAGGTGGGTTTCAGGCAGCTGGAGCTCACACTGTGTGAGGAAGAACAGGAACACCTGCAGCTAAGCCCCAGCCTTCTGCTGGCAGCACATGCTGGTGCCTCCACAACAGCAACAGCAAAGTGGAGCTAGTCCAGCTAAGAAAAAGACAACTTCTTGTTAGAGAAAATGGCTGCAGACATAAATCTGGCCTGGCTGAAAGAAAAAAAAATCTATGCCAACAGGAGCCCCATACTTTTAAAATATCTTGTAATTTTTTGAGGTAGCAATATGTGAATCAAGTTTCATTTAAACTCAGTTTCACTGTTGCTTGCTTTTGACATTAGGTCAGCCACAGAAAATTCATTACTATGACAGAACATCTACTGTCAGACAATTTCTGTACATCAAATGGACTTTGCCTAGTATAGAGGGAAGAAACAGTCCAGCAACATAAAGGTAGAAACACCTGTAAAATGGTGATTCCCAGAACAGTTTATTTCACTTCATCAGATGAAAGCAGACTACCAGACCAGATGCCTTTCCCATACCAATAGTGTAGGTGTCCCATGAATATGAACTAGACACTAGCAGCTCCTTAGTGACCAATTGAATGATTTAACTAAAACAGCCTCTGTCCTCTCACCTCCATATTTTTCACTTGTTTGTGACTGTGACTTTAGGATATGCTTCAATATCTGCCTGTGACTAGGAGGAAGATGCAGAGGGCAGGGCTCAGTAAAAAATGCCTGAGTATAAAAAAATCAAATGCACATAAGAGAGGACAGTCTGCACTGAAGACACTCTGGAAAAACTGAGGGAGAAAAAAAGCTAAGAGTTTCTTATTATCTCAAATCTCAGCTTTGTGACATAATTCTGCCTGATGTTAGGGAAGCCACTATGGCACCATCTCTCCTTGCACTCTTTGCCAATCTGATGGCAGTGCTGTTGGAAACAATTAGCAAGTAGGAAACTGGTATGCAAGAACACTGAAAATTCATTCAGCCTTTGCATAAGAATAAAAGAAGGAAAAAAAAGGAAGGAGAAGGCCCTTTATTTATTTTTTTTCACATTATTTTCACCCTGCAGAAATGTGACTTTTGACAGGGTAGAGGATGAGACAAATTGAAGGGGAATGAGTGTGTGTGCAAGTCTGATGACAGCCAAACCTCTTTAAACAAGCACAGAAAGGTAGTTAAGTAGTAAAAATTCTTTTTCAGATAAAAATTTTCTTCTGTGTTCTGGCTTCTTGCTTTGTAAGATGAAGGTACATGCTGCTGTAGAGACTGCATTTTCTTTTTGAAGAAAAGGAAGAAAATAAGTAGCTCCCACTGTATTATGTGAATGCTGCAGCACCCCAAGTACTGTATTCATAATCCTTTGCCACTGAACAAATTTAAAGAATCACAGAATTGCTCATATCAACTATGCTGCAGGTTCATGAATCTGTTCTGCATTAAAATCAATGCTTTACTGATGAATCTTTCACAGACATCCAATATCCACACCAAATAAAAACCTGCAACTTTTATTTTATTGTCTCTGGCCAGTTTAGAACTTGAAAATGGACAAAATACTTTAAATGCTGTTACCTTTCACTGGTCTAGGACATTATCTTTTTTTTCCAGAATTTGGCAACTGTAATACAGCTTAAAAACCATCAGTCAGATTGTTTCTTGCAGTCCACATGATCCCAGGCAAAGATGTAATAGGGATCAGAATACCATGTTGATAGGTGGGATGGAAAGAAAGAAGCCTAGATCTCTCAAGATGCAATTTCAAACTCTGAAATTCCACTGTGCTCAACATTGCATGGAAACAGAATTATTTACAGCCTGACTCTAAAAGAAATTGCAACACCTAGGCAGGAAAACCACTAAATACTATGAGGCCAAAAATGAGAAAAATACTTTCTCTGGAAAGAAAAAACTTCACTCTTTTTACAAAAGATTTAACAGATGATATTTTATTAACGAGTAGTGGCAAATACTATGGTGGAAAGGGAAATAAATAAACTGTTTTCTGCTGTACAAAAGGAGTTTAGCAAACAAAGTCCAGACTTGTTTGTTACGTTTACTTACAGATAAAGGCTTTTCCTGGATGTCTGTAGGTGAATCTACACGACACAGAGCAGGCAGAAGCAAGCAGCTTTTATCCTTGCCCTGACAAGTGGCACCTGGTTCCAGTGGCAGACTCTGAGCCCAAGCCCTGCAAAGCTGTACCAGCCCAGCCCACAGAACTGGCCATGGGCTGCAGACCCAGGAACCCAGGGAGCACAGGAACTGAGTGATGCACAACAGGCTCTGTAGACACAGCCAGTAAAATATTCATCTGCTGGTAGGTTACTTGAGATTTGATCCATATAGAATTTAGCATTGAATAAAAGCAGATGTGTGAAAAATACCTGCTTCCACATAAGCAAAAGGAAGGAAAATCTGACCTGGTTTCAAATTTCATTATAAATGTGAAAGCATAGCCCTGGGAATAAACCCACCATATCCTGAGCATTTTTGCCTCATCAGTAGTCATCAGCTTTTGAAAAATCATACTTCAATCAATTTAGAAAAGCAGCTACCTTAGGCTGGATCAGAAGCTCCATTTAGGCTTGTATCACACCTCCTGTGCCAGCAGCCAGTGTTGGGGCAAGCAGTGAAAGATGCAGGTGGCTACTGAGTGATCCTTCACTGACATGCCCTTCAGGACACCACATTCCCAAATGGAATTTGTATTGCTTTAACCTCCAGTTCTTATAGATGGCTTGGTTGCAATTAAGATCAGCTTTATCATCATGTTTGCTAAAGAGAGAGTAATAAGTGTCTGTAGAATTCACAGAGTGCATTTATTCCACTTGTCTGTTCCCTGGTATTACATTTTCAGCTTTACAGTATTAGTATAATGTAATGACTCCAAATCTTTTTATAGTAAGGTTTAAATCATATGCTCAGCTCAAAAAAAACCTTAGATATTCCATGAATATTTATCTTGAGATTATTTACAAACAAATAACTCCTAAATCAACACAACATTCTAACACATTTAAACACAATATCTAAAGCAGTTTTTTCAAAGTCTGTATTGGTTTAATTTTATGCTGCTTGTTGTAAAGGACGAAGTTGGTAAAATCTAATGTGATAAAGATTATCTCTGTTGGAAAAAAAAGAAACCCTTCAAATAACCTGTGCAATGGAAGTCTGAGCCAAATCTTCTGGCACAAGAGAGACAAAGCCCTTCATCAGATGTGATTAGCCAGAAACCAAGTGAGGAAGTATTCAGCAGACACACAAAGCAGGTGAGACACCCAGAAGGGGAGAACAAGGCAAAAACAAACAAGTAGCTTCAGAGAAAGCAGGTGGCATCATGTCCCACATGTAACTTAGAAATTCAGATATAGGACTAAACAAATCCATACAGTGGCATTCTAGAGCAGAGGGGACAAACCAGCAATTTTACAATATAAGAAAAAAAAAAAGACTAAAAATACAGCCAGCCTTAAGTTGGGTACTTCAAGTTTTTCAAAGAGCAGCTTTCAAAATCTGTATTTCCACATGCATACAGTAATGAGCTTGTCTCCCTTTTCTAAAGCCAACTTCTTGTTCAAAGGATGTAGTAAGAGCAATGTCATGATAGATAAAGTTTAACAAAGATAATACAAGTAAGCACATGATTCTTTGCTCTGGTTAGGGGCAGCACATAAGGGATTTCTAGAAAATGCAATGTATAGAGTAATTTTGTACCTGGCACACAATAGCAGCTGCAGCAGGTTGGTGTCCTGCAAAACCCCTTGTAGGAGGATTTTTCTGATGCTGTTTACCACTCAATTGAAGCACATTCACTCTTTAAAAAAGCAAAAACACCAAAACAAGCAAACTCCCCTACAATAACAAGAACTAAATTAAAAAAAAAAAAAAAAAAGAAGATAAAAGCCAAAGTCTTTTGGCCTAAGACAGTGACAGCTCTGTCATTGAAAAGGCTTTACCCATTGTCTTTTCTCACTTCATTTACCCTTCAAGACCAGAGTGTTGTGTTAGTGTGTTTGCAGTGTGTCACAGGTGAGCAGTGAGCACACCACACATCCCAGAACCTTGAGCATCACCTGGAAGGCCCTGCTTGCCTCCAGACAGATTGGGAGGCAGCCAGCTTGCCAACCACACTGCTCATTAGCTTTTCTACTCAAACAGTACATTTTGGTTCAAAGAGACAGGACAGGGTTGGCCACTCTCTACTTTTACTGCAGGGTTACTTAGGCCCCTGTAGTTCTCCTCCTCCTTTCTGAATGCATTGGTGGAGGTAATTACTTTTTATATTCAAGTTAAAAATGTGTTTTCCAGCAACAGGAGACAGAATAAATCTGTCAGTCTTTAAATCTGAGTCAGTCAAAGCGCAGCAACAGCTGATCTGATTCACTTTAGAGCAAAGGTAGCTGTCAGGACAATATTTGTCTTTATAGTTTGATGCTTTGCTAAAAATTCTTCAGTGCTTTTTAATTTGATTTTTCATTATTCTGCTTTTGTTAAGCGTAGGATGAGAATAAGTAGAGATGGACAGGAGCCTCAGCTCATTGACACAAATAATGATAAGTGACACATGACTACTGACAAACCATGAGCAGAAAAGTTAATGTCATTCACTAAATATAAGGGACTGTAGAGGCTTTAATATCTAATTAGTCTCTTTTGAAATGTGACTCAGTTGGGTGATCAGGCTTGTGTTTGAGGACACACAGGACTGACTCCCTTCTGTTCTCCTTGTCTTCACTTCAGCCATGATGATGTTATCAGCCCACTGGTGGACAAACACTACAAATACGCAAGCTAGCCAAAAAAATAAAATAATGGTGGAAGTGGAGCATTTTGCAAAGAAAGGAAGAGAGGAGATCAGAAATATGTACAAATCATAGTACCTTCTTGGAAGATGGTGAAAGGGGACTAAGTTTAATTGAGCAGTGTTGAAGGCAGGTTACATGGGGACCATGGTGGGGCTAAGGAGCAGAAAACTCATCAACAGCTGTTGCCATGCACATGGAGAACCCAAGTCAGCTTACAAACAGCTTCCCACAGTCAGGATGCTTTACAGACAGCTCAAAGTACAACAATTACAGCAATTTTCAGAGGATGGGTAGCTTGGACACTCATAGGTTCTCAGTAATGATAGTTTTTAAGACAGATTTTTCATTACTGCTGAAAATATCTGTGTAATCTACAATCAGACTACTTCAAAAATAAAAATCTCTTTATTTTATAGTGTGGAATTAACATTGATAACCTGAATATTATTTTGGAACACATTAAACTTTGCTTCTGGTTAACATACTAAACAGTAAAATCACAATGTCTCCTCTCCTAGAAAACTGCACTGCAATTACAGGGGAACCTGTTAACAGACACCAAAGGGACTGAGAATTTTATAGCCATTAAATAATGCAGTGTAATTAATTCAAAGGCACTTTCTCAGGGCCAGATATCCTTGGCTTTGAAGATGAGTTAAGACATTTTTCACCATTAGCACAGGTTAAACTTCATTTAGAGCAAAGTTTAGTTCACTTCCTCAGGGTCTTAATTAAGAGAGAATTCTCTTCATAATATCTCTACAACCCTTCCTTCCTATCACTAGGGTAATTCCGGGCTCTATACATGGCCAATACTGGAAATATCTACCATTATCTGCAGTTCCAGAAGCTGCCAAGTAATATGCCAAAACACACAGAGGTCCTTTACCTCTGGATGTCTGGTTCTGCCAGCTAGTTCTGCATTCATCTGTAGCTTGGCAGCAACTGTTGCAAAGTTTGCCTGGAAGATGAGCCACACAGTGAGACAGGGGATTAAGAAAGCTTGCCAAAACCTGCAAGAATGTGAGTCATTTCTGAAATAATTTTGGGGTGGGCAGGAAAGCTGTATTTATTCCTGATCCCTACAAAAGATGCAGTGTTTTAAGAAATGCAGAAACCCCTAACTTTGTATTCCTTACCAATGAAAATTTTTTAATCAAATTTTCCGTTGGCCCATCTCTGCCAATAAATGCAATTAGTGGCCCTATGACAATGCAAACTAGTTCCATTCTGAAATCCATTTTACATATTTATAAATTTTATTAAAAATATTTATTTACTAAAAGTACTAAAACCAGACTTTCATATTTTCTTCCATAGGTCAATAGGAAATACTAAAATAGCCAATCCAACCCAGTAACTCATCAAGACAATTGTGATGCTTAAGCACAGAAAACTTATTTGGAATAGGAAAGAGTAAGAGGGGGTGGGGGTGCACAGGAATTGCACAGCTCATCCCACAGAAGGGCACAGCCAAACATCCAGGAGACTGCACTGTTCTTTGGAAAGAGTCTGACTGTTGAAGTGCTTCCAGCATGGACAGCCTGCTGGCCCTGCTAGCAGGAAAGGGAAAAAATTTCCTATGGTTCATCCAAAAGCTAATGAATAGCTGCTATAATCAGTAGGTCATTTAGACACACAATTCAAGGAGGGGAATAAAATGGTGGAAAACAGTGCATGATATCTTAATAAGTTAACATGGACAACATTGCTAAACCAACATTTTCTAGCCAGCAGATGTATCTGTCATTTCTATTGCATTTCCAGCAACTATTCATGTAATTACTTCTTTATTCCTAAAACATGATTTTTAGGCTGATTCCACACACTAGCAAGACATACATAACCACATTGAAAAGATCTGCAACACTTTGTGTCTGTTTTCACAGCCCACAGTCACTTTCTGAACTTACTGCCTGGTTCCAGCCAGTCCAGCAGGAGTCAGAAACTTGCTAAATTCCCACAAGCTTCATGAAAATAACATCCTCCTGGAGAAGAGATACCCTCTGAGTGTCCCTGCTGAGGGATACACTGCATCATGAGGACATACCTTTTATTAGACACCAGAGAATGCTCTTTGAACACTCCACAGTCACAAGGAAAGCTTTAGCTGGCACTGGTGCCATCAGTGAACAGCATAACATCCTCATAGACAAACTCAGCAAGTGTGGACTGGATGAGAGGACAGAAAGGTGGATTGAGAACAGGCTGAATGGCAGGTCCCAGAGGTGATAACCAGTGGCACTGGGTGTAGCTGGAGGCCTGTCACTAGTGGGGCCCCCAGGGCTCAGTACCAGGCTCAGTATTGTTTAACTTACTCATCAAGGCTTGGGTGAAGGGGCAGAGCCTCCTCAGCAAGTTCACTGTCAACACAAAGCTGGCAAGAGTGGCCCTTCAGAGGGACCTCAACATGCTGGAGAGATGGACAGAGAAGAACTGTCTGAAATTCAACAAGGGCAAGTCCTCAAGAAACATCTGGACACAATCCTGTGCAATGTGCTCTAGAACAACCTGGCTTGAGCAGGGAGTCTGGACCAGATAACTCACTGTGGTCCCTTCCAACCTGACCCACTCTGTGATCTGTGATAATATATTATGAAGCCAGGCTATAATAATCTGATGTTCCTGTTCCTTGGTATTCAGCCCATCTTTAGGACTCAGCCTACTTTTCCAGAGGCTTTGACTACTCAAGACCTCCTGGAGTCTTGAGTTGAGTCCAACTGAGCAAAATTGAATAAGTTATGTTCCTAGTTACAAAATTAATTCTTACTGAAATTCTACTTCAGGATTTTGTGTGAAACCTGGTTGAGAATACAGCTATATAAAGACTCCAATTTTAATATATTTGGTCAGTTTTTCCCTTTTATAGTGGTGTCACATTAGACAGAAATTGAAGGAAAATAACCACCTCACTAGTACTTGAATGAAGACACAGCATCTTCTACTACAAAACAGAGTCTGACATAATTATTGCATGAGTCTTTCTGTCTATTTGCTGGTCATTGGTAAAACTAAACTCTCTGCTATGTTCTGTCCATCAGCAGCATGCATTTTAAAAGCACATTTCTTTAATTTAAGACAGCCAAATCCTGCATCAGAGTGTTTGCTCTGTCCACAACTTGATCAATAGCCTCTCATTAATTTTGCTTCACTCTGAACTGTAGCCTCTACAGTTTGACAATGTGTCAACTCATTGGGAAAGTTAATCTTACTTACAAGATACTATCAGAATATGAGTTTTTCTACTTGTCAAGCATATTTCCATGTTCAGACACAAGTCTCCCATCCTCAGGGCTGGAATGTTCCTCAGGATTAAAGTTCAGAGCACAGTTTCTGGGTTTAACCACGATCTGAGCTCTGTTGAATTACAGATTATTCCTGATTGCTTTCAATCCCACAGTGAGAAGAAGCACCATATTGTTGCTGTCAGAAAAAGATCCTCTCCAAATCCCACTACTTGACAGCTACACCTTCACACTGCTCTCCACAGCCTGGAGCTGCACACTCACCCATGATGAGGCACAAGGCCCACAGAGGTGCTGCATGTCCCACTAGCACCATGAAAACAGAGCACCCACTATTTGCCAGCTATTTGATAGCTCATTCCACCTCTGCTTCAGCACTAGGCAAGCACAAGAGTTTTTAAAAATGCTCTGGGAAAGACAGTTAAACTTTTGGGCAACAAATCAGAAACAAAATGCTATAACAACCTTATATGAAACAGCAACACACTTGATAAATTAATATCTGTCTAGTCGCTTACTGCTTCTCATCCAGGACACCTCAGAGATTAGGCAGGAAAATGAAATCCTGCTTTTTGCTCTGAATACTTGCTTTTTTTCCTGCAACCTTTTTTAGATTTGATGGAAAATGTCCTAATTTTGAGTAGTAATTGTTCCATAGGCAAGTCCCCACTTCTAGGTCTAAAGCTAGCTAGAGGGTTGGTGATCAAGGCCCATATATGAAGCCATCATATTCTAGACAGACACCTTGAAAATATTTCCTCTATTCTTCTGCTTCACTTATTTCAAATCTAGAGTTACTTTTTTCCAAAGCCAATGTAGCCTTGATGACTCATATCTCACTCCTCCATTGCCTTCTGGAGCTGGGGGGTTTGGCCATGGATGTAAATTCCTTAGAAGTTTCATTCTAAAGTGCTGCTTTTGATATTTAATGATGCTTCTCTCTGTCCATCATTATTTTTCCTTCAGGTTTGCACTTATTCCAACAAAGCTATTCCTGTACCCTGGTGATTAAAAGACACTTTTCCCTGTTCTGCTCAACTGCCCTTTCCTGCCCAAGCTGAGCTCCTCCTTCATACACAGCTACAACCTTCTTCCATTTAGCATTAGGGGAGCCGCACACTATAAAGCTGTTCTCTGAAGGTCACAGTGTCACATGAGTTTTGATACAGCCCTGCAAGAAGCATTCAGACTAAGAATAAAGGTTGTGTCCAGACATTGATAGGAATGGAAATACTCCCTTGTCCTGTCTCCAACAGGGAGTCTCTGTGCCACAGAGTCCAATCACACCCACAGGAATTCTAAGGTGCTGTCTGCTGGAGCACATCACCCACAGCTCAACTGGTCCCAGAGCCCTGCAGCAGCCTTGTGACATTCCCAGGGCAGGGGATGCATGGAACAGTCCAGACTCCTAAGTGTGCCAAAGTGGCTTAAAATCTTGGTAGCAGCCTTCCTCTGCTTTGAGATCTTTAAGCTTTCTTCTTGTAGAAATATGAATTACAGATTCCTGCATTCTGAGAGCTCCAACCAGGACAGCTTTCTTCTTGTACGAATCCATAGTATAACTAATCTTCACCACAGAAGTGCAGCCACATTTAATCAATCTTCTGAGATGTATAACACTACACATTCCAAAGTGATGGTTAAATTCAAATGTAGGCTGGAAGGATGAGATTTTTTTTGTTTGTTTGTTTTTTTTTTCAATTTGTTCAGTACTCTGCTTTCCCTTGGTTCAGCAAGGCCCTGTTTTTGAGCCAAGGTCCCAAACCTTGGGACAGATTGCCCAATTCCAAAATGAGTTCCCTGCTAACCCAAACAGCAGATGGCCACACCACAGACATATACAATGATGTTCCAGCTTGCAGCACAAAGCTAAAGCAAAGCATCAAACAATCTCTGGAACCAGAAACTCTGGAACTTTGTATTCCTTCTCCTGACAGGGTAACTACTGATAACACTATTTGAAACACACATGACTACAAATTTGAAAGCCCTTTTCCTAGAAATCATTAAGAATGCCAGAACATGCAGCAAATTTACTTGCACAGTAATTATTTCTTCCTCAAGCACTGGCAAGAAGAGTGGTAGAAGAGTAACACTAAAACTCAGGAATCAAAATAGCCTTTAGGCAGTACAGTACCTATCACTCACCAATTCTATTTAATGAACTTGCATGAAAGCAGGGCTTAATGAATAACAAGTAACATGGTACATCATCGAAAAAAAAAGCAAGCTGGAGTTTTCTCTCTATTATTCAGCAGCTGCCAGGAGCTGATTCACAAAGCATGATAGACTGGATCTTTTCTGACATCATTAAAATTAAAAGTGAAATTGTTTTCTATTATTAATTATAGAAATGTCCCTCTTGTTTTCAGAGCTTGCAGTTTGCCTCAGACTGAACAAAATGTCAAGTTTACTTTCCATGTGACAGAGAAAATCCATTTTTATTGGAAGTCACTACAGAAATAGCACCAAAGACCTGCCAGCCTTAACGTGACACAGGCATGTGCACACAGGCATCCACCCCAGCTCTCTATCACTACTTTTTAACTCTCATTTTGAAACCACTTGAAGATGTGGCAACAGTTACTGCTTCTATCCACTAGCAAAATCCTGGAGACCAGGGAAGCTGGGACAAATCAAGGCAGAACCAAGTCCTTTCCTGGGACAAATCAAGGCAGAACCAAGTCCTTTCCCACAACCATAGATTTTATTTGGTAACATGCAGATGTTGTAAAGTTCACAATGGAAGAGGAAACTACTTACAGGTTAAAACAGAAAATTTCTGGTTAGTAACTTCATTAACCTGCACTTTAAAGGCATCAGATTTTGTTTCACATTTATAAATAAATACTGCTCACAGTTTCCTGGGTTTACATTCCAGAACAACAATATTATAGCACAGAGGCTTGTAAAATAACCTTATTACTATGTTTTCTCTCACTGCTTTCCCCTCTCTGTCCTTTCATCTCTCATTCTGCAAAATGCAACACATCACAAAGGGCAAGGGACTTGTGACCCAACTGCCCAGAAAAGCCTCCCCCCTCATCCCCAGGAACAGCACAGAATCTCCATTGCCTCCCTCCAACAAACTCCTATTTCAAACACTTATGAAGCAAGACAGGAGTCCAGGAACCAGCCCATTTAGTCTGAAGAGCCTTTCCAGTTCAAATACATTGACCAGTATTTTTGCCAACCTTCTAAAAGTGCAAATAGGAGACAAATTGGGTCTTCCAGATTTCTATCCTGAGACTTGAAAAATTCCATCTCAACCATTCACTTTATTAAAAGAAACAAACACAAACCACCAGGTAAATTGTTTTAAGATGGTTCTGTATGGTAAGCAAATGATGAACCAGTAAAGTTTGTGGACAAGAGTTTCTATTGAATTTTCTTGAGTTTGAGCAAACTCTCAAAATGTATTGTCATTGTTCCACAGATTCCAGGAAGCTTCTGAATTCTAGAAACTAATGTTGTAATTCTATAATACAATGAATACAATCCCATAATATGATAACTATATCCAAAAGTTCAATCTTAGTTATCTTATCATAGGATTGCATTCACTGTATTATAGAATTACAAAACTGCATGAATGGACCATGGCAGAAGCTCATGGTGAAATTCTACTCTCACATCAACCTTTCAAGTGAGTCAGCTGCAGAATATGTAATGAAAACCCTAAAACCCAGAGGCAAGGTTTTGAAAGCTCAAAATATTCAGAAACATCAGAGGAAAAAGCAGAGGAAAAAATATTCTCTATTGGCAGCCCTGCAGAGCCTGCAACCTTCCAGGTCAAGTTTGGAGGTTCTTGGCCAGGTTCAAAATGTTCAGGAGTTCACAGGCATGGCCAGTCCAGGACAAATGTTTCCACAGACTGCCAGTGGGACCGAGCTACTAACAATCCTTACTTATCTCTCACCAGGAAAATGTTTCCTTTACTTATTTACTTATTTCTTATTCACTTATTTCTTATTTACTTATTTCTTATTTACTTATTTCTTATTTACTTATTTCTTTCTCACTTGTCTTGTAGATGATACATCTTTTCCTTATCTATGGGCTTCTTCTCCGAGGTGGGGAACTTTCTTTCTTGATCCCACTTTCAAATTCTCAAGACATCTCAAAGTTAGGTATTTCATACAGCCTTATACCATAAGAAATGTTTTGGTGAAGTAGTCATATATACCAGCTTGTTTAGTCAGCATCATACCCATAGGGAAATATAGAAAAAAAAAATAAATAAAAAAAGGAAGGTTTCTTGCTCTAAAACCACTAACTTGCTCACCCTAATGTAATATTTTTAAAGTACTCCTGTGGCATACAGAAAGTCACTTGAAAAGCTAAATTGTACTTGGGTTTTGCCATCTTTTGAGACTTTTATGCTGCTTATAATTGCTCTGACTTGTAAAAAAACCCCCAAACAGTTAATTTTGGTAGTGATGCTGGTACTGACAGAGCAAGTTACAGACACTAAAATTAATTCTGTTCAAACTAAAGCAAATTTGGGAAATGTGTTGGGATGCACTCAGCATTTGGCTCCTTTTTAACTTAAAATCCACCATTTTTATAGGCTTGAGGTAGAGTGATTAGTGTTGATGAAGTTCCTTGTTTAAGGACCAAATGGAAAGAAGGGAGTGGGGAATTAAACACCACCACCAAGAGAACAAACCCCACCAGCAGCAGCCAGGGGAGTGCCAGTGCCCCTTCATCTGCCTCCAGCTGTCACAGGTGAGACAGGAGCAGGGTGGGCCTGGATGTACTGCACCCATCAGGCTTTTTCTCTCACAGTCTCCACAGCTACAAGACAGGTGATTTAACACAGAAACTACCTTCACCTGCACTCTGTAGCACTTTACAAAATTTTACACAGGTATCCTTACAAAATATTAATATTCTTAAAACTGTTTTTCTCTCCAGAAATACACCACAGGCTTCTCAGTCACATCTCCTAACTCGTATTATAAAACTCCAAAATAAATACATAGAGAGTGAAAAAAACCCTCATCTTGTACTAATCTCTTATCAATGAAAGTAAATACTACTGTTAATTTACAATAATAAATATGAATTACATAAATCCACATGATTACCAACCATATAAAAGTTAATATAAAAAAGGACCCCATCCAGTATCTTCCTCATACTTGTAATCTCTAAATCTTCCCAACAAAGCCTTTTATCCTGTGCTGCTGAACACCAAACTAGAACTGAGGAAACATATCTGAAAGGCAAACAGCTTCCAGTGGCATATCAAAAGCAGCTGAAAATACACAGCACTTCATTGCAAAGGACAATTCTTCAGGAAATGATTAGTGGCTATTTTTAGAACCACAACAATATGCATAGGCCTGCACAGAACAAAAGACATGTACAGTCTTTGTCACATGAGGTTTATTGTAACAGACACTTGAAAGACAAAATGAGGATGATCTAATTCTATTCTCATTTGCCCTTATTTTAAATAAACCAAAATTCCAGTGACTCCAGTGCTTCCAGTCACCTCACTGAAATTACTGGATAATGATGCTTGACTCAAACCCACCTTGTCTCCTTCTGCTTTTATACTTTCATTTATATTTAATTTCTTTAACATAAATTCATTTGTTCAAACTACTAAGAAGTTATAAAGCCTAAACAATGAAGATAACCTCAGCATTAAGTTCCACCTTTGACACCAGCTTCCAGCAGATTCTAGAAGGATGAGAAAGTAGGGCAGCCCTGCTACTACTGCCAATTAGCAAATAGCACTCATTAAGCCACATGAGTTCCCAGGTCCCCACCAAATTCCAGCATTATCAATGAATAGTTTCCTAAAACTTTTGAATGCCAAAATCTACCTTTTCAATCCACAGCTTAAGCAAGCCCCTCTCCTTGCTGTAAACTGCAAACTCGACTTGAGGTGACCACCAATTGCCAAGTTTTAACAAAACAGCTGGATTTCATTGTTAGCAGGTGGGAAAAAAAATCTCTGAGCTATTCTTGAACTCAAAAAAGTGGATTGTGGGATCTTTGAGGGATGAGGAGAGTTCCACAATTCTGAGAGTGCTTTCCATGAAAACCAAAGACCTTTTGGAATATATATTTATAGCATCACTTGAGATTACATAAAAGCTGGTTCAGAATAAAATCACAGAATAGTTAAGGTTGGAAGGGGCCACTGGAAGTCTCTGGTCTAAGCACAGACTCTTGTCCTGCTGAAGCAGGTTCCCCTAGAGAACATTACCTGGGGCTGTGACCAGATGGTTTTGAGTATCTCCAGTGGAGGACACTCCACACCCTCTCTGGGCAGCCTCTTCCACTGCATGGCCATCACACAGCAAAGAATTCTTCTCATGTTCAGGTGGAACTTTCTGCACATCAGTTTTTAGTTGTTGCCTTTTGTGCTCTGCCTGACTCCCGTTTTATTAGACAACCAAAATAGTTATAAAGTTGCAAAATCCTCTGTCTGAAAAAAGCAGTTTCATTGGCAGAACTGACAGCCCAGACCCTTTCCCTGTCAGCAAATTAGCTGGTTTTTACACAGCAGTAACACTCACCTGAGCTGTGAGAATTTCCCATTTCAGTCAACACCCAGATCTCTCTGCAGACAGCATCCTCACCCTTTACTGTGTAAAGGGTGCTTTTTTTTTTGGTTTTGTTTTTTTTTTTTTTACCTGTGCTTTTCATTCCCTAACTAACTTTTCATGAGAGCTGCCTGCTGAACTGGAAATGGAAATGCCCCAAAGCACAGTTTGGGTTTGCCCTCTCCCCCTCCTGTCTGCAACCCATTTGCTGCCTTGGGAGGTTTCCCTGCCTTCAAAAGCTGAAATTGTTCCAGTTAAAACTTTCTCCTTCCCACTTAACATAGTCCTTTGTTAAACTTTTCAATTCAGTGCAAGACATGCTTCTTAATTTATACAAAAACTGGGGGAAAGTCACTAAACATTTTTAGGCATCCACCCTGGAATTCATATTCCTTACACATCTCCTTGACTGGATGTGTCAGCAGCTCCTTAGAAATGAAAATCATTGCTATATTCTCCCTATTAGGATTATATTTCAGATTTCAGTCAGGATTCAATATATCATCCTTTAAAATAACTTTGCAAAATTCTATTAAACCCTTTCACAGAGGTAAGAAGTACTCTAAGTACTCTGTGCTTGAATACACTAACTTCAGATAGATTTTCTCCTCATTTGCTCTAAGACAAGTAGGTGTCATGACTGCATATGTCTTATGGCTACAACAGAAATTCCTTCTTTGCATGGGAGAGTCTGCCACCTTCCCTTATCCTGATTTACTTCTTATTCTGGAATAAGCCCTTGGATTCTCATGGCTGTTTTGCTGCTGTAAGAAACTACCAAAAAGAGCAAGCCAAATAAAATATAGCCCTAAAAGAAGGTGCATAACAAAGCTGTTATCCTGTGAAGATGTCAAGCATTTCTCAGATTTGGAGGAATCATTTATACAAATATTTAAGCCCTCAAAGCCAAAACATTTACCAATCATTTAGACATAATCATCTTGTCACTTACACAGAGCTCAACAAACATGTCATTGGGGAAACCCCACAGTGTAATTAACATTGCCTTGAATGACAACTGAAGAAAAACATTTTAAGCAGTCTCATTCAAACCTGAAAGGCAGCGTCTACTATGTCAACACTCGCTTCACCAGGAAGATTGATTTTCCCCATTATTTCTCTTAATTGTACACATGTAGCTTTCAGTTTGATTTCACTGACTATTCTATCATAGCTTGACTTTGAGGTTTTCTGTTTAGCAGTGCAGTCCAAAGTTTTATTCTCAGAAAAGAAAGAGATCGAGACATTGCCCAATAGCACAGTTAAGAGATCTGATGGTGAGAATGGAGTGGAAAGAAAGGAAAACTTACTGTTCTTACTTTTTATTAATTTACTTTTTATTAACTTTCAATTTTGTAGGTAAAATTTTCAGAACAGAAACCAACAGTAAACAAACCAAACAAAACAGCAAATGCTGGTTCCACTCCAGTAATCATTATATTTTTCTAAATGTACTGTCCAGTGTTCTGAAGGAACTGTAGCCCCCCAAAGCTCTTACTTTTCTGTCAGTGTTGGTAAATTTCATAGACCAAAGCAAATTGCAGTTATGTTTACCTAGGTTACAATACATTTCCTCTACATTGACTGCAGAGATGCAAGCAGAGCTGTCTATCAATGTACCATTTTAAAATACAGACACAACTGTTCTCTAAGCAGCACAGCTCTAAGCTCTGAGATGCAGCAAGGTCTCACCAGCATATCTGAATTCTGCATAAAGTACTATTAGTGTCTGATGAAATATTAATTACAAGAATGCAGCCGAACAGCATTTAACTGGGGAAAGGCCATCAGCAAATCGCAATTTTTCTGCCAAAAAATACCTAGCACAGCACTATGTTACTTTCTGCCCTATTTCATGTGGATCACAAGGAGGTAGTAAGTGGTCTGGAAGCATCAGTCCCACCCAGTGGCAAAGGCTGTGGTCCATGGTCCCCCCCAGTTAAACCAGACAGAATCCTGCCTTAAAAGCATGCCTGGGGGATGTGAGTATTATTTATCTCAACAAGAGCAAGAGGAAAACGTTCAGTTCCAAAGAGAAGTTAAGCCTGTACATGGGAAGCCAACAGCACAGATGTTCCTGATCTGCCCTGTGCTCCCCATCCCCTCCTGCCTGACAGAGGGTTTGGGAACCTGTCCTCACACCCAGCTGCCTGTTTGGGGTCCCTGCTGACCTGCAGCCACCCATCCTCAGGAGGAAAGAACCATCTCCAGCTATCCACACACACTTCCTGCAGTCATCCTCATCAGCAGATCAAACTGAAGACCCTTCCCACATCTCCTGTCATGCTCAGCTGTTTCATGCCCTGTCCCACGGACATGCACCAGATCTGCCTGCAAGTGCTGATGGCAGCTGTGACACCAACTTTTCCCTAACAAACCTGTGTCATGTGAGGGATGTATCACAAATACTTGAATGCTACCAACTGAGGAGAGCAGAAACAGGGCCACCACTGAAAAACGAGGGCCATTCCTATTTTGCTAACTTACAGCTATGAGATATGGGCTGAAGGAAAGCTCTAGCACTACCTTAGGTCAAGGCTGAGCAAATATTTTTCAACGATTATTTGCAAAATAAGAATTGTCTGGGTCATATTTAAATTATTTAACTGTCTGAATCCACTCCAGTGAAAAAATACTGCTGAGGAGAGGGAGAGCTTAAATTTTGTATAATTAAAACACCAATTCAATAATGGCTGCAGAACTGGTTGTTTCCAACTGGGCACTGAAAAACCAGGAGAGCCTGCACCTACCATTGAACTGTAGGCATCACAGGTACAGGTCCTTCCCTGGTGTTGAAGGACCCAAACTTGTATTTCCCTTCCCCAGAGACTGCTCCAACACTCAGAATTATTCTGGAAGTAGTTTGTCTCAGATTCAATGCAAAATAATGACCTCTGGGCATTTTAGTTCAAGTGTCTAAATGTGCCTTAGAAAAAGCATCTCATCTCTCAAATGCACCCTTTAGCTACCAGGCAGCAAATCCATTCACACCTCCTTGGTGCTTCCATGCCTCATGGCAGCACTCTAAGTAATTTATTAAGTGACACTTAGTAGGGTATAGTTGAAGTGTCCCATTTCCTCACACCAAAAGCCCTGTTACATTTTTTATCACACACTTCCCTCCTCAAGGTGCCCTCTCAGTTTTCATGTTTCACCAGACCACTGAAATATTTTATAGCACTCACAAGAGCACTGGATGGCAGAGACACATGATCCCTGCCCAAGGAACTCAGAGCCTGGAGAAGCAGGCAGGGACAAGGCAGCAGGACAGCAGAAGCACTCAGTGTCAGCATTTCTGAGCTCTGGGATATGCCCTTCTCAGGCTTTTGCCTGGGAATTCACTTAGTGCTGCATCCTCTCCTGTCTGCCTCCTAGAGCACTTGCCTTTCAGAAAGAGGCATCTTCACAGTCCTGAGCTGCATCTGCAGAAATCACTCTGCTGACCTTTTTTTTCCATTTTTTAATTTCTTTCAGAATATTTTTCTGCTTCTGCTATTGTTGGATCAGTTTGATATGATTACCACTTTTGATTAATGAATGAAGAACAAACTCAAACACACTGTTCTTCCCAATAACATAGGTCACATTAATTGCTTAAGAGTTAAGAAGTCATCAAGCAGAGGTTTATGTGAGCTATTTTGCAAAGAAACTACACAATCTAAAAAGAACAGCAGCTCAGGAGGCATCTTTACATTGCCTGGAGAAGTTGGACATCCTCCAGCAGGATGAACCAGCTCCCTACACCCCAAACAACTTCTGTCCACTTCCCCAGGCACTTTGTCTCCAGAGACCTGTGTCACTCATAGAGCATTTTTGTGTCATCAGAGCAGCTGCTAATGGAGAGCTGGTAAGCTCCAAGGGAAATAGAAACAAGGCATGCAGGCTGGTAGAGCACCACCACACTAAGTGTTCCCAAGGGCCCTGTGGGAAGTGCTTCTCCCACCTGGGCTTTGTAAGAAACAGTGCTGCAAATAGCATCACATGCAGAAGTAAGAAACAACACTTGGGGACAGAATTTGAGAATGTTTTTTCAGTCCTCTCATTCTTTGCTTGCAGCTGCTGTAAATCCATGTGAAATTGCTCCACGTGGTCCAACTTCTTCAGTTTCTACACTGGCTTTTAGAGTAACAGAAGCAGCTGACTGCGTTATTTTTTATTTTAGCCGTTGCCTCTGCATTAAGTAGGTTATGTTGAATGCTGAAGGAGAACGAACAAAAAAGATTTCTTCTTAAAAGCTGTCAGTGTAGGATTAGCTTACTAGGAGATGAATGATGCCAAGGAATCTCACACTGGACAGCCTGGATTCAGGCACTCTGGAAATGCAGACACCCTGGGAGAGCACAGGCTTTTAACTTCAGATACACTGCATCCTAGCTTACACTTGTTATTACTTCTTATGATTTGTTATATGTTTTTACTTGTTGTTTTTTGTTACTGCTCATCTCCATAGAAATGAAAGGATTCACATCTTTTTAAATAATTGCTTTAGAATTTTCAAACATATCTTACAAAGGCAATTTAAAGCATTCAGCCTGTTTAAGCTGAATGGTTAAGCTGCTAGAGCAGAGAAACAAACAAACCAGTATAAATCTCTTCTTTTCCTAATGCATTTTTATGTTCTGCATACTTCAATCTTTAGCAATACACTTTTTAAACTGATAAATGAAGAACTATTTGAACATTAAATCTAAGAATAATGCACTATTTCTCAGGAGTCACAAGGAAGAGTTTAAATTTTCTTCTGTAGTGTTGCCCTCCTTTCATTTCCTATGTTTCTCAACTTTTTACTGTGGAAATTGAAAACAATACTGACTAAGAAAGCCCGACAATTAATTCCAGAAGCAGTGATTGCAACAGAAAGTTGGTCTAATAGATTTAAAACAGGCTGGTGCTGCAATGTCCCTGCCTCACACAGTCAACAGTCATAAATTCTAACTCATTCTTTGAAATCAGAAGCAGGTTGCTGATGCAGACAGATCCAGTTACATCTGGGAGGTAATGAGGTGAAGTCATTGCATGGGAGAGAAGAAAAATACATCCAGCTGACTATGCAGCATTTAACTCAATGGCTCCCTAGAGGGAAGCATCAACAGCAGGGGTGCAGCTGACAAGTGAAATGCTGCTTTGTGTAACACTTTACTACCCATTTCTGTGCTATAGGGATAGCAAATTGTCAAAAGGCCACAGAGGAACAGAGCTCCATCAAAGCAATCTGCAGAGGTACCCTTTGTGGTTAGCAGGCAAGAATTCAGCAAGCTCATGGGCTGGCACAAAGCTTTATCCCTTGAATTTTGTTAGGAATCATTTTTCTGAAAAATGCCTGTCCAAGTTGTGCAGTGCTTTATAGTACTGACAGAATACAAAGTCCCTGCTTTTAAAACTTAGACTATATAAAGGGTGCTTGGCAATAGGATTTAACATCTATCCTGCTACTCTGGATGCCTTTGTTACCATCTAAAAAAAATCTCTGCAGTCTGGTTTCTTAACAGATGTACCTCATCTTTTCCTGTGAGCTCCACTTCAATCGTCCCACATGGCTGGGACTCTGACAGCTTCTCCTGCCTGAAACACATGAAGTCACCCCACATCTTTCACCTCATGGAGAGCTTTCCCCTTTCCTCCACTCCATTCTCTTCATAAAACACTCTAGACCAGAACATATTTGTGCCTACGCCATCATATTGACAAATGGCTCAAAATTTTCTGTGAGATGACCTAGTAGTCACACAACATGGTTGGTGAATACATCTTTTCCATGGGAATCCAGACTAAAATTACAATAGAAATACATCCAACAGTAACACAGTCTCCCCCAGCTCCTGTCACTCACAGACCTAGGTTGTTGTGCTTATTACCCACTGAGCTATGAGACTGTCCCAGCTCAACCTGCATGGCTGACCTCCGAAACACTTCCAAGCCAACCTCCAGTTTAGTAAAATTGTGATATTGGAACATGTTGACAAATTTGACAAGGTCTAATTCTCTTTATCCCAGGGCTGCACTGAAGATGATTAAAGGGGGCTCTATTTCAGCATTTCTTTACTGTTGAGCTTGTGGATTTCTGGAATCACAACTTTAACTGTGTAACCTGGATAGAAAAGTGACTGTAGAAATATGAAAGTTTCCTATCTGTTTCACATTTTATCAGTTTAAAGAAATCATCAGAAAAAAACCCATTCTTTTTCTTAGAATCTCTACCATAGCTTCCACATTCTGTAGAAGCACTGCCCTGGCTGAAGATTGGGTCACCTCACTGCAGCTAATCAAGAGCATGCCTCCTTTGTCCAGCACCCCCATTTGAGTGAAGTACATCAGATAAAAGTCATTACATTAGCACACTAATAGCTGCTGCAAGCAGCCAACAACAGAAAGAAGATGGGCACCTACTGACTGATGGCATCTTGAAAAGACAGAGAACTGCCTAAAATGTGCTTTCTGAGCAAGGGATTATAATATAATTTCCAACAATTTCAAAGCAGCAATGAAGCAAGCATCATTATACAATCCAAATTGCTTATAGATTGTTAATTAATTTGATTATCAGCGGCAGAAACCAGCTTCCTGAGCAAAATTTATCCAGCAGCCTCACCATCAGATACTCTACCCTTCCCTCCTAAAAAAACCCCACAACATTAATAATTGCCATAATTGTTTCTTCATGAACCCTTCCCAACCAGGGAGGTCACTAATCTGCAGTATAAAAGAATCTGTCCTAAACTCCGAGTGTCCAAAGATAATACAAAGCAGCCTAAACAGTTTGGTAAGTACCACTGCCCTACTCCCAGCCAGAAAACACATTAGCATTGGATCCATCATCTGCCACCTTTGTAGCCTTACAGCAAGCTGAGTAGCTTTGGCAGCATCATTTCAAAAACACTGGAAATTTGAGAATCACTGGAAATCTCCTTACAGCTGGGGGGCTGCTGCACCTTGTTGAGACAGACCTTGTTAATCAGACTGTCCTCAATCTTACCAATGCAACTTTACAGATATGAGAATGGATTACAGAGAAATGCTTATGAACAAAAAAAGTGTACTTTCTAGCCTTGTTTTCCTGATGGATTCAATTCAAGACATTCTGGTTTGCTATGTTTAAAAGCAAGCACACAGCAAGGAACCTACATTCTTTCTCCCACATATGAGGAACATTGTTTTGCTGTTCCCTAAGCAAAGCCACAACAGCATCAAAAGATTTCTAGGAGAAATAGACATCAGAGTCTAGGACACAGCAACATCTATTTTCTTTTTCCTCTTGGTAAGTCTCCAGGGTTTTAACAATTATTAGATGCCTTCACTAAGGAAGAGTTTCAATGTCAGAACACAAACACATGAATAGCAAGAAAACATAGGAATTGAAGTGTCAATTCACTAAGGTAATTTTATAATTTAAAAAGTAAAATAAAGTTCAAGGTTGACTAGACCACTATTAGGTTTTACCATTATCCTTACTGACAGATAAAAATGTCTTTGATTTATGTGCTGCTACTCCTTCTAGTGAAGATGCAGGTAATGCATTTGCATTTGTGCTTAGCTCTCTGCTTGAACTTAAGATTTGCTTTTTGTTGTATTGGGAAATTCCAATAACACTCTAAAATTATTTTTAATTAGCAGATATGTATTTACACTTTCAGCTAAATTAAGGATTTTTGTTTTGGTCTGGGAATGACAGGGTTTTTAATTTAATTTCTCAGTGGATGTGGACTGAAAGCACAGAATGCTGATACTTCTCTAGAAGTGACTATCATTAAGAGGATTTAAATTTTATACATCTTCTTCATTTTTGGTTGTTCAAAAAAAAGCACTTATTTAGAATAAAATGCTTATATTAGGACCATTGTGCTGCTCTCATGAATAAGTCATGATTTCTTTAACTCTCTATCAATATAAATAGCTATTATTCCAAATATACATTATCTTTATCACTCATAAGAATGACTATAAATCATTAAATGGAAATTTGATACCTTTTCATAATATTTTTCACATAATACTGTGGAATGATTAAAAGCTTCAATGAATCTCCCATTATTTAAACTCCCACATACAAACAGCTAAACAGTTTACCAAAATAAATAATGGTGCAAACAATGAAAACCAAATGACAAATGCCTAATAGCTGGATATTTGTAAGATAAATAAGAGTACAGAACATATGAGACAAATACGTTCCAAGAAAACCAACAGAGATAGCTTGAATTTGGAATATTACATTGTGGAGAAAACCAAGAAAAAACACGTCTACAAAGTCAATTTCTAAAACAATCCTGTGCATTTTTCAGGGTTTTTTTTTTTTTTAGTTAACTAGTACTCATTAAATAAAAGAACAAAAAGAAATTAGTAGTAAAACCCCTCTTGTCTTATTACAGCATTTGAAATATGCCTTAAACCAGTATCAACATGAAGATGCTACAGATTTCTGCAGAAAAATAGTTCATAGCATCCTGTTTTCTTTTTTTCTTACTAGATAATTGGTTGCATTGCATCTTTGCTGTTTGCTGTTTACTTCTTTCCCATTTCATCACTACTTTAGACTGCTAGATTAAGGTTACTCAAGTAGTGGTAGTTTACTTCTTTTATTTTTCTCTTTTCCTTCACTCACAAGATTAATTGCATATTTATAGATATCACAAATCTTTCCCAGACCATATGGGAATAATTTCAATCTGCCCCAGGATCATTTCTGTCATTATTGGCTACTCATTTCCATTAGAAGCTGTCATCCATCCTGTTATTCACCATAAAAGTGAAATCCAGTATTACCTCTTCAATGCTTCACAGTTATGCTGGGCTTTGTCTCCTGCCATTTGAGCAATTTGTGGCAGCAACAAGACCATCAGCTTAAAAAGTTTTCAGAGAAACTCTGCTTATTCAAATGATGCAAAGCAATAGACATTCTACCAACTGGATTATTAGACTGCCATGAGTATGTTTATGTTTATGTTTGTAAACCAGTGATCCCAGAGCGGGGAAACCAGGCCACAGAAACATAAGAGATCATTGGTCTCTCTGCCATCACTTCTAGACCAAAAAAATCATCTTCCCATACTTAGAATGCTTTACTTGCAGAAGGCACGAGTGTGTCTCAAACACAGGATATACCTGACACTTTTCAGGGGACTACAGCGTGAACTGTGAACAGTTTGTCCCCAGCTCTGCCACAGCTTCTGACCGATGGGAAGGAGCCACTACTCACTGGGTGTTTTCAGCCCCAGCCCTGCCTTGTGCCATGGCTCCCAGGAACCCCCTTGCTCAGTCACAGGTCCTTCCTAGGGGGACATCAGCCAGAAAGGTTGCTCCTGGGAAAGCTGGGGGGAGCAAACTGCAGCCTCACTTCCCTCTTGTGATTCCCTTTGTTTTCCGATTTTTCCAACACAGATCACCAAGATGTACACCATGCCAGCAGGTGAGGACCTTTCCTCATGACCATCTGGTGACACTCCTGGGGACATGCCAGTCTTGGTCTCCATTGCAGGCTCCCTGGACTGTCCTTTCACAGCCCTGCCATCAGCTCCATTTCTGAATGCTCTGCACTGGCTCCTTTTCCTACCATTTTCTCAAGTTATAAACCATAAACATTACACATCTACTTGCCCTGAATTCTGTGACTGATTGTTCCATTACAAATCACATCCAGCAGTATCCTGTTGCCATTTCCAACTAAATTATCTGGACTTTTTAAATTTCATTTTTTCACATAGCAATAGACTTTCTAGTACGGCTTGTGTGACCACATCTTCCAGTTCCACCCCACGGTCCTGAAATTCATATTTCTGCAACCCTTATAGGACTGATTTATCTCACAGCAGAAGCAAGGAAAGAAATTTATGATGGCCCAGAAAACACTGAGATAAGCAAAAGAATCACCCAATAGTGTCTGTAATTGTACAAGTCCAAGGGTGCTGCCTCTTCATTCAGGACACAGGACAGATGGATAGACCAGGATTTGGGACAAATCTCAGGGCTGACAGTGCCTGCCTCCTGATTACCTTAGTTTTGTTTGCTGCTGTAGTTGAGCAGGACACTGAAAACGAGGCAAACCTTCGAGAGGGTTTGCAGGATGATTTCATGGTTCAGATAACTATGAAGATCGAGCCCGTGCTGTGAAGGGTACTGCAGTCACTCTGGCAGACTGGAGCTCACCCTGCCAGTGAGCTGATCCAAGACTGTGCACACCCAAAGCACAAAGCCCAGGCTCACGTGGCCTGTGCAGGAAGTCAGGCTCTTGGCTGCATGTAAGGTGTCTGAAGTCAGTAGAGTGAAGTATTAATAACATTACTTCTACTGAGGTCTGTGTGGTTGAACCCCATCACAGTCAGGGATGGCTCCTGCCCCGTCTCAACAGCTGCTGCAAGGAAGGTGTCCAGCTCAGGGCACTCCTCCTGAATCCTCCTGGCAGCTATCCTATCAAGGTGTGGAAAACAAGAGTTTTCCAAGAGGTAGAGACCTGCTAAAGCCTGGGCACAAAGGATTTTGGTTAAACCAAGCAGCAGAGATCAAAGGAAAGAAACAAGGAGATGCCATTGGAATCACACATTTTTGCTGCTGTGAGGAAAGCCAGCTGAGGCAGTCTGATAATCACACATGGTACAATCAGCCAGACAGGAGCATGAACAAGAAAAGATGGCATACAAACAAAGCTGATGAATAAAAAAGGGAAAATAATTCCAGGGAGAGCTATCTTAATAGTGCCTCTAAAACTTCTGTGTAAACAGTCTTTCAAAGGTCACCTCATGAGAAATCTGAAATAAATGTTAGCCAAGAGTGCTCAGCAGCCCGCAGCTCTTCACAGACTAGGAGCACCCTGCACATGGAGCACCATCCTCATGGGCTGGCCAGGTGCTCATTCACCCTCCCAGCCACACAAGTCACACAGGCCCTGACACCACTGAGCCCCAGCAGCAGGAACAAGCTCTGCTGGCTTCCCTGCACAGCCACCTAGTCCCAAAGCTCTCTGCACACACCAGCCACATCTTGTGTGGAGGTCACCCCTGTCTCTGGCTGCTGCCTTTGCCAGTGGACAAAACCAGCTGCAGTTCTTCCTGCTATTGTATTTATACGCAATAGCACTGCTCCACATATTTCTGCGTGGCCTAGCAAACACAAGGTGTGTTGCACACTTGGTTTTACTTACCCAATGCTAGATCTAAACCACTATTCCCAGTGGTGTTTTATAGTTGAATTAACCTGTAAATATTCTAGGATGCACACTGTGCTGGTTTATTTTTAAACAGGCAACTACTGCATTTCATTCTAGCAAGCCTTTCCCTTCATTCTCATTAAAAGGAAAAGCTGTTTTCACAGGGATTCATTGAAACTGAGCAAAGGATGCTATATATATCTTATGAATCCTGTGTGGTTCCCAGCTGTCACAAGCCTTCAGAGTTAACAAAAAAAAGGAAACACCCAGCCAGCATTTCAAACCACTTGGGGGAAAAACCCCAAAACCCAGAAACAAGTGTTGGGTGTTCATACGTTCTTAATGACTCCAATGCTAACCTTTGAATGAAGCTCTGAACAGTTTGATGATCAGATGGCATGTACCATGGTGACAAGAACTAAGTGCCCTCAGACACAAGTCATTGTTTTCCTCCCACTTTTTAGGATCTCTGACCCTGCTCTGCAGTGATCATACACTGCAGTTTTCCTTTTATCTAAAAAAAAAACCCTGAGAAGGTTAGAATAGGTGAAGTGATAGTGCTGTAGACATAGCCTACTTCTCCTTTTGCGTAGCAGTTCTCTGAAATACTTATAAAATATGCATGTTTTAAGCTTCTTCATGGCACTGACTATTGTGCTAGTTAGCTTGATGAAAGCACTGCAATAAATTTAAAGAGACACTATCAACTGGTTTTACTCGAATTCAGCATATGCTTGGAACTGTTGGCTGTTAAGTCTAATAACTACAAAAATGCATGTTGCAACAAATAACTTTAATTGAGAATAAACTGAATTCCTTCAAATTACCTTCCATAATGCTGTGAAGCCCCTTCCAAAACATGACCGTGACAAAACAAGTACAGAGTAGAAAGAACTATGCAAACTCTGTTACATAATCAAAATGATGTCATGTTTTTAATTACTTTAAATGTTTTGCTTTTTTTGCACATTCCCAAGCAAAGATCTTTCTTTACTCCATTGGTGCTATTTTCTGGAGAGATTGTTCTAAAGAAAAGGTAATACTGCAGGAAAGCTCAAAGATCTTAATTAAGTCTGAAAACTTTTTGGTCTCAGTGACATGACCTTCCCCAGCCTTCAGCTCTGGGTCTCCATTACCTCAGTCCACTCAGGAAGACATCCAAAAACGGCAGGTGGACTTCAGCCTTAATACTCACTCCATTACTAACCCAAAGAATGACCCACTCTCCCATCCCCTGCTAAAATGTCAGAACTTGGGTCTCAGAGTCCTGAAGTCCCTTGGTCTGTTGACAATGTCCCTTAACAAGAGCTCACCAGGTTTTACACTCTTTGAACAGATGCTGACACCTGAGGAAGGTGCAGAACTCAAGCACTCCTGACCCTACTGCAGCTGCACCTGGCAGGCACAGTGGTGCTGACAGGTCCCTGCCCAAGGCAGCTGCTGCCCTTGCCTAGTTGAGCTTCCTGCCACCCTCCACCATCCTTCTAGCTGGTTTTGGAGTAGAGCAGTTGCACAGGACACAGAAAGACACAGATTTGGGTCCCTCTGGTCCCTCATGGTCCCTCTGGTTGAACCATGTTCACATGGTTGAACCCTCACCATATAAACCCCAAGAAAAAGCATAAATCACCAGACTCTGCACATGTGACAGGAGATGGAGGGCAGGAGGAGGTAAGAGTGCTCCTCAGCCATGTAGCTGAAGTAGTATTAAAGACAATTAAATATTCATTTTATGAGACCCAGAAATTACATTTTCAGGAGGAAGAGGACAAGTTTTCTCCAGATCTAGTGAGGTCTCTGACCCTCTGGCTCCAGAACAGAGCTTTCCACCTTTTTCTCCCATCTGATTCATCTTGGTTCCTTAGTTAACAAGGAACAAGTCAAGGTTAGTGTCCCACCTTAGACAGCCCTAGCCAGGTGGCATGCTACTCCTCTGATCTAGTGGTTTTCTATTAACTCAGAAAGAACTGGAACCTGGTCTCCTTCTTCTTGGCTGAGAACTTTAATTACTGAGCTACTGCAGTGCAAGGAAACTAGTTAGAACTGTTCCTCCAGCTGTGTTTTAAATTAAAAGAGTGGGACATGGTGAGGTTCCATGGGAAAACAAATAAAGGCTGTCCATGATGCAGGGGGGGCTCAGCATGACAGAAAGAAAGCTCTTTGCTGCCTTCAGTGACTTGCCAGAAATCATAAAATGGGGAACTGAATCTTTATCTGACTCCTAACCCTCCAACACACCCCCAGAGCCCTTTCTGCTGCATCTTCTGACCTCCCAATTTCCAGTGCTGGAGAAGAGCTCAGCCACCCAAGATTCCCCAGCTTACTTCAGTTTGCCTTGCAGGCTCCTGAAGCTCTTCAGCACATTCGAGAAAAGGACAGTGGAGAGAAAAAGCCAAGCAGGGGAAGATTCAAAGAGACAACCTGCCCAGCATTTGGGGAGCCTTTTCAGAGTGCATGTCTGTGGTCATATTATCAAAGCAAAACCCAGTTTTGCTGTTACCACTGTTCTCTAGGTTCTTTGAAAAGAAATACCATCTCACAAAAATGCTAAATATTTACTCCTGTAGTTTATACTGCACATTATCATTCCCCCACTTTGGCTTTTGCTATACCTGCTGACATGCTTCCTACAGCTATTGAAAGGTAGAAAGGCTTCTTATTTTCAGACATCAGCTATTTCAGCCTCTTAAATATTTTTCTGTCTTTCTCACAGTTAACTTGCAAGGAATTTCTCTTTAACATCTCCTGAACTGCTGTCCATGGAACATGGCAGTCCAAGGAAGAACATCACCTAATGTCACCAGAATAATCTATCCTTTATCACCATCATCTTCCACTTCCCGTCTCCCTCAAGAAGATAAATCAAACTATCACTTGAAGATTTTCCCTCTCATTTGTTACCCCTCCCTATTGCTTACTTAAAACTCTGTGCTTCAGAACATTTCAGTGTACAGCAGATACACACTGATAGAGAGTAGGACAGTCTTAATGCCAGAAAATTTGGGGTGACTCATCTTCATGAAAGCAAGCCATGTGAGTCACAGCCATGATGACTCAGAAGCCTGAGAAGAAGGCACCTTTCTGAGAGGAAGAATTGAAATTGTCCTACTTTTCCAAATATGTAACTTAGAGAGGAGCTTCCCATAGGGGCAGATTGAATCAGGGGGAGAGGAGGAGCAAGGAGTGATGAGTGTTTATATCATCAAAAAGTAAAGAGACAACATGTATATTATTGAGAGAAAAGAAAAACCACCAGCTACATGGTGATTTGTCATAATTTAGTAGATTTTCAATTTAATACATAGCTTCCTCCTTTTCTTGTTATAGGAAATTAAATGGAGTTAGGTTTTCTGTTGAAGTGCTTGGTTGCCTGACTCCATTGGCCCTTCAATAATGATTTCATGAGTGACCATGGGGAAAATAAAACTTCTAAGACCTTCATCAAAGCTGTCAGCAGAAGTGGATAAATAAGACACATCGAGTAACAAATTTCAATGGTTTTAGATAGAAACATAGTTGGGCATTTATTCACTGTGCTTCACACAATGGTAGTAAAAGTATCAGACAGGATAATCTGAAACAGCATGAACTTTTATGTCTACTTATCATAATTTACCTATAAACGAGAAATGATAAGTCTGCTTATCAGAAACTGCAAGGATCTAAAGTCACAACCCAAATGTGATGGCAGAAGTCCTGCTAATTCCCATCTATGAATCATATGTGATCCAGACTTTGTGAACCACAATGTGCAACATTTTCCTTTTCTAAACAATGTGAAGATGGTCTCATTCATTTTGTTACTGTTGCCCACAGGGTCTGCACTGCTGTTTATTAAACTGCCCTTTGAGTTCTTCCAGTGTTAGAATCACTCTATTCTTCAAGATTCAGCCCTTGTTGCCACATTTGGCACTAGAAATCTGATTTTTCTTCCTTCAAATTGACCATCATATCCATGGCTATTCTGGCAATGTCCTTTAGGCACACTGTCTCACAGACTAGACTAATCAAGGGCTGTCTCTAAATCCCTTCTCTTCCACCTAAGTTTCCCATTCCCCTAAATTTCTTTTAAGTTAAATGTGAGGAATGGAAATATAAAAGTTATGAAGCAATGCAACTTAAAACCTCAGCAAATAGGTTAAAGCTAATACATTTTACTCAGGAAGACTAGGAATATCTAAATGAACTCTTGAGGGCCTTCCAGTCTGAATCACTCTGGGAGTCTATCAGATTGATAGTCACAGTGCCTCAAATAAAAAGCAGCAGCAGTCTGTTACCCCAACATAATTTTGACATTCTTCTGAGACCACATCAACATTTGAAGGCACAGCTCACAGCACATGCCTAAAAAGCACGAGCAGTCACACTGTGCAAAAGGCTGGCAGTGTTCAGATATTTCCCACAGAAAGGAGGCACATAAACATGCTAAACAGACAGGTCTTGCAGATATTCCCTGGAGAATCTACCTGTTGTTAATTATCTTGAATATTTAGCCTGACAGTAAGCAGGGCTGGCTCCAGCTGCCACTGCCATTGCTGCCCTGGCTGTTTATTCTGCCTCAGACACAGCTGAATTACTGATGGCCTTATCATCATCACCTGGTAAAGGTGGGTTTGCATTAAAGCTCAGGATTGAAAATTGATGCAGGTAATGTACCTGCCCACAATCTCTTGGTAGCACCCTGTGGCAGGAGTATAGATCTCTGAGAGCAGGGACATACAGAAGACTGGGGGTAGCAGTGCTTCAGTCTACCATACATAGAGTTGCTAGGAAATATCTGCCAATTCCCTGGACTTAAATTCAGATAATTGTTTGTCTTCCTTTGCATGCAGGTGAAGTAATGCTCCACTCTGACATTTCTATTGCTACCTCAAAGGTATTTGTAGATCTTGGTAATATTTTCTACAGCAGTCTGTTCTTGTGTGCGTTCTGATTCCAGGGTGCCTCAGCTCGATACTTGAAAAAGCCCTGTTAACAAACACACCAAGTGCCAGCTCTCCCCAGAAGCAGGTCATGGGGAGGAAGCTGAGCCCCCTGGTCCCTCTGCACAGGAAAAACTTTCTATCTGCCTCCCTGACTCTTCTTCATTAGGATATCTGTGGCAGGTGTGACATAGCAAAATTTCCACTGCCTAACAGAAATTTTCGGACCATCTTCTTACAGGTTTTCTACTTCAGTTGACACAGACATATTGCCCTTCAGTTCTCTCAGTTTTCCATACTTTTGGTTACCTCTTAGAAACAAGCTTGAGGTCACACCACAAAGCACTTATCTTGAAGCAGCAAGTAAAGGCAGCTTAGAAGAAAAAAGCGTAAAACAGAAGTACAAAACAAGCCGAAGTGATTTGCTAATCTGTGTGTATATATGTGACTGCATGATACTGCTACTTTTTCTGATATACATTACTAGAATCAGTGGCTTGAGGGCTGTCTGCAGAAAGAGAAACAATTGACTAGAGATCCACAAAATCCTCTGACACAAGTGTGTTTATATTTGTAAAAGTGCTATTTCCCTGAGCACAGGAGGAATCAAGCAGCCCGAGGCAGTGGGTGTGTTGATGCTGCAGGACGCAGTGCAGCACAGAGATACCATCTTTAAACAGGCTGGCAGGCACCCTGGGAAACAGGGCTGCCACAGCAGCACAGAGCACCAGTTTGGACCAGCATATCCACCCAGGATGGCATGTGAACTCCTTAAGACTTTCAAATCCTTTTTTCCATTAATTCCTGGTTCCCTGACTGTAGAGCTAAAGTCACAGTCAGTGTGATGGGGGCACACTGACACAGGTTGCAATGGTGCTGTTCTTAGCCAGTGTGCAAACCATGTGGAAAAGGTTCAAGCAGGAGCAGAGGCAGAGCTGCCTACCCATGCTCTCTGCAAAGCACTCAGGCAAGCACAGCCAGGACTGAACTCCAGGCTGCTCCAAGAAAGCACAAGTTTCCTGAGCCAGAGTGGCTCTTCCCTAATTTGGGTGCTCTTTTATATTTAAGCATCTTCAGTGTCCCCCTGCTATTATTTCTCCCACTAGCCAGAATAACTTATATGAGACTTCCAGAGCTACTGCAAAGTAAGGCTGGGATGGAGAACTGCATGGAGTCACTGTAGCTTAGAAAATACACTTACACCTCAGCAGGTACACACATATTCTCAAGGAGAACTGATAAACAGAACTTCAGCAGCTCCAGGAGCTAAAATCTGGATTAGGCCTTGGCTCAACTATGAGCCCTACAGTCTCCCAGTGCAAGAAACTTTGCTCTTTCCTTAGCTCTTGTCCTTCCCTCTGCAAAAGCTCACTCAAAGATGCCGAGTGAAGAGTGAACACGTATTATCCCCTGCCTCACACCCCACCTTTACAAGCTGCTTCTGCAGGCAATTGATAAGATCCTGAATTACATCAGCAACAGAAATGGGAGCTGCTGCACAGCAGTGCTAATGCCTCTATTAATCCACAACCTCTGTGAAACCAAGGCCAAAATTCATGGTCCTCACTTACAAGACACTCCAGGCACAGCTCAAATCAGACATAATTAGCAGACTGTGTGTCTAACGGCATCAATACTATTCAACACTGAAATTACTTCAGAACCTCAACTCACAAAGGCTGTATGTTTTAATTATAAACCTATTTATAGCCTTGATAAGAGGATAAAACTAAGTCCCTTCTGCCCATCCCTGGCTGCTGAGCACATGGATGCTAAAGATCTCCCTTGCATTCAGGGATCAGCATAACCCATCTAAATTCTCCAAAACAACACTGCTGACAAAACTAAACTCACAACTGTTGGCATTATGTTTGAATACAAATAAATAAATATTGCTAGAGACATCTGTCTATACCTTAAGGCACTAGACCAGTGTCATATTAAATTGGAAAGAAAAGGAAATTGTAAATGTTTTTCACTGCTTAAGAACACAGCTCAGAATACAACGCTATGTACAGTGGTTATATACATAACACATAGACAATTGCAAACATGTTCTGAAGAAAATTACAAGTAATACTCTTTATAAAATGTTCCTTACTACAAAATCTGCAGAATTAGATTATATTGTGATTTTTCTTTTTTACACAGCCAATTGGAACATAATGTAAAGGTATGTGGATAAAGGAGCATATTTGACTATATCTTTCATATCCTAGATATTGGGCTGCACTGCAACTGGAAGAATCTGTGGAAACTTGCAGTATGTCCTATTCAGAAGTTATCTCTATAAAACCACTTTACAGTTTATTAATTCTAACAAAGTAGGTGACTGTACCAAAAATGGTGTCACCATATTGCAGGGTGGAATTACAGCATGATCATTCATTTGTAATCAGATTTTCAGAGAGAGAGAAGTGTAAGAGAGATGAGTGACATTAGGAAAAACAACCCCAAAGTATTTTCTATTGCAAAACATTCTCAAGCTCAGTATCCAGAAATTAACAGAAGAGTTACCAAAAGGTCAGGTGAGAATTAGAGAAAAAGTAAAAATAACTAAGCACAGCAGACAAGCAAGAGTCCTGCTAAATTCAAAAGTCAGAGATGTGTCTTTCAAAATCCTGCCTTGCTAAGCCTTTCTGAATCAATAAAGAGATAAGTGAGATAACTTCCTATCACCTTGTCCACAATTCCTAGTTCAAAATACAGGTTGGTTGTGCAGTCTCAAATTCACACTTGCATTGCAAGACCTAACATCCTTCTCCCTATCCAAGAGTTTTGCAATTAGAGCTTCAAGAAATACCCTGCATGATGAGCAGAAGTCCCAGAACATTTGGATGGGACTGCTCAAATGAACATCAAGAACATCTGTTCAGAAAACTAAACCCATCTTTGTGTTTTATATGAGTAATATGCTAAAAATGGGTTGTAAGTGGCCAAATTGTGTTCTCAATCAAACTTAAATAACTTTGGTGTTTTCAACACCACCACGTAATTATCTCAGTTGACACGCAACACTTCTGGCCATTGGCAAAGAAGTTGCAATATTCACTATATCACAGGATGAGGCTTTCCATGGTTGATATTCTCTCCTTTCATTGTCTTTTCTCTGGTAATTTTATTTCCTGCTAGTCTTCAGTCTACTATGATTTAGCCATTTCAGATCACTGTGCACATTTTTCACCAAGTTGAGAATTACAGTTTGAAAAAACTGCAGTAGGAAAAAGGCAGAAATGGACAAAGGACAGCATTTGCCTACATTTAATCCACTCAAATAACTCCTTCGTTCAGCCCAAGAGCAGAGTGTGAGCTAGTCACAGCCATGAGTAACAAAGTGATTACCAAAGGAACTAAGGAATCTCTCGATGATTAATCATCAATTTCAGATGGTAGGTTTCTCTCAAAGATACTGAGCTCAGTTACAATTTATCAGACTTGACAGCTTTTATTTACATCTTAAAAAAGATGAATTTCCTCCATAACAGGAATTACTGAGTGACGCTTTGTGCTTTGAATTATGCAGGTGATCAGACAAGTTATTTGTATTTTCTCTTTGTGGCCTTGAAATTGGTGAGCCACAGCTGAGGCCATGATATGTGATTTGATGTGGCCTAGACTTTACAAATTAATATTTCACTTTGCAGACTGGTCTCCATCCTGAACAATTTTAAGGTGGCACACTTCATCAAGTTACCAGGTCCTGACTGATCCCAACACCCATTATTCTTGCACAGTTTTGGTTCAATCCAAGTCCAAACTTAGGAAACATTTCATGTATGTACAAGCAATAGCCCTAAAGTAAATTAATAATCATGTTTAGATTGTATGGGCGAAAAGAAAACAAAACCCACCCATATTTTCTTTCAATAACATTGATATATTCATTTTTATAACTATTAACCTGCAATTATTTTGAGATAGAGGAATACTAAGTGATTTTGTAATCTTTAGCATATTACATTTATGCCTTTGAAGAACTCAAAGATTAAATGTTACACTGCAAGATTTGGTGAACTCAAATTTCCACAGTTTCCCACAGAAAATTGTTCAAGGCTGGGAAAGTTAATATCTCATGGGCCAGCAGCAGCAAAACACTGGCTCTGCTAATGGAACACAGCAATTCTCAATTACCTAATGGTAGAAAGCATTTTATTCTATTCCTGGCAAGTGGCACAACAGCAGACATTAAAATCACATAACTTCGTTTTTATAACATTTTTACTTTCCTTTCCCCTTATTTCAATTTGGATGCAATATTAGCAACCAATAATTCAAGTGCAGCCAGAAATAGAAATCAGATCCTTGTACTAGCCAAAAATAGCTTAAAAACGTTTCAAAGGCTATGAAGCATTAACCTTCCCTTTAATTCTTTAGAAAAATTGTTATATACTGGATCCTTAAGTTATATTTGAACTGGGAGGAGGCAAGATTAGAAGCAGATATCAAAGGGTCACATCTCACAATTCACAGCAAGTAAATACTCTGGCAAAGGCATAAATGATACAAGGTTACATAAGAATTTCCAAGTATACCCTAAGAGCTCTTTCTGTAGCAGCACCATAAAGCACTTTGTAACCAACTGCAATATATTCATTATCTCTTTGCTGTTACTCTGCAGTAACCACTGTAATGAAAAAAATGTCATTAAAGCTAAATTTGACCAAGGCAAGTAAACAGGGACCACACTCAGTCCTTCTGCGATATCACACTCCAGCGGCAGCAAAAGGGGATAAATATAAGGCTCTATTCAGGTCTAATCTAGAGGAAATTTAAATAAAATTGTCCTACTTTCTGTCACATTCTAAAGGATTCTCAAAATTGACCAAAAAAAAAATATTAGAATATCTTTTAAAAATTCATAGAAACAATACAGAAGTTGTAGCAATCTTCCAGTAATCCCACTACACATGAAATTTGAAGTCTCCATTTTTTCAGTACCTACATCAAGATTAAAAAAAAAACAAGAATTTTTATTTAATACTTTGATCTTAACAATCTTACCCTGTTCCAATGGGGGTGTAGAATGATATTCTGAATTTTGTAATGTTACTGTCCAATCAAAGCTTCTGTGAGAAACCATGTCCAAGTTTCCTTCCAAATACAGTGCAAACCCAAGATCATAGGAGAACCCAGAGCATCTCTCCACACCAGTGAAGGGATTTGTCACCACTTTGGCATTACTGCAAGGATCATCAAAGGTCTTATGGTCTCTTGACCATTTTCATCCAAAGAAACCACTTCAAGTGTCTGAGGGATGTTGCCAGCTGAGCACATGGGCAGTGGAATTTTTGGCTGTGTTATTATGACAGCTCAGCAAGGTCTCAGACAGTTTGATATTTCATACATTGAAATAATATATAGTGCACATGCCAACAGCCAAAACTGCTGTACACTGAGGAGAGACTATGCCAATTGCACAAACTCATAGAGAAGTTAAAATAATAATGATGATCCCAGTAGTACAGACAGGGCTGAGCAAGCAACATCTAGCAAAGCTAACAAAAATAGAATGCTTTCAATTAAACTGCTGTACATGTTGCTTTAACTGAAAATAACTAGATCTGGAATGATAGTATATATTTTTTGCATACCATAATAATTTGAAACAGCTACACTTTAGGTGTACAAAAATATGAAAGAATAAAAGGAGCAAATTGGCCATATTTTTTCACTGGGCACAAATAGGCACGTGGAGCATGAAAAGTAGCAATTGCCTGATGTGATACACTGGGAGGTGCACTGGGCAAGAAAAGAGGTATAAATCAAGATGCTGGATAGCAAAGCTGAACCTGCGTGGGCTTCTGGAGGTGCTGCATCTGTGGGGGAATTCTGCTGTTGGATCTGGTTCATGGTCCTGAAATCGTAGAGGCTAAAAGGCAAGAACAAGCTGACAGCTCGCCATGGAAAGCTGCATCATGCAGAGGTGCTGTCAGCTCCAGAACAGAGTACCTGCATACTGTGAGAGCTGCAGACAAGCTACTAAGGCCTCTTGTTGGCAGGAATAACCAGCTCAGGACAGGCAGCTCAAAAAAACTGCAGAGAACAGAAGAAATGGTCATCTACTCCATTTTTTCATCCTGAAAACCCAGGGTTGTGTGGAAAAGCCTGCATCACCTGCAGCACAGCCCCACACGAGCAGAGCAGTGGGCCAGGCATGCATTAGGAACCACTTCTGGCTTGAGGGACAGCACAAGTCGACTGCAGCAGAATTCCAGAAGCTATTAGCCATTGACAATCAAAAGATAACCACATATGCAGCAGACTTAGCAGAAAAATAAAATGCAACCATACTCAGCAAAAGGATAAAATTTAGTCTACCTATGTATTTTTGTGCAATTTGAAGCATGGATGTTCAATTTTAATATAATTTTTTATAATGTTTCTACCTCTAAGACCTCCCTGCGCAGTTGTGTGTGTCCTATCCAAAATTTGCTTTCAAGAGGATCTCTTAAAAGAACCAACATAGGTTTAGGAGTCAGTAAGGTATGGTGATAGAGAACAAGGGGAGATATCAGAAAATTAACCAAAGGAGAGAAATTTGTTACTGTTTTTAACCCTTCTCATTCTCCATAAAGCCAGAAAGCCACACTGTGCCAACAATTCTCCTACTTTCTGTTCCATACAGCCACAGACCTCATCTGCTGTTATTATGAGCATTCTTTAAAGAAAATTATCAACAGGACATGACAGCCACGTTACATCAGACCCACAAGACACTTAGCATCCAGTCTGGTCCCATGGATAGGAGGAAATGTAGGAAAGCCCATAAGGTCTGCATAAATATACAGTGATACTCTTCTACAACACTCCCCCAATTGCCAGCTCAGTGGGAAGAGGCCTCACTACTGAATTTCATAATCCCCATTTGATTTATTCCCCATTTGTTTCTGCTTCCCTTCATGTCCAAACAGTTTTTGAACATATATGAACTTTTAGCCTCCACAGTGCTCCCTCTCAAGGAATTTCAGTGCAGAACTATTCAGCAAGCAAAGGAACCCTCTCTTCTTCTTGCCACCTGCTTGATGCCTTTGGTACCTTCCTTCCCAGAGTGCCACTATTATGGAAAGAGAAAGTATCTCTGGTACTTATTCTCTGCTTGTGGGGGAAAGACCAAAAAAGTAAGACAGATCTTACTGCATACAATAATAAAACAAGTGCTGGAAGAGAAGGACAATGAAGAATGGTGTTCTCCTAACAACCTGAAGAAACAAACGTCTCTTCCCTGGGACAGAGCTGTATCCAAAAGGCTGCAGCAAACAATTAAAGCTGGTGGTTGTAATTGTAGTCAGTAGAAGAGACTGCAGGGCTCTGCCTGCCTGGGCCCTTGTAAGAAAGTCAAGGCATTGCCACAAGTGTCACAGCCAGAGAGGAACCTGAATTGTTTCTGGGTCTCTCAGCCTCATTGGGAGTGATGGGAGGCAACATTATATACACTTAACAGACTAATCAACAAAATTTCTTTCATTCCAAGGAGTTACGTGCATGCTCCAGTGTGTACTTATATCCAGCCACTTAACAAGAATTTTACATAAATACTGAAAGAATATTCCCAGGAGAAACAGAAATGCTCAACATATTTTCACAAGAAGCCTCCTTCTAACTGCATTTCTCAGGTGAACATGGCAGGCAATTAAATAAATATGTGAGGGTCAATAAGCATGGACTAAGAAAATTTAACTAATATAGAGCTAATCCCAAGGGAGGGAGTTGAAAGTAATGAGAAAATAACCACCCTACAACAAGAAGAAGAATTGCAGAGCTTTTTGTCACCACAGGCATCCACTTATGTCATATCATCCTGGGAGACAGACAGTGGATTCTGCTTAAAAGTAACCACTGCTATGCATACACAGGGACAGAGCTGACCTGTACCTGAGAGCCCAGGAAAGGCACAGTCTGATGGCACACTGTGGGAACAGCACACCTTGGGCACAGCACACCTTGGGCTTGGAGGCAGATGTCAGCCACCACAAGCATTCCTCCCCCATTCCAACAAAGAGTACAGCCCTGCACTTCTTGCACACCACACACAAAATTCCCTGTAGACACCCAGTCCATATTGTACAGAAGTGTTTTTAAAAAAATCTCTGAACTTAAGAGATATTCACCTATTTTAAAAATAAAGCTCCACTTTGATTTTGCTGCATATCATGTTTTAAATTTTAATGGTTTTGCATTTTTCTGTTCTGTTATTTGGAGAGAGGAATAAATACCCTTTTCTGTTAATCTTTCTTTATGCAACTGCTTCTCCAAAATAAAATGCAAATCTTCAACAGCTCTGTTATGTACACACATATACACACCCAGAGCCATGCCTTTTCACATCCACTGTTTTAAAGACAGCCCTCACTCAAAATCAGGCACATTCCCAAGATAGTTTTCAACACTCTATCCATCTAATGAAAAATTGTGCTGTTTTCACTAATACAAAACAAGAACAGAGATATGTTCACCAGGGAATCCAAAATCTCTTCCCTTTCCTATTTACTCACTATCTCAGTTGGATATTTATTTCATAAGCATCTCACACTATGTGTTTCATCAACATGAAATTCAATTTAATGCTTAAATAGTAAAAAGAACCAGACATTCATAACAACTTTAGATTTTTCATTCTGATTTTACTCCCATTTGATTTAGTTTCAATTATTGTCTGTTTATTTTTTTTTGATAGCTGATTAAATTTAGGAATGATGCTTGATGACAAATTGTGCGTTCTTCTTTTGAAACATTATCCAGTGGGTTCTGCTGGTGTTTACCATACCAGACATGTATTCCAAGTAGTTTTTTCACTGATTCTCCAGCTTGGCAAAGTCCTGCTTCACTAGAGCAGGAGGTATTATTGATGCTTTCAAAATGACAGACCCAAGCAAGTGAACAAGGAGGAGCAATTCACAATTTTTTATAAAAAAGCTGGAGGCAGAAGAAAACTATTTTTCCCCTACAAGGGGTGAGGAACTAAGACTTTTTAAAACCCCAGTCAAGTCAGCACTGAACTCTGATCAGTCTTAAAGGATTTTGTGTGTGTCGATTTTCACAGAGAAATCACAGACATGAATATTAATAAATAAAGTCAGCTGTTCTGCTGTTCTCAGCATAGCAGAGTATCAGCTCTAGGAAAACAAAATTTCATAAGACCAAAGGCCTACATTTGTTCTACAGAGTTATCTTTCTTCTGTTACATTAGAGACAGCCTAAGCAGGTCATATTTGCTTTCCTGAAGTTTTGAAATGTGCCTATCAAAACCCATTACTACAGCAGCAGCCATTCCTACTAGAAGCCATTAGCCAGCAGGAAATAACAAAACTGTGCAGACACAGGCAATAAAATAGAGCAAAAATCAGAAATGTGCAGAGACAAGAAAAGGCTAAAAATATCGATGAGCAAGTTTCCAGATATAACAAAAAAATACAGTCATAGAAAACATCAATTTTTCAGCAAATACTGGTTCTACATAGGCAATGGTCACTTATTAAAAGCAAAATATATTACACTATACATGAATAAACTCTCAGGACTTGGTTGAAAAAGCTGAGAATACTTTTAAAGATCATAGGTTTACCCTTTCTGTGTTAACAGAGGCAGATCTGCTTCTCCCAGGCCAACAGTTAGATCAGCATGGAGAACTGTCCTAACTCTACAGACTGTAAAGGATTCACCAGTTTTCATAAACTTTTCAATTTATGTTTATGACAAGATTTATTTTGAACCCCCAGGTCAGTCTTTTGGAAATATTTAACTGTATCACAGAGGAGAGAGAGAGAAGCATTTGGATGACAAAAGAAGCCCAGGGCAGAAGCAGGTCAGCATCTCCAGGATAATGGAGATCCAACTACTCTGTTTGGAGTGTGGGCCAAGATATCTAGAAAAGTAGTTAGAAAATATTAAATCCTAACCAGCCAGTGAATTGTTCCCACAGCTGATCTTAAATTGTTCAATTGTTCACTTACTGTGATCTCAATGCTCTACATTACTGACCAAAGAAAAAGTGTGTATGGGTATCTCTAACACAGAAGAAAAGGGTGATGATATGGCCACAGAGCAGACAGGAACAGGATGCTGCATCTCTTTAGTGACTCATTCATTTGGCTGGACCTTATTAATTTGTAGATCTTCAAAATTAAATGCTGTCAATTTTAAAAGGCCACAGAACATGCAATAATCAGTTTTATCAAGAAAGATTTATAATTAACAGCAACAGCTAATATTTAGAGGCAATTCAAACATTCAGTGAAGAACCTTAGAAATACAAAGTCATTTCTTCTGTTACTAAACAGAAGTGCTTTTTCTTTTCCTGTTTACAATTTTTGTGCATTTTTTCCCTGTATTCCTTATGGCCACTTAGTAGATGTGACAGGGACCTGTTCTGTGTCAGGCTCCATAACCCAGTGTGGTGATTACATTTCACATTCGAGCCCCAGAAAGCACTGAATTCCTACAGCTGCAGCTGGAGGGAGGGGAGGGGAGGGGGGTAGTTTGCAGAAAGAAAATCTCATGCCCTGAGAAACAGCACAAAACCATCCTGACCATCTCCATTAGGATGCCAGGATATTCTGTTTTCAGTGCTGTGGTTGCTGGTGCTGCCAGGCTGCTGCTGACACTACAAAGGAAAGAGAATCTGTCCAATAGGCTACACTGTCTTCTGCTACAGAAACCTCTGCAAACATTTCCCAAGTTTATGAGCAGGACAAAATTTTACCCAAAATGATGACTCAAAATTCTTCAGTTGTGAAGAATAACAGGCATTAACTCCTAGAAGCAAGAAATCCAGGGCCAGCAGTCTGGGTAGTGTTACTCGAGTCTTCTGATATTTAAATGAAAACTGGAACTTTGGATAGGCAACTCAGTATATATTGAGCATACCTAATTTGAATGAATAAATTCAGTCACCTTCTTCTCCTAGCAGCAAATGCTAAGTAGTTAATATAAAAAAGCTTTCACAAAAGAGGAACATACAGGAAACTCCTCCTGATATTCTAGGTAATGTAGAATCAAACTTGGAAAACCACTGTCTAAAAGGAAGGCATAATCAAGAAAAAGTGCTACCAAGACTACCTAGGAAAAACAGGAATTTCATAGCCAGTTAAGAAGGTTCATGCAATCTGAATTTTACACCTAAAGGAGCTAAAACAGATGAAAGAGTGTCAGAGAAAGCAGTTACACAGAACATGACTGAAGTTCAGGCCTTCAGAAAACCCACAGGAATCTTCTGACCACTGAACTTGAAATCAGCAAAAGGAAACACTGAAGGGTTTCTGGATGATTCGAAATCAGTGATCAAAAATCATAACCAATTACTCTTGACTGCTATCACAGCAGAGTTAATCCTGACATACATCAAGATGGGAATACTGCAAGAGTGAAGAGACATTAATATCACATTGTGGCATTCATGAAGTCGTAATTAAAAGGTATCATCTTGTCTTAGCATCCAAATATCAGAAAAGGTAAGGACAAACAAACCAAAGAAGTCAAAAACTGCTATAGGAATGAGTTAAAGGCTGGGAGATAATGATAATCTAATTTATTAAAAAATAAAGTAGCAATCAATTATTTTTAAAAATACTTTTCTGCCAGACAGACTTGTATTACTGGTTGCCTTTATCCAACAAAATGTTCTGAGTCATTCCAATTATTAGAAATTGAAGTTACATAAGCTCAAAATGTAAATAAGTTTATTACTTTTGCCAGCTAGAGACTTTTGAAACAAGCTCTTTCCTCCTGTAATTGGTAAGAGATGACTCTTAAGAAATTCAACTATGACCAAGTACCTTTACAGAAACCTTACTGAAACTAAATGAGTAATTACAAACGTGCCGTACAGACAAATGAATTTTTTTAACTGAAGTGGTACAAAACCAATGGCTCCTCTCACTCCCAAGTTTCAAAATTCAGTGCATGAGGGCAACTTCATTGATTTCACATAATTTATCCAAGATTCACTTCAACACACCTGACATGCAGCACTTGCACAGCGACTCTGAATAACACATTGTAGCTGACAGCATCCAGTTCCATCCGAATTAAGTGTATTTGGAAAGTTTTAAGGGAAAAGGGATACCTAGGCAACTGATATTATTGAATATTGCCTCAGAAGGGTCTTAAGTAAAATTATTTGGTATTATTCCACCTGCTATTTTCAGTGATACTTTTTAAGTGCTGCAAAATGCAATAGACATACCAGTGACAGGCCAATCAAAAAATAATCACAGGTGCTTCAAGCAGGTTCCACCTGCTCAGGGAAGCATCCTAGCTAAATACAGGAGCATTATGGATCTGAAAGTGCAGTTCACTTCAAATTTCCATTTATTTTCCTTTTTATATCAGTTACAGATATACAAGCACGATACTTGCAGTAATTCATATTCTAATTTCTCAAGAGACGCAAAAAGCTAAGTTAAAAATATCAATGCATCGAGAATTTATGAAAACCACTTCCTATTTCACTAAAGGCTCCATTCAAGGATACCAATCCATTTTTAAAATTTTCTTTTCCAAACATTTTGATCCACTTTTAAGCCAAAATATGTAAAAAAACTAAAACATTCCAGGCAAACATTCCAGTCACCTGAAGTACTAACAGATAACATAATCTTTGACTATAATGCCACAAAAAATATTACATCATCTCTGAATCCAGCCATGGTGAAGCACATTCTGGGATGTGTGCCCATTCTTGGTGTATACATTTTGTGACAGATCAGTGGTATACACTAGAGTAACTCCAGAGAAAGACCCATAAAAATGAGCTGAACACCAGAAAGGGGGCTTTTCAAGAAGACTTACTTCATGATAAAAAAAAGGCTGAATACTTTAGATTTAAACACATTTTCACAAACAAAGCAAACTTCATTTGATTTCCAAGTATTGATAGCACAAGTTAGCCAGCAGTTAAGGAGATACAGAATGAGAGACTTCTTTTTGCTGAAAAACCTACCATGCCACCAAAAAATTCCTTTTCCAATTGAAACCTAAAAACAAAAGGGGATTTCCCTCTCAGGAACATGGTGAGACTCTTGGGTCCCTTTATTTAATGAGAAATTATTGAAAGCTATTTTCAAGCCTTTTCTTTTATCTTTTCTTTTATCCTTCTACCTTCAGTCTCACATCTTGGCAGTCTTCAGGTTTCTTTAAATATAGAAACATTTCAGGCTGAACAGTACTTTTTGCAGGGTCTGGTATTAGCTGATTCCAAGGGATTTCTTGCTGAAAAAGTCGGACTCAATGATCCTTGCAGGTCCCTTCCAACTCAGCATGTTCTGTGATTCTCTGAAGCTGTGCTGCAGAAGTGGGTTTTGGGCTTTGGCTTCTTTTCTCAAGAAAAGACTGCACTGAACTGTTTCACAAAAGATGTAGCAAAAAAAGCCTGGGTACTCTCTTCAGTCATAACATAAGAATGGTTCTTGTTCAGTCCCTATGCCTGCTACCACTCCATGATTTTTAATTCTCTCAGTAATTCAGTTGGTGCCTTTGATTTCTGTTTGTTTCACCTTGAAATACTTACAGTCTTTGTATCCTGCAAAGGTAGGAGACTGTGAAAGAGCAGCTGCAGTCTATTACAATAATACAGTGAACACAACTGTGAAAACTTTCCTGAGAGCAAGAGAAAAACAATCTGAAATAAAAGTTACAGCAGACTGATGGAAAATGGCTATTCCTTCTGTAAAAATGGATAGCAGACCCTTAGGGGTTTTTGACTCAAAAATATAAGTCTGTTTTTAATGTTCATGATAGGTAAGGCTAGCTGTGACTAGGGTGACAATAAGAATAATTCCTCCTAAGAAATAAATCAGCACCACTATTCATTAAAAAAAAAGAAAGATATAAATAAATTATTTTCGAAGCCAAAAAGACACTCATAAAACTAGATATTTTTCTTGCCCTTATGAACCCTTAATGAAAAATTAATCTTCATCCAATGGCAAGCCCACTGATCTTAATGAGGACAAGCTGTGGATGCAGAGGGCAATAGATCTTATCTGTGTTAACCACCCAGTAAATATTCTTCTTTCCTTTTTCAGCAAGGAATCCCTTGGAATCGATTAATACCAGACCCTGCAAAAAGTACTGTTCAGCCTGAAATGTTTCTATATTTTAAGAAACCTGAAGACTGCCAAGATGTGAGACTGAAGGTAAAAGGATAAAAGGAAAAAAAAAGTTTGAAAATAGCTTTCAATAATTTCTCATTAAATAAAAATTGATGTTTTAAAATGTACGTTATCTTGTGTAACAAAGAAATAAGGATTCCTAAATTCTGCAAGTCCTATATTAAACAGCACTTTTTTCTAATATCACCTTGCTATACCCATTAGCTTGTGAATTGAAGTGTAGCTAAGGTAGAGCAGGGCAATCAGCATTTTTCTCAGAAACTGCAATGGAAATTGTCCTTTGTTTCATTAAATTTGTATTCATCATGTTTCTAACAACAAAGCTATGATACAATTTATACATCATTCTGAGTATTTAAAAAGCTTTCCATATTTCATATTTTCCATATTTCTACCAAGCAATAGTAGAGACAGTGACCTACATCAGTAAGGAAATTCTAGTATTTCTTTCTGGTCTATTAAAACTAATACTCAGTTCTACTACTGTGACAATGCGGACAAGTAAAAAAAATGTGACTTTTACTCAGTAGGGAGGATATCATTTTTTGCCAGAGAAGAAAGACTGAAAATATTCTCAGTTGATAGCAAATGAGAGCCACAGGGCTCAACCCATCTCTGATTTCCTCCATGTCCTCACCATGAAACAAACTCTAAACCTGGTTTTCCTTTCCTGAGGAGTCTCAACAAGCTCACTAGATGACAGATAAGCACTCTCAGCATTCTTTGTATGCCTTTATCAGTCTTCAAATAAAAATGCCTTGCTTTGTGTCTGTCAAACATAATTAAATCACTTAGTGTTCAATTACTGAGACAAATGCTGACAAATCCATTTGATTACCACAGACAAGGCTATGCCATCCATTGGGGCATTTTCCTCAGGTTTTTTCCTCTTGATATTGTTCATACTTTTTGGACATTTCTTACGAGATGTGGTGTCCTGTATGTATTTATGCAACACTCAGGAAATCATATCTTCAGCATGACCTGGAACAACTCAGCTGCCTATACCCAACCTAATGCAGCACAAAGAGCCGTGTGAATTGATGTAAACTGCCCCAAATTCCATATTACCCATCTTTCTTCACTACCACTGCTAACTGGTCTAGGCAGATGAAAGTTGTCTTATGGACAAACTTTTGTCACTTTTATCTTTAATGAAGTGTGAAAATATCTCTTCCTATCAAACAAACCTTGTCAGTATTACAAGTCTCCTCCTGAAGGCATATAAAAAATTCACTACAAAGATGGGTAGCCCACAAATCCAAAGAGATGCTCTTGTATACTTTTCCTATTGAAGACAAGTTTTACAGTGTGCTGAACTCATTTCTTCAGTCACTCCCAAGCCAGACTTCATATCAGGAATGCACTTAAGCTTGTGCTGAAAATTAAGGTGGCATTTCAATACCATTGAGGTTTAAGTCCTTCTATCCTGTTCCTAATGTGTTCCTGATCATGGAGTCATAGAATGGCTTTGGGCTGGAAGGAATCTGAATGATCATCTTGTTCCAGCCCTGCTGCCAAAGGCAGGGACACCTTTCACTAGACCAGGCTTCTCAGGGCCTCATTCAGCCTGGCCTTGGACATTTCCAGGGATGGGACATCCACAACTTCTCTGGGCAGAAGAGGTCTGACCTAGGACCTTGAACCAATCTGAGAAAAGATTTAAGGTCAAAGTCTTCATTTGAGGGTGAAAGCCAACCTCATTGTTGGCTCCTTTATTGCTGTTTCTCCTATTGTTGTTTGCACTGTTATACTGAAACAAGGATTGCTTCCTAACATGGTGGGATTTTTTTAAATAAAGTCATTAAGGTCTTACCACATACAGCCACTAAAGGCAACACAGATAATTTTAATTATATCCCCAAGAAAAGCAATTCCTTAATTTTTTACTACACTCATAGAAAAAGAATATTTAGACTGCTCAGCACCTGTCACAAAGGATCTGAACTTTCAAAGTCCCTAAGAGCTGAGCTCTGCTTCCAAAAACAGTTTGTGTATTTATAGTTATGCTTTCTGATCTCCTTTTCTCATTTTCTGGTGGGAATACACAAACTTTAAAAAAAAAGAAAGGATTTTAATTATAGTAACGGTTCACAAATAAAAATTCCATCTTGGTACAGTCAGCACACAGGGTAAGCCCTGGTGGCCTCTTCACAGACTACATGTACATATTAGTTTGCTTACCTTTCTTTACTGCTACCTAGTGATTAATTGTTATTGCTAGCTAGTGATTAATTGACAAATATTGAAGGCAAAGTGCATAAAAATACTTGGGAAAAGTAAGTTAAAAACAACACCTGGAACATTAAAACACCGGACTAGAAAATGTTAAGACACATACCTGCAGTTAATACTCAGTGTTAAACAATACTGAATTGTTCAAAGTATTCCTAAGCTTGGTCCTGCAATAGACCTGGATATGAAGAAAGTTCAGGAAATCTTTCTCCCTAATTTTAGCAGTAACACACACACAACCTCAGAGAAAAATGCTCTTCAAGTTCCTTAAAGACAAAGTAACTTAGTTTCAGGTGGATAAATGAATTTAATTCTTATTTCTGAATTCAACCCTTGGTATCTATACAATACACTAATATGGTTGGACAAAGATAAACCTGATTTTTTTCTCGTATAAAGAAGCCAGAGCACAGACTAATTTTGAGATCTTGAGTTTGGATGGGTAGAAGTTAGAGTGTAGAAAATATGCAAAAAATCATGAACACAGAAATTAGGTAGTAGGCACAAATAAAAAACAGCAAGGATGGGAAGAAGCAATGTTTTTAAAAATCTCTGAGTCATGTTTTGAAACTTTTGGGGGAACTAATCACCTTACCCATGCCAGTTGCTAGAACAATGCCTCAGGTTGAAATTGCCCAGGAACATAGGACTTGGTGATGAACTCACAGCCTAACTCAGCAGCAGTTCATGGAATCTGTGCAGTCACATTCAAGTAAACCCTGTGTAAGCAAGGGCAAAAGGTAACCCTTTATCAGCCTATCAGTACTAATCTTCGTGGTAGAATACCATTCCTCCCATCAAGGTAGGAGTGAGGTGTGAAACAAGCTGCAAGATATGCTCGCTGCCACAAAGAAATTTAGTCGGGTTCTTTCTTAGAATGCCTAATTCTCAAATCAAGTGTTTCTCATTCCATCCAGGCATGCAATTATGTATCCATTACTGACTGCAGCAGTAAAACAAATCTGCTGCTGGAGTTCTGAATTAAAAGTAGATCCAGCCTTTTCACTTTGGGTAAACTGACCCTGACCCTGCTTTGACATTCTTAGCACACAGCACTGGCAAGAATGTTGTAAAAATAAAAAGGAGGGAGGGGGAAAAAGAAGAAAAAAAGAGCTACTTAGTGCAGGACCAAGGGGGTTTTATCTTCTTCATTAAATGGAAGGAAATAGATCATATACAAAATGCATGAAATGGGAGCGACAGAGATGAATAATGCATCCATTACTTGTTTGCATAATGGAGTTATTTGATCTGCTTTGACTTCTCAGGCAGGGCAAAACCAAAACATAATGGTTTTCCCACCTTCTTCCAAGGAAGTCTTCAGAAACTCCTGCCCTTTGAAAGGCCACAGGATGCTACAGAACACTAATGAGCTCCCAGGTGTTGTAGGCATGCCTGTAAAATACCACAGGTGATTTTGCCCCAGGGAAGATACCAAGGACTGGGCACCTCTGTCTGGCTGAATGAGTGAAGCTCAAGCACTCAGGCAGGAGGTGGCAGGCAAGGGTCCATTTGTGCTCAGATGGCAGAGAAAATTTGTACAGGGGAAAGAAGAACAAAGGTATTTCAGCGGGGTTACTCTGACAGGTTTAGGGTCTTTTTACCCATAAACAACACATACTTTTGTGAACTTTTAATAAAGCAATTTCTCTCCAAGTGTTTTAGAAAGCTCTGGGAACTTCTAAATGCTTTCAAATGCCTTTGTCACTATTTTATGAATTCAAAGGCTGTTCGATAATGTTCAGTCATTTGAACAGCAAAGTTCTGTAGTGAAAGGTTCAGTCCTAAACTGAAGTCAAGGGCTGCATCCTGCAATGAGGAAAAGTTAAACACCTGACCAGACCAGCTTCTGTTGCCTTTACCTGTGCAGGTACACATAGTACTGCCCATCTTTTTTATTTCTCTTTTTTTCCTTTTTAAACATTTTAAACTACCCTTGGAAGGATGACATGCACCTCAAAACCCAAATACACACTTCCTCTGTGGCTCCTCTGCATTAATTTTCTGCTAGGACATTTTGCAGTAGGGAAGGAATTTTCTGCTTCTCAACTGAAGCTACTCTGCTGTCATAAAAAAATTACAGCCAAACATCAGTGACAAAGAGGTAAACTAAGATATAACTCTTCAACCATAGCATATTTTCCCCCTCACTTCATCCCAAAACAAAAGTTATCGGTTGCCAAATTTCTGTGGTCCTACAAATAGTGCTTGAAGTCAGTACACCAGAACTCAGAGGGTTTGGTCCAGCAGCTGAGCTGGGCTGCCACACTGTTATAGTGACTTTCATGTAGGATTTTAGGGTGTAGGCACATGGCAGAGTTGAAAACCCTGAGATCATGTGTGGACAAACTAACTTTACAGGTGCTCATCAGCATTGCAAGGGGAACAACTTCTTTTTCTGTTTTATCTGAAAATTGCTGAGGAATCCTTGTCTCCTGTAATGGCAGAACTATATTTATTGGGTTAAAAAAGTCTTATTAAAGGACAATTTCAGCATTACTTTTATTATAGCTAATCTAAAATTAACATTAAACCCAGGGACTCACCAATAAAAAATACTGCCTGACAGAGATTTATATACAAGTCTAAATTTAGTCTAAAATGTAAGTTAGTTCGAACCTGCATGTAATAACTTTCTACAGAGTGCTCTACTGAATAAAAATGGCTCATTTGTCTTAATAAAAACAATTACATTAATACAATTGCATTTTTCTCAGTTTACATATTTGAAACATAATAAAATAGCTTTTTTCCCCATCTGATTTAGTTAATATCATCACTATATGCTCTCTCAAATAATATAGAAGTAAAAGGCTCCAATCATTTATCTTCCATTATACTATTTTTTTAAGCTAATATCTTTCCCTCATTACTTCTACATATGAAAGCACCTTTTACTTAATATTGTAAATTTTGAGTTCTAGGGTTTATTTTCCTTCAGAGAGGATCTTCTCATTGTCACCTAGAAGTTGCTGAGCTGTGTTGTACAAAGCAATAGTACATGGCTTCTCTGTCAGAATTTGCTTGGGTGTATTGACAAACTGGGCATCAGTCCTTTCAATGTACATTTAAAAATGAGGGGTTTTTTCAGCACTCCTTCAAAATAGTGTTTTGATCTATTCCTCTTTCTCCCAAAGAATTGTTTGTCTTGGTGAGAATGCCATTAACGAGCTTTCAGTTCTGATGGTCCTGAATGTTGAGGCACTATCTAATCTTCACAGGAAGGGCCCCTGGCACTGTTTCTTCAGGAGAAATGATAATGAGAATATATTTTTTTAATATGCCAGAATTGCTCTAGTTCTACAAAGCTGTGGAAACAAATATTAAGAACTCTTGCCTAAAAAGCCCACTTTTACTGGGAAACAGTCAGATGGGTTTTACATTACAGACATAAGGAATCCAGACATGTTTATTGTCACAAAAGTAAAGTGCTCCTAAAAACAATTGTAAATCAGACTAGACAAGGTAACTAAGTAGACTGTACTCAAGCTGAGGCAAAGGGAGAGGAAGCTTGGAAAGTAACTGCTCTTTCTCATTACTTCAGTGAAAATATTTATTAGTACAGCTAACAGTAGTTGAACTACCCTGTCAGCCTCTGTCCCTGAAAGGTATGCCATTAACTTAATTCTTGTATAAGGATAGTAATTTAAAAATGAGGTTGTACTTGGCAGTCACTTTTGAAGCAATTTTAATATCTTTAGGTGTTTTGACAGCTCACCAACCTTCCAATACATAACCTTTTTCTGTCACTCAGCACAGTTTCTTGAGTCAACTCTCACAGGATCAATGCTAATAGTAGTTTAAGAACCTACCTCCTACAAGTAGAGAAAAATAGCAAAAAGAAAATTTAGTCTAATGCTCACTGTTCTGACTCTGAACTTTTTCCTTACAGATGGCCACAGTGACTTGAGGTGAATAAGCAAACTGCACAAGCTGCTTTTAAAAAGCTGGGATGTTTCTTTTATCTGTCCTGAAGAAGATTCACTCAGTTCATGTCTGTAGCATTTCCTCTGTAAAAGCCAAACTGTCAGTCTCAGGCAGGCATCCAAAATCTAGTTGCTTTTCTTCTTACAGACTATTTTCATGAAGAGATGTGACCAGTCCAGTGGAGCTCCCCAGGAGGAGCACAGGACCAAAGATACCTATGATAAAATTAGTCATCATTTTTGAGACTTCACTGTATATTTTAAGATAAAAGCAAGTGTTAGATGATATAATATGACCACCTACAATAACAGACCACATGGATTCAAATAAAATATCTCTGTCTGGATTCCAGTGGCATGGGAATGCCTAACAAGGGTTTTCCAGGAAGGTATCTGGTCTGCATTTAAACATGAGAGAGAGAAGAACTTGGGCCATATTTGTACTTGATTTTCCTGGCTAACAATGCAAATATCCCCAGCATGGCTAGATATTTGCACTCAGAGTCATCAGGGCAAAATAAATAATCTTAGAAAAGCTGCAACTCTGAAGTCTTCCAGTGGGTTGTTAATCTAGAGAGGAGAAAAGCAAAACCAGATTCAAGGCAGAGTTGCACACAAGTAGCAGCATTTATATCTGCGTACTTCCCAAAACAAGGAATTCAACCTAAACCCAAAGCTAAGCTGAGACTGCAAATTAAAAAAAGACTGCAGATTTAAGAAAAATTTACACAGTTGTTTGGAGTTGGTTTTTTTCCAAAAAAGCAACATGTGGTGTGGGATTTGATAGGGGGAGAAGGTAAAAAGAAAAGAGTCTGATTGTCCCAGTTATGACACTGTAGCAAAAGGCAAAAAAAAATTATTGGTAACATCCTTTTAAAAAGAGGAAGCAGAAAAAGACTCCTTTTAACCTGCACAAGGGTAGTCCACAAGTCAGAATCAAAGTCTGCCAGAAACCAGACTGATCTCAACAATTTGGATCATGTCCACAGAACTGTATTTACTAAGAGCATGTTGCCTGTACTGATGGCTAAACTGAACATAAAGATCAATAGTACCTGGAAAGGTGATAGAGAGAATGATCCCCTGAATGATTAGCCTTTGCTGCAAGAGGGAAGAACATATCCCACCTGATTTCATTTTCCCTCCAGGACCTAAAATGTCTTTCTACAGAGGATGCACTCAAAAATGCTGGTCACAGAACAAAGCACAACTGGAGCTCTGAGGGCCAACACAACAGGTCAGCAGCTCCACTCCTCTCTGCCAAGATCACAGATTACTGCCTCTGTTCTTCAGCATCAACAAGGATTCACATTATATTAGTGAGAAGTGTCTGCATGCTACAGACTGAAAGACCAATTCCTAATGTAAAGCTACTGCTATAAAGTCATACAGCTATGGATGATCAGAATGGATAATTACAAACATTCTCACACCTGCAACCCAAAATTATTTGGGACTTAACCAAGGCAAGAAATAATAGGGAAAAAAAAAATCCCTCACAAAACACTGTTCTTTGTAACAGAGTTTGTATCTTTGGAGAAAACAAATGGAGTGGAGGAAGAGCACTGTCAAATGCTTGATGCTCACAATGGACAAGTGAGGGATTCTCTCCTTATAATAATGTTATCCTTTCATTCTTACTAAAAAGGTGAGTGCACAGCTGTTGTATGGAATTCAGGCTTTTCAAGCCCTCCTCTTCTTCATCACTCTTTCCTGGACAGGGCTTTGAAGGTTGTGGCCCCAGTTTATGGGGGCAGCTCCTGTGGCCTCAGTGATGTACACAGTGCCCCACCCACCCCAACTTCCTTTTCCTTCCCACATCTGTGACCCATGGCAGTCATTTCTTGCGTTATACACATACAAATTCAAACACAGTTAATGTAAAGCCTATGGAAAATCCAGTGAGAAGGACTTCAAAGTTGACACATCTCAACTATTACACGTATTTCAACATTTTCACCATTTAGCAGTGTTACAACAAAGATACACAAATAGGGAAAACACTTAAATTTGCTGCAGTATGACAAAGATTCAAAATGTCTCTCCATATCCTCATGTAATCACCAAAGAAAATATTTTTAGGTCATACTTGTAACAAAAATGACTGCTATAATGTACCATTTTTTAAAAACAATGTTAGAAAGCAGTTAGAATAATCCACTTATGCATAATTAAAAGCAACACTCAATCACCTATGGAAATGAAACATAGCTGAAATGTGCATTAAACATGCAAAAGTATTTCTTCCTTAAGTAGCTCACTGAATAATACTTCATGAGAATTGCTTTTTATTCACAGTCTATGTAGCAATAAAATGGTACCTTAGAAAGCAATCATTATTAAAGAGAAAACCCAAATTTAATTTTTAAAACTCATTCTACTACCAAGAAAAAGAAAAAAATCAGTCTCACAATTTTTCACAAAAATACTCCCAAATATTCATATCAGGATGACAGCAGCATTTTATTTAGCCATTTCTTTTAAACAAGCATCATATATCAGTTATCCATATAAAAGTTCTGTATAATTAAGCAACCAATAAATGCCTCCTTCAGCCAGTGTATTTACTTTGAAGGGCAGTGGAACAACATGAATTACAGAGTTTAAGCTCTACAGAGCAAATATTTGCTCTCACATGCTTAAAATCAATTTCTGCCATGTCTTGTATATATTGGAAGGTCACTGTGTCTTATCATGGCTGGTAGAAGTCTACAAGTTCTGGAGTGCTGCTTTCTTTGACTTCCTTTCTTGGAAGAGAGATAAGATGGTTTGGCTGAGCTAAAATAACACCACGACTATCCAACAGCATAAGATAGATATGATTAGGGATGGAACTGGACAAATGGTATCAAAAGTTTCTAAACTTTTCAAGAGAAAAAAAAAAACATGTAATTGGTGGGGCTTTGACTGGTAGATGAGTTTCTAGAAATGCTCAATATGTATCACAAAGCCGCCTGCCATTATCATACAGCAGAACCCTCTCCAAGTGTCTTTTTTACATTTTCTCCCCATAAGAAAGGATTAAGACTAATGCATGTTTTTAATCAAGTTTTACCAGTCCTTCAAATTATACAATTTCCAAGAGAAGCTACCTGAAATACATGTTTTCATATTTCAAAATTACACTTATTAAAAACATCCATTCAGGAAAATGCACTGCTCACGTTGCTTCACTGTATTTCAGTATCAAAACAAGTATCAGAATGTCTTAATTTCAAAAGAACCTAGAACAATTTAGTAAACAGCCCTCAGAATCCTCTAATTCTAGGACAGTATTCTATACCTTGTAGTCTATTTGGAAAACTCCCAATTTATAATGCAGCATTTGTAGTCCAATCAAATGCACCACCAAATCTATATTTTAGATCTTTCATCCACTCAAAGATTTAACCATTATATACTTAGATAATATATGAAGGGATAAAAATATTTAAAACCTTGTGCAAGCAGCAAGCCAGCACAATCCAAAATTTAATGTTACCCCTACTAAATCAATTTCAGAGACGTTTTAAAAGTAAGTTAGATGCTTACAGCTATTATCTAAGAAAATAAGAATCTGGATATATTTATTCCCTTTCTTCTATTGTAGTAGAAAAAAGAAATGTTGAGCTTGTTATAGAAAAAGTGTCTAAAGCAAATGATTTCTCAAAAAACTTACATGCACATCTTCACACACTTATTAGAAGTTTAATAGAAAAAAGTGATTAGCAAAAGCAGCTGGCAATGGAAGAGAGTCTTGACACAAGTATAAATAAAGCAGACTGGAAATGCAAAGCTCAGAAGGGATGCCATGTTTTCTGGACTAAATCAGACAGGAAAAATGAATCTACAAAGGATGAGAGAGCAGCTAACCACAGAATCACAGCAGTTGAGCCTGGAAGGCACCTCTGAAAATCATCCAGTCCCAAGTTTTACTAAAAGCAGGCTCAGCTAAACCAGGTTGCCCAGGGCCCCACATATCTGAACATCACCAATGGTGGTCACTCCATCACATCCATGGACAATCTTCTCTGCTGCCTGACTACTCTCACGGTGTAATCAAAAAAGGGGTTTTTTACTGATTCAGTCTGAAGCCCTACCTCTTGTCTTGTCACAGAGTACACCTGAGAGGAGTCTGTCTCTCCTTTAAGTAGAGAAAATCCCCAAAACTTCTCTTCTCTCCACTGTACAGTCCCAGCTTGCTCAGCCTCCCCTCATTCAAGAGGTGCCCCAAACACCTGATGACCGTGGTGGCTCTTGGCTGAACCCCTTGCAGAGCATCCACATCTCCTGAACTGAGGAGCCCAGAAGCGGGCACAGCCCTGCAGAGGAGGCCTTGACCAGCTGGCAAAGCTCTGCCTAACACAGCCCCAGAGGCTGTGCAAGCCTTGCAAGAGCACCCTGCTGGCTCATGGTCAACGTGGTGCCCACCAGGACCCCCTGAACCTTTTGCACAAAGCTGCTTCCCAGCTGCTCAGCTCTGCAGCCTGTGCTGGTGCACAGGGTGAGGTGCAAAACAAGGACCAGTGTCCCCTCTCAGCCTCTCTAATATCTCAGCACAAAGCTGCTCTGGCAGGATGCCTCTATGCAAAGGACTAAGCAATTCACAGCTCCAAATGCATGTTCAGACACACACATTTATGTAATGTTCATATATGCGGACACGCACACAGGTTAGCTGTAAATACACATTGATATAAAAACATACAAAAATATTTGAGGGTTGCAAATATTTCAGTTTATTAATTGTAGAGAAAGTTCAATTTGTTTCTCAGGCCAAGCCAACTGAGTTAGTTCTATTTTAAAATGTACCAGTAAGACTATAACTGGTTATGGTGGCTATATGGGACTCACTTTGCTTAAATTAGAATGCACAGTTATACCTCTTCATGAATACTTCTTTTCTCTAGCCAACCATATTTGAAAGAGGAAAAACTGTTAAAATGTTTAGATGGAATTGGGGGTGAAAAAAAAGTAGCTACTACATTCTGACAAAAAGAGTAGAGTTCAGTAAGCAAATCCTACCACCTATTTCATGCAAGTAAATGAAAACTGGTTGACTTGAGAATAGTTGTGGTAAATCTGGGACCAAATTTAACGTCAGAGGGATTCTGATCCTGCAGCAAGAAGAAAACAGCTCAATATAACAAATATTGTCTGATTGGTCTGTAAGCAATATCTACTTTCCCTCACCATCTTTTATAAGTTAAGGAATAATCAAAGACAATAAATATCTTGCTTATCTTAGGAATTTTATATACATAGGATGTTAGGAAGAAGTGTATTTCTTTTCACTACTTTTTCAGTGATAGAAAAAAGAATAAAATCCTTATAGATGAACAATAAAGAAACGCATCAGGATGAAACTCAGCTTACAAAATAGTCAAAACACAAAAAGGCAGTAATAAAAAAATCTGAAGATCAAAAATCAAATATTCTGCATTCCCATATTAGTACTGATGCTTAGTACATTCATCACCTCAAACAGGGATGGACAAAAAAGTATTAAAGAAACACAAAAGATGATTCTAAGGTTAGTAAAGACTAAGAAATTTCCAGGACATCAGTCCTTGACAGTGATCAGTTTACAGTACTGGCAAATGCAAACCAGAATAAAAAGTCATACATTTTTACATACATCAAATTACTGAGATTTAAACAAAAGCATAGATAACCCAAAAGCAGTAATTTTTCATTTGCAAAAAAAGCACTGACCTCTCAACAGAAGTCACCAACAAAAGTGACTGTATTTGAATGTCCAGTGTTATAAAATTGTGCTTAAAAATAAAGCTAAATTAGTTTCTTCCCATTAAGGTTATTACTATGATTCAGTACATTGTTTTGAATATAAAGATTCAGCAGCTATTGTCTGCAGTTTTTTCTTCATGAGAGCTTTAATGTTTCCAAGATAACTTTAATTTGTTATAGAAAAAACAAATGACCTTTATTCTCTAGACTAAATTAAACTTGCCTCTTGTGTAGGTATGATGAACTATGAAAAAAGCAGGAAAAACAGTTACTGCAGTTGATAAAAGCTTTTTTAAAGTAAGACAGACAAGTTTTTTTCTATTGATTAACCTTCTCAAGTCTTGCAAAAATAACCTAGTTTTTTCAAAGAAAAAATTAACTGAAGTATGTACATATGAGCAGAATTTTCCTGTTTTAACTATGAAAAAAACTCTCTGCATTTATATAACAGCTCATATTACCTGAGTAAACTGATCGTTAACTCAAGAACAGAGTCTGCACAGTTCCTAAGAAGCTGTGTCCTTTGCAATGACAGCAACAGTGTTTATCTAAGAGGAGTTTGGGTGATTTAATTTTTGACCAAAATTCTATCACAAGTCAAGATCCCAAGTCAAGAAAACTATGAAGCTCATCAGACACAGGTTTCAGAAATATATCAGGATGCTTAAGTTTTGCTGGAAGGATCTAGATCATGGTGTGGGTACCTGCTGTGATGCACCCCAAAACCCATTCTGAAGATGATCCAGCCTGAGCCCTGGCTGGAGCACATCTTAGTTCACATGCTTGGCACACGTCTCTGCAGAAATCAGACTCTGGAGAAGGTAATTCACACACCTGGAGATCACTCTTCAATTCCAATCTATCAGTTTGGAGATAATAATTTTGCCTGTGGGCCAGCTGTAAAATGGGGGTAATAATCTTTTTATCACCTTACACGATAAGCCTGTCAAATCTCTCAGACTGGACCAGATGCTTTGAAACCAAAATGCTGCATATTTATCTAATTGCATATATCTAATTGTGTTTAATGCTACTAGAGGCATTTTTCAGACATTGTACAGGCCTCTGGACAGAGTGATAACAAATGAGGACTCTGAATGAAGCTGTGCTCTGTTTATGCCTGGGTTTGCTACAGCTTCTGCCCTTTCACTCTGGAAAGGCAATTCACAGCCAGCCTGCCATGGGGATGGTGCAGCCTGGCTCCAGTCCCCACGGTCCTCACTGCAAGGTTTTCTGTGCCTCTCAATACACCTTGATCTTCCTTCTCTTGTCCCAGCCACAGTTTTTCAATCTCTCTCTTCCCTGCACCCATCCCCCTCTCTGCAATTTCCCCTTTGCTCCCACCAGGTATATTTTGCTCATGTTCCACCAGCCAACTAAAATTCTGGGCCTCACTTCTTCCCTTCCCAAACACAACGGGAAGAAGCACCAGCACAACTAATCAGCATTGCCTGACAGGATCATCTGAACTTCTCTGTTCAGCAGAGAAAGATCCAAAAATTGCAGTCACAGATCTGAAAGAACTGGAAACTGATGTAATGCTACATCACCTGTCATATGCAAGATAAACCAAAAATCTCCCAGCTATTTTAGTTTGACAGACAACATCATTCAGCCAACCACTTACCCCTTTTCATGTTTTAACTTTGGGGGAAGGAAAAACAGAAGCAAATAGAACTGACCCAGATGAATTTAAATGCTCAAGTTAAGACTGCTAGCTAGGATGAAAGGAATGTTTGCAAAGGTTTTCTTCTTTGAAGAAAACATTGATAACCAAGATTAGCTCCTGAAAAAACACAGACTCATTTAAATTTTTTGTCTTTAAAGCAAAGATGCTGTAGCTAAGCAACCTGGCTCTTCTTAAACTGAAAGCTGGTTTTCACAGCACCTTGTTTATCACTGAGAACTCCAACAAACCTCCACCGTATTTTATGTAACAGTGTCTGGGGGAGTGCCAGATTAGATCTGGTTTACTGTCATAAGGGGACTTTTCCCATGAATGCAGATGATGCAAAAGTTATTTTTAAAATAGCATCCAAAATGGTTTTTTTGTCTACTGCATGCTCTTCAAATACCCTGAGCTGTTGGAGAGAATATGTCTGCTTCTGACTCCAAGACATGCTGGCTATGTTTTCTTTTCCTGCATACTGAAGTGAGCCACTGCCCTTTCTTCCTAAGTTTCCCCCTTCAGCCCAGGATTTGATACAGCATTTAGTATTTGTTTTCTACCACTGATGATGTTGTTCTAAGACAAAAATATATCCTGACATGCTCTCTGCTCTGGTTGGGTACTGCTCTTATCCTGCGTTGAATGCAATCTGGAGCTTCAAGAATGATTATTACTTCCAAATTAGAAGCCAACTATAGTCCATAAACCTATTCACTCAGACTGAATCACCAAACAGCTTTGATCTCAAATTCTTCTAATTCTGACTGCACTTTCCCTAATGGATAGGACAGAAAATACATTCAAGTAAAAAGCAAAATCAATGACACCGACTATGACCCAGTGGGTTATGACTTCAGATGCTAATCTCTTGCCACAGTTCCCCTCCCACAGACTGTGCACATTAATAGCCTTTTCCCAGTCTGACAAGGGCATTGAAAAGCACTTGCTTGAAAAACCTGGAAAGCATTGGGTTCCCCCCATCCCCTGCTCCCAACCCACTCCCATTACAATTCTATTTTTAACCAGCCCCCACCTCCCCGTTCTTCAGTTGCTTGTAACCTTGCATACAGTATAATAAAATATGATGGACCAAAATGTTTTGCTAAACAATGGAAAAAAGATTTTTGGCTGCACTGCTCATTTGTTTTCCCTTCTCAACTGATTTTGTGTTTGTGCACAATAAATAAACACACAGTAGGCCTATGCATCCTTCTGCAAACACAGATATGCAGCCACTGTGCACAGACAGCACTGCAGCTTTCTTGTTTACTCTGCTTCCCTCATTTCCTCCAGATATTTTTGCACGCTGTCATTTGTGGAATACTGTTGAAACCCAAAGGGATGTCAGCTGAGCCTGCCTCACACTGCAAGCTGTTGGCAAGCTCATTAAGGCCAGGGGAACAGTGTGGAGTCTGCTGCCACTGCTCACAGACTGATGCTGCTGGCTGGAAGGACCCGGCCGGGCTCAGGGGCCACACCAGCTGATTTCTTCAGATGCTCTTCAGCCTTGACATTATTGCTGGAGGCTCCACAAGGACTCTAAAGTTGTTACTAAAAGTGCCAGCAGCTGCTGTCAGCATTTATGGAGAAGAAATCCAATATAGTATAAGTCTTCAAGGGTTTCAAACAGGGTAAAAGTGCATGTTTTCTTACTCCCATTACCAGCCTTGACTGTACATTGTACAGCACTGCCTGTACAATGAAATTACTTTGCATTTGTTATTGGGTAACTACACTTTTTCTGTTTGTTAATTTCAGACTGCATCATTTTATGAACTACCCAACTTAATTATTTCTAACTCTGCAGATACTACCTGTCATATTTGTTGCAGCCCCAGAGAATCCAAATATCTTCCCCAATAGTTTTGGGGAAGCCATTGCCTATTTGGGAGTTAAGGTAGAAGGCAGGAAGCAGAATGCAGCTCTCTCTCACAAAAGCCACCTGGCCATCAACCTCTTTTTGGCTGATCAAGTTATTAAAAGGAGAAAAGCATAACAACTGAAATAGACTTTAGCCATGGCTGCAATTTGGATTTCCTGTGTTAAGTATCACCTAACTTCCTGCTTAATTAGGTTGAGCCGTGTCCAGTTACCCTGTGGTTTAACAAGGGCACTCTTGTTCATCTAGGCTGCTACAAAATCAGGGATGCATGTGTACTGCCCACAAAAGAGAGCAAATCAGGAAAAAATCCACTACATATTAGAAATTTAAGTAGTTGAATTAAAAATGGGGAATTCAAAGTTCTTAGTGCTTGGTTTTTTTCGGTTTTTTGTACTTGAGGGCACCATACATAAAGCAAGATATTTAATATCCACCAATCCTAAGGAACACCTAAATCTAAGGACAGATGGAAGTTTAAGGAAGACAAGTATGTCTCAGTATTTTGCATATTTGAATCATAATATTCCTAAATCACTCAACCTGACACTGTTTTTTTTCCAAGCAAGGACTAACACTTTAACTATCCCATCACAATCAGGTTGTTCTAGATGACCTTCCAAAGACAAATCCCAGTGCCACAGTTAGCATCATCTCCTAATACTGCTGTGCCAGACTATATGAAGGCAATACAGTATTTTCAACAACAGTCTCTATTTTCTGGAAGAAGTTGGATCCCATCCATGCCTTCCCTTTTTTTCTGTCTAGCACATACAGACCACTGGCTTACCATATGTTTCCATGCACCTCCATCTCCCTCATTTCAACTGATTTTTATTTAGAAAATAAACACTTCAGAACAGCACAGAAAGTAGGAGAATTTGTCTGCCATGTGTCTAGTAGATTTTAGCCACTATAAAAGCATTTTGATTAATCCATAACTTTGGTATTTTCCTCCCATTCTTGCATAAAGTCACTCTCTATTTTCATAGCATTGGGAAAGAAGGGAGCTGTATTTCCGAAATTTTAAATATTCTGAAATAATGAGCTTTATGCCTTTGGTTTAATGGTATTGGTGGCCTGGCCACATGGTATGGGCTATGAAGTAAACACTTTCAGAGCCAAATCAGAAATTCACTATGGCAAAGGCTTATCAAACAGTCTGCACAGAAGCTATGCTGCAGTAAAGTCACCTAACAACAACTGAAGTGAGCAAAGAGGGTCTAACTAGAGCAGAATTGGAAATCCAGAGATCTCCTGGATTCTCTTCCTACTCTGCTGGAGACAGACTTTGTAAATGGGGGCAGAGCATTCAACCATCATCAGGTATTTGTTTAACTGCCCCTAGGTAGATAAGAGAGAGTACAGGGAATATGATTTCATTGGCATTTATAAGCAAAACTGTATGGAAAATATGGTTGCACAATTATGTAAGTTACCCTTATTGCACACAGTGGGTTCCAATGAAACAAGTATGGAAAGCAGCACATGGGATCTTCTCTTGGGTTCAACTGTGGCAGTTCCTGCTCAGTAGCTGGTACAGGCTAACCAATGCCTGCATTAAGTCAAGGGCTTTGCAGTTTCCCATGCTCTGCACAAGAAGCAAGCAGAGCTCGGACCTGAGCTGGCCAAAGGGATATCCCACACCATGGAACATCCTGCCTGGTGGCATGGATAGAAGCTGGGAAGAGTTGGGCAGGAGGGGTCACTTGCTGTTGGAGGACAGGACAGGCATGGGTCAGCAGGTGATATTGTGCATCACTGGTTGTTCTCAGGTTTAATTTTCCTTTTTTCCCCCCATCGTTATAAGTAATAGCATATTTTGTTATCATTATTATTACCATATTGCTTTGTTTCCATTATTAAACTGTTCTTATCTCAACCCACCAGCTTTATCTTTTTTCCCCAATTCTCCACCCCACAGCAGTGGGGGCAGGGGAAATGAAGGAATGACTGCATGGGACTTATCTGCCAACTGGGGCTAAGCCACCAGAGACCTAGGACTGGATTCTTTCCCCTTTATTTTTGATTGCAGATATGCAGTTTACAATCCCACCCCTCTGCTGATATATTTTACTCATAAGACATTAGGAGAAGGAGGAGCACTTGCCAAAGTATATTATCACATTTGGGATAACTAGAATTTATTAAAAAAAAAAACATTTACCGGATCACATGGGAAACAGTATTTTCTTCTAGGAAGAAACAGGAGCAACTTAAAAAGTATTCCCTTAAATTCAGAAGTCAAAAAGTACTTGGCAGAGAAATAAATTTTTTTCACTTGCAGAAATATTTAGTCTTAAATTAGTCTTTATCAAAGACTTGATTTTGAATTTCAAGTTTATTTCATGAGAAAAATACCAAAAGAAAAAAAGATGTTTACAAAAATTCTGAGTTCTTCTTGCTCAAAAATGTTAGCAGCTGAATTCATCAAAACCAACTGTTTTTCTAAATTTATACTTGGCTTTGATAAATTGGCATTTTACAGAAAATTAGGCAAGCATCTCCTGACTTCTGGTAGACAAATGTCAAATTTCCCTACATTTTAGTTGTCCTTTCCAAAAGTACAGAAATGCACAAGGTACCTACTCTCACAGAAAACAAATGGGTGCCTTTGAAATCACCTTTACAAAGGAGAATTAAAAGAAAAATCAAAATGTATTTTGTTTAAAAGTTTCATTGAATACATATGACAGGCCAGGCCGAAGGATCCATGATTTGCTGACAGATGGAACCAGACACAGACCTTCAGAAGAAAGCGGAAGCAGGAAGGAGCTGAGCACAAACATTTTAGTCAGCTCTGTCAAAATGTTGGCATTTCTACTAAGAAGGAATTACAGTATCCAATTCTGCTTGTTATTCTGTATCACTCTATCAAATGACCATGTATTTCTGAATAATTACCATTAGCATTTCAGCTACTTCTACTAGATTTTGCAAAGTTATCCAAGCAAAAGTGACACTGACATTAAAATCCTATTTTGATTTTGAGCACAAAATAATTGTTTGACTTGCAAAGCAGAACCTCATAAATTATTTCATTGGTAATCTTTTTCCCTGTAACTGTTATCTCTTCACAATAACCTTGCTTCTGTTTCAACATCAATAATTCTGAAATGCAGGCAACTCCTGAAACTCATGAATCCCATAACACCTCACACAGAAAGATTCCTTCAGCCCCACAAACCACATTCGATGTCTATAAAATACATAACATTTATCCTACAGAACAGTGCTCAGTGTAAAGATTTGTCACTGAAGTGAGGTCCCTTAGGGACAGACATACCTCAGAATTGTTGAGATGACACCTGTGTGTCCCTGAGAACCATCCCTCGCTCGAGCACTGGTCAATGTCCACCTTCTGCAGATTGATGTCCACTTTGACAACACCTCTGAAAACAGAGAGGAAACAGCCTTGAACACAACTGCAGAAATAGGTTAGGCTTTTTTTGTGATGCTGCAGCCTGAAAAGCAGAACTACCTCTTTCTTCTAAATATAGAATTTGATAAAATATCTAAACCAGAAGAGTTTTGTGCTCCCACAGCATGGTCACAGAAACATTCTTATTTTAGACTTTACTGAGATGTACTATAGACAAGAGCTCAGTAAATCTAACATATTAAGACTAGGGTGGCAGTTAAGAACAAGTTGTATGTCCAAACAATGTAATGCCCTTCACATTTTACTGTGCAGCAAAGACCCAAAATAAATACAGTGAAAGAGCTGCACTACTTTTTCTGAAGCTAGCAACCTTCTCAGGCAGTTCTGACTGCAAGGTACCAGACACTGCACCTCACCCCATATCCAGCAAAAACTACATTCTCCCCTTTGCTCCAGGGAACCCTATTTGCCAAAACAACTGGCAAAAGCCTTTTTTGTACCCTCCCCAGAGACAGCCCAGCCTCCAGAGACATTCAAGCCTCTTCTCTACAGCTCAACATCCTCCTCCAGCAGGCATCTAAGCACTCTCACTACATCTCTGCCAGCTGGCCCTGCAATAAAACCTGATACAACATCAGAAAGCTGCACAAGCCACCAATAGATCACTGATGTGTGTGAAGGGAAAAAGTTTCCTACACATACATGTCCTGAAGGACCACCTAAATTGTGTAAGTCCTATACCAAGAAGTCTCTAGGTTTCATCATCAACAGTTTACCTCAAAAATTCTTTTGAAAGAAAAGCTAACAAGCCAATTTCAAAGCTGACACTCTGTTGTGTAAAAAACTTGAAAATTATCAGAAGAAAAAAGGTAAAAGACTGTAGTTCTATATCTTTTTTTTAAAAAAGCCTTTAAAGATTTACATATTCTTCAGAATTACCTAGGACATTTATAGCATCATTTTGTCAGAGCATGTCATCTATGACTGCTTTGCTTTAGTCCAGACTTGACAAAAATGTCAATATGCAACTGTTGGTAACAAACCAACAATATGCTGAGTTGGTAAAACACAATTTCCCCCCTCAGAAATCCATGCTGACTACTCCCAATCACATTCCTCCTCTTCATGTGTTCCAGAAGGGGTTTTCACAATTATTTGCTCCATCACCTTCCCAGGGAATGAGGTGAGACTGATCAGCCTGTCGTTCTTGGACTTTCCAACATCTTGTCACAAAGTGCACTTTTCCATTCAGCAGCTTTCATTCCAAAGACCTTGGAAAAGACCTTTAAGGTCATTGAGTCCCAGCCATTTACCAAACACTGCCAAAGTCACCACCAAACGGTGTCCCTAAGTGCCACATCTTCTAAATACCTCCAGGGATGGTTACTCAACCCTGGCAGCCTGTTCTGATGCGTGACAATCCTTTCAGAGAAGTGAGTTTTCCTAATATCCAATGAAAAACTCCTCTGACACAACTTGAAGACATCTCCTCTTGTCCTGTCACTTGGGAGAAGAGACCAACCCCTACCTCCCCCCAGCCTCCCTTCAGGCAGTTGTAGAGAGCAGTAAGGTCTGCCCTGAGCCTCCTCTTCTCTGGACTAAACTCCCCCAGCTCCCTCCTCATAGAACTTGTGCTCCAGACCCTTCACCAGCTCCACTGCCCCTCTCTGGACTTGCTCCAGCCCTTTTAACAGCTTTCCTAAAGTGAGGGGTCCAAAACTGAACAGAGGATTTGAGGTACAGCCTCACCAGTGATGAGCACAGAGGAATGATCACTTCCCTGGTCCTGCTGGCTGCACTATTGCTGATGCAAGACATTCATGATCACAGTCATGCTCAGACAGAGTCTCCATATTCCTCCCAGGTTATCTGGCCCTCTTCCACCTGCACTTTCAATTTATGCTTCAGTTTTGTCAAGATCACAGTTAAGCCATCCAAGCTCAAAAATATTTTCATAATACTTCTTTCAGAAATATTACAAAATTCTTTCATTTCAAACTAAACACATGTTCCTTTTGCTTCTCTTGTACTAAAGTTTTTCTTACAAGAAGGTTTGCCTTTCACAAAACCCAATCTCCATGAACTCAATGCAAACTTTTTTTACTACACTCTTCTCCCATCTGCAGCTCTTCTGTAGCACAACCTGAACTTTTGACATGGCTAAGTTGTTCTGGTTTTTTCCCTTTTCTCAGAGCTTTGTGAGTTTCTGGGGTGAAAATCTACAGTAAGAAGAAACAGGACAGTGCAGGAGCAGGAAAGCAATCTCTCCTTACAGTTACAAGGATTTCAATTGTTGCCACATCCATGGTGCATATTATTACTCTTTTTTCACTAGACCTCTGCAATACATGTTTCATAGTAGCATCACAGTTCTGAAGTAGTACAGGGTCTGAAACTACCTGAGGATACAGTGCTTTCAAAAGCAAAGTTTCTTGAAGCATATATGTGGCATTTATAAAAGGTGTCATGATGGTACAAGAGTTCTATGAGTTCATTTGAGATCCATTTTAAAACACCATCTCAGACTTGTGCCCCAATGCTATACACAGAGCACACTAATATGTACACGATAGATTTCTGAAATTCATCTGTGATTAATACAGTAGCTGGCACAGCCTGTTTAGCCACCCACATTTCCAGTTATTTTTGATTCAGCATTCAGAAAATGGATCATATGAAAGAACACATCCTCCTAGAATGTATATGGACCAACTCCCTGTGTTATATTTATCGAACTAATTGGGAATAATTGCAGTGTTGCTATCTTGGTGTAAGCAATCAAGACAAATATCAAGGGTGTAAGAGTAGACTCAGCTTGTCAGAGTAACACATTCATCCACACTGGCAATGCTGCCTGGCTGAACACAAGCCACAGCCATAAGTTAATAACAATATTAGTGGTAATTGTGGACCATCTGGCAGGTAAGTATATTCTGTTAATCTCCTTGAAACAATAGATATTTGTTTCCTGACACAATTTCACAGTCCTTACAAACACAAAAGAGATATCTAAGGATTGCATGTCCATGTTAAACATGCAGTTAAGAAAGAATTAGTTGAATTATATATAAGATAATCACTGAAGAATGATGTCATCAAGGATTTTCTGTCAGGTCAGAGGTTTGATTTAAGAGGCTTTAATGCCTGTCTGTATTTCCAGTACTACTGTTTGTTGGCATGCTGCTTGCCTTGAAATCTGTGCCAGAAATTGATTTAAGCTTATTTTCCCAAACTACTAGCTATCCTGATAGTTTCAGTAGTTATAATATTTCATTGTAACAACACGTTGTAAAACCTATCTACAGAATATTTTCTTTGCCTCTACTGTTACATCATTAAAAAAAAAATCAGGGGGAACATGTTCATTTTCTCCCAGTCAGCTTAATACAGAATTGTACAAAATAATAGCCTGCCAACATTTAAATGGTGATAAACAGTATCCTTGTGCTCTAGATCTTCAAAAGCTTTTTTGGCACAGAGGTCATCACAGCTCAGCTAAACACACAGTTTGCCCTCTAAGTTTGTACACTCACTTTTGTGCCCATAAGCATTGTGAGCACTTTTTAGGTATTTAAGGTATAAGGGATGCTTATCACACACTGAAGTGGGCATCATCACCCACATCTAAACAGCTGCTTAGACACTTGCTGTCACATTCATTCAGCCCTCCATGCTGTCCTTCATGAGTCCTCTTTACCAGAAAACAAGGAGATAAGAAAAACAAGTTCTCTACAGCCACCAGAAATCTGCAAATGCCCACTCCTCTAGACAAATACACACTGTATTTTGCATAACCACTATTTTCAGGGCAGATGACTTTTCTGACCACTCTCATTTTGGAGGTTGCCACTTTCAAGAACATTGATCTTCAAATACTGCATACTACCTGACACCTGAGGCTCCTCCCATGTACCATCAACTCAGCACCCAAAAATAACCCTGGTGTCAAATTCACAAATGAATTTCAGCCATAAATCTTACTGACAAACAGCAGGTTCTGCAGGTTCAAATTGCCTTGGAAAGTTCAGATTTAGGATTCTGCATCACTTGGACATTGTTAAAGTTGTTACCATGTACAACCAGCCAGACTCATAAAAGGCTACTGGGACATGAGACACGATTTTGGCCTGGTCACAGAGTCACCACCAACTCGTTACTAATAGGACAGACACTTCCCTAGTTCCTCAGCCATAGCATGACTGCTGCTTTTCAACACACATTTTCATAGGAGAACCAGCTTCCAGTTAAAATAAACTGAACAGTAAGGTACAGCAGTGTGGGCACATAAATCAGGATTTACCTGCAAAGAAAGTCTCTCTTTTGAGAGACAGTAAATTGAAACAGTATTACAAGGGCAGAATACTTAAAGATGAATTCTATGGTCTGAAGAATTATCTCAAATTAAATCTGCCTTCATATTTATGGCATGCAGTGTTGCCTCCCTGGGGATATCCTTGCAGTTTAGTCAGAGTTTCTTAGATACTCTGAGGAGTGGGGATGGTTTGGCCTTGTTTGTTGTTTTTTTTCCACTTGAGGATGCTCAAGTTGTTGCTAGCATCTTAACTCTGTCACAAAGCATCACCTTGTATAGGAATGCCAGGTGTCAGTGATGGTAAAGTACCACTTACATTAGATTATATCTATGAAATTAGGTCTTGGAGCCAAATTCAGGTTGCTTTTCTTCTAATGTTTCCATTACCATCCATGGGGTCAAACAGGCAGGTGGAAAGAAAGAGTCCCAAGGAACAGAGCACAACAGAAGAAAACATATTAGGAACACAAAGAGCTTTTGAAATAGAAGAATCCTACAAAGGATGGGTAGTTGCAGCCTAACCATACTAAATCCTGTGACCCTGAAAATTTACTTAAAGGTAACAAGGTCATTTTAAAACTCGAAAGTAAGTGGAAGCCAACCTCAAAAAAAAAAAAAAAAAAAGAAAGAAATTGAAAGGCATAAACCTGGTCAAGGAGGAACATACAAACTGCAAGAATGTAAGACAAAACCAAGATATCAAGATATTTTTAGAAACCAAATGTTAAAAGGATAGGCTCTACTAAAAACATTTCAAATACCTCAGAAAGTGGAAGGCTGAAGTAGAATCTCCAACACAACACACAAACAAGATACAAAAATTGCTCAGAGCAGAGACAGCTTTTGACAAAAATGAATCATTTTCATCCGTATTGGAAGAAACAACAAAACAAAAATCAGCTTTTACATGCAGGGAAGTTAACAAGTTGGACTTCACAAATGAGTGGCCATGACAAAGTCTGCAAGTGATAAAAATGCTTCATATAACCCACAACTAAACCTGGCTGAGGCAGAAAAGATGCAATAAAACACTTTGGAAAGTATTCATTCAAGAATCTGGGATCTCCCAATGAATTTAGATTCACGAAGCGAGTTTAAAACTAGAAAACTATGGAACCCAGAATAGATGGTTATAATGGAATATATAAATATATTATAGAATACAATGCTAAACTACATTGCAAAAGACAAAAATGTGTTAAAACATGGATAAGAATCATGAAGGACAGTTTAACATATACTTACTATCCAGTCATTCAGATGAAGTCTGAAGAAAACAATTTCTTTTTGTTGCTTATCACTGGTAAATTGGACATAACCAGGACAGAAGAACTTGACATTTTTCTTTCAGTACCTGCCAGAAGCTGCTTTTGGAGCAAGGGCCATGGAAACCTTTTATTTGACCTAACACAGCAATACATTTTTTCTCACATTTAGGAACATTTCTATCTCAGCCCACACTCACAAATAGAATAGATGACAGTTCTGGAGCTGAATCCCAGATAGCAAGGACTGCCACACGTCCATCCCCTTCAAAAGAGCTTTGATAACATGCTGTGCTGGAAGTCTGGCCCAAGGGCGATGGGGGTGGAAAACACAGGAGTTGGAAACAGAAGTGTGACCCAAAAACCCAAAAATTGTTTTTATTGCAACCTAGCATGCACTATGTAATTGTGGACATGAATGCAGTATGTGTTTCAATCCTCTCACGGCCATATTTAACTTCTTTCTTCAAAGACCCTCTTCTATTTCTCCAATACTGAAGGAAGCTGAATCATTGTTCTGAAAGAGAAATCCATATTTATTGTTCCCTTCCTATATTTCATCAACATCCAGTTTTCTATCCCTCTCCATGACCTCATACGAAAAATGCTAGCAGGGACATAATTGATTGCCTAGAAAATACTTAAAATATCCTGAGGGTTTCCACAAACAGACAGAATAATAAGAGACTTCTTTGTTTTAACTTCTTTTCAGGAACACAAATCCAAGACTTTCAGAAATTCTAGAAAATAAATTATTCCTTTTCATTTTTGAAACCTGTTCTAAATCCACCTACGCCTTCAATCAAGGGCCAAGACATGTTATAAAAAATGTCAACCTCATAATTTAAAAATATTTTCTGCATTATACAACTAACATCATATCACAATGGCACAAAAAATTTAAAAGTCTCAAACAATTAAAATAAATTTTCTCTTAGCTCGGTACTTAGACTAAAGAGAGATTGGGGGAAACTAAAAAAGAGGGTAAAGGAAGAAATTAAACCATGTCTCAAAGAAAAAAAATTACCCAATTTTAATTTTTTTTTCATGTCTACATTTGTTTGGGGTTTTTTACCAAGCAATTTAATAGCTGTGAAATATTTAGCAGAATAATAAATCATATAATACAAATAATCCCTAAGGAATTACTTATTTCTCATAAATACTTCTACCTCCCTGTTTTAATCTGCCTTTAGTAATGTTTCTTTAACTAAGAGTCCCATCATAGTCTAATGCTGGAGTGGTCCAAGTAATTGTTAATGGTACAATAGAAATCACTACATTACACTGCCTTTAGGGGAGCAACAGCTCAATTTAACTGTGTAGTAAAAATTATCTTTGCATCAAGGGATATCTTTCCAATAACTGAGAGAAGTAGCAAACCTCTGAGAGGCAGAAAATATTAAGATATAGCACAATCTGGCCAGACTTCAGAATGAAGTTACCTGTAAATGATCCAGAACAAGACCCCATTCAAAATAAAATAAAATTAAAACACAAAACCCAAAACAAACAAAACCAAAAAAAAAAAAAAAAAAAAAAAAAAAAAAGAAAAACCAGCCACCTTCAACTTACTCAGCTTGCTGACTGAGTACCTTTCTGCCAAAACAGACATTATTCCATTGGATTCTCCCTAAAAACCTTTAAAAAAGATAGTAAATGCTGTGCTGGATTTGGCAAAAAACCTGCTGGAATATGGTGGGAGGGGGAAAAAAGTCAGTGCTTCATATCCTGAAGACAATCTGATCTCCACAATGAGAAATCACCCAAGACCAATGACCAGTTCCCAAAATGTAGATGTATTTCAACACAATGTTAAAGAAAATGAGAACAGCACACAAGGGAACATTTTGAACTGCAAAAGCAGCAACTCATTCATCAGAGTTTGGGGATAATTGATGTCATTGCACAAGCCTGAAACAGTGCACATGAATCTGACTAACCATGCTCAGGAAATATCGGAACAGGACCTCAGAAGAGGGACCATGGCAACAGAGAGCTTATGACAGAGACTAAAGAAAGCCAGTTTGTGTAGTCTAGTAAATAAAGGTGGTGAAGGGGCCACTGACTATAAATAAGTCAGGGCAGTAAACACCAGCCAAGGGTGCTAAGTCAGATGGAAGACAGTTCTGGACCAGAACAAATGAAGAGAACTAACTGCGAGTGAATAAATTTAGATCAGAAATCAGGAGAAGTTATCCAACCCTTAGGTCCAGCATGCCAGTGAACTGAAGAGTCAAGAGGGAAACCCATCCACTTAAGGATGGAGATTTGTCAACTGATGACATTAAGTGGGCTTGTGACAGCAGAAGACTGACTCAGTGACCCAGGAGGACTTTTTTTAACTTGTGTGTTCCTATTAGCTGACTATTTGTCATCTTTCTTCTAGATGAAGACATGACCTTTCCCACTTGTCTCCTGGCCTGCTAAAGCAACAAAGACCTCTAATTTCTTTCTCCAGGCACTAAAAAAATATTTTTAGAAAAGGAATTGTATTTACAACATGCAACTTCTCACACTTTTCCACTTTCTCAGTAGGGCTGCAAGGAGGACAGTTGGGTCATCACACGCCATAAAATATGGTTCATTCTGACCATGTGATAGGCAGCAGCAGAGGAGGGGCACAGAAGACCTGGGACAGACGCCTCTGTGCTCTACCCCCTGCAGCACTACAGTAGCTGAGTGATTAGGCACATTAGGTTGGGAATTTCAGCTGCAAATGGCATCAGTTTAGACAGGAGGGATGGGTAACATCAAGTGATTACTTTGAGTCACTGTGGATCCTGATTTCTGAACAAAAGCCTGCACTGCACCTTATAAGCAGGTAGCAGTAATGTTCTCTCCATGCACTTTGGGTGGAAAGACCAGAAAATGGAGACAACACAATATGAGCAAGCACTGCTAAGAAGCTGCAGAGAGCCAGCACTGCTAGTTTGGCATGGTACTAGGCTAATGTGGCCCTGAACAGCTTCTGGTACATTTATCAGTACAATCAATTTGCCTTTAGCTTCTCCACTTCATCTCAGTTTTATCTACAGTGTTGGTCATGGCAAGACAACCACATTCTCTCCTTGGCCTTCAGTTGGGGCAGCTGGGCAGCAATCTTTTGGGAAGGGGAAAGGTGAAATTGAAGACAGATGAGCTGTTTGCAGGAGCCCCCTGGCCTGTAACACTCCCATCCTCAGGCCAAAAGCACTGTAACTCTTCACAATGTTAAGAAAGCTTTGCTGCTTTGTGCTGCACTTCAGGAGCCTCACTGACAACAGCACTGCAGCAGCAGCACGCACTGAACACAGCCAGTAGTAGTTACCAGTATTGCCTTCATTATTCAGTACCAGTATTGCCCACATTAACCTCTTCCAATTGCCATGCCACATGAACAAACCCTTCTGTTACTGCCACAGAAGAGATACCAACAAGGAGCAATAGGCTTTTCCTTCTGTAATGTGAAAGAGCTCTCTTTCATGGATATAGCATGCTCCTGGAATGTATCTCACCCTAATGTACCATGCCTTAAACCTAATGTGAGCAAAGAAAGTACAAAAACTGCTGGAATAATATTAAAGAGGCATACACTAAATTACCATTAATGATATCACATCAGACTACTAAATGGGAGGAGCATGGTAACTGATTCATTAAAATGTTTCTAACAGATGGTTCAAAGATAAATTTTTGGGAGAACCAACATAGCTGCCCCAAGACATGGAGGTTAATGAACACCGTTTTTTCACATGGGCCTTAAATAAGAATTTAAAGGCAAAATATTGTGTCACTCAAAGACTGACAGTGAGAGGAAGTAAAGCTTTCTTCAAAAGGCATCTTATAGTAATTCACACAATTAATTTTCCAGTAACCACACTAGATGTTACATTTTTCTACTATGTGCTCATGCTTTAAGCCATCTTTTCTCTTAAAAATTCACATTGAGGCTGTGTACCTATTAAGTAATGAAAACACTGTGTAAATATTGAGACAAACTACAAGTCTTGGAAGCGTATTTTGTATATACCATTTGCTGCGTAGCTGAGAAGTTACTTTCTCAATATCCCAAGTCATAACCTTATATTAAGGCCCATCTTTCATCTAGCATACCTCAAATCAGAAACACAGGAACTATCCTTCAGCCTTGCCAGAATGTGTATGTATTTATACTTTTACTTCTTCTACCTGCTTCTTTAACAGTTTGGCAAAAAACATAACCTATTTTTTAGAAATGCTTACAAACTCATCTCTGTTGATACAACAAATCTTTGTTAGTTTTGTCCAAACTGCTCAGGGTAACAGCAATACAACAATTTGAACTTGCACAGCATACTCCATCTCATGATCTTGTAAATATGAAGTGGTTCTCCAAGCTTAGATGAGCTCAGTGAATGCCCCTTGAAGTGTGAGACTATAACAAGGGCAGTGACCCCCACGGGGCAAGCAGAGGCTGGGAAGATGAGGCAGGGAAGGAAGGCAGTGCTCTGTACTGCATCCAGGAGGACATCTACTGGTTGCCATGGCTGGCCAGGGTTATGCCAAAACAGACCTGGTGTGTTCTGCACACCAAAGCTACCACAGCAGAAGCCTACACCACCGAGATGCTTCCTGCCATCACAGAATCTTGGCACAGAGATGGGACTGGAGCTTTTGACTCTTCCTTAAAACATGGGTTTATTTCCTCTTCAGTTAGGTCAAGATTGAAGCTTCTTTGAGTTAAACTTTATACCAAAATTTATATTCTCAGAGAGCTGATTTGTGGCTGCCACCATACCTCCAGCCCAGTGGTTCTGCCCAACTCTTTCTCCAACAAGAGAATATCAGCCTACATTAACTTTCATCCACATCCCAAAGTTCATCAAACATTGAACATTGCATTTCAATGATCTCTGACGAGCTTCCTTACTTCACTGGACTCCCAAGGGTCCAGAAGAGCTCTACAGTAGACCTATTCCTGGGTTTTGTTCTCAAGAGGAATTCAGCAACAAACAGCCAACAGCTGAGTTCATTTTACCTTAACCCTATCATCCCCATAAGTGTGAAAATTTCAGGGCGAGAAGTAATTCAACAGAGAAATAAGCAGCCATTATCCATTCAACAAATTTTGGGTTTTTTCAGGAATTTATTACTGCACTCATATCTCTTTGATCACACTGGATTTCAGACTAAGCCAAGAGAAACAGCATTTGCAGACATTATTGCCTTGCCTCCTAGGTGTGGCAAAATCTCTGGTGTCAGCTACGTTCCTATCAATCTTTACCTGCTACTTATTGATAGCACAAGAGAAATCGTGTGCTCCTCTCTCATCCTGAGAAATGCCAGCTGCTCTTGGGCAGTGCACATTCCCCACTGGACAAAGTTACTGAACCCCTCACAGGAGTGCCAAGGGAAAAACTGGCATCTCACACTCCACAGGTTGCTCTCATTCTTTGAGCAAATCTCTCTTTGGTGTCAAAATACAGACACAAGAAAGAGCCTTTTTCTATCTTCCTCTCTGTTAGCTGCAGTTCAGGGGCAAAGTATATAAAAGCAACAAAAAGTATATGAAGCAATAAAAAACAAGCAAACCTTTACCTATGCCAGGTATCAAATATAAAGCTGGAGGTGCAAAAGGAAAGCTCTCCTTCTGCCACTTCATCTTATAGCCACATGAACTATGACAGAACAGCAGTCACCAGTACTGATTTACCTACATGTCTACTACCACTGACCAGGCTCGAGCACCCCACAGTGGATGTGCTCTGGAGACCAGAAACAGCAGTTTACCAGCACTAGTAATGTCATTAATTACTGGGAATGTTATTTCCCAGCAGGTTAAAAGCATAGCTGGGGTCCAGCTAGGTTCAATTTCACAGTATAATAAGAAATAACAACTCAGTGAGCATTTTCCTCTTGCAGACACAGATAAACTTCAACTGGCAGCAGCTGCTCGCCTCTCCCCACAAGCCCACCAGGAACGTAACCCACATGCACGCCTGCTCCAATGGCAGCAGGCAAAGCAAACGCTGTCTTACAGACGGAGACGACTGCGAGTCTTTTAAGGAGCAACAGCTCCCGAAGGCACAGCTCAACAGGAAGGCCTGAGGCTGCTCTGCGCTGTGACTGAGCAGCCCGTGCGGCTGGGGTTGATCAGGTCACCCAGAGAGCAGAATGCCCTTCCCTAGGAGCGAGGGAAGAATCAAACCCCCATCCTGCTTCCCCCTCCCCTTCTCGACAGAAAGTAAAGGGAACACTCCTCTTACCTGAACTCGGGCAGGAGGTTTGGCCGCAGCCCATAAAAAGCCGCCGAGAGAGTCACTAGCCAGCCGGGTTTGTAATTCCCATTCTCACACTCCAGGTATGGTGAGGACCACCGGATGTGGTTCTTATCAGCAGTGAAGCTCTCCCGCCTCTTCCAACTGTTTTCCAAAGTTTTGGGGCCCGTGTTTAAGACCTTCCTGTGCAGATGTGGCCGCCACTTGCGCTTCAAGCTGTGGAACCACTCTGTTTCCACAGAGGCGTTGGCCAGGCGGTGAGCCGTGGAGGACAAGTCCTGCAGGAGGACCTGGCTCTCGTGCCTGCTGGCCTGGAGGAAAACCTGGGGAGTGGAGGAGAAAGGCTCCGTGCTGAAAGTGATAGCGGCCCTGGAGATGTTGGGGTCCTCCTCCAGCAGGCTCCTGATCAAGGCGCGGTACCACTCCAGGTCCTCCTGCAAGTTCTGCTCCCGCGACTTATTGCTCTGGAGGATCATGTTGAGTAAGTTGGTGGCGTGGGTGAGGGTGCCCAGGGCGCCGTGCAGGGAGGGGTGCGAGGTGAAGCGCGACTTGCCGGCGAGGCTGGCCAGCTCGTACCGCCCGGAGCAGTTGGCTCGCCGCAACTCCCGGGAGTCGCCCGTGTAGAGGAACGAGGCCACGTCCTGGGGCACCTCCTCGGCGAGCCGCTGCGCCAAGATGGTGCTCTCGGTAGAGCGGCTCCGCGGAGCCGGCAGAGGCTCCCGGCTCTTGATGTGGTTGTAAATAGGCTGCTTCCCTCCGAGCGCCCGCTCCCGGCCCCGCACTGCCTGCCCTTGGTCGCCGGCAGCCCCCAGCCCGCGCTGGGCGAGGAGCAAGAGGAGAAGGAGCCGGAGCAAAGCCATGTCCCCCGGTGCTGCCGGTCGCACCGGCACGGCGAGGCGGCTGAAGATGAGCTTCGCGCAGGCGGCCGCGGCGCAGGGGTGCGAACGCGCAGAGGCGGCCGAGCGGCAGCGGGGCGGAACGCGACCCCCGGCCCGCGAGTCACCTGTGGCGGTGCCGCCCGCAACCTCCCCAGCGCGGGGCTCCGCACAGCCCCACCGCCGGCGCGGAGCGGCGCGCAGCCCCTCCGGCGACAGCAGAGCCGAGCCCTCCTGCGCCTCCTCCCGCCGCGGCCACCGCGCTCACTGAGCTCCTGCCCGGCGCAGCGCGCAGGGGCGGCGGCGCCCGCGCCCGGCGCAGCGGCGGGTCCCCCCGCGGCGCCCCGCCGCCGCCCGCGCTCCGCAGCTCCGCATCCTTCGAGCGCCGCTGCCGGAGAGGGGGGCCCGTGGCGCGGGACTGCCACTTGCTGCGGGGATCGGCGGGCGGGGCTGCTGCCGGGGAGCCAGCGGACAGGCACCCGCCTCCGCTCGGCTCTGCGAGCGAGGACGCCCGGCCGTGGGAGGACGGATGGTCACCGGGCGGCTCCGCCACGGGCAGCCCCACACCGCGCGGCGCTCCTCATCACCCGCCCTTATAGGTGTACGCCAGGCAGCGGCCGCCCTATGTGGCCGCCTCGCCTGTCAGTCAGCCGGCAGCCACTCACGGGGCAGGAGAACGGTGCCATGCGATGCCGGGGGAGGCGGCGCTGCTGCCGCGGAGAGGCGTCGAGGCACCTGGCTTCACCTGCAGCCGGCTCAGCTTGGGACGAAGGCGGGGCAGGCGCCCGCCCCGGTGGGAGCCGCTCCGCTTTCCCGGGGCTCGGGAGTGGCGGGCGGGGAATCCGCGGGGGCTCCGCCGGGCCCGGGGGTCGCCCGCGGCGCGTGGCAGCGACACCTGGTGGCCGGGCCTGGGGCGGCGCCTCCGCGCCGGGGGCGAGCGGCGGGAGCCGCGGGGCGAGCGCGGGAGCGGGGACGCGGTGCCCTGAACACCCGGCTCCGTGTGTCCCCCTCCGCTGCGGGGAGCTGGAGAAGCCCGGCGCTGCGGGGGAAGGCAGTTCCAGCCGGATCCCCAGCGTGGGCTGATGCCTGTCAGAGCTGCGTGCCGTTGTGGGGAAGGCGCTCCCGCTTCCAGCGTTTCTCGGGTGGGTGGAGGGGGCGCAGGCTGATCCTTGGCTGCCCCCGGGACGCGTGGGACCGGCCGGGCTGCCCAGGAGGGAGGCGTTTGGCGAAGGGAACGACGTTTGTGTGGGAGTGGGCAACTGCGCCTTCGGGATCTCCGGGCCCGTCGCCCGCGGGCGCCTCGCCCGGGCTGCCCCACTCGCCCCGGGCACGAGCGCATCCCCCGGAACGGGCGCTCAGCCACCTTCCCTCTCCCTGCAGCTACGCTGGCTGGCTGGTTGTATTCCTGTAACCATGATCTTTTTTCCCTTGGCGTTTTAACTGCAAGGTGCTAATTCCTACCGCAGCTTTCAAAACTAAGTCCTTAATCCAGTGGCTTTTAACATTGACCTTCAGAGCACCTGTGTGGAGCTGAAGCAGCACAGGCTGATCGCTCAGCTTTCCTCCTCTGTGGAAACCCCCTTGGAATAATATAAATGCCTAGAAGACATTGTTAGGATTTTCCAGATAAGCCATCATGATTAATAATAAGAATCTAGTTTAGTAAAACATTTCAGCATGTGTTTAACTTTGTACACTTTCTTTGGCAGAATTATGCACCTGCTCAATATCTTACTAATGGATGAGGGAATTGTTACAGGAGACAGCAAAGGGTGAGTTTTGGAGGAGGTGGTCCATGGCAAAATCTAACTACATTCCATTCCCACTTAATATAAAATTCCCTTTTGGAATTCAAAAGTGCAGATGAAAAGAGTAGTAAAAGGGGACCATTTTTTTTTCTTTTCTCCCCCTCCACACACGTGCATGCACATCCTAGGAGCAGATTTCAGTTATGCAGAATATATTATCTAATTTTAAACCACTGACAAGTTATATCTGCTCCTTAAAACATAATCTTATTTTAGAATTATTTGAAATGGCACTTGACAGAATAGTCACTCTAAGATAGCTAAATGTAAATTATATTTGCAGTCCATATATCCTAGTGATGCTATGCACCTTTGTCTTTACCTATGGACACCTTTAATAATTATAATATTATTGGTTAAGAGAGAAAGTTATAAATTATTTTTTTCTCTTGCTGCATGCAATTGAAGAGGCTATTCAACACATAAGAATAATTTACTTGTACTGAGCTTTCCCTCAAGTGAATAGTTTGTGAGGTTATTTAGAAACCGCTTATACTGAGAAGCTCAGAAGCTGATATTTACAGTTTAGCACAGCACAGGGAGTCTGTATTTCCAAGTCTGCTCTCAGCAAATACCTAAAGATGCATCATTTGCTGTAGATAAGAGGGAACTAGGGCTTTTGACAGCAGCAGCTCTCAGGGCTGAGCTAAACTAATGTGGGATCTGTTACAGGGAGAGATATCACTGGCATAATAAATAAACATATTTTTTTTTAATGTTGTGCCTGGGCTGATTCTCTTTATTGACAGACAAGGGCTGCTGGAAAGGAAAGGAAAGGTTAGTTCCCAGGAAAGGTTAGTTGGAAATTCACTTTTCCTACTTTAGCCTGACTATTAATACCTCTGAATTGCACTAGGCCTGCTCATTGGCCACATTCACACGTTCTCAGGATAATCAACTATGCCTTTAATGTACTTTCATGGTAAGTTCCTTGTATTTCCTGATCACCTCATGGTCCTCCCACATACCCTTCTACAGTGGCACCCACCACTGCCCCTGCCCCTTGTCCTTCACTAACATCCCAGAAGCTGCAGTTCTTAACCCAAAGGTTTGCCAGGAGCAAAGACCCAAATGGGGTAGTGCACACCTCCAGATGTTGGAAGTCTCCCTTAATCTCAAGCATTAGAAGTCTGCTCTTTTCCCTATCAGTCTGCTCTTTTTCCTATCAGTCTGCTCAGGGTGTTTGGTCTCTCTGCTGGCACTTCTGAGTCAGAGGGAGAGGATGAGGGGTTTATTGAGGACTTTCTCATTCAAGGTGCCAGGATCATGGCTGAGCCTTGTACACCTGTACCACACAGGGTTGAAAGAAGCCTCTTTTATCCTGTAGAGCTTCCTTCTGCAGTCAGTTCAGAGCTGATCCCAAACAGCTACTACGTACAGCCAGGTCCAAAATGAAACACAAACAGATTTTAAGCCATTGCAAATGTGCATTTCCTTACAGCTTTGTAAATGCTATGCTGTGGGACCCAAAGCCTACCATTCATGGCCCAGATACTGGCAATATGAAAATATAATATCCTCCTAGATTAAGGAAATCTACCAAATATTTTATTTACTAAGGACTGGGAGAGGTGTAGAAACCTGTGATCATTGTATTTTTTATTTTAATATTAAAATGCATTAATATTTCTGGACTTTTATATGTAATCAGTTGAGTATGTCAGAAATCTGTTCAGCTGTGACCAAGACAATGTGAAAATGGACTGGGAGTCCCCTGAGACACAAGATTACTGTGACTGAATAATGTTTCCTATGCTCCTGCCTCAATTCTGTCAGAGGTGCTGCATCAAGCCAGCCACTGCAAGGAATCAGGAGGCATCTGACCACTGTCCTGAATATTTCTGAGTTGTTACAACTATGGCAATTGCTTCACTCAATGTGCTTGTACATGAAGCATCTCAATTCACTGTATTGCCTATCAGAACTGAAGTCAGCTCTACATGAATCTAATTACAGTGTAGAAAGAACAGCAGTGCAAAATGTTAGCTGTTATTAACAGACTAGAGTAAGTGTAACCTACTTTCTTCAGATATGGCCTATGCAAAAAGATTGTGGTTTATCTGAACTGTCTGAAATGCTAAAAGCATCACAATTACTGCATTGTTAAACCAGTTGGGAGCAAGGAAAGACTGTTTTATTAGTATTTGTCCTAAACTATTTAGGAGATGTACAGAGTACATACACAAGAGTAAGTGCCAAAACTTTTAGCATTGTGTTGTATTTCTCTCACAAAACAGAGACAAATTGCTGCTTCTGGTATTTAAAAACACATGAAAAGCAAAGTATTCTTAAAAGTACTCCTACTTTTAGCCTGAGTACTTAAATAACATTCTAGCAGCAATATTTTTTGTCTGTCTGCCAATGACTTCTGATCTCTTTAATTAATTTCAGGTAAGTTTGACAGAAATCTACAAGCTTCTACAAATGTACAAGCTTCTACAGCTGGATCAAAGAAAGCAACCCATGTTAATTTTCGGGCTGAGGGAAAAGCTTCAGAGTGAATTCAACACTTAAATAGAGTCCCTTTGGTCTTTCCTTTGGCCACTCATATTGGCCAATAAGCATAAATATACCCCCAAAACAGCTGGAACATGTGGGACAGCCTCCCTATCCAACAGGGAGGGAACAGCCAAGGGGGCTGATGGGGTGGAATTCAAAAAGACAAGGGGCAGCTGCAAATGCTGTTGACAGTGGGCACAGAGCCATGAGACTTTAGGAAACAATGCAGAGAGTCCATGGGGGCTGGGAGAAATGCTGATATTACAGAAGAGGGTGAGAGAAAGAGTGAACACAAATCCACTGAAACCAGGCTTTGTTAGTTCTCTTGTTTTCTCTCACAAATGAATTTAAACCATCAGCTGAATATGTCAGGAGAAAATAGTCAAAATGCAGAGTACTAAAATTCTTACTTAGAAGTGGACAAAAGAAGCAGCAAGAATTTACCTGTCAGTTAGTGTTCACTGGTAGTGGGAAATGCCAACCCACTGGACATTTTCTTAGAAACATTGGGACAGAAGGAATCTGACAGAGGTTGTCTAGTAGAGCACTCCAGCACTGCAGCAGGACTATGTACAGCACAACTGTCTCTGCCAGGGGCTGGCTTGCCTACTCCAAGAGAACTTCCAGTCAGGTAGATGTCACAGCCATCCTAACTACCTTCTCCCACATTTCATTACCTTAGCACCAGGTGTGGGGTGAGAGAAGTCCATAAAGTCTTCTTTACTTTCTTTGTTTCTTTGCCTTCTTATCAGAGCACAATCACCACAAACTAGTATCTGTCTGCAAAATACCACTTTGACTTCCTCTTTTTTTTCTTTATCTGGGCTAAATTAATCAAATTTCTTAACAGGCTATGTTACAAAACAAGCTGTGTTTTGCTTTCCAAAACTGTTGTTGGCCCTGCTGTTCTCTTCTTGACTATCCATTCTGTTAGCCTGCTTCTCTAGGCATCCCAGACAAGGCCTCCCATTATGCATCATCTCCAGAACGTGTAAAATTCTCTCTCAATACACCCCACATTGAGGTCTGCCTGCTTTTTCACCTTCATCACAGTATTGACCACTACTCAAGTCTGTAATTCTGAGTAATCCTCATAACCTTTCAAAACATATTGCTTCCCAGTTATCTATTATCTATTTTTATTTGAGGATCTAAGCTCTGCTACCCCTGAGTAGTTTTTTGTTCTTGTATTTGCTGAATTTTACCAGTGATTTTAGGCAACCTCTGTTTTTTTCAAATTATATTTAGTTCTTATTCCATTTTTCAAAATGTTTATAACTATCTCTTTTTTTTCTTGTACTCATGTGCTAATGATTTGACCTTTTATTTCCTTAGCTAATCTGTTCATTAACCTATTTAATAGAATGTATCTTTTGGGAACCTACTAAAAACATCTTCCTGGTTTGATAGTACACAGCTGATACTTACTTTTGAGAATTAGTTCAGGAGCAATTGCTTACCCACTCATGAATCACCTACACAATAGTTCCTTAGCTTACTGATGAGAACTTCAAGCTATGTAGTGAATGCTGTTGATGCAGATATACAGCATATCTACTGCTTTGTCACTATCCTTGAGGTCAGTTATGAGTCAAAGAAGAAAATTCAGCTTGTTTCATGTGGGGTTTTCTTGACAAACTCACAATGGCTAATCTTAATGTATTATTTTTAGGTGATTACTAAAAAGCAGTTTAATAATTCTTTTGTGAGTCTTCTGGTGATATCTGTATCATTAGTTTCTTTATAATTTCTCTCATCTCTTTTTCTGAAAATACGTAGCATGGTTTTTTTCCAACTTTAGAATCTCCCCCCCAAACACTTGAAATAGCAAGTGGTAGGATATGCTTGAAAGATCACATCTTATCTCCAACAGAGAATGTTATTCTAGATTAGGAGAAAATGTCAGAAAACACATTGATGACTTTGATGCCTAATTGTTTGTGGAGAACTTGCATCTGATATGCAGGTGTATCTGATATGCAGACTCTACAGTTTAAATAAACACTATTCCAAAGCTTTGTTCACTTGTTCACAGTTGGGAAAAGATGGGGGATGCTGAAATGCAGGGCTAAATATAGTCCATATAAAATACAAATAAAACTACAGTCCACTCTGCTTGTACTTTACAGACATGATGTAAATATTGTGAAACATTGTGCACATAAACTGAGAGCTGGTGGTGCCTCTGTGGCAAGGACACACAGGGAGAGCAGCACTGCAGCTCAGAACACATACCCAAAGCAATCAAAATCCTGAGCCAGTTTCCACTAATTCTTAATTTGAAATTAAAACAAATGTAAACCAGAAACTCCTGTGTCAATTAAGGCAGTGTGCAGCAAATGGAATAAATTACTGGCACAGTACCTGAGCTACCTTCAAAAGCAAATCCCACTTCCCCTTAATTTCCAGTGCTAAATAAGGACATTAAGTGGGCAACACCCCTAATAATGGTAGAAGAAGATTCACTGCTAAATCCAAAAGGAGACATTAGTGTTTCTGGCCCTGTTTTACATAGCCTAAAAGCTGATATGAACTGCCAGCCCCTGCAGCAGAAGAAGCTGCTGAGCTCAGACCCTCAGCCATCCCTGGGTGAGCAGTAACACACATGGAGAGGAGGAGTGCTCAGTCCCCTGATACTCTTTCTTAGCTGCAGCAAGAGCGGCATTCACTCAAGGGGTACAAATATTTAAATATTTTAAAATATTGTCCCTAACCACATAACTTATGTATTTGAGTACAGATTAATGGATGTCTGCTGAAGCACAGGCAGAGGTGGTAGAAGTGCTTATCTTTGGATTAATAGCCAGGGCCTAGAACATTGCTATGGCTAGTGAGAGGTAGAGACCCTTCTCAACAAGAACTTCAAAACCACAACTTTGAGGAGACAGCCCAACAGCAATCCAGCACCTTGTCAGAGTTAGAATGAAGCAGGCTAGAAATGAATGAGAGATAAATGCACTAAGATGAGATAAAGGAAGAATCACCTGAAAAAGAAAGCTTAAAAATCGTTATAAGCATCAGAAAATAACATGTCTACCAGGCCATGTTATATGTAGTAGCTAAATTTCTTCTGAGCACCTTGGTTTCAGTAATTAACTAGTTGATTACAATCAGCATTCAAATTAATACAGTTCTTTTTAACAAGAACTATCAGGGAAGAATAATCACTGGGAGAAGAGCACAGACAAGGTGGGCTTTTTTGTTCTCTTACAACAAGAATAACATTCATAGTACTTCCAACAATATCTGAAGAAAAATTAATTTTGTTATCAATAAACCATGAATGCATACAATCCTGATCCAGTGTGTACAGCAGTAAATTGCTGGCTGTTTTTTTCTTCCTTGCTGCTTTAGGGATTTAGGGCATTAAAAATATTTTTTGAACTTTCAAAGATGTAACCCACAATATGATGGCATGGTAACTACTTTGGATTTAACTTTATGTCTAGATGAAGTATTCTCCCTCCTAATTATTATACCAATTACTTTTTTTTTTTTTTCAAATATATTTTAAGGAATCATTTTGCCTTTTCTCTCTGTTACATAAAACAACAAATTGTCATCTGATGTAGATTAGCATATCTTTATTGAAGCCAATGAAATTATATAAATTTATATAGAAAAGTATTTGCCCACTCATCTCATATACAGAAGGAAGAATACAGAATTCCCATTAAAATGTTACAAAAACCTACATCCTGTTACATTTTGTTCTAAGAATTTGCAGATGTCAGCTAATGGAAATAAACTTCAAAGGGAGGAATAATTTGAATTAATTGGGAGCTAAATCACAATCTCAAAATAAGTTCTGTTTGGTTGCTTTATGCTGTGTTGTTAAGTGGGTCTTTTAACAGCTTTGCTGTTTCATGTAGAGCTGTCCACTTGAAATCAGAAGCAAATAGCAGAAGCTACTGATCATGGACCTTGAGGTTTGAGGCAGCCCTTGATTTCATGCTGATAAAATAATCAAAATAAACCCTCAGTTAAAATCCTGCTTTTTCTCTTTCTTCTTGGAAGAAACAAGATTTATGGAAGAAAACCAGACTATCCTGTCTCTACCCCTGTCCATCTGCCCCATTCCACATTCAACAGAAAAGCAAGAGGTGAGATGGAGTATATTTTTTTTAAACAATGAATGAGAGGGTCATATCAATGATATCAGAGATGGAAAGGAAAAGTGGAGGCAAAGAAATCTCATTTTCCTGACTCTTTTTTTCCATAACTTGTAAAAACAGAGGCTCTGCTTTAGTATAAGTCAGACAGACTTCACTCTGGACAAGAAAGGTAAGGTGTTGGAGATAGTACAGTGAGAAAAAGAAAATAATGATACAGCCTTTTGTCCTAGGTACAAGGCACCAGAACGCCCATGTTTTTGATTTAGGAAAGCAGTTTCAATGGACAAGAAGGCAAGGGCCAGATAAGCTTTGGGCCAAACCTTCAAAAGTCATACAAACCCTATAAAGCAGGGACAGCAGAGGAGAGATGAGACAGTCATTTGCCGTGCCAGTGTTGGGGTGGGACCTCTGTAAGGCTGGTCTGGACAGTCCTCTGGCATTGAAGAGGGAGGCATGGCATGAAGAAATAAGGCAGACATTTATTTGTGTGTCTTTCAGATGTCTCGCTACCAATGCCCTTTACTTGCAGCTGTGGTGTTCATATTTCCCGATGTGGATCACTGGTCACTGGGACCTGTAGTGAATAAAGATGCACAGAGCTACATCATTCATAGAGGTGGTAAAGAGGTCTTGTGGGGCTAAGAGCTTTTGGTCTTTGAACTCAGAAAAAAATCTCTATAGAAGAAATAATCTCTTCAGCCAATCCAGCTTTCCTCTAGAATTATCTTCAAAATTAATGTCAGTTCAAGAGCAGAAGGGAATTTTTTTACATGTCTATAAAACTGGGGAGACGTGAATCTATGTTTCAACTGAGCAAGGATGACGTTCAGCAGAAACTGCTTGTTCACCACCAATTCTAGAACTCAGAGGCTACTGAAAAGACTGAAAGCTAATACTGATGTGTCGGGTTCGGCTGTCTGTCTCTGCCCCTACACGGGTAGTGTGGTTCTTGGGTGGCACGCGTTTTAAAGGACGAGTCTGGACTCTTCAGCTTTTCGGTCTTCAGGTTGTTTATTATTTCTTATCTACAAAATTTTCTGTCTGCCCAACAGAGGTCTGATCTGCAAGCAGTCACAGGCACTCTCTGACCACCCACGGGGCGGTCATGTCTTTTTATACTAATATCTACGTACATAATATTTACCCTTATTTCCCAATGCTTTTCGCCCATGTTAGCAAGTGCACCTTCACCATAAACCAATCCCCAAATGCCAACATCACCACAGGAGATGGAGGACAAGAAGAAGGAAGAAGAAGGACAAGACACGCCCTGATCCCTCCATCTTGTCTCCATAACCCCCCTGTACCCAAAAAACCTTAAAGTCTATATTTCACTTTCTAAATGTGTCTATTTTACACCTTTTACTCTAAAGTGATTCTCTTGTCCTCAAACTCTCGTTATTTCTGTGGATGGATCAAAATCAAGCCACCAGACACTTCTGGCAACATTCCAGGATTTTCGAGACCCCCAAGGGTTCTCCTGGCATCTCTGAACATTGGGAACGATGTGCTGAGATCCCACACTGATGAGATAGAGGGAGGATTCAGCCATTATTGTCAGAAGGAAAGCTATTTCAGAGGAACATTTCAATTTACCTTCTCTAGAAAGAGTGATGATTTCCTATGAAAAGAACCCAAACTACTTTGCAGCAATAGAAAAGAAGGATAACTCTTTTTCTGCATCTAACTTCATCCTGCAATTCCTCTCTCTAAGTCATAACATAGCTAGTGGTTTAGTTTTTGCATTGATTATCTCAATTACTTTTTAAAGGCTATTCAAATAGTAAAATCAAAACAAAGGTATGTCAGTTATACATTAAGTTGTAGCTTCAAGGACTTGTTCATATTCAGTTTTCATCTAATAGACTCTTGATACTTGCTTACTACAAATCATAATTTGTTCAAAGTGCCTATTTTTCACAAATCCTGTCCAACAGTGTGGGATGGGTGTACTTGAGTTGTCTTGGCAATATTATCCAGCTGTTGTATCAATCTATGGAACACACACCAAAGGCAGACAGAGGGGAGGACTTGGGACTTAGAGTGTTCAGAGCTTTGCTACCCGTACCTTCCCCTCTCTTTCATTTAATGTTTGCAAGGGACAGCATCAGTCCAGTGCAGGGCTAGATGTCTCTCTTCTGCCAGGCTCAAATACTAGCTCTCTCCAGGATCAGTGTGCTTCTTGACCCCCACTGTGCTCCAGAAGGAGAATGATGAGCTAGGTCACTTGTTAAACCCATGTCTCTCCTGACTCAGCTGCACCAAATGCCTAAAGGCAAGGAAGCCACATCAGTGTCTCCTTTTCCAAGAGTGTAAGTTGTGGCCCACTGTGATTGTAACATAAGTAACAGGACTGAGTCTGCCAGTTTTCACAGACAGACAATATTTTTACCAAGCATAAGTTTCTTTTTCCTTTACTGAGATACAGTAAATTCACTGATTCTGAGTAACCTACATAAGGACGTGCAGTTCTTCACATAAAATAGAATTCCAGTAGCTGTAAGAGAAGCCAGCCAGCTCTAGGTATTTAATTGAAATACAAATTACAGCTTTCAGAGCAGTAAAAATACTGATGATAGTAAGATAATCCAGGGACCTATTTTGACAAGTGCACTGTTGTTAGTGCTACTTCCCCATTCAATATTGGGGTTTTTTTTACTTAAACAGTTGGTCTGTCTAAACTCCATCTTCATTTTCAAATAGATGCAAAGGCTAAAATCTATTTACACTGCAATCAATAGTAAACCACTCACAGATTTTGCCAGAGTCAGTATTTTAGCCTACATTGACAAAGGAGAGACACCATCAAGTTTTGTGCTGGAGCAATGCTGTGCCTTGCAAACACTTAATGTCAGAGAGGGGCAGATATGGATTAATGTAGCTTTTTGACACTGTAAGTCCTTCATTCTGTCCACCCTTGGTGCACATTCCAAAGTTTGAAACAGCAGCTAGATAAGAGACAGATCAAGTATATCCAATCCCATGCTGCTGGACAGGATTTGTGGAAAGTGGGCTCCCTTCACAGATAGCTCTGCTGAGGACAATTCAGGTCAATGTCTTTTTATCACTTACTTGCAAAAGAATGTCATCTGGTTTGATTTTATCCTGCTGTGATTAGAAGACACATAACCTTCAGCTTTTCTTTCAGCATCAGTCATTTGTAGCTAATAATTTCAGCAAGTGTAAGCAGCGTCTGTGCTGCTGATTCTTCTGAATCACGATGTTTTAATTAAAAATCATTTTGGAAAGTCAGACTTGGACTCTGTAGGTTTGGAAAATTCACAACATTCTACTTTCTTTTCCTAAAAGATATCAAAGAATTATGTTAAGAGATATGTAAATCATCCATTCTCTTCCACAAGCTGGAGAGGCATCTTCTGTCTGATAAGCCAGAACTTATCATCCATCTTACCTCAGATCTGCTATTTATACTGCCCTTCTGCAAATGTGTTATCACTGCCCTGCACACTGTTCCAAGGCATTTTCCACAAAACCTGCAGACTTCCACATCCAAAATGAGCACAACCCCGATCAAATTTATACAGAGGCTGGAACTGAGACTTCACTTTGGATGGCTGTGTGTGGGTGTGTGTGCATGTATGTGTATTTGTGTAGGTGTATCAGCATTCATTGCTTAAATTTTGTTCCTGCTGTAAAAATGACTTGCATAGAGGTTTATTTTAGTACCAAATTGCAAGGTTAGTTCATTTTACAAGATGGCAGTTAAACACATTGGGAGAAGGAGGGAAAATAGATGTTTTCCTAAGATCTGCAGTGTCTGTGATCCTCTGCAACAAACAGAGCAGAACAAAATTCTGGTGACCATTTTGATGAAAAAGTGAATGTGTCCAGTGAGCCAACAAGAAGCAGTCAGGGAAATCAAATATGAGACTGGATAATTTTTTCCTCTTCCAGACATTCCATTTGACTTCCTGGAATTTCATTTAAGACAGAAATATTGTACTTAAGGGGGTTTAATGCTTTTTAAAATTAAATATGCTAAATTAGTTTGTGTAAAAACATTTCTTTATAAAAATCAGCTGCAATATTTGGTGAGTTCATGCTTTTCCTAAAAGTAAAAGCAGCTGTAATAACTTTCCTTCTAACTCTCTAAAGAAATATTCTATAACATTGGCTCTGAAATCTCCACAAAGTCTGCATAGAAATAACCACCACAAATGAAGACCAAAGTGATGCTTTAGGTTTCAGCTCTTATATTTTTCATATTCTGTGCTGCTTTAGTGTGTAGTTCTGAGCTTCATAATAAGGGATGTTAAGTCCTCTTCACAGAGTAGGTAGACAAAACAATTCCTTTCCTAACTGAGGACCAAGGACAACCACCCAAATTTCAGGTCCAAGAGCATAAACAATGTGGACTAAAGAGAGAAAAAACAAAAAGGATGGGACTTCATATAGTAGAGGTGGCCTTTGAGTCATGGAAAAATGCATGCATTGTACTTGAATATCTGTATAGAGGCTTTGCCCCGGGAGGTCCCGGTTGCCCTTGATGGGCTGCAGCTGTGATGTCCTTAATTGGGCTGCAGCTGTGAAGATAACTGGGATAAAAGGGGGCAGGTCAGCCAGGCAGGGAGAGCCTTGGAGGAGCTCTGAACTGAGAAAGAACAGCATGCAGAAGAAAGAGTCTGTGCTGTGAAGATCTGCAGCCGTAAGAATGCACTGAGGAGGTTTGGACTTTAGAAATCCGATACCAACAACAGTATGGGACACTAGAAATAGAACCACAACAATTGGTGACCCCGATGTGATATTTGGTAGAAGATGAGACAGCCAAGAGCTGTGGTGGCCAAGAGCTGCAAAAGAACATAGCCTTTGGGTCAAGGAGCTGTGAAAGAGTATGGCCTTTGAGCAAGGAGCTATGTGGGTTGTACATGGCCTTTGACTCATGGGGAAATATGTGTGTATTGTACTTGAAGTATTGTATGTAAAACCTGGTTCTGTAAGTAAAAGAAAAGGGGAAATATAGTAGAAGAAATTGTACTTGAATATCTCTGTATAGGCTCTGCCCCGGGAGGTCCTGGTTGCCCTTGATGGGCTGCAGCTGTAACCAATGAAGATTAACTGGGATAAAAGGGGGTGGGTTAGCCAGTCAGGGAGAGCCTCGGAGGAGTTCTGAACTGAGAGAGAACAGCATGCAGAAGAAGGGGTCTGTGCTGTGAAGATCTGCAGCCATGAGAATGCACTGAGGAGGTATGGGACTTTAGAAATCTGGTAACAACAGTATGGGACCCTAGAAATAGAACCACAACAACTTCATAAGCTAAAGCTATAACTGGACAATTAACTCCAATATGCAAATGGACCAGAACTTATAAAAGTAAGAGACCCTGTGACTGGTTGTCCATTTTGTGACCATTTTGGGTTCATCTTGGGGTGTAGCCCTGGCTGGGCTCTTGTACTGCCCAAGGTGTATCCATTGAGGCCTTCTAATAAGTACCTACTTTATTCTTTACCTCTGTCTAGCCTCTGTTCTAGGTCAGTCTTGACAAGGCTTCAAAAGAATGAAGACCAGCTGGCTTTAGGGCTCCATTAAAGATGGGAAGAGAAGGGAAGTGTGCCTTCAGAGCGTGTGCAGTACTGTAACTTATGCTGGGAAGCTCAGCAGCTGGCAGCTGGATTGGGTCCCTCCATCTCTGCAGTTCAAGGCAGGAGGACTCTCCTTTCCCGCCCTCTGCCCAAATGCAAAATTTTCTCTTGACATTGTGATGTACCTGTTGGGTAAAATTCACATCATCTGCTTAAAGTCCATCAGATCCTCCCTCTGCAGCTCAGTGTCCCAGTGTCAGGGTGACCTTTCCACCTCCCAGTGGGACCCATCCTCCAGGAGCGTGTGTCCCAGTGGCTCCACCCTGATGCAACCACAGAATTGTGTATTCTTGCCTGGGATTCACCAAGGTCTGCCTGAAACCAGGCATAGTTAAAGGAGGAAGAGGCAGCACCATTCAGTGTGATACAAGCTCAGCTTTGGTGTCTGGGAGTGCTGCTGCAGATGTGTCTGCTGTTGCCTTTGTCTTTGCTGAGAATGACAATGCTTTTGTGCTGGTGAACTGTCACATACCAAACACATCAGGTACCTCCATTAAACAACCAAGTGCTGCAAAAAAAGTCCAAAACTGGGGGAAAAATTCCTTCCCTTGCCCTCTTGTTCCGGCAAATAGCTTTGATCCTCTGATACTAGTAAGTTCTCTGGGTTTGTCTCTTCTCTTTCACTCTTATATATTCAACTATGTATGTACACACATGCACATCCACATGATTTAAACCCTATGGATTGTCCTAGCCATGTTCCCTTTATATTCTATCCCCATCTACATTTTCAGCCCTGAGAGACTCGGTTGCTCAGAGCCAGTGTTTTCAAGGACAGGAAGAGGAATGTGCAGCATCTCACACAGCTGGGAAGGAGCAAGGGGAAAGAGAGGAGGAAAAGCCCTTCCAGCATTCCTATTATGTCCAGGTGTAGCACCTAATGAAGACTGCAGTGATGAGAGGCAAGGGTTAAATCAGCTAAGCCCCAGGGCACACCCTCTGACCGAAGCCTGCAGAACTTTTATTTTTTTCTCCACAAAGGTGTGCAGCCGCTTCTGCTGTGCTTTCCACTGCTTTTCACTACACTGCAGATGTTCCCCTGTCACTTTGCTCTAGGCCATCAGACTTGATAAATTCTTATTGCCAACAGAAGATAAGCTCCATGTTTATCAAAGTGGAATGACACCAAGCCCATTTTCCTTTCTGCTACTCCAAGAATATGCATTATGCATACATTTTACATTTATGCCAGTTGGACTCAATTCTGCATCTTCCTGTCAGCTGAAATTGTTACCTTTGTTTCTGGCAGGGACATGATGATGCTGTATTTACCTGAACAGGCTTTTAACTCATGATACTTATCAGCTGCCTAGTATTTCCTGGTTTGAGCCACCTTGGTTTTGATAATGAAATTTGTGTGGTCCTATCAGTAGCAATGGTAAAACACCCTCCATAGACTCTTAATCTTTCATCTCTCTTGGAATTTTGGCCCCTGTGGGAGTCATCTGTGACAGGAGGAGCAAGGGCACAGTCCTGAACAGCACCATACAGCCTGCACAGTAGTGCAAACCCTGGGAGGGTGATGGCCTTGCCCAGCACTCCTTCCATGGCAGTTTTAGGACATTAATGCCAACCTGGGAACATTTCCAACAGGCTTTCTGGTCACATCCATCCCATTCTGGTCTATTTAGCTCTATAGGTGCTATCTGCACTGGGCCAGTCAGTCTCCAAGTGGTCCCCTGACTGTTTTGTAGTTTGAGACAGCCTATAACTCTCATCTGAATTTGCTCTTGTCTTTCCTATTTTCACTCCATAAATTCAGCCATTTCAAGCTTAGCTGTACATCTTTAAACAGGATATCTCTGTCTTTTTATCCCTCCCTGCTCTGCATCCTCACTTGCAGCCAGCCCTTGGATGTTGCCATATTGATCTCTTTCCTGTGCTTGGTTTTGCCAGTTGACCACCTCTTACCATCTTCCATTTCTTGTCATCTGAACACTTTCCCTCAAATAATTTGTAAATCCCTGGAGAGTACCCTTCCTACTTTGCTTTTTCCCTTCTCCTTTTTTTCCTGTTGATTATGGTGGCAGAATCCTTGTAATGGCACATTTTATTGTAAAGTGATAATATGTGATGGTAAAGGTTTTAAATCTCACAGTTCTTTTATTTCTCCCTCATTCCTTTTTCTCTGGTTATCTTCTCCATTGACTTTCTTTCCAAGCCGTTTCATTTTCCTTTCCCACATTTTTAGAGCTCACCAGCACCCTGCTATTCCCTGTGCAGCTTTGCAAGCTTTGGAGTTTTTCCTTTCTTTTTCAGAGGCAGTGGCCACTCTTAATCTTCGCAGGAACTGTTAATCTCAGTGCAACACCTGTCATCTCTTGTGCCCCAGCTTCTCAATTTGTATCTGGTCTGCACTTGCACAGTCGAGTTTTCAGCTATTTTTCCTGGTGTCTTTCATGGCTTTCCCCAGATCATTTTTATCTGTTCTGTACTGTGACTCCCTTCCCTTTCATCCCAGAGGCAGAAGGGCCTTGTTAGCTAGTTCTCTTCCATAGGAAATTTTCTCTCAACATTTTCTTTTAGAGAATACCAGATTGCAAACACTGTTAAATTTAGCACACAGCTCTCCAGATCCAGACGAGTTAGAGCACTGGAGAAAGGTTTGTGCCCTAAGAGTTCTTATTCATCCTTGGGGTTAGTGCCAATCAGTTTCCTCTAGCTCAGAGGTTTTGGCCCTCAGTTTCTCTCTTTTTCCATGTCTGTACCTCTATGCCAGTTTTGAAAAGGGTTATTCCCCTAAAGCTTTTGCACCACTGTTCTCAGTCACTCACTTTTGCCACTAAAATGCAACTGAAAGCATACTTCTTGTTCTAGGATTAAATAATTTCTCAAAATTCCTTAGTGGTGGAGTTTCCACAGCCTTCCCTAGCAACCAGATGCCTGCCCCAGTAACCTTGCTCCCTGTCCTTGCTTATCCCTGTTACAATGTCAGTCTATTTTTCTCGTGCTAACACAGTGGATATGGTGAACTATTAATTCCTTCCTCTTTGCAGGTACCATTTAGATTTCCACACATCCACTTCCAGATTTCTTTTCTCTGCATTGAGCTACCACAGGGACTTCAATCCTTTTCTTCTTAGGTAATATTTTCTAGAGCTCTGACCACTCTTGTGCTCTCTCCTCAGGTCCCTCAGGATCTCTCGCCCTGCCAGATTCCTGCCACTAACACTGCTTTACTGAAAAGAAGCCTTTGTCTCTCTGTTAGTCTGTCCATTCCCCAGTAAATGTTGTACTTACATTCCTCTCTATTAGAGAGAAAGTCTCAATGCTCAGATCTGTGGTTTGTATATATGATCTAAATATAAGTCTGAATTCTTGTTAAAACATTTTGGAGCATTTGGAATCATTCTGATATCATGTAGCACATGCTTTCTTCACTCCTCAGCCACCCTTTCAGCAAAGGTATGTTGTTTTTTCCTAACTCTTAATTCTCTTAGCAGTGACTTTGGACTGAGGGCACCCTTGGTTTCACTGTCTATTCCTCTAGTCTGCAAGACTTTACTGCTGAGAAGCTAATTTCATTTTCACTAGCAGTTTTCTTTTTCCTAAAATGGCAGGGGTAAGTGTTAGGGGTTAGTGGCAGGGATTTGTGTTATCCATCAGTATTTCATTTCTAGAATTTCCTGAAGACATATAAAGGGCCAAACACACAAAGTTCAGTGCTGTATTTCTATTTGAAATAACAGAAGTATATAAATCCACCTACAAGTGGTGACCTTTCAGGATTTGCAGAATTAGATCACACTGGAAAAACTCTGATGGATGAAAAATATAAGCGTAGGGAAAAGTAATATCTGGGATCCCTGGTGTAATGTTTTCAAGAAAAGATTTTATAGAAGTTACTTTACCCCTTGATTTATTCACACCTTTTGCATTTATCCTCGGGGCAAAGTGCTCAAACTGCTCATAAAAATAAATCCACATTTGGACAGATTTTTCCTCTAATGAGGTGCTGGCTGCCTGTGGTAGATTTTTCTGAGAGTCTAGTCTAACTTGTTGTGACAAAGGTTGCAGCTAATGTTAAACCTGTAATTTCCCTACAATAACTTTGTAGGGAAATTACAAATTTCCCTACAATAACTGTAGAAAATGAGGATAGCCTGAAGGGCAACACAGTAAAATATATGGCAAGAATTTACTCTGAGTGATAGGTAAGGGCTGTTGGAGGTGAATGTCCACCCACAGACACACACAGAGTAGGTTAAGGTCACAATGTGAACTTTTCCACTTACATTTTTTGCAAATCTCCACAGATAGTCTATTCCACTTCTTAAAATTAGTTTAGACATTACTCTGAGAGAACTGGAAAATCTGAAATACCACTTTTGTGATAGATAAATCCAAGAGAATGAGCAACACCACTTCTTGCACTCAAAAATCCTTCATCTGTAAGTTTTGCCCTTAAGTCACACAAGGTCAAATAAGTCTTTCTAAAACTTGTCCATTCCCCTCCTTTCAGTAGTTTTGCTGGGTAAAACCTATCCTGATGGCTAGGCCCAGAAAGTGCTAGTGACCCACAGAAGTGAAAGGCAATCCTCTGACATGTCAATGGAGTTTGCTTTTAATCCTTAATCTAGAAATTTAGTTTTCACTTTGTTCCTGCTTTAGTGTTAGCAACCTGCTTGGCTATGAAGAGCTTTTCTAGGAGGTTTATCAGCAAGAATAGTCAATGAATTAATTAATTGCCCAGAGAGGCAAATCCCTGGAAGTATTCAAGGTCAAGCTGGATGGGGTTCTGAGCAACCTGATTTAGTTGAAGGTGTCCCTGTCCCTGGCAGGAGGGTTGAATTCGATGGCTTTTGGAAGGTGCCTTCCAATATAAGCCATTCGATGATTCTGTGATTAAATTAATACGGCCCAGTCTTAAGAGTGGAGCCAGCAAACACCTTTGGGGAGGGCCAGGAAGGGCTCCTGGTTCGGGTTTAGTACCCACAGCATCCCTCCCGAGAGGCGGGGCCGCGGGCAGAGCGCGGGCTGTAGGCTATGGAAACAACATTAGGGGGAGCTCCGTGCCCTCCTCCCGCCCGGCCGGGAGCGCTGCGCGAGCAGAGCGGGGCCGAGGGCAGGGCAGGGCCGAGCTGCGGGCGGAGCCGGGCCGCGGGCAGGGCCGGGCCGCGGGCAGGGCCGGGCTGCAGGGGGAGCCGGGCCGAGGGCAGGGCCGAGCCGCGGGCAGGGCCGAGCCGCGGGCAGGGCCAGGCTGCAGGGGGAGCCGGGCCGAGGGCGGAGCGAGGCTGCGGGCAGGGCCGCGGGGGGAGCCGGGCTGAGGGCGGAGCCGGGCTGAGGCGGCCTGCGGGCGGGGTGGGTTCCGTCTATCCGGGTCGCCTCAGGCGCCTTGCGGGGCAGCGAGCGCTGCTCAGCGGCAGCGTCAGGTTCGCTGCAGGTGTTTTCTTGCTAGGAAAACTGACCGCCAGCTAATCCCACCCCTCAAAGTGGCCAATTACCAACGATGGTTTCACCAGTTTTGACTGAAAAGTCAGAAATGCCACAGAGTTAATTACTGTCTTTACGTCCACCACCGCATTAGTTAACGAGACCAATTATTAAGCATGGGCACTTCACGCTCCCAGGTTGTGGCGCTTATACAATGAAATGTTCTGGCATTTTCCCTGCAATTTTCGGGGCTTATTACCCAGACAGTTTACTATAGTAATTATGCAAGAACATGTATTATTTTCATACAAGCTGTAATGTGCGTAATTTCCTTCATAAATAATCATTAGAGAAGAAATGGAGGAAAAGTAGAAGAAAAGTTCTGATTCAAAGGAGTTGGGATGAATTTGAGTTACAGAGAATGAATGTGGGCAGATCACAGCAGAGCAGTTGTGGGGAAGGGCAAAGATGGATGTTCTAAGGAAATGGAGGAGAGACTGGAAGAGACAACAAAGTCTGTGCAATTGACTGCTAGTATTACACAGAGGGATTATTAAGTCTCTTCCTTTTTTTTTTTTTTAATGGGACAAAAAGATCAACTCTAAGCTATTTCAACAGGAAAACAATAAAATGCTTTACACTAAATGGTGTTTTACTCATCTTTGAATGGTTCCTACCCTCACGATCCCCTGCAGGCAGCAGCAGAGGTCGCACAGCAGCCCACAGCTCTGCCTTGAAGCACGTTTTAAGCACCTCAGACAAAAGGAGGAGGCTTTGTGTTTGGGTTCTGTGTGCACCATCTGCTGAGAGGAGACACACAGACTTTCAGAAGGCTGCCAGCTGGCTGGCCATTCCTCTCATTTCAAATAAACATTCAACATGTTTTCAGTAAATTCTGAATGATAGAAGCCTGCTTTTTCCTTTCTGCAGTTCTCACTGGAGAGGGTGAGAGCTTTTTTTTCTCTTGGCCATGTTACATATTTCCAGCAAGATGAACTTTCACTTCAGATTGTTACTATCTCATAAAAATAGCCCACATGGATTAATATTCATTATTAGGGTGTTTTATTATGAACTGTAAAGGTGTAATTAATTCTTTGAAGCATACTAAAGAATTCTTTGAATCATACTAAGATCACTTAAAGATCACTTACTAAGCTTATACCTGAACTACTCCGAGCATGTTCTAACAAATAAAGTAATTTTAAAGAGAGATTTTTCTTCCTAATATGTTTAATTTATAAAAAGTGAGGAATGCAGACAATTCTGGGGTGAAATGCAAACTTTGCACTACCTTCACTAGATAGTGATCCAAAATGACAAGCAAATGTCATATCTAGGTACAGGACACTAATAAGTGTACATCATTCTGTATATAGCAAAGACCCTACAGCCAACACTGGGTGTCTTCAGGGGGAAAGATCTCAGTTTTATGTCTGGGATGATGCTCATCATCCATGGACATCCAGATGTCCATGTTTTAAGTGAGCAGGATGGAGCATGGCATGTCTGGCATGGAGGAAGATACTTCTGTAATCTAAAAGCAGCACTGACCCGAACCACACAGCCACACTCAGCAGGAATGCAATTCTAGAACACCACTTCCAACTTTTTATCTCAATGTGTCCTAAATAAAATCATGGGGACTACCAAAGTTGTTGGAGTATCTGATTCTCCCTGCCTCTCTACTCAGTGCCTGTGAGAATACACAAGCAATCAAGTTATTGTTACTAGAGGAAATTCCAGAGCATCAGCTATTGTCTGATAATTGCTCATCTGAATGTTCTTCCTTGCAGGATGTGTGAGGTCATTTTTCTCTCTTCAGCTCCAGATAAGCAGTCTCAGTCCCCTTAATCCAGAGAGGTGGGTTCAAACAATTGCTGTGTAGCCCCAAGATGTAACTCCCATTTTGTCTCCTAAGAATCTCTGCTGATATGTGGTGAATGACCATAGAACCTCCAGTTACGCACACACTAATTCTTAATTTCAGATTTTTAATCTGTCCTGGCACTCTCTTCCATCTTCTGCTTTGCATCTTGCATAAAAGAATGTTATTTTTTGTTCAATTTTTTTAATTTTATGAGCTATTCATTATGTAAAAGGTTTCATTGTATGACCTCAAGCGGAAGTATCAGGTTTATGTCAAAGGACTCAAAGTAGTTTGGGGTGGTAAAAGACAGGTGGACAGAGAACATACAAAACACAGTATCCTTTGAGAAACCTGGGTTAAAATGCTCATAACAACAGCCTGATCAGAAAAAAAATAAGGTCAATAAGTTTTTGGGGGTAGATTCTCTTATCACCCCAGTGAGTTTATGTGAAATTATTCACATGCATAAATACTTACAGAACTTTACCAGAGGTCATTTCACATCATTCACTGTTCTAAGCTCATCTTTTCCTTTGGTGATATATATTGTTCATACATCAAGAAGCTAAATCAAAAGCACGGTGGTATTTTACAGGTTTTAAATCCTTTGGCCTAAACCATAAGACAATTTCCTTCCCAGGAGAGTGTGTAATTTAAAAAAAGTTCTTTCACCCTCCATCCTCCTCAAAAATGTTAAAAAGTTAATATTTAGCTCATTTCCTTTTGGGGTAGAGAAATAATGTGAATGAGAGTACATGGGAGATTTGTGACCATTAATTTACTGGCAATCTCAATAGCATGTCCAGTCAAGAAGGAAGGAAGTATAGTTCATCTCAATGGCAATTCCTGTTGTAAGAAGTGTTTCACATGCTGAAATGTTCCGTATGACCATGAAAATGCATCCTCATGCTACTAAAAACAGACTAGGAAATTCTTACTTACAGAAACATAAACAAAAAAAATTCCCAAAATAGCATAAAAGAATGAAGAAAACCATTAAGTTAAGGAAATTCCAAATGAAGGTGGTAACTACATCAGGCAGTGGCACAACAAATACAGTGCACATAAATAAGGCAAGACATAATAAAAGGTAGATTTACTGAGATGCATTCTGCACAACTCATATCCTGCTGCATTACTTCCTGTCATTAATTACCCCATCTACATCCAAATAATATCAATCAGCCAACTACAAGTGCAAGTTAATGAGCAAAATGTCATACTCTGGGGTCAAGTTCCTTTTCCTTCATTTGTCTTCATTAGCAGCACCTCACAAGGCTTTTCCACAAATAGAAGGCAGTGAATTTTAAAAGAGGAGATTTTAAAAGTCAGACTCAAGAGTGCTCAGAAATAAAACTGCTGGATTAGCCTCAGATTGGCCTTATTGTTATTAAATGAGATTATCAAAGTGAGGTGTCTTGCCTTCCTAATTATTTTCACCACCTGTAGTCTTGACTCATTTGTTGGCCCTGAAGGATCCACAGAAGATTTACCAATTACTGTCTGTAAAGTGTGAAAATGTTCCATCCCTGGTCACTCCTGCACAGTACACTGCAGTCAGTGAGTTTCTCCTCACAGCCTCCTATCCTTTCTTCCTGCTCCATACAAACAGATCTCATCTCTTTTCTTCCCAAGGACAAGGCAGGAACAAGACAAGCAAGGCCACGACCAATGTCCTGTAGCATCTGCACAGCAGTGAAAGAGCAGTGCAGATGAGGGACAACCACACAGATGTGCTGCTTCTCCATAATCTGTTCCAGGAGTTTCAGTGCCCTCCAGTTCTGTTGTCCTTGCAGAATTCACACACTAAGACTCTTCTGCAGAGTCCATATCCTTTAAAAAATGGACAGGAGCTGGAGAGGCAAACAGCAAAGTGAGATATTCCTGCATTCATTCTTCCAGGAAATCTCTTTGGTTTGTGTAATTTCTGCTTATGAGCTGCTGGGGAAAAGGAGAAGGCAGTGTCTCTGGGAGCCCTTCTTTATCAGTAGCCAGTCAGTTTGAAACCTCTGCCCTTGACCCATAGGTGCAAAAATACATCACAGGCTTATAATCCTAGGGAATATTCCTGTCACCACAGATACAAGCCAGTATGGGGTGGAAATGCAGCAGTTATATAATAGCTTGAGCAATTTGCACACTTGTGGGAAAGTTGGAAGCATCAGCATCACTGACAGGCAGCACAAGTTGGAAATGTTGCTAGATTAAATGTGCACACAGCACATCTCTGCACTGAGGCAGGGATTTCTGGGTTTTCCAATGACCCTGTATAGAAGGATCTCAGACTCATCCCTCATGAAAATATATGTTTCTTCTGAGCTGTTCCTATTCTACTTAACTCTAACACAGAGTCTGTTTATAAAAGAGCAAGGTGATAAATGACAAAAAGCTGTTCTTGCCTTACAGTCCTTTACTTGAGGAATATAAAATAGACTTACAGGGATCAAATGGAGTCAAATAAATACAATCAAAACCACCCTGTAGTGTGGTTTTGTCTACACATAAAGGAACAGGAAAAGGAGAAAAGATTTGTGCACTTGGAGTTAGGATGCTGAGGATCATTGCGTCAGTGAAATTCAAGCAGTTGGTGTAGTTAGACCTCTCCAGCCCTATGGAAGTTGAGGGCACTTGCAGACTGAGGTGGCAAGGCATGGTTCTTCTGCCCAGTCCACTGTCAGGATGCTTTTCTGGATGACCTTGGCCAAAGACCTGTTTCATCCTCTTCCTGCCGCCAGTTCTCTAAGAAGGGCAGGAGCATTTTTAAAAAACTAACAGTAATATGTGGTTTTTTATTGTAGATCTTTCAACACTGACCTCTCTAATGTGGTGTTCAGGACCAGGTAGGGACCGATCCCTGTGTTAATGGCGCTCAAAAGCAAGCTGATGTTTGTGAGGATGTGACTCACCCTCCCAGGAGAACCACTCATTTTGACACACCTTTGGTAGCCCCAGTGCAGCCTTCCAGAGAGCCTTTAAATCACCCAAGTTAAAAGCTGCAGCATCCTTTTGAAAAAGAGCATTTTCAAAACAATTGTAATTACTGTTTGGTTTTATTCTTAAATCGGAATTTAATTGACAACGGCTCCTTCCAGAAAACTGTTTCCTTCTCAGCTGCTTGGCTTATCTCCTTGTCTCCACACAAAACCTCTCAGCCCTCTGAGTCAAACACTTTCCAGATCTGGGTCAGGTCGGTGGAGCGATGGCAGGTCACTCCTGCTCAGAACAGGCCCTTCCCTGATCCTCCTGGGGCACCACTGAAATGAAGTCAAACCCTGCCTTGGTGGCAGCTGCTGACAGCGAGAGCAGGCGGTACCGGAGGGCTGCAGGCACCTCATGGCTCAACCACCCCTGCACAGCAGCCTTCTCCAAGGACAGACAGACACCATGGACCTGGGACAGGAGGCACGGAGGGAGGTCAGTGCCAGAGCATGGTGCTTCCACAGCACCAGGGCCCAAAGGGAGGTAATTCCCCACCAAGGAACAGGGATAACTGAAAAGTTCAAGAGGCACAGTCCTACCCAGAGGCTTTTCCACACAGCCCAGCTGGGCATAGAGAAGAAAGGCTTGTCTTGGTGGTTTTTAATTTATAAGAAGGCCTAGCTACAGAGCCTGAGTATTCAATAGATAAAATAGGAAAATTAATTTATTAAATTTTATCATCAATTTTCTTGGCAAATCTCAAGATAATTGAAACACCAGACTCTAGATAGAAAATTATTTCTGCACAAAACCAGATGCTGAGCTGCTGGACTGGTCTCTGGAAGACTAGCCCAGCTCCTCATAAAGAAGGCTGTGACTTCTTTTGAAGAAATCTTCCAAAAGTAATTTGAACAGTTCTCTCATTTCTGATGTTGCCAGATCCCTAGATGGTCTCCGTGAAAGAAAAAATAGGCCAGCCAATGTTTTGGCCCTGCAAAGAATCTGTATTAGTTACACTGTGATGGCCCTAATGTGACAGCTATTTATTGCTATTGATTTTCTGTGGAAAATGGACAGAATTGTGTAGCCAAGCCTGATAAAAGGGATATAAGAAGGATTTTTATACCAACTGTGTACCTTGTCAGTCATTTATTGATGGCAGATTGATGCTAAGTTAAATAGTTTCGGAAATCTGTCTATCAGCAATTCATGAACCTCAATTAAAAACTTCTATTACAAACCCTCATGCAGTGGCAGTACATATTAAATCCCAGTATGTATGCAGTGGCAACTACATATTAAATCACAAACTTCAGTTTGTGAGGATATTGTGCCTTTCTTGCCACTGTCCTTCCAGTTCTGCTGGGGAGCAGATGCCATCATTAATGACAAAAGGCAAATTCCAAGATTTGCTAAAGCTTTATGTACCTCCTACTCAAAAGGAAACCTTCTCCAGCAGAGAATGTGGCCAGGTGAGTAAAACCAGCTAGTGTCTACTCAACGCTGTGATGACTTGAAACATCTGATGGCCTTGATCAAGGGTTACATGACAGGTTAAAGTGAAACCTCAAAGCCCTAAATCTGTAAAGCTTTACTGTTGCATGTGTGCCACTGAAGCAGTGGTGTGCTTGAGTATGGGGCAGGTCAGTCATCAGGTGTTGTGCCTGTCTGTGATCCCTCAAAGAACTGACAGAGGCTGAGGTGAGCCAACTGTGGTACGTGAGCACTGAGCAGAACACACAAACCAGGAAATTGTTACATGTGGCCTTAAAAAATGTGCAGCATAATAATATTAATTATTCAATATATTTCAATATTCAGTATTATTGTGGGCCTTGGTATGTTAAGTCATAATAAGCAATCTAGATGCAATTTAAAGAAGGAGAGGTAGAAGAATTTGAGTAAATGATACCACAAGCCTCAGCCTGACTTTGATCATTCTAATTAATGTTAATGCGAAATAAATTAACAGGAAAGCATTAGAGGCAGAGTGTCAGATGTGAGTGGTAAGCCATGACATCCTATCTGCTAGATTAACAGAAAGAAGCTGGACTGCAAACAGCAAGGAGGGGTATCTTGAAAAGAGATAATTTCTTATTAGAGGTAAGCTATAAAAGGAAGGAATCAACCCAAATCTGAGCTCATGTTCAAGTGAAGATTCCTATCAGCAAATGGCTTCAGAGCTTCCTTAGAGCTCAGGTAAATTCAAGTAAGAATTCTCCCCTGCCTGAGAACTGGCCTCTTTATCAGTGAATGATCTTGACGGTAGGGCTCAGAACTGTAATTCTCAACTCCTGGGCCTCTTATCAGAAATTTAGTACTGAAGCCTTATAGAAATTCTTTTGTTTTAGCAGTAGCAGATCATTCTTTTCCTACTCTTTTCCATCCACAACTGAGTGCAACGTTTCTGTTGAGGGCATTCCTATACTTCCTTCCTTTCAGCTCATGTTTACAGATCAACAGCTGCAAACAATAGGATCCCACTTACATTTTAGCATATTAACATTAATGTTAAAATTAACATATTTAGCATACAGATAATATAATTAAGTAATTAGAAAAATGCGTTGTAGGAATATGAAAAGTCATAAAAATGTATTGGGAAGGAAGGATTGTGGAGGGGATGATCATTGGCTGCATCTTGTGGCTGATCAGTTTCCTGCTCTCATCAGGGTAAGAAATCTGCAGTGCAACTCTGCACGTGGCTGAAGGCTGGAAGGCAGAGGGAGTTTGGTCCTAGAAAGATGTGGCTTTAGGGCAGGCTCCAGCACAGCTGCCCGTGATGGTGGGGGAGCAGTGCTAATGGTGACCAGCGTTCGTTGTCACTGGTGGCTGGAAGGGGAGTCAGCCCTGGGAGGGGCATTTTTTACTCAAGATGGTGAAAAGAAACCACCTCCTCAGCTGGTACCCAGTAGCCAGGGATGCAAATCCATTGACCCTGTAAGACAAACTTAACCAGCCAGTAGTTAAAGTTCTGGGGAGAGATGTGCCATGAGATGTGTGAGGCCGACAGTCTGTGTCTTGCAAAGCTGCAGCCAGACCAGCTGGACACCAGGCTGGAGCTGCCCTGCCAGCACAAAGAAGGTAAATCTCATTGTCAAATGCAGCCATCAGGCCAGCATCAGTGCTAGGACAGGACCGTGGATGGGGTGTGACCCTCCAGTGGATTGGGAGTGCAGGGGGACAGCTCCAGCATGCCCTGGGAAGTGCTGCAGAAACCCTGCACCTATGGGGATCAAAGCAAATATTTCCAGCAGCTCAGTGCTACTCAGACCTGGGTCACCTGATCTCGTTTATGTTGTGCTCCATTTGAGCAGGAAAACTAACAGGTCTTTTAGATGGAGCCTGATGTCTGTGTTGGGAGAACAGGGAGCAGGAATGTGACATGAACCACTGAAGCAGTGCCCATCTAAAGGGGCACGGGCTGCATTCAGCTGAGTGCCCCACATTTGCTTTGGCCTGTCTGCAGCTATGTGGCACAGCATGGCCACAGCTCGCTGACTGCCACCTCTGAGCCAGCTGCCCTGCCCAGATGACTGCAGCAGCATGTTCTGGCTCTCTGAGGCAGTGCCCACAGGTTCACTTAATTTTGAACAGCTGGACAAACTCACACATGCACAGCGCTTGTCACTGTGGTTCCTGTCATCACAAGGAAAAAATATTAGCATATGAATTTGGGTGAATCCACAGCTTGCAAAACAAACAAAAAGGAATACAAATATATTACATAGAGAATCTTGTGAATTTAAGTCAATCTGTCCTCTAGGGATCAGGGTCAATTGTATAAATACAGCTAAATGAAGTCTATGCAGTGTTTACTCCTTTTTCACTGCATGACCTAAAAATCCAAGCAGTAGATATTCCCACTGGACACCATTCTGGCCACCTGCATGTTGCCATGCTCGTGGTGCCAGTGCCTTGTCCACAGTCACAGCTCCTGAGGTTTTACCTGTCCTTTTTTCTTTCCTTGTCTTTCCCAACGTCTTCTTTCCTTCTCCCAGGATCTGCCTTTATACCATCCCAAGCATCCAGCTCCAGACCCAATGAGCAGCTGTGTGTCCTGTCAGCTGCTGACAGTCATGTTTCCTTCCCTTGAAGTGGGGCTGGTTCCTGGAACATTGAAGCTGATTAAAACTCTTCACAAGATCAGTTGAATAATCAGGACAACAGCAACATTGATCAGCAGGAATTAGAACATAGTAAGTATACAGGAGGCCCTGAAGAAAATTTTCTTTAAGAAATAACAACCTCTCTTTCATGAGGTCTGGAAGTGTCTCAATGATGCAGCAGCTTCCCCTCCAGCCTCCTGGCACAGCAGAGTCTGTTCACTATGCTGAAAACACTCAAAGAGATTTATCATGAAACCAAGAGAAAGCAGTAACAAATCCATGATAGAATAAAGACATTTTTTACAGTGGAACAACCTTCCCAAGGATATGGTAGAGTACCCATCACTGGAGGTTTTCAAGTTGGGCCAGTCCCAGGGTGCTAGATAGGGTTGCTTTTCCCATAAGAGGTTGGACCAAAGATCTTTTGTGGCTGCTTCCAACATGAGCTCTTCTATGATTCTGTAACAGAAGTGAATATGAGGTGCTGAAAATATAAAGCAGGTGATCAGGCTCCACAGGTTTCTGTTACTCTGTTGGCCTTCACCAGCTGTACCTCTGAACCTACTGCAGCCTGGTGAAGAGGGCAATGCCAGCCTCTGCATCCCCTCAGCTGCAATGCCTCTTTTCCCAGGCAGCTGCAGCAGCCACCAGGACTCAGCAGGAGCTGGGAGTTTTGCTGTGTACCAGGACCCCAGGCCAGTGCAGAGCAGCTCCAGGAGCAGAGACAGGGGTAATGTCTTCAAGGCTGAAGTCCTCTCTCCTTATCATGATATGAGATACAGGCAGTCTGGCATATTTCTGTATACAGAGAAATCTAATTGGACTCGTTATAGCAGTATTTGCATACATTAGCATCACCACTGACACGGAGTGGAGTTATTATTATATAACTGCCCCTCTTTGGAAGGAGCTGTCCATCAGCCACCTACAGTGCTGGCAGGAGGCATTTCCTTGGCAGAGGGGCTCCTGCAACCTGCTCTCCTTGCCATTTGTTTGACAAACACTATTGTATCAGCCAGGGGACTTAGCTAGCTGTCACTGTGATGACACATATCTGGTCTATCATTAAAAGGGAAATCTCTCTGAATTTACATGTGTATAAATGAAAAAGGTATTTTTTCAGCAACTTCTCAACCTAGCTAAATTCTGAGCAAAGTGATCTAAATTTTCCATTAGACATTTTGTCCTTTTTTTGTAAACCATAATGGAAACTGTGAGCACTTTCATATACGACTTTAACCAGAAGCGTGTGCTGAAGCAAAATTTATTATATCGTCAGTTATTCACAACCTTTTGCAATGTATGGAAATTTATAAGCTCTGTAGCATGATCAGTAAGTGGGTGGTGTATTCTGAATTAGAAGACTTTTCATAGAATCATGGAATTGTTTAGGTTGGCAGAGACCTTCAGCTTCATCGAGTCCAACCAGTGACCCAGCACTGCTGAAGTCACCAGTCAACTGTGTCTCTAAGTGCCACATCTACATGGGATTTAAATGCTTCCAGGGATGGCAACTGCATGGCCTTCCTGGGTGGCCTGTTCCAGTGCTTGACAGCCCCCTTGGGGAAGAAATTTTTTCTAATATCTAGTCTGAACCTTCCTTGGAACAACTTGAACCTGTTTCTTCTTGTTACCTGGGAGAAGACACTGGCTCCCAACTTGCTTCAACCTCCTTTCAGTTACTTGTAGAGAACAGTAAGGTCCTCCTTGAGCCTCTTTTTCTCCAGGCTGAGCACCCCAGCTCCCTCAGCTGCTCCTGATCAGACTCGTGCTCCAGACCCTTCACAGCTTTTCTGCTCTTCTCTGGACTCGCTCCAGCACTTCAATGGTTTTTTTTGTAGGGAGGGGCTTGAAGGGATTGGATTAGATACTAGACTTTTAAACCAGTTTAGTGTATTTTTTCTTTAAGTGGAAAATGAGCATACAGGATAACAGCCTGAGGAACCTTATGGTAACCTCAGCCCCTGACAATGACATCATCCCCTTTGTATGCCCAGACGAGGTCAATTCTGCTGATGGAAAAAGAAAACAGAAAATTTCTGAAACAGAAATTGTGACTACTTTTTGATACAGAGTTTGCCTGGAATGTTTAAAACAAAAGAGAGATACTACATTTATAATTTTTATTTTAATTTTAAAACAAAAGAGAGATACTACATTTATAATTTTTATTTTAATTTTTTTCAAGTAATACTGTGTATTTGGTATGCAAGTACATGTCTCGTGAAAAACAAACCATGTTATCAGCCTGGGAGGTGCACTCCTTTATCACAAAAGTGTCCTAACAAACAGGACTGAAGGTCACAGATAAGGAGCAAAACCTGACCCATTAATACCAACATGGATATCACAGCTAATGAAAACATCAGAGCAGCTCCTCATCCTGCAGAAGCCAAGGCTTGGCAGAGACACATCTCTCTGCTGCACCAGGGGAATTTGCTGATTAGACTCCCAGGGCCTAATCAGTAAATTGGGTGCTGATGGACCCTTCCAAGAGACTGGGGGTAAATTCATTTGTGACAATCTCTGTGAGAAAAGCAAAGCAGCCCCTGTTCTCTGCCTCATTAGGAATAAAACTTGTAATGGGAAAATGATGGGAAAGGTGGTGAGATACTGTCAAAGCCCTGTCAAGGCAAAAGCCAAATGTCATTTCTTAGGCAATGCTGTTGTATTAAACAGGTTCTGTATCAGAGTGCATTATGCAAAGGAGGGAAGAGACAGACAGTTTGACAGCAATTCAGTTACTTCAGACAGGCAGATCACTGCCCAGCTTTTCTAGAGAACAAGTATTTTGCTAATTGATTGGAAATGCCAGTGAGTGAACCTCTGAATCACAGACCAAACTCAAAATTTCCACTGAAGGCCTCTACCAGTTACACTGAATGGCTGTAGTGGGCAGCATTCTCCTGGGGTTCCTTGGGGCTGCTGTGGGAGGGAGAGGGTGAGGGGGCATAGGTGAGAGGTTTTGAACAAGGCTGTTTTCTTCTTTCTCAAGACATATGGGGATTAAAGAGAGAAGACACAGTGATGCTCTCACATTCTCATTTAGGACAAGACCAGTTTGGTACAGCCCTAACCATTTCCCAGCAGTGGATTGCACACATGGGTAATATATAACATGATCAATATGCTTTTTGGAGACTTCATCAGCAAAGAAAAGGAGTCACAACACAGTCAAGCTTGGAAAGTATGTGAGAAACCATTCTAAACCCAAGAGGAAGGGCATCAGAGGATGTACTGAAGTGAATTCGACCACAGCATTCTTCAAAATGTGTTCTAGGCTCCATTGTGCCTGCAAACAGAGGATCACACTTCTGCAGAGTGAGAATATTCCCGATCAGACATTTGGAGTCTGCTGCAAGCTCTGAGACACAGAGCTGGATCATCCATCCACTGAGCTTCCTCTATTGGCATAAATAACCCCAAAACCCAACCTGTGTCAGACATCAACAGAAAAATACAGGTGGCTTTATTAGTTACAACCTGTTAAAAATAAGCAGCTTTTAAAAACAAAGCCGTGATTTGCAGAGTGCAGAGATAGCCCTTCAGAAACAAATTGTTCCACCCTTTGTTCCCCTTGAAAGAAGGTGTTTGGCAGCTCCCTGTACCTGGTATCCCACAGCCCCCTCTCTGGAGAACATGGTGCTGCAGAGATAAAGAAGCTCTTGCAGCAGCCATTGCTTCCCTCCTAGATAAGGATGACTAATAACTCACTCAGCAGGCCCCTCTATTTTGGAAGTGCCATTTTTAAAGGCTTACAATTAGTAAAGTCTGATGAAGGAAAATACCATTTCTCTGGGAGTGGCAACCAGCTGAGAAAGCTGATGGCCCCAGATGAATGAATTAATCCTCATCAGCCTGTCCCCAGAGCAGTGAATCAGCAGAGGTTACCAGGCTCTGAACAACAGCCCACTTTTTCCAGAGCATGAACCACTGTGCACTGGTACCCAGGGCACTTTTAGGGAATGAGTCCCCTTCCATCCACCAGTGTAAAATCCTGGCATGACTAACCTGCCTGTGAGACTACCAGACTGCTGAGCCCTAATGTGAGATTGTTTAATTGGTCTCTTGGTCTGATTTTTACTGAAAACTACACCAGCTGGATGGGCAAGGAGAAGGAATGTCAACTGGAGGAATGTCAGCTGTCAGCAGCCAAGCCAGAGTGCTTTCAGCAGAAGGGAGGGCAAAAGCATCCTCACCCCAGTGCCTGCTGCTGGAGCCACCTGGTTCTAAAGAGAGGCAGTGCCTGAGCTGCTGCCACTGATATTTCCCCAAAGGTGTGCCTCATCCAGCAATGTGGCTGGTCTTGGTGCCTTCAGCTGCTGTTCTCCAGCACTGCTGCTAATGCACAGGACAGAGGAAGTGCAAGCACCCAGAGAAATCCCAGCAGCAAAGGCCAGGGCTGGGGATGCCTTTCAGGAGGAAAGCTCTGCCTTTCCTGTTGCAGAGAGCTTTTCTGCAAGCAAATCCCTCAGGGAAGCAACACCAAAATCTAGAGGCAGAAAAGCAAAGTGGATTTGGCAACTGTAAGGAGTGTCTCATGCATCTGGTGAAGGCAGCAGGAGGGTTTGGCTGCAGGGGGAGCTACCAAGGGGCTCCCTGCTGCACTGACCCAGGCACAGCCACTGCCAGACAAGGAGAGACAGGAGCAAGCACACAGTTCCCTGCATGCCAGCAAAGGGAAACAACAGTCACATTAAACCCTGCAGACTTCAGTCAGCACCCGCTGCTTACGCCAAGAATTTCAGGCTGCAGATAGGGGTTGTATAGATGTTTACATGCAGCATTTTAAATCAGTTCCTGTGACTCATCATAATAAAAATATTTTTCTAGCTGAATGTGGGCATATGAAGATTACCTTCGGAACAGCAGCCACATTTAAATACTGCCATGTTGTAAATATCAATAATTAAATAGTAACCATTCTGAAGATCACAGGAGATGACAGCAGACTATACTTATGATGCTGAGAGAAAAGGGTATTTTTCTCTAATAGCTCTGAGAATGTCTTAGAAAACCATCTCATGAGAGTGCATGTTTTCCATAATCTAACTAGTAACCCCTCAGCTTTCAAGCAAAAGCAATATAGAAGATTAAACCAACTGTAATTTAAAAAATTCCATTAAGATAAAAAACCTCGTGAAATGGCACTTTCATTCTGCATATACATGATCTCTCCTGATTTACCCAGCCACATTTCCTACCCAAAAAAGCTTCATCTGCCAGCCCCACAGAGGCAGTAGCACAAGAGGAGAGCAGCAGATTCTGTCTGCCCTTTACATCATCAGGAAAACTGAATGCTGCTTTCTATCTTTCAGCTACTGATGTGCACACACTGCAAAAAGCCAGCCTGGCTTTCCAGAATACAGGTGATGTTTAAAAGGATTGCAGTGAAAAAATGTCAGTTGTAAGCTGAGCAAATAGTCTATGGTGTTTATTAAAAAGATAACAGGCCACCCCACAATTGGTAGCTTCAGTTACAGCTCTCATACTGCTCGTCTTACAGAACAGAAGGGGAATTGGGAAATGGTACTGCAACACAAAACTGGGCAGGCCACCATTTAAAGGCAGATTAGGTAGCTACGTTATGATCTGCATGAAATGAGCTGCTAACATCACCCCACTTTGGAGGCAGTAGATACTCCCATTAGAAAAATCTCCATCAGAGCTATCATTTTTCTTACTGGAGGCAATTTAGTTCCAAACCTCCATCTGTTCCCAGAAATGGTTCTTCTGTTCAGCCCATGGACAGACAGGAATGTGGATGCCCAGTCTGCACTCCTCAAGTGCCATACCCATTCCACTTCACCAGCAGGCACAGGAATTCACCCTCCTGGAGTCTCAGGAGCAGCACTTCTAACCATGCAGCAGCTCTTTTTGGTAGAAGAGCTGCACCAGCATGTGCTGACATGGCACTGCATATGATTACAACCATGTACCCCCAGACATGGTCTTACTCCAGGATGAAGGTTTAGTTTTGTTTTTTTTTTTTTCATTTTACCACTGTGGATTAGAAATCAAAAATCCCCTTATTCCAGAAGTGGGGTTTCCCCATGGGTATTTATTTCTGTGTATCCATATTGGCTTCATGTACTAGAATAAAAATATTGGTGACTGACAAATATCCCTAAGCTGTTTGGAAGTATAATGTAAACAAAAGAGCCTGGGTAAAAGGGAGAGAAAGGATTGGAGGGAGAAGAGGCAAATGGCTGGTCTGTTTCACTGCTCTCCAAACAGAAAAATCTTGGAGCTGTCTTTTAAAGTAAGGTTTTCATGGGATGCAGACATCCCTTTCACATATGCTTTATCAATTCCAAGAAAGCTGATGAGAGTCTCCTTCTGAGAAAGCAGGTGGCTCTGCTCCATCCAGCTCTTTGAAATCACCTAATGAGATAATTTCATCCAGGAGACAACTGGAGAGCCCACGCTGCACAGCAGCCGCCGCGCGGCAGAGCAGGCGGAGAGTGAAGGGCGTTCAAGGTTTCAAAACCACATCCTCCCTCATCTGGACATAATCCGATCAGTGCTGAGGTGGTGTCTGCAACAGCCCTTGTCAGCTCTGAAGACAGAGCGACCAGTCTGTCAGTCAGCAGCCAGTGCTGAAACGGGGAGCACTGCAGTCCTGGAGAGAAAGTAATGAACCTTCATTTCCACTGCTGTCTGCTCTGTGACAGATAAAAACTGCACTTCACTGCCGAGTTTGCCAGGTGATAAATTCAGGTTCCTTTAAGGTAGGAAAGCTGGAAAATGCCTGTGAATGCTGTCAGCTGTGAGTGCACAGCAGTGACCCTGGCAGTGCCCCTCCTGTCCAACAGGGACTACGGAGCAAGTATAGAATCATGGAATCATTCAGGTTGGAAAAGACCTTTAAGATCATCAAGTCCAAGTGTTAAACCTAACACTGCCAAGCCCAATACTAAAGCGTGTCCCTAAGTGCCAGATCTACATATCTTTTAAATACCTCACTGTGCTGTGGAAGTGTAAAAGCCAAGCAGAGACCTCACTCCAAATGCTCTTAAAATTCATGTAATGTCATACAGCAAATGCCATCCCTATAGTGTCAGGAGATCTGTTCTTTCAGACACTAATCTTTTTATGCCCTTAAAGGAACAGCCTGTCTATTTTCTCAGTCTGGCAGCATGTCTCCAGTATATCTCTGTATCAAAAGCAGCATGAGTATCAGGTTGAGGCACTTTTTTCTGCTCCTCTGCTCTTGTGAGACACCACCTGGAGCACTGAATCCACCTCTGGGATTCCCAGCAAAGGAAGGACATTGACCTGTTGGAGCAAGTCCAGATGAGGGACACTGCTTGACCATCAGGCTGGAGCACCTCTGCTATGAGGAAAAGCTGGGAGAATTGAAATTGTTCAGCCTGGAGAAGAGAAGGCTCTCCCTTCCAGTACGTGAAGGGAGCCTACAAGAAGGATGGAGAGAGAATTTTTACAAGAGCATGTAGTGACAGGACAAAGGGCAATGACTTCATATTAAAAGGGACTAGGCCTAAATTAGATAGTAGAAAGAAATTCTTGTCTGTGACAGGGACTAATTCTTGTCTGTGAGAGGGACTAATGAAGTTGCCTAGAGAAAATGGGACATCCCATCCCTGGAAGTGTTCAAGCCAAGTTGAATGGTTTTGTGGAAGGTGTCCCTCACCACAGCAGGGGGTTTGGAACTTGATGTTCTTTGGGTCTCTTCCAATACAAACCATGCTATGATTCTACGGTCTCCCTGGCTCATGGGAAGCCAGTTGGAGTTCAAATTCTTTTCCTAGTTTGTCACATCCTACTCAGGAGAGAGTGTCATTGCTGGTAAAACAAATTCAAAATTCATGTACTAGATTTACAACCCTTTCTTGGTGTCAGGTTTTGGCTGGGCAGGAGATGGGAGAAAGGTCTTCTGTTGTTATTCATCAGTAGATGACTTAGGACATAAGCAGAGCTCTTGACATATCCCTCTTATATCTCCTCAGATTTACAGCAGGACTGCAGGGTTTGGTGAGCTGATTTCTGCCAGCAGCTATTGCTTTTCCTGGCTGTCCACAAGTGATTATCCAGGGTGGAGGAGTTTGAGGTGGGAAGTGCATCCCTCAGGCACTGCTGAGCATATTTAAAGCAGGAGATACTGGGTTCAATAGAGGGGGCTTTATACAGTAGCTGCTTCCTGCTGAGCCACAAAACACCAAAATAACACAAATACCAACTGTTTATGTCAGAGTTTAGGTTGCTGTGCTGCAATAAGATATAAATTTACTTGGTTTTGATGAGGATAATTATTTTTCTAGTTATACAGACAGTGTAGGATTTACATTCACTTGAAGATAGATAAGGGAGTTTAGAAATGCTAGTAACTGGAGGAGCAGAGAGGGAAACTTCTTGAAGGCAGAGAACAATGGAGAGGTAGACCAACCAGCCAGGTCACTGTCTCATCCCCTGCTGTTCCACAGCCCAGATGGTGTCTTCCCTTCCAGATGCCAGCCCCTTTTCTTTGGCAAAATAGCGAAGCATTTGCTTTGTGAAAATCTTAGAGAGCTTATTGCAAAATCTCAGTGTCTGGGGGTTAGGAGGTTTCTGACTGAAATGCATTCTGTGTATGACCTGTCTGAATGCCAGTTTGTGGGCTGGTACTGCTCTTTCAATAGATACATCTCTTCTTTCTGAGTGTTTTTCCTTTCATGTATCAGCAGGCAGGGAGAATGCTTTGCTGGGCTTGACATGTCCCTGAGATTTGCTAACAGAGCTCTGCAAGGAGACTGTGCAGACATCTGTCAAATGGCAGAGCATTCTTGCTCTCCTGTCTATGATGATGGGACAAAATCTGTGTCTCCCTGATGAATTTGCCCTGATGGGGAAAGAGAGCAGGAGCCAGAAGAGAGTCAGGATAGGACATGAACCTGCACTGCAGCTGAGGCACTTTCCTTCTGCCTGTCATTCAAGTTAATGGTGAGAAATGAGTGAGTTTTCTATTATGATTTCTTGTTGTCATTGTCATCTACAAAATATGCTGTGTTTAAAAGAGATTCATACAAGTATTTCATTACTTTAAACATCATGCTTTAAACATCACTGCATATTGTCCCAGTATGAAGAAATAATGTCAGGGCTCTGTTTTGATCAGAATTTTCTCTCATGGGACATCTACTCTTTATTTTGGTCATATATTGAATCCATCCCAACTAAAACCCTTCAGGAACAGCACCTGAGCTATCTTTAAAGGGATATAGTGATTCCATTCCTGAACCCTGTCCCCATTCATTGTGGGGAGGATCCCACTGTGGCAAGCAGGCAGGTGCAAAAGGGCACCCTGGCTGGAGAGGCACTAAGGGTTGGCACAAGGTTTTGCTGTTCCTGTTCTGCAAAGCTCCCCAAAGGCTCAAGGACATTCTTTAAATTCCTTTCTCCCAGCACAGTTGTTTGATAACCCATAAATAGCTCCTTTTTAAACACAATGCTGAAAGCCCCGTGTAATGAGCCAAGAGTGAAAATGTTTCAGTATTTAAACACTTTATTAAACTTGTGGAGGCCAAAAGCTTCAGTGCTCTGTTCAGATTTAAATTAAAAAACAAAACCAAAGTCATATTCAAGGAAGGCTATTTAATTCCCAAAGTTTCCATAAAACAGGGTTGTTTTCCTTCAGTCATTACAAATATACCTGCAGAGCATAAAAGGTCATGAAAATAGCAGGACTGAGCTGAGCTGCAGCCATTCTTTCATGAAGCTGTCTTGGAGATTATGGCCAGGGTCCTAACATTCAGATACCTAAAAATAGAACTGTGCATACTGACCATGGTAGAATTGCCAGGAGCCTTTATGTTGAGAGCTGGAATATGATCAACAATTTCTAAAATAATCTTTGTGATGTCTAATTTTGGGCACTAAAAAGCAAATCCAAGCAAGCACAAGTTTCTTATGGAAACATTGAGATTTATTTTCTGTCAAGTGTCATTCATGGGATTGCTTTCTTCCATGGCTGTGAAGGCAAGACGAGGGAGCACTGACCCTGAGCTTTCTTGGTATTAATATCATACAATATTACTTATAAATATCATACCAAGACATCCAATAATAACATGGTTATCCTACTCTGTTCATTCAGCACATCCTCCTAGCAACATGAAGTCAAATTTTGACTTAAAGGCAAAGCAGTGCTTTTGGAGAAAGCACTTTGCAAAGGGAAAGAAGAATATTTTGTCCTGAAGACTTTCCACCTGTGCCAACATGTGTTGCATTAACTGCCAAGCACAAGTCCTGGGATGCCCTTCTGTTGTGCATGCCTGTGCAGTGCTGTGCTTCTGAACTCCCTGCCAAAGATTAGCATTATTAGCAGTAATTTGATGTCACTGGATGGTAATCCATGATAATTAACAGAGTAAAATACCTGTTATCAGCTTGCCTGTGCAATCTAGAAATGCTGGTCATTTTATGCTGCCAAAACTAATCCCTCTGTAACACAATTAACATTTCACATTAAATGCCCCTGAGTATCAGGGATGTTTATTTACTTCCTAATCCAGCCTTACTCTGAAGCATGTGTTTACCTTTCCACCTGGGAGTATTCCTTTTAAATGACACAACCTGTTTGATTAGTTTCAGTACAGGTTAAATCACCACAGGAGATGAGGGTCTCCAGGAGAAGCACCTTCCCCTTCCCTGCTCTCTGCATCCCATCTATCCTGGTCTAAGAGACTGAAGATATATTGCACTCATTTTGGTGACAGCTGCTAAATATTAAGAGGCCTGTGAAGCTAGGAATATCCAGCAGAAAGCAGCCATGATAATAAGTCATGATAAAAGTTTTAGAAATGCCTCACAGCTTTTCTGCTAATGTGTCTTTGGTGAGGATATAATCATGAAGAGCAGTAAACTCACTTCCAGACTGGTCTCTCTCACACAACTGTCTTGTACTGATAGGTGGTGGTTGAAGGTGCAATTGGCTCTTGTGAGTGTTTGGCTCCCTGTCTCCAGGTATGGTATTAACCTCTGCAGTCCACTGAAATGCAGCCTGGAAATTCACTGATGGGACATTCCCACCTCACTTTGCAGAAAAAAAAAAGTCATCTGGCATCCCTGCTCAGGATGCTCCCATCACTTCCAGCCAGGGAGAGGCTTGTGCCTCTCTGAGGTCTCTGCTCCTACTTGGCCCAGCAGTGCTGGGCAGTCACAGACTGACATGGAGGAGCTTGTTCTTCTGGACTGGCTCTGTCTCGTGGTTCTCCCCTAATAAAATGACTTCTTGGTTTAAGATATAGTCTATTGAATTTTCTTCCAGTTTTAGGAAATTAGATTTGGTTTTCAGCCTGATCTGTATCTCTGAGAACTTGACCAGTTTCTCAGTCCAAATGCAAGACCAAACATCATGACAATTTTCTTCCTTTTGTGGAGTGTAGATTCAGCTTTTTCCAAATGTCTTTCTACTTTTAGTAGAAGACTTTTAATCATTCACTCGCACATCATTAAGGATACAAAAATGAGCAGGAGCTGTGAAAGATGTGACCACTAAATATTTGAGAAAGACCTTTAGCTGGTACACATGCCATTTCTCCAGCTGGACAGAGAGTGCTGCAGCTGTAGAGCAGCTGAGCAAGCAACCCTCATGGTGCCTGGGCCATGGGGACCTGGCACAGTGTGTGTCACAGGGGCTGGAGAGTGGCTGTATGTCACAGTGCCAGGCTGGAAAGGGCAGTGAAAAGGCATCCCCAGCCACACAAATCTGGAGTTTAGACAAACTCAAGTTCCCCCCATTTTGAAGGAATGCCAAGAACTACTTCTAACACAGAAAAATGGGCGCATTTTTATGCCCTTTGCAACATTAAGCCTGTAAACATGAGAAAACTGCAGGTCCTCTCATAAGCAAGAGGACAGACAAACTCCAAAAAGAATACCAGGTTGCTGAACAGTGTTTCTCAGGAGGTGGCCCTCGGCAGTGCTGGGATCTCCCAAGTAGCTCTCACGTTTTAACATGTTCCTAGGCATGGTAAATGAGAGGGAGGTTGGTCTAGCATGTGTAGCTCCTTCTACCTCTTGCTCCCAGGCAGCATCTGCTGATACTCAAACTTAGTAGCCAAACAAGGATTCAGATTAATTTATAAAATTATACTAAGATATTGAAGATAAAAGATTTATTTTCCTTTCATTTGGGATAAAATGTAGTATAAACCAGCCTCACCTTCAGGAGTAAGACTGGCTCTAGTAGAGCAGTCAGCAATAGCCTAGGCTTACAGACATGCTGGCAACTGTTTGACTACCAGTCAGGAAAGAGAATCCCCTCCAGGCCAATGTGGAAATGATGGGTGAAGAGAGAGCATCTTTGCAGTGGTGATATTAATAGCTCATTTGAAAATTTTTACTCAAATCTACTCACTTCAAAAGCTCAGCTTGGGGACCAAGAGAGATATTTTCCAACAAGACATTAGTCTCAATTAACAAAATGTAACCGGGATAAATGGGCTGAAAAAACCAGAAGCAGATAAAACTGGTGAGGCCATTAAATCTATAAAAGGAAGACGCTGAAACTTGGAAGGTATCTGAATGCAATCCTGCAAGTATTTCAAGTCAGGGTCAGAAAGGGATAACAAGGCAGTTCCAGGCCACAGAAGCTGAGTGGCCAGACGGTGTTGACACAGACAGTCAAACAGCAGCACAGCCCACAGCAAACACTGAGCACTAAGGTGGGGAAGAATTTTAATGAGCAATTTCAGTCTCATACATGCTAGGAAAAAAGGACTTGGCATTGTTCCCAATGACAGTGCCCTCCAGATCAGAGACTAAATCACAGCATCCTCAGGGGAGGATGAAAAGAGATGGCAATAGAGTGTCTTTCTTTTTTTCTTTGATCCTGATGTACAAATAGCAACATGTGTGCATGCAGAGGAGCAGCGTTGGAGTATAACAAGCAAGCTGAAGAATAAAATAAAATAAAATAAAATAAAATAAAATAAAATAAAATAAAATAAAATAAAATAAAATAAAATAAAATAAAATAAAATAAAATAAAATAAAATAAAATAATTGAAAGTAGTGGACTAAAATAGAACCACAATAAAGTAACATTAGATGATTTTAAGGCATTAATCCAAAGGTTAATGAACATTTATAGCAGGTTGTGCACTCTTAGGTAAACAATAACTTATTTGGCAAGTAGAGCCCCTTTAACAGACGATTTTCTGATGTCTTCAGCAGGACCACCACCCCAGTTCTCTCAGACGAGGCAGATGTAGCAAAGCAAGTAATATGACGTTGGATGACAGGTCCTGCCCTCCAAAACATCACGGAAGAACCGGCATTCGCAGTGAAGGCAAGAGGAACAAAACGCTCTGTAGGCATCAGGAGGCACCGCAAAGCTCAGCTGTTCTCTGCAGAATGCCCGCAGGATGTTATCAGCGCAGGGGAAATGAGTCAGACGCTTGCCCTGGAGCCATGGCACGGCAGGCGGGGGGAGCCGGCAGATGGTGCTGGGGCTGCCTTTCTGTCCGGAACACCTTTCTGTCTGTCCGGAACACCTTTCTGTCTGTCTGGAACACCTTTCTGTCCGGAACACCTTTCTGTCTGTCTGGAACACCTTTCTGTCTGTCCGGTACACCTTTCTGTCCGGAACACCTTTCTGTCTGTCCGGAACACCTTTCTGTCCGGTACACCTTTCTGTCTGTCTGGAACACCTTTCTGTCTGGTACACCTTTCTGTCTGTCTGGAACACCTTTCTGTCTGTCCGGAACACCTTTCTGTCCGGAACACCTTTCTGTCTGTCTGGAACACCTTTCTGTCTGTCCGGAACACCTTTCTGTCCGGAACACCTTTCTGTCTGTCTGGAACACCTTTCTGTCTGTCCGGAACACCTTTCTGTCCGGTACACCTTTCTGTCCGGAACACCTTTCTGTCTGTCTGGAACACCTTTCTGTCTGGTACACCTTTCTGTCTGTCTGGAACACCTTTCTGTCTGTCCGGTACACCTTTCTGTCCGGTACACCTTTCTGTCTGTCTGGAACACCTTTCTGTCCGGTACACCTTTCTGTCCGGAATCGGGCAGGGAACGGAGGGAGCGTGCCCCGAGCCCGGCCCCAAGCCCCAGCCCCGGCCCTGTCCGCTCCAGAGCCGCCTTTGCTTCCTGTGAAAAATGTGTATTTTACGATTGGCTTTTCGCAAATATTAAAATGAGTATTATATGTGTTGTGTTAGAAAGTAATGCTGTATTAATTCTCTTAAGTAGTGTGTTAAATATAGTTTTAGGTTATAAAAAATTGTTAAAATAGAAGCTATGCTATGTAGGATGCTTTTTTTAAAGAAAGGACTCGCAGCGAGATAGCAGCCACAGGACACCTAAATCTTTCAGAGAAAAAGAATTTATGGCCCTCTTATCAGAGGAAACGAACTTCTTCCCGCCTCGAAGGCGCTGTTAGGATTCAAAGAGGCTGACGATGACCAGACAGAATCCTGTGTTTGAATGGAATTTATGCATCATGTATGAAGTGTATGAATATGCAACAGGTTATTGTTTTTAAGGGTTAATCCTTTGCTAATGGGGGTCCTTTTTCGGGCTTTTGCTGCCCAGAAAAAGGTACCCGGACGTCCGTAACTCTTTGTTTCTATTGTCTCATATTGTCCTAATTCAAATTGTCCAAATTATTATTACCCTAATTGTATTACTATTTTTATAACTATTGTATTACTATTAAATTTTTAAAATTTTCAAAACAAGTGATTGGCGTTTTTCACATTCCCGAGCGCAGCCCCAGAGCGTTTTTCACATCCCCGAGCGCCGTCCTGGCTGTCAGCCTGCCTCAGGCTACTGAAGTATGGTGAGACAAGTCGGCAAAACTCCTGGAAAAAAAGCCTACTAATATTCTTGGAGGGCTGAAAGAGAAACGTGCAGGTTATTCCTGCAGCTCTGCGCCACGCTCTGCCACGTGAGCCCTCCAGGAGAGCAGCATCTCGGGTTTGAGGAGCGATTGTGCTGCCACGGGATCGTGGGCTCGGCCCCTTGTGAGAGAAATTCCCCAGTGGAGCGGAGGAGCCAGGGAAGGCCAGTTTGCTTCATCTGTTACTGCCACCGCTTCTACAAGGACCGGCCCCCTCACTGCTGTGCCATTCGCTTCCACTTGCTCCTGTTCGTTGTTTCTAACCAGCTTTTTATAAATAAATGTCCTGCAAAAAACCCTGAAATTGAGCACAGTGGAGACTCAGTGCTGATATCCAGATAAAGAAATGCCCATTAAAGTGTGCATGGGTCTGTGTGGTTCTGGATGTGCAACCTGACTGCTGTTCACGTGCATTCAGATAAGGCAGCAGCTCTCTCAGCAACTCTGAGGCTGCACAGCAAAACCACCTAGAGTGTCACCTGGCACTGGACAGACACATTCATCCTTTCAAGCTTCCTATCAAAATAATCAGGAATTGGAACACTTGAAACCAACTAAGTCTTTGATAGTAAAGATGCAAACTCTTTGTTCCCCCAACAACTTGGGAGCTGTGATATTTTTTTACCAACTGGAGAGGTTATCATAATTTTTGAAAACATAAGGTAAATCTTCTACTAAAAAGGTTTTACATTATTTGGACTTTTATTTTTCCTCAGGTAGAGTCAAAAACCTTGACTGTTTTCTACATCAGTGGCTTCCCTCAGATTTTTCACTTAAAAATCAAGATTAAATTTTGCCTTGATAGATTATTTCTATTATTTATTTATGAATTTTCCTGTAAACAAGACTGACAGCTTAATGGAAAGTCATCTCCCGTGTTTCTCAAAGAAGAAAGTAGCTGCTGTCTCAGAGGCAGCAGCAATTGCTTGAATGGCAATGAATTGCTTGGTAACAGCCAGTGCAGGGCTTTGCTTTTCACTGGAAATCTGGTCCTGACTAAGAGACTAATTAGCTACTGCCAAAGGAAAAGGGAGACTTGCAGAGCTGCTCCTCTGCTCTCATTCCCAGTGATTTGCAAGATGTTTCCTGACACCTTCCAATCTCTGACCGACCTGATTCCAAAGTCCTCCTTGGAATGTTTGCCTATCTTCTGTGTACCCTTCCTCTGTGAGAATTTAAAACCACACTGCATTTTCCCTGTCTCTAGAGCAAAATAAAACCCTGAATGCTCAGCTAGCACAGATGAGCTTTCCAGCTGGGCAAAGGGCTTTTTCTTTGGTTGATCAGTGAACTGTACTTCTAGTAAAATATAAGGAGTACTAGGTGGGACAGAGACCCTGGGGCTCCTCTCTCCTCTGTGGGCTGCCCACAGCTCTCCTCAATCTAGGTAGTCATGCCAGGTTAACTTTGCCTTTGAAACTTTAGGAAATCAAGACTTTAGATCAAATCTCTGTCTGCTAGGTTCTAAGACAATCCTCTCTGGAAGAAATGAAGACCCAGCTCATAGGGCTACATAGATACACATATGCTCAGAGAAGGTAATAGGAGGAAATTTCAGGAGTAACTTTTCTGTGATGATGTAATGAAATACTATATTATAAAGGGTATATATAGGGAAATTGAGCTAAGGCTGCCTTGGAAGGTATGACTTGGTTATTTTCTAGTAGCTGAATGTTTTGACTTTGGAACTGTAGCACTTCTTCAGCTAAGTTTTCATGTGCCATATTAGCAGGGAACTTCAGTAGCTTCAATCACAAACTTGACAAGTATCTCCAGTGACCATGTCCCTTGTTGTCTTTCAGCTTCATTACACTCAGCAAGCATGATGGAGATGGAAAGAGTGAATGAGAATTTTAATTGTTTGGAAAGCATGATGTCCATGCTCACATTTAGAGCCACTTAATGGGTAGCTATTTTAGGCTGTGTAAAACAATAATGAAAAGGTTAAGAGGGAATGTCATGGATAATTGTTTTAAAGCTAATAAATATATAATTAATTTTAAGCCTGCATTTTGCAATAGTCCAATCTTGCTCCCACTGGACTCCATGGCACTTCTGTGATTCACTTGAAATGAATCAGGTTGCAGAGTTGCCATAAGGTACAATCCAACACTTAATTAAACCCTTTTTTCTGACATTCCAGGGTTGACATCTTCAAAGATGCACAGTAATATTTCTCCCACACAGATGTAGATGCTAATGTTACACAGTCAGTCACAGAGCCAGGTGATGAACAAAGCTAAAATAATTTATAACCTGCATAAATAAATGAACTTCAATGAAGTTACAGGTTGTATTTACAGTGGACAATTTTTAATTTTTATTATTTACAAGAGATGTTCAGCTTCTTCTTGCAATCCATTTTTAAATGGTGTTTGGAAACTGCATTTTCTTTTCCCAAGTAAAATATCTTTTTTTTTTCCCAAATAAAATATTATCTATATGCACAGTTAGCATATCTGTTATTGCCTTCCCTAAATGCCCAAAGTAGCCCTAAGGCTCTCAGCAGTGCAGGTAAAACCACTCCCTGCAGGGAGTGGAGCAGGCAGCTGTGGTATTACAGCAAGGGAAGAGGGTGGTTGGATGACCCAGTGCCAGGTGAGGTTAAAGAAGGAGTTGAAGGAAAGGTGTATGGTAGCTCTGTGAATGAATGCATGGGTTGGTTGGTTGGTTGGTGGATGGTGGGGTATCGAAGCAAGGCGGCCCTGAAGAAGGGGAGAGAGAATGATGATGAGGACTCCAGCTTATCTGAAGGCTAATGAATTGCTTTATTATACTCTACTATGCACATTGTATCTAAACTGAATCTGCCCTGCACTCACTCTTGCTCACCACTGCTCACACTGCACTCATCTCTGATTCTCTGGTGACTGTCCCGTGCCAGTCCAACACACACACACACTTCTAAGCCCTGACAGGCCAAGGGAACAAAACATCCTCACTTTGGGTAAACAATCTCCATATTGCATTCTACTTTAGCACAACACAGGCATAGCAAGCGAGATAAGAATTGTGTTTTCCTCCTTCTCTGCTTGTCTCACAGCTTCTCTCTGTTCAGAGGGCATGTGAATACCACAGTGGGGTGGATGTTTGGATGGACACTGTCACCCCGTGGGCCAGGACAGAATGGAGCAGGATGGGATGGGGCAGGCAGCACTGGAAAGCAGGACCCAGAGCCCTGTGCTTGCCCCAGGTGTGACACCCTCAGCAGGGCAGCTGAGCTCCCCAATTTCCACACCAGGGAGGCCACATTAGTTTTGCTGCCACGACAGTCACACAGGTGGCACATGGCTTCTCCTGCACCTCAGACTCAGGCCTGGCATCTGCATCTGCAGATTTTTTAAAACCTTCAATGAATTAGGAGTGAATTTTCACAGTTTTCTCTAAAAGTGCCTGGCAAATGAAGAAAATGCACTCACAGCTTTCATCTTCCAACACAGGCTCTGAGCTACTGTGTAATGGGTCTTTTTTCCATCAGGGCAGCCATACCAGCAGTTTGCTTTTAGGCATCATGCCAGTCCTCTAACACACTCTGATTCCCCTTGGACAGGTTATGTACATCAGTGGGCATTTGCTTTGCATCAGTGTTCTGGGTTCTGGTTCACAGATGAACAGTGTTGGAACTTTTTGTGGCATAAAGGCACTCAGACTCCTTCTGAGAGCACAAAGGTTTCTAGTAGTCATGCTATACTAAGCACTGCTGATTTTGTCTCACAGCAAAGAGTTATTTCCATTCTGCCTGATAATTCAAAGTGTTTCTTTTGGAAATTACGTTTTAAAAGACTCAGCAAACTGAAAATTAGCAGTGATTTTCTTTTTTGTTTTTCTTCCATTTTTCTTAATAATAAAAGCACAATAAAACCAGCACTTCCAAAAATACCCTTGTTTATGTATCAGTTGCAAGCCAGGAACTGCTCTCAAATTATCACTGCTTGTAGGAAACTGCCTTAGCTTTACAGATACCAGAACAAAGTGCTTATTTTTGTTATCATGAAAGAAAAACTCCTATGTCCTTCAGCCTGCCCATCTGAAGCAGAGCAGCAGGTGTAGCAGTTTCTCACAGTCAGTGAAAAGAGTGATGATGAATTGCATATATTGTCCCCAGATCCCTGCCCCTCCTCCAAAAGCCAATCTTTCAGATTAGGCAGAACACAAACAGGGCTGCACAGGACCACCTGCTCTCCCTTGTGCTACATAATATGTTCTCTAAGCTCAGATGTGCCTGGAAATGTAGTGAATCCAAGTTCAAAGGAGGCAGCTAAGGGCAGAGGGGTATAATGGAGTGGGCTGCAGGAGAAGATAATTTATTTTCCAGTTGATAGACTGCTGTGAGTCTCTCTCCAAAATGTATCTTTTGCCTCTTTAGCAAGTGCCCAAAGGTAAATGCTATTGTACACCATGCAATAACATTTCTGCCTTCAGATTACACCAGAGACTGGTTTCCTTAGAGGAGGTTGGGCAGCAGCAGTTTCTACACAGCAGAAGCTCACAGTGTGACTAGGAAGCCTTTTATTCCTGAGCACCTTTATCTCTTTCTGGTGTACAAGATTCTACTTCTCCAGGTTCCCAAGTGATTTAACCATGTGGGCAGTTTAGTTCACTGGGTATGTTTTTATATTTTGTCTGTATCTAGTTCACACTTCGTAGCTTTGGAGATCTCTCAGTGGTATCATGTCTCACTGCTACTTTGGATTTAACATTCATGGGGTTTTGTTGTATGGAAAATCATCCAAGTACAAAGTTTATAGGCCAGATTGAGGTCATACCTTTCTCTGTAATAAACAGCTTTCAACATGACTGTAATTTTTTTCCAGATAAAAGAAGCTCCTTTTTACAGCTTTCCCCCCGTTTTTGGCCTAATTATCAAACTAATGAAAAAACTTCCATTTATTCGCAGCCATTGTAGTTGCATCTGAAATTTTGCCAAAAGCTCTAGAAAGCTATTGCACTTCCCTTGTACACCATAACATTATTATCTTCAAATAATTCCCCTACATTAATGAGTTATGAACTTCTTTCTTACCACTACAACCACTTCCCTGTCTTTTGCCTCTGCCTCTTGGTTGATTCTCCATCACTTGTTTATTTCTCTCTTTAGTTAAGAATACACAGAAGGAATTTCTTCACCACTTGAAGTACAAAATTATATCTCTAATTTCTTTGAATGTTAATATTTTCCAACCTCCAAGGTTTTTCTTTAAATGTCAGTTGGCAAATAACAGGCACTGTTCATGCATTTAAATCTACAGCAGAAATCCATACAATGCAGATATAATAAAAATTTGATTGGTATTGGTATTGATTGGTCTGATTGCAACTAGTGAAGTAGATGCAACTTCCACTGTATGCCAAAATGGATACTCTGATTTTGTTAATCAGACATAAATCCCATTCCAAATCTGGTCCTCAGAACTGACATTTCAGGGACAGCTAAATTGTAAAACATTTTATGTTAGCATCTTCATTTAAAAACAAACAAATAAAACAATCAACAAATAACAAACCAAACCAAACAAAAACCCCTCAATTAAAAAATATGGAATCAAAGTATACTTTCAGTCCAGTTTAAATTGCCCAGGTCATCTGTTTTGTCCAGTGCCCTTCTGCTTGCTTAATTACCTGGCAGCAGAAGTGAGATGAAGAGACTGGCATCAAGAAGCACGGTGCTGGTAGAAAGGGGCCTGGTCTAAAGGACACGAGAGACAAGGAGATGCAGCATCTCCACTTTGGTCTGAGGAGCTGTAGAGCACATGCCAGAAGCAACACATATATTTCTTCCATGTGCAGACCAAGTGAAAACCAACAGAAGTTCAGTAAGGCTTTGGCTGGATATCAATGCCATCCATACAAATAGTACGTCCAAACATGAAGCCTCTAAAGGCTACTCCTAAAATAATACTCCCAAAATGAGATGATTTCTTTAATCAGAGGGTTATGAAGGCAGCAGAGAGTCTGCCATGCTTAAATGTAGTGTGCTTCTGTAGACAGCTGGTGACTTTGGCTGTGACAGCAAGGTGGGGAGCCTCTGCCAGGGCCCAGCAGTGACTGGTGACTGCTGTGGTTGGAAACCAGAGTTATTTTCACCTGGCTTGTATAAGCAATAGTGCAGAGCATTTTGTGTCCCCAGTCCCTATCCCAGCCCCAGACACTCACATCAGGGCTGAGAATGCTGCTCTTGCTTCTCCAGCCCTGATGCCAAGCTGGGCACCTGTGGGTGGCCAGAGGGCTGGCTGGTCACTGCAGCCACTCCAGGGCCACCACACCATGCCAGTGTGGACACTGGGGTCAAGAGCAGGGAGAGAACAGTACCACATGCCTTGGGGGATGTGTGATTCACAGAGTGAAATGAGAACAGTAAAAGGTATCAAGAGGCACTTTTGACTAGAGGCTGATCAGACAAGCATTCTTCAGACAGGTCAGGAAGGAGCTGATGAGATCAGGAACCATATGGAAAAGGAAAAGGGAGAAGGGAAAAGAAAAGCGTATGAAGTGGTTTCTGTTGCTTTTTATTGGTGTTGCACACTTTATATTTAATAAGAAATGTCTTTCATTCATGTCAAAATACCCCAGTAAATCAGTACAAGTCCTCACAGTTGCAGAGGTTCCATTTTCTAAGCCTTTGCTTTCTCCCTTAGATTTTTAGATTCCATGTCAGTATTTGTCCCCAATCCCTCAGACAGTTTCCAGCTCAGCACATTCAGTTCTTCTTGTTTTTACTTTTCTTATCTTGCACAGTTTCAGTTTACAGACTCTCAGAGTCTCTCAGACTCTCTGAGAGTCACTCAGAGCTCAGGGACAGCTTCCTCAGTGACAGTGAACCAAGATCAGGCAACAGAGCTGCACAAAACCAGCCCAGGGTCAAGGGCAGCTGAGCCCTGGGCTGCAGAAGCCCTGAGCCTGACAGCACAGCTCAGGGAAGTCCCTCTGTGACATCAAACTGGCTTTGAGTAGGAAGGACAACAGATCCCATGTGGAGTGATGATGCAGCAGACTGGTAGCCACAGGGATCTCTTTCTTCACTGGGATGCACATCTCTTTCAACACATGATCTGAGATGCACCAGTCAAGATGTCTCACATTGATCAAGCAAGCATGATATTCCACGCACACAACAAACTGAAATACATATACAATCTGTAGGCATGTACATTATATATACATGTGCATATATATAAAATCATACAACTTTAGATAGACTGCTAAACCATAAATCCTCATTCCATGTTAAACACTATTTTTGAATAAAAAAGTTTAAATAAAATTTTTAATTCTTTCTTCCTCTTTTAGCTCAGAATTATTGGCAGAAAAATGTAGAACCACTCCTCTCAGCCCCACCCCACCTTCAAAAAGCAAACTGTAACCTCACTGCAGCAGGCTTTTACACAAATCTCTCAAGAAAACCACAGCTCCACTTTCTCCACTTTTATAGTAAGACATTAAGGCTAGGAAGCCTTAGTCATGGCCATGGTTAAAGGAATTATTTAAAGGGTCAGAATTTCAGTCTTGGGTTTTAATTTACAGACACTCAGCAGATTCGTGTCCAGCTCCTGAGTATTCACTGGATCTGATTTTTGCTACTCTTTCCCTTCATATTGACTTTCTACATAGTGAAGTCTGATTTTAAAAATTTTTGTATCATTCATTTGTGAATTTGGATAGGAGTAAGGTGGAGGAAAAAACCCAGCATCCCCTAATCAATTTGAAATCTTGCAAAAATCACCACTTTCAAGCTTTCTGAGGAAGACGTAATTTTATCAAATATCCTCACACTCATATATATGCACCTCTTCTCCTCTTAAGTTATAACAACAAAATAATGTCTTCTGGTTTTCCCTTTGAAAAAAATTGTTGCATACATACACTTTTCCTTCCAGTCAGAACTCATGGCATTTTTTAAAATTCTGCTGAAATAAGTACAGTGACAACACAGTGTCACAGCACAGAATGACAGTACAGTTCACAGAACTTCAGCATGAACATTTCAAAGGGTACCTGATTCCAAAAGGGAAATAAAACTCTTGATTTGCATTCCAAGTACCAGCCTGAAAGGAACTTAATTACATTAACTACAAAATGCTTATTACAAGATTATTTTTAAGATTCTGGTATTTTGAGTTGTAATATAAAGAGAAATTTATCCTATAAAGACTGATTTTAAAATATCCCATGAAAAGGCTTAGAGAACTAAAAACCAGTTATGCTAAAATGACTTTATGATAATGGGTGACAGTGAAGAATTTGAGTGCATAACAGAGACATCTGCTTTGCAAACAAAGAAAAATTAGTGAAGTGGTCTCAATGACACTCCAAATGTTGCTTATTTCATCTGTCTATCCTCTAAAACCAGATCTACACACAGCATCATCCCTAACAACATTTAATACAGCTATCAAAAAAGGAAAAAAGGAAAGGCAATGTACAGTAGGGAATTTAGGAACAAAGGACTGGGCCACTGTTTCTGGGGAACTGGAGACAAATGCATCATAGAATTGCTTTCAGAAGCTGATCAAAATACTTCTTAAATTAAAGTGACAAGAGACTCATTGGAGGAGAGTTAAGGGACACTGGAGGTTAAGGAGACCAATTTTTGTCTTTTTGGTCCCTACCCACACAGTCACAGTAGCCATAAGGCACAATAACTCATCAGTTACTCAGCTGCACAATTACCTTTAAGCTGTTCCATTTAAATGTAAGTTGATTTATGAAGCAGATCATGCAATTAATACAAGGGAAAAATCCCTCACAAATGAAGATGATGCTTCTGCTGCCCCTGAACTGACCAAAGAGCCACCACCATGGGGGGTGGGAGATCCACTCTTCACCCTGGGGCATAGCACAATAAGCTAAGTTCTCACAGAAGGCAAATTTTATTTTGGACAGATTTTTAAAAAAAGTGATTTATATTTCTTCCATCAGCTGTCAGCTGTGCCTTGCAGAAATGAGTAACAATTTGTTTGATATTGGGACAACTTAGTAGTTTGTGAAGTAGTTTTCAGCTAGCTTTTATACTGGCTCTATACAGTGCTGAAAAGCTCACTTTGCACTCAATGCCTTCTGCCTCTTCACAGAAGAGCTTCATCACTCTGCATTTTGAACAGGGGTTGACTGGGTATTAGGTTTGATTTGTCTTTACTAAAAGTAATTCTAGTGTCAGGCCAAAGTAACACAGTAGGTAGCTCTGTTTTGCACTCAGATCCCTTGGAGAAGAAAGGGACCTGGACTTATAACTACCTCTTTTCACAGTAATAAATGCATAAGAAAGTAAGAACTTTACCATCAGTGACCTAGGAGCACAAAGAACAAGGTGATGGCAATTCAGGTGCTGCACACTGGAATCAGGACTAAAAAGCAAGATTTAACTGTTTTAAAATGTAACACCTTTTTTCCTCTTGTGAGAACAGTTTTTCCATTTTCAGAAATCATAAGTGTATCATTAGCACCCAATATAAATTCAGAGAATCCAGCATATGCTTTTGATAACAGATAAAATAAAATAATACCATTTCGAAGTACATTAAATATTTAAGTATCTGATAAGTTTCTGACATGTGTAGTTGCAGATTTCTGAGGCTGACAAAGTGAAAGGGAGAGACTGAAAGAGATTATGTGACTAACTTGGGGAAGCAAACCTTGACCCCTTGTCTTCCACCAATTTAAAACCCACATGAAAGTACTTTATAAATCTAACATTTTTAATAGGCAGATCTGGTCATCTATTGAAGGTAAACAATTCCAAATTTCCTTTGTAGTACAATCATTCCAGAAAAGTCTTTCATCAAAAAATGTTAGCCAGAGTGATAAATCACTCAGAACAATAAAATCACCTGCATTAGCAAACACAGCTTCTGTCAGTAATTGTGTTTCCTTGCCCTAGGCATGAGTTTGTTACATATGGGAAGTGATAGTACTTGTGCTTACAGTTCCCAGTATCACATTTTCCTTTCCCAGTTCCCACTTACTCATACATATGCTTATCCAGCAGCAGTTACATAAGATGCAATTCCAAACAACATTTATAATCCACCTCTTGCAAACAATAAACTGCATCAAATTAGCCCCTGATGTGCTTTGTACTATCAAAGCAATTTGCAGATCCATCATGAAGTATCAGGACTATTATTTGTCTGCAGTCAGTACAGCTGGTTTTTTCTGACAGTGTTACCTGCAAGTTCTGGGTTATGTGAACTTACTGTCATATAACTGAGACACCCTTAGGCAAAAGCACAATTCAGCAACCCCCCTTTCTGGGAGTTGGAGTACATATCTGTCTGATCCAACATCGTGAGATGTCCCAGAAGCATCAGTGATGCTCCAGACTACTGATTTCTCCTGGTGATGTCCAGGAGAAATGTCCTACACATTACAGCATTTCTGGGGACCCTGAACCCTGCCCTTACCTTGACTAACTGTTCCCTTGCATAGCTGTTCAGTTCTATCTATGGACCATAAGCCCTTTCCACATGGCAACCATCAGAGCAGAGAATGTTTCTTTCCATTTGTTTTTTTTTTTTTGTACATTTGCTTTTCCTATATTTAAACCTCCTCTGTGGGACAGATTTATTGCTCTTCTCAGAGGAATGTTGCCCTCATTTACTCACCTAGTGCTATGCCTAACTACTGTTAAGAAAATTCAGTGTATAGCTTAAGTTGAAAGACAACAAAACAACAACAACAACAAATCATTTACTTCCTCATTAACACTTCATAATTATTATATATAACTTTCTTTGTCTGGCCATTTCCACATCCTGGAAATAGTAATTTTCACCACATTTCTTTAAAATTTGCAGCATGTGGGAGATGTTCAGGCCCTCAAATTTTACTGGCACTCAGCATGAGATACTACCAGCTGAGAAGGTTTGCCTCTAGAGTCCTTGTTGCCAGATTCAAGCAGCAGGTAGGTTCTACCAGCTTGATCATTCTGAAAGTGGGGTTTTCTGACTGACAATTGCTTTCAGTGAACAGGAGTTCATACCCTGTTTTGCAGAGCCATCTTTGAGAGATGGTAGAAGTCCAACAGAATGCTAGGGAAAAGAACATCTGCTCAACGTCAGAACAGTGCCCACTACCTCAGCAAAGACTGTCATTAGTGCCAGCCATGGTGCAGCCCCTGCTCTGTCCTTTCAGCTGTGTTAAGTGAAAGGAACCAAACCCAGAGGTCTGAGGCATCGGGAGGGTCAGCACAGGGAGCAGAGGGATTAGCAGGAAATGTGCACACACATTAGAAAAGACTCCACAGAAGTTTTGCTACCACAAAACAATAAATCAAAAACCAAACAACTCATATTCCTTTCTGTTGCCTCGAAATAGACTTGGAAAAAAATTCACAATTTACATAGGATTACAGTTTCAGCACAAACCTTATGTTAGGCCTTTTTTTGCAAACCAAAATGCAAGTAGGGCACCAGCTAGAATGTAAATATAAATGATTATTTAGCTAAAGTCTGATCTTACAGAATCAGCAAAAAAAAGCAAAGATCAGGACCTTAACCATGGGGGAGAAAAGTACAATATGCACATCCCTGCTATATAAAATCCAGTGCACTTGTATTGGTTTAGCAGATTGTATTATATTCCCTTCATGCTTGTATTTAAAGAAAAAGGGTAACGAGAGGTATTTGGATTTAGCATACAAAGACTACAAGAAACTGAAAAAGATATAAAGCCTGAAGAAAAGCAGAGATGCCCACTGGCTCTGTTATCAACCTGGATGACAGGCATATGAAAATAAGTTGCTTGGTCATTTTAACATTAAAATATAAAAAATCCTCCCCTGCAGAGCAAGACATAATTTATACAGCTTTTCCCCATGAACACTGTTATCTGCCCTTCCTTAACCCAGAACTCAGTACAAGCTCCATAGGCTGCATCATGTTCAAAACACCAAACACTGGGGCCTGCATACAAGACCGTGGTATTATTTGTGCTCTTGATTTAAAGAATTTTTAAATTATTATTTTAGACTCTTTCACTAAAGCAAAATTGATTCCAGCTTTAGAGTTGAAAAGTGTCTAGTAGCATATAATGCCATGAATGAATGTGCTGTTTTGTAACCTGAAACCATCACGTATTTCTGGATACTCCACACATCAATGAGTATTAACCTAATTATAATTAAAGTTTCTTAAATTACTCTTAATTACACTTTATAAAAATGAAATCATAAAAAGCTCATATAATATTACAAATGTTTATGACTGCCTCTCAGAGCTCTTCAAAAACTGCAAGAAGTGACCATGTCTATCAAACTCCTGTTAGGAAATGCCACCTTGTGGATAAAAGCTGTATGGAACAACGATTCCAGGTAAATTTCACTAAAATTTTTAGTTGCAAAAAACTGGTTTTACAGAAATAAACTGCTCTTGTGGTGTTTCAAAACTGCATCAAATTCTTTTATTAACCTTTCTGGTAGAAAAATACTGTGAATATGGCTCATCTGTATAAAATGCTAATTAATTATGCAGGGAGCACTGGTTTCATTAGGAGATGGGATGCATTTATTAGCATTTTAAACAGAATCAGATTGCCACAGACACTTAGAAAACAAGTCCACTAAATGCCTGCTCTATTTAGATATAATTTAGTGAATGAGTTTAAAATGTAATGAAAAAATACACTTAAAATATGCTGCTAGAGCAGAATCTATTAGTACATTTTACCTTCTCTAAGCTTTAATTGGTATATAAAAGTTCAAGTTTAACTACAAAAAGGAACCATTGGATTTTTTCATTTGTCATATAAGTCTTATTATGAGCTGAAAATGAATTTTAAATGGCCATTGGATTGCAGGTTGCTTGTAAAAGCTGAGAAAAAAGGAGCCCAAAAGCATCTAATAAATTTCAAAAGATCTCCAACTTTTAAAAGCTTGAGAAAATAAATAATAATTAGCTACATTCAATAAAGCTGACATTTACACAGACACTTTCCTCCTGTGCTGTTCACCTCATTTCCATAATGAAAGTATATATAGCCCAAACCATCACAAGGCGTATTGTATAATGAAATTTAAAACTAATGAGCCATATCCTAATAGCCATGAGTCAAGTCAGGGTATGCATTAGTAGCCCATTTGCAATTCTCTAGAGACAGAAAGAACAAGGCTAAACATATCCAGTAGCCTATTTTGCTCTGTTTATGATCACACCACAGCAGAACTGAAATTAGTTCATAATCTCTATCTCTGAAATCTCTGTGAAATGCTGTTCATGCTTTTGTTAAAGGCAAGTTACTTCTGGGGCAGCCAAACATGACTTGTGATTGTTTGGTTTGACCTCTTTTGTAACATGGTCTGACTTGTCTGAATTAGTCATCTTTCCATCAAATCACATTTTTCAGGAAATCATCTAATATGTCCAGACTAGGGATGCCTTTACTGTTTTGTTATGTACTTTTATCTCTTTTTGTAACATGTCCTTCTGCTTAGACTTACTGGATCACTCTTCCTCTGCTAGGTGGAACAGCTCTTTATTATCAATTTTTCTCCAAAGATGGTTCATCTAGGCTGATTCTTCTTTCACTAAACTAAGCAGATTCTGGTTTTTGAGTCTCTCATGCCAGTGCTTCTTTTTAATACTTTTATTGCTCTCATGACTTTTCTGTCCAGCTTCCCAGCATTACTGAAAATTGTGACTACTGAAAATGAGCATAATATTCTTCCAAAAGGTTACACCAAAGCCAAATACAGACAGCAGTATTTCTTCCCTGGCAGTATTCCCATTTCTAACCTCAGGATCTCACTGGTCCTTTTGGCCACAAGGCATGCTGAAATTTCATGCTCAGTTGAAAATGCACATCATCTCCAGACACCATTCAAAGTCAGCATTTCCTATCACAAATTTTTCAGCTTGCTAAGTATGTTCTCAAACCTCTATTCTCCTAAAAACACAGGTCTACTTTAGGCCAGAGTGAAATGCAAATTGCTTACAGCTCCTAACCAAGCAATTAATCTTGCTCTGATTAAGTGGCTCCTTAGTATTTAAGTTTTGTGGCATCTGGAGATTTGAACAGTCATTACTTTATTTCCTCCTATGTTCTTAATAAACTCATGGTTAAGAGCCAAATCCTGTGTGAACTCACATAACAAATCTGTTCAGTCTTTTCTTTCCAATTTAAATTTTGAGTTGTTTCAGGTTTGACTCAATTATTGTCATGATGAATTTTGAATCTGGGGGTGATACCCTCCATGTTTCTATAACAATAACTCTTTAAAATAAAAAGAACTATTTAAAAATCTAAGTCTAGTCCAAATACCAGTGACAAAATATCTAAATAAAATGCTAGAGTAAGAATTCCTGTGCTATGTAACTGATTTTGTGAAACTTGAGATACACTTTTTATGAAAAATGTGTTCCTATGTTGTGCAAGGAAAACAGAGTGGCTGCTCCCCTTGGTTAAATTTTATAATATCAGACACATGCAAGTAAATCAGGTGTTACCTTAATTCTACTGAATAATTTTCCTATACTGCCCAGACAGCATCTTAAACTCTTATCAGGAAATAAAGTCTTCTCAAGTAAACTGAGCAAACAGCTTAGATCTTGGTCCATACTGAGAGATCTTGGAAAGTTTTAGCTAAGTTGGAGAACAAGACCACGACAGTTGTCTTTTAGATTTCTACATTCTGAAAAAATCTGAAGAAACAAGCTGAGCACATTTGTAACTGCTGTGAAAAAACACAGTGACATTTAAATCCTCCTTAAGCTGCTAATACATGTTCAGAATCAATGGCCCATTCACATTACTTCACTGACATTAACTGCTCATTGTGGTTGCAACCATTCGAGTAATTTTTAAGCCCATGATCCTGAAATGATATTAGAAGTGTACCAAAGTTGCTCCACATCAGCTAACAGACAACTAGCTCATCTCTCAACTGAACTAAACATGAATAAAAAACATTAAACTATCAGAGATTTCTTTTTCCATACTAATCCTCAGAATACAGGCTTTTCATGCAGCACTGGACAAGTCTGTGGTGCAATGTAAACAGAGTCTTTTGACATTTGCTGGTTTTGATCTGTGTTTCCATTTTTATACATCCTTCCTTCCAGAATGATGCACATTATCACACTAAAATCTTAGTCTCAACAAAGTGAATTACTAGATTATCACCAGCTATACTCCAACTTTCAAGGAAACACATCTTTCAAGACTTAAAAATATCAAACTCTGAAACCACTTATTATAGTGGATTTTCTTTATAGCAGACTGGTAAGAACTTTCAAACATATTTGCAAACAAAGAGCTATAGTGCTATATAAATCCTGCAGTGTTTATTTAGGAAAAAATACAGTGGATACAAATGAGTAATGTGTATTTCAGGTATGCCAAATATGATATACTTAATAGCAATATCTGTTCTTGATGTCCTTGAAAGCAAAGCTGACCTTTTGAACAACAAGAATCTTCCCTCTAGAGTTCCATCAGATAAAATATTTCATCACCTCAAAAGTGTAAATAGCAATTCTTTTTATATCATAAAATACTAAGAAAACAGAATTATCTTCTGATGTTCTATTGATCCTTTACCTCATGTCTTCTCCCTGACAAGAAGGGCTGTGACTAAAGGCAAGTAATGAGCACTGTAAATATAGATGTTGTATTTCTCCTTACATTTGTTAAATTTGTCCCTGAGGTTTTTCATATAGTAGGAAGTGTTCAGCCAAGATTTATCTATACAGAAGAATACCAGCTTAACTAAAGCAATGCTATTACTCTAGGCCAACAAAGCAAGTAGAAATGTGTAGCTCTGCACACTCACACTCTCTGTCAACCTTGATTTTATTGACTGATACTGCAACATCCTGCTAGACTAATAGGAGCAAGCTGTGTATACAGCAAGCCTAAATGGCTTAAGGAATCTTACTAACCAGCACAATATAGGTTTGCTTTTCTGTACCATTGGCACACTACTTTGCCTTAACCAGTTAATTGGAAATAATGTATGACAGCATTCAGGGTGCACAGTGTCTGCACACTGAACACACAAGACCAAAAAAAAGGCACTTATGCCCAGTCTTTAATGCCTTTTGAATCTTTCATAATACTGACAGTGGGGGAAAAAAAGGACCATATCAGTAGCACAAGATTTGCTGAGCCACAGTATATCGCTGACACTAAGAAAATCTGGGCTAGGAAGAAAGGAGGATTGCTTCCCTCACTATCCTCTGTACCCACAGCCAGCTATTCTGAGCATGCTGGAAATTTTTTTTCCCTTCCATTGCTGCAGGCCCTGCAGGACAGAAGATTGTACACCACAACTACCAGAACACAGCATTAGCACCAGCTCACAAATACTGTGTACATCCAGGATCACAACACTACTGGAGCATTTTATAATGTTCATTACTAGGATCCACAAGCAGATGTAGTGCAGGAAAATAGTTTACTGAAGTTAATGAAAGTCCAAAAATTAATTATTTTTTAAAATTACTAAATACTACATTGTAAAAGCCTTTAGGCATTCTGAGAAATGTATTAATATTGTATGTGTTCATTAACCACTGCCCTTAGACACCGTAAGTCCCCATTGAAAGCCCTTTCCTAAGTACAAGTGCTCATTTTTTTACTTATTTAGTTTATATCAACTGCTATGATGGCTCATGTGATAGGAAAGCAGCAACCAGAAATTCAAACCATGCTTGGGCTACTGCCACGAACTTTAAAATAATTTAGTCATGCCAAAATAAATCTCCTGCTAGTTTAGCTCTGAATAGTTTATCTAACACTGAGTTATCTCAGGGTAGGATGTTGGCTTCTAGTCTTATTTAAAATCTCAGCTCTTCCCTTTCAGGTACTTTCTACAAAAACAAGCTCTTTGAAGATGTTTCTATAAAGTATTGTAACAGTTTGTGACAAACAGCCCTGTGATTTAAATGGCATTAAGCCCCATGGAACCAAGTACTGCAGGATTTCCACTGAGTCCTTATGCTGAAACCAAGCCCTGTCCCAGTAATTCAATCCAGGCAGTTGGGTTTGTTTGGTTTTGGGTTTTTATTTTCAAGGTTTAGAATTCTGGTTTTGTACTGAGCACATCCAGAGAAAGCATTAATTTTTTTTTTCCACTTGGAATTACTGTAAGAATCAGATTGAAACATCCAGAAATACAAGGTGGATGCTCACTTATCACTGATACAAGCAGTGCTCCTTTCTTGGCAATATGCTGATGTAACTTTTTCTTACAGGACTTGGATTTTTTTTAAATTACATAATCATGATCTTTTCCATGTCGTATTTGGAAAATGATGAAAATTCCTCTGCCCTAAGAGGACATTGAATGAGTCTGATGTTTTCATACTACAGGAGGTTCAGTGGGCACTTCAGCACAGCTGTCCAATACTTCAGTGGTGGTTAGGAAGAGATTGGAGGCTCTCTCTTCACAAGGAGCCATATGGAAATGACAAGGGGAAGAGGAGAAGGTTGTACCAGGAGAGGGTTCATTTTTGTATAAGAAAGAAATTTTTACAGTGAGAACACTGGAACAATATCCCCAGGGATGTGGGAGAGTCTCCATTGCTGGAAGTTTTTAAGACATAACCAGAGAGGATGCTAGGTAATTTCATCTGGGCTCCCTTTGTCACAAAAGGTTGGCCCAGATGACTTTTTCAGGTCACTTCCAACCTGGTTTGTTCACAATTCCATAAAAACAAAAAGTTATTTTTCAAAGTTACTGCAGAAATAGTGAAAAAGGTTTTAGCAAAGAACCAGAAAGGTCCTAAAAAAGTATCTAAGAATGGGGGAATCTAGAAAGCTACTGTGTCACACCCATGTTCTCAGCTACATTTAATAATACTCTATACATACTCACTGTGGCAAAGGCACATCGTGCTGGGGACTTTTACCCTCAGCTGGAAAAAATGACAATTCTTTACAATAGTTTGCTAGATGGTGTCTTGTTCACTTCTAGTGTGGCAAAAGGTACAAGCAGGCACACAGAGGAAGCTGTCAGATATGACAACAGTTCAAAGCCTCAAGTGAATCTTGATATGTAGGAAAAGTTGCTTATTGAAGAGGCAAAAAAATGTTATCAATTACCAGATTATTTGAATCTTAGTGGGAAACACAACTTCCCATAGCTATATGTCCTTACATCTGAAGACTCTTAGCTCTTTACCTCTAACTGCATGCCACTTAAACCTTTCAATACATCATTTTACCATTTCTCATAGTATGAAATGTAGTTTATGTCCTTGTGAAATATAATCTTCAACTAGTAGAATACATTTCTCCATAACCACATGATCTCCTAGGACAATCCAGTCTAATTTTTCTTCAGAAAAAAAAAAAAAAAAACAAGAGCAAAGTGCCTGTCATTAGCAAAACCACACAGATGTATTTTGGGTTGCATAATGAACACTTCTGATGCTATCAGACTGGAATTCATCCTTCACTTTCCTTGATGAGATGCCAAGTAATTTGGGAAGCCTCTTTCTTACATTAATTCATGCAAAACTCGAATAGAATAGAACATCAAGGAAATTAACTTAAAAAAATATGAAAACATCAGTAATTAGAACAAGAAAAGCTATATGATCTCCAAGATAAAACATAATACAAAAAATATATCTAAATAAATAGTGAAGTCTGTTTCTTATTTAAGAAGACAGCTGTTACCACTATCAGATTCTTCTAAAGTACTAAAAAAGGATTTTAAAGTTGAAAGTTCAAATAAAAAACATCCAGGAAAGAGACTACAAGACATTGGAGAAAGAGCCACACCTCAAATATATTAAAAATATTTAATTAGGTATTCTATTTGACACAGGAAAATATTTGGGAAAAAAAAGCATTAAAAACAAAATTACCAGATTTTTATATTTTGACACTGGCAACACAATACATATAAAACATTATACAAGAAGGTAATATATCACAAAATTCAATGGTTCAAGGATTAACAATACAAGGGTATTTTAATCTTTGTAGTGAAATCAACCCTCATTAGTAACATATGAACACCATTATATCATTATGTTTCAGTGCCCTAAGTGAAATGAGTTAAAGTTTAATTAAACATCCACTGACCAAACGTTCACATCATTGTTGCAACAAAACCAGAGCTATTAGTTCCAGAAAGGTCAGACTTCATTATCTGTCTCCTTCCGTTGAGGATGCTTCAGCACTGCCAAGGAGAGCCAGCAGAGTGAGCATCTCTACTGTGTATGATTTGCAAAGTGGTATTCCAGTTTTTTACACTCTAGATTCACAACCTTTCACTGCCACTAGAAATCTCACACATGTTACTTACAAATACTGTTGAAAGCTTGACAACTGAATATAAAACTGTGAGATATGCTGTGGACTGGACACAGGCCAGATGAATGATGGCTTTCATAAAGCATGCAGCTTGTTAAGAAGGTTTTGCAATTGTGGACATTGTATCAGTTGCTCAAAAAACTTTCATAAAATGATTTTGAATTAAGGTTTCTATATGGGACATCAGCACACTCAAATCAGCAGCACAGACCTGGTGATCCCCATTTCCTGTCTTTTTCAGGGTCTCCAATAGGCCCCAGTGGATTGGAGGCAGAGCACTGTAAGAACTCAGCAAGTGAAGCTGACTTAATGGATTCTGATTTATTTCTGCAATCCTCAAGGCCCTCAAGATAGCAGGTGCAAACTTAGAATAATGAGCTGTAGATGAAATAATAATTGGGCAAGTTCTATCTTGTAATCGATCTGCAACTACTTTAGCAACAGCTGTGTGTGTATCCAAAATATATCCTGTAGTACTGTACACAGAGTGAATGGCAGCCAGACAGTCCTCATCAGAGCACCAGCCAGCCACTAAGTCCTGCTGAAGCTTTCCAAGTAGATCTTTCTGCAGCTGGAAGTGGCCCTGATTTTCCAGCTGATTAAATAATTGTGTCACCAGTTGTCCATCTTCATTAGCAATCAGGTGTAAGTATCGCTCAAGATTGGAGGACTTCAAAATATCTACTGCTGGTGAAAAACTGGAAATTAATTTTCTTCCCCTCAAATCATAAACACCTGTTCTTATGAATTCAGTCAAAACATTGTTTTCATTGGAAGCACAAATACATTTCCTAATAGGAATTCCCATCATTTTAGCATAGAAAGCAGCTAACATGTTGCCAAAGTTTCCCGTAGGAATGCAAATATCTACAGGGCTTCCAAAAGAAATAATACCCTGATGAACGAGATCAAGGTACGCAGAGGCATGATAAACTATCTGAGGAACCAGTCGTGCCCAGTTTATGGAGTTTGCTGCAGCTAAAGCTGTTCCATATTCTACTGTAAGAAAGCCAGTAAAATCAGAATTAGTAAAGATTTGCTTTATAGCTGTCTGGCAAAAATCAAAATCTGATTTGACACCCACTGACCAAGCATTTTCCTTCTGACAGCCAATCATTTGTGATTTTTGAATTGGGCTTACTCCATCCTCAGGGAAAAAATTCATCAGAGCAATTCTCTGTTTGTCAGTGTCATGGAGACGACTAAAGCCATCCAGAACAGCACTCCCCGTGTCCCCAGAAGTAGCTACCAGAATCAAGTAATTGCAGCTTCTGGGAATGCAGTAGGCAAATAAATGTGGCATCAACTGTAATGCAAAATCTTTAAATGATGCTGTTGGTCCATGAAATAACTCAAGAAGGAACTGATTGCCTGCCAGATGCCTAACTGGGGCAACTTTAGAACAACTAAAGTTTTCTCCATAAGCAGTTTCAATAATTTCTGCCAGCCTAGAAGCAGGAATGTCAGCAGGATGTATGCATCTTTCTAGTATCACCTGGGCTCTTTCAACGTAAGTTGCTTCTATCAGACCTTGCCATTCTTCAGCAGTGAATTTTGGAAGTCGACTCTCAGGAACAAAGAGTCCTCCATCAAGGGCTAAGCCCTGAATAACAACATCACTGAAATAGAATTTATTAGAGTCTTCTTCTGTACTCCTTCCAGACCTACTAGACCTTGTTGAAATGAAAGTTTCCAGTTCTGAGTCTTGGTATCTCTTCACAGCATCAAGTACCTTTTCTGCTACGACCTCTGCTGCAACATCCCTGCCACAAAGAACACGGATGTCAAACCATCTTTTGTAGAACTGCTTCCTAAACTGGAGTACATCTTTGAGAGAAATACCAGGAGACAGCCCCACGATACGATCCATCTGCTTTTTTTTCAGCCTGCTCATAAGGACTGTTGTGGGCACATCCAGATACACAACTATTCCACTTTTCTTTATGTGCTGCATGCCAGCAGCATGCATTGGATTGGATCCACTAAGGGAAATGACACTTCCAGATGCTGACAACTTCAACAGGGCTTTTCCTTCCTCCTCTAGAAATTCCTCATAACCAACATCCTGCAGTTTTTCTGACACGCTCATATTCCAGGTTGTTTCAAGGACATCATCATCTATGTCTATGACAGGGCAATCCAGTTTCTGGCCCACTATTCTCCCAGTCGTTGTTTTCCCAGCACCTGGAGGTCCCATCAGGATAATATTTTTCTTTCCAAGAAGAGAATGACTTGAGAACCATGACTTCCATATCTGTGCAAATGCAACAGGTCTTGAAAGCGTGAGTTTTAAACACATGCTAGAAAGACTGTTCTGGGTTATTAGTCTTAAAGGCTGATACTGAAAAACGTGAAACATCTTCTGATGAGTTATTGTGGGGTTTTTTCCAAGACAACTTGACAATCCACTTAACTGCTTCAGAAAGAAAACAAAAAAACAAACAGTAACTAGTCCTTCAGCAAATATTTGAGAAAAAGCCCTCAAGGATATAAAATTCAGAACAAGAGATCAAACATAAATCCAGCTATGACCTCATCAGTGCCAAGGAGGTACTTTTCAGAGTAAGACTCATTTCCCCCTCCTCCTGCTTAGTTCCAGCTTGTTTCCACTGACAAACCCAACTTCAAAAAGCTCATGTCCTCAAGGTAAAAAAGACATCAAATCCTATTACTACAATACTGTTCGCAAATAATATTGCTTATAGGAATTAAAAAGCAATCTGTTTTTTCTTCTAGAAGACTTGCTTTAACTACACATTTATAAGTAACAATTAACTTGGTTAGCTTCTTGTAATCAAAATGATACCAAAATATGCATTTGTTCCACCTCCCAAGAAAACTTTAATTATTTTTAATCCTTTCTTTTTAAAAAAAGTAAATGCAGACCCACTTAAATACACAGATAACTCACAGTCTTGTGTAACAGCAAGGCTGGATGAGTTGCATTGAAATCTCTTCTGAAGGGATGGAAACCAAGCAAGGGATTTTTGAAGAACTCCTACACTGGAATTGTATTGAATATTATTTGGGGATGGAAAGAGGGGGAGAAAGGGACAGACAGACAGAGAGAAATCATGAGGACCCTCTAACAAAAAAAGTAACTAAGAAGGATGGATTTCCAACAAAGTGAGAGACTCCCAATGTTGTGCTTTGTTTACTTAGAAAAGCAAACACCAATATCAGCACTAATTGGAGCACATGAGTTATCTCCGATGTTTAGAGCAAAAGGGGAAAGACTGAAAATCTCCCTAAAACTGGGGGTGGGGGGGGGAGCAGGGGTAAGAGCATTTGCTCACTTCTATGGAAAGTTGAGCTTACAAACAGTAAATCTCTGTGTTTGCACTGAGTGCTGTGACCTGGAGAATATGCTGTAATTACAAGGCATAGATCAGAGTAGAGATGGGCATATAATGCTATCCAGGTTTTTTCCTCAATCCTTCTAAATTATAAAGGGGTCAGCCTGTGTAGATGCAATACAGTTTTATAAAGCTTTAATAAAAAAAAGGGTTTTAAAAAAACTTTATAAACCCTTAATAAAAGGACAAACAAAATGAAGAGGGTAATTGTAATATCCAGTATTGCTCTAAAAGTGTACTGCAATAGTAAGCACTCTAGTGCATATATATGTATCCTTTTTTTTAGTGACAGAACTTCATATTAAACTTGCATTATGTAAAAAAGTTATATTCAGGAGTAAATAAACCCAAAACCAGTACATTTTAGCGACTTTATTTTTTGAACATAAGAATCACCTCAAGCATTGTGTGTGTGAACTGAGGGAGTGAAAACCATACTAAGCACAGAGTCCTGCCTGCCATGTCCTACTCCACTACAGGTTAACAGGAGCTGCAGTCAGTTGGTGTGCATTACTCAGATAATGGGTGTAACATCTGGGCTGCCATATGAACTTAGGCTATAGGTATTGTTTAAAATGAACTTGAGTTTTGCACTCACCCACATAAAGTACATGTACGTAGAAGGCTGCAAGCATTGAAAGCAACCCGTTTTTTGAAATTATTTTTTGTCCACTGGCAAAACTTCAACAGTAGAAACAGCCAAATGATCCACCCACCCCACTTTAGATACAAACTCCACGCCAAAAGGGTGGGGTTGTTGCGGCAGAGCTTACACCCATACCTCCAGTAACATTTTGCTTTGGCTATTCAGCTCGACAGAGACGCGGACAGCAGCTATATATCTTTAGGCGTGACCCACAATTTTAACAACCACTGCGGGTGACAGGTGCTCTAGTGAAAACTGGGCCTTCCTACTTGCATAGACACGAGACCAGCCCCCGCACCAAGCTCCTGCAGCGGCTCCCTGAAGGAGTCAAAACGCGGATGGGAGGAGGGAGAGAGCCGGACGGACCGCACCGCACACACCCACCCGGTCGGCCGACACTGCCCGGGCTGCGAGCTGCCACCTCCGTTCGCCCTGTTCTGCCCTGTCCTGCCCCACTCCCCTGGTCCCGGCTGGGTTCCACCCCCATTCCCCTCGTCCCGGCTGGGTTCCTGCCCCACTCCCCTGGTCCCGGCTGGGTTCCACCCCCTTCCCCTCGTCCCGGCTGGGTTCCTGCCCCACTCCCCTGGTCCCGGCTGGGTTCCTGCCCCACTCCCCTGGTCCCGGCTGGGTTCCACCCCCTTCCCCTCGTCCCGGCTGGGTTCCACCCCCGCCCCCCGGCGCCCTCAGCGCGGCGCGCGCACGTACCGGCGGGGGCGGGGGTTACCGCTGCCACAGGTACCGCGCACGCGCAGTTCAACGGCCCGGCGCGCCCCGTCTTTCCCCCCGCGCCGCGCCGCGCGGTGCCGGCAGGAGCTGCGCCTGCGCGGCCGTTCCGCGCCTGGCGCTGGAGCGGGTGGCGGGGGCGGCCCCGCCCCTCATGGCGCCGTTCCCCGGCGGTTTCCCCGGCAACCGACAACAGCTGCCGGCCCCGAGCCCCGAGCCCCGAGCCCCTCAGCGAGGCGGCGCTTCCCCGGTCCGAACCCCCCAGCGGGGTGGGTACCCCGCGTCCAGAGCCCCACAGGCAGGCGAGCGCTCCCCTGTGCCCGAGCTGCCGCGGCGGCAGCATGGCCACGCAGAGCGCCCCGGAGGGCGCCTGTGACCCGCCGCCCCGGCCGAAGCCGCCCGCCAAATCTGACGGGTATGTGGGTGTCACAGAGCTGCTTGCGGGCAAGGGTGGCTGGTTCCGGCGAAGCAATGCATCTAACGGGTAACAGGTTTTAAAAACCCCCAAACAGACTAGTTTTTGCATAGTTACTCCCCCTCCTAAGGAGTCACTAACATCAGGAAGGGCATTGAGGTGCTGGATTGTGTCCAGAGAGGGGCAGAGAACCCTGGGGAAGGGTCTGGAGCACGAGTCCGATGGGCAGCAGCTGAGGGAGCTGGGCGAGTTTAGCCTGGTGAAAGGGAGGCTCATGGTGATTTTATTGCTCTCTACCAGTGCCTAAAAGGAGGGTGCAGCCAGGTGGGGGTTGGACTGTTTTCCTAGCAGTTAGTGACCGGACGAGAGGACATGGCCTCAGCTGCACCAGGGAAGGTTTAGATTGGACATTCGGAAGAGATTTTTCACAAGAACGGGTGATCAGGTACTGGAGTGGGCTGCCCGGGAGGGTGGTGGAATCCCTGTCCCTGGAGGTGTTTAAGGAAATACTGGGTGTGGTGTTTAGTCTAGTTGATAAGATGGTGTTGGACTTGATAATTCAGAGGTCTTTTTCAGCCTAATTAATTCTGTGATCTGAGGGTTTATGGTCTGCTCCAAGAAGTGATGATTTAAGTTTGGTGTCTTCAGTGACATCTTGTTAAACATAATTTACAAAGCACCCCTTCTGTGCACAGGAATTACATAACATCTTTGTTATTTGCTTAGAACAGCTCAGTGAGGAGCTGAAAAGGTGGGCTTTCCAGTTTCCATGCTTTCCATGTTTCGGCTGTATCCTCTGACATTGTTTCTTTTGCTTCCTTTTCTTACCGCTTGCCTTAAAATATAAGAAAAGGCCTTTTGCCAAGAGCTATGCAGACGTGTTGTTTTTTTCAAGTCCCTATTTATATAAAAGGCTGTTACACTTAGCATCCTTAGTGAAAGGGCAGGTCGTAACTCAATAGTTTTAAAACAAGTAGATGTATCAGTGACACTCATTAGAACAAAGATAGTTATCCTGTTTCAGGTTAAAGGATTCAGACTTGTGAGATTCCTAGTTCTGAGTCTTTCCCATGTAAAAGTAGGTCTTTAAATTTTGTTTTCATTGTGAATGGGTATAGTTTTGGACAGATACTTTTGAAGACAGAGGAAGGTGAAAGGACAATATGTTGAGGCATACACACTAAATCCATTCCTGATTTAATACCGTTCAGAGATTTGGATATTCCATGACCATTAGGTTCAGTTTAGGCAAGAGATTCCTTGGCTTAGATATAATCTGACTAAATCCCCTTCTGATCTCATTGACTTCTGTTGTCACCACACTTGCAGCTTAGGGTCACAATTTGACAAATATTCAGCTGGTAACAGGACTATTGAACCTGGTTAATAGCATAATTTGACCAGTTTTAACTAATGCATACAAAATCTACTTTGTTGTATGGGGGTTTTTTTTCCCAAATGAAATCATATATATTTCACTCTCAACTGACTACTACTGCTCATGAAACCACAGCAAACATCCTCATTTTCCCCAGCTTTGATATCCCAAGTTGACACCTAAGGAATAGGTGTCATCTTCTGTCTTCTTACAGATGTATTGTCCCTTTTTCCCTTGCTAAATGTTGAGCAGATTAGATTCTGATGTTGCTCATAACCATGGTTTTTTTCCTTGCAACCCTCTCTAACCCTGTGATATTGAGCCATTTCCTTGAACTGGAAAGTCACTGAAAACATAAAAGATCCCCTATCTCTTCATCCAAAGGTGTCTATAGCTGTCTACAAATGATGGCTTCACCTCATGCCAGTATGTAAGAAACTCAGTGTTTTCTCATGTATTTTCTCATTCCAAGACTGTGCATCTCACTAGGTCAAAATTTGAATAAGGCCAGTGCCTTTCTCTCCCATGTGCTCATGATGCCACTTCTAGAAAATGGTGAGGAATAGGGCTATTTATCAATTTGGTGGGTTTGTGCGGTGTCTATAGCTGTTAACCATGAATTTACTAGAAAAAATTTAAAAAAACCTCATTCCTTGTAATTAGAAGTATTTCAGGAAGTATATATGATCTTATGCAGAAAATGCTCTCTCTGATTTTGGAGACCAAATCTCCAAAAAACAAAGTAAGTTCACAATTTTAATGAAGTCCCCTGACATGTTCTAATGTTATGATCAGGTACAAATACATTTATTGGACATTTGCAGCTCATGGACAAGAGCTTTTATCAGTGTTGCTACTGTGATATACATTCAGTGGCCCAGGATTACATGGTTTCTTTCCTCCTTTTTCAGTATTTCCATAGAAAGGACTGCACTATATGTAATCTTTTTTGTTCTTGTTTATCCTTACTTGAAAACATGACGTTTTTTTCAGAAACGCATTTTTTTTCTGTAAGAGAAGCACAGTTTTTCATAAGCTTTTGTCTACCATAAATTAATATGACATATTTCCTAAAGATGGGCAGATTATAAAAGTACAGTGAGGGAGCCTTTGCTTCAGGAGCAGGGAGTTCTGCTTCCTCAGGCAAACATCTGTGACAGCTCAATCCTTCAGATAGAGGCAAGATGTTGCCAATCAGCTAATGATCAGCATTTGGCTGCTTTTGGAGATTTTGATTAAAGCAGAAGTTACCATGCCATATGCAACATTTGACCAAAACAGCAGTGTGTGTATACCATGTTCATACAGCTTTTCATGTCTGAGCCCCCACTGATTTTCACATCAGCTGTTTCAGTGCCAAACCCACCCCTGATTACCATTGTTCAGGATCACAGCTCCTGTCTGTGTAACATAAGGAATCTGCAGTGTGCTGTGCTATTTCAGAGCAGTCACCCCCCTCATCTCTCATAAGTGTCTGTAACAGATGGTTCAGCAGGAACACTGAGACAGTGATACAGTGGACAGTAATAAGAAAAACTGATGATCAAGGACATCCTGTACAATTCTTGACTGCATTTGACATCTTTTCTCGAGCATAAATCATAGAATCATAGATAATGCTGAGTTGGAAGGGGGCCATCAGGATCACTGAGTCCAACTCCTGGCCCTGCACAGGACACCCCAAGAATCACACCATGTACCATAAGGAATTCATGCAAGTGATACTCAAGTTTATTTACAAAATTTAGGTTTTGTTGGAATTCAGAATGTCTGTGTTCAGCGTATATATTTGGTATTTATTTCCCCAAGTGTGATAATTCTGACCTCAGAGACACAAGAGCAGAAGGAAGAAGCAAGCTAACTTGAGAACCAGAAAGCTCCTTTGTCAGTGCACTACTAGATTTAGGCTTAGCATGGAGGCTGTGTGAATTATGGGCTTTATTTGGGAGAGAGTACAAAACAAAACAGATTAGGCTTTTGCCATGAGCTACTGCAAAAAAGTATATTCTTTGAAGAACATTTTCTGACCCTTCTTTATGGATATTTTTTAACCCCTAAGGTATATATCCAAACTTAGAGAACTTGTGAAACATGAAGGAGACAAAAATAAATCTCAGTGGAAAACTATGGGGCCAGCAAAAGTTGCAGTGCCATCTCCAAATGATTTTCTGCAGAAACGTTCCAAGGAGTCCAAGCTGGCACCAAGTAAGTGTAGACAGAAAATATATGCAGTAAAGTATTTTTTAGAGTAGAAAGTTCATCTTTGTGTCTTACTGTACTATGTTATGGGCAGCTATTGGGTTGTAAAAACAGAAGTACTGGTTTGTGTGTCAGTATCAGGACTCCTATTGTTGTGAGGTCAGTATCAGGACCCAGCTGTTGTAGGAATGAGCTTTGTCACTTGTGACATTACACTTAGTTACTGCCAAAGAAGAACGTGAACTCAAATGACTTGGATCAAATCATTATTTCTGGAAATGATAATGAATTAGAGTTATGTCTAGTGGGAAATATGATGGGAAATAATTATTCTTAATTGCTTACTATAAGTGAGACTGCTCAGGATACTACTGAATTTCTGTTGGTGCCTTGGAGAAAAGATTACACTAAAATGGAAGAGGGTCTATATTCTCTGGAGAAAGGATTATAAGAAGTTGTTTACAAGGATTAGGAAGCAGCAAGAGCAGGGCTCTTCCCTAAGAAGAAATAAGTCAGACATTGAGGCCAACCACCATGCAGACTGGGCAAAGACCTCACCAAGAGAGTGCAGTCCCACCATGTCAGGCAGGCCAGCAGAGCAGGGTGGTGAGGAAAGTCTGTCCTGTCAGTGTGTCCCACTGACCATCAGGCAAAATCGAGTTACAGGCCAGGCCCCTCCACTGATTCCATGCAGCTCTTCAGGAGCAGGACTAGGGTCCTCCACTGATTCCATACAGCTCTTCAGGAGCAGGACTAGGGTCCTCCACTGATTCCATACACTCTTCAGGAGCAGGACTAGGGTCCTCCACTGATTCCATACACTCTTCAGGAGCAGGACTAGGGTCCTCCACTGATTCCATACAGCTCTTCAGGAGCAGGACTAGAGTCCCTCCACTGATTCCATACACTCTTCAGGAGCAGGACTAGGGTCCTCCACTGATTCCATACAGCTCTTCAGGAGCAGGACTAGGGTTCACTGATTCCATACAGCTCTTCAGGAGCAGGACTAGGGTCCTCCACTTATTCCATGCAGCTCTTCAGGAGCAGGACTAGGGTCCTCCACTGATTCCATACAGCTCTTCAGGAGCAGGACTAGGGTCCTCCACTGATTCCATACAGCTCTTCAGGAGCAGGACTAGGGTCCTCCACTGATTCCATACAGCTCTTCAGGAGCAGGACTAGGGTCCTCCACTGATTCCATACAGCTCTTCAGGAGCAGGACTAGGGTCCCTTCACTGATTCCATGCAGCTCTTCAGGAGCAGGACTAGGGTCCTCCACTGATTCCATACAGCTCTTCAGGAGCAGGACTAGGGTCCTCCACTGATTCCATACAGCTCTTCAGGAGCAGGACTGGTGCAGACATGGCTGGGACAGCTCATCCAGGTATTGACAGGTGAAATGGGGCTCCTGAGCCCAGGGGGGTGGGGTGGATGCCCCAGGTGAGACTGGACAGGACCATTATTGCCCAAGGGCTCTGACAACAAGCACCTCTACTAAAAGTAGTTATAATTACATTTGAAAAAAGTCCTGTACTGCTACAGTTAAGAGAAAATGATTGTCAAATAAGGAAAGTGCATTTCAAACACCATAGTATTTCCTAGGTTATGAAACTTCTGTTAGGCCAAACAAACATAACTCACAGTTCATTGACAGGCAGTTCTTTCATTGTAGATACTGTTGGGTTCTATTTTTATGTAATTCTGTACATAGTTTTTCCCTTTTGAAAAGTGTAATAATATGAAATAGGAAACCTCTTCAAATTTTTTGCTGAGAATGTTTACATGCTCTATTCACAGAAAAAAAAGAAGAGGATGGTAAAAAATTGCTCCCATTATCAGTGCCACCCAGGACATACCAACCAGTTACTCGCATTAAAAAGAATTTTATAAGTAAAAATGCACTTGCTGTTATGACAGGGGAGCCTAAAAAGCCTCGACATTTTTGTGTTGATACAAGACAGGGAGATAAATATCTCCTTGAACCTTCAGGACTTTTTCCAAAATACATTAACAAAAAGGTATGTTTTATTAAATTATATTGGAAATACTATTCATAATGCCTATTTTAGTTTCACTATTGCATAGATACCGTTGCTGTTTGTGTTAGACCTCTTGAATTCATAGAGAAGAAATCACTGGCACTAGATTTGTGCTTTGCCTTTGCTCTGTTTTCATTTGCTTATGCTGTCAGCCAAAAAATTTTGCAGAATGATTGTTCTAAAGCAATGGCATATGTCTTGCATTGGGAACCCAGGGAGTGTATAATGGGAGACACGTAATTCTATGATGAATGAATGTTTGCTGCTTAGAAAAGACAGACAGGGAAGAAGAGAAGGAGGGTTGCCCTTTGAATGAAGGAGCTGTTCAAATATATGGAGTTCTTCTATGAAATTGGTAACAGGCTGGTTGAGCCTGCGGGTCAGAATCAGAGGAAAGGCCAGCAACTGTCAAAAGTGTGTTTGTTATGGAGCATCCAAAAAGGTGAGGAGCTGGATGAAAATCTCTTTAAGCAACTTGAGGAAATCTTCAGATCACAATGCAGCTTCTTATGGAAGACTTCTCTCTCCTTGAAAGCTGCTGAAAGGATAACAAACACAATGGCATGAAAGCAATTGAAAAAGTTTCCTGAAGCATGCCAGCAACATCTTTCTTGACAGATGGTGCATGAGCCAGTCAATGATCATGCTCTTCTGCTACTTACAAACCAGGAAGAATTGCTCAGGGATGTGATAATCAGTTGTAGTCTGGGTGGCACAGACCATGTAGCAGTTGCAGACCCCCTCCTGTTCAGGGAGCCAGGTGGGCACTGACTGCTCAGGAGAGCAAACAGCAGCTTATTGAGGGTAACTCATGTGAGACAGCTCTGGAAAGCAAAGACCTTAGGAGAGCTGACGTGCTTTTAGGGAGAACCTCCTCTGTCCACAGGAACAGTCCATCCCCTACCAGGAAAATAAGATCTATCAAGAGTCTGGCTTATCTAAACATGTAACCCATGACAGAGCATTAAGAGATGAAATAACTCATGACAGAGAAGATGCCAAAAAGAACCTGAAGCTCTTGCAGTACTTTTCCATGGCTAAAAATGGATATAAACAATACTAGTCATGGTGCTACCTGACACTAAAAGATTAGTGAATAATTTTGCATTTAGTAGAGAGAAGGTAGATTCTGATATCTTTTGGCTAGAGGAGCTTCATTTTCAAAGGTTAAGGTAAAATAGGTGTGTTTCCCCAAGAATGTCTGGGATATTCAGAAGTTATTTTTTTCCTCACTGAAACACATAAGTGTGGGATAGTTTATCCTTCTTAATTAGTCCAATTTTCATGTATGTGTTCTTGTATGTTGAAATGTTCAGCAAAAATCAGGATACAGGAAGACCTTTCAAAGACATTCTCCAAGGAATGTTTCCAATCATAGAAGCTGACACTGTATAAAAATGTAAAATAGCTCACTGTCATGAACAGGTTTCAAACTCCTTGCTCAGCCATCAGTTCTTATGAATAGACATTTTGGATTCTGGATTCTTTTGTCTTCTAAGGTTGTGAAAATAAATTGAAAGGAATTATTTATATGTTTTTCTCAAGCTAAAAAGATGGTCATGTTTGACACTTAAGAACATGGTGACTTAGGATTTTAGTGCTCAGTAGCACAAATTGTCATTTCAAGCTATTTTTGCAAATGGATGGATGACAGGTATCTCTTTGTTTCCTTCTTAAAAGCACATGTAAGGAATTTCTTCCTTCTCCTTATAGAATTATGGCGTTTTACCAAAATACGTGATACAGAGAAATGAAGAAATGAAGAGAGAGGAGGAAGAATACCAAGCCAGTGTTTTGGAGCAACTCAAGAAGAAAGCTATGAAACTACTATCTGAAGAAGAAAGGACAAATGTTCTGAAGGTGCATATTTTGATTTAGTTTAATTAGTATAATGTCCAAAAGATTAAATGCGGTAATGTAGGTCCATATAAATAATAAAAGTATACTTTTTTCGTTTTTTAAGTGAAATGAATTAGTTGGCTACTTTTTCACTAGATGGAGCTGTAGAACAGTTGTGTACAACTGAAAGGAACTTATTTAGCTACAGTTTTAATAGGTTTCAATTCTGTTTGGTTCTTATTCACATTAATGACTTGAAATTTCAGTGAAACTTCAAAGAGCAGAAAATCACCAATATGGATTTAGTGACACTTATTAATGGAGAAATAATTTTTTTCCTAATGCAGAATATTGCTTCTTTTACTGGCAGTTTCTATCTTCACATTGTGACCTCACTGATTAAAGCATAATGACTTGCTTTAAAATGTGGCAAAAAAATCCAGAATTAAACTGCAGTATAGTCAGAACTATGACTGAAAATTTTGTATTTTGTTAAGTTGTTCTGTATACTGTCTTCCATACAGTTTTTATTGCACAAGACTTTTTAAAGAGAATTAATACCATAAAAGAAGTAGAGCATAAAACAGATATCCAGTTCTGACCTAGAACTGGAATCTTTCTTGACCACTTTTTAGACAAATTTCCTATGAAAATGAAGCTTATATGTCTGTGATGTCTGTATATCAGTCTTCCCTTAATAACTTGCTCTTAGCATCCACCTGAAACAAATTAATAGATAGATGGACAGCTCAAAGATGCTGAATGCCCACAAAAAAAAAAAAAAATCTAGGGAGAAAACAATGTCTAACTTGCTTGTCTGAAAGACAAACTGGTTAATTGGCAAGGTCTGAAATGTCCAGCACAGTGGTCTTTTGTGTATACAACAAACAGTAGAAGCTAGGAAGGAGTATGGGAGAGAGGTGACAGCAATATAAAGAACAAAACATATTTTTTATATTGCACTGACAGCAATATAAAGAACAAAACATATTTTTATGGTGAGAAAGGCATAGGACAAGCTGATGGTCCAACAAGTTAACAATGCAGCAAAAATATATGTGCAAAAAAAGCATGTGAGTTCAGCTGCTCACCATTCTGCATTTAGTTTGATTAAAATTATGTTCTATATTTTTCAAATAGAGGAATGTACTGGAATTTTTTTTTTCATTTTTAAATTTTTTAGATTGTTTTTATTAACTCAGTATTTCTTTCCATTTTTTTTCAAAAACATTTACCTTTCCATGGGCTTACTTATGCATTTATATTGTCAGGAGGAATTAGTGTCCCTAGGGCATGTGGCTTCTACCCAGTGCTCAGCTGTAGACATATGGCAACTTCTGTCCTTTAAAATAATTGGCATTGCTAGTGAACACATGTGCACTATCTGATTTGAAAGAATACGTGGCAATAGATGCCTGAGACCAAAATCAACCCTCCTGACCTTACAAAAATAAAGGGAAGTAATTTGTGCCAACATTTTTTGAACTCTTCATTGTGCTTACTTTGGTTGGGATTTTATGAGAATAAAAGTGAACGTTGATAAATGCAGTACATATTTCTCATTAATCCAGCATGTATTAGAATTCCATATATAGAGCTGGACATTCAGTTTGTGATCTAGCAGTAGGAATAGCAGTCAGCATATTACATTGTTGGAGGAGCTGTGAAGGAGATTTTTTATTGACTCATGATCTGCTTTTGATCTCTCCACTTTGTAGGGATAGAGCAGTTTTGGTGAATGTATTCTCTAATGTTTTAAAATTCACTGTTTTCAATTATTTCCAAGCCAGTTCTTACTAATGTACATGAAAAGAATTATTTAAAGAATCTATGAATGACTTTTTAAGGAAAGTTTTTGAAAAGATGAGATTTATTTTTATGCCTATATATTTGTAAACTGTACCTGATGCCTAGTAGACTATGAAACTTACCAAAGTACTTTACAGCCTTGGGTAGCAAAAACAGTATCACTACCAGACAGTAGGTAAATATCCTTGTTGCTCTAAGTTTCACATGTAGCAGTAAAGTTTTTAAGCTTATGAAGATTGTTGTAATGACCTTTATGAACAACACTTAGATGCTTAATATGAATATGCAAAAAGCATGAATTTCTATGCAATAAATGCACTGGTTTGAATTGTTAAAATATTAGTTCATAATAAAGATTAGATTTTTCTTAGTGTTGTCAGGAGAGTTCTTTTTTTTTGTAAATCGATTTATAGAGTCAACAAAAGACAAGTTTTTAAGCACAAGAGCCTTTAAGTTCGGAAATAGAAACAACAGTCTTCAAAGCTAAATATGTATAAAAATAAACCCTCTAAATTTAACTTCAGTATGTTCATCAGTTAGCCAGACTGTGAGAAAAGTGTTTCATAATAATGGAGGACGTGAGGTTGGAAATCAGTGTGCCATAAAATCAGAGTGCCAATTGAATCCAGTTTTGGTTAGGGAGAAGAGCTGAAAACTTTGGTTCCCAAGAGAGTAATTTCACTTATTTATTCGTGAAGATACATTGTGATATCCTCTAAGGTGACAGAACTGAGAGCCATAAACATTTATGAGAACTGTTTTCTCACCAAGAGGTGTGTTATTTACTGATTGCTGTCTCAGTTCCTTGTTAGTTGTGATTATTAAGTTCACATATAGTTTTCATGGGACATTTGATGCACTAGATAAACTCTACTAAATCCTCACATACATGTGGATAGAATGTGTAGATTTTGATTATACTTTTGAGGAAAGTAAGAGCGATGGTTGCGGTAATTGTAAGAAAGATATATAAAGACAAGATGTAAATTTTATTTTTCTACCACTCTCTGGTTCCTTTTAGTGTATATTGGTGATAAAAGTGTTGTCTCTGGTGTCTCTGTGTCTCTGACTTAACAGATTTATGAATAAGTTTTGATTATAGCACTTTTAATTTGTTAATGTAGAATTTTAGTCTCAAGGTTTTATATATAGAGGATATGGTTTGCTCTATCTAGAAAGGTAATTCTTTGCATAGCAGCATGCAAGAGAGGTAGTAGTTATTGTTGTTGATAGGTTCAGTGACAGTTAGGGTTTTTAGTCCAAATGATAAAAAAAAATTGCTGATAGTTGTTACTGTAAATGTAGATTAGAAGGGGAATGCAATTATTCAGTGTTTTTTCAAAGTAGTTTATAGAAGTTAAAGTGTTGTGGAATCAGTTTGGTGACCATGGTCTGAATGAAATCTCTATTACAGAAAATGAGGCTGGTGGTGAGATGGCCTGAAACTTTGCTGAATTTTGCTTAATATGGCTGGAATTCCAAGTATCATAACTCTTAAGGATTTAATTGATTTGCTCTAATTAAGATGACTACACATTATTCATGTACTTATCTATTATTTTTACATTGCAGTAACACTTAGCATATGTAATATAAATTAAAAAACCAAGTAGTTTATGTACATAATGTTCTTACTTTTTCTCATATATTTCCTTTTCATGTAATGGCACCAGGCACTGAAAAAGAACTGGGAGGAAATAAATCGTGCATATCAAAGTCTTCCAATAGTAACAGACACCAGGTACAAGCAGATGCATAAAGAAGAGCTGGAATTAAAGCTGAAACAACTGGAGCATGACATAGCAGCAATTGAGAAGCATAAATGTGTCTACATTGCAAACATATAAGGATTGTTGTTCAGATATGGTCTCTCTTCTCCTTTTTCCCTGTCCCCACATCTCCAAGAAGTGCCTCTAAATTCTCAGAAGATGCTACTGTCAACTATTTAGAAGGAAATACTCAACTAAGTATGTAGCATCTTAGAAAAGTTGTTATATGTAATTCTCATCTGTACAATTCCCAAACATTTTGAAATAAAATGCTTAACTCGACTTTGAGTATGAATAATTAATTTAATTTATTATTCTTTGTAATTTTTATTAACTACTAGGATTTCTATAAACATCATACAAAAAGCATATAAAACACTGTTTCTTATGTTTGGAGTACATCTTTCCTTGCCTAGCCAAAACAAAAGGAAATAATTGGCTGCAGAAGACAGCTTGGTAAATACAACTTCAGGATGGAATGGCTTCTGGACTATATATTAAAGAGATGTTTTGCTTTACTTAAAAGCTTGAGTAATTGTATTTCTAAACAGCTTGGGTTTTGTATAACATTTTGTGTACTTATTTTTTGTTACCAAAACCAGTTTTTAATGTGGAAACCTGTAATAATACAGACTTCACACAATACAGACACCACGTGTGTGTTTTCACAAGTACATAATGCTGTAATACTATAGTAAATCTACAGTTAAATTAGAAAAATGTGTTTTGACTGGAATTATGTGTGTTGTTAGAATGAAAGCAATATACAAGCATCTGAGTCAAGACTTAGACAAAAATTATATCAGCACACTCTCTTGCAATTGTTTGCATAGGAGGAAAAAATGGTTTTTTTCCCTGCTGCTTAATCTTTGCTTCATAGAATTGTAGGTATTGTTTAGATTAGAAAAGATCTTTCTCAGCCTTTCAGAACACAGCTTTTTCTGTATGGTATCAATCACTACCACCAGTAGCTGTTATGACATCATCATATCTGACATCAGCAAAGGATAAAGTCAAAAATTTGAAATTAACTATGAAAACCCAAATTTTCCCATACATTGAGTTCCTTTCCTAAATTTGTCAGGGAATGGCTTTGAAGACTTCACAGTGATTCTAGCTCTGTTTCTTGTGCATGTTATACTTGTCTATGACATACACTAGGAACAGGTGGGTGAGCAGGAACGTGAATTTTCTTATTTGTAACTTATTGTTAAGCAATCATGCTTATTTTTGAAGGATATAAGCTGGAAGAAAGCTGCAGATTTGTAAAATATGGATTTAAAAGAAATGAATGTGTCATTCAAAAGAATGACACATTGTATATTTTAATAAAACTACACTAAATTGTTAGCACTTAATAATATGTGGCATTATCTTCTGTCAGGTACTTGTGAAGTACCTGATGCCCCTCTTAAGAAATTCAGTGTAATCAGAAAAGGCTATTTCTTGGCTTGAAATTAAAAAAAAAGGGATTTGACTCCACAAGAGCATGGATTCCCACTGCCTCCCTGTCAGCCTTTATTTATTTGCAAACTGGCTGATTTAGGTTAGGATCAGCATTTGGTTCTTCCACTTATCATCAGTGCTAACTTTATGGAAATACAAAATTGGTGGTGGCCTATCCCAAAATTTGGGATGAGCAGCTAGGCCACACTTAGAAACATTCGTCATTGACCCACATAAATGACTGTTTTTTGTCAGAAATATGTTAATCCATTATTGGGAAATTAGGAAGTGAATGGGAAGGGATGCAGAAATATTCCTGCTTAACAGAAGAGGAAGAGACCAAAGCCAGTGTCCTTCTGTAGCTGAGTGGACTGTCACTAGTGTCCTTCAACAATGCTGTGGCATTTTTTTCCTGAGCCTCATATAGCTCTTTGCAGGTAGATGATGAGATGTGAATTGCTTCTGTCACCCTATGGAGAGGCTTTTGGTGTGTATTCCATGGGACCCGCCTAGACCTCTGATTATGGAGAAAAAATACAATGAAAATCATTGAAAATGCACGCAGAAGGGTAATGTTCTTATCCTTTAGCTCTCTCTGGGAAATTTGACAAAATAAATTTACAGAATCCAAAGAATGTAGCTCTGTATTTATATGTTCAGGAAATGCCAGTAATTGAAAGTATAATGTTCGTGAATCAACTAATATGTACCATTGGTATAACAAAATGAAAAAGGTGGATAAACTCAATTGTTCTGATAGAATTGTTCCCCCATAAAAGCTATTAAATATTAACAGAAACAAGTCTGTCTACAGGCTAAAAAGAAGCATTACCAGTTGAAACATCCTTTAAATTCACTAGTCAGTTACTAATACTCAATGAAATAACAAAGACTATAATCAAACTGCTTCAGTACTTCATTATTATAAAACTGGTAATTTTAAATTGTCCATATTAAATTGGATAACCATAATAAAACATGAAAAATGGGGCATGAATAATCTATTGTAACTCAGTAAGAGTTATGTTCCCACAAACTGAAAATATTTCCTGTTGGAAGTTGTGCATGACAAAGCTGTGTATCTATTTTTTAAAAATAGCAACGTGAAATTATGATGAATATCTCACTGGCTTTTCTTGAGAATGAAACTATTTATATTCAGGAAGGAAGGGATCAGATATGGCATCGTCACAAACAGAGGGAGTTCCTGATTGCCTCGAGCAAACATCAGCTCTGACAGGAGCATGTGGGCTCCATGTGGCTGATCTTAGACCATGGTGGGTTTCTGGGCTCTGCATGCATTCCTGGAGACTAAGTCTGGGACAGTTCTTCAAAACCTAGAGAGGTAACCTCATTCCCCTCACAAAATTCAGTGGGAAAAATGGGAGAAATTCACCACTGAATTCATTTTCCATAGTCTCTATAGGCAGGTTTTTTTTTTTTTTGTGGGAGGGCATGTTCTGACCCCTTGTATATTTTTGTGGAAAATTGGTATGGCAAACTGCTGCTGTGATGGCTCTGCCATGAAGCTAAAATCTAGTCCTTTCATTGGCATACATTTCAGGCAACACAATATATCTAACAATTTCAGACTTCATGAAGGCAGACATCTTTCAGATAAGAAAATTTCACATATATGCAGATTAATAGCATCCTAGATAAATGCTAGCCCTAGTCCACACTTTCATCCTCAGCTTTAGGATGCTTATAATATTAATGACATAATTAGAGGGGAGACAGGTGGCAAACCCTGTTATTAAGGTCATCTGACATTTCCCATAGTCAAGGAAGGCAGCTGCTGAGCCCTGCAGCATTGTCCACCCCAGGTGTGTATTGAGCATGACTAAGCCAAAGGGGAATGGCCTTGCCTTCCATGAGTGGCCATCCAAGGTGGTGATGTACACATGACCACATAAATGCCTAGATTGTAGGATTTTTCATACTATATCTTCCTCCTGCTCCTTCCTGTCATGCAAAGTTATGTAAATAAAATACAAGTAAATTCACAGTGTTCACCTTCCAGGCTAAGAAGTGGCATTATGGTAGGAATACAGTGTGAGTTATTTCTTGTGGTTTTTTCTTTACTGTTTAAAAGGTGCTGGTATAAATATGACTTAAATTTCAGCAAGTTATGAAACACAATTTTTTTATAGACTGTACCTGCACAAATAGTTGTAGATAGGCAGACATAGCCAAATAGTAGCTGTATGCTGGTCTCGTTGATGCTGCTAGGAGAGTGAACTTCTGTTCAGCCACAGTACCAGCCTGTGGTGTTAATTCATTATGCCATGCCAGCCTCCACATTGACTCCACAACATGAAGAAATTCACAGAAATATGCAAACACTGGAATAACTTTGTATTCAAATCTTTCCTCAAATGTCCTTTACAGTGGTGCTCACCAAAACTTTAACAGCAGCTGAGCTGCTGGTGAGCTGAAATAAGGCTTTATCTTGCTGACCTGTGCAGTTTCCTCGAACTCCCCTGGCACTGTAGCCTGTTGTTTCTTGTCTTAGATTGTTAAGCTATCAGTCATATGGGTTGTGTTTTTCTCTCTTTGCTTAGTGGCTGACACAATTTTGTCTGTTAGTAGAGCTCTTGTGTGCTTATAATAACAGTAATAATAAATATGATCATCTGGGCATGAAGACCATGCAATAAGATTCTTGTTGTTTACTAAACAATCTGTTTTCCAAGAACACTCATGTCATTTGTTTCAGCAATTGGAAAGTAGGAGTTGAAGGAAGAGAAATGAGATTTAAAGCATTTAACTTATTCCCTGGAGCAATATGATTTATTCATGTCTTTGTCATAGCATATTTTTGAAATGCAATGGTAAATGACTTATACCTGGCTTTTCCACTGGTAACCATTAATACTGCATTTCTTATTTTTGGGATTTCTGACATGCAATTTGAGCTCATCTCTTTTAAATAAAGGATATGTGTGCCTAAAGTTAGAACTATGATTTGAGCCTAAACAGCACTATGGAATAGTTTAAAAGCTATTGGTTACTCAAAATTAATAAAATTAATTAGTTTAGTCTTGCTAGGTGAGAGCTCTCATATGGAAAATTCAGGTGACTCAATCCTCTAATTCAAATATCTGCTGTAAAAATGGACAAGTACCTCTAGAACTGTTCTTTGAGGCCCATTCTAAAGGATCTCATGTTGCTTAGAGGTCCATATTCAAGCTGAGGAAGCAATGTAGTAATTTCTCTTTGGAGGAAAAAAACTCCAGTAGTGTTCTACATGTGGCCCCAAGCACTGCACAAGGAAGAAACAACCACATTTTGCTGTTTTATCAGGAGGAATGATTTGTCTTTTACACAAACAATAAAATTAGTAAATGGTCGAAATCCAGCATTTCAGCACCTTAGGGTTATGGGTCATTCTGTGCTGCAACAAAACACAGAGGCTGTCCAGCCATGAACATTCACTGTCCTATGCTACAGAAGAACTCTTGGGACTCTGTTTTTCAATAACTTTTGTTACCGCACTGTTTATTCTAGGCAAGCTGTGAAGTATACAAAATTATATCAAAGATAACTGAGCTATTCTGGGGGGCAAAAAGCCCTTAAACTCTTACTTGTTTAGTTTTTTTTTAGACACTTTGAATTCTTTTTTAGACACTTTGAATTCTTTTGTCTGGCAGACTTTTCTAGATTTATTTAATTAAGAAAAAATAATTTAAGAAGAGGGATGAAGCCAAGTGAACAACCTCCTTATAAAGAAAACAAACTCTAACAGTTAAATACATTACATTGGGTGTGACCCACGATATAGTTACAACTCCCTGACTAGTTTTCATGGTCATGCATGATGAATTTGTCATAGGATATGATGTGAGCAGCATTCCTTGAAAACAGTGCTTTATCAGTATGTCTAAATAGCTGGTTAGGGCAAATATTTCCATAATATTATAAAGAATATAAAGTTTATTCTAGTATTGAAGGACAAGAGGAAATTTCTGTGTGTATTTCTTTCAGCTATAAGGACTTTATATTAATAACATGAACCTGAAAAGCAGGAAGGGTATCTTCAGGAGCCAGGAAATTGCAAAGCAAAGCTCGCTGCTCTAGTTTGGCGCAGTGAGATTAATAACAAACAAAAATGTAGTTTTGTATTAAAGATGTTTATCATAGACCAAATAAGTCAAAGCCTGGGGTTCTGTCAAACAGTGCCTAACAGTGATTTGAAGGTTATAAATATTTGAAAAAATAGACTAGCATCTTGAATGGCAGCTTTTAGCCATTTTCTTGATATCAAAGTTACTGCAGTTAATTTTCAAACCCTAAGTCAGTCTCACAGACTCAGTACAGGTTAACTGTGACCAAGCTTCCCTTGTAGATCTTAAATGCTGAAATTGCTTCAAAGCTAAACTTTCCAATTCCTCTAAAATGATGGTAATTCTGCTGAAGTTGAAGTAGACAGGAGCCAGGTTCCAGCCTGCAGTGCCGCTCTGTCACCTGCTCTAGTACAGGAGTCAGAGAGAACAGTGTGCATCTCTTCTGCTGCACATCACAGGATGCTCCCCAGCCCTGCAAATGGGGCAGCATTTCCTATGGCCTCTCTGTGTTCATTACTGTAGGGGAATGGCTTGAAATCCTGCTTCATGTTCTCCCACATGTCTGGAACACTGTCTGCCAGACATGTTCTTCTGCACTCAGGGTCTCCAGCAGCCACCCTGTGCACTGGGTCACTGCCTCAGGTAATACACAAGAACTCAAAATGCTGGAATATATTAAAACTGGATATGCAAACAATTTAGAATTGTTTCCAGCATGCCCTAAAGTACTGTACATATGCTGGACTTTTGCTTTTAATAATCTGTTCAGTAACCATTTTACCCAAAAATGTCTTTCTCTGCCACAACTGGGGGGGGGTGTGTGTGTGTTGTAGCTTACTTGTAACCACTATGAAATGCAAGTTTATGCTTGATAAGATTGTTTACAGTTCTGCTGTTCACATAACAGCTGCAGCAACAGGCAGAACGAGAAAAAGAGCTCTTACTTCATCCCCTAATTGGCAAGCTTCTACCTAGGTAAGCCATACCTATTGAAATATTCTGGATTTTCATGCTTTTCTTGTCTAGTTTTGGTGTTTACATATTAGACTGAGTTGTCAAATATTTGTTATAGCTTCTTGGAAGCAGAATACATAATGCAGTTGTAAAGGTTGCTTACAGGTAACTCCATAATGGTATTTGCCTTGGACTGCTTTCCTATATCCCTGCCCCCAACCTTTTATTTTCAGTATTTCTTTACATTAAAGTTGTGAAAGGGTGGGCATGTTCTACTTTTATCAGTAACATGGTAAGAGAGGAATAAATGTCTAATTGAAATTATAAAGTTGTGTAAAAGGCCAAAAGCATAAATATATTCACATGGGATTTGTGTATCAGTCTTAACCCTGCTTTGTTTCCCTGTGTGTCACTTCTTCCATCTGGTCCTTTATGGCTCTTGGCTATGTGTCCAGACCTACTTGTTAGTATTATCTACTCTTATTTTCTTTGTTCTTCTCCCCTTTGATCATTTCCCCTGGTTGTATATCTAGAAATGTTTATTCTTTTCCTCCTATTTTTAGTTCATAAACAAACAGCTAAACAAAGATTAGTAAGAACATTCTTCAGAATGTTTACAGGCTTTTTCATAGTTAAGCCCCAAATATATAATATTCACTAACCATATTTTGGCCCTAATTAAAATAAGTTTTGAAAGTCTACTGTAAATTCATTCATTCTATACCAGTTCATACTGTAAAATAAAAAGCAAACATTCAGTAAGTATACATTGCTCCATAACAAAATCCTTAGCAGCTTCATTTCCATCATGCACAAAGAACCTCATTAATTCTGGTTTATACTAATTCTGTGAGTTCACAGAATTATGAATTTGTGTCATTTACAACAAAACTAAACAAAATGTATTACCATTTGTGCCAATGAAAAAATCTTCCATGGAGAGCAGCTTTGTGGGTTGGCTGTGTGGCTGCTGACAGCAGTACTATCAAAGTGTACCCCAGCTAAATTTATCTAGGCTTTAATTTCCTTAGTCATATTTATTGTTATTAGCAAGACATGACACTTCATTACACTTTAGTGAGCCCTGTAAAATGCTGGAAGATAAGAATATCAAAACAAAGACTCGACAGACACATTCATCCCATCTTGATAGGAAGAACAAACATCTCCTGCTTGAGTTTTCTAGCACAATGCTGGAGGAATTTATTTTTTAGTGTCCTGCTCATGTTAATGCTTTTCAAAGCATTAATCCTGTCTGTAGTTAGTCAGAACAATCCCTCATATTGCAGTAGTCTGATAAAGAATATGGTTAAAAATACAGAAAGCGCTGATAGCAGTAACCCAAATAGTCTGAAAGGTAGAAGAAAACAGTCCTAATATAGGAGTGGCAGAATTTGATTTGAGTTTCTATCTGTAATCTAAATAGCTTCAGATCCACATAAATGTGACATAAATGCAACAGCAGCCTCATTGGCAACTTGGTGGTAACTGATTCTGACTGTGCTGGCTTTAGGGCAAATATGGGCTTTGGGAGGCATTCTTCCAGGCAAGGAGAGTCTTCAAATCCTGAAAAGTGTGGATACATATCAGGAGCATTTAACCCAAAGATCAGATGAAACATTAAACTTTCTTTCTCAACAGTTATATGAAATGTTGACATGGAATCAAAATGCAAATCTATTTAGGGATTTTGTCCATTATGAAAATTTCTATTTGATTTGTGTAGGTTTGTACAAGTCTGCATATGCTGTTTATCAGATTCACTACTTATTATTTTACAGGAACAGGAACTATTTTTTCTCAGTACACTTGAGTCTTGATATACAGGCACTACTTTGAGGCAGATATATTCTGGAATGGACTTCTGACACTTTGTAAACCTTGTCTTTTGTTCTTTCAGACATGCTGTCTGTTGTGGCAATAGCTCTTTAAAGAACAGTTCCTTAATTCATCAAAAACCCCTGGCTTAATATAAGAAACAAAGCATTTATCACAAGATAATCTTCAACTGCTCTAGTACTTCACCAGATTTTAATTAGTGATTAATTTATAGAAGCATTCTTAACACCAGATTCCTAAGAATTGTCCTATCAGTTCTAATGTAAGTGCATTAACAGGATGCACCTGTAAACTAGTCCACATTGGACACCAAACTCCCTGTGTAGACATACCCGTAACTTCTCCCTGGATCCATCTGTTGTGACCAGAAGTGACAATGACCACATTCTAGAATAGCAGTGTTCCAACCTGAAATGTTTCCTACTTGGTTGGTGAGAGCCCCTCAGGTAGCACTTAGAATATTTCACTATGCCTAGGTCTTCCTTAAAAAGAACTTTTTCTTCCTTCAATATTTTCTAGGATAGAAAATTCTACCAGCAGAATTCTACCAGCTGTGTATTTGACAGATTGATATTAGAAATTATAACCAACTTTCAATTCCAAGAAAGTCAAAAGCTCTATTTTTATCCACAGTGGGCAGAGAGGCTTGCTACCATTTTCCACAAAAGACAGGATACAAAAAGGATGGAGCAAGTCCAAATTTGAACTTCTTATATGGGAAAGCAAAGGTAGGCAATGATCAGAGTAAGCCAAGGAAAAACCAAGCTTCTTCTGATCTGTGAGGCAGTGAAAGCAAAATATTAATAATAATTTTAACAGAATTGAAAGGGAGTGGCAGAGAGCTGCACTGTTCCTGGTGCCTGATCTGTTTATCTCCAACTGCACAGATAGCATAGGCAACACGGGCATGGGCTGGGGGCAATAGGAAGACACAGCCTGCCCCAGCATGTGCACGGTGGTGGGAAGCTGCAGAGACTCCAGAAGACAGCGAGGATGGAAAGTATGATTACTGAACTGTTGGAAATTTCATTTTTCCTTCCCTGGAGTACAAGAAAATCCAGTTAAAACGGCAGTTTAAACCACACCAGCTTAATATTACCAATTAACCCAGGCCAGGCCCCCTGGCCAGCCCTGCCAAAGCCTTTCCACCATTCTGACCGTACCTATACCCGTACAGCTTCCATCCCGCACCCTGCATCGCCCATCCTGCATCCTGCACTCTGCATCCCGAACCACCCATCCTGCATCCCGCACTGCCCATCCTGCATCCCGCATCTTGTATCCCGCACCGCTCATCCTGCATCCCTCATTGCCTATCCTGCATCCTGCACCGCCCATCCTGCATCCCGCACCCTGCATCCCTCATCCTGCAACCCGCACCGCTCATCCTGCATCCCGCACCCGTATCCTGCATCCCGCACGGTCAATCCTGCATCTCGCACCGCCCATCCTGCATCCCGCACCCTGCATCCCGCCCCTCCCATCCTGCATACCGCATCCCGCACCCCACACCCTGCATCCCGCACCGTCCATCCCGCACCCCGCATCCCACACCCCGCATCCCACATCCCGCACCGTCCATCCCGCACCCGCATCCCACATCCCGCACCGTCCATCCCGCACCGTCCATCCCGCACCCCGCATCTCACACCCCGCATCCCACATCCCGCACCGTCCATCCCGCACCCGCATCCCACATCCCGCACCGTCCATCCCGCACCCGCATCCCACATCCCGCACCGTCCATCCCGCACCGTCCATCCCGCACCCCGCCCCGCGCACCCGCACCCGCCGCGGCCCCGCCCCGCCGCAGCCCCCCGGGCGGGCGGGCGCGCGCAGGAACATGGCCGGGCCGGGCGGGAGCAGCGCTGGAGGCCGCGGCGTTGTGGTAAATGCGGAGCGCGGCACGGCCCGGCCTGGCCGCTCGCCCCTCTCCGGCCGCGGTGCCTCCCCGGTCCCCGGCTCCCTTCCCCAAACTCCCCGGAGCTTTGTGGTGAACCCCCGCGCCCTTCCTTTCCCTTCCCCCGCTTCCTCCGGGCCCCCCAGCCGGTGCTTGGGCCGCCTCCCCTCACCCTGCGCCGGCCCCGGCCCCGCTGCGGCTGCCGGAGGGGGACGGGCGTGTTGGGCTGGGCCGCGCCTTTGGCTTCCGCCGTGAAAATACGGTCCGGTACCACCCCAGCGGCTCCTGTGGCCGTGGCTGTGCTTCCCCAGGCTCCTCGAGTACTGGGGATGAGGATCCTCGGGCATCCCGAGGTGTCTTTCTCCCACCGGAGCTCTGAGAGGCCCCTGGGAGTCTGCGGGCGCGCTGAGAGAGGGTTGGGCTGCTGCCCGTGTTCTGCCGGGGTGGGAAACAGCCCGAGCCTTGGCCGTGCGTTTGGAGTGCCTGTAGGGATGGATAAATGGTGCAAAAATGAATGAATGTGATCCTATTCTGATAGACACCCCAGATTCTCCTGTGAAGCAAATGCCATCACTGCCACCACCTTAGGTATGTTCTTATTTTAGTGTGGCATTAGGATTTTAACACAAAGTTCACAGGTCAGCCGCCCAGATCGTGGCCCAGGGCCGCCTGTGTCAGCAATGGTCACACTGTCCACTCCAACATCCATCCCCTGCATCTCCCTTCTGAAGGACTTGTCCCGTGTGTTCGAGCTCTGTCTGAAAACACCACACATCAACCACGTCTCCTGACACCTGTGTGATAAATTACATTCCTTAAGTGGGTCACATATCACCAAACAATAGGAGGTTATTGCAAAGAAGGACATTAATATGCCTGACCATGTTCTGCTGCACTGGTTTAATTTTTTCTGCTCAACTCCCCAGAAACCCCACCCGCAGTAAGTCCAGTGCAGCATCGTTTAAGTTACAAAAGCTGGACTTTGCTTCATGCTGCTTGGAGCTGAGGACTGAGCTCAAACCTCACCTGTGCTTACTTTGCCAGACAAGAAAACAAACAACATTCTTCTAAACGTGTTGCAATTGAATGGCTTCAGCTTGTCTCTTAGGCCTCAGGGGAACACTTTTGGATATTGCCATGTATTTGTATTCCTTTTTGTATCCATTCACATCAACTTTTTAAAGACTTACTGAAGAGTATCTGCTGGGCTATTCAAACATGCAAAGCCTGAACTTTAAAAGTAGGTCTTTCTTTCACTGTAGGAATTTTTTTACACACGAGCATGCCAATGTGTTTAGAATATATATTTACTTATCCAGTTGAACACTGTTTTCTTTCTGAAACAATATGAATTTTTTCCTTCATATTTTCAAGGGCCTTTTAAACTCTTAAACAGAATAGTCATAAGAATTTACAGTTACTTGAAATTTGTCTTATAGCATAACACTGTGAATAGCTTTAGGATAAATGAGAATTTCTTAGGCTTGTTGGGAAATGCCTGTTTAAAAGAAAGAAGAATGTGAAATAGGCTTATTATATCAGACAAATAATTAATTTGAAGGTACACGTGAATTACATCTTATTTGTCAAATGCCAGCAAGCACTTGTAAACAAGAACTTCAATATTGTTGTAGTGTTACACTGTTAATGTTCTCCTGTTCTAGAGAACCAGAAGGATAAATGGGACAATCAAAATTTCATCCTGATCCTGTTTTATAAAGGACTTACTGTAACCTAAGTGAACGTTATTGGTTTGTATGAATCGTAAAGCAGCTTCTATCCATTTAATTTCATCTGCATCACACTGAAACCCTGCAATTTGACAAGAATGCAGAAGTAACAACACTGACGGGTTGCTAGTGGGTGTTTGTAACACTTAATGAAATTGTTTCAGTTTGTATTAAAATTCTTTTGAATAGACCGTTCATTGCTAAAAAATGTTTAAAAAGTTTCAGCCCCCCATGCACTGAAAAAGCAGATGGGAAAATAGTCTTTGCAGGCCGACTGCAGCAGTGTTTCGGGGACAAGATTTGCTCTAATTAAAAACCTTGCCAAGGAGGATATTTATAATCTCCTGTTTCTATGGAAATGAGGAACACAACTAAGTAACTTTTTTCCTTTTGTGTAGTTTCAAGGCTTGTGTAAGTCAGGGGAAAAGCTTTCATTGATTCCAGTGATCTCCCAGTCATGCCCTTCGTGGGCAAATATTCAGTAGCAGTTGCCAACGGGGAACTTTTTTGATGCAGAAATTTTTGGGTAGAGTTAGGAAAACATGCCAGTCAAGGTGCCTGTAGCTGTCAAGGAATATGCAAAAAAAGCCCCCAGGCAACACAAAATCCACAAGGCAAGACAGTGTTTCATACAGCATGAGGCAGGGCTGTGTCTGAGTTAAAGAGGGGTTGTGGAGGAACAGCTCAACATCAAATATGTTATCTTAGCCAAAATTGTGAGAAACCATTTATTGCTCTACAATAAAATGGTAAACAGAGGTTTCAGTGATGGTCCTTCAAAGATTGTAGCAAGAATGCCATTAAGACATGCACTGCACAATGGCAAGTTTGTCATCATTTCTCCATGGACTCAAGATTCCTGTAGCCAAGCTGTAGAAAGAAAATGTGTGACTTGAGGATTATGATTGTAGGGAAAACCTGTTAGGTGTTGCTTTTTATCTTGAACCAGTATTGAAGCAAAGCTTTCTAATGATTTCAAGGTACCTTGTGAACCTGCAGGTCTTGTCTTTTATAAGGAATAGGGAAAATGTTTGTTTTGGAGTTTGTTTAGTTTCTGTGCTGGAGACTTTGCATTTCATAGCTTTCTGAAGCCTTCAATCGTTGGCTAACTTTTGACCTTCTTAATCTCTACCACCATTGTATGTTGTGAGATCTAATCTCTGTATTCTGATACTTACAAAACCAATGTATATTAAGTTTGTAAAATATTTTTGCTGTGAATATATGGATTTACAGACTAGTTTCTTGCTGAGGTGAGGTGAGGTGAGATGCAAACATTTTGTAATCACTTATCTTTGATGACATCTAAATTAAGAACCTCACCTTTAGGAAGAAGTACAGTTTTTCACTGATTTGTACAGATATCATCCATGAACCATATAAATTATTCTCCATATGCACTGTTTCATCTGTAGAATACTTATCTATTTACTTATTTATGACTTTAAGTCATTCTAAACTAGAAATGTACCATTTTAATATAGAATTTTATGACTTTTAATTCCACCATTGAATCTCCCATTGAAAAATCCCTTCTTACTGGCAATATATTGCACTTTGAGTTTGAAAATACTTAGAAACTTACTTTTACCTCTAGTTTAGTATTAAATATTTCCTTTGTCTGTCTAGTTGTTTGTAATTTCAGGTGACATTTCCCACATTCTGTGGGTAAAAAACTGTAGCATTTGATTTCTGAGTTATACTGAGAAGCAAAATGATTAATGGGAAAAGCAAAATATTAAATTGTAACTGGAAGAAAGTATGGCACACAATGAATCCATCCAACAGAGTGTACTAGAATGCTGATTCTGTATCAGTTACATAATGTCAAACACCATGAAGTGTACTTGACAGTTCTGTTTGATATTCAGATTTCAGACAATTGGCCAGGATACAGTCTGGATTTGTTCACTTATCCTCAGCACTACTATGGTGACCTGGAAAATGTGCTCATTCCTCATGGCATTATTGTTGACAGGTATGTGTAGCTTGAATGTTACTAAATAAATTGTTTGGTCAGTAGTATTATTCTTTTTTATAAAGGCTGTCATCCATATACAGTGCATGTATGATCTTTGTCCTAAAATATTATAAGTTAAAAACTTGGATATTTTTATTTGGAAATTTAAATTAGTACATTTTTGTCTGTGCTGGAGTTCCTATACTTTTAACATACAAAGTGATCTTTGGAATTCCTGGAAATTTCAGCTGAGGAACAGCTGAAATTTCAACAATCTGAGGAACAATATAAAAAATGAAAATTCATCCAAGAAATGTTTCCTAATAAGAGGTTTTCCCCATTCTCAGATTTGATAAAAGATGATAAAAGACTGTTTTATTAATCTTCAGTAAAGTAAGTGATCCTCATTCTTACAACACTAAAAGGATTTATATATTTCAGATCAAATGAGATAATTTAATATTTCTAATATCTTCTATTTCTCATATAACAAAATATACTAATTATTGTTATATGGAATTTACTACAGAATTAAAAATAAAAGATGTGGAAATTAAGCAACAGCTGTTTCTTATACTTATCTTCAGTCTAGAGCTTATTCTTCTCTGCTTCATGCCCAGATTTCACTACAGTTCAATCAATGTACTTATGTAGGGTCAAATTGATTTTTGTATTACAATTGATAAAGAAAAAAAACAACCAAACCCAAAAAATGTAATAATGAAATACATGGGATAAATTATAGGATTATTTAATAAATTGCATCCTGTTGAAAAGTCCACTCTCATTGAAACTACTAATCTAATTCAGAGAGCTATCAAAGAATTTTCCGGTGGAAGTATTTATAGAATATAATGCACTGAGCTGTTTTTCCTCAAAATATCAAACAACATTGTTAAGTTTTCTGTTGATACTTCATTACATCTAAAATGACCCAGTACCCTATTGGGAGTCTAGAAATGCTATCTTTAAAGTTAATATTTATTCTTTACATTTATTATTAAGATTAATATTTCTTATTTTTATCTTGAAAATGTAAGTAGCATTGTGTGGCAGAAATGTGTATATTTTGTTTCCAATCATCTGCCAATCATATTGTGTTTGCCATGCAGAATTTTCAGAGAGGATAGGTTTGCTTGGGAACCCCACAGTTCTGGGCTCACTGGAGCATTCTCTCAATTATTTGCCTGTGTGTGACCTTGAACAAGTCACTGAAGCTCTTTGCACTCTTCATTTCTGATGTATAAAGCAATGAGCTGTACAGAATAGTGATAATATACACTCTTTATAAGCTTTTCACTGATTATCTATTTCTTTCTAGTTTTTATATGTATTTTTATTAAAACTGTAAGGGTAGCATCTTCCAGAGCCAATCAGCATGAAAGTTTCAAATATTCTTCCCTATCTTTCACTTAATTTGTTGTTCTTGTGCAGTAACTAACATAACAAGTTAGGGGTTTGTACAGGTATATTTTAAACTGGTAATTCCTGTGAGGTAAAATGGAAGGCTAGTTCACATTCTTTTCTCTTGAGTCCCTGACATATTTATGAGCCCAAAATATGCTGAGATGTGTAGGTGCTGTTTATATAGCTGGGGAATTTACGCATTTAAGGTTAACTTAAATGGTTAGTTAAATTTAACTTGACTTCATGCATCTAAGGTTAACTTAGAGTCAAGTGCTTTGCATCTTGCATCCATCACTCTGTCTCTTTGGATCTGCCATCTGTGAGCTGGATGCAAACCCAGTCAAGCATTGGAATGGACTATCCTGGAAGATGGTAGAGTCACCATTCCTGGAGGTGTTCAAGGAATGACTGGACATGGCACTTACTGTTATGGTCTAGCTGACATTGTGGTGGTCAGTGGAAGAGTTGGGCTTGATGATCTTGAAGGTCTTTTCCAACCTAAATCACTCTGTGATTCTGTGAAGTTGGGCTTCTTGAGCAATGCCAGTCAAGCTTTATACGCAGCATAGTGTTTGTAAAGCATACCATGAGCTTACAGCATCTGCATCTAAAGTTATTTTATCTCTAATTCTTTTCTGCCCAGGACAGAACGACTGGCAAAAGATATTATGCAAGACATTGGAGACAATGATATTGTGGTTCTCTGTGTCCTCAAAGGTGGCTACAAGTTCTGTGCTGATCTTGTGGAGCACATTAAAAATCTTAGCAGAAATTCAGAAAGGTTCATCTCCATGAAAGTCGATTTTGTGAGACTGAAAAGTTACCACGTAAGTCAACAACTGATTTATGTAGATTCTGTTTGAATGGCATAATAAATAATTGACTTTTGCATGTGAGATCTCCACCTCCAATTATAAGAAAAACTACTTGAAAAATATTTTTGTTTGAAAAACCTGTGAAGTTTTTTTTATCATTGTAGATAGTATGAATGAGGATATTGTTTTATTTAGTCTGTCTTTTACTTCTGGACAGAGAAGTATTCAAATTTCATTCATGTAAAATGTCAGCATTTGTTTGTTCTCAAAATCCTCAGCAGTTCTGTCAAGTTAATTTCATGTTACTGTATTTTCCACCCCCACATAGTTTGGCATAACTGCAAGGTGGTAAATCTATGTCTTCTTCTAAATGTTTAATGCTAAGTAAATGAAATGCTTTCATCTTCGTAGCATGCAGTTTTCATAGCAGCAAAATATACCACCAGATGATGATAGTGTTCTGCAAGAAAATGCAACAAGCCATTCAATCAAATCCAGTGTTGAAGTAATCATCAAGCCCTCCTGTTATCTTCAGAGGAAATTATGCAATAATAATTCATCTGTGTCACTGAGGATATAATAGTGAGATGACCAGGATTTTTTAGACTCTCTAACTACAATTTCTTATTGTAGAAGTTATAAGTTTATATCCTGTCTTGCAGTGTATATTTCATAGTGTGGGAGCATTTCTATAAGTTGTTGTACAAGTGTCTGAGGAAGTACACTAAATAAATAGAGTGATAATAAGGTGTCTTGCAGAAATGCAACTTGCTGTGTCCAGTAGTTCCCACAATAGCTCTATATCCTTTCCACAGTTTGTTCACTGGCATTTTCTTCTGACCCCAGTGACTATAAAATTTTCCTAACTTTCACAGATCTGGTCTGACTTTTTTTCAGTGTGGAAAAAAAAAAAGTGAATGAGGACCTTTTATAGCCATTAGGTTAGGATTTGGTCCTAGGACTTCTGTTTCAAGAATTACTTCGATAAGGCACGTGTGAAATACTAATATTATGTATTTTCTAGGTAGTCAGCAGCATTACAGAAATAATTAATAAATTATAATGTTATGTTATGTCCCACATAATGGCACATGGAAATTTTACTCAGTTTTTTTTGCATAGTTATAATAGCACTTCAGTAACACTGCTGAACAAATAGAGGAATTACTTAAATTGGGTTTTATTTTGCATCTGGCATGTAGGTAATACACGTGCTTTTCCTACAGAGTTATCTCTCCTATCCAGTATGAAGATATCCTAGTTCTAAAATTTCTTTCCTTGGGGTCAAATCTTATTAGCCATACTAACCCATAACCAATGAGCAGCAGGAGATGTGTACTGCAAAAGTGTGTAAATTTTCACCTCTTTAGCTTAGGAAATAATGTAAAAGCATGTTATATCAAGCTGAAACAGAACTAAGAATTTTGTTATGCAAGGGTGCAATTACCAGTACTAAGTCCTAGATTATCTTAGCACTTAGTGGCTGTGCATATTTTGGGTCCTAGCCTCATGCTGTATCAGAAAGGTAGCACCTTCCAAGAACTAGTGCCAGCATCTGCATTTTTGAAAACATATTCTTTTTTCTTGTATGGCCTTCCAAATAGGTGTCATGTATTAAGAGGTTGAAGCTGTCCTTGATTTAGTGCTTGGATCAGTTCTTGATACCTGTCTAGTCTGAGAAGCTGAAGGACACTGCAGTAGAAATTTGAAATTACATTAATATTGGTAGATGCAGTCCATGAGATGTGCATAAATGTAATGCTGACTAAATCACCAGTATCCTTTGCATCTTGAGTTATTGTTGTGTCCTGTGCAATTGCAGGTTTTGGAGAATGTCCCCTTGTCAGCATAGCTGGGCTCAGATCACTTAAGGAACTCGCTGTACCTAGTCTGAGAGACTCCTTATCCCAGCCTTACATAAAACTCCCAAATTTCCATGTTAGTTTATTCTGAAATAACCTGTCTTTCTCAGTGTTTTACACTTTAATCAGAGGTAACAATTACAGCTTTAGAGATAATACTCTACTTAAAATCTTGGAGCATCACCGGTTCCCCTCCTTTGTTCTCTTCTGTGTTTTCTGTTCCACTTTCTAGTAAGACTTATTATTGCCCTCTCTTTTTATCCCTTTTTCATTTTACAGACACTGTTCTTCTCACATTATTTATCCTGATTCCTTTTACTAACTGTTCTCTCTTTCTCTCCTGAAGGGAGTCCTGCTGCTCTCAATATGCTTCCTTCAGACATGTCTCCCTTCCCCCCTCCAGCTGTTTAAATCCAGCAACTAATTTCAGCTCAAACTCATGGGATTTTTGTGTTGTCTCATTCCAGCTTCAATATTGAAAGGTTAGTTGATTTTTAGGGGCTGTAATTCAAAGTGGGATTTCTTGGTTTAACAAGAAAGGATAGCAAAAATGGGCTGTAATTGTGACCCAGAGTCAGATCTTGGCATCAGTGAAAGTACCCCTTAATTCCCAGGTATCAGTGGAAAATGCTGTACTTTGCTGTTTGGCATACAGACACACTTACAGGAAAATATGATTGCAAATATGACCAGTTTTATATGGCTCTTTGTTTTTCAAACCTGTCATGATGTTACAGAATTTAGACTTCAGAATTTATACTTAATTAATATGTTAGGATTTGCTTTCATATTAAGTAGCTGAATGCTGGGCATGAGTCTTCTTTGTAAGATTTCTTCCTGCAAATGAATCGAAAAGAAAAAGCATAATACATTTAGATTCTCTGGATATTAATGAGATGAGTGGCTACTTGTACTGCCATAATCAGGATGGTTTTATCTGGTTTGCAAAATATTGTCATATGTGCCTGAATATTTTTACATGTTTGTGAGAAACTTTCCTGTATTTTACAAGGAGCAGATTAAAAGAAAGCACCAAGATAATAGTTAGAAAATATGATTTCAGGAGTAAACAGATAGGAAGCATCATGTGGAGTTAAGGATAAAAGTCAGGAAGTAGATGGAGAGGAAAACCAAATCAATTTTCCAGATGGAAATATGAATGAAAAGCAGCAGCTCTGAGTTTTAAGAGGCAGAGAAGAGAACACATACACTTTTTTGAATGAAACCTTGAAAGAGTAGCAAGGCAAGTATAGTGGGTAGAGCAAGAAGCACTACAATAGTCCTGATGGAAAATGTAATGAAGATATAGAAAGATGAATGCCAAGTTTTAGGGGAAAATACTGTATTCTGGCAACACTGACATGAGAACTGATAGAATTTAGCAGCTTTTTAGATATTAGGTTCTAAGATATTGGATTTTAATATAAGTCAGGAACAGTGGAATTGACTGCAGAGATTTTTGAATTTAAAACTGGATGAATAAAATTTACTATATTCAATTTTTACCATGCTGATTTTTTCCCTGAGTGATTGTTCCTCCACAGGGAATCAGAGTTCTGAAGTTGAAAACGGGTGAGGGTTTCAGTTTGAAAGGAGAATTCAAAATTAATTCAAAAGCATGATTTGTTGAAGTCACAGATGAAAAGTAATGGTGGAAGAAGTTGAGTTGGGGAATGCCATCTAAGGAGAATGTGGCCCTAGCAGGAGAGATGGTGGAGCCAGAAATTCCATAATATATTTGTGATACTGATAACTTCAGGAGATTAAAAAGCTGATTAGGAAGAATCCAGAGGGAAGTAAAACAGAGAAATTAGGAAGATGTTTTACTAGGCTGTTTTTAATTAAATGATAGGACTAGACAAGGAAGTATGTTTGAGGATGAACCAAAAGAGAGAATGAACAAAAAAAAAAATAGAAGGATGTAGATATCATGAAGAGAAGGGCTGAATAGGATATGTTTTAGTAAAAACACACACTATAAGAGTAGACTATTCATAAACAATAATTAGAGCTTCTATTTGTTAAGATTGGAAGAGACAATTTAGGACAAGCTGAAAAGGTAAAAGTTGAATTACAGCTTCAGAGAGAAGAGGATGTTCTGGTTTAGCAAGTCTAATCTCCAACCAAGAGATGCAACAGTATCACCTAATCCTGTTCCATGGCTATGCCAAATGGGACCTTTAAGTCAAACCTCAATTTTTAAATGGAATTGGGAAAATTTAGTAGAGGAAGTATGCAGACTTTCTTGAGAAGTTCTCAGCAGCCTCTCAGAAGAGAGGGTAAATGCATGTGAGTTAAGACTTCTTTGGTGGCTAGATGATGAAAGCTAAAAAGAGAAGGAATCATACTGAGTCATTGTTGAAACGGGTGGTAGGGCCTGATGGAAGAAAGGAGAAACACCACAGACTTTTATTAGGCACACATTTATTAGGAAAACAGCACACACTTTTATTAGGCAGACCAGCGTGCTTTCTACATGCATTGCTACCTGTTCTTGTAAAATGTTTAGTATTCCCATATGGTTTTCCATAGATATCTATCTAATTCTCTTAATTACTATATTTTATAAAATAGATATGATAGTAAAGCTCACATCTTGGGGAAGGACAAGTGAATCTTGGTGGCATATCCTTTGTTCACTGAAAACCATAGAGAGGTAAACTAGGAATGAGACTGTTACTTTTCCTTAAGTATTTTGTGATTTGTTTGGTTATATGTGTGGACTATAAAGTGGCTGAAGAGCATCCATCTCTGTTATTTTGAAATGACATTGTTATAACAAACTGATGTTTTGAATAACTTTGGGACCCCATCTGGAGCACTGCATCCAGCTCTGGAATCCTCTGTACAGCAAAGACAGGGATCTGTTGGAGGGGGTGTGGAGGAGGCAACATACATGGTCACAGGTTTGGAGCACCTCTGATGACAGACTGATTCAGTTGGGTTGCTCAGCCTGGAGAAAAGAAGCCAGTATCTGAAAGGGGCTTACAAGAAAGGTGAAGAGAGACGTTTACAAGGCCATGGAATGATAGGACCAAGGGGAAATGCCTTTAAATTGAAAGAGGGTAGTGTCGCAGGCATCTTTTTGTGAAAACTTTTCCTAAGATTTTTTCTTTTCTGAGAAGCTGAGGCCTCAGAAACAAAATGTAAACAATGGTTATCTGCTGGTGTGGAATGCAACAGGTGGATCTGTGATTGGTCTGCTGTGGATGTTTGGATTTACTGACCAGTCACGGCAGAGCTGGCTCTCGCGCTCTGTCTGAGCCAGCTGCTTTTGTTATCATTCTTTTCTATTCTATTCTTAGCTAGCCTTCTGAGGAAACCTCTTCTTCTATTTCTTTTTAGTATAGTTTTAATGTAATATATATATATCATAAAATAATAAATCAAGCCTTCTGAACATAGAGTCAACATTCTCGTCTCTTGCCTCATCCAAGAACCCCTGTGAACACTACCACAAGGTAGGCTTAGACTAGATAGAAGGGAGAATTTTTTTTATTATGAAGTTGGTGAGGCACTGGAACACGTTGCCCAGAGATGTGTTTGATGCTCCAAATATGAATGAACTTCACAGGAAACTTCCAGAGGATTTGGTCAATTCATGTAATTCTTTCAAATGAGTACATTATTTATGGTTTCCAGAACATAACTAATAAAAAAAAAGTAAAAATGTGACTGCTGAATTGTAATCCATGTACAATGGTTGCATTGAATTCAGTTCACAAACATATTCATTGATATGATCTGTTTCCTCTTCAGCCTCCAGTTGTTTGAAACATATTTACAATTGTTGGTTATTAGTCTTGGCATAAACAGGACTATTAGCACTGCAAGAATCTGAAAACAAGCAACAAAACAAGAATTGTTTAGTAGAAATCTGAATGTTTTTGCTATATGAAGCCATCTCAGTAAATAGTTTTGCTAAATCTCCCTACTGTAGGAGTAAGGAAACAGAGGGATTTTATAATGAGTAAGTTGAAAGCTTGGTAAATGGAGTAAAAGAATTTCTTTTTCTGCCATGCAGGGTTTCTTCTCATACGCCAAATGAGTGTACTTGATTCTTAAAAGACTCCACAGAATGAAGCATCAGACTATAATCAGAGTGGAATAAAATGTACAGTCCTACTTTTCATAATAACCTATTCTTATTCAGTATAATTTTGCTGTATGTAACTTGGCTTTTTTTAAGATCGCTATGAACTTTGCATTTAAAAATAATATGCTGAAATCCTGCTGAAAAAGCAGGTAGCCTTAAAATACTGTTATTAATTTAATAACACAGAAGAAACAACTGTCTTGCTTGCATTTAGTGATTCATGTCTATACCCAGACTCTACACCAGTGTTACAATGATTGTTTATCTCCATTGCTGTGTCACACAGGAGAACACAACTTATGATCTCCTGAGAAAAATAATCATGCTGAGATGAAAGAGAATTCACATTAGTTTTTGTACTTACAAGTTTTCTTTTGGGCAGGTTGTGAGTTCCCTGTATTTTGCTCCATGTACACAGTTTAGCTGATGACTGCATCATCATATTGATGCTGAGTAGCCATGGAAGAATTACAAATTGGAGCCTACCTGATAGAATGAGTTCCTGTCAGCTTTAAAGCCAAGTTCTACCATAATTTCACAGGACTGAACTCCAAATTATCTGTGAATCATACATTTGACCTGCAAATAAATAACTTCAATATAGGCAAAAATGTGATTTAGTTTGAAAATTAGTGATTTGTGGTTTATTTAATTTGGAGAGAGGTTGTGTGTGTACTAGACATTCAAAAACTAAAATATACTCTTAACCTTTTTCAGGTCTTGCAGTCACCACTGCAGACAGTGAACAACTCTACAGAGAATTTTGCAGCGTGATATAGTTTTAGATGTTAATGGGCAGCAGAAACATTACATAATTTAGTCCATAGAAGTTAGCAGTGTCAAGGTTATTGCTGTTCTGAGACATATGTTCTGTTGATTGTAGATGGTGTTGTCAGAGAGATCTCTTATGGGCAAGCTAATGATGAGAGATTTGGGAAATCTGCTCCTTGAATTGCCAAAGCGGTTTCATCTCTGTGCACCTTCTTTCTCTATTCATGGATAAAATAGCATTTACCTTCTGGAGCAGTAGTATCTTTTTGAGTGAAAGTTCCATGAGATGTTCAGACCTGCTAAAACAAGTAAGTAAAAGGTCTTTTAGTGCTCCAAGCCAAAGACAGTCCCAAATCTTAAGCAGGCATTGGTGCCCTCCCTGTACCTCTTATACTTCAGTTATTTTCCAAAATTTAGTAAGACCTGAGATGATTAAGAAGGTGATGAACAGTGGAAACAGATAATATTTTTTGTGAATTGAGTGTTTGGAGATACTACAATTCACAGTTCTCCAAACTGTGTTGAAATGTTCCTTTTTCAAGTGTTAAGACTTGTTTAAAAATACAATATTCTTCATGAAAGAAACAAAAAACCCACATCAACATACAGCAGTGTCTTACTGCAAAATATCAGCCGCAGAGACACTCAAACTTTTCAGAGAAATAGCTGAAAATGTGTTAGTAGTGGAAGTCATCCCAAAAGCTTATTCTTGCAGCTAGCTGATGAAGTTTTAAATTCAGAAAAATGTAATGAGAAGAACGACAGTCTCTTTCGTTAAATTGTGGGTGGTGTTGTGAGAGTAGCAGCGGAATTCAGGCACTTTGAGAGTAAACTTTCCTGCCAGGTTAATGTGTACATCAGGTACAGTGGCTTGCTGTGAAAATTCAGGCACTGGAGGTGGGTCTCTTTTCTGATTGCACCTGCACTGGCTGGAGCAGTGACTGTCCCCATTCCTCAGGGACTGCAGTGCCCTCCTGGCAGTCACACTGGCCAGCTCAGCTGCTCCTGAGCTCTCTAACCTGTTTCAGCCCAGAAAACACCACTTAGGAGAGAATTTCTTTTTGGACCGCTTGAGCTTGCTGGATTTGTTTTTAGCAACCTAGATGCACACATGCATGTCAGTAGCCCCTGCCAGAGGGAGACTTACAAGGAGCTGGGGACAGCTTGTGGGCAGTAAATTCTTTAGTCAGCACAGATCTTGCTGGAAAAAATGAGTCTGCCCATAGTCAAGGGACCCTCACTACCATGTGTGCAAGCCTCAGACTCACTCACTGCTTTACTTGAGAGATGCTCCTCAAAGGTATCACAAGGAGTGTGGATATTTCAACTCTAGTTATTTTTGTGTACGAGGCTAGTTTTCATAGTGTTCTAAGATAAACTGAAGAAGGCCATACTATATGGAATAAAATGTAAACTTAAAAGTCAGGGTCTTGAAATTTCTTAGGTCTGGAAGGAAATGTTCTCCTTTCACGCACATGGCATCTACAGCTTCCATTTAATGTGGTGGCAGAGTTGTGAGATATGAGAGCTTTAATTCATTTCTTGGTCAAAGAAAGTGTTTTATTTAAAATAAAACATACAGTTTTATTTTGTGCTTAGGGGCTTGAGATGCTGCTTCTAATGTAAGTAGGCGTTAATTTGTAGGTATAGTTCAGGAAAGGACATAAGTCTATCATACAGTCAGTTTATCCAGTTTATCTCTAATGTAAAACTTACTTATAGAGGATGATCTTTGTAACTGTATGCATCAGATAACACACCTACACATCACTTGAATATGTTAGCACCATCTGAAATCTTAGTGATTTTTTTAAAGTATGAGTAAGTGTGTCAGTGACTCACATATGAAAGATTTGAGGGAGCCAAACAACTCAGCCAAGGGAGAACTGAGTAGGAAGTGGCCTGATTGCTATGGGGACAGAACTAGAGCAGATGTGGCAGTGAAGGCAGTGATACTGAGCTGTCCTACAACTTTTCAGAAGTATCAAAGTATTGTTTTAAAGCATTTATGGAGCATATTAAAGCAAGTAACTACATGTTTTTTAAGATACTTTTCATTTTTATCCATCATTTCCAGCTTAGGTATTACCTTCCTTTATACTGATATGTGATTTTTAGCTATGGAATTCTTGTTTAAAATTTTAAAAAAAGATTCATTTTCCTCTCTTGTGGGTTGGTGCTATATTCTTTTGGATTTCAGATCTAATATAAACTCCATAGTGGTATTTTCTAATGTTTTTTGAGAAATTTGTGGCCCCAAAGGTCACATTTTTCTTAAAGCTGTAATGTTTTCTTTTGAAAAATGTCTTCTAATTTGAAATAAATGTCTTGGATTACAGTATATTGCATAGGGTACTACTACAGTATATACATAGGTACATAGGTACTATGTATAAATGGAGTTTAAGGTGTGAAGTTCCTTTTTCTTAAGTTTTTTTATATGAGTGGGGTTTTTTGTGAGCCTAAATCTTTGGTAATTTTAAGCAATCCAGGTTCCTGAAATCTTACCATTTAAGACTGTAGATGTTTTTGAAACTTAGATATTTAGAATAGATTTTGAAATTTAGAATAGATTCAAAGCATCAAGGGATTTTCTTAGAAGCATCCAACAGTTCATATTTTCAAAGAATTAGATTTCCCTGGATACAGTATTTGTTGTAAAGCAGTGGTTTCTTATAAAGCCTAAAATATTGAAGTGTAGTTTAGTAAAATGTTTTCTTTCATATTTTGCCAAAAATATACCAAGCCATACTAAGTTATGGCATTTGCAGCAATACTATATGTCATCCTGCTTCATGGATTTTACAGTGACAGGGAGATAGGATCTTACATGTAAGATAGCTCCAGAACTTAATGGTCACTAATCCTGTTGTAAAATAAGATCTGATGAGTTTGAAAGGACTGTGGCATGTTTATGCACTGGAAAAATATCACATTACTTGGATGCTAGCAGTACCATTTAATATGGGAGTTTTTCATATTAAGATCTGAAATGGGGCAAAATTAATGAAAAGAAGCCAGAGGGTTCTAATTTTTCTCAAGGAATTTGATGACTCCCTTTTACTGGCATCTTAAATGCTGTTTCTTAAAACAGATCATAACATGTGCAGTGTTTGTGCAGTGTCACACCCCAGTGGGTCTGTGAGGCATAGACCAAAAGGGTTATTACTCTAAAGGAATATGGCAATAACAGGAACTCCTCTGTAATTGCAGTGCTGGTCTGTGTGACAGATACAAAATTTTTTCCCTCCTCATTTGATAGACAGAAGTTAAAATATTTAAATAAAGATGGGATACTATAAAACAACTGTGCAAGAAAATTCACAAAGAATATGTGTGCTGTCAAAAGTTTCCAAGTTGTCATTAGCCAAGGGACTAAACAGAGTAGTATGGAAAAGAGTGCTACTCATTTGTGAGAATCAATGATAAACTAAGCTCCAGATTGCTGGAAGGGACTAAGCATTTGAAGTTTTTATCAGACTCATCTTCTGTGAATTTGCTTACACCTATTTATCTGTTTTCTCAGCCTGTGGCTATTTGACTAAGTTCAAGATTCTTCTTCTATCTCTGTTTTATCACCAGATTCTAGGAACTAATGATAGTCTGGGTCAGAAGGTTAGCACTTTCTGGTTATTCTAGAGAAAGCTGTTTTCTCTTGTGCTTGCAGAATCCCCAGGTGGACAGGGTTTTTAGTACAGAGCTACAAACTCACTATATGTTTTTTTCACAATGTTCATTTACTTTTGATCATTAATTCACAACACAGTTTAAAAAATGAGGTAAGATCATACATGTGAATCTAGTAGTGTCTGAGCTGGCATGCTAAGATCCTCTGTTGAAGCTGGGAAACATGACTTCTAGTTCCACTGCTGTAATGTTAATGCATTTAATGCTAAATAATAATTGTGCAAAAGATGGATACCCCAGTTATTGCAGACTTGAATCCAAATGGGCATTTTCCTACCCAAGTCCAGTATAGTTGGCCATAGCATGACTGATGACCTCAATGACTTTTGCATTACTATAGCAGGAAGAGAATTTTCCTTACCCTCTTTGGCTTATGGAGCTGAGGAGGAAAAGCATCCTAAGTCTGCTATTCCCAGAGTGTGGGCTGGTATTACATTATTATCACAAAAAGTACACACCCTTAGCAATGCTCCTGGCAGCCCAAAAGGAGTACCTGTGTAGGACTATGGCAGTTCTGGAGGGTATGCTTCCTAAATTTTTCTTTTACTTGTAAGTTTTAAGATTTATTTGCCTCCCATCTCTAGAGAAAAATTATGTGATTGGAACCTTACCTTACATGACTGAAGAGCCCTGTGAATAGTTCCTCTTCTCATCCTGCAACATACACAGATTTAATTTCTGTGTTTTAAATATTATCTTAGAGAATAAAAATAAGCTAGAGTACAAGGAAATCTCAGATTATAGTATGTGAAAACTAACCTGAGTTTTGAGGATTTATTGTGTTTCTGATATGCATACAAGTAAAAATCTTTGTTATAGTATGTTCTTGATTTCAATTCTTGATGAACTTTTTAAGTGTTTGGGTGCTGTTTCTGCCATATGGTGATATGTGATGTTGCAATCTTACTGCCTTATTCTTAAACAAAAAAACCCATTTAGTCAATGCTAAGCAAGTACAGAAAATTTAATTGCTAAATCAGAAGTTAAAAAGTGAAATAATTTATTGTCTATAATCCTTATTAGCCAAGTAAACTGGTCTGAGTTCTGCTTCGATTTATGACAGTTTGGCCCTTTTTTAAGATAGTTTACCTTCCTTGGATTAAATACAGAGAAGGCATGCAGGAGCCCTGGTACACAAAAAATTGCTGAGTGTCTGAACAGATGATTACCAGCAATTCCATTTATGAAGTTTAATAATTTACTGTTTCCCAGAGTGTTGTTTAAGCTGAATGACCTGCCTTGCTTTTACAGTAGGGAAGAAATATACCCAGGTGTTACCACAGGTCAGCTGATAAGGAATACCTTGCTGTCAGTAAGTTCATTGTTTGTCTTTCTCTGTCCAAAGCCAACTTCCTCATTGCAAAACTCTGGCCTTCCCTGGAACTGGCTAGACTAGCTTGAGTTTGAAGCAGTTCCAAACCTGAGTGGTGGAGCTTTTAGTTAAGGAATATCAACAAGGAAGAAATAGAGTAAAAAATAAGTAAATCTTTACATGAGTTACATTGTAGATTTACCCCTACAGAAGTAAAATATGTCTTACACTGTGGTAACTAGAACTCTGCTAGACATACATCTACAGCAGTCTAAAACTTGCTATCATGTGTTATCCTGGCAATGGCAATAAGGCCAGGCTCAGTGCAGCACAGTCAGTGGTGTGGTCAGCTCAGGAAAGCAGCTGTAAAGCTCTCAGAGCTGCTCAAAGCTGTCAGTGCTTCAGTGCACATGTACCTGTACATCCTTGCAGAAAGGGGGTGTTCTGGCAGTGGGTGTGTGCCAGTTTACTGCATTCCATTCCCACTTGGCTCAGCATTGTTGGATTGTTTGCAAGGTATTCAAGGTACCTCTTAAAAATAAATCAGCCACCTGGCACTTGACTATTTTGAATGTGGGTGTACCCCAAAGGTTGCCTTTGGTATACATTTGGTTCTGGGTAAAGGAAGGCAAACTTTCCAGTCTTTACTGGGAAGTGATTCACATCATTCCCACTCATTTGTACAAGTCTCCATATTAACAGTACTCACTAGTTGCCCTCTGAATTAGTTGTTCCTGCTTAAGCCTGGATAGTCCCTCTAGCTGCCTGCCATGAAAACTGACAGCTCATTTTCTACACCCTTGAGATTTTTTGTTCTTAGCTGTTGTTCTTGAGAGAAGAAACCCAAAATTGTATTGATTCAGGTGGACGTTGTTTCTAAGTACAGCATTTTATACACTACCACTCAACTTCTGCTGATTCACTGAGGATATTTCATAGCCATACTTTATATATCAGTTTGACTTTACCTATTTGTCAGAATAGGTTAACAGATCCTGTAAATGCCACACTGACACTTCCCCACCAATTTATTCATATTTCTCAGGAGGCAGGTTGCAAAGCAATTAAGTTACATACTAGGATCCAAGGGACAACTGAATGGTCTGTCACTGACTTCTTTTTGGTCAAAACCTTCCTGGAAACCCAAGTTGTAGGAGGTGGAATGATGCTGTGAAGTGAAAGAGCTGCCCTAATGGGAATTCCCAGGTTGGAGAATCTGCTGTATCACCCAAGGGGACAAAAACAACATAGAACAGGCCTGATGGTCACATTCTTTTTTTTGAGTTTCCCTGATGAATTTTGGGAGAAAAAGGTAACCACATTTTCAAATAAATTCTGTATGAACTCTGCAGACTGTAGTAATTAGATGTGTGATAATGACCTTGTGTCCATATTTAATAATTTAGTTATGCATTTAAACTGTTTTGTTAAAGGTGCTTTTTTGCCATGATTAAAGAATCTTTGTTTCACTGAGCCCAGTATTAATGTATTCCAGATTCTTTTTCTTCAGAAGAGTAACAGATGTTCACAGTTTGGTGCAATTTTCAGATGAGCAATGCTGTTTATAATGAATTTTCCTGAGACCACCCAACTCATTTCACTTGTAACTTGAACTATGTCCAAGTGTTGATCTCAAGAGATGTAAAAGAGATGTAATAATTCTGTGCCCCACCCAGTTCAAAACACATGACTTAGTATAGATGGAATTTAAATATGTATACATCCAGTCTACATAGAAAGCTAAAGTTTTATCTTGTATGCCATGAAAAATGGTGGTGGAAATAACAGTCTTGCTTTAATTAATCAAGTATTCCTAGAATTAACTAAAATTATAAAACAAAGATGAACAAGTGAAAAACAACAACCCAGTAATTAAAACCAAAGAAACTGAGATTTATTCTGGAAAATGCAGATTTATTAAGCACTGAAAAAACCCAGAAATATAGCTTGGGATGAGGTATGGGGATGTGACACAATGCATCACGTCTTGTCAGAAACAGCTGCAATAAATTTTGTGCTACATTAACCAAAATATAGTATAATTTAGAGCTGTCTCTATCCAAGCCAATATATTTCGTGTCAAATATTTAAAAAATATTTGGGTTGATAGGGTTTAGGGATATTATAAAACAAGTATTGAGGAACTTTGGGTGACAGAAAATGAAGCTTCAATTCATATTTCTGCATTTATAAGAAATCTCAGCGACTCAATTATATCAGTTGGAACAACTCACAAAGGAAGAAAGAAGGTCTGAATGACTTGAGACCATGAAAATAAAACAAACAGTTCTGAATTGACATTAATTGGTACTGAATGAAGCAGTTTTTTTCTTTCCTGACATTCATTGTACCTTATATTTAACATTTAGTGCAGTGTTATTTTGAGATTATAAACTGAGAACTCAGAAAAAAAAATGCACTGAGAGGTTCCCATGGCAACCATAGTGTGCAAATTATCTATGTGAACATTATGATCAGGGTAATGTCACACCATGGTATTGAGCCTTGCTGTTTGGCAGGTATGTATTTTACAACATGAGTTAAGTGATAAATGTAGATAGTTATAAGTGGCATTAAAATCAATTATCTGAATTTATTTTTTTTTAACAAGAGAATTGCTCTCCAGTGTGATGCAAGGAATTTCTTTAATTTTTTTGAAAATACCTTGGCTGGAGGATTCTGAGCTGCATATAGAAAAACCATATAGAAAATGATTGGTTTTAGGGACCATGAATACCCAGCCTTATCCTTTGCCAGCTCTCATTCTCCAGTAGAACCCCAGGGTTTTCATAAATGTGTGCAGTTGTGTCCCAGCAGCCGATGTGTGAATGCAGAGCCTGACGGGATGCTGTGATCCCCCTGCTCTCAATGGCTTTTGTGTTTGCTTAGCTGCTTGCCAGCAATGAAGATGCTATTTCAGCATCTTCCTTTCAGCTGAAGCCAGAAATACCAAATGCAAAGGAAACAGTGCTGCTGTGAATACTGTGTAGAAAGAGAGGGTTTGGGGTTTTTTTTTGTGAAAAATAAATAAATTCATTAATCATTGCACCTCACTGTTATCTTTTTTTCTCTTTCTCTATTAGCAGCTTAAGGGCAAACTGCCTCTTCAGTAATTCTTGTGTGCTGGTTGCTAATGAAATTCTACACTTTCTCATTTGGAAATGAAAAAATATTTTGTCAGTGCCTTGGTTACACATGCTGTGGTAGATATTAGAAACAATCTGCTTTTTATAGTCTTATAATAGTCTTGACTTGAATACATGCCTGACTTTTGAAGAGTGACCTGTCTTGCTTTACAACAAAAGACTTATGCTTTTAAGCCTGAGCTTAAAATCTTCTCAATCTCCACTTTTTACTTAGTTTTAAAATACTCTGAGAAAATCAGTTACTTGCTTTGTTGTTGTTTGGACTTTTTTTTCTGTTTTTCTTTATGAAAATAAAAGAAATATTGTAACTTATATTAGAAAATGTATGGGATGTAACCTTCATTGCTGCTCTAGCTCTGTTTCCTGGGAAACAGATCAGAGCAGCATGAAATTTATCTAAAGCTCCCAGATCCAGTGCAGGAAAAGTGAAGGCAGGTCTAAAAACTGTCTTTTAAAGCAATGACTGCTAAGGACCTCTTACAAAGCTGTGGTGTGAGAGTTTTGTGGAGAGTAGAGTCTGAGTGAAAGCCAGGGAGCCTTTTGGTGGGTCTGCAGAATGCAAACTTGGAGAAATTCTCATCTGGGCAATTTGACAACCTTTGCTTACAGTTACTCAGGAAGGCTGATTTAACTTAGACAATCCATTCCCATGAGGGCTACAAATAGTTCCTGGGGTTGCCAGGTTGCTTGTAGTCAGGTATCTGCAAAGGTGCTTGGAAGTCCCCAAACTTGTGCCCCCTGGGCTGTGAGCATGGACAGGTGTGGTTCCATCTGCACAGGGGCAGCTCTGACCCTCTGAGTGCTGCCTCTGCTTGTCCTGATTTGGGAAGGGAAGAAGAGCAGCTCTAAATCCTTTAGTCCAGTAGATCTTTACCCACGTTTTAAATCCTGATGTGCCACTATTTACCTGTGGAAAAACATTTGTCTTCAGAGTGCTGGATTTAGGAAATAAAAGCAGAGAATCCAGTATTGTATATTTGTCAGTAGTTTGTAATGATGAAGCTTCCTGGTGTTACAAACAGTAAACAACAGTGTCACATTGTGCTACTGGAGCTGTTATTAAAATTGGACTAATGCTATCTTCCTATGGGTAGGAAGATTAGATTAGCACATGCATCAGTTTGGTAAAAAACCCACATTAACTATACTTATTTCTGCTCTTGCTTTTTCTGAAAAGTTCATATAGCCTGGCCATGACTGTGTATTTTTTAATTTGCCACCTTCTTTAAGGCCTCTTTTGTCTTGCCTTAAAAGTAGGGCTTCCATGTCTCCTTTTTGTGATCTTAATTTCGTGTTCTGCTGATAATAAATTGAAACTAGAGCTGGTTGAGAATTTTCCATCAGAAGGAATTTCAACTAGAAATGTCTGTAAAACAAATTCGGTAAAAAAAGAATTCTTTAAAAAATAACTTTTTTAACAGGAAAATCAAAGCATACTATTCTGTTGCATTTAGTTCAACCTTATTGGCCATATTTAAGTAATTGACCTCAAGGATTTTATCTTTGAGTCAGTTGAATAAGCAAAGCTCTGGAAACCGTATGGCCCACTGAAAATATTTTTGATAGTAAATGATAAATTTTGCAAAACTTTTTTCCCCTGAGGAAAATGAAGTGAATTCCTCCAAAAAGAGCTGACATGTAAGCACATTTAGCCTGTGTTTCCAAAAACTGTTCCAAACCAAGAATGTGCTTACAGGTGTTTGGTCAAGTGTTGAGATGCTCCTGTCCTCCCATTTTGAAAGGGATAAATATGTTACTCAACCCTTGTCATACTAAGAAATAGCAAGCAAGGGAACACTATTCTAAAAAGAAAGATGCAACTTTTTCTAGTCCAGTAAGCCCTAGAGTTTGATGTTGGCTTAGAAACAAGCAGGAGACGCAGGAAGCCACAGGAAGAAGTGAGAATGTGGTTTTCTTGTACACCAATACTAACAAGCATTAGAAAATATTCATAACTAAGACTGGTAATCAAGATTTTTTTTGAAAAAAGGTAACATTTATATTTTTATTTTGTACAGTTATAACCAATTTCAAATTTTTTAATTTCTTCTTTTAGAATGATCAGTCTATGCAAGATATGCAGATAATTGGAGGAGATGATCTTTCAAAGCTGACTGGCAAGGTTTGTTCATTTTATATTTAAGAAAGAGAATAAATTCACTAAAATATTTGAGAAGAGCTATATAATTTTTGTCAGATACTAATACTGGAATCAAAGTTATTAATTCTTCTGTATTAAATTGCTGTGATCCCACTGTTTTCAGATTGCAGATGCCCAAAAAGGTTAGAATGTAGCCTCTCCAACCTTGTGCAGGATTTCCCAGTGGTTATACATGTACCATCAGTGAGACTGTGGGCAAAATTTGTACTGTAATGTTTTCCCTTAGCTTGTTTATGTCATGGAGCTTTGGGGTTTTTTGCCTTCAATGGGTGCATACAAGCAAACTGCACAGTGCATATCTTTGTTGAATTCAGCATATGAGTTTAATACCATTTTGCCTACTGCACAAAATTCAGTTGTGGAGCCTTTCACTCAGAGAATCAAATGGGATTTTTTATTTCAGCATCAGGCTGGCTATATGACTGAATCTGCACTAAGCCTGAGCCTTGTGATAAGGAGAGAGTGGTTTGAGGCAGTGAAAAGGCCATTTTCATCCAACCATGGTAATACAAAGCAGTACTTTGAAGAAGAAGGAAGGCTGGTTTCATTAGGCAAATGGTCTGTGTGGCAAATGGTCCAAAAAAATGGATTCTTTACTTATGCATTAAGGCAACATAATATTTATTTTGTTATTTGTACTGTATATGCAGTCACTGTCTTATTAGGTGGTTCTAGATAATATCAGTTTCTTCAAAGCACTCAAATGGAGCACTAGCAAACTCATTTGTTTTGTAGTACTATAGCACACAAGAAAAAGAAGAGGAAAACAACTTTAAATATTTCATTAATATTAAATAGGGTTTGATGCAACTAGAACTGAAATTTAAAAAATGCTGTTATACTCAGAATATTTTAGTGATATGTATGTACACAATTTACACTTCTAAATACTCCTGCTGGGTGTTGTTTCCTAATTACCACTAAAGCGTTAATCATATTCGGGGGAAATATTAATTAATTTGCTACTTTCTAATATTCAAACACTGGAGTTACCTGTTTTTCTGTGATGATTTTGCATATGTTTCTCTACCTCACAGGCAGAACTGGCAGTGCATCTTACTTAACATTTCTCTTTTTGAACATAGTTCAAACACTTTCTAAACTTCCAGACCCAGGTCTCCTTCTCCATCTTCCAATCCCAAACATCCTTGACTAATGGTTGCAGATATTAATATTATTTCCAGATATGATATTTCCAGTTTCACTTGAATTCACTGGGCAAAACATTATTTTTTGCATGACTTTCGTGTATTTATCTGTTCCCACATGTGTATGAGAGAGAAGGAAGATTTCACCCTATTAAGTCCTGCTCTTATCAAAAATTAAGTAAATTTTTTTCTTACAATGAAAATCCTGGTAATCTTTTTCTCAGTGGCATGGCTCTCCTGTTCCCAGGTATGGAATGGGACACAAAATTTGGCTGTTGGGAGGCTGAGAGATACTTGGGGAGAAGACTGAGCAGCAGCATAGTTTAAGGTAGCTGGGCAAGGAGGCTGGGGTCCTGGGTAGGTATGAGGCAGCTGCTTTGGGAATAAATTGCTGCTCAGGAGGGGAGCCCAGAGCTGGAAGCTGGGTGTGAAGGCTGAAGTGGGGCAGGAAGGGAGAGCTGGGACTGCCAGGGGAGCAGACACTCAAAGGGCCTGTTTGGTGTTTGTTTGTATGTGGAGCTGTCTGACACAGCTGATGTAGGAATAATGAAATAGCATTTTTGCCAGGACACGTGAGAACAGGGTTCCCTTGAGACTTATTTTACTGTTTGAAAAGCTGGAATGCAAAGCTTAGGCTCAAATGCTCATGCTTGCATGTCTAAAGTTGGCTATGTGAAGGAGTGGCCTTATGTCCATAGATGCCAACTCCTCCATCTGTTGTTGACTTCAGCAGTTAGAGCAAGTATTCAGCACATTTTACTAATCAGCCATTTGTGGGCTGATTCAGAGCCTCCTACAGGCCATGTAAATCTTTTCCTTGAAGTGTTTTTAGTACCTCTCTTTAGCTGCTGCCTTTTAAAACTGCTGGTTCAGTAGGCATCCAATGTCACTGAGTGAATTAGTTGAAGACTTACTCAGAGTAAGTCTTATTCAACTTCTTTGCTATCGAGCAAGCTGTTCCCACATGCTTGGAGTATTTAATAAGAAAAGATTGTAATGATATTGAAAAATTAATATACAGAGTTAAATCTCATTAACTTACTGATCATGGAAGGTGTTTCCTAAAGCACAGGTGTGGGCTTGGAATATAAGTTCCATTATGTTTCTGTAAAGTTGAAAAGTATCAATAAAAGTAAACAATTTTGAAACTTACAGAGAAAAGATTCTGAGATTTTGATGTTGAATTGCCTTTCATTAAGTAATAATACCTGGAACCTCAGCTAGACTATAATCTTTGTGAAGAACTAAGGCATGTTTGCTGCCCATTGGAAAAACAGATTACTGAGTGAACATGCTGGTATATAATAATGTTGGGGTTTTTTTTCTGAGAAAGCCTAAAGAAAGCAAAAAAATTTAAAAGCTAATTAGAAAGAGGCTGTTAAGGAGTAGTTCTTAGCTCTGTTAATAGCTCTTCAGAATAATATCTCCTCTGTCCCTCTCTACAATATGCTTTTGTTTATAAAATTATTATAAGCCTGGCAAAAATGTATAATGACCCAAACCACGGAAAAGAGAAATATGAGAGTTGGCATACAGACCCAAACTGCCCAAATTGTTACCTGAAGAAAATCATCCCCCATTTGAAATTATTCTTCTGTGAAGAAGGTCACTTAGGCACGAATGAAGTTTTCCATGGCACACATCATTAATTAAGGTACTTGAATAATGAAGCCTGATATAGCTTAACAGTCTAATGCTTTGTAAGCGTTTCTATCCAGAAAAAAATATAATTTAATAGTCTCTCCTTTAATCATGTAAGTAGTGAACATAAAGTTTCTCAGTATCTGATTTCATAGTAAAGTAGTTAGTTTTCAAAGTTACTTTAAAGCTGAAATGCTCACTTGGGTAAAATTTATCATTAATGTTTGTAAAGGGGAAAACATTTTGAAAACAGGAGATAATCAATTACTGTTCAGAAATCTGTTTCACAACAAGATGGCAATGAAAATGTATGGAGATGAGGTGAAAGAACAAATAATATAACCCTGCTTTGTATCAATACTGTGACCATACTGTATAATACTGTAAAAATTCCTAACATATTTTCAACTATTTGTGACATTTGAACAAAGTAAATTTTAAAGCATCTAGAAACTTCAGTAGGTTCAGCTGTACCAGAGTTGTGAGTAGCACTGCTATTTATCTCTTATACTTGTATGCATGTATATTTTGTCTGAGGAGCTTAGGACCTGGTCTTGTAGTCCAAAATCTCCAATGACAGGAATAATTCTGTATATCTCTCCATATGTAAAACATGTCCTGTAACCTTTCAAAAAGCTCCTATACCACTTTGACTTGTCTCCTTGCAAATGAGACAAGTTAGATAAAATCATAAATTTAAAGTTCATATATTTTTGCAATTAAATACTTATTACAGTTGTATAATATATTTGATGTCAAACTTAGATCCATATATACACTGTCATGTATAGAAATATGCTATTTCTATATAGCATAGAAAGTGAACAAAATAATCATTATTAGTTTTTAAGTTAATAAGAACTTCAAATTGAGACAGAGTAGTTATACAGTTAGTACTATACAATTATGGAGCCAGTGAATTTAAAAAATTCTGTCAATTCTTATGTTCTGTATGATTTCCCCTTGTTCATATTAAGTACATGTTGTTGACAGCCAGTGGTTTTGTCATTTTCTGTGAAGTGTAGAAGGTCATAAATAGCCATCAAGAAAAAAAGGAAAATTAGTATTTGTGTTTTCCCTGCACTTGGTTGTGTTAGTTTGAGAACTCCATCCTCACTCTGATGGTCTCCTAAAATGACTGATCAGCTCATACAAAAAAGAACTTTCACTCTGAAGAAGATATCCTCCATGCAGCTCTTCTCAATTCCTTCTGGCAGGATTTGTGCTATAAAATCTCCAAACTTCTTTTATATGTCTTGCCTAAATCAATTTATCCACTGTCTACCATTTTCTTGCCCAGCTTGTCATTTGGGAGGATGTTCCAGGAACATAAGGCATTCTCACTTTCTTTTCTTATGCCTCTCGTTTCATTCCTATTTTATTGAAACATTTTCTATGCATGTCATAGGCTCCAGTTCTGAGAGCTGTTTCTCTGTCATTCTCCTAAATATGTTAGCATGTCAGTATTTAATAAACCATGCATGTGGCAGCTAACACAATGTTTTATTCTCTAGATTAATATACATATTATTCTCACCATTCCAAGTTTGTTTCTCAGAATTCTGTTGGTTCTATACTTATTCTCTCCATTAGTATTCACTGTGTTGACTAATGTTGTGATTTCTTCCCCATATGCATTTCTTTCCAGAGTAATGCCCATAAATTTGCAGAAACAATAATGCCATTCTCTTTAGAACATTATGTACGTGAGAGACAATTTATATGACAATAAAGGTATACAAAATTCACTATACACTTTGGCAATAGTCATGTCCCCCACTCACCTCAACATCTTACTTTATTCCTGTCAGACATGCAGCCTTGCCTTTTTCATCTTTTCAAAGGTTGATTTTATGTGTCTTGAAGCAGTGCACATCTTCAGCACCTCTGCTTAACTGCCAGATTTAGTCACTTCTGTTGTTCTGCCTTTTTTCTTAATTAGATTTGATACTGTCTATTCTTCTGACAGTTGCCATCCTTAACTGTTTTTTCTGAAGCAAAAGACACTATCTTTTCCTTTTCCAAAGTCAATCACCTTTCTTTGCACTTCTTTCTTAGATAATCTGTTCTACTGTTTATCATTATTTTCTTTTGATGTTGTTGTTTTGGAGAAAGGAAATAATAAAAAACTTTTACAGCCTTCCTATCCCATTTTTCACATGGGCTCTGCTCAGCCACTATCTGCTTGCTTCTACATCTTACCTGTTCATAATCCTATTTCACCTATGTCCAGAAAATCCTCATCCAATTCCAGATGACCAGAGGACTGTACTTCTTCATGCAAGTGAGAAAATGGAGACATGAGTCATTCCTGAATTACCTTTAGATTAATTATGGGAGTTTGTTCTATTTTTATGCACAATAGCCATGCTATGAAGATGGCTGCAAGTGGAACAGGAGTGTGCACAGCATTTGACACAATGCTCTCTAAGAACAAAGCATCAGGTCCTCCATTATGTTCCCACTCTGTTAACTCTTAGAGATTTTGAACTTGTTTTGCACAATTTAAATAGCTGGAGTTTGTACACATGGACTCTTAACACATTAACCAGTTTGCTCCCATCAGCAGCTGCTACTAATGAAACCAAGTGTCTGAAAAAACCCATTTTTGAGATGTCATATCTACCCTTCCAAGTATGCTGAAAGATGTGGATGAACCCAACAGAAAAGATGAAAATCAGACATATGTGACTTTTTCTAGAACTCTGTAGAAAGTTCCTAGCTAGATGTCTCATTTTACAGGAGTCTTTAATATTATTTTCTGACATTGTGATGAAGTGTTAATATCTGTGGATTTCATCCCTGTGTGCATAACATAAAATTATTTCACTTTTCACAGGAGTCCATTTAGCTACCTTTAACATCTTCACTGAAACTTTATGCATTTTTATTTAATTTTTATTTGATGGTGATTCTTCAGCTCTATGGCACTGTCATAAAATGTCTTGTTTAACCACTGGTACCTGAGGTTCCATAAATACAATGCTAAGAAAGCAAGTACTGCATGTGTGATGAGTAAACTGATAATCCATTAAAAATTCAGTTTGAAGAATCACATTATCAATTTATGTCATTCTGATGACATGGGGTAAATATGAAAAGGTGTCTTCAGAAAGAATCTAACTGAAAATATAGACTACTGAATGGAAATTTATTTAAAGGGAATCAAAATACACTATATTGTTGCTTTTTATCCCCTTACTCTCATAAAACAAAACAAAAAAAAGAAGTAGAGATTGATAAAAAAGATTTTGTGGGGGGAAGGTAGTAGGCTTTGGGGTTGTTTTTTTTTTACAAATATGCTTTCACTTGTAGAACTGGACAAATAAATGAACTCACCTTTTCTTGACACTGTGTATTCATGCATACTTTGCAAGCTGGTATAACTAACAACATGTTACAAATACTCTCAAGTAGTTTAAGAATAGTTCTATCTAAGAAAGAGACAGGAAGGAACTCAGGATATCAGTGGGGACTTGAAGATAAAAGTATTTCCATCAGTCCAAATTATGCCAATCTTCCCACATTAAGGTTAATTTTTTTCCCTTTTTTTCCTTCCCAGGACAGTTAATTGGCCTGATCACAAACAGGGCTTTGTTTAGAGATTCCTTTATCTTAAGGCCCAAAAGCATCTTCTGGGTGATTAGAATGAAGGGTCCCAAATGATTATTTCTTCACTACAGTACCTACAGTGTATCTTTTAAACTACCAACAATTTTGATTTAGAGGCTTGATGGAGAAGCCTCCATATATCAGGCATGTTATACCAATAGTCAACTGTCATCACTGCTAAAATGGTGAACCTAATTTTCCTTTCTGAATGTGAGCATTTTTTTGTCTTTTACTGTGGCCTTTTTAAATACCTTTGCCTACTGGATTAAGCTGTTTGCCATTGTCAAATTTATATTGCCATATGGTTGCATATTTGCCTATCACACAGTCATTACTTAAGCTTCTTTTAGATAAACTAATCCATTGGAAGCCTGCTGTACAGTACTGGCATCCTGTAGGATGTAAATGAGACAAGGTTTGAAGGTGGAATTAACAACATGAAATTATTAGTAGGCAACTGATATAGTTGGAAGAAATGAAATTTCAAGCATGCAGATCCTTCTGTTGGTCTGAATAGAATCAGCAAACGTCAAGCTAAGTACAGATTGGTAGAAACTCTTAATTTTAACCTAATGTGGTAATCAGACAATTTGGGATAAGAGAAGCTATTGCCCTCCATAATCACCTGCCCTGTGACCAGAGGGGCAGATAAAAATGTTAAGAATTCCTCTGAGCTAAAATAAGAGAGGAAATTATCAGCTGTGGAACACTGATAAATGAGTTGAAGGGCAGCTGCAGTGGAGGATTATAATGTGCTGTAAAGCACTATTTTATTCAGTCCATGATTTCGAGTGCATACAGCAGTTCTGAATTTTTGTTCCCAGGCTCAGCTGTTGAAGGTATTTTGTGGTCTCTCTCAGGCTGTGGGCTGAAAGGTCAAAGTTCTTTTGTGAAAAATGTTCCCCCACTGGGAAATGGGCTGTTAATTAAATAAAAGCTATTACTTCCTGCTACAAACCTTACTTCACTCTAAGGTATTTTTTTCAGTTCTCAAATAATTTTTGTTTTCTCAGTTTTAAGTTCTTCCTGTTCTTTTCTTTCTACTAAAGAAAAAAAAAAGTGTGTATGCTATTCTGCTGATTTTATGCTGAAACATTTAAGGAGAAAATACCCTCTTTATGTACCTACCTGATTTTCTTGCTATATATGTGAGGGCTGAGTTTGTCCTCTTAGCTGTAGTGCTGCATTAAATGCAGTTGTTTATTTGATTATTAAAGTATAGTTTTGGCTTTCAGGGAAATACTCCCCCTTTCTAAATGTGCAGCTTAGAATTTTTACCTTGTTAAAATGTCACATTTTGTATTAATTCAAAGACACAGTTTTCCTCAAAGTCTTACTCTGTGCTAACTTCAAAGTACTACTATTTCATAGTAATTTTCCTTTGAAAACAGTCTTCTGAATGGAACATAAAATCCAAGTCTAGAAAAAAAATTGTTATTCTTTTCCAGGAAGATGAAAAATAATTTCCATAGTAGTTACTACTGTCAGGCAGGAGGCAGACATGCTCTCATTACTCTGCTTGGTCTTGTTAGCTGACATTGTTCCATTTATTACTGACCTGTGGGAAGGTAAACAATAGAAATGTATTGACTCAGTGCTGGAGTAGTTTTCATCTTACTGCAAATCAGGATTTTTTTTAAATGTACTGTAAAAACAACATACTTTCCTTCACTGTATAAATGTGTGTGGCTTTTAAAAGCAGGAAATTACAGATTTTAAATTTTTGCATGTTTTCTGTTCATTATTAAAAAAAAATTAACATTCACAGAGAGTTCTCTTTAGCAAGAGAGACAGATTCACATGCTACCTGGGGACTAGAAATTATTTCTTTCTTATTTTACATAGTACTAGTATTGTCAAGAACCTCCTTTTTCCAGATGACCCAAGACATGCTGCTATGGGCCATTTTTACTACTGTCTAGAAATGTATATGGAAATGCAAATTTTATTTTTGTGGAGATCCAGCTCACACCACAAATATTATTTCTACTCAGTTCAAATGTTCATGTACAGAGTTGCAAGTTGTATGTGCCCTGATCACTCAAAACTGGAGAATTTTAAACTCCACAGCACCCATTTGCATTCAAAACCACAGAGGACAACTTTAGGACCACTGCTCTTTAGTGTTTTTATAAAAGATCTGGACTCATAAATTGAATGTACATTAAGAAAATTTGCTAATGATGCTAAAACAGGAGGGGCTATGAACTCCCTCAGCGGTAGAGGGGCCTTACAGAGAAATCTGCATAAGCTGGAGAGCTGGGCAATCACCAGTTGTATGAAATTTAACAAGATTCTCCATCTGGGACAGGGTAATCCCTATTATATGTAAAGGCTGGGCAATGAGATGCTGGAGAGCAGCACCATGGAAAGGGACCTGGGGGTCCTGGTCCGTGGCAAGCTGAACCTGAGCCAGCAGTGCCCTGGCAGCCAGGAGGGCCAACCCTGTCCTGGGGGGCATCAGGCACAGCATGGCCAGCAGGGCAAGGGAGGGCATTGTCCTGCTCTGCTCTGCACTGGGGCAGCCTCACCTCGAGTGCTGGGGTCTGCCACAATGCAGGAAGGACTTCTGACTATCAGAGTGTGTCCAGGGCAAACAGGTTGGTGCAAGGGCTCAAGGGCAAGACTTCTGAGGAGTGGTGAGGTCACTTGTGTTGTCCAGCCTGGGGAAATGAAGGCTGAAGGGTGCCCTCATCACAGCCTACAGCTTCCACAAGATGGGCAGTGCACACAGCTTTCTAGTGACCAGCAACAGGACAGGAGGAAATGGAATGAAGCCATATCAGGGGAAGTTCAGATTGGACTGTTGGAAAAGGTTCTTCACTGAAACTGTGTTCAAGTCAGTGGAACAGGCTCTCCAGGGAAGTGGTCAGGGCCTGAAGCCTGTCACAGTTACAAGAAGAACCTGGTCAATGTCATATGGTTTAGTTGTAGGTAGTCCTACAAAGAGCAGGGAGTTGGACTTGCTGTTCCTTATGACTGCCTTCCAACTTGAGGTGTTCTTTGACTCTATGTTACACCAGCCTACCTTCTGCCAGCTACCTGGTAAAAAGCTGTGTAAACACAGAATGAATCACATCCAAATCTATGAGCTCCCAGCCATCCCTCTGAGCTATCAGTAATGGCAGCTGATTCTTTTGCAATGTTGATTCTTTTGCAGTGACTCAATAGGAAGGTGTTTCATTCTCTGAAGCCAGCATCCCTTTTTATTTGGACTATGTATGAAATCTTTCCAGGACATATTTTAAAAAACTGACTGTATTCTGTCTCACTCTAAGATATATTAGCACCATTATTAGATTTCTGGATGTACTTCAGAGATTGTATTGGTGAACATGGCTCTGCTCAGAAATTAAGCCATCTTTAGCCTAGTCAACATGTCAGTAAATATTCCTATACCCTGTTCTCTGAGTTTCGAAAGTAGACAGAACCCAGAAGGCTGGATTACTTTTCTTTTCATGTGGTTTCCTTCTTTGTAATTGCTTCAAATATATCTGAGAGGACAAAACATTCTTGATCTATGTGGTATGGGAGCTACAAACACACATACTTGAGAAGGATCTTTTCTTCAGTGTTCTTTAGCATCCTGTTTGTCCAGCTATCAGTGACTGCTGCAGCACCACAAGCTGATGACTTTTACCAGTCCCCTGCGCACCAGCTCACATGGGGACTCACAGTGAAGCTGAATAAGGTCTTCATGTAACTGATCTTTCACAAGAGATGCTGGGCACAGTCAGCTGTGCCTTTAGGATGATGGTGACATCACTGACAATGTACTAATTTGTTGTATCCATTGCATTCTTCTTTCATCCTCTGCTATCCATCTGATCAAGGATAAGCTAATCTATTTCAACCAGTTTTAGTTGGACATCACCACTATCTAGTCTGGGACACTGTATATCAAAACATTTCTTGGCAGTTTGCTCTTCTACTCTGCTATTCCATCCCTTTTCTGAAATCTTCTATCTGTAGACTGCTCCAACAGTAGAAAGGCAGGGGACAGGCAGCAACACAGTCAGTTTCCCAGCACGGTATTTTGCAGGAGAGAGTTTGTGTACCAGAGGATGGCAAACCACTCTGAATGCCTTTGGTCGTAAGCAGCAGTTAATGACTGAAAAGTAGGGAGACTTTAGGCACAGTAACCCTGCATAATGATAACAGATATTAGAGTATCACTCTGAACAGTTAGGATGCCTGCTTACTTATAGTTACAAAATGTTTTCATATCTAAATATTTTATAGTGGCTTTTCCACTGCAAAGGCCTTACCTACGTGATTTCCCTGTAGTACAGAAAATCCTCATCTGTGTTTTGGAAATAATGAGAATGGGCATAATACAAAACAGCAACTGTGTTTTCTGGCCTAGACATCTTATAGGAACTTCCCCAGTGTATATGATTTGCAACAGTTGGACTCCTTGACTCTATGGATGAGAGACAAAGTCCACCAAAACCCTTCCTTCCTTGTCAAGTTAGTCAATAAACATGAGATCTTACACATCAGCTGAAGTCATGTGCAGGTGACTATCACTCCTATAGCCAGACAAACCTTTCAGGCATGTCTGGATCCACGTTAATCCTCTTTCCTTCATATGAGTCATTTGTGATAAGGAGACATAGACAAAATTAAATTTCTATTAGATGTGTAACTGGTCGGAAAGCTGTTCTCCAGAAACAGTTAATTATGCTTCACTGTCAGACGAGATGCATTAAAGCATGCTCTCCAGGGACTATACAAAACTTAATTCATGATTGAAAAGATGAAATTAGCATTTAATGGTACTCATACTACCTGGAAAAATACTACAAGATATTATGATCTTAAGAAGTTATTTTAAGAATTTGGTTCAAAGAATGACATGTAACAACAATAAAGACGAATACCAACTTCTGTGTTTATACAGAAATAATCTTTTGCATAAATGCAAGTGAAGGAGGACTGACTCAGCAGCAGTCCTGGAGACAAAAGATGGATCACAAGCTGCACATGAGACACCAGTATATTTTTATAAAGGATGTAAGTGTTGTACTGGGATACATAGAAAGGAGGATTACTTATAAAGCATACAAAGTGATTCTTTTATTCCTCTTGACACTGGAAAAGACTCTGGTTTGGAACACCACAACTGGAGAAGGATTCTGACCAACTGGACCAATTCCAGAAGAGAACAAAAGAGTGATCAGAAAGCTAGGAAATATAACTTGTGAGAAAACATTAAATAAATAGAGGCTGTTTAATCTGAAGAAGAGAGGAAGTATGTCTTTCAAATATAGAAGAGAAAAGAGAAGAAAAAAAGCTTTTTCCATGTTCTGTTCAAAATAAGTTCAGGCCAAATATCAACAGAAGTTTTCTTATTATATTTTTGCTCTTAGATAATGAGGTATTGAGACATATTCCCTGGGGAGGTTCTGAAGTACTCATCATGTTCTAGAAGAGGTAAATCAAATATCTGTGAAGGATAGTGTAAAATTTCTGCCCAACAGAAGATGATCTTTCATGGTCTCTTCAGACATTTTCTGTTATGTCTATGATTATTTTTTCTCACAAGTTAAATAGTAAGGACTGTGTAAGGACATACTCCTTATTGTTTAACCCAAATTCCATGACCAAGGAGGCTGCTGTCCCCTCATTCTGTCCAACTTCATGATTTCCACATGTGAGCAAGTAAAAGAATCCCTTAATCTTGACAGAACAGCTGAAGCAACTGTGGTAGCAAAGAAATTTATTTGTCTGTGTATGAAATGTCCCAGGACTTTGCTTTTCTCAGTCTGTCACAGTGCACTAAGTGATGCACAAATAGATGCTGATGGCCATGACCTGTGTCCTTGGGGCCTTACACCTGTGGGCACAGGAACACCAGCTCAGCCCTGGGCTCTTAGTCCATGACTGATCTGTGCTCCATGGGTACCGACCTTCAGCTCAGCTGCAGCCAAACCTGTACATTACTGCAAGCATTGGCCCAGACCCTGACTCACAGACTGACTTTGTTGAACCTGTCTCAAGCCTATGGACCTGCCTTGAGATCCGTGGGCTGTGTTTGATCATGGTTACTGGGTCTGGTACTAAAGGGTTAATTTCCATTTTTAGTTCTGGGGAGATTCTTTCTTTGTCAACTCTTTTGCTCTCTCCCTATATTATATATATATGTGTGTGTGTGTGTGTATAAACAAATCAATATTTACATATATCATCAGCTGCACAGGTTCCTTGGGGTGGTTAAGCCATTACTCCTGCACATTACCTTCAGGTGTCCAGTGACTGAATCAAGTAATTTCCTTATGCCCCAGACCCAGGTGTCCTGAGCTAGTCCTCAGAAGTGTTTTTCCCACTTATGACTTCATACAGGAAGCCAGATGAGATCCAAATTGGTTTTGGATCCAAATGGTTTCCTTCAAAAACTATATTCCTACACACCTGTCATAAGCTTCCCCTGAACATGGTTTTGGCTCTTCATCCCATCTAGACAACTGATATACTTCCATTATTTCTTGAAGGGAGAAGTTTCTAGAGGCAGGCTATCTTCAGACTTTTGTTGTTAAGAGGCCTTTAACTTTTTGCCTTCACAGGACTAGCTTGAGATCCAAACTTGTTTGTGTCAGCAGCTGAGAGGTTGAAAGTCAGGAGTGCCAAGCAGGATAACCACCAGTGAAACCTGTTATGAAAACACCAAAAAGGAGCCTCCCTCCAAGATTAATATACATTCCACCAGAGCTCAGTTTAAATTAGTGGCTTTCTTGAGTGGTATCTCCATTGCTGACATTTGCTCAACTGCTGCCAGGAGTTCCTTCCACACCTTTACCAAGTGTTTTGCCATTTAAAAGCATCCAGGTACAATACAGTGTGTGGTAACATGTTTCTGCAGTGCTTAATGCATGAAGTATGCCATGTTTCCCTACCAAGCACTGTGAGTGTTAGGAATAGCTGCAGTATGAATATAAATATGGATAATCTACATTAATAATTTCTGGTTTGAGTATTTAAAGCTATTTATGTATTGGTTAATGAAGCTGTTAAAAGTGTGCTGTTGTGAGCATGCTGCTTTCACACACTCCTAGTCCGTGTGTCTGAGTCTCTCTTACTCTCAGCCTTGGGTTTTTGTTATGGAAAAGGAAGTTAAACAGTCTCCTTTTTATGTATGTAGCAAAGCCAACCAGCCTGAGAGAAAGGAAGTGGAATGTAAGCTAGGCTGGTGGATACTGCATGGATATGAAACTATGTGGTCTCAAGGTTTTGCAGGACACACAGTGTGCACATCCATGTAAGGTGTATACACTGATAGATAGATAAAGGTATTTGTGAAATAACTTTCCTCTTGCTACTGCAGGTTTCACTTCAGAAAGTAGATCTTAATGCAAGACTGTAAGAGTCCATCCTTTTGATCATGCATATGATCATGCCTACTAATAAATAGATTTTTATTTATTCTAATAAGGACATTGCATCTTAATATTGCTTTTAGTAGAAGAACTGAAGTCTCCTTAGACACTGTACTTCCTGGAACAGTGATGAACCATTTCAGCAAAAAGATTCAGCCTGTGTGATGATACTGTCATAAAGCTTGACATCACTGCTCTTGGCTGGGCCACCCCCCTTCTCTTCAAATAATACTGATTTCAGCAGCAGTATCTGAAGAGAAAGAGGGTGCTTTGCAGTATGAGAGTGGGTGTTACAACTTGGCCTCTAATCCTTTACTGTGAAGTTGCTTGGGTGTGGGTGGAGGGAGGAAGAGCATTTATTTCAGAGAAAGAATATTATTGTTGTATTCTCATACTAACATTGGAAATAGTATTTTAGTGAACTTTAGGGTACACTGCAGTACACAGCTAGAGACACTGGAATGAAGTAAAGCTCATCCTATTTGGATTTCTTCCATCTAATTTTATTTTCCAAAGCTACATCCGTTCTTGGACAAAGAGGATAATCTAGACAGAGCTGAATTAAGTTGTGGTCCCTGACTGCAGGGCTAGCTCTTATGGCTGGCTCTTTTTCAGGGCATAGAAATGAAACAGGAAACTCCTAGTGTCCTACTGTGTTGTACATATGTACATGGACCTATCTTCATTTCCCTTTTTTAAACATTTATTTCTTTTACTATGTGAATAGTATGTAATTGTATTCCTTTTTGTTTGTTTCTTCCAGAATGTTCTAATTGTGGAGGTAAGCTGGGTGTTTATGTCATATTGTACTTAGATAAAGTCACACAGCCAACTTATGATGGGCTGTTCAGTTTCTAAATCCTGTCAGTGTTTACACTTCTCTCGCTGGGAGGTGGTGAAGAGGGAGAGGGGTTGATTTGCTTAATGGATTCTCAGTCTTTTTGCAATTGCATGACAGATCAAACTACATTGCTGTCACTCTAACTGGTGCTCTACCTCATGATACCCAGGAATCTTTGTTTCTGCCTTATTTGATTTGTTCTTTCTGTGGTTTCATCAACTCCTGTTCTTCAAGTTGTTCTGTTCCTTGGAGGACAGTGAATCAACTGCAGTGATGCCCTGCATTTCTCAGGTGCATGACTTTGAAATAGTGGCCCTGCATATATGCTTTACAGCCCCAGGGCTGTTCACAGTCTGGTTGGGAGTGTCAGCCCTTTTCTCAAGCTCCTGCATCCAGCTCTCCACCCAGCAGTGTCCCTGGGGCACAGCCCATCACAGAGCTGTTGCTGATGTAAGTCAGCAGTGTTCAGTTGTAGAGGGAAAGAACATGTCACCTCACTGCTGCTACAAATTCTCATATAATTAAGATAGGTGATTCTCTTTGAAAATGATGAATAAGCAACTGGGACAGCTAGAGAGCACATTAGGATCTGCCTGGCATTTCAGCACCAGTTTCCTTGTGTGGGAAGTAAGCCGGACAGTGTAATGAACTGTATGTATACTGTTGAAATTTCTTTTCTTAGCAAAGGATGGAAAAAAAGACATCAGCCACAGAGATGGCTGGTTACTGGAATAGCTGCTAAGAACTGCAATTTACTCATTCCATCTGCTTTAACAGAAATTAAAAGTGTCCAAGCAAACTGGATATTAAACAGCTGGAGGGCAGAGACAAGGTGTTGCTAATCTACCCCAAAGTTCAGATCAACAGCTGCTCTCCTTGGTCAGTTTTCTAGCCAGATACCTATTGATCTCATTGAGATGATATTGGATATGGCAGCTCTGGAGAAATCCCATTTGTACTGTGCTAATACAACAAATAGGGCAGATTTAGCCCCAACATGGAGACATGGTGACATACTGTGATCTCAAGCATAGCGTGCAAAGTCTAATCCCTGCATCCTTGCAGTGCCCAGTAGAGTCAGCTCCAGTCCCAAGTTACATCCCAAGTACTTGCAACACAGCTGTTTTCAAAAGGAAGTGGACAGTCCTTGAACTGATAATTTTATGAATAGAAAGTGCTTGCTTCAAACAGTGTAAGCTCAATTATAGCTGTTTTTGGATGTGGTTTATAATGCACTGGAAAAATAAATCATTTCTACAAAATAAGAATGTGAAACTTCTCATTGTCCAGATTTCCTCCTTTCAGCTTTCCTTTGTGTTTTACCTAATTTTTCTTGTTTTATAAGGATATTGTTGGAACTGGAAGGACCATGAAGGTTCTGCTTAACAATATAGAAAAATACAAGCCAAAAATGATTAAAGTGGCAAGGTGAGTAAAACAATCACAAAATTTAGTAATTAATTAGTCTAGTCCAGTATATTTTTCAGAGTACATTCCCATTCAGACATCCTGCTTTAATTTGATGCTGCAGTATGAAGGAGAGCTGTGCAGAGGAGCTGCCTGGGTCACTGAGGGGAGAGTGAAGGAAAGGAGGGAAATACTTTTGTATTGTTCTGCTTGACAATGATCCTCCAGCCATTTCAAAACTTGCACTGATGGACCAGGGAGGGGAATACACCCAGCTCTTCCCTGTAGTCAGGATGTTGTCAGGAAGAGAAACAGAACAAGAACAGGGACTCACATGGCTCAGATTTTTGATAATGAGAATAGTTTTATGTTATTCAGTTACATATCTAGATTTAAATGGGGTTTATTTTATTTTTAATTACAGTTTGTTGGTGAAAAGAACATCTCGGCCTGATGGGTACAGACCAGATTGTAAGTGTTCTGAAAATCTCTACTTGACAGTAGAAGTTACCACTACTCTGTCACTTGCCTTTCATTACATTCTATGGACTGCTAGAAGCATTGCAAAATACCAATTGTCAGTGGGTCTATGGGATGCAATGGCAGGATTTGTATAATTGCCATTTGGAAAGCCTACCCGACATAGGTCTTCTGCAGAATATAAACTTTACTGGGAAATTTTGAAATGGTTTAATTTTATCTATGAAAGGTGAGTGTTTTATCTTCTGTCTCTGACAAATAATATCGAAGAGAATATCCATTTCTTCTTTTTCCTTCCTCATTGCATCTCTCTGGAGGATCTGCAGGATTCCATCTGAGCATGAAAGGTGTTTTATTGTGACTAAGTATTAGCAAGTTTTACATTTTTTTATTCAGAAAAGCACTTCTCTTTTTTAAAAGTATTATTGTTCAAAGGGAAAACACTGATATTATAATTAAATCCCACCCCCTAAAAAGCAGAAGATAAATTGGGCTTTTTAAACTTTCTCCTGCTGCTCAGTTTGCACCACACCAGCACCACTTCCCTCTAAATTACTGGTCTTTATACTGTGTTATGATGAAGCTGTAAATGGAGCTATACCAAGCAATTGTCATTTTAGACTTATTTAGAATAAATGATGTAATAACAGGTATGTGGCTAAATACGAAAAGAATAGATCCATCTAGAAGAGATCCACCAGTACTTGCTACTGAAGAAGTCTCTGGTCAGCTGAGCTGGGGAGGAGGGTAGAAGGAGAGTAGGCAGGTGAGTACCAGGAGGCAGCATGAAGGGTTTTGATTTGGGCTGTGGGAGAGATGGAAAATCTATGAAGCAAAAGTTACTTAAATGTTGGGCATGGCTGTGAGGTTTTAGCCCTGTTATCTGAACTATGGTCCAAACATTTTGTTGTACAACTTTTTACACAGTGGAGTGGTATTTTTTAACATTTAGAATTTAACCCAGTAAATTAAGGCATATATTTCACTGGATTCATTAATGTTAAACATATAAAAGAGGCAATAAAATTACTTCATGAAGGGTAGCTCTATATTTTTATGTATTAACTTTTGAATGAAACAAATTTTATCCTTGTTCATTCATAGTGTGATGAATTTTATAAAACATCAGAGATCTCTTTTGAAAATCACTGACAGTGGTGTAGCATTTCCTCACTCACCTAAATTTACAATTCCAAAGTGCACATAACCTCCAGTCTTAAACAACTGAATAAATTCCTTACTTGAATACCTGTAGAATTTTTTATGTGGATCTAGTTTTGTGTCTGTAAGATTGGGTTTTCCTTCAGTTATTTAGAGAACAATTTGGAAAGAGTCTAATTTGTTTTATGTTGTGCTGATATTGCACACACCTTCACAATGAAAAAGATGCATGTCTGTGCTTGGCTTCAGGTATGTGAGTTGTATAACTGAGGTGCACTGCATACATTTACTTTGTTAAGCATGTGCTTGAATCTTCATAAGGTTGGGGCTTTATTTTAAAAGCATTTGACATGTTTTGGTAGCAGAAAATATGAGATGGATTTTGCTATTCTTAGCAGAAAATATATAGATCTCTGAAAGTTACTTCTGATTTAATATTCCACATTTTTCTATTATTACTGTGATATGGGACAGTAATCTTCACACATAGATACCAGTGGAGCTTCCAAATGCAAGCAGAATGTTCCAGCTCTGATTTTGGCTTCCTTCCTCAATGTGCCAGTGATAATTTTATACAAAATTATCCTCTCCTCTTCTCTGACTGTTCACATCCCTTTCACAAGTACTCTATGGCTGGGAACTGGTTATGGGGCTACTGCTGACCATGATGTCTCAGACAAAATTAACATAGCCCCAACTGACTACATATAAGTAGAGTTTGGTTGTTGAGACCCACACATTAATTTAAGAGCTTATAACTGCTACTGATCTTATATTGATGGTGTTTGTTATTTGTCTCACTACAGATTACGGATTTGAAATTCCAGATTTATTTGTGGTAGGTTATGCCTTAGACTACAATGAGCACTTCAGAGATTTAAACGTAAGTTTCTTACAAAAATAGTTTTAAAAATCACTGATCTACATTTTCCATATTTATTCTCATAAATATCCCACAATTTTTCTCCTCCTGGGGGCCCTGTGGAGGTGAGTCTTTGACGTGGTTGGGATTTGGGATCCTTTCAATGAGTGCAAAACTCCCTGCAAAATCTCAAATAACCCAAAGGAGTTCTTGCTCAGCACTGTGAACAGTTCCCTCCCCCTAAGAGTTCCCTAAATTTCCATCTTCTGTGAACATGGGGCTTTTCAGGTCCACCACTGCCAGTATGTGCAGAGACAGCAGCAAAAGTGAAACACAGGCACAGGTCAGACGGGTTGTCTGAATAATGTGTTGCCTGTCCCTTTTCTCAGAGAAGTGAGGATGGAAAAAAGTTGCAAATCTTTCATTTGCTTCTTGTGGCACTCCTAGGGGAGCATCTCAAAGCTGGGAATTCCAAGTGGGAAAACTTGCTGTAGCTAGAAAGTGAAATCAGAATTCATTTCCAGTTGTCTGGAAAGGAAAGAGTAATCCTAAAATCACCAGGTTAGCCAAGCCAAGTATTTGTGAACAATTACTAATAATTAACAATGTACTCAACCATACTTTTGCAATCTGTTCTGTTTTTTTCAGCACATATGTGTTATCAATGATCATGGCAAAGCAAAATACAGAGTCTGAAGCAGTAACATCCACACCTGAATATTTCAGTGAAGCAGAAATTTGACTACACTCCCTCAAGCATCTCCCAGAAAAGCAATTCAACTGGCTTGTGTGTCTTTCAACTCAGTATAATAAGGGCTTTACTCTAGAGATGCTGATGAATATTTACAGAAGTGAGAGGTCTTATCTAAAATGTGAAGCATAGGACTTTTACAGTTACCACCTTTATTAAATATTAAAATTACCACCTAAGATGCCTTTTGACTAATAACTTGTCTGCCTCAGGTCTCATTGTGAGCACATCTTTTCTTTGCTCAGTTCTTCATTCCACCTCTTGCAATTCATGTACTTCACTGTGTTGCACAAAATAGTTCAAAAGTGCCATACTGTACATGAGGATTATTTTACAAGATTTTATTGACTTCATCATGCAAAATTAAAAGCATTATTTTGACTTAATTCCACAATTCAAAAGTTTCAGTGGAAGTTCTGTGTTGTTTTGCAGTTCATTACCCACTCTTCAAAACAAAATTTTAGCTCTCAGAATGTGCTGAATTAGAGTGCAGGTCAAAATGAACCTTTGCAAGACACTGCTGATCCAAAATAGGAATTTATCATGGTTCTGGTGCGTCATGTAGCCATAGATCTGACCTGTTTAATGTGCTGAATTTTAATCAAGACAAACCAATGCCAGGCAGGTTTGAATTTCTGCATGGTATCCCTTTCTTCTCTAGGATACAAACAAGTATAAAAATTAACAGTGTTCTCCTGAGATTATAGTCTTAACTAAACCTCATTAAGCTCAAAAGTTTAATGTTAGTCAGACAATTATTCAGTTATGATTTGATTTTTGTAACGTGTCTAAGTAAGTAGAGGCTTTTTGTAACCATCTGTCATCTTTGAGAATACAGGTCTGACAATGCTGAAGAAGGCTTGTATAGAAAAAAAAGAAAAAAATATATAGGACAACACAGCAAACCAGTTAATGCATGAGTGTTGTAGACTGTAGAATCCTTCCTTTATAGATCATGTTTGAAGAAATTTGTGAGTTTTATGTACTGTATTAGCTGTGAAAAATTTAATTCTGTATTAAATATAAGTCTTCTTAACAACTTCCTGAGGGAAACCAATGCAAAGTAAGTAGCTGTGTATCAGTAGCTTTGCTCTGAACTCTGAGAGGCAAATTGTTACTAGCTGCAGATTCCTATAAACTAATAAAGAAACATTAGGAATACTTATTACATTGCACAGTTGTTTGTTTTCCTGCTTCAGCATATTTTGCACATCTCATAAAAGCTTTTAAAAATATGCATTTACCTGGTAATCCAAACATACCATAGGTATGTATTCTGTAGCTGATAAGCTATTGTTATTTGGATAAAATCCATGCATGATGTTATGGGAATGAAAAAGATCAAAGAATTATGGTGATTGCTAGAGAAATGCCTTAGCTCATTTCTACTCCTTTAACTTGTATTTTAAAAGAGTTCTGTTGAAAAGCTTTCCCTCAGAGTAAATTTCTTCTGTTTTAGAGAATAATGCATACCCTTACAGACCCTGGAAGAAGCTGCTGAAGAATTTAATCCCTTTTTGTTTGATGAGAGTGGAAAAGTTTTTCTTAATGCTTCTGACTGCTATTGGTAGTAATGACACATTGCACAGACTGACATGCTTAGACTTAGGCTTAGTCCAAGACATACATTAGGTTATTTTTTTTTCCCCTCTCTTCTTGAAAAATTGCAGTCCAATTCACCTTGGTACAATTATCAGCTTTCAGCAACAGCAATAAAATTTAGTGAGAGGGTTAGTGTAAAATTAGTGTGAAAATATGAATAACTGTAGATATATATAATTCAGACAGTGTTAAAAATCTTTAATTGGAAGACTCTGATTATTAAAATCTACATACTAAAAAGAAAATACCAGATTTCTAGATATTATGAGAACTGGAATGTTTCTTCAAATTCCATTTCCTCCTGTCATCATATTTTTAACATTGTGAAAAAGGAACATACAGATTTCATTAGTGAATTTGCATGTGGAATTATTCTGTGAATAGGGGGAGGGGGGTATTCTCTTCTAATGTGATATTGAATTTTGAACCTATATATATATGAGCATCTCCAGGTATCTCAGCTGCAATCCACATTACTCTTTGCTTGAAGCACTTCCACCTAAAAAATCAGCTTTCAATGACTTTAACAATCAGACTCTGAAAATCATTAGTGTAACTAAGGGAACAGGAAATCATGCATGTATGACTGATTAATATTGGGCTTATTGGGTACTCTTTGGTGTGCTCAGAGAATTTGTTGTCTTGTGTTTTGGTAATATTGTTGATTCCACTCCTTTAACTAAAAGGCCATTAAGTATTTATCAGTTGTGGTTGCACACTATGACCCACAAAGCTATGTTTGGGTTTTTTAATCAGTTCAGCAACATTTGTTGCATAAGAGAAGATGTTCTCTAAAATCCATTATTTTCCTTGGACATTGTGTTTATGGGCAGGCTTCCATTTTTATCTCAGTTTTTCTTCTTGTGCACTTAACATCAGCATCTTTTCCCCACCTTTTGAATACAAATTAGCATGGACAGTAATTTTGTTGAGAGTGACATAAATACTTATCAGCCATCAGGTTTTAAGATGTATTCATTTATGTCTGATTCCAAAATATGCATAGGTGATTTTCTGGAGAGAAGGTCAAACTAGGAAGAATAATTCCCGCCCCTTGGTTAACTGAATATAAATTAGGATTTCATGTTGCAAACCATAGATAGAGTCTAAATATCTAGTAATTTCTGCCTAAAAACAGAATTTAAATAGTCTAAAGGGTCTGTAGTTAAGATATTTTTTCAGTTGAATCAGCTGCTGTACTCTTCTAGTTAGAGCTGGACAAAGTAGGAAACAGTGTCTGTTGGATTGATTGCTATTACTGTTATATTTCTTGACCATGTTATGCTAATCCTTGAAGTGTTATTAATAAATTTGTAAAATGTAAAATTCCAACATTTCCCCCCAAAATAGAATATTAACTGTATGTGATATTGAGCTGCAGAACAGCTTCTGATCTGTGAAAGCGTGAAATCATCACAGTTTATACACTGTGTTTATGCACAGTTTTATATATTAAAATGCTTAACTTTGAGATGTACTTAGGTGATGAATCATCACTATTGATGATCTATGTAAATTGATATATATATATAGATGATCTATATATGATTCTTATATCTATAAGAATCTGTAAGAAAAATGTTTATTTAAATACAAATATTTGCAATTCTAAATTTTAATATTTATACTGAAGAAGGCTGAATCTGCTTCTTTGCATATCTTGCATTTTGATTTGCTCAGATAACAGAGCAGTGAAAATCCCTATTGTAATCAAACTTGTTGTAGATACAAACTGTAATTGATTCTAGCTACCTTGAAAACTTTAATTTTCAGTTTCAGTTAAAAATCAGAGTCTCAAAAGAAAAACTTTACAGGGTTGTACAGCAAGAGACAGAAGGATTCCTTGCCCTTTTGTAAAACCATCATATTGGAGAATGCTTTTTCCTTCTTTTACCTTTTAAATCCAAAACCTCTCATAATCTAAATATAAAGATCTGACATGAATGCAGTATCTCAGTGTACTGGGAAAAGTATCCTAAATTCTTCTTCTCCTTAAATTGGAGGGAGAAATGTAGATACATAAGTTAATGTAGGTGTGTGTTACCTCAGCTCAGTCTTCCAAAAGTCAGCTCTGGCTGTACCCTCCACATGATGAAGGTGGCTGCGTCAGCCTCCTCCTGTGCTTGTCTCAATGTCCCCATTTGAAATCTTGTAGGTGAGAGAAGCAGGCTCTCAGGTGCTTTAGCCATCCTTTCAAAACACAAAATACAGTGGAGGGGAAATAAAAGTTTGTATCCTAATTTCATGCAATTTTCACAGTTACTTTTTTAATGCCATGTGCTTTCCTCTGGGCAGGCAGCCTTGTCCAGCTATCCCAGTACCTGGCTGAAATTTTTGTACCATTAGGGAATGACTGCTGTGCTTGCCAGGGATATTCAAAGCACTGACAACACCACAGCAACACTTGGACAGCTAGAAAATTTTGGTCACAAGCCATAAACTATACTGTGGCATTATTTTGTAGTGTTAAAAGGATTATTATTTATGAAGAAACATCACTTCTAAATGATTAGAAGGGAAAGACACCCCAAATAAGGAAGGCAATACAAACAGACTGAGGAAAACTTGTCCCTTATTTTGCAGAAAACACACAAAATATTTTAGAAGGGAAAAAAGGAGACATTAGTTGTGGGTGAGGCTCTGTGAGGCCTTTGAAGGCTGTCAGCTGTAGTTTGGATGCCTGTGCTGTTATGCAGAGCTGGCTGACCCTGCCTTCCTTTCTGTCAATAAAGCAGAGCTTGGTTTCTTTGTACCTTCTCATGGACACATGCGTATCCGCAGCTGAACCTTTCACTGCTGCCAGCAGTTGTTTTGGAACACCAAGGGGTTTCCAAATGCAGAAATTTAGACTCAATTAGTTAAATACTTGCTGTCAAGCCTTGTTCCTTCTGCTGTTGCATGGAGCAATGAGCTACTGACAAACTATTGGAGTCTGCAGTAGAGCGATTTATGTCTAATACTAAGTTTTGGATACTGTTCAGAGGATGACCTTTAGTTTGTTTCAGGAGTGGCATGAAAGTTTTCATCTGTTTTTCCATAGCAGAAAGAGACAGAAATTACTTTAGTACTGTAATTCTAAAAGTCTGTCTTCAACCTGCATGATTGGGCTTCTGATAATGGTAAGAAAGTGCGGTTTCTAACCATGACAAAATTTCATGAAATGAACTCATTACTGCATGTGCTCAAAAATACATTGTCCCTAGTGTTAGTAGAGCTTTGTACATTTATCAGTGCTGTTAAGTCATGAGGTTACACAAGGGACAGCTATTGCTGGAAGACATATGTTATGCCTTCATAGCTATTGAATTTGCATAGAAAAACATTGGAATTTAGCTAAGATGTTTTGGAACCAATGCCAGAAAACAGAGTTATCTTAAAGTGCCTTTTCTCAGCAATCTTCCATTTTCCTAAATTTCTGGAAGCATTACTGTCTTTTCTTCAGATTTCTTATCTGCAGTTACACATTGGTTTTATACTCTATTCTATCACAATGTCTTTTAAGCAAGTCCTTGACAGTCCTGTGTTTTTTAAGGACATTCACAAATGCTTGTTATTTACCAGGAAAGTTCAGCCCTTTTTCTGAAACATTCAAGAGCAGATTTTCAAAGGTGCTTATGCATCCAAGAAAATTGCATGGGATTTCACCTGCTTGGACAGGTGCCTAGCTGCATCCTTCAGTGACCATGTACTTTTGAAAATATGTTTCTTGACTAATCTATATGTTTGAAAATATGTTTCTTGCCTAAATTCATTCCAAGTTATGTTACTGCATATTTTCCCAGACTGGGAAAATATTCAGTAACATAACTTGGAATGAAAGCAGGAGGATATCACACAAAAAGAAGAGGCAAGCACAATCATGTCATTCTTTCACGTGGGCATGAATATCTCTTTGTCTTTCTGAATCATGCAAGTGTTTAATTGATTTATTTGTTTGGGTTTTCATGAGAATTATTGTAGTAGTGTTTCTGCTCTTAGGAAATTTGGAATGCAGTGAGAGTGCTCAAAATTTAGGTTTTGGAAATAATAACTCGGCATAAACATTAGCACAGAGAGACAGAAAACAGATCATCTACAAAGGAATATTCAACAACAGTGGCAGCAGAGTCAAGGGGAGTAAAAAATGAAGTGTCATAAAAAAATCCTAAGCCATAGAGTATTGATTGGAGTGGATCCACTAGTGGGTGTACAGGCAAGATATTAAAATTGGTTAAATATGACCTGCTGAATGAGTGTGGAGATGGGAGCTTTCTGCTGAGAGCCAGTTTGGTCCTGGGCCCATTTGTGCCATATGGGAAAGAACCATAATAAACTGAAATTGTTTCTCTTCCTTCAGAAGCATTTCAGATAATAACATGATGCTATTAACTGTGTTCAAGCTTTTAACTACAAACACCCAACTGAAGCTTCCAGTACTATTTTGCCTAAACTGTAGACAAGACAATCTCAGCCCTGTAAAGTCAATCTCAACCTCTCTGTTTTAAATTTAATCAAGTACTAGACACTGATATTACTCCATCTGTGTAGATTCCAGTGTTGTTCCTCACAGCCTCTCTGTCCTATTTTCTGAGATTTTAAGATCTTTCCATCTCAAGCTTTACCGCTATTCCTTACATCTTAATTTATCCCAATTCCTCTTAGCCTATTAACCAATTTACAAGCTTAGCAGATGCTGGGAGAGAGGTGAAGAATGATCTGCAGACAGACACTGCTGAGTTTGCAATCCTAAGAGAAAACAAAACCCACAAAGTGCTGAGATACTCTGTGGGGTGGCAGTCATTGGTCTTTCATGGGAGATTTTAAGAAAAGTAGCAAATATCTAACTTTAGGGGGGGGAAAAATCTTTGCTTTGTATCCCAAAGTGTCAGAGTGGAGGTGACTGGCTTGCAAGGCATGGAAGGGGATTTTGTGCCACCACCACTGTCCAGTGTGGTTTTGTTTGCTGCCAGAGCTTAGGCAGCAGCTGGGGCTGGAGGAGCAATCCAACCACTGCAACACAAATCAGCACAACCAACATCCTCCTTTGCTACAGCTTTTCCAGCTCCAGCTCTCAGACAAACACAGAATAGGGTTTATCCTGGTCAGGTCTGGCACATTGTTGATTCTGTCAGGCCTCAGCCATATCTCACAGCAGTCTAGCCAAAATATGCTTCAAAGTATTTTAATATTTTCCCCACACAAGTCACAAGCTGGACTCCAAAGCTAGCAAGTGTTTTCCCGATCATGGTCTGTTTATTTATGGAAAAAAAGTCAAACATAAAAACACATTTCCTATGCAGAAGGGAAGAAGGAAATCAAGGGACATCGTGGCACTGCCGCAGGCAGATCTGAAGTCTTTGGTTGGGAACAGATTTACCATGGTTATTTTCCATCCCCTAAACTGTGTTTAGACCGTCTCAACTTCAGCAGTCTCTGAGACATGTAAATTATTTTATGCAGAAGGACAACAGTGTGAAGCCAGAATGGTAGTGAAAACTGTATGTAAAGCTACTTAGGAAGAAGTGCCTGCTCTCTGTGTTTGAATGGGACACTCACCCCACACATACAAGCCCTGTTCCTACAGAGGAATGCACCCCAAGTTAAGCCCCTATGGAGTCTGAGCAAGATTGTACCAACAGAATTTTCTTAGTACAGGTGTACACATGAACATACTATCATTTTCAATATGGATGTTATTCCAAATATCATTTTTGAGTCCTTTTGCCTCCTTTAATATAATGACATCAGCCTAAAATTAGTAATGGTGGTACTATTGTTAACTACAAGAATGTAAATTTTGGACACAAAATTTCATACATCACAAAATGTGATGGGAAAGCAGCCATGCAGTTTGAAGTAAGGATCACCACAGGTTCATCCATCAATGTTTTCTTGAAGTCTCTGCTGCTGAGGTAAATCTTCATTACCTGAGGAGACAAAGGCACATAGTAGCTCCTCTCAGCCATTATCAGGCAGACTTTCCAAATTCATAATAATTTACAAGGCCCATTTCTCATAAAGCAAAAAGAGTAGAATATAAACTCTTGTTTATTAATCATAACAATCATCACAGAGAACAGCTGCTTTATTCTCCTCTGTAGTTCACCAGCCCATGAATTCCAAGGTTTCCTCCCTTGAGGCTCTTCAAGACCAACCTGGCCAGCCTAAAGCCACAGTTTCATCCACAGCCATTATCCTGACAGAGCAGCCAGAACCTTTGTGTCTTCCACCTTAATTTGCTAAGAGAAACCCTTTCCCAGCCAAAGCACTAAATGATGTAAAATTATTATCAATTATGTAGTGCAGGAGTGGCCACAAAGTACTGGGTATCAGCACAGCCTGTGGGGTAACAGGCTTGGGTAGAACTGGGATGGGGATAGTGCCATTTTACCCTGCCAGTTTTGGAAGGGCTGGGCTGGGAGGATAAGCAGGACAAGCACAGTCTTTGGTTTATGCAGCAGCCAGAGCACCTCATCAGAAGCACAGTGCTCCCTCAGGGCTCAGAGCTTCTCATGGCAGCTCCCAGTGTCAAGTCCAGCACCCTGCTGAGATCTCCTGCTATTTTCCAAGCTCAGCTCCCAGTGTTGGAGCAGATGGGATAACAATTTAAAACTGTAAAGGTGTAGGAGTTAGCTTTTCACCAAGAACAAGCTCTAAATAAAAAATGTCATCATGCTACCTTTATAAACATCCCTGCCCTTCTCCTGAGGGTTTGTGCTGCTCTCCCTGGCTGCTGCTGCTACCTTGGTTATTTCCAGAACCAGTTTTTCTCACCCTCCACTGGCTCTCACTCTTGCCCAAGACTGCTTCATAAATGTATGTTTTACAGCTCAGAATTACCATTCCTGACCTACCACTCCCTCCCAGCCTGTGGCTACAACTAAAATAATAGGGTGAGTGGGAAACTTATTTTGAAAATCAAGAAAGTAGGTGATTTCCATGTTTAGGTTTAATCAAAATTATAGTACCAAGACATGTGAAACACCAAGGCCTGGCTGACGTTCTCTGCTGCTGTTGAAAGAAGCTGCTGCCTTCACTCCTTCAGACAGTTTTGATATATAAGGAAAGGTGGTGTCCTAATAGGTAATACTGGAGTTATTGTAAAAATGGAGAGCAAGGAGATAAAGATCTGCCAACTTGTAAATAATTATTTAAAAATGTAGAGTTTGGAGAGATTTTGGCTTTTTAAAAAATTTGCCTCTTCCCTGACACACTTTGCAAAGGTCCCTCACCAGCTTATTTTCAAGAGTCTTCGAATTAGTCATTCCAGGAAAAAACACATTTATCATTTGTTCTTTTGTCTATATGTTCACCTAAGTTGAAATTCTTGGGACACTGCCGTCACTCTTCTGAGTTAATTCATATCAAATTTGCTTTAAATGTTAGTTTTAAAATAGGCAGTTAAACATTCAGGTGTCACTATCTGCATTAATTGCCTTCTGAAAGACAAAATAATTCTTATTTATGTATAATGGTCTTATAATAATAATAGTTATTAATAGAAATATGGACATAGAAAAAAACTCAAAATAAAAATCAGTTTTTTATAACCCTGCTTTGATAAAGTATCAACTAAAAGATATTTTTATATTTCTCATATTCTCAGTGATTTTCCAGAATTCTACCAGAACCTCTGTGTTCAATGTTTTAGGTCAGTAAATTTAAGTCATAGAATTCCTGCCTCACTGCGTATCTAGTGTGCTTCATTAGCTCTACTTTACTGACCCTAGAAATTCCAGTTAGGGGACTCCTCACAAGTCTGGTTTTAACTTAGGATTCTCACTTTTTATACTTCCAGCAAGTGTATTTCAAAGGTGGCAATGCAGATTGCTCATCCCACTTACCTTTCCTGTAGCCCTCCCTTGTGCCTTCCACAGCAGGTCAATGCTCCTTATTCCCCCTGATACATCCTGCCTGTGTTCCAGTGGATCACGTTAGGTTCTGAATTATCTCAGCAACTACAGGATTGTTTCCTCTTGCTCCTGTGACATTTTATGGGACAATAAGGCAGCCTTGAAGTGACAACAACTGGCTTTAGAGGAATATCCTTCATCATTTCAGCCCTTCCGGCCATGACAATAGGATAGAACATGCGCTGGGCCTCATCTGAGTTCCTGCTGCAGATTTCTGTGCCAATGCCAGAGATTGCTGAGCTGCTTTTCCCGGTGCATTGCAGTCAGCAGCTGTCTCTGCAGCCCCAGGTTTGCTTTCTGGACTGGCCAGGCCCCTGCACAAGCTTTACAGGCTGCTGAGACCCCCCCTCACCCCCACCCTTGGGACTGGTTCCGCACACAGGCACAGCACAATGCCACACCACAGTCCGGTGCCCTGGGCCCCCCTGCTAGTTTGCAACACCTGGAGAAACTTCCCCGCTTCTGGATTTAGTCTCTTTCTCCTGTGCACCAGCTTGCTCCTCTTTGTCTCTATAGATCTGTCAGTCTTTTCAAAAACAAGAACTTTTTTTCCTGACAAAGCCAAATTCTTGGCACATTCTTTCAGAATTCCTTTGAACATCCAGTCAGCAAACAACATCACAAACACTTGCCTGCCCCCTCATTGTTTCCTGACCCTGATTTATGAGAGGTCAGTGTGATAGATGTTTAAACTAACCACAGGCTCAGTTTATGCCAGGCCATTCCATCTAAGCTTTCATCTCATATTAATAACAATTTTAAAAAATTCTATTGCAATTAAATTAAAAGCAACAGCTGTATGCTTTCAGCTCCCACCCAAATATCAGGTATTGCTGAAGGCCAGATTCCACCCCTCTTCTCCTTTCTGGATATCATCTTCTCTTCTATATCTTCATATTTTCAGATGAGTCTTGAAAAACGTGGAAGCTCATCTAATTGAGTGGACAGCTGAGTGCAGTGGCATCCGAGAGAAAAGCACTGCATTAGATAAGACTGTTACAGGTTGGCCCTTTGCAGATATGTCTGAGCTGGCTTTCACAGCACAAATTCAGGATGTGGGCAAAACCACAGATTTTCTGTTTCAAAAATTGAGAAGTTACAGGCATGTATAAGCATTACTTTCAAGCCATTAGGGAGTTTGCCACAGCAAAAGAAACCAAGGTTCTGCAGGGGCTGAGGTGTCCTGGTTTTTCATCCCCAGCAGAGGCACTGCACATGGCAGAGTGTCCTGCTCAGCAGTAGCACCTGAGGGGATGCCCCATCCTGGGCCTGCCAGGTGTGCTGGGGTTTAGCCATTGGCCCCTTGCCCAACAGATCAGCTGCTAGATCATACTCTGCTTGCAGCACCTTGGCCTCTTCCTATTCCCACTCTCTTTTTCCCCCACTGCATTTCTTTTATTGTCTTCCTGTATCTTTTGTTGTATTTCTAGCTCTGCTTTGTCTTAATTTTGCTGGAACCAGCAGCCTTCTGCTGGACTCTCAGACTGAAGGATCTGCTGCACTTCCTTTCTGGTCTCACAGGACTGCTGCTGAAGCTTCTGGCAGAATTTCTTTCTTTTGGCTTTTTTTTCCCCCCAGACTCTACTGAAATAGCTGTTTGCCTTTCCAGTAAGAGATGCTGCATTACTACCAGGAGCAGGTGGTTCTTGTTTCAGAAATTCCTGCAAAGAAACTGAAGCATGTGACATCTTGTGAATCACAGATTCTTGCTGTCTGTCCTGACAGTTTCTCTTATCTTTCTGAGCTGAAGGCTGATCCTTAAAATGGGTAACAAAATGATATTGCATACCATGCCACTACAGTCCAGCCAAATAATATCAAGACAAATGGCTTAGGTGGAGTCACTGCAAAATGCAGAATTAAAAAAGATCAGTTGATGTTGGTCTAGACAAAACTTTTATATTTGTACTATTGCCTCCCAGATGAATTAAAAATTACATAGCCTTACAGCTCCTAAATCAGCTTAAAATATCCTAATGTTTTATAACCCCTGATTTATTTTCTTCTTCAAAAAGTTCAACTTGAGATCCTATTTGCCATTTTGCAGCCTTTCTTTGTTCCTGCCTGACAACTAGAATGCTGGTGACCCTAGCACTCCAGCTTGTTCCAGAACAACTGAAAATGTGCCCCCTTAAACTGGGCAATCTGTCCAATGAGAAAAAAATTGCATAAGGGAAAAAAGTGAGAGGTTATAGAGAAAACTAATTTTTAAATAAGTATTACAGAAGGTTATCCAAGAGTGGATATAGGGTTTAAACTTCTACAATTCAAAATCTGAATGTCTTACACATTTTAATATCTATTTCTGGGCTCGGATGTCTCTGGCTGGGGTCAGTCTATTTGGCATTATCTGAACTGAGCTAGCTGAAAGGAGATTCTGCTGGCTCCAGACGAGTTCTTCCAGTTTCTATCACTAGCCATCACATAACAACAATAACTTTACACTTAGCTCATGAAGATATGCCAGAGAATTTTCTTCCACACCTCGCTGCAGTCCAGATGGGCTGGAAGGCAAAGCAGTGTCCCGGGAGCAGCCATGCCTGAGCCCATAGCAACTTTTTGTCCTACTTAGTATCTGAATGTCCTTGTTTTCACTGGTGTGCAAAGGACAAGAGCCTGGAGCTTGTGTTGGAGTGGCCCCTGATAACGTCAGTGCCACGGAGTTACAGTCATTATCCCTGATAACAGCAATGTTCTCCTGCTGCCTCCTCAGTGCATTCACGGTGAAAGAGGAAATAGTGTATCTGCAGGTGTTAGGAGCAATGCTTTCCAAGGATACTTCAGTCTCTTCCACCTGAAAAAATCCTGTCCTTGACTCTGGTTGTCCATCCAGGTGCTCTCTCCTCCTTGCTGAGGGTCTGCTCCTTGAGTCACTGCTCGTGAGTTTTCTTCAGTTCTGACCTAACTCTTCCCTGACTCAGCTCCTGCCACCTGTGCTCCACTGAATCAGTGTGCTTGGCTCATGATGTCCACAAAGTTCAGAACTAGAGGCAAGGTCAGTCTTTCATTCTAATTTTAAACTGTCACCCTAAAAACATTTTAAACTGTTATATGTAAAACTCAGGTATATTAAAGACAGAAACTCGTGGGGGAAGGAGAAGGAATTGTGCATCTCTCTCAGCAGCTTCCTTATAACGAGGGCAAAGCAGGAACAGACTGTTCTATTGATGCTGCATTTTAGACTGAGCTTCCAGAAAGCCCTGCTGTCTGCTGAGGGTCCCACAAAAGCCCCTGCTGATTTATTTCTAGCTGTTACTACCTTCCTCCTCTGATCTGTCTCCTGCTTTCACAGGATTTGCTCAGGTCAGTCTCCATTCTTTCATTTGGCTTCCAGGATTCTATTTCTGCTTCCATATTTTTAATCTTTTTTACAAGGTGTCAAGGGATCCTTATTCTTTTTTCAGCATTTTCTGCAAATTCAAGAAATAGCTGTATTCAATCACCTCATCTTCCCTTTCTGTACTTTGCCTCTGAAAGATCTCATCATAAATACCATTTTGGCAGCTTTCTCCATGCTTATGATTCACCAGCTTTTCTACTTCCTATTTGTCACATTCAGATATTTATGGTAATCTTTTAATGCCACTCCACCAAACACATTTTTCTTGCAACTTCTGTGTCCTCTTATTACAGGAACCTGATTTTGGTTTCTCACATCCGTTCCTCCCACCTTGTACAGCTTCTGTTCCCATCGTTCTGATATGGGTAGGAAAGTGCTGATGGGTTTGTGTGGGGTCACCAGTCACTGTAACCTAAAAAATATGATCAAGTCTCAGTGAGGTTTGGTGAATGGAGGTAGATCAAGTCTTGGAAAGATCCTTTAGGACTAACTTGTACTAACTTTACTGATATTTTTGTTTGTTTTTTCTTTTTATTTGAGAAGGTGGACAAAACATAATCAAGCCTACCAGATTTTTCTAAAGACAACTGTATCCAACTGTGAAGGTGTAAACACAAAAGAGAGGGGCTGAGTTCTTGGCACTGACTGACAGGGAATAACTGGGAGTAATGAGATTAAACTGAACAAAGGAAAACCACTGAAGGTTGAACATCAGGAAAATATCCTGACTGTGTCTATCAGACCATGGACTAATTTCCCACGGGAAGAGGTGGAAACTCCATCTCTTGAGTCATTTAAAATTAGAACAGATAAATCACTAAAAAGCAGAGGGTTGGGAACAACCCATTTGAAATTGGAAGGGAATGAACTAGACAGTTTAGAAAGATGTTTTTAGTCTCAGTTTCTCTTCCCCTGAAATTAAATATCAAGCCTTGTTTAGGGTTTGCTCACGTGGGACTGACAAACCTGCAGCTGCATGTGTTCTACTCCTTGTGGCCAGGTTGAAATGCTAATGTGACTCTGTCTGATCAGTTTTCTCTGCTGTGGCCACATCACAGCTAAAGCCTGGCAGGGTGACCAGAAGACTCCTGTACAGGCCCTCCTCCTCCCCAAATCACAGGCCTGGTTGGCCTGTCCCTGGATTTTTCTGCCAAAATCCTTTGTCTTTGATGGATTCCTTGTTATTTCCTATAGCACATACCCTGCTGGGCTGAGCTCCCCTAGATGGCAGAGCTGAAGCAATTTACAATGCAAAATGCTTTACACAGCCCTTCTGGAACAGCAACTGCCATAGCCAGCCCTCTGATTTCTTCAGAGCTACTGGCTAGAAACAGCTTCTGTTCCATGGGTCACTTTTTGCTGCATGTGAGAGATGCTCCAACTCCATGTGCAGTAAGGCCTTGGCCCCAAAAGGATATTGTTCCTCATAAATTATTCAAATTTCCAGTTCTCAAAAGCAGCAGGCCAAAAAAGGGGTTCATTTATGTTGTGTCTTTAGCAAACCCCCAGGGTCCAGCCACACTGACCTCTTGAAAAAAACCAGCTATGATACGCTTGTGCAGATGCTTGGAAAAGCAACAAAGGTGATGAGGCAAGTTCAGAGAAGATACAAGTGACCATCTTGTGTACTTACATTTTCTTGCCTTCTGTTATGTAACACGAGGGGTTATCCTGTCAGCAGCATCAGTCACACAGCACTGCTCTCCCTGCACACAGCACTGCTCTTGGTCCACACTCAGCTCTTCTTCCAACTCACTGAACTCTACTGCAATGCGTTTTTTTGGGTTGAAGTGCTGAGGAAACCTGAACACAAGCTGGGGCACATTTTGAGGATTTCTTCTGAAATTAGACACATAACTTCAAGTTTAAGGATTTGATTTTAAAAAAATACTTGAGTTCTGTTATCTCCAGAATTGTCTTCATTTTCTATGGTTTACTGAAGAGGACAATAGGTCAGGGGCTTTTTGTGTGTGTTATTTCTTTTTCATGTGGGCTACTGTATTTCTCAATTGGTAAAAGACTTTTTTAAACACTATTGTTGGAGTAGCACGAGATGCCTGACAGTTTCCCATCTTAGAGGCAGAAACAAGTTAAAAATACTGACAATGGCTGTGGTAGATCTATGGAGGGGAAAAGGGAATTCCTTGGGAAGCAAGAAGATTGATCTGAACTATTTAATGAGTCTCCTTTTATTACCAATCTGAAATTTTAAGTTTAGATAATAAAACACAATCCAAATCAAGAGCTGTGAGGACAACATAGAAAAAAAAATCAAAATCATCTGTGTTTATAAATGATCAGTTCAGAATCAGGCTACCCTTCTTAGCTCTGAATTTGTATAGCTTTACAGTTTGTTCCAGAAGAATTTATTTCTCCTGTAAGGATTATTATGTTTGCATCCAGTCTTTTACTGATCATTTCCTTGTTACTTTCTCTATGTTATATTTTCCATCATTTTCATCTCTTTTTTTTGCTAAGTTTTATAATTTATATTTTACTCAGTTTTGATTATCTCCAGCTCATTTCAAATTTATTTTACCGATTTTGTCAATTTTTGCTTCCTCCCTGTACTTGTCTTATCTTTACAATCATTGTGTATCTGTTTTGATTTTCCACAGCGCAGCTTCTCAGTATCAAATACTCATGTTGCAAAATTTCCCCTTGCATAAAGATCAACAGTAAGTTAGCTGGAAGTCATCTGTATTTCATGATATTTGGCACTGAGAAGTGCAGCTTTTAAAGAGCCTCCACCCTGCAGCTGCACCGCATCATTGATCCATTTAAATGCACTAATCTAGCCAAAAAGCCAATGTTTCCCATTACAACCTGTCTCTAAGTGACATCTATGTGCTAGTTTAGGAATAGATCTTCATAACAGAACTACTTTGGAGGTAAACCAGGAAAAGATATTCTGGTTCAGTGCTGAACACTTGCATGCTTTTAACCTGAAATAAGTATGGAGCTGTGTAGTTCCATCCAGTTATGCAGTGGGTAAAATAAACATTGTGAGTGTAGCTCACTGAATACAAATTCTGCAATTATGGGTTGTGTGTATGATCACTTAGGTGACTAGAAATTGGCTCCTGCATTGGAAGGGATTTCTCCACATTAAAAGAAAATTATTAAAAACTCTGAAATTCACAAGGAATACAAGGGAGGAGATCTAACATGTGACTAATATCCCACAGGCCCTCAGGTCTTCATAAGAGTGATCATAACACTATGAAAGCTTCATGAAAGGAGGAGTAATGAGGCCTGATCTGCTCCCAGGCTAAGACATTAGTGTGTGAGATTGCTTCTGAGTTAGTTTGTCTTTGTTGACATAGTTATTACTGGAAATCTTGCTAATCAAGATGAAGGGTCTTAAAAAAACCCACAAACTGGGACTTACAGGCCCTGTGACAGAGATACACTTTGATATGTCTCATAGGTGAAAAAAGGGTTTCTTACAACAAAGAAGGAAAACACACAGTATATTCTATAGCATATTCATTATTTCAGATATGTCTGTGTTGAAATAATGATCAATATCCTGTGCAGATCTTCTTCCAGTGTGATGCTGCCTTCCTACACTCTCCAGGAGCCAGTGGGCTGCAGGACCTGCTCCCAGCACTGCTCCAGCAGCTGCCACAGGAGAACGAGAGGGTTTTATAACAAGAGAGTGGGCAACTGTAATTTGGGTACTCAGGAACTCGTGGGAGGCTGTTTCTTGACTCCAAAGGCAAGTTGATAAATGAGAATATACAGTGGGAGAGGCACAGGCTCTGGAACACTTTGCAGGAACTGCTACCAGGCGATCCGCGGGGGCCATACCCAGCTACTCATGTCTTCTGGCACCTTCAGAAATACTATGGTTTCTCCTGAAGGACCATCTTGCTGCCAAATGCTTTTTGCATGTGTTCAATGGATGCCTGAGTCATAGATTCTACAGTGCTAACACTCACAAAACTAAGTTTATTTTTGATCTCCTTTCCAAAACTTCTTTTCTAATTCACAATTGTAGTCAACAGCACCTTTGACATGCCTTTCCATAAACTGAGCCTTAAGACAGACACACAGTTAAAGCCCTGAGTTGTATTTGCTTTCTAAATTAACATCCAGGCTGTGATCAGTGTGGCAGTGCATGGATAACAAAGTTATTGTTTCAGGCTGTTTGCTGGCAGCATCAGCAGAATGACCCCAGCGGTGTCAGCTCAAGTCACACAGGACTGAAAAGCTCCTGCTCTAGGGGGCCTTTGTTCCCAATCCCAGTTCCATGAAAAGAACACCTCTCCAATCACTGTCTTGTCCAGGTGAACAAGATAAGGACTTAATCACTCCTTCCTACAGAGTAGTTTAAAGAATATCTGTACAGAAGGTCTTTCTGTGATGCTGACATACAGATACACAATGAATAAAAAACCTCCCAGCTCTCATGAGAATGTGTACTTTGAATTTAGTTTTAATGCATTTGGCATATAGTTTATAATGTTTCTTCACCTCAAGAGAAGTCACTTACATCCTGTTTCAATATTTTATTTTTCTCTGGACTTACACACAAGTTAGTGAAAGAGATCTTCTAATAATTTCCTGTGATAGGGGACACACTGCTCAATTTTCTATTATGATTAAATGGACCAAATTTCTCCATTAAGAAAAATTGCATGTACTAGATACATTGTTTCCAGGGTCATAACCATTCTTGATATAGTTTGTGACAGCCAGACTGCTAAATTTTTTAACATGGTGAATGAAACTAAACTGAAAATCAATATTTTATTTTACAGAAGCTTTCAAAATACAAGGCCTGGTATCTTGCTCAGAGTAAAAAATTCTTTTTTACTAAAGACAAACTTCTAGTAATACAGATCCTGCAGCACAGTCACACTTGCTCTCACCCCACAAAATGTCATGACAATCTATGAAGCTAAAGAATTAGAAAATAACTAATTAACATAATTGAAATGTCTCAGTTAATATACTTGGTTAACAGCAATGTTATGTTACCAAGAGAAAAATCCCCCTACACACTTGGATGAAAGCCTTGCTGTTACCTCATGTCATATTTATTTCTTAATATAGAAATAATTAATACTTTTATGTATACAGTTATACAGAGCAGAATTGCACAGCTGTCCCTGGCTAGCCATCAAAGGGATGTCTTTTATACACAAGAATAAATTGTTACTTTTTCTGTAATTCTCCCAATATGAGGGTGGACAAAAAGAAAGCAGGCTAATATGTCATTGCAGTTGCAGTAGTCTGGGCTTTCCCAGCAGTCACTGGAGAGAAACAAGAGCCCTGAGAGGTTGATGCAAGCCATCTTCTGTGTGGTACAAACGTGCCTGGCCAGCTTCTTTGTCCTTCTTTGACTACTGAGGGAGCATAGCTGATCAGCTCAGATCAAATGAATAATTTATAGATGGGTAAAATCAGGTGTCATGAATACCATCCTCAGTGCCTAGTGCATTTGGAGAGCACAAGGCAAGCAGAAAATTTCCCTTGCCTCAGGATATTAAAGGGTTGTGTTATTAAGCTCCCTGTTTGCCCAGAGAGGGAGTCCTGTTGCAGCCAAATTTGTAAGGATTTGCTTTCTCCTGGAATAAACAAAAGTGGCTGTATAGGAACACCTGTATTTGCAACAAAAGCCCCTCATTCCTGTCTTCACATTGAGCTAAACTGAAGGTGAATAAGACATTCATATTTTTGAAGGAGAGTACCCAGCATATACTTTGATAATCCATTAATGTTTTCAATATTTCAGCAGCGCTCCTGCTCTGAATTGGAACCAAAAGAAGTCATTTCATTAAAAAGAAAAAGAGAGTATGAGAGCCATTTAATTAAAGCTTTTCCAGCCAATACACTAAGGAACATTTAGATTCTGCAGGCATCTTATGTATAATCAATGGGAATTTCATGAGCAGAAACTGGAAAGGCTTGCAGGAAGCCAGTGCAGAATGAGCAAAGACTACAACAGACTAGACCCCAGATTACAAGGCTCTGGCATTTATCAGAGAAGAACCAAAATATTTGACTACCAAGTGGACCCTATCTGTTGAAGGGTGGCAGGTGAGCCCTGCCATGGTGTGAAGCCCCCTGCCAGTCTGCTCTGCACCAATTTGACAGGAATAAGGTGCTCCTGCAGGAGCAGCATCATTGACCAGCACAATCCCAGCACTCAGAAGTACCAGTCTCCCTACAGCTGGCATCCCCTCCACCTGGGTCAGTTGTTCTATACCCTCTCTCAATGCAGAGCAGCATGAAAAGGAGGGGGGTGGGGCACTATTTCATTAGTCCAGCAGTCTGTGAAATCACCATTTAGCTTCAGATGCAGCTAAATCAGGGAGCTGTTTGAGGGAGCCATGTTCAGGCAGCACTAACCACCCTTTCCCAGTGATCCAAGCAATGTGCCTCACTCTCTTCTCCCAGCTCTCATCTTTGTTCTTGTAAGAACAGAATTGTCATGAGCAAGAAGAGCATAATCCTCTGAGCTGGAGTCAGAAAACACATCTTGCAGGAGGAAAAGCCAAAAGATGACTGCTGCAGTGTTTCCAAGTGGTTCACCCCCTTTGCTAAAGCAGCTAAGTATTGGAAGGGACTTGAGCTCTGCACAGATGTTATTTACCTCTATTTTGAAATGCAGAAATTTGCAGTAATCTGTTTATTTTTCTTTAACTCTTTTGTGCTTTGGAAGTATCACAAAGTTCAAAAGGCAATATAACTAATTTTTAAGGAAATTATTGAGCTGCCGGTGTTTTAATAACTGTTGTTTTATAAAAGAAAACAATAAAAAAGGAAAAGCAGATTAAATAAACATAGAAGCTATGAGCAGCACACAAAACAAGTTTTAGTGCATAGAGAAGCTTGACAAATGATGACTGCTGCAAATCTTCGCTTTTTCTCTGGCTTTCATCAAGATTTCTCTAAAACTTAGACCATGTCTCCAGAAGAACAGCCTGACACATTGCAAATGGAATAGAACCTGTTGCTCCTGCAGCTGGTCTCACAGGGGATGAGAAGAGCAAACAGGAATCTGTATACCAAGAGGGAGGGTTTTCCTTTTGAATGTGTTTTATATATTAATCATATCCAGTTACTCAGGCTAATTACCTTTATAAATATTGTAAAATACTTGTGGCCCTCATCTCAAGTAGTCAAGTAGACCTGAAAGCTAATAATACATCCCCACCTGATCAAAAGGAAAGAACACTCTTAATATATCAAAAATATTAATCCCTGACCCTAGACATCAGGGAAAAATGCTTTGCATTACTGTGCTCATAGTTTGTTTTGTATTTTGCTTAGGCCCTAAGGACTGCCTTGAGAATTAAACTGACTTGGACTGCTTTCCCTTGCCTCCCTTGCAACTCTTTGGTCTAATCCTGAAAATGACCTTTGTGTGGACATACTTTGCATCCACAAGGAGCCATTTGGAGTCTGGTGCATATGAAACAGCACAATACTGCAGCGAAGAGTTCAAGTATATCTAAAGAGTTAAAATATTTGGCTGCTGCTTTTTTCTGGGAAAGCAGCTCTGAAATGAACATCTGAGGGTGTCTCAGCAGAAGACTGGGCTGAAAATATTCTGTAAACGTGGCTTTGTTCCTCAGCTCATTACTTTAATTTCGACTTCTCCCAGCATTATGTTTTTGCTGATCAGTTTTCTGGATTGATTTTTGACCAGATTTGAAGTTGTAAGTCCATTGCCAAACAGGGACAAACTGGTGGAGGGTGCTGATGATTAATTTAGTCACACTAGAAATGTGTTATACATAATGCTTTCTTCAGTCAGTTCAAAAGCATGTTTCTTCTTTCTATACTACAGTTTGCTTAGGCAATCAACACAGCCCGCTCATAGAAAATTAATGAGCATTTCTGTTCATTAGTTGCAATAGTTTACATGGCTGGATTCTAACATTGTTTTTTTTTTCCGTAAAGGCAGATGAGCCACTTGGAACCTGAACCCAATCCTGGGTGTCTCTAATTCCCACAGTTGTCCCTGTGTTGGTCCCTAAAGCTAGAGCAGAACCAGTCATTAGATAATATCTCTAACTCCAAGCAGTCAGCATCTTCTGCAGCATTTGTTGAAAGGGTTTGTAAAACACAGAAAGAGAATGAATCGTGTACTTTCTTCTCCTTGAAAGCAGCATTCAAATATAGTCCTTTCTCTGGAAGCAGGATGTAGCTTGCTCAGGAATTCATAATATTTTTTTCAGGAAGCTATAGCAAAAGTTTAGTTCTGTTAAAATACCAAAGATATTCCTAATCCAGTCTCTTCTGGGAAATTTATAACCTACAGATATAAATACAATCCAGCTTGCCTCACACATTTGGTTTGGTTTTTGGTTTGTTTGTTTTTTATTTTCTTGTGGGGATCATGCTTCTCTGGATGCTGTCTCCCCATTTTCCATCTCACTTTTTAAAAGCTTCAGCAGAAAGATGGGTTGTGGGAAAGCGGTGAGGAAATAAACCAACCAACAATCCCCCCAACCAAGCAACCAAAAAAAACCCCCAGCCCAAGGTAATATCACTTTCAGAGCCTAGTCCCCATAAATAGTAATCAGCTTACAGGTTTAGACACCTTCCGGCCTTTGGATGACTCCTGCTGTCCTAGAGAACATCTCTCGTGTCTCTTCAGTGAAAAGAGAGCTGAGCAGCTGGTTGGTGTAAGTAGCAGCACATGAAGTCAGGTTTAGAAGCCAGTAAAAGCCAAGTACCTGGTTTCTACAGGGTATCTGGCAGTGAGGTTCAGATGAGCTCAAACTGAAGAATAAGCTCTTTGGACAGAGTAGGTAAAATGTGGGAGCAGCAACTGACACATTGCCTTGGGGTGGGGCACATCATTTTGGAAGGAGGGAGAGTTTGAATGAAATCCACATATTCATTCCTGTGATACATCTAATTTTTACTCCTGAGCTTTTCCTTAATGCCTGAAAGCAGTCTTGATCCAGCCCAGTTTTAGAGGCAGATCTGTTATGTGGCAGAGCTCAGGAGAAAGCTGCCACAGTTTGTCTATCTAAAGGGAAGCAGTGGACAGTCAGAAAAAATTCAAGATGGCTAGCCTGAACCTTGGAGATGGCTGCTAGCACCTCTTGTGCTACTAAAACATGGCTTCACTAATCAGTGGATCAAGCTGCTGATTATGTGATAAAGCAAGGAGAGAGAGACAACACAGTTGTCAATTCCTTACCAGCTACTTCCACCTAAATTGTCAGTTCAGTAGTTAAATGAAACAAAATAGGGCTGATTTATTACCTTCCAGTCAGAAGCACAGAACCAAACACAGAGCTGTTATTTAAGTAGGGGAGCTAAGGTGACTCAAATCATCATTTCACTTTTCTCTGTCATTCAGGCACTTAAACCTTTGCTGTCATGGCCAGTTTTAGACTGGATATTTATTGTGTTGAACTCTTTTAAACTGTGTGTGTGTGGGAGGGGAGGGTTTCTGAGGGAAAATGCTGCACATGTAATAGTCCCTGCTGACTTTCTAAAACAAGTTAACATTGTTTGACCTAATGTGAATAAACCCTCAGCACAACTGAGGCCGATGACTTTATCTGTTAGATTCTGGCTCCTCTAATTTAAAACAAATGAAAGAATGTAGATAGTTTAAGTGAATGCAGAAAAGACTGGAGTGATTTTTTTCCCCTCGACCTTTAAAAAATTAGGAAATCTTTCGAAAACAGGCACAGCATCTTTAGAAACACTTTCACTGTTGTTATTCCACAGTGACAGTTTCCAACAGCAAAGCATGAAAAACATGTTTTACTCTGGTCACAATTTCAGAGTGTGTCAGTAGATTTTCATTCCCAAGTTAAAAGTCTTAAGTGAGTTCTGCTGGGCTCCTCCTAACCATAATCTCACTTGCTCAAATTTTATACTGCAACCCATTCTCCTGGGCTCATTGAATTATACTCAGAATTGTTTTTGTCCCTGGCTGGATGATAGTAAATTCCTGCAGGCTTGAACAACTTTGTATTTTTTTTACAGAGTACCAAGTTTGTGGTCTGAGCTGAAATACTAATGCTGCAAACCCACCAAAATGTATCCAGCTCCAGACTCAGAACAGCAGGGATGATTGTGTGAACAACCGAGGCTTACTGCTGTAAAAGCTGTGCCAGCCTGCCTTGGGGCACACTGGTAGCCTCACACAAACACCTCTGGGTCCAGCTCAGGAAGACTGGCAATGGATTAGGGATGCTGGCCAGGAATAACAGTCATCTTCCTGTCCACTCCTGGCTTCTCTTTGTGCTTTGGACATTGTTACTCTCTCCACATCAGGAGCGCCATCCTGACACAGATCTCCCTTTACACGCAGCTTTGTTGTCTGAGAAGACTACACTGAGGAGCAGAAGACACATCATCTGAGACACTGGTTTTCATAGCACAGGTTCCCAAAAGTGGACAAATGCCAGAAGCCAAATGGCTCCCTTCTCCTTATGGTGCAGAAGGATAAGAACTAGATGTCCAGACTTCTACCCAAGCTGCAATGTCATTCTCTGTTGGCACCTCCAGGCAGTGATTTTCCCTGAGAGTATTCTTGCAGAATTCTGTATGCATTTAAAATTGTGATACTTCTAGGAGGAATTGCCTAACACCCTGTGACTGATAGAGATGGCTGACTGAAGCTTCAGGATGTCAAAGCCCTCTTTTACTATGGACCCAGTGGTAGGCCTTGCTGCAGTTCTCTCTGGCAGTGTCTGAGCACTTTAAAAGCATCAGTATCCAGGGCCAAGTGAGGGAGGTGTGATCTCCTGTGAAGAGAAGACTGAAATAAAAGAAAGGAAACACATTCATAAAGGTTCAGTGTAAAAGGGGAGCCAAGATGTAGGCATGGCAGCAATGACATTTATTTCTGTTGCCTGAGTATTGGTGATAGGAACATCTATATAGCGAAAGGGGAATATTGTGGTATGGTTACCAAGAAAACAGCCATCACTACTGATGTCTAAGATGACTACTGTACTAGTGCTGGACAGGAAACACATGCCTGTATCATGACTGAATCAAAGGAATTTCAATGCAGAAATCTGTAAAGCAAATGCAGTTGCAGACAGTGGTCACATTACTGTATAGCTATAGTAATGATTTCATGGCTTTTACATATCTAGGAGGGACTGACTATTATCTGCAGTATCTTTGAAATACCAGTGAATGAAAAATGTGTGTGTAACCCAACCCGCAAATCCCCATGCTGAGAAGAATCTACTGAATCGTTCTTGGGCACCTGTCAGCATCTTTGGGGGGCAGGGAGGCTATTAGGCTGATGCCAGTGATGAAGAGCCTGTAGCCAGGCACACTGTGATGCTTGCAAACACTTCCTGCAAAGGTATTTCTTATGCCCATCACAATATAACAGAGGTGTCCAGGTTCAGCCTGAACCTCTCAAAGCAGGCTCTGATCATGAGATTAAAGCCACTGGCAACTATAGCAGAAACTGTAATCAGAATGATCATTACCTCAGCAGCTCCTACAAGTGAAAATTTCTGAGGACAAACATCAGTACAAACATCTACTTGCCTGAGGCGTACGTCCGCCCACTCACTCTTCCTTTCACCCCTAAACTCAGGCCCTCTTAAACTTGGACCTTCTCCTATTTAACTTTTCAGACTTCTCCTTAGGAGAGAAGTCCTTATCCCAGCAAAATACCCAAGATTTACTGCTATCTCTTACAGCTGCCTATCTAATCTATTTTACTCAGGTACTCCACACTAATCTAATCTAAAGAGTCCTGTAAAAAAAGTGCTCTCACTTTAAGTTCTTTTTCTATCCACTCCTGTTGTTGTCTAACCCAAAGGCTGGGCATTTGGGACTGGCCATGGCTGGGTCTCCTCAGTGCCTGTGGCACCTCAGGTCTGACATATCATGGTGGGCTGCAGGTGGTGAGAAATGGGAGAGCCTTCAAGATAGCAAGGACAGCAGAACTGCTTGGCAAATGGATTGCTTCATCTGCGTGCAGGTTACAGGTCTGTGCACTGGTGCATGTGAGAGAAAGGCACACCCCTGTGCCCTGCCAGAAGCAGGTGCTATGCACCAACTGGAAAGGAGGCAGCTACCAAAACCATATTTAGTGTAATGAAATTCAGTCCTCCAGTCTACCTGGCCAAGTGAATTTTCATGTCTGCAAATTAGCCTCTAGAATATCTATATTCTCAACACATTCACTCAGCAAATAATAGTTTAAGAAGACAGAGCCCAATAATTGTGCCACCACTGACCCAGGAGAATGGGCAGAACAGAATGACTGAGTACACTTTAGCCCCCAGACTGCAGGACAGGCTTAACTCTGCCTACCCGGGCAATTTAAATTAGCTGCTAGACTGCACTGAAGCATCTGAGATGTGCTCAAAGATGTCTGCAGCAGCTCTCCTGTGGGGATGATACTCTTTAGCAAGGAGTGATAATAAACAGTAGGACAGTGCTAACACTTTAAGCTGCTGCAGCTGCCTGCTAAGTGAGTATGTGTCAACACCTTCAGACTGGAAGGTGAGAAAGTGAAATTATAGCTTTCAGTTACCCTATTTCTGCTTTTGCAACCTCTTTCATTAAATAACTTTCAAGGATGGTTAGGGGACTCAAAGGTTTGCTTGTGCATTATGAATCCAAGATACTGAGCACATTTCTGAAAGTTTGTGTGTCCTTCTTCAAGCTTGACAACTTATGACATCATATTTACAACAAAAAAATTACAGCGAGATAGTCTTATACAGGAGAGTCCTAAAAACAGTCCAGTGTCTTGAATAAAAACATCTGCTGCTAAAAAAATAGAACACTGTAATATGAGGAAGAAAATTAAGTACACAGTTTAAAAGAGGCTTGTGCAGCCTGAATTTTCTTTTGATAATTACACAAATATAAGTGTCTCAGTGATTCTAGGATCAAATTTTCCTCTGTTATATTTTAATCTCTCTGTTAAAGTTTGAAAGCTAAAGCTAGAGAAATTGATTGGCAATGCAAAAAAAATAAAACTGGAAGATTTCTCTCTGTATTGATGTAGCTATGCTGATATGGAGACTTGTTAGACACTATACTCACAGTCCACTTGTAGTTCAATCTCTCTAAGACATTTTGTAAATCTGACAACATTCTAAATGGGTATTAGTTATGATGCTAATTTAGATTTGGAGGCAGTACTATGCTTCCTATTAACAAAATTATTATGAGTACATGAACTGGTTTTCTATACATCATGGATTCTTGATGGTGTTCTGTAGATTGTCATAATTACTCCAGTGCAAAGAACAATACACAGCCAAGCATATAGCTACACTTCTTGGCTCTGTTTGATAACAGAATCTCAACAAAAGTGTCCCAACTGTTCCCCTTCTCCACTCTTCAAAAATCTCAAGTGATTTTAATTCTGGTCTTTTCAACTTCTTGACAACCATTGTGCAAACAATATTATAACAGTTTTCTCTGGGTCTGGATAGCAAATAAATCTTTTCATGTTGTAGGATGGTGAGCTAGGAGAACCTTCCTGTAGATGCAGAGCAGTATGTTTATTCTAAATCTCTGGTCCAAATCAAGTTCGGCCACAAAGTAGTCTTTAACATCAGAAATTTATGAGCAACCCAAATTCAGAAACTACCACACATTTTTAACTATATATGCATGCCTTATGAGATCCACAGCAACATGCAGTATTGAGGGCAAGCACCTGAATCAGTGTGACAGGCTGTGAGTTGTATCACCCTTTTATACTCAGCAGATGTGACCTTGGTTGACAATAATTAGCATATGGACCTTGAGAGTTTTCCTCCAGCTACTGGAAATAAGCTTGTTCTTCAGTTCTCTGGATACCAGCATTCATCCCTGCTGACAATGCAAGCTGCTGATAGATAACCAAGACAGGCACGTCTTTCCAGAGACTGTGATCTCATGGGCAAGGGTAGCACAGTAAAAAAACCACAACCCAAAACATTACTATTGTTTTTAGAACACAAACTAGACACAACCCTTCGTTCCACTCAATTCTTTATCAATTCTTGCAAATGCTTTGTTTTTCTTTGTTTCCTGCCACAGAGACCTTATTTGTCCAACATCCAGGCTGGAAAACACCATCCTAAAAACCGAAATTTCAAATCACATACGCCGATGATGATAAAGTATAGAAAATGTCTGCGTTTACCGCCTTCGTGGCTACAACAAAACCAAGCTTGCACCCCCGCCACTGGCTCAGGGGCAGCTTCGGCCGAGACCGTCCAAAGCCAGCCGAGAGGCGGTGGCGGTCTCGGTCCTCCCGAAGCCAGGTGCAGGTGGAGCTGGCTGCAGAAGCACCAAATCCTGCGTTAGGGCGGAAAGTCTGAGATCGTTGCTGTGTGATCAACCCCCGAAAACGCCCAGGGAAGCAGCAGCAAACGCCGCCGCCCCAGGCCGCGCTGGCGGGCGGGGGCCGGCGGGGCTCTGCGCTCCCCAGCCGCAGGGCGGGTGCCCTGGACGGCAGCCGGGAGCCAGTTCCTGCCCTCGCCGTGCCGTCTGAGAAGGTGGGTGGATTTTTGGAGGGAAGAGAAACCACCAGTCGGGAGGCAGGGGAAGGGGACATGCTCCCCCATCAGCAGAGGCAGCGGGAGCCGCCAGCGCCGGGAACGGCGGGGCGGGGGCAGGGGCAGGAGTCCCGCGGGCCGCCGAGGAAGAGGGGCCGGCTGGAGGGCCGTGAGGCGGCGCCGCCGCCCTTCGCAGGGTCGCGCTGCCGGCCCAGCGGGCTGGGGGCGATGGTCACCCCTGTTCCAGTGAGGGAGGGGGCCGCCTGCGGCTGCGGCGCTGGGACTGCCCCAGGGCCTGCCCGGAGATGGGCCGTAGTGGGTCGGGGCAGAAGGGGGGCCGTGCGAGGGCCCGGGAAAGCGATCGCGGTGAGCGGCACAGGCGAGGCGGCGCAAGCCGCGCAGAGCCCTGTGCCTTCGGGAAGGCGCTAGCTGGAGCGCCCCGCCACTCCCCCCCGCCGAACCCGGGCCAGTGCCCAGGTAGCCGCGGGAGCCCAGGGAGGAGCCCGGGGGGGGAGGGGGGCGCAGCTGGCGCGGCGCGATGGCCCCCAGCGCCGAGACGCCCCAATTGCCGCCGGCGGGGCCGCAGCGGCCGCCGGCTGCCGCTGTCGAAGCGCAGCAACGTCTGTGCGAGGGGAGGCCCGAGGGAGGGGCGCGGGCGGGGCGTGGGGCGCGGTGGTCTGATCGCGAACGGCTCCAGCTACGTAGACGGGGGGAGGGAGCGGCCTGCGATCGGGGCAGACCCGCGTAACAGACAAAAGCTCGGCACGGCCTCGCTGTTGTCTGAGGGGTCCTTTGTTGCCACTTCTTCATCAGGGCTTGTGCGCTTTCTGCTGCTGCCCCCCGCTCCAGTACGCCGCTGGATACAGCCGGGGCGGGAATCGTGAGCTGGCGGCGGCTTCCGCCCGGCCCGGAGAGCAAGCGGCCCCTCGGCCCCCGGTCCCGTCCTCCTCGTCCACCAGTTGATCAAAGTTCGGCTGGGCCGAGGCGGGGACCGGCCCTACCGCCCCCACCGGCCGGGGCTGCCGAACAGCGCTGCTCCGTCCTCGCTCCCTCCGGCGGCGTGTAGTGAAGTAGGAAGGATCGGACACCTCCCGCCTCTCCCCGCTTGCCCTCTCCTCCCCGCGGCTGGGGCTCTGGATAGGAGGAGCCGGAGGAAGAGGAAGATGACGGAGTGGGTGCAATTAGCCTAACAAGGGACGGGCGGCGGAGGCGGCGGCGTCCCCGCGCCGAGGACTGACACATCTGCTCTCTCTCCTCCTCCAGCCATGAAGGCAGCAGCCGGGGAGCGTAGCTGAAGCCCAGGGTCGTTCCGGTGCTCTTCCCTATGGCAACCGCGTGAAGGGCCGACCCGTCCCCCGGTGGCGGGGCTGGGCTGGCCGAGCCTCGCCTGCTGTGCGCGAGTGGCTCTGGCGTTGGTTCCCTCCTCCCGTCCCTTCCCTTCCCCGATGTGGGCTCCAGAGGATTTGCACCTCCTTTGTAACCGGGAATGAAATAATGGCGACCCGGTGGGCAGTGGGGCCACCCGACGGAGATGGAGACAACGAGCCCCCCCCGGGCGGCGGCAGCGGTGCTGGCGGCCAGGTAGGAACGGCAGAGGCGGGCGGGGCGCGGGCCGGGCCGGGGCTGGGCGGCCGCCTCCCGCCGCGGGGAACGGCTTGGCTGGAGCGGGCTTAATGGCCGCTCCCTCCCGCTCTCCCTCCCTCCCACTCTTCCTGCCCGCCCGCCCTGGAGTTGCTGGGAGTTGGACGCTGGGAGTGGTGCGGTTCCCCAGCAGCGGAGGGGAGGCAGCCGCCCGGCCGAGCGCTCGCCGCGCACTCGGGGCACCGCTCCCGGGCCAGGAGGCGGCGGCGCCTTCGCTGCCTCACGGGCCGGGCGGCGGCTCCGCTTCCCGCCCCGCGGAGCCGCCGCCGCCCTCGCCCTCGGGACGGAGGTTTCCCCGGGGCCGCCCCTTGGGCCTCTCGCCCCCCCGGCCCCGCGGGCAGAGCGTGGCGTGTCGCTTCCACGCCCAACCTGCCCGTCCTGGAGGAGCGCTTCGCTGGGCGCTCAGGAGTACGGCTTCGTGCCTGTCACATTTCTATCGTGGTGGTTTTCAGTAGAAATAAGGGTCTGGCCTCTGTCTGCTTGTAGCCAGTGCTTGCCACTTTCCTGTCTGCCCGCAGCCTCTTATATTAAGGAAATTTCTATCCATAGCATTTGTTGCTGGAACGATCCTCTGTGTATTTAGTTCAGAAACTTAATAGCATGCCCTATGGTGGCACCATTGCGTGTTTTGACTTGCAAGACAAAGTTTTTAACGCAGAACCGTGTCTGATCCTTCTGTGCTCCCTATTAATAGTAATCTCTCTGAAACAACTATTAACTCTAGATCGAACAAAATACATATAATAGTTTCAGTAGATTTGTTTTTGGATTTGTCTTAAACTTTACTTACAAAGGCAAGCTTGATTTTTGTATCTCTCAAAATTAGAGTATGTATATTGTGCTGAAGAAAATGCTGATTTAAATCCACACAGGGCTGTGAAATATATGCCCTTTATGTAGATATTCCCCCTTTTGTTTGCTGAAGTTGAAATACAATTGAGTGATTTTTAGGCATACAGAACTTTCTTTTAAGAGTGTGGCTGATTTTTTGTTTGGTTGTGGTATTTTATTTTGTGTGGTTTTTTTTTTCCTTAGGACACTGAGTTTTAGTTTACTGCTATCTTGAATTTACCCTTTTGCCTTGGTTTGGAAGTGTATGGTATTGTAGGATTTTCCTTTCTGCTATCACCTCAATTAAGAGGTTCCCACAGTCTCTTAAAGCTAGGTGGGTTAGGTGAAGATAAAATCAGTCTTAAGTAAGAGCACAGAAGCTAAGGCTTTGTGATAAAATACAGCTGAAAAACAGTGCCATGTTTGGAGAACCTGTTCTTCAGTACTGTTCAAGTAGTGTGGGAAGAAGGAGAAAACTGCGTGTCTAAGGGTAAAAATTAATATCTGCTTTTTAATTCTGTAATGTTGAAGCTTCTGGTCTTTGGCGCTGGCCCTTGTCATAATCTACCTCTCCCTGTGGCGGTAAGCCTTAACAAGGCCTGTGGCACTATTGGAGCTCATCGTGTTAAAGCTGTCTAATTGGGGACTACTAATAGGCGTGGAATTGCAAAATGGACTGCTCTGTCTGTTGTTTTGCCAGGTACTTACATGTTGGAGTTAAAATGTAACTGGTAGAAAACATGTGCTGGGACCTGTGATTGCCTTAATCACAGCAGGCCTGATGTAATCTTCGCTTGAACTTAGACAGCCCTGGTGAATGTCTGATCAAGGTTGCAGTGCGTTCTCAGTTGCCTTCGTGTAATGTTACTTCATGTTTTAAAGTTCAGTTTATTTTCTTACAACTTTACTTTCATAGATTTGTGTAAAATGCCTAGAGAGTGAGAATTTGTGGCTTGACATCTGCTCTGTTTGATGTAATAGTTACTGCACAGTGCTTCATGCGCTATATGTGAACAAATCCCTTCAATTGAAGTCTCTCGTGTTTGTATTGAACAGTAAGAATGGCTTTTCTGTTTAAAAGATCAGAAAACACCTTTAATGAAAACCAATTACTATAAAAAGGGACTTCAGGTTTCAAGAAAATTGCTGCAGTGACAGGGATTTCTAGTACTCTAATACTGATGTGCAAGGTATTAGCAATTTTGGGAAATGATTTATGTTTTTGGGACAATGGATCCCATATGGTGTTTGCATTATAATGCAGTAATTAAGTAATCTACATTTAATGCTTAGGTCTAGATATACACACAGCAGGCTGTCACGAGGAAGACTCCAGGCATAGCTGTTGTTCACCACAGTCAAGAGAGTGGCTACAGAAATAGGACTTAAACTGATTTAAAGTTTTTGGAAATGCACAACTGTAGTCATCAAGGTTTGAGCAAGAACTGAAAAACTTGTGCTCTGTCTTCAGGATCAGTGCTCAGACTAAGAAAGGGAATGTTTGACTGGGAAGTGGTGCTTCTGTGGGTCTTTGTGTACACAGGTAGGAGAATAGAGGACATGCAATTTGAGTCCTCTGGATACCACGTATGTTGGTTGATAATTGTGTTTTGTTTTGGAGACCTGCCTACTCTGATATTAAGTTCTGTTTGGTCACGCCTTGCTATGTTTTCTATTTTTATTTTCACTTAATTTTTTTTGTTTGTTTTCCCTTTGACACCGTATCTGGTGGTCCTTCTCAGTACCGAGCCCCTTCAGTGAAAGGATTGTTGCGAACAAAGATCGCACATTCAGGCTTGCAGGCTCCGTCTGAACATGGAGCGCCTGTTCAAAGGGACAGGTCACGTATTCTGGGCTCCTGGGGGAGCAGGCAGAGGGGGCCAGGGACTCTCAGGGCTGTTTGCCATTCTGTTTGAAATCTGACACACGTTTACACATGCAAGAATTGCTGGGCTTATGTTCCTAAGGACAGATAAGTGAGAGCGTGTTCTTTCTGGCTTTTAGATTAATAAGCATTGGCTATCTCTGTTCTGTCAGGTTGTAGCAGTATTTTGCTGGAGAGTTTAAGCCCTGCTGAGGTGCAGGCAGTACTGCTTCAGTCACAACATCCCACCTACAGGTCTATCCAGATTCGAGGCTGGAAGTGGTGTCTTCATTAGTGTAAATTTAATTTCCCATCCTTTGCCTAGAAAGGCAAAGCAAAAAGTGCTTTTTTTTGCTTTTCTGTTCCTACTGTTTTGTGTTTAAAGAAGTGCTGTGTCTCTTTGTGGTATAGTTTACTGTTAATCTATATTAAAAGTACATTCTGAATATTAAATGCAGATTTAAGAAAATATTAAGCACAGTGTGTGTGGCCTTAAAAGGCAAATTTTAATTCTTAACAATACTATATCCTCAGTTTATGAATAATAAAATGAATACTAAAATACTTTATCAAATAATTTTATTAAGACTGATATTTTTCTTTTGGTTTGGTTACATGTTTTTGTTTTGCTTAGCAGATGAGTTTTTAAAAATAGTGAATGGTCTTTAGTTATTCCCAAGAGTTTCTGTATTTGTCAAAAGTTAGGAATACATTTACAAAGACTTCTGTAAAAAAAAAAAAAGAGCAGCTGATCAGTACTTGCTTTGTGATCACAACTGTTCAATTTCAGAGAAGAAGAAAATCCACAATATTCTTACTCCTACACCTTATCAGAGAGAGTGCAACTGCATAAACTGAAGACAAGCATGTGCTGGGTCAGGAACCAGAGAAGGGCAATGATGGCACTAAAAATAGAAAATCATTTGGCTTCTCGCTAACAATAATGAATAGATCGTTTACTATTTTAACAACCCAGTTGGGATGACTTTAGTAAATTTCAAGTGGTGAAATTTCCCAGGTGTTAGGTCTCTCTACTATCAGAGCAGAATGCCAGTCTTTCTGTAATTGTGCCTGTAAACATGTGAACTGTTCTGGAACTCTCTGTTGTTGGATATTGATGCTTTTTCTATGCCTGATACCCAAAGGCCGGAGGGTTTAATCACAATGTTAAAGATCAGAATTAAAAAAATCCATTTATAAAATTTTATATGTCTAATAGTACACAATACTGATTGTTAAAAGTGTACATTACTTAGGGTTATAGAGAATTCACCAAAAAGCTTCCATTTAATAAATTCATTATCAATAGTAGCCTTACCTGGAGTTTTGGTTGCAACTGTTCAAAGAGCTTGAGTCAAATCCTGTTTAATCGTGCAAGCATAATGCTGACTTCTGCTCTGATTTATGTCAGCATAAGCCTAGGATAATTTGAGAAAACATGGATCTCTTCAATGAAGAAATGTTAGGTGTTTGATAAGTGACAATATCGAGCAGGAAGTAGTTCCTTCAAGAAAATGAAGGTATCTGCCTTCTAATGTAGCTGTGTTTAATACGTTTTTCTAAGGTGACTTCTTGCTTTCTAGTTACACAGCTTTGTTGATTGTACCACTTTGGTATAGTTGTCTGAAAAAAAAATACTTTGGCAAGAGAAATGCAGTGGGCTGAAAGTATCTTGAACTGTGTCCACATGAAATAACTGCTCTTACTGCATGCAGTATATGCATTATACAACTGAACTTTTTTCTTTAACAAGTTTGACAAACATCAAAGCAATAAGTTGACTTTATCTGTATAAGCTATTTTTAATGGTTTTTATTAAGATGCAAAAATAACGTCTGCTACTTCAGACGTATTGTTTAATGTAATTTGTATTTACTTACATGCAAAAATAATTGAGAGAACAGTTGGAGAAGAGGAGCTATTTAATCTCACATACTTTTACTCACACACTTGTCTGCATTTGTGATCTTTTCCCTCTTGTATCTTTGAAAACATCTTACTGGAGGTGGCTAACCAAATCATAACTGAACAATATGGACTCTGAAAAGAGTAAAAGCTGGTGTATTTTTCTTTAATTCTCTTACCACGTGCATATGTGACTGTGTAAATGGTGATTATAATATAAACATGTACAACCTGTGAGCCTTACTAAGAGAAAAAAATTATCTTTCCAAGGAAGTCCAAGTAACAGTGTTAGGCTAAGCTGTTAGGAATATCTACTGGTGCTTCATAGCTGCTGTTTTGGTTTTTTTCTCTGATAACAAATGGAAGAAAAAATTGAGGTTTTCTAGCATTCAGAGGTTGAATGCTATTCTTCCTTGCAGTTGTTTGTGTGCTAAATTGCATAGAATAGGAAGCAGATATAAAAAATTATGCAATGCTGTTAAATGAAAGCCAGATTTATTGCTTGTGGTTAACAGGAGTCATTGTTTTTAAAAAAGCATGAGTTAGCCCTGGTGTAAATGTTGAGGCTTCTAAACTACATTGAAACGATCTGAATTGACAGTACTCCAGAAGTCAGTCTGGTGGGCTGTTAGATACAATTCCATGATTGTGGAAGCTGTCAGAGCCTATGATCTCGTCAAAACCTTGAACTTAGGGCCTTACTACAGAGGAAGTGTTTGTCTGCTTGCCACAATAGATAATGGATATATACTAAAAATATGTTATGCTAAGCATGGTATGCAGACAGTGGATGTGAGTTATGCTTCTGGTCAGATTGATTTCTTTCTACAAAAATCTTGTAACTCTTTGCCTGTTTAAAATATGAAATGTAGATTATTGTAAATGCTGTGCATTTCTGCTGTCCAAATCCTTCTTATGTCTTGTAATTTTAATTTTTTTGCAAAGACACTCCATGGTATTTTTTGCCCATCACCCAGTAGTGGGCACACACAGTAGAAGTATAATGGGTAGGAGCAGTAACATCAAACAGGCTTTGATTGTGTTCATATCAGAGGCCTGACACATCTTGTAAACCTGGAAGTGCATAATCTTGGAGTTGCAAGGTGGGATTAAGCTGTTTTATGTATACAGTTCCTAGGTACATAAAGGTTTATTTAATGGGAAGGCTTTGTCTGTGGTGTGTTTTTTTCTTTTTGTTAGGTGTTTGTTTTTCTTTGGTATGGGTTTTGTTTTTGTTTTTTTTTTTTTAAACCATGGTGAAATGCATTTTTCATTTACATTAGTTAGATGGGAACTCTAGCTTCTCCCTGTATGGTTGTTTACTTTGGTAGCAGGGAAGCAATTTTCTGAATTTACTGTTTGATGACTGCTGTTGGATTTGAAGAGAACTCTTCTGGAGAGGTGATACTGGAGTTAAGTGATTGGATCACTTGGGAATAGGATGGTAAAGATTAGGCACAACTGTATGCTTTGTTCTCTGCATCTCTGTGCTGGGAGGCTGGAACTACTGCATTTTTCTGAATTGGTGTGCCCTGTTGTTCTGTATGCCAGGGAATTGTATTCAGCAGAAAGTGTTGCTGCTTTATATTTTCTGTTCTAGATTTTTGCACTGAGAACTTGTAGATAAGTGTTTTAATGAGGCCTTGGGATCTGTTGCTGCAGCTCTCTCCAGCCTGTTTGAGAGAGCCTGATAGAAATCACTTTAGTAAACATTTGGTGCTGGGCATGAGAGGTTCTGTGTGGGCATTCTGGAAAAACACAAACAGCTGTTTAGATTTTGACTCTGGCTTGCAAGTCTGAGTATACACCTTTGGGAGGGTAGGGAGTAGGCTTATTTTTGCTCTAAAATTCTTAATTTCCATTTGCCAGCAGCTGCTGCTTTGGTGAGAGTGAATGAGGTGCCTCCTTAGAGGACATGGCTAATTACAGATTGTCTGCTGGTGGAGGGGGGCACTCTGAGATAGACATTTTCTTTCATGTGTCTCTCATTTGCATAATGTGTTAGGACACACAGTATGGACTGCATTAAGCACTAGCAAATATGCTGTAGGGAATAATCTTGCACTGGCATCACTAAGTTGCCTAGATAACATAATCTTCATATTTTAAATGTTGAGGTTTATATTTGTCTATTTGAAGGCCAGGGACAAGAAATCAATAGAAAAAACATATAAACTGTAACGAGGAGAGAAATTTTAAATGTTTCTGAGTAATAGTTGCAGTTGGTACAAATAGGTTGAAAAGAGAAACCTGAACTTGTATGCGAATTTCGGTTTTTGTTTGTTTGCTGTGGGTTTTTGGTTTTTTTAGTTGACTGCTTTGTGGGGTTTGTGGTTATTTTTGGGAGGTTTTTTTTTTATTTTACTTAATGTAAATGGCAGTGTGCCCTCCTAGTTGTAGGTATGTATATCTCTACCTTTGAAATACTATTTCTTAATAAAAGTTCATTGCAAACCACTCACCCTTTAAAGGACTGTGTTTTGTTCTCTTCTAGTTAAGTTGTTGATCTTAATATTTGGGGCTTTTTGTGTTGCGAAGTTCAAGGCATAAGAGAGTGAACAATCCTGTAATAAAAAAGGTTTAAAAAATCAAATCTTAACTTTCCTGAAATGTTAGTGTTGAATACATCTGTGGAATTCTCTTAGTCTAAGTGCAAGGGCGGAAAAGTCTAAGATTCAAATGCTGATGCGGTTTAAAACTTTGAGGTGAATAGGCTCTTGGATACAACTTGTTCTGTCCATGGGGTGAGCTAAAAGAGAATCTTTGAACTCTCAAGAATCCCTTACAGATCACTTGGCTTGTGGCAGATAGATGCAGTCTGCTCAGTGATACATTCACAGCATTGAGGTGAACTATTCAATTTTGTAAACAAAACCAGAGCTCAGTCTACACCTTAAGTTGCAGTTTTATATTGGGAAACTGCACAGGGAGAGGTGTTGTTCAAAAACTAGTTTATGGAGCTAAAGTCATATGGATTTCAAAACCATAACACAATTCCCATTACTTTTGAGAAAAATAAAACATTATAACTTGTTCAGGTCTCTCCAGATGTAATAGAATGTGGAAGAGGTTGCTTTCCTAAGCAGCTTAGCAGATACTTAAATACAATTCTTTCATTAAAGTCTGTGGTGGTTTAGACATGTTTAAATGTACATGTCCTCAGTTCCATAATGTTTAAGAGGGCTAGAGGTCAGTCAGCATTTTTAGGAGTATATAAAGCTATCAAAATTTCCTTTTGATGCAAGAATTGAGAACTGAAACATTTAGCTGTTGTCTTTTTGTTCAGCAAAAGATGCAGCAGGTCTAGTATGTGCTCCTCAAGCAGGTCACTCTTCTTATCTGTGGGTTCTGACCTGTGTTTTGTAAGATAAAAATCTGTTTAGGGTTATCTCCAAAAGAAATGTTGCAGTTTTCATGGAACAAGCTGTCCCATTGCACTTCATGCTTTGTTGTTGTGCTTTTCTTCTAATTTTGATGCAACTTGAATAGGGAGCCTGTGACTCCAGTGAAAAGCATTTCCATGTAGAGCCGCAAACATTTCTTACTCATCAATGGCTGTAAAATCTGACTTGTTCCTTCTTGCATGCATTTTAAAATTTTATTATCCTCAATCATCATGGTAAAAGGTGAGTAAAAGTAAACTTTGCCTGGAGTAATCAATTTTCATAGCAATTTTTCAGGCCTTCTTCTCCATTCTCTGTACTTACACTGTTTTTGTATGGATCTGTCTACATACAGTCTCACATTTTCTGTATGCTTTAGTTATATTTTAAAATTTGTTGAAGAAGTTGCTTTGGAACTGCTTGTGAGGTGGGATTTAAACGTGATCTTTCTTAAGGAAAAAAGAATGAATGGCTTGTGTGCTACTCTGAGGGTATTAAAGTTTCCCATCTTGCCAAATTACCAATAATATGGAATTTGGAAGAGTGGAACAAGTGAACATGAACGACCTTCAGTATGCATTGCAATCTGTGTATCTGAATCAGATGCTGAGTAATTCAGTATCAGTAAGTAGTCTGGCAAGCTGGTATTCTGATCCTGGTGTCATGGAGGTGATTTTACAACCTCATTTCTTGCATCTCTTTTGATGGCATTTTAATTTTTTTAAGACATGAGAAATAGCATTCTCACTTTTTAAAAATACTGCATACAGAACCAAAATGGCCCTTGTAGCTGAGTCTGTGCAACAAAGGGCTTTTTCTGTATGAAGGTGTTATGAAACGTCATGTTGTGTAATGGAAGCTGGCCAATACAAGTGGCATTTTGTAGCCTATGCCCTTTAGGTGTTGTTTTTTTTGAGTTCAAAACTGTAGATGGTTTTGAGTAATTTTCTCTCCATTTGCACTGTGACTGAGGCTATGATTCAGCTGTGTATCTAAACAGGTCTGGTAACTGCTGTTTTCATTAATTTAATGGCGATGGAGAGGTAAAAGTGCTTCTTTTGTTGTCTTTCTTTGTAGAGAACTTTTGCCTGCTGATAGTTATTCAGATTAGTGAGGATGAATTGTCTGTGCAGAAATGCTCAAGGACTTTCTTCAGCACTAGTTGATGTAAAATGTGCTTTAAATGCCAAAGTGTTATGTCACATAAAATACTGAGAGGTAATGATTAACAACCATGAGCCCATGGGTGAAGTTTTAAATGTTCTGGTAGGTATCTCCAAGGATTAAACAGCACCTTAATGCTTGGTGTTGTTCAAAAGAGTGAATTGTCATCTATTTCCTAATAATTCTGGACATGTTCTCCGTTATGCCTCAGTATATAAATCCATAATACATTTGGAGCTGATGTGTCTGGGTTTCATCTCTCCCCATTTTTCCCTGTCTCAGAAACAGTATAGTAGAGCTGGAAAAGTTGTGGAGAAAGGCTAACTATGATAATTGAATATATGGAGTTGTTTCTGTATCAAAACCAAAACCAGAAGCTGGGACTTGGCAGTTTGGGAAAGAGGAGACTAGAGACGGGTGATGTTGATATGTTGTAGCTTTCTCTGTTTTCATCTTGAATTTCTGTGGATCAGCTCTTTACTATCTGCACCAAGAACTTGGCAGTGTCAGATGAGCATGGTGGGGTTAGATCAAGCAAAAGGAGATGGTCCTTTGCATAAAAATTAATTAAACTTGTTACTCCACTCCTTGATATTACGAAAGCTAAAAGCATGTGTGTAGTCTGGATATATTTTTGAAAGAGCAATGCTTTTAGAGTTACTCTGTACCCTTGTAGTGGAATGAATTATGGATTTGTGAATAATTAAAGCTGGGAGGATAGTCTAGTGGTGCTTGTTTCTGTGTTCTTTCCTAATTATTCACAGCTATCAGCATTTGGTCACTGTTAGAGCTGGCCTAGCTGAGTTTTCGATCTGATCTACAGGTGTTCTTACATGTTCCAGTGCTGATTCCATAATAGCTCATCAGGATTCCTTCTGCTTTCAGGAGGTTCTGTACCAAGCCTGATGAAACAAGGCAGCTGTTGGTGATCAGCAACAGGAAATGGAGTTTTTCAAATATTCAGAACCGGGCCTATTTTTGCTTCTTGAAGATACCAAACTTATGTCTTTGGTTTTACTTGTTAAAGTTATTGCATCATATGGGTCTAATGTTCTCCAGTTTTAATAAGCTAAATGAAATGCACCATTGCCTGCTTTTGTGTTCAGTCGATCTCTTCTCCATCCCCCCTACCAGATGAATGAGAGCTCAAGGTGATTGAGGATTGTACACACAAGTTACATATGTTGTCATACTTTTATTTCTGTTCTACTTGTTTGCAGTCAGACAAGTGCTTTTTTTGCCTGTGGAATAGTTTTCTCTGCCACCTTTTTAGTGGACTGCATTACATACTTACTTAATTTTTGATTACAAGTCTTATTACAGCAGCAAACTCAGTAAACTACTTAGATCCTGTGGAAAACTCCTTTCTCCTTTTGTGGTGAATGATGCTGCTGGGACTTCTGCTTGTCGTGGAATAGTTACTTCTCTTTCACTCTATTTCTACAGTTTTAGGGAAGGAAATAGTACTTTCAGAGGCTACACAGCAAGCTACATAGCTCCAAAGGAATGGGACTAGGTGATGTAGGGATAGGGAAAGGACTGGAGGGAGAAGCTCCATCTGGCAAAATGAGACTTCTCCCCTTCACGAGTCCTGAAAATCAGTTATCCAGAAGGTAAGATAAAAAAAGGTAAACTTCTACCTAAACAACTGGGAAATGAGATGGCCACAAAAATAGTTCTCTTGAGTTGGGGTTTTTGTCTTTTGTGGGTGGGTAGACAAATAACCTCCACCCCCAAAAACTATTTTTAAAGCTAGGTCTAAAATGTTAAAAGGTATCTGTGGCTAAGATGGTTTCTGGTCTTGTAATCAGTGATTCATGGCTGAGAAACTAAATTCTTTAATGCAAGTGAGTAGAGACAGTGGTAATATTAGACAGTTACTCAGCAAGGCGTGTTCAGGGTAAACAGTCCTCACTGGTAAGTTTGTCTGTGCAGAATCATTTTTTCCTTGTTTCATTTAAATCCTAGACTTGGATAAACTTAGGAAAAAATCTTGTGTTCAGTTAAGAATTCAGTGATGCCTGTTTTTCACACTATCCCGGTGTGAGTTTGTTTGGGAAAAGATTTTCCCCTTGCAACTCCCTCAGCCTGTTAACCTTTATACATTTCATGGCCATCATTCAATGTCTTAAAAGTTTGGATAATGCAATGTCAGTAAGTGATGTAATGGTTGTCTGTAAGCTGCTTTGCAGTTCACAATGGGAATCTGAAGTTTGGAACCCAGATTTTTTGTGTTAGGTTCTGTGTCTTCTGTAAAGGAGGTGAAGCACAAACACCACAATCATCTTATTTTGGATAGTGCAAAAAAAGTGAATGATCATGTTTTAGTGGGGGGAGGGGTTTGTTTGTAGTTATTTGGTATGTTTTTTGGTAGTGTGTTGCTGTGTGGGTGGTGGTTTGTTTGGTTTTTTCTTTTTTTTTAATTATTGGATTTTTTAAAAATTCAAACTATTAATTCTACCAAATGAGTTAAGGGGAAGGCATTATGTGTGAGATTAAAACCAGGATTTGTGGGAGTGACTTGACCTTAAATTCAGTTAATACTGTGGTGACTTTCCCCACTTGGATAATCTGGTCTGGCAGATTTTTCTTTCCTGCTTAGGACCCAAGATACCTTGAGCTTTCATTCCTTGGAAAGTGCCTCACTCTTCCCTACTTTTCTAAGTGGGAAAGCTGGATTACAAGAATATGTCCTGAATTGAATGTTGCTAACCTTTTCAAGCCATGAGGAACAGTGATTGTCCTTCTTTGTGTTCTTTATCCCATGGTGCAGTTGTTTTTTGTGGAACTTGATTACTTTATTGCAAAGACACTTCTCATTTGGGAAAGAAATACAACTAGTTGTATTTTGGAATGACTCACTAGAGAAGGATCTTCCAATTTATTCTTACTGCTTAATAAGGCTGTTCTGGCCTATGTGCACCTTACTTCACAGGCGTGGTTTTCTCTGTTACCTTTACAAATGGCTGTTACAAAGTGGGAGTAGAGGCTTTACTCTTCCATTATACTGTTTTGTACTTTGTGTTCCAATGAGTTCTGAGAAGTTCCATTGTATTTATTGTTTTAAATGGTTGAAGTCCAGACTATTTTAAGTGCAGATTTAGGTTAGATGATTTCAGAAATGATAAAAAATATATCAGAAGACATCTTGTGTTGTTTATGCTAATAAAAGTTTTTTTAATAATCGGTGGAAAAAAGTATTTGGTCTAGTTTAAAATATTAAAAAGGGGAAAAATTACATTTATTCGTACTTCATAAATTAAGTCTTTTCAGCTGGAGATGGTTCTGGACTTCAGCAGACTTTGGATTAATGATTCTAATAAACGAGCCTTTGGAAAAAAACTTTAATTCTTTTCAAAATCACTTGTGACTATTCTGTTCTTTAATGCTGACTGCCTTTTGTATTATGTGCTAGAATATAAATAAATGACTTGAATTGTATACTTTCTTCAAACCTTCTTTTGGAGAGATCAGTGTCAGGTTTAAGTAAAAATATGTCAAGCAACTAACATTTCTTCACTTGTTAGAGTAAAAAGCCTACAAATACTAGTTCTTTGTATAATGCAAGACCATACATGCTATAGAAAACCTGACATGCTGTTACATATGAAGTCACAATGTGAAAATATGAAGAATATAAAAATAACTGTATATTGAAGCTAAACTCAGTGGAGGTAGATACATTTGTTTCAGGAACAAAATGTTTGTCTTTTTATGCAACTCCTTTATTCTTACTCAGATTTAGAGGGTGAGAAAGCTTGTCTGTATAAAGGAAATCTGTGAAGAATGAGGCCTGCTTTTTTGAATGTGGCAACTTGAAAGTGTTGTAGGTATGTCTCCAAAACCAGATAAGACTCTTTGTTGTAAAAGTAGTACGAGTTGTGAATTTAAAAAATGGAAATTTAATCTAAAAAAAAATCCCAAAAGCAAAACTAAAAGAAATTCACGAGCATCTTTCCATAGCAAGTCATGGACTAAAGTATAATTATACTTCATCTAGTGCCTCCTTCCAGCATTAACAGACTTTGTCTGTTTTAAGAGAATTTTGTCTTCCTGGTGTGGTTTTCTTCTCTGTAGCTACCACAGGATTTTGCTTGGAGCCTGGAAACCACTGCCATACCTGCAGCAGTCTCTCTTGTGTGTTAGATCTATGACTTAAGAGTTTCTGGCCATCTGAGAGCCATATTGAGGTGAATTTGTTCTTCTGTTTCCTCCTTCCTTCCATGTGCACATGTGATTATATATTATAATTGTGAAAGTGGTTGCTGAAGCCAGAGGAGGAATGGATACACTTTTGTACTTATATTGAAAGTCCAGTGTGCATGGTAGCAGAGGGTATTGCAGACTGTATTGGTCATGAACAGGTAGGGGATGTTAGGGATTTGAGCTAGAATGTAGCGCTTCACCAAAAACAGTCTGGACCTGATTTGCCTGCAGCTCTGATTTGTGTAGCTGCTGTAAAATGCTTTCTCACTACTGAAGATACAGCACAGATTTAAAACCAGTTTCTACAGTATCAGTGAATCATTGAGGTTGGAAGGCACTCCTGAAGATCATTCAGTTCAGTAAACTGGAGCGGGCTGTCCAGGATGGTGTCTAGGCTGGCTTTGACCACAAATATGGAGACTCAGCAGCTTTTCTGGCAACGTGTTTCAGTGTTTGATTGTGCTTACAGTAAAATTTAGGGTGGTGGTGGTGGGTTTTCCTCTATTTCAGTTTATTTCTGTACATTTTCTAATTTCATACTTGGCCTCCCGCTGGACCTCTTCCTGTTGTTCATAACCCCTTTAATTTCCAGTTCAGTTCACTGTTCTTTTTTATCTGCCCCACACTTCATTAGTTTGTCCATAAAAACATAATAAGAGACAGTGTCAAAAACCCTCCTGATGTTAAGGTAAAAAAATACCTGCTACTCTCATCTACCAAGCCAGCCAACTTTTTACAAATCGCCATCAGGCTGATTAAGTATGTTTTATTCTTGATAAATCTACCTTCTTGTCCTTTGTATGTTTGGAAGCCTTTCTTGTTGCCTTTCATGTCCAGTACCAGGTGAAAACCCAAGTGGGTTTTGGCTTTCCTGTGGGCTTTGGCTTTCCTAACCCCTATCACTGCATGCTCAGACAGTGTCTTTGTTTCTTCTGGATCACCTGGATTATGCTTGTGATCCTTGTACACTCCCTTTTTCATCTGAGCTCAGCCAGAATCTTCTTGCTTGCCCATGCAGGCCTCCTGCCACCTTTGCTTGATTCTTTGCACACTGGTAAGGACCATTTTTGAGCTTGTAGGAGGAGATCCATGAAAATCAACCAGCTCTCCTGGACTCTTCTCCAGGACAGACTCCTTTGAAATTCTTCCAGCCGATCAGTGAGCAGTTCTGTTCTGTGGAAGTGCGGGGCTGTGAGTCTGTTATGTGGCTTTGCTCTCTGCTCCCAGGATCCTGAACCTCGTTGTTCACAGTCACTGTAGCTGAGGTGGCCCCTGAACTTCACATTCCCAAGAATTCTTCCTTTTCTGTAAATACGAGGTTTAGTAGATTGCCTGTTCCTTTTTGGAGTAATAGTCACTGGTGTCAGAAAGGAACTGTTAGCACATTCTGGAAACCTACTGGATTGCTTGTGTTCTGCTCTGATGTTAATAAAATTATTGAAAATAATATGTATTTTATTGCATATGTTTTTTGTGAATAACATAATTCTTCTGAATTGGTCTTGTACAAGGTAAAACCTTTACAGGCTGTTTGCCAGGAACTTGTACAGGGGAATTAAATGCAGAGAAGAGGAAGTTTCATTAGATGATTAATCTGTTTCATCGTATGATATAATTTGAAAGCCAGGATGTAAATTTGATAAGAAAAGCAGTGAAGAGGTTTGGAAAAGGACTGTTAAATAAAACTGAAACAAGAGCTTGAATTCCTGCAGTTAAGTAATTTTTAGTTATTGTTGATGTCAGTTTAGTGTTGATGTAATTATTGGAATCTGGTTGAAACTATTTTGGCAAGTTGTGCTGTCTTTATGTCTCGCTGCATCTTAGTGGGGTGCAGGTGTCTTATCGTTGTTTGACATGATGTTTTGTGCAAACACATCCAGGTCATGGAACTTCTGCCATTTGGCCTAAAGTTGCTCAATGGTGATTTTTTTAAAGAAATAATTTCTCACTTGAAAGACAAGGTTGGGAAATACATTGTCTTTTTACAGACATAGTAAAAAATGAAAGCAAAAGCGTCCAGAAGAGAGGCAAATATTTTTGCACAAGCTGATTACTGTCACTTATGTAATGGGGAGCTTGGCACATGTGTAGTAGCTCGTGATTGATGGGTCACAGTGTGTGTACTCATACTTGGGACAAGACTGGTAAAATACATTCCTAAGATATACTGTGAGCTTAATACTATGTTAGGTGAAATTTTTGCTAAGGGTCAAGACCTGCTGCTGGCTGAAAGAAGGTTGTGGTGACACAAGGCAGACTTTCTGCAGAAATACAAGCAACTCTCAATGTAATTCGTGTGACTTTGTTATATAATGAATAGTCAACCTGTACTTTTCCACTGATAAACCTCCTGCTTGTTTCTTGGTTTCTGCTAGTGTGTTGCTTTTTCCCTCTATTCCACACATTCAGCTATGTTGTTTTTCTTTAATTTCTTTTTGAATATTGTAGTTTTCTATAGCTTGTTTCCTAGGAATTTTTGGCTGTAATATTGGTACTCCCCTGAGTACTGACAGAAGTCTGATACCTGATATGTTATGATTGATTTAGGACTTGCTTGTTGAAAAGGTATGTTTTTCTTGAAATGGTTATTTCATTAAGTTTCAGTGGTACATTAATTTCAGACTTTGAATGTAGCTCTCACAGACTGTCTCAAACTTGTTGATGACATTTTGTGTGGTGTGTTCTTTTTCATACAGAGAATGTGTTGGTCGCTGAACAGTTTTTCAGTCTGTTGGAATACACTGGCTTGGTTGGGTTTATGTATCATGTCCTGGGTTTGTGCACCTGAATTTCTGTCTCAGGTTGTTTGTATCAGTCTTTAGTTATTAAAAGTTTCTTTGAGATTTTAAGTGCTAGTACATTTGTTCCGTATTTAGTAGGAGTCTTTAGAGTGGCAATTTTTTAGTTCCACTACAGTGCTGAACTTTTGTAGTTCCACTACAGTGTAGTTCCACTACAGTGCTGAACTTTTCAGTTAAAAAAATATATTTAAAATTAATTAAAAATAATTGTTAATGCTGTGCTTGTGTAGCATATCTGTTTGGCCATACCGTTCACAACGTTTCTAAGCATTTGTACTCTGTAATTTCTGAACATTGTATTGGTGTCATTCCCAATCTGTTTCCTGTTGTGTTCTTCCCAGAAGACCATGCCCAGTGTTTGGCCCTCTCTGTGGGACATGACAAACTGGAGAGAGGGAGGGCGTTCAGGGCCTGGAGCGCTTGCCTGGACAGGAGGCCACTGAGCCCAGCTTTGCTCAGCCTGAAGCAGGGAAGGCTGAGGGGGCAGCTGGATGGGGCCTTCAGCCTCTTCAAAGGGAAGGGGTGAGAAAATGGATGTAGTAAGGGAAGCTCCAGGGGAACACAAGGAGAAAAAATTACTGTTTAGGGTGGTTAAACATTGGAACAGCTTGTGAGAGGTCCTGGAAGCTTCCTCTTTGGAGACTTCTGGGACTTCACTGTGCGAAGACTGCAGCAGCCTTTTAATCAGCAGTCTCCAGTGTCCATGATTAGGGCTATATGTTTGTCACTTTTTCTTGGAAGAAAAACATTGCTACCTTGTAAAAAGCCTTACTGGCGTGTCCTTTCTAATAAAAATGAGGTGTTTCTTAATATAGTTAGGTGATGAAAAGGACATCTGTCCATGCCTATAGAACTCTTTAGAAAAATTGGAATTAGATTCAATGCAAAACACTGGTGTGGGGCTTTTTTTCCTTTTTTTCCCCCTGAGTACCACCTGTATAATGCCTCATAAAGATTATATTTTCAGTATAAACTAAAGCTCAGTGAAATTGTGTTATTTTGGACTAGTCTGTTTTAGAGATAAAGGTGTTTTAGGTATAAGAAAAAAACAAACAAATGATGGATCTTGGTTTTAAGCCTGTCTCAAGAACTTCAATGAGATGACTGTAGAGGATGTGGCTTTTCATCATCCAGCATAAGTTTTTACTAGGGTGATGATTAGGTCAAATTTACAGTTCCTCTTTATTGCCTAACTTCGCAGGATGAAATTTCAGTGATGAATATGGGAATCAGGTTGACTTTGTTAGGACTGTTTTCTCTATGTGTTTCCTGTATTAACAGCTTTTTCAGGTTCAGCGCTCAGGAAAAATGAAGGTACAAATTTGCTTTCTAGAGTTTTCTTTCTTTCTTTCTTTATCCTTACCTTGGGGAATTCCAGAGATTGTGTTTTAAACTCAGTTCTTGGAAACCCTTTCATTGTGCTTTAACTTCTCAGTGTAATTAATTCTCTCTGTCAAGGTCTTGGGAATAAGGAGTAGAAAAGATGGATCTCTAAGAGTGATAAATCTGAAGGGAATGGTGGAGTTAGGATTTAGGCCATTGTACCACAGCCACCTTGCTTGGCCTTTATTTATTAGTGAGATCAATGGATGTTATTACTGATCTCTAAATAACATTAGTTATGTGACTATTTGTGTGCAGGGTTGGAGATAGGCTTGGGAGTAGCTCTTGACTTGGTGGGATGGAACCCTATTGGCCAGAGTTTTGGTGTGGCTCTGCTTGTACCTTTTCATTAATAGCAAACACCCCAAAATATTTTCAAGCTTAAAAAGATTTTGCACAGCTTTCTCCTCTATAAAAAGCTGAAAGGAAAACAAAGTTATTTTATTGGTTTAGAAATTTAGGGGACTGTATCTCCACTCCCTACTGACTAAATGAGAATAAGTCCTTCCTTCTAGAAGTAGCTCCAGGTGAGGCTTTTTATTTATTGGTTTTCTGTTATGAATTGAGTAAAGATGGTATTTCTCAGAAACCAGTTCCTTCTAGTTCTTAGATAGAAAATGTTTCTCCAATCTCCTCCGAGGCCAGGCTGCACTTCTGGTGGCATTCTTAGTAGTCTCTGGCTGAAGTGGTTCACTGAAGGGGCAAGCAGTAAGCTGTCAGGCTGGCCAAACCCATCATCTCTAGAAATGTCATGTATGCTTGAGAGATCATTTGGAAAGTGGAACTTAGTATTAGTTGGACTTTTTGTGCTGATGAATGGTAATGTGCTAATATGAGCAAACTTCTGGTTTTTAAGATGCTTCCTGCATTTAGGGAAGCAAACATTCTCCTTGTCTTAACCTTTCAGAGGATATCTGACTTTTCTAAGAGTGTTGGAATGATGAATTGTGCCACCAGCATAGTGAGGTTTAAGACTGTAATTCTAAGCGACACATCATTACTAAGATCTACTTAGATACCATCCCCACAGAGCTACGTGTGTTGAGTTCTGTGGTTTTTTGCAATCAGTGTATTTCCCTTTAGTGGTAAGCAGTAAAAATTACCCTGGGTTCATAGTGTAATTGAAATGTTGAGGCCAGAGGGTGAAGCTATTGACTTCCTCTGTAAATGTAATGGGGCAGTGCTTCTAGTTGACGAAAAGCAGGTCTTTGCCAGTGCTACAGTAGTGTTTTGCATACTGTGTGTTTTTGTCATATAAGTTCCTTTTATCCTGTGGTTAAGAAATAAAAAGGTTTTAAATTCCATTGTATGAAAGAATTATTAAGTATTGTGTCAAGTCTCTTTTGTGCCACAGCTCATTTGCCTGTTACATACAGAAGAATTTAGACACTTGGCTTCTCTGCACCTTGGATCATTTACACATGCATTGTAGTAATTTTACATAGTAATTTTTCACATTGCATCTGCAAATACATTATGTTGTCTGAACTGTAAAACACCCTGGGATTTCAAATGTACTCCTTTCTTCAACGTAATGCTGCTGTTAGCATCTACCTGGTCTGTACTTCACTGTTTTGAATTTCCTAACTAGATGCTTAGACCTGGAACTATAACCTGTTAAAAGAAGTGCAACACTACCTTTGCTCTGCCCGTGTTTTCTGAATTTGAATTCTTGCTCCCTAGAAAAAAATTATCTTTAGCTCTACAGACATACAAAAAATGAGGAAAGTCCAGTTTAATCTATTGGAAAATGTGTGTTGATCAGAAAAAAGAGTTTCTTGTTCCGCCTGTGCTCATGATTTTTTGCCAAGAATATTTCTGATTCCTTAATTTTCAGTTATATTTTTTCCTAAAGGATATATATACACATTATAAGATCTAAATGTATTTAAAGTGCTAGCTTACGATTCTGCCAGTTTCTTTTTTTACTTTTGATGAAAAGATCACAATATCTGTATTTCTGTAAGATAATTGCATGCTGAAGTAGCAGAAGGCACTACAGGTGAAAATGCAAGGCTTGTTTTCTTCAGGCAAAAGATAGTGTCAGAAGTAAGTGGTGTAATGGAGCAAAAAAGTAAAAATTCTTGAATATGATTTCTTTTGCTCATGGCATCAGTCTGCCCATGTGTTGGTTGCTCTGCAGTTGCTCTTGAAGATCCCTGGCCAATTTTGGTCAAATTTCAAGGCAGGAAGATGGTCTCAGAGATAATGAAGTGCCTGGAAATTCAGAGTCACTCAGTAGGTAGAGGGAAGCAAAGCCCTGGTTAATGCCTTGCACTGCAGGTGAGGTGGGGGAGCTGTTGTGGCCAGTCAGCACATGTGGGACTGCCAAAAAGCCATTCTTTCCTTTACAGGGGATCAGGCAGGACCAAAGAAGATGAGGGGGAGTTACAAGATGTATGAGACCAAAGTCAGTTCTACTACTCATGTAGCAACTTGATATGTTTAATTTGTTTCTAAAATAAACCTTAAGCCTTCTTAGAATTCCAAAGCTCCCTGGAAAATTTGCTAACTTCTTTTAAAGGGTATTTTCTTCCAAGTAAATCTACCTTTGGATGAATGAAGACTTTTGAGAAGAGATGGAAATTTGCACAATGGTGGGGAAAAGCTTTGATCAAGTCCATATATTTTATAAACAAAAAAGAATGGAAGCCATGAAAGTTAGTTTCAGATTGTGTCACATGACTGATCTGATAACACTGTTCATGCAAAACTGGGCTTGTTCCTAATAGAAAAAATTATGGAAAAACTGAAGGAAAATCTGAATTTTTGAATCTCTTCCAGTTATGTAAATTGCCTTGAGAGATTACTAGATATCATAGAGATCAATCTCTGAGGTTTTTTAAAAAAAGACCAGTTTTTAGCATATGGAAGCATCATTATGGGGTCTAAACTGAAATTTTTTTTAGTACAGGAAACAGGGGTGTTTGATTTTGTTGTTTGTTTGATGTTCCTCATCTTCATTCAAGTGAATGAAAGCTTCATCAAGTTCTAGACAAGTCTCTGGCACTGTGCAAGTTCAATATTTGGGGACAGTCAGAAGAGATAGCTAGGCATAAGTCACCAAGCCGTATTAGTTAACAAGCTGTTTTTATTTAACTCTCCTTCTCTTGGGAGTGACAAGTGGTGATACTTGTTTCTCTGCTGGGTTCTGTATCTTGAGTTTGACAGGACTCTGTACTGCATTATGTTGTCTGTAATCAATACAAGTTGCCTGACAGATTTGAAAGCCTAGCCCAGAGTAGCTTTATTTGTAGCATATGTTAGCTGGTATATTTACACTTTACAAAAGGAAAGTAGAGGTGCGGGCGTGAAAAACGTTGCTCATTAGTAATCCAATATCTTAGAGTCTATGTCCCCTGCCCATGCATCTGCAGGAAAAAATGTGCTGGCAGAGGACTTCAGACTGCACTGAGTAACTCATTGTAAATAATGTTTCTACATGGCACCTTCCTCTGTAGCATTTGTGTAACTCTAACAGAGTGGGAGTTCTACTCAAGCTTTACATTTGAGGCCACAGGTGGGGAAAGGAGAAAGGCCTTTGGGAAGGCTCCTCTGAAGGTTACTTTGAGATCTCTGTTGGTGTGGAGGTGAAGTGGCCAAGGAGAGTGTTCAGCATCAGGGGCCTCGCCAGCTGGGGTGCAGCAGCTTTAAAAAGGTTTGCTCTGGGAGCTTAGGGTTCTTGCTCTGTGGGAGACCTACAGGAAGGTAGTAAGGAGTGTAATGTTCACTTACAAGGTTTTTTTAGGGTTTTTAGAACACATGTACAATGACTGATCATTACTTGAATTTTGGGAGAGCAATTCTAAAATTGTCATTCTGAAGCCTAACACCTTGAAAAACTAGTGCTGAGTTTGAAGTGTTTTGACTCTGATAGTGCAGATGGTTTATCACTATAGAGATATCCAATCTCTAAGGGTAAGTTATCATTTAATAAAAACATATTTTTGTTATTCATGGGAAAAAAAAACAAACCCCAACCCTGTATGTTAAGAATAGCAAAATAAGGATGTTCTGTGAAAAAAACATAAAATAATACTATTTTATATGTTTTCCAGCATGCCCAAACTGATTTTCTGGGTTTGTTTTTTGGTTTTCAGTTCAGTCAGTGAACTAGTTAAGTGAAAGAAATGTTCAGAATTTTTTTGTTGTAGTTGAGATTAGACTTCTGCTTTCTGAAACTGGAGCTTATGCTTCTGACTGAGAGCTCAGTACACTCCCTTTCTTATTTCACTGGTGGACTGCCTTCTAGCTGAGAGAAAAGGAAGGGAGAGGAAGCAAATGTGATTATTTTGCTAGCTGATAAACTCACGTTCTTTCACACGTGCTCTAATGATTTTATTTTAATGAAGATTTTATTTTTCTCATTTTAGCTGGCTTCAGGAAGAACTCAGCTGTTCTGATTGCCAGTTAGGTGAGGGTATGTTAACTTCAAAATTTGTACTTGGTGTTGAAGGACAATTCTGCTGTTATTCTCTGTGTATCAGAGTTGTGCTTTGAAGTAGACCATGTAGTCAAGTACTGAGAACATACTATTCTAACAGAAATAGGAGGATTTTATTGAAAATGTTGTAATATTTCAATAGTTCTCGTGTTTACCAACAGTAATATTTTTTAATTCTGGTTCTCTTCTTACAGTCTGAATGCAGAGAAAGCAGGAATATGTGTGTGTTGTGATCAGGCTGGCACTGTGTCTGGTGTGACATGGGTGTTGCTTTCTGGGATTGTCTTTCAGGCAGGTGATTCTCTGAGCACAAACAGTTCAGCCTTCTGAGCACCCCCTGGTCTCAATAAGAGGGTATTGGGCTGGAAGTGAAGGTGCTTCAAGCGTGGTCACAATTGTTGATTAGTTTTATCCTAGCCTTGTATTTAGAGACTGCTAGATTGTTGAGAAGACTTAAATGTATTATAATAGATTTGCTATCTAAATAAATGTCCCAATAAATTGAAAGGATTTTCTCTGTAATCACTAAAGGTAATACTGTGTTTTCCTGTGTGTTTTTATAGGGATTAAGGTATGTAGGGATTCTCTTTTATTACAGTGGAAATTTTAGGATTCTGAAGCCCTGTCTTAAGCTGGCAAGTAACTTAGGTCTGGCTTTGTGCTGGGATCAGAAAATGGCCGAGCTCATGGCATGGCACTGCAGTGTAGTGAAGAATGCAAAGACAGCAGGAAGTCCCTGTTAGAATTCTTCCTGTGGTGGTGCTCAAGCCAGTTGTGAACCCATGTGTGTTCAGATAGGATCACTAATACTGTAAGTGAAAAGCCTTCTGTAAAAGTAAATGTGTGTCATTGATACCAAAGCCATTACATTTGATGTGATTCAATTTAGATGTTTTTACCATCATTCCTGGGGGTAAAAAAAAAAAAAAAAAAAAAAAAAAGAGGAAGACCTACCTACTTGCTAACCTGATCATGGCTGCATCATTGCTGGTGTGAACACTGTCTTATAGAGATAGAGATTCAGATGTAACCTAGAAACAACTAGTAATGTATCTTACAGTTAGTGTTTGCATGGGGACAAATACGTGGTGGTGGGTATGCATTATGGTAGGAATAAGCATTGCAGTATTTTCTTTCCATGTTCTGATTGGACATGAAAAATTGCCATATAGAGACATTTCAAATTAAAGTCACATTGCATTTTGTCTTAGATTGGAGATGATGTAAAATAACCAGGTGAATAGTACTAATGTGATCTAAAATGCATTTGACAAATAGACTTTAGTAAAATTTTTGCTAGATTTTGCTGTTTTAATCCTCTGCTGACATAAAAACTAAAGATAGTGAGAGCAAGTGGACACTGAAACCAGTGTAGTTGTGTGGACACTGGATTAGACAAACAGGAATTTCCCACAGGAGCAGTACATTTGCCATCCAGGAAATTGCAGGTGGAAAACAGGTGATCTGCTCTTGAGAGACATTGAGCTTGTAGGTAGCAGTGATGATAGCTTCAGTAAACTTAAATATTCTCAGGGGCTTGGTCTTGTTAACACTGTAAATGTTACCAAGTGCTTAATGGTGTGACAGAAGTATACTTTGCATGAGAGTACATATGGCTTTTATTTCTTACTCAGTCCTCACTAAACTTGGCTGTGCATTTCTTAAATAGAACAGTGTTAGAAGCTTGCTTCCAGTTTCTAAAGATTGCCAGCTGCTTTATAGAGTGCAGTTTGAGGAATCAAAGTATATTTGAGTATATTCATTTTTATGGGATAACATGCAAAATGATACTTTCCTATAGTTACAGCTAATAAAAAGTCAGGTTTTGTTTGCATGTTGATTGTTCATTGAAACAGAGGGTCTGTAGCTGAATATGTCAGATAAAGAAAAGGAAATGCTAGAAGTTGGTTAAAGAAAGGAAACACAGGACTAGGCTACTGAAAATGACTATGGCTAAAATCCAAGGAAGTGGGCATTACTTGAGCTTAACTGCTGAACTGAACTGATTGCTCAAGAGAAAAGGACTTTTCTATGTTATGATTCAAACTGACCCTTGAGAGATCAATCCTGCTGTTGCATGTCCTTCTTGGAAGCAAATATGATGGTGAAGTTGTCTTGAGAGTGGGTGCAGGAGAATTTTAGGAGAATTAGGCAGCCAAATTCATGAGTACCTTGCTGCATGAGTTTTTAAAACAATTACTAGAACAACTCTCTTTATATGATGTAGATGTTGTGAATTTGTTTGATGTGTTTACAAAATGCATTATAAAATACATTGTTGAATTCATCTAATGAGCTTATACAATGGTAAAATACAAGCTGCATTTATGCAGAAGAAGAATGACAGTTATGCTAATCTGTTATGTTCTTTTGCCCTTAGTTTCTGAAGGAAAAGTGATATGTCTTGTGTACTCCCTTAGTTTCTCAGGTTTTGGACTAAAATACCAGTAGAATTGTAGCAGACTGGTATGCATGTGTTAAACAGCCTGAAATGGTATTGTGCCACCCTTTGTACCCTGCATTCCCCCCCCCCCCCCCCCGGCCCCCAAGGTTCTCTTGTGTTTCTAATTCTATGAACTGTGTTGCATCTTAAAAAGGAGTCATTACAGAGGGAAGGAAACACTCCAGATATTTTTTTTTCCACTATGGAAAGTATGGAGAGAGATGGTTTTTGTATTTACTTTTTCTTCCTTTTTTTTTAATGTTCATAGATTTTTTTTAACAATTTCAATGATAGGAAAGAACTCAGAATGGAATCATATTTCAACTTCTTCCTGCTGTTGACTTGGTTTGTAGGAACTTTTTTCTTTGTCAGTCTTTGTGACCTGAGCAATGAAAACACCTTTTCTTCAGACACATTTTTCCTTTTTTGTTACTGTGCACTTCTCAATTTCATTTGCTAAAACCCCCCCACTTTTCCACCGGAGCTTCACCATCATCACTGTCAGTCTGCACTTTGTTAGTAAAGGATTTGCCCTTTCAAAGAATTGTTGCAAGTTCTGAACAGCATCTTTCTGGTTCACACTTCACCATGTGCTGCTGATGTGCTGACCCTTGTGTGTGGTTTGTGTATTTACTCATGTAGAAAAAGTATCTGGAGTTTTAGGGAAATGGAAGCCCTTCCTTTCTGTGAATATGAGCTGTTCCTGTTTCAGAAAGCTCACTACAGTTTTGAGAGAAAAGTCTAGATACTTGAAGGGCACAATTTTAGGGAAATTGTGCCTCTTTTCTACTGTTCCTTTTTAACCTTCTAGAATCTGCATACAAAGATGGAGAGTTGTGAAAGAGTTGAGGAAGTTGTTTCTGAGCTGTTTTTAGTTTAGTTACCTCAAAATATTGAGATCTTAAACTTGGTTTTTAAGAGCAGGAGAGAACACTGGATTTCACAATAGATGTGAGAGTCTTGACTTTTTTAATTTAATAAATTGCATAATTGAGGTTCAACTTCATTATGTTCTTGCAATTCTAAGTGGCCCCTTCATTATTTAAAGAAGTGAAAAGCTGACCAGTGGTAGAACTTAAACCTGGGTTTTTTTTCAGTCAAAGCTCAGTGTATGATAAGGAGCTCTCTGGGCAATGGAGTGCTGGACTCAGATTGTCTCTGGAAGTGAGTCCTTTGGTGCCTTCTAATGTTGAGTTATGTCATCTCTCATTCTCTAGTTATGCTGTGGGTGTATCTTTAAATGCTCCGTTGACCTCCAAATTGAAAATCCAGTGTGTAAGCATTCCTTTTTTATTTTGAGCAAAACTTTAAAAAACTTTAATGCTTACAACAAAAATTACTTCAGTTTTACTTCTGCATTAAACTTTTTCAAGAAATGCACTGGTAAAATGAATGTAGAAGGCAAAAAGGGAAGAAGACCTCTCTTGATTTGATGCCTTTTTTAAGGAAGTTTCATACATAGTAACTATGCTCAGGAGAAGTAAAAATGGTCTCTGAAAAAACATGTTAACAGTAAAGAAAATAAGGTTACAACAGGGGAGTTCTGAATTAGTGGAATTTGATTTAACATCATGCCAGGAAGGAGATTTATCTCTTGTAAATGAGGGCATTGTCAATCTGACTGATGATGATCAGGAACAGTTTTCAGTAACAGCAGATTCAAATTTACAAGTATAAAGACTGACTTGGAGAAAAACATTGAGACAGTCCATTTTAAGCAATAACTGCAATTTACTGTTGAAGGTGCTGCTCTTACTGCAGTTTGTGAATTCCTTTTACCTGAGACACCTTAGTAAAGACTCAAGCTTGAAACAACTTGTCCTCAGGCCATTCTTGTGCCCACTGGAATTTACAGGTATTTCGATACTAACCTTTGGCAGAAACTGATTGTTTCTGAAAGTGATCTCCTACTGCTCTGTATTGCTATTTATGGGCTTATCTGCTGTATTTAGACACTTTTGCATAAACTGCAATGGTGTATAAGCACTGTCCAGATTGTAGGAGATAAAAATAGATTTAGGATTTCCTTAAAACGGATTTGAAGATGAGTGGAAGGTAAAGAGTAAACAATGGCTGCTGACCTTATGGAAGGAGTTGCACAAATTTGATTCTGAGTTGTAACTGCTGTTTTTAAAATAATAACATACTGTACAGTAGGAGATTCCTAATACAATATGTTGAATGCTTATTAGGAAGTTGAGTGCTTCATAGGAAATAAATATGGAGTGATATTTGATGAATCTAAAAGTAGATAATTGATAGTAAAACCAATCACTGCAAAACTGTACTAAAATACTTTTTAAGAAAATCTTGGTTGATGTTGATTCTAGTATAGAGCAGCAGTCTTCTCTTAATTTTTCAGATCTACTTTCCCTCTTCCCTCTGCCTTATTTAGTTGGTGACAGCATTTTTCCACAGTCCAACAAATGTGCAGCTGGCTGCATTTCCAGCCATGTGTAGGCTGCCCCACACGCTCTGCCAGCATCCCTGCTGCCAGTCCTGCAGGGTGCCAGGTCCTTCCTCATTCCAGCATTGCTGTCCTGGGGACTTCACTGCCTCAGTCTGCTCTGGCATCTCTGCAGTAACCCCCTGCTCTGTAAAACCTTCCCAGACGTGCTCTCCAAGATTTCTCGAGCTTGGCTAGTTAATGGTGTCTCTTGTGAGGAAGTGTATGTGTTCCACCTAGTAATAGTTGCTAAGCAGGACATTTCTTCTAGCCACATGTCATGTCAGCCCTGCTTCAGTACAGGCCATCTAACTGGAGATGTTATTGTTCTAGTTTTTTTTTTCACCTGAGAACACATTCATTTTGTGCTGTGTTGCTGTTCTCCCATTTGTACAATTAGGTGATGTAAGGGTAATAGAGGATCTCCTGCCATATCTCTCTTAAAATGAACCAGAATAGATTTTTTTTTTGTACACAACAGGGTCTTGAAAGTTTTCAGACTATTCACATTGGCAAGAAGGGAAGAGGTTGGCTTAGACTCTGGCAATAATTTCCAGGGTCCTTTGGATGAGAAATTGGAACAAGATTTTTTAATTTGGTTTGGTTAAAACAAATGAGGCCTTATTTGTATAACTGTCTCAAAGTGAGAGCTGCTCTTTGGCCACACCATTTGTTTAACTCTCACGTACGAGTTTGTTTATTTCCAGGCTGCTTTTATAGCACACATTTTCTTTGCCATTTGAAATACTTTTCAGTCATTTGGCTATTACTGAACCAAGGGTCAATTGGCCACTTGTCCCTGTAGGCTTTCCTCCATCTTTTCCCAATACTTTTCTGTCTCTTGCATCTCATGGATGTTGTTAGATAATTGTATCATTTAAACTGCAGGTTATTCTAGGTTGGTTCTGTAACTAGTCTACAGTTTTATCTGTAGTCACCAGATAAAATGTGTATGTTTCTGCAGAAACACATTTCCTCTTTCTGAATCTCACTTTAGAATGGGAATATTAGGTAAGCAGTCAAGATGCAGTAAGTGAGGTTCATGCTAAGATAGGACTGTTGTTTACAGATTGCAAAAAAGGAATACATGAAGGAAGGAAGGAACTTTTCCAGTATTTCTTCAGTTTCTCAGGATCCCTCTGGTGTTGCAGCCCTCATCTGATTGTCATCCTTCATTACAGAAAGCTGCCAGCATATCTGTGCAACACTAACAGCACTTTTACAGGTTTAAAGAGAAGTCTGCTTTTTAAGAGTACAAAGTAGATAACCCTGTATAATTTTTGTGAACACTGTTAGTTAGGATGTTCTCCTAACTTTGAAAAGTTGCTTGTATTGTGTTGTTCTAAAAGAGGCATCCTAAGCTTTTGAATCTCATGTACAGTATGGGGAGCCATCATCACAACCATGCCTAAGGAAGTTTTAAGATTCATATGATGTGAATTATGACACTAAATTGTTTATTTTTAGAGTGATTTCAGCAGGAGCAGAAATGAAAGGTGTAGGGAAAAGAATAAGTGCAGTTTGAGAGTGCCTTTGTTTGCTTTAGTGTGGTTTCTTAGGATTTTCCTATTTCCCATATATTCCCAAGAATGCATAATTTGTCAGCTTCGGAAGTATTATTTTGAAGAATGTTACGCAATTCTGTCAATTTATCTTGTTGACTTGACACATAGTTAGGGTGGGAAGGGAGACTGAACAGGAAGGAAAGTCCTTGTTCCTGAATGCCGTTGCTGCATAGCTCTCATATCCTCGAGGATCACCCGGACAAAAGCTGAGTCAGAGCACAGCAGCACTGTGCACCACAGCCATGGCCCAGTTCAGGATTTTGGACTGCGTGATCAATCACAACTGGAGCTTCATATGTAACCTGTACTGTGCATGGAGTGATCAGGTTTGTAGTTTGCTTATCCTTGCATACAAGATGATTATGTAATTTAGTATAATGGGAGAACAAAAAGACTCCGGCTGATCTCTTCTCCCCACCCCCAGTCTTACTGAGGGTGAACTGTTAGAAATGCTGCTATTTACTAAGGAGTTTTCTAGAGTTAGTAAGCATACAAAACATGGTTTGACTATATAATTGCTTTTTTTAACACTTTAAATACTTTACCTTGTTCTCTTTAGAGTCTTATACTTTGAGAAATTTTGTTTAATGAATTGCACAAAAAGGTAAATATCACATACAGGAAGGGGGAGATATGCCAAGACAAACTAAGTTGTTAATAAATATAAAAGTGATTTGTTTTCTTGCTTTAAAAAGACTGAGCATCTTGGCTATTTCAAAATACTTGATCATGAACAGGATTAAAATAAGTGTGAGGGGGAGGTTGTTACTCTTTTTTTCTTTTAATATACAGGATTAAATAAATCAGAGGATGCTATTCAGTTTTTAATATGGACTGATATACTTCTTATTCACTACTTTGCTGTAGAATCGGAGGGGAAAAAAGCCAAACAAACAAAATTGCCTGGATTCTGAATGAAAATGTTTTAAAAATGCAATTACTAAAGCCTTTTTAATAGTGTATGCAGTTGTACTACTGCTTTAAAGTTACTCTAGATATTTTCTGTATTTCTCATATAGCATTCAGCCAGTCACTGAAGAAAATTTATTTATTTTTTATTTGGTGCAAGGGGAAGTTAAGCAATCCTTATAAAGTTGCAGTTTCAGTACAGATACTAGACATGGGTGATTCAGAATTTTTTTTCTACTGTGCAGAGAGGTCCTTTGAAATAATCTGCCTTTAAAAATGTCTGCAACCCCATTATGTCACACCTATACTGAAGCTTCTTAATTGGGGAAACACACTGCAAGGTGATCGTGGTGGGGTTTGGTTTTGTTTGTTTGTGGGTATTGGTTTAGTTCTTTTGTTAACCTGATTGATGGTGCCTGGGTTTTTCCAGTACTCTAGTTAATGTGACAGGTAAAAAGTATCTTCTGTTGAATTTGAAGAAACAGAGGAAACATGATACATTATCCTAAACTTTTAATTTTTACAGATGCCCAACTATTTGATCTATTTGCTTACATATGTATAAGAATTCACCTGTCCAGTCAAATGCAGTGTATGACAATTGCTTCCCATGCTTTAGAGGAATCAAGAAGAAATAAGAAAAGGCTTAGGATGTGGGCAGTCCTGCAAAGTTTTAGAATGCATTTGATATAACTAGAGGGAATGGAAAAGAGAATTCCTTTTTGATCATATTGAAGTGGAAGGTTTTAAAAAAACCCTAAACACTACCCCCTCACCCCAAAACCAAACTGCAAGCACTTCCCCTTTCAAAAAAAAAATCCCCTCTAACCAAATAAAAAAAACCCAAAAAACCCCAAAAAACCAAACAAAAAACCCTCAAACAAAACCCACCAAAACCACCTCACTTCAATGGAGAGCAGGGTTCACATAGTCTAAAAGCTGTTTCTTACCAATATGAAAAGAAGAAACAAGCTTTCGATCAGTATACCCTGAATTAATTGCATGCTTGAGGTAGTAATGGTGCAGAACTGTTTGATCTTGCTAGATTTTATTAAGTAGATTATGCAGTTATGTGTGTTTGGGGTTGTTTTGTTTACTTTAACTGAAGTCCAGTCTCTGTGAACTAAACAATTTAATGAGCTGTTGCTGATACTTTTCTTTGAAATTAAGCTGGAAGATTGTTTATGGGATGGATATTCCAGTGCAGCTACTCTGTTCCTGCTGCACTGAAATGCTGTGGCAGAAGTGGAAGCTGCCAGGCCTGGGGAGAGGTTCATGCTGCTCTACAGGAGTGCTGCTCTCCACCTTTCCCACCTCACAATGCCCAAGCAGGCTGCTGGTGAGAAAGCAGATGGATCACCTCTAAAGTTTTGTGTCACTAATAATATCTCAAATTAGGTTGCAGTCATTCTAAGGATTTCTTTTGTTTTTATTGTTCACCACCCACTCCCTTGGCTCTGGAGCATATACTTCCCAAAGCTTATTTTTTAAAACAGGAAGTGAGCAAGTATGAAATAGCAGGGATATTTTCTTCTATCATGGTGGTTTAAATTTTAGAAAAAGTATTTTCATGGTGTGAAATTAAAGTTACTATGGCTGGGCACAGTTGCCCTTTGCACTCTGATACAGCAAACTGTTATGTGTATTAAAATGTTTTCAAAGGTTATGCAGTGTTTCATACTAAAACAAAACCCCTTAAAATTATTCTATGATGTAAATCAATGAAGTTCTGTTGGCATCAGAGAATTACAGTTTTTAGTCAAACATTGAATGGAATTGATGACTATCACATGGTGATCCTTAAAGAACAACTCAGAAGCCTTCACTCACAATAAACTTGATTGCTTGCAGTTTTTCATCCTTTACTTTTTGTTCATGGGAGAACTGCACTACCTGTGTTAAAAATATTTCTTAAAATGAGTTATTAAAAAGTGCCAAAGTGTCTTGCTTCTTGCAAGACAATATGTTGTCTGTGGCAGTTGTCTTGTGGGACATGGGGTAGATTCAAGTGTGACAGTCTTACTGGCAATTCAGAGTTCCAGCATGATTGCAGATGTAGAGTTAGTGAAGCCAAGTAGCAGGTAAAAAGTTTGTATCTTATGGGGGACCTTGGTACAGGAAATTTACCGTGGTGGAAATTTATGTTTGGATTTATCCAGATTGCCCCCACAGTATCATAGATGATTAATCCTATTTTTAATATAGTCTGGTCTTAGTTTTTGTTGTTTTTTTCTTAAAGAAGAAAAAATAGAGGGTGAGAGTGCCTTAAAAACTTAAAGCAATTATTTTTTTATATGATAGTCTGGTGTTTATGGAGTTGTAATCTTGGAATGATAACTTAGCATGCTAGCTGTGGTCCAAGAGGAGCTCCTCAATGAATGTATGGAAGAGCTACATAATATTTTTCCTCAGTAACGTATGGACTAGGCTCATCCTCAGTAAGATGTAATAGGAGCTACTCCCTCTGTCCTTGTAAGGATGTCCTTTATGAGCCTCCAGCACATGAGCAGACTCTGGAGATGCCTGGTATTTCAGTTGACCTTATGGCCATGATGAGATGTAGTAGAACAAGTATGCCTAAAACAAAAAATTCCACTGCTTCAGATGTTTGGAAGAAGTACTGGTAGGTAATATAATGTAGGTGATCAAGTGGTTTTGGATTTTTTCCTTCCTTTTATCACAAATGCCTTTCTTTCATGTGTTAGGTAGGAAACAGTAGACCACAAATTGAGTGTAGGTTGTCTTCTGACCAGTACAGAGCATAGGTCAGCACTGTGCTCTGAATAGAGTTCTGTTAGTTTGAGGAGAGCAGATCTGATCTTCTCATGTGCTGTTCTCATTGGTTCTTTGATGAACTGCATCAGTTTTTGTTTTTTTGATCTTATTGCTGCACCCTAGCCTATAAAAATAATGATAATATTCTTTCAGCCATGTAAATTCTTAAATCTTGGGTTTTTCAGCCAGGGGTAAGTATTTTGCAAATTCTGTAAACTTGCAGTTGGTCAAATTTCACTGCACAGTGTGGGCCTCATCTTTGCAGTTGTTGGTCTTGGAGAAACCTTCTCATCAAAGACTATTTTGATGTACATGAAGGTTTGTTATGTGCTGACCTGGCAGCCAAGGTGTCTGATTTCTGTTCTTTTAGCTGGAGTTCATCATTGCAGGCAGTGTGTGACAATGTGATGTTACAGCGCAAGCTGGGCTCTCACATCACCTTCATCTGAGCCCCAGAACGCAGCAGTACTGCAGCAGCTGCTGCACTGCAGCTATCTCCCTTCCTCTGGAGAATCTCCAGTGACATTAAAAATTCTTTTCAGTCTTTCAAATGTGTTATTTGGAGGATGCAATAACAAAGGTGTCTGCATTTCTTCTGAGATATTTGCAGCTGATAATGGTTTTGAAATGCGATATTTATTACCTTACTGTGCTCTTACTTCTATTCATCTGCCTCAGAGAGGGAGGGAGGCAATATGATAAAAATCTGTCTTGGTAGCAGTGTGCTGTTTTCAGTTTAGGCAAAAAGTGTAAAATCATTGCATGAAACAGCTGGTGACTTAACTCATTGTGGAAATTCACATTGCTGGAGAAACATTTTGTAATGTCCAGAAATACAGGGAAATAATTTGGTAACAGTGAGCAATTCAAACCACAATAATAGGCATGCAAAGACAAGTAGTTCTTAAATAAGCGAATAGATTTGTGTTAAAATAGATTTCTTCTCTCTCCCCACTCCAGCCTCCAGACAGAGAAACAAATGTAGATTTATTTAGTTCCCTATATCAACCATTCTTACTGACATGCGCAGTGCAAACTGTGAGGAAATATATGCAGGTCACATATGATCGTGGCATAAGTCAATGTTCAGAAGCTTTTGGATTTGCAGTTAAACTGAAAATCCTGTGGACAACTTTCTCCTCTTCATCCTCTTAGTGACATCTCTGGGCATAAAGATTTAATATATTTTTTCAGGTTAATGACTTCACACTCCTTTTTTAAGCATTTTCCTGTGCATTGTATCTTTGTAAAAGAAGTTATTCACTGAAAAGTCTGCTTTTTTCCCCCCTCTGTTATATATGCACAATAGATTACAAATTTAGAGGTCGGTCATAATTTTGGGTGTTTGGATATGTGGCTTTACATCTGTGTATGCTAATTTTATTTTATTTTGCTTTACAATGGACAAGCCTTTTCACTTCCAAGTTTAGGACTTTGTGTTGATGTGCACATTATGTAGAATGTTGAAATTAAATGTCTTGAAACACAGGACCAGGATTGTTTTTAAGTGGTGACTTAGCAGGAGTTTATTAATGAAGTCACTGTATCAGAGAGCTTTAACACTGAGTATCTCATGTCATATGTAGAGCTGTTTAGAGGTTATTTTTGATGAGGGAAGCTGTGTATGTGGGGTGATAAAGAATCTTGGCACACTGGTCTTTTTTGTGTTTTGAGCCATGTTCTCTGTGTTAAAAGTCCTATGCTGTTATTTAGCCTTGATCCATGCAGTTGTTTTTAAGACTTCCCCCATATGTCTTGGTAGATCCTCTACAAATGGAGTGAAATTCTGGAAGAATAACTCACGTGCAATAGCCATGTTTTTTAGGTTACTGTTTAGGTTTGACATTGAGGGATCAAATCCCTTATCTTCCAAAGGCTTCTGTTTGGCTTTGGGCCAGTCAAGAGACTTTTCTGGTATACATGAAATAAAATCCCAAGTATTGAATTACCAGCAGGTACAGTGATGCACTTATGCAGATGATGTGTCTAGTCTATAAATGACCTCATTTTCTTGTTTTTAGAACAGAAATGAGCATATTCTTTTTATGTTGCAAAGTTCAGTAGTTTCAGTAAGAGAAGGTCAGCCTCATGCTTACATTCATTAGAGAGCAGGTATAAGGATGCACTGTCCACTGCTCAGTTTCAAAGCAGTAAAGCTCTTACTCAGTGTTGTAGCTGCATCTGGAGTAGCCTAGTACACATAGAGGTTTGCCATAGGGACAAAGAAGCTGTGGAAAAGTGGTTGTTCTCTTGGGTGGTTTAGTAAATTTTAACTGTGTCCCTTGGAGAGTTAATATTTTTTTGATTCAAGTCATAGTCTCTGGCTGCAGTGGAGAAAAACATTATGAAGGGAAGGAAATCTGTAGGTAGTTTCAGGGCTGGTAGGAGTTTCAAGTGTGGAGCATCAGTTTATTGAAATGGGGTCTGTGCAGGTGATTTTGGTGATTTTATATTGTGCAGTGGTTTTGGTTTTCTTGAAGGCTTCTGCAAAGCTATTTCACATGTAAATACATTTGTGCTTATACTGTGGTGGAAGTGTAGTGGAAACTGTCTGGTATCTTGTGTGTTTGGTGAAGACCAGGTTATTCTTCAAAGCAAAAAGAGTACAAACTTCATTGACACTCATTCCTATTTTTGCAGTAGCGTACTTAGCTGGGGACAGAGGTGGAGTTTCTTATTGTCCTCTCCCCATTTGTAGGAAGCAGAGTGGGTCATGGGGCAGCTTATAGTCTTGGATCTGAAAAAAATTCCTATAGGTTGAAAGAGCCAGTATAAGCCGGCCCTTGACAGCTGGTGACTATGCAAGGTGCTCTTACCACTTCTTTTATACTGCTGAGAAGATTCTTGTATCTTGCATGGAGTAACCTCAAACACCTCTTCAATGTTGAGGAGCAGAAGAATGCTTTGTCTCCTGTCTCTGATATTTCCAGATTACACTGTAAGGTGAAGACAGAGAATTTCCTATTCCTAACAAGCAATGACAGAACAAGCAGAAAAGGAAAATTTTCAATTTAGCTAAATTAAGATCACATGATATTTTGCTGTTGTGGTAGCTACCAGCCCTGCAGATGTTTCCTTTCTTTCCAGTTTAAGGATGTAGCTGTTAAGAGGGGAGGCTTTTGCTAATGGGTCTATAAGAAAACAAGGAAGCTCTCAATTTCTCTTTGTTGTTAATGTTTTTCTGACTAAATTTAATATTATGGACTCCATGTATGTTGTTATGAATAACAAAATTCAAGGTACAAACAAAAACGCATCGTGAAAATAGTTTGTGAAGTGTGTGAAGTGTTTCATTATATACTTTTTACTCTGTGTCTTAGTGCTGTTGCTGTTGTTTGAAATGGGCTGTTAATCTGTGGCAGTATAAATTACCTGAAGTGCACTTAATTAGCTTTGTAAAGAATCTCAGTCAATAAGTACACTTTTTGGATGTGTAGAAGCAAATATGTGTACACACACAACACAGTATACTTAATTTTGTGTGTATATATGTGTATAAAACTAAAATAGACATATGGTAGATTAATGAATTGAAATATGCTACACTTGGTGCGATCTTGAGTTTAAAGCATTGTTCAAAAGGTCCAGCTATCAGAACTACTGTATGAGAAAACCAGAGCTTGTGCTGTCTAGAAAAAGAAAAAAGTTATTTTAAGTCTAGGCACCACTTAGTAAGTTGTAATTTTCCTTACTTCAAAGTAGAACAACTCTTTCTGAACTCACCTGGCCTGGGAAACTGAAAGCTTCTTCCAGTCAATCACGTATGTCTAGCTAGGCTCAGTTGGCAGAACCACTTGGGGTGTTACTGCTTTTAATCCAGGAGGGGGCATTTTTGAGATCATCCTTGCTGTAGAAAGCCTTCAGCTTTGCTTTTTGGGTTTTGTGGTGAGACTGATATGAGCACCAACTGCTTTACAGAGCCTCCTTTCATGAGCAGTAGAGTGCAGTAGGCAAGTTTGAGCTGTGTAGTAATAACATGCACACATGGAGGTTTTTACTGTTTGTTTTCTGTGTATGCCTTGACCTTTATGAGAACTGAAATCCTTTATCTTGAAAATGCTGTTTCTCCTTTGAATGAGTGTGTTTGCTACAATGCTAGTACTACAGAAGGAGACAGAAAGTACACAGAAACATGTATCCCCCTCTGTCCTGCTTCCAAGCCCAAGCCAGCTCTGTAGCCTGCATGGTGCTTGACAGAATTTTGTTTCCTTCCCTGTGCCTCCCAGCCATCTGCCATGCTGGCACAGATGCTTGGCTTTTGAAAGGTCGCAGATTTCCCACTTACTTCATGCACTGAGAGTAGTTATGTATTGCCATCCTAGCTGCCTTTCTCCTTACCTGGTCTTGGTTTAAGGGTATGATTTATGTATTTTATTGAATTAAAGTTTTCAGTCCTGAGATGCACTTCAAAGTTTGGTGCCCTCACTAACCTCTGCTGCAGGCAAGCAGCCGCTGCCTTTGTTACTGAACTATACCAGCTTCTATTCCATTTGGGTGAGATTCACAGTCCTGAAAGACAGGTAGGTTTGCTCCTAGGGTGATGTCCTAACACATGCCTGGATTCAGGTTGGTTAGTCCACCAAAAAGGACCCAGGCTTAGTGCCATAATGGTGTGTTAAAGTAATAAGAGGTGAGCTCCTGTGAGGGACATACCTAGACCGTGGTCACTCCATCAACGGATGCTGATGTCTTTATTGCCGTCCCTTGCTCTGAATTGTCTCACTGTGGGTCTCTGCAAGACCCATGAGGGGGCTAAGAGAGGGAGAGCAGCTCATGGAGACCACCTTGCTGTAATTGGTGGCTGCTTGAGTTCCACCTCACCAACCCAGGTGAGCAGCAAATCGGACGAATGGCATTGCCTGTCTTCCCCTTAGTCTTATTGTGATCGCTAATGGTCTGTTCCTGTTTTCCTCTTGTTTGATATTGAACCATTAATTGTAGTGAAAGTCTCCACTTGTAGTCATAAGGGATTTGCATCTTGTTCTAGTGGTAATTGAATTCTTCAGTTTGTTTGCCTCTATTGCCCTTCCCAGTTAGTGCATCCCACTCAGCTGCAATACAAGAGAAATGTTAGTGTTGGGGTGTCTCAGCAAATATTCTGCTCTTCATGCATGCATTATGCTTGCCTGGTAAGAGATGAATGGGAACCCCAGTGATTCTGAGTGCTGGTGCTTTCCCTGAGTTTGGGAGTTGAAGTGTTCCTCTGGAAACTCTGATTTTTTTCTTCCCTTTTCCCCCCCCCTCCACTTCACAAAGAACATGGAAGAAGAACTGTGTCCCCAGTTCCAAAACCAGACAGCAGTGACCCCAGAGTGAGGGCCCTGACTAGACCAGCTTTTTCTGTCTCTGTTAATGCTATCTATTGATGGTTTTATGTGTGTGGACTAAGGCTGTGTTTATCTCCACATCTTGTCTTATGGTGAGTGTGGTTCTGTAGCTGTTTGATCTTTTAGAGCTTTGAGGGTTTGTTTACATCTGCATCTCCAGTTTCAGGTGCTTCATGATGAGGCAGCCTCCTCTTGGTAACTTCTGAAAACAGCCTCAGCAATTACCAGCACTGAGCAACCAAATCCTTCCTGCAGCTTCCTCAAATATGTAGCACTGAAGTGGCCAGGATGGAGACAGATAGCTTCTGTCTCGTGCTCTGAGGGTCTTGCTACCAGTCAGAGATCTGTTGAGTGGGATCCATTCCTCTGTGGCCCATTCTGCAAAGAGGAATGGGCCACAGGGAAATGTGGCCTATTGGATGTGAAATGTGGCCCACTTAGAGATGTTCTGGGATAGGAAACTCCTCTGTGCTTCAGTACATCTGTGTCTCAAACTGCCTGATTTTTCTGTTTGGGAAATGCTCCTAAAGTGTCACTCTGTAGATAAAGACTTTCTCAGTGGAGTGAACTAATTTAACTTCTGTGTATCAGCACACAGTAAATGTCAGCAGTCACATAAATATGTGGTCGATACTGTTAGGTTGAATGTATTGTGCTGTGAATCTGTATTGCATTTTAGTTGTATGTTGAGAGTTCAGCTCCTTATTGGATTGAGGGAAATTTACTTTTAAATTACAGTGACTTATTTCTGCTTGGCAAACATCACTTTGATAGGTGTTTATTATATTCAGCCATGCTCAAGTAATGTTTGTATTTCTAAAAGGTGGACAAGAAAAAGGATGTACTTTTGGATTGAAGTAGGTAGAGCATGTTGGTAGGAACAGGGAACAGATACTTATTCTTTATTATCTGTAATCAGGTTAAATCTATACATAAATTTAACATTTTTCTTTTTTGTAACTTTGTTGCTTGCTCAGTGTGACGGGTGACACTGGAGTAGCATGCAAAAATGAATGCTCCAGTTTTACACTAAAAATACTGAAACATTTGGGAAATTTGTTAATTAACTGTGTACGCTAATTTTGATGTTAATAAAGAAGGGACAGCTTTGGTATTATGCATGCACTGCTGCATTCATCTTTGGAATTCAGCTGAGAGTTTTTTAACAAGTCTAGCATGTACAGCTGTTAAATATTCAATTGGTGTTTTTTTCAGGTTTTGTTTTGGTTTTTTGGTTGTGGTTTTTGGGTTTTTTTTGCCTCTCTTGCTTTCTGCAGATTCTAGATGCTTTTTTTTATGGTGTCGATTACCATCCACAATCTTACATTGAGGATTTTTATAGATTTCCTCATATCTCACCAATTTGGCAGACTGATTTCTCACCATCCATGTGGTTTTGGAGAACAATGTTGATTATACTCTGTAGCTATCTTTCGAGGGCATAAAATGATGGAACACTTCTTTGAGGGAAGGACACTGTCAGTATATATACTGACAGGTTATATTTCCTGCTTGCATTTCTGTCTCTGTCATCCTACCTATTCAGGGCAAGATTACAATTTATTGGTAAACATAAGAGTCAGTCAGAAGTTTAGACAAGTGGGTATTGGACACAGAAGCCTAAAATGATTTGGATTTGGGGTTTTCTGTGTTCCAGTTTTCCTGCTGGTCTCTTTGCAGTGAGTAAGAAATGATTGTATTTCCTGAGGCTAAAAATGATGGAACTGATTTATTTGTTTTGAGAAGAGGGCTGTGTTCTGAATACCTGGAAGATGGATTTACTTAATGTCAACTTTGTGTCAGTAATTACTTTTCTTCAGCTGGGAATAACTTCTGTGTAAGATGTTGTTTGTGCATTCCAGTTTGATTTAAAGATACATTAGAAATTACCTCACTCCATCTTTAGACTGTTTCAGTACATGATCATGGTGACCCATTTCCCTTGAAATTTTGGTTTATTAGCTTGAGAACTGAAAGAAAGACGCAATTTACACCTTGTGTGAGTGATCCTGCTATTTTACTAAGATAAAATACAGTCTTTGTATGCTCTATATGCCTTCCTATGCTCCAAATAAGATGTAGACAATGTATCTCAGAAAAGGTTGTATAATCTTTTATGTGGCTGCCTTGTAGTCAAGCTTTTTTCCTACATATTCTGTAGGCTTAGCCAGAAAAAGACCTTTTTATTTCTTCCTTGTTAGCTTTTTTAAAGAATCTATTTTGTTGTCACATTAAATAAGGCAAGACTGTCCTAGAAGAGCCTTTTTCTCTGTAATAGTAGATATTTAACAGGGCAGTTAGCTACGTGATAGTGACTGAGTACAAAAATGGGGAAAGCAGATGACCCTATACAAGAAATATCCCTGCTTTCAAGTCAGTCCAGCTATATTAGAGCATTTGGAATATCCTGTCTGTGTCTCAGGAAGATTTTAGGGATTAATAACTATGGTTTTTTCCTCTGGCTTATGTCAGTAGTTACTGAAAAGCCCTAAACATCATATATACGATGGCTGTGGAATCAGTAAAATGGGTAACATCAGCTCATTTTCTATTCAGCATATATCAAGTCTAGTTGAACAGCTGTATCAGGTATCACTTTTCTTGGTAGACAAGCTAAAAGTTGAACATTTGCTAGGTGCAGCTGAAGCAGGTGCTGCTTAGCACAGGCTGTCTCCATGTTGTGACTGAGGTTACTGATAGATAGGTCCAATGGATGGTCTGGTGGTGGGGGAGGTTGGTTGGTTGGTTTGAGAGTTGGGGATTTTTTTGTTTGTTTTAGTTTATTTTTTAAATACAGATGTAGGCTCTGAAAAATGTAATGTGGGAAACCCTTACATCTACAATGAGTCTTTTATTTACATAATTGATTTGTGAAGCATTCTGTATGGTAAAAAACACATAAACCAAAACAGTCTAAAAAGGTAGCAAATCTGTATGCCAGTCCCATGCCCCATTTCTTTAGGAATAATTTTGAATTTGGCTATTGAACACAAAATAACGATAGAAATTGATTGCTTATACCAGCTTTAAAAGGGCTTGAATGATTTTTCCAGAATAGATGGTACAATGTATCAATTATTTCTTGTGTTCACAATTTTTCACCTTTTCAATTTTTCAGTGTTCAGAACTGAGACCATACCTGTTTATCTGTTTAGACAATCGAGATGACTATTTATAGCTTCGATTGCAGTTGCCTGCAACTGTCACGTAAGGATTTTTCGCTTGTACAGTACTGTACGTTGAGGTCTGTAAATTGATCAGAAGATTAAAAATTAGATGGGCTTTAGAGAGCATGCAGGCTGGATGTGTTAGCTTTTTTAGTTGTTATTTTAGACTGATATAATGGGAAACTATTGCTTTGAGACTTACTTTTAATTTGAAATAATATTATTTACAAACATAATGCTACTTACTGATTTCACATAATTCTGTTACTGCATGTTAAGCTGCCAGTGATTCATGTAGTTTTTTACAGTGCCATCTGATTTTTCATGGATGCTTTCATTGCTCAGAAAGAAGGGTTAAATACAATATTAAAAACAAGGTTTACATTTTACAGTGCATTTAAGCATCTGTTGTATGTCCTTGCAATTGCATAGAACAGGAAATGATGCTTTTAGATACTTTGTGCAAAAACGTTGTACAAAAAATTCCCCAGGGAAATGATGCTTGAATAATTTTTAGTAGCCTGGGATTCTTCAGTCCTTGAACTTGATTGTATGCATTCTGACTTCGATTTTTAAGGACTGAATCTATAGAAAAATAAACATACAGGTCTTCATTAAGGACTATGGCACAATGATCTTTGGTTTGTTAGATCTTGTATGAAAATGAAGCATTCATTTCTCATTTCTTGTAATGCAAATGACTCTACCCAAAAGACAGATTCTCTTATGGATATGAGATACTCATGTATTTGTAACTTTGTATTTGATTTGCAAGGAAACCTGTATGGACTTTGCCTTCAGTAGTGTGTACTTGTCTGTGCTAAACATCATCTGTTTCTTGCTTGCTATCTTGCATCCTTGTTTTGTTTGTTTTTGAGAACTTCTCTTGTTCCTTTTTAAAGCTTTTTCTGGCAAGGGATATTCTGATGTGTGTGCTGTGGTTGGAAGTGTCAGAGGGTTACTGAACAGATGTTGATTCTCTTTATAAATCAGATAACTTGCTTGTTCGAAGTGGTGGCTAAAGTTGCTATTACTGAACATGTCTCACATTTGTTACTGATACTACTGCCTTTTTCTGTTACCCTCTTGGCAGACCTTGCAGGAGGTCCAAGGCTGGCATGAAGTTCACCTTTCCCTTTTAGTGTGCAAGAAATAATTATTTGACTGTGGGTTTATGAGTAACCTCTAGTTCAGTAACCTGTGAATGCTAAAGGTTTAAATGAAATTACAAGGAAATTAGAGTTTCTCTTGCTACACTGAAATGCTGAAACTCCTGTTTCTACAAGTCAGTGAAGTTCTCTGTATGGGTCTATTTTGAACTGAGGTTGCAGTACTTCTGTATGTAAATTATAGTCTTTAGTTGTTACACATACTAAAACTACCTTTTGGCTGGTTAAGGAGGTTTTTGTTAGAAAAAAGATGGAAGTATATTGAAGACAGATTTTTTTCAGGGCTACATTTTAAGCTTGCTGGTTACCTATTTGTAACTATGGGTATTTGCTTATGGATATTTTTCAATATCTGTGGTTGTTGGATCATTTGAAACTTTGCATCATGTGTTGTGTATAAAAATCTGAGAGAAGAAACAAAAGATTGCAAGGGAATGTTAAATAGATGGGTTGCTGTGAGTCACTTGATGGAGGAAATCACTGTCATTTTTTAGAGGCCAGTGATATTTTTCTTACTAGGAGCTATTTCTTTTGCCAGTTTACTAGGATCAAGATGTTCTTACTGGCTCCAGTTTCTGCATGTGTCCTAAGATTGAAAGCCTGAAAAGCAACACTTATATGTGCAGAACTGATAAAATGTTCTTGTGTTTAGAAGCTGAACACAGTGGTTAGGAACACCTCAATAACAAACTCCATCCTTAGGCTAAAGGATTATGTAAATTTTACTAATCTTTGCATTGTTTGAACTTTAAGCTCAAGCCTTTCATCTTGGCAGTTCTGCAGTGCTCACTAATTTTTCGTTCATTAGTCATCTAATTGCAGAGTCTTCTCGGTTTCACACTAACACTTTTAAACATGAATGAAGATGATAGATGAGGACAGACTAGGCTGAGATGGAGTCCTTGATATTTATAACTGTTCTCTCCAGCATCTGCCATTAATTCTTCCAGGATGTTTGGAAGAGCAGGCTGTCAGGCTGCTCTGGTTTCTCCATATTTTCTTGTTCCTGAAGCAGCTCCATTTCTTGGCTTGGCTGTAGTGTCCATTTGTATGTTTTTTTTCTTACTGAAGACAGGGTTGTTGGAGGTAGGGAGGCTGGTCTTTAGAGCACTTGCTGCTAGTATTTGCTGGTTCTCCCTGTTGGACAAAAGCAAGATGTGGGTTTCTGAGGACAGACTGTAGCATCTGTGGACAAATGTGTTGTGTTTTACATACCTGAATGCAAAATGTTCTTCTGGTGGATTAACTCTCACTAAGGAGCTGCAATATTTTCCTTGTAGTAATGTGTTGGTCTCCTTGTGGTTAGAGTGGAAATGCTCTGTGTTCTCTGTGGATGTTGATTGGAGCTGACTGAGTCCACCTTGCCAACTAGCACTGCAGTTTGAGATTCCAGCTCTAAGACTGAAGCAAAAGAGATTATTTTGGAGTAGGACAGGGAGAAACTGAGCAGTAGATTCTGGCACTGATCAGCCAGTTGCTGAGCCACAGCAGCAGAGCTACTGGAGAACAAGAAGACTATTATTTCTGTTTGAATACCCTTTGAATAGGCTATAGGCTCTGGTATCTAAATTTGTTTCACGCATCGTTGAACTAGAATCTTTAGAGGAGGGTCATAGAATTTTGCATGCTTTCTTTGTGACTCCTGCTTTTGAGTGCTGGTGTGGCACTCACTTGGAAAGCTGAAATGGAAGATTTTATATAAGGCTGAGAAAGTAGATATTTTAATATGTTGCTTGAGTCATAGGTATATAAAATTACCCCTAAGAAAAAAACCCACCCAAGATTGCTTATTTCTGTATGAGAGGAAGGATTGCAGTAGGACTGTAAAAGGAAAGGGGAGTTTTTTACTTTTGTGTTTAGAATTTGCATACTGAAATGTTCAGAGACAATAGCTAAGGGTGGAAAAAGCAAAGGTGAAGTAATAGATATGACTAGAGAAAAATGTCTTGCTGGAGAAATCTAACCAATTGCATGTTCTGTTTTACTTGTATTAAGTGAGGAGGTCGTAGTCAAGAAAATCATCTCTGAATTGTGTGGGAAGGAGAAGTTTGTTTTGTACTTGTGTATGTGAGATATGTACAGCCAGAAATGGGGTCCCGGAAGTCACGTGTTTATCTCTAAATAGGAGGCAAATAAAACATGCAAGCTGTATGCATTTCTTATGGTGCCTTCAAGTCTTTCATTGTTGAATGCTGATTTTTTTAACCTCATTTAAAATTTAAGTTTTATTCTATATGCAGTATGACCAGAGGTGCAATGGTGCTGATTTAGCACCATATGCATTTAAAAGTACTAATGATCATCAAATTATTTTGGTTATGGAGGGAGAAATTCTATTTTCAAGTGTACAGGCATGTCTGGGAATTCTTATTCTTGTTTTCTTTTTATTTTTCAGTGATCCAAATTAAAACTCCTCTATCTTTTTCTCTTTTAGGCATCAAAAAATAAAGATGGAAAAGAGCAGAGTGAAGCTATATCACCATCGGAGGAGGAAGAAACTTTTGCTTGGCCTGGTCCTAAAACTGTCGTGCTAAGGAGGACATCTCAGGGTTTTGGCTTCACCTTAAGACACTTCATAGTTTACCCTCCGGAATCTGCAGTTCAGTTTTCTTTTAAAGTAAGTGGAATTAATAATGAAGCCCTTTATATAAAGCCTTGTACCTTTTAGGGTCATAAATCCCACTTACTTGAAAGTAAATGTGTTAATAGATCTGTCTTACACAGATGAAAGATCCCTTGTAAGGTGGGTGGGGTCATGACATTGTTTGATAGCTGTTTGCTGATCTGTTCCAATAAAATGGAATTTACTGAGTTTGTTAGTCAAAAATAATTGTATCATGGATAGGAACAGTGGTCATTGCAGAACAGTTAAGTATTTCTCTGTAGATTCTTTTTGCCCAAAGCCAGTGTCATTACTTAGTCTGTTCTAAGTTATGTTCACTTCAGAACAGGTAGTTCTTCAGAAGGGTAGGATGTTTGGGGTTTGTTGCTGTTGTTGTTCCCCTCCCCAGTTCAAGTTTGTCACACCATCACATTAAGAGATAAAGAAGAATGTTTACCTTGGTTTCTGAGTATCCTAAGCTCAGTTGTACATTAGAAAGACAGATTGTGTTTCAGTGTTACATTCTTTCTGCTGAAAAGAGGATCTGCAGTTGAGATGAATATAAAGAAGATATATACTGGCCTACATTAAAAGACAACTTTCTTAAAGTATTTTACATTTTTTAAAATTTAAAACAAGAATATCTGAATGTTAAGTAGCTAATTGGTCTTTCTTGCTCAAAGCATGTACATGTTCTTTTTTGTGACTGAAGCTTTTGAAAGTTGCTGTAATATGGGGTGTTGAGAAAAAGTCCATTTAATAATGAGAGGAATTTGAAAATTGAGAGAGGCTGTTTCTTAGTGAGTTCAGATAACATTTGCTTATTTTAAAGGCATCAAGTATAGTAGTTTTCATGAGCCATGCTACCCCTCAGTTTTGCTTTTGCTTTTCCAGTCAGGCAGAAGAATAAATTCTTGCCAGCTGGGGAATGGGTGATGACACTTTCTGGAAAGAGCATGAAGTGAATTGACTCATGTGTCTCTGCAGGTGTCTTTCAGTAAAGTTGTCTGTCTTTGCTTGCCCTTGGTGGCTGTAAGATTTCTTTTGAAGTAGAAAAAGCTTTGCAGAAGAAAGTTGGCACATTTTTCCAGTTTACCTCAGCTATTCAGCCTTCCCTTAAATGCCCAAATATTTTTCCTTGACAAGGAGTGACTGAAGTTACATGGAAGTGAAACTGTTAGCAGTATCAGGTGATTCCAGCATTTCTGTCATTGAGCACAGGTAATAACAGTCTCGGGTTGAATTCAGTGTGAAACACGGGAAGGAGGGTGGGGAAGCCTTAGCCTTGAGCAGAACAAATGACATGCACTTGTTAGCATCTCTCAACAAGAGCCCCTATTTATGCCAAGGGTGAAAATAAACAGCATAAGCAGGATTAGCCTCCTTATCTAAGAAGTGACTGGATATGTTCTGGAAAAAAGCCATCACTAGGTGTCTCTGAGGGAATCAATATGTTTTTCACATACAAAAGGAGACAGGCACAAGGGAAGGGCATTATAAAAATGAAATACCAGTCCTTTCTTTCCAGTTCATATCTGATGGTTTGAGAGTCCCAAAGCAGTTCATAGTGAGCCCAGCACCTTGTCTTGAAGCTCTTAACTCCCTCTTTTTCTGCAAGAGAGGTCCTCATGCCTTCTTAATTTTTTTTTCTCTGTTTCTTCTCTGGCATGTTAGAATCTGGTTCATTCATTCCTATTTCTGTCTAATTTTGAAAAGGGAATAATGAGATGATTGGATACTGTAACACTTTTATTCATGGATTCAGTTACATGTAAAGATGGTAATGTTCATTTGGACAGAGCTCTTGTCCTGAACTGTTATGTTAACTTGAGCAGTTATATTAATTAACCTGAATGGTTATATTCTCTACTCTTCCTTTTAATGTCCATTAGGTGAAGCAAAAAAACCCTACAGATCTTACTGTTTATGAGTATTCATAAGGTGGCTTTTGTAGAAATTTATGTACCTGAGTTATGGTACAAAAGAATGAAATTCACCTATTGTCAGCCTGATCCTAATATGAGGCAAATCTGATTTCTCAGCTGTTCAGTAGGATCTTTGATCAGATAAGATTACCAACTAATTACAGTCTCTGTCATTGATTGTAAGCTCAAGTATCAGTCCTCTCTCTTTCCTCACTGATCAAAATTGTAAGTGCCTCAGAAGTCACAGATGTTTCATTTTGCACTCCTTAAAGGGAGTATAATAACAAGAAATATGATTTGGTTTTCTGACTGTTTTTAATCTTGTAGTAGCCTTGTCCCTCCTTCACACCTGAGGATGCAGCCACTGCTGATATAAGACAGGAATTACAGGTGGATGTTGAAGAGGCCCTTTACATAACAGCTGGAGTCACACAATCCTTGACCTGTTTCCCAGAGCCACAGCCCCTTTGTTATCACAAGTGTCAGTGGGATGCTGGTGCTTTCCCTCTAGATCAGTGCAAAAGTCTCTATTGTTTACCTGAGGGTAAAAAGCATTCTAGCTTCTTTATTTTAGTGTTTGTTAATTCCTCCCTGCCCCGTCCCCCCCAAGGTAAGCTTACCCTACGATCTCTTAAATTTTACAAGAAATCAACATGAACTAGTAGAAGTAGTGAAAAGAAAGAAAAATATCTAAAATTGCTTCTGAACAATCTTTCCACATTCTTGTGGATATATATGTTTTTGATTTTTTTTTTAATACCCTTTAATAATATAGATTCCCATTCAGAAATACTGGTGAAAATGTCTCCATTCAAAGTTCTGCTCCTGTTGCTTGTGTTTTGCATGTTTGAAAAAGCTGTTAATGAGTCAGGTGGAATCCTGTGGGAAGAGGAGGACAAGATTCTTCCCAAGGGGGAACAGTAGCATCTCGAGAACATAGAGCGTAATATTCTTAGCCTGCAGGGTGTGGTAAAGATCACACGACAGCTGCATATTCCATGGGACTTGGAAGATAAGCTTTCTATATGCTGGAGGATGCTGCTGCTTGGAAAGCCACTGAGGTGAATTTTCTTGGAAGCAAAGAACTGCATGCCAGAGGATGTATTTGACTGGAGAAGAGTGGGCATTACTTCATAAAATGTATAATCCATTCTCTGGTTAGATGTGTTTGAGGTGATGAGCTTCTAAATTTTGAGAATTCAGTGTTTTAGTTGTTAGTCTGATAAAACCTTTGTTGAGTTGTAAAACCTTTTTGTTTATTGTCTGAGGAATTCGCTGCAAGGAAGGAGATCTAGGGAAATCTGCCTCCAAGATGTGGCTCACTGCTCTGAGTCCTAAAACACTCTTGTCTTGATACATAACCTCCTTCTAGGACTTCAGGTGACTTTTTTATTTGTGACACACCTTCCCCATGTGAAAATGATTGGTTATGATCAATTCAGGGAAGTGAATCTGCATATTTTAAAATGGAATGCTTGTATGTTGCATTTTGATTATTTATATTTTTAAAGATATAGAATTAAACATTTTTGTCTAATTCATTTAGCATTCCATATATATGTAGTAGTGCAGGTCCAGGTCAAATTCAGGGTATTTTGCTAAGTTCTACTATCTTTTCATGATTCCTGCACAAAACAATTATTTAAGTACAAATCAAGGGTCTCTTTCTCACTGTAATTGGCCTTAATTAACTAACTTTTAAACACTGTGATAGGTTATGGAAAAAAACTGTTGTCTGGTCAGTCTCTGGGAGGCACAGCCCTGTGTGAAAAATGACCTTGGAAATTGAGGGTGTGATTTGATACATTTGATTCTGGCAGATGTACTTGACTGTGCTTCTTTGGGGACACACACCAATCTGGGAATTGCTGCACATTCAGGAATGACCCATTTATGTATTGTGCTTGCCTCCTTTCCCTTAAGAAAGTGAATATGGAATGTGTGGAAGATTTCTTAAGCTAGCATTGCAAAAAGCAAGTGTTGCATAATGCCTTTAACATCAGGTGTTCATTAGGATTTGTTAGAAACACACAGTTTCTGCATGTGATGTTTGTTCTCCCAAGTTCATTTGCGTGAGAAGCAAGTAAGTGGTAGATTCTTCTCATCAGGTATGGATGCAGCATGTACTGACATCTTGCCACGTGTAAGGGATGAATGTAGGAGGGAAAACTGGTTTCAAAACACTTGCGTTATAAAGCATTCATTCCATATTTCAAAGCCATTCCATATTTCAAGTAGCCTCCCATACATGTACTCAGATCTCATTTGCTTGGTACCATGAAAAAATAATGTTTTGCAGCTGTTTTTGGTAACAGAACTTTGCATGACCAGTGACAAAACTGACAAAACCCACTGCAGTATTTAATAAATTATGATATTAATTTCTACATTACCTAAATTTTCTCTTAAAAATATTTGTTATATAGCGTCAAACCAAGTAGCCTCCCATACATGTACTCAGATTTTTCACATTATGAGTTTTAATATTTCAAGTCCTAAAGATGTCTTTTCACTTGACAGATAGGGCCACAACTCACAATGTGCAGAAGTTACCTGTGTCTAATTCTGGGCTTTTGATTGTAGTTCAAAACCAACTGACTGTTACAGAGCTCCAAGAGTAAGCAATCATGGTACTTACCTTCTAGTGTGCCATTTTTACCAAAGTATAGAGCAGACAGGACTGTCCAACTTAGAGATACACTGGGCAGCAATAACAATTATCATGGCTTTTTAAAGTAGAATATATGCTAGATTTTTCTTAACTCCTTATTTTGGATTTGGGAGAGTTCTTTTATTCTTTATTTCTTTGTCCCTTAAAGTTATCTTTCAAATACCTTTCAAAGCTCCAGCAGAACTTTGTATGCCTTGTAAGAAATTTCTTGCTGCTAGGACAGACTTGTCTTTTCCTCACCATTATACAGTGTTCATATCTGCATCTTATTTCCTCTCTTTCTTCAAGTCTTTCTCTCTTGAATGGATTGCTTAGGTCAGTGTGTAGTTGCTTTGAGTTTGTATAATTTGAAAAACATAGTGATTTTGCTTTAAATACAAAATAACTAGAAATTTCGAGTTAGTTCATCTAAAACTAGGAGGAAATCTCTAGGTGAAAACTATTTCTGTGGTCATTTGCTTGCTCCTTCTTTCCTTCAGGACAAAGCTATTCTAATTAGCTGAGTAGTTAGAAATATTTTTCAAATATTGCATATTAGTTCCAGAAATTGTATTTGATTAAGTATTTATTTATAAATAAATACATGAATTTATTACTCTATGAAGTTTAGAAAGCAAGCAGGTATTTTCCTTGTTAGATAATTTTGCTTCTTAAGTGCTAGAACTTTGTAGACAAGGTTAACAGTGATCTTCATATCAAAATGTTGACAAGAAAGTAACATAAGTATTTTTTTTTCCTTTTTACTTTAGCCATGCCATTTTCCCCCAGTACTTTCCAGTTGTGTGATTTTTGGGATCAGTGAGCAGAAGGAGACTCTTCAAGGTTGTTACTAAATAGCGTTTGGGTACATGTTTTCCTCTAGTAGCAATAGTACTACTGAAGGCAAAACAAACTTGGTTCAAATTTCTGAAAGCATATTCAGACATTGCTTACAAAATATTTTGTATCTCTTGCATATGTAGCTTTGAATGGTGAGATGATTAAAGTGTAACCTTTCCTGCCTGGTTTTCAGGGTGAAACATGTTTGCAACAACACAGGGTGCAGTATGAGGCTTCATGGTAGTGTTTCATGGGGTTTAGTACATTTGTTTTCATATAATCCTGTACATGTTGTTTCTGTGGGAATGTTTCATAGGATTGTGATTAGTTGTCTTTAAAATAGCTATTACTCTACATTCTCAGAATAAGAGCCTTAATTCTCTAAGTTAAATAGTTGTGAACGAAGTAGGAGGTACCAAAATGTAGACTTACCCTTGTCTACCAGTTCACTTTGTATCTTAGAGCTGCCTATACATTTTTTCCATTTATTGAATTTTTAATATGCACTCTTTCTTCCTCTTTAGGATGAAGAGAATGGGAATAGACAAGGTATGTCTTGTTTTTACTCTCTTATAGATCCAGTATATTGAATGCTTCAGCTGTGTAATAGACTTGAATTGCTACCTAAGAGCTTGAAATTTAAAATCACTTCAGTGTGAGCATCAAGCTCATTGATCAGTCAGTTAATTCTAGGTTATGCCAGTCAGCTCCCCTCCATTTTCCTCGCTTTCTCCCTCTCACACTGCCTTTATTTGTTTTCTTTCTTAATCCACTCATAAACTTATTTTTTATAAATTTATGCTAAATCTCCATCCCAGTTAATTGAAGTTTCTCTTTGGTATTTAGCTATTTTCTCATCCATACTACCTTTTTGCTGATATCTTACTTTTCCTTTAAAAGAGTGAAAAATATGTTGATTTAAGGAGGATGGTTTCCAGCTTGGGAACGCATTCCCACTTTGTTTCCCCAGTCTGTCATGCTGGTGAGGTACAGGGCCAGTGGGATTATGTGCATTGGGTTCCCCTGGTGCTCTGCCTGCCTCCCACAGCGGTGCAGCTGGCTGGGGGACAGCATGGGCTGACTGCTGCTTCTGGTGGTGGCTTCTCATTTCTAGCAAAGCATGGGACCTGCTTCCAGTGTGCCTTTAAGCACCTCCTTTAGTTGGAAGACAAAGAATATGTGTGAATTCCTGTTTCCATTGACTTTGTGTAGCTGTGATATATTAGAAGCATTCTGGGAAATATGAATTAATTTGAACTTTCTTACCTTTCTCTTGGAAGCAGATGGATTCATCCATTTCAGCCTTCTAGTTTTACTCAGCTGTCATCACCTGTGTGTTAAACAGTGAAAAGTTAATCTCTTCCTACTTCTTATCACTCCCTAAACTTGAAACATCCTTTTTCTGTTTTGACTTAGGAAAAGGCAGGTACCTTTAGGAAGGGAAGGGAGTTGACTTTTGTGCCAAACCAGTATGGAAGACACCACTTGTGCCCTAGAGAAAAAAGTTCTGTGGTGTTCTTGTTCTTGCAGGGAGAGCTCAGGCAGCTAAAGATGTTATGTAGGTCTGTTTATCTAAAAATCTGAGAGGTATTTTTCAGTAGAGAAACAGCAGTGCACAAATCCTTGGTTCACCATGAGACCTGTAAAGGTGAAAACAAGATTACTTTCTGGAAATTTCTATGTAGCTTCTAAACCCATGAATCATAGCTCAACTATTGCTTATTTATAGCACCATGGTATGTTGTATGCCTTGAAATACAGATCAGAGGGTACAAATGCCCTGAAAGTTAACAGAATTCTCATGAAGGACAGAAGGTTGGACTTGTCCCCCTGGAAAGAGAAGAAACAACTGTGAGGCAGAGGATGTAGATGTCAGTAAAAATTAACCTGCCAATTTTGTGTATTAAACCTTTAAAAACAGCAAAATGGGACGAAGCGTGTTAGACACTTTTCTCCAGCATTTGACACGCTCTTTGTGGGGGTATAAGGTGGATGAAACTCTTTATTTACATTGCTGCAGGTTGCCTGTTCCTAAATAATGGGAGCAGGCAGACTGTGCGGAGCAAGTGAGGAAAAACGCACGTGTCATTTCGCATGTTCGCAGCATTGATGTTTGTTCAGCAGCAGCAGCGGCAGGTGGGGCGGAAGTTCCGAGCGGGGTTAACCCGGGATTGCCGGAGCGCTCCGCAGCCGAGCCCGGCCCCGAACCGCTCCCGCTGGGGACGGCGCGTCCGGGGCCGGGCGCTGGAGCCACCTGGTGGCGGGTCCCTGCATTGCAGTCAGATTGGGAAACCGGCCTCTCTGAAACTCGGCCGAAATTAGCTGAAAACGCCCTGTTGAGAAACACTTCTCTTTTCAGGTGTGTACCTGATAATTCTCTTAATTCGCTTGATCTTTCCTCTCTGAAAGACTAAGCTAAGGGGATCCAAGCATTTTGTTTTTGTGAAGCAGTGCGTGCCAGTACAGAAGTGGTTTTTTTTGTGTCAGTTTTCAGTGAAAATTTTTAATTACCTGCCCTTTATTCTTTGCCCTTGTCATAGATTAAGCTTACCTGTTAAAAAGGAGAGTTTCATACCAAATTCAGCATTTATATATGTGATTAGGTGACTGTGGATTAAAGCATCTCTATTGCTATTGCCTTTCATTGAGACCACTTGAATATTTTTCCAAAGGATCAAAGCACCTAATTAAGTCTAGAGGGCAGAAGATAAAAGCATGTACCCTGTTTGATGTATTCTAACAGTGAAAGAAATATTTTTTATATTTTTTTTAGGGTCTGGTATAGAATTTTAGTATATAGTTAGATCAAGCTCCTGGCTTGCATTAATCTTCCTTTTGGTAAGCAGTAAAGTTTCAAAGCGTTTATAATGGAAGGTAATGCCAATTTGTCCAGGAGAGCTCTTAAATAGGAATGACACCAGAGGGAGATGATGGCCAAAAAGCAAGATTGGGTTGTTAGGTAAAGGAGTTAGGTGTCTCCTGGTCACAGCATCCTCATGGTCAACAGCAGGGACAGAAAGGGACCACCTCAGTTGTGCACATGAGCAAGAGAGAGCTTACAGGACAACAACATGGAGCTCTCATGCCTTTTTCAGGAGCTGGCTGGAGCCCCTGCACACCCACCCAGGAGAGGGCCAGGGTGCTGCAGTGGCTGAGCAGAGACACTTTGGAAAGAACAGGTTGGGAGACCATAGGGCTTGAGTTGCCTTTGTGGTCCAGTTGTGAGGACAGCAGGGATGCATGGAGCTCTGGCTTGGGATGGATGAGGAGCTAGCTTAGAGCCTGTGTGCCAGGATCAGTGGGCAGTGTCTGGGTGGGTGTCTGCTGCTGTCCTCCCATGGAAGAAGTAGGCAAGGCTTTCTTCAGACAAGCCATGGAGGCTTCAAATATGCACATGCTGCTTCTTGAGGGAGACTTTAGCACCCTGTTATCTCCTGGAAGGGCATCAAAACAGATTTACCCCAGATATTTTGTTATTATTTTAAGGTTATCAGTTCTTTTCCTACTTTCACTGCTCCAGGTTGTTGATCTTAAGCCAAGTCATTGAAAGGCTTCTCTAACTGGCTGCATTTTATCAGAAGATAGAGATTTACCACTGTGGATTCATTGGTCACTGATTGGAAACTTTTATCAGCATATACTGCTTTCCAGGGAATCTCTGTTATACTGACCAGCCTGTATTACACATTTCTTGGAGTGGTTACTCCCAGAAATAACTTGGAGTATTTTTGTGTGTTTGAGAGTGTCTTGCTGTCAGTTTGCCATTCTTCCTATTTTCTGGAGTTGCTCTGCTTCTATACTCAGTTATTTATTTAAGTGGTATCTCACAGGTAGAAGTCTTCCAAGAGAGCATATTAGGAATATTTGGAGCCAGACTGAAAAATACCTATACCTATTAAAAACTTAGTATTCTTATTAAAAACTTGCACCTCATTAGGTATATCAAGACCTAATGAGTGGAGCTGGAGGAAAAGTTCATGCCATTTGATTTGATTGTGCATTTAATGTGATTCCATATCTTCTTGTCCTTCAAACATTACTTAAATTGTAAATGCCAAAACACAGGTTATGTACATATGAAGGTAGTTTCTTGTAAATTGTCCTAAAACGTATTTTCCTTTAAAAAGTTTTGGCTTGGTGATTGTGATTAAAGTGAACAGGGATAAGCATAAAGAAATAGACTGAAAGAAATTTTATCTTTCAATAGAACAAAGCTATTTTGTGTCTAACATAGTACCTGGGGATCCAATATCATTATAATCCAGTATCTTTTTTTCTTATTAGTATGATCTTGCTTTTTGTACTTTTATCTACATTTCTATGTAGAAGTACCTGTAGCAACTAGGAGCTCCTTTTCCCATAAAAATTAAAGTCAACCTTAGGTACATTATTCAGTGTATTTTTCTGGAGAGACCCAATGTGTGCTTGTTAATGAGACCTTAGACATGTTTTCACTGAGAAGTCTAGAACATTAAATTTTATCACCAGGCTTTTTTTTTTTAATGTGCCTAAATATGTATAAAAGTTTCTACCCTTCAATTGTCTATGCTAAATAGTTGCAATTTATTACCTGTCCTTCTTCAGCTCTGTGCAAGTCTGCTCTGGCAGAGTAGAGCCTTTGAGAGAAGGGTGGAAAAAACACAGGAAATGGTTTTTTTCCTGCATTACTGCTGCTTACATAAGGCCTGGAGTTTTTAATATTTCATTTCTTTTAACAGACTGTTGATTTCTGTAATGTAGTTTGTGTTCTCCCAGGATTTAATTTAATCCCATGTTTTTTAACATCATGGTCTATCGGCTCAGTCTGTTATGAAATAAACATATTGTGCCTGTGATGGTGGGAACAAGGTAGGTAAGAACAAGAGGATGAATGTGAAAGCAAATATGTGGAGAGGTCACAGATGGCTGGGGTGTGAGGGTCCAAGGCATATGGTAGTAGAACTAGGAGTAAAATAAAAGAGGTGTTTAAGAGTAATGCTTCAGGATAGTGGGACAGTAAATTGCCCTTTTCTGTGGATTTTTGATCCAAGTTAAAATTTTAACACCTAAATGTTGAGAATTGCTAAAAGAGCCCTTGCTAAAAGAGGGCTCACAATTTTCCACTGAAACCAGAGCCTGATGATTCCTTGTTCCCTTACAGTACATCCAGAATGTCTAATCGACTAATTTTCCAGCTTGTCACATGTGTAATGTTTCTCAGTGGTTTCTGTTGGGTTCAAATCATCTTTGACTTTGAATAAAAACGTGAAGTGTAATTGTCAAGGATTTAAGGGAGAGTCCATAGATTGACCACTCTAGATAAAAATTGTATTGCTCTATGCTTATCTAATGGCTATAGTAAATCCTCTAGACTAATCATAGATTAAATTTTAAACTTAAAAAGGTTTCATTTGAGAGAATTGAATGAAGTCATAGTAATGGCAAATAATGCAATGAGAAAACACAGTTTTGGAGAGTTTGTAACTAAGCTGAACCTGTGTTACATATTTTCCATAACATTGCCGAATTATTTTCTCATCTTCTCCCCCTACCTTGGCACGTAGATAGGGTTGAGGTTGTATTAGTCAAATGGTTTACAGAAAAGTAAGCAAAAGAAGAAATACCATTTTGGAGTTGCCTAATCAAAATGCCAGATGTGCTTTGAGAAATAAGAATGTATTTTTCCTGTGTTAGAGAGTTGAATGCCAAGTGTTTTTCTGCTAAATGACTCAACAGCACTAATTTACTTATCACATTCTTTCAGAGGCTCATCCCTGGCACTGTATTTCAGCTGGTGTTTTTCGGTTGAGTTGCTTTGAGCTTGACAGTGGGTGAAATAAGCTCTGTTGGGACTGGGCTGAGACCTTTGGGCTCCTTTTCCAGAGTGGATTGCTAGTGGAGAAATGCTTACTATGTATGAAATTCACTTTGCAGATTATAATATGCAGAATGAGCTGTAGTTGGCCTCCCTCAGTTAGATGTAATCCTGACAGGTTTGTGAGTTATATTTAATTAAATACAATCTCAGTTAATAAATGTAAGTTCTCCTGTAGTTTCATCAACCTTTTTTGAGTAGTTTGGGAGATGATTAACAGGTTTTTGATTGAGTAATCGATTTGAAGCATTTGCCATGGTCTATCTGTTCCCCTCCCTTGGCCTGAAAGGCATCCCACGAATCAGTGTCACTCAGCATTGTTGAACCAGTGAAGCTCAAATGCCTTGGATACCCAAAAGCATACTTGTAGATTTTCATGCTCAAGAGGAATGTTCCTCCTGCTTGAGTCAGAGAAAGATGTGCATAAGAGCCTGTCTTAATTGATTAATCTGAGGTGTTTCATGAGCCTGATTTCTTAAATGTAAAAGTGTAAGTCATCCTTTTGCCATCTGCTGAGCATAGGGCTGGAAGTAAAAATGTTCTACAATAAGTTATTTTACAAACCTCTGTAGACTTTATTGAATCCCTGTGTTATGAGGATTTCTGAGCACAATTCAGCTGTTGTGAGCAGAAGAATTTTTTTTTCTCCCCTTGAGGAAGAGGAGCAATGGTGTGTTTTTAAGCAGTGGCTAGTTGGAGAGACTTTGTAAGAGAGTATGTACTACACTGTGTTTCAGCACTTGCTGGTTTGTGTTCTGCAGGTCAAAAGGAAGAGCTCTGTCAGCAATAGCACTTTGGCATGAGATTGTTTTTTCTTTTTTCCTTTCCTATTCAGAATGTAAAGGTTGTACTTTTCATAGTCTTTATGACTCAGATGTTTTAATCTGTGTTTTATATCAAAAGTTTAATGACTTCAGAGAAACGAAGTGCTTGTTGCTATGTTGTAGTGTGTTGGTAGATTAGATAGCATAACTTCTGCCATGTCATTTTGTTTTCCAGGTGAATCATAGAGCACTACAGTAATACTGTCTGGTCTGCAGGGAGTAATTTAAAAACTAACTCATGGTTACTGCATTTGATACAATACTAGTTATGTTCCTTGTAGCAGCTGTATTTCAAACTAGATTTTTAGGGGATTAAGCTAGAATTGGTACCTAGATAAAATTTATTTCTATGTAAAATTTGGGGGGGAGTTAGGAGAAGCTTTGCAGAATATCACCCTCAGATGTAAATCAGTTTTAAATATTACCTAGTCTTAATTCTACTGTTCTGTTTAAAAGCAGTAGTATTTTTTAAAAGATTTCCTTCTGTCAGGGAGAGCATGTTTGAATTGTACTATTTTGTAAATGTGAAGGTTGCTAGTGCAACATATTCCCCTCTGCTACTTGTGGCTTCCTTGTAACTTTGCAATGGGAGACTTGTTTTCTCCTGTCAGACTGTGAAGGCATTATTGACTTGAAGTCTCAGCTCATAGATCCAGGCAGTATAAAGGTTAGATCATGAATGATTCCATGATATGTGCCATGAATAAAGTCTTTATTTTGCAGCCATTTGAACAAAAGTTAAAACAAGGCACTAATTTTAGTTTCTAGATTTTACTGTGATTTCTGTGGTTATTGTAGGTGGCATGTAGTCTCTGATTTATTAGAAGATTTGCATAGAATTATGAAAAAGCATATTGGCCCAGAGAAACCTTGTTTCAATAAGTGGGTTTTCTGTATTTGTCTTGCATTTGATTTATACATGTTAATGCTTCTTCAGGTTACTTTTTCTTAACTTTGGTTGTCTAGACTGAGGACTTTGTTATTAAGACTCTCCTGATTCCTTACTATCCTTGTTTAAGCCAATGAATTTTTGTCTTGAGCCTTCTTGGTACTTGGGGATTTATTTTTCTTTCCTTATTTCTGATGATGCTGAATCTCTGATTAAAAGTTGAGACTCTAGTTTGCTTATTCTAATGTTATATTTTCATTTGGATAACATCATTGAAGGGAGTCATTGCCCTACAAGCAGTATTTTAGTTGTACTGTTAGCAAAACTACACTACTGTCTGGACAAAAACTTGCCTTTCTATTTATACTGACTGATGACCATTTAGTCATGCTGAAAATTTTCATGTGCTTACAAAAGTGATACAGGAAAGGACAACTTGATGGGCTTTTCAGTTTCTGATCAGCTGAGTTGTGTACTTACCAACTCTATTTGCTTTTTACTTTTTATTGCCCTAATGTAAGACTACATATTGCTTTATAGCTACATTTAAGAGGGAATGAAGTACAAATGGAGTTCTTTTTACAGAAGTTGTGCTTTTTGTCTGTGCTGTTGCCCTGCATATGTGAATGTGTTACTGGCAGCTCACACTTCGTCTGTTCTTTGTATGTGCATGATGTCTGTCTTATTTTTCATTTGCCATTGAAGATTTGGGAGAAATTGTTGTATTTGCTGGTAGCCTGCAATGTAATGCTCAATTACAAAGTATGTTTTGTTTACAAAAGTATGGAGAAGGAGGAAGGAGGCAAAATCATATGCAGTAATGAGCACTGGAAAAGCACAAATAAGGCTCGTATGTCTTACAGACTAGAGGTCTGAGGTGCTTTTACTGTTCTTTGTTGTATCGCCTTGTCAGGAATTGCTGGCATGCTCCAAAAAATTGGTCTTTTCAATATTAGAAACAAAAATCATGAATCTTGACCGTATGTAGTGCAGAGCTGGAAAATTTAGTGTAAAACACTTGGCTGTGATATTCTGTTCTAGACTGTGGTGTTTAGGAGGAGGACAGTTTAGGCTCTCATTTCTAGGCAGCATCTTGCTTTTGCCTGATAATTGGGTGCAGACAGGACCACAGGGAGATTTAGGCATAATTAAATCAGAGTGTAGAATGTTCAATTTTGAGACATGAGGTGAGTTATTAGATAATCCGTTTTACTTGAGATTTATTTCTGTGATGATTGAGTACACATTTTCAAGATTTATTCCCCTCAGCTGGTCTGAAAAAGTACTGTTAGCTTCTACTGTCAAAAAATATTGCTTAGCTTTGCTTGAGTTTCAAACTCCCAAGTATAAATGTACATTGAGGTTATGTATTCAAAGAAGTTCATTTCTATGTTACTGATTAAAAAAGATTTGGTTTGTATCCAAATGTGTAGAAGGTCAAGGAGAAGTGAAGAACACTTATTTATCTACCAGAGCCTGAGAGTTTTAAGATTTTGTTCTTGTTTCTACTTGTATTTGGATAGTGCTGAATTGTGAAATGAATGTGCAAATGTAATCAACATTTTGAACCTTTTATCCTAATTTTTTCCCCTTAAATTGATTTTTAGTGTGGTGGTTGACCTTTTTTAGGAAGCAAGAATGACTGTAATATAGTCTCCTTCTGCAAGTAGGACAAAGAGCCAAGTTTAATATGCAGTTGGCTTCTTGAATTGATTGATAAAATAGCTGTAGAAATGTGGAGTGCCCATAATGTGCCTAGTGTGGCCGACAGGCAGGTCAGAAGTCGGATGTCAGGGAAGGCTGCAGGCTCTGGTCTCCCTAAATTGTGGCAAGTTTCCCCTCTAACTCAGAAGTGGGAAGTGTATTAAAGGAGTTCTGTGTTGCATACTGAATGGGAGTAGCTTTAGCTGCCTGACCTCTTGATTTGCACGTTCAGGTATGGGCAAGGCATAAAGCAGCACTTGAGTGTTAAGCAAACTAGCAGTAGGTCACTAACATTTTTCTGAAGAGTGTTTTATAAAGGAAACTGAAGTGTGATGAATTAAATGTGCCATGGAAGCAGTATTATTTTTATTTTTCTTGCCACTTTAGGAAATGTATGTGTCTTCAGTAAAAGATAAGTGGCAGCACTGGGAAGGATGTTTGGTGGTCCTATAAAAGGTCATATTTTAACTTCATTCTTGTAAGCGGTTGAAGCAACCTTTTGTTCATGGCATCTGGGTAGATTAATCTTGGAGCTTCGCTAAACTTGCTGAAATGTTACTGGCTTTTTAAAGGACAAGACCCATCACATGTTCAGTGTCTATTTAAATCTGCAGATTAAAAATGACAGATATTAACTTTGGCTCACAAAGAGCATTTTGTATGTTTTGTAGCTGTATCCTGCTAATCAAATTTTAAGTATTTGGGGACTGAGCTGCCAGCTGGAGTTTCTTGATTTGTAATTCAGTTGCTTTATATATAGTATTTATCTGATTCTATCAAATAAACTTTTTGATTATTTGCTCACAATCTGGAACTATTTTGAGAAGGCCATTTAGAGCCATATGAGTGAGCCATTTTGTTCAACTGTTTTATGGTAAAATGGCAGGACACTGAGGATCTGCACAATAAAGGCATTAGGCTAAAACCAGGATCTGAAAAATTGAATCAGAGTCACAGGGTGGTCTGGTTTTTTGCAGTTTATTAAAGTTTTTCAAATGAACTTCGCCCACATGGAAACTGAACTAAAAAAAGGAGGTTAAGGGGGCACCTTATTAGTATTCAATAAATACTGCTGTGATTTACTAAACGTTTTAGGTGGAACATTTAAAACTGTGGGGAAAGTACTTTCAAAAGCCTAAGACTTGTGCCCAAGTCAAAGGCCAGTCATTTCAGACGTGGTTAGAACCTAATAATGTCAGTTTTAAGGAGTTTCTTTTATCAGCAATGCCAATTTTAAACAATTCCTTTTTTCTCTCATGCTATTCCTTCTTTTTCTGCAGTTTAAGCCTCTCTCTCCACTAAGCCGGGGTTTCCTGCTAAACTGGAGCACAGACCCAGCTTATTTTTGTGCCTTGTCAGTTCCCTGGGCTGGCTGCTCACGCAGCCTCCAAAGGTGGCACTTCCTTAGCTGGGAGTGTGCAACAGGGATGGAAACTGGAGCCAGGAGTTGGAAATGGCCAAGGCTGTCAAAGCCAGCTCTGGCACTGTAAGACTGTGGGTCTGGCTGGAGCCTTTCAGGCTCTGCCACTGCTTCTGTGAGCACTGGACCATGCAGGGCCATAATGGATGCATTTATTTATTTATTTTTCATTACTTCTGGGTGGTTTTCTTTGTGAATGTTTGGGGTTTTGGGGGGTTTGGTTTTGGCTTTTTAACTTCACTGGTGTAATAATTCCATTGGTGAAACTGTAGATGCTGTGAAATGGCTTACTCCAGCTATGTGCAAATGTAGGACAGATATACTGTATTTCAGCCTGCTGTATAACCCTGGAGTTTTTTGTTTGTTTTACTGTACACACCCCCACCCTCCTATCTTGATTTTCAGAAGCTGTGACTACTTAGCAAAGAATGACTTAGCTTTGATGACAGGCATGTAAAACCAAAAGGTGCCTGTGTTTCTGGAAGTATAGGACTCAAGTGTGTATTGAGAAAGCAAGAAAATACAGATGTACATGGTTTTTAACTACTATAGATGAACTTGAAGTTGTGTATATACAGATATATACAGGTATACAGCATGAGCAGACATATGCCGCGCATTTTATTTGAATTATAAATTTCTTTTTGGACTGTGGTAAATCTTCAAGAAAACTTTAGACTTCATCTTGGAGTTTCTGAAAAACTGTTGGAAAATCACTTTTGTGGTCCATGAGAGCTGCAAATCAATGTTATGTTTTTTCCACCTAATGGAAGATTTTAAAATTTTATTTTTCACTTTCCATTACATTACTATTTCTTTGTATGTCTCTGTGAATGCAGCAGAGACATACAAAGATGATTGCATCCCAAAGTATTTTAAAATGAAAACATTATAATGCAGTGTAATGAAATGCTATTAAGAGATATTCTTTCTTTCTCAGGAAAACAAAGAAATAGACTGGAGCCAATGGATACCATATTTGTTAAACAAGTTAAAGAGGGAGGACCTGCTTTTGAAGCTGGGCTGTGCACAGGTACTGTTCAATAGCATGTTTATGTACATGATGTGAAATACATATGATTTAAGTTGCTACTACATAGTTCTATCTTCCATTTAAACCTTGTTCTTTCCTTTAGAATCCATTTTAAGTTGTCCTCCAGTATTTTTCACATTGGAACCTTGTTTTGCTTATTAAGGCATCAAAGTCCTAGTCTTTTTGATTTGCTGTCTTAAAGAGAGTAATAAAATACCTGTAAGCTCCTATTTCTTTGGTTTGGGACAAATTGGTAACCTGAAAACATTCGGGTCTTCGTACATTAAATAAAATTTTTCTTCTCTGCCTCCTTTAAATCAAATAGGAACAGTCCAAATCTCTCTATTCTTACAAAATTCTGTTCAATTGCTCATTTAATCAAACTGGAGAGCAGAAAACATGGAGGTTTTTTTGTGAACTGAGTCATATATATCTTAAGTGCCAAAAGAAAAAAAAAAACAACTGTATTGGAATAGACAATCTTACAGGTGATGAAGTTACATACATAGATGGATGCCACTATGAACACAGGTTTCTTAAAAACGTGGCAAAACTTCTATTCTGTGAAAGGCTTGTGCTTGTGTCAATAATGGGATGTTGATATATTTTTAGAAAAGAGTTATGTACCTCAAATTGACTGGAATAGAATAAGTTTTGTATATTCTTCCTAAAGAAATACAAAGCTCCTAGGTTGATAAGTTTAAAAACGGTTCTAGATCCCACTTGTACACCATAAAGGTTTTGATTTTTTTTTTTAACTCCTCCTTAGATAGTTATTTAGAGAAGGACTACTTTGGCAGAATTTGATTGCTGTTATATAAAGATGTTTTGGCTTGATAAAACACAGCATATGTTGAATTTGTACAGAGGAACCATGTTAATTTCTGCTCTGTTCAGTGTCTGCCAAATTGAGAGAGATGAAATCTGTAGAGAATATTTTTTTTTAGTTATAGAAGAGATTTTTAGGAGCCCAGAATAAAGAGCAGAAAATAAATGAGAGAAGACATTTTCAATAAGTAGAATCTTCTTAAACACACTGCTTATAGCAGTTACATCTAATTAGGTCATGCCAGTATTTCTTGTTTATGATTTTTAGGGTTAAATATATTACTAAATCTCTGTCTTGTTATTATAAATCAGTCAGGGAATAATCAGCCAGGTAGATTGCTTAACCTCTCATGTGGACACTGTATACATTTCTTATTTTGTAGAATCAGCTGTTAATGTTATTAACTGTTTTTGTTTGTTTTTTTTTCTCTAGTGTAATTTTGCTCTATTTCATGTTCACACAAATGAAAACACTTGAATATTCAAAATGAGTTTAGAAAATTGTTTGTCAATTCTTGTTTCACTCCTGCAGGGTCCTTTGTAATACTGAAAGTTTCATCACCCATGACAAATGAGCTCCATTTCAGGAGCTTACTTGTCTGCTTCTCACCAGAAAAGTTGAAATATTCTTGCAAATTTGAGGAATAGAGAAAGATATCTTAAATATAAGACAGCCCATTCAGAAGTATTTTTGAATAATCCTGTAAAATCATCTTTGTTAGAGTTAGAAAGGTAATACCTCTCCCGTATTTAACCTCTAAGGCATTTAATTAAAAAGAACATACCTTGGAGTTCATAAATACTAGAAATACTGAAATATGAACAGCCAAAACAGATCTGTATTTCCCATGTCTTGATCTTTGTGCTGTCATTTATCTGTATGTAGGAATATAAAGAACTAAAGTATGTTTGGAAGGGGCATTCTGATTAATTTCTGCTTTGATCAAAATATGTAGCAGGCTACCAGACTGATGGAGAGCTGTTAGAAAAAGCCTTCATGTTTCTGTATCCTTTTTTGCACTACACTTCTGCGCTGACTTCCCCTTCCTGTGTATCTGAAACAGAACAAAGTTGTACTTGCAGAGTTATCTGTGCTCATGTCATTTATGTAACCAGTTCTGCAGTGTGTCCCCATCAGATCTTTTGGCAGATCCATGGGATGCCTATTTCAAGTAGACTTGTGTCAGTGCTGTGTGTAATCTAGTCTGCTTCTGTGAAAAAATAAAAGCTGCACAAGTATAGATAAAATTATATGACCTACTCTAATGATACTCCTAATTATAGTTTTTAGTGGGCATACTGAGTAAAGATCTGTGGCAATGTAGCCCACATTGCAGGCTGTTCTTAAACAACCTGGAAAAGAGCCCGTTGAAGTCCAGAGAAGGATCTGGTGTGTTCTGGGGAAGTTCTGCAGTATGACCTAGCCAGGATTCAGAGCTTGTTGCCACCGAGCTTTCTTTCATTGCTTAGGAAGCAGGAGAGAAAACTCAGAGTTCTTTCAGGCAAGAAGGTAACTGGTGGATGAAGGGGAATAGGTAAACTTTTATAAAGTTGAAAATATCATACCAATTTATTGGCATGATGTTTGTGTGCAGACAAAATTAAAAAGTCAGATCTGTGTAGTTTGTTAATCCATGGGGTTTGTATGGGGAACCTCCACAGAGCAAAAGTATTTAAATCATTATTGTCCCCAAGACAGGGTAGGTAGTCAGGGTGACAGCTTTTTCCTTGCTTTGATTTGATGGTGCCAGAGAAAAAAGGGCTTTTAGTTTCTGAAGCAATGTTGAAAAAGCCATTCCCTTTGCCTCACTTTTCACAGGTCCTTTCTTCCAGCTATTCTTCCTCCAGTAGTTTTTGGAAGTTCCCTGCCTGTAATCCCTCAGACCATTTCCTCCTCATTTGGAAATTTAAGATATCTTTCTGCTCTTCTGATCAGAGATGGCTTAGATACCATTTGGTCAAAAGAACAGGATAGGTTTTTCATCACAGGCTAAAAATAGCTCTACACAATATATTTGACAATTAATTTATGAGAGTGTATGAAACTCTAAATGAGGACAGTGTAACAAAATATTTGGAGAAATCATTTTTGGTTTTTGAGGAAGACTGACCTTGAATTTAACATATGGGTGTTCTTGATTTTGTGAGGTACAGAAATACAAAATAAAAACTGTTTTAAAAACATCTAGACAAACTAATTTCAGTTATAATTTTTCCCTCTACAGGTGACAGAATTATAAAAGTCAATGGAGAAAGTGTTATTGGGAAGACATATTCTCAAGTCATTGCTTTAATACAGAACAGGTAAGATAATAGTATTATCATTATATTAGTACATATTAGTATTATCATTATCAATTAAGTATTATATTACGTATCATTATACTTCTTATATACTGAGCATGAAACGACCACTTATGATAGTTTTGAAAAGTTATCTTATTACTAAATTTTCATTAATACACACTTAGTTTTATTTCTTTTTTCATATATTTGCTGATTGTTGAGAAGAGTTTGAGAATAGGTGTGCTGAATTGTACTGCAGTCCTTTTATTGTTGGTATGTGTCCCTTGTTAGCAAATAACACCAAGTGTTATAGAGGAAGTTTGAACTGAAATAGATTAGGTATTTATACATGTGTCAATTGGAAAAAAAGATTATAAAATCCACCTTGCTTATGAGATCTAAGAACTAGAAATCAGCATATCTGGTGAAGGAAAAATTTATGCTAGTGCACACCTGCACAAGATCTGCAGTAACTCTTTGCTTTCCTCTGTTTTGCAGCAGATTATGAACCTTGCTCTGAGAAAATACTAATATTTACTGCTCCTTCAACTCACAAGCACTTGTGAAATTTTGTCTGTGCATGAGTCTAGATACTCTTTCATGTCTCATGTCTGCCTTCTTTTTTACAGTTTTCTTGGTGTCAATTTCTGTTCTATAGCAACAAGTTTTCAGTATAATACTGAGTTATGTGGCAAAAGGATGTATTATGATCAGCATGAAAGAATGTCTTCTAAGTACATCTCATGGGACATATTTTTACTGGCTCATCACATGTTAGAACTTAGATATGCTTACTTTTTTTGAGAAGGAAAAATCAGATTCTGATTTTCCTATTTCAGTGACGTCTTTATTCAAGATTTTGTTCAAAATGTGTCCACCTCGGGTGGTTTGTGTCTGTGTGGTTTTGTTTTGGATGTTTGTTGTTATTTTGGGTTTTTTTATAAACAACAAAACTGTATTCAGAGATGTGATGGACAAGGTAGACTGAAACATGTTTTGTGTCATTAATGCTGTCTGTACAAGAGCTGGACAGATGGGCTTTTTTATTTCCTTCACTGGACATAGCATAGCCATGCATTGTTTCTTTATTTTGTATTTTTACAAGCAGCACTATTGTACAATAGCGTATATCCAAGATACATTGTATGCCTGACTATGTAGATCAGTCAATCAACTCTCTTGATCCAAGAAAGAGACCAGTCACATCTTTGAGTGGCTTGTGTGGTCAGTGATTCTTAACTCTAGGTGTGCCTGCGAATTGAGTGTATTTTCAGTGAGTGTAGGTAGTGAACTGTTCAGTAGGACTGAACCCCTGCCCACTGTGGGTGAACTGGGGACCCCTGAACAAGGCCTTGTCCGTGATTATCTATGCAGCCAGGAAGGATGTAGCACACTGCTGCATCTATCCCCCTGATTTCCATCAGGGCAGGGAGGATGAAGGGATGCTATTGTGTTAGGAGAGAACAGTTTGTTTTCTCGAGCCAGATGTGTACATCACAGAAGATTGTAACAAAAGGTCATGTGTATCCTTGAGCATTTTCTACAGCATATTCAACCATCAGGAAGTCTACAGCTGAACCTCTTAGGATAAACAGATAAATATTAATTCTGATCCATAGTGAGAGCTCAGACTCCACATCAGGTGTATCTTGTAGCTTACAGACAGTACTTCTCATGTGCCTGAAGAATCAGCTGTCTCTCATTCTTTGCATGAAAACAGTATTTTTGAGCTCAGAGCAGTTTGGTCTGAACATAAGTTCTTTTACTTATTATGCTGCCATTTCATGGCAAATAAAATTGCATTATGGTGCATGCTGCTCTTGCATTAGCATTGCCACCTGGGCCAGACTGATGGTCTTTTATGCCATTATCCTCTATGATAATACCCAGTAAAGATTTCTTTGAAGTCTGTGAAAACACTGAAACCACAGAGTGATTGAGTGGTCAGATAATACCAGCCCTCTTTCTATAAATCCTTGGTTCAGGAAGTTGCTGAACCACAGGGTTTATCTTCATTGATTTAGTAATTCTTGATAGGTTGGCCTTGCACAAATTCACTCTTCAATGTCTTCACATCAAAAACACCCAGTGATAACAGTTTTTGTTGTGTTTTTGTGTCTTCGCTGATCTTTCATCCAACACACCTTGGCTTCTTTAGTTGGCCTTGTGAAAGCAGCTTGCTGAAAGGCTTTTTGAAAGGCAGAGTTGTCTGTTGAAATATTTTTTATGACTAAAGACTGTTTTCTTCATAGTCTTAATGTGTTGAATGTTGCTTTTCTAGACATTTTAATTGCTGTACTTTTATTGTTTTTAATTACTCATTCAAGCATATTGATGATTTTAAATGCTTATTTTGTCATTTTACTCATCATCAGAGCACTTTTTGAGGTTACAACACATTTTATCCTCTCTTCTCTCTAAAAAGAGGGCTTCCCCATTGCTCACTGTTCAGCTGTTTGCCATAAAACTCAGTGCAGGCTGGCAGATCTTTTTAGATTGCTTCTGTGGCTTCATTTTTTTAGCTGCTTATTATTTTTCTAAAAAGTTGTTCAATTTTAGCTGCTTATCTTCATTATATAATGCTGCAGACATCAGAACTTAGCTGCTTTAGATGAAATGATAACTATATCTTCCAGTGGGACTAAAGGATGGGATATAATTCAGACATGCTGAACATTACTGTTCCCAGAAAAGTTTCAAGCTGTGTCTAGAATGTTTTCTATTTTCCTCTGCTTGGAGATAGCAAAAAATCTGAAGTAACACTAGTTATTATTTCCTCTGGGAGATGAAAGGCACACCTCAGAAGAGTTGCTAGAATTAACTACAGTCCTGTGAGATTAATCATGACTACATGTTTAACTCTGTATTTCCTACTTTTTGCCAACAGTTGCTGGTTTGGTCCATTAAGAATTTATTCTTATCTGTTTACATATATAATCAACTTGGAGATATGTTGATTGCTAATATAAATTCTGTAAATTATTTATTATTCCAAATAAAAGAAGAAACAGATTCTGATTTGCAACTTCTCTCCCCCCCCACCCCCTTTTTTTTTTTAAATGGGGGATTTGAGTGATTGTCTATTCTGCTTGTTTCTCCTTTCAAGCTGTTCTTGAAAGTGTTTGGATTACTCAGAAATGTACAGAATTTAGCTACTGAATCTGTTTCATTAATACAAAATAATGCATCAGAAGACAGACTTTATGATTACTGCTTTAGTTTGATGACTTGGAATCAAGACATTTGGATTTAACTCTCAGAATGTGTAATTAAAGTAATTGGAATGGTAAATACCTTTGAGAGTTCTGAGTACTGTGTCTGGAGCTCCACTGTAGACCATCACTTTCTGTGTGGTGGTTCTTACTAACACTTTCTAGTTCATAATTTACATTTACAGAATATTGTACAATATACCAGAAGTCTTCCTTAATACTTTTTGTTTCTGATATGAGAAATAAAAAATGTCCTGAGAGCATGTCTCAAGATAGGAAGTAAGAACATCCAAATTGTCTCCAAAAGGCAATTGTCTCTTTAGGCAAACAGGAATAGAATAGTTAAGTAGTTATTAGACTTACATGGAAAACATTGTTTCTGAATGGAACCCTTTAGTCCTCTGAATGTCTTCTAAGATGATGTTAATTGTGTAAATGGATTTAATCACTTTCTTATTTCATCACTTTCTTAAAAAGGGAGAGGATGAGAAACATGCAAAATATTTCAATGAGTATGGTTTGTTCTGTGTAAAGTTATATTTCTTTAATATAAAAAGTACTTCAAAAGGAGCAATGCTATCATATTTTTGACATCCAAGGTCTTCATCCTGCAAGCAAACAGTTGCCTGATGTGATTTTTACATACATGCTATCCATGTGTAGAGCTGAAATCTGAGCACTTTGTTAAACATGCCTCAAGCTGTTTATGCATTCAGTCAGTATGGGAAATGCTATTGTAAGTGCACATAAAGTCAATACTCCTTTGTTTCTTATAATTCAGTATTTTAAAATAATCTTCACAAGGCTTTTGAAGACTTACTTTTACCTAGATATGTGGGGACTTAAAAAAAAACCCAACTTAAATCACTGCTGATCTTCATTTGTAAGACTAAAGTAAATTTTATGCTACTTGGAGAACACTTTTTTCCAAAATGAATAGTAGTTTAAAAAGATGGTGAAACCAAATACCCGTACTCTGCTTTTGGAATTCAGCCTTACGTCTGTGGTTGCTAGAAAATGGAAAAGGAACCACAAAACAGAAACATTTTTCATATAAGAAAGCATAATAAATCACACATTACATTTTGAGATGATGGCTTTCTTTTCTGCACAGATAAACTGAGGCCCTTGTCAGTGCTTTCATAGGCTGATTGCCGTGCCCTGTAGTTGGGCCAGTCTTTGTGCTGCAGTGTACTAACCAGTACAGATGAGCTGATTTCTGAGATAGCCACTTAGGTTGCATTGATACTTAGGCTGATACTGGGCAGATTTTTTTAAAAATCCTTTTTTTAATTCTTACATGTGAGATTTCTTATTAATGGTCACAGTAACTTCATTTTGGGTTTTTTGCCCTCATTATAATAGGCTGAACATTAGTCTTTTGTAGTCTTTCTCTGTACCTGTTCCACTTCACATTTAATGAATGTGAACAGATTTTTCCATTATCTCAGATGAGATAATAAATTCACCTATTCTGTATCCAATGTTGCAAGCATATGCTTTTTTCTTCCTTGTGAAAATACCTTATTTCTGGTAGATACCAACTGTGGATTTCACTGTTTTAAAATATTCAAGTGGGTAGCTGGTACATTGTACATTTAGTGTCCTGATTTTCCTTGTGTTTGAGTCACACTGGTAGAACTATTCAGATTCCTGGATCTTTATGCCACTGCTGCTGCTTGTGGTTTCAGCAGCTCAGATGACAAATGCAGCACTTACAAATAGCAAGTGTTTTTCATCTATCTTTCAGATATTATCTTAATTACTGTTTAAGTTGATTATGCTAGGAGGTGATTGGAGTGGAAAGATGTAGGTCAATACTGGCCTTGGTATTGCTCCTCTTTTCAAATGAGGTGGTGATTATGATGTCACCACAGCAATTTTAAAAAGTGTTACAAAACTTTAGTTTTAAATTGAAGAAAGAGGAAAGTTTTAGCTTTTATTCACAGATTTGTCACATTGCTTTGTCAAAGAAGCTTCAAACAATTAGTGTGCCTTAGGACTTAAAGAAGTAAAAAAAAAAGGAAATAAAACTACCCAAACCAGTGTGTTGGCTCAATAAACTGGCTCAGTCAGATTTCTCTTCTACTCTTCCTAAGATTCTCAAGGAAGTCAGTGTTTGCTATTGTTGTGTCATGTGTTTGTCATAATAGCTGAGTGTTGGAGTTTTTGAAGAGTTTTCCACTATGGAAGTAAATGGATTATCTCTGTAATAAGAACTGAAAATCTCTGAAAGTTTATATGTGATATTTTTTTTCTGTTTCTTTCAGTGACAGTGTATTGGAACTTAGTGTTATGCCAAAAGATGAGGACATCCTTCAATTGGTATGTTTATGAAGCTTCTGTTCAGACAGTATATTACCTAACAAAAATTTTCTGTTGTTGGTTACAAAGTCTTTGAAGTGTGCTATCAGCAAATAATTAGAGTTAATATTTAGCTCTTTGTAACTTCTTAGATATTTTCCTACCTCATTGCCGTGCCTGAAATTTCAGGAGAATCTAAATATAGGGAGTACTGTCTTCACATGATATTTCTAGCATGTTAAAAAATACATCTTGTTCATATTTTTACTGTAATTTGGATTAATTTCATTATGTTAGAATGTATGAATCCAATTGCTTCCTTTAATTAGGTTGTCCAGTTCTAAAGGATTTGAATTAAAAAGCTAGCATATGAAGCCTTTATTAATAACTCAGTAATTGGTGAGTGGACTGAGAAGTATGATGAATGGGCCAAAGGTTATTACCAAATTTTTAAATTGTGACTGCTGTAAATGTTTTGTTGCTGTAAATGTTTTGTTGTTTAGTTCTTATTTGTTCTTGATTTTAATTGAGGTCCTGCATGTGCAGTAAGATGATTCATCTCCCATTTAGTGTCTCTAAGTCCAAAAGAGTCTTGAATAATATGTGATATGTAAGGGCATATTATGAAGAATCAAAAAAACCCCACCTAGTATATTGGTATGCGCTAGTTTATTTTTAATTGGAAGCAGAGGAGAGGAGAAGATGACAAGAAGGGTAGATTTTCTTGTTAGTATTTGGAAAAGTGTATTTTCTAATCCATACAGTAGTAGTAAGATGACTGTGTTAAGAAAAAATTATGGGTTTCAGTAGCTGTTTTCCATTATTACAGACCAAATTAAAGGGTAAAGGAAAAAACAAAAAGACTTAGTCAGTAAAGTGAAGGTAGAATCTAGTACAGGAACTCTCCAGCTAGGACAACAAGCCAAGATTATTAGAATAGAATATAATGATATTTTAGAATAGAATAGTGATATTTTGAGAACATTTGATAAAGACATATTTCAGTAATCCAACACAGAACATATTGGGGGCAGGGTGTGAGTTTTGATTGCATGAATACGTGAGAGAGAAAAGCTGTTGGGGTCTTTTTTCATGGTTGGTTTTTTGGTTTGTTTTTTCTTTTTTTTTAAATTGGAACTGTGAATATGTATAAATGCAGGAATAATACTGACATTTAAATTATCTGAATGCCCTATGCATCTAATGCAGTCTTATAGCCATAATAGTGTAAGAATCTGGACAAGGCAGGAGTTGCAGTTTTAAAGTTAAACATTTCTATTTGTCTGCATGGAAAGGTCTTAGACACATCATCTCTCTGCTGGCAAAACACAAAGTGCAAAACTTCAGGTGATGTAGACATGTAAAATAATGGGTTGTATATAACTTGTTATATCAACAGGTGAGATGGGGGCAGAGGGCAGAAAAGGATGATTGTTGCCATTATGGGTTAGGAAGGGATATTAACAAAAAGAAAATAAGGCCATTGTCCTTGAGAAGATTGAGGGGTAAAGAAAAGAGGAAAATACCTGACTGTGGAAGTTCTAGGAAAAGATTAGATATATGAAAAATCTTGAGGTGTCATTATACAAAAGGTCCTTCTGAGTTTTCAGATGTGATAGGAGTTATGAGTTTTGTATGTGAGGTTGCTCTCTTGAAGATAGAAGGAGGATTAGGTTTGACAGGTAAAGTCATCACTTTGCAAAAAATGCTTTGCATTGACCCTGTAGCTTGTGTGAGTTCCTTCAGTTGTTCACTGTTAGGTTGGGTCATGATACAGAAGAATTTTATGCTACTGTTTGCTAAGATGCATTTGTTTGGGATAAAGTGAACTGCCTTTGAGGGCTTCCAGTTGCACACAGCATTTTCCAGAGGAAAGCTATGGAGGCACAGGTGTTTCCTGTATCCATGAGGCTGAGAACTGGGTGTACTTGGGCCTATAGGAAATGACCTCTGATAGCAGCAGTTTGTTCATTCAGTCCTGTCACAGAACACTTCAGTATACATGTTTCCAAGTGTCTGTCTTTGATGGCTGAGCTGCAACTTGTGAAAAAAAAGATTATAAACATGAATTGCATCTTACAACAGTGTCTGTCAGTTGTGGCCTGTAATTGTATCTGTTTTAACCTACCACACAGGAGGGAAGATTTTGGCACTTCTAAAATAATTTGCAATCTCTTGAGACAGTACATTCTCAGTAGCTTCGGTAAAATGAAGAATCTGTACCATTCCTCTGAATTATAATTGAGGAAAACCACCTGAAGGTGTGTTATGTAAGCTATTATAGAATGTTAAATAACTTAGTTGTTTTCTGTGACATATGTCACTGTAAATGTCTTCGAATAATGTTGCTCATTGCAAATTGATGTTAAATACCAGTATGCTATAAAAATAGCAAAACTTTAGGCACTACTGGATATTGTAGTATTAGCTAACAAATGGTATATCTAGTGCGAAGAGAATGGAATAGTTTCATTATATTCAGGAATGATGCTGGTTGTGCTAAATTTTATAGTACTTGGCAGTCTACTCCATGTACTCATGACTGAGGGCTGGAAATACAGATGCTTGTTTCTATCCTTAGTTTGCTATTTATAAACCTTGAGTTTAGTCTTCAGAAATATCCATAAATGTCTGTGAACCTCTTGGTATATTGAGTTTCCAGAAAACAGGGGCTTCAAATCCATTCATCAGTAGTAACAATGAAGTGGCCCAATCCCCAGGCCATTGCTCCCTGTGGCATGTGAACAGTGCTTACTTGGAAGGGAATTACATGTGAAATCCTACCATTAGAGAAACCAATGCCACTCGTGTTTGTTCACTCGTGTGATGTTGACAATGTCATTTTGTGGATGGGGAAAAGGGTATTTAATGCATCTATATCCATAACAAAATCTTGAACTCTGGACAGCTGTGTATGTATTGGTTTTTTTCATGCTCCTCCTCAACTTTATGATAAATTTACTTAAATTTATCAAAAGAGATTATTTTGAAATATTTTTAGGTATATGACCATTTTTAAACTAGGAAGAGGATTATTTTTATGTCATGCTATCCTTGGTGGTTCAGATTTGATGCATCTATATGCAATTTCTGTAGCATTCTTACCCTTTTTTGACAGAATTTTGGCATCTTGTAGGTTTTAGTACTGCTGACTTCATGCAAATGGGAAGATGCATTTAGGTCAACTACAAATAGTTCATATTTCTCAAGTGTATTCAATGAAATTGTTGCTGTTTTGTAGCCTTTGGATAACAAGTTTAATGCTAAAATACTGTTTAAATTTTGACAACTTTCCAGTTGTTCAAAAGCTTTTTGTACTATGTGGAAAATACTGAATGTAAAGGTGCTCCATAGAGTAAATTGAGTTTTCTAAGCCTATTTACAGGTGAGCATTATTATGAGTATTGTCAGTAGGCTTTGTTGTGTCTAGCATGTCCTCTGTATGCCGGATTTTTGGACCGTTTTTTCTGGGAATGTTTCATCTTGGAATGTACTTACTTACTAACAGTTCCTTGTGCATGCAAAAAAGAATACAGCCTTCAAATCACTGATTTTCTAAGTACCAGGCACTTGAAAATAGCATTCTTTGAAAAATGGCATCTTTAATATGATCTGCATTGGAGCTGTTTATTTAGAAAGTTATTTGTAATGTATGTAGCATATTAATCATTATATATGATGCTTATTAGAGGTAAATATATGTAGATATTATTTTGTAGATGTATATAACTATGTTGTGTATAAAACATACATACTATAGGTAAGGTATCCTTTAGATTCACCATTCATTTTCTAGCACTTTCTCACTGCACTGACTCAAAAGTTCACCTTACCTAACTTTTAGCCTATCTCCAATAGTTTTATTTCTAAGAAAACATTTCCTTTCAGGAATGGTCCCTAAAGGTAAGAGGTTACTTCTGGTCTTAAGGGTTGTCACCATTACATTTAATTAGTGTCCAAATCTGTTGAAATGTTCCTTAGCCTTCCAGAAAGAACTTTGCAGTTTCATTTATAGAAAGATGTTATTGAACAGTCTATGAATAATGGTAAAGGTGAAAATAAAAGGTGGCTGTTTACTACTGTGTTTTTGATAAATTTAGTTAAATCTTAATCTTTCCTCAGAATTACAGACCAATGAAGCTGCAGATCAGTAACTGAAAGTTTACCACATTTGAACAGAAATGTTTCTCTTGTCATAGATACTAGGGGAACCAAATATCCTAGGTGGGAATTACCGGGAAAATTAGTAAATGTCAACTGAAGCACAGATTTTCTTTTTTGTTTTTCCTTCTTTCTAGTCAGGTAATATGGAAATTTCCAGTATATTGGAAGATCTGTACAGCAGAGAAGAGAGTGCTGCATTATCATTTCTGAACTTAGAATTTTTGTGGGATTTGGTGGCTCTCAAGGCCTTGTAGTACACTGAAATTGCCAGCTGTGCACCTATAATTAAAACAGAAAAAAAAGGGGGGGGAGAACCCCCTCTAACAACAGCAAAAAGAAAAATAACTTAAATGAGGAAATGTATCCTAGAGTTTTACATGCCCCTGTAACCTTGTGTCTCTGACTACAGGTCTGCCCACGGTTGGCTTCAATGTTAGAGACTGCCAGTTTAATTTTGTTTTTCTTCCTGTGACCATCCAGTTGCATCAGACCTAGTGGAGCAAAATGGCAAACTGTGAAATACTTTCATTTGCTTTATCTTTTAATGAAGATAGAGATGTTTTTCTAAGTAGCTGTATTTAGTCCCGAGGCTTGGAGCACTTTTTGGTTCCAGGTTTTGTGCTGAGTTACTGATGTGCACAGAGGTTAATATTAAAGCTCTGGCAGCAAATACAATGGAAGGCAGGGTGTGGTGTGAAGACACAGTGACCTAGAGAAGAGACTTAAATTTTGTTGTCAAACAATGCATGCTAGAAAATAACATTTGCATCAACACTCCTAACCACAATTTAGACTTTACATGAAAGTCTCTTACACAGCTTGTATTTGGAAATAAAACTTATTTGGCTTAAGGCATTAAATTTTGTATACTAAAAATGCCCTGCCTTTAGGAAGAAGAGGTATGCATTTTTTGGGTTTTTTTCAAATAACATTACCTGACTGTAGTGTTTGGGTGTCTCAGAGTAAAATGAAAGCACTTAAACTGTATTACTAACATTCTTGCCAGAACAAACTGTAACTAGAAAATGTTTCCTTTTAAGACAGAGGTGAACCTATTCTGGTGTGCAGTTTCCATACTCATGATGACAGTGAGATTAGGTTAAGACTGGGGAAGAGAACAATTTACTAGTGAAGAAATAAAATCTGAAGCCAAACTGGTTGGAGAAGGAAAGAAGAATGCCTCAAGCTCAGTCTTGCAAGGAGTTGGGCATGTTAGCTTCTGATTCATCAAAATGCTTATCACCAATTTGTGAATAGTTCTGTTGAAGTTGGTGTTGTTATTCACCCTGTAGTGGAGTGAAGCACACCCATCCTCAGTGAAACATAGGACTGCATGTCTTCATGGATTTGGGCTGATGGGTGTTGGATATGGTCAGTTTGAGCTCTTGAAAGTACTGGGTTTCCCTGTGATTCTTTCCCAGAGGAATCCCCATGCATTTGTCTGTTACTGTTCTAGCATCTAACAGCATAAAATCAGGGGGGTAAAAACGGGACCAAAGCCCTTCAGCTGAATTTTAGGTGGTTAATTAAATACCTTGTAAAATTGTTTATTTGCTTAAAATGTATTTTGCCTATCATGAATGTTTTACCTTAGGAGTTAAACCCTTAACGGTTCTACAAATGCGCAGTAAGAAATTAATCCTTTACCATAGGAGTTTGCAAACTTAGGGCAAACAAAACTAGATTGCAAGGTGGGAAGAAATGGTACCCAGTAACCAGAAACATGCTGAGTTCTTATTGTAAGAGCAGTAATTTTCTTCTAGTAATTGTTGCAGAGCTGTTATCCATCAGAGCAGTTAATGTCACTCTAAATTGCTGTATTTGTATGTTAGTCTTTTGAAACTGCCATTGTTTTGAGAAGGTGAAAAAGAGCTCATAAAACATCTAGACTAATTTTGGGACCATGTTGGAACTTCTGAATAACTGCTGAGTATCTAGTTCTGGAAATGGAAGGCTGGTGTCTGAATCAGGAGCATCACTAATCTGGATATTAAAAAAAAAATTTGTTCTCTAAATTGTGAGTCTTTTTTTGTTTGGCTGATTTGGTTTTTTTTATAAGACTGTAAACACTTAAAATTCAGCCATACCCTAATGATATTTTTATTAATGTGTCCTGTTGCAATCACTTAGAGATTAAGGTAGCTTTTTTCATATGATTTTTTGTTAGAGAAACTAAACTGACAGAGTAATACTCAAGCTGTGTTTTGTGTGGTTGCAAAATATGTTAAATATCAAAACAATGTATAAATACATCGGTGTATTTCTAATAATAAATACATCGGTGTATTTCAAATTTCTTAGTCTCTAAACCTCTTCTAAAAATCTCATCACTTTGTGCTTAAAGCAGTTAAAATATTTCATTAATAAAAAGGCTGATAATACATCCTTCAGTGTGACATTTGCAGGATACATCCATCAGTTTCTTCGTAATTTGCATTATTTTCTGTAGGCCCTTAATCAGAGTTATGAAACAAAGATATCAAATACTCTTTGTGGAAGTATCACAATCTCTTTCTTGGAAGTATTCTCTGCTTTGTTTCAGTGCTTTCTTGGGTAGTGGGTGGAATGAGATTGAGAGGAGAAGTACACTTCCCAGTAACTGTCTTACACAGAACTGGCAGTCTGTCTGTCTGAATATACCTGCAATCATGGAAACATAATTTTTTGGGGGAGGAGAAAACCTAGCTGATCTCATTTTGGACCCTGTGGGAATGCTGTCCTCTGAAGGTGATATTTTAATACCTGTGATAAATTTTGTCAAGAGCTGAGAACTTATTTTTATGCTCACCTGTAGTCTTTGGCTACAATCAGATCACCCCAGCTTTGGAGTTTAGCCTTTGTGCTGTCAAAGTCAATGAAGCATTGTTTGTCCGGGGAATGTTTTACAAAAATATAAATGGGTTATTTTCTGTTGGTGTAATGTGTGCACATCCCAGAGAAGGTGGGATATTGGCTGTTTTATCAGCTGTATAAATTGATAAATATTTTCTGATTAGGGGGCAGTATATGATGATTTTTGTTTGTCTTGCATGCCAGAAGGATCTCACTCAATCTGTTTTTTGAGTCTTCAGCATCTGTTCAATTTTTTTCAATTTAATTCTTCAGCCCATCAAGATCTTAAATAGCCATTTATTTAAAGGTTATTATTCCTTCCCCCCATTAAATGTGTCAGTGGAAGCCTGTCCTGATTTTTACTATAAGTGGAGGAAAAAAAATTACAGATCACATGAGGAGAGTATTTCTGCAGCATCATTCCTCTAATTTCAGATGTAGAGGCTGAAAGCAGCTGCAGTCAGCTGACAGTTGGTGGTCATGTTCGGATATACGTGAGGAAGGGGCGTGCTGTTTTAAGTGCATAATGAAGCCGTTGTTTCGTCACCAGGAAGCAGGGATGGATGGTAGCAGCCCAGGGAAATGAGAGACAGTGATGTTGCTGTAGTGGAAGGGAAATCTCATCGCACGGAGCCAGAGCTCTCTGCAGGCAGCTGTAGGGATGCACAAGGCAAAATGGCACAGACGTATTTTGCTTTCTGTAAAGGTACAGGATAAACGTAAGGAGCAGATTAAAGTCTGAGATGGACATGCTCACAAGGAGGGTGAAGTTATTTTTTATGCTCTACTGCCCTTTATGTCTGTTGGTACCTTCCAGTGAAATCAGTGTAGCTGTATTTTTAGCTTGCTGTAGTCAACATCAATATGACAAGATAATTCTGTCTTTACATCTGCAAACAGTTTTTACTGTGTTTTCCTGTTTTCTGCCAGCTGCAGTTTACAAAGGATGTCACAGCACTGGTAAGAAATGTACAGTAGCCATTTCTCTGATGGTTTTGTAAGGCATGTTTTTCTTAATGATTTGTGAGAAGCAAGAATATGAAACAGCAAGTTTGATAATGAGCTAGCTAGTCAGAGCTGAATTTTCTTCATATTGCTGTTCTCTTGATTTATGGTTTGTGCCTGTGTTATTTGGTCTGTTTTCTCTCAGTATGCTTTAATATTTTGCACTTCACTAATGCTCGGTGTAACATTGCAGCAATATTGGAAATGCCTCGCCCTCCTCTCTACTTTGCTCTGTGTTAATTTTATGGCTGCACTTGGGCTTTTATAACTGTCTGCTGTTAAGGCAGAGCACATTGATATACTGGAATTGAGCATGTTATGGTTAGAACAGGAAATGCTGTGATATGATAGCACTCCTAAGTGTATAAAAGCCCTGAGAAATTATTTTAATCTTCTGTTACATTGGCAGGCTCTGCATTGGCTCTTTATTTCATTATGTTCAAACTGAACAAAGTCATGCTGAAGTTTTTCAATAATAGAATATTGTTTAAGTATGCTGTATGCTTCTCAATGATATATTATTGTGAATGTTCTGTTCATTTCACAATGACAAATGCTGCTTTCAGAAATGCTGCAGAAACGTACTAAGTAAAACATAACCATCTTTTTCTTAGGAGTCAGGTTGTTATGCATGAAGATGCAAAGTGCACTAGGGAAATTAGAGATTTCATTTTGGGTTTCAGTAGTGCATGGACAGTGGTGAATATGAATTTTCATAATATTTTTACCTCAAAGTAAAAATGCTGAATATCATTAATATTTTTACAGTAAAATTTATGTACCATGTACTTGCTGTAAAATATAAGATGACTTAGAGGGTGTTGGCTCACAACAATATGTTACTGCTTCAATTTATTCATTATATGTTTAGGAACAGTAGCTTTTATGTAGAAGACATCCTATTATGTATGACTATTTATTATATTTATATAAAAATTTATTTATATTTTGTGTGTGTACGTATATTTATTTGTCTGTACTTTTCATATGTACTGCAATAAGTGAACAGAGTTGTTTTATACCCTAAGTGTATAGAGAATTTTCTAGTGCTAGTTGAATTTATTATGCAGCATTTTAACCAATTGAGCGCTGTGAAATTCCAGTTTCCAGCAATGGGAGGCTTAAATGAGAAAAATGTGTAAAGTATCATGTTATAAAGCAGAATTCAAGAGGAGGAAAATACTGTGTTGTGTGCTCATGGATTTTGAGAAAACTGACTCAGTGCCCTGCTCGCAGTATTTCCTAGAATTGGTCATCAGTTCAGTTTTTTAATTGTTGAGGGAAGGAATGTATGTCATGATTTTGCTTGTTCTGTTTCTGCTCACTAAGGGGCTGGAATGCTGGTTGTATCTTTTGAACTAACATTTTATCTGAAATTAGGAGTGTGAATTTTGAACCTGTGCTCCCCTCCCTTGAAGCTTGATCATGCAAATGCTAAATGGCAAACTTTTCCATCTCCCTCACTACTGAATACTCACTTAATCTTCTCTCCACAGGCGTATTCCCAAGATGCCTACCTGAAAGGCAACGAAGCCTACAGTGGTAATGCCCACAACATACCTGAACCACCTCCGATATGTTATCCACGCCTGACATCCGCAGCCTCTGTTAAGGCACAAGCTGGAGACAAACTCCCTTCTGACTTCTCACTGGGGAAGCAGCAAGTCAGTAGACCAGTCCGGGCATTGACACAGCCAGAGAGGGCCTACAGAATGGAAATACAAGTGCCTCCATCACCAACAGACATTGCAAAATCGAATACAGCCGTGTGTGTTTGCAATGAAACTGTAAGGACTGTTATTGTGCCTTCTGAGAAGGCTGTAGATTTGACGTCTTGCAGAAATAACCATGCTGGTCCATCACACAGGACAGAGGAAGTAAGATACGGCATTAAAGATCAAAACAGTCTAAAAGCATGGACCACCACATCGCCACCATCTTTAGTGTCCACTGCCATTGTACTTCCTCAGACTCCAATAACGAGACCAGTTGATGCAACTGTAACAGTAAGTAAAGCTTCAAATTATGTAGTATGTCCAGAAGGCATCCCAAACACTAGACCTTCTACTCAAGCCACAGACTCGCCCTCAGTCTCTACTAGTAATCACTACAGTTCTCCAACCTCCCACCAGCACATAGACTGGAAGACCTACAAGACTTACAAGGAGTACATTGATAATAGGCGCATGCACATGTACGGCTCCAGAACAATACAGGAAAGATTAGACAGCTTAAGGGCAGCTTCTCAGAACACAACTGAGTATAATCAGGTGGTGCCAAGTCGCACTGCTTCTCAGGTACGGCGCAGGAGCACCTCGCACGACAGGGTTCCGCAGTCTGTCCAGATCCGGCAGAGAAGCGTATCCCAGGAAAGGCTCGAAGAGCCCGTGCTGATGAAAGAATGGCCACGAAGTGCTTCACAAGATACTCTGACTTCACCTTCAGCCAATGCTAGAAATCACAGGGCTCGGTCGTGGGATTATCTCAGCAAACAGGGTGAAGTGCTAGAAAATTTTCATTCTGAGAATATGATTGCAGATGCAAATGGAGATAGGAGAAAGACTTACAAATGGACAGGGTTTACTGAACAAGATGATCGTCGAGGTATTTATGACAGATCTAGACAACATGCATTTCATATGTCCCTTCGAGGTCAAAATTTTCCTATTGCTCCAAATACTTATATTTCAGACAACAGGAGAGCAGGTAGTAGAGCTTCTCTGCCTGGTTCTCACTTTCAGAAAGTTTCACCAGATATCAAAATGTTACAGCCTTCTCGTGATTCGCAAACTCCTGGGGGAGTTTCAAAATCTGCAGGTGTTTCACAAGAGAGGTTGTGTCTCACACCAGCCAGAAGTTCTAAAAGTAGCTCTCTGAAGAACTCCGCTCCCTATGCAGCAAAACCATCGATTCCCCTTAACCAGGGCTTGGATGCTATTGCCAGTAAAGACCAAAGAACAGTAAATCACTTGCATCAAAGCAGTCTGTTAAACCAACAGTCAAGGACCCGAGCCGAAGGTGCCCCAGATCACAAAACAGAAACTGGTAAAAACATCCAGCCCTCCTCTCTGGCTCCATCTTCTGCCAAACTTGTTCAGCCAGCAAGTGAGTGTTTAACTACCTCTGACAACGTAGATGGCTCCATCAGACAAAAGATTCATGGTGTTGAAAGGGAAGATGTTCGTGAGTCTGAAAGTCTGCAAATGGATGTTCAGGGAAATGACAAAGACACGGTGGTTATGCGGGACAAATCACCTTCTGGCCACCAAACTCCCCAGCCTTTGAGGCATCAGTCCTACATTCTTGCTGTAAACGACCAAGAGGCAGCCTCAGACACTACCTGTTGGTTACCTAATGATGCTCGGAGAGAAGTCCATATAAAAAGAATAGAGGAAAGGAAAGCATCGAGTTCCAGCCCACCTGGTGACTCTTTGGCTTCAATTCCATTTATTGGTGAGTTAAATTATTTCAGTGTACATCAAATGCTTTTCTCTCCTAAAGGTGATGAAAAACAAGATGCCAGGTAGCTGACTGCTATTCCTGTAAACCCTGAGGTTGAGAGGCATGGGAGATTTTTCTCATCTAAAATAACTATGGGTTGGTAAAAGGAAAAATATTTTTCAATGGAGAAAAATAATATTCTGTTTTGTTTGGGGGTCCTGGAGAATGAATGTAAAAAAGCCCACAGTGATGTAGTATTTTTCTAGAGTTTTCTTTACCCTCTGGGTAAATCTGTGTTACATAACTCCATCTGGTTGTCAGTCCACATAATGTTGTGATGTTACATATAGGGACAACTGGCATTTGCAGCACCTTTGGAATATTTGTACTTCTCTAGTAAAAAAATATACTTGGAATCCAGTATAGAAAGAATATGGATGCAAATCCGTGTAAGAGTGATTTGTGGGGAAAAATTGTTTTTCAGCTGAATAGGTATGGTGAAAGCCTTCTGAGACAGATGGAGAATAGATGAAAGCTGTTTCAGGTGAAGGGATAGCAATAAAAAGAAGTGGATTTGCAAGTAAAGATGCTAATGTGGATATGAATGAAAGGGCTTGTAGAAGCAGAATCTGAGAAGGCAAAATGATTTTCCTGTGTGCTGTGACACGAGCAGGTTTGGAATTAAAGAGAGTTTCTGGGAAGGGAAGAAAAGGAAGGATTGGATATAGTAGAAAAAATCAAATTATATTGGATGTTGGATATATGATGAATTAGTGTCTTCTGCTGAAGAGAGAGTTACAGTGGCAGAGCATTTCTGTTCTATCCAAGTAGTCAATGCCTCTGTTGTCTTTGTCCTGCTGTTGTTGTTGGGTTGGATTTTCTTTTGTTGTGGCTGATTTAATCCTTTGTAGTCTGGATGTCTGTGCATCATTTTTCACAGGAGTTGATTTATACCTGACTCTCTGTGCTCTTGAATTTAGCGTAGGAAGTACTTAGAAAGTACTGAATACAGAATTTTGATTCTCAGTCTCATCAGTGGGAAAACAACTCTTTTTAATGATACTTTTTTTTTTTAACACATGAGGTTAAGAGAATTACAGATACAGTGTCTTAGCATAATTGTCTTCTGCTGGGGATCTGAAGCAGTGATTTTTTTTCCCCTAGTATTATGTATAATATCTGCTACTAGTTGAAAGTGAATAACCAAAAAACAGAAGACGCTTTGTGTTCATCAGAAAATGGAAATCCTACAAAAGATACAATAATTCTGTTGTTTTGACAAAATACTGGTAAGACATTAAAAAGTACTTTCTTAGCCAGCAGGTAATGCTTTTGTTGGGTTTTTCATTTTGAATGGGAGTTGTATAGATCTTTTTCATTCTTGTTACTACTGGATGCATCAGTGTAATTTTAGATTTTTCTTCAGACCCAGCCAATCTTTATTTAAGGATTAGCAAAGTTTGTGAGGCATGTAACTGATCTTTGTGCAGGATTTTTCAATACTCTGCCTAAAATCAGTGTTGAGCTCCTGACAAACATTCCATGTTTGCTGGAAGTATTTTAATCCCGTACAGTTGAAATGTCAGTTAAAGTCAGATCAAGATTGGTAACGTCAAGCCCAACCTTTTGTACACCATCTCCTTTCTTGGTTTTGTCAAAGATTTCCCATGAACTTTTATATGGTGACTTGTTTCCGTATTTTAGAGAAATGTGTTGATTAAAGTTCAAAGAAGCCTTAAACATGTCAGTTGAACTTTATTTGGTAACAGCTGAGCAGTTCAGAAGGAACAAAATTGTAATTCTCCATTGCAGCCTCTTGGCATAACACCACATGGGATTGAATTCTTTTAAGCCTCTTGGAATGAAACCTCCTGAATGTTCCAGAAATACTGAAACCTGATGCTTCTAGAGCCTGGGCGCTATCTGAGTCAGCATGGTCCTTGTGACTGTCTTCCTAGCAAGAAATTCCTGTGCCTGTAAAGGGGTGGTAGAAAATTTCTACCCCAGCTTCAGCACCTTGAATAGGAAATAATAAATAGGAAATAATTAATATTTCCTTGAGGAGGAAATAATGAATATTCTCTCTGAATAGAAAGAGCATGAGATGTTATGAAAGTGGAACACTTCTTATGTTAGGGTTTATATGCATTATTCTAACTTTGCTTGTTTTGCTATCATTATGTCTAATTACAACTTGACTTGTTAAAAGCTGTACTTAATCAGGCAGATAAAACCCTAGATCTGCTTTGAAATTCAGTTAAAGGCTTTTTAACTCTTCAGATGGAAAATCACTAGGAATTTTGGTTTAGGGTTTTCTTTTGGGTTTTGAGTTCTTTTTTCCTTCTCTGATTATTGAGAAGGATCTTACTTTGAATGAAGACATACCTTGGAGTATGACAAATGGCTTTATTCCCCTTATGCTTATAACCATAGAGTAGGATTTTTTGCATTCTTCAGTTTTATTGGATAGAATGAATTTAATACACTTACTGAAGTTACTTGTACAGCAGATACTTGGAGTAGTGTAAAAATGTAAATTTGGGGGAGGGTAACAAATATCTTCCAAGGTCACAGATTGCTACCTTTTAAAATATGTGTGGTGTTTAAAATATTTGTGGTGTGTCTATTTTTATCACCTCTTTCTGCTTATTAAAAGTAGTAGATATGGCCAGGACTGTATTTTGGTAGAAATTCAGCCGGAACAGTTAGCTTTTGCAGCGGCGTTTTGTGACTAGCCCACTTCTGAGAACAGCACAACATCAGGGTGATTTTAGCTCTGGGTAAGTAGTTCAGTGCCCTGCACCACAAACAGAAATCCAAGCAGAGTTTCTGTTGAGCTTCCTTTCAGCAGATTCTTGCAAGGATCATGGTGGGTTACTGAACAGCTGTCTTTCGACACTAGTCTTTTCAAAAAGGTAGTTCAGAAGCAGGGAAATTTAAATTTTAATCTCTCATTTAAATAGAAATGAGAGATCTGTTCAGACCAAACCTAGTAGGTAGCTGTAATATCTTTTATTGGAGAAACGGATTTTTTTGAAAATATTAGGTAAAATATTGTGTATTTAAACTCTTCAGGTAAGCACATGTTCTTGTGGGGTGATGAAGCTGCCAGCTTTACAGATAAACATACAGTGGTATTGCACTCTTCACTGCTTTCCATGTGCTACTAAATGCAGGATATTGTGATTCTCAGAAAGCTGCTCTTTCTATTTCAGGTCCAGAGAAAAGCTGTGTTCTTAAAATGCTCTTTATTGTTTCAAACTATACATGTTAGTCTAGTGACAGTCTACTCTTTTTACTCAGAAAAGGCCTCACCTGTTCTCTAGACTAATAAAAATACCATTTTCTCTGTCAGTGATTATATTAGCAATTGTGGTGTTAGATGTGCGTTTTTCAGACTTGCAATTTTTGCATGATTTCTGTGCTAGAGGACAACAAATGATAATTTTCTGGCCTACTGGGTAATTTTTGGATGAGTTAATGTTCACTGGAATGGAAAGTAGAATGCTGCTAAACATCCTGATAGACATGGATGACAAATGGTGTCTCTCAGGGGCCCTTACTGGGACCAGGGATATTAAATATCTTCATTGGTGACACAGATAGCACTGTTGAATGCACCTTGGCAGATTTGTGGATGACACCAAGCTTGAGAGGTGCTGTTGCCACACCTGAATGATGGGATGTCATCCAGAGGGACCTGGACAGCTCGAGAAGTATGCACATGGGAATCTGATGTGGTTTAACAAGACCAATGCAAGGTGCCCTGAGTCAGGGCAACCCCTGGTGTCAGCTCAGGCTGGGGAATGGGCAGAGTGAGAGCAGCCCTGCCCAGAGGGGCTTGGGGGTGCTGATGGGTGAGAGGCTGGACATGACCCAGCCATGTGCACTCCCAGCCCAGAGAGCCAAACCTGCACTGGGCTGCATCAAAAGCAGCTGGTAAAGGGAGGGGATTCTGTCCTTCTGCTCTGCTGGTAAAGGGAGGGGATTCTGTCCTTCTGCTCTGCTTTGGTGAGACCCCACCTTCAGTGCTGCATCCGCCTCTGGCGTCCCCAGCAGGGAAGGTGTGGACCTGTTGGAGCAAGTCCAGAGGAGGGCCAAGTTTATTAGAGAGATGAAGCACCTTCCCTGTGAGGAAAGGCTGAGAGAATTGGGATTGTTCAGCCTGGAGAAGAGAAGGCTTTGAGGTGCTGTAATTGTGGCCTTCGTCCTGAAGAGAGTCTACAAGAAAGATGGAGAGAAACTTTTTGCAAGAATGTGTAGTGAAAGGACAAGGGGCAATGGATTATTTAAACTGATAAAATATTAGGAGGAAGTTCTTTACTGTGAGGGTGGTGAAACACTGAGACAGGTTGCCCAGAGAAGCTGTGGATGCCCTATTCCTGGAAGTATTTAAGGTCTGGTTGGGTGGGTCTTGGAGCAACCTGGTCTAGTGGAAGGTGTCCTGCCCACAGTAGGGGGCTTGGGTTTCCTTCCAGCCCAAACAATTTTATGAGTTTTGTAACTGTTGAGAAAATGTTGATTCAGAACATAGTTATTTTATACACATTTCATAGACATAAATGTTTAGTATGCATGTCTGAGATTTGCAGCAAGGTTGAAAATATTTTTTGCTTTTTACAGTACTTAGTGTAGAGTAAAAAGAAATGTAAAAGATGTTAATCCATCTCCCATATTGAGTTGCATGAACTACCCACAGGAGAGAAATGGGGGTGCTGCTTCAATACTTAACTTGATTGCAGCACGTGTAGCTGTCAGGCCAGCTTAGTGCTTTGGCCATTACTGGGTGGATGTTCTTTCCAGCTTTGCAGAGGCCTGTCACGTGAAAATTAGTTTTAAACAGATATGTTTAAAAACCTTAGCCTAAACATCATCTTGAAGTTCAAAATTATTTTAAAATAAAATCAAGTGCATAGCCATCCTATTTTATTAAGGAAACTATTAAGTTTTTCCTTAGGCGTACAGTAGCATCACGTAAGTACAAAGATTTTTTCTCAAAGGTGCGATCCCATTTTGAAAATATTTAGCACATTCTTACCCTAGAAAAATTTTAGGTGACTTCATTCCACTATTAATTTGTGAATAACTGAGGGAAAATTAGACAGATAAAAATATCTGACCAGACTTTGAGAACACAAAAATATAGTGAAAATTAGATGAGTGTTCTCCCCCTGACTGAAACTCATATGTTAGGAAAGATATAAGAACAGAATGAGGACATGTGATACTTAATGTTGGTACTTTCTATTCTCCCACTATTTGCACTTTAAAATATCTCTGAGCCAAATGTGATTTTAAGTGTACCATAAATTTCTCTATTCTCTTCTGTATTGCAGTAAAATTTTGTTATCCAATCCCCTGTATTGATTTAAATAAAGATTTGCCAGGGATTTCACAGTTGAAACTACATGGTATTTATTTCCTTAGTGTATGTCTGTGTTTTCCTAAAACATGTCTCCTGTTGACTAAATTCACAGTGTGGGTTGAAAGGGTCCCTAAGGACCATCTGTGGAACCCTCTGCCATCAGTGGAAACACCTTCCACTGGGTTGCTCAGAACCTCCTTCAAACTGGCCATGAACATTTCCAGGAATGGGATATCCACAGCTTGTCTGGGGAACCTGTTGCAGTGCCTCACCACCCTTAAAATAAATTCCTCCATTGCTTCTGCCCTTAGTGCATGCAAACCACCACAGCAATTTCTGTGCTGGTAATCAGACACACTCTGCTGTTCACCATGCTTTAAAAGCTGATCTTCATGCTAATTTTCAAAACCAAATAGTCGGGGGTTTGGGAGGGGGTTTTGGTTTTTGTGGTTGTTTTTTTTTTTTGGTTTGGGGTTTTGGTTGGTTGTTTTGTTTTGTTGAGTTTTTTGGGGTTTTTTTGTTTTGTTTTGGTTTTTTTTTGTATTTCACAACCTGTTTTTTTACAAACATGTCATAAATAAAAGTACTTTGGTACTTGCTGATTAGCAGATAGGGTAAATGTACCTGGCTTCCAGTGAGTTCTGCTCAACCCTGTTGTTATTTTTCTTTTTTTTTTAAATGTTGTTCTTGTTGTTGTCACTGTATATTTTCTTAAAGTATATTAACTAAGGAATTACAAGTTGAAACATTCTAAATCACCTACTATTAGTTAAACTTTTCAAGCAGCTTTATTATACATGTGATTGCATTTATCTTCTTTAGTGCTGGAAGTAGGGGTGTATAGCTTTCCCTTATCAATACTTTAAGTCCTAGGTAATGTATTCAACTCCAAGTACTTTTTGGAAAGTGTAAAGACTTTACTGTCTTGTCTTAGTGGATTATGTGCCATACTTTCCCTATCCTCCCCCTACATCTTAATGCCTCTCTCTGCAGGCTGCTGAGCCTTGGAAGATGACAATGTGAATACATTGAATGCAATTGAAATAAGAAAATAAATTTATATGGTTGCACAACATGCTATGAAAAAAGGTTATGATGGTAGAAATAGACAGTTTGGGGAAGCAAGCAGAAACATTCTCATAAGCAGAAAGGAAGCATTTGAAACAATGTACTCATTCTATTTTCTCATTATGAGGAGGGAGAAACTAAAAAACCTTGGACTTCTCCAGCAGAGATTGTGGTTCATCAGCTCAAAATGTGTGGATTTCTTTAGGGCAAATGGTGGCTGAATACTGATGGCTGATATGCTGTGTTTTAAGGCAAAACTGCTGGCAGTCAAGATGGAAATTAAAATCTTCAGCTATTGTGATAATTTTCTTTTCTACAAGTTACTGCCTAGCTGTTCCAAACTATGAAAATAGAAGTGCAATTGCAGTAGAGATTGGGGCTGACAAATGTTCATTTGTGAGGGCTGTTTCTTCCATTATTATCGTGATAGCATTGGAACAGCTTTTAACATGTCATCAGTGTTTCTAAGATAAGCATCAGTCTTGTATTTTTTTTCCAGGGTTTTACAGTGTGGCCTGCCAAATCACTGTTGCTCCAGGCTGAACATTTCAGTGTTTCTTATCCAAAGAACAGTTTTTAAATCGTAGTGGTATTCTGAAGTATAGCGGCCAAAACACAACATTACAAATTAGTTTTTTAAATACCATTTAAATGCTTCTGTAACTCAAAAATATTTTTTAATTAAAACTTAAAATTGGGAGCAATAATTCCTAACATCTAGAAGAGTTTTAATTGAGTAGAAGCATCAGATTTGCTTGATAGTAATATTTGCAAAGCATACATCATCCTCACTGTGTCATTACAACTTCAAAATTGCAGGTAGTAAGGGAATGCTGTCAGGGTTCTTGGCAATAAAAAATACACCGACAATTGTACTTTTTGGTGTGATGGGGTAATATGGCAAGCAGGAACCTTTAGAATTGCTTTGTGTAGAAAGATAGATAAACTTTTGTTTGACACTGAAATAAACAATAGACCTTCATAGATACAGTTTTTACAATAGTCTGACTTGAAGAATAACCTTGGGAAGCCTTTTCTGTTTGTGTGAAACATAGTCAGTCTAACAAACTTATTATTTACATGAGTGCATTAGCAGAGGACTGGATTTGATGATTCAGGAAGCTTGTTCCAGTTGTGTGTTTCTGGGGCTGAAAGCCATGAATGTGCTCAGCATGCAGACATGTTTCCATTCTATTCTTTTGGCCACACGAGGATAATTACATAAACTAGATATATGAAGAAATTCTTTGTAAAGATAATTAGTGCTGAAAGTACTTAAAAACTAGCCAAAAAAAATGTTTTTGATGATTCTTTTTTGAAAAAATGAGGTAACAGGTCATGAGGAATCCAGGCCAATAGAGTTATCTTTTTTCCAAATCAGGTATTTAAGCCTTGGAAGTCAATACATAAGGGAGCTTTTACCCTTGCAGACTGAATTATAAGATGCAGCAGTTTGTACTGCAGGATTTAAAACAAGAAATCACTGCTGTGGGGAATTTATTAGTCCTTTATGCTATCTTGTATGGTAGCAGAGTTAATTCCATGTAGTTACTTTTGATTCAAATTCGGTTTTATTTGTTGATTGTTTCTGGCCTTCTCACTACTGCTGCAGTTGTATACATGGTATTTTTATTTATTGTCTTCCTGACAGGCTTTTAAGAAAAATGCCCTACATTAGTGTGTCTGTGTTTGCCTTACTGGCAGCTTCTTCTGGGGTTTCTTGGTGACCGTTTTTTTTTTTTATTTCCTTGCCTGTGTGTGGATGAGGATCTTTTTCCTAATCTGTGTTATCTTGTCCATGCTCTGTCCTTTCTTTCCTCATTCTTCTCACTGGTGCCACTTTCCTGCAGTCTCTGCCCCCTGCTGTGCTGTCCCTTGCTCCACTTGTGCCTCGGCAGCCTTTTCTCCACCTCTTTTGTCCTGTCTGCTGCTGAGTTTAAGGAAGGGACACTGTTCCACACGGCTGTACTTTAAAGGAAGTGCTGCCTGTAGCAAGCTGGAGCAAATCTAACCTGAGAGGCACAGAAGGTGTATTAGACATAGGGCAAGAATTTAAAGCTTTTATCTACTGCGTTTAGGAAGAATACTTCAGAGTAAAGTATCGTTGGTGGATTGTGAAAATGCAGAGCCTGTCATGGTATCATGTACTGCGGAGTACTTGGACAGGCCAAGGATGTGGAGTGCAAAACGGTTGTAGACAAAGGGCTGAAATTCAGTAAGGCAGTGCCTCCAAAGTCATCCTGCTGCAGGGTCACTGGCACATCCTGTCAGTCCTTCCATAAAGAGAAGATTAGGGTTTATTTAATTCTACTAATGAGTACTTGATAATTTGTTCCTTCTTTTGTTACATAAGCAAATTAATTTAACATGTAAGATTCATTCTTAAATTGCATCCCAGAGCCATAGTCTGTTGTTCGAGTGAACCATTGAAGAACTAGAGAGGCAATTATGACAATACTTACTGTAATGGCTGTCAGGTAGATGCCATCTGAGTCTATAAGGAACCTTGACATCTTTGGCTCAGCTGAATGAAAATAATGTTTTTAATGGCTCTTTTAGCCCTTTGTTTTGCAGACAGCAGCATGAGCTACCTCTAGCTTTCTGCAGAAGGCTGGGCTTTTTACAATGGATCCCTGATACATTTACACAAGATCTGAGTAACCAAAATTACATTAAATACTACAGGAGCATCTATAAACAAATACCTATTCCAAGAATTTGGTATAGCTGTCAGAAGACCAGTAATATTAAAATACATTTATCTCCTTCAATGCACGCATTTTGGGAAATTGTATGTTGGATAATTTTTTTGTTTCTGGGGGTGCATGCTGTATCAACACTCTTCATGGGACATGTAAAGCTGTTCTTAAGTGTGTATTACTACACAGCTGTTACATTTTTATGATCTAAATCTTTAAATCAGGTAAATAGTCTTTGATAAAATACATACTTGTTGAATTAAGCTTTGTGGCCACATATTCACATTGTTTGTTTAAATTGAGATGCCCAATTAGTGTTTTAAATAGTAACGTGGTCTGCAAAACATTTACTAAATAACACTGTTCCTTCTTAAGGCCTTCTGAGGTGTTGAAATATTGCTTGCAAGACTGCCATGCCTGAAGGGGAATATATGTGAAGAATGACTTTAGCCTTGGGAAGCTAGTTTTTTTTCCTGTAATTTTTTTAGTACCAGTGAAGAAAAGCTTTGGCAAACTGAATCTGTTTGGATTGGAGGAGGAATCACCTTTCTCTGTGAATAATCCCTATTAAAGCATCCCTGCTGGTGGCTGTACTAAAGTCTCTGTGAATTTGTTTCCCATGTGTGTATGATTCAGTTAACTAAACAGCTTCCTTAAATACCTCTTTCCCTTGCTTTCCTACCACCACAAAAAAAAAGAAACCACCAAGCAGCCAAAGCTCAACAACATACAAAAGCAAACCCCACAATCACTACCAGCTTGGATAAAGAGGGTATTCTTAGGACAGCTCCAGTGCAGCTCAGTCCATACCTGTCCATGCAAGCCACTGAAATGCATTTGAAGGTAGTGCCTAAGTGTTTGTGTTCTGCCTGAGGGTTGGTTACAAGTGATGTTCTTCAGGGCCATCTTGTTTAATGTTCATGACCTTGAGAGGAGATAGGATATGCTTATTAAGTTTGGCAACACTAGACTTAGACTCTCTTGGTCTGTATCAGTAAGAAAGAGCACAACCAGAATATTGAGGGAGATCTCCCCCTCTATTTGGTACTTGTTGGGTAAGAGCCCTCACCAGCATGGTCTGAATTCAGCATTAACACTGCCTTGTGGAGAATATGAGCCTAAGAGACCTTCCAAGGCTTGCTTCCACCTAAATAATTCTGTGATTCATTTAACTTACATTTGAGATTCTCAAAACGTGCCCCCTTTTGTGTTCCGGTTGTTCCTTTCAAACCTTAATATTTAAGGGACTGTTCAGGAGATGGGATAAACAAACACATGAAATACTATATTAATCATGATAAAATTGTATTGTAGCAGCTTAATAGGTTATACTATGGATCTGTGCTTTTTTTTCTGTGATTTTGTGTCTGTTTCTTTGAATAGCTGATAAATTGGTTGATACTTAGTTATTCATTCACATAATGGGGATAGTATGTCCTGTTAGTCATGCTTTCATGCCCATGAAATTCTCAGTTTTGAAATCTGATTCTGCCTCTGAACCCATTCTGTATAAAACTCTTGTCTGTATTGGGTTTTTTTCACCTCACCTACATTGTGTGCAGATGCTCTCTATATTTGCAAGTCCCCAGTCTCCAGCTGCATGGCAATACAAGCCTACTGTGATACACAAATTTCTCTGTGCCTTAGCTAGAGGATCAGTCAGTTGTGGTTGGAGCTGTGTTGTAATACAAGTTTTCCGTGTCTTACCCCCATAAATGTTTTCGTGTTGAAGGGTTCTTCCTGAAGCTCATTAGTTGCAACTGTGGACCGGTTGCACTCTCGTGCAAACACAAGTGACAAGTGACATCCCCTCTTGGCCAGAGATGCTCTGTCACTGTGCTGGCCTGGCTCTGATGGCCAGTCTCTTGTGTCGCTTCATAGATAATAATGCAGAACAGATTGTGGTTGAAAAGTATAACATAAAGTAGTCCTGGAATAACAGAATCTAACTCCTGGCCTTGTGCAAGACACCCCAAAAATCACACCATGAGCCCAAGAGCATTGTCCAAACCCTTCCTGAACTCAATCAGGCTTTGTGCTGTGACCATTTCCCTGAGGAGCTGTTCCAGTCCCCAGTAACCCTCTGGGTGAAGAATCTTTTCCAGATATCCCACCTAAACCTCTCCTGACTCAGTTTTGTGCTGTTTCTTTGAGTCCTGTTGCTGGTCACAAGAGTGAAGAAGAGATCAGTGTCTGCCCCTCTTCTTGTGAGGATGTTGAAGGCCACAATGAGGTGTCTGTCCCCTCAGCCTCCCCTTCTCCAGGCTCAACTGACCAAGGGACCTCAGACAGCTCCCCTCCAGACCCTTTACCATCCCTGTGGCCCTCCTTTGGATGCTCTCCAACAATTTAATCTCTTTCTTATATTATGGCACCCAAAACTGTCCCCAGCACTTGAGGTGAGGCCCCTCCAGTGCAGAGCAGAGCAGGACAATGCCCTCCCTCCCTTGCCCTGCTGGCCATGCTGTCCCTGATGCCCCCCAGGACAGGGTTGGCCCTCCTGGCTGCCAGGGCACTGCTGGCTCAGGTTCACCTTGCCATGGACCAGGACCCCCAGGTCCCTTTCCATGGGGCTGCTCTCCAGCCTCTCATTGCCCAGTCTCTACACACAGCCAGGGTTGCCCCATCCCAGGTGCAGAATCTGGCACTTGCCCTTTTGAACTTTATATGGTTGCTCAGGCTTCTAACTTGTCAGTGGCCTCCCTGCCCTTGGCAGGAGTTGACAATTTAATATTGTTAGCATATTTCCATGGTATTACTTTGAGTCCTGTGTCCGGGTGATTAAAATGAAGATGTGGATGAGAACTGGGCTGAGGATGGATCCTTGTGGAACCCCAGCAGTGGCAGGTCACCAGTCTGAGGTCACCCCATTCACTGTAACCCTTTGTGTCCATGATCCAGTTGGTCACCCACTGTGTAACAGGGTTGTCCAGCTGTGAGCTGGATGCTTTCTCCAGAAGGAAACTCTGAGAGACAGTATCAAAAGCTTTGCTGAAGTCCAAAAGGCTTCACCTGCTGGCTTTCCTACCTAGATCAGTGGGTAACCCTGTTGTAGAAGGAAATCAGGTTTGACAAGCAGGACTTTCCTTCATGAAGCTGTGCTGGCTCCGAACAATGACTGCCTTGTCCTCCAGGTGCTTTTCAGTACCTCCCAGGATAATCTTTTCCATGGAGTCTTTGACCTTTTTGTTGCAAACATTTAAAGAGATGCCAGTAATTTGAGGTAGCAACCTGAAAGAGAATTATTTTGTGTGGTTTTTCTTCTGGCTTGTTTGTTCTGTACACTTCACTGCATTTTGGACACAGTAATTTCATTGATGAGTGAGCTGAACACATCCATTCACATGCTGTGTGAGGAGTTTTGGGGTGCAAATATGTCAGTCAAGGAAACTGAACGGGTTAACAAATATTGCAAGCACTTGAAAGAAACATGAAAATACAAGGAATATACGTAGTTTGGATTTTGTGTCTTACTGGACAGCAGCAGTGACATTTGCTAGTACATTAAATTAATAGGCAGAAACTCCTGTGGTGTATGTCATGATTTACTCCATCATCACTTTATATTACATAAAAGCTTGCTATTAGCTGACCTTCAGCCTCTTTGGGGGCTGAATAGTTATGCCTCTCCTATACCAATGTCATTTGCAGTTCCTCTAAAGTTTGCCTATTTCTAAAACAACTTTAATTTTGATTCATCTGGGAATTAGATTCATCTGGGAATTAGATTACTATGAAGTAATAATGATTTGAATAATTATTGTTGCTTTCAGGGACTTACAAACTGTTCTTCCTCATCTGAATTCTTGGATTTAAGTGTTGTGGGAAATGCTGTGTTGCCAGACAAGTTTGTGTTCACAGCTCGCACAGATCTATTTTAAAGTGCTAGTGTTTTTATAACTTTGGGGAGTAGAGACTATGACATTTGAGATGTGTCTGTTAACATAAATAACTTCAACCTGAGCACTTTCAGTCTGTGTGGTATAACTCAATCAATTGCACAGTGAGTGATTATATTCCTTAGTCAACGTTAGTTTTAGGGAAGCTCAGCAGATTAAAAAAATAGGAAATTGAGCTGTTGTAGGTTTGAAATTGAAGTATAGCTGAGCTTTTTCCTGTGTTGCTGTTGTGTTGCTGTCATGAAGTCATCTGTAAATGCTCCTAATTTATCATTTTGGATGCAAGTAAAACATGGAAATTTTAAATTGTAGCATCAGGGTTCAGCGTGAATTCTGTTGCTTTTCCTTTTTATTAATGTTTCTAGTTTGCAGCCGGGTTTTTTGGGATATCCTTTTTTAATTTCAAAAGTTACTGTATTTTTCACCCCAGACAATTTAGAGGCATGTTACTGCTAAACTGTCCTGTACTTTGTTTATTGCCTTGTTCTAAATGTACATTGCCAAATTTTGATGGTACAAGTGCTGCCTTAACAGAACTGTTAGTGACTGTTGGAACAGCACAATGCAGCACACGCAGTTGTGTTTGCACAAAGCAAAGAATAAACCTCTGTCTGCGAGTGTTCATTGGTTTCAATAGGCTTTTCAGTAGCTCTGCATATTACAATTCTTAGCACCTAGAGTACATTCATATTCATTATGGCAGTACAGTTCAGCCCCTGCTCGTGATTTTTTTTCTTTTCCATCCCCTTCTCTACCAGACAGTGAAGTAGAATGATTTCTTTAGTGCTAGCAATGTGCTCTGGAAGATGTTATGGCTCTTTTCTCAAAAAGATGGAAAATGCATCTTTTGGCTCCTTCCATCTTGTAAGAAACATGTTAAATACCAGAATATTTAAAGCTTTTTGGAATCTTTCATGATGACCCTTGTGGCTATTGAGACTGAGAGGTGCTGGGCATGTATGGCATGCAGTCGTTTCTATGAACAATTAGTGGAAGAACTGATTGGTATGTAGTAGTTCCATCTTTTAAAGGTCTGAGTGCTTGCTTCTTTATTTGAATGTACTGAGGATGGGGGGATTGGTTCTTTGAATGCTAGATAGCTGTTTAAAATGCTTTTTCTGTTTGCTTATAACTTGGCTGTTTTATTTGAACACTCTTTAAACCAAATGGCTTTTGATAGTCTCCCCCTGTTTTATTGTGGATATCTGTCTCTTGAGTTCCAACTTACTGATACAATGAGTGTGGGTTTTGCTTATGCATGCCAACAAAAATTCTCTACTTGCAAATAATATTGAGAGATTACCAAATAATTCCTGTTTCTTTTGCACACAGCAAAACTGATTTTTTTTGCCTTTATCTCTAATGTACAATTATCCCAATGAAATGAAATAAGCTTCTCTTAATGAAAAAAACAGTACATTTGACAGTGTGAATTAATTGGACCCTTTTGTTTGTTAGAATGACTTCATGTTTAAGATATCTGATATCCCAGTAATGAGAAGTTCAGACAGCTGTTTGATTTGAGCATTTGATTAATGCATTTAATATGTTAATATATGGAATATTACCTTTGTAGATGAACCGACTAGTCCTAGTATTGACCATGATATTGCACACATTCCTGCTTCTGCTGTTATTTCTGCATCTGCTTCTCAAGCACCAGCTATAACAGCTGTTCCTCCCAGTCCTACATCTCCAATCCCTTTAATTCGGCGACAACTTTCACATGATCATGGTGAGCGTTGATTTCATTCTTTTTCTCTTGCAACTTTTTTCCTTTCACACTCTGGAGATCGGGAGTGAAAATTGTAAACTCTTTATTGCTTGAAATAAATTGCAAAAATGTAATTCAAGTTCCTGCGTACTCAAAAATTTCTATTTCTTTGTAGAATCCATCCGGCCTAGTGTCCTGGATAGCCAGCCTGCCACAAAAACTGAGAGATCAAAGTCATATGATGAAGGATTGGATGACTACAGAGAAGAGGGAAAATCGTGAGTTCATGGAAAAATTATTTAATTTGGACATCTGTTTTTTTAAGTGTTTAAAATCTCATTATAACATTTGTTTTTCTTCCAACAGATCCATTAAGCATGTATCTAGTTTAAAGGGGATTAAGGTAGGTAAATATATATATATAGCAACTCCTAAACATTACCCATACTGCTGTGACAAATGATTTGAATTGTACAGGTCTGTTTTATGAAGTGATGTGCTAAACAGACAGGAAGTTTATTGGAATTGCTACTGATCAAATTGCTGATGTATGCATCATATAACTAAACATGGTATCTTTTTCCCTGGGCCCATCACACGATCCTTGATTTTCATTTTCCTCAGTCTCTGTAAACAAAGCATATTAAATATGGTGGCCTTTTGTGAAAACTCAGTAATGAGAGTCTAAGATTCGTGGAGTTTCTCAAAGTTTTCTTGGCATGTGTAAGGCATGTGCAAGTTTACACACTGTTGTTGTGTGTAAACTTCAGAAGTTATGTTTTCCCAGGACCATATTCCTGGGGACATTTTTAAAGTGAGAAACATCTTGAACATAGGAACTGCAGGCCAATGTCTATAGAATTACACTGGGGGATTCTTTCTGTGATGTTTTCTCTAGGTCCCAGACAGCCAGAAATCTTCAGAAGACTCTGGTTCCCGGAAAGATTCTTCTTCAGAGGTGTTTGGTGATGCCTCCAAAGAAGGATGGCTCCATTTTCGACAGCTTTTTACAGACAAAGGAAAGGTACATATCATGTTTGGGTTTTTAACCTAGGACAAATGCCAAGCTGGTGACAAACTAAGATAAGAAACTTCAAGCCTTCCTGTTTAGGTTTTTTTAAAATTTTTTTGGAGGGGATAATATCATCAACAAGAACATAAAAATTTTAGATCTGTTAGAAATTGACTTCAGTCAGTTCCTCAGCTTTGTCTACAGACTGCTTTCCAGACTGTTTTAATTTTACATTTCAAAGTATCTGTTGAAGTAAACTAATTTCTAATGACTAATTTAATAATAGGAATCAGTCCCTTCGTAGGTGTAATTGCACTTTTTTCCTCTTTCCTAATAATGAAAAAAGTTGTAATTTTTGTGAATGTTGTGGAGTTGAGATCAAATTAACCTTCTGCACAAATACAGACTAATGCTTAAGGAAAACTGTGTGTCTGGAATTTCCTTGGTGTGAAAATGCCATTCTGACTTGAAGGCAGTTTAAAAGGCATGGGCAAGAGTTGCCTAAATGGGAGACCAGAAATGGTCTCATTCTGTTTCTTCCCTGCTGTCACATGTGAACTCACACTCCGTGGGTGGTCTGGGAGGGCAGGTTATGGAGCAATTCACTCCTCTCATGGAGAGCAATTAGGGAATCCCACTTTGTGAAGTCTTCCTGCCAGCCAGGTGGATAACTTTTCTTTGTAAAACATCTGGAGGTAGTTTTGCAGTCCAGAAAGGGGCACTGTAACAAGTAAGCAATCTGACACCTTGGTTGCTGTTTTTCAGCGAGTTGGTGGGAGCATTCGGCCATGGAAGCAACTGTATGTTGTTCTTCGAGGTCATTCACTTTATTTGTACAAGGATAAAAAGGAACAAGTGACCCTCTCTGAGGAAGAACAACCTATAAGCATCAATGCCTGCTTGATAGACATCTCATACTGTGAAACCAAGAGGAAAAATGTATTCCGACTCACCACATCAGACCGCGAGTATCTGTTTCAGGCTGAGGACAGAGATAATATGTTAGCGTGGATTAAAGCAATACAAGACAACAGCAACTTAAATGATGAGGTGATTGTATAATATTTAAAGCACAAGTTGTAGTTTTTGCATTTTAATTCAAAATGCGTTGTGTTTTCTTGTAATTAATACTTGAACAGAAGAATTAACTTTTAATTAACCAGTTGACCAAAATGTGAACAGGAACATAAAAGAAAATGAGGTGAAAGGAAGGATACTGAGTAAATTAAGAGTTTAAAAAAGTCGATGTAATCATAATCAGAAAACAGATGTTTGAAATAAATTAGTTAATGCTGTTGCTGATTTGACTAAAGATACACTTTATAGTAAACTGATCTGCAAAAAATACCTAAGCTTTTTTAAAAGATAATTGCAGGTTTAGGACCAGTGTGGTCCCTCTTCAGACTTCCATTGCAGAGTGTGTGCAGTAGTACAGTGTGAAGAGTTTCTCAGCAGTTAAAAAATGAAACTTTGAAGAAGCCTGTTTCTCTGATTAAAAGCTGATGTTTCTATGAATTAGGCTAATGCTGATTGCCAGAGGCAAATAGCTGCTACTGTACAGAAGGTGTCAATATCTGTCCTAATATTGTCCATTGTGTTTTCATTGCAGTGATGAGCAACAGAGGAATATTTTTATGTCTGTGGTCATGTACATCTACTCAGATTCAAAATAATTATCCAAAGTATTACACAGATAGATAAAAAAGCAGATTTGAATTCATGTCTTTTTCAGCTGTATTTGTAGTAGCAATTAGTTCTCTAAGTACTATGTGTGCACAGGATTAGATTATTTTGGGTAGTAATATGCATTTACTTGCATTTTTTCTGCTTAAACTTACTTTCAGTTTAAGAGGTATTAATTAGATCATACTGCTTTGAAAAAAAACCCTGTAAATACCAGTACTTGATTTGTAATTACTCACTTTTATTTTCCTTGTGGTTTTTTCAGTGTTTTGTCTTTACTGTTCTCAGGAACTGCCTCTTAGGATGTTTGGTTTGGTTGAGGGTTTGGGTTTTTTAAAGTGGACTGAATTGTTGAATTCTATACTTACTTGGTTACCAGAAGAGTTAATCATATTCTGAAAGGATTTTTTTTCTATTTTATTAGATTATAAAGTCTTTCTCAATTTATTTTCTAGGATACTGGTGTTACTAGTAGAGATCTAATTAGTCGAAGGATCAAAGAGTACAGTACAATGATGAGGTGGGTGAATTATGTGTTGCCAGTGGTCTTTGTAGAGTTTTTATTTAGCTTCTTTCAGCTGAAGTAGTCTCTCTTGTTCAGTTCTTCAAGCAGCAAAACAGAGCCATCTCCCAAAACACCTCGCCAGAGTCTGAGTATCAGACAGACTCTACTTGGAACTAAAGCAGAGCAGAGGACTCAGAGTCCACATTCTCCTAAGGATGAGACAGAAAGGAAGCTTCTCACTAAAGGTCTGTATGTTTTGTGTATTTCTTTAGTTCCCTTCTGCCCCAGTGTAAGGCCATTGAGGTGCCCTTCTCAAATATTCTTTAATTCATGAATATACAGATGCAAACCAAGTATTAGCCCAGGGGTTTTAAGCTACAGCTTTAATCACTCATTTCTAGGAACTACTTAATCTCAGATCCTGAAACTTTTATTTTAGTCCCCTCTCAAGAAGTTTTTGTGGATTTTTTCCTTCAGCTCCATGTGGGGCTAACAGTAGTAAACACAGGTGTTAAGCTTCTTGACAGCAAAATTTTGCCATCTTTGGAAATAATATTGTGTGTAATTCATACTTCTGTCTCCTGCTGACTTGGAACTGATAAGGTAAATTTTTCCACTAAAGTGCTTCCAAAGTATAGAACAGATTTTTTTTTTTGTCTTAATTTTTAAAACACAGGAGTGAACTTGTATTATTTTTTCCAGAACAAAATTAATGCCTCCTGAGTTCTAAATGTCACTATGTACTCGTTTTTTTCTTTTTTTTTTTTTTTTTACTTTTTTTCCCACATAGTGTGTAGACATACAGTATTTCACATCAGACTGTTGTTTAAAAAAATGTTGTGTACAAATTCAGGCAACAGGATAAGCAACCACTTTTGATCAACCACTTTGGAGTGATTCAGTCTTGAATTAAAGCTATCAGTGAATTCTGTTTTTTGTTGCCAAAAAACGTCCCTTTGCTTCTGCAAAGCTTCACATGTAACTAAATTGCACATGTTGGGTAAATCTCAAATCTACTGAAAGAATATCTCCAGAAATAAGAAAGAAGTACTTATTGTGTTAGATGACTTGCAGTGCAAGATAAATGGGAATTGCAGTTTGTTACAAGAATTCTATAGGAGACATAAACAGAGAAACTGAACTTTTAATCTAATTTTTGGATAGAGAATATTTGAAGTGAGTAATGTTTGGAATTACTTAGGAGTGACTAAAATCTGTAATTTCTGAAAGAATGAGTAAGTCTGCACAAGTGTGAGCATGGCTCTAGAGTCTGATGGGTATTTCGTGCAGCAGTGTGATTCCATGGAGACTTAGTGTTGTGATACTAAATGTAGATTTAAATTTTTAAAAATTTTAGTAGTTTATATAAATATCAAGTTTAAATTTAGTAGTTTATCTACTTTTAGTCTTAGAATGATGAAATGCCACAGTAGCATCCGGCTCCTTGCTTTTCTAAGTCCAGGGTATGAGTATGTTCAGATTTATCTTATGAACCACAGAAGAGTAACAGAAGTTGTGTTTAAGACAGATGAATGTTTAATGAGTTGTTGCATAAAGCCAGGCTGGTAAAAGCTGAAAATGCAGCAGGTATCACTTGCTCTTTGCAAATCTGTTACCTATATTTACAGTCAGTTTTGTGGCATAAATGTTCTTATTTTTCTTCTTTATTTTCTTTTTTTTCCACTGTCCTAATAACAAAAAGATGAGACAAGCCCACCAAAAGACAAAGGGACATGGAGGGGCATTCCAAGCATTATGAGGAAGACATTTGAAAAGAAGCCTTCTGCTGTTGGAACATTTGGTGTTAGACTTGATGACTGTCCTCCAGCTCATACCAACAAAGTATGGAAGTAGAATTTTTCTTTTATTGGGAATGTAAAATACCTTTTAAATCACTTTCTTATCTATAAAACTCTTCTTTTTTTTCAGTATATTCCACTGATTGTTGATATATGCTGCAAACTGGTTGAAGAAAGAGGTCTGGAGTACACAGGTATTTACAGAGTGCCTGGAAATAATGCTGCCATCTCAAGTATGCAAGAAGAGCTCAACAAAGGAATGACTGACATTGATGTTCATGATGATGTAAGTCTTTAATCACATTATTTTCGCATTAAAATCCCCAAAACTTGTGGTTGTGTTGTGATCATAGAAATATAAAGCATGTCTGACCTTTTCTTTTAAACACGTAGAAATGGCGTGACCTGAATGTGATCAGCAGTTTGCTGAAATCCTTCTTCCGAAAGCTCCCAGAGCCCCTCTTCACCAATGGTAGGTTGTTTTCTCTACAGTTTTGTCTCTAGGAATTGCACTTGAACAGTTGTCTTACAACATTCAGATGATTTGAGAGAAAATTTAGGGAAATCATCCCCACTCTGCATTAAATGTTTTCTTTCCTAAAAAGTAGGGAGTCATGGTGATCATCTTAGGAATGAGAGGTGTAAATATAATTTCTGTGATGTGAAGGGATTATGAATATGCAACTAAAAGAGTAAAACTTTCATGTCTACTATTGCAGTATTCAGTGAAAGCTGTTTTTTTTTCCCTACTCTCATACAAAACATACAGTATAATGGGCTAATTTATTACTTCCAGAGGTCATTCTTTTATGTATGTTATTAGTGTTCAAGGGGTGAGTGGGGCTGGCAGATGGGGGTTTATATACATACATCTATAGATATAAAAACTCATATAATAATTTCTGCTTTTTTAACAGACAAATATGCAGATTTTATAGATGCCAATAGAAAAGAAGATCCTGTTGAGCGTCTGAAAACACTGAAGAGACTGGTAAACTAAAATCAGTTGTGTTGGAGGTGCACTACAAAATTAGCATTAAATGTTCAGTGCTCTGAATAGTGATTGTTCATTTCAGATTCATGATTTACCTGAACACCATTATGAGACTCTCAAGTTTCTTTCTGCACACCTGAAGACAGTAGCAGAGAACTCAGAAAAAAACAAGGTATTAGAAAGAAACATATAACATATTTTGGTTTGTCTCATTAGTATTATTATGTATTATAATATATATAATAATATATAATATAATACACAATTATTATTTTTGTGCAGGATCATTTCTAATTAAGGTGATAATTTATTGTTGTAGATGAAATTAGGGAGTGTTGTTATGTGGAGAAAATTTTTGTAACTGGCTAAGTACCTCCTACAGAATATGCATGTTTAGTGTGAATTAAGTTAATTCAGACTGGTAGTCAGTCTTTTTAACTCCTTGCATCCTAAATTCATCCCAAGTCTAAATTTCCTGTAATCTAATCTAGACCCCAGTAAGACTGTGCCTGGGCAGGGCACAGGTGAATAACCCTGCTGAGAGATGTTGTCACATCAGCTTTCTCTGAAGCCTGGCTTCTGGATGCTTGGGAGATTTTTAAGACTAGGACTTGCTATAGTTACTTGAGTAATTAACCTATAGATGCTGTTTCGCTGGTTCTAAGAAGGAAAATTCATAATATAAATGGTGGTAGTTCGTCACTACTGGATCTTTTTCCACCACTAAGTATAACTTTTTGTAATTTCCACAGGGTGGGAAAGAGGTGGTTTGTGTTAAGTGCTCCTGTGCATGCTGTAGTCCATCAGTAAATGCTAATAATAGTGTCCCTTTTTCAGCTCTCAGGGAGGGGTAGCTGAGTGCAAAGCTGTTTATAATATGGGTGTGCTTATGGATGTTTACCTCGGGGCAGATAACGTGGTAGCTTGGCTACCAATGTGCAGGGTACAGGAAAAGATTTTATATAATTGATGGTATATAGAAAAGCCTGTGGCCAAATCATTTAAATCATCTTAAATAATTTAAAAGATCAGTTGAGGTGAATATGGTAGGTTCTGTAAATAATACCTTCCAGTTAAATATGAAAGAAAAGTATTTGTGTGTTCATTAAAAAAAAAATCAACAGATTATAAACTTTAGTGAAATTACAGACAGTATTATAAGGAAATTATAGTAAATGTCATTTTTAAGTGCAGTGCCTAAAGGAAGCTTCTCTATCATTTTATGGTTTTGGTGGGCTGTATAAATGTTGTTAAATACTGTTAATATTGTTGAACATATAAGGCTAGATCAAAGAGGTGTTAGAATTGTGTGACTTGTCAAAAGACATAATTCAAGAGAGCATTAGGGGCTTGTGTCATGATTGCAGCTTAATTCTGGTAAGCACAAAGTCTTTGCTTCCTGTATATTACTGGTCTATTCTATACCAGAACAGTAAACTCTTAACTTAAAAGAAGTAAGCAAAAATAGAAGGTAAGTTCTGCTGCTGTTTCTTGAAATTATTTGTCACAGATATAACATTAGTCATATACTTAATTCACTTCTAGAGTAGTGACCTGATCGCACAATGCTGAGCCTGTCTCACAATAGATGTCTTGGGTCCATGATGTTTGTTCTGCCACCTCCTCTGAAGTTGGTGCAAATTGAATGGGGTCTTTGTCAGCAGATATAATACAGTATTTGACTACCAGCTTAATTTTGTGTGTGTGTCATATAAATGTTTTCAGGAAAAAAACAGGGAACTATCAATGACTTTTTACAAAACAAAAAATTCTGAAAACATCAGTGTTTCCAAGCAGCAGTGTTTCTTTAAGGAAAGAAGAAAAGATCCCCCTGGAAGTGTAAAGAATATGTCTGGGTTCTTGAGTTTTCTGTACTTGTGGAGCCATTTGCTTGCAGTAGGTTAAGGAAGGCTGGAATTCTGAATTGCAGAAGTGTTGGGTATATTTATTGCAGCTGCATATAGGAGAGTTTTGTTGTAGTGTAATATCCTACCTGAGTCAGTAGTGTATTTTTAAAAAACTCTTTCATGTCCTTATTTTAAATGGTTCTCATATATTTTAATATTGTTGTATTGCTATGCTTAGCCCATATTGCTGTATTTTCTCATTATAAATGTATGATCTGGAAATATTTCATTTCTTAGATGGAACCAAGAAACCTGGCAATAGTATTTGGTCCAACACTTGTGAGGACATCTGATGATAACATGACACACATGGTTACCCACATGCCAGACCAATATAAAATTGTAGAAACACTCATCCAAAAAGTAAGTGCATGCATTTCATTATTGAAAAAATAAGATGGTGCACACATCTACCAGCTTTTCTCTCATTGGGCCAGTTTGGGTCTGGTATTTATCCATCAAACTCTCACTTTCAGTAAAATCTATGTTTGATTGTGCCACATTTGGGTTTTGAATTTCCTGTGGGGTTTTCACCTTTTTTATTTTAACTTTTAGCATGACTGGTTTTTCACAGAAGATGATGCTGAAGAACCTCTTGTAAGTATTATGGCATAAATACTTGTATTCTAACTGCCTTAGTTTAGAATCTGCTTCTGCTGCCTCTAGAACTCCTGTATATTTTTTACTATGTCACTGTATGGTTTGCTCTTCAGAAGCACCTTTATAGCTTTCCAGTCCTTGTAGTAATGAATTCTATTCTTTTTTTAAAAAGCAAGCCATGCATTTGTTTTAAAAGCATAAAGGAAAATAGGACACGCTTTCCTCGTGTTCTTCAGGTGAATAATGCCGTTTTCTAAATGCTGTTGAATCGTAATGAACTATTTGTGAAACGATGATGAAGAGATCTTTGTTTATTAACTGTAGACAGCAGTTCAGGAGGAAAACACTGTAGAATCTCAGCCAGTGCCAAACATAGATCATTTACTCACCAACATTGGAAGAACGGGAGTATCTCCTGGAGACGTATCAGGTAACTCTTGCCTGGACAGTGTTAATCCATAGGCTAGAATAACCTACTCTGTTAACTCAGTGTAACTCTCTCTTCCTATTTTCTTTTACTAATAAAATGTTTTCCTTTTTTCCAAAAGATCATTTAACATTTCTTAAAGACTTGAATTGTTGATAATCATGCATGATAGAATTTGTAAGACTTTTTTTGTCTAACAGGAATTTAATCATGAAAAGATGAGGCTTGCACATAGTATTTTATTTATTCACAGTATCCATGCAATCATCATCGTGAGGTCAAGCAGAGACGCTGCTATAAAGTGGTTTGTTGTGATGGCAGAAAGACTGATCTTCAGTGGTGTTCTAATATTGCTCCTTGCCAACGTTAGGAATGCAAAAATTTGAGTTATATTTTCTTGTCAAGTGATGGACACTTTAGTATGTTGCAGTATGTTTATACTAAAGCTGGTTTCCTTCTGTTTATAAATGCCATCCTCTTTTGTGGCTAAGGATAAGCATTACAGGCTCTTTTTTGGTGACTTTTTCCCTTCCTCCCTTCACTCTACTATTGCACTAACCCAGCATGTTGTATCCCACGAATGTTATCCCTCCGTCTCTAGCTTTTGTTTCAGTTTTCAAAGGGTTGTTCAGCACTTACTGAAACAGTCACTTTGTCCTGATGTTGTAACAGGCGAAGTGGGAGGAGTCTATCACACGGTGATGTCATTAGTGGATTCTGTGATGTCACTGATGGACAACTGGAACTGTAGGAAGAAGGAGGACTGTTGCCCACACTGTAGCTGCCTTGTCTGCAGAAACCCCCGTTTCTTGTAAATGGAAAAAACCCCAAGTTGATCTGTGCTGTAAATTTTCTTTTAAGAGTCTTTTAAACAGATCAATGCTACTTTTTAAAAGTTTTTCTGCTGTTTCTTGTTATCTCTGAAGCAGACCCTGAGGAGAAATAGCATGGTATGGTCTACCAGTCTTTCTAGTCATAAAGCATTAGCCATGTGTCAAAAAGGGGCGTGGCAGGGGGCTCAGCTCTTTCTTCCCAGGGAGAAAGTCCCAAGTTCATGTTTTTTAGTCATTGTGCTAGCCCCTTCCTACCCCCTTTATAATTGTATAATCTTGGGTTTTGCGAGACAGTGAAACTATGGTGTCCATTTTTCATTTCATAAAAGCGCTTCTTGTGGGAAAGTACAAAACTGGTAGCTGCTGACATCTAGACAATTTAAAAATAAAATTTTACCTGTAAGTAGTAAGAGGTGGAGAGAGATGTGTAATTGGGGATTTACACAGAAAATATGACTTAATTCCTTTAAAACCTCACAAAAAGAGTATGACTACAAGAACCATGATTTGTACCTAGGGAGCCAGCTGTACAAAGACACCCAATTTTGCTTTGTGTGTCCTGAATCTCAGGAGAGTACACAGTGCCATCCTGAAAAGGTCTCTCAGCTGCGGTTTTGCAGGGGCTGTATACTTAAAGCATTGAATAAACATTAGTATTTCTGTTTTTTATTTTGAAGAACAGGGCTCCTTTGCCATTCCTATCATTGAGCTGGTTCTGCCTACAATTCACAGCATCCTTTCATGGCGGTGGCTTTCTGTGGTGCAGCTTGCATCTTTGTGAGCTCTGACTATTCACTCTGTTCTGGTTTTAATTTGCTTCACATCTTGTTCTGTGCTTGTCTTTTTCATAAGTCCAGCATTGTCTGTAACAATAATTAAAAAGTTGTACAGAACTGAGCAGATTTTTTTTTTAATTTCTCCACAGATTCAGCTACTAGTGACTCAGCAAAATCTAAGGTAAATAATTTTCTGATATCATATAGTTACAAGCTTCTGAAATCTGTTAGATGCTTCCCTTATTAAATCACTGATATGCAGGGGTACTACAGAGCTTATGTAGAATTTCTTGAGTAAGTGGTAGTACTGTTTTTTCATAACCTATTTTTGAAGTGTTACAATGGAAAAGGACTCGTGTGCAGTTAGCTGCATCTACCAAAGCAGTCAGCTGCATACAGCAACAGCTTTGTTCCAAGCTCTCACAATTGTGGGCACTTACCTTACCCCCTTTTTGCATCTTATTTAGTAGTGGTAATTGTATATTTAAAAAATGTACTAAATGTATATAGTATGCTCCCTGTTGTTGGCATAGTACTAGCTCACAGAGAGTATTTATGTTTCTCTGTTTCACTGAGAAAAGTATACTTGGAATTCAGCCTGTTCTTCAGGAGGTAATAAGCTCCTCCTCTAAAGGGAAGGCAAAGGCTGTGGTTACAGGTTGCTCTGCAGAATCTCCCTCAGAAGTGTTGCTGTGCTGGAGAGGAACACCTCATGAAGCAGGGGAACAAGGCTGGAACGTGGCTGTTTGTTCAATCCCCAGTTCAGTGACAAAGCCCTCATGTGACACATGTGGTTTGTCCCTCATGTGGACAAGCCTTTGTCTCCTGGGCTGTTGAGGAGTTCTGACGGTGGGTGCCTATAGCATAGGCTGACAGGCAGCACACAGCTGACCTCAGTGAGGCCATGGCACAGCTCTGTGCTGGCCTGCATTCCAGCTGTGGCACTGGTGCCCCCTTGGAGCTGGGAACAGGACTCAGAGCATCTTTCTGGTTCAGTGTGGAGATGCCAACACAGCTGCTCTGTGAGGATGTTTGGTGGCTCAGCTGTTTCCTCAAAACAGCCCAGTTTCCAGGATACCACATCACACTGCCTGTAGCAGCAAGGCTCTAAGTAGGAAAGGTGCATAGATTTGAAGGGGCCAGGTGGTAATGTTAGAGTATTGAAAACAGTTTTTAATTAATAAAATAGAATAATTTGGCTTGTACTTTTATTGTTTCTGTGCCATTTTAAAAGTAAGTTCCTCTAAAATAAGGAATTTTATTTTTTAATTTTCTACACTTAAACTAGTTATGAGTAACATTCATTTTATTGGCAGTAATTAATTGGTACCACCATTTACAAACTCATTCTGAAAGGTGAAAGATGAACTGAAAAATGGAGCAATTAGACTTTTTGTATAGGTAAGACCTTGAAAGGAGGAGGGATTGTGAGGCATCTGTGAAGCATTTGCAAGCCAGTCTTGAGATGGTTTTCTTACTGTAATGAGGTCTGCTTTATTAGTCAGTCAAAAAATAAATAGTAGCATACACAAACCAGTCTTGGCTAAGTGGAAGGGACTCAGATAAAAAGTGGAATGCTCAGGAAGGAAATTGACTTATTGGGCAATGCCATTTCAACTACAGAAGGAGCATGTATATGTTTCCTGAATGAAGATGCATTTCCTACTGTGAAGCTTAGGATGTGTATTTAAAGTGTTTCAGGCTTTTTGACTTTAATTATGCCCTCTCCCTTTTTTTTAACAGGGTTCTTGGGGTTCTGGAAAAGATCAGTATAGCAAGGAACTGCTTGTGTCCTCCATTTTTGCAGCAGCTAGTCGCAAGCGGAAAAAAACTAAAGAGAAACCACAACCAAGTAGCTCAGAGGATGAGTTGGATAATGTGTTTTTCAAGAAGGAGCTTGCAGAACAATCTCGTGGTGACACAGCAAAAGAGAACACAGCTAAAGGGGAATATGAAAGAGAGAGAGAGATAGGGAGAAAACAAAGGATGTTTGTCCTGAAGGAAAAAGAGAACAGCAGTAAAAAAGATGTGAATGTTGTAAAGGATGAAAAGAAGTCATTAAAGAAAGAAAATATCCTGACAGAGGAACCTTCACTGCCTTACGATGAAAAATGTACAAAATCATCAAATATCAACTGTCTGCAAACCGTGCAGAAAAATAGCCCAAAATTGCCTATGTCACAATCTTCTTCCCAGGTTGAGGAGACAGTGTCTGACTCTGGCACTATGCTAAGCACTTCCTCCCAGGTTTCCCAGCACAGATACTCATGCAAAAAAGTAGCCAGCCCGGAAATTAAACACAATGAGTTTTTAGCAGCTGATGTCAGCTCCATCACCTCAGATTACTCAACTACTTCATCTACGATGTATCTGACTGGTTTAGATGCCAGTATGCTGAGCCCTGAGGTGCAGTCAGTGACAGAAAGCAAGGGAGAAGATGCAGATGATGAAAGAAGCGAATTGATCAGCGAAGGGCGTCCCATGGAGACGGACAGTGAAAGCGACTTCCCTGTCTTTGCCACCAGCGCTGCTGCCGAAAGGCTGTCCAAAGGGAAAGTTCCAGAAGCGGTGAAGACCAGTCGGAGGAACTCTGAAGAAAGTGAAGTAAGTTGTACTGAGGGAAGTTCCACGCCAAAGTTAGAGAGTCGCAGACTTTTCAGCTCGCACAAACTCATTGAATGTGATACGCTCTCCAGGAGAAAGTCTGCACGGCACAAAACGGACAGTGAGGGGTCAGGGGACGCGAAGAGTGAGAAGGACTTGCCTACTGTGACCAAAATGTTTGACATCATGAAAAAAGGAAGATCTACAAGCAGTTTAGCTACATCAGCCAAAAGTGAGGCTGACAAACAAGAACCTACGTGGAGACTTAAGATTACAGACAGGTTAAAGCTGCGACTCAAATCATCTGCTGATGATATGTTTGGAGTTGGGAATCAAAAAGCTAACTCTGCAGAGACTGCAAAGAGAAAGAATATCAGGCGAAGGCACACACTTGGAGGGCAGAGGGATTTTGCTGAAATAAGTGTCCTGAATGCTTGGAAAGCTCAAGAACCAAGTCAAAGCAGAGAGAAAGAATCTGAGCTTTCAGCTGTGACTCGGTTGAAGCCAAAATGTCCAGCCCAGGACCTCTCGATCTCAGACTGGCTTGCACGAGAACGTTTACGCACTAGCACAACTGACCTTAATACGGGTGAAACTGGAAAGCCCAGACTTGAGAACACTAACTTAGCAGAGGTATCAAAGGTAGAACTGCCCTCATCTGCAGAGATGCAGGCAGATGAAGGCAGCTCTTCCAGCAGCTTGACTTTAATTAATAGAACACCACCTTCGGGACCATTTCAGCCACCAGACCAGGTAAATGGTGAAAATTATCAGAACATGAACAAAAACAACTTCAGCCCAGCAGTCGATGCCCATCCTCATAAACTGTCTGGGACCCAAGTGGTGAGATCTCGATTTTACCAGTATCTTTGAAATGGGGAGATATGTCCACTGCAGCAATTCATTAACTTACCCTTACACTTCCCAGTAACTCTGCGTGTGTGTGTGTGTGTGTGTGTGTGTGTGTGTACATATATAAATATTTTTTCCTGTACTGTTGTTGTTATGCAGCCTTCATTTGGGCTGGTTTCATCAATGTGCTCTGTGGAACGTCTTCACAGTGCATTACCACAGCCAGAAGAACACTAAAGTTAAAGTATATATATATATTTTAAGAAAAAGTATATTTGATGGCTGCATACAAATGTTGAACAAAGCATCTGATGCAACATGCTGTGTAGTGTATACATGGTTTTCTGACTGAGAGTTGGCCTGGCATTAGTATGCAGGAAAATTGTTCTTTTGGTTTAGTCACTAACAAGTGCCTCATTATAAATTCATTTGGTTTGTTAGGGTGCCATATTGCTAAATTAGAGAAACTTATTACAAACAAATAAATGCATTTTACTGTTAATGAGTTTCATTACATTTTACAAATGTTAACACAGGTGGCTACAGAGCTTCCATTCCTTAGGCATTCCAGTAAATATTGGAGTTTTATATTTCCAATTTTAATACAGATTTTGAGTTTTATGTGACTTGAATTTCTAATCTTTCTGTAAAATAAGTAACTTAACTGTACATATTACATGTGTATCTTTTCTTCAGATACCAGATTTGATATAAATGTTGTAACATAGGCGTGTAGATAGTGGATACTGGATGGAACTGGTTTCTTTTATTGAGAATATAATTCTGCATGAAGACCTAATGAATCCAAACCTGTATCATGCCTGTGTGCATTCCCACTTAAACACTGGAAATAAAATTGTTTTGGTGACTCTTTGTGTGATTTGAATTCTTTCTGATGAACGGTTCTGAAATATCACGTTTAAGTTGCAGTCAGCAACTGCACTTAGGATCACCAAACCTGCAGTTCCTCCTGGATGAAGGGCACCTCTCAATTATCTTTTGTTTGTGGGGCCACACTGTGCAGGTCAGCAGGTGAGAGACATGCAGTTGGTTAAATATTTTCATCTTTATACATAATTTGATTCTAAGGTACATAGCAAGTGGGTTTATGTTTAATGTGCAGATTTTGTAAAGTCAGAATGAACATCAATATCTGCCAGTTAGAACAATACTGTAGTTTGGGTCTTGGAGTTTTCATAATTTTAACTAAAAAAATGTTTTTCTGCCCTAAAAACTCATCTGGGTATGAACTCTATCAGTTATATTTTTTCATTGTATGTTCTTCCACACCTACTTGAAAACAAAGCAGCTGTTCATCACTTTGGGTGTCCCTGTGTCTTACACTGTTTATTGCTTGGCAGAGGATTAAGCCTCTATCAATGTGTCCAGTTACTGCAAGGAGAAGGAGTTGTGGTCCTGGGATGTGCTGGTGGATGTGCTTCTAGGCAGACCTCATTTCTTTCCCAAGTGACTGTTACAGTGCTGTGCTTTGATCTGCTGCGGTTTTGATCCGTCTGAGAAATCATAAACATTGGCTGTGAAGAAAAGTCCCAGATACAACAGCTGACCTCTGTGAAAGTTCTCACCACATAATTGGGTGCATCTAATAGCAGGTCCCATAGAAATGAGCCATGTTCTTGTGGTCTCCATGCAAACTAAAATGTCTTTCCTCCCAGAGCAGATGGGAGGTGGTGCATTAGCAGTGTTCAGGTGTGCTGTGTCAGGAGGAACAGCTGTGTTCTGTGAAGGGCAGAGGAACTGAGCATGGTTTTGGTTTCAGTTGTAACAGTAAAGTCTACCTGAACATCTTACTGGGCTTTCAGAACACAGTGCTGTGACACCTCCAATGCTGTTCATCAGTGAGTACCCATTGTCTTTTACTCGAGCTGTATTTTGTCCCATCATCAGTCTCAGAATCTTGTCAGTGTGTGCTGAGCATCCACAGGAAGTCACAGAGGCCTTTCAGTGAAGGAGTGAACTTAGGGAGGTACACAGGGGAGCCTGGGGATCTGCACCTTCCTCTGCTTTGACAGCCATTTTGATGGGTTAATTTCCATTTTGTTGTGTTTATAGATAATTGATAATTTTACTCCTGAACCCAGACACATGGCTGTCAACTTTTGTCTTTGAGAACATAGAACTGTAATTGTATTAAATGAACAAAAATCATCTGAAAAATTAGGAACTTAAAAAACAAACATGCAAAACATGACTTGTATTGGCTGACAGTGCTGCAGGTACCAATTTATTTAACCTGATCAACCTCCATGGTATTCTCTGCTGCTGCACTGGTAGCATGGAACATGTAGGGGAAACCCACGACTTGGGGGGGAGAGATGCAGGGAGCATCTACCAGGGGCATCAGGGAGAGGAGGTTACTGAGCTCCCCCTGAAGAAAGTAGTGAGTGACTGCATATCTGAGTCTGGAAAAATGCTGTTCTTTCTGCTTCTTGAAGACTGCCAAGATTTGGGTCACCTTAAATTTCAGCCAGTGTGGCAGCTGAGAAAAAGGACATTTTTAGGAGTCATTGCTATGCCCTGATCTTAACAGCAGTTACCTCAGATCCTTATCTGTAGTGCTTTTTTTACTGTGTTGGGGATTTGTTTTTTCTTTTTCCCCTTCCTGTGGAAGAGAAGGGTGACAAGTCTGATGGACTCAAGAAGGGAAGTGCATGCCTACAATCGACTGTCCTGAGGTGGGTACTGTCAGTGTTCCTCTGGAAGCTGGATCCAGTGGGATGGGGAGCTCCATGGGCTTGCAGAGCAGCTGAGAAGGGCAGGCATCACTGAGCCCCCTGCCCCAGCTCAGCCACGTGTGGCCAGGGCAGATTGCTCTGGGCTGGAGCTATGGCTGGGTTTGGAATATTGCCACAGATGAAAGCTCCACAACTTCCCTGGGCAAGCTGTGCCAGTGTTTGGTCATGGAGCAAAAAGGGATGGTTTTTTATGTTTAAACAGAATTTCTAAACATTGCTGCTTGTGTCCATTTTTTTGTTTCTGTATTTCATTAGAAGGATTCAGACAGGCTTGGGAAGTACTTCTGGTCTGAGGACTGTTTGCAGCTGTGAAGCTGCAAGTTGTTAGGGGCAGGATAAGCTGAGATCTGATGGAGAAATAATAAAATGTGTTGGTAGCAATGGTAGTGTTTGGATTTTTTAAATGGTCCCTAACAGCAATTCCTGCTTCAGTGGTGATCAGTGGTTTAGTCTGAGCTGCCTTTCTGGAGTGTGGTAGCTGGAAGGTGCTGAGTGGCTGCTTTTTAAGATTTTAAAGAGCTTGTCATGATTCCCATTAGCATCGCTCACAGCACTGTTATGTGGAATTAAGACATGGCCACAGTCCAGACAGTTTCATACCTTCTTTTGTGCTGCTGCAGAGCTGAAGGAAAACTCTTTGCTGAGCTGCACATTAAGGGCCTCGGGTTCCTGTGCAGCCTCTGAGAGTCTCTCCACTTTGTTCAGGCAGGACAAAAGAGTTTGAAATGTGGCCTCATTTACTACAAAAACTGTGGTTTTGTTCCCAAAGCCAGGTCATAACACCATTCACATTTAGATAGTAATTAACCAATTAATTGGGCCAGCCTTTGGAGAGGGGTGTGGTTGTTGCCTAGATTGGTTTAAAGCTGGGCTGCAATGCACCCTGAAGTGGTGCAGGTACCTGTGGCTCCCAGTCAGGAGGCTGTAAAAAATCTACCTTAACCATCTTCTGCTATTGAATCCATGAGATTTTAAACCTGCAGGAAGGGGTGCCTTTCAGTGGGGATCAGATGGATTTTGGCCCTGCACACTTTGTATGTCCTGCGCATCGCTCCCTTTTCCTGCTGTATGCACGCACCCCCTTTGGCTCTGCCTTCCCACCTCTGTCCTGCCCAGTGCAGGGGCTCTGTGCTGTGTCACCTTGTGTGGTTTTGCTGCAGCCCCTCCCTGTAGGAGGAACTGGCTGACACAGAGATGATGCTCACTCTGCTGTGAAGTCCTTGGCTGGCTCTGACTGAGCTCCTTCATTGAGCAGCTGCTTCACTGCTGGATTTCAGAGGTGTGCAGTGGTACCTGTCCCATGGCCTGACCCAAACTTCAGTGGCAGCCACCTGCACAAAACTGCTCTTCATAACCAGTCTGCAGTGGGAAAGCTGTGTTTTTCACTAGTGTCCAGTTCTGATTTCTTCTGTGTCCAAGGAATTTATTTACAAACTTGATGGTTTTGCTGAGCAACAGCCTGTGTACAGCTCTTCCTTGCCTGTGTTTGATAACTCCATTGCTGGACAAGCAGGATGGAGAAGGAATAAGCATTGCCTGACTTGTGACACTGGCAGTGCTGCCTGTGCAGTGGCTTATGAGCTGGCTGAGCCTGTTGTTGTTTCTGGGGGGTGCTGCACCCCAGCACTGAGCAGGTGCACCAAAATTGCAGGTCCCAGTGTAGCTGAGGCCTCAGGTGGGTGTAGAGTTCACTGTCTGATGGCAATTTTCACATCACCACCACCAGCAGTGAGCACACCACGGCCTTGCTGCCCGTGCACACCAGTGACTGTGCAGGGTCATTGGTTATTACACAACCATCGTCTGTGCCTAAATTCAGCCAGATACAGAGAAGGTGCTGCTGTAGCCCCTCACCTGCAGAGGCTCTGAGAAGCAGCTGTGGGAGCAGTGCCAGAGCCACGGGGGACTCTGGCTGCCAGAGCCATGGCTCATGGGGACACCTCCCATGCCCTTACTGACAGGCAGTTCTTAGTAAGTCACTGTTGTTCACAAGTCTCCAATCCTTGGGAGGTGCCAGACAAACAGGAGCAAATCCTGCTACATCCTTCATTCAGCCCGAGGTTACATTTTGGCTGTGTGAGAGGGGAGCAGGGTACCCAGAGTGGTGCTCTGTTTGTGCTGTCTGTGGCATGTGGAGCTGGTAACAAGCTGCAGCATGGGGTCAGGCAGACTCCCTTTGGAGCCAGGGAATCCCGTACTCCATCTGTGAGCAAGCAGAGATCAGAGCAGGCCCTGGAGCCACCAGTCCCCAGAGCTGCTCCACGCTGGCTGGAAGGGAACTGGCTCCACTCCAGAGGGGCCGTGTGGGTGCTCTGACCCTGCCTCGGGCGTTGCTTTGCTGAGCTGGGCTCAGCTCTGTGCTGGGCAGCACCTTTGCTGCTGTGCCAGGGGAGGGGATGGCAGCACCTGACCCTGCTGGAGGCAGCCTGTGCTCTGCTCCTGAGGGATGGCTCAGGGGTTATTCCCACCCTCCGAGGGCACTCAGCCTTGGAGTGATGCTGCTGGGAAACTTCCCCTTTCACAAGGGGAAATAAAACAGGAATACCTCAAGGTGGAAGGGCTGATACCTCATTCAGTCACTCAAAGGTTTTTCTTTGCTTGCTGGTTTTCTAACTTGGAGTTCCAGCAATAAGCTTTTATTGACAGCAATTTGAAAGACCCCAATAACCATATATGGCCTTAATCTGGAGAAAATCAAGTCAGGTTTTCTCCTAATGGCTTAACACCCTCAGGCAAACAGCTGAACAGCCTATTGAGACCATCTGAAAAGTTACTAGTGACAAAATACAAATATATAAGCATGCAGCCCTTTATTTTTGTAAAGATCTTTGCTTATCATCGTTCTGTATATTACATTTTGGTGTTATACAAATAAATTTATTTACAAAACAATTAGCTATGCAAGTTTCTTGCTCTTCTCCTATTTAACTGATATCCATCTTTTTCAACCCTTCCCCATATATATTTTTAAGCATGCATAAAAATTAACTTTGGTGTGGTAAAACTACTCTATGTGCCCAGCCACATACAGTATTTATTTATTTATTTATAGATATTTATAGATATGTACAAAAGTTTGCCAGTATACAGAACAGTACTGAAGTGTACATTTTAAAATCCACAATGCAATACATTAATGGGCAACTAGGTCTCAGTAAAATAAAAAAGGAAAAAGCGTGGATTGAGCTAAGAAAAAAAGTAATCAGCGACTATCTATATGTGTAAAACTATTTATTTTTTTCCTTGTCTGTCAAATTCTTAAATATAATCTGAATGGCAGTGCAATAAGTTGAGTTGCCTCATACACACATAAGACCAGTCTTGTTCTGTTTCTTGTGCAGAGGTTTACTGTCCAGCATACTACTTTCAAATGTACATTACAATAGTATCAAAATGTTTTGGCAAAAAGATCTCGAAAGGAACCATGACATTTGTTGACAAAAATAGAAATCTGTAACAAAGCTAAATAACACCAAAATAAAAGAAAAATATTTTAGTTTCAGTTTTACAGTTGAATATAATCACACTTTAGTATATCTCTGTTCACTTCTAGACCTCATAATGAAAAATAGCTTTATACAAAACAACTTAGTAAATTTTTAACCATACAATTCCCCATGCTCAGTACACCACTGTGCACACGCAGTCAAGTTCACTCACACACCTTCACACTTTTTTTAAGAGGTGCTGCTTCCTATAGAAAGAAAATGCTCTTTTATCATTACAACAGCAACTGTTTTCCAAAAAGCTTCACTCTAACCTAGTGTAGTAATTCGGTATTTAGCACGTGATTAGTATTAATAAGCCTCCAGCAATACAACAAAATGGTTACATTCCCTGGTTAAAATATTGGCTGCGGATTCTTTGAACAAAAAGCCTCGGTGACCTGGCAGGTGTGCTGTGCTTAGCCTCTAGGATGGCTCCTTGACCGTGGATGGGGCGGACTTGCTGGCATTCCCGTTCTGTGCCTTGTAGCTGTTGAAACTAGGGGTGTGGATTGTCCTGATGCTCTTCATACCTTGGCTCAGGGAAGGGGGGGAGACAGAGGAGGGGGGGGAGGTAGAGGAGGAAGGAGGGGATGGTCGGCCGTTCTGAGTCTGCAGCGAGAACGAGAGGTGGTGACCTTTCCCTGGGTAAGTGGGGCTCTGAAACTTGGAGGAGCCATTAGAGACAGAGGGGATGAGGGAGGTAGAGTAAGTTATGCGACCTGTCTGAGGAGCGAGAAGGGAGGAGGAAGGAATGGAGGTTTTAGTAGGGGCATTAAGAGGGTTAGAGCTGTCACCGCTAGAAGCAGGTGCTGAGCTGCTTTTCCCAGAAGTGGGAGAAAAGGCTGGGATCTTAGAAGCAGGTAGGGTAGGAGAAGTAGCCTTATAGTCCCCACCAGCTTTCTTAGCACTTCCATTAGCCTGCAAATAAAGACGTCAGGAGACAGTTTGTCAGAAAGCCAGTAACACGATAAACCAACAGGACCTGGGAAAACAGCCCTACAGAGACTCAGAACTAACAGTTCGAGGCCTGAGCTAAGTCCTGCAGCCATGGACTGGACCTGGTAGAAAACCCAAAGTGCCCAAGGGAGAGTGCATAGAGGAAGAGGCAGGAGAGCTTTGTGAGAAGGTGCGACCTACGTGTTACAGAGCAGGCACTACGTCGGCCATGCCGCGCGGGTTAATGCACCCACCGCCACCTACACCAACGGGTTAGTGTCCAGGGCTTCCTGCAAAGACATTCCCAGTTCTCCTACAGAACCACCACATGAACCAAATGGAAAGTAAACAGGTAGTTGACATCTTAAAATTACAGCTGAATACCACAGTTTAAAAAAAAAAAAAAAAAATAGGAAAAAAAAAAAGGCCAAACCCAATAAACAGACAACCCAAAACCCAACCAAACAAAAAAAAGCAGCAGGTGTTTTATTGCAGACATGCATGCACAAGCATGGTGAAAAGATCAGTACTGTCATGCCCCCAGGATCCAGGATGTCCAGTTTGACCTCAGGCATCCGATATTTGGTATAATCACAGTCAGCTACTGGAGTTTTTAAATAAACAACCAACATGAAATGTCCATCCAAACACCGGGTTTAGGGTAAAACTACCTGTCTGTATTGGCGTGGATCCTGCAGCTTGTGCTGTTTGCCTGATTTCTCCATGCTTCCTTGTCTAGTTTTTGAAGTCATGGGGACTGGCATCCGGCTGGTCTGGGAGGCAGCACTGGAGCCCTGTGGAAAGGAGTGGAGGGGCAGGGAGGGGAGACAAGAAGGCGTGGTCAGTGCCAGAGTGCCTGCATGGAGGAGTGCACACCATGCGCTGAAAAAGCCACAGTACTACATGCAGGGAAAGTTCAGGAGCTTCACACCGCGGGTGTTAATTTCCAGAATCACATGGAGAAAACTGCTCAGCTACTGATCAGCCTGGATTTCATGTCAGTGACACTTGTCATTTCACACAGCGGATTATTCGACCCAGCTCCCCTGCATTTGCCCATCACCAATCAGCAGCAAAGATTTTAAAAAACCCCAAAAACCAATGGTCTATTAGCTGTTAGACACCTCGTGGGGAGCCCAAACAAGCCACCTGAAAGGAAGCAAACAAATCACAAGACCATCTTGTTTAATGGTGATTATTGCAGATTTTAGAAAGCAGCTGGAGGTTTGATTTCTCGGGCTAAGGTACCTTACGTGAAGTGGCTGGGAGGGATGCAGGGGGCTCTGCACCAGCAAGGCTCTCATCCAGCACTACATGCTCTCGGGATGGGGTCTCTGGTACTATCTGGGCAGAGAAGGGGACAGTGCTTCCCTCAGAGGTGTATGTGTTTTCAGGGACAGGTTTTGGACTCATTTCACTGATGGTGTTTTCCAGCTGCTTTATAGTCTGCTCAAGGCTGTCTAGCGTTCTGTATGTACTCTGTCGAATTTCATCAGTCCTGGACAGGGACACTGCAGCTCCAGAGGGGCCCTCTTGCTTCCCAGAAGGAGTTTTATCACCCTCCTCAGACTGAGACCTAGTGATTTCAAATCTCTTTGCTTCCTTGTGCTGCTTCAGGGTCCCATCTTCCTCCTCTTCTTCATAGACCACAACCTGCAATGTCTTCTTCCCGGTCTTGGTTCCTGTCCGTATTGCCTGCGTCAGAGCTGCCAGCTGCTTTTTAGGGAATTTAAACTTAAATTTTTTCTTAGAATCCTGCCTGCTTCCCAACTGATCGGCAGAGTCTGAGTTTGCTTCTGTGTTTAGCCCATAGATCTGACGGTATT